>NC_080020.1:216288766-221288766 GCF_030020395.1 Manis pentadactyla | reverse complement strand
TTAACACTTGACCCTTAATCATAGAAAGGAACTGTAACCACTGCTGCCACGAGAGGTACCCACAGCCTAGGAGGCCCCTTCAAGGAACAAATATTTAGACAATTTCTGCTTCTGTGAGTTACCACTGAGAGACATCAGGTACAAGGCTACTTCCAGATGCCACCGGTAGCACTGTTAAAACCTAGAGAACAAGAGGGCACACTGCCTTCAACTTTGTGATACCAGGTGATACCCTGTTATGATGTCCAGTAAACAGTTTTAAGAAAAATGCAGCTTAAGGACTCCAGTAAGGTTTTAGTCATTAAATTTCAAAGCTTCAGAACTCTGTAATACATTTTTTTATGTTCGGAGGAAGATAGAATGTTTGATCTAGAATTAGATGTCATTATAACAAACATCAAGTCTACTTTTCATGTGGGAATTCTTTCATATTTTAAAGACATAGCTAAGTATTAAAGATAAAAGATTTTTGGTAATATTGAGGTTTTTGTAATGATAGTATTTTCTGCAATGGAATTTAACATGGTTACCTAATACAAATGTGGATTTTTGCATTTGCAAACTTTAGCAAAGAAAAACTATTTGGAAATTGGGTTTGCGGCTAAGGGTTCACTTTTAGATATTAAAAGAAAATGTTAAAGACCATTCAGAGTGACAGGCATGCAAAGATTGCAAATCCTGTTTCAAAATGATTCAGTGAACCATTATTTTAAAAATAAATTCAAACTCCAAATGATATATTTAGGTAAAAAAGTTGAAATGACACAATTCGGTTTAAATCCATGAGGTCCTCTAAGAATTTCAAAACTGTAAGGAAACAAGGGCTTCATTCAGGCATGCTGAGGAACCTTTCACTAAACCATGGCAGATTTTCTTTCCTATGCCAGTAAGGGGCAGAAATTACATTTGCCAGAGATACACATTTGTGCTCTTAGGCTGGGATATGCAAAGGAAGAAGAGTGTAACAAGACTAGATGGTACCCCTATACCTTTCAGCTGATGAATACTCTTTGAAATCTACTAGATAATCTATTTTTAGAATTTCAAACAAGAATAGAAAACACCATTTTCTATGTTTACTCATCTTTTCTTTTGTGGAGGTGGGGCGCCATGGTGGTATCATCCTATTACCTGTTCAGATACTTCTATTAACTATTTTTCTGGTGTATCATTAAAATGAGAAAGCAATTTCATTTTTCTGGTTTAATTTCATATGAATTTAACAAACAGAAGAATCTTAAGCCTAAAAGAAAAGACAAGCAAGTGTCCTGCCGAAAAAAACAAATCCTGAAGGAGAAAAGGAGGGTGATGGTGCAGGTAAAGTCAAAACTGTCAAAAAAGCTGTTCATTCAACCCCTCTCTGATCGTCCTTTTCTCAAGTGGTCCACTCCACACCACTAAGAACAAAGGCAAAAAGGACTTGGAGTAACACCAAATGCTACACAGCCAGGCGTAGACCCAAGACGCTTTGGGTGAACAGGTATTTGCAGGTGAGGTTGCTAAGCTAACATCACTAAAAGAAAGGCATTACATGCTTTCTGAGGGAAATGCACACCACCTGTGCATTCTTGCCCTAACACTGGATCTGAACTGGATCAAACCTTATGATTTAACTACCAACTCAAAAAGAATGTAGGAGACAGATGACCATATTAAATGACATAAGGGATTTAGCGAATCCAAAATATGGAGAACTCTCAAGACACATGACTGGGTTTCCTCAATAACAAAAAAATGCAAGGGAAAAAAAGGGGAGTTCCATAGATGGGGAGACCTGCTGTGCATCCTGACTTGAACCAACTGCCAAACACAAACCAACCAAACCAAAAATCTTTACTGATCAGTCGTGTATGCTGCTACACTGATGAAGCATTTGATTAATTAAAGAATTATGTGATAATAATGATACTGTGCTTGTTTCTTAAGAATCCTTAGTATTTGCAAAATCATTTCAAACACCGACGAAAGACTGGGTAAATGAAAGTGCTTAAACCGAGTGGTTACCTGTGGGTTCATTACACCATGTTCCACTTAAATTTTTTTTTCTTTCAAAACAAACCCTTACCGTGACACCGTGGATGGAGTCGCCGAGTGTGCTAGCGTGGCACGCCCGGCCGTGTCACCTCGCCCTCACCAGGTCTCGCGGATCCCACCTGTTAAAATGACAGGTGGGAACGCCCTACCTCCTCTAAGTCTCTGGATCAGAAAGCGAGTAACGGGGAAGGGCGACGCCGGGTGAAAGGCAGCCGCTGTGCCGGAGGCACGAGCCGAGGGACGACGAACACTTGCCAGCTCCGCCCTCGGTGGCGCTGAATCCAAGCGGCTGAGCAATGACCCAGACGACCCGGCCCGCACCTCGCCTAGACACGGCGGCACTCAATTCTCGCGATAGTTACCTTCCGAACGCCGCTCCCGCCGAGGTTGCACAGACGCACTGGCGAATGTAAGCGGAGTAGAGCGCCTCTGCTTCCGCGTATTCACACTTCTTGAAATAATCGTGGGCGAGTGTTAGGGTCGCGTGGCTTTGTTGCCCCTGCTGCCCTTCCATTGTGGTCGGAGGCCTAGCTTTCCGTGCAGAAGGGCGGTTGTCTTCCGAGAGATTAGAGGCGGCACCACTTCCGCTACTTCCGTACTCCGGAATTTAACTTGACAGCAAGATCTCGGCAGTAGCAAAGAGGGAAGTTTGTACCTTTCGAGGACCCATCGTCTCGCGAGATCAATGAGGCGCTGCAGGCGGAGTGCCCTGGCGTCCGGGAAAGCTAAAGACTCTTGAGAAGTGTTGTTCTTAATGTTGGTCCCGCTTGCTTCGTCTCCCAGAGAAGCAGTAGATCCACGGTCCCAAACTGACTTCAAGTCTGTGGGCTGGTGTTCCGAGGAACTTGCCCTTTGTTACAGAGTTGGAGGGCTGGGCGCCTGACTGCCGGAAGCGGAAGAAACCTTGGTTTGTTTTATAAATGGCTAACGGGCAAGCAGGTTTACTGTAGCACCTTTCGGGCTCCAGCGTACACCGTGAGCCACACACCCGTAGAAGATACTCGGAGTAGGCTGTGGTTACCTAAGACAGTTTGTGTTGAAATCCCATGAATTTAGTTGTCTGACGGTTCTGAGTCAGAATTCAAACACTACCATTTATTATCTCCCAAGATCCTATAGAGTGCAAACTTCTTGTCCTTTTGGAACCTCTGGAATAGTATTAATGATTAACTATTACTTTTGCTGACAGTTTGTGATCTGTTGATGTTAGTTTACATTCTGACTGTTTATGCCACAGGGGAAGCCCAGAAAATAAAGTACAGTATGTCTAATGAAACTAAAAATAATGTAAAATGAAAAACCAGAGATTTAGAAAGCAATTCCATTTACAATAGCATTAACCAAGGAGGTTAAAGACTTGTACCATGAAAACTACAAAACACTGCTGAAAGAAATTAGACATAAATGGAAAGACAGCCCATGTTCATGCTAAAGCGATCTACAGATTCAATGGAATTCTTACCAAATCGCAACAGTGTTTTCACAGAAATAGAAAAATACATCTTAAAATTCACCTGGAATTCAAGGGATCCCAAATATCCAAAAGAATCTTGAAAGAACAAAGTTGGAAGACTTACTTCCTGATTTTGAAACTTATAAGAGTTACAGTAATCAAAACTGATATTGGCAAAGTCTTTTCAATAAATACTACTGAAAAACTGGATGACCACATGGAAAAGTTGAACCTAAACACCATATAAAAAATTAACTCAAAGTGGATTTAAAAAACTAAATTCAAGGCTAAAAATATAAAATTCTTAGGCAAAATCTTAACAACATAGGATTTGTCAATTTCTTGGATATGATACCAAATGCACAGAAAATAAATTCTTGACAAATTGAACTTCATTAAACTTAAAAACTGTTGTGTATCAAAAGACTATCAACACAGTGACAATCCAGAGAATGGGAGAAAATATCGACAAATCATGCATCTGATAAGAGTGGGAAATGCAGCAATAGAGGTTCGGTGGGGCAGGCCAGGCTGGTGTGTCCATCTACTCATAGGGCACACAAGGGATTCTGACTTGGTGTCTCCATTATATTTGTGAAAGTTTGACTCTCTAGGACACTGGAGGGCCCTGCCCTGTGACTGTGGTGCTTGAGTCCGGCTCAGTTGCAGGCCCTCTATGTCTCGTGCCTGTCTTCCAAAGTCCACCTGTACTTGGCGCTTCTTTCCTGTAGGGTGGCATTGACAAGCCTTCCCTCTGCCAGTTCACCCAAAAATAAAACTGCAATAAGATGACCTGCCAAAGTTGTTAATGCTCACCTGCAACCCCATATTGTCAACTGACACATAAAGTGTGCCCCAAGAAGAAAGTCAAGTAAAGTACCTCCACAGGCTTCTTCCCCCACAGAGCAGACTCCTGACATCCTCATGGCCTGGGGCGTCCGTAAAGCTTCCTTTTCACTGACCGGAGCAGTTCAAGTACAGATATATATATATATATATATACTTCTAGAACACAACTTTTCCAGAGTCAGTATACTATTTTGCATTTCCAACGAGTAAGGGTTTCAGTTGCTCCATATCCTCACCAACACTTGTCAGTTTTGATTTTAGTTATTATAGTAGATGTGTAGCAGTATCTAATTTTTCTCTGAATTTTACTAACTAGAAATGTAAAACTTAAATAAGAAATGAGTATAGTCATACCTTTGAAATATCATGGGTTTGGTTCTAGACGACCACAATAAATGAATATTGCAATAAAGCAAGTCAAATTAATTTTTGCTTTCCCAGTATATATAAAAGTTATGTTTACACTACACTATAGTCTGTTAAGTATGCAATAGCATGTCTAAAAAATATATACATAACCTTAATTTAAAAATACTTTATTGCTAAAAACACCATCATCTGAGCTTTCAGCGAGTTGTAATCACTGATCACAGATCACCATAACATATACAGTAATAATGAAAAAGTTTGAAATATTGAAGAATTACCAAAATGTGACATAGACAAAATGAGCAGTGCTGTTGGAAAAATGGCACTGATAGACTTTATTACTGCAGGGTTGCCACAAACCTTCAATTTGTAAAAAACACATTATCTGTGAAGTACAATTAAGTATAATAAAACAAGGTATGCAGTAGTTAAGTAAGAACCACTCTAACCTTCTATGTCTACTTTTTCTTTTGATTTTAGAAAAAACTGTTAAGAATAGCTCTTGATATGAAGAAAACAGCAATTTCTTCGGTTTCACCTCATATTTTTCCTCCTAAATTAAACTAAAATATAAATACCTTTTATTTTTAAAGAGGTTAAGAGTCTCTTTACTTTTTTATCTATACTCTTTATGTACTTTTGAAATTTTCTACCATAGACATGTTAACATATATTTAATAAATGTTAATTTCTAACAAATGAATTGAGAAAATAATCATAAGAGTAGACAGTAGGGGGCAATATAATATTGCTATTTTCATTTTAGAAATTCAGCAGTATCTTGGAGCTAGAACATCACCACATAAGTACTCTTGATTTTCTCTTAATAGTCTGGTAACATAATTTTTCCCCCATTTCTAAACGTGTGTGACCTCTAAGAAGTAATTCATTCACTGCAACCCCATCATCTGACATTTGCCTAGTACCTTTGTAAGTTGTTTTTTCTGTCTGGTAACAAAAGTAATATTGTACATCTATTGTACCTCCTGTCCCTTTCTCCCCTTATCCACTCTGAAGCCCCAACTAACCAACTCCCACCAAAACATTGAAATCAAAACAAAACATACCAAGTTATCCATAAGTTTTAGATAAAGGAAACAGTATAAAAACAAGTCATCTTTACTTCAATATTTATTATTTTCATATTTATTTTTGCTTAATCCTACAGAAAACCTAAAATCTCAGTGCCTGGAATACAAAAAGGTCATTTCAAAATATTTTAGAAAAAAATGTATAATAAAATTAGCATTTGTGCATGATAGCAGGTTAACAAGGTATGTTGCTTGTAAGACACATTGCTTACAAGTATAGCTTTATCAGTCAGTTCCATCACATTAATACTCTGAAGCTTAACTCAGGCCAAGTTTCATGACAAAGAACTCAGCATTACTTAAAGCTAGTTCATGTTCATTACAAGAAGAAACCAACATAAGTGTTTCAATGTAATGTTTTCAATATACTGCCTCATTCTGTCTATCTAACTTCCAAGTATTTGTTATACATAGACAGCTCTGCTTCTCTTTGCCCCTTCATCAGGAGAGACTTAGTTGGTGTTATTATCCTGAAATTTCCTTCATGTTGAAAAAAACCAACTGGGTCAACTCCTAGTGTGGGTCTTTCTACAGTACCATTTTCAAGCAAGATAAAGGCCTCTAGGACATTATGGTAAATCACTAAAACTCACAGATATAACTCCCAAACAGTCAAAGATGTTTACAATAGTTGAAAAGGTATCTATATGTGTGTGTGTGTGTGTGTGTGTGTGCGTGTGTGTGTGTGTGTGTATAAGAGTATACACATACAAACATACATATATGGAATAATTAGGTCTACAAAGTATGAGGTTGTTTTTAGAGATTTTAGTATCTGGATTAAACTGAATAAGAAGTAGTGAGAGCAACTCAGGATCTATCTGAAATAATTAGTTGGAGGAAAATTCTAGGGCTCAGGTGAAATGGAGTTAGTGTCAAACAAGAAAGCTCCAAAAGAGAGTTCCCAAAAGACATGTTAGGAAAGGCCTAAGAAGCCAACAGCTAATTGTGGAACTGAGGCAGATGGAAGTGTAGTCAGCAAGTCATAGGAAGTTCTAGATGAATGACCATCTAACTTTGAGTTCTGAGCTGATCCCTGGGATGGGAAACAGGGAAAGAAGAGATACTCAGGCATTAGAACATGGACCAAGAATCACAACTCTGACCATACAGTTCTGCAGGAACTATGTCCCTAAAATCTTCAGCCTATGTCCCTGAAAAATTTCTCTTTTCACTGATGAAGCAGAAAATAGTTTCATCCTGAAAATACAATGTCTGGTAGAATGATGTAATTAAGTTCAACAGGAGATATATTCCTTAGGGCTGATGTTTTTGTTAGGATATTATTTCCTGGATTAGGAAATACTCTATTCTATAATAGAAGAAAACAAATGAGACAGATGAAATTCATTGTGTTAAGTAACTTATGAGGCACATTGACAAAGTAAATGGACCATATATGTGTGACCATACCTAAAATGGATGAGGCACTAAAAATATAAAAGACAACCAAGGCACTAAATATTCAAGACACACTAAATATGCATGAAACCTATAAAGTACTCAACAGGTGTGAGGCCTTGACTCAACTGCCCATCCTGACACTTATTCTGGCCAATCCCCTCCCCAAGAAATAGAATTGAATCCATAACTGCTCAACAGGCAAATTGGAACCAACAGCTGCGGCCAGGTGTACTTGCCCCAGGGCCTCTTCTCTAGAGCAAGTGTGCATCACTGGCCTCGGGCACATTCCATCTGATTGGGTCCCCCGCTTAAACCTCAACTCTGGTCCTCTTCCCCACACTATTGTGGGGTCGGGGGCGGGGTTGTTGGCTGATGAGGCAGAATGAGAGGACATTAGAACAGTATATAACTCAGGATTCAGGTACTGTCATCTTTCTACCCTGCTTGTACCCTACCCTAGTAGAGTTAATCTACCCAATCATTTTCTCTTTGCTCCTCACTGTGTATTTCAGATTGATTCAATAAAGCATGTGACTTGAGTATTCCCATTTGGTTTGTAACCCTTTCTGTTCCGTGACCTCTGGAATGGGTTGCTTAGAAGTGTATTTGGAGGCTACCATTGTATCAAGGTAACTTCCCACAAGGCACATGACCACAGACACTTCTAAGACTTCTAGTCTCTTCATTCTGATTAGGCACATGAGCCCTCTACTATAAGCTCATCTAGGCTCTAAACCTCTTCTCATAGTTCACTATTCTTAATGGGCAAAAGGCTTAACTTTCCTGTAAAAGGCCAGAAACATCACATTGAGAGAGTTAATTGACCTAGTATCACAGCCATGTGTTACTAGCAATGCCACACTAGCAATGCTGTATATTCCTCTTTATCCACTGCCTCTACTAAACATCAGCTAGACTCAGCAAATAACCTTGATAAAATAGTGCTAGAGTCTGGTCTGCAGCCACAAAATGAGGAGTCCTAAGTGAAGAAATAAATGATGAACATTATTAGCAATATAAAACAGGTAAGAGGTTACCCATTACTGATTATAATGTTTTCTTTTAATTAATGATAATAAGTCAAAATAAGCATATATTGAGGAAGAATAACTGCCTTCAGCCTGAGAGTTGTTTAAATGAAGGGTCTGGCTTAATGACAATGTTTCAACTGAAACTAACTACAAAATGGATATTTCTGTATAAATCTATATCATTACAAATAGAACCAAGTTTTCTGTACAGTATCATGAAGAGTAAATGCTAAATGCCATCCCTTAGATGAGATTAAAGGGGTAGATAAAAAGGAAACTATATAAAAAATAAAGGTATTAGAAACAATTCAAATTATTTGAAAAAGTCTTGAAATGCTTCTCCTTACTTCTGAATATTAACTATAAAAGATGATCAATATTTATTTCATTAAATACAGCTAGCTATAATAGAGCTCACTTCAATATTACAATTGTTTAACAACCTTCTAATACAGGTTATGCCAGTGCCCTACCTTCTACTTTGCCCCATTCCCATGCTTCCCTCTTCCCTACCCTGCACCAAAATTTTTTAATGAATTAGAAACCTTGACACTGTAAGAAAAAATTTCTTATTTGGAATATTTCCACAGTATTATATAACCAATCACAAGATAGACAGATAGGAGGTAGACAGACATATAGACAGACAAATAGACAGGAAATACAGATATTATGTATACATAACATATATACAGTTTTGTTTAAAAGTACAACTATGAAATAATGATGTTGATTTTCATAAAATGTATGCAAGTCAACCTTAATATATAGAGAGTTATAGCTATGTGTATATGCTACATATATTTTACAGTTATATGTAATTTGTCATTTCTTTACTCCACTGAACTATGGCATAAAGGACAGAAGTTGTAGTTACTGATTTCCTGAGCCAGAACAGCATGCTTGCACACACTGCACATCCAGAATTGACACTCAGTGATTGGACTTCCTGTGGCAACACATGTTGGCAGTTTCCCTTCCCCTCTGTAAGAATAAAAGGAAAAACAATTTTACTTTAAAACTTCTAATTACAGTTGATCTTTGAACAACAAGGGTCTGAACTGTGGGGGTCCACATATACATGAATTTTTTAAAATAAATATATTGGGGAAATTTCTTGGAGATTTGCAACAATTTGAAAAAACTTGGAGATGAACCATATAGCCTAGAAATATCAAAAAAATTAAGAAAAAGTTAGGTGTGCCATGAACTAAATACTCATCTATTTATCATTTACTACCATAAAATCAGCAGTAGGCTATTAGTAGTTAAGTTCTTAGGGAGTCAAAAGTTAAACACAGATTTTTGACTACATGGGGAATTCCTAACCCTGTATTATTCAAGGGTCAACTGTATTTAAAAATTTTTTTAAACCAAGGAACAAAAACATTCCAAGGTAAACTTCAAATAAAAATTTTTCTTACAATAAAAAATAAAACATTAATATGCTTGTTAAGACTTCATACAATAGGCTGTAATGTTAAGGTAAATTACTTCAAAACTAAGTGCTTTATTACATCACATCTTATACACATAGAAACCCCAGTTTCTAATAAGGTAAAATGACATCTATTAATTAGCTTACCCTTCCAGAAGGCTGTCCAATTCAAATTTTCTGTTATCTTTTGGAGTATGTTTGGTGAAGATTTCTAGAGCAAGATCTTCATACTGCTGTTTCTGTTCTGAACTGAGGGTCTCTAAAGATTTAAGTTTCATAAAAGCTTTTGAACAAGTACCAAAAGCTCTACTGGCACATGCACAGAGCGCTAATAGGGAGTAGATCTCAATGGCAGGGATAATGTCTTCATAGTCTCTCAGGTGCAGAGCTAGGAAAGAGGACAATTTGGATTTTGAAAAGGAATCATGATATGAACAGGCATAGCAAAGAATCTACATTAAGCTGTTTTAGTTTAACCTACATGAACTTTAACAAACTCAAAAAAAGGCAGTGTGAGACTGATGCACCTAGTAGGAGGAGGTAGGCTGCATGATCGCCAAAGGTCTGTAAATGCCAGCTAACACGTCAGGCCCTTTGAAAACAACCATGACCAAATAATGCACATGACTAGGTCATATAGAAATATACACACTGATAAGAAAATTTGGTGTCAAAACACACATCTTTTGTTCCATATAAATATGTTACAAATTTCTGAATTCCAGAAAAAAGTTAATATCATATGATGTTACATATCAACTATACTTCAATCAAAAATAAAAATCTAACAACAAATTATACTATGTTGGTCATGACTTTCAAGAAAACATCATGTTTCTCTTTGTAAAATAAAGCAAAGGAGTATGAAATCATGTTTTCTCTGTGTTTCTCTGAACAGATTGTTGCTTTTTTGTTTGTTTTATTAAAACAATAGAACTTTGAGAAAAAAGTTAAACAAGGCTCTAAGTTGTCAGTTCAGACAATTCTGACAGCTACATTTTCAATTTTTATATATGAGAGATAAAATCTATTTCTTTAAAATGTTCTTTAGAATTAGTATCAGATTTGTAAACAAATTGTATCCTTTTCTTTGCTAGACCTTGCAATCTTAAAAGTATCTTGTTAAATAACACTGGAAATTTTCTAAAACAACTTAAAACAATATGTTCACCTATTTAAAATTAGACTCCTATAAGCTGGTTTTGAGGGTCAAGTGTTTACAAAAAAACTTTAGTGAAAGAAATCTACCAAAACGTAAATTCATTCAATTACAAGAAAGACACCCTCAGATTTCACAGGTTCATAAGCAATAATTTACAGGGTCACTGAAAAACAAAAATATTATAGTATATGAATCTCTTCACCCAGTAGTCAAAGAATCTCACATTAAAGGTCTAATTTACTGTGTAAGTCTAGAAATTGTGCATAAATTATATAAATACAATTATTTTAAACAGTACATAATTTATATCACACACTAATCAGTTAAAGTTAAATGAAGATTAATTATAAACATATAATATAAAAATTAAAATGATACCTATGCATAACTAGTAACCAATTAGAAAAAAATTTATAGTCCCATTGTTAATAAAAATGATGACATAGATCTATACTTAACAACATGGAAAGATAACTGTAATATACTGTCGAGGGTAAAAAGCAAGTCCCTGACCAACATATATTGTATGATATTTTAAAATAAAACTATACAATTTTATAGGCAAGGAGAAACGTCTAAAAGGAAGTTCACCCAAATGTTGGCAAATGATTATCTCTGGGTTATAAGATTATACTATTATTTTACTTTTCTCTTTGTATTTTTTTCTGCTTTGATTGAAATTGTTACATAAATATGATTTTTATTAAAAACAAGTGAAATGCTATCTACTAATATGGAAATATTTTAGAACATATTACGTTTTTTCTTAAAAATACAAAAAATTATGTCTCTGTGCCTGTGTATATATATCTCCAAATGCATATCAACTGAGTTATCAAGTGTTTAACTTTGAATAAACAGAATGGTAAATGCTATAAATGTTCTTTCTGCTTATCTCAAACCTCGATTTTTCTGTGAGCCGTATGTATTGTTTTTGGTATATGAAAAAAAAATGAACTTCCAAGAGGGCAGTGCACAAAACAAATAACAGATAGCAAATCTCAAACAAAGGAAAATAAACCCAAGGAAAACCATGTTACTAAAATTAATACAAGGGCAAATTGAAGGAGCTGTCCTTTCACATGCAATTTATAATCTCTTTGACATGTTAGGTACATTAGGTAATACCTGTCTTCAATGCAGTGTCAACATGTCCCTCATAGAGCTGCCTCTGTGCAAGTATAAAGAAGTGATAAGCTTCAGCCCCTCTCCAGGCATTATCTGTGAAATGGCTAGTTGTAGACAGAATTTCCTCTTCCAGAAAGCCTGCCAAAGCAGAAGTAACCTACAAGTAAACAGACCCACATTTTGTCAGCACAACCGTATCAATGGTCATTGCAACATGGAGAACTTCTAAAATTGCTACACATTTAAATATATAAATAAGCAGATTTTAGCATATAAAACTAGTGTTACAGAATTAACACCAATATAATTCATATGTTGTTAAACTGGTAGGATCAAAATTTTTCTTCAGATTTATTGAGGTATAGTTGACAAAACTGTAAGTTATTTAAAGTGTACATTGTGTTAAGTTGATACACATATATTTTGAAAGGATTCTCTCTATGGTTATCAAATTTTAAAATAAAACTTATTAAACTTTAAGAAGAGATTCATTTACATATTAAAATAATTTATAATATTTGAGGAAAGTTTTTTAAATTCAATGATTGGAAAGGATTTACTGAGTAAGGAATTAAAGCAAAGATAAAAGACTAGCCACACAGAAAAAATTTCAATATTTCTAAGTAGAAATTTCTAAATTTGGGTACTAATTCCAAGTCAGTCACCCTTTTTCCTCAAAATAAATGCAAACAAGTAAACTAAATGGCCTGTCCATAAAGAGAAGTTTGATAATTTTTTCCTCAAACACTTCAAATGATTCAAGGCCACCGAATGTTCTTCCGTACCTCTGAGCTCTTTCCTTTAACTTTTCCTCGCTGGGCATTCTTCATTTGTTCATGGTATTGCTCTACAAGTAAGGCTGACAGTACATAGAGCTTCTTCACACGTAAAGGTTTAGTTCTCTTCTTTGCCTCTTCATCAGCAATCTTTAAACATTTAAAGAATTGGGGGAAGATATTTCTTAATCTATATTTGTACAAATGTAATCATTCTGAAATTTGATTCTCTAAAAAAAGGAAAAAAGTCAGTAGGATGGAATATAAATACCACCTATTTATGATGAATATTTTCCTTCATGCTGATAAGTACTTAGTTCTTTCTGCAGCATTTAGGTCTTGGAGTTAGAACTCATAACAATCTTAGAAAAATAACAGATGTGTTTAAATAACTGTGTCAAAATGAAGAATGCTTTCATGGAATGGGTAGTATTTTACACAACAAGGAGATTTTTTAAATAGTGTTCCAAATAAAAAGCAAAGATGCTTTAACATAGTACATCCTTCAGAAATTCAAATTCACTTCAGTTGATTCTGAGGAAAAATTTCCCCTTACATCAAATGGGAAAATAGAATAGAATAGAATGTACAATTTGCATACATTAATACTGTACTAGTCATCTTCCTTTCAAATGCATATTATGAAAAATGTAATGTCTTTAAGACTTGTACATCTAAAAGGACTCAAAATTTTATTAACAGGATTTAATTCCCAGTGAAGGGAATTCATACTTTATGGTCCCTGAAAAGTCTCTTTGTTAACTTTAGCATCAAATAAATATTCAATAGTTAGGGTATCAATAAAGTGCTAACATTAATAAATAGCCTTGTTAGTAAAAGGTAATAAGACTAAGATAACACACATAGTAGTAATAAAGCCAGAGGGCTTTTGCTATAACAAATATTTGTTGTCAGGAAAAAAGGAAAAGTCTGGTCTTTGGTATATAAGAAAACATTGATAACTAGAGCAAGTCAAATATGCAGCAAGATGAATACATTACCTTAAACATCAGTTTAGCAGCATCATGAAAGTAATTGGCCTTCCGATAGAGCTCTATGGCATCAAGAGTTTTATTCTTTTCCAATAAATGAGACGCATACCTCGCTAACAGGGGTCCAATTTCTTTCATACTATGACTTTTAGCCAATTCAACAGCTTTGTTCCACTAAGGAAAAAATGCACCACTCAGTTGCCCAAGCATTTAGTCACATACTCCATTAAATTAACACAATAAAGCTTTAAGTTTAAAATAATAATAACACTATATCAAAATAAGAAACTGGTATATGTTTTTAAAAATCACAATCAGAAAGTTTCTGTGATGACTGCCCTTGTACTGTTCACCATGTAAGAACTTATTCACTATGTAAGAATTTGTTCACCATGTAAGAACTTGTTCGTTGTGCTTCAGAAGATTGGAGACTGATGAGAATTAGGCTTGGGGTGGATTAATGATTGTGCATTGAGTCCCCTGTACAGAATTTTATTGTTGTTAACTGTTAACAACCATTTGATCAATAAATATGAGAGATGCCCTCTCAAAAAAAAAAAAAACTTCAACAGAGGGATTTGCAAAGATACAGCTCAGCCTATAGCTTCTATCTTCTAGCTCATTGATTCTCTCTTCAGCTGAATCTAAGTTGGTTTTTAACTGTTCCATGAAGATTAAACTCCACTACCTATAAAGTCCTTTCTAGAAAAAAAAAAATCACAATGAAAGAAATTGTGAGTTTTATAAATAAAAGGTGTCAAAATAATTAAATGACCTAAGGCTTTGATTTGCTTAAGAAGTACATCTGAAAAGGAAAGCTACAAAGTTTATAATCCATATTAACCTTATAATTCTAATTTTGCACAAACTATGAAGAAAAAGATAAACTTATTTATAGTAAAACAAAATATGCAATACCAGTTAAGAAAATATCCTATCAGATAACTTAAATTTAAAAGCTACTTTTATAAAGCAAATGGAGCTGTGTAAAATATTTCAAGAAAATACTGAAAAGAATATACTAATAGTCAACAATTTCAGCAATTCTGCGCTTCAATTTTATTTAAATCTCAGCTCTTAAAAATATCAAATATATGTCTTTCTATAAACAGAAAGGAAAATAGATTTGCCAAAATAAATATTAATGAAGTAACTCAATTCCTTCCTCTTGCAATGACCATTAACTGGTCCTTCTTTGGAAACAAAACTCAACCCTAATAAAATGCAGAGAATTATGAAATTCCAGACAAAAACTTGACGGACAAAAAGCACAATGTTTGCTCATGCTCCCATTCAGAGTTAGTTGTGAGCACATCACCCTTAATGGTGCACTTCAAGAACTAAATGCAAACACCAACATTTTCTCGGTCCTCAACTAAGTAAGAGAACACCTAACTCCTTTCACAAAGTTTATCTCAAGCTCTCCAATCCTTCCACTGGTAACAGCCTTCAATAAGTGACTTGAATTTTCAGTTCCTTACTTGGTTGAGATGTACACAGGTATCCACTGCCGCCTTTGGTTGATTGCATTTCAAAAATGCAGTCACTGCTTGTTCACACATTCCAACTCTCACAAACATCTGTGCTATTTCCTGTAAGGACAAAACAATATTGCCTGATTTCACAGACCAAGAAAATCGCTTATTTTAATTTACAAAACTCTATATATGAGACATATGAATATTGAATTTACTGGTGGTTACAGTGATTTTTCACTTAGACATAGGGACAGAGGCTACAAACTAGAAAGGATGCTAAGGCATCACCTTCTATAAAACCTGTGCTTCTCGGAGAAGACAAGCAGTGACTGTACAGCATCTTACTATGTTGATGGACAGTGACTGCAATGGGGTGGGGGGGACTTGATAATATGGGTGAATGTTGTAAAAACCTTCATAAGATTGTGTATCAATGATACCTTAATAAAAAAACTGTGTTTCTATGGCTCACATGGGATCTGATTCTTAACCAGGTCCTGAAAATCCTGCACTCTTCCCTCAGTTCAGTAGCTAGTTTACAGTAATGTCAAGCTCTGAAGCAAACCCTACACTAGTAGGTAAAAAAAACGTTAAGGTATAATCAATCATAATCATTATGAGAGGCTTAAGGAAAAATCTCATTTTCACAGAGCTCTCAAATACCTCTATAAAGAAATACCCAGACAAGTTGGCCATTCCTCAGTTCAAGAAGCTAGATCCAAAACAAGTCTCCCTTGGAGGTTGGTAGCAAGGAGAGAGAATCACAGCAAAAACCGATCATACCCATTTGGCAGTACTCTCCATTTTCAGAAACCCCCCGTTTTTTCTTTCTAAATATTTAATGGGCCAGTTCTCTTCTCCACCCTTATTTCTAAAACATTTTGGGAAATATCATAAAAGTACATTTTTTATCCAGCTATCCTTTTAAAAGTAATGCTTACAAAATACCTAGGAATAAACCTAACCAAGGAAGTGAAAGACCTATACCCTGAAAACTACAGGACACTCTTAAAAGAAATTAAAGATGACACTAATAAATGGAAATTCATTCCATGCTCTTGGCTAGGAAGAATTAATATTGTCAAAATGGTCATCCTGCCTAAAGCAATCTACAGAATCAATTCAATCCCTATCAAAATACCTACAGCATTCTTCAAAGAACTAGAGCAAATACTTCTAAAATTTAACCACAAAAGACCCCAAGTAGCCAAAGCAACCCTGAGAAGGAAGAATAAAGCAGGGGGGGGAATTACGCTCCCTGACTTCAAGCTCTACTACAAAGCCGCAGTAATCAACACAATTTGGTACTGGCACAAGAACAGAACCATAGACCAATGAAACAGACTAGAGAGTCCAGATATAAACCCAAGCATATATGGTCAATTAATATATGATAAAGAAGCCATGGATATACAATGGGGAAATGACAGCCTCTTCAATAGCTAGTGTTGGCAAAACTGGACAGCTGCATGTAAGAGAATGAAACTGCATTATTGTCTAACCCTATACACAAAAGTAAACTCAAAATGGATCAAAGACCTGAATGTAAGTCATGAAACCATAAAACTCTTAGAATAAAACATAGGCAAAACTCTCTTGAATATAAACATGAACAACTTCTCCCCAAATGAACATATGAACAAATGAACAAATGAACATATCTCCCCAGGCAAGGGAAACAAAAGCAAAAATGAACAAGTGGGACTATATCAAACTAAAAAGCTTCTGTACAGCAAAGGATACCATCAGTAGAACAAAAAGACATCCTACAGTATGGGAGGATATATTCATAAATGACAGATCCAATAAAGGGTTGACATCCAAAATATATAAAGAGCTCACACACCTCAATAAACAAAAAGCAAATAATCCAACAAAAAAATGGGCAGAGGAGCTGAACAGACAGTTCTCCAAAGAAGAAATTCAGATGGCCAACAGACACATGAAAAGATGCTCCACATCGCTAATCATCAGGGAAATGCCAATTAAAACCACAATGAGATATCACATCACACCAGTTAGGATAGCCAACATCCAAAAGACAAACAACAACAAATGTTGGCGAGGATGTGGAAAAAGGGGAACCCTCCTACACTGTTAGTGGGAATGTAAATTAGTTCAACCATTGTGGAAAGTAGAATGGAGGTTCCTCAAAAAACTCAAAATAGAAATACCATTTGACCGAGGAATTCCACTCTTAGGAATTTACCCTAAGAATGCAGGAGCCCAGTTTCAAAAAGACATATGCACTCCTATGTTTATTGCAGCACTATTTACAATAGCCAAGAAATGGAAGCAACCTAAGTGTCCATCAATAGATGAATGGATAAAGAAGATGTGGTACATATACACAATGGAATATTATTCAGCCATAAGAAGAAAACAAATCCTACAATTTGCAACAACATGGATGAAGCTAGAGGGTATTATGCTCAGTGAAATAAGCCAGGCAGAAAAAGACAAGTATCAAATGGTTTCACTCATCTACGGAGTACAACAACAAAGAAAAAACTAAAGGAACAAAACAGCAGCAGATTCACAGAACCCAAGAATGGACTAACAGTTACCAAGGGGAAAGGGATTGGGAAGGATGGGTGGGAAGGGAGGGATAAGGGGGAAAACGGGGCATTACAATTAGCACACATAATGTAGGGGTGTGGGGACATGGGGAAGGCAGTATATACAGAGAAGACAAGTAATGATTCTATTGCATCTTACTACACTGATGGACAGTGACTGTAATGGGATATGTGGGGGGGACTTGATAATAGAGGAAGTCTAGTAACCATAGTTGTTCAAGTAATTGTACATTAATGATATCAAAATTAAAAAAATAAAATAAATAAAATGAAGTGATGCTTACATTTTTCTGATTATAAAGAATATATTCTTACAATTAAAAAAAATTAGAAAACACAAAATGTAAAATTACCCATACTCGTACCCATAAGAAACCTCTCTCAATAGTCTGATGTAATTTCCTAACATCTTTGTGCTGTGAACAGATATGTATGGGTGAGCTGGTGTATGTATTCTGATCATACTAAATGGTTCTGTAGTCTGCATTTTCCACTTAAATATTATGTACATTTTCCCATATTATTAAAAACTCCAAAAGTTGATTCAACTTTTTAAATTATTTTTATTATCTGATTATTATCATAGCTAAGATTACTTAGTATTTACTCAATAACATCACTATTTTGGATACTCTACAGCAACATTTTTTTCTGTATCATTAGACACACCTAACAAACCTCTAACACTAATGTAGGATACACTGTCCCCATGACCATGACAATAAGTAATCTCAGTTTCTTTCTTATGCAAGAAAACATACAGAATTGAGAATAATGGTATATGAAAATGCCATTACTATACAGATAATTTCTCTAATATATAGTGAAAACTGAGTACTAGAATTCTATACTCATCTATTGACAAAATATTTGTGGGAGAACTCACAACCGATAGATTTCCAGACCATGCAGTTGAGAGCTGCTAATAAACAGGTATCATACATCTCAGCAGTTTACATTTTAGATAAAATGAATAAAAACAAACTCATTAACATAATTCAACAGTATATCAAAATAAAAAGAACATTCAAAACAAAGTTGCAAAGAACTCTGCTTTTTGTTTCTTTTTAACATTAAACTGCATTGTCAGTATAACATAATAAAAGTCAAACTATGTTTTTAAGTTCTTATTATGGAAAATTTCCAACATATATATAGACACACATGCACTAATCCCCAGGCCCAGCCTGGATTATTTTGGAGCAAATCTCTGACACAATATCATTTTATCTGTAAATATTTCATGTGTTCAGCTAACCTTTTAAAGCAATTTCATAAAACCAACAAGACTACATGAGACTGTTATCATGTTAAAGTAGTAGGAATGTGACTAATTTTCCCTCCATTTTCTAGCTTTCTGTACTATTGATTTATTGTTTTAACAATTAAAATAAAAGTGTCATTCCATGTTTAAGAAACTAAAGATTATACATTAAACATTTTATTTATTGAAGAAAATATTTCCCCACTATATAACAAAAGACCTTATAAAGTAACCTAAAAACTCCAAAAACAAAAATTTGCAACACCTACTGGAAGCACTTTGTGGTTCTCTGGAAGTGAATTGGCAAGATTCTCCAATCCCTCATAATCTTCTAACATATAATAACATTCAGCTAAGCGTTCTTGGTTCCGGCCTTGTACATAATACTGTACAGCATTCATCCTATGAGAAAAAAAAAAAAGAAAAACTTTAAAAACTAAGGTGAAATAAAATACCTAGGAATAAACTTAACCCAGGAGGTGAAAGACCTATACTCTGAAAACTACAACACACTCATGAGAGAAATTAAAAAAGATACCAATAAATGGAAACACATCCTGTTCTCAAGGATAGGAAGAATTAATATTGTCAAAATAGCCATCCTGCCTAAAGCAATCTACAGATTCAATGCAATCCCTATCAAAATACCAACAGTATTCTTCAACGAATTAGAGCAAATAGTTCTAAAATTCATATGGAACCACAAAAGACCCCGAATAGCCAAAGCAATTCTGAGAAGGAAGAATAAAGCTGGGGGGATTATGCTCCCCAACTTCAAGCTCTACTACAAAGCCACAGTAATCAATACAATTCAGTACTGGCACAAGTACAGAACCATAGACTAATGAAACAGACTAGAGAGCCCAGATATAAACCAAGCATATATGGTCAATTAATATACAATAAAGGATCCATGGATATACAATGGCAAAATGACAGCCTCTTCAATAGCTGGTATTGGCAAAACTGGACAGTTATATGCAAGAAAATGAAACTGGATTATTGTCTAGCCCCATACACAAAAGTAAACTCAAAATGGATCAAAGACCTGAATGTAGGTCATAAAACCATAAAACTCTTAGAAGAAAACAGGCAAAACTCTCTTGAATTTAAACATGAACAACTTCTTCATGAACATATCTCCACAGGCAAGGGAAACAAAAGCAAAAATGAACAAGTGGGACTATATCAAACTAAAAAGCTTCTGTGCAGCAAAGGACACCATCAGTAGGAAAAAAAGGCATCCTACAGTATGGGAGGATATATTCATAAATGACAGATCCAATAAAGGGTTGACATCCAAAATATACAAAGAGCTCACGTACCTCAACAAACAAAATAAATAATCCAATTAAAAAATTGACAAAGGAGCTGAAGAGACACTTCTCCAAAGAAGAAATTCAGATGGCCAATGGGCACATGAAAATATGCTCCACATCACTAATTATCAGGGAACTGCAAATTAAAACCACAATGAGATATCACCTCACACCAGTTAGGATGGCCAACATAGAAAAGAATAGGAACAACAAATACTGGTGAGGATGCAGAGAAAGGGGAACCTTCCTACACTGCTGGTGGGAATGTAAACTAGTTAAACCATTGTGGAAAGCAGTATGGAGGTTCCTCAAAAAACTAAAAATAGGGAGGAGAAGCCAAGATGGGGGCGTAAGTAGAGCAGTGGAAATCTCCTCCCAGAACCATATATATTTTTGAAAATAAAACAAATACAACTATTCCTAAAAGAGAGACCAGAAGACACAGGACAACAGCCAGGGTACATCTACACCTGAGAGAACCCAGCACCTCACGAAGGGGGTAAGATACAAATCACAGCCCAGCGGGACCCGAGCACCCCTCACCCCAGCTCCCAGCAGGAGGAGAGGAGTCAGAGCGGAGAGGGAGAGGGAGCCCAGGACTGCTAAATACCCAGCCCTAGCCATCCGGACCAGAGCACAGACACACAGTGCGTGGGGTGCTGGATACTAGGGAAACAGGACAGTAAAACCTGCGAGTAGGTCCCCGCAGCCGGTGCCCCTGGGACAAAGAAAAGCGAGTGCTTTTAGTAAGTCTTAAAGGGACAGGGGCCTCACAGCTGGATGGAAGCGTCCCCGCACACTCAGCCCAGCATCTTGGAATCCCAGGAAACTCCAGGCGCCCTAACCCCCTGGGCGGCAGCGCAGCTCTGAGGTCCCTCACCACGATAAACAGCCTCCCGCCCGTTCCCCCTCCAGCGCTGCCCTGCCATAGCGGAGCAGCAGCCTGAGGCAGGCCCCGCCCACAGCAACCACGGAGATTAACTCCACAGCAGCCAGGCAAGAATTAGAGACCCTGGCTGCGCACAGCTGCCCAGCACAAGCCGCTAGGGGTCACCATTCTCCCAGGAGAGGAAAGCCACAAACTAGCAAGAAGGAACATTCTCCCAGCAGACACACATGCCAACTCCCCACAACTACCTCTATCGCCATGAAAAGGCAGAAGAATTTGATACAGACCAGACTAACCCAGACATCGTCCCCTGAGAAGGAATCTGGGGAGATATACCTAACCAATCTTCCTGAAAAAGAATTCAAAATAAAGGTCATAACCATGCTGATGGAGCTGCAGAGAAAAATGCAAGAGCTAACCAACACAGTAGGGAGGGAGACTACAGAAATAAAACAATCTCTGGAAGGACTTAAAAGCAGAATGGAAGAGATGCAAGAGGCCATTAATGGAATAGAAACCAGAGAAAAGGAACGCATAGAAGTTGACGCAGAGAGATAAAAAGATCTCCAGAAATGAAACAACATTAAGAGAACTGTGTGACCAATCCAAAAGGAACAATATCTGCATTATAGGGGTACCAGAAGAAGAAGAGAGAGAGAAAGGGACAGAAAGTGTATTTGAAGAAATAATTTCTGAAAATTTCCCCAAACTGAGGGAAGAAATAGTTGCTCAGATCACAGAAGCACACAAAATTCCCAACAGAAGGGACCCAAGGAGGACAACACCAAGACACATAATAATTAAAATGGCAAAGATCAAGGACAAGGTCAGAGTATTAAAGGCAGCTAGAGAGAGGAAAAAGGTCACCTACAAAGGAAAACCCACCAGGCTATCATCAGACTTCTCTGATGTAACAGAAACCTTACAGTCCAGAAGAGAATGGCATGATATATTCAATGCAATGAAACAGAAGGGCCTTGAACCAAGGATACTGTATCCAGCATGATTATCATTTAAATATGAAGGAGAGATTAAACAATTCTGAGACAAGCAAAAGTTGAGGGAATTTGCTTCCCACAAACCACCTCTACAGGGTATTTTAGAGGGACTGCTCTAAATGGGAGCACTCCTAAGGCTAAATAGATGTCACCAGAGAAAATAAAATCACAGCAAAGAAAGCATATCAACCAAATACTAACTAAAGGCAAAAAATAAAATCAACTACCCACAAAAGCAGTCAAAGGAAACACAAAAGAGCGCAGAATAAAACAACCAACATATAAAGAATGGAGGAGGAGGAATAAGAAGGGAGATAAAGAAAGAAACATCAGACAGTGTTTATAATAGCTCAATAAGCAAGTTAAGTTAGACAGTAAGATAGTAAAGAAGCTAACCTTGAACCTTTGGTAACCACGAATCTAAAGCCTGCAATGGCAATAAGTACATATCTTTCAATAATCACCCTAAATGTAAATGGACTGAATGCACCAATCAAAAGACACAGAGTAATAGAATGGATAAAAAAGCAAGACCGATCTATATGCTGCTTACCAGAGACTCACCTCAAACCCAAAGACATACACAGACTAAAAGTCAAGGGATGGAAAAAGATATTTCATGCAAACAACAGAGAGAAAAAAGCAGGTGTTGCAGTACTAGTATCAGACAATATAGACTTCAAAACAAAGAAAGTAACAAGAGATAAAGAAGGACATTACATAATGATAAAGGGGTCAGTCCAACAAGAGGATATAACCATTATAAATATATATGCACCCAGTACAGGAGCACCAACATATGTGAAACAAATACTAACAGAATTAAAGGAGGAAATAGAATGCAATGCATTCATTTTAGGAGACTTTAACACACCACTCACTCCAAAGGACAGATCCACCAGACAGAAAATAAGTAAGGACACAGAGGTGCTGAACAACACACTAGAATAGATGGACCTAATAGACATCTATAGAACTCTACACACAAAAGCAACAGGATACACATTCTTCTCAAGTGCACATGGAACATTCTCCAGAATAGACCACAAACTAGGCCACAAAAAGAGCCTCAGTAAATTCCAAAAGATTGAAATTCTACCAACCAACTTTTCAGACCACACAGGTATAAAACTAGAAATAAATTGTACAAAGAAAACAAAAAGGCTCACAAACACATGGGGGCTTAACAACATGCTCCTAAATAATCGATGGATCAATGACCAAATTAAAATAGGGATCAAGCAATATATGGAAACAAATGACAACAACACAAAGGTCCAACTTTTGTGGGATGCAGAGAAAGCAGTCTCAATAGGAAAGTACATAGCAATCCAGGCATACTTAAAGAAGGAAGAACAATCCGAAATGAATAGTCTAATGTCACAATTATTGAAATTGGATAAAGAACAGATGAGGCCTAAAGTCAGCAGATGGAGGGACATAATAAAGATCAGAGAAGAAATAAATAAAATTGAGAAGAATAAAACAATAGAAAAAATTGAAACCAAGAGCTGGTTCTTCAAAGAAATAAACAAAATAGATAAGCCTCTAGCCAGACTTTTTAAGAGAAAAAGAGAATCAACACACATCAACAGAATCAGAAACAAGAAAGGAAAAATCATGACGGACCCCACAGAAATACAAAGAATTATTAGAGAATACTATGAAAACCTATATGCTAACAAGCTGGAAAACCTAGAAGAAATGGACAACTTCCTAGAAAAATACAACCTTCCAAGACTGACCAAGGAAGAAACAGAAAATCTAAACAAACCAATTACCAGCAACGAAATTGAAGCGGTAATCAAAAAAATTCCCAAGAACAAAACCTCCAGGCCAGATGGATTGACCTCGGAATTTTATCAGGCATACAGAGAAGACATAATACCCATTCTCCTTAAAGATTTCCAAAAAATAGAAGAGGAGGGTATACTCCCAAACTCATTCTATGAAGCCAACATCACCCTAAAACCAAAACCAGGCAAAGACCCCACCAAAATAGAAAATTACAGACCAACATCCCTGAATAACGTAGATGCAAAAACACTCAACAAAATATTAGCAAACCAAATTCAAAAATACATCAAAAGGATCATACACCATGACCAAGTGGGATTCATCCTAGTGATGCAAGGATGGTATAACGTTCGAAAATCCATCAACATCATCCACCACATAAACAAAAAGAAGGACAAAAACCATATGATCATCTCCAAAGATGCTGAAACAGCATTCGATAAAATTCAACATCCATTCATGATAAAAACTCTCAACAAAATGGGTATAGAGAGCAAGTACCTCAACATAATAAAGGCCATATATGATAAACCCACAGCCAACATCATACGGAACAGCGAGAAGCTGAAAGCTTTTCCTCTGAGATTGGAAACAAGACAGGAATGCCCATTCTCTTCACTGTTATTCAACATAGTACTGGAGGTCCTAGCTATGGCAATTAGACAAAACAAAGAAATACAAGGAATCCAGATTGGTAAAGAAGTTAAACTGTTACTATTTGCAGATGAGATAATATTGTACATAAAAATCCTAAAGATTCCACTCCAAAACTACTAGAACTAATATCGGAATTCAGCAAAGTTGCAGGATACAAAATTAATACACAGAAATCTGTGGCTTTCCTATACACTAACAATGAACTAATAGAAAGAGAAATCAGGAAAACAATTCCATTCACAATGGCATCAAAAAGAATAAAATACCTAGGAATAAACCTAACCAAGGAAATGAAAGACCTATACCCTGAAAACTACAGGACACCCTTAAGAGAAATTAAAGAGGACACTAACAAATGGAAACTCATCCCATGCTCCTGGCTAGGAAGAATTAATATCGTCAAAATGGCCATCCTGCCCAAAGCAATATACAGATTCAATGCAATCCCTATCAAAATACCAAGAACATTCTTCAATGAACTGGAACAAATAGTTCAAAAATTCATATGGAAACACCAAAGACCCCGAATAGCCAAAGCAATCCTGAGAAGGAAGAATAAAGTGGGGGGGGATCTCGCTCCCCAACTTCAAGCTCTACTACAAAGCCACACAATTTGGTACTGGCACAAGAACAGAGCCACAGACCAGTGGAACAGAATAGAGACTCCAGACATAATCCAAATATATATGGTCAATTAATATACGATAAAGGAGCCATGGACATACAGTGGGGAAATGCCAGCCTCTTCAATAGCTGGTGCTGGCAAAACTGGACCATTGTCTAACCCCATACACAAAAGTAAATTCAAAATGGATCAAAGACCTGAATGTAAGTCATAAAACCATAAAACTCTTAGAAAAAAACATAGACAAAAATCTCTTGGACATAAACATGAGCGACTTCTTCATGAACATATCTCCCCAGGCAAGGGAAACAAAAGCAAAAATGAACAAGTGGGACTATATCAAGCTGAAAAGCTTCTGTACAGCAAAGGACACCATCAATAGAACAAAACGGCATCCTACAGTATGGGAGAATATATTCATAAATGACAGATCCAATAAAGGGTTGACATCCAAAATATATAAAGAGCTCACACACCTCAATAAACAAAAAATAATAATAATCCAGTTAAAAAATGAGCAGGGAGCTGAATAGACAGTTCTCCAAAGAATAAATTCAGATGGCCAACAGACACATGAAAAGATGCTCCACGTCGCTTGTCATCAGAGAAATGCAAATTAAAAACACAATGAGATATCGCCTCACACCAGTAAGTATCACCACCATCCAAAAGACAAACAACAACAAATGTTGGCGAGGTTGCAGAGAAAGGGGAACCCTCCTACACTGCTGGTGGGAATGTAAATTAGTTCAACCATTGTGGAAAGCAATATGGAGGTTCCTGAAAAAGCTCAAAATAGAAATACCATTTGACCCAGGAATTCCACTTCTAGGAATTTACCCTAAGAATACAGCACTCCAGTTTGAAAAAGACAGATGCACCCCTATGTTTATCGCAGCACTATTTGCAATAGCCAAGAAATGGAAGCAACCTAAGTGTCCATCAGTAGATGAATGGATAAAGAAGATGTGGTACATATACACAATGGAATATTATTCAGCCATAAGAAGAAAACAAATCCTACCATTTGCAACAACATGGATGGAGCTAGAGGGGATTATGCTCAGTGAAATAAGCCAGGTGGAGAAAGACAAGTACCAAATGATTTCACTCATATGTGGAGTATAAAAACAAAAAAAAACTAAAGGAACAAAACAGCAGCAGAACCACAGAACCCAAGAATGGACTAACAGTTACCAAAGGGAAAGGGCCTGGGGAGGGTGGGTGGGAAAGGAGGGATAAGGGCAGGGAAAAAGAAAGGGGGCATTACAATTAGCATGTATAATATGTGGGGGGAGCACAGGGAGGGCTGTGCAACACAGAGAAGACAAGTAGTGATTCTACAGCATCTTACTACGCTGATGGACAGTGGCTGTAATGGGGTTTGTGGGGAGGACTTGGTGAAGGGGGAAGCCTAGTAAACATAATGTTCTTCATGTAATTGTAAATTAATGATACCAAAATAAAATTAAAAAACAAAAAACTAAAAATAGGAATACCATTTGTCCCAGGAATTCCACTCTCAGGAATTTATCATAAGAATGCAGGATCCCTGTTTGAAAAAGACAGATGCACCTGTATGTTTATCACAGCACTATTTACAATAGCCAAGAAATGGAAGCAACCTAAGTGTCCATCAGTAGATGAATGGATAAAGAAGATGTGGTACATATACACAATGGAATATTATTCAGCCATAAGAAGAAAACAAATCCTACCATTTGCAACAACATGGATGGAGCTAGAGGGGATTATGCTCAGTGAAATAAGCCAGGCGGAGAAAGACAAGTACCAAATGATTTCACTCATCTGTGGAGCATAAGAACAAAGCAAAAACTGAAGGAACAAAACAGCAGCAGAAGCACAGAACCCAAGAATGGACTAACAGTTACCAAAGAGAAAGAGACTGGGGAGGGTGAGTCGGAAGGGAGGGAGAAGGAGAATAGGGGCATTATGCTTAGCATACATAATGTGGGGGGGGCGCACAGAGAAGGCATTATAGCACAGAGAAGACAAGTGGTGACTCTATAGCATCTTACTAAACTGATGGACAGTCACTGTAACGGGGTATTTGGTGGTTGCTCATGTAATTGTATATTAATGTTGCTCATGTAATTGTATATTAATGATACCAAAAGAAAAAAAAAAACTAAGGTGAATCTCCTGATAAATAACCACTTTCACAAAAAAGTTCCTTCATTAGAATTACGAGCATTACTGTAGTCAACATCTTCAGTTACAGAATTTCTTTGAAGCATATGAATTGGGGGAAAAAACCTAAAGACAGTTTGCCAAATATTTTAATTGCAACAGTCTTTGAGCATTAAGAAACATTCTATAAATCTCAAATATAGTTGTATTCCCAAACACTGAAATAAAGATTGATCAAAATGAAAACTTAGAAATAAAAGCCAATGATTTGTGAAAATAATCTATAATATAATAAGCAATAAAAATGCTGTCTTTTGCCTTTTTCAGAGAAAAAATTCTAAAATGTCTTAGAATCACACCCTGTGGTGCAATTCTCAAACAGTAGAAAGCTGCCGGGAATTAAGGGCAAGTTTGTGAGTTTGGAAACTCCCAAGTTTTAGAGTGCTTACCTAACAACTTTTAGGGTCTCTTGCTCCCCATTGTGAATCTAGAGCTATTTGAATTTTAGGATCCAGGCAGATAGTCTCCATTTCCCTAGCATTAATTCATAGGACAGTTCACAGGCAGCTACCATTTTAAGTGCTGCATGAATGGATGAAGTGGTCCAGATAGATCACCTACCACTTCTGTCAATCGAGAGATTACCTACCACTTCTGGCGATCGGCAAAGTAGTCACCAATGGCATTGTGAGCTTGTTCAAGGAGACTGTCATCTGCATCACCAGATCCAGTTTTCAGGAGTTGGAGCACTCTAAACCAGTCTCCCAATTTCAGCCGGAGGCCGATAGCAAGATCTCTATAAGCAATGGCATTCATTCATTCACTGATTCATTCATTCATTTGATAAACATTGATCAAGTGCCTACTATGTACTAGGTTCAATTGTAGGGTACTGAGAATACCCAGCAGTGAACAGACAGGCAAGTTTAGTCTCCAAACATTTTAGTACCTTAACCTGACCAAGTAAAGGCCTCAGGGAGAACCTGGAATAGACAGAAGGAAACAACTTCCTGCCTTTTATTTTTTTGGCCTTCCAATTTCGTTGGCAAAATAATTACTTCAATAATAGTCACTTATTTTCACTGATTTCTTTGATCTGATCAGGCTTATTTAAAAACACACACTTTGGGCTTTATCCTTCTTTTCAGGGCTTAAACTGTATTAGGGCTCTCCTGGAAGTACAAATAATATTAATGAAAATTAGACATAATGATTACAGTTGAAATGAAGTTCATAATTATATAATATAAATCTAAAATGAAATATAAGGAATAAAACTCAATCCCTAAATACCTTTGATTTTCATTTCATGCTCCTTTAAAATGGAAAATTAAATAATGGTCTAAGCCAACAGAGAGACCCCAAATAATGGGCTGTGTAATAATGATGAAAGAGCCCGGTCTCTGTGATCAATACGATTTTTTTTTTGCTCTACCAAATGAGAAAGTCTCATGGCCAGCCATTAATATATATAAAAACGGAGAAGAAAACTGCTCCCAAGTTATAAAACATAGATAAATGAGAGGCATGTGGAATATCTAGGTTGTAATTCAAACTTAAATTACTTACTAAAAGTAATGGTATGATACATTTAGTCTATTTATTTCCTCATTTGTAAAAAAATCATGAACTGTGAAAGTATTCTGGGATGCCTGCCCATTCATTACTTACCTTCTGTCCATATCAAGATACATTCTTTCAGCCTTTTCAAACATGCCAAAGTAGGCAGCAACTTCAGCCTGCTTCATGGACTCACTCTGCAGATTGCCCAGGCGCTTCACAAACTTGATGCCTTGGTAATCTTTACAGCGCACAAATGCTTGCTCTGCAGTGTACAGGTCCAGTTTCTGAAGAGCTGCTTCAGCCAGTAGGCGCCTTTGTTTACAAAAGAAACAGAAAATCCTATTGCAAATTACTGCTAAACAAGTCTTAAAGCAGAATTCAATTACTATACCTATTGTTACCAGTGAAACATGCTAACACGTGATTACTTTAATACATTTACACATGCTTCCTTTAATATTCTACTTATTTTGAGTATTTCCAAACCTTAAATGAATTTCTGTATTTTAAAGACAGGAGCAAGAAGGAAGCCTACTCCCACAGAGGCTAGCATGAGAGTGGGAGCAACAGAGCTGTGACTTTAAAGGCATAAACAAGACATTGGGGGAGGATTTTTTATTTTTAAATACCAAAGTCGGGGGTGTGGGTTGTCCTCTATGAACTGAGATGCATCTTCAATTCCAACCTTCTCAATCAAGGCTCGACTATCTCTCAGGGAGCGAATCTCAAAGTTAATTATATAATCCTTGTTAGGATGTTCTGGATTCTACAAGTAAAGATGAAAAGAAAGGAATTCCAATAGTTGCCTTCAGAGTATGTGTTTCTTTTATCCAGTTAAAAAAAACTGCATCACATTGTAAGCAAAGCTGGGAAGAAAAGAAATCCCCATGAATGGGTCTTTTTAATTATCTAGAAAATACCCACAACCCACAAATGAAGTCCCTCCTGAGGCACCCCTCCCTGCCCACCCAGGAAGCCAAGACCATCTTCCTGAAACAGAAACCCAATCATGTCACTCTCCTGTTTACTCTCCCACTGACTCCAGACGAAGTCCAAACTGCACAGCAAAACATACGAGGTTTCAGATGACCTGAGCTCCTGTCCCCATTACCTCTCCTTCCTCATTTCTACCAATGCTACTAATTACACATACCAGCTTGGAAGCCAGACAGCATGGAGTCAAATCATGTCTTTGTCTACTGCTAATTGGGTGTCACTAGAAAATTAGCTTCTTACTCCAAGTCTCAGATTCTTCATCTGAGCAAATGGAGGAGATAAGTGTACGTCCTAGAGCTGTGAGGATTAAATGTGACAACACATAAACATGGAGTACAAGGCCTAGCTGTGTATCTTACACTGTTCAGTCTCAGAACTGACCCAGGGTTCTCCTGCTTCAGACCTTTGGAGACATACACTGGCTGACCCATAGCACCCCCAACCTCTTTCTGGTAACAGTTTACAACCGAATGGAATGATGTGCTGATGTTTATCTAATGTTAATGATTAAAATATCTGACTGGTGGGATTTATGGGGATTTTTTTCTTTATTTTCAGTGCTTTTCTATGCTGATTGAATTCTATATAATGATAAATCATTTCTTAAAACAATAAAGTAATTATTCATTTTTTAAGGATCAATTTACCAAACACTTCTGAAAACCAACTATATATCAGACCCTTGCTAGACGCTGAGGATTCATAAAGCTCACTCTATCAAACCATTAATAAATAAAAGTGGACAAGCCATTTCAGACACCTTAGTTTGATTCTACCCACATGTGGTTTTATTTTTAAGAAGACATTGGCAAAACCACATCTTCTAAAAAGTGTTTCCAAACCCTAAATCATTTGGGAAAGAAGACAAACAAACAAACTTGCCATCATTCATATGAGAGGAAAAGAGGAAAATATATATTCTCTGATGTTACGTATTCAAATTAAATAGGCCAATAATTGCATAAGACACAAGTTCAAATCTTTTACAAGTCTTATACCTTAAACAGAGACAACATCTTTTTATTTACTCTTTGCAGAAGTTCTGTCCACACAGAGAAGAGCCAAACACTCAAATTTGGATATTAAATAATCCTAGCCTGCCGTAAACCTTCAGACTTCATTTTTGATGCTGACAGCTTTTAAGACTCATCCCTCACCCTTCCCCTTCTCACTTCAGGGAAAGTTGATAAGAAAGCCCAAGTGCTCCATCCTTTGGCAACAGCAGGAGTTTCAAACCACACACGGCCCTACCCTTAGAACCCTCACCCCAGCCACATCCTCTACCAAATAGCACCCAGCAAGCCTCCTTTCCCTGCTCTCTCAGAACATTTTGAACCAGCCTGGGGAGGCAGCCCTTCTCTCCTCCCCCAGAAGCCTTATTCTGTAAGTAATAACCTTTTAACATCCTCTCGGTGTATCCGTAGGGTCATCACTTTTGACAGCCAAACCAAATTTTGGGTGGGGGCCTGTCTTACTGCTGCAGTGTGGTCATGATACAGATAAAAAGAACCTAGCTCATAATAAAACAACTGCAATTTATATATCCAAACAAAATATGAAAACATGCTACAAACTGCAACTACTGAAATTTTTAAACCTGCTATCCAAATTCCAAAAAAATTATATGAAGTACATAGAAAAAGTAAATGTTTCAGATAAAATGAAGGTAAAACTGTTCTCCACATATTCTTAGAGAAAAAGATTCTCAATAGGTGGTCAGTGAAGGCCAAAGTAGGGATTCAAAAAGATATCTGCAATCAGAAATAGATTATTTTATAAAACTTGAAAAAAAAGGGAAAATAGTAAACCTCCAAACAAAAAGTTGCTCAACTATCCTAGAACTAGAAAAAGCCTAAATTGTCAAATATTTCTTCAGTACCTCTTTTGTTATAAATATAAAAAACAACTAGCTACAATTTTTGAGCTCCTGACCTGAGCATTGTACTAAGAGCTTTTCACATGTTGTATAAAATAACAATCCTATAAGATAGGTATTATTGTTATCCACATTTTATAGAGGGAAAAATTGAGGCTCATAAGTGGGAAACAAAAGTGAAGCTCAAAATGTTGAAGGAAACTGCCTAAATCTGACTCCTCAGTCCCCACTCTAAACCAGTTCACTATGCTGTCTGGTGAAAAAATGAATCCCAGGCAAGACAGCAGCAAAAATATAACTGTTTTTTAAGAATTACCTTTAATATCTCATCCAAAAGAACAGACTTAATTTCTAAATCCTCAAAGTTACAGATATATCCAGAAGTCTGAATGGGTTCCTTTAAAGACAAAAACAAATGTTACACTGAATTATACAAAATTTTCCTTCAACATATCATGATTTTAAATTTTATTATCAAAACTTTCAAACCAAAAAAAAAAAAATAGAATGTCATTAACACCCTTATACCCTTCATCTAAATAATTATTAACATTTTGCTAAATAAGCTTCATTCAATGTTTTGGCTGAAGTATTTTAAAGTAACTTAAGTAAATTTAAGACATCATGACATTCACCCCTAAATATTTCAAATATTTATCTCCAGAAAATAAAAGACATTCTCTTCCACAGTCACATTACTATTATCAAACTTTACAAAATACTAATTCACTAATAGCATCAAATATCTGCCCAAATTGCCAATTAATCCAAAAATGACTTACACAGCTTGATAATTCTTATTCATGGAATTCAACTTTAAATTTAGTTCTTAATAAAACTGACAAACACTATTTTGTATCTATGTACATAAATCAAAGAAGTCCCATAACATGCTGAAAAGTCCATCCTCTGTAATATTAACTAGAGTGTTACTGATAAAATTTCTTCATAAGAAGTTTTAATTTGCCAATATGCAAATACATGAGTCTATTATATGTCTGTCTCTTATCCTAGTGTTATACAGGCTTGTAACTATAAAGTATAGTAAATGCATATTATAAAGTAGTTGCCCTAAATCCCTAGTAGAAAAAACAGACAGAAATATTATATAAACAAAAAGAAACAAAATCCCAATATAATTATTATTTCCAAGAACACTGTAAAAAAAATAGGATAATGTTGTCTGGCAAAAGAAGTAACTACCAGAATGTAACTTTTTAAATGTATACAATAATGAACCAGAAAGTAAGCAAAAGTCAAATGAAATAACATATTGAAGACAGACCTCTGAAAGTTAGTCCTTCATATATGATAGAAACTATAAAAATTATAATAGTAAGATACCAAAAAGATTAAAAGAAAAGGTAAAAATTGAGTCATACTTAGCTTAGTATTCTAACACTGAGAATGAGGCTCTTATATGCATACTATATGTGCTTATTGGGTTTTAAGATGCATATTTTCTTTTAAAAAGTAGAAATTGTTGATTATATTTTCCTTAAAAAGTAGACATTGTTGATTAAAATATGCAAATTATGTAAGAAAATTTTATAAAATCTTTTTATTTCCTCAAAAAAAGATTATATGACACAAGGGCAAAAAAAATGCTTTTATGAACACAGAAAGAATCAGAACAAAATTTAATTCAAGAAGAAAGTTTATGTAGTGAAATACTTTTTATGAATGACAGGGACTTTTTGTATAATTTATTTTGAGACTACATGTAACCCAACCATATACCTGTATAAAATTGTCTATCATTAGAAAAATGTTTTACTTTGGCTAGATAAGAAAAAAAATAGCAAAAAGATAAAGACATAAAAGATGATCTGTGATAAGAACTTCTATACCAAAAACAATGAGAAAGGAAGAAAAATAGAGGTGGGGGAGAGATTAGAAACTCAAAGTTTCCAAAATAAGCCATGATTAGTGCCACTTAAGTAAATATGTAAATATTTACATAATTCAGATTTTAAAAATTCAACTTCTGCTTAAATTATTACAGCTTACTCTCTTTATTTTCCAAAATTCACTAGATATCCACCTACATTTCAAATGACTATGAATTTAGACCAGTGGTCTACAAAGCAGGATGCACTCACCTAAGCAATAGCCAAGGTATTTATTTTTATCAAAAAGTATTTAAAACTTTACTAATCTATAGTATACCAAGAAACACTCACACTCTTATTCAGTTACCCAAGTCAGAAGGTCTTACAACATGCACAATACTGCAGGTGAGGTGTCCGAAGGGCCTTTACTTTTCCGTTGCATTCTGACGTATTGTGACACACCGAAGTTTGTGCATACCCACGTGTATTTAGGGATTAGAGCATCTAATATTGGCTGATCCTCATAAATTGGACAAGGGTTCTAAAAAGCTTCTTGCAAAGCGTTTGTGAATTAAAGGTAATATTGACAATGCAACATAAGCAAATGAGAAAAGGCAGGACTGTCACCTCTCCTACTCTTAGTACCAACTCCTGGGTCAGCAACTTTACACAGTGAAAACAGTGGCATTCTAATCAGGTCTGACAAAAATTCAGCTAGAAAATCAAAATTATCAAGTAGACTTTTGAAACATGGGAACTGCACTCACTAAACTAATAATTCCTCACCCTAAAGTGTGTAAGCTTGAGACACCAGCTAATGGCAGCAGGAACCATAACAATTAGCATGACATTTTAAAATAAAGTTTCTTTCATCCTGTTAAAATTTATTTTTTTCTCATTCTTTTAAAATTTCTGTTTGAGGGACATGGTTCACAATGTACCTATATTAATACTGTAGGTCATGTATATAATTTCTAAATAAGTAAGTATGTATATATGAAGGTATGTATTTAAAAGTCTGGAAAACCCCTGTGTAGAAAAGAACAAATGTATAAAAATGAGAGCCTGATTGATGAAAAGAGGAGAGAGGAGGGAATATGAATATGAAATAGTACCACTGAGAGGGAAGATCCAAGAAAAAGAGAAAAGAGTCAACCAGGACCTTGAAAGGGTCACTGGAAATGAAAATGATGAAGCAGGGAACATCACATCAAGTACGCATTCCCACATTCTCAAAAAAAATGTGCTTTATCAGTAAATTAGAAATTTGCACACAAAGGGCACCCTTTTCTCATATATTATCTGGAGAGGCTTACAATTTAAAGGTATGAATCTAGAATTTATATTAACATTAAAATGGACAAAAATATATTTAGTATTAATTATCAAACAATAACCTGAATGAGAGAATAGAATGCTATGCCCTGAAGGAGTTCCAGTAAGTTCTGTTTTGAGGAGTATGTCCTTACATGATCAGTCAATAAGCTGCTAGTGGAATGAATAGCAGAGAAACTAACCAAGCAGGGACCACAGCCAGCCAGTGTTTTCATGAATGAAAAGAACACTACAGCATGGTTTATAAAGAAATCCAGTCAGCGGTAAGGTTATAAGAAATTCCTCTAGCTCTAAATCTAATAGAAATAAAAGTACCTGCCAAGTTAGACAACAAACTCAAATTTTTAAAAAAAGAAAGAAGGCTGTTCTGTTTAAAACTACTTATGAAACACTGCCCACCAGGCAAAGATTTCACTTGGTACTAGATTGATCGTGTGTGCTGCACACACATTATGAACAGCCAGGCATAACACTCTCACCTCTCCAGGCATACGATTTCTGAACTAGTATGAGTATGGCCAAAGATGGAATAAGGGCCCTAACATTCAGAAAGTATTCTACTCCCATCCTCAAGGTTATCCTGTTACGTTTCCATACTTGTTTTGCGGCAAGGGTCAAATTTCCCTTTAACCCGTGTCAGAAGCCCGTGCTTACAGGTCAAATGCAGTGGCCCTGAATGCCCTTCCTTTGAGCCATTATTCAGGGTCTAAAAATTACAAAGGTCCTCAAGACTCCTAAAAACTTTAATAGAGCCTTTGAGAGCAATTTACATCAGATCACTTATCAACCCAAAGATACTGAGTGGAACTTCAATAGGGAAATATGAAAATAATTTAGGATATTAAAGGAGCAAATAGTTCACCATTAAATAAATTACTACAGATCATCTTTGGCAGCTCAGGGGCCCAAGCCGGCAGTTCCTTCCCAAGAAGGAAGCTATAAGTCCAAACAAACATCAATTAATGACACACAGCATTATTAACTCATCTCTTATTATTTAGAGTATAGCGGGAGCATTGAAAATTTTTAATTGAAAGTCCATTAATAATTAAAAATTGTTTAAAAGATTTATCTTCTTAATGATTTTTTATTAGGCTGCCACTCACATTACTCTGAATTTCCTTTACATGACAGCTAACAGTTGATCCAGAGCAGGCTAAGTGACAGAAAAATTCAGAGCCTAAAAATCAGTTGATGTGAGCCACAAATAGAAAATCAAAATGTAACTTTAAAATTAATGGAAAAGGAGCTCCCTGATACTCCAGGGAGAGCAGATTAATCTCCATTCACACCTGCATATTATTAGACTTATCAGGATAAGAAAGCACATGGATAAATGGTGACAGAAAGCATACAAATTTCAGGAAGACACAGTAAGTACAGAATAGGCAGAACAGAAGGGAAGGACAAGGCAATTTCAAAACCACATTTTTTTGGTTAGCTTGTTTTAAGCAGTTTTGGTAAACAAGATAGACTACTGATTTTCTTAATTTTGTTTAACTTTGATGAGGAAAAACAAAAAGACTTTATAGTTAGTGATCATGGTTCCATCTTTTAAAAAGAACAGAAATGCTTATTAGAAAGTGCTTTTTATAGAAAGCAGAGAATATTTAGAGGGTGAGTAATAAGCCCACTGAAGACCAAATGCTCCAAAACTTCAGAGTAGTGTTTCTGTTTATTTTCAGAAAGCCATGCAGCCAACATCAGCAAACCTCTTAAAGAAACAAGTGGGGAATATCCAGGTTTTGATAGTTGGATCATTATTTATGTACTATTAATGCTCACTTTTTGTTTTTACCTCAGGATCCAAATTTCTGAAAACATACATTCTTGTCCTCTCCATCATTGCAAACAAATCAGGATTGTCTTTGGCCCACTTCATATCCCAGACATCTCTCCGCTCCAGTTTCAACAACTGGCCAATAACTTGCTGTCCTGTGCTGTCTGTCACCCGAGCATCCAAGTCAAAGAAGGTGAGAATGCCTGAGATGTTTATGACAGCAAGACGACTACGAAAAATGAAATTGAAGGAAGGGAAAAAAGTGTAAAATTGACAGCAGTGATCACAAATATAATTACCTACAACCATTCTTCTTCAAAATCAGTTCATCAGAACCTGGGCATAAGGTAGAAGTGGCTTTAAATAAATAAATAGCTTTAAGCAAACTTTTATAAATTTAATAAAAGACAGGGACTGACCCTATTTTGCTTCATTGTGATGACAAAGTATCCAAAAGGATTAAAGCAAATGGTATGCAAATAACTTTAAATATTATACTATAATTTCTACATTTTGCTCATTAGAGAAAGCCTTCTAAACCAAATACAGTATAGCAAACAGAAACATTTAAATACGAATACAGAATAGTAAAACCACACTGAACTAATAAAACAAGTTTAAAACAAACACACATTTTAGCATTTATTACATAAATCCGACAATCCCAAATGGTAACTTCTAAACTTAACATCTGCATGAGGAGTCCTCAGACTTACCTGGAGTTACAATTCAAGGACAACTGGCAGGCTCGACAATTTAGGGAGTATTTCTGAAGCAAACCAACATTAGGAAGACTGTATCTCTGAATGGTGCCAGATTCACGACCCTATGGAAATTATTTCTGATTACCAAAGTATATTTGCCATAATAACATTAAATTACAACTACAGACCCCTCTTTATGTTCACACATTTGTTTCAAAAAATGGTGTCATGGCAAATTCTCAATTCTGACACCAACTCACGTTATGGAGTATATATTTATCTCCTAATTTAATTAAAACCTTTTTAAAGAGGCTGAAGGTAGTCTAATCTTTTTCATTTAACATTCAAGGAAGAAGTTAGAAACCTAGCTCTTTATAACACACAAATTCTTACATCACAAAAAAGAAACATCTAGGGTTATTTAAAGTTGTAGAAGTTAATCAGGGTACATCAAAAGCTAAAATATAAAGCACTCATTGAATGAAATTTCACTTATGTGAAAAAATCTTATAGATCATGTGAAATAGTTGTTAATGAAAGTTGACATTTTTATCCAATAGCCATCTATCTGATACTATTTTGTGGCAAAAAGGCAATGATCAGAAAGCAGTGATACAATGAATATTAACTTAAATGTACTTAAAAATAAAACAGAATGTTTCTCTGCAACTCTGTGCCAGCCTGGAGCCTGACAGATCACCAGTTAGTACAACAGATGGGGGAGAGCAGCGGTTTCTGAAGCCGCCTGTGCCTCACGCTATGGCAGTGGGGTGAAGTGGAAGGCCCCGCTCAGCCTGTCTTTCCCTCCCCTCTTTCTAATCAGAGCAGCAGTGCTGCTGTGGCATGACTCTCAAGAGGGCCCTATCAGAAAGGCTGGCGAAAGTGAGGGGAGAAGGAGAGGATATTTTTTCATGTATAAAAGGGAGATGTGGGCTTTAAATGATTTAATAGATTGGGATATGAAATAAGATTTTGGTTTTGAAAAAGGGGGTCCTGTGGCTTCAAAAGTTTGAAAAAGTAATGGCTCTAAAAACCATTTACAATTCAATAGTGGAAAGCAGTTTTAAATGCAAAGATATCTTCTCCATTAAAACTTACAGCTAGTATTTTAAAAACTATTTGAGTGTGTTTCTAATAAGTAGACTGTCATTTAGAAATTACATCAATTTTTGTGATTGAGTTGAGGTGCATGTTATATTTTTCTGCAAATGGCAGAAACACAAGTAACAAGAAAAAAAACCCCACCATATAGCAAAGAATCTAAAAAAAACAAAAACAAGACTCCACAGACCCATCTGAGATGCACCAAACTGCTTAAAGCACACCAAATTCATTTGGTGAGGAAAAATGAATACCACAATCTTAAGACAATTATCCCCCAGAAAATTAGCCAATTGCTAAAGAATGTAACTAGAACTAGAAATGGAAATATATGTTATTAAGGCTCTGATTACATAATTCAAATTCAATAATTCCACCAACATTACTACACTAAACATTTATCTCTAAAATTAATATTTTCAAATGTCAGAGCTCAAGAAAGACACTGTAACATTGATTTTATTTGAAAAATTCAGCAAAAATATGCCATGGAGTTCTTTATTTTACTGGCTAGCAAACACACCATCTCTGCATTCTAAGTCTTAGGAAAGCAGCTGAGCCAAAGCACTTTCTCCAATACAAAACAGCAGGCCACACAGAGGAGGAAACTTCCTAAGACCACTACCACCATCCAACCCATCCCCCTTCCACCCCCCCATCTGCTAACCCTTTCCAGGGCTCGTTCAACCCAGCGTCTAACTCTCTCAGCAGCCCCTAATCTACTACTGTTACTTACACACAGCTGTTTTTGCGAATGATTAACAATTTGTCAGAAAATCTTTAAAACTTTCTTGCTTCTTATGTTGGACTTAGTAAAACTTAAGGTGCTCACAAAATGATATTCTAATCCAAAACATATTGTGTTTCCCTACTTTTACAATTTAACTATTCATAAAATAAGTTTTTTCTTTACAACTTACCACAATCAGTGTCTTATCAGACGCAGTGACGGCACAAATTGGATCCCTTGTGCCCTAAAATGAATCAATTGTTAATTCTTAACAAAAACTTATTGAATGACTAATCTGGTCTAAGGTAGCAAACAATTCACTAAGAAAAATACTTCACTTCAACAATGTATTTATAACATTTACTGCCTGAGCACCTACTACATGCCAGGCACAGCACCATGAGCTTAAACATAAAAGATGAACAGATGGCAGAAGGCCCAGCGCGTGCCCAAATGAGGAAGCGGGAAACAGCACTGCACGGCAACAACCCGGATGGATCTCAAGAGCACTAAAAAGTTACATGCTCCGTGATTCAGTTCATAAAACATCCTCAAAGTGAAAAGCTATAGAGACGAAAACAGATCAGTGGTTGCCAAAGGACAGGGATCGGAGGGTGGGTGTGAAAATTAAGAGAATGAGGAAAGTTCCTTTCTGGTGATAAAATTACACAAAATTAGACACACACACACACTTAGAGATTAAAAAGTAGTGAAAACTGAATAAAAAATTGCTATATAAGAATAGTTCACAGTACCATTACCAATGTTGATTTCCTGATTTTTAAATTATATTATAGTTAAATACAATGTCACCATTGAGGGAAACTGGATAAAGAAGTTCAATATGCTATTTTTGTGATTTCCTATGAGACTGATTACTTCAAAGACAATGTTTTTAAAAATCAAAGAAGAAAAAAACATTTAGGAAAAGTTTTTCAGAATAGAAATTTTTTAAAAGAATTAATAGAATAATATGTACTCACTGGAAAGAAATGCTTTCTCAGGTCTGAAAATAAATTACAGTATTTCCAAATCTATAGATATTAACATTTTCTGGCAATAATAACATAATTAAAAATCACCCACTTGAATGGCTTTACTGTAATCAAGCACCCCATCCACTGACCCAGAAGGAGTATCATCAACATGATAGATCCTGAAAAAAAAATTTCAGAGAAAGTAGAAGGGTTATACCATTTCATCATCTTTAGAACAATTAAAATATTGGATGGGCACCAATAAAGATTGTTATTTAATATAAATATCCTAATTATTTTAAAGAGTTCTTGACACACATCAACTTTATAAAGGTAGAAACTACCTGCTTTGTGTTTACTAGTTATGAAGGTGATTTGTTCCTGAAAGCTGGGCCAAAAATACATCTAAGCAGTAAATCACATATTTCCAATGAATTTCATGAAGCCTCATATTTACATTATTCTGCAAATGAACATGAATCAGGAGTATTTCTAATATGCTAAGTTTCCCTGTTGTTTCTCCATAATTGCCCTTCTACTGATACGCTTAATAAAGGTAAAACTTAAACGTATTTGGGAAGCTCTAATTAATGGAATTTTTGTTCTGCAGTAAAGAATCCTTCCCTGTGTTTTCTGTGTTATGAAGACGTGCCATCTCTCTGATACCTTTATTATAAAACTATTCACACCACAGTATCACTGCTAGTTTACTTGTCTCTCCCACTAGATGGTGAGTTTCCTGGAGGCAAAAACTACATATATCTACAGGGCCTAGCAGAGTGTCCCAGACTGTCAGGTGCTCAATGTCTGCTGAAAAAATACTAACATGAATGGAGAATAGAGAAGATACATCATAGAGTAGCTATACGGTCCTGAGCAAGTTATATACTTCTCTGAGCCTTAGTTTCTCCATCTGGAAAATAAAGGTAACAATTCCCCCTTTGCAAGAGCTTTCAAAGGTATAAATAAAATTATTGCAAAACACTTAAGCACAGAGCCTGATATACAAAAGGGGTTCAAGAAATTGAGGTTATAATATAATCACAGGGAAATCATGCCATTTTCTATCTTTAAAATACTATGAAATTTCATCATTAAATTGAAATCATAATCGTACTTTCATCAATGTAATAAGATTAAATGCTAAATAAATTTAATAGAAATATACTAATGCAGAAAGGTATACGAACTTAGAGGTGCTGTGTTTCTGCATTTTAATATACTTCTATTAAGTATATCCAGTTACTATTTATATTTTCTTATCACAAAATAAAAGTCAAAGGTTAGAATAGGAGATAGCTCAAGAGATCGTTTGACCTACTTTCCTCTCCTAAAACAAGTACAGTACTTACTATAAAAAAAGCCAATCTGAGTAAAGAGTTTCAGAGCCACATAAACCTGGCTTTAAGTCCCTTATCTACTTATCAGCTAGTGGACTTTGGCAAACGGTTTAAGCTCTTGTGTATCAGCTTCCTCTCTGTGAAAACAGGAATAATAAGAGTATTGACTAGACTTACCATAGTGTCTGGCATATAAGAAATAGTCAGTGTTGGCTGTCATCAACCATATTTTACAGATGAGGAAACAGGTCCAGAGAGAATCTGCTCAGTCATTAAAACCAGTAAGTATATCTCAGATAGAAATATGAGGGAATGCTGCCTTTATTATTTAAACAAAAACCAGAATCTCTTTAGCTGGCTCACAGAGGGCACTCACTCTATGGAGAGGCTAGATTTTTCTGCCCCAACTTTGTCCTAAAATGTACCTTCTCCCTGTGGATTGTGGAACTATTGCTTATTATTGCTACCATTGCTACATGCTGTCCTAGAAGATGCCAGAGATTCTTCCCATTGAGTCTTTCAGAACTACCAAGAAGACAAGACAAAATATTTTTCAGCTGTTTTTTCCTGCTTCCACATGAATTCACATGTCCAAAACGCTTTTACTGGGGACATATCTCGTATCTTAACCATGCACTCAGTACATGTGTGAGCCTTAAAGACAAGGGAAGATTGCATTCAGATCTCAAGTATGTTTGAGGGAAGATGATCTGAAAAAGTAACCTGGGATTTCCGACATGACTTCCCACTGCCCACTCCCACCAACACAGGCCTATGCCCTCATTCAGAATCATTAGGTTGAAACACTGAACAAGATGCTTTACTTAAAGGCTCAGGTGAGCAACAAAGGACAAAAAAAAATACAGTATCACTAACAGAGACAATATAGCTTACAAAACACAGTAAGTGCAGCACACCTGGAGATTTCCTTAGGGAATCCCCCATCCTGGATCCTAATTTCTCTGTGTGGGAGAGCTCTCTTTACCTCTGCTTACCAGAAATAGATCCAACCCCAGACTGTCTGGTTTCCAGATCAAGAGAAAGAAGCCAAGTGACCCATCCACAGACTTCCTCCAAATCTGTGTCTAAGGATCTGACTCTCAAAAGGTGATTTAAACTAGAATCACCTCCACCCTCCTGGAAACACCGCTACCACTAACCCTTAAGACTGTAGTTTTGGTTAGACAGGCAGACCTCAATTGAATAATCAATTCAAGGATTATCCTTTCAGGATAGCATAATAATAATCCTAATATGGTAAGAGTAGATGACTGAGAGTGGCTATTTCCTTATAAAAACTCAGATTTCCTGCCTTTGTCTTTAAGAGCTTTCTTTTATTAAATGATTTTATTTTGATAAATTTAAACATAAATTTGATTTTCAGATTAATGGAAAAATATTTCTAGTAATCAAAACAATTCACAATTTTCAAATGACAATTTATAATTAATTATATATTGTTGAGCTACTAAAAAATGTGCATCAAAAGATATACCTTTCTCTCCCTTCTTTTCGAGATCGTGAGATCTGATTTATTTCCAATGCTGTGAGCTTCTTTGCCACACGATATTGCCAGGTATAAAATGCTTCTTTAGAAGCTGCTATCACATGGGTTTTAGTCATTGCAACAAATAAGGGCACTATTGAAAATAACATTAAGACAATTAGGTTTCAGTTACACAGAATCACAGAATGTTTGTGCTGCAAAGAATTTCAATGATCACTGCATTCAACCTCTCATTTTACAGACAATACACCCCACATACTATCTCTGAAACCAGAAAAGAATCAGAAGCTTGTAGGACCATACAAATATATTAAATCAAAAACAATCAAAGACTTCAATGTCAAAGCTAGAACTATAGAACTCGTAAAAGAAAACTTCAGAGTAAATCTTTTTGACCTTGGATTAGGCAATCATTTCTTAGATGTAGAACCAAAAGATAAGCAACAAAAGAAAAAAATTGGACTTCATCAAAATGAAATACATTTGTGCTTCAAAGGATGCCACCAATAAAGTGAAAAGACACAGAATGGAAGAAAATATTTGCAAGTCATAAATGTGATAAGTAATTATTTCTAGAGTATGTAAAGAACACTTACAACTCAATAAAATGACAAATAGCCCAGTTAAGAAATGCGCAAAGGATCTGAACAGACATTTCTACAATGAAGATATACAAATGGTCACTAAGCAAATAAAAAGATGCTCAATATCATTAGCTATCAGGCAGATGCAAATCAAAACCACAATAAGATCCCACTTCACACCCACTGCACTGGCAAGAATCAAGAAGTTAGACAATGACAAGTACTGGCAAGGATGTAGAGAAATGGTAGGAATGTAAAGTGGTGCATCCACTTTGAAAAACAGTTTGGCAGTTGCTCTTAATGTTAAAAATACAATTACCCTATGCCCCAGCAACTCCTAGGTATATTCAAGAGAAATGAAAACAAATGTCTACACAATAACCCATACACAAATGTTCATAACAGCATTAATGGTTCATAATAGCCAAAAAGCAGAAACAGCCTAAATGGCCATTAATTGATGAATAGATAAATCAAATCCCACTTCTTCACATCCTCCCTATTGTTTTTCCATGGTTCAGGCCATTGACCTTCCCTCTGATCTCATATGCCTTATATTTCCTCATTAATTTAGAAAAGAAAATTTCTCCAATATTCCTTCCTAATTTAGGGATATATTCTCCTAAACATATAATTTTTTTAATCTTCCCTGTTTCTTGGAGAACATTTAATTAAGCTCTTCCTATGTAACCTTTGACAACATAGTCTAGTCAAATCCTTTTTAAAGATAAAGAAACAGAGGATGAAAGAACTAAAATAACTTGCCCAAGGTCACGAAACACAAACTAAATAACATGAAACTGAACACACTCATTCACACAAAATACATATTATTAAAATCCTTCATAAATGATCATTTTAATACCTTTTTCTAGATTTATGAATAATTAAAATAGTGTAAGACTTATGTTTCTATTCCTAAGTACTAAGCAAAGTAATCATTAATATGGCCTGGAAAAAGGTGTGAAGGAATGGTATAAATGGCAGCTACTCTATTTCAGAGTTCTTGCCACACCCCAAATAAAGAACATTTAAGGTAGTAAGAGACTTTGAAACTGAAAAAAAGAATTAGAAACCAGACTGATGGTGCAATGTTAGCTGAGTAGATAACAATTTTGGGATTCAAAGTCATGAATTTTTATATGCCAAATAAATCAGTACATTTGAATCATATTTAAAAATATATTTTCATTAAAAATTGTCAAGATTTTTCTATTCAAAATGTGTATTATTACCAAACTCCAGAGGGAGCTAGAAGCCTTTCATGTGGGGAACAATTTGTGGAAAGGCAGTCCTTTGAGGATGGCAGCAAAGCCCCTGGAATTAGCATGCTAGACCCAGGCTTTGCTCAGTTTTTTCTGACCCCATCTTCACTAAATCATTAAGACATTTGCTAAATGTTTCATAAATTCTACCATAGATACTCAGATGCTGATATTAAGCCCTTAGTGTGATTTTCACAATAAACCTTAACTGCTTTCTAATAAAATTTTTTTTCCTGAGCATATAAAAGCATTCCTCTAACCAACGACTGACTACCTACAATTATAAACTGCACTCACTTCCTTTCTTTTTGATACATCCTAAATAATTACAAGATTTTATCATTAGACTGATTAATTCAAAATTAAAATGTTAGTGGTTCATGGTAAGAGTTAGACTTTTAGACTTCAAATCATAAGCACTTGCTAACTCTGTGGCCTTAGACAAATCTCTTATTCTTTCTGAACCTCAGTTGACTTAACTGAAATTGAAGATGATAATACTATGCACCTTACACAGCTGCTTAAAGATTAAAAGATAATAAAGCATGGTGCAGTGCCTGGTATAGAATAAATGCTTAATAATAACAGTAAAAGCTAATGTTTATTGAATTTAAAACTATGCCAGATATATATTTTAATGTAAATATACTAATTATAATTTTATAATATATAATATATTGATTATGTATATCATAATCAATATATTACATATTATATATCCTCACACTCACAACCACTCTATGAGGTAGGCCTTATTATTATCCCCATTTAATAGATGAAGAACTGAAGGATGAAATGGTGAAATAACTTGCTAAAGTTGCACAGCTAGAAAATGGTGAATCTGGGACAAAAAACCAGTTAACGTGGCTACAGAATCTGTGCTCTTAACCACTATGGCATACTGCCTCTTCCTAAGGGTTAATAAGCATTAGGTGTGGTTGTTATTATTGCCTTTACTTTTATTACTTACATAGGTTTTTTAAATATAAAACCACATACAAATCCACTAGTGAATACAAAAAAAACAAATACAAATATATCTGAAACATATATTCTTTTGAATCAGTATGATAGTACCTTCAGCAAAGTCAAATGAGTAGATAATCCTACTGACAAAAATTAGGCTAGATCTTTATTAAAAGACCCATCCCATCCATGCGGATTTGTTCTTAGTTTCTTAGAACTAAGTCTCTAGGAAAATGTTAGAAATCCAAATTTTAACAGAGAGAATATTTTAGGAAAAGAGCACAACCAGTATAAAAGCACTCAATGTCCTTCTCAACTATTCAATATCTGGAAAGAAAAAAATTCAAATACCTAGAAAGATATTAGAAAAAAATTTTTAAAGAAATAATTATGCATCAATTAATTGAACTTTGTAATGCTCATAAATCATAGTTAGTAGCCAAGCAAAGATATAAAATAATTTAGAACAATCTAGGAATTCACACATAAGTAGAACCTGCTTGTAGTATTTTAATACTGAAGTCTGCAATAAATGTCTTCATCTAAAATGTTTCCCCACTTTCTTACTTATTCACTTCTAAATCCTTTAAAAAGCTGGGAAACTGAAATTGCACTGCACTATTACCTCTTTCTTGAATATATGGAAGGTGCAGTGCACCGCTAGAAAACATCATTAGCCAGCGTCCAAGTGCTCTGACCAAAATGGCTGCAGTTTGGTACATGGTACATTCTGACACATAGTGCTTTCTAGGCATTTCTCATGACTTCATTCCTCTGCAAATACAGATTTCTCGCCTTAAAATGTCACTGGAAGAAATACTTATCCTTCAAAACTCAGTTAAAACAAAACCTTCTCTAAGTAGAAAAGAGGTCCCCGACGTCCTTTTACACCAATATCCACTTATCCAGCACCTAGCACAATACCGAGCACACAGCAGGTCAGCAGTAAGTCGTCGTTCAATGGATTAACTTTATTTTATTTGTTTAGACACTCTACGGGAAATGTCATAATTTCTTTTTACGTACAGTTCCTGAAACAGTATATATTCATTGTATACTCACTGATGCTTTACTAAATAAGTGAATTATCATTTTCTATTTACATGATAGAAAATAAATGTTTTCCATGCATTCAATAAGCATTTGTTATAGGGTAAGCACAGTGCTAAGTAGTGTGAATACAAAAATTCTTAAGACATAGATCTTGAAGAAACTCAAAATATTGTGGGGAAGACAAATAAGAATATCAATAGAGTATAGAGGAAGAAGTACTTTGAATAAAAGGTATTTTGAAGTCTCAAAGGAAGAGTACCAAAACAGGGCACCTAACTCCTACATGTACAACACAGTCCCACAACCTATACTTCTATAATAATGTGTAAAGTTCTGATTAAAGTTTCTATAGAGATTACCAGGCGGAAAAGTAGGTAGTAAAACAAAAATTACATTTTCTAGAACATATCGGTTGCACACTTTTTTGTTTTAGCTTACAGCCCTCCTGAAAATCTGGCATAGACACTTCAAAAAAGAATTTTACGGGATATGCATGAAACAAAAATACTGAGTCTTTGGCTGAGTTTCCTGTAGACCAATGAAAGAACTGTTTGTTAAAATTTCAGCCAGCAAGACTGCAAAACAAAAAGTTTCAAGACTAAAAAATACAAAAAATCATGCCCTCAAGTATTTGCTATTTTGTGAAGGTGAGGGATTTACATCTGGCTTTTATTAAAAAATAGACTACCTGTGATCAAAATGACTTTGGGGCTAACCCTATCATCATTATGATTCTGTTAAGAGGTGGTATCAAAAGAAAAAGCACATAATCTGAAGATGGACAGGATTCATCTCTTAAAGATGGTTATGTTTCTAAAGAATAGAAGATATTCATGCTATAAGAGTAATAATTTTAAGTTAAGCCTTTTAATAAGGAACACTAAAATGTATCATGTACATAATATACAGGAACATATAAACATACCTATGTAACAATGAACATAAGACATGAAATTGAAAGTTTCAATATATAAAAATGAGTTACCAAGACCCTAAACATAGAGTATCTATAAAATCTTTGAAGCCACTAAGTATTTCTCACATTTCTTGTATCACCCAAAGAGCTTAGCAAAATACAAACATTTAGAAGGCAGACACTAATATTTGATTCAGGCTCAGTGTGAAATCTGAAAAAAAAAAAAAAAAGACTAGCTCTCAGATTCAGGAAATAATTCAGTGGGTTTTCAATGTTTGAAATCTAATAATGTTTCTAATACCATATCCAATAAACTATCATACATTTTTAAAAAAACATTACTTTTGGAAGTTATAGTGAAATGGCAACAAAATATTTGGTGATGATTTTCAACAAAATTCTTCGAGAAAGATTTGGAATTTTTTAATGATTACTTTCACAGTTGTTGGATAGAGGGAATAGTAGATCTAAAATAACAAAAGTCTTATGAAACAAAGAATCAGGAATTTTTGCAAGCTGTCCCTATTAAGAAACTGATCTCATTAGAAAAATCTGCAAAGAGCAAACTCACTTTTACAAGCAGCTAAAATGTTTTAATGGAAGAGCGGTATTACAAGTAGTTTATTAATAATGAAGTGGTTTAATGGTGAAGTGAAATAATGCCTCCTATAATCCTCTACTTACTACATACCAATCATTATGTTGCATACCAATTCCTATACAATCGTCTCCCATTTCAAGCAAATGATGGCAGTACAGCAGTTGTGAAATTATTGTGGATTTTTGGTAAACTAACCTTATAATTTATTACATTAACCAGGTTGCTTCTGAGAGTGAAATGGATGGAGCATTACTAATAATTTTACCATGACAACAGGCATAAACTGGTACTAGACCTGGCAAACCACAAAGAATGGCCATCCTTGTTTTAGAGAATTCTGTTCTAATTAATGATACCATTGTTAGGTTTTTAAGTTAGCTTACAAATACAACTCAATTAAAGAGGGAATGAATATTAACACTTCCTTACCAATATCAATGTATTTGGGATCCAAAGGTGTGCCAATAGAATTACAAAGAACTAGCACAAACTGTGAACAAATAGAACAAAAAGTATCAGAATTCTGCTTATGTTCAATAAAGGAAATATGCTTAACACATCTATCCCTCTTTCAAATATCACCAAACGGAAAATAATTGATAAAATTGTTAAATGCAAAGAACAGCAGACGAATATAATCTTCAGCATTAAAAATAAAGAAAAATGAATTAAAACTAAACTTCGCAGTGTAATAGAACACTGTGATTTTTAGGAGGACACTTAAAAAACACAAATACTCTTGCTGCTTTTCATTATTTACACTTCTAAAATTCCTAATTAGCTATAACCTCAAAACTCATTTTTATCCCGTAACCAGCTATATAAGAGCTTATTTAAATTTTTACCATTGCACCAAATGTTTCCATCTCATTCTCCTCCTTTGAAGCAATGTATAAATGACATGAGAAATTCAAAAAATTCAGTTAACTCAGAAAAAACAGAAGCCAAACAAGTGAAAATGACTTAAAATACCCATTAGTTAACACATACACAAATATTTATCAATGATTAATATTAGGAAAAATAACTAAGAATAATGCACAGTTTACTCAGATTACCTCAAAGTAATCATTTCATTTTTCTTACTGTTCATCACCTTTTCTATATCTTGTACTAAAAATACTAGCTCCAAAAGACTTAACAGACAATATGACCCCCCCCAGTTTCCCATTTCCTGCCCCCCAAAATAGTTACTTTTAGCACCTTTAATTCATCCTCTTGATAAATCTCAGTAACATGTTTATAATGCTACTTCACATTTTGTTTTGTTTTGTTTCAATTTGGGACATTATCTACTGACTTCCCACTATCAAAGCTAGGCATGTAGCTCTCTTTCACCCCTTTCCAAGTTTCCCATCACACAGGAGCATGCTTCATTCCCTCCATCTTTCCACCTATAATTTTGTTAGATCAGAATTTAGGACTTAATATGTTTATTATACTTTTGTTTTTTTTAATTTTAGTAAAAATACAATGAAATCATTTTGAAAATGCAAATGCTATTCACAGTCGTCAAGATTATCAGGATTTGTTCTCCTTTCAAGCACATTTTGCTTTTCCTGTAATTAGTGTCTTTATTTTTTCTCTTTGCTTAGTTTTCTCTGTATTTATTACTAACTCAAGGCCCCAGTTACCTCTCAGTTACATACGTCTGATCTCAAGGGTTCAACTACATTAAATATTCCATTAATTTCACCTTGAATTTCTTTGGAATCCTGTGACCTGCTCTCATCTGCTGACTGCCTAGGGCCTGCTGTGACCACTCTTCACCACTGTTGTCAGGTGATCCTGGTTCTTCTTTGGTTTATTCCTCATTTCGGAAGACTATATCCTAAAGTAACTTTCTAAGGTAAGGAAGCATGGAAGATACATTTCGAGGGACCTTGTACATGTAAAAAGCACCTTCATTCTACCTTTATTTTAATTAGTAGTTTGCTTAAGATATGGAATTCAAGATGGGAAACCATTTTCTCTCAGAATTTTAAAGCAATTCTCCAAAGTATTGCGAGTGGCAAGTCAAATATCATTATGATACCTGATCCTATGTGAAAGGAAAGGACCAACACACAGCAGCAATTCACCGGAGAATTCCGCTTTATTAGGGAAAGGTGCTGGGTTATATAGGAAGGGGTATGGGGTGATTGTGGTGTCACTTCTACGGGGCTGGTGGCTATTGGCTAGGTGCTGGGATTAGGGGGGTGAGGGGTGATTGGGCTTCAGGTGGCGCCGGCGGGAACCGAGGACCTGGAAGAGAAGCAGGAGGTTCGCCATCTTATGGGTGGGGGCCCTTCACTATGAAATCTGTTTTTCCTCTCTGAAAGCTTGTGGGATCGTTTTTTTATACCCAGAGTTCTGAAATTTCACAGTGATGTGCTTTGATGTGGAAATACTTTTATTCACTGAGCTAGGCATTTTCCATCTAGAAACTCAGGAAATTTTTCCTGAATTTTTTTTTTCTTTTTTTTCAGAATAACTCTCCTCCATTTTGCCGGTTCACTCTTTTTAGAACTCTTATTCAAATGCTGAACTTTCAAGGCCTGGTCCTCTATTTTTCTTATCTTTTCACTCCTATTTTTCATTTCCTTTAACTTTTTGCCCCACTTTGTAGTTTTCCTTCACTTCACTTTATAACTCTCTGCTGAAGTTTTCATTGCTGTTATGTTTGCAATTTCCAAAAACTTCCTTTTCTACAATATCTTTTCCTTGTTTTATGGATGTAATATCTCTTAACTTTCTGAAGATCATTTGAAATGATGACTCTTTTGAAGTGTTCTTCCTTCAGTCTGATTGATTCCTCCCAGTGCTCACCTCCTTGTGGTGGTGGGCTTTTTTTTTTTTTTGTCTGTTCAGTTAGGTGCTTTCCTTAAATGTCTGATAACTCTTGTCTATCTGCTTATATTTCAGAGAGGGACACTAAAAAGCTGTTTGGAATCTCCTTGTTTATGGGTGAGGCTCGTTGACTCTAGTCTTCACAATAAAGTGACTGAGCAGGATCTCTCCCTGGGACTCCCCTCCAGGTCTCTTCTCTTGCCCTAGTCAGATTGTCCAGAGGGAACTCCTGCAATCTCCCGCCTGAGAGCGGCAGTGCCAGTGTTCTGGGAACCAAGTAGGAAAAGACCACTGGGGAACACTGAGAAGTAAATAAATTAATGGCCTTGTTTTCCATAGATTTCCTCTACCCTCGCCCCTGCTAGGTGTCCTTCAGTGCAAAGACACTTAATCTTCTCTGGGGACTAAATCCCAGCCTCCCAAGGTGGTAGAAGGGCAGCTGCCTGTGGGCTCAGTAAAGGATCTAGGAACTTGCTTCCTTATATGCCTTTTTTCCTTTTTTTAAGTTTTCTCTTTTCTGCATAATCTCTGGGACCTCCAAATTACTTTTTCTGATTGTTTCTTTCTCCTACCAGCTACCATCAAGTCCTGTGTCATTTTGGGATTGTGGTACGGAAACTGCCTACTTCTTTGTTTTCTCCCCTGATGATTTAGGATTCAGCTTTCTTAGGTCTGCTAAAGTCGTTACCACTAATTCACCTACTCTCTAAGCTCCAAAACTAAGCTCTGTTTTTTCTCCCTTTCTGGTCCCTATGGGCTTATGACTTTTTAAAAAAATACCTTTACTGTAACAGAGCCACATGTGGCTGTTCAAATGGCCACCTTAAACAAAAATTCTGTATTTGTTTTATACTTTTTAATGGGGTAAAATAATTTATTACATAGCCAAAGACAGTAATAATCCTTTTTTGAATAATGTACATGCTTCTGCGAACATTTACATTGTTATCATACCTGTAAAAAAGGCCTTATTTTTTAAAGCAATATAACTTCAAATAAAAGTGTATTTCTCAATGTCAAAGCTACCCAGTGTTATAACGGTCATTGTTACATAATTTCGTGAGCATTTATACTAGACATCTGGATATTCATTTTCACTTATGGAATTTTAACTTGGAAAAGAATTGTGGTATTCTAAATATATTTCAGAGACAAAAAGCTTCAGTACTGAACTAGTCAATATGAAATGCCAATGGATTAGCTGATAGAAGAAAAAAATCAGGGGACACAGAACCAATGAAGTCACATAATTTTCCGAAACAGAGGTCTGGCCAGACATGGTCAGCAGACTTGCTGTACCTGCCAGTATAGAAGCCATGCTTGATAAGACAGGTTTCTATAGCCCAAATCTGCCAAGTAGTTAACTCACCTATGTTTTAAGATACTGAGGAACACCTACCTGAGGATGATTTTCATCAGCTTTTGTAGCCAAAATGCAGAAGTCTCCACAGGTGGTAATAGAAATGAGGTTCTTCACATATTTAATGTACTTCTCATTGTTTTTTGTATCCCAAAAGATAACGCAGTACTCTGGACGATCAGGTCTCATATAAGCATAAACTATGGTATTTGAGCAATAACCCCACTAGGAAGAAAGGGAGAAGGGGAGGCAGGGAATAGAAGGAGTGAAGAAGAGAGGGTAAGAGACAGAAAAGAAGACAGAATATTGAACATTGGGGGAGAAAAATCCTAGTATTATGTTTTTACTCTAGAAATATTGCAGATATTTGGTTTTATCAGTGCTAAAATATTTTTCAGAAATAGAAGACAGAAGGACTGAACATTCAGCTTAGTATCTTTTTTCTAAAATAACAAAAAATCTAAAAGTAATACAGTTATCAAAGAATGTACTACAAAGATAAATTTAATTTGTTTAGCTTTCCTTATTTTAATTTGTAAGATTTAAGCTTCAATGGTGAAAATTTCAGATTTTTCAATAGTCAAGCATGAAGAACAATAGGAAAATTGATCCCTGTCAAAAATTTAAATTCTGGGTCCCGAAGGCAAAATTCAAAAATAGATGCTTTGCCTTTTGTCGTCCATCCACATTTTTAATACTTGTTTTTATCAGAATAATGTATGCACATGGTTTATAGTCAAATAATTCTACATGGCTTTTTTTTTTATGCAGACCCCTACCTAATTTCCTCCCAGTGTAGCCATTTACAACTCTTTTAGCTCTAACTGTTTTGGTATTTTATCTCCATATCACATATGTATTGATCGTGGAACTTTCCACATACAGCTTTCCCTTCAAGCTAACTCTCCCAATATATTTTATACCATTTTGAATAAATCAATATTCGGAGTCTACAAAAGTTGCAAACATAGTGGCATTCCTGTAGTCCTCTCCCACTTTCTCATCTTGCTAACATCTTACATTACAATGGTACATTTGTCACCACTAAGAAACCAGCATTGATACAGTGCTATGAACGCAACTCCCGGCCTTATTTGGATTGCACTCATTTCCTCAAAGTCCTTTTTCTATCCCAGAATCCTATTTGGGATACTTATACTTAGTCATCAAGTCTCCTTAGACTCCCCTGGGCAATGATGGTTTCCCAGTCTTCTTCTTGATAACCTTCACAGCTTTGCGTACTGCTCGGGTATTTTGTAAAACGTCCTTCGATTTGGTTTGTCTGATGCTTATGTCATGCTCAGAATGGGATTAACAGTTTTTAGGAAAACCACCACAGCAGAGCCCTTACTGTCATGTCACATCAGGGGGTATGTGATATCCACGTGACATCACTGATGATGCTGACCTTGATCACCTGGACAAAACAACGTTTGCCAGGTTTCTCCACTGTTACTTCTTTTCCCCTCTTCATACTCTTCTCTTTGCAAGTGACTCACTACATGCAACCCACACTCAAGTGGGAAGAGCGTGGGCCACACTCTACTCTTGGAAGGGGTGGTGTCTAGGTAAATTCACATACTTATGTAAGGAAGATTTGTTTCTTCGCCCCCATTCATTACTTAAATAATTTATTTATATCCGTTTACACTCATGGACATTTATTTTATAATTTGGGTGACAGCCCAACATTCTATCATTTATGTGTTGTCCAGATGGCTCCAGCTTCCGCCACTGGTTGCTCTTTAGGTTGGCTCCCTGTCTCTTTGGCATGCCCCCACCCGTGGTTCGGGAGCACCTCCTGGTTGAGCACTCTCTGGCATGGTAAGACACTCCAGGCTTATCTTGCTTTTTCCCACGCTAGTTCTGGAATCAGCTATTTCTCCAAGGTGCTTTGCCTTTTAAAATTTGGATATGTAAGTTTTTTCATAACAAGTATTCTTAGTAGTTTAGCAGATCAATCTCACACTCCAGAATTTGTTTTGGAACAAATGTTAAATTTGAGTTAAAATACTGATTAGTTATTACGCTGCTTATCCGCATTTTCTCCTTCTGTCCGAGCCATTCTCTGCCCTTCTCTACCCTACTTTGTGCTCTGAAAGCTGTCTTCCCACAAACTCCATCACCTGAGCTTGCCTTCTGGTTTCCAGTTGTGTTTAGCCAATAGGAAACACCAGCAGGTGGTGGACACATGGGTAGCAGTGTTTATTCCCACAAGTTGTCTCTGCCCAGCCAGCTGGCAGAGGCTGTGCTTCTGCAGGGTAGTCCCTCTTGCATAGCCACAGCTCCAGGGGGTTCTGGGAACACTTCTTCACCCTGCCCACTGTTGCTGGTCTCTGGGTACTTGCTTCGTCATACATACTACCATCCTTACTGGTCCCCTAAACCCTGTCCATACCTCTATCATAAATGCTTCATCAGTCTCTCTTCAATTACTCCTTTGAGTATGCCACCTGTTTCCTGCTGAGACCCTGATTGTTGGAATAATTTTACTAGTCACATATAGTAATCTAGGAAAGGTTACTAAGGGCTTCACACTAAAAAAAGCCTCCTTTCAGCTGGTTTCTAAAACAAAGAGGCTATGAATATATATAAGAATTAAACATTATACTTGGAGCTATAACAAAATTATTTAGTAAAAAATTGGTTTCTTTTTTTTCTTTCAATTGCCCATAACACTCACCTTATAATCAGGTCGAATATTTGCAAAATATATGAAAGAATCAACAGCTAATGCAATTCTCAGTCCACCTCCTTCCCAAGACAATGAAGACATCTCCTTACCAGGAACCTTCAAAGTACCCAAATGCTGAAAAAATAATTATATTTAACCTAAAGTATCACAAATACAATACAAATTATCATCAATCATTTCACAGAGATAAAAAGTGGTATGAAAATTATTTTGTGAAAGGTTATTACTAACTTCAAAGTCATTTTCCATGGATTTTTATAATGAAAATTATACAAATGATAGCAGAAATTTACAAGATGCAGACAAAGAATACAGTATCAAATTTCATCTCATCTACCAGAGATTTAAATATCCACCTTCAATTTTATGTACAATTAAGGACAGAAAAAAACACATGGCTAATCAAAATAAGACAACTTTGATTATAAGATGCATCCCAATTTTAAAGCTGTAAAAAATTATGCTTCTTAGAGTCAAAAATTATTGTAGTACTAAACTCAACCCTTGAGTCTTACCTCTCTTTCATCCCCCACAGCCACCCCAGCCATCAAGTCCTATTGCTTTCACGTCAACTTCTCCTCCACTGCAACTGGCTCCCTTCTTGAATGAACTAAGGGGAGGAGCCTCCTAACTGCAATTTTTACCATTCATCTCTTTCCTCATTCCTGCCCTCTACGCCCCCCTAAATTCAATCTCCATTCTGGTGTCACAGTTCTCTTTATGGAACATAACCCGATCATATCTTACCCTGCTTTCAAAATGTTTTAATAATTTAAAAATATCAATAGCTCCCCACTATCACATCTTTAGCATAATAGAGAATGTCTTTTCCCATCTGGCCCAAAACTACATTGTTTGGCTCAGTATCCTGCTCTTTAGCCATAATTACTGTGTTCTCACTCATGAGGGAACTACTGTGCCTCAGTACCTTTGGCCCACATAACATGTCTTCTGTCTGAAAGCCTCCTTCCCTTGCCCCCACACCTCCCTGTCCTTACAATTTCTGGTCCTCCTGGAGTACTCCATTCATCCTTCAAGGTAAAACTTAAATATTGTTTCCTGCCTTCTTTCCTCCCTCTATGATTCCAGAGAGTTTAGACACTGAGCTACTTGAGAGCATTAACTTTATCATTTTCACATTTATTTCCCTATCCCTTAATAGATTCTTGTTAAAGAGGTCCTCAACAAATATCTATTAAGTATCTATATCCTGCATTCAAATTAATTTATTCATATACAAACAGTATATTTTGTGGCTACATTAATGAGTGAATAAATGAATACAAAGACTTTTTTTAATGTGACCATAAAAAGAAAACATTTTTAATCTATACTTATTTGACAAAACAATACAATCCCAAAAACTTTAGTAAATTACACTGGTATCCCTTGTTCTTAGGCAGATATGCTCTAAAGGCAAATTTAATGTATTACATTCCATTTTGCCAAAGAAACCAAAGGGGCAAAAGTTTTAACCTGCAGGGGGCTGGGGGTGGGGGCATCTATTTGTTCTGCTGCCCTGTATGAAATAAAAGGGAAGTTGCAGGCTCTCACAACCGCACTCATGGTGGTGACAGCTCACACCACATGAAGGCCATCCCCTAACTCTGCAACCGGCCAGGCGGTGGCAGCCAGGAAAGAAAACCAGCTTTTGTACGCGTTCATCAGCACAACACAGCCACAGGGCAGTACCTTTAGTTCAGAACAGAAGTAAACTGAGCCCTAGAAGTCAAATAACTTCTCTAAGTGAAGCTTCATTGTGGAAACAGAATTTGAAGCCAAAGCCATGTCAACCTGACTACAAGCCCCATGCTCTGTTATTGCCCCTCCAATGGCTAAGATCAAAATGCAAAAGCCAGGTGAACCTACCCTTCAGAATCAAAAGCAAATTCTTCCCCAAAGTTTTAAGCTTAAATCTTTAGTATCTTCCTTCCAAGTTATCTCCCCTATTTTAATAACAAATCCAAAATAAACCCTCATATATTCACTCATTCAAAAAATACTAAGTGACTAATATAACACCCTGAGGAACTATGCTACCTTTAATAACTACTATGCCAAAAACCACTTACACAAACACTGTTTTGCAAGGTAAAGCAAATAGGCCTTAGGATATCCATGTTTTTTTACTTGGAGAAGGTTGGACGAACAAAAGTAAGCAGATAAAACAATGATAAATACGCCAGTGGTGACAAAAATAACTAATAAAGACTGAATTAAGGGAGGCTACAACATCGAAATAGCTAGAATTCAGATTTCTTAATTACTCAGGAACCTTGAAAACTCTGCTTCTGTTTTTCTTAGCTTTTGCATCTACCAGAAATACTATTAGCTAGCAATGCACAGAGAGCACCTACTCTCTAAATCACATTCCATAGGTAACTTTAAGATACTGATTTGAAAGCATCAATTGACACCATTTCTTACCCTTACAGAATTATTAAAATATATTAAAAATAGAAATATTTAAATATTTAAACTGGTGAAGGCATTTGTGTAGGCAAAAATATATATTACTGAACTCTATGGTGAATTTATAAACAATAACAGGATACCCAAAAGGGATGGAATATAATCTAGAGTTAAAAAATAAAATAGGAAAAAAATTTATTAAGCTTAGCTACTAATAAGTTCCCATCCTCTAAATGTTTTAAAACTCACAATACATTAGTTCTCTTATTTGAACTGCTACTACGAGAAAATTCTCTTTAAAAATTAAATTAATTAAAATTAAATTAACAATACTATTGAGAAGGATAACATATAAACGTATGAAAACAATGCTTAATTTAATGTAGTGTCACTTAGATTATTAAGATAGATTTTCTTAAAGTAATTGATTATTCCACAACAAATTAAAACTATTATTAGTTTGGGGAAAGGACAGACAGCTATATTTGTTTAATATCTATGTGTATTTAATTATCACCTAAAAATCTGAAAAATTAATCTGAAACAGCTAAATTAAACTAAAATAATTCAAACACCAGCTGGGAAAAGAGATGTCTATTCAGATCACAGAGTAAATATTCTAAATAACCCCTCCATAGTCATTTCTTATGTGAAACATCTGGCTTTCTAAATGTACAGATTATAAAATAAATTCCATGGTGAAATACAATTATATAGACTTACAAGGAGGTTATTCAAAGAACACACATCTGATATTTTTACCCAATATATGTCATTTTTACTCAAAATGTTCATTTAAAAAATGTGACAAGTTTATACCTCTCCCTCCACTCATTTTTCCCCTACCTTACTCACTGCATTTTTAATCAAAAGAAAAAAAGACAAAATGTTTAATACATTTACCTCACCAAATGGAGTGTAAAACTGCACAGTGTTTATATTTTTATCCTGAGTGACAACCTTCTGGGAGCCTGCCACAGCTAACACACTACCGATGTGGTTCCACTGGATATTTACTACATTCATGCCAGTATCGATTAAAACAGCATCTAGTCAAAAAGAAAAAAATGAGGTAATTGTGGTAAAATTACTTAACCTAGAAAACTTTATAATCTTGAGAAAAATTTTTAAATAATTTCTTAATTCTTCACATTAAAAAAAAAGAAAAATTACATACTTTGGTCATTCTCATGTCTCATTATTTGGCATCTTCCATTGTCAAAGCAAACAGCAAGGCAGGGGCGATCTGGCTCCACGTAACCTTCTGTGCCGTGGTACCAATGAATTCCAGCAATACTGACTGCTCCAGTGACATTCACCAAACAATTCAGTTTCATTTTCATCTAAATAGATCAGTTAGATTTATATTTCATATATTAAAATAGATCGGTATGAATAGAGTATTATAGAAAGAGCACTGAAAATAGGATGTAAAAACCTGGTTTCAAATGAAAGCTCCATCACCCACTGGTTTACCCACCCTGGACAAATCACTAAGCTTTGGTTTTCCCCATTTGCAAAATGAGGATAAAAAACATTCACAGAGTTTATAGGAGACTCAAATGACAAGAGGTATATGAAAGTACTTTGAAAGTAGCAAAGTATCATATAAAAATTGGTTATTATCTCTTCCACCAATGAGTGAATTTCTGTAACATCCTAACCCTAAGAACAATCCTGCACCGCAAGTACATTCAGAGACCCACCATGGCTAAAGCTTGCAAAGCCAGAGTTTTTCTTGAGTTTATGCTACCTGAGCCTATTCTATTTTGCCTTCTTTCCAGGACCTAATTTTTTTGTTCCTTACCGTTTAAGTCTTCCATTCTTTCTACAAACAATCTTTAGTAGATCTTGTTACAAAAAACATGTTTGGTCCCTCATGTAAACTTTGGCTCCAGGTATCAGAAGACACATTAAACTGCACATTATCCTACTCATTATCCTAAAGCTTCAACATAGTGAAATCCTGTCTTTTCCAGCTACTAGAAAAATCAGAACTACAGGCATTATTTTTTCTTGAAGAAACCCAGGAGTTTTTATAACAAAAAAAAGTTTTAGGTAATTGGAAAAAACCTGGATTGAAGACTTTCTTGATTATATAAACCATCATAAATGAATGTGTATGTGTATACATATATGAAGGATATATAAAATAACCATATAAAATTTATAAGTAAAACCAAAGAATATATAAATTTATATGCTTACCACAAAATTCCCTTGATTATCATAAATGTGTATTTCTCCATTTGCCATTCCAAAAAGTAAGATTTTACTATCTGCAGACCATGCTACATGGCATAACTGTACACCCTTCAGGTCTTTTCCCCAAATGCGATTCCCTAAAACAAAACATAAAACACAATTACTTCATCAAAAGTTCAAGGTCATGATTCCCCAACAACTGCTCTAAAAATCTGCTTCCCTAAAGACCTCTCAGCATTCTTCAGTGCATTCATGTGTTCATTCAATTTATTCAGTCACCAAACATTTGTTGAGTACCTACTATTTACCAAATACCCAACTAACCATTTGAAATTTCAGCTATTTCCAACTTTCTCCCATCTCTTCTAAACTCTAAACCAGGACCTCACTCTGAGTTAACAGATGAATTTAGCTCCTACATTGGAAAGAAAATAAAAGCTTTTTAAAAAGAAAGTCCTCATTCCCACTTTGAAACAATCAGACCACAACTGAATCCACACTCATGCTTTCTGTTTTGCCCCCTAATACAAAGGGCATACAAAGGTATGTCCCCAACCAGACACCCATCTAGGCTAATCCCTCCACCTATTCTACTACCTAATCCCGTCCTGGCTTTGCAAAGATCTCCCTCTACTAACTAATGATGTTTTCTCTCTAACTTCTCTCCAGGCCCTTTCTCATAGGGTTTAAACATATTCAGATTCCTCTGTCTTCAAAACTATGACCTCAAATAAAAACAAACAAAACAGAACAAAGAAAGCGTTTCCCTCAACCCTAAATTTCTCTCCAGCTACCACCCCACTTCTACCATTCCTTTCCCAGACCAATTTCTTGAAAGTTATCCACCTGTAGTCTCTACTGCCTTACCCCGCACTCAACCCGCAACCCACCCCAATCTGGCTTCTCCCCAACAACTCCACTGAAACTGCCTTTGTGGAGGTCACTAATGTACTGTTGCTAAATCCAGTAGATGCTTTTCTTTCTTACTTTCCTTTTTACCCTTTGTATTTAAATCATCCCTTCATTCCATCCTAGTTTCTGTGAGTCCATCTCTGAGATTTCTACCTTTCAGTAACCTTTCTGGAATTCTCTTCATCTGTCCATCCATTAAATATTTCTGGTTCTTACTCCACAGATGGCCCTTAGGTTTTCCATCTATTCCAATGGTTTAAATTACCATCTATATGCTGGTAATTCCCAAAATTCTGCCTTCAGCCCAGATATTTCTGAGCTGCAGTCATGTATACCTAGTTATGCCTAGACATATTTACCTAGAGGTCCTGTGGCAAGACAAAATCAAAATGACCAAACTGAAATCTTCCCTCAAAACCAGTCTTTTTCCCACAACATTTCAATGAAAGGCCCACTGTCCATCCAGTTGCCAAAGCTAAAAACCTGGATATCACCCTAGACACTTCTATTCCCTCATCCCCAATCCAATCAATACTAAGATCCTAACTATTCTACCTCCAAAATATCTCTGGAACATGTCTACTTGCTTCCATCCTCATCATTACTCTGATTCAGGACACCATTCACCACCACCTCTCACCTGAATTATCATATTAATTTCCTAATGGTACACCTGCCCCCATCTTCCTTCCTTTTCTCCATTCTTCACATTACAGTCACAGAGATATTTCTAAAGAACAAATCTGATCATACTTCTCCCATTCCTGAAATCTTGCATTGGCTTCCCAATGCTCTTAGAATTAAATCTAAACTCCTTGTATAATTTACAAGCTGCATGATGTGGCCTCTTCTAATCTCCCTAACCACACACAACTCTTCTCCTTTAGTATTATACTATACTAATTCTGGAAAAAAATGTAATATCCCACATGCAGCCAAGTCCAACTCCTCTGGACCTCCTCAAATACTAGTTCTCAGACTAGGACATTCTATGCACCAACCTGCCTTGTGGCTAACGCCTCAGCACAGACATCAGGTCCTCCAGGATGCCTTCCCTGATATCACTTCCTCCAGGATGCCTTCCCTGATCCCCACAACTCTGGATTAGATCCTTCTACATGTTGCTGTATTTGTCCTTCCTTAGCACTTCTCACAAGGCATTGTAATTGCCTGGATACTTATCCAGCTCTCCTGATCTAGATCTGGAAAATTTTTTTATTGTACCTAGTCCTTAGAACTACAGCTGTACATTGTAAGCTGTCAGAAACATTTGTGGAGTACATAAAGTCACACACAGAAAACATATTGAAAATGATTTTTAGGTTAATTATTTCTCTATAGACAGAGTTGCACATTAAAACAAAGGTAGAGACTCTCTGAAGTCCCAGTGTTACCTATGAACTAGAACTTGAAAGACGTAAGTTTTAAGGCTCAGCTCTATTAAAAATGACCAGATAATCATTTCACAATATATATAAATATGGAATCATTTTATTGTACATCCGAAACTAGTATATGTTAATTATCTCAATTTTTTTAAAGTGACCAGAGATTGTCATACCTCTGTATACACTTTGAAACTAAAATCTACATTACGTATAATAAAGTCTAACAAGTATTAAAAAAATTCTACAATTAGGCAGACATAATAATTAAAATATTCCTGAAAAATTAATTCACTCTTTTTCAGTGCCACTGTAGGAAATTTTTTTAAATAAATTGTTTTACTTGACTATACTTAAAAGTAATGATTTTTGAATGTGATCAAACTGTATATCAACTGTTCTCTTTTTATGTTTATTTTTGTCAGGATGCTAACATATGGTAATTAATTAAAACCCCTAAAGATAAAAATGTCAGCTAAACCATGATCTTAGTTCTGCGTGTAACAATGCATTACCCTCCACTGAACCAACTATCACCGCTCCATCTTCGTACACAATGCAGATCTTCTGTCCATCAGCATTCCAGCTCATACCGCGAACCACTGATTTATTTCTATTGTTGATCATCTCCTCATACCAACAGCCTATTTTCACAAATTAAAAAGAAATTACGAATCAAAACTTTCATAGCTATTAAACGGTACTCAAGCGTTGAAAACATCCCATAAAATGCACTGTGGGATAGATAACTGCAAACTTTCTACAACCTGACTCATTAAACTATAAAACCATAAACTCTAACATAAACAAAATAAAAAATTAACTTAGGCATTGACTAATAAGTGCTTCAAAGATTATCACAGAAAAACATAATAAATGCCCACTTACTCTTTCCTCTCTTTCTTTCTTCCCTACTTTTGTCAATTAAAAAATAAAACTTCATTTGGTTTTGAAAGGCCAGAACAACTAATTTTATTCAAAACCTAACTTTTCTCACTTAAACACACTTCAGATAATAGCCAAGGAAAAAACAGAATGACCACAATAACTTTATATGTACCCATAAACTCTCCAAAGATTAATTATAAGCATATTAAATACAAACATATTATTTATGAACATATAAACAGAAGTAAAAACTCTAAGTTTGCTTGAAACAAATTTTAAATAGTTCATATCATATTAGTGAAACTGTATCACTAATGCTGAACAAAAAGCATCCTTGTATACAATGTTGGAGTGAAATGAGACTTTTCTCAAGGTACAACCAAGTGAGAGTCAAATCACAAGGTTATTTTATTTTCTTCCATTTTTTAGAAAGTTTTACTACATTCTGGCATAGGGAACTCTAGCCCGCATCCAGGCAAATAATCATATAATATGGAATAACTAGTCAAAGCAGGGTATTATCAGAGCAGTACTGAGGCCCAGAGATGATCCACCCTGGGAAAAGACAAAGTTTAATCTATACTTTCACACTCTACTCCCTAGACACACATAAAACTTAAAAAACATTCATATACTACAGCATTTTTTATTAAGAATTTTTTAATGGTATACCCTAAATATTTTCAACACAACACACATGAACTAAGGTACCCTTTTCATTTAAAGATGATGGCTAGAGGTCTCAAGAGAACATTATGAATTATGTTTCTGGTAATAATGATGCACCTAAATTAAGTCTTCTCTTACTCTCTTGTGGGCAAAAGGTACAATTTGTAAGCCAGTAGTCAGAGCTGAAATAAAATCTGTATTCATGAAAGAAGAGGAACTCAACTGATTTAATAATGGAAATGAATTATTACCTTTGACTTCTTAATAAATGTGTTTTTATCTAGTGAACTAACTCTAGCCACTGACTACATAAAAATGAATTTTTACTGGAAACCTGGAAAAAAAGAGCTATCTCAAGCAGAAAATTATTTTGCTTAGAGTCTAAGCTCATTGTGGAGATAACCAACAGTCACCTAAACATTTTATTAATGCAAGGTCAAAATTCAAAGGAAATAAAGTTAAAGGGAAAAGCAGGCAGCAATAAATTGAGAAACATGCCTGTGCAGTCATGTGAAGTCTTGCTGCTAATTAAAAGGGGGTCTATTTCAAAGATGGTATTTCCCTACAGATACTGTAATCCAGACTCCAATCTGAAAGATTAAGTAAACTCTCCTAAATATACCTTTATATAACATCCAAACAATGATAAGACCGTTTTGATCACTGGTAGTCAACTTCTGATATTGTTCATTCCATGCTATAACTTGAACAGAACCTAAAAATTATAAAACAATTTAGAAACTTAAAAAAGGCTCCAGTTCATTTCAAATTTGTATTTTTATAATAAACATCAAGAGCATGTTAAAATCAAAACAGTTCCTGTGCAACTAAGCAGTCTGTAGTATTACTCAAAAATATTCATAGGTTGCAGTTTACTATTATCATTCATAATCTACAATGCATAGTATTATTTTTCATGTTTGTTCCTATTTCATACTAGCAAAGGCACCTACTGTGGTCAGCTGTAAGAGCTGCCATATATTTTACAACAGGAACAAATGTAAATAAGATTTACCCAATTGACCCAACTCACAAGGATAATCCTCAAAGGACATTTTATTAAAACTTGTTTGTTTGTTTGTTTTAGAGGGGTTGTTTGTGGTTGATGGTCCCCTAATCTCTCTTTCCCCAACCTTGTTTCTCATTCTATTAGTAACACATTCTTGAGCATATCTTAAAACCTCTGGGTTATATGAACAATTGATGTTTTCAGTTTTTTTAATCTCTGAATACTTTAGTATATATCTCCTAAGAACAAGGACATTCTCTTTCATAATCATGTTACAAATTAGGAAAGTAAACATGATGCAATATTATTATCTAACCCACAGTCCACATTCACATTTTATTTATTGTCCAAATAATGTCTTTTATAGATACTTGTTTTCTCATTCCAAGACCCAATCTAGGATCATATAGTACATTCAGTTGTTATGTCTTTTTAGTCTACTTTCATCTGAAGCCATAGGAAAGATTTTTAAAAAGGATAATATCCTATCTATACACAGATAACGGTATTTTTTAATATATAAAATGACAGCTACATTTTCTCAAATTTATTGATGTTTAATCATGTAAAAGTTGTTGAATAATTCTAGGCTGTATTAAATATGGCTCAGTAGAAATGATTATTTTAAATATTATCATTATTTTAAATGATAACATTTCTGCATTAAATACATGATTTCTAAATGTCTGAATATAATACTATTCACATGTGATAGAAAAATGACATGACTCACCACTATGACCTTCAAGAATCTCATTCATAGAAAGATTACTAGGGGCTCCAAGACCCCTCAATTTTGCATCATCTAGAAAAAAACAAAAAGCAGGAAATACTATGGCAAGTACATAAATGTAACAGATTATAAGATTGACATTTCTTGCTTTTTTGAAATGAGTTTCTATTCCTGGATGGTATCAGAAAGATTTTTTTAAAGTATGTCTCATTCCAATCTATTTTTTCCATGGTACAAACATGGACAATAATACATACCCCCTTGCAAAAATATTATTCTGGCAAAATAAAGCAAAATGTATAAAAGTACATTGTTTACTAAGTATACTAAATATATTAGTAATTATTGTTACTTATGCCTTCCCAAAAGATCACAAATAAAAATATTTATGACATACAGATTGAAAATTCTGAAACATAAGAGACCAAAAAAAAAGATTTCAGAAACTGGTTCTTACTAGATTTTGCAGAATCTTAATTCATTCAACAAATAGGTAAAGACTGTCTACACTGTTATGCACTGTAGAAGCTTCTGGATATAAAATGAACAAGATAGTTAAGGCCTCTCCCCTCAGAGCTGGTAGTCTACTGAGAGGACAGATATTAAATACATACTCACACACTCACATAAATATATATATGCATATAAAATAGGGAAGAAAAGACATAATAAGAGACAGTAACAAGGGATTGATTTAGATTGAAGGGAAAAAGAACCAGGGAAGGCTTTCTGAAAAAGTGATATGAAAGCTAAGACCAAGGGATAAACTGGAGTTAGCTAAGTGAAGCAGGAGAAGGGGGAAGTATTCCAGAATAGGAAACAGTGAGTGCAAAGGCCCTAAGGATAAATTAGTAATCAGGTCCCCGAGAAGAGAGCAGGAGATGGCCTCCAGGAAAACATGTAACTTGGCCTGTAGAGAAGAAAAGTTACCCAGCTCCCCATCTTAACCTAATTCTAGTTCCTTTCCTTCTGAGGCAAGAGAGTATGAGAACTGAGACTGCTGCCACTGGGAATGAAAAATAGTGCAAACTTTCTGGAAGGTAAGCTGGTTAAACAGATTAAGAACCTTTTCTGAGATGCACACACATGACATTTAATCAAGCAAATTCCATTTCTAGAAATTTATCCTAGAAAATATTAAAGGTTCCTGGAAAGATTTAGATACAAAGATAATATTTTAATGGTAAAAATGTGGAGACATCTAAATGTCCAACACTAGAACTTGTCTGAAACCAATACAATGGAATATTAAACAGCCATTAGAAAGGATGTCATACAGTGACTAATGGGGTATGTGGGGGGGACTTGGTGAATGGGGGAGTCTAGTAAACATAATGTTCCTCATGTAATTGTAGATTAATGATACCAAAAAAAAAAAAAAAAAGGATGTCACAGAAGACATTTTGTTGATGTGAGGTATTGTTGTATTATACCGATGAATGATAGTAACGTGGCTATTCTGTAGTTAAGCTTCAAAACGGCACTTGCAATGTCACACCTTGAGCACAGCATAGTACTTGATATGTAGCAGGCATGAGGTATCTGGTGATTGTTACTGGAAGTATCTGCTGCATCAAAACTATTATTATTAGATATAATACACTGACCTTGTTAGAATCTCCCAGCCATATTCCTCATATTTCTCTCTTTCAACATGGTTATTAAGTTCCAAAACAAATAATCTATTCCATTTTCCAAACCTCTCAAGAATCTATTTTCCATTTTGCTCACTAATTTCAAAGAATATTCCAATCACACTTTATCAAAAGTGCACAGCATGACAAGAAGTAATTCTTTTTCTTGAAAAGTCTCCAATGTTAAACATAATGAATGCATTTCTTAATGTAAGTTAAATTTGCTATATATTTTAAGCAAAATAAAAAATGTGTATATAGACATACACATACAAACATATACATATATGTATACATATGTACACATAACCAAGAGAAAAATTATTTTATTTTAACATAGTTAAGAAAGCTAAAGCATTGAGAGATTAACTTACTAACATCAGAAGCCAAACTCCAATGGGTACGTAAGTATCTACCTTCCAAATCTGCCTTTTATTTCACGTAATTAATGTAGCACATCAGAACAACTCTCTTTGCTTAGGCTGTCCATGAGCCCCTAGAGTAGTGCTAAAAACAAGGGCTTGAAAGTGACAAATGCCGATTCTGTCACTTACTGGTTGTGTGACCTTGGGCAAGTTACCGTTTAGCACCTCAGTTTTAGCATCTAGAATACCTACCTCTCAAGATTATTGTGAAACCAAATGAGACAGTGAAGGTTAAACACCCATACACGAAAAGTGCTCAATAAATGTTTATAAATATACACAGCAGTTCCACTCAAAGTGTAGTCTGAGGACCAGCAAAACCAGTGTCATTAGAAATGCAAATTCTGACTTCATTCTAGATCTACTCTGGGGTAGAGACCACAAATCCATTTGAACAACCTCTTCAGATAATTCTCATGGCTGATAAAGTTTGAGAAGCATAACTCAAAGGAATCCAAAATTTAGTTCAACTCCTAATCTTACAAAAGAACTAAAGCCCAAAGATATTCAGTAACTTGCTGGAAGTCATTCAGTAATCTTATGGCAGAGCTGAGATTCCAATTCCAATCTCCTTATCTAGATGTCCAATTTAGGTTGGAAATTGTCTAGATCTCAATCTAAAGCAATAATAGGGATGATAGTGAAGTGTGAAACTTTTTCTATGATTCCAGGGAGCTAGAAGAAATGCAATCAAGCTATAAACACAAGAGACTTATTAACAAAAATGCTTTTTAAAATCCCATTTTTTGTTCTTGGTAACTAGGTACATAATTAATAACACATCTGATAAGCAGAAAAGATGATACAGCCTATAGTAATCTGACAAAATGTGAATAATCTGACATTCAGAGTGACCTTACTGAAATGCTGATTTGCATTATTTTTAGTAGACTCCTAATAATATAACATAATAGACATAGCACAATATAATGACTTCATTTTCATTACATTATTTTTAATTTTCCATCAATGACTTCAGCAAAAGCCATCTGATGCTTACATTCAATATTCCCTAAACTTTATTGCAAAATATTGTAGAAAAACATCACAAAATGTTTGGGTGTTTTGTGGGTGTTTTTTTCCTTTTAAAATAATTAGAATTGCATACGGAAAAACATCTTGAGCAAATCTCACTGGACACGTGATACCAGCCAATCTTCCATCAAGTTCAGACATTTGAGATTGCATTCATTTACCTGTCTGTGTCTCTAATTTCAAAACTTTCAGTAGTCCGTCTTCACCACCACATGCTATGAATCCTGGGTTCTTGTTCCAAGATACACATTTCAGCTTCACGTTATCAGGAATGGCTATCTGAAAAGCAACCATAGCTACTCTCACAACTTTTCACAAAGAAGTTGGAAAGTGAGTCTACAGGAGATAAAGGCTGAAGTAATCCCCCCCCAAGAAGAAAAACGGTCAGCCTGGCAGAAGTATGAGCAGTTATGAAAACAGGCATAGCTCCTGAACTGCCCCAAGTCCTACCATATAGGAAAAAAATTAATTAGTGCACCCAAGTTAAGGGCGGTGTCGACGGAGGAACCCAACGGGGGAATCACCTGATTAATTTTTTAAAGGAGGCAGCGGGGAACGGAGGTGTAAATCCATGCCATCAGTCCATAGTCCCTTTCCACACAGCACACTTAGGCTACCCTTTTTGTTACTCTTTTCTTGCCCGGCGTCCCGTGATGATCCAAAGAATTTTAGTCATCTGGATCAACAACAGATGGAGGAGGAATGATAGGTAAGCACGCTGTGATCTGTTCTACTGTTCGCCCACAAGGACCTGGCCAGGGGCAAGAATGAAGGGTTGTGCGAGGGCGATGCTGGCTCCGCCAAGGACTATCTGGGGCTCGTATTTAGAACTTGGGGACCGGCAAGAGGATGGTCTTGCCGAGGCAAGAAGGTTGGAGACTGGATGGGGAAGCGGTGATGAGAACGCCGGGCTTCCCCGGCAGGATGCGGGAATTGCCCGCAGGACGCGAGATCAGAGAAGGAGCGAGGAAGCCCCGCGGCAAACTCACTTTCTTACTCAGGTAAAAGAACATCCTGAGGACCCCAAGAAGACGACCCCAGAAGTCAAGGCCCGCAAAGAGAAACTTGTTCTAAGTCTCCAATCGCGAGTACCAGCAGCTCTTGCAAGCTCCCGTCGCCCTGGCAACCGCCGCCGCCTGGTCGCTTCCGGGGCGCCGAGGGACACTTCCGGCGTCGCCCTTGTTTAGCGGGGCGTCATGCGCCTGCGCAGACGTCGGAGGTCTCCTACGAACCTTGCTGCGGAGCCAAAGCCGTGGTTGGGGTTGGGTGCTTTCCTTCTGGACCTTTCTGTTCTACACTAGGAGCCGGGTCGGCGACGCTCGGCGCCCTGCCTCATCACCTCAGCCATCCACCGTCCGAGCGAGGGCCAAGCCACCCCTCGGACGGTCGCGACGGAACTCAGGAGGAAGGGCGTTCATGGAACTAATTTACAGAGATTGTGTATTTTGTAAGACCCAAAGTGCCAACAATGTTGAAAGGAAAAGGCATTTACCGTATTAGGCTGGCGCCGTTGGCCGAATGGAAGAGCCGAAGGGCTATTTCAGGGCGTGCAAGCCGTCCCTGGCGCCTTTAGGGATTAGAGAACCCTCCGGAGCAGTGTGGGTGTAGGAAATCATGTGTATGCTACTGCTTTTAGAACTTTTTAACTGTTTATTTAAGCTGTTACTGCAGCCTAAGGGTCCTTATGGAAAGAATATGTATGAGCTTTGGAATATTACAGCATATAATTGCTATTGGGGCATAGCCTTCCATCTTTAAATAATTGAGGTGTTTAGTATTATATCGCCTGGGTTGACTATTCTGTATTCTCTTTTCTACCTTCTTTCTTCAGTTCCCCTTTGCCGTTTTTGAGTGCCTGGAGGGTCACAAATCACAATTTTTAGGGCAGAAACTCCCATGAAAATAAGTCTCACACATTTTTAATTTATCTCTGATTTTCCCTTTTACCGTATTCTACACCCTACCACTGGTAATTTGTATAATCGGGGGTATACTTTATGCAGCAGTAGTTAATTTCCCTACCTGGAGTCTCTCCATCTCAGGCAAATAAACGTTAAGATCCTTTGAACTGAGTATAGTATTGCCTCACCCAGAACACTCAAGAATTGACAGTATGATCTCAGTGTCTTTCCCATCAAATCCAAACCGCAACTAAAATCAGATCTTCCTTCAATCCCAAAACGTCGTTAGGATGGTGTCCCCACTGTAAGCAAGTCAATAGGCTTTCTGCATCCCACCCTTTCTCTTCACTTCCAAGGCCATATTCTGTTCTGTTCCTACCCTCTTGACTAATTGTGCCTATCCAAATGCAGAAATTGGTTCTTCATGAAAAATTTTTTCCGAATTTCATCCCTGTTCTAGTCAGATAATATGTTTGTTTTGAAATGTATGTGTATCTTGTTTCAGCACCAAACCAAATTCCTAAGATATGTTGGTACCTGCTCACAGGCTCCCTATACTTACCTGTGCAACAAATCAGTATTTTTTAAACCAGAGAATTCCAATCAATTGTTCAACTTGAAGATATGATTAGTTAAAGGAAATTACTAATGACCACACTCTTCAGAAATCATGTCTCTTTAAATACCTTTCCCTAGTTCTTGCACATATGCTCTCATTTATTTCCTGTATAGCATAATTGCTTTGTGATAAAGTACTGATTCTGTGCTCAGGTAAGTTGGGAAAATCCTGCTCTATGTCGTGTCCTTTCAAAGATGTTGAGAAATGACAGTATGTGTTTCATATGGTATATACTGCCTTGATTTATGTATGTTTCATTTCTTCCCTTAAAGTTTGTATTTTAGATTTTTTTACTGTTTTTGGGTTTACATCAATAGGTTATATTCACTTTTCAGGCACAAATATTAATGTACCCTTATCATTGTTTTATCTAAATTGAGATAATTTTGCTTTAGTTCTCTCCCACAACATTCGTGGTCAAAGCCATTCTATTTAACCTGAACCTACACTTTTTAACCATAAGAGCATGAGGTTAAATTATAGGAAAAGTCACAACATTGTTTTCTTTGACAAAAAACTATTCTATATCCAAAATAATTGTTAACTTAGTTTAATTTAAGGAAAGAAGTTAGTAGACAAAATTGACATGAGTCACCAAAAAAGGCACAATAATGACATATAAAGATAATCTTTTTATTATATTAAAGACAATATAAAACAAAAAAGAATTGAGTAGTACACAATTTAAATGACTTTTCTCTAAAAGTTATAAGCTTTAAAGCTGAGAAAAATTTTACGTGTCAAATCATGTAAGTGAAAAATAGGCTTATCACTAACGTTTAAAGAGAACATTAGGTTTTGCTACTTGTTACAGCAGTTTGATTTGATCCTAAGGTAAAATAAATTTTGGGTTTTTTGCCCTTTATAAAAAGTTATAACACTTAATTCACAACTGAAGTATTTAAATGGCATGTAATATTCACTGGATCTGTGTTAATTATTTTTAGATATGTGTATTACAATCCCCTGATGACAGCTTCAGTAATAATCTAGCAAAAAATAAGAAATGTTAAACAGTTCTAAATTACAGTCACCTCAATTATATGAATTTTTTTATGTGTACTTTGTACAATTTATACTCTCAGTAATAAGACTGGTTTATACTACAAATACTTTCAAAAGAAAATAGGTCAAAAATTTCCATTGTAAGTATGGTTATCTTACTAACATAAACATTTAAAAATTAAACGGCTCAATTAGTAAATGAAGGAATAACCAACTTCATTCTATTTCCTACCAATAATTTCACAGTCTTAGCTTAGAGACACTAAAGTTTGCTCTTAAAAAGGATCTGGACATTTGTTTCCTTTAAAAAATCGTATTGATTCTCTAGAAGATCCTTATACTACTTATCCAGTAATATTCAAGCATTTGTCACAGCAAATTATTTGCTGGAACATTGGAATATGCAAAAGCATAAAGTACACCACGCCCTCCATATTTCCAGGTGAAAAATTTGGACAATTTAACGATGTATTTGTCCATGTTCATTTGCTTGCAGCTTCTCCAAAATGTCATCAAGTAGCTAGTTGTTAAGGCCAACATTTTATTTTTAGACATTAGAAAATGTAAACACACTTTCAGACACTTCTTTGTAATGTAAAAAAACATAATGTTCTGTAAAGAAAAAGAATGAAATTGTTTCTCACCAAAATCCCAATTTAATCTAAAACTCAAATCCTATTCTTTATAGGCATGATTTAGAGCAACGGTCTTCAAATATCTCTGCTCTTATATCCCCTAACATAATTTTTACAAGTAAGTGGTGTCTTGTGCGAATTTAAATTACATGAAAATCTTCATCATGTTTTAGTTACAAATGCTATTTCTGCTGTTATAAATATTGACTCTTTAAAATAAAGTTTGAATCTGGCTTTCAAATGTACCCCATGTAATATTAATACCATACTGAATTGATACCTACTATCATTCTTCTAAAGTAAAATATTTAAAGTAAAGGAATTTCCTTAAATTTGTATTCCTTTCTGCATTCTCCACAGAATTTTATTCTACTCTGAATCTTGGAAATCTTTTTTTAATGAAGTATAAATGACATGCGATAGCCTATTAGTTTCAGGTGTACATCATAGTGATTCAGTATTTTTATGCATTTTGAAATGATCCCCATAGCTTGTCTAGTTACCCCCTGTCTCCATACAAACTTACTGGAAATCTTTTCTTGATCACACTATTATCCTCTGTGAAGTAAACTTATACAAACAACAAGTACATGCACATGTATATTGAAATTACCTTTAAACTAATTTTCTTTGACCACGAGGCCCTACATTTTTTAATCTGGATTGAGTTACCACTTCAACTATTATGGGCACATAATTGACCCAAATAGGTTACAAGTTTTGATGTAAGATCATTAAAAATAAAAGATGAAATTTAATTGGAAATATATCTCTTAATGGAATGAATGGAGGAACAGAGTTTATGAAGTCTTGATTTGAAAAAGTGTTGAGTTGTCCCTTGGTTTGGCTCTCTGGAGATTTTGCTTTTCCAAGAAATTCACCTTAAAAGATTCAGACTAAATGAGAGGCATACCTTTCTTGTGAAGTCAGAAGAATGGTGAAACTGAAATGAGATGGGAAAAGAGAATGCCAACTGACCCCAAGTAGCATTTTAGGCAGATCAATTTAAGGAACTGAAGAATTTAGAAATTTATTCCTTTAAAACTTTCTGCCCAACTCAATTCCCCTTGAAAGTCTGGGCATAAAGTACACCATGCCCTTAGGGTATCCTATTCAAATTTGACCGCCACTCTCTAAGATCCCTAGGAACAGTGTTAACTTGAGCTACGCTAAGTACTTTTCCTGAATTACTCCTTTGGCTAAAGAACTGATTTTGAAAGGTCCTGAGTTGGTACCATGTTATGTTTTGAAATCTGCTTTGTGACTGCTTGGCTAGCCAAAGTGTGTGAGTATCACACCTCTGAGCTATCACATCCCATTAATCAGTGACTCCTTTGGTACGTGTACAGATTCTGAACTAAGAAAGCCATACTAAGGATCATAGTATAATAGCTCCATCTGTTCATAAGAGCTCAATTAGGAACACATACCACTATAGAAAAGCACTAGAGAAAGAAACAGGCAGCTTTTAGAAGTAACCATAAGTCGGCTTCAAGCAAAAGCAGAAAATCTTCCAGAAAGGATATGTTTGGTGTTCAGTCTCCGCAGATATGAGCTGACCTTATCTTGGAATGCCAGTGTGGCTTCACATCCACAAACATCTTCTGTAGAGATGAGTCTTCGTGCTTCTTCAATGGCTGACAATACACAAAATGTTATAGCTAATTAGAAATCATTGCAAATGAAGGAATCTACAATGCAATACTTCCATTTTTAATATACCTAAATGCATTTACTGAAGGTAAAAGGATATAAAAGCATACAGAAAGAGGAGAAAGTGCTTTGGAATGTTAACATCATAGAAGAAATTGAGCTAGGAGATGGGGGAAAAGTTTCAGTTGTCAAAGCTAAATGATGGTTATATGATAGTTCATTACATTGTCCTCTCGACTTTTGTGATTGTCTGGAATTTTCCATGATATAAAGGGGGAAGCCAAATACGCAGAGATTAGACAATCTTTTTGTGATGTTGTGCCCTCATTAAGCAGAGGATGGAGACATGTAAGTGCAGGGCACGCTGCTGGACTATCAAGAAGCCCATATGGCTGGACCACAGGATTGGAGAAGAGGAGTGAATCTGGGGGCAGAAGGAGTGACAGGATGAAGAAGAGTGGCTCCCAGGGGTGTGGAGAGAGGGAAATGGGAGCTATTGTTTAATGCATACAGAGCTTAAGTTTGGGATGATGAAAACACTGGAGACAGATTGTGGGATGGTTGCACAAGTGTGAATGTACTTAACACCACTGAATTATACACTTTAGGTGGATAAAATGCTAAATGGTACATTGTGTGTATTTTACAACAACCAAACAGTCTGACTTAGATAGAGAGAGACTTTTAATATGAAAAGGAGGATGGAATCTGATTGTGGACAGAAGACTGCCTGGGGGAGGATAGCACTGTTTCACTCTGAAGAAAGCTGGGAACCACAGGTGGGCCTGACCGGGAAAAAGACTCCGAGGAAAGAGGACTCCTAGGAAGCTGTCCTACCAAACCAAATAGGCTAAAGGGGCATGTCTTTACCTGAACATGTCTTCTTGTCTTCATTCAAGGTATAGCCAGGGTAACAATCACAGTGGTAGGACGCTGCCCCATCACTCACACAAATGTGCTGGCAGCCATGAGAGCCCAGGGCACACTTGTTACGAACTGACCAGGAGTGGGGCAGGAAAGAAAATATCCACCAATTACAGCAGGAAACTAAACACAGCTTCTGAGAGAGAACTTTTGTCCCAAAAAGTGCCAACGATGAATCCTTTTGTCACTGCAGCAAGGCTCCAGCCTGCTTTCCTTTTCCATCATATGGTATCTCACACCCCTTTAGCCTCCCCTTTTGTGCATACAGCCCTTTGACCACAAATGTCTCCAACATCTCCAGCTATACATAGATCATCTTCGCCATCACCAAAAATAACTTATCAGGGACCTACTTGCACATAGAGCTAAACTTTTATGCTGCAGAAAGAGGACTATATTGACTGACAGCCTGCCCTTGATAGTTTATGAAGTGCAACAAAAAACACTGACCTGTGCGTGCACACACACATGCACACACACACCCACATGCAGAAAAATAATAAATGATGGCTATGATGATGATCATGATGAGTATGACTCAATAGTGAAGTACTTATTATCTCTTACAAGTGAACACATTACATGGAGGAAGATAGTTTGCCCAGATTTGAGTGGGGAGCAGAAAACCATGCTATACTAGTCCCAAGTCCAACCTGGCCTGGGACATAGGAAAGCAGCAGTTCTTTATGAAACCCAGGAAGGCTTCCTGGGAGACAGTTTCTTCCTCTGCCATTATAAGAGTCAAGCTAGTTTATATATTCTCCTCGTAAGGATCATTCCATGCTCAAAAATGTTCCATGGCTCACCATTACCTATAAAAAAGCTTTAAGTGAAATGCAAGGCCCTACATAATCCATCCACATGGTATCTTTCCAACTTCAACACTGATATTCCCTTCATTACTACGGTTCAGATTTTTCCAGCAAAATGCCTAATAGCGGAGCAACTCATTTTTCCCTGCATCCAACTTAGCAGCTGCTTTAGGGATAACAAATAGACATGTCTCCACCAGTGGCCCCTGATCTGGGGCTCCACATTTGGTCTACCAGCCTTAATACTGCCCAGCAAAGGAAAAACAGACCATGGAGGGGATCTGACCCCTGTTATGTACCCCAGCTTTAGAACAATAGCCAGTTACTTTAAAATATATAAATACCAGCATTCCACCATCTCGTCTTTCTTTTCTATCTCTCTTTTTTATCCTGTACTGTGTTTGGTTGTGTGTAAATCACCAGAGCAAGTGCCTGAGTTCAAATCCTCATTCTGTCACTTACTAGCTGAGTGACCAGGGGCAAGTTATTTAATCGGTCTGTGCCTCAGTTTCCTCATAAAGTTGCTGTGAGCATTAAATGTGTGACCATGTCTGAAATACCTAAACCATGTATGGCATACAGAAGGCACTAAAGAATGTTGGCTGTTGTTACCTGGTAGTATTGCCAGGAATATTCTGCCTTAATAGAAAATTTTCTTCGATTTTTTTAAATAAAATATTCCATTTTACTCCATAATATCTTTTAGTTTAACTGTAAATGTATTTTTGTTTCCTTCCACAAGGTCTTCAATGTTCCTGGCAGCTTAAAGTACCAAGTGGGATATTTGTAACCAATTTGAGAAGTGCAGGCACGAGTCCTCTCCACTCCAACTGACTTCACCCTACCCCGTGAACAAATCAGCACAAGCCACTGCCCCTGCCTGCCAGCTGGACTCTCCACACCCCCAGCCTCCAAGGGCCACCTCCTGTCTCACCTCACTGGGTCCTTCCCCAAAACTCCCACCTCCCCCGCCCCTGGTTGCTGTCGGAATCTCTCCCTGACTACTTAGTCTCTGCTTTGTTAAGGGGTTGGTTCTCTTTACATGCAGCCTGTGAGCTGCTGAGAGGCAGACAGTATGCTTCTTTATAAAACCCCACAGTGTTTTGCAGAGTCCTGGGAATAAAACAAGTGCTCAGTACTCTTAATTGATTTCATTTTTTTTTTAAATGGAATTGGTGATATGCCATTTCCCTTAATTGCTCTTGAAAAGGTCACATAATATATCACCTCAAAGGAGAAGAGAAAGAATATATAATCTAAGAAAATATTAAGTATGTCACAACTAAACACTACCTTGAGAGGCAGTAATTTCTCTTAGGAGTGGTTTTATATTCTGCCAGTGAGTTTAAATCAAATTAATGAAGATTAGCAGTGCTGGCATGGGCTCATTAGCCAAGTCATATGGCTCAGATTCACCCAAGACTGATCCTCTAGAAACTGTCAGGGAACAACCTGTTTCAGACTTACTGGAAGATCTGTATGGGTCTAATTCAGTCATTTACAAAGTCTCCTTTACAAAAATGATCCAGCTTTAAGATGAATGCTGCAGAAAAGTTCCAGGCCAAGTTTTAATTGTAAAAAGATCAGTTCAGCCTATCACAACAAATAGTCACTGTCCAACTGACTTTCTCTAGTTACCTATTTGTTTTACAAGTCCCCAGTGTACAGAGCTATAAAATTTTCCTGGATAAGGATCCTACATGAAATTAGCTTTCCTCATCTCCCCCACTCCCTGCCCATTTCCCAGTAATTTTCTGAAGTGAGCTATGTTTGCAAAATCTAGTGAGCTCACTGCCCTCTGAGCAATGTGTGCTTCAGTCTATAAGCATAGTAGAATGTCCAAAGCCTGAGTCTTTAAATTACGTTTGAGGATCTCTCTCCTTGTGAATGTCAAAGTGGTTTTGCTGCAGTAGGAAGAGCCAAGTATGAAGGAATTTGTTGAGTGGACCTTACCTGAACAGGTTTTATTATCTGCATTCAGAGTGTACCCTTCATAGCATTCACAGTGATGGGACCCAGCTCTGTCATTCACACAAATGTGTTGACAGCCGTGTGTACCAAGAGCACATGTGTCTTGAGCTGCCAAACATTAAGTCCAAGAGAAAAAAAATTAAAAGTAGAAAAGTCTTTCATTACCCATAAATAGCAAACTTCTTATTTGCAGCTAGTATATGTAAGTATATATAAGAGAAAAACCTATTAGAAACTTCTCAAAGCCATCAGTGCTATTTGCTCTTACAAGAACTTGGCTGTGAAACAAAACCCTACACACAAATATTTATTCTTCTGCTTTCCCCAACTCTTTTTCAAAATCATCTATATTGAATTTTTATAATCTAAGTATCTCATAAATACTTTCTAAAACATTCTAACATTCCTTTTAGGCTTATTGTATTTATGCTGAATCAGAGGGATACCAGCAATTGTGTGGCTAATTACACTAGAGTCAGAAAGACATGGGATTAGAGTCTGAGGAAATTGCAGTTCAATCCTCTCCTCTAATAAATGAGGACGCTGGACCCAAGGAGGAACCAACTGACTCAGAGAAGCATCAGAACTCAAGACCCAAATTATCACTTAATGTACTTTTCTTTATATGGAGATATTTTTAAGGCTATTTTTTATCTTCACACTTCTCATTTTGAAATCATTTTAGGCTTATGAAAAAGTTGCAAAATAATACAAAATGTCTTGTACTTCACCCATTTGTTTCCCCAGATGTTGACATCCTATCAAAACCAAGAAATTAACACTGATATAATATTATTAACTAATCTACAGATCTTATTGAAATTTTACCAATTTTTCCACCACTAATGTCCTTTCCCTGGCCCAAGATCCAATCCAGGATCACACATTGCATTAAATTGTCATGTCTCCTTTGTCACCTCCAATGTGGGACATTTCCTCAGCCATTCATTGTCTTTCATGACTCTGACATAGGAGAGTATTGGAAAATTATTTTTTAGATGTCTCTCAGTTTGGGTTTGTCTGATGTTTCCTCACATTTCTGAATTTTTAGCAAGAATACCACAGAAGTGCCTCTGTGTCCTCAGTACACAGTGTCAGGAGATGCATGGTGCCACTCTACGGCATTACTGCTGATGTTTATTTGGGTCCCTCGGTTAAAAGGATGTCTGCCGGGCTTCTCCACTATGAAGTTACTGTTTTTCCCTTGGTAAGTAAGAAGTAGTTGTGGGATGTTACTTGATTTTAACTTACTAAACTGTCCTTAGCATTTGGGTTACATTGTTAGGGCTGGGTAAGGAGAGGGAAATGAACAACACATGCACCCACGCGGGCAGCGATACAGACTTGCTGCCATTTCTAACATTTCTAATAAGACTTTCTAACTTTTCTTACTTAGGGAAAAGCCTAAAGCTAGCCAGAGAAGAAAAGAGACCAAGTTCCTCTTCAGGTGACCTACCCCCTCTAACACTAGCTAGGTAGCAATAGTACCTAGCAATTTACCTGAACACGTTTTCCTGTCGGCATTCAAGGCATAACCTTCATAGCACTCACAGTGATAAGAGCCAGTCCTGTCGTTCACGCACATGTGCTCACATCCATGAGTGTTAAGAGCGCACTTATCGATAGCTATCAACAGGTGACAAGAACAAATGTGAACACATGGAAAATGAGAAATAAATATGGGCATCCTGCACATGCACACACACATACACACACACACACACTGCTAATGAAATGGGCAGGACAGCATGGCACAAGAGAAAGGTTACTGGATGGAGAGTGGGACCTGACTTTCTGGTCTTGGCTCTTTCACTGAGAGACCCCTTGACATGGGTTAAGTCTTCTCCATTCTTTGGGTCTCAATTGCATTAACCATAAAATGAGCAGGTTGAATTAAATGATCTTTAAGTTTTCTTCCTCTCAAAATCTTTTTTCTAGAATTTAAAAATATGGACCTAATTCCCATTCTTTATTGTTATGTGAGTATTTGTATACCAGATGAGTGAGGATCTCTCTAAATGTTTTTCTATGTCTAATCCCAGGAGCACCTATGGTCACATAGACAAAGCAATAGCTTGTATTTAATTCAATAAAATCCAGGAAAAGTTCCAAATTGTCAAAAGGATCAAGGGTTTTGGCTGCCTTCCTTATTAGGCCTTTTCCCTATGAACCCTTTTCTCCAAAACTAATTAGTACTATAATAGGTTGATTTATATATTATTCACTTTTCTCCTCATTCCTTTTCAAGGAAAATCATTGACAAGTTACAGTAAACCACCCAAAAAACAGTCAAAAGAAAAGTGTAAGGTCAGTCCAAAATCGGAATTAGGTCCCCAAATAAGTTCTAGTTGGCCACCCTCCCTTGAGCAGGCCTCACCTGAACATGTCTTCTTATCAGCATTTAAGGAATATCCTTGACTACACTCACAGTGGTGCTTGCCTTCCCCATCACTGACACACACGTGCTGGCACTGGTGTGTGCCAAGCATACATGGGTCCAGAGCTGCACAAAGGAAGTTTACAATGGTAAGAAACATGACACATAAGAAACATTTCACATACTTCCTCCCATATCAAAAAGGCATCACTCTCCAAGTTCCTTTCTGACTATAAGAATTGGCTATTTTCTACCTCTGGGTTATTAGAAATACCATTCTTAAACTAATAATGTTACTAATTTAAAAGTACAGCTCTTGCTGTCAACTTTCTCAAAGGAAAAGGGATTTTTAATATGGAACTGAAGCCAAACACATGGGTCAGGCAACTTGATGTGTATTCAGCTTATCCACCTGCCCAGGAAAAGACTTGTTTCCCAACCGTAAGAAATGGGAAGAACACAGAGTACTTCCCGAAGGTTTATGAGCTAGCTGTCCCACTGCAGTTAGAATCTGTTTTCCAAGAGTTCTATAGTTTGAGTCTAAACAGAATTCACACGCAGTCATTCCTCTAGGCCTGGAACTCACTCTTGGGCAGCAATACCTAATTGAATATGCAATGGTGGAAGGCAAGGCAGGCAACTGCCTTCTGAATACACAGCATGAGCTCTGAGGCCCAAATGTATACGTATGCAATTTCAGGGCCTCTAATACATCAACTGCAAGGAGAATAAACTTGGGCATTCAATACAAGCAGGTAACAAGAGAACTCACAAAATAAATGAGGTTATACTAGCTAAACTACATCCCCATCTTTTTGTTCCTGGAAACATTTATGTCTCACTAGATGTTTCCCCTAGTAACATGTTTAGACAGAACAATCAATGAATGTAGTCATTTCTGAGAAACCAAGGAGGCCTGGTGGAGGAGGCTGGCACCCCTGTGGCAGGTAACTTGGCCTCCACTGCTTTGGCAACAGGACAAGGCTAATATTTTCCCAAGAAAGGCCTTTTCATGGAAGGATCTTTCCAACTGTTGACTACAAGTAGCTGCCCCTCAGTCTTTTTTCCATAGAGAGGCCATTTTTCCCCAGAACAAGTAGGTCTTTTGTACCTGCTTGAAGGAAAAGATCGCCACTCACCACTTGTTACTTTATGGCCTTCCAGCCCAGCCCCAGGTGCTAGCTTTGAGACCTATCTTTGCCACAGACCAATATCTTTATGGAAAAGCTCTCCCCCACAAGCACGGAGGATTTTCCTGGGAGAAAGAAGACCACTTTCTCTTGGAAAACCAATGAATCCCAAGTAGATGCCATCAAAGCCAACAACAGCTAGTAAAGGCCCAGCGTCCTGGGATAGGAACAACAAGGGGCTCCTGGCCAGGGCTGCCTGAGATGAGGCCAAACCGCTCCAGATGCAGACTTCATCTCCCATTTCCTAACAAACTGTTGATTGCTGAGTTTCACATTAATTTAGATATAAAGTCTCCTTGAATTTTTCAGGTTCGCTTTTTGTCTTATCCCAACCCCTCGACTATTGCTTGGTGGCAGGGAGGGACACCTTTACCTTTGTATCATCAGTGATCAGTAAATACAGGTTGGATAAATAAATGTGAAATAGATTATATAGCAAAAGGTAACAACGTTTTAAAATTCACCAGAACTAGAAATTTGTCCATACCCATTTGGATAATTCCATAGAGGGCTTTGAAAAATTGTCTCCAAAGGATAAAAAAAATAAGCATGAAGATAGATAGATAGATAGATGAACAGACACAAATAAAAGAAGAAAAACAATACATGTAAAAATGAAAATTAAAAAGTATGAGTCTCACAAATTTATAGTTCTAATAATGACTAAAAATAAACGCCAGCCTTGAATAGATTCATATTCATGGATTTGGCTGATCTGTGTTAAAATTCCAGTTATATTAGCATGTCATATTCAAGCTCCATTCTAAAGGAAGAAAGAAAGAAGTAGGGCAGTAACAGAAGGATTTTTTTAAATCTGCTTCATGTTATCTCACAAGTGGGTTGAAATCCCGGTCTTCCTGATCCTTAGTCCTGTCCCTCCCAAAGACTAATCAGAGAAAGCATCAAATCTGAAAACCCAGGTAGTCCCTGAATGCACACTTGGACTGAGCAACAAGCAGAGACAGGCCAGTTGATCCTTCCCTGGACAGATGCTGTTCCCTGTCTTCTTTGGGAAAAGAAAAGGAGTTCTGTTAAATCTACAGATGGTAAAACTAAAAAAAAACCTAGAAAAAATGTAATTGGGGGGTGGAAGGGAGAAGAGAGGTGTCTGAGTCTTCTATCTTTTTTTTTCTTACCCCATCAGGGAACAGGAGGATCATTTATCCTGGATATTTCCAGACCTTCACATTTCTAATGCAAACATGAGATTTTATGAGCAAACCAAGCTATATATAAGGCAGCTCTATATTCCTAAACCATCAAAGTGTGTTTAAGTTGGTAGAAATCACAAAAAAAAGCATTACTTGAATTTAAGTTTGCCATAAAATTTCTACCAAAAGAAAAAAAGTTAAGAGAAAGAGAAAATAAACTTTTTCTTTGGATGCATAATGTCTGAATATAACATCCTTTCTTGTTGGAAGCAAAGCTTACCACAAAAGGTTTCCTGGAATCTAGAGGAAAGTTTCTCAATGACCCCATAGGTCTCCACGTAGAAAACATGCTCATCTAGGGGCTCACTGGCAATCAACTTGAGGGACTCCATGTCTGCCCGGTCCACTCCCACAGCATAGAGCTCAATACCAGATGCTCGGGCCCGAGCTGCCACCTCGTTCACCTGGTCCTGGGGCCTCCCATCTGTCACAATGATAGCCACCTTAGGGATGTTGAAAGTGGGCCCCCGAGCTCCAGCCTCCATGGTGAAGGCTTCATCCATCGCTGTCTGGATGGCCAGACCCGACATGGTGCCTGTAGACAATGGTGTGATCCGTGCCACGGCCTGTTTCAGGGACTGCTTATCTGAGTGGGCCTGGAGGTGGAACTCGATCTTCACAGTGCTGGCATAGTTCACCACTGCCACCCGTGTGTCTGCCGCCCCAATGTCCAGGGTGTCGATTATCCGGGAGACAAAGGTTTTCACTTTGGTGAACTCCAGGGGTCGTACACTACGAGAGCTATCGATGATAAACACCAAATCCAAGGGCCTACTCTTGCAAAAACCTGTAAAGAAGGGTGTGGGGAACAGAAATGACTAAGCAATGATCTGGCCACAATCAGAAATGGGGCAGTCCTCACACCTTGGGAACTCTGGGATTGGAGGCCAGTCATGGCAGCAGCCCCTAACCCCAAATACCCCACTGTCTGCTATCTTCCCCAAGACCACTCTCCCTTTGAATGTTGACAGTGTGGGGGCCTTCAGGACTCCCCAGTAAGAATTCACAAAGAGGTGTGAAGTTTTCCCAAAGAGCTCAACTACAGGCAGGCTGAGCCCTGAAATTTCACTTAGAACCTCATCCTTCTGCTTAAAGTTTTGCTCCCAAGGCTCCTCTTGACTCCCAGGAATGAGATTCCACACCTTTCTGGGGCCCCTTGGCCATCTGAGCAACAGGACACAGTGTCCCTGAACAGCGTGGAAGGTGAATTCAGGGCAGCCTTCCCACATACCACCCTGCCCAGGCCTCACGGGCTCCTCAGGCAACGGCAGTTTGAGGCAAGGCACACTGCTGCTCTTCTGGTGGCTTCTTTCTTTCACCCACTTCCAAGTGGGTGAAAACTACCCCAGAGAGACCCTAAATTCTCCCTCCATCTTGTCATTCACTCATGTTTAGTGAACTTGGGAGGCCCAGCTGGCCTAAGCAAATTGACTGTGGAAAGAGGAGTGAAAACTTAACCTGACCCACGTTTATTGCACTTCTGACTTGGTGTGTCCTGTTGTAAGCAGCAGAGATTTCCACCTGGTATCTATCCTACAGCCCCCATCAAACACTCTAGTCACCTCTTTCATTTTTCCAGTCACCTGATTTTTTTTGAGGGCCACCATGTATGATGCCCTAGGACTACAAAAGCAAATAAGCCAGATACCCTGCCTTCCAGGAACTTGCATCTTTCCTACACAAAAATACCTGGCACATTGTAGAAACACAATACATTTTTGTTTCCAACTCTCCCTTCATATCCATTTTCCACTAATCTTGTTCCACACTTTTTCCTCTTCTGGTCACCAAAATTAAGTCCAAAAGTCAGAGTCAGAACTGGCTAAGAGAAAGGCAGTTATAAAAATTCTTTTTCAAGTCTTTCCCCCTCCTCCCCCAACACACACACTCATCATATGAGCATGAAGCATCAGTCAGGATCTTCTTCCTTTCCTCATAGGGGGCTGGAAGTTGATGCCATTCTAAGAAGGCAATTTATTCAGTGAGTAGAAGAAAAAGATTCAAAACAAACTCCTAGGCTAGGCAGTTTATGACAAAAAGAGCTCCACCTGCAATAGCAATTATGCCTCTATACAGTTTTCTTTAAAGACTGGAATTTATCTTCTTGGTTGTATCCTGCTTCCTGGAGGCATTCAATTAAGAAAATAAATAATATCCTTTCAATAACCCTTTAGAGATCACAGAGTACCAACACAATAATCCTGTAAAGTCAAACGTGCAGAGGTTGTTTCTGTACCCATTTTACAGATAAGAAACCTGAGGTTCTGGGAGATATAAGAGCTGAAAAACAGAGCATGGATTGGACTCCAGTTTCCTGACTCCCAGGCCAAAGGAGCTTGTCACTGCATGGTTGCCTCTCTGAGGCAACATTTTCCACGATGGAAATCAACATTATCTCATGCGCCTAGTAAACATCCTGCTTGTTGACTCTGAGCCACTACCCTGAAATATGCCGTATGTCACCTATTTAGTTAAGTCAAAAGGAATTGAGTCTTTTTTTTTTTTTTTAACAACTCCGAATTTCATTTTACCCCTTGATCACCATGCATCAGGAGCGTGAAAGAAAACCATATTGAGAATTCCGCCTGGAGATATACCTAGGCATTTTGGCATAATTGGAGTAAAAGTAAAAAATACATAATGATATGTACCCCGTATTTTACAGTGCTTTCACTAACACCCAAATGGTGTCCTTACTAATACTAAGGTAATCTTCTTGTAAGTAAACCTGCACAGTTCCTTCCTTCCCTGCTTGGTTTTTCACATGGTATCCTCTGTGGTTACAGGGGTGTGGTGGGCAGAATAGTCCCCCTTCCAAGAAAGATGTCCACCTCCTAACCCCTAGAACCTGTAAGTATGTTACTTTGGCAAAAGAAACTTCGCAGGTGTGATTAACGTAAAGGCCTTGAGATGGGGAGGTTCTCCTGAATTATCCGAATGGGCCCAATGCAATTACAAAGGCCGTAGAAGTGGAAGACGGAGGCCCAAGAGGGGATCTGAAGAATGAGCTCTGAGAAGGACTTGACCTGCCTTCGGTGGCTTTGAAAGTAGAGGGACAAGGCCATGAGCCAGGGAATGAGGAAGCCTCCACAAGCTGAAAAAGGCAAGGAAGCCGATTACCCCCTAGATCCTTCCAGAAGGGATACAGCCCAGTGACATGTTAATTTTAGCCCAGTGAGACCACTGTCAGACTTTGGATCTACAGAACTTTTAGATAATACATGTGTGTTGTTTTTAAGTTACTAAGTTTATGCTGATTTATTACAGCAGCAATAGAAAACTAATATGGGGGCTTGACTCAGACGGCATGTGGTTACTTCCTTATTTGGACCTTCAGCAACATCATTAATTGCTTTTGAATCTCACTCCCCTGTACGACATAGCAACATTTTGATTCTCAGAAACAAAGAAAGTGAGAATCTGAATTTCCTAAAAATGTTTCCATACGCACAATATTGCCCATCTCTGATAGTCCTGCTAGAAATAAAAGCCCATAGCAAAGCATAGCAATTTCTGATTGCACAAAGGAGAGAATTAAGGGTGGAATGTGATGTTTAGTAAAGGATTATCACATTTGAGATCATTTTGGATTCTAGGTAATAAAGGTCCGGTGCTGCTTATGGGGAACATGGCCACACTGTGTCAGAATCCCTCCTTCCTCTGCCAGTCCCATCACCAAGGAAGACAGGTGGGACGAGAGATAATGTTAACTTTAAGAAGTCTTTCCCCTCATTCCTGACTTGGTGCCACCAGCTGTCTTCTGGCTTAATTTAACCCTTGTGAGCCCTGGTACTCCCTGGCTCAAGGACAATGCTGTTGCCATTTCAAATCTAGCTGGCTGGGACTGATGCAAGAAAGAATCCCTTGCACTATTTCTCAACAATACCCAGAAAGGTGCGGTAGGAGAAAGAAAATACAAATCACCCTGAGGCACAAAGCATCACCCGCCAGATAAGACTGGTACCCAGAAAATGATTTGGTGCAGCCTCTCTTTGCCAAAACTGATGTTTTGGTAGTGAAGACATGAAGATAAAAATCTTATATATTATAAGTATGGTAGGTTATAGCAGTGGAAAGATCCTAGCCGAGTTTTTCTAGGCTCTGACGCTGACTTGCTGGGTCACTTTGATAAGCCCCGGTTTCCATTTGTGCCGTTAGGGGCTGTGTCAGATGATCTTCCAGCTCTGGAGCTCTAGGAGCTTTGCTCTGCCACAGGAACCAACTACTACTGACACGGAAAGTGTCTTGGGTGTTTGAGCATCTGAGAGAGCACAGACTGGGGCTGGAGCGCTATCATTTCAGCAGAACATCCGGTCAGGGGCGGGAGAACAGAGACTGAGACCAGAATGGTTACAAGACAGGTCCAGGCCATTTAGGCAGCTCCTCGGGTTTCTTTCCTAGCCTCACACCCCTACCCCGGACCTTCCAGTCTGAATTTTGGCCCAGATCCTGGACTGGGCTGGGGCAGCTTGAGCGCTGTGGAAAGGGAGAAATGGTCCACGCTGCTCTGGGGCCACAGAGATGGAGCGATATCCCCAGAACTAAAAGCAGCATCTCAGGAAGGGTTCGCCTGAACCCAGCGGCAGGGACCGGGCCACAGAGCTGGGATGCGCCGGGTGTTCCCACACTCTGATCCCCGCCAAAATCCCCAAATCCAGAAGGGAGAGGCTGGAGTTTGAGCTTCGGGAGACCCACCTTCTGGCCCTGACCATGAGGGACCTCGGGCTTCTCCCTTCCTGCCCTGGACCTCAGTTTCCCCACAAATCCACGGAGAGGGGATTCTTTCCCCTGCCTCGGGGGCTGGCTCTGGCGGGACGGAGGGAAGCCCCGGCAGACGGCCGGGCCTCTCCGCCTCCTTCGCTGCCCGGTTCCCTCTGCCCACCCAGCCCTCCCCGCTCCCGCCCGCCTGTCCCTCCTCGGCGCCCGCTCCCGCCCCCCTCGGCTGGGGTCCGGGCCGTACCTGCGCCGCGGGCCCCGCCGGGCCGGCCGACCCCTGAAGAGGGCGCGCGGGTGGGGGCGGCCGGAGCGGGGCTGCGGCCGGGGCTGCCCCCGGGGCCGCGGGGCCCCAACCTGCGCGAGCCAGGGCGGGCCAGCGGCCCGGGGGCGGCGGCGGCGGCGGCCGGCAGCAGCAGCAGCGGCCAGAGCAGCAGCAGGCCCGGCAGGCGGCGCGGCATGGCGGCGCGGCGGGCGCTCGGCGGGGTGGCGGACCTGCGCCGGCGCCCCGGCGGCCAATTTAAAGGTCCCGCGGGCTGGGCCGCCCCGCCCAGCCCAGCACCGCCCAGCCCAGCACCGCCCAGCCCAGCACCGCCACGCCACGCCCCGCGGCCGCGAGCGCGGACTGCAGGCCGGGAGCCGCGCCCTGGCGCGCAGGAGCCGCGGCCGCGCATTCCAGCGGAGCCCCGGAATGTCTGGGGCCGGGCGGCCCGCCTGGGTGGGCTCGGCGGGGTGCCTCCCGGCCGGGCGCTGCCCGCTCGGAACGTGTGCCCTCGCCGGTGCGCCCGAGGGCCTTGTCCGAGGCCGCAGCCTGCCGAACCCTCCTCCCTCCGTCCCGCGCCGCCAGGCCCGACCCCAGCGCCTCGGGCCTGCGCCCGGGTCCCAGCGGCGGGGGCCCTGGGCTCTGCCTTCCCTCCTCGTCCAGGTGCGCCTGACTCGGTTTCATCTTGCTTCTCACAGGACATTCCTTTCCCCGGCCAAGTAACCCAAAGTTTGCTGTGGGCTCTCCGTTTACCAAAAAAAAGCCTCTCCGGTTCTAGCTGCATGAATAGTAATGCTTTCATCCCAGCTTCAAACTCCAATAAACATCTGAACTTATATTGCTGGGAATAGAAAGTCAAACAGACATTCCCCAGACAGCCCCCTGTTCGCTGGCAGGACAGCCTGTACAGACAGAGGCTTCCAAGGCTCTCCCTGCACACCATTTCCTCTCCAGAGGAGTGATCATGGCAGCACAGGGATGGGGGTCACCCAGGAGACCCTCCAGGAACTCCGTCTAGTGGGAGAGAAAGCAGTATAAATGGCGTGTCTGTCTAAGGGAACTTGGTGACTCTAGGAGAGAGAGACTGGCCTGAGGACACCCGGAAGGCTTCTAAAGTCAGGAGACATGTGAGCTGGACGGTAAAACATTATGACAATGAGCATGAGTTCCAACAGATCCTGTCTGGTCTTCCTGCTTCCAAACTATTCCGAGTCTTCTCTACATTCCATGCTCCATACAGTAACCTTCCTAAATCTTGCAATTTCATTTCCCGTATAATCCAAACTCCTTTTCCTGGCCAGCAAGGCTCATCAGGATTCAGTCCCACCTCACCCACTGCAATGACCACATGTAGAATTGAATGTCTGCTCTCCAAGCTTTAACCACACTAGCCCTTCCCTGTCCTGGAGGAGCCACCCTTGTTGCCACACTGTGGCCTTGGCACTTAGTCTCCAGACCTCCCATCTCCCACCTTCTGCCCCGAAACCACCACACTCCACCCCACCCTCATCACCTCAGAAAAATGGTTCTCACTTTCTTACCCATCAAGCCTCAGAATTGACACCCCCAGCAGGATCAGTGGGAGAGGCTTATTAAGGCAAGAGATAGTCATAATGAGGGAAAATGTCTCTCAAAACTCCCAGTGAGAATTCACCAACGTAGAAGGATCTTAGAAGAAGCTAGAATGTTATGATAATGGGAAGGGGACACTAAGTAAAGTTTGAAAGAAGCTACACCAAAGGCAGAAGGCAAAGGCAAAAGGGATTGCTAAACAATATTTGCCAGCGTTCACAGATATTTGTCATTTGTCGTGCTTTCTGGGTGATCCTCACAGCCTCTGAACACCCTGCCTAAATTAGGGAATTTCCACCCTTATGAGTCTGCACCTCCCCAGCACTGCTTCCCAGCATTTCTTGCAGCTACGACATATTCCCCTGACCCAGACTTCATTGAGAATGAACCTCAGCTACTCTGTTTCAGCAGCTAGAGGTGACAAGAAGCAAGCACTTGGCAGACTGCATTCTGACAAAAACGAGAAGATGGGTAGTTTTCAAGGCAGCCACGGAGAGGATTGAACTGGAATGCCAGTGCCCAGGGAAAGCAGGGCACACTATGATATCTGTGCCCAGTAGTGGGGGGTCTAGGTGTCCCCTAGTGCACACCTGCGGTGTAATTCTGCAGTGTTGCATGACTGTGTAGCTTCCAAGCTTGACCCTCACACCCTTCCATAAATTACACTAGTTGCTTGATATCCAGGACTGCATATGGGTAGTACCCCATTCACATTTATAGTTAATGGAAGTGAGGTATCTTGAGGAATGGATGGCTTTTTCATTTGTATTTTGAGCTGGTAGTCAGCTGGTAAATATATCCTTTCTCTGCTTATTCTAACTAGAGTGACTTCTGTTGTTTCCAGCTAACAATGTTATCTTAATTTTGTAATTTTTTCTTCTAGGTACCACTAGAAGGTATTAAAGAGCTCAAATAAATCAAGAATCCCTTAGCTCCTTGGTAAATGACAGGACACATTTGTGGCCAGTAACTCAGAAGATTCTGAATGCCAGTATATGTATGTTATACCATCTTGAATGAAATGAAAATTGTCTGAGAAGTTGTTGTTTACAGAACTCTTTCCACCAGACTTCCCACTCTACCTCTGAGGTCCAATGGTTATAAAACGAAGGTAGGTCTTCTGGCAAAGAAGTCCAGGTGGCCCCAGGGTTTTCTAGTGTGTCGCTAATTTATTGGCTGCTACCCTACGTTGTAGCTGTGCTCAAGAAAAAGATTAGAATAATGTTTTGATCATTTAAAAATTCAGGTACTGAAAAAGCCAAAATTTCTTAAAAGCCAGAAATTTCTTAAACTCTCTTTTAAAAGAAGGTAAGGAAGACTTCACATGCTTTGCATTGTTTTCTACATTTTTTTCAATAGGTAATACATGTACTTGATCCAAACTTTGAAAGGCAAAAAATAAAAATAAAAAAATCTACCAAATGCTAAGATTATTTTCAGCTTTGCATCACTTCTGATATGCTAAAGGTTCAGTATGTTGGGAGGGTTATGTTTTTCCTATAAATAGGATTCCAGCAGTAGCATAAGTCTTCTGACTACTCAAGGAACCCGTTTTCTCCTGCCTTGTCACCCTTAGTATACAGATTTTGTCCCCAAGGCTGCTTGACCTCCAAGTATTGTGTTAGCATTCCAGGCTGGTTTTCTACCAGCATCTCACTGGGCAGAATTAATAAGGTGAGTTTCAGCTTCTTAGGTCTACAGTGAGGAAGGCAAAGGAAAAACTGGATTGGAACGTGTGTTGGAGCTAACCCCTGGTGTCTCTCCCAGATGTGCAGTGAGAAAGAGCTCTCTCTATTCCTCCTGCCCCAATGTGGTGGCCCCACTGTTACCAATATCTTGAATTTACATACACTTGAATGCATAAATACTTCAAAATATTGACACACACATACTTTGGGTATTCTCTTGAATTAGACATATGTTTCTCACCTTAGTTAGACAAGGAGGTCCAGGGCCCTGAACAAGTTGAAAAGGCCTTAGCTGCTGGGGATGCACTGGAAAAAAGATTGTTAAAAAAATGTCCCAAGGTTTCTTTAATTTGGTAAAGAGAATGTGAGACCAGATGCTTGGAGAACAAAAACAATTTTTTTTTTCAAGAAACATCTCTAGCCCCAAATGAAAGTCTTTTTTGGAAAGTATAGGATGCTTTACTTGCTAAATTCTTTTTTTCTGTGAAAAAACTCAAGTAAACATGCACATAAATGTGTTCAATGGCTTATTAATTGGGTTGCCACCTTCATTTTTTTTTTAATTTTAAATTGCCACAGGGGTTAGCAAGGTGCTAATTGTGGAGCGGTAGTGATTCGGTTAAATCTTTGATAATAAGCAGAGTATGTGGGAAACTAAAGCTAAACCTTCTGTTCTGATGTCTAAGCTAGTTTGTAATACCAGCTTCCCAGCTGCCTCAGAGGAGCTTGAGAATAAGACAAGGTTGAAGACAACATTGACTGATCTGAAAAAGAAAAGGCCGGTTTTTGAAATGGGTAGCACATTTTTATTATTGCCAATAAGTTCTGCATAGGTCTATTACTGATCTACTACTATAACATTTAGAATTCCAGATGTATTTCTCTTCAAAACAGAAAAAGGAATAACCTGGCATTACTTTTTCCAGGAGTGTAATGATGCTGAGGAAATGGCCTTGCTGTTTCACTTCACTGCCTGACAACAGATGGCTCTGTGCTGGGCACTGGCTGCACAGACAGGCCTTTCCTCTGGCCTCCTCTAGTGGGGGAATCGGTTCTCCTCCATCACCAGGCTCCTTCTCTGAAGAAATTCAGGCGGAGAAGCAACATAAGGTGTAAGGATCTATTTTACTACACTTCCATGTAGGCATATGTAAAAATTAAAACTACTGGGTTATGCTACAGAATAAATTATGGGTGGCTTTTTTTTAAAAGCACTTTAAAGTGCTATTTTGTTTTTACAGTTTTAAAAGACTATTTCTTTATTGCTCAGCTCTGGCTAGGTTGGAGAATTTAGAGAATTAAGAAAATGTACATTAGCAAAAATAAAAATATAAGACCATCATAACACTACCACCCAAAGATGAGCTCTGTGGTATTACCTTTTTTTTATATCACACTTACATTGTGGTCTTGTAACTTCCTTTCTGTACTTAATGTACAGTGAACATCTTATTATAAATATTCTTCTAATACATCATTTTTAATGGCTGTACTGTATTCCACTGTATATCCCATTTAACCAGTTCTCCACTGTGGGACATTTTGTTTCTACTTGTTTTTGGTTATAAACAGTGCTTTAATGAATCTCCTTTTGTAAATTGCTGTAAATTATTCTTTTCTTAGAATAAATTGTGGTTTTAGCTACCATCTCTCTAGTAGTAATTCCCAAATTTGTGTCTCTTGTCCCAATCTCACTCCCGGGAAATAGATCTGTATTAAAAACTCTGCCTGTTGAGCTTTCTATTCAAAGGTCACAAAAGCACCTCATTCTCAACCATATCCAAGCATTCTTACTCAGCATTTTCCTCTTTAACCAACTCCTTCTCTGAGTCCTCATTTCTGCCCATGGTACCTATTTTCACAGCCACATGGGCATGAAATTTTGAGTATTCTTTTTCCTCTCTTGACCCCCTTATATTAAATTATCAAGTGTTCTACCCACATGTCCACCAGTTCAAATCCTGTTCAATTCTCAAGGCCTATCTCAAATCTCCTTATTGTAGGAAGCTTATACTTATCTTTCCAGCCAGACATACTCCCCAAAGGACAGGGAGAGGAGGACAAAAGAAATACTTTAAGAAATAATGACTGAAAAAAATGTTGAAACTTGACACTTATAAAACCACAGATCCAAAAAGGTCAATGAACCTCAATCAAAAGAAAAAAAGCAAAAACCCCAGAAAACCTTACATTTTTTATGTACATTGTAACTTTAAAAAATGTGCAATCATCAAAATGCTCAAAATAGACTTACCATTTGACCCAGGAATTCCACTCCTAAGAATTTACCCTAAGAATGCAGCACTCAAGTTTGAAAAAGACAGATGCACCCCTATGTTTATCGCAGCACTATTTACAATAGCCAAGAATTGGAAGCAACCTAAGTGTCCATCAGTAGATGAATGGATAAAGAAGATGTGGTATGTATACACAATGGAATATTATTCAGCCATAAGAAGAAAACAAATCCTACCATTTGCAACAACATGGATGGAGCTAGAGGGTATTTTGCTCAGTGAAATAAGCTAAGCGGAGAAAGAGAAATACCAAATGATTTCACTCATCTGTGGAGTATAAGAACAAAGGAAAAACTGAAGGAACAAAACAGCAGCAGAATCACAGAACTCAAGAATGGACTAACAGGTACCAAAGGGAAAGGGACTGGGTAGGATGGGTGGGTAGGGAGGGATAAGGGCGGGGAAAAAGAGGGGTATTAAGATTAGCATCCATAGTGGGGTGGGAGAAAGGGGAGGGCTGTACAACACAGAGAAGACAAGTAGTGATTCTACAACAGTTCGCTACGATGATGGACAGTGACTGTAAAGGAGTATATAGGGGGGACCTGGTATAGGGGAGAGCCTAGTAAACAAAGTATTCGTCATGTAAGTGTAGATTAATGATTTAAAAAAAAAGCAGTTCCTGTGTGGTGACCTCCAATGAGTTCTACACAATGATATAAAGGGCATATAAAAGTGTAGGCAAGGGGTCTGTTTGTGTTTATACAGGGGATCAAAGCCTAATTTGGCTACCCCGAAAATGAACTAAGATACGATATGAAAAAGAACTTCCAACATCAGCACTCTCGGGAAGACTCATGACAGAAGATGATCAGCAAAAAAAAAAAAAAAAAACCCCAACAAAGATCCACGCACTGCCACAGGTGTAGATGCACTCATTCCACCAGTTCCTGGACTTGCCATGGGAATGAGGAAGGAGATATCTAAGCTGGCCTGTGCATACAGTAAAACAACAAATTTGACTGGATCTATACTGTTGGAACTCAACCAAGAATTAGGAGAAGTGCAAATTGTAGCGCTCCAAAATCTTACAACCAGACTATTTACTGTTAAAAGAACATATGGGATGTGAACAGTCCCCAGGAATGGGTTGTTCTAATTTATCTGAATTCTCTCAGACTGTTCAAGTTCAGTTGGACAATATCCACCATATCATAGATAAGTTTTCACAAATGCCTAAGGTGCCTAACTGGTTTTCTTGGTTTCACTGGAGATGGCTGGTAATTACAGGTATGCTTTGGTTAGGTAACTATATTCCTATTATGTTAATGTGTGTGCACAATTTAATTAGTAGTTTAAAACCTATCCATGCTGAAGTTACTCTACAAGAAGATATGTCAAAGAAATAATCAATCTTCCCAGGTTTTCTTCTGCCTGCTACTTCTATAGCTTTTCTTCTTCCTACCTAATCACAACCTTTAAATAGAACTCGTGCCACATGTCGAATTTACCGAGTATCATAATTCTTCCAAGTGGTAAAGACACCTCAAGACAAATGCTGGGCATAGAAGCCACAGGGCATAAATATGCAAAGAAGTAAAAAGCTAACCATTTCAAACAATAAGGCTTCTCTCTCACTTACCAACTTCACATTTCCCTGTATGGCCCCGGAAGATGACTGGTTAGCCAGAGACGGGTAAGATTCCTCAAGGGAGGAACAACCTAAGACAGGCACAGTCACAGGGGACCATCTGGTGAGAAAATGGGGAGCAGCAGAGGTGAGGCTTAGAACCTCCCCCCTCATGTTCTGAGAGAAATCTTCTGCATACGTGGATGTTTATTGCCCTCGTCTAGCTCGGATTAACACATAGTCTACAGGCACACACCTGATCATCTACATTTGCTCTCTTACAACACTAAACACTGTTTTCTACCTTTATCTCGTATCTACCTACCACTTCAGCATTTTATTAAAAATAATAATAATAGAGAAATGTGGTATCCACATATAAATCAAGTATAAAAATCAAATGAATATTCATATTTGAACTGTTTATAGTTCATAATGCATGAGCAAAACCGAAAGCTTCTGTGATGACTGCCCCTGTAATGTTCACCATGTAACTTATTCACTATGTAAGAATTTGTACTCCATGTAAGAACTTGTTCGTTATGCCTCAGAAGATTGGAGACTGACGAAAATTAGGCTTGGGGTGGATTAATGATTGTGCATTGAGTATTGACCCCCCTATACAGAAATTTATTGTTAACAACTATTTGATCAATAAATATGAGAGATGCCCTCACACACACACACACAAAAAAAATATATATATATATATAAACACACTTCCAATTGTAAAATAAATAAGTAACCGGGATGTAATGTATAGCATAAGGAATATAGTCAAAATATTGTAACAACTTGGTATGGTGATAGCTGGTACCTAGAATTATCATGTATATAAATGTTGAATCACTGTGTTGTGCACCTGAAACTAATGTAATGTAATACTGTGTGTCAACTACCCTTCAATAAAAAATAAAAAAAAATAAAAAAAATAACAAAGGAAAAACTGAAGGAACAAAACAGCAGCAGAATCACAGAACCCAAGAATGGACTAACAGGTACCAAAGGGAAAGGGACTGGGGAGGATGGGTGGGTAGGGAGGGATAAGGCGGGGGAAGAAGAAAGGGGGTATTATGATTAGCATGCATAATGGAGGAGTGGGAGAAAGGGGAGGGCTATACAACACAGAGAAGACAAGTAGTGATTCTACAACATTTTGCTATGCTGATGGACAGGGACTGTAAAGGGGTTTGTGGGGGGGACCTGGTATAGGGGAGAACCTAGTAAACATAACATTCTTCATGTAATTGTAGATTAATGATAACAAAAAAAAAAGAAAAAAAGGGGGATTACTCCGATAGGATAAAACTGAAAATCAACGATTAATGCATGCTTTAAATATCCTTAATTTTGATCATTTAAAGGGTGTCAGATGATCAGCTATGGAAGTACATTTTTCTAATATCCCTTTCTCTTAAAAAAAAAAAAAGCAGTTCCTGTGTGGTGATCTCCAATAAGTTCTTCACAATGGTATAAAGGGCATATCAAAGTGTGGGCAAAGGGTCTGTTTGTGTTTATACAGAGGATCAAAGCCTAATTTGGCTACCCAGAAAACGAATTAAGATACGATATGAAGAAGAACTTCCAACATCAACATTCTCTGTAAGAGTCATTCCAGAAGATGATCATCAAAAAACTTCAACAAAGAACCTGGCCCTGTTGCAGCTGTAGCTGCATTCATCCCACCAGTTCCTGGACTTGCCATGGGAATGAAGAAGGAGATATCTAAGCTGGCCTGTGCATACAGTAAAACAACAAATTTGACTGGATCTATACTGTTGCAACTCAACCAAGAATTAGGAGAAGTGCAAGTTGCAGTGCTCCAAAATGTTGCGACTATAGACTATCTACTGTTAAAAGAACGTATGGGATGTGAACAGTTCCCAGGAATGTCTTTTAATTTGTCTGATCTTTCTCAAACTATTCAAATTCAGTTAGACAATATCCATCATATCATTGATAAGTTTTCACAAATGCCTAGGGTGCCTAACTGGTTTTCTTGGTTTCACTGGATATGGCTGGACATTGTAGGTCTGCTTTGGTTATGTAGCTGTATTCCTATTATGTTAATGTGTGTATGCAATTTAATTAGTTTAAAACCTATACATGCTTATGTTACTCTACAAGAAGTTATGTTAAAGAAATAATCAATCTTCCCATGTTTTCTTCCGTCTGCTTCTATAGCTTTTCTTCTTCCTTCCTAATTACAACCCTTGAGGAGAATTCGTGCCCCATATCGAAATTACCGTGTATCATAATTCTTCCAAGTGGTAAAGATACCTCAAGACAAATGCTGGGCATAGAAGCCACAGAGCATAAATCTGCAAAGAAGTAAAAAGCTAACCTTTTCAAACAATATTGCTTCTCTCTCACTTGCCAACTTTACATTTCCCTGTATGGCCCCGGAAGATGACTGGTTAGCCAGAGATGGGTAAGATTCCTCAAGGGAGGAACAACCTAAGACAGGCACAGTCGCAGGGGGGCCATCAGGTGAGAAATTGGGGATCAACAGAGGGGAGGCTTAGAACCTCACCCCCCGTTTTGAGAGAAATCTTCTGCATCCATGGATGTTTTATTGCCCTTGTCTAGCTTGGATTAATACTTAGTCTACAGGCACACACCTGATCATCTACATTTGCCCTCTTACAGCACTAAACTATGTTTTCTACCTTTATCTCGCATCTACCTACCACTTCAGCATTTTATTAAAATAATAAAAATAGTAACAATAAGGGAGAAATGTGGGATTCACATATAAATCAAGTATAAAAATCAAACGAATAATATTTGACCTGATTGTTTATAGTTCATGATGTGTGATCAAAACCGAAAGTTTCTGTGATGACTGCCCTTGCACTGTTCACCATGTAAGAACTTGTTCGTTATGCTTCAGAAGATTGGAGACTGTTGAGAATTAGGCTTGGGGTTGATTAATGATTGTGCATTGAGTCCCCTATACAGAATTTTATTGTTGTTAACAACCATTTGATCAATAAATATGAGAGATGCCCTCTAAAAAAAAAAAAAAAAAAGCAATTTAAATCTTTACAGAGGTCTCTCACAAATACTGATTTTATCCTAAAAAAAAAGTGCAATCAAAGAAAGGGGGCATTATGATTAGCATGTATAATGAGGGGGGACACAGGGAGGGCTGTACAACACAGAGAAGTCAAGTAGTGACTCTACAGCATCTTACTACGCTGATGGACAGAGATTGTAATGGGGCATGTGGGGGGGACTTGGTGAGGGGGGGAGTCTAGTAAACATAATATACCTTATGTAATTGTAGATTAATGATACCAAAAAAAATGTGCAATCAAGGAATATCATAAAGTAATTACTCAAAACCCATGAAAGAGCACTCAATCACCCAGAGTTTAAAACAAACAAAGGTATTCCATATAGTACAGGAACAAAGTTAACAATGTAGAAACAATGTGTGCAAGAAGACAGTAGAGCAACATTTTCAAAGTACTGAAGAAAACCTTACAATATAGAATTCTATACTCACGGATGATATATTTTGAAAACAAGGGTAAAATAAAGACAAATTCAGACATACAAAATACAAAATAATTCAGCAGCAGAACCACACTGCAGAAAACATTAAAGGAAGCCCTTGGGCAGAATAAAAATACCAGGTAGAAATGTGGATCTATAGAAAGAATGTCTTTTTAAACTTTTTCTCTTTAAAAGACTATTTAACCAAAAACAAGAGTCACAGAAGGGCAGATTAAGAAGGAATCTTGTCAGCCATTCATTTGAATGAGTTGTATTCCTGGTGGGAGGGTCAGGAGTTTAAATGTTTCCTGATGCCCTGTGCAGATTTTAAGCTACCTACCTGAATTGATACAAAGCTCCTTTCTAACAGACCAGAAACAGTTCCTCTTTTTCTGGTTTCTAGGTCAAATACTCTTCTCCCTCTTCAGTCCTTCCTCTAGCCATTCCTTGTTCACACACACCCTCACACTAATATTTGCACAGCACTTAACAGTTGCCAACCCTCCCATGTCTGTTACCTCAGTTGGCCCCAAGAACAACTCCAAATATGTAGGTCAGGGGTTTGCACCTTCTTGGTTTTACAGATGAAGAAACCAAAGCTCAGATCCCAGTTAAATTTCCCAGGATGAGGGAGTAGTAATTTAGTGAAGCAGGAATTGAATTTCAATCTTCTGACTGTAGATCTTGAGCCCATTCCACCAGCCCCATACTGCCTCTCATGTGCCTGAATTCCATGTTATTTGGCAATTATGTTGCTTCTAAGTTATTTTATCATACTTGAAGTGATGATTTTTATAGGAAAACAGGCAGTATCAGAAAAGCAAATGTATATATAACTTTTCCTGGGCTTATTTATAACACATTCCTTCTCTGAAGGCTTAAAAGTAGTCCTGAAAATGGCACATCTATCATTTGCCTATAAGGAACATTGGAACAATTAGAACAAACTAAATTCCTCAAGGGCTGTGAACAAATAAGTCAGAGACTAGAAAACAGGGATTAGTATATCAGGAAAAATAGTATTTTTTAATGTAAAATATCTTGATTTCATATTGTAAGAACCTGTAAATGTAGGTCTGGTTTGCTCTACATTTAGATGATGCCCAATTTTTATAAAAAATAATTTATTAGCCGTGTAAAATTTGTGGAGTGGAGACAAATTGTTTAATTCAGTAAACATTTACTACCTTGCCTCTCCTCACCAGCTTTGTGTGGGTCACTGGGCTAAGTGTCACAGATGTAAACAAGCGTATGTTATGTATGTATGAAGGGCTAGTTTCCAAGTTGTTCACTAACACACAGGTACAATAAAACATGAGCTGTAATAGTGCTACATGCTAGGTGCTGGAGGAAGAGGTAAGGAAGGCCAATTCACCAAATCATTCTTCAAAGCTAATTCATTGAAAGCCCATTTGCCAAACGATCAGATAATGGCCAATTTACAGAATTTGCTAAAACCTCTTAATACTTCTAAATATTTCAACATATATACAGATATATTCTTTGAGTACTTGTTATAGTCTGACATTGTGCCATGCACTATACACAGTCTTCATCTTATGAAATTATGGTGCATATTAAAGCTCACAGAGGTTAAGTATCTTGGTCACACTTACATGGTAAACCAGTGATGGAACTGGAGTTTCAAACAAGTTTGTCTGAATCCAGTAGCTGATTTCTCAACAATTCTTCTATATAACCTGCCTTATAATAACTACTGACTTTTTTTTGTTATGTGCTAGGCACTGTACTAGGGTCTGCATATGAATTACATTTATTCTTTACTACTGAGTTATCAGAATCCTTTTCTAGATGAGAAAACCGATTCAGAGAAATCACACCATAGATCAAGACTCTCATCCCTTCAGAAACCCCCAGTAGCTTTCCATCCCAGTCAGCCATCATGACCTACAACGGCCGAGCCAACACCTGAGCTCCTTGCCACTCCTTTCCCTCTCCATTTACTTCACTCACACTCACTGTTCTTTGAACACACAAGCATGTTCCCACCAAGTCCCTCTGCCTGGGACGTTCTTCCACCTCATCTGTCAGGTCCCACGTCACCTTGTACGTACGACCTTTTCTGACAGTTTAAAATTGTACCCACCACTCCACTACCCCCACCCTTTCTTGTTTCCTGTTTCTCTACAGCTCTATCATTATCTTATTAGTTTTACATGATCTCTCACCACTAAAATGAGACCAAGGAATTAAAAAAAAAAAAGCTGTAATAGGAAACTGAATAGATAAAAAGGCAAACCTTGATGAAACGTTTTGAAAGCCAAGATGATTGATTAAGGCTGGGGAGCCAACCATGTTGAATGTTAAAAGCCAATACACAAGTTAGAAAGGGTAATAGGGCTTTAATTTAGAAGAGCATCAGTCTCTCATGCCACTGTGGGGAATTTTGAGGGAGTGCCGCATTTGGAAGTCAGAACGGTGGAAAGTATGAGCTACTTCACTCAAGGTGAAGTTGCTTCGTATTTAAAAAAAAACAGGGCCAAGCGTTCATCTTTTAATGATTTCTGAATTTTACAATCAAATATACTAAGTAACCTACTGCAGCTTCTCTTCAGCACTAGCAAGAGGGGAAAAAAATTAACTTTTTAAGGCAAACGATTTGGGCATTATCTCCTAGGATATGTAACTGTTCTAACAGACTTCCCTCTCCTGGAAAAATGACCACTTAATGACAAATGTTTCTTCTTCCTTGGAGGAAATGATTGGGATGAACACATTGTGACTGTTCTCTATTAAGTCTAAGGCCTGTGTTCTTCTCCAGAGGATAAATCTGCTTCAAATGAAATGATGATTAGAGGTCACTTCCAGCCCAGGGGAGGAACAATGCCCATTTAGGCCAGTGAGATTGGCTACAGATTGAGGACAAAGCCCCTTCCCTATCCTCTCCCCACCTCAAACTCAAAGGAGGGCCAGGTCAGGGTCCTGATACGTTATTTTGGGGCTAGTAAGTTTGGTTACTATCTAAATACTGCTTAGCATGATCTTCAGTGGAGAACAACAGAATTAAACTAGTAACAACATCAACTAAGAAACTTAATTTCTTGGGAGATTTCCATTTTTTATGAAATAACAGTGAAACTAGCCCAGAGAACTAGTTCCTGATTTTGAAATCACAGATGATTTCAAACCGCAAAGTTTGATCTAAAACTAGATACCAGTAAATTATCTTCCACTACCCAAAAAGAGGTATACTACGAGATGCAACCGAACAGCTGTTTTCCCTTTTAAAAATGCGTAAAATATACTCATGTGTCTATATGGTAGATGTATATACAAGGCCACAACTGTCGCATTCTTAGCAAAACTCAGGGTTGAATATTTTCGGAAGATTTTAGTTGCGGGCTCTGTAAGTGGCAGCTTGCTTCTGCTTTCTCCTTGGTTCTCCTCTGAAGGTCAACTGATGCATTTTACCTTGAATTACTCTTGAACTCATTACCTAACTACATGATATTAACTTAAAAACACAGCTCGCTACGCTAATTATGTGACTTTTTTAAAACCAAACTGTCAATATTAATTTTTGGCCTATGATTCAAGTAATAATACTTTTACCATTATTTTAAATAATACTTCTAAGTTACTGGACTAAAATGCTTTCAATTGAAAGTCTAACATTGTATTCTCAAAGTACAAAAAAACCCTGACAGTCTGAGTTTATTGTAGTGGAAAATATTAGGTTTTATCTACCAAAAGGGGCTAACAGATTTTTTTTTAAATGACAAGAGTAAATATTTAAGAGATTTATTAAAGCATCTTATCACAAAGATGGAAACATACATATTAAGAACATGCAACTGTCATCTTCCACAGTCAAGTTAAAATGTTGTATTTTCTTTTTCCTGTTTTCATAGCTGAAAACTTCAGATCTTATACCCAACTCACTCACCCTGAATATTTATTTAACTTTCTTCCTGAAAGTATTCAGGGTAGCAAAAAAACAAAATGCATACTATTATATAAAGAAAGTGCAGTTAAAAAAGAAAATGTGTAGAGAATATGCCCTCCCCACCTCCCACCCACCCCCAATTAAAGGCAAACAATGGCACTTTGCTCCTCTTGCTTACTCCTAGATTGTCTTCAGAAACTATTAAAATGTACTAGACTTAACAAAAAAAAAAACTGGTCTTTAATATATGTCAAAAAGCTTGTTAGTGTTTGAAAATAAATGCTTAAACAAAGGAAAATGTATTTTATCTCATAAGTTTAAAGAGCCCTGTATTGCAGCATTCTGTAAAATAAAAAGACAAAAGCTGGTATAGGGTTTATTGACAAAGGCAGACTTTCTTCAGGCAGGTATGTAAGGAGGCGGTGGTTCTTTTTCAGGCATCTTCACTGCCATTTCATAGGTTGGCAAAACATACTGAAAAGAGAAAATATATGTATCAGACTTAATTTACCTTTAAAAACCTATCTGGAATCATTCAGCTTTCAGATTTTAGGTCCTAAACAGATGAAGAAACTATTAGCTACATGGTTTCTGAGAGTAGAGACGACTAGTAAACAGAGGGAGGGAGAGAAGAAGGTCGGGGAGCAGAATTTTGCTTCTAAATTGACCGAGGCTACCAGGGCACCTTGATAGGAATTATGTGCCACTACTGTCCCCGCCATACCAGTGTGATTGATAAAGTCCCAGTGCCAACCACACAGCAGGGCTTGCAGACTTAGGTTAAGGGTCCTGCTGAACCATGCTAAAGGAAGCCCCCAATAAGATTCTGGATCCTAAATTGCATGAGACTTTGCAGTCAAAGGATCAGGTACTTCTTTCTATCACTTTCCCTAGGGTAAAGGGCACATCTATGTAGTAGGGTGGCATTCTAACCTGAATGACACCAAGTGTGCCAGGCTGGCTCTATATGGGCCGCATATATCCTACATAAGGAAAACCTGGTAAGAGAGTACAGCAGCACCTAGAGGGCCCCACGACGCAGACCACCCCAGCAGACTCACGGAACCCACTGCCTTCAGCTCTCCCCAGAAAAAGCTGCTTTCCCTTCAGATCATATGAAGCTTTTTGAAAGAAACACAAGCTTCAAATGACAGCATCCCATCCTTAAACTCCGAAGTCATGAGCCTAGCATGGCTCACACTGGTATCTACTTCCTTTCTTATCTCCCTCCAAAATGCAACACTCTCAGAGACCACTTCTGAACCAAACCCAACAGCCAAACTGAAACGTGATGATGAGCAGTGCAGGGTGTCTCTCACCCATGTACCCAGGATTCCAACCGGGAAATGCTGAATCTTGTCAATTTAGGCAGTTCATGCCCAAAACCATAGTTATGGCAGTGAGGAGAAGAAAGGCAAAATCCAGGCTCTTGGGAATAATCAATAATGGCTAGTCAGATTTTAATATATTAAAAGGTCACTCACCTGTGGAGGAGCTTCAAAGGCAGGGTACACAGCAATCTCTGGCATGTTTCTGTTGTTGATGTATTTATAGCAATTCCAAACACAGTTGATTAGATAAGCCTAAAAGAATACAAACAAAATTTACACATGTTCAACAGACTACCTGCTCTAAAATTAAGCTGCCTTATAATAGTTTCCCCTACATTTTCTCTGAGGAGGAGGGAACTGACATCCACTTGGACCAAGTAAGGGCCAGGCCCTTTCCTTACTTGTTCTCATTTAGCTATGATAAGTTTTGTTACCACCATTTTATAGAGAAAACCAGAGTTGGGGTTTCATTCAGGTCTAATAACCACTGCACTGCAGAAGAAATTGTTTCTGAATCTTGAGAATTTTAACAGATTTATAATCCAAATGAGGAATCACTTCCAAAAACGTAATTATGTTCCTTACACTTAGGAAGGATCTTGGCATTTCCAACCTCTCTATAGAAACGAGAGAAAACACTCCCTAGAAGCTATCTCTACTACTGTGTCAGAATAAACAGTCACTGTGAACTGTAAGGAGATAACAAAAAAGCTTAAATGGATAGTGTCAGAGCCTAATTGGTCTCCCAAATAGTTAATCAGCAGCTCACCTTAAAAATGATGAATAAGGCAAAGAACACAAGAACAATGAACAGGAGGCAGCTGGAGTCCAATGCCAGGAGGTCATCTTTATAGGGGAAATCAGGCTATAAAAGAGCAGGGAAGTGAGGGGTGAATAACCAGAGTAGAGAAGACTTTTAAGGCAGTGGAACTACTCTGTATGATCCTGCAATGAAGGATACATGTCATCACATACTTGCCAAAATCTACAGAATGTACACCACCAAAAGTGAACCCTCAAGTAAATTATGGTGATAACAATATATCAATGCAGGTAATCAGTTGTAACAAATACACCACTACACTTTAGGATGTGGACAGTTGGGGGAGGTAAGGGGGGTGGACACCGGGTATAGGGAAACTTTCCATTCAATTTTGCTATGATCCTAAACCTGCTCTAAAATATACAGTTTATTAATTCAACACACACTTATTATTCAGACATGGCACTTGCACTTTGCAATAAAATAGAGAGCATCTTAAGAATATAAACAAAAGGCAGCAAGTCAGAGCTGCTATTCTAATAAAAACTTATAAATGGTATTTAACTCAGTGCTTTTAAGCCTCATCTTTAATGCATGCTACTGAACACTTAAAACACACCACATTTGTTTGAATACCCAGAATACTCTTAAAAGACTCAAGTGAGCTCACTTTTTCTTTACTTTTCACTAGTTTACATCTTTCCAGACTTTGGAAAAACACTATCTCGTCTATAGGACCCCAGATTTGTCCAGGGGGGGTCACTGAGACACTGAGTTGGGAGGTACGAAGATTTATCTAAGTCCCATGAGCCATTTAGTCCTACATGGGAAAAATAACTTTTCTAAAAGCCAATCATCAGACTCAATGCTCATCAGAAAGGGGCAAAAGAAGGTATGCCCTGGTTACAAAGCCAGGCAAGATGATATGGCTTACTGCACCATTCTATACCCCTCTCAGATCAATTGTATTTATCCAAATATTTATTTAGCATTCACTGTGCTGCTCCCCTCCACTGGCTCTGTGTGCAACCACCATAGTCATCTTGTAGTTCCCTGACTACACCACATTCCTTCCTGCCTCAAGGCGTCTCTCCTTTACCTAGAACACCTTCTTCTCTATTTTCCTTAATTTCTATATTTCTTTCTTTCTGCACTTTTCTTCACTGCAAGGCAATGAGCTAAGTTTGGGGAGAAGGGCATTATGAAAGAATAATTTAGGATTCATAAGCTGGGCAACAGAGAAAGTACCTTCCAGTATGAGAGGCCAATAACTATAAGAGGGGAGAAAACACGGGGGTCTGTGAAAGCAATAGAGAAAAATTCATTCTGATATTTTTCTATAAAGTTCATTTAATTTTTCAAACTTTAAGCTGTTTTTAATGGATATGTCAACACCAAGGCCAAAGTTTCCACACGTGAACTCCAAACCCAGCTAAGTGTCTCTGTAGGACAAAACTGTTCTATAAGCCTTCATCTATAAATAAAAGAACAAAAACTGAAAGGGACCAGCTCATGAAGGAGTGCTACAAATTTTATTCAGAAGCTTAAAAATTTTCCAGCCAGAAATGACATGATCAGAAGTAACTATGCTTAGGAAGCTCCTGACTACGAATGACCAGGCCAACAGGCCCTGCCCGGCTACTTCTCTCCAGCCTCGTCACATGCTGCTCCCCTCCACTGACTCTGTGGGCAACCACCATAGTCATCTTGTAGTTCCCTGACTACACCACATTCCTTCCTCCCTCAAGGCATCTCTCCTTTACTTAGAACACCTTCTTCTCTATTTTCCTTAATTCCTATATTTCTTTCTTTCTTTTCTCCTAACTTCTGTTTTTATCTTAATTCCTACTCAGAGTCCTGAGTGCAGTTCAAATCTTGCTTTTAGTCCAGGTCTGATACCTGTGGGATACCCACTCACACAGCAGCTTAACTTTTCCTTCACAGCTTTTATCAAATATTTAATTCAGTCACTGTCAATATCCCAATTCCTCCACTAAAAAGTTCTACTGATATATCTGTAGGAACTAGCAGAGTGTCTTGCATCTAAGTAACCAACAAATGTTTTTTGAATGAATAAATTTGGCAGTATGCAAAATGGACTAGGCAGAAAATTCCCAACAGACAGCATTTTAAAATGAATTGCTATTTATCTGGACCCCCACACCTACTTCCAGACCTTACTGCAGCCCAGTGTTCCCTGTCCCTCCATTAGATTGCATTAATCTTAAGCTCCTCACTTACTGTTGTCATGTGACAACTCTAGTTCATTATCACAGATAATCAATTTATATCTTAACTCCCCAAATACATGGTTTGCTTCTTAAAGAGAGGGAAGTAATGTTTATATCTATACCATTCATCAAGGGTTCACCTAGAACAGAGCAAAGGATAGAGCAGGCATTTAACAGTTACTGCAGAAACCTGCAAAGATGAAAAACGAATGCTTTAATGAGTGCCAAATTCAGGTACCTCCTGCTATTTGAAAGTCCATGTTATGCCACATCACTAAATTAATCTCAAGAGTATTCTCCCTTTCACAGCGAAAATACTGCTCAGTATCTGTTTTGTAGGAAGCCCAAAGAGCTATGCACACACTCCCAAGTTATCAAGAGTGGCCCACCAGGCTCCTTCCCTGGAACTATACTCAGCAAGCATCTCAACGTCACGCTACCAGAGCCTGGGACTGTGTCTGCAAGCATCTCCTGCTTTACCTCGATTTATTTTGTGTGTCTGGTAGCAAGGAGTGTCCTAAGGTATCAGAAAAGCCTGAGAGAGGTTAGGTTATTTTTTGGGTCTGGGAACGTTAAAACAATTTTTCATATAAATTAATGGTAACTGCTTCATTCTACATCATTTCAGCTTATGAAAGGTTTCACAGAACACTCTACTTTTGGATATCAAGGAAAGCTGGTACAGTCAAATTAGTACATTTTTTTGCATACTCAAAACAAAAGCTGAACTGAGTCTCAGGTTCTATGATCAACTTTTGAGAGTTTTAATATTAGAATATCCAAATGGCATGTTAGAAGATACTCTATTTTCTGCTTAACTAGTTTCAACATGGCAGTTAAGAGTAGTAATAAGAATTATTTTAAAACTTGACTCGAAATTTCAATTTAAATATTTTACTTAAAATGAGACAGTTTAATTAGCATACACACTTACTAATTGATCCAGATATTCTTTGATTCTTGGCAAATAAGTGAGAGAACTAATAGCGACCAAGCAACTGAGAACGAAGTCAAAAAGCCGGTAACAGAAGAATGGAATCAGCCAACCTACTTGATACTAAAGAAAAAAAAAAAAAGCACATCACCACATCACATGTATGAAATTAAGTATCACTCAGTAAAGGTCTGACTCTAATTAAAAGGTGAATATAGGATACTTACAGAAATCGCTCCGTATACCAGCATTGAACTGATTATAAACATAAGAACAGAGACGGCAAAAAGAACACAGGCATTATCTGAGAAAACAAAAACAAAAATCTAATTAAGCTAATTTTATTAACAAAAATAAGGTTTTAAAAATGTCTGAGTACTTTCAGAATTGGCTAAGACCAAGTTAAAAAGATCTGTCTTAGTATTAAGTAATGAAGCTTGAGAAATTCACACCTGTTCTTAGGTTTTCTTATTAAACTGTTAAAATTCACTGACACTCATCATCAACCAGTCACTCCTCTAGGGACTCTACCCAAGAGCCTAAGAGTCTGAAGATGCACAAATAGATCATTATAATCCAATGTGGCTATTGCTACAACGGAAGCAGAAACAATTCGCTTTGCTGCAGAATCAGGGAAAAATTTTAAAAGAAATGATACAAGTTGGGTCTTGTGAGATGAGCAGGGTTCAACAGAAAGGAAAGGCAGTACTTGCTTTTTAAAAAGGCAGATGTATTAAATACAGAATGCTACAGATGCCCCTCTTGCCTTAGATAAAACACATAACCTGAAACTGAAGGTTCTCCACCAACATCTAAGCTCATCGCTCCTCATTCCTTCACCTTGGCTTCTCTGCTACTCACAGGTGTATTTTCTTCTTTGTCCCAACTCTTTCTCAAGTGGTTCCCATTCTCTACATTAATTCATGTTCACTAATTTTCTCAAAAAAACAAATAATCTCTACAGTACTAAGCCACACAGCACAAATCTAAAGTTGATTCTGGGTAGATATTAAGAACCTGAAGGGCACTAAAATGAACAGTTAGAATAACTGCTGAATATTCACACTACTGTATAAACGGTATGTATTGTCTTGCCACCTGACAATACAAACATCATCAGTATTTAGCACTAAACTAAGTAAGAATGGCCCTTTTTAAATTTTATTAAAGGTATAGGATAGCTAAATGTTAAGGATTTTAAAGGATTTCCCTGAGGCAGCCTGTACAATGGCACTTGGAAGGATTCAGATATAAACAAAATATGAAATTAAACAGGATAGGTCAAACTTGAAAGCAAAATTTGTAATTCAAACAAACAGCTAGTAAGAATCTGTTGTGGAAGACTACACACTTATTTCAATTCATTAAAGTATTGAAATAATAAAGTGAAGCTCAAGGTCTTCCACTAGAGCAACTAATAGCAAAATAAGGTAGAAATGGAGTGGCAGCTGGGAAATACATATATGCATGGAAAAAGAGACACTCCAGTATTTGTGAATCAATATTGCAAACAAAATATGAGGGCTAGATGCCCAGATATGAACCTCAGACTTCCACCCACCACTATATACAGGAATGTCCTCTAGGGGGCCCCCAAGTGTTCACCCATTCCCAAGGTGAATATAAGTAAAATTAAGTTCATATTTGAAAAACAGCCTGCATTATATTGCAAAAGAATTACATATTGAGTGTCATATCCTGGTTAGCTGATTAAAAATAAAAAATAAAAAATAATTTATCACAAACCTCATTATTTAAAGTCAGTCACCAGGCCAGTCATGAGAAATTCACTGGGTTATTATAACATTTTAACACTAGGTCTGTAAGAAAGTCATATTTCAACTTTCAAACACAAATTGCTGTACGACCAAGAACTATGTATTTGTATATCCTCTCAAGAATAAGAGCTTCAAATTGTGATCAACAAAAATATAACAAATACATCTGACATGCTCTACAGCGGTAACAGTACTCAAACAATATGCAATAAACTTGTCACTTCATCCCTGCAGCTCTAGCCAAGGAAACCAGGTGTAGAGACTTACAAGAATCTCAATAACCATAAATCTTTTTCTACACCTGGAATTAAGAGAAATATACATGACAAGGGAAAATGCTGACACCATCAAGTTCAGTAAAATTTTGTAGCCTTAAGATGAATTTTTTAAAAACCAAAAATAGACATTAGAAGCTAGTTTTATTTGTTGCTCTATTTTGGTTTCTAAACAGACTACTCAGGAAAAAAAACCATATGCTAGAAGGGATGTTTCTAACATGTTTTTGGTATTCTATCACATTGGACAAAAAAAATAAAGGATTACATTATACTTGAAAAGACAATCAAGAAACTCATTAAAAAAAAAGGCACTTAAAAAAACACAGTGTGAACAACTGCTAGTGTTTCATACTACCGTGTATGACAGATGGCCACAAAACTCTACCTGAATCCTAGAAACAATTAGCCCTGTGGATGGTGAATCATTTGAATTAACAAGTAAATTTTTCTTAAAAGCAACTTTGTAAATAAATCAGAGAAGGTCACAAATGTAATGAAGCTCAGAATTTTATAATAAAAGCTAATAAAACTAAAAAATGGTCATTTAGATCCTGTAATATTATAAATACACAAAAACTGAACTGGGAACATTTTTCTGAAGTGAAATTTTAAAAAAACAACATGCATAAATTGTTTGCACTGTAAGTCTGAGGCATAAATCTCTGTTCAAATATTAAATTTCTAATATAATTTATAGTAAAATCTTAACTAGAATTTTTCTGCACCTGTATTTTAGCAAAACATAAATAATGAAAACACTTATCAGGGAATAAATAGGTTTAAAAAGGTAATTTCCATGAATGTTTAAGGTTACTTTATCTTTAACTCCAAGGTCAAGTCTTTCTTCATTCTTAACAGAAATACATTAAAATTATGACCCTGAGCAAAAGAGATCATCAAATATTCAAATAATTCATATTTTATAATATAAGTAATATTTGCTCCATGATCAAATCTGCCATCCTCTATTATATTTGTCCGGTGACATCAAAAGCTCAGTTTTTTTGTAATTCCTTCTTTCCTCTTATCTCCACAGTACCTGACAGGAAGGAGTTAAGGTATCCAATACATAATTCTCAAAAATCTTCTAATAGCCTATTACATTTTCTGGCCAGAAATGTTCAATTATAACTTTCATTGGGTATCTTTGAAAACCCACAAAAACACTTTTATGCCTCAGGAAACAACTTAAATATCATCTAAACAAGCCTCCTCTAAATGGTGTGTATGTGTAATTAACAGAAGATATTTTCAAATAAAAACATACCAGCCATTCTCTCAGACGAATAGTAATTACCAATGACTTCATACTGAATGTTGACAGCTGGCATTGAGTTTGGATGAGTTACCTCCACAGTCAGCAAAATTGCCATCAATAGGTTTACAACCTGTGAAAGATAACATTTTATCAATTCTAATATGCATCAGGAATCAGTCTTCAGCACAATCATTAGCTGTCTCCCCATATTTAAATTATTTTACTTAAACTAACAAAGATATAAAATAGGAGACCACCTGAGATACAATAGTATGCAATACCACTATAAAAAGTTTAAAAATAAGTATTTCAGAAAATTAAAGTATAAACATTTATCATTTCAGGGAAAAGATGTTTGATCCTATGTTCGTATCAATACAACAGAGTAAAATGGCACAATTAACAATAAGGGATCATTACAAATTGTTCATGTTCAGAGTCACATATTTATTCACATACCAATCTCAGTGTTTCTGGGTTTGAAGAGCTATAGTTCATCCAATACACTTATCTATATATAACGTCCATCAGATAAATATATAATGATCCATCAATACACCAGAACCCCTCTACGGTATCTCCTGTGATAGAGAACTACGTCCTCTTGAGCTGGACTCAAATACTTATGAGTTCGTAAGATTTTGATGATACCACTTCCACGTACTAGTCTAAATTTTATCTTCTGCTTCTCCTCCCTAGTAACCTCTCCTCTAACACCTAAGGGTAGCTTACATGTGCCCTTTCTGAATAAGCATTTAGGTACATTAACCACTTCTCTACCTAACATATTGTCCAGCTACCCCACTATTTCCTCTTTGTTCTCCTCTATATACGTGCTCATTGTTCAATGCACTACTAAAATAAGGTAAGATCACCCTGCTCAAAACATACCAGAATCTCAGTTCCCATTCCCTAGCTAATAAATTTCAATTAATGCAGCCTGAAATGATACTGGCTTAATTAAGTTTTTGAATGTCACATTAGAACAACTCTCTAAAACCCCTAATTCTTTCTTACTCTTGATCTTGCTAAACTACCACCTGCACCTGTTGAGTAGGATTCAGAGGTCCAAGCATAAGCCCTTATCTGCAACCAAATTTCATTACATACTTGCCTGTCAAGATTATCTCATCTCAATCTAGATTTTGACACCCTACATTTTTACTACCTCAGCTTCCTGCATTTGAAAATATGATCAGCACATCATCAGTATCTCCACCCAAGTCACTAGCAAGAGAATTGGATCAAGGACAAAGTTGCCAGAGAAGCGTCCTCTTCCCATTAATCAGCAACCTTTGAGTAAGATTCTTTATCTGGTCTGAGGAACATATTGAGAATTTGTGAAACATCTTGCTGAAATCTCATCATACTATCTGGTGGATTTTCCTAGTTTACCAGGGTTGTAACTGCATTTTAAAGGGAAGTCTATGCCTCTACTTATTAGTGAATCCCTACAGAATCCCAGGAAGTACCACTTCCTCTAAGTGCTCAAAAACAGCCCTATTAGGGATTCAATACAGAAGTCTCACCTAAGATTGGAGTTAGGTTTCCCTATCTAAAAAGTTCACAGAATCTGTCCTCCTCCCTTTGTGAACATATGAACATTTGATAAGTTTCAAGAGATTTATGAACAGTATTTTAAGCAAACACTATTATGCAGCTCCCTGAATGATAAATTATCAGTTGAAGGCATTTCACATTCCCTAAGACAAGCAGCCCCAAGCTTTGCCTTTAAGATAAGGTTAGGTAGTCTAAACAATGTCACAATATCGAATTCAGAATCAACTAACATGTTGAGGATATACTATACACCAAGTATACTTAGATATATTAACTCACTCCTCACAACAACCTTGTGAAGTAAATATACTAAAGCCCATTTGCAGTGGAGAAATTAAGGTTCAGCAAGCAAAAATAACTAGGTTCACTGAGCTGGTAAGAGAATACAGCTAGAATACCAACCTGTTTTTTTTTTAAGACAACCTGCTTATCAAGCACTCTCAGCTCTGTATGAGTACTTACAACCATTCCTAAGCAACTCCTGTTTTGAGATCTTTCCAAAAGAAACCATTATCTAAGGCTACAAAATGTTTATTCTTTACTTTCCAGGTGAATAGGTTCAGTAACATTCCTTCTTTGCACTGCTCAAAGGCAGGATACTTTGTTCTTTACCTCTTAAAGGGTCTTACAAGGACTGTCGTATGTGCAAGGCAGTGCCCCAGTTGAAGGCTGATCGTTTTTAATAATCATTTTTATTGCAACAGGTTTTGGCCAGCATGTCGTGTATGAGTATAAGCTAATACAATTAGATAATTAATTATTGAACAATCAGAATATTAACTGAAATGTTACATATTCTGTGTATGGAAATAGTTTGAAATCAATTCAGCATGGCCAGCATTGAAAAGACTAAGAACAACAAATGCTGGTGAGGATGCAGAGAAAGGGGCACCCTCCTATACTGCTGGTGGGAATGTAAGCTAGTTCAACCATTGTAGAAAGCAATATGGAGGTTCCTCAAAAAACTAAAAATAGAAATACCATTTGACCTGGGAATCCCACTCCTTGGAATTTACCCAAAGAATACAACTTCTCAGATTCAAAAAGACATAAACACCCCTATGTTTATCACAGCACTTTTTACAATAGTCAAAAATATGGAAGCAACCTAAGTGTCCATCAGTAGATGAATGGATAAACAAAATGTGGTACATATACACAATGGAATATTATTCAGCCATAAGAAAGAAACAAATCCTACCATTTGCAACACCATAGATGGAGCTGGAGGCTATTATGCTCAGTGAAATAAGCCAGGCAGAGAAAGACAAGTGCCAAAAGATTTCCCTCATTTGTGGAGTATAACAACGAAGTAAAACTGAAGGAACAAAATAGCAGCTGACTCACAGACTCCAAGAAGGAACTAGTGGTTACCAAAGGGGAGGGGTGTGGTAGGGTGGGTGGGGAGGGATGGAGAAGGGGATTGAGGGTGTATTATGTTTAGTACACATGGTGTGGGGGATCACGGGGAAAACAGTGTAGCACAGAGAAGGCAAATAGCGAATCTGTGGCATCTTGCTACACTGATGGACAGCAACTGCATTGGGGTATGGGTGGCGACTTGATAATATGGGTAAATGTAGTAATAACCCATTGTTTTTTCACGTGAAACCTTCACGAGTGTGTATCAGTAATACCTTAATAAAAAATTACAAAAAAAAAGAATTCACCCCAAAAATGAACTGAGATACGATATGAAAAAGAACTTTCAACATCAGCACTCTCGGGAAGACTCATGCCAGAAGATGATCATCAAAAAAACCCCAACAAAGATCCACACACTGCTACAGCTGTAGATGCACTCATCCCACCAGTTCCTGGACTTGCCATGGGAATGAAGAAGGAGAAATCTAAGCTGGCCTGTGCATACAGTAAAACAACAAATTTGACTGGATCTATACGGTTGGAACTCAACCAAGAATCAGGAGAAGTGCAAATTGTAGCACTCCAAAATCTTACAACTACAGACTATTTACTGTTAAAAGAACATATGGGATGTGAACAGTCCCCAGGAATGGGTTGTTCTAATTTATCTGAATTCTCTCAGACTGTTCAAGTTCAGTTGGACAATATCCACCATATCATAGATAAGTTTTCACAAATGCCTAAGGTACCTAACTGGTTTTCTTGGTTTCACTGGAGATGGCTGGTAATTACAGGTATGCTTTGGTTACATAACTGTACTCCTATTATGTTAATGTGTGTGCACAATTTACTTAGTAGTTTAAAAACTATACATGCTGAAGTTACTCTACAAGAAGATATGTCAAAGAAATAATCAATCTCCCCAGGTTTTCTTCCACCTGCTACTTCTATAGCTTTCCTCCTTCCTTCCTAATTACAACCCTTAAATAGAATTCATGCCACATATCGAATTTACCGAGTATCATAATTCTTCCAAGTGGTAAAGACACCTCAAGACAAATACTGGGCATAGAAGCCACAGGGCATAAACATGCAAAGAAGTAAAAAGCTAACCATTTCAAACAATAAGGCTTCCCTCTCACTTACCAACTTTACATTTCCCTGTATGGCCCCGGAAGATGACTGGTTAGCCAGAGACGGGTAAGATTCCTCAAGGGAGGAACAACCTAAGACAGGCACAGTCGCAGGGGGGCCATCAGGTGAGAAAATGGGGATCAACAGAGGTGAGGCATAGAACCTCCTCCCCTTGTTCTGAGAGAAATCTTCCACATACGTGGATGTTTTATTGCCCGTGTCTAGCTTGGATTAACACATAGGCTACAGACACACACCTGATCATCTACATTTGCTCTCTTACAACACTAAACTATGTTTTCTACCTTTATCTTGTATCTACCTACCACTTCAGCATTTTATTAAAAATAATAATAATAAAGAGAGAAATGTGGTATCCACATATAAATCAAGTATAAAAATCAAATGAATATTCATATTTGAACTGACTGTTTATAGTTCATAATGCATGAGCAAAACCAAAAGCTTCTGTGATGACTGCCCTTGTAATGTTCACCATGTAACTTATTCACTATGTAAGAATTTGTACTCCATGTAAGAACTTGTTCGTTAAGCTTCAAAAGATTGGAGACTGACGAAAATTAGGCTTCGGGTGGATTAATGATTGTGCATTGAGCATTGACCCCCCTATACAGAATTTTATTGTTGTCAACAACCATTTGATCAATAAATATGAGAGATGCCCTCGCAAAAAAAAAATATATATATATATATATATATATACACGCACTTCCAATTGTAAAATAAATAAGTAACCGGGATGTAATGTATAGCATAAGGAATATAGTCAAAATATTGTAACAACTTGGTATGGTGATAGCTAGCTGGTACCTACAATTATCATGTATATAAATGTTGAATCACTGTGTTGTACACCTGAAACTAATGTAATACTGTGTGTCAACTACCCTTCAATAAAAAATTTTAAAAATCAAAAAAAAAAAAAAGAATTCAATTCAGCAAACTGTTCTTTGCTAAACACAATAGTCATAGTTTAAAAGCTCTATACAGTACAGAAAAACATTCGCATGTCAAGAAAAACACACAAACTCCATTTAATAAATGAAGGAAGTGACATACCAGAAATATTTAGTTGAAGGAAAATTTTCATTTTAGTTGACTAATATTATTGTATGTAGGATTTTAAAAAATATATTCTCTTCACTATCACTGTTAAGTCAGATTCATCCTCTTTTATCTTCTTGTAATATTAGTGACACTTTGAATTTCCTTTCACTGAGTCACTGCCCTGAATATTAAAATAAATCACAGGCCTAATCAAAAGGACCAAGAAAATGGTAAAATTTCAGTGCCACATCATTAAAAGCTCAATTTTTTCAACCCTTGAGTGAGTTCATTATATCCCAATGAGTCACTATATTTCATTAGAACTCCAACTTCTGAAGTATTAATATGGAAATTCCATCCTGCGATCCTAAAAAATTCAGCACTGAGCACCTAGCCTGTGTTCATATATAGGCCCCGTGCTATTTACTTTAAATGGTTTTGATATTCCTACTAAGTTCCATGAAATGTTTTTTTAAAAAAAAAAAAAACATAAAATTAACTTCATAGTTTTACAATATAGAATTTCTCTGAAAATCACAACTAGGCAAAAACAATTCCAGAATATTTATTCCTGATTATTTTTTTTCCTTTACTGTATTCAGGAAAGAAAATCAACAAAAATGTACTTAAAAGGACAGTTAACTTCTACACCTAGGAATACAGAGGTATAAAATACAGCAAGTATGTCAACAGTATGGGCAATAGGCACACCACCCAGTGTGGGAGCGACACCATAAACTCAGTGGGCCAAACAATATGGTTGGCAGTACTTTTGTTAAGCCTTTTGCACACCTTATGTATGTAAACAAACAAGAACAAAACCCAGATGTTGTACTTTACTTATTACAAAGGATCCATGGAGGAACTCAGTTTTGGGAGAGCTTTGCTCTCATTTCACTGCCACAACCAACCCAGAAGATTCACTGGGTGCTGGTTTTTGTTTTGAATCATCATTCTTTAGTTTTCCCACAGCATATTTTGCCACAACCCAGCATCTGCTGAGACTATAATTAAAACCATGTGTTTGTTTCAGGGCATCCTGTAAGGGTCTGAGAGGCTTCTGAAGAAAGCATTCAGTGAGAATCAATCTACAACAGCAGGTCAGCAAAGAACTGTCATCAGATAAAATCAAAACTATTTCTAAAAATGTCGTTAAATGTACACCACACACAGTATCTTTTGTCACTGTTTACTGGTATGTGCAGTTACAAAGGAGTTATTTCGGTCCTTCTGAGAATTCATTTAACTGTCTTAATGAATACCTCAAATGTTTTAATAAATAAACTAGCTACTATACACATTTTCTAGAGTAAGACCTATCACCTTCCTCCCTCAAGGAGAACACCTTGTTATGGGGGTGAAAAATAAAAAGATTATCATACTAACGTCTAGTTAACAACTACAAACAAAGAGCTACGTGAAACTTTTCTGGATATAAAGTGAAAAAAACAGATCCACCAGGCTGGGAAACAAGGAAAGCTTCACCAAGAAAACATTTGAGCTAATCATTAAAAAAATTTAACAGAATTAGCAAATGTTGTTAATAGTTGAAGTTGGATGATGAGTAAATGGGAGATTTTTGTTATTTCACTATTTTTGTGTATTTGAAATTTTCCTTTAATAGCGGTTTTAAAAGGTCACTTGGGAGAACATTTCAGGAGTAAGGAAAAGCACATGCAAAGGCACCGAGGCACCAAACAACATGTTTGAGGAAAGATATTAACTTTGAAATACAAACAAGCTATACTTACTTAAAAGGAGTCAGGAGTGAGGGCTACATAGGAATACAACTCAAGGAAACTTATCCTCACTTCTCTCCTACCTAACTTCAGATTGTTTATGGCTGAAAAACACTCATGAAAAATTAGTCACATATTAAATCTTACCAAGACCTAAAATTATTATAAATGTTCAAAATGTATTCTTGTAATACACCATTAACCATGTAGGACACCTTCTGCAAGACTTTTAAGCCTATTTTCAATTATTCAATAAATGTTTGAACTTATACTGGGTAAGAAATTTTTGTTTGAAATCACCTGGCTTCAAATTCTTTAATAAATAATTGAGAAAACAATTTTAGGGATGCCAGAACTAAACTAGAGCTCATTCTGAAATTTCACATTACTTAATCATGGATTAAGCCAGGCATGCTTCTTTCATATCTAAAATGAGAGGCTAACACTTCAGGGTTGATAAATCTGGTGCATGTAGATGGCTCTGGATTCTCTGCATTATTTAATACCATACAATTAATATTTTAGTATACAGTGTCCGAATCGACTTAACACTAGCCAGCAGAAGCAGTTGCTAGAAAGCTGTTACTGTGGATCAGATACAAAGTCACTGATACACCACTGTCTGGGCCCAGTAGGTGGGAGCGCTGCAACCCCAGGTTCCAAACACAGCACAGAGGCAATCAAAAGAGAATCCTAAGTATTGTCCCACCTGAAATAAAGGAGAGAGCATCTTGACAAGGTCGTGGGGTGGGAAGGTGGGGGAGGTGGGGGGCATAGTGACATTCTGCCTCATTCGTTTCTCTATTACACTTCTCCATCTAAGTAAAAAACTTCTGGCAACAAAATGCACTGCTTGGACAAGTCCCCTTTGGAGAAGCATATTATACTACACTTTTGTCTAGGTGGTCTTGTTTTCTAAGTGTTATATGTCTCCCCAACTAGGCAGAAATTGTGTCTTACATTGCTACCGAAGCTACACCTTTTAAAGTCCCCAGCAATATTATAATAAAAAAATACCAATGGCTTTTTTCCAGTCTTTAATCTAAATAGAATCTGATGACTGATCACTTCACCCTCTCCCTTGTCATTGTACCATAAGTTTCATTTTTATACCAATGCTCCAAAATTATCTGTAATACCATAAATATCTTAAGGGCAGATACCATGTTCAAGACAAGAACCATTTGAGAGCTCCTATGTAATACGAATACAAAAGATGAATGACACATGATCCCTGTGATTTATTCTTTTTGCATGTCCATCAAAGCCTTTTACACTGCAGTTATCAATAAACCTCTTAATTAATGTATGACGTATCAGTTGACTTAAGTAGCTTATAATGTTCTGCTAACCAGGAAGTGCATAACCAGAAAAGAGAAGCTATGGCTTCTTTTTATAACTGTGAAAACTAAAGCATGGAAAAAGGGAGATATGTGAAATGTTTCTGTAAGAAAATAGTAATTTATCCTCCATTTGCCCCATGGTCCCAAGCACATAAGCCGGTGAGAATTATGCCTGGGCTTGCCTGGGGCTTACCCCGCTTTATCTCTATACATCCCGACCCTCCCCCAAGGCAACAGGCTGAGGGGATCCGCCACAATAAAAGGCATCAGGCTGCTGCCCTCTGCCCTCTCTGTCTCTGTCTCTGTCTCTCTGTCACTCTCTCTCTCTCTCTGCTGCCCTCTCTTTGTCTCTGTCTCTCTCTCTCTGTCCCACTGCTCTCTCTCCCTCTCTCTCTCCCCCCACTCCCTCTGGAGCAGCCACTCTCTCTCCTTCAGATAATAAAGTCTCTTGCATGGGCCCGTGTCTCCTGAGTCGTTCTGGGTAAGAAGGGTCGCAGCGACATATGGTGCCGTGACTCGGATGAGGCTCTCCCATTGACTCTGCTCTTCCTCTGGGAACCTGAGCTGCTCTGGAAACCCTCACTGCCTGATCCTCCTCCACGGGCTCACCATCCATTTCCCCAGTGGCTCGTCATCTTGCCCAACACCGGCCTTCGATTTGGTGAGTCTCCCCTTCATGGTCGACTTAAATGTCCCTTTGGAACCTGGGAAGTGACCATTGTGTGTCCGGCACCCCCAAGGGCTCCTCTGGGACAGGGGCACCCCCAACCACGACTTTCAGAGTCACGGTTGATCCCTATAGTTGACCCTTCTCTGCCTCCCCATGGTGAGAATCCTCATCCACTGAGGCCCGGTCTCCCTTTATCTACATTTCTACTCGACTCGAAAACTCTTGGTACCAGGTACGGAGCCTCCCCAGCGTTTTCACCTTGACCCCACAGTTAAGAGGTGGTGACGACCCCCTAACTGTGGCTGTTCTTCTCCGTGACCTTCTCAATCGCTCAGGGACGCCTCAGCGACTTCTGAACGGTCTCGTTCTCACCATGGGATCTGGCCCCTCCATTCCCGCAGATTCGCGGCTAGGGTGCTTACTCAATAATCTAAAGCCCCTCCACCTCACTCCAGACCTCAAACCTGTTCCCTACTTTAATGAGATCTGGCCACAATATCCCTTGGACAATCAGTCTAAGTGGCCTCCAAATGGCTCTTTAGATCCTAAAATTCTCCGTGACTTATACAACTTCTGTGAGCATAGAGGCAAATGCAAAGAGATCCCATATATCCAGGCTTTCTCCTACCTCCGAACCAAGCTCTCTCTGTCTCCCCTGCAATCCTAAACACCTACTACTTGCCTTAAAGTCCACACCAAGCTTTTTTCACATTCCCAAATATCCTCAACTGCCTATAACACTCCTAGACAATGCACCACCATGAGCTCTCCTGTCCCCTCCTGGCTCATGCCAGGAGCTCTGTCTGTCCTCTCACTGTATCATTACATCTCAATCTGTATGTTTGTGTATAAGTGTGTAAATGAAAAATATTTTTCTACCTCTAGATAGTATTAATAAAAATTGATTTAAAGACAAGCCCTTGTAAAAATTGGGCATTCTAAAATTTCCAGAAAATTCTAATAGAAGATATCAAGCATTAATGCTAATTTAAGTTGAACTGAACAGACACGTCCTTATGGTTATAAGCTCCTTAAGTTTACCTCAAGTCATTTAAGTTGATGGTATCTGTTAAATCTTTCAAAGAAAAATGCTTAAAGTGAAATGTAGCTTTGTCTAATGTGAGTAACTATTTAAGCAAGTGCCTTAAAACTTTTAACAGCTTCCCAAAATCAAATGCAAAAAGGTGCTTTTACCTCTAGTTAACTCTGATATTTTCCAGAGGGCCCCTGGAACATGTCAGAGGAATTTTTTCTCATTGGAGAAAATATTTAGCTTATTTGGCTTATTTACCTGCTTAATTACCTAGAAGGCACTGTCACAGGGAATGATGCTAAACTTTGTTAATGAATGTTTTGTGTTACAGAAATATCCAAATTTCCTTACCGACAACTGTCTTACAGTAAGCTCTCATCAGATCTTTAACCATTGTCATTTGTAAGTCTTTTGTTATCTATACTCACTGTTTTATTACTCCTAAACTAGTAAAAAACTAGATTTCAGCAGAACAGGTATTAGTTACATAGGATTAAGTAAACTAAGGAAGATAATTTTGTGGCTTGTTTCAAATGTTGTTGATAAAGTGTTTCAAGCTTTTTCTCTTAAGCTGACAACAGTTTAGTAAATGACTGCCTTTATAAGCAGAATTGAAACTTTTATCTTTCTCTCTACCTGATCCCTCTAGAATTTAAAAACTGTGACTATTTTTATATTTCATGGCAGTATGTTTATTTGCATAAGTTCAATAAGAATCTGCTTTCCTTGTCAGAGGACTAATTAAAAACACTGGTTATATTACCAAAGCTTTGACTGGAACGTCATACCTGAGAGACACGTGTGTAAATTCAGATATGAACCGACAGCTTTAAGGAACTAAGACTGACTTTATAAAGCCAACAAAGCCCCTTGGAAGAACTGGCCTGGTACCTTGCTTACAAAGTTCCCAGCAGCCTTACCAGGTGAGTAAGGAAGGTCACTTCCCGGCAGGTGCAAGAACCTCAGGAAGAGAGGAATTCACCCAAATCTACAGGTACTGCAGGCACAAGCTGATGGCAAGTCTGGCTTGGCTTTCTGGCCTCAAGAAGCCCTTAAAAGTTCAATCTGAAATTCCTTGCAAAAAGTTCCAGCAAAGCATATTTAAAAGACCCCATGTAATCAATTACTCTTCTTGCTGCACTTATGCAAATAATCAAGCCAACTGTTAATTATTTTCTTAATCTGAATACTTCTAATAAAAATGAGGGTGATTCTAGAGAAAAGTATTGTTTCAATAATGCAGTCTTATCTATACTAAATCCTAATACTAGCCATTGAGATGTAAACTCGATCCAGAATTCTAGTTTCCCCATGATACCTGGCTATGATTCTCAATTAGACTCTTCATATTTCTAGTTCTCATATTCAGCCATGCAATCTTAATCTCATCAAGTTTGTCCTTCCAGAATGGAAAATCCAACTCCAGATGTGGCTACTTAACCTAATAACAATTTGTTCTATCTTGCCTAAAAGCCACAAAACTGCAAATAGTAATAGAAATAAAACCCAGAATAGAAGCGCCAACCTTCCGAGGCCCTCTCAACTGACCAGTGATGGAGACCTAGCTGCACCCTTTACTGCGCCCCCTCTCAGCATGAAGCAGCCAGAGCGGTCATCGCCCCTTTTCCCTAGCAGCAGCTAGAGTCTCTATCTGTAGAGGGGAGAATGAGACAGGGACCATAGGCTTAGACAGAATAAAGTGAGAGCCTCTGGAGAAAGCAAGGCGGGATATTTGCAGTCAGAGCAATGTAACTACATGCTAGGAAACCGCCTCCCCCTACTAAAACTGTTGAACATTGTTCAGTGAGATCAGTTAATGTTCCCCAGATAAAGAAGAGTAGCACATGTTTTATTATGCTAATCATTTGTGATCGTGTATAAGATACACTTTAGCATACTAAAAGGCCCAGGCCTATGTGCTGTCTTTCCTCCTTCAGATCTGAGGAGGTAATTTTGCAAACTGAGCAACTAACTTAGCATGCAGACCCAGCTGTAGACGGAATAGTAAAAGGCAGGATTCTTTAGCAAATAGACAATACCTCAGCCCACCTTGGGAGCTGAGCAGGCAGCCTTCTGATATGCTCCCAGACCAAGATGCCGGTATCCCAGAGAAAAATCAAGGCAGGAAATTCCTTAAGTTAAGTTAATTTTTAATATTCAGTAAACACTTAACAAGTCCTTCCCCAAGCCTTTAAAGATAGTCCCCACCTTTTGGACAGGCTCTAGCACAAGACCTCAAATCCCTTACTCTCTCGAGCTCCATCCTCCTTCAATATGTAGATCATCTCCTCCCGTGCAGTCCCTCCCTACAAACCTCTCAACAGAATACTATTCACTTTTTAACTTTCTCTCAGAACACAGCTATCGGGTTTCACCCTCCAAAGTCCAGCTGTCTGCCGCTTAGGTCACATACCTGGGAGTTCAGCTCTCCCCGCGCTACAAGGCCATTACCATAGACAGGAAAAAACTTCTCCAAACCATGCCCATTCCAAACACCAAGCAACGCTATCCCTAACTCCCAAATGGCAAAGACCATACACAGTAATCCTTTCCACGCCAACTGCAGTTAAACTCCAGGGTCTTCCCCACTAGATACACAACTCCCACCATAAGCCGTTTGTCTCCCCTTATTCCCCTCCCACCAAATCTCCCACAGGTTCCTACTCCTCCACCCTGACGGGACCTCTTACTCTCCGCATTTCGCGCTGCTCATCTCCACTTCCACTCATCACTGAAGAAGTTTCTGCCCGCACAGAGTCCTAAGACCTCCCTTAAAACCGCCATGCATCATGCTTCAGGATTATTAACCCTGGTCTCAACACTTACTCTCTCACCAGACCTATCTTCCCAATGCCAGCCCTTTCTTCTTTCAGTGTCCAAAAGATTGCACCATCAAGGATTCCCTTTGCCCTACAGGTTGCTTTTCTGCCTACACATAGGTCCCCATCAATGCTATAATTCAGCCACCCTATGTAAACATAGCAATCAGCCCAAATGCAAAAAATTTCTAACCAAACCTTTAACCAGCTTATATTACAGGATTACCAACCCCTCTCCAAAGACGATGATCCTTATTGAACCTGGAACATGCCATCGCCACTGCAGACTACGGGTTCATCTGAGGACCACCCCCATCAGTACAAAGATGAACTTCATCGCCCCTAATCAGCAGGAAGCAGTTACTGAAGACTGACCTTCACCCCTTCCCAAATCCTCTACCACTTATAAAACAGAAAAGGGAGGAATGTAAGAAAATAGTAATTTATCCTCCATTTGCCCCATGGTTCCAAGCACATAAGCCGGTGAGAAATATGCCTGGGCTTGCGTGGGGCTTACCCCGGCTTATCTCTAAACATCCCGACCCTACCCCAAGGCAACAGGCCGAGCGGATCCGCCACAGTAAAAGGCACCACGCTGTCTCTCTCTGTCTCTGTCTCTCTGTCGCACGCTCTCTCTCTCTCTCTCTCTCTCTTACACTGCTGCCCTCTCTTTGTCTCTGTCTCTCTGTCCCGCTGCTCTCTCTCTCTCCCCCAACTCCCTCTGGAGCAGCCACTCTCTCCTTCAGACAATAAAGTCTCTTGCATGGGCCCGTGTCTCCTGAGTCATTCTGGGTAAGGATGGTCGCGGCGAGATACCCTTTCAGTTTCCACATCAAGAACTTCCAGTGGGGTATAGATTTAAATTCGTCACTCCCTATTTTGGGAGAATAAATGCCCTTACTAAAATTGTTCTCCCTGCATTTTGAGTTTTGCTGTTTATGTATGTAACTCCCACTTTGCCCTGCTATTCCTTTCATTTCAATGAATTGAGCCCACAGCATCAAAAAAACCTGCCTAGTAAAGACTATAAAGAAATACAGCTAATTACATTCAGATATTGAAATTGGGATGGTGGTTAATTGTCTTCTTGAGGAGTTAGAATCCCTGTATTTTATGAATGGAGGGGCGGATCTGAGAACAAACAAGATTTGCAGGCTGAGTCCCAGCTGCTGGACTCTTTCTCAGTTAAGTAGAAAGTAAGGTCATTTTCTAGGGATGAAGGAGGCAGGGTGGAGTAAGACACTTGAGGACCCTAAAGATCTGAATTATTCATTTAGGGAAATGGAAAGTAGAACTAAGAAGAAACAGGAGATATTGAAGACCCAGACCTTTTGCAAAATGGAGAAAAAATAAGAGGAAGTTACAAATACAATGCTATTGCCATTAACTGATGTCCAATATATACAATCAGTTAAAATAGAGAAGGCGGTAGTAGTTTGAGGGGAAATATAATTATACCAATAAGATATTTCTGAATATAAGTACAGTAAATATTAAACTTATAAGCAAGCAAATAAGCCTACGTTTTCAAGTTGTGTTGTAATTTTTAATGTACATTAATAAAGCAAGGCTAAAAAAAACAGCCATCAGGAATAATGCAGAGGTAGGCAGTCCCCTGGGCATGGCCATAAAACAGTATCTGCCTATTGAAATTGATTACTATCTGTCCAAACGGTAATGATTTCAAGGCACTGAGTAAGGAAGTGATGATGACAGGAAAAGGCATAAAGAATGAGATAAAGTTTTTCTTTTTTCGTTTTGGTTTGGGTTTTTTTGCAGTTCACAGAAGCTATCAGAAACTGCGCAGTATCCCTAATGCCACAACCTCTCACACCAAACAACAAAATCACGAAGTCATTAGCCAGTCGACAATATGAGAAATCTGTGAAGGCTTCTGTAAAGCCATTATAAGCCTAAAACTACTTCAACAGAAGCAAACATTTGTAAGTCATATATTAGCTTCAGTGTGTTATTATATTCATCAGTGTAATATTATATACATCATATTACCGATGGTGGTGTGAAATCACAATAGAATTACAAGTGAACCACTAATCAGTAACACTGACAACTTGGTTATGACATATTACATCTACGCGCCTTGGAACCCAGGAAATGTTAGCACATGTGGCCTGAATAGAGAAAGCTCTCAATAAAGGTCTCTTAAAAAACACAGTGGGTCTAATACAAGCATCTAATGCGCGGGGGGTAACTGTAGCAGGAAAAAGCAGACCGAGAATAAATTCCGGCAAAAGGTACTGTCTACAGGAGGTTCTCCAGACTCACAGCAGAGGCCTTTTAGCCTACATCGCAAACACACTAACAAACGAGGTCCAGGAACCACAAAACAGCTGTGTTACAATTAGATCTTTCGCTTTCGGACAAGACGTAATGCTGAACCCAGCTACGTTTATCAAGGTCCGCTCCTAATTGTTTCCTTGGAGCATTTGTGCGGGACGAGGGGTACTGGGAGGTAAGGGGCGGGGTACGGAAGCACCTAAAGAGCCGAAACGGTAATTCCCTCAACTCCCCACCAAATCCTAGCACCCTCATGCCTTCCTCGGACGAAACGCCTCCGCTTCTCTCAACCCTGCGTTTCTCCTCTTACTCCAGCCCTCCTCTCGTCCACCCCGCTGACTCCGGGGCAGTCGCCCCCGCAAAAGGAGAGCACCCCCAGGAGGCCCCCTCCGCCTTCCCGCCCGACCCAACACCGTTCAGGCCCGCCGCCCGCAGTGGACACGCCTCCTTTCGGACCGGACCGCCCCCCTCCCTCCCACGCGCAGTTCCCCGGGGCCTCAGCACCCGCGGCCGCCCTTACCATGTACGAGGTCCCCAGGATGATCGTCCCGGTGCGGACATGGCAACAGCCGCAGCACCGAGTGCTGTAGAATCGGTCGCTGCGGCTCCGCTTGAAAGTCATGGACACCATTGGGAATGACAAACGCCTTCCGCCCAGCGACTGAACCCAGAGAACTCTGCTACGGTCTCCAAAACCAAACGTCGCGTCTTCAAGCCCGCCCCCGGCCCGGGCCCCAGCAAGCTCCTCCGCACCTGCGCACTGAGCGCCGAGTGCCGCTCTCGCGCGACCTCAGCGTACCCCTTTTCCTCCACCTTTCCCGTACGGAGGCCAATGGGAGCGAGGAAGGCTGGGCGGACTCGGCCTCTAATTGGAGAAGCTTGGAGATTAATAAGACGTCACGCCCAATCAAAAGTGTGGCTCGCCTCGGCGCTCATAGGTCCCCGCCTCTTACGTAAGGGAAAGGTCTGATGTCGGCCTAAGTTAGCTCTGGTTGGGCGTAGCCTGGTAGTTCACCGTCGCCGAGAAGAGAGTGGCCAGAAAAACGGCATTTAGTGGAAAAAGAGAGAAACGAGATGGATAGGTGGCAGAAAGCAGACACGAAGGGCTTTTCTAAGTGACGTATTTGGCACGTAGTGGTTCGGAGGCGTCAGGCATCGCGTCTGCTCACGTGACTTTTGCGCAAAGCTCCATTATTGACCTGGTCAGGGGAGGCGCCTGTGGGGAAGCTGGCGGGCTCCTCCTCGCTGCGGGTCCTTCCTCGCTGCTGTGGCGGAAACTGGGTATTTCTAGAAGGGTTAAAGATTAGGTTGCCACTCTTACTCTGAAACCGCCTTGGTGAGAGCAAAGAAATGCCATCCAACCCTGCCAAAGGCAGCTAGAGTCAAAGGGATTAAGGAAAATAAAAGCGAGGTAAAGCTAAAGAGCTGCCTAGCTGCTGGGTGTTTACCAATAATCAGAGTGATTTTTATAGGGAAAAATTGGGAAACATTGAAGTGGACCGAAAGATTACTGGGTGTTTTCAGTGAAAAACCAGCCATGGTCTGCAAATGATTCAAAATAGTCAAAATAGTCTTACAGAACAGGAAAAAAATTGGTGGATTCCCACTTTTCAACATCTACTTAAAGCTTTAGTAATCAAGATTGGTACGATCTAAGGACAAACATTGATAAATAGCCTAGACTTCTAAGTCAGAAGTAAACTATGTTTATGATCAATTGATATTTGATAAAAGAGCCAAGGAAATTACATGGGTTGAAAACAGTCTTTTCAACAAATATTACAGGACCAATAGGACATCTACGTGCAAAAGAATGAATTTGGACTTCTACTTTATACCCACACAAAAATTTAAATCAAAGTGCATCATAGACTTAAATGTAAGAACTAAAACTAACATTCTTAAAAGAAAACACAAGAGTAAATCATCATGACCTTGAGCTAGGCAATAATTTCTTAGCTATTATGCCAAAGTGCAAGCGATAAGAGGTTGATATATTGAATTTAGTCAAAATTAAAGTCTATTTGCTTCAGTGGACACCATCAAGAAAGCAAAAAGACAACCCACAGAATGGGAGAAAATATTTGCAAATCCTGTATCTAGTAAGGGACTTGTATCTAGAATATAAAAAGAATGCTTAAGATTCAATAATAGGCAACCCACTTTAAAAAATGGGTAAAAGGTCTGAGTAGACATTTCTCCAAAGAAGATAAACAAATGTTCAATACCACTGGAAAAGATGTCCAACATCATTATACATCAGGAGAACGCCAATTGAAAGCATCTTTTGGTGACACTGACAAAATTATGTAGGAAGTAAATTTTTTGAGACTAGTCTGAAAAAACATTTGTTCTGTCCCTATACTGTAGGGGGGCAGCCATTCTGTCCCCATGGCTGTGTATAGAATATCAATTGGAAATCCTTTTTCCTCAGAGTTTGAAGGGAAACATCTATTGTGTTTGTTTCTAGAGCTGTTGCGAATTTCAAGGATATTTGATTCTTATTTTTTCTATATGACTTGTTTTTCTTTCTCTGGAAGCTTATAGAAAGAAACTCCTGTTTCCAGTATCTTGACACTTCACTCTGATGTGCCTTTGCATTGATCTGTTTTATTCCAATGACATGGTCATTCAGCAAGCACTTTCAGTCTTGCAAAATAACTCCTTTAGTTCTGGGAACTACTATAGTGATCATTTCCTCACTTGTTTCCTCTTTCTTTCAAGAATTCCTGTTATTCACATACTGGGTATCTCTAACGCCCTGATTTTTTTCTTCTTTTTCATATTTTACTTATCTTTGTTTTTTGCTCTGCTTTCTGGGAGATTTTCTTAACCTATTCTCCATCCTACCGAGTTTTTCATTTCTGCTGCCATAGTTATAATTTCTGAGAACTTTTTTGTCCTGTAAATATTTGTGTTATGGCATTCTATTCTTTTTATCTGTTCAGCTTCTTTCAGGTATATAATAAATTTATTAAGGACTATCCATATTAACTTGTAAGCAAATAGTTCTATTGAACCACAAGCTTTGGGCAGGCAGCTAAATTATTTCTAGAAAGGTAGTTGTGTTGTTTTGAAGCCTCCATCCTGTGTCATTAAAAAGCAGATATTTCAACAAAACCATGAAATGTGCCATACTTAAAAAGAATCTACATGATATCGAGAATTTATAGGAAAGAACCATTTGAAATGTTCATGGGCATCTCGTAAACAAATGAGGTTTTATAAGACAATAGATAATCTTAAAGCACACTTCATTCCTTCCAGTGGTCTAAATTAGTGAAAATAAGTTGTAGAATGTTTTAAAAGAAAGCTAGCTTTATTTCTTTCTGGTATGTTATTAGTGAATAAATAGGCTTGATTGTGATCCACATGTTGGTTGTCTATGACCATTTCTACAGCAGGAGTAAGTTTTCCTTGTCCAGCTTCAGACTTGATAAGTAGGGAACTCTATGGGCCTGGCTTACCTCTCAGGATATTCTAAGAACTCTCTCTCATTTGCTTAAATTTGCTATGTATGAGAGTTTTACATTATGCCACTTTACTGAGCAACAGACTCGGTGGTTCAGTTAACTTTATTTTCTTCATATGCAAAATTAATGGGTTAAACCAAATGATAATCTAATTTCAGATTTAGAATTCTGATTTGAAATTAAGTCTTTCCAATTCCTTTAAGCCTAATAATTCTCAAATTGTTTAAGACTTTGACCTAACAAGCTTCAGCTTCAGAACCCTCTTGCTAGAGCCTGAAAGAGCCTCTTGCTGTGTGTTTAAAATGATCATATGTTTTTTGTTTAGTTTGGTAAATGTAAGAGACTTTGACCTCCACTGGGTTAGACAGTTGGCCCTTTCCACTTCTGCTTCCTTGTGACACTTCCTCTCATATCAGGTGATGTCCTAAATGGCTGTGGAGATTTGGCCATTTGAATAAGAGGTTGAATTGGGGTTTCGTTGTTTTGGGTGTGATAGATACTCATGTGCCTCAGTCACATATCCCTAGTTTGGGAGTGGCTTCCAGGACCACTCTTATTCCCGTTATGCTTACTGACCTGGTGTGCCAAGGCAGGTCCAGAGATCCCACTACATCTGAGCATGAACTTGAAAGTACTTGGGTCATGGAGGAAAAACAAGGTTTGAAATACTCAGAGCCAGGAACTAGTCTGTGCAGAATACTTCCAAATCACCCAGTTTTGAAAGAACCATATTGATAAGTTTATTATTAAGTTTAATTGAGATATGATTCACACACCATACAATTCACCCATTCAAAGTGTAAAATTCAGTGGTACTTTAAGTATATGCCCAACCATCAACACCATCAGTTTTAGAACATTTTTATCAAATACCCCCAGCACCCTTGACCTTCAGCCATCATTCTCTAATCTCTATCCTTGCTATCCCTAGGCAGTCATTAATCTACTTTCTTGATGAAGTTTTCCCAAATTTGACAATAATCCTAAAAACTTCCATGACATCATCAATGAAGAGTTATACGGTTGTGTTTCTTAAGTTCCTCTTAAGCTTTCTCTTAAATTGTCAGTAAAAAACAAAAAATTTGACCAACCATACTACAAGAAAGACTAAATTCTTTCTCCTTTGTCTATGGATATTGCAAAATCATTGTCAAACTAAGAAGCTGTAGAACAGTGTAAGAATTAAGGGAAAAAAAGGTGTGTGTCAAGTACTTAATTCATCTAAATATTATGGAATTTTTTGTGATGTGGTTATCAGCTTTTAAAATTTTGTAAATCATTGTGTTTTTTATCTAATTCTAAATAAGTATTTACTTTCATAGTTAATTTTGAAATTGTGATTTTGAATTCTTTTGCTTAAAAAGTTTCCCAAACTGTGTAAGTCCCACAAAACCCAAATCCAACCCATGACTAGCCCAAGAGGAAAGACCTAAGGATAATGGCACTGGTACTTTCTCAATAAATGTCCCACCCAGATCAACCAACAGTGAAGCTCAAAACTGATAAATCCCACCAATATGTCCACAGCTTACAATCAGCCTTTTAATTTCTTTTTTTTGTAGAACAGATAATGGTGGATACAAGGTTCTATGGAAATCTACTAACATGGAAGACGAGGGCCAAACCATTAGGAGATAAGGGTTACAAGGAAATAGAAACCATGAAAAGAGACCAAATGTCCAGAGAACCTCAGAAAGTAAAGAGAAGATACTGTATCCATACAAGAATAGGATGTTATGACATGAATGCTCACAGGACAAAATGTTCTTAGAAATTAGAAGCATGAGAGCAAAAAGGAAAAACCCAGTAGGTTGGAGGAAAAGGTTAAGAAAATCTCCCAGAAAGCATAGCAAAAGACAAAGGTATGTAAAATAAGGAAAAGAGAAAATTAGAGAATTAGAGATACCTAAATGTGAATACTAGAAATTCCTGAAAGAGTAAAATAGGAAGTAGAAGTCAAGAAACAATCACAATAACAGTTCCCAGAACTAGAATGATTTTCCAGGGCTGAAAGTGCTTGCTGAATGACCAGATCATTGGAGTAAAACAGATCCATGTAAAGGCACATCAGAGTAAAATGTCAAGACACTGGAAACAAACAGAAAGGTCTACAAGCCTCCAGAGAAAGGGAAGAAAATCCATATAGAAGTATCAGAACCAAATATCCTTGAACTTCTCAACAACCCTGGAAACAAACACAATAGATGTTTTCCTTCAAAACTTGAGGAAAAGGGATTTCCAATTTATATTTGACACACAGCCAACCTACCAATCAAGTATGGGGATAGAGTAAATATATTTTCATTGAAGTCTCCAAAAATTTACTTCCCACTTACCTTTTTCTCAGAGAGTCACCAGAGGATAGGCTCCATCAAAATGAAATGAAGCCATGAAAGAAGAGAAACAGAAAGCAAGTGAGCCAACATGGGAAAGATGTAGATAAGACTCCAAATGGTGGTGAGGAGAGGTCTCATATGCAAACTTTTACAGGTGTAGAGGTCAACCAGTCCAACTGGAGCACTGTGACTCCGGAGAAGAACATGTTGAATTCTATCATCATTTTTCTTTTCTGCAGTTCTACTGGTTTTATGTCCTGATGGAACCTTGAAGATGTAGTCCACCAAAACAAAGGAGAAAACAAGGAAAGAGGAGGATATGAGAACCAGAAAAGAGGGATCACATTTAGGAGAAAAAGAAAGGTAACTTCATAGGATAAGAGCAAAGGGAAGTCTCAGGATCACAGCTGTGCAGTAAACCTAGAAAGCAACCAGCACAGTGAGAAGAGAAAGAAGTTCTCTGGAATGTGTCAGTAAGAAAAAAATCAGAACAGATGGACTGTTGAGGTTGTCATCAAAGGCACTGGGAAAGTATGGCAAGGTTTAGCAAACAATAAGCACGCAGAAAACTAAGTACATGAATAAACAAGGCAAATTATTTTAAGTCCAAGAAAAACAAAAAGTTGGAAAAGAAATTTACCAGAGTATACTGCAGTGCTCAGATGTAGATAATAAATAAATGGCATAGCAAGTAAACAAACACTGATTTCACAAAGCATTAAAATACATATATTTGGGGAGAAGGGAGGTGACAGAGATGACAGTGCAAGAGTAATCAATCTTCATCTATAATAGAAGCCAACAGATAATATCAAACATTTAATGGTGAAAATATAGCATATATACCTATTATTTAAAAACATGGAAGTGTGTACATGCCAGGAACAAAAAGCTGAATGTATGTATAAGTAAGTTTTTGCTGTGTAACAAACCACCACAAAACTTAGTGGCTTCAATCAATAAACAATTTTTATTTCTTATAATTCTGTGGATAAGCTGGGCATTTCTTCTGGCTTGGGCCAGCTCAGCTGTACTCTGTGGTCAACTGGTGAGCTTAGGCAAGGCTAGACGGTCTAGAATGTTCTCACACGTCCAGTGGTCAGTTCCATGTCAGTTGGAGCGATGGTGATGATTTAGCCATCTGTGTTGCATCATACAGCAAGCTGACCCAGGCTCTTTTTTTTTTCATTCTTGCAGGTTTGTAAAAGCACCATGAAAGGGCAAACCTAATGCTCAGACACTTTAGAAGGACTTGTTTTACATTTGCTAAAGTCCATTGGCCAAGACAAATCACAGAGCTAAGCCAAGATTCAAGAGATAGAAAATTAGACTTTACTTCTTGGTGGTAGGAGCTGGAGCCACACTGCAAAAGGATGCGAATACAGGGACTGGAAGAATATGTGGCTGGAAGCATCGAAAGTGGTTGTCGCTGCAGGAAGTGGGGAAAGGATGGAAAATGGGGAGGGGTATTAACAGAGCTGGGAGGACTTGGGAAGGGAACCACGATATTTTATGATAAGCCTTTTAGTATTATTTAATTTTTTTGTTGACAGTTTTATTTTTGTACATTTTTTAATAATTGTCTTTGAAGCCTTTTTAAATAACACTTGTATTATTAAGAGCACACATACAAGTTTAAGCTTTCAAATGGTTCTCTTTGTGCTTACGCAGGTTGCATAGGAATCCATCTTGATGGCTATATAATATTTTATCAGGTGAATAAACCACAATTTACTTAGCCACTCTAGCATTCTATTACTGTAAATAACATTGCAACAACCATTTTTTTGCATTAAAAGCGTGTTAAATTATTGTTTTTCTTAGGATAGAATCTTAGAAATGGAGTTCTTAGATAAGAAGATACATTTTAATGCTTTTTGACAAATATCTATTTACATACATATACATATTATTTTCCAGAAAATTTGTATCAATTTACTTTGCCATAAGCAGTGTATTCTAATAACCAGTCATACCACATTCTTGCCAGCATTGCATTTGAATGTATGTATTTTACTTTTTACAAGTATAATGTATTATTAATTTAATAAAAAATACAGTTAACTTAGAATAAAAGGGAGGAAGTAGTCATTAGTGTCATTTCCCTAGGAGTACCAAGTAAGAAAAAGGTTGGATTTAGCAACTCCCAACCTTGACCAGCAGTGGTGTTAGTCAGGGGTGGGGGGGTGCATTAGTGAGGTTTATGGGAGTAGGTTCAGTGGAGATCAAAGTGAAAAATGAGAAAGAAAGGTATAGGGATAAACTATTTATGAGAAGCAAGATTATAACATTAGGGAGAAAGATAGGGTACTAGGTATAGGAAAATGCTGGTTTTATACACAACATGTCAAATTACCAAATCTAGACTGAAATCTATCCATTCCACCATTCATCCATCCATCACCTGTTTTTGTTTCTGTCTCTTTCACTTTATTTTTCCAAGGATCATGTCAGGGCTTGGTTCAAAATGGCAATTTCTTAAATATTATCTGGGTTCAGTGCTCACTCAGGTAAATTATCTAAGCCAGTGGTTCCCAAAGTGTAGTCCTCAGACCCCTATGGGTCCCCAAGATCCTTTCAGAGGATCTATGAATTCAAAATTATTTTCATAATAATATATTACTTGTCTTTTTCACTGTGTTGACACCTGCACTTATGGTACAAAAATGAAGGTGGATTGAAACTGCTGGAGCATTAGCACCAATCATGACAGTGGTACTAAACTGTACTATTCATTATGGTGTTCTGCACTGCCACACATCAGCAATTAAAAAATGCTAGATTGGGTCAGAATGTTCATGAGGAACAAGAAAGTATTAATTTTGTTATGTTGAGTCTTGAGAACACATCTTTTTAATATTTCATATACCAAATTGGAAAGTACAAATAAAGCACTTGTACAATTGTTTGACTTGAGGACTGAACTATCTGGTTTCTTCACGAAGTGCCAATGTTACTTGAAAGAATGGCTGGCAAGCAAAATTAATATTCAGACATGGGTATTCGGCAGTCATTTGCTTGAAAATGAATGTAGTGAGCCTGTCCTAACTGGAGTATTTGTTGCCAGTGATAAAATTAGAGCTTTCAAGAGAAAAATTAGAATTTTGGAAGACTTGTATCTACCACCATGATCTTGACGGTAATAAAGATTTTTCTGACCAGATTAGAGTCAAAATAACTGTGATTTTGATGTTGTATAATGTTGTCAACATTTGAGTATCTGCATAATTCAGTAAACCAATGTTTCCCCATGCATGCTACAAAATCCTGCATAGTAAAAGAACCAGCTAAAATACTAGGTAGACCAATAATTGTTAATGTATTAGTATGAAATTTCATTGATACAGTTTCCCATTCTACCATGCACTGACCTTTAAGGGATTACCACTTACTAAATTTTGGTATAGAATCAAAGAATAGCCACAACTATCTAAAAAGGCTGTTAAAATACTTCCTTTTCCAACTACTTTTCCGTGTGAGGCTGGATATTCTTCACATATTTCAACCACAAGAACATATCACAACAGATTGAATCCAGAAACAGACGTGAGAATCCAGCTACATTCTATCTAGCCAGACATTAAAGAGATTTTCAGACTATAAAGAAATGACACTCTCCTCACTACATTTTTGAGAATTTGGAAGTTAGAGTTATTTTTCATAAAATTATGTTATGTATGTTAACAGATAATAGATTTATTATTTTGAAGTCAATTTAGAAGTATTTAAAATTTTTCTCAATCTTAATTTCTAATATGGTAACTAACAACAGATATAACCCAGACAAATGAAAGCTCTTTAGTGTCCTCTAGAATTTTTAAGGGGGTGTAAATGATTCTGAGACCAAAACGTTTGAGAACCACTAACTTAAGCCATTCAACTACCACAGTGGTTACTGATATTTAGAATGGTGACTTTGGGGCCCTAAGACCTGCCATTGGCAGATTTTTTTTTTTTAACAGAGACAGAAAGAGGATTTGGGATTTTCAAAATTCATAATACTGTAGATTCATACAGTTCTCACATTAACGTCCTTTTAGATTATTAAGTAATCAGTGTTTGCCTAAGAAGCTTCTTGTCTGAATGTTTCTTCACTTGTAAAATAGAAATACAATTTGCTTCCTGATGAAGTTGTAATTTCTGTACTCTGATGAAAGCAGAAGGCAATTAGTCCTTGAAATATTTCTACCATGATTTTATATTCATCTCTAGGCTCTCAAGATATTTCTTATCTGCTAATATCAGTAATTGTCTCCTTTAGCCAAATTAAATATACGGTTTCTACTTTTAATTGCTCCAGGGTATTGAAAGGAGTAATTGTTAAGTGCTGCCCAACCACTGGAAGATGAAAAGTACTGTGTAATTATCACCATGGGGAAATTAATTTTCCTGTTCTTGGCTAAAATCACCACTTGGGCCTGGGGAATTAAATTTTAACCTTGAGAATTTCCGGTGTGAATGTGGGGTATGGGTTTGGCATCTTTCTATTGCTTCTCCTTTAAATCATGTAAAAGCATCAAGAGGGCTGACCAAATTAGTGAAGTAAATGCTCAGCAAAATTGGCAGCAGATATCTATAGGCTTCACAATGCAAATTAGAGCTGCTAAGAGCAGCAAAAATTAGAAGCTGAAAGAGGAAGTGGTGAAGATATAAAGCCCAAGCAGTAGCTGAATCCAGAAGGCACCATAAATGTAAGCTTCCTAGGGTGAGGTTCTCACTTGAAGGGAAGGTGCCTGTCTGCTCTTGTCAGTGGATTTTGGTGAGCAGGACTGGTGGCAGTAATCCTCCTGGAACCTCATTTAATTTAAAGTAGCTGAGGAAGTGATCTACACAAACAACTAAAGAGAGAAGCCATAGGCTTTAGTTTACTAGAGCTGCCGGGACAAAATACCACAAACTGGGTGGCTTGAACAATAAAAATATGTTGTCTAACACTTCTGGGGGCTGGAAGGCCAAAGGGGTCAGCAGGGTTAGTTTCCCTCTGAGGGCTGTGAGGGAGAATCTGTTCCATGTTTTTCGCCTGGTTTCTGGAGATTCGCTGCCCATCTTTTGGTGTTCCTTGGCTTGTAGAAGGATCACTCCGATCTCTGCCTTCATCTTCTATGTGGTGTTCTCCCTGTGTGCATGTCTCTGTGTTCAAACTTCCCCTTTTTATAAGGACACAAGGCCTTTTGGATTATGGCCCACCCTAAGGAGCTCTCTTAGCCTAGCTAATTGCATTTGCAATGACCCTATTTCCAAATGAGGTCACCTTATGAGGGACCGGGGGCTAGGACTTCAACGTGAATTTGGGGGAACCCACTGCAACCCACTGCAAACAGGGAAGCACTCTGCTGCTGCAACAGCAGGGGAGAGGATGCTTTTAGCCTCTCCTCATGTCAAATTACTGTGTTTTAAAGTAACTTGAAGTAGTTCCTCTCTATGTGGTCACATCATCAACTGGATACAGATACATTGGTTTAGGTTTTTCTTCAACTTTTAAGGACCACTTTTTCATTTTGATTTTTAAAATATAATGAAACCAGACTTGTCTCCAAGGTCAAATCTACAAAAGAAGATCTATTCTGAGGTATCCAGTTTTTAATCCCTGTCCTCTTTGAAAGAAGAGAGAGGATGTGAACTCAACAGTCCAAGCAGGTTTATTGCTGCACCTGAGAGGGACCCCTCTGTCCTGGCCATCAGAACAAAGGAAAGAGAGTCTAATAAATCAAGAGGCTTTTTATGGCCAGGGCATTGGCGGGATCTTTGAGGGGAGGGGGCAGGGGAAAAGTGGGTTTGTGGCTTGCTGACGTGTCCTCTGGAGGATGCTTGCAGCCTAAGTAAGATGACACCTAGGTTTCTCTGAGACGGTGGGTGGGCTTATTCAAAAGGCAGTATTCAGGGCTGGATTCCATTACTCTCTACATTGTCCTCTCTCTCTCTTCCATAGATACTTTTCAAGTTAAAAAAGAATTTTAACCCAAGCCTATATGTCCTTAGGTTCCTATCACCCCCATTTATCCAATAAATAGTTGCACACTCAACTTTTCTCCACCTTGCTTCTTTCAGTTAACATGATATTCCTGAGATCACACTCTAGCAGTAAACAGAAATACTGCTCATTCCTTTTTATAGCTGCATGGGAGTCCATTGTGTGGATGCACCGTGGTTGATTCAACCAGTCTCTTATTGAGGGATTTTTTTTAGTTTGTTTCACTATATTGCTGTTACAAATAGTGCTACAATGAATATTTTGAATATTCTTGTGGACATCTTTTTGTATTTTTGCCAATATGTCTTTGGGCTGCTTCTCTATTATCACCAAGTGTTGAAAAATATGGCCTCACACTTTCTGCTGGCGCTGTTCCCTCACTCACTGAAACTTCTGCTCTCTGCCCCTGTTCTGTTCAATTGGGTAACACCCCAGACATTCTCTTCAACCTAGGGCTTGGTCTCAGAAGGGATCCTAGGTTGGCTGGTGTTGAGAGTTCATGGGGCCCAAGCTGTCTCAGCACTGTCCCACCTTACCAACCACGTGTAATTGTGTTTGCCCACAAATTAGAGCTTGCAAAGCACCCTCCCAGTTTGGCTGTTGTCCTCGGGGTGGCCTGCTGAGCCTCCTGTGAGTGTCTGTTGACTAGTGTGAGTTTTCCTGCTTGCAGGTCCTTCAGCACCTTGTTTCCACTCTGCTCCCCCTTCATGGAAACAGATACCACGCAGGTCTTGTTGCTCTTAATGATTTGTCCCACCTGCTTGCATTTTGGTATCTGTAGGAACACCCTGCATCTACAGATATTCCTTGACTTAACAATGGGGTTATTTCCCAATAAAACCATCATAAGTTGAAAATGCATTTAATGCACCTAAAGTACCAAACATCATAGCTTAGCCTGGCCTAGCTTAAATGTTCTCCCAACACTTAGACTACCCTGCAGTTGGCCAAAAGCCCCACTCCTGCTGCCCGGCCTCGTGGGAGAGTACCGTACCACACACCACTAGCCCGGGAAAAGGTCCAAATTCGAAATTTGAAGTATGGTTTCTATTGAACTTACATCACTTTTGCACCATCATAAAGTTGAAAAATCATGAGTTGAACCATCCTAAGTCAGGGACCATCTGTTTTGTAGATGATGTCATCAATCAGCTCTTTGGCTCTACTCACAACTTCACTCAATTAGAAAAAAAACAAATTAAAGTTCAACCAAGAATATATAGGAAGTCTTTGTATATTTTTACAAATCTTGTCAGTTTTAAATTATATCAGAATTGGATATTACCCCTCAGATTGAACTGGAATCCATTGACTTACTAGCTTGGCAAAAATCCGAAAGTTTAGTGACACACACTCTTGACAAGGCTGTAGGAAAACAGACCCCTCAGACTTTGCTAGTGGGAATGTAAACCAGTACCACCCCTGTGGAAGGCATTTGACAAAACCCATCAAATTACAACTGTATGCACACCTTGTGGCCCAGTAATCCGACTTTGAGGAATTTATAGCACAGATGAATTTGCATATATGTGAAATGACACGGAAGCAAAGTTAGCCAGCATAATGGTTTTAGTAACAGCAAAAGTTTGGAGACAATCCAAACTGGGTTAGATTGTAATCAATAGAGACTGGTCTAATAAATAATGCTGCATCTTTTTAATGGAAAGAATAAAGAAGCTCTCTATAAACAGAAACTGTAAGATCTCTAAGATATTAGAAAAAAGGCACTAAACAATGACTACATACCATTTTGTAGTATTTTTGTAAAAATAAGAGTAAATAACATATTTGTGTTTATGTATACTTGCATAAAATATTTTGGATAAAAACAAAAAACTAATAAGTAACAACCTGAGGAGGACTGGAGTATAGTGCACTGGGTGTGTGGGGTCAAGGATGGGAGGAAGACTTCAATGAGGACTTTTTATAGTGTTTTGATTGTTGAACTACATGAATATATTGCCTAATCAAAAACGTAGAACTACAAAAAGTTTGGAAGCCTATTTCATCAATGTATTTGTCAGCGTCTGATTCTAAACTTTCCTTTAGAAGAAGAGCAAGCAACTGGGTGTGATCCGGCTCCTTCTAAGCCCATCGAGAAGCAGACGTAAAGTATAAAAGCTCAGGGTTACTGAACTTGCATCACACCAGCTGAATCAGGTTCCTCTGAGCTGTGATAGTCAATGCCACAGCTTGTGGTCAGAGGCATGTCCGGGAGGCCAGCTGTCTAGAGAAGCTAGGCTTAGCACCTACGTGTGCATCATCTGCCACCAGGGCCTCATAGCACCAGCCCACCTGTGGACTCTACAGTGGACAGACAGGAGCCTGAGGGAACCAGCCTGGGTGGTCAAACATGTCTCTGGAGGACAAGAAAAGAGAAACTGATTTCCAGAGCAGTTTTCTGATTGAATTGCTAGCCAACATAGCTATCCCTTCATCATCCTTACTTCCCCATGTAAACGTCACAGAGCCTGGTGACAGGACGTGACATACGTCAATCCTGCCTGCCCAGTGTCATGCACCTCCCTTGTCTGCCAGCCCCTGAGAAGTGCCTGATTTGGTCTCACAGTTCCAGTCATTACAGCATCATTGTGGCTAAAACACCATCTTTTTTCTCAAAACAATTTCAAATGTAATTTTTTTATAAGGAAATACATACACATAGTTTGAAAAGAAAACAGATTTCCTTTAACCTGTTCTTAAAGGGTAAGATTTCAAGTCTCCCCAATGCGCTGGTTTCCTCTCTCTTTGGGACATAGGGCAGCGGGTCAGTGTCTCCGGGAAGGTGCCCTTCCTGCTGTGCCCAGAGCACACAGACCTGCTGGGGCGACAGCCTGCCTTTCCTGAAGGCTGTTTCCACTGAAACAGCACATCTGAACAAACTATTTGCACCTGGGTGATAGAGGCTTCAGTCCCCCCACCTCCTCATTGGTGTTTCAAAAAAGGAGGGTGGGGAGGATAACTTAACTCCATTGGAATCAAGCTATAATTTCAGCAAAAATTTGGGGTAATACTTTCCTTCTAGAAAGGCATTAGGGGAGGTATTTGGGAAGGCTAGTGCCTTACTTTTGCCGTTTCTATCACGTGACTGATTAGACTAATGGGAAATGGCAAGTGGCCTCTGTAAGCATGGTGCAGAGCTGGCCCGCATAAATCTGAAGGTGGGACTTTCCAGGGGCAGGGGGAGTGGACTGAAGGCTGGCTGGCTGTGATGGCTGATCCTGCAATCACGAGGAAATGTGCATGAATGCAGAACTTGGTTTACCAGGGGATGCCCTCCTTTATGCATTGCTTCACCAGACTGTCACCACGCCTACCTTCTGTCACTGGCTAAAAGCCCAGCCAGTGACTGCCAGAAGGAGACAGGGGGAGGAGGAACATGGCATTGAATGTCCCACTCCCCTCATTTCTCCTGTCTTGACCACCATGGCCACAGCTGCCCCAATTCACAACTCCAGAAAGCACCATTCACATGGCATGCTATGTGCACACCCGGGCTGGTTTCATTCAATATCTGTGTATTAGTTTGTCTAACACCTCAGCTGGACAGCTCTGGCAGGCCAGACGTGTTTATAAATCTTTTTATACACCAAACCACCCAGTTCTGAGCCCAGCTCAATAAATATTTCCTGATGGATGGGCAATCCAGACATGGGGTCATCCACCCTGAATCACAGATAAATGGACTGTTTGATCTGGTAAGAGCATCTATTTAAGAGCTCTACAAACCTGGTTATGCCAGCTTTGGCATCTGCTTCTAACACTAGTCATTTAGAAACATGACCTTTCATGACCCAAGGCATCTCTGAGCAGCACTGTGACATAACCCATGGTGGCTTTCAGCCCCTGCTCCCAGGGTCAGTTTTCTTCTCCCTAAAAAGGGTTCAGTTTTGAGCAGGGATTTCATGAGCCACAGGGAGAACTGACACGCTCAGCAAAACCCAGAAAGCAGTTGGGATCAGTCAGGGTTGTAACCACTGCTTACGCAGCTTCCGAGCCGGCCGAGGCTCACGTTTTCTCCCAGAGTATTTCTCCATGTGATTTTCTGGAGTGTGAGACCTCAAAACCATACTTGAATACTTATCTAATGTAAGACTTTGAGTAGCTAAATTACACCTTACTGAGCCCTCGCAAGCCTGCCAACCTTCCATCTGGCCCCCAACATGCAGTAAGAACGCTTTCAGGCACGTTCACAGCCTTGGCTATGTGCTGGGCTGCCCTACCAGAATCAGTCAACAGGCAATGAGTGAAAAAGAATGGAAAGAAACAAACACAAAGACTCTGGATTGAGAATCAGAGGACTGGAGTTTCTAGCGAGTAGCTTGTTGGATGGCCTTGAGCTGAGTTATTTCTCTGTGCTCCATGTTGCCTTTTTTAAGATGCAGGAGAGAAACTGGACTAGGCTACTTCTGCCCTGCCATCCACCACACCTGCCCTGAGCCATGTTTCCCTCTGGAGATGAGAACTGGGAAAGGCAAGATGGTGGAGGCTTGCATGGAGCCACCCAGCCCTCCCCTTGTGCCCTGGGCATGGATGGATGGGTGTGGAGGTCACCTGTGGACACAGGACGTAAGTGGTCATGCTTTTTCAGGGGAGAGGCAGAGTCTGGAATTATTTTCATGGCACAGTCCCAAGCCTTCTGGTTCTGAAACTAATTATCTAGATTAATGACTTGATTCTACTTTTCTGAGAATGCCAAACTCCAAATGCCTGAGGGTGAGAAGGGTGATACCCATCCCCATCCTTCACTGTTTCTAGCTCCCTGGGACTGCAGGGGCACCAGGGGGGCAGTGGGGGGCCTAGCACCGTCCCAGGAATCATGGGCCTGGCTTTGAGGTCAGTTCCCTCCAAAACCCACAGAGTGACCTTGAGGAACTCCCTTCCCCTCTCAAGGCCTCAGTTTCCCAATCTGTGTAACGAGGGGAGAGACTTTGGGAGCCCCAGAGCCCCCTTCAGCTCTGAGGATGGAAGGTCCGTTTGCTTTTTTCCTTCCTTCCTTCCTTCTCCTCCCAGTCTTCTAATTCTTTCCTCATCCTTGCAGATGGGGGACCTCAACTCTTTTCCAGCTGGTCTTAGCTATTTAGCTGGTCTGACCACAGTTTTCTAAATGGAAAATTTAAGAGTTGGACGAAGAGTGTCGGCTCACCCAGCTTTGCTGCTCTGGTCTTTCACGGTGTGGTCTCCTACGGCGTGCAGACAGGTGGTGCTGGGTAATCCGGTCCGGTGTCCTCCATTCGCCCATCACAGCAGAGCTCATCTTTCAGAGGCCCCAGCTGCAACTCACACACGGGCCCCCAGGCTTCGCAGGAGGACTCCATGGAAATGGCCTAGACTGAGGCCAACAGGCAGAATCTATTGTGATGGCTTTTTTAAGTGTCAGCTTGATGACCATTCTCCACTTACTCGGTCAAAAGAACTAACCTAGGTGTGCAAGGAAGATATTTCATAGCTGTAGTTAAAGTCCATAGTCAGTTGATTTTAAGTAAAATAGATTATCCTAGATAATCTGAGTGGGCCTGATTCAATCACTGAGAGGCCTGAAAAGCAGAGCTGAGGCTTCCCGGAAGAAGAAATTCTACTTGTAGACACTGTCTTCTGCCCATCCCCAAGTTCCTGCCTGCCCTTCCTGGTGGCCCTCCCTACAGATTTTGAATTTGTTCAGCCCCCACAATCACATGAGCCAATTCCTTGCAATAAATCTCATAATGTGTACTTCCTACTCATTCTGTTTCTCTTGTTTGAACCCTGACCAATACACTTTCTGTGCTACCTCTGGTCTGATCTGTAGTCTCCAGATTATTTCTGAGAAAATAAAAATTGCGGTCCCCTCTTTCTCTAATCCAGGCCCTCATGACCTTGGCAATGCGTGTCAAACATTTCCTCCCTGGGCAGAGTGAATTCGCTCCTATTCACAGGAACAGTCTGGCCAAATGCGACTTATGAGTTCTTTTGCCTTTGATGGTTTTTTAATACCTTACAAATACTTGATCTTGGGGTTCTTTGCACATTTTGTTTACCTGATGCTACTGTTAATGGTAGAATCTTCTAAATACATCTTATTGAGAATGGAATATTCCACCATCCGCACCATTGAATTTAACAGCTATTCTTGAACATCTAAACTGAAGTATAACCAAGCATGTGAGTCTCCAGGAAACACAAGGTTCCTGTGGGCTAAAATAATCTGCAAATTAGGAGAGTCTGTGGAATCATGGGCTCCCAGGGGGTCTTGGCCAAGTGAAACCAAACAACTCAGAGTCCCTTGCTTTCTCATTTTCAACGTCTGAACTTTTAAGTATCTGTCTCTTCATCCTACAAATATAAACTTATAGTCCAAACACCTGGACTATAACTATAATTTTAAAAGTGATAAGCAATGCAAATTCATTGACATTCATTCCTGCTGGGTGAGCAGGGAATGGGCAGGATGTGTTGATCATTTTTGTACAGTTCACAAAATGGAGAACACGGACGTTTGTAGTCCAAGCGAAGCACAATGACCCCAGAAGATCCTTCTGTCAAGGGTTGGGAGACAAGGAATGGGTGGGGAGGGAGGGAGTCCCATGCACCAACAATGGATGCCAATGGCAATGCCCTAGAAAACAAGCCAAGTGTGCTGGAGCCTCTGTTTTCAGACAATCACAGGCCATGGGGTTCAGGGCTTGCTGAACCACAGTGAACATGAGACTTTGGAAAGGCCCCTGGCCCTCTCTAGTGTGCAACCTCGAAGGTGTCAGTGTTGGACCCTCTCAGCCCTAACCTGCCGTGGGCAGCTCCTCCTCTTCCACTCAGGGGCGTCTTTTTCCTTCCTGCGCCTGGCCTGTGCTGACATGTAAAAGGAACTGGTTGCTTTGTATCAGCTTCCAGTTGTTCATCCACATCCAGTCCTACGTGTGGGGCCTGTCTGAGCCTGGTGGGAAGGCCTCTTGGAGGGCTGCCAAGCAGTGAGGAGTGACCCAGGCACTCTTAGCCGGCCACTTGCAGGCTGCACCTTGGCCTTGACTCATCTTTCTCCTCCCACAGCTTGGAGCCAGGCAAGGAGAGCTCGGCTCAGAGAGGAAAGGGCAGCAGCCCCTTGGACATCCTCAGGCTCTGCCCTCAAGGCTGGCAGTGAGCTCCTGCTCCAGAGACTTTGTACCTGGTTTCAGCTTTGCCCACTCGACAGGGCACAGCGACCACAGCTGGTGTGTCTGGGAACTGACAGTTCAGCAGGGTGTAGCTTACCGGGCCTTTTGGGGGCGATGGCAGATGAGGCTGAATGAAGAGCTGGGGGGCAGGAGGCACTCACAATATGTATTTTTGTAACTGGGATAATATTTTGGAAACATTTAAACATACTTTTCCCTTTTGCCTTTCTGAGTATGTGACATTCTCTAATCTCCCCAGGACATTAATTTACATGAGGGAGATTAAAGTTGTTTAAGAAGGAATACAGAAAGGAAGAAAGCATTAATATTTATGTTTTGGCATTTAAAGTAAAATTTGTATAGCTTTGTTGGTATATAACTGAAATATAGTAACTGCACATATTTGAAGTGTACAATTTGATGTGTTTTGACATATGTGTACATCTATGAAATATTCATCACAGTCTAGACAGTGAACATATTCATCACCCCTGCCCCAAAATTTTCTTGCCCCCTCACTCAGTTCCTAGGCAACCAATGATTTGCTTCCAGTCACTATAGACTAATTTGTGTTTTCTAGAATTTTAGATACATGGAGTCATAAAGTATTTATATGCGTTTTGTCTGGTTTCTCTCACTCTGCTTAAGTATTTTGAAACTCATCTTTGTTGTTCAAGAATTATAGGTCTGTGGGTAAAATTGTAATATTTCTGGAATGTCTTGCCTGGCTTTAGTACATTTGCATATCAACAGATGCTCAAGGGTGGAGAGAAGTATGGCTTTAGTGCATTTGCATCATTCCACAGGGGTGGAGAGCAGTTCATCTCCATATCAATGGGTAATTACCTAGGCAACCGAGGGCATGTCTGAGCCTGAGAGGTTAAGGGGAGGGGGCAGGCTTGCGTGCTGGCTTGCTTCTTCTGGAGCAGAGGAGAGAGATGGCCCCAGACTACAGTTTGTAGGTGAGGGGGAGGGCTGGTTTTGCTTCTGCTGGAGAAGGAAAGAGAGAAGGCCCCAGACTACAGTTTGTAAGCAATAAACGGATTTTAAACTTTATTTCTCCCTTTGACTGATTTCGGTTTTTAGAGGTATTTTGCCCCAGGATTTCCTCTCCCTGGACTTATTAGGTCATTCCTTTTTATTGCTGAGTCATATTCCATTATATGGATCTACCACCATATGTTTATTTACTGAATGATCAACATTTGGTTGTTTCTAATTTTTGGCTACCACAAAAAAAACTGCTGTGAACATTTGTATACAAGTCTTTGTGTGGACATATGCTTTAATTTCTTTTAGGAAAAGATACCTAAGAATGGAATGACTGGGTCATATCATTGGAGTATTTTTACCTTCTTAAGAAACTGCTAAACTGTTTATAAAGTAGTTATACCATTTTATATTCCTACAAGTAGGGAATGAGAGTTGTTCCACATCCTCACTGGTTCTACATCTTCACCTTCACCAACACTTATTATGGCCAGTCATTATTAATTTTAGCCATTCTAGTGGGTATATAGGACTATTTTATTACAGTTGCAACTTTCACTTCCCTAGGAACTAATGACACTCAAAGCAAGATTTGTAGCAAGATATTACTCAAACTAGCCTGGCCTGGGAGAAGATTTTTAAGTTCCTTTATACAGAAGCAAAATACTGTAGTGGTTAAAGCATGGGTTTGGTATGTGCATAATGACATAATGCAAGGATATTCACTGTAACATTGTAGGAGCAGAAAACTGACAATCATAGTGTCCATTAGTAGAAGCCTGGTTAAATAGATTATAGTAAGATGTTAGTCAGGGTTCTTCAGAGAAACAGAACCATAGGATGTGTGTATATATAGTTCATGTGATTATGGAGGCTTGGTGAATCTAGCATCTGACGTAGGAGGCTGGAGACTCAGGAAAGAGTTGAGTTCAAGTCCAAAGGTAGTCAGGCCAAAGACAAGTAGCCAGTGCTGCAATTCAATTCCAAACTCAGTCTGCCTCCAGAATTCCCTCTTGCTTGGGGGAGGTCAGCTTTTTGTTCTGTTCAGGTTTATTCAAGTGATTGGATAAGGCCCACCCACATTATCGAAGGTAACCTGTTAATTCAAAGCCCAGTGACTTAAATGTAAATCTCATCCAAAACATACCCTCAGGAAACATCAAGAATAACATTTGACCAAATACCTGGGCATCCCAGGGTCCAGCCAAGTTGACACATAAAATTAACCGTCACAGGTATAAATGGAATACTATGTAGCTTTTAAAAAAGGAAAGGCAGATCTACTATGTTCAGAAATAAATATATCTCCAAGATATGTTAAGTGAAAAAAAACAGATACAGAGAGCATGAAAATATGCTACCAGTATAAAAAAAACTTTTAAAACATATATATATTGAACAACATAGGTTTGAACTGCCTGGGGCCACTTAGACATAGATTTGTTTGAATAAATATATTGGAAAAAATTTTGAAGACGTGCAATAATCTGAAAAAACTCACAGATGACATAGCCTAGAAATATTGAAAAAAAAAATTTAAGTTAGGTATGTCATGAATGCATAAAACCTATGCAGATACTACTCTGTTTTGTCACTTAGTACCATAAAAATCAATAGTAGGCTATTAGTAGTTAAGTTTTGGAGTGTCAAAAGTAACATGCAGGTTTTCTACTGCAGCAGGGGGTCAAGGGTTCCCCCACATTGTTCAAGGGTCAACTGTGTATTACATATATATACATACATATATATATATATGGGGGGATTTATGATTCTGGACACATAGTATATATCTTAAAAGACATATAAGATATTGCTATGGGGGAGGAAAAGGTGTTGATACTGAAGAGGGGAACAGGGAAGAAAGGAGACTTATTTTTTATTTCACCCATCTCCTTTTGTATTTTTCAAATTTTATGACGTGCAAAAGAAACCTTGGCTTTAAATCCCAGCTGTCCCAGCCTTCCTCCTTGAGGGCTGCAGGCATGGTGGCAGCCACTTTAGAGCAAAACTGATGGCATTGAAGGTAGGGCAGGGATGGAGGCCAGGGCGTGTGCCAGAGTGGCATGGAGAGGATCCAAGGGCACAACACACCCCTTTGCTGTGGGCGGCCGGCCAGGCCAGGACCAAGGGAAATCATGGCTAGAGCCTGAGGGCCGTATGAGAGCCTAGATGAGGCTGACTTGGCCAAGACTGGCCAAGGAACACTAAGACCCCACCTCACGTGAAGTCTGGCCCACTGGATTCTTGGTCCAAGGATGAGAAAGATGACATAGATCCCATGGGGCTTGAACTGCACGCAGAGAAAACCTCTTTCTGATTACAGACTAGAGCTTGCCTGACATTTTGGGTTTATAAATCTGTGTAAAGAGAAATCCCTGCACAGGGTGAACGGGTAAGCCCTCTGCTTTGCCAGCTCTTTAAGATTCAGAGTCCACAATAATAGGGCTTTGCTTCAAAAGAAAAAAAAAAAAGGAAGCCAGCATGTTTTACCAATTCCTGATCACCATATGGAAGTAGTTAACAGTGCGCTGTCATTGCTGTGTATTTCCAAAGTCCTCCAGCTCTGTTTCCTCTTTCCCTGCTCCTACCGCTTTGTTCCCCTTCTCTCACATCCTCTAATTGTCCCCAAACTCCAGGCTGACTTGATTTTCTACTTTCCCATCTCAGTCTGATGATCATTCCACTCTTTGTGGGATGTTTGCAAAGCAGAGAGCAGAACACAAGCCCCCAACTGCCACTCAGTCAACCCATAGGCACATTTTAAAGCAGACTTGGCTTTCTGTTTGTTTTGTTGGAGTTTATCTTTAGGGGGTGAGTGGAAGGAACTCTTTCATAGATGTTTTTCTCCATTTTGTTCCCCCTTTTTCCAGAGAACCAGTATTTCATGGCTCAGGACACAGTGAAGAATCGACTGCTCAGTCCCAGTAAAATCAAAGGGAAAAAGTTTTAAAAGGAGTATGTCCCGCTGATCTAGGTGTCTTAAAAAATGTAAGAGCTCTGTAACTAAAATCTTGTTTATTTCCTGAACTCATTTAAGAAGTTTCAACATATTTTGTGCTCTTCTGAGAAAAATACAGCTGATATCTTCACTATCTTGCCTCATGTGTGTCTGGCACCACATGTCTGGCACCAAAGACAGTTACAACCAGAGCTTCCGAGATAAGAAACTGCTGGGGGGCAGCTGGTTCACATTGCTGCAAGCAGATGTCCTTCAGAATGTGGACAAGATTCAGACCTGTGATACACTCAGGGTGACCAGTCATCCCAGTTTGCTCAGGCCTGGGGGCTCCTCAGGACATGGAACTTTCAGTGCTGAAAGGCAAAATCTGGGATGAGTTGTTCACTCTATTCAAAATTCCTTATACAAAACGGTAAATTAAAAAAAAAAGAATCAGGTCATGTTACAACCCTTACTTAAATCCAAAGTCTTTATCATGACATCTAAGCACTCTGAAATATGGATCTCACCTCCCTGCCTGCTATTCTCCCTCTGCTCTTAGCCACCCAGACTTCATACTGTCCTCCATGGGCCAAGCTGATTCTTCTCTCAGCCTGGGGCCTGTTGCTCCTTCCTCCTGGACCACCTTAGCCCTTTGCACTTCCCATGACCACCTGCTCCCCTCCTGTAGCGTTCAGCTCAGAGAAACCAACTCACCATCCCCTTGAAGTAGTTTCCTTGGTCCTGACCCCAGTCCCCCTCTCTAACATCATTCTCTTTAACATGCCACGGTACTTATTGAAAGTGGAAATTAGCACGTTTGTGGGCTTGTCTATCGTCTGTCTCTGCCTTAGCCTGGGAGCTCCCAGACTCTGGCTCAAAGCTTCACACAAACCCGGTACTCAACAGTTGTCCAGCTGATGGCAATTTTTTGCAATTTTAATGTTCTCTCTTTTCTTTTTCTTATTTTATTTACCAAAGAAAAGCAGTGAGTAAACAGATTAGATTTTTTGAGACTAACACCTATTTGGGTGGATCAAATGAAAACCAGTCATTTGGCGTCCTTAATGTTGGGGTTTATTGGAGAAAGTATTGCTTTCTTCTTCTTGGCCATCATAATAGCCTATTTCCCTTTTCTCCAATCCTTTGGGGTTTTCTTTCTAATCTCTATAACATATGTGAAGAAACCGTGAAAGGTAAGACGAGGGGATAAAAAACACAGAACAATGGGGCAGGTAGCACAAAGTTTAGACGGTTAAAAACAAGTCCAAATGTATCAAAAGCACAATAAATTGAATTGTTCTTAATTTTCCTTTAAAAGATTGTGATTGTCAGCCTGGAAGAAAAACTCAGCTATGTGCTTTTTCCCTGGGCACACCAAGAAAAAAGCATATGACAAAATTGAAAATCAGAGAATAGGAAAAGATAGATGAGGGAAATTCCTCCAAAAGAAAGTTGGTGCCAGACAAACTATATTTTTAAGACAAAGAACACTAGAAAGGATAAAGAGAAACATGATATAATGTCAAAAGGTCCGGTTCACCAGGAAGATAAAACAATTCTACTCTAATATTAATATATAATCTGATAACAATTCTCACACTCATTTAAATAACCTCAAAATATATAAAGCAAAACTGAAATGAACAAACTTGGCATACTTCCATCAAGACTAGCAGTATATCAAGCACTCAAAAAAGAAAGATTTGAAAAAGTAATTGAGTGTGATTTCATAAACAGCTCATTCTTGAACAACATGGGCGTTAGGGGTACTGAACCCCTGTGTAGTCAAAATCTGAGTATAACTTATGACTTCCCAAAAACTTAACTACTAATAACCTACTACTGACCGGAAACTTTACTGTTACATAAACAGTCCATTAACACATATTTTGTATGTTATATGTACTATACATTGTATTCTTCTTTTATTCTTACAATCAAGCTAGAGAAAATGATTTTTAAGATTGTCTCAAATATCCAAAAAAATTTCCCAAAATATTTATTGGAAAAATATAAATATAAGTGGACCCAAGCAGTTCAAACCCGTGTTGGCCAAGAGTCAACAGTACTTACTTAGTATCGGGAGCTAGCACTCCGTTGGTCTCTCATGCTTCTGCAGATCCTGTGAGCACAGCTTTTGTTCTGGGTATCTGTTCAAGGATGCTTTTGTAGTGACCACGATATCAAAACAGTATCTCCCTCCAAGCTGAGGGAAAATCCATACATTGTCTAGTATAACAGAAATTGTCTAGTACCCTAAAAATAAATGTCTCCCTTGAGGGCAAAGTTTGAGCAGTTTTGCTTGCAGCCCACTATAAGAAATTGGGGTTTCCTAAGTTTGGGCTTCCTCAGTTGTGAAACAAACCAGCTGCGTGTCCAGCATCCACCTGGGCCTCCACATCACCCTGTGGGACCTGAGGGACCAGGAGAACCAGCGTAACCATGAAGCTCATGCTGCCTGCTGTGCGCAAGTAATAAAGGCTTTGCTTCTGTTCCAGGAGTCTTGGGTCTTCTGTCAGCATCCACGAAACTGTAGCAGGCAAAGTTTCTACATTGTGATAGGCTAAAATATGAGACGCTTGACAGTTCTTGATAGGTAGAACCGTGCACCCAGCAGTAGACAGTACACCATCTGCTCAAGAAATACAGGAATGTGTACAAATTACCTTGCATGCTAAGGCCACATGAAAGACATTCAATAAATGTTAGTTCCCATTCCCTCAAGCTCTCCCATCCCTCTGGCTTCCTTGAGTATCCAGCAGCCGCAGGGAAGGAATGAAGCAGGTGAACGGAACTCACAAACAAGTGCTGACACCACCTGAGAGATGGTTCTGTCCATCCCTAGCATGAAGACCTTAGGGAACTACAGTGATACAGCACCACCCCTTCTGTGTTGGCCCAGAAGCCACTGTGTGACTTTAATATTTGGTCTGAGGGAGACCATTCCCAGGAAAGCAAATATTGCATATTGATAATTAAATGTCAAGACACTTTCCTGAGGTCCCATACATATTAAATCTACATTGTTAACCTTTTCCTTTTAGCTTATTATTTAGCAATAATCTGGCTTACTAAATCATTTATAAACTCTTTTCTCCATCCTCCCTCCTTCTAGAGCTACAAAACTTAATTCATCTTGGATTAGCTCTATTTTTCCCGAAACTGGCTTCTTCAGTTTCTGTAGCATCGTCTACCACCTGTACGCTCAGACAGGGAGGAATCAGGTGTGGAAGAGCTCTAGCCTATCCCCGAAAGCTCACCTGAATTGACTGGAGCAGGTCCCCTGGTGTGCGAAAGCCTAGGCGTCTACAAAGCGCAAGGTCTGACCCCAGCTCTGCAGCCGTGCTCCAGGGCAGAGGGGGTTTAAATGGGCCAGGCTTTCAGTGGGTGGAGAGCAGGGGGCTGTTTCTCTCCTGCTGTATGTACTTTGAAAATCAGCCCAGCCCTGTGTAGTCCAGTGACATGGGTCCCTCAGTGGCTCACTGACTCTGTAAATCTTCACTTGATTGAAACAACTTTGTCCAGTTGTCACAGGATCCCAAGCTGATCTATACCACAACTCAGACTTGCAGAGAAAAGAGCTTTTTAAATTTTCTAGAGAATAGATCCAACCTTCCTCACAAGCTACTGTCTGCTGAGTAGACAGGAAAGCAAAATGCCTCTAGTCCAGTCCAGAGGCTTTGTCTGCTGTACTTACTCAGATGATTCCTCCAGACGTCCCTCAAGCAGCTGAGGCTCAGCTCTCGGCCCCCTCCTCCTGCCTCTCTGCGGCATGGCATCTGGGGTATGGATTGGAGTGGATCTGTAGCTGGTGTCCCCAGGGCAGACGGACAGGCCCTCAGACCTGCCAGGTGGCTCTGCTCCCCCCTGGTCTCACTGGTTTACCTCTGTCCTGGTCTGGCCTGGCTCCAACCACTGGAGTTCAGTGAGGTGGGGGTATGGGGAGCCCTGGAGGTCTGAGTCCAAGGCAGCCTTTGTGAGTCAGGCCTCTGGATGGCCAGGTGTTGCTAACTGTTTATTTTGCAAAGCCCAGCTGGGGCCTGTGCTGGGTGGTCTCTGATGGAGCCTACACCCAGCCTGATGTCAAACCAGAAGTCAGCTGGGCCCAGCAGCAGACCCAGGGTCCTTAGAAGCCCCACTGTCACCGAGGAAGAAGGGTATCTGAGCGGCCCTCCTGGGCTTCCTAAATCGGCTCCTTCAGCCCACCGCCACCCCCTTCCCACCCCCACTACAATCCACCTCAGAACCCCTGGGCTTCTGGCCCAGGGCATCTCAGAGCTGGTGAGTGGGCTGTGGCCCAGAAGAAACCAGCCAAGATCAGGCTGGTTCTGCCAGTTGTGGCCCTGGAGCAGAAATCCTGGCTCTCTTAAGGAGCAGAAGGTGTTCGTGGGCCTGAGTGCCATCTGGTAGGAGGTCCTCTGCCCCCAAGAAAGCCCTACCCCAGCCCCACCAGCTAGTACTGGACCCCACAATAAAGAGATGAAGCTTGTGTGTGATCATCAGCAGAGCCAGAGCACATGCACAACAAAGACGGTGGGAGGGGGAATAGAGAGATGAACAAAATCATCACACGGTCATCCCAACTCTCTGGCACGTTGCACTTGGGCTTCAGGGCCTTTGAAGGTCCGAGTCAGGCACCTCACACTGCGCTCCCATTCTCAGAAGCTCAACACACCGCAGCAGGTCTGCAGCCTCTGTCCCATGATTTGTGCTGCCTAATTCACGCTCCATTAACTCGTCTGAGCAATGCCCTCTGTCAGGCCGGCTCAGATGCTGAGAACACAGAAGTGGGTAAGACGCGGTTCCTGGCCTCAAGGGCCTTGTAATCTCACAGGGGAGACACATATACAACCAACAGTAATTACAATAATTGCTATTTTTTGTGCCAACCCTTTTACATTACATTATCTTGATTCTTTACAATGCCCTTGCGGGGTGAGTGTATTTTCAAGTCATCGATGGGGAAACTAAAGCTCACAGTGGTCAGGGCCGCTGAGATTCAAGTGGACAGCTGCCTGGCTGCTCTACTGCCTGGCGCCTCCTGGAACCACAAGGCTTGGGGCACCCTAAGGGTCTCCTCCCAGCCCTTGAGGCCTGTGGGGGAGACTGAGTCTATTCAGCTAACACTCTCAGGCACAGGCCAAAGTGGGCCCTGCCCTCCGCAGGTAACCCTGGCCTCTTGAATCATGAGAGGCCTCCTCAGGCCCCCGTGTGTTGTGCATTGGGGGAGATGTTGGGGACGGCCTCTGTCTTCTCACATGCTCGTAGGCAGAATGGGAAAGCACCTTCCCCCAGGTCTGAACGCAGCTCGGGAAAGCACAGGCTTGAGAGCAACCGGTGCCGTCCTTGGAAGTTATCTGCCCACAAAAACGTATCTTGTCCTTGAAGACGAGCCAAGACTCCTCACTCTGAAAATAGGGAGACCTTGAGGATGTGTGAAAACACCGCCCCTGCTTACCAGGCAGCTTCTAAGAAAATCAACAAGGTGCTCTGGCCCGTCCCCCCCTGAGAAGGGAAAGATGAGTATAGCACTTGGCTGAGGTCCGAGAAAGGCAGTATAAAAATAAAGGTGCTGCGCCACATCGGGGCTGCAGCCATTGTCTGTCTGCCTGTGTTGTCTGTGTTTTTTGTTCTCTCATTTCACCCAAAGAAGATGAGTGGCACGTTACACCTGGCGCCCAACGTGGGGCGTCCTCTCAGAGTGAGTTGTACATTTATTCAGCTCCACGCCTCCCCTTCAGACTGTTCGACTTCGACGGCAGGCACCGTCGGGGGGGTAGCGGCCGGAGTGGGGGAGCGCCCCGGCGGACCAGGGTGTGCTCGGGGCCTGGCAAGGCTCACCCTCAGTGAGGGGCAGGCAGAGAACCGCGGTGGGATGGGGAGGCTTGTGTGTGGACAAGGGAGGAAAAGGAAGACAGTTTCCCCCCCAAAAGACTGAATACAGGGTACAGGTAGCATTAGGGGAATTAAAATGGGGTTACCAGATTTAGCAAATAAAGAAAGGATGCCACGTTACAATGTAAGTGTCATATAAACAATGAATAATATTTTTTTGTTTTTTATACTTGATTTATATGTGAATCCCACATTTCTCCCTTATTATTATTATTATTATTATTATTTTTAATAAAATGCTGAAGTGTTAGGTAGATGCAAGATAAAGGTAGAAAACATAGTTTAGTGCTGTAAGAGGGCAAATGTAGATGATCAGGTGTGTGCCTATAGACTAAGTATTAATCCAAGCTAGACAAGGGCAACAAAACATCCACGGATGCAGAAGATTTCTCTCAAAACAGGGGGTGTGAGTTTCTAAGCCTCCCCTCTGTTGATCCCCAATTTCTCACCTGATGGCCCCCCTGCAACTGTGCCTGTCTTAGGTTGTTCCTCCCTTGAGGAATCTTACCCGTCTCTGGCTAACCAGCCGTCTTCTGGGGCCATACAGGGAAATGTAAAGTTGGTAAGTGAGAGAGAAGCAATATTCTTTGAAAAGGTTAGCTTTTTACTAATGAATAATATTTTTAAGTTAAATACTTACAGCCCTGATATTTGGGACTTACTAAAAACTCACACGTTATTTACCTGAAATTTTGCAAATCTAACTGGGCATCCTGTATTTTTTTTCTGGCAACACGAGACTAAGGACACCCAGGACTAGACACAGCAGACACCTAGGCCAGGAGGGCCCATGGGAGGGGCTGCCCCCTAGAATCTGGTAGAACTGGAGCCCCCACAGGTAGACAAAGGGCCAGAGCCAGAAATCAGCAAGACAGGAAGGAAAAGGCAGAGGTGTGGGCAAGGGAGGAGTAAATACCCACTCTCATCTCTGATCCCGACCTCAGATCTCCACTGTACCTCCCTTTAGCAAGGGTATACCTTGATGCAATATGCTGGGGGGCCTTGGCACAGAGCAGGACAGAACAGATCTAGGCAGACAGACAGACAAAATATCCAACACAGCTCACACACAGAGTGTGTGTTTCTACCTCCTTCTCTCTGGACATCAGCTATTTGCATTAAGTGAGTTACTACATCCCCCCAGTAGGACATACCAGGGCTCCCACCGCCTACAGCACCAAATCAAACCCTTCAGCATTCAAGGTGTCTTTGCCCTCTCATCTCCTGAGTGCAGCCCCTGCTCAGAGAGCTACTCCTGGGTGAACAAGGAGCTCACAGTGGCTTAACACAGCCTCAGGGGCTTTGCTTAAACTACTCTCTTGGGCAGTCGGGGAATTTAGAGCTGGAAAGGCCCTTAAGGAATCTGTTCTCACACCCATATGCGCCAGGCAGGAAACTCATGCTTGGCAAGGAGAAAGGACACACTTAAAGATACACCATCTCCAGCCAATAACCCTCCCTGGCCTTTAATGTGCAGCCACGATCTGGCCAGGAGGCCATCAAGGGCTGCCTGACCCTCATGTGGACCCGAGCCAGGGCACTCCTCTCCCCACAGGCTGCCTCATTCCAACTTGCTGCCTGTCTCCATGTTCCTTTTTGCTGACCAGCATACAAGGTTCTTTTCCTAAGCTGTGCCTTCAGCACAATGCTGGGAAAATGAATGCAATGATTTTCTTGTAAAATTATATCCTTTGATTATAGCTCAACAATTTTATCACAGTTATTAAACTAAAGATCTGCCTAATTTGGTAATTGCGGTATAATGACAAAAAAAGCAGGCTTTGGAATCAGATAACCTGAGTTTATCTTTTTTGTTTGTTTTTTTAAATGAATCTTTGTTAAATTTACTCTGGTGAAAGAAATTCTTAGTACTGCTGGAAGTGTCACACAGGATCAGGGACCCAGTGCCTGGTCCTGGTAGAATGAGGACCTTTTTGATGGATGTTTAAACTCTTGCTGTCTGCATCACTTCCCTTAAGGTACACTTGACAACATTCAAATAAAATGAACTTTTCAATATAAAGTTTGTCAATGAAAAATACAGTAAAATCACCTTGAAAATAGTTTTATTTGAGCCGGAATTTGGATGTAGACTTGGGATGATAGAACTACAGTGGGGAAGGAGATCTGTTCCAAAGAGCCCAAGTCATACAAATGTTTTATATCCTCGAGGGGACAGGCAAGAGAGATGTAACTGACAAGGGGTTTATTTACATAAAACCTGTTATGCAAAGAAAAGAGGTTGGGGCAGGGAAATTAAGGGAAAAGGAAACATTTTGCTTCTCCTTTAACAGGAATGCAGATGCAAATTGCTCAGTCTTTAACTTAATTAACAGATGATTTGGTTAGTGGGGTTTTGGTGTTGTTTTGTTTTGTCTTGTTTGGTTTTACATGGGTGTCCACTTTGAGACTCACAGATTAATGTAACCTTCAGTAGTTAGAAGTCTTCGGTGCTCCCTAGTATAATGGTCAGCTTTTCTTTGTCGCACAAGTTTATTTTAAATAAAATCCAGATTACTGAACATCTTTTTCATTTGTTTTTCTTAGAAGGAGTTGTTGATTCAAATGATTTAGAGAAGAGAGTTTTCCATGGGAGAGTTTTCTCTGGTTTTTGCTGTTCTTAACTTGGAGTCTCTGGATGACTTTTAAGGAGTCTGAACTCTTAAAACAGTACAGAGAATACTGTGTTTTGGTGCACTCTGCCGCCACCTTGGCCTCTTCCCTCTGCCCATCTGGCACACCCCGAGAGCGCGTCCCCACTGCGGCCTGCCAGCGGTCCCCACGCATGTGCCAGAGGACCAGCCTATGGGGGGAGGGTTAAAGGCACACTTTGCTGACAATATGTATCTTACATGTACCAGTTATTAATTTATGCTTGTTGATGGCGCAGCTTTCAGAATATTTCTACTTTTTAGAAACAGTTCTTTTGCTTCAAAACAGTGTTATGCAATTATCTGTTAGTGTGTATGTAATGTTGATGTATACTGAATTTCATATTCCCGAAAACAGAAGCTTTTTAAAAAATCACAGAACATCTGGTGCAGTATGTCCCCGTTTCCTAGTTCAGCTTTCACCTATTTGCCTCAGGAACAATAGTCAGGGCACAGTGGGGCCACCCGGCCTACGCCTTTCCAAAAGGTTATCTCTTCCCTCCCTCCTTCTGCACCCCACCACCACCCACACACACACATCAGCAGCTTTGACGACAAAGTTCAGATGCACCCATACACGATCCTTGATGCGTTAATAGCATTCCAGTTTTCCCCAAGAAAATATTATATTATAGGTAACCATATTACATTTGCAGGATCTCAATGTCCTTTTTTGGTGCTGGAGGAAAGAAGGGAGGGGTGGGGGAAGGCAGGCAGGCTCTGTGCTAAAGGTGAATTGAAGCTTTCACCGCCGGTATCAGAAGCTGCTGGCAACCCTTTCCTGGTGGGGAAGTGGGGAAGCGTGCAGGGCTCAGCCTCAGGTGAGCGCAGGAGTGTGATGTCTACATGTGAGGTGTACGGGTGGGACCTACCTGGGCAGGTCCCAAGGTTCCCTCTGCTCTGCTCGGGCCGCCAGCCTCCTCCTGCCCTTTCCCCCTCTTGAGAGCCTCATAGTGCTCCAACCCCACCTCCTCCTTGGGGCTTTGTCTGACACTTCCCTTCCTTCCTCTGTTATGGTCACTTCCTGTCATCTGCTGGGACCTTTAAGATGACAGACGGCAGGCCTAGCCCTGAGACGGTATGAAGGATGTTGTCAAGGGCAGAACAAGTGAAGGAGTATATTATAGGGCCCATACTGGGAAGGCCCCGGCTGGAGAGGAACCACAGATGGCAGATCGCTGGCAGCCAGCGTAAGTATCACGTGACGGGCAGCTGCAAGGAATCAGAGCAGCTGCCCCGCTCAGGCAGAGGGAAGGGACTCAACGGTGCATTTCGGCACACTGTGATTTTTTTTTTTCCTGAGGTTAAGAATGGACAGAGGAGATGCTCAAGAAATATTCTTGAATGGTTTTCTAGAGGCCGGGGGATTTCCAGGCGCTGTGAGCACCAGGAATCCAACACACAGCGTCTTGTGAAGAGAAATGGAATTCCCTCATCCAGGCTACAGAGAAAGCAATAATGTTGTCAGCATAACGTGTGTCACCATGGCCAGGGTCCCAGGCTGGTGAGGGGGTGGCTGGGTGGCTTGGCCCTGGCTTGGCCAGCAAGACTGAGCATCCATCATCCAAAGGCAGGACACTGAAGGACCTTCTCAGTCTGATTTCACTCTGCATCAAATTTTCTGAGGCTTCACCTGCCGCTTCACCTGCCACTCCCCCCCACCCCCTCACCTTCTCGCCATCCTCCCATTCTCTTCTCTGCCTGTCCTATGGTGTCTCACCGATGCCCAGGGTCACTGTCCAAAAGTACCCGGCCTCAGAGCAAGGCTGAAGTTCACCTTGAGCCCCGTGAGCCAAGCCCCGCTGCAGACTGGAAGAAGGGCGCCTTTTCAGACTTCAGCTGCCCAGACGGGACTCCTGTTCTGACATTCACGAAAGTACTGTGTGTGCCACCCTGAGGCCAGGCTGGCAGTATTCCCTGCGGAGCCAGGCTAGCTAGTGGTGCTTGCCACTGGCACCGTGACCCACTTGGGATGTGTTGTCAGAAAGGTTCAGCTGCCTTTGTCAGGCAGCCCTGCCAGTGCTGGACGCCCAGCCATCACTCCAAGAGCCCACCAGACAGGCTCTCCATGAGGCACGGTTCCAAAACCACATTCTTTCAGAAAATTGCTGTTTGCCACATGCTTTCAAATCCTGAACCTCAACCACTCAGAGCCATGGTGATCATTCATTCTATTTTAACTATGGGATTAATGGCGCTGCTGAGGACTTGGGAGTCCCAGGCAAAGGACTAAATCTGAGGGCCAGTGCTCTGCTGACCTTCAGCCGTCCCTCCTCTGAGGGCTGAGGGGTTCTTACTGATTCACACCGGCCCTGCCTGGGCTGTCTTCTTGAGGAACTAATTTGCCTCAAGTTGGAATGAGCCCAGAAGACTCCTCTGCCTCCAGGCGGACAAATCTGGGGCCCTTCCCACCATTGACCCAGACAGACCCACCCACATCTGCCCCCAGTTTAGAAATAGCCTCTCGGTGTCACTTTTACAATCACAAAGAACAAGTCGGTCTTGTTTCCTTTCTCTCTTCCTTTCAGATTAAACGGTAACAACAAGCCAGAATTCTCAAGAGCACATGGAAACGGGTGTGAGCAGACACTGGCGGCTTCCTAACCAACAGCCTTCTCTGTGCCCCTCTTTCTTCCATCATGGCCAGATGTCATGAACTCAAGGACCCCTTCCCAGCCTCAGACATAAATCTTAATTCGTTTAAATCATTCATGGTCATTTCTTTCCCCTTGCCAGTGGCCTCAGCACCTCCTGACACCTGGTCTCCTAGAGCCCAGCCCGGGCACAGTCTGTTCCAGGTAGGCCCTGAGACCGTCGTGGTTCAAATGGCTCCCCTGATTTGTGTGTCTTTAATTCTTCTAAATCAATTTAATCTACCCCAAGCACTCTCACACACCCCTCCCTCCCAGAACCCCGTGGGAGCTTCGGGAGCTTACCGTCATCAGCCACCGGTTCCCCTGCTGTTCACCACTTGTTCACCCACTGACTCAGGTAATCCAGCATGGACCCTTCAGGACAGGTGGTTCTGGGATTCTGTACAATATTCCCAGTGCAGGAGTGCCTGGCAAGGCGGGAAGCCCCAGAGCCTAGGGTTCAGGGGGCCCAGGTGCACCTTGGGGCTGGTCTTTTTTCAGAGGGTTCAGGTGATCTTCTGAAGTCAAAAACATCGCGCCTCCACGCTGCTCTCAAGGGCGCCCCCTGCGGGACACTAGTGCAAGCTCTTCGTGAGCTCGGACTTTATTAATAAAGATCCATCACGCCTGCTTCACAAAATTCTCTTAGGCAAGAACATACCAAGGGTCGGGCTCCCTGCTTGAAGGGGGGAGGAGGAAACACGGGCAGAACACATTAATATCTCAACAGATTGTCCCTCTACCTTTTCCTTGGAAATCTGACTTGTTCTGTACCTGAAGGGCCCCCACCCGTAAGATGGCAAACGTCCTGCTTCTCTTCCGGGTCTTCGGTTCCCGCCGGCACCACCCGAGGCCCAATCACCTCTCGCCACCCCCCCCCAATCCCAGCACCTGGCCAATAGCCACCAGTCCCGTAGAAGTGACACCTCAATCAGCTTATGTCCCTCCCTATATAACCTAGTACTTTTCCCCAATAAAGTGGAACTCTCCGGTGAATTGCTGCTGTGTGTCGCTCCTTCCTTTCAGTACCAACTTGCCTTCTAATGAAAGGAGTGTTGTTGGGCCAGTTAGTGGAGGGCATCTTGTTGGCCAGGCCAGCAGGGTCAGAGGGCTGCCTTGGTCCTGAGGGAAGAGGAAGCCACAGTCATTTATCTTCACGTGCCAGGATTTGGGTTTTTGGATCTCTTAGGATCCCCCTACATATTCGTCTGACCCCGATGCCAAGAGCTGAGATTCAGCAGGCCCACTGGGGGCCACTCTGTGTTCCAGTGGTCCTGAGCCCTGTAGGAGAGCCTGACCTGAATCGGGATCTCTCAGGATCCCGGGGACTGCATGCACTGGTACGTAGACTATGGTGAGTGGGTGACCTCAGTAGTTGACAGGAGACCGATGGGGGACAGCATCTGAGACAGAGGTGACAGCTTCTTGGATGGGAGATATAATTGAGGCTGAAACATACAAGTATGTGGGGAGATGATGGGTAGAGGAAAATAAGCTTTGAAAAACAGCCTGTGGCCAATCACCAAGAACACTGAAGGCTGACAGAGGTGGGTGTATTTAACTTCCCATGAATTTTTATCAGTTATAATGCTCCTAAAAGGCCCTTGTCCCCAGGCCCAGCTCTCACCTTCTCCCCAGGCTTATAGCTGGTTCTTTTAGTATTTACCGCCATGCCTCTATTACATTTGTACTGACACTGTGTGATCTTCTAATTTTTAATAACATTCACTGAATTTCCACTATAGAAGATGAGGGTGCCACTCCTTCCCATTATGCATAAACATATTTCCTATCCTATGAAGTAGTCATGTTAAAATTTTAGTTAGATCAATATTTTGCCTTTACATTATTATTACTGTATCAATGAAATTGAATTATATAGTATACTGTGGTAAGTTTTTCTTTCGTATTTTTCCATTTTTTGTGAAATTAACCACTGTCCTTTGTTTAGGTTTCTAATAACTTATCATTAATGAAACCCCTAAGTATAAAATTAAACCCCAGTTTTATAAATTCTGGGGTAATTCAACCTCAGGTATCTAAACCTCCTCCCAAGATGTTCAGAAGCCCCTGGTCTCCCGCCAGTTTGCCCTCCTGGGACGACAGCCGGAAGCCCTGTCCTGCCCAGAAGACTCCCCTGGAGGCCAGTGCACAGCCATCACTGGCAGGTTGCCTTCGCCTTCTCTAGTTTAGCACTCCCTTATCTTCCCCATTTCCCCCGTATTTTGGTGAAACACATCCCCCCCCCCCCCCACCGTAGCTTCTGAGAAAAAGTACATTAGAGGTATATTTATTGACATTTGAGTATCTGGTAAAGTCTTTATCTTATCTTTGCAGTTGAGAAGTATGACACCGTTCTGATTTCTGCTTCCTTTGTACTTGATAGGATTTCCCCTCTCCCCCTCTCTGTTTCGTCCCCAGTGTTCTGAAATTTCACATTGACTCGCCTTGCTTAGGTCTCTTTTCATCCACTGTACTGAAATGGTCCCTTTCAATGTGGAAACTTTTTCCTCAGGTCTGGGAAACTGTCTTGAAATATTTCACCGATGATTTCCTCTGACAGTGAGTATTTTTTCCTACCATCCGTGTATAGATGTAAGTACCATTTCTCCCAGAACATAACCAGATTTTGTGGTCCCAGAATGTAACCAGTGAAGTGAGATTTGGGAGAAAAGCGAGTGAAGATATTCAGGTAGTTCTGTTGAAATAGGAGTCGAAGCATAAGCTTACTTTGGAAAGGAAGATCTGTGGTCTGCCTTCAGCTGCTCCTGAGGTGCTTCATGTCAGCGGGGTGTCTGGAGCCCATCTGCAAGTCCCACCTTATCAGAGCAGCGTTCCCTGAGTGGCCCATCTAAGGTATCACCCTGTCTCAGTCCATTCAGGCTGCTATACCAAAATACCAAAAACTGGGGTGGCTTATAAACAACGAACATTTGTTTTCTCACTCCTCTGAAGGCTGGAAGTCCGCGATCCCAGCACTCGGCACGTCAGTCAGGTTCTGGTGGGGGCCCTCTTGCAGCTGCATGCTGCTGACTTCTCGCTGTGTCCTCGTCTGGTGGAAGGGGCCAGAAAGCTCTCTGAGGTCCCTTTTATAAGAACACTAATCCCATTCATGAGCAGTACCCCCTCATGACTTAGGTCTTCCCAAAGGTTCCATCTCCTTTGGGGGTTAAGATTTCAACATATGATTCTGAGGGGACACAAACAGTGAGGCCAAAGTACCCCCCATCCCATGGCATTTTACTCCGCTTCATTCTACTTGCCACATTGTAGGTAGTGAATGTTTGTTGAATTGGGTCGGCTTGGATTATTTGAGCTACAACATCTTTAAAATGAGGGTTTGGACTAGAAATCTTTGGGGCCTACTAGTTCTAATGTCCCATAACTGCTAATGTGCCTGTGTGGGAGAATGACTTGTAAAACAAGAACAAAATAGAATATATAAATGTATTTGTCTGCCTATAGTTAATAAATTATTTAGCATAATGTTTATGGGAGCATGTGTCCATCAGCTGGAGGCACTAAGGGCCCCCCTGAGACCCCTGAGGGCCTGCCAGTCACAAAACCTGCACCAGGAATGGATCAACCTAGAGAAGCCAGAGATGGTGAGAAAAATGACTGCCACCTTCAAGGTCGTATTACTCCTTCCCCTCAGACCCACTGGGAATTGGCCCAGGCTATTCCCATCTTAGCCCCTCCCACTCCCATCTAGTCAGTTATCAGGCCTCCTGCATTCTGCTTCTGAGGTTTCTCCCCACCCTCGCCCCCTGCCCTCCATCCCTATGGATAGCTTTCAGCACCTCTTGCCTGACCTCCAATAACTGCTTCCTAACTCATGTCTTCCACCATGTTGTCCTCCAAAAGATCTTTACCAGCTTCAAGAGAAACCTCACACAGAAAACAGACTATCCCTTCCTACTGAAAACCTGTCGCTGCCCGCCCTCCAGAGTAGGAGAGATAAGAGAATTCCATAAATATCCACACTTCGTATGTTAGTGTCTTATGACTGATGATGCCCATTGCACCACTGTGCCATCTGATTCTCATAACAGCCCTCTGACCAGGTGGAGGTACCCTCTGAAAGATGAGAACCTGTGGCCCAGGGGACACACAACTGACCAGGGCACTCCAGGAAGCATAGGTGGAAGTCAGATCCCTGACCCAGCCAGTCCTCTTTCTGGTGATGCTCCCCTTCAAAGACTAGGTCTAATTAGCTGTTATAAAACAGTCTCAGGTATGTGTAACCACAAGGATGGGACAGATCAAACCCAAGGAAAACAGCCTGTGACATCCCAAAGCAAAGTGCCAGCTGTCAGTCCTGGCTGGTGGGGGGCCACCATACACTGGCTTCTATGGGGGTTCCATGTAGTAAGAGCATCCTTCCACCCTCACCACGACTCCGCGGGAGGTGTCAGATGCATGATGTGCCTTCCTGACCCCTCCTGAGGAGCCAGAGCAAGTGTGATCTGGGGGTGCCTGACCCCAGGCAGGACTCTTTGCCAGAGAGAAGTTGATAAACATCAGGTAGCACAAGTCCATTGGAGCACACATTGAATCAGAGAAAACACGAGAGGTAAAAATTGCATCCTTATGGACAAGACACTAAATTTTTTTTTAATATGGTGAATAAAACTGGTATTTACATGGGTAATCATGGTAACCAGCTCTAGAAAAATCTGCTGATTGGTAAGGGCGCCCTCTTGTGTTGCTGTGGTGTAATGTCAAGTTGGTGTTGGCCTTCCCTACACACTGCGTCCCTACGTTTGTCTCCTTCACGCTTGCCTGTCAGCCCACTTTGTAGGCTCTGCGGAGCACAGGCTTCTTTGGTTGGCCCTTCCTAGTTGGAACAGAAGCAGCTAGGTCTCTGAGCATGAGGGCTCCTCTGGCCAGACCAAACGTTTTGTCCCTTTACACTCCACACATTTACCCTCTTAAAAGTTATTGAGGATTCCAGTATGTCCATGTGGATTATAACTATTGATGTATACTAATATTAGAAACTAAAACTGAAATTTAAAAAAATATTTATTAATTCATTTAAAACAGCAATAATAAACCCATATTAACACAATGTTTTAGTGAAACTTGTAAAACAAACAAAAAAAATGACTTTAAAGGGCAGCATGTTTTGCAAATCTGTTTACTGCCTGTCTTAGAAGAAGAGAGCTGGGTTCTTATATCCACTTCTGCTTTCAGTCTCTTGCCATGTCACATGTCATGTGGTTTCTGGAAAACTCCACTGTGCTCGCATGAGAAAATGAGAGTGAAAAGTGTAAATAATATCTTAATATTATTATGAAAACAAATTTGACCTGGGGACCCCAGAAAAGATCTTGGGAACTTCTAAGGGACACACACCACTTTTAGAATCACTGAACTAAGAATATAAGCCTCAGGCCTGGGTACATATCTCAAGCCTAACATTTGTGTTAATGGCTATCTCTGACATCTAGTTTCCCTTATCTTTGCTATCCAATGAGCATATGCTGCACTAAAATGGGCTGGGTTCAATCTCCTGGGTCATTCTTTCTGCAGCCCTCAGCCCTGGTCTACTCTCCCCAGGTAGTGACTGGAACTAATTTCTAAGTCAGTTGTGTGACGGCTCTGCTTAACACCCTCTAATGGCTTCCCGTCTCACCTAGAACAGAACTTAAGTCTGTCAGTGGCCTTCTAGGCTGTACAGGATCTGCCCCAACCCCTCTCTGACCTCACACCACAGCCCTTTGCACCCCATGGCCCAACTGTACTAGTCTCCTCCTGTTTCTTCAACATGGCATCCTCTGACCTCAAGACCTTTGCGCTTACTGCTCCCTTTGCCTGAAACTTCTCCCTCCAGTCATTCCATGACTTATTTCCTTATTTTCTTCAGGCCTTTACTCAAAAGTCTCCTTTCAACGGAACTTTCCCTGGATACCCCATCCGTCACCTGACCCTGGCATCTTACCCTGACTGAGTTTACTCACCACATTGTAGGTGCTCAGTATTTGCTGAATTGGATTGAAAGGGATTATCTGGGCTGTAACTTCATCTTTAAAAGGAGAGGGTTGGACTAGAAATCTCAGGGTCCTACGAGTTCTAATGTCCCATAACTCTTCTTACATTCCTGTGTTGGAAAATGACCTGCAAATGAGAACAAAATAGTATCTGTAAATGTTTTTCTGTCCCCATTTACTGAATTATTTAATACCATGAATGAGAGCCCTGTTCCAGGCTCCTGACGCAGCATATGGTCCATCACAGGCACATGAACCCTAGCCATCTTGGTGTGCTGCAGGTTCTTTGGATGAGCAGAGAAAACAGATCCTGAACCTCAAGAGACAGCCCTTTACAAAAAAAAATGTAGGTGCTAGATCTGTACCCAGGCTCATGTGACCCTATTCTTAATTCAGCAGTTCTCAAAGTAGTCTGGGGCCCCTACGGAGTGCCCAAGAGCTTTGCAGGAAGCCCAGGGGCTAAAACAGGCACCAGAGGGGCTCACCTCCTCCTAGCCCTGGCGGCGGACCCTGACTCCTTTCCATGACTGCTGGCCTTCTCCTCCATTGGAGCAGCCAGACTGATCTTCATACGCTGCCCTGGGGCCTCTTCTCGCTCCCCACTAAAGCCTTCCCCTCCAAGGACTCCCTAGGGCTTTGCTGGCATTTCCATAGATTTGTTTTCAGGGCATGATGGACACATTGATGTCCCTGTACCTGGGGACACATCCTGAAGCCACCCACTACAGTTCAAATGGAACGGAAGCCTCCTGTTTCAGGTTTAAATGCATGGGGATTTTACATTACAGGTTCCAGAAGATACCCGTTTTTAAAAATCCAAATTTATGTATTTAATTATGTACCTAAAGCAAACTCAGGAAAGACAAAATGTTTATCTTGTTGTGGCTTTTGGGATTTCCCTCTGGAAGCAGAGGTGCCACCGGCCTTTCCTTTGAGAAACAACAATCCCAGGAAAAGTCCCAGCTTCTTGGTGGGGCCCTGCAGGTGGCCCTGCCCTGGACCCAAGGCCTCAGCCCTTCCACCTGAGACCTATTCTTGCTCTTCTCGGCCTCTGGAGGGCTCCTGTCCTCTAGGGATGGGACCTCCTGGGTCTCTGGTACATTCCCCGGAGAACACCCCTCTCCAGCCGCTGCCCATATTTGGCATCAGTCACTATGCTACCATTCTGTCACTTGACTCCAGGTTTGCACCGGTGACAGAGCGCAGCGCGGAAGGAAGCTGCATTGCTCAGGCCTGTGCGAAAGAGGTCTGCACGACCTGCGACCTGCGACCAGGGTGCTGCAGCGAGGAGGGCCCCCAGGGACGCGCAGTTCCCGCTGTAGCCACATGAGGGCGTGCTGGGAGAAAACCTTCGCTGCTGTGAACGCCCTGCGGGCCTCATGCTCTCTGTGGTCTGCCCAGCCACTGGACACCTTCCTCCCTCTGGGAAAGGGCTACCCTGGGTGGGCCCGACACTGCAAAGAGATAGAGCCCCTGGGGCAGGGTCCTCCCTAGATGGGACCCAGCTGGGGACCTGTGTGATGCCTGGAGACCCTTATATTTTGTCCATGCCTTCTGGAACATGGGCATCTCTGTACATTTCCAAAATGTGAGAATCTGTCCCTCTGTTGTGGGGCAGCTGCATCCGGGGAGGTCTCTCCGTGTGAACTAGGTGAACCTCAACCTGGAAGGGGTAAGTTTCTTGACTCTGGTGTACGAGTGTAGGTAACGAAGGAATTCATTAAAGTGAGAGTGGCAGTGAATGGCAGCAGCCATGCAGGCAGCAGAGAGCAAAGAAGAACAGAGGGAGGAAAGGGAAGCTCACTGAACTCCTGCTCAGCACGGGGCAGATCCCTTGCCAACTCCTGAAGCCAGGGTCACCTGGCATCCAGGGTCTGCTTGAATCTGCATGGTGTGGGAACCAAATACCTACCACCCCAGGATTTGGGGGAGCCACAGAGCACTGGGTGGAGTGAGATTACATTCTGAGAACTTCCCAGAGGCAAAGAAAGGAGGTTTTCAGGCAGGCTGCTAAAGAGCCTGATCATACAGCTGCAGACCTGTCCCAGTCACCCAGGCGACAGGAACTTGCAAGCCCATATGAGACACCTCAGTTGCCCCTCCCTGCTTATCTGAAGTAAATTAGAGAAAGAAGAAGGCTAGTGCTTAAGTCGAGAAAATTGAATGAAATGGCAAAGTAACAAAGATGCTTACCACTGGAAGAGCACAGAGACAAAAAGCAGGACGTTGAGCAGTGAGAGGGCTTTATTGGCAAAGTACATGCTCAAAGAAAGAGGAATGCAGGCAACCTCAGAGATGAAGCACACTTAAAACTTAGAATCTGAGTCTTTTGAGGATTTCAAGAATGGGGTAAGGGCAGGAGGCAGGGGAGTAAGTATAGGCTTGGCATGAGATCTCATGAGGTCTCTCTCCGAGAGACATTATGTCATTATTCATAATCAGCCCTCTAGATATTCCGTAAGATAAACTTAACACAAGGAATTTCTTGATCCTCTTCTTCTCCAAGGTAGTGGTTACCCTTACACAGTGGAAACATACCATTTAGAAGTGCTTGTCCTGCTTTAAGATAGGATAGGTTATTGACTGATTACCATAAAATGTGTTAGGAATCTTACTTCCTAACTCCCTGGTTTTTAAAATGGAATCTTTGACTTAAGATGGGGTCCCTCCTGTTCTTACTATACTATTTACATCTCAGCGTTTTTTTCATCATAGGCAGGAAACATTAATCATGATGCTTGATCCATGTCCCTGCTCTGCTTCACCCCCACCCTGGCCCTGTGCTTTGCCACTTAGCATCTGTGTGACCCCAGAAGAGTGACTGCACCATTCTAAGCCTGGATGGCCTCAACTGAGCAGAGATGCAACCATCTACTGAGAGGATTCAATAGAAGGTGAGGGCTGTGCAGCAGGCAGTGTGGGCACACCGTCTCCCCTGCTCTACTCCTGGAGGGTGGCGGTCTCTGGAGCAAGGGCCGGAATCCCCCACTGATCCTGCCTCACCAGAATCCCTAGCAGGACCACAACTGTGCAAGTGTAGTGAGTTGCCTGGTAGGCCATCAGAGCACTGGGGCCGGGTGGGAGGGAGCCAGGCATTCCGGGGTAAGGAGCATAGATCATGCACTGATTATCTGAGTGCCAGCAATGTCAGGGCATGCCAAAGGACCTTCCAGGGCCTGCCTTGGGAACTGGGAGTACCGCATTTCTGGGGACATCTCTAGCTTGTCCTCCAGCTAGATTGCTTTGTCAGGGAAGGGGCACAGGGTGGGGTTTGGGAGAGAATGACTTCTCCAGGCCTCCGAGGGCAAGTCCGAAGGTGCTCCATACTGGTCATAAATTTGAAAAGAAAACTTTCTCTTTTGTTGTGTGTGCAAGAGGTGTGTGAGTTAGTGCATTCTCAGTTACTGTCGTTTGAAACCAACTTCAGGGTTATCAAATGAGAGGCTTCCTGTTTACATTTCACTTTGATAATTGCCTGTTACAACAGGCTGGAGTGACCAGGAGCCCCAGCCAGAACCCTGGAGAACGTGGGTGTCTGCAGGCTCCCTCCCCTCAAAACTAGCTCTGTCTGAGCTCAGCCTGGGCAGATGCTGGGGGAGCCGGCACCCTCCCTGCTCGGCAGATGGCCTCTCAGCCCCTCCTCCTTTCCACCGGTAAGGCCTTCACAACTGGGGCTCGCCCAGGCCCAGCGCGGACTCTGCCCTCCTGTCTCTGGCCCTGCCAAGCCCTCCTCCACCGCCCCTGCTCACTTCCTAGTGCTCTCCCACCCCCGCCCCAACTCCAGATCCCCTGGAGGAAGGCCCACTCTTCATCGGCCAGCAGTCCTCAGGGGCTCCCACTGCACGTCCCTACCTACCCATTCCCCATTTCTCTAAATGGCCCTGGGCTGGCTTTGCCCACACCTCACTCCTGCCCCATTTCTTTGGAAGCTGAGCCCTGCCCGTGTTAGCTGTGCCTCCCGCATGTGCCCGTGCAGGTCTCCCTGCAGCCTTCCCTCCTGCCTGCCCTTTGCCCTAACAGAGTGGCCACGTGGGGCCACAGCCATCCCGCCTGTACCTCCAGCCTTGCCGTGTGTTCCCTGACCTTTCTGGGCACCGACCTTTACTCCTCAGCCAGACTGTGAGCTTCCGAAGGCAGGGGAGGCTTGGCCTTCATAGCAGACCCTCTGCTGCACTGCCTGGGGCCCGAGCACATAACATGGGCCACTTAGAAAGTGCTTGCCAGGTGGACCTAAGGAGGCTGGATATGGTTAGATGGGCGCAAGGCGTGGACTGAGGCCTGTGACTGAAGGAGCAGTGGCCTCAAAGTTACATAAGTGAAAATAAACACTAATTGCAGGCAGGAAGAGAAACAGTCCTGTATAAAAAAAAATTCTTTTTTAAATAATTAAATAAGAAGGTCACTGATAGGTCGCCAGCTACAGTAACACCTCCCCCACTGGGAGCTGTTGAAATCCACGAAGGGAGCACAAGGGGGTCTCTGAGTAACCAAAATTGACATCACAAGCTCCATGCACTTTAAAAAGCTCATGCACTTCACCCAGAGTTGAACCCCTTAGTTCTACATAAGCAGGAAGCCCTGCTTCAGCGAACATGTCCAACAAATGCAGGCATCTGGTTTGCAAATCCACAACAGATTAGGAGCAACAAATCAAAGTGTCATTGAACTGCTTTGGGCTGACATTCTGACAGTACCGAGAGGTGGCAGCTGACAGCTTTAGTGCGGGATGGGACTGATGATCTATAAAGGGCTATCGTAAGGATTCACGAAGCCCGCAGCCCGGGCCACACAGAGTCACACTGACACAAGGCAGCGCCCTGCGGCTCAGTATGGCAATGCTGTTCATAGTGATTAACCCTGAGTCACGAAGAAAAGTAAATGATGTTCAGATGACTTTAAGAAGGTAAGGAAGCACCTTACTCATTTTAAGTTAGTTTCCCTCTGAAACAGTGAAAATGTATTTCAGGAAGCTTCAAAGAATACCTCCTTTGCTAGCTAGAAAACTGAGTGGAGCTTCCATTTGGGGTTTCCTGAGTGCTCTGTGAGCATACTCTTATTCAGGAGGCTCCACAATTTCTCACCACTTTAGGGATGAGGGCTGATGACTCACTGAGGGTCCCATGGCCTAAATAAAAGGGCAAGTCTCAATGCCAAGAGTCCTTGACACTTCCATCAGCTCCACTTCCCCACGGCTACCCCTCTCTCCAGGATGACTCAGCCCCCGGAGGGCTCCAGATGGGTGTTACTATCCTGATGTTGCAAAATGTCCTCCTCCTCAGCTGTTTCCCTCCCTCCTGGTCTGTCACTCCTGCAGCAGCCCAGGGCTTTCCACCTTCCTGTGTCTCCCCCATCAGCACGCCTCAGCACTAGGCATCCCACCACTGATATCAATTTCGCTCAATCCCTGTTATCTCTCCAGACTGGTTCTTCAGGAAGAGGACAGGCTGGACCCTCATGCCACCAGCACCTCTAACCCAGAGTCAGCCACTTACCAGGGGACAGGATGACAGAGCAGGCTCTAGGGCCAAACTTCCTGGGTTCAGATTCCAGCTCTGATACTTGCTGTGTAATCTTGGGATAGTTACTTAATCTCTCTGTGTCGTGGTTTCCTCATCTGTAAAATGCAGATAATAATAATACTTAGCTCACAGCATCGTTCAGGCTATCAAACAAGTTAACTTGTGCAAATAGCTTAAAACTGTGCCTGGCACTTAGTAAGCATTTGTCAAATATCAATTGTTATTGTAATGCAAGGCGATTTGCATATGTCATCTCCATAACCTGTCTCAAATATTTTTTTTAGAGTAAGACTGGCTAGAAAGAATCTCAGATTGTCACAGCAATCCTGAAAGGTGGGTATGAGCTCTTCCTTTTTGTAGCTGAGGCTCTGGAAGCACAGAAAAGGAAAGTGACTGACTTGAGGACAGAGTGCCAGGAGGTGGCAGAATTGGCATTCGCACCTAGGTGCTGTGGTCTGAATGTTTGTGTCTCCCTAGCCTATCAGGAGGTGGGGGCTTCCGGAAATGATTAGGTCATGAGGACTCTGCCCACATGACTGGGATTAGTGCCCCTATGAAAGTGAACCCAGAGAGCTAACTGGTCCCTTCCACCATGTTAGGTTACAGCTGGAAGGCACCAGCGGTGCCCCATAAGACAGGCCCCTGGCAGACACCGAATCTACTGGCACCATGATCTTGGACTTCACAGCCTCCAGAATGGTGAGAAATAAGTGTTTGTTGTGTATAAGCCACCCAGTCTCTGGTGTTTTGTTGTATCGTCTTGAACAGACTGAGACCTTGAGCCTACCTGACATCTGAGTCATGACCTCTCCAGGACACCATGACTGCCTCTCAGTAGGGATGGTCAAGACAATCACTTCCTTGAGAAAGCGAGTAAGAGTCGTCTTACTGCTTCTGAAAACTGGAATGCCTGCTTTCAGATCCTGCCTGGAGAGGCTGAATCACCCAGATATTACAAAATCTCAGCACCTAAGAAGGAAAGTTTGGGAGGCTGGAGTATACTTCCAGTTTTCAATAGCAGAGAAGCTTGAGATTGAAAGACAGTCCATTTCCACTGTCCATGAGGGTTCTGGCGATCTATTGCTATGAACCCAGTCACTTCAAATCATAGTGGCTTAAAACACAACTATAATCATTTTATTATCTCTCACAGTTGGCTGGGCTCAGCCAGGTGGACCTCACGCAGCGTCCTTCATGCAGCTAAGTCAGAGAATGGCTGAGGCCAGGGTCTTCTAGAAAGCCTCCTCCCTCACATGGCTGGAGGCTAATGCTAGTGGTCGGCTGGGACCTAATGGGAGCCGTCTGCCAGAGCACTGCATGGGGCCTCCTCGGCAGCCTAGGCTTCCTCACAGCATGGCGGCTGGATTCCAAGAGCAAGAGTCCCAGGAGAAAAAGGTGGGAGTGTGTGGCATTTTTCTGACCTAGCTTTGAAAGTCACATAGTATCACTTCTGCAGCGATATGTGCTCATCAAAGTGACAAAGACCTACTCAAGTTCAAGGAAAGGGGACCTAGACCACTACTCAATGGGAGGAGTGTTAAGAAAAGCACATAAGTTGGAATATACCATGGGAGCCATCTTTGAAAAATACAATTTGATGCATGGCATGCTTTCCTGGAAGAACTTTCCATTTGAAGGGAAAGTTAACAAGTGGCCAATGGAGGCTCTGACAAGGACCCCTCCCTGTAGTCATGTCTGACGTCAGCTCCTTCAGGGAATGGGCGACAAGAGGCAACAGGATTTACTGTTCGGCCAAAGCTGTCATTGAAATAGGATTAGGGCTGCAGTGACTTCATCATCCGGACTGTCCTAATAACATGTAATTTGCAGCCATGCTGTGACCAGCAAAGCCGCTAGGGCATGTGAGTAGAATTGCCTGGCCACCTCCGGGACAAGTCCATTTGCTGGAAATCTTGCAGACCCCTGCCCTTGTCCACCAGCAGATGGTTCTTTATCCTTCCCAAGGATTAAGTCCCCAGCCAGGGAGCTCTGGAAATCCAGGCAAACCAGTTGAGGGCTCCCCTGCCGGAGAGTAGGGCCCGGCTCCCAGGCGACCTATGCCCAATCTCCAGGCCAGCTCGATGCCCATGCACAGTCCAGTCTGACGGGCCCCATAAAGGGATGGCTACTAAGATGTGGAGCACGAGCTGCAGGATGGTGCAGAGACCTCCCACCCCAGCTGGCCCGTCCATTTCTCCAAGGCTCCCTCACCAGCCAGCTGCTGGCATCCTCTGGTCTCGCACCTCCAGCTCCGGGCCCTGCCGCAAGAAGGCAGAAGCACAGCCTTGTCCTAACCCAGGCGGCCATGGTGCTCCTGTGCAGACCCTCCCTCCCACCTGGGGTTGCTCTGGGCCCTTCCCTTTCTGGCCTGAGCAGTGAGAGGTGGGGCTGGCCTCCCACCAGGGCTCGTGTTATGAGACCTTCCTGTCGCTGGGGCCATGGGGTGAGGCTTCAAGGGAACAGACGGTCCGAGCTGGGGCAGGGGTCAGGCCCCTGGGGGCAGTGGCTGCAGCAGCTAGATGTGATGTCAGTGCTCAAGGCTGCCTCTTTTCCTCCTGCAGAAGCTCATCCCCTGTGACCTTCCTGATTCAATAGGCTGTTCCCTATCTAGTGAATGGTCCCTGAGTGCAGCTCCCCACCTGTGAATCTCAGTTCAGAGCAGCAATGAAATCAGAAGTTTCTGAAAGTCCTGGGTGACTACAGCCAGAACATCCAGATTTAGAGAAAGATTACTAACGACCGCCACCATTTACTGAGCATTTACTGCACGCCAAGTCCAACACCAGGTGCCTCATCTCAGTATTTAACCTTCACGATGACCCATTTTACAGATGAGAAAACAGGCTAGGAGAAGTTAAATCAATTTGTGTTATAGCAGCAAATGTTGGAGCCACTATATGAATCCAGATCTGTCTGTTTGCAAACTCCTCAGTGGAAGCCATGTATTTCTAACACATCCTGGGCCTCATCAGGCAGCCCCTGAATCCATAAAATAACCTACCCTGGGAGCCTGCCATTCCATCCCCAATTCCCTTTGTATGGAACAGAACCAGAGCTGGGGGCAAGGGGGACAGGGAGAGGACAGGGAGAGTGGGCAGCAGGCTGGTGAGAGGAGGGCCGTCCACCATGGGCCCCGCTGGGCCTGCCGTGGAGGGGAGCGCAGCCTCAGACACCCAAGGTCCAAAAGGGAGAGGACTCCACAGGCTAGCAGAGGCGCTGCTGTCTGTTTTGACAGCTTAGCCAGCCCCTGGGGGAAGGGCCGCTCCCTGAGACTGCCCCTGAGATAGGGCCTCACCTTCTCCTTCCCCGCAGGAAGGACCTCTCTGCACGGGAAGGGCATGGACTTTAGGGTCAAGTCCCTGGTCAGCCACTTCCTAGCCATGTGACCTCAGGAAAGTCACTTAACCTCTCTGGGCCCATTTCCTCCTTGTGAGTGGGGATAATGATACCCATCTGACTGCTTTGAGATGTTGGACACAAACCTCTCAGCGCCCAGCCCTTGGGAGACCCAGTGAGGCTGGTGTTACTGTCCTGGCCCCTTGGAGGGCAGGACACCGCGGTCAGATTGACTAAGCCCAGGTCAGAGTATGGAAATGCTGCCCCACGAGAGCCCAGCTCAGTTATCAGGACTTCTGGTGCAAACATGGTTGGGGTCCCGACAGGGACTCCCAGACTGGCTGGTGCTCAGGAGAGACACCCCTCAGCCTGCAAAGAGCAGCCACTGCCTTGGGGTGCCCTGAGGAGGTTTGGATCAGAGGGGAGGAGAGGGTGCTGCGGGAGCAGGAAGGATGGGTCCAGGGAAGGCAAGGAAGCAGGGCCGCCCCAGTCAGCAGGCCCCGATGGAAGCAGAGGCTGGGAGGTGGACTTGGCCCAGCAGGAGCAGCTGGCTGGGGCAGCAATGGACAAGAGAATGGCTTTGGAAGCCCAGGTCCAACTCCAGGCAAGGGCTCCGTGCTCTGGGGACAAGGGGCAGGTGGGGGGAGCCACCAGCCAAGGCTGGCTCCTGGGGGTGGTAGGTGTCATTGCCTACGTCTTCTCAGGTAATTCTCACAACCACATCCCACTTTTACAGAGGAGACCCTCAGGCTCAGAGATAGTAAGCGGCTTGGCCCCAGGCCTCAGTTAGCCAGGATTTGAACCCAGGTGTGTCCACCACTTTCCACCGAAACAGGCAGAGAGAGAGAAAGTGAGTGGGCCCAGTAGGGCAAGACCTTGTTTGTGAAGAACCCAGCCCAAGGGATCTGTGTGTGTGAGCTGGCAAGAGTGCCCTGCCCTCACCTGGGTGCCCAGCGGGCTGGGAGCTCTGGGTTCCCTGCAGCCTTGGCCTCGGGCACTGGAGCAGCCAGGCCACACCGAGAATTTCTGGCAGAACAGGCCCACTTGCTGCCCTCTGCCTGCCAGGACTGCAGTCTTGCCCTCAGATAAGCTCGCCAACCCTGACTCCTGTCCCCACATTCAAGTCACTGATGGGTCACCCTGGCCATCACCCTCTCTCCTGATGGGCTGGTGTTGTCCCTGTGAGAGGTGGGGTTGGCACCGGATGTGGGCCCTGCTGCCACAGCTCACGGGAATGAGGGAACTCCCATGGATCCCCTCAGCCACTGCACGGCAGCCTTGGCAGCCACATAGAGGAATGAGTGACCTAGAAGGGGCTGCAGAGGGTCACCTGAGGTCTGGTTTGCCTGGCAGTGTCCATCCAAGGCCGCCTGGTGTTTGCCTCTGGATAGCTCCCCTCCACGGCCACTTGCCCCAGCAGGGCCCAGCAGGGCATAAAGGCCATGTTCCCGCACTACTCGGGCTGGCATCCAGCCAGGCCCCAGTCAGCCCCTCTCACGGCCGAACCAGCCCTGAGCCTGGTGCACCTTAGGGTTTGGTCTGAGGGGAATCCGTTTCAGTTACCAGCCAAGAGGACTCACACAATCAAGGCCTCTATTTCCCAAAAAGCCCCACACTCACAGCACGGGCCCTGGTCAGACCTGCAGTCTCCTCCCATCCAGGCAACCCCGTGGGGGCTCCTGGTGAAAATGGAGAGGTGTCTCCTACCCACCCACACCGATGAACGAGGTCTCAAGTCCTTGACTGTGACCCCGGGTGGGGTGGGTGGTGGAGAGGGGGACTTGAACTACCTGGGGACCTAACTATGCTTCCTCATTCAATAGATGCAAGTGTGCTTGACCCTCTACTGCCTGCCAGTGCTGTGGCTGGCTTAGGGTATGAAGGCAATCAAGGTAGACCCCGCAGGCCCTGGGGATGTGACATGAGCGAGTGAGTTGTCTGGCCCCACTTTCCACACTGTCAGTGAGAAGACTGGACGAAGTCCTGCAGGCACCATCCAGCTGGTGTGAAGTCCTTGGTCACTGTGTCCTGACGTCAGCTGGGGTGGGCCTTCACCCCGGGGCTGACCAGGAGGAGAGATCCCAAGGAGCCCAAGCCCCTGGGGCTGTCTATCTTTGACCCACCCACAGCCGGTCAGAAGTTCACTACATCCACGGTTAGACCCAGAGTTGCAGATGAGGACACTCTAGGGCCTCTAAGCAGTTGCTTGGCTGGACAAAGCTGACGGTCAAAGACGAGCAGAACTCTCATGGGCCTCCCCCAAGGGGCTCTTGCCTCGCCACAGCCAGGTTAAATAAGGCCGGGCTCCCTGGCCTCCCATCCACCAGGGCCATGGAGGCAGGCCCTGAAGAGTCTGAGCTCCTTGGAAGTGTCCAGATGAAGCTTTCCAATGGGAAGCCATGCAAGGGCTCAGCCAGCAGGCGAAGGCAGCTGATCCAGGCCTCCCGACAAGGTGGAGCAGACAGGCCAACTCAAAGAAGTGCAGCTATGGCCTCCATGAGAAACTGGCTGTTGCCCCAGCCTCCTCCCTGCCCTCCACACCCCCGCCTTGCCTGCCACAGCCCTCACCCTTCCACAGGAGGCCACTGGTGAGCCAAGCCCCTCCACACGCGTGTGAAGGTGCCGGGGTGAGGCCCAGAAGGCACAGGGTTCTCGGGCATGGGAGGGGCAGGGTCCCCAGAGAGCAGGACTGGGGGCTGTCAGGGTGGAGCAAGGTGGAATGACCCGCCCAGAGGGACCTGCCGTGGCCAGCTCAGGGGAGGTGCCCAGAAGCCTGCACAGGGCCTCCACGGGGTGGGGGCGAGCCCTGCCCTCGGGGTGCCGGGACCTCTCAGACCCTGAGCAAATCACCAAGCTTGTCAGAGCCTGAGAAGCAGGTAAGCCAATGAGATAAGACGCCGCATCAGTCAGTAATCACTCAGGCCTCATGAGTCACCTCACCTCCGGCTCGCAGGCTGCCACCTCCGGTTCCCACTGCATCACACCGTGGAGAACACGCAAGTGACTGCTGGGGGCTCTTCCAGCTGGGCAGCGTGAGATCCTTGGACAAGACCTTGCTGGAAAGCATGGGACAGTGGGCAGGGAGCACCCAGGATACCGAGGCAGCCGTGTGACCTCGGCAACTTCTAGCTCATCCATAAAATGGGCCAGTAGTGCCTGTCCTTCTCCAAGGCTCTGGGAGAAATCAGGTGAGCCAAAGGAAGTAGACCTGTTGGGTGAACGCAAGCTGCTGTGCACAGGTGTGTGTGTGCACGTGCGCGCGCGCACACACACACACACACAGGAGGAACTGTCTCTCCTACTGTTGGTATTATTATTTGGTCCCAGCAGTCAGTTGTTCGACTACATGCACATTCACAGTCAGGATAAAGTTCCCATGGTCACTGTTAGGGACTGAACTGTGTCTCCCAAAATTCATATGCTGAAGCCCTAACTCCAGTACCTCCGAATATGACTATATTTGGATAGAAGGTCTTTAAGGAGGTAATTAAGGTTGAATGAGTTCATGTGGGTGGGCCCTAACCCAGTCTGACCGGTGTCCTTACAAGAAGATGGGGGACACTAGGAAAGATCATGTTATGATGCAGTGAGAAGGTGCGAGGCCTCAGGAGACACCAACCCTGCTGACACCTGACACTTGAACTTTCAGCCTCCAGAACTGTGAGAAAATACGTTTTTGCTGTTCAGGCCCCCAGTCTGTGGTGCTCTGTTTTGGTGGCCTCAGGACACTAACCCAGTTTTTGAGGGCATCACCAGGCTCACCCCTGAGGCCCCCTCGCTTGTCTTGGAGGCCCCTCTAAGGCTTCCTCACAGGCAGTATTTCCTTGGACCTGGGCACCGCTGGGCAGGAGTGTGCTCCTCCCCCTGCCTTCCTGTTTGGGTTGGGGTCCCCCACGCCATCTCCTAGAGGGTAGCTCCCTCCTTGCCAGCCCCAGCTGGGCCATGTGCCCTCCCAAGTATCCCTGGCCCTCAGGGCCTCACTCTGGTTAGCAGCCTGGCAGCTGAGGCCTGCCCCCCTGCCCAGCTGCGCTTTGTTAGCCCCCCCACAGGAGCCTGGGGCCGGGCACCCCTCACCTGCACCACTTCTGGGCCTCAGGCCACTGGGTCTTACTGTTCCTCACAGCTCCGGTCAGACTGAGCACCCCTTCAGGAGGGCTCAGCAAGTGCCCCTGAGGTTAGCCTCTCAGACTCCTTCCAGAAATCCACCTGAGGTCTCCGTTCCTCGCCTAGCTGACCAGGGCATTCAGGAGAATCCTGGAGACAAAGGAGAGGCGGGAACAGATGGAAGAGCAGGAGGGTGGGCATGAGGCCCGTCTCCCCTCAGGCCTGGACCCAGGGACAGGCCTTCCACGGCCCCTGCCACAAACGCAGGGCCTCCTGAGCATGACCCTCGACCGACTGACCTCCTGCCCTGCAGTCACCGGGGTGGCCATTCAGGAGCCTCACTACTGCTGGCAAGAGGCCAAAGCCTGTGTGCCAGGGTCTCGTCTGACCACCGAGGGTCATGACCGGGAAGGCCCCAGAGAAGGCAGGCAGGCTGGTGCCCACCGCCATGCCCAGAACTAGACTGACTCTAGGCCCTTTGGTCTAGACTCCAGGAGGGGAGAGGCCTGCTCTCTTTCCTCAGCCTCCAGGATGTGCTCTCTGCTTCCTGTCCTAGGAGGAACTTCCCTTGGAACTGGAGACCTTGGGCTCTGCCCAAGCTGGTCCTGACCACCCTCGCTGACCGCAGGAAGAGATGAGCGAGGGGCCGCTCAGCCTGGCCAGGTCAAAGGCAAGGGTTTTCTTCCATTGGACAGAGGATTGCTTTGATGTGTCCACGCATTCATCTGTTCAGTAAGAATTTACGAAGCGTCTTTCTGTGCCCTCTGCTGTGCTCAGCCTGGGCCCAGCGTGGGTGAGAAAGCTGTGGAGAGGACCTGTTGATTGTGTAGGGAGGGATGACTAACCTGAGGGATGAAGGGGCCCTTTCTCTGGAGGCAAGTGGGTGCCTGACAACAAAGGAGAGACACACACACACGCACCCCAATAAAACTCCTCTGAGAAGCCCTTTGCAGCTGGGCTGGGTGCAGGGCAGGCTGTGGCTGTCAGGGCCAGGACCCTGCCCCACACTGTTATCCTTGTGCTCCTGGGTACACCATACAGAAGAGGTTGCTCTGTGTCATGCTGGAGGGGAATATGGGATATGGGAAGGGCTGGGTGGGCAGGAATGAGCATTCCCTACAATGATCTCACCCCTCCATCAACTCCCAGGGAGTTCCCCCAGCCATCGAAAGGACAGACGTTTCTTGAACATGCTTGGGGCTGGCAGTGGTGGGACGGATCTCTGTTGGAAGGCCAGGACTGGCAGCGACATTGGAGGCATTTCATCCTCTCCGTCAGGCCTGACTCTAGGGTGCTCAGAGGCACGGCCCTGCCCTCTGCCTCCTCTGGGCCTGTATCTGGCTGGAGAGCAACTCCCAGTGGTGGCTGACCTCGCTCATCTAGCCAGACCTGTGAAGGGGCACCCGGCGCGGCCTTCTCCCTCTGCATCCCTGGTGTTTTCACTCTACCTTCTTCTTTGTCTTCTCCTGCCACCTCCTCTTCAGCTGATCATTTTGCCTCATGTTACACTGGGCAAACAGAAATACTGGAAGGAATCCCTTCATTCTCCTACCACCCAGACTGTAGGCCCGCTGCATCTGTAGCCATCCGCCTGCCCACCATCCCAGGTCCTATCGAAAGTCAGCTGTCCTGAGTTCTTCACCCCACCCCTCTTGCCATCTCAAGATCTTGCTCCTGAAGTTATCTTATTACCTGCTCTATCATAATTCCCCCCTCTCTACAGAATCTTTCCCATCAGTGTACATAAATGCTCTAAGAGCTCCCATCTCTTAAAATAAAAAAAAGAATCAAACCCAAACCTCTCTTCCCCCTCTAGCAGCTCCAACAGCTTGCTCCCCGGCGCCGTGAGGGTTCTCTAGGACCCCCTTCCTACGCGCTGCTCTCTCTTGCCACTCCCACTCTCTCCACACCCACCCGCTGGGCTTCCGTCACCCAGGCCCCACTAACGCTGCACTTGTCAGGGTCCCCAGTGACCTTCATACTGTTGAAGCCGGTGGTTCCTTCTCTGCCAGCTTGCTGGGTCTATGGGCAGAACTGGGATCGTTGGCTGTGGCTCTTCCTGGTGATTTGCTCTGTTCTTAGCTTCAGCAAAAACCACCTCCCTACTTTTCTTCTCTCTCTCTCTGCCTGTCTCAGGCTCCTCTGCTGGTTTCAGCTCACCTCTAGATGTTGTCATGTGTCAGGACCTGGTGGTAGACTGTCTGCTATCCTCAGACACTCTACCTCCATGACCTCATTGAGCTGTGTTGATGCCTTCTATTCCTCCATCTTCAACTTTGACCTCTCCACTGAGCTAAAGGCTCATACTACTTGTCACCTCTGTTTGTTTATCTACCAAGCATTTCAAAATTAACACAGGCAAAACCAAACGTTTGACTTCTGTCCCCACCCAATCTGGTCTTTCCCATCTTTACACCTGGCACCAGCACGCGCACTCAGTCTCTCAAGACTAGAAGGCAGCCCAGAGTCTTGCCCTTCTTTTCCTCGCCATGTGACATTCATCACCTAGTCCTATAAACTCAACTCAGTAAACTCCGTCCTCCTTTCCTCTCCATCCCCACTCTGGCCACAGGCTCGCCCACATGCTCTTGAGGGCCTCCCAACCCTCCTCTGATCCCTGCAGTCCATTCTACCACCACAGCCAGAGGGACCTGTTAAGATGTGAAATGAGATCATGTAGCCAGTTACCTGTCCACCATCCCAATCCCTATCGAAAGCCAACAGTCTATGTTATTTGAACAAAACCTAGACTCCTAGCCACGGCCTTTGATTCTTTACAAATCAGGGCCCCCACCTGCCTCTCTGACCTCAACGCTCCCCACTCCTCCTCTGTGTCAGCCTGTCCTGTTGTTCAGACTTGGGGAGCGGAGCACAGTGCTGCAGCTCTTCCCTCTGCTTGGAGTATCCTCCTGCAGACCTTCATGTCAGCCAGACACCATCTCCTTGGAAAGGCTCCCCCATCTGCATCACCTTGGCTTGTTTTCTTGATGGCACTTAACCATCACTGCGCTGATCTGTTCTGAGTATTTGTTTACTTGCTTGGTGGTTCCCTCTCCCCCTACTAAGGTGGAGGCCCCATGGCAGCAGAGGACTTCCCTATCACGTTCACTGCCACACCTCTGCGTCTAGAACAGTGCCTGGCACACTAGTGGGTGTTCAATAAATACTTGTTAAATAGATAAACAACTGGAGAAGAGGGGATAAAACCAAAGCAGAATCTAACATGATCTGAGCCCCTGGGGACTCAAACATGGAGGCATGATGGAGACAAATTGGCACTTATAATGCAACTTGATGACACTTCCATAAATGCCCGAAGAGTGCTGGGAGCCCCCTGAAGGGACGCCCACCCAGGATGTGTGACCACGCGCAGCGCAGGCTTCCTGGGTAAGTTGCGTTCAAGTTGAAGCCTCATGGATGGCAGACTGGGGCAGGGGAGATACAGGACTGTCCCTGGGGGGGAGCACGTGACAAGGAGCCAGAGGGGAGTGAGAGCACAGAGAGGGGGCTCCAGAAACAGCACCTGCAGCCCACCTGGCCTTCCCCGCTGGACAAGGGCTGTCCTGTTGGCAGCCGCACCCAGAGGGTGGCGCTCAACGTGGGGCAACTTGAAAGTCCCATACTTCCCAGTTGCAAAATACCCTACGTCACAAAACCACATGCTAATCACTCCTTAGCATAAGAACCAATCAGATCTACTAAAAATTGCCATGCTAATGAAGCACGTATAGCAGCACCAATCAGCACAGAGCATGAGAGCTATATAAGCTGGCCCCTTCGTTTAGTCTGGGTCCTGCCCGACACATTTGTTTCACAAAGAGCTGAAGAGTAAAGCTTTCTGCAGAAGAATCCTGCTGTTGTTGCGTGCTGTTCTTGCCGGCGAGGACGGGGTGTGCGACAAGTGGTGCCGAAACCCGGGAACCAGAACATCACCGGCACAGGGAGGACCCTTCAGACATCTGGAGAGGATTCAGAACTGCAGGACAGAAGAAAGCCCGGAGAGGTAAGTTCCGAGAGACGCGCTTTTAAGGGTGGTGGCTGATGGTTCTCTGTAAATAAAGAGGCACCATGGGAAACGCACCATCGTTAGTCTCAGCATTACAGGCAGTTCTCAAAGAGTGAAATTTGAAGGTCTCCGCCAAAGTTTTAGGATCATTTGTAAAAGAAGTAGACCGTGTTGCCCCCTGGTTTATCTGCTCAGGGTCCCTCTCCATCCCGAGTTGGGACAAGTTAGGGAAAGATCTTGATAGAGAAGAAGAAGAGGGACACTTGAGAGGAGGCACTAGACCACTATGGAAACTGATTAGAGCTTGCCTACAAGATGAAAAATGTGAAAAGGTGATAAAGGCAGGACAGAGAGCTTTGACAGAGATCCAAGAAAGCATGTCAGAAACGGAACGGGAGACAGAGCTAGCTCGCGGCCGAAAAAGGGCCGCTAGAACGAAAGTTAAAAAGCCCCAGAGTGAGGGAGAGAGCCCGTCCAGGGCAAAAGCGAAAGAGCCCCGAGAAGCAGGTGACGACCGCCTCGGAGAAAATAGCAAATACCCCTGGAAAGAGTTGAGGGAACTCCAACTTTCCAATAGGGAATCAGAAGATGAACTAATGTCCTCGGAAGAGGAGGAGGAGACTAGGACCGCGAAATGCGGAAGTAAGGGAACTAGCAAGGCTGAAAGGCAGACCAAAGAGAAAATGAAAGCAGGGTGCTCTCCGTCGCCCACTGCTCCGCCACCTTATGTGAATGGTACACATACTTTCTGTCACCCAGATACCATACAAGCAATTAAGCAAATGTTCCCTGTTTGAGGACAACGGGGTACGCTCCCACCAGCCCCTGAGCCATAAACAAGTTAAAGATTTAGCAGAATCCGTTCAGGCTTATGGAGTCAGTGCTAACTACACCTTAGCACAGATTGAAAGGTTGACAGAGACAGCTATGACACCTACAGATTGGCAGTATGTGACTAAAGCATGCCTTACTAGCATGGGACAATATATAGAGTGGAAAGCGTTGTGGCATGATATCAGCATGACCCAGGCACGTGCAAACGCTGCCGAAGGGCAACCCGCGTGGTCGTATGATATGTTGACAGGCCAGGGACAGTGGGTGGCCAACCAGACCGCCTTCCCCGCACAGGTGTACGCACAAATAAACGCGTGCGCTGCTAAGGCATGGAAAGCCCTCACTAACAAAGGGGAAGTGTCAGGCAATTTGACAAAGATTATCCAAGGGCCGAGCGAGCCATTTTCAGATTTCGTCGCTCGCATGATGGAGGCCGCGGGTAGAGTATTTGGGGATCAAGAGCAAGCTATGCCCCTGGTGGAGCAATTAGTATTCGAGCAGTGTACCAAAGAATGCAGGCAAGCGATAACACCCTGGAAACAGAAGGGGATGCATGCTTAGCTAAAAGCCTGCAGAGAAATAGGGGGACCACTCACCAATGCGGGCCTAGCCGCGGCTATATTACAAAGCCACAAACAAGCCAGAATTACCAATAAAAATATTAAATGTTTTCAATGTGGGAAATTAGGACATATAAAGAGAGAATGTAGAAGCCCAACTTTAGAGCACACAACCCAAAAGACCCCTGGATTATGCCCTAAGTGCAAAAAAGGCAGACATTGGGCCAATGAATGCCGATCTGTTAAAGACATAGAAGGGAAACCCTTAGAGCTGCCAAAAAACGCCCAGAGGGGCCCCCGCCGTCAGGGCCCGCAAATATATGGGGCAACCAGCACACAAGTGTCATTCGGGAGCGACAAAGCCCCCCAAGGAGAGCCACTCGAGGTTCCGCGGGATTGGACATCCGTGCCACCACCAGAATAGTGTTAACTCCACAGATGGGAGTTCAACCCATCCCCTCAGACTTTAAAGGCCCTTACCACCAGATACAGTTGGGTTGCTCTTGGGGCGCTCTTCTGCCGCCTTAAAAGGCCTTGTAGTCCACCCCGGAGTTATTGACCAAGACTATGAGGGACAAGTGAAAATTATGTGTTCAGCCCCCAGAGGTATCTACCCTATATCCCCGGGAGACCGCATAGCCCAACTCCTAGTATTGCCCAGTCTCCATGCCAATTACCCAGCCGCCACCACTGAGAGAGGAGAAGGGAGTTTCGGCTCCTCTAACTACAATTCAGCTTTCATAGCATTAGACTTATCAGACAGACCAAAATTGACCCTCAAAATAGAAGAAAAGAGTTTTGAAGGAATCCTAGACACTGGAGCAGATAAAAGTATTATCTCTGCAACCTGGTGGCCCTCCAAATGGCCTGTAACACAGTCCTCACACTCTTTACAAGGTTTAGGATATGAGTCTAGTCCTACCATTAGTGCCAAACCATTGAGATGGCAAGCGCCTGAAGGGCAAGAAGGTACCGTTACCCCTTATGTGCTCCCACTGCCAGTCAATTTGTGGGGGAGAGATGTTATGCAAGGCCTAGGCCTTAAACTCATTAATGAATACTCCACCCCTGCCCAAGGCATGATGATGGATATGGGATATATCCCTGGTAAAGGTCTAGGGAAACACCAACAGGGACGCACAGAGCCTATCCTTCCCAAAGTAAAAAATGACCGTCATGGCTTGGGTTTTTCGTAGGGGCCATTGAAGACGCCATGCCCATACCCTGGCTTACAGAGGAGGCCATATGGGTTCCTCAGTGGCCCCTATCCTCTGAGAAATTGGAAGCAGCTCACCACTTAGTACAAGAACAGCTCCAATTAGGACATTTAGAACCCTCTGTATCTCCATGGAATACGCCCATATTTATAATCAGAAAAAAGTCAGGATCATGGAGATTGCTTCATGATTTGAGAGCAGTAAATGCTCAAATGAGGCTGTTTGGACCTGTCCAGCGAGGACTGCCACTCCTCTCTGCTCTACCCAGAGAATGGAAAGTAATCATAATAGACATCAAAGATTGTTTCTTCTCTATACTCCTAAATACCAAAGATAGGGAAAGGTTTGCTTTTACCCTGCCAGCTATTAACCATGAACAACCCGACGCCAGATTTCAGTGGAAAGTCCTCCCTCAAGGGATGGCAAATAGCCCCACCATATGTCAACTGTATGTTCAGCAAGCGCTAGCACCAATCCGCGAGAACTACCCCAAACTAAAAATCATTCACTATATGGATGATATCCTTCTCTGCTCCCCACAATCAGCAGAGGTAGAAGAGGCCTATGTAAAGCTCACTAAATCCCTAGAATCATGGGGACTGAATACAGCCAGTGAGAAAGTCCAAAAGTCTAGTATTAGCAAATTCCTAGGAACCACTATTTCCACAGATGTTATTTACCCCCAAAAGCTTGAGATAAGACATGATCAGCTGCAAACCTTGAATGATTTCCAAAGACTCCTAGGAGACATTAATTGGTTGCGGCCATTTTTAAAGATACCTACCACTGACTTGAAACCACTGTTTAAAATCCTAGAGGGGGACTCACAACTAACATCTCCGCGCTCTCTTACGCCTGAGGCAGTACAAGCTATCCACAAAGTAGAGCAAGCCCTTATGACAGCACAATTGAATAGGATACAATTAAATGAACCTTTTGAGTTATGCATCCTTCCTACTCCGGGACTGCCAACTGCTGTCCTGTGGCAACAAGGCCCATTGATCTGGGTCCACCCCCAAGCCTCTCAAGTTAGAACTATAGAATATTACCCAGCTGCCATAGCCAATCTCGCTCTGAGGGGAGTAAAAAACTCATTAACACATTTTGGGAAAGCTCCAGCAACAATCATAACCCCTTACAATATGGAGCAGATACAAACATTATGTGCTATGAATGATGATTGGGCCATACTTGCTTATAGCTTCTCAGGAACCTTTGATAACCATTTCCCAAAACATCCCCTCCTCAATTTTGCCAAAACTCATCCCCTAGTGTTCCCTCGGATCACTAGCCAAACCCCGTTGCCACATGGAGAAACAGTCTACACAGATGGATCCAAGACAGGTACAGGTGCCTATGTCCATAATGGCGAAGTTGTGACAAAAAACTATACACCCAATACTCCACAGATAGTAGAATGCCATATAGTTTTGGAAGTACTACAAACCTTTCATGGACCTTTAAATATTGTGTCAGACTCTAGTTATGTTGTTAATGCAGTTAATTCCCTAGAAGTAGCTGGACTGATCAAAGCATCAAGTTCGGTAGCTACCCTGTTCAAACAAATACAATCACAATTACTCCTTAGATGCTCTCCTTTATATATGACCCACATTAGAGCACATTCAGGCCTTCCCGGGCCTATGACCCAAGGCAACCACTTAGCAGACCTTGCAACTAGAAGTATAGCTTTCCCTCTGCTAGACCCTGTCGCCACAGCTTCAAAATTCCACTCACAATTTCATGTCACTGCTGAAACACTGCGCAAGCGGTTTAGCATAACCAGAGCCGAAGCTAAGAACATTGTTCTTAGCTGCCAACACTGCTGCAGTTTTCTTCCCACACCTCATGTTGGGATCAATCCTAGAGGTATTAAGCCTTTACAGGTTTGGCAAATAGATGTGACACATATTTCTTCCTTTGGGAAGCTGAAATACGTACATGTGTCTATAGATACGTGTTCGGGAGTCATCTTTGCCTCCCCATTGTCTGGAGAGAAAGTTTCCCATGTCATTCACCACTGTCTTGAGGCTTGGAGCGCATGGGGGTTACCCCAAATCCTCAAAACAGACAATGGTCCCGCCTATACTTCTGCCAAATTTGCTCAATTTTGTCATCACATAGGAATTAAACATGTCACTGGTCTTCCTTACAACCCACAGGGTCAAGGGATTGTGGAGCGCGCGAACCGCACTCTCAAATCCTATCTAATTAAACAAAAAGGGGGAATTGAGGACATACCCCCCACACCCAAAACAGCTATAGCCCTAGCACTCTTCACTCTCAATTTTTTGAACCTGGATGCTCAAGGCCATACAGCGGCGGACCGCCATAATCAGTGGCCAAAAGACCCACAGGAACTAGTGAAATGGAAGGATGTATTATCTAACCAATGGAAAGGCCCGGATCCAATTATAATAAGATCCAGGGGAGCTGTATGTGTTTTCCCCCAGGGTGAAGAAAACCCCTTCTGGATCCCGGAACGCCTGACCAGGAAAGCCCTGAACAAAGGAGAAGGCGTCTCTGTGCCTGTGGATCCTGCTCTTGTCAATGGGAATCCTGACTCAGGGAGTACTGAGATGGGGAATATTGTCAGTCTTCCCTAAGCCCATGCCTGTTCGCTATAATGCAGCAGTTTTTCCACGCTTTTTTACTACTAACTCTAGCATGAACCTGCCTTACTTACCATTAGATTCTCTAGCAGCTTCTTTAGGAGAAAACCGAACCTTTGAAACCGATGGATCTTTGTGCTTCACCACTCGTAACCACTCAAATTGCCTGTCCCTTAAACAGCATATGTACGGGTGGTTTAGCCGTGATAGAAAATCGGGTGAATTTAGTCAGTCCTTTCGTGAGAATAAGACCTACACTTATGCAGCAGTAAGCCAAATGGTCCTTTGGATCAATGGTACATTTGTGAAACCTCCTATTAAGCAGATTAATTATAGCAACATATTCTTCCCTTACCGTCCCCGTCAACCCAAATATGCTCCCCATTGTGTGGGAGATTATGAGGGAGAGCAATGGCCCTGGACTGATTGCCAGTCACATGCAACAACCTGGGCAGATGAGGGACACAAATTTTCCTTGTCCCCAGATATGGAGGAAATTTCCGGCAGTGTTTATAGAAGGGTGGCAGAAGGAGGGGAGTTCCAACAAGATGTAGGCAGGAACCCCTTCCATAAATGGCTGCTGTGTGGAGTTAATGGCTCGTGTTCAGACCTTTCTCCCTTTATTGTCCTACAAGGGGGAGGGATTGGGATGTCTGATAGTTCCTGTACCTATGAAGCTACAAGCCCAACCTTAGATAGCAAAACTGTATACCAGGTGAATAAGACTACTTATAATATTTCATGTCAAAGAGTTGCACCAGCCCCTGGCCAATATCCACCTACTCCAGTATGCGTGTATCCCCCATTTCTATTTATCTTATCCAATAACAGTTTTGACTCTTGCTCCAATGACACCTGTTTCTTGTCTCAGTGTTGGAATATAACTGTCCATTCCAATGCTTTAGTGGCCCGCATTCCTCGCTGGGTCCCTGTCCCAGTGGATTCACCTGATTCCATGACCTTGTTTCGTGAGAAACGTGACTTTGGTGTCACTGCCGCCATAGTGGCTTTAATATCTCTGGCTGCAGTGGCTGCCACTGCAGCTGCCATAGCCTTGGACACCTCTGTTAAAGCGGCTGCAGAATTGAATAATCTTGCGGATTCAGTAGCCACTGCTCTAGACCGCCAATCCTCACTTGATGGAAAGATGAAAGGAGGAATAATGGTCCTCAATCAGCGAGTAGATCTAGTGGAAGAGCAACTAGATGTGCTCTGGCAGTTAGCCCAATTGGGATGTGAGCGAAAATTTCGCGCTCTCTGCATTACTAGCATACAATATAAAAACTTTACGCGAGCAGCTAATCTGTCACGAAGCCTGTCCCAGTATCTTTCAGGAAACTGGTCCCAAGACTTTGATGGAGCATTGGAAGAGCTACGGCGAGAAATAACCCACATCAACTCCACCCGGCTAGATATCTCCGTAGCAGAAGGACTCTCTTCCTGGTTCCACAGAGCTCTCTCCCACGTTAAAGAGTGGGCGGGCATGGCTGGGATAGGTGTATTCATGCTTGGAGGTCTCATGCTCCTACTCTGGTTGTTATGCAGGCTCCGTGCCCGACAAAGGCAAGATAAAGTAATCCTTGCTCAAGCCTTAATGGCGGTAGATATTGGCACCTCTCCCCAAGTATGGCTCAACATGCTCAATAAAGAAGCTCAGCTTTAGCTTGAGGTAGCCCTTGCACCCTGAGCCCTTGTGGCATTGCACCAGGCCCGGGTACCTTATCGCTTACCTGCAGCTTTCCCTAAGAAACTCGCGGTGCAAGAGGGTCAAAGAAAAGGTCCAAGACCCTTTGTACCAGGCGGTCCCAACGTCTGCTAGAGGATGCGAGGCAAAGCACTGCAAGAGGTTTTAGACCCCTCTGAGAGACACGCCTGACTGCATAGGGGTAGATGCCCAGAGACCCCTCTCCAAAAAGGGGGCATCAAGAAATGTTTGCTGGAGGTCAGGCCTCTATCTCCGCCTCAGCTGACAAGTTCCGTCCTGAGTTTCTATTAAACAAAAAAGGGGGAGATGTTGGCAGCCGCACCCAGAGGGTGGCGCTCAACGTGGGGCAACTTGAAAGTCCCATACTTCCCAGTTGCAAAATACCCTACGTCACAAAACCACATGCTAATCACTCCTTAGCATAAGAACCAATCAGATCTACTAAAAATTGCCATGCTAATGAAGCACGTATAGCAGCACCAATCAGCACAGAGCATGAGAGCTATATAAGCTGGCCCCTTCGTTTAGTCTGGGTCCTGCCCGACACATTTGTTTCACAAAGAGCTGAAGAGTAAAGCTTTCTGCAGAAGAATCCTGCTGTTGTTGCGTGCTGTTCTTGCCGGTGAGGATGGGGCACGCGACACTGTCCCACTTCCTCCCTGGGCTGCATATAGGAGGGGAGGCTGTCATCTGGGTCTGGCCATTCAACCCTTCATTTATTCCTTCAAAACTAACCCTGGGCTCTGATAACAAGCCAGGCCCTGTGCTAGGCACTGGGGAGGCAGAAATGAAAAGGCTGAGGCCTCTGTGATTAAAGAATCAAAGCTGAACTAGGAAGGTAAAGAAGTTTCAGCCCAAGGCCCCACCATGAGTCCCCAGCCACTCAGGGACCCTCCTGCCAGCCTTGCAGGGATTTGTCTCTGAACTGGTCTCACTGCCTGTCTTTCTGTTCGTGCATTCACACACTCGCTCACTACACACACAGGTAGACACATTCCCTCTGCTCTCATCACATGCACACACCCACACCTGGCCTCAAAACTCACACAGCTGTCCGTGTGCTCACACACCGGCGCACCCCACCCCAGGCGGTAAGCCTGGCATGCAGCTTCGCAGGACTCACACAACGCACTCCCGCCCTTGGGAGCGACCGTGCTACTTGGGAGGACCACATGTGTTCCAGAAACACTCCCTCCCCAAAACATTTATAATATTACAGACAAACTAGTATAAGGTAATGCAATCTGAACTATATATACCACATGATGGGGGCAATCCAAGCAGGCTTCTTGGAAGAGGAGAGAGAATTCGAGCTGTCTTGAAGAAACTCATGGAAAGGTGAAAATGAAGAGAAAGGAGATTTGGTTTTATTTTTTTAAGATACTAATTGAATCAGGCTCTTCTGAATACAAAAGAGAATGTGTTGATTAACTCATGAAACAAAGGGTCAGAGATGGGCTGGCTTCAGGCAGTGTTGCATCCAGAGGTTAGAATGATGTCAACAAGGTTCTTTCCCTATGTCTATTTCCCAACTGAGCTCTCCCCATGTGGGAGGCCAGAGTGATCCTAGCAATTTGAGTGGACAGCAACGGTCTTTCCGGGAGCTCCGGCCAAAAAGGCTTGGAGGACTCTCGTCTGAGATCACATGCCCATTTCTGAACCAATCCTCGTGGTCAGAGGTATGGAGTTCTCTGGCTAAGACTGAGGTATGTACCTACTTCTCTAGCAGGCCAACCCATCCAAACCACAAGGAATGGGTTTCCTAAGGGGTCTCTGTGATCAGAAATGCGGAAGGGGTTCTAGACTGATAAATCAACAGAGGCCAAATGCCCTTTCCTTAAATAACAGTTTACAGCATTCCACATTTTTAAATGCTTCCATATAATTTATCTAGTTTGCTTTCCAGAAGATAATCTTGAACCAGGCATGGTTAGCACACTCATTTTATTGTAGAGCAAGAGCACCTCCAGGCACTGAACTTGACTTTTCTGTTCTACTATGGCAGAGGCCAGAGAATCAGCTTGGAGGCCCTTGGGCTGTCCGAGGACTTCAGAGCGACAGGAGCCACACCTTGTGAGGTCAAGTGGCCTGGGCAGGGTGTGCTCGCCACAGGCGCTGCGCTCTGTGATTACTTTATTCATCTTGATGTTTCAGATGAAGTGGCCAGTTTCACCCCAGCAGGGATCACAGTGACTGAAAAACCAGTTTCCTGCCCTGTACATCCCCGCCCAGTGTTCAGACCTCTAAGACCCACTTCCTGGCTCCTTCGCCTGGTTGTCCGTAAAGGCAGTCACGCTAGGAGACCTGGCATCAGGCAGGCCGCCCAGGGCCACACCCCGGGCACCTGTGACTGCCGAGGTTGAGCTTCCTGCTCAAGTCCTCTGAGGGGGAAGACTGCCGAGGGGACAGGCCGTGGGCATGCTGGAACCCCTCCATGCTGGGCAACACAAGAAGACCATGACCCTTTCCCACCTGAGCCCTTGGGAACATTCTCCAATATTTACTATTTCTCCCAAGTCATTACCTTATCTCATGGGGCCCTTTGGAGCCTTTGACCCCATAGCTGGGTGAGGCAGGAAGGGAAAGGCTGGGGCCTGGGAGGAGAGGAATTTGCCCTCTGCTCAGTCTTGGGTCTCTAGGCACCCTGGGGGCAGCAGGCTATGCCTCCCCCAGTTGCCACTCACCAGACCCAAGCCATGTCATTGTCCCTGTGCCTGCAGCAAGCCCTCTTGTCACTGCCTCCAGTCACTTCCCACCGGCCCATCTCCTCACCAGGGAGCCTCCTTGAGATGTCAACCCCTGTGCACAGCTCCGCTGGGCTGCCTTCAGACTAAGTCAAATTCTCATCTACGACCAGAAGGGCCTTTGTAATCCTGGCCCGCCTGTCTAGCCTCATCTGTCTTTGTTCCCACCTCCCTCTGGGCTCCAGGCACAACATCCCACAGCTGTTCTCTGAGAGCTCATGCGTTAGTTCCTACAGCTGCTGTGACAAACCACTGCAGATGCAATGGCTCAAAACAGTATAGACTGATTGATTATCTTCCAGTTCTGGGAGTCAAAAGTCCAAAAACGAGTCATAAGGGCTGAAATGAAAATGCCAACGGGGCTCTGTTTCTTTTGGGAGCTCTAGGAAGGAGCCCACTCCTTACCTTTGGCCGCTTCAAAATGCTGCCTGATTCCTTGGTCCGTGGCCCCTTCCTCCACTTTCAAAGTCCGCAGCGCAGCATCTTCCGGTCTCTCTCCATGTCACATCGTCTCTCCATGATTCTGACCTCCCTGTCTCCCGCTTACAGGGCCCTGGTGATGGCATTTAGAGCCCACCCATATAATCCAGGATAATCTCATCTCAAGATCCTTAATTTAATCTAATCTGTCAAATCCCTTTCACCATATAAAGTAGCATAGTCACAGGTTCCAGGATTAGGATGTAGACATCTTTGGAGACCATTTGTCTGCCTATCACAGATCCCTCTAAGCTTTGACACGTGCAGGCCCCGCTGCACTGTGATCGACAGAATAATGGCCGACGGAGCAGTCTAAGCAACCGAAGAGCTGGCTTAGAAGATTCTTCTGCGAAAAGTCTGGCCAGCTCAAGGGGAAAGCCTTAATATTGATACTGGGGATCCCTTGAGAAATGGCACACCAGACCTCTCTCCAACAAAAATAGTGTTTGGCAAGCCCTGCCCTAGTGTGATATAAAACATGAATATTCTGCAAATGAAAATGAAACACTGTTGGAAACTAAAAAAATATGATAGCAACAATAGAAGGTTTGGAAGATAACATTGAGGAAATCTCCTAGAAATAAGGGAGGCAAAAGAAATGGAAAGTAGGAGAGAAAAGACTTAAATGATTAGAGGATTAGTCCAGGAGATCCAATATTGGGCTAATAGAAGTAACAGAGAGGAGAGCTTGGGCAAGGCAGGAAAACAGACCCAGGCCAAGTGTGACTTTGCAACATGGCTGACAGCTAGGGATGGAGATGGAATCCTACAAACTTTAAGAGGTGGTAGAAAACAGGTCACATGCCAAGGAAGAGGCGTCAGAATGGCTTTGATCATCTCATTAACAGCGCCAGGATGCAAGAACACAGAAAAGGAATATAGAAATAGTAGAGGGAAATGCTTTCCCATCTAGAACTCTCCATCTGGCCAGATGACCAGTTACGTATGAGAATTAAAGACAAGTGTAAGCACGCAATATCACAAGTAAATTCCCTCCCATGCAACCCATCTCAGGAAACTACTAAAGAACGTGCTCCCCAAAGTGAGAGCAAACTGAGGAAAAGAGAAATGAACACAAGCCAGGAGAGCAACCTGGAAAGGAGGAAGAGAGCCTGCAAGACGGGGCTGCAGTGTAGCAATGGGGAGTCCGGACCCGGGGAAAGAGAGGGGGAGACTTGGCAGGGAGAGGAGGGAGTGGGAAGGGAAGACGACCTTCTGGGATGAAGAAGTGTTTGAGGACTTCCACAGGGACGTCCAGAAAGCCAGTCGGTAGGACATGGCTGTGGGGTTTCTAAGTTTAACCCCACCTGAGAAAGAAAACACCTGCATCCCCCAGCTCTGAGACAGGTCCTGGGGGAGAGGGGAGTGGGAATAGCTCTGCCCTCCTGCCTGCTTCCGCGTGCACAGGCCTCCTAGCCCACCCTGGACCAGGCTGGGTGCTTGGGGCCTCTCCCCGTTAAGCACAGCCCACGGGTGGAGGCGGAGCAGACTGCGGGTTGAGGAGACACTGCCTCCTGCATTCCATGGATGTGGTGCCCCGGGCCACACTGCAGAGGACACGGCATGGGCCACATAGAGGCAGCCCTTCAGAGAGAGGGGGCAGTGGGAATGAACTCATTCTTTCCTCATTCAGGGCTCAGGCCCTCTGATCATAAAACCAGGACGCTGAGCAAATGGCCCCAGGTGTGTGCTCTCCCGGTTTCGCTGGGATAATAGGAACTGCAAGAGGCTGACCTGGTTTCGATGTAGGAGCTCCTGCTCTGGCAGAGTTTGGCTCTGAGGCCACAGCTTTCCGCTCCCCCCCCCACCGGCTTTCTGGAAGGGCCAGGCCATCTCCAAGGCATCAGGGAGCAGCAGCAAGAGAGCAGCCGGGCTGTTCCCACAGCTGTCCCCAGAATAGCCCCTTCCCTAGAGAAGCTCCACCAGGAAAGGTCCAGGGTGCCCAGAGAGGGGCCAGAACCTCCCTCAGGGGGGCCTCTTGCTCTCAGCCCCTTTAGGTCACTGATTATTCCACAAAGATCTAGAATCAGCTGTGGCAGGACTCTGCTGTTCTGGTCCCCAAAACTGATGCCTTTTACAGATGGGGAAGCTGAGGCCCAGAAAGGGGAGGGAGTGGTCAGCTAGTCAGTAGTGGCAGAGCCAAGACTTGGCTCAGGTTTCTGAACCTCTAGCCCCATTCTCATCCCTCTGCCTGCATGCAACAGTGCAGGAAGGACCCGTAACTTGAGCTGAGAACTTCTGGAGGTACTCCCAGGCCACTGCACTGAATGGAAGGAGCTCTCCCGGTGGGACATGTCAGGCTGAGGCTCTCAGGCCCACGTGAAATGACCTTGCGCCTCAGACTCCCCGGGGTTGTGCTTCCCTGGGAAAGCAGGAACCTGGCAGCAGATTGGAAAAGCCCACAGGGTCAGCCCACATCTTCCCATCCTGGGACAATGGGGGCCTTCCCTGCCCTGCCCTCTGCACTCAGTTCCTCCAAAGCTGCTTTCCCCATTCAGAGCTCCCCTCAGATACCCTAGGGCAGTTGCCTTTAGGTAGGAGGGAAGCCCTCCCACCTCCCTCTGCAGGCCAGAAGCCGACACCCTTCCCACCACCCAGGTTATGCCAGACTCTGTGAAGGGCCCTTATCAAACTCAGAGGGCCTCCACCTGCTTCCCCAGCCTGGCAGGTGTGTGCCTCCAGAAAGCCCACCTCCTCCAGGAAGGCAGCATGGGGAGGCCTGGATCCTAACTGGACACCTCTAGCTCTGTGATCTCAAGTCTCCTGGCTTGTGAGTGAGCTTTCTCAAGCTGTCGAGTCAGGCCGTATCCCCCTGATGCGTGGTGTCAGTTAGGACTGGAGATGCCTGCACACAGCAGGCACTTAAATCACAGTGGCTGTCATCATTAAAGATGTCTAGGAGGTCTGTTGACATACCAACCCTCAGGTTCCCAGGCACCACCCTTCCCTGGGGTCCCATGGTGCTATGGGGTCAGGCTCTGGCCTCCCTCCCTCCCCACCCATCTTAGGCAGGGTGAGAGTGAGTGAAGAGGGCCTCCCCACCCCAGCCCGTGTGAGAGACACACCCCCTGCCTTTCTGCTGCTTTATTCATCATCTGCAAAACGGGAGTAATGGACATTCATCAGCCACAGAGTGGAAAAAGGGTGCACCCAGGCTATGGGATGATGCGTGGTAATGGAAAGGAATAAAATAGTTATGTGCAACTAGATGGGCCAATCTCAAAAGCTTTATGCTAAAACTCAGCAGCTAAATGGAAAAAGACTAACACAAAAGGCTACATACTGTGGGAGTCCATGCACATGAGCTCAAGAAAGGAAGAGCTACCTAAGAGAGCAGTTTGGTGGATGCCTGAGGTGAGCAGGGGGAGCTGGCCTTGATTGCAACAGGGCATGAGGGGACTTGGGGGTGATAAAAATTGTTTGATGTTGGGAAGTACATGTCTATTTCCATTTGGTGCAATTTATCAAACTACATGCTTAAAATGGGTGAATGTAACAAAATTACACTTCAATAAAGCTAGTGGGGCAACCATCTTCCTTTTTTAAAATAGGATTTGGGGTACAACCCATATCTTGCCTGGCCACGTACACAAGGACAGATTCCTCTAATTAGAGAGAACTGTTAAGAAGTATCTAGTACTTAACAGAATGAGAAGTTGGGAAGTAGGGAAGACAAGGGAGAATTTGAAGAAATACCATACCAGCCATCATAGAACCATTGGCCTTCAACAGATAAATGGACTCAAGCCATTATACATTTATACCCTGCTTTTCTGCCTCAGTTATAACCTTGATCCCTTACCTGATATCCTCACTCCCCCTTGCTCTACCTGAAAAAAGCTTATCCATCTTTCATGAGTGATAATATTAATAAGATACTATTCTTTCTCCCCTGACCCAGTGTGGGGAAGGTGCCAGTACACTTGGGTCTCCAGCCAGGGATGCAGTGGCCCCTCCCGAGCCTTTTCCAGGCCACCAGGGCAACGAAATCCTGCTGCCCTCTGGGCCTGGCCATCCTCCTGCAGTGCAGCTGCCACTCTATCCCCAGTGTGCCCTCCTCTGCCTTCGCTGCCCCAGGAATGACAGCATCTTCCAGCAACTTTTACTTTGGAGTGTCAGCTCCTCCACATTAAGGTCGATTCTTGAAAGCTGGTGCTTTGTGCTGGCGGCTGCACTTTCTCCCCTTCCCTCTACCCCTCCCTCCAAAGCCCAGGTGAGGTAGGAGTGGAATGCTCTCTGAGTGCGTGAGGATACACGTCATGCTCAGCAATGTTCCTTCGTTCTGCTCACTTACACTGTCCAGGAGAGGGGCCCTGCTCGGTCTAACTTCTGCCCAAAGAGAACTGGTTGGGCCAAACATCTGAAAAGACCTGACCCTTTCAGCTCAGGTTAGACATGACTGGATTCCGGCTTGCGGCGGGAGCCTCTCTAGAGCCCTGTCTTCTTTCTCTCTCTCTCTGCTCCTCTCCACCTCAGCTGTCTCCCTCCCTTGTCCTCTCCCTAATGTCATTCTGTCTCCTTTACTGTCTCCTAATGTCTCTTATATATCTCCTCTCCCCTTCTTCAACCAGGAAACAAAAGAATAAAACATAATAAAATAATAAAACCCTCATGCAAATGGATACCCCTGGGCTGAGCGAATCTGAGCAGAGGAAATTATTTGATTATTTGATCTTAGGTCAAACAATGTGGGGGGACGGGGTGCGTTGCGGTCCAGAGCCTCTGGACCTGGACGTGCACCCTGCTCATCTGCTAGACTTGCCTTGTATCCTCACAGTGCCCAGCGCAGTGCCAGGCACATGGTCACCTCTCAAGAAAGGACAAGACACTTGGCACAGGTGAGGGCAGAGAGGGAAGGGGAAGAGGTCAGGGTCAGGGATGGGTCAAGGCTGGGGAGGGGCTTCAGGAGGAGGATGCTTGGGAGCCGTTCATTCCTAGTCCAGGTCTTTACGCCCGGAGGCCCCAGAGCAGAAACAAACTCTGTGTGTACACTCAGCCCACCCGCCAGAGCCCTGCACACCCAGTCAGCAGCAGCCATGGGGCTGGGGCCGGGGCCGGGGCTGGGATGGAGTCCTGGTCAGCATCAGCCTGTCTGATGCCAATTAAGACCCAGGAATCCCCTGCCCCTAACCCTGGGCTGAGATCAAAAGACCACGGCCCTCAGATGAGGGGCCCCAACCCATAAATCTGAGGGAGCCGGGGCCCCCAGCTAACAAGCTGCCCTGGCTCAGACCAGAGCCGGGTCCTGCATCCTGTTTCATTCCCGGGAGCAGCCAGCCCAGAGTGAAGGGCCAGAGGCCCTGGACCCCAGCGCACCCTGCCCCCGACAACACCCAGCTCTGCCCAGTAAATCCTGGGGTCAGTGTCCTGGAGGGTAACTGAGGCATCACACTATCCCCTGGGCGGCTCCTGCCTCTCCAGCCCCCAAGAGCCACTCTCAGTGCCCACTGTCTGGCCCCACAAGAATTTTAACCACTAACATGTGGGCTCAGGAGACTCCGGAAGAGCAAATGTCTTTACCTCCTTTGATTCCTTTCATACAGCGAGCTTTTTAAATTTTAATTTGAGGTGACCTCTGACCTAAGTTCCCATTCCCATAGATTCCAGATATTTCCTGTGCCCTCAGATAACCTCCCATGCTGGCACACCCCACCTCCCCAACCAGAAGCTCCTGCTAAGTGGCCACTGCACCCGCCACAACTGTAGCCTGCTCAGAGCACCCTCAGCCCCTGCTCCTGGTTCCCTCCAGTACCCCATCTCCTCTCCCAAGGGCCAAAGATACCTGCTGTCCACCAAACATCTCCCCAGGGCTCTGGGTCCCCACTGGGTGCCCTGCACTGTGCTAAGCTAAGCTGTGCAGAGGCTACAGAATGGGTCAGCTCCTGGCCCCACCTTCGAGGCACTGAGACCCGAAGAGAAGCAGGAACACCTCTGTGTGAAGGGGTCCCAGGACTGGAGCCCAGAGCTGAGAGGTCAGGCAGGCTCCTTGCAGGTGGGGGCTTTCCAGCAGGGCTGGCTTCCAGAAGGACCCCCAGAAGGCTCCCACGTAGCGCTCCGTCAGAGCCCAGGCAGCCATCCCCAGCGTGGCCACTCCCAACAAGTGCCTGCAGTTCTCCAGAGCCCACAGCCTGGAAGATCCAGTCAGAGCCATGGAGTGGCCCTCTGGGCCTGCCCCGTGGTCCATCAGGCGGCCTCCCGGGCTCCAAAGCCCTACCCCCCACCAGCCCCAGCCTTCTCACCAGTGGTTTGGCCATGACTCCCGTTAAAGCCTTCCCCTGGCACCCCATCCCAGCTCTGTCATTCCCAGTGACTCACGCTGCCTGCCCAGGCCCAGCTCACCACAGCTGACATCACTCTCACCCCCTGCCCTTTCCAGCAAACCCTAGTGAGCATTCTCTTTCCTCTGACCCACCTTCCTTCTCAGAGTCGAGAATGCTAGAACGGGGAAGGAACTTAGGGAGTAGCTAGGGTGGCCACCCTTTACAGCTGGGATGCCGGGACCCTAGGAGGGCTAGGAGTTCATCCTGTTCATAGGCCGTGATGCAATGGAACTTGGCTCTCTGACCTAGAGGGGCCGATCTGGGCTCCACCAGATGTCAGGGGGGCAATCGCTGCTCGACCAGGGGGGCTCTTACTCCTTCTACCTGCCCAGCAGATCCCAGAAACCACGGACCAGACTCGCCAGGGCCCATGGCTGCCCCTCAGCAGCAGGAGACCACAGGACTGCCCCAACCCCTTCCCATGGCCCAAGGCGGGTGTGGCCAGTTCTTCCTCAGAGACGTGGCTTGTTTCAGAGGAACCTAAGAACAGAAGGAAGGTGCAGGTGTAAAATCCTGCCAGGAAGAGGAGACTGAGCGGCAGCCTCACTAAGGTCCTGAGGGACAGTGGGGAAGGGGCCGTCCGAGGGCCCAGGGCTGACGAAGAGAAGCAGAGAGGAGCCAAGTTCTCAGAGTACGCCCTGTGCCTCAGGGGCAAGAACAGCCCGTGGGGCAGCAGTTTTCAAGTTGTTGGCGCTGGTCCAAGAGCATCGCCTGGGAACTGGTTAGAAATTCAGAAGGCAAATCTTCAAGCTCCACCCCAGATCTACTGATCAGACACTTGGGGTGGGGCCCCCCGCAAGTTCTCCAGCTGCTTCCGATGCACGCTTAAGTTTGAAAAACGCTGCCATAAAGAACAGCCAAAGCGGTTAGTGGGTCTGGTACTTGGCCAGCACCTGCCGGTCCTGGCCCCCAGGGGACTCACTGACGCCCCCCCCAAGCCCACTCGGCTTGCCCTTGCTGTGATCCCTTCCCACCCAATCAGTCAGGGCGTCCCAGAAGTCTGGAATGAGTCTCGTGGCCCGAGATGTGCCTGTGAGTATGGGTAGCCTCAAAGACACATGCCCTCTCCATTTGTCTGCAATGTTGCCTCTGTCCATACAAATATGGGTCTGCCTCAGTTTCCCTGCCTCACACTTCAGCTCACCGTTAGCCTTGGAAGTCTGCCCTGGACCCCAGCCCAACCCACTGGGCCCTGTACCATGCCATGAACAGGGCTGGCTTCCTCCCTGAGGCACCACATCCTGTTCCTGTACCCCCAGTGCTGGCTGACGTCATTTATGGACAACCATCCAAATGGTGCTGCAGCTGCCCAGCACCTCCGTGTACAAATGCACAGGCTGTTCACTAAACAAGGGCCACCGGTTGAGGGAGCCAATGGAGGAATAAAACCCAGCTCACATTCCACTTAGCCAAGCCAGGACCCCTATGACAAGGTGGTATTCACCAGCTAGGACACCATTTTCTGTCTTGCACAAATGCATTATATGGGCTAGTGCTAGAGTGTCATTCTGCCCTTCCCCTAAGTTTCCTCTGTTTTTTAATTGGAACCCCCTCCCCACCACCCTCCCACCCCACCACCCCACTTTTTCCATGTCTACACTAGCTGCATCTCTACTGTCTCATGTCTGCATCCACCAGAACCCACCCTTCCACACTGGCCATGCCCTTTGACATCACATGGGCCCTAATTGTCTTCTTTCTTTGAAGCGTCCTTTCTGGATCAGATCCACCTTTTTCTCTTCTCACTGCCCTTCCTCACTGACACCTCTATCATGTGTAATATGACATAATAACCAGCAGCAGAATAATGATGTAACAGTCAGCAGTAACCATTTTTGCCAATTGAAGTTTGAGGTCATTTCATTACAGCATCTCCTAAGGCATCCCATTCACAGATGTGCTGGAAAGGTCCTCCACGGGCTGCCTAAGGTTTCAGCCCCCTAACCTCTGCACATCGGGGGCTCTGGGCTCCCTCTGCCCCAGGGCAGCTCTCAGAGACTTGGAAACCATGATCCCCACTGGGGCCTTCTCTTCCTGCCCTTTTTTTTTTTTTTTTTTTTTTTTTTTTTAATAATTATTTTTTATTGAAGGGTAGTTGACACACAGTATTACATTACATGAGTTTCAAGTGTACAACACAGTGGTAGAACATTTATATACATAATTCTAGGTTCCAGCTATCACCCTACCAAGCTGTTACAATATCTTGACTATATTCCTTATGCTATACATTACATCCTGGTTACTAATTTATTTTACCATTGGAAGTCTGTCCTTTTTTTTTTTTTTTTTTTTTTTTTTTTTTGTGAGGGCATCTCTCATATTTATTGATCAAATGGTTGTTAACGACAATAAAATTCTGTATAGGGGAGTCAATGCTCAATGCACAATCATTATTCCACCCCAAGCCTAATTTTTGTCAGTCTCCAATCTTCTGAGGCATAACAAACAAGTTTTTGCATGTAGAACAAATTCTTACATAATGAATAAGTTACATAGTGAACAGTACAAGGGCAGTCATCACAGAAACTTTCGGTTTTGCTCATGCATTATGAACTCTAAACAGTCAGTTCAAATATGAATACTCATTTGGTTTTTATACTTGATTTATATGTGGATACCACATTTCTCTCTTTATTATTATTATTTTTAATAAAATGCTGAAGTGGTAGGTAGATACAAGATAAAGGTAGAAAACATAGTTTAGTGTTGTAAGAGAGCAAATGTAGATGATCAGGTGTGTGCCTGTAGACTATGTGTTAATCCAAGCTAGACAAGGGCAATAAAACATCCACGTATGCAGAAGATTTCTCTCAGAACGGGGGGGTGAGGTTCTAAGCCTCACCTCTGTTGATCCCCAATTTCTCACCTGATGGCCCCCCTGCGACTGTGCCTGTCTTAGGTTGTTCCTCCCTTGAGGAATCTTACCCGTCTCTGGCTAACCAGTCATCTTCCGGGGCCATACAGGGAAATGTGAAGTTGGTAAGTGAGAGAGAAGCCTTATTGTTTGAAAAAGTTAGCTTTTTACTTCTTTGCATATTTATGCCCTGTGGCTTCTATGCCCAGCATTTGTCTTGAGGTATCTTTACCACTTGGAAGAATTATGATACTCGGTAAATTTGATATGAGGCACGAATTCTATTTAAGGGTTGTAATTAGGAAGGAAGAAGAAAAGCTATAGAAGTAGCAGGCGGAAGAAAACATGGGAAGATTGATTATTTCTTTGATATATCTTCTTGTAGAGTAACTTCAGCATGTATAGGTTTTAAGCTACTACTTAAATTGCACACACACATTAACATAATAGGAGTATAGTTACATAACCAAGGCATATCTGTAATTACCAGCCATCTGCAGTGAAACCAAGAAAACCAGTTAGGCACCTTAGGCATTTGTGAAAACTTATCTATGATATGGTGGATATTGTCCAAATGAACTTGAACAGTCTGAGAGAAATCAGACAAATTAAAACAACCCATTCCTGGGGACTGTTCACATGCCATATGTTCTTTTAACAATAAATAGTTTGTAGTTGTAAGACTTTGGAGCGCTACAATTTGCACTTCTCCAAATTCTTGGTTGAGTTCCAACAGTATAGATCCAGTCCAATTTTGTTGTTTTACTGTATGCACAGGCCAGCTTAGATATCTCCTTCCTCATTCCCATGGCAAGTCCAGGAACTGGTGGGATGAGTGCATCTACAGCTGTAGCAGTGCGTGGATCTTTGTTGGGGTTTTTTGATGATCATCTTCTGGCATGAGTCTTCCAGAGAGTGCAGATGTTGGAAGTTCTTTTTCATATCGTATCTTAGTTCATTTTCGGGGTAGCCGAATTAGGCTTTGATCCTCTGTGTAAACACAAACAGACCCTTTGCCTACACTTTTATATGCCCTTTATACCCTTGTGTAGAACTCGTTGGAGGTTACCACACAGGAACTGCCCTTTTTTTTTTTTTTTTTTTTTGCTATCACTAATCTACACTTACATGACGAATATTATGTTTACTAGGCTCTCCCCTATACCAGGTCTCCCCTATAAACCCCTTTACAGTCACTGTCCATCAGCATAGCAAAATGTTGTAGAATCACTACTTGCCTTCTCTGTGTTGTACAGCCCTCCCTTTTCTCCTACCCCCCCATGCATGTTAATCTTAATACCCCCCTACTTCTCCCCCCCTTATCCCTCCCTACCCACCCATCCTCCCCAGTCCCTTTCCCTTTGGTACCTGTTAGTCCATTCTTGAGTTCTGTGATTCTGCTGCTGTTTTGTTCCTTCAGTTTTTCCTTTGTTCTTATATTCCACAGATAAGTGAAATCATTTGGTATTTCTCTTTCTCCGCTTGGCTTGTTTCACTGAGCATAATACCCTCCAGCTCCATCCATGTTGCTGCAAATGATTGGATTTGCCCTTTTCTTATAGCTGAGTAGTATTCCATTGTGTATATGTACCACATCTTCTTTATCCATTCATCTATTGATGGACATTTAGGTTGCTTCCAATTCTTGGCTATTGTAAATAGTGCTGCAATAAACATAGGGGTGCATCTGTCTTTCTCAAACTTGATTGCTGCATTCTTAGGGTAAATTCCTAGGAGTGGAATTCCTGGGTCAAATGGTAAGTCTGTTTTGAGCATTTTGATGTACCTCCATACTGCTTTCCACAATGGTTGAACTAACTTACATTCCCACCAGCAGTGTAGGAGGGTTCCCCTTTCTCCACAGCCTCGCCAACATTTGTTGTTGTTTGTCTTTTGGATGGCAGCCATCCTTACTGGTGTGAGGTGATACCTCATTGTAGTTTTAATTTGCATTTCTCTGATAATTAGCGATGTGGAGCATCTTTTCATGTGTCTGTTGGCCATCTGTATTTCTTTTTTGGAGAACTGTCTGTTCAGTTCCTCTGCCCATTTTTTAATTGGGTTATTTGTTTTTTGTTTGTTGAGGCGTGAGAGCTCCTTATATATTCTGGACGTCAAGCCTTTATCGGATGTGTCATTTTCAAATATATTCTCCCATACTGTAGGGATCCTTCTTGTTCTATTGATGGTGTCTTTTGCTGTACAGAAGCTTTTCAGCTTAATATAGTCCCACTTACTCATTTTTGCTGTTGTTTTCCTTGCCCGGGGAGATATGTTCAAGAAGAGGTCACTCATGTTTATGTCTAAGAGGTTTTCGCCTATGTTTTCTTCCAAGAGTTTAATGGTTTCATGGCTTACATTCAGGTCTTTGATCCATTTTGAGTTTACTTTTGTATATGGGGTTAGACAATGGTCCAGTTTCATTCTCCTACATGTAGCTGTCCAGTTTTGCCAGCACCACCTGTTGAAGAGACTGTCATTTCGCCATTGTATGTCCATGGCTCCTTTATCAAATATTAATTGACCATATATGTCTGGGTTAATGTCTGGATTCTCTAGTCTGTTCCATTGGTCTGTGGCTCTGCTCTTGTGCCAGTACCAAATTGTCTTGATTACTATGGCTTTATAGTAGAGCTTGAAGTTGGGGAGTGAGATCCCCCCTACTTTATTCTTCTTTCTCAGGATTGCTTTGGCTATTCGGGGTCTTTGGTGTTTCCATATGAATTTTTGAATTGTTTGTTCCAGTTCATTGAAGAATGTTGCTGGTAGTTTCATAGGGATTGCATCAAATCTGTATATTGCTTTGGGCAGGATGGCCATTTTAACGATATTAATTCTTCCTAGCCACGAGCATGGGATGAGTTTCCATCTGTTAGTGTCCCCTTTAATTTCTCTTAAGAGTGACTTGTAGTTTTCAGAGTATAAGTCTTTCACTTCTTTGGTTAGGTTTATTCCTAGGTATTTTATTTTTTTTGATGCAATTGTGAATGGAGTTGTTTTCCTAATTTCTCTCTCTGTTGGTTCATTGTTAGTATACAGGAAAGCCACAGATTTCTGTGTGTTGATTTTGTATCCTGCAACTTTGCTGTATTCCGATATCAGTTCTAGTAGTTTTGGGGTGGAGTCTTTAGGGTTTTTTATGTACAGTATCATGTCATCTGCAAATAGTGACAGTTTAACTTCTTCTTTACCAATCTGGATTCCTTGTATTTCTTTATTTTGTCTGATTGCCGTGGCTAGGACCTCCAGTACTATGTTAAATAACAGTGGAGAGAGTGGGCATCCCTGTCTAGTTCCCGATCTCAGAGGAAATGCTTTCAGCTTCTCGCTGTTCAATATAATGTTGGCTGTGGGTTTATCATAGATGGCCTTTATTATGTTGAGGTACTTGCCCTCTATTCCCATTTTGCTGAGAGTTTTTAACATGAATGGATGTTGAACTTTGTCAAATGCTTTTTCAGCATCTATGGAGATGATCATGTGGTTTTTGTCTTTCTTTTTGTTGATGTGGTGGATGATGTTGATGGACTTTCGAATGTTGTACCATCCTTGCATCCCTGGAATGAATCCCACTTGGTCGTGGTGTATGATCCTTTTGATGTATTTTTGAATTCGGTTTGCTAATATTTTGTTGAGTATTTTTGCATCTACGTTCATCAGGGATATTGGTCTGTAGTTTTCTTTTTTGGTGGGGTCTTTGCCTGGTTTTGGTATTAGGGTGATGTTAGCTTCATAGAATGAGTTTGGGAGTATCCCCTCCTCCTCTATTTTTTGGAAGACTTTAAGGAGAATGGGTACTATGTCTTCCCTGTATGTCTGATAAAATTCCGAGGTAAATCCATCTGGCCCGGGGGTTTTGTTCTTTGGTAGTTTTTTGATTACCTCTTCAATTTCATTGCTGGTAATTGGTCTGTTTAGATTTTCTGTTTCTTCCTGGGTCAATCTTGGAAGGTTATATTTTTCTAGGAAGTTGTCCATTTCTCCTAGGTTTCCCAGCTTGTTAGCATATAGGTTTTCATAGTATTCTCCAATAATTCTTTGCATTTCCGTGGGGTCCGTCGTGATTTTTCCTTTCTCGTTTCTGATACTGTTGATTTGTGTTGACTCTCTTTTCTTCTTAATAAGTCTGGCTAGAGGCTTATCTATTTTGTTTATTTTCTCGAAGAACCAGCTCTTGGTTTCATTGATTTTTGCAATTGTTTTATTCTTCTCAATTTTATTTATTTCTTCTCTGATCTTTATTATGTCCCTCCTTCTGCTGACCTTAGGCCTCATCTGTTCTTCTTTTTCCAATTTCGATAATTGTGACATTAGACCATTCATTTGGGATTGCTCTTCCTTTTTTAAATATGCTTGGATTGCTATATACTTTCCTCTTAAGACTGCTTTTGCTGTGTCCCACAGAAGTTGGGGCTTAGTGTTGTTGTTGTCATTTGTTTCCATATATTGCTGGATCTCCATTTTGATTTGGTCATTGATCCATTGATTATTTAGGAGCGTGTTGTTAAGCCTCCATGTGTTCGTGAGCCTCTTTGCTTTCTTTGTACAGTTTATTTCTAGTTTTATGCCTTTGTGGTCTGAAAAGTTGGTTGGTAGGATTTCAATCTTTTGGAATTTTCTGAGGCTCTTTTTGTGGCCTAGTATGTGGTCTATTCTGGAGAATGTTCCATGTGCACTTGAGAAGAATGTATATCCCACTGCTTTTGGATATAGAGTTCTATAGATGTCTATTAGGTCCATCTGCTCTACTGTGTTGTTCAGTGCTTCCGTGTCCTTACTTATTTTCTGCCCAGTGGATCTATCCTTTGGGGTGAGTGGTGTGTTGAAGTCTCCTAGAATGAATGCATTGCAGTCTATATCCCCCTTTAGTTCTGTTAGTATTTGTTTCACATATGCTGGTGCTCCTGTGTTGGGTGCATATATATTTAGAATGGTTATATCCTCTTGTTTGACTGAGCCCTTTATCATTATGTAGTGTCCTTCTTTATCTCTTGTTACTTTCTTTGTTTTGAAGTCTATTTTGTCTGATATTAGTACTGCAACCCCTGCTTTCTTCTCACTGTTGTTTGCTTGAAATATGTTTTTCCATCCCTTGACTTTTAGTCTGTACATGTCTTTGGGTTTGAGGTGAGTTTCTTGTAAGCAGCATATAGATGGGTCTTGCTTTTTTATCCATTCTGTTACTCTGTGTCTTTTGATTGGTGCATTCAACCCATTAACATTTAGGGTGACTATTGAAAGATATGTACTTATTGCCATTGCAGGCTTTAAATTCGTGGTTACCAAAGGTTCAAGGTTAGCCTCTTTAGTATCTTACTGCCTAACTTAGCTCGCTTATTGAGCTGTTATATACACTATCTGGAGATTCTTTTCTTCTCTCCCTTCTTGTTCCTCCTCCTTGATTCTTCATATGTTGGGTGTTTTGTGCTGTGCTCTTTCTAGGAGTGCTCCCATCTAGAGCAGTCCCTGTAAGATGTTCTGTAGAGGTGGTTTGTGGAAAGCAAATTCCCTCAGCTTTTGTTTGTCTGGGAATTTTTTAATCCCACCGTCATATTTGAATGATAGTCGTGCTGGATACAGTATCCTTGGTTCAAGGCCCTTCTGTTTCATTGTATTAAATATATCATGCCATTCTCTTCTGGCCTGTAGGGTTTCTGTTGAGAAATCTGACGTTAGCCTGATGGGTTTCCCTTTATAGGTGACCTTTTTCTCTCTAGCCGCCTTTAACACTCTTTCCTTGTCCTTGATCTTTGCCATTTTAATTATTATGTGTCTTGGTGTTGCCCTTCTTGGATCCTTTCTGTTGGGGGTTCTGTGTATTTCCGTGGTCTGTTTGATTACTTCCTCCCCCAGTGTGGGGAAGTTTTCAGCAATTATTTCTTCTAAGATACTTTCCATCTCTTTGCCTCTCTCTTCTTCTTCTGGGACCCCTATAATACGGATATTGCTCCTTTTAGATTGGTCACACAGTTCTCTTAATATTGTTTCATTCCTGGAGATCCTTTTGTCTCTCTCTATGTCAGCTTCTATGCGTTCCTGTTCTCTTATTTCAATTCCATCAATGGCCTCTTGCATTCTATCCATTCTGCTTATAAACCCTTCCAGAGTTTGTTTCATTTCTGCGATCTCCTTTCTGGCATCTGTGATCTCTTTCCGGACTTCATCCCATTTTTCTTGCGTATTTCTCTGCATCTCTGTCAGCATGTTTATGATTCTTATTTTGAATTCTTTGTCAGGAAGACTGGTTAGGTCTGTCTCCTTCTCTGGTGTTGTCTCTGTGATCTTTGTCTGCCTGTAGCTTTGCCTTTTCATGGTGATAGGAATAGTCTGCAGAACTGGGACGAGTGACGGCTGGAAAGACTTCCTTTCTTGTTGGTTTGTGGCCCTCCTCTCCTGGGAGAACAGCGGCCTCTAGTGGCTTGTGCTGCGCAGCTGCGCGCAGACAGGGTTTCTGCTTCCTGCCCGGCTGCTATGGAGTTAATCTCCGCTGTTGCTGTGGGCGTGGCCTGGCTCGGGCAGGTACTCCAAAATGGTGGAGTCGCGTTGGAGCAGGAGCTGCTGGGAGGCTATTTATCTCCGTAAGGGGCCTCCCTGCTCCCTGCAGCCCAGGGGTTAGGGTGCCCAGAGACCCCGGATTCCCTACCTCTGGATTAAGTGACCCGCCCTGCCCCTTTAAGACTTCCAAAAAGCACCCGCCAAAACAAAACAACGACCACAAAAAAAAACAAGAAAAAAAAATTTTTTTAATTAAAAAAAAAAATTTTTAATTAAAAAAAAAAAAGGTGGTCTTTCGTTTTTCTTTATTCTCCGGTGCCAGCCTCAGGCCTCTGCTCACCGGTCTTTCTGCCCTGTTTCCCTAATATTGGGGTCCCTGTCCCTTTAAGACTTCCAAAAAGCGCTCGCCAAAACAAAGCAGCAAAAAAGCAAAAAAAAAAAATGGTCGCGCGCTTTTCTTATGTCCTCTGTCGCCCAGCCTCCAGTGCCTGCTCACTGTTGTTGCTGCCCTGTTTTCCCAGTATCGAGGGCCCTGCGCTCTGGCCTGGATGGCTGGGGCTGGGTGTTCGGCAGCCCTGGGCTCCGTCTCCCTCCCGCTCTGCCTGCTCTTCTCCCGCTGGGAGTGGGAGTTGGGGGGAGGGGCGCTCGGCTCCCGCGGGGCCGGGGCTTGTATCTTACCCCCTTCGCGAGGCGCTGGGTTCTCTCAGGTGCGGATGTGGTCTGGATATTGTCCTGTGTCCTCTGGTCTTTATTCTAGGAAGGGTTGTCTTTGTTATATTTTCATAGATATATGTTGTTTTGGGAGGAGATTTCCGCTGCTCTACTCACGCCGCCATCTTCCGCCCCCTCTCCTCTCTTCCTGCCCTTTTAACTAGTCCACCAGAGTTCCATCTCCTCCATCACTACAAGTCAAGCTTTGTCATCTTGATTCTACTCATTGATTTTTTTCCAGACAATTGAACACAAACAAGTGTATTTTCTATTTTAACGATTTAGGATTAAGAGAAAGCTTTCCAAAATGTAATGTATTCTTCACCACCTCCTGAAACAGATAAGAGCAGACAAAATGTAGCCTTTTCTTGGGGCCTCGAGATAACAATTATTTTTTGAGCCACTACAAAAGTTTTTTTTAATAACTCAAGTAATTACATGATCACTGTAGGGAGAAAATGGAAAATACAGATACATGAAAAGAAAAGAGAATTGCTATCACCTGATATCTTACCAACCAGAGGCAATGACTAATGATTTTTCGTTGTATAACTTTCTGGACTTTTTCCTAAGCAAACACACTTCACTAGTTTGGGGCACAAATTCAGTCAATCTTGTTTATTCAATAATTGCTTCAGCTCTATATGCCCATATTAAAGGGAAGCTTTATTCCACACTGATTCCTCCAAGGAAATTGGAAGCATCCTCATTCCTAGGAGTAATTCTGATTGCAAACAGCAATCAGAGAGAAACTGGAACGTCAAGACGTCCCAGGCCCCATTGCTTCTGGCACAGCTCTACGGGGTCTCGAGGAAAACGGTCTTGCAGGAATCATGCCTCACCAAGTCTGCCCCTCACCTGGTCCTCAGAGGTGCCAAGGTCAGGCTCCAAGGTCACAGCAGGTCTTGTAGCTCACACTTCCCAAGCAGACCATGACCACGGCAGAGGCGGCTTCATCCCGGGGGAATTCTGTTCTCAGCCGCACTCCGGGCTTGGGCACACGGAGGCCCTGAGATCCAGCCAGATCACTGATTCTGACCCTGCCCGCTCTTCCTGGCACCATCCTCTTTTGGCCTGTGGTCCTCTCCTGAGCTTCATCAGAGGAATTACAACTTTGGCATGGAAGGATCTTGTCTTCACCCCTTTCTTCCCAGATGTTCCTCGGCCCCAAGCAAATTAATTCCTTGCTCCTCTATGCGGACGCCTACCAGGGCCTGCCTTTGTCAGGCCATCCAGGAAGCTGTCCTATCGTTTACCCCAGGAAATCAAAGCTCACTGGTCTGACCTGTGGATAACTAAGAGGGGCCACTCCTGGGACAGTCCCCTGAACAAAGAAGTTGGTTCTCACCAGATTGTCTAGATAGAAAAGGAGCTGATAGCAACTGCATTAAAAAGAAAGCAAAGCCTGGCCTGGTAGGCTACCTCTCAATTTGCCGCATGCCCACTCTCCAGATGAGGACATGGGGATCGCCCACTTACTTCCTGAGAGACTGAAGCGCCAGCCTCCAGCTCTGAAGGTTTTATCACAAAGCTGCTTCCTGCATATATTGATGCATCCGAAATTCCTCTCTCTCTGGAAGGAACTGAGAGTGCCCTCTGGCCCCAACCCCCAGGCCACATAACCTAGGGCTGACCCTGACCAATAGCATTACTTACTGGGCACCAGGTGCAGCTGTGGTTGCCCCTCAGGTCCCAGGCCAGAGGCAACCATGCTTTGCCCCCTGCGGCCTAGGCCTGGGAGGTGCCTCCTTGTCAGCTCAGGGGCATGGCAGGAGCCGGGCTGGCACAGCCCCTGCACTCAGTGCCCTCCTCTGCCACCACAGACGCAAGGGGTGGGCAGTTTGGTAGGCATTTATGTGTTGACGTTCTGAGATTGTTTGAGATAATGAAATACATCTTTCCGAGGCCAGGAGAAGAGGACAATGAAGGAGCCTGAGTGCATGGGCACTGCTCATTTTTCACTTGGCTTTCTCCCCTCCGCCCAGGATCCCACCTCTGCTGTGGACCACATACTGGCCCCTCTGTGCCCTGCTGCATTCTGCTGGGGAGCACAGCCCAGTGTCGGGTATCTTCCTTCCCCCACTCCAGCCGTTGGGCCTACACTTTCTGCTTTGAGGGTCAAGGGACATAGAAGGTAAAGCTCTGACCTGGTGCCACCTGCCTGGGCACCAGCCTCTGGGAAGAGGAGCACCCCATGCACAGAAGCTGACCCAAACTCTCACGCTCCTGGCCAGACACGCCCTGGGTCGGGCTGGGTGGGGCAGGTGTATATCTCGCCTGACAAGCTCTGTGAGGCAGGAGACAAAGGGAGAGAAAGGCTTGGGCGGCAGCACCTCGCACTGATGAGAAGCTGGAGGCGGAGCAGGGAACTAGGGTCTCCCCGACAGGTGGAAGCCCAGGAGGGTGGCCATCATAGCAGGGCTGGGGCAGGGCACCAAGGCAGGCTTCCTGGGCTTCTCGCAGTTCACAGAGTAGCAGAGGGACCTTTGCAAACAGCCCTCAGGGAACCTCCCTAAGAGAGGCTACCTAGGGCGCTGGGAAAGCCCCTGCCAGTCCCCGACTTCTTACCTGTAGGTGCTACAGAATTTTCACGTAGGAGACGGCCATGACGGGGGCAAAGGACGTGGCTAGGAGCAGCCTCTGCCCAGCCAAGCACACCGTTTTATTTAAATGAAAGCTTCATTTGGGGGTGATTCTCATTCTCACACTTGTCCGCCTTCTCATTTTCCCAGGTCAGCCCTCCCCAGATTCCTCTGCCTTCCTGCCTCCATCTAAGCCTGCTGCTTCCCTAATCTTCAAGCACCAATTGTATCAGGTGTTAATGTTCTGCTCCAGAACCTTCAATGACTCCCACTCGTGATGCAGCTAAATTCAAGTCCTGCATTCGAGGTCTTCTGAGTTACGGTGACCGTAGAGTCCAGTTCATCTGGGACAGTCTGGTTTATACCTGCGGCTCCGGCATAATTATTAATAGCACCTCCTCTCATGAAAAATGTCCCAGTTTGGATAACAAATGATGTGGTCAACCTGCCTACAGATCACTCCGAGCCTGATTCTCCAGGCTAATAATGTCCAACAACTGTCTCTCCTTGAATCTTGTGAGTTGGTGGTTCTTAACTCTGATTGCTCATTAGAATCACTTGAGGAGATTTTAATAAATACTGCTGCCTGGGCTCACCCTAAAGCAATTTCATTAAAACAGAATCTCTAGGGTTGGTAATTTTTTAAGCCCCCAGGCAACTCTGATATGCAGCCAGGGTTGAGAACTATTGACCCAAGAAAAACAGGTGCTCTGGGACTCTGTCCCTGAACGTACGTCAGACGTTTCTGCCCCTGACTTTTTTGGTGACTTGCTCCCACTGTCTACCATCCATTTAAGTCCCATCTGAGGGGCCAAGCCCAGCCCCAGTGCCCCTTCATCTCTCCTAAACCCTGAGCCAGAAGGGGCCTCCCCCGCTGTACCCCTCTGCCCTTTCCCTCCACAGCTACCCCGTATTATACCATCATCAGGAACCATGCTTTGCCTCCTTGATGGTCCATGAGCCCCTGGGGTAGGTAGTGTCTGGTTCATCGTTGGGGCCCCAGGACCCTGAACCAGCTTGCAGCAAAGGCCCCAGCACCTGGCTGAGTGACTGTCACCACTGGTCCTGAACTCGGGCAGCACACTTATGTCCCAGCTGGGCACCATGCTACCTCTCCAAGTTACCTTCCTTCCCCTGTGTGTGGCGTCTCATTCATTCTGCTTTGTGCCGGATGCCATCTCCCCCTTCCCCTCCTCTGAGTTCCCTGCACTACAGGAGAACCCAGCGGACTGTCTTGCACAGATACGTTACTCAGCAAATACTGATTAATAAGCAACTGATTAACAGATAAACAAAGCATAATGTGTTCATATAGTGGACTATTATTCAAGAACAAAAAATAGTGAAGTACTAACACACGCTATGATACAGGAACCCTTGGAGACATTATGCTAAGTAGAAGAAAGCCAGACATAAAACATCATAATTGATAAGATATCCTCTATATGAAATGTCCAGAATAGGCCAATCTATAGAAACAGAAAATAGATTAATGGTTGCCAGAGGATGGAAGAGGGGGAAATTGGGACTAACTGCTCATACATGCAGGGTTTCTTTTTTGGGAGGTTAGAAATGCTTTGAAGCTGGTTAGTGGGGATGGTTGCACAACCTTGTGACTACATTAAAAACCACTGAATTGTACACTTTGAAATGGTGGATTTTGTGGTATTTGTACACTTTGAAATGGTGGATTTTGTGGTATTTTAATTATATTGCAATTAAAAAGAAATTTTGCTGATGGATTTTTCCTCCTTTCCGTGTTCTCAAACATTAATATTCACTGGAATCACCTGAAATGTTTGGTAAAGGGGTGGTTTTCTGGGCTTCACCTTAGAGCTTCCGTTCAGCAGATGGGGCAGAGCCCAGGAATCTGCATTCGGGGGTGGCATTCTAAGTGCCACTTCCCCGTTCCCCAGGGGACTTGGGTCAGAGCATTTCTGAGCCAACCTCGCAACCTCAGAAGACAAATAAAATCCTTTAACCTATTATTTCAGAAAAAAAGCTGAAGATTTCAAACACAACCAAAACTTTGTTTTTAGTCTGCTTCTTATTAGAAACAGACTGGGACCCATAGAAACCCCATTAAGGGTAGGTAATGGAGTAATCATGATCACAATAAAAGAACCGAATGGAAAAACTGCCTGGCCTCCGGCAAACCACAGAAAAATTATCTTCTGCCTCCAGTGCTCTACTGAACCATTCAGATGAAAATATCCCACTAGCCACATGGGGAGCTTACTTTGGGGAAAGAGCTCAACATTAGTAAACCACTGCTCGCTGCCCCTGTCCAAATACATGCTTACAGATCCCCGCACCTACAGGGTCAAAATTCTGATATTTGTTATGTGCTCCATGACTAGGGCTTTCTTTGGGGTTACAAGGAAGCAGAATTGCAAACTGGTATTAGAAAGTAATCAAAGGGAATGTCTGTATGCAATTATTTTGTTCTGAGACCAGCTTTCAGAGGAACCGGGCCGTAAAGCCCTGAGGTCACGAGGTGTGCTCCCCAATCTACACATGCACATGACTTTGCTCCCCAAGAAACACAGAAGGCAAAGGCCTGGGTTTCTTCCTTTTTGCTTCTTTCTTGGAGGATGAAGTCTCACCCCAAGAGTTCCTAAAGGACCCTTTCCACCATGTCCCCTGGCTGGTTCTGAACCATGGCAAGAGGAAGTCTTTTTAATAACCTCTTACCCTGGAAAGTAGCAATTACTGTGATTTGAGAACAGACAACCCTTGCTTAACAGCAATTTGCTTAACAAAACTCCAAATTGAATGAGGGATAAATGAGAGGAAATGACATTAGTGATGCACGTCTGCCGAGTTCTGGTACTGTGCTGGTCAATCTCTCACACATTTTCACATTTCATTCAACAAGCCACACAACACACCCACCATGAAGGTATTATTATCCCCCACAGTACAGTGAGGAATCTGAGACTCAGAGAGGCTGTTGGCTGTGTCTCTTGGTCACAGGGTTAGTACGTGGCACTGTTCCATCAAGTAAAAGAGCTCCTCAAAGAAGGACACATAGAAAAATAAATTCTAGAGAAGGCGGGTGCCCTGTGAGTCCATCTTTTTTTTTTAATTAAAAAAAATTTTTTTGGTATCATTAATATACACTTACATGAACAACATTGTGGATACTAGATTCCCCCCATTATCAAGTCCCCACCACCCTGTGACCATCTTGGGGCGGCAAGCTTGCTAAGGCTGCTGACATCTGTTATACATGCACAAGGGAAAACAAACCCAATCTGTCAGATAACATCTGAAGCAAACAGCTCTTTGCCAAGCCAGGAAGCCGTAATCATCAGGGGGCATAAAACCAATGGGCTGTATTTGAGAATGGGACTGTCACACAGATGGGTTCCAATGATCGCACTGCTGGCATCCTCAGTCACAGGATGGGCCCCATCTGCCAGTCTCGTCTCATCTGTAGCTGCCTCTCCTTCCTCTCTGGGCTCCAGCCAAGGGGTGCGTGGCTGCTCCTTGAGAGTGCCGTTTCCCATTCTGCCTTGGGCCCTTGGCTCCCGCCCGCCCTCCGCTGTCCCACTCATGACCCCAACACTGCTCATTAACGAGGACTAGAGGGGAGCTGCATGAGGACAGGAACCTTGGCTGGCTGGTTCACCACTACATCCTTGCAGCCTCAAATAGGGCCTGGAATACAGTCAACACTCAATGAATACCTGTTGAGCAGATGAAGGAATAAAGTAATTAATAATATTTCAGACCTCAGCTTCTATCTTACTTCCTCAGTTCAGTTTTCTCTGGGTCACATCCCCCTTGTTAAACGCTCTGATTTCTGACCTACTTTTAGTAGGTCAGAGCACACACACACACACACACACACACACACACACACACACACACACATATATATTTGTGATTATTTGTCTAATATCTGACTCTCCCACAAGGCTATAAGCTCCATGAGGGCAGGGACTATACCAGTTCTGCTCACCACGATACTCTTAGTGACAGTTGTAGGTGTTCAATAAATGTACGATGGATGAATAAATGGCCAAGCAAATCTTTGAGAGGTCAAGCCTTTCTGAGGTACTATTTTCATAACAAAGTATTCAGAGAAACTGAGAAAAAAAATGGGTCAGGAATCAACAGATGAAAAAGTCAGTAATCTGATTTAAAAATTGGCAAAAGATCTGAATAGACATTTTTCCAAAGAACACATCCAAATGCACAATAAGCATGTGAAAAGGTGCTCAACGTCACTAATCATCAAGGAAGTGCAAATCAAAACCACAGTATCACCTCACAGCTGTTAGGATGGCTATTATCGAAAAGACAAAAAATAATCAATGGTGGCAAGGATGTGGAGAAAAAGGAATCCTATACACACTGTTGGTGGGAATGTAAATTGGTATGGAGATTATAGAAAAGAGCATGGGGTTTCCTCAAGAAATTAAAAAATAGAACTACCATATGATCCATCGATCCTACTTCTGGATATATATCCAAAAGAAATAAAATCAGTCTCTCAAAGAGATACCTGTGCACCCTGTTCACTAAAACATTATTCACAATAGCCCAGATAATGGGAGTAACCAGGTATCTGTTGACAGATGAATGGGTAAAGATTATATGACATATATATCATATATCTGTGGGTTTTTAATAATGGAATATTATTCATCCATTGAAAAGAAGAAATGCTGCCATTTTGCAACAACATGGATGAATCCAGAGGACACTACACTAAGTAAAATAAGTCAGACAGAGAAAAACAAAAACTATATATCACTTTGCATGTGGAATCTAAAAAAAGTCAAATTCATAGAACCAGAGTAGAGTGGTGGTTGCCGGGGGCAGAGGTGTGAGGGAAATGGGGCCATATTGGTCAAAGGATACAAACTTTTAGTTTTAAGATGAGTAAGTTCCAAGGATCTACTGTCCAGCATGGTGACTATAGTTAGCACTACCGTACTGTGTAGTTGAAAGTTGCTGACAGAGTAGATCTTAAGCGTTCTCACCAGACATACACACAAAAGGTAACTATGTGAGGTGACGGATATGTTAATTAACTTAAATTTGGTATGATAATCATTTCACAATGTGTATTTATATCAAATCATCACATTGCATACCTTAAGTATATACAATTTTATTTGTTAATTATACCTCAATAAAGTGGGAAGAAATCATGTCTAAATGGCTAATTATTTTTCTCCAGAAGTACATGTTCCTGATTTTAGAATGAAAAGCAGTGGGAAAATGCAGTTCACTTAAAAGTTTATTGCCTTGTAGCCATTTTTGATGGAGTACATGTGCCCCATTAAGTGAGGGGACCTTCATGAGATTAATTTGATGTACTGTGCATGTATTTCCTAAAGCATATGTTGGCGGGCAGAAGATGTGGGCTGTGAAAGTCTGGAGGGATGTATAAAATCTTCTTAGGAGCCAAAGGCCGTTTAGTTTTCATGGCTGCATTTGCAGGGGCTGCCTGGCAGACCCTGATGCAAACCTCAGCTGCATGGAGCAGGCTTAAAACCTGGACATGTGGAGGCCAGAGATTGGGTTGGTACAATTGTCAATTGACAAATTCCCCACAGGCCTTCTTCTCCATTTTTTTTTCAAGTTACCACTTCCTATTTGTTGACAAGAGTTCTGTCATCTGTGCCCACACAGGGACCATCTTGGCTGGGGGGTGTGCTCTCAGGCATGGGAGGCCTGGGGCCTCAGGGGGCTCCAAATACACCAGAATGCCTGGCACTGGGCAGGACTTGGAGCACAGAGCGTGCAAAATCGAGGGAACAGGGTACCCTGCAGCAGATGCTCCCTGAGGACCCAGATGCCCAATCATCCAGTACAGCTACCGGCTCCTGGGACCAGATGTCTCATTTGTCCCCTCTATTTTGGTGCTGACTTGGGGAGGGGGTGCCTTTGAAAACAAGGTAGATTTTTCTTTTTTAACCTGCTGGAGTGAGTCCTGCTGTCTTCCTTCTTCTTCTGTGTGTGAGGGGGTAGATGATATACAAAATGTAACATTTATCCTCTTAACCCTTTTAAATTTTACAATGCGGTGGCATTAAGTACATTTTCAATGCTATGCAACCATCATTTCTATCCACTTCCAGAACTTTCCACCATCCCAGAGAGAAACTCTCTGCCCATGAAACAACTCCCCAGTCCTCGTCCCTCCAGCCCCTGATAACCACCATCCTACTTTCTATCTTTATGAATTCGCCTCTTCTAAGTACATTGTGTAAGTGGAATCATACCATATTTTGTGTCTGGCTCATTTTGCTTAGCAGAATGTTTCCAAAGTCCAGCCACAATTGTGTCAGGTATCAATCTCACATCTTTTTAAGGCTGAATACTATTTCTTTATATGTATATAGCACATTTTGTTTGTCCATACATCTGTTGGTGAATATCCAGGTTGTTTCCACATTTGGGCTACTATGAATAACGCTGCTGTGAACATGGGTGTGCAAATACCTTTTCGACACCCTACTTTCAATTCTTTTGGATATAAATCCAGAAGTGGGATTGCTGGAAACATAAGGCAATTCTATTTTTAATTTTTTCTTGTTGTTGAAGTGTTAAGCAAGGTCACCAACTGGACGTGAAGTGGGGAGATGTGGGAGATGTGAGGAGAGAAAAGATACAGAATAATCTCCTTAGAAAGAGAAAACAAACAGACGAGAGAAACATTTTAGGATTCCCGGGTTGTGTTGCCTGATCCTCGGAGGTTTGCCGCCCTGAATTTAACATGGAAATGACCCCCAGGAAGGGTGTGTGTTTACATGAATGGTATCTGTCATTCACTGTGTATGACCAGCAACTTGCTTTTCCTCCTTCCAAGCAGCTGTGCACCCAGTGTTCCACAGAAGTGAGGCACTGGAGTTTACATAAGCATTCTCCCCGTGACAGACAGCAAGGTCATTTCCAGTTCTTCACTGTGATAAAGAGAAGCTGCAGAAGGACACAGGACACACAGGACTGTTTCTCTAGGGAAGGTACCAAGGTCACAGGTCAGCACGTTTTGAGGTTTTACATATTCTTTCAATTGCCCTCCACTGTGGTTCTACCAATTTATACAAGCACCAACAGAAGATGAGAATACCCAGTGTCCTCACCAGCCCTGCATCCATCAGACTTTCTATTTTGCTTGTCTGATGGAATAAAAAGTGATCCTCATCGTTTTAATTTGCACGTCCTTTATCATTAGAGATACCACATCTTACAACAGGTTTTTGTGACCATTTGGATTTCTCCTTTTGCGTATTGTCCTTTCCTATCCTCTGTCCCGTTTCCTTGTGCATTACTTTTTCATATTGATTTATAAGAGGTATTTATATTTTTAAATATTAATAGGTGGATATTGTCATTGTTGCAAATATTTTCCTTAATGGGTTGCTCATTTTCAGTTTTGTTTATGGTCTCTTTTGATGTGGTTGCATTTATTGGCTTTTGTTTTGAGTGTCTTATTTCATAAGCTTTCCCTGTCACAAATCCATACAAATAATACCTTTTCTTTTCTTTTTATTCTTTTCTAGTTGTTTTAATTAAGCTTTTAATCTTGAGATAATTGTAGATTCACATGTAGTTAAAGAAATGATATGGAGAGATCTCCTATATTGCTGACCCACTTCCCAAATGGTAATATCTTGCAAATCTGTAGTACAGTACCACAGCCGGACACTGACACTGGGGTAGGCCACGCAGAACAGCTCTCTCACCACCCAAAGCCCCTGTGTGCCCCTTTTCTAGCCACATCCACTTCCCTTTCCCTTCCCCAGCACACTGCCACCCCATCCTCAACTATGGCAACCACTCATGTGCTCCAAATTTCTATACTTTTGTCACTTCAAGAATGTTCTATAAAAGGAATCATGAAATGTGTAACTTCTGGGAATTGGCTTCTTCACTGGGCATAAGTCCTTGGAGATTCATTGGAGTTACTTTGTGTATCAAAATTGTCCCCTTTTATGGCTTGGAAGTATTCCAGGGTGTGGATGCCTACATGTTGCTTACCATTCATCTGGGGAAGAACGTTTGGGGTGTTCCCATTTTGTTGCTATTACAAAAAAGGTGCTAGGAACACTTGTCCACAGATTGTTCAAAAGCACAATTGGTAGATCCAATGATAGTTACCTGTTCAGTTTTTTTTTAAGAAGCTGCCAAACTGTTTTCCAACGGCTCTCCCATTTTATATCCCCACCTGCAAAGAGTGTAAGAGATACAATTTCTTCACAGCCTGGTCAGCCATTGATGTTGTCACTGTTTTTCATTTTAGCCATTTTGACAGATGGGTCGTGATACCTCATGTGGTTTTGACTGGCATTTTCCTAATGGCTGAGGCTGTTGAACATCTTTTCATGTGTTTATTTACTACAAGAATAGTCTCTTCAGTGACATAGCTCTCCTGGGATTTTGCCCATTTATGAATTTACGTGTTTGGTTTTTTCACTCTTCTTTGTGAGATAAGTGTTTTACAAATATTTTCTCCAGTCTTTAGCTGGTCTTTGCATCCTCTTTACTGGGTCTTTCACACAGTAAAAGTTTTTCATTTTGAGTAAGTCCAATTTATCAATTTTTCCTTTAATAATAGCATTTTTTATGTCAAAGCCAAGAACTCTGCTTAGCCCAAGATCCCGAAGATTCTCCTCCTATGTTTGTTTTTTCTAACAGTTTTATAGTTTTATGTCTCACATTTAAGTTTATGATCCATTTTTAGTTAATATTTGTATAAGGTGTGGTGTCCTTTTTTTTTGCCTATGGATTATAGTTTCCCCGGCACCATTTGTTTCAAAGGCTCTCCTTCCGCCATTGTTTATGTACTTCTATAAAAAATAAGTTGGGCACATTTGTGTGGGTCTATTTCTGGGTTTTCTGTTCTGTTCCATTGATCTGTGTCTCTCCCCCTACTAATATTACCCAGCCTTAATTAATTACTATACCTATATAATATAACATGTGGAAAATTGGGTAGAATAACTCTCAGTTAATTTTTCTTCTACACAATTGTTTTGGCTACTCTAATTCCTTTATGTTTCCATACACATTTTGGAGTAGTTTGTCTATATTTACAAAAAAATCTTATGTATTTCACAAGCTATCTCTATCACAAAACCATAAAAATAATGTTTTTTTATAACTCTTTTGTAGCTTTTAAAAAGTGTTTTGTTCTTTAAGTAATCTACAGATTTTATTATGAATGGTATGAAGTAGAGCTCAAACTTGATTTTCATTTTCTGCAGTAATTTCTCCCAACATTTTTAACCAACTATTTTTCCTCTCATTTGAAATACCAACCTTATCATATACTAAATTCCTATATGTTTAAGGGTGCATTTCTCATTCACCATTCTATTCCATTGGTCAATTTGTCTATTTATTCCTATGTCTTTTTTAATTCCATAACTTTATAGTATGTTTTGATATCTGGCAAAATATATTCCCCACCATTGTTCTTCCTTTTCAAAATGGCTTTTCTTATGCATTTTTTTCTATCATGTGAACAATAATAATAACACTGTCAATTTTATTAGAAATCACAATGACGATTGGTTTTGAACTGAATTTATAGATACTTTCTACAGTGGATATTTTCATAATATTGAGGTTTCCCAATATAGTACACACCCCTCTTTAACTGAATCTTTTTTTATGTCTGTTATTAAGTTTTACAGTTTTCTTCATATAAGTCTCTCCCATTTCTTTTTAGAACTGGTCCTAAATATTTTGTGAGCTTTAATTGTGTTACCAAGAGGATCTTTTTTCACATATATTTTCAAGCTGGCCACTGTCTATAGAAAAAAAAACCTTTTCTCAGGGATACTCACATAGGATACTAACAGGAACTTTTTTATGGAGGAAGAGGGGCCAGATGTGAGTCGTCCGTCGCCCCAAGTGCCAGGCACTGCCTGGTATGCCCTGGAAAGGGGGTGGGCAAGCAGACAGCAGAGCTCCGGGGGTACCCCTTCTGACTGCTGAGTGGGGACCCAGCTCATGGCTTTAACTTGGACCCCTCTCAGGAAGGCCCCAAGAAGACTGATCTACAGCACCCCACCCTCTGTAACGCCCCCAGCTCACCCTCCCCCACCACGTGTTCCCCAGTGCTTTGTGGCTTGTCTCTCACAGGCCAGGCCTGCTGTTCTACCTGGCTCTGTGACCAGGCCTGGTGCACGTGGGCCCAAGGGTCCCACCTGGCAAGTGGATGCCTGATCATTAAAACCATAAAAGGTCATTATGCCACCGGATTGGTAATGGGGACCAGGCTACTGATCATTCCCTAGGGACAAGGTGAGAGGTAAGAGGTGAGGATGGAGGAGCCTGGTGGGCAGGGTTAGAACAAAATTTGTAGCTTGAGCAGCAAAGGGGCCCAGGAATGCAGGAGACAACCTCCTCTAGTACCAGCACGTAAGACGATGCTCTGTGGGGAGGCCGGCCCGCAGAAGAGGGGCCTGTGAAGGAGCCTCCATGTGAGGTATGGGGTGGGGAGGAGAGGTCCGGGAACCTTGGAAGCAAGAATGCCGTGGATCCACTTTTGAGGATTCAGAGAGGGTGTGGGGAGCTTATCGTGTCTGTGACCCTTGGTTTCTGTGTTTCTGTGCTTGTCTCACTCAGGATTCGTCATGGTGTGGGTCAGAGTTCCAGCCTGTCTCGGCTGAGCCAGAGCGCCAGGGAAGGAGCCTCCATGGGGGTACAGGCTCGGTATCATGGAGGCCAGTGTAGAGGGGTCAGTGGGGAGCAGAAACAAAGAGTCCCTCAGAGGGAAGGAAGACTCAGGACTAGAATCCAACCTGTCCTTCCTCACCAGAAATACTCGTTCCAGCTGTGCCATGAAAACTCAGGGTTTCATTAGTAATGAAGAAGGCTTTTCAGCTTCTTAGCCTTGTGACCATAGCTATTGTCTCACATGACAATAGGGAAAACAACTCTACAAGATTTCTATTATACCACCCCAAACTAGAGATTTGGGGTGGTATAATAGATAATTTTTCAGTCTGTGGACATACCTTTAAATAATGGTGAATCCCATGGTAGGAAATGTACTCCTTCTACATTTTTCTTCAAAATTCTTCTAAGCACATAAGGAGAAAATCTCTCATACAAGTTGGGATGCCTTTGATGCAATAATACTCAAATTAAAAGTGAATAAAACAAGGAGGAAAACACATTATCTCACATAGCCTTTCAGGCGAAGGCAGCTTCAGGGAAGCTCAGCAGCTCTATGAGGTCATCAAAGACCCAGGTTCTTTCCATCTTTCCTTGTTATCTTCATCTTACTGGCTTGGTCGTTAGGCAAGTCCCCTCATAACTACAAATGGCTGCCTTGCACCAGGATTTGTATATATCTATGACCTTATTTAAAGACATTTAGAGTAACTTGAATCACAATTTGTTTGTTGTAAGACATACACACACAAAAAATTTTATTGAAGTGAAATTCACATAAAATGACCATTTTAAAGTGAACCATTTAGTGATTCACAAAACTGTACAATAATTGTCACTGTCCAATTACAAAATTTTCTCTTATTGTGTTAAAATATATATATATAACATTTGCCATGTTAGCATTTTTAGGTGTTCAGAACAATTGCTACTGTGTATTGTTATACAAAAACTCTCTAGCACTTTTTCATCTTGCAAAACTGAAATACTAGACCTAATGAATCACCCCTTGTTTTTCTCTCCCCCCCCCGTCCCTGGGGAGACCTTTCTAGTTTCTGTTTCTAAGAGTTTGACTGCCTTAGATATTTCACATAAATATAGGTGGAATCATACCATATTTGTCTTTTTGTAACTGGTTTATTTCACTTAGCATAATGTTTTTAGGTTCGTCATCCATGTTGTAGCATATGACACGATTTCCTTTTTTAAGGCTAAATAATTCTCTTTTATGTATATACCACATTTTTTTATCCATTCATTTTCTGATGGACATTAAGCTTGCTTCCAAGGTTTGTTTGTTTTTTAATTAGGGAGGTAAATCTTTCCCAGAAGCTTCCAGAGGTTTTAATTCAGATGTACATTGGTGACAGCTGGGCCATAACCCCTTGTTGACTGAAGGGAGGCTGGGAAAGGGAGTACAATATAGCATTTCTAGCCTTTCTCGGAGGAGGAGGACTCTTCCAGCAAGGAAGATGAGACGATGGTAGAGAACAGTATCAGCCACAGCAGGAGTCTGGACCTCTCAATCAGTGATCAAAATACCTCAGAATACCACAGCCTCCAATTTTCCAGCAGGCGAGAGTATCCAGCAGGCAATACCATGATCATATTGTGTTTAATTGTGCAACTATTATGACAATTCATAGTGCATATAAAATTTCATTTAAAAATTCTTTTTTTTAGAAAAAGGAAATTGATCTAAAGAAAAGAATTAAATAAAAAATAGTACCAGCGGTGTGCAAAAGATACGGCAAACATCCTGAAAGTAGTAAGTAAATCATCCAAGTTTGGGATGCAGTGAATTGATAAGGTTTAAATGAAATAACACATGCAAAGGCTCAGCCCAGTGCCTGGAACACAGGGAGGGCTTTCAGTGACCTGCAGCAGTAACTGTGGTTCCTTACAAGTTAAGGTGACCAAATTCAACAAATAAAATCACAGGACAGCCAGTTAAATTTGAATTTCAGATAAACAAGTAATTTTTTAGTATAAGTATATCCTATGCAATATATGGGAAATACTTGTACTAAAAAAACGACTTGTTTTTCAACAAATTCAAATTTAACTGGGCTATCTGTGACTTATCTGGCAACCCTATTCCACACACTTTCTCTGGAATGAGGAAGAGCTGGGACATAGCTTGGGGACCCTGGGATGTCACCAGGGATGCCTGCCCTCCACCAGGTAGTTGGGCAGAAGATAATGAGAGAATGTGGAATCTCCCCAAGAAGCTGGGGAACCTGTGCCCAGCAGCACCCCCAGCCCAGGGCCCTGCACCCCCAGCTCCACCCTCACTCAGCGCTAGGACTATCCCTGGACTCTCCAGCCCCTTGCTTCCCTGTCGCCCAATGGCCGTGACATGGGAGGGGACCAGAGTGGCCTGGGCAGCAAGTGTTGCTGAGGGCAGCATATCACAGATCCACAGATCGGAGGGATCTCATGAGCACACAGGAGCCTGCTGTGTGACTTTAAAGACTCACTTCAGGGACCTGGGCCCATAAACATGCAGATGAAGAGGTTTTATGAGTGTTGGGCTGGACCTGTCCCCGCCTCTTTCCCTCCCCTCTCCCTGTCTCTACTGAGCCAGGCCAGGAAACCTCTTCTGTCCATACAAGGGGGCAAGCGTGGCCCATGTGCTCCCCAAGTACAGGGGACCGCAGAGGTGTCACTCTGTAGGCACGTTGGGTCGGGGTGGGGGGTCCTTCAAATACAGATTTTCAAGCAGTCATCCACATCTCCCGGGTGATAGGACAGCATGTTGGTCTTTCCCAGAAGTATACCCAGAAGCAGGCAGGGAAATGCTGTGGTGACCGCACAGGCCCAGACACTTGATTCCACTTCCCGGAGCACCTCTGTGCTCGAATCAGACCCCTCCTAAATCTCCAGATCTCTGGGGGTGATGCTGCCTGCCAGTTACATCATGGGAAAGCTGGATTTAGATGGCATTCACTCCAGACAGCAGGAGAATATCACAGTCTTTCGGGAGAAAGGCCTCAAAAGTCTGTGGATGCTCATTTCTGGAAAATGGCCTCTTGATTCACACTGGGCCAAGAAGAAAGATTTATGAGCCCAGCGTGTCTTCTGTTTGTCCCAGTTACAGGGCGTTGCTGAGCCCTGTAACTCACACCACAGAGCAGGGAGACACAGCCACTGTCTAGTTTTTTCTCACTCGCTGCAATCCCAGTGTCTGGTGTGTGGGGGTGTCCAAAGGGTGTGTCTTTCCCACGCAGAGTGAAGTCCCTGTGCAGCCGTGAGATCCTCTTCTTCCTCTGTGGTTCTGTGGAGATATATGAGGTGCATAATAACTGTCTGCCCTGCTCAGATCTTCTGCCTCCAGCATAGCCCATCCCAACAGGGTGTGGGTGTGGGTGTGGGTGTGGGCATATGCACCCACACGTGTGTGCACATCCCCATGTCTAGCCCCACGTCTCCTGTTAGTGGTCTTACTGTTGCACACCTTACTGTCCGCCTGCTGGCATATACAGAGAGTGCCGACGTGAACCAAGTGGTCCTTCATTTCTGGGTAATGTCTCCCAGCCCCTGCAGAGGCCTTTGTGGGAAGGGTGTCATCTGGGCCCCTCAGCCTCATTCCACTCACCCCCTTCTTTCAAGGGGGCCTCTTAGGCCTCCCACTCCAACCTCTGGCTCCCACATGGCCAAGCAGCCCTTTGCTCCTGTCTCTCCTGGCAGGACACTGACCCTTTGTCCCCCAGCCACTGGTTAGTGTTGTCAGCTATGCCAGGCCATCTGTTCTCATTCCAAATTGCCCAGAGGGAGGGAGTCTGACTTTAGATTTCATAGATAGGGGTCTCCAAGATAAACAGCCCACTCACATTGCCACAATGGCCACATGTCAATGCATAGCCAGTGTGGAATTAAGCTCAGAGGCTCTAAATCTTCTTCTCGAGGTCAATGCCCCATTTATTACACTGGCGGTGCTGTGTGTAGGGATACAGGTGTTTGCCAGGCCCCAGAAAGTGGGATATGGGCAGTATGGAAAGAAAAAAATTCACCCCATGACCTGGGGACACATGGGCACCCCCAGCTTGCCCAGCCTATGGTGCCTGGTCTGAACATGAGCTACTCCCCAGCGGAGGTGGGCATGCTCGGAGAGGGCCTGTCGTCAGCCCTGCAGAGGCTGGAGGGAAGCAGGGACACGGGCTTCTCGCCAGCATCGCACTGAGAGGTAAACCCCTGCACAGCCTATGAACCCCCTCTCCCCACCCCTGACAACTCTGGCAATTCCAGGCAGAAGGTGGCCAGGAGAGGAGGACCAAGAGGAAGCAGGAGAGCCCCTTGGGAGCTCCTCCCCTGAGGACCCCCCATTCCCATGTCGAGTGATGCCCCAGGGAGAGCCGGAGCCCCAGCAGACACCATCTCTGGGCGTACCAGTGTGAACAGGGCCCCGGGAGGGCTGTCGGCCACGTGGCCAGTGGAACATCACACTCCCTCCTTTGTGACTAAAAGGCCACAGAGTCAACCCTGATTTCAGGCGACGAGCTTGCACTCCTGCCGCACCAGCTGCAGACCAAGCCAGTTCCCACAAAGGCCGGGTCCCTGTCTCAGGAGCACGCGGCTTCAGGGCCCTTCCAGCATGCGAGTGGGCACTGCAGCCTGGCCATGACCCGTAGTACAAAGCTCACCTGCTTCTCCTTCAGTGCAGCTCCGCGATCTCAGGGCAGCAACATCTTGTGATGGGGATCGGCAAGAACCCCCCCTGGAGAAAGCAAGTTGTGCAGTCATTAGGGTCGTGGCCTCCATAGTGGGGACGGACCCAGCAGCTGGGTGCTTCTGACAGGCTGCTTTTAGGTCAGTAGTTAACATTTACAGACACTTCTCCTGCAGCAAGTTAAATAGCATCTGCTCGGGCAGACATCCAGGCCCAGGGCAGGCAGGCAGATGGAGCGCCTGGCCCGGCCTGAGGCTCTGGCGGGCAGGCCTTCCTGCTGTGAAGCTCTGTGTCTAGAAGGAAATGTAGGCGGCAGCGTTGCGTGGGGGCAGGGGAAGCAGCCTGGGTTGCTTCCTTTAAGGCCTAAGAGCCTCCAACAACTCAGCCTTTTCTTCAGTAGCCTCTGCATGTGGATTCTGAGTTCTGGCTCTGGGCGAACCACCTCTGGGAAAACAGTAGTCGGAGCCGATACCGCGCGGTGGCTTGTGGGCTCAGACAGGCTGGAGGAAGAGGAAGCTCATCCACCAGCTGTGGTGGGGCCGGGGGTCAAGAAGGCTGGCTGAGCAGACAGCAGAGGTCCTGACAGTGAGCGGAGAGCGGCAGGGGGCCCAGCCCTGGGACCCTAGCCTGCAGGCCTGGCGGGGCTGGGCAGGTACTGCAGGGGGGTGGGCCCGGGATATGGGGCACAGAGTAGGACAGGGACCTCCAAATAAGGCCTGCTCTCCCCACAGCATGGGCGGGAAGGGGCCCGCACTTGGCCTCCTGCCACCTGCACATCAGGCTCTGGGGCGGCCACTCTTCCTCATGGCCACCTCCTGTCTTGTTGCCAGGCTATTCGATGAGATGCGTGGAGACCTTCAACACACATTTACTGGACACCAGCCTGTGTATTAAGCCTGTGCAGAGCTGGTCTTAGAGGTACACAGGGGAGACCCTCAGCCTCAGGGTGAGAGCACAGACCCCAAAAGGTGGAAAGGCAGGGTGCAAATCCTGCAGGGACCACCATCCACCATCACCCAGCCCAGCCTCAGGCCCCTGCTCCCCGCCTTCCTCACCCTCCCCACCCTCCCCACCCTTTCCTGGGAGCCTGGCCTGCCAACAGCCAACAGGGAAAACAACACCCTTCCTCTCAGTGCTCCTCCCATAGGGAACACACCCCCATCCCTGGAACCAGCCCACTGGCTGCGCTGGGGTGACTAACCTTCTGCACCTCCAGGAAACCCAGAGTGACTTAGCTTAGCCAAACAGATCTCTCACCAGGTGGTAACCAGGTTGTTCTGTCATGTGACCAACAATTACCCACACTGGCCCAGTTTTCAGGTCACATGTATTCAGTTTTATTGAGTGCCTACCATGTGGAAGAGATGGTGCCGGGTGGTGCTTACAGCGTCCCTTGAAGGTAAGCACGTGCTGGGTTATCAGCTAATGCTGCATAACTAATCACCCCAAAGCTAAGCCGCTTAAAACAACAGCAACATTAATTTTGCTCATGAATATGCAAAGTGAGCAGGGCTCAGCAGGGGCCAGCTTGTCTCTGCCCCACTTGGCAGCAGCTGGGGCAGCTGGAGGCTGTGGGCAGCAATCATCTGAAGCCAGTCATTTCATGCCTGGTGCCTGGCCTGGGGCACCTGGTAGCTGGGGGCAGGAGAGTTGGGGCTCCTCACACACCTCCGTCTCCTTGTAGTCATGCCTCCCGTCCCTCCAGCCAGCATGGCATCTTCTGGGCAGCCAGACTTCTCTCATGTGGGCTCAGGGCTCCTGGGGGCTGCGTGTGGGTGCAACAAAGACGGGCAGATGCTGTATCCCCCCGTCTAACCTAGAAATGGGGCCATGCAGCATCATTCCTGCCTCAGCGAATTAGAAGCATCTTACCAAAGCTGCCCATATCGAAGGAGATGACAGTTCAACTCTGCCTTTTAATGGGAAGCATGTCAAGGAATGTGTGAACATGACCATGAACATGTGTTTAACTCAGCACACGAGACAAGGGTTAGTGTCCTATTTTAGAGAGGGGCCTAGAATAAAGTGACTGCCCAGTTCACATAGTAATTCAGAAGCAGGTGAGAACTCTGAGCCCCATCTCCTGGCTCCAGGCCACACCTCCTTCTCTATACCACCTGGCTTAGTGACAAAGGTGCCACATGGCATGGAGGAGAAATTCCCCCCTTGCTCCTGACCTGGGCGGGCTCCAAGGGCCTGGAAGGAGAGCACCAGAACCCAGACCCTCAGCCGCAGCCATGCCCAGGAGTGCTGCGCCAGGGCCCTAGGGGAGACCCCCCAACACAGCATGAGGGCATCTTGGGAGGGGGGCTGAGTTCTGTATCTGGCACAGCAAGGGGCAGCCTGGTGGGTCCCGGTGCTGCTCTCCTTCTGCTCACACCTGAGGGAGGAATGCGTGCAGACACTGCAGGGTGGGGGGGCTGGCTAGGGGCAGTGAACTAGTCCTGTGAGTGAATATAATAAATAACCCCCACATCCTTGCTGTCAAGAATCACGTGTGTAGTAGGAGACATACTAGTTTGATACATAGCAAACTGGAGTGCAGCCCTGGCACTGGCCACATGGCCTTCAAGTCCTGCTCTAGCCACGTGCCCTGGTCTGTCCTTAGGGTCGGAGTGCAGTGGGATCCCACATGCACAGGATGGGGAAGGTCAGGGCTACCTGAGCAGTCTTGCTGGGTGGGACCAACCAGGAGCTGCCGGGGCGGGCCTGTGGTGTCCTTGTAGGTGAGCAGGTTTGCCCATGGGTTTTCTTTTCCCCTTTAGTTTATTTTGGGGAGGAGGCAGTGCTGAAAAAGAAGGACAGCCTTGGGTGCAAGAGGCGTGTTGCTGAGGGTGGGCGGATCACAGGACTGCGGAGAATGTGACCACCCTAGTCCCCTGCCCTCCCCTGGGCTAGCTTTTGAGGCTGTATGGAGAGGGGGCTATAGACAAAAACTGGGAAGAATTTTGTTTCATTTTATTTTCTTGAAATAAGAGCATATGAAAGCCTGGACATCAGCAGCTCACTTCCTTACGGCCTGGGTGACAAAACATGTACAGATTGAAAGGAGAGAGGACCTACCTGCATGTGTGCCCCAGCCAGTGGGACCTGATGGGAAGGTGGCCCTGCTTGGCGCCTGAAGACTGCGACCTTGGAATGCAAGAACAGAAGTGCAAGGTGCGGGTGACAAAGGTGCCAGCAGGTGGGTCAGGAGTCCCCAGGGCCTGCAGGGGGAGGAAGCTACAGCGGCGAGTGGCAGGGCTCATTCCTGAACACACCGGGGACACAATGGGGGCAGGTGGCTCTGAACGCACCAAAGTCCTGCAGCAGCGAGGACCAAGGACTGCTGGAAGTGGGGAGTCCTGCTCCTGGGGCTCATCTGTGGCCATAGACAGCGGCAGCCAGGAAGTTTCATCTCACTGGGGACATTAACAGAAGTTTTAAAAGGGGGATTTGCACAGGGAAAGAGCAAGCAAGTAAAACCTCACACTCAGTTGGGAAAGTCACATTGAACTTGGCCTTGAAGGACGGGAAAGGCTGAGACACACACACAGACAGAAGTCAGGTCATTCCTGGTGGAGGAAACACCCGATCTGGGGACATGAAAATGCTCCATTCGGAATACAGTCGCTCTGAAGTTCCTACGGGAATATGTCTCTGATAGGATGTTTTGTAGGCTTCCCTGGGGTTACTGCACCAACACCATCAAGACTGAGGTGCTAGATTGCTGCCAGCCTTCTTCTGAGGGTAGGAAATGTCCCTAAAGGCTGGCGCGAACATCCTCTGAAATGTGACTTCATTCCTGGTGTCAGAGATGGGCAGTTTGTCCTCAGACCCAATAGTAGCCTGGAGAGGTCTGGGCAGCAGGAGAGTCAGCCTGGGCCTGGGCTGAGGGGTTGTCAAAGACCCAAGGAAGACAGGCAGGGGGTGTGGGGTGGCATGGCAGCCCCCCAGGGAGAAGAAGTGGCCTCCACCTCAGACTGGGTGTGGCCTGGGCTGACCTGAGGCCCCAGGTGGGTTGGAACAGTGGGAGCCCCCTGTGTATATCTATACCTGCCTTCAGTGTGTTTGTGTCCCAGGGGTTCTTCTTTGGGGCCCAGGGAAGGCCCGGGAGTCTCAGTCCGATGGGCTGCTAAGAAGAGCCAGACAGAAGCTTCCTCTGACACTGAAAGGTGGGGGGGGCACTGAGGCACTGCTGCCAGACAGTCCCATGTGGCTTCTAAAAGGATTCTGGGAAGCTTCCACATGGTTTGCATTAAGATCTCATAAGGATTTTAGGTTCATCCACAAGAAGTATATGCAGATTCTATAAAGATTCTAAGAAATCTGAATGAGTCAAGTACTGGAGCCTGGAAGTGTGAGGTGGGTGAGCAGCTCTCAGCTGCACTGGCCCATGGCCAGCGGGCTCCCACCTCCCCTGACCTTACAAACTGTAGAGCATTTCTTTTCTGCTAGGTTCCTTCTTTTGCTCTTTATAGAACTATTTTAACGAGATTAATTAAAAAATGAATGAAAGGAAAAGCCCAGAGCAAACAGCACATAGCAACTAGGCCTGGCACGTCCTCGGACCCCAAGGTGCATCAAAGATGCCAGCAAACAAACGCACAGTGCTTGCACCCTCCCTGGGCCAGTGGCATCTGAAAGGCACCCATAATCCCTTGCTGCCCCCAGCTGGCTCCCTGCCCAAGTCAGGACTTTGTGTTTCGGCACTGGGGAGCCTGTGGAGGTTTTCGAGCAGGGAAATGACTTTTTAGACACATGCATTAGAAGGGCTCTATTTAGCCCAATGTCTTAGTGTGCCTGCCTTAGGCCCCATTTTCCTGGACAGTATCAATTTATGCCTCCTATCCTGGTTAACTCTCCATTACACTCTCAGAAGTATCCTGGTTTTACTTACTGGATATTTTATGATATTAAGGAATTATTTTTTAATTTTTTAAGATATGACAATAGCATTGTAGTTGTGTTTAAAAAAAAAAGAATTCTTATCCTTTAGAGAGACATGCTTCAATATTTATAGATGATTGTTGTCTGAGATTTGCTTCCAAATAATTCAAGGGTGGGAGCAGAGATGGAATAAGATAGGCTGAGTGATATTTGGTGGGAATTCATTATACAAGTCTGTCTATTCTTATATTTGTTTGACATTTTCTGTTATAAAAAGTATAAAAAGAAAGTGTCCCAGATTGCATAATAAATGTAGTCACTCTAGTTCAGTCACCAGGAGGCAGTTTGTCCCCAGGGGACAGTTGGCAGTGTCAGGAGACATTTTGGGTTGTCACAAGCAGAGATGGGGATGTGTGCTACTGTCATCTCATGGGTACAGGCCAGGGACACTGCTAAACACTACAGCGCAGAGCGCAGCCCCCAGAACTCAGCATTATCCAACCCAAAGTGTCAGTGGTGCTGAGATTGAGAAACCTAGGCTAGTGGAATTGTCTGCAATTTACTTTAAGGCATCACAGTACAAACAGGAGGGATGGTGTGTCTATGTGTGAGTTCACTGTAGGTCATGCTCTGGAGGCGATTAGTTAACACTTAAAGGAATTCACACTCCAGGAGTGTGGCTAACCAGCACTTCAAATACAGTTACCTAAATCTGCTCCTGAAAATTCATTAAGTAGCCTAAAAAGTGTTCTAGATCATTTGTCATTGGTGAAGTGATGTGCAAGAAATGTGTCTGGCTTGAAAGATGGAGCATGAACCTGTGTCTTTGCTTGAGCAAGATAGAAGGCTCCAGAAAAACTGGATACCTAACACTTGTGGGCTAGTGCTTGGGGTCTATTCCCATTTGATTCTGGGTCCCAATCATCGCCCAGCTCTGATAGAAGGCCTGTCTCCTGGTCCAGTCAGAAGGTGGGCTGGTCCTTAAGACAGAACATAGGCTTATCCCTAGGCACTGAGCCTTTCATGTAAGTGCTTTGGGGGTACACCTTCGGACAAAGAAAGGGGATGTCCCAGAGCTCAGTGGATGGGGCCTCATGACTGTTTTTGTGCCTACTTGCTAGTAAAGATATGTCATTGTGGTGAATCTGGTCTGAAATCTGCTTACATTGTAACATATGTCTTTGTAGGAAAAGCATCACCTGAAGATTCATAGCCCCTACTTAATCCTTGGGGACACTGATACTTACCTAGGAAACTGATAGTCACTGAAGGGCCAGGTTGGCTGAGATCAGGAGGATAATTCTGGTGGTGTGTGTGGACAGATTAGAGAGATTAGACCTTTTCACTTCATTCAGGATCTTTCTAATATCTTCCATGTCCCTCCCTGGCACCAACACCATGAATCACACCTCTTCTCACCTGGCCAGGGTCTCACCCATGTATCCCAACACCTCCATCTGGAGCTTCAGCCACAGCCAGGAACGGCCTCTGTCCTCAAGGCCTCCAAGGTGTGACCATGAACATGCAGGAGAGCTGCTCGGCTTGAGTCTGGCATCTGGGGCTGGAATTCGTCATGGCCGAGGCAGGTTTTCAGCTTCCCTTCCTATGCCTCCAGCTGTAGCCAGGCAGGAACAGGCTGCCTTGGTGTCCTAGAAAGCTGGGGGACTGGTGCTCAGGGCCACCTTTCCTGCCTGGAGCTGTGTTCCCTCATCACAGGTAGTGGCCATGTATTTAGGAGCAGGAGGACAGTCAGTGGACAGCAAGGTAGCTGGGAAGGGCCACCCAGGAAGCCCTATTTTGAGTCATCAACAGCTCAGGGGTAGTGAGTTTATCAGAACATATTCTGGGAGCTTATTTGGCTGGAGAGAGGCAGAGAGGGCAGGAGCACCCAGCTTTTGAGTCGGGGAAGGAATGGGCATCCCAGAGGGAGGATGCCCCACACCAAGGGAGGTGGAGGATTCAAAGAGAGCTTTCTAGAGCTTTCATGAGATGAACTCCACCAATTTCACCATTCTGAGGAGCCTTGATGCCCTACCTAGTCCTCAACACACATACGTGCCCCCCACCACCCGCCACGGTCCCTGGGCTGCATTACTTGGCCTCATGGTCCCTTATTTCCCAAGGTCTCAGATTACATGCCTGACATGGATTCTTCCCGGTTGCTAATCCCGTGGTGTGCTGGCTCCCACGGGGCTCCAAGGATGCTCCCAGTGGCCCAGGAGCAAGCTACCTGACTCCCCAGACTCTCCCTCAAGAGCCCCTGCAGAGGGCCAAGACCCTCCCTGGAGGTGCGTGCTCCCCTACTAGGGCTATTTAGCTGGTATTTCTAGCACAATCCCATTGCAGCTATCTTTGCCTTCATCACAGCCAGTAGCTGCTCCACGGGGAGGCTTGGGATGGGAGGGAGAAGGGGTTCAGGCCTCCCACAAACTCTACAGCTACCCTTTCCTGATAAACTATACTGCAAAAAATGGGTGTGCTGTTTCAAGGCTCTTTTCCTATCAGTTTCCACCCAGGCCCTGCCTGGCATCCTGGGGCTCCCCAGATCCCAGCCTACAGTGGCATGCATGGCACCTCCTATCTCCTCATCCATCTGGGGTTCTCTGAGCAGGGGCTGGGCTGGGTGTTGCTGATCTCTGTGTTTCTCACAGCAGAATTCAGAGCAGAACCCCCTTGCCCCATCCCCAGCCATGCCCTGGCGCTCAGAGGATGTCAGTGAGTGTGGGCAGAATTTAACTGCCTGACAAGTTCAGATTCGCATCTTTGATCTGCAAACCTGGCAGTGCTGGGTAGTAGAGAGAACTGGATTCAGGTGCAGACAGACCTGGACTTGAATCTATGCTTTGTCACTTAAACCACTGTGACCTTGGGCAGTCACTTCTCTCCCCAAGCCTGGGTATCCTCTTCTGGGAAATGGGGACACTTGTATCTAACTCACAAGGCAGCATGTGAGGAGTGATTGCACCATGTGCACAGACAGCCCAGCCCAGCACCCGTGGCCACTAGGCTTCCTCTTGGGGATTAACTGAACCCAGCAATGAGTGGTTTAGTCTTGGTTTCAGGCATTGGGCTTCCTGTTACTGGCATAGTAAGCATTTTGTATATTTCCTAATTGTCAGGACAGTCCTCTGAGGAATGCATCAATATCACCAACACCACCTTTTATGTTCCGGGAAACAGGCACAGAGGGATTATGATGCCTGGCCGAGGTCACACAGCAGGTAGGTGGTAGAGCTGTGGTTTGAACTGAGGCATTTGGGCCCTGCTGTCTCCACTGCTGAACTGCTCTGAGTTCAGGCCTTCTAAGAGAGGAAACTGACAAAGGGACATTCTTTAATTCAATCAAAAGTATTTGCCAAGTTCCTACTAAAGAATCAGGAAAGAAGGTCTTGGCCCCACCTTGGGATGCTTGCTGTGGGGTCCTGGGGAAGGGCTCCAGCCCCAGGCCTGGGAAGCTTGCTGAGACCTGGAGAAGCGGCCCAGCCTGTCACGTCTACCTCTGCAGCCCACTCGCCTGCCAGGCCGTTTGAACAATGACTAACTGCAGCGGGCAGGCCGGTGCAGGCCAGGGCGGGCAAGGCAGGTGAGCTCACCCTTTGCACAACAGCTGCCACACCCGCCTGCCCAGCTCAAGGGCGACACAGAGGGGCAGGGCCAGGCAGGCTCCCAGAAGCTGGAGAAATGGCCCTGTGAAGGACAGGGGACAGCCTGACTGGACATGAAGATGCATTCCACCCCCTACCCCACCAGCCTCAATATTCCAAAAAGGCTGGTCTGGGATGGTCTGAGAGGGGTCTTGGCTGATCCGAGGGGTCAGTCAGCCTTGCAGTGTGCCCGCTCAGGAACCACACCCTCCACCTCCCTACTGTCGCCAGGTGGCTGTGGGGGTGAGGGGGAAGGCCTGGGCCTGACTGGGCTGCCCAGCCCCTCCTCACAACATATGGGCATGGCGACCCCGAGGCTTTTCAAAGACTTTTCAGCAATAAACACAGGGTGGGCTCCTCCTGACTGACAGGGTAGGTCCCGTTTTTGTTCCAGATTCACCTGCCCAGCCTCAGGGACCGCACTGTCTGGGCCAAGTGCTTGGAGCGTCACATCCTGCTTTGTCCCTCACAGGACCCCCACCCCCACCCCGCCCACCTCCTACAACCTGGTCTGAGAAGACCTGGTCTCCTCCTCATCCTCTCAGGGCATGAGACCGCTGCCCTACACCTCCCTCCTGCCTTCTTACAGAAAACCGGTTTGTCACCGAGTCCCTGCTCTGGGCTGGAAGAGCACAGAGGACACTCCTTGCCCTCAGGAGCATAAGACCTTGTGGGGATGGGCCCCGAACAAAGGGCGGAGAATAGGTGAGAAGTTCCGTGGTGCAGGCCCGGCCCAGCAGCTGGGACGATGAACTCTCCTACGCAGCAGCACTTTCTGTGTACCAGGCCCTGTTCCAAGCAGACCATGGGTATTATTATTTTTATTCATGGGCGTCACAGAAAGATATGAAGTGGATCATTTCATGACCCCCATTGTAGCTGATGAGGGGAAAACCAAGAGAGAGAGAAACCGAGTAACTTGCCCAACGATGTAAGTAGCAGGAGCAGATTCAGACACAGGCACCTGTGCTCTCAGCCCCCACACTACGCTGCCTTTGACGCAACATAGAGGAGATGGGGAGGGCCTGGTGCAGCTTCCTAGACAGAAGGCGACGGTGTAGAGCTGGACCTGAGGTGGGAGTGGGAGTTTGTCAGAGAAGCACTTGAGGCACCCCAGACCCAGGAAGCATATCTGCAAGGCTGGGAGACCTGGGCAGCGAGCACCCCGGGGGGAGATGGAAACAGGGGTTCATGTCCTGACCCCTGCCTGGCGTGAGTCCCCCACAATGAGCCCATGTTCAAGTATTATCGGTGACATTTAAAGGCACACACTAACACCATAAAGACTGAGAAACACGGCAAAAAGCAACGCCCTGAAGCAGGAGTTGGCAAACATTTCCTGTAAAGGGCCAGATGGTAAATATTTCAGGCTTTGCAGGCCATACTTTTTTCTGTCACAGCTACTCAACTCTACTACTCAGAGCAGCACAGACAGTATGTGGACAAATAGGTGTGACTGTGTGCCAATAAAAGTTTGTTGATGGACACTGAACTGGCGCATGATTTTCAACATGCCACACACACAAAATTTTTTTGTTAAATGTTTCAATCATGTGAAATGTAAAAAGCGTTTTTAGCTTGCAGGCTATACAAAAACAGGCATGTGGGGTGTGATTTATTCCTGGCCGCAGTTTGCTGATCTCTATGCTAAGAGCTCAGAGAGGTGAGTGCATATGGAGGCTTCAGAAAACTAGTTACACAGATTGGCTGGAGCCCAGGAGTAAGGAGGGGGCTGGGCCAGGGCTGGAAGGGGCTGGGCCATTCCCACGGGGCCTCACAGGCCCTGACAGGATGTGCAGCCACAGCAGGGTCAGCCCCAGGCTTGGGCGTCAGGGTCACCAAGTCCTGGCCCTGAGATCCAGGTGTTTGCTTCTCTGAGCTTCAGTTGCTTCAGTTATAAAATGGAGCACTGGCATTGACCTTGCAAGTCCTGTGAAAGAGGCCAGCTGGGGTCACAGAGTGGCCCTTATTAATTCATACAATTGCTTTGATTATTCTCAAGGTTTTAGGCAGGTACCCACTCAGGTATGGGTTTTAGAAGCAGCCCCTGGTGGCCATGTAGAGAAGGGGTCGGCACCTGTGTCAACTTCCATTTGCCCTCCAGATCCACCCTCCATCCTTCTCTTTAAGGGCGAAGCTTGCAGGACATCCAGGTGGCTAAGTGTGCAGGTGTACCCCAGTCTCTCTGCAGCCCTTATTTTCTACCTGACCTTTAGCCATGACCTACCCAGTTCTCCCACGTGAACCATCATGCTGGGAATGGCCTGGGCACCTCAGAGAGTGGTCAGTGCATAAATGGTTGCTGGCCTTCTCTTTCCCTTTAGATGCAGAGAAAGCTCTCAGATGCATGGATTATACGGGAGGAGTGCGGGAGACACACTGATTCCCTGGGATTGGTCCAGGGGACTCCATTCCCAGAGAGGCCATGGGTTAAGTAAAGCCAGAGCAACCAGCCAGTGACACTGATGAGGAATGCTTTTGCCCAGCAGCCAGGGACGTTGAACATGAGGGAGGCACTTCCATCTGGGGGATATTTGGGTTAAATCTTCCTTTTAACCTCCCATCTCTTGTGACTGCGGAAGACAGGAGATGAGATCCCAGCTATCCTCCAGTGTGGGGCCAGGGCTTGGGGGGCCAGGGCTTGGGGGAACGGGAGAGGCCTGTCCAGGGCTTCGTCTCCTTCATAACTGGACTGCTGCTCATTCCATCATCCTTCCTAAAGCAAACACTTGATTGAATATTTCTCAGTTGAGTCACCGTTCAGTTTGCCTTCTCCCAGGAAATCAAACACACTCTGTTTTTGCCTCTTCAACATTCTGACCACAGTCATGCTTCACCCCCTCCTGGGACAGGCTTTCAGGCTCCCCTGCTCTTTCTTGCCCACGGAACCCCAGGCAATTAGAGTCTTCTCTTATATTCACTGCCTTTGAGGGGCGGGTGGTAGCCAGCTCAATACTTCTCTCCATTTGCCTACGATGAGATGAATTACCACATCTCCCTCTCCTGAAAGTCTGTCCTGCCTTCAAGCCCCTCACCCCCACCACCGCTAGCCCTAGTCCATGGGTCTGATATTCATTAATGTCTAGCCAAGGCCTGATTCAGCCACATTGCTTCACAGGCAGTGCAGGCAGCAGACACGTAATGCGTTGGGCAACCCAAGTCTGACCAACTGGTTGGTCAGGTCAGATGGCCATGCAGCTAACAGGAATAGTGGGGTGGGCTTCAGCCGGGGGAGGATGAGACAGGGCCTGGGGAACAGACCATTGCTCTGACTCACTAGGTGACACTGGAACCTTAAAAAACTCAGAAAGGCCTCTTTTCCCAGAGAGCTTTCCTGGCTCTGCCATGAGGCCTGGAACCTCTCTGCTCAGCACGCCCCAGCAAGTGCACCTGCCGGAGTCTACACTGGTGCAGGGGTTGGGGTGTGTGCACTGCTACTGGATCTTTCTTCTCTGACATGCAGGAGACTGCTGAGGACTCAGGCTTCCAGAAGACCCATTAGGCGACCAGCTATTGAACCTACACCTCACTGGGCATGCAGTAATTAACCTGTAATTCTAGGGTTCCAGCTGTGGGGTCAGGGTAGAGGATGGAATGTAATGATAGACAAGCAGTTTGATGTCTACGTTTCTGCCAATCCATTTTCAGCTCAGATTCCATGCAAGAAGCAGGTCTTCCTACCATGAAATTCCCCATTCATACTGGGGCACGCCCCACAGACTGCAGCCCCTGAGCTCAGATTGGAGCTAAGGGCCCATGTCTCACACCAGAACAGCCAGGGTGTCATAGAACTAGAGGGATGGGAAGTCTCCTTAGAAATCATTCGGTAGAGGCTTTACCTTTACGAAAGGCGAAAGGCGTGGGCATCCCAGCCCAGACAAGGATGAGCACCAGCCACTCTGATGAAGGCTTCTCAAAGGCTCCTGGGCGCAGTGAGAGTAGAGACTAAAATGATGCCACTGCCCATCCCTCAAGGTCCAGCTCACATAAGGAAGGGGGACACACGTGTCCTTACAGAGTGTGGGCTTGCTCAGCCAATCCCAGGGACCCTCTGAGGCCCGCAACAAGCCCTGACTAGAAGCCCTGGGCAGTTACACACACGGGAGTCTGGGCCCTGGGGATTCAGTATCGGGCTCCCAAGGGTGTGTTCCGATCTATTTTGCTCAATGCCCTGAGGAAGGGGGACAGGCATCAGAACGGCAATCTGACGGGAAGATTCATTTCCTGTTGGGATTCCCCAGCTCACTTCCTAAGCCTCAAGGCACCAAGAAGCCTCTGTGGCAGCAACTCAAAACAAACCTACAGGAGTCAGGGAGCCTCGATTCCCAGTGCCCAGGGCGCTCAGTAGCCTCAAGCAGCTCTACTCAGAGAAGTGTGATACCCGGGTCTCCTTCTGACCATGCACAGGACACTGTCAGAGGTCAGGAGCCCCAGGGGTCATTTGAACAGGAAGTGCTCAGGTCACATCAAATGTTCCATGTCACAAACTCCCTATTTAACCCCTTTTCAGGAAGTCGTCAGTCTCGGGGGCAGGGTGGGGGAGGGGCATAGTACTGTGACTGTCACGAGTCAGCAGCGTCCAGCCGTCCCTCTGGTCAGTGCACCTGGCTAAGGCACCCAGGGCTGGACTCCCACAGCCTCTCCCATAACGGCACAGCATGGTGACAGGGCCCCGTTGGGAGTGGCCATCACTGAACCTAAAATTAGTGGGAGCTCCAGGGAAAAGCTGAGGAGCATCTCTGACAACAGAGACCCCAGGACACTGGTGTGAGAGCCAGGGGTGCTTCTGTGTCGGGATGGTGGAGGCAGTGAGGAGAGGAGGCCTCAGCCCCTTCTCTCCCTGTGCCCTTTCCCATCTCTCTCTCCCTCTGGGTTCTCAGCCCTCCTGCTATGTCCGCAGACAGCTGCCCCTGACCTGCAGACCCACCAGGCAGACAGAATGGTGTGTCCCCAGTGTGAGAACTCCTCAGGCTATTCCTGCCTTCTTCCCAGGTCTCGACCCCACCCACTGCCCTTATGCCTGAAGAGAATCTGTGGGGGGGGGGGGGGACGAAGGCCAAGCTGCTTCCACGGATAGCCTCAGCCCTCTCCTGGAAGGCTGGAAGCTCCTGGAAGTTTCTAGAGTCACAAACAGGCCCTCCTAGCACTCCAAGATCCACCTCCACCGGGAGGCCTGCCGTGTGAGTGCTGATGGTCTGAGAATCGGAAGGCAGCTGCTGAGAAAGTCACTGGGAAAAGCAGAGGCCAGAACAGCCTGTGGGATGAGGAGGAGGGGGAGGCAGCAGGAGGCCCAGTGTCCATCCAGGGCTCGTGCTCCCCAGGAGGCTGGCTGCCTCGGTGTGTGGCCCAGCCCCCGAGCACCCCTTTTCCAGAAGGATGTCCAGGACACACATGACACTGGGGAGAGGCAGCAGGTGATCGGGGAGGCTTCCTGGACAGGACCAAGAGAGCCCCAGAAGGCCCAGGAGAAGCTGCCCCACCCGAGAGGCACTGGCTGCCCGAGCGCCCCACGGGGAGGGGGCATCCCCAGAGCTGACTGACGCTCACGGAGAGGGATGCTGGGAACCAGGGGTTAGGGGGCAGCCCCTGACTCACCAGAGCCCAAGCTGTCACAGTCCCCTGAGCCATCGTGCCCTCGGGTGGCCTGCCCTGGCCAGGGCTGTGGCCCCCACAGGGAAACCAGCACCCCCATCTGTCTGCACTGCCCAGAGAGGCCGAGGTCCAGCCCCTCATCCCCCAGGCCCACCCACCGCCAACTCATTTCTCCCACTGGACCTCAGTTTCTGAGTTTCCTATTTTTTCTTATCTCTAGACTTTTCCCTAGGGAAAAAAGTCTACCCACCCTTCCGGGATAGCCTAAAAAGTCCCTCCCTGACACCAAAGGCCCGTAGCGGGCTTCTCCCTCTTCCCTGGCTCCTGCAGGGCTGAGTCCGGCTCAGAGGGCCAAGTCCTCAGGATCTGATGTGTGTCTTCCCAGCAGAATCATGGTGTCCCTAAGGGCAAGGTGCCTATGCCAGAGGGGAGCCTGGGCTGGGCATCCTGCAGGTGCTCAGTGGGGACTCAGTGGTGCACTGACTCCGCGGCTGCAGCCCCTTGCTCCCCAACCCACTCTCCACTCTCCAGCCCGTTGGCCTCAGGGGGCTGGCCTATAAAAGCCACTGGAATCCCTGCCTGTGAGCCCAACCCCACCCCTGGCTTCTCAGGCCCTGGCCCAGCCTCTTCCAGGCTGCGCAAACCAGGGGCCTGGTCTTAGCAACTGACCACCCAGGGAGCTGTCACCTCCTTCCCGCCAGTCAGTGGCCGCCGCTCCTTTCTGTTCAAGGAACTAACTGCTGTTCTGTGAGTCAGTCACTGGGGACGAAGGGAGAGGGTGGCCTCATGTGACACTGTAGTCACGGAGGGAGGCACAGCTGCTCCTGCTTCTCCAGGGGGACATTCTCTTCCCGTGGGAGGGAGGCCCTGTCACAACATGGATGAAATGTATGTGTGGTCTAACTGGATGAGTTTCTAGAGAGCCACCCTGAGCAGCCGGAGGAGCACTGGGCTGTGAGCAAGCAGGCCGGGGGAGGGAGTGGGGGAGCTGTGTGGGTTCCCCCTCTGACTAGCAAACCACTCCCCTTCTCAACCTCAGTTTCAAGAATGTGGCCTTGTGAATCCTAAGAATCCACACAATTTTGTGACTTCCAGAAATCCATGTATGTGGAGAAGGGCCAAGAGGCTGACCATGTCCTAAAGGATCCCAGGGGGGCATGGTCCAGTAGAAGCACGTGACCCCCTCTGGCTGCAAGGAAGCTCTGGGTTCAGGGCCCAGCTCTGCTCTGACCTACACATTATGAAACTTTTTGACCTTGTTTTACAGAGGAGGGGACCCGAGGCCCAGGATGCAAGGGATACGCTCAAGATCTGGGGTGTGTCCCTGAGCCTGGCTTGCAGTGTTCTGCTCCTTCCCCAGGGGACTCACTCAAAGGGTCAATGGCCTGAAGAGGGCCAGGGTGCTGGCAAGCATGACTGACTTGCAAGGGCTGAGATGAAGTCAGCCACCTCTCATAGCCCAGCTGGCGAGGCAAGCTTCTCTACCCAGGAGCCTCTGGGACTATGCTGGAGACTCTGTGTGTCTGGGGGTGGGTGGGGGCTGGAGGGGACCACATAGCACCAGAGGGAAGCCCTACAGGGAGGGCTGGGTTGTCTCCTGGGTGGTGGCTGGGGCCGCCTGGGTCCTGTGCCTTTCATCGCCAGATGCCTGGGCCTCCCTCCCCACATGGTGCCCAGAAGGAGTGTGGGCTCACCCTCCTGGAAGCAGCTACGGCAGAGCTGTCAGCAGAGAGAGCGTGGTTAGAGTGGGTGTCAGGGAGGGCTATACCTCCCACAGCCCTCGAACTGTTTGAGGATTCTTGGCACCCCTCCCCACCCTCCAAGTCCCTCCCATCCTTTCCAGGGTGTTTATTAACCAAAGCTAGGGTGGCCTTTGTAAGGGGAAAGGCCAGAGAGGGCATAGCTGCGTGTGCAGATGAAATCCTCTCCTCTGGCCACTGGAGGGCATGTCTGGGGCCTCCAGGCACGTCTGTGCACACTGGCCACTGCACAGGAGCTCGTCTGCTTGAGGGAATTGTCCTGCTTTCTAATTGCAGTTGAGGGCATGTCTGCTCACTGTGCCATGTGCCCTCAGGGCAGGAACTGCCTGCAGGGGGTGCTGTTTCTAATGTGCACAGAGATGTTGTGTGTGCCCTGGACACCCTGAGCTGAGCCTGAGGGTCACCTGGGCAGAATTTGGGTGGCGGGATGGCTCCGAATGTAGCCAGCAGATGGAAACTCAGTTCTCAACGTGGCATCCGCCCAGTGCCAGAACATCTTTTTCCCAGTTTCCCATCACCTGGTTGGTGACTGCTGGCACTGCTAGCCAGGAGCCTAAGAGCTCTGTTGGTCAGCACCCAACCTGGGAACCCCACGGCTGCTTCTAGGTCATCCCGAACCATCCTGCGAAACCAAAGAGAAGTGCTGCCTGGTTGGAGGAGCCTCCCACCCAGATGCCCTCCTGCCCTGACAGAGCCTCCTCAGAGAAAGGTGGGTAGAGGGCCTGAGCCCAGCCCCTCCCACGGCCACCCCAGATCTCCAGGCACTAGAGCCCATGGGTCAGTTCTGATCTGAAGGGCAGGCTGGGCCAGGCCACACCCCAGTGGGCTTTGGGATAGGCCAAGTCTCCCCTTTGGGGTCTCAGACACAGCCTCCCCCTTGAACGGGGTTGGGGGAAGGAGGGGAAAGGGGAATGCATCCTTCCTGTGCTCACGAATCAACACCCCCTCCCTGCCCCCAGGACTCAGATGGGGAAGATATGGGGGACCCAGGACCTAGCATGGTTGGGCTGACACCTGTGACTTTGACAAAAAGCTTCTGCAAAAGAAGCACTCACAGATTGGCACTCAGCTGATCAGTGGGGCTCCTGCTCAGTGACCATCACTGGATCTCCAGCATCTCTTGGAGCCTAGGCCCGCGGCCCAGTAAACACTGGAACACATGGAGTGCAGGCCCTCCCACTCACTTCCAGTCCCCAAGCCCCGCCCAGCCCCAGCTCACAGCCTGGCTGGCACAGAGCCCAGGTGTTTCTCATTAAGGGTTTTACTGCAGATTCTCAGGCTCTGGCTGAAGAAGGCTGAAGGAGCTACCTACTTCTCCACCCCACCCCCAGGCTGCTCACACAGTGGGGTCAGGTGACTGAGCGGGGCCTGTCCCCTCCCACTACCCAGCTCTTCCTGGCAGCCTCCTACACTCGCCAAGAGGTCACCCAAGACCCAGCTCCTGGCTCCAAGCCCATTTCTTTCTGCCCATCCTTCATACTGCAACAGCCAGAGCATCCTTCTGTGGAGCAAAGCTAATGATCCCATGCCCTTACTTTAAAATCCACCAAAGGCTGCCCTTTCTGTCTTTGTGTCTGTTTGCTTGTTTGTTTGTTTGTTTGTTTGTTTGAACTGGCTCTGATTTGTAGCACTTGCTACTTCTCATGGTGTAAAGATTCCCACCATGGCCAATTTCAAACTAGCAATGTGCGGTCACTGAACTCAAGTGTGCGAAGAGCTCTCTCAAGGCAGGAGGGGCTCCTGTGCCCCACCACCCATACCCCCTCACCCTTGACCTACACAAAGCCCTCCTTTACCGGCCCCACATGTTCCCCCAGCCTCATCTCTCACTGCTTTCCCACCCCCGACACAGACACTGCACACCAGGTGGCAGGTGGCACCTGTGTGTCCCTGAGTGCACCTAGTACTTGCCCAAAACACCCCTCTCCCGTTCGGCCTGGTCAGTCCTTTGGTGAAACCCTGTCCAGATGGTTCCTCCTCCAGGCCGTCTTCTTTAGCTCCCCAGACTGGATTGATGCCCTTCCTCTGTGCCCCTGGAATACTGCCCTGGGACATCTGTATTATTTAATAATGCATGTCTGTCCTTGCCGTGAAACCGTGGGCCCTGCAGAAGCCAGGGCTGTGTTGCAGGGTCTCTGGTCCTGGTCCCGAAGCAGAGGAAGCCTCAGTGATTGTACTGAGTGGGAGAGATATGTGGAGTGGCATGCTCGGAGCCAGGCTCTGGGGGAACAGCTACCCCAGGGGCCCGAGGGACTCTCTTGGACCTTTCCCAGCAGAGCCCAGGGCCACCTTCTTGGCCAGCTTCCTAGGAGAGTTTCAGGACAGGGACAGAGACATGTGGCCCGTACTCATGCTCTGTTGGTGAAGAGGGCATACTCCCACCTCCTGGATCTGACATAGACCAGGTGTCACCCCTAGACTGCCCACTGGCACACAGGGGCACAGAGCTGGCTGAGGCTGGTACAGAAATGAGCTGCCACCCCCTCACAGTTGTTTGTATCCTGTGACCATGGTTTCCTGCAGGGCAGGTTATCATTATTGACTTTGGCGCCAGCACCCAGGCATTTCTGGGAGGCCACCCTTTCCCATGCCTGGGAATAGCCTCAGAGCTTGCTGGGACAGCCCTGGTCTAGAATAGCCTCCCACATCCTACCCAGGTGGTCCTTTGTGACCAGAACAGGTGAGACAGGAAGCAGCAGGGGACAGGGGAGAGCTATAGGCTTCGGAGTGAAAAAGACCTGGATTTGCACGTCAGCTTAGCCACTCAGTAGCTGTGCAGAGTAACAGCTTAGGGCCTCAGTTTCCTCATCTGTAAGGTGGTAATACCTTAGAAGGTAGGTAGTAACACCTGCCTTTCAGGGTTTTGGTAAACAGAAGAGTAACAGCCACTATTTATGGAGTGCTTGCAAAATGCTCACAGCAAAAGGCAGTTTTCGTGATAACAGTTTCACTCACTCCATCTTATGCAATCTCCCCGAAGCCCTTGGAGATAAGAGCTGTGGCCCCACTGCACAGGTGAGAAAACGGAGATTCTGAGGAGTTTTAGTCACACAGCAAGTAACATGGGTTCTGACTCCAAAGCTCCTTCTTCTGCCACTCTGCTACTCTGTGTCCCTAAGACTAGAAGGTAGGTGTATGTACGGCCTGGAACACTGTAGGCATGTAGTAGATGGTAGCTAGTATCAGTAATTATCCAAAATCCTACTATCCAGCATTAACAGGAAATGGAATTTTTAAGTCTCTTTCAAGTCTTATGCCTACCTCAAGGTAGGCACTGGCATTCAAGGCTTTCAAATGAGGAAGCTGAGGTCTGAGGAGGTGTGGGGTTCTCCGCGGTGCCCCAGCTAGTTGCGGCAGAGCCTGGTTTTGCCCTAGGTCCGTGCTTCCGGCCTGCCGCTTGCAGGGTGAGGGCTGCTCCCGGCTCCTAGGAGAAACCTTGCTTTGTCTGTGGGTGCAGGTGAGGAAGGGAGTTGGAAAGGCAGGACTGAGAAGAAAAACTGACCGTTAGCTACCTGCCTTCAACCAGTCCCCTCTTCTGTCACCGCCTTGGGGCACGTAACTGAGTCAGAATAGGGGTTGGGTGCCTGAGGCCCGTGACCTTGCACAAGTCTCTCTCTCCACACTGAGGAAAGGGGGAATGATAGTGATCCCCACAGCCCAGGGCTCTGACTGCTACAGCCCCTTGCACCCGTGGGTGGAGCCCTGTCTGGGGAGGGGCAGCCCACAAGCCTTGGGTTGCCAGCCTTGTGCTGAACTGTAGCTGCATGGTGCAGCTCAGGACAGCTACGCCCACCTCGGGACACTGGTCCTGGGCACCTTGCCGCGCACAGTGTGCTGAAGTCCCCCGCGAAAGAAGCCCTGCACTGCGTCTCATGTATTCTTAGGCCTCAAAGCTGCTCATTTGTTACACCAGGAAACAAGACTTCTCTAATAAAATCTCATGGTAGCGCATCTGATACAGCAAAACACCTTAATTTTAAAAGAGAAAAATATATAAATATTTCTTACAGTCTGAGAACCTTGTGGCACAGAGAAAAGCAGTTGATAAAATTCTTCCTCCTCCTGTGGACAATGACCACGTGCCACAGGTCTTGTCACGCACGGTTCAGGAGTGGCCAGGTTGGGCCTACCAGGAAGGCTGAGGCTGTTTCTGCACTGGGGCCTCCTGGGACCAGGTGCAAATCCTCCTGCCCTGAGCCTCAGGCTACTAGGACCACCTTCCAGGAGGGTGGGTGCTGAGGTCTACATCACCAACGCACCCAGGCCTGGTTCTCAGGACCCTGGTCCCCTGCCCTGGCAGAATCCTGAAAGGTGCAGAGGGCCCTCTCACTGTGGCCACTTCCTAGAGAAGGAACCTGAGGTCCAGAGGGAGGGAACGCTAGTTAGGCTACCCTGGGGCTCCTGACACCTAGCCAGCTCCTGGTGCTGTCACTGCTTTAACCACATCTGTCATTTCCTGCAAAGCAGCAATAGACCCAGTGCTGTCCCCATAAGATCATACTTAGTCCTCAGGACACCCTGTGAGGAAGATCACGTGACTGGTAGATGGACCAACCAGGATTTGGAGCTCAGGCATCTGGCTCTGGTCTCTCTCTTAACCACGTTATTCTAACTTCTCCATGGGCTCTGAAGGGGTAACCACATCTCCTGTTTTCCCCCAAACCACCTTCACTTTGTAGGGTAACATGGGGGCTAAGAGCCCCCATCAAGGGAAGCCCTTGAACCTGGGCTGCCTGAGTAGAAGTGCCAGTCAGAGGCCAAGGTGAGTCCTGGCCAGTCAGGGCTTGTGTCCTAGGAAGGGCTTCACAGATTCAGGATTGAAGACGTTCCTCAGCAAAGTCTCTGGAGCCCAGGCTGCCCATAGGACTCTGTGGCAGCCTGGGTGCACCACACAACCCAGCTCTGAGGCCTACTCAGGACCTCAGGCTTGCTTCCCTTCCGGTCTGCTGGTTTCAGCTCTTTGCAGCTTTTAAGGGTGGGAAACCCCAATCTGGGCTGCCCCATGTGGCTGTGCGGGCATTGCCTGGGCCAAGGAGCAAGAGGAGACTGAAACCCTGCTATCCAGGCATGAGGCTCACTGTAGGCCTGCACGATAAGGTACCTTTCTCTGACAATGGCACCATCTGCTAATGGAGCTGGGCCCCCAGCGGGAAACCTTCTCCAATTCATCAGAGGTTCTATGTAGGCCAGGTGTGGGCCGTCCCGGAGATGGACCAGTCAGTCCAAGAGTCCCGGAGCAGGTGTCTGTGGCCCTGGCCCTGGTTCCCCTCCTCACAAGTGACCTATTAACCCTTGCAGGTTCTCACAGGTACCTTCTCAGCCTCATGCAGTAGGGACCATGCTTTCTGGATCCAAAATCAGGATTTGTACTTGAAGTTTCTTGATTTATGAATCTAGAAACAAGGAAATCCATATAGTTGAAGCACATTTGGGTTTTTCTAGTTTGGGGAGATTACAGATAAAGTCACCATATCCATATGATGGAATACTACTCAACAGTAATGAGAAGCAAGCTCCTGGTAAACCCAGCGGCTTGGGTGGAGCTCAGATGCAGTCTTCTAAGTGAGAGAAGCCAGACTCAAAAGGCCCTGTGACTCCCAGTCCAGGACATCTGGGAAGGAGGAACTACTGTGACAGAAAGCAGAGCAGAGGCTGCCAAGGGGCTTCGCAAGGGGCCTGAGGGAGCTTTTGGGTGCTGGAGTTGCTCTGTATTATAATTGTGGCGGTGGTTAAAGATTGTATAATAACAACAATGAATTTTACTCTATGTCAAAAAATACCTTAGTTTAAAAAAAAAAAAGGAAAGAAATTACATTTCCTCTCCTTCCTGTTTTTCCACTCATTTTGACCTGAACATAAATTTGAACATTAATGAATTGCATTGAGTGGATATTTCCAAAGGGCCTCCTGTGTGCCAGGCCCTCTGCTCTGTGCAGAGAAGAGAGTGAGACCTGGAAGCCTGGGCTCACTCAGGGACCCCTGTCCCTCTTCAGCTGGGTCGTCAGCCCGTGCTCCCCCCCATCCCTCCCAACATGGCCTCTCAGGCCCAGTGTGCCCCTATTCCCCTTTTGGGGACTTTGGGTTACTTCAGAATAATGCTGACTGATGTGGGTCAATCAGTAACTATGTGCTGAAGTACTGGAATTTCTGAGACGTTTCCATGGTTTATGGGACCATAATATTTGAAGTGGAAACCTGGGAACCGTCCTTGACACCCGCTCCTCCTTCTCACCCACCCGTCTCATGCCCCACACAGTCAGGGAAGTGGGGCACAAACTACCAGGCAGGTGGCCCATGGGGGCTCAGGCCCAACTCTGTGGCTTATCAATACAAATCCTGTGTCACAACATCTGGGGAGGGCAGTTGGCAATGTTATTTTCACTGATCCAAAAGTGTCCTGGACTATTGTGCAAAAAATCCATCCGCTGGCTCGTCCTGACACTCTTCCTCCCTGAATGTCCCCAACCTCCCTTTCCCAAGGCCAACCGCTCGCCCCTCTCATGGGGACCACTGCGCACACCTCCCAGCTGACCAGCCCGCTGGCCCCCACACCACGGCCAGAGGGACATTTTGGAGACCAAAGCCTGACAGGGCTGCTCCCTCAAAATCATTGGCCCACACGCAACCCATGCCAATCCAAGGAAGAGACAAAGGCCCAGTAGAAAAATGGGTCAAAGAATGTGAAAAAGCAGTTCCCCTCTGAAAAAAAGAAATACAAATGGCAATGAGATATGAAATGATTCCTAAGTTTTTTTTAAATTAAGTAAACAGAAATCCAAACACCATGTGATAACCATCTCCATCTCCCAACCCAGAGGTAAAAAGAAAATGCTGCCTCATGTGGTGCATGGGAGGGGGTAAGCTCTAGGTCTCTAACACGCAGACTGGGTGTGGCAAACTGGTGAAACTTTTGGAAGAGGATGATAAAGAACATCCTCTTCGGTTCCAGAACCCACTGCTAGCAAGCACAGTGCCTGTGGTGTATACTCCTAAGCCTCCACTCTTGTCTACACCACATGACATTGTGTGATGGCTGTACGGGCAGGTTTCTTCCAGCAATATTAATAATAGCAAAAGCCTGGAAGTAAGATGCCCAGCAAGAGGGGAGAGTTGCAACTGTTTAAGGCTCCATCCATATAACTAAATGCTCTGTAGATACTGAGAACGGAGAGGACCGACTATATGTGCTAAAGTGAAACTGGGCGCACAAAGGGAGCTGCACACCTGCACATTCCTTTGGTGTAACTCTCCAAAAGCATAGACTTAGCCTCACAAGTAATATGCACGGAAAAAGTTTCTGGATGCCAAAACCTGCTAACTGAAATTGCCTTTGGTGAGAGAGACAGGTGGGGAGGAGGCTCTGGCTTTTCACCATGTCCTTTTCTGTTCTGCTTGGATTTCTAATCATGTGTATTTTAATTTTGTAAATGTCATCAACAAATATCTGGGCGGTGGGAGTTGAGGCCAATTTTGTTTTCTTCTTTATACTTTTCTGTATCAAAAAGAATCAAAATCAATGTGTTTAAATGTTGCAAAACAAACACCAGCTTTGGCTGCCCTGGGGATAAAGTCTGGCTCCTGAGCTCCCGCCGGGAGGTCCTTTGACACCAGCACCTGCTTCCCCTGGGCCCCCACCACACCGACCCCATCCACTTTCCACACCCAAGCCCCTTGCTCTCTCATACCTCTGGGCCTTTGGCAATGCTGTTCCATCTACCCAGAATACTCTGCCCTCTCTGATCACCCCTTAACTTTGCCTCCTTGTCCTCTAGCCAGACGCCAGGTGCCCGCCCATCCTCCCCACGCTGGCAGGCTTGCCTTGGCTAGCTGGCGCTTCAGCGCTCTGGCCTCACTTCTGCCACTCCAGTGCTCCTACTATGTGGTTAAGGGCCTTTCCACTGGTCAACCTTCCTTGCTACCCCACAACAGCCTTTAAGGTAAAGACAGGGCCTGGCTCACCGATGGCGGCCAGGGCCTAGCACTGTGCCTGACACATAGTAGGCTCCATAAATGGTTGCTGACTGAGCTGACAAGATGACTGCCCAAACCGAATGAGCAAAGAGCTGGCAGCCCAGCCTTCTCACTAAGGCAGGAGGGAGGGATTCCTGGGCCTGGCCCCAGACGGCGGGCCTCAGGGCCAGCTGAGGCAATCTGGGGGGGAAGGCAAAGCAACCCGCAGCCACGCCGCCTGCTCGACTCCAAGGTGGCTTTTATTTCCTCTTCTGCGAGTGCCAAGTCCCTGAACAAATATTTTCCTGGAGTGGAGGAGCAGCTTAGCTCCCAACCTTAAGTGCTGAGAACACCGCTGGATCGGGCAGGTGCCAGGAGCCGGAGGCAGAGCAGGGTCTGGCTGCAGCTGGGGAAGGAGGGCTCATCAGGGCTGCCCCGGGCAGTGCCCTCCTCCCGGCTGTCCGAGCAGGGAGCCTGCTCCTTAGCCCATCAGGCCCCGGAAGCAGCCAGCTTGCTCTGTTCAGCACAGTCATGGAGGCTCTTACCCTGGGCCTCCTTGCCCATAAATTAGAATCCTCTGGGATCCTGAAGAAAATGGAGGCCATGTGGGCCTCCCTCATTTTGGCTGAAAAAGCTACAGTGTAGTTTGAAGGAACTAATTAGAATCTCAGAAGTCCTTTTATAACCCCTTTAACTTTCTTCTTACAGAAGAACATACACAGAATCCACTCACCTTAAGTGTATAACTTGATGATTTATTTACACATATATATGCCCTTGTAATCACCACCTACATCAAGCCAGGGAACATTCCAGAGAACTTTCAAAGATAATTCCTTCATGTCCCTGCCTAGTCAATACCACACCCCCAGCAGAGGTACCACTGGCTTCTATTACCATTGATTAGTTCCACCTGTTTCTGAACTTCATATAAATGGAATTGTACAGTATGGGCTCCTCTGTGTCTGGCTTCTTGCACTAATACATTGCCCATGATATTCATCTATGTTGTATGTGTACCAATAGTGTGTCCTTTTTCACTGCTGAGTAGTATTCCATTATATGAATGTACCATGGCTTATTCATCCATTCTCCTACTGGCAGGCATTTGGGTTGTCATTTGGGTTATGATCACAAAGCTGCTGTGAACATTCTCTATGTGCCTTTGAGCAGACGTGTGCTCTCATTCTGCCTGGACCATAGGGCAGGCTTATGTTTAGCTTTAGCAGGTATTGTCACAAACAGTCCCGAAGTGTTCATGTCGACTGACATGTTTTCCAACCACGTAGGAGAGTGCCCGTCACCCCACAAGCCCTCTGATTACTCTCCACTGGTGGGTGTGTGGTGGTGTCGCACACCATTATTAAGCTTCTAAAGATGCTTGGCTTTCAGAGCAGGAAGCAGCCTCAGGTGGACACGATGAGCTTCCCAAAGGCAGAGACTCCTGTATTTGCAGCAAGCCCTTGCTGTGTGCTGGCTCACAATAAAGCATGTGCTCTCAAGAAGCACCCAGGTAGGAGGGTAGGAGGAAACCAGTGTGGAAACACATGCCTGCATGGTCAGGACGAGAGGTGCCGAGAGGATGCCGGAAGGGACGGGGCACAGAGGACTCAGTGCCTCTCCCTAGAGGAGTCTGAGCCCAGCCTTAAAGTGGAGCAGGAGCCGGGAAAGGCAGGTAAGAGCTGTGCCCGCCACAAGGCAGAGCAGGCCCGGGGCCCTCTCGCCATAGTCCGTGCAGCTCCAGGAGCCCGAGTGCCCCCTTCCCCCCTGGGCAGCCCAGTCAGGCTTCTGGCTTGAGAAGGCAGGTGGGGTGGGGCCGACAGAGAGAGGCAGACAGGTGTGCCTCTGCAGTAGTTCCCTGTGGACCCATTTCAGAGAAGCCTTCTGTCCCAGCTGCTGCTTTGGGGTCCGCCTACCGTCAGTGCCTAGCCTGGGAGTGGGATGTGAGATGATGGCCCTTTCTGCCCCCTTTCACCCTCACCCTTGACCTCACGGCAGGCACCTTTCCCCCAGGCTCCACATGAGGAGTGCACCTGTGGGAGGACAAGGTGATGCGCAGGGAAGTGGGAACAGTTTTCCCTCTTAACAAACTCTCCAAGCCAGCCCCTCCTGCCCAGCTCTCACCACACCAGCCCTTTCCTGTCCCTGGGCCTCCATCCTGCATCTGCTCCGAGGCCCTCAGGGAGGTTCAGGGCAGAGTGGCCGCCATTTTCTCACCACATTCCAGACCCGTCCCCTCCCACACCTGCCCTCACCCCGCACACACAATCAGCCTGAAGCCCCGAGTCCCTATTTTTGCCAAAGTTGTGCCTTCTTCCCCTTTTGAGAGGCCGAAGTGAATCTGTTCTTCAAGACCTAGTTCAAGTGCCACCTCTGGGCACCTCCCGTGACCCAGATGCCACGCCCGGTGAGGTGCCGTCTCCCCGCGCCAGCCCGCAGCAGCCACTCTGTTGTTGGGACTCGTCTGTCTCCCCTGGCCCACGGCATCCCCGCAAGCAGGGGGCACATTCTGTTCCGGCTGGGAAAACAGTCTTCTCCTCAGCAAAATCCAAGAGGCAGGCAGGGCAGGCAGGGCAACTTAAGGCAGAAACTGGCTGCAAATTAAGGAGGAGACGATCAAAGAGAAGATGACTTACTAGTTCAGAAAATAACTTGGAAGAACTCAGCAGAAATTCAATGAGTCCCACCATTTCCATACAATGTACAAAGCCACAAACACACACAGTGGGGCCACACTGTGGGCCTGCTTTAAAGGTGAGAATGAAATACTGCTGTGTTCTCAGGCTTTGGGGCAGGGCGGGGGAGGTCTTGGGGAAGCAGAAAAAGAGAGAAGGGGTCAAGGTCATGGGAAGTAGGGCAGCAAGCCAAGGCCTGAGGAAGGATGGACATAAACTCCTTGAAGTTGGGGTCCTGAGAAATTTGAAGATGATGTTTAAACCCATTCACATTATAGCTTCTTCACAATTAGTCTTACACACTCAGCAAAGCCTAGTTTATAACACCATCCTGTCCTGGCAGTGCCCAGGTGTGGGGGGTGACCCAGGGCAGAGGCACAGAGTAGGAATAATTAGCAGAGCGAGTGGACAGAGCAGTGGGGCGAGGGCACAGTTCAGCCTATTTGAATATGACAGGAGCTGGTAGCCCAGGAGGCTGGGGTCATGGGACCTTGCTGGTCCCACGTGAGGAGACACCCTCCTGCGGTCTTAATACCACCTTCAGCGTGTGCACGGCCCATTGTGGCTCAGGCTGTCGAAATCCCAGCTCCCCTGTTCACTGGTGTGAGACCATGGGCAAATACTTCCTCCTTATACCATGGATTTTGGCTGCAAAGTGGGGATAATTAATAGCATCCCATAGCTGGCTGAGGAGTTATAGGTAGTGAGGAAATGATCTGGGTGTCATGTCTAGCAGTGTCCCTCCCATAGTAAGCTCGGGAAAAGTATTACTATCCAAGCTTCCCCTTCTTCAACTGTGCCTCACTGTCCAGCCCAGGGACTGGCAGGAATAGGCAGTCAGCATTTTCGGTCTTTTCTGAATGACCTGAGGTCCTGTCTCAGCCCCAAACCCTTAGAGAACAATGTGTCACGCAGGGTAGAATTCACTCTGGAGCCTGCCGCCCCTGCCCCACTGGGGGTGCATGGCAGGCAAGGAATGGCCCTCCTCCTCTGCACACCCAGGACACCCCTGGGGTCTGGCATCAGGGACTGGCCCACACCTGGGGCCCCAGGCAGGGACACCTGCCATGGAGGGGCAGCTGATGATGTGGTGGGGGTCAGCAGCCAGGACAGGACTAAGGGGCGGGCAGCGAGAGGCCCTAGAACACTGGGGCTCCTGCCTCACACTAAGCTTTTTGACCCCTAAATTTTACCTGCAATTTTTTCCCAATGAGCAGACAACTCTTTTAGACCATTGGCTAGTTGGTTTTTGACAATGAGCAAACAGAATAGCTAGCAAACGTTGAGTGGGGAGGGAGCTCTCATGTCCTTGAAGAAGGGAATGATCTAGGAGAGGGGGGTGGCTGGGCAGGAGGGAGGGAGGGAGGCAGAGAGCCCTGGCGGATGGTGAAGGCTGGGCGGAGGGCTGGGGGAGGAGGGCAGGGGCGGACACAGCCCCGCCCTACAGCAGAGGAACAGCCACAGCACAGCCCAGAGCCAGCCCCCCTTCAAGGTGACAGGAAGGACACTGCCAGGCCAAGGAGGGACAAGCATCAATACGGCCCGAAATGACAAGTACCATTTATTAGTTACACGAATGGGCCCAGCCACAGGCTCGGCACCGCCCCACAGGCCAGCAGACATGAGCAGCCACGGACCCCTTGCCCACCCCTGAAGTCATATCCGGTCACACACTCTGGGCAGAAAGTCCAGTACTGAACACAGGGCCCAGGTTCCCTTCATCTGGCGGTGCGTCACTCTGAATCACAGACAGCCCCCCTCGGGTGGGGGGTGCCAACACAGCAGCTGGAAGGTTGTCAAATTAAAGCAAGGACAGGAGTTCCCAGGAGCCCTGGGCTAGGGGGCCTGTGGTCCCGGCAAAGGTGTGAGAGGACTAGCCCGGGCGTCTGAGGCAGGCCTTGGCTCCGGCGGCCTGGGGTCAGGCTGCGCCGGGGGGCGGTCACAGCTTCTTCAGCCACTTAGGAAGCCGGCGCTTGGAGCTTGGCGACAGACATTTACATCAGGTCTCATAACCTTGGCTGAACCTACCGCCCTCCAGGAGATTTCTAGCAAAGACAAAAACAACAACAAAAAAAGCCAGAGGGCCTCCGGCCCCAGAATCACTCCCACCGGAAAGAAAGGCACAGAGCTTTTAGCCAAGTTTCCTGGTACCGCTGGTGTTTAGAGGAAAGGCCGCTCACATCCACACCATGGGCACAGAGAGAAGACGTGACAGTGGTAGCGCTCACGTGATTACTTTATATTAAAGTTTATTACATTTGGAAAATCTACTGTACAGGGAAAAACCCATTGGATTAAGTAGAGTTTTGCCAAAAGCAAAAGACTATCACTCTTTGGAACATTCCTGATTTCAGCCCAAGGCAGGGCCACAGGAGCTAAGCAAAGGTGAGCCTGGTCCTTCGTGGAGCAGCTCAGTGCCAGGCGTGCCCACATCTCTCTCGTCACCTTCTAGGAGAAAGTGTCCCCCCAGAAATGGCGCCTGTGGGAGACCCTCTGGGCCCACGGCCACCCCCCACCCCACGGTCCTCCTCCGCCCCAGGCTGAGGGGTCAGGATTCAGTTCTCACACAGGCCCCAGCAGCAGCCCCAAGTCCACAGACACAGGGACGACTGCTTGAAGGAGGTGACTGCCCACGGCAGCTGGGATGGGCCAGCCCGCCGGCAGGGCCGCCCAAGACACACTTCAGACCCCGCTGCATGCGTGAGCAACAAACTCAGAGACAACACACAAACTCAGCCTATATGGTAGCTTCCAGATTTGGTTCTTCTAGTTCAAAAAAAAAAAGAAAGTCTTCTTTAGCGCTGATGCTATCTCCTCACCGTGGATTAGGGAAGATGGGGGATAACCAAATCAACTTACTTAACTTACCTCAGAAGTAACAAAGTCTACTGGGCTATGAACAAAGAAACTAGAGGAAACATGTGCAAAAACAAGTCGATATCTAAAGCAGACCTCCCCACCAAACAAAGTGAACTCAGTGGGCCCTGGACTCCTCTCCCCGCCACTCGGCAGCGCACGCCCCCAAGACGGTCCGTCTTTCCAGTAAGTGCTACGGGGGTGTCAGCCCCCAGCATCCTCCAGCCACAGTGGGCCAGCCGGCTCCAACAGGGTCTATTTTCTCTCCAGAGCTGAGAAGGCACTGCTCCACTCTGGGGAAACGGAGTCAGAACGGTGAGATGCCAGGTGCTGGCTGGGGGAGAGGTCATACGCGAGAGCGCCCCGCACCCAAGTCTCCAGGCAGAGGTTGGAGAAGCAGAGAACCCCCAGTGTGCCCCGGGACTCCGCGGGCAGGGAGCGGGCCAGCAGGGCCGGGCGGCGGTGTGGTAGCAGGGCCTGCGGTTCTTCATGGACGAGGCGGTGGGGCCTGCGAGGGGGGGCAGGGAAGCGGTCCCCATCAGGCGTAGAACTCTTCCTGCTTGCTGGGCTTCTGGTAGGCCCCGCCGTTGGCTTGCTTCGGCTCCTCCAAGGAGTAGCTGCCCTCATCCTTCTTCTTCATCCGGTACAGCATGAAACCCACCAGGCACACGGCAAAGATGAGCCCCACGAGGCCTCCGGCGATGACCCCTGGGCGGGCGGACAGAAGCCGGCTCAGCCCTGCTGGCTCCTCGGGCCAAGCCGGGGTCCCTCCCACACGGGCAGCCCCGCAGGCGGCCCTGGCTACGCTCAGCTGCACACCAGGGCTAAAGACAGCTCCCCGCCCACCCACCTGAGAGAGAACTCACCTCCCAGCACCTCCTTCCTGTCCAGGAGGCTCTGCGAGGCCCCTGTGGCCCCCTGATCCGCTGGGGGCTGATTCCGCTGGTCAGGCTCCACAGCAGTCCCGGCCGTGTTCTCTCCAGACAGGTCGAAAGTAAAGTCCTACGGGAGGGCAGGGACAGGGTCAGGCTGGCAGGGGCCACCGCCAGCAGCAGCTGGTTCCATTTCAGGCCCAGAAGCAGTTCAAGCCCTGCCCCCCCAAACGTCACCGCTGCCCTCAGCTCAGATACACCCAAACCCAGACCTCCTGGACCCCAGCTAGGCCCTTCTCGCCACATCACACTGGACCCTGGCTGGACTGTGGAAAAAAGACCATCCAAGTGATATAAAGTACACATTTTTACATGAAAAATGAGTGTAAAATGTAAAGTACAACAACCTCATAAGAGAAACACGACTTGGGAGAACTTCTGCACTCAGAACAAGAGCCTTGCTTTGCTTAAGTTTGGGAAGCCCTCTTCTCCATGATCTTGAACAACTCGCTTCAGTCCCCCTATTCAGTCTGTCCTGCCCTGGCTCAGCCCTGAAGGCAGCAGGAAGGTGGGGCCTGGGGACCCACCCTCCCAGTGGGGAGCACAGGGTGCTCCCGGGACACAGGGTGTTGGGGTGCCAGATGACCGAGCCAGGCCCCCACCCCGAAGCTCTGCTCTCCCAGGCACGAGGGCCCCACCCACCCCACATCCCAGGAAATGCAGAGGATGGCAGAGGGCACTCACCGGCTCCCCAGAGCCCTCAGGGAGCTGGGTGGAGGCTCCATCCTCAGCAGCCCTCTCGGTGGCCGAAGGACCTCCATCCTCCACGCCAGGAGGATGAGGGTCGAGCAAGCCGGGTCCTGTGGGAGCTGAAGTCTCATGGTGGTCAGGCTGTACGTCCCTGTGGGCATGGGAGGTGGCAGGTGCCTGGGCTGTGGCGGCTCTCGCTGTTGACACCCAGTGGGTGGTGGGCTGCGGTGTGGTCTCCCTGGGTGGATGGGTGATCCCCTTCTCCCGGGTGGTGAAGCCAGGCTCTAGCTCCGCCAGAACCACCCTCTCCCTCTCCTGGGGCCCCTCTCCAGCCGGCAGGATGGAGGCGGAGGGGGCAATGGTGTCCATGCCAGTGGGCTCCGGGGCCATGGGCGGGGCTGTCAGGAGCCCCATGTCCCTCCCGGTGGAGCGGGTCTGCTGTGACACGGTGGGGTCCGGCAGAGCACCTGCAGGGCAAGAAGAGAGCTTGTTGGGGTGAAGCTCAGGCTGTGAGGAGGGCCCGACTCTTCCTTTCATGAGAAGCGGTGTCCCCCAGGGTAGAACTTGCTGAGGCTACACTCAACTTTGGAAAATGAGTCAGGAAAGCCGCCCTTTTCTGTTGCACGTGCCTGGGGACAGCCCTCTTCCTGTGGCTCTGAAGCCTGCTTCCTGGGGGTGCGCAGGGCTCCTCAGGGGCCTTACTGGCTTATCCCCAGCACACGTACCTCTCTGGCCCCCTCCCTGGTCCACCTGCCCTCCCCCACAAGGCCCAGGCTCCCAAGAAGAGGGCCCTGTATCCTAACCCCCAGCTCCCAGGCCCCTGCCTAGACCACTTCTCCTGCGGATGGCACCCTGCCCGGGTCCAGAGGGCCTCATCTGGGAGGCCTCCCTGACCACCTTCAGCTCAAGATCTCGCTCCCCCAGGAAAAGGGGAAATAGGAGAGATAAGGGAACATTCACTGAAGATCTGCACCCCAGCAGGCTCTGCACTGCCTCATAGCTCCCAACTACCTTATCAAGTCAAGATATCATTTCCATTTTACGGATGAGGAATTTAAGACTTGGAGAAGTCAAACAGACTTCCTAAAGGTTGTCCACTGAGTTAAAGAGGAGAGCATGGGCTTGCAGCAGGCAGCCCGCAGGGCCTCCTGGAACCCACAACATCCCCTCCTGGTGGGGCACACCCCATTTTCTTCCCTAGTGTTGCCCTCTGGGCCCAGTCAGGGGCTGCCTGACCACCTGCCTTGGGGCGGGGCCCTCATGCCAGCTCACCTGCGCCAGAGCCAGAGAAATTGTCAGAGTCATCCCCAGAGCCATCCTGATCTTCGGGGGGCACATTTGTGGCCACAATTTGCTGGAAAAGGATCAGGAAAGGGTATGAGTGGAGGCTTGGCAGGGGACCTACTACTCCAGGGTCCCAATCCTGGACAGGTGAGTAAGCTGCCCCCAGCCCCACACACACCGCATAGGAAAGAAGCACTCGTACATGGCTCCAGGACCCCGGGCTCTGGGCAGCCCTTTGGTCGCCCACACATCCACTCATGCTATGATGGCACCCAGCCTGTTTTCTCACCCACAGGAAGGACTAGGTCCAGGCCCCCCAGGGAAAGGCAGCCAGGTACCCATCAGGCTGAGGACAGATGACGCTGATCTAAAAGGGGCTGCATCAAGGAGGCCCTACAAATGGGCTGTTGGACTGCAATGGGGGGGCCCTATGTGCAAAGAGCACCCCAGGAATACTGCCTGCCTGGCCCAGCTCCAAGAGGCCACAGGTGCCACAGTGCACACACATGCCCAGCTCCTGAGGCGAGGCCGCGCTGGCAGGAGCAGAGAGTGGGCCAGAAGAGGAAGGCCACAGCACACGCGGCTGAGCAGGCCTGTGCAGAACTGGAGTGGGGGGCATACCCGCACCCAACACCAGCTCCCCAGGACAGCAGGTAGGGAAGGGCAGACCCAGCAGCCAGGCGGTAGGAAGGGCAGTTAGGTGTGCCCTGTTCAGCAAGGAGACTGACCCAAACAACCCTGGGACACAGTCCATGTCAAGGGGGCCTCAATGTCAGAGGCCAGAACAAAGGAGAAAGAAGCAGAACAGCACAGTCCAGACACTGTGGGCTTTGGAAACCCCCAACCTCTGCCACTCACTGGATGAGTGGTTCTGGGCACATCACTAAACCCCTTACGGCCTCAGTCTCCCCACCTGTAAAACAGGGACAGTAGTATCTACATTCCAGGATCGTTGCAAAAATCAATGAGTTTATGCACATCAAGGACCTAAGAGAGTCTGACATGCAGAAGCGCCCCAGCAACCACGGCAGCTGTCCTAACTCAGGGAAGGCTGCTCAGCATGGGGAAGAGGATTTGGGGGCCTGTCTGGGAAGAGTGGGGGGCAGACGTGGGTTTCAAGAACAGAGAGGCAGGAGGAAGTCAGCTTACTGGAAGCTGTGTGCAGACCTGTCAGTGAGCAGGCCTTGCCCAAGGCTGGGCTCCAGAGAACAGGCCGCCTCGGCCCAAGAGGCCTTGCCAGGGCTGAGGCCCTTCACTCGAGCAGAGCAGAGCAGAGCAGAGACAGACAAGACTTTTGGCCTCCTGAGGCTGCCTGGGGCAGAGCTGGACCTCCAGGCTCCACTCCCAGGGGCCATGTCTTCAGACACAGGCAGAAACTAGGAGGCTAGAAATACCAGAGCTTCCTTTCAAAGTACAAAACCCAAACTGCACCTCTCACCACCCACAAGAGAAAGGTTTTGGCCCCAGAAGGGCCTGTCTGAGGTGTCGTGGCCCATCTATGACGAACAGTCATAGTCCCTGCCCACCACCCACAGTCCTGCCACATCCTGTCTGTACTGTTGCCAAATGGTGCTTCAAACAAGTATCAGTCCTGCTTCACAGAGCTTCGAATCTGCCCCTCGCCTCCCCCGAGCCTGCCCCCTTCAGTAACAAAGAGCACTGCCCATCAGGCAGGCACAGAGTGGGTACCCCCCGACCAGGCCATGGGAGACTGCTCCCAACAGGGCAGCTTGTGGGGGGCAAGCCTTCGAGGACCCCCACCCCCACTCACGGAGTCACCCATCACCTCTGCCCGCCCTCACATTCTCCAAGGAGGCCCTGGAGCCAGGCACCTTTCCCAATGCACCAACTCCCCTCCCTTGGAGAGAAAGCTTGGTGGACATGGAACAGGGGGCCGGGATCTGGCCAGACCAGCCTCAGCTGCACCGTAATGAAGGTCCATGCTACCAGAAGCCAGGGCCACAGGGCCCAGGTCCTATTTCACAGATGAGGAAACTGAGGCCTACAGAGAACTCGACAGACTGGGGATCTGGCAGTCTTGGAGGCGAATACCAGTGCGGTCAGCCTCTCTCGCCTAACCAGAGAGGCCCCAACAGGTGAGCAGTTTCCCAGGAACGGGCCTCCCTCCTGACTAGGTAAGACTTGAAATCTGCCTACTCCCTAAAAACAATTTGTTCCCGCAACTCTGCCTGGCTTATCCCTCTGCGATCTTGTTTATACAACAAGTTCTTAAGCAAACGTTTTCTCCACGGAAACCAGCTCCCAGGCCTCAGGGCCACTTTCCCCTCTCAGAGCCAATCTCCAGGAGGGGATGGGCTGTGGTGACCTCCTAAATGCCCTCCAGCTGGAACCTTCTGTGATAGCCTCAGCTCCCTGGGGTGGAAACTTGCAGAAACTGCAGAGCTGGGATCACCAGGTGCCAGCTGACTCTGGAGTTACGGGTGAAACTCCCAGTTTCATACAGCAGGCCTGCTGTGCTAAGAGCCTGTGGCTGGCTGCCTCCAAGGCAAGCCAGCAGGTACCTGTAATGGGGCCCTCTAACCTCTGCAAGTCCCAGGGAAACTCAGCTCTTCATACAACAAATCCACACCCTTGTGGTCTAAACTCACACATTCAGTGTGCTCAAAGCAACAGCCAATTTGCTCCTTCCCCATGCATAGCACAGACCCTTAGAAGCCTACTGGCCTGAGAGGCCAGGCTTGGCTCCAGTAGGGAGCGGGGCAGATGTGGCCTGGGGACAGGGAACAGGAGAGGAACTATCAGCTCATCTCCATCTCAGCCACCCTGCTCTCTTGGCCACAGCTTCTGGACTCAAGAAGTCCTACCAGCTCTTACCCGCACTGGCCACAAACAGGCCACCCTCCACAGCAACCTCCATCGGAGTGGACCTCTTGCCCTGGTAGGTCAGAGGGCCTGGGTCTGTGGTGCAGCATCCCCCCAAGACACCCTGGACAGGAAATTTCCTTGGCAGGGTCAAGGTCAGGATACCAAGTGGGCATCTCAGAGAGGTTCAAGAGAGGATGGTGGACCCGGGGGCTTCTAACTCCAGGCTGACCAGAGAAGTTGCCCATCTGCCCACTCCCCCAACCTCTGCCTCCCCATTAACCATAGCCACCAGATCCAAAGACCTGTAGTTTCCAAACCATGCCCTGAACCACTAACACACGTCACCTGCTGCTGGACAAAACACAAATCCTGCAAAAAGCATCGCCAAGTTCACAGGATCATGTTGCTTTCAAACCAACACAGGCTAAAAGGACAGTGCCGTGTGGTGGTCACAGACTGACATTAAACAGGGTCCTCAACTTCAGAACTCAGAGGACCATCATCTGGGGCTTTGGGGAGAAGAGAGTGAGAAATGTTCTGGTTGCCCTGAAGCTCCCAGACTGACCCCCGAGAGGGTAAGACCATGCTCACCCCCTTTCAGCAGTGCTGGGGGCCTCGGTGGTGCGGCAGCCTCTGCAGCATGCAGTGGAAAAGAGAGGTGTAGGTATCTGTTGGTCATGACTGTCCCGCTGTGGGACAAAAGCCCTGGCTGCTGTGCTGGAAGCTTCGGGTCCCTCAACCCGAAAGCCCTCGCAGTCACGGGGGAAGCCGAGGGTAAAGAGCTGCCTCTTGCCAGGGCTGGGTCACAGCCGTTCCCGCACAGCCAGAGGTGGTGCTGATGATGGAAAGGGCCCCCAACTTGGTCCAGGAGCCCAAGCTGTGGGTCAAAAAGCAGGCGGCCCCCATAGTCACACCTACAGGATAAATACCAGTCACCCCACCATCGAGAGCCCACTAGAGAGCAGGCATCCTCAAGGGGCTTAGAAGAGATTCACAGGCATTTTTTAAAGAAATTTTTACCCTCTTGGTTTCTTGATCAGATCTATGGATCTATGGGAACTGGGCCAGTTCCCCCACCCCCAGAAGTCCCGAGGGCTGAGGTCTCCAGGCTATAGACTCCCGGCCTTTACCCACCACCTGTGCATCAAGATGCCGAACTGGCCAAAGGTAACATCCAAACCATCGCCTGCGTCCTGCCAGGGCCTTTCTTCTCGGGGGTCCCTGAGAATCACCAGGAGACTGTTAGAGATTCAGTGTACTGGGCTCCAACCCCGAGGCTGATTCAGTGGGTTTGGGGCAGAGGCCCAGATTCTGATGTTGAACAAGCTCCCAGCTCGGCAGATTGCAGAGAACAATTGTCTGGACAGGAAAAGGCCTCATCCGGACAGGCCTGGGGGCTGGCAACTGGGGGAGGCAAGAACCCCACATGGGTCCAGTGTCCAAAGAAGAGGCACCAAATAGCAACAGAGCCCCCATAAACAAGCCCAAGGGGTCCAGTGATCCAAGAAGGGTCTGAACATTCTCTGTGCACTTCTGATGTGTCCACTCTTGGCAGACAGTACACCCACCACAGTGCCTGCCCAGTCTGCAGGAGAGCCCTCACCATGGAGCTGGGGGACCCCAGAACTTTCAGAGGCAGCACCCCTCAAGTCCTAGCAAAGAAGAGCAAGACTCTTCTATCCTGAAAAGCTGGGCTGAGCCTCTGTACCCCCTGCCTGGCTGAAGCCAGCAGGAGCAAGTGGGAGAGAATGGCTCTCCTCTTGGGGCAGGGAGTGGGGGGCATCCTGCCTGTGAGGCCAAGGGCCCAGGGAGGGAAACAGGGGCTACAGGGCTTCCGTGCTGCCTTTCAGGGGAACCTACCTGCCCGGAGGGCGGCAGAGAAAGACAATGTTGCAGAACAACCAGCCCCACTCCTGCGGCCCACCAAAAGCCCTATTGCCCTGCAACACTTTCCCTTGTCTGGGGGATCATTTGCACCCCCTCGGTTAGTCCTGGCTCACATGGCCTCGCAGGCCTGAGGGGCCAGGGAGATTAAACCTAAAGCACTTGGGATCAAGGATCTCGGGGAAAGGACAAAGCCAGGGGCCGTCAGCCAGAGGAGTCCTGACCAGGGTGGCCACCCCAGGGTGAGGTCCAGCTCTACTACACCCTTGTTGGGTGACCTGGACAGCTCTCTGCCTCTCTCTGGGCCTGCTTCCCACCTGGTTAACAGAAGGGGCTTAGGTGAAGAATGCTAAACTCCCTTAGGGCTCTGGTAGGCTGGGCTGGCACCTGGGAGCCATGGCCACAATTCCTTATCAGTGAGGCCAGAGTGGATTGAGGGTGACAAGTTAGCCCCAGACAGCCATGCCGGGCAGGGGGGAGGAGCAGGACCACAGCCCCCGGTCCAGGAAGACACCGGGCTCCCTCCTGCCCCAGGATATCACACTGGAGGCAGAGAAACCACTCTGTCTCTCTGAGGGTTTCTTTCCTAACTTGGGAGCTGCCGGGAGAGCATGCTTAGGCCACTGAGGACAGACCTTCTGGGTTCTGCCTCGAGACCCTGAGGTACCCCCCCAATCCAAGACACTCCCAGGAGGAAGGGGCGCCACCAGGGCCTGAGGGCAGCATCAGCATTTCCGGCCTGACAGGCATGGTGATTTATCAGCTCAGTGTCTCTCCACAGAGAACCAAATCAAGCCGAAACCTGCAGAAAGGGTGATGGGCTTGGCCCGGGGCCGGAAGGGCCAGGGAATGTGCAGACACGCAAAGAGGGGGCTTCTTCTGCCTCCCCCTGGAGCACCCACGCCAACCCCAACAGCGCTTCTCCTGGGCCGCTGGGCGGTGCAGCTCTCAGGGGGCCTCCTGGGCATGCAGCCCTCCCCCCAACCTCCTGCCACACGCACACCAACCCACCTCAGTTGTCCCCACCCTGCCACTCGGAGACAGACCTCATCACTCAGGATTCCAGGGTAGGGCTGGAGTGCAGGATGGCATCCGCACTTGGCTGTACAGACCTCTTTGCCATAGCATTTCCCATGGCACTGAATGCCGGGGCTTTACAGATGGGAAACTGGAGGTCAAGGTTGCAGAGCCCTTTCCTCTGCTCCATGCAGCCTCCCTGGAGAATCCCGAGTGGGCAGGGCTGTGTTGAGGGGATCCTGGCAGCCAGTGCCAGCCCTGATTCCCAAGCCAGGTCAGAGCTGCCACCAGCACCCCCATATCCATCCCTTTGCAGAGCTGGCGTCCGCCTCCCAGCCCGCGTGCCGGGACTCGTCTCAGAACAGGCCCAGCTGAGGGCTGGGTGTGGGGGCTGCAGAGCTGGAAGACCAGTTCCTCTGCTTTTCCCCACCTGCCAGGACCCAGGCGAGGCAGGGCAGGATTCCACTCAGGAGCTGAGCAGGGCTGCGTGGCTCAGCCAAGCCAGCCACCGTGCCTGGTGCTGCCCTGGGAGCCCGACAAGGGGCGGCTGCGGAAGTGACTAGCCCAGCCCAGGTCATAGCGTGGGCTGTTCCCAATTTACAGGGTGACCTTGGAGGAGCCCTGCCTCAGGTGGTGTAACAGGGGGTTCCTAGTTCCAAGGGTATGCGCCTCAAGGGGCAGCCAGGTGCAGCAGCCACAGCAGGCTGCCCCTATGAGGGGTGGTGGGCCGCAGACACGGCATTCAGCAAGGGGAGGACCCACAATGGAAGATGGGGGCTGGGGGGGCGACTCGATCACACTGGCTTGGTGTCACTGCTCTCAGCTTCCCAAGGCGGGTTACGGCCTGGCAGGATGCTGGCGATGTCCCCAGCCAAGGCTTCCAGAGCCTTGAGCCTCCCCAGCCTGGGCTGCCCTAAGGAGGCGTTCCCAAGGCCAGAAGCTCGGGGCAGGGTCGCCCAACCAGCCCCCACGAGGGGCTTCTAGAGACATCCTCCCCCTGCTCTGGCTGCAGAAAGTGTCCTCAGGTTTCACAGAGGCAGAAACGTGCACCCCAGTCAGGGCTCCAGCTGCGCGTCCAGGGGAGCACTTTATCACCCGCACCTCACCTATGGGGTTCCTAGAGCTGCAGAGTACCCCCTTTAAAACGGAGTGTCTCTGAGAAGGCTAAGGGTGTCACTCGCACTGAAGTGTCAATCAGCTGTATATGGGAAAGGGTCTAATTCCGGAACTGGGGCCCTGGGGGCAGGTAGGAGCTAGGGAAGACGGGAAAGGAGAGTGAAAGGGAGGCCAGAAGATGCCAAGCGCAAAAAAAAAAAAAGTGTCAGAATGCGGTCGCCAACCAACCCCATACCAAGAAGAAAGACTAATTAAATTCCCTTTGCTTCCACTTTGAGCCAGATATACATGGCCTCTCCTCCCACGTACAGAAGAATAACGGACCAGCCTGGGAACCCGCCCCCGGGATAAATATAATTCAGACCGAGTCGGCACTGAGGCTGCTGAAAGGCCAGAGACACAGGAAGGCAGAGAGCCCTTGACAGGGTCCCGTGGGGACCACGGCAGCGTGGAGCTGGGACTTTCTGGCCTGAATGGAGGTAGGCAGAACTTTCTGGGAAGGCCAGGTCTGCACAGGCTGGGCTTGCTCCCAGACTACTGGTGAGATCCTGGCCCAAAGAGAAGCAAACCAGCCTGGGCTGCTTTCCCATCAGCCTGCCCTCCTCCCTCTTGATGTCTGCAGGGTTCACACAGCCTCAAACATTCAGTGCTGAGCTCCCAGGCCTTTGCAGCATCTGAACACAGTAGGGCCACTTTGGCTGAAGGGAGGGGGGATATAGATGTAGTCCCAGGTGTAGAAGCCCAGTCACCCAGAAAGGGGAGGTGGCTGTACCGCCTTGCCCAGGGTTCAGGGACAGTAATGGGGTGGAAGGACCTAATGTGTCTAGGCTGGGGGTTACTTGAAAAATAGAAATACCTGAATAATGCCTTGGGAAAAGACAGTAATGGCAGCTAATATTTATTGAGTGCTATGTGCCAGGTATTGATCTGAGCACTTTACTGGAATTAATTTAATCTTCACAACAACCTTAGGCTCTAGTGCCACCCCATCTTACAGATGAGGAAACTGAGGCAAAGGGGACTTAGTCTTTCATCCAGGGGACAAAGCTGATGAAGTGCCAGAGGAAGGGCTTGAGGCCAGGCAGTCCTGCTCCAGAGAAGGCATGCTGTGGACCCCCCAACCCACAGTGACAATCATGGGACTCTTACCCTCAGGAAGAAAAGAACTGCCCTTCCCACTGGAGGCTGCATGGGGGTGGGGGGGTGCACAGGGAGGGGGACCACAGGGTAGGGGGGGAGGGGTGCCTCCCTGGGGCAACCCTCAGTCTGAAGTTCTGGGCACAGGCCCTGGCGGCTTAGCCCCTCACACAGGTGCCCCGGTGTCTGGGTTCACCAGGCCTCCTCCCACCTGGCAGCCCAGTTCCACCTCGAGTCAGGAGCCAGTCCCTGGCAGAAGCTCAGGCAGAGGCAAGCAAAGCCTGGCCTGCCAGCCAAGGCTCACATTTCTGAGAAGGGGCAAAAGCCATGTGTGCAGACCCCGTTACATCAGCACGCGGGGGTAAAACCAGCCGGCTATCTGCACGGAGTGGCTGCCTGCCCAGGCTGGGTCAGGCTGTCCTCTTTATTCCAGCTACAGGCACTGGGGGTTCTCCTCAGGGGACTTCCTAAGTAGAGGCAGCCCCGAAGCTCCTCCAGACTTGCTCCTGAGCCCAAGCAAGGAAGGGTTGTCTTCCCTACGTTATTTCACTGCATCTTTCCAAAGCCCTCTGAGGCAGGACAAGAAAATGCCAATTTACAGATTAGGAAACTGAGGCTCAGAGGCAGGTGAAAAGCAGGCCCAAGATTACACCAGGAGAAAGGGATCAAGCCCTGTAACGATGTGGGTCAGCCAGACTCCATGTCCCAGCCCCCACACACCTCTTTCTGCTCCAGCCCCAGGTGGGACTAACCAGGGCAGACCAGCCGGCGGGTTCTGGATCCCACCTCACCTGCCCAGCCCCAAGGCTTCGGGAGCCCGGACTGGGCCCCAGAACCTACCCCAAAGGTAGGCAGGCATGCACACTGAGGCCTAGGTTGCTGCCGTTAGTTACACTAGGACAAGGGGCACCCATCAGATGCTCAGCCCCTAGACGGGTTTCTAGAAGAATGGTCCTGTTCCACAGGGAGCGTGCAGGGGAGAAGGCAGGGGCTGTCTACTCTTCACACAATTCCCAGAGCCCAGGATGCCTCAGCCACTGCTCCCGACACACTACAGAGACCTCGGGGCCAGCGTCTGGGCTTGAGCCTTCCTAGACTTTACAACAAGCAAGCAAGCCTGCCCCAGGGGAACCTGCACCTCTGTTCAACCCCAAGGCCCCTGAGCCCCCAAAGTGCCTGGGGGGTGGGGAGGGGAAGGGGCAGAGGCTGAGGAGCTCACTCAGCCCAAGTGGGCCCCCATTGTCCTAGCCTGGCCTACAGCTCAGCAGGGTCTGGGCTGCCTGGAGGTCGTGCTGCCCAGACCCTCCCCACGCCCCATCCTGGAGGAGATGTGGTCACCGGGCACAGCAGCACCACACCCCAGCAGGTCTCTCTGGGAGAGGCTGGGGTGACGGCAGCCTCTGCAACAGTCTCAGAGGCTCTGAAACACCCTGCAGCCTGGGGCCCTGCGAGCCCAAACCTGATCGCATGTCTGTCTGGGACGCGCCCCAGATGGGACTCCAAGGCCCCCTAGCCTCCTGGGCAACAGGGATGCTGAGAAGCTACCAGAGAGCAAAGCCAGTGCTGTCTCTGTGTCACTACCATGGGACTGACACAGACAAGGCCCAAGCAGGTCAGGCCAGACCCCGGACATCAGCCGCCACTGTGGCCCTGGTGCCGTGGGACCGCAATGGCAGTTCTGAGGCCTCCCAGAGCCCAGCATGTGGCAGGTGGACAAGCGCACCTCCGCTTCAGAGGTTCCCTCCCACCTCCCCTCATCTCATCCACCCTGGGCCAGCCCCAGAATCCCTGGCCTGCTGAGGGGGCAGAAGGACCCGACAAAGGCTGGTGTGGCCACAGGAAATGCCAGGTAGCCACCACAGGTGGGAAAGACTGAATTCATCACCATTCTGGCAAGACAGCGCTCTTAACTGCCTTTGTAGATCAAGGGCATCCAAGAGCAGTCCCAGGGCAGGACTGGCAGCCTCTACTTCTCCCACTGCCCCATGAGGGGAAGCCCCTACCCTGACTTTCCATGGCCAGAAAAATGACAGCTTCAGCTCCTGACATAAAACTGCTGTACTGACGCAGAACTGCTGGGATAAACCCCTTTTCAGGCTGAGTGACCTCCAGTTGTCACTGCCCCTCTGGTCTGTCTGCACAGACCAACCCTCCTATCTGGTCCCAGTAATGGCCACCCTCTCTTACACGTGTCCCGGGACCAGCTGTGGACCCCCTCACCTGCTCAGGCTCTGGGCTTTAGATATGGTCAAGCCAGGGAGGGCTCATGGATACTCTCCAACTCCCAGAGCCTGAGACAGAACTCTGCTGGGCAGCAGGAGAGGCAGGCCCTGCCCAGCCACCCACCAGTCCTGTGACACATCAGATGCATGACCTAGCCATGGCCGCTCAGGCCCTCGTCCCATTTCACAGATGGGCTCACTGAGGCCAAGCGAGGCCCATGAACAAAGTCGCTGAGTAATGAAGAGGAGAGTCAGAGCTGGAAGGCAGGCTCCCGAGCCCTCCTCCATTTCACTGTACACTCCCCCTGCTCAACACATAGTGGGTGCACGGTCAGGGCTGGTTGGGTGAGTCTCAGGGGAGGACCCGTGGGCCTGGCAGCATGACTCAGCTGATGAGGGGAGAGATAAACACGTCCGCCTTCCCCACTGCCCGGACCTGCCCAACGTGGCTTCTGCTCCTGCTGATGAGCAGACCCGGGGCAGGTGGCCAGGATGCCGGGGTGTGTGCAGAGAATATCACCTGGCCTCCAGCCCCAGCTTGACCTTGCCCAGGGTCCACTATCCACCTCTGGTGGCCAGACTGAGCTCTAAATCCACCTCCTCCAAGCAGCCTGCCCTGCCTTCCCTCTTGATAACCCCTCAGGCAGCTAGTGCTCCGTCGAGTCCCCAGAAGAATAACAGTGGAGGACCCTGAGCCCCAGCAAGTCCCCCAGTGCCACCTTCACCCTTCCCAGGACCAGGTCCCTCTGCAGCTCCGTGGCTGTCAGAGCTGAAGGGAAAGGACAAACTCTTGATGGGATGGGGGACTGAGACACGGGGGGCAGTGACCTGCCCAAAGCACGCAGTTGGAAGCTAAACTGGAACTAGAAAGGACAGGTGCTCTGCTGCCCTGCTCTAGGATTTCTGAACTCAGGGACGGAGGTGTGCCAGAGCTGTAGTTAAAAAGGGAAAAGTCAGCTGGACTGGGAGGGAGGAAGATAGCTTCCTGGTTTCTGAGGAGGAAGTTCCCAAAAACTCAGACTGCAGCCTGACCAGGAGAAAAGCCCAGGGGGGATATCAAGTCAAGACACCTAGGCAGAGGTGCCTGGACACCCAAGGTGCACACAGGCACACGTGCATGCATGCTGCCTCTCTTGTTGCTGCAACCCTCAGGCGAGTCACTGAGGAGGTTTTACCAGGGCTGAGGGTCAGAGGAGGAACAGCGTCCCCATATAATCAGGCTGCTCACAGAGCCATTACCGCCAGAGGAGAGACCCTCAGAGAACCCGAGGCGAGAGAGGACCCCCCACCAAGCTCTCCAGTCGAGTCAACGGGAAGAACCACTGCGCAGCCAGCTGAGTGCAGGAGCAGGTCCAGCCCTCAGCCTTCCCCTCTCTTGACCAGATGAGCCAAGCCCCAATTCTGCCCACTGCACCCCCACCCCTGTAAGACTGTCTGCACACACACTTCAGCCCCATCAGACCCCTTGACTCCCCAACCCTGCATGGCCTGACAGGCAGCAGGAAGCCTGCCCCACACCTGCCTGTCCTCTGGGTCTCCCAGCACTAAGCCCAGGGGAGCTGATTAGGTGCAGGGGACCTTCCAGTGCAGATGCCCCACATAAGCTTCCTGAGGACAGGCAGAAGCAGTAAGATCACACAGACACAGCTGCTCTTCTGGGAGGCTGTGGGAAGGAGCTGCCTGTGTCCCATGAGTTGGAAGTTGCACATAGTTGCTGAAGTGACCCTGAGCAGAGGGTCTTGCCTCTGTGGACTCACCTCACAGCCTGTGCCCCAAACATGCCTCCCTGCGGCGAGGGATATACACGTGCATGCCATCCCTCGGGCACTCATGGCCCGCTCAGAGGGAGGTTCCAGAATGCACACTCCCCTCGAAAGCCCAACCTCTCCTGGAACAGCTGAGAGGGAAATGACGCTGTGCTAAATCCACTCCAGGGTACAAGATGCCGGTGCCAAAAGCCCTCTTTCCACAGACTCTGTTAATCCCATTGCTTCTCTCTAGACACACTCAGGCAGGTTCTCAAAGGGAGCTCTCAACCCAAGACTCAAAAATTGGTCGTTGAAAAGAAGGAAATAAGAAAATAGTTTGTTCTGCAAAACTACTGGGATTCCAGAACCAGAAATCATTTAGTGAGCAATTCCTCATGTGGCTACAGGAACTGGCATGGGAGGGGGCCAGGAAGTGCCCAACACAGGAACCAGGAATCCTGGGTTCTGGTCACACCACTGGTGTCATGGTGCCCACCTTCTAGGCTTATAAAAGGATCTACTAATTCTGCGAATGTTGCCCCAGTACCTAAGATAAAAGCCAGTGCAGGTTGGCCTGCCCTGGGGCCAAGCACAAGGGCACCTACAAACATGGAGAGTTGCCCCCGTCAGGCCATTTTGCACCAAGCCAACGACACATGGTCCTTGAATGGACACCAGTCCCCACCCTGCCCTCATAGATCCCGCTGTTTCCTGGCATAGGCTTCCTGGGAGGAACTCTGGCCTGTCCATAAGTGGCCATTGGTGAACCCAACCCAAGGCCAGGATGTTGTCTATGCTCAGATTTCGCCTAAAGGCCCTGTTCAGGCCAGCTCAGCTCAGCCCAGTCCAGCCCAAGGTCCCCCTCCATCCAAACCACACACACTCATGGTTCTCCAGGATGAAACAGCAAATACCCACAGGGCCTTGCAGGTTTCAGCCAGCCTCACACACTGGGGGCCGACAGCCCATTACTTTATTCATGCCATACCCATAGGCACACACATACATACAAATCCTCCTTTCATGTCAGCCCCTTCGGTGGGGCTCACCTCCACAGGCCTCATCAACGAAAAGGGGGCAATGACATAGGTCATAAAGGCTTGGGCTAAAGATAAAATCCGAATGTGGGAAAAGCACTGGTCACCAATAGGAGGCACACAATTACAGGTAACTCTAGTCATATCGACAGCTAACTTTCCTCTGGCACTTTCATTACCAAACACTTTCATGCATTGCTTATGAAGTGAACACCCAAATGACAAAACAAGAACAGGGAGAACAGGTACGCTGTCCGCTCTGCACGGACACCAAGACTTGGAAGCGGAGTGACTCACCTGAGATTTTGTGGTACAGCAGTGGCAGAGCTGAAACTTGGTCTGGTGCTCTACTTAATCCACAACTGTTTCTGGCCTGCCAAACAGTAGGGGTGCACTACAGTCCACACAGAACATGGCAAGGAGGTGGACAAAGGACTCCAGCTAAGGACAAGGGCCCCCACCAATCAGGATCTATATAGCAAGTTAGCCTTGCCAGGTCCAAGCTACCTGTGACTGCCAAGTCACTTACAACTCAAGCCAGGTGGGGAACTCAGAAGATGGGGTCATCAGGTGATCCCCCCAGAAGGTCATTCACATCTGTTCACTGAGCGAGCCCATGAGCACCTCCTTTGACAGCCTCTTTGTTATTCTAGGTACTATTGGGGATATTGCAGGGCCCTGGCTGGGTCCTGAAAAGCACAAAATCCATGTGTCACAGATGATGAACATTATTCAGGAGAGACCCTTACTCAGAGCTGAACACTATTGTCTTGGAAATAATTCTAACAAAGCTGATTTGCTACTTAGTTCTGCTGGAGAAGAGTGCAAATGAGAACTGAATCAAAAGCTGCCTGTTACGCTTCGGCACACAAATGTCCCTTTTGGCCGCTATCAGACAGGGATGCAAGAGGAAAAAGGGCAAACCAGAATTCAAATTGTGCCAACCTCAGGCCACCAGGCACAGGGCAAAGTGCTCTCCCAAGCTCAATAAGCCCAGAAGACAAATGCCATAACCTGATATGCTGACAACAGTAAGAACGCTGGCATTCAGACATTAAATCATGCTTAGTATTCTTTTGTTAACAGAAAAAGGGAAGTAAATATTGCAGAGAGCCTGCCCTTTTGAAGGTAATAGGGATTCTCAGGTGACTGAAAAAAACCTGGATATCAACAATACCTCTCTCCCAAGGGATTTCAGAATCCAAAATTCTGCAACAGAAAAGACTCCGCTATAAAACACTGCAGAATTCAAGATTTTCACTAACTCCTTCCAGGCCCTTTCTTCTTATCACTCTCCCCACCAATCTGGGTTAATGAGGTTTAACTGGAACCCACCGTGAGCCACAGGTAGAGGCTTACTCCACCCTCCCTTGTGGAGCTGAAGCCAGAAGTGACATCACCCCAGAAGGCTCTGGGCCCAGGCCAGGCAGTTACTGCCTCCCCCACCCCCACCCACTCCGCCAGACCCTGGGGAAATGTCTCTACTAGCCCCCATAATTAAGGCAAAAGGGGATTTTATGCCTTTCAGAAAAGAGAAAGAGAGGAAAACTGTGAAGAACTATTCCAGAGAGAAACAAAAGACCACAACACACACAAACACAGCACAGCACAGCAACCTTTTAGACAAACCTGTTCTCATCTCTTGGGAGAGGTTTTGAGCAACCTCCTGCTTCCGGTGCTCATTCAAATTCTGGCACCCAGGAGCTACCTCACTGGTCCCCAGGGGGGTTCTGACCTGCTTCCCAATAGGGCCACAGGGAACCCTGGGAGAGTGCTGGAGCTCAGCCACCTGTGGACACCTCCTTGCATTTTAGGCCATGCCTCTCTGCCTTATTTCTTTTAGGAAGTGGTCAGAGGAAGGCTCTGAGAAGGCACTTTATGCCCCCACTTTTAATCAAATATGGACACCCACTGTAAGAGGGAGAGGACAGGGTTGAGAAAGTTTAGTGTTTTCAGGCTCAACTCAACCACTTCCTCCAGGAGCCCTACCACCACCACAGCTCTAATGAGCCTCCCTCCCTTTCCTCCCGAGACTCAGCTGCCCCCAGGGCCCCGTGCATCCACATTGTATCAAAGTTTCAGGGTGAGAAATAGTACCTCATCCTGCAGCATCTGCCCCTACCCAGCACAAAATCGGGGAAACATGGTACCCAGAGAATCTGAAATCCCATCTGCCTCTTGGTGTTAACGAGTGCTCTTGGGACCCTTCTCACAGGAATGCCAGCCTCCCCGAAGGTGGCAAAGGAACCCCCACCACTCCTCCCGCTCCTAGCCAGAAGCAGGTGGACAGCCCCACGTGGGCAGGTCCCACCTTGGGCCTGGAGGGAGTGGAACAGCCAGGTGACACCAAGTGGGCCAGGGAAGCAAGCCACACCCCACCACTCTCTTCTCCAGAGTATTAACTGCGATTCAAGTTGCAATCTGAGTCCCAAAGAAGCCACAACCCTGAAGAATAAGAGAGAAGCCAGACCCCAACTTCTTGGACCCAAAAGCCAGGACTGCACTAGAGACCCAGCTCAGAAAACCTATCTGACCCCATGGCTCTCCAGATATGGCACCCCAACTCATCAGCAATTTAAGAGGCATCAGGGACACGCTCCTGGGCTTCAAAAGGCTTCCAAACCCAACAGTCAGCTGGAGGGGGCACTTCACAGATCAGCCTGGAAACCCCCTCATCTGAGCTAGACTCTTTTAAATACCCCAAAGGTCTCAATGCCTGGTAGGTACTATTATTATAGAAGGACCCGCTTTACAGAGCAGTCGCGTTGCTGAGAGAAATGTCCAGAAGCCACGTTACAACTGGAGGACCGGGCTACTTCAACCAGCCTCTTTCCCTGCCCACGTGCCTCCCTTTGCCAGGGCTGGGGAAGTGGGGCCGGCCAGATGTGGTGGCGACACTCCGCCACTTCCGGAAGGGGGAGAGCCCGTCGCTCCGCACCTCCCCTCCCCATCCCGGGGGAAGGCCCACCCAGCCCGCGGGGAGGATTCCAGCACCGGTGTGCAGGCTGGGGGTGTTCGTGGGCACCCGGCGGCCAGCGCTGACACCTGGCGGCGGCCGCGATCCCAGCCACAGCAGAGCCGGCGCTGCGGGGCGGTTCCCGGGGAAGGGTTACAGGGGCCGAGAACAAAGCGCCCCCGTTGGGGAAGGCGGGCTAGCGGACGGCGGCTGGGGCGGGAGATCACTTTCTGGAGACCCTCGGGAAGGTCTTTGTCGGCCAGATTCCTGTTTCGAGGGGACCCACTCCTCGCCAAAGGCGGATGCTGGAGTCCTACCCAAAGACCTCCCCCCAGGACCGGGCTCCACATCTGTCCCTCTTTCCCCCCGGCTCCACTGCGCGGGCCAAGGGACCCGCCTTCCCTTCGCGCGGCTCCAGCACAAAGCCAGGCCGGGGGAGGGGAAGAGCCATTCCGGGGTGCACCGGCGTTGAAGCCGCCCGCCCTGGCCGTGCCCAGCACGGGCACGCGCCTCTCCGCGGGCAGCACAACTTCAGCAGCCCAGAAGTTGGGTTCCTGCTGGTCTCCGGCGTCCTGGGACCAACTTCCCGGAACCTCTCGCTGCCAGCTTGGCCCGGGTCACCTCGGGCAGCCAACGGACAGCCGGCGGGCCTCACCTCCGCCCGCCCGCGACCCCGGCGCAGTCCTGGCCCCAGCTCCCAGGCAAACGCGCCCTCCGGCTCCCGCGCCGACGCCGCTGCGCCCAGACTTGGCTCCGCCGAAGGGGCCGGACGCCGGGGCTCGCCGGGCTGGTTTAAATTTGGGTCTGCGGGCGGGAGTTGTGGCCGCGGTCACTGCATCCTCTCGGTTCCCCGACGGGAAGCCTAGCCACAGGGATGCCCCGGGTGACCGGGTGGGAGCCGGCCACCCCGGGCGCTGCCGCAGGCTGGAGGGCTCCGACAGAAGTGGAGCAGTTTTACATAATTGAACACGGGGCCCCGGTGCAGGCTTCACTCCGCTGGGCGCACGAGCCCTCCTCCCGGAGCAGCAGAAACTACGCTGCGCCAACCGACGGCGGAGGCAATGGGGGCGGGAGCCCTGGTTTCGGGGTTTGGAGTTCCCAGGCCCGCTGGGCTAGCGCGGGAAGAAGGGAAGACCCCGTTCCCCTCCCCCTCCACGTGTCGCCGCCGGCACCACGGGTCGGCCAGCCCCGGCTCCCCGCCGCGCCCCGGGCCGCACTCACCGGGAGGGCCGGCTGCAGGCGCAGCGCCAGCGCGCAGAGCCAGAGCCAGAGCGCCGCGCGCCTCATGCTGCCCGGACCGGCGACGAGAGCGTGGGCCGGGGCTGCGCGGGTCTGGGCTGTGCGGGGCTCCGGGCCGGCTCTGCCGGTTCGCCCCGCGCGGCTCCCTCGGGCAATGTCCACCGCGCGCCTGTCTTCGGCGAGGACTGCGGGCTCTGCCGGCTGCAGTCCGCTCTCCACCGCTGGGCTCCTTTCCGCTCAGCTCAGCTCCTGCCCGCTCCTCTCCGGTGGAGCTCCGCCTTATCATAAACCCACAAGCCTTTTGCCGTTGCAAAAACTAGCCCCCCACACCCAGCTCGCCAGGTCTCGGGTCCAGCCCCAGTTCCCACCCCCTGGAGCTCCGCCCCCTGGGCCGCCCAACAGGGCCTCTCGGAACGCCCCGCCCCTGTCCCCGCCCCCTCCTGCACCGCGGGGCAGTCTCGCTTTGCTCACGAGCTGCGGTCCGGGCTGGTCGTGGCTCCCAGCGTTTCAGCTCAGCTGCTCCCTGGGGGCCGGGGCCGGGGTGCTACCCCTTCCGCCCAGGCACAGAGCATTGAGGCGCTGTCCTGGGGGGGGGGGGGGCAGTAGTTGGTCTAGGGTGGGCGCCAGTCTGCAGCGCCCTCTGGGCGTGGACACGGAGCTCACACCAGGTGCGTTGGACTCCCAAATCCGGCGGGATCACTTTCTGGGACTGTGTCGGCGGCCCCGGGGGCCCGGAGGTGAGCGGGCCTGAAACCAATCTACTCTGCGTCTCGCTTCCTCAGCACAAGTTCCCACCTGCGCTCGAGTTCTGCGGCACTCCACGAGGTGTTGGAAACTTGGGGCCTTAACTTTAAAAAGCTGGACGTGTTCAGAAGGAACTGTAAAAAAAAGAGTTTTCCTCGTGTTTCTGTAGAAGACAAAGCCCTTCACCCTTTGAGCTAAAATAAAAAATAAGTGGCTTTGCTCCCAGGTGACCTCTGGCCTGCAGATCTGAGAAGCACCCCTTGAGGTCCTGCTCCTTCGTGATTCCCTGAGAGGTCCTGGATCCGTGTTTCCATCACCAATCAGGCACCGCAGTGCAAAATGGCTCCGCAAGCCTGCCACATAGGTGTAGGGCAACCTTGAGAGAAAAGAGGAAGAGGAAGCCAGGCCCTATGAGCAATCTGGTAGGCAGGAGCAGCAGTGCCAAATGACCTTCATACCTGGACCCAGAGACCAAAGATGGCATCCTCCTCTTCCATCCTCCCCAGGCATCAGACGACGCTGGCCTTGATTGGCTGGAACTGGGAACCTAAAAACTCCCCTGAGGTGACTTGGCCTCTCAGGCAGTCTCAGTGTTTTTCTTTAACAGATTAAAAATTCCTGGGTCCTGGGTTATGCAGGCAGGGATAATTGGCTGCAGGCCCCTGGATTCTCCTTCACCCACCCAGCAGGTTTGCCTGGAGCTATACAGTTTCCTCGTCCCCATCCCAGCCACACTCCACAAGAGCCACCTTCACCTAGTGCCTTTCTCAGAACTAAGGAAATAGTTCCCTGAAGTCCCCCAATATACACACTTCTTTTCTCATCTCGCCGGCTTGAAGTGGGTCCCACACCTTCATGCAGCCATCGCTGGCCAGCTGAGTACCGGTGTATGTGTAGATTAACCTTCTGGAGGCTTGGATTTGGGGGTGCCGATGTCAGTGACTTCATAAAGCATATCAGATGCATGAAAAGGCATTCTTCAAGATGATACAAAACATTTTTCCAAGCAACTTTTTCCCATCATGAAGCACTTTAGAATTGTTTTATTGTGAACTATTTCAAATATATAATATATATTATACATAAAATACTTATATAATAAATAAGTAAAAATAAAGCATAATGTTCCTCGAAAACTTAAAAATAGAATATGACCTAGGAATTCCACTTCTGAATACATACCCAAAAGAATTAAAATCAGGGACTCAGATATTTGTACACCCATGTTCATGGCAGCACTTTTCACAATAGCCAAAACGTGTAAGCAGCCCAAGTGTCCGTTGACAGATGAATGAATAAACAAAATATGGTACATACATGCAATGGACTATTATTTAGTCCTAAAAAGAAAGGAAATTCTGATACGTGCTACAACATTGGTGAACCTTGAAGCGTTCAGGCTAAGTGAAACAAGTTGGATGCAAAGAGACAAATACTGTGTAAGTCCACTTATGTGAGGTTCCTGGAATAGTCAGACTCACAGAGACAGAAAGTAGAATGGTGGTTGCCAGGGACTGTAGAGTGGCAATGAGGTATTATTGCTTAATGGATATGGAGTTTTAGTTTGGGAAGATGAAAAAGTTGTGGGGGCGGAATGGTGGTGATTATTGCCAACAATGTGAATGTACTTAATGCCATTGAACTGTACTCTTAAGAGTTAACATGGTAAATATTGTTATGCATATTTTATAATTTGAAAAATGCCCCAACACCCTCAATTGCAATCCTAAAAAAATAATAATGAACACCTGTGCAACTACAACCCAGTTTTATCATATTTTAACATGGTTTTTTTTCTTTGTATTTTTTAATGAAATGAAACAGTACAGATTCGATTGAGTCTCCTCGGTTTATGTTTTGAAATTATCCATGTTGATACATGTGGCTCTAGGTCATTTGTCTTTATAGCTGTATTATAATTTGCTGCATCTACCATAATTTATCCATGAACATTCAGTTGTTTCCAGTTTTTCAATATTATACACAGTTCTGTTGTCAGCTCTTATACCTTTCTTTCTGAGCACATGTGAGATAGAACTCTTATAGGTAAATACATCTTTCTTAGGAATTGCTCTAAGCAATTTCTCTGAACAAATTGTTCTCCAAAGGGTTTATAGCAATGTACACTTCTGGCTGCAGTTATGAGAGTTCATATTTTTTTACATCCCCTATATGAGTTTGGCATTTATTGGACCTTTTATTTGTTGCCAATCCGATGCCAGTAAAATGATATCTCATTGTTATTTGATATCTCCCATTATGAAACATTTTGCTAAAGCCTTTGTTTGCTGACTGGTTGGGCCAACACTACTGGTTGCCTCCCACATCTGTTTCCCCCCCTACTTTTTTATGAAAGATCCCCTAAATTTTAGCTGGACTCATGGCCACTTGAAAGAAAGACTACTTTTCCCAGCATCTTTCAACTATGTGTAGCCACATGATTAGGTCTTTACCATGAGCAGGGACGTGAGCAAAAGTGGTGTATGTACCTTCAGGGACGTGTCAAAGGGAGGAGGCATTTCTCCTCTTTTCTCTCTCCTCCTGGCTGTCAGGCAGATGTAATGGCTACAGCTGGACCAGTTATCTCAGACATGAACATGGCAGAGGAACAGGTTAGAAGGACTGTGGGCTACTGGCACATGAAAGCCCCATGGCATCCCTGGACTGCCCACCTAGACTTACATGATGGAGATTAGACTTCTGCTTTGCTTCAGGGACTGTTATCCCAGATTTGACTTTTTACCTAAAACCTCTGTCCCAAAATAGAAGGGCAGACAAGAAGGATCTTGTTGGAGCGAGGGGATGTTTCCAGAGTCTGAAGCCCTCTGCTCCCCTCATGTACTCGGACTGCTCTCATGGGCTGGCAGGTGGGGCGGGGCCAGACCTCCAGTGGCTCTACAGGAAGCCCCATCCTCATGCCCACTGTGGGGCTGTGCTTGAGTCCATCATGAGACACGGAGAACTAAAGGCTGTGGGAAGTTTTTGTTTCTTCTAAGCAGCTAACATGTTTGTACTTGTAGACACTGAGATATTGAGGATTATGTAAGTACCTGTATCTGTCTTCACTTCTGTGCTCAGGTAGTTCTGAAACAACAGGTGAGTGTGTTATTGCACGTGGACTGGCCTTGACATCCTGCTTCTCCACCCCATTCTCACCCCCTGCCTCATCTGCCCATTTCTAACATACAGTTGCCCTCACTTTCTGAGTTGCTGCTAATGTTTGTTAGAAAGTCAGCAGGGGAGAGAGGGAATAAATCCATCCTTTGTAAGTATCATTGACATTTACACATTCAAATCAGAGTATTTACTTCCTGCCGGCAGGCCCCTTGGGAGACTGAACTTAACCACCTAATGCTGCCCACCTGTCATCACCCTAGGGAGGCCTCCGGATTCTATGAGGACAGAGAAGGGTGGGATACAGCTCATTCATTTGATAAACATTTCCAGAGCTGCCCAACTTCAGGAAGCTCCATTCCCAGTACCTTCCAGGTAAACAGTGCCCCTTAGAATTTTGCTCCAGGGATTCACATTCCACAGTCCCCAAGCCTGAATGGTACACTGGCACTGGGCAGTGCTACAGATGACAGCTGCAGGAGCTCCTGCTGGACATGCTGGAGATACAAGGTGAACGCACAAGGATCTCAAGGTGGATGGAGGAGGTTGCTGTCTTTGGGGATAAACAGACGTAAACAATCACGAAACAAAGAAACGTATGCCATGCCAGCCTGTTCACTGGCAACTGGAGGGAACAATTGATTCACCAATACAAAGAAAAGGCTCCAAAAGGTTTCACAGAGAGGGCAGGGCTGGGTCTGGGGAAAGCCATTAGAACCTGTCTTAACATGAAGAAAGAGGATTTGGGCAGCATATTTGTTGCCTGTGGCTGGTGTAACAAATTACTACGACTTTGGTGGCTTGAAATAACACATATTTATTGTCTTACAGTTCTGGAAGCCAGAAGTCCCAGATCAGTTTCACTGGCCAAATTCAAGATACGGCCAGGCCTGCGCTCCCTCCCGAGATTCCAGGGAGAATCTGTACCTTGCCCTTCTAGCTCCTGGGGGCCGCCAGCATTTCCTGTCTCGAGGCCGCATCCCGGCAATCTGCAGAGCCAGCCTCTCCAAATCCCTCAGTTCCCTCTTCAATTGCCTCGTCCTCTGTGTGTAGTAAAATATCCCTCTGCCTCCCTCCAATTATAAAGACACAAGTGATTGCATTTAGGGCCCGCCTGGATAATTGAAGACAATCTCCCCATGTCAAAGTGCTGAACTGAATCACACCTGCAATCTGCAGAGACCCCTCTCCCCCACCTTGCCATGTGTCTTGCCAATGGGTTTCAGCCCTGGGCAAGTTTGCTATGGATTCAGTGTGACCAAAGAAATTGACAGCAAAATGTTCTTTGGGGTGAAAGGGTTATACCCAACTTTATTTCCAGGTGGCAGGTTGTGGGACCCTGCCTCCATTTTGTGTCCCCCATCTTGAATAACTATGTGCTTCCATTTTGTGTCCTCCATCTTGAAAAACTTAACTTGACCCCCTGCCTCCATTTTGTGTCCTCCATCTTGAATAACTATGTGCCTCCATTTTGTGACCCCCATCTTGAATAACTATGTGCCTCCATTTTGTGTCCTCCATCTTGAAAAACTTGACCCCCTGCCTCCATTTTGTGTCCTCCATCTTGAACAACTATGTGCCTCCATTTTGTGTCCTCCATCTTGAAAAACTTGACCCCCTGCCTCCATTTTGTGTCCTCCATCTTGAATAACTATGTGCCTCTATTTTGTGTCCCCCATCTTGAATAACTATGTGCCTCCATTTTGTGTCCCCCATCTTGAATAACTATGTGCCTCCATTTTGTGTCCCCCATCTTGAATAACTATGTGCCTCCATTTTGTGTCCTCCATCTTGAATAACTTAACATAACCCCCTACCCCCATTTTGTGTCTTCCATTTTGAGTAAAAAGTTTCCCACTCAAGCCACACCCACTCCCATGGAAACCATGCCCAGCAACCTGTGCAACAAGACCCTGACCCTCCTCAGCCAATCAGCTAAGGTCACAATAAACCACCCCCCTTGGAAAGCCCCTAACTGTTCCAAAAGTATAAAAGCAAAAAGGGAACTTTGTTCAGGGTCTCAGACCGAGTCCTGTGTTTTGACGGGTCACTGGGACCCTAGTTCAAACTAGCAATAAAGACCTGTTTTGCTCTTACATCTCGCGACTGAGGCTGGTGACTGCAGCTCCACACGGGGACTCAAGGAAACGGGGCACAACAAGGTCAGTCACTAGAATCCCGTTCACTCAGAGCGCGTCTGCATGCAGCAGGCCGGTCTCTGCCTCTGGGCCCCTCTGCACAGCCATCCTACACAGCCGTCCTCTGGGCCTCTGTCCTCAGTGCTGCCACCACTCCAGCCTCTGCTCTGCTCTCCTGCAGCCGTGCAGCCCTGCCACCGTGTCGTGCCCAGAGCACTGGGCGGAGCTCTTTTTATAGACTCAACAGCCATGTATTGCCCACGGGTGTGCAGTGAGCTAGTCAACCAGGGCCGGGTGAGAATCCTGGACACAGGAACTCTCATTTTATCCACACCATGTAAGGTAGCATTTGTAGGTTCTGGAGATGAGGACATGGCTATTTTGGGGGCGATTATTCAGCCAACCATAGGCAGGCAGAGAGCGGCCATTCCAGGCAGGGAGGAAAGAAAAGAGCTTGAGAATGTTCAGGAACCGGAACGAGTCTGCGGCACTGGACCAAGCACAGGCGCTCCGGCAAGAGCTAGGTCCGCAGGAAACCTCCGTGCAGCCTGTGTGTCACTAACGGGCGACCTCCCTCAGCAAGAGGAACCCCGACCCTTCAGAGCAGAGGGGGCACTCCCCCAGGCTTGCGCGTTAGAAAGCCGCTCAGGCGCTGCACGGAGGGCCGGCTGCAGGTGGGAGACTGCTGGCTGGGATACAGGGAAAGCCAGTGGGGAGAGAGGATCAGGCCTTGAAAGGGTGGCAGTGAAGACGGGAGGGAGCAGGATTGAAAATCTGGAGGAGGTAGAATTCGATAAGGTTGAGAGGTGGATGAGGGTGCAATTCTGAAAATCAGTGGAAGCATCTTTCCATCTGGTTTACGTAAATAGCAGCATCGGAGGGGCCAGTTTGGTGTGTGAAGTGGCCCCAGGGGTGGAGTGCTGGATGCGGAGGCATGAGGTAGTCTCCCCCTGTGGCTTGCAACTAGTTCTGGGCCACCTCGGGAGCAGCCTTTGCCCGAGGCTGGGACAGGAAGCTCTCCAGAGGGCAGGTGTGTGCCACACCAGTCGCACCCTCCCAGGTGCAGTCAGGCGGACTCATCCTGAGCCACTTCCTGGGTGGGGCCACTTGTCACTGGCCCGCCCAGCCCGTCTGCATGAGGCCAGCACCAATGACCTGGTGTCTGAGAGCAATCTCTGACTCAGCCTCCTGTTGGGAAGGGGTGCTGATGCCAGGGCTCCTAGGGCAGGGGAGCCAGGAAGCTGTAGGCCGTGTCTGTCTAGTGCACCCCCACCCTCTCAGCAGGCAACTATAGGCAATTCCCTCCTACAAACTCTTAGCACTACTTTAGCTGTGTGACCTTGAGCAACTTAACTTACCTCTGTGTGCTTGAATTTGCTCCTCTCTGAACTGATGAAATAGTAATACCTTCTGAGAGAGTCATTGTGGGGGTTAAATGCAATAAGCACTGTGAAGGGTTTAGGAGGGTGCCTGGCACCCACAGAAATGCTCCCTACCTGTTAGTGATGCTGAAGATGTGCAGGGGGACTGGGAGCAGCAGACAGACTTGGGTTTGGACCTCAGCTTTACCCTCTCCCCATGCAGCCTGTGGGAAGTTCCTGAGGTATTCTGAGCTCAGATTGTTGTGAAGATTAAATGACATAATACATATACAACACTTGGAATTACCCAGCACCAGGCCGGGTGAATAGAAATAATAGAGAACTAGGCATTCTAAACCCCCCTTGGGAGACCTTGGGGTGGGCTCTGAAGGGACTGAGTTGCTCACAGCAGCCAGGCTGGGGAAGGCATGGTGTTCTGTGGGTGCAGATACCTGGGTGTAGTGTGTGCATGGCCACGTGTGCACGCACACACAAACACACACACACAGGGGACCCTCACCTCCAGCCCCAGGATACACATAAAAATTCACTCCAGAAATAGAAGGTGACTGCATTCTGTGACAGAGGCTGTATTAGGCAGAGGTTGCCAATGCCCAGGGCTACATTTGACCTAAAGAAGCATTTTGCCCTCAGTGTTTTAATAAATATTTCCATAAGAGAATTGCACATAAGAATCCAGATTTCTGATTTTCTAGCAGTCAGAGTAGTTCTGCTGGGCCCATAGTCCTTCATGGTAAGGATGATGAAGCCAAGAGTTGTGAAGGGTGCACTTCGTCTCATCCACCCCTTCCTGGGGCCATGGGGTTTGCATTCCAGAGCCCCTGCATGCCACAAAGTGTGTTCATGCAGCATGATTTCAGGATCAAAGCTGACCTCCATGGAGACCAGCAGGGACCATCCTTAATTTGGACAGCTTTTTCTCCCCAGGTCTCACCCTGCTGGCTGATAATCCCGGGGACACGCCGTGGGAAGCGGAACTCTCTCCAGACCTGATGTTTCCACATGTGCACATGTTGACCATCCCAACCCCTGATGCACATATTTTTTAGGCCCTATCAGGACAAACACTTACTGTTGACACAGAACTCCCATGAGCTCCATGGGGTTCTACATTTGGTTATCTTTACATCCCCTTTTTGGAATCCCACATATAGTGTTGGAGAGGCTGAAAAAGAATTCTTATAAATATCAAGACCAGGATTAAGGACCACCAGAGAAGGAGATGGTCTGTGCCCTCAAGGACCCCACCCTCCATCTGAGACAGACATATTCAGGCAGGCAGGCAGACATGCATTCAAGACACTTGGCACAGCAGGAGCCAGGCAGTTAGGCCAGGCAAGTCTAGAGGCCCTGGCGAAGGTGGAAGCCTCTACTGAGAAGTAGGGCTTGTTTCCGGAAAGCAGAAAGGGAAGGGTCCTCCCCGCAGAGGGCACCTCTTGAGCAAAGTGGAAGAGGCCGCAAAGTGTATGTTGGGAAGGAGGGGTAGGCTGGCATCACGGCTGGCTGTGAATGCCAACTCAGGGTGGCAATCTTGCCCCCACAGGTGGTGGGGAGCCCTCTCTAGCAGATAATTTTCCTGCACTTCTGGCCGGACCGGGAGGGCCTGCGTCCCCTTCCACTCCTCCGGACAAGCCCTTTCCGTTGAGGAGACAGGGAGGAGTGAGAGCCCGAGCCGCCTGCCGCAGGGTCTCTTCATTTACCTGACTCACTCACCCATTCAGTTCAGTTATTCATTCACCAAAACTTTCCTTAGAAAATAGGCTTTATTGTGGTTTTCAGGACAAAATTATATTTGTTTGTCATTGTCAATTCAAACAGTATCAAAGCAAATAATGTAAAAATTGAAATTTCCTTTTCCCTTAGCCACTCCTCAGGGATAATCACTGTTAAAAATTTATTATGGATCTTTCCAGATTTTTTTCTATGCATACACAATTGCATGTACATGTTAGTATTTTAATTAACAACACATATTGGGCATATTTTCAAGTCAACATATATAGATTCATCCCATTTTTAAAAAAATACAAGTAATACTATATACATTTTTTCTATAAAAATCCCAGAGGTAAATGGAGGAAAAGTAAAAGTCCCTCCTAGGTTCTCTCCCATCCCTTCTCCCTCTACTCCTCACCCCTATGCATTTACACACAGAAATGGTGCTGATCCAAACACATGACTGTGTGTGTGGTTTTTTTTAAACACCTTCTGCATTTACCTTTTGGATTAAACAATATGTCTTAGAAATGTCAGTATGTATAACCAGACTCAGTCTTGCTGACTGCAGCTGGGATTCCATGGTTTGGTTATCTAAGTACTCCTCTTCTGAAGGGTGTCGTTTTTAAATACTTTGCTATCACAGATTTGCTGCTGCGCAAGCTCCCAGAGGCTTCCTCATGCAGTGCTCAGAGCTCTCCTGGACACACACACACACACACACACACACAATCTCTTTTCTCTCTCTCTCTCTGCCCACAAAGAATGGAAGAATGGAAGGGGAAAGAGGAACAGCGAGCCCACCGTGAACCAGGCCCTGTGTCCCTAGATGAAGTGGCCTTTTCTTCTTCCCTTCTACTTACTTTCCCTCTTTCATTCCTTTCTTCCTTCTTTTTCTAATGAATAGACTTTTTTTTTTAGAGAAACTTAAGTTTACAGAAAAATTGAGGAGAAAGTACAGAGAGCTCCCATATCCCCCACTCCGGTTTCTTCTATTAACATCTGTCATCCCTGCCCCCACATCTGAATATTGATATGTTAACTAACTAAAGTTCATAGTTTACATTAGGATTCACTTGGTGTTTTACAGTTTTATGGATTTTGGCAAATGTGTAATATTGTGTCTCCACCTTTATAGAATCATACAGAATAGTTTCACTGTCCTAAAAACAGGGATGTAATGTATAGGAGGGTCACTGCAGTTAATACTGTTTTGTATGTTTGAAAGTAGCTGAGAGAGATCTTCTGAGGTCTCATCACCAGAAAAAAAAAAATTGTAACTATGTGTGGTGATGGGTGTTAAGCAGACTTACTGTGGTGACCATTTTGCAATATATACATATATCCAACCATTATGTTGTACACCTGAAACTAATGTAGTATGTCAGTTATATTTCACTGAAAAAAATTTTAAAATACCCTCTGCTCCACTTACTGGTCCCTCCTCCCCACTTCCCCAACTCCTGGTAACCCCCATCCTTTTCCTGAAATCCTTTGCCTTTCCCAGAATGTCATGGAGTTGGGAGTCACACATTGTGTAGCCTTTCCAGGTCTGTTCCTTTCCCTGAGCAATATGCATTTAAGTTTCCTCCATGTCTTCTAGTGGTTTGATATTCATTTCTTTTTCTCGCTGAGTACTATCTCATCATTTGGATGTGCCAGATTCTTTACACTCTCATCTACCAAGGGACATCTTGTTTGCATCCAAGTTTTGGCAATTATGAATAAAGCCACAATAAACATCTGTGTGCAGTTTTTTTGTGTGGACATAAGTTTTCAACTCCTTTGGGTAAATATTTAGGACCACAGTGGCTGGGTCATAAGGTAAGACTCCCTTTTAATTTCATAATACATGAATACAGTTGTGGGTAACAAAGCAAACAACACTACTGTATGTAACACCAAGGTTCCACCTCAGCCTGTCCCCTAATTCCAGGCTTAGCTGATTTTACACACAAGGAAAGTGTGCTCTGGCTGTGTAAGTTAGAGTCCACACCAGGAAGTTGTGGAATGAATTACTAGTCTTCTAGGTCTGAGTACCTTGAAAGAGTCAAGGGTACTTACCTGACTGCAGGTGTGAGGGTGATTGGTGGGGGGCCCTCCCCCTCCCTCTCACCATATCGATGCTTCCTTTAGAACCCAGTCATCACGAGGTGAAAAACCTCAAGTCTACAGGTGGTCCGGTTGTCTGGCTGACAGTCCCCGTGAAGCCCAGCTGACAGCCAGCAACAACTGAGGCCTGTGAGCGAATGCGCCACCAGGTGGCCTAGCCCCCAGCCTCTAACTTCAGCTGACACCAAAGAGGAGCAGAGACACGCTGCCTGCCGATCCTTGCCCATACTGCTCATGTGTGAGTAATAAAAAAAAGAAATTGCTCTTGTTTTAAGCCCCTGGGTTTTGGGGAGGTTTATTTCACAGCGAAAGTGAAGTGAAACACATTATAATATGACCAAATATTCCAGACTCATATTGTATATTTCCTTTCCTAGACCTGTAATTAGCCAATGAGAAATGGCATTTGGAGACCACAGTTGGCATTGAATTTACAATGTGGCGGAAAATAAGAATTTGCAACACTGAATCTTTCTATCCAGGAATATGGATAGAAGGATTAATTAGATCTTCTTTACCATTTGTTGATAAAAACTTTTTTCTTCACATTTGCAAATTTATTAGTTGCTTTTCATGGTTATTTTATAGTTTTTGTTACTAACATGAATTTTTTAAAATGTTGGCTCCTTTTTGGTGTGCAGAAAAGCTGTAACTATTATTACTTTTTGTATATTAATCTTGTATCTGGCCAATTTCTTGAATTCTTATTCTCAAAATTTTTCAGTTGATTCTCTTGGATTTCTTTGGTAAACCTATCTTTTCTTCCTTTCTAATATTTATACCTCTTATGCTTTTTCTCAGTGCCTTTCTTAGGAGCTCCTTCTTAATGTCGAATAGTGGTGGTGATTGTGGACATCTTTGTCTAGCTTCTGCCTTTCATGGAATTGTTTCTACTGTTTCATCATTAATTTTGCTGTTTGAGTTTTTGATAGGTACAATTTTTTAGGTTGGGGAAGTTTCTCAACATTGGTAGCTTGTTATGAGTTTTTACCAGAAATGGGTATTGACATTTACCAAGTGTTTTTCTCAGTATTTGATGATTACATAATTTTTCCTGCTTATCTGTTAATAGATTACATTAATAAAATTTCTAACATTAAGCCATCCTGAATTCCTGGGATAAATTGTGCTTGGCTGTCCATGAGGTATTAATCCAGGGGATTCCACTACTTTACATAGTACTTGGGAATTTTGCATCTATATACATAAATGAAAATAGCCCATGGTTATGGTGCATACATTATCGGTGTGTTTTGTTTTCATGGTTGTAGAGTAATTTTGGAAACTTTCACTGTTTTCTATGCTCTGTAAAGTCTTATATACATTAGACTTATATACAAATATAATTTTATATTCCTTGAAGATTTACAGTAGAACTTGTCCCCAAAACAGCCTGGGTTCATGCCTTTATTTTAAGGGTGTATCTTTGAATGGTTTTTTTTGCTGTCAACTATTTTTAAGTGTACAGTGCAGTAGTGTTGAGCATATTCACATTGTTGTAAACAGCTCTCCATAACTTTTTTCATCTTGCAAAACTAAAACCATATACCCATTAAATAGCAACTCTCCATCCGGCCCCCCTCCCTGGCAAACCACTGTTTCTGTGAATTTAACTACTTTTAAATACCTCATATGAGCAGAATCATAACAGTATATCTTTTTGTGACCTGCTTATTTCACTTGGCCTAATGACCTCAAGGTTTATTCATGTTGTAGCACATATCAAAATATCCTCCCTTTTTAAGGCTGAATAGTCTTCCACTGTATGTAGATACTGTATTTTATCCAGTCATCCTTCAATGTATACTTGGGTTGTTTCCAACTCTTGGCTATTGTGAATAATGCTATGAACATGATCTTGCAAATACCTTTGGCATCCTACTTTTGATTCTTTTGGATATACACCCAGTACCGCTACTGAATCATACGGTAATTTAATTTTGAATTTTTTGAGGAATGGCCATACTGTTTTCCATAGCAGCCACACTGTTTTACATTCCCACCAACAATGCAAGAGAGTTCCATTTCTGCACATCCTTGCCAGCACTCGCTGTTTTCTGTTTGATAGTAGCCATCCTAAGAGGTGAGAGGTGATGTCTCATTGTGGTTTTGGTTCGTATTTCCTTAATCATTAGTGATGTTGAACATCTTTTCATGTGCTTGTTGACCATTTGTGTATCATCTTTGGAAAAATGTCTCTTCACGTCCTTTGCCCATTTTAAAAATCAGGTTGTGATTTTTTTCTTCGTGTTGTAGTTTCTTTATATATTCTGGATATTAACTCCTTAACAGATACTTGATTTGCAAATATTTTCTCCCATTCTGTAGGTTGCCTTTTCACTGTTTCCTTTCATGCATAGACATTTTTAAATTTGATGTCCCATTTATCTATTTTTGCTTGTTTCATGAGTTTTTGATGCCTTATGCAAATCATTGCCAAACCCAATGTCATGAGGCTTTTCTCATGTTTTCTTCTAGGAGTTTCATAGTTTTAGGTCTTACATTTAGTCTTCAGTCCATTTAAATTTTTGTATATGGTATAAGGGTTCAGCTTCATTCTTTTGCATAAGGATATCCCATTTTCCATTTGCATGAGGATATAACATTTGTTCAAAGACTGACCTTTCCCTATTTGAATGGTCTTGGCACTTGTGTTGTAGATTATTTGACCATACATGTTAGGATTTATTTTTGAGTTCTGTTCTATTCTGTATTTCTGCCTTTATGCCTGTACAGTTTTCTCTTTTGTTTTTTTTACTTGAGGCATTATTAATATATAACATATTAGTTTCAGGTGTACATGATTCTATTTTTGTGTATATTGTGAAATGACACCATTGTAAGTTTAGTTAGCATCTAAACACTGTTTTGATTACTGTAGCTTTGAAATGAGTTTTGAAATCAGGAAATGTGAAATCTTTCTTCAACTTTCTTCTTTTGACTATCTTAATTTCTTTTATGGTTGTTTATTCATGTTTACTATTTTTTTCTTGAATCAATCCTGGAACTTTGTATTTCCTAGAAAATTATCCGTTTCACTTTGAATTTATAGTTTTTTTAATACAATGCCCTCCTATAATTACAAAATTTATATCCCCCATGTCTTCCACCTTTTATCAAAACTCCGATTTGCTAAAAGCATGTCTGGTTCATTACTATTTTTAACTGATCAAGTCTATTCTTTTTTGTGCGGTTATTAATCCCTTTCATGTTTTTTGTAGTTATTTTACTAGCTTCTTCAGACTTACTTGGCCAAACACTTTTTCTCTGAATAGCTTTTGGCCTATATCTCCAGGTTTTGATATATAGTATTCTCAATGCTTTTAATTTTGAAGTTAGCCCCAATAGTTTATGCCAGATTAGTTCTTTAACCTAGGGGTTATTAAGAACAGTATTCTAAACATTTCTACTATGTATTTCTAGTCGATACATTCTTACTATGTTTGGCCTTCTTTCCTAATTCTATTCTGTGACTCTTACTGCATTTTATTCAATTAATGTGTCTATAAGACTTTAGAACTGATTTTCACAGAAGTAGGGATGGCAAGGGCTCCCAAACAGCCCTGCGCTCCTCTAGGGTGATCCAATGCTTTTTTTCCTAATTCCTGGTATGGGATGGCTCCTGTATTAAGACCCCTGACTTTCCAAGGTTTCTTCCCAAGAATGGCCTAGGGTGAGACTGAAGCAAGGGATGGGAGTTGGCAGTTTTAACTGGAATTCCTTAACTCCAATTTGCAATGTTCACTTTGCACCTCCCCCCTCCCGTTTCTCCCTACTTCCATTGCTTTGCCTATTACATAAGGTGGTCTTTTACAGCACTGCACTTATCACTACCCTGCTCAAGAATTTATGACAACTCCTTACGATGAGGATCCTGGCAGCCATATGCATTAAGGTAAAGCTGCTATTACTCGTATTAGTACCAAGAAAAATATTTGTGTACCAAGATAAAGAATTAAAATACTGTAAAGTTCCTTAATGATGTCTTCAACATTGGTTTTCCTACTGACTAGGCAATTGATCTACAACTTGAATTAAGAGCTCATTTGCAGAAACATGAGCTCCGAATCAGACGTTTTGAGGCTGTATGGAGTTAAACAAAACCTCTTTAGCTAACTCACTGTAATGAGAGTCACTGAGTACTCACTGCCCCTGCACATCACATACGTTCTCATTACTTTAGGTGGGTATCATTTGCCTAACATACACATGAGGAAATTTAAGGCTTAGAAGATAAAACTGTTTGCGTAACAATGTAAAGCTAAAAAGATATGGACCCTGGGCAAATTCCAGAGTCCAAACTCTGAACCATTAGTCTGATGCCTGCCCAAATACTAAATATAATAGAGGGCTATTTTATTTGGTTTAAGTTCCTGGTAAATACTTAAGAAAAAAATTCTGTAACTGGAACATATAGGAATTGAGAAATTATCTACAGGATATGGAGCGAATGAGGTTCAATAGAAATTCCACCTAATTCTGACTTCCTTATAGTATCTATCCTGTACATGGGTTCTTAGCATCAAGTACTTCTCAGATCCCATGTTCTGCAGGCAGTCAGGATATCATTCCCAGCTTACAGTCAGGTAGCTTAGAGGCCTCGAGTGTTAAACTTGCCCAAGCCCACATTCCTCTGGGCCCAATCTAGGCCTGACTCCCTCCTTCCCTCAGAAGGGTGGCACTACAACTCAGGGGGCACACTGCAGCCCCTTGGAAGTGAACACCTATGCCACAGCACTCCATTCTTTCTCACTTGGTTTCAGATGAATTTTATGCATTGGGAGCATTCAAATCCCATCAAATATGTTAAATACACTGTTCAGGTAGGTAAGGCAGTGAATACTGCTCCCTGGGGGTTTCTCTGCTCTTCTCCTAAGCCCCCTCCCCGGTCAGCCTTTCTAAGAAACCAGTCATGAGGGCAAATAGACTCCGCAGGTCACTTTTAGGAAACTACTTTTCTTAGGTTGGTAAGCTAGGATGGATGTGGTATTTACTTCCTTTTAATTTCATCTACATTTACTACTAATGGGGTTGGTCAGCAATTCCAGAAGGGCTGCTTTCAGCTGAGAATAGACCCAAACGAAAATAAACTTGAGGATAAACAATGTGTCTGATTAAATTTCCTTAACCCTAATAGTTTTATGTAGATCTCCATTTTGGATTTTCAAATTATCTGTATGGCTTTTTAAAAAGCTATAGAGAGACAGGAAAATGCAAATCACATTAGCGTTGGTTGAGAATTAGGTTCTAGTTATCTTTTTATATATTCTGAATTCTTAAAACCAATGAGGTAAAACAGTGCTATCCTTCAGTAACAATGTAGACACCGAGGCTTTAGACAACACACCCAAGCTCACAGGGTTTGTAAACAGCAAGGGAAACTTCAGATGCCTGAACCTAAACCGCACTCCCTTTGACAACAATCTCCTGGAGTGTGTGTGGAAGGAAACAAACACATATGTGAAGATAGGTGATTTAATTTAATCCTCAAGTCTTGAAGAAGTATTATGTTATCAGTAAGGAAACAGGCTGAAAGTTTCACCCTATAAAGTGTGTAATTAGACTCTGTAATTGGATATACTAAATATTAGTCAAAAGATAGGATTAACACCATCAGAGTGACCAGTGGCCCCAGACTAGCATCTAGGTGACAAAAATACTGTTTTCTGTAAGTCAGAATAACTTGAATGAGCAACATTATAATTGAGGGGCAGAAATGTATTTCATCTAGAGAAAAACACAAGACCAGGTTTATTTCATACAATGTTATTCACACATTTTTCATTTTCTAATTTATACATAATATACAAAGTGAAGATAACATTATTTCATATGAACCAATAAGAGCCAGGACTTAGACAAACTGGTCCAGAAACAATCCATATCAAAAGGAGACACTCAAGAGTAAAAGCCTAAGTGGTTCTGCCCAATTAGATCTCTTTATTCTGAAATGTCATTTTTAGATTTTACCAAAACTCCATGCCAACTTATTAAAAGGTGGAATCAGAAAGGTGGGCACCAAAAATGTCAGACCATAAAATTTCTACAACAGACATTTTTCCAAAATAGGCCCCAAAGTATTAGGAAGATCAGGTTGTCAACAATGGGACACATGGGAACCTCAGGAAGGCTCAGTTTTTCGGTCTGCTTTTCTTTAGGACTTTCCGAATTTGCAGAGAGAACTGCCTATGCCAACAGAGGGTGAGGATATAGGAAAACCAGTTCAATTGTGCAAGTCCAGGAAAGTCACTATCAACCTCCAGCAACGACAACTTTGATCCTGAAACCACGAACTGATACTGGGGACAAAAGTTTGACATGGGGCCAAGACACTCTGAAGCTGGCAAAACAAAACAGGTAGGAGCCGAAGGGGGGGAAGCACTGCCATTGTGACCGGATATACTGGTGAGCTCATGTGACTATGAGAAGGGCCAGTGACAAGTGTTGGGGATTTAATTGTTTCAACATGGAATGTTGGGTTAGAAAACTAGAGTAACTCAACAGCAAATGTGAAAAAGTATGCCTGGCACCCCAAACTTTATGCCATTATTTTTAGGTTCATGATATGAACAGCTAAGTGATAAAACCTTTATATTCAATATTGTGCTCAGAAGACTGCTTTTCTTCTGCAGAATTCTAATAAAAAATCCCTCACATGTTCAATCAAAAGAGATAGCATGATTCATTAGTTTTCAGCACTGAATGTAAGTGGGTCAACATAAAAGTTTTATACAAAATACTGACTTCAACAAAATACAAAGCACTTTCTTTATCTTTCAGAAACTGAATATACAAAGCAAGTTTTTTTTCCAAAATATTTTCATAGGCAAAGGATTAAAAACGATTTTAATTATACACATATGGTCACAATTTTGCCTTAAAAAGATTGTTGGGAAATGTACATAAGGCCGCTTGTAAATGTACATCATGTTACTGTTATGTCTTATGTCCAGAGAAAAAATGTTATCATACAGATTTGCTCTTACTTGGGAATAAGCTATTCAAAAATACAGTACTCTTCTGTACAAAGAAAAAAGTCACATCACATTTAATAAGATGGAAAAAGCATTGGCCTCCATGGTAACCAAATATCTCAGTCCAATACTTTCTATTATGCACAATACCCTGACTTCTTGAAAGTGATCCAAATCCTAGCAAGTCCATATTAACAGAGTCAACAACTATGTTATAAAACAAAATGTTTCTCACATTAATAAAAAGAAAGCTGGTTCATACTTCTGAAACCATATAAAGATAAAAAATTTTTAAAAAATCACTCTCAATTTGGAGAAATAAACTTTACATTATACAACACTATATGCCAGGTCAAAGAGGGCAGGGACATAAATGTACACTAAAATGCAGATGTTTCCCAAAGAGATAAAACAAATTTCATTTACAGCATGAAGGTTTACAAATGTACACCTGTACAACCAAGGAAAGCATCACTACTAAATTAGCAAGGCTTTTATAAACACTGAAACAAGATTTGCTTTCAAAGTGTAAACTTACATCTATTACTACACACACAATGCATATATTTATAGGAAGCAAAAAAAGCTATCTGAATATGTAATCATGCTTAAATGTTGAGCTATCAAATTCACTTTTCATGGCCCCTTTTCACCTCTATCTGGTTCCTACTTTCTGAATCTACTATGCAAAAGCAAAATAAAGCTCAACACTTCCTCAACATGTCCTTATAATTCTATAAGCAAAACAATATACAATTTTCCACTCTTTCTCACTGCAAACCAAACCAAAAAGTTAAAACAAGACTTAACTTTTCGTTTAGTGCACTTAACTGGTTGGAAGTGTCACCATGATTTTGTATTTTTTCTACCTCTTACAACAGTTACATATATAAGTATATACAAGACTTCTGTACATTGCCAGATGTTTCAGGGCAGTATCTGTATTAAAACCATATCCACTGTAAATATCTAAGTTCTTTTCATCTCTAGTAATTTAATTCTGGCCTTACTTGCCAAGTTTTTATTTGCATGATAGTTTGTGAATTACCAAAATACAACTTAACTTTCTTTTTAAAATATTAATAATATTTATGCAGTTGATTATTAATCTGTTATAAAAGGTTTCACACAAAGGACAAAAAAGAAAATAAGGACTGTATTTCTATATACATCTCTATAAACCTGTTGTGCTATGGGGTCCAGACCTACCAGACTGCAAGCCAGTTTATTAAAAGAATACTGTACTTTTTCCTTTAAAAACTATTTTTGTGACTTTACAAGATAAAAATTTACAAAATATGTGACAGCTTTTTTTTTTTTTTTTGATACAGTTACATCATATACAGGCATTCTGTGCTTTGCCAGCAATCCAATCTGATAGGTCTCCACTCAGGGCTGAATATAATTTATAATTCACCACCCCAACCCCCAAATATACACAAGAACCTTAAAAAATTTACAAATGGATGAATAAAGTCAATAAATAGTTTTGCTTTAAAAAAAATCTGAAGGTTCATAGTTGAGTTGTGTTTTGATAATTCACAAAAGAAACGTTCTTTTCACATGATTACATCATCTTCTGTCCCTTTTTCCTTTACAGCATTCCATTTGGTGGTCCTCCAATAGGCCCTAGATCTGGGCTATTTTTCAAATAATATTTTTCCAACTTGGCCAGTATATGCTTCCCGTATGTGTATTTGCGCAAAGTAGTAATATGAGGCCGAATCTGAAAAACAAACAGTCTGCTTAGGTAATACAACTTATTTTAGTTTCTGATTTCTTAAAAAAGCATCCCAAATCTTGGTGATATTGAAGAATAACTGAAATTTTTAAATCAAATCCAAAGAAAGTTTTCAGAAGTAGCTCTGGCCCTCAATGCAACTATTACACTTACAGATAGTAAAGGGGTTCCACAAATGGCAGGAAAGGGCCACTGGTGAGCTATTAAGTTCTTAAAATATTTATGAAGGCAGCATTTTATAACTTGAGGCAGCTGGGCAAAAATCCCATACAAAACAGAGCAGAAGACATGAATGAGCAAAGAGATATGTGATGTCTGCTAATACACTTAAGATGTATCAGTAACAGCTCTTAAATGCAAAGGAAAAGAATCATATTTTTTTCTTTAAGGCTAGCAAGATTTTGTAAATAGTAACTGGTATTGACGTGATAATGGTAAAACAGGGACTCTTCTTATATACTGGATAGGCAGAATTGCAAAGTAGTACAAGATTTTTTGAGAACAAACTTGGTTATTATCAAAATGTAAAATGTTTATGCACTCTGCACCAGCAATTCAACACATAAGAATTTATCCTTCAAAGACACTTCAGTAAGTAAAGATATTCATATAAAGCACTGGTTATAATAGTTAAAAAAAAAAAATCAGGAATAATCCAAATGTCATAAATATGCTATTGGTTAAATAATGTAGTTGTTAAAGATAAGATTGAAAAAACTTCCCAAGTATGTATTTTTAAGCAGAAATATTAAATTTAAAAGAAGATATAAAATTTAATACACTGAGTTGAAGAATTTTAAAAATCAGAAGGTCAAAAGTACTTTAAAAGTTTTTACACTTTATTTTCTCTCTATAGTCCTGGTCCCAAGAGGCTATGCACATTTGTCTATCTCTTAAAGGAATACATTTAGAAAAATTTTAAAAGTATTTAAATATTATTTCTTCCAGTGTTCTCTTTAATAATAAGTTTTCCTATGGAAATTAATGATTTCTTAGAGAATGATTTCTTAGACTCTAGGAGGATAGAGAGAGAAAACAGCTTAACTGATAAAAACAAGAATAATCAGGTTAAAAAAGTGATTAGGAAAATGTATTTTTAATAAGAAAATTTAACTAGATTTTAAAATCAATGCTCAACCCACATATTATGGCAAATCAAACATACCTAAAGATGGGAGAGGAAAAACAATGCTAAACATATGTAAACAAATGAAAAATGAATGTGATCTTATTAAGTAGACTACCTTAAGGAATTTAATAAAAGGGTACACCACAGCTACATCTGCCAAAGGTTATCCATTGATTTTAGGTATTTTTCTCCAGTTATAACATGTATGAGTAAAGTCACACAAAATGAATCATCTATTTTAAATGCTATAAACTCTTACCTTGTGCATGATTATCTTTCTCTGAGCAGGTTCAGCCATATCAATCATCTTCTGAACCACATAATTGGCATACTGGTCCTTCATCATGGTGTATAAGGCACTGTGAGGACCATCGTTCTGGCAACAAACTTCATCAATCAGTAAAGCTCTCTCAGCGCGGGAGGCATGAGTAACACACTTTTCCACTACATTGCTGACGATTAAAGTACATACACAAAAAATTGTTATTTTTTCTTTCTAAAAACATTTCTAGCTTTTGAAAGGATGTGTTCAACACACTGGAAGACAAAATAATTAAGACAGAATTCTTTTGTAGTTCTCTTATAATTACTTTTAAAACAGCAATTAGTGTCATAGGAGAACCCCATATTAAGATACCCACAAGTTTAATTATAGGTCTTTTTTTCCCATTTAAAAACTTTTATTATGGAATTTTGAAAAATAATCAAAAAGTAAGAGAATAGTAAACTCCCATTTATTTAACAATTTAACAATTTTCAAGATTTTTAAGTGATTATCAGAAAGCAAATCTGACATCATATAATTTTCACCTATATGCTTCAGTATGCATCTTTTTATGTATATTACAACTTAGAAAATTAACACTAACTCCTCAATTAATTACAAGTCTCTTAAAATTGTAAGTAAAATTACAATTCAAAAAAAAAGGGGAACTAGGTCATTAAATAAGGTCTTAAACTTCTACAAACATGCACTAAGTAAATCAAATTTGCATTTACTCACACGTCTTAGAGTCAAATGAACTAAGTAAAGATTTAAAAACTGGAATGTATGTGCAAACAACCTGTCATGTAGATTCTTTAAGAATGAAAGCAACGTTCTGTACATGCTTCTGTTTCTATTTAAAAAAGATTATATGCCAATGTCATATTCTTACATGCATTTCTGTGCTTACTAATAAAAGCCAAAGAGTTGAAAAACTGACCGTTGGAATTAGAATGTTGCAATACCTGGCAAATTTGTGTTGACTCAGGGCCAATACTTTTCCTCTGATTTCAGAAACAATTTTGCTCTTGTCTTCAGGTCGACCATGTTCTAGTACATGCTGAATAACATAATTGCCATACTGATCCTAAGTACAGACATTTAAAAATTACTTTCCTTAAGTCATTCCTTAAGAACAATGTTCGTTCTTTAAAAAACAAACAAAAAGAAAACCACTCTCAAAAATCTATAAGCATTTCAAATTATTAGGGAGTTTATACCTGTACCAACTGCTCTGTATGTTGGTGGAGTTCTTCTAAGATAGGTAAGGTCTGTTCTGCAGTGCAATGCTCTAGGATGCGCTGGATTACTCTGCAGCCATAAGGATGTGTTGAAAGTACAAACACCTTAAAACAATCGGAAGAAATAAATTTCCATCATCTGACATTTTTGGAAAGTTCTATGAGACAGACAGGTTTTTCATGACATGCTGAAGTAATTTAAAATAAAAGGAAGGGTAGGGGATTCACATTTAATATAATCAACATAATATGATGGCAGATGGGGAAGTGAGGTGCTGCTTAGGAGCTAACAGATTATTCTGATCTAAGGGAACCTAACCAGAAGATAGACAGCATGTAATATAATTAAAGGAAGTGGACTGAGGGGTGGGGGTAGTGCACACTGTAATTAAAATTTATTAATTACTGTATATTAGTTGCTACTGGTATTTATTTTCTGTCTTTTACTCTAGTCTTAAGCCTTCCCTCTCTCTCCTGGGAAATTTGGAAAACACTGGGTTTACAATTCTAATAATGATGACATTTACTTCTTAAAGATAATTAAAATTATATTTCTACATTTTTCAGCTTCACAAAAAAATGAAGCTATCTACTGACACTCTACGAAAGAGCCAGAAATTAATGCACATTCACTCTTTTGTTTCCTGTTTTTATATGAAAGGACTATCTTGTGACTTACAAAGAAATGTGTTAGTAACAAACACCCTGCAAACTAATTAGGGGCCAAATATCAATCTTACTTGTCCTTTGAAAGCATCAATGATGAATTGGAGTGACTGTGGCTGAACACATTCAATACACTTTTGTACAACATGGTTTCCATTCTGATCTTTCACACATTTGAGTACATGACCATCTAGCTCCTTTACCATTTCACTCTGCAAAAGAGATGACATTTAAATAACTTTCTCACCAAACAACATAACAGGATGAAAAACATTGAGATGGGGAAGAAGTAGACTCAAAAGTTTTGTTTGGAATTTTTCTTATATATCGAAGTTTTAAATTCCTCCCCCTGAAGTATAATTAGCAGAAGGTACTGAAGGTGAGAATGACTAAAACATTTTACAGGATTATAATGTAAATAATACTTGCTGAAATATAACCTAGTGATGCCCAATCTGCCATATTTAAACACTATCTTCATTGTGTATATCTTCCACTCACCATTCTCAGCAGACAACTAACATAATTCAGAACTCAGTACTTTCTCTCTACTTAGCATCCCTCCCCCCAAGTAATTTTCTTTAATGGCTGCATGAGCCTACCAAGTGCATGGAACAGGGTAAGGAATTGAGCACTTATAGGCTCTATGATTTTTATATGTTATCTCACATATAGGAAGAAATTACATTTGGACATTTTTATCCTTCCTTTTCAACCATCTTGTAAGAACTTGTTTCAATATAGCTTTTATCATCTGATTCCTTCTTCAGGGACAGATTCTCAGGAGAGTTTAGATTTCTGCTCATTTAACAGACAAAAATGATCTCTTCAAATTTCTATTTCTTTATTAATAAGGTTAGACATATATACTTACTACTTATATACTTTTTTACTGACTACATTTCCTTTCAGCTAACAATCTTAATCTTTTTCTTACTACATCTTAATCCTTATGGAAAAATATAGGTAGCCAGCCTCTCAATAATCTGTATGTTTATCAGTGCAATAGTATTGTGAAGACACAGTTATAATCTCTGCTACCCAAAGAACTCTTAACTATATTCTGACATAACTGTAGAGGAATCTTGTTACTAAGTCAAGATGTAACACAGATGTGTAGTTATAAACTGAACAGAGACTAAACTACAAAATAAAAATGTACTTAAGAATACAGAGAATACCATTATTAACTAGTTAATCTAAGGCTTACTCCCAGTGCTTTGTATTTTCAAATATTAAAGATATTTAAAATATCTTTAAAGTATCAGTCTGAGACATAACAGAAGAGAAGTTTAAGTTTCTATATAATTAAATTTGTTGTTGTATTTCCATTGTGACATATCATCAATTATTCTAAAACTCAGGATTTCCTCAAGAGGAGTAATGCTATTCTCTCACAAATTTTCAGTACTGTGATTAATGCATACACATATCCATCCATCCATCCATCCATATATTATTATTGTTTTTACTTCTGGAATTAATTGTATGTATGTGGATTGAGAGTTAAGGCTGATCTCTTTCTGAACTTATTACCAACACCTTTTTTTTTTCCCCACGCAAGAGACTTTATTATCTGAAAGAGAAAGTGGCTGCCTCCAGAGTGGGGCGGGGAGAGAGAGAGAGAGCGAGCGAGAGAGCGAGAGAGAGAGCAGCGGGACAGTGAGACAGAGAGAGACAGGCAGACAGACAGAGAGGTAGAGAGAGCAGAGAGAGAGCAGAGAGCAGCCACGTGGTGCAGAGTTGTGCCTTTTATTGTGGCGGATCCGCTTGGCCAGTTGCCTTGGGGGAGGGACGGGATGTTTATCTCGCTGCGACCCTCCTTACCCAGAAAGACTCAGGAGACACAGGCCCACCCACGCAAGAGATTTTATTATCTTAAAGAGAGAGTGGCTGCCCCCCCCTGGGAGGGGGAGGGGAGAGACAGAGAGAGAGAGAGAGAGAGAGTGCGCAGAGAGAGCAGAGCCACCAGTACCTTTTTAAGAAATAATTTCTTTTAGTATGTTTCACTGTAATACATAAACCAGTTATATACAAAACAGTATCTATTTGGGGTTATGAATTTCATTTAAAAAATCTGTTTAATCTCATAAGTGAACCATACTAACTAGTGATGTTTTACATTTTAAGAAATGTAGCAGATCAGCATTTGTCCTCATCCCTTACTATCAATATTGTTTATTTTAAATAACTTAAAAACTGTTTTGATTAGTTACAAGAAAATCCCTGTGACTGTATTACTGCAACTGCCTCAATCTTTTTAACTTAAAATATTTGGACTTTCCCATCCAAGAACATGGTTTGCATTTACCATTTAATTTGTATGTTCCCTTTTCTCTCAAAGAACTATAAATCTCATCAAGAGGATTCTTAGGTTACTCTTCCTATTAAGTGAGAATTTTAAAAACTGTATTTTTAACTGGCACATAGGTGAAAAATTGGTTTTTAAAATTTTATTCTTATAGGTATGTAAGGACAATCCACATAAACACTGGAAACAGTAAAATGTATTCCTGATACTAAAGAAAATAAAATTAAGTGAAAGCAAAACACTCATTATCTGGCACTTTGTTTGCGACATAGGTTACTTAAATATATCTTCATTTAGAGATGAAAAGATGTTGAAGAGAATGAAAAAAGACCAATAAAAAATCTGCTGTGTAACTTTAATAATGCACTATTTGAGACAGATTTTTAAAAGCATTTTATTCTAAGTATGGAAATATTTTTCACTCCAAGATTATTCTAAGATGAAAAAGAATAAAGCAGTAATTGAAAAATTAAGTAAAATAATACAAAAATTTTGTTTTAACTTACAATTACCTGCTGGTCAGATGAAATAGACTCTAATGCTTTCTGAATAACACGGCAGCCATACATTTGCAAGGCTAAGGGTAGAACATGACCACGAATACGAGTAGCCAGTGCTAATTTTTGGTCCAAACTCCCAAACTGACAGAAAAGAAAACATTAATAAGAAGTGTCCGTATTACTCTGTTAAACTTGAATAATGCACTGTTTGCAGCCTATTCAATCTATTTTTAAAATACCACATTTGGTAATTATGTACGGGAGAGACATTTAGGTAACAGTCAAATAAGAGACCCAGAGATGCTTGAAATGGTTAACTATTACTTGTTTGTGGGATTAGGTCATACTACCTAAAATCTCCTTGTTACTAACATATTAACCACCTGTTATTTTTTTTTAAGGTGAACATGTTCACTCTTCATTTCAAACAAAAAACCCTCGTCTTTAATACAATGAATTTCTGAGCCATACATTCAGACCAGATAATATTCTCAACTGTATTTTGGTATAACTATGGAAAAATCTATTAAGTCAGGCTATAACACCGATGCTTAGTTAATAAACTAAAATTTAACTAAATCACAAAATAAATTGTATCTAAAAAATCCAAATGAAGGCTGTATTATTATTCATTTTTTCATCTAAGATCCACTCTCAATGCTTAATATTTTCAAATACTAATCAGGATTAACATTAAACTTAAAGTAGGCACATGTTTTAAAAATATTTTTGTAGTAAAATTTATACCATAAAATGTCATTTTATCATTTTAAGAGTACAATTCTGTGACATTATATTCACACTGTTGTACAACCATAACTACAATTGGTCTCCAAATCTTTCCCACTGTCCTAAACAGAAACACTATATGCATTAAGCAGTAACTCCCCATTTCCCTCTTCCCCCAGCACCTGGTAAACCTTAATCTACTTTCTGTCTCTATGAATTTGCCTGTTCTAGGTATTTCATGTAAGTGGAACCCTATGTTTGTCCTTTTGTATATGGCTAATTTCACTTAGATTAATCCATATTGAGGTGTATAACAGAACTCCATTCTTATGGCTGAACAATATTCCATTGTATACATATACCACATTTTGTTTATTCATTTATTTGTTGGACATTTGGGTTGTCTCCACCTTTTGGCTATTATGAATAATGATGAAATGAACACTAGTGTTTTTGGGTGATTGTTTTCAATTCTTTTGGGCATATACCTAGCAGCATAACTGCTGGATCATCATGGTAATTTTGATTCGGTTTTTTTTTTGGAAGGAACTGCTGAACTTTTACACAGTAGCTGTGTCATTTTACATTCCCACCAACAATGTACAAGGTTTCTTTCTCCACATCTCTACTGACATTTTTAATTTTCTATTTTTTGATTACAGCCATCCTGGTAGATATAAGGAGAATCTCAGTGTGATTTTGTGTATTTCCCTAATAACTAAGGATGTTGAGCTGCTTTCATGTGCTTGTTGGCCATCTGGAGATCTTCTATGGAGAAATGTCTCATCAAGTCCTCTGCCCATTTTTTAACTGGTTATCTTTTTGTTGCTGAATTTTAGAATTCTTTATATATTCTGGATATAAAATCTTTATCAGACATAAAATTTTCTCCTAAGCTCATATACTTTTATATGAAAATGACTCTTACCACCTTTCAGATCTTCTGTAAGCATTAGCATGCAACTGGACATACAAACATGTTATATATGCTTACCTCAAAAAATTTCTGTATAACATAGTTGCCAAAAACATCTGTCATTAATTGATAGGCTGCTTGTAGAATTTCATTAAATACCATCTGTCGCTCAGCTGGAGTAGCTCTCTCTAGCTTTTGCTGTATGAATCTATTTGGAAAAAAGTATTAAATGCTGTGACAGTACACTGAAAACAGGCTCCTGTAAAATCTGTATCTCACTTGAGTTATTACACACCCCAATATACACATACACAGATCAAATTATTTCCAGACATAGTACATGTTATCTAAATTTCTGATTTTTAAATATTGAATTTTTTTCTAATTACTAGATGTTTTATTAGTTATTAAACATCTAATTTTAGAATTAAAAACATCAGAAATAAAACTCATCAAACACATCCGAATTCCTAAGTTAGTCACTGTGACACAAGGTTCATTTAAATTATTAAGAAGATAAAGTTTGTAAGCAACTATCTAATCAAAAACCATTAAAAAAAATTGTTTTCTTTAAATCTATAAAAAGAGAAAACACCTCAAATTGAGAATTCTACTACTTTTGGTGTGCTACCTTGAGAACACCAATTCACATGTATCTCAAATAGTACAGTACATATGTATTATGCTTAATGTACAAATGTACCAAATTTTCCTATAACAAAAGTGGAATGTTTCAATAAGCCAAGTCACACTGAATACAAATCTATAAAGGAATATAGAAGCATTTCACTTTGTTTTTTGATTTTTTTGATTTCTTAGGATAAAGTTAAGGGGATCTCTTAAGTTCACAAATGTAATTCAGAGCATTATTTCCAAAAGGAAATTAAATGTATTCAAAGTCAATGTAATGAAAATAATTATTGACTCCTATCTTTTCATTATAAAAATGTCCTATCATAGAAAACTGAAAAACCATAAAAATAAACTAAAAACCTATGTTCTTATCATTTATCCTAATGTGAAAGAATAAGTTCCATATTGGGTATTTATTTTTTAAAAGCTTCCAACTTTTATGCAGATGAAATGATACTAGCAAAGAAAAATTTAGGGTCATACAAGGTAGCAATTTTTAAAGCACAAATGCAGTGCAAATTATCTTTAATCATAATCACCTACCTAGAACCATGCTGGTCTTGAGAAAACTCAACTATATGTCCAATCAAGTCTCTAAGTTGAAGGTTTGGGAAGCGGTTGTTTCTGAAATCTTCCAATAATCTACTTCGGCCAGAAGGCATAATATCAGACCTATTATACCGAAGCCGAGAAGGAGGAAAGAGCTGGCTGCTGGAGCTGAACAGACTGGAAGTGCTTGAAGCACTTCGATACTTTGCTTCTGCTCCAGGTGCTGCAGAGATATATCGACCACTACCATTTGTCAGTCCTCCTACAACAAAGCAGCTGTGGTCAGCAGGTATTTTTTGACAGTCATTCCTCAAGTAAAAATTACTTAACCTAAAAGTAAGTCAGTAAAGAAATATTCACCCCACTGATTCCTGTATGATACAACAAGAAATTAACACTGGAGGGGGAAATCTCACACATTTACTTAATGTGTATGGCTATAGGATCTGGGGGGAAAAAAGAGACTAGAAAACAGAAAAAGTAAACCTGTACTTGTTCTTGGCAGTTCAGTTAAAACAATTATAGCATCTAATGTCATAAACAAAATATGTTATTCTTAGAAGTTCAGTTTAAAATGTAACTAATGTCACACATTATCAATACCAGAATATGGAAACCACCAACAAAATTTTATAGTCACATTAATAATCAAGTCACAAAGACCTAGCAAACTCAGGTTTTAAGGATCAAAAAAGTTTGACTGATATTTACTGTGGAATACCAAGCACTCAATCTGTACTTTTTTTTGGAATGTATTTAAAAATGCAATAAGTCATATACTACTATATAAAGAAAAACTCAGTTTACCCAATGACTGATTTTAAGAACCTTACAATATTAGAAGTACACACTATTAAAATATTTGATTAAAAAATATCCATAGAAATACTACTTTACAAACAGTAGTAATAATAGAGCTTTAAGAGTAATCATTTAACACAAATTAATAAAAAGCCTCTTTTACTTATATCCCATTCCAAAAAGAAAATTCAAGGGCAGTCAAATGAAACAAAAATAAATACAAGCAGGAAACTGTTATTACAAATAACTGTTTAAAAGTACTTGACAGTGTCCTTTTAAAAAAGAAAAAATGTACAGAAAATTGCAAACTACAGATTTAGTAGTTCAGATAAACAAAATCGACCATTAGCTTTATACTGTTGTATACCACCTCTATGTAGAGTAGTGCTATTTATATACAATCCAGACCACAGATGATTCCAAGGACACACTGTCAGTGCAAAGTTAGACAGAGGTACTAAAGGCCAAAAAGAGTTATAAAGACAAGGAGCAGTAAGAGAGTTATAATCCTGAAAAGTGAATTTGGTTTAGAACATTTTTCCTTTCAGTCCCTACTGCCCTAAGCTTTATTTTTCTTCACTGAATGTCCTATCATCCAGAATATTATACGTATTATTTGAATCCTCAGTCCCTTTGCTAAGGTAAGTACCATAAAATTACATTCACCCACATGGTGGGTATATAAAACGTCTGACAGACAGTGAATACACAATAAATATTCATGAATGTTTTATGTATGATCAATTGTTTAAGGTCCAGTGTTGTAGTATCTTTCTTTAAAGTGTATAATTGAACAAGCTATTTTATATACCAAAATTACTAACATCAAATTCTCACATTCATTCCAGTTCTACATTAACTAGTGCTCATATATGAAAAATCTAGAAAGTAAGAAAATTCAGTATTGTCAGTTTCCTTATTATTATAAACCTTTCTATCCCCTATTATTATATCTTATATAGTTTCACTAACTGTTCACTAGTGCATCTGAGTCTCTAATAATTTTTTAGCCTTTTTGTAGGGTAGGGAAGCATCAAACCGTTTTTACAAACAATTTATTTCCCCATTGAAAAGCCACTCTGATGGTGTTACTGCTAGAAACCTACAGAATCCTGCTAGACTACGTCCTCTAAATTCATTCTAGTTTTCATATTCTAAACCTATTTCTCACACAAATTTCTTGGAACACTAATTGTTTCACTTCTCTTATTCATTACTATCTCTGTACCACTGCTTATTGTAACCTCAAACATAAGGCCTAATCTACTACCTCTTAATCCTTAATGTACTGAAGATTTTCAACAAATTCCAAATACATAATTACCCCATAAAATGATTAAGCCAATTTTATTTGCTTTCCAAGGAGTCCTATTATTACCCAATAGTAATTTCTCCTAAGTCTAGACATTCTTTGATTACATTTCAACAGCTCCTGACACCAAACTCCTGATGCACTCACTCTGTGACAACTTAAAATGTCTGATAAATGCTTTAACTGCCTTGAATTTTAAAAATCTTAGAATTTAGTTCTAGAAGACTAATTTGTACTTCATTTTCAAATTTGAAAAAATCAGTTTTGTTCAGGGTACGAATTAATTAAATAAGCATTTGAAAGCCAATTTGTAATAGAAACATTTTAAATTTGGTTGTCTAAACATTTAAAGCATGTCATCCAAAACCTATTTCAGTGTTGAGGGACACATTACAACCTAACGGGCCTATACTCTTAAAAAACATGGAGGTCATAAAAGACCGAGAAATAGTTCAACACTATAGAAAAGTAAAAAACCATGACAAGTGAATGTCACGTGTGAGTCCCCAGATCAATCAATCTCCTTTTCTCCCTCCTTCTCTTATAAAAAAGATTAGTGAGACACATGGCAAAGTTTAAATAAGGTCTGCTGATCTGATAGTGGTAGTACACCATTCTTAATTTCCAGACTTTGATAACTGTGGGTATATACAAGAATGTTCTCATTTTCAGGAAAACACTTTTTCAAAAGTATTGGGTTAAAAATTGGGTGTGAGAGGAAAGAGAGGTACAGGAAGGACAGGGAAAGAATGATAAAGCACATGTGGTAAAATAACATCTGGAAAATCTTGGTGAAGGGTATGCTGGATTTTTTTTGTTTTAGTGTTACAATTTTCCCGTAAGTCTGAAATTATTTCTTAATTAAAACAAACACACTAACAGATCATCTATAGTCATAGTACTACTGCTACTGTGGTCAAAAAGCAGATGTATTTATTCTGCATCAAATATATTAAAGAGATAAAAGTCTGTCCAGTTCATCACTGACATCCATACTATCATTTACCACTTCTTAATCATTATTTGAAAAAGAGTATGGGATATGGAGGTCTGTATAATTTCAAACAAAGTCATACGGTCCAAAGTGATGTAACATGCAGCTCAGCTAGTTCAGCCAGGACTCTTAGGCGAGAGCTTTATCATATGTTACAGTACGCTAACTCTTATATGCTATTTATATAGGTATCTTTCAAGTTCATTTATGACAATTAAGACAAATACAATCATCCTAGTAGAAATAATACAATTTTATATATTTTCATTAATTTCCTTGAGAAGCCTATTGTTTTAGAATGCTTCCCTATTTTCAGAAATCAAAAATATTTTACAATACTGGGAAAACAAAAGGGGAGGAAAGGAATACAACAGAAACAACTACAGAATCAATAAACCGAACTAGACTTTACTTTTTATTATTTTCTCCCTCCTTGGGACGTGGATTTGCGGCAGCTCTTCAACCGTTCTTTCAAAAATACAGATTCTTGAGCCTTACTCAAGACCTTAATTACCTTCAGTGGGTAATTTTTACTAAACAAAAACAAAAACAAAAACAAAAACAAAAACACCCAACCATGTGAAGGTTATCCTCATAGAAGTCTTTGGACTAATGAATTAGAATCAAGATAATTTAAGGTTTCATTTTATAGCAGTTTGTCAACTACTAATTTCAAACAAAAATGGTGATCTAAGTAAATTTTTGGTCCTGAAAAGGGTAAAACTACATATAGACTACTAAGCAGAGTCCGTTTCAGAAGGCAAGGCTCTGGAAAGCTCAAGGAATGGTAAGATGATAATGGAAGATGACTGGTTAGTTGGAGTAGGTAGAGAACCAATGATACAGAATGGATAGCTGGAAAAAGTTTAAAATTATGACAGTCTACTTCATTTTATGGTATTACATTACTTCAAGCCCATTAACAGGTCCACTTAGTACTTTTAGTTCAGTATTTTTTCTCTAATCACTTTTCAAAAGCAGCATATGGAACATCTTAACATCTTAAAGTACACTTTCACAGCCATGGACAATCTGATTAGTACATTTACCTTTATGTTGCTAGACTTTAGTAATGAAACAAGACTTCGAAGCAGTGCTTCTTTATATGCACATACATCACTTTTGGATACTGGTTTACACATTTCTGATTTAAAAGCTGTAATTTTTCAAAGGATAACATTGCTCAGACCTTTGTCCTGAGTTCTGGCATTTCATTTTAAATAGGTTTCTTTTTTTCCCTTCATCTATATAATAAATCTTTACATATATAATACATAAATATATGTATTATACATACATACGATACACATTACATTGGTTTCAAGTATATAATACATTGATTCAATAGTTATATACATTATATTAAATGCTCACCCAACTAGTGGAGTTAATGTCAGCATAGATGTTTGGAACTGACCATATTCTCCATGCTGCACTTTCACCCCTATGCTGTGACTAATTTATATTATGATTTAGATTCTGTGCCTCTATACCCTTCACCTATTTCACCCACTCAGCCCAGCCTCTCCCTGACAGTAACCACTAGTCACTTCTCAGTATCTATGAGTCTACTGTTTTGTTCATTTTGGGTATTTTAGATTCCGCATATAAGTAATATCATATGGTATTTGTCTTTGTCTGCCTGGCTTATTTCTTTTAGCATTAACACCCTCTAAGTCCATCCATGTTGTCACCATTGGCATTATTCCTTTCTTTTTATTGCTGACATATTCTTTATCCATTCATCTATTGATGGACACTTCGGTTGCTTCTTTACCTTGGCTATTGTAAAGAATGCAATAAACACAGGCATGCGTGTTATCTTTTCAAATCAGTGATTTTGTTTTCTTTGGGTAAATTCCCAGAAGTGGAATTACTGGGTTGTATGGTATTTCTATTTTTAGTTTTTGAGGAACCTCCATACTGCTTTCCATAGTGGCTGCTAAATAAGTTTTACGTGTTCAAAAATTAGTTTCTCTACCTCCTTTAGAAAGTTCATTTAATGATAATATTCATAGTCGATACTATATGCTAGGCCCTGCGGGTCCATGGCATGTTATTATTTTGTTGAGAAACAGTAAGGCAACTATCTGTGAGCCTAACCCACCTAGGACCTGTCCATTAATAGGGCCTTGTTACCATCCTGTACACAGTAACTTTTTCAAAAGACAGCTACCATTTATTGAGCATGCTCTTTTGGACACTGAGATAGTGAACTGTGCATTAAATGCTGTAACTGTGTTGACCTGTGTCCCCCCAAAAAGTTTGTCCTGTTTTGTTTTAAGCTTCTCAGCTGGAGTAATTTGCCACAGCAGCCCCAGGAAACTAATATAGATTCTGGTACTGAGATTGAGGTGCTACTATAACAAATACCTAAAAATGACTTTGAAAGTAACTTTGGCACCCCTATGTTTATTGCAGCACTATTTACAATAGCCTAAATATGGAAGCAACCCAAGTGTCCATCAGTAGATGAATGGATAAAGAAGATGTGGTATATATACACAATGGAATATTATTCAGCCATAAAAAGAAAACAAATCCTTCCATTTGCAACAACATGGATGGAGCTAGAGGGTATTGTTCTCAGTAAAATGAGACAGGCAGAGAAAGACAAGTACCAAAAGTTTCACTCATTGGTGGAGTATAACAAAGCAAAACAGAAGGAACAAAACAGCAGCAGACTCACAGACTCCAAAAAGGGACTAGATGTTACCAAAAGGATGGGTGGGGAGGGAGGGAGGAGATTAAGGGGCATTATAATTAGCACTCACAATATAGGAAGGTCACAGGGAAGGCAGTATAGCATGGAAAAGTAATGGTTCTGTAGCATCTTACTATGCTGATGGACAGTGATTGCAATGGGGTGTTGGGGTGGACTTGATATTATGGTGAATGCTGAAACCACAATGCTGCTCATGTGAAACTTTCATAAAATTATTTATCAATTATATTTTAATTAAAAAATAAATGGTTTAAAACAAAAGATGAAAAATAAAAAAATAAAAAAGTGACTTTGGAATTGGGTAATGGGTACAGGATGGAAGAATTTTGAGGTACATAACTGAAAAGCCTAGAATGCTTTGAAGAGATGTCTGGTAGAAACATGGATATTAAAAGCAATTCTGATGAGGGCTCAGATAGATGTGATGAACACAATAAAGCTTCTGCTGACTTAGAGAATACACATACTATCATGAACAATGCTGGCAGAAATATGAATGCTAAAGATGCTCCAAGTGAGGTCTCAAGAGTAAATAAAAAACATGTTATTAGAAACTGGAGAAAAACTACAGTCCTTGTCATAAAGTGGCAGAAAAATTGGCTAAAACTTGTTATGTTAGGTGGAAAGCAATTTGGTATGGGACAAACTTGGATATTTAGCTAAGGAGATTTCTAAGCAAAGTGTTGAAGGTGTGGCCTGTTTTCACCTAGTAGCTTAAGAGAAAAGAGGTAATTTGAAGAGGGAACTATTAAGCAAAAGAAAATGAGCACATGATGGTCTGGAAAAGTTGTAGCTTATCCAGATAGAATGCTGAGGAAAGAGAGTCAATAGGTGTGGCTTGACATTAATGGAAAGCTGACAGTGTTTTTTTATAATTTTCTATCAGCAGGAACACTGCCAGCCTGGCCTGAAACAGACAGAGATGGACAAAAGGAATGACAACTCTGAAGGCAGAATCACAGATGCCTAAGTCAGAGAGGCTGGGCTGCTTCCCCAACAGATCTAGAGAACAGATCATCCAGCCACAGATGATGACTGTTAGGCCTTGAAACCGAATGGAATTTGTCCTGCTGGGTTTCAGACTTGTTTGGGACTGGAAGCCCCTTTATTCTTTCCTATTTCTCCCTTATCAAATATGAATGTCTATATTATACCTGTCTCACAACTATTCTGGAAGCAGATAACTTGTTCTGTAGGTTTCATAGGTCCACAAATGGAGAGAATTTTGCCCCAGGACAGATCATATTATCCAGAGTCTCATCTGATATAGAAGATGAGATCTGGGACTTTTGTGAGTTGATATTTAAATGGCTTTGATTGGGGAAAAAAAACTGTAACGCTGGGATGGGGTGAATGTAATTCGCATGTGGATCAAACATTAATTTGGGGGGACTAGAGGGCAGACTGTACTGGGCTGAACTGAGTCTCCCCAAAAGATATGTTAAAAGTCTTTACTGCTAATACCTGTGAATTTGACTTAATTTGGAAATAGGGTCTTTGCATATGTGATCAAGTTGAGGTCATAATGGACTGGGTTGGGCTGTTACCCAATGACTGGTATCCTCATATGAGGAGGAAAGTTAGGAAAGAGACCACAGGGAGAATGCCATGTAATGACAGAGGTGGAGACTGGGAGTGTTGCATCTACAAGGCAAAGGAATGCCAAGGACTGCCAGCAACAACAGAAACTAGGAAGAGGCAAGGAAAGATTGCCCTCTATAGTTTTCAAAGGGACATGGCTCTGCCCATACCTTGATTTGACTTCTAGCCTTTAGAACTGTGAAACAATAAATTTGTTTAAGTCAGCTAATTAATATAAGTATATATGTCATCCTCTTAAAAACCCTATTAGACAAAAATACTCCTATTTTACTTGTGACACAATAGGCTTAGAAGAGCTTATCCAAGCTAGCAAGTACACAGCTAAAAAATGGACTGAGGTCATTTTCTTTTAAACCATTATGTCTGAATAATTCAATTAAAGCTCTCAGTGACACTGCTACACCTCATGAGGAACATTCAGTGTCACATGCCGTTCTCAAATCTAGATACGCTTGAGATTACATGACGAATAAGCCACATGAAAATTTTCTAATCATCACTATGTATTTGCCATATAAAGACACAAAAATCTTACTGGGGAAAGACTGAGGCTTCAGTAAGTTTAAAATCCAATGTAATTCTAGTTAAAAATATAATCTTCATTATTTTAATAGGCTATTATAAAAAACAAAAAGCATACAGGTGAGGTATGCTACCTTATATTTGTACATTTTATAACTATAAGCAAGAACATTAGGTACAAACTATAAAACAAAACAAAAACCTGTTGTTTCAATTTCTGTTGTTTGTAGTTTTTTCTAAAAACATTTAAGTAATCTTTCCTTTTAGCCTCTAGTACTTTAACTTTTTAAAAATGTAAGTGACCATCACCAAAGAATCCACTCCAAAACTACTAGAACTAATATCTGAATTCAGCAAAGCTGCAGGATACAAAATTAATGCACAGAAATCTGTTGCATCCTTATACACTAATGATGAACTAGCAGAAAGAGAAAGCAGGAAAACAATTCCATTCACAATTGCATCAGAAAGAATAAAATACCTAGGAATAAACCTAACCAAGGAAGTGAAAGATCTATACCCTGAAAACTACAAGACACTCTTAAGAGAAATTAAAGAGGACACTAACAAATCGAAATTCATCCCATGCTGTTGGCTAGGAAAAATTAATATTGTCAAAATGGCCATCCTGCCTAAAGCAATCTACAGATTTAATGCAATCCCTATCGAAATACCAACAGCATTCTTCAACGAACTGGAACAAATAGTTCTAAAATTCATATGGAACCACAAAAACACCCTGAATAGCCAAAGTAATCCTGACAAGGAGGAATAAAGCAGGAGGGATTTCGCTTCCAAACTTCAAGCTCTACTACAAAACCACAGTAGTCAAGACAATTTGGTACTGGCACAAGAAGAGACCCACAGACCAGTGGAACAGAATAGAGGGTCCAGATATTAGCCCAAGCATATATGGTCAATTAATATACGATAAAGGATCCATGGACATACAATGGGGAAATGACAGCCTCTTCAACAGCCGGTGTTGGCAAAACTGGACAGCTACATGTAAGAGATTGAAACTGGATTATTGTCTAACTCCATATACAAAAGTAAACTCAAAATGGATCAAAGACCTGAATGTAAGTCATGAAACCATAAACTCTTAGAAGAAAATAAAGGCAAAACTCTCTTGAATATAAACATGAACAACTTCTTCGTGAACATATCTCCATGGGCAAGGGAAACAAAAGCAAAAATGAACAGGTGGGACTATATCAAACTAAAAAGCTTCTGTATAGCAAAGGACACCATCAGTACAAAAAAAAGGCATCCTATAGTATGGGAGAATATATTCATAAATGACATATCCGATAAGGGGTTGAAATCCAAAATATACAATGAGCTCATGTACCTCAACAAACAAAATAAATAATCCAATTAAAAAATGGGCAGAGGATCTGAACAGACACTTCTCCAAAGAAGAAATTCAGAAGGCCAACAGGCACATGAACAGATGCTCCACATCACTAATCATCTGAGATATGCAAATTAAAACCACAATGAGATACCACCTCACACCAGTTAGGATGGCCATCATCCAAAAGACAAACAACAACAAATGCTGGTGAGGTTGTGGAGAAACGGGAACCCTCCTACACTGCTGGTGGGAATGTAAACTAGTTCAGCCACTGTGGAAAGCAGTATGGAGGTTCCTCAAAAAACTAAAAACAGAAATACCACTTGACCCAGGAATTCCACTCCTAGGAATTTACCCTAAGAAAACAGGATCACAGTTTCAAAAAGACATATGCACCCCTATGTTTATCACAGCACTATTTACAATAGCCAAGAAATGGAAGCAACCTAAGTGTCCATCAGTAGATGAATGGATAAAGAAGATGTGGTGCATATACACAATGGAATATTATTCAGCCATAAGAAGAAAACAAATCCTACCATTTGCAACAACATGGATGGAGCTAGAGGGGATTATGCTCACTGAAATAAGCCAGGCAGAGAAAGACAAGTACCAAATGATTTCACTCATATGTGGAGTATAAGAACAAAGAAAAACTGAAGGAACAAAAGAGCAGCAGAATCACAGAACCCAAGAATGGACTAACAGTTACCAAAGGGAAAGGGACTGGGGAGGATGGGTGGGAAGGGAGGGATAAGGGGAAAAAGGGCATTATGATCAGCACACATAATGTGTGTGTGGGGGGGCACACAGGGAAGGCAGTATAGCACAGAGAAGACAAGTAGCGATTCTATAGCATCTTATTATGCTGATGGACAGTGACTGTAATGGGGTATGTGGTGGGGACCTAATAGGGAGAATCTAGTAACCACAATGTTGTTCATGTAAGTGTATATTAATGATACCAAAAAAAAAAAAAAAAAAAGAGACCAGCACCACAGAAGATATTTAATAATCTCTCACTCATTGAAAAGCACATAACCAGACTGTAACTTATGAACTACATAATCTTCAGACCAGTATTAGATGATTTCTATTATGGACTTGCCTTTCCAATTTCCATTATTCCATCAAAAAGACCAATTTCTGTATGGTTTCAAAAATTGCCTGAATCTTATTTTCTTACTAAAGCTAACTACCTCTGTGATTGTTGAACATGAGGACACTTTAAAAACTACCTAGTCCCTCCAAAAGAAAAAGTAGTGGGGTGAACTCTATTTGCTAATATGAACATGTAGGTGAAAGTATTCCCTCCATATCTCAAATACCCCTTTCAGATTTGACCTGAATTCCTTTCTCTGGTTAGTACTTATGGTGATAGTTAATCATTAGGCTATACCTTTAGAATATTCCTGGTGAGATTTCATGGCCAGGTGGCCTTGCCTGACTGGGGTGAAGGAGAACAGTAAGAGGTGGGATTTTTCTCTTAAATCACTATTACTAAGAAGGATTTATGCAGTCTTAAGGTTTGCTTCATAAATTGAATACTATGAGAATAATTCTGACTTTAGACAAACATTACAGGCACACTTATTTTCTCTCTTGACGATGTTATGTTGGCTGGAAGACGGTTGAACTGGGAAGTTACTGCAAAATAAACAACTAACCCAGAAAAACCTTAACCATCCCCCAGACTAAGAACAAAACACACACATGCAAAAACAAAAAACTCCACAACTGACTGTCATAAGACTTTTCAAAGAACAGTACACTAAAGAATATGTTCCTAACACATTGATGAGAATACACTGATTGGAACAGCCAAATGATGTTTCAAGGTAAAAATCTATGTAGGATGTAAAATGCTTTTTTAAACAAGTAGTCAGTGTCAAAGAATAGATTCATCAATAAAACACAGAAACAAAACACTCAAATTCAATTACCCAAATATTTGCTGAGATCGGATACTCTGAAAGCTGTTGATAAAAGTCTGGGTTTTCTTGTTTCGAATCTAGTGGGGAAATAAATGCACAGGTAACTCTAATATAATCCAGTCTGTGGTAATGTTGGTACAACGAAACTACAAAGGAAAGATGATAATTCTAATGGAGAGCATCACTATGTTTTTAGAAAATAGAACTGCTAAATAAAGTGCAATAAGGCAAAAGCATTACAATCATTACATTGTAAATACTGGTTTACTTGTCTGTATTCACCACAAACCTACCAACTTGATGACAGTGGGTAAGGATGGTCTTTTTATCCTCAACACTACCTCTAGTCAAGCAGAGAGTCTGGTATTCAATATTGGATGAATGAATAAATAAGCAAAAATTTTGATCAGACACAAAAATTTCTAAAATGGAGGCCAAAAACAAGACACAAAAGATTAACATAAAATAGAGATTACTCTCAGTATAAATTAAGTTTATTACTATTCTATTTAAAATATTTAAGAATATCACATAAAGAAGATCCTAGCTGATCAGTTTTAATTTTAAAAAATTAAAGAGACCCCTGAGGTAAAAAGTATTTAATTTGGATGAAAGGCCAACTGTTAGCAAGTAAAAATCCACAAAAAGGCCAATATATTGACGGTTAAAATTCACTTTTCCCACCAACTCACAAAATTACATTTTACAACAATTTTATAAAGTTCACAAAAATTCTAAACTTATGATACGAAACAGGGAAAGATTATTTATTCAGATAGATTAGACAGAAATAAAAGTATTCTTTGTGAAGCAGTGTGACATCCTGGATAAGCCAAACAGACCTAGGCTCAAAATTTTTATTCACTCCATGACTACAAGCAAGTTATTTTATTTCTTTGAGAATTTGTGTGTGTGCATGTGTGCACGTATGTGTGTGTTTTTATGTATTGTGAAAGATGAGTCAAAGTTCTTTCTCCCCATTTGAATGTTCAATTGCTCCAGTCCAACTTATTGAAAAGACCATCCTTTTCAAATATACTAGAGTGGCACATACTGAACACAAATATGGTAACTAAATGGGTAGGTCTACTTGGATCCTCTATTCTTTTCCACTAGTCTGTTAATGCATCCTGTTAGTTATTGTAGCTTTGTAATAAGTTTTGGTATCTGGAAAAGTTAAGTTCCTGAACTTCGTTCTTCAAGATTATCTTGACTACTCTTGTTTTCCCTACTTAAGTTACTTAAATCAGCTTGCTAGTTTCTTTAAAAAGCTAGAAAAATTCTTGAGATTGTACTACACCTACATTAACTAGAAGAAAGCTGGTATGTTTGAGGCTTTCAACCCACACATTATATGTCTTTCCATTTGTCTTCTTTAACTTCTGTCAGTGTTTCATAGTTAAATTGTAAAGATTTTAACCATCTTCCATTAGGCTTATTCCTGGGTACAGGAAAATAGTCTCACATGAAAATATCCTCAACATAAAAGATACAAATTAATTTCCAATGTCATTCAGTAAGACACACGCTGCTTTCATTTTAAAGGTTATCTGGCTAAAGGCTACAGCTCTCCCATGAAGCACACCTGTCTTTATTTTAAGAGCTATTTTTTTGATCCCATGTATACTTACACATACATTAGTGTGTAAACAGAGTGTACAATGATGTAAATTTTAGGTGAATTCTTAGTAGATTAAAAGAATTAAGGTACATGAAGACTTATTTGCTATTTCAATAGGAAGGAAAAGTTAGAGAAACGAATGAGGAGCTGAAATGCAAACATAAAGGAAAAGTAGGGCCGATGAATAAAAAGGAAAACAAAATGACAGTAAATAATGATATACAGAATTATAGTCAGCAAAAGTAAATGAAGAAAAGCTCCAATTGCAAAATACTGCCAAGGGAATAAAAGCACTTAAAAACATATACTAAAAGAGATCAGACTTTTCTGTCATTCTGTAATCTTTTTTCAAAAATTTAAAATATGTAATGGAAGGCAGAGTTCAGGTCAATGGAAGGAAAAAGGGTAGGAAGGAAAAAATGCATTAGGGAGATGATGGAAGACAAGCTCAAAGGCTCCTATAAACACCCAAGGGATTGGAATTATGAGTTAAAAAGGAACGATGAACTGGAGTAATGTTGTATGTGATTATTTTCCCAAGGTCTCTCTCTTCATGTAGGTGCTACTGGAAATTTCAGTGGGATAATCCTGTTTTTGTTATGAAAAGTTTAGCATCTGGCTGCTTGGTATTTAATATTAAAAGGCACTTCACAATCATTGTCATAAGGAAAAATGGTTGCCACCCATTTCCAAATTGTGCACTTCCTCATACAAGTATTTTAAACACACACCCCAGATGATTCTGATGTTGAAACATTGACTCAGATCATCAAGTGTTTTCTAGTCCTAAATTTGAGATTACCTTAGTAAAATGGTGAAAACATTCTCAATCATTAGAACTACAAAGTCACAGATGTTATTAAAGGGTAATAATAAAACCATAAAGGCCAAAATTAATCATGTGACCCCAAACAAGAACTTAGGTCATTAAATCTGTACACAGAAACAAAACAAATTCCTCCATATAATATGTAATTTTAGAATTTCTTCCCAACATATTTCATACTCATCAACAATTCGATGACTTTTAGACATACCAAAAGGCTAAAGCAGTGCTTTAATTTACATCACCACAAGAACCTGTAAATACTATTCTGTTGTGAGCAGACATGCTCTCCTACAGCCAGTCCCTGTGTTGCCTGCCTTATGATGAACATTTACTTATTTCATGGAATAGATAATGTATTTGGACTTTAAAAATGTCTACACAACAGCCTTTCCACAAATCTCAAGAATAACTAAAATGAGAAAGAAATGGATCTAGAAGTCTGGTAATCTTACATACAACTTAATAAAGGCATAACCTATATAAATGTACCATTGTGAGGTAGTTTTTGAGAGGCTGATTAGAATAGTGTTATTTATACACTTTGTAAAACTGTTCAATTCATTACTTAATAGCATAAGCAGAAAAAGCTAGGATACTATCAGGAAATCAGAACTGTGTTCCAGTCTTAGTTCTGTCATTTCCTGGTTTTGGCAAGTTTCCTGGGCTCATATGACCTGTAATTTTCTCATCTTTAATAGACATATCACTCAGCCAGTCTACATTAACAATTAAGATGAAATAAAATAGTGAAAATAAAGGTGCTTTAGAAAACTATCAAATGCTCTTTCATTATAAGGAACTTATTACTTCAAGGATAATGTACTTTCAATGACGGCTTCAAAATAATTTATAAATAAAACATTTTATTGAATATATTTAATATTTATTATCAATAATTAATCAAATAAATAATTTGTTATAATCAATAAATAATTTATAAATAATTTATAAATAAAAGTAATTTTTTGCTTTAAGGACCATGTATGAAACTTGGAAAAATTGCACATAGCCTTACAATGAATTCAGCCATATTTGTTTCAATTGTTTAACATTTCACTGTTAAAACAAGCAGCTGACTAAATCTGCCAAAGGTCAGTAATTTTAACAGATGTAACGCCTACTTAACAGGAAAAATGATCTTAAAGTTATTATTATACTGCCTATATTTTAATATAAAATTTCTTGATTAGAAGATAGGTTGTAAAATTTTCTAGTTCACAGCAAGCTAAAGTACTATTTGATTACTGGATACATGACATAAATGAATTTTCAGAACTGACAGACACCTTTTAATAAGCTGATTTCACTGAGTTCAAAGTTTGCATTACACTTTTTAGTTCCCTTAAAAAAAAAAAAGCGGCCAGTTCAGTTTGTTAAGCCCTTAGTTAAATATACAGAATGCTGCTTTATACCCAATAAGTTCCACATCAATCTAATTACTATGAGCATAAAGATTAAAGTAAATCAGAAATCACTGAAATATTTTAAGAGTTTACTAAAAGAAGAAAAAGAAAGGAAACAAGAAAGGAAATAATTAGTTTCAGGTAGAAGAATAAAACAATACTGGAAATACTTAATGTTCTCTTACAGGAAGTGAAGTATATCAAGATAACATGCTGACTTCCATCACAACGAATGACTAAAGAAACAACCTCAGGTATAAGATTCCCCCTACAACATACACCTCTATAGATCAACATAACGTGAGAAAATAAATTTCCTTAATAGTCAATGCTGTATCTGAAGCCCAGAATTTAATGCTGATCTTAGTATTTAAACATAAAAACCATTAATCTTAAAGTTCTTCTCTTTCCTTGTTCTTTCCCAAGTGTTTCTCTGACCCCCAATAATTTAAGTGCGCTTTTAAAAAGTTGTAGTCAACATAAGGAGCTAATCTGAAGGGGCTCCAAATGGCCAATCATGGTTAAGTTTTAGGATCAAAAAAAGGTACAGAACTAATGTCTCTTAGACTTCAACACACTGAAACATACCAATGATCCTAAAACCTATCAATTTACAAGAAACAATAATTAAAAAAAAAATAAGCCACCTTTGTGAGTTCCTATGGCATTAACTAATTCTCAGAGTTAGAAAATAAAGGAAAAGACATCAAGCATTACACTGACTCCTAAATGAAATACATTTCAGGGTAACTCCGTAACTGATAAAAGATCTTTATACAAAAGTTCCAACTTATAAATGCAGGAAAGAATTATAGTATCAACATTTTCCACACTCTGAAGAAATACTGAGGCAATAATCAAAGGCTGCTAAGCCATTAGGTGGGTCAGGCTGACAACCACATGATGGAATCAACCAGACATGTGTCTCCTGATACAGTACAACAGAAATAATACAGACATATTGCCAAAACTAACAAACCAAACAACGAAGAATAAGACCAAGCCTCAAGATTTAATTCTATTATACATGAAATATAAGAAATAGAGGAACATGTTAACCACCACCACAATGGGGAAAGCAGTCAGGAAAGTCAAGAATATGGAAAATTCAACAGAAAAGTTTCTTCAACAAATTAATGGAAAGAAAAAAAATGAGGAAGAATAATCAGTTCTATATTAAAAGATATTATCAAACAAATGTCATATATGGACCTATTTGGATACCGATTCAAACAAAACTCTAAAAATTGACATTTTAAGTCCATTAGGGAAATTAGAGTAATGAGAAATTATTAATTTTAAATAATGTGGTTATAATTTTTTAAAAAAAGGAATCTCTTAAAAATTTCACACTAGAAAATGAAAGAATAAAATTGTTTCTGTACTTCAATATATTAACAAGGTAACCAGGTTACAAACCTTAGTTTATAAAAAAAGAATCAAAATCTATGAATTGAAATACTTGTTTAATTAAAAAGTGACTACCAGTCATCCTGCTAAAAATACTTATGTTGAGCAAGTGACAACAACTTTTTTTCAGTCATCTTTTTTTAGAAAGCCCGAAGCACATGATGTTGCTATTAGGGCTTTTCTGTGAATCAAATAACTAGCATGAGCAATGGGAGAACTGATTTTAAAAGAAGTTAATACATTTCACCCAATACCAAAAATACAGAAATCAAAGCCTACCACTATTAAAGTATTACATGTCTTAAAATCTCACAATAACCTAGAACGAATTAATTTCAACCATTTCTAATGAAACAGAACTTCTTTTATCTCATGACATTATATTCTTAATATGTGAAGTAAGATTATTTTTTAAAAATAGATGTGCAAGTTTATTTCCATGGCTATTTTATAAATTAGCAGTTCTTGATAACTTGATTCATGAAGAAATCCACTTCAAGGATATATAATCTAAAACGTTTTTAGAAGACGGCATGTTTAGCCTTGTATTATGATTCAGTCACAAGAAAGTGAAAGACAAATTACTTCCATGAACACTAGGCAAAGAGCAAATTCATGAAATCTACTGAATTATTTTCAACCTGGCAGTCTATTCCCTGTTAACAACATTGACAGTCATGCTACAACTAAAACCAAAGAAAATTAGGAGATCACAAAAGAAAATAACCTGTAGATAATTCATTAGAGGTATATTAAAATCAGATTTCAAGTTGAAGTTAACTAAGGAGTTTAACACTGGGTAAAAAATTATCAGGCAATAATGTAGAACTGCTGACCCAAGTGATGATTATTTCTCATAACTGACTAGAATTCCTTCTCTAAAGTATTTATATGGCTGAATTCTTTATGGTCTAAAGTGTCTAGATTATTCTTTAATTATAGAGACATCTGAAAATTAATTTATAATCCAATTTCTAAGCAAGCTATGTAGGATAAATAATGCCATTTATACAGGCTTTAAATCACTACATTCACACAATAGCAGTTGACAGTTTTCTGATCTGAAACTTACCTATAAAAAAATGACAGGACATGACAAATAAAATCTTAACAAATAAAACACAAAACTATTATGCAAGGTATATTCTTAGGTTTGTTATGCTCCAAATTTTTTTGTTTATTTCAAAGTTTCAAAGGCATGTCTTATATGGGGTTGGTGGGAGAAAATAGAAGTAACAGAAATCAGGAACTAAGCAGCTCCTTGACTAAGAAAAGATGATAAAGGAAGATGTTAGGCTAGAAATTGGAAAAGTTTACACAAACAGTGCTGTAAAGCAGATCTTAGAACCCCACCCAAATAAACTGACTGGTTGTAAATATTCAGTATCCCCAAAAGAGCAAATGCCCAGAGTTTGGGGTGGAAGACCAGTCCTTAAAAAAATATAGTCCGGTTTGCAATGACATAAATCTACATGATGATCACTGCAGAAGACACCTTTGGTATATGGACATTTATTGTACTAATGAGTTTTAGGAAAAAACAGCTTTATCCTTATGATTGGGGGTCAGATATAATCACTACCATATTTATCTGCTTACAACAGCAACATTTCTTCTTAAATTGCAGGCTAATTAAATCTTTGCAAGGAGACAAAAATCAGCAATAAAATTCCTCACATTTTAGTTGAGGTAACTAGGATTACAAAAATCCAAAATCTAATTTTAATGAAATACTTTCTTTGAAGAGATAGGGATTCACACATAGCTTCTGGTATCCAAAAGTCCTTTGAAAAATACTGTTAACTACAGGGATAAACATACTTCCCAGATAAAAAGGTAACCACCAATTCAACAATCCTGGAGTGAGGCAAATCTTAATATACAGATATAAAAAAAAGTTCTAAATGTCCAACTTCAAGGGTATTACAAGCCTAAAACATTTTTTTCCTTAAACTAACAACATATTCAAAAGTAAAAGAAATATGGGGACCATAAGATTCTCTAATTCCCAACATACTAAATCCATTTACCCTGATATAACCCTTTGATAAAATGGCCAGGCATTCAAAGGCCACAGCAAAAACCACTGTACTAAACTAAATCATTTAAGTTCAATAAATATGTGACTGATGTTTTTCTTTTGGTGTGCAAAAACTTTTGACAGTGAAATTTCTCTTTTACTATCATGTATAAATAGTTGACTTTTCAGATGATCTAAAACACACACAAATCAAAAGCACAGACAAGAAAAAAACACACCACTGTATTTCATAAAAGGAACATAAGATACAACAGGGGTCTTTACCTTACTGTACATTAGACCCTCACTTTGAATTTTCACGAAAGTAGAACTTTTTCAAAAGGCTAGTATCTAAAAGCAAAAGCAATTTGGCATGTTTTATCCAACATTAAATATTTTACATATATTATAAACACACACACAAACACACTTACATGTATACATACAAATAAAAAGGGTTTTGTTTTTTTTTTTTACCTAAATGCAAACTGGATGAGGATCCATGTGATGAAAGTGATGGCGGTGGCGTAAGTGAATGTCCTGGAGTTTGGCTTGGCAGAGGCATGCCTATTGGACTTGGAGAGGAGGAAAATCCCAGACTATTGTAAAATGGTTGCCCTATGGGTGCTAGGCTGCTACTAGATCTTTTGTACAAGTCAGAGCTAGTAGATAGAGACTCTCTCCTTGTGGCACTACTACTTGCAGAACTGCCAACTGAAGAAGAAATAAAAAAAACCCTAATTACATACAGTGTTAACTGAATAAAAACCTATCCCCAACTCTTGCTGGGAAATAACAGAAGTGATCACAATAATTATTTTTAGAAACATTATGGAGAAGATAATTACTGTGATAACTATATATAATATACTACTTATTAATCATAAAAGGGTATAAATGCACCCCTATTGTAACCAAATACTTAACAGAGCAGTCATATGTTCATTATTTCACACATATTTACCATTGACACATATGATTACTGTGCTTTAATACCCTGGTATGATTTATAAACCCTGGAATTGCTGAGTCATCTGCTTTAGGATATGCTTGAGATTAAATTTTGGTAGTGTCCTACTCTGGCACCAGGTTCTTAGACTTCAACTCCATGCCAAGAAAAGATTATACTGATAAATAGAATATTAATACATTTCCCTCACCATTCACATTTGATTTGTTTTTTAGCTGTGTTCAAGCCATAATCCTTTAAGTCCATATTGGCCCGAATATTAATCAGTTGTGAAATACAAACGGTAGCTTACCCCTCAGTAGTTCTCACCCTGCATATTTCCCCTTTCCTTCAACAACTAAATCACAACATACATATATATGAAAAAGAAAAAACGAGGTTTCTTTAGAAAACTAACAGCACTCATTACTGTTATCATAACAAATGATAATGAAAACATTACATGTTTTCACTTACCCCTCAGGATCTTCCATTCCTAAACTCTATCACTGGCCTTGTGAGCCCCTTAAGTGAAGACTGATCAACCTCTTTTTTTTTTCCCCCTCAGATAACATACAATTAACTTATATCACACACTTTTTGTACTGAATTTCTTTTGTATAATCCCAAATTCAACTACTAACTTCTATTCCTCTTTTCCTTTTGTATTCTATAAAATCATGAAAAAAATGGTATAATATTACCATGTAGCTGTGTATGCTCAGAAGAGCAACCCAAGGATCTGACTGTTCATCAACACATACCTGTATAATCAAATTCTTTACCAAGTGTTTAAAAGGCCTGTCTGAAACTTCAATTCTTAAGTCTCACCTAGAGCTCATATTTTCAAGCATGCTGCTTTCCAGTTCCTAACTCTACCATTTTTTTAATTGAACATCTTTTACAACTAAGGGAATTTCATATAACATTTCTCAACCTGTCAAGTATTTAAAGGACAAGCTCTATATTCGGACCAATATGGTAGATAATTCTTTTCAAGAGAATTTTAAAGTTTCTGTTAAGGTCTTGGTTTTCTAATCCCAAATCAATTATAAGTAGGTCATAAGGGTATAGATTAAAGAGAAAAATTAAGCAGAGCACATGATGGGTAGACCAAGTTAAGCTTGTAATACAGATAGGAAACTGAATTACACTGGTTTTACCAAATTCAAAATTGTATAAATGAAAATACCAGGCTCACACTACTGTATTAGGCAAAATATTGTAACACTATTCAACGTTTTATACAAGCCAGTGCAGTTTTCTGAAAGACTGATTAAATTTTATTGAAATTTTCATATTTTAAGCTATATTATAGGGCAATACTAGGTAACCATAAGATAGCAAAAATTTAATAGCAAAAACAAATATAAACACTAATGTAATAGCTCTTCTTGAGTTGTTTTTAGCAAAACTGTCAATGTACACTACATTAACTATGCTAATTTAAAAGGACACTGTCAAAGTGATTTTTCTAAACCATGGCTACATTTAAAATTCCTATTTATTTCAGAAAACAGTTTAACTGACAAGGAAAAAGACAACAGCTCCCTAATGAGTGCAGCCAGTCATTCTCCTGGCAAGTAACCAAAGAAACCAGTTTTGACACATGCAATATTATTTTCCTCCAAACAGGAAATGCCAAGCCAAACATTTAAAAGTAATTCAGAAATAGCTTTACTTTAACCATAAACAAGCTGGCTCATTAAAGTTCTACTATATGTCTAAATTACATGCAACAGTATGACTAGCAAATATGAAATGAAGTTTACCTAAAATATCTAAGAGGCTAGACAATGGAGTCACTATCATTTATCAACTGTATATAAAAAGTTAAATTACAAACTTGCAATTGTAACAGCACTTCCTAAATAATGGGCCATAGAAAGGATGATTTAATTACTATATTATAATGACTAGTTTTCTTAGCCAACTGTGCTATAAAATGGGATATTTAACTGTTAAGCATTAATAATTTCATTATATAGATAGGAGAATCACGGCTACTATATGCATATATGTGCATATAACCATACTGTACTTTAGATTTCATATAGGTATGGAATTGCGATAATGTGCAACTGCAATAGATAGACCTGTTATTAAGAGAACATATGTGTAGCACTTGAAGGAACTCACAAAATGTCCAAGAGGAGGGAGAAGATGATAGACTATTTACTGGCATTAGGAGTGGCAATTGCTAATGCCCTCTGAAGCCAGGTGAAACAGAGGTACCCCAGAATGGAAATCAGAATTGAGTGAGCAATATTATAAATAAGAGAGGCATGAAGATCAGTCTTTGGGAAAGGCATCTGCAGGGGACATTGTAGGGAAACAAAATGTTCATGACAACCAGTTCTTCAATGCTGGGGGTAAGGTCTTAACAACTAAGAGGTAAATGGGAATTTGGAAGAACTGGGTAAGGAGGACTACAAATCTATACCAGACCCATCAATGACATATTTTATTAGAAAGGGAACACAAGATTTATTGAGGATCTCTCTTTTTCCTGGATTATTTAGGGTCTATAATCTATAATTAGAAACTACTTATTTCCACAAAGTTTTTTTTTTTAAGTTTCATGTTCTTTTGATTTTCTTCAGCATATTTAGAATTATTCAGGGCAAATGCCTGTCAACTCTGTCAGAAACAAAAAATGAGTCCTGTGGGATTGCTTGGGCTGGAGATAAAAATACTAATTCTGAAAGGAATAAGGCAACTCGAGGAGGAAAATCAAAAGATTAAAACAATTTCCATGGTCACTAGATTTTCCCTCAGAGGTTTCTGAGCCCATGCTTTGGGTAATTTTGTGTTAGGCAGGTATATTTCCCCACTGTATTTCATTGTAACAAAAAAAAGCACTCTTCATCTTTAAGTTTATAGCTGTTTTAGACCACTCCTATTATAAATATAAATGTTATAAGTTCAGGAAGCACTTCCTCAGAAAACTGGCAAGCATAGTTAATAATAACTGGCATGTTAATTTTGCCATTTTCCATACCAATAAGGAATATAATTTAGTGTTGGTAAGAAAACAAATGAGAAGCAGGTATTAATGTTTCCAGAACACTATAGAAATCGAAAATCTCCTGATGTCTGAATAAATAGCCTCTGCCTCTCATGAAGAAAAGGCTGCCAATTGTATCAACAGAACTAGGGTTAAGCCATTATTTCCCTATTGTATCCTGAATACTGTGGAAATACCAGGGAATGATAAAACATACAAATTATCAACAGGGAATCAATGTGGGCCTCTTTTGACTCCACTTAGTACTTCCTCAGTGACAAAATGAATTTTGTGGGTAAATTATTTTATGCAACTATTTAAAATTTAGATTTCTTAAGTATTATATATAAAACTAAGATATGGGAAAATATATCCTTTAAAATGAATTTTTAGTTATAAAGGCTATATTGTTTAAAATAAAAAGCATACTGGTAGTTTTTTAGGGGCTTCTGTTTAGAACTTTCATTATATTTTATTCTTATATATTATACCAAATAAAGAAAACCGTAATGAGCCACTACCATCTAATAAGAAATAAATCATCTGATAAGCAAAGGCAATTAAGGTGGCAAAATATTTACTTCCTCAAACATTATTATATAGATAATAAGGAAGAGCTAGTAATTAGCATAATGCTCCAAACAAACCTTAACTAGAACAAAATTACAGTAATATAATTCTTAAAGCCAGGGGAAAATGTATTATATTCAAGTAAAGGATGGGCTGCTTGAAATAAGCTAAATATTCATATAAGCTTAAAGATTTGCAAGCAGTAGTTCTTCTACAAAATTAAACCAATAAACCACGATTAATCCTGTCCCCTCTACACTACAAGCTATTTATTATTGCTTATCTTAATACTAAAAAAGCATACATATATCTTATGTCCACTTAGCAGAGTACACTCATCTTAAAAAGAAAACTTACCTGATGAACCAAATCCACTGAGGGCTGAGCCTATAGCAGCACCCAAAGAGCTACTGCTCCCAAAGCCAAGAGATGTACTCCCAGGCTGGCCAGGTCCGTGAGAAAATAAAGAGCTGCTCTGGGAACTACTAGTCAAAGAAGAGCTCCCGTAAAACGAGTTAGACTGCAGGTTACTGCTCGGGGGCTGCTGCTGCCCTGGGGGCTGAGTGCCGATGGGCCGGAACAGACCATTCGTGCTGCCTGTCAGACTATTTGTCGTTCCTCCAGCGGCGGCTGCTGCTGCAAGACACATCCAGACACTCAGAACTTCCCAGAAAGCTCTTCTCTATTTTTAAAATATCTCAAAACACCAGAAAAATATTATCCCTGAAAACATCAGTTGCACTTACCAGCTTGTGCTGCTGCTGAACTAATTAAAACAGGTGTTGGAGCCATTAATCGAACTGGAGCTCCAAGGCCAGTTCTTGCTCCAGGGCCAACCACTAAGGCACCAGTCTGATCATAATAGGCAGTTGGAGCTAGTACTTGATAGCCTAGATAACATTAAAATAAATGTTTACTAATGAAAACATTTATTATAGAAAACATGCGTTTTCCCCCCTCCATTTCTTTTTATCAACCAGAAAACACAGCTATTCCACACTAATAATGTAAAACCCTTAGTTACCATATGAAAAGCAAACACATTTGAGAAGGTATTACTAAATATATGAAAATGTAATCAGTTTAACTGAAATATTTTTCTCTAAATTTTCACGGAGATGCCTTTTACTTATCACAAAAGGACAAGGTACTTTTCTTGATATAGAAACCATACACTATAAAGAGCTGATATTTGAGAAATATTACCATTTAGTCAGTTCTGAGAGAAGGATGGATAGAAATACTAAGGGAAGTGAGGTAGAACACTAAGCAATGTTTATTATGCAATTTGAGTAAAGTTCTAAACCAAGTGCATCATGAGCATTCCTTAGGTTTTCACTTTAAGCATCCCTTTTAAAACTTAGTCATGATATGAAGAGTTCCTTAAAATCATAAGGCAATAGTATATTTGTAATGGTTCTCAAGCTACAGTGTGAATTAAAATCATGCAGGCATTACTTTCATTACAGCCTTGAGCACAGGGCAGACGACGATTTGCATATTTCAGAACTACAGGAGAGTGAAGTTTTTCCCTTAGTAAGTAGCCTTTTTGCTAATTCTCCCAAGGATGGTACATAACAAGTAGCATTCTAGATATATAGGAGGGAAGTTAACGACATACAGTGGATACCTTAAGGCAATAGGATTTAATGCTCTCCCAGGACTGAGGTTGAGAAAGGCTGCCTTAAACAGTGACGAGGACTCAGGCTCAATTGTCTTGACAACTATTTGCAAAAACAAAAATGTACAGGCAACCTCTGACATTGTTAACTTTAAACACTACCTTCACCACAAAGACCAGTGCTTTCATATTCAAAGGTTTTTAATTAAATGCAGTAATTTTATTTTTACAACTATGGTTTTATTATAATGGATTATAAATTAGGAGGGCTGGTCACATGAAGAGATGCGAAAGACAAAATCTAGGAGGGGTGCAGAGCTTCCAAGTCCTCTCTCCTCATGGAATGAACAGGATAAATTTGAGAAGATTAGGTATCTAACTGAATATGCCAAATAGGATATATAAGTCTAGAGTTTAGGAGAGAGGTCTAAGCTGGATTTATAAAATAAAGTTGGTACTTAAAGCTTTTAAGATTAAATCACCAAGAAAATAAAAAAGGAGATTATGGACTAAGGGTATTTGGTACTTCATAATGTCAAATGCTAAAAGCCTTTAAAATTGGGAACTGACCAATGGGTTTAGCAACATGGAAGTCATTCTGGAAAGAGATGAAAGGCAAACTTGGCAAGTTCAATAAAGAATGGAAGAACTACAAACAAATAACAATGCTTTTGAGGACTTTTGCTAAAATAAGGACCAGAGGGGAGCTAGAGAAAAGGGGATATTGAGAGTAATTTTTCTTAACCAGAAAATGTACTTTTTTAGCAAAGCACATGATACTGTTTAAAAACTTACTATTACCATGCAATAAAACACATTAGCAGTACAAAAACTGAAAGTACAGTATGACAGGCCTAACACAAAAGAGTATAATCACCATCCACGTCAAGAAAGAGAGAAGTGACCAGCACCCCACCTCTCATGCCCCTGTTGTTCAACAATCTTCTCTTTCCCTTAGAGTCACACAGTATTCTACCATAAATGCTGCCCCACAATCATCTGGTTTAGACTATTTAAAATCTTCATGTGTGATTTATTCATGAAGTTGTACACAGACCTTCCTAGTTTCCATTTTTATTACTGTTTATAGTGCTCATTAGATGGATACCACAATGCATTTATCCATTCTACATTTTCACTGTTTCCAGTTTGGGGCCACTGCTCACAGTACTGCTATAAACATTTTTGTACACACATCCTGGTGTATTATATGTACGTATTTCTGTAATCTAAGCTCTATGTAGCTAATTGTTGATATCCTGTTTCACAGAGTATGAATATTTTCAACTTTGGTAAATAATGCCAAACTGCTTCCGATATGGCTATACAAATTTAACTCTTACTACCTTAGTAATAGTTCCTATTGCTCCCTTAACTTTAGTAACACTTGGTACTGTTAAAACTTTTAAATCTGGCCAGTCTGGAAGATTGCACAAGTATTTTGTTGTGGTTTTGATTTTCCTTCCCCATTACTAAGGAGGCTGAACATCTTTTCATATATTAACTAGGCATTTGGAATTCCTCTTAGGAGAGGCTTGTTCAAGTCTATTTCATCCATTTTCCTACAGGGCTGTCTTTTCTTATTGACTTATAATCCTTAATGTATGCTGGATCCAAGCCTTTTCACTGTTTTAATGTATTCCCAGTATCTTCTTCCATCACCAGCCTGAACTTCTGTTCTCTTTACGGTGACTTCTGAGGTTAACAGGCCCAAACTTATTATTTCCTTGAACTTTGTAACAAAACTTCCCTCTATTATCTTCTAATAACTTTAATAAAGTTCTGCTCTTTACATTTAGGTCTAAAATCCAAATGGAGTTGATTATTGAACACAAGGTAGGGCAGGGGTTCAATTTCACTTTGTTTCCCCCAAATCAATTTTCTTTATTTAAAAAACAAGTCATTCCTCCGTTCTGTATTGTACAGGTTCTTTGTTATTAGGTATTCATTTCTTTTGGGATTCTCACTTTTGGGGACTCTCTTATGCTTCATTGGTCTACTGTTTCATACAGTAACTTAAGTGCAACTTTAGAGTAAATCTTTCTCTAGATTAAGTCAGAATAGAGCAGGTATTCTTATTTCTGTTCTTTGAAACTGTTTTAGCTAATCTTGACCCTTTCCATTTTAATTAAATTTTGGTATCAAGTGTCAAAATACCACAGAAAGACCCTGTTAGGATTTTTGAATGGGAATGCATTGAAACTACAGGTTAATATGGGGAGAACTAACATGTTTAAAAGTTGAGTTGTCCAATGTTACCTCTCTATTTAGGTGTCCTTTAATGTTTAAAAGAGGCTGCTTCTCATAAAAATCATGCCTACTTTTTCTTAGATTTATTCCTAGGTACCTGCTACTACTTAAGTAATTATCTTTAAAAACTTGTTAATTCTGATACTTTATCTGCAAAGGCACTTCACACTCAGTCATATTTTCTGCAAATGATAGTTTTATTTTTTCCTTTACCCAGTTTTCCCATTTTATAGCACTGGCTATATGTATCTTTAATATATAAACTGAATCATATCTCATTTATATACTGATGTCTAATATAATGTTGAAGAGAAATAGCATTAACAGGAAACCTTGTCTTGTTCCTAGTCTCCGATAATACTTTCAGTATTTTCTACAAATAGTAAGTTTGTCAGCCATGCTATGCTTATGCTAGCTGACCGTAATATATCTAAGGGTCAATTTCTCCCTTTGCATATAAGAAAGCTATCTTCTTGCCCTAATAAAAAAAAAGGGGGGGGGATAGTTCACATTAATTTATTACGCTTTCTTGAATCTTTTGAGACTTTCTTATGATCACTCTCAATCTTTTAACATCATGACAAATTACACAGTATGATTTACTGGTGCTCATTTTGCATTCTCGGGATAAAACCAATTTGTTCAGGATATACTATCCTGCTTATATAGTACTAGATCTGATTTGCTAATATTTAATTTAGGGTAAAGTTAAAAATTAAATTAAATCTAAATCCATGTTTTTAAGTGTGATTGGCCTACAATTTTCCTTTTCTTTACTGTCTTTCACAAGTTATAGTATCAAGATTATTCTAGTACCATAAAATGACACCCTTTTTAAATTCTTTAGAATTTTAAAAATTGGAGTCATCTCTTCCTTGAATGCCTGGTATCACACACTACTGAAGTTATGGTGGCTTAGAATTTTCTTGGTGGGAAATTTGATTAATTGATTTTTTACATGGTAAAAGACTTCAGATTTTCTATATGTTCCTGAGTCTATTTGATTAAGTACATTCTACATTTCACAATTTGTTAACAAGAGATTGTTCCTAACAGCCGCTAATGATTATTCCATTTTTATAATGTTTATTTATGCCTACTCTCTTTTGATAAGCCTTTCAGAGTTTTATCAGTTTTATTAGTCTTTTCAAAGAAATAACTTTTGGGATAATCTGACCCTAGTTTTTAGTGTACATTTGTCATCTGTTCCATTCACATCAGTTCCTATCTTTAGTGTTTGGCTTCCTTTTACAGTTCTTTATAAAGAACAGGGTTTATTTCCTTCCTTTTATAGTTCCCAGATAGAAACTTATTTTCTCATGTATGCATTTAAACCTCTTTTTGCATATTCTATGTTCCGTTTTAGGTGTGGTCCACAAGTTTAAATATGTAGTATTTTCTTAATTATTCACTTCAAAGGTTCTAATTTCTATTGTGTTATCTTTTTGTTACTGAGAGTACGATAAGACAAAGGGGAATTTAAAGAAAGATAGTCGCCACATTCAACAACATACAATCTAGAAGAAACAATATACTATTTTCTTAATTTTAAGATGCCAAATCTTTTAAGACATAACATTGGTCTAATAATTTTCCTTCGGGAGAAATACAAAAAATTCTTGCCCTTTAATTTTAAGACACTTCCCACCTTCAACCTTAGTAAAATAAGTAGAATAGAGGAGATAAACCACAAATAGCTAAATGAAATGTAAGACAGACAGGAATCCTAAGGAAGGTCCAAGTTATGTGCTACACTCAGGAAGGCAGGAGAAGTAATTCTTAATGAACAAGCACTGGGAAAGAAAGATAGGAGAAGGCTTCATGGAAAGGATAATATTAAAGGATGAGAAGGAAAAACAATCACAAAAAGTTTACAAATGGAGGTTAAAAAAAAAGGAAAATTATGCTAGGCTACATACCCCAATTTTTCTTAAAACATATAAAAGGGTATTCTAAGCTAAAAAGAGCTGGGGCTCAAGGCATTAAAGTATACATATGTTCAGGAAACAGTACCTATTCTAGCATAGGACTACAAAGGGATACTACCAATTAGACTAAAAAGGTAGTTTGTGGCCAGATCACTGATGATGTTAAGAACAAGAACGGTATAAATTAACCTGTATTTCTGAAAGGCAACTGAAAGGAGAATAAAAAGATAAAACAGCAAAGACTGATGCACACAGAGTGGGAGGATAAGGGAGAGGCTGAACAAGAGCAGTAGAGATGAAAAGAAATGAAAATGAGATAGAATGGTCAAGAACTAGCAAGTTACTGAATGTGGAGCACAAAAGAAAACCAGGAGTTAAAAGATGAATCTGAGGCTACAACCAATAGTTTCTGATTTAAGAGGACAGCAGAGTTAATAGTTAAACAGTGCACAATAAAGTAAGCAAATTTAGAAGAGATGAGTTCATTTTTTGACATTTTCAGCTTGAGGAGTAGTTGTAACATACACATGGGTAATGTCTAGTACAAAAGCAGAAATGTGTTAGGTGTTCAGAAAAGAATCCAAGATGTAGCTATCAAATTACTGGTTTACTGGCAGAGGACGATAACTGAAAAGATCAAAGTAGATAGACACCCCCTACCCCAAAGCAAAGTATCTCTATGTTTCCAGTATTGAAATTAAAGTTCAAAGAAAAAAGTAAATTGGCTAAAGTCACACAAGTGGTAGAGCAATATGGCAGATCTAACTCCAAAGCTTCTAGTTACTAAGCCATGTCTTCTATGTTTTAAGGGCATACACAGATGAAAGGAAAGAAACTGATAAAATAAAATGAGAAAAGTGGGAAAGCCAAGAGAATCAAGTATCACAGAAGTGACAGTAGAGGGATGGAGGGCGGAAAAGATGGCAGAGTAGGGGAGTGAAGTGGAAACCTCCTTACGCGCGCACGCGCGCGCACACACACACACACACACACACACGAAGGAAGTAACTACAGCAAATACAACTAAATCTGAAAACAACCTAAAGACTGAACAGACAACCTACACCTGAAGAAGAAGAGAAGGCCACACAGAGAAGGGCAAAGAGGCAGAGACATGATAGAGCAGAACCTGAGCCCTTCCCCAATCCAAACCCACAGGAGGGAGGAAGAGGAACAGAATGGGGTGGGGATACATGCCCAGGAACTCTGCACACCTGGCCCTGGAGACCTGCTCTGGGAACAGGAGCCTACATTGCACTGGGTTCTGGTGATTAGCAGGGCTCGACACCAGGGACAGTTGGAACACTCTGGGAGGCTGAGACTCACGCCACTTGTGGAGGACAGGCATGCTCCACCAGTCCTGCGGAGACCCAAAGCAGAGGCAGCAGTACAAGAGATTTGCCAGCAGTGGGAGGAGTGCCAGAAGGATGAGATGGAATGGAACTTTTTCTACAGAAGAAAGAATAGGTGGACAATGCCTCCCCAGCCCTCCCTCAGCCCAGATGGTCAGGCACTCTCAGGAAGCCCCACATGCTCAATCCCCCTCATTGGTGGCTAAGCTCCAGGTGCTTCCCTGCACACACTCCAGCCTACTCAGCCCAGAAGCATCAGACTTTGCTGTCTGGCAGGCAGAGAGAGGCTTTCCCAGCTTTCTCAGCCCTGTCTCAGCCCAAATAGGGAGGCGCTTGCAGGAGCGAGCTCTGAGTGTCTCCCTGGGGAGGCCAAGCCCACTACTGCTGCCTTGAGCCCTCCAAGCATGCCCTGCACACCCCATTAACCCAGTAGCCCCACCATCAGTACAGGGTAAGGGGCCATACCCACAACGATCCTAGCAGAAGCCACTGCTCTAATCACAAAGGGCCAGCTGAGGCCCTGAAACAGAACACAGCCAGCAGACAGAAAGAAAGGCGGTCCCACCCTTTGCCCACCAACAGCAACTGCAGCACCACCACAAAGGAAAACCAGGCACTGGAGAGTAAAGTCTTAAGCTTCTGAACACCACAGGACTTCTTCAAAGCTGTAACTCACAGAAGATTCATCTAATACAAAGGAAGAAACACAGAAACCCTGACAAAATGAGGAGGCAGAGGAGTATGTTCCAAACAAAACTACAGGACAAGACACCAAAAAGAGCTAAATGAAATGGAGATCACCAATCTTCCTGTTAAAGATTCCCAAGTAAAAGTTCTAAATATGCTCACTGATCTGCAGAAAAGTACTGAAGATCTCAGGAAGGACTTCAACAAAGAGACAGAAGAGCTGAAAAACAGCCACTCAGAAATGAATACAGTAACTGCAGTGAAATATACAATGGAGGTAATGAGTAATAGATTGCTTCAAGTAGAGGAGACAGTCAATGAGACGGAAATTAGAAAACAGGCACACAATGAAGCTGAGGAACAGAGACAAAAAAGAATCTCTAGGAATGAAATAAGAGACTTGTGTGATAACTCCAAAGGAAACACTACTTGCATAATAGGAGTACCAGAAGGAGAAGAGATAGACAAAGGGATAGAAAGTGTCTTTGAGGAAATAACTGTTGAAAACTTCCCCAAACTGAGAAAGGAAATAGACACTCAGGTCATGGCAGTGCAGAGAACCCCTAACAAAAAGAACTACAGGAAGATAACAAGACATATAATAATTAAAATAACAAAGATTAAGGATAAGGAGAGAGTATTGAAAGCAGCCAGAGAGAAAAAAGATTATTTATAAGGGAAACTCCATCAAGCTATCAGCAGACTTCTCGGCAGAAACTTTAAAGGCCAGAAGGGACTGGCATGAAATATTTAATGTATTGAAACAGAATCTTCTACCCAGCAAGATTATCATTCAAATTTGAAGGAGAGATTGAACACTTCCCAGATAAACAAACGTTGAAGGAATTCATAACCAATGAAGTAACATTACAAGATATGTTAAAGGGACTTCTATACTTGGTAATACTTCCTAAGTCAAAATACCTTTTACCAGTGAAAATAAACCAACAGTAAAGGTAGTAGACCAATTACCTACAAATCAAGTACAAATTAAAACAACACAAAAGTAGTAAATCCAACTATATACAAAATCAAAGGAGACACAAAAAAATGCAGATTATGACACCTCATACATAAAGTATGGAGGAAGAAAAAAAAAGTAGTTTTAAATTGTGCTTGAAGTACAGCAATCATCAACTTAATAAAGACTGTTATATAGTTAGGAAACTATCCTTGAAACTTATAAACCTAAAGCCTATACTGCCTATACTCTATACACAAAAAAATTAAGAAAGAGAAATCCAATCACAACACTAAAGAAAACCCCAACAAGAATATATGTCAAAGAAATAATCAATCTTCCCATGTTTTCTTCCGCCTGCTACTTCTATAGCTTTTCTTCTTCCTTCCTAATTACAACCCTTAAATAGAATTCGTGCCTCATATCAAATTTACCGAGTATCATAATTCTTCCAAGTGGTAAAGATACCTCAAGACAAATGCTGGGCATAGAAGCCACAGGGCACAAATATGCAAAGAAGTAAAAAGCTAACCTTTTCAAACAATAAGGCTTCCCTCTCACTTACCAACTTCACATTTCCCTGTATGGCCCCGGAAGATGACTGGTTAGCCAGAGACGGGTAAGATTCCTCAAGGGAGGAACAACTTAAGACAGGCACAGTCGCAGGGGGCCATCAGGTGAGAAATTGGGGATCAACAGAGGTGAGGCTTAGAACCTCACCCCCCCTGTTCTGAGAGAAATCTGCATCCGTGGATGTTTTATTGCCCTTGTCTAGCTTGGATTAACACATAGTCTACAGGCACACACCTGATCATCTACATTTGCTCTCTTACAACACTAAACTATGTTTTCTACCTTTATCTTGTATCTACCTACCACTTCAGCATTTTATTAAAAATAATAATAATAAAGAGAGAAATGTGGTATCCACATATAAATCAAGTATAAAAACCAAATGAGTATTCATATTTGAACTGACTGTTTAGAGTTCATAATGCATGAGCAAAACCGAAAGTTTCTGTGATGACTGCCCTTGTACTGTTCACTATGTAACTTATTCATTATGTAAGAATTTGTTCTCCATGTAAGAACTTGTTTCTTATGCCTCAGAAGATTGGAGACTGACGAAAATTAGGCTTGGGACGGATTAATGATTGTGCATTGAGCATTGACTCCCCTATACAGAATTTTATTGTCGTTAACAACCATTTGATCAATAAATATGAGAGATGCCCTCACAAAAAAAAAAAAAAAAAGGACAGACTTCCAATGGTAAAATAAATAAGTAACCGGGATGTAATGTATAGCATAAGGAATATAGTCAAGATATTGTAACAGCTTGGTAGGGTGATAGCTGGAACCTAGAATTATGTATATAAATGTTCTACCACTGTGTTGTACACTTGAAACTAATGTAATGTAATACTGTGCGTCAACTACCCTTCAATAAAAAATAATTATATAAAAAAAAAAAAAAAAAAAAAGAAAACCCCAAATAACAAGAGGAGTATTAGAAAGGAAGAAATACCTTTCCTTCGGAGTTGAGATTAAAGATGGAGGCATGAGAGGTGAGACAGCAGCCTCCTCCAAAAAACACATATAATAAGAAAATATAATTAATACAACTAATCCTGAAAGAGCAACAGGAAAGAAGGCTGCACCAAAATGCATATACCTGGAGAAAAGAACAGACCTCAAGGAACAAGTTAATGTACCAAAGCTGTGATCTGGCGGGACACAAGCCCTTCTTCCCTGACCACAGCTCACCAGCAGAAAGAAGAGAAATGGAGCGGGGAGGAAGTGGAGGCCTAGGACTGCTGAACACCCAGCCCTGGAGATCTGCTCTGGGAGCACGAACCTACATTGCATGGTGCTCTGGAGATTAGTGGGGTTGGAAAGCTAAGACAGTAGGATTACCCTGGAGAAACTGAGATTCCAGCAGCTTGTGGAAAACAGGGATCCACATCTGGCTGCTCTGGGACAAAAGAAAGGCACACAGTCTGAGAGACTGCCTAACAGTGAAATGGCTGCTAAAGGGGCAAGAATTGCACAGAGCTTACTGCGTAGGAGAAAGAACAGGTGGACAAAATTGTCCAGGCACACTCTGTCCAGCAGGTTGGGAACTTTCAGGAGCTTCGGGTGCTCCATCCCCCTGGCTGGCTAGGCAGCTCCAAGGCCCCCCACTATGACTCACAGCCCACACTGGCTCACAAACAAGAAGCCACTACCCTGATGTCAGACCAGCCAGAGGAAGGCCTTGCCTACGGCAGCTACAAACGCAAAGCATAGAGGCTTACACCTGTGCGCTCGGCCCACTGTTTCTGGCAGTGGAGACAGGCACAGCAGCCAGGAAGCAGGAAACAGCTTTATCCTTCCCCCAGGAACCAGCACTACTCCCCTGTGACCCCTGACATTGCTCCAGGGGCTGAGCAGCTCCAGAGAGTAGAGCTTCTGAGCACTAGAGGGTGCCACATAAAATATGAAACGTCAAAGGACACTGGTTCAAACAAAAATACCACAAACACCAGAAAAAGGGTCAAGTGAAACTGAACTCATCAGTCTTCCTGAAAGAGATTTCAAAATAAAAATCATAAACATGCTCATGGAGGTACAGAAAAATATTCAAGAACTCAGGGACAAATTCAGGACTGAGATTCAATCATTAAGGAATGCACTATCTGAAATGAAACATACAATGGAGGGATTTAAAAGCAGGTTATATTTGGTAGAGGAGATGGTAAATAGAAATTAGAGAAGAGGAATACAAAGAGGCTGAGGCACAGAGAGAAAAAAGGATCTCTAGGAATGAAGAATATTGAGAAAACTGTGCAACTATTCCAAACACAACAATATTCACATTATAGGGGTACCAGAAGAAGAAGAAGAGAGAGAAACTAAAGGACAGAAAGTGTCACTGAGGAGGTAATTGTTGAAAACTTCCCAAATCTGGGGAAGGAGATAGTCTCTCAGGCCATGGAGGTGCACAGATCTCCCAACACAAGGGACCCAAGGAAGACAACACCAAGACATATAATAATTAAAATGGCAAAGATCAAGGATAAGGACAGACTTTTAAAAGCAGTCAGAGAGAGAAAAAAGATCACATGCAAGGAAAACCCATCAGGCTATCGTTAGACTTCTCAACAAAAACCTTACAGGCCAGAAGGGAGTGGCATGATATATTTAATACAATGAAGCAGAAGGGCCTCAAACCAAGAATACTCTACCTGGCAAGATTATCATTTAAATTTGAAGGAGGGATTAAACAATTTCCAGATAAGCAAAAGCTGAGAGAATTTACCTCCCACAAACCATCTCTACAGTGTATTTTGGAGGGACTGCTATACATGGAAGTGTTCCTAAGGCTAAATAGCTGTCACCAGAGGAAATAAAACCACACTAAAGAAAGTAGAACAATTAATTACTAAGCAGATGCAAAATTAATCATCTATCCCCAAAGCCAGTCAAGGGATAGACAAAGAGTACAGAATATGAATGCTAATATATAAAGAATAGAGGAGGAAGAAAAAGGAGAAAAAAAAAAAAAGAACCTTTAGATTGTGTTTTTAATAGCATACTAATTGAGTTCAGTTAGACTCTTAGATAGTAACAAAGTTACACTTGAACCTTTGGTAACCACGAATCTAAAGTCTGCAATGGCAGTAAGTACATACCTATTGACAATGACCCTAAATGTAAATGGTCTGAATGCACCAATCAAAAGACACAGAGTTTAAATATCCTTAATTTTGATGACTTAAAGGGTGTCAGATGATCGGCTATGGAGGTACATTTTTCTGATGAAATTCCTTTCTCTTAAAAAAAAAAGCAGTTCCTGTGTGGTGACCTCCAATGAGTTCTACACAACGGTATAAAGGGCAGATCAAAGTGTGGGCAAAGGGTCTGTTTGTGTTTATACAGAGGATCAAAGCCTAATTTGGCGACCCAGAAAATGAACTAAGATACGATATGAAGAAGAACTTCCAACATCAGCACTCTCTGGAAGACTCATGCCAGAAGATGATCATCAAAACACCTCAACAAAGATCCAGGCGCTGCTACAGCTGTAGCTGCATTCATCCCACCGGTTCCTGGACTTGCCATGGGAATGAAGAAGGAGATATCTAAGCTGGCCTGTGCATACAGTAAAACAACAAATTTGACTGGATCTATACTGTTGGAACTCAACCAAGAATTAGGAGAAGTGCAAGTTGTAGCGCTCCAAAATCTTACAACTATAGACTATCTACTGTTAAAAGAACATATGGGATGTGAACAGTCCCCAGGAATGGGTTGTTTTAATTTGTCTGATTTCTCTCAGACTGTTCAAGTACAGTTGACAATATCCATCATATCATAGATAAATTTTCACAAATGCCTAGGATGCCTAACTGGTTTTCTTGGTTTCACTGGAGATGGCTGGTAATTATAGATCTGCTTTGGTTATGTAACTGTATTCCTATTATGTTAATGTGTGTGCACAATTTAATTAGTAGTTCAAAACCTATACATGCTGAAGTTACTCTACAAGAAGATATGTCAAAGAAATAATCAATCTTCCCATGTTTTCTTTCGCCTGCTACTTCTATAGCTTTTCTTCTTCCTTCCTAACTACAACCCTTAAATAGAATTCGTGCCTCATATCGAATTTACCAAGTATCATAATTCCTCCAAGTGGTAAATAACTCAAGACAAATGCTGGGCATAGAAGTCACAGGGCATAAATCTGCAAAGAAGTAAAAAGCTAACCTTTTCAAACAATATGGCTTCTCTCTCACTTACCAACTCTACATTTCCCTGTATGGCCCCGGAAGATGACTGGTTAGCCAGAGACGGGTAAGATTCCTCAAGGGAGGAACATCCTTAGACAGGCACAGTCGCAGGGGGGCCATCAGGTGAGAAATTGGGGATCAACAGAGGTGATGCTTAGAACCTCACCCCCCGTTTTGAGAGAAATCTTCTGCATCCGTGGATGTTTTATTGCCCTTGTCTAGCTTGGATTAACACATAGTCTACAGGCACACACCTGATCATCTACATTTGCTCTCTTACAACACTTTATCTTGCATCTACCTACCACTTCAGCATTTTATTAAAAAAAAAAAAAAAATAATAATAATAATAATAAAGGGAGAAATGTGGGATCCACATATAAATCAAGTATAAAAATCAAACGAATATTCATATTTGACCTGATTGTTTTCATAATGTGTGATCAAAACCAAAAGTTTCTGTGATGACTGCCCTTGTACGGCTCACCATGTAAGAACTTATTCACTATGTAAGAATTTGTTCACCATGTAAGAACTTGTTCGTTATGCTTCAGAAGATTGGAGACTGACGAGAATTAGGCTTGGGGTGGATTAATGATTCTGCATTGAGTCCCCTATACAGAATTTTATTGTTAACAACCATCTGATCAAGAAATATGAGAGATGTCCTCTAAAAAAAAAAAAAAAAAAAAAAGACACAGAGTCACTGAATGGATAAAAAAACAAGACACATCTATATACTGCCTACAACCTTCACTTCAAATCCAAAGACATACACAGATGAAAAATGAAGGGATGGAAAAAGATATTTCATGCAACTAATAGGGAGAAAAAACCAGGAGTTGCAGTACTTGTATCGGACAAAATAGACTTCAAAACAAAGAAAGTCACAAGAGACAAAGAAGGAATTACATAATGATAAAGGTAAGTCCAAGAAGAGGAATATAACCATTAAAAACATCTATGCACCCAACACAGGAGCACCTGCATACATGAAACAAATACTAACAGAATTGAAGGGGGAACTAGAATGCAATGAATTCATTTTAGGAGACTTCAACACACCACTCATTCCAAAGGACAAATCAACCAGACAGAAAATAAGGAGACAGAGGCACTGAACAGCAAATTAAACAGATGAACCTAACGGAAATGTATAGAACACTCCACCTAAAAGCAGCAGGATACACATTCTTCTCAAGTGCACATGGAACATTTTCAAGAACAGATCATGTACTAGGCCACAAAAAGAGCCTCAGTAAATTCAAAAGATTGAAACTATCCTAACCAGCTTCTCAGAACACAAAAGTATGAAACTAGAACTAAATTACACAAAGAAAGCGAAAAATCCCACAAACACATTCAGGCTTAACATGCTCCTAAATAACCAATGGATCAATGACCAAATAAAACAGAGATCAAGCAATATGTGGAGACAAATGACAACAATAATTCAACACCGCAAAATCTGTGGAACGCAGCGAAGGCCGTGCAAAGAGGAAAGTATATTGCAATAAAGGCCTACCTCAAGAAAGAAGAACAATCCCAAATGAACAGTCTAAACTCACAATTAACGAAACTAGAAAAGGAAGAACAAATGAGGCCCAAAGTCAGTAGGAGGAGGGACATAATGAAGATTAGAGCATAAATAAATAAAATCGAGAAGAATAAAATACAAAGAATCAATGAAAGCAGGAGCTGGTCCTGTGAGAAAATAAACAAAATAGATAAACCCCTAGCCAGACTTATCAAGAAAAAAAGGGAGTCTACACACATAAACAGAATCAGAAATGAGACAGGAAAAATCACTACAGACACCACAGAAATACAAATTATTAGAGAATACTATGGAAAATTATATGCTAACAAACTGGATAACCTAGAAGAAATGGACAACTTTCTAGAAAAACACAACCTTCCAAGGCTGACTGAGGAAGAAACAGAAAATCTGAGCAGACCAATTATCAGCAAAGAAATTGAATTGGTAATAAAAAAACTACCTAAGAACAAAATCCCTGGACCAGATGGCTTCATTGCTGAATTTTATCAAACATTTAGTGAAGACCTAATACCCATCCTCCTTAAAGTTTTCCAAAAAGCAGAAGAGAGAATACTTCCAAACTCATTCTACAAGGCCAGCATCACTCTAATACCAAAATCAGGCAAAACACCACAAAAAAAGAAAATTACAGACCAATATCCCTGAAGAACATAGATGTAAAAATCCTTAATAAAATATTAGCAAACTGAATTCAAAAATACATCAAAAAGATCATCCATCATGATCAAGTAGGATTTATTCCAGGGATGCAAGGATGGTACAATATTCGAAAATCCATCATAATACACCACATCAACAAAAAGGACAAAAACCACATGATCATCTATCTCTATAGATGCCAAAAAAGCATTTGAAAAAAACTCAACATCCATTCATGATAAAAACTCTCAACAAAATGGGTATAGAGGGCAAGTACCTCAACATAATAAAGGCCATATATGACAAAACCACAGCAGACATCATACTTAATAGCAAAAAGCTGAAAGCTTTTCCTTTAAGATCAGGAGAAAGAAAGACAAGGATGCCCACTCTCCCCACTTCTATTTGACACAGTTCTGGAGGTCCTAGCCAGGGCAATCAGACAAAAAAAGAAATAAAAGGCATCCAGATGGTTAAGGAAGAAGTTAAACTATCACCGTTTGCAGCAGACATGATATTGTACATAAAAAACCCCTAAAGAATCCACTCCAAAACTACTAGATCTAATATCTGAATTCAGCAAAGTTGAAGGATACGAAATTAATATGCAGAAATCTGTTGCATTCCTATACATTAGTGATGAACTAGCAGAAAGAGAAATCAGGAAAACAATTCCATTCACAATTGCATCAAAAATAATAGAATACCTAACCAAGGAAGTGAAAGACCTATACCCTGAAAACTATAAGACACTCAAGAGAGAAGTTAAAGAAGATACCAATAAATGGAAATACATCCCGTGCTCATGGTAGGAAGAATAAATATTGTCAAAACGGCCATCCTGCCTAAAGCTTTCTACAGATTCAATGAAATCCCTATCAAAATACCAGTAGCATTCTTCAACAAACTAGAGCAAATAGTTATAAAATTCATATGGAACCACAATTGACCCTAAATAACCAAAGTAATCCTGAGAAGGAAGAATAAAGATGGGGGAATTACGCTCCCCACTTCGAGCTCTAGTACAAAGCCACAGTAATCAAGACAATTTGGTACTGGCACAAGAACAGAGCCACAGACCAATGGAACAGACTAGAGAGCCCAGATACTAGCCCAAGCATATATGGTCAATTGATATACGATAAAGGAGCCATGGACGTACAATGGGGAAATGACAGCCTCTTCAACAATTGGTATTGGCAAAACTGGACAGCTACATGCAAGAGAATGAAACTGGATTATGTCTAACCCCATACACCAAAGTAAACTCAAAATGGATCAAAGACCTGAATTTAAGTCATGAAACCATAAAACTCTTAGACGAAAATTCAGGCAAAAATCTCTTAAATATAAACATGAGCAACTTTTTCCTGAATGCATCTCCTCGGGTAAGGGAAACAGAAGCAAAAATGAACAAATGGGACTACATCAAGCTTAACAGCTTCTGTACAGAAAGGACATCAGTAGCAGAACAAAAAGACAATGTACAGTATGGGAGAATATATTTGTAAATGACTTATCTGATAAGGGTTTAACATCCAAGATATATAAAGAATTCATACATCTCAACACCAAAAAAACAAATAACCCAATTGAAAAATGGGCAGAGGACCTGAACAGACATTTTTCTAAAGAAGCAATACAGATGGTCAATAGGTACATCAGAAGATCCTCCACATTACTAATCATCACAGAAATGCAAATCAAAACCACAATGAGATATCACCTCACATCAGTTAGAATGGCCATTATCCAAATGGCAAGAAATACAAGTGTTGGTGAGGATGTGGAGGAATAGGAACCCTCCTATATTGCTGGTGGGAATGTAAATTGGTGCAGTCACTGTGGAAAGCAGTATGGAGGTTCATCAAAAAGCTAGAAACACTGTATGACCCAGTAATTCCACTTCTAGGAATTTACCCAAAGAAAACAACATCTCTGATTTGAAAAACCTATGTTTATCACTGCATTATTTACCATAGCCAATTTGTGGAAGCAATCAAAGTGTACCCAACAGATGAATGGATAAAAAAGATGTGGTACATATACATAATGGAGTATTATTCAGCCATTAAAAAAAAAGAAATCCTAACATTTGCAACAACATGGTTGGATCTAGTGGGTATTATTGCTAAGTGAAATATAAAAACAAAGCAAAAAAACCCAACAAAATAGCAGTAGACTCACAGACACTGAGAAGTGACTGGTGGTCATTATCATGGGGGAGGGATGGGGTGGGTGGGTAGGGAGGGGGATAAAGGGGCATGAAATCTCAATCATAATGTAAGCTTGGTCACGAGGATGATAGTACAGCATGAAGAATATAGCCAATGATTCTGTAACGACTTCCTATGTTGACAGTAACTGCACTAGTGGGAGTAAGGATTTAATACTATGGCTACCTGTTGAAACCATTGCATTGTATATTTGAAACTAATATAAGATTGTACACCAGTGATACTTCAGAAAAAAAAAAGAAGTAATAGAGAGGTGTGGATGAGTTGGACATAGTTAGTAATGTGAAATACAACAAAGAATTGAGAAAAATAAGGATGGAGGAGAGAAGGTCTTACTTTATAATTTGTCACTGAGTTAATATCAAAGCTACTAAAAGGAATTATAGAGTCAGGGTTTAAAAGTCATGTGGGTAGAATGCAAATTTTGATAAGTGGCCCAAGGGGGGAGTGAAATAGAGATAAAGCTTTTTAGAATGAAGAGGACAATTAGCACTATGCATATAAGGGAAGGAAGTGGCAGAGGGATAAAGACTGAAGATACAAGACTGAAAAAAAAAACAGATGGCACCCAGGATCAAGGCAGGATTAAAAGTTTATAATTAATATATTAAAAGAACTAGGGATTTTATGGATGAGAGGTGAAGAAGAATAAAAGGTGGAAAAGTTAAAGACGGAGACTTAAAAGAAACACAAAGTTTCTCAAATGAGCTCTTTTATTAGCTCATTAAACTTTTTAATTATGTAACGTTTGAATAAGGAGAGTGAGAATTATTTCATCATAGTCCTGGGAAGAACGAAAAGAAGGTTTTAGAGTGAAGGAATCATGTCAACAGTTGATAAGTCACTTAGGTATACAAACACTAATTCTAGTAAATCCCTTTTATGAGAATTTTTTTTTTTACATTCACATTTGTAAAGGGACTAAATTTTGTGATTCAGAAGATTAGGTAAAACAACCTGTTTTTTCCTAAAAGACTTACTTTTTTAAATTTTAACATCAGTCCAAAGATAGTCAATTGTTTTTAGACAATGTAGCGTAACACTTATGTTATGCTAACAAATACAACTCTATTTGTTCATTGTTAAATAAAACAAAAACAAAGCCAAAAAGCAACAGAACTTTCTCAGGGCACGGAAAGAAGGAAGGTAAATAAAAAAATAAATTTTGAGAAAACCAAAGTTGATAAAATTAATAGCAAAATACTTTGATGTTTTTGTGTTAACAAGAACATGAGTTGAACTTGAAGAAAGGGAGCAAAGGCATTTACAAAAAATGAATAGGACCAACTGAAGTCTAGAAAAATCAGCAATAGTTAGCGATAGGTAGAGGCATTAGCAAATACATACAAAGCAGAAGCACTCTCTTAAATCAAGGTCCTGCTCAGAATCTAGTGCAGCAAGACTGCTGTGCTGCATGACTCTTCTCCACTTTCTACCTGTAGCTAAAACTCATGAGGAACCTAGAGCAGTCGTAGCTGTGGCTTTCATGAACTTCAATCTTTTCCTTTTAGTCCTGTCTACATGTTCCTCTATGTGCCTCCCAACAACTTCAGCTTCAGTCCATTCCTCACAGGGCTGCCTTTGCCAGTCTCCACAATGGCTCCACAACAGTAGCTTTCACAAAGCAAGCATGCAGTTGGGTTCAAAAAGGAAATGAGAATGCCCTCACATTTTCTTATCATTTATACTTCACAGACAGCAATACTAACATCTGCTCTTTATCCAGTGTGCTTAACAATAGATAAACCCAGATCTTAGAATTGCAGAGAAAATAGAATGACAATAATTGTATAGGAAACCTCAAAATAACACATTAAACACATTTCCTACATGATCTGAATAGAAAATTTAACTACACTACATTTGAAGGAACTGGAACTAACATTTCAAGCAATCTATATAGTAAGAGGAGTAGCTGCTCATACACTGAAAGTGAAATAACAGCATATGAAAAAAGTGAGTCTTCAGGAGTGGAGAGAATGAAGGAATAGACTGGGAAGTGAGGGATGCATTCCTACTGATATTCAAATATAGCCTTTAAATCTCACTTTAAAAACCTAACAAGTGATGCTTTTATTGGCCTAAGAAAAATATCTTGCTTCCATCTTCCTTCTTGAGATTAAAGTAGTAATTCTGTATCTAGTTTCATAAAAATCTACTTCACAAAGGAAGTATTTTGCTGGCCCTTTCTATAAGTTGTACTGTGGCAATGGTAAGACATTTTTTCAATTTTTCTCTGTAGTAGGCTTTCATAGGCATGTTATAGTAAACACTGTTCTTAATAGGTTTTAAATACCAGTAGTATAAAACACTAAAAATGGGAAAGACTGAACAATGTCCAAAGTGGAAAATGTTAGCAGCAAACCTCTCAATATTAACTGACTATTCTTATTACATGGCAGGAATGGCCAACAGGTTTTGTCATACATACCAACTCTATAACCAGCTGATTTTATTTATTGAAGTATTGCATTGAGAATTCTGGGCTATGTTTGGCTGCAAAGATACTATGGCTTATGTTATAAACAGAGTAAGAAAAAAATGGCTGTGTTGAGAATTTTAATACGTTTGCTGTTCCTATCTTTAAATCTCATAAATGGTATTGAGTTCAACTATTGGTATCTGAGTTTTAAATAATTTATTGCAAGTGAAGCAACATTTTAAAGACACTTCTTGACTTTTTTCACTGTTTAGTGTGAGAGTTTATATTTAACATTTTAAATCACCAACTATATACCTGGCATGCCGGTAGCAAGACCCTGGCCAAAAGCCAAAGTTGGATTTCCTGCTGCAAGGGATTCTGCTTGCTGCCCTTGCTGGCCTTGATTGGGAGTAAGAGGACGCTGACCTGCCCCAGCACGGAGAACCTACAAAGGGCAAATTATTTCCTTAAAAATGAAATTATAAAATAACAAATAAATTTACCTTGAACACCTCTGGATATATCACAAAGAGCCTGTAGATATTCTCTGAACATACTTACATAAAATGAAACGTCAAGTTAGCAAGACAAAATACAAAATAGCCTCAAAAATACCATTAGTGGCTCTTGATACTAGACCAATCTATTAATAAGTAACATGAGTTTCTAGAAGCTCTTTGGGAAAAATTATTTCTAGTATTTGTGTTCTCTAGCTTACCAATTAGTATTAAAATAAGACAAATTTGTTTGAGTGGGGGGATAGCAAAATCTTAGATGAAGACAAAAAAATTCAATTAAGGTTTTATTATTTTTTAAGGCTGAAAACTGAAACACAGGAGAGAGTATATTGAGTGTGATTATTCAATTAGTCTGTGTATGACACTGTGGTATATGAGTAGAAACTTCAAAAATGAACCAAGTTTTCATAATTCAGAAGCTTTAATAAAAGTGAGTAAAAGCTCACTTTAGGTGTAAAAAAAAGAACACAAGATTACATCAAAACAAAATCAAATTCTTAAGGCTGGTCACATTTTACTTGTTATTTAAAGCTGTTATAATGTGATTATATGCAAGACTGCTGAACATTAACTTCACGAAGATAAATATTTAAACAATTCAGGACAAGGATTATTTTAAGTTCATCCATGTAAGTAAGCATCACATACAGGTGTATGTATGGGATATTTTTATGTTTGCCCAAAAAAGATAGGTTAAAAAACAATTTATTAAGTGATGCTGTGCTATATTATAATCTATAAGGACTGAGCCAAAGAACAGCTTCAATGGAACATCAACCTAGTATTAAACTTAATTAAAGGAAATTCAGAATAAAATTTAACTGCCAAGTAACACTACACTTATCTTTAAGTGGCTTCTTTGGTATAAATATAATGAATTTGAAAACCAGAATTCTGATATTTATCAACAGTTTTTACATTTATCAAACAGTTCTAGAAAGGAGCTGGGAAAAATCCTTTGGGATAAACATCTTCTGTTTTAAGCAATTAAATCTAACCTTTAGCGAAAATATTTTATCTTTTCTTGATTAAAAATATAAAGTACTCAGTAATCTCCTCTTCCTGGTCAGAAATATATAAATATTTAAAACAGTGATTTTAAATAAATACCCAGAAGAAAATGAGAGTGACAGTTACTTTGATAGTGACATTACTAACTATAATAAGTTATGAAATTAAAAATTGCTATAGATTAAGACAATTTCAGTAACAAATAGAGAAATGGAACACAACCAGATCTTCAAATTCATACAATATTGATTAGAAAAAAGGCCACCATGTAGTCAATACTTGGATGCTAACCATGTGGTAGGCATTAGGTTACACATCAAGAAAATGAAAAGACACAGATCCTAGACACAGGAGCTCACAGAACTGCCAAGACTCTTTGTGGACTTAATGAAGGTAGACTTATACCTGCTGCTGTCCAGGCTGAGCTTGCGATGCTGCTTGTTGGCTTGCTGTGTTGTTTGCCGCAGCTGCAGTTTGTTGTTGAAATAAATTGGCTGGATACACCCCCCACTGAACACCATAATACTGAGGTGGAACCACTGCTGGACCTAAACCCCACGCCCCACCCCCCACAGAAGAAAAACAGTCACTACATTTTTATAGATAAATGAGATTACCATTAGATCATAAAAAGGGACAGTGCATATGACTCAGAGCAGATGTCGCTATAGTCCTTTACCCACTTACACCTGCTATACCCTTTCTATTTTTTCCCAGTTCTATTAGGAAGGAAGTCTCTCATTCAGGCATTGATTATTAAAAGAGAAAATATTTAGTAGTGACAGCAGTGGCCTTCATGGAGATATCTGAAGCTAAATTCGAGAGGACCAATGAACTAACAGGATACGTAACTCTCTATTCAACATTTGCTAAATGCCAGTTTAAGGGTTTGACATCGGCAAACACAGGTGATACATTTAGGGAACATAAGACACTGTAAAACTGTAAAAATTCCTATGCTCAATTCATCACTTCTCTTTAAAAAGGTTACTTTCTGACTATTAAAAAGAAGTACAAAAATAAAACACTTATCTTTTGATTTTCAATCTGTAATATAAAACTGGGGAATATTCCGTAACCAAGTTTGCTACAACTGTATACCTTAAATTTGAGAAATATTTGTATTTGAAACAGAATTTGTTACAATTCTCACAAAACTGAAAAATCACATGAAAGTGAATGAAATATCAGTGTTTCTGTGGTTAGGAAAATGGGACTAGTGTGTCAAGACAAGGAAGAATTAGTGGTATAAGCATAGAGGGCCACAGACATAATAATGCAAAATGGGAAAAAAATACAATGAATTCACCTTGCTCTATTCTACTTTATTCAAGTTAACATTTGATTCCTGAAGAATAAATAGCATCATGCACAAAAGCCCCACCATTAAACTAATGAGTAAGATGTTATGGTTTCTAATTGATGTAATAAACATATCCTAATATTCCATGGATAGGATTTTAGTGTATCTAATTTGTATATTTTAAAGTCAAATTCTTGGTTTCATTTTTTCTTGGAGGAAAATAAAGCCAAGTATAATCGACTGAATAACTAAATGGAAAACATTTAAAATGTTATAGGTAAATATATATTTTAAGCATAATTTAAGCACTGTTAAAACACTGGAAAGGATTTATAAAGGAAGGATATACTGTCAAAACAAACAAGAGTCAGACATCTACCTAGAACATCTCTGTCCAAAACAGTAGCCAGAAACACTTGTCTATTGAATTATCAAAAAATTATATAGCCCAAATGTTCTTTTTTAAGTATATAATATACACAGGGTTTAAAGAGTGTAAAAAAATAATGTAAAATATCTATTAATAATTTTAAATATATTAATGACACATTGAAATGTAGTATTCTGGATATGCTGGGCTAAACAAAACATATCCCTGAAATTAATTTCACCTGTTTTCTGTTTTTGTAAGGTGGATACTAGAAAAATTTAAATATATGACCTGGTTCACATTTTATTTCTACTGGGCAGCCTTGGTATTAGAAAGCCTAATTCCAGAATGCCTAGAATGCTTATCTCAAAACGAATGACCTCTTGAAGTTGTTTCTTTCGGTTCCAGAGGTTAATGATTCTCCGTAAGTATGATATGCTAGAACTTTACATACTAACATCCAGATAAATGGCACCTGGAAATTTTCCATCCTTATGGAATCATATGCAGATATATACCCCAAACAACCAAATGTGATGGATTAATTTGTCTACTATTTATCAAACAAGAATTTGAAATTAACATTTTTTTCACTTCTTAAAACAAAGTCTTGAGTCTTAAAACAAGTCCCAAACTCGTAGGAGAAGACTGACTGTTCTTGATAACTGACTACCAGAAAAAGATTTTATATTGTCTAATCAGTTGACAGTTCACTTCAGTGAACTTTCTCTGAAAGTAAAAACAAAAAATCAGTGACAGTCTGGGAGTTACAAAAGTCAGCCAATCAGCAGATTCTCCCAAGTTGAACACATTTCTGTGGCTAACATCACCCTGTTCCTGCCTCAGAAACCAGTGTTAACCATGCCTACATTTCTGTCTCTATAACCAACTCAACCTAAAACAACTTTTCCCCCAAAACCCTGTACATCAGCAAATTGCTTTGCTCAGTAAGACCATGCCTAATGAGCACACAACCATCCCTTAATTAAATAGACAATATATACAGTTTTGGATTAAAAAAAAAAAACAATGAACTTATTTTCCAGCTTTACTGAGATACAAATGACATGTAACACTGCATTGTTTTGGTTTTTATTTCAGATTTTGAGCAGTGATCTCAGGCTTTGACAGTTTTCAGTAAGTTCTTCCCAGCACCACCCCACCTTTTTGTCCCTCAGCTCACTTGTACATTTTAACATTGCTAAATAAAGGTTTTTTTTTAGATATTAACTCTCTCAAGAATGCTTGAAGCTCTTTATCTCATACTCTTCCCGAGTATTTGTTTACAGCACCTACCCTCTGTTAATTTTCTGAGAAGTAGCCTTACTTTGCATTATCTCTGGGGGTAATGGGATCGGTCACAGAATGAAGGTTTGTGTTGATGATGTAAGATTTCTGAAACTACAAAATTGAAATGTAAATCAACTATGTACAGGAAGAAAAGAATTACGGTTGAAAAATAAACTAACTCACTAGAATTTCTTCTGGATAAATGTTTCAGGTATTCCTAAGAACTTCAAACTGCCCAAATAAACAAAGGTAAATCCTGTACCAAATTAGAACTAAATTCACAAGCAACAAGGACGACAGTTACCTGCTAATGTTGCTGCGGCAGCCAGTCCTGCTGCAGTGTACGGATCAGTCCCTGGAGGAGCAGCACTAATAATATACGGATTTGGCACAAACGCAGCTGGAGCAAGGCCTGCTGAGAATACACCAGCTGTATTTAAAAGGGGGAGAAATAATGAATGAAAATGTAAAGTATGATTTTATTAGGAATAACACTCCTACTCTGAATTTGGGGTGGGAGAGGAAAATGTGTATAATGGTTCAGATTCTTATTTACTGAGTAGCCTTGAGCATGTAACACAACCTGACTCTAAGGTTTCTCATTTATGAAACAGATGTATCACCAGTTGTCTTAGAGGATTTTTGTATTAAATGTGATATCAAATATGAAATGACTGTATAGTACTAACACATGACAGACACCCAATAAACATTTAGAGCTAAAACTACTATTGTTGAACAGTAGTTTTTTATTCAATATTTATTAAGTCATGCTGTAAGCTAAGGATTCAACAATGAGCAAGACAGACAGGATCTACCCTCACAAGTCACTTCATCTAATGAGAAAAACAAGTAAACTGGCAGTCGGGATATACTGTAAGTGCTATGGGCATACAGAGGAAGGGCATCTAACAAGCTCTGGAAGGTGTGGGTAGGATAGAGGGGTAATAATGTATGGTAAGATAAAACTGGAGCTATAATCAGAGCGAAGACCCATGGAAGAGCGTCCTGAGTCCTATTAGTTTGGACTTTACCTTGAAAGCCATTGGAAAACAATGAAGTTCTAAGGAGAATGACTTTAAGCCCACTTCTGAGTCTAATATATGCCAACAGCGATTCAGTAAAGGCTAAGAAAAAAAACCTTAAATGTTCACTGAGAGAATAAACTGCTAGTATTGAAGAGTCACTGCTGTGGACTTTTTAATATAAGCTGATAACAAATTACCTTGAAACTGTGCTGCTACAGTTGCCCCTTCTGAAAATAATTGAGCAAGTAGAAGATGAAGAAATAACAGAAAAGGTTGTTTTTAAAGTTAAAGGAGCTCAAAAAGCCTCAAGTTTAAAAGGTAATTAAGGAGAAGGGAATATGGGTATAAAAACAGGTAGATATGAAGTAATTTTTGAAAAGGTATTAAAAAATAGCATTTATCTTAAAATCTAGACCTTAAAATCAAGGTTCAGAAACTTAAATTCTAACTTATAGTGGCTTTTAAGCTTTTGGCTGTGACTCACAATATGAATTATGTTTCATATTGACCTACTGTCAATATACACACATATATGCCACAAACAAACATCTCAAAAAAAACCCACCCTTATCCTTATGAAGTTCCAATGTACCCTATTTTCTATTTGTTAACTTCTATAATGTATTTAATTTTAACAATACTGGTCACACCCTACAACACTGGTATCCTTAACATACCCATTTGAAAAATCTATTTCTTAATAAAGGAAGCAAGAATTAAACTGAGGTTCAACAAAATCCTTACACTGTTTAAAAAAATCATTTGTTCTGGGTTGCATTCTTAACTATATCCTAGGTCAATCAAAGGTTTCAAAGTTTCTCTTCAGTTCCTTTATCATGAATTTTCTTTATCAGTGAATAGAAAATGATTTATTAGTATTCGTGTTCTATTCATACCACCAGAAAATCTTAGAGCCAGGGCTTAATTTCTTTATATTCTATATTTTTATGGTTAAAAACATATGGTTTTTAAAAACTCAAATACTACTGGAGTATACAAAGTAGAAAGCCAAAAGTCCTCATGTAATCTTTTGAGACAAGTTAGTTTATATCCTCCTAAATTTTTTTCAATTTTAGAAATGATTTTAACACAACTTTCTCCATAATTATATAACGCAGATATGAAGGGTTCAAATATTTGAAAAACATGGAATTAGTCTGACCTAATGGATATATACTGAACTTTCTGCTGAAAAGAGGAGGACCTATATTTCAAGTTCACATGATTCACTTAGAAATACTTACAACATATTAAACATAAAACAATATGCTTGTGCATTAAACACCAAAATAAATGCCGACCATATATTTGTGTTTGCCTGTATATATATATCTGATTTTAGTTGTATTTACATATACATGTATGTATAAATATATTTCTAAATTTTTTAACACACACACATTTTATATTCTAAGTTATAATGTGATTTTAATACACTTTTTTCAGAATGCCAATTAACGATAGATTCCCCTTTTCTATGTCAACAGATGACCCATCTAGCTCATTTTTTTCTAATGACTGTTTGGATATATTCTGTTTTTATAGAAAGAACATGATTTAACCAGTCTACTATTGAGATAACTATATATATAGTTTACAATCTTTTGCTGTAAGTAATCCTATTATTCTTTAAGTATACTAGTCTCTGCATTATTCTCATATACTTATGATGAAAATTCACTTAAATGGGCAAATACATATAAATTCTTGATCTATTTCCAAATTAGCCTCCAGGGAAGTTGTAGTAATTTATATTCCTGTCAGGAGAATATGAGAATGCCACTCACATTCCTGCCAAAATAGGCCTTTATCAGACTTTTTAAACTGCTGTCAATCTGAGACTCAAAATAAAGCATTAAAGATTTTTTTGTTTTAATCCATGACTGTCTATCAAAGAGGCAAAATACATCAATCTTTTATACCTTTTTATTTAAATTTTATACCTTTTTAATCTATCAGGAATAGGGCCCAATTATCTCCAAGCTATTTTCCAAATATACTTTTACCATTAATTTGAAATGTCAATTACAATAAAAAAAAAGTTCTGCCAAATCTTTAAAGATCATGTCAGTTCAGTGTTATTTAAAATACACCGATTCATTTTTAAAAAAGGTATTTCTAAGTCCTTTTTATGAAGCAAATATACTGATACAAAATCTTACAAAAAAATGCAAAAATGCACACACACAAACTTAAAGACTGATTTCATTAACACACTATTGATGCAAAAAGGCTAAATAAAACAAATTGAAAGAGTTAATTTAAAGAATTACACATTAGCCTTTTTTTATCCCAAGAATGCAGGGATGATTCAACTATTAGAAAACATCATTCAAAAATTTATTATTTGCAAATCAAGAACTTTCCTAGATACCAATTTAAAGGTAGAAGGTCATTTAAAATGAATGCAAAAGATAAAATAACCTAAGGACAAACTAACCAAGCAATATGCAAGCTTGTATGATACAAAAACTTTAAAGCATTCATAAACAACACAAAAGCAAACTTTTAAGTAGAGATGTACCTTGTCCTCCATAAGAATACTTAATATCATAAAGATGTCCACTTTTCCTAATTTACAATTTTAACCTCATCTTCTTGGAAGTAAGTGAATGCCAAAGTTCATAAGAAAATGCAAATAAGAACAGAAAATTTAAAACCAAAAAGGAAGAGCAATGATGGGTGGTGTACTACCTTGCCATGTATTAAAACAGTACCATAAAGCTTCAAGAAATAAAGTATTGTACGAACAGCCATGAGTAGACAGGAGTTAATACATTTCTAACAATGAAAAGGAAGGACTAAGTACAGGGATAAAGGAAGCTGGGGGGAAGAGTACATGCTGCTATTAGAAGTCATCTAAAAACGTGTGGTCCATCTTTGATAAAAATCAGAAATAAAACTTGGGACCTGAGAGGCTTTCTTGGATTGGCAATAGAAAGTTAAGGGAAGAGAACCAACTTTATATTCCCTCTTTCCATAGATTCTGATGTTGAGAGTATTCACAACTTTTCCAACCAGTTAACAGACCAAGGTTAGCTAAAATCAAATAGACATGGTATTAGTTACATCGATCCAAGATTTGACAAAGTAACATAAAACTATATGCACATATTTACCAATGTCATACTCATTTTGGTACTGTACTATAACTATGTAAGATGTACCCATTCAGGGAAAACTAGTGAGGAACCTCTTTGAGCTCTCTTTGCAGCTTCATGTGAACCTGCATTTCAAAGTAAAAACTTAGAAACAACAACAAAAACCCCAATATGGACATGTACCAATACTTTAACTCTAGCAGTAACAAATGTGTAATTTTAATAATTCACATTACAGTAAAGAATAATGGCCAAAGAACAAACAGCTTAATGAAGAAAACGTTTTAGGACAGGATTCCAATTTCCAAACCATTTTAATGTATATTCTGGCTTTATAATGGACAAAAACAACATTTGAATTTCCACGTTAGGCTCTCTCGACTTGATATTGAGAAAAAAGAAACTTATGCACTGACAGCTTTCATGAAGTTTTAGATTTTTCTTTAACCAAGGACACAAGTAATAATCAGAAACAGTTCTTCCTGACTTAATCTTTACTCTTGCCCTGAAATCTATTACTCTTTGGTCTCAATGAGATATTTCAAAAAGTAATGAAATACCATTCAGTAGAAGAAAAATGGAACATTCTAAAACACTGTAACAACATTTTCTAACAGTCTAACCAAAATGGTAACTCAGGAAAACTCACCTATGTGTGGTTGCTGAGCTGCGGCTAATGCATATTGCTGCTGTTGCGCTGCAGTTAACTGCTGAACTGTTAGTGCATTAGTCCTCTGGAAGAGCTGTTAGAAAAAAGTTTAATACAAAGATTAGTCTCAAAGCATTTCGTTTTTATTTAGAAAGCTGGAAATAGAATATTTTAAACACTATTACACTCACTTTCTCAACTAAAATGACATTTTATTCAATACAACATTAAGTGTTTCCAGAACACCCCTATTCATGTCAATGCCTCATAGCACTTCAGGCTATACCCAACATGATTAAGAGGAGCTTCTTTAAAGGAGAGGTATGAGTTACCTGCTGCTGGGAATTGTAGTCAAAAAGGCCTACAGTAGCTCCTGAAGAGTCCATTGGTACCTGATTACCAGGATAGTCAAACTGTAAGGAATCCAGACCAACTTGTTCCATGGCATCCAGATTCTGAGTTTCAGGATTTGAAAATTCTTCAACAAGTGGTTTATTAGCTGTAGGATTAGGAAGAGGCCCCAATCCTTCTGGGGGATTAGTATTGGGGGCCAGGCGCTCAACTACTTCAGTTGGAGAGGATTGACGACTTCCAGGAGTACGACTATATAAAGAAAACAGAACGGCATTATGGGTAAAAGTAAAAAATCAGTCAAAAGTTGAAATAGGGAAGTAGGAAAACCATGAAAACCAAATGGCTGTGGAATACAGAAGACAGATTAGGCACTCTAGGTCACTAACCATTCTATTTTATCACATTTTTTTCCCTAAGTTTTCTTAAGAACTCATATTGGACTCATATGGTTTCTTTGTATTATCAATGATTATTCTCTCAATTTGAAGAGAATAAGGAAATAACTCAATTTTACAGATAATAAAATTGGCTAACTTTGCTTTGAATCATAGACAAAATGAATGGTGGGTATGAATAGCCAACTCTCAAGTAACAAATGTGGGAAGGCTCAAAAATAAAACCTACCTACTATATGTACTTCTCTCTTGCCCATAATTTTGCCATAACATCTTGCTTAATAATATTTCAGAAAAAACTGGCTACAAAGACCAGTTTCATGACTTCATCACTGTCTTCATAACTTCAGAGTGTAAAATGTGGGATACACAGTGCCCAGAAAAGGGCCGTGAACTAAGACAAAAAGGTTGACTTCCAACTCTGTCTTTAAATATGAGCAAATCATTTAGACTACCAGGCCTTGGTTTCCTTATTGAGGAGACTGAAGAGATGTTTTTTTTTGTTGTTGTTCCAACTAAGAACAAGAAACCTACTTGTGAAAACCCTATACTGACAGCTCTCCAAAAATCATCTTTATTGTACCAAATTGTCTGAGTTTAAGTCATCAGAAAGAAATGGAAATGTATGACATAATTTATCAAAAATTAAGTATACATATCAATGAAAAGTATAATTCTACATATAAAAAAAAAAGCAACTGCATACAGACTAGCCTCAATTTTCCTGAAAGGTTTATTAACATTGGACTAAATTTCAAGCACTGACTCTTCTATTTGTATCAACATCCATCATGGTCTAAACTTTATTTTTACTTTATTTCTAGACATAAATGATCCTCATTTAGAATCTCTTTTCTTGTACAGAAGTATTTTAAACAAGATCCTTTTCCTCACAAGAAATAAATCTGTCCTGAGAAACCATAAATTCATTGTATATTTGAACATAAGAACTTTAAATAAATGGCAATACGTATTTTACCTAGCCTTCAAAGAGTTACACCCATGTAACTCTGCTCCCAACTTCAGTTACTTTACATTGGGATAAATTTACTAACATGTAAGGAGCATTTTATAAAGCAATTACTTATATAAGAACTGCTTTCCAGATATTTAGGTGAACTTACATTTTACTTAAAAAAAAAAATCAACCAATGTCCTTTTAACATTAGACAAATTTCTAGCTCCTTTCACTTTTAACCATTCCTAAATTTTCATGTGAATATTCCAAAAGTTCATTTTTCATTCAGAATATATGGGGGAAAAAAAACAGAACTGAAAGGATCTTCTTTAAAATCAGCCAATTAAAAAAAAGAAAGCCTTCTAGTTCTTTCAGTTCTACTCCAGTAATGTATATACATATTGATGATGTATCAGTTAATGCACATATTAACTATGTGTTAGCACTCTGACCACATGGCCACAGACAGCTCTTACAACATCAAGTACAATATTGTATCTAAGATAATTCATAAACAATTTTAAATACATATCCCAAACTTAATGGAATAAGATCAGAAAGCTAATAAATGTAAAGTTCTTATTAATATGGAGAAGTATAGCCTTTCATACAAAACAACTATAATAAAGCAAAAAGTAGAGGATACAACAGAAAAAAGTCGTTGTGCTATCAGTGGTGCTATTTTCTTGCTATAGTTAATGGCGTATTAACACTTCAATTATAAATGTATATTCTAAAGGGTTTATAATCAACTTCATTTTACATGCATGCCCTTGACTGAAACTTAGATTAGGTAATAGCAGAAGAGCACAAGCAGGATAAGGCAGGTTCTAAAACAAAATGAACAGCACTAAATTTATTTCTCGTCAAAAGAGGTTTACTGGTTTTGGATGCTTTTTTGCACTTAGAATGGATACTAATGGTACCGTTTTTAAGCAGCACTGTTACTCTGGTTTTGATAACTAAAGGCAATAAAGGTCAAAATATACCACCCACATGTACCTATACTCAGTTAACTGAGATTCCATGGTTTACAAATTCTCAAAGAAACAGCTCATTTTCAGATATAGGCTCCAAAGCATCTGACTATTGAAGTCTAAAGTACAGGAAATCAGTCTGAAGAAAAACTCCCTAATATTTAGATAAATGTGCCTAATCTAAAGACCAAAGCTAGAAGAAAATACTTAACTGTCATAAATGGACAACTAAAAGGCAACACCTCAAAGAATTCTGAGCTTAAAGCTAACATTTTCTAGTCTCTAATATGCCCCCTACTTCCTAATTTCAGGAATATCAATTATTAGCACAAACTCATATACTGTAATAACAAGGATCATAGCTCCTAAGTTAATTAGGTTTCCTTATGTCCAAGGTTAAGACTTAAATGGGAGATAGGGGATACAATATAGGGCTAGAAGGAAACTCCAAAGAAAGGTGCTCAACACCACAAAGAGTTTGCCAAGTAAAATTACAGATCACACCTAAAAATCACTGAGTTTTAGCAGGGAGGAAAAAGTTACAATTTAGACTACCAATATTAGCAGAAAGGTAACAGCAACTTCTAACATTACTCCTTCAATGGAATGCACTGTTTTAGACTGTTTTGAAGAATTTTAAGTGGCTCATAATCATTAGTATTCCATATGAAGAAATTAAATCTTGCCTCCAGATTAACACAAGGTATAAAATAAACCAAAATTGGAAAAGTATCTAAATCAGTCACATCAGCTAGAAGTAATAATCTCTAAAGATATGTTTTTCTTCTTGAGAAAGTTAAAATCTTACTTAAAATCTTTGCAATCGGCATCCATTCCATTTGGCAAACCTCTGCCATTTATTTTAGAATCATCATCATCTCCTTGTTTAAGATCTCTGTTTTGGTCCTCCTCAAATGGAGAAGCCTTGCCTTTTTGATCTCCTTTCTCAGGTCCATCTGTTTCAGCATCTCTAGTGCCCTGAGGAAAAAGAATCTGTTTGATTCTGAATATTTAATAGAACACAAAAAAGGTACCATACGGTGACCTAAAACTACACTATGTGCATGTAAACAGTAAAACCATTGAATCTTATTTTAATTTTGTAGTCAACTAATTTACCAAAGGTCAAAAAACTTGAGTACAAACCAGTGATTTATAACAGAAGGGCTAAGGCAACCTTAACTATAGCGGTGCTGGAAAAGCAGTAACACCACAAATGAGAAAAATTCTACTTAATGCATAGATAATTTTGCTTACTTTCAGATCAAGTACTATCATGATAAGCAATTTTAATCTTGAAATTTGTTTTTTAATTAATATGATTTCATTTTTGTAACATAGTTAAGATTATAAATATTCCCAGTGGTTCTATTGGTTCATGGACTTCAAGAAGTGGCCAAGAAGAGAAAACAAGAAGAGCTTCAACAGCTACAAATTTTCTTCAGCTTTAGTAAGGGCCAGAAAAATAAACTGATTTAAAGACAAATCAAATAACCATCAAGCAGTTATTAAGTATTTCTTTATTTAAAATACTTACAAAAGTTCCCTTCCTAAATCGAGAATCCAATTTATCAGCAGGAGAAGAACTTAATACATATTCTACCATGCTCACGCCAAGGCCTCCACTTTCTGATCGCGGAGACAGTATTGCATTTACTTCACTGTTTCCATGAAAACCCTGTCCAGATCTTCTCTGTACCATAATAGGCTGGGACATTGAATGGTCTGTTTTAAAGAAAGAACACAATTACACATTTGTACTTTTAAACTAACCAAAATGTATGTATACCTGTTGGTACACTAAAGTAAGAAAAATCATACTGTTTTATCTAGAATATTATTTTAGATTTATAAAAAGCTTTTCTTTCTGTTGAGACTCATGGCCTGGGTACATTTCTTGGAATACAGAGAGAAAAGGCCATTTGGTTAAAAAAAAAAAAAAGTAAAAGTCTATGTGAAAAGCCATCATACTAAGAAGGCCAATGAAAACAGAAACATTAAATCTGAAGGCTCAGTTGCCTATAAGCATCATAGTAAAAAGTTAAAGTTCTTTTGGTGATTCATAGTAATTGAAAACAAAAATCTTAAAGGATAAAACCTAGAATAATAAAAATAGCTCCTCCTAAATTGGCAGAGGCACTTTTCAAACTCACAGTTATGCACTGGATGTATTCAAAACACATGGTTGTACCTCTGTAAACACAAATAATTTCGAAAAAACCAGTAAAATCAAGGAATATTCTATTCTTGGTATAAAAACTAAGTATCACCTAAAGATTATTTTTAAAATTCCTTCTAGTTTAAAAGTTTCCCATTTATTTTTAAAGCATTATTCATCTGGTGTGAATACCTTTTCTACATGTTTTTGTGACAGAGGAAAGGCAATATTTAAGAGCAGAGAGCAAATGAAATACAAATACAATAAAACATTTGAGGCAACACTCACAGATTGCCAAAAAAAAATTTTTTTTAAAACCAGGAAGCTGCCAGCTACCTCTGACTTGTTTATGAACATGCACAGTATCACATCTAGTCCTTAAAGGGCTGACTATCACATTTACTCAGTCAACATTTCATTAGCTGTATTTATTTTTAAATGACATTGCTACTTTTTAAAATCTACATTAAAACATTTCCATTCAGTACTGTTGTGTATGAGATTAGTTGTTACATTTTTTCATTCAGTAATTCACCCATTCCTTTATCCATTTCAAATACTGATTTACTATTTTTGGTATGCTAAGCCTTGTGCAATGTATGGGGAATCCAAGAACAAATAAGACAGCCCCTGCGCTCAAAGAGATCATAGGTTTATGAAAAGGCAGTCATAACAGAGGAAAAGTGCTTCGAGAGTAATCCAGGATACTATGGGAACAGAAAGAAGGGGTATCAATCCTTCCCAGTCTTAGAGTGAATCCTAAAGGAAAAAAGATGAAGGGTAAAGAGTTAAAGTGAGCAAAAAAGTGAGGATGGGGGTGGAAAGAGCATTTCAGTTTGAGAAATCAGAATGTTCAAAGGCCTGGAAGTGCCAGGAGAACATAAGGGAAATGAACAATCACAAGTAGTTCAGTTCAGTGAGATGAAAATATTAATCTTTCTGAGAATGACAATTCCTTTCAGGACAAGGTATATGTTATTCATGTGTGTACAACTTGGCATTCAATAAATATTTGTTCAGTAAACAGAATGACTCCGTTTCTCATTTTCTCATGTCTTCTGATAAAGACTAATATTCACCTTCAAAATTTAACCAATTAAAAAAGCTAAATTGGGAAAGGGAGTGGTACAAGAAAGTAAAATTATAAATATGACACTAAAAGAAATATCAGGGATATACAAACATGTTGCTTAAATGTTTTATTGCTAGTACTAGTTGTCCTCCAAATAGAACACACCAAAAATATTTCCCTACCATCAATCTTAAAAATAATCTCTCTTTACTATGTTGTTCTCAAAATGCTTGTCCTGGAATCTCTTAAAAAAAATATTTGGTTCTGATAAATAAAGTAATTAACCATTCAATCTTCAAAACCAAAAACAAAACATGTCTATCAACCAAGTTTTCAAGCACATGATTTTAGGGAAAAAAAGTACCTTTTGTGGGAGAAATGTATCCCAGTCCTAATAACTGAATAATTTAAATTATGAGTCCAATTTCATATAGGTTAATTCAAACCCAGGAAAAAAAATTTTTAAGGGCAAGGATATTTTATTTGTTCTCAAAATCTAACATATTATATATATATTGGTTGAACTCAAAGAAAATCCCTAGTATTTTAAAGAAATTTTAGTCTAAATTCGTAGTTACCAAAGTTTTCAATCTTCTCCAATTTTGATTTCTCCACTAGATGTAAAAGTATATTAATCATTAAAATGTTCTAGCACTTCCTAACTTTTTGGCAATTATTTTAGTTTAAAAACAAATTTTAAAACTATAAAGGACCTGAAAATCTTTGAATATATTTTAATGATATGGAGAATAAAGAAATATCTGATAATTTGCACTCAAAATATAAGGTTAATTTGATAATTATCATCCAGAAATTTGTTTTTGTTACTTTGGTAATTTTATATACCTTTAGCAATCTTCATTAAACTCAGTTTTAAAAAGAGAAAACTTATTTGTAAAATACATATTGGTAGTTCCATATGTTCATTTCTAAAATTCTACTAATCAGAAACATTAAAAAATATAATCAGTACTATTTTAAGAACATAGCCATGCTCTTTAATTTACAAATACTGTCACTCCCGTGAATTATACTCTTTACCTACCAGTTCTTTTTCACTTCAGTTTCTTAGACTTAATTCTCTCTCTACTACTTAGATGGCAAAACATCCACTCTCCTCCCTTTCTGGGAATTCTACCTAAAGGAGTTTATACTTCCTTTCTAGGTGTGGCTAATGTCTAGTAAAACTCTAATACAAGTTAATGAAATATAAGGTTGAAAATACCCATGGTTAAATTAATATATTCTCTATTTTAATATTCTCTAATACTAATGTGTCAAAATTTTATAATCAGAGTTAACTTCAAACCAAACTTTATAAAACCTTATGACTAACACTTAATCATGAAGTGGACCATTAGATAAGGCTTAATTTACCTAAGAAAATGTGTTATAATGATTTATGAAATCCTTAACAAAGACATCACAAGTTTTCTCCAAGTATTGTTGGGGGGTAGACAGGGTTTTTTTAAAAGTTCAAGTAAACTCATAATTCTCACACATAACACCAATAACTTACGAGAAGTTCCCCATGCAGTCTCTCTCCATTCATCATCCCCGAGAAATATGCCTTTTTGTCCATCTTTTGTTGAATCATCAGGTTCCCAAAACTTTTTGGTAGGCAAAAGCTATTTGGGAGAAAAAAAAATATTACATTTAAACTTTATTCTAATTACAAAAAACTAGTATGTGGGGGAAAGCAAGCTTACTACCGATATGTAAGTTTTCAATGCTAATGAAAATTCAAAGTGACCTATTTTCTAATTTGTTTTGTTAATAATAAAGTAAATCCCCACTTATATTTAGGTACTGGCCCTAAAAATTCTAGACCTGAAATTCATCAATGTCCACTTAGGACTTTTCTACATTTTCCAAGTGGTTTTACAGTCATGTGATTTTCTTTATAAATTTTTTCAAAGACTTACTGCATTTCTTATTCGATACAGATAATACAATAAAAATATCTACACATGTGGTTAAAATTTTTCCTTGATTTCTAAGTACTGCCTTAGGGATCACCCCTTATCCTAGAGCCTCCATGATAGAAAATATATTTTCATTCTTCACCTATTCAATGGTAATGAACTTTCCAACTCTTCCTAGGTCCTGAATAACAGCAATCTATCCATTCCCAAATCAGGAAGTTAAGGATGGTGGAAGAGACACATAGGAAAGACCCTCAAATACTTTCGAGATAAAAATCTCAAGGCCCTGTACTCTATCCTATATTATGGCATACACACCATATAAAAATTCTGATACAACCACTCACACAGTACTCAAAATATACATTAGGCCAATTCCTAATGATACTTAAATACTCATCCAGGTCTCTGCTCTCTACCTTCCCTGACACTCAGAGAAGGTGGACTGGAGGTACATATGTTTATTTGAAAATGATAAACTGGTTTACTGGTTTTCTGCGATGTGTATTTGGCATTTTAAATAAGCATTCCTAAGATACCCATCCCTCTCAGATCATAATTAGGGGCCCAGTCTTGCAGTGCTCATATTTAACCTGTTTATAACTTCTTTTACTACACTTATCACACTAAATTGCCTGTTTGCCTCCTGAAAGGCATGGTGACCTTATCTTTAGCAAGTTCACAAAAATAAAAACTGAAATAAAATGAACGTAGTAAAACCTGAATTGGATCTGAGAGAGAAGACTCTCTGTGCGTGTGTGTGTGCTGGGGACTGAAAGTGTGAATGGAAAGTGAGGAAGACATAGTAATCATGAACAAAGGTAACAATTTGAGAATATACATAGTGTGTAGAACAGGATATGAGATTTAGGAATAAATGTGGGAAGATCAATATTAATGCGGGTAAAGCTATCTAGGTCAGATTATGACATGCTAAAGAAATATATGTTACATTGAAGCAATTGGGAATATCAACAGAAGTTGACAAGAATGACATTAATGTTTTAGAAAGCAACTCAAGCTGTAAGTTTTAAGAATAATGGATATTCTAGACTAGAGGCAAGGAGATAGGTTCAGAATTACAACAGGGCCAAGATGACAATAACAAAAAGAGGTACTGACTGAGAAAATAAAATGGATTTAAAACACACTTAGGAGAGTTATTAAGATATGAATAGAAATGGGGGTGGGTGGCAGGTGGAGATAAAAAGGATATAAAACCTATATAAAAAGGAGATAAAACTTATAATTTTGGGAGCAAGGTAAATGGTATTCACCAAAACAGAAAAAACAGGAGGAGCAGCTTTCTTTTTTGAAGAAAGGGGAAAAATTCAATTTGGGCATGTTTGTAACCTACCAATCTTTTGCTGAACTATTTCTAATTTTAAAGGAAACTAACTTTGCTATTTTAAAGAAGAAATGTTTTTGCATATTAGGATATTCCTGAGCTACAAAATGATTTATATTTAAAGTACATATATTTTAAACAATAATCTGCTCTAATAAAGATCCCAGTAAAATGCAACCTCTGTTCTTCTGATTTTTAAGAAATCTCACTCTAAAAGTTTCATGTACATATGCATGTAAATTTCATGAAAATATTCAAAATGTAAAGCTGATACTACAATACTAAAACGTTATACTTGATGTATTTAACATTTACTCATAGTAAAATTCAATCCCTTAAAAATATTGTATAAGCAAGCCATTTCAGGCATAAGAAAATGGTCCTTGAGAGAACAAAGAAATGCTTTTACCCCATATTTCGTGAAGAAAAATGCTTCAATATCAAGATAAAAGTAACAAATAAGGAATCAAAAATCGTGGTAACAACTTAATAGAAGCATTTATCACAGACATAGAAGCAGCTGACACAACCTAATCTGAGATAGAAGAAATAATAGATTCTCTTTGAGCGAACTATTTCAAAGTCTTGAGATAAGGTTCCTGGTAGTGCTGCAGTAGCAACTCACAGACCACTGCTTTAAAACGCAAACTACAACTGGGGTGGGGAGGAGTTTACGTCAAGCACTTAGTGCAATGAATTCCTCTTCATTTTACAAACATTTGTAGTTATCACGTACAGGAAAACAATCTAGTAGTTAATAAAATCAACACTTCTAACAAAGGCCTTTAACTAACACTCAGAAATAGCCTTCTGTGACAATTTAGATACTGATTCCAAATACTTTTGGAGAAACTACTAGCTTGTGACCGAGAATAAGTTAAAATGACTAAATATAGGGGAAGGCAACAATTCAGGATAGAACAGTTAAAAAAAAAGAGAACATTAACAGGTACACTGGTTCAAACAGCAATAAAAATAGAGGTTTGCCCCTGGAGACTCTTTCACTGTAGTCAATAGGAGGAAGCATGTTACAGAAAACAAGGACTAAGGGATCTTAAAAATCTATAAAATATATTATCCAATATTACTTCATATTAGTTTCCTAACTAACAAAACTTCTCAACAAACCACAGGTGATTCAGGATTTCTTGTCAACCTGCTCCTCTATCCTTTCAGCTCAGAAATGATTGGGTGGACATACAAATTCATCCCCCAACTGTCTACCATTTTATTAGATCTTTCCTACAAAAAGCATTTGGCTTGCCGGAATCTTCAAAGAAGTCAGTCAACACTCCAGCAAACTGCCTCAAAATAAGTAATAAATAAAATTCTTGCTAGAGTTTATGAGGTGCATTGATACTTGAGTTAACACAAACTGTTTTGGTAAATCACCAAACCAACCAAATTAACATAAGGCTAAGAATCATAGGGATTTAAAAGGCTATGTCTACATCACGGTGTTTTAAATTAAATTGCTCTATAAAACCCAAGTTAGGATCCTTTCGAGAAAGGGGAATGCTAGTAAAAATTATGTTATGACACAAGGTAATTCCTCAGAACTCCAGAATGAGGACTTCTCAGCCTTTAATATTAATTTTTCTGTTAATAAAACACACCAATACTTCTTAACTTTTTCAGATCACACCACTTCTCCAGTTCATCTCCACTCCTAATATCCCTTATTAGCACCAGCAAATGTTATTAGATATGATCATTTCCAATGGGAATCGGTATTGTATGTAAACCTCAATGCACTCTCTAGTTCAAACTGGTATTCAAGCACTATTACATGGTCTTGGGCCAGTTAATTAACAGTTCTGAGCTTTAGTTTCCTCATCTGTAAAGTCAAGATAATAATAAAACTACTGCCATAGTTTCTGTGAGGCTAGAAAGAAATAAATATACTGCTTAAAACAGCATCTAGCACATAGCAGACAAAACAATAGTAGGTATCCTATCAGAAGTATCAATCTTTTATTATAAAACATGACTAACACCCTGGCCAGCAACATTTAACTGCCTGATTTTTAAGGACTGTAATATTATTCATTACAAAAATCTTGTCTATGTATTGTTTGCCTCTTTAAGTCTGTTTTGAGTATCCTAGAGGCATCTTGAAACCCCACTACTTATGAAGCAAAGTTGCCTTAAACAGTCACATTTTATATAAGGAAACATAATCAGAGTTAAGCTGTTCAAAGTTACACATATAGCTAGTAAATGGCTGCATAAGGATCTGAATCCATTATCTGTTTAAGGCCCATTTTCTTTACATTTAATTACCACAGAAGATGGTTCTTTTCAACCATAGTCTAATTCATCAGTATTTCTGAAAATTTCCAGTATTAGGCCACCACTAGATGTAATGAAAAAATAAAAACTTATGGTATTATCATGATATTCAGCCCATATAATGTAGGTATTCATTATAGTGGATAAAGCTTAAGACAGAACTGTTAACATAAGGATTTACATACGTAAAACTACGATGAGCTATTTGAAACAGATATTTTCCATTCCCATTATCCCTAACAGCTCAGTGTGAGAGCATTTGAGAGATGTATGTGATTCATACAAAAGGTTACTTCTATTACTGTCTTCAAAAAAGTCAGTCTTATTCAAGTTCACAGCACTAATGATAGATCCAAAAGAGAATAGAAGTTTCCTTATTCCCCTAATCCACTTCACCGCACTACTTGGGTGGGGTCTTAGTACATATATTTACTTTAAACATTACTGCATCAGAAAAGAAAGGAGGGAGCATTAGTTATCATACCAAGCTTTGAATACGCCCCAAACAAAAGACATCAACTCAAGTGATTTAAAGTTAAATACTGGGCTCCCTAAAAAATTTCAGGCAGAGGTCTCTTTCTGCTTACTTAAAATATAAACAGGAACTTAGATATACATATAAAAAGTAATAAGCATATGCCTCTGCCAAGTAGTTTTAAAACACTATGCTAATGAAGTTAAGCTTAAACTCCTATGGATTTTTTGCTCTTTTTAAGCCATATTGACATAATATAAATCAGGTCTTTTGACAGAAATGTGCTGTGGAAAAATATGGAAAGGATGGGTTTATGAATGGATGAATATAAATTTGTTCCTATTTCTGAATCAATAACCAAAAGAGACTGCCCTTCTGATGATGGTTCAGCAAAGCTACCATAACCTATAAAAACCAATACATCTGAAAATAGTCCTATATGGAATGCAGTGTTTTGTACATTAAAGAGATTTACAATAACTTCAGACATAAAAGGAAAACTGTATTTTTAAAAAGTGAAAAATAGGGCAATCTATAAAAAAAGGATGTTGCATTTAAAAAATACACAAGCAATTTTAGAAAACTTAAAGGTCAGAAACTCAGGGCTGCTTTTAATTTATTAAAATGAATGAATTCTGGGATAAAACAAAAAAACCTCACCTGTCAGGAAAGGAGGAGAAGACTGGTGAGAGAGAGACAGGCAAAGAAGGAAATCCCAGAAGGTTCCTTGCTGCCTGTGAGATGAGGAAAGATAGAAAGGCTTGTGGGAGAGAGAACCCAAAGACAGAAACCTGAGTAGGTTTCTTAGCTAGTAGAGGTAACAGAAATAGTTGGTAAACTGTTGGGAAAAAAATTTAGTGAGTAACAGCTTATTTAAAAATACATTTTTACTAGATGAAGGTCATAGAAGCACTGACCTAATATCTGCTAGAAAAACAGGCAGCTTAAACCCTACTCACTTTTACTCTGCATATCTGACATTTCCATTAAGAAAGCCTAAATTTAAGCTTTGACCATTTAACATACTATTCAACCTAGCTTCTCTCTTTTCTAAAAACCTCAAATATCCCTCCCCCACCTGCCCTGCAAAGTATCTAATTAATCTCTTTCAACCACTGTCTATTCATGACATTTTTTTAAACTGCAAAGATGTTTTTGGATTTATCAAATACTATTTAGAAAGAGAGAAAAAAAGGAGTGAATTTGTAAATACACACAATGTAGATCTGGGAAGTAAAGTGTGTGTCAGGGGTCTAAATAGGATTAAGGTTATGTGACTTTGTTCTTAAAAAAAAAAAATCAAGTTTTTCAGATTATGCTGAAACACTGTTCAAACCTGCTTTTAAGATACTTTCTTTAGCTTTCTAAAGACCAAAGAAAAGAAGGAGAAGGGAAAACACCAAGCCCTTTTCAACAGCTTGTTTTCACTCAGCCATTGTGTAAATAATGCTTAAGCAGCCACAGCACTGCAATGAAGATCGTTTGTTTTGTTTTGAACTAAAAAATTGTCCCCTCTCTCAAGTTTTTCTTAGGGCCCAGAATTTTACCTTATGCACTGGACTAACAAGTTTACTTTGGCAGTACTTATGCTTAAGCACCTTAACTCACCCTTAAATCAGTCCTCTGAAAATGACAAACTCTTTGAAAAACGCTGTTCTGGAGAAGGGGGGGGTTAGCTAGCTGCAGGGTGCCCTCTTGTGGCCCAGAGAAGTGACTGGACTCTTTCTGCATCTGAAGAGCACAGCATTGAATGGAGTTGAGTCTTATGAAAGTCTCTAATCTATCAAGTAAAATAATCTCCAGGGACAAGCAGTTATTACACATCTTAGGTCTGTTCACCACTATTTTTGATTATCAAAATCCAGACTATTTGATTACTACAGAACATGACAAAATAAAGATGTGACCCCCAAGGGTTTTCATAACAATTAAAGTTTTCTAAATATTCATTAGATACATGGAAAACTGGGTATTTTTGATGCCTTAATTATGTAATGGTGAGGTTAAATGGAATGCCTCAACAAAAATCATAATTAACAGTACTGATAAGATTTAGAATGCCCACTGTGTGCTAGTCTTTCAAAGCTAACAATCTAAAGAGGAGACTAATATAAAATAAAATGAACTGTAACCAGTAATATAATAAATATATAAAGGTCTGATAAGTCAGATGAGGAAGTAATTAATTCTGCTGCAGACAGCAATGGAACATGTAAGTCTTTTCCAGTAGAGTCTTGTAGAGAATTAGAAGTTTGTTAAGCAAACAGTAAACAGAACAGATTTGGGAAGAGAGAATAGTGAACCATATGTGGCTAAAGCAAACACAGCATATATATATAAACCAGACAGGACAAAAATAAAGGCATCTCTTTTCTGAGCAAAGTAAATATGGTTCATTACCAAAATACAAGACTACCTAAACAAGTCAATCAAATCAATTAGACACAGATCATCTCATTAAACATTACTAAAAATTTTTTTTAAAAGCTTATAATTATAACTATAGAATTGTATAATCTGAGATTTAAAAAACCCATAGAATTTGATATAACCACTATTTGCAAGAAAATTTATGGTTAAAAAAAGTAAGTCTTAATGGCTCCAATAATCAAAGTGAGATATACATTCTTAGTAGTCATAAATATTTACCTCTCCCATTCCCCGAGATTCTAATGCAAGAGCTTGAAAATCATGATTCATTTCATCCACAGATCAAACCTATTAAAAAACAAAAACAAAATAAAAAATTAGCAGGAAGAAAAATCTAAACAATAGACTGCCATCAACTATTTTTTTAAATTTTGTTATCATTAATCTACAATTACATGAAGAACATTATGTTTACTAGGGTCCCCCCTTCACCAAGTCCCCCCTACAAACCCCATCGGTCACTGTCCAGCAGCGTAGTAAGATGTTGTAGATCACTACTTAAGTCTTCTCTGTGTTGCACAGCCCTCCGCATGCCCCCCCACATTATACATGCATCAACTATTTTTAGATTATATTGCTATGACTGATGTTAGCATGGGCTGAGATGGGCAAGAATCAGTTTCTCGATAAAGACCGGTTTTCCTAAATAGAGCACATAACAGCAACCTACACTAAAATTTGTGGGAAAACTTGGGGCCATGGGTTCTTGAGTTGTTCTGTGTGCCAAAAGAAATCCTTACTAATTTCTTGAGGAAAACAGATGGAAAGTAAAGACTAGTAAAAGCAAGCTCAAGTACTATAGTTCTCTTGTCTCTCTATGTTATAGCTCCTATTACAAAATTATTTTGCATTATTTCTTCCAGTTAAGAGTTTTCAAAATTTCTCAGCATTTCATTATTTGTAGATCTTATGCCAATGATAAAAACTTAACTGAAAAAATTTAAGTGGTGGTCCAGTTCTACCTCAAAGCAACATATAAAATTAATCAGCTGTGAGAGTAGTTATAATATTGAGGTTTTCTTAGGAATAATTCCTTTCCCTTCTCCTCAAACTAAAATTAAACATATACTCTTATCTTTCCATTTCTAACAGTTTAAATTGTTTTTATCTTTCATGTGACAGTCTGTTTCTGACTCAGGAGGCCCTTTGCCTCTTCCTAGGATTAAGTACTGCTGGAGAAAATCATTCAAGACTAAAGTCACTACAAATTCATAACCTTCCAACTTTTGGGCCTTAAAATATAATCCAATGATTTTCTCCAGTCTGTTCTAATACTCCTCAGTATTTGATTTTACAATCAAATAAAGGTCTGAGAAGTCAGATGAAGAAGTAATACTCTTGTAATACTACTCTTTGTTGCTACTTTCTCTCTTATGATAAATCTTTTTTACTTTCCTGTGTCTAGTTGCTTCTTCTCAGGCTTCTTCACAGACTGTCTGCTCAACTCTTACATATTAGTGTTCCTTAGTATTCTGTCCAAGGTACTCTCTTCTCTACCCTTTATCCTAAGCAATATCACCCACTCTCATTGCTTTGAGAGCCAAATACATATATACTTAGGACCCTCGCTCCCACATTTGTATTTATAAACCAAAGCTCTCTCCTCTTCTAAAATTTCCAATTATCTCCTTTCTCCCATTCCCTGAACAAAATTTCAACTTTTTTCTCCCCCACTTATAACTTACTTCCTTTTTCATACCAATATCCAATGACTAAAGTCAACTTCCTACCTCACTTAAATCTATCCATTTTCCAGCTACCTGAGTTGCTTAGACCATCAACACTTAAAATATTGCAATACTCTCTTACAATTTAATCTCCAAAATGTTATTAGTCATCTTTCGGAATTAATACTCTGATTGTGTTACTTCCATAATTTAATCCCTGATTTAACAGTTCAAACTCCTTATTGTGGCTTACTAAAGGACAGAACTGGATTCAAATCAGTTCTGGCAACCAGTAGTTTTGTAACTCTGGACAAGTTACTTGAACTGTTTTTTCTCAATTTCTTCATGGGAAGGTAATAGCAGCAACTATCACATGGCTTGTTGTGAAAACTAAATTAGATAACATAAAACACCTAAAACAGTGTGCTGCACATAAGCATTCAGAAGTTAGCTATTAAAAGAGGCTCTTCATTCTTTTCATTAGTGGTTGAACAATTGATGTCCATGAGCAAAAAAGGAACCTGAACACACACCTTACACCTTAATATAAAAATTAACTCAAAATGGATCATACACCTAAATGTAACATTTAACATTATAAAATTTCTAGAAAACAGAGAAAAGCTGTGTGACCTTGTGTTTGGTAATGAGTTTTTAAGACGAACATCAAAAGCAGAGTCCATAGCTGACCCAGAAAGAAACAGAAAATCTAAACAGACCAATTACCAGCAACGAAATTGAAGCTGTAATCAAAAAACTACCCAAGAACAAAACCCCTGGGGCCAAATGGATTTACCTCGGAATTTTATCAGACATACAGAGAAGACATAATACCCATTCTCCTTAAAGTTTTCCAAAAAATAGAAGAGGAGGGAATACTCCCAAACTCATTCTATGAAGCCAACATCACCCTAATACCAAAACCAGGCAAAGACCCCACCAAAAAGGAAAACTACAGACCAATATCCATGATGAACGTAGATGCAAAAATACTCAACAAAATATTAGCAAACCGAATTCAAAAATACATCAAGAGGATCATACACCATGACCAAGTGGGATTCATCCCAGGGATGCAAGGATGGTACAACATTAGAAAATTCATCAACATCATCCAACACATCAACAAAAAGAAGGACAAAAACCACATGATCATCTCCATAGATACTAAAAAAGCATTCGACAAAATTCAACATCCATGCATTCGACAAAATTCAACATCCATTCATGATAAAAACTCAATAAAATGGGTATAGAGGGCAAGTACCTCAACATAATAAAGGCCATATATGATAAACCCACAGCCAACATCATACTGAACAGCAAGAAGCTGAAAGCTTTTCCTCTGAGATGGGGAACAAGACAGGGATGCCCACTCTCCCCACTGTTATTTAACATAGTACTGGAGGTCCTAGCCACGGCAATTAGACAAAACAAAGAAATACAAGGAATCCAGATTGGTAAAGAAGTTACACTGTCACTATTTGCAGATGACATGATATTGTATGTAAAAAACCCTGAAGACTCCACTCCAAAACTACTAGAACTGCTATCAGAATTCAGCAAAGTTGCAGGATACAAAATTAACACACAGAAATCTGTAGCTTTCCTATACACTAACAATAAACTAATAGAAGAAAGAGAAATCAGGAAAACAATTCCATTTACAACAGCATCAAAAAGAATAAAATACCTAAGAATAAACCTAACCAAGGAAGTGAAAGACCTATACCCTGAAACCTATAAGACACTCTTAAGAGAAATTAAAGAGGTCACTAACAAATGGGAACTCATCCCATGTTCCTGGCTAGGAAGAATTAATATTGTCAAAACGGCCATCCTGCCCAAAACAATATACAGATTTGATGCAATCCCTATCACATTACCAACAGCATTCTTCAATGAACTGGAACAAATAGTTCAAAAATTCATATGGAAACACCAAAGACCCCGAATAGCCAAAGCAATCCTGAGAAGGAAGAATAAAGTGGGGGGGGGAATCTCACTCCCTAACTTCAAGCTCTACTACAAAGCCACAGTAATCAAGACAATTTGGTACTGGCACAAGAACAGAGCCACAGACCAGTGGAACAGAATAGAGACTCCAGACATTAACCCAAACATATATGGCCAATTAATATATGACAAAGGAGCCATGGACATACAATGGGGAAAGGACAGTCTCTTCAACAGATGGTGCTGGCAAAACTGGAGAGCTACATGTAAGAGAATGAAACTGGATCACTGTCTAACCCCATACACAAAAGTAAATTGGAAATGGATCAAAGACTTGAACGTAAGTCATGAAACCATAAACTCTTAGAAAAAAACATGTTATAAAGGCCTTAACTGAAAAAAAAAGAAAAAATAGGCAAAAATCTCTGAGACATAAACATGAGTGACCTCTTCTTGAACATATCTCCCCAGGCAAGGGAAACAAAAGCAAAAATGAACAAGTGGGACTATATCAAGCTAAAAAGCTTCTGTACAGCAAAGGACACCATCAATAGAACAAAAAGGTATCCTACAGAATGGGAGAATATATTCATAAATGACAGATCCAGTAAAGGGTTGACATCCAAAATATATAAAGAGCTCACACACCTCAACAAACAAAAAGCAAATAATCCAATTAAAAAATGGGCAGAGAAGCTGAATAGACAGTTCTCTAAAGAAGAAATTCAGATGGCCAACAGACACATGAAAAGATGCTCCACATTGCTAGTCATCAGAGAAATGCAAATTAAAACCACGAGATATCACCTCACACCAGCAAGGATGGCCACCATCCAAAAGACAAACAACAACAAATGTTGGCGAGGTTGTGGAGAAAGGGGAACCCTCCTACACTGTGGTGGGAATGTAAATTAGTTCAACGATTGTGGAAAGCAGTATGGAGGTTCCTCAGAATGCTCAAAATAGAGATATCATTTGACTCAGGAATTCCACTTCTAGGAATTTACCCTAAGAAGGTCCCATTTGAAACAGACAGATGCACCCCTATGTTTATCGCAGCACTATTTACAATAGCCATGAAATGGAAACAACCTAAATGTCCATCAGTAGATGAATGGATAGATAAGATGTGGTACATATACACAATGGAATATTATTCAGCCATAAGAAGAAAACAAATCCTACCATTTGCAACAACATGAATGGAGCTAGAGGGTATTATGCTCAGTGAAATAAACCAGGCAGAGAAAGACAAGTACCAAATGATTTCGTTCATATGTGGAGTATAAGGACAAAGAAAAACTGAAGGAACAAAAGAGCAGCAGAATCACAGAACCCAAGAATGGACTAACAGTTACCAAAGGGAAAGGGACTGGGGATGATGGGTGGGAAGGGAGGGATAAGGGTGGGGAAAAAGAAAGGGGGCATTACGATTAGCATGTATAGTGTTGCGGGGTGGGGGTACAGGGAGGGCTGTACAACACAGAGAAGACAGGTAGTGATTCTACAGCATATTACTACGCTGATGGACAGTAACTGTAGTGGGGTGTGTGGGGGGGACTTGGTGAGGGGAGGAGCCTGGTAAACATAGTGTTCTTCATGTAATCAGATTAATGATAGCAAAAAAAAAAAAAGCAGAGTCCATAGAAGAAAAACTAATGTCTAAAAATTTGACTTCATCAATACAAACATACTCTACAAAAGACACTGGTAAGACAATGAAAACAAACCACAGACTAAGAGAAAAGTATTTGCAAATCACATATCCAATGCTTGTATCCAGAATATAATAAAAACTTTAAAAAAATGAGAACAAAAAACCCAATTTAAAAATGGGCAGAAGATCTGAACAAATACTACATCAAAGATATATGGATAGCAAATAAGCTATTCTTTTCTCTTAGCCTGCTAGAAAAGCTGGATGCATTAAGTTTTCACAAAGTGAACATTCCATTCACCCTTTCATTAGATCAAGTAAGCTTTTGCTGGGCATCTTCAACATGTAAGAATTTGTAGAGGGAAAAAAATATGTCAAGATTTTATAGAGTTAAATACCTTTAAGAGTTTAAAGGACAGGCACAGAGTGAGGGTTTTTAACGGATTTTTTTTTTTTTTTTGCCTAAGGACAGCCCTGAGGGTGGAAGTGGGGTGTCAAATTTTTCCTATAAGAAAGCCAGTCTTAAAAGCTTGAAGAAATAAAGGATAGGGTTTGGGGCAAAGAGAGCTGCTGGTAACTGAGGAGGTTAAGTCTCAGAAAGTAGGGGAATAAACTCTGTATATAAATTCTGTCCTTTAAATGCAGACTATTCTCCAGTTTGTTTTGGTAGGTGTTTTCCATTGCCTTCAAATTGTTTTTATAATTTGTCCAGTTTATAGTTATATGCAGAAGGGTTTGGTCTGATAGGAGCTAGACACCTCCAATTACCAGGAAACAGGAGACTTGATTTAAACTCTTAAAGGTATTTAACTCTATAAAATCTTGACTTTGGTTGCTTCTATATCTTGGCTACTGTAAATAATGCAGTAAACATAGGCATGTGTGTATCTTTTCAAATCAGTGATTTTTTTTTTCCTTTGGGTAAATACACAGACCTAGAAGGCAGTATGTAAGTGAAATAAGCCAGGCATAAAAAGACAAATACTATGATTTCACTTATATCTGGAATCTATAAAACAATACATAGAGTTGTAGACACAGAGAAGACACATCAGTGGTTACCACGGAGGAAAGGTGTGGGTGAAATAGGTGGTAAGGGGATGAAGAGGCACAAATTCCAATTATAAATTAGTCACAGGGATAAAATACAGCATAGGGAATACAGTCAATAATATTGCAATATCTCTGTATGCTGAAAAAATAAATAAAAAGAATATCATAAAGTCTGGAACACAATCTAAAATTACTAGACATAATGTAGAAACAGGAAAATATGACCTCAAAGAAAAAATCTATTAAGACCAATCCCAAAATGAGGTTAGAATTAGCCAAGCTCTCAAAGCAACTGTTATAAACTGCTCAAAGATGAAAGGAAAAAGTATGTTCTTAATGAGTGAAAAATACAAAATTTCAGCATAGAAAGAAAAACTATAAAAACCAAATGGAAATTCTAAAACTGAAAAATATGTTTAAAAAACTTCACTGGGAGAACTTAATAGCAGATTGGAGATAGAGTCAGTCAATTCGAAGATAGAATAATGAAGATTTCCTACCTGAAAAGAGGGAGAAAAAAAAGTGGAGAGAGAATGGGGTGGAAAAATTGTTTGAGAAACAGTGGCCAGAAATTCCCCCAAATTTGCTGAAAGCAAACTTTACAGATTCAAGAGAGTGAACCCCAAGCAAGATAAATAGGGGGGAACCATACCCACACAAATAAAAAAATAAAAAGGTTGAAAACCAAAGATCCTGAAAGTGCATAAGGGAAAACAACTTTACATAAAGGAGAAAAGTAATATGAATGATCACTGACTTCTCACTAGAAACAATGGGAACCAGAATTTAATAAAGGACCAGGCTTTGAAGTGCTGAAAGAATAAATAAATGCCAACTTAAAAGTTTACATTTAATGGACATATCCTTCAGGAATAAAGGCTAAAAGACATTTCTATATAAAAAGAAAACCTGTTACAATAGACTTCACCTTCAAGAAATGCTTAAAAATAAAATTCTTCAGGCTAAAGGGGAATGATACCAGATGGAAACTGAGATCACCAAGAAGGAATGAAAAGCACAAAAAATGATAAATATGTGCCTAAGTACAAAGGACTATTTTTTCCTCTTAATTTCTTCAAAATACATATGGCCATTTAAAGCAATAACTTCAACACTGTATTATGAGTTTTATTAACACATGTAGATGAACCAATTTACATGCACATCCAATACCTACTATAATAAACATCTCTATCCGTATCATCACGACACTATAGGTTTTAAAGCAAACCCGTTAGAGATCAAAATATTCTTTTATGTATACATACATACATAATATTTTAAATACATATATATTTTGGAGGTGGGAGTATTTATATATATCCACCACCACCCCCAATATCAAAAGAATTTTGGTCCAAAGGTGTCCTCCTACATTTGTCATACACAAAGATCTCCATCTTAATGACACAATTCATTCTAATATCTAGTACAGTCCACTTAAACCATCCTTGGTTTCTGAATGTTTCTTTACATTTCCCTAAATTTGGACACAATCCATTCTATTATTCTGTAAGTACTTAATAGGATTTCCCATAATGCCCTAGAATCTGTCCTTTATATTTTTTTCCCTGGTTTTACATTTGTGACCTCACTTTATCTACAGCCTCATCTTTTACAGATCTTATATTTTCTAGATCTCCCATTCTTTGCAGCCTCAACTTCTTCCAAGCATTAAATGTTTCTCATATCTAATGACTAAGAATCTGAAAGCATCCGAATATTGCTAACATATTATTAGAAATCACATACTTTCAATCACCTAGAGACTTCATTTTATACAGCTTTCTTAAGAATGCTTCAAATTTAAATTCTATCAGCTTGCCGATACACCCACATAATTTTGACTTTGTAATTCAACTTATAAACATACAATAAATGATACTAAGCCCTGAAGTCTGGGCTCGACATACAACTATCATACCAATTAGTAATTAAAAAAAAAATTCTTCCACATAACATTTATATGTACCCTCTGAAAAAATATCATCCTTATTAACATAACTGTTCCATTAGGGCCCCAAACATAAAATTCTTATTATTTAAAATGGAAATGGCTCTAATATTGGTTATTATTGTCTTAAAGCATAATAGACAAGCATTATATGTAAATCAAAGCAGTAGAGCATAAATACTATGTGATTTAGCTTCAGACTATGAGTTTGCATTTTGAGTTTCCAAGTTGTCTAATCCCTAAACAATATACTTATCTGTTGAGAAGACCAAATGAAAGAATGTACTCAAGTGTTTTGTAAGCTATTAATAAAAAGTGCTCAAGAAATACTAGTCATTACTAAGAGATCATTACAAACTACTCTAGAAAGAATTCATACTTTCTGAAGCTTTTGGGGTGTGGTGCTCAATGTCTGTGGCTCCTGCATCTGCTTTGTTAGCATTTCAGCCTCCTACCTTGTTGTGAGGACTGAACTTCTGACTTGAACATAACGGTGCCACTTCTGACCCTTTCTAATTAGGTTGCTTTTAATTTGCAGTAATCTATAGCCTCAGATATTCAAGTATGGTAGCCTTGTAAGAGTAAACAAGCTCTAAGAAGGAAAACTACCTCTAACACACACAAAAACACGTAAAAGTTATGCTTTCTTAGGAAAGCAATTTGGCATCATATATATAGGTTCATATCTCTTGAGCCAGTTTCCCCAACTCTGGCAATCAATCCTATGAGTACAACTTAAATATAAAAAGACTTTATGTACAAAAAATGTTTGTTGTAGTATTGTTTGCAGATCCTGAAATTATGAACTGCACAATTGCCCCACAATAAGTGATACAATATTTATATAAAACAGAGTATCACGTGGCTATTAAATATTTTGAGTTTCTAATTCAGGAAATGTTTACACAGTAACATTAAGAAAAACTGAAAGGGAATAAACCAAAATCCATACACTCCTTAAGTGATCGGAGTACACCAATTATTTCATCTATTTATCTGTATTTTATCTTTCTACAATAAATCTGTATAACCTATGAATGAGAGGAGGGAAATTTTTATTAATAATATAAAAGGGAACAAAGTACACTTGTAAGAAATTTTCTCAAGAGTAAACACCTGAGCCTTACTAAAGCTCTTTTTGGCTTATTTCCAGGTTTTCATCTAGGGTCCAAATACATGAGGTCATAAATTAAAGAACCTCTGGATAAATGTAAGAGGTCTCTTAGCTCTATGGATCCTTTCTTACTTTTGGGGTGACTCTTGCCCCAGTGCAGGAGTCTTTTTTATTAAGGTATCATTGATACACAATCTTATGAAGGTTTCACATAATCAACATTGTGGTCTCAACATTCACCCATATTATCAATTCCCCCCACACCCCATTGCAGTCACTATCCACCAGCATAGTAAGATGCTACAATCACTGTCTTCTCCGTGCTATACTGCCTTCCCTGTGACCTACCTATATTATGTGTGCTAGTTATAATGTCCCTTAATCCCCTTCTCCCTCTCTCCCCATCCACCCTCATGAACCCCTTCCCTTTGGTAACCGCCAGTCCCTTCTTGGGAGTCTGTTGAGTCTGCTGCTATTTTGCTCCTTCAGTTTTGCTTCGTTGTTATACTCCACCAGTGAGTGAAATAATTTGGTACTTGTCTTTCTCTGCCTGGCTTATTTCACTGAGCATAATACCCTATAGCTCCATCCATGTTGTTGCAAATGGCAGGATTTGTTTTCTTTTTATGAATGAATAATCTTGCATTGTGTATATGTACCACCTCTTCTTTGTCCATTCGTCTACTGATGGACACTTAGGCTGCTTCCATATCTTGGCTATTGTAAATAGTGTTGCAATAAACATAGGGGTGCATATGTCTTTTTGAATCTGGGATCTTGTTTTCTTTGGGTAAATTTCTAGGAGTGGAATTCCTGGGTCAAATGGTATTTCTATTTTTAGTTTTCTGAGGAACCTTCATACCACTTTCCACAATGGTTGAACTAATTTACATTTCCAGGAGGGTTCCCCTTTTTCTGCAACTGCGCAAGCATTTATTGTTCCTTGCCTTTGGATGTTGGCCATCCTAACTGGTGTGAGGCCAATCAGTGGTGGCCACACAGCCATCTCATTGTGGTTTTGATTTGCATTTCCCTGATAATTAGCAATGTGGAGCATCTTTTCATGTGCCTGTTGGCCATCTGAATTTCTTCTTTGGAGAAGTGTCTGTTCAAATCCTCCACCCATTTTTTAATCGGGTTATTTGCTTTTTGGGTATTAAGGCATGTGAGCTCTTTATATATTTTGGATGTTAACCCCTTCTTGGGTATGTCATTTACGAATGTATTCTCCCATACTGTAGGATGCCTTTTTGTTCTAATGGTGTCATTTGCTGTACAGAAGCTTTTTAGTTTGATTTAGTCCCATTTATTCATTTTTTATTTTGTTTCCCTGCAGGGGTCTTTTTCTGGGAAAATTTTAGGCACTGAGGAAGAGAATAAAGAAGTGGGCAAAACAATGTAATAGAAAGACAATAAACGCTGATTCAACTCTCCTGCCAATAACCTCCATATTAACAATAATAAAGGTGAAGGTTGGGTTTGTGTCACATATATTCCAGCAAGTGGGACTCCAAAGTTTTGCAAAATGCCAATTTGCTATGTCCTATGCAGCTAGAAATGCTGGAATTGTCTGATGGCAAGAGAAAAGAATTTGCACACGAATTTAACAACTTTACCCTAAATGGTTAGATTTTAGGGGGAAACAGAACAACCTTTTCTTCTAACAAGCAACAGAATATATATCTGGCATACAGTTATATAATACTGAATTGAGTATGTTTACTTAAAAAAATGTATCTAGGAGTTATGGTACACAGTACTGAGGTGTAAAGTCTAATTTTTTGTCTGTTATTAAACCTGAGATTTCCCAGTATCATTTTCTTTAATAAACAATTGGAATTTGCTACTATATAAGGTACATAATAACTTTACTATGGCCAAAACCCTGTGTAACCTTGACGTACATCTGAATAAAAAATTTAGTTTTTGAGGTTATGGTTGATTCCTAACAAAAGAACAGTTGTCTCATTAAATTCTAAAATCTAACAATATTAGTTATTTTTCCTGTAGGCAGCATTACTAGTTATGTAAGAAAAATAAAAGTACCTCAAATAACAACTTAAATTCTGTGAATGTTCATATTTATTAATGTATGATCCAAAACTATAAATAGTTTGTGTAAAGAATCAAGAATATACATTAAAAAGTACCCTTATATCATTAAAAGTACTAATTCTTCTCAGACAACATCTGATCCAATTCCTCACCATATGTCTACCATAAAACGTAAGGGGGAAAAGCCAATTAGTGCTACAATAAATGGTATTAAAGCATTTTCTACTACCATATGACACTAATCACATTTTCATAGTATTATAATTAGTTCTTTTTCAAGGTCATCACAAATTAAACTCTGGCATCAAGGGGGCTAGAAACTGCCTTAGCCATCTAAATGTTCAACATACATTGAATGAAAAAAATTACATTTTATGAAATGTAAATTTAGATCATGGAATCAATACCTAGATAGTGACAATTTTTTAATACTTTTATATATATTAATGCACAATGCACATTATAATAGACAGTGAACAAGACCTTCCCTCAGCTTTTTTGTACTGGACATTTACCAACAAAAAATAAAATGACTTAATGTAACTTCCCATTAATACTACTTCACCAAGTAGATCCTTTAATACCTAGAGGCTTTTGCTACCTTGTGTATCAATTACAAAAACAACAAAATTATAGAGAAGCTTAATTCACATAAATAAATGTCAATAAACACAAAGAGTAACTTAAGCTGCTTATGAAATAAGTCTTGGTAGTCATCCTCCTTGGACTGTTTTTAATGAACATAATTATTGAACATTAGTGGTGTCTGCTGCAAACAAACAGGTTAATGACTTTAAGAATACCTTCATCTCTTTCATCTTTTCAGCATATTAAATCACTTTTGCAAATTTGCCAGCAAAATTAATTTGTTTAGCAATGTCTTTTCTTATCCATATGACAAAAGTAAACAAATCTAAATTCAGGTTTAAGCATTTGTAGTAGACCATTATCTGTCAAAGAATTAACATTGTAAGTTTCTACTAATCACCATCAACACCTAGTAATTTGTTGTTTTTCTGGGGCATGAATTGAATCACACATTCCTCTAGCGATGCTGGAAAAGTCACTTAGCTAGTGTTTGAGCCAAGATCCACATCAACAGTTTTTGATATTTGCTACTTGATTGTCCATGTACTTCATGAGGGAATTATATATGCTTGTTCAATTGGCATAAAGAATAGTATTACTGACTCAACTAGATTAAGTAAAAGTCAAGTTTTACATTTTGGATGAATTTGAACCCCAAAAAAAGTGTTATCAATATAGACTCCCAGAAACCAGAAATCTTCAAAGACCCCAGGTCGAATCTTCTAATTAAGTTAGAAATTAGATTATAATGGCATTTAGACATTCAATAAGAACTTACGTAATATTTTTGTGCAAGAATGTTTTAACTCTTTGAGATTATATTCTCAAAGAGGCAAAATAGGATAAGTACATATTTATATATATATATATGCAAATAGAAGGCAAGATTTTTTTTTTCCTTAAAATTCTCTCAAAGAATCCACACATATACATTGAAGTCCTTACAGTCTCTCTTATTATAAGGCATTCCATTTAAAGCAATAAAATAGAGCTTGTGAAAATCACTTTACTTTGAAAAACAAAATACTGTTTAAAATGTAGAGAAAATCTACTCACTAAAAAAACCTCAATTGATGCTAGTTTTTGATGTTTTTAGATATCACCTGAGAGGAGGTCAAATGACTTCAGATAGAAATGAAGGTGACGTGATGTTTTAGAAAACTGTTACAATAACACAAAGTGGTTCTTAGGAGTCAAAGATACATTGAAATGTCAGGTATATTATGAAATGAGCCTACCCCAAAGCAGTATTTCTAAATTAACATTATTTTAAGTGATTTAATATGCCATCACCCTGAAATGGAACCAGATATTATATGCCTCATACATAATGTAATATGAAACAGCATCACTACCTGTGAATAATTACTGCCTCAAAAAAAGTGACACTAAACTTCAACCTATCTAATAAACCTGCTGGATCTAAATACTGACTTATTAGAAATAGGAGACAAATAGAAGAACAACATCAATAAAAGGCACAAGAAGGTAAATGCCCAATCCAGAACATGGAAAAAAGGAAAAATCACCTGGTTTCACTAGCATATCTGTGACATGAAATTTTAGAAAGGGAGAAGAGAAGGATGTTATACAGACTAAGAAGCTTAAATGTCAAATATATTGTGTAAACCTTGTTTGAATTCTGATTCTAACAATCCAACTATAAAAGATCTTTTTTAGAGAATATCAGGGAATCTAAACAGAATGAGAATTAGATGATTTTAAGGAATTTTTAGTTGTGATAATAGCAAGAGGATTGTACTTTTTAGTAAGTCCTCATTTGTAAGGGAATTTATGCTTAAGCTGACATATTGTCTGGGATTTGCTTTGATATACACTTTTAAAACATAAAATGTGGGGAGGGATAAGGGGGGGAAAAAGAAAGAGGGCATTACGATTAGCATGTATAGTGCGTGGGGGGCACGGGGCGGGCTGCGCAACACAGAGAAGACAAGTAGTGATTTTACAGCATCTTACTAACGCAGATGGACAGTGACTGTGAAGGGGTATGTTGGGGGGACTTGGTGAAGGCGGGAACCTAGTAAACATAATGTTCTTTCTGTAATTGTAGATTAATGATACCAAAATAAAAATAAATAAATAAATAAATGAAAACATAAAATGTGGGTATAAACAAGAAACACAAAACTGAATATGGATGATAGATATGAAGGTGATCTCTACTACCCGTGTTTGAAAATTTCCGTAATTTATGTAACAATGTAACAATTTAATTTATGTACATGTAACAATGACAGAATGTCAAGTCATACATTTAACTCAATATATTTAACAGTATGCTGTGATAAACATGATTTACATATTGCTAGTTTTCAAAGTAGCTTATAGTATTACTTTTTGCTTGTGATTATTCTTTGATAAAAGCTTAGGGAAGAGATGAAATGGTTAAAAAAAATCTGCCAGTAGCCCTACCATCCAAGACTATCATTGCTCTGACTTCAAAAAATACTAATGGAAGCCCACATACTCCAGTTCTCTGCTATGTTTCATTCCTAACAGAAATGAATAAACAAAATTAAATCACTAAAGGAAGCTACACCCTGAACATTTAACCACCAGTAAAACACATATTAAGATTTGAAATGGATCAGAACTACACCTTTCTTAGTACATATGAAGAGGGCCTGTTAACTGATTTCCAGAAAACTAATTGTGGTAACTTTTGGAAACTCTTCATGTATCCCTCAGGGAAATGAGCACCCCAATGTTAAGGTCACTGGTTCTCAAACCATCACAGTGCATCTGAATCTAGGTAGCTTTAAACACACTGTATTCAGATCCCAACTATCCAATGCTTACTTGAAGCAGTCTGGGCAGAAAGACAGGAACAGAATTTTATTTATTTTTTAAGCTCTCCAGGTGATGATGCTCTGTGCAGAGAGGACTGGGATCCTTATACAACACCATACCACCTACGGCTAAGGAGTATATCCACAACACCCTAGCGGTTTTCCAACTAAATAATTTGTACCATTCATCATGGTGTAACAGAAACAGAACCCAGAATCAAAAAACCTAGAATATATGTTCCATGTTTGCCTCTAGCTGAATGAACTTATCACAACTCTCTAATTCTGTTTCCCCATCTGCAAATGAAAACAACACTTCAACTTATAGGGTTATTGTGAAGACTAAATGAGATAATATGTAAAACTGAAATGTAAGTGTTTTCTAGAATTTTAATGACTCTCGCTTTAATGAGTGAAAATAATTTTTTTGTTTAAAAATTGATGTAAAATATTTTGACCACTTCTCTTCTGGAAGTTTACCTTACATAAATAAACCAACATGAAAGAATGAATTGTTTAACAATATTTACTACAGCACTGCTTGAAGCTGTTCAAATATAGAAACTGAACAACAGAAAAATGGTTTGGCAAAATAATAACCCATGCACTAAATATTACAAGTTATTAAAATTAAAGTTGTAGTAGAAAATGGTAACATGCCTGTGAGCATTAAATAAAAGTACCAAGTTGCCTAAAGTGTATCATATATCATTTTTGTTTAAAAAAAAGGGAAGGAAAATACAGACTATATGTATGCACAGAGGATGAAAAAAAGCCCTAACTTTTGGAAGAGGATGAGGTACTACTGGCTTTATCTTTGTACTTCTCTGTAAGTGTCCTTTAAGTTACTTTTAAACAAAGTTTTTTAAAAGTCCATATTAACAGTTTATGTGCACTACAGTTCAAAGGTTTTATCACACAATACAGTACAAGCGGTCTTACTTTATTTTCAGTTCATATTAGTACTAGGTTGAATGCCCAGCAACTGAAGACCTGGCTTAAATGGTTGATCTTTTGATTTTCAACTGTCACACATTATCAGTGTGAATCAATATAGCAGGAAGGAGAAATAATTTACGACACTTTAATTAACTTGTAACTGAAAACTAAAGGAAGTCATTTGAATGCATGGTCTGAGACAACTGGGAAAAAAATAAAAACCATTTTAAGCAGCAGCCTTTAATGCCATTTTAAAGGGATTTTTTTTTTAGAATTTTTCAAAATGTGTTCCTTAATCACAAACTCAGTGTTCTCTGAAATAAGAGGCTCCTTGTCCAACACATCGTAAGTTACGTTGCTCTCCAACACCCACTTGTTCTTTTGCAAGCTGAGCACACACCATCACTCTGTAATTCACTCTTTGTTGTTAGCATAGTAAAGGCTCAGAGAAGTCTTACAGTTAAAACTGCTTAACTTTAGTTCAGTATTATCATAATACTCTTCTGTAAATATGTTAACAGAAAAGGAAGTATCTTGAGAAGCAGTATTTCTAGTCATTACCAAAAAAAAGAAAAATGAGTAAGTAAATTATATAACATTATTTCAACTGTCTTAATCTTTGTCTAGGAAAAACAGTAACTTGTAACAGTTAAAAGTTTAAAGAAATGTTTAGTTTATTATGAAGTGTAAAAAAACAGGAGCTGTACAAATATCTGAATTAAGAAGGATCTTTTAGGTGATGAGTATGATTGTGACTTTTAAAGTTCTTCCAATATTCAAGGACAAGCCCTGAATTAGAGATCATTTGTTTCCCAATAACTTTGAGGACCAAATTTCCTAAAGATACTGAAGTTTAAAAACAAAAATTTAAGTTGTTGCTTAGAAAACAAAAAACCCCAAACACCTACACTGCAATATATGAAGAGAAACCATATCTATGTTTGTTTCAAGACATATTAAGTTTTATACCAAAAAAAGGGTCTGTAGTAGAAATACTGAGTACAATTTAAATGAAATTTACTTGTATTCATTTAAATAAAAAACTCTGGAAGAAGGCAGACTAAGTATCTCATTAAAGATATACATAGTAAGACAAAAACTAATCTTTGGAAAATGTTATTTTGTAATACTGAATAACAAAATACTGAGTAACAAAAATTGTAAGTAAACCTTTAATAACTTCTGAAGATACAAAGATAAAAGGCAGGAAAAACACAGCAAATTACATACAGTTCTCATTATCCATAAAAAGAAATACCAATTCCTCGGAGACAACCTTATTTCTAGCACTAAGCTTCAAAAGGAATTTACCATACAGGGTATTATAGAGGATACAAAATTGTAACAGAAAATATTTTCAACTACATTCTCTTAAGAGATGCAAGGTCTCATAACTTCATTTTTAATAGTCCCTCAAGGGAAGTCATGTACCTAACTCATAATACAAAACAATTCCCCAGTAATTGTGTAAGGGTTCCGGGACAATATGGTCTAAATTTTCTCAAATTACCATCTTGGATTTACAAAATCTTTCAGGTTGTCCAAATTAGATAAGGACCTTAAATCTGGTGGGCCCCTACCTATCTCTCCAGTCTTATCTTTTCAATTCTCTTACCTCCATACTTTAAGCTCTGCCATTCTCCTCTATCAGGAACATTACATATACCCTCTGGCTGAATACCATTTCACCCATCTTTTGACTAAATTAACTTCTCTAAGTCTTTTTAGATTCAACCTCCTGGGGAAAGCTCTTCCTGGCCACTGCAGTGTCTACCTATGAGAATCCACAGCTCTTTTGTAAATACCACCTCAATGGTGCTTAGTGCACTGCAACCACAAACTTAATTATCTTCATCTCCACTTTACTATAAACTCCTTAGGCACAATTAGATACCACCCAACACCTAAGCATAGTAGGGCACACCACAGGCCTGCACACCTCAAAAAATGTTAAGTTTCTAGTAGTCTAGTTTGATAAAAGGATACACTTAGAATATCTACAGTTACAAACAGACTGAATATTCCTCAAATAATACTCCATGAGTATCTTCTCAACCAGACTTTTAATAAAAATTAGCAATTTACCTTTGACAAGATCCTATGGTACTCCTATTTTTGCTAGTGTAGGAGCCACTTTAGAGATTTAATGACGGCATCTAAGACTTTTTTTCCTTTGGACATAAAGCAATTATACATCAACCACAAGGTTGTCCAAGAAAACACCTGTATGCAAAACCTGGAGCTACCATCCTCTCAGAACTTCAACAAATCTTAATTCTGTTTACATCAAGTTGGTTTTAAACATTCCGGTTTTACTATAGGAAGCAATGTTTTGCATTTAGCGTTTAATCATGCTAAAAGTACTGATAAAATTCTATATAGATGCTAAAATAAATGACCTGGTCACCAAATATACAAGTCGCAAGTAGCTCCTATCTGCACATAATTCTTTCTAGGTATTTAACAAAATCATACAATACAGTCTGTATTTTTCTCTACCTACAGTTTACCTCATTTGACTGCCTAGCAAAGACCTATACTTAAGAGTCAGCCAGCCTACCACTCATTTGCTTTAATTTCTGAATGAATAAAACCAGTTGCATCTTACATAGTTTAAGACTATCTCCCACTGATCCCTAACAAGTCTTTCAGAAACAGTGTTTAAAATTAGAGATCACAACTTTGAGATCTAAAACTTGCTACTCTTGGTTATAAGATGTATACTACAATAGGAATCTCAAAGATCTGTCCTTAAGAAGTTCCTTACTTATTGGTGGGCTTTTCAAGATCTAAAAAAAGAAAGTAACCTCCCACACCTTTTACGTACTTTGGCCGTCAATCACAGGTTTTATTCTCCTAAAAAGGTGTTGCATAGGTGGTTTTATTGTGTCATTTTATAGTCATTTCACCAAATCCCTTCCAGGAAGCAGATTTTTGGAGGTTTTTGTGGTCAAAATATGTATTTTGCTCTAGGTAGGTGGTAACTTTTTTTTTCTGTCCAATTCACAAAGTATTCTGACATTATCTCTTCTCCTTTCACACTTCTTTCCCTTTTTTCACACTAGGCAGCTACTATGAAATCCTGGTAATATGCACATAAGAATGTAAGCACTTGGATGTTTTCCAGCACTCTACTCTAAAATCTTTTATCTCTCCACACGAGAATGGTAAAAGTAAATTAAGTGAAAATCTGTGACATGTAAACTGAAAATGGATGGGATTACAGTAGCTAAATTTGCAGAGGTGGAATACACTAAAGGAACTATCCTCTTGCCAACAACATGGTTGAATAATCAATCCTTTTTATTCCTTAGAGCACTTTAGAAAAATATAAAAAGGAGCCAGGAAAGGGTCAGATAAACTTTTCATAAAAAGGCAGTGGGAGGGGCACAAAAGACAAACATTTCTGCATTTCATTAAGAATTGAAGAGATGCTGGAAGGTGACACATGTAGTTAATTAAGCACATCTTACTTTTTCATTTAGAAAGAAGTTGGATCTTTTGGGTTATTGGAAGAAAAAGTCACTAAGGGAAACAATACACTAACCATATGTCTCTAAACACACTGCCACCCAAAATTCTGAGAAGAAAAAGAATTCATAATTCTACAGTGTTTCACTGGAAAAGCTTGAAAATACTGTTTCTCTGTAAACTCACTCTCTGCACAAAATACTAAAATGCCATCAACCTCAATGGCTAAATATAAAAATATTTATTAGAATACTAGCTTCTAAATGACAGGATTCGAGAAAAACTTTTTCCACATCAGAATTCATAAGTGAAAGATACAGAAATTAGACTGATGGCAATCCAAATTTCTCCTTTATTACTGATAAAGCTAAACTGGAAAGCCTAATTTAGACGTAGACCCACTGGTCTTCCTACCACCACATCCCATAATTACCCTAACCCAGGCACAGGTAGCAATGGATAACCAGGGTCCTCCTCTAGAAAGGGGCAGAGTCTATCCCTGGTGGCCTCATAAAGAAGCAGAACAAAGTGCTTTCTGCAGGGGGCAGACTCCCAAAGAGAAAAAAGAGGAAAGACACAGAGCTGTATTTGATCAGCTCTTTCTTACAAATTCATCAAAGGGGAGAGGGAGAACGTGGGACAAAAGGAGCAAATTAGACTATTTTTATGCCCTCTTAAAACAGCAAGAAACCTAATAGGTCACAAACTAATTTACCCATTTAAAAGTACAATTTTCATCTTTCTCACACCTGTCAGTAAAAGGGCCTCAAACTGTGAAATACAAGACAGGCAAAGCCATATGAGATACAAAAGTTCAGGTATTACAATACCTGTTAAGTCTTAAGCACATGAAAAAATAGAATAGTTTCATATCTCAGAAATCCAACAAGTTCAAAGGTCACTGAATTAGGTAATATGTAGAAACTGAGCCCAGGAGACAGGAACCAACCTTCACTTAAAATTATGCAGATTTTGTCAGTGCCGCAAGCTGGTCACCGAAAAGACTGGTTTTGGATGTCAAACCTGGCCCAAATCTCTTGATAATAACTGCCTCTGCTCACTAGGGTAAGTACCTACCTACAAAGGAAGACAAATTATCCTTCAACAATAGAAAGATTTATAAGCAAGTATGGAAGGTTTAAGAGAAACAAAACCCTAAAATTAGTACGTGTGTTAAGACTGCATTATTTGGCTTATACACTTGTAATGCCTAAGAAAAAAATGGCCTATTAAAGTGACTATCTTGTAATACCAATTTAAATACGGCAGTAGTTTATAGACTTTAAAAGTTGAAATCTTACTAAATATTGGACATCTAAGAGAACACTGGACTCAGAAAATTAAGCCATGTATTAAAACTTAAATTTTTTGAATATGCTTAAGTTTAAAAGCAAATTTACTCGATGATAAAACAGCTAGACTTATGCTAATAAGAAAACCGAACTTAAGAGCTTTAAGAACCAAAGTCGTGAAATTAAACTTTATTTTAAATTAGTGTAAACTTTTTTTACACTTTTTGGTCATCCTCGAGGACACCAAAAGACAATTTTAAATAAATTAATTTCACCGAAAATTGGACTTTTAAAGACATTCTTGCAATACGGGAAATGCCAACAACTATTTCTTATGACTGGATGAAGCAAATAATTTCTAAAAAGCAGGACATTAGAAGACTAAGTACAAAAATCTAGCCAATTTGAAATATTTGTCTTTGTGTTTTTAACAGGATTCCTAGCCAGAATTCCTTAAATCCTCCTCCAGTATTCCAAGTCACATGGTGAGGAGTCACCTATTAAACACGAATGTAGGCAGTAAACAAGCTTTTAAAATACTTAGGTAACTCCCTTTGTTAAAACTGTTTCCTTGATATACCTTTACAGGCATTACATTTCTCTTAAAAAAGCGCAGAAGCATTTTTCTACTAAAGCTTTCTCTAAAAATCTTTACCGAAAATACGTACCACCAGTTTCCTTAAGTTAAAACCTCACGAAGTTGAAGTCCCGGTTTCAACTGGCATGACTGTCTTACTATACACTCAATACGTCCGCAATACTACCTCCCAAAATGTTTAAATATGTGTTAGAAAGAAAAGCTAAGAAAAGTGGGTTTTCCTTAGCCAAGTTCTCAAAAGTAGCACTTTTACACTAGTGTTTGGGCATAGAACTTTCAACATTTGATTTTCCCAAAATTGACCCAATTTAGATAGGAAACGATTGCTAAAATGTTCGAAGCCTCTTTTCTTTGCTTTTTATTTACGTATCTTTCCGAGTTTTGAAATCGGTTTCCATCGCAAAAACGTAGCATTCCTTACAAATGGCACCTAACAAGTCGAACTCCCGTCGCTGTTTCATACCCACACCTGTCTACCGCAAGCTCTCCCTGCATACACTGGGGCCCTGGAGAATTCCCACACTTGTTTCCATAAGCCCACTCCTTCCTCTTCGCCCACTTCCAACTCGCACACTTCTCTAAATCCACCAGCCTCTCCCCCCTTTCCGCACCCCAGGGCTGGGTGGACAGACAGCTGGGTCTCTAACCCCAAGCGCTCAGAAACCAAAAGAGCTGGGAGGGCCCCCCCAGCGCCGCAACGCTGAGGCGTGGGGGAGGGAAGGAAGCGGGAAAGCCGAGAGCCCCCCGCGCCGAGAGCACACCCCTCTTCCGGCACCCCTCCCCCTGCATTGTGCGAGCCGGCCCAGGCCGCAGCGGTCCCAAACACCCCGCAGGCCCCGTCCGCCCTCCCGCCGGCGGGCTGCTCCCTCTGAGGCCGCTACACACAGCTCCAGGAGCCAGCCCCTGCGGCGCCAGAGCTCGGGGAGAGGGAGCAAGCGCCGACTGACTTACAGGGCTGCTGCGGCCGCGCTGCCTCAGCCGGGGACCCCGACCGTTGGGCACACGGCGGCGTCGCTCTAGGCCGTCCTCCCCTCCTCCGCCTCCGGTGGCGGCAAAAAAAATCTCCACCTACCTCCCTCCCCCCCACCCCACCTCCTCCTTCTCCTGCCCCTCCTCCTCTGAACCACCGAGGTACCGAGGGTGAGACACAGAAACTCACAACAACATGGCTACCACCGCCTCCCCTCCCCTCCCCTCCCCTTCCCCCCCCGCCCACCGGGCGCGCGCAGTGCACTCCGGGAGAAAGGGGTGGGGCGCACTCACCGAGGAGCGGCTCTTCTCTGAGGCTTCCGTAGCCTGTCCCGCACTCCCGGCGCCGGCCAGCGGGAGCTCTGCGCGTGCGCACGCTCTCTGCGCTCGCGCATTTCTGCTGTCCCTCCAGCTTGCGCTTCCCCACGCCCCACCAACCTTGTAGGCTAGCCGCTGCTTCTGAGCTCGACTGTGGCGCCAGGATGGAGCGTGCGCCCTGCTCGGGTGGCGCAGGCGTGGTGTGTCCAAAAGCTCCGTTCTGCTCTGTATTCCCGCGTGGGGCCTCGACTTCCCGAATTTGCTTACCCTCCGCCTCCTCCCCGGTAGCTCATTGTTCTTCCCCAACTGTGCGGTTGTCAGCGCCCCCGACCGCGATGTACAACTCGCGCGTGCTTCCGGGATGCTGGCACCCACAGGAACCGGACAGTAACCCAGGCCTTTGGGCATCACCCTTACCCTCTCCCTGCGGCAAGACGATGGAGACGCATCTTGGGTGGAAAAGTGAACCCTTTAAGTGGGCTGTCATTCGCCTAGTCGTTGCCACCTGGGCAAATGAGCCAGCTCTGCGCATTGCCGTCAGGCCACAGTGTCTGGCCGGAGTAAACACAAAGGACACACAGGTCGTTCTCCAGCTGGGCCAGTGATTCTCACTCGCGGCTGACATACACAGTCCGCCCTCGCCGAGCTCACTCCCCTCCGCAGAACAGACTCCAAATCTGCGCTGTACGCCTGGCCCTGTGGCTTTTGTAGCGGTGGTTCCAGTCTAGAGACCCAACTCGTGGCCTGTACCTGTCACACAGCTGTAATGTGGTAGGCTTTGGCACGGTGTCGGACTTGTTCTCCGTGGTTTGCACAACTCCTGGCTCTCCTGACACTGTACTTAGGAAACAGAGTTTTGTTTTTGCTATAATCACTTTTCTTACCTTCCTGGGTAAGCTCCACAAGAGCCTTCAGGGATTATGTGTGTTTTGTCTACACTATGTCCCCAGTGTCTGGGCTATATATTATGGTGTTTAATCATCACTTGTTGGATGCATGCGTTTTTTGGTTTTTAATTAGTGCCATAAAGGGTATAACATTGAAATCCATCTCAAGCCTTCAACTCTGGCCCAAATTTCTGGCTTCTAGATATTTCCACTTGAATATTCTTCCTGGCACCAAACATGTTAAAAACTAAACTTATATCCATCCCCACCCCAACTCTTGCTATCTCAGTAGCTGGTGATTGCCACCACTTAGTTCCCCCATACTGGTTCTTTGAACCAACCTTGTCTCTCCTTATACTGCTTTCCCCTTAGAAGTAACTAGCTAAGCCTCACTGATTTTTACTTCCTAAATATTTCTCTAGATAGTCTTTCCCCCTACATCCCCATTGATATTAGCCTTGCTTCCCAGGTCTGGATTTCTGAAGCAGACTCTAAACCTTTCTGTGTTCAGTCTCACTCCCTCCAGTCAGTTCTGCTCACTGCCATCTAAAATGAAAATTGGTACCTGGCACTCATGTCTCTCCTCAGTTATTCCATTGTTTCGTATTATCCACAACTGCTTTCCCCAAGTTGTGTTCTATTCAGTGCTAATAAATATTTCTTTAAGAAATGCCCCATGATCGGGTAAGTATGAGGGATTGAGTAAATATGACTTACAGATTTTGCCTGCCTTCTTCCCCTTCCATTGATAACTGCAGAAGAGTCTTTGTATATAGTTGCTTAGTCCAGGTGAAAGTAGGTGGACCTGTCAGAGGCCCTCCTTAAGAACTGGGACTCAGAGACCTCCGTGTCCTCTGGCGAATTCTCTTGAACCTGGAATCTCTGGGTTGGCTTGTCCCACCTTGTGGACAGGGAACCCATAGAGAAGAGCGGAGTTGAGAGAGAAAAGTCCTGACCATGTTTCTCTTCCCCTTCGTTCCTGTACCGTGCTGGCTTCCTCTACCCTCAGATTCTGAAACACATGCTGGATCCTTGTAATTCTGCTTTTTTTTAGCTTAAGCTAGATGAAGTGAGTTTGCATTACAACCCAGTGTCCTAATTAAAGCTGTGTGTACCATAGTTATGATTTTTTTAGTGCTTATGGTATGCCAGCACTAAAGCACTTTCCATACCTTGTCTCATGTAATGCTCCCAATATCCCCATGGGCAGGACAGCTTCATGGGCATGTGGCATGTGCAGTCTCACAAGGCAATAAGCTTTAGAAGGCCCCACAATTGGTTTAATACTCTGTTGTCATCATCTAGAATGCTTAATAGTTTTTGGAAAAGAGGCCCTTCATTTTCATTTTGCACTGGGCTCCACAAAATATATCCTGTCTATGAGATATTATCTCTATTTGACAAAAGGCTTCTTTACTGCCAGACTTCTTAGCATCTTTAAAATCAAAATACACATTGTAGATATCCAAGTGTGAGACATAGTATGCAACATTTCCCAAACATATTTGACTCTAGGAGACTATTTTTTCATGGAAAACCTCTTGGAGGTTTTGTGCTCTGCAGAACACAGATTAAAGCCCAACCCTTTAGTGATCTGATTCCCCCCATCTCCAGCTCCTGATTCCCTATCCACTGTGAGCAGTTTCTTGCTTCTGTGCCTGCCATATGCTTTGCAGTCTGGCCTTGCTCATTAATCACCTTCTGATTATAATTGGCTTCTCTTTTAGATTCATCTACAAGGAAAACATGTGCTCCGTAGCTACTGTATCAGGTGTGCTTGATAGTTAAGGTGGACGTTGTACCTGAGCCTGATAGCCATTCTAATAATTTGGGAACTTGTTAAAAATGCAGAATCTTGGCCCTATTTCAGACCTATTCAATCAGAATCTGCATTTTAACAAGAGTCCAGAGCAATTCTTCTGCACAATAAAGTTTAAGAACCATTAGTAAACCAATCACAGTAATTCCATCTCACTTGATAGGAATTGATTCCATAATGAGTAGTGTGTCATCCATTTTGAGGCAGTGAGACACACAGATGTGCTAACTAAGTATCTGGGGGGAAAATCCTGTCATTCTCTCCTCTGGATATAAACAAGAAAGCATGTAGCCCCAGTTCCTGCTGAAAGGCATCTTGTGACCACAAAGGAACCCAGACAGTGGCTAGGACTGCTACCTAGATTATTCATTCTACCCAGAGCATTCATTCTCTCTGTCTTCTTTAGTTAGAGGTCCTGTGGATGGATGTTCCTGTGGCCTAGAAGAGGTATAGGATGGAATCAGTGCCCTGACTTTACAGCAACATGAATTGCAGCTTAGAAACGTACCTATAGGGCCTGTTCAGATAAGTGGTTCTCAGTCAGAGTTGCACATCAGAATCTTCCTGAATATATGAGTTTCCAATCCCCATTCCAAAGGTTTTTACTTAACGGGTCTGGGCTAAAGCCTGGACATCAGTATCTTTAAAAAGCTCCTCAGTGGTTATGATTGAGATAGAGTAGTTATGGTTAAGCTCTCAGTAGCCATTGAGAACCAGCAGTTGAGACAGATCACATCTTAGAGTATAATGTAATTTTAATATTCTCTATGCAAATGCCCCCTCTCGAATGGGACTTATGAAACCTCTTGTAAACTTTTTATAACTCTGTTGTATTTATAAAAATAATATAAGCACTTAAAAATTTTCCAGAAATACAGAAATGTTCAAATCATCCCAATTTAATATCCCAGAAATACTAATATCCACATTTGGTGAGCACCATGATGACATGCCTAAATACTGGATAGAAAGATGGATAGCTACAAAGACAGAGTGACAATACAGAAATTGGCTCAAGCTACACATGCTATTTTTAAATACAGTGTTGAATTTAGTTTTACTTGAACAAAAGAAGTAACAAAAGAAATAATAGAACTGCTCAGAGATATGTTTCGTCACAAGAGAGATTGATTCATAAAAGGTTTCTCAAAGGTCAACCAAATGATAAAAATCATTAATAGGACAGAGTCACTCTTTCGAACTATATGCTTCAGTATTGGCCATACTAAGCTCCCTGCTATACAAGATAGATTAACACTTTTTCCTTTGTTTTACCTCTTCCCCACATGTAAGTCCAGGAATAGGAAATCCCGGGGCAAAATATCTCTAAAAATCAAAAACAGTCAAAGGGAGAAATTAAGTTTAAAACCTGTTTATTGCTTACAAACTGCAGTCCAGGGCCGTCCCTCTGCTCTTGAAGAAGCAAGCAAGCAAGCAAGCCAGTCCCTCCCTTTAAACTCTCAAATTCAGACACACCCTCGGTTGCCCAGGTAATTACCCATTGATATGGAGATGAACTTCTCTCCACCCCTGATGATATGCAAATGCACTAAAGCCAGGCGAGATATTCTGGAAATGTTACAAATTTACCCACACCACGCTTTCTAATTTTTGGCTTATATTATTTTTCATTTTGTCAGGGCTTGTATCATTTATATTCTATTTTTATCCATCAGTTCCTTATTATTTTGTCTTAATTTCAGTATTTAAATGTATTTATTGTTCACTGCTTCTTTTCTGACTTCATTCTGATTTGGTTATATGGATCATGTATCAGTTAGTCTTTTCTTGGGTTACAAACCATCCCCAACAATCATTTCCTAGATCCCAGTTCTGTGGGTTGGTCAGCTGGGCTGAGTACAACTGGGAGGTTCCTCTGATTTCTCCTGGGCTCACCTATGCAACTGCAGTCAGCAGGTGGCCTGGCTAGGGCTGCAGGGCTCCAGTCTGGCGATCAACCAAGGCATCTCCAGCAGGCTTGCCCGGACCTGTTCACGTGGTGGCAGAGAGAGAACAGAAGCTGCAATGCATCTTGAGGCCTAGGCTTGGAATTCACAGTGTGCTTTCTGCTAGAAGTCATTGGCCAGAACAAATCATAAAACCAGCCCAGATGCAAAAGATGAATAAGAACAGACTTATCTTTTGATGGGAGAAGCTACAAAGAATTTGTGTCTATTTACAATCTTTCATCATAGCCTCATATTCCTTATTTCATGCTTAAAAATGCCTTCCTGTTTTATTTAAACTTAAACAACTATTCTTGGATCAGGCTGTTTTTATGCCTCAGGACTTTGTGGACCTTGGTCTTGTGGAAGAGTTTTATGGAAAAGTCTGAGACTGGTTTGATTTTAACCTACCTAAGAGTTTGTTCTCTACTTTTGAAGCTTAGTGTCTTAACCACAATATGTCTCATTATCAATCAGTCTTGAAGAGATTTTCCTGATACTATGATATAACCCTGATATTTGAAATTAAGTTTTTTTTTTATCATTTCAGGGAAATTTTTCTCTAATAAATGAATGTTTTTTTCTCCGATCTTTGATAGATCTCTACTTTAGAGACAATGATTATTCTTATTTGAGACATCTTATACAACTACAAGTTGTAAAGCTAATGTGAAGATGCCAATAAAAAAAATGGGGGGAAAGAAAAAACATTTTGTCCTCCAAATGTATCATCTCTTTGCTAATTGCTTTAATATCCTTGTCTTCTTCTGAATTCACTGTGATTAAATCAAGCCTTTTCACCATCTTATTAATTCAATTTTCAGCCAAATTATTTTGGTTTCAGTGCTCCCTTATCTCTCCAATCATACTTTTCATGTCATTTTGGTGTTCTCTCATCATCTGTACTAGTGATCTGTTGGCTCTCAGCTCCGGACTTTGAGATGCTGAGGTTTGAATTCTGCAAATGGCACTTCTTTACCAGCTGGTTCCCTGGTCAACATTGTCAGTAGTGGTCACCTGGGAAGAGACTAGAAGGTGGAAGAAAAGAAAAGTCTCTTGATCTTCCCAGTTTGCATGTTATTCCTGTCAGAATGATCCCAAAACAATGCTTCTGCCCAACTGTAGTGGTTGGTTCCAGTTTCTAAATTCTTTGCAGATTCCTAGAACTAGCCTTCTAGCACCCCCTCGGAGGTATCAGCAGCTACTGGACAGTGTCTCTCCTCGGAGAACTAAGCCGCAGCAGTTCCATGTGGATGCTTCTCTGAGCTCCTGAGGCGGTAGGAACAGCCCGGGCAGCCCCTCCTCAGAGGTCCAAGTCCCAACTCCGTGAGGCTCCTGCTTTGTTTCTGAATTCAGCTAATGGCCCTCTCTTTCCTTTATTTCTCCTAAGGTGGTAGCTACAGTTACTAACTCTGTGTTAATTCACTCATCCTTTTTGTTTCACCAGGTCTTGAATGCCTGTTTAATAATTCCCTGTGTTAAATTCTCTGTTAAAATAATTGATGTGGTCTCTGTTTTCTGGACCTGAACTGATGCATCATCTTTTGGAACTTATTTTATTAGCATTTGCAGAAAATGTGACTGCTTCATTTTTTTTTTTAATGAAATCTATTCCCACACCTGTATTGCCAGCTTTTCTGCATCTTATTTTTTTGTTTGTCTAAATGAGTCTCTTTTAGACAACATTCTTAACTTGTATTTTTTAAACAGATTTGTTGAGCTATAATTCACATGCTATACAATTTACCTATTTGACATGTATAATCCAATGGATTTTAGGATATCCACAGATATGTGCAAAGTTTTCATCACTTCAAAAAGAAACCACATGCCCTTAGGATATTAGTTTGCTGTCCTCCAACCCCTTAGTCCTAAATAATCATTAATGCACTTTTTGTCTGTGTAGATGATTTGCTATTCTAGGCATTTCATATAAATGGAATCAAATATGTGTGTTTTTTGAAACTGGCTTCTTTCATTTAGCATAATGTTTTCAAAGTTCATCTATGCTGTAGCATGTGACACAGTACTTCACTGCTTTTTATGGTCAAATAATACTATAACAATTTATGAGTAATGCTGCTGTGAACATTCATGTGCAAGTTTTCTTGTGGAGGGCCTTTGTCCTTAGATTTTGATTTCTCTAAGACTGGGCTCTCAGTCTTTTATGTGATTTGCTTATTTCTTTTCCCCTTGTAGTATGTTTGTCTAATGGAAAGGCAACTTTTTTTCTTGCTTTTCAAGGTTAGACCTGGCACACCTTCTTTGTGCTTTGAGCTAGTGTAGGTGAAATATTTTTGACACCTTTCTCACTCCATGGGGCCAATGTGTCTTCTGTTTAGAACTACCATCTGAGGTCAGGTGTAGTTTTAAGCTGCATTTCTGTAGCCTGAGGAAACCATGGGGGGGCAGGACCAACTCACACTTTTTCAGTGCTTACACTGGATTCTTGCTGAGTGCTCTAGATTTTGGCCACTTAATAGAGATCCTCCTGAACATTCTTTGCCAAGGCCCATGCCACCCATTTGAGGGTTTATTCGACTCTTCATGGAGTTCAGCTCGTTCTGTTCAACTATGAATGTCCTGGAAGATAGCAAACTATGGTGACATCCACCTTGCTTCCGGGCTTGTTGCATTGCAGCAACCTGGTCTGTTAGAGCCCTATCTCTGGGCTAAAGCAAAGCAAGAGCCCTGACCAGCCTCTGCATCCTACGGTGAGCTTCTTTTACCTTACCTTGCCCTCAGGACAAAGCCCAGTTTCTTAAGGAATTGTACATTTGTGGAGAATGGCTTTATATCAATTTCCCATTTTCAAAACTATTAGGAAAGCTCTTTGATGTTCTTAGTCTGGTAACCTTGCATGAAACAGGATGATCCCTTGCTCCCCACATGAAGCATCCAGTCTAAAGTACAGTATTCTTCCAAAGCTTTCATCTCCCATCTCAAGTAGTTTCCACAATTTCCTTCTGTCATTCTGATAGTATTCTAAGGAACTGCATGGCTAGTGCAGGCTTGAATTCCATTCCTTAGTCCTAAAGCTTACACAAAATAAAGACCCCACTGTCAGCCAAACCTCAACTACCTATTGTTATTCCATAACAGATGATAAAACAATGGGAATCTGGATTGCAACATGTTCTGGGGTCTGGAAACAGTTGTTCTAGCGTGGATAAGCTGTGGTAGCTGTGGTCTATTTGCTTGCATTCTCTGAATGTGTGTGTGAGGCCAGTGCTGTCATAATCCTGTGTGTTCTCTTGACTCCTGAAGGAGAGGCCAACTGAATAGTAGAGGGAGAGCCAGAGGCATTTCCCTGACTGAACAAGCCCGGATAGGGTGGGCTTCTCCCAGCTCGTTGTGGTTTCCCAGGGGGAAATCCTGGCTAGTCCTCGAATTTTCATAGTAGAGAAGCGCTCTCCTCAGCTTAAAGTAAGAAAGATGGGTCCTAGACACAGGGAAGCCTAAGATTTGGTCCAATGTCTCTGACTAACGCAAGAGCAAAACTGGACCAGGAGACTGTACTATCATAGGCAAGCCACACTTCTATAATTCCCAGAGTATGACTTGCATACCATCGGAGTGATTCTGAGGCTGTGAAAAGGTGAGTCAGGGAGTCAAATTATGCTCATAAACTCCAAAATAAATCACCACCAGTCTATGGATGTTGTCAAGGAAAATCTACAGGTATCTTCTACTTTATAGGCTGCCAGGAATGCAAGTTTTAAAAATAGATTTTTAATTTCTATATTCTTTAAATATATTAGTATATTTATTTATTTATTTATTTATTTATTTTTGTAGATAATTATTTTTTATTGAAGGGTAGTTGACACAGAGTATTACATTAGTTTCAGGTGTACAACACAGTGATTCAACATTTATATACATGAAAATTCTAGGTACCAGCTATCACCATACCAAGTTGTTACAATATTTTGACAGTATTCCTTATGCTATACATTTATTTGTATATTTATTAAATAAATATTTTTAAATTGTATTTTCTCATGTTGTCATTAGACTAGAAATGCATTCCCACAGGAAAAAACAGATATAAAATGTTACTGGAACATAAACATGAGTGACTTCTTCGTGAACATATCTCCCTGGGCAAGGGGAACAAAAGCAAAAATGAACAAGTGGGACTATTTCAAGCTGAAAAGCTTCTGTACAGCAAAGGACACCATCAATAGAACAAAACGGTACCCTACAGTATGGGAGAATATATTCATAAATGACGATAGATCTGATATCTATCAGATAGAAAGGTCCAATAAAGGGTTGACATCCAAAATATATAAAGAGCTCATGCACATCAACAAACAAAAAGCAAATAATCCAATTAAAAAATGGGCAGAGGAGCTGAACAGACAGTTCTCCAAAGAAGAAATTCAGATGGCCAACAGGCACATGAGAAGATGCTCCACATCGCTAGTCATCAGAGAAATGCAAATTAAAACCACAATGAGATATCACCTCACACCAGTAAGGATCACCACCATCTAAAATACAAACAACAAATATTGGCAAGGTTGTGGAGAAAGGGGAACCCTCCTACACTGCTGGTGGGGATGTAAATTAGTTCAACCATTGTGGAAAGCAGTATGGAGGTTCCTCAAAAAGCTCAAAATAGACATACCATTTGACCCAGGAATTCCACTTCTAGGAATTTACCCTAAGAAGGCAGCAGCCCTGTTTGAAAAAGACAGATGTGCCCCTATGTTTATCGCAGCACTATTTACAATAGCCAAGAAATGGAAGCAACCTAAGTGTCATCAGTAGATGAATGGATAAAGAAGATGTGGTACATATACACAATGGAATATTATTCAGCCATAAGAAGAAAACAAATCCTACCATTTGCAACAACATGGATGGAGCTAGAGGGTATTACACTCAGTGAAATAAGCCAGGTGGAGAAAGGCAAGTATCAAATGATTTCGCTCATATGTGGAGTATAAGGACAAAGAAAAACTGAAGGAACAAAACAGCAGCAGAATCACAGAACGCAAGAATGGACTAACAGTTACCAAAGGGAAAGGGACTAGGGAGGATGGGTGGGAAGGGAGGGATAAGGGCTGGGAAAAAGAAAGGGGGCCTTATGATTAGCATGTATAATGTATGGGGGGTACGGGGAGGGCTGTACAACACAGAGAAGACAAGTAGTGATTCTACAGCAACTTACTATGCTGATGGACAGTGAGTGTAATGGGGTGGGGGGGGGACTTGGTGAAGGGGGGAGCCTAGTAAACATAATGTTCTTCATGTAATTGTAGATTAATGATAACAAAATTTTAAAAAATGTTACTGAAAACTTCATGGTAGTGCAGCAGGCTTACTATGATACTGTGATGTAATAAATCTGTATTTGGTCTTCATCCCCTTTCCTCACACCAAGCTCTAAAAATCCCTGGCATTTCCGAAATGAGGATAGATGAAAGTGTCTTTTGTTATTCAAAACAAGTCCCAATTAACTTTACTTGTTTATGTTAATGAGGTGACTTTTGGAAAGCCCTTCAGGGCAGGGCTAGTTGCCAGGGAAACCAACCCAGTAATCTGATGGTTGGGACTCCAGCCTCCTCTGACTTCTGGTGAGTGAGGCTGGTTGTTGAACTAATCACCAATGGCCAAGATTTAATCAATCAAACCTACATAATAAAGCCTCCATAAAACCCCTAAACAATAGACCTCAATTAGGTTGGTGAACATGTGACCATGCTGGAGGGTAACACCTGGATAGGGTATGGAAACTACACCCTTTCCGCCATACCTTTCCTTATGCATCCCTTCTGTCTGGTTATTTTGCATTGTGTCCTTTCACAATAAACCAGTAATCTAGTCAGTAAAGTATTCTCCTAAATTCTGTGACCTGCTCTTGCAAATTAACTGAAACTGAAAAGGGTGTCTTGGGAACCTGGGCACCTCTGATCTATAGCCAGTAGTTCAGAAGCACAGATAACAACCTGGACTCGTGATTGGCATCTGAAGGACGGAAGGGCGTCAAATCTTTTGGGACCAGCCCTTAACCCATGGGGTCTGCTCTAATCCCAGGTAGGTAATGTCAGGATTGAATTGTAAAACACCCAATTGATGTTTACAGAGAATAGAGAATTGCTTGGTATGGGGAACCCTCCCCCTCACATTTAGTGACCAGAATGAAGTGTTGAAATTAGTAGATGAAGAAACAGAGTTTTTCCTTTTAGTTAGTGTAGAAGAGGAAATGAAGAGTTTTTCCTACTGACTCACCCTTAGTGTTCATGGTCCCCCGTGTGCTGTATGTGTCAAAGGGCTTTAAGATAGCCCCCACTGCCGAAGCTCACAGGAAAGGCAGATACCAGACAGAAAACACAGCGTGGCAGGGAGAACAGAACTGCCCCATCACATAGGCTTCTCAGTTGCCAAGTATAGACAGCATCAAGCATTTCATAGAGCATGTTAGAGAGAAGCAAGTCCTCCTTCGAAATACAGACATAGGAAAAACTACGGCTCCTTGACCACAAATAATAACAAACCGCTCAAAGCAAGAAGTACACATTCCAGAGCAAACTACATGTGGGACAATCTCAAGAAAAATACGGAACCACAAAGGCAGATGTGGATGAATCCTTGGACAGAGGAAATCTGAGAGGAAGAGATTATCTCTTGGCCACACTAGTCCTCACAGATTTTCACCAGCTTCTAAGTGAAGAGAAACTGAAGGCCAGGATCAGAACCTTCTGTACAGTATTTATATATTATTGGCTGTGAGAATTTTGAGTTAAACTGATTGTGGTTCTCATTCCAGAGTATGTGCTCCACCATTCTCATCCAATCCATTTGATGTCTACACAAAAATCCCAAATAAAACCTCAAGGTTTTACTACAGAAGTTATGAGAACCAGATGAATCTTTTGGGACCATTCAAGTCAAAGGTCTAGTACATATATTGATCAAAACAAGTTGTGTAACTGCCCTTCCGGGCTGCTACTTTAACAAGATGTCATCTGGGTATACCTTATGCACATGCAACACTCCAACACACCCCTGGGGTATCATCCTCTACATGGGGTATGCACCCACCTGCAGCTTCACCCACATGCTCACCACTGGTGTCATGTCCTCATTGGGCTGTTCATGTACTTACATGCCCACCAGCAGGCACATTTACAGGGTCACCCACTTCAGTGGACTTTAGTTACTATGCCTAGGTCCTTGGCACGTCCCTTTCTTGATTCCTAGTTTTCATTTTCTTCTTAGAGAAATACAAAATATTGGTCTTAAAAGCATTTTATCATGGTAGCTCAAATCAACATTCTGAGTCATCCCTAGAGTCGTCTTTGACTTTTATCTTCCTCTAATACTGCACATGAAATCCATCAGAAAATCCTGATTGGTTCTACCTTTGAAATATATCCAGTTTCCACCCTTTCCTATTATTTTCGCCATGACATCTATGGTCTGGGCTGCCATCATCTCTCAGCTGAATTGCTGCACAGCCTTGTTTCCCTGCCCCCATTTTTGCCAGCTCTAGCCTATTCTGTACCCAGTCTGGTGTGTTCCTTTTTGAATTCAAGTCGGATCATGTCTCTCCTCCACTCAGAACCCCTTAATGGCTTCCCATGTCACTTGGAATAAATCTAAAATCTGTTCCATGGCATTCCTGCTACCTTTCCCCTCTATCCCTCTCACCCTCACTTAAGCCACTCTGGACACTTGGCTGTACCTTTAACACGAGACATTCTTGCTTCAGGATTGTTGTGTTTTTAATTCCTCTGTTGCCCCCCAAATACACACATTGCCCATTTCTTTACTTCCTCCAGGTCTCTGCTCATATTCAATTCACTCTATCAGGAAGACCTTCGCTGGAGACTCTTCCTTGGCGAACACACACATACTCTCGGGTTCATCCTAGCCATTCTGTATCGCCTTACTCTGGTCTATTTTTCTTCTTGGCACTTAGCACTGCCTTGTTTATCATCTGTCTTCCTGTGCTAGAATGTAAGCTCTGTGATGATAGGGACTGTTGTGTTCCCTGCTGTACCCCACCCAGCTCACTGTCCTAGGAGAAGGCATGTGAGAAATATGTGTGGAGTGAATGAATGAATGAACTCCTGGGAGGTGCTTACTCACGCTTGCTAAAGCATCGCTGACAAAAGCATTTGTAGGGATTTCCTCCAATCCCTCTGAGGAGATGCGGTCAAGGAGGGCACAGCCCCTGGGCATGGCCCCTTCTGACTTTGCTCTCATCCTTACCACAGCGGGCACCTGCCCTGGGAAAGTGAGCTTGTGCTTTGGGAGAGGGGACACTGTGAGGTGCTCATGACTGTTTTTAGAAGTGCAGGCCCTGTGGAATGGAGCCGTCCAAACCAGTCTGACTGGAGTGAGGGCAGGATTCTGCCCGGACTAGTAAAAATGAGAGAATCATGGGGCCTCCCTGCAAAGAGGGTGCTGTGGCAGTTCCGCAGAGTTCTCTCTGAGGAACAGAGTCTGAGACAGTTACGGGGATGGGCATTGTCCCAATACCCAAGGATATAGAAGCTGCAACCTGTTTTGCCATGAAACCAGCAGCTACTGGTGAGCTTTCAGAGTTGTCCATTCATTTGGCAAATATTTGAGCATGTGTGCCACGTGCCATGTACCACATGCCATGTGCCAAGGATAATTTGGGACCTTAGAGGACTGTTCCAGAAACTGAAGATTCCAGGATTACAGACCTCAGGACCACAGGGAGGGGCTAGGTTGGCTCAGGAGAGTGCCAACATCTCCCATTCAGTTGCGAGTCTTCCCCTTTTCTCTCTGGGGGAGGCAGCTGAGGCTGGGCTGCCTGGTTACCCGCAGCAGGGATTAGTGCCACCTGTGCCACCAGATGAGGCTGATGACCCCAGGAGGCGCTGGGCAGCCTCTGGAGGGCCCCACCATGGCTCCTCGTCCTGAGGCCTCCTCAGCTCCTAACTGCCGCTGACTCTTAAAAGGAAGGAGGTATGGCCCCAGTGCCTCCGCCCTGTGCTCTGAATCCAGAGCTCTGTCTGCTGACAGACTCTCTCCCGCTGCCCTGGAGCCTGCCCCTGGCACTGGCTTTGTGAATTGCTGGGGGCGAGGACGATGGCTGTGCCTGTATGGGCAAGCTGAAAATGGAACAAGATGTGTTTCTTCAGGGCAGGGTATTTGGGAGTGTTGCCCAGGGTTGGGCAGGTAGAGGAGGTGCTGGAAGGCCAGATTATAGGCAAGTCAGATTGGGAGTTTAGAATAGAGTGTGGCCCCTGACACTGGAGCCTGAGCACGGATCCAGGGTCAGTCCTGACTCTGGCAGGGTGCCCCTGGGTGCCAAGGCCTAGAGGGCAACAGGAGATGCACAGAATCCTCAGCAGGCATGATTACCCTGAGGGCTAATGGGCAGGCCTAATCCATTCACCCCTGGTGGGGGGACGCAGGGCCAGCTCAGACTTCCTATAGGACCCTGGGAATAGCAGGACTTCTATGAGGACTATCTTCTCCCTGGCAGTTGGAGGGGGTGAAGTCATCTCGAAACGCTTGGATGTACATCTGAAACAGCTGGGTGAGGCTAAGAACATGCAAAGGTTGAAGTGATCTGGTTTCTGGAATTTCAATATTTTAATTAATGAAAGCTTGGTAAAATTAAAAATGCAATTCCTTAGTTGTACTATCCACATTTCAAGTGCTCAATAGCCACATGTAGCCCATGCCACAGTATCAGTGCTGAGAGAGAACATTTCCACCACCCCAGAAAGTTTAATTACAGCTCTGGTCTAGAGTGTCATTCAAGCACTAAATCCAATCTCTTCACACTATGGAATAGGGGAAACTCCTATCCAGATGTGACTGATGAAAACATCTCTGTCCTGGTTCTCTGTATCTTCCTCATCCTTAATTCTGAGGCTTTCTCATCTGTGCCCCTCATCCCGTGCTGTCTGACCTGGAAGGAGCATCTCTTGATATCTTTGCTTATCTGCCTGTTACAGAACTTCTGTCTTTCCATCTGCAGTTGCTTGGAGTTTAAATTTTAAGTACAAAATCCTCTTCAACTACATCTATGTCAATAGCATTGGAGTGTGAGTGCCAGAAGTTTGGATCAAAAATTCTCCTTTTTGGAAGTGGGCTGAATTGTCCCTGGAACACGTATCCTTGCGTTTGCGCAGGCCTGAGTCAGGAAGGTGCCAGACACAGAGCTGGGAACCAGAATCAAGGTCTTGAGAGTAACCTGCTTGTTCTTGGGTTCAAAGGCCCCTGGGCTGCCATAATCATTAACTCTTACAGGGAGGCTCAGAGCATCTACCTCTGATCAATTAAAGGAGGTTTCTAGTTGAAGGTGGGGGAAAGAAAGGGAAGTGAGCCCAGCAGTGGGACATCGGGGAGGGAAGGAAATTGACCTGCAGAGCATCGTGTCCTTGATTGGCTCTGACACCTTTTTGTCTTCACAGCTGTGTTGGTCCCCATGGACAGCTCTGCGGCCAGCCTTATGGTCTGGACAGGCTGTGGCCTCCTGGTCCTACTGGGCACTGTGTGCTATGCTGACATGGGCACTGGCTCCCGAGTCCAGGGACAGGGAGGTGTTTTATGTTTACATCTTGCGCACCCATGGCTCCTTACCTGCCCTTCTGGTCACCTGCACATTGGTCCTAATAACCTGCTATCTCTGAGCTTTGCTAAGTACACGCTGGCCCCTTCACCCTGGCTGACCCTCCCGGTCCCGAGAAGTGGCAGGGTGCGCGCTTCAGGCAAGAATGCCTCCCCACCTGGCTGATGCCCTTCTCACACTGCCTGGGCTCTGCCACCCTCTGTCCAGCTGTCCCACCGTGCGTAGGCCCACCTCACCCACTCCAGCTCCTACACCCCCTGTCAGGCTGTCCTCAGCCTGGACACTGTCCTCACCCCACTTGGGTTGTGACACCCTGTGCCAGTCAGTTCTTTGCCTTGAGGTACCCTCCTTTCCCTACTTAGGCTCCCGGAACAGGTCAACACTCTTGGTCTTAGTTTGGGCTGCTATAACAAAGTACCGTAGCCTGTGTCATATAAACAACAGACGTTTATTACTCGTAGTTCTGGAGACTGGACGTCTGAGGTCAAGGAGCCGACACGGTCAGGTTCTGGTCAGGGTGCTCTTCCAGCTCTCGAACAGCCCACTTCTTGCTGTGTCCTCGTGGTGGAAGGGGTGAGGGAGCCTTCTGAGGTCTGCTTTATAAGGGCACTAATCCCATTCATGAAGGCTTCACCCTCATTGACCTAGTCACCTCTCAAAGGCTCCATCTCCTTTGGGGTTTGGGATTTCAATATATGATTGGGGTGGGGGCACAAATATTCAGTCATTTGCACTCTTCTGCCCAGATGTCTTCCTTACTCTGCTCAAGCTCCAACACTATTTTGTGGCTGCCGCCACCCTTCCCTCCCTCCCCCACATGCTGCCACCCTTCCCCTGCTCTCTACTGCGTGACTATTTTGCTTGGTGCTACCAAGTGACTTTTGGTCTGAATTGATTAGAAGGGAGGGGGAAAGAAAGAGAAAGAGAAAGGGGATGGGGGATTGTTCTTTTATTTTTAGCATCTAATGTGTCTGGGCAGTGACCATTTTGTGTACAGCCCCTGGACACAGCAGTGTGTCAAGCTGCCTTTTTATTTCAGGAACTTTTTTTTGCACTGTTCGTTTAGCTCCATCGTTTCAATTTTCTTCTTTGGTGATTTACTTATGTGCTTGCTGCATCTCCACTGTCTTCTCTTTGAATCAGTGTCTTTATGATTTATTTAAAAACTGTACCTCCATTTCATTTCCTATACTCATTTCATTTGTCCTTTTTTACTGTGTTTTCCACCATGTTTACACCCCTTGTGTTCCTCTACTTTAGTTTTGATTCCTGTAATGTTTCTTTTTTTCTGAGTTCTGCAAGTGTGTAAGATGGAGTTTTTTCTCCCTCTTGTTTTCTCACCACGTCTTCTCTGGAAGTATAGGTTTCTCTTTTGTATTCTTTCTTCATTGAGGCTATTTCTTCACTAAGACTTTTTAAGTAATGGCCAAATATTTGGTCAGAATTCTTATTTATTTCATGGCAACTTTTTTGGTGATCCTTTGTACAATTTCCTGCCTTTTTTTCCTTTGTATTAATGTTGGCTGCTTTGAATTTCCCTCATTTACCTGCTAGTTGAAGGTTGCTTCAGGGCACACATTTTTGCTCATGTTTTTCTTTTTTTAGCTTTTTTTTTTATTAAGGTATTTTTGATATACACTCTTATGAAGGTTTCACATGAAAAACAATGTGGTTACTACATTCACCCATATTATCGAGTCCTCCCCCATACCCCATTGCAGTCACTGTCCATCAGTGTAGTAAGATGCCACAGAGTCACTATTTGCCTTCTCTGTGCTACACTGTCTTCCCCATGATCCCCCCCACACACAATGTGTGCCAGTCATAATACCCTTCAGTCCTTTTCTCCCTCCCTCCCTACCTGCCCTCCCCCATCCCTCCCCTTTGGTAACCGCTAGTCCCTTCTTGGAGTCTGTGAGTCTGCTGATGTTTTGTTCCTTCAGTTTTGCTTGGTAGTTATACTCCACAAGTGAGGGAAATCATTTGGTACTTGTTCTTCTTCATGTTTTTCCTGTGTTGATGGTTACTAGGTTGTTTCACTTCCCCCAATGAGATCTCTATTCTGTCCATAACACTCACAGCCCACACAATGAAATGGATTTAGTGGGTTTGATGATTTGCTAGAACAGTTCACAAAACATAGGAAACACTTATTTATGTTTTCCTGGTTTATAATAAAGGATATAATAAGGGATACAAATGACCAGCCAGATGGAGAGGTACACAGAGCAAGGGGAGGAAGGGTCCAGAACGCAGGAGCTTTTTTAGGTGTGGAGTTGGAGTGTGCCACTCTCCTGGCATGTAGATAACCCAGAAACTCCCTGAACCTCATACGTTAGGGATTTTTATAGAGTCTTCATCACATAGAAATGATCAATTAATAATTCAGTCTCTAGCCCCATAACCTCCCCATAGGAGGATACAAGCAGTGGGGCTGGAAGTTCCAAGCTTCTAACCACGTTTGGCTTTTCTGGTGACCGACTCCCATCGGGGGCCCAAGAGTCACCTCTTAGGACAAAAGAAACTCCTATCACCCAGGAAATTCCAAGGGATTTAGAAGGTCTGGGTAAGATGCTCCTACCGCCCACAGCACTCAGGAAGTCACAAGGGTTTTAGGAGTTCATCAGGAACTGGGATTAAAGACCAAAGAGTAGCGACAACCAGGGGTAGATAGGTATCAGTTATATACATTTTTACTATTTCATTCTTCTTTTGCCCCTTCACTGATTTTATGTAGTTCACAATTCTTTATAGTAACTTCCTTCCTCCTGTTAATAAAACTGTGTCGTTTCTGTTACCTGATCAAACTCTGATAGATATATATGGCTTCCAGGCTTTGTGATTAAAAAAAGAAATTTTTTAGTCCATTTAGGATTTTTGTATTTATATTTAAATCCTTGATTCATTTATTTATTTTGGTGATAAGCATGAAATATAGATAAAACTTAATATTTCTCCTCACATGTACCTATGTGTTTGAGCCCTATTTATTGAATAATCCATCTCTCTTCTCATTGATTTGAAATGTAATTTTTATCATTATTTCCATCCATATGTGAGTCTATTTCAGGACTTTTTATTTTGTTCATTGTGCTGCTTGTCTATTCATGTGCTAATATTATACTTTTAATTATTTTAACTTTATATTTTCATATCTTGTAGAGCTTATTATCTTTTATTTCAAAATTTACCTGGCCATTCTTATTTGTTTGTTTTCCATACAAACTTTAGAATCAGCATGTCTAACTAATAAATGAAAAAATCAGTGAAAAATTAATCTCCTAACCTAGATCATGGTTTGACTTTCCATTTGTTCTAGTTTTTTTTTCTTCTCTTTCCATCAAGTCAGTTCAAAAACTTTTTAATTGAACCTTGTTTATTAAAGTTTATTTTGCATTCCTACAATTATTATGGAGAACATCTTTCATATTTAAATTGGCCACTCATTTTCTTCCCCATTACTTTTTGAATTTCCTATTTATAACTTTCTACTAAAGTTTTCTTTTTATTATTCATTTATAAATGTTGATTTAAAGATACTGCATAATCTGGATACAAATTTGTTGTCAGTTATATGAACTGGAAGTGTCCTCTGCCAGGCTGGGGTTTGTTCTTAAGTGGTACCACTTGATTTTTAAAATATATAATAATATTTATCAATCTTTTCTTTTATGGTTAATGCTTTTTGGGTCCTGTTTAAAAAATACTTTCCTAACTTAAGGTCAGAAAGATATTTAATGCTTTTTTACCCTTAACATTTTAAAATTCAATTTTTCATGCTTAGTGCTTTAATCCATGTAGGATTGATGTTTATGTATGGGTATGAAGTAAGATTAAATTTCGTTTTATTTTTCAACATGGTTAAGCTATTTATCAGCATCAATTATGGAAAGTGTATTGCCTGTAGTCAGTGGTTCCCCTCACATTTCTGGCTGTTGGCTGGGGTGAATAGGGTAATTGGTTGTGTCTGTCACCATCCAGCTCATTCACATGATTGATGTCAGGGTTCTAGATGGAGCAAGAGAGGATAAGTTTCAATGTGCAAAGCAACTTGTAAGTCTCTGCTTGCTTCAAGTTTGTTATTGTCACAAGAAGTGAAATATGGTCACATAAGTGCAATTGTCACATGAAGTGAGACATGAGGCCAAACCCTAGGCTAGTTGGCCTAGTGGTAATGACAGCTTGAGAGCCAGTTGTTAAATTTCCAGGAATTTTGCAATCCAGTTGTCAAACTGCTCATAGCTTGAAATTGGCCATGGTGTGAATATTTATACCACAGAAATTGACAAATGGTACAAACCAGGTTTTTTTCTTCTTGTCAGGGAACTAGATTACCAGTATGTCACTAGGACTATCTGAGGACATGTGTACATGAAAAGGAATTGCACCTGTGTTTGAAACAATCTATCATAGTGAATATGGTCTTTTTTTGTATCTGAGAGTCACAGTTTTTAAGCATAACCATTATTAGAATTGTATATATGTAAAACTAGGATTGTTTATGTGTTGAGCTGTCAAAGGATAGTCATTGACTTTTTAAAAAGCATCCTTTAGTCTTTTCCAGTAACTGACCCTGCTGGAATCAAATTAAGCCCCTCTTATGACATAGCAACTTATCCAAAGGGCAAGCATGTGAAACAGGCTAATTCAGTCAGAATTATTCCCCAAGGTTTTTTCCAAACTGAAGTTGGGTGAGGAAAGTCCCTCTCCTTTCTCTTGAAAATTGTGATGATGTGAGCTAAGAGCTGCCAGCAGTTATAATTATGCTTCTGTGGGGCAGCTTGCCTAAGAGAGAAAAGCTAACATATAGAGATGATGCATGAAAGAGAGATGGAAAAAGAGAAAGAGAATGAAAGAAAGAGAGTTGAGGAATAGAGGAAAAGACAGACCCATCCAGCCCTTCCTGCTGTTTGGTTGTGTCTAATATACTTATATTTTGCCTAAAGTAGATTGAATGAACACTTTCTGTCATTTGCAACCAAAGAGTCCTGAATAATAATACACCGACACAGATATCTTGTTGAAGAGGTGGAGAAACTAGGCCCAGGAAAGGGTCTGCATGGCTGATTTAGAGGCAGAATCTGGATCCGGCATTCATGTTCATCCCTGGGGGGTAAATTAGACAAAGGATGGCTTTGGTAATATCATATGAAGAGCTCCTCTGAAATTTGTAATTCTCCTCTCTACTCCCCATCCTTTGTCACTTCAAGGCACAGTTGCAGATAATGGAAATGACTCCAGATAACTCAAGTAGGAAGAGGCTTAATACAGCGAGTTAGGTGATTACAAAACTATCGGAAAGGCAGGAGGGGCAGACTGGAAGCTGAGCTTCCAGGAATGACTCCCCTAAAACACCGCAGAACTGACCTGCCAAGGAAATCATTATCCCAGCTACCAGCCTGAAGATATACCATGTCAACTGTAATTCACATAAAAAAATTGGATGCCCCATACTCTGTCTCTTTGCAGCCACAAAACTAGCACCAGCCACTGAAATTTCTGTTTCTGCAACCATAGAAAAAACATGCCTCCTTGACCATGCTTGCTAGTAGAAATGTCAGCAGCCACAGAGGTGTTTACTCACATCCCAATCTCACTCCTTAGATGCAAAGGGCTAACGTTTTCTTCTGTGTTCTTCCAGAAATTTTCCAAGCATGTACAAACATATATGCTTGTGTTGCGTGTATGTATGCATGTGTATAAAACAAATGGGATCATATAGAAATGTAGTCTATTTGCTCATTGATTTAAAGGACCTCTATTTGGATGCCTTTTTAAAGTGAAGAATGAAAGAATATAAGGCAGTTTCTTAATATAATACTGTGTTCCTAATCTTAACATGGAACCAGAATCCTTTGAATAAATGTAAAATATTTAGGAGCAACATTAAAAATTAAATAAATAATGAAAGAGGCACACAACTCTCTGAAAATCACTTCAAAATATTCTTTTGAAAGTAAAGTTTGGACTTGTATATACACATCTTTTTCATTTAAAAACAAGAAGCTTCTATAATTTATGGAGGTGAAAATCTGTGTTCATTAATTTTTAAAAGGGTAGAATTTTATAGTTTTGTTTAAATGCCATTTCAAAACTTACAGAGCAAATATATTGTTTTTTAAAAAACACAGTGCAAAGAATAAAATGAAATATAAATTTTAAATACCCTCCAAAGGCTAGAAACTAAAATAAAAACAAAAAGAGAAAAAGAGAAAAATTTTCTAAATCTAAGAGTAAATGGTATCTATGGGCTTGATTTCACTAAGGAATAATCAGACCAATGTATCACTTAGTTAATGCCACTGAATCAGACTAAATAGTTCTACAGTGATAAAAAACAAAGAAAAGTCTAGATAATGATGAGAGAATAAGGAAGCCGCTTGGCAGAGCAGAGCAGAGCAGCCGGCCTCATCCTCACTTCTCACTGGGCCTCCCAGGCATGACCTGGGCCTCCCACGGGCCCCGGGGCTTGTGTGAGGGACAAACGAGGCTGATTGGGTGACCCTGAGTTACTGCCTTTGCACTGTGACTGGCTCCAGGAGCCCCGTCTGCCCGCGATTCATTGATCCTGGTGCTGTTCACGACAGTCACCATCACAGCCCAGGGAGTGGCCGCTTGAGGGCCAGCCTCCCAGGGGGACCCCACCCTGCCTCCAAGGGCAGTGGGTCAGTTCCAGAGTCGGCGGCAGGCTCCAGGCCTCAGGCTCTCACACTGGGACCGGGCCCCTGACTGGCCTGTTTTGGGAATCTGGTGGGGCCTGACCAGGCGGCCCAGGGAGTCTGCGTGGGGTCTGGTGCGAGAAAGGCAGGGAGGGCTGTTTGGCTCAGACAATGGGGGCCCTGAGCGAGGTATCGGGATTGAGTTAAACCGAAGCTTCAGGGAGGAGAGTGGGGCTCTGGAGGGGGAATCTGGCCCCTAGTGCTGTCAGGATCGGAGGACAAGGGCGGCTCTGTAGGGGCCTGGGTGGCAGCAGTAGGTATGAGGGGTGCGGGTGGACCTGAGGCAGACAGCGAGGGAGGATAGTCTTCTTGGTGGTGGTAAAGAGATGTCAGCCATGAGCCTGAGGGTTTGAGTCCTGGGGGGCGGGTGTTGGACATTACACTCCCTCGACAGGGAGATTCACATTCCAGTGGTTGATTAGGCAGCTCTCCCGGGATCAGTACCCCTGGAAGGGAAGGAGGGGAGGAAAGATTGAGAAGACGGGGAAGCTGAGCCACCATGCAGCCTCCGCAGACTGCTCAGCTGACCCTCCAGGACTGCCCTGCAGAGTCGGGCTGACCTGGGCAGCTGGGCTGGGCTTTCTGTTCCCGTGCAGTCAGTCTTTGGATGTGGACCTCTCTGGCAAAGGAGTGACCTCAGCTGAGGTGGCTTCCTGCAGCTGAGGAAATCCCTGGAGACTGACCGCTGGGGGCTTCATGCCTGTGGCACTCCTAGGGCTGGGCAAATAAACCTTACTTAGTGAGAGCGGTTGGGGCAGCCCATCACAGGGTCTACCACATTGGGGAAACGTGGTAGGGCTCATAGGAGGAGTGGGGTGCGGGCAAGTGATAAGTTCTGTCTTGGACATGCTGAGTTTGAGGTGCCTAAGGGCTAGGCAGGTGGGTACCCTGTGGACAGCTGGCTATACAGGTCTGAAGTTCTGGAATAAGGCTAAGGACAGAAATACAGATTCAGCAAAAACATAAAAGTAGAGTGGAAGTCAGGGGAATTGAGGGGGCGTTTGGAGTCAGAGATGAAACCTCTGGCAGCTGGTCCTGAGAGGGGCTTCCCTAGAGGAGACATCCAGATAAAATCAGCAAAAACCAGTGGGTTCAGGAATTCCTGATTTGGTCAGACCTCTTGCACTTGACTGGGAGTTCTGGTGTCATTCAACCTGATAGAGTTCTTGGTGGCAGAAGTACAAGTCAGGTGGACGCAGTGCCAGTGAGGTGAGGACTAGAACAGCCCAGGGGATGGGGATGTTTTCCCCTGGGAGTACTTCATCTCCCACCACACCCTTCTCAGCTCCCTCTCCCCAGCCTTAGCTTCCTGGCCTCTCTCCTCTCCCTCCGTCTTCTTTCTCCCGGTCTGGGTCTCTCTCCTCCCTCCCTCTAGGCCACTAGAGGGCGGCAGCTCACAGTGCAGGCCCCAGCCCCACCCTCTGAGCCCTTGAGGGTGCCCTGCCCTCTAGTTGGCAGAAAGCACACAATGGCTCCCAGGCCGTGGGGCTCCTCTCCCAATTAGGCCTGTTTGCGAGGCTCTCATGCGGTGGGAAATGCCATGTTCAGTAGAGAGAGAGGAATTTTTTCTCCTTTGCCCTGCTCAGCTGAAGCATAGAGAGTCAGCAGCCAGCTCTCCTGCCGTGGACAGATGAGAACGTCAAGGCCCAGAGAGGGCCAGGACCTACTCAAGATCTTGAGCTGACTGTCGCTTTCCCCTGCTCCCTCACGGGGCTGTAGGGCCACAGAGCTTAAAGAAATTGTTTATTCTTTGTGGAATGGTTAGCTCTTGTTCCATCATCTGTGTCCCAGGGTGTTCTTAAAAGGATTTTTTCCTGGAAATATCAGGTTTCAGTGTTGTCGAGGGTGTCAAAAACCCAGTGCCGGTCCCCAGGCTGCTCCACTCCACCTCATCTGGAAGCATTACTGAGTCTGGTTACCTGGTTGTGTGGTTATCCCACCGATTCCTGAAAGGCTCCTGTGACCACAGGCCAGAGGGACTACATCTGAGTGGTGTACGTCGACCTGCATTCCTGAGGACACGGTCAGGTCAAGAAAAACTAAGCTTTTCCAAGTGAGGGGATGAGAAGTGGGATGGTCTGCTGGGAGGGAACCCCTAGAACAGCAGGTTGGGGACCAGAATGCTTGCCCGAAGTCAGGCCCCAGTTACAACCCCAGAGGGGGCAGCCTCAGCTCCTCTGGGCTCAGAGAGCAGCCCTAGTTGAGTCAGGCCACTTTGTGCTCAAGTGTCATCACCAGTAAGCAGGATGGTATTGGATCAGCTCATCTCTAGGGCCCTGCCAGGGCTGCCTTTGGTGCTCAGCTGGGAGTGTGTTGGTGCCTCACTGGGGATAAGTTAATATTTAGCTAGTTTTAGATGAAAGATTTGCAATTATAAACAGACTCTCATGGGTCCACAGCATGGTATTTTCTGGGCACTTGGTATACATCATGCCGTAAGGGAAGCCATGGCCAGCAGATGGGCTCTCTAGAAGCTAGCAGTTGCTGGGCCTGGCCTCAAAGCGCATGTCTGCACCTCTGCTTTCCCTGCATAGTGGCTGACCAATGGCAGGACTAATTTACAGAGCAGCTTAAGCATTCCTGGGGGCCATGGCGACTGGGGGAGGAAAACCCCTGGGGAAGACTGGACTTCTTGCTACCTTGGTGGTGTGGGGCAAAGGCAGATTTCCCCTAAAGGTGTGGGGACAACTCAGGCTTGGGAACCCTCCACTTCCACAGGCTCCTTCCAAAGCCATGCAACTAATTTTTAAAAAATGAAAATTGGAGATAAAATTCACATCACGCAAAATTTACCACTTTAACTGTTTTAAAAGTGCAATTTAGTGGTTTTTAATATATCTCTAATATTGTGCCACTGTCAGTACTAATTCCAGAATATTTTCATTGCCCACAAAAGAGACTCCATTCGTTAAGCAGTCACCTCCTTTCCTCTTCCTCTCAGCCCCTGGCAACATGAATCCACTTTCTTTCCCTATGGATTGACCTATTATGGACATTTTATACAAATGCAATCACATAATATGTGACCTTCTGTGTTTGGCTCCTTTCACTTAGCATAATGGTTTCAAGGTTTATCCATGCTGTATCAGAACTTCCTTCTCTTTTTGGTTGAATAATATTCCATTGTGTATATATGCCGCCTTTTATGCATCCATTCACCAGGTGGAGGACATTTGAGTTGTTTCCAGATTTTGGCTATGAAGAGTAATGCTGCCATGAACATTTGTATACAAGTGTGTGAACATATGTTTTTAATTATTGTAGGTATATATGTGGGAATGGAATTGCTAGGTCATATGGGAACTTTATGTTTAAATTTTTGAGGAACAACATATTTTTTCCACAGTGGCTGCACCGTTTTACATTCCTAACAGCAATGCACGGGGGTTCAAATTTTTCTACATCCTCACTGACATTTCTTATGTTCTGTTTTTCAGTTACAGCCATGCTAGTGGATGTGAAGAGGTATCTCATGGTGGTTTTGATTTGCACTTCTCTAATGGTTGGACATCTTTTTTTGTGCTTGATGATATGAGTATATTCTTTGGAGAAATTTGTGTTCAAATCCTTTGCCCATTAAAAAAAGTTTTGTTGTTGTTGTTGAGTTGTAAGAACTGTAAGAGTTATTCATATATTCTGAATATTAGACTCTTACTGGATAAAAACTTGCAAATATTTTCTCTCATTCTGTGAGTTGTCTTCACTTTCCTGATAGTATCTTAAGATGCATGAAAGTTTTACATTTTGATAAATTCCAATTTATTATTTTTTTCTTTTGTAGCTTGTGGTTTTAGTAACTTATTTAAGAAACCATGACTAATCCTAGGTCATGAAGATTTACAAATACATTTCTGTAGCTCTGGGGCAAAGGGGTTCCCCTCCTGGAGCAAATTCCCCTATGAATCCAGTGAAACCAAAGTGAGGTAAGGGGAAGCAGGTTGGGAGAAACCATTTTTATGGCTCACAGCTTTTTCGAATTTGCTGGCCAGGCACAGCTCTGTTCGGTCCTCACAGCCACGCACCACACTCCCCAGGTCCCTTCACCCTGCCCCCGCTAGCAAAGCTTGCTCCTGCCCCAGTTTCTCTGCAGCCACAGCATGCTCTCTACTTCCCTGCCTGCACCTTCTGGGAGGAACTTCATGGGCCAGTCTCTGGTGAGTGGCAGATGCCAGACCAATTACGTACCAGGAATGGAGGGGAGGGAAGAATGGCCGTTTTCTTTTCCCCCTTTGCCCCAGAGACTGCAAGACGCTGTAGCAGTATATACCTATTAATATGTAAATGCCAAGGCCAGGCAGGAGAGTCTGGAAATTCTGCCATTTAGCCCACAATTTCTTCTAAGACTTTTATAGTTTTAGCTCTTACATTTAGATCTTTGATCCATTTTGAGTTGGTGTAAGATAAAGGTCCTAATTCATTCTTTTCATGTAGATATCCAGTGCCCCAGCACCATTTGTGGCTGTCTTTTAAATTAGGAAAGAACAGAAGGTTAAAACAAAAAACACATTAATACCATTTTTTATTTTTTGTTGTTGAAAACTGGACAGCTTAAATATTATAATACAGGAACTCTGGAAATCATATTCCTTCTCCTTCCAAGGGTTTTTTGTTGCCACTTGTTGTAGTTATTTGTTTAGTGATTTTTCTGAACTAATTTTGTGACGTCTGTATTCTTGGTTGTGTGTGGCCCCCGAAGTCTTTGTTCTGTTACCTTAGTAGTCACCTAATGATTGGACAGAGATTTCCTTCAATTCCTGATATAAAAAAAATTCCCTAGTCTTTGAAGATGGGCTCTGTGTATGAGTTAGGGCACACCTTCAGCAATGAGCCAGGCAGTTCACAATGCTACCTCAGCCCTCACTTCCTGCTTGCAGAGAGCCTGAAGGGAAGATGAGCCAGCCAGAGGTGAGAGTTTAGAGCCTCTCACATCTTGCCTGGGCCTGCATACCACTCTGGGCATGTGTGTGGCCTTCTAGAATTCCAGAATATTTCAAAGGTTTCCAAAACCCTTATTCTCCAAAACTTGCCATTCTGCAGCCTTTCCTTTCAACCATTTCGGTTAGTTTATTGTTTTCCCTGACTGTTATCACTTGCTGCCTGCTGCTTTACAACTGGGCAAGTTCCAAGTGAGATGAGATAAAGCCAAGCCTTTTGAGTTCGTCTTTCAGGGAGCCACTAAACAGGTTAGAACAAATAATTACAATTTTTTTTGTGTGTGTGTGAGTGAGGTCTGTTCCGGTCCCTACAGTATAGATTCTCTACCAGGAATGTGGGTTGTTTATTTCCAAGGTTATCGCAGAACTGGGAGGTAGGGAATAGGACCAGAGTAAGTTTAAATGCTACAAAACTCTTTGTTCTTACCAGGATTCAGCCGTTTTTCTTGCTTAAGCATTCCCATGATTATAAACTTTTGATTCATTTCCAAAATTCTGAAAAAGTTGATCCTGCAGTAGTTTTCTTTTTTTTTACCAGTTTTTTCTTTGCTTTTAGGGAGGGGCAGATTTTACCTATCATTTATGCTGATGTCACCACTGTACCAGTCTTGTGAACCCTTAAATTTCCTATGTTTCAAGTTCAATAAAACCTGGATCCACCTTTAGTTGGGGTATTAAGAACATGTGACCTTATTATTGTGGTTACATTTTGATTGTCCCTGGGTGTATGGGCAAGTGAAGCTTCCAGGTGGAGATGCCAAAGTATTTCTTACAGTTGTGGAAAGGTGACTTCCTCTGTGGCTGCAAGGATCCCAGCACATCCTGCCACCTTGAGGCCAGGAAGCTTTGGAAACACCGGAAGCAGTGCTGTTGGCATAAACATTGACATTTTCACAGGGCTGAGTTGCCTTCCCTGGCCTGTATGGGTAGAGAGCCAGGGTTGGCAAGCTATAGTCTTTGAGACAAATCAAACCTGCCTGTTTTTTTAATGGGCTGTGAGCTAAGAATGTTTTCTCACATTTTAAAAAGGTTGAACAAAAATCAAAAGATGAATAATATTTTGTGAGGTAAAAATTATATGAGATTAAAAATGCACCGTCCATAAATAAAGTTTTACTTGTTTATTTATACACAGCCACACTCATTCATTGACATGTGTGCGAGTGCTCATTCTCACTACAATGGCAGAGGTGAGAAATGGCAGTAAGGACTGTACAGACTGCTAGGCCCAAAATATTTACTATCCAGGCCTTTACAGAAAAAGTTGCTGAGCTTTGATATCAGGCACTGATGGGAGCATTGGGGCAGGAGGGAGGACAGAGTGGACACCATGTCGAGACTGAGGCTGGCAGGCTGGTTTTAAGCACAGGTGAGATGCTCCCTGAGCATTTCCTGAAATACTTGAGGAGACTTTGCAGGGGACTGAGATCAGGAGAGATCAACTAGGGCAAGAGCAGGAAATGTAAGTTTTTGATGTTAATTTCATGCATCTCCATAGGAGAATGTGGTCTAAGCATTTTTGGCCTATTCTCACAAATACTTTTTTGAGGGAATCGTCAGCCCCATTTTAGTCCTGGGAATTGAGCCGTTGAAAGGACAGTGATGTAAAATCCAGTTCTCTGGCTCTTGAATGCCTAATTTCTTCCCATGGCATCCATTCTGCTGAACGTCAGATTTGGTCAGATCAGCTGCCCCTGTCACCGGTGGTGGCAGTACATGGGTGCCCCTGGGCTTGGCTTCACCTCAAAGGTAGGCCTGACCCTGGAGCTGAAGGCTACAGTGTATTAGATTCTGGAAAGGCAGCAGGCATTGCTAATGGAACTAAACAGCTAAGCCCATTGGACCTCAGAGTGTCCAGTTCCCCACTTTTAGGAAGAAGCCAGAGGTGGGCCCTTCACTCTTCCACTCATTTCCCTCTTCCTTCCATTCCTGGCTGGTCCCAGCTTCTTAGCCTGGCATTTAGGGTACTTTTCTTTCTCCTTAGATCACACACTGCTTGCCACGTAAGTCGTTATAAACAATCTTTATGTTCTCATCATGTTCTTCAGGTCACAATTACCTCCATATCTGTGTAGTAAAGAATTTAACATCGCCCAAGGAGAGGCCTGGCCCTAGCCCTCAGCTTCTGGGAGGTAATCTCTGGGCCCTTAGAATGTCATGCTTGATCGCAGTGTCTTTCTTTCTTTGTATTTGCCTGTGTGCCTTGGGCCAGCCAGATATTATCAATGTGATTTTGGATAGGGGCTTCAGGTTATGAAATATTATCTCTACCTCCTGAGAGGCTGGAAATTGAGGTCAGCCGCATGAGCAGTCAACCATGCCTGTGTAATGGAGCCCCAATAAAGAACGAACAACAAGGCTCAGGTGAGCTTCCACAGTTGGCAATATGATGTGCAGATGGTCACACATCGATGCCAGGAGAATAATCCTGTTCTGACTCCACACTAGAAACTCTGTGTTTAGAACCCTCTTGGATTTGCCCTATGTCCTTCTTTCCTCAGTTGACTTTAATCTGGGCCCTTAAGTGTAATAAAGCATAAGCTTTTGGTGAGTTCTGTGAGTCCTTCTAGCATATTATTGAACCTAAGAGTGGTCTTGGGAACCCCCACACTTTCCACTGGTGTTAGAGGTGAGGGTGCCTTGTGACTGCTTTCAGATGATGCACTTGGCTAACTTTTCACAATATCCAACAGCATCAGCTGCTGGAGAAGGAGAGGGTTGACATTTGAGTGCCTTAGTTATCTACTGTCAGGAATGCAGTTGGTTTTCTTCCCTGAGCTTCCAGAACTCTCCCTTTCTTATCTTCTTTTCCTTCTATCTATTTTGTATCTTATCAACTTCTCTCTTCTTTCTCTTCCTATTGGGTAAGAAACTTGGAGGACCTCCTTCTGAATCTTGGAGGGCCTCTTCTCCAGGGATTTTTCTGAAGAAGATGGCTCTACACTTTCTGAGGGCCTATGCTGAGTAGGCTTCTGTGCAACAAGGAGAGAAGGCAGGATGGACAACGCAAAACTACAAAGCCCCTCGCATCTGTCAAGCACTTTATAGATTATACATGTACATGAGTGCTGAGTAGCCCACATGGGTGGCTTGATCCAGGTCAGCCTGTTTGGGAGACTGCAAGCACCTTTCTACCCACTTTGGGTTCAGTATCTTTACCCCAAATGCCAGTGAGTTCCACTGACCTTTCTGTAACAATACTAGTAAAGGTGTTATAAGCTAAGATTTTAAAACCGTAAGGGAGGATAAATAAAAATGTTATATACTATATCCTGAAATGAACATTATCCAGAGATCAATGAAATTAAGTGTTAAATTAAATATATAATATTATGTGTACACACACACACACACACACATATATACTATGCAGATACATATATCTGGAACTAGGGAATTAATGAAACTCTTAGCCAGATGGTAATGGCTAACATTAAAGGAAAGTTTACTACACGTTTTATACTAGTCTAGCTACTTTGAATGGACTAGGTTATTTAATCCTTAGAGCAACCCTATGTGGTGGGTATTGTGGTAAATTGACAGATGAGTAGGGTGAGGTTCAGAGACCTTGTCCAAGGTCACACAACTATGAGGGACCAGAGCTGGGATTTGAATGCAGGCCATCCCATTCCAGACCCTGTACTGCCCTCTTAGCCATCTGCTTCCCTCCCGCTAAGGGGGCAAGCTCTGTGCTGTGCTATCTGGATTCTCTTCTTAGGACAGCTTGGCTCTCCTTTAGGGCACACACAACTTTAATTGGAAACCTGATGAAACAGGGATTTTATTCCTTGGCTGACAAAACAGTTGTGGAGATTTCTTAGGCTCCTGATGTGCACTGGCTCAGGCTGAGGCTGGCAGGCTGGTTTTAAGCACAGGTGAGATGCTTCCCTGAGCATTTCCTGAAATACTTGAGGAGACTTTGCAGGGGACTGAGATCAGGAGAGATCAACTAGGGCAAGAGCAGGAAATTTAAGTTTTTGATGTTAGTTTCATTCATCTCCATAGGAGGATGTGGCCTAAGCATTTTTGGCCTATTCTCATCAACAGTCATCCTGTTGGCATAGCGCGTTCCTCCAGCTGTTATTCCACACACACTGCTCTAGAGTTGGGCAGCAGGGATTTCTACTAAAACCCCTCTTTCCTTGATCTTTCCTGGGCTACACTGGCAAACAGCTCCTGCAAACTCCTTGTACCTGGGTCTGAGTTGAATGGGGCTGCTGGATCAGTGAAGGCTAGATCCCTTCTAAACACCATGTGCTGGTTCCCTGGCCTATGGCTTGGACTCCCTCAGGCACTGTAATCATTAACTCCTGCAGGAAGCCCCTAAGACAGATAGGTATCAGAGCATCTGCCTCTGCTCCACTAGACACAACGCAAGCCCTGAGATGGAGAGAAGACAGGGAAGGGAAGGCGGCAAGGGGGTGGCAGGGCAGGAGCCGAGTGGTGGGGGGCTGAGGCTGAGGAGAGAGATTGGCCTGTGGAGTGCCGTGTCCCTGATTGCTGGCTGTATGATCGGCTCGGGCATCTTCATGTCACCACAGGGGGTCTTGGTCTACATGGGCAGCCCTGGGGCCAGTCTTGTGGTCTGGGCAGTCTGCGGCCTCCTGGCCATGCTAGGTGCCCTTTGCTATGCTGAGCTGGGTGCCCTGATCCCCGAATCTGGAGGGGAGTATGCCTACATCTTGCGAATCTTTGGCTCCTTGCCAGCCTTCCTGGTCATCTACACGTTTGTGCTGGTGGGCAGACCGGCTGCCATCGCTGCTGTCTCTCTGAGCTTTGCTGAGTATGCTGTGGCCCCCTTTTTCCCCGGTTGCTCCTCACTGCCCCAGGCTGTGCTCAAGAGTGTGGCTGCTATCTGCATTCTGTTGCTGGTGCTGGTCAACTGCTGGAGCTCACGGCTGGCCACCATGCTGATGAACGTGTGCACGGTTGCCAAAGTGTTCTCAATGCTGCTCATCATGGCAGGTGGGGCCATGGTGCTGGGCCAGGGCCGTGCCAGCACAGCCTTTCAGTCTGCCTTCCACAATACGACACAGCAGGTGGGGTGCATCAGCATGGCCTTCTACCAGGGCCTATGGTCCTTTGATGGCTGGAGTAACCTCAACTATGTTATGGAGGAGCTCAAGAATCCAAAAGTGAGTCCTTGATACTTCTTTGGGGGATGAAATCTCTGAACATCAGCAGTTCCAATTATTGTTATTTTAGTTAAGACGTTGAGAAATCAGCTAAAAAATAATCTACTTTGATTAGTTTATGGGATTATATGAATAATAACTTCTCAAGTATGCACAGAACTTCATAGTATCACACCTATGGTCTTATTTTGTTGCCCAGTGAAGTAGGCATTATCACCCATTTTTCATATGGGATAACTGAGGTTTAGAAAGGGGAAGTGATTTTGAGGTCATATTGCTAGTAAAAGGCCATGCTTCGTGACTCAGCTTATTCTTGATCCTGAAAGTTGGAACATTTGGACTCTGTTCAGTTACTATGGACATTAACTCTTTGCTATAAATACAATTGGCTAGGTTGCTATTTGTTTTCTTTTTCTCCTGCAGGAGTTTTAAATGTTCATAGGATGACAACTGTGAGTCTTTTCCTCTTTGTCCTTGGGGTTGGCTTAAGAGCCATTATACTCTTAGCTCTCAGCAAAGGCTCCCTGAAGTGGCTTGGAAGAAGTTGGGAAGAAAAGAGGAGTTTAGAGATTGAACTACCAGGGCAGAGAGAGTCAAGTGCCAGGAATCTTGGGACCTAGTTTTTGTTCTTGCATGTCAGTCCTTGTACTGAGTTCATTGCCTATAAAGTGGAATCATAATAGCTGCCCTGCTTAGCTCACAGGGTTTTGGGATATCAAATGGTATAATTGCTCATGGGCAATGGCTAGGGCTCTGAGTACTGTAAAGAGCTGTACAGTAGTAATTACAGGTGAACTGTTAGTTCTCAGCTTGGGGCTGTGATGGGATGGGGGCTACAAGGCAGAGGCCCTGGCTCATTCAGTTCACAGGTGCTGGGACCCTCTCTCTAATTCTAGGCCCTGGGCTCAGAGCTGGTCCAGGGAGAGAGCAAGGGACCCAAAGAGAATTGAGACAAGCTCCCATGCTTTAGTGCATGGATCAGCAAACTTTTCTGTAAAGGATCAGAGAGTTAGTATTTTAGGCTTTGAGGGCCATTGGGACTCTGTCCAAGTGCTCGACTTTGTTGCAGCATGAAAATAGCCAGGTAAACAAATGAATGTGACTGGGTCCTAATAAAATTTTACTTATAAAAATAAGCCGCAGGCTGGATTTGGTTCAAGGCCTATAGTTTGCTGACTCCTGCTATATATAGGGCATTTTGGACAAATGTGGTTTCAAAGCAAAAACAAAGCCATTCTTCTGAATGCTGGGCATTTGAAATTCTGGCTCTTACTCTGCCCTCTGAAGCATACGCTAGGTGTATGTTGGTTATGCACTTTTTTTCAAGAAACTGCAGAGCCTCCAAACCAGGGCAAGCCTTATGCCCATGCACCTGGGATTTGTGTGAAGATTAAGATACTCGAGAATGAAACCAAGAAATCTCACTATTTTTGTGGGCTCTATAGCTGTCACAGCTCATTAGCTGTGGGGTAGGCTGCTAAGAAGAGTGGAGTTCAAAAGCATACCAGGTCCCTTCCCTCTGACTCAGCACGGGGCTGGATCATGCATAGTGGGGCATGCCGCAATAGTCCCCACAGATTGGGGAACCCTGGACCCTGCTCCACTGGCCCATTTTTGCTACAAGTGGCCTTGTCTGGGCCTGGGCCGAGTATGTTTTCAGGACTGGGATGATGAGGAATTAGCTACTGTGCCTACGCTGTGGTTGAGGCAATTCCATTTGCCCTCAGATTCCCAGGTTGTAGGGCTGGTGGGATCTGGGCAGACCCATCTCAGTGAGAATCCGTTCTGTCCTATATGCTCCATTTTCACAAGTTGGCCATGTGACGCTGGATCACTGACCAACTATCCTGGTTGCCCAGGTCTGAGGGGTTCCCAGGGATGCTGGACTATTGGTGCTAAACGTGGGAAAGTCCCAGGCAAATGGACAAATTGGTCATCTTACCCTTAGAGGACAGAACAGGACAGGGGGGACAGAGGCTTGGATACAATAAAGCAGGCGTGCTTGCTGGGGGTGCAACCTCCACTTGCTGCAGGAGCTGAGAAGAGAGAGATCCCCATGGGGCAGAGCAGTCAGGCAGACTTCCTAGAAGAAGGGTCTAGAGCTGAGCCTTGAAGGGCTGGTGTGGTTTGTGGCAAAACAGCCATGTAGAAGCAGTGTGAATAGGAGCCCAGAGACCAGAAAGAACAGGACATGTTTGTGTCTCAAGGAAATATGAGGAGGGGCCCGAGGACAGGCCCTGAAGTTATTACTACATCCTCATGTGCGCTCATGCCCTTCCTCCCATGCCCACCCTCAGAGTTTCCTGACAGAAACCTGTGGAAACTGCTTTATAATGTTGGAAAATGGAAGATATGCTAATTAGAGGGCAGATGCTTAGAAGGGGAGGGGGTGGGCCACCTAGTGGTGGGCGAGGAGGCATGCCTGGGACAGCTCTGTGCCAAGTCTGAAAGAGACTTCCCTGCACCCTGGTAAAGAATGACCTCTTCTCTGTCTTATTTCATGTTACATTGTATCAGTTACAGCAATGCCATGACCTGGAGTACCTTTTGGTATCAAGGAGAGAGGCTCTGGGCTCATCAGTGCCTGTCTGCCCCGTCCAAGGAAAGACAAAAGACATCTAGAGAGAGGCTGCCAGGAGGCCAGGGGTGCTGCAGACATGCTTCTCTTAGTTCAAAGCACGTTCTTACTTTGGCGTCTAAAGGTGTCTCTCCAAGGGAGCCCTATCCTGGAGAATGCTGAGTAAAGTTCTGTGAGTCCTCAGCAAGACTCCTTCCTTCCATTTGTTTCTGACTCCTGAGTGATGCCCAGGGCTGGAAGTGTGGAGTGGGAGGGAGCAGTCTACACTCTGATTTCATCCAGTTTTCATTCATTCCCCACTTTTTATTGAATGCCTGCTCAATACATTTGTTGGGTGGTCATGTGTCAGCTGGGCGCTGAGGCTCCAGCAGAGCAGACTGGTCCAAGTGCCCACAGCCCGTGTGTCCAGGCCCTCCCTTTCCCTTCTGCTTTGCTGACCCTCACACCTTGGAGAGAGGCAGAGCAGTGGAGAGCCCCATTTTACAGATCGCCACTGATCCTCAATTTCCAGTTGAGGAGACTGAGGGTCAGAGTAAAACCCCTGGGATAATGGCCCTTAGTCTGGGACTCAGTTCAAGAGACCCTGAAACCAGGCAGGTCTGGCATGGCAGGTCCTGGAATAATCCAGCTGGAGTGCTCAATGGGCAGCTGACCATGGACATCTCTGCTGTTCTGGTCTCTTCTCCATGCCTCTGCTCTCGTGGTTGCCCCTGCTGGAATGCATCCTCCTCTCACCTGTCTGAATCCTTCCATCCTTCAAGGAGAGCTCAGAGTAAGGCCCTGTTCATTTCAGAAGTTTTGGGGCTAGCTCCTCTCCCCTCCCCACCCCTGTTAGCACCTCTGTGTCTCCATGGCTCTGACAACCTCCCAGCACATCTGCCTGTTTGTGTGCCCATGCCATGGGGCTCTGAGTTCATGGAGTAGGGACACAGGGCCTGAGTGGCCCCCAGGGCCTGACATTTCACTGGGGCCAGGATGAGTTCAGCACTGCGCCACTGAGCTTGTTCTGGGGGCCTGAGAAGGTCCTTACTGGCTAACACGTGGCCTTTTCTCCCCAACTTTGCAGCAGAACCTGGCATGGGCGCTGATGATTGCCATCCCCCTGGTCACCAGCCTGTACATCCTGGTCAACATCAGTTATCTGCTGGTGTTGTCACCCAAAGAGATCCTTTCCTCTGATGTTATGGCTGTGAGCTGGGGGTGAGTGAGTCAAGTGGTATGTTCCTTGGTCATGGGACAGACATTCCAGGATAGTACCCCGGGTGTATTTCAGCTTGCATCTGGGTGCACTGCCTGCTCTGTTTCCTTGCTGTGACTTTCCAGGCTGCTGCCGCAGTTCCTTCCCTTGATCCCTCTTGTCCTAGGAACCAGGTTCTGGGGGCCTGGGCCTGGCTGGTGCCTGTGGCTGTCACACTCTCAACATTTGGCTCTGCCAATGGGACGTTTTTCAGCGGAAGCCGTCTATGCTACGTGGCTGCGAGAGAGGGCCACATGGTGAGAGGCGGTGGCGGGGCTGGGCAAGGTGGTGGGGGCTGCAGGAGTGGCACTCAGCTTTATCCTTCTGGAAGCTTAGCATTTAGTCCAAACTAGGACTTGACCTATGAGATACAGCCCTCTTTCCTTCTAAGAACAGGATGCAAGCATTCCATGCGTCCCCTTTAAACCTCCGTCCTTTTACTCCTAGGCTTTAGGGGGTCACTGTGCTGGGTCACACTGTGGAGGTTGTAAGTGATGGGATGTTGTGCACACCAGCTGTGCAGGGCAGTGGGGAGGAGCCACAGGAGCAGAGCCAACCTGTATCCTCAGAACCCCTCATCCAGGAGACTCTAGGGCTCTCAACTTTTGCTGCAATAATGCTGAATAATAGGTATCATCAAAATCTCAGGAGCTTATCACAAACATTTCATGTTGCCTGTGAGTCACTGGGTCAGCCATCGTTCTACTTCTGGCTGAGATTTGTGACCGGATCTTCTCATTTGGGATGTGAGTCTGTTCTTATCTCGAGGACCCAGGCCAAAGCAGCAGCAGCTCCTGGGCATGTTTTCACCTAGAGCAAGTGGCAGGGGTTCAAGACACCAAGCCAAGCCACACATGCATATTTAGAGCCTCTGTTGTGTCATTCCTGCTCACATTTCACTGGTCAAGCCCCACACCAGTGGATGGGAAACTATACGTTATTTCTCCCATGGAAGTGGAGAGAGGGAGATTGCTGAACAATAATACAGTTGACCACAGTGACCCACTATCTCTCTCCATGCTCCATCCATACCTGTCCCACCCTCCTCCTCCATCTTCTGCACTCCTGGTCCCTCTTCCTGCCCTGGGGGTGAGCAACAGGGAGTCAAAAGACACAGCTAGGCACCTGCTTCAGCTCTCCACAGCCCAGCTGCAGGCCCTAAACTAGCTGGGTCTGGGCTGGCCTGGAAGGGTGGGCCTGGGCTTGGTCACCACAGCTGAGCCACAGAGCCCTGCATCTGGAAGCCATGGGGACTGTTGGGCTGGGTACACTGGTGTCCAAAAAGAGTTTGGCAAGGGAAGAGGCTGGGAGCTTCATGGGGCAGATGCTCCCCTGGTGGACTGCCTGACACCTGGCTTTGCTTCCAGCCCCAGCTGCTGTCCATGGTTCACGTGCATCGCTTCATGCCGACTCCAGCCCTGATGTTCACCACGGCAGTGGCTTTGGCCCTGGTCCTCCCTGGAAACTTCAGCATCATTGTGAACTTCTTGAGGCAAGTGAGACTGTCCTCCACGCTGGGTATCTCTTGGCCCTGATGTGTACACATTCAGATACTTGCACACTTATACATATCTATATGCACATACACTTCTAGAAGCCCCTTTGTGTACCCAGTCACACACACACTTCTGGAAGTCCAGGCTCAGGGCTCCTGTACATGCACACATATTTCAGCCATTCTCTCCGTTATCCTTCCAAAATCAAAGGTGGCTCCCTCCTTTCTTGGCCTGTTTCCAACCATTCAAGGAGACAAATGTTTCACCAAGAGACAGACAAGTTAAAGGCTTGTGTTTTCTTTGTCATTTTTCTTTTTTTCTTGTTCCCTTATTCTATTGCTAAGATAATGTTAAAGATACCTTCAGGTTTTACTCACATTCACACTTGCAGCCTTTTGCTCTAGTGTGATTTTTCCTTTGTAGTCAGGTCTTCCTTCTGGACTCTGACCCAACAGATCTCTGTTGATCTGGTGGCAGAGGTACAATCAGGCTGTGTGGTCACTACCAGTGACTATATCAAAGCAGGGAGATGTCCTGACCCCCTTCATGACCTTCCCTGGGGCAGAAATGATGGGCTGTTGAGCTATCCAGTTGTAATTTTGTAACCTCATTTGAAGCAGGTTCAGTGGGCTGATCCTTTAACCAACAAACAGGCCTAATGCCTGGGCACAGAGAGAGTCTCAGAGTAATTGTTCTGATGTTCTCTTCCTCTGTTGTCATAAGGACAATTAATCTTCTAGAGCAGGACATACAGGGCTCCGTGTGACTTTCTTCAGAACATTAAGTAACAGACATGGTTTTTCTTTTTCTTTTTTTCCCATAAGACAGAATAAAATCATTATATGGTGAGAGTAAGTCAAATCCATGGTGAGCATAGTGGGTCTTCAGGGAATGTGACTGGGAATGTCCCAGCAGAGAGTGAGGTACTAGGATGATCTACCCCAACAGGGACCCCGTATCTCCTGGTCTTGATTGCTTCAGGAGATGGCCTGTCTGGACACTGTCTCCAAGGTTAGATTTTTCATCAGACCTACATCAGCTACTCAACCACCCCTACTGGGGAAGGCAGTGGCCAGAGGTTTGTCTGGGTGCTCAGCAGCCCACACTGCCACCAACTCTAGGGTGGGGGATCGGCTGTGAATGTGCCAGTCCCTGAGGAGAGCACAGGCTTCCTTGAGCTTTTGCCAGACTCGTTTTTGGAAATGGACGTTCCTACCTCCCTTTGGAAATTGCCCTCCTCTTTCCAGCCAGGGGAAGTTAAAGAAGTTCTGATCTGGAGCCGTGGAGTGCTAGGCTTGTGTGTGCCACGGGGTCTGAAGACCAGGGAGGTCAGAATGGGCAGTGCTTATCGTCCAGACATGCTTGCGCTCGCTGCCCAGTCTTGCCTTCTTTCCTTAGTCTGCTTGGAGAAGGGGAGCTGGGGGTGGCTGAAAGGCCCAATAAGCTTGCACCTCTGGCCCCCGTTTGCATCTAGTAGACCGCCCCTCTTGCAGTCCTATCTGTGGCAGGGCCTGGTTGTGAGTGGCTCGTGTTTGCCCTTCAGCTTCATCGGCTGGATCGTCTATGGAACCACCATTAGCTGTCTCCTATACTTGCGGATGAAGAAGAAGAATCTTCCCCGGCCTTACAAGGTAGACTTTTGGGGTAGACATTGGGCTTTTCCAACCATAGGCTGTTGCATAGGGAAGATCATTGGGCCACAGCTTCATTCAGGGCCCAGAGGAAGAATGTAAAGGGTGGCCATTGTCTGTATTTCTATTTCCAGGGCTGGGGATCACCTGTATCACAAGGTCTGCTTGCTGGGGACACATTTCTTCTCTGGAGGAACCTGAGGGGGAACAGCAGCAGACAAATGCAGAGAGCATAGAGAGGATCAGGCTGGGTCCCAAAGCCTTGGTGGGCCCCTGTCATCCAGGTGGTCAGGCAAGGACTGCCTAAAGCAGGGACTGGGAGAGAGGAGCTCGTAGTAGGTGGAAGCAACACAAAAGCATGCAGGAGGGACAGAGCCCAGGGGCCCTGCACCACCTCCCATAACTTCTTCATCATCCAGGACTCTGTGACCCTGCAGGTCCCCACTCTCATCCCTGTCATCGTGCTCCTTGCTTCTCTCTGCCTGGTGCTGGCACCCATCGTCGACCATCCTCAGATAGAGTTCCTGTACATCTTCTTGTTCCTGCTCAGTGGCCTCCCCGTCTATTTCTTATTTGTCTACTCTCGGTGCCAGCCCAGGTGTTTGCAGGTAGCCACCTTGCATCTCCAGCTGCTCCTGGAAGTTGCTCCGAACATTAAAAACGATTGAAGGCCTGGACAGGTCTGCATTGCCCTCTTTGCTGCAGACACCTCTAGCCCCACACAAGTGGTGTTCCCAGATTCTCTGTAGGTTGAGTGTGCATAATTCTAATTCTAAGATTCTAAAGTGCTAGAGCACAGTCATTGTGGAGGTTTGGGGTGTCTAATGAGGACAACACCCCCAGCTTCCCTAAGAACTGCTCCTTCACCACAGGCGGATCTCAGAGCCATACTGGTGTTACGTGACTGCCTCTCTGGGTCAAAGCTATTTGATATTATAGGTGGGCACCATGAATACATTCTCTTCTTTTGGGATTTTGGAATTAGAATTCTGATGGTTGCTTGATCTGAGGAATCTTGGGATCTGTGTGGTGCCATCTTCCATCATGTGGGCAGAGATGTACAGAAAGCCACTGTGGGAGAAGAATGAAGAAGCTACACAGCAAGATGGTGTTGAGCAATGATGTGTCCCCAAGAGGTGGGGGGAAATCCTGGGAGGGCAGCAGCCTGGATGCAAAGCTGTTTTTCAGTTCTGGTCTCTGTCCTGTGGTCCAACCACCATCTAACTGTCCTTCCTGCTTTTTGATTGTCTGGGACAACCTGAAACCTTACAATAAATTTCCAATTTTGCCTAATGTGTATGGATTCTTATTTCTTGCAACTTGGAAAGCTTTGGCTCTGATGAACCTTGTTCAGGAAGACATGATGCTTTACCTACTATTTAAAGCTGCCAACTTGCTTAAACAGGGAAAGAAGCAAGAGACATATTCTTGGGAAGGAGGGATTTTATTAGCTTTAGGTAAAAGAGAGGACAGTCAGATTTCCAGAATAAAGGATGAAAAGCTAGAGCAGACCCCAGGAGGCTGATGTGATTACAAGACTAAATAGAAACAAGGGGCAGAGATACCTGCCTTCCCAGGTGAGAATGTGGGACAGGAAGGAACCACTATAGTGCCCAGAAAGCCTGGGAGAGCAGTTCCCGGGAACCCTGGGGGATGATGCAAAAAGGGGAGGGGCAGAAAGCAGTGCTCAGCATCTTTGCTCCTGAAGCCGGACCTAGATTCCTACATATGACTTTGCTTTCTCAGTGAGCCTACTGATATGGAAAGGGCTGCAACTAATGCAGGGCACTTCCCATGAGCTTTCTTCCTGTTAAGTTTTCTTTTCATATCAACCAATTCCATTTTCTTGATACCAACTGGGTGTCCGACAATTCTGACACTAACTATCTGGAGTCAGCACAGACCGACCTCACAGGTTAAGAGGCTCAGTTCCACAAGACTGTCTCACTTCAGACACCCATCCCAAATATGGGGTCACCAGGTTACCCACACTTCTGTCCAGCTTGGTTACAGCTCCCTCTCTTCAGTGTTTTCAAAACTGATCATTTTCAGTTTTGATCATTTGCTAGAATGACTCCCAGGACTCGGGAAAATGCTTTACTTACTACTACCAGTTTAGCACAAAGGATGCAGCTCAGGAACAGTTAAATGGAGAAGATGCTGGGGGGAGGGGTGCGGAGCCTTAAGGGTCTCTTGCAGGGTGTCACCCTCCCAGCACCTTGATGTGTTCCCCAACCCGGAAGCTCTCTGAACTTTGTTCTTTATGGTGGTTCTGTTATGTAGGTGGATTAAATCACTGACCATTGGTGATTGAATTCAATCTCCAGCCCCTGCTCCCTTCCTAGAGGTCCAGGATCAAGGTGGGGCCCAAAATGCCAATCTTCTAATTTGCCTTGGACTTTCTGCCAGCCAGCCCCTGTCCAGAAGCTTTCTGGGGCCCCAGCCACCAGTCATCTCATTAGCAGACAAAAGACACTCTCACTCCAGAGGTTCTGAGGCTTTTGGGAGCTTTGTGCCAGGAACTGGGAACAAAGACCAAATATTTATTTTTGGTTATACCACCCTTCTGAACTGTGGACTCTTTATCTGCCCTGTTCCTGAGGACACAGCTGCTAGTGAAACTCTAGGAAAACCCTCATATACCTTCCCCCCAGCAGCACAGCCTATCTTAGAGTGAAGGAAATTACAGGAGGCTGCTTCTGTCCAGCTCCTTATCGAAGGAGGCCAGGGATCAGGATGAAAGTCCCAGGGAGGGCCATGGACACCTTGAGCAGGAATTAGTCCTTTCCTCCTTGGGTGTCACCAGATTAATCCTGTGTCTCTTATGAGCCCGGCTGGCCCTCCACCCTGGTGTTGGGTTGTATGTCGTCCTCCCCTCTGGGCTGTGGGTTTGGTGAGGGTGGGGTTCTAGGCATGTTTGTATATCCCTCGGCTCCCACCACAGTCCTGGGCTCCCTGCCGCTCAAGGATACTTCATGAATCAAAATAATGAAATATTTGTTGAATGATGGGGGAATGCATCACATTTGTATTTGTTTATGATTCGCACCTCTGCCCTTGCTCTGCCCTGGGCTCCAGGCCCTGTCCCGAGGAGGTTCTGTAAGGGGCAGGGGCATCTTCCAAGCCTTGAGTGTTCTCCAGCTGGCAGTGGATGCACCTGGAGGTGGGAAGCAGGGAGTGAGGCCTCCCCACCTCAAGCTTGGCCCCGGGTCATGCATCCCAGTTAGGCCTTGTCTTACTTCGAGACCCATCTTCCCCTCCTTCCCACAACCAGCTGCCTTTGGCTCCCAGTCCCGTTGTGATGATGCCAAGGGTCCCCCAGGTGAGGCTCTTGGGAGGCAGCTTCCTGCTCCTCATGGTGTCCTGCCGCATGCTCCCTGAGCTCCTGGCCTGCCCCGGGCCCCTGCCTGGACCCAGGGTGGTAGTGGGGAGTGATCCCAGATGGAATCTGAGACTTCTCCAGAAATTAATACATTAAACTTCCTTGCTCCAAGTCAGGATCTTGGTCTCCACTGTTACTTTTCTTTTGCAATCAGAGATGACATAGTAAGCAGCATCATGCTGGCCTTTGGTCTGGAAAAAATGTTCTGAGTGTTGGGGACAAGGACCAGACTGTTCCCTCTAGGAAGCATTAAGTACCAGGACATATCTGGAGCAGGTGTCGGCTGGGTTCTGGGAGGCAGGACAGTGTTCTTTCACCCAAGGTCAGCTTATCAGCATCTAGATGTTTCTGTTGGGCAAAGCCCAACTGCTCCAAGTCATAAACACTCATTCTTTGGATTTCCTTTTGACCATTTACATGGTCCCTGCTGAGCAGTTAGGTGGCAGACCCGGGTCTCATAGGTTAATCCACACAAATGAATGTCATGCTTCACATTTCAATCATGGCAAAGGGTATAAAATTAAAGTTGAATTTTCTTACTCCTCACTCCCTATTTCTAGAACAATCGGATTCCTTGCTTACTTCCAGAAAGTTTCTACACAGAGATGTAAACCATGGTAGAGAGTTCAGTGCTGCTTTGCTCACTGGAGAAACCACATCCCGTTCAGTTCCACCTGTGGATGGGAAGAAGTTCTCTCCTCATACCTTCATCCCCAGACCACGGTCCAAGGCCTCTACTGTAGTGGTCATTCATGCTGTTCACTATTTCTAGCCTTGCTTCTGAGCACATGGTGGGATTGCATTTCCTTGCCTCCCTTGGAGTTAGATGTGACCTAGGATTTGCTTTGCTCAATAAAGTGTGAGTAGAAATGATGCATGTTTTGTCTAGGTTGAAGGGTGAAGAGCCAATGCACATTTCCTACACTTCCCATTTCCCTCTGCTTTGGTGACTGGCAGTGTTCTGGTGGCTTCTCTGTTAGCCTTAGTCCTGGTATAAGAATGACATGTCAGAAGGTATTGCCCAGCCAACCCTATGTAGGCATGTAATATGAGCAACATTCACCTTTGTTGTTTTAAACCACTGATTACTTGGGGAAAAAATCTGAAGCATAATCTAGTCCTTCCTGACTGTTCATCTCTCCTCTGTTCAGGAATCTTTCAAGAACCTAGGCCTGCTGACAATTGAGATGAGCCTCAATTAGAAAGTTGGCGAGAAACCCACACTTGACATGAGCCTTCCTCTCTCCCACTTTCTTGATTCCTCATCTGTTTTTCTGTCCTTCACCTCCTGGCACCCTGCCTTCTTCCTGACTTTCCCAGTCACAGTCTCAAGTCTCACTGTATGTCTGGGAGAGGAAAAACTGGCTCTGCAAATATGCATAAAAGAAATTTTGTGTAGCATGGGTTTTTGAATCTTTATTCTTGCTCAGGTGTGAGCTGAAGAAAAAAAAACTATCCAGTCCAGCCCTTGGGGTACCAGTGAGAGAGACGGAGGGAGGTAAATGCACACACACAAGCCAGCAGATTATTCCTGTGAGGTATAACCCCGATGCACACAGATAAACACACACTAACACCATATGTTTTAAAAGAGCAATGGGCTATAGATTTTTCTAACGATTCCTTACAATTGATGTGGGAAAGCTTTTTATGTGATCCTTGTTCTATCAGCACCAATCTCCCTTTTTAATGGATGCTTAGGGTCCTTGGCCTGTTGTTCATGGATATTTGGTTGTTTCCACTTTATTCTATTATAAGCAAATCTAGAGGGACCACTGTCTTGGTTTATAGGAGAGAGATGATCCAGAAGAGAGAGCTTTCTTCCTGACTCAGTAGTGTTTGCTCCATGTTACATAATCTTCCTGAATTCGTTTGCCATTGTTTTTTCCTAGAAATTAAATATGTTTTAGGTGTAGTAAGATGCATCTAAATCATAAAGTTATTGTAACATGGACTGTGAGTTTTGTTACCTACCGTTTTACCTGTAGAACACAGATGCTCTTAATTATTGTTGCTGATTTTTTTCATTTATATAAACTCTGGATTGAAACTTTTATAAAATGAAGAATCTTAGAACTTTCTTTAAAATATCTCTTACACTGACTTGAGAATCTATCACGTAACCAGGGTTTTGGGGAGTGAGTGTAAAGCATTTGGAAGCCATTAAAATAGCTAAATAAATTGAAGAAAAAAATAGCATTTTGCAAGCCACCTCTGAATATATCCCCTTAGGAAACATTTTTTTTCCCTGAGGATAACATGTAGATTTGTGTATCTATGCTTTTTATTTTAGAACTAAAAATGCTATACAACTTTTAAAGGTGGAAAATTATGTGATATTATATATATTTTTAAAAGATCAGCATTTTATTTATTGATCCAAAGTCCTCTTCAAGCTCTTCAGAAAAAAGGCCAGAGATGTAACATAACATGTAAGACGGAAAACAGCAGAAATGAATTTCCGAAGGTTACAGTGAAGAGCGCCTTTAGAGCTCGTTTACAGTTAGAGGAGATCAGATTGGTGTCATCACCAACGCCAGGTGAATCAGACAGAGATGAAAACGCAGAGCAACACTCAGATGGTGAGACAAGAGCCAGGTAGAAAGGAAGCCGCTTGGCAGAGCAGAGCAGCCGGCCTCATCCTCACTTCTCACTGGGCCTCCCAGGCACGACCTGGGCCTCCCACGGGCCCCGGGGCTTGTGTGAGGGACAAACGAGGCTGATGGGTGACCCTGAGTTACTGCCTTTGCACTGTGACTGGCTCCAGGAGCCCCGTCTGCCCGCGATTCATTGATCCTGGTGCTGCTCACGACAGTCACCATCACAGCCCAGGGAGTGGCCGCTTGAGGGCCAGCCTCCCAGGGGGACCCCACCCTGCCTCCAAGGGCAGTGGGTCAGTTCCAGAGTCGGCGGCAGGCTCCAGGCCTCAGGCTCTCACACTGGGACCGGGCCCCTGACTGGCCTGTTTTGGGAATCTGGTGGGGCCTGACCAGGCGGCCCAGGGAGTCTGCGTGGGGTCAGATGCGGGAAAGGCAGGGACGCCTGTTTGGCTCAGACAATGGGGGCCCTGAGCGAGGTATCGGGATTGAGTTAAACCGAAGCTTCAGGGAGGAGAGTGGGGCTCTGGAGGGGGAATCTGGCCCCTAGTGCTGTCAGGATCGGAGGACAAGGGCGGCTCTGTAGGGGCCTGGGTGGCAGCAGTAGGTATGAGGGGTGCGGGTGGACCTGAGGCAGACAGCGAGGGAGGATAGTCTTCCTGGTGGTGGTGGTGAGGAGACGTCGGCCATGAGTGTGAGCCTGGGTGACATGATGATGCGTTGAAGGTTTGTGGAACTAGGGAAGCGGGGGAGGAGCATTTGGAGGAAAGGGAGGCGGGTATTGTGTGCAGCCTGAAATGCTGCAGGACCTTGCTGTGGAGTTAGTTAGGGGAATTTGCACATGTGGAGCTCAAACACCAAGTCAAGGCTGGAGATGCATATTTAGGAGTAAAGGTGGACACTGAAGCCATCAGAGTGAACAAGATCTTGAAGACAGAAGTGTTTGAGGCCACAAATGAGCTATTTAAGGGAATGGCCAATTTCACAGAAATCTCCCAGGCCTCTTTTAAAACTACCCCTTGTCCCCACCACATATGCACATTTCCTGTATGTGGTGGCCACACAATGCTCCGTGCCCAACTCCAGAGGGCATCACACAGAGGAGCTCTTTGAGAGTTTTCCTTTAATATGGTCAGTCCATGCCAGCTCTGAGGTGCTCAGAGGATACCCAGCTCCCTTGTCTTGGGGAGCAGCCACTGCCTCCTGTCCTTAGAGACCTCCTCCCCTAACATGCCACACTCAGAGTTCTGGCCCAGAGTCTGAACAAATTACCAGTGCTTGGGAAGCAGAGGGGGTGTCTGGGTGCTTTGATCCCTGCCTTGGGCCACAGCTTCCCTGGCCCAGGCCATGCCTGCTGAGCCCCCATCCTAGGACCTGGGGCCTTGTTTCTGAACTGCCCTGGAGCTGTCTTCTGCCCCGAGCAACCCCTTTCTTGTACCAAGAGCTGGACATGAGGGCCATCCACACACCTGACCTTGCCTGTTGATCCCTGGGAAACTTTCTGATGCTCCTTGTCCACTGGTTTACTCAACTGCTCTCCCCACAGCCTCTCAGCTCCTGCTTTTTGTCAATTGCTTCTCTGAGGCTGCCAGCCCTTGAGGCTGATGGGAGCTTTAGGCTCCACCTGATGCTTCTGGGCTGTTGGCTCTTGCTGGGGGGAAACTGGCAGGACAAGTCCCTTAACTCCTGCTTGCCAGTCTGCCCATTGACAGAACCTCCATGACCCAGCTGACAAGGGACATACAGGCTTTGCAGAGCTCCAACCCCAGTAGCGCAAAGCAGGGAAGTGTGGGTCTGGGGGTGAGCACAGTGGCTTGAGGACTAACCAGAGCAGTGTCCTGCCTGCCTTTACTTGCTTGGCAAACTCAGCAGAGGTATGGTTTCCTCTAGAGCTTCCTCTGGACCCAGAGCCCTCTGCAGCTTTCTATAGAGCCCTGCATCCCCTTCTAACCAGCACAAACCAATGTGCAGGAAAGCCCTCTCTCTATGTCTGCCTCCCTTACTTCTGGAGGAGAGAGACTTTCTAGCCACTTACAAAATCCTCAGGGCTTCTGATATAAACCCAACCATATATGGTCAATTGATATATGATAAAGGAGCCATGGACATACAATGGGGAAATGACAGCCTATTCAACAGCTGGTGTTGGCAAAACTAGACAGCTACATTCAAGAGAATGAAACTGGATTGTTTAACCCCATACACAAAAGTAAACTCAAAATGGATTAAAGACTTGAATGTAAGTCATGAAACCATAAAACTCTTAGAAGACAACATAGGCAAACATCTCCTGAATATAAGCATGAGCAACTTCTTCCTGAACCCATCTCCCTGAGAAAGGGAAACAAAAGCAAAAATGAATACTTGAGACTACATCAAACTAAAAAGTTTTTGTACGGCAAAGGACATCATCAACAAAACAAAAAGGCATCCCACAGTATGGGAGAATATATTTGTAAATGACATATCTGACAAGGGGTTAACATCCAAAATATATAAAGAACTTACACGCCTCAACACCCAAAAAGCAAATAACCCTATTAACAAATGGGCAGAGGATATGAAGAGACAGTTCCCCAAAGAAGAAATTCAGATGGCTCACAGACACATGAAAAGATGCTCCACATCACTAATCATCAGGGAAATGCAAATTAAAACCACAATGACTCACACCAGTAAGGATGGCCAGCATCGAAAAGACTAAGAACAACAAATGCTGGCGAGGATGTGGAGAAAGGGGAACCCTCCTACACTGCTGGTGGGAATGTAAGCTAGTTCAACCATTGTGGAGAGCAATATGGAGGTTCCTCAAAAAACTAAAAATAGAAATACCATTTGATCCCGGAATTCCACTCCTTGGAATTTACCCAAAGAATACAACTTCTCAGATTCAAAAAGACATATGCACCCCTATGTTTATCACAGCACTTTTTACAATAGCCAAGATGTGGAAGCAACCTAAGTGTCCATCAGTAGATGAATGGATAAAGAAGATGTGGTACATACACACAATGGAATACTATTCAGCCATAAGAAAGAACAAATCCTACCATTTGCAACAACATGGATGGAGCTGGAGGACATTTTGCTCAGTGAAATAAGCCAGGCAGAGAAAGACAAATGCCAAATGATTTCCCTCATCTGTGGAGTATAACAATGAAGCAAAACTGAAGGAACAAAATGGCAGCAGACTCAGAGACTCCAAGAATGAACTAGTGGTTACCAAAGGGGAGGGGTGTGGGAGGGCGGGTGGGAGGGAGGGAGAAGGGGATTGAGGGGCATTATGTTTAGTACACATGGTGTGGGGATAACAGGGAGAACAGTGTAGCACAGAGAAGGCACATAGTGGATCTGTGGCATCTTACTACACTGATGGACAGTGACTGCATTGGGGTATGGGTGGGGACTTGATAATAGAGGTAAATATAGTAACCACATTGTTTTTTCATGTGAAACCTTCATAAGAGTGTATATCAATCATACCTTAAAAAAAAAACATCCTGAGGGCTTGCCACACCAAGTCCTTGTTGAACTGCAGTTCATGAACTTATAAGTGCTTTCTGGAAGAAAGCTGGCGAGTAAGCGAGGAGTGACGGCTTTGTTCCTAGTTCTCTCTCAAACTGGGGTTCCTCGGCATGGCCCCTTTTTTCCTGTGACAGTAATAATGATTAGCATTAATTGACCACCTGGCAGTTACCAGGCAATATTCATTACATTCCACATGTATTGACTCATTTAATCTTCACAAACATATAAACTAAGGCACAGAGCGGTTAAGCCACTTGCCTAATGTTGCACAGTGAGAAAGTGGCAGGACCAGAATTTAAATTCAGGCGATCTGAGTGCCAGAGCCTGTGCCATTAGCCACGGTTCTGCCCAAGAATAATGGGAATTAGGAAAATGTGGCCAACTTATGCTGGTGACAACGAAAACAACAATACTATTGATAAAACATTACTTTCATAGTCGTTATCTTTCCATCACATGACCCCTCGCTAGGGAATAATCCCTTTTTTCCTTTGATGAACTGAACCTCCTAGCTCTCCAAATATGTAGTTCTAGAAGGGGCTGCTAAACACAGTTGCCATATTCATGGGTGGACGTGGGACCAGTGAGGACCCTCTCCGGGATTTTTCAAGTTGGAGCTAACAGATGGGGGAAACACCTATTGGGAGGGCAAGCTGGCGGATGCTCCAGGCTTCTGGGAGAAGCCAGACTGCCAGAGAGAGAAACAGATGTGCAGAGAGACACAGGGATGAGAGGAGAGGAGAGCACTTCCTGTGCCTACTCTGGGTCTGGATACTCTGAGCCAGTAAATTCCCCTTTGACCTCATCTAATTTGTGTCTTGTTTCTCATGCTTAGCACTAAAAGGGCCCTAACTAACAGCAACTTACAGTTTACAAAACCCTTTCACAGGTAATTGACTCTCACAGCAGCCTGAGGAAGCAGGGGTGGTCAGAATCATATACTCATTTTGCAGAAGGAAAACTGAGGCTGGGAGCAGCTAAGTGCCTTGCCAAGCAGCAAGTGAGTGGCAGAGCTGGCAGAGCCAGTCGTTTGCCCCTTGGGCCAGGGTTCTGTCTACTCTTCTGCCTTGTGCTGCCATAGGGCCTGTGGATGGGGGTGGGGGTCAGGGTGTGGGTGGGGTCTCAGGCCCATACCTCCCTCAGCTTTAGCCTGGCCTTTGCCTCCACTCATTCTAGTTTGTTTGACATGAGGCCTAAGGAGGGTCATGGTGGCTGCAGGGCAGGAGATGATAGACTCTAGGACCCTGAGTGTCCGCTACCATGGAGCTCAGAGGGCTGTGTAGGAGAGAGAGGAGCCTGTGGGCAGACAGGGCATAGCTGCAAGAGGGCCCGCATGCAGTAAAGCAGCTGTGAGGCCACCGGCAAACTGTGCTCCCAGAGTAGGAGAGACCACTCACCCAGCACCTCACCCAATCCTGAGCACCTTGAGGGCCTGTAGGGAAATTCCTCCTCTTGCCAGAGCAGATGTGGGGTTCTCTCTCTGGTCTGGGTCCCGGGTGAGGGGCCTCCTTTGGCCTGGGAGCTGGAAAACTGGAGGCACCTCTGGGTAGGGAGCTTGGCAATCCAGTTTGGGGTTGCCAAATGCAGCACTACTACTGTTCTGAATCCTAGTTTAGAATCTTCTTAACCCTGGCAAGAAAAGCAATGCGTTTGTGGCTGGAGGGAACTTCCTATTTACTGCTGGTCTGAGAGCACTGCCATCTCCCGTCCTCCCCAAGGGCTGACTCGTCTCCTCGCCTGGTCCTGGGTTAGAAGGCTGTGCTCCCTTCAGCCAGGGCAGTACGGTATATCCAGATTTGCTCCTGGGCTGGAAGCATCCTTATCACAATGGCCCTGTCGGCCCAGACTGCCTGATGCCTTTTCACATCCCCAGGACTTTGGGGGCATCCCATTTCAAAAGAAAACAATTAGGGTCACCAAATTTAGTGAAAAATACAATGAAATAAAAAAGAGGTTGCCTCGTGAAATTTGAATCTCAGATAAACAACAAATACATTTCAGTGTTAAGTGTGTGCTATTTTGGTCTGTGAACTCTAAAAGAAGCTCAAGCCCAGGGGGTGAAGTGGCCTGGGTGGGTCTTGTGGCCAGCAGGGCAGTGTTCCTGCCACTCAGCCAAGGGGTCTCTACATCCCATGGCTTGCAAGCAGATCGAACCTGGTCACCACTGCGGCTCCTGTTCCAGGGTCGCGGGTGCTCCCCTCTGGATTGTGAGGATGCTGGTGGCAGGGAGATGATGATCTAACCCTTCACAAAAGGAAGCAGACACTCTGCAGCAGTGACTTCAAAACCTTGTCATGGGCAGCAGGATCAGCATCTGGGAGGGTCAGTTTGTGGTGCTGACTATGCTATGGGGCGTCCAGACACCTGCACACACATTACTCTGGGTGTGTCTGTGAGGGTGTTTCTGGATGAAAGTAACATTTGAATAGGTGGCCTTTGAGTAAAGCAGACTGCCCTCCCCAGTGTGGGTGGGCCTCGTCCAGTCAGTTGAAGGCCTGAGTAGAACAAAACGGCAACCCTTCCCCAGTAAGAGAGAAGTTGTGCCTGACTGCTTTTGAGGTGGGACATTGGCTTTTTCTGCCTTCGGATTCAGCCTGAAACATCAGCTTGTCCTGGGTATCAGGCCTGCTGGCCTTCAGACTGGATGGAATTACATCATTGCTCTCCTGGTTCTCCAGCTTGTGGACTATCGATCTTGGGACTTCTCGGCCTCCGTAATCATGTGAGACAAATCTCTCTCTGTTTTTCTCTCTCCCTCTCTGTCTCCAGAAAGAGAGAGTTATTAGAACAAAAGGAGATATATCTCTCCTACTTGCTTGTGTTCATATACTTGTTATGTATATATCTCCTATTTGTTCTGTTTCTCTGGAGAACCCTAATACAGCATCACCTTGGACCTTGTGAGAAATGCACATTTTCCTGGGCCCTAATCAAACCTAATGGATCATAAAATCTTGTCCTGGGGCTGAGCAACCTCAGTTTTAACAAATTATCCAGGCAGTTCTGATGCTCTTTAAAGGTTGAGAAGTGCTGCTCTAAAAGTAAGCACTGGGGGTGGAAGAGAGAGCTCCGAGCCCTTGACTGAGTTCTTTCATCTACTCCTGGGTTATTCTTGGGTTTCACTGATGATTAGTTGGTTTGATTATCTTATAACTGGGTCCCAAACATTTGGGTTTCTAAATAGCCTGGTGTGTGTGTGTGTGTGTGTGTGTATAGGGTGGGAGGTATGCAGAAGGAGATGAGGGTTGCCCAGACCACACCATCTACTTCCATGTGCTAAGGACTGACCTTGATTCAATCAGGTAATGTTTTGAGGCGGATACATTCTTCTAGTAATTCAGGGTAGGACTGGCTTTCAATCTACTGGGGCGATGTATTAGCCAGGGCTCTCCAGAGAAATAGAGCTGATAGGATAGATACATAGATACAGTTAGAGATATAGATATAGTTATTGATACAGTTATAGGAAGGGCCTTATTATGAGGGTTTGGGCCATGTGATTATGGAGGCAGAGAAGTCCCACGATCTGCTCTCTGCACACTGGACACTCAGGAAAGCCTTGCGGTGTAAATCCAGTCCAAACCCAACGGCCAGGAGGCCAAGGGTGGAAGTCCCAGTTCAAGTCCACAGGCTCGAGAACCAGGAGCTCCGATGTCCAAGGGCAGGCGAAGATGGATGTCTGAGCCTAAGGAAAGAGCAAATTCACTCTACTGCTATCTTTTTGTTCCATTTATACCCTTGATAGGGGATGCCCCATTGATGAAGATGGTTCTTCTTCACTTAGTCTATGGATTCAAATGCCAAATCTCCTGGAAACATCCTCACAGACACACCTGGAAATAATGTTTTAACTGCTGCCTGGACATCTTTTAGACCAGTCAAGTTGACATATAAAATTAACCGTCATAGTACCCACTTCCCCTCCCCCTCCACTTACCTTGTTTCTAAAAGATCTATCACCGGGTCTGAGGCACCTGGTATTCTTTTTGGTTCTGCCTCGCACTGTGGGATAATTTTGAACAAGTCTCTTCGCCTCTCTGTGCCTCAGTTTTCCATCTGTATTACAAGAAGTTTAAGCCTTGCTTCACAGGGAAGTTGTAAGGATGGAAAAAGAGTGTTTAGCAAGCTTCTGAGGACTAGCACATAGGGTGGGGGAGTTGTTAAAATTGCATGTTTACCCCCTTCTGGTGGCCCCTTACACCTGGGCCTCGTGTGCCATGACAGGGGTGGGCCGGGTTGGCTGAACTGTGCCAGGTAAGGGCTCTGCAGCAGGCACTCTGTCACCTGGGCCACACAGTCCTGTGGACCCTATGGTGGTGGAGGGATCAGTGGTGGGAAAAGGTGCCATACAGAGATTGTGGCCAGTCCCAGGTGGCAGAATCCCAATGCGGACCTTTGGGTTCTGGAGTGAGGCCATGACCTTTGGTGGGGTAGAGAATAAAGTGCCCTTCGAAAAACAACTTTTGGCATACTCCTGGGCCCTACAACAGACAGAATGCCCGAGCACGGGGCAACAAGTGACCATGCAAAGGAAACCACCCACCATGACTTGAGTCGTGTCAGAACCATCAAGCCGTAAGGTTGAGCAGGCCCGGCATAACCCTCAGTGACATGGAAGAGGAGCATCTGAGACTGAGCATGAGCAGGACAAGTGGGCACAGCAAGCATGAAGCCTGAAACCCCAGGGCACCCGCAGGGGAAGCCAGTGCCCCTCCCTCGGCTCCTGCCTAGGCCTGTAGGGAGGCTCCTGAGCAACCAGCTGAAGGAAAAGGAAAAGCCCACGCTTGGTGGGCGGACAGGTTCCCCTGGTCACGTGAGCATAAGCTGACAATGGATGGCAGCCCCCTTACAAACTCTAAACAAGACAGTTTAGAGCATAAAGGAAGCGTTTCATTCATTCTTATTTGTACATGAATCTCATCCAGGGGTTCTCTCTCTCAACCTGTGGTTTGTTTCCTCCCCCACCCCTGTCCTGTGGTAGGACTTGACACTTTTATTTAAGTCTACTCTCCAGGACTTCCCTTTGCATTAGCATGTAAAAATGCTTAAGTCTCTTTCATCTAATAAGAAAACAAAACTTTAACATATTTGGAAAAAAGAAAGTAGAAAAGAAAGCAGAACTCTTCTTCCTCCATACCTATGGCCCATTTCTCTTCTCTTACAGCCAACCTTACAAGAATTGGTACCTGTGGTCTCCGTTTCTCTCCTTCCTAGGACTCTTCAGCCTCTCTCCGCTAGTCAGGCTCCACTGCTGTCACTCTCTCTAAATGGCCTTCCCTCCCGTGTCTCTGTCCTGTCCTCCTTCTCTCCATCCCTGCTGCCACCAGCCTGACACAGGCCACCCTCGCCTCCCACCCACCCAGGTCTCTGCAACAGCTTCCTAACTGATCTCCAGGCAACAGTTTTTGTTCCTTGGGTCCATCCCCCACCTAGAAACCAGGATGATCTTTTCAGAGCACAAATCTCAGTATTTCATTCACATGCTGTATGAGTCTGCTAGGGCTTCCCTGACACACTCCACAGAGTGGGGGGCTTAAACAACAGGAAGTTATTTTCTCACAGTCCCGGAGGCTGAAGGGCCAAGATCAAGATGTTGAAACGGTTGGTTTCTGGTGAGGATTTTCTCCTTGGCTTGCAGATGCCCACTTCTTGCCATGTCCACACAGGGCCTTTCCTCTCTGCTTGTCCTGCCCTGGTGTCTCCTTCCCGTCTTATAAAAATGTCAGTTCTGTGGAGATAGGGCCCCACTGGACGACTTCCTTTTACCTTAATTATCTCCTCAGAGGCCCTACCTCCAATACAGTTATATTGTGAGGTTAGGGCTTCAACTATGCATTTGCAGGGGACACAGTGCAATCCAGGACCGACCAAAACCCTTTGCGTGGTCTGTGAGGTCCTGCATGATCTGGCTCCGGCCTCTTCTCTAGCCTCATCTCGTCACTTCTCCCCTTTCCTCGGTTTATTTCTCAGTTCCTCAAACATGCAGTCTTCTTCCCTCTCTAGGATCTTACTTAGTACATACTGTTTCTTCTGCTTGTAATATTCCTTTTACCACTCTCCCCCATTCAGCCTGTGTAACGCCGTCTTATTTATTCCTCAAAAATTAGGTCATATGTCTTCTTTAAGGAAGCTTCCTATCACCCCAACACCCAGGCGGGGCCCCCACTTATATTTACTCTCCACATGTCTTACTTCCCTGTGGCATTTAATCTAGTTGTAATGAAAGCTTTTCCTGCATAACTCATTGTTTAATGTCCTTTTCCTTCCACAGAATGAAAGCTCTGAGACAGTAGGGGCCATACCTGTCTGGCTCACTGCGGTATCTCTGGCAGCTGGCACAATGCATTGGACACAGGTGCTTAAAAATCATTATTTAAAGAACTAGTTCAGAAAGGTTGAAGGTAGATTCCTTATTGGACTTTCAGGTGAAGAGAAGAATCAGCAATTATCAATAATTTAAAAACTCTATCCCTCCCTGAGCCTCTTTCTAGCCAGGAAAGCCAGGCAGATAAGAATTACATCATCTTAACCTATCTTAGAAATTGCACAGAAGATTCTAGCTAAAAACTCAAAGGCGAATCTTAAATGTCCCTCTTTGCCCAAATTGTTTAATCATGGGAGATTGTTTTCAAAGATGGCTGAAACAAGTTGTCCCATGCTCCTTTGCAATGTCCCACGAGTTCGCTACTCCCACAAATAAGAGGGGTTGTCAACTCTGGGCCGCCACCCCTGCCCCTTAATTCTGCACTGGGCTATGACTTCCTTTGGCCAACAGAGCAGAAGTGACACCATATGAGTTCTAGGCCTCGCCACAAGAGTCCTTACAGTGTCAGCCTCCACTCATGGAATGCTGCCCAAGACCACAGTGTGAGGAACCTGGGTTAGCCTATTGGAAAGGAAGGGACTGAGAAGAGAGGAATCAAGGTCCCAGCCAACAGCCAGCACCAACTTCTAGACACGTGCGTAGGACCCCTTTGGGCCTTTCTGCCCAGCCAATCCTACAGCTGAAACTAACTGCATGAACAAGCCCAGGAGAAACAAACAGAGGGACCCACAGAACTGGGGGTTAATAAATCTTTGCTGGGTGGTTAGTTATCAGAAAATGGCTGAGTGGAACATGAGTCCTGATTTCCACATAATAATCCCATTTTCCCTCCTCTAAACAGTCATGCCCTCCCTCCTGACTCTCTCACTGTCACATTCAATATGAGTCATCAGAACAGCCCAGAATGTTGCTATTGCCAACAGTAAATCTGAAAGAGAAAACAGACAAGATAAATGATTCACAGAGGGGTCTTCAGCTGAGTCTGGATGTAAGGGCTTTGTTAGGGACCCCATTCTTGGAAAGGTGGCCACGTTCACTCACACAGGACATGGGCTCCCAAGGTAGAAGCTGGAGGCCATCACGAGGCACATTTCATATTCCCTTGGTTGCAGTTTGCAAACTTGAAGTGCAGCCCAGGATTTTTGTCACGTGAAAAGTTCCTTTCTGGGACACAGGTATATGTCCTAGAGACTCTTCTGTATATATGCATTGGTCACCTTTCTAGGAGGGACAGACTGGTCTGTTGTGCAGATTATCTCACAAGCGCTGACCAGGTAATTCCAGATTGATTGGTTAAAGGTTTACAATCCCAGGAGAAGCTGAAACTGCCACTAGGTTAGGTATTAAGTCTTGGTTTGCTGACATGGGGCTTGGCACCAATGACTCCATTTGGATCTGTTCTCTCTTTTTTAACAATTGTATCAGAAAAAACTTGGAAATAACCCACATCTCCAAAAACAGAAGAATTAATGAAAATTTACAAAATGGTATACAATACACCATTTTTGGTGTTTTCGGTGAAACAGATAAACAAGAACTGCATGTATCTCAGAAAACGCATCGTTGTACCGTTGAGTAAAAACAGCAACTTGCTGAAGTTATATAAAGTGTGATACTATTTGTGTAAAATTTTGAACATGCAGAACACCACCATATATTCTTTAAGACACACTCATATGTAGTAAATGTATAGATACATGCACGGGGATATTAAATGACATATTTGAGAAAGGTGGCCGGGGGGCAGGATTGGGAGGGGTACATTGTTGGGAGCCACACAAAGGCAACAAGATGGCCACTGAAACAACAAGACGACCACAGTTCATGAGGTTCCTGCTTCACTTCCTGGAGATTAGCTGCGAGCCCGCGCGCGCCAACAAGAAAGCCCGCGCGCGCCAAGAGACACTCTCCTTCCTTATTGTCACCCCATTACCTTATATAGCCATCTCTGCTGCGCAGCCAATCCCCTGATAACAAGTATCCCACAGCCCGCTCTGCCCCTGAACATTAGTATATATGTACCCCCGTCTTGCAATAAAATTTGAAGGCTTGATCAGAATACTGTCTTGCCTTCGCTCTTCTCTCGCCCCCATTTTCTTTCAGGTCGGATCCCCCTCGTCCCCACAAATAACTAGGTCCCGCTGGACGGGACAAGTGGCGCCCAACGTGGGGCTCGAGGCGCGGATCCTTCGCAGGCGGACCCCCGAGTAAGATATCGTCTGGCCAGACCCCTTCTTGATGAAACAATAGGAGACGCCTTTCGCCGCTCACGGAGGTCGTCGTCCCTGGTGAGTACCGGCCGCCTTACAAGAAAATGGGAACTAAATTAAGTAAAGAAGCGGTCTTCATAAGAGACCTAAAAAGTTCACTTAGGGAGAGAGGAGTTCGAGTTAAAAAGAAAGACTTGGTAAAGTTTTTTATTTTTGTTGATGAAGTCTGTCCGTGGTTTATCATTAATGGCCCCGAAATTCATCCTAAAAAATGGCAGAAAGTAGGTAGAGATTTAAATGATTATCTTATCAAAAACGGCCCTGACTCTGTTCCTGTTTCAGTATTTTCCTATTGGGGTCTTATCAGAGATATTGTTGAAAATACTGACCCTGATAAACGTCAACTCTTGTCAGTGGCAGAATATTGCCTCCGCCCCCTATCTCGGGCGGCCTCAAAATCGTCTCTTTCGAGTGATCCCCCTGCCCCAAAATCAGCTAAATCCCCCTCCCCTAGCCCGACACCATCTTTGCTCGGTGCCCTCCATGATACCCCTCCCAAATGTTGCATTTATCCGCCTCTCCCTCGAGATTCGGACTTTGTCGATACACAAAAGGTTTTTCCAGTCGTGACTAAGAGCCAAAATGGCGAGCCTTTAGATCCGGGAGACGCGGCTGAACTAGAAGACGAAGCGGCCAAGTATCACAACCCAGATTGGCCCCTTGCCGCCCCGTCGCTTAACCCCCCTTCTTACACACCCCCAGTTTTGAAAAGAGCCTCTTACACTCCCTCTATTCAGCCTCCCAATGTTTGCGCCCCGGCCTTTTTGCCCCCGTCGGCCCCTCCGCTACCCCCTCCGGCTCCCGGTCCTGTTAGCCCCCCTACCAGCACTAAAGACCTAATAGCACAGATAGTAGAACAAAGAATAACTTGCCATCTCCAAAAATTAGTTGTCTCCCAACCAGTTCGTCCCGCATTATATTCGCAAAGGGGCCTCTCTAAGAAACCGCTTACAGCCACAAAACCTAAAAAACAACCTAAAAAACTGCTCTTTCCTGTTCTTACCCGGGCCTCCGCCCGCTCTGGCCCCACCTCCACAACACATAGCCCGGAGGAGGGCGATCTTGAAAGCGATGGCGAAGACGCCCCTGCTGCTCAGGAAATAGAAAGTGAGGGAGAGGAGCAGGCTGAGCCAGAGCCGGCCGAGCCTGCTGATGGCCCTAGAGAATTTCACAAAATCCATTTCAAAAGCTTAAAAGAGCTGAACGCGGCCGTTAAAGCTTATGGCCCCAATGCCCCTTTTACCCTTTCTGTTCTTGATTCGCTGTCTCGAAGAGGACATTTACTCCCAGGTGAATGGCTGCGTATAGTCCAGGCTGTGCTTACCCGTGGTCAGTTTTTAACTTGGAAGGCAGATTTTGCTGACCGCTGTCAGACCATCGCTGCTGCCAATGTAAAAGACCCTCATTCCCCAACAGCGTCCTAGACTTTTGATAAGCTTACGGGACAGGGCAGATATATCTCTGAAACCAGGCAGCAGCGCCTTCCCCTTGGTCTTTTATCTCAAGTGAAAGATGCCGCTTTGGGCGCTTGGATATCACTCCCTGCTTCCAGGACTGCTAACACTCCTCTAACTAAGATCACTCAAAGCTCGCAAGAAGACTATAGCGAATTTGTTAGCAGACTGTTAGAGGCCGCCGAAAGGACCCTTGGTTCCGCGGCTGCCAATGATAAGATTGTAAAACAGCTAGCCTATGAAAACGCCAATTCGGCATGTCGAGCCGTCCTCCGCGGTAAGACTCGAGACAAAACTCTTGATGAAATGCTGAGAATGTGTAGAGATGTCGATCCTTTTACATCCAAAGTCCAAGCCCTTTTAGCTGTAGGTGCCGCTGTTCAAACTCCCCCGGCTTCTTATCCTCCTTCCTTCCCCAGGGGCGCACCGCCTATGCGTAACTGCTTTAAATGTGGACAGCCAGGCCATTTCGCTCGCCAATGCCCTACCACAGCTCCTCCTCCTAGAGTTGGGTCAGTCCCCGGTATTTGCCCTCGCTGCCATAAGGGGCGGCACTGGGCCAAAGAGTGCCGTAACAATCCAACAAATCCTTTTTACAGTACCACAAATCCTTTCACCCCCCCTTTTCAGGGAAACGAGCTGAGGGGCCAGCCCCGGGCCCCCCAGCCAATTCCATTTCAGCCGGCCTCGGGGAACAGCCTAGCTGTAGCACTCCCGCCCTCTATCGGGCCACACCCGGGAGTGCAGGACTTGACCTCTGTGCCTCCTCCTCAACAATATTAACGCCTGAAGAGGGAATTACAATTATTTCCACAGGAATTTATGGCCCACCTCCCAAAGATACTTATTTTCTAATTTTAGGGCGAGCTTCCACCACAATAAACGGCCTTATTGTCCACCCTTCCTTAGTTGACAATGACTATACTGGAGAAATAAAAATTCTTGCTAGTGCCCCCCAGTGCCCTGTCAGCATTATGAAAGGTCAGCGCCTTGCGCAGGCGCTCCCCCTCCCTTTAAGTACATCTCACCCTGCTATTCATAAGCAGCGAGGCTCCTCTACCCCAGGTTCTTCAGACTTATATTGGATCCAAGCTATTACTAAAGAACGCCCCACTCTTAAACTTAAAATCCAAGGAAAAGTATTTGAAGGAATTTTAGATTCGGGGGCCGACTCTACGGTCATATCTCAGGCTTCATGGCCCTCCAGCTGGCCCTTACACGCTTCCTTGACCCATCTACAAGGAATTGGGCAGTCAAGAAACACCTTACAGAGCTCACAGTTATTAAACTGGGAAGATGAAGAAGGAAATACCGGATTCATTCAACCCTTCGTAGTTCCTGGGTTGCCGGTAAATCTTTGGGGAAGAGATATCCTTTCTCAAATGAAGGTCATCATGTGTAGCCCTAATGAAGTTGTAACACAGCAGATGCTTTCACAGGGTTACCTCCCTGGTCAGGGGTTGGGCAAACTAAAACAGGGAGATCCCAACCCGATACTGGCCACGCCTAAGATAGACCGCTCAGGTTTAGGGTTTGAAAAACATTTTTCGTAAGGGCCGTTGCTCCTCCTGCACTCCAGGCAGACAAGATTACTTGGAAAAGTGATGTTCCTGTCTGGATCGATCAATGGCCCCTTACCACTACAAAATTAAATGCAGCCATAGAGTTAGTGCAGGAACAGCTGGCTGCTGGACATATTGAACCTTCTACATCCCCTTGGAACACCCCAATCTTTGTAATCCAAAAGAAATCAGGCAAGTGGAGGCTCCTACAAGACCTCAGGGCGGTTAATAAGACTATGGTCTCTATGGGCGCATTACAACCGGGAATTCCCTCTCCAATAGCCATCCCTAAAGGGTATGTCAAATTAGTAATTGATCTAAAAGATTGCTTTTTCTCCATACCTTTGCATCCTGATGATTGCAAACGTTTTGCCTTTAGTATACCCATTACCAATTGTGTAAGGCCTTCTCCCCGGTTTCAGTGGAGAGTTCTCCCACAAGGAATGGCCAACAGCCCCACTCTTTGCCAAAAGTTTGTAGCCCAGACTATAGACCCCTTTAGGTTGCTCTTCCCCACTTTGTATATTATCCATTATATGGATGATATTCTTCTTGCCGGTCCTGACCAGCAACAGCTCTATGCGGTCAGTCAACAGCTAGTCACTGCCCTCCGAGATCGAGGACTACAAATTTCCCCAGAAAAAGTCCAGGTCCACCCCCCCCAACTTTTTTTAGGCTTTGAATTATTTTCTAATAAAATCCTCACTCAAAAAATTCAGTTAAAGAGAAGCTCCTTAAACACTCTTAATGATTTTCAGCGTCTGCTAGGAGACATCAACTGGCTCAGGCCTTATTTAAAGCTGACCACCGGAGAGTTAAAGCCCTTGTTTGATGTCCTACGTGGAGACCCTGATCCTTCCTCCCCCCGCTCGCTTTCATCAGAAGCACAAAGGGCATTAACCATTGTAGAGCGGGCTATTTCTGAACAGACCATTAGCTACTTCTCTCCACATCTAAGTTTGTGGCTGCTCATTTTCCCTACCCCCTTCTCCCCTACAGGAGTCCTTTGGCAAAACCATCCACTATTTTGGGTTCATTTGCCAGCCTCCCCCCCTAGAGTCTTAGCTACCTATCCTCAATTAGTTGCTGCCCTCTTACGTTTAGGCCGAGAGGCAGCTCTCAAGTTGTTTAGGAGAGACCCTGAAGTTATAACCCTCCCATACAATACATCTCAATTACAATGGCTTATTCAACATGATGATGATTGGGCAATTAGCTGCACCTCCTTCCAGGGGACAATAGACAATCATTACCCTGCAGACAGATTAGTCCAGTTCCTTCAAAAGACCCCAGTTGTCTTTCCCAAGAGGACTAAAACCACGCCAATTGCTGGGGCCGTAATGGTGTTCTCTGATGGGTCCTCCTCCGGTATAGCCGCTTTCAGTATTAATGGGCAAGTTACTCGAATACAGACAGACCTCTCTTCTGCACAACTTGTTGAACTAACTGCAATAATCAAAGTTTTTGAGCTTTTAATAGATGCCCCCTTTAACCTTTACACTGACAGTGCCTATGTAGCAACCTCTGTTCCCCTATTAGAGACAGTGCCTTACATACGTCCCTCTACAAATGCTTCCCCCCTATTCGCAAAATTGCAAAAATTAATTCTAAACCGCGATGCCCCTTTTTTCATCGGGCACATACGCGCTCACACTGGCCTTCCAGGGCCGCTTGCCAAAGGCAATGACAGAGTTGATCTGGCGACTCAATTAGTAGCCTCTGTCACGTCAGACTCACCCTTGGCTGCAGCCCAACGGGCTCATGAACTACATCATCTCAATGCTCACACTCTTAGACTCAAATTTTCAATCACCCGAGAACAGGCCCGCCAAATAGTTCGGCAATGTCAAGGATGTCTAACTCTCCTCCCAGAGCCTCATAACGGAATCAACCCCCGGGGGTTGGTTCCAGGAGAGATATGGCAAATGGATGTCACTCATTACCCTCCCTTTGGTAAATTAAAATATATCCATGTGTCTATTGACACATGTAGTGGTTTCCTATGTGCATCCTTGCAAACGGGAGAGGCAACTAAAAATGTTATTACCCATGTTCTCTCATGCCTGGCATATCTACCACCACCTAAAATCTTAAAAACTGACAATGGGCCTGGATACGCCAGCTCTAGCTTTAAACAGTTCTGTGCGCAGTTAGGTATTAAGCACATAACAGGAATTCCCTATAATCCCCAAGGCCAAGGCATTGTTGAAAGAGCCCACTTAACCCTTAAAAACATGTTATTCAAACTTCAGTCGGGGGGAGAAGTACTCTATCCGAAAACAGGTAATGCAAAGACACTCCTAAATCATGCACTGTTTGTTCTTAATTTCCTTACTTATGACTCCGCGGGTAAAACCGCTGCTGATCGCCTTTGGCATCCCTCCACGGCAGATAATTATGCACAGGCTATGTGGAGAGATCCGATGACCAACACATGGCACGGGCCTGACCCTGTGCTCATATGGGGGAAAGGACATGCTTGTATATATGATGCTAAGGCACAAAATGCCCGATGGCTCCCAGATAGGCTCATTAAACTCCTAGACACAAATAGAGGCAAAAACAATAATAATTCCAGTCCAGGGCATATTAACCCCTGAGAAGCCTTCCCTTTCTGTTTATTTTCAGGAGGCAAAAATGAAGATTTCTACACTATTGACCCTCGTCATGACCTTTCGCCCCGTTTGGACCCATCAGATTTTCAATTTCACCTGGACAGTCACCAGTGAAGCAGGAGACGTCGTTTTCAGTTCTTCTACCTTAGCAAGTTCCCCCCCATGGCCTGTTCTTGCCCCTGACCTCTGTGACTTGGCCGCTGGAGCTTCTGCAGCCTGGGGGACCCCAGACATTTACTTTCCTTTTTCCACCTCCCCTGAGACCTACCCTGAGGGACAATCTACCACCTCTCCTGGGTGTAACAACACCCCTAGGAGAACCTACCTCAGAGAAACAGAATTTTATGTTTGCCCGGGAGCTCATAGAGATCGAGCCCTTAACTATAAATGTGGATATAGAGACTCCTATTTCTGTGACTCCTGGGGGTGTGAGACTACAGGAGATGCTAGTTGGAAGCCTAGCTCCACCTGGGATTATATAACTGTAAGTAGGGCTTGGAATCCCAAGCCTAACTCAACTGTTACCCCAGAATGTCAAAGCACCCAATCCACAAGGGGGCGATGTACACCGCTCTCCATTGCCTTTACTGACAAGGGAAAAAGGGCCCCTATTGATAGATGGCTCAGGGGACATGAATGGGGGCTAAGGCTTTATGTTTCAGGAAAGGACCCTGGGCTCACTTTTAAAATCAAATTAATTCGATCCATTCCAAACGCCAACAAGCACGTTGTCCTTGGCCCTATTGCCCCTAAGGCAAGAGACCCAAGACCTTCTAACCCTTCTCCCCTGTCTACTAGTACTGTTTTCCAGGCCTTGCTCCCCCCAGTTTTACCCTCTACAGGCGAAATCCTTAAAGGCCTGGCTAATGTGACTGCAGAATCCCTTAACTCCACTGGATATAGCGAGTGCTGGTTATGTTTCTCCCCCGTTCCCCCGTTTTACGAAGGGATAGCAGTTTTAGTAAACACCTCAGCAGACCTCATACTTACCAATGACTCCAGCAAGACTCGCTGGTCAGACCCCTCCCGTTTTTCAGAGACCTCTCCGGGTCTCACATTGACGCAGCTTTCGGGAATAGGCCTCTGTATACATAGCCCCGTCTTGCGTCTACCCCCTCAGCTAATACCCATTTGTAACAGCTCCTTCTCACCCCCGCTGTCCTATGAATTCCTTGTCGCGCCCAACGGTACTTATTTTGCTTGCTCCTTTGGCATAACGCCCTCTGTTAACCCGCGCTTGCTAATATCTAACAATGAATATTGTGTTTTAGTCATGCTCATGCCCAAGATTTCCATACATCCCACCGAAGACCTCCTTCCATATTACTCGGGCTCTACTCGCACTAAGCGTGAGCCAGTAACCGCCATTACCTTATCTGTGATATTAAGATTAAGAGCAGCTGGGGCTGGAACAGGCATTGCCTCCATAATTACTTCTAAACAACAATATTATGCTCTTAGTCAGGCTATTGATAAAGACATACAAAATCTGCAAGAAGGTTTAGACAGCCTGAAAGAATCTGTTGTCTCTCTCTCTGAGGTAGTGCTCCAAAATCGCCGAGGGTTAGACCTCCTTTTCCTGAAAGAAGGAGGCCTCTGCGCTGCTCTTAAAGAAGAATGTTGCTTCTATAAAGACAAAACAGGGTTAGTGCAAGATAGCATTGATAAAGTTAAGAAAAACCTAGAAGCCAGGCAAAAACAAAGAGAAAAGGATGAGGCCTGGTATAAAAACTAGACCTCTGCCACCCCTTGGTTAACTACTCTGATCCCCACCATCCTTGGACCCTTGGCAGGATTCTTCCTTTTAGTGTCTCTTGGCCCTTGGGCCTTAAGAAAACTGACAGTTTTTATTCAAGAGCAGGTTGACCAGCTCGTCAAGCCAGCGGTTGCTGTTCATTATCACAGACTTACAGCCTGTGATGAAGAGTCTGATACCGAGCCAACCAACGCTCCCGGTCTCCAGTTCTCTACTTTACAAACGCCTCAACCATGGTACCATCGATTCTGGCACCGTAATTAATGTGGCCCATATGCTGGTCGGCCAGAACCAAGCATACCCCTAACTGTGAGGGTATGGGCATCGAGATGAGTGCGAGACAAAGTACCGCAAGGGAGGGTTCTTCCTAGAACCTCTCTAGTCCTCCCTGAGAATATGCCTGGTTTGCATAGAGGTTGGTATCCATATGTACATAAAGCCTTAAAATCAGCTAGCAATTTGGCTTTCAGCTCTGCCTCTCCTCCCTAAAAGATACCGAGAGCATATAGGTAGACATTCGCAAGATGTTACCTTACTGGAGGAGCCAGGCCTCTATTCCCTCACTCGATTAAGGCCCACCTTTCTGAAATAAATAGAAAGGGAGGAGATGTTGGGAGCCACACAAAGGCAACAAGATGGCCACTGAAACAACAAGACGACCACAGTTCATGAGGTTCCTGCTTCACTTCCTGGAGATTAGCTGCGAGCCCGCGCGCGCCAACAAGAAAGCCCGCGCGCGCCAAGAGACACTCTCCTTCCTTATTGTCACCCCATTACCTTATATAGCCATCTCTGCTGCGCAGCCAATCCCCTGATAACAAGTATCCCACAGCCCGCTCTGCCCCTGAACATTAGTATATATGTACCCCCGTCTTGCAATAAAATTTGAAGGCTTGATCAGAATACTGTCTTGCCTTCGCTCTTCTCTCGCCCCCATTTTCTTCCAGGTCAGATCCCCTTCGTCCCCACAAATAACTTGGTCCCGCTGGACGGGACAGTACATAGGTGTTTCATCTGTACCAAAAGGATTTGAAATAAATACAGGAAGTTCAAAGATTGGTAAAGCTGGATGGCATATATTATTCTTTCTATTTTTCTTAGGCTTGAATCATTGTATGATAAAAAAAAATATAAAAGTCCCCCCTCCTCTCTTCCTACTGGCCAGGTCCAATTTTCTAGAGTCCAATTTTTTCAACACTGCCTTGCTGGCACACTTAATTTTTTTTTTTATAACAATAGAGCTTTACGGCAGAGAGAGTTTCAGAGGAAAGGAAAGAGAGTTACCTTTAGGGAGTGCTGTTTTCTTGGTCTGGGCTCAAGAAATGATCATGGAGGCAGTGAACAGTTTTGACAGGGCTTCCTGCACCCACTGTGCTCTGCCAGGCCTGCCAGCCTCTCATCACCATGGCAGACTCTGGCTTTATAACATACAAGGTCAAAGCTTGATGAAGACCTCAGGAAGTGTCCACTCATGCAGACATTGGCTGGTTGGAGAAGTTCATCTAGAGGCCTGCTTCTGGAAAGGAGTGGGTGGCTCATTAAGGGTAGAAAAGGAGATGAGAGGACAATTTGGGAAGCATACTTCAAGGAAAAGAGTGAACAAAATGACATTCACAGCTCAAGAGTTCTGGAATTACTTCTGTGTGCGAACTGGGCAAATAGAAGACCTTCACCCTGAAGAGCCAGGAAATTGCAATGAGTTTTCATGTTCACTGAGCGACTGTGGTAGGGGGATGCTGTCCACTGGCTCATGGAAATCTGGTTTCAACATTTACCGGCAGTGTGACCCTAGGCAAGTTATTTTCAACTCTCTAATCTGCTTCCTTATCTCTTAGTGGTGGGAATGATACTAGTGTAATACAACTAAAAGTGGCTGCTCGGTGTTAGCTTAGCTCTGTGTTGAACCTAGAAGACACATAGCTCCAGCTCAAAAAACCTTGAAAATAAATGCAAATATGTATATAAATCTCCCAAAGGTGTGGCAAAGAGGAACTATAGTGTAAAGTACACAATTGAAATTCCCTAACCATCCTTTCTACCCAGAAAATTCCCCAGGGCCCTGTCCTGGAGGCAGCCTCTTCCCCAAATCTCCTCTCTTACCCACACTTCTCTCTTGACCTTTTCTCTGGCTTCTGGACAAGTTGTTTTCTTCTGGGAGAAGTTCCAGGACTCTTAAAAAATGTAAATTAGCTTAGCCTTTTGGCTCCTTTCAATTCTCCCCTCCACTGATGGTCACAAGAAAAAGCCTGTGGTCCAGGAGGCAAACCCAGAATCCCTCTGGAAAGGGTGAGGGGAGGTGGCTACTGAAGAGTGCTGTCAGTATTGACACTTTCTGTCCCTGTCACAGCCGCACCTTGCTCAGACTTGTTTGAGGATTTGATGAGACAATGCAGGTCAAGAACTGAAAGGTAACTAACATGTAAGTCCCCAAACTGTTGGTTATTATTCCTATCTTCCTCCTTCTCATTGTTGACACTGTTATTCTTAGGGACTTGTTTACTTTGTTTGAATTCCAAGAACGTCAGCCCAAAGTTTAAAAGGAAGTTCTAAATTCAGCGGTAGTCAAGAGATTGTGGAACGTTCCCCATTTGGGATGAGCCCTCTCCTGACCCAGGGACACCTGCTGAAGTTGGCTGTGGAGACATGGGGACGTGCATCTCCTTGTGTGCTGGTCAGGGTGCTGTTCATTCTCTCTGCTCTGTATGGACCCTCCTGGGTGGCTCAGCATCCACTCCACCTGGGGTACCGTGGTAGTAGCACTTCTACAGAGGGACCTCATCCTGTGGCCATCTGTAACTCTGGAGGGAAAATCCTGGGGCAAAAGACCTTTGAAACCGAAATCAGTCAAAGGGGGAAATAAAGTTTAAGAAACCATTTATTTCTTACAAGCAGTTGTCCTGTCTCTGTCTTGACCAGGCTGCAGCAGAAGAGAGACGGCTCCACCCAACCTCTCCAGTCCAGCTAAGTCCTAGCACACCCTTGTAATTACCTACCGACATGTAGATGGACTACTTCTGTCCTCCCCTTGGAAACACCTACGGATATGCAGATACACTAAAGCCAGGCGAGAGATTCGGGAAATAGTACAATTTTACCCACACCATCTGATTCTCCTGTCCTGCAGAATCAGCAGGTCTGAAGGGGCAAAGGGAGACCATCTTTAGAGAAACATCCTGCCCTCAGTAGTGTCTCTTAAGGACGTAGACAAAGTGCTGTGTGTTCAGAGGCTGGCTCCCAGGAAAGCAGCCAGGGTCCTCAAAGATGGGTTATAGTGACCAGATCTACCTGGCTATGAGAAGGCTTGGAGAGGAAGCTATTTTACAGAATCTGAAAGGCTGTCCTGTGACAAGGGAGCAGACTCCTACGTCACTTCTGACACAGCTTCCAGGAGCTACAGGAGGGGAAGTCTCCCATCAGGGCAGTCTAAACAAGGAGTGACTGTGACTCTGCCCTGTCAGGGGAGTGTGTGTGCACATGCTGTGGGAGCGACAAGCAGAGGCTGGATGACCCCTCACTCAGGAAGGTCAGCTAACAATTTCCATCACTTAGCATGTGTCAGGCTCTGTTCTAAATACTTCACACACAGTAATTTATTTAACTTGCAATAACCCAGTAGGGGAGGCACTATTTAATGCCCCCAGTTCATACATGAGAAGCTGAAGCAAAGGAAGATGAAGCCTGGGACTATGTGTCGGGAAGCCGTGAGCCCAGGAAAGGCTGCAGCCTGGTTGCGCAGCACACACTCGGCTGGACCACCGTCCCACATGTCCTCTAGCATGCTAGGCGGAGGACAAACCAAGCGTTGTGCTTCTCAAACTTTATCGCTCTTGTGAATCACCTGAAGATCTTGTTCATTCTGATTTTGTGGAGGCCTGGGCAGGGCTAGGGCCTGAGATTCTCCATTTCTAACAAGCTTCCAAGAAATGTTAGTGTTGCTGGCCCATGTGAGACAGGGACCATGGGCTTAGACAGAGTAGGGTGAGGGCCTCCGAAAAAGCAAGGCAGGATATTTACAGTCAGAGCAATGTAACTACATGCAGGGAAACCCCCTACCAAAATTCTGTGTTAAACATTAAGCTCTAGAGTCATTTTTCAGTGAGATCAGCTGATACTCCCCAGATAAAGGATGTTTATCCCCAGATAAAAACCATGTATTTTTATGCTAATCATTTATAATCATGTGTAAGATTCACTTTAGCATGCTAAAAGGGACTTAATGTCTCATCAAGGACAAACATCCTAAGACCACTTTTAACAAGTCCACACCCTACGCCCTTTATCAATCAGTTCCCAAAAATCTTCAACTTGCCTGTAAATCCCCTAGACAACGCACCACCCTAGACTCTCTTGTCCCCTTCTGGCATGAGCCAGGAGTTCTGTCCTTTCACTTTATCTCTAAATAAAAGCCTCTCCCTGGCTCCCCTACCTTGAGCGTTTGCTAAGTTCTTTCTTCAACTCCGCAAACAAGAACCCCGGCATCACATGGACCACACTTTGAGTAGCACAAGCCTAGGAGCCCACCCGATCCCTTGCAGCTATAAGGTTCTCCTGTGCTCTTGGGCCCCACAGGCGTCCAGGAGAGCCAAGCACTGTCTGGACTGTGGTGGGAGGGAAGAGATCAGGGTAAGGCCCTGGGGGCCATCGGGTTTCCAGAGAGCTGACTCTACCAACCAGACAGACACAGATCCAGCCTTCCCCTGCCTCTTTGCCCAGAGCCACAGCATGCGCCCTTCTCAGGGTACACCTCCTCCTGGAGGACAGGCAAGGGAGGGGATACGGCCCAATGCACTGATACACACCCAGACATAGACACACACCTGTACAGACACATGGATACATGCAGAGATAGACACACACATACACAAACACACACACACATGGGTACACAGACAGACACACACACACACTGTTGAGCCTGGCAGTCATGACCTTTCCAGGGACAAGACAGTGTACATGGCAACCTCAGCTGCAGAAGGCCTTTCTCTGAGGCTCCCCCAGACTGGGAGAAGAGATGACAGCTGGGGAAGTGGGACACACCTCCCACAGGTCCTGTTGTTTTCCCAGATACACCCTCTCCACTGCATCCTTGCTCTGCCTGGATGACCAGAGAGACCTCCTCATCTGAAGCTTAATTCCTCACTTCCCTCTTCTTTGGGCCACCCCCTCATGTTGTAAAATGAAACAGGACATGTCACCCCCAACCCTCCCCAGTGTACACAGTCTTAAAAATCTTCGGTGGAATAACACAGTTATATTTTTTAAAAGTCAATGATTCCCTATTGCAGGCACTTACTTTCTATACAGAAAGATGATATCACAGCAGGCCTAACAGCTTATTCTTAGAGAGGCCTGCTCACCAGGTTGGCCTTTACGTGCCATCTGGGAACTGAGATTTGGGGAGGTTTCCCACTATTAACTGATAAGAGTGGCTTATTGCCTAAACTGTGCAAACCGTATGGTTCAAGCTGAACACCTGCTTTCCTTCTGGAATTTGGGCACATGCCAAGCAGAGGTTGCCCATGTGATCAGCCCCTGTATAAGTCAGGGTTCTGCAAAGAAACAGAACCAATAGTGTGTGTAAAAATAAATAAGTAAGTAAGTAAGTAATATAGAGAGAGAGACACAGACAGAGACAGAGAAAGAGACAGAGAGAGATTAATTTTAAGGAATTGGCTCATGCATTTGTGGGGATTGGCAACTTTGAAATCTGTAGGGCAGACTGGCAGGCGGAAAGTCAGTTGATGTTCCAACTGACCAAATTCTGCAGGGCAGCAGGCTAGAAATACAGTCAAGGTGTCTATGTGGCAATCTTCAGGAGAATTCTCTCTTCTTCCTCAGGAAACTTCAGTCTTTGTTCTTAAGGCTTTCATCTGATTAGATGAGCCCCCGCCCCACATATGGAGAGTTATCAGCTTTACTCAGAGTCTGTGGATTTATATGTTAATTACATCTAAAAAATATCTTCAAGCAACATCTAGATTGATGGTTGATCAACTGGGCACCGTAGCTTAGCCATGTTGACATAAAAAAAACATAACCATCACAGCCCCCAGTAAAAATCCTGGGTCCTGAGTGTCTAACAGGCTTCCTTTGTTGTTGACTTTTTACACGTGCAGTCACACTTTTTGCTGGGAGACGTAAGCGTGTCCTGTGGGACTCCGGGAGAGGAATCTGAACGCTCTTAAGAACAACTTCCCTTGCACCTGGTTTCTCCCATGTGCCTTTCCCTTTGCTGATCCTGCTTTGCATCCTGTTGTTCTGATAAATCACAGCTGTGCGTACAACTATGCACTAGTCCTGTGAGTCCTTCTAGTGAGTCATCAAACCTAAGGGTGGTCTTGGGATTCCCGACGCATCTTCAGATGCTCCGGTCTGGACCTGGCTAGCCTCCTCAGTTCTAGTAAGTGCTTCTCTCCACCTTATACAAGTTGTCATGTTGAGCTACCTAGTGCCTGAATATGCTATGCTATTTCATGTCTTTATACCCCAGAATGCCCTTCTTCTCCCCTCTCGGCCTAGCTAACTTCTAGGCAACTATCAAGACCCAGCTTGCTTTGGTCATCCATTGCTATGGAACAGACCACCCCAACCTTGGTTTAACAATTCATTATTTCTCATGACTCTGTAGGTTGACTCAGGGATTTCCCCTATTTCCCCTATGGTGTTGGCTTGGGTGTTAGGAAGGAAGGTTCAGTCGGGCCTACCCGCATAGCTGGCAGTTGGTGCTGGCCACCGGCTGGAGTTCAGCTGAGGCTGTCCGTCAGGGGTCCAGTTCTCCATATGGACTTCTCCACTCGACTAACTGAGTTTCCTTTAAGCCTGGAAGCTAGGTCCCAAGAAGAAGCATTGCAGAAGGGCAAGCCCCAGTGTACAAGTACTTATCAAGGTCTAACTCAGGTCATTCTTGCTGGTGTCCTGTGGGCCTAAGCTAGTCGCACGGCCAACCTCAGACTCATCATGGGAGGGCATCTCCCAAGGAGAGGAATTCTGAGGGGTGTAATTTACCGAGAGCCTAGAAGTACCAACATACCACTTAGCCCCAGCCTTCTCTGACCTCCTCAGAGCTCAGCTCTGAGCCTATGCATTAGAGCTCTTACCACATAGTTTGAAATAGTTTAACTGTTACTGTATTGGCACTTGCAGTTAGGAACTGGAGCTCCTCTGAAGGCAGGGACTCTAATTCCTGCCTGTAACCCCATTGTTGGCACAGAGTATGTTTGCAGAATGAATAACTGAATGAGAGCAGCAACTGCCATCACTTCCTTCATATCTGCCAGGTTCAAGCCCTGTCCATACCTCATTTAAATGTTGGAAGTTCAACAGCTGTGAGATGCCAGGTATGCTAAGTCTCTGAGTTCCTTAAAAACATGGCACCTAGGTCCTACACAGAGGTGCTGGCATACTGGAGGCACCTAACACGTGTTAGTGGAAAGAGTGAGTGAACTTCCCAGGCACATCACTGAGATTTCCAAGCTCAAGTGTATATAAATATATCAACTTCTCTCTTAAATATACGTTATGACCAAGCTGAGCAGAAACCATACAACTCCACATTTCACAGATAGGCTATTCCATCTGAGAGTTGTCTAAAAGGGATTTTTCCATTCTCTCCTTTCTGACCGAGCACCTTCAAAAGAGTTCCACCAACCTGTGTGGCTGGAGCAGCAATAGACGCCCCAGGATGGTGGGGTGACATGTATCCATCACAGCTTCCCCATGACTGCTCCCCAGAGTCCCTGGTTCTGAGCAGCGGCTGTTAATACAAAGCTCTATCTTGTGCTATAAATAGCCATAGGCCCATCTTCAGCGGATGTGTGGAAACCCATTGTGAATTCAGCTCCTCCCTGTTGTAAAATTCTGACATCATAAGACAACACAGAAGTGAGTCATTCCTGTATAAATACTTTGATTAGATTATTTGCTTTCAAGACGAAAAAAAAGGGAAGAGAAAAAACTTGGTATTCTTGCCCGCTAGACTGACATACGGGGTAACATCTCCCACCTGGCTGAGTGCTAACACTCTCTCAGCTGTGGGAATAACTTATTCTTACTTAAGACCACATTTCCCTAGTTTCCACCTTTGGGAATACTTCATCTTTTGGATCTTTTGAGTTTAAGCAACTCAAATAAAAACGATTTCTTGAATAATGAAATTAAGCAAAAAGGATTTTTTGCTTCAGAAAAACTTCTTTCACTTTATGGAGTGATTAATGATATTATTGTCTAGAGATGAGCCCCCTTGATCAGTTAAAAATGAAATTCATCTAGTCAGGGGCCACAAACTGGTTCTGCCAAATCTAGCCTCTTCTGCCTGGGCCTTTTGTGGCAGCACAGCACTTTGTTTTGAAATTCTTCTGGACTTTAGCTGTGGCATGTCCTCTGGTTCCCCATGTCCAGCACTGTCTAATGTCTAACACACAAACACTGCTGCAAGACATTTGTAGAAACTGAGTTTCCAACCTTTGACTTCTACCTCTCATTTTACATGGAGAAACTAAGACCTAGACAAGAGGATTTGCTCAAGGCTGTACAGCTAGGAATTGGAAGTCCTAAAAAGCTGGTCTCCGGCTTCCTGTCCAAGGCTTCCCTCCCTTGTGCTCACTGCACTTACACACCGCTCTCCTCTCCCATAGCATTGCCTAAATTATCAACTGCACGTGCAATTTTGGCATACGCCACAGCACTGGCAGGCGTTTGCCTGGGTGGATTCTGTAATGACAGCCCTTATGTAACGGCAAGTTCTTGTGACCTTCCGCTTTCCTTTCTGCCCTCCCAGTCCTCAGGGTAAGACCAGGCTGCTGCTGTCATCAGGAAAACCTCATGTGCAGAAGGGGGAACATTTTTCTACTTCTGCCTGTTGCTACTTCTTCCTTTTCATAAATGGCTCAGATTGGAACCTTTCTCCACAAAATATCCATACAATAACTATTTCAGCTGGTACAAATAAGCATCTGTTTTTTCTGGAAAAATCCTACTTGTTAGGCAGGTGTGACCTGCTCAGATGTGACCTCCTATGGGAGGCCGCTCCACCCTTCATTTACATATGAGTGATACCGTGTCCCACAGCGGGATTGTGTGTGTGTGTGTGTTGTCGCTTCTCTGCCTCATTTATTTTTGTGCCCTCACCTCCCCTTCTCCACTGCCCCTCAATCGGCGTTTGCTGAATTGAATTGAGAGAATTGAGGTTGATATGAATGTGCCAGAAAACAATCTACAAACCCTACTTTTATACCAAAATTGGATAAGGGCTAGATTTTGATTCTCTGTTTTGGAAGGGAAAATGTCACCATACACCAAGACCCAAACAGCCTTTACTGTTCAAGAAACAACACTTGTTGCTGGGAAAGGAATCGGACAGATTAGGGAGGGGAGGCTACTGCCTCAGGGAACAGATGAAAAGCACCGGCGGGGGTGGGGGTGGGGATGGGGGTGGGGATGGGGGTGGGCCTGGCCTGAAAACTGGTGGTGGAATGTAGTTGGGAAGGCTGCAGATTGTCCCAAACCAGTGTTCATCTGGGTGTCTGAGCCCCTCTGAAATCAGCAGTGAGTTTAGGACAAATAAAAGGAAATCATAGCCAAAGGAAGATTAAAGGGCTTTAGGAGGGACTCGTGTAAAGGTGACTCGCTGACTGGATGGTGAGGAGTGGGGAGCCAGGGAGCCACATGAACTTGTAGGCATTTTGGAGCTGTGCTGTCCGATAGACAAATCATGTGACTTATGTGTGTAATGAGAAATTTTCTAGTTGTCACATTATAAAACATAAAAACATAAAATTTGAATTATATATTCAAGTACATCCAATACATTACATCTCATATATTAAGAGATATATCCACTATATATAATATTATGATTTCAACACATAATTAATAAGAAATTATTAATGAACCAGTTGACATATTTTCCAACCTAAGTCTTCAAATTCTGGTGTTTATTTTATAGTAACAGCACATCACAATTCAGGTGCTAAATTGTCAACAAAAATACTCAATCTATGCTTAAATTTCATAACATTTCCAGCAGGAAAATGTAGATTAATTTTCCCCTTTTCAAAAATATGTAAAATTTTCTCAACAGCTGTATCAGATATCATTTAATTCTTTTTTCAACTTTATCGAGATAGAATTGGCAGTATAAGATGGTGTAATTTTAAGGTGTTGATTTGATACACTTCCATATGGTAAAATGATTACCACCAATGCCTAACACCTCCATGGTATCACATAATTGCCATTTATTGTTTGTGGTGAGAACATTTATGATCTACTCTCTTAGCAACTTTCAAGTATATAATACAGTATTACTAACTACAATCACCATGCTGTCCATTAGGTCCTTAGAACTTATTCATCTTATAATTGGAAGTTTGTACTCTTTGACCAACATCTCCCCATTTCCCCTACCCTGAATATAAGGGTTTTTTATTTAAATTTTAAATTAATTAGAATCAGATAACATTTAAAAGTTAGTTTTTCAGTGGCATAAGCAGTATCTCAAGTGTTCAACAGCCACATGTAGCTAGAGGCTGCTGCATTGAACAGAGCAGTTTTAGAGCATCAGAAGCTGATTGCCTACTGCCTACTCTCCTTGGTCTGGCATGGGGTCTGAACAGCTTTCACTGCCCACATTCTGAAGTTCAATCGTCTAGCTATGGTGGTTCTCCTGGGAGCCCAGCCTTCTCTGAGTTAGCCCTGAGTGACACTGGGTCATAATCTCAGGGCTGTTGCTTATAGTTGGAGACCCAGAAAGCAGCTTGTAGGTAACATGACTAAATGGGCCCCAAATGGAACAGATGGGACCACCTCGATTTTTCCACATGAAACAGTGTGGCTAGATCTGGAGGAACTTTTCCCTTTTTACAACTCATTGGATTAGATGGGAAGTTGATAATTTTCCTAGAGACTTTAAACTATTCCTTAAATCAGAAAAAATTTAAAAATCAAATGGCTGTCGGGTATTGCTGGTTCCCTGTAAATGCTTATTGATAAATTAGCTATTACTGTTCTAATTATACCAGAATATCCAATAATGGCTTTCTTAACTGGGGAAAGAAAAGCAGATGATTGTTTATGGTTAAAGTTGTTTTACATTTCTGTACATTATAATAATTAGGAAAAAAAAGGAGTCAATTGTCATGTAAATTATGAGGTTCCATAGGATTTATTGGTATCTCTAATCTCTTTTAGAAGTTACTATTTAACTAGGAAAGGGATTTTTTTTAAGTGTGTATGAAAAAAGTTATATGTGTAATAAATATGTATATATGAAGAATTTCTAAAGAATCTACTTATAAAACATTCTTTAGCATTTTAGATCCTGCCAAAGATCTTACAATAAAAATAGTCATAAAATGCATTCTTTTTGACTAAACTTTTAATAATTAAAAAAAAAACTGTAAAGATTGCCACAAGGTGGCACTAAAATCTAATGACCATTCCAGTCTCTGATCTTGACGTGGGAGGAGTTAGGGGGTGATTTATAGATCTGTAGGAGAGAGTGAACCAAAAAAACAGACCAAATAAATTAAACTGAAGAATGAAGATGGATTAACATCTCCCTTTTGTCTGAGAACTAATTTCCCTCTGTCACTGGCGTGCATATGTGTCATACAATGAATCTACATGTTAACAAGGTTTATTATTAAAAATGATTTGTTCTCACTGACCAATCAATTTTATCCTTGTCCTTCAATGGGAGTGTACTGTGAAGGGACAGGGGAGGCAAGGAGACTGACACATCACCTAGTTTGGCAAAATTTATCCTGTGAGTGGTGCAGTCTTGGAAGCAGCCAGTCTTCAGAAAGCTTATCAAAGTATCCTGGACATAAAAATGAATACTGCGAAAAGAAGTTACTGCAGAACACGATGTTTATATTTGTTTACTTTGGCATATTTACCAACCCGAATATTTTTAGATATTACTTCGACACTGAGGGTTAAGCTGGGAACACTACATATAATACTGAGAATCAGGAAATGAGTGAATCGAATCCCTTTTCCTGACTCTTTGTATTTCAGTTTTTGAAAAAATACATGGTACATGTCCTTAATTGTTTGATGTTTTCCTAATATTTGAAGCTTAAGGACATGGCCAAGATTCCCAGGCTATATTAAGAGGAAGGAAAGCAGTGTAAAAAGTACAGCTATACAAGGTTTCAACTAAAAGCGGACAAATTTAGATAAGATTTTCTAATAGGGTAACTGAAAAAAAGAAAAAGTTTCCAGATTGGAGTCCTAAACCAATGGTTAAAATTTTTATCTTCTTCCATGGGATCCTACTGTAGAAAAATTATTTACTTGTTGACAGTTCTGTCCTTAGATATGAAAAAAAGTAAAATAAACCAAAACAAAACACAAAAGCTGGGTATTATAGTGGAATGAATCCAGTATGAAGAAAGGATTTTTGCGCGTTTGAATGAGGTGTTCCCAATAGGACGGACTCTGCTGATTAGCCCCACTAATGTCTTATTTGAACTGATTGTATTTGTGGTGTCTATACAGAAACCTCGATCTCAACATACGAATGAATTACGTGTGAATATCTGACCCTGCTCACTTACAGCTGAGTGCTGAGTTTGGGTGAATGGTTGTTAAAGCAGAGCCTGGAGTTTGAGGGGGTAGACAGTAGACTTGCAAGAGCCAGAGACTGCGCCTACGGCACCCCCCCACAGCTCACAGTCAGCTTCTCGCTTCAGGGGTCCAAACCTAGGCTGTCCCAGGGAGAGCACCTGGGTAGGGGGGTGGGGGAAGAAGACTGGCGCCGCCTGTAAAAGCAAAAAAAAAAAAAACCTGCTTGGATACGGACCTGTCTGTGTGTTTATGTAAAAACAAAACCACGTTTAAGAAGCCGCTCCCTTCCCCTCTGGTCCGCCCGCCGCTGGGAGGTTGCAAGGAAGCGGAGCAATTTTTGAGTGGGAGGGAGTTGCCAACACCCCACAAAGTGTCGCCTCTCTCGGGACCGCTCGCCCAGGTTCCCCGGGCTCCAGGCGGCCAGCTCCAGGGCTCGGGCCCGGCCCGGCGCGCGGAAGCTTCTGTAAAAGAGGGACCCGGGTGCCGCCAGAGCCCTGCAGCGCCATCCCGGGCGCAGACTCCCCAGTCGCCGCCTCTCCTAGCCCCGCGGCCTGGGCCGTCAATCAAACTCGTCCGGCCCTGCCCCTGGGCTCCGACGGAAGGCCAATCAGAGCCAATCTCCGCAGCGATGAGCTCAGTCGGCTCGCTTCCCATTGGGCGGCTATATTAAGAAAGTGGTCGAACTGTTTAAATAGCGGGCGCTAGGGCCGCAGCCTGCATCTGCCACCGCAGTCTGTCTCTAGTCGTGAGCTCTCTGCTATGTAGGCTGAGACCTACGGAGGCTGAGGAGGAAGCTAGGCCTCATCCGCTGCTCCAGCAGCCGTTCACCAACCACGCACAAAGGCGGCAACCCCGGGCCCCGGGCGAGAGGAGCGGCCACCGCCCGGGAGCAGCTCGGAGACGCACGGTGCGCCCTATGCCCCCTCGCCCCCTCCGCCCCCGCCGCGGCAGCTCCAGCGCACGGAGAGAACGCGCCACCGCGGGGCCTGGGTGCAGCTAGCGACCCTTGCCCCCAGCGCGCAGCCCGAAGTGAGCGGTGAGCAACGAGCGGGACGGCAGCGAGGCGTTCGCGGGCCCCCTCCTGCTGCCTGGGCCCGGCCCGCTCATGGCGGCCATCCGCAAGAAGCTGGTGGTGGTGGGCGACGGCGCGTGCGGCAAGACGTGCCTGCTGATAGTGTTCAGTAAGGACGAGTTCCCCGAGGTGTACGTGCCCACCGTCTTCGAGAACTATGTGGCCGACATCGAGGTGGATGGCAAGCAGGTGGAGCTGGCGCTGTGGGATACGGCGGGCCAGGAGGACTACGACCGCCTGCGGCCGCTCTCCTACCCCGACACCGACGTGATCCTCATGTGCTTCTCGGTGGACAGCCCGGATTCGTTGGAGAACATCCCCGAGAAGTGGGTGCCGGAGGTGAAGCACTTCTGCCCCAACGTGCCCATCATCTTGGTGGCCAACAAAAAAGACCTGCGCAGCGACGAGCACGTCCGCACAGAGCTGGCCCGCATGAAGCAGGAACCGGTGCGCACGGATGACGGCCGCGCCATGGCCGTGCGCATCCAAGCCTACGACTACCTCGAGTGTTCCGCCAAGACCAAGGAGGGCGTGCGCGAGGTCTTCGAGACGGCCACGCGCGCCGCGCTGCAGAAGCGCTACGGCTCCCAGAACGGCTGCATCAACTGCTGCAAGGTGCTATGAGGGCCGTGCCCGCCCCGCCTGCCTCTGCCCGTTCGGCTTCCCCTCCCCGGCCCGTCTCCCGCGAGCCCGAAGACGGGGAGACCGACGCCCCCTAATGACCCCAACGGACTGCCTGGCTTCTACCTTCCGGCCCCGCAGCCACGACCTGGTGGCTCTGGCTCTGGCTCCGGGAATCGGCGTTGGAGGCACGGGGCGCCCCATTTCCAGAGTCTCTGCGTCTGGCTGTGTTGCACAGGCCTGGGCGCCCCGCTGAGTGCCAAGGGTCTCCTGAGCACCCTTTTCTGAAGGGCTCAGCCTCTTCAGAGTGTGTGGCTGTGTGTGTGTCCCACTCCCTCAGCCCCGTTTTCACCCTACTCCCTCCTCTGGTCCCTGGAGATGAGCTTGGCGCCGGTGCGGCCGCACCCCATCAGATGTTCGCCCATAACCAGTGAGCGCCTGCTATCCCTTGTCTGTAACATAGACCACGGGAACTGCGGGAGGGGAGGGCTGGGGAGGGTGGGGTGTTATATAAATATATCTATAATTTTATTTTCCGAGGTAGGATGTTGTTATTTAATGGTGGCGGTGGGTGCAGTGACAGGGCCATAGAACAGCTCCGGCCCAGCCTGGGTCAGGCGCCCATCCAAGCATGAACAGGACTTGGCCATCTTTCCAACCTTTGGGGAAGACGTTTGCAACTGACTTGGGGCTGAGAGGACACAGCTTCCAGACTCATGTCTTCTGAGGGCCAGGCCCCTGGCGAACCTCTCACCAGTCAGGATGAGGGGGGGGTAGTGTGTGCTGCGGGTTGTTTTTTGTTTTTTTTGCCATAAGCGAACTTTGTGCCTGTCCTACAAGTGAAAATTGTTCAGTCGAAGAAACTGATGTTATTTGATTTATTTAAAGGCTAAAACTTGTTGATTTTTTTTGAAAGAATTCTTTGCACAATTGTTTTATTGTTTGACACTTAAATGCACTTGTCATTTGCATAAGACAGTAGCATTCTGACCACACTTGGACGCTGTAACCTCATCTACTTCTGACGTTTTTTAAAAAAATGATGATGACTTTTAAAAATTGAAAGAAAAATGAAACCACTAACTTGTGTTCTTGAAAAAAGTGGCAACACTGTTTTGCAATTTTATTTGTGCAGGTATCCACACTATTTTGATAAAGGGCAGTAACAAGTATGGGACCTATTTAAAACATTTTTTTTTTCACAAGGCAGTCTCTAAAGCTAAGTGAAGTTTTCTCTGCATCTTTGTACAGAGAATCAACCTGCCCCTAGTCTCTCCTTTCTCCCCCTCCCTTCCCACCCAGTGGTACTTCTACTAAATTGTTGTCTTGTTTTTTATTTTTTAAATAAACTGACTAATGACAAAGTGGTGAGCTTATGATGTTTACATAAAAGTTCTATAAGCTGTGTATACAGTTTTTTATGTAAAATATTAAAAGACTATGCTGATGACATTTATAAAATGACTCCTGTGGTTTAATAGTGTAAAAATAACCTTGTGAATTAGGGGCAAGGGTTGACTTCTGTGAGGTGAGGTCCTGTCTTCCCACTGACGCCATTTCCCTGCTAATGTTTGTGGTAAATGAGGATAAAATCCCTTTGGGGATGTGTGGGGGTTGGGTGGCCATGGGAGGCCAGGTCACTGCTGTCCCAGAGGAAGATGAGTGGGTTATCCTCAGGCGCCCAGTGCCGAAACCTTTGACCTAATGTGTGCTGTCTGTATGACTTAAAAACACTTGTGTCTAACTCCATTATGGGGCCTTTGCTTCCTATTCCTTGAAACTTGAAAGTTGTCATTTGTGCATTTTAAATTTAGATGACTTTTTGTTGTTGTTGTTACTGATGTGGAGCCAGACTTTGTGTCCAGAGCCTGATTACAGGGTTCCCTTACGATCCCCAAGGGGTTACACAGTACCCCATGAGATTGTAGGTGGTTATTTATCTTTGGGGCTTGAGCTCCTGGGTAGAAGTGGGAGAGAGCCCCAAACAGGAGCTTGATTCTTCTGTCACTGAACTCTCATCTGAATGTGCGTCTGTGCAGAACCTAGGATGCTTTATTTTAGGTACCCAGAACAGTCACATTATGGACAGAACACAGAGTGCTTGGGTGGCTGTTATGGAAAGCTGGAGCAGCCATATTTTGAGATTTAATCATGATAAGCTCTAATTTAAGACACTTTAGCCTACTGCAGGGGGTCTCAGAACCAGACAGGCAGATTATTCTTGGAAATCACATCAAAACCTTGTTACAGGCAGGGTGGCTGAAACCTGCCAGCTCCCAGAAGCTTCTAGAGACAGGAGTGCCAACCTCTCCACATCTAAGAAGTGGGTTACATTTTTGGAATCAGCCCTTTCTGGGTTTCTAGCACTGAGTTGTGCCCCCTCCTTAGCTCCCCCACCATGGGGGGGCAGAGACAGAGAAGGTCCCTTTTGACATCATTTGCTTTAAAGCTTGGGGCGTCTCTTTCCACCTTTCCCCAGACTCCCAAGGGCTTTTGTTAAGTGAGGCAAACTTAGTCGCTGGTGACCTTTCACCCACTTAACTCAGGCTGGAGCAGGGCCTCCTGTGGAGCCAGGCTTCTCCAAGCCACCCAGGCTGGCTTCTCTGAGCCATTGCCTCAGCCCTTCCTCAGCCCCTGGGCCCCACACACCTCCATCCCCAGAGCCTACTCTGTCTTCTTTTTAAAGACAAAACTTCCCATTGAAAAACAAATGTTGATATGCAGGTTTTACAGCCGGCAAATCCTTCAGTACCAGGGAGTACACGACTCTGGAGAAGAGCTCAGGCTTGGGCTCATGCCCAGGACTCAGCTTTGCAACCAGCCAAGAGCCTGGAGACCCAGCCCCCTGAAAGGGCCTTTTCTGTTTTTTTTGTCTGCTCAAATCTGCCTGGTACTTACAGCTGTCTGGTTTTTTATATTTTGGGAAGACAACCACCCAGATGACGCATGGTGGCCTGAGTTATGCTTGTTTTAAAATGCGTGGCATTTAATAATCCTGCTGGAACATACTCTTCTTGCTGCTTTAGGATCCAACTGGAAAATATAGAGACGAATTGCTGTAGGCTGGAAAATCAATTAGGAAAAAGAGGTAGAACATCTGGTGTTACTCTTAGGATATGAAAATTCATTTTGCACATTTAAAATAAATGTGCTGAGTTCATTTAATTGCCTGTTGAACTGTTTCGTGGAGAATAGTGGGGTGTTTCATTGATCCTAGGCATTTTATGGCAAGGGGCATCGGCTTGGGCTTGCATTTAATCTTTATTTTAAATCAATCAGGATTGTGTTTGCAAGGTCATTTTCACATGCTTTTTCATGTATCCAGGATGGTGGTTTTTAAACTTAAGCGTGGGTCAGAATCACATGAAGGGCTGGATAGAACACAGATAGCTGGGCCTAGCCCCCAGAATTTCTGATCCAGTAGGTCTGGGGTCAGGTATGACAATGTAAATTTCTAACAAAGTCCGAAGTATGTTGGTGCTGCTGGTGGAGACCACACTTGGGGAACCAGTGGTTTATAATAAAGGAGAGTCAATGGGCAGAGGAGAGAGGTCATTTCTGTAGGTAAATGTAGCTCGGATTCCTCAGTTAGGGTGTTGTGCCCTGTACTCCTGACTTTCACAAGGCCTCCCTTCTAGGATGAGCCCCACAAAACTCCTATGTTCTCCACATTCTTATGCAAAACGGGTTTGCATGCCTTTCTGGAGACTGATTGCTGCCATTCTTGAATTCAGAATGCAACAGCACTCTAACCCATTCAGCACTGGCACCTACTTTGTCAGCTTGGCTGGGTGAGGGAGCCAAGTCAGACACAGTTTCCACCCTGCCCTCCCTGCCACACACGGCCAGGAGAGAAGGTTGGTGATGGTCTCATTGTTTCTCTGTGCCTTCCAGAGATGTGGGGCAGACACAAGGGCAGGCTTTGTGATAACTGTGCTCCTAGGAAACATGCAGCCTGGCGCAAGGAGGCTGTGACACCACAAAGGGACCTTGTACTGCAATCTGCTGGGGACAGTGCCTTACCACTTTACTTGGTCCATCTTCTGGGTGGTGGGAGAACCTGGGTATCCAGGTTGCTCCCCCAAATCTCAGTGGCCCCTTTTCAGCCTGAGAGGCAAGAGTTGGGGGACCCTTGCTCATTCCTTCCCATTCATTCTTTTAGTCAATGAATATTTACTGTTGACTGAAGGACTGTGTGCCTGCACTATGCCAGGAGTTTGGGACCCAGCAGACAAATAGGCAGGCATGACCCCCCCACCTCACAGAGCTTTCATTCGAGTAGTGTGTCTTGATGAATGATAATAATGATAAAGATAATAGCTAATATTTATTGACTATGCATCAGGCACTATTCTAAACCCTTAATCTGTATCATTTTATTTAATCTCTGTATTAGTTATCTACTGTTGTATAACAAATTATCCCCAGATATAGTGGTTTAGAACAACACTTAGCATCTCAGTTTCTGTGAGTCAGAAATCCAGGCACAGCTTATCTGGGCGCTTTGGTTCCAGGTCTCTCTTAAAACAGCAATCAAGGTGTTGTATGGGGCTGGATTTGTCTCAAGGCTTGACTAGGGAAGTATCTGCTCTGCAGGCCACTCACATAGTTGCTCACAGGTCAGTCCTTACTGGTTGAAGCCACCTTAGGCTCCTTGCCATGTGGGCCTCTCCATAGGGCAGTCACAACAGGGAAGCCTGCTTTATCAGAGGAAGCAAGATAGAAGAGCCAGAGCAGGCAAGCCGGAAGTTGGTCTTCTATAACTTAATCTTGGAAGTGCTGTCCCATCATTTTTGCTGCATTCTATTTATTAGAAGCCAGCAACTGGGTCCAGCCCACACTCAATGGGAGGGCCTTGCCCGAGGGCCTGCACACCAGCAGGTGGGCTCATTGGGAGCCATTAGGGGAGCAGCCTACCCCGGTCCCCATTATGACTCTCAAGTAGGTACTGCCATCCTCATTTACTGGAACGGCCATAAAAGTTAGATAACTTGCTTACGGTCACAAAACCCATATGCATTTGAACCCAGGCAGTCTGGGTCCAGGACAACCTTACAAATATGGTGGGATAATGATTAGAGAAAAATCACCCTGACTGCAGTGTGGAGGATGGACTGGAGCAGGGAAGTCCAGAGGCCAGGTCAGGGAGGAAGACTTGGCCCCCGCCCAGGTGGTGGTGAGAAGGCCTGAGGCAAGGCACCGCCCAGGACGAGAGGGCAGATGGGAAAGACATTCAGGAGGTAGGAGTTGTGGGAATCTGAGGGGCAGGCACCAGGCTGACCCTCAGGATTCTGGCCTGGGTGACTTTGAAGATGCCGGTGCCATTATTTAAGGCAAGAATAAGTGGCAGCTAAGCAGATCTGGAGGGAGGGCACCAGAGGACATGCTGAGTTTGGTTTTATATGGATGTAGTGTGAGGTGCCTTTGGAAATGAACACTGTGCTTCCCGCTCTCCCACCGTCTGGTTGCTTTCTGTCATAGACTACTGTGCGCTGTTCAGGTCGTGAGGAAAGGCCACAGCCGTGTGCAGGAGAGAAGTCTCCCCTGGAGGGAGGACACACTCATCCGATCAACCTTCCTTGGAAGAAGTAAGTCCCAGGATAGGAACTATGATCTTAGAAAGTGGAGCTTTGGCAACAAGGACAGGGGGTTCCTTCCTGTCTTGAGGACCTGCTAGAGTTGAGGCCAAGGTATTGCTGGATGGTGATGGGATGTGCGGAAGGGAGGAGACTTGTTTTAATTGGGTGGCAGAGAAGATCGTATGACAGCATCCAGGCTAGTGAGGCTCTGGCAGAAACCACATCCAATGGCCAAGTGTAAGCAAGCCCCAGTGGAGAACTGATTCTCTTCTGTTTTGGGGGCACTCTTAATAAAGAGTTGCTAAGTGTTCTAGCCTGGCTTCAGCTCTGCTGTGAAGATTTCAGGGAAGATGACCATCCATGTCTGGGCAGGTAGGGAGGAGAAGCAGTACTTCCGAGGGCCTCCATCATGGTGGTTTCGGCTGGGATCAGCAGGAATCTCCAGGATAAACGCATTCTAGGATAAGAGTCATGATTATGACATTCAACCATCCCTGTTTACATGGAGATTGGTTTCCTCACTTTCAACCACAAGGTCAGGATGCCTATGTGGCATTATCTGGCACAAAGTCGAACAGGGCTATGGGCCAGCTGAGAAAAGAGGGAGTCATCAGGGTACAAGTAGCAATAGAAGCCTTGGAAAAGGGATGAGATGATCCGGGAAGAGTGTGTGGAGTGAAAGGAGGCTGTAAACTAGATTATAAGCCCCACGATGAGCCTAGAGGTCCTGTCTGCTCCGTTATGGCTATGTCCCTAATGCTTGGTATGGTGCTTGACACATACTTCAACACACCCTGTTGGGACCTCATAGGTAGTAGTGGAACGAATGCATGAATTAAAGGACAGAAATTTAAGGAGCACCAACTTCTAAGAGACCCACAGAAGTGTCAACGGTTGGGAATAGCTGCTGTGGGGAATGAAAGGAAGGTGAGTTAAAGAAAGGCTGGACTGCATGAAGATTCCAAGAGTCCCTGGGTGCCAGGAAAGAACAGCACAAGCATATCACTGTTTAGACACGAGTTATGCTCAGTGAAGCCATGAGAAGTAACTGACTGTTTTCAATGCAGAGTCTGAGTCCAGGGAAAGTAAGTGTTCCTGTAAGGCCAGGCTTTGGGCACCCATGCCACCAACTGAGGGGTGGCCTTCTCTGTGCCCCAGCCCAGCAGAGATCATGGTGTACTCAGCCCAGCGAGGCGCCTTGGAAAATACTCTGGTTATTCTGGGATGAGCAGAGCCATACACATTTCCAGGGCTTCAGGCCGCCCTCCCCAGGACCTCCTGGGTGGCTGGATGGGCTCAGCTAGAGAAGGAGCTTTGAGTGTAGGAAGAAGCCAGGCAGTTTCATATTCTGTGTTGGGAGCTTGGCACAACTGGCCCATATTTTTCATTTTAGGAATCATGACCTGAAAGCACAAGCACAATTCTAAGGGCTATGGAGCCAGGACTTGGCCTTTTTTTTTTTTGGCTGTGTGACCTCTGCCCTCAGGCTGTCATTTAGAGCTGTTTTCCTTCCCCTTTCAGTCCCGAAAAGGGAAGAAACAAATGTCACCAGAAGCAAGTTTCTCATCACTTAATTAATGATGAATTTCATTTGATTCCAGAACTTGTTTGACCTTTGAATAAACAATTGAAAACTTCTGGAGGCACCTAAAAAGAATCCAGGAATGCATTTGTTATTTAATGGTAAAAAGATTATAAATGGGACTCTGACAGAATAAAAAGGATTATTTATATGAGTGCTGACAAAAAATCACTTGTAAAATACACACTCTTCAGCAATGGCCAAATAAGGGAAAGTGAGATATCTGGTCACATAACATGGCTGACGCTGTAGACTGGAAGACCTGCCCCCTTCCTCTAGGCTGAGCCATCTTGTGGCCACAAATTTTCTTCACCGAAGTCTGGAATTAAAGGTCAAATGGAGATCTAGACTGCAGGCGCAAGACAAACCAACATAAGTTAGCCAACCTGGGTTCTTTTAAGGTGTGGTTAGTTGTGCCAAGGGAGAATTGTTCAAAGTTTTTACTTCATGGGTAATGGTAGAAATTACAGGCTGTATAGTTGGTTACCTGCCAAATCTGAAAGAAGAAATAAAGGCGAAACGCAGCAAAGGCATAAATAACTCAAAGGGAAAAAGAATGCTAATCAGGCTTAGTAAGCCATGAGTTTCCCGGCAGGCTCACACGCTCCCACCTCCTTCCGTGACGTAGTGGCCACGCAGCAAGCAGTCTCAGCAGTTCGCCAAGGGGATTCAGAAGGCCCAGCACTCATGACTGGGGTGCAGAGGGGCCCCCAAAACAGCATCAGCAGGGGCCATGGACCCACCCCAGGCGTGTGTAACCTTCTCATCTTCAGCTGGGTGTTGGAAGAGATCGAAGCTCAAGGAGGTTACTGAGGACCTCAAGGAAAGGTGGGTAAGAGCGAGGGAGCCGTGGTTGTGGCCCCCGTCACGCACGTTGTATCGTCCATCTTCAGTAGCACTGCAGGGAACGTGTTTGGTGGGAAAAACCACAGATCATAGAAGCTCCTGCTCTGTCTCACTCTCTTGTTCATTCTTCAGCCAGTTACCTTCACTCTTTACCACCTCAGGTTTTTCATTTGTAGAATGAAAATAATTTTGAAGATTAAATGGGATCAAGCCAAGTATTTGGCACAGAACCCAGCTCATTATTCTAAGTCCCTTGGAAGTCTTGATTACCTTCCCTGCAGTGGGTTCATCTTAGCACCTTAAACACAAAGCAAGAATGGAATACATTTTGCTGGGTAAATGAGTATATAACAGTAACAGCTCTTCTGCTTGTCAAGGACTTCTGCAACTGTAAGCACTTCAGGGTGTCACATACTCATTTTTGCAACCCCTGCATCTAGTGCAGGGTCTGGCACATACTTGGTGCTTAGTTACTACTAAGTTATGAATAATAGCTAGAATTCAGAGGGTCTTTGATAAACTGGAGATTCTCAGGACTGTAAAGGGTGGATCTGGCATTCAGGGAAGACATGCCCACCACTTGGGTCCCAGGGGGTGTGGCAGCAGAGACAGAGCCCAAGGTGGGAAGTGACAAGGGCCTGGGAATCAGCAGGTTTTCTTCCTAGGAGCATGGTGCTGACTGGTCCTCCACAGGGGCTGAATGGGCACTAGTCTAGTCTGTTGACCTAACAACACATAATGAGGAGCGGAATGGCCAGGGCACAGAGCCAGGGAGAGCCTGCGCAGCTGCACCTCATTGGCATGGCCACAGATGCAAGGACAGTCGGTAACTTCTTCAGGTGAAGGGAATGCCAGGAAAATTGCAGACAACTCCTAAGTGATCAAGAAACCTACGCTAGACAGACAACTCCTAAGTGATCAAGAAACCTACGCTAGAAAGATCCAGCCATTCGTCTTGCGGATGGAAGACCTAGGATTCAGCTGTTGCATTTGTAACCCGAGAACACAAGTCCCTGCCTATTATGCAGCTCAGTAAAACGTCACAGGCCACCACGGAAAGGGAAAACAAAGAATGAGGAGACCTGATCATCTGACCACAGCGCTTCTGGGAGCAAGAGGTGGGAGCTCTGTTTCTGCAGGAGTTTACCAAACTCACCGCAGGTGAGCTGGTAATCACTTTAAGTCTGGGCAAACTGGTTCTCCTGGCACAGAGGTAGGAACAGAGCTTAATTAGACTGCAGGATTAGACTAGAAGAGAGGCCTTTGTTCAGGGTTGGCTCTGATGTTTTTGTTTTTTCTTTTTTTACTTTCCTGTTAAATAAGAACAGAAAATTGTATTGTCAGGGCCAGAAGCACAGAGCAGGGGTGCAGTATGCGAATTTTCATTCAAAGGTAAATCCCTCCATGTTTCACCCTTCCCACATTCCTGCTTTTTCAGAGGCTGACCCTGAAGTTGAGTTCCTGGTAATGCCTGACCTTGACGGGATCTGGGGCAATGTCCTGGAGAGGGGCGGGCTGCTGAGGACTTGGCTGTTCCCAACTCACTTTGGCAAGTTTTCTCTAAGTGTACTGGAAATAGATGCCTGAATCAACTCAACTGTGTCAACTTCCAAGTTCTGAGGAATCTGGTCTAAACTTGGGGGTCCATGTCTGGGGGTCTGTGTCCTGGGGACATCCAGGCCTGCGGAGGTTGCATTCTGGTGGCCAGTGGTGGAAGGCAGGGTCAGGCACGGTCACTTGCTTCACCTCATTTGGAAGAATGGTTTCAGAGCTTGGGCTGGGAACAGGCATCTGGGAAGAATCTCTGAGCTAGCTTTTGACGCCTCCTCTTCAAACCACACTGAGATTCGTCAGGCCGCTCCTTAGTGACGAGGCCAAGAGTTAAAAATGCCTTTTGAGATTAAGGAGGTGGGCTTACACTGGATATGAACTTGCTGAGGGGCAGTGGACTAGCCTATCGGATCCTGGTGGATCCCCAAGAGCTATAAGCTCAAGTGTCAGGGCCTTTAGGAATGGGTTCAGGCCCTGAGGAAAAACTTTTTGGGCTCCTTCTCAAGCACGGAGAGACTAAAGATCTACTTGTGGAATTCAATCCAGCTCCCAGCTGGCCCCAGGGGCCTGGGGTCACTAGGGCTCCCCAGTATCAGCAGCCCTGTGATCTGCCCATGTGTGTGGCTGGGGAAGCATTCTAGGGCCAAGGAGCAGGGTGAGGGAGCAGTTTTGGGGTAGAGTAGGCCTGTGGGCTCAGGGCTCAGAGCCAGGGGCATTCGAGAGCTCCTCCTCAGGGAATGGCCAGGGCTTCCTCTTTCAAGGAGGCCTCCTGCCTCTTCTCATGCATAGGCATTGTACCTTCAAGAGAGAAAGCTCATCTTGGTCTCATCCTGCTGCTCTGGGCCCAGAGCTGGTGGGAAGAGGAAGGTGTGACAGCTCACCCTCTCTCACTTGCTTCCTAAAAGGAGGTTTTGCGCCCACCTCGTCTCCCTCTTATGTCTCTCCTCTTGCCCTGGTTTCAGCAGCCTTTCAGCAAAGCTGTCCAGAGAACAGCACAACTGTCTGTGGGAATCACCCATGTGTCCATCCCACGCTTGTGGGTTGTACACCTACTGTGTGCCAGGTCTGTGTGAGCAGGTGCTGGGGTAATAGGCAAGCACCCAGCTAAACTTCCGCTTCCTGGGAACACTCTGTGGCAAAGCTTCCTTCAACATCTGGGTATTTTAGTAAACAGAATAGGGGGCAGAGCTGCCAGACTTAGAATCCTCCAGGATTTGTTTCTTGGGAATAAACATGGTGTTTAAGGGCAATTGTCTTTCCATTTCTTGTAGGTAGTGGCTGCTTCTCTGGGCTTGTGGGGCTTAGGTGGGTGCTGCTCTACAGGCTTTGGGGTAAATATCGCTTCCTATCGGAAGCCTTCCTTTGACCTCTCTTGACTGGGTGGCACAGCATTCTGCATGTTTTCCAGCACCCTGAATTACTCTTAACCTAACACTTACCCATTGTGTTCTAAAAGCAACCCTCCACACTGTGAGTGCTGAGGGCTAGGACTGTGCCCGGCATGCTGGCTGGGACATGGAAGATGTGTGATGGCCATCTGGTGAGTGAATGGGATAACTGGTCAAGTCTGTGTGGGCCCTCAAGGGCAGAACCAATAGAAGTTCAAGAGGGAGGTGGTGGCTCAAAACCAGGAAGAATAATAGAGCAATCAGAGCAGTCCAAAAGGTCATGAGACAAAGGTCATGAGTTCCTTATCACTGAATGTCATGCCATAGCTGGATGACCCGGGGGGCAAATGTTGTAGAGGGAATTCAAATATCAGACAGGCGGAGCTCTCAAGAAGCAGGACCTGCTGCAGGTGCCCCTAGGTGCTGGGGAAGAACAGGAAGAGGGGAGGGAAGGAGCAGGTGCCCCTGGAAAGGTCTCCATAAAGAGACAAGCCTGGGTTTTATTCCCCCTACATCTTCAAAGCAGAGTACCAGTGTCAACTGCCTCCTGACTTCTTCTAGCTCCCTCTCTGCTCAAAACACGTTGTTTCTGCCTTTATGACCATTCTCTTCCCTCTTTGGCATAGTTGTTAATTAATTATATGGCTCCCATCAGAATGTGATCTCCTCTGTCTTATAATTGTTTGTATGTCAGGCTTCTGGGCTTGGGCCTGGCACAAGTACTGAGTAAATTGTTGTTGAGTGATGGCTAAATGAGGACCTGTCATGTAAGACCAAGAGCTCATGGCCTGCTGTGGGGGCAACAGTGACATGTGGAAAAATTCACAGAACAATTTGTATTGGACTATATGACTTCCTGGGGCAGAGGTTGATTGATGAAGGAGCTAACTCAGTCTGCTAGCCTATAAGCCATCTTTGAAAGGTTTGGGGAAAAGTCTGAAGCAAGATGGTCCTTGCCCTGCTAGAATAGAAGCACCCGAGGGCCTCTGTTGGGTGCTGGGTGCCTGGTATGAAGCAGCAGGGTGCTCAGTAAGTGTCTGTGCAATGGAAGCACTTAAGGTGTTGTAGTTTGTTTTCTTAAAGTGGATAAAAATGGTGTTGATGATCAACTTGTCCTCAAACTATGAAGGCAAACTCCAATGGGAAGGACCCACATAGAAACAGAAACCCCACAAGCAGGGCCGGCTTCACAGGCACTTGATCAGTGCGTTACACAGAGCTTTGCACCCAAGAAAGACCCTGCACTTAGTTTAAGGCAATAGTATTTCCATCTTGAAATTCTTAATTTTTGAACAGGGAGCCCACGTTTTCTTTTTGCCCTGGGTCTACAAATTATGTAGCTGCTTCTGCCTCTAGAAAGGGACACTGTCAATCCAGCATGGGCCAGAAGATGCAAGGAAGAGTCTTTGGCTCTGGACACCCACCTGGCAAACTGCCTTGTCCTGTGGGCTCTGGGCCACTTCTGGCGGGGGACTTCTGGAAAGCCATTCAGGTGCTGTCTGCCCTTTCCCACCTGGTCTGAATCTGCAGCTGTTGCTGCTGCATGACTCCATCTGACCTGAAGTGACCTCAGGGAGCGGCGGGACAGCCACAGCCCATGGCCTCAAACCTCTTGTTGCTGCCATCACTGGCATTTGGAGGGCTACCTCCTACCCATCAGACACTGGCATGGCACACTTTGTAAACAGTGGCCTCACCAGTATGATTCTCTCAGGAATGCTCCACACTTCCCTTTCGAGGAATTTGGAGCATTTCTCTGGCTTGGTTGCAGGACATTAAGTGGTGTCCCCAGAGTAACCTTTGCTGCTGTCAATCATTTTCCAGTTCTTTAGGGCTGAATCTGAGGAATCTTAGTTAAGAATGGCCCTCCCTCTGGTTCAAGGACTTTGATCTTGGTGAGCTGGGGCCCTCCTGCACTACCAAAGCCCTGTTCATTTCTCTTAGGGAGACCACCACATTTTCATGCCTACAGAGTGCTTGGTGGCAGTCTCACAGGGAGAGCCCCTTTCCTTGCAGAGACCTGCACCTGCTGCATGCCTGGCGGATGGGGTGGCCGCTGATTGAGTCACACTTGATCTTAAGAACAGCTACTTTCCTCTGCCTCTGGAACCCAGACAGGTAGGGTGGCTGGGTTTGGACAGGGGACCTGGAAAGCCACACGCATGTTGCCCAGCACCTGTTTCTTGCCGGGATGGAGCTCAAGATGGACCCAGCAGGGCTCATGATCTCCTTGAAAGGCTGCTTTTGTGAGTTTCCTGGTTAATTCAGGGTGTCCAGTGAGCCGTCATGAATGTGTGTCCCTGGCTTTGTTCTTCCTGAACTCTTCTGGCTGAAGTCAGGTCTTGCTAACAGGACAGGGGCATATCAGACTTTTAAAGATGGCTCAGGGTTGTTCCTAACCTTTGCTACTGCTTCTTGGAAATCAAAAAAGGGGAATTCAAGTTAATGAACAGAAGAAGAAGATTGTAAAGGTAGATTACTAAATTTCAAAGTTGTTGTTATGACTAGAATTAAGACTTTTTGTTGGTAAGATACTGTTGTTTTTACTTTCTATACACTGCTAGGAGTGAGCAGGAGCCCAGAGGTCATTCAGCCCAACTGTCTCATTTTAAAGATGGCAAACTGAGGTCTATAGAGGCTGGGGGGCTGCCCAAGGTCACACGGCTCATTAGGAGGAGAGGTAAGAATGCAGGTTACCCCCACCCTTCCCAGCCCCTATCTCATCAAGTTCCTAAGATATTTTAGTCATTAACTAAGCACTCATAGTTAAAGGTCTTTGGAGAAACTGGAGCAGGGCATGACACATTTTCAGTATAATTTCAGTAAGGTTTTGTGATTATTTGTTCTTTCATTTCATCATTCACTTACTTTCAACTCTTTACTGAACTGCTGACTTGTGCCAGGCTCAGTACTAGGAATACCAAGTAGAATCAGATGTGGTTCAGGTCCTCAAAGGCAACTTGTACTAGGAGTGTGTGTGTGTGTGTGTGTGTGTGTGTGTGTGTGTGTGTGTGTGTGTGTGTGTGTGTGTGTGTGTGTGTGTGTGTGTGTGTGTGTGTGTGTGTGTGTGTGTGTGTGTGTGTGTGTGTGTGTGTGTGTGTGTGTGTGTGTGTGTGTGTGTGTGTGTGTGTGTGTGTGTGTGTGTGTGTGTGTGTGTGTGTGTGTGTCCCCAACTAGAAGCCCTCTCTGCAGCCCTCTCAAGAGATCACGTTGCCTTAGCTTTATGCCTTCCATTAGGAAATCTGCCTCAGGAGATTTGATCCAGCGGCTTTAAACGTCAGAGGACTTAGCAGTCTCAGTGTCCCATCAGGTAAAGGTGTCTTTCTCTGCTTTATTTTAAGCCAGAGCTGGAGGTGGATTCACTGGACCTGAGCATGATGCCTCATTGGCTGTTGCAGGCATCTGTGTGAATGACTAGACATGAACATACGGGAAATCGCACACACACCCCATGCAGAGCCAGTCCTAGGAGCACAGAATGTTGGTTCTGGATTATATGATTCCTCTTTATTAGATAAGAAAATTGAGATCCAGAGCAGTTTAACCACTTGCTTAACTAGCTAATTAATCCAGATGGCTATGGATTCCTTACACCATTTGAACTTGTAGTTTATTCAGGAACTGAAAAATATGAAGAGGTTTCCCTTAGAAATGACTCCATCTGAATTGTCACTGCTCCTGGATGACATCTCGGAGAGGCGTCAAGGCGGCTGTTGTCCCTTGCAGTTCCTGCACAGAACAGCAGGAAGTCATGGCTCTTATGGTAGATTCCAAGGGACTGGAAGTCAAATCAGATTGTTCCAGATGCCAGTTGCTTCCTTTTACAAAGGCCTGAGACACCCCAGCTAGGGCTGGGGCTTGAGCAGGCCTCCACTGCCCCCCACTTCCAGCCCAAGGAGTCACTGCAGCTTGCAGGGTGGCAGGAAGCATCAAGGATATGTTCAAAGCCCGTGGTCTGATCACACGATGTTTTGGTTTAAGCATGGGATTATTGTTCTCCCTTCAAAGCCCAATGATAAAAGCTGCGCAGGAATGTCCTGCAGGGGCAGGAGGCTTTGATGCTGGAGGAAGGCCAGGACCCTCCCTCCCTCTGTAAGTACCTCTGCCCATCCAGAGGCTCCGAACCGAGGGCTCCTGAGTGGGAGAAGCCTCCGAGTCGGCTGAGTCCAGCTTCCCCTGATGGGTTCTTTCCTGAGTGTTCTGCCCCTGCTTGTACTCCTCCAGGGACCGGACATGCGCTCCTTTACAAGAGCACTCTTTCCAGCTTTGGACAGGGCTCCCTCTTGTAGGGAAAAGCCACCTTCCTGTAATATCTCTCTAGGGCTCGCAGGGCTGCAGTCTGGGGGCGCTCCCTGCTCTCTGTTGCCTGCTGAGCTGTGGAGGTTTGAGTCTGATGACTGCTGTGCTCCACTCCAGTCATCACAGGGCAGTGCTTGGCAATCCCTCCCAGACATGGCTGCAAAGGCCCTGGCCTTCTCGGCATGACTCCTAAAAGGGTAAGCTCCCAAACTACTACTGGAAAACCAAAAGCCAAAAATTCCAGTTGCAGACTGACCAGAGGAGAGCTAAATGGGGCTGTTGTTTCCCATCTCAACAACATGGAACATGGGAGCCACAGAGTGTTTAGGATTGCCTACCTACTGCCTTGGAAACTGCCATATGCATATCTTCTCTGCACAAGGGTCAGCCACCTCAGGGCTAGGCTGTACTCTAGTCCTCTCTGAGTCCTCCCATCTCAACATAAATTCTAGGTGAAGGCAGAGAATTTTCCAAGTGTTTTGGAAATAACCAGAGTATAAACCTCCTGCCGCCTGCTCTCCTTGATTGTGTGGGCTGCAGCTTGGGGATTCAGGCCCCCAGGCCTCCCAGGCACTGTATTCTGGGAACACACCCTCAGAGCCACTGGTCGCTGGAGCCCATGGTCAGGTGAGCAGTGGGGGGTAGTGGAGATCTGTGGGTTGGGGCAGTGATCCCAGCCCCATGTCATATCAGGCTCAACTATTAACCATTCAGCTTCTGTCTGGGTAAGAGGCCCAGACCGAAACTCCACCAGCTTTCAGTGCAGCTGGGGCACTCTAGGGCAGGGCACACCCTGACACCCCAGAGACGGCCCTAGAGGACTGGGAAGTGCTGGCCTGCACTGTTCCTTAGTGTGCTCACCCAGGCACCTTTCACTCACTCAGCAACTTTATATGCAGCAAAGGAATCCTGGCAAAAACGATGCTTTCATTGCCTGCCCAACTGGATAAGCAAATTATTTGCACAAGAGTATAAACGATCTCAGGAATGTGACCTGACCCAGTAAGCACAGGGGAAAATACGGAAAGCCTCTGTGAGGTCTTTGGGGATTAAGTGGTGGGCATTAGGGGTGAGTGGATGACTCTGAGGGGTCCTGTTTGTGGAGCACCAATGAGGGCCCTGTCTTAAAGCAGGAAGAACAAAGGGGGCTCAAGTGCTCTGCAGGGGAAGCTGGGCAGGCTGGGTGCACTTAGAAAAAGGCTGTTTACACTTCCCTTCAACACACAATAATGACTCTGGGAATTAATGTGTGTGCTTGAGGGGTGTGTGTGTGTGTATGTGTGTGTGTGTGTGAGTGTGACCAAACATTTTCCATTTGATGACCTGAAAGAATAAGGAGGCTGTTTGCCCTGAACATAAGACCCAGTGTAGTGTCCTGCAGCCCAAGCCCCACATGCATCACCCTGCCATTCAGCAGCTCTACTTGAATTATCCTGCCACTGGCTAGAGCCATGCTAAATAATTCAGACTGGGAATTATTAATAAGACTGCCAAGGATTATGATGTCACCCAGATTCCCTGATCAGAGAAGAAATGGAAGGGGCAGATCATTCTGGGGTCAGACCGCTTTGTGCCTGTTCAGGGAGATGGCTTCGGGTTTCTCTTACATAGGGAAGCAGAGGTTGAACTATGGAGCTGCTCTCAGGGCAAGTCAGAGACCTGAGCATGAGCTCTGTTCAGTCCTGGGCTGTGTTAGAGGAAAAGCCCATGGGAACTTGGCCTCTGCCTCGGGTAGGGGGAGGACCCTCCCCTAACTGGGGACCCTTCCTGGAAGTAAGTGCCCTGTCTGATCCCACTCCTAGCCCAATCCAGGCTGCAATCACCGTGCTGATTTCCTGAGGAGCAGAGATGTTGGCTGCTATGTGGAGGGGCCCTGCACGGCAATCCGGGTGTCTGCAGGCTTCCCGCGGGCCCCAGGTGGTCAGTGCCAGAGTAGAGCAAATTCGTTCACTGTGCAGCTTTGGAGAGTGGGCTTCCAGGACGTCTTGATGGCTATATTTCCCAACTTTTATTCCCAGCTCCTAGAACTGACACTAGTATAGATAGGACCTCCATACATCTTTGCTGAATGGATGGATCTGATAAAACCTAAGTCACCTTCTCTACCTCAGTAAGCAGAGCTCAGACATCACAGACTTTCATCGATGACTTCTGAAATCACAGGGTCCTGGAATACCCACTATTAGTACACACTGTGGAAGAAAATTAATATATATCACCATAGATTAATATTATTGATGTAGAAATGGTGGTTAATAACATCACCATAGAACACTCTAGTTATAATATAACCTCTATTTTTGTCTGAAGTCTGTTAACTGGGAAACAGAAGTCATTATAGAGGACACATTTTTATTTTATTTTAGCATTTTATGAGTTTTTTTTTTTTAGAGCTCTTTATTCACATGTGAATATGGCATTGGATCTTTGCAATAGTCTTGGGTGCCAGGAAGGAGGATGCCATTTTCTTTTTCCCATTTTACTACTGAGCACATTGAAGCTGAATGTATTCCAAAATCTACACAGCTGAGAAGGGACTGGCCTGAGATTCCACACCTGATGCTTCTCTACTGCCCCAAGCTGGGGAAACAGAGCCGTGGGAGTGTGTAATTTTCCCTTTGTTCCACCAAATGAGAGGTGGCTGCCTGGAAGTACTGTTATAAGCCTGATGCAGGCCCCAAACAACTCTGCAATTACCAGGCAGAGGGTATAATTTGGGGAACTCAGCCTGGGTGGGCTTTATTCTGGAATCTCTCTTGTGATTAACTCTCTTATTATCAGACAAGATTATGTGTGGGAACCAGATGCAGTTGGTTCTGATTCTGTCCGTGGCTCTGAGTCAGGCTGCGTTCCATGCCCCTTGGGGGTGCTTCCTGGATCCCACGTCTAAGGTCGTGAGCTCAGTGTGAGAGCTGCCATGTGAAGCATCCCTGTGGTGACCCCTGCCCTCCTAGGTCCCGGGGGTGATCCCCAGGTCCTGGTGACGCTCCTCCCCCACCTCCTCTGGTCTGGGCGGTGCCCCAGCACCCCCATGGAGCCTGGGCTGAACCTGACTCTGCTTTCATTGTTGGCAGCTAGTTGTCAGTGTCAGCCTTGATGGGCTGGGCCGTGACTCCAAGTGGGAATCTTAGATACAGCCTGGCTGGAAGGTTATTTCATCTCTGATTTTCACCAAAGTGTGCTGACCTTTTCTTCCCAGTTTCCTAATCTGTACAATGGGTGTTTGAGCAGCTGCTGTGTGATATTCTCAGGGGCTGCCATGGAGACTGGCATGTAGTGAGCTCCTGCTCTGTGCTCCACATTAATCCTGTTTGTTCTCAAAACCGTCCTCTGGGTAGATATTCATAGCCCCATTTTAGAGATGGAGAAATATATTCATGGAGAGATTTAGTAACTTAAGGGAAAGAAAAACAGAGCAGCCCCTGGCATTTGGAAGAGGGCCTTCCAGTCTCAGCTGACTTGTACTCTTCTCATTGGACATAAACAATCTCACAGGACACCAGCCCCCCCACCAGGGCACCCTGAGACCAGGATAAGATGAGACCAAGCAAGGACACTGTATTTTTTCTAAGCACAGAAAAAAAGTCAATATGCCACCCCCCAATGAACGACGCCCAGCTAAAATGAGGGACTCCTTTAGCAGCTACAGGTCCTCCCTAGTCCTACCCCTCCCTACGGGAACATTTACTGAGATACCAGTCATGGACTTGCCCCTGCGTTCTAACAACATCCAGTCTCCAACATCTTCTGCTCCCTTAGACCTCTCCCAAACCACGCAACCAAACGCGGATCCTATATTCGGTTCTTCCCAGCACTCTCTTCTGGAGACCACCTGGTGTGCATTCTTGTCACTGCAATAAGAAATAAAACCATCTTGTTCAACTATGGGTTTGATGCTGGTGGTCTTCCTGGAGGCCAGTGACACTTGTCCAGGGTCCCTTGGTTGATGAAGGATGAAGACAGGGTTCAAACTACCTAGGAGAGCAAGGAAAATGAGTAATCCCAGAACAGTAAAGTGTTCCATGCCTCCAAGGGAAGCTTCCAGTTGGGGGGAGGATCAGAGCTCCAGGATCTACTCATGGTGGCCTTGACTCTGTTATTGTGCTACACTCTCCATATGCTCAGGAATCAGCCCAGATAGGAGCCTCTCTACTTGCTGTTTGAAAGAGGAAACAGTGAACTCAAACATCCCCTATGTGTCACATGGTCCCACCCTTTGGACCAGCCAGCAGCATGGAGACCCACACAGCCTACAGAGTGACTGCCTCACCCGGCCTGGTGGCCCAGCCTCTCGGTGCCTGCCACATGGAGGCTGCCATGTGTGCTGTTGGTGAGGACAACTGAAACCCCTTTCCCAGTATTGTCCTTTGTTCCTGAGGATGTCCCTACAGCAGGGCCCTTGATCCCAGCAGGGCATGGCCTGAGATTTAAGGAGATGACTAGCCATTCTCACAGACCCCCCTGGAGCCCAGCAGCCCACGTACCTGATGGCTCTTGACCCGGACTTTGGCAGAGCTCCCAGCTGAGAGCATCTGGCACCAATACACGGGCATCATCCTTGTAGCCACAGCTGCTAAAATAACAATCACTGTGGTCATCTGTGCCTAGCACCATGTGTAGTGATTGCACAAGGCCAGGAAAGTTTTTCTATCTCCACGATCCTCATAAAAAACCCTAGAAGGTGGATATTAGTATCCCTGTTTTACAGAAGAAACTGAGACTCAGAACGTTTGATACTAATCAGACAGATTGGAAGTGGCAGAGCCAAGATTTGGATCCAGATTTGTCTCCCAGACACTCTCCTTCCTCCCCCACTGGTGTCTGAGCATCTGGCTGTCTGACATGTGCCCAGGTACCTGTATAGATCGTTTACAACTGTTGTGAATGCTGTCCTCCACTCAGACTGCCACTCGGGACAGAGGACTTACCCCAGTTGCTGAAACAGCTGCTGGCTGATGACCTCGCTGGGAATTGCCCTCAGCTGAAGATAGGGTAATGTCCCTGCCAAGGGGCAGCCTGCATCAAGGGACTGGTCACTGAGGAAGGTGTAAAGGCCTGGCTCTGGCCTCAACTGGGGACAACTCTAAAGGGCCATCCCAACTGTGGAGTCACCTGTGCCTTCAGGATTGCAGTGCATCCCACCTTCTCCCTCTGCCCAGTTCCACTTTTTCCTTCTCCCACAGGTGGCCATCCTCAAGGAGCAATTAGGAAATTTCCGGCATACTCTCTCTGTCACAGTCTGCTTTCTGGGGAACCCCACTCACAACCAGGGTGTTTTGCACGATTAGCTGGAGTTTGCAGATTGACCCACTGGGTTTTGCCAGCAGTTGCAGTGTCTGGAGGAGAGTGGTGTCCCCAGCAGGAGGGAAGGGCGTTTCTGTGTCTTTGGCATCAGTCAGCGTGGGCTGAAGGCAGAGGGTCAATTCAATGGGCTCTAGACTCTTTTTTAAAACAAGTTTTCTGCCACAAAGGTCTGCTAAATATATGTTTAGCAGGAAAGCCCAGAGTTAAGCCTTTCTTTAAAAAAATTGTTTTCCAGATTAGAGGGTCTGAAAGTCTGAGTTTATTATTAAGGTAAATTAAGGCTATCTACTTTTATAGTTTAACCTCAAAAACATGGCAAATCATTTATAATGTCTTGACTAGAGCAAACAGTGTGGAAACGAAGATATTATTCTATCATTGATCCTGCAAACTCATCATTTATTTAGTTCCAGCCTCTGTTCCAGGGGTTCGGGAGACACAGATGAATAAAACCATTTCTGCACTTTGAAGAGCTTGCCATCTAGCAGGGGACGGTGACATCACGTCAGTCATAATAGAAAATGTGATGATGCTAGTTTTGAGGGAGGATCTAGACTCTGTTTTAAATGTTGAAAGAAAAAAAAGTAAATTATATTTTCATACTTAATTTAATGGGAATTATGAGTAGGCAAAAAATGTCATCATTCTGAGCTAGTACAGAAGAGTATGATTTAGAAGTTTGCTAATCTTTCTCACTCCTTCCAAGCAGGCCTCAGTTGTAACCTCATGGGGTGGGGGTGGCCCACACCTTTATGGAAAGGCTTTCTGAGCATGATTTGTGTGTGAAACTGGTTGACGGGGTGGTCCCCTTCAGGTTGTCTACCAATGTCTTAAGAGTTATGACCCTCAACGATATCTTTTTCCTACTCAAAAACCTGTAAATGCCTCCCGATCCACCCCATTTGCCTCCTGGGTAAAGTTCAACTCCTTTGTGGTCCAGATGGTCCCCTCACTGGACCCCGGACTCAGGGGACCTTTCAGATGGTCCTGGTCACCTCCACTTTGCTCATGCTAGCCCCCCTCCTGGGCTTCCTTCCTCACTTCTCTTGACTGGTCTGCAGAATGCACCCCTTTCAGGCCAGCCAAAAGTTCATCTCCTCTATAAAGCGCTCCCTGAGCACCAACCTGAAGTCAGCTTTCACCTTTGGGAGGTCTTGCCTGGTCCTATTTTAGGACAATGAGGTCCCATGACCTGTGGTGGCATCTGTGGTGGCCTTGAGTGGCCATTTTAATGTGTTCTGTCGCTCGGTGTTCTGGGAGTCTGCATGTGTCCCCAGCACGACTAGGAACTGGCCCGGAAGGCTCAGGCTTGGTGTCCCGAGAGGTGTCCTGGAAGGCCCTTTGCAGAGCAGCACAGCTTGTCCTCAGTGCTCTGATTTTTAGGGCCAAGCCGGCAACAAGATGCCACCCTCTTCATCTATGAAGATTTGGTACATTTGGCTCTCCAGATACTGAATGGAGCAAGCCGGCTACTTTGGGAGGAAAGAGGTAGCAGTTCTTACTGTTGAGAATAAATTAATCCAACTTCCTTTTCTTTTTAAGGAAAGCAATCCATCAAAGGAGAGAAAAAGCCCCTAGGTGACCCTGTCTTGGTTCTCTGGGAAGATCATAAACTGGCCTCAATCCCAAAAAGGGGGAAAATGTTTTTCAAAATGCTAACAGCCCTACAAATTTTCAGTTCCATTTAGTTCATTTTTTTAGAAAATGAATTGTGATCTATCTATACCTTTGTGTGTGTGTGTGTGTGTGTGTGTGTGTGTGTGTGTCTAAGGGTGCTTGACTGTGTGTGGTATGTATGCTGATGCATGTATGTCCGAATGTCTGGCCATACTGCTCTTGAGCTTCTCATAAGTTGAAAACAGACCTGGAATGGTATAAACAGAATGTGGAGGGACACCCAGGCCAATCATTCATGGTCCAGGGGAGGAGACAGAGCCACAGTGGAACAGGACTAATAAGAAACACGGGGGTCAGCAGTACCCTAACTTATTATTTTAAAAGGCACAGAAACCCACAGGAGCACACACCTGGCTCTCCCTGGCTCAGCCACAGGGAGGGTTCTGCCCAGCTAAGCTGTGGCCCTTACTGCTCTGGCAAAAGCAGAAACCACAACACATGCCATCCCAGCAGGGCCCAGAGGCCAGGGCTCCAGCCACTTCTGAAAGGCCTCCTGTCTGCCTGTCTGGGGACCACGTCCAGACCCTTAATGACAGTCTTTCTTTTCTGGGGCTGCCTTGGTCTCTCCTGTGAGGTCCCTTGCCTTCCTGAGATGGCAAGGAGGAAACCCACAGAAGTAGCTGAGCAAACCCTCCAGTGGCCAAGCCCTGTGCTAGTTGCCAGCACCTCCCTCCACCATCCACCTGCCATGATCACCATGCAAAGAGCAGGGTGTGCTCCCTTTTATGTCCAAGGGAGAGGCTTCACTGCATATATGCCGAGGGGGCCAGGATGCCCTGCTCTGTGTGGCCATGTCTGAGTGGCATCTGTGAGAACCACACTACCCATCACGACAGCAAGAAAGAAGCTGTGAGCGTAACATACAGTGACAGGCTGTTAGGACATGGTTAGAGGAGGGACTGGCGGGAAATACACCAAGGAAGGCCTGAGGCAGCGTCATCAGTGTGGCAAGCGTCAGGAGAGGAGTTACTCCGGAGATGGCTCTGTCCCTGGGCCTACTGTCTCTGTCCCTTTCTGCAGCCTGGTGTCACCTCTGATTCCCTGAATCTACCAGGCAGAGCAAGTAGAGGGCCTGACACACAGGAGAGGGGTCTGGAGATGTGTGTTTGGGGAAAGCCACAACCTGATGTGGCCCGTCATGGACTGAATGTCTGTGTCCTCTGCAAATGCATATGTTGAAGCCCTAATTGCCCATATGATCATATTTGGAAGTGGGACCTTTGGGAGATAATTAGGCTTCGATGAGATCCTGAGGGCAGGGCACCATGATGGGATTGGTGTCCCTGCAGGAAGAGGAAGAGATGTGAGCTTGCTCTCTCCCAGCCACATGAGGACGCAGGGAGAAGGTGGCGCTCTGTAAGGCAGGAGGAGAGTGCTTACCAGAATCTGGCCCTGCTGGCATCCTGAACTCAGACTTCCAGCCTCCAGAACCGTGAGAAATAACTGTGTCATTTTAGTCCCCACGTTTATGGTATTGTGATGTGGCAGCCAGAGCTGACTAAGGCGTGCACTTATAATGTGAGTTCTGGGAAAACTGAGACCGTGGTACAGTGTGAATTCCCAGCAGTGGAGAGACGGAATGTGGGTAAAATTTTAATATTTCCAGAATGTCTCTCCTGGCTTTAGTACATCTGCATATCAACAGATGCTCAAGGGTGGAGAAAAGTATGGCTTTAGGGCATTTGCATCATTCCTCAGGGATGGAGAGAAGTTCATCTCCATATCAATGGGTAATTACCTAGGCAACTGAGGGCATGTCTGAACCTGAGCGGTTAAAGAGAGGGGGCTGGCTTGTGTTCTGGCTTCCTTGCTAGCTTGCTTTTTCTGGAGCAGAGGAGAGAGATGGCCCCGAACTGCAGTTTGAGGGTGACATGGGGTGGGGGGCCGGTTTTGCTTCTGCTGGAGCAAGAAAGAGAGAAGGCCCAGGACTGCAGTTTGAGGGTGACGTGGGGTGGGGGGGCCGGTTTTGCTTCTGCTGGAGCAAGAAAGAGAGAAGGCCCAGGACTGCAGTTTGTAAGCAATAAACAGATTTCTAAACTTTATTTCTCCCTTTGACTGATTTTGATTTTTAGAGGTATTTTGCCCCGGGATTTCCTCTCCCCGGACTTACATGGAAGCGTGAGGATGAAGGTGGGTGGCTACGCAGCAGACCGAGCAGGTGATGGAGATCAGAGTGTGCCCAGACTCTGGTCTGGCTGTGCCAGCTTGCCACCATCCTGCCTGGGCTGGCTGAGACAGGTAACTTCCTCAGACGAAGTGCTTTGGAGGAAGCAGTGATTTCTGGACCAGGTGTGCACTTTAGCGCCCACTCTGTAATTAAAGTATGAACAGCAACAGGAAGCTGGGCCTGTGGCGAGCCTGGCGCTCAGCTCCGTCTGTGGTAACACCTGGCCTGGGTCTGGCCATGTAGTGGCTCACCTGAGACAGGGACCATGGATGTAGTCAGAGTAGGGTGAGAGCCTCCGCAGGGGGCAGGGCGGGATATGTGCAGTCAGAGCAATGTAACTACATGCAAGGAAACCCCCCCTGCTAAAACTCTATGTTAAACATTGAGCTCTAGAATCATTCTTCAGTGAGATCAGTTAATGTTCCCCAGATGAAGAAGAGTAGCACATGTTTTATTATGCTAATCATTTGTAATGTGTAAGATTCACTTTAGCATGCTAAAAGGCCCAGGCCTATGTGCTGTCTTTCCTCCAGATCTGATGAGGTAATTCTGCAAACTGAGCAACTAACTTAGCATGCAGACCCAGCTGTAGACAGCATAGTTAAAGGCAGGAAGAATTCCATCTTAAAGATAAGATTGCATTTTAACACCCAGGAAGTTCAAGAGGCAAGATTCTTTAGCAAGTAGACAATACCTCAGCCCACCTTAGGAGCTGGGCAGGCAGCCTTTTGATATGCTCCCAGACCCAGGCGCCGGTGTCCCAGAGAGAAAACAAGGCAGGAAATTCCTTATAGTTAAGTTAATTTTTAATATTCAGGGACCACTTAACAAGTCCCCACCCCTAAGTTTTTTCATGTTCTCGAGAAATCCTCAACTGCCTATAAAACCCCCTAGACGACGCACCACTAGGGACTCTCTTGTCCCCTCCTGATGTGAGCCGGGAGCTCTATCCTTTTACTTTATCTCTAAATAAAAGCCTGTACCTCGCTCTCCTACCTTGACTGTTTGTGAAGGTCATTCTTTGGCTCCGCAAACAAGAACCCCAGCATCACACCTGACCTCAGGTTCCTTCCTTCCCCTCCCAAGGGGATGCATGCTGTCAGTTTTATTCCTGGGGAAGTGTTGTGGGGGGAAAATAACTGGGTCTCCTGGGTGCATGGAGCTGAGACCTGCTCTCTCAGGGCCTTTGACTGGGAGCCTTCACTGCCCTCATAATCAGCCTGGCCCATGTTTCTTGCACAGCTAGATTTTCTGGCTGATGAATCCTTCTAGCATTAAGGGCCTGGAACCAGAGCCTCCTGATTACAGTGGGTTTGGCCCCACGTGGCAGCAGGGGACTGACTTGGTTTACAATGTGGGGTCATGGAAGGGAGCAGTCTGTCCAGGGCCATCACTAAGGAGCCTGGAGGAGTCCCACGGCCTAGCAGGGAGGCTGCCGCGGGTGCTCTGACATGAGTGAACGTGGAGTTGGTCCCAGCTGAAATACCTTATCTTCTGGGAGCTTCCTTACTTCAGGGTCTTAGCAGAACTGATTTCCAACTCCTCTTACATCTGCATCCTGAAGGCGCTTCTGTGTCTCACACTCAGGAGCCTGTTTTTTTTTTTTTTAATTTTGGTATCATTAATATACAAATACAAATACATGAGCAACACTGTGGTTACTAGATTCCCCCCATTATCAAGTCCCCACCACATACCCCTTTACAGTCACTGTCCATCAGTGTAGTGAGGAGCCTGTTGAAAGCTGCCCAGGAACAGCTGACTGGGGCTGAAACGAGGGAGAGAAAGCAGGCAGGTCATAGCAGACTGGGCTGGTGACCTTTGAGAAGGATCTGGCCTAAACCTGGGGCTGTAGACAGCTGGGCAGCCCCGGTCCTGTGCTTTCCAGGCAGCAGTTTAGGTGCTCAGTTTTCTTGTACCTTTTAGGAAATGAAAGACACTAAGAATTCAGGCCCTGGGCAAGGGGCTGCAGCCACAGAAGGCAGCCTCTCTCCTGTCCCTCTGCTCAGCCCTGTGGCCCTGCCACCTTCCCCACAAACACCCACTTCCTGTCCCCTGCCTGACCTCTGCCTGGGAGCACGCCTGGGGGGGCGGTGTCCAGCCCGCCAGAAACGCTGCCCTGTGTGAGACAGGATGAACTTAATCAAATCTGCGAACCTGCTCCTCAGCTGCCCAGGAAGTGTTGGCAGATCTGGCTGTACTTTCAAATGCTTGGTGCAGCTTTTAATCAGTGAGGTGGGGGTGCCCCAACATTCCTATCCAGGCCACCCTGTTTGTACACCTAGGGAGAGTCCGGGAGAGGCCAGGGTTCTGCCTGGGCTTTGAATCAGAGTAGGAGCTTCTTGGTCCCGAGATGCCTTGGGGGGATATCTTGCTGCTGCTGAGGCCAGGACGGTTTCCTCTGATGGACCCTCCGCAGTGTTCACAGGCAGACATTTGGAGGTCTGGCTGGTCCACCTCTCTGGTTCTGTGGGCCAGAGGTTCTAGGAGCCTGAGGGCTGCAGGCTCAGTATTCACGGCAGCTTCTCGAAGCCAGACTAGGTTTGCTCCAGGCCTCAGTTGGATGGGTTCAGGCAGGGAGGTGGCAAGGATCCTGTGGTCCCGGCCCAGCCCCTCTGGAGTTTGGGGCGTGGGGGACCCTGATCTGGGGGCTCAGGCAGCGTGGGAAGTAAGCTCCCTGCCCTGTCTTAACCAGTCTTGCAGCCTGAGGTGCATCTTCTCCCCTACTGTACCCCAGCTTTCCCATTTGCTTGGTGACGGGGTTGAGTGGATGGCTGCCTGAAGGCCTGGCACTAGGCTGCAGGGCCCTTCTCTCTCTCTCTCTCTCATCTCTGTTGGACTCCCAGGCATCAGTTTGAATAGACTAAGGAGAGCCCTATCCTTTTTACTACTTTTTGGGGACAAAATCTGTAGGCCAAGGGGAAACCCAATTGCTGTGCCCTTTTGTCTTTTTTGAATTACTTCCTAATCTATTATTAAAAAACAACCTCAAGCAGGATCCTAAATAAATGGGCTTTAAGCAAGGGAATTATTGATGTGATTCATTCTCCCTTAGGGCAGATACGCAATTTATCTGTCAACAAAGCACATGGTGACTTAGCATCCTGAGCCTAAGAACAATGGCCATCAGGTTCGTCTGTCCCCATGAGAAGGAAGCTTTCTGTACCAGTGCCAGGGGCCCTGACCTCATTAGAGACTTCTCAGGGGAGCTCCCATAAGGGTGACATCTGAACTAAAACCAGCTGGAGGGTAGCACAGGGGAGGGAGGCTCACAGCGCCGAGCAGAGCTGGGCAGGGTGACCCCTCCTTTCATGGAGGTGGCAGGGGCTGCGCCTCGGCAGCCGGTGCACTTTGGCTCGGCCGCTCTTTCTTCCTCACCTGCTCCCCTGCTTCCAGGTGGCTGCAGGGACAAGGATGCTCCCAGCACATGGTGTTCATACCCCCTTTGCTGTGCAGTTATGGGGGCTTCCCTGGAGGGCAGGGGGAGGGGGTAAGGCTGGGGGGTGGGGAGGAGGCAGTGTTCTGTGGTTGGCCCTAGGTTGGCACCTGTGCGCTTGGCCCCATAGCAGCTGCTCCTCTGTTCCACAGCCACTCAGTCATGGGCTGCAACGGGGCCAGGGATGTGGCACAGAATCCATTCTTTTTTCTCTCAGAGGAAAGGGCTGTAATTGCCCCTCCTTAGTGTGACTTGGTGACTTGGGAGAAGGCGGATTCCTGCCCTGGACTTGTCCAAATGCTTGCGGCCCCAGCTGGTCACCTGGCCAGCCCTGGTCGGGTTTGCCAGCCCCGGTGAGCTCAGGCCTTCCCTGCCAGCCCAGGGCATCCCTGCTTCACCCTGCTCTGCCTGGGGCTCCGCTTTCCTGAGGCCCAGCGTCCATGGACCTGAGGGGCCTATGGTGCTAGTGTTACAGACTGAATTATGGGTAAGCCTTCCCAGGACCAGAGAACCTCTTGGAAAGGGAACCAACTGGCAATTTAAAGCATTTTCAGAACCATGGAAATATTAAAAAAATAGAGTTTGGAAAGATTTTTGAAGTCATCTACCTTCTTTCCAGCATAGCAGCCTCATGTACTTTCTTTCCATATCTGCTGCCTCCTTGAAAGGAAGCTTGTCCTTGGGGTGGACGTTCCCAGAGTCCCTTTTCTCCCTGGGCCTGTGGGAGGCCATAGTTCCCTTGCAGTTAGGAAGGGTAGCGTGGCACTTCTGGCGTATGAAATATGAGCAAAAGTAACGTGTGCTCACGTGCTGAGTAGAAGCAGTGACGAGTCCCTGGGCCATCCTCCAGTGCCCCTCTGCGCTCACAGCATTGAGGCGACAAGTCTGTGTTGAGATGCCAGAGCTGCGGATCGAAGCCACCTGGGTCGGAACTTTGCATAGAGTAGAGTGCCCTGGAGAGAGGCGGCGCTACTGCAGCCTTTGCATGAGTGAGAGGTAAACTTGTTGAGATGTGGGGGCCATTTGTTACTATAGTATAAAGTAGCTGGTCGTTGTCATAATACTGTGATTTATAGTAAGAAATATATGTATATTTGGTCTTCATCTCCATTTCTGGCACAGAGCTTCTAAGTGATCCTTCTTTTGGACTCACCAAGGATGGTGGCTGGTTGCCAGTGGAGCCGGCCATGCGATTAGAGGGTTGGAACTTTCAGTCCCACCTCCCAACCTCCAGAGAGGAGAGAGGGACTTGAGATGGAATTCAATCACCAATAGCCAGTCGTTTAATCAATCATGCCAACGTAATGAAGTCTCCATAAAAACCTTAAACAAAGGCATTTAGAGAGCTTCTGAGTTTGTGAACAAGTGGTGGCTCATGGAGAGTGGCACTTCCTGGAGAGCGTGGAGGCTCTAGGCCCCTTCCCCACACATTGTGCTGTGCATCTCTCCCATCCAGCTTTCCCTGGGCTATAGCCTCTTGAAATAAACTGGTAAGCTAGTAAGGAAAGTGCTCCTCTGAGTTCTGTGAGCCACTCTAGCAAATTAATCAAACCTCCCGTCTATAGTCATTTGGTCAGAACCCAGGTGATAATGGAAATTTTGACTGGGGTCTGAAGTGGTGGGAGGGCAGTGGTGTGGGTCTGAGCTGCCAATCTTTGAAATCTGATGCTATCTCTGTGTAGGTAGGGTCGGAATTGAGTTGAACTGTAGGACTTCCCACTGGTGTCCAGGGAATTGTTAGTTGGCCATAAGGGATCCCTTGTGTTGGAACTGGTACCAGAACCCCAAATACTGGTTAATATATCCAGCCTGGGTTCCAAAGTTCTAAGGATGGGAATTTAGCATGACGGAGGCTTCTGGGCTCATGCCTGAGCAGCTGGCAGCTGAAAAATTCATTTTTCCCTTGAACTGGAATCTGCATCCTCAAAACTCTGTGGCTGGTCACCCTAGGAAGGTAAAATTCATTCCTGGGACTCTCCCTTCCCCTGATGCCCATGGTTCTCAAACTTTAACCTGTATTAAACCATTGGAGGGCTTGTTAAAATACAGTTTGCTGGGCTCCATCTCTCAGTCTCTGGTTCAGTAGGTTTGGGGCAGGACCTGGGAGTTTGCACTTTTAGTAAGTTCCTAGGAGAGTTGCAGCCAGTGGTCTAGGGACTGCACTTTGAGAACAGCTGCTTTATACCTTCCTTTAGATCTCCTTAGGGGCCTACTAGTCCATGTCTGTCATAGTTGAAAGATACCCCTGCCATGCTAAGCACCACAGAACAGAACCTGGTGCTTTGACATCCACCCCGCCATTGGACTGGAATGATCCGAGCCTGGCTCTGTCCCTTCCATGAGCTGTAGGCCTCCCTGGGTGGGGACCTAGATGTATTCGCCTCTGTGGCCCTCAGCCTGATACCAGGAGGGTCACTCCATAAGTAGGTACTTGGTGAATGCTTATTGAGTGGGTGGAACACATTGTCCTCACCTCTGAAATCTCTCACTCATTTTCAAGTTTTTTGTAGAAACCTCTATGGAGCTCACACTCCCTACCCTGTGGGCACCAGGGCTGACACCAGCTTATTGGTGGGCTGGAATGGTGAACAGGGGTGGTGAACAGGGAGTGTGCATCAAGATGTCCCTCTATAGGTAAATGGGTCTGTCTGGACAATGCACTATTATTCAACACTAAAAATAAATGAACTATCGAGCCATAAAAAGACATGAAGGAACCATAAATGCATATTACTAAGTAAAAGAAACCAATCTGAAAAGGCTACTGTATGATTCCAACTCTGTGACATTCTGGGAAGACAAAACTATGGAGACACCAAAGGATTGCCAGGAGTTGGGGGAGGGAGGAATGAATTGGTGGAGCACAGAAGATGTTTAGGGCAGTGAAAATACTGTGTATGACACTGTAATGGTGGACATATGTCATTATACATCTGTCAAAACCCATCGAATGTGCAAGAGCAGAGTGAATGTTAATGGAAACCATGGACTTTGGGTGGTAATGATATGTCATTGATTGTAGCAAATGGACCCTCTTGGGGGGATGTTAATGGTGGGGAAGGCGGTGTATGTGTGGGGACAGGGAGTCCCTGAGAACTCTCTGCATCTTCCTCTCAGTTTTGCTGTGAACCTAAAGCTGCTGTGAAAAATAGTCGTACTTCAAAAAATGGAGTGTGCCTCAACGTCCATCCAGGAGGGCACTGTGCCTGGGGCCTGCCAGGGGTGCCCTGGCTATGCTGTGAAGACCTGGGCTGGCAAGCCCGCTCCTGCAGTATGCTCTGCGGATGACTCCCCTGTACCCACACAGGCCAATTCTGACTTCTGGGGAGGATCGTGCTGTCTTGACTTTTGCAAACACAGACAGGCTAGCTCATGTGTGGCTACACTGCAGATGGGATGGGCTCTGGTTTCTTGGGGGGCCTGCTGGGCCAGATCCCCAGCTTCTTTGCCCCAAAACTGTGTACTACCTCTTAAGGCCCCACCTTTTTTATCATGGCCCGGGTTTGTGGAAATAAGGCAGTCAAAGCTGTGGAGTGTGACTGCATTTCTGCTGGGCGTCAGCTCTCAGAGACTGGGCAGGCCATCACCAGGCAGGGCTGTGCCAGGAACAGCCTGTCAGTATGAGGACCTCTGATATACTTTGCATGGAACACTCTGAGGCTGACTTCGAGGCTGCCTGCCTTCTCCCTGGGAGAGGGCTGACCCTGCTGGAAACCAGGCCCACCATGGAAGGGCCCTTCCCAGTTCCAAGGGCTCACTCATGACTTGCAGAGAAATAGGCAACCCTATCCCAAGGACTTTTCTGGGTCTGAGGCTTGGGCCTCACTGTGGTTAGTGACAGATGCTGACCCCGGGCTCTGTGTACTTACTCCGGCCTTGTCCCAGATCACACACATTCATTCTCTTCCCTGCCCTCCTCCCTTTGCACCTCCTCCTCCTCTTCTAGTAAAAAAATTTCATTACAAAAATAGCTAAGTATACAGGAAAATTGTGAGGATGGTATGTATAGTAAACCTCTTATACCCATCACCTACATTTACAATTATTTAACATTTTGCTGTATTTGCTATCTACATTTTTGCTTAAGTATTTTAAAGCAAACTACCGAAATACATTTTACCTTAAAGATTTCTGTCTGTCTCTCTAAAATATAAGAGTTTTCTACATAACCATAATATTTTCACATCCATCAAAATGAACAATTCCTTAACATTGCCTAATACCCAGTATGTGTTCAAATTTCTGCCGTTGTCACAAAAATGTCTTTTATGGCTGGTTTACTTAAAGCAGAGTTTAAGCTGGAACCACGCATTGCATTAGGCCGTTATATTTTAGGTCTCCTTTAAACTAGGAGTATGTTGCCCTTCCCAGGGAATAGGCCCTGTGGGTTCCTTGGTAGCGGTGCCAGGAGAACGGCCCTGATTCCTCCTTCCTGTGCTGTAGGAGTCCTGCGGGCATCACGCTGAAGAGGTGCAGGGTGGAGCATGGTCCTTAAGTGTTTCTGCTTTACAGCCCAGAATCCTGGAGAAGCTGTCCCTCCTTGGGGAGCCCCTATGATGTGCAAAAGGGGTCAGGGAAGAAGGCCTAGGATGAGAATAAAGGCTTTGAGACCCTGTAGTCACAACAGGTCCCTCAGGGAGGGAAGATTCACAGAGCCTCTGGGAAGGACCTTTGAAGATGAAGGCCAATGACTCAGAGCCTGGCAGGGCCAGGCACTCCGGTACCTCTGATTCCCCCCAGGGAGGGTGGGTCCAGGCAGCCTCCAGCCCACACACTACCCACTTTGATGGGACCTGGGCCCCGCCCTCCGGCTCCCTCAAGTCCTTTGCCCCGGAGCAGCTTCTCTTCTGACTCCAGTTGTGCAGCAGCTGTCGTCAGCAGCAGCTGTGACACTGTGCAGTCCCCTTCGTGCCTCCCCATAAGGCTGCAGCCCTGGCTCTGCTCTCCTGTCCCCGCCTACCCCCACTCCCAGGGGCTGCTTCCTGGCCTGTGGCTCTGCGCACACTCACTGCAAACAAACAGAACTTCCCTAATCAGTTGGTCACAGGGAGAGGCCAGCCATGACTCAGGAAGATTATAAAGCAATGGTGTAAATGAGGAGATGGCGTTTATTTTCCCTATTAGATGGAAAAAATTAACTTAACAGCTGATGATCTCACGTTGCCAAGGGTCTGAGGAAACAGTCTTTTGCTCTCTTGGCAAGGTATAAATTGATCAGCCTTTTGGAAAATAAATGGGCAATACTTGTCAGCATTAAAAACATACATGTCTTTTCATCCATTCTTTCATTCAACAAATATTTATTGAGTCCCTACGATGTGCCAGACAGTGTTCTAGTTGTTGCAAAGTCAGACACATATGGTATCTGCTCTTGTGAAGCTTATGTTTTAGTGGGAAAAGCAGACAATAAACACATAATTGTATATGGCAATTTATAGTAAATGCTGTGAGCACAAGTAAAACAGGGTAAGGAGATGAAATGTAGGGTAAGTTGAAGCTCTTTCAATTTTTTGGCTTAGGAATTGCATTTCTAGGAAGCACTCACCAAAATGCTTACATGCGTGAGCATGCACACACACACACACACACAAATATTCACAAGAGCAAAATATTGCAAACACCTAAATGCCTAACCATAGAGGTTAGGTAACCTCTATGGTAAACGTTTTATCCATCCACACAAACAGATAATTTGTAGCCATTGAAAGAATTTTGTTAGGCCTCATGCAGCAAAGACATTGTTAAGCAAAAGCAGGATGTCTTCAGATAATATATACAGCAGGACCCATATCAGTAAAATAATATGTGTATTTGCAAATGCATAGAAAAAGGTCTAGAAGTAATTAATGGTGGTGTCAAGGGCAAGGAAGGGAGAGGGAGTAACTGTAAAATGGGACTTCCACTTCTTATTCAAAATACTCCTGTATGTTTGAATTCTTAAAAAATACCACCAGCATATATTTGTGAATTCCATGGGTTAAGGAAAAACTAAGCTCAATATCAGAAATACACATTCCCCATCATGGCACAGACACCTTTCCTTGGGATTTTCAGATCCTAATTGAGGAAGTTAAATGGCTTCTCAGGTTTTTCAAATTGATTCTGACTCACAGCTTTTTTGTCCTAAGGGAGAAAATGAGCATTTTTTCTCTAAATCTAAACTGCTCAACAGCCTCGGCTGGCCCCAAATCAGAGTTAAGAGGTTAGGGAAGGGGACAGGAGAAGGACTGGCTTTTGCCGACCAGGGTGCTGGGCCAGGAGTTTAGTGGGCTCCATAGGGAAGGAGCTCCTCCTATCATTTGGAGATGAGGAAACAGGTTCAGAAAGTCAGCGGCTTGCCCAGGGTCCCAGGGCTGCTGAGTGACAGGCAGGGTTTGAAGCTATACCTGTAGAGTCCCAGCATCTGCACTCTCCTCTGGTGCGGATGGTGATGGTCCAAGTCAAGAGTCACAATGACACCTCCCCTCCAAGGAGGACCCAGCAGTGGGCGGGTCCCTTTTCTGCTCTGATGGCAAATGAGGACCCTCCAGCCATGCCAGCTGTTGGCCTGTCCCTAAACCCAGGGCCAAAGAAGGCCACCACCTCCTGGGCCCCTAGGTCCTGGCTCCTGGGAAATCGGGAAACTGGTTGCTGCAATCTGCAGCCCCAATCATAATCACAGCTGGGAAATAATAGTGATAATAATAACAACAGCTAATGTGGAACCATAATAGTAGCTAATAAAGTGCCAAGCATTATTCTAAGCACTTTGTAAGCATTAATTCATCTAATCCTTTTTTAACTAGTATCATCCCGTTTTTACAGATAAGAAAATGGAGGCACAAAGTATTTAATAACTGGCCCAAAGTCACACAGCTAGAAGGCACAGAGCTGAGACCCAAATTCCAGTAAACTTCAGAGCCCGTGTCCTTGACTTCCCTTATACTGACTCCCCCAAAGCTACCTAACACAAGTAGTCCTCACTGTATGCTGGCGTAATTGTAAGTGCTTTAAGTATATTAACATTCTAAGTGTTCTGAGACACCTGAAGAGGTAGGTACTTTCCCAAGGTCACACAGCATGTAAATGGAAGAGGTGGAATTTGAGCCCACAACATTTTTGACTCCAGACTTTGTGCTCTTAAACATTGCACTGTGTTAATGGACAGACCCTGAGACTCTAATGCTCTCAATGCACATTTTCTATTTCTAGAGAGACGAGTCCTGAAAATCCCTATGGGGCATTTTAGCATTCATGGGAGAAAAAACTGGTAATTCCAGATCTCTAGTCTCTTGTGGTTGAGGAGGTAGCAGTCCCCCGATGACTCATTGTGCTGGGATGGACAGATTCATCCCCTTACTGTCCAACTAATGACACACCACCGCCCATCAGGCATGGGGAGGGGCTGCAGCTCCATGATTGTGAGCCTGTCCTGGGTTTGAAGCAGGGTGGTGGTGGGGGGTGTTTAGGAGACACACTACAGAGAGCTCTTCTCTCTCTCTCACTTCCCTTTCTCCTTCTACCTCATCAGGATGAAAACAAAAAGCAGTTCCTAGGAAGTGTAGCAGAGGTGTTGCTCACGTTCTGGCCAAGAGCAGACCCAGCCTGCTGCCCTTGCGTGCTTGGGTGCTGGTCTCCCACCGGGCAACAGAGCAGGGCTGGGGCACCAACCACTGCCCTGGGGTCGCCGTGAAGCTCAGGGTGGCCTCAGGTGGCACCTGGCTGAGAAGCAGGCTGCTGCCAGGCAGCTTTGTGCCTTTGGTGACCTCGGTGGAAACTCATCAGATGCTTGGCACCCTTCCCTCCTCCAGCGACAGGAGCTCACACTTCGGAAAGCATCACACTGCTCTGAAATGTGATCACAGCATTTGTCAATTTCTGCGCACAGACCGCTGTTTTCTATAGCAGGAGTTTTTGTCTTGGCTTTCTGAAACTGCGTGGGCTTCCAGACCAGTGAACCTCACTCCCTGGAGCAAGGTATGGGCGGTAGCTAGGGTATTACAGGCCAGGGCAATGTAAGAGAGGGGTGGTGGGGAGCTCATGGGAGCAGCAACCTCTCTGCACTCCCTTTGTGGGGTGGGAGGAGGGGGTGGGATCTGGGAACATTCCTTAGCCAGGCAGCAGGCACAGCTGCTACTGGCAGCAGCTGCAGAGCCCCAGAATGGGGCTGAGCGTGGCCTCTCCCTCCTTAGGCCTGGCAGACAACCTCCTGCTCCTCCAGCTACATTGCTGGCTGTGGCTGGCAGGGACAGGCTCTCAGTCCTGCCCCTGCAGCGAGCTTTGAGCAGGTGCAGAGGGTGTGTTAGGAGGTGAAGGACAATGGGAACAGAAGGGCGGAAGTGGTATTGTGCCTGGTGTTTGCAGGAACCGAAAGGAGGACATGGTCATTGTTTTGATGCATTTGTACTTTGAGCCCAACTCTGTGAAGAAGGGGCGGCTGGAATAGGCCATGCGTGTAGGGAAGCTGTGGAAACACGGAAAGGTTTTGAGCAGGGTGAGGATGAGATCAGGAGGCAAGACTGCCTGCAGGGTGGAGGGAAGCTGGATGGAGCACACACACTGGAGGCTGTCCAGCAATCCAGGTGGGAGGCCATTCTGGGCTGGACAAAGAAGTGGTGGGTACAGAGAGCGGGGAGAAATGGAAGATTCCATGTTTGGGCAGAGCATATAGGCTTTGGGGTGTGCTGCTCCCCTCTGTCCTCAGCCCTAGTGCAACAACATGCTCAAGGCTGTCCCCCTCCCGTGTCAGGAGTTCAGTGGAACCCCAAGGGTCCTGGAGAACACTTGGGTTATGTGACAAGATGTTTCTTAAGTTTTCTTCCTGCCGGATGCCCTGAAATGGAGCATGCATCCAAGGGAGTCGTCTGGGCCATGATGCTGGGTAGGTCCCAGCTCTCAGCCACTGCTCCTGGAGTCCCAAGACTCAGGCAGCAGTCCTTTATTAAGTCACCAGCTATGGCGGCTCACAGATTTAACCATGTTTAGAGTGTTTTAATCCATTGTTTGTTTCCTATTTATGTTCAAATGGTCTCATATTTAGTTGGTGGGAGTTTATTCAAGTTAGCTCTTGAGTCCTTCTGGCACAATCCCAGTAGTTAAGGCTTTGGTGTGAAAACAGTATTAGGCTCTTATATATTTCCTTCCTCAGACTTGGAATCAACTTTTTGTCCAAGTGGCCCTGGTTCCTTTTCGTGGGAAATCTTAGTCTAGCCATATTTGTATCCGTCCTTTCTTGGATAAACAACAGCATGATACAAATCCAGTTCTGCACCTAGATTTTTCACATACTTGATGTCCAACAGATCACTGAATAGCAACGAATGGAGATAGTCCTCCTTCCTTGTTACAGCTGCATAATGCTCCATTTTGTAGATGTATACTCAACTCATCCCTTACTGATGAATATCTGAGTTGGCTCCAGTCTTTCATGATTACAAATTGTCCTGTAATGAATAGCTTTGTGCATGTGTCTTTTTGTATCTTTGCAAGTGTATCTTCAGAATAGATCTCTAAAAGTGGGATTGCTGGAGCAAAGGATTGAATCCCAAAGAAAATTGCACATGCAATTTTCTGGAATATTGCCCTCTGTGGAGCTGTGATTGTTTTCAGCCCCATAAGCTATGTATGAAAATGCCACAGCCTCTCCAGAAGTGTGTGATGCCAAACTTTTAGGTTTTTGCTAATGTATTAATAGGGAAGAAGTGGTATCTCAGGGTAGTTTCATTTGCATCTTTCTTATTATGAATAAGTTTTCTTAAAAATATATACATTTAAGAGCCATTTTGCATGTTTTAAATGGGATTGTTGTCCTTTTCTCCTTTAGTTTTAGAAGCTCCTTATTTATTAGGATAGTAACCTTTGTCTTTAATATAAATTGCAAATATTTTTCCTAGCTTTGCATTTGTCTTTTTACTTTATTTCTTTTGTCACTCAAAATCGTTTTTTGTTCTGTTTTTTATGATTATAAAGATCATGACTCTATAACCTAGACTGCAAAGATGGGCTTTAAGGAATCTGAATCTCTGGTCATTTATGCAAATTTTGGAGTATATGAGCAGATACACATTTTGCTGGGGAAGGAGTCTTTTTTTATGATAGCCCCATTATTTAAGAGCTTACCTTTAGATTCTCAAAATATAAGAGACTTTGCTCTTAAACTTTGGGAGGTTTCCCTCTGCCCTCTTAGATCTCAGTTTCTCCACTGAACTGGTGATGGGGAGTGGGCCATGGGTCATTGAGGGCCTTCCCAATGCTGTATGGGTTTTCCCTGGACCAGCCTGGCAACCCCGGCAACACCCCTGAACCTGATTTCTCTTGGCCTTTTTGTGGGAGGTGCCACCCTCACTTGCTAAATTCAGAATTGATCCTCTCCAATTATCCCCCAGGAGACCTAGAGGCCAGATGATTCCTTTTTGAATGGGAAAGGTCTCCCTCGGTTAGCTGTGGATGTTACCAAAAGTTCAAGGTCAACCAAAGGTCTAATAAATGAAGTAATAACCAAATTTTTGCTCCAGAATGGAAGGATCTGTCACTCAGGAATAAAATAGCCGGCAGGGATTAATGAATAATTAGACGTTAATTCTTTGTGAATGGAAACAAATTAAACTGCATTTGGGTGGAGAAGGAGCCCAGCATGGCATGAGCTGTCCTTGCCTCACAGGCTTGATCTTCTCACTAGCGCTAGGGGATGGGGTGGGCAATGATTAATTAAGATTTTTTTAAAGTTTCTGCAATTTAGCAAAAGCCCCCAAATCTGAAGCCCCTTCAGAAAGAACAATCCACAAACCCTGAAACTCTTCTGTTTACACCTTACTTAGGGTCCTGGTGGTGGCGCTCTAAGAGGAAGCAGGTCTGGCATCCCCGGAATCACAGTGATCACCCACAGAGAAGGGATCAGACCTGTTTAGACACTGGCCATCACTGACTCAGCATCTTCAAACCCAAAGGGCCATTTGTCCATTTGTCCCTTTGCAGAGCACACAGAGCTGGAAGCCCCAGGAGACAAGCTGTTCTCCCCTGGACCCTTGGCCTCTAGCACTGAGCTGCTCATGGGCCTGGGGTCCAAGGCTGCCCTGGGCAGAGCTGGCCCCTTAACCTGGTTTCTTGGCATTCACCGTGGAGTAGGTGGGAGTTAGAGAGGAAACCGGGGACTGTGGGCCAGCAGCCAGCATGCGGCAGGGCACAGAGTGACCACTCAGCAAAGGCTCACGTGTGAACATGAAGGAGGGAGAATGCAGAAGGCACGGGCAGTGCCCCAGAGCTGCCAGGCTAAGCAGCGCAGTAGAAAGCTTCCTCTCCACCCAGAAAATGCTCAGCTCTCTGAGTTCTGTTCCTGCAACTCAACTACAGCAGACCCTGCATTTTCCAGAGCGATTGCTACGTCCCTGCCCCACGATCCATGAACATAACACTGACCTCCCTGTATATTACTCCCTCACCTACCCACCCACCCTTCTCACCAGCCCCCATGGCCACCTTGAGAAAAGGGCATTAACCAGGCCAAGAGACCCTACAGGCCTGAAAGACACTGGTCCTGCCTCCTGGTTCCCTGGTTCCCAGCCCTGAGCTCTGCCTGGCAGGCACCTCCCCGCTTCCCTTGTTCCGCCCCTCATGGCTCCTTAATGTTCCAATCTGGCTACCAGGAGCTCTTTGCTGGGCAGTGGGGGCCCCCTCTCGGCTGGGGTGCTGCTGCTCTACAGGGCCACTTGGGAAACACTTTTTGCTGCCATAGCTGGCATCTGCAGTGAGGGCCCCTGGGGCTCTTTGAGCACATGCCCCACTCTCTCCACCCTGCATGGCCTCCCAGGCCTGCTGAGGCTCAGACAGGCTCCCATGATCCGGTCTCGGCAGGGCCCTTTCTAGCTGCCCTCAGTGTTTCTTGTGCATTTGGCCATCCCAGTGTTGGGCCGCCCCTCCTGCAGGGGTCACGGAAGCAAAGGCCCTAAAGCAGATTTGTGTTATGGGCCTTGGTAGGGCAGGGTGGGCCTCTGGGGCTCTGGACCTAGACCAGCTTTTACAGCAGATCTGCTGCTGCCCAGTGGTGTGACCCTGGCTGGTCACAGGAGGGGGGCCAGGTCAGCCCCTCTTCAGAGCAAGGTTGGGTGAGGCTGCCTAACGCAGCCCCCTTGCTTGACTTCCCTGAGATATGGCTGCCTCAGCTGTAAAATGGGGTAACAATTCCTTCCTCACTGAGTTTTAGTAAGAGTAGATATAAAAAATTATTATAGGAAATGAACCTCCGAGGAATTTGCCAATGGAAATCAGGAGAATCTCAGTTGTTTGGATGCCAGGCTGGCCTTTGTTTCGGGTCTGTGCTATTACTACGCCCTTTGGCCTCTGTCTTCCCTTGGCTGGATTCTTGTCTCTCTGGAAGATGGGACCCTTTTCTGTGACACTGACTCTCACTAGGCTCTCATGCCCAGGCTGTTGGCTGGAGGGTGAGTTGGTGGGTAAGCACATGGCTAAGACTGCTCTCGCAGCTCCTAGTTGATACCCCTGCTCTGGCTCGCCCTGCTTCCTGCGTCCCACCATAACAGTGAAGGGAGGGTCTACTCTTGGCAAAGCAGGTGGAACCAGGAATTTTAGGTCCAGTCCTCTTACTCAGCAGGCTCTGGCCAAATCCAAACCCCAGAGCCTGTGGCTGCTCCAGGTCAGGAGTGGGATCTCAGGAGATAGCGTTCCTCTGAGGGCATCTCTCCCTGGCAAGCCACTCAGACGCTAGTGGCCGAAACAAGGGGTGCTGGAGGAGAGAGGGGTTCTGAGATCCAGCCTGTGGGGAAGCTCACTGGAGGACCAGGCCCTCAGGCACAAGGCCCTAAATCAAGTTTCCATTTTATTTCTCTCTCAGCAGACCTTCTGAACATCACCAGATGCGTTCATATCTCCACCCCTTCCATTTTCTCAGGGGAAAGCATGAGATTAGTAAGGATGAAAAAGAGCAGCAATGCCCAGTCTTGCGAAGTCTTGGGAAAGGGACCCTTTCTTAAATTTTCACTAGAAGTAGAAATGAGCCCAACCTGAGAGGAAAGGCAGTATAGCCACAGATATTGAAATTTCAAATGTGCGTACCCTTGTACACAGCTTCTCCACTTCTAGGAATATACACATAAAGATGTGAATACAAAGAAACTCACTCAACAATATCTTTACTAACAATTACAAACAACCTAAATGTCAATAGGGAAGTAGCTAAGAATGTCAATTATGGTAAACTGATTAAATAGCCACTAAAAAAAGAATACTTTATATTCAACAACACAGGAAAAGACTGAAAAAAAGGTACAAAATAATATGGTTAGTATATTCTAATATATGCATATATTCACAGAATTATTTGCATAATATGGACACATATATGCTTACAGAGACATCTGGTAGGAGTAGATGACACTATTAATAGTATACAGTATATAGCAATAGGCAGTATATAATGGTAATCAGCATGTAATGGTATACAGTATGTAACAATATCTAGTATATTAACAGTATGCAGCATATAACAGTATGCAGCATATAATGGCATATAGTGTAGATAGTGAATACAGTATGTAGCATGTAATGTATATAGCATACATAGAGCATAGAGCATATAGTATATAATAGGATACAGTGTATGTAGTATATCATAGTATACAGTATATAATAGCATGTAGCATAACAGTATACAGTGTATGACAGTATATAGTAGTAACAGCATATGGTGTATGACAGTATACAGTGTACAGTGGCATGCAGTATAGCAGTATACAGTGTATGATAGTATATAGCATATAACAATATACCACAATATGTACCCAAATGTTCAGTATTACCTCCCATAGTGAGATTTTAGGTAATTTAAACATTTTTCTTCTACACTGATTCAGTTTTCTGAAAGGCTCTTGAATGTACTGGCTAGTATCAGGCTGTGGGACCAGCTCTACTGATTACGAGCTGTCTAATCACAGTCAAGATGACTTCTCTGAGGTTCAGTTCCCTTGGCTATACAAGAGAGAGAATTACGCCTACCTCCTAGCGCTGTTGTGAGTATAAAGGAGTCTGTTCTGATACATATGAAGGGTTCAGTAACTGTCAGCTGCTAGACTTCATTCGACAAGCTCTTAATGTGCACCTGCAATGTGCAAGCCAGTGGTTTCTTTTTTAGTTTTTTACCTACGTCATTGGAAAAAGAACCTGATACAGCTATTTTTGTTTTCTTTTTCTTTTTCTTTTTTTTAAATCAACAAAACTAAAGAAATGGACACAGTCTGTGTTCACAAGTTGAAAAACTGAACACTGTAGGGATGTCATTCCCTTCCCCTCCAGTTATCTACAGGTTAAATGCAATTTCTATCAAATTGCCAGCAAAGCTTCTTGTAGACATAGACAAGTTTATCCTAAAATTTAAATGGAAATGTATAAGATCTAGGATAGCTGAAATAATCTTGAAAAAGAAAAAATAAAGAGGGAAGAATCAGTCTACCCAATTTTAAGATCTAGGGTTTACTTACAGTAATTTAGACCATGTGGTACTGGCAAAAAAACATCAATAGGGCACCCAGATATAGATTCACCCAAAACAATCTAAAACTCACAAAAATGAACCCCAAATGGATTATGGGCTTAAGTGTAATATGTAAAGCTATAGGACTTCTGGGAAAAATGTAGGCTAGGTTTTTGTGATCTTAGACTTGACAACAAAAGCATGATCTATAAAAGAAAAAATGTATCAAGCAGACTCCATCAAAATTAAAACCTTTGTTCTATGAAAGGCCCTATTAAGGTGAAAAGACAAACTACAAACTGGGAGAAAATATTTGCAGACTATATATACAACAAAAGACTAATATTCAGGCTATGTAAAGGACTCTTAAAATTGAACAGGTTATCCCCCCTCCTCCACAGAAACAATCCAACTAGGAAGTGGGTAAAAGACATAAAGTGATATTTCAAAGGAGAGGATACAGAGGTGGGAAATAAGGACATGAGAAGATGTTCATCATCATTAGCCATCAGGGAAATGAAAACTGATACACAATGGGGTATCACTACGTGCCTATCAGAACGGCAAAAGTGACATAGTGACAACACCACTAGAAAGGGGTCTCCTGGTGCCCAGCCAGAGCTGTTCTGAAGTCAAGACTGGGGATTCAGTCGGGACTGGATTCCTCCTTATCCAGAAGAGCAGAGCAACCCATCACCTTGGCTGCCTTCCCAGCTCTGCTACCCTCAGTGTAGAGCTGGTGAAGGTCATGCGGCCCTCAGTCCGGCTAGAAGCCAGGCTTCCTGCCCTGCCTTTCTGTACAATTCAGAAGTGTTTCTAAAATCAATTTATTTTAAACTCCCAGCCTGGTAATTTAGTCTAGAATTTCATGGGGGCCAAGGGCTGCTTTCCTTTCTGTTGTCTCAATTTCCATTCATGCCACTTATGAAATAAATAATACAATTTTAAATAGATAAAAGTTTTAAAATAATCTTTAAAGCTATTTTCAATTCAATAAAATATGGCGGTTACTATTCATATGCTTGACTGTGTGCCAGGCCCTGTGCTAAGCACTTTATATGTATTACCTAACTGAGTCCTTACAACCACTTTGTGAGTTGGTAGATTATTCTTTTTGCCAAAGGGAAAACAAGTTCAGAGATGTTAAGTAACTTGCTTGAGGTCACACAGCTAGTAAGTGGCAGTTTATTCAAGATGTGAACTCAGCCAAACCTCATTCTAAAGCCTCCACCTCATGCTGTCACACAATAAAGCAGGCTAAATGCCAGGGTCACTGTTATTAACTCAGGATGGGCTTATGGCTGGGACAAGCAACCCCACATCTCAGTGGTGAACACACTATTCCCTTGGTTAGAACTTAGCTGTATGGGCCCCACCTAACTGCAAGGGAGGGTGGGAAATGTGGTCCTACTGTGTGCCCAAGGCACTGAATTGGTTAACACATAACAGTGTTTCAGCCAAACCACCTCCAGTGGTATTTTTCTCTTCACCTGTACTCATGCCCAAAGTCCATGTCAGAATGGTCTGTCTGATCAGGTTGCAAACCTCTCATCTCTGCACAATGTCATGAGCAAAAAGCCTTTTCATGCTTCTGATAGAATCAGGGCAATGCGTCATGTTCCCTGCAGAAATTTAGAGAAAATATTTTCAGTCCCCTTTGTCCTGTGCCCTTTCTTGGTCTTGCTGGCCAGGCGTGGCAGGAGTCCCCACTGGCCCTTCTAGCCCAGCTGCTGTGCTCACGCATGCGGAGGAGGAGCCCTCTCACCACTGCATCCCGTCTCTGAGCTCCTTGCTCAACTACTTCGCCAGCCAAGATGCGTGAGCAGCCGGGACCAGCCAGGCGTTGGCACGGGCCTCCCAGGCACCAGCCTCATGCTCTGTGCCCACCCGCCCGCCAAGAGCGCCCACAGGCCATCCTCACAGAGGGCCTCCAGCAGCCCAGCCAGAGACCCCGGAGCTCTCTGCTGCTGCCTCCCTGCCCTTCCTTGCCTTTCTGACCTGCCAAGTCAGCCTATTTTGTAGACAACTCAACTCCCAGAAACATCAGGAATTTGAACTAATTCAATTAAGCAATTAGCCTATCAGGCGGCAGGACATGCCTGGACTACACCCTCTGTTGAATGGAGCAGGGCTGCTGCTGGAGCTTCTGTTGTTTGGTCTTTAAAAGGCAGTTAGGAGCTCGCCCACGATCTGTCGTGCCTTCCTCCCTGAAAGGCTGTATACCAGAAACAATGACCTGTCTCTGGGGATTATCTGGTTCACAGATTTTATTGCGCATGCTGTGGGCAGGGCCGGAGCCAGGACACCAAGTTCAAGGGCTGGCTCAGTCATGGACATTTTGTGACTCTGGACAAATCCTTACTGAGCTCTGGGCCTCAGTTTCTTCTCCTGTAAATGGGAATAAGTAAGGTCTGGTTTTCCCACCTTGCAAGGTTGTGGTATAATTTGGGGGAAAAACTCAAAAAGTAGCCAACATATACAGATAGAAGACTCAAGGTCATTGCTGTCCTTGTGGCAGACTGTGGGATGCGTGACCCAAAAATGGCTCCCATCCCTTTTCCCTTGTCGTGTGCAGCTCTCAAGGCTAACAAGGTGGCCTCTGCCTTTCCTTAGCCTCCGGCTGGTGCAGCTGGGGGTGGCCAAATGACCAGGCACTGGCCAGTGAACATAAGGGGAAGTGTGCTGGGGACTCCTGGGGGAACCTTAGCTCTCCTAATGTAAAATAGCAACAACCGAGTGGCCGGCACTGACCTGGCTCTTCTTCCTTTCTGTTCTTCCTGCCTCGAATTCTGAAAAGATGCCAGGTGTCTTGGGACTGTGAGGAGACTCAGGGCCTATCCTAATCAAGTATGACCTCATCTGAATTACATCTGGAAGACCCTATTCCAAAGAAGGTCACATTCTGAGGTTCCAGGTAGACACGAATCTTGGGAGGATGCTATTTAACCCCTTACAACCCCCCATTCCCCAGGTCTAATGCGTCAGCGAGTTCTATTAACCTCGCGTCCTAAATACACCCTGGACCTGGTTGCTTCTCACTATAGCAATTCAACCGCCCTTCCCCAAGTCCCGTCCCACATACCTGCCTCAACACCGGTGTCCTAGCGGGCCATGATGATAGCTGCCACTCTGGGCAGGGAAGGCAGATGGGGCCTCAGCCCCGACTCAGGGCAGAGTGCAGGCTTCTTTACAGCTCAAAGTTCTAGGGGCTGTGACGCTCAATGCACCCTGCACGCCGCAGGCCATGTGACTTCTGCAGTCCTGGCATGAGTGCAGTGCTGAGGGCACTGAGCCATTGTGTTGCCATTGAGTTTCAGCCCCAGGCAAGTTCACTATACATTCAGTGTGACCAAAGAAATGATAGTAGAACGTTCTTGGGGTGAAAGGGTTTATACCCAACTTTATTTCCATGGTGGCAGGTCAATCACTAAAATCCCATCCACTCAGAGCGAGTCTGCATGCAGCAAGCTGGTCTCTGCCTCTGGGCCTCTGTCCTCGGTGCTGCCACCACTCCAGCCTCTGCTCTGCTCTCCTGCAGCCTTATAGCCGTGCCACCATGTCACCCAGAGCACTGCGTGGAGCTCTTTGTATAGAGTCAATAGCAATGTATTGCCCACACGTGTGTAGTGAGCTAGCCAACCAGGGCCAGGTGAGAATCCTGGCCACAGGGACTTTCATTTTATCTACAGCTAGAATCCCCCGTGGGCAGACCTCCAGTGAAGACAAGGTCAAGGAGGGAGGGGCTGAACCTCCCCCCACAGCTCTGATGGAGAGGACAGAGCCAGGCAGGAGTCCTAGACATGTGCCACTTTGGGAGTGGACTTTGATCTGGGTTTGGTGGAGAGGTAGTGTGGGAAGGTGTTCCCAGGTCTCCTCTGCCTGGGGCCCTGACGAGAGATGAGAAGACGCATATCCTCCATGGGGGTCCACAGGCGCCCAAAGGGGCTAAGGCAGCTGGTAAGTGCAGGGTGAGCTTTGTAATGGGGCAGCTGGTCGGTGCTGGGCTGATTCGGGGCAGCGGTATTGACTGAGCGCCTACCACCTTCGCAGCACTGCGTTTGCGGGTTGGTGGGGGCTGGGGAAGCGCCAGCATGTCTCTGCAGAGGAATGAGGAGGCAGCGGTGGTGAGGTGGGAGGAGCTGGGCACGATGCAGGCGAAATCTCAGAGCGCTCAACCCACAGCAGCAGGAGAGTTCTCCGGTCAGGCCCCTCCCACTTGCTAAGGATGTTCCTGCCTGGAGGCAGAGGGCTGTCAGAAGTGACTGTGAGGGTCCTTCCAACCTGGGAGGCTGTGATTCTGAAAGTAGACAAATAACCTCAGGCTCTCTGGGTCTCAGCTTTTCCAACCTTCCCCCACATCTTCCTTGAACAAAGGGTTCACAGTGGGATCTGGGGCTCATTCTTAGAAAGCTGAAAATAATATTAAGCAGATCTTCTATTTTAGAGGGAAGCACTTTCATAAGGGATCTTTCAAAAATTTCAGTCTGATATCTATTCAAGGAAATATCAAACAGCTGCCACACATACAGCTTGGGGCAGAGGCCACTCCCCACTCCCAGGCCCCCAGCCCAGCTGGTTGGGATGTTCTGAACAGCTGCATGGGCTTTTCAGAGGTCCGATCTGGGATGAGCCCATGCCAGGCCGGCCTGCTCAGCCAGGCGCCCCTCCCTGCTGCTCTCTGCCCGCCCACTGGCTAGGTCAGAATCAGCAGGGGGCACAGGCTGGAAACTCCTGGAAGGGCTTGGCCCCCCTGCAGGGGCCCCCAGCAAGACTATAGCCCCCTATTGTTGATTTGGGCCCCCAATCTGGTCTTCTGGCTTCAGCTCCCCTACATGTGCCTTTGCACCACATGTAACATTCTATAAACTTACTCTGTTAAATCTGTACTCACTTCCATCACCAGACTCAACTTTGAAAGGAAGGAAAAGAAGAGATGAAAAGAAAATGTCACATTTCAAATCGTTCCCACAGTGAGTCATTTCAGAAGTGGGGTTTCATCCCTCTAAAAAACAGAATCAATACCGTCTTTCATGAACTCAGCCTTTCCGTCCCCTTCAGCTGCAGCCCTGAGCCACCCTTCTTGACTCTGTGTGGAAGCAGAGAAGGAAGCCAACAAGTAGCTCTCATCGTGGGCCTGGAGAGAACAGCAGGGCGAGCCGAGGGGGCTCTTTGGAGGGAAAGAAGCTGGAGGGACCCTCTGATTTCTTCAGGAGGGGTCTCTGTCATTAATAACTCCAGCCCAGAAGCTTCTAGGACCTCAACCCACTCAATAAGGCCAAACACCAAGCTGAGGACTCGGTAGGTCAGCAAGCTTCTCAGAGTAGCCTGGAGAGACATGCAAGTCTCTTCTCCAGACCCCCATGTGGGCTGATTCAGTGGACAGCCTATGCATTGGCTTATGAGGTCATTTATTCCAATGTCTCTATTATTATTTTTTGGGATGAATACATTCAAATATCTGTGCTCTGTATGCCTTCCCTTCAACAGCCTGATATACTTTGGAGTATATCTAGAATGTGTGTACGTTTGGAGCACTTCATTGGATGTGGAAAATTAAATGTACTTAGGTACATTTATTTTCCTCATTACCTTTAATAATGTTATAGAATGACAGATATGCAGCTCCAAGAGGGGCACTCCATTCTACCCACCCATCCGTTGTGCATCCTCTACTATATTACTGAAGAGCTAAAGTCTGAGCTGTGTTTGAAGATGAAAAGAAGTTTTCCAGTAAGACAAAGACAGGGTTCGGTGCAGAGGTGCATTGGAGCCAATCATTTTAGTCTACTTTGGATCCAGTAATTAATTCAAAGCTGCTGGGGCACAGGGACCTATGGAGTGGCAGGGTACCACTCACTACTGCAGTAAATGGCACACTGGTCTCAGCGTTTTGTAAGCTTACGCTAAGTTCAGGCATTGTTCCGTTAAGCATGAGAACTCCTGAAATGATTCAAGGTGGGAAATGAGCTTCTGAGATTGATGCTTTACCAGGAATCTTCAATCGTCTGCCCTGGATCATGCCTGCAATGGTCCCCTTTCTCCAAGGACTTCAAATACTTCTCAGATCATGAGCTAGACTATGTCTGTCCAGATGGCAAAGGATGACTTACCCAACAATCCACCCATGGGGGGAGAGTTCCTGTCCTGCCTGTGTCCCTGGCAGGACCTAGCATGATGGGCTGTCTAAGTAGATGCCACCGAGAAGGAGCCCTGCCTGAACACTCTTTGTTGACTGCTATGGCTAAATACACTGTGTGGGCAAAGAGGGTCTCCGGGATGGTCTCAGATGTGAGCAGGCCCCAGGGGAGAATGAGCTGCCCCGTTCTTAGGCCACTGAGTTGGGTTGACTTTGGACTTGGCTGTGATAGAAGGCAGAGGAAGAGAATGGAAGGAGAAAAGTGGCTCTGGACACCTGGGTGGGCATGGGTTAGTACTGCCCTCCTGCCCCCAGCCTCACCTCCGTGTGCTCCTAGACCTTGAGCCTACAGAGCCCCAGAAGAAAGCCCTTCCATTTCCAGAGCTATGGACCCACATTAGCTCTTCTCTCACACAACTGCCACTGTCTGTCAGTCAAGAGGCTGGGGCTGGTGCCAGTTCCTACATCCAGGGCCGAGCACAGTGTGGCTATAGGCAGGGCATTGGGTCAGAGTTTGCCGATCACCTGGACGGGAACGGGCTCCCTTTTCCTCAGCCTGAACACAGGGTCTTTGAGACCCGCTGGAGACAGCCCAGGCCCCTCCTGTGGTTGGAGGGCTTGTACCTATGAGTCACCACTTGGCCCAGCGCTGCTTCTGACCTCCGTCCCGGCCCGTGTTCCTGCTGTGACTTCCACACAGGCTCCTTTGTTTCCTTCTTTTCTTCTTGCTGCCAGAACCTTCCCCAGTTTCACTAGGAGGGCCATTCCTGTCCCTTCTACTCCCTGCCCTGTCCGCCAGTTTCCTTTTTAGATGATGGATTTGTTCCCTGATGAGCCTCCTGAGGACCTGCCCAGGACCCTGCAAGGCCTGTCCCTGCCTCCACCCCTCAGATGCTGTCCTGGGGCACCAGGGCCGACTCTTCTCCCCGGGTCCCGGCTCCACCAGGGCCAGGGCCCTATTTGGGGTTATCCCACCCAAGACAGAAGCCTGGGCCCATGTCCTTCTCCCCCAGAGTGTAGAGTCAAGCCACTCCGAGCAGAGTGTGGAGTCACTGTAAGTAGCAACTGAACTAATAAGAATGCCCTCTTGTGAAGCCTGGCAGGTGCCTCACAAGGCAGCTGGCATGGAAATCTGAGTGGCAGTGGTTTGAACGATCAAAAGCATTGCCTTTTCCTAGGGGTGGGGAGATCAGTTTTCAAAGAAATCTGAGGGGAGGAATTAATCCTGCCTTTATTTTGCTGGTACTCTACTACCCTTCTCGTAGGGGCTGCTTCCCCAGATGCAGAGAAAGCCTCGTTTTCTTATCACGAGGGAGTTAAACCCTGAACGGAATACTATTTCTACCCCACTGGGATGCGGCAAGGCTGGAGGAGACACAAGCGGATAGACCCCGCCTGTGGCCCTGACAGTGATGCGGTGACCAGCTGCATCTCACACGGGGTGGGCCCAGTCTGATCGGCCCTGCTGCCGGTGGAATGATTAAGGCTAAGTTCCGATCCTAAACGCACCTCCTTGGGGCCAACACTTGGCTGTTCACTCCACTTCGGGATGCTGTTCCCCCTCCTGCCAAGGGGCCCATAGTCTCTAGGGTAGACCAGATGAGCATGAGATGGCATCGACGGACAAGCTGACAGAGCAAGGTGGAGACTATAGTAGAGGTAAGAAGAGGACAGGATGCATGGCAAGAGGGTGGCCTCCGGTATGAGAGCTCTGAGCTCCAGGTCTGGCCCTGCCACCTCAGCAGCTGTGTGGCTCTGGGCAAATCCCATCACTTCTCTGAGTCAGCGTGTCATCATCGTCTCATCATCCTTGCATTCACTGATGCCGTTTACTGTGCACTGCATGCCGAGCAGCTATCATCTCATGTAGTTCTCCTAACAACACTGTGAATAGATATTCCTTTTTTAAATATAAAGAAGTGAGGTTCAGGGAGATTACTAAACTTGCCTAAGAGCAGTTTAGCTAGTAAGTAATTAAGACAGGATTTCAGCTTGGCTCTGACCAATCCTGAAGACAGTGGGTGATAGGTTGAGTGGTGGTCCCCAAGAAGCTATGCATGTCCTAAACCCCAGAACCTGTGAACATGACCTTATTTAGAAAAAGGGTCTTTGCAGTTGGAATTATGTTAGGGCTTGAGATGCGATCATCATGGATTACCCAGTGGGCCCTAAATCCAAAGACAGGTGTCCTTAGAAGAGAAAGGAGAGGAGAAGGCCCTGGGAAGATGAAGACCCATTTGGAGCAATGCAGCCACAAGCTGAAGCATGGCTGGTGCTACCAGAAGCAGAGGATGCAGGGAGGAATTCTCCCCAAGGGCCTCTGGAGGGAGTGTGGCCCTGCTGACACACTGACTTTGGACTTCTGGCCCCCAGAACTATGAGAGAATAAATTTCTGCTTAAACTGCTCAGTGTATAGCTTTTGTTATAGCAGCTATAGGACACTCATATGTGCAATGAATGGAGCTGCATTTTATTGCTATGAAATGGCCTTAGAAAACCTACTTGCTGGAGCAAACAGCCGTGAAAGTTTGGAGGGACTCTGAGGTCCTCCTAGGCTAGCTATACCCTTTTGACGCCAGCCCTAGTCAGCATGTCCAAGTGGCCTTGAGCCACCTCCTTTGGGAAGCCACTCTCTGCAGAGACAGAGCAATTCCCACAGACTGAGGGGTCACAGCCTGGGCCAAGCCCTCTCTCCTCCTGGCAGCTACCCTGTCTTGGTGCTGTCTGTGGCTCAGGCCATTTCTGGTTTGAGCTCTCCTTACTATTGGGGGTGCCAAGGAGGGAGCACCAGTTAGCCATGTGGGGGTGTGCCAGGGAACACCATAAACAGAGACCACTCTCCCAGGCTGCTAAGGAATCTGATCAAGTCACTCAGAAACACCCTGTGGCTCCTCACTGCCTCCAAACTCCTCAGCCTGGCATTCAAGACTCTTCCCGATCTGGCCCCAAGCTGCTGCCTGGACTCTGAGGATCTCAGACGAGGACCCAGCTCTTCCAGGCCTGGCTCTGTACCTGCGATGACAGCCTACATACCTGCAGCCCCCGTCGCTCACGTGGCCTGAGGACACTGTCTCTGCTCTAAAGCTGGAGCAAGCTGACCAGACACTTCTGCCCCAGGGGCTCCTCTTTTCCTGTCCCATCCTTCATGTCCTTGCTCCCATTCTGCCCTGTGGAACAGCTCTCCACAGCTGCCTGGGCTCAGCCCCCAGTAATGGCTCAGTCAGTGTTCAATGATGTGAACTGGGTTGAATGGATTTAAGGGGGCGTCTCCTTCTCGCGGATTTACACCACTCCTGTGTTTGTTTGTAGCTTCTCTGCTCCCTCCTTTTGCCCTCTGACATGATCTAGCCTCAGCTCACCAAACCCTGCTTTTCAGTGGGCGTTTCAGGCAGGCTGCCCTGTACAGCTGGGCAGGCTGGGTATCGTACAGTTCAGGGGGGTGCAGGGAGCACCACCATTTACTGAGATCATGATGTGAGTGGCGCTCCCTGGAGGGGTAACGTCATGGCCCTGTCCCCAAGTGCCTTGTGTCTCCAGAACCTGGGCCTGGCGCAGGGACTTTGGACTCTGCTTTCCTTCCCTGGTGCTTTTACTTTGCCAGGCGTCTCGGGACACAGCCAGGGCTTCCCCGTGGGGCTACAGAGTCCCCCTGCAGATGCAGCCAGGCCCACATAGCAGCGTCTCAAGGGGACACATCATTCTGTTTCCCGCTCTAATCCCAGAACTATATGTGTGCTGAACCAGGTCACCCATGTGCCGTGCCTTCTGCTTAGTAAGGTGTCACATGACGTATGGCCCTAACAAGGTGTTACTATGCCAGGACAGCAGGTGTAAACTGTAACTGTCCCTGACAAACTGGGATTCCACTCCAGGCCTGCCTGACACCACAGCCCCTGGTATTTCCATCACTCAGCAGAGAGGAAACACGATCCAGGAATGGTTGTTCTGGTGGACAGAATGTCAAGGCAGGGCCTAAGCAGGGAGAGCTCTCCAGGGAGAGGTCCTGGGGGCCCTGTGAGGGGACTGTTGCTTTTGCTTTCTGTGTTCCTGACCCAGCTCCCATCCCAGACCAGCTTCTGTGAGCTGGGCCAGCCTGGGCCCAGGGAGCTGGAGCAAAAGCCTTCAGCTGGGGGCCAGGGGCCTGGGAGATAGCTACCTCCCCAGCCTGGGCCTCGGGCCATTCCCTTTGCAAACCGGGCCTAATCCTATCCGCCTACCTACCTCATGGGAGCCTTGAGAAGCCTCTGCAGGATGACGGGTGAGGGCTTTGCGCTCTGCAACACAGGGGCGCCGGTCCCGTTTGGTGTGTGTCTGTGCTAGTGCTTCTCCTTGGCCATCGCTGCAGGACGAACAGATACAGGGGCCCCTTCAGGCTCTCAACCAGCTCGCTCCTTGAATAATTCCTGCTGGGGACCTATCTCTGAGCACATCTCTCAGGGAGGTTACCAAAAAAGGGTCTATGACATTCCTTCCCCAAAGCATTCTGGATGCAATGGAATAATACCAGAGCTGGGATCTATCCAAAGTCAAGAACTGGGCAACTTGGTGAGTGGGGTGGGGAGCAGGCATGGAGATGGTTGTGGGCTGGCAGTCAGGAGGGTAGGGGGAAAGGAGACCCGCGACATGTCTCCAGGCAGGAACCTCAAGGTGGCCATGGCCCTGGTATTGGCAGTGGTGGCTGCCATGGGGCGGCCTGAGCTTCCCATCCTCCTGGGAACATGCTAGCAACCCCTGGTTACACAGATCCCCTCGCTTTATGAACACACGCTGTGGAGCCAGGATAGCAGGCAGGTCAGTCACTCTTTTAGAAGGAGGTTGCCTCGTCCTGGGTGGGCACATGGGCCCAGGGTGGAGCTGTCACAGGCTCAGAGGGATGGTCAAATGGACTGGGCCGGTGGAGGGCTGAGGCCAGCAGCACTGTTCAGTTTCTGCTAATTTTAGCCACATTGTGAGGAGGGGGGTGGCTCTTTATCTGAGGCAATTGTGTTCACTTTAAATGAGCCCCGAGGGAGCCTCTCAGCAGGACAGGAAAGCCAGCAGAGGCGGGAGGGCTCAGGCAGCTGACAATGGGCTGCTGGCTGACTCTTTCCCAGGAAGGGGCAACCCAGGTCCAAGTGACAGTTGCATCCCAAGGAGGCCCAGGAGGTCACGCTCTGATCTGGAAGGGGCAAGGGATGGATCACGGGAAAGGAAATATGGGAAATGTGGCCAGAGTTAGCAGAGAGGTCCAGCTGGACTCCATTGTTAGCCTATCCACTTGGGGACTTTCCACAGGACAAAACGAATGTTCTCCATATAGAACATGGGGACCGGGGGCCTTAGGGCAGAGAGCAATCTGTTTCCCTGCTGCTCCCTAGCCTCTCGCTGTGACCTCAGATGGGTCTGAGTGCCAGCCTCTGGGCACCTCCTTCCTTGCTGGTGGGTGGGTCTTGGGGCTGAGGACTTGGCAGGAGTGGGGGCTCTTGGCTGCTGTGTCCACCAGGCATCTGTCTGCTCACGTGGGCACTGTGCTGGAATGTTAGTCTGTTTAAATAAAGATGTTCTGGCCTATTAGACTTTGGTCGACCTCAGTGACCTTGCTTCATGATTTCCATCTGAGTTCAAAGTCACCTGCCTCTGGCAACCACATGGCTCATGTAAGCTAATCAGCATCGCCTCTCTTTACAGAGGAAGTGCGGTGGGAGCCGGAGGCAGAAGCTACCCCAGGGCACATCTGGGCACTGCGTCACCCAGCAGATTTGAAAGCTAAGCCCAACTATCAAAATGCTCTGCCAGGGATGCAGGCCAGGGAACGGCCCGGGGAGCCTGGGGACCTGGTAAGTGGCAGAACTGGAGCCTGGATCCCGATTTGCCTGGCTTCAGTGTCTAGTCTCTTTCCCTGGGGAAATATGGGAGACTCTTATGAGTCAGCTCTTGTCACTGAGGACCCTCCACTGTCCCTCAAGCCCACAGTCAGGACAGTCATGTTATTTATTCAAAGAAAGAGTAGAGAGTTTATATGGATTCCAGTTCAGGATAAGGCAAGACCATGCAATTGATAAAACCTGGTCTTCAGAGCCAGAAAAATCCAGCTCTGCTATGTGACCTTGGGTCAGTCCCTTAACCTTTCTGGGGTTTGGTTTCCCCATTTGGTAAAAATCAGTAATAATAGCTACCTTCTCTCTATATAGTTGCCTTGAGAGTCACAGGAGAAATGTTTATAAAATGGTTCGAGTAGACTCTGGCACACAGTAAGTTTTCAGAACAGTTTGCTGTTACTCTAATCATCTGTCCACCACCACCTCTGTTACTGGGGATCAGTATAGCTTGACTGATCTATACATGTGTGCGTATATATATCTCTCCACCGTTTAAACCATATCAGCACCTAGTGGGTGGCTCAAGCCTTCTGTCTGCTAAAAAAGAATAAGCCCCTGACCCATTTCATGTGGTTGCTTTGAAGGATGATTAATAAATGTGCTCATAAAAACCTCCGCTAAATGTCAAAGCCTTAAAGACATCACTCAAGGAGAGCAGGATTTCTACAAGGTTGTAATCTAACTAGAGATGGAGAAAATGAGAGAGCTTAAAATTACACACGTGTATGTGTTTATGATTCATTTTAAAACTTTACATTAAAAAAGAATGAATACATATGAGCCTCTAATATATCACTCAAACCTGATTTCTGATTCTTATGGAAGCCCATATCTAGAAGGTTAGAATTAGCATATTCACATTAGAGTATCGAGAATTAATTGGTTTGGGGTTTATTCCCCCGGGGTACTCTGAGGCACTGAGGCAGAAAACCAAGAGACCTGCTTATTACCCCTGGGGGATGTGGTGACGGGTTTTGGGAACAATGTTCAAGATCCTGGGATTTTGGTGTGAAATTCTGTAAAGAGGGGAGCCTTGCCTCTGTCCAGGGGCAGCGGCAGATGGACAGGGAACTCACCCTCCGTGACACGAGCATCCGGGACGTGTGCTTTGTGAGGACAGCGGCTCCAGGTCTTCGGGGGAACTCTGCACAGCCCGCCCCCTGCCCAGCCTCCCTTGGACCTGAGAAGACTGCTGAAGTTGGCTCACGTGGCTTGGGAAACAAAGCCGGGGCCAGCTTACACCCTGATTTTTTTCACTTCACATTATTTTATGTTCCCATTGCCCTGTGTCACTGATAAAATAATAATTAACATGTTTGAGTGCTTATTACATAGCTGGCATAGTTCCAGGTGCGTATTTGAGTCAGCTCACTTAAGCCTAACAATTGCTCTGCAGGCACCTTATCGGCCCCATTTTCTAGCAAAGGAAACAAAAATGATTGAATAAGGTGTGCAGGTAGGTCACACAGGGCTGTGACCTGGCCTGGCCCTCAGGCTGCTTCTTGGTAATGATAAGTCCTCATCAGTGTGGCACTTACTGCAACTCAGGTGCTGTTCTAGGGCAGTAATTGATGTAATCCTTCTAACAACTGTGGCGCAGGTCTTACTACCCTCATCACCCCCATTGCACCCATGTGGAAACTGAGGCACAAAAGGTTTAGCATTTGCCCATAGCCACACTGCCTGGAAGCATCAGCTACAACCCCTGTGCCTAAGCACACACCCTGCTCCCGGGTCGGGGCTGTCTTTCCCCTGCTGCCCCCGCCCCCAACCTCCTGTTACCTAGGATGCCATGGCATCAGTGTAAGAGCCACTGGACCAGCTCTGCTGTTGGGGTACCTGGGCCGCCCTCACTGCCCACGACACCTTCCCCTCCCACCTCGTGTGGCTTCCAAGAATGGGCTTTGGAGGCTTTTCTGGGGATGGGGGATGCAGCGGAAAGCTGGGAGCTGTCAGGATGCTGTGAAAAGACACATGTCTGACCTGTTAAACAACGGTCTATCCTCCTGCAGCCTGTCAAGGCCCCTGGAGAGGGGGAGACCTTCAGGACGGCCAAGGCCCCCTCCAGCTCTTCTGTGATGGCTGAGATGATGGTCTGAGGAACGTTTATGTTTCTGCCACCATCGTGTAGAATAAGACCGGGAGGCTCCCCAGGGCTCCACGCCAACCCCTGCAGCCCCCTAAATGGGCACCCACCTGGTCCAGGACTCAGACTATTCCTCTGACCTTGCCTGTGGGACTTGAGGAGTTGAGCTTAGACTTTTCCAAGGTCACACCGGGGCTTTGATCCCCCTGCCTGAAACTCAAGGCTCATGGCACCTTGGATAAGCTTCTGAGGTCAAGGTGAGATGGGAAGTATTCTGCCCTGATTCTGTTAGTACACCTTTGAGGCTTGACTCCTCCTCTATAAAATGAGAGAGCTGTTAAAATATATCTAGATCTGAGAGTATTCTCTACTATTTCCAAAGTTTCCATGGAACAAGGTGTTGCTTGAATCAGGGGTTCCATAGTCACATAAGTTTGGGGAACTGCATTTTTTGGTCCATTCTTGGGGATCCAAAATGCTCAGTGCCTGCTCTGAGAGGTCTCCTTTTAAAGGCATCTATTTAGCCTGACTTGACCCAGTATCTCCCATATTTATTTACAATGGAACCCTTTTTATAAACATAACGTGTATTAAGCCTTCTGCAGAGGGTATGTATAGTAGTTCCCTTGGTGAATCCCACTTCCTCGGGCATCAGCCCTGTGCCGTGTTCCTCAGCAGGCAGAGAGAGGAAGGAGACAGCCCTGCCGTCAGCAGCGCATGGCCCAGAGAGGCCCGGGGCACCCGCGACCTGGCCTAAGACCCAGGCGGGATTTCATGGAGGGAGACTTGGACCTTTGCACCCAGGCAGCAGGGAAGGCTTCCCAGAGGAGGTAACCTGAGAGTTGGGCCTTGATGGCCTGGTGAAGTTGGTGAGGGGCAAGGCTGGATGAAGACATGGTTGTCTTAGTCTGACCATCTGAAGGTGTTGTTGGGGAGGGGAGGAAAGGGCCTGGGTCCACTCTGTGATCTTGAACACCCTGACTCCATGTCTGAACCTGTAAACTTTGCTCGGTAAAGGAAAAGCCTTCCAGCTGTGTGGGCTCAGCCTTCTTAGGAGACAAATGAACAGCCGTCTTTTGCGACTTGATTCACCCCACATAGCCCATTGAAGTATTCCTTCTAACCACATGCAATTTTATTCTTTAGAAGAGTCCTGTTGAATATACTTTTCTCCATCCCCTTTACATTCCAGTGATATCTTAGTGCTTCTTAGGAACCAGCACCTGTCCCACTCATGAATCTAGCTCTGACAGGGGAAGAGGTTAAGGGACTGATGTCTCAGGTGCACAGGACTTTCAGGCACTCATTCTCTGTTTTTCAGTTGACAAACATTTACTGAGCACCTACTCCGTTCTAGGAGCTGTGTTAGGTGCTAGGTTCCCAAAGTGGCATCAAACGTGTCCTTTCCCTTAAAGAAGCCCAAACTTGTGGGCCTCAGAAAGGCATCCCTGGGCCTCTTGTAATACAACTGTGAAGTTTCCATGTGCCATAAGTAGAACACTTGTGAGAAGTTGTGGTGACAAGATGTGAAAACCAATGACTGCCATCTAGGGTGTTAGGTACAGGGATTGACCAGGACCCAAGCAACACAGGCGTTTCTGGGAGAGCTCTCCAGAGCAGGCCAGGCCCAGGGGCAGCCTTCAGGGGGAAGACGAATATGATAAGGAGCGAAAAGGCAGTCAGGGCAGAGGGAACAAAGGCACTGGGGCATCAACAGCCAAATGTGGAGAGCTAGGAGTTGACGTTAGAAGCTAACCAGGGCCCAGATCATGAAGTGCCTCTTAAGCCATGTTAAAGAGTCTGAACTTTATCTTGAGGGCTTTTAGCAGGGAGGGAATCTGATAGTGTGTTTTTAGGGAGATCTCTCTGGTTGTGGGTGAAGCGTAGGCGTTTGCAGGACAGTAGGTGCCAGAATGAGGAGATGCTTCTACTTGGCCAGGGCCCAGCACAGCAGGAGACCATCACGTTTCCGAGGGGCAGGCCAGACCCTGGGTTTGGGAGAGACTTCTCAGGCAGGTCAGGAGCAGCAGTGCTATGGAAATCCTGGAGCCTGCACCCCCAGACAGGCAGGCACTTTACCCAACTAGGACCTTTGAGGCAGTGAGGATGGCAGGGCAGAATCCCCGTGACATGACACCAACAATAGCCACAGGAGCTCTTAGGGTACCTTCAGGGGGACTGTTCTGCAAGAAAGCTGGCAGTTTCTGCTCCAGGACAATCCCTTCACAGTATCCAGGCAATTAATTATTTCTTATCTCACTGAGTAAGAGGCCCACATGGAAATCACTCCCATCCTCCTGTTCAAATTTTATGCTGTTTATTCTTTACAGGAAAAGAGCAGAAAATAGAACTGTTTTCAGAATGGATGCCAGTTGGAAGGGTCTTTCCCTTTTATTTCTGAGTGGCGTGAACAGGAAGGGGGGGGCCCCTTTCTCTGAGGCTGAGGTGGGAGCAGGCACCCCTCAGGGGATATGTTCTGGAGCCTGGCCTCTGCATCCATCCGAGGCTGATCTGAGGGTCTAACCAGTTGGAGCCTGGAATCCACCTTAGCCCCAACCCTGAGAATAGCCCTCTCCGGGCTATCCGCTTTATGGGGAGAGGTGAGAGCACGTCCTGGGGGTAGGGCAGGAAGCAATGGATGCCCGCAGAGTTCTGGAGGGGTGGGAACAAGAGGAGGAAGGCGGGCAGACCCATGTGGCTGGTTGCCTGGTGTCCTGAAGCGAAGGCTGGGCTGGGAGCAGCGGACCCAGGCTCTGGCCCCAGCTGTGCCTGCTTATGCGATGCTGAGGTCATTATATTATCTTCCTGGCTGCAGTTCCCTCATCTGTAAAATGGGCCTTCCACCCTGAACAAATGCCCTAGAAAAAGTATAATACAGCTCCCATAAACCCAAATAAAACATGTAACATAGCCTTCAAGAGCAAGTGGGCAGGGAGTCGAGGTCAGATACTGCAAGGGTGGTGCGCTTGGTGGGGGTGGGGGGCGGTCCTCTGTGTTGCGGTCTTGTTGCAATGCACGTCTCCACGAAACAGCCCACAATGGGCCCTGACATCCTGAGAGTTCCAGAGGAGGGTCCCTGGGACTTTGGAAGGTGTGACAGGAGTGGACAGGCCCTGGGATCTGGGAGGTGGACGCATACTCAGGACTGTCTGGCCTTGGGGTGGAAATCTCTGCCATGTCCTCCCTTTGCGTCCTTGGGCCCACTCATCTCCCTGAGCTTCAGTTTCTTCATTTATACCACAGAGATCCAAAACCTGGCCTTTGAGATTGGAGGAAGAGAGAAATGAGTAGAGGAGTCATATTGACAGTGTTCATTCTGTATCCCTGGTGCCCACCTGGCCTCCTGTAAATGTTTGTTGAATGAATAATGCAAGGGAAGCACACAGTACAATGACTGGCACAGTCTCCAAAACAAGCATTACCTGCTACTATTAATATGCCCCACCCCACTCTGTGCTTCCACTGACCCTGATGGCAGTTACTGACCTTGACATTTCACACACTTGGGGATCGATGCTTGTCCTGACTCTGCGGTCCTTTCAATTCAAGCTCCACCGAAGAGGGATGTGTGCCCAGGTTCCTATACCCTGCTCTTTGTGCTGCCAGAAGCCTGCATTGTGACTGCAGGGGCCCCAGGGGCCTAACTCCCCAGTGGCAAGAAACAGCCTTGCACGCAGGCGACAGGATCTAGGAGAGCCTCTGGGCAGTGAGGAGGCTTTCCCTCTGCTGAGCAGGTAGCACATCCTCTGCTCCGGGGGTCAGCAGGCTTAGCCCCGGGTCCAGCGCTCCCCGACCAAGCCCAAGCTGCTCAGGATGTGGCAGCTCCTCCCTGGCAGGCAAGCTTAGAAGCCATAACGGGCTGACACCTTCCGTATGCCCACTGAGGAGCCCTCAGCCAGAGCCGGACATGGGTGGGCGGAGGAGGAGGAGGCAACAGGAGGAAGTCCAGCTGGGCAGGTGGGGCCAGGGCTTGACGCCTGGCAGCAGGTGTGGTGGGCAGCAAGCATGTCTCGTCAGGTGACCAGCAGGTGGCTGGAGCCCGGTGACAGGAGTCTGGCAATGGGCAGCAAGGTGTAGGGTGCCCACATCTGGGTCAGGAAGCCAGGCACATGGATGTTCCAGGAGTGTTATAGGTGGCAGAGGGTGATCTTAATGGCACCAGGCCCTTGCCACACATACCTGGCTTCTAAGCCATCCTGTGTGCAGCATGCCCTTGACCATGGAATTTTACCAAGGGCCAGCCTGCTGAGAAGGGCATCCTGAGTGAGGATTAATGGTGCTCCCCTCGCATAGCCAGTGATGGACACAAGGGCTGCAGCTGGTGGGCAGTGGGAAGTTTTGCTAAGGGTACCCTGCCAGGAGAGCCCCACATTGGCTCCCAGGAGAGAAATGCTAGCACAGGCTGCTTGCGGCCCTGCCTGAGGGCCCTTAGTGGGCATACGGAAGGTGGTATCTCAGGTATGTCCCTCTGTGTTAGAAAGCCAAAGCAGAACCATTTCCAGAGAAGAAGAGGGGTGGGTGGGGGCTGTTTGACTCCTCTCCAACCTTGGCAAACGCACAATTTGCTAAGGATTGAGGATGGGTGCCCGCCAGGGCACCACGAGAGAACGACCCCTACAGTTTTGTGTAGTTCTGGGGTCCAGAAGGACTGATTCTAGTCAAGAATAAGGCCCATTTCCTGGGTCTGAGGTTGGGAGTGGAGGGTCCCCTGAGCCTCTCAAGATGTACCTGGGGGGGAAGTTACTGCTTCACGGTTACAGAGTTTGTTTGGGTGATGAACACGTTTTGGAAATAGGTGGTGGGGGCAGGTACACAACATTGTGAATGTAATTAATGCCACGGAATTGTATACAATGGCAACAAATGGTTACAATGGCAGATTTTATGTCATGTGTATCGCCAAAGTCATGACAAGCAAGGAAAACCTGAGAACTGGTCACAGATGGGAGGAGACTAAGGAAACAGGACAGTCAAGTGCAACGTGGTCACCTGGATTCCATCCTGGAACAGGAAAAAAGGACAATTAATATCCATTAAGGAAAAACTGGTGAAATTCTAATAAAGTTTGTAGGTTAGTGAGTAATATTGTCCCAATGCTAATCTCTTAGCCGTGACAAATGTTCCATGGTTAGTAAATGTTACCAGTAGAGGAAGCCGGGTGATGGGTAATGGGAACTCTCTGTACAGTGTTTGCAACTTGTCTGTAAATATAAAATTATTCCAAAAGTAAAAGTTAAAACAAAAGTGGGCTGGGCTATCAGGGAGAGCTGGGCCAGAAGGAAAGGCAGGCAGGCAGGAGGTGGGCACACAGCCCGCGCCTGAGCCCCAGCAACAGCTTCTCTGTGAGCTTGGCTGGTTTCCAGGGTCTCTGCTCTCCAAAGGGGGTTTTGCATCCTCCCTGAGCTGGAGCAGCGCCCTCTGCAGCTAGGGTGGGGTCCCTGGGGAGCCTGTGGGCGGGTCAGCAGGCAGTCAAGGCCTCGTTGGTCTGGCTGCACCCTCACCCGGCCACAGGCTGAAGATAAAGGGTTGGTGGCCCTGTCCTGGTGCTGCCTGGCCCCATCAGATCCCGCACACAAGGCCTCTTCCCGCAGGCAGCTCTGCTCACACCACTCCCGGATCAGAGACGGCTCCCTGATGCTTAGAAAGTAAGTGCGACTCTGAAGCCAGCACCTGGGTCTTTTGCAGCTTCCACCCTTTTTTTACTGCCTGGCTTCTGCCGCCACCCCAGCCAGCTGACCAGGCAGGCCAACCCCAAAGTGCCAGCCGTGGGGCCTCTGCTCATGTGGGTTACCATTCCTTTTGTCGTCATCTCCGCAATATGCGAGTTTGGATTTTCAAGGTCCACATCAAACTCAGTGCTCCCGGGTCTCTCACGGCATCTGCGACTGGCGGAACTGCGGTCACTGGTTTGTTGACGTGCTCACCTCCCACGGGGCTGTCAGAGTTCCCCTCTGTCTCTCCGGAGAGCGCGCTCAGGGCCCAGCACAAGGAAGATCTAGTGAAGGAGTGATGTAGGCCGAGACTTTTGTGAGGCTCTGTCAGAAAACCTTGTCAGCCTTGGCGTCAGGCCAAGCCCTGAAGACATCAAGGATGCCCCACCCTCCTGCCCGAGTGTCCAGCAGTGTCCACACCCTGGCTGGCCACAGATGCTCTGCAATGCCACCTGGAACATGATCCCAGGCCCCACGAGGGGAGCAGAGAGGAGCCACTGCCCTGGGCTGGTGGCTCCATCCAAAGCATCCTCTTATTCTTGAACTGGAGCAGGCGGCAATGAAAGGCTCTGTCCTCAAGTCGGGAGGTTCCCTAGTGGTGGCTGCAGGGAGTCCCAGGGCACAGAGATGAGCCTGCTGTGGCTGCCAGCCTGGCGTGGTGAGCCTGTGCTAGCCTGCCTCTGCCCCTCAGCCAGGCCCACTGCAGGAGGCAGACAGGAGAGATGGCCCCTCCCCGGGGGCCTGGGGACCAGGGGAGAACGGAAGGGCAGGGCCACAAACAGGCTGTCCTGGGCCCCTTCTGCCCATCCTGGTTTCTGTCTCTAGAATGGCTCCTCCCACAGCTTCTCTCCACCAACACCATGAGCCTGGGCACAGGGGCGTCATGTCCCTGAGATGTGCTTTCCTAGATAAAGGGGTCATGCAGCCAAGACTGACCATGAGCTCTGAGAGAAGGCTGCAGGCAGAGGTCCTTAGAGCAGAATTTCTGTCTCCAGTCACTTACTGGAGAAAAAAGGGTTAGGACAGGGAGGGGAAAAACCACAAACTAATATTTAGTGAGCACCTACTGCATGCCAGCAAAGTGCCAGAGACTTCACAGGTCCTTCTCCTTGTGATCCCAGACACATGAAAAGGAGCGTGATTCTGCCCATTTTATAGTCAGGGCATTGAGGTTGAGAAAGGTCAAGGAACTCACTGCCTACAAGGGTCAGAACCAGGGATTAAACTCATGCCTGATAGACCCAGATTCCGTCTTCTTTTCTCTATGCTGGGGTGGGACACATCTAGCTCCCCATGTGGGGGCAATGTCCAGACCGAGGAACATTCTGAGCTTCCAAGAGCATCAAGCGACAGGAAAGAGGGTGCACTTGGTGATGACATTCTTTGGAAGGAAGCAGGGCATGTGCCTGCCAGGCCAGAGCTCCTATGGGCAGAGGGGAGGGGCTTGGGGAGAAGTCACGGGAAGTCGTGTGAATTTGGGGGTTGCTAGGGCCTAAGGTGGAGCCCAGGTCTCCTCAGCGTGCCTCCTGCCCTCAGCCCCCACACCGTGATGAGGTTTCCTTGGGCACTATTTTGTGCCTTTAGGGACCACCCACATCCTAGAAGAGGCGCTGGATGTGGACGCTTCCTCTATCCCCCTCCTATCTGGCCATCCTTCCAGGCCTTGCTTCGGTCTCCCCACATCATCCAGACCCTTAGCAGACACATCCTGTGCGTGGCCTTGGGGACTGTTCCGGAAGCTGCGACCTTTCCTCACCCTGAGTCGGAGCCCCCCACACTGCCCCCCGAGTGGTTCCCCTGGGGCAGCAGCTCCTGTCAGCACCGTGAGTCTGGCTGGTCCTCATGTCTCTGGTCCTCGCCATAACCGGCACTGAGCTCAGGGCTCAGCGTGTAGTGGGGAGCAGGGCTGGGGCTGAGCTTTGGGCGTCCATGGCGTGGACCAGTGAGCCACATGGGGGCCGTCCCAGCTGGAGACCAGCCCAGGCTGCTGCTCCTCACTGAATCTTGACTTGGGATGGCAGGTCTCATACCTCAAGGCCCTGGACCTGTCTTGCTGCTCTGAGTATGGCCTCTATTCTGAGTCCCACCCCACAGGCCAGAGAGGAGGGTGAGCCTAGAACATTCTGAGGGTGCAGGCTGTGATTGTACAAAAAGACCAGTGTGTTTCCAGTAAAACACTGAGTGATCTAGCAAGCAGTGACCGCTGCCACATTTATTCTTAGAAATCCCAGAAAACTGTCAACTTGTGCACTCTTGGAATAACTCTAGCAGAGACAAGGGGGTCTACTAGAGACAATGCCCCAGGTCCCTGCCTGAGCTGAGAGCAGTACGTGGGCAGGCCTGAGGAAGCAGGCTAGAGAGGCGGTTTGCAGGATGGGTAGCTGCGCAGAGCATTGCAGAGGCCCAGGGCCACCCTCCCTGCCCCTCGGCTGCCTTTCTGGCTTCAGAGCCCTTTGTTGATAAGCACAGCTGGGTCGTGTGCTCTCCTTCCTTCTCCAGTAATTTTATCCAGTGATCCCTCTGTTGGAATCTTTCTGGAGGCTAAGGAGATCAATGGTTTAAAGTCCTTTACCTTAATTCCTTGTCTTTGACTTTGGGGAAGGGTGAGCCAGACCATGGCCTCTCTCGCTTATTCATTCAGCAAATAAGGGGCAGGGCAGTGTCTGGACTCAGACACTCTTTGTGGCCCTCTCAGGTGTTAAGGTGGCAAAGTCCAGCAATAGGTGTGAAAGAGCCAGAGAAGGCGGCAAAGGGTTACATGGTGCAGAGAGAGAAGTTTGGCACAGCTGAGTAGACTGGGAGGGCTTCCTGGAGGAAGGGGCATTTGACTGAGACTCGAAGGACTGATTTTTCTTTTATCTTGAGTACTGAAGGGGAGTCCGTCTGAGTGAAGTCCCTGACAAAAGGAACAGCTGAGGTGAAGCTGGGTCAGGCCTGCAATGGGTCAAGCAGACCTGGTCTGAATCTCATTCCTGAGCACAGGCCATGTGACTCTGCGGAGGTCACATGAGTATATTTCCTCACCAGGAAAGAAGAAAGATCGTGAGGATAACATGAAACAGCACGTGAAAAGGCACCCGGCCCCAGGGCAGGGGAGCGGGCAGCGCCTGTGAGGTGTGCTCCAGGCATGCTCAGTGTGGTGTGACGACCTGGCAGATGCGCCAGGTTACCTGCAGGCAGATCTTGCTAGCCCAGTGCACTGGTTTGAAGGGACTTATTAGACATCAAACACCCTCTGCACAGTGTAAGCTCCAAACTCCTCTGCACAGTGTAAGGTAAACATCGCCATGGTCAGAGCCATGGGTCCCTTCGTTAGGGCAGGTGACTCGGACTGTCTGTGTCACGAGCACCACCAGCAGCCACACCCTAGAGCGCCCTGCATCAAGCCCCTCTCCACAGGGAACGGAGGTTGAGGCCTGCGCCCAGCTCACACAGTGCCCCAAAGGAGGCTTGCGCTGGGGCTCTGTCTTAACATTAGTCCAGTCCTCTCGTGGACAAGATTCCTTCTTGTCATGGCTGGAGGCAACCTGAGCCAATTAATGTCTACCAGGAGGAATAATTGACATTCAATAAAGGGAAGTCTGCTTACTTACACTTTTTTCCTCAGAGCTAATTGCTAATTGCTTAATCTAATCCTCCTTGCAGCACAGTGGCCCAGGGCTGGGGCTCCTGGGGTAAGACGCAGTGTTCAGGAACCCAGAAGCCTTTTGCAGTTCCTGAAAACTGAGCCAAAATTTTTACTTCAATCCAAAGTAGCTTCAAAAGCAGAATAAACAGAAGCATGCTCGAGCTAATTACTCTGTGATCTCTAGATAGCTGTGAACCAGGGCAGCTCTTCGTCCAGACCTATATAGCTGCAGATGGACAGCTCAGTGGGTGGACAGTGAGAGGTGGGAGACCCGAGGTTGGGAATCCTGACAGGATACATCTTATCTCCTTAGGATAACGTAGTGTGCGGCCTGGGGTGGCTCTGCCTGTGCCTTAGGTATTGGGCTGCAGCTTAGAGAATTTCACAATGGCCTTTTCATGGCTGGGATGAGTGTCTACAGGGAGCTTCTACTCTAACTCCTCTGTGTAAGTGAGAAACTGAGGCCCGGGGAGAGTGCCAGGGGCTGGGAGTGAAGTTGAGGAACCTGGGGCTTGAGCAGAGAGGAGCTCAGAAAACCTTTGAACTGGATTTAGTGGCCAGGGGTGAGGGAGGGTAGGAGGGCAGTGGGCGTGGCTATACAAGGGCCACGTGATGGATCCTTGTGGCTATGAAAACTCCTGTATTTTGATGCATTGGCCTCAGTGTCTCAATGTCCTGTTGTGGGGCTGCAGCTGCAAGATGTTAGCACTGGGAGAGACAGGGTAAAGACTACCCAGGATCTCTATTACTTTTTACAATTACATGTGAATCTGTAATATATCACATCAAAATAAAAAGTATAACTTAAAAAAAAGGAAACCTCTGAGTTGGGTATGCAGAGGGGTCTAAGGGACAGAGGGGCCAGTCAGGAAGTAGACAGCTGAGCTGAGTGGAAATAGCCAGTGCCCAGAGCACCCTGAGGCACCATGCCAGCCCTGGGACACTGAGTCATAGGTGCTCTGATGGGCATTGTCTGTGGGCTCAGTGATGTCTGGGTTCAATAGACTGAGCCTGTAAGAGCAGGGAGAGATAGGAGCATTCACAGGAGGAAGTGTGGGGAAGCAGCCAGGACACTCACCTCCTGGTGAGTAGGGTGACAGGTGGTTGAGAAGGATGGGGTCTGTGCTATGGCCCAGTGTGGAAAAGTGCTCTCACTGCAATCAGTAAAGGGAGCTGCCAGTCATGCTGAGGGCAGGAGGGCCCTGGACATCTCTAAGCCAACAGCTATTTACATTTCCTCAGGAAGAATTTAGATGAGATGCCAGGCAGGCTTGAGTGCAGGCAGTGCTATCAAAGGGCATTTGGTGGGACGCAGGGCTGCGCTGCCCACCATCAGGTCAGGAGCATGTGGACTTTCCCTCTGTGTCCTGCACTTCGACTAGGGCCACAGTGGTGGTGGATAAAGGCTCCACATTTCACATGTGACTGAAAAGGCCTGCTTCTCCAGGAACTCTCCTTTTTACTATTGGCTTTGGCTTTGCTTTTGGAGGGAACTTGCTGGAGCAGCCTGGACAGGGCCTGGGGCCCCACTCTGGGCTCCAGCACTTCTTAACTGGGTAGCCTTGAGCAGATCACTCAAGCGCTCTGATCCTCAGTTTCTTCACTGTAGCAAGATCTAATAATACACTGCCAGCTGCTGCAAGGATTAGAGGTACTGTATGCAAAGTGCTGGACATAGGATTGATTGTGCACAATAGTGAGGAACTATTAATATTATGTCAGCTGCTGGCTGCAGCCACCCCCTTCTCAGTAGTCCCCACTTTGACCACCCAGTCACCTCCAAGGGGATTGCTTCATCCCTTGTAATGCTGCAGGACAGAAGTGAATCTCCTAAGAATCTGAAACAGGTCCCTATGGTTTGACAGATGCTGTGAACATAAGGAAATGGAGTGACTTCCCTGATCCTGCACTTCACGTGTTTTACACAGTATCCAAGAGTTGCTGCCGATGTAGACAGCTGGTCCCGCAGTGCTCCTTCTCAGAGGAGCTATTAGCTGTGCCATGCATCCATTTGTAACGAAATGGAAGTGTTTTGATTTCTCTGGGAAGCCGGATTTTTTCCCAAATCCTTGCTGCTTTCATCCTTGGACTTGAAACAGCCCGTTCTAATCTCATATGGAGGGGCAGCAGTTATAAGGCGCCCGTGAAATCTGATCACCAACTCAGCTCACAGGCAGCAGCTTTGATCTCAGGGAGGGAGCAAGCTGTCCCCAGCTTGGTGCTAATAGTCCCATGCATTATTGAAGAGCCGTGTTCCGGTGGCAGACACATTCGGGGAGATGCCAAGATTGCAGGCGGGAGGGGCAGCTGCTTTCCCTCACTCCTTGGTGATGCAGCTTTGTAACCCAGCAGAGCCACTAAAAATAGGCACCTGACAGAGCTGTCTGTGCAGCTTGCCCCACCCTTGCTGCAGACCAGCTGGAGGGCAGTTGACATGGAGGCGAATATGCAAAACCACCACTTCCCAGTTCTCTTAATTGCTGCTCCTCTGACCCAAATTTCTGAGGAATGACCAGCTGACAGCACCCTCAGAAAGTGCACCTCTGAGGCCTCAGCTGACTATGGGCTGGACTGCCGCCTATGTTTCCTTACCCCTCTGGGGTCAGCAGGGCAAGGCAAGGTCAGGACTGAACTGTCTCGGAGAATTTGATGGACATCCTAAGGGGGGTGGGTAGACTCACCGTACCCATCCTCACTGACTATTTAATTTCACTTACTCTTTCATTAATTCAAAAGCTATTATTTGAGTATCTACGATATGCCAGGTGCTGAAGATATAAAAGTGAGCAAGGACAGATGGGATTCCCCCATGAGGCAGACAGCCTTCAAGACGGCCCCCAGCGCCCCCTGCCTCCTTGTTTGTAGTCACGTACTTAGGCAGCCCCCTCCTACACCGACTAGAGCTCCCACATTGTAATCAGTAGAATATTGTGGAAATGATGGAGCAGGAGGTCTAAAGCCAGGTCATAAGAGACACAGTGGCTTCTGCTTTGCTTCCCTGTATCTCTTGTTCTCTGAGGGAGGCCAGAGGCCACACTGTGAGGACACCAAGCGGCCCTGTGGAGAGGGCTGGCAGCCACCTCGGACGTGCATCTTCTAGCCCCAGTCTAGCCTTCAGATGACTGTAGCCCTGGCTGACCTCTTTACTGCAACCTCATGAGAGACCTTGACCCAGAATCATCCTGCTAAGGAACCCTCTGACTGGAAGAAACTGGGAGATAATGAATGCTTGCTATTTTAAGCTGTTAAGTTTTGAGGAAATTGTTCCTCAATAGAGAGCTAATACACTGGTCTTCAATGAACATTATAGTTATGTAGAGAACTAGATATTGATTAAAGAATCATGCCCATAGCTATACAATTAGAACTATGAAAATTGCTGTAAAGGCCTCCATCGGGGCAAATGAACCAGTTCAAGAGGTCAGGGAAGGCTTCCAGAAGGAGTGATGACTGATCTGAGGTCGAGGGTAGGCACAGGTCAAGGTGGGGGAGAGCGCTCCACGTAGAGGAGCAGCTTGAGCCAAGGCCCTGGGTTGGGAGGGAGTCAGAGGCACAAACACAGCAAGGAGACCAGTGGGGTGAGCGCGCTGTGGGAGAGAGGCACCAGGTGGGCCTGGAAAGGCAGAGGCGCCCTCCGTCATCAAGGGACTGGCTGCGTAGCTTACGAGCCTCAGAAGTGTCTGAAGGGTTTTAAACAAATGAGTAACATGCCAGATCTGTGTTTTTGAAGGTTTTTTTAGCGCCTGTGGAGTCTGGTAGGGAGATTTTAGGAGATGAGCTGTGGCAGGTGCCATCCAGTAGAAGGATGGGGTGTCCAGAACCAGGTGGCATTGGACATGGAGAGCGGTGGACAGATAGATATTCAGGAGGTTGCACTGAAGGTACTTTGGTGAGTAATGGCTGTGGTGGGGGGAGGAGAGGGAGTTCTAGGTCGTATAACCACAGATGGCTGGGGAATTAACTGACCTGAGAGGTCCAGAGAAATGCACCTAATGCACCAGGGGCCGAGTGAGCTTGACACGCCATGAAGAGAGTGCCCAGCGGTATCGGGGACTTGGGTGCAGAGGTCCGCCCAGCCCCTGCCCCCACCCAGTCCCTGTCCCATCAGAGCTCATAGTCTTTAGGGCAGATGACACTGCATAGGAAACAGTGAGGGACCAGGAGGTTGAACTGCTTCTTTCCGAAGAATGGATCTCTCAGGACAAGGTCCAGAGCATCACCTGTGGGGTCCTGAAACCTTTTCAGGGCATCCAGGAGGTAAACTATTTCCATAACCATACGAAGATATTACTTACCCTTTTTCACTCTCCTCCTTTCGTATGATAAAGTGGAGTGCTCCGGGATCTATGCGGCGCCCCAGTCTGCAGGGGATTGAGGGCGAAAGTGGAGGTGATCATCTGTCCTCTATTAGACCAGACACTGGAGATTTACAAAGCTGTACAATAATGCCATCCTTCTCACTAAATATTTTTGTTTTGGAAAATAGTTATTTTTCATTAAGATATACATGTTAACACATAATGGATTTATGATTATTTTAAAATTAATATATAATTTTAAAATTTCTCAGTTTTAATTTCTAATATGGTAACTATTGATTGTTATACCTCACCTAAACAGAAACTTTAGGGGTCCCCAATAATTTTTAAGAGCATAAAATAGGGGTCCCAAGACTACGAAGTTTGGGGACTGCTGATGTAGAGCAAGGAGGCCCCTTAACCACCGGGGTCCTTCTCAGGCCCCTCTTTCTCCGGCAGCTGAGTCATTAGCAAGATGTCGTGGGGTAGTACAGCTGTGTGGGAAACATACTGTAGACATGAATGGCTGCAGTCACCTGGGAGAGCCCGCCTGCCACTCCCATCCGCACTGTTCATGAAACCACTTCCTGGGCTGTAATACCTACAGAAGCATCACTTCTTGTTCGCAGGCTGACAAATGTCCTGCATGAAGCAAACAAGCATTAGGAGAACCCCTGTGCTATACACGAAGGTGCACCTGAGAGCAGCTCTTCTAGACTCTGGCTTGACTTCTCTCACTTGGGGAATTCCTGGTCACCTTCTGTCTGGCCCCTTACCCTCATCGGTTAATTAGAATCTAGACACTGATCTTTCTAAAAACACTAGAAAGATAGTTTGGTCCCATTTCCCCCTGATCAAAAAATCCTTCAACTGTCCCAAATGAACCTGAGTAATTAAATCTCAAAACAGTATTAAATCATGCAAAGTCCTTCATGGTCTGGTCCCTTCCAGCATCGCTACTTCCCACCAGCCTTGCTCAGCTACTGGAAGGTTCCTGAAGTCCCAGGGGCTCTCTGGATTATGGGATTTTGTCCTGTGTCTGGAATGCTTGCCTCCTTCCTTTCTTCCTCTGGTCCTGCAAGGTTCATCTTGGAAGCATCTCATGTGTGGAGCCCCACCAACCCGTCTCACCAAGGCCACCAGAACGCTGTGCTCCCAGCTGGGCCACCAGCGCCAGGGCTGAGCTCGCTTGTGCAATTTGGAATGTGTTGGTCATTTACACACAGTGTCTGTTCTGAGTGATCAGTTTATCATTCTGATCACTGTTGCCCATGTCATTCTGGTTGTTCCATATTTTTAAAGCCACTCCTTCCAAAGGCCTTGAAAGAAAGGACATGGTAGGTATTTGTCAAATGAATACATATAAATGAACAAAGTGCTCTGGGTTCCAAAGTCACAGAGTAGGTTTAAGGACCCCAGACTCCAGGCCCCCAATCTCCGAGTTGGTGTTTAAGGCCCTTCTACTTTACCACAAGCCTGGCATTTGAAACATCTGCCCTGCCCTGAGGGCTCTGCACCCAGTCAGTTGAGTTTTCTCAGAACCACACAAAGCAGCAAATCATCAGAGCTGGAACCCCTTTAATGGACAATCTCTTTCCAACAGGCTGGCTCTTTACACACCTGAGCCATTAGAAGCAGGGAAAAACCCTGCCCTACTAGGAAGTGCATCCTATGGTTTCTTGGGTGGGTCAGCACACACCCTTGGTCCAGAGGGATCATTACTGAAGCCTCAGCCTTTGCACATAATTTAACAGCTCACATTACAGGTTAAGCTCCTAACTGAATGAACTGCAAAGTGCTCCAATTACTTGACGCAATTATGCACTGGAATCAATAGCCTTCTAAATTGCTGAGAAGAATTGTATTCTAAATCCAATTATTGCCTCCATGTTGGAATACCCTAATGGCTCTGCATCAAGACACCCTCATTGTCCGTTAAACCTACCCCTTAGGGTCCTGCCCTGGGGAGAATATAAAACAGTCACTTGGGTGTGGGCTGGCCATCTGCAGGATAAACAAGAATGCCCCCCACTGAGTAAGTCCAGACTCCTTTCCTTGCCAGCTACGATCTGTTATGCTCTCCCCTTCAGACTTGTCTAACCAAGTCCACTCATCCCTGCGGGCTAGGGTCATGCCCACATGCTCCAGGAAGCCTGCCAACCTGGGCATGACAGCGTGCTAGTGCTGGGTGCACCTATATGAACACTTTCTTGGTGTGTTAAGGGGGCCACCAAAGACCTGACCACCAGTTAAATCAATAAATGAGCAAAGAAGTTCAATTGATAAAGTTAAGATTGGAAATACCAAACACTGGCACCAAATGCCATTTGATTGGTTATAACTGGTGGATGCCAGATGCATTTTAGCCTCATTTTGTATTCATTTGACAAATGTTTACACAGTGCCTGAGAACGTGCTAGGCTCTGTGTGGGTACAGGTCCCAGCACATAACACACACACACACACACACACACACACACACACACACACACACACACACACAGTTTTCCTTGGAAAATAAGGAAATGCAGCTTCACAAGAATTATCACAGCAGTGAAAATTCTCCGAAGAGGAACAAGAGAGAAGCTTCATTCTTCCCAGCTCTCCACAGACTGCTAAGACAAGCCTGCACTTCATGGTTTCCCTGAGTCTAAAAACTGGGTCCAGGTGTGGAAGGGGAGTGTGTGTCAGGCCTCTGGACGTGGCTCCAAGGACAGGCTTCTGGACGCTGCCCGGGCTATTGGTACTCACTCCGTCTGGCCAGTGTGCTGGGCTGTCAGGCTGGCCAGGTGGGCATGCCACAGGAAAGCAGGCGTGTTCTGTTGGCAGCCGAGATCCCACCTGGGAGCTGCGGGCCAGGGCCCATCACAAGACCTTCCTGCTCAGCCCACTCCTCCTCAGCAGTTTAGAAAAAAAGAAAACCAAGGAGAGCAGGGGCTTGGGTGATCGATGGGCTGTGTGTGTCTTTCTCTCACTCCTGTGGATTTTTCAATAGGAAAGAAGAGGCTTCTCTCTCATTTTTAATTGATTTTGGTGTGGCTCAGGCAGGCTAGATCAGACCTCAACTCTTCCGTGGCCTTCAACGGATGGTGTGCAGGGCTGCCAGCATGTTCATTAGAAGAGCTGGGAGGAGCTGGTAAGAAGCTGGGGGAAGGTGACAAGGCCCTTGTGCCCCTGCCAGGTTTCCTCAGCTGCTTTGGGCTGACCTGCCAGGATGGCCCCATCTATGGGTTTCAGGGGTGGTGTGCATATGGGAATGGGGGTAGTTTGATCTCTAGATGACGCAGAGGAATGCGCAGGAGTAATTACAGCCTGGAGAGCAGCTGGCTCGGTCCATTGCAGGCTTGGGACACCAGCTTGCCTACCGCTCAGAACATCTACTCCCCCTCGTCCTGCCAGTTCCCCGTGCTTCCACCTTCCCTGGAGAGCCCGTGCGGTTTTTAACTGCAGCACAGTCAGTACCTTCTGGCACTTGCTGGGCTCTTCCTCTCTGTAAACTTGGGCCAAGCTCCTCTGGACCTCAGCGTTCTCCTCCCAAATAGGGTAATAGTACTGACCACAGGGCATTACTTGAGGAGGGAGAGGGGATACTGCAGGCAAAGCGTCCCGGCTGTGCTCAGAGCAGTAAATACCCAGGTGTTAACTTCTTTTCTACCGTCCCTTCCTTTCTACCAAGCCCACTGAATCAATCCAGAGATTCAAGCAAAATAACAGGAAATGGAAGGAGGCCTGAAATGGTATCCCTCGGGGATGGACTCAGGCTCCTGTAGTAACCACGTGATGTGAACGTTAATTGATGAATGCTCTGTCCCATTTTCTTGGCTGGAAAGAGATTATAGGCACCTTAGAGGGGAGGTTCTCAAGCTTAGCTGCTAGAGAAGAAACACCAAGAGTGATTTAAAAAAACATAATGCTGAGGTTTATGACCCAGATTGGGACTCAACTGACCTGTGATGGGCCAGGCATTGACAGAGGTTTGGAATGTTGTAGAAGTTGGTGAGTTTACCATAGGTTAGGAAAGAACTTGTTTCACAAAGCAGGGACCCCTTCTAAGAGTTCAGCTACGTTTCCCACCTGATGGTCCTCTGTAGGCCTCTTCCTGGGGCCGCTACAGTCCTGCCAGGGGGAAATCCCGTGCCCCTCAGTGGTCTCTAGAAGCCCAGGGGGCAGGTGGCTGGGTGGAGGAGGGGGCCATTTGTCTCTCCAGGGTCCTTAGTCCCCATCTCCTTCCTTCCTTTCAATGAGGAGAGCTGGTATAGTCCCATATTAAATACATGCCATAGTTTTCTTGTACAGACTCAAATAGCCAAAGGCTGGTTTCCCGCTATGTACAAACTCTGAAACACCCTTTTCCCAGAGACACCCTAACCCTCTAATCCTCACATATACACACAAATCTGGTTAAAGCCAGATTCACTGAGACATACATATTTACATGTTGTCAAGAGCTGTGAATGGTCTGAGATTTTCCCCCACTTGCAAGCTATCGAGTTAGCCTGTCACAGTTTCACAGATGCTGGTAAAAAATCAAGATTCCTGGGTTAGGGCTGAAGGACAGTTTATTTCTAACATAATCACAGTCACCAGAGTAACAGCATTTTGCTGCCAGCTTCCTGAGCCCTAATTCCCACAGGGTGCCCTGAGGAGGATTAGATGTCACTCTGCACGCAGTGGGTTACATTATACGGCAGGAACTCTGAGCTTAGGACCCCGGAGTCTTACAGTGAGCAGGAAACATGTCTGCCCTTTGCTCTGGAGGGAGATGCTGATTCTGTGTACCAAGGCTGGTGGCTCTACAACATGCAGCGTCCAGAGCGAAGGGGCATCAGGGCCTCCCTTTGCAGAGTGTGCAGAAACAGGAGCTCCAAGAGGAATTATCTCCTAACGCTCCTCAGAGATGCATCCCAAAACTGACACTTGCTGCCAGAGCACATTCACACAAGCATGTGAACTCACTTCAGTGTGTTCAGAAATCCTCACAGGGCATCCATGTATCACTCCCCACAAACACCCATGAAGCTTAGCAAATGCTCGGATGGTTTGGGACAGGGCTTGTCTTCCTTGTATAAACAGAGAATGTTTGGCTCGAGTCGCCACCTGGATTTCATTTACCTTACAGTGACCCGTCTAGAACAGAAACCTCATCGCTTCCCTCTCCTACTTGAAACCCTGTAGGACACAGTTCCAACTTTCAGACGTGGCCCTGGAGCCCCTGCAGCCTCCTTTCTTGCTTCTCTCCAGTCCAGCACCCTTTGCTTCAGCCAAGAACACCTTGATGTTCCCAGCTTGCCCTGAGCGCTCCGGTGCAACCATGCCCATTCCTGACATGTGTCCCCTCTCTCAGCCTGAGATCTACTGGGTGCCCATCGTGGGCCTACAGAGCGAACTGCTCTCTGCCCCACCTTCTCTGCATCTGTCTTTATTCCCAATATCCCACTAAGCTCCCTGTGGTGTAATCATCATATTTTGCTTTATTCTTGATTTTCTTTCCATTCTAGGTTAGGAGCGGCTTTAAACCAAGGCCCTTGTGTGCCTTGTTCTTGCATCTCTGTTGGGTGAGCCCAAGGCCTGGGGCGTGGGCCAAGGCTTAGGATGCCAGACCAGTTATAGGACTGCAGACGGGACCGGCAACATAATTTGCAGGGCTCAGTGCACAGTGAAAATGTGAAGTCCTTTATTCAGAAATTAATGGTTACAAGATGGTGACAGCAGAGCATCACATCAAGCGTGTAGCCCTTTTGAGTGCAAGGCCCAGGTGACTACACAGGTCACACAGCCATGAAGCCCACGCCGACTACAGGAGCAGCCCCATGGAGAGGCGATCGCATCAGGCACCTTCACATGCCTTGAGGACTCAAGGAAGGCGAGTAGCCCAGGGAGGGGCTTCAGGTCAGGGAGCAACCAGCCCCAGCAGAGCTTCTGGGGAGCCTTGAATTTGCATATAGTGACCTTCCTTCCTTCCTCCTTCTGTGCGTGGGAGGAGCTTAGCGTTGATATTATTGGCTTCTTTACCATTTATCCATGTATGAAAATTCTTTGGGGCTCTACTGTGAGCCCTGACTTGGATATAACACAGTGGGTGCCCTGCTCCCAAGGAGCCTCCATCCACACCCACGGGAGAGGAGTGGAACCTCCAGCTTCCAGCCCCTTCTCCACCCCACATCTGCAGACTTACCTGATCACCCATCCAGCCCCTTCCCCTTCCCTTCTCTTCCCCTGTAAGACTCGAAAACATGTTACATCTATGTGTTCACCATCAAAGTCCTAAGGCAGAGGTGAAATGGAAACGAGAAGAAGAGAGAATGGTATTACATAGAAAGTAAGTCTCTTGACTATGCCCAGTCCCACTACCCAGGGGAAACCACTTCTTATTTATAGTTCCAGTGGTTAGCACCGCAGTTCCAAATATGCTTCGACCTGTGTTTCATGGCTTGTGAACTTGGGGCAGTATCTATTGACTTCCTGCTGTGAAAGGTGATCAATTTAGCATATTTCTTTAAACCTTGGTTTTCCCCTCCTCTCCTAGATTTGTTTGTTTTTGCTTCTTTTGTTAGCTATCCTTATAACACTAAGTAATATGCTTAACCCTTGATATGCTCTGTTGCAGCAGCCTTGCTGTCTCTGGGCTGTCTGCTCTGTGAGAAGAAAATGGCTCTGCCCCTTCCAAACACCCTCCTGCAGCCTTCTGCACACACATTGACTTATTTTACACAACCACATTCTTTAACTTTATCAAATACAGCTTCAAGTTCTTTTACTCTACCAAATTCTTTTATTTATTTATTTAGGTGTCATTGATCTACAATTACAGAAAGAACATTATGTTTACTAGGTTCCCGCCTTCACCAAGTCCCCCCCACATACCCCTTCACAGTCACTGTCCATCTGCGTAGTAAGATGCTGTAAAATCACTACTTGTCTTCTCTGTGTTGCACAGCCCTCCCCCTGCCCCCCATGCACTATACATGCTAATCGTAATGCCCTCTTTCTTTTTCCCTGCCCATATCCCTCCCTTCCCACCTGTCCTCCCCAGTCCCTTTCCCTTTGGTAACTGTTAGTCCATTCTTGGGTTCTGTGCTTCTGCTGCTGTTTGTTCCTTCAGTTTTCTTTTGTTCTTATACTCCACATATGAGTGAAATCATTTGGTACTTGTCTTTCTCCCCCTGGCTTATTTCACTGAGCATAATACCCTCTAGCTCCATCCATGTTGTTGCAAATGGTAGGATCTGTTTTTTTCTTATGGCTGAATAATACTCCATTGTGTGTATGTACCACATCTTCTTTATCCATTCATCTACTGATGGACATTTAGGTTGCTTCCATTTCTTGGCTATTGTAAACAGTGCAGCGATAAACATAGGGGTGCATCTGTCTTTTTCAAACTGGAGTGCTGCATTCTTAGGGTAAATTCCTAGAAGTGGAATTCCTGGGTCAAACGGTATTTCTATTTTGAGCATTCTGAGGAACCTCCATACTGCTTTCCACAATGGTTGAACTAGTTTACATTCCCACCAGCAGTGTAGGAGGGATCCCCTTTCTCCACAACCTCGCCAACGTTTGTTTTGTTTATCTTTTCAATGATGGCAATCCTTACTGGTGTGAGGTGATATCTCATTGTGGTTTTAATTTGCATTTCTCTGATGACAAGCGATGTGGAGCATCTTTTCATGTGTCTGTTGGCCATCTGGATTTCTTCTTTAGAGAACTGTCTATTCAGCTCCTCTGCCCATTTTTTAATTCGATTATTTGCTTTTTGTTTGTTGAGGCGTGTGAGCTCTTTATATATTTTGGATGTCAATCCTTTATCAGATCTGTCATTTATGAATATGTTCTCCCATACTGTAGGATACCTTTTTGTTCTATTGATGGTGTCCTTTGCTGTACAGAAGCTTTTTAGCTTGATATAGTCCCACTTGTTCATTTTTGCCTTTGTTTCCCTTGCCCGGGGAGATATGTTCATGAACAAGTCACTCTTGTTTATGTCCATTATATTTTTGCCTATGTTTTTTTCTAAGAGTTTTATGGTTTCATGACTTCATTCAGGTCTTTGATCCATTTGGAGTTTACTTTTGTGTATGGGGTTAGACAGTGATCCAGTTTCATTCTCTTACATGTAGCTGTCCAGTTTTGCCAGCACCATCTGTTGAAGAGACTGTCATTTTCCCATTGTATGCCCATGGCTCCTTTATCAAATATTAATTGGCCATATATGTTTGGGTTAACGTTGGGAGTCTCTATTCTGTTCCACTGGTCTGTGGCTCTGTTCTTGTGCCAGTACCAAATTGTCTTGATTACTATGGCTTTGTAGTAGAGCTTGAAGTTAGGGAGTGAGATCCCCCCCCACTTTATTCTTCCTTCTCAGGATTGCTTTGGCTATTCGGGGTCTTTGGTGTTTCCATATGAATTTTTGAACTATTTGTTCCAGTTCATTGAAGAATGCTGTTGGTAATGTGATAGGGATTGCATCAAATCTGTATATTGTTTTGGGCAGGATGGCCGTTTTGACGATATTAATTCTTCCTAGCCAGGAACATGGGATGAGTTCCCATTTGTTAGTGACCTCTTTAATTTCTCTTAAGAGTGTCTTATAGGTTTCAGGGTATAGGTCTTTCACTTCCTTGGTTAGGTTTATTCCTAAGTATTTTATTCCTTTTGATGCTATTGTGAATGGAATTGTTTTCCTGATTTCTCTTTCTATTAGTTCATTGTTAGTGTATAGGAAAGCTACAGATTTCTGTGTGTTAATTTTGTATCCTGCAACTTTGCTGAATTCTGATATTAGTTCTAGTAGTTTTGCAGTGAAGTCTTTAGGGTTTTTTATGTACAATATCATATCATCTGCAAATAGTGACAGCTTGACTTCTTTTTTACCAATCTGGATTCCTTGTATTTCTTTGTTTTGTCTGATTGCCATGGCTAGGACCTCCAGTACCACACTGAATAACAGTGGGGAGAGTGGGCATCCTGTCTTGTTCCTGATCTCAGAGAAAAAGCTTTCAGCCTCTCGCTGTTCAGTATGATGTTAGCTGTGGGTTTATCAATATGGCCTTTATTATGTTGAGGTACTTGCCCTCTATTCCCATTTTGCTGAGATTTTTTATCATGAATGGATGTTGAATTTTGTCGAACGCTTTTTCAGCATCTATGGAGATGATCATGTGGTTTTTGTCCTTCTTTTTGTTGATGTGGTGGATGATGTTGATGGATTTTCGAATGTTGTACCATCCTTGCATCCCTGGGATGAATCTCACTTGGTCATGGTGTATGATCCTCTTGATGTATTTTCAAATTTGGTTTGCTAATATTTTGTTGAGTATTTTTGCATCTACGTTCATCAGAGATATTGGTCTGTAGTTTTCCTTTTTGGTGGGGTCTTTGCCTGGTTTTGGTATTAGGGTGATGTTGGCTTCATAGAATGAGTTTGGGAGTATTCCCTCCTCTTCTGTTTTTTGGAAAACTTTAAGGAGAATGGGTGTTATGTCTTCTCTGTATGTCTGATAAAATTCCGAGGTAAATCCATTTGGCCCCAGGGGTTTTGTTCTTGGGTAGTTTTTTGATTACTGCTTCAATTTCGTTGCTGATAATTGGTCTGTTTAGATTTTCTGTTTCTTTCTGGGTCAGTCTTGGAAGGTTGTATTTTTCTAAGAAGTTGTCCATTTCTCCTAGGTTTCCCAGCTTGTTAGCATATAGGTTTTCATAGTATTCTCTAATAATTCTTTGTATTTCTGTGGGGTCCATCATTTTTCATTTCTCATTTCTAATTCTGTTGATGTGTGTTGACTCTCTTTTTCTCTTAATAAGTCTGGCTAGAGGCTTATCTATTTTGTTTATTTTCTCGAAGAACCAGCTCTTGGTTTCATTGATTTTTTTCTATTGTTTTATTCTTCTCAATTTTATTTATTTATTCTCTGATCTTTATTATGTCCCTCTGTCTGCTGACCTTAGGCCTCATTTGTTCTTCTTTTTCCAATTTCGATAATTGTGACATTAGACTATTTATTTGGGATTGTTCTTCCTTCTTTAAATATGCCTGGATTGCTATATACTTTCCTCTTAAGACTGCTTTTGCTGCGTCCCACAGAAGTTGGGGCTTTGTGTTGTTGTTGTCATTTGTTTCCATATATTGCTGGATCTCCATTTTAATTTGGTCATTGATCCATTGATTATTTAGGAGCATGTTGTTAAGCCTCCATGTGTTTGTGAGCCTTTTTGCTTTCTTTGAACAGTTTATTTCTAGTTTTATACCTTTGTGGTCTGAAAAGTTGGTTGGTAGGATTTCAATCTTTTGGAATTTACTGAGGTTCTTTTTGTGTCCTAGTATGTGGTCTATTCTGGAGAATGTTCCATGTGTACTTGAGAAGTATGTGTATCCTGTTGCTTTTGGATGTAGAGTTCTATAGATGTCTATTAGGTCCATCTGTTCTAGCATGTTGTTCAGTGCCTCTGTGTCCTTACTTGTTTTCTGTCTGGTGGATCTGTCCTTTGGGGTGAGTGGTGTGTTAAAGTCTCCCAAAATGAATGCATTGCATTCTATTTCCTCCTTAAATTCTGTTAGTATTTGTTTCACATATATTGGTGCTCCTGTATTGGGTGCATATATGTTTATACTGATTATATCCTCTTGTTGGACTGAGCCCTTTATCATTATGTAGTGTTCTTCTTTATCTCTTGTTACTTTCTTAATTTTGAGGTCTATTTTGTCTGATACTAGTATTGCAACACCTGCTTTTTTCTCTCTCTTGTTTGCATGAAATATCTTTCTCCAACCCTTGACTTTTAATCTGTGCATGTCTTTGGGTTTGAGGTGAGTCTCTTGTAAGCAGCATAAAGATGGGTCTTGCTTTTTTGTCCATTCTATTACTCTGTGTCTTTTGATTGGTGCATTCAGTCCATTTACATTTAGGGTGATTATTGAAAGATATGTACTTATTGCCATTGCAGGCTTTAGATTTGTGGTTACCAAAGGTTCAAGGTTAGCTTGTTTACTACCTTACTGTCTGACCTCACTCACTTATTGAGCTGTTATAAACACAGTCTAATAATTATTTCTTTCCCTTCTTTTTCCTCCTCCTCCATTCTTCATATGTTGGGTGTTTTGTTCTGTGCTCTTTTTAGGAGTGCTCCCATCTAGAGCAGTCACTCTAAGACACCCTGTAGAGGTGGTTTGTGGGAGGCAAATTCCCTCAACTTTTGCTTGTCTGGGAATTGTTTAATCCCTCCTTCATATTTAAATAATAATCGTGCTAGATACAGTATCCTTGGTTCAAGGCCCTTCTGTTTCATTGCATTAAATATATCATGCCATTCTCTTCTGGCCTGTAGATTTTCTGTTGAGAAGTCTGATGATAGCCTGATGGATTTTCCTTTGTAGGTGACCTTTTTTCTCTCTGGCTGCCTTTAATACTCTGTCCCTGTCCTTGATCTTTGCCATTTTAATTATTATGTGTCTTGGTGTTGACCTCTTTGGATCCTGTCCCTTGGGAGTTCTGTGTGCCTCCGTAGTCTGAGCAACTATTTCCTCCCCCAGTTTGGGGAAGTTCTCAGCAATTATTTCTTCAAAGACACTTTCTATCCCTTTTTCTCTCTCTTCTTCCTCTGGTACTCCTATAATGCAGATATTGTTCCTTTTGGATTGGTCACACAGTTCTCTTAATATTGTTTCATTCCTGGAGATCCTTTTATCTCTCTCTGCATCAGCTGCTATGTGTTCCTGTTCTCTGGTTTCTATTCCATCAATGTCCTCTTGCATCTTATCCATTCTGCTTATAAATCCTTCCAGAGTTTGTTTCACTTCTGTAATCTCCCTCCGGACATCTGTGATCTCCCTCCGGACGTCTGTAGTCTCCCTCCGGACTTCATCCCTTAGCTCTTGCATATTTCTCTGCAGCTCTGTCAGCATGTTTATGATTTTTATTTTGAATTCTTTTTCAGGGAGACTGGTTAGGTCTGCCTCTGCAGATCCTTTCTCAGGTGTAACTGTCTTGGTCTGGACCAGATTTTTTTGCCTTTTCATGGTGATTGCAGTGGCTGTAGGCAGGTTGCGGGTGTGTTAGCTGGGAGAAGAAAGTCCTTTCCTGCTTGCTGGATGCCTTGCCCTTCTCCGCTGCCTGTGACAGCTACCTACACTCCTGGAGCAGCCACCAGGTTAATCTCCTAAGCTGCTGTGGGTGGGGTGTCCGTCAGAGCAGCGCGGAGCACTGCAGGGAGTGGCAGGCATGCCAGGCGCGCTCCTCTGTACTAGCGGCGACCCTGCTGGGCAGCTGTGTGGCAGCAGCGGCCTTTGGGATTGGCCTGGGTGGCTGTGCATTGGGCTGGTATTCTGGTCAGCTCCTGGGAGCGTGCCTGCTCCCTCTGGCTCTGCTGCTGGTGTGTGCAGGGCTTTTCCACGCAGGCTTCTACTGGGCTCTGGCTTCACTGCCACCGGTGTGCGTGAGCCGCACCTGGGCTGTTTGGTCGCACTGCTGCGGGCTAGCCCTCAGGCCCACGGATCTGCTCTCGGTTCCTTCTAGCGCTCCCCCCCACTCCCGGCACGCGCTCCCACTCTCCTGCTACTGGGCTCGTGTATCAGGGTCCGCGCCAGTTGGAGGAACAACTGGCAGGCTGCCTAGTCCTGTGAGGGGCTTCAGAGCTGCACTGCCTCCATTTAGGGCGCCTAAGTTTCCCCAGTATTCCCAGCTGCTGGGACAACTTCGTCCAGCTATGGGGTCCCTGTCTCTTTAAGACTTGCAGAAAGCACTCGCTTTTCTTTTGTCTCACGGGTGCCAGTTGCGGGGACCTGCCCACAGGTTTTGCTTTTCCATTTCTTTAATATCCAGCACCTCGTGCACCTTGTGTCTGCGTTCCGGGTGCGGATTTCTAGAGCTGGTTGTTTAGCAGTCCTGGGCTTTCACTCCCTCCCCGTTCCGACTCCTTTCTTCCCACCGGGTTTTGGGGTGGGGGAGCGTTTGGGTCCCGCCTGGCCACGGCTTGTATCTTACCCTCTTCGTGTGACACTGAGTTCTCACAGATGTAGATGTATCCTGGCTGTCGTACTGCATCCACTGGTGTCTCTTTTAGGAATAGTTGTATTTATTGTATTTTCATAAATATATATGTTTTGGGGAGGAGATTTCCTCTGAACTACTCATGCCGCCATCTTCCTGTGATCCCTCTACCAAATTCTTTTACATGATCAAGGTTACAATATTTATAGGCTATTCGATAATTATGACTTCTGGGTTTTGTTTATGGGTTGATTTCAACAGAGCTTCTGCAATAAGATGATTAAATAAACATTATCCAAGTTGGCCCCTTAGAGAAGGCATCGTATTTCCAAGCCATAAAACCTACATTGCCTGGAGAAGGGCGACATGAACCTTAAAGTCACAGGGATCCTCTTACCTTCCGTGCCTCAGCTCTCAAATGCATCCATTGCCGCATTTCAGCTGGCTGCACACCTAGTTGCCCCATGACTTCTTGCCTGGTTTTATTTTTTTCCTAGCTGTCTCTTCTGCCTTTTTTCTGATTCAAAAAAGAAACACACTCTTCCTCTTCTTTTCCATATCCTTAGACACACCAGGACTTTTAGTCATACTGTTTATGGAAGGGTCTCAGGTGGACCATCAGCTTGCTGGGGTCACGTGAGCCCCCGGCTGGGATTCCCTCTCCGGGCACCACATGTGCTTAGTTCCACACTTCCTTCTACCCCATCCTCTTCTACTATATCCCTTTTTTGTTTTGTTTGTAGTACACTCTCCAAAAATCTTTGTCTGAAAGGGTATTTAATTCATGGTTTGTCTCATTATAAGATGAAAGTTGCAAAATCATTTGCCCTCTGGACCAGTGGTGTCCAGCATCTATGTGAAGCATACACATTTGGAAGCTAATCTGATCTTCCACTCCTTGCAGGTGACCTGTCTTTCACTGTTTTGGAAGCTAAGAATTTCTCATCGCTGGCCTTCTGAAATTTCATCTGGATATTCCAGGGTGCCCTGCCTTTCAGACTGAAGATTCGTGCCTTCAGGATGGGTCATTTTCTCCATTTTCTTGGTTCTTACTTTCTGGAACTCTAATAGATGAGGGTGGGCCACCTGCCTGGCCTTCCATGGAGCCGCTGATCTCTCCCCAGCCACTTTTAGGTCGTAACTTTCTTGTCTGGTTGTCAGTTCAGTATAATCCTCTTCCTACTTTCCAGAGAGCCAACACACTCCCTTGATACTCATGAGTTACTTGCCAGGTTGAAAGGGGTTTTCTATGCTCGTACATTTCTACAGGCATTTCTGTGGGAAGGGGAAAGAGGGAGTAAAGCCATGCTCGGTCTACCACCTGGAACCAAAGGCTCTCCAGAGAAGGCTTGGGTCCTTCTGAGAAAGGACCAGACAGAGGTGGGAGGGTGCTGGCCAGGTTTTCAGAGGCCTAAGGAGGAGCCCAGCTTTCTGTGCCTGCTGGAGCTTCAGGGTAGTCACCTGCTTCCCCAAGGGTTCCCACCTGGCTCAGGAATGTAGGGCGTTGCTGGGGCCAGATGCTGAGATGTAATAGGAAGGAAGGCAGGTGGGCAGGGGCTTAGGGTAATGAGAGGAGCCAGAGCTGCCCATGCGGGCCAACAAGCCTTGAGGGCAAGTGGGGCCCCAGGCCTATGGTCAGCCTTGGGGTAACTGGCTCTGTTTCTGCCTTAACTCAAGCTCCACAAAATAGAGGCCAACAGTCAGCCAGCTGCCCACTTGCAGAGCCTCTTCCTCTCTGTCCTGCCTGAGAGTTTCAGCCCTGAGTAAATTCAAACCCTGGTGAATACAATCCCATTTGTGGGCAGCACTCGACCTGGGGAATAGTCATCCCCACCTTGCCCGGCTCAGGGTCTGCTGGGCAGCCCACCTCTTCCCCCACCCTGGCCAAGAGCACCGGGGGAAGGGGCAGGCCAGAGGGAGCTGCAGTGCCCCGCCCAAATGGTAGTGATGAACCGAGGAGGAGGGGAGGGGATGCTCTGTGCACACTGAAATCCCCCACACGGCAGTCCTGCAGGAGTAAAAGAGACCTGTGTTTTGGGGTTTATCAAATACCTTGGCCCCCATCATGTTAACAGTTGGGCAGGCAGGAAAGAAATTTTTATACACACCCATTTAACAGAAGAGGATATAGGCCCAGTGAGGGGAAGGGACTTATCCAAGGTCACACAGCAGAAAATGCTGGAGTCAGAACCAGAACCCTGGCTCCCAGGCCTGGCTCTTGCCTTTATACTACCTAGCTCCTTTGGGGGTCCTACTATGGCAGTGTTGTACGGAGGGAGCACAGGATGCCATTCTCTTCCTTAACACTGAAACTTCCATGGGGACAGTGGGACACCAATGAAGGGAGGTTGTGTGATGGTGACAGGAGAGGCAGAGAAAGTAGAGGTTGGAGTCGTGGGGCTGCAGGCTGGTGCCATGGGGTCTGGGAGTGATGTTGTGGACAGCAGAGGCCTCTTCCATCTGCACACGGATGAGCATGTTTGGGCTGGGGGAGCAGGGAGGCAGTGAACTCATGGAGGGCAGCCAGACCATCCCAGCCCCTGGCATTCCAGGCCCCTCCAGGTCCCAGCTGTGCTGGCTCCTCTGCCATAAATATGGCTCCATCCTAGGAACAACCTAAGACAGGCACAGTCGCAGGGGGGCCATCAGGTGAGAAAATAGGGATCAACAGAGGTGAGGCTTAGAACCTCACCCCCCCTGTTCTGAGAGAAATCTTCCGCATACGTGGATGTTTTATTGCCCGTGTCTAGCTTGGATTAACACATAGTCTACAGGCACACACCTGATCATCTACATTTGCTCTCTTACAACACTAAACTATGTTTTCTACCTTTATCTTGTATCTACCTACCACTTCAGCATTTTATTAAAAATAATAATAATAAAGAGAGAAATGTGGTATCCACATATAAATCAAGTATAAAAATCAAATGAATATTCATATTTGAACTGACTGTTTATAGTTCATAATGCATGAGCAAAACCGAAAGCTTCTGTGATGACTGCCCTTGTACTGTTCACCATGTAACTTATTCACTATGTAAGAATTTGTTCTCCATGTAAGAACTTGTTCGTTATGCATCAGAAGATTGGAGACTGACGAAAATTAGGCTTGGGGTGGATTAATGATTGTGCATTGAGCATTGACCCCCCTATACAGAATTTTATTGTTGTTATTGTTGTTAACAACCATTTGATCAATAAATATGAGAGATGCCCTCACAAAAAACAAACAAACAAAATATATATATATACACACTTCCAATTGTAAAATAAATAAGTAACCGGGATGTAATGTATAGCATAAGGAATATAGGCAAAATATTGTAACAACTTGGTATGGTGATAGCTGGTACCTAGAATTATCATGTATATAAATGTTGAATCACTGTGTTGTACACCTGAAACTAATGTAATACTGTGTGTCAACTACCCTTCAATAAAAAATGATTATCCAAAAAAAAAAAAAACATGGCTCCATCCTCAAGCCTCTGTTTTCGCCCAGCGGTCCCTTCTCTGTCACATCTCTGAGTCCTGTCAAGTGCCCACTCCTCTGGGATGCACCCCATACCCCATGGTGGCCATACAGTATCTCTGTCTCCCACAGCACTGAGGTCCTGGAGGCCCATCCCCTGTACTTGGCTTGGGGCTTGTGGATAAAATGAGAGTTCCTGTGTCCAGGATTCTCACCCGGCCCTGGCTGACTAGCTCACTGCACACCTGTGGGCAATACATGGCTGTTGACTCTATAAAAAGAGCTCCGCCCAGTGCTCTGCATGCAACATGGTGGCAGGGCTGCAAGGCTGCAGGAGAGCAGAGCAGAGGCTGGAGTGGTGGCAGTGCCGAGGACAGAGGCCCAGAGGACGACTGTGTGGGACGACTGTGCAGAGAGGCCCAGAGGATGGCCGTGTGGACAGAGGGGCCCAGAGGCAGAGACAGGCTTGCTGCATGCAGGCTCGCTCTGAGTGAATGGGATTCTAGTGACTGACCTGCCACCTGGAAATAAAGTTGGGTATAACCCTTTCACCCCAAGAACATTTTGCTGTCAATTTCTTTGGTCACACTGAATCCATAGCGAACTTGCCCGGGGCTGAAACCCATTGGCAAGACAGGGCTGCACAGAGCAGGTACCTGGAACACATGTGCAGAATAAATACATGAATGGACAGAAGAGCAGTAAGTACTGGGGCTTGCAGCAGAGTGCCTGACTGCAGTGGGCTCTCAGTAAGGTTTAATGAAACTGAGCAAAAGGCCCTGAAGGCTGTTCCATGACCTCACATTGTCCCCACTGGCTCCCTCCATCACACACACACACACACACACACACACACGCGCGCGCACACACACACACATGCGTGTGTGCACATACACACACACACATATGCGCAGGCTTGCACACATAGGAACATCCTTCAGAACACTTAGAACATTCTGAAGAGGTCCTGCTTTGTCATGGCCAAATAGCCCTGCCCAGAGCACCAAGACCCTCTCTGGAAATGCCTGTGCACTCTCCCTACACCTCATTCCCTGAACCCTCTCCCTGCCAGACAGCTCTGGGTAGAAAGGCCAGGACTGTGACTCCTGCCCTCCCCACTGACACACACAGCAGCCCTGGGGAGCCTTCTCAGCACCCCACTGTGATTTCAAAAGATGATGGTCTCTGTCAGCTGAATTAATGAATCACAGCCCAGGAGGTGCCAACCTTCCTAAAAATATCTGAGAACCCTCAGTGCAGAGAGAGGCTGTGAAGGCATGTGCATCCTGCTGGAGCCAGCCTGGCCTGCCCTGGTGGCCTGGCACCCCGCCCCCTCTGCCCCACCTGCTCTGAGCCCAAGAAGCCTGAATGGGTGGGGGCAGTGCCACCTCCAGTAGAGCCTTCAGGTCACCCCCACATTATAGATAGGGAAACTGAGGCTCAGGGGGCAGGGCCAGAGGCCGAGGGCTTCTGGTTCCCAGTGAAAGGCTCTGCAGAGTGCTACCTCTGTGGCCAGCTGTGGGTGGGGAGAAGGCAACTCCTGTCTAGGCCCCCGGCTGGGCTGGGCCAGCGCCTGGAGTGAGCCCTGGTGTATGGGGCCTTGGCCACCCCAAGAGCTCCTCTGGGCAGAAGCAGTCACCAGGGGCAGGTGGGGGGCAGGGGGAAGTGGCCGAGGGTACCCAGGCCACGGAGGAGCTGCTCTCTTAGAGCAGGTTTACGCTTCTCAAGCAGGGGAGGTGAGGAATGGCCTCACAGCGAGGGGTGGGGCTGGGCTCAGGCTGCTTCAGAAGGAGCTGAGTCCTTGCCTTTGAAACTCCCATGCAGGGGCCTTCCCGATGCTCACCCCCCATCCCACCCCGTGACAGGATCCTGCCGGGTCCCACTAGCAGCTACAGCCTGATTCTCCCAAGGCGGTCCCAGGACCAGCAGGAGCAGCACCTGGGGGCTTGTGGGAAAGGCAGAATCTCAGGTCTGCGCCAGACCAGCTGGATCGGGTTCCCAAGTTGTTCTGATGCCCTTTCGAGTGTGGGAAGCTCTGGCCTGTGGAACCACTCAGCCTCAGGTCTCACCTGGCGGGAACACCTGTGGTTAACTGCACATGGGGAGTATTATTAATTAGCTGGGACGGGGTTAGCATAGGAAAGGAGGGACCCCTAGGAGGGTAAATCCATATGAAAAGTGGAAACTTCTACTGAGCAACTCTGGATGAATTAGGTTCATAGAATGACTAATTCTGGTGGAAATTTAGCCTGTGAGATTTTGGCCCACCCGCTTGCTAAGGCTGGGAGCTCCTCTGCAATCTCTCTGAAGGCTGCCCTCCAGTGCCAGCTGGGGCTACCTCCCACAACGGGGAGCTCAGTACCTCTCAGGCGGTTCCCTACCGGAAGGACGGCGGTGACTGGCAGGGGGCCCCTCCCGCGGGCAGACCCGCCCCCTGGCCCAGCTGGCCACTCAGCGGCGCTTGGTCTCCGGGAGGCTGCCAGGAACCAGGCCAGCCCTCCTTTGATCCTCAACACCCTGCCACATTCCTCGTGCTTTAGTTCCAGAAATAGTCTTTCTATCTGGGTGTAGGGAGTCATTTTATGGGTCTCCTTCTGCTGAGTGTGAGAGGCCAAAGAGGCCTCTACAGAGACAGGGCTTCACCCACAGGGATTTACCATGTTGGCCCCATTTCATCCCTTCTTCCAGCACCAAACAAGTGGGCACCCTGGGGCTTAGCTAAGTTCGGTGGCTGCAACGGCCCTTTGAAGCTGCAGGTGCCTCGGTGCACACTGGGTGCAGAGGTGTGCTCGGAACTGGGCAGCTTGTACATGTCAAGCTACCGGCAGGATGCCCAGGAACCTCGGGGGCCCTGAGGAGCATGTCCCAGGAAGCTCAGATGTGTGCAGGACAGGGGTTCCAGATCTCTGCCCCATCCCCACGTTCTCTGTGGGGCTCCAGACCAGTACAGCCCCAGCCTGCTGGACACCAGCTGCCCACAAGCTTCGAACTCACACCCTCTGCAGCTGAATCCAGCCTCCTCTTCCAGCCTTGTGCTGTCTTGTCTTCCTGAGTGGCTCCATTGTTCGCCAGGGTCCAAGCCACAAACTGGGGGTCACCTTCAGCTTTGCCCACCCACTCCCCCCTATCTCCTCCATGCCTCCCACAGAGTTCTGTGAATTCTGTGATTTTCAGGTTAGTTCTGCTAATTCTACCCCTTCATTTCTCTGTTCTCTGTCTTCTCTCCATCCCCATTGCCAACAGCTCTATCCAACCCCTTGAACTTATCACCTGTTGCCTCCAGAAATTGATCTTCCTGTTGCTGTTCCTCTCATCTCCCCTCCTACCATTTACCATCCACACAAGCGGCACAGTGATCTTTCTGAAATACAGAGGCCACGGAGCAGGCCAGAGCAGGAAGGACTGTGTAATCCCTTTCAGGATGCAAAGAGAGAAGGGGCAGCCCAGAGAGGGCCAGAAACCTGTGGGAGGCCACACAGCCGGACGCAGAGCCAGGGCTTGAACTGATGTGCTCTGGCTCACAGGCCAAGGTTGCTACTAGAGCAGCTGTCATCTGCAGATGGAAGCTCTGGCCTAGTGACTTCACAGGCATTGAACTCTGCACAGTGGTTATGTTTTACCAACAAGGGATCCTGTTTTACCAGCCAGCTTGCTATAGGCACACAACTAGCAGGGGCTCCTACTCTCCCTCTGGGAACTCCGAGCCCTCAGGCTGGATGTGACCTGTTTCCCAGGTCAGGCACCCTCTGTACCTCCCAGGCCAGACTCAGTTCTCTGCCCCACACCGCTGACTGGAAGCAACCCACTCAGGGAGCCCTTCCCAGGGTGGCCAGACTTGTTTCTCCCTGTGGTTGAACTGCAACTGCTTCCTGGAAACTATTACGAGTTCCTCACCCTTTGGGCCTGCACCACGCCTGTTAGGGTCCTCAGGGAGTGCCCGGGGCTGACCTCCTTCCCTGCCTGGCCTCTGAACCGCCCAGGGGTCTGGAGCTCATGGATCAGAGCAGGACACTCTGCAACTCTGTGTGTTTCTGCCCTAGCTGCCCAAGTTCCTGAGGGCCTGGGAAATCTCCAAGTCAGCCTCGCAAGCCCCCAGCTCTGGTCCAGGATGCCAAGGTGGAGCACGCTGTGCCCAGTCATCACCCTCAGCTGAGCCACATGCAGCTGAGAGGCTGTGGGGGTGTCTCAGGTGTCCCTTTCCTCTTCCTAGAAGTCTCCTCACTGCCCCTTTACCCTGTGAGCCCTGCAGGACAGGGACTGAGTTTCTGCTCCAGCTCCTTCTCAGAATCTCCTGATCCTGTGGGATTACTGGGTGCCTGAATGTGCCAGAAGCCACCATGGGAACCATCACATATATTCACTGCTCCTCCCAGTAAGATCTGGTGACTATTACTCACCCATTTTACAGATGACAAAGCTAAGATCTGGACTGTTGGTGTCACTGGGAGAGGACCATCTCCTTAGGAAGTGGCAGTGCTGGTATTCAAACCCATGTGGGTGACTCCTGGGTATAAGTTTCCCCCACAGGCCAAGCCGTATCCCACTCAAGGTGCTGCCTCTGGAGTGAGGGCTGGAGGCTTGGGGCCCTCAACCTGCTCTGTGCCCGAGTCCAGCCCCGCAGGGCTCTATGCCTGCAGGGCAGCAGGAGGGCGTTAGCCCCAGGGACCTTTGTCCCCCTGAGCCCCCCTCTTCCCCCCAGCTGGTCGGTCAGTCAGCCAGACAGGGGGGCCTGACGGAGGCGGGCAGTGCTGGCAGCCAAACAGAGGGGTCTGCAGTCAGACACTTCCTCTCTGCACAAAGCCCTACTTCCCCCCAGACACAGGCCTCGGCCACAAGGACCCCAAAGAATGCCTGGAATGTCGTGGGGCCAGACGGCCTCCTGCACATGAGGAGAGGCTGGCTTTGTGTTCAGTTTGCCAGGATGACTGACCCCAAGTCAGAAAGGTCACTCCCTGACCTGTGACCCTGCCCTCTCATTCCATCTCTGGGGGAGGCTGGGCTTCCTTCCTCCAGACCCCCAGTGTCCCTTCCCTGACAGTGGCCCCGGCCCCAGTTTTGCAGCAGGTTGGGGAGAGAGAAGGAGTGCCTCCTGCAAGGTCACACAGGTGGCCCTAAAGACACACCTGGGGGACCTCCCAGTGCGGAGGCCGGGAGGGGCTCCCCGGTGTCCATTTGCACAGTCAGCCCACAGTCCCCGCCTCAGCAGCTCTTCCAGGGCTGGGCTGCTCTGTGCCACCTGGCCATGCCTGCTGAGCACCCCAGCTGTCCTAGGAGCTGCTGCGAATCCTTGTGCTCCCAGGGCTTGTATTTTAATGGGAGAGATAGACAAACCTGAAGGGAATCACAGAACGTGAGGTGTGCTATGGAGAAGAGCGCAGTAGGGCTGGGCGTGTGGGAGGGGAATCGTAATCTTATTTAAACAGGCCGTCCTTAAAGGAGATGTTTGAGTGAAGACAGGAAGGTGAGCCTTGTGGGGGAAGAGCATTCCAGAAACAAAGAATGGTATATATGAGGCCCTGCTTGTTCAAGGCCCAGCAGGAAGAACAATGTGGGCATGGGAAGGCTGCTAGGAACTGAGGTCAGGAGGTCATGGGGGAGCAAGGTGTAGGCCATGCAGGCTGTAGCCCGGCCTCAGAGCTTGCGCTGGGTGAGGTGGGTGCCCTGGCAGGGTTTTGAGCAGAGAAGTGCTGGGATCACACCTGCAAGTTAACAGGGCTATCTGCTGTACCATGCAGACTACACTGGGGGGCAAGGGAGGAAGCAGGGGTCGCACTAGGAGGCTCCCCAGGCCCGTCATGGCCTGGCCATTCTGCACACACCCTGCACACATCTCTGTCCGATGGCAGCCTGTCCCTAGGGCCTGGGGCAGCACAGCTGCCAGAGTGACATCCATTCCACACTCAGTGGGACAGGCGAGGCCTTGCACTGGGGGACAGGACAGGATGAAGAGCCAGGGGACACTGTGCTTCTCCCAAAGACACCCCTTTTGACAGGGAACAGGCCAAGGTGGCCTCCCCAGTTCTGAGCACCAGAGCTCAGGGTTGAGACCCCCTTTTCCCCACCTTCTAGAGGACACCCCGCACCCTCTCTCCACCTGGCTTAGTGCCCAAAAAGCCTTGTTGGCTGCTCCAAAGTGTAGACCCCAGTCTGGTCTGTGACCCAAGGGCCCCAGAACCACTCCAGGGACACAGGCAGAGCTGGGCTGGTGGTTGGGAGACAGTGGGCTCTCTCTCGGGTCAGTGGAGTTTCAGGAGGGGCCACAGGGCCCACAGGGCTGCTGGCCAGGAGTGGCATGGTTGGTGAAGTTCTTGGTAGAGTCAGGGCCCTGACCAGCCAGGTCTTGCCAAGTTGGTCAGAATGCATGCACGTGCGAGGGAAGGGGAGACAGGGCCATGTCCACCCAACTCCGAAAGCCAGAGAAACATGTCCAGCTTGACTGTGACTCACTTTTCCTCAGCAGAAAACTTTGTTTTTTCCTTCAAAACCACAGACTTCCACCTTCAGACAATAATGTGTTCTCAGGAAGTTACATATTTTGTTTTCCTGTGCAAGCTGCTGGGGGTGCTGTTTGTTTTAGAAATGTTTTGCTCTCGTGGGGTCTGTGGCCACGCTGCCCCTCAGGCTAACCCCACATAGGGTGGCCAGATTTTGCAAATAAAAATACAAGACACACAGCTAGATTTGAATTTCAAATGAACAACAAATACTTTTTTTTCGTCTAAGTATGTCCCATGCAGTATTTGTGACATGCTTAAACTAAAAATATCATTCAACGACTCATTTGAATATCATTCCATTTTAACCTGTATTTTACTTGGCCACCCTGCCCCAAAGTGTACTGACTGTGTGCCACCTAGTCATCAGCCCCACGCTTCCCTGAGGCTTCTGACTCTGTTGACCCTACAGGGGATCCACTGTCTCCCAGTCACTGGCTCAGCTCTGCCTGTGCCCCTGGAGCTGGGCACTGGGGCCCTTGGGTTACAGTCCAGACTGAAGGATAAGGTTTGAAGCAGACAAGAAGAAACTAAATGCCAGGCATCCCCTAAGTTTTGCCCCACTTCTCATTTGTCCACTATCTCTTCTTCCACCTACTTTCAGGAAAGGCTAATAGGTGGTGCCACCCCCTTCGCTGTCCTTTAAAAACTGCTTCCATGGGGTCAGGACCCTCAAAGCGGTCTTTAAGGAGGAGCTTCTCTAGCCCTGACACTCACCCAGGACTACCTGCCCTCCATCCGAGCGAGGCGAGCCAAAAGTTGGCTCTTGAGGAAGGGGATGCCTGTGGCACCCACCAAAGATAGTTCCACACTGCGGCAACCTGGCCAAGGACTCCTCAAGGGCTCAATTCTCTGAAGCCTGCATCCCTCCCCCCTGACACCTGCCTCAGACAACAGTGTTTGAAAGGGGGTTTTCCCCTCTTTTCTAGTGAGATTCCTGAATATGGAGGCCTGCTCCCATTTTAAAGCATTACATCATGACCTTGACGTGTGTATTTTTCCAATTTCATGGAACCGTAGAGCAGGTGAAATACCTCTCTTCCATCCCACCACTCTGACAGATCACCCCAGGTCCCTGACCCTGACTGAACTCTTCTGCTTACTTATATGGAAATCCCCTCTGGACACCTGCTCTCAGGATGGCCCAGCTTGGTCTCAGGTGGGTAAAGACATAAAGAGCTTTCATTGTGGCCTCAAGGAGCTCAGGATGGTGGGAGAGATGGGTAAATGCCATGGGGGTGTTAGGGGCTACCCAGGCTGAGAGAGCAGGGCAGGCTTCTCAGAGGAGGCAATGCCTGAACTGAGTTTCCCGAGGTTAGTAAGAGTCTGTTGGGGAAGGAGAGAAGAAACGGAGTTTCGGAAAGGAGAGCAAGGTGGGCAGAGGCCTAGAGGCTTGGCGGTGATGGCTTTCTGAGCTAGAGGGATGTGGGGAGGTAAGGCTAGGGAGGGCAGTAGCGCTGAACATGGAAGGCCTTGGAGGCTGGCTGGGGGCTTACATTTTATCCTAAAGACAACCAGGAGGGCTGGGGAGGACTGCAGAATTCCAGGTGAGACGGGAGCTCCCTTGAGCTAAGACGGGAGCAGTGAGGCCATGGTGGGGGGGCAGGTTCCAGGAGTAGGGACCCGTCTCCTTCATCCTTGCACCTTCATAGCCCAGACCCTGTGTGCAGCAGGCGCCCAACGTTTGCTAAGCCATCTTGGGTCAGAACAGACAGAAATCTCTGCTCCTCAGTAAAGAAAAAGACAAAAACTAAGGCCTGACTTGGTTCCTCAGCCCTTCACACGGGGAGCCCCCTCCTTGGCTGCACCCCTTTTCTCAGCTCCCTCTGACCCTGCTCTTCCTGGGTTTCTCCACTGCTGGGCCAGGCTGCCTCCTGAGCCCAGGGTCACCACGCACTTGCAGACTCCTGGAGCCTGAGGCCTGCACAGGAGCCCCAGCCCCAGTTCCCATCCCTTCCTGCTGAACACTCCCCACATTGTTCGCCTTTGTGTCCTTTTCCTGTGCCCGAACTATTCCAACTTTAGTGCCCTGGGTCCCTCCAAGGGTCACTTGCCAAACTGGGACTGGCGCCACAGATTGAAAAACAGTCCCCCGAGTCCCTAGGAGCTCCTTCTGCTGAGGAGCAAAGACAGCAGAGACCCTCGCACTCTGCTTCCTCGCCTCCAACCCTCCAACCCGGCAGGACCCTCATTCTGGCCCACAAGGACATCTGTGATCCTGTCTCTGGAACTTCAAGAAGGAGTTTGTCTCTGGAGCAGACTGAAGGCTGACTGCAGTGACATCAGGTGTCAATTCATAAGCTTGATATGGAAACTGCCACCTCCCCAGTGCCATGCTAGGGAGCTGGGGGCAGAACACAGATCACTAACTCATGTGGTCCTGTGCGCACATCTCCTCCCTGAGGGCCCAAGCAGTGAGCAGAACAGGACCGCAGACCTGTGACCGCCCCACAGACCCCTGTGGGCCTGCTCTGCTCTCTCCTCATTTTATTTCCAAGGACTCTAGGCTCAGAGGGGTTCAGCCACCTTCTAAAGTCACAGAGCTGATAAAGTCAGGACTTCTGGTTTCCCATCCACTGCTCTTTCCTCCTCTGGTAAGCACTGCATTGGCCCTGAAGCTATTCCTGGGGAGAGGTGTGGGAAGCACAGCCCAGGCCTGGCTCTGCTGCCTACTTATTATGTGGTTCCCGTCAGCTCTTATCAGGCTCACTGCCTCCTTCCGGCTCTGAACACCAAAGATGTCCAGCCACTTTCCTCTGACCGAGACCCTCTCTGTGACCAAACTCTGGTCAGGCTCTTGGGAGGCCCTGGCTCTCCGGCTTCCGTGCTTGTCTCTGCATTGGCAGATTTTAGCGAGAATCTTGCGATATCAGTTTAGTCAGCATCCGCCACCCCTGATATCTGATGGGGCTCCTCACCCCTCACCACTCCCCAGGTGATGTGCGATCCCCCTGGCTGTCTTCAGCCAGAGTCTTGTTAGGTGGGGTTAGCCAGAATTCCCCTTACCCCTCAGGTTTCCTCTTAGTGATTTTCCACACCCAGCCTGCCCCCACGTCTTGGCCATAAATACCCTCTTGCCCTTGTATTGGAGGTGAGCCCAGTCTCTCTCCCCTACGGCATATCCCCACTGCAGTGCTCCCTACGTCGGTTGTGACGGTCCCCCTGAATGAAGTCTGCCTTAACAAACCACAGAACAATTTTTTCTTGAACACCTCTGTTCCCATCAGAGCCCTGCCCTCTGCCTCCTGCCGTCCACGACCCAGGCCACGGGGCTGCAGACACTCTCGGCTCTGGTATGGCCATAAGACTGAAATGGTCTCCAGACATCCTCTCCCACCCTGTGACTGTCATTCAGAACTCCAAGTGTTTTACAGGAGAGACAGCACGATGCCATGAAAATAAACCAAGAACATTGTCCTCTAACCAACCTGAGTTCCTATTTTGTTTCCATCAATTAGTAGCTGGGAGACCTGGGTCAGGTTATTAATGCTTTTTGAGCCTCCAAATCCTCATCTGTGAAATGGCCAGAAATAACTGAGGATTCAATGAACTAATGAAGAAAAATACTTGGAACATTGAAGCTCCTCAATAAACGGCACTAATTTTTACAGCCTCCATAGGCTCATTCTTCCTGTTTTCAGTGGGGAACATGGGCCTGCCCAGCGGTCTGTGGACAGGAAAGGCAGCCCCTGCTCTAGGCTGCAGCTGGGGCCCCCTCGCTTCTACCTGCTCCCTGCCAAGCCCCAGGGGAGCAGAGGTCCCCGGGTAGCCTGCCTGTCACCTGGCACATGCATGACTCCAAGGTCCCCAGGGCCACAGCCCACTGGGAGCCATCAAAACATAGGTGGTGTGGTAGGCAGAATAATGTCCCTGCAAAGACAGCAGGTCCTAATCCTTGAAGCCTGAGTGTTACCCAGTGGGCTGAATCGCATCCTCCCAAGGGACGCAGCTAAGACCTACTCTTTGGTACCTGTGCATGTGGACTTACCAGGAGGTAAGGGCTTTGCAGATGTAGTGAAGGATCTCGTCACGATCTCGTCCTGCCTTAAGGGTGGGTGCCAAGTCCAGTGACTGACGTCCTTATAAGAGAAAGGAGGTTTGACACATCCAGGGGCGAAGGCCATGGGAAGGTGGAGGCAGAGACGGGAGCTGTGCTGCCACAGCCAACGAACACTGCGTCCACCAGAAGAGGGGAGAGGGAGGGAAGGGTCCTCCCCAGGAGCCTCTGGAGGGAGGGTGGCCCTGCTGACACCTTGATTTCAGACTTTGGGCCTCGAACTGTGAGAGGATCAATGTCTATTGTTTTAAGCCATCACATTTGTGGTGATTTGTTGTCACCACTGTATGAAACTAGTAACTAATTTCATTAAGCACTTTGAGATGGGGAATTGTCTTCAGTTATCCAGACGGGCCCTAAATGCAGTCACCTTTGCCTTTATAAGAGAAAGGCAGAGGGAGGTTTCACTACACACAGAAGAGGAGGTGATGTGAAGGGGGAACAGGGGGAGGTTCAGAGTTGCCGGCTCTGAAGATGGGCGCGAGGCAGCCACAAGCCAGGAAATGCTGGCGGCCACCGGAGGCTGGAAGGGCAAGGAACAGACTCTCCCTGGAGCCTCTAGAGGGAGTGCAGGCCTGGCCCTACCTTGAATTTGGCCAGTGAAACTGATCTGGGACTTCTGGCTTCCAGAACCGTGAGAGAATATATTTTTGTTATCTTAAACCACCACATTTGTGGTAATTTTTACAGCAGCCATAAGGAACTAATAGGGGCTGCACAGATGAGGCCCCATCAGCCCCAGGGCTCAGGGGCTCAGCCACAGTCAGCGGCGTCTCACCCAGAACAGCATGCCGGCCAGCCCTTACCCTAGTCCCTCACTTCCAAAGCCCCAAACAGAAAGATGGCCGCCCCAAAGCCACTTTCCATGGCACTGGGTTTATAGTGTTCTGTGGGAGGTGAACATGCAAACAACTCTCTCAGCTCCCAAGTCCTGGAGCTTAATGTGGAACTGAGTGGGAAGCGGGGGCAGGAGCAGTTTGGGAGCCAGGACACTTAGGGGAGGGGAAACCTTTTCTCAGGTGTGGCCAGCTGTGCCCTGGGCTTCTGCCAACCTAGGCCAGGAACCAGTCCCTGGGGGCCTGAGGAGAAGAGGTCCAGTACACCCAGGATCCTGTCTGGCCTCCCCCAACCTCATCCCACCCCCAGAAAACCCTCTCCTCTTCAACCACGATACTCCCTAGTCCCAACCACAGCTCCTGGGGCCTATTTTGGAGTTGTCCTTTGTAACTGTTCTTCCCAGGGAGACCCAAAGGCCCTGACTCATTCATTTTAAACCTGATACCCCCATCATCTAGCAGGTTTTGAGTTGCCATTTTGTAAGATGCAGAAGTTCTCAGAAAGGAGTAGCTCGAGTAGACCAGTACTTCTAAAGGAGCAACCGTCTCCTGGGCCCATGTTTCTGAGGCTTATCCAAATCTACAATGCCAGTTGTTAACTCACAAAGAAGCTAATGGGTTTCCCTGTACTGTTCAGATACTGCTTTATGTTGTTTTCCTTCTTCTGGTCTGCAAAAAGCAAGTAATTCCCTCACAGAAATATTAATTACCAAAGCCAGATTCCAGAGAGCCTCCAGCCAGAGCCAGGCTTTTCAGGGGACACTGCACCCCTCCCTCTCAGAGCAAGGAGATCTGAGGGCTGTGCTGCACTGTGTGTCAGCCTGGCCTGAGGCAGAATTTTCGAGGAGACAGACAGTGAGCAGGAAGACCCATGTCAGGAACCAAAGCATGTTGGACACTCGACATGGCTTTGAATGCCACAGAGAACGCAAAGCCATGTCTTCCCCATATGAGTTGCTCTCGAAAATCCAGATAAATGTCCTATTCACAGTGGGGAAAACAACTGCCCTGATTAATTGTGCTTCTGTTTATGCCTCAATTCTCTAGAGCTCTGAGTGCATTCCCATCAGGCCATCTGCCAGACGGACGTGCTGCCACACACAGCTTCTGGGCGCAAACTGCAAGGCTTGTGAGACTCAGGCAAGCCTGTCAGAATTTCACTTATTGAGTGGCCATCATCAGAGAACAAGCTCTTAGAGAGTGAGCTTGGGAAATGGGTGTGTAAGCAAGATCACAGTTTTATGAGTTCAGCAGTTTTTCTTTTTCTGCTAAAAATATTAGCCTGTGAAAATCTTACAGTGTTGGAGGAGATACACTCAATTGCTAATTATCTACAAGAGGTTGATCTGTTGTCATATTCTTTCCACCACTGCAAGGGGCGCTCAGCTTGGTGAGCAGGGCTGGGCTGGCCTTGGAGAGGGAGTGGGGGCGATGTCTTTCCCAGGCCCTGAAGGCCAGGGCGTGGGGTGGGGGCAGCAGGGAGATATGAGGATGGCCTGGATGGGAAAATGTGTGGCTGTAGACAGGAAGTCGTTCAGCCTGGGCTGGTGGGATAGCGATGGCCTGGCCAACTCTGCTGAGCTGGCACCTGGCCTTTGAACGACTGCACTCAGGGACGGGCAGTGCTGGGCACAGCTGGCCTCCTGGCCACCTTGAAAAGAGTCTGCTTCCTTATCTGGTTGACTCTGCGTTGGAACTCAGGGGAACCAGGCAGGACCCTTCGGGGGCAATCCTGTCCCTGGATGGGTGCAGCTAGGCCCACTGAGCTGGACAGGAGAGAAGCTGGGGCACTGGGTTCTGGTCCCTAATGCTTGGACGCTGGGGTCAGGGACCTCCTGGAACCTCAGTCTCCTCCTCTCTGGAACGGGATGCTAATGTTGACCTAGCCTGAGTTTTTGCCAGGATTAAATGGGAACATGGAGGGGGTGGTGGTTGTTATTACTGGCATAAAAAGAACTATTTCCCAGCTCATTAACGTGGAAAATAAAAACGTCTGGATGCCTAAGGACAAAGGCCCAAGGCCCTTTCCGCACTCCCTCCTTACTCCCACATTGTTGGGAGTTTGTTTTGTTTTCTCTGGAACATCCAGAACAATGGGTCCTGGGGGCTGGCTCTGCAGCTATTCACACCCCTGAGGGATGCATTCCCTGAGCTGAGGCCACATTCCAAGGGTAGGGGCTCTGGGGGAATGTTTACCTGGGTCAGTCCTGTGGCCCAGAGGGGCCGTGCTGGGGGCCCGAAGCACAGGACACTATCGTGTCACCCCCACAGCTGCTGAGAGCCTTAGCCCACAGCTTCCAGAGCTAGTTTTAAGTCATCAGCCAATTCAAAGTCAGAAAATGCCAAGAAGTGCCAGGTCCCTCCTCCAGCTCTGACACTCCAAGATGCTGCCTGGCCTCAACACAGTTCCCAGCTGCCAGGCTTGCTGGCTCCCCCCTCTTTCGACATCTCTGAGGCCCCCCTGCAGTGCCAGGTGAGGGGCAGGGCACCAGGGAGGAAGCCTAGGTGGGCCTCGTCCCTCCTCTGCTTTCCAGGTAGGGCCTTGAAGCCCTACAGTATTTAGCTCCAGGCCTGGCTTTTCTACATGGCACCCTGGTCCGTGACTCCTCAGTATCGTCTGTGCCACCCCCTCCCTCATCCCACCCCTCCCAGGGGTGACTGGGGCAGCTGAGGACTTAAGGAGTTTGAGTGGCTGTTAGGACCCTGACACCCACACTCAAGGGGGGCTGCTTGTCAAAGGTATCAGTTTACAAAAAGGGATGCCCAAGAAGCTCCTGCCTGGTTACTTGGGAGGCGGCCTGAAATCCACCCCAGCCCATCTTCTATTTGGCCAGGCTTGTTTGCCTCAGTCTTTGCTCATGTCCTTCCTTTCACCTGGACTCTCTCCCTCCTCACCTCCTGCCCTCGGAGAACCAGCCAGAGCCTCACCCCCTCCAAGAAGCCTCCTTGCACAGACCCTTGTGCCACTGGAGTCACAGCACAGCCATCCCATGCTTTGCTTGCAACCTCCCTGATACTTGGGCCTGATTCTAGAGGCTCTGCCACTTCCGGGCCATATGACCTTCTCTCTGACAGGGGGACAGTATTACCCACCTCGTAGTGTCATGAAATGCCTGGCACACAGCAGATGCCAACAATTATTGCTGCCCCTGGATATTCCATGGGAGAAGGGGGCTTGAATGGCACCCTGTGCCAGTCCAGGGCACACACCACAACCCAGAGTTTAAAAAAAAATCTACAATAGAAATGGAAACTGATCTCTATGGAGTCTACACTATTTCTTGGGCCTTTCCTGCTTTCTGGGAGGCAGAACTTATCACCAGAGGGACAAAGCAGGCTGGAATTTCTGTTTCAGTTCTGTGTAGAAGCAGTTGTTTTCATGAACCAGAGGACACCCAGTTATATCCTTTTTTCCTGTGGAAAATGAACAATGGGGTGAGAATTCCCACTATGAACCCTTTCCCAGAATGAGTGGTTCCCTGGGAATTCCCTACGCCAAGTGTTTTGGGGTCTCTAGTCTCTGGACAATCCCTTTCCTGAAGCTCAAGGTCCAGATCCGAGCACTTCAGAGGAAGGGCAGACCTGGACGTGGGCATCATGTAAGTGTACACAAGGCTCAGCTCTGTGGCAATACTGATTCCAGAGGGCATTATGCCCAGAGTCCACATTCAGCCAGGCCATGGCCAGTCTGATTCTGGGGGCCTGTTTAGATGAGTGTCTTGTACATAGTAGGTGCTCATAATTACATGAGTTAGACTAAGCCTCTAAAGACCCCAGCTTTGTGGAATAATTAAGCCACAGAGGTGCTGACGATCACAAAATCCTGGAGGCAACACTAGCCAGAGAGGGTGACCTGGGGGTGACTGAGCTGGGCCTTGCTACTGGCAGAGGTGTGATGGGCCAGGCGGAGGGGAGAGGGGAGTGTGGCAGGTGGACACAAGTCAGTGGTGGGGTCCCTGGTGTGGGACTGGGCAGGGACTGAGTGGGAGTCACAGGAGGCTTGGAGCAGAGGGTATATGTTAAGAGGCTGGATATGCAAATAAAGCCATATCACAGAGGCCCTCAGCAATGGACAGTGGGCAGGAGTGGGCCTGAGGCTCTGTCTGGAAGGCTCATTCGTGTCTTGAAGAAGACTGGGTTTGGGGAACACTAACCTGACTGTCCTTGGGGCTGGCTGGTAGGGTAAGGCTGTGGGGAGGCCAGAAGGGGGCCTATGTGGGGAGGACTGGCACCTGCATCTGGGCCCTGGCAGTGTAGGTGGGCTGGAGAACTGAGCATGTGTGGAGTTGCTTACACACTCCAGGTGGGCTGAAAAGCTGTGGGGCCCACAACAGGAATAAGGGTGTTAACAAGGGGAGCATGTCTGGTGCAGGAAAAGGCGTGGATCCGGTGCTAGACAGTTGAAACAATCACACCTATTTCTCCTCTGTGTGCACCCGTAAGTACATGCACATTCAGCCGTAAGTGGGCGTAATGAAGTGCCCACTGCTGGCTAAGGGGCCCTGTGGTCATCCACAAACATTCTGGAGTCTGCACTATGGGCCGCGTACTGTGATAAGCTAGAGAAGCGACAGAAAGCACTGTCTGTTTAGCGCCATTGTGTGCCAAGCTTGCAGAGGAAGAGCCTCTGAGCTGGGTTTGCAGGGGATTAGGGGTGTGCTCCTGGGCCTGGGTCAAGACATGGGGCGTTTCCATGTGGGCCACAGACATGGGGCTCTAGGGAGATTAAGAACTGGGGACACTATAAATTGACATTCTTTAATATTGGTTCAATATTTGCATATGGGGGACATATGAGAGTTGAGTGGGAAGAAGGTAGAAAGGAGAACGCTTTCTGTCAACCCGAGCAGCTCAGCTCTGTCCCCACACCAGGCCACTTGGAAGACCAAAAGCCTCCTTAAAAAGCCCCCCAACCATCCTGGTTGTATCTTCTCACATCCCCAAGTATCTTGTCCAAGACTTCATTTGAACTATAAGCAGTGATCCCCCTTTAAAAAGTTCTAGTCCATGCCAACTTGCATTTCCTTCCACTTCCTGTGACATGCCAGTGCCTTAATACAGCTCCAACATGGGCACGGGGAGTCATGGGGAAGAAAGGCCCTCTGGGCCAAAGAAGGGCCCATCCAGGAGGTGTAAGGGTGCTTCTCTGTGGCTAGAGGGTAGACTGGGATGTAGAGATGGGCAGGAGATGGAGGCAAGCAGAGCCAGATCGACTAAGGCTTTCGTGCTGAAATTGAAATTATCATGCTTTCGAACCTTTGGCTAGATCATGATCTCTGAGCGACTGCTACTCCATGCGGCCAGGAGGCAGGGTGAGAGGGTACTCTCCAAGCCAAAGTCCCGGGCAGAGGGGCTGGGGGCATGCACACTGAAACACAGGTTGTTCACACATATGCTGGTCACATCAGAACCGCCAACACAGCCTTTGTCTTCAAACTTCTCCAGTGTGACTCCTTAACTCCTTTTAGAGTTGGGGTGTTTTGTGACTGGGGGTGATTATGGACTTTCAAAAGCCGTGGTAATGTGTCCACTTTGTCATAATGAGCCACCAGGCTGGGAGCCTCTGCTGCGGAATGCTCAGAGCTGTGTCATTTCCCTTTAGGTGACTTGCTGATCCCTGGCAAGGGGTGCAGGCGGCAGGCCCAGGTGCAGGGCTCTCGAATCTTGGACAGTGGCCTAAGCAGAGGCAGAGGCATCCGTGGAGACAGCCTCCCTTGCCCAGGGCCTGGCGACCTACCTGGCTCCTTGGCTGCTCCGGGGCCCCCCTGAGGAGGGGCCCTGATCTCCGCGGATTCTGGGGCTGAGCGGCGGGGCTCCCCACCCCTCTGCCCTGGTCCCTGGGGTCCTGGATTTTCTCTCCAGGCTGCTCTGAGCAGTTGCTGGCTATGGTAACCAACCAGATGTGGCACCCAGCAGAAGCAGGCAGTGACACCATTCTCGGGCCTCAGACGGACAGGTGGTTTTACCTCTGGAGGCTCTGGCCGATGGCCCCACCCACCGCCTGGCCGGAGGAAAGGTGTTCCAAGGGACATGTCCGGGCCATGAGCCTCCGGGCAGTGACCCAGAACAGGAGCCCGGGGCCGCTTACCTACCTACCTTACCTCTTACCGACAGCCTCTTCAAAGCTCTGGGGGAATGAAGGGAAGATAGGGGGCTCCTGTTTGCTGAGGGCCAGCCATGAGCTGGCCAGCTGACATAAGTGAACTCCCACATGACTGCAACAGCCTTAGGAGCAGTACCAGCATCCCATTTCACAGAGGAGGAAAGTGAGGCTCGGAAAGGTAAAGTAACTTGCTTAAGCCCTCACAGTTAGTGGGCATGTGGCTCTGTGACTCTGGAGCCATGCTCTGCATCAACCAGTGGGATATGCTTTGAAGGACAAATAACAGCAATGTACCAGTTCCAAGAATGGAAATGGCCTCAGTGCCACCTGGCTTTTTGTTTTCTGAAATCTCTGTTGAATCCAGCCAAGTGGAAAGTCCAGCCCTTATTCACTTCCAGGCCTCACAGGCTAAGCCCTGCTCTCAGCTTCCTGCCAGCCCCAGGTTGGCCCTCCCTGGGATGCTCCTAATGCATTTGTCTGGGCTTCTCTTGAGTCCAGGAAACTCCCCAGGACACAGCTGAGGCTGGGCGGCAGGCACCACACATGTGCTGTGTCTGGAGAGAACAAAGCGGGGTTTTCCTTGGACTCCATGAGCACAGGGGCTTTTCTTCCTGGCTGGCTCTGTCTGCCCAGCACCCACCCTCTGCCTGCAGGAACTCTCTCAAGGCTGGGGGACCTGGACTTTGGGCCAGTAGTGGGCAGTGAGCTTGCTCAGACTACCCAGTGAGAGGGCTTCCCCAGAACAGCTGATGAGATCATCTGCCACTTCAGGCTGCACTGAGCTCCTCAGGCTCAACAAAGCAGGCCCAGGAGATACCCTGCATGACTCATTGGGGGCCCATGCACTAAGGGCTTCCAGCCCGCAGGCGAAACCAGACACAGAGGGCCATTGTTTGCCCCAGAAGCCCCCACTGGCACGGCACAAATGGAGTCATTTGTGTTTTACCCCTGGTTCTCTATAACGGTAATCCTTCTTGGAGGTGGGGGGCCACCAGGCTGCCTGGGTCCTTGCAGCAAGAGGAAAGTCAGTATCCAGTCACCCACCCACAAATCCTACAAGAATACCCCCAATATAGGACTAGGGCCAGGCCTGGGAAAAAGCAGTCCTCCTCTCTCTTCCTCCTGGATTTAAAAACAAAACAACTAAGAAGGTTATGGATCAATAGGAGAGATCAAATGGACAGCGTTTATCGTAATCTCTTCAGACCCTTATCTAGGGCATAAACTCGCTGACCCAGACCCACACGCCATCCCGTAACTTGGCCCACACTAGGGAGCACAGACCCAAGGGGCTGGCATGGAAGGCACAGCGCCTGGTGGCCTGAGCTGGGCAGAGATGGGGGATAAGGAGGGGAGGGCTGAGAGGCTGCTCTTGGGTGTGGACTAAAGTGGGGGCCCTTAGAAACCTCAAGGGGAAAAAAATCAAAACAGCATTTTTTCAAAGGAATGAAAGGCTATAAAAGTGAATTCACAGGAAGTAAAACCCAAATGACTAATAAATTCACAAAGAGGTTGTCAACCTCACTAGTTATCAGGGAAATGCAAATTAAAATAAAGAGATACTATTTTACACCCATAAGATTGGCAAAAATTACCAAGACAGATAGCATCAAGTGCTGACAAGTTGTGGGGAACAGGGAGCCCTCAGGAGCTACAGGTGGGAGTGAACACCATGCAGGCAAATGGTGAGTTTTTGTTGAAAACCATTATGCAAAATCAGTACACATACACTTAGAGAACATACACCTAGAGAACAGGAATGCGCTCCTGCTGACTCAGCCCAGGGGCACTGGAGCAGGCCTCAGGAGCCCACTGCGGAGGGCCCATCTCAGGGAAGTGTCCCACACATACCCTCTTGGGGACATGCTTCCCCAGTGTACAGGCTTTCTCCAGCAAAACTTGGAAACCTGGTCCCAGTGAAGGCCTTCACCCCCAGTCCAGCCTGGAGCTGGCCCGCTGTGCAACTGCTGACACTGTGCATGGTGCTATATGGAGGCCTGGAGTCAGGATGCTGACCTTGAAGAAGGCAAGTCAACCCACTCCTGTCAAGTCCCAACTTGACATCCTGACACTTCTAACTCACTACCTGTATTAGTTTTCTCTTGTTGCATAACAAATTGCTACAAACCTAGCAGCTTAAAACAATACATCATTATCATCTCAGCTCAACAGTTTCCCTGGGTCAGTAGTCTGGGCACGGCTTAGCTGGGTCCTTTGCTTGGGGTCTGACTACACTGTAACCCAGGAGTGAGCTGGGCAGCATTCTCATCTGCAGGCTCAAATGGGGAAGAACCAGCTTCTGACTTCATACATTTCCTTGCATGAACTCTTTGCTGACCATCAGCTGGAGGGCATCCTGATCTTAGGGGCTGCCTTTGCTTCCTTGTCAGGTTGGCTTCCTCAACATGACTGCTTACTCCATCAAGCTGGCAAGGAGAGGCTCTCAAGCAGGAAGTTTGAACTCTTTTTTAAAGGTTTTCACCTGGTTAAATCAGGCCCACATAGAAAAATCTATGTTTTGATTAACTCAAAATCAGCTGATTTGGGAATCCTAATGACACCAGCCAAGTCCCTTCACCTTTGCCATATTCTATGGACTAGGAGAGGTCACAGGTCCTTCACACTCAAGGGGAGGGAACTATGGGGCCACCCTAGAATCATGTCTACCGACCTGCCTGACTGTCTTCCTGAAAGGAGGGCTCCAAACTTCACTGAAGGGAGAGGAAGCCTCCGGCTGCACAGAACCCCCTGGGAACCACAGCCTTCCCAGTGTGGGGTGGGGCAGGGCAGAGCGCCCAGTCCCCAGAGGGAGGGTGGAAGGGATGGCGCTGGAGTATGTGTCTACTCAGGTGTGGAGGCTACGAGAGAGGGAGGGGTGGGGAAGAAGTCCTGGGGAGGGCTGGCCTCTCAGGCAGCATAGCTAAGTGAAGAAGGGGCTGGGGCAGGCGTGTGCTCTGCTGGTGCCCCGGGGTAGCCACTGAATTTCTCCCTTCCCAGCTGAGAGGATCCCCAAGACAGGCCCCTCTCCCCTCATGTCAGCTCCTTACATTGCAGCCTCTTCCCCTGCCACACCATCCTTGCCATCAGGGGACCCATCCACCCCCTCTCCACTCAGCTTCCACAGGCACCTAAGAGGTCAGCTAAGGGGCAGCTGTGCAGGCGCTGTGTGTCCCCGCAGAGGGACAGTAGAAGGATTGTCACTGGGCAGACGTGACCTCAGCCTGCCGGGCCCAGCTCATCCTGCTCCAGGGAAGAACATTGTCGCTCAGGAACAAGCACCCACTATGATGGGTCTCCTCCCACCACTGGGTTGAGAGCTGGCAGGGCCCCTCAGCAGGGTCAGAACCTCCAGTGCCTGTGCCCTGCCTGGGGAGCCCAGGTTCAGCTGGTGGCCTGGCAGGTGTGAGCCCCAGATCCAGGATCCTGCCAGCTGCCCTGCCGCACTCCCTGCCCAGTCCTTGAGTACTTCTGCCTGCCCTCCCTCCTCACCTTGGCCACCTGAGATCCCCCGTGCCTGCTGAGCTGCGGACTGGAGGAGGCACCTGCCTGCCTGATCAGGTTGAGGAACAGTCCCTGCCCTGCGTCCCTCACCAGATCCTGGACCTTGGGTCTTCCCCCGAAGTCCCCCCACACCCGGCCTCCCCGCCACTCTCAGCCTGACCTGAGGTCTTCCATTCAGAACCGAGACTCTCAGTCACCCCCAGCTTCTGCTTATTCCTAAGCAAGCAAGGATCCCAGAGCAAGGCGTATGCGATCAGAGGTGGGACCCTGACCTTGTGGATAAACCCTCGGAGCGTCCCCAGCTCAGCTCCCTCGCACCCCAGGCTTTCGCACCACTGCCCTAGGCCCTCATATGCAAATCACAGAAATCAGCGCTGGCTGACTGACTTAGAAGAGGATTTTAGTGGGAGGACCTCAGGCAGCTCACTGGATTATGGGGAAGGCTAAAGAAGCAGGCTGGGAACAGGCAGGAACCGAGGAGCTGAGCACAGCCGGGCAGTGCCCCCCGCAGGGACAGTGCGCTGGTACCTCCCACCCCTGGGGGACGCTGCCAGACCCTCCAGTCCTTGTAGCTTCTCTCTGAAGCCTTGCTTCTCTCCCTCCAGACTGACTGGTAAACACAGGTCTTCGCCATCACTCCGGCCGAGGAGCAAGGAGGGGCCAGCAGCCCCCGTCATCCTCCGCAGCGGGAGGACCAGGGCTCCCCTGCTTTGGGAGTCCTCCAGCCGAGCACACTCTCAGGTCAGCGCCCCCGTCGTGGCCGCATGACCCCCGGGGCCCAGCATTACCAGGCCATGCTGTAGGGGCCGAGGTCTCCCTGATCCGTCTGAGGGCAGCTGGAAGGCAGGTCACTCTCCGGAAGTGGCCAGTGCGCTGTTCCATATAAGGTGATGGCGAGGACGGTGCCTTGTCTAGTCCCAGAACCGCCCCCTCCCCCACAGCGGCCCAGCTCTCCGCTTTAGGCCAAAAGTCCTGCATTTTTTACCGACGTCCCGTTACTCGAGGTTTCCGACTTTCCGTATCTGGAATCTGACTCACAGACTTAGGCTTGACTAGTGTTTTGCTCCTTTAGCAAACGGCCACCCTCGGGGCCCTCAAATGGGGCATTTCTTCTGTGATTTCAAGAGATTCCCTATTAAATTGCTTGGCAGCCCTGAACAAGGACAAAGAGCTGTGTCCCCAGAGAATCCCTGGGCCGGGCTGGGCCAGGTGGAGGGTGAGTGGCCAGCCACAGCCTCCTGCCCCCGAAAGGCAGCCAGCATCCTGAGGGCACCTCTGGGGGGCCGGGGGGCCAGACCCCCTGGCCCAACCCAGGCGCAGGAGAGGGACTGCTCCCTCAGCCCTACATCCAGAGGCTTCTCTTCTTTTCCGCTGCTCAGGGGATGCGCCTGGGAAGGACTGGGTGCTCATCCACCACGGCCTCCTGCTCCCTGGGGCCCCAGCCTGCCCGTTCCAGAGACCTGAGCGCTGGGCCTGGACACGGGCTGGGGTCCCTCGGCACAGCCACCTGGAGGCTCTGGGGGTCTGAAGGGGAAGAGCACAGCCAGGAGGCTGCACCCGGAGCGGCTGTTCCCTTAGCGCTCAGACCCTCGGAAGGAGCAGAGGCCCTCCAGGGCTTCTTGGCTAGGCCGGCTAGCTGCCCACCTTGGGAAGAGGAATTTGACCCCCAAGAGAGGGGATCAGATTGCACATTCCTGAGGCCTGACTCACTCCCGGTCCTGCTCTGGCTGCAGGAATGTGTTTATGTGAAGGGGCTGGGAGGGAAGCTGAGGGCCTAAGAGGGGCTGCACACACCATGTGCCTGTTCGCTCTGCATCCAGCTGGCTTGGGGCGAGGGACGAGGGGCCTTCTTGAGGAGGAGGGGACAAGGCTGTGACCTCTGGGGCTCCTGGGATGTAGTGCTGCAGGGGCCCCAGAGGACCAGAAGAGGGAGGGCCAGACGCAGACCAGAACTGAAGCTTTCGCCCTGTCCAGAGCTGGCTTTAACTCGATCCCGTGGGGCGAGTGGAGCGGGTCCAGTCCAAGCAGGGCCTCCCCTGCCGTGACCCTGGGAAAGGGATTTGCTCCCTCCCCACCTCCTTCCACAAAGGACAACCTTCCAGAGGGGGCAGAGGGTTTGGTGAGGCTCCCGGCTGCTCCTGGCCTCCCTCTCAGGGTCCTGACTGTGAATGAACCCTAGCCCCTTACCCCCTGTGTCTCCCTGAACTCTCCCTTGAGACGTCTGTGGTTGTTTTCTGTCCCCCAGCTGTGGCGGGAGCTCACACACGCTTCACTGACACTGGCTGCTATCACCGAGGGCATATGCCATCGGGCACTGTGCTACGCCCTTTACATAGTGTGGCCACGTGCCCTGGTTTGCCTGGGACAGTTCTGGGTTGCTGGACAATTATTAATAATGCCTCCTTTCACTCTCAAAAGCGTCCTGGTCTGAAAGATAACTAACTATATTCACCCTTACTTTATAGGTATTATGTTATTTAATCCACACCATGCCCACAGAAGGGGTTCTGCTAATAACCCCATTTTATGTTGCAGAAACTAAGGCTGAGAGAAGAAAAGTCACTTGCTCAGGGTCATATAGTTAGAGGCATCAGGTCTGGAAGCCATTAGGAACTTAGCTCCTGACTTCAAAGCCCCTTTGCTTAGCCACAACACCATACTTCCTCTCTGAAAATCCTTTGATGCTTTGAAGGACTGAAAATCTAGTATCTCCAAATAGGAGAGAAATAACAACTAAAGTCCTGGAGTTATCTTGGCTCTCTTGCCAGCCCCACAGTTTGACAAAGTTTATTTTACCATGTTGTTCCTTTCTGAGAGATGGCATGCACAAATCTGATTTTCTCACTGACAGTGACAGCATAGTTATCATCAGACGAATAAGCACCATTGTGCCTACTACGTGCCAGGCATTGGGTAAGGTCATCTGGTCCTCATACCAACCCTGCAAACCGGGTGTTATGGTCCTGCCACAAAAAACAAACACCCCAAGCTGGAATAGCTGGGAGAAGGCAGAGATGGGGCTAGAACTCGGGGATCCCAGCTTGGAGGCTGAGTGAACTTTCCACGATGCACCACTTTGGTGAGCGCCCTGTGGAAGCTAAGTAGTGGGTTACTATTTGGGCTACAAGGGAATGTGGTTCCAGCAGTCCCACAGCTGAGACAAATGGTTAAGCTGTGTGCACGACCCCCCAGACCCTCAAGGCCCCCACCCCAGGCATTCCAGCTACCAAGGAGCTAAGAGGGACTCTCTTGCCCCAAAGCACAGACATCAGCCCTTTGAGTTGGTCTGAGGCCCATACACAGCTGGTGTATCTCTCTCCTCTTGCAGAGATACACATTTAGGTTTTTGGATAGTGTTTTCATTTCTTTGGTGAGAAAGATCAGACATTTTTCAGAACAGAGCACAGGAGAGAACACAGAGAAGGCGGAGAACGAGCCATTGCTGAGCCCAAATCTCCCTGCTCCAGTTCTCATTATCACACTGCGAGAGCCTCTTCCCACCCCAACATGCTGGCCTCAGGGGAGGAAGAAATAAAAGCAAGCACATTCCAGATGTTCCAGGGAAAACGGGATTTGGGAAAAGGATGTTTGTTCAAAATTAGCCAAAAATAGAGAGCAAAGAAGAGGAAGATGCAAGCGCTTGACCCATTTAAAAAGCTATTTCCCAGGAAGGAGTTTCTAAGTAATGGACAATGTCACAAAAGGAAAAGCTAAGGTCCTTAACAGTATAAAAATATAAACCATCGAAACAAAAACAAAGGTAAGCAATACCTTAGTAAAACACATATGCACAAGTGTCTAAGGATGGTGGGCACGTCAAGAGATATTTAGTGCTTCAGAGGATGGAAGTGAGGCTGGGAGTGGGGGACGGGCTGAGGGAAGGTCCAGGGAAGAAGGCCTGCAGAGCAGAATATTTGGGTGCCACCAGTGATGGGGACCCTGGCACCAAGGTAAGTCATAGGTCAGCAAGTGTCTGTCAGTGTCGACCAAAAAGAGAGTCACTTCAAGGGGCACAATCTAGGTGGGCCATAGCTGTGGGGAGCCTGCGTGCTGAGCCCAAGACCAGGCTTGGACCCCAGTCTCCCAAGCCAAGTGCTCCAAGACACCTGGGGCCTTGAGGGGGGGACAGGGCGGGGCCCAACCCTGGAAGGTGTGGCTGTGCAAGGACGCAGGCACAGCCTGAGCACAGGCCAGGCCCTGGGAGCCACAGGCAGCTTCTTGCCCTGGAGGACCTGCCCATCATTGGCTCCTCTGACTGGATGCAGGCCAGAATATTCCCAGGGCCACAGAGCCCTCATGCCCACCCTGGCCCCCTCTCCTGCTTTGTACCAGTGGCCGGTACAGGCCTCTGTCTATGTGGATGGGGCACATACAGATGGATGGATGGAATTTTTGAACCTAGTGGGTCCCAGGGACTCTCAGTTCACTGCTGTGTCCCAGGAACTTGGTACAGAATTGCATCACACACAGTCACTCATTAACCACTTAGCTGCTGGAGGGCAGAGGCCCCAGGGCTGGATGTTTGGGTCTCCTCAGTGAATAGGGTCCCCTGACAGGTCCAGAGGAAGACTGCTATTGGGGGGCGCTGGCCTAGGGCCTCAGCACTGGGGAGCCAGAGACCTGGCAGCCATGTGCTATGGCCAGCTGACTGTCCCGAGAGGGGAAGCATGGACTCACCTGAGCCAGAGGCTCTCCCTCTGGCCATGTGGTCACTGTACAAGGGGACTGACACTGTGTTCATCTACAGAACTAGCATCAGATCACCTGCCTACCCAGTAAATAGCCTTCCCACAAGGCCCAGTAAGGTGAGACCTATCAGCTCAAAGACCCGTACTCCTCAGCACTGGGAAGAAGAATTATGGGGGCAAGGGTGCTTGAAGATATCATGTCCCAGTTACGCAGGGAAAGATGACAGTCTCCTGGGGGAGCTGCTCTCCAGCAGTTCCAACCCAACTGGTGGGTCCCAGCGGCTCAGTTCACTGCTGTGTCCCTGGTGCCTGGCACTCCGTCAACATCTGAATGAATGAATGAATGAATGAATGAATGAATGAATGAACAAAAGAATGAATGGGGCCAATGCACCAGAGGCCATGCAGTTCCTAGGCTGCCCCTGCTGGATTCTGCCTTCCCCTCCTGGCAGAAAGATGGGGCTGAAGTGGAGGCCAAGCAGCCCAGTGCGGGGGCAATTCTGCCTGAGTGGCTTGGACCTCAGTCAGGCTCTGGGCTCTGTGAGTGCCTTTTGGTGCTTCCAGCTCAGCTAGGGGCCTCCCCGGGTGGCTCTCCAGGGCGGCGGGTAGTGGCACCTTCCATTTCCTCTTTTCCGAGACTGGGTGTCACCTTCTCTGGAAGGGTGTAGCTGGCCCCTTGTGCTCTCTGTAGACAATGACAATGGGCTTGGGGCACTGTGGAGGGCCTGTGGGCCCTGCCTCTCCTCTCCCACCCTGGAGCGGCGCCCCGGCCCCATCTTCTCCACATCTCCACCTCCCAGGTCCCTGCTGGGTCCGCTCATCAGCTCACTGCCCCTTGCTCTGCCCCTTCCTCACCTGACAGGTCCCCTCATAAACAGAGCTGGGCAGACGCAGGGGACCCACTGGGTAACTGGGCTCAGCTGTATTTCCAGATTCAGTCAATGCTGGTGTGGATACAGTGAGCACCTGCCCGCACCTCCTGAGCATGGCCGCTGGCAAGATATTTCAGCTGTACTGACTTTGGTAATCCTTGTCTGACCCCCAAGTGCAGGGCACTGCCTCCACTTTGCACTAGAGGAAGGTGAAGCGCAGACGGATGAAGTTCTGGACCAGGACAGAAAGCAGCAGTGGTGTTTTTCCACATGGCCACCCCAGGTCCCCACTCTGCCCCTCGTGCCCCTCTCTCCCTCTGCATTACGCCATACTCACCCTGTGGAGCCCCTGAGTGCGGCAAGCGTGGCATCCTGGGCAGCCGAGAGCCCTCGGGAGGAACACCGGCCTCAAGGCCAGGACATGGGGGCAGGATGGTCACGCCGTGGGGCCTGGAGCCAGCCAGCCAGGCTCTGATAGGTTACAGCTGCTCTCACGAGGCAGGAGGCAGAATCAAAGGCTGCCTCACCACCGAAGAGGGCCGCCTCCATCTGTGCCATGTCCCTGTGAGGCCGCCAGCTCCTTCCTCCGTGGAGGCTGCCGAGGGAAGGGAAACCTGTTATCTTACCGATGGGTTTCAGCCCCAGGTGAGTTCACTATGAATTCAATGAGACCGAAAAATGACAATAGAATGTTCTTGGGGTGAAAGGGTTTATAACCAACTTTATTCCTGTGGTGGCAGGTCAGTCACTAGACTCCCGTCCACTCAGAGCAGGTCTGCGTGCAGCAGGCTGGTCTCTGCCTCTGGGCCTCTCTGCCCACACAGCCATCTCAGTCTCTGTCCTCAGCGCTGCCACCACTCCCATCTCTTCTCTCCTGCAGCCGTGCAGCCATGCCACCATGTCACCCAGAGCACCGGGTGGAGCTCTTTATATAGAGTCAATAGCAACGTATTGCCCACACATGTGTAGTGAGCTAGCCGACCAGGGCCAGGGGAGAATCCTGGCCACAGGAACCTTCACTTTATCGACAACCCATCATCTTCCCAAGGCAAGAAACTCCTCTTCCTCCCCTGCAGCACTCACTCCCCATACCCTTCCTCTGCTTTATGGAAAAGCACCCAGTCTTGTTTGAAGCCCATCACGAGGCTACAGCAAGCCTCAAACATGAGTGTGGCCACCAGCCCCCAGAGAGCCTCAGCTGCTCAGAACCTGGGAGCCCCTGAGAACCAGAAGCTGCCCGAGAATGTAACGCCAGGGTGCTTGTTGTCAGACTTCAGCCCTGGCTGCACAAGCAGCCTGCAGTCCTCTGGCCTGTGGAATCCCAGTGATCTTGTCTGGATCTCTGAGCAGGAACACAGCCACAGCATGTGGGAGAAGCTGGGGAGCCTAATAGCAACTATGGGTCCAAGGAGGGATATTTCAACATCACTTCCTAGGGCCGGTCAAAGGACAGCGCAGCCCTGGCACTGAGGCTGTGTCCTCTGTGGGCTCCTGTGGAGCATCCTTCCCTCCCCCAACTTCTGTGGCTGCTGCGTTCCTTGGCTGCGGCACCACTCCAGTCCCAGCCGCTGCCTTCACAGGGCCGCCCGCCGTCTCCTCTTCATGTCTGTCCTCTGTGGGTCTCTTAGAAAGGCATTTGTCGTTGGATTCAGGGCCCAGCTGGTAACCCAGGATGATCTCATCTCAAGATCCTTGATTTAATTACATCTATAAAGACCACCTTTTCCAAATAAGGCCATACTTGCATGTTCTCGGGGTTAGGATGTAACATATCTTTTTGGGGGTCATGCACGGTTCAGTCTATGCCAAATCATTCCCTTACACATCGCAGGTCTTCACACTGACCCACGAGGCCCTGTGGGATCTGGCCCCCAAACAGCCTCCATGCCTCCCACCTCACCCCACGGTCCCCAGGCCTCAGCCTGCACTCTCTGCCCCACACGCCCACAGCACGCCCCAGAGCCCCATTCCTTGGGCACGCCAGGCCCACTCTGCCTGGGCTTGGCTGGGGCTAGTCCCTTTGCCTGAGTTGCTTTTTCCCCAGAGATCCACACAGCTTTCTCCACCACTTCCCTCAGGTTCTGCCAACCGTGTGGCTACCAGCGAGGCCTTCCCCAGCCACCTTGTCTACACCTGCGACCCTCTCCCAGAGCGCTTCCTCTCTTTCCTGCCTTTTCTACCCTGCCCACCCCTGCATTCATTACCACTGAACAGAAATGTGTTCTGCTCATTTACTGTGTTTGCTGTCTGTCCCTCCACTAGAGGCAGGGGTGTTTAGTCAGTTCTGTTCACTGCTGTGTCCCAGCAACTAGAACAATGCCTGGTGCTAGTGGGCTTGGATGAATGAATGAACAAACGGATGAAGAAATGTCTGCTCAGGCTGAGTGAGTTCTGAGCTCCCAGGGGCCTTCATGGACACCCCCAGCCCATGCTAGCCCCACGTTTGAACCCCTGGCACACCCCACACATGTGTAGTGAGCTAGCTGACCAGGGCCCCACGTGTCAACCTCTGAGTGTCCTCCTTTTCAAGTGCACGAGCCTAGAAGGGGGGCACTGCTGGTCCAGCAAACACTCCCTGAGCCCATAGTGTGGGTCAGCTCTAGGCCCTGGATCCTTCCTGACCCCTCCCTACCCACATGGCTCACTCTTGCCCTGGCTGTATTTGTCACTGTGCACAGGGACCAGTGGGGAAAGTTAGGCAGGCCTTGCTGCTCTGCCCACCTCCAGAGCTGCCATGGGGGTGGGGGCAGGTCTTTCTGACACACTAAAACCTGAGATGAGGGCCTCCAGCGTGGCCATTGGAGAAATACATGTGGGCTGCCCTGGGCCCTGCAGTACTAACTGTGGGGACACCACTCTAAACACAATCTCCTACATTTGCTTGGAAACCCCTAATACCACCAGAGTGTCTGTTTCAGAAGAGGGAGGTTGTAGTCCATACGAGAGAGCCCTGGGCTGGAGGGAGAAGGACCTGGTTTCTCGTCACTGCTGTGGGATGCACGTAGGTTCCCTCCAGTTTTGGCATCTCTAAACCCGAGCACTTGAACACACCAGGGATGGCTCAAATAGGCTTTCTCTTCGATGTCGACTCACACAGCTCTGGCGTGGCTGCCTAGAGCACTGAGTCGAGAAGGATTCTGAGGTTCAGTCCTGGCTTAAAAGGAAAGAAGTGCGGTGGTCAGTTAGTGATGTTTCCCAGAGGGGCAGGGGGTGCAGTGAGTACCCAGGTGGGTGGAGGCTCCATGAGATGATTTCCAAGGGTGCTGCAGGCTACAGGTCTACCCAAGTTCATGGGTGCCTAGGGTAGAGAGATGGGCCTACAAAGAGTGGCTGGTGACATCAAAAATCATTGCCATTGGTAACTGTGAGGCAACTAGTTGTGGGCTGCCAGCAGGAAAGGCCTGGAGAAGACTTCTTCAGGAAGTGGAGAGACTTCCTTGCTAGGCCGGGGTGGATCCCCAGAAACAATTAGCCAAGAGCTCTGCTCTGCATTTTGACACTGGTGTGGCTGTGGTGCTTGGTGCAGGATGCTGGCTCTGGCTGGGAGCTTGGATCAGTGAGGCGAGGGCACTGGCTGGGCCTGGCCTAGCCAACCTCCATAGCTGTTGGATGTGAGGCCGCCTCAGGACAGATGCAGAGCCCAGCACGCCCCTTCCTAGAATCCTGGGGAGACTTTCTTGCAGCCGGAGCTGCCAGGTCACGGTGACTGCTGTGGCCGCCTTGGGAAGAGGCACCCCAACATGATTAGAGCCTCAGTTTTGCATCTGCAAGGTAGGGGTCACACCAGCTGTCAAAACTTCCCAGGCCAGGCAGGTGTAGCTATCTATGCCTTGTAGAAAGGCAATGGCTGAGGGGCTGAGTGGGGGCAACATGCCCTCGGCAGGGTTGTACCCACCTGGAGGACGGGGCACCTTTTCTAACTTGCCCAAAGGTGCCCTGTGGGCTAGTGGTAGCTCTGGGATTCCACTTCCTGCAGAACCACTATCTTCCTCATTCCAATTACTCTTGCTCTAGGTGAGGCGGGGAGGCCGAGAAATGGAGTCGTTCCACACCACACCAGGACGGCTTCATGCAGGAGGCATGGTTTGAGCTGGGCCTTGCAGGCCTGCAGCAACCAATGCTTTCAACCACAGCCCACGTCTGGACAACTGGCTTCCCCAGAGGGACTGCAGCTGCTGCCCTCCCAGCACAGCTGTTTTCTTTCCTATTTCTGTATTTTGGTTCCTGCTGGCTGTTCTGTGGCATAAATGCAAATGAGACAACAGACACACCAACTTCAAAGCCAAGGAAGTCTGTGGCTGGAGTTGTCCCTGTGGGACCTGCTGGGCTAGGAGGATGGGAGAGGTGATGACCGAAGGCAATCATCGCTGCTGTCCCTCCAGGGCTCAGTCAGGTGAGGAGGCCTTTTCAGGGGCCTGAGTCCCTTGAGGGGCGGGGAAGAGGTGGTAGCCAGGAGGCAGAGCCCTGGACTAATCAACAGGAACTTCTTGCATGGCTTATGACTGGATTTCTCACATTTGTTTAATCACTGGGATCTTAGTTCAGGTGTTTTAGTATGTGGAGTCCCAGAATATAAAATGGAGGAGGAGTGACCCAGGGCTTACCCTTGCCCACCTTTGGGGCTCTGGAGCACCTCCACAAAACCTAGGGGTCCCTGGGTCACCGGCAGTGTGGAAACTCCTGACTCTAAGAAGAGGAAAATCCAGATCTCTAAAGCTCTTCGCTGCTTCCTCCTCTGTGCCCCCAGGGCCTCTGTAAACCTACCTGTGCCACACAGATGCCCCCTGTTCCTGTCCTGACCCTCACATGCTTTGACACTATCCGCTTTATCATCCTAGAAAGCCCAATCTCTCCCCCTTTCTTCTTCCCTCCTATTCTTCTGGAAAACTCCTAGTCATGCTTTAAGACCCCAGCTAGGATATCACCTCCTCTGAGAAGCTTACCTTGATCTCTCTCCCTTACCCTCCCACCCACATACCTTTGTGAAGTAGTCCCTTCTTCCTCTCTCTGTAATCCATCCTCCTCACCATCAAAGTATTCTTTGCGCTGTATTTGAAGTGCCATTTGTCTGTTTGTCCCCACAAGTATCTGGGCTCCTTCAGAGACTGGTGTCTTTCTACCTACCTCTGTGTTCCCTGGGCTGGGTCCAGGTGGGTGCCCCACCAGTGACTGCTCAAAGCAGACCCCTGGAACCACTAGGGTCCTCAGCTCGCTGAGCTCCAGGTCTAACGTGGGTCACTTGAGTGTGTTTAGGGTCCAGCTCGGGGCCTCCCTTCATGGCCACATGAAGTGGCAGAGCTAACCTCCCCTTGAAGAGAGAGGCTCAGCATTGACCCCCCTATACAGAATTTTATTGTTGTTAACAACCATTTGATCAATAAATATGAGAGATGCCCTCACAAAATATATATATACACACTTCCAATTGTAAAATAAATAAGTAACCGGGATGTAATGTATAGCATAAGGAATATAGTCAAGATATTGTAACAACTTGGCATGGTGATAGCTGGTACTTAGAATTATCATGTATATAAATGTTGAATCACTGTGTTGTACACCTGAAACTAATGTAATACTGTGTGTCAACTACCCTTCAATAAAAAATAATTATCCAGGAAAAAAAAAAAAAGAGAGAGGCTCGGAAGAGGTAGGTTCTCTGGGCTTCCTCCATATTTATGGTGTGGCCTCGGAACACAGGGTTTGAGTGGAAAATGGCCTCAGCCCAGCTTTTTCCCCTAGCCCATCAGGAAACAGGCATCTGTTAAAGAACTCTGGTGCCAAAGGTCAATTCCTGGGCCAGGGTAATCATGACAACATCCCCCCGACCGCCACTCCCGCAGCCTTGGACCAGCAAATTGTCGGCCTTAGCTCTGCTTTTGTCCAATTTACTGTTTCAGGCTAAGGAAGGTCTTGTGCTGGTTCTTGAGCACTGGCCGGGTTGCCAGGCATCCTGGGGACTTGCTGGGGCTTCCTCCACAAGCCCCTGAGCCTCTGGGTCAGCTTTCTCAGCTGCCAAAGAAACGGATTCCTAGAAGAGGTGTTCACAACTGGGCTGCAGGAGCCTTTGGGATTCCACAGATTAGAGCACTTTGCCAAGCAAAATACTTTGCCTGGATGAAACTTGTTTTATTGATTTTTTTTGCCAAAAACATGTTAAAGCTCTGGGTCAGAATTTTTCCTTGAGAAAAAAAATGAAGAATTTCACTGATTTAACAAAAAGCCCTGGAAAATACTGGAGACCAATCCTGTCTATTTAGAACCTAAACAGCGTGCACTGACACTGCCTGGAATTTAAGACTGAAAGACTGGGACTGGGAGAACTCAAGGGCGGACGGCCTGCTTCCCACTTCCCAGAGCGCACAGTGTTGCTGGTTCCAGGACTTCTATTATCTTTCTTAGGAGTGGCCAGAGGGCCTCACTGCATCAGTGCCTGAAGCAGGGCTCAGCCCTAGGTGGTTAGGGAGACATAAGGGGGCGGCCCGAGGTCCCGCACTTGGTGTGAGGTGGGGATGCCCAGAAAGTCTCTTTTTCCCTGTCACTCATCATCAATGTCAGGACTTCTCTCATGTAAGACTAGCTTCTTCAGATATATCACTGTGCTCTTTCAACTCGTTTGAAACTTCCCCTTCCTTCTTCAGGACACTGGATGGTCAGCCGAGCTTCTCCCTGGAAGAGGGTCCTGGACGCCTGGAGGGAGGGGACTGGATGCTGGGAAGGTAGGATAGGGTGGGGGGTGGGGAGTGACGGGAATGGGGTGAGCAGGGTGCAAACCTGACACGGGCACAGGAACCCAAAGCCTGAGTAAGCACTGTCCCCTGGGGCCTACTGGAGAGATTACTAAACCCTGGCAGAATGTTTCTACATTTCTGCTTAGACCCCAGGCACCCAATGCAGGCCAGTCACAGGGGCTGCTGGGATTCTGCCACAGAACTGGGACAAGAAGATGGAGGAGCTGACATGGCCCTGGGCCTGGTGAGGATACAGCAGGGCCAGCATGTCCCATACTCCCTGCCACGCCAGGCCAGGGAACGCACCTCCTGCAGGCAATCCTGCTGGCCACAGTGAGCCACCCGACCCATGCCCAGTTGAGGACAAGGGCCTGCATCACCCCAATTATCCTAGCCATGCAAGTCAAGCAAATGAAAGTTGGGTACTTTAAAATCAGATTTGGAAACATACCAAACTGGGAATCTGTCTCTGGGGAGAGTACTGGGGTTGGAGACAGGGGTCAGAGGCCACGCAAGTCTTCTCTGTAATGTTCTTTTTTTTTTGGCAGGAAAATGTATTGATGGACTACTTGGGCAATAATAACAATTTTTGTAAAAAGTGTTTTGTTTTGTTTGTTAAGTATCAGTCTTAAAGAACTTAACTGTAAAAATAACAATTGTTTTACAAGAGTTTCCAAACACGTTCCTTTCCAGGGATGGGGGTGGGCGCTGCCTAGTTCAGGCAGTGTTCCCACATGGCCAAACGGTCTGGAGTCAGATCTGGCTCCTTGAGCCTCAGTTTCTCCATGTGCAATCCCTCCAGCAGGCTACAGGCCCCAAGGGAACCGCTCTCTCAGGCGGACCTGATCATCTCCAAGGTCCTTCCAACCCTGACCTCAGGTAGCCAGAAGTGTCACTGTGTGAGGTGCCAACAGCCCGTCTGTCCGTGTTCCTCCGGGTCTCCTCCGTGGTGGCGAGTGGTCACGGCTAATGTAGTGTCCTCTGAGATCAAGCCCTGGTCTCAGAGGGGAGTAGTCTGTTTGTTTGGGCTGTCAGTTTGGGAGTAGTCTGAGGGCCAAGGGGTCACAGCGGAGCACCCCTGGACTCTTTGGGCAGGTGAGCTGAGCTCCCTCCCTGGGAAGAGTTATGCCAAGCCCCAGAAAGCCCTCGGAGGCCCCCAACCTCAGGGCACACAGACCCAATGCTGGCATTTCAGTCGGATTAGTCACATCTCTCTCTCTGAGTTTGGGATTGAACAGTCCTGTCCTGCGTGTGTCATTAAGACAGAGATGGTCTGGTAGGGACACTGGCCCAGTGACCCTGCCCCCAGCACCAATCACTATGACAACAGCTCAATAGGGTCCCAAGAGCCTAAGAATCCTGCTTCCACTGAGAGTGAGGTTGGCCGAGGTCAGACAAAGAGGGATTAATAGAGCCCTGTTCTCATTAAGCCACAAAGAGCCATTATTGCAAGACATAACGGCCCTACCAGGAGATACATCATGCTTTCAAGTCACAGAGAGCCCAGTACACTAAAAAGAATGGTCCCAGCGTCAGCCTCAAAGTCACTCTGAGCCCAGAATGAGAGGAGGAGGAGAAAAACTAGAAACAATCCAAGTGTCTGCAGACGGCTACATAAAGCCTGTTACAGCCAAACAATAGTACGGGTTGCAGTCATTCAAATGATGACGTTGATTATATTTATTACACTAAAGCCCCACAGTACACAAAAACAAGTTCACAGAAACTGTTAATAGGTTGTCTTTGGAAAGTGGGATCATAGGTAATTTTTTTCTTTTGTTTATTACTTTTTATAGCATACCTATATTTCTTTGTATTTCTGATAACCTTTATTATCTTAAAAATTGGTACAGAGATTATCAACAAATTAGCAGAAAGAGAAATCAGGAAAACAACTCCATTTATAATTACATCTAAAAGAATAAAATACCTAGAAATAAACCTAACAAAGGAGGTGAAAGACCTATACCCTGAAAACTACAAGACACTCATGAGATACATTAAAGAAGACACCAATAAATGAAAATACATCCTGTGCTCATGGATAGGAAGAATTAATATTGTCAAAATGGCCATCCTGTCTAAAACAATCTGCAGATTCAATGCAATCCCTATCAAAATACCAACAGCATTCTTAAATGAATTAGAATGAATAATTCTAAAATCTGTATGGATCCACAAGAGACCCTGAATAGCAAAGCAATCCTGAGAAGGGAGAACAAAACTGGGGAGGATTATACTCCCTGACTTCAAGCTCTACTACAAGCCATAGTAATCAAAACAATTTGGCACTGGCACAAGAACAGACCTATAGATCAAAGGAACAGAGTAGAGAGCCCAGATATAAACCCATACATATATGGTCAATTAATATATGGTAAAGGAGCCATGAATATACAGTGGGGAAAAGACAGCCTCTTCAACAACTGGTGTTGGCAAAACTGGACAGCTACATGTAAGGAACGAAACTGGATTATTGCCTAACTCCATACACAAAAGTAAACTAGAAATGGATCAAAGACCTGAATGTAAGTCATGAAACCATAAAACTCTTAGAAGAAAATATAGGCAAGAATCTCTTGCATATAAACATGAGCAACTTTTTCCTGAGCAAAAGCAAAAGGAAAGGGAAGGGAAGGGAAGGGAAACAAGAGCAAAAATGAACAAATGGGACTACATAAAACTAATATGCTTCTGTACAGCAAAGGACACCATCAGTAGAACAAAAGGGCATCCTACAGTAAGGGAGAATATATTTGCAAATGACTTATTCAATAAGTGGTTAACATCCAAAATATATAAAGAGCTCAAACACCTCAATGCCCCAAAAACAAATAATCTGATTAAAAAATGGACAGAGGATCTGAACAGACACTTCTCCAAAGAAGAAATTTGGTTGGCCAGTAGGCACATGAAAAGATGCTCCACATCGCTAATCATAAGGAAAATGCAAATTAAAACCACAATGAGATATCACCTCACACCAGTTAGGATGGCCAACATCCAAAAGACAAGAAACAACAAATGCTGGCAAGGATGTGGAGAAAGAGGAACCCTCTTACATTGTTGGTGGGAATGTAAATTGGTTCAACTGTTGTGGAAAGCAGTATGGAGGTTCCTCAAAAAACTAAAAACAGAAATACGACTTGACCCAGTAATTCCACCCTAGGAATTTACCCAAAGAAAACAAGATCCCTGATTTGAAAAGACATATGCACCCTTATGTTTATTGTTGCACTATTTATAATAGCCAAGATATGGAAGCAGCCTAAGTGTCCATCAGTAGATGAATGGATAAAGAAGATGTAGTACATATACACAATGGAATATTATTCAGCCATAAAAAGAAAACACATCCTTCCATTTGCAACAACATGGATGGATCTAGAGGGTATCGTGCTCAGTGAAATAAGCCAGAGAATGACAAGTATCAAATGACTTCGCTCATTTGTGGAGTATAACAACAAAGCTAAACTGAAGGAATAAAACAGCAGCAGACTCACAGACTCCAAGAAGGGACTAGCAGTTATCAAAGGGAAAGGGACTGGGGAGGGTGGGTGGGGAGGGAGGGAGAGAAGGGGATTAAGGGGCATTATGATTAGCCCTCACAATATAGGTAGCTCACAGGGAAGGCAGTTCAGCACTGATAAGACAAGTAATGACTCCATAGCATCTTACTATGCTGATGGACAGTGACTGCAATGGGGTGTGGGGGGGGATGACTTGATAATATGGGTGAATGCTGAAACCACAACGTTGTTCATGTGAAACCTTCATAAGATTGTATATCAGTGGTAACTTTAATAAAAATACATTGGTGTAGAGAATTAGGGGGTGGTCATCCTTTCCCTCTGTCATCAAACTTCAGTTTATAAAACTCATAAGAGGGCATTGTTTTGGAGAGTCAAGTTTCCTTTACAACTAATATTTGAATAATTTAAGATAAATTTTTAAACAATTACATTAATATAAATTATTTGTAACAACACTGCATACTCTCATGCTTTCTTATGACAGAGTATGATGAAAATAATCTATCATTAGCTTTATCATTGTGAAGAGTCCAAATTCTATCAGACTGTGTAATAGGCTGATCTTTCAGGCTATTGCATGTGCAGAGGCATTTGAGCCTGCATTTAATGGCCTCAGATTACTCCATTTATTGAGTATCTAGATTTGCTTTTTATAATTTTTCAATCTCTTCCACTGCCGATACATTGTTAATCTCATTTTCCTGCCTATACAACTCTTTTCCATGCTTTTTAATTTGGTGCTTCTAACCTGCTGTCCTCCTGGGGGAGAAAAAGCATATATACTTGTCAGAAGTGTGAGTAAACCAAGAGCACGTAGATCTGAGGGAGGGCTTCAAAATGGAAATGCTGACCAGCTGAAATCCAAAGTGGGGAGGTGTTCAAAATGAATGGCCCTTGTAGGCTGGGGTTAAATCATGTAATATTATGTAAGTCATGTCAAAGAGTTTGGACTTTGTCCTGAGGACAATTGGGAGCTACTGAAGAATTTCAAAAAGAGAAGTGAGGTGCTCATACTGGTGTTTTTAGAAGATTACTAAGCAAGGACAATTTTATGTGTGGCAAAACTGTTGGCAGGAAGAAATAGGGGTCTGGAAACAGAAAGAGAAGGAAATTAGGCTGTGAAAAGATAGGTTATCAGGGATATTACGTGTGTGCTCTCTTCTAGCTGATAAACCCAAACCCATTCTCCCTGTAAGAGGAGTCATAGAACTTTATTTCTGGTCTGTGTGCCAGTGAAAGCAATGCCTCCCCTAAGCGACAGATGTATTTTTATCTCATTGACTCTTATAAATGCACTTTTCTCTTTGCTTTAGCCACTAGGAAGCCCTGTATATGCCATTCTACACACTGACTTTCCCCTTAGCTCCATCACAGATTCATACTTTCATTTTGCCTAGAATTCTTCACTTACGGTATCCTTTTTATTATTTGAATTGTCATAAGTAGCATCAAGTTATCTTGGAATGAAGCAGAGTATCACAAAAGAATTTTAAGAACACTAATGGGTGTGGGTTTTCTCAGGTGATGAAAATGTTTTGGAATCGATTGTGGTGGTGGTTGTGCGACTCTGTGAATGTAATAAAAAAACCGTTGAACTGTATACTTTAAATCAGAAATCGTACAGTATGTGAATTGTATCTCAAAACTGTTACAAAAAATACTGGGAAGGTGCCATGGTTGGCCCAGGAGTGTTAGTGGCATCCCAGATCTATGGGGCAGCACAGAGATGGGTTCAAACTCCAGCTCAGCCACTTCTCAGCTGTGAACCTCCTCAGACAAAGCTTCATCTCCCTAAGATGGAGACAGTGGTGTTTAATGCCCAGGGGAATCCTGCTGGGCCTGAGGGTGCCAACCACCCTCATAGGAACTGAATTTGCTGCTGCCAGGAGGCCCTCCAAAGCCCCTATAGCCCCTGCTCTTAGAAGGTGCCAGACTTCCTAAATGAGTGGGACTTGTAGGTTTTCTTTATGGCAACCATGGGCCCTGTTGATGTTTAAATATTTAAATAACAATCCACCGGACTTCACAGTTCTAAGAAACTCAGAGAAGGAAGGTGCTGGAAGGCAGGAATGTAGCTGAGCCACCTCTTCCACCCCTGTTTCCCAGGGAGCCTGGCTCAGGGTGGGACAGGATCTTATCATCTCAGGGATGGTCTGAGAGGTGGCTATCTGCCTCTCCATGGTCATTTAACTGCTTGACACTCCGTGGAGGAATCAATAGCTTTTTTATCTATAGCCCCTACTGTGTAACTCTTAGCACCTACATAAGCCACCCTACTTTTAAACAATCCCCAGGGACAGCACTGGGTCTGGAGTTTTCAGTCAGAAACTTACAGAAATTCAGTACTAAACCTGCTTGTGTTCAAGAGGAGGTGATGGAGGCACAGCGATGGGCAGGCTGGGCCACAGTGGCCTCTCCTGCCCAGTTCTCCAGATTCACAAGCATTTACTGAGCCCCTCCAGAGCACTTCACTCTGCTCATGGTTCACCTGTGTTCCTTCACTCAATCCCAAGAGCAAACCTTTGAGGTAGCTCTTATTTCCCCTTTTTACATATAAAGAATACAGAGACTTGCCCAAGGTCACTCAGAGAGTAAGCAAGCTGGGATTCAAACACAGCGTGTCTGATGTCAAAGCCCATGCTCTTTCTCCTGAACTGGTCCCCCGATTTCTCCATCTCATAAATCAAACAGGCCAGAGAGGAGGGGGTTTCTTCCACCCCCACCCCAAGAGACTCTACTCTAGTCGCTGAATTTCCAGGATTTTCCTGGGCTTGGTTGTCTGCCTGCCCTCTTATCCTCCTGCCCCTGTTCATTTTTCTCCCCAAATGCTGGATTCTATGCAGCCCAGGGTCCTTGGGTCTGACCCATTCTAAATTTGAGCTTGGGAGCTTCTGTTTAAACTCTCATGGGAGTAAAGGAGAAAGAATTATGGATGTTCCCAATTCTAAGCCTTGAGTCTATCTCTCAGGATGCCTTGGGTTGCCAAGGAAAATGAAACAGATGTCTTGGCAGTAGCTTCAAATGCTTCCTGCCAAACCAGCGGAGAGCATGTCTTCAGTTTAGACTCAGCCAAGAAAGACAAGTCCCAGCCCATATCATTCCCAGGACTCAAGCAAGCACACATGGCTTCTGAAACCTGGGAGGCCTGCACACCCAGCAGCGTCCCCACCAGGACTTTATCAGCAGCTGTAGGAATACGCATCTGCTCCACTTGTGGCCTCTAGGCCTGGCTGGCAAGGCCACCTTCATGGCTGGGCTTGTCCCCCACTGTGTCCTAGGTATACTCTTTGTGCGTGTGTGTGTATGTGGCATGTAACTCCAGGGGGAGGGTGGGGGGCAGAAATTCCAGGGCAAAATACCTTTGAAACCAAAATCAGTCAAAGGGAGAAATAAAGGGGGAGAAACCTGTTTATTTCTTACAACCAGTCCACTTCTGCTCTCCTGTGTCTCTCACCACCTGGCTGCAGAAGAAAAGGCCCCACCCAACCTTTTCTGTCCAGTATGCACTCGCTCCCCCATGTAATCACCTACTGATATGGAGATGGACTACTTCTCTCCCCTCCTTGGAAACACCTATTGATATGGAGATGCGCTAAGGCCAGGCGAGAGATTCTGGAAACATTGCAATTTTACCCACATGGCAAAATACACATAACATACGATTGATCATTTTAACCATTGTAAAGTGTACAGTCCGGTGGAGTTTAGTACATTCACAGAGATGTACAACCACCACCACCATCTACTTCCAGAACAAGTCGTCACCCCGAAAGGAAAGCCCATACTCGTGAAGCAGTTACTCCCCAGCCCCCCACTCCTAGCAACCACTAGCAACTGTCTCTTTGAATTTGCCTATTCTGGGTATTTCACATAGATGGTGTCATGCAGTATGTGGCCTTTCGTGTCCAGTTTCTTTTGCTCAGTTTAATGCTTTCAAGTTTCGTCCAAGGTTGGAACATGTTATCAGTACTTCATGGTTTGTGGCTGTTCTTCATGTATTTTTATGGCTGAATAATATTTTATTGTCTGGATACACCACATCTTATTTATTCACTTATCGTGGATGGACATGTTGGTTGTTTCTATCTTGCAGCTGTTGTGAACAGTACCACTCTGAATATTTTTGTGTAAATCACCAGTTCTTGATTGGAAGGAGCCCAGAGAGAGCTGATGGCTCTCTTAGAGACCCAGTGTTCCAGGACACCTGCCTCGGTGGCAGGTGGAGTTGGCTGATTTGGCCTGGAAACCCTCATTTGTGGGCAGGAGCTTTGGCTCCCTTCCCTCTTCGCTGGAGGCGAATCTTGTAGGTGCCCACCCTGACGGCCATGCCTCTGAGGCCGGGCACCTCTGTGAAGACGGTGACTTGAGCCCCAGAAAGAGTGGGCTTGGAGCATAAATCCAGGCCCAGAAGCCAGATGAGTCCGCATATAGCTCCTCTGGCTAATGTGAGGTCACATCCTCATAGGAGCCCCCAGCACCTCTCTAGCCCAGGCGAGAGACTGCTGGGCACCCTTGGCGACAACGAGCACCAAACAACTCCTAGGACTGGGAAAAACCATTATGTCAGTGGGACACTTACGATCACCCCTCTGGGTTAAGAATACAGAATTCACAGTAACATAATTAATAATTTAAAATTTATTTATATTCTACAAATAGAATATATATTTTAAAATGTCCATTGAGCACTTATAAAAATTGGGTAGGTACTAGACTATAAAGATTTTGAAATTACAGAAAATAAAAGTCCTACAGATTCCCATTCTCAGACCACAATGTAAAACGACTAGAAATGAATTACAAAGGGATAATAATGATAGTGATAAAATCTTGGAAACAAACGCACAAACATACCAGCACTACTAGTATTTAAAACAGCTTTTCAGTTTTAAATAGGAAATACAAACTGCAGATTTATACTTCTTAAAAATTAATAAGAATGAGAACTCTACCTGATAAATCTATGAAATGGCCAAAACGGAGCTAGAGGAAGTTTTGTAGCCTCAAGTGTTTTTAAAATTAGCAATAAAAAAGGAAAGTAAATTTTAAAAATGTGATTCTAAAAAAAACTAAAAACAGACTAATCGGAGAAATGGATAAAGTTAAAATAGGAGCTAATGAATTCAATGAAAAAAAAAATAGTTCTTTGAGCTGATGAATAGAATACATTTCTGGCAAGTATAACCAATTAAAAAAAGAGATTAAAAAGCCCCTAGAAATGAAAATGGAACTATAACCATAAATATGAAGACAATTTTTTAAGTTATAAGAGAATGTGATATATATTTGAAATCTGGACAATTTTCTAGGAAAGTAGAAATGATCAAAATAAACTTGAAAATAATTGGAGAAACACGGCAAATTAATATCCAGTAGAGAAACAGAAATAAATATCAATGAGCTGAGTCCCTCTAAAGACGGGGCCCAGGAAGGTTTGCAGATGAGTGACCGGGGAGGACGAGGACCAGAGCAGGAGGCGGGGGAGAGGCCAGCGGGGTAGGTGGCTGGAGAGCTTGGCCGCTGGCTTCGCCATTTTTATGGTCAGTCTCCTGGGATCCACTGTGCCTGGGGACCCACTTCTGAGATTCAGGCTCTGGGCTCCCTCCTTTTTCCTCTCTAAACCTGGGATCCCTTAGCTTCATGTCTAAGGAGGTCCTTGTCAAGCTGAGCCCAAAGACACCAATGAAAAGAGAATTACTTGAGGAACAGGCAGGGGCATCAGCAGGAGCCTCTCACAGGGCAGCAGTAACACCTCGGGCCTAGGTTAAAGGGAAACGAGGTGGCGTGTGTAAAGCTCCTAGCATGTAGCCGTGTAACCTGTCACTCTTAGGTGACCATGGGAGGAAACAAAACCCCTCCCCCTTCTCTGTCCAGCTCTTGCAGCAGGATGACACTGTCCTGGGAGACAGAGGCTGGGCCCTGCCCCATACCAGCACCCTCACCTGCTGCTCTAACAGGGCCTTGTGAGCAGTCTTCAGCTCTCTGCCCCCTAAGAACCATGCAACAGGACTGATGGATCCCAGAAGCAAAGTTCTGTGCACTTTCCAACTCAAAAGGAGAGCTGGTAGAGACCTTTGGCAGGACTCAGGCTTCAAAGCCTGCTCCAGGGGTCCAGGTGGACCACTGAGTCTCCTCCTGGGAAGGCTCGTTCTCTTGAGGCTTCAGGCAGCCCAAACCTCTGAAGCTTGATGGGGCCTCTGGGAGAACCCTGGGCATGTTTTCTGATGCTGAGTCCCCCTCAACTTTGTTGCACAAGGGGACAGAAGAAGGGAAACTGGGCTGTGCCACTCGGTGGATTTGCTCAGGGGATCTTACCCACCTTTGCAATAAATCCTGTCCAGGACAACACAGGGCAAGTACAGGAAGGAGAAAGCTGGGCACTATACAGAGGAGGAGAGAGGAGCTTTCAAGGAACCACAGCCAGGCAGCGCCCAGGGTTTCCAGGCTGACTGGTGATTGTGACCCCTCACTTCCCCAGCAGACTGGGGCAGAGTCCCCTTCCCATAGGGTGCCCGCACCTCCTTCCCTCAGGGTTGTCCATCTGCTGGACCAGAGACCCATACTACCATCAACCAAATGTTTGCTGAGCCTTAGCTAGGGGGCCCAGGGCACCCTGAGGCTGAGGGGGAGATTACCAAAGGAGGGGTACTGTTTGGGGAGGCAGGGCTGACCTGCTGGCATGGCAAAGTCTTCTGGGCTGAGTAGCCTCCTCCCTGGGTGTCCTTGTTTTTTAAATAAACTTTGCATTTTAGAGTAGTTCTAAGTTCACAGCAAAACTGAACAGAACGTGCAGATTTCCCATATACCCCTGTTCACACACACCCAGAACCTCCCCTACTATCAAACATCCCCCACCAGAGTGGTACCTTTGTTACAACCGATGAACCTGCATTGACACATTATCACCCAAGTCCCTAGTTTACATTAGGGTCATTCTTGGTGGTGTTCCTTCTGTGGGTTTGGACAAATGTCAGTGGCATACAGAGTAGTTTCACTGGCCTAAAAATCCTCCTCGCTCCACCTTTTCACTGATCCTTCCCCCAATCCCTGGCAGCCACTGATCCTTTTACTGTAACCATGGTTTTGTCTCTTCCAGAATGTCAAAATTAGAATTGTGCCTTTTAAGATTGCTTCTTTCACTTGGTAACATGCATTTAAAGTTCCTCCATGTCCTTTCATTGCTTGACAGCTCATTTCTCTTTGGCGCTGAATAATATTCCATCGTCTGGATCTACCACAGTTTATTTATCCACTCATCTACTGAGGGACCTCTTGGCTGCTTCCAAGTTTTGGCAATACCATGAATAAAGCTGCTAAGAACATCTGCATGCAGGCTTTTGTGTGGACACAAGTTTTCAATCCACTTAGGTAAATACCAAGGACCAGGATTGCCGGATAAAATGATAAGAGTAGGTGTAGTTTTGTACTGTGGCTTCCTTTCCAATAGCTTTTTTGAGGTATAATTTCCCTAGAGTAAAATTCCCCCATTGCAAGTGTACAGTTTAATGAGTGTAGTTTTATTTCTAGTCATGTTCAAGTTTTAGGATATTTGTCAGTTCTGCAAATTTCTGCTTTCCCTTTCCTCTCCACCCAGCTCCTGGCAACTACTCATCTGCTTTCTGTCCCTATAGTTTTGTTTTCCTAGAATTTCATAGAAATGGAGTCATACAGTGTATACTTTAGGGGTCTAGCATCTTTCACGTAGCCTGTTTTTGAGATCTGTCCATGTCATTACACCTTTGCATATTTTCCTTTTCACTGTGGGTAGCGCTGCCTGGATGCACACGTTCATCTGCTGACCAGCTGATGGATGTTCGGGTTGCTGCCTTGGGTGGGGCTGGGCTGTAAGGAATAGTGCCGCTATGAACACTGTGTGGAAGTCCTTGTGAATGTGGCTTCTCTTCAAAGGGGCAAGCGGGGACCTCCCCACCCCCAGTCCTGCCCAGAGCACACAGGGTGATGGTGAGGAAGTTGGAGGCTCAAAGCCGAAAGAGGCAGGGGCATCCGAGCCGAGGCACCCCCGCACCCTGCTCACAGCCCTGCCAGGCCACACGCCTGCCAGAATCGCCAGAAACGTCCCTCCACTTGACTTTCCCTTCCCAGTCCCGCCCAGCCAGCTGTTCAGAACAAAAGGTCAGGGGCCAGGAGAGGGAAGCGATGTGTTGATTTCCCAGTCTCCATGGTGCTGGGAAAGCTACTTGGTCTGGGGTGCGGGGTGTGCTGGGGGCAGCTCCCCGCTGCCACGGCCCTGCTGGTGCTATCAGCGATCCTCTCAGAATGATGTCTTTCCCAGAAGCTTGTTTTCAGCCTGTTCTATGCATACTGCTCCTGCAGCCCTCCACGGCCCATCCAGAGGTAGGACCTTGGTTGCATCCCAGAGCCCCAGACACCAGGCCCCACAGTGCCAGGGCCCCTTGGCAGATGTCAAGTAGTTCTGCATGTGGCGTTTCTCATGATCCCCACCCCATGTGAGGGGGCAGAAGCAGGATGTTACCCCACTCGGCAGCTGGGCAGACTGAGCCTCAGAGAAGCTGGGCGACTGATTAAAAGGACACAGCCTGTCACCTACACACACCCTCACACAGCAAGCCCCACCGGTGTCTTTCTACTCAGGGGCTTGGTTCTCACTCCTAGATGAAAAGAAAGGGCTCTTGAACCCTGGACTTCCTTACAGTGTAATAAACAACTAACAACTCAATAGAATTTTAATTGTTCATATATGTGTACTAGGCACCAGGTACTGATCAAAGAACTTTACAAATGTTAACTCGTTTCCACCTTATAACTACCCTAATGTAGCAGGTATAGTTATGATTCCCCTTTATAGGTGAGGAAACTAAGGCACAGAGAGCGTAAGTAACTGGCCCAGAGTCACACAGCTGGGAGGCCAGAGAGCCAGGAGTTGGCCCACACTTTTAGCCATACACTCTGCCACCGAGGGATTTTATTGTTTTATTTTCTAGTCATTAATTTTCTTTTTTTAATTCTTTTTTTTTTTTTTGAGAGGGCATCTCTCATATTTATTGATCAAATGGTTGTTAACAACAATAAAATTCTGTATAGGGGACTCAATGCACAATCATTAATCAACCCCAAGCCTAATTCTCAACAGTCTCCAATCTTCTAAAGCATAACGAACAAGTTCTTACGTGGTGAACAAGTTCTTAGATAGTGAATAAGTTACATGGTGAACAGTACAAGGGCAGTCAACAGTCAGTTCAAATATGAATACTCATTTGATTTTTATACTTGATTTATATGTGAATCCCACATTTCTCCCTTATTATTATTATTATTATTACTATTTTTTTAAATAAAATGTTGAAGTGGTAGGTAGATGCAAGATAAAGGTAGAAACATAGTTTAGTGTTGTAAGAGGGCAAATGTAGATGATCAGGTGTGTGCCTGTAGACTGTGTGTTAATCCAAGCTAGACAAGGGCAACAAAACATCCACGGACTAGTCATTAATTTTTTAAACACTTTTACTGAGGTATAACTTAAGATACATGTAAGAGTTCAAATAAATGATTTTAGTAAATTTATAGACATGAGAACTAATTTTAGAACATTTCCATCAACCCAGAAAAGATCCTTCATGTCTGTTTGCAGTGTCCTTTTGTTGCTACCTCCAGCCTGAGACAACCCCTAACCTACTGTCTCTGCAGATTTCTCTCTTCTGAAATTTCATATATATAGAACCAAACAATATGTGGTCTTAGGAATCCTGCTTCTTTTGCTCGGCCCGTGTTTCTGAGGCTGATGTTGCAGCATGTACGAGCACTTCGTTCTTTTTTATTGCTGAACAATACTCCGTGGTGCGGCTAGCCCACGTCTCCACTCACCAGCGGTTGGGCTTCTGGCTGCTTGCACCTTGGGCCATGGTGAATAAACCTGCCATGAGCATTTGTGTCCAAGTCTTCGGAGGTTTCCCTTTCTTTCTGGGTCCCTTCCTAGGAGTGGAATTCCCGGGTCATGTGGTAAATTTATGTGCATCTTTTAAAAAAACACTGCTAAACTCTTCCCCCGAGATACTGCATTGCCCATCTCCGTGCCCATGGGTTTTATCATGTGTGAGGCCAGGGTTCCAATCCCAGGGCCATCCATACAACCAGACCAGGACCTAGACCATCTGAGCAGTAAAACATGCTCCTTGGGCTGGCAGTGCGTCAGGCCGAACTTCTTGCTGCTCCTGATGGTCAGAAAAACAAGTGGACAAGAAGTCGGGCTGTTCAACTTTCGAATCTAAAAAAATTGCCCTATGGGACCAAGAGCACTTACTGGGGGGAAATCAGCAAGGTGGCTCTTAAACCAAACGGAAACACAGAAACACACACGTGCAGAGGTCAAGAGAATGTCGCCAAAGGAAGAAAACCAACTTGGGAGAGCAGGGAGTCAGCCCCCGGCTCTCGTGCTCTGGAAGCCGGTTCCTTTCGCCAGTTTCGTCAGAGCCTTTTCCAGCTGCCTCAGAGGCCCAGGGGGTGGATGATGGGGTGGCAGCTCGGGGGCGGCCCCGGCAGCCGCGCCTGGGAAAGCCAGCAGGCCGTTTCCGAGCCAGGGCTCCGAGCTGGAGGCTGCGGCCCACCAAGAAAGGTCTTTTGCGGAGCTGAGCGACCCCCCAGGAAGGTCAGCCACGACAGCTCTGAGCACTGCTGGCTCTCCGTCGTGTGTTACAGGTTGTTCTAAAGAGTCATGTTTGGTAAGATTTGAAGTTTCACTGCTTAATAAAGAGAGCTCTAACCCTGGCACCTAGCAAATGCCCAGCGAAAGCGCTTCCGTCCCTGATGCATTCCTTCCTTGGACAGGGCGGAGATGGCAGGGTGCTGCTGGACACCCACACAGTCCATGGGGATGACACAGGCCACGGAGTGGGCAGGACGGATGGACATACCTTCTGCAGTGTGCTCCTGAGAGCCAACCGCTTGGAACAGGAGATAATTCAGACCCATTCTGGGCCTACCACGGCCATGGGGACGAGAGGGCCTGAGGGCCCAGGAGGGTCAGGCCACACCTGGGTTACATGGCGAGCACCCAGAGCGCCACACGTCCCGTTCTCAGTATGCCTGGTTCCCACTATTGCTCACAAGTGATATATGAAGTCCTGGGACTATTGTCAGTGGAGCTGATTCCAGCGTCTCCCAACCTTTATTTGATAATAATTTGCTACCACCAGGTGGCACCCAACAGGCCCTCAGAGAGGGTCTTTGCTGGGCCCTGAAGCAGATACAGGCGATGTGGAAGTCATCACTTCTGGTAGCAAGTAACTCAGCCTCTTGGAAGGCACTAGACTCTAGTGACTATACTGGGTGAACTGCCCTTCCAAAATTCATGTCCACCTGGAACCTGTGGACGGGACCTTATTTGGAAATAGGGTCTTTACAGATGTAATTAAGGTAAAATGAGGTCATGCTGGATTTGGGTGGGTCCTAATCCAATGACTGGTGTCCTTACAAGAGGGATATTATGACACAAACACAGGAAACACAGAAGAAATGGCCACGTGAAGACAGAGATACGGGGGAAAGGCCATGTAAAGACAGAGGCAGCAACTGGAGTGATGGAGATACAAGCCAGGGACGCCAAGGATTGCCAGCGACCACCAGGAGCTGGAGGAAGCAGGAAAGGATCCTCCTTACAGCCTTCAGAGAGAAAGTATGGCCCTGCCAACACCTTGATTTCAGACGTCTGGCCTCCAGGCCTGGGAGAAACTAAATTCCTCGTGTGTGCAGACCCCCAGTCAGTGGTGCTTTGTTATGGCCACCCTAGGAAACGAAGTGACCAAGAGCTGGGCTCGGGTTGGATGCATCACACTGAGTGTGCAGGCAGGTGTCAGGAGGGGAAGGATGAGGGGCAGAGAGGGCTGCATGGGAGGAGGAGCCTCATTTAGTCGTGCCTGCTGTTTGGGTAGGAGGCCCAGGAACAGAACTGAAGCTGGGGGCTTGTGGTTTTCCCTCTTTGCATCCTCCGTAGTGCCTGGAACAGGTACTGCACCCAGCAGGTGCTCAGGAAATGCTCACTGGCCATGCTGGCCTGATCACTTTGTGTTCCCTGAGCATCAGAGTGGTGCCTCCCACGTCATCCTCACCTCCCTCTGCTTTGCACTGTACTGTTCACACACTTGTCTTGCTCTCAACAGCTTGGACTCATCTATTCACAAGCTGCGACTGACACCCAATGTGATGGGGAGCTTTAGTAGGACTGACCTGTATTTTTCCTTCTTTCCTTTGCTTTATTCCACCTGATTCCCCAGGGTGGACATGTCCCAGTGCCTGCACCCAGGTGCCATTAAATGCTTAGTGTTTTTGGATGAACACTTACTGTTAAGAGAGATGATGTGACTGGCCGGCTGGATTGGAGGAAGCTAACTCAGCTTTACTAGAAGAGCTATTTAGAGGCTGCTGCTATTTGCTGAGTTGGCAGAGAAGCATCAGCGCCACTGAAAGTTGTCAGTAGGGATTCCCATTTACTGGAGCCATAATCCCTGCTCCAGAAGCTGCAGCTTTGTTTTGACTGCGACCTGAGAAATGAAATCCCTTGACTCTCACCATGGAAAACAAGAGCCAGCGGTCAGCCACAAGCAGGATTCGCATTTGTATTCCAGATCATATTCACCATGTTGTACACCTGGGTCCTATTCACCATGTCATACAAAGCGCAATGCCTGGAAACCAATGGCCAGTGCCCAGGGCTGGTGGCTAGCGCTGAGCTCAAGTTGGCAGTGTCTTTTGACACCCCACCCAACACATTGTCACTTCCCATCAACACTCAGCCTGTTCTGGGCAGGGGTTCCTTGGTGATGAATAGAGTGATCAGCCCATGGAAACTCCTTCGGGCACGGAAGGGATGGTACAGGAGCCCAGGGAAGTCTCTTCGCTTGGCACCGCAGGGAGGGCACATCACACAGCCGAGCTGGACTGGAACCTAGATGCTTTTGTGTCCATAGAGCCTGGCAGCTGATTCTCCCATGGCCCCTTGATCAGCTGTCCCCAACCCCGAGGCCTCAAGTGCCCAGCCGGGAACGGTTTCCATGCTCAGTTTGCACTGAATAGCACTGCCCGAACCCTGTCACTGAAAGGTCAGCCACTTAAAGGGGCTCTGAGTGTGGACCATGCCTGCTATGGGTGGCCATGAACCCACAAGAAAACCCAGCAGCACCGGGAGGTGCCTGCCATCCAGCCAGGGCCACCATCCAGGGGCAGTAGCCCTGGTGCCCCGCTCCCTCCCCAGGATATGCTCAGTTGGGTAGCTGGTGAGCTGGAGAGCAGAGCATGACTTTCCACTCCAGGTCTCCCTGGAGACCGCAGGGGTGCAGACAAACTGCTGGGTGCTAAATCTCCGCAGAGTGTATCGACACAGTGGCAAGGCGGCAGCTGGGCATGAGCGCCACAGGCCCTGAGGAGTGGCTGGACTTTGGCTGTCTCAGTTGCATCCGGTGGGAGGGCGTGTACCTCGGGGCAGCCTCCAGAGCATATGGACGTGAGCTCCAGAGGCTTTGCACAGATATGGTCCCAAGGCACCAGAGCTCAGAAAGGTGGGTGCTCTTCAGTGAGCCCACAGCACAGCCCGGCCAGGCCAGGAACCAGGATCGGGACTTCCCAGAAGTGGCTGGAGTTCCGGCCTCCTGGAAGGGACAGTGCCGAAGGGGGCAGGACCCCTGCCACAGCCGGCACACCTTGTTCACAGGGCTCACGACAGCCTCAAAACAACTAACTGCTGTGGCCCCAAATTAAGCCTCACTTTTCTCTCCATGGTGAACTCTCAGCTGTGGCTCCTAGCCGAGGGGTCTTCTCAGCAGACCAGCAGTTTGCTCTTGTAAATTGAGACCGAATTTGAGCTTAACTATAAGACCCAAAGTCAAGTGGTGGAGGGGGCCAGGGTCAGCTCCGACTGCCCCTGCACGGGGCCTCCCCGGCTCCCAGAGACCACTCGGCTCCAGGTATGAAGCCACATCTCAGCCTCTGAGCTCTGACCTGTGTGGGGCCAGGGCTTATCCAGGACAGGACGGACAGGTTTATATGGCAGGGCTGCCTGATATCAGAGCTGGAAGGGCCTCAGGACTGGTCTAGGCTGCCCCCACTCTCGGGAGATGGCAGGACCAGGGAAGGATGGTCCTCTTTCCAAACAGGCTGTGGCCGAGCAGTTACTGACCTGATAACCCCCACTGGGCCTGGGCCTCTGGCCAGTCTGCCTCGGTTTACACAGGGGAATCCTTCCTTTGCCCTCACCCCACTCTCCAATCAGCAGCCTGGGAGGCCAGGTGGAGCCCTGGGAGGCCCCAGGGTCCTTCAAGGGCAGCTCCGGTTGATGAGCCCGCTGTATAAAAGGCAATCCCCACCCCCGACCCCAGTCAGCCTCCACCAGACCAGGCACAGAAGAGAAAGCCAGTATCAAACGCTGCAAGGAGTCCCTGACAGGGACTTTACTGGACGACTGGGTGTCTTTAGTTCGCTAACAGGTCACAGGCCAGCAATGAGCTGCACAAACAGTGGGTGAACTCACACCAAACATGCTGGTTCCAGCTGTGACCCCCCCATGGGCCCCGGGCACCTGCCGGCTGTGCCCTCTGCTCCTGTGTCAGAGGGACATGGGGAACCTGTGGGGGACAGATAGGGCCTGCATGGGGCACCGAGTACAGGCAGGCAGCCATTGCCTCACTCCTCCTTCCCCCGAGGCCTTCCTGGGTGAGTGTATATGTGTGGTTGTGGGCGGTGGAGGGAAGGCCTACAGGGAAAGGAAGCGCTGGGAGCCCCAGAGCAGCTCAGGGCCCTGGACAGATGGGGCCCTTGGAGCGCAGGGAAGGCAGAGGAAGAGGAGAAATTCAGCTCGCAGACCCCAGAGCAGCCTATTTCCTCCCACTCTGGCCCTGACTGGACAGCTGACAAGGGTGCATGAGACGCAGAACAGAGCAGACGGGGGCTCCGCACCTGCCATGTACGCCCTGGCACAGGACAGGAGCAGGGTGCGAGAGGCTCTAGCCTGGGCGGGGGCACCACCATCAGGGGTGGCTGTTGACCCCAATCACAAATGGGTCTGGGGTCCTAGTCCTAAATGTCTCTGACAGGCAGGACAAGCCAAGGGACAACAGTGACTGCATTTCATTAAGAACTTATATTTCATTAAAAACTAGTTCTGAACATGAAGAACATATTAAAAAAAGACATATTGTTTGCTCCATTAAGCATCATTCATTCACTGAGGATTTCTTGAGGGCTGCGCCAAGCCTAGTAGACCCATGTGCCAGGGCACAGGGGTTCCAGGAGGAGTCTAAGGCACTGGTCCTGCCCTGGCACAGGGCTCCTCCATGGCAAGGCAGCTTCCACGGGTGAAAGGCTGGTGGGAAAGTCCAGACCTGGAAGACACGGAGGGCCTGGCAGCATCGGCCACGGGACAGACGGGGCCCTCGAAGCAGCAGCCAGAAGCCTCCTGCCAAGGCCGTGAGCAGGGGGTCACCCCAGGCTATGGGCCAGAGCAGAGCTCCCAGGGGGCCATGACCTTGTTCAGAGCTGCAGTGGCAGACACTGGCCCAAGCAGGCCCAAGCAGGCCATGGTCTGGTCAGGCCTCAGGCCTTCCCTGGGAAAAGGATGAGGAAGACTGGGGCTTTGTCAGGCCATCCATACCCCAAAGAGGCAGGGCTGGGCCTGACATCCCCCTCAAGCTGGGCACCCAGGGAAGTACCCCACTTAGCACCTGCTAACCAGAGGCAGCTCAGGGACACCCCGCCCGGCTGGACTTTCCTAGGCACCCACTTAGCATTCCTCTCCTGGAGGACCCACCCAGAGCCTGGAGGCCCCCCAAAGCCATGCTGCTTAGAGACACTGGACCCCCACCTCCACCCCGGGGCAGCCAGACTGTCCCTCCTATGCTGGGCTGGCAGAGCCAGGGGGCACGGTTTTCCTGCCCTGGCTGGAACCTCCCTGGGCACCCCTGGTCTCCCTCCATCCTGGGGGCCGGGCTCCTGGTTAGCAAGGCTCCCCACATGCTCTCCTCTCCACGACCACGCGGCTGGACGATCTGGGCTCCAAGTCCTGTGATGACCGCACTCTCTGACCCCTGCAGAGCTGCATGACTCCACCGGCAGGAGAAAAGGGACACGGCAGTACAGGGGCCCTATGACCTGGTCTGGCACCCTCCCCCCCCTGAGAACAGAGGTCCTGGTCCCACAGGGCAAAGCCCCCACCTCACCAATACCCCTCCAAGGAAAGGGCCTGCCAGCTCAGGGCCAGCACGGGGTTGGGAGGGTCAGAAAAGGCTGGGGGTGGCCTGGGCAGGCGTGTCGTGATCCTGGATGTACTGCAAGATGTCCGTCTCGTTCATGGCTTGGATCTGCTTCTGCGGCTTCCACTGCCCGGCCTCAGCCTCAGATGGGCCTGCTCTGGGGGGAACAGCTGGCTTTCTGGGTACCGATGGCTTGGCTGCCACTGGAGGCTTGGGCTTAGGCTGGGGCTGGGGTTTGGGCTCAGCCCCCAGGTTCAGGATCTGGTCCAAGTCCTCTTCTACCCTAGGGAACCAGAGATAGAAGCCCTGAGCCAGGCCCTGGGCAACAACACCCCCACATGGGACGGGGCCCAGGCCCCCTCCACCCCAGCCCTTCCACCATCCTGCCCCCATCATGTTACATCCCCAAAACCCTCTGTGGAGTATGGCCGAATCTCCTGCAGGTGAGGACGCTCAAGTCCCAGGAGGCTGAACGACCTGCCCAAGTCGGAACCAGGATGTTTGACTTCAGAATATGGGCTTCCATCTAGACAGAGTCCAGCCAGAGAAAGAATAAACAAGGGGCTCTGACTGTTGTGGGGTGGGGTCTGGCCGCCCACTGCGCCCCACTATGGGCCACACGGGTGCAGACAGAGCTCACTGAGGGCTGCAGCCAGCCTCAGCCACCAGGAGTCCACCATGGCCCTGGACCCTATGGCCCATCAGCGGGTGGGACCAAAGCCTGCAGCAGTGTGACGGTCACCCAGGACCAGCCCCAGGGACCAAATGGCAGTAAGAAGGGCAGGCCACAGCCGGCTCGGCCCTCTTTGCCTGAGGGAGCTCCTGCTGCTGGCTGGGGTGGAGGAACTCAACTCCTGGAGTCCAGATGCACAACAAAAGACCCATTTAATCCATCCTACCACCCACCGACCTTCCACCTTCCGTTGTGCTGAATACCTACAGTCTGGCATTTCCACATTCATTGACTCACACAGTCATCACAAAACAGTGCCTGGTAATTTACAGGTAGGAAAGCTGAGCGATAAAGGGCCTCACTTAGCCCCCAACTAGCTCGTGGAGGAGCGGGACTTGGCCCAAGAATGGCTGGTCTCTGGCATGTTTGCTTTCCTGAGGCACCAATGCATGGAGGCCCGTTCTCAGCTACAGGTTGGGGTTTCTCCAAGGTCAAGGGTCTCTGTGCTGAGGCTGTAGGCCCCACAGAGCCCCTTCAGTCACACCTGCCAGGTGACACTGCTGGACCTGTTGCCTCTGGGGACCCAGCCCAGGCCCCTCTGGCCTTCCTGAGGCAGGAGCTTCTCCCAGGGCCCTGGGGTGGCCTCCCACACACCTGCATCCTCAGGGCTTCTCCCCTGGGCCGGACTTCAGGATGCCTGCTTCTCCACTTCTCTTGTCCTCACATAGGACAGTCCCAGCCAGGATGCAGTGATTCAAAGAAGACCCAGAGCAAGAATAGTTACAAAGCAACAGGGTCCTTTCCCTCAGTGGGCCTCAGTTTCCCCATCTGTGAGGGGCTGCACGAGGCCACTTCAGGACTGCTCGTTTCTGTAAGATGCTAAGAAAGAATGACCCAGCTGGTGCTTCCAGGGGGCGGGCAGAGTGCTTTCTTGGCCCTCAGTGGGGATCGGGAATGATACCCCCAGATCACGTTCCCAGGGCCACAGCAGCCTCTCTCCTGCCTGCCTGGAAGAGCTGTGCATTGGCCAGTCAGGTCCGGAACTAGGCAACAGCGGGAGGCCCACGGCTGGAAGGAAGGGTCTGATAGCAGTATGCTAGGGGCTTTGGCAGAGTTACACAGAAAATCTCCATTGAAGCCCAGGGGCCAATTTTGGAATTCCTAAAGAGGGGTTCCTGGCCCTTCCCAGGCTTCCTAAACCAGCGGCCAGCAGAGATATCCAGACAGGCAGGCGCTACCCACACCTGGGCCGAGAGCTTCCGTGGGCCTAAAGGAATCTCAATACACTTCATTCAGCCACATTGGGGATGGAGAAGGAGGATACAGGCGCTGCAGGCAGATCTGGGGGGCCTTGCTCAGGCCTCTTGGCCTCTTCAAGAGTGGGTTTTCTCATCCACCAAATGGGAACAGCAGCATTAGCCAGCAGGGTTAGAAGCACTGCGCTGTGGGCAGAAGGGGGTTCCATTCCTTGTCCAAATAGCCCTTCATCAGTGGCCTCAGGCCACTCCGCCTCCTTATCTGTAAATGGGATATAGCTCCAACATGAGCATGTAGAGGCCTTCATGGGCATGAAGGCGCCCAGTGTAACCTTCCCCTGGAGGGGCTGTCTGCCAGGTGTCAGCAGCTGCTGAAGGAGCTCTGGGTTGCTCTGCCTGCTTCCTGGGTTGACCTCCTGTGACAGGGTGCAAACCCCGAAGGGAGAATTCAGAGCCTCCTAAACAGCAGAGAAGTGAGCAAAACGCATCCTTCTACTCTACACCTGGAGGGACTATCAAGCCAGGCCTTCAAAGAGAGGGTAGCTGTCTTGGTTCAGGGTGACCCCCGGAGGCCCCGCCATTCCCCATGACTGACTCCAGTATGCTTTCCTGTGCCTCAGCCTCTCTGCTAATGATACAACAACAATCCTGGCTTCTCCCAGCCTGCTGGGATGTCAGAGGCAAGGGCACAGAATGACAGTGAACAGATGTCAGGGGCCGTGGGGAGATGTAAAGACAGGAAACCATCATTGTAACTCCAGCTTGGTGGGCACTTAGGGGGCTGTCTAATAGGCCATGACTGCTAACAAGGGTGCAGATGACAGCCTGCCGGGATAGCCCGCCTTGGCACCTTGTAACTGTTCCTGCAAAGAGCCAGCTTGGATTCCTGCAAGTCACCCAGCACAGCTGCATTCTGGGGGCTGTGGCCGCTGCAAAGAGAAGGGAACACAGAAGCCCGGGGAAAGCCAGCTGCTGTCCCAGAGCAGGAGGCAGGTCTCCCAGCCTCTCCTCCCCCACATGCATAGAGGGTCCTGGAAGGAGTGGGCAGGACAGGACGTAGGCAGACAGATTGGGGTCCAATCCCTGCTCTGTCACCTGGGAGCTGTGGTTTGGGGCTAATTGCCTCTCCCACACTCCTTTTTCAGGATAAGGGCACCTGCATGGTGGGTGCTGGTGTGAGGATGAAATAAGGTCATGTGGAGAGTCCAGCAGACTGGCTGACACACAGCAAGCTCTCTGCAAGTAGTAGCTACGGTTTTGCACACACTAATCCACTTCCACATAACAGATTAAGCCTTGCTCTCCCCTCTGTAAAGGCTGCCCATGCGACCTTGCCAGGACTGGCCTGGCCCAGCACATTTGTGCTTTGCTCCTTCTGGGTGAGCTGCATGCTACCAAGAGTCAGTTTTATTTATCCCTAACCTGTTTATGCCAGTTATACTTGCTCTTACAATTGCACAAATTAGCTATTCTTTATGTAAACTATTAAACATGAGTTTGAAAAGGAAAAGAAAAAGACATATGCATGAAGTTCTCCCTTTCCGGACCTTGTTAAGTTGCCCTGGGCCACTGACCATCCCCCCCACCCCAATCCCTGTTACTGGCTCCTGCCTGTGACAGGCCAGGATTCCCTTCCCTTGGAGGCCAAAGCCAGTGAAATGCTCCCACTCTGGGTCCCAGGCTCCGTCTAGGCCGCTCTCAGAGTTGGTGAAGAACTGCTGGGGACAGGTGGTACCTGAACAGTTCCTCGTCGGCCTCCTTGTGGCCCGGGCGGGATGAGAGCCCTCCACTCTCACAGCTGGCGGCTGGCAGTAGTAAGGGGTCACCCAGGGAGACAGCCCCGCCGAGGTCAGGATCATCAAACAACTTCAAGGCTGCGGAGGAGGCAGCAGCAGAGTGGTCAGGATGTCCTGGCCCGTCCTCAGCTGCCAGGGGTGCAGGGTGGAGACGGCCTGGCCCGTCCTCAGCTGCCAGGGGTGCAGGGTGGAGACGGCCTGGCCCGTCCTCAGCTGCCTGGGGTGCAGGGTGGAGATGGCCTGGCCTGGCGTCCTGGCCCAGCCAGGAGTGAGCAAGGGACAGGGCAGAGTGCAGAGAAGCAGAGGAATGGGGCAAGAAGGGTGAGGAACACGTGCCCAAGGCCTGGCGCACCTGTCTGCCTAGCCCCATGCCCCCTCCCTCCAGGCTGGGACAGAGTCAGCTGAGGACACCACTCCTGGGGTCTAGTCCTGGAGGCCTTCCTACTGCCTCAGGAGGAAACAGCCCCTTCAGCTCACTGTGCCAGGCTCCCCATGACTGAATCCAGCTGGATCCCCTGGCTGCACCCCAGCCTTTTAACAATTGGTCACCTAGAGCCAACCACCAGCCAGGGGCGGCTGCTTGCGGGGCTGCAGTGGGGAGGCTGACGCCATTCTGAGCGCAGACCCCACCTTCAAGGAGCCAGGTCTACTTGCCACCCTCTCCCTGTCTCCTGCTCAATGCTGCCCTTCAGGAAAGGTGGTCACTGCTCCTCACCTGGAATTTACTTCCTCCACTGGCCTAGCAAACTCCTGTGACCTCAGGGACACAGCTCAGGCTGGGGTCCCCACCGGCACTGACCGCCATTACAGGCTCAGGCCGTCCTGCAGCTGTCAGATGTCCCACCTTCCATAGGAGGCCCTGAGGCCAGGGCTGGGTCCTACTCGTCAGTGGTTCTCAGGTCCAGCACGGAGCCCAGCCCTTGGAGGGTGCTCGCTGAGTGCTGGAGGGACTAGTGGGTGAACCTAGACGAGGACCTGGGCGGGTGAGGAAGGTCAGAGCCAGGGATGAGCAACGAGGTCCCAAGGCTGCTCAGCTTTCCCTTCCCAAAGCTACTGGGGGGTCTGTGTGGGCAACAGAAAACCTCTTGTTATGATCCAAAACGTACAGAATCACTGCACGCCCGGGGGGGCCAGCATCCATTTTCCAGCTGGTGCTCACATCTGGCCACTGGTATAACAAAGACACCTGTATGCTGCTCATAATCCACACTTCTTAAAGCAGCAAAGAAAACCACCCTCCTCTCCCTTGGGATGCCTGGAATGAACATATGGCCCAGGAATGCTCCAGGCTATGGGGACACCAGTGCGAGACCAGATTTCTTTTAGCAGAAAATTTCCATAAACTGAGTCTGTGTCATGTCAAAACAGGACACGAGGAAGACTTCCATTCTGCTCAAGTAAGACAGGTCCCCAGCCAGCGGGTCACCAAGGGGACCGCGAGGGCCAAGGGCGCTTGACTTACGGTCCTTGGGGGGCACGTCTTCTGCGAAGTTCGGGGAGAGCTTCCTGCCTGGGCCAAAGAGCCCCTCATCCGGGTCCACCTCCTCATCAAAGAGGGTGAGCCGGGGTGAGGGTCTGGGCTTCACAGCCACTTCTGGGTGCTTCTTAGGCTTCTTGGAGCTGGAGAATCACAGACAAAATTCAAGGTTAGGACTCCTCATGAGAGCCCCGCCAGCCGGCCCAGGTGGCCTGGTCAGACCCTACAGGCCAGGTGAGCTTGAGCCTGTGTCAAGAAGGAACTTTCCAGGGACCTGACCTTGGAGGCAGTAAGACCCTGGTGCTGGGAGCAGCCGAGCGCACGTCCAGGAAGCCACCGCTGTGGGGATGGATGCGCAGGGGGGGCGGGTGGGAGTTTGACCTACACAGCTGATGGCCGGACAACTCTTGCTCTGAAGGGCCACCTGGACTCAGGCCTGCCTGCATGGCCACAGGCCACAGAAACCTGCTCTCCTTCTGGAGGCAGTGGGGGTGCCTCAGGGCACCCAGGTGCCAGACTCAGTCACTTGACAACCAGTAGGAAATGTGGGTGGAGGCAGCCTGAGGCCAAAAACCTCAGGGCCTGGACCCGGGAGAGAGCAGAAAACAGCCTCGGTAAATGCACCCTTGTTTCCGCACATGTATCCCTGCTTCCCTCGAGAGGTACAACCTCCACATTCTAGAAAACACTTCAGTCCCACTGAGCAAACCCCAGCTCCTTCAGGAAACCCCCTTGGCTACACAGAGCCCCACCGGCTCTGTCACCTCTAAGGTCCCTTTACGTCTCCTTCACTGACTGGCCGAGGTCCTGCTCCGGGCCAGATGCTGCTGAAGGAAACTGGGAGAGGGCACAAGAGAAGCTTCTGGGCCACAGGGGTGCCTCATTTCCTGACCTGGGGTGGAGGCAGTTACATGGCATGCGTGTCAACATTCACAGAACCGAATGCTGAAGATCCATACGTGATTCTTGAATTATACCACCAATAAATAAACAACCTTGATTTTATTTTAACAAGGTGGTCCAACCCCTGCTGTGGATACCTAAATTAGCCACTTTAAGGTTCCTGCAAGCAGTATGTTTTTTACTGGAACCAGGATTTCCAGCGTGCCCGTCTGCATGGGGCGCAGTTCCACTGGACTGAGGTCACCATCAAAGCGCATGTTGGCAACACTATGTGGCAAGACGGCACCAAGGGGCTGGTACTTCCCTGAAGAGTGGTACAGATTAATCAGTAGCAGATGCAAAGAGCAGTAGGATGGCCCTGGGTGTTGGATTTAGACTTCTGGTGGAACCTCAGGTTCCCAGCTGAGATGCGGAGAAGCTACAGAGGCACAGAATGCACCTGCCAGAAGGCCACACACAGGCTGGAGCCACCTCTGCACTCAGGGCCAAAGCCCTGGCAGGAGCATCTCTGAGAGGCTGGGTGTTCAGAGAAGCGGGCTGTCTGCCCAAGGCGCAGAGCAGGCAGAGCAGGGCTGTGACGAGAACTCGGGGCAGTCACGCTCTTGGTCCTCTGCTCCTGCCCTGAGCACGAGGGAGAGGAGGATGGGGTGGGGACCACAGGATCAATCTCTGCTGCTCTTTGGGAGAAAGTGGCTCGTTCTGAGGTAGAGAAGGAGAGCAGACTCGGCGGCGGGGCTGTGCCAGAAAGGCCCACATGCCCCGGTGTCCGCTCTTTCTCCATCCTGGGCACAAGCCAGACAGGCTCACGTCACAGGCCATGGACATGCCTGTTTGGGAGCCATACTAGGCACTGCCTGTGGTACCAGGTAAGGTGAAAGGAGCCCGGCTTCTCCAACCTAACAGCAAGTGTTTTCCAGAAACTTCAGCTATGCCTCCCACACACCCTGAGGACTCAGGTGGCCGGCTCTGATGGCGATGTCTTCCCCTTTTGGGTCCATGAATCAGGAAGAGCCAGATCAGCTGTTATGACTGCTGGGAAGCGGGTATTCAAGAGAGACCATGCCCCTCTAGAAGGCCAGCAGAGATGCCCCACCCAAGACCTCCTGAGAACCCCAGGGTAGGCCCAGGAAGCTGTCTGAGTCCCTGGGGAGTGTGGTGACCAGTCAGGTCTGGGCTCCGCCCCACCCTTCCCTCAATTACCCCTCACAGCCACCCGGCTTGGCCCTGCTCCTGGGCCCGGAGGGGACTGCAGCAGTGAGCGGGGGACCCCCACCCTTACGCCTGCTGTCCAGGGCTGCAGGTCCCAGGGAGGGCAAAGCTGAGGCCTTGCCACTCCTCATAGCCACTGCCCGCAGGCTCACCCCATTGAGAACCTGGTGGGCCCCGAAACAGCCCCCTGGGAGAGCAAACTCACACTCTCCCCAGCAAACTGGGGCCGAGGGGCGAGAGGCTTCGCAGGGACCAGAAATCAGAAGAGGCAAGGAGAGAAGGAACTGTCTGAAGAACAAAGGAAATGAGCGAGGACAAACGTGATTAATTATGTCTGGAGAAGTCAGGCAGAGTTTCAGTGATTTCCTCTCTTACAACTACTTCTGGTTCTGAGAGCAGAGATCAGGCCCAACTTCCCTGCTATGTGAAGTTTCCTCTCAAATTGGATGAATGTCGTTTCCTCCCCGGAGACATTTCTGATCTTTTGTTGTCTTGAATCGAAATGAAGTGACTCTGTGGCACACGGGGCTGCCCCGTCAGGACCATCTGTACTCTCCCCATCCCACCAGGGGCCATCCTGTCCCCCAGACCCTCCCTGACAGCCCCTGGGTCCTGTCCTGCCTGGCCCCCACAGTTCAGTCTCTGGGGCCCAGCAGTGTGCCTGGTTCAGAGCAGACATTCCAGAAATACCGGAACAGTGAAAGACTGCACGTGTGGCTGGCTAGTGGGGGTAGGTGGGTAGACAGTGGAAGGAACAAAGGAAGGACAGACAGACAAATGGATGGACAGAGAGGGGGAGAGCACATCTCTTACCCAGATTTATTTCTACCTACTGCCCCAGGGAGGAGAGGAAGGGGAGTGAAGATAGAAGGGTCCCCAGCATTCTCCAAGACAGAGACCCACACTTAGGAAGCCCCCCTTCCTCCAGACACACTGGTCATCTCATCTGCTCTCACCTCCGCCCCGCAGCCATTCTGGGGGCAGCCCAGCCACTCCCTCCGGGAGCCTTCCGTGGCCCAGCACTCATGGGGCACCTCCCTTGTGCAAGAACCTGAGCTGGATGATGAAGGCAGAGATGAGTAAGACCTGCCACAGCGCCCACAGGGTCACCGCCGAGCAGAGTCATGGACACGTAAACCACTCATGACCACACACGGCAGTAACTCCAGGACAGCCAGAGCATGGAGCCCTCAGAGGCGATGCAGAGGCGCTCAGCAGCCTAGGTGGGTGAAGGGTGGAGGGGCGACGCAGGCAGAGGAACCAGAGGCCTCATTCTGTGAGGGTCTGTGTGTGTGCGCCTTAGGCCTGACCAGGAACCGGGTCCCCCATGCAGCTCTGCTCATGGGTCCACGGAGAAATTTGGGGCCTGAACTGGGTGAGCAGCTGCCGTGCGAGGGAGACAGGTCAGGGAGGACATCAGGAGCAAAAGCACTTATTTAACATTTGGACTGTCGTTGTGAGCACTGGGCAGAAGGGCTGCCTAGGACACCATCAGACTTCTGACCTCGGGCACGGGGACAGGCGTTTCATGGGTGAGTCTCCGAGCCCTATTTCTTCCCCTCGCTCACAGGTCCTGTGAGCAGACTCAGGCTGCACACCGGGGCTGTGGCCCTGGTGTCCCATGCTGCCATCAGTGCCCACCCAGCTGTCTGCAGGACACACAGGCCGGCTCTGCTGAGCGCCCCCGCCAGCCCACCCTCTGTGCTGACACGAGACAAAGCCCGTCACTCTCACAATGCCTCTCTTCTCCTCTCACCAAAGGAGGCTGGTACAGGTATGCTCTGTCACCAGGGGTGAGGCGACTGGGTATCAGATAGAGAGGTTGGCAATGGATGGAACTGCAGCCCCACACTTCTTGTTGAGGAAGGCAGGGCCCTAAGCTTGTGAGGGTCCCGGCATAGCCTAGATTGCCTAAGGCAGGTGGGGGGCTTCCTGGATGGGTGCAGGCATGCGGGAGCATGTTCCTGCAGCACCCACGTGTATGAGTGGACAGATATCAGCTTTTCTGCTGTGTGTGGCTGACAGGAAACAGCGGCCCAGGCCACACCACACTGTGCAGGTGGGTGCGGCACAAGCATGATGGGAGGTGGCAGATGCCCGTCCGACAGCTCTGACAGTCCTGACAGCCCTGACAGCCATGCAGTGGCCTTGCTCCGTGAGGCTCTGGCCGTTCTATGACAGTGATCGACACATGACAGCATCCTCCCTCCAGCCACTCAGGGGGCTTGTGTCCATGTTCCCGGATATTCCTGCACCCCGTGGAAGACCACTGGTGGGCACCAACTGTCCAGGACCTGAGTCACTTGAGTTGCAGGGGCATCTCCCAGACCAATCAGAAGATAATGGATCCTTCCAAAGCCCAGACTCACAGACAAGATGACTGGTACCTTCAAAGCCAGGGTGATGCATAGCTAAATATGGAAATCAACCTCCTTTCCAATTATAAAATTTTTCTGCTTCCAAATAAAGTGCTTTACATTTTAAATCTGAAATTCAGCTTTTTCTTCCAATTAGAGAAAATTCCCAGAGTGCGAATAATTGAATTTGTGAATTTCACTCCAGGACATGTTACTTGCAGTAGCACCAGGCCACGGGGCTTCTCCAGTGACCCAATCGCCAGAGTCGTGCGACTTCAGGGAAGGTCCGCGTGTCGGGCTGAGCAGAGTTGGGAAAGTGGTGTTTCAGGCAGAGAACAGCCCGTGAGAACGTCAGGGTGGGAAGACATGGGCAGCTGGCACATGCGGAGAGGAGGAGGGTCTGAGCAGAAGTCTGGGCGGCAACCTGATGGGCGGGGGGAGATTCTGGGCGCTCCCGAGAGAGGGGCACTGGAGTGGCATGTTTTTCCCACGTCTGACCCCAGGCCAGTCATTTCATTTCTCTGGGGCTGTTTCCTCATCTGTTAAGATGGAATAAGGAATGCTCTGGAAGCTGCAGAGTGGAGCCTGCATGTGGGTCAGTGCTGGCCCAAGCAGAGGCCTGTGCCCACAGGTGCTGCTTTGTGACGCCTAGGCTCACATTGTGTTTTGATCCAAAAGACTTCATTCTGGGCCTTAAAAAGTAGAACCTGCCTGGTAGACACCCATCATTTGCTGTGGTCCCAGAGTCATACTCAAGGATCTGTTTCTCAGCAGCCACAGCCTGACTCTGCAGGCCACCAAGCCCTACCCGGAAGGAACCAGGACCTCAGTGACCCTTGGGCCCCATTCTCTGCTGTGCATGGTGACATTTCTCCCTCTCTGCACTGGGACCAAGCGCGGCCCCTCACCCACCACCATGACACCAGGCCAGGCAGGCTGTAGGGGCTCTGCCACCCACTGCTCAAAGGCAAGCACCCACCCCTGGTCACACCCCCAATGGCCCTGAGGACTGAGTACACAAACAGGCAATGGCCAGACCACATGTAACCCAGAATCTAAACCCACCATTGCAGCAACCAGCTCAGGAAGCCAAACCACCACCTCTGCAGCCATGGCCCCAACGGGCAGGACTTGACTGGTAAATGCCAGCATCCCTGATCTTACCTCTGCTTCCTACTTAGTAGGCCCAGCCACAGAAAGCCAAACATGCCCTCTCAACCAATCACGAAGCAGGCAGGATGCCTACTTCCAGTTGGCGGCCTCCAGCTTGGCCACACCAGCAGCCTCCACCTGGGGCACACCTGAGCCTGTCTGCCCATTAGAACTCTTTGTCACTCCCCAGACTGCCTCTGTGTCTCTGCAAAACGGAGGTCATGGGGGCTGCACCCTCCCTTGCTACGGCCAGCTCTGAATAAACTGCCTTTGCTTGTTCTCATCTGGGTGGTCCTTGTTTATTCCCACACCCCCGAAGACACTCTGAATGCTGACATGACCAGTGGGCCACCAGCAGCCCCTGCAGCGGAGGATACCCACCACCTACATCATGCAGCATGCAGATCAAACTGATGAGGGCTGAGGTGGCACCCTGGAGCTGGGGGGGCTCTCAGTCTGGGGGTAACAGGAAGAGTCCTGGGCTAATACTCCAGAGACAAGAACTCCAGCTCAGATGGTGCCCCTGACTGGTGATCTGGGGAAGGTCCCTGAATTGTAACCACGAAGGCACTGGATTTGACCTCTAATCCCTTACATTTCAAAGGCTGTGTCATTCTAAGAATGTTCTGACTTGGGGGCTGCTGCAGGAAGCCTGGGCAGCCTGAGGCAGGGGAATGGCAGACATGACCTCCCAAGATGCCATCCCCCAGGAAGTTAAGCAATCTTTTAATCTCATCAAAGACAGCCAAGCAAACCTCTTCCTGCCAGGACAGAAGCAGCAGGAGGCAACCCTGTCACCTCCGGACAAAGCTGGCTCACAGCACGTTGGGCAGGTGAGCTGGTGCATCTGGCCAGGAGGTAAGGCCCTTGTGTGCACAGCACACCTGCTTCTTTTTTGCATAACAACAGGAAAAGGAAAAGTTGCCTTTTCCATTTCAACTGCTTTTTAAACACCCAAGGGCTTCTTCCGAACAGTAAATCTGAAATAGTGATGACACTGTACAAAGAAAATCTGTGCTTTATATCATTTTTTCCTCACATTCACTGGGCCTGGACTTTATGTCTAATTTACAAAGAGAGAAACTTAGGCTTGGAGAAGCTCAGCAACTCACCTGGTACCCATTAGCTGCTAAGCGGCAGAGCTGGGATTTGAATGTGGGACTGTCTGCCTCTGACTCGGCTCGGTGACCACACATGGTGGGTTTTCCAGCTTCCCAGCGGCTTTCAAACTATGCCCTAAGGGACCCTGCCCTTCTGCCAAGCTGCCTGAGGGGTGGGGTAAGGCTGAGGGCACACAGATGCAGTCTCTATTCCTGCCCATTGGGGCCAATTCTACAGCAGTCTGATGTTTTACATATTGGAATTCTATATGAGATTTCTCTTGAACCAAAGATTTGCTAGTGAATTAAAAAAGTGGAAAGCACTTATCTGCTGTTCCCAACTGTCAGTCATTCAGGCCAGACTCTGTGCATTAATGTGGATGAGGAAATACAGCTGGTCCAGCACACCGTGATACTGTGGTCGCCTTAACGGCAGCTGCTGGCTGCGATCGCTGGGATAACTCTGGGGTGTAGCTGAGGGTGGCGGTCACTGTGCCTCCTGGTCCCAGGCCTGGCCACGGCCCAACGCTGTTTGCAAGCACAGGGTACGGCCGGCCTGCCTCGGCTCATGGCCCCAGTAACAATCAGGAAGTGCCCTCTGGCAGAGGACACGAAAGGGGAATGAGAGACTGAGGTGGCGCTGGGGCTGAGACTAACTGGAAGGACCCCTGGGGCTGCTCTCCCAGGCCCCCTGGCTGCAGAGCTGGGGGGCTGCTGTCCCCGCGTCACTTGCCTCCTGCCAGCTCTAGGACTTTCACCAGGTTCCACCTCAGGGGCTCCTCAAACACCAATTTGCCTATGAATCGCAAGAGCTCATGAAAGCCCACGTTCCTGGGCCCCACCCAGGCCTGAGAATCTGCATGTCCATAACAAGCTGGGGGGGGGGGGCGGCAGAATTCCCTCCTGGGCTCTGCTACCCTAGGCAGGGGCTCCAAGCCCAGGATGACAGTAGCACTGTTTAGCAAGAGGCATTTAAGGAGAAGCAGCTCCCAAGGCATCTTATGAGAGGGGGCAGAGGCCATGCTGTTCCCACAGAGCTCCTCTCCACGGCCCGCCTTGGGGGACAGTCACTTTTTAAGTCTTGGAAGGAGTAGTTTTGTAAGATGATGGAGATGTTAAATAACCTTATTGTGGTAATTATTTGATAATATATATGTACAGTAAATCATCATGTTATACACTTTAACTTATACAATGTTACACATCAAATACATCTCAATAAAGCTGGGGGAAAAATAAATCTTTGGGGGGCAAACGGGGGCAACTGACAGTGTGCTGGAGGCTTTCAAAACCACAGAATCATCTCAGAGCAGCAATTTCATTCAAATATAGAGAGTAAAATATTATTTTTACATTTAAACATATATATGGTTATTTTATGGAAGATTAAACAAAGTTTGCGTAAGTAATTTTGACCAAATATATGATTTGCATTCCAAAGAGAGGTCCGGCTTTACCACTTAAGGCCACGGCACAGGGTCCTGGGTGCTGGTGGGAAGAGCGGGAAGGCCAGCAGTGCAGGAAGGCATGCTCATACAGGAACCAGACTGTGCCTGGGAAGCTGAGGGCCCTCAGGGACCTGGGGTCTGCAAGGGGGGCTCCCTAGGCACTGGAGGAAGAGGTTGGAGGCAGTGGGCCTTGCTGATGGGCAGGCTCTGGAAAGGCCTTCCCACCAGCGTTACATCCCTAAGTGGCACAACCAAGGCCCCCAGCAGAAGCTTCCAGGACCTGCTCGAGGGCAGGTGTCCGGGGGGTGGGGTGGGGGGGGGAGAAGCTCAATAGAACATATGCTGTATACATGGAAAGGTTCCTCATTGTGTAACAGCAAAAACCTACAGAAAACACCATAATGTCCCCAAGCAGGGGTCTGGCAATGCCACTTACAGCACATGGACCCAGCGAACTAGCACAGAGCTACGAATGCACAAGTCTATTGATCTGGAAAGATCCAGTGCATATATTGAATAAAAGCAGATTATGAAATGGTGCACATAACACTCTCCCATTTGGGTAATAAAATGTAAATATCTGAAATGTATATGCCTTCTCGGGGAAAGGCCTTTGAACTGTGTTTTCAATATACTAATCGTATATTATTCAAATTACTATTTAAAAAGTTTCTTGTGGAGTATTTTCAGCAGAAGGCAGACTATTACGGTAGAACTTCATCTTAGAACTGTGAAGCCTCTAAAATAGAAAAGTTAAATACGAAAACTCGGCAGCAAATGGAAAGTGATCATGAGAGGACACGCTCCGAAAAAGCAGAGCACAAAGGGCCTGTGCGCTGTGTCTGCAGTCACGTGGATGGCACGGGGACGACCGCACAGAAACCCGGCAGGTAGGGGCGCGGCTGTCGGGAAGGGCCGGGTGAGGGCTCTGTCTGTCTTTCAGCACTTTCTAACGGTGCAGGAACTCGTCTTTGCCTTAATGGAAAACAGGTCTAACAGACAAAGAAAACCCAGGCCTGTGGCTGCTCAAGGCTTTGTGCTGGCGGCGCTCCCCCTTCCAGCCGCTCTGCAGCGGAGCAACAGCGCCCCGCTGGGGCCAGGGCAGGAAGGACGGGCGCCCATCTCCTGGAAAAGTGGCTGCTGGGGAAAGCCCGGCCCAGGTGGGCGCTGGTTGGGGTGGGGTGGGGTGCGGCACACTGCTGGGAATGCAGGGAGCTGCCTCAGAGAAACTGGGCACAGGGCAGAGAAACGGAGAAAAGATGGCAAAGCAATGTTGCCTGCAAAGAACATTACGTTCTGCACCGAAGGGCGGGTGGGCAGTGCGGTGCAAGAAGTCAACAGACGCACCCGGGCACCTGCCATCCCCGGAGAGGCCCCAGGAAACCGACTTCAAGGCAGGGTTCTGTCACACACAAGCCTCTGGCCAAGTCCCCGCTCTACTGTCCCCATCTGTGAAAGAGGGACAACTCTAGGGCCCTGCTCACCTCCCAACTGCTGAAAGACTGGAATCGAGGGGCAGGGCAAGGAAGTGGCATCAAGTCTTGGCTCTGCCATTTAAGGCTGCATGAACTTGGATAAGCTACCTGACTCCAGACTTTAGCTTCCTCATACACAAAATGGGCTGGATGCCAGTACTGGATGCTGAAAGCAGTCTGGTGCATCATGACCTTTTTGAAAAAGTGAAATAGAATAGAAAAGATTTATTCGTGTAAATGCTAATCAGTTCCTGGCATGTAATAAGGATCTCAAAGAATGTTAGGTGTCATTATTTCTGATGGAAGCGACAGTCCTGACAATTGTCATTAAAAGAAATACCGGCAGAAGGTCGTAACTGGGATTGCTTTTAGGTGCTAAGCTTTCCTAGGGTTCAGGAATGAAGACCCCGGAGAGCAGAGCAGGGGTCGGCACTGTGGGGCAGGTGGTCCCCAGATGGCTGGACAGCAGACACCCACTGACAATGTGCTACTGGAGTTCAGTAGGAAAAGCAAGGCAGCCCTTGCCAACCCAAAGAGCATTTTCCTACCCAAAAAAGGAGCCACTTTGCTAAGCATGTCCACTGGCCAAAGGCTGGCATGAACCACCCAAGTCTCAGTTTGGCATGACATGTGGTTACCCAGAACAACAGAGTGTGAGTTCAAACAAAGCCTTATACTTAACCAAAATAAACCCCAAGAAGGGCCTGCGGGTTGTGCAAGGCTGATAAGGAGTAGCTATTACAAACTCTCCTGATATAACCTCACTGCCGCTCCACAGGGCTGTTGACCCCTGTCCACGACAAGGCTGGACGTGGACGGGTGGGAGGGGCCCAATTCCTGGGGGCCGAGGTGCTGCAGGGCCTCTGGCTTGGGTCCCCTGTCTCCCTGAACACCTGGGATCTTTCCTGAATCTGGCTCCTCATCCCCTCTAAGCTGCACTCTCAGCAACCCTGCAGCCCTGTCTCCCCACCGGGTGCCCACGGTCACATGTCCACCAGGAGAGGAAGGAAGGCTGTGGAAAGTGGGCAGGGCATTCATGACTACATTATTCATGGTGTTTAGGCTGCACTTACCCCTGCCTGATTCCTAATCGGCTCTAACTCCTGGAATAGGACCCGGAAGGCAGGTCTCCTTCACCTACTGACTGAACCTCAGTCAATCTCTAGGATGCCCTCATCAGGGGAGAGAGAATGTCATGTCAGGTCTGTGCTCTGATTCTGCACAGGGACTGGGGCAGAGAGATGAACTCACAGAAGCTAAGGGCTGACTGACATTTACATTAACTCAGTCTTCACAAGAGCCCCGAATGGTTAAGTGCTATCATCCTATTTTCACTGCAGAAAACTGAAAAAAGGGGGTAAACTACCTGGGCAGCGCTAGGGTTCAAGCCCAGGATCCTGACCTCATTTACCAGCTGCCTGACCTTGGGCAAGGCACTTGGCCTCTGTAGGCTTCAGTTTCTTTAATCTGTAAAATGGGATAATAATAGCTGCTTGCAGGGCATGGTGTGAATGAGACACATTACACAACATGCAAAACACAATGCCCAGTATGCAGTAGGCGCTCACAAACGTTAGTTCCCACCTTGTTTATGCATGTGTAGGCCAAGAAGTGAGGGCCCTGGGGTGGCTGAGTCTGTCTGCTTCTCCCTCATCCCCTTCTGGTCAGGAGGTCCTGCCCAAACACCTCAGTCTGGGCCCATCCCAGGGGCCTTGGGAAACGTCTGGCTCTCTTGTCTCCTCTAGCCTGCAGACCTCTCCCCCCAGCACAGGGCGGCCCACCCAGTGGGGACTCAGGAGCTGCTCACTGATTGGCTGAGGGCATTCAGAGATCCAGGAAAGGAGAAGAAACAAGGAGGTGACAGAATCAGGACACCAGGAAACACCAAGGCCATGGCTGGCTTGCCTGTCCTTCTCCAGCCAGTGTACATGCATGTGTGCGTGTGCATGCAAAGGAGACACAGTCCACTGGCTAAAGGATCCCGGGGTTCACTCTATGTCCTTGCATCACATACAGTCAGGACCTTATGGGTCACCAGGCCCCCTCCACCCACGTGATTCACGGACGCCTTACGACCACCTTGTGGGGAAGCAGGGCCGAGGTCAATACCCCTGCTTTAAGGACAGTTAAATACAGCCTAGGGAGTTCTAGCCACACGCTGCAAGTCGCAGACTATCAGTGATGAGCTGAACAGAGAATCCAGGCCTCCTGAGCCAGACTTCCAGGTTTAGACAGTCAAGGTTGCTTAGCTGTCAGGGGTGGAGGACAGCTCTGTCAGACCTTGGTGCAGAGCTGGGGGCAAGGGTCTCCCTGTGACCAGGGAGCCCCAGGTGATACCTGAGCCCAGCCCAGAGACACGGCGATGTCAAGACGGAGCTGGGAGCTGGTTCCCCAAGCATGTGAGGCCACGGGTGGGGGTGATGACCCAGGGAGACAGGCGTCCTCACACTCCTGGGAGGGAAGGAGAGCCTGAAGCAAGCCAGGAGGCAGCCCTACCGAGAACGGGGAGACCTACCGCATCGAGAACAGGGAGACCTACCGCATGATGCCCAGAGGGTCCAGTGCCTCCTCCTCCTCTGAGGACCTCTCTGCATCCTCGCCCTTCAGGCCTGGGAGGGGCAGACCCTCACCCTCTGTTCGGTCCTGATGCTCGAAGAAGTCGAAAGCCTCCCCGCCGTCCCCTGCCTGGCTGTGCGCATCCAGGACAGAGACTTCTCTGCTGCTGAGGTCTGCAGCCCCCGCGGATCTGGTACCTGTGAGGGAGATGGAGGTCACTGTACCCCCACCATGAAGTGATGAGGTGGTGCTGCCAGGCACCTGTGCCAACACCTGTGGCTGGAGCTTCCTGCAGCGTCCTGGACCCAGGATGGTGGGTCTTGGGCTCCAAGTGCCCTCTGCAGCCTCCTGAGGACTGACGGGCACCAGCGAGGCCTGGAGGGGAGTGGTTATAGGTGGGAGCCTTAGAGCAAGACAGGCCGAGGTTCCTGAATGTCTGTGGCACAGGGCCTGTTGGTACCACAGGGATGGACGAGCTACATCCAGGGGTTAACAGAGGGAGAAACCAGCCAGCGTACCTTGTGGGGCATGTCAGGGAGCTCTGCTAACCCAACCATGGATGAGGACCTACTCTGAGGGTCTGGGCGATTAGACTATGAACTTGATGAGTGCTGGGAGCACAGGGAAGATTCCAGAACAAACTGTGATGGCTCCAATACAAACTGGCCACATGAGCCCTTCTCAAAGCATGGTCCACAGATGGGTGTCCATGATGATGCAAGTACAGAAAGAGAGCAAGCATCCAGAAACTTCCATAGCAGCTTGGCATTATTCCAACACCCAAATATTCAATTCTCTATTTGTGAAAGAATCTGTTTGCAAAAGATTGGGGATAAAAAAGCTGGTCCTTCCCTGCAGATGATTTGAGAAGCATGGCTTGAGACTACTTGTTCATCACTATCCCAATAGTTATTAAGTAGTTTATCTTTGATAGCAGTCACTTTAAAAAAAATATCACCCTTAGGTAAAAACTACCTGGTGTGTGGAATACACGTGTACTGATGTAAGGTGTATTACTGTGATGTGTAAAACTAAGTGATAACGGACAGGTTGCATTATATTATCTTACGCTTTATTTTACCAGGACAAGTGTGGCGATACTGATGAAAATCTCATGACTCTTCAATTTTATGTAATAAGCACTAGGTATAAACAATTTACAGATCCATTTAAATACTGATTCATTTAAATATTGCAAAAATCCCACATGAGATCCTATTTATACTTCCCTTTTACAGATGAGGAAACTGAGGCAGACAGAGATTAGGGAAGTCAAATCACCCCATCCTGCTTCTCAGTAATAGAAGGGGCAGGAGGCAAAGACGTGGATGGGACTGGCCAGGAGACGCAGAGGTGGGGCTGGACTATGAGAAGGCCCCTGTGTATGCTCCATCTGGGACCTAGGCAGTCAGTCCTTGGGGGTCAGGTCTCCATCTGCCCACCATCTCGGCCAGGAGAGCATTAAGGCCTGCCTGCCGGCCTGCCTCACAGTGTGGCTGAAGCTTCTGGGCTGTAGAAGGCAGCTGCTGGGCCCACTCTGGCTGAGCCAGGGCAGCCAGGCCTAGTTTGGGGCCAGGGGAGAACTCAGGGATTCGGGATAGAGCTTTGGGTACCTAGGAATTCTAGCAGCTCTGGGCTGCCCGCCAACTCAGCATCCTTCGAGATGCAGCGCAGGATCTCGTCGAACACAGCTCTCCTTTCCCGGATGTCGGACTCCCCAACAAACAGGACCTTCCTGGGGATCGGGGGAAGGCTGGCCGCCGGGTAACAACTGCTCAGTTTCTGGTAGAACTCCTCAATCTCGCTGTACTTCTTGGAGACCTGGAATGAGGGGAGTGAAGAGTGGAAGGTGAGTGGCCCCCCGCCCCCTCCAACCAGACATGCCAGAGGCGGCCGTTCAGAGCGTCCTCCCGGGACCTGCTGCCACAGGATGAGGGCCTTGGGTGAGCCTCCCTCCAGCTCCATTCCTGCACCTTCCCAGTCAGTGTGAGGCTCAGTTATCAAAGTCCCAGGGCCCCAAAGGAAAGCGGCCATCATGGTGGATCTGGGGTGCTGCGCAGGTCCAGGGAGACACTCGTGACCCAGGAGCCCCAGCCCTGCCTGCAGGTGAACGCAGAGGCCCAGTGCCTCCCTTCTGGGCCTGCAGGGCATTAGCAGGGTGACCTCACTATCTGGCCAGCTGTTAGGTCATCTTTCTGCAACAACATGAGTCGCCTTTTCTCAGCATAGACCTCGGGATCATTCCCCATGAAACGGCAGCAGCCTTCCGGGGGAAGTCCTTACAGTGCTCAGGTGGTGCAGAACCAGATACTGCAAAGTTGGCTCCTCAGCCCTGCATTCAGCCAAGACCCCACTGCACATGGGGACCTCAGGGAAGCAGGCCAGGGCTCCTAGGGGCCGCTAGGAGGTGGTCCCAGGCCATCTGAGCCACAGTGGGGCAGCACCCAGCTTCCTGGACAGTTGGGAGTCAACGGCCACCTCTTTTCAGCCTCTCCCCAGAACTCCTACTGCAGCTACGGGCTCACTCCCTCACTTACCTAGCTCCTGCTAGATGCAGTTTGCTCTGAATGGGACGCCCCACCATGGCCTCAGCCCCACGAGGCTCCAGGTCTTGTGTGGGGCGTCACTGCTGTGGTCTGTACCTCCCAACACGGGCACTGCTGTGCCACACCCTGTGCTCTCCCTGCATGTCGGGCCTGTCTCCCCAGCTCCTCTGTGGGGGCATCAAGCCTGCGGACAGGGATATCCCCACTTCTACTCCCAGGCCAGGGAGTGGAAGGATGCCCGCAGCACACCCCCAAAATGCTAGTGGGCAGACGGGCTGCAGGGTGTCTGGAGGCAGACACAGGAGACCTGGCTAACCAGCCCTGCCACCAGAACCCCCAGCCTGTGAGGGTTCTAGATGCCAGCAGGGGCCTGGGGCACCAGGGGACTTCAGAAAAACAGCCCTCTGATAGGGAGTCATCTGGGACAGGGGACTGCATTTTGCAGTTGTTGACACAAGAGTCTGGCTCCTGAGAACAGCCCTCCAGGAAAGTAAGAGGGTCATTTCACAAAAGTGACGCACGCTCCAGCCCTGTGTTCTGAGAATGGGATGACTCTAGCCCAGCAGGGAGTGGGTCCAATCCTGGAAACTCTGACCCTAGGGGCTGAGCGCCCTCTGCTGGCCTGACTGTTCCACGTGGGCTCAGCCCTCAGACCCACCAGGATGGGATTCTGGGAACCACCCGTCCCCAGGCCGGGGAGTTTTAAGTCAGGGGTGCCACCCATCTAAGACCCACATCCATCAGTGTTCAAAAGCTAGGGCTTCCCAGGTAGCTACATGCACAGCATGCAAAGAAGGTGAAGAGAGAGGCACTGAGTGCAAAGGGTGGGAACTCCTGTTGACCTAGAGTGCTCCTGTGTTAGGCACACAGTGTTACTGTCCCATGTCCTCAACCTCAGTGGGCACTTGCACTGCCAGTACACATGGTGTCTGCTAAATGGCAAGCAAATCCAGTGCCCCTTTCTGGAGGCTGGTTTCACTTTAATATAAAAAAATTACATGCATTTTTATATTAAAACACATGTTGTTTTAAGAGAATGCAAAATGTGTGCCCCCTCCTTTTTTTAGCTAAATCATGAAACCTCAAAGGCATATCAGGCTTTGGACTATACACGAAGAACTCATGGGGAGCAAATGCATTCTCCTTTGCCCTCTCAGGGGGACAGAAATGTTGAGAAGCTCTTACCTGTATGGGCACCTGTGCATGCACACACGTGCCCACAGGATGTTGTTGGTCAGAAAAAAGTGGCACTGTGGTGGTGCGTGGAAGGTTAAGGAATCCCCACACCCACCTACACCCTCATATGGGTCTTTGCAAAGACCGAGCAAGCTGGCATGGGCGATCAAGGACTCCCAGAATGCTGCTTCTCTGTCGTGCCCAGGGACATCGATCTCATATATTCTCTGCTCCCACCCCTTAGCTCCACCCTGGGCCGAGTCAGATCAATGAGCTGCAAACCACCCCCGAGAGCAAAGCAGACCCAGAACCACCACATAACATTACATCTTGGGTCTTCCAGGAGTCAATTTAAGAAGCAAATGACAAACACCACGCCCTTTTAGATGCTTTCCATGTGGTGAATGTCAGTTATGGAAAGATCTGTACCACAAATTTTTATCTCTTAGAATTTGGTGTCTCTTCTAATGGTCACTTGAGCTAAGTAACTCACTGTTTCTCTTTTTGTCTTGGCTACTAGGAGATTCACAACTAACCATGTGCACATACACAGTTGGTTGCTCCTGTCTACACCATGGGACTCTTGCTCATTGTACCTTTTTAAAAAAGAGTCTCCTCCATTAGTTTCTGTGACTCCATGGTGCCCCCTTGCCTTCCCCTGGCTCCCCTGCCCCCTGACTGTCCCTGAGCTGCTTGCACCCCCAGGGTTTCCTCCTAAAGCCCTTCCCTCTGACTCCTCCACATCCATTCTCTGGGAAACCACATGCACTCCTGGACTTTCAACCTCACCTCCAAGTTGAGCCTCCCATACCTGCCTCTTCGGTCTGACCCTGTCCCTGCTCTGTTGGGAAGACCCTTCACATTTGACACGCTCCTCTTAGACAAGCCTCTGCGCTGCTGCTCTTTCTTTCAGTCGGTGGGAACAATATGAGTGAGCAAATCACAGGCCTGTCACCTTAGAAATATTTAACCCTCTCCCACCCTTCCACACCAACTACGGCTGGCCTGCTCCCCACCCTCACCTGGGGTATTCCTGCCTTAGCCTCTTAACTGACACCTGCCTGGTTCCTCCTGATCCAATGCCACTCTCCAATCAGATGGGCCAGTGAGAGGCAAATGGGACCACGCCAGCCCCTACTTAAAACCCCTCCTTGGCTGCAAGATGAGCTGGGCTCCCTGCACCCCCTCTAGGACCTGGATACTGCCTGTCCTCATCCTTGTCCTCTCCTGCTTCATCCAGGATGATGCTCAGCTGCTCCCAGCTCCCTGCATGACGGCTTCCTGCCTTTGCTTAGGCAGTGCTCCCTGCCTGGAATACTGCTCTTCTGCTGCAGGGCTCTACCCGATCTTTAAAGCACAGCGCCGTCCTCATCTCTGCCGAGGAGTCTTCTGGAACCACTTCTCCAGGGTGGGTGAGGTGCCCCTTCTCTACACTCCCACATTCCCCTGCATGTTCCTGCCACCACCTGCGTCCGTACCCCGACAGACTGTCAGCATCTGATTCGCTCTCGTGTCCTTACCGCCGACATGCTCTGGCACTCCCAGGCCCTAAGCGAGCGCCTGCTAAGAAGTGCTCACTTCCTGATGCTACTCCCACCCTGGTGGCACGTGTGTCAGCCCACCTGCACCCCTGGGCCCTGAGCACCCTCAGGAGCATCCTGGCTGAGCCCCCAGCTCACCAAGAACTGGACGACATCCTCGGGCCTGTGTTTGGCTGACTTGAACGCAGCCAGCCGGGTGACCACCAGGATCTGGTACTCCACGTGGCCCGACATCATCTTGCCCCGCACCTCCTGGTGCTGGGGCACAGTCAGGTCGAGGCCCGTGTGCACATTCTGAACTCGCCTGCCAAAGGGAGAGGAAGCAAACGAAGCTCAGTTCAAGGCAGCAGGCCTCTTGAGCAAAACACAGGCAGGACAGCGGGCCTGTGTGAGAGGCTTCTCTGCTCGCTGCCCTCCATGGACGCTGCTCCAGGCCACTGCCCCACCACACACCAGCCCCTCATAAAGCCTGGTTTCCCGAGCCTAGGCCCTACTTTGGGGTTGCTCCCAAAAGCTGGAAAACAAGTGATAGCAGAGAAGACGAGGGCTTGCAAGAAATCACAAACAGGTCAGTGGAGTCCACAAACTTGGTGCATGAGCTCTGCCTGCCTTGTGGCATCCCAGGGACTCTATTCCCACCAAGGCAAGCGCCCTCTCTGTGCTCACAACACAGGAATGAACCCTGCCAGGAATCTGGAGGGACTCTCCTCATGGGCTCACAGGAGGGCAGCAGAGCAACATGGTGCCTGCCCTGCTGCGGCATGGTGGAAAGGGCACTGGGTTCAGGCCCTCACTAACCAGGGCCCTCCAGGCACCCAGTGGGCGGCTAGACCAGGCTGTGAGAGAACACTCTGGGAAACATTACAGCTCTCGGAGAATCTGTAAATGCTGCACAAATATACTGATTGTATGACCAACCCTGTCCGGGTGGGGGTGAGGGAAGCCAACCTCCCCTTCCCAAGCACCTGGCACCAAAGTCACACCCCCACTGGTCTGCATGTGGCTAAGATGGTGTCTGCTGCTCTGCCTGCTCATACCTGCCAATCTCAAACCTCCTTTTTGCAGAAAAGGAAACTGAGGCTGAGAAAGACATGATCTATGTGGCACTAGGGAAAACTTCTGCCAGTGAAGATATGCTCTGCGACCTCACAGTATCACGCAGAGCAGGTTCTCACATCACGGTTTACTTAAGGAATCACATTTTTCTAGACGTGAAGTCACCCGGAAATTCAGAGTACAGCTGGAAAAAGTAACAGTTGGATTGGATAACACACTCGTTTGTGTAATAAATTGGCATCTTAGTCCAAGATTTTGTGTAGGGGAACAAGGCTGGAGTTCCTGAAAATACCTGAAATGAGTCACATTATATATATTACAAAGGGGGAAAGAGTAAAACCATATCCATCCCAACCTTTCCAGGACCCGTCTTGCACGGGGTCCCCCAGGTCTGGATCAGGGTGGGCCCACACTGTATCCTCTGCCTCTGAGGCCTTTGCTGTAGCTTCTACTGAGCTGCCTACCTCCTGGAGCAGCTGCCAACTCTTCTCTCCCCTTCACCTGGTAACTTTCCGCTCTTCCTGCAGGAGCTGACCTCATTCACCCCCTCCCAGAAGCCTGAGTTAGCCCCTGCACTGTGTTCCCATGGCAACCTGAACTTACTACCCCTCCTGGCATCAGGGCCCCGCAGGTCCACGTTTATCCCTGTCTCCTGCAGGGCTGGCCCTTGTCTGACTCAACCCCGTCCCCAGTGCCCTGTACTGGGCCTGACGCATTGAGCACTGAGAAGATGCATGTCTAACTGGATCTCCAAAAGCAATGAATGCAGGTTGGCAGGAAAGGGGAGAAGAGAGCCCCCTCTCTGCCCGCCTGCGCGGGACCAGCACTCCAGGCCTTTCACTGGCTGTTGGGTGAGTCTGGGTGAGTTCAGTATCCTCTAGCGGACTCAGTCTTCCCCATCTGTAAAACGGGGCGCTCGATGCCGGCCCCCTCTCCTGCAAGGGCGCTGGGAGGGGCCGGACGCCGAGGACGCACCGGCCGGCTGCTTCCGCCTGCTGCTCAGCCTCGGGCGCAGCGGGACGTGGCGCGCGCGCACCCGGATTCCGCGCTGCGGGAGACGCGGCACCGGGCGCGGGGGTCTAGCTCACCTGGAGGTGACGAGCACCGCCGGGGTCTGCATGGCCGCGGCGGACACGGGCGGGGCGGTCGGTCACGGGACCCGCAGGCGCTGGCGTCGCCGCGTCCCGCCCCGCGCGCACGGCCCGCCCCGGCTCCGGCCCCTGCCCGCCCCCTAGTGGCCTCCGGGCTCGGCCCAGGGCCGGCCGTGCAGCTCTGGCCTTTCTGGGACCCTGGGCGGTGGCCGCGCGGAGGCCCGTCGGTGGGCTGCGCGCTCGCTGCCCGAGGCTCGGGTCGAGCTGAGCCAGAACCGAGCGTCCTGAGCCAACCGGGCGGCCGGGAGGCGCGCCAGGAAAGGGACGCTTTCGTGTCGGGGGTCTGAAGTCCTGTTTGATGGTGTGGGCGACAGCTCCCAGTTCCCTCTTAAGGAGGCACCTTGTGTCCCTGCTCAGGGCCACATTATTTGGTCCCCCGGCCTTGGGGAGTGTTGAGGAAGCAACGCACCGGTGCTCATGGCCTCAGGAATGTTTGGAAGAGGGTCACATGAGGTAACAGCCCAACAAACAAGATAAATTAGACCCTTTGTGGGGGGTCCCCTGGAGGAACAGCACAGCCCAGTGCCGGGGGTCTCCCCGTAGTTTCCTGAAGGAGGCTAACAGGGCCTTCCCAGCAAAGGCTGCTGAAAGCTGTGTGTCTCTCCTCTCCCTTGCAATGTTATTTTGACACCTCCTAAAACAGTAAGGAAAACTTCGTTCAAGACTGTTGCAGTAGAGTCAGGACTCCCACCATAGGAGTGAGTTCAGGCCCACCTCTGAATACAGCCCGCGAGTGGGGGTTGATAGCTAAGGCAGAGGGAGTGGCCGGCGATGGAAATGTGCTAGAGGAGATGGCAAGGGTGAGGGATTCCTGCTCAGACTGGGCCAGGCAGGCCCAAGACAGGATGGGGGTGGGAGGTAGAGGGCCAGTCCCAGCTAGAAGAGGGCCAGAGGGGCCTGAAGTTTGGTCAAGGAGAGACTCTTTGTCACCCCAAAGTTTCCTTCATACAGAATGCTAAAACTCCCTCCCTCTCTGTGTGTGGACCCCTCTGTCCAGGAGCCCTCCTGAACCTCTCCCCGCTTCCTGACACTCCCTCCCCACCCTCTGGGAAAAGGAGGTCTTGGGGCTTCTGCTTGACTGCATTTTCCCAAAGAACCAGCCTCCCTTTCCCACACTCGCCATCCGGGAACTCTGATCAACAAACCTTCTGCCTCTTTGCAATGTCCTATAAAATGCTCAGCTCAGGGCCTGGCGCATAGTGACATTTAGCCAGTGTGAGTGAGTGTCTGTTGCTTTAATATTTAGCTACGATAAAGATGGGACTCTGCTCAGTTTCTACAGCTAGACAGAATCCATCATAAAACCCTCCTCTCTCTCTCATGGCCTTTTCATTCATTCATTCATTCCTTTGTTCATTCAATACCTGCTGAGCTGGGTCTCTGTTCCCCTCTCTGCAGCTTCTAGTGCACAGGACACTCCAGGCCTTCACGTTTAGAGTGTGCCCACAGACCTGCTGCCTCCAACTTCCCCTTTCCTAACCCCTTTTTGAGGTCTGGCTCCTTCCAGATCTGCTCACTCTCTATGCCTGGCCTGCCTCCAATGGCTGCCTGTGTGTCCACAGCTCGCACCAAGGCAATGGGGTCCAGAGGCCAGTTTTCCTCAAAAGCGGGCTTAGGGGTTGAGGCAGGCAGAATGTAACAGTCCCTCCCCCGATAGATCCAGTTCACCATGGGATGAGAAACAGGTCGAGTCACCTGCCAAAGTGGCCTGGGAAAAAAAGCAAAACCGAGTGTAGAAACAGTGCCAGGAGAAAGTTGTAACCCCGCCCCTATTCTGCACTCCCAAGTACAGTGACAAAGAGCAGAAGCTGGGCTTAGTGGCACCAGAACACGTGATAGAGTAACGTTCCTCCTCTTTCCTGTGAACTTTGATTTACCAGCCGTTATCATCATGACCACATTATTACTTATATTTGAGTCTGATTCTTGTGAAGTAATCCTATAGTAAAAAGTTTTAAAAAATGATTCACTTTCTCCAATGTATCTCTTGAATAAATACGTAAGTTAATATGCCTTATTGGGTTGTTCCAAATTTTTTGTAGACAGGATGAGCTATAATGAATGGAGGATAGTGGCTTGGAGACTAGAGATAAGCAGGTGAGCAGAACTGCAGAGCAATCCAGACTGGCGACAATGGGGCATGAACCAGGGTGAGGCTGCCCGGGTGGAGCGGAGGGCACGGGCAAGAGGAAGGCTTAGGCGATGGCCTTGGCCATGACTAGGGCTCAAGGGGATGTAGGCCGGGGCAGTTACAGTGCCCGTCTGGCTTGGCTCCTCTGAGTGGCCAGATGGTGGCACCTTTCTCTGGGCAGCACTCCTGGAGGTGGTTGCGGTGTGATGAGCTCCATTTGGGACAGGAGGCGTTTGAGGGCCTGGGCATGTCAGGTGGCTGATCCATGGCTCCAGCCCTCGCGCAGCCAGCCTGGGCTGGAAACCCTGATGCCGGGGTCCCGGATGGAAGCTGGTGAAGCTGAGTGGGGTTGGGCCTGCTGTGACAGCCTGTGGAGGAGACATCCTAGAAGGGTCTAGGGACAAGCACGGGTGGGGGGCTGTGAAGGAGGGGACTCCCCATTGTTGCTGGAGTGGGTAGTGTGCCTGTCACCAATGCTTTGCAGGCAAATGACGTCACCCCCGGCCCCGGGGTTACCGACCGTGCACCACAGAGGGACTTGGCACTCCTGGTGCCTGCCAATAACACAACTGGTTCCCCAGAAAAGAGTGACCCCGTGCCTGAGAGCAATCCCATTCTCTGCCTCTGTGGGTCCTGCCTGCCCCTGTGTGGCTCCAGTGGATAATTGTATACAATGCATGGAATGTGGGATCTAAATCTGATATTTTCTGCTTCCTGCCTGACTCAAGGAGCCCCTTCCATGGCTGAAGCTGCAGTAACGTAAACCACATGGCAGAGGATCACAGCGTCCCCCTTCCCACTGCCTGGGAGGGATGCTCCAGGGCTCAGCTCCCGCCACCCCCACTCCCCAGGGAAGCTGCAGTCAGTCAGAGACACCACGGCCCGCAGGGAGTCTGGTCTGAGGTTTGGCCAAGCCACCCGCCGACGTTGCCCCTGTTTCTGGTGGGGGGCATCTTTGGGGACCAGCTGGTCTGTCTCTGTCCTCTCGAGTGATGCTGTACTGCTCCAGGTGCCCCAAGAGGAGCAAGGCCACCGTGTCCCTCGTCGCTTGGCAAAAGCTCCTGGGCACAGCTCTGGGCCTGTGACCTCACCAGACCCTGGGGATGCAGGACACGCAGGCTTCCCTGGTGGGGCTCACACCATACTCAGGGACAGCTGGAGATGCCAACACGGACGTAGTCCCAGGGTACACAGGGATAGGCACATATCTAAGTTAGCCCAGAGTTGGACTTACAAGGAATTCTTCCAGGAGGAGGAGGTGCCAGACCCGGGCCGCGAAAAAGTGAACGTTCTCTTTTTGAGCCTTGGTTTTCTCATTGGTGAAACTGGCACAATAGAAACTTTTAATTCATGGCTTAGAAAACATGACTGAAATGACAGGAAATGTGCAGAAGCCCTGTAGGTCATCCACCCCACAGTCCCCCACGACTCCCGTCCTCTTTGCCTTGACTGCCATGGAGGCTGGAAAGGTAAAGCAGTCATGCTCCCAGACAAACTTCAAGATAAAAGGGCCCATGTGACATGATTCTGGCCGCATGTATTAGAGATACTAAGCCTTTGTGCTAAACATTATCCCCTGTTTGTCTTTTAATTATTTTCCCCTAAGTGTTTAGTTTAAAAGAATTTCAAGCTCACAGAAAAGTGGAAGCACTGATCCTGCGTCTGTGCCCCATGCCCTATCTTCAGCCCTGGCAAGTCCCAGGGAGGACTGAGCAAAGGGCTGCCAGGACTGCCCACAGCAGGGGAGGAGCACTTCTGTTCTGGAGCGGGGAGCTGGGCGGCAGGTCACCGATGTGCCGGCAGTTAAGGCTGCCACACTGGCTTTATCCTTTCTCTGTTGCTCTGTGTTTCTCCTGAAACATTTAAGAGTTAATTGTAGACATCCTGACACTTCATTCAAAATACTTCAGTGTAATAAAACTTTCATGTTTCTTAGAACCAGCGCATCCTCCTTCAAAACCACCATGCAATGATCATGCTCAGGAAGTCTGATGTTGATATGATACTGTTCCCTAACATACAATCATATTCCGTTTTGCCCAGTTGTCCCAATAATGTCTTTTATGCACAACTGCTTCCCCCCTCTCCCTGTCCCCAATCAAGAATCAAATCGAGGGTTATGCATCGTGTTAATTGTCATGTCCCTTTTGTCTCCTTTGCTCTAACAGTTCCCAGGGTTTTCCATGTTCTACGAGATTGATGTCTTTGCGGGATCCATGCCAATTGTGCAGGCTTCTCGGTTGGGATTTGTCTAATTATTCCTCATGGTTCGATGTAGGTTACTATTGGGCAGAAGAGCTCACCAGTGTCATGTTGGGGGCGTGTGATGACAGCATCCTCCTGGTTGGCAATGTTGAGTTGGATCATTTGATTGAGGTCAGTTAATGTTTGTAGAATTTTTTCATGCAGGCTTGAAGGTTTGTATGTACTGCCCACTGTGGACATTTCTCTTGGTTTTTACAATGAAATTATTCTTAGACTAAGTATTCCTCACCCCAGACTATATAAATACTCACCAATTTCCTCCAAATATATTTCCTACAATCAATTCTTTGGGAAATGTGGTTTATGTCATGAGATAAGGGTCATTTCCCTCCCTAAATAGATAGCCAAGTGTCCAGTACCATTCATTCCTAAGTTTTATTGAACAACTCATCCTTTCCTCCACTGGAATTGCCACATTTTTGTATTCTAAATATTTATAAATGTCATTTTTTGCTTCTGGACTCTCTATTCTGTTGTCTTGATCTGCCAATTTGGCTTCAAGTGCTACACAGGTATTCACTCATAATGATATCTGACAATGAAACTCTCCAAGTGAATTTATTGTTTTATGATGTAAAAATGTGAATCTGTTTTTAGACAGAGCAGAAAGAAGTGAGAGAGTTCCCTGAGGCAGAAAGAGGGCTGGGATAAAGACCATGGGTGGAAGGGTGGTGACAGATGGTGACAGCTGGACAGACACACAGCTGTCAGCGAGGTTTGACCTTTGGCATTTGGCCGAGAGCCTGCTCCTTCCTCTTCCTCTCTTGCTCTGCCCACCTTGGATTTCAGCATCATATATTTCCAGTATCTTTCCATGCCATGCACTCAAAATAAATTGAATTCAGTCTTATGACAGGGGACAAGCAATCCACGTGAGTGTGCATCATATTTTATTTCATCATTATGCTATTAAATGCCATTTTGGTCCCCCAGTTTTCACTTCTCAATTTTAAAATTCTTGTATATTTATCTTCACTTGTGCGAGTATAGCCATGTCAATTTAAATTTCTATAAGTGAAAATGCTAAATCAAAGAACTTCCTTCTTTAAAATGTTGATGCTGTCACACTGCTCTCAGAAAATCTCTATGAACTGACATTCCCGCCAAGGGTACACAGGATGCCCACTTGTCTATCCTCTCAACAATAGTGGATTTTATCTTCTTCAGGTTTACCTACCTTGAGAAGTGAAGAAAAATGGTGTCTCATCGTTCTTTTAATTTGCAATGACTTGCTGGTGGCTTATGGGATTTTAATTCTGTCACCCAATGTTTCTCTAACTCTTTCACATTTGTGCCCCTAGCAATCAGCATAAGCATTTTGATTAGAGTCCTACAGCTTTTTATCTAGGCCAGGAAGGAAGCCTGGGAGGACAGAACCCAGCTGGGGTGGCCCTAAATCATTAGTGAGAGACAGATCAGTTCCCTAGGAATTTGGGGGGTACAGAGTGGTTGCCATGATCTAGGGCCTAGTCCTCAGTTTTGTAGGTAGCCTCGTCTCAAAGACTGCCTCCTGCAGACAAATCTCACAGATGCCTTTGCCATTTGACTCAAGACCTGAGGCAGGCTACCCAGCTTGATGGTACCAGGTCCCCGCTGAGCCCCTCCAACTTGCTCCTGGCCCCTGTCAGCCCCTATCTTCCCAGGTGAAAGGAGTCCGGTCTCTTATTCATTGTGGGTCTAGAGCGGAAGCCCTGGGCTGCTACCTAGCCAGTGGAGAGTTGGGCATTCCAAATCACTGCACGTTCTAAGAGTCACCACTTTTTATTACAAAAGAGGCTGTTGTTGCTGTTTTTTTAAATCTTATGTGTCCACAAAGGTCTCCAAGAAAATCTAATGGACACACAACTCCAGAACATTCAGACTACTGATATTCACGACGGGCAAGTCGACAGAGGGGAAAGGCCTCACAACAGTAGCCATGCCGAGAAAACTGGACAGAAAGGTTAGATCACTGGTTAAAACAGGTCTTACCAGAAAACGATAAAAGCCATCACTTACTGAGCCAGACCCTGTGGTCAGGGCTTCACCTACTTTACTTCTTTTGCTCTTTGGCATACCCTCACCCTGACAGGTAGGGACTTCTGTCCCCATTTAAAGTTGAGGAGGTGGAGGACGACAGGTTAATTGATTTAGTTAGAATCACAAAGCTAGAACTCCCGTAGTGGTGGTTTGGAGGTTAGGTCTTTATCGTGACCCCCTACTGTAGTCTCCTTCCTGACCTCAATGGAGGCATTTGGTCCTTGCCCCGTCATCTCCCAGGACATCTTAGAGCTCCAGGTTACGTGATTCAACTGCAGGTGCCCGGGTGCAAGGGATCCTGAGTCTTCTCCCAGACTGGCGAGTTGACTGGGTCTTCGTGAATCTTGAACCGTCAGTTCAGCCACACTGTGATGATGTTATAACCAGTGACCAGCAGATGGCAGTGTCCGCCACTCTGTCACCATTTGTTCCAAACCAACAGAGGGGCTCTTTTTGAGAGATCCCTGAGGAACTTTCGGGAAAGAAAGAGGCCACCCTTTTCCTCTGTCTCCTTCCCTTCCCCACCCCGCGGTCGGGCCCAGGGGCAGGCTGAGCCTGCCCTGACACACATCAGCTACCTAGGAAATTGGGGGTGCAGAGGGGCTGCCATGGTCTAGGGCCTAGTCCTCAGTTTTGGATGGTGTGGATGCCATTGTTGTTGTCCCGGGTAACCTGCAATGAGGCGGCCCCGGGCTGTGCATGGGAAATACCTCGGAGCCTGAGGAAGCTCAGTTCTGGGCATCAGATGGGGGACTGAACCAGAGCCCTGCTGGACTCTTCCCACACCCACAGCCCAGGCAGCCCCATCCCGGGTCTTTCTGGGGGAGAGGACTGCAGCACAGCAGCACCTGATGCAGTGCAGGGCTGCCCCCTCTGCAGGCTGTGGTCACTACCTTCCTTCTCCCACCCTTCTAGGCAGACCGTCTTCAGAAGCAGAGCTCCAGGCTTATGCAGGAACCTGCCTCCTCATCTATAATGCTCTCTCCAGGGGCCACCGTGGGGCAGGCCAAGGGCAATCTCTTGAGTGGGTCCCTGGCTGTGGGCCCCATCCTCACATGCTCTCCACTTTGCACAGGCAGACTGTTGGTGGAAATTGTCAGCCTCACTGTGCATTTGGGGATGTAAGGCCAGGAAGTTGAGAGGGATTTGCAGCCCAAGGGTAAAGGGTGGATTGGAATTTTGGTCTCTTGCTTCTCAGGAGCATCAACCAATCATTGCCAGGGGCCATCTGTTTTATCTTCCAAAACAGTGCTTGGTTGCAGGGACCCAGAATCCCCAGCAGTGGACAGGAGGGCAGAAGTGAGCCCTCATTTGCCTGGGCTGGACTAGGCTGGGCTGAGACCTTCTGAGCTTCAGGGGCACAGGCTTACAGGTGGGACCTGCCATCCCAGATGGCTGTGATGCAAAATGGCAGGGTTCTGATCACATCCCCTTCCTGGGAACCTGGCTTCCTCACATGGATGATGCAGGCTGTACAGCAGGCCATCTTTAAGGAACCTCCTCATGCTCTTGTCATAGGACATGGGGACCCAGTGTCTGGGTGTGTCAGGAGACTCTTGCAGTAGGCTGAGCAGGCTGCAGCTAGGGCTTGTACAGTTTCCGGTGCCTAGAGGTCACACAAGGTGGTTCTAGCTGGTATCCAAGACTAATTTCCTAAGTGGCATTAACCCAGGCTGATGTTCCCAGAGGACATGTAAACTCCTGATAGCAAAGGTGTCTGAGGGATGCTGTGGCTCCCTCAGGGTCAGTGTGAAAACTTCCTCACATTCATGGCTATCAGAAGGCTGCCTGGGACAGGGAGCTCCCCGTCTCTGCAGGTATGCAAGCACAGCCTGGGGAGCCCTTTGCTCTGAATATGGCATGGTAGGTATGGAAAGTTGGTTCAAATAACCCAAAATGTTCCTTTGGATTCTGGGATTGTATGACCTGTCTCAGAGACGTGGTGCCCAGAGACAGCAAACAGCTCTGCAAGGCAAAGATGAACAGCAAAGCACACTCCAAGTGAAGGATTGGGGACCAGCCCTCCCCACCCAGTCAAGAAACACCCACCCGCTGACCAGGCTGCTTTTACTTTTCCCTCCCTCTTGAAGCAATCTTACCTCCTCTCTCTGGAGTCTGGAATTCTGGGGATTATTAGGAGGTGATCATCAGACTGATGACAAATGAAAGTTCCCAGGTTTCTCCCAGGCTTCTCTGAAGTTCCCGCACCAGCCTCTGAGCCTCATCAACAGCACCCTAGTGACCCCTGGGTCAGTGCAGCAGACAGAGGGTCTCTCTTCAAAGTGCACTTAGTGGCAGGCAAAGCACACTACCTCCCTCCTGCCTGGCCCCCAAAGGCTCCCTGTGTCTCCCAAGAGGAAGCCCCAAGCAAGCCAGGGCCAGCCTGGTATTGTGGGCCCCACAAGGGCCACCAGCTCATCAGAAGTCCTCAGCTTCAGGAAGTCAGGGACCGAGGGCTGGGAACTCCTGCTGTCACCTTTCTTTCTCCTCAGGAGGGCGCTGTCTTCACTTGGGACTGATGCTCATTCAGAGGCCACCTGGAAGCCCTGGACAAGGCATCCGAGACCTGGATCAAGTCAAGCCCTGGGCTTGCCCATCTGGGCACATCATGTAAACTTAGCAGCTGGGTCACATACTCCTGTTAGTCCGTCCTGCTCTGAGCTCTGCAGCTTCTTGAGCCACAGGCAGGCCACGCTGCTGGTGACGACAGATCACATTCAACAGCAGGTGTGAGCTCTCAGCTGACTGCAGTCGGCAGTCAGTCGCAGGAAGAGGTCCCCAGGGGATACTTTCACAGTCTTCCTTCACCTGGGCCTGAGAGTTCTTTCCCTGCCAAGAATTTTTCTGAGAGCTAGAGAGGAAAGGTGGGACCCTGTTCTCTACTGGTGGCGGGGGGAGAGTGCTGCAGACCCACCCCCTCTCATTCCCACCTCCCTTGTGGGCAGCCAAGTGTTGGGCAAAGAGAGTTGGTGACTCCAGGCTCTGCCATTCACCGGATAACCCCAAGGGAGGTGCTGAATTTCTCTGTGCCTCAACTTTATCTATAAAATGGGAAGAATAATACCCACCTGACAGAACAAAGCAATGGTGGGAATGAAGTGACAGAAGGTATGGTAAGCAGTTGGCAGTGTGCCCAGCATTCAGAGAACAAATGGTTTCTATCAGCATTTAAGGGGAAGGAGAGGGAGTCAGACATGGAGCAAGCATCCCTGGGCCTCCCTCCTCCCTGGGCTTAGCTTCAGTGCATCCTCTGCTGATCAAAACGTCCCCGAGTCCCGGTTTCCCTCACTTTACTCTGAACCTGATGGAGCACTGCACATTCATGTGCATGTATGCGTTTACTGTCTCTCCTGCTCTTAGGGAAGCTCCAATGGTTTGTTGTGTGCATTGCTGGGTCCATAACACACAGAAGGCTACCAGCAGTTAAGTATTTACTGGAAGAAGGAATGAATGGAGGTATGGCTAAGTGATGAATGAATGAATGATGCCTCATTTTGCAGACCAAGAAAAATAGGTGAGAGCGATTAAATCCTGGCTCAAGCACACAGCTAGCGGGCGGTGACTGTCTCCTCCGGAGCCTTGTCATGCATTTAAGCTCAGCCATCATCACCTTGGGATACAGAGCAGACTGAGGGAGGGTTGGGGATTGGAGGACAGGATACTGAGCCTCTTCTGTGCCAGCCTGTTATTCAGTCCACACATGGACTCCCCAAGCTGGAGAATCCTCCCATTTTACAGATAAGGAAACTCAGTCTCGAAGATGTTCAGTAGCCTGCTCTTACAGGGACAGCGAGAACGCAGGGATCAACCCATCCCCAATTCCTAAGCTCCAAGGTGGCCTCAGGGCTATGGTATCACACAATCAACACGATTATTTGGCACCCACTGTGCCAAGCCTGTGCCAGGACACTTCTATTCTCTCCTTGCTATTAAGAGGTCAAGGGCAGGATGAGAACCAGTACTATGACCCCAGCCCAGGGTTCCCAGGACACTGGCACAAATTGCAATGGGTATGATTTGTAAAACACTCCAGGACTGTTCCTGTGCGGCTGTAAAGGGAAGGGAGCTGGGAAAGACAGCAGGGACACAGTATACGCATCAGCAGGGAGGCCTGTGGCTGGGCTACCAAGCAGCCTGACCAGATTCTCTAGAGGGGCAGCTCCGGCAGACAGCCCACATGGGTTCCTGCCCACCGCTGCGGACACCCCCAGAGAGGGAGCTCTGTGGTCAGGGGCCTTGTCCTGGGCTCTCTAGCTTCGGTCTCAAAGGCAAGCTGAGTTACAGCAGCCGTGGTCATCCCATCCCCCACAGCGCTTCCTGCCTAGACAGTCCCACGCCTATCTCAGGCTTTCTCCTCTGCCCACCTGATGGGCCTGGGGTCCAGGTGGAGTGCGTCCCACCACCAGACCTCTCCTTTTGTTGCCATGAGTCCCCTAGCGGTGAGTGGCCCACGTCTCTGCCGCGGTTAGGACTGGCAAGGACTGAGGAGCTCGCTTGGGACAAAGCAGCTGAGGCAGGGGAACTCGGGAACCTGGGCTACAGTCGGCCTAGGAGCTTCCCCGGCCAGGCCTCTTCGGTGGGTCAGAAAGCGGAGCCGTCGGGTGAGAGTCGGGACTCAAGCGGCTTTGGGTCTTGTGGCGGCGCGTGGACGCTGATCACCCGCTCAAAGTAACCGTGACACACCGCTCCACCTAGATTTCGAGCTCGGTAGCAAATGCAATTTTACAGAATAAAGGGCGTGCCTGCCCTGCTTCTGGGTCCATCCAGCTCAGCCCCTCCGTCCCCCTAACAGCAGCTCGTCCATCTGTTGGACATTCCCACACTCGCGGGATGGTAAAGGGTGCTGGTGGAGCTGAGAGGACGACCTGCCTTCCGCGCGCATCCCCCTCAGACGTGGCCTCCGGGGCCTGACCTTGCCCGCTGCGGATCAAGTACCCCACGGCCCGCGCGAGTGCGCAACAGGGCACCACCGCCTCCGAGCGTCCCCATCACGCACCCGCCGACCCCCTCAATAACGCTGCGGGGGAAGGAACTACGAAGGCGCCACCCCGGGGATCTCCGCCACCCGCCCTCCTGGCTTCTGGCCGCTCACCAACATACCCAGTAGCCAGTTTCCGTTAGCCGGGTCCCTAGAAGGCGGGAGGAAGGTCATCACTTTCGACGCACAGATGAATTCAGGGAGCCACAGACGAACTAGGGGCGCCCGGGGCTTCCTTTGTATTTCCTGCGCTCTTTTCTGATCTTGGCTCGCGTGTAAGGGGACGTTCAGCGCCCAAACCTTTGCTTTCCAATTGCCGGTCCATGTCCATCTGCCTCTCCGGCCTGCCCTTCCAGCTGCTTGCCCTCCTCCTTCCAGGTCCCCTCTCCTGCTCCTGCAGCCCGCTCCGATCTTTGGCGGCGGTGGCAGGGTGGGGAACTGCAGAATAGGTGATAATAAAGCGCCTTTGTGGCAGCCTCGCGCGCCCTTGTGGCCTCTCCGCGACGGCCACGGGGTCTTGGCACCCATCGGCAGGGCCGAGCCCGTCGCGGCCCCACCTCTGGCGTCTTGGACACTCGCGGAATAGGAGTCGGGAGAGGCGGGTGCTTCTCCGCAGGGGAGTAGGAGGAGGCTGGGCTGGTACGCCAGACGCCTCGGAGCCTGGAACTCCGCAGGACGCGCTGGGCTCGTGCGTACGGCGGGCGGCGGGGGGTCGCATTGCCTTGGGGAAGGGAGGCGGGGCCCCTGTTTGTGGCAGGAGCCTCCCGCCGGTAGCACTGGCTTAGCGAGAATGGGGGCGAAGGGCTACGGAGAGGGGAGGAGGGTCCTGCCCCGGACTCCACGTTAGGCCGGAGTGAGGGGCGCCGCGCTGCAGCTAGAGCGTGTTCAGCAGGGGGCGCTGCTCCGGGCGTTGGGCGGGGGTGGGGTGGGAGAGGAGGGGGGGCCGCGACTTGCTGCGCACACTTCCCCCATTATTAAACACTATGTTCAAAAGGCGCCGGGGGACTTCCCGGAGCCACGGAGCCCGCGCCGCCCGCCCGCCTGGCCCACGGAGTCCATGGACCTGAGTGCCGCCGCCGCGCTGTGCCTCTGGCTGCTGAGCGCCTGCCGCCCCCGCGACGGGCTCGAGGCGGCCGCCGTGCTGCGAGCGGCGGGGGCAGGGCCGTCCGGGAGTCCGGGGGGCGGCGGCGGCGGCGGCGGCCGGACCCTTGCTCGGGCCGCGGGCGCCTCCGCTTCGCTGGTCGCCGCTGTTCCCGGGGCTCGCGCAGCGCGCCGCGCCGCCGGCTCCGGCTTCAGGAACGGCTCGGTGGTGCCGCACCAGTTCATGATGTCGCTTTACCGGAGCCTGGCCGGTCGGGCTCCGGCCGGGGCAGCCGCCGCCTCCACCTCGGGCTCTGGCCGCGCGGACACAATCACCGGCTTCGCAGACCAGGCGACCCAAGGTACTCACGCCTTTTCTGCGCCCGCCCATCCTGTCCGGTCCCAGGCTGAGGCCACCGCCGGGGCCTCAGGTGTTAGAAACTTCGCCGAGGCCCCCGCACCCAAACCCGGTCCGCTGCGCCCGGACTGTGGCGGGAGAGGCGGCAGCTGGCGCGGTTCGGCCCCAGAGAGCCCAGCCAGTCCCGCTGTCGAGTTGCCCTGGGCGGTTGCCCTCGAGGAGGCAGGCTGAGTCCGAGATCTGGAGAAGCAAGGAGGGGTTTCGAACGAGGACTGTGCGGTGATGGTGGCAGCGGCTGCTTCCTTGCAGCAATCTCTGCAGCTTCTAGTTCAGCGGCGGGGGCTGCACAAACTAGGGGGACACTGAGGGGAAGGAGACCGAGGCAGGCATTAGACTAAAGTAAATGGCTCCGGAGAGGCTGCGGCATCACCAGGTGTGAGGAGGGAAGGCCCCTCTCAGTAGGCTGCGTCAGGGTGGAGGTGTACAGCTCTTGGTGCCTGTGTCCTGTGCTGGCCCCTAGGAGAGCAACGGGCAAGGACTCTGGTCATGTGGGGAGGTGAGGCTGGCCAGTGAGGCCGTGCAGGAATGCAGGCCTCCCTCTCACCAGGCGCCCACCTTACTCTGTCCTGGGTTCTCCAAAGGTAGGGCGTGGGTGAGGCTGTAGTGGTTGCTGTGTGTCATCTGGATTTTATTAATCTCTATTGAAGTCATTAAAGAAGACAGATAGGGAAAATTTAACTAATTTCAGGAGGAAATGCAAGTAATTTTGGCTTTAATTCTATCCAGCCAGAAACCCAACATAGAAGGCAGGAGGGAAAGAAAGGCAAATGCGGCTGTGGAGGAAGCACTGCTGCAGAGGGGCCCTGCCTGGAGCCTCTGGGGACTGTGCACCCCAGACCCTGGGCTGGGAAAGCAGGCAGAGGTGGTGCTGGGGCCAGATCACCCATCTCCTCCAGCAGACAGGCAGCCTGCATCCAGACTGCTTTATTTTGGGTGCAGGGGCATTCTGCGCTATAATGGTGCTGTAATTCGGGGAGAACCATCAAACATTCTCTGAAGGGCTGGCATGGGGCCCTCTGCACTGGATACCGGAGTACTCACAGGAAGCCTTGGACCGGGAAGACCCCAGCCCTAATGCTGCTGTGCTGGCTCCCAGGCTACGGGAAACGTGGGTGTGCAGGGCCCTATGCTGGCAGAGGCACCAGCCACTCTTTCTTAGGTGGAGTTAGGCCTATCTTGGCCTTAGCCTGAGCTAAATCCTTTCCTGGGGAGCTCTCCCTGGTCAGGAAAGCTCTGTCCAGGCTGCCTCTCTTTCCTGCCTCTGGAGGCAGGGGACGCAATGGCGGCATCTTGAAGCAGGGAGAGGCTGCAGGGGAAGGTCAGAGAAAGTGCTCCAGGGAGACCTTGGGAGAAAGCAGTGAGGGTGGGGAGCATTTGCCTATCACCTTCCTGCCCCATCTCCATCCTGAGCCTCAACTTGAAGTGGGGCTGCTTGAGGTCCCCAGAGGCCACCAGAATGTCCCTGCACCTAAAATAAAGCAGTGCCCAGACTTTGGACTTTAGGAGCGCAGGGCCTGGCATCCGTGGTCGGTGAGCACTCTCCAGTGGTGGGGCAGTCTGTCTAGCCTCTCGGAGTTTGGGGCAAAACGAAACCATATGACCCTCTTCAAAGGGAGCTCTTATCTACTGCTTGGTGGAATTTCAACTTTTCTTCCCCCTGAGCCCAAAAAGAAGAAAAAAAAAAGTACCCACAACCAGATATAAAAACCCCAAACCCTGATTGCCATAACGGAGGGAGAGAATAAGTCTGCGAAGGGATGGGCGAGGTAGTCTCGGCTTCCCAAAACCCTTCCCAGGAGGTTCCTTGCGCGGCGTTGCAGCCGTTCCCCTCCATCGGAGGTCGCGGGAACACTAGGAGAAGCTGAGCCTGGAGTTTCCCATGGCCACGAGCAGCGCTCGCCGCTCTGAGACGTTGGGCTGAGCCAGTCCCTATCTGGACCTCAGTTCCCCTTCAGCAAAGCGAGGAGGCTGGATGCGCTAGAGGGTTTCTTCAGCCCTGTGCCGCGTTCCTCTTCTGGACCACTTGCAGGGCCCCAGCCTGCAAGGAGAGCGTGCCAGCAGGAATGTCCAAGCTGTGCTAGGGAATGAGGTAGCAGAGGCAGCAGTTTTCAGGGACATGGATTTTCTGTTTTCGCACAGCTGGGACTCCCCGGCTCTCCTGGGGGCCATAATGAGCAGTCCCTGTACAGCTCGGGTCCTTGAGCGAACAGTCCACCAGGCCTCGGGCCTTGGAAAGGGCGCCACAACTTCTGTTGCGTTCACCGGGCTCTCTGTCCGCCACCGGCTTGGAAGTCTGGCCACTGGCATGGTCCCTGCAAATCCATGGCAGGCAGCGAGCGGAGCTGTTAGTGGCCTTAAGTCTTGGTCTTGGATGCAGGGGTTCGCTCGTGGTCCTGCGGCCCAGCGGTGAGTGAGTGCCCGTGGGTGGTCGCGGTGGCAGGACTGTGGCTTGATGAATCGAAGCCCTGTCGCGATAAGTCGATAAGTCGGGGCGAAGGCTCACTTTCCTTTGGGTCGGGCCGGCAGCTCTCCGGCTGGGGAAAGCGCCAGCTCCAGCCGGCCTGACTCCCGCATCCAGGGCAGTTGGGCTACTGCAGTTAGGAGGCCCCGCGGTCGGGAGTGCAGACTTCACTCTCACTCCGCTCTTTCTCTCTCTCTCTCCGTCGCCCGCAGACGAACCAGTTGCCGAGACCGGCCAAAGCTTTTTGTTCGACGTGTCGAGCCTTCCGGACGCTGATGAGGTGGTGGGCGCGGAGCTGCGCGTGCTGCGCCACGACTCTCCGGAGCTGAACCCTGGCAGCGCGACTCCCCCGCCGCTGCTCCTACTGTCCACGTGCCCCGGGGCCGCCCGTGCGCCCCGCCTGCTGCACTCAAGGGCAGCAGAGACCCTGGGTGGCGCGCGCTGGGAGGTCTTCGACGTGGCGGACGCCGTGCAGCGCCACCGTCGGGAGCTGCGCGCCACGCGCGCCTTCTGCCTCTTGCTGCGCGCAGAGGCCGGTCCCGCTCGGGGTCCGCTGGCACTGCGGCTGCTGGGCTTCGGCCCGCGGGGCGGGGGCGGCTTGGCGGCGGAGGAGCGAGCGCTGCTCGTGGTCTCCTCCCGCACGCAGAGGAAGGAGAGCCTGTTCCGTGAGATCCGTGCCCAGGCCCGCGCGCTCGGGGCTGCGCTGGCGGCAGAGCCGCCTCCTGACCCGGGACCCGACACCGGCTCGTCGTCGTCGCTCATCGGTGGTCGCAGGCGGCGGCGGACGGCACTGGCCGGGACGCGGGCGGCGCAGGGCAGCGGCGGGGGCGCGGGCAGGGGCCACGGGCGAAGGAGCCGCAGCCGTTGTAGCCGCAAACCGCTGCACGTAGACTTCAAGGAGCTGGGCTGGGACGACTGGATCATCGCGCCGCTGGACTACGAGGCTTACCACTGCGAGGGCGTCTGCGACTTCCCGCTGCGCTCGCACCTCGAGCCCACCAACCATGCCATCATTCAGACGCTGCTCAACTCCATGGCGCCCGACGCGGCGCCGGCCTCCTGCTGCGTGCCCGCGCGCCTCAGCCCCATCAGCATCCTCTACATCGACGCCGCCAACAACGTGGTCTACAAGCAATACGAGGACATGGTGGTGGAGGCGTGCGGCTGTAGGTAGCATGGGGACCAGGCCGGGCCAGGTAGGGGGCAGCCGCACCACCAAGGGCCCCCTGCTGAAGACCAGCTGTGGGCCGGGCCTGTCAACCAAACGTGGGTGCTCATCGGACTCTGGCGGCGCGCCGTCGCAGAGGAGGGAGAGCACACGTTCACACACACCAACGATCACACCCACACACTTGTTCACTCATGCACACATTTCGGTGGTCGGCGTCGGGGCCCTGGGAAGAGATGATGTGAAGCTACCGAGTGTCATAGCCATGCGCACCCTGCAAACAGATCCTCATTGCGTCTACTGCCCCCTTTTGGGGAGAGAGGATGGTGTTTGTGTTCGTCACAGTTAACAGGTTCCCAGCTGGGTCAAAACGGGTTAGGGACTCGGAAGTTCCAGAATGGGCGAACTCAAGGGGTACCGAAACAAGTTTTTTTCTCACCGTTTTTTGTTTCTGGTGAAAGTGGGACACGGTCTGGCTAGGTGGCCGAGTTTTTGGCTTTGCACCCTGGGACCAACTTAAGGGCAGAAATGCCATTTCTGGAGGTTTGCGTTGCATCCGGGCTATTTACTCTGGGAATGAACCTCTGCAAAAGGTATATTTTTCCTTTGGTCTAAAAAATCTAACGTGCCCCCCCAGTTTTGAAAGGGCACATTTGTCGGGAAGAACGCACTGTGGAGCTTCCCAGATCGCTGCAAAGGTCAGCACCCCCCCTTTTAATCAGTTCCAATTGGGAATGATCTAGAAAGTGGAAAATATGTTTTTCTTTTGGGGGGAAGTGAATGTTGGAGAGGTTTTTAACTCGATTCTGATCTGACATGAGATTGGAGGGTAGGGTGGCATCTGCCAGGTTCTGAGGCTCCTGGGCTCGGCAGCCTGAGGTGGTAGAGCCGCTTGGGGTCGCTCAGGAGAAAGCTCGTGCAATGGCTGGGCATGGTGAAGTGGGCGTGGGGGTGGAGGGCAGCTACAGCCTTTCCTAGGCAACTGCCAGGTTTTCCTAAGGAGCAGGCAAAAAGGCTCTTAGGGCTTGAAAGAGGCAGGGAGGGATCCTGGGCAGGTTCCTGTGGAGGACTCAAGCTCCCCGGTCAGGTAGGCACTGCCCCCTCCAAATGGCTACTCCGAGGGCCAACATGTGCTTCGCTATCAGGTCTGTGTGGCTTTTATACACTTCACTGGGTTGCTGCTGTAGTCTTTGGCAGTATGATAGTAACGGGAAGTGAAGCCACAGAAAAGTGCTTTTGTGAAGTTTCAGCTCCCCACAACCCAGGGGTTCTGAGCAAAAGGAAGGACTGCCCTCTTCCCTTCTTGCTCTGTACAGGAGCATTTGTAGCTTGGCTGCTGTGACCCCTCAGAAGGGCGGGCCTTGGTGTGGAGAGGAGATGGAAGTCTATCTCCCAGTCCCTGTCTTTTGCCCCAGAGTCTTGTTGATGGGAGGACTGTCCATGTAAGAGGGAGCTCCAGGGTGCCAGTGTACATTGTTTTACGTGGTTCGTTTCTGCCTGGGAGTCTTTGTAAATGGTTGGGATGGGGAGGAGACACAAGTTGGATTCCACCTGTCTGGGGCTTTCTGAAAACCCTGCAGCTTTCCTCGTCCCCGTTTAGGGCTGTGCTGGGCTTTCCCCCTTTGGCGTCCCAGAGAGGCAGTCATTCTGCCCTTCTTGTCTTGGATGCCAAGGTCCAAGATGAGTTATACAAATTTTAATTCCCAGCGATTACATGCTTAAGAGAGAGAAGGAGAGAGCTACTAATGATTTATACAGCTGATTAATTTAAGGGCCCCACCTGAGTCATCTTTCTCCTGTAAAATACCCCAAAGGAGAAGAAAATACCATTTATGTGAATGTACATGCTATGGCTACATGAGTAGCTATAAATAATCAGAAAATGCAACAGTCTCTTCAGGTTAAAACAAACAAAAAAAGTGGCTCCTATGGTGTATCCCTCCAGTTACAGTGACTGGGCTGAGATGATCCCGTTACTTTGGGGATTTTGCCAGAGAAGCTTCACTCTTACCGAACTGTCATTGTAATCATGACTGCATGGTGATTGTTGTCATAATGAAAAATAAAAATAAATGGCACTAAATTGTTAATAGAATCCAGAATTTTAGAGAGAATGAAAAATTCTAGCTAAGTATTACTTTGAAGGTATCTAATATCTTTGGACAGAAGCAAACCCTTTGATACTCTTTTAGTGCCTGGGAAAAACAATTTTTTGGGGAAAAAATGTCTTGATTTACCTGGGCCTTTATGGCAGGAAAACATCATCCATTTTCTGTTTCCTGCTGAGGATCTCCTTCTACCAAGATGTGTTCTGAGTGGTGCCCCAAGTAGGCTCTTCCTGCGTCTTGAGGGGCTGGCTGTGCCCTTGAAGGTGTGTTGTCTTTAGTCATTGACAGTTCCTACAGTGACCCCGATGGCCTCAGCATGTTCTTGATTATTGAATAAAAGGACTGCCTCCTGGTTTCCTCTGGAGCTGCACGTAACCACCAGGGACCACCCGTGCTCTGCTGTAACTCCGCTCAGCCCTCCAGCAGCCCAGAGTTAGCAGTAGGTGAATGGAGAAGATGCATGTCCCTTTGTGAAAATGACGGCACATGCCAAGGCAGACAGGCTCTCTCTGCTGCGATGCGGTTGGACTAGCCGTGCCAGGATGTGGAGGAAGGGAGGCTGTCAGCACAGATGGTAGTGCCTGCCCTCAAACCATCTGTCTGCTCGGCAGTGGGGGGCCTGCCGAGTCACCCAGCTGGAATCACCAGTTCCCACCGATGGGAGAGCTCGCTGCTGGTGAGCAGGGAAAAGTGTGTCAGGACTGTAGGTGAAGGCAGCCCTCCCTCCCCTGTGGCCTCCTCCCCAGGTCTGGGGAGCACAGGGCAGGCCTGCTGAGGCCAGACGAGGGCTGGAGCAGGGTCTGCCAAACACCAGGACAACCTGGTCATTGCCGCCAGAAGCCAGGCTTCTGTGTTAGGGGAACCCCTACAATGGCAGGGGGTGATGCCCAAACGCTTGTCTGGTTGAATTCTGGCTTTCCAAGCAGTGACAGGCTGGGTCCTCTGGAGAGGATGGCAGGCTTGAGCTCTGCCTGTTCATTATGTATCTGCTTCCCTTCACCCCCCTGTCCTGCCATTTTATTGCTAAAGTGGCCTGGGAAAGAGAAAGGTATGGGCTTGTGTGACAGCAGAGTCAGACCCAGCAGTGACTTCTCCCCGATGGTCTCAGGGTCAGCAGGAGCCTTGCTCTCAGTGCTCCGGAGAGTAGTGACCACCCTGTGGATGTAATCAGAGCGTAATCCAAATCCTACAAGTCATTTGTCCTATTTGCACTTACATTCAAGCTTTCAGCAGAAAATAACTAGGCATGTGGACTGGTTTTCTTCTTAAAACAGGGAGAAATGTTGAATTCTTGACAACCAAGAGCAGCTTGTACACAGAAAAAGTCAGACTCTTGCCTTGGTTTAACCTGGTCTCCGGAAAATTCAGTGAGAAGCAGCACCACAGCTGCCTCTGGGCCACAGATGTCATCAGAGGCTTTGCTGATTCTTGTGAGAGGGTGTCAGCAGGGAGACAGAACCTTCCCCAGGCCCCAGAAGCAGGTCCCTCTCGGTGGGCTGTGGGCCAGGAGGTCTCAAGCAGGACACCAGGTGGGCTGGCTGCTCTGAGGCTCTGGAAAGCAGAAGTCTGGCAGAGTGAGTGAAAGGCCTGCCTCGGGCCCTCAGAAGACACCTCAGAAGGTGTCTGGATTGGGAAAGAAAGGGAGTCCGTGGACAGATGAGTGAACCCAGCAGGCAGAAAATGAATGGGAAGTAACTAGATCCTTGGAGTGGTTCTAGAGTGGGAGCCCACAGGGGCTTCTTCATGCCCCACATCACCACCTGCCTCCTGCCTCCTATGCAAGGTGCCTCCTGAGAGGTCTAGGCCAGTCGTGGGCAGTCACCTCTGCCCGGATCTTCGATTTCTGCCCCTGTAAAATGAGGAGCTCTCCACCCTGGCATTCTACTTTGTGCACAGTGCCTGCTCACACCATTCAAAGGCAGAGTAGATGTGATTGCTCCTGGAAGAGGTCCCCTCCCAGCCTCAGCGCCAGCTCTTGGCCTGCGTGTGCGAACATTTGTGTCCACTGTACTCTTGCCCCTGTTGGTGCTTTGTGGAGGGTGCTTTGATTCCCATTTGGGGCAAGGCAGGTGCAGGGGAGGCCATGATCTTGGTGGCAGGGCTCAGCTCAGCAGAGCCATGACCTTTCTTGTGTCCCAGCTGAGGGGCACTGCCAACCCAACTCAGGTTCCCCCTGTGCTCACACACGTGTGGGCAGAGCCATACTTGGGCTGCGACTGTTCTGTGACCGAGTCCCAGGAAGGCTCCTACCTGCTGCTGGTCCCTCCAGAGCAGCAGAGGACAGGAAAGGCTGTGCCTTGCTAGCAGCCCAGAAGGGGTCTGGGACTGTGCCGGCATTCCCAGATGAGGCAAGCAAGCCTGTCTCAGGGAGAACTGCCTCACTGGGTCCCCAGCAGTTGCCACACCCATGTGTGGTCTGCTTGCTGGGGGAGTAACCCAGAGGCAGCCATCAGAAGAGCTTCCTTCTCTTCTCCCTTATGGTCTGGAAAATGGTGGCAGAGTTTAACATTAAGAAACTAGGAGAGAAGAGGTCAAAAGATGTTACTTCTAAGTTTTCAGATAGCTGGACCTTTTGGCCATTTAGGCTGGAGCAGTTACGGTTTGTGCCATTCTGGACTTCATTTTGTGCCCAGAGCTTACAAGTGCACACATAGTTAAACCCCAACCAGGCCCTAGGTGAGAGAAGAGTGTTCTCTCCAGGAGGGCCACAGTTCCCATATTTGGAGAGTCGCCTACAAGGCTGGTTTATTAAGTCAGTTGAGGTAATTGAGGGCTTCACATTTGCTGCGTGGTGTGTCTTGCTCAGGGACGCTCTCTGTTCATGATGTTCGTGCATCCAGCCTCACCAGAGCTTGGCTTCTTCCCACCTGCCCTGCAATTGCTGGCATGGGTGCCATGCCTAAAGCGGGCCTGGGGCTTTACCTGGGCACGGTTTGGTGGGTACTTCATGGTGGCAGCAGCAGTTAGAGCAGGGTGGCCCAGGAACGGTGGGGTCAAAGAGAGTGAGGCCACGGAAAAGTTGATGTGCATTTTAAGTCATGCTTATAGTTGTTCAAAAGTACAAATATGCTCTCAGAGCAGCACAACCTGAGTGCAAAGGCCCTCTTGCCTATGCTTGCCTCGCGGAACAGGCTTGAACAGCATCTGTGACTCGAGGGTATGGTCTATGCTGGCAGAAAGGAAGGACTGGTTTCTCTCCACTTCTCCCTACACTGGTGAGAGGGCTGCAGCCCTCATGGAAACTTCCTGACGGGAGCGTTTCTGTTGTCAGGTGAGTTTGTTGGCAGGACAGCTTGGCACACTGGTATACGAAGGACATTTTTCACTCTTTTCCTGATGAATGTCCTTCTGATAGTTTGGAAACTTCATCCCAGAGTTCTATCAGATACCTGATAGGAGCTGTAATGCATAAACTTTTTATCCTTTTCTAAATCAGTAACAGGATGCTGACATAAATTGTCTACAAAAGCAAGGAAAAGCTGACGGTCACGGCCTGGGTGCCTTTAGAAATGCTATTGCAGATCTCCCAGTGTGTGGCCAGCTGTCTGGCTGTGCATTTTTATTTTACTACCTTCTGAGCTGTTGGCACACTGGAGTGTGGTGTGGTGCGACTGGAGGTTTGGCCTGGCAGGAGCTGGGCCAATGGCTGTCTTCTTTGCAGAATCATCCATCTGACCAGCAGTCGGAACAGCTACACCTGGTTACTGCATGGTGACATGAGGTTGAGATTCCTGTTCTGAGCCTAGAAGCTGCTCGGACACTTGGCAGCCAGAATCTAGGCTTCTGGGTCTGACAAAAACCAGACTCCATGTAAGGCTTAGGAGTCCTGCTGGATTAGAGGTAAACACAAACACACGCTTCCCTGGAGGACCCTCTGGGCTGCCGAGGTGGGAAAGGTCAACTGTAGCTTGTACCTGTGACATCCTTGCACATCATCCTGACAACCTCTCACATGTGGGCAGCCCTCGCCTGAGTTTTTCAGTGCAGTGAACCAGAAAAGCAGTGACAAGGTGTGTCCAAGGCCATTCCTTGTCTGCATGTGTCTCTGAACGACTGAAAGCTGCCAGGGCAGAAGAAGGTAGATGCGTTCGAGTTTCCCCTGTGGCTCCAAACAGCAGCGGCAACTTGGCTTGAGGTGAGCAGGGTGGCTTGAGGAAGGGGTGCTGCGGCCATGAGCAGGGCTTACTGCTTTGCAACTTGTACTTCCAGGTCAGGCCTGCCAGGGTCAGAGCAAAGTCAACCAGTCAGCTTTCCATTTTGAAAATGATATGACAGTTTAGGGAGAAAGCAAGCTTGGGATAAAACATTTTTTCTGGCTGGGAAAACACTCAAGTGTTGGAAAGGGGAATTGCTCTGGCATTCTCCACCTGGGATAAATCATGGATCAAATGTGAGCATTGTTAGAGTAATTGTTTCTGTTTGTTTCTGTATTTCACTTTGTGCTTTACAGCAAGCAGCCTATGGCTGCTGTGACAAGGAATCATGATTGAGTCACTTTAAGTCTTTAGCTGGAAGCATTTCACCCCAAATGAAAAGTGAATGCATTTTTTTTTTTTACAAGGATTAACATGCTGACTCCAACTTGTCCTTAGGCAGATGACAATAGGGGATTCTGAAAAGTTTGGGAAGTTTTATCTTTTTTTAAATATATAGAGAGGCAGCTCTTGTCACTGTGAAGGTTTCTGCAGAACTCCTGTACCAGCTTACAGCATGGTGCTCTTTGTAAGAAGGCCCTGGAGGGTTGCAGCCTCTGACATGATGAGTGGCCTTCTCCTTTCCAGATGCCTTGACTCCAACTCCAGTATTGTGATTTTTATACCACGGGCAAACTCGAAGTGGCCTTAATGCCATCACAGCTCAGCAACACGCCATTTCCTTAACAGCTAGACAACTTTTTTTTTATTTTTGGAGGAGCAGAAGTCTATTTTGCAACCCACTGTTTCTCAGCATGGCTCAGGAGTAAGATGGGGAAGGGTGAGGTTTTTAAACTCATCTAAATGCAAGCTGAGCTCTCCTTTGTTGGTGGTCTTCTGGCTCTGGTTTGGCCAGAGCAGAACTCTGAGGCTTGGCGGCTGGAGGTCAGGCTGTCTCCTTGCTGCCCAGCCTGGCCACTTGGGCCATAGGAGCTGATGTTGTGAACACTGCCCATTGCCCAGGCCGGCTGGCAGGGAGCTCTTCAAGGGCAGTACAAATCCACTGTGTATATGTATTCTCAAGTTTAAATAGATTGTACATATTGAAATGTAAATGAACTGTAAAACAGCAATCTCTATTTTTCTTGACAGTTATATAGCAGTATATATTTGTTAAACATGCTTGTATACTCATTAACCATTTTAATATTTTGCACAGATAAGTTGATTAAATATTTTATTGATACAACTTCTTCTGACTGGTTTTTAGAGAACCGCTTTTGACTTGTTATTTAACCTGTGTTACTCTCTTCCTACTGCTTAGCACTAAGAACGGAAGTCAGCCACGTAGGCCTTTGAACTGAACCTCATTGAAACAGGGCTGCCCAGTACCTCTGGGCCCATTAGTTTTTATGCTGAACATTCCCTCTTGAAACGCTTCGAGCTCTAATGTGGAGCTGTCCACAGGGATGGGGGTCTCAGCATGGGGCTGTGCTCCCTGGGGCTTTGTGACTGGTGTGACAGTGTGTAGGATGCCGTGCACAGCCCCATACTGCATGGGGCCACTGCACAGGAAGGCAACCAAGATTGGGGTCAGGACGGAAGCCGCCACATGCATTGGAAAACGTTTTCTCTTTGGGAAATGTGCACTGCCATTTGTAATGAGTGAGTGTTGTTATTCCCAACACAGTTTGAGTGAAAAGGTTTCTGGCTTTCATACACATCAGGCTGCTGTGGGATCCATCTCACCTCAGAAAACATGAGCCCTCCCACTGGAAGCTGCAGTTAAGTGTCTAAGTCCAAAGGCACAATGCTCAACTGTAGTGGCTTCCTCAGCAAGGCCAACCACAGATTTCAGGGAAACCAACCAAGTCCTACAGCAAACCTGAGAGGGCGTCATGCCCGGGACTCTCCCAGACCAGTGCGGAGATCTGTGCTCAGCAGCACTGCCTGGGACCCTCTGGCATGCGTCCCAGATGGGGCTGGACAGCACCAACCACTGCTGTCCCAGAAGAAGGAAAACCCCTTCTCTGATCCTTACATAGTCCTGGGGTAGAGCAGCAGGGGTGGAAGACGACAGGGATTTGCCCTCACCACTGGCCCATCACGGGACCTACCTCCGCTGGGATGCGCACCGGGCCTCTTTGTGAGGGCAGGCAGGACAGGTGGGCTGCGACCCGGCGTGGCTGCCATGGCCGTGGTGTCTCTCTTTGGTGGAAGGTCAGTTGGGACAGTGCACTCCCTTTTAGCTTCTTAATTTCATTACTACTAAAGGGGTCTTTCTCTTTAAGAAAAGCTGTGTTTCCCTTTCAATGAACTTGTTTGGTAGGTACAATAAATGTGTTTTATGACCCTACCACCAAAATGGGTGAAGTCTTGTCATGCTGTGTCTGTAACAATCCACGGTCGGTTCTTCATTTTCTTATTTTCCAGTGTCCACTTGACCTGGCCAGCATTCTGTAGTTGGAGGATCATACACTCAGTACAGAAGGGGTAGTTACACGGACCTAGGAGTCAGGGGTGGCATTTAAAATTTTATCCTATTTCTCCAACACTGAGCAAGTCGAAAATGCCCTGCAACGGCTGATGCTCAAAGGAGGTGCAGATTGACTCCCCCACTCCCTCCTGGTGAGCCCAATGCCTGATTGTTTCCAATCGGGCTGAGGCAAAGATGCCCGACTGCTGCCTCAGCTGGTTATGGACGTGTTGTGTGCCTGGACCCCTGGAGGTCCTGAACGCTTCTGCTCAGAAGGAACAGTGATCTGGGGAGAAACTTGTCCACTGCAGCACCTCACCAGTGTGCATCCTAATCACACGCAGGTGTGCAGCCCTTCAGCAGCAGCCCGGAGGAGGAAGCCCAGCTGTGCTGCTCAGCCTGAGCAGGGTGGATTTGCAGGGGCGGGATTCTAGCCCCTTTGTGAGGGAGGAAGCCCCGCAGGTGCACCCGCACGGCCTGGCTGTAATGGACGCCCAGTCACAGGGTCACATTCCCATCCCAGGGAAGAGGAATTTTCCCATACACTTACCCAGCAAGCAAGCCTGTCCCAACGTAGGGAGGTCAGCACAGGCCCCTTTGCCAGAATGTCTGAGGAATGCAATACAAAATGAAAATGCACAGCTCTCCCAGACCACGGTCTAGCATATTGTTGCTGTTAATTCCCACTTGGGGTGCTGCATGGGGTTAGTGCTCAACAAGTAATAACCACATATTTGGCAGTTGCTAATACCCAAACTCCAGAGGTTTTCTAATCATAGAAGGATGGAAGGAACAGTTGCAGCTGGAGGGGACAAGAAGAATGGGCCACGAGGTGTAGTGTCCTTGCTTTCTCGTAGTCCCCCAGAGCCAGAAAGCTAACAGGCAGTGTGCTTGGATCTGTCTGACCCAGTTGTGCACAGCTCACCTGGGAAACACTAAAGGGACAAAAGAGAAAGTCCCTTTCTCACTTCTTTTTACATATTCAGTTTTGAGGGAGAGTCCCTGAGATGTGACTCCTTGATTGTCTGGCCAAGTGAGAGAGAATAGTGTTTCTTGAGAACATGCATATTAGGTGTGATAGAAACTTCTGTTAGTTTAGATAACAAAATCTATTGAATATTCTGTGTGGCAGGCTCTGTTTGATAAGCCCTGAGAAGACAGGGGTGACTAAGACACAAATCCCATCACCCAGGACTCTCCTTTTAAGGTCAGGAAGAAGTTTGATGGTGGGGGCAGGGAGGAGCAGACTCACACAAATATAATTCCTGCAAAAATGGTCAGTACTTCAATTGAGATATAGCCAGGGCACCATGAGGGCTCAGAGGGTGGGAGCGAAGAGGACTGCTCTGGGAGGTAGAAGCAGTTGGGATTTTGGGCCAAGTCTCCAGGAGGTGTGGAGAGTCACAGGCAGTCTCAAAGTTGGAGCAGTTGATTGCAAACATTTCAGAGAACAGCGCATGTTCAGAGGCACCCACAGCCATTAGCATCTGGAGTACCGGGCGGCTGCAGCAGAGCTGCAGTGGGCAAGAGCTTGTGACTTCTGACTCCTGCAAGCACACAGGCCTTCCTCCTTGGGGACCACTACCTGAAGAAGCCCCCCAAACCAGTCTGCTTTCATTCTTTTAAAACTGATCAGTTGTTACCAACTATCTACTCTTCACTTCCCCTGCCGCATTTGCCCTTCCCGTGCCTCCCTTTCCCCACCCTCCACGCTCACCAGACTGCCCGCTGTTGCCTCCAGGAGGCGCATGATGCTGTGGCAAGAAGGGGATGAAGGGAGGCTCTCGAGTAGAGGCCTACCTTGGAGTCCCAGATGTCACTCCGCAGCTGTGAGGTTCTGAGCAAGTCACTTACCTTTGCCTGTTTGTGACAATCTGCACAATGAGTATGACATAACCTCCCACGACTGTGGGGCCTGAAGTGCAGAGAGAGCAGCAACTTCTTTCTCTGCACTCACTTCCTTTCAAACCCATCCAAGCTCTGCTTGTCCTTCCGGCATGGGGAGCAGCCGCCTCCCCCAAGCCTCGGGGAGTTTTCTCTTTACAGAGTTTACTGCACCGCAGAGGCTCCTCCGGACCTCACCGGTCTCGCTCTGGAGATGCCTTCAGTCAGGGGGAGGAGGACAGACCCGTGTCCCACAGCAGCTCCCCACCGGGACCAGTGTGGTTACTCACCTACATTCTGATGGGGCACAGGCAGGGGACCCAGCCTCCTTGGAAAGGGGAAGAAAGCTTTTCTGTGCTCAGCACTCCTGCAGGGGAGCTCCAGCCTTAAGGCCTCAGAGAGATATTTGTTCACAGAGCACACTTAGCTCCAGCTACTGACAGCTACTTAAATGCCATCCCTCAAGGGACAGAGCAGCCCAGGTATGTCCTCTTCTCTCCTGCAAGAGAAAGTCAGCAACAAAGACGATGCCTAGTGACAAATAAGAAATGCTTTGTTCCGTCCATCTTTCTAAATCAACCGTAAGCTTCTCAGGGCAGGGAATGCTGCCCCTGCATGGCCTGGGGGCAGAAAGCTGAGCCAGGTGAGAAAGTGCTGCCACCCCACATATGAATCACAAATGCTAAGAATCAGGTTCCAGGCTGAGTAAAACAATGCAGAAACAGATACCAGGGGGTCCGCCATTGCACTAGAGAGAAGAGACACTAAAAGAAAGTGAACTTGCTCTCCTTTTCCTTTAGGAACCATATTACAGAGCATCTGTCATAAGCTGGACAAGGTGCTAAAGGCTGTAGGGACAACCTCAATTAGCTCTATTAAAGACAAACAAAAAATCCTCCCCCAAACCAGAATCCAAACCTGACACAAGTGATTTCATAGAGGAGATGGGAGGTGGGCGCTCAGGAAGATAAGCCTATGCAGTATCTTGAAGCTAATAGCAGAGCCAGGATTTGAACCCCGGCCTGCATTTACTGCTTAAAGAAGAAATTTGCTTCCTAGTAAAGAAACATTGAGAGCATGGTGGGGTTTTTTAAATGATTATTTTTGTAAATTTTACATAATCTTAAAGTTACACAAAAGTTACAAGTACAAAGAACACTTTTTCCCTCTGAACCATTTGAAAATAAATTGACACGATGCCTGATCACCCCCAGACACTTCAATGTGTCTTTAGTACAAATGAGGACATTCTCCTGCTTCTTCACAATCATTGAAATCAGAAAGTTAATAGACTTCTTACTTCCACCTAATCTTCAGGCCCCATTCAAGTTGTGCAAACTGCCCAACGATGTTTTTATAGCAGGACCACCTAATCCAGAATCAGGTGTATTAAACTGGCATGTCTTCTTAGTCTCCTTAAATCTGCAATTAAATTTTAATAAAATGTAAGGTGAAGAAAATCAAGCCTTTGGAGGTCACTGGCTTTCCAAGGGTTGAGCAGAGAAGTGGACGTGAGCCATTGGTCCATGAGCACCATGGGGCTGACCACAGACATTATTTTCCAGTGCCCAGAACAGGCTGAGAATGACTGTGGGCAACGGTCATACCCAGTTTAGGCTTTTCACTCGGCACCAGCGGACTCCACAGAAAGTTAAATAATGAGCAAGGATTATCTGTGTGGCTGACTGGGACACACACACAGAAATGCTTCTGGATAAAGGATTTCATCCACTGCTTTTCAATTTTAGTCATTTTTTTAAATGATCTTGAACAATAATAATTATTTTAGCCAATCCTTATTGAGATGATGCTCTTGGTCAGGCATTGTGCTACATGCATTATCAACTCATTCAGTGCTTCCAACAACATGGGGTATGCATTCTTATTAATCCTGCCTGTAAATAAGGACACTGAGGCATGCAGAAACTGGATGAAGTTGCCTAAAAATCACACAGATGGTAAGGCTTCCAGGGTTCACAGACTTTATCAAGTAATACATATGCATGAGATGTTTAGTCTTTAGTTTAGTTCCTAATGAAATAAAATGAACTTTAATCTCCTGAAATCGGATTCTTCCTTCTCTCAAAGCAGCACTGAGAAAGGGGCTTTTCAATTGAACAGAGAGACTTGGACTCAAGCCTAACTCTGGAGAACTCAGATACACCCTTCCTCTCCCAACACAGAGATCGGGTCAGGCAAGACCACAGTGCTGGTAAAACATGGTTTTCAAAAATATATTTGGTGCTTAGATGATAAACAGGAAATAAGAGCCAGCATCTTTTACTTTATCGTTTTACTTTTTATCATTTTTTAAGCTCTGAAAAATCAAAATAAGATAAAATTTGATTCATGTAGACTTTTGAAATATGGAGTGATATAGAATAATGCCAAAATGTTGGGGAGGTTGCCCTTTATTCCAGTAGGTATGATTTACCCAGTAATTACTCTACTTGCTTCAACTTAGCACTTCTGAGCATCTCCTGTATGCAGAGCACTTCAGAGCCATGAGTCCTGGCTTCTAACATCAGATCTCTAGGTCTACCCACGCAGATGTCAATAAGAACTTGTGTGCAGCCCTGTGCCAGTGGCCTGTGTCTCCTGGCTCCTCCTTACCTGCAGCTTGGTTTTCCCCTCTAAGAAGTCATCGGCACTGATGCCGAAGCCATGCCAAAGGATAAGAGCTTGCAGAGTAACACTCACCACTGAGCTGGCAACACATCAGAGCTGAATCTTTCATCGGGAACTTTAGGTTTTGAAAGGGAAGGGCAACATCCCATTGTCCCTAAGGGATGATAACATCATGAGGGATTTCCTTTAGGAGAAAACTGAATGCTTCTTCTGATTGATCATCAACCATCACTCCAGTCAGTGGAATTTACTGGCTCCTAAGGTCCCAGGATTGGGTCGATTTGGGGAGAGCAGTAACACTGCTAGCCGCTCTCAGCCAGAGACCCCGCTGCTTCCCTGCTGTACCTCCAGGTGCCCGGAGAAGGTGGACTCACATAATGGCTTGTTTTTGATTCATTAATAAAGCAACTTCTTTCCAGCTAACAAAACTAATGCAGAAATGGAGAACTCATTTACAGTAATTCTCTATTCAGCAATTTAAAGGTGCCCTTCCAAAAAAGTAATTCTCTACTCAGCAATTTAAAGGTGCCCTTTCAAAAATGATTAGAATATTTTCAGAAGAAAAGAACCATAATGTGGCGAGGAACTCTATCCTCAACGCCTGGCACAGTACTTGCTTATAGCTGGTCCCCAGTGGAGTTTTACTGAAAAAAATCACAGAAGGGGCAACTGCATGTGGAAAGAACAGGCTTCATCTGGGACAGCCCAGTGCCTCCCCATTCTGGCTCTGCGGAAGAAGAGCCTGCAGGGAGCTCACAACCCGGCCAGCTAAGCCTAAGCGTGGAGCTTGCTGGCTGTCTTGTTGTGAGAGGCACAGTTAACATCTCTCAACAGTTCTTATTAGTTGACCAAAGGAATGTCTGGAGAACTTTATTCTTTGTCTTGCACGGGTAGCTCAGGAAGTTAACACTCCTTGGGGAAGCTTCTCGGGGATGGCTACATGGAGTGCCTCTCCCGATGTTGAGCCTCCTCTGCGTGAGACTGTGCCACTGGAGGCCAGACAAAAGGCTGACTTGGTGCTCTGTGACCGGCTGCAAGACAGTCACGGGTGGGGTCTGCAGGCTGTCCTGATATCCAGTCTGATTCTGATGAGCTCAGCCAAGACCTGTGCAAAGTTATTCTGGGCTGGTGAGCTTCCGCCTTCAGTTGGGTCCACTGTCAAGATCCGCGGCTCATCACTTCCTGCTATGGCACATGAGTGTGTCCTTCTTAGAGCCTCATAAACTTCACATAGCTGACTATACACTTAATATTCACTGATCTATTTTGCATATTCTAGTAAGTGGTTCATAATTCCTCTAGAGAGGCTATTCTACAATGCAGTTCAATCAAAATAGCCTAAATTAAGATTTCCTTTTGTCTGCATGGATCCTGTCCACCAAAATAAACTATGGTGCCACTGGCTATCAGCGCTTGTTGCCTTGCGTTAGTGGTTATATTTTGGACAGATCATCCTTTAGCCAGTCAGCTACCATGTCAGCCATTTCCTGGTAAAAATGGAGGATAAAGGCATGAGGTATTTTTTTTTCACAGAGCCGAATATCTCCTTCTGGAAAATCTTTCTTCATGTCGTCATAGTACTCTTTTGGACACCAAGCATCTATGGTACCATAGTAAAATGTAAGCTGAAAGATAAGACAAAGACATTTTATTAGAGAACACTTTCCCCTCCCAGAACAGACATGACACCAGCAATGTGCACGGTGTTGGAAATAGCCCCGGCGCCCGGCCCTGAAGCTGGCCCCGCGGCTGCCCCCACGGAGCGGCTCTCTCAAGGCCGGGAGCCTTCATGGTTTACGGGAGCGAATCAGGAGGTGTCCGAAGGGAAGACCCACGGAGGGAGAGTCTGGGGGACAGATCACCCGTGATTCCCTGGAAGGTATGGATGTTGAGGTTGGACCAGACACTGGAGAGGTGGTAGAGGAGGACAATGAGGACTCACTGGGACAATGACGGAGTCACCAGTGACCACTCCTACTTGCACACAGCCACGTGGTGGACATGCTGAATTCAAGTGACGGTGAATGAGACAGATGCAGGCTTCTCAATGAAGCAGGTGAAATGTGATCAGAACCCTGAGGGGGGCAAGCACATTTCCATGAATAGGCCCCAAAGAGCAGCAGAGTAAACTGATTCGGTGGGAAGTGTTATAATCGTACTTCAGGTGACAGCAGGCAGGCCGGATGGAGATAGAGCCTCCTTTGAGGCATTACTAAGCTCTGTACTGGATACTGATCTATACCCGCCCACAATACATACACACACACACACACACACACAAGTACATGTATATGTGTGTATATGTCATGTACATACACACACAGAGTATATGTATGGGTACATATGTCTACATACACATACAGACATCCCCCACTGTTTGAAAGTTCACATTACACCACTTGTTGCTTTTATGAAAGACCTACGTTAGTACCTGTTTTCACGAACCAAAAGAAATCCAAAGAGGATGTTTGCTTTTATGAAAAAAGGCAAAAGTGAGAAACTGCTCAGCATTTGTTTTGCAGTGAGCTATTATAAGAGGCAGCACGCACCCCAACCAGTGTGTGGCCCTGCCAAGCTCCTTCCCCAGGAACCATACTCAGCATCTCAGCATTAAGACACCAGAGCTGTGAACGGTGTCTGTGCACATCTGTGCTTCATCTCTACTTATTTTGTGCTATACATTCATTCACAACAAGTGTCATAAGGTATCAGAAAAGCCTGAAAGAGATTATTTTTGGGGACTGGGAATGCTCACATTTGTCCACATAAATTAATGGTAACTGCTTCCTTATGCCATTTTGATTTATGAAAGGTTTCACAGGACTGCTCTACATTTGGACAATGGGGGGCACCTGTCCCTTATTCTGGAGCCCATAGGAGCTAACAAAAAACTTCACAAATGCGACCTGATCAGGTCTGTATGGTAGGAAACTTATTCTGGTTACAGTAGTGACAGGCTGGAGGGTATCAAGTGGTGGGGGAAGAAGGATATGGGAATATTCCTATAATAATCATTATATCCACGATCTGAATATGGACAGATGAGACTGCTCTTATAAAAACAATGACCTTTACTGTAATAACATGATGACTTAACCAATATATAAAGAGATGCTTAGTTAAAAAACACTTAAAAGAGGAAACATTTGATGCAATAATCCGGAGAGTCAATTATGAACAACTAAACCTTGAATTACAGAATTATTCTGAGTCACTTCACAGAAATTTTTCTGGTTGTCACCTGAGGTTTTAGTTTTGAATGCTGCAAAGATCTGGGGCTCATAGATTTCTCACTTAATTTGTTCTTCCCACTCTATTTTTGCTCACTGCAACCATTTCTGAAAACTCTAAAGCCCTAAAACAAAAATTCACTTTGTTATGGTTCTTAGCAGAGTATGAGATTCCTTTCGTGTCCAGGAGAAGAGGAGAGCCCTGCTGCTGTCTCCTTCTTTCCTCCTGGTGTCAGTCTCTCTGTAGCGCTGAGATGCTGTGTGTGACTACTCTGTCCAGCTGTGGAAAAATAAGTTCCCCAGATATCTCAGCAACCACCCTGCTATAGCTTCCCTTTGAAACACCACTTGAAGTACAAGCTGTCTGCAGGCATTAATTGTCTACCAAGAGGGCTAATAACTAGGTTCTCTCCAAACAAGTCCCTTCTCTTATCACCAAGAATCCATCACATTTTATCCAGGCAATAGTATATGGCATAGTCATTATGCACAGTTGTTCAGCACCTCCTCAGAGTATGAAACAGTGCTGAGAAATCTAGGAATTAGACTTGGCCTTGTGTCCATCGGTCTGTTCCTCTGCTCCAGTGCACTCTATTGCCTGAAGATACGCAGAGAGCCCTCACTTCAGTACAAACTATGGTGGTAAGGTCTGTGGAAGCCCCTAATACAAAAGGGTCAACTAGAAAGCAAGCAGGGCAGGAGGATGTCCCCAACGTCTTTGATAAGGAAGACAACATGGCCATTGCTTCCTGCCTAACATTTCAAAGACTATTTCTGTGGAGAACTCAGCATTTACTTGTCAGTGAGGCAATTACAACTTAAAATGTTTCCTATAAGAAGTCAACTTGATGAACCTCAGCACTGGGGAAATGCTATCCCTTAATTCATGCATCAAGGGCCGGACAGTTGAGCAGCAACAATAAACATGGATTAGAGGGACCCCTACACCTACCTTCAGGTATCAAGAGACAAGTTGTGTCCAAGTAGTTATGGGACATGCATGCCCCAGGTATGTACTAGGAATATCAACACAAAGTCATGTCAGTTTTTAGGATGGAGTAACAGAAAGGATTCTGGATTTCCCATATGTTCATCTGATTTTACTTCTCAATCTTCCAGGCCAGGAACCATTTAGAGTGGGTTGTATTTGGTTAAATCTCTAAGTGATGGTGGGGTAAGGTCTTTTTGTTTTTGTTTTTTTTTAAAGTTCTTCTTCAGACTATATTCACTGAAGGGCTCTCTATGAAAATCTTGGCTTACAAGTAGAACACGTGTCTATTCTAATGTCTTTACACACACTGGCTTAAGATACTTCCTGGTCCCTACAGATTATAAGTCACAGGCAATAGATCTGAACAGAGGACACTGCACCTGTAGCCCTAAATAGGAAACTGAAAAAGTATGGGGTGTGTGGAGGTAGAGGTGGGAGAAGGGAAAGGACAGGTGACGAAGAAAGAAGGAACTGGACACCAAAGCAGGCTGGTTGAGAGTGTACACCATTATCATGTTGATACATAAAAACAAATGGCAATGAAGAACAATGCATTCATGAAAACTGGCAATAATGTGCCAGGTTCTGCACTAAGCTCTGTTCATTAAGTCCTCACAACAATACCCTGAGGAATGTATTTTATCTCTATTTCACAGGAAAGGAAATTGAGGCTTGGAGAGATTAACTTGCATTAAGTTCAAGCAATTAAGTGAGTTGTAAAGCTGGGTTATAAATTTGGTGGCCACATTCCTAATCAGTATCTTTTACTACTATTTGCAATTAACAACAAACTGACTCATGTTATGAAAACCCAAAACCTAAAGACTGGGACGTCTTAAAACTGGACATGAAAACTAAGTGAGTGTGACAATCAGCTTTCAAATATATAGTACAGTACAGAATACATCAAATATACTGTACAGCCTTCTCAAAGTCTATGTATTCCAGGATGCTGTGCATGATGGGAGAGGTAAATGCTGTAAAAATACTGTAATTGTTAACTTAAGAATCTTAGGCTATCAATAGGATGTTCACATTCAAAGGTTTGTAAGAAAATAAATTATTTCCTATAGTTTATTTCTCCTTGGCACCTGCTTTTATTGAGATGGAAATTATTCTGTTTCCAAATTGTTGTCATTTTAAATAATCCATTCCTCTACTAAATACAGAAGTTAATTTTCTCAGTTTTTCTAAATTTTGTCTCAGAACTGCACTGCTTTTCCTGGTGTGTTTTCTGCAGTAAAGTGGAATTTTGGTTACTATAGTTTCTTTGTTCACAGAAGTACTTTCCTTTAACTCTTCAGTGTGCCCTTGAGGAGACACATCCCAGCTGACATGTCCCTGCAAAGTGCTGCGGCTTGCCACCATTTGGAAGCTACCTTTGTTTTCTCTCTGTTTTCTTTTCACTTTTGCCCCCGAAACCAACAGGTTCATAGCAGTTCCAGTAAAAGTGACTCTAAACCTCACCCATCTGGCATTGGCTAAGTGGCTGAAATTCAGAAGTAAGACACCTCTGCCCTGGAGAAGCTTCCAGACTAAGGAAGAACACGGGCATGTACCATGTGGCCATTCAACACAACAGGCAGAGAGAGAGGTATGAACAAAGAGGAGGCCAAAGTAGGAACTCCGCATTCTGCCTGAGACAGTCAACAAAGTTTTGTTTTTGTACACATTTTGAGTTGTGGCTTTTATGCGTTACTAATAGAGGATTTATTGTAAGAACAAAAGATATATTAGAAAACATCTTATGACCCAAGTTTATATTTTTGATTTAGCAATACCTAACAAAAATCATTTTCAATGGTATATCAACATCTTAAAATATTAAAAATGAAAAAAGCCACAAAAATCTCTACCTAGTAGTGTACACACACACACACACACACACACACACACACACACACACACACACACAATGGAATCCTATTCAGCTCCCAAAACAGAAGAAAATGTTGTCATTTGTATGACAATGTGGCTGGACCTTGAAGGCATTAGGCTAAGTGAAATAAGTCAGATTCAAAAAAACAAATACTATATGACCTTACTTATATGTGGAGTCTCAAAAAAACAAACAAACAAAAAAACTGAAACAGAGAACAAATTGGTAGTTGCCACAGGTGGGGGGTGGGAGGTGGAGCAATGGGTGAAGGTGGTCAAAAAATACAAAGGTCAAAATTTCCAATTGTAGGATGAATAGTTCTGGGGATGTAATGTACAGCATAGTTAACAGTACTGTATTGCATATTTGAAAGCTGCTAACAGAGTAGATCTTAAAAATTCTCATCTCAAGAAAGAAATGTGAGGTGATGTATGTTAACTAAACATTGTGGTAGCCATTTTGCAATACGTGCACATATTGAATCATTATGTTGTATACCTTAAACTAATACAATGTTATATGTCAATTATCTCAATGAAACTGGAAAAATATTCTATCTGAATTATTTCTTTCTACTCAATGGTCCAGAAGGACTATTAGGATTGCAGGAATTGCAGGCCTAGTAAAAGGAGGTTTTTCATAGTCTTAGAATTGTATCTATTTATTTATTTTGTTAACCTTACAGATAAACTGAATTTTACAAGCTGCTTAGAATATAATTCATCATGCAACCAAGGATGCTATAAACTAGTTTTAGTAGTTAACCAACTCTAACTTTATTCCTTCAAGTGGTCACTGGCCAATCTGTATGACAGGGTGTAGACCTGAACACGGTGGTAAATGGTGTTTCAGGGCTACCCTGCTCAGTGAAAGGGCTTTTCCTAACACCTTTATACTCCATATTCTGGTAAAGTAATTTTGTAAAGTAATTCTGGTAAAGTAAATTTGTGAAACTGCAGGAGCTCATCATGCCATTACAGGGAAAGAGCTCAGTGCAGCATTAAGAGCTTGGGCCCTAGGCCACGTCCACCTAGGCTGGAATCTTGGTTCTTCCTTTTACTAGTGTTGCTATCTTGGACTAGTGACTTAGTCTCTCTGTGCCTGTTTTCTCATCTTTAGAGAGGGACAGAAATAGCTACCTTGTGGGCTGGTGCTAAGGGATGGAAACAAAGCATATCCAGTACTTAACATCCTGTAAGCACTCTTCCAGGGTGGTTGCTATTATCAAGGTCATGGCAAAGAGGGAGTTGTGTCCCTCCCATGGCCACAGTGGGAGTTGTGCCCAGGTCAGAGGAAAAAGCAGCCTCATGATCTTAAATAAGTTTTTAAGAGAACATATTTTCTTCCGATAAACTGCTTTCGATATGTCAGGCTCAGAATATATGTATCACATTTTTTTTAAGCCTAAAGCAAAGTGCTTCATTATATACATACGTATATGTATATATTACATATATAGTACTCCCCTAAAAAGATCACGGAGAGAGATGTTGGACAGAAAATCAAGAGCACTCATCAGCCAAATAAATAGTGAAGTGCATCCCCCATCTTCAAGCTGCTACTCACGCTCAGCTCACTGAGTGGACTCTCAGACGTTTACTCAGAAATGAGACCTGGAGCCTCAGCTGCAGTGCCGTTTGCGTGCTGTGAGTCAAATATCTTCCAAAATGAATGGCGGTACCGGCATTCTGAGACTGTCCCTTGCCTCCGGCTGGGGCTCACAGGGGAGCCCCTGGGTTCTCGCAGCTGCAGGGTGATGCCCTGGGCTCTCCTGGGCTGTGTGGGGACCCCTGTTGGCATTTCACAAAGAGGGGAGGCTCACTGGGCACTGACCTTCCCGGCTAGGTTTATGTGTGGGTTTCTTTAGGAAGAGCCCTGCACTGTCACAATGTAGGGCAGGGGACAGAGTCAGCCAGCTCGGAGACAGTAACCAAAGAACAATGATGCAGAGGTTCGGGAAAGGGATGCATTCTCTCTGCTAGACTTTAAGAAGTCAAGAAAATTTACATTATTCCTGTTTTCTCCACTTTTTCTTTCTTCTCTGAAATAACTCCCACCTGACCAAGTGTTTTGTTTTTTTGATCAAAGAGGCAAAAGATCAGATAGAAAGCAGCCAGTCAGTTGCTTACCAGAGGGTCAAATTAGTACCCACGCATCGAGCCCTCCTGCCTCTCAGCTCAGTTTGCCTGAGCTGCCTTTGTATCCCCATTTTCTTCCCCCTCCAGCTTTCCCAGGCTCTGGGTACAAACCATTAGGTCCTCCAGTACTTTCCATCCCTGGGGAGAATCCACAACAGGCTGGATGACAGCAATGGACTGCTGCTTCTCCCCTCCCCCAAGTCGGACATGTAAGCCTCAAACCTACAACCTGAAAGGTAACCTATTCTGTAAGATAAGCATCTCCTTTCAGTTACTTAAAAAATCTTATCCCTCTTGGGAACAGAGGAATAGCAGTCACAAAGCTTTGTAATTTCATTGCTGTCTTTCTGAGCAGCCACTTTTAGGAGACCGAAGAACTGCTAAACAATGTGAGACAATTTAGGAAACTCGTTTTCCAATTACCTTGTTTCCTTTCTTCCTTTTATTTCCTTTTTTCCTTTTATCCAGAATTGGCTCAATTACCATTTTTAAGAAAAGGACAATTAAAACCCCTAAAGATTAAAAAAAGTGGCTGAGGTTGGAGGTGAAAACACTATCTTTTATGGCCACCAAGCCATGCTTGCTTCTGCGGCACCCCAGGGAGCAGTGGGAATCGAGGTGCCAGAGGAGGAGGAGGAAGCCCAAGCGGGACTGACAGCACCCCCCCCGAGGTTCAAAAGGCTTGCAAAGTGGGGCTTTCTCCTTTCTGTGTGACTGGTGTGAGGGCCTGAACCCACTCATTCCCAAATGGAAGTCACTGGGCCATCGAGTAACTAGCTTCGTCTCTTTTTTCCTGGGACTGGGGTGAGAAGCTGACCCAAATCCACTTTCCTCTGGTGAGGCAGGAGGGGATGAGGCACCAGGGGCAAATGTACCCTCTTGTGTTTCTGTTTCTCTCTGGTTATATGCCTCAGAAATCTGAGAGAGGTGCTGGAAGGGTCTTGCTTAACTGACAGAGAAATGGCCAAGTCCAGCTTGTCTGAATTCTCTGCACGAGGGTACTGGCCCACGTCCTGGTAAAGATTAAGCGGTATAGTATTTTCCTTCAGCACCATTCCTATACAACATGTCCCGTAGGCATCTCATGGGGAGCGGTGGCTGTGATCTAGATGGAGACTGGGGCATTCCAGGGTCTCTAGGCTATATATTTAACCAAAATCTTTTATTACGGAATGAAAATACCTGGGAAAGAAAAGTTAGGCAAATAGTCTTTTGAAAATACTCCACAGGTATATCTGGGATACAAGTAACTTAATAAGAATGATGACAATAATAATAATACACTTCTATTGAATGCGTAGTATACGCCAGACACAGTTACAAGGTCTTTATATGTATTTATAGTGTTCTATTTTGGGAACTGCAGTGTGAGAATAGATGCTATTATTAAACCATTTTATTGATGGAAAAAGGAGGCACAGTGAAGTCAAGTAACTTAACCAAGGTCACATAACTAAGACAGTGGTGGTGCCTGGGCTGATTCTAAAGACTGCTCCCCAGTACACGCCACACTTTTCAATCACACTCCACTAGCAACTTTGAGGGTACGCTAACATGAGCACCTAGAATACTGCTCTCAAGGTCTAAATAATTGAGATGAAAACAAACCTACCTAGTGCTAGGATGGTTATGACATTCTGAGCAGGCTTCACATTAAATAGGCAGAACTAACACAATCAGTTTCAGACAGAGGCTTGGCGGGCAGCCCTGGTGAGCTGGTCCTGGGAGTGCTTCCTATGCTCCGCTAAGCAGGACGCGTGCATGTCCGAAGGATTTGCATGCCCCAATCTGCAAACAACTGCGCCAGGTTTGTTCCCAAAGGTAGCATGCACCTCTAGACTCGGGTGTGCTAAGCAGGATGCAGAGAGAGCCACTGAAGAGGGGTTCCTGCTCCCGAGGGACTTTGCCCCCTCCCCAAACCACTGTTGCCCTGGCCTGGCCCCCTGGGTACCCTCTGCAGGCAACCGCCACTGCTGTCTACCTTCCTCAGAAAGCTGCGCCTCATATGCTCTTGCTGGGAACAACTTCCAACCCCTAGTGACTGAGCGACGGTCAGATTCAGTCTGGCAGTAGCACACACCAGCTGTTTCCATAAATCGAGGCCAAAGATGGTCATGGCAGTTTAGAATTTCTCTCCTAAGAGAGTTTTAAATGAAAACTTCAAGTTCAACCAAACACTAATTCACTTTTCTATGAATGAGACATACATCCTCATATAGTTTAGAGCAATGACAGAACAAGGGAATGCTGACCCTTACTGCCTCAGACGCACCAGGTGCCTCATAAAGCAGAGCATTCTCCAGAGGCTCCCAGAAGAAATGAAACTGGGCTGGTGAAGACGTACGGTTGATTGTCTTGTTTGGTTGACTCCATCCCGGTTCTCATTCCCGGCCCTCCCCCTCCACTCCCGCCGTATCCATTAGCCCCTCTCCTTCCTCCTAGCCTTTAAGCTGGGTTCCCCAAGGATCAATCGTTAGATGACTTCTCTCCTTATACTACATACGTCCCGAGGTTACTGTTACCCATGCTCATGGCTTCCAATATATCTTCATTACTCCCAAAGCAAAATTCAGCCCAGACTACTTTGAAGCCCCACATTCACAGCCACCTGCCAGCTATGTGTCCACTTGCAAGTCCCACAGGGATCTCAAACAGAAGTTCCCAAATGAACTACTTGTTCAGCCATCTCCCACAATTTCTGGCGTTTGTCTTCCCACATTCCCTATCTTGCTATCAAATCCAAATACAGAGAAATAACCTGAGACTCCTCCGTCTCCATTCTCTTGTATCCTGTTGTCCTAAAGTGCCTTTGATTCTACTTCCTAAATCTTCCCAAGTTCTACGCCCTCTCTGCCCTCTACTCCACTGCTTAGTAAAAAGCCCTCTGCCACACATTTCCCCCCAAATAATCCCTCTCGTATGTAAATCCAGCCACATTTCTGGCATGGACTGCTGTGAATTGGTACCTCTGAATGGCTGTCTGTCAGACAGCATGGGTTCTGGTGAATTACTGGCTATGCCATACGGTTGTTAAACGTTTGGAATGGAACCCTATTACCCCTCAGTGGCCCCCCAACAATGCAAGATAATCTAGTCTCTTTATTGTAGCTGGTAATGGATCCTTGTTCTCAGGAAAGTGCCCAAACCACAATACCGAACAATGCTGCCTGACCTGTTCTAGTGTCTCTACAGCAGGGTGTCTTCCCCTAGATCCTATGGGCCCCGGCACGTGTTCATGGGCAGAAGCAGTGGCAGGGCTTGGGAGGGGGGCAATGTACACGTGGATGGGATATACTTGCTAACCTCTAAGTATAATTTGGTTATTTCCTTCATTATGAATACAGGCAACAAACCACAGAAGCATCGGTAATACCTCTATTTTGTTACCTATAAAATTATGGGAATTTCCAAATCACAAAGAACTTGTAGTTAACTAAAAAATTACTTATGCTCATCACTACAAATTACAGTAGCAATTCTGCTGCTAGTATATCTCATTATTTTTGTTAATAAAGATGGACATATTATATATCACAATTTATTTTTAAGATATTTGATAACTATACATCAGTATCATTGTTTTATTCTTATAATTCATGTATTTATTTTATGCAGTTAAAAACATTACTGGAAAAGGGGTCCATACAAGAGAGAGCCAAAGAGATCCATAGCATCACAGGGTTTAGAATCTATACTCACCTATACTAACTGTACTAATGGATACTTCCCTATCCATCTGCCCAGTGCACATTTACTGATGACTCACCCGGTATCATGTGTTGTTGTAGGTGCTAGGGATGCTGAGATGAGAAAACGCAGCTCCTTACCTCACGGTGGGTGGGGACGGAAAACCGGCCATTTAAATACTATGTGCTAAGTGCAGTATTGTAACTTTATATAGGGAGACCTGGGAGCCAGGAGAAGGGACACTAACCCAAACCAGGGGCTGGGAAGGCCTCTTGGAGATGACAGTGGAGCCAAGTCTTCAAGGACTGGAAGGATTTAGTCAGGGGAGGAAAGAATACAACCTGTGATACCACCGGCCACAGTATATACTCTTCTGGAAGCAACTATAAGTGTAATATATTTGCTCCAAGAAAGGAAAATAACTTTATGGAGTATTGAAGCACTGCAAATAAACACAACTATCTGATACTGTGTATAAATCTCTACATCTTGGAAGGAAGGAAGGAAGGAAGGAAGGAAGGAAGGAAGGAAGGAAGGAAGGAAGGAAGGAAGGAAGACAGGCAAGCAGTCAGTCAGCTCAGTAGATTTTTCAGAGTTAAAAAGGCCCATTTTCCTCAAGAAGATAAAAAGTCCTCTTCATTTGCACAATGGAAATGCAGCAGTAGAAAATGTGAATGTAGAACCAAAGTCTGTTGATTATGGAATGGCAGTTTTCTAGGCAAGGAGAAAGAATCCAAAAACTATCCACATGATGTAGTAGACAGACTATTTTTAGGCTAACTTCCTATGGCTTCCTGGCTGGATGGCACAAAGATACATTTTTCAGAACTGCTTTCAAAGTTGAATAATTGAGATACAGGGAATGATCTTTGCAACAAAATATGTGGTTCAAAATGTCTTCAAAGTGGACAGTCCTGGGTAGGTATGAGGTTTCTGAATGCCTAAGTTTGGGCTGAAATGGGACAGAGTATCTCGACTAGGCTATCTACAATAGATATGTCTAGTCTTGGGAATTGGTTTTTAAGTTTGGTTAATTATCAGGGTTGTCGAAGGCAAGAAGTGATGCCTACTATATTCCTAGAACTATGTGCCCTTCCAACTTTCCTTATTTTCTCAAGTAGACTGGGACACATGTTGATTTGACTTCTACCAATATTAAATTACAGCATGTTTCCTCTTTTTTCATTACAGGAACAAAAAGTTGCAATAAACTTCCTGTCTCTTTGTTCCCCACTGCACTCAGGAACTGGAACTGTACTACTGTGGTGGACAGCTCAAATTTCGCTGGTAAAAAGGATAATCAATTAATTGCAAAGTAGTTTTGCATCATTAAATAAACAATGTCTTGCTTTCCAAAATTCCACAAGTACTTTCAATGCTATCTTAGAAATAAAACAAAACCATTCCCTATAGTTGGAAAAGTTTATTCCTGTGACTGTGTGTTAATATTAACCTTGAAACGTCTGTCATCTACCATTATACCCCATATTTCTCCCATAAAAGTTTCAGTAAACTTACAGTCCTGACACAGTTACCACGAGCAGACTTCTATCTGGGAATGATTACATGTGCATATGGACTTAACTTAGGACAGGAATAAGTTAGCACCTTCCTTTGACCTCTTTCTGAGCACAACATACAAACAGAATCCAGAAATGATGAGTATTCTAAAGCAGCTGGCTTCCACAGGTGCTAAGAAGAGCTTTGACATATGATGGGTCTAGACATTCAGCAAGTGTGAGTTTTGGAAGTGAGCATCTGCCAGTCTTATAAACTGGGAATTGAGTTGTTTTTATGAACTTCCAGCCTTGAGAACTCAAATGCATTTTTGAAGCAAATTGACTTATAATTTAAATGAAAAATAAAATATTGCTTTTCTTGTATTTTCACATCCTTCAATGACTGGAAACAGTTAAAAGCCCTGGAGAGAGGGTCCTTCTGAGGCCCCAACTTCCCCCAGTCAGCTAGCGAGGGTTTCCTTCTGGCTTCAAAATTTCAATCTCTAGCCAAATGCTATTTTAGAAATATGATGACTGCTATGGTCATAAGCAAAACACAGATTGGCATTTTTAAAAGTCCTCTCTGGGTGAAGCTACTACAGATCAATATTCTGAAAATATTTTTTTAAGAACATATGCATTTTTTGCTTTAAGATAATTGTATTGGGAGGTTATAGAAATATGAATTAACACTGTAGGCAAGTTTAAGTTGAATGCTTCAAAGTTTATGAAGAGATTCTAAACCCAGTAGGGTATCTAAGACTTTACTGGCAGACTGAAGGTTCCTGGGCCCGGTAAGAGCTGGCCGCTCAGCAGGGCTCACCTCACTGAACCCAGCAGGTATCACAGTTCAGCACTGACTATACAGCTCTAGGTTAGCACAGTCCAAGAGAAATATAAAGGCATATATGTAATTAAAATATTTCTAGCAACTACATTAAAAAAGTATAAAGAAATGGGTGAAATTACTTTTAATATTTCATTTAACTCAATATATCTAAAATATTACCATTTCAACTTGTTATCAATATAAGAATATTGATGAAATATTTTACTTTTCTTTGGCACTAGGTTTCTGAAATCCAATTGTCCACTTACGGCACGTCTCAATTCAGACCAGCCATAAATAACCACATGCAGCTTAGTGGCTCTCATATGAGACAGTACTGCTCTGTCCTATTCAGAATGGGCAGATACACAAAAGATGCAAGGGGGGTACCAGAGCCACCTAAATTCTAGGGTGCTCAGACATATTCTGAACCACGGTCTCCTTGCAGTTTCAGAGATTGATGCTTCCAAACGAGTTTGTGTAGATTCTAGCATTTGCAGCAGTAACTAACAAATGCTAAATATTTTAATATTTGCCTTTCTGTCTCAGCTTATACAGCCTGGTGTCAGAGCTGCACATTCCTCTAACACACTAGAGAATAAGACAGAGAGGCTCACTGAATCTTCAGGTCATAGTAATGTTAGTTATTTTCCAATGTTTTAATTACCTTTGAATATAACTCATTTACTCTATATAAATATTACTGAATCAGCACAAGGCCCTAGAGAGAAGTATTTATTCTAAAAATAAAACCCAACAAAAACAGGTAGTCAAATGTATTTAAGAAACCATGCAATGGGCTTTACTTACTTCCTATGAAACTTTCAAGGATTATATTAATTTTAACTAAAGTAGAACTCTCTCTAAATCTACAAACCCTTGAGGTCTTACAGACTCTAACTAGCCTTTCACCCTCAGTAAATATTTCTGCCCATCTACTTAACTTCCTTGCAGCACTAAAGTGATTACCTTAGATAAATGTTCCTTTATGGTTCCATTGTCTCTCTTCACCACTTCCACCATTTCTTGGCTCCCAAGGTAGGCAGCATTAGCTACATTTAAAAAAAAGGTAAACACTTAGAACATTCACTTAGAATAAACACAGATGTCAAGATAATTGTAGTAAATTTCTGTTGCCCTCTTGTCTTTCAGCAAGTGCTGCCTGATGTGAGATACCAGTAAGGCTGAGAGGGGTCTGGGAGTCAGGTAACATGTGTCACCTCTGAAAACAAGTGCTTGTCCTACGGAAGAACCTCCTCTCACTGTTACCTGGCCTCCCCAACAGCAGCATGTGGACTAATGTCAGATTCCACAGCAGATGACACGAACAATTGCTCAGGGTGTTTTTATGACTTAGGGACCATAAACACAAATTTTCACAGATGAATCATGTATACCAGGGAAACTGCACACAATTACTAACATGAAACTGTCTCAGAAATTTTTAAAGAAAGGACACAACTAAAAAACATGTTTATTTTGAAATGGGCTTAAAGGACCTCTAAGAATTTTTAATGATGAAAGTTAGTCCCATTACACTGACTGCAAAGTGACCCTCACCTTCACGGTGTCAAATACCTGAGAAACAGGAAGAAGGCCAGAGACAATGTGAATTTATGTGGCTTTTTTTTATTGGTTTCAGAATTTTCCTTTAATGCTTTGTGCTGTGAATTCCATTTTGATTGGTATTATTACTGTTACTTTGTTTTCTTTTTTATCATCGTCTGCCTGGTATATTTGCCCTTTCCTTTATTTTTAATCTTTTGTCATTCTGTATGTCTCTTGATATCATAAGTGGACTTCTTTAAAATCTCTATCTCTTAAGTCAAGGGACTTAACATATTCCCATATATTGCTATTAAAGATAATTGCTTTGACTTCAGTCATCTTGTTTTGTGTATGCTTTGCCTTATTTCTGACTCTTCTTTCCACCCATTTATTATGAATGATGAGTTTTCCTCCCCTACATTCTAAAAATTTCTTTTCATTAATAGTCTCAAAGGATAAATTCTATTTTTATTAATTAAGTGGGTAGTTGTACCTAAAATGTAAAACATTTTTTTTTTATTGCTGCCTGGAATAAATCAGTGTCTATAATCCCTCTATCCAAACAAAGTAGCCCCTTAGACCCTGCACTTTCCCATGCCTCCTTTTGGAAACTCTAAGTAATAAACTCTGAATCCACAGGCAGTTGTCCTTGGGTCTGTCATTCTACCGTACCTGATTAAAACAAATTCTGGACACATTTTAAAACCAGGAGACAGAGCTGGTGTTCTGGGGAGGTCAACACAGTGTTTTTTAAAAAATTTTATTAAGGTATCATTGATATACACTCTTATGAAGGCTTCATATGAAAAACATTGTGGTTACTACATTCACCCATATTACCAAGTCCCCCCCATACACCACTGAAATCTCTGTCCATCAGTGTAGTAAGATGCCACAGAGTCAAGTCACTACTTGTCTTCTCTGTGCTACACTGTCTTCCCCACGATCTTCTACACACCTTGTGTACCAATCAAAATACCCCTCAATCCTCTTCTCCTCCCTCCCCACGCACCCTCTCCAGCCCCTCCTCTTTGGTAACTGCCAGGCCTTACTTGGAGTCTGGGAGTACAGTGGTTTTGTTAGGGTAGAGTAACAGAGGAAAGGGCTGCAGAGAGTGGGGGGGAAGGAAGCTCCAGAGACCTGCAGGGGGTTCCCCTCGTACTCCAGCTAAGTACTAATTGGCATTCTCATGTGAGACACTACCAGAAACTGGGGAAAAGACCACCTTGAAAGGATTTAGAGGGAACAATCCCCAGCAAGGAAAAGTTACTATTTTTACCAGTCCAGTAGAAAATCTCATAATTCATAATGTATCAACTCTAGAACCTAGAGAGGCTTTGCCTTAGTGGTGGGGTAAAAGCAGCCATAAACTAAATGTAGTTCTGGTGCCAGTGAACAGGCTCAAAACAAAGACCAAGAAGGACCAAACTATTTCCAAGTAACATAACTGTGTCCCATAACAAATTTCAAGAATATCTACATGAATATAAAAATATCCAGCTTCTGACAAGGTAAAACTAACAGTGTGAAACATCCAATAAGCCATCAAACATGCAAGGCAGGAAAATACAACCCAAAATGAGGAAAAAAAGGAATCAAAACTGACCTAGAAATGACAAAGATAAATGTAACAACTAAATCTATAAACCTCTTAGAAGGAAGCATAAGAATAAATCTTTGTGATCTTAGAATAGGCAATGATTTCTCAGATATGACACCAAAAACACAATGACAAAAGGAAAAAAAATTGATTTTATAAAATTTAACACCTTTCTATTCTAAAGGTGTTATGAAATGAAACAGAGTGGGAGAAAATTATAGATCTAATATAGATCTAAAATCCAGAATATATAAAGAACTCTTACAATGCAACAATGAAAAGACAAATAACTTGACTAAAAATGGGCAAAGGATCTGAATAGGCATTTCTCTAAAGAAGATATACAAATGGTCAATAAGCACATGAGATCATCAGTCCTCAAAAAATGCAATCAAAACCACAATGAGATACCACATCATACCTACCAGGTTGGCTATAAGAAAAAAGGCAAATAATATCAGTGTTGACAAGGATGTAGAGAAACTGAAACCCTCATACATTGCTGGTGGCATTGTAAATTGGTGCAGACAGTTTGGCAGTTCCTCAGAATGTTAAATAGTTACCATATATATATCTAGAATTTCTACCTGAATGCATAAAGCCCAAGATAATTGAAAACAAAGGTCCACACAAAACTTGTACATGAATGTTTATAGTAGCATTGTTCATAATAGCTCAAAATTAGAAACCATTTGAACATCTACCAGCTGATGAATGAGACCAAAATGTGATGTAGCTATACAATATAATATTGAGCAACAATAAAGTACTAATACATGCTACAACATGAATGAACCTGAAAACATTATTCTCAGTGAAAGACCAAGTCACAAATGGCCATAAACTGCAAAATTCCATTTATTTGAAGTGTCTCTATCTATGATAGGCAAATCCATAGACAGGAAGTGGATTATTGGTTTCTTGAAACTGGGGGAAGGAGGAAATGGGGAGGGAGTGCTAAAAGGTATGGGGTTTCTTTTGAGGTGATGAAAATATTCTGAAGTGAGATAGTTGTCATGGTTGCATTACTCTGAGAATATACTAAAAACCACTGACTTGTGCACTTTAAAAGAGTTTTATGGCACTAAAATGATACCAAAATCAACATATTTTTATAACATGGGTAGATACAGGTATCAGAAGTTTTATAACTTACTGTATATATTCAAGAAGCAGTAAGTATTGAGTATGTTAAGTAGAATTACAGAAGATATAAGAAAGACCCATATCAAACTTCAAGAAAGGAAAAATGGATGGGATTAATAGCAGAGCAGATGTAAAAGGAAAATTAGTGAATTGAAGATTTAATAATAAAACTAACTAAAAGGAAACAAGGAGAAAGAAACTAGAGAAAACAAGAAAGGACAGAGCATCAATGACCTGTGAGTGAACTTCAAAGTGGTCTCATTATATCATATAATTGGTGACATTGGAGGAGGTAGGTATAGAAAACATATTTGAAGAAAGAATGACTGAAAAAATTCTCAAATTTCTAAAAACCATAAATCTACAGATCCAAGGAGCTCAAAGAATCCCAAAGCACAAGAAACATGAAGAATAACTACATCAAGATACATCATAAATTGGTTATAACCAATGATAAGGAGAAAATCTTAAAAACAGAGAGAAAAATAATATAGTATATACAGAGGAACCAAGATTTAAAATGACAGCAGATTTCTTCTTGAAATAATGTAACCAGAAGACAGTGAAATAACACCTTTAAAGTAATGAAAGAAAAAAACCTGCCAATCTAGAATTCTACAGCCAGTGAAAACAGATTTCAAAAATGAAGACAAAATAAAGACTTTCAGACATACAAAAGCTGAAAGAATTAACTACGAGCAGAACCGTACTACCAGAAATGCTAAGAGAAGTACTTCAAGCAAAAAGATGATGTCTGATGGAAATTATGTCTATTCAAAGAAATAAAAGGCATTCAAAATGTTAACTATATGGATAAATTTAAAGTACATTCTCTCTGAGTTACATCTCTTTATAGGAAAACTGTTTAAAGCAAAAAATAATGTCAAAAAAGTAAAATGTATGACAATAATATCACAGATGTCGGGGAAAGAAATGGCTCACTGTTGTAAGGTTCTTATGGTATATGTAAAATGTTGTAATATCATCTGAAGACTGTAAAAGTTAAAGACATATATTATAAATCCTAAAGCAACCACTAAAACAGCAGAACAAAGAATTGTAACTAATAAGCTAACAAAGGAGAGAAAACAATAAAAAGAGCAATTAATTCATAAAGAGGTAGAAAAAAACAAAAAATAGAACAAAGAACACAGGAGATATTTAAATAGAAAATATATATCAAGATGGTAAACTTAAACCCATCCCTATTAATAATTGCATTAAATTTAAATTGTTTTACCATTCACATTAAAAGTCAGGATGGGTAAGAAGGAAAGATTCAATTGTTTGCTGCCTACATATAAATATATAAATAGGATAAAAGGTAAAGGCTAGAAAAATATATATCATGTTAACCTCAGTCAAAAGAAAGGTAGAATGACTGCATTATTAGACAAAATGGATTTCAGAGCAAAGAATGTTACCAGAGACAAAGAGGGTGATTTCATAGTGATAAAAGGGTCAATTCATCAAGAGTATATGAACGTCCCAAATGTTATATACCTAATGTTACAAGAAACAGACAAATACACAAATATAGTCAGAGATTTCAAAACTCATCTTCCAGTCATTGATAGAACAGTTAGAAAGAAAATCAGTAAGAATATAGAAAACCTGAATGACACCATCAACCAACTTGACCTGGTGTCTACAGAACAGTCTACCCAACAAGAATAAAATAGACATTCTTTTAAAGTATCCACAGAATATTTCCAAAGATAAACCATATCCTGGTCATAAAATAAATTTCAATTCATTTAAACAATTAAAGTCATGCAAAATATCTTCTCTGGCCACAATGGAACCAAATTTGAAATGAAAAAAGAAAGATATCCCCCAAATCTCCAAAAACATGGGAACAAAATAACACATTTCTAAATAACTCCTGGATCAAAGGAGAATTCTAAAGGGAAATAAGATAATTCATGGAGGTAAATGCTTTGCTGTAGTGTCACTCTTGAAATTGAAAAAATTTAAAAATTTAAGCAACTTGTAAGAAATCTTACATTTCTAAAAGTAAATTTTTCATCAGGGAATGCATCTCTTTTAAAGGGATAGGCCCTACTTTTACCCCTATTTTTTTTTTCTCCTAGTAAATTGCCATTTCACCATTTAAAAAAAAAAAGAAAGTAGAATACCAGTTTCTTTTCCAGTAATTGCTCTAAGGAAGCCATCTTTTTCATTCCTCAGAAATGCTCATAACACAACACAGTGGTCAGAAATAATAATACCAAACAGAAGTGTAATTTCCTAAGGGGAAAACACATTTCTCTTGGCAATGACTGTCAGTGGTATTCCTGGAAACCCAGCAGAATTCAGTTTCAAGCACCACAGTGCCACAGTGAAGGAAATATCTGATGGCAGAAGTAATGGAAATAAAAACATGAAGAAAGAGGAAGATTTAGAAGAATGTTGTTTACTTTTGTTTCATTACAAATCTAGATACAGGTGTAAAAGAAACTCTCCAAGGAGTCTACTACTCTATTTTCTTTGCTACTATCATCTTGCAAATTTGCTTAGGGTTCAGATGTTAACTACAGGACTTTACCTCATGGTAGAGCGGCTAAAGGACTAAAATGGGTGAGGGCTGAAGTTGGAAGATCAATAGGATATTCATCTCACAGGATAAACGGTATCACTAAATCTTTCAAGGTCACATGGTCTACAATAGGAGGCTGCCTTCTTTTTAACTCAATCACCTACCTTGACATCATTTTACTGCCTGGCAAAAAAATAATTTTCAAGTCCAATTTGTTGTTTTCTCCTCCCTTACTCATCTAGGTAGAACTGATCTCTCCTTTCTTAGTACAGCTCATGCCCTGCATCTGTTTTCATGATAGCCATAACTGTGATGCATTTAAATTCTTCAGATTTGTCTCCCCTAACCTGGTGAAAGTAACTAAAGGGAAGGAGCTATATTTCACTTATCACTTTCCAGGGCTTATCCAAGTGCTTGGTTCATGCAAGGGACAGTAAGGGTTGTTAAATGAAATAAATGAGAAAGGACTGGGCTGGTGTTTTATTTGTTTTTTGTTTTGGGGGGTGGGGGTCAGGAGGAAAAACCTGCTGCCCTCCTTGAGTGGTGCAAGAGCTGATGCCACAATGGAGGCCAGAACTGGAGGTTGAAGCACAGTCATTGGTGAGCCAAGCTGGCAGGTACTGGTGTAAAATTGGAACAAATCACTGACCACTGCGAGCAAAAGAGCAAGTTTAAGAGTTTCTGTTGAAACTGGCCCCAAAGTAGGCCACATAAAGCACTGGTCACAGCAGTGGGAGAAAATGCAGAGGGAAGTAAAACCACAATTAATGATGTAATAGGAGGTCTGGGGAGATGCATGAGTATGACTAGCTCTCTAATGTCGAACTTAGGGGCTGGAAGCCAAGTTGTCCTGCTGTTCTGACAGTATGTGGTCTGATGCCACTGGTAAGGTTCCATAGTAGAATGCCCCAGGTTGTCTGGTTTTGCTGTTACATTGGGGAGAAAGGGTTGCTAGTGCTGAAGCACAGGGACTAACTGCAGATGAACAAGTTAAATTAGGATAGGTGAATTCTTGAAGTAGTAAATCTCCCATGTGTGAGGACAAAAGAGTAGAAATCTAGAAAGAACCCCCCTCCCTGATGGCATTGTTGAAATATTATTTATCTGTAGACTGTCTACCTCTAGATTTCCTGGTGCATGAGAAAAATAGATGCCTGTCTGTTTAGGCCACTATAATTTAGTTTCCTGTTATCCATAGCCAAACTCAATCCTACTAACAAAGACAAAGATGGGGCCTTGAAATTTTCTGGGTGTTTTTGGTCATACACAGGGGTGGGGGAGAGGGTGGCATCATGCCATCTCTGTATATACTAAGACTTCCCCGAGAGGAGGCAGAGGTAGGGGCTGACTGAAGAAGAGCCTTGCCAAGGACAGGTCCTTCAGCCCATCGTCTGACTCATCCTGAAGCTGGCAAGATGTCTGAAGGCAGGGCAGTTAGAGAAGTGCCAGCCATGCAGGGCTGCATGGTAGCCAATTCTTGGGGTGAGAAAAGACTATAAAACTTGATGGTCTTGCAGACATGAGTACCCTACACTCCAGCAGAGCTCCATCCAGACAGAGCTGCTCAGGCAGAGTTAGGACTAGAAACACTCCGAGAAGCATAAACCAGGAGTTTGTCAGAAGGTTAAGCAGGACTAGCTGTACTTAGAAACCAGGAACTCTTCTTACAAGGGGAGTTCTTTATTTTGTTCCAGGTTGTTTTTCATCTTTCCTAATGGTGCTAAATGTGGCTTTTAACAATGTGAAAACCAGACCTAAAAAAGTAATTCTATCCTCTGAAATCTCTGAATAATTTGGAGAAGTGTTTATTATTCATATGATGCATTATGTATTTCTCCATTAGCCAAGACTTTGGTTATTATAACCATCCATTTATTCTGCAAACAGATAATCTTATCTATGTGACATTGAGTTCACTGAAGTGCAAATCATAACTCAAGGTGTATGATTTTTAAAAAAATAATTCAACTTTTTCAATGGCAGATAATTTTATAGAAATGTAAATTTCTTTAGAAATTTCTTTAGAAATAGTGAAAACTTCATTGAGCCATTTAATTTTAAACCAGGGATGATGTTCTAGTACTTTATCTAATCACCTTTTGCCCTAAATCCCAATCCTGACCATATATACAAAAAATCTTTTCCTTCATTGCTGAGTTGTAGGCTAAACTTCCGTGAATCATTAAAACTTCAGTTGGCATTTATAAATGGATTTTCCTAAGCTATATACACAAATGAGAGAATAGGTAACATGGGAGTCTGGTTTTGTTTTATCCAAAAAATTATTCTAGGGTTAAAGTATTTTGAGAAGAAATCCGTGATTCTGTAGTGAAGTTCGTGTGTCAGTTCACTGACCAGTTCAGTTCCTTTCATATCACTGTACATGTTTTTAAAAGTTATTTTCATATTGATTACGGAAAGTGAAGATTACGAAAGTTTCTTTTACAAGAATATATACAACAAAGTAATGTAACCTACCAGGAATGCCCTTTGTCTCTGCCCTGTGTTTTTCTAGTTAGGTAACGGAAAGGAATTAAAATGTCAATTTGGCCTAACCAAACAAAAGGCCCTAGAATATATTTTAAAGTTAATTATGTTGACCTATGATATTGCTAAGCTAAAATACATTTGCTGTTAGCTTTGATCAGAAAATACAATTAAGCTGTCTCAGTGAAAAGTCTATTTGTCATGAAATAGAACATCTATTCTAAAGAAAATACGTAGTAGCAAACATTCCAGAATTAAAATTTAAAAAATTGTATTTCCCTTAAAAATAACATTTAAAATAACAATCTACTTACATAAATTGAACTGATGAACACTGGCAAAGTTAATAAAGTACCGCTAACTGAAGTAGGGCTACTCTTCTCTGAATGCTGGATAGGAAATTATGTTTCACTCAGTCTGGTGAAGAAGACTAAAACATAGAATCTCAGCCTACGGGAAGTGCCATCTTTGCCAAAAGGGCACCAGCATTCAGAATACTTGAACATTTTGGCTCCTTAAATTTTTTAGACCTTACTACAACAAAAAAATATGTGTATAAACTAAAGGATACAGAAAATCAGTGTCTGTCTAGATAGAGAAGGATTTATTATTATTAGTGGACTGGAAACTTCCTCCATTTGTTTCCATAAGATTTCTACTGAAGCACAGACATTACATAATGTGTAAATACTGCAAAGCCTCCTAAAAGTGAAGCTGGCATGTTAAAGGTTATTGTCTGGATGACAATCAAGCCACAGAAAAGCAGATCTTTCAGAGGAATGTCCAGATGGCACAGATATGACCACTGAAAATGATCTCAGATCTGGTCTCCTTTTCTTTAATAACTCCTCCTTGTATAACCTAAAAATCATGCCACCAGTTCAAGTGGCTGGCTTGAACATTGACTACCTACACTATTTATGAGATATAAACTCAAGAGGTGTCAACTAACCATCTGCAAAGGCCGGGGCATTACCTTTTGAGTATGGCTCTGTCTCAGCAGGGACCTTCCTCCATTTGCAGTAAGCAAGGTAACAGGAATCGCCTAAGGGATGGCCGGGGCAGGCCAGGGCAAGGGTGGCTTCCGTGGTAATGGTTCCAAGAGGCAGCAAGAATGACTCAGTATCCAAAGGGGACAGGTGGGAAGAGTCTGGCTAGGATATTTCAGATGCCTGGGTAAGGATCAACCTAGGGTCACTACTAGGAGACTGAACAAAGTACCCAAGTAGAATATGAACCAAGAACCCAAAGAAGAAAGAAGACAGGTAATTCTTGCCTCCTTTCTCTTTACCCGAGGTTATGGGGAATAAAGGAGAACACTGAAGTACTGGTTACTTGGACATCAGGAGGTCAGATCTAGTAGAGAATAGAAAATCAGAGAAGGGAGAGATGTCAGAAATATGAGGGCTGTGTTTCAAAAGTTTGTTTGCAACTTGGCTGTCTGGCACATAGATGAAGCACCGTGGCTGAGTGTTCAGTCTGGTTTACAGAATCTATTTTGCACAGTATAACTCTACTATGGTTGTGTGGCGAAGGAACCCCAGGGCTCTCCAAGCAACAAAGTGGCAGAAGGCTCTGGTTGCCTTCAATCAGGGAGGAATGTGTCCGGTGTCCAAACTTGATGCCTGTACTTGGGGCTGCTGGAAAATGCAGTAGGGGGTCTATTACTACAGCTGAAAGGCAGATTCCTTTCTCTCAAGTGCAGTTTACAGAACCTACTTCTCCAACAGGTGTTCATAATTCTGGTGTAGAAAAATTGGAAAAAACATTTATATAATTACCTGCTTTAATTAAGAACATGAAGCGCTTGATTATATATCACATGTAATATATTACATATTCACTAAATATATAGAGAAAAACAAATAAATAAAACTTTCTTATATCCCATGTCCTGGTTTGGGTTTAGAAAGTATTTCTAGATGCATAAGGAAAGCACAGGTATCTATCTAATGTCTATCAGAAATGCAGATGTTTTGGGTGGAATGTTCTACAAATGTCTATTAAATCCTGTTGGTTGATACTGTCACTGAATTCTTCTATATCCTTGGTAATTTTCTGTCTTGTTCTGTCATTTCTTGGGACAGGAGTGTTTGAGTATACAACTATCCAATGGATTTGTCCATTACTCCTTTCAGTTCGATCAGTTTTTGCCTTATGTATTTTGGCGCTCTCCTGTTTGGACCTTCTGTGTCCTAAATGTGCACACACATTTAGGATTGTTACATAGTCTTGGTAGACTGACCCTTTTATTTTATTACATAATGTTCCTCTCTGTCGCTGGTAATTTTCTTTGCTTAAGTTTACTTTATCTGATATTACAGTCATTCGTGGTTCCTTCTGATTAATGTTTGGCATGATGTACCTTTTTCCATTCTTTTACTTTCAATCTATATAATTGTATTTGAACTGAGTTTTGTGAAGACAGCAGTAAACTTAGGTTATATTATTTAATCCACTCTGCCAGTCTTTGTCTTTTAGTTGGTGTATTTTGATCATTTACATGTAATGTAATTATTGGTAAGAGTTTGTTATGTCATTATATTATTTGTTTTCCATTTTTTGTTCCTCTGTGGTCTTCTTTTTGTCTTCCTATTTGTTACTGAATATGTTTTAGAATATCATTTTGAGTTACCTATGGTGTTTTGATTATGTCTCTTTGTATAATTATGAAGTGGTTATTCTAGATACTACATTTTATATATGCAACTTAATACAGTCTATTGCTGTTGACATCTTACCAGTTCCAGCAAAGCATAGAAACCTTATTTCCATTTATGTTCCTTTGCCCTCCCTCATTTATAGTTGTCTTAAATACTTGTGTATATATTCAGAACCATATCAGTGTTACAATTTTTCAACTATTAAAATATAATTTAGAAATCTCAAGAAGAGAAGGAAAATGTAATTACTCACATTTTTGTTCCTTCTGTTGTTTCTTCCTTTCTTAATGTTTCAAGATTCCTTTTATCACTCCCTTTCTGTACAGAGAACTTCCTACAGCTGTTCTTTTAGGACAAATTCCTTTAGTCTTCCTTCACTGGAGTATGTCTTTTTACTTTTTTCCTGACGTATATTTTCATTAGATATAGAATTCTATATTGACAGTTCTTTTCTTTTTGTACTTGAAATACATGTCATTTCTTTTGGCCTCTATATATTCTGATGAGAAACAGCTGTCATTCAAATAGATTTTCCTCTATAAATAATCATTTCTCTCTGGCAGCTTTCAAGGCATTTTCCTTGTTTTGGTTTTCAAAGGTTTAATTATGATGTGTATTGGTGTGAATTTCTTTAAGTTTATCTTGTTTGGAGTTTATCCAGCTTCTTGAATCTGTAGTTTTATGTCTTTTACCAAATGTGGAAAGTTCCTATCTTCTATTGTTCTATCTTCATGTTCACTGATTCTTTCCTATGTCCCCTCAATTTTACTGTTGAGCCCACACATTGAGTTTTTTTCATTTATTTTTTCAATTCTAAAATTTCCAGTTTAAGTCTTCTTTTTCTTGAGACTTTCTAATTTTTCATTAGTTTCAAATATGTTTATTAACTGCTCACCAAAGCATTTTTATAATGGCTGCTTTAAAATCTTTATCAGATAATTCTAACATCTCTGTCATCTTGGTACAGGCACCTATGGTCTTTTCCCATTCCGATTGAGATTTTTCTGGGTTCTTGGAATGATAAGTGATTTTTAACTAAAATATGGACATTTTAAGTTTCATTATGATACTCTGGATCTTATTTAAACTTCCCAATTTAGATTTTATTTTTCCCTGATACTTCTCCACAGGGGGAGAGTGAAGGGGGGAGTATCACCTCTCTACTACCAGGTTCTCCACCAGGTTTCTGCTGACATCCAAAGAGTGGGGAGACTCCTCATTATCGTTGGGCAGGGGTAAAATTCTGACTCCTCTCTAGGCTTCTACTGTTACTCTTCCAGCCTTGCTACTTCCCCTCACGTGACCTCCCCTGACCTCACGGGTGGTGGTGGTCACGGCCCCATACTGCTAAGCAGTGGTGAGAGCTCAGCTCTTCACAGTCTCCTCCTCACACTGCCCTAGTGGGGAAGGAGAAAAGTATCTCAATACGGTTGGGTGGGGGGTGAAATCCAGGCTTCCTACTTGGCCTTTGCTAGCATGAGTACAGATAAGGCCACATTTTACCACTATGCTTGGCTAGATTAGAGCAGTTATTATCTGAAAGTTTACTTTACAAAGGTTGCCATTTCCCTGGCCCTTTGGCTAGAAAGCGCAGGTTCTTGCTGGGGCATTTTTTGTCTGTATCTGTTGGTGCTTCTGGGTTGCTAGTTCCAAGTCTAGGATATATGTGGTACAAAGAAACCCAGGGAAATCACTACTGCGCTGTTCTCTGAGTCCGAGATTCCTACAGAAGAAAGGTTTGCTTTCTTCTCCACCTTTCAAAGTCTTCCTATATTTGTTTTATGTAAAATATACAGGGGCTTTAGTACTTAGTAGGAGATGCAGGGAAAGGTGTATCATCTTCCTGGAAGCAGAATTTGTTAGAGAAAAATGGAGTCCCTAAATAGAGAATGTCTTTTTAAATCCTTTCTATGATGTAAAAAGAAAAATAACCAAGAAGGAAAAAAAAGCTGTTAAGTGAAATAAAATGACTTATTAAAAGGTATGTGGAGTAACTTTAGATAGGAATTTCAAGTGATTTCTATTTGGTCTCAAATAATTTCCAAAGGCCTTAGACATCATTTAGTCTAACTCTTGATTTGGTCAATGACTGAGAATGAGAGAGAGGAAGGGACTAAACTGAGGCCACAGAGTGAGCCTGGGGTAAACCAAAATGAGAGTTGAGGGTTTCTGACTTGCAGTCAGTGCCATTTTCACTTACTAGACCATCTCTTTCTCTTCTATAATAAGAGGGAAGGATAAAGGGCTGGACCAGAAAATCTTTAAGGGACATCACCACCTCCAATTTTTAATAATTTTTATGACTATTCTTAGCATTGCTTCCCTTCTTTCATTGCTATGCTAAGGCTGAATAAAGAATTGAACTTTGTTTTTGTGAGGACTGCTGCTTGCTACCTATTTGGATAAACACATCCCATATAATCTGTAGCTGTACAACTGAAAAGGTAGTAGTGTGACTTGTTTCTGGATTTGCTATGCTCATGATCTTGTGGTACTCTTAATGTACGTGAGCATCACAAACTTTATTATGATTGACTAAGGGAAAAAGACAATAGCAGCAATTAAGGTAAAAGGAAGCTTAGCACAGTGGCAGTGTGCTGGAGTTTGAACACTACCCACTAGTTGTGTGACTCTGGGAAAATCATGTAACTTCTCTGTAACTCAGTATCTTTATCTGTAAAATGGGGCAAATAATAATACTTAAAGCTCATTAGCTCTTCTAAGGTCTACACGTAAAAGTTTTGAATGGTGCCAACAGCTGCTGCAGCAACTGTTATGATATCATTAATTGAAGTCTTATTATAAATAAAATACTAGACACTTTACATACATTATCATGTTTAATCTTATAGTAATCTTCAGAGGTGTGGGATATTATCATCCCCATTTTATAGATAAGGAAAGGCTTATTTTATTACAAAGGTCATTTATAAGTATAGTATAGGTTGTTATTAGCTAAAAAGATACATTATGCTTAAAAACTACATTTGAAGCCAAAAAGTAAAGTAATAAAACATTCTTTGGCACATTCAGAAAATATAGTCAGCAAAGCAGTCAGTGTTATATTACTATGACTATTACTTATTACTTTTATAATTTAAACACCTCCAAAAACATTTAAAGAGGAAAGTAAATGTCATTCACTCTACAGGAATATTGGGCCTGGTTTCCTTGGACTGTTTTTTGCAAAGTGCTCACATTGAGCTAACAGTGCACACCATGGATTCCTGTAAGGACTATTTCATTACATTAAATAGAATGTAGTAGATAGAGAAGAATTCTTTCTCACCATCCTGCAGCTAGAGTGGAGAATCGGAAGGATGAGGTTTAAAATGAAACCTTGGTTAGGCTTTTCTGTCTGTCCTACAGAACTCAATAATTTCATTTTATTTCTAGTTTCAAACTTTTGGGAGGAAACAATCTCAACAAATAATTCGTTGCTTGATATTAATCCACTGTCTGAGATTATTCTCTCAACACCTTGTGACACAAGAGTAAAGATACATTTTAAAATATGCTTACCAAGGCAGAATGGTTCCAGTACATTCAGGAGTGAAAACTCATTCTTCAGGCTCATCATTTGAAGGCTCATTCTGATCAACAAGGACTTGATTTTCAAAGGCCATGGTTTAAGTAAAAAGTAGCCAAGAACATAGAGTACATATCGAAACCAGCACAAAAGTGGAGTGGCGATCCGGCCGTTGGGGGTCTCAGACATTCGCTCAATTGTTGGAAAGAGCAGAAAGGAGCGAATTATCTACAATAAAAAACATAGTTTGATGAGACCTTTTCTTAAGGGACTTACTGCTTTATTGTTTTTTCTATTAACAATATTTACAAATGACTGGGTTTTAGCATACGACTGAAATCTGTTCAGAATGAGAACTACCGACTGCTGCCTTCTCAGCCCACAATCAATCTGGGTAGGATATAAGGATATTGGTTGAGTGATTGGAGTTAATTTTCAGAGTGAGGAAGAAATCAGAATTCCTAGATAACTTCTTGACTGTGATAGCAATTCAGAGTCCCTTTGGAGGATTGTTGAAAGCAGTAATTAATGTATTATTTTAGTAGTTACGCCAACTTGATTTACTAATGCTAACAGAAAAAAACAGAGATACATAAAAAAACTCGAGTCAGCATTCTTTTATTGATTATACGTGGAGAAAGTACACTTTTGAAAAGCTCCTCTATTCCTTAATCTTACCAGCCAGAGATGATCTTTAACAGGACCAAATATATTCTTAACAACCCATTCAACCTTAATAAAGGGCAGACCAGGGACAAGTGAAACTGGAAATCTCTACCTACATGGGAAAATGTTTATGAACAAAAATATCATTTCAACCCAATTCATCAGAATGTCACGAAATATGTTTTAATAATACTCCAGAAGGAGAAAAAGCATCACTAAAACACTTAAAATTTACTACTATCCACCATATTAATACTTTAAAAATTAATACATAACTTCCATGGGGGATCAGAAAAGCCAAAATAGTTGGCTTACCTGTTCATCTCTTATTATTTTTTTTCTTAATGGAGATACATTAAGTTTCCATATTAATAATAGAATAATGTAAATGGAATAGATCATGAATGTTAACATATAGAATAGGAAATGAGAATGGGTACAATGGTTTTATTTTTTAATCTTTTAAGGTGTTAAGTATAACATACAGAAAACCATAAAGAACATAAATATGCAATTTAAGAAATAATTTATAAAATGGTTCAAGAAACAAAACACTGTCAGTATGGCATCTTCCAATCATTCCTTCCTCTGCTCAACTTAGGTAAGCCTTTATCCTGACCTCAGTACGTTACTTGTGTCAGTACTTATCATCCTTTACAGTCAGTTCCTTATTTTGCTTTACATTAATACTTACCATCCTGCTATAATGACTGAATTGTGTCTCCCAAGATTTACATGCCAAAGCCCTAACCCCTGGTGTGACAGTATCTTCAGATAGGTAATTAAGGCTAAAGAGGTCATAAGGATGGGGCCCTCATAGATAGGATTAGTATCCATATTAGGGGAGACACAAGAGAGCTTGCTCTCTTCTCAAGAACACAGAAGCGGTCTGATGAGCACACAGGGAGAAAGTGGCCATCTACTAGCCAGAAAGATGTCTCACCAGAAATTGACCATAATGATCTTGGACTCCCAGCCTCCAGAACTGTGAGAAAATGAATGTCAGTTGTTTCAGCCACCTAGGCTATAGTATTTTGTTAGAGCAGTTCGAGAAGACTAATATATGCCTTAATACTGTAGTTAATTTTTGTTGGTTAATGAACTTTATATAAATGTAATCATGCATGCTTTTGTATTTTACTTCCTTCACTCAACATTGTTTATAATATTCATCTATGTTGATACATGTATCAACAGCTTATCTTTGCTATACAGTTTTCCACTGTATAAACATATCACAATTTATCTGATAGATGTTTGTGTTGTTTTCAAACCAGAAATAGTACAACTAGGCTGCTATGAACATTTTTATACACATCTCTTGGTACACAAATGCATATATATTTCTGTTGACTACATACCCTTGAAATAGAAATACTGGGTCATATGATACGCACATGTTCAACTTTCATAGATAATTCAAACAGTTTTCCAAAGCAGTTGTACCAGTTTATCTCCACTACCAACAGACATGAGAGTTCATATTGTTACATATCCTCACCATATTTGGTGCTTGCAAGCTTTGTATTTTGACTAACCTGGTGAATAGTGGACTTTCACAGTGGCTTTGTGTTTCTCTGATGAACTAGTAAGGTTGAATAGCTTTTATATGTTTATTGGACATTTTCTATATGCCCTGAAGTACTTATTCAAGTGTCTTGCACATTTTTCTATTAAGCTGCCTGTCTTTTTTTCAGATTTGTAGTTTTTTTTTTTCTAGATACCAGTTCTTTATCATGTTGCAGTCCTTGGCTTGCCTGTCATTTCTTACTTTTTTTTCTTAATGGAGATAAGTTCTTAAGTTTCATGCAGTTGAATTTAGCAGTCTTTTCCTTTATAGTTGTTCTTTGTGCCTGGTTCAAGAAATTCTTTTCCAAACTCAAATCATGAAGATACTATTTTTTCCTCCAAAATGCTTTTTTACAAATTAGATAATGCTACCTTTTACCTGTTCTGCACTGTGGGTTTAGACTTTCAGTTGTGTTTAACTTCACAACTTTGGTGTGAATCTGTTCCTTTGGTTTCAGGGATCAGTGATTTGCCATTACCCTTATGTATTTATATTCCTCCTTCTAGATGAATGAATACACTGTTCCTGGTAGAGTAAAGGTAGGTTTTTGCTGACTGTCTCTTTTTCATAGTAACCTGTTTGATGGCATTCCCAAATGCTAAAGTTGATCAGGTATCACCTCTAATTCTGCCTTCAAGCCTCTCTTACTAATAAAGGGCAGGGACTGAAGGGCAGAAAACACAGAGGACTCTCCTTTCTAACCATGATATTACCTTGGTTTTATCTGTCAGCTGAGGGCTCAGCCATGGCCTACAGACTTTTCCTTTTCCCTCAACAATAACTGAGGTATTTCAGTTGTTTCTTTTTTGGTCATAATAATCTGACCTCTACTAGATCCCCTCCTCTGTCACAAAAGTAAGAATATACTGTTCCCTGTAGCCTTGGTGGTGAATAAAAAACATTCTTTGGAAGCAGGAAGCCTCAACCTTTTCAGTTGATTTTGTAAATGTTAGATCCGCAACAACACATGCAAAATGCTCATAACATGTTTTTCGAATGAATGCAGGGTTTCAGCCAGAATATGGGAGTTTCTGCCACTTTGGAATCTTCTCAAGTACAAAGCAGAAGAGATGCTGGATGGACTGTGCTTAATAAAGGCCTTATGAGGCAGGTATTCATGGGTACTTGTGATGAAGATCACTGTGGGCTCCAGAATGACAAGGATGATCCAGAATCCTCCAGCTAGAGCTGGCTGCCTGTATTGCAATGGGATTATGCAAAGGTTATATATACAGATTTATACAAAGGTTATGGAATCTCTGTGAAGTCTGGTAGCATAAGAAAAGTCAATTAGAGGAATCATTCTCCCTGCATGTCACTTTCAGTGTGATCTCCAACTCAATGCATTCAAACACAAAGAAGGCATGAAATCAGCTCTGGAGTCCTTGGACTTGGCTGATTTTTGGTCATCTTCTTCCTCTGGTACCATAACACCAGCATATAGCATTCCAATTCAGCAGCAATCATAGTGTTGAGGACACAGGGTAAGCACAGTATGTAGTACAAGCATCATCACTGTGGTTATGCCACAGCCAGTCACTGTATGTTTGTATCTGATTGACAGGGGTATGACACTACTTCACATTTGCCTCTGTCCAAAGATAGTCTTCAGGACAGCTCTCAATGATTCAAAGTCACATGTGACTGCTCTTTCTCCTAGAGATACGGAATATGCACTTCAGACGGGCAAAAATTAAGAAGTCTACTAATACCAAGTATTAATGATGTTGACAAACAGTAACTCTTAAACAACATGGCATTAATTAAGTATTAGACTTTGTTCCTCTGTTTTGAAAGCACCGTCACTGTAGTGGGTATCTGGAGCTCACACAGGAAGTAAAATTTTACCACCATACTGTCTAACGTTAGCTGTTAGACAAGGTTTCTTCAAGGAGCTGGCATTGCATTTGGACACTAAGCAACATGCTTTAAGAGTCTGAGAGGTAAAAATGATGAAAAATCTTCCAGTAACTGGAGGGGTGCTGTAGTTAACTACTGATTTTATACCTTCAAATTCAGAATTCTTTCCCTATCTTATGGGTAATTCTAGTATCATGAGTCCTTTATTCTTGTAAGTGGTACCAATGTTCTAGTGGACTTAACAAGGCTTGAGAGACTTCAAACGGGGGATTTACGCAAAGCAATCTTTGGTACTTAGAGAGGTTGGGTTTCTCACTGCCCTGCTGAGGGCCTCCTAGCTGAAGGGCTAAGAAGGAGCTACCTTCACTCCACAGGCTGAAGAGCAGGTTTCTTGTTAGCAGCTGTGGTGGCAGCAAAGACAATGATGAAGAAACTGACTTCTCAGCTTCAGCTGGTCTCTCGTTTGTCAGTCCCACCTGGAGCTACAGGTACACGATACTGGAAGGAGGCCAGGCTGGCCACAGTTCACAGTCACGGCAGGTTCTCTGGCAACATACAGTCTTCAACAATATCTCTAAAAGCTCTCTGGTCTAGGCTTTCACATTTAGGTTCAAAATCTACCTGGAACTGAGTTTTATGAGTGGGCTGAAATACTGATCTAATTCATTTTTTTTCCATATGGAAACCCAATTGTCCCGGCACTATTAACTGCAAAGACCGCCCTTTCCCCACTTTCCTACACTGACATGTCTGTTGTACATCTTGTGTGTATGTGAATGGGTCCTTCTCGGAGCTCTCTAATCTGCCCTACTGGCCTACTTTTCTAACTCTGCACCAAGAGCACAATGTCTTATTTATGAAAGCTTTTTATTTTGATATTTGATAGGATGTTAAATCCCCCCTTGTTCTTCAAAAATGCCTTGGGTACTTTTGGCTCTTTGCATTTCCATAAATATTTTGGCATTGGCTATTCAAGCTCCACAAACTTGGGATTGTACTAAATTTGTACATAATTTGAGGAGAAGTACTATCTTCACAATATTATCTCATCCATGAAAGTGGGATAGTTTTCCTTTTCCTACAAATCTTTAGTGTCTTTAAAAATATTTTATACATACCACATGTATTCATCTTGTATAACTTTTGTCAGATTACTAGGTGCTTGTTATTTTTTGTGCTATTATAAATAGATATTTTTAAATTTTAATTTTCTAAATGGTTGCTTATATATATAAATGATATCTGCATGTTGATTTTTTGTCTAGAAAATTTTACTAAAGTTCCTTATTAGTTCTAATAACTTGTCGGTAAATTCGTTTGAATTTTCTAAGTACTTATTCATATCATGCACAAATAAAGACTGTGTTTGCTTCTTTCAAATCCTTGTATCCTTTATTTCTTTTTCTTAACTTACTGAGTTGGCCAAAACCCTACTAATAATGCTAAACAGAAATAATTCTTGCTCTTGAACTCAAAAGGACAAATTTCAATATAATCACCATAAAGCACGATGTATACTGAAGGTTTTCTAGAGAAATGCTTTGTCAAATTTAAAAAGTTCCTCTATTCGTAGTTTGCTAGTTGCTTTTTAAAATCATAAATGGATGCTCAATTTTATCAAATACTGTACCTATTGAGATGGTCATGTGATTTTTCTCCTTTCATTTATTAATGTGGTAAATTATCAATTGATTTTCTAATGTAAAATTAACTTTCCATTTTTGGGATAAAGCACCTTGGTCAGAATACATCATTTTTATATGTTACTACATTTGGTCTCCTAATATTTTGGGTGGGAATTTTGCATGTTAGTGAGTGAAGCTGTCCTATAACTTTCTTCTTTCTTTCCAGGTTTGGATATAAAGGTTTGCTAGCTGAGAAAACTGAGTTGGATAATATTGTCTTCATTATCTAGAGGATTTTGTAAAATTTTATATCACAAAATTTTGTAAATAATGGAATAATTTATTCTCTGAATATTGGATAGAACTCACCAGTGAAAATTGGAGTTTTATTTTTAGAAAGTTTTGGCTATTGATTAATTCAACTTCATTAATGGCTTAGGACCATTCAGACTTTCTATTCTTGAATCTGTTTTGACATTACCTTTTTCTAGGGATTTGCCCATTTCATTTAAAATTCCAAATTTATTGGTATAAAGTTATTTATTATTTCTTGCTATTATACTTCAATCTCCAGACCACCAGTAGTGATATCACCTCTTTCATTCCTAATATTGACTATTTGTACCTGACAAAGTAAACCTTTTGTAATTATGAAGGAACTTTCTTCATCACTAGTAATACTTTTCCCTTAGGGCTTATTTTAATATTAACATAGCTATACCAGTTTTCTTTTGGTAGAATTTGCAAGATATAACTTTCCCACTCTTTTACTTTCTGCCTTTCTATAGCTTTATATTTAGAGAATATACTTAGATTTTCTTTTCCTCTATTTAATATGGCAATCTGTCTTCTAAATAATATGACCAGTACATGTACTACATTTTTATTTAAATAATTCCTAATATTTGGAGCTAAATCTAAAATGTAAATCTAAAAATCTTATTTTGACATTTTAATTTTTTTGTATACCCTCACCAATTTTTGCATGAGAAAGGTATAAATAATAAAAATATAACTGACAGTAAATATTAAAGAAATGATTGAGTAAACGATATAAAAATGAATAAAACATGTATATTAGTAAGTCACAACAAATGACTAATAATTTAAAAATAACTATATGTCAATTTAAGGAATAAACAACAAAATAATAACTGAATAAAACATGTATATTATTAGTAAGTCTCAAGTCCATGGTGAGGTAGGGAAAAAACAATAATGAAAGAAGAGTAGGAATTGCTAGAAGTGGTAGTTGTAAAGGAGTCAATGAAAGGGGACATTTGTGCAAAGGCAGTTGTAGAGTGAGCTGGAAGATATTTGGAAAAAGGGTTTTTCTGGGAGAGGGAAGGTCAAATGCAAAGGCCCTAAGATAGTACCTAATTTGGTGTGTTTGAGTAAAAGAAAGAGAACAGTATTGCTGGAGCAGAGTGTGTGAAAGAAGAGCAGCTTAAGTGGTGATCACAGGGGACCACAGGGGGATGGAGGATGTGGGCTCTGAGAGGACTTTGGTTCTTACTGAGTAGCTGAGAGGCCTTTGACGCATTTTGAAAACAGGAGTGACATGCCTAACTTCCCTTTTAATAGGATTATTCTAGTTGTGGTATTGTTAATACCGTACCAGAAATACTAAATCAATGAAATTAGACAAGATAAAATACTGGAGAGGCAAAATTACTATTATTTATGGCTTACATTTAAGAAAATCTCGTGCATATAATAGCTAAAAACAAATATTAAAAGAAATGTACAGCACATCTAAAGAAAACTTTAAGACCCAAAGGGACATTTCTTTGTTCTTCCATTGCAAAAGAATATTCTCCCACTAAATTAACTTGTCAATTCAATGCATTTAATCCCAATTAAAATACTAAAAAAATGATCCTTATTTTGAAGTTCACCTGGAAAATGGAATACACTCATAATCTGGGAATTCTGAAAAAAGAATAGGAAGAGGGGAGATGTGCTCTACTAAACATTACACAAATTATGAAACTGCAATAGTTAAAACAGTAACATGTCAAAAACAATCATTGTAGCTCAATGGAACAACAACAAAAAAGTCTAGAAACAGACCTGAATACATATGGGAATTAAATGTATGATAAAGGTATCAGTGGAAAAAGAAAGAGTTGTTCAATAAATGCAGTTGGGAAAAGTTGAAAACAGAATTATTCAGAAAAGCAAAGACTGGAGATGAGTGTCCATGATTAGGAGTGGTTGCATAAATTATGATGTAGCCACACAATGGAGTACTATGCTACGATGAAACATTAGGTAGATTTGTATGTGTTGACAATGGGGATGTCCAAATTCTGTTGTTTCTTCAAAACCAGCTGGTTGGGATTGTGAATAAAAGGGAGTTGACAAGCCTCAAATGAGACATTCTAAGCCTTGGGCTCATATGTTCTTCAGGCTTTTTATTCTGAAACACAAAGGCAATTTTGCTTATTTTGAGGTTCCTCAACTATGTCATATAAGTGAAACCTGGAAAAGTAGATGTCACTGAATAATGTAATCTCCACTAGCTAGAATTTAACAACTCGACTCTATCTTACTTTCTCCTCCAGACAACTTTTGACCATATTAGTAAATAACCAAACCAACTATTATCAGGGATTTGGATTTGGTCAAAAAAATAATTCCAGGGAATAATGTGAGGTCAGTTCATTTAATCCTAATCTCCTAAAACTTCTGCATTTATAACAGCCCCACAGATTGTAAGAGAAACTATTCAGAACGAGGATGCTCAGCTGCTACAAATTCTTCATTAGGAAAATAAAACTAAATTTTGTTCTATTGTACTCTGTTTATGAAAGCAGAAAAATAGGCTAAAACACATTACAAACATTTTAAATGGGAAAGTCAGAAATAAACGTTTTGCTTTCCCCCCCCCCCTGGCCAGTCCAGTTAACCAGACAATCAACTAATGAAAATGTGCTGTTTTCCAAGGACTCTGGTAATTTAGTCTTTTATGGTAACTCCACTGCTCATTTTACTTTCAAGTTTATTCACTTCAAAATAAGGGTGTCCTCGTGTTTGTTAAAATATCTTCAAAGATTTCAAGGACATAAATGGTTAATACAGTTACTGTCATACTAAAAAATGCACCATACAGATTCCATACAAGTTAGGTAACCCACAGCACATAAGGAACTTCATACTGATCAAATCAGCTGGCAGAAAGAGGAAGTAATCCATAACTTCATGTAAATGATCCATTACTGTGACCCATACTTAACAAACTGCATGCAAGGGAAACTGAAAATACATGAGTAACTACAGGGTTACATTTGGTTGATCTGTATCAATAACAAATTGAGAATTAAAGTGCATTCTGAAATCATGGGAATGTACTAAAACAATAAGGAAGTTCTAATGTGTACTCTGAATGCATCATTGCCTCTCTAAAATATAAAAAGACCAAAGATTGTTTATCATAATTAATACTTAGTTGATGAGAGACTGGTTTTCCTCTCTGGCCTATGGAGAACAGTTATTCCCTGTTAGATGAAACTTACACTTTTTCTAGATACCATAATGATAAATTCAACGAAATTTATAGCCCACATTTGATAGGATAAGTCATAGTAATAAAAGTATGTTTAATAATATAGAAACCTATTGGCAAAAAAAATCACTGAGGTCAAGGAAGTATACCCAATTTTATAACACAGCTGTGCAGAGAAGGTTTCCAAATCTGTGTATAAGACAAAACATTTTCTTATGTTACTGTCTCATTAAAGAAAGAACTTCTAGGCTGGCCAATTCATTCTACTCTAAGGAAACATTTTCATATATTTCTCATTCTCATTTTAAATCTACTGGAGTCAATTTTTGATAATGAAGCACAACCACGTCTCCTCCAATAGTACAAGAGAGGATACACACAGGGACTTTTTTACAAGGTGCATTTTGGGGGATTAGACACAGTATTCTGATGTTTATTTTTCTTAATCAGAATTATTTTTATTATTCTGATGTATTATTATTATTAATCATTTTTCAGAAAGAAAGTTAGGAAGCAATCTGAAGTACAGGCATAAGGTAAGGAGTATGATGTTTAGGTGTAGTTTATGTGCAAGCTGTTTCATTAAATAGGCATTTTTTAAAAACAAAATGTGAAATCTGAAAATCAGTATCAGTAAACATTACTGTTCAGATAGCTTATTACAGATGTATCCATTTCTCTGGGGTACAGCAATGATGTCCAGTGTTATGACTACATGAAGCCATGATAAAAGGTACTTCAACATCTTCAAAAGAACAGCATCACCTGCTACTTTTCCTATCTGGTTATGAGCTGAGTCTGCCTGCTGCAGTGAGGGCAGGGTGCTTCTCAATACACACACGTTGAAAACAGCACACAGTTTTTCCCTTTATATGGTTGCCAACATTAAGACATGTTAGAGAATATGCAATATAAACCACACAGCCTTCCAAGATAAAGTTGTTAACAGTCAAAGCACAGACCTAGAAATAATCCTAGTTAAGTTTATCTCCTCTCCCCAGAAGGCCATGTTTTCCTCTTCCTTAGGATAAGACTATTCAGCTTATTTAATCATATGCATGCAGTTTATAAACTGCAAATGCCATTCTGTTTTAATAATCAAGAACTTGCTTTTTGAGATCTCATATTCTGTCTTAACAATTTCATACATCAGTAAGACAGGACTATGTCTCACGGTAGAGAAGTGCTTAGAATAACAGTAGTAGTTATGGCTTACTATCTTCTGGGAACTACACTAACGCACTTATATACATTATCTTATTTAATACTCATAACACCTTTAGCAAGTAAGTTTCTTCATTCCATAGATGAGAAAACTGAGGTCTAGCTATAAAGTGACAAAGAGGAGGCACAGACCCAAGGAGCCCATGCCATTAAGCACTATACATAGTAAATACATAGTAAATTCAATATACACAGTGCATACAAAAGAATTTCTTAGCAATCATTGTTTGGTGATATGGTTGAATCAATCATTACCATTATTGCTAGAGATGGACTAATATTTACAAGTGTTTTGAATCTAAGTGTTTCAAAATAACTAATCCCATATCCTAAGAAGTAAAGCATGAGATCCTTTAAATATTGGTCACTGAAAAAAAAATTATACCACTTCAGTATGTTTTGCTTAATATAGATGACACTCATGAAACTGGCCTGTCATTCATGTGAATTACACTGAAATTTCCTGGGGCAGAGATTTTTTTCCTACACCTTAATTACCCAAATATTTTTAAAAAGCCATTTCATGCATTTAAACTACATGTTAGGATTGCTAATTACAAGGAATGCTTGCATATTTGCAGAGATATTTATGCAATTTATAATTACACTTAATTTGAAACATAGGCTCAAAATCTTCCTATAGCCCATCCTTCTGAAGCTTTACACACACATTTCTACACACACATTTTATTTTGAATGCAAATCTCCTCAGCTTAAAAATCTCTTAGAGTTCACTTCCTTTTGAGTCTTTCAGATTCAGAATCACTAAGAACTCAAACAGAAAATAATGATGCTCACAGGTCCAATGTAGATCATTCTTTACAAGCTGCTCTGTCATGTAGAGCACCTGTCACTCGGAATTGCAGTGTTCTCTCGGCAGCCTCACAACTCAGTGAACGGTGACAGCAGCAAGCCCATCTTCATGTCTGCAGCTACGACACCTTCATGCGACTACTACAACCTTGGGCAGCTGCAGCTTTCCCTGGGTTTCCAAAGGCAAAGCTACACAGAATCTGAAAGGATGGCTTTGCTGACCCAAACCCTGCTATTTGGCAATTCCCTAAACTTGGATCCGGAGCACTCCATGTGGGGCAGGGAGTAAAAAGCCCCAATGGTTTCACAACGGGATTGGTACTTTCCTAAATTAGAAACTTCAGTCTTTAGAAGCTTAAGACAAGAATGACTGAGAGGGGAGAGTCATTTGTTAGGTCTACTTGCTGCTTCTTGATCCATTCATTCATTCAAGATACACTGGTACCTTTGATACACCAGATGCTGCAGGGAGTGCTGGGGACAAAATGGTGACCAAGACAAAAAGTCTCTGCTTTTAGAGAACTTAAACTCTAGTGGGAGAGGAATTTATAATAATGCATGATAGGTAATGCACTATGGGAAATAAGCAGAGCAACAGAAACAAAGAAAATAGGTACTAGAATCCTCTTACTCATCATGGCCTAGGAACCTCTGAAAAATGCCTTGGAAAGAGAAAATTCTTTGACATTCACTGAGTACCTACATAAGCAAAGTGCTGATGATGGAGCTTAGGGTTATTCAGGGAAACTAGTAAAAAGATTCTTCCCCATTTGACTTTGCTGAAAGACACTGTGAAACATGTACACATCAGTTCCACATACTAAAATACCAGTTTTGTATCTGTACTAGACGAGGCACAGGCTTTCAGACCAAGGAAGAGTAATACAATGGCAAGGGACCATTGTCCATGGCCAGAGGCACACGGGGTACATGCCAAGTACCAGACAAGGGGCTTCTGCCACAGGAGCTGTCCAAGCAACACCCCCAGCTTCTCCAAAGTCAAAAGGAGGGTGCAAAGTATGGCTTTCTTGTTACATTTTACCTGGCAAAAAGCAAATCCAGCAGTTAGGGCAGCAAAGATCCCATGAGATAAAGATTAAAACTTGGGAAAACAAGCAGTTAGCTCATGGCAAAAGGTTAGACCCAAATAACTGTAGGATGTGCATAAATCCCAATAGCAGCTTTGGTAATGAAACAGATAAGATCTGTCCTCCTTTCAGTTCAGAAGAAAAAATTAAATGTATCAAAGATGTATCTTAACATATCCTCTTCCTCACAGGTCTCTGAAGCCGGTGTTCCTCCTTCCACTGACACCCAAGACACACCAGCTTCCCAAGGGCCATCCCTCCTGGCGGTACCATGATCGCTCCTAAGCTAGCAAAAACCCAAGTTAGTTCCTGAGCCCTACCACTGACTCCCTGACTTCTGCAGCCTCAGCTTCTACAAAGCTCGGGGAGGGGACAAGTGCCTCTGGGAAGGCTCTTACCTTCCCGAACAGGATTGGACTGCATTCCTGATGGCCGGTATACACCTTTGCCAACCCTTAAGGGCACATGGCATACAAATATGATAGATCACACGTATCAGTTAAAAATGCCCCATGGTATCTGAAAATGCTAGTCATACAGTCCGTTACCAGTTCAAATTTTAGTCAGCGATTAAATATTTATATGTGTACACACACATTTGCTCTCCTTACTCTCTCATGTATGTGTATATATGCAGACAGAGACAGAGACAGAGGGGACGAGGGATAGAAGAGAGCAAATAAAGCAAATAAGATAAAAATTTCAGCAACAGTGCCTCTGGGTAAAGTGTGTGTGGTGTTCTATGTACTATTCTTATTCTTCCCACTCTTCCACAAGATTGAAATTACTTCCAAATGAAATGTTAAAAAATATCGTCCACCACTGCCTTCTGTTCCCCAGCCATGGCACTTCCGATCCCCTTTATCTTGTTCCACTCTTTATCAAGGTAGTATCACCCCTGACCATACGAATTTACACATATTTTAATGTTTATTACCATCTCCCTTTAGCAGACTGTGACCTCTGGAAAGGTAGAGCATTTCTGTTTTGTTCACAGGTGTCTTTAAGTCTGTGACAGGTGCTCAATGACGGTGCATGGCACACAAGAGACTGACTGAATCAAAGCTTGGCTGAGGAGCAGTGCATCCCCCACGACTGGCCTCATCCAGTAGCCTCTTCCTCCCCTGGCTCAGCACTAGAGGTTTCCTCCATACAGAAACAGAAGGAGATAGCTTTCAGACTGGGGCACACTGGGCGTATGAGAAAGGCAGGGGAAATGGGCCACCCTGTTAATGGGAATTAAGTGAACACCCAAACACCAAAATGCTGACACACTCACATGCAAATGCCAGCCTCCTGTGCTGTTTTGCTGAGATGCTGCTGCCCTCAGGCAGGAGCCTTTAAGTTTGGTTTTTGTGTGTGTGTGTGTGAAACTGAATGTGTCTAGAGGAAAAAACACAGATAGCGACACTGGGGGACATCCCCCCAAAATGTGAGGACACCTGTCCAATTACCCTGCAGTGAAGCTGAGAGCTGACAAGGCCCACTCCCACATAAAACCTCCCAGGACTTTCAGTTACTCATTCTTAAACGTGAATAGATCAAAAAGGAATGTCAGATATTTGAGGGAAGCTTCAATTATAGTAGGCAGATAAACATTAAACATGAAAAAAGGGAATTCAGAATGAATAAAGCCAGTGCAAGGGTAAACAAAACTCCAAAAAAATCTGCTTTTCTCGAAGAAATAGTAAGTGAGCCATGAAATAAAAAGGCATTACAAAACAGTAATGAAGGAAAATAAATTATCTCAGAAATGATTTGCACGAAGGCTGAAATCAAAAGTTTAATTAGATGAGTTCTAAGATAAAATTGGGAAAACATCCCATATTGCTCATCATATAGAATTAAAAAACAAAACAAAACAAAAGAGAGAGAGGGAGACATGAACAATGGAAAAGAAAACAGATCAAGAGAATCACTTCTGGAGGTTTAATATATAAAGGATGAGAAAAGGAAAACAAAATACAAGAGAAATTTTCAGTATGTAAGGATGTTAAGTTTTCTTACAAAAACAAACAGTCCAAGGAATATCATCATAAAATATAATAATGGGGATAAAGTAAAGATTCTAAAACTGTCTAGAGGAAAAAACAGATCACATAAAGAATCAAAACCTCAAATGCACACTTCTCAATGGCAAAATTCAAAGAACTTGAAGCTAGGCAACAGCCGGTAATGGTGGAGATGGGGAGTGGGGATAGCAGACGAGCTTATTGCAAAGCAATCTTCATGACAAGATCAATCAGAAAAGCTGGAAAAGTATTTTAGGTGCCTGGGAAAGCATCAAAGGGCAGAGGAGATTTGGTGGGCCAAAACTGTAGAGAAAAAGGAAGCTCAGAGAAGTGTGCTGAAATAGCTTTTCTTAGTTATTTAACCAATTTATGAGCAGTGGCTAAGAGGCCATGAAGCTGAAGAGTTTCTGGAAATCTTCTGTGGCTCAGGGGTCAAAATTTAAGCATTTGGTGCCCATTAAGGAGAAGGCACCCTAGGCTCTCAGTGGGAACTACGAAGGGCTACCCCCTGGAAGTAGTGATGCACTGGAAATAGACCAGCCCTTACAAAGACAGCTCTGATTCAGCCCAAATCCTGATGGCATTAAAAATCAGACCTTTCTACAACTGCTAGACACAAACAAAAGTAAATCCTCTATGGAAGAAGACAGGAGCCTCATTTTGTCATAACAATTTTTCATACATAATGACAGGTATTCAATTAAAAAATAACCAATAACCTTATCAAGCTGTGATGATTAATTTCCATGACTATGGGATGATCAGATATTTGGTCAAACATTCTGGGTATGTCTTGAGAGGATGTTTTGGATGAGATTTAACATATGAGTTGGTAGACTGAGGAAAGCAGGTTGGCCTCCCCAGAGCTAGTGGGCTTCAGCCAATCAGTCAAAGGCTTGAGTAAAACAAAGGCTGAGAAACAGAACTCCTGCTGCTGACTGCTTTCGAGCTGGAACATCAGCTCTCCTTGGTCTCCAGGGGACTGACTACAGATCTCAGAACTTGTCGGCCTTCATGATTACGTTGGCCGATTCCTTAGAGTTAATCTCCTATATATACACACATCCTTTTGGTTCTGTTTCTTTGGGGGAACTGTGACAAATACACAAACATGCTGAGGGACAAAGGAACATGATCAGAAATGAAGGAAAAAGCAGAAAAGAAATGCAACTACGTAAGACTTGGATACTGGAGTTATCAGACACAATCTTTATTTTTATTTCAACTATGTCATCTTCGAATCTTTACATTTTAAGCATAAAAGTAATTGTATTTAAAAAAAACTATTGACAGTACAGAGGAGAATAAAGTCAGACATGGACTTTAAAATGTGATTAATATGATCAAGAAAGTAAATGACGAGATATAGAATTTCAGGAATTGGTAACTATATCAATAATAAAATGGAAATCCTACAAGCAGAAAAATCTAATAACTGAAAATGAGAATGCAGCAGATGATTTGAAAGGAGTGTATGTATAACTGAACTGAGAATTAGTGAACTGAAATATATGTCAGAAAATACCCAGATGGAAGCACAGAGACAAAACAGAGTTATTGTATAAATTATACCTTAATTGAAAAAAAGAAAAGTTAAAAACTCTAATAGGGAGAGTCAAATTAATATGTAATGCCTATAATACAAGGTGGAATATGTAAAAATTATGAGAAAAAGGTTACAAAGGAGGGATAATAAAAATGACTGGGAACAATCAGGAAAGAGTTCATGTAGTTTATATTTGAGATGATTTTAGAAAATAGAGAGAAGGCATGTGTTAGGTGGTGACAGGAAAAAGCAGAAAGGAGGTAGACAAGCAGAAATAATAATAATTATGAGGGAGCATTATATATGTATAGGACAGGCGCAGGGACTACGACCAAAGGAGGTAAGTTGAGGCCATCTCCCTCAGAGGACCTTGAAGAGAATTCCCTGGCACCCAGACAGAACCCATCCCTACATTTTTATGAAATCACGTCTGAATCAGTGCTAATCAACAGGCACAGAATATTCCTGATGCCCTCAGAGCCTTGCTTCTCTGCAGTGGGCAACAAGGAGCTACTCAGCACTTTCCTGAGGGTAGTAGTTCATGCAAGAGGAAAAGGCAGAATCTCTAACACTGAATTTGGTTTACTACAGAAGCTTCCATAACTACATTGGTGAGGAGATAAACTTACTTGTTGAAATGGAGTTTCTGGACTGTCTGCAGACTTCATTCATGTGTGCGCCTTCTGGTTTCTGTGTGTCTTTTCCTAGGAAGTGATTTACTATCTGGCTTCCTGGGGACAGGTTGTCAGAAATGATGCTGGCTTCAGTCTTTATCCATTCATCAATATATCTCTGATACCTGATAATGTGTCTTCTTCCCAACCAAATAAAATCAGTCTGAACTGGCTTGGAACAAAGAGCTCAAAGCAAGCCACATTTCATTCTCCCACAGCATCTTTCCTTCAGTGCCTGCTGGGCTTTTTTCCATGTCAGGGCATTTTTTGTGGCCTACATGGTATATTGTTCACAAATTTTCCATTATGAGCAAGAAAGGAGAAAAATAGCCTCATGCACACTGAGTAACCATATTAGACTTTTCCTTCCTTAAAGATTACATTCATAATTCTCATCTCTGCCAACTGATAGACTTGTAAGGAATCTTCATCTGGCTGGAATAAACAACAGCCACAAAAAAATTTTTCACAGAATTTTATCTGTTTCTACTCTCTTCTGTATTACCTCTTCTCTGACTGCTATGCTCCATCCACTGATGCTCTAAGAATTTGCTCTCCTATGAACATCCAGTTCTTTGGTATAACAATGTCTAAATGCAGCAAGGTACAAGCTATATTTCTCAGACTTGTATCCGCCCAGTTGCAAGGGTATTCACACAGACAACACCTCTGCCTTAGAACGGGTCACTCGTGCGTAACCCAGAGCCTCCCAAGTGCTAGCCCCGAGAACCTCATGGTCGGATGAGATTTGAATACGGCTGTACATTCTTGAAGAAGGTCTGCTTCACTCCAGCAGCAGGATGAATGACGATGCTAATCCCAAACTGCAATTTTTTTTTCATACCCAAGAAACAGTCATGAAGCTGGCCATCCAAAGGTATACCTATCAGCAACCCAAATTATTTTGAGGGACAGGGGGAGGCAGGGTTAATTTAAAAAAATCACAGGGAAGGCCAAAAGTCTTGTTGATTTTAAAGTGAGGTAATTAGGCAGGTAATGTAGGGTCAGAGGCTAGGAAAGCCGCCACTGCCAAAGACGCGGCTAGGGACTTCCCGTCGCTACTGGGCTAGGCGGGCGTCTTCCTGCACGGAAATCACGAGGCTGACACTACCTTTCCACTTTCCCCAGGTATTTATTAACTATTGCTCTGTAACATATTACCCAATATTTTTTATGCCTCCTGAACCAACTTTTTGTAATGAAGTCATACAAATTGCTTTGTAAAAAAAGAAAATGCACAATCATTAAGTGGTTATTATAGTGAAGAAATACATACCATTAAAAGAAAATTTAAAAACAAAAAATAAATAGAAAAAATATCATCCCGAAATTCACCACTCAAACACAACACTGTATTCATTTAGGTTATTTTACTTCCAAGCTTTTTTATGTATGTCTTCTTCTGATTTAGTTGTAGATGCTCTATAAATTTTAACATCCTTCTTAATAGTCTGTAATAAGCTTTTATGTATTACAAAGTCTTTTGAAAATATAATTTTAATAGCTGCACATTCCATACTCTACTTAACCCCTCCTGCACATCCTGGTGTTTCCAGTTTGTTGCTACAGCGAATAATATTTTTGTACATGAGTGTTCTGTCTTGAGATTATTTCTTACTATAGATTCCAAAGAAAGGAATCTGTAGGTTCATAGGGTATGACCATTTTTTAATAGGAATTATTTTTAAATCACACAATCACTGTTATCTCTTAAGTAGAAACAACAGAGTCTCCACCCGCAGTACACCCTTACCCCTAACCTCCAGAGATCACCACTATCAGCCACCTGGTATGTACCTGTTCAGACTTTCTAAAACTCTATGCAGAGGTATACATACACACAACACTGAACTTTACATCTACAGTAGTAGTGACTCATTCTGGTAACTGTTGAGCTATGTTCATCAAACATTAGAAAACACTACTATACTCAATAAACAGGCATGTCTAAGCATTGCCATATATTAATTTATAAAGCACTGTGTCATACATTGTGCTAGGTATACATTTTTGATAGATTTTTATTAGCTAGCTCTTCTTTGGTGAATTACCTGTTCATGTCCTTTGTACCTTTATCTGAGGGGTTGCTATGCTTTTACTGCTTTCTACAAATTCTTTATAATATGAAGTTACCCTTTTTAGTCTAGTAGCTAAGAACTTGGACTTTGGTGTCAAACACACATAGGCTTAAATCCTGGCACAGGCACTTACTATCTGTCTAACCCTGAGCAAACTACTTTTGTCCTATTCTGAGGTTCCTAATGTAAAGCCCCCTCAAAGAGTTGTTGAGAGAGGATTAAATTACACCCATAAGCTATAGTCATGTAATATAATAATCATAATAAAAAGTTAAAATTTAATCTTACTCTAAATATCTACAAGAGAATCGGGTGTCTTAAATTTTTATATCCTCAGAAATAATGCAAAAACAGCAGAATTTTTCTTTTTTTTTCTTAGTAAATAAAAACAAAATTGAGAGGTAGAGGTACTGCATTATCCTCTCTGGTCTAACCACGGAAACTCGAGCGGCAAGCTAAGTAGTTTAAAAATGATCTATATAAAGTCATGACTCTTGTGCTAAGTTTCTCTATAACAAATGATTAGACTTATTCATATCTTTCTGTAAACAAGTCCACATTCTGTTTTAAGAAGCTCCTTGTTGAGTTATAAAAGTAACTTGTGGTGCATTTCGTACGTGGTACATTAAGTCTCTCTGGACCTACAACAATCTTCACAGGCACATTTACTTTTTTACTTTTTTTTCCTCCTTCCTAAAATTTATAAATAGATTAACTTCCGTAATTGGAAAGACAAATCTTTAATTTAAGGAAAGATCTTGCAAAGTAACTGTAAAAAGGCATACTGGAGACAAAGAAAATCAGAATATGGACTTTATCAGATGTACCAAAGAATGACCGTTAATTTTATTATGTGGATAATATAAGAAAAGGCCCTTTTTAAAAGATGAACAATTAAGTATTTAAGGATGAAATATCATGAGGGCTATAATTTACCTGAAAGTATTTAAGGAAAAAAAATGAGGTAAAGTTTAAATATTAATAGCTATATTAACCTGGATAATGGTACCTGGAGATTCATTATACAGTTATTTTTATTTTCCTGTTTGGAATTTTTCACAGTAAAAATTTTAAATGATCAACTAAAAAAGAAGGCATCTCTTTTTTCCTTCCCATCTATATTGGCTTAGACAGCTATATTCACGCTTCACAGAGATGGGCTGCAACTGAAAATCCCTTTAAACTGCTTAACCACCCCTCAAAGGCTGTGCCTGTTTCCCATCCTTAACAAGCTGGGGCCCCAGAGATTAGTTAAGGGCCTACGTACAACAGAGTAGTAACTTATGTCATCAGGAGAATATTCTCACAATTTGTTACAAGGCTACCTAGGCAACTACTTCAGTGCCTACAGACAGTAACATAGACATTGCCCTTTGCGGGAGTGCAAAGGGCCACTGCAAAACGTAAGATTGAAAATTTGCACATAAAAGAGCAGGGCTTAAATCAGCTTCTACTGACAGACCTCTGCTACCCTGCCACTTGATACTTCAAAGAAATAAGAATGAAATATTTGGTACCATCCCAGGTTTGGCCCTGATAACTCAAGGAAATGCGGAAAAACACCTAGTGCTATTTCCTTGTCAGCACCTTTATTCGCGGGGGTCGCTGTGCTTGAGGATAAGGTCATAGGTGGAAAGAGCTAGAATACATGAAATACAGAAAACAAGTTCTCTTCTTTTAGGGAACTTGATTAGCATTCCTCCTGCTTCCAAGAGGTGATACAAGAACACAGCTGACATATCCAAGGGCAGATAATTGTCTAAACAATTCTCCAAAAGTTTCCATTTCAAACTTTTGGAAAACTTAGGTTGGTGGTTCACACACCTAAGTATGCATCAGAAACACTGATTGTTGGGTCCCAGCCCTGAAGCGCTAGATTCAGCAGGTCTGGGTGGGGCCTAATAATCTGCATTTCTAACAAGATCCCAGGGGATCTGATGCTTTGAGAATTATCGGCTTAGTTATCTGAATGAGCGCCTCATGTCATCTACTATAGTCTCTCACAACTACTTCCAGGCCAGGAAGAGATAGTGACAAAACGCGTTTTGGCAGTTAAGTGAGTTAAGTGTAAGGTTTTCCCTGGCCAGGAGTTACTTCACTTCATTTGTCCTACCTGTCCCTTTAACACACCTCACTAACTTCCAGTATACTGGACCGCAGAGAGGATGTGGGAAATTTTCCATATCTGAAAGTATCATGGATACACAAATATTAAAATGGTTCAATATTTAAACCTGAAAAGTGCTCAGAAATTCTCAGATGAAATGCATTAGATAAAGTACTAAGTATTAACATGCATGAAGAATGTTCTATTATAAACCCCTGTTTTCACTTTCTTGCAGCCTTCCAAAAAATTAGCCCTTTGTGGTGAAATTTTCCATGCTTGGTTTCAGCCCAAAGGTGATTTTTTTTGCAAAGTTTGAGAAAAATATATTAAATAGTTTTTGAGTTATGAAAAGATGAAAAAAGCCCACACAATTTTTCCACTTTGAAAGCAATTTCGGGATTTTTAAAAATATGCAGATGACTAAAAAATGGCTGAAGTTGAAAAGTTGAAACTTTCCATGTGTTTAATTTTCAGCAAGGTAGCCTCCTAGGTTATTCAGAAAAGATAGTGCGAGTGCACAGACATAAACAGATACATACATACATTTAAATAAATGCATAAGTGACTGGAAAAGCAGCATTTCATCATAATACAAACCCTCCTCACAGTAGAGGATATTGTTTTCTGAAATGGAGTCTTTCACAAACCATAGTTAGTGGCTGACTGCCTGACCCCTGTGGATTTCACATACCAGTGCTTACTAAGGGCTCATGTGGACACAACTGTGGAACTACTATGCATGGTGTTTGTAGAATCCTCCAGGTCCCTTCACACTCTGGTCTCACCTTCTGCCCCCAGCTCAGTCCTAGGATTCTGAGTCACTGCCTTCTTCTGAGTTCAATTTCTGTCCATGGCCCAACCCTCCACACCAACTCCCTTTATCTTCTCAGTTTGTTTCTCCCAATTCTCTGTGAACTTCCCCCCAAAGCATTTACCTGCTTCCCACTAAAACCCTCATGTGTATTTGAAGAACTCAAGTACTAAAGAAACAACAGCAGAAATCTCACATTTAGGTCAAATAGGTTTTGGTGATTTGTCAAAGTAATTTACTCTAACCACCGATAATCACGACCTTTCTAATTACTTAACTAACTGCTTTGACACAGATACTGGGAAATTGCATCGTGTCATGATTCTGCCACTTACTAGCTAAATAACATGGCTTAGATACACAACTCCTTGGAACTTCAGTCTTCTTATCTGTAAGATGGGAAAAATTAGGTCATTAAATGACCTTGTTACATTTGAACATGTTCTGTAAATTTCAAATGAATGTTGGGTACATTTAGTTGTTAGTAATGACAGTACATTAATTTTAAAAACTGTCAGGCTTCTAGACTCAAATGAAGAGCCAAGTGAAATCACAAAAACACTTGGGCAAGGATGCAGTGAAAGATTCAGAAAAAGGCACCCTGCCTCGTTTTCAAGCGACTAGAGTCTGTAAGACAAACAGAAGGAAACCTGCTTGAACAAATGTTCCTGTTTCTCGTTCATTTTCAACATCTCTCTCTGCATGGGCTACTCCCCTCGGCAGGTTAAATCTCTCACTTACAGGAGAAAAATGTTCTTTTGACCAGCTTTTTCCTTAAGTTATCATCTTGTCTTTTCCCCTTCTCCTGACCAATACCTGGATCACTATCTATCACCTAACTTCCTGCCACCTCCTTCTCCCACTATTTCACTAAAAATGTTCTCAAGATCATTAACAACCTTCCAATTACTACTACCTTTGAAGCCTTAAGTTCTCCTTCTTTTCAACCTTTGTGAACTCAATTCTGTTACCTTCAGTTATCAACCGCTACTAAAATACTATCTCCCAACTTAGGGTTTAAAACCACAATGATTATTCTTTCTGCTTCCATAAACAAGGCACAGCTAGACTTCTGCTGCCTATGGCATTGGCTGGGGTCATTCCCTTGGCTGCATTCAGGAGAAGATGGGAGACACTGGAAGGTCCAAGAAGGTTCCACTCACATCTGGTGTCTCATGCCTCCTATGAAGCCAGCTTGGGCTTTCTTGCAACATGGTGGTCCCAGGCAGGTGGGCTTCTTATATGGCAGCTGGCTTCCAAGAGGGAGGAAATAGAGGCTCTCAGTCCCCTTAAGGCTCAGGCTTGGAAGTATCAGAACATCACTTCTACTGTATCCCAAGTCACTTGCCCAGCGCAAAGTCAAAGGGGAAGGGAAAGTGACTTCACCTCTTGAGAGAGGAAAGGTAAAGAATCTGTCATCTTTAATCCACAACATATCCACATCTTTCTTGACACTGTCCTCTCTCTCCTCTTAGCGTCTGTGGTATGCTCTAGTCTAGGTTAATGGCTTTAATTTTTTACCTTGACCCCACAGTAAGAAACACATTCTATATTGTAATCTAAGAATCAACACACAACCATATAAAGTGAAACAAAAGTTTCACAATACATACCTTTATTATAATACAATGCACTCTAATATCTTCTATTTTTTTTTACTTTTTATTGTATATATTTTTACAAATGCTGTTTTATTGTTCACAAGCATATGCTTCCCTTCTCTGAAGGGATTTTACTTCACAGCCTCACTGATGGCAGACTTGGTCACATAAGTCGCTCTCTGTACAACACAGTATGAGAAGTGACAAATGTCACTTCCGGAGAGAAGTTTTAAAATGCAGAGTGTGGCTCACTACTTCCCTTCTATCCTCTGTCATAGCAGAGACTGGAATATTCCAGACAGAAGCTACTCCATCAGTCTGGATTCTGGAGTAAGGCTGCATGAAGAGAACTACATGGGGGCAGCCTACCGTCAGAAGACTTATATCATGGGCAATAAACAAATCTTTGTTGTTAAAAGCCACCAACACATTGTTCCTATAGCATAGTCTAGTATCTTGACTGAGCCACTGGCTGCAAACCACTGAAGTGATTTCAGGATCTGTTAATGGATTGCAGCCAGTAGTGTGGAAGATTATTATGCTCTTCCTCTTCCTCATCCTCCTTTCCATCAAACGAGGTCATTTCCCTAATATATATCTGTGACCTGCTTCTTTTCCTTCTTAACAATTTCCCTTGGCAAATCCCATATACTGCCTTCATTCTCTCTCTTCTGATCTGGTCAACCTGCCTATCACGTGGTTGTTTGCTTTTTATTCTATGTGCTCGATTCCATTCTCCTGTTCACTGAGAGATTAACTTACCCAATGCAGGCCTACTATCATCACAGGTCCTTCGGTGGCTCCTTGCTGTCCAGACTCCTTTGCCCATGCTTACAGGTTCCTCCACTCCTGGGAGCCAAGGTTCTCCTAGCCCACTGCTCCCTTCATACACTGCGCTGCATCCACAGCAGACCACTTGCTGCTCTCTGCATGTGCCCAGTGATAAAAACACATTTCTCTCTTTCCACTGGGCTCCGTTCCCACTGCTTAGAATGCACAGCAACCCCCTACTACCAAATCATAAAAATTCTCTTTCTCTGTTCATATACCAGTTATTCCATTAAGCATCTTTTGATCTTCCCAGTTAGAAGCCACCTCTCCAAAACATTCAGAGCCTTACAGTACTTCCTCATTTTGCCTTCCACTTCTCAATGCTTAATCTAGGGACAGGACTCTGACAAACAACTTATCTCTCTTCTTCCCACTTCCTCCAAATTATCCCAACTAGTGACCACCACTCAGCGGTATTATGTGAATGCTTCTCACATGCCACGTCTAAATTTGACTGCAGACGTGCATCTGCACGTTATTCTGAGGGTTCATCAGAATCATGTAAGTATACCACAAAGTCTCAATAATTTCATTGTTCACAGAATATTTATTTTTTCCCCTAACATAGATGAGATGTACTCCTGAATCAACACATCCACGATCTAATATGCTATTCTCTTTCAGTGCAAGTTCTTCAAGTTTCTCAGCTATACTTGTGGTGTGCTTTGAGTCTCTCAAATTTTGAGTATCTAAAATGCTACTGGGGATCTCAAAAGAAACAAAAGAAAAAAAAGGCTCTGAGCAATTTAAAAAACCCTCAATTTCATCAATTTTACTCTTGTATCTTCATTTAAGACCTGTTCATTCTTCCTTGAGACAAAATTCTAACACGGTTATCTGTTTTCTCTACCTGCAGCAAATTAGTAGTAACAAGTTATAAATGGGGAAGAGAAGTGGCACCTAACACTGAGGGAGGAGATAGAAAAACTATGAAATTAACAGACAAGAAAACTCTTTTTTTTAAAAAGCACTATCATCTAAGAAATTTCAGGACACAGGCAAAATCCTTTTGACGGTATTTTACTGTAGTCTTACACTATCAAAATGAGTTCTTAAATCACTAATTACATCATCATCAATATGAACTGCTGAAAAGGCAGGTAAGTAAATAATATATTTTAGACAATTTTTTATCCAGCTGGATAAAATATTCTATTGCTTACAGGAATGAGTGTCAGTAATCTGGAAATTTCATTTACAGAGATATTTTTGCCAACCAGACAGCTCTATGTTATTGTGTCTTTTCCCCAAGGAAGGCCAAATAATATAAAAAATTAACTTTTTCAAGGATCTGATAACCCTGGAAGGGGAGGAAGTGTTATCATCAAATGCTATATAAATTCTTAGAGGAAAATAAAAGTTAAATTACTTGAAGTTTACCTTATGACCAAATACAGAGCCCAGTTAAGAATGAAAGGTTTTCAACTCTCAACCTTGAACTTTATACAAACAATTTACTGATAAAATCAGACGGCACCTTTTTAACATACAGAGTATTGATGTTGAGAGGAAGAAGATTCTAGGTAGTGGGGATAAGACGACTACTTTTTCGCCCCATGTCATCTCTCCTCCCAGATCAGATTGCTGGAGCAGGGTCCACGGGGTCTCCTGTCCTTTGTGCTACAACCCAACGAGTGGCACGAAGCTAGCAGTGGACACGCCAGGAACACTCCGTACCATCTACAGGCCCTGCTATCACTCAAAGGTTGAAAGAGCCACCAAAGACCTCCTCAGACTCTATGTGTACCCACAGCTAATATAAACTGTACCCCACCCCTGGATTCAGACAGAGCTGTGGCTGAGTCCTGGCAGGACACTTTTCTCTCAGTTTCCACCCATAAGATGAAAGATGGGACTAGACTGTCTCTAAAGCCCACTTCAGTTCTAAGATCCTATGAGTCTTAAGTTACGTTTATTATTTTAAGTCACAGCAGCTACTATTTAATAGTCTTCCAACTACCTATCTTTTCAGGCTTCTTTTCAAATACTTTATTCTGGACATTATTGTCAAAATATATTTAGAAATTCTATAATTCTACGTACCAAATTCGCTTAAAGAAACAAAAAAGATTTAATACCAGATTTTTAAAAAGAATGATTTTTTTTTTGTATTAAAATATAGGTCAGACAATATGTTTAAAATATGTAATGAGTCTCTTAAAATGATTTTAAAACCGAAGTTTTCTATGATTAGTTACAAAAATATTGCAAAGAACTGAAACAAAATAAAACCAAATAAACCAGCTACTAAACCATACATATGTCCTCAAAATCTTATGGGAGTCAAATATTCCAGTAAAAATAACAGAAAAGATGGAAACACAAGTTTCTTATTATCACACTTCATATGTTATAAAACATAACAGCTAACTTATTTTTGGCAAAATGATTAGGGATTGCAACACTCTGGCTTACACAAACTTATTTGATTGTCAAATGCATCTTAAATGGAGCGTGTCATGCTAACTTCAGGCATGCAGGCACTCTGCCGTCTTAGAGTAGCCCAGAGACACTGAAATTTCAACACTTCAGCAGGGATCATACCACCAATATTAACTGGGCCAGGTGTTTAAAGAGGGCTGAGGGGACTTCAACAATGTAGTTAATTGAAACCAGAAAAAGCTTTTGAATAATAAAAAAGAAAAATCATACAGATGTTTACCTTCCTCCCGGGTAATCTTTATGGACAATTTATTGCATGCATTATTTTTTAGAATACACACTTTCAGGAAAACACAGTTTCACATGTCTTTTCGAAAATTCTATAATCACAGTGTGAGTTATGTCTCACAAACTGACTAAGTCAAGCTCATGTTTCATCCTCCTTTTCCCTTTGCACAACTATTCTTGTAAGGGCAAGAATACTGGAAAGTAGAGTATTAATTAGAAAGTTATAAAGCTGAAGAAGCTCTAAGAAGTACATTAACCTTAAGAGGCATTGTCCTTCTTTCCCAATAGATATTGTGACTGCAAGCCAAGAAAGAGAGATGGGTTCAAAACAAACGTGTTTCAAATATGTGCAAGTGAAAGAATCTATTACATAAAGGACGGATGTGGAACAAATAAACAAAAACCAAAATGACAGATTTGTGATTAAATTAATAAACTGTGAAGGACTCAGAAATGCGTCTTTTCTTCCCTATGTTTATAGAATAGTGTATTCATCAGGGTTCTCCAGAGAAACAGAATCAATAGAATATATACAGATCTATGTAGATACAATCTATGTATCTATATGAGATTTATTACAGGAATTAGCTCATGTGATTATGGGGGCCAAGAAGTCCCACAAATGCCACCTGCAAGCTGTGAACGAGAAAAGTTGGTGGTATAACTCAGTCCAAGTTCAGAGGCCTGAGGCCCAGGGGAGCTGATGTGATATTTCCCAATCTGAGGCTCCCACTGGTGCAAGCCTTGGTGTCTGAAGGCCTGGGATGCGAAGCCCCAATGTCTGGCTAGATCCTAGGCCCACAGAAACTGTGAGAAAATGAATGTGTATTGTTTTACACTGTCAAGCTTTGGAGCATGTTGTTACACAGCTGTAGGTAACTAATGCAGTAGTTAACATGATGACTGAGCCAGTGATCCCACTGTCACTTCCATAATCATAATAATACCTTATACCTATAGGGAAATTTTAAATTCTAGACACCATTCTTAAGTCTTTATATAATTCCTCACAAAAATCCTTTGAAGAACATGTTATTATCCCCATTTTACAGATGAGGCAAACCAGAGGTACAGAGAGGCTTAGTGACCTGTCTGTGGCCACACATGCATGACAGCAAGTGTCTGAACCTCGGTGCCTTGGCTCTGGAGCTGGGGTTCGCCGCAGCAACTGTGCAACCACGGCATGGCAGGGCTCATGAGGTGCCCTGTAAAGACGGTGCCTGGTGACATGGCACAGAGGAGATTTAGAAAGCACAGAAGAGATTAGAAGCCATGCAAAGTGCTAAAAACAAAGTCTGCTTTCTGATTAAGATGCTTTATCTAGGGGGAAAAAAGGCATAAGTAAATGGAGTTCAATTTTGAATTTGAATTCACACTTAGAAATGAAAAAATACATTTTTTATACCCAATAAGAGAAAATTAACAACCTCCATTTGGTATTAAAAACCACAACCAGGGGGGACACAATTGCATTTTTCCTAAGGGTAATGGTGAGTAAGAAGTAAGTGTGTCAAGCTGGTAGGAAGAGGAACAAATTCCTAGTGAGCTCCGAGACTCCACTGGAGATATTTTATCACATGAAACAAGAAAACTCAAAATCCTAGGACAGAGAGGTTTCATGAAAGAATCACTACCTATCATGCATTCAGGCGACCAGGTTGAAGAGCATTCCTTCACAGTCCCACACACCCTGTACTTACACAGGACAGTAGTTACACACCTACTGGGTAGTTTGTCTCCTCCATTAGACGTCAGACTCTAGTATGTCAAATACTGTCATATTCACTGGGATGTCTTCAAAATACAGCACAGGGCCTGACACATGGCAAGAACTTTGTTTGTTTGTTGGATGAAGAAATAATTTGTGTTGTGAACTGCATCCATTCAATGGGTCATTTCAATGGTATGTTAGTGAAAGGACAAGGTTTTGTTTTGTTCTGAAGTCTCCTGTAGTGCACTGGCTTTCCTGGGCACATTAGGTAGGTCTCTGTGTCTCCAACGTCTCACTTAGTATCTGGCGCACAGTGGCACCCACTAGGTATGAGGGAATGAAGGAAGGAGTGTCTCAAAAGAGGCTGCCAAGCTACAGAACTGGTAAACATGCACACGTATGACTAAATATTCAGTGTTCCATAAGGATGACTGCCTATCGATGATGACGACGGTAAAATTTTCTTCCTTTTGAAAGGAGGTATGAGCATTTGCAAAACACTCTCCCAATAGATTCTTGTCTAGGTCTTAGCTGAGGAGTACTCTTAAATATTCCTTCATAAAGACAAATTAGATGTAATTTAAGATTGCCAGAAAACCCTGGATTAAAAGGCATTCATTTGGAAATTCCTGCCTCCTTCTGTATTATTTTTTGAAATATTACAGAAACTGCATGAACAAACATTCACAGAGGCCCACAGTAATACAGAGATAAGGGTAAAGGCAGCTACCGAGTACCCCTCTCTCTTCTACTTATCAATTAAACAAGAGACAAAAGAGGCAAGGAAAGCTGAGGGGGATCTGTGCGAGTCCCTACAAGCACCCACAAGCACTCCGGAGGCGTACTTACTGAGAGCTCAGGGGCGCGCTTCAGAATCTGAAGGGAAATGTAGCCACCTATTGAATGGCCAATGACCACAAGTTTCATTTTCTTTGGCACATGAGTTCTCAGGAAAGCTAGTTTGTGTTCTACTTGACCCTGGAGTCCATAGATGTCCTTAATTTCTTGAGCATTTGGACCTAAAAGCAAAAATATGAGCATGTTTTTCATTCAGTAGGTGAAAGTAACAAATTCACTGGGAAATACATCTTAAAAAATAACATTATTTTTTGAAACAGTAACAATAGTAGTAGTTACCATTTAAAGCCTACAACGTACTATCTACTTTTATTTAAGTTATACCAACCAATCCTCAAAACAACCTGGACAGGAAGTATCTTCATTTTATAGATGAAAATCGCTAAGTTCACAGACATTAGGTGATAGACTGACAGTCCCAAACCTATTAAGTGGGAGAGGCAAGATTTAAATCCAGGTATTACTGTTGACTGAAAATATGAACTGACTAGACAACCTCCGAGGATCTGCCAACTCTAATATTCTGTAAATAGAGAAAATGTGAATAGGTATTTTCCTATAAATATATGTATATATTCCCATGAATAGGAATATACATATACACACATATATATACAAATGCAGTAACAGGATGTAAAATTCAAAATGTCACAAAGTAGTTAATTGCTTTCTAAAATTTGAATCATGGGAATACTAAATTTCTTGCCTTTATGACTCCTGCAAGATACAGATGCAAATTATAATGAGGTACAATGTGGCTCATTTAAAAAGTACCCAAAATTCATTATGAACTACCGCTCTTGCTTTCTATCTGGATGTGCTGCTTTCAATTCTTTAAGGGCTCAGCTTTCCCTGTCAGTCTGGCTATCTCCTCTTCATCCTTCAAACTCTCAGCAAGTGTGATCTCTGAGAAGCCTTCCCATGACTCAGTAGGTAACGAGTAAAAGCGGCCTTCCTTTCTGTTCCCACAACATCCCATGTTCGTCTCACCACACTACTCACATTTACTCTTACTTTGCAGTTCATGTTTTGCTTACCTCTGTTCACCAATGCCTGGCATAGAGTTATTGAAGCACTTTTTACTGAATCAGTGAGGCTTAGTTCCCTATTTCTATGGTACCACTGATTTCCCAGGGAGGATGTGTTCTCATCTAATTTTCCTTCCCAGGTCGACCTAGAATTTATTCCCTATTTAAGAAGGAAGTTCAGCATAAAACAGAATTGGGAAGAGAGGGAATCTGGAAATTTGACTTTGGCAGGGCTTCTGATGGCTCTGAATCCCAATTTTTATTTAATATTATATTTAAGTTTGAGTACCTTATACTTTCCCACTCTTATCTTCTCTGATAACTCTACCCAGAAGTGATTATGCTGTTCTCTGATACTAAAAAACAAACACTTATATTTTCAACCCAAGTTCTTTATTTTATTTTTTGAAATACACAGCACTTGGCAAATGTTGAAATCCTCGCTTCATTGGGACAGTGTGGTGTATAGTACAAAGATCATGGGCATTGGAAACAAGATAATCTGGACCTAAATCCCAGATGAGCACCTTACTGACTGCGTGAGTTGGCAAATCCTTTAACCTGGCTTTGGTCTCCTCATATGTAACAGACATAATAATTCTAGCCTCTTAGGACTTTTTTTGCATAACACTTTACAGCGCTTAGCACAAAGTGTCTGACGTAAACTAAGAAATGAAAAGTTGTGATTGTTATTATCTCAATTTCTGTCATTTAAGTCCTGCCGCAAATACACCAAGAATATCTACATGGTTAGAACAAAGAAAAGAAATTGATATAAATGCAATGAACACTTTAAAACTTCACTGACATCAGAAATAAGGTCCTAAAATAGTATATTTCAGATGAATTTCAATGAACATTATAATTCAAATGAATATTTTAGAGGCAAATCTGGCTTTACCTCTGGGAACTGCTCAGATTTCAAAGAGAAAAATAATACTTGTTAGTGTTTGCTGAAGTAATGAGATGAATGGGGAAAGTACTTTCTGTTAATAATCTATGATAGAAATTTTAAATATGCTACCCAGACATTATTTTACAAGCAAAAAGTAAAGGTTAAAAGACTATCTACATACATAACTGTATTTTCATGCCTATTATTATTTTAATGTACTCTGAAAAAATGCTAGGAATCTTTAACTTATTCTCCATAAAATTCAGTAAAAAAATTACACTGAATTATATCAAAATCAGAATAATAATAAAAGGGAAATGATTTATACCACTCTTTCTATAGGGAAAATGTACTCCAAATTATAATCAACTAAATACATTTAGAACACAATCTTGTTTCCAAACTGAGAACTGCTTGAATTGATAGATGTTATTCCAATATGCTATATCTTTGTCATTATGTGGTCCTAAATATGATATTGATAATTTCCTTTTCAGTATCTGACGCTATTTCTTAGACCCATTTCTTTGAAATTCACTTTATGGCTACTTTATTGATTCAAAAGGTTTATTTCAAAAGATACATATAATCTGTCCTAAGTAGTTCATAGAGAAATTCAGTAGTATTAGCAGTTCACATTTCCTTTTCATCTGGTTGGTCAAACTGATTAATCCAGTTAGTAAAATTTTGTCAATTTTGAATTGAAATATTATTCATCCTTTATAGCTTCACAACACAGTTAAGTATGACAACTATAATTTCCTTCCATTTCACATGAACTAAACTAACTACTCTGACAGAAAACAGTGATCAACAAACAGGCCCATAGTAAAACAGAAGTAAATAAAAATGCAATCACAAAACACTGAAGTAATATGATTGAAGCATTTCTTTGAGAAGAGAACGGGTTTCACTGATCACAAATGAAAGGTAATGCTCCTCTGGATTCATAAAAAGTATTGTACCCTTCTCCAAGTAACCTAAGATGAACTAGAAAATATTCTTTACTACATGCACATTATTATAAATGTGTAACTTGACATATTTGAAAACAATCATAACACTCTAACACTCTACATTTAGTGATATTTATTTAACACCTGCATTTATATAACATACATCTAACATGTATGTCTATGTATATCCAGGTACATATTGAATAAAAATGCATATATTTTACTATATATTGTCACACAAGCAGTATTTACAAGTGATCTATGACCACAGAACTGACAAGACTGCAGATTAGGGTTACTGAGGCTTTTGCTAGGACTGAGTCTGTACACAGTAAATCTCAACCTCTCACCAGAATTTTCTGAGCTAGGAAGCTCTTCCATCCTGCCCATCATTACTACAAAGCTGTATCTTAACACTAGCTTTAATTAAAAATATGCAAGTGGAGATTAAAAGGCTAAATGTAGCACTTCATATTTTAAAGAATGCTCTGAGTAAGATGAATGTACAGTTTACTCTTTAGACAAAATTTTTAAAACACAAAACAATATGTTGTTCATCATTACATATATGTAACTTTACTCTAAATTCATGATAGTAGAACTTGAGATAGGATACAAAAAAGATGGAACTTTTTCTGCACTGTTTTATTTCATTTATTTTATTAACAAAAAATACTGAAGCAATTATGTCATAGTGTTAACTATCAACAAGAGTACTGAGGAACAGAAACTTGGACTCTTATACAATTGTTTGTACTTCTCAATATTTTCCAAAAAATTTCTCAAAATAAAAGAAGAAATTTTAATTAAGAGTGCTTTGGTAATGCTGTTCCCAGCTACTTACTTCAATTTTATAGGGAAACCACCGTTCACTTCTTTATTACTCCCAGTAGAATACAGAAGGACAAAGGACTTTATCTAGATTTAGGCTAAACCTTAGCCAAACAGGGGATGAGAAATGTCCCTAATTCTTTATGCTTACTTAATTCACCAACCCAAAGGCTTTCCTTTCATGACTATCCCCCAAGTTTACTAAGCTGATGTGAAAGTACACTCTCAGAGTTTAGGCCTCAACTTCCCAGCTCCGTAAGTATTTTGTAAGCTCCCTGTGTCTAAATATTGGTATGACTCTGTTAGCCTTCAAGGTGAGGGGATGGTAGGCAGGCACACTATTTAAAACAATCTTTAAAAAACAAACAAAAAACTTTGTAAACCCCAAATATATCTTATAATTTTTAATTATTCTCAAAATAATAATTTTGGTGGTGAAAACTAGGATCTATCAATTATGCTTTCTCTACTTGACCCAAACCAATGATCTGCTAAGTATCTGCATGGGGAAAATATGGGGTGGGAAGGGGAGGGAGAGAGATTGATTGCTTCGGCAAGGAGAACATAACGTTCCTCAGCAAATAAAGCAAACGGCATAGAAGAGTGAGGTGTAATTCTGGACACAGTGGTTACAGGGGGAGCTGGAACAAATAAGGTTGGAAAGGAAGGTTGAAACTAGATTAAGGATGACAGGGAACATGGCCAAGGAGTCAGGACTCCGCAGGGTGAGCAGGGAGAAGGTATCTAAAGGTCGACAGGGGAGGGGCGCCGACCCGTCTGTGTAGAGACGCCCCTGGAACGCGACTCTCCCTACTTCCCGGCTTGTCTTCTCTGAGACTCTAATGATAGGCTTGATCCTTAAGTCCTCTCCTTGTTCTGCCGTTTGGTTTTCTGATTCTTCCCACCTGTTCACAGAGACATTTTGTTTATTTCTAGGGACTATGAGCCCCAAGATTTGACTGACTGACTGTTCCTGCCCTGGGCCCATCTAGTCTTTCCACTTTACCTCCACTGTCCTCCGCCAGTCACATCCTGGCAAGAGAAAGCCCTACTGGTTTTTCTCTCCTCCTTTCTGTTTGAGGGCTGCAGTGGGAGTGGTGTATTGTTTCTTTGGATAAGCATGACCCAAATTCATCATTATTTGAAAGATTGTGTAACTTTTTTGGGTAATGTTTTATCAGCTGAAACTAAACCACTAAGATTTCTAGCTTTTATGTTACACTTTTTGAACAAATTACTTAAAATAGTTGATAATGAATCTGCCATCAAGTAAGCTGACTCTACATTAAATTAAAGCCAGAAAGAGTTTATACTTCTAATTCCTCAAATTTTCTTTTCACGCTTTTTTTTTCCTGGAATTACCCCTTCCTGACATTGGTGAACATCTGTTCTCCCAATTATACTCAATTTATGACTGTGATAATGTGGTGCAACTAGAATATTATTTCCAACTGTTCATAATTTTAACATGTGCTAATATGAAGAAAAAATAGTTTCAACATTTGATGTGTGGTTATAGTTTATGTCCTTTCCCTCAATGATTACACATTTTTCACACATATTTTGCATGTCGGAAAAGCTCTACTTAGAACAATAGTCTTGAATGACGAATAATATATCTGTCCTGCTTATCCAAAGCAATCTACTAGGGCAAGCATTTGCAAACATAACCTCCGATATGGGAAACAATGAAAGCAGAACTGTTCTGGTTCAATGGGAGTCCTAGTGAGGCCCAGAGCCTCCTCACCTGCCTTTCATAGAACTTTTGGGCCACTCACAACACAAATGGAGCGCCCCTAACCTGCAAGACAGAGACTGGAATTTGTTTCTTTGTATACTTCTGAAGTACCGCCCATAATAACCTAGTAGGTTGCCAATGTCAATAAATCCTCCATGATGGTAAGTTACCTTTCCAAGCTCCCTGGAAACCACAGCTTCCTTTGGCCCTGTGGTGGCCCTTTGGGCTAATGCCTCTAGATGGCACTGTTCCCATTAGGTAGCAAAGGAACCAGTCTCTAATTAGTAGGTTATTAATTCAATAGTACACAAGCAGCCTAAGCAATAAGGATAGTCAAAGTTACAAATAATAAGATGTCAATTTAGAACAAGAATTAAATACATTCCAAGAAATTAAAACACATAATAGATACTTTCTAATTGTTTCTCTCTCCAGTGTTTGCTTGGTGAAGATCAATGGCAGTGGTTCTGAAAATGTGGTCCCAGGGCCACCAGCAGCATTACCTGGGACCTGTTAAAAATGCAAATCCTCGGGTCCCACCCCACATCTACTGAATCAGCAACTCAGGTGGCTCCTGGTAATCTGTGTTAATGAATCTTCCAGGTGACTCTGGTGCATGCCAAAGTTTGAGAACCCCCTCATCTAGGGTCACCTCTAGAATCTGTTTTCAGCTTTCAAAGTTCACAGTCTGTTCAAATGTTTGCTTTCGTCCTCAGTGTGACTTAAGGGCTTATGTGATAACTGAGTTGGACGTTGCTCCCATTAAGTAATTCAATACTAGTTTCTCTCAATTAGGGATGGCCTTTCTCCCAAGGTAAGAATGTAGGAATGAGATATGTTAGCGAACCATGAAGTCTGAGCACGACAAACAATGTTATTATCCTTCACTGGGTAGCCTCGGGTATGTCCACTACTGCCCAGTGCCCTCTGTCTTTGGATTATCTCCTCTCTTGCCAGAATTAAGGTAACAGGACAGTAAGCTGGCAGCTCTGGAAGGTTTAGCATGTTAAACAAGCCTGTTTTCTAAGAATCCTTTTAACACCTCTGTTTTCCAAACACAACATAAGATAGGAAAAGCACATTTTAAGCAGGAAAAACTACATACAGCATTGAATCCAAAAATCTCTTTGGGCATATATGGAGAAATAACTTAGAACAACAAAGATGTACCTTTAAAAATATTTCACAGTAGAGCAAAATATCTGCCATATGATTTACTTACTTTCAGTCACCTTTCAATGCAGTGGTGCTGAAATAGATGTTTTTAATCAAGGAAATAAAATCTGTATATTCAGTTTCACTTCACTAGTGCTCTTAAAATCTTTTACTGTTAGGTAATCAATATTTACTTACCTTTTAAAGCATACCCTAGTCTTTAAGCAAGGTGTAAAAGGCTCTCAAGTAAATTGCCTTAATGGAGGGATACATATACACATAAACAGAAAAAGACACCATGAAAAGAGGTGCTTTGAGGTGTTTATACAAGCATTTGCCATGAGTTGCACTGTTTCATCAATACTCCACCTACCCTGCCCCCTTACAAGTCATAGCAGGAAAAGGTCACAGACCAGGGTAACCTGTGACCATGGAAGGTCTGATCTGAAAATCAGCTCAAAGAGTAACTAAATCTGAAAACTTGGTCTCATCAGTACTCTGCACTAGCCACCTGAGGTGACCTACCAACAGGACCAGAATCACTGACCTCAGCATCAAAAGAGCTGGCCTCTCGTCTAGGTCCTGTTACTCATTAGTTGAAGGCCATTTAGCCCTCTTGCACCTTACTTTACGTCCTTGAAAAATAAAGGTGCAAGGTGGGATTTGATGTAGATGCTTCTAGCTCTAAGATTCTATAGTTCTTCTTCTTTCTTTAAAACCTTTTTTTTCAATAGTGGAAACTTTCAAATATACATAAAAGTACAGAGAATAGTATATAATAAGACCATATATACCATCATCCATTTTTAAAAATTCTTCCCAGGTTTACTTAAGTATGATTGACAAATAGAAATTATATATATTTAGGTTGTACAACATAATTGTTTTTATGTGATGATTTTATAGAAGCATACACTGTGACCACCACAATCAAGTGGATTAACACACCCATCACCTCACACAGTGCAGGGTTGAGTGCCTGACATTAAGCTTTTGATTGACTAGGCATCCACTTCAAAAGACACCACGTTGAATAAACACACTGCCACAGGTGTACTGCACAGCTATTAGCAAAACCACCAGCTAAAGAACTAGGCTGCCTCCACCCGTAAAGGTCCCCAGAAAGCCTTGGGTACCCCAGAGAGCTTTCTGCCGGTGTGGCTCGCTTCTCCCTGCCCACTCCCTAATTCCAGTTCTTATGCTTTAAATCAGCCAATAAACATCAAACCTGCCAAACCCTAGACATCCCACCCTAGGACCCTGATAAAGGCAGAGCCCCAAGTCTGTGCCCTACCCCACCCCCAAATGTATCCTCCAGGAACTGTGAGTGATAATCTTATTCGTCAAAGTTCCCTGATAGTTTCTTGCTAAAGTGGGTCCTGTGATCATATATAACCACAAAAGCCAGCCCAGCCATAAACAGGGCGCCAGTGAGGGAAACATCTGTGGAGCTCCTTACTGGTGATGTGTGCCTGGGTGAGCACGCAGGCATTCCTACCTGAGGGAGCTACCACCAGAAGGCTGGGAACTGAGGGAACACTTACCTTTTTTCTTTTTTGCTATAGTGAGAACACATAAGATCTACTCTCTCAGCATATTTCAATTACACAATACATTATTATTGACTATAATCACCATGATGTACATTAGATCCCAGAGCTTACTCATCTTACAACTGAAAAGTTGTTATCCTTTGACCAACATCTCCCCCATTTCTCCCACCCCTCAGTTCCTGGCGACTACCGTTCTACTCTCTGGCTCAGAGTTTGACTTTTTTAGATTCCACATATAAGTGACATCATATAGTATTTATCTTTCTGTGTCTGGATTATTTTACTTAGCGTAATATCCTCCAGGTTCAGCCATGCTGTTATAAATGGCAAGATTTCCTTCTTTTTAAATGGCTGAATAATATTCCATTATATGTGTGTGTACATTTTCTTTATCCATTCATCCATCAACACACACTTGTTTCATATCTTGGAATTATCCATATATCACAAGTAATGTTGCAGTGAACATGGGAGTACAGATTTCACTTCCTTTGGATATATACACAGAAGTAGGATTGCTAGATCATATGATTATTTCTGTTTTTAATTTCTGAGGCGCCTCCATGCTGTTTCCATGGTGGGTGCACCAATTTACATTCATACTGACAGTGCACAAGGGCTCCCTTTTCCCCACACCCTTGCCAATGCTTGTTATTTTTTCTTTTTGGTAACAGCGATCCTAATAGAAGTGAGGTGAATTTCACTGTGGTTTTGATTTGCATTTCCCTGATGATTAGTGATGTGAGCTTTTTTTCACATCCCTGTTGGCCATTTACGACTTCTTTGGAAAAATTTGCCCATTTTAAAATCAAGCTATTCGTTTTTTGCGATTGAGTTACATGAGTTCCTTATATATTTTGGAAATTATTCCCTTATCAAATACATAGTTTGCAAATATTTTCTCTCACTCTGCAGGCTGTTTTATTTTGTTGTTTTCTTTGCTCTATAGGCACTTTAGTTTGGTACTGTCCCACTTGTTTATTCTTGCTTTAGTTACCTCTACTTTTGGTGTCATATCCAAAAAAAATCACTGCCAAGACCTAAGTCAAGGAGCTTTTTCCCTATGCTCTCTTCAAAGAGTTTTACGGTTTCAGGTCTTAAATTTAAGTATTTAAAAATTCCAAGTTAGTTTTTGTGTGTGGTGTAAGATAAGGTTTCAATTTCATTCTTTTGCATGTGGACAGCAGTTGTCCCAACACCATTTATTGAAGACACTATCCTTTTCATATTGCGCACTCTTAACATCCTTGTCAAAGATTAGCTGACCCTGTATGTGTGGGTTTATTTCTGGCTCTCTGCTCTGTTCTGTTCATTTTTTTATGTCAGTACCATATTGCCTGATTATTACCATTGTAACATAGTTTGAAATCAGGAAGTGTGAAACTTTCTTATTCTTCTTTCTCAAGATTATTTTGGCTATTTGGTGCCTTTCATGGTTCCACATGAATTTTAAGATTTTTTTTCTATTTCTGTGAAAAATATTACTGGAATTTTGGTAGGATTTTATATAAGGATTACACTGAATCTGTGCTGCTATAATTCTAAATGAAATTATAATAAGTACTGCACTGACTTTGTAGATCTGTCATGCTAAATAGAAGATAATTAGGGAAGTAAAAAAGATAAAGTAGGTAGAGGTGGTAGTAGAAGAAATCTAAGCTATTGAAGTACTGAAACAAAGTCTGGATGACCTTGTTTACCTAAAGCTTGGACACTAAGAGTGGAAACTGTTTTAGCAGAGAGTAGACAGTTTGCCAAAACAAAGGCAATCTTATGTGTGATGCCTTAAAAAGACACAGTTAGTATGGGTGATGACTTTACCTAACAATAAACAATGTAACTGTAAAAAGATTTGTTTAAGCACAGGTGTTATTTTTCCCTAAATGTTATCAAAGAGGGAAATTCCTAGCAGGTACTTGAAAATGATTACATTGAGAAAGTGGAACTAAGGAAAATAAGAGGCTTAAATTCCATTCTCAAGAGTTGGCATCTGATGTTAAAGTCAATTTAAAATTCACAGGATTCTGGAACCAGAACTAACATTTCAGGAAGCTGAGCTACACTACTGCATTTGCGAATTAAGAGGAGAGGTCAAGAGCCAGGGGCTTGAGATGTTCTTGGTGAGATGATACATGAAGAGTTTGAGCTCTGGCTTCAGAAGGGAAAAGAAAAGAGAACCAAATTCCATACTAACTTCGGAACGAAAGAGTTATCTTCTCTGGTTCACGAGGGGGACTTTGTTTCCTAAATTCTCCAGTAACTATCCTGTCTTGGCCATATGGTCCAGTTAACAGCCAAAAATAGGATATGGATAAAAACAGGAATCACCTCTTAATGGTCACCCACTTCCTCAAATAAAGGAATTCTTACAAATTTAGCACACCTGCATATGTTCATGTATGTGGAAAGAAATTTCACTTGGAAGAGAAACTTTTCCTTCACTATTCAATAGGATCAAGGCTTCAAAGGACCACCTCCTAAAAACTGTTGGTTAATACTTCTGAGGATGGACCAAAGGCTGCTACTAAAACTTGAATATTGAGTAAAAAATGCCTAAGAGGTAACTTGTATGCTCAGGTGCAATGTCATCTATATATGCTGACCTATACCTGTGATCAGATTTACAATGCCAAAACGTAACATTCCCATTCATGACTGTTACCGACTGAGTGTTTTTGTCCCTTAAAATTCTTATGAAGATGCCGTAACCCCCAGTGTGATGGTATTTTTGAGGTGGGGCCTTTGGGAGATTAATTGGGGTAGGGGAGGTCTTGAGGGTGGGGCCCCCATAACGAGATTAATGTCCTTGTAAGGAGAGACAGCAGAGAGCTCGTGGAGGCTCTCCCTCTCCCACTCTCTTATCTGTCGTGAAGACGCAGAAAGAAGGCAGCCAATGGCAAGTCAGGAAGAGGGCTCTCACCCGAGCCCGACCGTGATGAAACCACGATCTCGGACGTTCAGCTTCGGGCCGTGGGAAAATAAGTTCCTGTCATTTAAGCTTTCTAGTCTGTGTTTTTCTTAACGGCTGTTCTGGCTGACTAGTATAATGATAAAATGTAAAATGTAATATTTTTAAATTCCAACACTTTTTTATTAACAGGTTTTATTTTTTAGAATGGCTTCAGATTTATAGAAAATCAGAACAGATTAGTATACAGAGTTCCCACATCACCTGCTCCTTTTCCTCTCCCTACCCACACATGGTTTCCCTATTATTGCTCAGTAAGTACAAGAAGATGCTCATAACAGAAGACAATGGCCCTTGAATGGAATGTCTACAGAGAAGTTTAATTTTATTTTTTCCTCTCATTTTTCATTTTTTAGAAGAGTGAACATGCTAGAATTCTCATAAATTAAAAGCAGGTAATTTGCATGTCTATGGTACTACTCCCTCCAGGGAAAGGCTTCCAGCAGCCTACCACATGTGGAATATGAGAGTCCTCGCTGCCCCCCAGGTGGGCTCCTCCCACCCGCTAACACTCCTCCTGTCTCTCTCCCTGCTGGGCTACTCCTTTCGCCTGTTATACCTATGCACCCACCTCCACCCCTCAAATCCAAATTCTACTCAACTGTCAAAACTCGTCTACTCTACAAAGTCTATTCAAACCCATACTGTGTTCTCTCCTTTGTTTACTCCTGAAGTATTCACATGATCAGATGAGAGTTTATCGCTTACTCATTCTCTAAGTGTTAGAGTGAGAGCTTCTTTAGAATAAGGACCATGACCTATAATATTTTTTCTCCACCATTCCTCTTAGCACACCCTGAAAATATAGTGCCTGATTAATAAATAGTCAATTACTAGGTGGTTACTAGAGAGGGCAGGTTCCAGACAAACTGTTTGATCTGCCCAAGTTTTATAGAAGATTACCTACATAAGAGTTAAAACAACTCTCAAAATCCTAAAATTACCAAAATGTGGTATCATAGGACTGATGCCACAAGCAGAGGTTTCCATTGGTGTAGTAATTCTTAATCTTATCAGACTTTCCAGAAACATTAGCACCCAACTCACTATAAAGGAAAGTAGATGTTAATAAAGACATACCATCCAAGCTTGTAAGCATCCTCTTGTCTTTGGGGGCCAAGGCATGCCCAGCATGACTGATAACCCAAACTGGAAAGCGTCTGTTTATTGCTGAGTACAAAGCCTTTGCAAATGGCACATAAAAGGCAGAAAATCCTGGGTTACCTAAGAAAAGAAACACAGACCTTAGATTAATCAAAGCAATAAACTCAACCAAGTTGATGTGCAGACTGGAAGAAAGGATCTATTTTTCCTAACACTTTCCTCTATAAATCTGGTAACATTTACACATATACCTCAATTTTAATATCCTTTACCTTAAGTTTGGGAATGATCACTTAGAAAATGTCTGCTCTTGTTCTGTTCTCCAACTGTTTCAAATAAATTCTTCCTACCTGTTCCTCACTCAGTAGATGGAGCCACCAATCGTAAACCAAATACTCAAGTCCTAACACCAGGAGCCGTTCTTGGTTTCTCTTTGTTCTTCACATCCAATTAGCCAACAAGTCCTGTTAACTCTGCTTCCAAAATACACCTCAACTTTGTCCACCTCTTTCTGTGTAGTATCACCTCCCACTGGGTTTCCTGCAACAGTCTCATAATAGGTCTTCTCTCTACTCTTATCCCCTTGGAAACTGAGAGTACACAGAGAGAAATCTTCAAATCTCAAATCAAATGATGGCAGTACTCTAGCTAAACACCTTTCAGTGGCTTCCCCTTGTCATCTGGAGAGTCTAAATCATTAATACTGTCTATAAGGCCCTTCAAGGTTTGAGGTTTGACTATGTTCAGTTACCAAGCTGCATGAAAACAAGTCAGTGTACAAATCATTCACAGAAGAATTTAAGGAGCCTCCTATTTCCTTGTCATTTATCGTAAGTACTTATATTGTAAACAGCTGTATAGTTTGATCTTTTGGGAAAAAGACCATCAACTAATACATGTGGATTTTGTCTTGTGTATGTACAGAAGGTATCTTTGACAGGAGTTTGCTGTAGAGAAACAGAAGGAAAGAACTCTTTTAAAAAGTGTCAATCTGATATATTTTTAGGGGGAAAAGACAGTGAAATGGGGTTTTCATCTTTGTAATCATCACTGCATAATGTCTTCATACTGGTCCCTTTCCATAAATATGTATTTCTCCGATTTATCAATTTCCTCATGCCAAGATCTTCTCCTCTTTGCAATTACATGACATAATTTTCCTGCATTGATGTAACCTCTGCCATTCTTGTTAAACATCACTGATTTCTTCTTCATTGTCCGTATCTTTTGGTTTCTTAGATAGGCAGTGTTGCAAAGTGGTTAAGGGCACTGACTCTTGACCAGACTGCCTGGGTTGGAAGCCTGGCTTTGCCACTTACCAAGTGTGTGATGTTTGGCAAATTTCATAGCCTCTCTGGGACTTGGTTTCCTTGTCCGAAAATGAGGAAAATAATCATACTACCTCACATGAGAACTAAATGAATTAATAAATATAAAATACTTATATACTGTTCAGTACACAAGTGCTGTATAAATGTTAGCTATTCCAACTTGTCATCGGTGTCTAGCCATGACAGTCATATATGATTGGCCTTATCATCCATACAGTTAATTTGCTTTTGTTGCATTTTGACCTGGTGACCAAAGCTCCAAATTCCTTTCTGTGATGGTGCTTGTGCCATCTTTGCTAAATCGAGTGGAAACTTCCTCAAAGGCTGTAATATGCTCTTTGGCCAGTTAACTGGCCCCTGTGCAGCCACAGGAAAAGAAACAAGGAGGGGTGTACCAGCACAGGGGCTGGGACGGCTATGGTGGATGTGGATGGTATGGGTTCATATTTTATATTTCAGTGTTCAATAAGTTTGGAATATTTTTTAGTATAAAGTACAAAGTAACCATCCAATTTCTTTCCAAGTGATTAGCCAAGTGTCCCAAGACCATTTTATATAATCCATTCTCTCTGCATTGATTTGAAATGTCTTCTGATCCAATACTGACTTCTAACATTGGCTTGCTAATTCTGATTCCAAATAATTCCATGTATTTTTTCCTTTTCTCCTCTGCCAGCACCATACTGTCTTGATTACTACATTTTTTTTCATTGTTTCAGTAACTGGCAGGGCAAACCCCTTCTTTCTATTTATTTTTTCTAAATTTTCAAGGCTGACCTTATACCCTTCCGAATTATTTTCACCAGTTTCAATTATTAAAAAACTCTTCAGAATTTTGATTGAAATTTCATCTCATTTATACACTAATTTAGAAAGATATGACACTGAGTATAATCTTCTAGGAATGTGTTTAATCTCATATTCAAATGTTTTATGTCTCTCAGCAAAGTTCTACAGTTTTCTTTATATGGCTAGAAAATAGTAATAGTCAATATTTTTCAGTGCTATAACTTAATACATGCCAGGCAGTATTTAAGTGCTTTACATTTACTAACTCATTTAGTCCTGATATGAAGTAGTACTATTATTATGTACTATTATTGTTTCCCTTTTAGGGAAGAGGAAACTGAGGTACAGAGAGGTTGAATAATCGGCCCAAGGTCACATAGTTGGTAAGTTTTCAATAAGTATTTGATGACTGAAAGGTGACAAAAGGAAATATTAATACTGAATTTAAAAAAAACCACACATACATAATCACCTGGTCTAGGATCTTCTGCATACCTTGTTTTAGTTAATCTTATAATGGCTCTACAAGTAGTTGACATTCTCATTATGGATAATGACTGGAGAGCTGGTTGCATAGTACATGGCACGCAGTAGGTGCCGAGTAAAGGTAGCTATTTTACTATAGTTACTATTATGTATTTTTAATTTTTTTAGTGAATAAATTTGACACATAATATTCTGTAAGTTTAAGGTATACAGCAAGTTAAAACTGGCCCAACACTAAGGAGAATCCAAAGATAATAACTACATGATTTGGATGCAGTGGTTACAATGACAGGATACATAAAATCAATAAATACTAAGTAATGTAACTAACTGCCCTAGCAAATTTTTCTCCCATCTCTGGATTTAGGTCTGAGTTCTTTCCTTCAATGACTATAATATCTTAAGCAACCCCCCTGAAATTTTCTGATTCACTATTTTATCATCAAGTAAATGATAATGCTAACTACTTCATTTTCACTGATTCTATTTAGCACCATAGCTTCTTTTTTATATTCCTTTAGTTATCAATTATTTATTCACCACTTAGTATAAAGAAGTCATTGAGTTAGGCACAAGACAGATAAGGGCTTTTTTGTAATTTATATTCTAGTGGGAGAATATATACAGAACTAAATAAATAATTCAAGAGAGTCATAACTTCTATGAAGGATAAATAGGATCATGTGATAGAGAAGGGAAGAGATTAGGGTAGCCTGAGAATAATGTCTGAGGAGGTTTAGCTAAGCCCCAAAAGATGAGAAGAAATCCACCTTGTAAAAATTTGAGGGAAGAGAATAATCGAACGGGAGGAGAGTAGTTGCAAAGGCCCGTAAGCAAAAAAGAGCTTGGCTCCTGAAGAAACAGAGGAGTCCATAATGGCCAGTAACATGAGGATCCAACTTAGAGATAGAAGTGGAAAATGTAATGCAATTCATTTAAATGTCATTGCATACTCCACCACTTAAATGTTATGGCTTATGTTATATTTTATGAACCATGAATTAAACTTCCTGGTTAGGAAACCACAAGGAAAATTAAAAGGGCCTTGTTTATGCAACTAAAATCAGATATATGTATATATGTGTGTGTGTGTGTGTGTGTATCCAGGTGTAGGGATGTTGGAAAATATTCCAATACAGATATGCCAAGTAAAACATTTTATCAAAGGATATCAAAATGTGTGATAAACATATAACATACACATAGTCAAATGTGTCTGAACAGTGTATAAGAGGCTGTGGTGACCATCTCTAGACATCAATTGCCAATAAACTAACTACTCAACATTGCAATTGCTTATGCTTTCCAGTTAATCCTGTAGGGGACAAAACCTTCCATTTATTAAGTTAATATAGCATAGCATCTATATAGAAGGCTGCCAGGTGGAGAGAACTTTGGGCTAGTCTATTGAGCCTTGTTTGCTCCATCTCCAATCACTGCACCCACAATAAGATAAATCACATGATTCTATTATCCCCATGTGGCCATTTGAGAATTAAAATTATTGAATATGTTCTATAGTGAGTTCTCAAATTGCCTCCCTTTGCTCATTTCACTATTAAAGAAAGTCCAAGGAAACTTACTTAACAGAAATTCTACAACCAAGGTTCACTAGAGATACCATGAAACTAATTTAAAAGTTCCTTAATCGGTGAATTCCAATAAATCAGTCCTCAATAACATTACTAACTTGGAAGTGATCAATTGATTTTGCTACCTGCAAAAGCAAAATGATTTAAATGAAATGTTATGTCAGTCTATCAGAGATGGGCTAAACATGATGTCTATAGTGGCTTAATGATCCTTGAAATACTGCCATCTTAATTTCCCCCATGGTATAAACGGACTAGTTCCAAAATGAAATACCATTTTGAATCCCACAAATTAATGAGCAGCACCAGCTTACAGCTTCATGACCTCCAAGGAAAAGGGCCAAGGGCAGCAGTAAGAACAGACGGACAAACACAAAAGAACACCAGGAGACTAAACACATGGTCTCAAAATGTCAAATCACTATAAAACAACAAGACTATAGACAACAACAAATGTTTTAAGCTTCCTTTTCTCTTCAGTGTCTTCACTGAATGCTCCCTCAATCTTCTCACCATCTCTTCAAACTGGTTCTCCCCTATGATGGTTTTTCCTTTCAAGCCTCTGCAGGAGACCTCACACACTTCAATGAAAGCAAAGATTTTTGCAACACAGTATTCCTAACACCTAGTACAACTGGGTGAGAGAACCAACACATCTAAGTGGGGAATCGGACAGCTTTCTGCTTCACTTCCTAGTTCACCTTACTGTAACCACCTATCATCCTCTGAGACTGAAGCCATCTACTTCTATCAACATTTACCTGTTCTCACATGTTCCCCGAAAAATCTTGACCCTTAAATGACAGTTTCACTTGTCACTCCCTGATTAGGTAATTTTGAAATCTGGGTGGACTGCCTGAGCCAACACCTTTTCCTATAATTCACCACATTGATCAAATTCAAAGAAGTTCATGTAAATTAAAGTTAGCAACTAATTTTCACTGCCACACCCAAGATTAGTGTGATGTGTGTGCATAACATTCTTCTGGCGGGCCTGTTACAACACAGATTGCCCATCCCTAGTTTCTGGTTCAGAGAATCTGGGACGGGGCCCAAGAACTTGCATTTCTAACAAGTTTTCAGATGACAATGCTGGTCCTAACACCAGCTTTAAGAATCACAGGTCTAGGAGAATATATTTGAAAATGACACATCCGATAAAGGCTTGACGTCCAGAATATATAAAGAGCTCACACGCCTCAACAAACAAAAAACAAATAACCCAATTAAAAAATGGGCAGAGGAACTGAACAGACAGTTCTCCAAAAAAGAAATACAGATGGCCAACAGACACATGAAAAGATGCTCCACATCGCTAATTATCAGAGAAATGCAAATTAAAACTACAATGAGGTACCACCTCACACCAGTAAGGATGGCTGCCATCCAAAAGACAAACAACAACAAATGTTGGCGAGGCTGTGGAGAAAGGGGAACCCTCCTACACTGCTGGTGGGAATGTAAGTTAGTTCAACCATTGTGGAAAGCAGTATGGAGGTACATCAAAATGCTCAAAACAGACTTACCATTTGACCCAGGAATTGCACTCCTAGGAATTTACCCTAAGAATGCAGCAATCAAGTATGAGAAAGATCAGTGCACCCCTATGTTTATCGCAGCACTATTTACAATAGCCAAGAATTGGAAGCAACCTAAATGTCCATCGATAGATGAATGGATAAAGAAGATGTGGTACATATACACAATGGAATACTACTCAGCCATAAGAAAAAGGCAAATCCAATCATTTGCAGCAACATGGATGGAGCTGGAGGGTATTATGCTCAGTGAAACAAGCCAAGCGGAGAAAGAGAAATACCAAATGATTTCACTCATCTGTGGAGTATAAGAACAAAGGAAAAACTGAAGGAACAAAGCAGCACCAGAATCGCAGAACTCAAGAATGGACTAACAGGTACCAAAGGGAAAGGGACTGGGGAGGATGGGTGGGTAGGGAGGGATAAGGGGGGGGAGAAGTAGGGGGGTATTAAGATTAGCATCCATAGGGGGGTGGGAGAAAGGGGAGGGCTGTACAACACAGAGAAGGCAAGTAGTGATTCTACAACATTTTGCTATGCTGATGGACAGTGACTGTAAAGGGGTTTATAGGGGAGACCTGGTATAGGGGAGAGCCTAGTAAACATAATATTCGTCATGTAAGTGTAGATTAGTGATACCAAAAAAAAAAGGGCAGTTCCTGTGTGGTAACCTCCAATGAGTTCTACACAAGGGTATAAAGGGCATATAAAAGTGTAGGCAAAGGGTCTGTTTGCGTTTATACAGAAGATCAAAGCCTAATTGGGCTACCCCGAAAATGAACTAAGATACCATATGAAAGAGAACTTCCAACATCAGCACTCTCTGGAAGACTCATGCCAGAAGATGATCATCAAAAAACCCCAACAAAGATCCACGCACTGCTACAGCTGTAGATGCCCTCATCCCACCAGCTCCTGGACTTGCCATGGGAATGAAGGAGATATCTAAGCTGGCCTGTGCATACAGTAAAACAACAAATTTGACTGGATCTATACTGTTGGAACTCAACCAAGAAATAGGAGAAGTGCAAATTGTAGAGCTCCAAAATCTTACAACTACAGACTATTTACTGTTAAAAGAACATAAGGGATGTGAACATTCCCCAGGAATGGGTTGTTTTAATTTGTTGGATTTCTCTCAGACTGTTCAAGTTCAGTTGGACAATATCTACCATATCACAGATAAGTTTTCACAAATGCCTAAGGTGCCTAACTGGTTTTCTTGGTTTCACTGGAGATGGCTGGTAATTACAGGTATGCTTTGGTTATGTAACTATACTCCTATTATGTTAATGTGTGTGCGCAATTTAAGTAGTAGCTTAAAACCTATACATGCTGAAGTTACTCTACAAGAAGATATGTCAAAGAAATAATCAATCTTCCCATGTTTTCTTCTGCCTGCTACTTCTATAGCTTTTCTTCTTCCTTCCTAATTACAACTCTTAAATAGAATTCGTGCCTCATATCAAATTTACCGAGTATCATAATTCTTCCAAGTGGTAAAGATACCTCAAGACAAATGCTGGGCATAGAAGCCACAGGGCATAAATATGCAAATAAATAAAAAGCTAACCATTTCAAACAATAAGGCTTCTCTCTCACTTACCAACTCTACTTTTCCCTGTATGGCCCCGGAAGATGACTGGTTAGCCAGAGACGGGTAAGATTCCTCAAGGGAGGAACAACCTAAGACAGGCACAGTCGCAGGGGGGTCATCAGGTGAGAAATTGGGGATCAACAGAGGTGAGGCTTAGAACCTCACCCCCCCGTTCTGAGAGAAATCTTCTGCATACGTGGATGTTTTATTGCCCTGGTCTAGCTTGGATTAACACATAGTCTACAGGCACACACCTGATCATCTACATTTGCTCTCTTACAACACTAAACTATGTTTTCTACCTTTATCTTGTATCTACCTACCACTTCAGCATTTTATTAAAAATAATAATAATAAAGAGAGAAATGTGGTATCCACATATAAATCATGTATAAAAACCAAATGAGGGGGAGGGGCAGAAGATGGCGGCGCGAGTAGAGCAGCGGAAATCTCCTCCCAAAACAACATATATCTATGACGGTGGGATTAAACAATTCCCAGACAAACAAAAGCTGAGGGAATTTGCTTTCCACAAACCACCTCTACAGAACATCTTACAGGGACTGCTCTAGATGGGAGCACTCCTAGAAAGAGCACAGCACAAAACACCCAACATATGAAGAATCGAGGAGGAGGAACAAGAAGGGAGAGAAGAAAAGAATCTCCAGATAGTGTATATAACAGCTCAATAAGCGAGCTAAGATAGGCAGTAAGAGACTAAAGAGGCTAACCTTGAACCTTTGGTAACCACGAATTTAAAGCCTGCAATGGCAATAAGTACATATCTTTCAATAGTCACCCTAAATGTTAATGGGCTGAATGCACCAATCAAAAGACACAGAGTAACAGAATGGATAAAAAAGCAAGACCCATCTATATGCTGCTTACAAGAAACTCACCTCAAACCCAAAGACATGTACAGACTAAAAGTCAAGGGATGGAAAAACATATTTCAAGCAAACAACAGTGAGAAGAAAGCAGGGGTTGCAGTCCTAATATCAGACAAAATAGACTTCAAAACAAAGAAAGTAACAAGAGATAAAGAAGGACACTACATAATGATAAAGGGCTCAGTCAAACAAGAGGATATAACCATTCTAAATATATATGCACCCAACACAGGAGCACCAGCATATGTGAAACAAATACTAACAGAACTAAAGGGGGATATAGACTGCAATGCATTCATTCTAGGAGACTTCAACACACCACTCACCCCAAAGGATAGATCCACTGGGCAGAAAATAAGTAAGGACACGGAAGCACTGAACAACACAGTAGAGCAGATGGACCTAATAGACATCTATAGAACTCTACATCCAAAAGCAGCGGGATATACATTCTTCTCAAGTGCACATGGAACATTCTCCAGAATAGACCACATACTAGGCCACAAAAAGAGCCTCAGAAAATTCCAAAAGATTGAAATCCTACCAACCAACTTTTCAGACCACAAAGGCATAAAACTAGAAATAAACTGTACAAAGAAAGCAAAGAGGCTCACAAACACATGGAGGCTTAACAACACGCTCCTAAATAATCAATGGATCAATGACCAAATCAAAATGGAGATCCAGCAATATATGGAAACAAATGACAACAACAACACTAAGCCCCAACTTCTGTGGGACACAGCAAAAGCAGTCTTAAGAGGAAAGTATATAGCAATCCAAGCATATTTAAAAAAGGAAGAGCAATCCCAAATGAATGGTCTAATGTCACAATTATCGAAATTGGAAAAAGAAGAACAGATGAGGCCTAAGGTCAGCAGAAGGAGGGACATAATAAAGATCAGAGAAGAAATAAATAAAATTGAGAAGAAGAAAACAATAGCAAAAATCAATGAAACCAAGAGCTGGTTCTTCGAGAAAATAAACAAAATAGATAAGCCTCTAGCCAGACTTATTAAGAAGAAAAGAGAGTCAACACAAATCAACAGTATCAGAAACGAGAAAGGAAAAATCACGACGGACCCCACGGAAATGCAACGAATTATTGGAGAATACTATGAAAACCTATATGCTAACAAGCTGGGAAACCTAGGAGAAATGGACAACTTCCTAGAAAAATATAACCTTCCAAGATTGACCCAGGAAGAAACAGAAAATCTAAACAGACCAATTACCAGCAACGAAATTGAAGCAGTAATCAAAAAACTACCAAAGAACAAAACCCCCGGGCCAGATGGATTTACCTCGGAATTTTATCAGACATACAGGGAAGACATAATACCCATTCTCCTTAAAGTTTTCCAAAAAATAGAGGAGGAGGGGATACTCCCAAACTCATTCTATGAAGCTAACATCACCCTAATACCAAAACCAGGCAAAGACCCCACCAAAAAAGAAAACTACAGACCAATATCCCTGATGAACGTAGATGCAAAAATACTCAACAAAATATTAGCAAACCGAATTCAAAAATACATCAAAAGGATCATACACCATGACCAAGTGGGATTCATCCCAGGGATGCAAGGATGGTACAACATTCGAAAGTCCATCAACATCATCCACGACATCAACAAAAAGAAAGACAAAAACCACATGATCATCTCCATAGATGCTGAAAAAGCATTTGACAAAGTTCAACATCCATTCATGTTAAAAACTCTCAGCAAAATGGGAATAGAGGGCAAGTACCTCAACATAATAAAGGCCATCTATGATAAACCCACAGCCAACATTATATTGAACAGCGAGAAGCTGAAAGCATTTCCTTTGAGATCGGGAACTAGACAGGGATGCCCACTCTCTCCATTGTTATTTAACATAGTACTGGAGGTCCTAGCCACGGCAATCAGACAAAATAAAGAAATACAAGGAATCCAGATTGGTAAAGAAGAAGTTAAACTGTCACTATTTGCAGATGACATGATACTGTACATAAAAAACCCTAAAGACTCCACCCCAAAACTACTAGAACTGATATCGGAATACAGCAAAGTTGCAGGTTACAAAATCAACACACAGAAATCTGTGGCTTTCCTATATACTAACAATGAACCAACAGAAAGAGAAATCAGGAAAACAACTCCATTCACAATTGCATCAAAAAAAATAAAATACCTAGGAATAAACCTAACCAAAGAAGTGAAAGACTTATACTCTGAAAACTACAAGTCACTCTTAAGAGAAATTAAAGGGGACATTAACAGATGGAAAGTCATCCCATGCTCGTGGCTAGGAAGAATTAATATCGTTAAAATGGCCATCCTGCCCAAAGCAATATACAGATTTGATGCAATCCCTATGAAACTACCAGCAACATTCTTCAATGAACTGGAACAAATAATTCAAAAATTCATATGGAAACACCAAAGACCCCGAATAGCCAAAGCAATCCTGAGAAAGAAGAATAAAGTAGGGGGGAATCTCACTCCCCAACTTCAAGCTCTACTATAAAGCCATAGTAATCAAGACAATTTGGTACTGGCACAAGAGCAGAGCCACAGACCAATGGAACAAACTAGAGAATCCAGACATTAACCCAGACATATATGGTCAATTAATATTTGATAAAGGAGCCATGAACATACAATGGCGAAATGACAGTCTCTTCAACAGGTGGTGCTGGCAAAACTGGACAGCTACATGTAGGAGAATGAAACTGGACCACTGTCTAACCCCATATACAAAAGTAAACTCAAAATGGATCAAAGACCTGAATGTAAGCCATGAAACCATTAAACTCTTGGAAGAAAACATAGGCGAAAACCTCTTAGACATAAACATGAGTGACCTCTTCTTGAACATATCTCCCCGGGCAAGGAAAACAACAGCAAAAATGAGTAAGTGGGACTATATTAAGCTGAAAAGCTTCTGTACAGCAAAAGACACCATCAATAGAACAAGAAGGATCCCTACAGTATGGGAGAATATATTTGAAAATGACACATCCGATAAAGGCTTGACGTCCAGAATATATAAGGAGCTCACACGCCTCAACAAACAAAAAACAAATAACCCAATTAAAAAATGGGCAGAGGAACTGAACAGACAGTTCTCCAAAAAAGAAATACAGATGGCCAACAGACACATGAAAAGATGCTCCACATCGCTAATTATCAGAGAAATGCAAATTAAAACTACAATGAGGTATCACCTCACACCAGTAAGGATGGCTGCCATCCAAAAGACAAACAACAACAAATGTTGGCGAGGCTGTGGAGAAAGGGGAACCCTCCTACACTGCTGGTGGGAATGTAAGTTAGTTCAACCATTGTGGAAAGCAGTATGGAGGTACATCAAAATGCTCAAAACAGACTTACCATTTGACCCAGGAATTGCACTCCTAGGAATTTACCCTAAGAACGCAGCAATCAAGTTTTAGAAAGACAGATGCACCCCAATGTTTATTGCAGCACTATTTACAATAGCCAAGAATTGGAAGCAACCTAAATGTCCATCGATAGATGAATGGATAAAGAAGATGTGGTACATATACACAATGGAATACTACTCAGCCATAAGAAAAGGGCAAATCCAATCATTTGCAGCAACATGGATGGAGCTGGAGGGTATTATGCTCAGTGAAACAAGCCAAGCGGAGAAAGAGAAATACCAAATGATTTCACTTATCTGTGGAATATAAGAACAAAGGAAAAACTGAAGGAACAAAACAGCAGCAGAATCACAGAACTCAAGAATGGACTAACAGGTACCAAAGGGAAAGGGACTGGGGAGGATGGGTGGGTAGGGAGGGATAAGGGGGGGAGAAGTAGGGGGGTATTAAGATTAACATACATGGGGGGGTAGGAGAAAAGGGAGGGCTGTACAACACAGAGAAGGCAAGTAGTGATTCTACAACATTTTGCTATGCTGATGGACAGTGACTGTAAAGGGGTTTATAGGGGAGACCTGGTATAGGGGAGAGCCTAGTAAACATAATATTCGTCATGTAAGTGTAGATTAGTGATACCAAAAACAAAGCAAAAAAAAAAAAAAAAAGGGCAGTTCCTGTGTGGTAACCTCCAATGAGTTCTACACAAGGGTATAAAGGGCATATAAAAGTGTAGGCAAAGGGTCTGTTTGTGTTTATACAGAGGATCAAAGCCTAATTGGGCTACCCCGAAAATGAACTAAGATACGATATGAAAAAGAACTTCCAACATCTGCACTCTCTGGAAGACTCATGCCAGAAGATGATCATCAAAAAACCCCAACAAAGATCCACGCACTGCTACAGCTGTAGATGCACTCATCCCACCAGTTCCTGGACTTTCCATGGGAATGAGGAAGGAGATATCTAAGCTGGCCTGTGCATACAGTAAAACAACAAATTTGACTGGATCTATACTGTTGGAACTCAACCAAGAATTTGGAGAAGTGCAAATTGTAGCGCTCCAAACTCTTACAACTACAGACTATTTACTGTTAAAAGAACATAAGGGATGTGAACATTCCCCAGGAATGGGTTGTTTTAATTTGTCTGATTTCTCTCAGACTGTTCAAGTTCAGTTGGACAATATCCACCATATCATAGATAAGTTTTCACAAATGCCTAAGGTGCCTTAATGATTTTCTTGGTTTCACTGGAGATGGCTGGTAATTACAGATATGCTTTGGTTATGTAACTATACTCCTATTATGTTAATGTGTGTGCGCAATTTAAGTAGTAGCTGAAAACCTATATATGCTGAAGTTACTCTACAAGAAGATATGTCAAAGAAATAATCAATCTTCCCATGTTTTCTTCCGTCTGCTACTTCTATAGCTTTTCTTCTTCCTTCCTAATTACAACCCTTAAATAGAATTCGTGCCTCATATCAAATTTACCGAGTATCATAACTCCTCCAAGTGGTAAAGATACCTCAAGACAAATGCTGGGCATAGAAGCCACAGGGCATAAATATGCAAAGAAGTAAAAAGCTAACCTTTTCAAACAATAAGGCTTCCCTCTCACTTACCAACTTCACATTTCCCTGTATGGCCCCGGAAGATGACTGGTTAGCCAGAGACGGGTAAGATTCCTCAAGGGAGGAACAACCTAAGACAGGCACAGTCGCAGGGGGGCCATCAGGTGAGAAATTGGGGATCAACAGAGGTGAGGCTTAGAACCTCACCCCCCCTGTTCTGAGAGAAATCTTCTGCATACGTGGATGTTTTATTGCCCTGGTCTAGCTTGGATTAACACATAGTCTACAGGCACACACCTGATCATCTACATTTGCTCTCTTACAACACTAAACTATGTTTTCTACCTTTATCTTGTATCTACCTACCACTTCAGCATTTTATTAAAAATAATAATAATAAAGAGAGAAATGTGGTATCCACATATAAATCAAGTATAAAAACCAAATGAGTATTCATATTTGAACTGACTGTTTATAGTTCATAATGCATGAGCAAAACCGAAAGCTTCTGTGATGACTGCCCTTGTACTGTTCACTATGTAACTTATTCATTATGTAAGAATTTGTTCTACATGTAAGAACTTGTTTGTTATGCCTCAGAAGATTGGAGACTGACGAAAATTAGGCTTGGGGTGGATTAATGATTGTGCATTGAGCATTGACTCCCCTATACAGAATTTTATTGTCGTTAACAACCATTTGATCAATAAATATGAGAGATGCCCTCACAAAAAAAAAAAAAAAAAAAAAAAAAAAAAAGTACACACTTCCAATGGTAAAATAAATAAGTAACCGGGATGTAATGAATAGCATAAGGAATATAGTCAAGATATTGTAACAGCTTGGTAGGGTGATAGCTGGAACCTAGAATTATGTATATAAATGTTCTACCACTGTGTTGTACACTTGAAACTAATGTAATGTAATACTGTGCGTCAACTACCCTTCAATAAAAAATAATTATTTAAAAAAAAAAAAAAAAAAAAAAACCAAATGAGTATTCATATTTGAACTGACTGTTTATAGTTCATAATGCATGAGCAAAACCGAAAGTTTCTGTGATGACTGCCCTTGTACTGTTCACTATGTAACTTATTCATTATGTAAGAATTTGTTCTCCATGTAAGAACTTGTTTGTTATGCCTCAGAAGATTGGAGACTGATGAAAATTAGGCTTGGGGTGGATTAATGATTGTGCATTGAGCATTGACTCCCCTATACAGAATTTTATTGTTGTTAACAACCATTTGATCAATAAATATGAGAGATGCCCTCACAAACAAAACAAAACAAAACAAAACAAACAAACAAACAAACAAAAAAGGACAGACTTCCAATGGTAAAATAAATAAGTAACCGGGATGTAATGTATAGCATAAGGAATATAGTCAAGATATTGTAACAGCTTGGTAGGGTGATAGCTGGAACCTAGAATTATGTATATAAATGTTTTATCACTGTGTTGTACACTTGAAACTAATGTAATGTAATACTGTGCGTCAACTACCCTTCAATAAATAATAATTATCTAAAAAAAAAACAACAAAAAAACAATAACATACTACTGCACACCTATTAAAATGGCCCAAATACAGAACACTGGCACTAGATGCCAATGAGGATATGGACCAACAGGAACTTTCGTTCATTGCTAGTGGGAATGCAAAATGGTACCACCACTTTGGAAGACATTTTGTTGTTTTCTGAGAAAATCAAACATATTACTATTATGTGATCCAGCAGTCATGCTCCTTTCTTTTTACCCAAAGGATTTGAAACCTTATGTTCACACAAAACCCTGCGTATGGATGTTTGTTTATAGCAGCTTTATTCATAACTGCCAAAACTTAGAAGCCAGCATTTTGTCCTTTAGTAAGTGAATAAATAGTGTGATGCATCCAGGTAATGGAATATTATTCAGTGTTAAAGAGAAATGAGCTATCAAGCCATGAAAAGACATTGAGGAATCGAATCTTTTTTTTTTATTAAGGTATCACTGATATACAATAAGACATGGAGGAATCTTCACTGCATTATTACTAAGTGAAAGAAGCTAATCTGAAGAAGCTATTACTATATGATTCCAACTATATTATATTCCGGAAAAAGCAAAAGTATGGAGACAGTAAAAAGATCAATAGCTGCTAGGGATTGTGGGAGAATAAATAGGCAGAGAGCACAGAATATTTTTACTGCAGTGAAAATACTTTTTATAATAACATAATGGATATATGTCATTTATACTTTTGTCAAAACCCATAGAATGTATGACCCAAAGAGTGAACCCTAAAGTAAGTTTTAGACTTCAGGTAATCAAGAAGTGTCAATGTATGTTCATTAATTGTAACAAATGTACCACTCTAGTGGGAAAAGAAGATAATGAGGATGGCTATACCTGTGTGTGAGAATGGGGCATATGGGAAATCTTTGTACTTTCCCCTCAATTTGTCAGTGAACTTAAACCTGCTCTAAATAATAAAATGTTAATAGTCACTTAAAAAAAAAAAAAAAAGAATCACAGGTCTAGATCTTTTCATTAGCCAGAAATGGTTAACATTCAAAGCATCCTACCTCTCATAGTTCTTCTCCAGCTCAATCTTCTGCCCTGTAGACCTCACTCCCAGTACACCGGCTATTTGATCACAGGGCTGCTAAAAATCTACCTACTTACTTTTGGTTGATACTTCCTTTCATCCTGCATATCTACTATTCTCAACACTGACCACTTTCCTCAAAGCCCCCATCCACCTCCCCGCCATCCTCACTCTCAGCAGATCACCTTAACTCTCAATTAACAGAGAAAACAGAGGTTGTAGGCAGAAACTACTTTACTCCCTTTGACATATCTTTACTCTTCTCCATTCAGTAACCAATTTCACCTTCTTCATTCTAGTCTCAGGAACAAATCCCTTCTTCACTCCAAAATAATGTTTCTACTTATTTTCTCAACCCTATACTTTGCCATGGCCTCCATCAAATAACACTTTGTCATGCCTATAATTTCAAACTCTCTCTCACTACTGACAGACACATGTATTTTTAATTTTAATTGATACAGGCTGCTTTCCAAAAAAACTGTTACACTGTGGCAGAAGACTGGAGGTTTACTTCCAGAAAAGTTAAACTAAAGAGAGATTTTGGATCAGGAATCTTAGACCAGCTGAGCAAAGAAGCACTACACCTAGAGGAGGTTAGACTGTTACTAAACACCGAAACTCCCAACCTCTTTTTCCCTTGTTCAGCTCTGAATATTAGCAGACAGGCTTCCACTCCTAAGACAGGACACTATGAAGCACTGGGTTCCTACCCAACCAGTCTGAGGGGAAGATTACCAGGATGACCAGCCATCCTGTTTTGCCCAGGACTGTTGTGGTTTTAGTACCAAAGTCACATGTCCTGGTGAACCCCAGAGCAGGATGGCTGGTGACTCTAGGCCCACCTGTGGACAAGCCCCCACCCCTTAATACAAAACTCCCAATTAGTTTTTGTGTCACCCTCTTAAAACTGAAAGGGGTAGTCAAGGATTACCAAACATTTGAGGGAAAATAAACATTAATGCAAACAAACAGAAGAAGGGAAACAATAAAAACTCTAACAATGCAAGAAGCCAGAGAACACTATAATGCACCCATGAAACAGGAGACTATAAAAAATGAAGAGAAAGCACTCTTAGAATTGAAGTGTATGAGCATCTGGTCTAAATGGGTCCACTACAACCCAAACACAATGTATGAAAAAACACCCATACCAAGGTGCTTCACTGCAAAATTTCAGAATCATAGAATAAAGAAACGATCTAAAATGTTTTTCTTTGGGGGGAACTTTGCATACAAAAAAAAAGATAAGAATGTTATCAAAATTTCTAAAAAGCACTTCTGAACCCTGGGAAACAAGGAAAACACCCTCCAAATTTTAAGGAAAAAATTATGTCCAACCTAAAAGTCTATGACATTTTCAGACATGTTAGATCTTTAAAAGACTACATCTCATGTACCTCTTCTAGAGAAGCTACTAGAGGATGTGCTCAACTGATAAACCAAGAAAGAGGAAAATGTAGGATCCAGTAAACAGGGAATCTAACCTAGGAGAAAAGTGAGAGGGGTCCCCAGGATGACCTGGGACAGCAGGCTAGAGAGCAATCAGTCCAGACTGGAGCAGAAGAACAGTTCTGAGGGGGATATCACCAAGAAAAAACAAAACAAAAAAAATGATTACTCAAATGTATTGAGAGGATTTTTTTTCCACTTCTAGGGAATAATTTTAGGATAAATATGGGATTAAACATAGAAAATTAAGCAAATAAAAGAGACAATCAATCCATGGATAATATAAAAATGTACAAGAAAAGAAATGCAATCATAACATCCCATTGGCTCAGCCATATATATAATACATATTTAAAGTTTCATTTTTAATCTTTGAGGTTATGTTCAAACTCACTTATAATTAAAGTGCTTCAAATATCTTCAATCAGGCATCTATCCCTATCATTCTGTTGACAGTGATTTAGCAAAAGTCACAAATGACCCAGTTGCCAAATCCCAGAATAAATATTCTATAATAAACTTAAAATCATCTTGAAATGAGACAGAAAAAATTATTTAGAAAACTATCAAAATTATTTGATGAAATTTAACTATTTAAAGTATTGTTAAGAAATTTAAAAGGCAGATTATATAACTCTCTGTATGGTAGATATACTCCCAACTGTGATTAAAATATATACATATATGATAAACAACATAACACATATGATATAAATGCACAGAAGAAACAAAAAAAAGCCCAGCCACCAAAGTACTAAGAGTGGTTGTTATTTATCCATGGTTTTAATGATTTTATTTTCTCCCATAAGGTTTTTGTATTTACCAATTTCCTTTAAAATCAGAAATAGTTCCAAGTATCCATAAAAAGTCTCCTCAAAAGGATTTTTAAACTTACCAGTAATAATAAAAATAAGCAGCTTAGGTCTATTGCCACTTTGGTCATTAAGGAGGTCAGTCCAGGGCCCACATTTTAGAACCTGGGTTTCAACTCCACAACATAAAATGAATTCCTCATGCACAGGAATTTCTTCCTTGATTTCAGAGTCCATTTCTAAATAAGGGGAGAAAAACAGTATGAAGATGCACTAAAATGTAAAACCTTGAGCCAAAGACAATATTCAAGAATAAAAAGGCAAATTTAAATATACATAGAAGTAAATGCCAAGAGGAGATTACATGATATTCAGCTATTCTGGGTTATAGGATTACGGAAAAAAAAAAATTTTTTTTTAACTGGAAGAGAAGGCAGTAAGAGAAGAGACATTCATAAGATATGTCTCTTGTGAAATAAAAGACTACAGGGGGGTGTGAATCAGAATCAGAGAGCCTTTCCCACAACTCTCCTCTCCAGTCTTTATCGACAATAATGACAGACAGCTTCTGTGTTCCCTCTGCTGGAATTCTCTTCAGAGCTCTGTGCTTCATCAGTGAGACGCCTCCTCTGCCCCCCTCCCCCACCCCACCCAGGCCCATTTGCCTGGTGGAAAAACAACTAGGTTGTGGCTTGCCCTTGTACTCTACAGTCTCTCAGTGTTCTTCTCTATTCATTCTCTCTCCACCAAATTCTGTAATGCATCTTATGCATTATTAAAGCTCTACATTATTACATTATATACTGAGTAGGTGGAAAAAACAGGATAAGAGATAGGATTATGAACAATTCCTGAATAATCTAATTATGTATGAAAAGGTAGTCCCGAATTATTCATATCACTCCTCCACCTCTGCCCCCACCTTCCCTGCATCCATCAACAGGACTATGTCTCAAACTTTCAGTGGCCTTTCTATCCTCCTCTTCGCCTATCCTCCACTCATGCAGAGCTCTCCAGAGTCCAGATTCGAAGTCCCCTTAGGGCCTTTCTCCTCGTCCCACTGCACACTGACCTTGCACTCTGGTCTGTGTGTCCTTGCATTTCCTCAGTGTACTCATGCTTTTCTGCTCCAAAGCTTTGCTAATGTTTTATTCTCTAACCACTTCTGAAATGCTTTCTCTTTGTGCAAGTTATCAATTTACTGCTTCAACTCCAAATTCATACTTCACTACCTTCTCTGAAAAAATGCATCTGAGCCTTTAAATATTTTTCTTCTGCCAGCTGACATGATGCTAAGCTTTGTCAGAAGAGGGTGCTGGACAGACACACAGGAAAAAGGTGTTTTCTTTCCTGGTTTCAATGCATTCTTTCTGTGGGTTTCTGGAGCACTTGCCTTTTTCCCCCCTGTGCTGCTCAGGTTGTGTGGTTTCTCTAGTGCATTAACTTTCAACAGGGGACAATTTGTAGAACTTAGGCAATTTCAACAGGGGACAACATAAGGCAATATCTGGAGATAGTTTCTACTGCCACAACTGGGGGTGGGAGGAGGCAATGCTGGCATCTAGTGAGTGGTGGCCAGGGTGCTGCTGGACAACCTGCAGTGCACAGGGAAGCCCTCTGCCACCACGAATTCTCTAGCCCTAAAGGCCAGGAGTGCTGAGGTTGAACAAACCTGCTCTTGGGTTAGGTGCCATGGAGTGCAGCTCTCCAGCACTTGGCCAGCTGTTACATGCCTTATTTCTGTTGTAGCAAGAGTCCCAGATGGTAGAGAACTGGACACCTTAAAGTAAATGCAATGGTGGCTAGGATGTAGTGAAACGGGAGATTCCACATATTGGTGGTGCTAATGAAAATGGCCTTTAGAATCTGGCAAAAGGGACAATATCCATAAGGCATAAACTTTGATTCAGTAATTTTGGGAAATCAATTCTAGGAAGGAAATTAAAAAAATTTTTTTGGAATGAATGTTTAGAATGCTATTTATAACACTGAAGACCTGAAGAACCCAAATGGCCATTAATGGAAGAATCTTTAAATAATATGACAAATCATTATATACTCACTAAAAGTTATATTTATATATATACATATAATTCAACATTAAGGGGATGATTAAATAAATTATAGTTCAACCTTATGACCAACTATTATGTTCCATCAAAACTGCTCAGCTCTGCTAAATTGGTTATACTTTATCTACCCACTTTCTAACATTTCTAAAATCTCACTTCTCTAATCCAGTATTATGTTGCCTCTTCTCTTTTCTTCTTTAAGCCATTATAACTTTTCTGTCATCTCAGTGGCTTTAGTAAGGGAGAAAAATAAACATATATTCCAACCTCCATGTGTAACCAAAAGTCCAAAATTGATTTTCTTAAATAAAACTGCTTAGAAAATAAAAGGTTCTCACTTAAAAAGTAAGGACTCTTCTCCATTCAAAACATATTAACTAAGTAACTAAATAAAAGTATCATCTCACCTTTTCTTATGGATTGATTTTTAGTTCACTAAGAAAATGTCACTATAACCCAATCTCTAAAATTATCACAAAACACAGAATATTTGTGAAGGTCTTAGGACATTTATAAAGTGTTGGAAACAATATTAGTTTTAGCTATTACACACAACATTAAATTGAGCATTGACAGAGAAGACAATGGCTAAACTGAATACTTGCACCAGAGAGAATTCAAAGTTACTAACTATATTTAACTCATAAATACTTAATTTCAAGTAAATGATATCTTGGGAGTTTGATTAGCCACAAATTAATGAGAATTCAAGTAGATACAAAACTCAGTCTATAAAAACTGGGAAACAAAAAAGTAAGCAGAACTCTAAGACACAACTGAGAAACATGGAGTTAACCTATGTATTTATACAGCATTTTAAAAATTTTACTTCACTCTTACTCCTTTTCTGACTTTGATGCAGCCAAATAAAAAACAAAGGAAAACTTAAGAAATACGAATTGAAATTCTTCCTTACCGAAGAATCCAATCTAATTCAGTTCCGCAAGTGTCAAATTAACAACTGAGAGTGTGTTCTAAATATTTACTATTAAAGGCTGAAGGTGAAGCCTTTAATATGAAGGTGAAGCCTTCAGCCACAGCCTATGGGCAATCTTTAATGAAATCAGTTTTGATAAGCAGCAAGACTTAGGCTGGATAAAAACCAAGTGTGGGTACAATTTGTAGAACTTAGGCAAAGCCTACTTACCTAAAATTTGTGTTCCTCTGCTTATTGTAATTGGTTTCTGATTTTATTTAGCAAAAGGCTTTTTTCGCAATTAAACTTACACAAACCTAGACAATAAATGAAAGAGAGAAGCAGGATTTGATCAGAAAACATTTCAGAGGTTCAAAGTTATACTTATTTATTATACAGTCAGCCAATGAGAGCAATGAGGCAGTAGTAATGAACAAAAACATTTGAAAGTGGAGTTACAAATGAGTCTCACTCAGCTTTAGCACACCAAAAATGTCTGCATATAATTCTGTCCACTCAGTAAGAATTCTGCTTTATCCATCTACATAAGAACTGCAAATGATAAAAGTTTTTAAAAAACTTGTGCTGCAATGTCCAGAGAGTCTTCAATTAAACTATATTACACTTGAAAGCAAGGTAGAGTGATAGTTTTCTTTCAAAGTTAAAGCAATATTTAACAATATGGCTACAACACCTAACTATAATTTGTATTATTTATCATACAGGTAAGGAGGATAAGCAGCTCCTGAAAGAACTTCAAATGGCAAAAACCTTGTACATAATATTATCATATATGAGTTGTGAGCTGTGTTATCACCCTACAATTACACACAGATCATACACTTTGCATGTGTATGAGCCTTGACTGTCAATTAATTAGTGCTATTCCTGGGCGCCAGTACTAAACCAACTTGTAAAATATTTAGTGACTGAACAAGTGAAGATTAAATTTTTAAAGGCCCAGGGAAGAGATAAAAAATTTGTACTTGTTATCAAAACACAATATTAAGAAATACAAATATATTTTAAAATGGCAGCAGAAGATTTCAAGTCCTATTTCTTTTTAATTAGTCAAGTAGCAAACATTAACATGCTGGTGATCTCTGTATATTGAGTGTTTGGCATATAACAGAGAGGTGTTTGGGGGTTGCTTTAAATTAGAGGGTTTTAGTTTAAAGTACACATTAAAATTAAGTTTGAACCTGTGTTGGGAAGGAAAGACTAGCTTGTTTTGAAACAACCTTCCACTGAGAACAGTTTGAAAAGCCAGAGAAAATATTAAAAAAAGAAAAATAAGTTCAAAGAATCTGTAACTAGTGAAAGAACCATACAAGAATATGAAATGACAAATTAATAAAAAAACAGACAAGTACATTGATATAAAAATGAGAAGCAGAGAAGTAATACAGATCAGCTACAACAAATAAATAAAAAACAAATGGTAAAATAATATATTTAAACTTAAATATATCAGTAGTAAGTTCAATATAAATAGACTATGCTAATTAGATAAAGGCAAAGATCAGATCGGATGAAAATAAAACAAGTAACTACATGCTACTTACAAATGATAGACATTAAGAATAAGGATACATGGGAATAAAAATGAAAGGATGAAAATTCATATACCACACAAATAATATCAAAGGAAAGATGATGTAGCTATACTGTAATCAAATGTAAAAAGTACACTTTAAAGTAAGATGTGAGATAAACAGACATTTCATAAGTCAATCCACCAAAAGACCACAGCAATTCTAAATGAGCATGTACTAAATATTTTAGCATCCCAAGATATAAATTAAAAATTGACAGAAGTAAAAGGAGAAATAGATAAAACCACAATCATAGTGGAAGATTCTGACATACCTCTTAGTATCTGACAGAATAAGCAAAGAGAAAAAAAATCAAGGAAAGTACAGAATTTTTGAATGACACAATATTTATATTAACAAAATTGAGACAGTCAATGCTGATAAAATGCACATCCTTTTCAAGTGTACAAAACTGACCAGATAGTGGACCACATAACAAAGTCTCAACAAATATCAAAGAACTGAAATAATATATAGTATGTTCTCTAACCACAGTATAATTATGCCCTAAATAAAAAATAATAAGAAAATATTCCAACCTTGGAAATTCAGCAATATACTGTTAAATGACAAATGAGTGAGAGAAGAAATCACAATGTAATTTACAACTAAATAATAGTGTAATAAATAATGAAAACATGACATATAAAAATGTATGGGATGCAGATAAAGGCATAACTGCAGGAAAATTTAATGTCCCAAAATGCTTTCCAAAATATTCCCTAAGATATTAGGAAAAAACCCTGGATATCAAGGGCCAAACCACCTATCTTAAGGAGTTAGGAAAACTAAATGAATCCAAATAAGGAAAATTGAAAGAAAGAAAATAATAAAGAATATAAATTAATGGGATAGCCAAGAAGTTTACTTTTGAGTGATTACAAAGCCAAGTTTGTACTTTGAAAAGACTTAAACATCTGAGAAGACTCATCAAGTAAAAGGGGACCAATAACTAATACCAGAATTAAAAAGGGAAGATTACTCCAATTCTATGAACATCAAAGAGATAATAAAAGCATATTATGAAGAATTTCATGACAATAAATTTGACATGTGCAAATTCCAAGAGAAACACAAAAAGGCTAGAAAAATCTGAATAGTCCTATATCTATTAAAGACATTGAATCTATAATTTTGCTCCAGATGAGAGTCAACACTTAAAAGAAGAAACAATACCAATCTTACAGAGTTGTTCAGAGAACAGAAAAAGAATGACCACTTCCCATCTCATTTTATAAGATCAGCAAGCCTTGATATCAATAACTGACAAGGACATTATAAGAAAGGAAAAGTACCTTTCTCATTAACAGAGATGCAAAAACTATTTGAAATATTAGCAAACCAAATCCAGTGATACATTAAAGGGTTATACATGACAATCAAATTGTGTACAGATCAGAACTGCAAGGTTGTTTTAACATTCAAAATTTAATCAAGTTACCATATTAACACTAATAAAGGAGAAAAATCATACAGTCACCTCAATCAATACAGAAAATAATTTGATAATATCCAACAGTCATAAAAACACTCTTTAAAAAGGGTAAATAGAGGGTTTTTCTTTTATGAACTATAAGTATAAAAAATCTATAGCAAACATTTTACTAAGGTGAAATGCTGAAAGACCCTCTGGGTTTGGGACGAGACAAAAAAGTTGGCTATCAACACTTCTATTACACATTTACTTGAGGACCCAGCCAATGCAATAAGACACATAAAATAAATAAATGTCTGTGCACTGACTAGGAAAAAGAGAAGTTCAATTATTCACACACAAGATTATATATAGTATATGGGTATTCCAGATAGTCTTGCTGTATAACATACTACCCCAAAACTTAGTGGCTTAAGTCAACCATTTTATTATACTCATGGAATTCTGTGGGTCAGGAATTGAGAAAGAGTACAGAAAAAATAAGTCTATCTTTAACCTGTCATGTCTGGGGCATTGGCTGAAAAGACTCCATAGCTGGGTATGATTAATTTACTAGGGGCAGGAGCCATGTCCGATGACTGATGCTGCTGTTGGACAGGATGCTGGCCAGGAACACCTACACATGCCCTCTGAGTATGTCAAAGTCATACTGTACAAAGAGTACATGGTATGGGATTATTGTTGTAGCCAACTTTGGAAAACACAATCTGCCAAAATAGGAATTTTAGTTCTGCAAACTTTTCAAATTACAATGATGAATTCTGAACCTTTAAGAGAGGGACAAAGTATACATATAACCTTTTAAAAACTGATGACAAATTTCCTCAATGGTGATCCTATTAACTTCTCCCCTTAATATCTCACCCCGTTCTCAGAACAGTTTGGGAAAATGTTGGAAGACATAGGGAATCTGATTGTTTTTAAAGGGGAGAAGGATTTGATTAAAGTAGCTCTTTTAAGATGTGAAAGACGGGTAAGAAACAGATGGTGGTGTGGGAAGTGAGGCAGAAACCTCCTTCTGAAATCGCATAAAACAAAAATACAGCAAATACCACTAATCCTGAAAAAGCAACCTGAAGACTGCAGAACAGACTGCCCACATCTGGGGAAAAGAGAAGACCTCACAGAATGGGTAAGGTAACTAAGCTGTGATCCAGCCGGACCCAAGCCCTCCCCCAACCCCAGCCCACAGGTAGGAGGAAGAGAGACAGAGTAGGCAGGGAAAAAAAGCCCAGGACTGCTGAACACCCAGCTCTGGAGATCTGCTCCGGGAGCACGAACCCACATTACATGGTGCCCTGGAGATTAGTGGGGTTGGAAAGCAAAGACAGGTGGAATACTCGAGAGACTGAGATTCCAACTGCTTGTGGAGAACAGGTACACACAACCGGCCCCCTAGGACAAAAGGAAGTTAGGCAGTTTGAAAGACTTCCCAGCAGCAAGAGGGACGCCAAAGGGGCAAAGAATACACAGAGCTCACTGCTCAGAAGAAAGGGCAGGTGGACAAAATCATCTTGATACACTCACGCAGCAGGTTGGGAACTCTCACTCTCAGGAGCTTCAGACACTCCATCCCCCTGGCTGGCAAAGCAGCCTTGAGGACCTCCACTGTGATACACAGCCTGCCACTCCTTCCTCCCAGCAGGCACTGGTCCTGCACACCTGCTGCCCCCGCCATTGCACTGGGCCAGCTAGAGGGTGGCCCCACCTATAGCAGCTACAGGCGCATAGCACAGAGGCTCCTCCCTGAGTGTCGGCCCACTGGACCTGTCAGTGGAGGCTGACCTTACAGCCAGGAAGGCAGGAAAGAGGTCTTTCCTCCCAGCAGGCACTGGTTCCGCTCACTTGCAACCCCCTGCCATTGGTACGGGTGCTTGGCAGCTCCAGAGAGTAGAGTTTCTGGGCATGAGATGGTGCCTCCTGCACAAATCTATTATCCCATAAGAGACACTAAAAAAAAAAAAAAAATGAAGAGACAGAAGAATTTGGTCCAAACAAAAATTCAAGTGCAAATAGTAACTTTTATGTCTTCTTTTCCAATTTGGATGCCCTTTGTTTCCTTTTCTTGCCTAATTCCTGTGGCTAAGGCTTCCAATACTATGTTGAATAAAAATAGCAAGAGTGGGCATCTTTTTGTTCCTTATCTTAGAGGAAAATCTTTCAGATTTAAGATAATTTTCATTTTTGACATGTAAAGTTTGATGTATCAATGAGGTGCCCAGTTAAAAATGCTCAGTAATTGGAAAAATGGGATAGGTACTTGAGAAGTAGGTTGGGGAATAGAGAAATAAATATATGGATTCTTCTAGTTTGCTAGGTCTCAAAGTGGGTGTAACTCAAAAGGGGAGCACATAGAGAAGAGGACCCAGGTAGAACTTTTAGATACAGAGACTTGGGGAGGAAAAGGTCCTTAATGAGGACTGGGAGATGCCATAGACACAAGGCAAAGGAGCTCTTTAAAAAGAAGGAACTGGGCAAACCATATCCCTACTTTAGATTTTCTGGAGCTTTAGTTCTGTGGTTCCCACTGTCTTCAGTTCTTGTCCCTTATTCTTGACACCTACTATGTTTGGAATTAAATGCAACTTCCTTTCCTCTAGCTAACTTCCCCTGCCCTGATAGTTCCCCCTTATATGAGTAGTGCTTCCATTCCCCCTCATCTTTAGCATCAGAACTTAAGTTGTCATTGCCACCTTCCCTTCCATGGCTTCCCACACAGAATCGTTACCAAGACTTTAGTCTGTTATTCACTACTTCATTCTTACTTTGCCCTCATTTCTTGCTTCCATTATTTAGTAGCTTCCAAACTCTAGTGTAATTCTGTGTTTATTCTTTTACAATCTTTTTTTTATTAAAGTATCATTGATATACAATCTTATGAAGGTTTCATATGAACATTGTGGTTTCAACATTCAACCATATTATCAAGTCCTCCACCCCGGACCCCATTGCACTGTCCATCAGGGTAGTAAGATGCTGTAAGTCATTATTTGTCTGCTGTGCTGTACTATCTACCCTGTGACCTACCTATATTGTGATTGCTAATTATAGTGCCCTTAATCTCCTTCTCCCTCCCTTCCACCCACCCTCTCCAACCCCTTCCCTTTGCTAACAACTAATCCCTTCTTGGAGTCTGTGAGTATGCTGCTGTTTTGTTCCTTCAGTTTTCCTTTGTTGTTATACTCCACAAATAAAAAAAAATCATTTGGTACTTGTGTTTCTCCGCCTCTCTTATTTCACTGAGCATAATACCCTCTAGCTCCATCCATGTTGTTGCAAGTGGTAGGATTTGTTTTCTTTTTATGGCTCAATACTATTGCATTGTGTGTATGTACCACATCTTCTTTATCCATTCATCTATTGATGGACACTTAGGTTGCTTCCTTATCTTGGCTATTGCAAATAGTGCTGCGATAAATATAGAAAGGAGCAGCAGGCTGTGTATCACAGTGGGGGTCTTCAAGGCTGCTTTGCCAGCCAGGGGGATGGAGTGTCTGAAGCCCCTGAGAGTCTGAGAGTTCCCAACCTGCTGGGTGAGTGTATCAGGATGATTTTGTCCACCTGCCCTTTCTTCTGTGCAGTGAGCTCTGTGTAATCTTTGCCCCCTGGCGTCCCACTCGCTGCTGGGAAGTCTTTCAAATTGCCTGCCTTCCTTTTGTCCTAGGGAGTCGGTTGTGTATACCTGTATTGCCTCAGTGCTCTTGCTCTTGACATTTGCAGATCACATGATACTATACACAGAAAACCCCAAAAACTCCACCAAAAAACTATTAGAACAAATGAATTCAGTAAAGTTATGGGACACAAAATTAACATACAGAAATCTATTGGTTGCATTTCTATACACTAATAACAAGCTATCAGGAAGAGAAATTAAGATCCCATTTACAATTGCATCAAAAAGAACAAAATACTAAGGAATAAATTTGACGAAAGAGGTGAAAGACTGGTACTCTGAAAAGTATAAGACACTGATGAAGGAAACTAATGACAACACAAACAATTAGAAGATATTCCATACTCACAGACAGGAAGAATGTTGTTAAAATATCCATAGCACCCAAAGCGATCTACAGATCCAATGCAAACCCCATTAAAATACCAATGGCATTTTTCACAGAACTAGAAAAAAGAATTAAAATTTGGATGGAACCATAAAAGACCCTGAATAGGTATAGCAATCTTAAGAACAAAGGTGAAGGTATCATGCACCCTGATTTCAAACTATACTACAAAGCACAGTAATCAAAACAGTATGGTACTGGCACAAAAACAAACATGTAGATCAATGGAATAAAATAGAAATAAACACACAAATTTATGACCAATTAATCCATGACAAAGGGGATGACAATATACAATGGTGAAAAGAGTTTCTTCAACAAATGGTGTTAGGAAAACTGGACAGCTACATACAAAAGAATGAAACTGGACCACTATCTTATATCATATACAAAAATAAATTCAAAATGGATTAAAGACTTGAAAGTGTAACCATAAAACTCTGCAAAGAAAACACAGGCAGTAAACTCTTTGACACTGGTCTTAGCAATATTTTTTTGGTCCAGTTTCCTCAGTCAAGGGCAACAAAGGCTAAAATAAACAAATGGGGTTACATCAAACTAAAAATCTTTTACATGGTGAAGGAAACCATCAAAACGCAAAGGAAACCTACTGAATGGGAGAAGATATTTGCAAATCATCCATTCAGTAAGGGATGAATATCCAAACTATATAAAAAACATATACAAACCAACAACCCAATTAAAAAATGGGCAGAGGACTTGAATAGACATTTCCCAAAGAAGACATACAAGTGGCCAACAGACATACAAAAAGATGCTCAACATCACTAAACATCAGGGAAATGCAAATCAAAACCAAAATGAGGGATCACCTTACACCTATCAAATTGGCTATTATGAAAAAGACAAAAAATAAGAGTTGGCAAGGATGTGGAGAAAAGGGAGCCCTCATACACTGTTGATGGAATGTAAATTGAGGTAGCCACTACAGAGAACTGTGTGTTGAATCCTCAAAAAAATTAAAAATAAAACTACTATACAATCCAGCAATTCCACTTCTGGAGAAAATAAAAACACCAATTTGAAGAGATATATACATCCCTATGTTTACTGAGCATTATTTACAATAGCCAAGATATGTAAGCAACCTAAGTATCCACTGATAGATCAATAGATAAAGAAGAAATGGCATATATATTCAATGGAGTAGTACTCTATTAAAAGAATGAAAGCTTGCTATTTGTAACAACATGGATAGACAAACCTAGAGGGTATTATGCTGAGTGAAGTAAGTCAAACAGAAAAAGACAAATACTGTATGATTTCACTTATATGTGCAATCTAAAAAACAAAACAAACAAAACAGAAACAGATTCACAGATACAGGAAACAAACTGTTGGTTACCAAAGAGGGGAGGGAGTAGGGAAAGGCAAGCAGACTGGGTGAAGGGGATTAAGAGGTACAAATTTTACATTTATAAAATAAGTAAGTCACAGGGATGTAATGTGTAGCATAGTCACTAATATTGTAATAACTTTGTATGGTGACAGATAGTAACTAGAGTTCTTATGGGGATCATTTTGTATTGTATAGAAATATCAAATTACTATAATGTATATCTGAAACTAATAGGATACTGTCAATTATACTTCAAAAAAATATAAATTTAAAAAATCAAATCATCTTGTTTCAAAAATCAACCCTACATCCTGACTTCTCTGTTACCACACAGAGTACCATTACTCTTCCCGTCATCTAACTCAACGGCTTCTTTAACAGCAACTGCTGTATTCTGGGGGGAATATCCACTGCCAAGAAAAAAGCCAGCAAAAGAATGACAAGCAATAATTCAAAGTGGGCCTGAAATAAAATATGTAAGATTTAGTAAGCCAAAGGGAATGTTTCAATAAAGTCAGGGGCTGATAGTGAAGTTTTAAAAATATACAAATGTTAAGAACAAGAGCACTGAGGCAATAGTAAGAACTCACATTTTAAAAGTACCTCCTAAAAGCCAGGCACTGTGCTAAATGCTTTATAAATATATAATTTAATCCCGACAACCGTCCTATGAGATAAGGACTTTTATTTCCTTCTCCTACCCCAAGAAACATGTGAAGAGAAAACTGACTGAAAGACGTTAAGGAATTTGCCTAAGGCATCAGGTAAGGTGGAATGTGGCAGCGAGAGAATCTGAACCCAGATGTCTGAATGACTCCAGAACTCATCTTTGTTTTAAATTTTTTACTTATATTTGTGCATATATAATTTCATTGTAATGAATAAATAAGATATAATACATGCTGGGATTTTTAAAAATTACTATTTTTTAATTTTTTGCAAGCTTCATCTTCACCTCTCCTTACCTCCATGTATCACTCTTAAACCCATAGTGTTAACTCAGTGTAAAGTCTTCCATGTTTTTCTATAACCACATACAAATATACATAAGCATATTTATATACATTTTAATAAATGAGTTGTCAGTGTTTAGTACATAGGAGCATACTATACACATTTCTATGCATTTGCTTTCATATTCATTAACACATGAAAACCCTGCCATATAATGCTAATTTATTATTTGTAATGGTTCTAAATGTGGATATACCATAATTCATATGATCATCTCACTGCTGACAGGCACTCAATTCCTAGTGCTTTGGAACAATGTTGCAGTAAGTAGTCTTACATTCCCGTGCTCTTACATATATCCACACATACCAGTTTCTTTGTTTCAAATGTCCAGATACCCAAGTATTATGGACTACTGGGTTGAATTGTAACAGATGTTGCCAGATTGCTTTCCAAATAGACTGTAAGAATCACATTTCTTTTAGCAATTTAGGAAGGTATTTTTCTCCCTACAATCCTGTAATCAACAAGCTGTACCATTATTTTCAATTCTTATAGTCTTCTGAGTATAAAATATCTCCTCCAATTTGCACTTCTCTAACTACTAGAATGTAGTAGTAGAAAACACTATAGTTTCATGTTTGCTGACCTTTTGGACTTTCTTTTCTGTTAATTGTCTCTTCATATACTCAAAAACACTATAAATAAATAAAATGGAATTTTAACAAATATTCCAGTAATCTAGAAGAAGGCAAGAAAGAGCAACATAAAAATGGTAATGGGAAACAGACAACAAATAATAAAATGGCTGAATTAAGCCCTAACATATATATAATTACTTTAAATATAAATGGTCTACCAGTCAAAAGGCAGAGATTGATAGAATGGATTTAAGAAGAAATATGGCCTAACTACATGTTGTCTACAAGAAATTCAACAACATAACAACATGGGTAGGTTGAAAATTAAAGATATATCATGTTAACATTTTAAAAAAAGCAGCATTGGCTATATTACTATGGTTAGATAAAGTAGACTTTAGAGCAAAGAGAGACATATAATGATAAAAGGATTAATTCATCAGTCTACTATACATTTAGGATGTATATGCATTTAAGAACAGACCCTCAAAATACAGGAAGCAAATACCAACAGGGCTGAAAGGAGAAACAGAAAAATCCACAATTACAGTTGGAAGCTCTCAGAAAACAACTACTAGACAGGGAATTGATACTGTATAGAAGAACTGAACACCATTAACCAACAAGATGTAATTGACATGTAAACAATTTCCAACAACAGCAGAATATACATTCTTTTCAAGTGAGCATGGAATATTCATGAAGATATCCTGGGTCATAAAACAAACATTAGTATAGGAATTAGAATCAAACACCTTGCGTCTTCTGACCATTATGGAATACTAGAAATTAATAGAAAGATAAAAGGTAAATCTCCAAATACTTGGAAACTAAAGAATATATTTCTAAGTAATCTATGAGCCAAAGAGTAAGTTTCAAATGAAATTTGAAGAATACATGAAACTCAATGAAAATGACAATATATCAAAATTTGTGAAATGCAATGAAAGCAATGCTGAGAAGGAAATTTATAGCACTATATATTAATATCAGAAGTGAGAAAAGGTCTCAAACCAACAATCAAGAACCTAGAAAAAACAAGAGCAAAACAAACCTAAAGCGAGAAGAGGAAGAAAAGGACAAATATCAGAGAAAAAAATCCATTAAAGTTGAAAACAGAGAAAAATCAATTCAATGAGCTAGTTCTTTGTGAAAGATAAATAAAATCATAAACCTCCAGTGAAAAATATAAAAAGAGAGAAGACAAAAATTACTAATATCAGGAATGAAATAGGGGTAATCACTAAAGAACCTACAGAATACTATTGCCTTGAAACCAAAACCAAAGACAGTACAAAAACAGAAAACTGCACATCAATATCTCATATCTATACCTTAACAAAGTAGTAGAAAATAGAATACAGCAGTGTATAAAAAGAATTATATACCACAATCAAGTGGACTCAATTCCAGGTATGTTCAACATTCAAAGATCAATCAATATTCTAAATCAATATCAATATTCTGAAGAAAAAACCATATGACCATATGAATTAACTAATATACACCATATGATCCAGAAGTTGTACTCCTCGGTATTTATCCCAGAGAAATAAAAACATATTCACAAAAAAAAACCTTCACACAAAGGTTCACAGCAGTTCTATTCGTAATAGCCCATAACTGGATGCAACTCAAATGTCCTTTAACAAATGAATGGTTAAACAAACTATGGTATAGCCATATCATAGACCACTCCTCAGCAATAAAATGGAACAAACTCTGACTTACTCAATAGCTTGGATGGATCTCAAAGGAATTATGCTGACTGAAGAAAGTCAATCTCGAAGAATTACATACTATATATTTATATCACATTCTTGAAATAGACAAAATTACATAAATGCAGGACAGACTGGTGGTTGCCAAGGGTTAGAGACTGGGTTGGGGGAGATGGCTGTGGAGCCGCATGAGGGAACCCTGTAGAGATGGGCAGTTCTGTATCTAATAATAGTAGTGGCAATAAGAAGCTACAGACAAATGAGTGCTTGTAAAACTGGTGAAATCTCAACAAACTCTTTGGGGCATATTAATGTCAACCTTCCCTTTAAAGTTGTACTATAGTTGTGCAAGAAGTTACCAATGGGTATAGTTAGTTGCATGGTAAATGGCGACATCCTTGAACATTTTTTTGCAACTTCCTGTGAATCTATAATTATATCAAAATAAATACAATTTTAAAACCTAATTACACATGTATTTATTTGACTGCAATTGGCTTAAGTGGAGAAAGAGACAACCTAGGAATCTTACCACATAGCCCCATGTAAGCTTCAAAACATACAACTGGAAGTCAACATATAATACAGATGCATAAGCAGAAACTTTTCTACGATCTGCTATAATTGTTTTAATTTACTCATCCCATTTTTCCTCCAGAATAACATTTTGAAGGAAGTAATCATCTCCTGACTTGATGATCTCAATTACAACAGAACCACCATCTTTTTTGTAGTTCTTTTCATTTGTTAAGTACATCCTCATCCTTCTCATCTGACCTTAATAACTCCTGCAAAGCAGGCAGTACAATTAATGGAATAAGAAATTGAAAGTCAAAGATTTTTGCATTATTTAGCCAACGTTACATGGGAAGGGCAAACTCAACTTTTTAGTCTTTTGAGTCCTACTCCAGTATTTCCCAATCACATGTTACTCTTAAATTTTAGGCCACACTACAGAATATGAAGAATAAATAGCATATTGCAGAAGAAAAGTCAGAGTAGGAATGAGTATGATGCATGTTACACCAAGATTCTGTTCAACAGTTTCTTGCTCCTGTTCTATGAAATTACCATGAGACCAGCAGTAAAACTGGTGAAATCTCAACATTTTGCCTAATTTTGCTGTTTTAATGACTACATACTAATCTCCAGTGGGATTCTTCTCAAATCTGTTTGGTTGGGTCAGAAGATGAAGTTTATATGATAGATATAAAACCTATCACTACTGCTCAGGAAATACCAAAAGTAAAGCACATTTACACTCATGATGAACTTGCAGAATTATCTTTACTTGAAAAATGCTTTTTTTCCTCATAACTCCTTTGTAGCTTTTAAGCCACCAATTACATCAAATTTTGGTGTAATCACACATACAGAAATTTTCTAATGTCCAGATTTCAGTTTCTGGACATCAGTTAAAGCCAAGACCTTTAAAAATTTGCACAAACTACCCTACTTATATATTAAATACACTTACTGTAAGCAATATATTAATATTCCTTTGGTTGAATATACTTAAATAGATTTTGGAATTAACATTTAATTCTAAATATAGTAATACTATAAAATGAGAAAATGCTGAAAGGAGATTAATCTTTTAAGGAAAAAAAAAGCCACCCAGTCTGAAGGTCTAAGTTAACAAAATACCAATTTTAAAGGGGCACCAATCGTGTTGCCCTGATTGTCTCCTGGAATCCTACAAGTCGAGAAGAGGGCCTTAGAAAGTCTACAGGCCTTCATCTTTAGGTGGAAATATGGGGGAAAATCCTAAAAAACACTTTCCTACTTACCATTTTAGAAAGAAGTCTTTTTAAAAACCTTCATGAATAAAGATTCTAGAGATTTTTCAAACTTTTCTGGGTATCTTTTTGTTACATCTATCTCCTCCACCATAGGTATTTGCTCTTAGAACCAAAATGGCTAAGAACTATGAGTTCAGATGTTAGATTATAAATTCTTCCAGTGTTTGGCATACCAGACACAAAGCAAGTGCCCACTAACTGCTTGTGAAGAAAGAAAAGAATTCATGAATCAAGAAATAAAACGTCCAAATCTGCATCCTGTCTTGTGTGGAAAAATTAAAAAACCCAGGGTGAGAGTTTACACTTAAAGACTTAAGGCTGAATTTAAGGCAATGTGAGCACCTGATGCCTGCTGATGCCAATGTGAGCAAAGAACAGCAAGAGAGCTGAAGTTGCTGTGGGTGGTTCATTCTATAACGTGTTGATTGATGTTCACTGAGGGCTTACTATGTGTAAAGCACTGTTTTAAGTGCTATATGAATTATCTCAGTTAATAAAATGATCTTACCAGTAGCCTATTAATGTAACCCATTTCATAGATGGGAAAAATTGAGGCAGAAACTACTTCCATAAAATACCACTTTCAGCAAAGGCAAATGCTGCACTTTAAATTCAAGGGAGCAAGCTCCGTTGTGACCTTGGCACCACTGATAAATAATTGAGCAACTTCAGCCTAACCTCAAAAAACACGTGTTAGGGATTGCCAAATAGAGAGACTGGCTCAAGCGTCAATTCTCAAAGGTACCTGGTGTAACAAATTTGGGAAAGACTTTGGGGAGGAGATTGATCCTGCTGAGACACCCAAGTCCAACTCAAAAGAGGTCTTAAATTAAGGCCAAATTAAAAAGAACCCTGCTGATGGACAAGTGTAAAAACTTGAGACCCAAGGAAGGAAGACAGTGATTTGCCTAGGGCTAGCTAGTCTTAACGGTACAACTCAGATCTTTGGAGTCCCCAGTCCACACTGGCTCCTCCTAGTCACTTCTTCCCAGACAATATCCTAACGTCCTGTTCCCAACTCCCCAAAGGGGTCCTTCACAACCCCCGACCAGCGGGCCGCAATCAGAGGTAAAATGGTACGTCTCCGCGCCCAGTGGGGCGACCGCCGGGCCAGCAGCCAAAGTGGTTCCGAAGCCCCCAGCCGTCGCAGCACCGCTTTTTACCCCGCTGCGGGCCGTCTGGCCCAGGACAACACGGGATCTGCGAGGAGCCAGAGGGAAGGGCTCTGGAACCCACGTGCCAGCCTGCTCATCCTTGAGTAAAGTCATCCCAAGCGCGGCGGGGAGCACCTCACCTGTCCGCCTAGGCGGCAGCTGGGATCTTCCGTGCGGGTTCTGGTTAGGATTCACCGGGACCGGAAGTCCCGCCTCTCCATGACGTCACAGGGCCGCGCCGCGCACCCGAGCGGCCACCCCCTTGTAGACACCCGGCGTGCCCCGGGTCGGGAGAATGTTGACCTAGCACGACTTTGTGTGACTGTCAGGAGAGTGTAGCTGTGCTGGAACTTTCTCTTCCCTTTCATCTGAATGTCCGCCACCTTCTCAGAGTCATCCTGATCCACTTCCGTCTTCCCTTACCCCTTTCTCCATTTCTCCCCGTTTTTCCTCTGACCATTTTTCTGTTCCTTCATTACTCGTTGCAACTCTTCTCTTCCCTTACTCACATAGGAAAGCTGATTCTCGGTTGACCTCGTTTATTAGCATTAATATGGCTAGCCACTGCTTCTCTGCTCTTCAGTAAATGCTGAAAATGTCTATTTCAGAGGTAGTTAGAACTTAACCACGCCCAAACTCCATGAAGACAAAGGTCACATTCGCCTTGAGAGCTGTTGCATTCTCAGCAGCTGGCACAGAGTAGGTGATAAGTATGTATCTGTCCAAAAATGCAGTAGTGAATATGACATCGTTTTAGAGCCAGGGGAACAAACAGACAAGTAGATCTCAACCACAGATAAAGAGAAGCCTTGATTCTTTTGTATTCAACATCTCAGTGATAGGCACCCCTCCCCCCACCAAGTTGTTGACAGTAGACTTGGCCCCTCTTCTTCCTTACCTCCCTGATTTTACTTCCTTAGTATAATAGTTAATACAGTGAGTTAGTAAAAAGTCATTACTGTGCTAAGAGCTTTTCCTGAGTTAACTTACCTTTAATCCTCACAGCAACCCAATGAAGTTAGTATTAACATGTGACCATGGAGTCTAAAAACATAAATCATGAAATAAATGAGTGATTATATTACAATGACATTACGTGATATGTTCAAGGTATCGTCCCTCATTACTAATGTTCAGCATAATGTGTGTGCCAAATTACAATGAGTATGGTTTACTAATGTAGCCTTTCTTTTAATCCTCACATATGCACTTGGGGTGTGTTGCTCAAGTGATTTATGTCTCTAATTTCATTAAATAAGTCTGTGCCAGAAAAATTAACCAAAGGGGTTCAATCTTTAAAAGTCTATCTTTCCAGACTGATGGATTATCTCAATTTTACCCACAGGATAAAATAAGGCATGAAGAAATTAGCTTGCAAAGGTCACTTAGCAGGGCCAAGCTCCACTACTCTATATACTAGATCATGCTTGGATGAGTCCCACTACCTCTGCTGTTATTGAAGCACTTACTCTTCCACACCTGGACTACTTGCCACAGCTTCTAATTGTTTTCCACGTCCTTTCTCCTTGAAAGGACATTCTTCTAGAATGGCCATGCTCTCCTCAGGAAAGCTTTCATACTTTTGCACACACGAATCTCTCTGCCTGGGTTGCTCTTCTCCCTCTTCTCCTCACTCTCTCCATCCTCCTCTGATCAACTTTAACACCTGATGCAAGATTCACTTTCGAATGGCTTTCTCTTATGGTGTGGCGAGCTCTCTCCTATATCACCGTTTGCATTTTTCTATTAGGGTATTTATTTGTCTCCACCATCAGACTGTGAGATCCTAGAGACAAGTGTCTCTTCCTTCTTCTACCTCCCCTTGTTCTAGAATAGGATCTAATACATGGTGAACATTCCACAGATCTATGTTTAAATGGTGCCATTCAAGTAGTGGGGTGGAGTGCTCTAGGAGGCCTGTGGAATCCATCTGTCATGTGTTCCAGGTAAACTTGGACATGGAGCTTTTATGTGCATAATCTTTTTTTTTCCATACTAGTTTAGAGGTCAAACTAAGACAGAGATTGCCCTGCAAATGATGCTTTGTACAATCCTTAAAGACTATATTAAAATTCTTGTGTGTGTATCCATTTATTTGAAAGACTGGGGTATTTCTAAATCAAATTGTCTTTTCTAGTATTGTCCTCTATCGGTGCTTCTCAAATTTTAGTATGCATAAGATTCACTTGGAGAGTTTGTTAAAAGAGATTCTGATTTAGTAGGTCTTGAGTAGGACCTGGAATTTAAACTTCAGAGCCTGCAGCTGCTGCTGCAATTCAGATGGCTGGCCCTCACATTACAACACTTTCAGTAGCTCTGCCTTACATGACAGTCACAGAGAATATGCTTGGTGGGAGGGTGATAGTGTTGATTTATTTGTACCTAAAATATGTATAATTGTCATCACTTCTAGCACTTACAACAGATATTGCACAAAATATTTTTTGTGAAATGAATTTGCTCCACAGCATCCGTTTATTCATTCTTTCAAAAACATCTATATTGAGTGCCTACCATGTGCTAGGTACTGTTTCAGTGCTAGGGACAAGACAGAAAGATCTTTGCTTTCTTGAAGGGCAAGCAGATAATAAATAGGGTTAGAAAGTAAGTAAGAAAGAAGAAAGTAACAAAAGAAAAGTAAATGTCAAGGTGAAAGAGAGTGGCTAAATTAGGTTGGGTAGTCAGGGAAGCATCTGAGCTAAGTCCTAAATGGTAAAGAATCGGAAGATCTGATGGAAGATAATTCTCGCATGCCATCTCACTACCTGTCTCTTTTAACACTAGCTGCCTGGTATCCTAGAGCACTGTCCTGATCCTCTTCTCTATCTAAACTCTCTCCCTAGGAGATCATAGCCTGTCCCATGGCTTTAAATATCATTTATAGACACCTCTCAGGTTCACACCTCCAACCTAAACCACTCCCATGGGTTCCAGACTTACAGAAAAAACAGCCTCCCTTACATCTCCACTGGAAAGCCATATAGGCATCTCAAAGTTAACATAGGCCACACAGAACTATTGATTCCCCACTCCAAGGGCAGAGATGCATTCAGATCTGAGTACAGGTGGAAATGAGATCTGAAAAATGGTTGGAGACTGAGGCAGAATCCTCTGTCTTCCTGACTTCACTTCTCTCTGGGCATCTGTTTCATTATCATTCTTTGGTGCCCAGGGTACATGACAGACTATGCAGTTTACGGCCCATGTAATTTATGTTGTGGACCGAGGAGTCATTAGTGATCCTCAGATAGTTTCTATTTTCTACCTTCTAGGCACTTGGCAGGGTTGCACTTCCCTTATAGCTGGGACAGAGGAGGTGTTGGTGGGGCTGAGGGAATGGGAGCAATTGTTTCAAGTAGGTTGTGAGAAGAACTGTGTCATTTCCAGGTTGAGCTACTGATTCCTTGTGTGAGGTCCTCCAGTGCTTCATTTTTTCCTTTGGCAGTTTGATAGCAGCATTCAAGACGGTGTCTGTCCCAACAGCCTGTGTCCTTGGGTAGCTGCTGTGTAAAGCCTACCCCCCATTGAGTGATAGCACAGGCAGGAGAGAAAGAAACCCCCATTGCTACTTTTGGTGGTGTTACAGCAGTGCAGTGTGGCCTGCTCGGGGACAACCACACAGAAGGACTCTTTTGTCTCACTCTCTTGATTTTAATTCCAAATACTCAGGGGAGAATTTCCGATCGGCTCAACTTAGATCTGGTTTCCAGCAATTGTCCAATCATCAATGACAAGCACTAGGGGTCCTACTGTACCTCGTATGGGGCAGGGTTGGGAGCTTATAAAGGAGATCCTAGTGAGCAGGAAAACATTCCACAAAGGTGTCTATTATAAGCACACATGGCTATATAATTGAATAGTGAGAAGAGCAATACATGAAATTTAAATGCTTTCACCTTTACCATAAAATGTTTAGACTCTTATTACTCATTCAATGTTTATTGACCATCTATTACATTCCAAACACTCTACCAGGCACTGAGGACACAAAGTCAACCCAGAAAGGAAAACTCTTGCTCTCACAGAAACGCAATAAACAAATCAAATGTATTAATGTGTAATAATAGTGGAAGGAGAACTAAAAGCAGGTTAAGAGATAGAGTGAGAAGTACACTAGTTATCTATTGTCCTTTAGCAAATTACCCCAAGATGCAGCAGCTTAAAACAGCAAAGATTGATTATCTGCAGTTTCTGGGTCAAGGATCCAGACACAGCCCAGCTGGGATGATGTAGCTCAAAGTCTTGGGTGAAGTTGCAGCCATGCTGGTTGGTCAAAGTTGTAGACATCTCAAAGCTCCATTGATGCTGGACAGCCCACTGCTAAGCTCAATCAAATGATTCTTGGCCAACCACTGTTCCTCACTGGCTGTTGGCCAGAGGCTGACGTATCCCAGGGGCATCTGGGGACTCATTATAAAAGCATTCGGCTGCTGACTCTGCATATTATTCATCTAGCACTATCCACTAAAAGAGGCAATGCAGGGTTTTCTGATTATTGAACTTCATGATGGGATAGCAAGGAATAATTTATGGAAAGAAAGCTTCAAAATCTAAGTTAAGGCTTATGTAGAGTAAGCTGATTATGCAACTCTAACGAATGTAAAGACCAAGAGACCAAGAAAGATTTTTACCAAATAATAGTAATGGTTAATATTTATTCAGTATTTACTATGTGTCAAGTTTTGTGCTAAGTACTTTTTACATAGGCCTAGAATGGGAAGAAAAGCTTGAGGACAGAGTTCAGGATGATGGGCTAAGACACATGGTCCCCTCTTTGCCCAACCTGTATGGACTCATGTCTGAGTCCTAGAGAGAGAAGGGTTATAGCAGGAAGCAGAACGATGTAATTTTCTTACACAATCTATGAGAGATTTGGGGATTCCAAGGCAGTGCTCTTCAGGAAGCACGGTGCCAGAGTAAGCTACCAGGGAGATTCGCTTCCTTTTGAGCAGACAGGCTTCCACGTCTGCTGTGTCCTGTGGAGCTGAAGTGATTTCAGGGGACTGTGCACACGGGTGACCTCACTGGGCGGACATTGCAGTGGAGGTTGTGTCAGAGCCTGCCGGCCTTGCACAGGCAGCAGCTCTGAGAGGAAGAGAGGAAGGCTGGTGTTTTTCCCAATATGGCCCAGATCAACAGTAGACACAGTAACGACAGCTCCTAGAAACTGCCACAGCTGCAGGGGAGCCCTTAGTGGATGTAAGAAAATAGTTGGGGACACTGTGCAGAAGGGAGGCAGGCCCACAATAATAATCCGAGTGAGACAGAGAAATGGGTAACATTAGCTCTATGATAGGGAAGAATATTTCTGGCAGATGTTGTGAGAATGTTAGAAGGACCTGCACTTACTAATAAAACATTTCCCCCTCTTCCTTCTTATTCCAGTACCCAGAAAGTTGAAACTCTTGGTTTACACTCTTTGAGCTAGGATATGTAGAGTGAAGATATGTAAAGAGGAACAGGAGAAAAAAAAATAACGATTTCTTTCTAAGTGTAGAAGACAACTAAAATACATCTTCAATAAATATTCTAGTGATAGAACCACTAGTTATAAATATCAGTGAATTTTGCATTGTGTTTTTACACTGGCTCTAATAGTGAATTTGTAAAAGTCCAAATACAGAGAATCCTAAAAGCGTATAAAAGTAAAATTGCTTCATTGTGCCTCCATTAAATGGCTCTGGTGTACCCTGAGATGCGTGTTAGTATTTCCTTTCAAATGCTTTAGGTCGAGAAAACAGACCTGCATAATGAATCATCTTGAGCATGAATTAAAACTCTACTGCTGAAAATTAACAAAGCCGTATTTACTCCCATATGATAGCTATCCTGTTCTAGCTGGCATTTAATTATGCAGACACCCAAAGAGATAGATGGTTCTAAAAATCAGCACACTTGAGCTGTGAGACTTGGAGATTCTTGCTAAAGGAATGCTCACTAATAGCACTGCCTTTATTGAGGTACTTGGCTTACAAAATGAATGAATTTTTAAAAATCTGACAGACAACACTTAGATGTTCAGACCATCAACAATTATAATATATGTATACATTATATATATCCACACACATATGTATATTAGAGACTAAAACAAAATTTTTATTTCAAGACTTTCAAGGCCATTCACCATACAATGTATCACTGCAATTCCAAATATTTTGTTTTAATCCATTGATATGACCCATTAGTCCCCTTCAATGAAACCACACCATAAAGAAACTTCTAGTGGCAGGGCAGGGTACAGTGAGGATAAAAAAAACATGGAAGATGTGGTTCAACCATGCCTATAAATTAAAAACAAAGTAGAGATTGGAACTAGCTACACATGAATATCTCCTTAGAGTACAGTATGTTCCTATTTTACTGGATTCCTTAGAAACAAACTGCTCTGTTCCACAAGGTTTTTGTGAGCTAATTATACTGCTACAGGACTTTTATAAATTATTCCTTCTTACTTTTTAATGGAGACTTTATATTCCCCAGTAAAATAAGAGTGGAGTTGTGCATACATCAAAATGTCTTTCCTTATCATCCATCTATACAACTGTCCTAGACTGAATATTGGCCCTCCAAAAATGGCCATATACTTATCCCTAGATCCTGTGAATATGCTACATCACATGACAGAAAAGGACTTTGCAGATGTGATTAAGATGCATTAAGGATGTGGAGATGGGGAGATTATCCTGGATTATCTAGGTAGATCCAGTGCAATCACAGGGTCCCTAAAAAGGAAAGCGGGAGGGCTAGAATCAGACAAGGTAATGTACGATGGAAGTGGAGGGAGAGAAGACCGTGTGGTAGTGGAAGCAATAGTTATAGTCAGAGAGAGCTCAGAAGGCGCTGCCCTGCTGGCTGGACAATGAAGAGTGGGGGCAGGCTTGACACAGGCAGGAATGCAGGCAGCCAATTGTTGGAAAAAGACAAGGAAACTGATTCTTCCCTAGACCTTCTAGAATGCCTGCCACCACCTTGATTTTAGCCCAGTGAAGCTGATTTTGGAGCTGTGACCTGATTGGATAATAAATTTGTGTTGTTTTGAGCCACTAAATTTGTGGTAATTAGTTGCAGCAGCAATGGGAAACTAAAATACCAACTAAATAAATTAGTCCATTTCTGTTTTGTCAACAAGTAATACCAACTAGGTGGATTTCAGCTTCCAAGTATTCACTGTAGCCAAAATACTTCTCTTACTTCCACTGAATGGGACGGAAGCCCATTCCCTCTTCACTACACGTCTGTTCTGCTTTTGGCTGAATATTTCTGTTTGACGTGACTTTTGACAAGTATTTAGTCTTGACAAAGAGAAAGTTAATTGACTCAGCTAATTTATGTTTGTTTTCCCCTGATGTCTGGCTTTCTTTGGGCTCAGCCATGTATGTTATTTTTTTTAAGTTTATAGTTGTGATCTTAAAAATTACAAAGGCATCCTGTTCTCAGCCCAAATGAACAAGACTAGCATACTTGTTTTGCTCTCATTAGCAGCCTTAATGAAGCCCAGGCCTGCAAGTCAGCTCTCTCTGAATTATCCGTCAGAGATGTTACCCTCCACAATGTGGAGGAACTGTACAACAGAGGAACTAAAATGTCTATTATTCTCTTGAAAATGTCTATTATTCTCTTGCTCTGTTATTTTGATTCTTCTATTAAGTTTTTGCTCGCTTGGATTTTAATACTTTTAGAAGAGTCTTGAGTTTGCTTGTCTTTTCGTAGTCTAGCTCCTAAAAAACAAAATGCAGTCATCTTGTCAGCATAGAGTTCAAACCCATTCTTAGATTCCATTTTCATTCACAGTTTCCTTTAGAATTCTTAACTGAATCAGATAGTTAAACAGAAAATTAATACAAATATTGAAATCTCAATATCATAAAGCATCTCAACTTTTAGTTCTGGCATCATCCTTTTTTGCAACATTTTAGAGAGGTCAGGGAACCACATTCCTTTTCCTTTTCCTTTTTTTTTTTGGATTTTTTTCCCCAGATGGTTGAACTGAGATATCAGCACCAAAGAGCATCTGTGGGGATTGAGTGGGTGCATGAAGTTTTGGCTGCCCACATCTAACCCTCTCCCTATATTTGGGGAAAGACCCCACAGATGGGTCCTGTAACACCCTAGGCATTGTCCTAGGCTTGAGTTGAGTTAACTCCTTCTAGCCAAGGAGATGAGATTTTTTCCCTCATAGAACTCCTGATATTGTAGACAAGCTAATCATCAAGTGCCACATCGAATAAACTGCTCTAAAGAGTCAGAAGAGGGGGAATTCAATGAACTATAAATTGGGTAAGAAGAGCTTTTGACTGAAGGGGATTCTTGAGTCCTGCCTTGAAAGATAGGTGGTATTCACATAAGGAAGAATGAAAATGGCGTTCTAGACGAGGAGATTAATTTAACAAAATATATAAAATGGTCAGAAATGGCATGATCCAGTGGAGAAAAGTTGACTCTAATCCCAAATCTACTATCAAGATGAGAAACACTTTTACCTATTTTTAACTGTTCGGGGTGTCCACAAAGATACAATCAATCATAAGATATTATTTAATATGCTGTTATATCCTATTAACTAATATTTTCCACAGGATTTTCCACTGATATTCATAAGTAGGATTAATTTGTAGCTTTCTTTTAGAATTTTTGTTACCTATATTATACTAGCTTCATAAAAGAATTTAGAAGTTTTCTTTCTTTTTATTTTCTATGCTCTGGAGAAATTTAAATAGTATTGGTACTATAAAAGATATATATTTTCCTATAAACCATCCCTTTTTAACATTTAAAAATTGAAGTGTAGTTTATATGCAATATTATATTGGTTTCAGTTGTACAACATAGTGATTCAACAACTACATATGTTAACAAAATACTCATCACCCTAAGTGCAGTTACTGTCTGTCACCATACAAAAATATTACAATATTATTAACTATATTCCCTATTCTGTACTTTTCATCCCTGTGACACACTTATTTTATAATTGGAAGTTTTTTCCTCTTTGTTCCTTCACCTATTTTGAGAGTATTAAGCTAAGTGCAATGAGCCAAAGACAGATATCATATGATTTCACTTACATGTGGAATCTAATAAAAGAAAACAAACAAATGAAACAGAAATAGACTCATGAATACAGAGAAAAATCATGCTTTTAATTCAGGTTCTCAAATTTATTTACTTAGAGTTGAGCAAAATAGCTGCTTATGATCCTTCAGTTTCCTCTGTTTTAGTGGTTATTCCATTATCATTTCCAACTTTTGTACTTTCGTGGTATCTCCCATTTCCCCACTTGATCAGGAGACCTAAGGTTTATATTGACATATTTTTAAGTTGTTTTGGAAAAAGCAGTTCTTGGATTATGTGCTAGTTTTACATGTTTCTCCTTTTAAATCTTAAATTCATTACTAAATGCTTTTTGATTTATGATCCTTCCTTTGTGCTTTCCTTGGCATTTATTTTCCTAACTTGAGTCTTATTTGTAAATATAAATTTTCCAGCTATGAATTTTCCTCTGAGCTTTGCTTTGCTTGTATACCCTGTTTCTGGTGTACCAAAGTGTAAAGTCACTTGGTAAGCAAGCAGATTTACTCAGCTGAGACATACATTGTCCTGTAAAGGAGATAGTTGGATGATCTATTGTTTGGATAACTATGTTTTCAGCAAGTCTCTAAAGCAACAAAGTTATTCCCACTAATTTTCTGTCCTTCCCACTGAGAGCTTGTATTTTGTGCCCCCTGGTATCAAGCTTGGCCCCATAAGGCTTGTTTTGGACAATGAAATGTTAACAGATGGCCTGTTGTGGAATTCTCTCTCTCCTCTTTTCTCTCTGCCCCAAGACCAGTGTGTCCCAGACTGGGTTGTTTCTTTGTCTAGGATCCCAGAATGCAGAAGAAGGAGAGAAAGGATGCAACAAACCAGTGAAAGATATGTAATGGGAGCAAAAAATAAATATTCATTGTAAACTTCTGAGATTTTGGGGTTGTTTGCTATGGCAGCATAAGTGTAGGCTAGCTAAACTGTCTGCTACAGCATGTTCATATATATACATATATTTCTATATTTCTTTATGTGTACCTTTATATACTATATTATATATACATATAACACATAGGATATGTATCATATACACCTAAATATGATAATAGGAACATCTTTTGAACAAATAGTGTGTAAGTACATTTTATGGGACTTGAGATGCAATTTTTGCTAATTAAATTATTATAAAAATGTATAGGTGTGCCTTTGATTTTTATGATACATTTTTAGTCTTAATCATGATTTGTTTGATGCAAAGCCTTTGGTAAAATAATGTTCCTCCATTACAACTTTGTTTCATTGAGAAAATCTCATTGCTCTATACTCATCAGCTTTAGGACATGGTTCTGGAAATTCACTGATATGAAAGAGGGACATTGACTCTACTTATTTGCAATTTTGCAATTCTGATTTTTCTTCTTAAAACCAGTGGTCATAGTGATGTAATGTATCCTCAAAAATGTCTCTCACAGAAGAAAAAAATTGTCTCTTATAGTCATCAGATGTACAAATGGTATGAGATATGAAGATAGTTTAAAATTTTCTTCTAAATAGAAAAAAGAAAATATTCTAATTTTTTCTTAGAAACATAGTCAAGAAGTCAGGTAGTATTGAAAGATTCCAAAATATGCATGTTATTTTGAAACTATAGAATAAGAGTTGTGTCTTTGAAGTCAAAGTGAGTACTCATGTAATTTTACAATTATTTTAATATTGTATCTTGTAGAACACTATTTCTGGTAGATCTAAGCAAAATATAAGATGCCAAAAATACTTGAAACTGTTATTTTTGGCTCAATACCTGCTGCCCTATGTTGTCACTATTTTACATGGCAAAGTTGGCCTAAGTGAAAATTTGGTTAATTGTCTAATTTTGTTCTTATAACTCCCAATTTTCTATATGTTAGTACAAATCTGTTATAGTATGCTAATCTCTGAGTAATCAAATATGCCTCAGAAAGAATAATCTGCAGGGGAATTGCCTCTACAGACCATATGATTTGCATTATTAGTACTTTCCATGTAGTAATTCTACACATTGTTATCATTAGCAACACTATTTCAATCATGAATATCACCAAGTTCAGAAGAAATCATTTCTGAATTGTCTCTATTAGACCATGATCAAGAGGAAAAAATACAAGACCGAGTTTTCCTTTAGTGTTGTATCTGACATTTTTAAATAGACTCATTTTCTGTGGTTTCATGTAACCTATTAGATTTGTCAGTAGAAGGCAAGGAGGCCTGTCTCTCATTAGCACTTCCGCTAGGACTTGAGAAAAATATCCTGGAAGAAAAAAGATTCAATCCACCCCCGCTGACTAGATTTGGAGGCCTTTTATTTTTTGAGAATTTCAGTGAATATCATTTCTAATTTTAGTTGAATACCCCTCACCATATGATGTTACAAGATATAACTAACATAGTACCTGCCTAGAAACATGTTTCTCTTTGATCCTAAAAATGGTTTTTGATTAAAAAATTGGCTTTCCATTATGTTAAGAGTGAGATAGAATTTAAGTGGTAGTAGGGGACACCAATCTATAAATGACAGAACAGAACAGATCAGAATGAAATCTGTTACTTTTTTTTATCTATGTCTTAATTTTTTCCCTTCTTGATGTTTATCTGAGCCCCAATATCCCCTGTATACTTGGCTCAAATTTGGAGTGTGTTTAAACTGTGTGTGTGTGTGTGTGTGTGTGTGTTGTCTTTGCCAGGCAGTTTTAGAAAGTGTTCTTAGCCCAGTCACTTGCCTTGTTCCCCGTTCTTTTTCTCCCATCAAGAAAGATGTCCTTAATGTCTCGCAGTTGTGAAAATCAGTCACTCCCCAACTTAAAATTGCTCACTGGTTCCCTCTTAGCTGAAGATGAAACCCTCACTCCACCATCCAGCATACACAGTCTTCATGACCTGGCCGGAATATGCCGTTCTGGCCTCATCTCCCAGCCCTCTCCCCCTCCAGGGAGTCCGAACTATCTAGCTTTCCCTACAAGCTGTACTCTATGATTCCTCTGTCTTTACGGACCCTGTTTGTGCGGCCTTGGATGTTCTTTACCAACAGGGGAGGCTAATTAATTTCTAATTGATTCCTGTGTTTTAGCTCAAATGCTAAACCCTTTCCACAAAGCCTTTCCTACCTGCCTCAGGCACCCGCTAGAGCCCCCGCTGTACTTTGAACACACCTACTGAAACAGAGATGGCTAGTTTACTGCCATCCATTCCAATATCCATTCTCCCCTTCTTCCCTGATACAAGATTCCTGATTTTATTTGGAGTGGCAGTGCGCCCAGTTCCCTGGACTTCTACCATGACATGACCCTTGAATGGATGGTATGGGGGTGTGAGAGTGGGGTCTTCCCCAAAGGTCTTTCTTGGTGTCTATTAACTGGAGAATTGGTAAGTCTTCAGATAAGACCAAAACAATGTAAGGGGGAACTCAGTTGATAAAAAAAAATAACTGAGCTTTTCTCACCTTCTCTGAACCTGAATTTTCTCACCTTCTCTGAACCTGAATTATGAGGAGTCTAGGTTTCCATAAGAACACTTTCAGGTGAGGAGTGTTCAAGGTTGCCTTTTTATCCCTGGAGGAATACCCATAGACTGAATGGGTCCCCCGTTATGGATCACGAAGTAAGAATGATAAGAATCATAGCTTAAAGTTGATTTATTCTAGATGCATACTGCCCTTATCTAAGCATTATTTAGGAGAGTGAAGGCAAGGGCTGTGTCCATCTTGGACCTGAAAGTATGAAGAGTCCTTCTGAATTCAGCATGACGATAGTTGCAAGAATCGACCAGGGACCACAAGAGTAAGGGGTATCTCAGGAAGAAAGAGTGAGTAGAAGGGCCAGCCACCCATGCACTGAGTGCCTGCATCCAGTGCAAGATCCTCCACTAGGGAATACGAATTTCTCTTCAGTTATGAGCTCATATGATGTTAGTTCTGGAAGGGTACTTTATATCAGATAGCCAGCCCTCTCACTTTACAGGTGAAGAACTGAGACCCATAGAGGTTACATGGATTTGCCTATGTCAGTGGCAAAGCCAAATCAATGCTCTTTTCACTATGCATTATTGATACCAGGTCATTGAACACATCAGTTTTCAATGAAATAAAATAATTTTTAAAAATTGCATGTTTGTACATTTTTATACGGAAGAAATCCACAAGCTTTTTTAAAAAATGAAGTTTGCAAGGGCATCCTTGAGCCACACTATGAATAGTAAATGTTGGGAGAATGCAGTTTCTGTCATAACTCCATCACCTATTTTTCCAAGCTCCTGTGAATGAGATCCCAACAGTAGGTCCCTGCCACTCCCTGGATCCTTCTGCCAACTGGGTTTCTTCTGAAGGAAAGTAGATTTTATTCTCACTAAAATCTTCCTCCTTTGATGCCTCGCTGTACTTGAATTTAAGGCTTTGATGGGAAAATACCTCATTAGTAGGTGTTCAATTCAGAGGCATATGTATTTTCTGTATCTGATCCTCCCTGCATAGAGATGAAAGTTTGTTTCTTTCATCACTGATTGCATTGAAAGCCCCCTTCAGTCAGTTCTGATATTTTTCTTTGATCTTCAACAAGTGTTCACTCAGTACGAAGTGATAATTTGAACTCAGATGCTCACACATTCAATATTATATCTGACCTATATGTGACGGTAAATACTATATTCATTTCCAAAGTGATGCTTTTTCTTTATTTATTAGAGTAGCTATTTTACGCATCACACTTCCCTTACTCAGACAAAATAGTTAACAAAATGAAATTTCAAAATGTTAACATCATTAAATGAATGAATGAATAAACAGCATTTTGAAAGACAAGCATGTGGCTCTAAGTGCTCTAAGTGCAGCTGCAGATGGAGTCTTCTCAGTTGCCTCTCATAGTGACTGGGTCATTGGTGTTTCAAATCTACTCCATGCTTTGGAAATGTTTAGGGTGTGATGCACTTGAAATAATAAATGATCCAGTTTTGTTCCTGGTGTGTCCTTCTGGCCCTTCTGTAGCCTAGTCAAGTGGGCATTCCACATTCCCTGCAGCAGGGTATGAAAGACACAGCAGAAAATGGAAAGAACAAAATCCTTGCTTTTGTGTTTTAAGACTTTAAGTCTCAGTAAAAAGAGAGGAACTCAGGTTACTGGACTATAGGCTGAAAGACCATATGGTAAGAGAATATGTGGGAACATTCCTTAAGCTGGGAAGGTTACAAGAGGAAGGGAGAAGATACAATTAATTAGGGAAGACTTTGGTGAAACTGGGATAGACTGCAGAGAAAGGAAAAGAGATGGCATCTGGAGATGGTTCAGTGGTTCAATTGAGCAAGCGGCCAAGGTATTCACTACCCATGAGCCATGAAGAAGTTAAGATAGTGCCCATAGGATGTGTAGTCTTCTTCTGAGTGAGTATCCCCGGGCATGAGGAGCTTGGTTCTTGCTCTTGATCTTAGCTTCTTAAAGAGAAACTCCCTTGCAGTGGTCAACATGCCACCTATCGCCCCTCAGCAGAGTTGTTATGACTTCTTTTCAGAGTTTTTGATTGGGTTCTGAATCAAACGATGCTACCTCTTACTTGATGTCCTAGGACATCCATAATCCCTCTGAAGGAAGGCAGTGTCCTGGTCTGTAAAACTTACAGTGAATGAAAGTAAAAATCTTGTGACCTTGGGTTTAGGTTTTTCAATATTTTCTGGCCTACAGTATAAAGAATTTCCCTCCTGTTCTTTCTGCATAAGGATAACTGCTACTTGGGTTAATTTCTGTTTAGCATTAAAGGGATTTTTTCAAACCTGTTCTGTCATCTAATGAATGCTACACCCCCAGAGTTGCAATTTGGGTACCTAGCATTAATGCCCATCAGTGGTAAATTTTGGCAGCAAAGAGTACATACTTCTGTCATTTCAAGTAATGTCATACACACAAAAGTATCAAGGTCTCTCCAGGTCCAGAAGAAAAGTGCTATTTTAGACAAATCCTGAGCTATGAGCCTGTGATATGTGTGATGGTTGATTTTATATGTCAACTTGGCTGGGCCATGGTGCCCAGATATTTGGTCAAATGTTATTCTTCTGTGAAGGTGTTTTTTGGATGAGGTTAATACTTAAATTAGTGGATTTTGAGTAAAGCAGACTGCCCTCCATAATGTAGGTGGGCTTCATCCAATCAGGTGAAGGCTTTACTAGAACAAAGACTTCCTGAACAAGAGGGAATTCTGCCAAAAGATTGTCTTTGGCCTGGGACTGCAACTCTTCTCTGGGTCTCCTCCCTGCTGGTCTAACCTGCAGATTTTGGACTCACCAAGCTTCCATGATCATATGATTCAGTTCCTTAAAGTCTCAGTCTTTCTCTGTCTCTCTTTGTCTCTATCTATATATCTATGCATCTGTGTGTCTATGTATCTATCATCTACTGTTGGTTTTGTTTTTCTGGAGAACCATGACTAATATATGTAAGACTGGTTATTCCAGTTGTCTTATTGTTGCATAACAAACAACACTTGGTGGCACAACTGGGATGGCTCAACTATGGGCTTAAGTAAAGACCCACTTTTAAGGTAGCTCCCACACACTTACATGCTAATAAGGTTGTACCAGCTGTTGTCTGGGAACTCAGCAGCCCCTGACCCTCCACAGGCTGCTTGGGTCACTCACAGCATGAGGACTGTATTCCAATAGCAAACACCCAAGAGAGAGAACCGGGCAGCGGTGTCACCTTTTATGACCTAGCCTTGGAAGCCACATAACATAATCTCTGCCATCACAAACCCAGATTTAAGGGAGAGGAATTCTAGGGTTGCCAGATAAAATACAGGATGCTCAGTTACATTTGAATTTCAGATAAATAATTTTTTTCTGTATTAAGGTTGTCCCATGCAATATTTGGGTCATATGTATACTACATAATTATTTGGGTTTCCTGCATTTTTTACTGGTTAAGTCTGGCAACCCTATTACAGATCTTCTCCATTGATGCAAGAAGAGTCAAAGTCACATTGTAATGAAAACATGTGGAATGACAGTATTTTGTGCCCATGATTGAAAAATACCTTCTGTCCCAGTCTACTCTCTGGCCACAACAGGTCCCACCCCTCTCATATGCAAAATATACCATCTCTTACATCCAAAACCAAGTCTCATCCCTTTAAGAATCAAGTTGAAATTCAGAGTCTCATCTGTCTAGATGAGGTACAGGGGCAGATGATGCTCCCTGGTGGAGTACCACTTCTTAGGTACAATTCCTTAAATATCATTTCTTTTAATCTGAAGACCAATGAAGAGACAAATCTGTCCCTCATACATTCAACATACAAGAATGAGACAAATGTAAGACAGTTGCTATAGACACTCCCACTCAGAACCAGGAAATAGGAGTGTACACAGCTGTTACTGCTCAGGGGCAATTCTGAAATTCACCAGACCTGCTGCAGGTTCCTTGCTTAGGACTATGACCTGTTTCCTGGGAGGCACTCTCCAGCACTCTTTGCTCTCTGAACTCCTGGTTCTTCTGTCCTTGGAGTCCCCTTTCCTTTTCCTTAAGAAATGGCCTGTGTTTGTAGCTGAGTAGTTTTCTAAGGCTGTTTCCTGCCCATAGCAGTTTGGAAATGCAAAGACCTCTTTCCATTTTGTGTTATGTCTGTTGCTTTCGGTCTAAGTTGATACAGTTTCTTTGAAAATGTTATGACCTTTTTATGTATCAATTTATAATCTTCTCCATTTTGTCTCTCCAGAGATCAAAGTCCTAGTCACAAATCTCTAGACACTACAATCTTCTCCACCAAGACTCCCTGGGAGACCGTGCTGGAACAAGGACCTTAAGATTCCTAGAAGCCCTGTTGTTTTGGGGTTCCTGTTTTTGTTGTTTGCTTTTACATCCTTAAAAAAAAGTTTTTATTTGGAAATACTTTCAAACTTAGGAAAAGTTGCAAAAATAAGAAAACAAAAAGCAGTATAAGGCATACCCTCCAGACCCTTTACTCAGATTTGCTTGAACTTGTTAGCTTCCTGTGGCTGCTGTCACAAATTACTGCGAACTGGATAGCTTAAAACAGCAGAAATTTATTTGCTCACAGTTGTGGAGGCTAGACTTCCAAAATCCAGGGTCATACTCCTTCCGACAGTTCTAGGGGTGAATTGTTAGATGCTTTTTTAGCTTCTGGTGTTGCCTGCAACCCCTGGTCTTCCGCGACTTGTCTGCAAAGCTCTCCAATCTCTCCTTCACCACACGGCTTTCTCCTGGTCATCTCTTCCGGTGCCCCTTCTCTTCTAATCAGAACAGGACTAAGAGTCCACCCTACTCCCGAATGACCTCATCTTTCCTAAATTTCATCTACAATAACCTATTTCCAATTAGGCCACACTCAAGAAGTTCCAGGAAGGACACGATTTCTTGGGGATACTATTCAACCCAATGCACATCTATAGTTAATGCTTTTTCCCATTGGGTTTAAATTTGCATTCTCTCTCTCCTCTCTTTGTTTTGGTTTCTTTCAGTTTTAGGGGTTGCCCCTACCCCTACCCTGTTCCTATTCTTATGGATTTAATTTCCTTTTTAAATATGTGGGATAATGATATACTTTCAAAAGTCAAAGAAGTTTCACACCCTCTCATATCCTCTATACTCCATTCTTCCTGTTTTTAGCTAGAACCTACTTTACTTTTTTGGTTAATCTAGCCTATATTTCTTTTTGTAATGATAAGTAGATATATGAAAGTTTTCTTTCATTTTCCTTTCATCCTTTCACAAAGGTAGCATAATATACACACTCTTTAGCACTTTGCTGTTCTAACTTAATAATATCTCCTAGAAATAACTCCATAACAATTCACAGAGGTCAACCTCATTTTTTTTTTTTTTACAGCAGCACAGTATTCCATTGTGTACATGCACCATAGTTTATTCAACTAATCTATGTTTGGGTATTTAGGTAGTTTCCAATATTTTGTGTTACAAATGATGCTACCATGAATAGCTTTGTGCTTGTGAATCCTCTAGGTAAATTTCTAGCTGTGGCATTTCTGGGTTGAAGGCTAAGTACAGAGGTAGTGTTGTTAGAATTGCCAAATTCCCCTCCATAAGGGTTTTTCCCCTTCTGAGTTCTACCAACAATGTATGAAATCACATACTTATTACATCTATGTTCATGACTGTTTTCCTTGTTTGTTTTCTGATCATTTAGAAGAGAATTCCAGATATATTATTTTAACCTTAAACATTTCAGTCTGAACCTCAAACAAATAAGGATGTTTTTAAAAAAAGGGAAAACAATCCCATCATCACACCTTACAAAATTAACAGTAACTCCGATTGCCCTTCCAAGGTTTTCAGCATTATTAGCAGGGTCCAGAGTGAAATACAGACTTCTGGACTCTTTATCGAGTGCTCTTTCCTGTTATAACACCAGGAGAAAATAAAACTTAAAGCCCAAGGAGAAAAAGGAGAATGAGTTCAATTTCACAAGTTGTTACAAATGGTAGGTTGATCTTAAAAATATTTTAAAATGCAATAAATCTGGTGAACACTGACATAGACTTCCTGCAGGGAAAATGTCTTGATTTAAAAAAAACAGTCAGACGTAAGGTGAAAATAAGCTTTGTGGGATAACATCACCCTTAGGGGGAGTAAATGGTAATGTTGACTACCAGTTAGCTGGGTGGATTTCCATCTCTTGCTAGAGAAACCCTCAGCATATCCTCCCATGTGCAGTGAAATCACCCATCCTCCCAGACTTTGTGGGGAGTTTTTCAAGAGGAGGCTCTCTTCTCTCACTCTGCAGGAAGTGAATCGATGGCAGTGTTCTGCATAGCTAATGTGGGTGTCTGCTCACGAGGAAATCTCAGAAACCTCCCTCCCGGGCTTTAGCTGTAGACCAGGGAAGAGGAGATGCTGAGAATAAAGGAAGGCATAGACGGGACTTAGATGGAGCAATGCATTTTCATTCTTTGAGAGAAAATTAACAGGTAGAAAGAATCCCCCAGGGCTGCAAATGACAGTCCTTTTCACAGCTGTGCTTCCGTCTGTTGCCAGGCATGCTAGTTTTGTGCATCCCGAACTGGAGAATAAAATCCCCCATTCTTGTTTCTTGGCCCTTAAAAAATTACTCTAGAAATTTGATCTCTGGTTTATTTGGTTACATATGTGCAAAATGCTTAAAGCACATGTGTGAAAAGGCAGTTAAATACAGCAGCAATTAAATCAGCACTTAAGAAAATGTTTGGATAGTTAAAACTCTTGAATCTTGATGAGGTGGTTAAATCATACTCCAAGATACAGTTTAGAGACTCTATTAGGCCATAAAAGTTCTTTGCAAATCCCACTTGAATTTCTTAGGATGACGGTCTGTGTTAATAGAGTTGTTAAAATGTGAGCTACTGGGAGTCAAACCTGCAGAGAGAAGCTCTGCCCAGTCGAGGCATTCTTCCTCCCGTCCCTCAAGGTTACGGGAGCTTTGCATTTTCCCTGCAGCTGGGACTGGAGCCAGGGCCAGTGTTGACAAAAATGAAGCCAATTCTTTTTAGAACACAGAAGGGGCTTTAGGAAATTAAATGTAAACCTAATAATGATTGGAAGAAATCTTGATTATTTCAAGTACGACTTGTAAGCACAAATCAGACCAAATCATTGAGCTACTTTCTTGAGCAGCCTTGTTTTTATCTCCTCTCATCCCGCATTCTGCCGGCTGCAAAGGTGTTTCTGTATACACATTATTCTCATGGCACAATCCATTCGCAAACATCAGTCTTCAGAGTCCAGCCCTCCCAAGGCCTTTGTGAGGTAGACAAGAGGACAGAAAGGAAGGTACTTGGCCATGAAGCCCTTTGTCCCAGCGGCTTTCCAGGCTCTAATCCGATGTCCACACTCACTGCCAGAAGGGTCTTCCCAAAACACAAACCTAGTCATGTCACACTCATGTAAAGCCCTCTGGTACATTGCTCCAGTTTAACTCCCACAGTTGAAAACAGTTTATATCTCTTGTGTTTTGTCTTCTTTCCTTATGTGGCCCCTTCTGCCTGGTACAAAACCAAATCAAACAAACCCCCCAAACCTATTGATCCTTCAAGGCTCTGTTTTTGTATATTTTCTTTTGTGAAGACTTCCATGATCCTCCACTTCTACCTCTGTTGCTGAGACAGAATTAGGTTCTCTGTTCTGTGTGTGTGTGTGTGCATGGACCACAGTGCTTTCTGATAGACTCCATTACTGTGACTTATAGACTATATTATGGTGAAATATTCACACACAGGCATGTATATGAATGAGCACACGCACTTTTTACCTGTATGCAGAGCTTCTTGAGGGCTGAGCCCTATCTTCTTCCCACACGTTATGCAGCACCAGCTTTTAGAAAATGATGAATCAATCAGTTAAATGATCAAATGCAACAGTCCCAGAAAAGCCATAAGGTTTCTGGTCATCTGAAGGTTGCCTTTATGGAAGAGAATGTTGAGTGTCCCACGTTCACTTGGGTGTGAACTGGACTTACTGTGGTGGTCATTTTGCAATATGCAAACATTGAATCATCGTTTTGTACACCTGAAATGAACATCATCTTACATTGATTATATCTCAATAATAAAGAATTATTCCTGAAAAACAAAAGAGTGTCCCAAGTTCAAAAGAGTTTCATTTTTCTCTGACTCCTTAAGTAGAGATTAAACAAAAAATGTTGAGGACAGGAGAAATTCAGGGTAAGCCATGGGACCTGCAGACATTGCAGAGACTGAGGTCACTGTAGCGCTGGACTATGAAGCTTTGTAAAGCTTTACGTGACATAATTTCATTCTCTTAAAGGAGAAATCACAAGTGAAGCTAGTGTTGGGCAGATAGTTGATCCACAGTGAAGGTAAGGTTCCATTTCTGTCCATCCCTGACAAAGTGCAGTCTACCTGCTCCCTAAATTCAGTCACTGCATGACTCAATGAATGTTCACTGAGTATCTGCTCTTTGGCCAGCACTGTGCTAGGTCTGGAGATACAGTGGGAATAGTGGTGGGCATGGTGAGTTGCCTTCACAAAGTATGATGTCCAGCAGCAAACACTGATGCTCCCCAAGGATCCACCCCTGCCTCTGTCCCCTTTTATACATTCTTCTTGGAAGGCGCCATTTATTTTTGTGGCTTCACCTGTGCTCTAAACACTGATGATTCCATATTTATTCTAGATCTCTCTCCTGGGTTCCAGATTTATATATCCACCTCAACGTGGCCATGGCTTACCCCACTGTGTCCCTCCTGAGGCCCAGTTTTCTCTCCTTGACCCCAGTGAATGTCATCATCCATCACTCAAGAGTATAAGCCGGGTCAACGCCAGCCAATATTAGTTGAGTGACCCCTTTGGGACTTGTCCTGGGAGAATATTTTCATATACATTATTTAATCTTTGGCTTTTTCTTCTGCATATCAGCCTTTCACCTTTACTCCCTTATATTCAATTTGACTCCAGTATGAGCAGGAACAAAGTTTCTTTTCCACCTCCACTCCTCTGCATGGCTAGTGTCCTAATTAAAGTTTCAAAACCTCTGATTTTTGATCATTGGAATCCACACAGAATAAATTCCATTCCCAGTTTGCCATCCAAAAATCCTACATGATCTGGCTCCGACCCAACTACATAGCCTGGCCTCCTTCAGTGTCCAATGTCCTTCCCTACCTCAGAGCCCTGATCTCTAGCAACACTGACTTATTTTATTTTTTAATAGGCACTTCTCTACCATGGTGTCTTGCTGGAGGGGTTCCATTTCCTAGGAAGGCTTTTGTCCCATTTATACTTCTTGAAATCCTACCCAGCCTTAAAGGCCCAGCCCTACCCCCTAGCTTTCCAGTTTTCTGCTATCTCCTCAGGTTTTAGTGGCCTCTGCCTCTCCTACGCTCCTAGCACTCTCACTTTGTGTGGCGGCGGTCCCAGTCGCCCCAGGGGAGCCCAGAGTGAGGCACTGAGGTAGCACCGGCCTGTCTGGTTCCACTTCCGGTTTAAAACAGGACAACATGACATGGATCCTGAGTCCCATGGTCTTGGATTGTGGTGCCCTGAATCCAGGATGGAGAACATCCCGACACCAATGCACTTCTGGGAGCTTTGCTGCTTGAGTTAGTTAGAAAGGAAAAATTTATAAAGGAACACATAAATGTCCTGTGAAAAGAAAACTAAACAAAGCAAACTCTTCTAAGTATGGTGGGGTCATTGCGGGAGATAAGAGGGAAAGGGCAGGGAGTGGCAAGCTAGGTTAAGGGGGTTCACCTGGACAGAGTAATAAAATGAGGTGACAGGAGCAGTGAACGCATCAAGGCAGGCCCCTAAATACCTGTCACATCATGTGCTGGGGAGCCTACTTTGCCACAGATGGCGCGAAGTAAGATGACTGGGCCTTGGGTACCATGCAAAAACATGCCGGTGTGGAGGCAATAGTGACTGTAAGTGATTCTAAAACTATCTGGAATCAGATGACATGTAATCCAGGGCAAAGTTCAACAGGCCAAAAAAAGCATATAGCAAGTAGAGCATAATTTGGACCACAACAACAGTACTAACAACAAAACCTGTAGTTCCTCAATTAGATTTTACCTCTTGGATTATACGAAAAATCACCTCGAAACGTTGATTTTTTTGGTAAAGCAGTGCGGTGCACTGAGTAATACTGACGTTTGGACTCATTTATGTAGTGGAAAATAAAACTGTCCACTAAACTAGTGGTGCCCTTGAAACCGGGAAATGTTTTTCACCTGAGAATGTTACATTATGTGGTTGCGAGAGCAGGCGCTACCTGCTGTGAACGTGCCCCTAACTTGTCCCCGCTCCTCTGCCCAGGTCGTCCCTCCCTCTTCTGGGCTGCCATCACCTCGTGGGCATAGAGCAGTTGTGGCATTTCTCAGACTGTCTCCCCTCTAGAGGGAGAGTTCTGTAGGGATCTTCAAGCCATTTCTTAAATGTTTTGCATTTTGCCCGACAATGAAATTTAAGTTGCGTTTTGCTTTTTTATAATTATCTTCACTTAGCAAAGCAAAAGAACAGAGTGAAAACATGGAGGAAGAACATGGAGGAAGCTGTTCAACTGCAGTCTGCCCAGGCCAGACAGGAAGGAGGTGAAGTGTAGACGTAAAACGAATGAAAGCTTGATGGTCCTTCATGAAGGAACGAGCATCTGCTGAAGATTGTTCTGAGGAGGGAAGATGCTGACTGCATGATTGTAAGTCAGGGTTTAATCTGTCAGGGATTCCAAACTGCATCAGGCCACACAGCTCCAAGGGCCAGGGGCCTGACGGGAGATGGAGTATTGCCCTCCTCAGAGAGAAAGCAGGCTGCCCTACTGGGTTGCTGAGCTGGCTGCCTCTGGTGTAAGCAGAAGAGGGATTGCACATGCAAGGAAGAGCCTGAGGTACATTGCAGGGGTTCTAGTCCCCCTGCCCCCAAGCCGGTGCAGGGGTCTCTTTACCGAAGAGATCATCAGGCTTAAAGTCTGCGGCCCTGTGTCTAAAACTGGGTCACCTGGAGCTCTGAGCATGTTTCTCCGTTGTTCTACTGGGCGTTAGAATTCCTGTGCTCTCTTGGTCCTGGAGAGCAGATCTGCAGGCCAGTGAGGTGAAGGATGAGAGAGCACGTGTGTTAGCGTCCGATACCCTGCCATTAGCCCTTCACTCACTTGGGCTGAGGCAAAGTCCTTTTTTAAAAGGCAGACATTGCTTATCAGTCATTAACTTCTTAACTTTCCTGAAAGACCTTATCTACAAATGGATTTAAAGGAAAGGTTGGAAGAAACGAGTCTTGGGGTCTAAACACCACTGGGGCTGGCTCATCAGGCAGCCAGGGGAGGAGTGAGGGAAGATAGAAGACAGACTAGATTGGGAGCAGGGTGTTGGAAGGAAAGACAGAAAGGCACAGAAAATCCCCCCTGCCTCAGTGGGTTCCTGGGCTGGCCTGGCCTGCAAGGGAATAGATTGGGCCAGAGACCCCGCCCACTCTACTCTGCGTGCACCAGGAGCCTGGCCAGGCAATAGGTCTGGGAGCAGGGACAAAACTTGAGGCAATAATGGCCTTTCTTACCACTGAGAACAAGAGTTCAGCTCATTTAAAGAGAGATGGTGGAGAGGGGGCTGTGCCAGAGAAAACAGACAAGCAAAACAGAACCTCACCCAAGACTTCAGGCCGAGAACACGAATATAGGAACGTGGATTGCTTTCAGAAATAGGAGCTGGGCTGTAAATGACAAAACATGTGAAGGCCCTAGTGGGGAAATAGATGATTCCGAGAAGACCAGTCCCTTCAAGATCTCTGTGAGTCTTCAGAGTAAACCTCATTTTTTACCTCCAAACCAAGCAGCCCTTGAAACAGGGTTTCTCAACCTCAGCAGCTATTGACATTTGGGGCTAGATAATTCTTCCCTGCAAGGGGTTGTCCTCCACTTGGTAGGATGGCCAGGCAGCATCCCTGGCCTCCACCCACTAGATGCCAGGAGCACCCTTTCCCCGGTGTGACAGTAGAAAATATTCCCAGACGTTTCAAATTCATCATGGGGGCACAAAATCTCCCCCATCTGAGAACGACTGGCTTAAATGTTCTAAAGGAGGACGTTTTTTTGTTTCTTGGTTCCACTGTTTTTTCTATTTTTTCATCACTGGACTAAGTTTATAAACCCTGCTTTACATAATTAATTCATGTGTTCGTTCATTCAACCAAGTTTCCTCCTCATTAACCTGGTAATGGTAACAAAAAATGACACTTTGGAGGTTTAAGTGAGATTGTGTTTGAGCAAATGGTAGATCAACCATGTCATATTTAACTAATTAGCAGTCTGATTAGCATATTTGCAAAATTATTAAGGGAAACAGTGTAGAGTGCTTAACTGAAGCCCTGAGTTTGGAGTCAGAAAACCAGTAGTCGAGTCGGCCCACACGTGTCTTCTGGCTGTTCAACCTCTCTAAAGCCTTAAAGCTAAATGGATTTAATGTGGCCATGTGTAGATCACCCCCTCCACCAGGCATTGCCATTCCATTTTCCTGCAATGTGAAGCTGAAAGCACGTAGTAAAAGATTTCTACTAGGAAGCTTTCTGTTGAATACTTTGTCTTAGTCTAAACAGTTAATACCTCATTAGTTGCATAAAATCAAACACAGATTAGACTTGTATTTGTAAACTGGGAGAGGTAGATAGGTATGAAAAAATAAGAGTAAAACAGAGGTAAGAAATCTCAAAAAGGATGTTTGAATAACTGCATAAATGTTTATTAGAAATATGAAAATAAGACAGAAACACTTTTAGCAAGTGACTGAAACAGAAAAACTGAGAAAAATATACATCACAAGAGGCTAAAAGTGACTTACATCACAGAAAGTGCTCTAAAAGTTAAACATAAGAAAAAGACAGTTGAAAGTAGCATATGGTACAAAGACCCCCGAGGAAGCTGGTTTATGCAAATTGACTTAGAGGGATTGATTTTAGCCTTAAGTTAAATTACTTTCTTAGAAAACTGCACTGCTCTGGTGATTCTGGGGTTAGGAGGTCAGTTTCTGGAGTATAAAGAAAAAAAAGTGTAGGCAGATACAGGAAAAGTAAAAGGAGGCAGTGTAGAGGGCAAGCTCGTGCCCAAAGCCTGCATCTCTGGAGGCCTGGCACTTGATAAAGTGGAGCCATGCCTGGGCTGAGCCTCCAGAGGCCCCCTCAGCGAGGGCCTCCCCTGCCGGCCTCCCAACCCTGGTACTCACCAGCGACTTGTCCTGCTTCATTTTTCCTTGCAGACCTCATCTCATTCCTAAGTATGTGTTTATTTGTTTATTTCTTTATCGTTTGTCTCCTGAAACCCCTCCCCAACAAGCAACGCCTCCCACACATGCACACACGTGCACACACATACAAATGCAAACATTTTAGTCACTACTGCTTTTCCAGGGCTTTTCCTTCCTGCCCCTACAGAACTCTTAGGTGCTCAGTATTAGCTATTTGTTAGGAAAAGTAAAAGGAGGCAGGAGATGCCGGACCCCTTACACACCGAACCCTGACTCCCGCAACAGTTCTGCCAGGCAAGGATCACATCACATCTTCAAGAAATGCACAGATCTAGGAGAGTGGGTTAAACGAAATCATGATAATTTTTTTTTAATATGAAGACACTGATGTTCAGGGAGGTTCAGAAACATGGCTAAGATCACACAGCTAGTAATGAGCCTTGCTGGTACTTAAAGCGAGGTTGTTTAACTAAGGACTTTCTAAAATGCCATAGTGCCCCAAAGAAGCGATGAGAAAAGGGAAAGAAAGGTCTTGCTTTCTCTTCCAAAATGTCCTTCAACTTCCAGCTGACCCTCTTGTGAACCTGAGGTCTGCTGCATGCTTGAGTGTAGAACAGAGGTCTAGAAGGCCTGTTGAAGGTCACCTGGTTCAAGTAACTGACCTGACCAAGGTGGGAGACAGCTTCCCAAGGTCCCAGCTCTGGGCTCCAGAGCCTTCTGGAGATGATGCTAGAGTAATTCTTCCCAGTAGAAATATAATGGGAATTTTCCAGTAGCTGCATTTTTAAAAAAGGAAAAAGAAACAGGTAAAATTAATTTTAATAATGTAATTTGTTTAGCTCAATATATCCAAAATATTATTTCAACATGCAATCAGTATCAAAATTACTAATGACATATTTTATACTAACTCTAACATTAATTAACTAAAATTTGGAATGCAGTTCCTCAGTTGCTCCAGCCACCTTTAAGTGCTCCATAGCCACACGTGGTTGATGATGGTAGTAAAGGAGGACATGGTGCTAGAGAAACACGTGCTGGTGGCAGTCAGGAGAAGGTCTCTTGTGTGTCCCTGACTGTAATATCTCATTAAGGATTTCGGTGTCTCCTTAGCACGGCGGCTCAGGGTGGTCAGATTGCCTGCACAGTGGCTCAGTGTCCCAGAGAATAGGGCAGAATCTGCTTGCCTTTCATGATCTAGCCCCGAAGTTCACATTGCATTGTTTCTGCTGTATTCTATTTCTGTCCATAAACAAAGTTTGATCGGAACATAGCCACGCTCATTTGCTTACATATTGCCTATGGCTGATTTTGCACTACAGTGGTGGAATTGAGTGGTTGCAATGCAAAACCTAAACTATTTACTATCTGGCCCTTGACAGGAGGAGTTTGCTGACCCCTGCTGTAGAATATCAGCATTTTGAATGGTGTGGTGAGGACTCCCAGTTTTTAAATGGCAGAGTAATGTTAAGATGATGCTACCTCTTTATCTTGGAAATTACCTCCAAGAAGCAAAGGAAAGAAAAATTACCTATAAACTCCATCTTCAGCAATAAAGGAAATGTCTATAATCTTGAACTATAATCTACGAGGAAATGCCTTGGAGTTCAAGTGGGGCTATAGGAGAAACTGAGAGAGGATGCTTGGGTCTGAATGTCTCAGAGAAAGCGGGCAGAGCACAGTTCTCCAAAGCGGATGGCCCATCCTCGGGGGCAAAACCTACAATTTCTTACTTAGATCTATAGGAATATCATGAGCAGTGATGGCAGGAGGGCTGTTGAACTGGATGTGACACCCGGAAGAGGCAGGGAGGACGGCACTGTATCCCAGAGACCTTGTTACACTGTAAGAAGAGCAGAGAGATTCTGTATTAAGAGTAGATGCCCCTAGTTCTCCAAATTTATTGGTAAAAGTGAAAGCTAAAAACTGACACCCACAACTCTTTCTGCTTTTGCAGGCATATTAGTTCCCTGGGTCTGCCATACCTAATTTCTACAAACTTGGCAACTTAAAACAACAGAATTTATTCTCTCCCAGTTCTGGAGGCCAGAAGTTCAAATCAAGGTGCTGACAAGGCCGTGCTGCCCCTGAGGTCTGTAAGGGAGACTCTTCCCTTGCCTCTTCCAGCTCCTGGTGGTCCTAGTGTTCCTTGGCTTGTTATCACTCCAGTTCACCCTCTGTCTTGACATGGATTTCTCTCCTGTGTCTCTATAACTCTGTGTCTCAAATTTCTCTCTCCTTTCTCTAATAAGGACACTAGTTACTGGATTTAGGGCCCACCTTAAATTCAGGATGATCTCATATCTAGATCTTTAACTTAATTAGATCTGCAAAGACCCTAATTCCAAAAAGCCAATATTCATGGTTCCAGGGGTTAGAACTTGGACATTTCTTTTTGGGGTGTAGTGGTTTTAAAAAATGGCCTTAAATTCTTTGACACTTCTTGAGGGGATCTCCCTATGAATTTTGGTGACCTACCCATTAAGCAGTAATTACTGAAGCCTCCATCTTCCAGCCCCTGGCAAACTTTAATTTACTCTCTGCCTCCATGAATTTAACTATTCTAGCTATTTCATGTAAGCACAGTCATACAGTACTTTTCCTTTTGTGTCTGGCTAATTTTACTTAGCGTAATGTTTTCATGGTTCATCCTCATTGTAGTATGTATCAGAATTTCTTTTTTTATTGCTGAACAATATTCCATTGTATGGATATATCACATTTGTTTATCATCTGTTCATCTGTTGATGGACACTTGGGTTATGTCCACTTTCTAGCGATTGTGGCTAATGCTGCTATGAATATTGGCACACAAATATCAGTAAGAGTCCCTATTTTCATTTCTTTAGGGTATATACTTATGAGTGGAATTGATGGTTCAATATGGTAATTATATGTTTAGTTTTTTTGAGAAACCAATGAACTGTTTTCCAGAGCAGGTGCACCATTTTTCAGTCCCACCAACAACAGACAAGGGTTCCAATTTCTCCACATCCTAATACCTGCTGTTTTGTTTTGCTTTGTTTTTTGACTATAGCCATCCTAGTAGGTGTGCAGTGGTGTCCCACTGTGATTTTGATGTGCATTTCCCTAATGAAGAGTGATGCTGAGCAGCTTTTCATGCTCCTATTGGCTATTTGTAGATCTTTTTGGAGAAATGTCTATTCAAATCCTTTGCCCATCTTTAATCAGGTTGTTTGTCTTTTTAGTGTTGAGTTGTAAGAGCTCCATATATATTCTGGATATTAACCTCTTATTAGATATATGATTTGCCAATGTTTTCTCCCATTCCTGTGAGCTGCCTTTTCAATCTGTTGATGGTGTTCTTGGATGCACAGAAGTTCTTAATTTTAATGAAAACCTGTTTATCTATTTCTTTTTCTTTTGTTGGAGTTGATCTTTAGAGCGACTATTTGCTGTTAGGTGAGCAGGGTGGGTTCTGCTGACCATTTAGATCTTTGATCATGACTAGGCTTGACTAGAAAGACTTGTCTCAGGAACTCCTTATGGCCCCACGGTACAGCCGTTCACTGGATGGCAGAGGAATCTGGAGAGAGAGTCCAGATATCACCTTTGTCTCATCAAAGCATGTTCTTTGGGATCATTATTCTTTCAATGAGTCCCAAATGGCCTCAGTTCATCCAAGTGGCTGACCCAATTCTGGGGAAAAAATGATCTCTAGCCTGTTTTAAATCCCTTTTGAGACTCCCTCTTAATCCTGGACTTTTTACCTTCTCAGAGATGCCTGTGTACATAGAGAATAAACGGTGGCTAGTTTCTGTCCCCACCCCCACTCACTAAATTTAATCTTCTAAATACCTTATCAGTTTCAATTAAACCTTTCAATTTCAATGTTCTGTATCATTAAGAGGACATTATCTGAGTTGTGTGACCAGTGATGTCTTTCATCTGAATTGTCCACAGTATTCTAATGCTTATAACAAGCACAATGTTACCAGTTGTACAGTTTATTTTTCTTCCTAGAGATAACTTTGGTATTTCTTTTATTTCTCCATCTCCGATGGGGACAATAAGGTACAGCAGTTGTGTGCTTGTGTGTACGCATTCGGATAAATGCATTTGACTCTGAAGATGTAGACAGATTCTCAAATACCCCGGGAATACAGAGTCATCTTTGCCCTTTTTGGGCTTCAACTACAATTTTTTTGCCATTCCAGAAAGCAAAAGCACACTCACACAGCACATCCAAGAAACTATGGAAAGATTTTGGGGGCCAATTCCCTATACTCTTTCTTTCAGAATAGTCTTAGTTTGTGGAAACTGCCAGTAGAGTGACTTAATTAGTAAAAAAATTTAAAGAGAAACTTGGCATGAGCCTCACATTTTCGCTGCATTCATAGTCCCATCCAAGTGATATCAATGTGGAAGAAATGGTCTGAGAGAACAGAATTGGAAAATATTTAAATAAGCCATTAGTCCTGCCAACTCAACACCAGGGCATCCTGACCACACTTTTGGAACTACAAAAAACAAGTTATAAACCTCTGCACCCTGGGAATGATTACATCTGGCACGGGAAGGGGCAGGGTGCGGCCCTTCAAGCCAGCCACAGCTGATCCTCAGGGTGCGTTTCCAGCCTCTTTGGGAGGAGGATAAATGGAGCCAAGGAGCCTGCACAGCCATTCATCAACAGGAAGGGAATGTCAAGGGTCACAGGAAAGGGTAACAGAAAATGGGAAAGAATGGGTACAGGACTAAAATGCTGCCAAGGACAGCTTTGTACAAGGGGGGAGTCTGATGGAGGAGATAGAAGGAGGAAGACTAAAGCTTTTCTTCCTAGAGCCACCCAGCTAAGAAGGAATGTGGGTGTGAATTACTGGAGCAAGAGAATCCAGAAATTCTGTTCTATGAATTGATAGTTCTCTAACTTTAATGTGCTTCAGAATAACCCAAGGATCTGTTGAAATGCAGATTCTGAATGAAGCTAGTCTGGGCTGGGACTGAGGTTCTGCCTTTCTAATAGACTCCCAGGTGATGCAATGCTGCTGGACCCCACTTGTGTAGCAAGGTTGAAGATAAGGTAGAAAAAGAATGAAGAAGGGAATGAAGGAGGAATGGAGGATCAGAAACCCCAGTACTTTCCCTATAGGTCAAGCCATGGGCCCACTTCTAGAGCAGGTCCTTTGCCTTGTTCTGTAACTGAATCTCCCTGGTAGGGTCCATGATAGAATTCCATCCTGTAAGAATTGTAGGTGTTTACTTCTCTTGAATCTACGTGACAATGGGTGACTCAGAGTGTTGGAGTGGTTCATTCTCCTCATTGTGTGCAGAGACATCAGGACATCAGGGTATTGAAACCCTTAAAGCAGGGACATCTCTGTTCCAAGGAAAGGCTGGACAGGAGAAGCCACATGAACTCTAAGTGTCTGTATAAGTGATCATACATCAGACATCCTTGGGAATGCCTGGAGAAAGATTTTACTGGTGAACCTGGTAAGAGTTAGAGAAATATGTGGTCCTCCAAGGTATCACCTGTGTGCAGCCCGGAGAGCCAGAATTGGGTGCCTGCCCCCAACAACCCCCCGGGAAGAGAGTGCAGCATCCATCTGCCTTTTCCCCCACTCCCCCCTCCCTCACCAGTGCTGGAAGAGTTAGAAGAGGGTGGCTAGGAGAGTATCTGAACCCCAGACTATACCCCTTTTCTGTTTCTCCCTGATCTTATACACTTCTACAATGCGTTTTAACATGTATTTCTTTTACTGTGAATTTGCATGTTTATAATTCTTGCAATTTTTTGATTGCATTTACATTTTCTTGTTGATTTGTGAAAGCTCTTCATACATAGTAACACAATTAGGCCTTTCTTGTATGTGTGTGTATGTGTGAAGTTTTAGAGATATATGACCTTCAGACATGCAGACGACACTCTTTGTGAATCAGTTCTGTGGGACATTCTTGTCTCGTGGTTCACTAGTGTCCCATGAAAACTACTGCTGCTTAACAAGCAGTGGTTCAAGAACAAGCGGAGGTTAAATAGTTACCACCACCAAGTGGCTAATTAAGATTCATGAATATTTAGTACCTCATGAATATTTAGTGCCTACTTGGTCCTTCCATCCATTCCAATCTGTTCAGCACATGTACGCTCTACTTTTTTGCCTAACATTTCTCACATGATACCTGCTTCTATACTTCATCTATCTTCCTTACTTCTTTGTTTCTGTAATTTTTCATTGTAGAGTTGAATTTTTCTTTTTTAAATAACGAACACTCATTACTTTCCCTGAGGCACTTTGCAAAACATTTGGGATGCAATATAGGAGGCACACTAGGTACAATTAAAAGGCTCCTTTCTTGAGCTGAAGTTTCTCTCCCAGTCTTGGCCAGGTCACTCGTTTTGAGCCCCAGAGAGTATGGCAGGGGAAACCAGCAACATTCCTTCCCATGGAGGTCTGGGAAAGCCCCCATGTTGAAGTGCCAGGAGAGTCTGCACGTTCTGACAACGAGATGGAGATTCCTCACAGGCCATTCTAAGGCCATTCTGGGGCAAACTTCACTGGAAAGTATGATCGTTCAGAAATTGTAGCATGGTTGTGAATGGCACCAGATTCTCACTGCACACACCTGCACTCCTGAGGTGGTGGAGGGGAGGCTGGTAGCTACCCCCCTCAGCTGTGTGTTAACTCTGTAAAAAGTGAAAAGCAAACTGAGATCAAATCGGAAACATAAACAAATCCTATCTGCAACACTTGGGACATCCCTACAATTAATGGACAAAAGTGAAAACTTAAATTGCCCTCATAAAATGAAAATAGTTATTGGAAAAAACTTTATTTTCTGCATTTAATAGGAATCATTAGGCTTTTATTTTACATGATAAAGGGGGATCAAAGACATTGAAGACCCATTATTTAAAGTCAAAACAATGTTTTATTGGGTTGTCATGAATAAAAATAGACCGAGGTCTTTCCAAAGTTTAGAAACAAAAGTGAATAAATTTAGGAAGGGGACATAACATGAACGGGAAGAAAGTAAAAGAAGTTCTATCCTTAAAATAATAGTTCTTTGCCTGTCCTCCAACTGTTGTGTTTGACAGAAAAACAGAGATAAATCGTTTTCATTAGCTAAGCATATTCTAATGTTCTACTAGCTAAATGGAAATCTTATTACAGTCTCTGGTGGAATAATTTAAGCTAGTATTCTTTATGTGGCTCTGCATATAAATATCTAACTTCAGAGTTTTAACCAAGATCCAAATCAAACAAAATTAGTTAATTTCATCTTTCAGTAAGACATTGTTCAACTAACTCACAGGTGTACTCTTTGGAGAGAAGCCAGCCAGAAAATATTTGAAACTGACTACAGAGAAATTACCAGAATTCACTAAAGACCATAGGTTACAGTTTTAATTACTTAAAGAGCAATTTATTCAAATAGCCAGGAGGGGTTTTAATCTTAGCTGAAAATATTTGGGTACGTTCCATTTTAGTTTCACCTTATTCTAAAATCTAAATCCTGTGTTTTTTTCCTTCCCCAAAGTACCATATTGCTTTTTTGGGTCATGCCAATAAATACAAAGTTCTTATTAGTTGAAATATGGGCAAACAAGAAATACTCACTCACTGTCTACATACTCTTGATCTACATGTCTGAAGTACTTAGGATGAATGATACCCATGCCTCTTTGTTCTACAAAGAGAGCCAAAAATCTCCAAAGATTAGATTTTATTGTGGAGCTTCCAATAATAATACTTGATTACACAAGGAATAGATGTAATAATAGTTTCAGATAATAATAATGCCTAGCACTTAAGCATTTGTCATCTTCAAAGTGTTTTTACTGTTTAGTCCTCATAAAACCCCAGTGAAGTGAAGAAGTCAGCAAGCAGTACATTATTTTTACTTCATAGTCTTGATCTCAAACCACTGAAACAGGTTTGCCTCCTCCCGTATCACTTGTATCCAGCTGGGGTGGATGGATTGTGAAAAACGTCTCCTTCACCATTTCATTGTCTCACATAAACCATGAAGATGGCAGACAGCTGCTCTGTTTGTTGTTTTTATTTTATTTTTTGCCTTATGAGTGTTAGCTTGATTATCTCAATGTTGCCAAAATATCTGGTGCATAATACAAGTGAGACACAATTCCAAGGTCTCTACCTTCTAATTCTGGAATGCTAGCTTTGGGCATTTCCTTACTAGTTATTATCAAAACTATGCTTGAAAGGTAGTCTCGAAATAAGAGGAACTTTGAGGACTTAAAAGCATTTCAACCTCATCTAGATGAAAGAGTTTGGAATTTAAACAAAATAATCCAGACATAAGAGGGAAATACTGAAATATTCTTAATAAAAATGAGTTATTACTTGATTTTTAACATCAACTTGAGAAAAGGAGAATGCAATCATTGCTCCTAAAGCTTGCTACTCTTCATTCTGAGTTTAAACCTCTAGTTGCAGTTTGGTTTAGAGAAGTCTAAGGAATAGTTACTGTATCACCCAGAATAGGAGAGGTTTTACTGTGATAACAAATTAATTGCAGCATCCCAGTGGCTTAACACAGCAAAAGTTTACCCCTCATGCTACCTGTCCATTTTGAGTTAGCTAAGGGATGTGGTTGGAGAGAAGGATCCTGCTGATGGATGCTCTGCACCGTCTTGTCTGTATACCTATACGGAACACTCCTCATTCACTAAAGCAGAGGAAGAAAGAAGCATAGAGAAATCCCATCTACTTGTCTGTGACTGGGGCTGCAAAGCAGCAAATATCATTCCTGATCAGAGTCCGCTGGCCAGAGTAGGCTAGAAGGACAGCAAGTGGACTGAGTGGTGAGCATTGTTGCCTCTGCCACAGTTCTTAAGTGATCCTGATGATATTTTATACATTTTGGATATGTAATGTATATGTCATAATTTATATACATGAAGCTCCTTTTGTATATAATATAGTATTTTATATATACATAATGCACATTATAAATAATTAATCTTATTTATATTTGTTATGAAAAATTGAATGCAAAGTAAAAATGCGTGTTTCCCTTCTAAATACTATGACCATTTCAGAGGAGTAATCCCACTGGGAAAACCATTTTCTCTAATAGAAAATACAAAGAACAGGAAAGAACTGATTCGAATGTCTGTGCTGTGGAACGCTTTGCCTTCATCATTGTAAGTTTATAGAATGATGAGCTTATAACATATTCTTTGCATATTCAACCCAAACCCTCTGCCACTGACATAATTCTGACCATGGAGTTTAAATGTTAGGGATGTTGGAGCAGAGAGAGTAATATGTATGTCCCAGCTATTCACCACAGTTGACTGAGAGACAAGTCAGAATTCATTAACACTCTGGCTGCAGCCTGCCATTCACAAGCTCAGAGTCCCACATCAAGGGGATAGTGTGCTAAAATAATAATCTAAATATTATTTAATGGTGGTGAGGGCTGGGGGTAGTGGGATCTATTTTCAGGCTCTTTTAAGTTTAGTCAAACCACCATAAGGAAGCATGGCTGAACATTTGTAGATGTTAACTGGGTCTCGCCTGGTTTTTAACTTCACTCTAATTTTTGAGGCGTCTCTGATATTTTGCTCCAGGAAATGTGATTAAATGCAAGAAATCCAGATGGATAAGTAGAATGACCACATTTATTAAGGGTTTACTGCATGCCAGGTACATTACTAGGTGTTCAAACATTATCTAATGTAATGTAGTTCCCACAATGATTATATGAGGTGGGTATTAGATCCATTTTATTAATGAAGAAATTAAGATCCAGACACTTTAAATAAACTTGCCCAAAGTCACAAGGGTATAAGTTTCAGAAATATGACATGAACCCACACACATTTATTAACTGATTGGACGAAAGGGTCTATTCTGATTGGTGGAGTTCAGTTAGACTTGATCCTATCCTCAGTGTCACAAAGCTTCCTAAAGTGCACTTGTTCGAGGAAGCCTGCATGACCCTCCTTAACCAGGGCCTGTCGAAATAGCCTTAGATCTCAGAGAAGCTAGAGAAAACCCAAATTAGAAGCTAGGTATTCTCCAAAGGCATATCTCTTGTGCATTAGTCATGTCTTTGTTCTTAACATCTTCATATAATTTCTCTTCCATTTAAATATCTTGCTTGTATTTTTTCTTTCTGTTTGCCACTCCTTCCTTCTGATTTTAAAGTTCTTTGCCTTCACATAAAAGTTGTTCCTCTCATTCCTAAGTCTTTTTTTCCTGAAAGAGACCAATTTCTATTCCTTCCTGGGATGTCACAATGACAGTCACTTACTCTCAGAATGGGGCTAGTCTTTTCTCCAACTCTCCAAGCTTTGTCCTCTCTTCCCACAACATCAGCAAGAACACCCAGGAGACCAGTAGATTCTCTGAAAATGCTGTCCTCTGGCCACTGGATTCTGCCTGGGTCCTGGCACTAGGAAAGAACAAAAACTGAGACCATAGGGTAATGATCTCACTGTGTGCCAGTGGGGCTTGATTTCTACCATGTTCATTTTTGCAGACTCCCTTACTCCAGCGCACCTCCCAAGAACATCCAGTGGGGACACTTTCTCCTGACATAACCAGAGAACGTGAGCTGTCCTGAGCGCCATCCTGCAGGAGCACGTAAGTGAGATCTCAGCGTGAAGTCTGGAGGAGCGTATGCTTTGGAATCAGTGCGCCTTGAGTTGGAGTATGGCTCTAGGGATGCTCATCATAGTCTCCGGAAACCTGAAGTTGAAGGTGTTCTCAAACTGTTCTTTGGGGTCAGCTATGAGGGCAAGGCTCATGAGACATTTGTCAAGTCTTTGAACTCAGGAGGCAAAGCCCCATCCTGTTCTGAGCTACCTGCCCCACCACTCCACCACCACACACACCTGTCCAACAGAGCTCTGAATTCATTCCCACATGAAAACCTTCTCTGAGGGGCAAGCAGTGTGAAATCTCTTTGGGGGTGGGGTGGGGACTCGTGTTTTAAGCAGGTGCACGTGATAAATTCAATAAATACATTTTACTGAATGAATGAATGTTTCTCACAAGGAATTGTTCCACAAAGAGGGACTTGCAGTGTAGGAGGCCCTGATGGGGCCTCTGAGAACAAGTGGGAAGCAAGGGGTGGGAGCAGATCTCTGCTGTCTGCTCAACTCCAGAGCCCCAGCCACAAGGTGCATCCTATCAGCCAGGCAGCCCCAGGATGCTGCCATGATTCCCTGAGGAGAAACCCTGGAATGGGGCATTGGCGTTCATTTTCCCAGGGGCTCGTTCCCGCTGGCTGAACCCAGACCGTGATGATGGCTCTTGCTCCCTTGGGTTGCTTCTCCCTCTGCTCCTCTCCCGGACCAGCACAGACGTCTGCCATCTGCAGAACTGCGGTGCCTGGGAGCCAGGCCTGGCCTTCTCCCTAACACCAAACCCCTGCTCTCCCTCATTACAGTCCCTTATCCTTTCCCTCTTGTTCCTTGCATTTCCTGTCCTCGGAGTCCTTGCCCATGGCCTGGGCTTTGAGCTGTGCTCAGACACTGAGAAGCAGAGGTTCGGGTCCCCTGGCTGCAGGTCTGAAGAGCTTTGATTAGAGGCTCCTCCAGACCACCCGCCTGCCAGCCTCTCCAAGCCCCTAACGTCTGCATCCCAGAAGGGTCCCTGTCACCGTGGGGGAGCAAAAGGCAGCAGGGCACCGGAAGGGAGTCAAGGAGGCCTGAGGAGGCCCTCAGACCTCAGCTGATTTTAATCCTATAAAACTGAAACTTAATACATGAGGCCGGCAAGATAAAAAAATGCTTTTGTGCCGCATCATCCCTGTTGGACTCTCCATCCCACTGGGTTGAATTCCACTACAGTAATAATGATAATGGCAATGGTAATGCAATCACAGCAACCCCGCGATGGTAAGGTGAAAAGGCAGAAACCAAAGCAGAATCCTGACACTGGGCTGGCACTGCCTGGGGTGTATTTGTTGTCCAGCTAGGTAAGAACAGGAAGCTCAGATAACAGGGCCCAGTGACTACAGATCCTCCTGGTCCCAGCTGCTCTGCAGGAGGCACTGCCAAACTGGCGTCATCCTCAGGTGCCCCAAGTTGAGCACAGGAGTCCAGTCGGAATTCTGTTGGCTTCTTCCTGGCAAAGCTGGCCTGGAGGCTCCTGGAGATCCTGGCCTTGAAGGCCAAGGAGCATTTGTCTAGGTTTCCCCCTGAGGACGCTTTGGCAGGTGGGGTCAGGATGATTAATTCACAACTGAGAGCAAGTGACCAGGGCAGACATTAGACTCACTGGAAAAAAACACTTCCTCATTCCCTTGTGTTATTTGATAAACACAGTACAAGAAATACGGGACCTTTCACAGATCTCTAGGCCACCTTCTCCTGCCCCACAGTGGCAGTCTGAGCCTGTCCACCACCCCACACATGGGCTGCCTCGCCACGGCCGAGGGAGCCCACCTTCCTTCTTCCCTCCCCTCTTTCACTCTCGGGCCACAAGACCAGGTGAGTCCTATGCCAGCCAGTCTACTTTGCTCTTGACCTCATTTCCCCATTCGTCTTTCTTCTGGACCATCTAGCCTTCTGTTATACATTTTTAGTGGCTCCTTCCCCTTGGCCTATGAGCATGCTTCATCACTCCTGTTTTAAAACAAAATGAAAATTTATGACCTCATCTCCTCCGTCTCCATCCTGTCTTCTTTCCTTACCTCCCATTCACACTCTCCCCCTCCCTTTGAGCTGTTTTGTTCTTTGTATATAAAACATATAGAACAAAATTAAGCATTTTAACCCTTTTAGTTGTATAATTCAGGGGTATTAAGTAAATTCCCGTAGTTGTACAGCCATCACCCCATCAGTTACTCTAAGTCACTGTAATCTGGCTGCCGCCTACACCACGGCTCTAAAGTTGCTCTTGCTGAGCTCTGAAGAGCCTCCTGCTTGCTGAGTCCGGTGGGCACCCATTCTGGTCCTTAACTGAACTCCTTGGGGCATGTGGCAGGTGGGGCCATTGCTTCCTTTTGGAATGACTGCTGCCTGTCACTCCTCTCATTCCCTCCACCCATCTGGCCACACCACTCCCCATCACGGGATCCTCGTCCCCTGCCTTTGATATTGCAGCTCCTAGGGATCCATCCACTGCACAGCCCTCTGTTTTTCATACCACATGCCAGTAATCTTTCAGTGTTTTGACCAGGACCCTCCAGTGAAGGGCATAATGGGACTCCCTGTACTGAGGCTGAATGGCCTAAGCCCATGGCCTATTGCAGCTCAGAGAGGCTCCACAGAGTATTATGCAACCAACCCCCCAACCCCCAGAAAGATCTTCTCCAGTATCCATATTCCAATAGCTGCAGGTCACTGACATGTGTCTGGTCGGTTGGTAGAGGAGTTGGGCAAGTTGAGAGATTTGGTGACTGCAGCACAGACTGGAGGTTAAGTAAATTTTGTAGTTCTTATGAAGCAAGAAGAAATCCCCAGCTAATTACAGGCAAACCAGATGGCCTGCATGTGTGGGAAAATGTATTGTCCTCCCATCTTTGCACCAGCCTCAAAACTCTCCTTGATTCCTCTAAGTAAAGCCTTAGTTCTCCAGCCGCCAGCCTGAGAAAATGGCTGGGAATCACTGTGATCAGGGAAGTACTGTGTGAAAGTGAAGGCTTTCAACCCCCAGAGGAGAGAGGAAAGAGGCCAGGGATAGGCATGGGCAAGCGTAGGACATGGTGAAAGGCCTGTAGGGACCCACTTGCTTCTTTTCTAAATTAAACAATAACTGACATCAACACAGACATATCATGACCAAGAAGACATGGGCCCTGTCACCCTGTGAGTGCTTGTAGATCCCTGTACAATGAGACAGAAGAGCCCTCCTCTGGACGGGCTGACTCAGGACCTGGTGATTGCAGAACCAGCAAGAGCTCCCCAATGCCAGAATGCTGTGGCTGCAATCGGCCAGTGCGGGCAGCAGCTGGTGATATCTTATGAGAAGATTTTTAAAGTTATTTAAAGGTTTTAATCTAGTTACAATAAAAAATTTTGCATGACCAGGTCCCATGGAGAATAGGAAAATAAAAATTCCTGGGAATGGTTGATGATCCTCTTACGTCTCAACCTCTGTGTTCCCTGCTTCTGAGCTCTTCCCACCCCTTTGCAGCTCCTCCTCTCTGCTCCTTCCTGTGCCCTTCTGCCATGGAATTTCTTTATGTGTGTCATAGTCATCTGTCAACCTGTCTCACCCATTGGACAGCATGCTCCCAAAGGGCAGTACATCTATTTCTGAAGTCTTTCTTTCCTGGCAAAAAGAAAGTCCTCAGGAATTTTGGATAAATGAGTGAATAAGAGATGAATGAATTAATGAATGAATAAAGATTTGAAGTGACTGGTTCTCAGAGCCAGACTGGGAAATCATTCCTTAATAATGGACACCCATTATTGGGTGTATGTGAGCCTTAGATGGTTAAGGAGTTTCAGGAGCATGCCAACCGAGACAGAAGTGAGGATTGTGTAACCAGGGCCTCAGAGAGAGCATGCACGGTTTTACCAAACCACGTGTGAAATATTAGGATGACATAAAATACTGGGCATTCCCTGGGTGAGAACCTCTTTCCAAGGTTATGTCCGAGAGGCACTGAGCATTCAGCTGGACAGGCAACCGTGTACTTGTTTTTGTTCTGTGTCATTCTGAATAATTTTACTACTTCCCTCCTCAACCCGAAGAGACTGCTTGGCTTAAAGAGAGCATCTCTGATAAAAGCATCCTAATAACCTAATGAATTCACTACAAAACAGTTAGAAAATAATGGCAGATCTTTGTCAATGGCTATGGCCATTCATTAATCCTGCGTTGGTCCATTACCTGGTCTGAGAGGGAGCCCAGGATTGCCAATGTAACGCCTCCTCCATCATACCAAAGGGTTGGAGTGTTGGCCCGCAGATGGAACAAACATTAGGCCTTTCGACTGTTATCAAACTGGTGGCTTATAAAAAGCCCCTTCCCACAACCCTATGATGACAGGGAAGTTGGAAGCCTCAGCAAAGGGGAGAAGACATTCAAGTTGTGTGTGTGCTGGGGAAGGATGAGGGAAGGATTGATGGAGAAAGGGCAAAGTTCCCATTGAAGTGAAACGCTCTCGTCCTGGCTCTGAGAGGTGAAGGTCTGCCTGGAGCAGGGGAAGGAGACAGACCCTAGTTTCCTCAAGCCTGGCGGGCTGCTTAGCACCCCAAGTTGGAAGATGTCCTAGCGGGGACATCTTCACCCCTTTTGCATTATTTCATTATGCTGTTGACAAATAAACACATGGAAACAATCCACAGCCAGGCACTGATGACATTTCCTTCAAAGGCCTGGCAAGCCCTGTGTCTTCTGTGAAAAATTATCTTAATCCCTCATTGACATCTAACCTACCCTCACATGTTCCAAAATTTTTTAGTCACGCTTTTCACACAGTGTTCACCTTTCTTCTCTTCTATTCGGAAGTGCCTCGAGGCAGGATGACAGCTGAGCTGACGTCCAGTATCACCATCCTTGTGACAGGAGCCACCCCCTCTGCAGCGGCCCATGGGAGCCCCAGCGCCCAGAAGCCAATTCTACAGGGGCAGTTAATTCTCTTTTGTCAGTTATGCGTGCAAAACCAGAACCTTCTTGATCAGATTGTAAATTTAGGGTATTCCTATCCTCCCTAGCCCTCTGCAGGCTGTACAATGGGTCTCAGTCTATGTAGGCCTTTTCATACTGACAGAGGGTCTAGCAGCCTCGATGGTGTATAATGCACTAATTTCTCTTGTGTGCATCTAGAACAGTACTAGATACGTATCATCCTTAGAAGAATGGGAAAATGGTCACTGCAATAACTTTTCATGTTCTGTGGTTCAGACAATATTGGAGTGCCCCTCAGGTTGAACAGTTCATTTCCATAGCGTGAACAGCAGCCTAGAATCAAGGTTAACTTGGCAACCTGAGCAGCAATTTTCCACTGGGGCATTGTGAGCGGGGGCAGGAGGAGTTTCTTGGAGGTTCATCATGCCGTATGTGTTTATGCAGGCTGCCCTTTGCGAGAGCCTACCTCCTCGGCCTGACAGTCTGTTTATGCCTGGGCCTCCTGATACACCATGCACTAGTTACAGGATCCAATGTGGAAAGTATTATAACAGCTATGCAACCACCTTTGATTAGAAGCATCTTTTGCCTCCGATATGATCGGGGTTACTAGAAAATCGGGCATATGCTGGGGCTGGCTTAACGACTTTATTCTCTTCTCTGCTCTTGTTTACCATTTTTTAACCTTGGGAGGTGAATTCTAAAGTTCTGTGTTCCCTGGAGTGTCCCCTGGCATTTAGGCTGAGGAGCTGGGAAAGGCAGACACACGAAAAGTGTTTATAGTATCAAGTGACATTTGAACGCAAAACCGTTTCAATGTCTCATTCTCAGGTTTTGGCTCATTACCTGAGAGGTGAAGATCCCTTCGACAAAAACAGCAAACCAAAGCTAACCCAGGGCTCCTACAGCCCAAGTCCGATGACCTTGGAGTTGTGTGTTTTGAATTCCTTAACTATTCATGATCATTGAGTGTGTGGCCATGCCTTCCTGCAGGTTCCCTTGTAATCTTATCTAAAGTACAACGTGGTTTTATAATGAAAGGTAGCTGGGTTCCCACGTAGGGTCGTGGAGTTGGCATGAGGTGGAACAGTGCTTGGCAGAGGGGTCTCTGCCCTCCTTCTGCTTGCTGGGCCCTGCTCTTTGGTCATGAGCAGTGCCAGCCCAGAGAATGATGGGGTATCTTTCATGTGATCTGTTATCTCAGAGGGGGACCCTTCTGCCCAGAAGCACCGCACAGTATGTGTGCCACGCCCCACACCATGCCTGGTGTTTCTGGTGCCCTCAGCCTCCTGGTGACCCGGGTGTCTCCTCTGCCACCCGAGGAGACAAGAGCAGAATGGCAGGTTTCTCCCCTAATGCCATTTCCCACAAGGCCCTGAGCTCCCCTATTTCTTTTTCAGCTTCTTCTGAGATATTCCTGCCCACAAATACTTAGCACAGATGAAGGATTTTCTTGCGCATCCACACCCTATAGGAATGTGACATATAACATGACCGCACTTTGTGATACTAACGTGTGTGAGTTTTTTTTCTCCCTTGAGTTAAATACTTTGCCCTTCCCTCTCCACTCAGCCAGTTTAAACAACCAGGCTGCCCTGTGCTCAGTGCTCAGGAAAGGGATGGGAAAAGTGGGAAGCAGAAAAAACAGAGAATTGTCTTGACTGATGTTTCCAGAAGCTGATACTCGCAGAGGAGTAGCGAGGACTCTGGGTGTAGCCAAGATAGGACGGACGTCCTGAGTGAGAGCAGGGATTCCCACTCCTGTCTTCTTTAGAAAGGGTGCTGCTGGGTGAAGGAGGATTGGTGGACAGCGCTATGGTCTGCTGTTGGCAATTCTCTCTGGGAAGATTCCTCTGCCCCAACATGGCATAAAATCCTGTGCCCCTGAGGGTGGCATGGGATAGCTCAGGGAAGAGTCAGATGTAAAGGGTCTTATGCCTGGAAGGAGGGGTGTCTTGCTGAGGACCTGTGTGGGCCGATGGGCATTTCAGCAATGCCTGCATGGGCCTGACGTGGCCTCCTGCCCAGACCCTTAGCACCGTGTAAGCTGCCACAAGCACCAGGGGACGAGAGGTGCTTGTGATTAAGCTCTGTCACCCCAGTGCAGTGGGACTCAAACTAAACATTCAGGTATAGAAAAACAGGTGAACTACCCACCTCAGTAGTGAGCAGGGACCCAAATCCGCAGACCTCTATAGACCAGGTCCTTTTCCCAGCTTCCCTTTCTGCCTCACTCCACCCCATGTCTCTACCCTCCTCCATAATGCTATCATGCACCTACGTGCTGGGAAGGAAACCAGCAAATGCTGTGGGGCTGCTCACATGGGGGGTGGGTGAGGGGCTGCAAGGCTCAGTCCAGGTGCTGCCTAACATAACACAGTTTGAGGAAAAGCATCTGGGAATGCCAGCTCATACTCCTTCGCCCTGCAGCCAGAGCAACGTGCGGGCTCAAGCTTTAACATCAAGCAAGGTCTCTGACCCTCGCTATCTTGGGTAGCCCTTCATGGAGACACTAACCCTGTCTTTGGAGTTGGGATGAGAAGACCTCTTTGCCACCTGGAATCCAGGTCTGCCTCTCTATCTGCTGAATGACGTCCACTCGCAGCACAGCAAAGCTGCCTGGACAGTGTGGCTGGCATGCCCCAGCTATGACAGGATGTGGGAAAGTGAGCCCTGGGCTGGTGGCTCAGGGAGAGGAGAATGTCTATGGCTCCTCAGCCACCCTCTGTGTCCTTAGGGCTTCTGGCTTTGGGTGGCTGCTCCTAACTGTTCAGGTGTGCACGCGCTCTTCATCTCACAACGCATTTGTTTTCCTGTTTCCTCATCAGCACTTCACAGCACCCTATGCGCTGGGCTGGGCATCGCCTGGCCAAGGCATGTCAGTGGTTGAGAGAGGGTCTGCCACACACCCCCCACCTCCCAGATGCCTGTGGCCTGAGAGGAGTCAGCCAGGACAAGGCCAGCGGTTACATCCTGGAGGCAGTGAGCCAGACTTACAGCTGCTCCAGAGGTGGAGCAGAGGGCGACTGGGTGACACCTGGCTCTTTTCTAGCCTGGAGCTTCTCCCCAGTTTCAGTGTATCTGCTTGGCCGTGCCTCATAGAGGAAGCAGTGTCCTGGGGCCCTGGGGCCTGGTTGCATCCTTGGGTAGGGATAAGGGTGCCTTCTCTGGCGATCTTGAACTCGGCGTCAGGTCATCGTCGTTAGGACTGTGTCTGCATCCTCCGAAAGGCTGGTATGCTCACGGATACATGCCCACCGTTATATGTAAGTACCTGATCCAGAGCCCAGGGAGTGGCAGTTAATGCCTGTGGCAGATGAGTGCTTCCTGGCCGATGTGAACGAGAGTGTCTCCCAATCCGGAACAACATTTCTATGGGATTCCACGCCTTCCCTACTGCTCCCAGGGAGTGTGCTCAATGCATCTCTTCTCTTTCCATCCCCATGACCTCGGCCTCTTCTTGCGAGGCTGCTCCGAGCCTGTGGCTCTGAAGCCCACCTATGGATGCCCACAGGATCAACTTTTCCTGCTGCTTTGGGTTCTGGTGACAACTTGTGTGTGTAGTATTGTTTTATTATGCTGTCTGCTTTTTTCCCTTCCTCAACTGCACCAAACCATGATTTATGTTACTTCATTTCCATGACAGATGGACACAATGAGTGTGCTGTAAATACATTATCAAATGAATGAATGATGGAGTATGTTTTGTGGGTGTGGGTGGGGAGGTCACTGGGAGCCATCTTAGTGTCCTTAAAGTGCAATGTCCTTATGAAGCAATCCCTTCACTTTAAGGCTGTCTCATGCTCACATCTAGCAGGAGGGAGAAACCTGTCCACAGGCATGGACTACATGTAAATCACTCCCTCCAGCCTGAATGGGCCAGCGTGGGTCATGTGACCACCTCTGACCCAGTAATAGTTGCCTGGGAGTAGCCATGAGCTGACTGTCTGAGACCAATCAGGAACCTTCTCTTGAGCTAGTGTTGGGGTGACACATGAACTGAGTGAGGGTTCTTTTAGTTTGGAGGAAGGGGAAAAAGATGCTAGTCAGGCAACCACCCATTGCAGACACATTTGCTGTGTATGCATCAGAGGATCCGTTCAGTGCACCCTGGTCTCCACCCTTGAAACTCACGCAGTTTTTATCTGGCTCTTAGAGTACTCCTCACCCAAGAAGGTGTGCTGTTGTGTTACTCTGAATCCAGAAACCACCGGCTCTCCCAAGTCTACCCCTGTATTTGCCCCCACAACAGGCAAAAGAGCTCAGTCCTTGTGCTCAGCAGCATCCCCTCTGATGTCAAGAGCAAAGGTCAGGTAGGGAGTCTACTAATGGTGACACCATGCAGACCAGGGATGTGTCCTTCAGTGCTGACACTCTCCCTGGTGGTCGTGGTGGTGAGAGTCTGCGGGGACAAGCTGTGGCCTTTTCCTTCTGATTAGAAAGAGGTGCTGGGGCAGGGAGCACCGTCATCTGCAGGCCTGGGGCCTGTTGGAAGCCCGCTGGGAATGAGGCTGGGGTCCCCTGGCAGGCAGCAGAGCCTGCTCAAGGGCGTGGCAAAGACAGGGCTCTGGGCCACATGCCCTCACTCACTAGCTATGTGAACTCAGGCAAGTTTCTTTTCCTTTCTTTCCTTTTTCTCTTTTTTGTAGTTCCAGAATTTTTTTAAATTGCAGTAAAATGTATAACAAAATTTGCCACTTTAACCATTTTAGGTGTAAAATTCAGTGGGCACTAACTGCATCTACATGTTGCGCAAACATTACCATTATCTATTTTCAGAGATTTTTGTCACCCAAACAGAAACTCTGTACCATTTAAGAGACTGTCCTTTCCCTGCTCTTCCCTGGCCCCTGGTAACCTTTAATTTGTCTCTATGAATTGTCTTTTCTAGCTATTTCATGTAAGTGGAATCATGTAGTATTTGTTCTTTTGTGTCTGGATAATTTCATTTAGTATAAGGTTTTTAAGGCTCACCATATTGTAGTGTGTGTCAGAACCTGATTCCTTTGCATGACTGACTAGTATTCTGTTGTATGGATATACCACATGTTGTTTAGCCATTCATCTGCTGGTGGACACTGTGGGTTGTTTCCACCTTTTTGGCTATTGTGAACAAAACTATTACAAGCACAGGTGTATAAGTATCTTCAGTCAATTTCCTAACCTCTCTTTCAGTTTCACCATCTGTAGAATGGGCATCAGAGGTTTCCAGTGAGGATTAAATGAGGAAAGGCACAGGCAGGGCTCAACAAATGCTGGGGTTATGATTATTCTGTGAGGCAATGAGTCCCCGAGGGGACCAGATTTGTTTCCTAACAATGTTAGTATTTCAGGAGCTCACCTACTATGTAAAGTGAGAAAGATACCTATTTCTGCCTTCCTGTCTAATTATGTTTCTTGATAATACAAATTAATATTTGTAACTTTTCCTCCTTCCCTCACACATGTGTCCTCTACTCCTTTCTTCACCTCTTTTCCTGCTTCTTTTCTGAAATGAAGGCCATTTAACTGTTGCATTCACTTCTCAAGACTACCAGCCTTCTAGAAGGAGCAGGGAAGAGGAGCATCAGGAGGAACGGAGCAGCCACGGACGTGGGATCTGCAAATGCAATTAGTTGTGGGCACATTTTATGAATGGATCTGTGTGTGGGCTGTGGCACAGAATCAGCCATTGTTACTTGCTTTAAGGAGTTGGTGAAGAGGATACCTGCCCTTTATGTAATCCTTATTAGCCATGTGCCTTAGAAATACTTTCTCAAATATTAACATAGCAAACATGGGATAGGCTTTATTATTGACATTTATCAGAGGAGAAAAGAGACTCCGTTTCACTTAAGTCAATCAACTTTGCACTGACTTAATAGTAGGCAAAGAGGAGCGAGCCAGCCTCTCTGCAGTCAGTACCGGTCCCGCCCACGCTCCCCGTGACGGCCACTGCTCTGAGGACAAGGGAGCCGTGGCGGTGCTGTCTTAGCGACACCTGGCTTGTCCGAACAAGAGCACTTCCTGTCCCTCAGATCCAGACGGGTGTGCTTCCTCTGGTGGTAGAATTTCATGTTCTTGCCTTGGGCCCAGTGCAGGGTCTCTGGTTCTGAAGGGACTTTGACACTTCGGCCCAAGGTGACTACTCCAAACCTTTATTGTTCTCATTACACCCTTAACAATTCCTTCTCTTATCCCTTAAGTATTCGAGCTCCTTTTTTTTTTTTTTTAAGGGAATGAAGCCACGAGGCACGCGCCATTCCAGCTCCCTGCTCTTCACTCTTTACAGACGCCTCTCCGCCCCCACCCACTTTCCCGCTGGCCGCAAGGATGAGGCATCGCTGCCACCTGCCCTCCGAATCTCATCCCTGTGCTTCTCATTCTTTCCTGCTTCTTCTTTCCTCCCTCCCTGTTAACTCATCTTCCTGTGTGTAAACATGTCCACATTTCTCCTATCTTAAACAAACAAAACTTCACAAAAATAAACCCTAACGTCTTTTCATATTCTGAATGCTTAATTAGCATCCAATCTTCTGCCTTCCTTCTCGGTCAGGTGTTTCCAAGGATTGCTAATACTCTCCATTTCTTCGCTTCCCAAGAATTTCTTAATCTACAGCAAAGTTGGCTTTTCCACCCCTACTAAAAACACTCTAGCTAAGGGCACCATTAACTTTTTTTTTTTATTGAAGTGTAGTTGATATATAATGTTATATTGGCTTCAAGGGTACAATATAGTTATTTGACAGTTAAATTAAATGCTCACCGCAGTAAGTGTAGTTACTATTTGTCAACATAAAAAGCTATCACATTATTGACTATCCCTATGCTCTACTATTATCCAAGACTAATTTATATTATAATTGGAATTTTGTGCCTCTTTATCCCCTTCACCTGTTTTACCCACCTTCTCCCCTACAGCTAATACTAGGCTACCTGTGTCTATGAGTCTTTCTTTTTTGTTCATTTGTTTTGCTTTTTAGATTCCACATGTAAGTGAAATCATAGAGTATTTGTCTTTCTCTGCCTGACTTATTTCACTTGGCATAATACCCTCTAGGTCCATCCATGTTGGTGCAAATGGCAAAATTCTTTTCTTTATGGCTGAATAATATTATATCGTATATGTACCACATTTACCTTATCCACTCATCTATGGATAGACACTTCAATTGCTTCCATATCTTGGCTGTTGTAATATGGGCGTAGTAAATATAGTGGTGCATTTATCTTTTTGAATCAGGGATTTTGTTTTCTTCAGGTAAATTCCCAGAAGTGAAGTTACTGGGTCAAAAGGTATTTCTATTTTTAGTTTTTTGAGTAACCTCCATACAGCTTTCCATAGTGGCTATACCAATTTACATTCCCACCAACAGTATAGGATGGCTCCTTTTCTCTACATCCTCGCCAAAACTTGTTATTTCTTATCTTTTGGATAGTGGCCACTCTGACTGGCATGAGGTGATACCTCATTGTGGTTTTGATTTGTATTTCCCTAATGACTAGTGATGTGGAGCATCTTTTCATGTGCCCATTGGCCATCTGTGTCTTCTCTGGCAAAATGTGTTTTTAGGTCCTCTGTCCATTTTTTAATTGATTTTGTTTGGTGTGGAGTCATATAAGTTTTTTATTTATTTTGAATATTAGAGCATAAATTCTCTAATTTCCAAAACCAACCCACAACCTTTAGCCCTTATCTTACTGGGCTTTTCTGCTGCGTTTAACATTCCTCACTCCTCTGCTCTGGAGGCTGTTTCATTCACGGCACCTCCTTCCCTTTGCTCCCTGGAACCTCTTTGCTCTTTCTGTCTTAGATCATCCTCAGGAGCCCAGTGTCCCAATTATTTTGTTTCCTAGAGTTCTGTCTCACACTTCCTTCTTCTCTAAGAATAAATACACATTCTGGCAAACCTCGTCCACTCTCCTAGTTCTAGCTACCACCTACACTGTTGGTTTTGCCTCCAGCCCAGATTTCTCTGACTTCAATTGCCTGCTGTACATCTTTTCTTAGATGGGCATCTCCATATTAACATAAGTGAATTTCATTATCTTAAATCCTAAGTCAGCCCCTTTTATCACTTGATGGAGATACTATTACTCTCTCTCTAGAAACTGAACCTTGCAAATCATCCTCAATTCCCCCTAAAATGGTTCTGAGACTCAATTTCCAAAGTGTGGAGATGAGGGTGAGGTTCCCACATAGCACCAAGTAACTCTTCCGACACCAGCTGGCTGTCCTACATTTCAACTCAATTCTGACACCATCCGCCCAGAAAAGTCACCGGGTTCCAGAGGTTGAGGGCTCAGTCCTACAAGACTGTTCCCCCCTGTCGCCCCAATTTCAGATGCTAGTGGCAAGCCCAGGTTTATCCCCTGTGCTTCTGACCAACCGGCTGTAAATAGAGGCTCCCACACCCACTTCTTCAGTTTAGTTAATTTTCTAGAGTGGTTCACAGAACTCAGAAATAGTTTACTTACTAGATCACCGGTTTCTTATAAAAGGACACAATTCAGGAACGGCCAGATGGAGATGCTGCACAGGATAAAATGCGGGGAAAGGGCGAGGAGCCTCCACGCCCTCCCAGGCCCATAGCTCTCTTCCAGTCTCCACGTATTCACTAACTGGTAGGTCTCTGAACCCTCTCCTTTTGTTTTATTTATGGAGGCTTCATTACACAAGCTTGATTAATCAGCTCATTGGCCACTAGTGATTGAGTCAACCTCTAGCCCTTCTCCCCTCTCCTCCCTGAAAATCAGGGGGTGGGACTGAAAGCTCCAACCCTCTACTCCTGGCAGGTTCTCCTGCCGACCAGCCCCACCCTCAGGTGATTCCCCAAAGTCACCTTATTAACATAAACCCAGCTGAGATGGGATGGGCTTGATACCCATTTCACCTTTGGCTCTGAAGCGACTTCAGGAACTGAAGACAAGAAAGAGACCAAACATAACAAAAGATGCTCTCATTGCTCTTATTGCTTGGGAAATTCCAAGGGTTTTTCCAAACTGTGAGCCAGGAACTGTGGATGATGACCAAATATAAATGAGAAATTTATTTTGATCGTCTAGGTGACCACATATATATACCCATCTATATCTTACAAATCACAATATCACACTTCCTTTTCCTTGTTGGTAAAGTGAATTAGTCACTGATTCTTGTCTCTTTTACCTTCAACATTTCTTCAGCCCAGTTCAGATCTCTTTCTTCACCTGGGTTACTGTTGTCGCTGCTTTTTTGGCCTCCCTGTGTCCAGGCTCTCTCCTAAAATGCATTCTTTCCATTGCATCCAAAAGGATGTTTCTAAAAAGAGAGACCTTTATTATTATTATTATTATTATTTGCTTTTTAAAATTATGGTAAAATATGCATAACATAACTTTACCATCTTAGTCATTTTTAAATGTACAGATCAGTGGCATTATTATATTCACATTATTGTACAACCATCACTACTGTCCATCTCCAGAAATCTTTTCACCGAACTATAACTGCACCCACTGCTACATCAGTTAAACACAAAGGTCATTCGACTGGGGTGGCTTTAATGCCATAGTAGTCTGTGTAACAAACCCAAACCTAAGCCTCTCATTTCCACAATTCAAGAACTCAAACTCTAAGGACAAGTATCACAAACAGCCAACTAAGCTTTCTTAAATAATGCAACCGCTTAAGCTGTAGTCAATCAAATAATTTCCTTGCTTTGCTTCCACCTGCCTTTCCTCTATAAACACCTTTTCTTTAGCTCCTATCAGTGGAGGGCTCCTGGCCGCTTCCAGCTTGGTGATTCCTGATTTGAATCGACTTTTGCTCAAATACACTCTTAAGTTTCTAAATATGCCTCAGATTATCTTTGAACACCACTAAACAATAACTCCCCACTTGACAGCCTCCCTTCTGTTTTCTGTCTCTATGAATTTAACTACTGTAGGTACATCATATAAGTGAAGTGATACAGTATTTGACTTTTTGTGTCTGGCTTATTTCACTGAGCATAATGCCCTCAAGATTCCTACATGTTGTAGCATGTGTCAGATAGTCTTGCCTTCTAAGGCTGAATGATATTCCATTGTATGGATATATGACGTTTTATTTATTCATTTATCCCTCAATGGACAATTGACTGTTTCCACATTTTGGCTGCTGTGAACAATGCTGCTATGAACAGGGGTGAACGAATATCTGTTCAAGTCTCTGCTTTCAGTTCTTTTGCATATATATCTATAAGTGCAATTGCTGGAGCACATGACAATTCTGACTATTGAGATACATTGTTCTGGTTGAATTAATGAAAAAAATTCAGCCTTACACAGACATATAGTCGGAAAAGGGAGGAGTGTTTTGATTCTATGCCCAAACTCAACCAGTGGTGGTTTCTTAAAAGTGAGTTCAATGTGGAATCTGAGGTCATATTAGTGAAATTTTGAACTCTGTTGCACTATTCCATTGGTGTGTCTTGCCCTTTGAATAGAAATTTTCTACATGCATGATTTTGTAATATACTACATTGGTCATTTTGAAAACACTGGTTTGCTGAGTTTTGTCAATCATCCAAATATTTGACTGAGATGTTTCATTATACAGTATCAAAATTCAAAGCCATTAATATCACCACCTATCTCATAAAGGTATTCAAATATTGGAAAACTGTCAAGTTCATAGTGGCAAAATACAAGTTTTCCAAATGTCTAATTTTCATTCAGAAGCTTGCATTTTATCATTGACAGCAAAAGCTGTCATTGGCAACAAAAACTGACAGTTTTCTTTGAAATGATAGGCCCATATCATTCATTTTCAAGAAAATATCTGCCAAATACCTAAATATACATAATTATCATCAGTTTTTCTGTCAAGCTAAAGTGGTGCTCTATCAACAAAAAGGTTTGTTTAGCTTGCAACTCAATGGTATGAGTGCTTTTTCTTGAGCCAACCGCAGTACTTTGGTACACAGCACACATGGCAGATGAGTACCTCCCATTTCATGCCAGAGAATACTGAAAAGATCAGCTTTAATAAAAGTTAATAATTTTTAGTGCTTCACCAAGAACATTCTATTTTTAAGATGTATTTTGTTTAACCCAGTATATCCAAAATATGATTTCAACATATAATCAATATACAAATAATTATTGGGATATTTCACAGTCTTTTCTTGTGCTAAGTCTTCAAAATCTGCTGTGTATTTTAGACGTAAGAACTTCTCAATTCAGGCTAGACACAAATGTGCAATAGCCGCATAGGGCTATTATGTTAGCTCAGGGGTAGAGCATCAGAGCTGTTGTCTTTTCCCTGTGAGCATGAGTAGGTGAAGGACACGACTGCTAGCACATTCTGGTCCCAGTAGCTGCATTCATGCTAAGGTGCCATCATTTTTACACACTGTTGCTCTTGTGTTACCAATACAAATGTCAACACAGAAAAAGGCAAATACCGTCTTGGTACTATTATGAAAATTGTCTTGAAAACCCTTGGGGATTCCAGGGCTCCAAGAACCACACTTGGGGAACCACTGGGCTAGAATTAAGTAGGATCAGATTGTGGTGCCTTGGCTCTGGCATTTTGCTGCCTATTGTGGGGGAAACATATCCTGGAGTTGCGTATTTCAAGAATAATGTACACATCAGTTCCTTTTGGACACATCTGAGCCTGACTTATGTCCATGACCCTGTAGAAAAAAATTAACTGGGCCACTTCCAGAGAGCAGCTTTGAGAGCTGATTTCAAAGACAGTTTGGTTTTACAGAGTAGCTGCACATCTCCCTGAAGGGAAACACCACAGAGCAGGTTGGGTGGCTCAGGAAGCAATTAGGAACATCGCTGTAGCTTCCGCGTCAAAGCAGAGGCCAGGACAAATGTTTGGCAGCCCTGTTGCCAGCGAGATCAGTCGATAGTTCGTGGGTCAGTGGAAGATGTCCTGTGAGGGAAACGTGGGCCAGTGGAAGAGCAGAGTGACAGCAGTCTGCTAAGAGCTGGAGGGGGGCCTCTGGTTTCCATCCAAATGAAGGCAGAACTGTCCTTGCCTCAGTTTCCATGCACAGCCTCCACCACAGAGGGGCTTGTGGCTGCTACCTGTCCTGCCCTTGTCAAGGGCTTTGTGCTTCAGGATCTTTTCATCCCTTGGCCCATCTAATTGCTCACCAATGCTCCTCTGTCACAAGACAGAGCCTCAGAAGAGAGGGGCCTCGTCCAAGGCTACAGGTGGCGCCCACTCGTGACTTTCCCAAGGCCCCAGTGGTGCTTATGGGACTGGAGTTTAGACTTCCCCAGATTTTAGGTCTCCTAAGGCTGTCCTCACTATACCCACAGTGGCAGGGGTATGGGCTCTGAGGGGTCTTAGGCCACTTGAGTGTGGACATGAGATGGAGGGAGGGAGAGCCACAGAGAATGGACTCCTACCCTGCAGGGCTGCACAGACAGACTTCTTCTGGGTTCCTGGATGGCTTTCCAGCCCAGGACACTCCTTGGCATGTCTGGAAAGGGCGGCTGGAGACAGGGGGCCATTTTTCTCTGGCTGGGGGGCTGCCTTGGTAGAAAAGCTGGCTTTGATTTGGGGACACTGCATCTCTGGGGGCAGTGGGCCGAACTTGATTTCCTGCTGGATTTCTGACATTTGGTACAACAGCTCAGAGGTGCCTGAACCTTCCTGGCGGATCCCCTTCTCCTTTTGTTATTCACCCCTGCCCACCCACCAAGTGATACAGGCAGGTGAAGGGTCTGCAGTGGCTGATCTCAGTGGCTCCTGCTGAGGTTTCTGAAAAGTCCTGACATCTAGAAACTTCCTGATTACAGCCTGCCTCATTATATTTTATTAGGTGTCCAGGTCTTCATGTGGTTCCCTGTGGACTCCGGAAGGTAATTCTAATATTTTTCCTGGGGAAAGTGTCTGAGTGACAGAGAAAACAAGTCCTAGCCTTGCTGCAGCCCCTCAGCCTGACTGGCAGCTTGCCCTGCTCAGCTCGTACCCGGAGCAGCCTGCCTTACCATCCAGTCAGCTCAGCTCAGCCATTAGACTCTGTTTGAAGTTTTATTTCCCTCTCTTCTTGCTATCTCAATGGGCAATCGCTCCCAGGACATTTTGTAACAAATAGTATTTTCTGTTCTGCTGTGAACACGGGCCCCTGGCCTGGTTGTATTTGAGAGCCAAGCCCACCTCTTCCCCGAATCTGAGCCTCATTTTCACTCCTATAGTTGTTGTTGTTTTAAAATAATATTATTTATTTCTGAGGGCCTTCAGCATACAAAATCGGCCTATACACATGTCCCAGTTCATGTCAAGCCTTATGTTATGTTTTATTTTTTTTCACCATCTGACCGTAAGGCCTGAAATGCCAGGGGCTGCCTTGACACCTATGAGCCTCATAGGAGCCCAGAGGCTGAGCTGTGATTCCCCTGTTCTCACCAGCCATGTCCCTCGCCAGCGGGAAAGGCTCTCCTCCTGGTTGGTTCCCATATCAGCTGGATCAGCCGCACCCTACCTGGTCCTCAGCCCAGGGAGTGTCCCCTCCCTGCCAGCCTGTGGGATCGTTCAAACAAGCCAATCAGATCTTCACTTGAAACCAGGGGCACCCCACCCTCCTGCTGCTGCTAAGCCTGCCTCTCACGGCACCTGCTGGTTCTCTCTGCTCCTGGCTGCACCCCCATGTGGCCCTGCTTGGTATGAGGTGTCCTTCCCCAGGCTGTGCATCCATGTGACCATTAAACTGCTGTCAGTCTCATCTGTGCAGTGTCGGAGGATCTTCCTGCACCAATGGGCTGAATAGTAGGTGAAGAGAAGAGCACCGGAGTGAGTTTAGGCCATGTACTTCTCAAGTATCTTCCATAATTTTATTTAGATGTATGTACAGCCGTTTAAAACACATGGCTGCATTTGCTCTACCTGGGGTACTGTGCTACGGCTCTCAGGGTTTCTTCCTTGTAGCAATCGCTCCCAGAGCTCCACCATATCCTTTTGTCTCTCACTAGTGCCTGCTTCTGTGACTTTCTGAGGGCTTTCTTTTGTTCTTAGAGCTGGCAGGCTGGAAGTTCAGGGCTATGGTCCCTGGTAGCAGCCCCCAGTCTATGATGGTGATAATATCCAGCTCCCTCACAGCTCAGAGGCTTGCTCTGGGCATTTCCCCTGAGGTCCTCAGCAAGATGGAGCCCTGGCTGCCCACAGAGGCACTCAGCTCATTAACCAACTTTATATCTCACTTTGCCCACTGCAACTGAGGCTGGCCCGAAACACGGCTCTCTGCTGACAGCGCTCCTTGCATGTGGGCAAAACCCTTTCTTGAGTGCAGATCTGGACACACATCTCCCTGCCAATGTGACCTGTGTGTCCCATTGCTATTTTGATTTGCATTTCCTCAATTATTGGTGAACTTGAAAACGTCTTTACGTACTCATTAGTAAAGCTGATATTCAGCCAGTTGGAACCGGATGTTAAAATAGCCACTGCCTGAGTCCCAAATGCTCCCTCACACCTGGCTGGCCAGCCAGCCCAGCCCCTTCCCTGGGACCCCCAGACCTCCCCATAATCTGGTCTCCACAGGGGAACCCGGCATCACAGGCACCTCCACCACACTGCCCCAGTGATGCAGACAGCCTCTCCTGTCGGCAGCGCCTGCTTCCTGTCTGTCCACTGCCCCCCAAAGCACCCTGAGAATGAGATGTCATGGCTTCCTGTCTGTGAATTGCCTATTTATATCTTTCCTCTATCTTCCCAGGGGGTTTCTAAACCTCACCCAAGAGGATGCTGTTGAAGGTGTCAGGGTTTTTGGTGGCGAGTGTGGGTAAATAGGGAGGAAGGAAGGGTCAGGCTGGCCCCTCCTAGGCTAGCACTGTGCAGGAATCAGCAAGTCTTCAGGCCAGGGGCCAAACAGACTTGGGGCCTAGGAGCAGATCAGGCTGAGGAGACTGGGGGCTCCTTGCGCACAGAAGAGCGGGGCCTACACCTGTACTTGTTGGGAGTCCAGGTAATCAGTGGTATGCCTCACAAGTTCTACAGGACACCTACTATGTGCTGTCCCTGGGCTGCGTGGGATGGGGGCATGCTGCCACTGCCTCCCTCCAGTCCAACACGCCTGCGTCTATTACTCTAACCCTGTCCCGCAGGGCGCGGCCTGCTCAGAGCTCTCTCCCAAACACCTAATTCTTTAAACAGATTTCTGAGTAGTCTTTGTTTCTAAAATGTAAATCTGGACACTCACTCTTGAATTTTCAAACCCTTCAAAAGCTCCTCATTGTTTATGAGTATTGTGGTTGTCCAGGGATCATAATTGGTTGGGTCCTTATAGTTTTATATTATGCATAAAAGTATAAATGTTCTTCACCAGAAAAGGAAGTTTACAGAGAGTTTAATTGTTTTGCATGGTAAATGCTTAGGTTTAAACATTTGACAAACATGAAAAGGATCTTATTTTATATTACTGAGATATTGCTTGGGATGACACTTCAAGGAATTCTTAGTTTGTATTACTGAGATTGTTTGGGATTATACTACTCTGAAATGGTTGCTGTCATTGTTTCACATTTTTGAAGTCTACAGCTCTGGACCTGGATGTGGTTTTTTCAAAATCTGCCAGGAATAAAATTGAGAGTTTGAAAAACAAAACAAAACAAAAGAAAAAGGCTCCTCATTGCCTCAAGCATGTGATCCCTGAGCCAAGCACACAAGATCCTCCTTAGATTGGCCCCAAACTCGCATTCTGTCCTGGGTCAGACAAACCATCTTCCCTGCGCACCTCCCCTCTGTCTCTCTCCTCCATCCCTGTAATAGCTCCAGCCTGGGCTCATGGGGTTCCTCTTGTCTTGAATGTCTTCCCATTCCCTCTCTGGGGACAATTCCTTGGTGAGGTTTCCCTGGCTCCTATTGGCCAAGGTAAGTGGCTCCCCCAACCCATCACCCCATGCTGGCGTTCCCAACAGGTGGGGCCTGAGATCAAAGCTAAGTAATTAACCAGTGAGGAGAACAGGGGTGGGTACCCCAGACAGAGGGAATAGCAGGAGCAAATGCTCAGGGTGGGAGGGACCCCAGAGGGTTTGTAGGTGGTAGTTCTGGAGGGCTGGAGAGAAGCGTGTGTATTGCATGTGTCAGGGACAGGGTCAGGCACAGGGGTAGCCAGGAATGAGATCAAAGAGAAAGGCAGAGACCTTGCAGTGCAAGTGTGACTTGCCTCTTGGCAATGGGAACCACTGAGTGGGTTCAGCAGACAGAAGCCTGGCTAGCCTGTGGCCGGGTTTCAGCAGCCTCGCCCTGCGGTTCTGCTCCACAGCTTACCCAGATGAGACCTTTCTCTGGACTCCTGTGTCCCAGTGAGCTGCCACTGGCCGCTGAGCAGAGCCTACCTTGAAGGCTCTGGAAAGATCCTGGAAACCGGCTGTTTTGCTAATGCTGTGGCTCCACAGGTTCTCGGACTTCTGGTTCTAGGAGAGCTGAACACAGGTAAAGCCTGGATTGCTCCTGAGTCTTCAACTTAGGTTAAAGTTGCCCCTCACCTGAGTGGAATGTGCATCTGGGTCTCATGGACACCCCCTGGTCATAGAGAGCAACAGTGAAGCTGAGGCCCAACTGCCTCATGTTTCAAGGAATGTGCTGTTGGCTTCAAAGGGCTTATGGGACTCAGGCCCTGATCAAGATGACAGAGGTGCCACCAAGATGGAGGGAAAGGGGACAGTGCCCAGCCTGAGCCAAAAGAGCCCTACAGGAAAAGAGCTTGAGCTGCAGGGGCCCCACAGAAGCCTGTGTTTTCATTACTAAGCAACTTCAGGAGGAGTGTGTTTGGGGAAAAAAGAGGGTGGGGTAGTAAGTCTGTAATAATGGCTGCCATGTGGAGGGAAGGCAATGTTACCCAGCTAAGAACCAGAAAACATGGTTTATATTTTCAGCAGTTGGAGAAAGAAATGAAAACTGAATATTTGCTGCACCTGTGAAAACATATTTGATCATGATGGCAAGTCCAGCATTCTTAGTGCGGGATTCATATTTCATAACTCGTGTTCAAACAAGAAAAATGATTATAATGTTAAGTATTTCCTGAGTTTATTTTGATGGATGACAGAATAAGTACTGTATCTTTCACTCATTAAAATACAGATTGGTGTAATTTAATAAATGAACTTAATACACAGATGTTCCAGGCTGTTTTAGCAGGGTGTATATTAATCAACTTCTTTATATATGATCCTCTTTTATATTTTTTAAAGAAACTTGCAGGAGCCAAGAATTTATTAGATTTGCATGCTCTAGGACGAGTATCCAGTGTCAGGTACATGCAGCAGCGTATTAAGATGAAATGGAGCCAGAGTCTGCAGAACGGCCAGACCCTTGCAAGGGTCGTCCCAGGCTCCTGGCTGGCTCTCTGGGTCACGTCAGGGCCCTCGTCCTGCACCGGGTCTCAGGTCCCTGATGAACTTGCTTGCTGTTGTCATTGCCTCAGGGCCAGGCCGCTCAGAGGAGCCTCTGGAGACCCAGGTGGGAGGTGGTGGTCTTGGGTGCTTTGGTGGCCCAGATGGACAGTGGCTCTGCCTGGGGAAGAGGCCTGCAGCTCAGGGGGAGCCTCAAGGGCCCTTCTCAGCTTCCCCAGCCATCCCCAAAGGCCCCTCAACTCAACGTCACTCTCCCTTCCCTCAGGCTCTCTTGGCAGCATGTCTGAAGGCTGTGCTTCGTTCTGTCTGTGCTCAATTCATAGGAGGGAAGCTTGCCTTGCTAACAAGACTGCAAACTCCTGAAGGCCGGGGCTGTGGCTCCCCTGCCCCCAGCTCCCACAGTCCACACTCAGTGAGTCCCGCTGGCCTGTGCCGAGTCTGAGCATCCGAGGCAGGACTGCCTCCTGCCCGATGAGGCTTTGGAAGGGGACACAGAACCTGTGGGTCAGCCATTGTAGAGGGTCAAGTTGGGAGGGGATGGCAGTATGAGGACACAGGGCCAACTCACCTCTCCATGAAGAGCAGAGGAAGCGTATCTTGAGCTATTCTCTTTTGTCAATCTGTGGAAAAAGTGATCTGGGGTCCAGGAGGAGTTGATTCTGGCCGGCAGTGGTGGTGGGGAGGACTAGGGGAGGTGTCTTAGGCCAGGAAGCTCATTTTCATTCTCTGTCCTCACAGAGCCTTAGTTGTCTTTCAAAGCCCCTTGCACACCCTTGGAAGTTCTGGAACTAGAGTTATATTGCTTGCTGCACTGCACAGGACGGCGACCCCTGCAAGGCCAGGGCCCACATCTCATCCATTCTGGCACCTTTCTCTGCTTGAGCACTTCTCTCCCCTGTGCCTTCCCCCGATCATTCAGGTAGATAGTCCCTGCAGGTTGGCTTGTATGGCACATGGGAGATAGGCCTGCCACCCACAGTGCAGGCACTGTGCCCCTCTAGCTCCTCCCAAGGAGGGTGCTCCCCAGCAGCTGCAACCTGGGTCAGCCCCTTCCCCCTGCAGCTCCTCTGCACCCCTTGGTGGCTCATCAATCACATGGCAGGTCCTGCAGTGGGTAGTGGCTCTGCTGTCACATGCCTGTTTGCAATCAGCTCTGGCCATAATCATTAATCATTCACTGAGGCTGTGGTTAGCGGCCCTCAGTCAAGTGGATGGTTTCAGGTTTTGCAGGCTAAGTGCCTCTGCAGCAAGCATCCTCCTCAGCTCTTTCATGTCCGGCCATCTGACATTCTGTGTGTGTGGAGTGGGCCTCTAAGGCCAGGCTTTGTTTTGGAGGGTTGCTCTGAATGCTTCCCTCAGGGCCAGTGGAAGAGAGTTCTGGGCCCCAGCTCCACGGCTGCACAGGAAATAGAGCTTGTAGGATGAGTCTATCTTGAGCACTTCCCAGCCGCCCAGTTCTCTGCAGGGCCATGGGGATCTGGGAGGAGGAGGGCATTCTTCCTCTCACTCGCCCTCAGTCCCCCACTTAGGGACAGAGCTCAGTGAGGCAGTTGGCCAGCAAGGCTGACTTTATCTGGGTGTAGAGGACATGATCAACCCTTTGGGTTTGCGGGTTTCTCAAGAAGGTGGAAGCCTGGAGGCTGCGTGGTTGTGTGGAGAGACCTGAGGGAATCAAGGAGTGGAGGCCATGGGTGAGCAGGACTCTGTGTGGCTGACACTGCTGTGCGGCCCTGCTGTGTCTGGGCCCTGCTGTGTCTGAGCTGGGCTTCAGTCTCAGTGGCAGATTGTAGCCACTGGATAAGGGCCTGGAATCAGCTACAACAACAAATCGCTTTTTTGCTGGGGGAAATGGCAGGAAACACTAACTTTACGTTTTATCTGAAGACGACAGTGTTTATCTGAAGACGACAAGTTAGTCACGCTCATGGTCAGAGGTGCCTGAGTTACTTGAAAAGATGCATAAAACACAGGAGTGGGATTTCCCAGGAGAAGCTGAGACTAGAGTTCAGTCGGGTTCAGCAAATCCTTCCTGAGCACCTCCTGGGTGCTGGGGCCACTGGCAGTGTGAGGAAATGTCCTGAAAATGCAGAGACAAAGAGTTGGTAGATACACCCAGGGCCATGCCCAGCTGCACTGCTCCAAGAGTAGAGGCTCCAGTGTCCAGAGTTACAGGAACAGGGGCTGGTGGGGCAGGGCTGTTGGCTGTGTTGAAATGTGAATTGACAGATATTACTGAGGCCCACACCTCAGCCTCTATTTCAGCATCTTCTGCAGAAAGGATTTCTTATCAAGAAATGTATTCACTATACTATGAAAACCTATATGCTAACAAGCTGGAAAACCTAGGAGAAATGGACAACTTCCTAGAAAACTACAACCTTCCAAGACTGACCCAGAAAGAAACAGAAAGTCTAAACAGACCAATTACCAGCAACGAAATTGAATCGGTAATCAAAAAACTACCAAAGAACAAAACCCCCGGGCCAGATGGATTTACCTCAGAATTTTATCAGACATACAGAGAAGACATAATATCCATTCTCCTAAAAGTTTTCCAAATAATAGAAGAGGAGGGAATACTCCCCAACTCATTCTATGAAGCCAACATCACCCTAATACCAAAACCAGGCAAAGACCCCACCAAAAAGGAAAACTACAGACCAATATCCCTGATGAACATAGATGCAAAATTACTCAACAAAATATTAGCAAACTGAATTAAAAAATACATCAAGAGGATCATACACCATGACCAAGTGAGATTCATCCCAGGGATGCAAGGATGGTACAACATTCGAAAATCCATCAACATCATCCACCACATCAACAAAAAGAAGGACAAAAACCACATGATCATCTCCATAGATGCTGAAAACGCATTTGACAAAATTCAACATTCATTCATGATAAAAACTCTCAGCAAAATGGGAATAGAGGGCAAGTACCTCAACATAATAAAGGCCATATATGATAAACCCACAGCTAACATCATACTGAACAGTGAGAGGCTGAAAGCTTTTTCTCTGAGATCGGGAACAAGACAGGATGCCCACTCTCCCCACTGTTATTCAGTGTGGTACTGGAGGTCCTGGCCATGGCAATCAGACAAAACAAAGAAATACAAGGAATCTGGATTGGTAAAAAAGAAGTCAAACTGTCACTATTTGCAGATATATGATATTGTACATAAAAAACCCTAAAGACTTCACTGCAAAACTACTAGAACTAATATCAGAATTCAGCAAAGTTGCAGGATACAAAATTAACACACAGAAATCTGTGGTTTTCCTATACACTAACAATGAACTAATAGAAAGAGAAATCAGGAAAACAATTCCATTCACAATAGCATCAAAAAGAATAAAATACTTAGGAATAAAGCTAACCAAGGAAGTGAAAGACCTATACCCTGAAAACTACAAGACACTCTTAAGAGAAATTAAAGAGGTCACTAACAAATGGAAACTCATCCCATGCTCCTGGCTAGGAAGAATTAATATAGTCAAAATGGCCATCCTGCCCAAAGCAATATACAGATTCGATGCAATCCCTATCAAATTACCAACAGCATTCTTCAATGAACTGGAACAAATAGTTCAAAAATTCATATGGAACCGTCAAAGACCCCGAATAGCCAAAGCAATCCTGAGAAGGAAGAATAAAGTGGGGGGGAATCTCGTTCCCCAACTTTAAGCTCTACTACAAAGCCATAGTAATCAAGACAATTTGGTACTGGCACAAGAACAGAGCCACAGACCAGTGGAACAGACTAGAGACTCCAGACATTAACCCAAACATATATGGCCAATTAATATATGATAAAGGAGCCATGGACATACAATGGGGAAATGACAGTCTCTTCAACAGATGGTGCTGGCAAAACTGGAGAGCTACATGTAAGAGAATGAAACTGGATCACTGTCTAACCCCATACACAAAAGTAAACTCCAAATGGATCAAAGACCTGAATGTAAGTCATGAAACCATAAAACTCTTAGAAAAAAACATAGGCAAAAATCTCATGGACATAAACATGAGTGACTTGTTCATGAACATATCTCCCTGGGCAAGGGAAACAAAGGCAAAAATGAACAAGTGGGACTATATCAAGCTAAAAAGCTTCTGTACAGCAAAGGACACCATCAATAGAACAAAAAGGTACCCTACAGTATGGGAGAACATATTCATAAATGACAGATCCGATAAAGGATTGACATCCAAAATATATAAAGAGCTCACACGCCTCAACAAACAAAAAGCAAATAATCCAAATAAAAAATGGGCAGAGGAGCTGAATAGACAGTTCTCTAAAGAAGAAATCCAGATGGCCAACAGGCACATGAAAAGATGCTCCACATCGCTAATCATCAGAGAAATGCAAATTAAAACCACAATGAGATATCACCTCACACCTGTAAGGATCGCCATCATCGAAAAGACAAACAACAACAAATGTTGGTGAGGCTGTGGAGAAAGGGGGACCCTCCTACACTGCTGGTGGGAATGTAAACTAGTTCAACCATTGTGGAAAGCAGTATGGAGGTTCCTCAGAATGCTTAAAATAGAAACATCATTTGACCCAGGAATTCCACTTCTAGGAATTTACCCTAAGAATGCAGCACTCCAGTTTGAAAAAGACAGATGCACCCCTATGTTTATCGCTGCACTGTTTACAATGGCCAAGATATGGAAGCAACCTAAATGTCCATCAGTAGATGAATGGATAAAGAAGATGTGGTACATATACACAATGGAATATTACTCAGCCATAAGAAAAAAACAGATCCTACCATTCGCAACAACATGGATGGAGCTAGAGGGGATTATGCTCAGTGAAATAAGCCAGGCGGAGAAAGACAAGTACCAAATGATTTCACTCATATGTGGAGTATAAGGACAAAGGAAAGCTGAAGGAACAAAACAATAGCAGAATCACAGAACTCAAGAATGGACTAATAGTTACCAAAGGGAAAGGGACTGGGGAGGATGGGAGGGAAGGGAGGAATAAGGGTGGGGAAAAAGAAAGAGGGCATCATGATTAGCGTATATGGTGTGTAGGGGGTACGGGGAGGGCTGCACAACACAGAGAAGATAAGTAGTGATTTTACAGCATCTTACTATGCAGATGGACAGTGACTGTGAAGGGGTATGTGGGGGCGACTTGGTGAAGGGGGGAGCCTAGTAAACATAATGTTCTTCATGTAATTGTAGATTAATGATACAAAAAAAAATGTATTCACTGTGTCTTCATCCACTGAGATCCTATTTTGAACAAGGAAAAGTACTCTGGGTTTAGGGGCAAGAGAGATTGTATCTGGTTGAGCACATCAGAAATGACTGCATCTAGCAGGGGGATTTGGCTGGGTCTGGAAGGACAGGAAAGACTTCCCTGGAGGAAGTGGGCTGGGAAGGGCTCACCTGGTGGTTGGGGCAGGGGCAGAGTGGCACGGAGGACACTGCAAGTTGCTGACAGCCAGGGTGGTGAGAGATGAGGTGGGAGCACAGGGAGGCATGAGGCCCGGAATGCCAGGATGTCTCTAGTTCTGGGGAGCTGTGCTCTGCAGCTAGATCACCAACCTTCCTGCTAGGTCCGTGCTTTCTCACCCACACCTCTGATTGCTGCTGCGGAAGATATTCTTGGCCACCCAAGCAGCCATTCTCCTAAAATGTGTCTCTCTGTGTTACTCTCACACTGTCTCCTCACTTGGAGGAAACTTTTCCTCTTTGCCTCCTGGAGAATTTCTCTTCATCCTTCAAGTTGTCCATTCTTCCCTGCAGCATTTCCTGACTGCACTGATCTGCATGCATTACCCCCATTCCAGCACCCCACACTGGGAGCTTCCAATGCTGTTTGCCACCACTGGGAGCTTATTTGGGGGTGAGGGGGTGGCGAAGATCTGAGACCTACTTTTCCCACCCACTGCCTGGGTCACCATCTCACTCAGTTTCCTCATCTGTACAAAGGAAAAAGTATTGCAAAGAGTTTTGAGTAGGAAAAACATAGAACAAATAAATGTTGTGTGGAATGCCTGCTACAGAGCCTGGCACAGAGTAGACGCTCAGACAAGGCTGGGCATCCCCCCCCTCTGGCTCACGGCGTCCTGTCCAGGTCACTATCAGCCGTTCCCAGGTGAGTCTGTGCAACTAGGCTGTGCTCCAACTGAGGTAGCATCCTCGTTTCTGGTACCCTGTGTCCTGCATGGCGACTGAGGGGAGCGTGGACACACCCCACTGAGATCGCCTTGAAGCATTCTCCAGCCGAGTGCCTGCCCCATAGAGAAGAAGTGAGGCTGTGCAGAGCGATTTGTAAATGTGGGAATCAAGCTTGTTTGTTTGTTTTTCTTAGAATGTTTGATTAAGCGAGAAACTCCCTGAAGTCATACAATTCTCCTACCCCTAGAGAAGGTTTTGAATAAAATATCCTTCCAGGGGAAGGAAAATAGGAGATTATTAGTTCAGTGGTTTTCAAAATTTGTAAGGGACTGGAACCACTTTTTTCAAATGAAATGTTATATGGGACTTCAAGCTCCATACACAGAGAAGGCATTATTTTAGGACTATATTGATATTTATTATTGTTTAATGAAATCACGTTGGCAAATATATTTATGGTGTAACTGCAAGCTTGTAATAAATAAATAAATTAGGAATAAATCACCTTGACAAATGTATTTATTTTATCATCTCAAGCTTACAGCAGATATCTTTTTCTCCCTTTTATTTGCATGAAATTTTTTTTTTCATCCCTTCGCTTTCAGTCTGTGTATGTCTTTGGGTCTGAAATGAGTTTCTTGTAGGCAGCGTATAGATGGGTCTTGTTTCTTTGTCCATTCTGCCGCTCTGTGTCCTTTGATTGGTGCATTCAGTTCATTTACATTTAATGTGATTATTGATAGGTATGCACTTACTTCCATTTTATTAACTGCTTTCAAGTTGTTTTTGTAGTTCCTTTCTGTTTCTTTCTTCCTCTGTTACATTCTTCTCTTGTTATTTGATGGTTTTCTTTAGTGTTGTGATTGGATTTCTCTTTTTTAATTTTTTTGCGTATCTTTTATAGGCTTTAGGTTTGTGGTTACCGTGAGGTTCAAGGATAGCTTCCTTCAGTCTACCTTAAGTTGATGATAGTTTTATTTCAAACACAATCTAAAAGTACTTCTTTTTTATTTTTCTTCCTCCTCCACACTTCATGTATTAGATGTCATAATCTGTATTTTTTGTGTGTATCCCTTGGCTGATTTTGTGTATAGTTGTTTTTACTGCTTTTGTTTTGCTTCAATTTTATACTTGCTTAATAAGTAATTGGTCTACTACCTTTACTGTGGTACTTTTTATTTTCACTTGTGAAAACTATTTAGGCTTAAGAATATTTCCATCTACAGAAGTTCCTTTGACAAATCCTGTAATATCAGTTTAGTGGTTATAAATTCCTTCAACCTTCTTTATCTGGGAAATGTTTATTTACTTCAAATTTGAATGATAATCTTGCCAGATAAAGGTTTCTTGGTTGAAAGCCCTTCTGTTTTAATACATTAAATATTTCATGCCACCCCCTTGTGGCCTGTAAAGTTTCTGCTGAGAAGTCTGCAGCAAATATCTTCTAAATATAAAATTTTGAAATAAAATATTTCTGAAACCCATAAAGTAACTTCTTGGGTCTCTAGGGCCCAGAGTATGGGATATGAAATCACTGATAGAGTCCATGCCTTTATGTCACAGATGAGTAAACTGAGGCCTGGAATGTGACAAGAACATGTCAAGGCGACACAGAGAACTGGTGGTGGGCTGGGGCAAACATTTAGGTCACCTGCATCCCATTCTACAGGTCTTCAACTATATCTCTCATTTCCTATTTTGTATTAGGGAAAAAGTAGTTTTTTAACCTTTTTATTTAAAAATAATTATAGATTCACAGCAAATAGCACAAATAGTATGGAGGTACCAGATAACCTTTACACAGTTTTCTCCAATAATCACATATTTCTTTTAGTGAAAAATAATTTTTGTCAGTATTTGTTTTTTCATAAGTAGATACCCCAACTCTATAGTTTGATTTATATTTGAGGCCTTCTTATATTCCAGTGTTGAGCATGAAATAGTCTGCTTACTGGAATCAGTAGTACGTCCATGTTTTTCCATCTCACTAAGAGAATTCTGGTGATAGATAATTGAAATGGATTTGGCCAGCAGGATCTCTATATGTAATGCTGATTTTATGTTTGTTCATCTGTCAGAGAAGTCAAAAACAAAGCTTGTAATTTGTGTTAACTAAGCACCTTCATTATCCAAACTCAAGGGAAAGGGTGGGGAACAAAACATTTTCTCATCCAGGTGTCCCGGATCCTGAAGATGATTTGTGTAGTTAAGGAGAAATTCCAACAATGTTGAACGTATGGAAAAGTTTAAGGCAAAGATGGTGGGTCATTTTCCGAGTGTTCAGGTTGAATATCAAGAGCTGTGCAGCTTCTTTTCCCAGCCCTTTCTTCTCCTGACCTGGCCCATCTCACACCGTGCCTCCTGTGTGGTGCAACAGAGGCCTCTGGGAATTCCCAGCTCACAGATGACACCTTCCCAGTGAGCTGCAGAGAAGGCATGAGTGTCACAAAGGGTGCCTGAATTTCCTGCTCTTCACCCAAGAAGGCAAGAAAAAGCCTTGCTCTTGAGTATGTTGCGTGCTCATTCACAGATGCTACTTCTGTCTTTTCTTCAACTTCTCACTGCTGACCTCTGGTTCTGTCTGGCAGGTGCCCAGCACCCAAATCCAGGCAGCATTTTAAGACCTCTTGTCTTACAGCAGTCCATTCTGGGCTTGTTCTTACCGGTAGGGAGAACAGGATAGATCCCCATCAGGCTCCCTTGTCTCCGGATTATCCAAGAAGGCTTGAAACCCCTTCCCAGGACACAGAGCCTCTCCTCCCCTGGCTGGGACTGAGGTTAGGGATCCTGGTGTCCCAGGAGAGGGAGCTAAGGGTCTGACTGTCATGTTGGGATAAGTATCAGGCACTGACTTCCCCTTGAGAGTGGACATTTCTACAGGGATAGAAAGCATGAGGGCCGTGAGAGGCTGAAATGGAAGAGCAGGATGACTGGGAAGAGAGGAGAGGAAATAACAACGCAAGTTTGAGGTCTTCAGATGAAATACACCTCCTGACCTATTTTGCTCCAGGAAAAGGCAGGTGAAGAAAGAGCCATTTCTGTGGGGTATGTTGAAGTGAGGCTGTTTACTGCCCTTTGGACCAAGCATAGCTTTGGGTCTGACCATCCTAAACTAATAAAGGGATGGATAATTTTTCAACTTGCAACAGAGATCCTCTTTTGTAATAAGGCTCAGAGCTGATATTCTTAAATAGCAAAATTCAGATAGGATTGGAGTCACATATACGGAAAGTGATTTGCCCTCATACCTCCAAGGACTCATCAATTATGCAAAGCAAAATTCTAATTGGGTCTTAAGAGTAATAAAACAAAAACAGTCTTTTCACCTTGTTAGGGAATAAGGCATGCCTGCCATTTAAGTCATCGTTGCTAATTCTGAATGATGTTGCATTTGTCTCCCAGATGCAAGGACCCACAGAGGAAGGGAGCACAGAGGGTCTCAACATCGGGGACCACACGTGGCCTTGACTTTCAACGGGGTGCTGCACTGCAATGAAAATGAAAGGAAAGCATTATCCTTTGAGAACAACAAATGCACCATTACTTCTCCTGCTGATCACAGATGTGAGTGTGGAGTCCCTTCCCTCCCCACAATTTATTTGGCTAATTAGGAACATCTTCTCTGTGTGTCCATGTCTCTAAGTCAGTTGGAGATGAGGGGGAGGCTGAATGCCTCTCCCTTTACTGGGTTCAAATCTTCCTGAGAAGGCTGTACATAAGAGTTAAAGGCAAGCCTGAAAAAACAAACAGGGATCAAAATGTTTGCCAGTGAGTCTTTTTTAGAAAGAATTGCTCTTTCTTTTAGAGGGTTGGTTGACCTTTATGTGTGAGGGGGTGGAAATGTCCCCAGGAAACCTCAAAAACCTCATAGGAAGCTGTTGACAAGCATCCACTAAGTTGGATTTTGCTTGTGCTCTGAAGGCAGAGAGTAACAGACAGACTCTGACAAGCTAAGGTAGATGAGTATAATCTTAAAAGGTAGGTTTCTTACTTTTTACTTTTTCACTGGTGGTATTACAAGCTCACACTGTGGTGTTTCTGGGCACCATGGTAAGGTCCTGGTCTAATGGTAGTTCTTAAGAAATTTTAAAGAGCAGCCACCTGGAGTCAGGAACCCTGGATGTCTAGACAAGCCACCTAATCTCTACTCCATGTTTTTCTCATTTGTGAACAGGGAAATAAAAAAGCCCTATCTACATCTTTGAACTGTTGTGAAAATTGGATGGGACATTGGAGATGTGCAACTCTTTGCAAGCAAATCAGATGACTTGCTGCAGGAATGCAGCAGAGCTGTAATAGACAGGGCAGGTTGGAGAAGGCTGCACAGTGGAGGCCTAGATCTGAGAGAGCAAAAGTGAGTGGAGGGGCAATTTGTTATCTCCAGAGAGCAAAGACGCTTTCTGTGTCTCTATAGACATATGTTGTCTTCTCTTGGAGGTGAACCCTCCCTTCCATTCCAGCCCTAGAGGCTTCTGGTCAATGGGAACAAAGAGAAACTGCAGACACTAAACCAGTGTATTGATCTCCTCAGGGTTCCCTGAGAATGTGACCAGAGGCAACACCTCCCTCCTCAGATTGGTAAGGCCCTGCCTTACCGAGTCAGAGGGCAGCTGAAGCCTCACACCCCTGAAGTCCTTGATGCCCAGTTCATCCTATGGTGCTGGGGTAGAGGATGCTGGAACATTCACTGGGAGAGCATTGGGAATGGGCTCCAGTAAATGAAGCACAAATGGCAGGAGTCCAAATACATGGGGTGACTTTTGAAGGTAGCTTGTTTTTTCCATTGACAATTAACCTGAAATGAAATCATGAAAGCTCTGGAATCTTGTGAAGTCTGGGCACAGAACCCTGGGAGGCAATAGTCTTCAGTGTTAAACTGGCTTGGCCATAACTCAGGATCATGACCACCAACCTCTTGTGGACCACCTGCAACCCAAGTCTGGGCCAAATTCAGGGCCATTGATATTTTTGAGATTCCTGAAATTACTGGTCTGGGTATCTGGCAAATGGAGGGGCTCAACATCAACCCTTTCTTTTTTCTGCCACCACCCTCAGGAGAATCCAGGGCTCTGGTCTAGTCAGTTCCCCAACAGAGGGCAGAGCTGGAGCTCTCCAAGGTGCTGATGGCCTATGCTAACTCCCCCAGAGGGCACATTACACTGTAAATATGCCTTGAAGTCCACCCAAGTCACCTGGTAGATCTGCTTTTGCCTTAATTCTTGTGACAAGGAGGACTCTCTGAGAGACTTGAGGGAAAGAAGATGCTGTTTAGGCTCTTCAGATTGGTGTGGGAAGACTGAACAAATGATCTGAGCAGACCTGAGAAAGTAAGTATGATGCCCCCAAAATGCCTGGAGGAGCCTTGCTCAAAATGTTTTGGAAGCATTGACCTGATTCATATATGTCCACACCAGTATATTCTTATCACCTCTGAGAAGTAATAAAATATTACTTTCAAGAATCTAATCATGAAGGGGGCAACTTAGGGCATCCTCTTGCTGGACTGAGGGTGCGATGAGTGAAACCATCTGGAGGCTGTTTGAGTGCCAGAGACAAGTAGTGAGCTTGGACAGTGACTTTATCATTGGGAGAATCTTAAGAAGCAATCCCAGCAGGACTTAGTGTTTGTTGAATGTAGAGGTGGGGGGTGCAGAGAGGAGTCATCCTTGACTCAAGTTTATAGCTTGGGAAACTGGGTAGGTGGAAATGCCATTCACCAGGAGGAGTAGGAGGGTATTTTTCGGGGGGGGGTGTGTGGAATGACAACATCAGGTTACACATGTTGAGTGTGAGGTGCCAATGGTATTTTCATATGTGCTTTCTAGTAGAGGTGGGTATACAGTTTTGGAGCTCAGCAGGAGGGTTAGCATTGGTCACAGATATTTGAGAATTATCCAAGAAGAGGATATGGTTGAAGAGATGGGAGAAGATTGGGTTAGCCAGGGAAAATGTGTCAAGTGAGAGGAGAAGAGGACAGAGAACAGACCTTGGTGGAATATCTATATTTTCTAGGTGTGCTGAGGCAGAGGTGCCAATCAATGAGTCTGAGACAAGATGCCCATCATCTGCCCACAGACCCCTTCATCATCAACCTGATATCATTCCACTTATCTCTTTACCTCCTTTTTCCTCTCTCCTGACATGATAGATAGATAGATAGATAGATAGATAGATAGATAGATAGATAGATAGATAGATATTTAGGTAGATATTTGCATATATATTGTTAGATTTATTTTAAGGAATTGGTTATGGAGGTTGGCAGGTCCAAAGTCTTCAGAGTTGGCCAAGAGACTGGAGACCCAGGGAAGAATTAATGTTTCAGTCTTGAGTCTAAACACAGTGTGGAAGCAGAATCCTCCTTTCTTGAGGAATATCAATCTTTTCTTCTCTTAAGGCCTTCCACTGATTGAATGATGCCTATCTACGTTAGGGAGGGAATTCTGCTTTACTTAAAGTTTACTAACTTAAATGTCAATGTCATCTACAAAATACCTTCGCAGCAACCTCTAGACTAGTGTGTGACTAAATATGAGGATACGGTGGTCCTGTCAAATTGATATATACAATTAATCATCACAAGATGGGACACTCAGTGGAGCCTCACACCCAGGTTCAGACGAGGATTAATAAATAAGAAAGAATAACCTGCCCCTTCCTAGTCATTTTAATGGTGCAGGTGCCCCCTCCACCCTGCCCACCACACACATGCACCCAGGGTAGGCACAGCAGCAGGTGTTCATGTCCACCTTCCTATCCAGTCACATTTTCTCTGTCCAGCCTGATCTTTCCAGATCCTCCAACCTGATGCTCAGGCCCCCTTTCCTCTGACACCCCACTTTGGACTGTCTTCTTTATTCTCTGCCTGCAGATACTCCCTCACCCTTGATTCTGGTACTTGACATGCTGCACGTTTGAGCAGGTAATGGATGCTTCAGCCCTCACTCCATCTCATCCAGCATCACAGGAAGGTTGTAAGACAAAAAAATTCTCATTTTCATTTCAAAGTTGGAAAATATGAGATGGAGAGGAATTAGATTACTTGCCCCAAAGATCTTCCAGAGGAAGCCTAGTGCTGCCAACAGAAATGCTTAGCCACACCATTCCCCATCTGTGTCGGAATCCTTGGTGCATTTTTCAAGCTTAGCGTCCAAGACATCTCCAGCCTAATAGGAATAAGGTGCCCTGGGTTGGTTCCCAGCCAGGGAGAGAGTGAGTAGATATGCCTTCCTTTGAAGCCGGTTTCAGATTCTGGAATGCTTTCCTGGAAACCACATAATCTCACGAGAGATTCATCACCTTCTAGTGCTGCCTTAGGACTAGGTCAGGACAAGGGCCCTGGACCCCTGGGTGAGACACTGTCTGCCCTGCTTAGCAGCTTCCTGTGTGGTGGCTACAGGATTTACTCAGAGCTAGTCTGGGCAGATTTGGCTGAGGTTTAGAGGGAACCCCCCACCTCCTCTCTCTTCCCATCCTCCTCTCTCTCCTCAGCCCCAGATGTATGGCCCTACAAAGCATGAAGGTGATAGCTTAGTCCTTGTATATCAGGACAGAAGGCTCAGGACCAGAGGCACAAGAAGAGAAACTCTTCTCTGGGGGTGGACTTGGAGACACTCTCCTGTCCAGGAGCTGGGGATAAGGTTTGGCTGACCGACCGCATAGCGATGTTGAGATGTCTTAGAAAAGCTGCTGTCATGTGAGCACTGGACGAGGAGTCAGGGGCCTTGGGACCGTGTCCTGATTCTGCTGCTCCCTTCCTGGTGGACAAGTCACAGAGTCAGAGAATGGTGATGCCAGATGGGCCCCCAGGGGTCATCCTTCCATTTCTCTTACTTTAGAGATGGGGGCGCTCTAAGGAATCACAGCACTGAGCTGCTGCCAGAACCAGAACTAGAAATAAAGTCCCGACCACTACACTTCCCCTTATTGCCTCCATCTCTTCTTAATTTCTCTGGACCTCAGACTTCCCCACCTGTCCAATGGGGGCCGCTAACCCCTGCCTCTCAGGACCATTGTAAAGATCAAATGCAATCATGGATAGAAAAGGGCTCTCCAAAGGTGAAAGTGTTGGGTTCTCAGGGGTCTCTTGGGTCCCAAAAGCAGCACTATCCATGTATCCTGACCTGAGAAGAGGTTGTGTGCCCACATCTGAGACAGCCCAGCAAGTGGGTGTGAATTCCAGGGTGACGGGTGCCAGGGATGATGCCCAGCTGGTGCTCATGAGTATGTCCGTAACTAGCTGAGTGCCCCTCTGCCACCTGGGCCCCTCCCCCAGAAGTTAAAGGATAGACATCTGACACAGCAGGAGCCTCCTAAGGACCCTGCTCCTGGCCTTCTGCCAGTCAGCATCCATCCTGCGGTCAGTGTTCATACCATACCATGTATTTTTGTTATCCATTGATATGCAGCAAACCACTCTGAAACTTAGTGGCTGTAAATAATCTATTATTATCTCTCAAAGTTCTGTGGTTGACCAGCCTCAACCACAACCAAGTGGGATGCGCCCCCTTGAGGTGTCTCATGTTTGACTACAGTCGGATGGTTGGGGCTGACCTTATCTGAAGGCTCAGCTGGGCTGGGCTGGACGTCTAACATGGCTCATTTCTGTAGCTGGCAGTTGATGCTGTCAACCCAACCATAGAACCTATGTTTGGCCTCTCCAAGTGGCCTGGGCTTCTCACAGCAGGGAGGCCTATTCCCCAGAGGGAGGAACACAACAGCAAGCATGCCAAAGACAGGAAGCTGAGCTGGCCTAGTGCTGTCCCCATCACACTCTACCTGTCAAAACCATCAAAGGGCTTCCCTGTGTCCAAGGGGTCAGGAGCAGGCCGAGATCACACCGCAGAAAAGCATGTGGGTGGCAGATATTATTGCATTCCCCTTTGGAAAACATAATCTGTCCTGATCACTGTGGGACAGTTCACCAGGCTGGCCCTCAGTCTGTCTGATGATGCCTGTCCTTCCTCTTAGAGCCCCTTCTCCTTCCCAGGCAAGCCAGGATCAGCTGAATGGAAGAATCCCTGCGCCTTTCGGGAGCTTCCCCTCCTCGGCTCATGGCTCTTCTTTATACTCCCACCGAAGGCCTGTGTAGGTACTGTTGACCAGGTTAATCAACTACAACATTGTGCTGCATGTCCTGCACCATCAGAGGGTGATACCAACCTCAGGGGTGTGAAAAAGGGCTAGCATGAAATCTCATCCCTGCGTGTGTGCTGGTGAGGAGGGGGGTGTGACATGGCAGGAGGCATTGCTATCAGGCGTCTGGAGGCAAACTTTGTTCTTGCTGGATGTGAGTTCTGAGATGATGAATGAACACAGTGGTGCATTATGAATGAGCTATCTGAGAGGGCTTTGCCTTCCCTGACCAAGTCAAAGCCCATATCCTTGACATGAAATCCTTACCCTGTATGCAAACTCATATCTATCTGAGCTGAATTCTGGTTGGTATCTGCTGCTTAGAAAGGCTGTACCCTCAGGTTCTGTATCCTGCTGGGCAGGGTTTGGAGTCACCCTTAATCATCATTGCTATCTAGAGTGCTCCATTTGCCTGGGTTCTCCCTCCCAGCGTGATGTGTGGGTGCATCTGCAGTCCATGTTCCTGCCATTTACTTCCACACACCTCTCCGTGTTCAACATTTGCCAAGCTGTATTAGGGAGAAGAATTTGCACAGCCTTCCATTCCACTGAGGAAAAAATCAAGTGGCTATTGGTCTCTTTCCCATCCTACTAACCCCAAATGTACTTTTTAACTAAGGGAAAATCTGTTATCCTTAAAGAAAAACAAAGGATGATAAATTATAAGACCTTGTAAAATATATTAGCATGAATCCACACTTTCTTCTGGATAATTGAATTATGGTGACATCTGCCAGACTCTGCAGCTTACACAAGAATGCCAGCCCCCCTCAGTGTTTTCTCATTCCTTTAGTGTGATCCCACAGAGGCCTGGCTAAGTCCCAGGGCCTCCGTTGTCTTGAAGCCAGTACGTGTTGTAATCTTGTCCACAATTTCATGACTTGCTCTGAATTAGGAACAAGTTAAAATATATCTCTTTTCATGTTGTAAATGACAAGTGACCTTCTAACCAAATGTGGCCTCATTAGATGATAGGAAAGAATTAAATGTCAGGATTCTGGATGGTAAGGTTTTCATAGTTATGAAGGTCAAATGAAGGGTGAGTAATATAACAGAGTATTCTTAACATCAGGCCAGTGTTCCTGGGTACTTCTGCTGTGGTTGCTCCTTGGTGCTGTGGGTGAAGGGTTTTCTGCAGGCTTTGTCTGTATTGCAAGCTTGTGGACTGCCCATGGTTTGCATGAAGCCACCGCCATATTTTAATTATATTTGGAAGACTGGTTGGAAGAAAAGTGGAAAATGTCCAGGAATAACTTATTTCTGCCAATTGTCTTAATCTCCCACCCCAACCAATTATTCACTGGTTAATTGGTGTTTTGCCAAAGAAGTGATCTCAAGAGACAGGCTGCTTTGCTTATCTGAGAATCCTGTGATTTGGCTCTGCTGGACTTCCTGTCTTTTCAGACCTAGTCTTTATCTTTTCAAGTAACAGAGGAAATCTGCTTTTAAAACCATACTTACAGCAGTTCACTGGCTTGGGGATACTCAGTGTATGAACAAGGGCCTTTGGGTCTGTAGGAATTGGGACTGTGGTTGGCATGACCCCAAGACCTGGAGGCTATTAGAGAAGGAGAGAGTTGGTAGGGGATAAAGGATGCTAAGACTCCCTGGGGTGGTCTCTTCCAGGTCCAAGAAGTTTGTCCCCTAGGTCCCTAGCATCTTGAAGATTCAGAGGCAGGGCTACCGTGTAGAATCATGTGGGTTTTGCATAAGTGTACCCAATCAAAGGGATAAGCAGTGGATTGGGTTTAGCCTAGTGTCCCATTTGCTAAACCCTAGTGCTGGGCAGCAAACATCTGGAGCAGGAGTTGGTAAACAATAGCCCGAGAGTCAAATCAGGTCCACCACCTGTTTTTATAGATAAAAATATTTTGTAACCCAGCCACACCTATTTGTGGATGTGTTGTCTATGACTGCTTTTATGAGACACATGGCAGAGGTGAGTAGTTGTAAAGATATTCTGGCCCAGAAAACCTAAAATATTTACTATTTGGTCCTTAATAGAAAAAGTGTGCAGACCACCGATCTGGAGGGAGGGGCGCCTTTTTCTAATCTGCAAAGGCTCTATCTGCCTGCCAAGCTCCAGCAGCATCTGAAAGATACGGGTTGTCTTTTCCTAATTAGCACCAAGGTGTCGTGTGGGCTCGCAAGGCCCTACTCCATGGAGGAGACCTCAGTCCTCCTTTGGGGAGGAGCCGCAGGCTGCCGGGGCTCCCGAGGCCCCACTCCTGCCCACCATAGCCTTGGGTGCACCCGGGAGCTGGCTTCCCGCAGTAGAAAAGCCATGGGCTTGCTGCGCAGAGAGGTTGTTCGGGGAGTGAGGGGCTGATTGCAGCAACTCTCGGAGGTAAAACAAATGCTTTCCTTGTTCCTTTTCCAAATAACTGTAAAAAAGAAGGTTTGTATTTGGATCTTTGTTGCTGGCCACTCCATAAAGAAATGCAAACTGTCTCATGAGTTATCATCAACCACTTGTTTACACAGCAGGCCTGATTGACACGGTTTATTTTTCTGTGGTTTTTCTTCTAATCTAAAGTGAAACATGAACTAGAGAATTCGTGGTGTTGCCTTCACCTTTTGTAGGCCAGCACCTGCAAGAGGGCGACTTTTCACTTGTGTGCATATTACAGGTCCTGTGGAGATCTGGCCACACCCATGAGAAGGGTCTGGTCCGCTGTACCTGAAAATATGTGGGCTCCCTTGTTCTCCCCAGGGAATCAATCAGTGGACAAAGAAGGGCTGATTATGGGCAGAACCTAAGGCTGGAGGGAAACACAGAATTGTCCTGTCTGGAGGACCTCCATTGAGCACATGAGAATCAGCCCCAGTGGGACGCAGGGACATTCCCAAGGTCACAAAGGGCCCGGTAGTGCCTTCTCTGGTCAGCCTCCAGTGGGCAGGGTTTGGAGTCCAGGCAGGACACCCTCATGGCAGAAAGAGTGCCCATCATGGACCAGATTGCAGGGAGCAGGGGCCTGGTGGGAATAATCATGTCAGCAATTCCAGCATGCCAACACGGGTTCATTATAAAGCTCTTCTCTTTCCTTACTCTCACTGACCTCTCCCCACTGTCCTGTGAGGCTGACACTTTCCCCTATATTCCATTGCTGGTTATTTATAGTTTGGAGATAATCTCAAAAATATCTGGCTGGATGGTATGGAATGAAAAATCTAATGGCTTGCACACATTAAAGGGACAATACATCACTTCTTTTGATAAGAACAAACAAACACAACATGTCTGGCTTTATTAAGTGTGCAACAACCTACTTTTTAAAAGCTGACTACACAAACTCAAAACAGGAATGGTGTGGTTGCAGAAAAGGTCATGAGGGCAGACCTGGGGGTCAGAGGTGGGGGAGTTTGACTCAGGGATGAGAAGGCTGCCTATAGATGTTAATGCCTTGGGGGGCTGCACTGTGTGGGATACAGAGTTCAGAGCTGCTAGTTGCCCCTCCCTGGAGGAGAGAGATAGCAAGATGGGCAGAAACCTGAGCCCCCAAAGCATTACCTGCCCACTTCTAGGCTGCAGCCACTCTTGCCAGACCCCAAGGAGTCTTGCCCTTCATTTCCCTTCTTCCTGGCCTTGGGTCACCAGCCTTCTGCCTACACCCTCTTGGAGCCTGTGGGAGCCCTGAGTTGGACCTGGCTGTGTTGTGCAAGACATATGAAATCTCAAGGACTGGTTGGAGCCTGTTTCCCTCAGGACTTCATGCCACATGGCCCCCCACAACCCATGCTCATATATCCCCATACATATACATGTGGTGGCACTTGAGGGCACTCTGTTTGGCTACCTGTGGGAGTCTTTCATGGAGGGTGGTTGGCTCTGTATCACTTAACATCTATCTCATAAGTAAGGCACATCAAATAACCTTACATAGCAAGTTAATTAAATCCCCCAAAGTCAGCTGGGGAGTGTCAATGCTCTTAGGATACACTAGGCTGGGCATGCACACGTGCATGTGTGGGTGTGTGTGCATGTGTTTGTACATTTGTAACCTCCTTATGAGTCCTTCTTTGTTAGCCTTCTCTTCATTCACTGAGATGGCTTGCATGCAGCAAGCAGCATGAGACATTTTGACTGAAATGATGCAGGCTTTGAAGGCCTGGGAGAGAGTAGGAACATTGGAACAGATTCCAGAAGCCATCTCTTGTTCTATGAATCCCAGCTTTGGAAAACGCTCTCATTTATTTGGTTTGTCAGGTTTGACTGGGCTTCTGCCATGTCACTGGCAGGAGAAGAATCTGATGCTCTGTAAAGGTGTGGCCCTGCTCAGCAGGCTATGATTCAGGGTGAGGTAGAAGAGAACGAAGTCCCTTACATTCAGGTTGCCTGTGAGCTCAACATCAGAAGGCAAACCCTGTCCCAGGGAGCTCCTGTCAGGTCTGTTCCTCCAGGCAGAAGGAATTCTGGAAGGAAGCCTCTGCAAGGCCGGCGGTTGGTCGGTGCCCTGAGCTGTCCTCCCCTGGGCTCCCTCCTCCTGGGGGTTGGGTGAATCATCCAACTTTGGTGAGGCTACTATTATCAGGGCTCCAAAGCACCCGAGCTATAGTTTTGGGAGTCTAAGAGACAGGATTACAGTTCTGTTGTTTCTTGTAAGAAAAGAATCTAGTTCTTGGGTCGTATCAGCCAGGAGAAGGAGCCTCCCAAGATTCATTTCCCCTGAGGTCAGAGCCAAGCATTCTGAGGGTGCGGTCAAGTGCTGGGAGGGCTGGGTATGTGTGAGCCCTGGTGCCTGGCAGGAAACATCAAAACAGACCCCTGTGGAGGGGCAGGAATGTTTCTTGGACATGGAGTTTTGCCCCATGGAGATTAGTCTAGCCTTGGGAAGCATGGATACTGACATGTCCCCAAATCTTTTTCTGAGTCAGACACTGTTATACAATGAACTTGTCCATTGTTCCCTTTGCAAATAATGCTGCTGACCAGCAGCGTTCCCCGCATTACCATTACCGTTCCTGAAGCACTGCCTCTCCCATCTCCCTCCCTTCTTAGTCCTCTTCCTCTTCAGAAAGTCTTCCCTGCCCACCCCAACTCACAGCCCTCACCCTCTGATTGTCCGGAGTGTCCTTGGTCTTTGCCAAGAGTGCTCGACAGGGTGATGGCCAACATGGGAAACAGCCTAGCTTTGCTTCCAGATTCTTCCTACGTAGGAGAGACAGCAGAAGCTGGGAGAATATGCATCAGTGATGTTGCTGAAACATTTCCTGTAAGGCACAAGACCTAAAACGCCAAACATACGATAACAACATAAAACAAAATGTAGCAACTGGTGGTCCTTAATAAAATTACACACAAAAAATTGACAAAGACTTGGCCTTAGAATAATAATGATATTGCTTATCTTTACTGCAAAAATAATGAAGCAGGAGGATGGAGGAAAGAATGGTACAAGTTCAGAAATTTACAAGATATTTGATTATCATGTATCTTGTAAAAGACGTGATGATTGTTTATCCAAGATTAGAGTAATATCAGCAATCCTGGTCAGTATTTGATCATCTTCTTCAGTTGAAAGGAGAGTAGCTCAAAGTCAAGCCAGTCCCGATGTGTTAAAGGGAGGGATCCCCACGACAGGGCTCTCTGGAAGAGGAGGATGGCTGGCTCAGGGTCCCTCGTACCTACAATCCACCCGTAGCCCATTCCCAGTGCACATGAGGGCCACCAGGCAAAAGCAGGACCATGGCCTGGCTAACCCCAAAGGCCTGCCTGATGTCTTCCATCACCCCAACCCCACCCCGCCACGTGTCTCCTCATCTCTGAGATGATGCTGGTTGCTCGTTTCTGCTGCACAAAGAGCACACTTGGGCAGCTCGACAATAAAAGCAACTCAGAGGGAGACCAGCTGTACTTACAAATAAACATCCACAGCACATTAATCTGCTGAAGGCTTTTATGAGGGGAAGCATAAAATTTCAAATAAAGGGCTAATGGGAAGTATGTCCAAAATGTTGGAACGGGTGATGCTCTACAGTAGGGAACTGCCCAGATAGATCCAGAAAACAAAATGTAACTAACAACTGATTTGGTTTTAAGGCCCCGGCCCTCTCACTCCCACACCTGAGTTGTATATTTTATCCGAAGGGCTGTTTCATGTTCCAGAATCAGCTCTGTTTGCAAGCAGGCTGTCACAATTTTATGGCCTCAACTTTAAAGAGCAGGACATTTCTTTCCTGGAGAAGAAGGCTAATAGGAGGTAAAATGCAGGGATTATGGGCTCTCCCACAAATCCAGGCCAGCAGATGTGCCTCTTTTCTGTAATCAAAATGAATGTTTTCTTTGGATCCGGCTAGGAAGGCCCCTTAAAACATCCCAGGAACAGGAGACATGTGCCAGGCCGGATAGCAGATTGGAAGCAGACGGTGAGCAAAGCAGGTGTCTAGTTCTTTGGAGTACCTGCTCCTTTCCCTCTTCTGGACAGGTAATTTAAAAAAAATGACACAGTGATTTTCTTTTTTTAAGTGAAAAATGGGAGATGGCATATGGTTAGCATTGCTCCTCACCCTGCCCTTCACCTCTGTTAACAATCCGCTTTCTTCCCCTTGCTGGGGCTACGCAGAGGTCTGTTTTGTATTCTTTTCCTCCTTAACTTCATACCAGGCCATTCTGGGCTGCAGGGGGAGGACACCCCCTAAATAAGAGACTTGAGAGCAGTGGAAAGAGCTCCAGTTGGGGAATTAGAACAGGTTCAAATCCCTGCTCTGCCACTTATCAGCTTTGTTGACCTCAGGCAAGTCGCTTATCTTCTGTTTTCTCTTTGGGGAAAGAAAAAAAACCATGGCTATCCCGTCTGTGGTCCTTCCACAGTGGCTCAGGAGACAGCACCTGTCTGTGCGGGGCCGCACTGCTACGCTTCACAGGTAACTGCGGATCCTGAACAAATATTTTCCCGTCTCTGCGTCGTCCTCTATAAAATGGGGACAGTCACCCCTCACAGGGCTGTTAAGAGGGTTAAAGGAAATATGCACAGAGCCTGCATAGCAGAGTGCCTGCCACCCAGTGGGCACTCAGTGAATCTTGACCATCATAGCTTATTATTTAACCAGAGCTCAGGCTGTCCTGCAGGCAGTCTGACTCACTCAGACACCACATAGCTGAAGTCCAGTAAAGGCAGACCAGGCACTCCCTGCACTGCCCCCTTGCTCATGATGGCGCCCTTGTTTAATTCCAGGTGCTGCCCGTCTCTGACCCTTGGTTGCCTCGCACTCTCAGGCCAGCCTGTACACTTGGGGCTCCTTGTAGAGCTTGGTTTGCCAGGCCGGGTGGTGCTCGGCACTCTGTAGGGATTTGGCCTGGAACCCTCTTGGGATGCCCCAGCTCCTGGATGTCTTGGAAGGGACCTCCTGTGCTAGCGCTCATCCCCGCATCCCAAATACCAGCTCCGGGCTGCTCTGCCACCCTCCAGGGGATCAACTTGGACCCCCTGAGAGAATAATAAGTGCAAAATGGAGGGAGATTAGATCATCCTAGATCTTTTCCCTTCACACCTATTTGGAGGCCAAACACCACTTTCATACCTGCTCTACTCATTCCTGTTTGACAGCAAAACGGAACAAAATAAATACAAAGAAAACCAAAATGCTTGCTAGCAGCAATGGGAGCAGAACTGCGCTGGAGACAGTGTCATGGAAAGTTTATGATGTGATGTTTATGCCACGCTCCCTGACGTATGGTCTGGGTGGAAAATGCCTCCTCCAGGCTGAGATACACTCCTGTCATCCCCTTTGCCCATGCAGCCTGCCTTGTGTCATCTCCTGGGGCTCTATAGTTTTCCTTGAATTTATTTTTTACTTTTTTGGTTCCATCTCCCAACTGAAACTAAATTCGTGGAGGGTGGATACTGTAGCCGAAACCTGCTTGTTTCCTCAGATCTCTCATCACAGAGCGGAACCTTAATAAAGAATAAAGAAGGGAGCCCAGGCCCCATGGAGAGGCTGTGCTGGAGGTATTCACTGAGGTTCCAGTTTCTCCGACCTCTAAGAACGTGACAGAGGCCTCAAGAACTTCTGCCCCAGCCACCACCTGACCACAATCACACAAATGACCTGGATAAGTACCACCTGGCTGAGCCAGCTGACTCTTAGAACCATGAGAATAAAAATAGCCCATGATCATTCTTTAATATTATCAGGTGGGGTGGCTTGTTGAGCAGTAATAGATTCTTAGATCGCTGATCACTTAAACATCTTTTTTGGCTATTTGGTCATGAAAGCCATAAACTAAGCCCCTTTAGAAAGCTGGTGGTGGACAGTGGCTTCAGGCTGTGACGTCCCACGCAACCTGCCTGCCAGGACTCAGGATCACCAGGAACCTAGGGCTATGGGGTCCCTCTGGCTAGATCCCTCTCCTGGGGAGGCGTTGGCTGCCCGTCCCTTGGGGAGTGACCCACCCTTCCTTCTCCAGCAGAGCTGGGAAGTTATCCAGGGCCAGCTGTGTGCTTTGGAAAGCTGTGTCTCTGGTTCCTCAGCGCTCTCCCTTGTGCAGGAATATGAGATTAACCTCCAGTTTTACACCCGGGGACTCCAAGTACCATACAAGTTCCAGTGTTTTTCAGGTGCAAGTTCTTTGTTTGGTTTTTAGCAAATTAGTACAATAATAAGCTCGATTATCTAGGTCCTCAGGGGGTGAATCTGGGAACTCTAAGAGCAAAGGGGTTTCCAGTTACCCTCTGGCTTGTGCTCAAAGTCCTTACTCTCCCTGAAGAATGGGTGTGAAGGCTCAGGCTACGCAATGGTCTGGGAATGGAGACTAGGAAGAGAGGACTGAGGTTCCCCAGAATTACAATCCATGCCTTTGGCTAGCAAGCAGGTGGTCAGACAGAAAGGAAGGGCGGGTGGGCTGTAGTGAGGGTGTGTGATGAGCCTGGTGTACTCTCTCAAGAGGGTTTTTAGAAGTGTTTCTCATTCCTCAGCACTACTATGGACTGAACATGTTCTGCTCTCCCCAAATCCATATGTTGAAGCCCTAACCCCCCAGGTGATGGTATTTGTAGGTGGGGTCTTTGGGGGATAATTAGGGTTAAATGAGGTCCTGTGGGTGGAGCCCCTGATGGATTAGTGCCCTTTTAAGAAGAGGAAGAGACCAGAGCCCTCTCATTCTGCCATGCAAAGACACAGCAAGCAGGCTGATGCTGCACACCTGCAAGAAGGTCCTTCAGGACACTGAACCGAATATGCTGGTACCTTGACCTTGAATTTCCCAGCCTCCAGAACTGTGAGAAATGAATGTTTTTTGTTGAAGCCACCTGGTTTATGGTATTTTGTTACAGCAACCTGAGCTGACAAAGACAAGCTTTAAGATTTATTTTTAACTCTGTCTTGTGAGCCCAGAGGAACCTAAGCGATCATGTCCTCCGGCCTGATCCATTTGTAGGTGAAGACCCTCATGGCCTGGGGACTTGCCTGAAGTCACAGAGGTGTGTGAGGACTCTCTCTGCAATGTTGCCATGCAAAGCTGTGGCATTCACATCAGAAAGGCACTGGCTTTTGCTGGTCACCGTGTCCATCTCCACTAAGGAAAGCAAAGAACAGAGACAATTTTCCAACTAATCCACCAGGCAAACCCAACTGAGAAAAAAGAAAATTTCTTGGCAGGGACTGGTCCTCTGTAGGGATTGGAAATCCCTGGATGTGTGCTCAGGATTCCAGCACATTTCACAGGGACAAAGCCAGAGACAAACAGTCATGCCCTGTGTGCGGAGCCTAGTTTCTCTTGTAGCTTTTGAGGTCACAAGAAGCCTGGTTTCCGTGGCTTTGCAAACAGACTGTCAAAGCCCAAGTGCTGACTGTATCAGCTGTGGGACATTAGGTAAGCCACTTGACCTCTTTGTGCCTCAGTTTTCTTACCTGTGTAATGAATAATAGTAGTACCTCTCTCATGGATTGTTGTAAGGATTTTTTTTTCACTCTCTCCCATTCTCTCTACTTACCTTAGAGAAGTTCCTAGTTATTAATTGTGGTGCTATTGTTTGTCATTATTTTTATCTGATAGCTTTCATTGTAACCAGCTTTGGGGAGCTTATAGCCTACAGAGGTCACACTCTGATGTGTCTTATTTTGTTTGCATGGTATCCAATAGACGTTTGAACTTGAATGTACTTGATGGGGGCATGCACACTTCAGTTTGCCACAGTCTCCACCATGTACATTTCAGACTTTGATGCTACAAGCCAGGACCCAGCAGGCATAAGTTGGGTTTGTAACTTATGGTCTATTAGGAAGGTAAATTGGGCAGATTATGACATAGAATTTGTGGGTGCAAGGATCTATGGTGATTGAGGTGAAGTCTGAGGTCAGAATGAAGGGGAGCTGTTTTTGGTGTGTGCCATAGTGGCAGTGAAGGCCCAGCCCCTCCTCCTTCATGGCTCCTGCACCCATGCCCGTGGTGGGAGTGATGGAAGCCAGAGGAGCCTGAAGTAGTAACTGCCCACGGACAGACACTCGCATGTGCAGGCACCAATATTTCAGTCCTAATCTGAAGGCTGGGAACGACTAGTGTCCCAGCTCAGCAATCGGGCGGGAGGAGTTCCCTCTCACTCAGGAATGATCTGCCTTTCTGTCTGTTCAGGCCTTCAAGTGATTGGAAGAGGACCGTCCACATCAGGGAGGACAATCTCCTTTACTCGGTTTACTGATTCCAGTGTTAATATCATACAGGAACACCCTCATAGACAGGCGTGAGTCTGATTCCTCCACAGCGTAGGATATTCCAGCTCTGGAGTATGCATTGCGATACCAGCTGTTTGGGGCCAGTCATGAACTCCCGGAGTGGAGCTCTGTGAGCGGGGCTCCCCGCTGACAAACGGCCCCCAGTGAGCAGTTTCTCGTGCTGTGGCTTCCTCACAGGATGATTTTCTCCAGATTCTGGTGGGATGCGAGGGTTACTTCAACACTTGCCACAGTAGCTGGGAAGGGAACACTCAGGAGGCTGGGGGCTGAAAGGCCCTTTGTCTTCCTTCCCAGCTCGGAAACATGTGTTTTGAGCAGCAAGGCACGCACATCCTTGTCCTCAGATATATCTGCCTCTACCATAAGAATTTAGCAGGCCTGGTCTCTTGGTTAATGAGATTTGTCCTCACCTCTGATTCCTCTTCAGTACTTACATCTCCTGTGTGTTTATTTTGGCCCCTGGCTGCTCAAATCCCATTCCTCATGGCCCACCAAGTCCCCTCCCTGTAAGTGCTTCAGCTCTAAGTAGCCTTTTCCTGAAGCAACCCACACATTTTCTCTTCCTTCAGGACAACAGATCCCAGCTAGGTTAGGCAAAAGGCATCTGACAGAGAAATTCATATTCAGTAGGGACAGATAGACGGCCTGTGTTGCTCATCCTATGGGTTCTGGTCATATTTAGAGACCGAAGCCTGACAAATGGATTGATTTCTAATTGGTGAGATTTTTGGTGGCAGAGCCAAGTGAGAGGAAGGTGTGTAGGCAGAGTAGATGGGAGGAATGGATGGGGTCTGTCATCATGGCTGCCTTTGAATATTGGAGTCACCGTAACACTTTCCAGAACCTTCCAGAACCCAAAGCTCACTCACAGTGTGGCCAAGCTTGGGTAAGCCTCCCTCTACTCTCATCTTTTAGCCAGGCTTGGGCTGGCTTCAGGGCAGAACACCGGCTGTCCCTTGGCCGCCTCACGGTGGCTTGGCAGCTGCACAACTGAAAAGAACACTAGCCTGAGGCAAACACCCCTATTTCTCGAGACAGGCAGGAGCCTCCTCCCCTCTCCCTCGAGCAGCTGGGGTGAGCCAGGTTCAGTGAGGAGAAAGATGCACTTTGTTCAGCCTGGGGACCAGGCACCCAGGAATAAGCACAGGAGGCTGACAGAGCAGTGTGTGTGGTCTTGGGCTCATGTGCAAGGAGTGAAATCCTACTCCAGATTCTCAATTCTGCACAACCGAGCAGCATCATGTGCCATATTTGCTTACATTTGGTAGTGTGTGCACATGGTATCAACTCCAAAGGCACAAAAAGGGTATGCAGCAAGAAGTAGGGCTCCCTCTCATCCCATCCCCAGTCTCCCAGGTTCTTTCTCCAGAGAAAGCCACTTCCTTACTAGAACTTCTACAAGGAGTCTGTTTGTGCATATCCAGGCGCGCGCACACACACACACACACACACACATACATGCATATATATATATATTTAGGAAATGATAGCATTCTGTACAAAAAGTTCTGTATCTTCATTTCACATTACTTATCTTGGAGATCATTCCATATTAGGTCACACAGAAATACCTAAATGTATTTATAGCTTTATACTATTACATTGCATTGATGTCCTTTATTTTATTAGTCCTCTATTGATGTATATTTGGGTTGATTCCAATCTTTTTCACTTACAAAAGCAATGCTTTTTAAAAATAAAAACAAGAATATCACCCATCTCAACCGTAGGATAAATACCTAGAAATGGATTTACTGGGTCAGAGAATTGCCTTGGGAAACTTGATTCCTATTACCTAACCATCCTTCAAAAGAGTTGTGCCCTCTCCCCAGCAACACAGTGTGTGACAAAGTTTTTGACTTTTGCCGATTTGGTAAGTACAGAATGGTATTTCACGGTACTTTGAATTTGGATTCTTATATTGTGAATGAGGTTTACTTCCTTTGTATAAGTTTATACATGTATCTGAATTTCCATTGTTGGTCACTGTTCACATCTTCTTCCCATTTTTCTATCATCTTACTGCTCTTTTGCTACTATTTGTTGGAAATTGTTGGAAGAGAGGGAGGAAATTCCCTTCTCCATGACTTCTTAAAGTATTTCTAAGTGAAAGCACATCAGCAAATGTCACTCTGTCTTCTTTCTGACTCCCTCCTGCCACTCATTCCCACTGCGGAGAAGAGGTGTAAAAGGCCTGATCAGTAAGTTTGGCAGGAAGAAGTGGATGGGCCTTGCCTCTGTCTCCCTGCCCTTGGGATTGCTTGCTTGTAGAGCACGTGTGGTCCTGGCGGCCCGTGGCTGTGTAGTAAGCAGAGCAACAAAGGCCCTGCCTTGCTAGGTGAGGCCTGCAGGTTTCCAGATCTGCCTGTGACGTGGGGGAGTGTGGGGGGTTTGCAGGGGTGCAGATCTTCATTCTGGAGTCCAGCATTCAGAGGCCTATTGTGTGCACACCTAACTTGTGTTCTCCAATAGTTCTGTCCTAATAAAGCTGATGTCTGGGGTCTTCATTTGCCTATTCCTGTGTCTATTACAAGTTGCTTTGGAATTTGGGTAAGAAAAGGGATGCTATTTCTTAGACCCCCCCTCAAACTCCATATGAGCTTTATAAGTATTAAGGAAACTCGTCTTTTACCTGTGATATGAGATCCCAATATTTTTTTCTAGATTTTTATTTATCTTTTCACTTGGTGTGTTTCGTCTTTGTATGGAAATCTAGTCAAACTTATCAATCTCATGTTTTATGGGTTTTGAGGTACTGTGTCATGTTTTAAAATTCCTTCCTTCTGCTGGATTATAAAACACGTTTTCCTGTGTTTTTTTCAGGTGTTTTCATTTTTCACGTTTAATCCTTGTGAGGTCCAACCTAGTGTGGCACCCTCCTGGGACCCTGGACTGACCCTGAGGGAATGGGATTTGGGGGGTGGGGAAAGAAGGAGGGCCACGGGAACACAGGGCCACATACCTGGGTGCTTGGTCAGTGCTATTTGGTGTATGCAGTTAAGGGTCAGACACAGGTCTCTAGGACTGCCTGAGCATTTCAGCGGCCATAGCAGCAAGGAGGAGAGTTCAAGGAGTCTCCCTCTGGGGCCCAAAGGGATAGGAAGTGCTTTCTCAACCCACTCCGTGAGTTGAGTTGTAGGAGGATTGGAGCCCAGGCCTCCTAATCACAAGCTAAGGGCTTGTTTTCTGGTCCCAGCAGTCCAAGCCCAGCTTGGTTCCAGCTGAACCAGAGAGCTTCGGGGACATACGCCCAGCTCTGAGGCTGATGGGCCCACATGTCTCCTCCCCCTGAGCCCCTGCTGCATGCCCAGGGATCTACCACATGGCCTGGGCTTGGCCAAACGAAACTCCTGCTATGGATGCAGGGTCCGCTGGGATGACCAGAATATCAGGGCAGAGCTGCAACCATGGCCTTGGAGAGAAAAGGGGTGAGTTGCCTCCTTTCTTCTGACTAAAATCAACAACAGGCTGCAAACGTGGGATCACTTAGAGACCAAAGCCTTCCCGCATCGGGTACTTGTTACTCTCTTTCACATGTTGTAAAGGAATATGCCTTCAGGGGAGCAGAGTGGGCCCTGTGCTTCTCTCCTCTTGCTCCAGAGCCTGAAGAGCAGGTCGGTGAGCAGCTCTGCATCCTCCCACCTGCCTACCAGCAATCCTTCCCTCTTCCCACCAGCCCATCCTTGAATAATAAAACAACCCCTATCTTGTTGTTTTTCATAAGCATAATTAAACACTGAATTATGAAGTGTTTCCTAAGTGAAAGTGAAGAAGATCCTTCTCTGATTCTTTTATATAACTTAGAGTGGGTCAGGATGAATATGAGAATCCCTTTATAAGTATTTCTGGGCTTTGTGTGCATTTAAATTTTATGTATTAAAACTTGTAATGCTTCTTCTCCCAGTGATGTGATCCATTCTATATAATCTTTGGTTGCTACTTCTCTTTAGCTCTCTTCTCTTCCTACTCAGAGAGCTCTGAACAGCTTCCACCAGAGCTACCATATGCAGATGCACAGGCTGTGCATTGCACAACTCCAAAGTGTACTGTTGATTTTATTGTCTATAGACTGAAAGGCACTTCTAGACTTGTGGACCATGGCAGCCCTGTCTCCTTCCATTGTGTGGTCACAATTCACATAAGCAGTTCTAATTCCTTTGTAAAATTAATGACTCATATGCTATATCTCAGAGCCACATGGAAATATTTCTTGGGTTACCTGATGCTCTGGATTATCTATGCTTAACTCTTCTACTAATGTACGTGTTTAGTAGTGACTTCCATTCTCTTAGTTGAGCTGAATCAAGAGGGTGGGCAGATTAAACTGATTCATACTAAGGTGTGAATGACTAATATGTCACTTGAGCCCTGGAGGAATGGTGAAGGCTATTCCATTTCAGAGAGGGATCTTTGTGACTGGAAGAAAGATTTCAGCTGTAAAATCACAACTAGATGGGCAGAGAAGGGTATTGATCTTTGTCAGAGTGAGAGAAGATTGGAAGATAGGGGTTTTTAAAGCCTTTACTCTTGCTTTCCTCTATTGCTCTAGGACCAGTCTATTCAGGAGCTTATAGGTTTCTGTTATAGGCATGCTCAGCATTTTGTCTGTTTGGGAAATCCACCAGTGTGTAAGCCTCCCCCTTCCTGCTCCAAAGGCATAAATGGCCTCATAATTGTTCTTCATGACCCTGACTTCTGGGAGTTGCAGATATATGACTTAAAGTCAGCCAATCAAGCACACCCATTCAGGACTGCAGCAAGGAAGCCAAGAAGCAGGAACCATTTAGAAATGTTTGTGGCAGAAGGGGGAGCTCCCAGGGTGCCCAGCGGTAGTGGAGACTGAGAGGAACCCCCAGCAGCAAGGGGTGAGCCGACCAGGGCCTGGGCTGGCACACTTTACCTGGCCTCACTGGATTCCAGCCTGTCTCCTGATGCTGATTCTCCAAATTTCTTGTGAATTCTGTAAGCTACCTGATTTCCTTTCTAAAAGTTCTATTTCTGCTTATCAGAGTCAGCTTCTGCTCTGACATCCATGAGCCCTGAGAGGAATCTCCTCTGCTCACAGAGGCCTCAGGTCTTATTGAAGCTAGAGTGAGTCTCTCTGGCAAGGATTGATGGACTGATAAACCATCTCTAAAGAAAATTAAAAAAAGTTCTTATTTGTGGCATTTGTTATTTCCTGATGGCCATGGTGTAAATACTCCCACCATGGTCAGTTTCAAAATGCCGACTTCAAACTCCTGCCTAGCAAGATTTTGGAACCATTAATGATCTGCTGCCAGGAGCCAGGGCCAGCCAACTTGTGCATAGCATGGCTAAGTCTTAAAATCGGACAGATGAGCATCCGGGCAAGATGGATACCAACAGAATGTGGCTTTTGTAGCCAAGATGACCGGCTTGGCATATTCTGACTGGGTGCAGTGAGAAGAGGGTGGTGATGATCAGTGTTCAGCCCGTGAACTGGGGTAGGAAGCCAAGGCAAGGCCCAGGCTGTTGGCACCCAGTCAGGCCAGAAAGAACTGCTGTCCCCTAGAGGCGGGGAAGAAATCTATCTCTGCTGTTACCCTAAACCTTGATCGACTATTAAGAAGGATTCTGTGACTTTGGGCTAGCTGTTTCTTCCACTTGGACCTCAGTTTCTCCATATAAAAAAATGGGGCGACACCACCAACATCAGAGAGCTCTTGTCAGAGTCAGGCATTTTGTGCTGAGGCCATGGAAGGTCAGCTCTGCGGGAAGAGCTCAAGACCCTGGAGCTAGGGCTGAAGGACTGAGGCTCAGGGGAGGCTTTTGGCTTTGCATGTTTTGCAGCATCTGTGTGATGCACGCCTAGTGTGTGTGTGTGTGTTGTGTATGATGCGGTAGAACAAGCCCTAGGGACATCCAGCCCAGTGTGGCTCCAGGCATGTGTCTTAGATTACTGGTACTCTCAGCGGGTGAGCAGACAACAGAATCCCATTTTAGAGGATGCGAAGAGGATTTGAATGTTTAATAAGAAAAGGATGGACAAAACATGCTACAAGAAATCCACAAAATGTCATTGGCTTCGGTTGGCCTGCTCCCTCTGGCGTGTGTTGACAGGATTTTGTAAATAGTCTGATTAATCTCTGTCCTCTTGTGACCTAAAAAGTCACAATTGGAGTTTAGGTTTGTTCCTGGGATTTAATGTGTTGGCAAGTGGCAGAGAAGGAAAAAGGGGACACTGCATGATTTTCTGGCCTCCCAGCAGGAAAGCCCAGTGGCTCATTAGCCTCCGAGAGCTCCAGTCTCTACACCAGCAAGTTGCCCCACCTGCAGGTTCTGAGACCCTGGTGTTTTCTGCCTCACTGGGTCCTGTAAACAGGGTTCAGTGTGACACTCACAAGTTCCTGGGCAATGCCATCTGCTCCATCCATGATGGTTCCCTCTTCACCTCTTGAAACATTCTCTCAACAGTAAACTCCAAAACATCTGGGTAGATATTGAGATCCTCAGTAGCAATGTTTTACATTTATGAACTACGTTAATCCCAAACCCTATTTCATATCACTTGTTTTCAAAAAAACAGAACAAAACAAACAAACAAAAAACCCAGAACCCTAGTTCGGCTCACACTTGCTGGCACCACCAGGTATTTCTGGCACTCTTGGCTCAGACCTCCCGGGGCGTCTATCAGGTCTTAAAGTTGAAAGGGAGTGTGGTGGTGCTCAAAGGGTTAAATGGCTGGCTGTGCCATTTTGGCCCCAATCAGAGTGAAGTTTGCCCCAGCAACCCTGGAGCCTCAGAGCCTTGCCCTAGAGAGAAGCACAGGTCAGAGGCAAAGCACCAGGCATGGGCTGGAGGGCAGGTCTCTGTCACCAGCCCCGCTTACTTCCTGCTTCTGCACCTGCTTGCCCCCTGACTCTGTTGCTGAGATCTGTGAGCATCTGCATTTTGAGGGGGGCTGGGGGGATCCTCTGGCCTGTCCTCTTAAACCTGGAAGAAATGGGCAAGATTCCATTTTTAGATGTAAAGCTGAAAAAGAGAAGTCTGTGCTCAAACCATGTGTTTTGGGAGACAGGAAAGTTCCCAAATCAGTCTCTTTTTCCCATAAAAACTATACTACAGCAATAGCCTAGCGATTCACTTAGCCTTGAATTAATGTGACATCATCCAAAATGACTATTAGTCTGAAGTTACAACTTTCAAGGCCTAAAGAAAAGTACCCTTTCTCCCAAAATAAACATTACATATACTCAACCATAGGAGAACAGGATTATAGACTTTGGGAACTGGAAAGAATCGTAGAGTTTATTTTACAGATGAAGAAACAACAGTCCAGGGAAGGATGCTCCTTGGTTGGAGCCCAGATGCAAGGTCAGGAGTGGGAGTTCCCCAGGGCTCTTGCTACATTTTAGGGGGTTGGTAACAGGAAATTACCTGAGGTAGTAGCTGGGTTCGGGTTCGATGGTGCCATTTTCGATCTGAGTGATACAAGTGCTGGTTATAGTTGTGAGGGGTGATGTGAGCTGGAGAGATGCCTGTCTCTTTAGGTTTCTGTGCCCCTTAGGAAGGGGCTTAGGACACCCAAAGGAATTGGCTCGATGGTGGCAGGGAAATGTCCCTAGTAATATGCAGGGTATTTAATTTTTTCCCCAAGTGGATCAGGGGGAAGGTGGATCCCACTAGGAAGGGAGAGCTCAGTTAGTTTCTACTATCTAAGTCTTCTGGAGAAACCCAGCCAATGACCAGCTGGGCAAGGAGTAGGTACTTGGATGGGGGCGGGCTGATCCTCTGATGTGTGATGCTGCTTAGGACTGGCCAAGAAAGCCCCGTGGGGGGAGGGGAAGCGCTCTCTTCCACCTCAGGGCGAGGCTCACTCCCAGAGCATCAGCCAGTTTCCCTCAGTACATGTGTGTTGGGGGAAGACAGTGCAGGGCTAGAGGACTTATGGGGGCCCTGGAGGGCACCTGATGTTTTGATGGCCGGTGCTGACAAAAGCCTTAGAGCTCCTTCATCCGCTGGAACAGGAAACCTGCCCAGGGGGACAGATGGTGAGGCAGGAGGTGTGCAGCAGGCAGGGCTCTCTAGGTTGGGGGACTGACATGCTGGCAGACCAGAGGGCCTGGACCCAGTAGGGGCCTAATGCACTCCTGCTGAATGGAAGAAGTGTTGATGACGCAGCAGAGGGGCTTCGCTGGATTCTAGAGAGCTTTACCCAGTCACGGGCTCTGCTGTCCCTGGAGGCCCAGACTTCTAGAACATACCCTCACCCAGCTGCTGGTGTTTAACTGTTTCTGACAGTCCATCAACCTCCAAATTTTTTAACTTCAGTCCAATAGCTTTAAACTTCATATTCAATCATAATGTTCCTCTGTTCAAAAAATCTTTACTGGCTCCCCATTACCTTCAGCAGTGCTTCCTAGAGTATTTGTCCCGTGAGCTGACGTTAAAAATTGGCTTTGGTGATCAGGCTTCCCTCTTGGGGATTCACAACACACATACGCATACTTAAAGGCCCTGAGAAGACCCGCAGGGAAGAAATTGGTTTCCCAAGATTGAGCATGAACACCAGGATCCTGTCTTTTTGTTTGCTTAACATGTCTATTAGCAGATTATGGGACGTATTTTGATACCATGTTTTAGTAGTCTGCAGCATAAAAGCCAAATGAATTAGCCTTGCACTCAAGAGATTATGGAATCTGGCCTCAGCCTAGGCTTCAGCCTGTCTCACCAACGCGTTGTGCCGCCTCCCTCCACACCACGTGTCTCGTTCCTCCCTCCCGCATACTGTCTGTATCAGCAGAATTATGTTGCCCTAAAATTTATATGTTGAAGTCCAAATCCCCAGAGTGTATTTGGGGGAAGGGCCTTTAAAGTGGTACTTAAGTTAAAATGAGGCCGCTATGCCTAAATCCAATCTGACTGGTTTCCTTATAAGAAGGGAGATTAGCACACACAGAGAAACTCCAGACAAGGTGTGCACGCGGAGGGGAGGCCACGTGAGGACTCAGCAAGAGGGCGGCCGTCTGCAAACCAAGGAGAGAGGCCTCAGGAGAAACCAAGCCTGCCGGCCCCTTGATCTCAGACTTCCAGCCTCCAGAACTGTGAGAAAATAAGTATCTGTCTTTTAAGCCCACGAGTCTGTGGTGTTTCGTTATGGCAGCCCAAGCAGGTTGATTCACGGTGCCCACTCTCGCAGACGCACCGCAGGGTGTAAGTGTTCCATCCAGGCTTCTGTTTCTGCTGTCTTCCTCCTGGGGCACCAATCTCCTATCTCCTTCAGGGCTCTGCCACGGTATCTCTTTTAGCAACAAACAAACCAAACTAAACTAAAATAGAATTCTGCCTGTCTTGCAAGGCCTTGCTGGAATGTCTCCTTTTCTAATAAGCTCACCCTGATCGTTCAGTTGAAATGACTCTTCTCACTTCTGGGCTCCCAAGGCTGGCCAAGCGTCTGTTTAGCTTGTGGCCCCTCTGCCTTCTGCTACGGTGGGTTAAGCACATTCACTCCTCCCACCATATTGTTGGATATCTGGGAGCAGAAACCTGTCCCGTGTCCCAGTACTCAGCATTGCACCCAGCACATAACAGCTGCTCCATGGTTATTTTCCAGCTGCAATGAAAATTGTGTCTCTGCATCCAGTAGCCCAAGAGAAGAAGTGAGTACCTTCTGCTTGGCTGGGATTGTCTAGCTCTTGGGATGCTGGGGCCAACGGGCAGTCCCTGCTGTGGTTGAGAAGAACTGGGTACAGGAGGGGGCACTGTGGTGGGCCCAGAAGGGTATGTAAGAGCTGGAGTTATGCCTCTGAGAGCAGGAGCAGAGATCTACTCGATCTGAGTTCCCAAGATACATGCGTGTGTGACTTGAGTTACAGGAACTCTATGCCTTGCACACAGGGGAGGCTGAGTACTCCTGGTGAGGACGCCAGTGATGGGCTGTCAGGGTCTGCTCCCTGGGGAAGTGACTCCTAGTGACTCCACTGGAGCTGGAAGGTGCAGGTGGCTATGCAGCAGGTGGCAGCAGGGACCTCCTTGGTCAGGACCGGATGGCCCCTGTGCCAGGCCACCAATGCCACAGTCACTGGCCCTCACGTGGGGTTCGTGCAGTGAGCCCTGCAGCCTTGGGGAGAAGGGCCCCAGTGGAAGGGGAACATCGACACCCTCCACTCTGATCTGAACACAGGCTTTTAATTTCCCTGTAATTTGCCTGTTCTCCCCCTCCCTGGGCTGGCTTCCCTGCCATTTCATTTCCTGCCGTTTTCTCCTCTTGCAGCAGAGGTGAAGAGAGTTGACCTCTCCTTGCCCCAAAGCTGAATAAAATACAGAACAGATTTTTGTGAATAAACATAGGCTGGAATACCACTGGCCAGTCACTTCGGGGTCCTCTCAGGTCGTGTGGCCGAGCTCTCTCTGGGCCACCAGCCTACAGGCAGGGCTGCACAGAGGGGCTGTTCCCTGAGCCGCAGCCCCACGGGTCGGCAGTGGGGGGGACTTGGCCTCCCCGGATGAGAAGGGCAGGCCAGTCCCAGCGGCTGGTGGGCAACCTGACCCTCTCCTGTGAGTCACGGCTGGAAGGATGGAAACCTCCTTTTAGGTTGTCCTTGTCAGGGCACCAAGGAGGAAAGATTGAAATGTCAACACCTAGTGGGAAAGAAATTTCTGTCTGGAGCATTTGGGAAAATTCCAAGAGGGGTGCAATTAGAGCCCCTGCTAGTAGAGAAGAAGGGATGGTGGCTTTGGAGCCAGACAGATGGCACGTCTGTCCAGTCCTTGTTCTTTCACTGTCGTAGACCCGGAACTTAGTCTCTGCACACCTCCGTTTCCTCATCTGTAAAACTGAGATAATATTGTAGATTCTGTAGGTCAGCAGTGAGAAATAAGCATAACAACAGATGGAAAGGGCTGGGCACGTAAAAGGTGAGCCCTGGTCTCTCTGTGTCCTTCTTGTTATTCAGGTCTCAGCTTAAACATCAGAGGGGCTGCTTCTGACACCCCCACCTTCCCGTCTAATGCAGTCCGCCAGCTCTGGTCTATCGAGTGGCCTTCCTGCACTGCATGGATGTTGTCCTGTTTCTTTGTTTATGCGTTTGCTGTCCGGCTCCTCTGAGAAGGAAAGCCTGTGAGGGCAGGGACCCAGCCTCTGCACCCGCCCCTGTGTCTCAGCACCCAACCATTCTGGTGCCCAGCAGGCACTCAGCTGTGAGTTATTAAATAAGTGGTTGCAAAGTGGCAGCTATTATTTTTATTGCATCAGGGTAACTTCTTAATTTATTGATTTATGTTTTTATCCCTCCCTATATTTTCCCATCTCGCATCCCCTTTGTAAGGAGTTAGCAGGCTGTAGGCTTCCCTGTCTCAGGGTAGATGTGTGGCTAGGCTAAAATCAGAGGTTGTCTGCAAGATACTCTCCTTCCTAGATTTTGGTTCTGAAATCTCTAAAACTGTTGAAAAGGTATGCCAGTGCCTGGGGGCTTCGGGGAGAGAAAGAAGAGGAGGGTGGGAGGGAGGGAGGGAAGGAGTAAAAGAGACACAGAGAGACATATAGATAGAGATAGAAGGAGAGGGAGGGAGAGGGGAGGGGGGAGAGATGCAGGAAGGGTGTTGGGGGACAGAGGGAGAGAGGTTTTGGAGGAAACATGAAGAAAGGGGGACTCCCCATCCTCCTCCCCGCCAAGTCCAGAAGGAGATTTCTGAAGCTTGAAGGGGGCAGGAGGGAGCTCCAGGGCTCTGGGAACAGCAGCAGGTGGCCATGTATCCCCTGAGATAGTGCCCGAAGTGGGGGTGGCTGTGAGGTGCCCTAGGGAGGCGGAGACTTGGGCAGCATGGTCCCACAGTGACAGGAGCGACACCAGAGCAGCAGCATGGGCCAGCGTGCTGGGTGTTTGGGCTTGGCGGCTGGCGCTGGTGACTGAGGACCACATGGGCCTCCCTGGTCCCTGAGGCCCTTCTAGCCCTGGAGACCGTCCGCCCTTAGGGTGATGGACACTGGCTGTGGCTCAGCATCAGAGCTCGGCTGTTCACCCTCCTCCACATTATTTATGCACTGAGTTGGTGAAGGGGCTGATGACACATGCTGTGCCCATGTTTGAAGAAAGGGGTGGGTAGGTTTGAGCAGTGTCATTCCTGGTCCTGCATACGGCAGGAGAGTGCCACCTCTGTACCCACTGTCAGTCCTGGGCCCTGCTCAGCCCAGGGCTTCACAAGTTGTGAAGATCAGAGGTGACTCTGTGTCAGATATACAAGAAAGGTCATAATTCTTTATCTTCCTACAGCACAACTAAATCTAGTAAAAGGATCTCTTGCACGTGGTTGATGTATAACAGCTGCCATATCACACCTCCCTCTCCTCACTGTGTTATATCAGAAGCTCAGGGCTTTGCAATCCCGGAGAAGAGTAGAAGAACCAGAGACCTCAGACGTAAGGTGTTTCCACCGTGGTGGCTTCTTGGCTGGGGCCCCGGTGCATTAGAAGGTGGCCAGCTCTGCTCGAAGCTTCACGCCTTCTCTGCCACGGGAACCTCTGGGGTCGGCTGGGACCCTGAGGCTCCTGGCCCGTGTCTCCCGGGCGTGCCACTGTGCAGGGTGGTGCCCGGATCCCTTCCTTCCTCCAGCCCAGGATTCCACTCCTTAGGGATGGGCCATTTCCCTCTGCCCCTCAAAGAACCAGCTGTCAACTCCTCCCTGGCTAAGACAAAGCCAGGTCATTCTCTTCGTGGACTTGGTTTTCCAGAGGGTCACCTTGTCTCACCTGACAATGTCACCTCTTGCTCTGAGACACAGAAGAGATGTCAAGAGTACTGGCTCCAAAGGAAATGACCAAAATCTGTATTAGCTTCCTACTGCTGCTGTGACAGAGCAGTGCAATTTGGTGGTTTAAGGTGATGCAAATGTATTCTCTTAGGGTTCTGCAGAAGTTTGACACTGGGCTAAAATTAAGGTGCCAGCAGGGTGGTGTTCCCTTCTAGAAGCTGTAGGGCTTAATCCATTCCCTTGCCTTTCCACCTTCTGGAGGCTTCCTGCGTCCCCAGCTTCAAGGCCCCCTCCTGCATTTTCAAAGCCAGTGGTGCAGCCTCTCTCTGACCTGCTCACAGGAGAGGATACCCTGTCTGAGTAGCAGACAGGTGAGCCGACAACCGCAATCTCTGTGCTAAGTGCAGAGTGAATTCAGGGCGGGGGCAGGCAAGGCAGGGCAGGCTTCTCAGAGGGGTGCTACCCAAGCCAGTGCTCGGCTGAGCCCCTCTACTAGACAGAGGAAAATCCCGAGAACAGGGGCTTGGTCGAACTCATCCTCTTCTTACCTGCAGGCCAAAGTTACTACTTCGTGCCTTGTAGACACCCCATAAATATCACATACAATGAACCTATTCAACTTGTTCAGAGCCATTTTCTCTTTGGGGCCATAGTTACCAAAATATGATACGATGGGAAATCAGGCACTGTTGCCCATGTGGGAGGTTGAGGTGGCTTCCTCAGGGCAGAGCCCTGGCTGAGGGTTTTGGGGAATTTCCCTTATTGCTATGCATTTTCCCCCGTCGGGGATGAATGCCAGGATTGAAGCTGGAAGCTCCTTGTCCAGTTGTGGGGACTCACCAGGAATCCTCCCGGACATCAGGGAACTGGATTTGAGAACCAGTCTCAGGTTCAAGCAGAACTTTGAGGGTTGGCCACTGATAGATGTCTCCTCCTTTGAATTTCTTCATAAAATCACATTCTGGGAGCAAGGGCATGAGGCTGAACAGGTGAAATGCTTGGCACTGTCAGGACTTTCTGGACAGGTCTGTTAGCTGTGGCCCAGGGGGAAAGGGTGCTGCCTGTGTCTGGGGGATGCTTATGTTGGCTGCAGGAGGGAGCAGCCTGGGGCCTCTGCCTCTGGGTCCTGGCTCGGAGAGTCTGGCCTCCCATCAAAAACTTCCCTTTGCAGCTTCTACCTGGCAAGGTCCCTAGGCTGTGAGCATCTTCTGGCCCTCTGACCTCAGATGCTTCTCCTTCATTCCTGTCTTCTTCACACAGAGCTTCCAGATGGGAACCCTCTCTGGGTTCTAGGGCCTGCAGCCTGCAGGGGAAGGCTGATCAGAGGGCTATCCGAAGCCAGAAATCTCCTCCTGGTGCGGCAGGCTAAGGACTGAGCTGAGCTCTCAGTGATGACTTACTGTTTGTTGAGGGGATGGATCATGGAATGAGAGAGTGAAGCTGGTGAATCCAGGCTGCCTTTGGCACTTTCCCTGGGCCTTTATTCTCCCTCTTTGACTGGAGATGCTCAGCATCCCTAGATCCTTCCTAAACTCTTGCAGGACCAGGGCACAGAGAGATGGCGACACTTAAGTATTCTGCTTTCTTTGGAGGGCCATTCTCAAGGCTGCCCTTCATCCAGGACTGGCAACCAACTAGTGGGTAGTGAGGTGAATATGGGTGATGGAGACCCACTTAGCATTAAAGAAAAAGAGACATAGAATCAAGTACAATTGAAAATGTCAAGTGTATCTCAGGAATAAGGGTATTACTTGGTGAAAATGTGTTTCAGTTTTGTGTATACCAATAGTATTCTAAATGCTCATTGCAATGTGCGGTGCATGTTTTGCTGTGAGTCCTGGTGAAAAAGGTCAGAGCATCTCAGGAATCACTGGGGATCCCAGGGAGCCTGGGGGAGATGCCGCAGCTCTGACCAGGCAACTTCATCTGTTGTAAATCAAGATGCATAAACCACCCCAAATATCCCTTTCCTGTGACCTTGGGGGCAAATGGAAGAGCACTGGCTGAGAGCTGGGAGGCTGAGGTTCTAAGCTTGCACCTATTGTGTGCTACCTGCAAGCCTTGGGTACATCGCTAAGCCCCACCTTAGTTTTCTCCTCCATTAAATGGGTTAACACCGCGTGGGTGTGCACTGCTGCCCTCTGGTGGTGAGCTCGTTACTGCTGCAGCCTTGGCTTTAGGTGTCCTTGAGAGAAGGGGCAACAAGGTGGGCCTCACACCCAGGTGGAGTAAGGGCCCCATGTGTGTGTTGTGAGGTCTCTGCAAAGGCCCCAGCTGTTCAAATACCCTGCCTTGGGAAATACTCCTGTGTGACAGAGAACAGCACAGACCTTTCACTCAGATCCATGCTAATGAACATTGAGTTACCCCTTCAAAGTGTGTGCAGTTCCACTTTGCAAGAGGCATCAGGCCCCAGGACCAAGGTAGAAGAGTCTTCGCCAGCCTCCTCAACTGCTGGCTTCCCACCCCGGGCATTCACTGTGGCAGCACTGCCTGGCATGGCCAAGCCAAAAGGTGGTGCCTCTTGGGGGGCAGCCGTGGGGCCCCTAAGTCCCAAGGTGGTGATGTCTCTTTGACCTCTGCCTACCGCTGGCTTCCTTCCCTGCAGACATCTTTACTAAACATCAGAAATCCTGAGCAGAGTCACGGGCTGAGGCTTCCTTCCAGCGGACCTACCTTACAGTCAAGGTTTGATGAGGCCCACCTGCTCTGGGGTACTTAGCTGTAAGCCAGGTCCCTTGCATCTGTCTGCTGGGACCAACCAGTGGTGTTTGAGGCACTAAGGGTGAGATTAGATGCTTAGAATATGGGTTTTCTTCATCTTGCCACTTTCCTCAAACTCTTCCTTTTTGGATAGTATTAGTACCTATTTGCATCTCCAATTAAGGCTCTAATTAAATTCCCTTTAGTCTTTGACTCAGCCTTTTGAAAGAGAAGTGAGTTTCTGAAAAATGTCTTGCTTAAACAGTATGCTGCATTGTTCTGTGATTTATTTCTAGTAAATTAAAAGAGGACTGAGTGTTTCTGGCATTGTCTCTGGACTGGAAAAGTCAATTGTCAGGGAGAGAAATGCATCTTCAAGTCCCCCAAAGCAAATACCTTGGATCATTGCATTCAATAGGTGCTTAATAATTGTTTGTTGAAAGGTTGAATGGATGAAGAAATGAGTGGAATCTCAATGACAGTACTTCAGTGAAGTGCCTGAGCTATGAAGTCACAGTGTTGTGCTAAGTAATTGGGTGTGAACCTCACTGTTACATGACAGGACCAGGCAGCCTGGGCCAGGTCAGGGTACTTAGTCCCTGAGGGTGAAGGACCCAAGTAAACATTTAGCAAGATGGAGTCAATGTACTTTTCAAAACAATCATTTAGGTTATTAAGCCACTATCTTATGAGGGTCTGAGGGCTTGAAGTAACAGTTTTATTTTTAAACAATTTACTTCCATTCTGACTTCAGGAACCCCCACGATGGCTTAGTTTTGAGGACATTACCAGTCAACCACAGCCAAGAAGTGATTAACAAATGCCTGTCCCATACACTGGACCTGACTTCTGGGCAGACTTCTTAGTTTCGTAATAATACAGGATTAGCTTTCCTTTAAAACTTCCCAGGCTGGAACCATTTTGGAAAAAATCAGCATTTAAAAAAATTTTTTTTGAAGAAAAATATATCCCCCGATGTTTAGGGCCCTAAGTGGAGACTCCAAGAAAACGTTAAGTGCATATTTGAGTCCTTGTCCACATCCTCGCACAATGAATCATGCAGGGGCTGTCCCTCCCTCAGCCTCTTGATGGGAAATGGTGGCTGTTTCTAATGAGATGAGCAACGCCGGAGCTTTAGTTCCTCCTGTCACCCATCGGGATGCTGAATGCTCACAGAACCACGGAGAAGGAGCGGCATGCCTTGTGTACGGTTTATTGCCATGTCAACTGCTTACAGTTGTGGAAAAAACACGAATTCTACAGAATGATTTAGAGCTGCATTTCCCAAAGCTGTTGACAAGTACTGATAGCAAGTGAGATGATTTTAGCCCAGACATGGATAAATGTTTTTATTTTAATGGCATATGTTTATTTAACAACTTTATTAAATGGCATTTATTTTAAGGGCATGTATTTATTTTAACAAATTAATTTTTTCATTAAAATAGATACCACTAACACATCTCACCTGTGATTTTCAAGATTTCTCAGTAAAAGACTATAGAAGTTATTTTAAGTGAGAACAAAAAGAAAAGAAGGCATGTTAATAAAGAAAACTGATAATACACAGTGAGAATTATGAGGCTGGTACTGAAACAATGAAATTGGGGAACAAAGTCAAAGGGAGCATTAAGTTTTTGCAGTACAATTAGGATCAATACTCAGACTCCGGAGTGTCACTTGCAACAAATATTCAGGATACACCATCTACCCGGGGGAAGGCTTAGGCACTGTGCTTTTGTTTGGAGGAACCCCCAAGGGCATGGCCACTCTCCTTGGCTGTGGAGAACATTCTGACTGAAGGATCTTTCTAGATCACATCTCTGTGAGTTCACCAGTAAAGAGCCCCTTCAGGGAGGGATGTCTGCTGGGCAGAGCGGACCTTCTCTCAGACCAAGCCTGGAGCTCAGGGGAAGCTGACAGCTCCAGAGCCTTCCCTTCTGCCCACCTTTCCTCCAGGGCCATCACACATCCGAGGGTATCAGAGCAGAGGCCAAGCCTCCATGATGTCAGGCTCTCCCACCTCTGGGGATGCAGGCTAGCGAGTGAGCCCACTGCATCTCCTTCAGGATAAAGACAAAGGAATGAGCTCTGGGTCTTTGGGGATCGAGAGGTGTCCTGGCTTGGTGCTTAAGGCGACAGCTTAACTATCAAGGTGGCTTTTCCGAGGAACTTCCGTCGTGACCAGAGAACCCACTCCTAAGGCTGGCCTGGCTGGGGTGTTGGATCTCTTGGAGAAGAAACTCTGAAAGTACCCAGAGCTGGTGCTGGGTGTGCCATTTGGTGGTCTGGGAGTTGCTGATTGCTCTCTCTGTCACAAAGCCTTTGATTTCCACCGGCTCATGTGTACACATGTGGGTATTCTTGGTGGCCTGACCATTGAGCATAATTAAAAGAAATGATTGGCTTTCTCTTGATGCAAACATCTGGTTTTACTTGAAACAAGATGACTTAGCTGTTTCAGAAACATTCTTGTAACCCTGGATTCACATTTTCTTCTTAAAATATATATTTTCTCTGCTAGGGCAGCACATTAATGTAAACACACCGTGTAACTGACAACCGACAGTTTCAGAGTATGTGGGGCTCTAAGCACTGGAGGGACCGCAAGAATGATTGCGTTTTTGATTTGATCACTGGAAATCTGTTTCAACAGTCACTCTGATTTAAACAATTACTCTGATTTATACTCCAAACGCTGTAATTTGCAGAAAATGTAACCATGTGAGGACATTTTTGTAGAGTATGTCTTGGCAACTTTGTTTTATTGTGATGTCATTTCTTTTAGCTTCAAGGAAGCAGTGAGGGACTCGAAGAAGGAAAAAAACAGGGTCCTTCCTTCTGCTGTGATTTCCTGATGGCCGGGGGAATGTTCTGTCTTCCTGGTTACTGCTGCCTACCACTGCCGGCCCCCAAGGCCACCTCTATAGGCCTAAGACTGACATCCAGGAGAGAAGCTAGACCCAAAGTTTCCTGAATCAAAGAATTAAGGGCCAGGGGTGGGGGTGGTTGGATTTTCTTGTCACTTGTGCTGTGTCATTAAGGAGAACAGGTGGGAAGCCCACTCTCACACACTGTTTATTCTTCAAAGCCAGGTTGGTGAGGCTGGACGACTTAGATGGCACGGGCTTTAATCCCTTCCATGCCCAGAAAGGAGGATCCAGAGAGGTAAGGAACAGCACCCGGGCTCTAGAGCAAGTGTCAGAGCCAGCAGCAGAATCAGGGCCTCCCTGGACATCCAGTTCATTGCAAGATTGAAATGGAGGCAAGGAATTGCTACACGGTCCCAGTTTATGTGCAGGAAATGTATCCCAGTAAAATGGGAATACAAAGTCGTAAATCAAAATGGAGCAGTCCGTGTTTTGTAGGGTGCAGCCTAAGAAAGCGAGTATGTAAAGCTTTAGCTCTGTTTATACTCCGCTCCCCACATGCAGTTACCCCGACTGGTCGGCGCCACTGGGGAAAGGGCCACGGAGGGCACCCTGTGGAGCTGTCACTGCCTGCTGGTGTGGCGACAGCTCAGCTGCCACAGGTCTTGACGGTGCTTCTCAGATGAGGTAGCGTCGCGCCCGTGGGGTGGGCGCCAAGACCCGTGACGGTGGGAGGGTGCCCAGCCTCTGATCGCGTCTTCCTAGGCCGTTTGCTCTGACTGAATGGTTCTGACCCCTCCACGCTCAGACGCTGAAGCCCTGAGCCCCAAAGTGATGGTGTTTGGAGACAGGCCTTTGGGAGGCGATTAGGTGCAGATGAAGTAAGAGGGTAGAGCACCACCAGTGGGATCAGTGCCCTTGCAACGAGAGGAAGAGCCCAGGGTGAGCCCTCTCCAGCCCCCTTCCCCTCCCAACCACGTGCGCTTGGAACTAGAAGGTGTCTGCCTATAAAAGCAAGAGTTCTCATCAGTCTTCACGACTCGGAGTCTGTGACTCTATCATTTTGTTCATTTGTTTTTCTTATTTGAAAGTGATACAGGCTGATGGTGGACAGTCCCTCCCACTTGGACCTCATGCTTTTGGAGGTGTGAGGTCCTTCATGCGTGTCACCTTTCCCAGAGAGCTGGAGGGGTGATGCTCAGCCAAAGGCAGGGCCCACGGCTTGGCCCTCCTGAGACTGTCCTGAGCGACACAAACGAGGTGACGCTGACGTGTTTCTGAACTGTGCTGGTTTCTGCGGCCCCTGCACAAGCAGGGGGGCCTACGGTCTCTCTGCTCCTAACACAGGAGTTGGCCTACATTGGCCCTCCAGAATGGTTTGCTAAACGGCGCTGGATTGGCTCTTTGACTCACGTGTCCCCGGGTGATAAGTTTATCCATGCTATCAGCACAGATGAGAGAAATGGTCTTTTCTGTGTTTTCCTAAAGCTGACCTGAATCTTCACACTAGCTCCCACTCACTGGGTAGTGGGAGAAAAAGAAAAAAAATGAGTTTTGGTCCAACTGAATAATTTCGAACAGAGTCCTTTATTTGCACAGTTTCCTCAGCTAAATGCCCTGTCTTCCAGCTCTGCCCCTCGTCCCCTCTTTCTTGCCTCTGCATGGCGTTTGGGTAAGTGAGGAGGGAATGCTGTTTTCTGGGGCTCCTGACACACCAATGAGCCTCTGGTCTCAGGCAGGGTCCCTTAGTCCCGTCACCACTTCTCCTGCTGTCCTTGGTAGCTGAGGTCAGCTGCCAGTAAGACCTGTGATCTTACCTCTCTGTCTTGGTCACCCTCCCTGTCTGACTCAGGGTCTGCTGTGGCAGACCCACCACAGTCTCCAGTGCAAGGTCACCGTACCCCTTGCTGTGGTGGCCCATGTAGACACTTTAGCTCCCAACCCGGAGGGCATACAAATCCCCCCTGGGAAACCTTGCGCGGGTCTGGGTCCCAGACACAACCCAAGAGAACCTCAGAAAAGTCAACTTAAGCTCGGTCTTCCCTTAGCTGTAGTGCACTTGATCAACAAGCTTACTTTGATGTGGTTGCCGCCATGTTGGGGACAGGAGTAGACTCTGAAATGAAATTAACAGTCCCACATGGGAACATGTCAAAGACTTCCTTCTGACTTCTGTTCCTAATTATCCAACATTTATACTTATCTCCCGCTTCGATCTCTACTCAGAACTCCAGATAGGCATATCCAATTGCCTTTTCTATCTTTACAGTTGGATGTCTAAAAAGAATCTCCACCTTAACATAGACAGCACCTGAACTCCGCCTTCTCTGTCTCCGTATCTGTCCCCTGTTCCAAGAATTTTCAGTCTTCAAGAATAGCAGTGCCATCAACTCAGTTGCCCAAGCCAAAAATTTAAAAGTCATCCTTGACTCTTCTTTCTCTCAGCCCTCACATCCAATTCATCAGCAAATCCCATTGGCTCTAACTTTGAAAGAGATCTTGGACCCCAAACGTTCTCACCACCTCTGCTGTTGCCACCAGTGTCCAAGCTCCCATTTCTCTCACTTTGACCACAGAGTGTCCTTACTGGGTTTCCTACTTATACTTGTTTCCCCATAGATCAGTGTTTTCATTTGGGGCAATTTTACCCCCCGGGGGACATTTGGCAGTGTTTGAAAATGTTTGGGGTTGTCACCACTGAAGGAGGGTGCTACTGGCATCTAGTGGATAGAAGCCAGGGATGCTGCTGAAAATTCTGTAAGACCCAGGACAGCCCCGCACAGCAAGGAATTACCTAGCTTGAAGTGTCAATGGTGCCGAAGTTGAGGAACCCACATAATTTATTCTCAAAACACAGTAACCACAGCAATCTTTCTCAAGTATAAATTAGATTGTACCACTCAGTTGCTTAAAACAATATGGCTTTCTAGTGCAATAAAAATAAAATTTAAGTTATTTACTCTGGTCTCAAGGCCCTATAGAATTTACTTTCTGTAAACATCTCCCTTCTGTTCATTTACAGTATTTCAACAGCAATGATCCTTTACTTTTCTCTCCAGTTTTCTGAACTTGTCCTTTAATCAATGTCTTAAACCATGCTATCAAAATTGCCAGTAAAAGGGTGCCATTCAGATTGACATAAGTCAAAGGAGGGGTGTGTTTTTGTGTCAGGGCCTTTATAATTGCTGTTCTTGGAACAGTGTTCTTTTGATCTTTACTTAGTTGTTATCTCATCACTCAGGTCCCAGGCTAAATGTCACCTCTCAACAAGTCTTTTCTGACCTCCCTAAGTAAATAGACCCTATGCCCACCCAACACACACACACACACACACACACACACACACACACACATCATGTCTTCCCCAGTGGGTGGAGATACAGTGCGTGGCCGCCACTGGTGCCTTATCCTGCAGTTCCTCGTCACGTAGTGGGCAGCCAGGAGCAGCCCTGCTCAGCCACTGAACAGTGGTGGATATGAGAAGTCCTTCTCCTTCTTCTGAACTTCTCTTTTCTTCTAGAGGAAAGTGGGACTTTGAAAAGCCCTTTTAGGAAGGTCAAGGTTGAAAGGGCTGACAAGGAAAAGGTGGGCTTTCCAGGCACAAATAAACTAGTTCTCATCTTTTCCTGCTCATTTTCCTGTTGGTTCTTGTTTCCCTGCCCCCTGCCTCCTGTGCCAGAACCTGATCTCTCAATGATGGCACAACCACCTTCTCAGCTGGAAAACCTTGACCTTGAGAGGCTGTGTCTTCTGAGGCTGGTACATTGCTGCTGCACATTTGGGGCTTTGACAGTTTGATGTACTTGGAGTCTGTTATCCTAGTACAGGACATGCTAGTACTGGACTAGTCACTCTGTGGTCAGAGCCCCCTCACGTGTGCAGGGAGAACAGAGGCAAGAGACCATGAGGAAGGAGGAGAGAAGGGCAGGAGGGAGCCTTGGGTCTCAGTTTCTGGTGCTAGAAAAGTAGAATCTCCCTAGCTGAAGTACTTGGAGACCTGGCTACATTTCTGCCCTCTGATGCCATGAGATCCCTCGTTATCTCCCCACACACCCCTCTTTTGTCTTATGCCAATCTGAATGGCATCCTTTTACTGGCAATTTTGATAGCATTGATTAAGACACATGAATTTCACAAATGAGACACACTCATCTGACATTGTGCTAGGTCTGGTACCTTTAATGTTTAAATTATGGCCTCTGTTCTCCCAACACAAAGTCAGGTACAGGAGACCAATACAAACAGATAGTTGCAGAGGAATGTGGAAAGTGCAACACAAAAGTGTGCATATGGAAATCATAGATTAATGAAGAGAAGGGGCAAGGTGGGCAGAAGGAAGGTACCACCAAAGCAGGGTTACTAGCAGTTCAACATAAGCAAGATCAAAGACGAGGAGATGTAAAATCAGATGTTTGCAGAAATTTGAAGTATCGAAGTTTGGGATTGTGCTGGTGTGGAGTGAGGTGCTGGGGCCGGGACATAGAGCTGTAGTGCATATTCCATGCAGGGTTGCTTAGAGAACTTTCCAGGCTTATTCGTGGCTCTTAGCTGTTGAATTGCAGAGATCTAGAAAAAGTATAATTTTATTTTCCATATTTTCAGCAAAGGTATGATAATGAACTATATTTTCTTCTGGCCTGACAAAAGACCTTCACCAGTTTATAAAACAGAATTCTTTAAAACATTCCCACCAAATGTTCTCAACTTGAACTCAAAGAAGTTTCAGAATTAAGGCAAGGTGGAAACAGGTCTGCTTAAGAAATGGTTTCCACCCCCACCTCCTCTCCACCCCCCCCCCCACAGCTAGCCCTTACTTCATTAAGCAGAGACAAATGTTTGGGATCAAGAATTGAATGGTCAGAACGTACCTGTGTCAGGGCATTGTTACAACACAACTGTGACTTGTCTGGCTTGCTGTCAAATGTTTCGGGCAGCAGTGGGAACAGGCACTGGGACCCCCAAAATGAATCTCCTCCCATAGACAACCACACTTCCAAAGCACACTCAGTTCTAAAGGTGCTCACAGGGAAACGAACCTCTGTTAGCCAAGCTCACGTTGGCATCAGCTGTAATATAAAATGCAGGCCAGCCTGAACCTCTTATTTTTCTCTTTCAACTGGGATATAAAAGGAGCTTTAACATTTCCTCCAAAAACACATTTCAGCATTCATGCCTCCTTATGAGGGGCCAAGGGGCTGTGTGAATGAGAACTCTTCATTTCAAACCTGATATAACCCAGGAAGTAACTGGGAATCAGGCAATGCCAGCAGCAACAAGCAAGCTCAAAACTGCTCTAAATGGTTTGTCTCCTGCTACTCTTGTGCATTTCTGGCAGGGGCCTGCCCACAGGTGGTCACTAAATGTTTATTTTCCTCCAGCATACAGGCGGCCACCGCCCCTGCCTCCATCACCATCCATGCCATCAGCAGAGTTATCACCACCGTGGGTGCCAGGAGCCTCACTCTGCGGCCTGTCCTGCAGTGGAATGGCTGCTATCTCTTCCCTTCTCTTGACCTCCTACAGAAATGCAAGCAGCAGAGGCTGGCCCCACAACTCCCTATGGAATCAGAATAACTTCTAGAACATGTCCCTCTGGGAGTGGGGTTCAGGTCAGGAAGCTACACGGCCCATCTCACAGGTAGGAGAGACTGACTGGCACTATATGCTTTTGGATGCTTCTGGTTGGTTGGGAGTATCATGGGCACAGATGCCGTATTTCCTGGATCAAAAATGCAATGACACATGTTTACTGATGGGGCCAATGGGATAGGAATTTTGAATTTCAGCTTTCTTAGAAAACCTAAGGTTTTAGGGTATTGAGGAGAAGGCCAAGACGTGTGAATTCTCTTTCCCACAAGACCCTGGTGGCTGCAGGCTGACATGTGATTTCTCAGCCTTTGGACAAAGGTAGGTAACTGGCAGCAGGTGCTCCAGAGAATATTCAGAGGCAGCCCCTGGGATGATTCCCTACATCCTGTTGGATATAAAGCTGGTCACCCTACCGAGCCTGAGCATTGCCCAGGGAGATGACGAATTGTGTCCCTCTGAAGCAGTAGTTCTCAACCAGGTAACTGTTCCCCAGGGAACATTTGGTGATGTCTGGAGATATTTTGGTTGTCTTTACTGGAAGGAAAGTGCTACTGACATCAAGTGGGTAGGGGCCAGGGTTACTGCTCAACCATCTAGAATGCACAGGACCACAAAAAATTATCCAGCCCAAAATGTCTATATTACCAAGGCTGAGAAAGCTTGCTTTGAGGAAAAGGTCCAGGCAAACTGTGTGGTGACCAAGGCCTGGGCTCAGTGGAAGGATGACCTCCCCGAAAACAGATGTAAAGGGCTTTGGAAAACTTAATCAGACACTCAGCTTTGAAAATTGGATGGAACTTGCCAGAAATAAGCCAGATAACAAAGGTGTTACAACCAGAACCCTGTTTTGTGTTTATAAGGGCCTCTCTCTACAACTATAACGTCAAGGAAGAGGGGATGGAGGAGACCTGGGCCTGGCCACTCTGGGGCATTTGGAGGGCATGAGTGTAGTCAGCTTCCACTGGAGTCCATCAGACACTGGCTCTGCCCACTGCTGGAGGCGCTAGCGCCCAGGAGAGTGGCCAGGAGAGACAGCCTCTGGCACTGCCTGCAAGAAGTTGGATGTTTGCTGTTTGCTGTAGGAGAGATTTGGGTCTGGTCTGTATGCAAGTGAGACTGTGGCTCTGCAGCCTGTGACCCCAGATCCCAGAGCCTGGCCATGTGCATTCTTCATGGCAGATAGTCCCAGCACGGCCAGGACAGAGCAGCCCCTTTCCTCCTTCCTGGCCGCATGGACCCGGTGAGGGACCACAGGCTTATGTTACAAAGGGCAAGTGATCAGGCCTGGGCTTGGCCTCACCTGAGCAAGGATGACAGTCACCCTGTCATGTGGCATCAGCAGATACAGAGGGCGGTGTCCCCTTTTCCCTGATGCCTGACATCTCTCTGATTCTAGGGAGAGGAAATGTTAGCAGGACAATTTGGGGCAAGATTGCAGTAACTTCTCTTTTTACTTCTGGCTATTCTTCCTTGGGAGAGGTTGAGCACACTGACTCCTGAGGGCTGTTATGTGGCTCAGACTATGAGCTCCTTGAGTATAGGTCAGAGACTCGATCTTATTTATCTCTGTATTCCCAACCCCAGTAAGTCCAGGAGTTTGCCCTATGTAGACTGCATGGGTGAGTGAATGGGTGGATGGATGGATGGGTGGATGGGTGGGTGGATGGGTGGATGGGTGGATGGATGGATGGATGGGTGGATGGGTGGATGGATGGGTGGATGGGTGGATGGGTGGATGGGTAGGTGGATGGGTGGATAGATGGATGGGTGGGTGGATGGGTGGATGGATGGGTGGATGGATAGGTGGATGGATGGATGGGATGGGTGGATGGGTGAATGGATGGGTGGATGGGTGGATGGGTGGATGGATGGATGGATGGATGAATGAATGGGTGGATGGGTGGATGGGTGGGTGGATGGGTGGATGGGTGGATGGGTGGGTGGATGGGTGGATGGATGGGTGGATGAGTGGGTGGATGGATGGATGGATGGGTGGATGGATGGGTGGATGAGTGGGTGGATGGATGGGTGGATGGATGGGTGGATGGATGGATGGATGGGTGGATGGATGGATAGGTGGATGGGTGGATGAGTGGATGGGTGGATGGGTGGATGGGTAGGTGGATGGGTGGATAGATGGATGAATGGGTGGATGGGTGGATGGATGGGTGGATGGATGGGTGGATGGGTGGGTGGATGGGTGGATGGGTGAATGGCTGGGTGGATGGGTGGATGGGTGGGTGGATGGATGGATGGATGGGTGGATGGGTGGATGGGTGGGTGGATGGGTGGATGGATGGGTGGATGGGTGGATGGGTGGGTGGATGGGTGGATGAGTGGGTGGATGGATGGATGGATGGATGGATGGATGGATGGATGGGTGGATGGATGGATGGATGGGTGGATGGAAGGATAGGTGGATGGGTGGATGAGTGGATGGGTGGATGGGTGGATGGGTAGGTGGATGGGTGGATAGATGGATGAATGGGTGGATGGATGGATGGGTGGATGGGTGGATGGGTGAATGGATGGTGGATGGGTGGATGGGTAGGTGGATGGGTGGATGGGTGGATGGATGGGTGGATGGGTGGATGGTTGGATGGGTGGATGGGAGGGTGGATGGGTGGATGGATGGGTGGATGGGTGGGTGGATGGGTGGGTGGATGGATGGATGGATGGGTGGATGGATGGATGGATGAATGGATGGGTGGGTGGGTGGGTGGGTGGATGGATAGGTGGATGGATGGATGGATGGATAGGTGGATGGATGGATGGGTGGATGGGTGGGTGGATGGGTGGGTGGATGGGTGGGTGGGTGGGTGGATGGATGGATGGGTGGGTGGATGGGTGGATGGGTGGATGGGTGGATGGGTGGGTGGGTGGGTGGATGGGTGGGTGGATGGATAGGTGGATGGATGGATGGATGGGTGGGTGGATGGATGGATGAATGGATGGGTGGGTGGGTGGGTGGATGGATAGGTGGATGGATGGATGGATGGATGGGTGGATGGATGGATGGATGAATGGATGGGTGGGTGGGTGGATGGATGGATATGTAGTAAAACAATGAACAAGTAACAACTTTGTGGGGTATTTGTTGGCTGCTTATTGGGTGTACAACATTTTCCCCTCTCAGTAGTATCTCCCATCTGAAGGCTCTCTCTGGGGATAGTAAAGGTTAAAAGGAGAACTGAAAAAGAATCAGGGAGGGAGCTGAAGGGCCATCCTGGGCCGTGGTCAGTATTCCATGACTACTTGGGCAGTGAGTGGATTTGGAGCAAAGAAAGTCTTTGGGATTCATGCTGCTGCGGACAGATGCCTCCCGGATGCCCATGCCCGACCCTTGTCCAGGCCCAGTTGGACAAGCAGGGCCCTGGGACCTGCCTTCCAGAGTTGCCCATCTTGGCTGTGGAGTCAGATCATGAATGTGTAAAAGTAAAACTCATATTAAGCTTTTGGCTCAGTTGAGGATTATTTGATTAGGAGAAACAACAACAATAAAATGAACGGCAGTGAAGTGGGGGAATAAACAGCGAGGCAGAGAGGTGCGGGATGTGCTGCCAGCCTCACGGATTCTGGCGAAGTGCCTGGTGGTGCTCCCCAGACCCGTCGTCTCGTACTCTCTGGGATGGCACCGTCACTGCTTTAGGTCTCTCTGTTCCAGCTTCCTTCCATGGAGCTTCCCGTACAGGACCTTTCACTTCTGTTCCCTCAGAGTGTCAGCTTGCCCATGGCTTTGGGCTGCCCCGACACCTACTCTTGTCCAAATTTTCATGACCTTTTAATGCCCGAGCCCCAAACTTGTCTGCTATCGTTTCTGTGTTTTTAGTTTAAATTCCAGAGACAGGAAGAAAAAGGAGAGAGGGAGAGATCGGACTGGCTCAGCCTGGATCAGTTTCCCTAATCCCACCCCAGTCACCCAAGCCCATACTTGGGCTGTGTCAAGACTCACATGGAAGGAGCATGATCAGGGGGCGTATTTCAGCAAAGACAGATGCGAGAGGCCTGGCAAATGTACATGGAATGAATGAGGAATCCCAGGAGTTGTGACTGAGTGATGGCACGTGGGGAGGACTCTAAGAGGAACAAACGTATGAGGGAGGGAGGGAGAAGAGAGTGAGGTGCCAGCTAGGTTTGCTGGTTAGCATTTAGAGGATGTGAGAAGGTCGATTTCGATTCGATGAGCTTGACCCTCTTGTAACCGGCAGGTCAGTTAAGTTCATGGAGGCGCAGAGGCTGCATCCATCGCCTCCTCTAGGGGGCGCTGCCTTATAAGGGCAGGGTCTCCAGGACAGACACCTGAGAGAGACAGGCCTCTGGGATGCCGGGATTAACAGCCTTCAGAGAAAAGGTGTGACAATGGCCACACTGAGGCGGGAGAGAATTAGGTCCCATGGTTTCTTCCAGTCTTGCCCCCTGAAAGTTGTCCTAAGTTCCTTAAGAGACTGTTGAGACACAGCCTGTTTGCTTTGGGACTCCCCCCCCACACAAAGAACCCCAGTCATTGAAGCCATTGGAAGTTTGGCCAAAAGCTGAGCTAACTGTGGGAAAGCCCTAGTTTCGAGGCCAATTCAGAGGCAAGTGGGTAACCACAAGGACAAAGTCCCAAAAGCATATCAGAGAAAATAACAAGGCAAGTGCTATAAATGAAGGAGAGTCTGTGAGCCCCTGGGCCACAGGACAGGAAGAGAGTCTTAGGGGCTCAAAATCCCGTGACTTTCCAGGATGGAGACTCAGCATCAAAGGCCACCAGCATTGTTGTCTAGGGCCTGGGAAGTCCCCAAGGCAGAGGTAACCCAGAGGGAAGATCAAACCGATGACCTTGCAGAGACGGTCCTGAAGAACTTTGTCTTGTACCAAAAAAATCTAGTTTCTCAGAAAATGTGTTCAGTCTTGAACTGATACCCTGGAAGAGCCAAGTTCCTCATAGACTCTGCAATGGCACACCGAGACACTGCTTGACTCACAGAAAAGCCATCTGGCTCAGGTGACACTATCGAGGAGGGCAGAACAGGTGGCAGTCACTCCCGTGGCCTGGAAGCTCCTGGGCAGCCAGCTCAGGAGTACCAGCACAGATGCCAGTCCCATCGCGGCCCTGGCGTGGGCCACTCACCAGGGCCCTGGAGGTGTACAGGAAGCTGGAAAGGAGTCGTGGCTGCAAATGCCTGTGAGCTAATAGATATATCTGGAGGGTGAAAGTGAACATTAACTGAGATCCATGATAAACTTCTGCATATTATTATCATTTCATATTTATATTTAGAAGCATCATCCTGCGACAGAGGGGTATGTTCAATATAGAGTTTCTGCCTTGCCTGAAAACTAGCTTTGAGCTGTAAGAGTTAGACTGCATTTCCTTTCCCACTGTGAAGCAGTAACCAGCGGTACACCTTCCCTCTGGCAGCTCCGTGCTCATCAGAAACGTTTCTCTATCAGAGCCACAGGCCTTATGAGGCCGAGACTTGGCATTCCAGCGCCTCAGCTGTGCCGGACAGCCAGAGGCCCCACCTGTGGAACAGGGCCCCCCAACTCCCTGGGGGAAGGACAAAAAGCAGTTCTGATTTGTTGAGCATCTTAGAATCACTGGGGTGCAAATCAATGCTGGTTGTCATGGTGACAAGCTGCAGCCAGGAGCCTCCGGGCATGGGACAGCCAGCTGAGGGATGGATGAAGCTTTCACAGGCATGGCCTCTAGAAATTAAGACCAGGGATTTTGAAGTTAGGCTTGGGTTCAAATCCTTGCTTCATCACTTACTAGCTGTGTGTCTTTGGGCAATTTGCTTAACTTCATTGAGCCTCAGTTTCCTCATGTGTAAAATGGGGGTAATAATACCACCTTCAGAGAACTACAGGGAGGATTAAATGAGGAAACACGGGTGAAATGCTTCTTCCACTGACTACTACCCTGTGTGTATTTGTGAAGCATTAGCTTTATTAGTGTCAACATTCCTGGTGCTATCTTTGTACTTTGCCTGGTTTTTAAAGTCTGGTGTAGGCAATGCACTGAGGCAGAGAAAGCTTGCTACTTGCTTTGAATAGCATCTGGGAAGAAACTGTCACATTTTGGAGATGCCAACGAAAGAATATCTTATTTCTAGCCAAGCACCTTGTTTGTCCAGCTACAGCATGTGGCCTGTTTATCTGAGACAGCCACCCCAGTCCCATTTTTCATATTTACTTCTCAAGAAGTACAGCCAGAGGAAGAAATCAAGTTGTGGCTTGGTTGCAGTCCAAGAAGCAGACATTTTCCTGTTTGACAGGTGCATCTGCCCTTCCAGTGGCCCCATGAAACATGCAGGAACAGAGAATCACTTACGGTCATTGGAGGAATTGATACCCTTTGAATGAGGACTGAGAATAATGCAAATGTCACGTGGTATCTGCTATGCACTGAAAAGAAGGAACAAACCAATTAACTGATGGAATGTGGAGCATCTAAGGGAACTGCAGGGGCTCTGGAAGTCCAAGAAAACAGCAGAGTGGGTCCCCAGGTAGACAGCAGTCAACTGCTAGTGCTAAGTTTGGTCGGAACTAAAGCCAACCTAATGGCTTTGACTGGCTCTGGGTTACCCTCCCCAAATCTCAGATCCTGATGTTCTTTCTAAGATGGCACATCCCTCTTTAACTGGTAAGTTGCCAGAACCCAAGGCCCCAATTCCTCCCTTTCTGGCATTTCGAGTTCCCTCTCACTGATGGTTTAGCCTTCATACTACCTCTGTGGCAGGTGGGCCCGCACCTGCCTCCTCTGTTGAACTGCCATCTCTAGTTGAGGATACCAATTCTTAAATAGACTTGTACCATGTCCTTTCCTGAGACAGAAGTAGACTTTCAGTGGGTTCCCAGTATACCCAGTGAGGGGTCATTTGTTAGCAATGTCTGCTGTGGACGAGGGCTCATGCAGCACAGGCTAAGGAGGGACAGGGGCACAGTAAGTGATTTAGAAATGTTAGTAAATCATATAGCCAGATGGAAAATAAGTAGAATGGACAGGTGAAGTGTCTTCCTGATGTTCACATAGGTAGTTTCTTCCAGAGGATGGACAGAAAAGCTATCTTTTGATTGGCAGCTCTGCATTCTTCCTCTGTGTATCATTCGCTCTTGCCCTTGGCTGAAAGCACGGGGTCTGTGGGATATCACCAACAAAGGTGGCAGAGAGAATCTTTAAAAGCCCAAAGCTCTTTCTCCAGCTCCTGTTTGATCTGGTCAGAAGTAGATACATCTGGAGCCAGCCTGGGGCTCAAACCTCAGCTGAAAAGAGATAAATTCTTCTCCAGGGACAATGTCTAGCTTTGCAACCACTCAAACAGAATCTGATGCAAGTTTCCACTGGGGATTGTTAGTCAGTCGCATGTATTCTCCATCTAGAAATCATTTGTTAATCAATGAGTGCACTTTTTTTTTATATGCTGAATCACATCTGGAAGTGATCTAAACTGATGCTCAGGAAGATGATTAAAAATTCTGATTGTGCCCAAATGAATATGGAAATACTTAATAAGGAGCTGGCATCTTGGGATGCCTGTGAGGCACATTTTTGAATCCTCAGGGCCTGGATCTCACTTGGGGCAAAGGGACCTAATGGAGAGTTGGGAGGCGCTTGTTTCATGTGCGCCCCAGTCTGGGCGGGCAGGCCCTCCGTGCTCCCTGCTCATCCTTTGCCTGTCTTTCCGGAGCCTGAGCGCCCATGGCTGGATTCTCACACATCACCAGCTTTCTTTCCCAGGGCAGAGGGAAAGCAGGGAGGAGAACATGGGTGTCACAGTGTTGGCATCTCATGGAAACCCCAAGAAGATATTGGGACACGGAGGTTACTATCCGTTTTCACTTTCGGAGACGCTATAGTGATGTAAAGTCTTTTCGAACCTAAAATCCCACAGGACTCATACAAGGTCATAGAACATGCCAGCAGCCTAAAGCCTGGTTGGCTGGACCCGTGCCCTGTAGAAGCCACACTGAGTGAGTTGGACCAAGCCACCCGGTTCCCCTGGCTGAGCAGTATAAGGCAGATGGGGAGAGGGCCTATGTGTAGCTCGGGTCTCCCCCCGGGCACTTTGCCGCACCCAGTGACTCAGGAAGCTGGCCAGGCATGCAGAGTTGGGAGAGAGAGCCCTGCCTGGGCTCTCCTACCTCGGATTTCCCTGGGTCTCCCTTTTAAGTCGAGGAACTTGACTGCTTGCGTGATTCCAGAGGCCGAGAAGGCTTCTGGCCTCCCTGCTCAGCCGGGACCACAGCCTCACCGGTTAGCCCTGATTGGGCTCCAGTCGCTTCGGCATCTTCTTCCAGGAGGGCAGCTCTCCCGGCCCCTCACCATTTGTCTGCCCTTTGGCCTCCCTCTGAAGAAATGAAGGAAACTGAAGACTAGGAGGAGCAGAACTCCTGCCCACATCCCAGCTCTGTTATTTCCGGGTACCCTTCTGTTTGCCACGTGGTGACTAGGTATTTTTCTTAAGCCCCCCAGATATGATAAGTTTGGTGGTGCCATGACTTTTTCATGCTCCCAAAAGTTATTGCCTAGGCATTAGAAGACACAATTGAATAAAAAGCTAGAAGCAGGCTGTGGATAAAATGAGATTTCCTGTGGCCAGGATTCTCACCTGGCCCTGGTTGACTAGCTCACTGCACACCTGTGGGCAATACATGGCTGTTGATTCTATGTAAAGAGCCCTGCCCAGTGCTCTGGGTGCGACACGGTGGCAGGGCTGCAAGGCTGCAGGAGAGCAGAGCAGAGGCTGGAGTGGTGGCAGTGCCAAGGACAGAGGCCCAGAGGATGGCTGTGTGGGACAGCTGCGCAGAGAGGCCCAGAGGACAGCTGTGCAGACAGAGGGCCCAGAGGCAGAGTCCAGCTTGCTGCCTGCAGACTCGCTCTGAGTGAACAGGATTCTAGTGACTGACCTGCCACCTGGAAATAAAGTTGGGTATAACCCTTTCACCCCAAAGAACGTTTTGCTGTCAATTTCTTTGGTCACACTGAATCCATAGCACAGTTGCCCAGGGCTGAAACCCATTGGTAAGACAATTGGTGAAAGTCATCAGGGTTCACTGTTGACCAAGGAAAAGAACAGGCTGCCCTTATGGTAGGGGTGCTTCAGCAGGCTGCCCCTGTGAATGGGGGACAGTGGATCATCCCCCAATGGGTATGTGGTCTGAGGTGGCTTGCCTCCTAGAGGACTGGGCCCCACCCCAGGACTGGAGGCAAATGGAGGTGACACCTGAGGCTGTAGGGGTGGCTCTTGGTATAGTAAGCAGATCCTTTGAGAAGCAGCGTGCCCGGGAGGCAGCGGGGACTGTGGGGTGGCTGCTTCTTACAGTCTTAAAAAGGTCTATGGAGGAGGCCCAAGGAAAGGCGGCACAAGAGCTGCAAGCCTCCGTGGATTCCCTGAGGAAGGAGATGGCATTGATGTGGGAGGAGGCGGCACGAGAGCGCCGGCAGCAAGGTGCCATTGGAGATGAGACGGCAGCGCCGCCAGGTGCTCTGAAGGAGGAAGAGGCCAACAAGGAAAAAGATAAACTCCTGAGGGAAGCACAGGCGGAGGTGGCGTGAGAACGTCAGCTGCGAAGCATTGAGCTGAAGGTAAGAGAGCTGCTGAAGACTGAGCTGGCACAGTCGTGAGGCACTGTAGCAGAGGAGGCACTTGGGGGAGTGGAGAGAAAGGTGCCATCAGCCCCAGAAATGGAGGAGCTGGGGAAGGATGAAGGGGTGGTGCTGGAGGCACTGGCCCCTCCTGTATTGAAAGCCCGCCCAGTGGTTGTAAAGAAAAGAAAGACCCAGCAGCTGAAAGTTCCCCAAGGAGAGGAGCAGCCCCCTTCCCGGGCGTGGAGCACTCTATGGTCCGCCCCTATACTCAGGCTGAGCCGGTGGCTGTGGGACTTAGGGGTGGATGGAATTGTTCTGTCAGGATCAGAGATGGGAAAGCTGTCTTCCCTGACAGTGCAGCCCACCTTGAGGCATCAATTACAAAATGCGAAGTGACACGTACAGTAGCTGAAGCAATGAGAACCCAGAAAGAAATAAGACCTGTTACTCACAGGAGGAATTTGAGGGGCCTTGTGAAGGTTAGGAGGACCCAGATGTGGGTTGATTTGATACGGGCAGGAGTAGATGGAAGGAAATTAGGTGGAAAGCCAAATAGGATCTTACTGGAGCTATGGCAACAACTGAAACCAGTGCAGCAGTTCCAGCCATTAAGACCAAAGAGGCAGAGGTCAGAGACAGAGCCACGAGTCTGGCCTGTGTGTCTGCAAGACTTTTTGCTGGAGAGGCTGGAGAACAATATTCGAGCTTCCTTGCACAGGGACCATTGCAGAGGACTGAGGGCACATAGATTGAGAGGAGAGAATCCTGGAGGGGTGGAGTGTGGATAAAATGAGAGTTCCTGTGACCAGGATTCTTACCTGGCCCTAGTTGACTAGCTCACTGCACACCTGTGGGCAATACATGGCTGTTGACTCTATAAAAAGAGCTCAACCCAGTGCTCTGGGTGTGACACGGTGGCAAGGCTGCCAGGCTGCAGGAGAGCAGAGCAGAGGTTGGAGTGGTGGCAGTGCTGAGGACAGAGGCCCAGAGGACGTCTGTGCGGACAGAGGGGCCCAGAAGCAGAGACCGGCTTGCTGCATACAGACTCACTCAGAGTGAATGGGATTCTAGCGACTTACCTGCCACCTGGAAATAAAGTTGGGTATAACCCTTTCACCCCAAGAACATTTTGCTGTCAATTTCTTTGGTCACACTGAATCCATAGTGAACTTGCCCGGGGCTGAAATCCATTGGCAAGACACAGGCTGAACTGGTTATAGACAGCCGAGGCCACAGAAACAACCAGTGCCTGTAGCCTTGGGAAGAGAAAGGAAGCAATGTTCAGTCCTCTTAAGAGATCATGTGAATCCCAGAGTTCTCACCTGATGCCTGTCTTCTTGGCTGGGGAGGAGATCTAGGGCTTTCTTTGTGTGGCATGAACACAACATGGGGAGAGGCTTAAAAAACAGTCCATAAAAGCAAAGCAAACCAAACTAAACAGAAACAACTGGGCTCGTGTCCCTCATTAGAGAGCACCAGCCAAATGACTGCCCTGTCCTGGGCATTGAGATCAGGGGGTTCCAAGTTCATTTCAATGAGCTTGCTCTGTTTTGCAAGTCTTGATGTGCTGAGGGGCTGCATTTTTCTAAGTATGTTTTCTTGGGATGGAAGGTAATAAGAGGAAATGGTAAATATTGCCACGACGCATCAGAGCAACATCTTATTCTTGTATTTTTCCATCCTTGTTCTTGCCTGGTGTAGGAAGGAGAGAGAGCAACACTGCAGCTCTGCTCCCAGGCTGCACAGCAAGGCTCTGTCCCACCAGCCTCTCTGGCGTCCAGCTGGTTGTCAGGGTCCAGCTGCTGACTGTGTGCAGGATGCAGAGGGCCCCCTCAGTTGCAAGGTCAGGGGGTGAGGCTAGAGGAGAAGATTCCCCATTCTGGAGAGGACCCGGGGGTCCAAGAATAGCTGCTGGGTCTGCTCCACACCGGCCCTCCATCCAGCGAGGATGTGTAGTCAGCTGAACGCCCACGGCCCGGACAGTGCTCCGTAAAGGCTGCTCTTGGGCTGAGGGTTTTTGGCACATTTGGAGCTTTGACTCAGTGTTGAAAGTTGGTTTGGAGCCAGTGGCGGGCCTTACCTTGACCGTCGAGGTTGCATGTAGACTATAGTCTCCTTGGGTTAGGGATAGCCGGCGGGCACATGTTGCCTCCTCTGCCTAGAGTGCCTTGCAGGTGCCAAAGGAGGATGCGGGCGAGCTGTGGGGGTGATTCAGGCTTGCTCGGAGGCAGGAGCTCTCCAGCAAACTAGTTCTTAACTTCACCTCCTTTGGCTCATGTTGACCTGCATCAAGCGGCACAAGTAGAGAGGTGACAGGCAGCAGGGGCAAGAACACACGGGGGCTCAGGAAAGGGTCCAAAACAGAAACCTTGCTTTGTTGGACTGATTCTGCTGGGGGTAAACACAGTCAGTATGTTTGTGGGGTCATTAGTCTGCCTGGTGCTGCCCTGGGTGTGAGAATGTTCTGGGATGTGATCCTTGCACACAGGAACGGGTGCAGGGGTCTTTTAGGATATAAGTGGATGAGTGGCTTGGTCCAGTGGTGGCAGCTCTAGTTAATGACTCCTGGAAAACAGAAATTTGCCTGGAAGGCTCTCAAAAGAGCCTGTGGGTTTTGACAGTCAGACCCCATGCATCCCATTCATTGGTGTCACCTCTGAAATCCTCAGGGGTCCCTCTACATGGAATGAAACAGAGACAGCACATGTGCTGCTGAAAGTGAGTTTCCCCAGGGACCCTATCAGCACCCCCAGTGGCCCTAGGATGGAGGTCTTCCATGGGGATGGGTTTTGTTTCAGGATCTTACTAAAATGAGACACTCCCTGGAGACACACGGCCTGGGACCTGTGCCGGGAAGGAGCTCTCTCTCCAGCAGAGACCAGGGCTGCTGCCGTGCCCACCATGCTCAGACACCACCGGCCTGTCCCTGGAGGCTCAGCTGTTTTCCTTTGTGAGAGATTTGATGTCTCTGGATGTTACCCTGGTAAGCAGTCCAAGCTAGGAGGGATGTAAGAGGTTCTGAGACTCAAATCCCTTGTAGAATGTCAGGGGAGTTCTCCCAGTGGGAGAAGTGACAGAGGCTGAGGATGTAAGTGTGGCTGTCTCAATTGTATCACTGTGTCACTCTGGGGTAAGGGGTCAGCTTTGTAGACAGAGCTACTGCAGCAGAATCAAGAGATTTGCATTTGTTTTGTTCTCTCCAGAAGAGCAGGTGCTCATTCAGTGTTTGTTGAATGAAAGAGTACAGCCCATCTCCACTTCCGGACCTGTCTCAGCACCACGTTGACACTGGCTAGAGTAGGAGGCAGGGAGCTGAGGGAGCCCCCCATCTGAGGTCAGGCCAGGGGTGTGGACTGACCTGCACAGGAGTTCATTTGAAAGCACAGTGCTCTGATATGTTCTTGTGGGGATTCCTATAGCTATTCCAGGAAGGCCACCCTCCCTGGGTATCTCTGAGCACCCCACGGTGAGCACCAGGCCAGGCAAGGAGTGCCCTGTCCCCATACCAAGGCTAGCACCAAGCTGGGGCTCCCCTGGAGGTGGCAGCCTCCTTATCTCCTTTCTGACAAAAGGCTGATCACATGGACTCACCAGGAGCTTGGAGGCTGCTGGAAGTGGCACCTGCCTGCCCGTCGTAACTGGGCTATTTCTCTTCTGGTTGAGGCGACATCTAACAAGCAGAGCACCTGTGTGTGCTAAGCATTCCAGGCCAGATTGACAAAGCACTTGCTCTTGGCCACCTTCTCAAGGACTAGCCATCTGACCAGTGCCACTGGGCTCCTCTCCACTTCCACTTATCAGATGCCACAGCCCTGGGTTTCAAGGGAGCAGCTGAAATTACCGTGAAACAGAGAAGAGAGAATATCAGAGACAGAGACCGGCAGGACACCTGGAAAGGAGTACCTCTGGCAGCTACAGGGAGGTGCCAAGATGGAGGGTGAGCTGGGGCTGTGTGTGGGGTGCATCCGTTCATTTGTGTGTGCATGCACGCATACATTCATGCAGAGGTGTATCTGTGTGTATGCATGCATGTGCCCAGTGTCTGTATATAGGTGTTAAAAAATAAACTTAGTGTTTGAGGCATATTAAAAATTTTAGGTGTTTATTTGAGCAAAATTGACTTGAATTGGTCAGTGCTAAACCAGAATGCTAAGAACGCTCCACTGATAGGAGCCAGGGGAAAGACATTTATAGAGAAGATCACGGAAGCAAAGCAAGGAGATAATTTGATCATCTACAGCTGAAGCAGTTGCCTTTTTGGGAAAGCCTAGTTGGTGGTCCTATGTGATTTGGTTGTCCCTGAGTTCTGATTTCTTAAACTTGGGACATAGACAGACTTAGGTTTTGTTTGCTTACATAGGTTGTTAAGGCATCAGAACCACCTCAGTCTAATGGCCTCTTGTGTTTAAGTAATTTATCATAGGCATTTCTGTGTTCCTGTGTCTCATATGTGCAAATGCATAGGGCCAGCTGTCAATGTAAAGTATGTGCCTACAAACCTGTGTATGTTCTTAGGCTACTGTCACCAAGGGGTGGCACTCAGGATGTTTAATACCCAGCCTGGTGCAGGCACTGACCAATCAGAATGGACACTCTCAGTAACACAGTAGTTCTAGAGTCATAGGAAGGCCAAGGGAGTCCCATGGGAGGGGCTAGGATAACTTGGGCAGGGGGTGTGGACATGTGGGGAGCTTGGAGCACAAGGCCACTGGGCCTCTAGCTGGGGTGGCCTTCCTCCTTCTGCTGAGTCCTGGCTCTGCAGCTGACCTTGGGACTTGGTAAGACGTTGGGGCTGTGCACACCTTTCACTGCTTTTGAGAACTTGTAAGCTCGTGCTCATCACTGACAGTTGCCCCCATTCTTCATGCACCCTCCTTTGTACCCCAGGTTCCTGGTTGCTCTGGGGAGAGGAGAGGAGGAGGAGGGCATCACCAGGCTCCTTCCTGCTGGACACAGCTGTGGTCTGGCTGGCTTACCCAGGTGGGTTGGCTACACCAGCCCCATCACCTAAGAAACCCCCTCCACATTATGAGGCCTGCAGAGATGCTGCTGCTAAGTTAGTGGCAGAGGCAGAAACTCCGTCAAGACAAGGCCTCCCCCTACCAACGTTGCAGAAACTTATTGCTGCTTTTGGGGGATGGTGTGGGCGGTAGAGCCTGCTGGCCCAGGAGGTGTTCTCTTGGTTCTCAGGGAATAGCAGGTTTCTGGAGTCAGATCATCAGATGATAAAAACAGCAAGTACTCAGTATTCACGTTGTGTCAAATGCTTCTCTAGGCAAGTGACACGGATGAGTGTCTGTAATTTTCACAGCCCTTTGAGGTAATGACTATTATCATCCCCACTTTACATATGAGGAACTGGAGCTCCAGAAGAGCCCAGCCACCTGGCAGGGCCACACCCCTGGCTCACGAGGGAGCTGGAGGAAGATCCAGGTGGCTGGCCCTGGCCTGCTCTCTGTGTGCTCTGCAGGAGGAGGGGACCAAAGGATAAAGCCCCTTGCCCCCTTGGGGAGATCTGGGCTGAGTGGTGGGAAACTATAAGCATGTTCTGTTCTCCCAGCAAAGAGGGAAGCCTGGGAGCTCCACACGAGGCTGGGCAGCTCGGAAGGCAGCCTGCTCTGCATTCCATGGTGGCCGCGTGCAGTTGCTGGGAGAGCTCCTGGGGAGCATCATTAATCACAGTGTGGCCCCTCATGGGGACCAGCCCCCCACTGGCCTGCCTCTCCTCCTTTATGTGCTGAATCCTCACCAAGGAAGGGAAGATTGCTTTCTCTTGGAGGGAGGGGTTGTGGCATCCCTGAAGGTGTGTAGCTGGGACCAGCTCTACCCCAAAGTTGATCTGCAAGGTTTTGCTGCTCCCCTGCCAGGGTCTGGGCTGCAGAGGGCATGAGACGTGGGAAGCCCAGGCCAGCCAAGGTGGTACAGAGGCCACCCAGACAGGAGCAGAGAGGGCTGATGGCCCAGAGGACAGAGAGGGCCCTGTGGGTTGGAAACGGGGGTCAGAGAAGGCTTCCTGGAGGAGGGAGACCCTGGGAGCTTTGTGGTGAAGAGGTGGATAGACAAGATGTGGCATCATGTCACTGGGAAAGGGGAAGGTGGGGTGGCAGGTGCTGGTAAAGCCCTGGGGGCCACATTCCTGAGCCCTTTTTGTCCTGGCTCAGGGGGCCGAGCCTGCCACTTGGTGCAGGGCCACAGAGCCCCTCTGTAGGCATATTTCTTCATCCTGGCGTGTTCACCTCCCCCGAACCCCTCTGTAGGCCCCATAGAGCGGCCCCCAGAGCACATGGCAGGCACTTGAAGGAACAAAGGAACCATAAGTGACGAGGCAGTTCCCCCTGTGAGCTTCGTGCCCAGCACAGTGACGGGAGCAGAAGGGCTGGCCCAGCCTCGAGGAGGCTTCGGTGGGGACTTCACCTCATTGCAGGCGCGTGTCTCCTCAGCTAACCACATGGTTTCTGGATTTGAGTTCAGGGGAAGCTGGCCGGCTCTGGAGGTGCTGCCTCCTCCTCCGGGATCCCACCCTCAGACCAGGAGCCCGGTCTGCGGCCCTGGGGAGCCCTCAGCGCCCTTCCCTCCCGTACCCACCCCCACACTGGGCAGGACTGGGGGAGACACAGGGAGGCGTCACTGGGAAGTCTCAGCCCTGACCAGCGCCCTCTCTTCAGCTTCCAGGGGCACCCCTGACGCTCCCTGGTTTCAGCTGATCTCAAAGCAAACACCACAGCATTTCCTGGGAACCTGGCTGTGGAGGTAAGGGGGACTCCCATTCTGCCAGAGGGAAGAGCACGGAAAACTCGGGGACCCGTGTGTCTCCCTCCCAGAGTCTGAGTCCCTAGAGGACGGGAGTCGTCAGCATTTCCAAGTCCTGAAGAATTTGAAGTGTGCTTTTCCATCTGTGGGCAGCCGGGAAAGCGGATGGGGAGTCCCCGTCCCGGGGGGTGCCGGGCCCCTTCCTCCCTGCAGTGAGCAGGCCTGAGTCAGGTCCAGTGGCCGCACCCCTTAAAGGGCTGTGGGGGCGCGGGGGGGTGGCTAGATCCTCAGGGGTCTGTAGGGCTCCAAACGCAACCTTTCCTGGGGCTTTTTTATATGCTTATCTCTAGCTTTATATTTTGTTCAGAATTGTTTACATTATACTTTAGCACTTAATTCAACAGCCTAGAAAATATGTTTTTTCAAACTCTCTTTTTCATCTTCTGGACCTAAGATCATGTTGGTGTCTTTCCTTTATAATAATTCATTACCTGCGGACCACTGGCGTGAAATCCCGGCCGCAGCCCCACCAGCCCTGTCTGCAATTGCATGGCCTCCTTCACTCGCCCTCCCTTTGGAAAGCCTTGGCCTCTGTGTTTATACACTAATGTTTTTTCTCACACATTCATTGTGAGGCTTTCCTTAATTTGGTGTCCCACTGGGCACCAGCGGGAGGCCACTCAAACATTATGTCAGTGATCTCAGAATTGAACCCCAGGGCTTTCTTCTGCCAGCGGCCGGAGCAGATGTGTGGCACACTTTATTAACTCAAGTACCCACGAGTTGAAAATTTCATTAGTTTGAGGGGAGGGCTAAGTCCCATCCAGAGACCTGGTCTGGACAGATTCTTTGTGTCAACCTGACCCCTAGCAAAACGGATTATTGTTCTAAGTGAGACAAGTGACCTAATGTTCTGCCTGTTACGCACACATGGTCTGTAACCTTTTAAAATACGAGTGTGGGAAAACAGCACGTTCTGCCACATCCCTGACTGCAAATTCCTGACAGGTGGCAGCCGGGCTCTTAGCAACCCACAAGGAGGCTGGAATTAGCCAGGGGCCATGGTGGTCCCCTTAGGCCAGGTATGGGCCGGGCAGGAGACAGCCTGCTGGGGGAAAGGAGCCCACGGAGGCAGAGCCTCTGGCCTCCAGTGCCACCCTGCGACAGGCCAGGGCATGGCCTCAGCCAGGGGACCAGCGGGAAGGGCGCGGGAGCACCTTAGCTCCCCTGCCCCCACAACATGGGCCCTGGGCTTGGCAGCGGCACTGGGGGAGCTTTTCTGCAGGACACACACTGGAGGCTAGCAGGGAAGTGCTGGTTTGTTGGTCCAGTGAAGAGAGCTTACCCAGACTCTGTGCTGGGCGCTGGGTGCAGTCACATCTCTGCTGAGAACACCCTGCACAAACCCACCTGCTCACCTGGACCCCTCTCCTCCCCCTGTTCTCAGCGACCTCATGGTCTGCCTGTTAGATACACAAGGTCTGAAACCTTCCAAAACACGAGTGAGTGAGAATAGCACCTTCTGCCACCTCCTGAACCTCAGGTCCCTGTCCTGTAGCAGCCGTGCTCTGTAGGAAGAAGGAAAAGCCTGCTTCATTGAGTTCAGCACCTCCCAAGGCCTCCCCAGCAAGGCCCTGAGCTGGGGCCCATGGATGAGAGAGGTGTGTGGATGTGGCCTGGGTGTCTGCAATGCTTAGGGTGAGAGGGTGGACGAACCACCAGATCAGGCAGGGAGATGCCATTTCCATGTGGGCTGTGGCTGGAGGAAAGAGGCAGTTTTAAAACCAGGGAACATGGAGGGAAAATCTCCAAGAGAGAAGGGCTCGAGCAAGTCTTGAAGAGGCAAGAAGAATGGGTTAAGGAGGGGTCCTGGGAAAGAAAAGGACAAGGCATGGGTCTTCATTAGAGCTTTGGGGGTGCTAAGAGGTGGCTACGGTCGCCCACAGCATATTCGCTCTGGACTGTGTTTGTGGCTCAGATGCAGGGCAGTTCCCAGTGGAGAGAGGGTTCCACTTAGGCTGTCTAGGGGCCTGTGGGGAGCTCCACCCTTTGACAGTCCCAGCTCTCCGGCTGCATCAGAATGCTTGGAGACCTAGGGACACAGCCCCAGGCCTAGGCTCAGCTCTCCCCAGAGGCTGTGACCTGGCCTCCCAGAGAGCTGAGGAGAGGGCTGCCCTGGCCCCTACCTTCTGACAGACACAAAGCAGAGCTGGTTGTAAAAACTTAATTAAATGAAATATTTTAACAAGAAATTCCAAGAACAGAATGCCCCGCTCGTAAGCAAACCCTCACAGAAATAAAAGCTGAAGGGAAGCGTGTGTTCTGTTCGACAAGAGAAAGTTCCTGCAAGAATTGAGATAGTGCAGAGAGTTGGTTTGTGTTGGAGAAGTGGGTGAGCCAGCCTGGTTCCCCCAGAGCCCAGCAGGGGAGGGGTCACCGCCCTGGGAAGGCATGGACTCCTGACCATCCTTCAGCCATTTGACACACCTCTAACGAGCACCTATGTGCCAGGCAGTGTGCAAGGCTGAGTGTGCGATGCTGTCAGCATTTGCCAGGTATTTCTGTGCTCCCAGGAGAGGGATATTTTACAAGATAAAGATGGAGGCTCAGGGAAGTTATGTGACTTCCTATTCTTAGGTCAGAGCAGGGACTATATCCCAGTCCCCCAGACCCCATGTCTAGGCCCTTTTCACCTGCCCTGCCCTTTGTACCCCAACAAAATTGCTGGCTGGCTGGAAGCAGGGCCGCCTCATAGATCTTCAGCCGCTGCTTCTATGAGGGAAAAAGCCTGGAAGTACCACGTCAGTGAATGGTTAGTCAGTCAACAAACAGCACCCACCAGTGTGAGTGAGCTGTCTCACAGGAATTCATAGAAGGGAATGTTTCAGCAAACTCAGAACCCTCAGGAAGGGCTGGGCCCATTATACAGCCAGCCCCAAGGTGAAGCATAAAACCGACAAGGCCTTAGCATGAGCCCATTACAATGGCCTGGTCGATTTCAGAGTCTGGTCTAGGGCAGCAACACGGGTCAGCAAGCACATGGCCTGGGTGAGTGTCAGAGGAGATCGGGGAAGGTTTCCAGGGCTGAGACATTTTCTCCTGGGCCTTGAAGCATAGGGAGAAAGGAAGAACTGGTCACGGAGATAGCAAGGTGTGGACAGTGCAGGGGGACACAGACTAATCCAGTTCATCTGCAGGGCATCACTGCTGAGTTCCCGTTTTGCAGATGAAAAAATTAAGGATCAGAGAGGTCAGGTGACTCTCCCAGGCCCCCGAGGCTACTCTCCTTCCCTCTTGGGGAGTCTTCCTCCTTTGGGCCCCTCCCAGACTTTTTTTTCTCACCTCATTCTAATAGGGTCATGCCTCTAACTTCACCAGTTCTCTAAATATATGGTTACTTTTTTACAAACACACACACATTTTTAAACATAAATATAAAATTCAAGAGAATCAGATGGGCAGATAACCTCAGGAAGCCAAGAGCATGGAAGAAAAGGCCAGTCACCAGATTTTACAAATGATCACCTCAACTCCTGCTCCGGATGTTCAGTTTGGTATACTTCTAGCTACTCCGTGCCACGTGGTCCACTTTAGGATTCTGAAGTGATCAATCGCCATAGTTGTCATTAAGATGGGTCTTGTCTCCCCCCGTCTCCCTATGGCAATACCCCGAATGCCTGGCCCATAGAAGGGGCTTAATAAATAGCTGCTGAAAATATGAAATAATTTTCTCTTGAGAAGAGGAAATTTTTTCATCCAAAAATGCCATGAAGAGGGGAAAGGAACCACAAAATAAATTTAGTGCTTAATATATGTCAGTTACTGAAAGATTTACATTTTCTCTATTTCATTTTAAGTAATTAATATGATTTAATTTACTAATAACACCATAAATGCCCCAAAACTCATCACCAGCATGAGAATGAAGGCGTGGCCCAACTCGCATCCAGCTGTGTGTGTCCTCACCCCTGTGACGGTTAATTCCACATGCCAACTTGACCAGCTAAGGGATGCTTATAGAGCTGGTTAAGCATTACTTCTGGGGGTATCTGTGAGGGTGTTTTCAGCAGAGTGGAACATTTGAATGGAAGACTTTATACAGTTGTATGTAATTGTAATTGTACTTCTGCCAGTATGACACTACCAATTTTTCCACTTTCTGTATGCCAGGCACTTGCTATCCATTCTCTCATTTAATCTTCACTACAACCCTGTAACATATGAGGGAACAACTTTCTACTCCTGCTCAGAGTGGCTCAAACTATTCTTCTTTTATTATTCCCATTTTAAAGATGAAACTAGAAAACTCAAGTAACTTTTCTGAGGTGACATTAACTCATGAATGGTGAAACTTGAATGTGGCCACAGAGCTTAGGACTACTATTGAGAAGAAGGAAGTGCTGGCAGCCCCAGGCATCCCTCACTCAGCTCAGTGAGCTAGAGGCAGTCCTCTGCCCTCCGTCAACTGTTCCTTCTGTCATCTTCCAGAGCATCATGTAATTCCAGAAATGTTCTGATGATCTGCTCTGTTCCGGCTGGCTCAACCCTGGTATAAGGCTCCTGGAGCTGGCCTGGGTCCCACTGTTCTCTAGGGGCCTATGTGCAAGCCTGTGTGGGTCCCACTTAATGGAAGAGAAAAGAAGGAGCAGAGTCCACTCAGGGAGCCAGGGAGAGTTGGTGGACTGGCTGTTGACCAAGGTGCCTTCTCTCAGGTTGCTCTCTAGCACCTAAACTCTGGATCCTGTGCTCAGCATGGCTTGGTGCTTACGCACAACTACAAGCCCTAGCGATAGCTTAATAAGGGTGGGGACACAGGTCTAAAGCTCATGGACCAGACCACCTCCAAGGCCTGAGTCATCCCTCTCACTCAAACTGGGCCCTGGCTGTTGCCAGTCAAGGGTATGAAATTGAAACTAGGGTCAGAACTTAGAGCCCAGTGCCCCGGCATCATTGGCTAAGCTCAAGCACTGCTCAGACTTGGAAGGAGCCAGGAGCGGTTTGTATCTGAGAAGGGCAGGGCCCTGTCCATGTAGAAGCATGTGTGCCTACTCCACCAACTTTTATGAGGCCCCAGACTGTTATTTGTTGGTGACCACCCAACCATCCCACCAGCAAATGGAGTGCTCTAAAGGGAGTTGTAGTTGACCTCTTAATGCAAAACAGCAAGACAACGAGATGAGCTAAGAGGTAGGGTCTGTTTCTGCACATTTATCTCTGGTTATTAGACACTTTTAGAGGGAACATCTGTTTGTCCACTCTGGCTTCCACATTGCAGGCCCCATTTAAGGGCCAGTTTGGCCCCTTCTCTGACTGAATGGGGACTAAGTCATAAATTAGAGCTAGAAAGGGGACCTAGACTAAGAAGTCAGAGGAGGCTTTTCTCATCTCACCAATAAAAGGCATTTGGGCTCCTCAACTGACCAGCCTTCAAGTAAAAAGCAAAGCAAGGATAGGCTGGTCCAAATTCACCTGGTGGTACCCACTCCCACTGGGCCCATTTATTACAAGGTTTATTCTGGGGACAGTGACACTGGTCTAGGCTGGACCTGGGAATCAAACCAAAGCACACAGCTTGATTGTGCTTCCAAAGTTCCAGGTACATGGGCTGGGCTCCATTATTTCAATTTTCTTTTGGTTTTAAATGTTGGATATTTGTTTTACAGGAGGAATATCTGTGTTTATAGTAAGACTTTCCATGACAACTCACAATATGTTCTTAGGAGATGTACGTGTTGGCTTCCTCTCAGGACAATAGACCAACAAATTGTACAAGGGGAAGAATTGTTTATTTGTTAAATTTCTAAAAGTACTTATAAAATCAATACATTAATTGGTTAAAATTCCCCTTTGCCCCTATTCCTTTGGATATTGTTTCGCTTGCCCATCTCTCCAGTTTAATAGCCTGATATATATTTCTGTCTAGACACACCACTGCAACTTGAAACTTACCACAGTCCCTTTCCAGCTGTGCTGACATATGGGTCCATGCCTTACACTAATAATCTGCTCCCAACACATTCCTCCTGTTGCTTTTGATGTCCCACAGCTCTTCAAGTTATGCGGTTTCAAAATTTGCTTCACTCATTCTTTTTCCATGTTCTCCGGGTCTCTCTTGCTACCCCTCCAGTTCTTGGCTCCAGTGTCTTACTAAGGCAGTTCCACTTCTAATAGCTTTTGCACCCAGCCCTTCTGTTCAAAACGGTCAACCCCCTGGTTCTGTTGGTTGTACTTCATGATACTTGTATCCAACACCTCCTCACCATTCCCAGCATCTATGACTTGGCTGAGGAGTACAGCATCTTTTACTTGGACCCTGGCATAGCCTCATATCTAGATTCGTCCATTATAAGTCATCCTGCATGAATTGCCACATCAGTTTTCCTAAGTCACAACTTGTATCACCCTCCTATTCAAAAATTTTCACTGGATTCTCTTCTAAACAATAGAGTATCACCTTTTGCTCCAGCCCTCTGAAATATTGTGAAACTCGCCTTTTCACTCCTGTCTCCCCTTGACTTTTCCTGTGCTCTGGCTAGTAGATGATCCAATGTCTCTCAAACACATCAACCTATCTTTCTTTTGCTTGTGTTTCCCTTCTCCTAAGATGCCCTTTCTCCTTGTTTCTTGCCAAAGTCTACATATCTTCAAGAACCATTTCAACATTCTCCATGAAAACTTCTTGATTCTTATCCTTTCCTATTATAAGCCCTCACAATACTTGGTTTATACCCACATTCCACCTTTGGTAGACAAACGGATGGACAGATATCCAGAAACTGCATCTCACTGATTTTTGCTTCCCCTACTGAGCCTTTGTGGTTGACACACAGAAGCATTTCATGAAGGCTCATTGAATTGGGTAGGTCTCCCTCCATCCACATTCTTTCCTTGCTATAAACTCATTCAAGCAAGCATCTAATAATAAGGGTATTTTGCTTCTGTACAATATTAAAGGTTACTAATCTCTTTCACATGTATTATTTCAACTGATTTTTATAAACAGCCTTTCGAGGCAGGCAGGATAAATACCATCCTCACACTGTAGGTAAGAAAACTGAGGAAATAAGTTGTCCAAAGCTACAAGTAATGAATGTAGCCATTAACTGAACCCAGGGAATTGTCCTGATATGCAGTTGAAGACCAAAGAAGAGATCAAGCAAAGTCCAAGCCCTCCCAAGTATCTCTTCTTCTTCCAATTTTATTGAGCATGGTAAAGATATTCTAAGCCAGCCAAGAGCACCTCATATGAGGGATATCAAGGAACTGGACAGATGGGTTTGTTATAATTACATTTTAATTTTGAATTTGTGTCTATTTTTCTCTCTTCTCATGCCCTAAATACAGATAGTGTCTCATGAGCACCAGGAATCTAGGATTCTGCCTTCTTCTCCAAATTAAGCTATAATTCAGGCCTCCTTTGAGTTTGAACATTCAGTAGATCTTTGCTGTTCATAGCTCATCCAAGAAACTCCTGTAGAGCTATGCCTAGAACCACTCTTGTGATACCATGGGAACTGGGTCTAATTTTCCCCCTTCTCTCACCACTGGAAATGACCTCTCATCTACCCATCCATTCAACTACCCATCCATCCACCCACCCACCCACCCACCCATCCTTTATTCAACAGATTTTCCTTGAGTGCTGATTCACTACCAAGTATTCCACCTCCCTACAACTCTTTCTTGCTTCTAAGTTCGGACAGAAGAATTCTGCTAAGGTACAAATAGGTTAATGTGTACAAATAGTAATGCTTGTGCATTTTGACAGTGGGTTTGACCAAGGGAATGTGAAGCCTTTATGAAAGAGTAACAGAGGAAGGCATGTTTGGATAAAATGGGTCTTTCCCAAACAGACCTTGTGTAGGACTTGGTGGGGAGGTAATCTCCAATTTCCTGTTCTCCAAAGGTCCCACCTTTCTTTTGTTCTTCACTGCTCTTGAAAGAAAGAGTTACAGCTAACTCGCCCGAGGTGTTGATGACCCTTGTTCTTGCAGGCTTCCCTCCCTAGAGCTCAGCATGGATGCTCTGACTGGACTTGGCCTATGTTTAAATTAATCAGAGTTTTAAGTGAGTGGATGTGGCAGGAGAAATCCTTGAGTTTTGATTACACTTGGGATTGTCGGATATTACATTTGGAGAAATAAGGAAATGAAAGAGCGTAAGTGTATGGTTGGTCCCAAAATGTTAGGTCCCCATGCCTCCTCTTCCATCCACACATCCTTTGCCTTGAATGGATCCTGGCTGAACTGCAGGGAGACTCCTGGGGTCTAACGCTTTTGGGGCTAGGACTGCCTAGCCATCCCCTCTCCACTCCTGGCAGGCTGAATGAAACAGAGGGCCTGTAGGCTTATCTCCGAGTCTGACAGTCTTGTCTGGCAAAGTCAGGCTGGTCACTGAGAAAGACTGTGTGGCACGTGAAGACAAATGAGATACTCCTCAGGATCAAATTATGTGAAAGCCTTTGTGAATATTTTTTTCTTCTCACTTGGCCAATAAAACCCCTGAGACCAGTTACCTATTTTTTTTTTAAGGAGGCAAAATATTCCCCTTCTCAAATTCTGCCTTTCCCATTTCATTCTATTACTCAAAACAACACAGTGTGTGTTCTTCTAGAGATGTGAAATGTCAGACATTTAAATGAATACTCTCATTTCACTTGTCTTTCAATATGAATGAGCCACATTGAGTGGTATGATACACAATAAAGAATTTATTTAAATGTTTTCCCTCCCCTCAAGTTTAGTAAAATAACTCAGATCCTGATTTTCTTTGACTTGCAAATAATGTTATTTTCCAGAGTTCAGAGACCTTCAGAGATCTGATGCTAACTTCAGTGCAGGTCCAGTTCATACGTGCTTTTGCTTGTAGTCAGCTGCCTGCTACGGGGCTAGCTCAGTGTATGGTTATACCAATACGAACAGTTTGAAGGTTTTCCCTACTATGTGAAAGTTTCATTGGTGCAGAAGAATAAATGAGAATTGCTATAAAAAAATTAGAAGGTGATAGTAAATTCTCCTGGTGCAACCTTTATGTAGGGGCTCATGTCATTCCCAGCGGCTGATTGTAGCTCTTTCAGTAACTCGGTGATATATCTCAGAAACATGTAGTATTTTTGAATAGACAGGTCAATCAATCTTCTGGACTCAGCAATGAATTTTTCATAGTAATCAGAGAGTTGGTCTGAAAAGTCCTGTAATTTATATTTGAACTGCTGGTGGTAATCAGAAATCATTTTCTTCATTGCAACAGCCCAACTTTTAATTATTTCCTGAACACTGGTAGAAAGCTCTTCAATCTTCTCTTCCCCTTTGCCACCTGCATTGGCAAGGATGCTAAGGTATTCCTGGATATCTTTCTGCACAAATTGCTCAGCTTGACTTGAGAGTTGGGAATAAAATCCAGCAACACCTACAGTGTATTTTGAATTGAAGTCCTTAAGGACATCTATGAGGCTCTTAATGAGGTTGATGATCTTTTCTTTAAGTTCATAATATTTCACTGTCCAGCCGGCCACACTTCGATCAATATATTCTTTGCGAAGAATCTTTATGAACTCCTGGAGCTGCTGTAACTCTTGAGAGGCTTCTTGAAATTTGTTTTGAACATGTTCATTAAACTTACCAAAGTTAAGGTATAGGCTTTCTTTTAGGAATTCAAAAACAAATGGAATATAGTCATGAAAGATTGCGTTGATTTCATATTGGATATCATTAATGATGTAAGTAAGATTCTTCTCCTTTAAGTGTGTAATTACTTCTTTTATACTTTCAAAAATGCCTTCCAAAATGTCCTGAAGATCACTTAGCATCTCTGTGGTCTTGATAGACTGGAGGTCATTGAGGGCCTCTTGGATCTGTTGTGATAAGAATTGCAACAGTTCCCCATACTCCAAGATTACATCTATTAGTTTATGGCTGCTTGGATCAAAAGGAAATTCAATCTTTAGGTCCCTGATGAATTCAGATTTCTCCATTAAGTCTTGCAGATAGGAAAACAGTACTTCCAGCCCACTGTGGATTTTTGAATGTACCTGGGACAGTACCTTCCCCACTTCCTTCAAGGCCATAGAGCAGAGTTCATCTCTAGTGTACGTACCGGCAATTCCTGGGAGCTGCGATCTGGTGTACTTCATGTAATGAATGAACGAGTCCATCAGATGATTGACTATCACTTTGTACTCCTCAATAAGTCTTATTAAGCTGTCAAATACTTTATTTTGGAGTTTCTGGAAATCAACTTGGCCCTCCCGAACTAACAGTTCCTGGTAGAGGCTCTGGGCCTTGTCCTTCCACTGCTGGTAGGTTCCAGCTGTGTTTCTGGCTACCCTTTGGAGCGCCAGGTCCACCTCATCAATCCGCCTCACAGCCCCTTGATAGGCCTCCTCGGCGCTGTTCTGCAGACTTCTTCTCAGTTTTAAAGAAGCCTCTCTCAGATCAAGGCCTGTGTGCTCCTGGTGGCACTTGTTGACATAGTCATAAAGGGCCCCTGCGGCCTTGGGCACGTGGTCTTTGAGTGCGTTTAGCAATTCGGATGCCGCGTCTTCTTCCCAGTTAACTTTGATCTGAACTTTCTCATCAGGTTCCTCGTACCTCAACTCACTTTTGAACATGTTGAGTGTTTTATCTGGAGAGGACTAAAACCAGCCAAAAAAAGAAAGGATGAAAAGAACATGTTTTCAATTATCCTGACTACACAATAAACTACACTAAAACTCTATTACCAGTTAAAGATGAGAGGATCTTTCATATTCTGAGGGGGATTTATCTGTCATATGTCAGCTCATGCCTTTTGTCTTACGGTTAAACAAGTTCCCCATTGTTAATTCTTCTTTATCATGTGCCCCAAAAGGGAGAACATTATGCGTGGCATTTACATGGTAACATCTAACATGAAGGTCTTCCTAGGATTTAAGATTGCAAGAGAATGAGGAAGAGGGAGAGGAAAGGAAGAAAGAGACAGGAGAGGACTAATTCAGAGAAAGGGCAAGTAGCAAAAAAGAAAAAGGACCGCAGCCCTTCCGGCAGAGATCTCGAATACCAATATCAGGAGCCATTCATTCCCTAAGCCTGTGGAAAACTTCAGCAATAGAACCACACTGCTGCTTCTCTACTTACGACATTTTTTATTTGGTCCTGGCAGAGTCTGTAAAGTACATGAGAGGAAGTTGGCATATCTCATCCAACAATTTTATTGTGTGGAAGAATTTTGAAACCTCGAATTATTCCAGAAACCACTATCTGAAAAATGCACTCAACATAGGGCAGTTTGCCCATGAGTTAGGTGATAAGACATGACCTTCATCTTTCTAAATTTGCTCCAAAGTAGTAAAAAATTAATAATGGCAATAAGATGTTATGTGTGCATCTAATAATTAAAGTCAATAAAAGAATCATTCTGTTCTGGTTCAACCTGCTCCCTGCTTGGTTTCCACTGGTTTGGGAAAGCCCCAAGAAAATACTTGGTATTAAATTAAATTTATCTGCCCGAATTCTCTACTTGCTCTTGGGGGTACAGAGCCCATTAAATGGGACTCACCTGAGGGTGGTAGTAGAAGTTCCATTTTAAGGTATTGTTATCATCTTTCAAGTCCATGGCCACAGTGCCAATGGCTGGGAAGGCTGCCGAGGAAGACAGGCTATCCCTGTCTGCTTGGTAGTGCAGGTGGATATCAGTGAATGTCGGGCTGGTGATGTCAAGGTAAACGTTTTCTTCCAAGACCCTGAAAGCCGAAAAGCAAATGAACCATCACGAAATGGGTACATAGACAGTAAAAACCACAAAGATTTGGAAAGGGATGAAGTTTCAATAAAAGATCCATACTGAAGTCCTTGATATTTGTTATCTTCTTTATACTCTGCACTGACGTCACGGTGTGCAAATGTTCCTTTAATCTTATAGACTAATACGTCATCTTCAATTTTGTGTGTTTCCACAACTGTATAGGAGAGATTTTATATTTCATCAGATTAATAACTATAGGACATAAACATTTTCATCATGAAAACTGGGAGAATTGTATCTTAACTAAATGCCTCGTGTGTTTGGAACACGTAGTCCACATTTTAAAAAATAAATAGTTAGAAGGAGCCCTAAAATCATTACAGAAAAATCTATTTTCTTTAACCCTATTTCTCTTAAATGACAGTAAGTTCTACAGGACGATTTTTACATGTGGGGTATATATGTATCTCTTTTTCTCTTTCCCTGTTTTTAAAATTTTGCTATAGAGCATAATTGTGCCTCCAGTCTTATCAAACTACATAATTATTTATTCACAGCTCTCAATGAAAACATACAGCATCTAGGAGAGGAGTGGGGACATTTCCTTACCCTTCAGGTCATATTGTAGGAACTGAATGGTTGAGCTGCACATGGAATTCAGGAATGTTTCAACTTGATCTTCTTTGTTTTTCAAACCAGCACTCCAAGTGGCATTATACAGGGGAGAGGCCACCCTGAAATGTGTAGTCAGTGCTCCAAAGGAGGGAATGAAAATTCCAGCAGGTACAGAGAACTTAATGGAGGGAATCTCAATAGTCTGCTCAGGCACAGTGATGGTTGGCAACTCAAAGTCTGCAATCTTGCTGGCCACCTCATTTAGATCCAAAGCAGTAGTGCCAACTGAAATTCGTTTTGGAAGGGTGAACTGGGACACAGTTAATTGAGATTTAGGCACAGTTATCTCAAGAAAAGGAATTGGGGAGTCCTCAGGTTCAGAATATTTTGTTAACACATCGACTTCAGGGAATTTCACTTTGGGTAGTGTTGGTATGTTGAGGTGTGTGTAATCAAGTGTGTAGGATGGAATCTGAAGATCTGTAAATGGAACGTGGAACGTAGGTGTGACAAGAACTGAATTTAGAATATTTAGTTTCAGTAGGGGAATAATGAATTTATCAGCTAATTCTTGCACAGGGACAGTGTAAGTATAGCCATGGGGATTTTTGGTGTACACAAGGGTAGTGGAAGCATGAAGATACTGTTTTTTATCAATGCTGGTGGTTACATCCAGCTTCAGAAGGTCCCATAAGCTCTTGTCATAAACTGGTAGGACAATATTTTTGAGGAACCATAGGGATCCTTCTAAGGAACCTGCAATGTCAAGGCATGCTTCTTTTTGGTCATTGGAAAGCTGTACGTTGTTTTCGAGAGACCCAGAATGAACATGGACCTCACTCTTCCAGATGACTTTCTGGTTCTCAGTGTTAGCATTCAGGGATACCTCCTGGCCAAGGTAATTGATATCAAGGATGCCATGGGGCTGTTTTGCATGGACCTGAACAAGGGCTGATATTTTCCACGGGGAGAGTTCCAGGGTAACTTTGCCTGTATGTTCTTTGGATGTTAAAAAGAAGCCCTCTGGCTGTAAGTGGTTTTTCATATTGTGTTCCCAGATGGCGTAGATTCTTTGGAGAGTGGCTTCTCCAGCAAAATTTTCTTTTATTTCAAGGTTCCAGACACCATCCACTTTGGAAGCCCCTTGCAGCTTCACTGAAGACCGAGTACTCTTGGAATTCAAGTAAGTGCTGGCTTCACTGGCAACAGTTCCTGAATATTCCCGTGAAAGGACCAGACCCTTGATATCTCCTTTGGTAGATGACTCAATGGAAAAGTAAGAGGTGAGGCTTTCTAAGTTGAGTTTGTGGTCAACTGCTCCTGTAGCTGTGGAATACAGCTTGGGGGAATTAAAATCATACTTTAATTCAATGGATGAAGAGATAGTAGGCTTTGACTTGGTGTTTCCACTAAGTTCTTGCTTGAAATTCATTCTCAAAATTGGAATGTGGACTTTTGCGGTTGTTGTCACTGATGCTTCCATGTTTTTCTTTGTTAAGCTAATAGTACTGTCGTGATTGCCGTCCACAAATTTGTTACTCAGAGACAAAGCTGTGGCTAACTTCAACCCTCTTTTCCTCGTCAAACTTGAGGTGCCCTCTAATTTGTACTGCAGTGCATTGATGACAGAAGAAGAGGAAGTAAGGAAATGAGCAACAATATCTGATTGGTTATAAAGTCCAGCGCTGGTAGTCAGTGTGATGATACTTGATTTAAAGGAAAAATCATAGGTGATATTGCCCATGGCTGGAATTAAAATATTGTTTGGGGTATTCAATACCTTGAAATATTTCCCATAAAATTTATCCAAAGGGATTGGGATGGAATGCTTGCCTTTGTTTTTCTTATACTGAGCCTTTATGGTTAAATCAAATGATTGCTTTGTTGTTTTCAAGAATTCCTTCAAGCCTGTTTTCTCCCATAAAGAGAAATCTTTCACCTGGAGAGTTTGGAGCGTTGTATAAGGTAGAGTCATTTCTGGAATTGTTAAAGGAATATTTAAGAAATCCAGGTTGGCCTCTCCATTTATTCCTACGTGGGCTTCCATGCCATTCTCACTGTTTCCAGCAGAGAAGTTTTGATTATATTTATACTGATTGAATCTGGCACTTGCGTGCCAACCTGCTTGCTGGGCACCAGGACTCAGAAACAGTGCAAAATTATTGAGGAAGTCTATCTTTCCTGTCAATTTTAATGGAAAACTAACTTTCAAATTCCCTTCATTGTTTGTGGAAGCAGTAACCTCAAATGGCTGTGCTGAAAAGAAGAGAGAATTTTTCAAAGTTCCAATAACTTTTCCATTTAAATGAGCATTATGGTTGCCAGTTATCTCTGCTTTCTTTTCTCCGAGCAGTGCTATGCCCTTAGCGGTTAAAACACTGTGGCCTATGTGCTGGGATTCAACTTGTGACTGGATTTCAAATTTAGTGACGTTGAGGAAGCCAGATTCATAAACCAAGTTTTGGTTTACTCTTAGGTGTTTGCTATTGATCTTATTAGACAGTCCAAAGGAAGTCATAGGTCCTTCCACAGAAAAGCTGATTTGAGATTCATGTGTGCCCTCATCTGAGGATTTGGGGGAGGCCCATTTCCATGACCCTGTTCCAGAAGAGGTCCATGTTACGTGTCCAGCTTCCAATAGGGTCTTGATTTCATTGCGCAGGTCAGCCTGACTAGAGAAGTCCAGTTTGGGGATGTTCAATTGGTGGGAGTACTTTGTGTTGCTGTCCAGGGTAAGCTGATTGTTTATCTTGATGAGCACACCATTTCTAAGTTCCAGTGTATTTTTTTCTGTGTGTATATCTGCCACTGTGGTTGATTTTGCCTCAATAGCATTTCCAAAAAATAGCACTTCACTCTCATGTTCTGTTTTCAGGTAATTGCTAGAGAACTTCACAGACTCTTTCAAAACCAGTGGATCAATCATAGTGTCTGAAAGTTGTGCATTTGCTTGAATATCAAAATTTAGAACTTCTAATTTGGACTTCCCTTTGGCGGTGATGGAAGCCACAATCTCTGCCTTGTTCTCTGTAGTAACATTATAAATGTCAGCATTTGCATCTAATGTGAAAAGGGGAGATTGGATTTTCAAAATGCTGTACAGCTTCCCAAAAGTAGGTACTCCAATTGTGTGTGAGATGTGGGGAAGCTGGAATTCTGGTATGTGAAGGTCAGGAATTTGAGAATCTTTAAAATCAAGATTGGGGATTGTGAATTCTGGAATTGTGATTTCTGGTAAATAGAAGTCTGGCAGAGTGATACTAGCAAGAATGGTGTCTGCCCCCTTCAGATCCTTCAGATGTACTTCTGGAACTGGCCACTGCAGCTCGCTGTTTAGCATTTGGTCAATGGTTCTGATGATCTTTGCCTTTATTTCTACCAAGTCAATTGTAAAGGAAGGAACATGGAAGGTATTGAGGACAGTAAATTCTGGCGTGGAAAACCTGGATGGGATTTTTATATCTTGCAACTTTTTGAAGTTTATCTGAACTGATGGAATCTTCAAATCTGTCAGGGGGACTATGAAATCTGGGGTCTGATATGTAGCTTCCTGAAGAGCATGGAGGCTGACTTCAAAGGCAGGCATGGTTCCAAAGATGGTCTGGATTTCAGGAACAGTGAATCCTTGTTCTACCAATGCTTTCACATTTTCAGCCCAGTCTTGGAGAGAATACTGTTCTGCAAAGTCAGTTAGGTTCTTAGCAGCAAGACTCCACCAATCAGAAATGTAAGTGACAAGCGTGCTATAAACCTGGCCTACTAGGTACAGGTATCGCTGAACTTCCTGCTGAATGTCCATTTGATAGATTCGGTCCCGTATATCTTCTAGGGTATCTTGGAATTTGGTTTTCATGTAATTCAGAGATGCTGAATTTAAAGCCTCCTGTAACCAACTGAAGAATAAGGTTATTTGGGTGCCTTTTAGGTTTTCCAGATGGACTGAGATCACAGCCTTGACGTCCTCTACAAATAGTTTTAGAGCTTTAGCTTTCTGTGGAAGTTCCAGAGCCTGAATTTCACCATTGACTCTCTGCGTCACCTCACGGATTTTGTTATTGGTTTCATCTACAAACTGGTGGTAATCAAATGCCCTTAATTTCTTTGCCAAGAGGTCAAGGAATCTGTTTACTTCTTCAATGAATTTTTTAAATGACAATGCTTTAAGTTGCTTGACAGCATCATCAATAAACCCAAGCAATTCCTCAAAGTGACCTTTTATCTTAACTTGTTTTAGGGCATTGCTTAGCTTCTGAACAGTCTCCTTCAACTTATACTGGTGAGCCAACTGTACTGATTTATCCATTAAAACCTGGATGTGTTGGTCTATTTCGTACATCCTAATTAACTTATGGGCCATGGCTCTAAATTCATTGATTATCTCAGTTACTTCAAACTCTTCTATAAGAATTGTAACACAGTATTTGACATGCTCAATAATTTCCTCTATTCTTTGAAATGGAATGGTAGTTCTCAACTGATCTAAAAGTACTCTGACATCAATAGCTTCAACCTGTTGCCTTAACTTTTCAGCAAGGTATTGGATGTCTATATTCCGAATCTGTGTCTTGAGCTGTTGCAATTTTTCTTGTATCTGGATTCTGATTTGATACTTAGTATCTACATTTTGAATCCAAGATACGGTACTACTTCTAATTTTATTAAAATCAATCTTTTCAATGAAATAATATAGATTATGGATTGTTTTTACTAAATTTACACGGATATGATAATGTTCATCAAGAATTTTTAATTTTTCAATGATTTGGTCAATAAGCTTAGCAATAGCTGTTTTAAAATCACGTAAATCATAATTATCTTTAATATACTGATCAAATTGTATCACATATGTTTGTAGTTGAGATAATTTTTCATTAAGGTTGATTTTGGCATTGTCCAATGCAATTTGTAGATCATTTTCTGTAATTCTATAATTTTTTGTAAAAGCAGTTAGTTTCTCCTTGGCACTTGAAACTTGTGTCTCCCAGTTGAATGCGTTCAGATAACCATTAACCTGCTGTGGGAGTTTGTCCAAGGCTGCTCTGTATTTCCTCCCAAACTGATCAATATCGATGCGTTTCAATTGTCTCTGTATGGTTTCCAGTGCAGTTATAATCACCACTCGATTCTTCTCAAAATATTCTGGCAGGATTTTAAAGAATGGGAGGTAGACGGTGTGAACACCTTGGTTCTTATCATATTTTACAGAAGCAACAATAGTGAATTCTTGGGGCTGGTCAACACTATCCCTCATCCCTAAAACATCAATTACATTGATGGGCTCGCTGAGTAAAACTGGCACTTTAACTGGGGAGTCTAGCATGGTGAGGTCGGCCAGGGCTACTCCGTGAAGCTCCACACCGGCTTTGTCTTTCGTATTGTAAACACTGAAGTCCTGGCTGTATTCGTTTTTGTTCAGCTGGGTCTTGAGTTTCCAGGTGCCTGTTTGCTCGGCGGGAGTGAGCAGGACACTGACTTTGTGATCAAGGACAGTACTGATGCTCCTCTTGGCCATGAAAAGGTGACCCGTGGATCCTTTATAATCATGAGAGAAAGTAAGGGCCAGAGGTTCTGCTTTCAACAGGAATTTGCTATACAGTTGCCCAGTGTGCTCTCCCCAGAGAACCAGTTTCCCATTGCCATTTGTATTTACATTGATAGTCATTGTAAACGGGGCCATTACAGAGTGGAAAGTGTTGCTGAAGTGCACTGAGTCCGAACTGTAGCTTATACGGTTGTCAATGGCTGAAGCCAGTCCAGCAATGTTGGTGTTGAGCCGATGGCTAAACTCTGTACCCTGGACCTTAGCTACTGTGTCTGCTTTATAACTTGCTGATAAGTCAGCATAAGAAATGGTGTAGATGTGTTTTATTTCATTATTTTGGTAGACTCCTTTTATGTTCCCACCCACATTCAGCTTCAGGGGTTCTAGCCGTAATTTCCCACTGTTGGTCAGATCCAAAGCGTTGAATTTCAGGCCATTGTTTAAAGTAGTGACGAGAAAATAGGGTTGTAGCTGTAAATTAAAATTTTGCTTATAAAACTTGTCAGAGCTGTAAATGTTGTCCAGTTTTGAAGAGAAGTCCAAAGAGAGCCCTGCCATGCTCAGGCTGGTTGTGTAGTCAAGTTTCATTTCAGCAAATGAGCCCATCATGTCATTTGAGAGCTTAAGTCCCTCCTGGTTGATTTTGAAGTTGAAGATATTTTTGCTGTCAACACCCAGAATCATGGCCTGATAAGCACTTCCCAGCGACACCTCTGTGAGGGCAGCTTTTCCATCTAGACTGAATTTTGCATTGTGTTCCCTGAAGCGGCCATTTGTTGTTAATTTCATAGATGCCCCGGAGAAGCCCAGTGCCGCATTCAGCTCATTCTCCAGCACCAGGGGACTATACTTCAAGTTGGTAGTCGCACTGGTGGACATCCCATCGGGGGCAATCCTTAGTGTTGCCTTGTGAGCACCAGTGTTAACTTTGTCAGTGCCCAAGATGTCAGCATTTAATTCAAGACCATGGGAAGTTAGGGATCCAGAAAGCAGGGTGAAGAACCTCAATGACTTGTAATCAGCCTGGTACTCAGAGCGCAGCAATGCATTCTGCTTAGAGAAAGTCAGATCCACCTTGTTAGACGTGGCAAAGTCCTCATACTGCCCATTGGTGTCAGATTTCAGAGTCAGCTCATAGTTCTCGTATTTCAGGGAAGCAGTATTTTTAATGATGCCACCTTGCAAATCTGAGGTGGAGGTAAAGGAGACGGTTCCGTCTTCATATCTTCCTGTTATCTGGTTGGTGCCCTGCAGGTAGGAGGAGTTAAACCTCAGGTTGGACTCTCCATTTAGCTGGCCAGTGGTAGTATCCCTCTGATAAGAGAGGCCATATGCGCCTTTAGCATAGAATGACGAGGCACTGAACTGCCCATTAATCTCAACTTCCTTGACATACAAATGCTGTTTCGTTTTTGAGTCCAAATATACTGAAGCAGACATCTGTGGTCCCCAGGCACTAGATACGTTGAATGTTAGCAAACCTCTTGAGGCTGGGTTGTTTCTGATTTTTTCTACATGACTGAATTTGATGTTTGAATCCAGAAATTTGTGGTGTAGGGACCCAACACATGATAACGTGAACACATTCTTGTGATCATACGTTGTTTCTCCAGATCCTGACATAAAAATGAAAACACATTGGTTAAATTCAGTCATAAATTTCTAGATCAATTTCTATGTTGAATGTATTTTGATAATAAAGTTCCATTGATCTGGGTCAATTGTGCAAAAGTCTCTATCTATAACACAATCATAGAATCTGATAGCAAAAGGCATTCTTCCAGGAAACCTTGCCTGACCACTGCAGGGTTCATTTATCAGGTGTTTTCCCGCACCTTATATTTATACACAATACCCTACCAAACTACCTCTTATAGTGAATTATAATTGCCAGTTTATATATCTGCTTTCTCTGTTTCTGCTTTGTAGAATACTTGACACATATTATATGTTTAATAAATATTTCTATTAGTTGAATGAATGAATGAACAGTCTTCCAAGTGGCAAAGAAAATATTTTAGAAAGCCAAAATCTTTCCCTTCCTAGAGGAGGCTATCCCATCAGAGCCTGTGATGAATCAGTCCCTGTGTATCCTCTACCCGAGCAGGGCTCACCTTGAACACTGTAAGAGAGCAGGTCGACCACAGAGTCAGCCTTCATGTGGTACTGAGCCTGAAGGCTCAAGTGGTTTGTGCTTGTGTTGCCGCCAGTATAGGAGGCGGACCAGTTGTACAAATTGCTGTAGATGTTTGTGGAGAGGTCTAGAACACCCAGGAGAGGCATCTCCAGTTTATATGACTTGGGAATAGTAAATGTGGGGACATGGAACTCTCGAGATGGCAGGTAGAATCCCACAGGCTTGAAGTTGAGGGCTGGTGTCCGAATAGTCTCTAACATCTTTAGATCTTTGGAAGATCTGCCCCCAAAAGGCAAAGGAATCTCAATTCTCATGCTATTCTTGTTCAAGGTGTATTTGACCCGTCCATCACTGAAATGAACAACAAAGACAATGTCCCCACGGTCAGACATCAAGAACTCACAGTTCCCTGCTATCTGACTTTCTGAGCGATAGTCGTTGTGCCCCATTTCTGCACTTACACGGCACCTTTCCTCCTATCACTGTCTATGCCGAGGACAGTTTGTTTTCACCTCTACTTATCAAACATTCAAATCCATTCAACAAGCCCCTCCAACCAGAAGCTACTTCCTTATCAGTACTTCCTTATGACTACTGGGACATCTAAGTCATCGTTAATTTCTCTTGTTCTTACAGTGACACAGTCCCTTACACCTGTCTCAAAGAGCATGTCTCAATTCTGCTTATATAACTACTACTCACTTGTGCATTTGTCAGTGTCCACAGGTTATTTTCCTGGGAGGCAGGGTTACACCTTATCCTGGTCTTTATCTGTCCTTTCATACAGGGGATATTTGACCTATATTTAGTAAATTGTTTGTATCTCAAAAGAACACAGGTGTGGGAGTCAGCAATCTTGGGTTATAGTTTTAGCTGCCACTTATTGGTGATCCTGTATTAGTGAATTCACTTCTCTGAGTCTCAGTGATGTTATATATGCAGTAAGGACAGTGCCCTTCTGCTGACTGCATGGAGTCGGCCTTGGAGATCAAATGAAGAAAACTACTTGGAAGCACTTTGCAAATCTTTTTGATACTATGCATGTATGATGGATTATTATGATAACACAAGAATAAAATAGGATGGCAGAGTTTAAATGCTGTAATTTGTTCACTGCATTATTCCAGTAGGGAGTGGATGCTTCCTAGCCAGGATCCCACACTCAGTAGGAGGATGCTCGATAAGGCCCTGTCCAATTCCAAAGCTCTGCAGTCCTGTCTTTTCAGCACAGCACAGAGAAGACTGTTGGTCAGAAATTGTAGTAGTAAAGGAAGAGGTTTCTGGGTTCTCTAAAGCTGACATTTTTTTTTGTTTATCTTCAATAGACTTTGGCCATAGGAGTGCTTAAAGGACTTCAGCCTTTCACACTTATTTGGTCTATTAAACTTTGCTGCTCAGCCATGACTATGGACACAGGCCACTTGTATCCTAATCCTGAAGATAATACAGAGAACCATCAGTCTATAAAAGACTAGTCTTTTCAGCTCATGCTCTGATATTTTTTTCATGAAATAAAGCATTACATGTATTTCTGTAAATAGAGGAGTAGACTAAACAATTTGGAATCTGACTTCCCCATAGGCATGAGGCTATATTGCTAAAGTGAAATCTTCTCTCAGAATGCTACCTTCATATAATGCCCAATGGTTGTTCTGACTCTCTAGAGCTCAACAAAAATCCTGTCATCAACAATTCCTCTAGCTACTCCTGAATTTTTCACAACCAGTGATGAATATAACCTGGTCCTGAACAGAGGGGAGTTCACTTATAATGGAGGAAAACTGAATGGCGTTTGAATTCAGGTTGTAGTGAATAAAGCCTCCTACTGGAAAGCACCAGAATCCTCTCATTACTTTCTTAGGTTCATTTGGAATGGGTTGGCATTCACATTCTGACCTCATGTTCAATGCTGTAAAAATGCCACAGTGCTTATGCTATACTTAGGCCTCTCACTAAAATGCTTACATTATTTCCCTTAAAAATGTAAATTAAAAAAATCCTAAATCACACTAAGTAAAATATTCCACTTACTTTTCATGGTTCAAGAAATGTTTCTGATTTCTTTTTTTTTTTACCTTTTCAAGAAGAGTGTTTCTGGGATGTGGAAGTCTGGTAATCTCATTTTCTGGAGGTAGAACTCTTGTAGGTCACCGAGGTGATCTTGCAAATTCTGGGCATAAGGAAGACTCGTGGAAGCCTTCTGAAGCCATGTGTTTGTTGCCTACAAAATAATATAAGTTTTCAGAGCAATAGGCATGGGTAGGCCTCAAAGTACAAGTGACATTAGGTGATAATCCGTATTTGATTGATTAATCATTAAGCAGAATGATGCACTGAAAGTTAAAAATAAGTTGCAGAAAATTTTGAATTTTGGTTACAAGTCATTGGTCTCTTCCTGTATTTTGTAAAAGGAATATATGACATAGTCAATTCCACTAGTGTCCTGATGCTTCCTTTGATATCTTAGGTACAGCAAACTCTTTTGCTTTGTAATGTTTATTTGGTATTTATCACATATAGCCTTGTGAAACGGGGTTAATTATAGTTGCATGAATGTTTCCATGGTAGGAATCATGCCTTACCCATCTTTGGACACCCTCTTTCACTGAACTCAGGGTTTCTTGTACATAATTAGCCCTTATAACCATGTATTGGTTGACTGACTGATTTGTACTTACAACTATTAATTTGGAACCCATGTGCCGAAAAGTCATGTCTGTTTGAGGAACTCTGTGATCCAAGAGACTGTCAGCGTACATATATACGCTTTTAGGATAGTCAGAGAGGTCCACAGGGAAACTGGAAGCCGCTTTATTGGTATCCACGTTAGTGCCTGTGTTCCATTCAAATTCAATCTTCTGTTCATCTGAAAATGCACACGCGGCATAGCTGTCAGTGGCACCAGGTCAGCCCCTGACCCATGCTCTCAGGTACACAGCGCTCCCGGAAGCACCCCCGTGAGAAGAGGCACATACCGTAACGCCATGCCACCTTCTTGGAAACTGTCAAGCCATGAGCTGTAGCTGATGAGTCCACTTGGAGGAGGAGTTTTGTGGAAGACCACTGGGTAAGGATCTCACTTCTGGCTTCTGCTTGCAGACGGGGTATGGAAATAACACCTTTGATTTTGCCTTCTTCTTTCTTGTCACAGCTAGGGAAAAGAAAATCAGTTGACATTAATGACTTCTCTATTCCAAGGAAATATGCAGGGTGAAACAGTTAGAAGTTCCATTTCTATTGATAAAAATCAGATACATGAAGGGCTCAGAGAAATGAGCTCATTAACTCAGTTATTTCTAATGAGCTAACTCATTAGCTCATTCTAAAGCTAACTCAGCCTAAATGCAGGACTTTCCAGGAAGGTACAGGGGGAAGAGAAGTGTTTCCAAAATGGTTTGAATCCTGTTCTACCACTCACAGGCCCTCTTGCCTTGGCCACTTTTTTTTTTGACCCCACTGAGCTACCACTTCCTTACCTATAAATCAGAGAAACCCATACCTATCTTGCAGTTTATTATGAGAACCAAGATAATTTCTTTAAAGCACCCAGCGCAGTACCTGATGAATAGTAAGTGCCCAGTGAAGGAAGATTCAACTGGACATGTACAGAGGATCAAATGTTGAGGGCTTTATCTACCCTTTGGGCTGCAGAGTAGGGATGCCCTTGGTTTGATCAGCCTTGGACCTGAAGAAGAAGAATGAAAACTACAAGGGCCTGTGGGTCAGGTCGGATCACACTGAACTGTCCTTACCTTACGCGGCCAGTGAGAGTGACCTCAGTGATTTTCTTGTTCTGAATGTCCAAGGTGAGCTTGTAAGACTTTTTTGCCTTAGCCGATTCATCACTAACTCTGAGGATTGTCCCAAGGTCAACATCAAAATCTGGAATTTGGATTTCACTGGTCAAAGTCATACTCTGCCGGTTATATCTGAAGATCATAGTAGCCTCGGTCTGCTTCACACCTGGGAGAGTGTACAAGGAATCAAGACGTGTATTCAGAAGCTATGTTTAGGAAGGAAGGAGAGGAAAAAACGGAGAAACCCTAAGTACCAAATGTGCTCAAATGAGGATCCAGTTTAGGACTTTACCTTTAATTTTTATACTCAGTGGTGCTCATATATTTGTTTGATCTGCAAATAATGTATTGATTGCCTATCATGTGCTAAGCACTGCTCTTGGTGCTGAGGAATCTCTGCACTCATGGAACTTACACTCTAGTGGGAGGGCTATACAGACAATAAACAAGTACATTTTTCATGTCAGGTGGTAATAAATGTTATAAAGAAAAGCAAAACTGGGTAAGAAAGGGATAGAAGTGGTGCTAGTTCATGTGTGGTGGTCAGAGGTCTTCCTCTTAAGAGGTATATAGGCAGAGGCCTGATGAAGAGAGGCTCTAGGCCATGCTGCATTCTTAGGGGACAGCATTCCAGGCAGAGGGCATTGGAAATGCACAGACCCCAATGTGGGAAATGCTTGGCACATTCAGGGAACAGTAAGGGCTCAGGGTCCTTCTGTGTCATGTAGACACGGCATCTCTATATGACCCTTCACCTATGGGGCCCTTCCTGGTTCCTTGCTACCTCTGCCCTGGCTGCCTGTCTCACCAGCTCTCCTTTCCTTGTCTCAAGACACCTAGGTTTCCTCCAGTTCACAGGTGTATCCATTTTATTACATCTTCTGTAAAACTGTTAAGTGATATTTTTTTTCAGATGTATCCCATGCAGGCATCTCCTTTCCTGTGGGTTTTCTTTTTCTAGTTCAATTTTGTGAAATGGTATTTCTACATACAAAGACCTTCCAAAGTGAACATCTAAGCTTGCCCCATCCCCTAAAACCTGTTCCTCCACTAATCTTTTCTGTCTCAGCAAATGGCAACTCTGTTTTTCAGTTGCTCAGGCCAAAAAACTTAGAGTCATTTTGATTTCCTGTTTTCTCTTACACATAACACCCACTGTGTCGTCAGCTTAACCTTCAAAATATGGCCAGAATCCAACTACTTCCCAGATATCCTCTGCCACCACTCTAACCTAAAGCACCACCACATCTGCCCTGGATTATCGTGACAGTCTGCATAATAGTTTCTCTGCCCTGGTCTTCCTCAAGTCTTTCCTCAACATAAACATAGAGAAATCATGAGAACTCTCCAGTGGCTGCTTATTTCACTGACAATAAAAGCCAACATCCTTACCATGGCCTATAAGACTACCCTTCCCCTTATTTTTCTGACCTCACCTTCTACCATTTTCTCCTTGGTCTCTCTGCTTCAGCCATACTGGCTTCCTTCCTTTTCCTCAAACATGGCGGCCATATGCCTGCCTCAGGGCCTTTGCACCTACCAGCCCCTCAGCCTGTAACACTCTTTCCATGTGGCTTATCTCCTTACCTCTTTTAGTCTCTTTTTATGCTCCCTTCACCAGTGAGACTTTCCAAATAGCACTGCCTTCTCCCATTCTTCCTTCTCCCTGCCACTCCCAACATTCCCTAGATGCCTTTATGCTCTATTTTTCTCCCCAGCACCCATCTGATATTGAGAGTATTTACTTGTTTGGTTGTCTGCGTAAACCCCCGAGGGAGATATCAGCTCCATCGTATACTGTTCTAGCCTCAGCTCAGAACAGAACTGACACTTTTCAGGCATTTAGTCAATAAACATGTTCCCCTTATGAGCCCGGGGCCTGAGACTGAGAGCAGGGATAGAGGAAACCTCTCTTGGCTACTTGCCTTCTGCCTGAGTTGAAAACTTCAGTTTGTCCACCAAGGCTCTGTTCTCCCTCTGGAGTTCATAGGTCACACTGGCAGAATACTGCTCTACTTCTCCTGTTGGCTTCAGTTCCAGTTCAAATCTAAAGATGTCACAGTGCATATATTAAAGCTTTCGGTGATGATAATGGCCTCAAAACAACTGAGCCTCAATGGCAACAAAAATATGGTCCTTATTTTAATATTGTCTCTTCTCCTTAACTAACAATGATCTTTATGATGCTTCTCAGTCCCTCTAAGAGCCCAAGGCAAGGGCAGATCCCAGGCTTCCCCAGGTTTTTAGATGATCCCAGCAGAAGCCAGCTGGTTGTTTCTACAAACAACCAGCTGGACGTTGTAGGGGGGTTACTGAAGACAAGGGAGCCCTTAAGCATGGTGAAGGCTTTGAACACATCCTGGGCTCCAGGAAAGGTCATGCCTATGTGTTTTCAGGCTAAGAAACATGGACACTGACTTAGGGGCAAATTGCAATGTGTGCTGTGATCTCATCTAATGCATAAGGGAGGAAGAGAGGACACCATCTACAAAGGGATGCTTTCAAAGGAATGACTGTCAATGGCAATGGCTATAGTTCCCTTGAAGAAATGTGATAGAATCACCTTGATTGTTTATTTTTGAGCTAAGACCTCCCTTAGACATCATGACTTCTCACTGCACAAGTGCTCCTCCTCTATCTTAGGCTCAAAATTTAGTTAGGATTATGGATACCCTGCAGGTGTGTTGGGCAGAGGACCACTGTTTTAGATAATTGAAGGATGGTGCAAATCCCTAACACTGATGCATGGCCTACAACACACAGCATTTTTTTTCTTTTGCCCTGCTAGATGGCCAGGATTTAGAAGGTGAGCAGATGCTGGGTGGGGCAGTGAGCACCTCTGACCTGGTGTCCCCAGTCAGTGGATCGTAGGAGCCTGAGTCGGTGGAACTGGCCTTGGAGTAAGCACCCGTAGTACAGTAGTTCAGGCCAGTAAAGAAAGGCTTGCAGGTTGACCAGGACTGCCGGTTCTCAGTTAGAGGTGAAATCATTTCGGTTTTTGTGGTAGAGACCAAATGCAATGTGTTACTGGTGGAGAAACAAAAAACCTGGGTTATCCTCAAGTCCTGAATTGAAATGAACATCCCTGATTCTCACACTGCACATGCCCCCTTATCCTGCTCTCTATCTCTCTCGTCTGTCCACCTCCACTTCAAATTATTGGATTTACTCAGAAATATATAATAGGAAGAACATCAGCAAGGTTAACAATCACAGAAACCCTTATGTGACAGACATTGCACTAAGATGTGTACATATGCAATCTATAATTCCCACAGCAATAGGCCTTAGGCATCTCCTTTTTACAGAGGCTCAGAGATGGTAACAATCACTGGGACCTGAGCTCAGGTGTGCCCCTTCCTTCCTATGAAGGAAAAGGTAAGGATGAGAGGCCCTGTCTCTTTCCTCTGAAATCTCTTCCCACCAGCATTAAACATGCTGAAGTCTCCTCTCCCATTGTGGGCATGTGCATGCATGCATACACACAAACACACCCACTCACACACATACACCTTTTCTCTGCCCTTCTAGTCCCTTCTTGTCTCCCTCACAATCAAGAAATTTGTCTCTTTTGCAGTGTCCACTTCTTTCGGCATGCTTCTCACTGAACTGCAGTCTGACTGCCGCTCCCACCATGCCTCTGGAGCTACATTCATCAGCATCTCCAGGCACCTTATTGCTCCTAACTCCACTGGTCATTTTAGGCTTTATCTTCCTTGATCTCCTGGAAGCATTCAGTAGAGTTGAATGCTTCTGTAGAACTCCGGCACAGCCTTCAGATATCAGCTTAGGTATCACTTTCTTCAGGAAGCTTTCCCTAACTGCCACAGGCTCCAAGATACGGAGCGTCATGGCTGGATAACACTTCCTCTAACTTAGCCCTCACTTTATGCTCACAGCTTGCTTCATTGTTTATGTCCTTCCTGTAAACCGTAAGCCCTAGAAGGTCAGGGATGTTATGTACTCATTCAACATGCTGGGTACATACCAGACAATTAAATACTAATTTTTAGCATTTTTAATCAACAAATTAATGTGCTCAAAATATGGAAACTAAGGTAAATCAATGTTTGATGATGTCTTCAAATATGGAGTGTTCAATATGAGGCTGCATCCCATAATCACAAGATTAGTTATTTGATGCTTTATCTACTGACCTAGCTGCCATGAACCAGTATGTCCTCTGGTATTTTTCCTGGGGGAACCAAAAACGTTCATTTCCCAAGGATTATTTCTCTAGAGCTACTGTTTCTTCATCCTCAAAACCAACCAACCAATAAAACAACCACAATAAAAAAAACCACAACTTAATAAGAGCTAATTCATCAGTAGGCCTTAAGTCTCAATTTTCTAGTAAAATGTGGAGAGCTGAGGAAATGATGCTTATTTAGTGAGTGTAGTCTAGGTTAAAAACAGGTAATCCAGCACCTTCTTTCCCTCTGTCCTCCCAGATGCACCGGGGCCTGAACTATTTCCATCAGCTGCCTCGCCTGGCCAAGTCCTTCAGACAGTCTCAATTCTCTCCTTCAAACTGGCTGGCCAGAACTGGCTGAATTACCTGCCACTGAACAGCTTGACTGGCCTCTTTGGAGAAGGAATGATGAGCCTCAGCTGCCCAGCTTTCAGGGTAACTTGTGCCTCCAGGCCTGTCTCATGGAAGAAGTTGGTGTTCATTTGGATTCCACTCCTAGCAAAGTCTGGAATGATGATGCCCATATTCGTCACAAATTCCACAGACACAGAGGGCTTTGTCACCAGTTCTGCCTGCATCTGTAAGTCAGAAAATGACCTATTCAGCTTTGTTAAATATCTCAGTGCCCTGGCAGTCATATCAACCACTGTTTCCCATCCTTGGGCAAATATCTCTGGATGGCTCACAGCTCAGGAAACACTGTGATTTGTTTGGAGGAAGAAAAGCCAAGTTCTCAGCTCCCCAGAGCCACGTGACACTGACACCCAGAACGAGGAAGTGCCCAAGTTAACTTAAGCATAACAGGATAAAAAGATCACAGAATCCTCATTTACTGGGAGCACAGCTAAGTTCTCATGTTACTGCCATGCCCAACTTGAGCTAGCAAGGTGATACATCCTATTGGAACCCTGAAGTTTCTCAAAAAAATGAATGAGGTGATTTCAGTGATGATGTACTTTGTCTTGAATGAGACACGTCTTTTTAAAATTGCACAAGAAACCCATCCTGGAGGAAAAGAACAACCTCAAGGAATCAAAAGGTAAACAGAGTCTTACATTGGCTACTTCCAGTTTCACTCCAGCCTTGATTCCGGGAGTGACGACCCCAGAGGAGGACACTTGGAGCTGCAATCCAAGTCCGGTGGGGAGTTCAAAGGCATTGTCCATGAAGATGTAGTGAAGAAACAAGTCATTCTCTGAACCTTTCCTTATGGCCTCTCCGATCTACAGATGCAACAGAAGAGAGTAATTAAAGGTGAGCCCCATCGACGTAGGCTCCCACGTATTGGACAATAATTATTCTTGATCCAGAAAGGAGGGGACTAGCATATTTTGATTAGCTGAACAGGTTGATCAGTAAAGATGAATGATTACTGGCTCCTAGCAAACTGGGATATAAGAAATTGCCCTAGATAGACATCATGTCACTTTCACATGGTGACGCAGAAGGCACTTAAGAATATTACTGGGCCCTAGAGCTTTATGAACTTTAAGTATCATTGCATGGTATGAATTCTGTTTTTTAGGAGTCTAAATGTAAACAGGGGTTTACTTAAAATATAATATATTGTGGTAAAACCAAATCTTTGAAACCAATGAGCTATCAAGATCATATAGATACTGGTATGCACTGGTTTTTGTTTTTAATAACATTTCTAGAAAATAACTTGAGATCTGTTTTCTTAAAGCTGGTATTATTATTTATTAAGGCTTGGGGTGTATATTTGGATATTTTCTCCCTCAATAACAAATGAGTAATAATAAAAATTATAGCTCCTGTTTAGATAGTGGATTACAGTTTGCCAAATACATTCTTCCATAACCACTGCATCACGTCAACATTAAAAGGAGCCTGTAGCACAGGTAGAAGGAGATACACTTAACATTGTTTTTTCAGATGAACACAAGAATGCTCTTAAAAGATACATCTAACATTATAAATAGCTTAATTTCTAAATGTTACCAATTCCTTGCAGTTAAGGAACATTCTTCACTGAAATTCAAGGCAAACTTACCTCTTTGAAGGAAGGACAAGCACTTTCTCTGGTTTGTGTATCTGGATCTTTAGGGAGTCTGGGAGACCTAAAAAGAGTACAAGCTAATCTCACGGCCCTGTGATGGGGCCTGGCCCACTCACCATCTGGGGGATGCCCCGTAGAGTGTGAACACCATTTAGCAGCAGCCTTCCCAGGAGCTGGAGGTCATGGAGCTTGACAAAGCCGAGCTCCTCTCCCAAGATTTGGAGGTAGGCTCTGGCTTCTGGGAATTCTTTGGATTTCAAATCTTTGATCAGCTTCTCAACATTGAGCATAATTCCACTGACCATGTCCTGGGATTTTAACAACAAAATGTCTAATGAGCTGTCAGCACTGTCAGACACATTTAGATTCCTGATAGGGGACCTGTCTGTTACAGCTGTGGAGGGCTAGACATAAACACTCAAGGGGGTATGTGGGGCAGGCACTGAAATGAGTCCCCGACCTTTTACTGAAAGATAGATAGTGCCTCTGAATTAAGATAAAATACTGAAGTCTTACCAGGAATAGTGGTGTTGCCATACTGTTCTTAACTTGAATAATTTAGGTATAGTAAAGGGGATCTCGGTTTTCCAGGAGGCCAAGACCTCTGGGGCTCCCCCAAATTAGAAGATCATCTGCCCACCACTTCCTCACATGCTCATGCCCTTCTCCTATAACAGGGGATGAATACTAGGAGTTTCTTGATAAAATGTGCCTGCTGTATAAATTGGCCAAAAGCTTGAAAAACACCCAATCCTAGACAAGTTCTTATAGGTAAGAATTCCTATTCCTGGACTGATGTGTAGGTATTGAGAAAGACAAGAGTGATTGACAGACCCCAAACACATCAAAGACCCCCAGCCTCCGAGTGGAGGTATACATAAATTAGAAGAAGGAGGTGGGGCCCTCTGTGAGCATCTAGGAATAAATTATCGCCTTGCTTCTCAAACTGAAATATACGTACAAGTCACCTGGGGAATTTCATTAAAATGTAGATTCTGATTCAGCAGATCCTCCTGGGGCCTGAGAACCTACATTTCTAATAAGCTCTGATGTGATGTCAATGACTGGACCACACTTTGGGTGGGAAAAACATGAAGAATAAGAAGTCCCAGGTTACACAATCTATTATCTCCTCCTTAAGTGGGGGCTTATGCTAGTTTCAAAATGGATTTTGCTCCCATTAGCTAGTGCACTAACATGAGTAAGAGCCAAAGAACACAGTTAATAATGATCAAAATGTGAATTTAAAAAATTATATTAGTATCTGCTTATTGAGCAACTGCTACCAACCAGTCACTCTGCTTAGCATTTTACATACTTAATTTTGTTTAGTCTTTAAATGACCAGGTGAGGTATGGATTATTATTAGTATCTAGGGATGTAGAAACAGTCAGACATAATATTAGGCAACTTGCCCAAACATGCACAGTTGGAAGACAGTGAGGTTAGAATTCAAATCCATGCCCCAGAGTTCACACTCTTAATCATTACACTAGAGTCCCTCTAATGGGTCTGGTTTCTGGGCACCCTGAACCTCTAGGAGGCCCATAACTGCAGAGGATACTGGTATTTACCCTCACAGGACTGGTTAATAATAGCCATAATTCTCACTTCAGCTAGATAGTTCCTTGAGACTTCTAGGCTTAGATAAGAATGTTTGTTTTTGTATTGAGACCCAAAGCCTTCCTTGAGAGGATACTTAACAAAAACATACCTGCTCACGTTTATCGTCTTTGGTGTAGCCAAAGTGATCCACCAAGACCCTGGAGACATGATCAGGCACTTGCTCATCAACCCAGTACAGAGCCTTGTTGACACTGTCTGGGAAAAATCCTTGCTTCCCAAAAAGAGCTTCCACTGTTGGGTTAAAGCCATTTCCTTCCAAACCAATCTGAGACAAAAAATTGAGGCAAGAAGGTGCCATCAGGTTTCTTTGTTGTGTGTCAGCCTCCTATTCCCTCTTTATGTCCATTTAATTTAGCAAGCATTTGATGAATACTACAGGTTAGGAGCCAGCTTAGCACTCTATAGCAGTTGTCTATTTGAATCTCACTAGAATCTTGAAAGGTAGAACTTATTTGCCTTTTTCCAGAAGAAGCAGCTAAGGTTCAGAGAAGATAAGTAATTAAACAAAAAATTCAGAGTTAGGAGCGCATTTAGGGTTTGAACCAGATCTGTCTGACTTCACAGCCCACGAAGTTCCTTTTGGATTTGGGGCCTTAGGGCTTCTCTGAGACATCTGTGTTTCCATTAATGCTAAGGAGTCACGCTTCAGAAGGCCCCTAGCGGGGATGAAGGAAGGCCAGGGAAGAGGAAAGAGGCAGCCCTCAAAGAGATGGTTCCTGGTTCCTCCCAGGCTGGCTCGTGGCTCCCTTGACTTCCTATTCATGGTATTGTACAGAACGGAGCAGAGAACATAAGACCTCTTCAGTCTCAGACATACCTCAAAGAGGTCCGCTGAAGCAAATCCAAAGACAGTGAGGGTTGTTTTCAGCATGCTTTCTTTAGGAAGGTAATTGTTGGGATCAAATATAAGATTGCCTTCGATTTTGGCTGAGACTGGGTCAGGCCAAGGCAGAGAAACAGATTTGGAAAGGTGATAGTTCCGGGAAAATTTTGTGAAGTCCATGAGAGTTGGAAGTTGAGTTTCTTTCAGAGCTGTTTCCACTAACTTTTTCAAGCTAGATGAAGAGAAGGAATATATTTTCAGCTGACACATCATATTACTTATCCATTGTCTCTCTTACCCCAAGTAAATATGGATTTCCAGGTGCTACCAAACTATTTGGATTTCATTTGCCCCAAGAGCTTGGTTCAGGTGTGCTGCATTTTCACACAAGTGTTTATTCCAGGAGAAAGAACACTCCAAAAAGGGCAGGCCGTGGCTTAATTAGAATTGAGGTTTGGAATTCCAGTCCTTTGTGTCAGATGAGGGAAAATTATTCTTACTTACTCTTGGACATACAGTTCTTCTGATTTTAAGATGTTGGCAATGTGAGAAGCTATGAAGTTCTTCACTTGCTCATTCTGTTCCCGTGGGAGAAGTTGGACAACTGTTTTAATATCTGACTGGGAAGGGTCCCTCATCAGCATGAGATAGGCTGCCAGTCGCTTATCCCCCGGAGAGGCATCACTGAGGAAAATCTCAAGAAGGACTTCCCGGACCTATAGCCAAAATAGGAGACTGTCATCACTGTCCTTGGTTAAAACACAGAATCTGCCTGGCAAGCATTGGCATGGTCCGATAGTGCTTTATTATGTGCAAGTCGAATGCCTTTCCAATAACTTTCAGTACCTTAAATGCTGGTACTGAGTCTCTCCCCAGTGTTCCCCAGAGCAACCAGCTCAGGGAAAGTTCTCAGAAGACACCTATCAAATGCAGATTGAATTCAATTGCATTAAAATACACAAAGTATGGCTGAGTTATGACTTGATGGAGATCTGCTACTAAATGAAAACAAAGTTGTTTAAACATAAATTATCTCAGCATGAGTGTAAAGGTGGGAAGGGATAGTGAGAATTTGAGTCTAATAAAGTAGTTTCTAAAGCTATGGAGTCATTGTTCCTAATGCATCAGGTACCTAGGACCTGATGATGCTAGTTTGGAGAGGTTAGGAAAAATCAGGCATGTTTTCCCAAGATGAGAGTGATGGTTGATCTGGTAGGAGAACAGCATGTAGCATATCTTGCAAGATCAAATATATTTCTCCTGCCTACATACTACTAAGCAGTCAAGTCAATTGGCTTATTGAAATTGGCAATTAGAAAGCAGTAGAATAAAGTCAGTAGAATGGTGAGATTTAGAATCTCATTCAAAATCCTTGTTAATCTGAATAATGCTTTCACATTCAGACCTCCTCTGTGGACCTTACCTCATCTTGAAGTTCCATTTTCCGCAGGGCCTGGATGGCAGCCTTCTGGATGACCAGTGAGGGCTCTGTACTTTTGATACATTTCAGGATTGAAGATGTGAGTCTTGGGGTTAGCTTCTCCACGGTACTGCCAATATTTCCAATGACCTACATGGAAAAGGAACAAGAGGGATTCAGGATGAAGAAGCAGTAAGGAGTTGCTAGGAAAATGCTTCCAAAAGGATACACATGAGACAAAAGACTGAACAGTACCCTCAGAATCAAGTACGTGTGATCTTCATTCCCAGTGCAGTCATCATGAAGCTGTTCCAACAGGTAATCAGCAACATCCAACAGGTCCTGGGTCTTAGTAGGGTGTGTCTTATGGTAGCTACAGAATAAGAGTCAGATTCAGCAAGCATGGCTTGGTTTATCTTGAAATACAAACATGTGTTTGCTGATTTCTTATTTTAAGTCATTACTCTCAAAATGAAGTAGAAAAACAAAAAAGCAAACATCAGAGTTTTAAAGTGGAGGGTGGGGTACAATCCTAATCCAGAGACACGGGGTCCTTCTCAGCAACCACAAGAAGAAGTGTAAAACTCACTTGTTGATCACACGACTCAGAGCATAAAAAGTGGCCCTGCTCTGCTGCTCCTTTGCGGTGTTAAAGATCTCCCGCAGTCTCTGGGCCGAGGGCTCTGGGATCAGGGCCATCAGGTAGGTAACAACATCTATCAGAAGGGGGTTGGCTTTCTCACTCTTCAGCCACTGGAGGATGTAAGTGTAACACTGGGGCTGTCCACATTGAATCAAGGCTTGTAAAGTGATGGGGCTGATAAGAAAAGGGCAGAGGAAGTTACACAGATCACGTTCAAGGCAGCTAAAATATCTGTGGAGCATTGCGTTCTCTCTGTCAAGAGTGCTCTTATTTCCTTTACTCATGATCCAAACTTAACCATCTTCCAAAATACAGCTCAGATCCTAAGAACCAGGAAGCCTTCCCTAGGAGCATTTCCATTGGCCATGGAGGAAGGCCTGAAGGACCACTGGACTTATCACCAGAAAAGGACTGTTTTCATTGTCCTTTGGACAGAACACGGAACATGCCAGGCAGACATTCGCACGGTCCCTTCTCTGACCTTTATAGCACTTAGGACCATTGCTTTGAAGTATAGAGAAATCACAGTATTTTATTTTGTTGCATAGTTCTCTCTCCACTAGACTACATGCTTCTAAAGGGCAAAGATTTCTTTTTCTCTCAAACTTCCTGTGACACCCACAATAGAACTAGGAATTAGAAGATATCCATCAAAATACAGGAAAATTTTCCCTCCTATTTTAACACACAGATACATACACACAGGTGTGTGTATCTATGTATGGTTGCCCATGGGACTCTAAGCACCTTGGCTGATATTCTTCTATCCAGAAAACACTAACTGATCAACTAATTGAGTAACTGAATTGATATTTCAATGTCCCTGAGATTCTCCAGCTGAGGTTTGAAAGTTCAGCCAATTATAATGGGTTATATGGAAGACAGAGCCTCGACCCTTAAAGAAATACCTGGACACCTCAATCAGCTTTGGCAGGAGGGTTGTGACTGCCTCGTGGCTGAGGCCTCTTAGCTCAGTAACCAGTTTGTGGAAGAGGTTAGCTCTCTGGGCATTCTTCTCAGAGACACGCAGCATCTGCAGCTCCTGGAGGGTCTTCACAATGGCCTTGGCCTGCTTTGGAGGTGATGTGGACTTGGTACTCTCAAAGGCAAGACCCACCTCCTCAGTACCTGGAAGGAGAAAAGTGTCAAAGGGATTCTTGCTTACCTCCGTATCTCAGCTGCATCTTGGTCTGCTGGAAACTGGGAATTGGGGAGGTGTCAGCAAAGGGGAAAAGAAAAGAAAACTACCCTGTACTTGATTTCTATTGTGTATCTGGCTCTGTGCTCAGTGTTTCACTTCAAGGTTCCTGCTGACTCATCATGCTATCCCTGTGGGTCAGTGTTGTTCCTCAATTAAACATAAGGGAATAAGACCCAGAGATGAGCAACTCACCTTGCCCAGGACTCTCTGGGTATAAGAGGCAGAGCTGGAATTGAATCTAGGCTTTTTTGAATTTAGCATCAGATTACCTCTTTGCCCAGGAGAACCGGGGAGGGGCTGATGCTGCTGACCTGGCTACAGCTAAGGCTAGGCTCGCTGATGCTCGCTATCATTTCTTCCAGTGGGATCTAGCAACTTGTGGGCAGAAGACCCTTTTGTGTCCCCTCTATCACCCTACTGCAACCTATGCTAGGGAGAGGGTTAAGTCAGCATGGAAATGTGGTATAATGGAAAGAATTCTGGCTTAGATTCGACTTGGGAGCTTATTTTGCAGCACCTCTAATATTCTGAGACCTTGAAAGCACCAAGCCTCTCTATGTGTCATTTTCCTCTCTGTAGAATGGGTATAAAAGCACACATCACTGCCATGTGACATAACAGGTTGCTGAGAGCAATGAGGTAATGCATAAAACATAATGCATAAGATTTCAGTGGAAGACAAATGTTGGACCTTTCAGTTCTAAAGACTGATGCCTGACCCTGAAGGTTCTCTCCCACTTGCCCCAAGTCACCCAGGCCATGGGCCTTGTTACCGAGTGTTGGCAATTACCAGAGGTAGATTTAGGAGGCCAGGTCATGTTTATGAAAACCTAGCTAGCTCTGGAAAACTTCTCCCTTTCCTTTATCCCATTGCCACCTGATATTCTGAAATGAATATGCTTTCTCACTAGAGCAGCTCATAGAACAGCAAAGCCCACTTGACTCATTTGCCAACAATCATTCCATAGGGCTCAGCAAGGAGCAAAGCCATGATACATGCTATGTCTTGGGTAGATTTCCCAGCCCTGACTACCATGTGAGCATAAAGTCTTACCTTCATTAAAGAAGCGGCTGTTGATCTTAGGCGTGTCTTCAAGTTTCAAAGTCTGTGTGACCTGTGCCATCATACCATACTTATTCCTGGTAACAAAGAAAGCCCATCATGTTATGAACGGCTGGCTCCCCAGAACATACTGTTCTCTGCATCTTAAATGTTTCTCCCATGTCCTCTTCTATCCAAATCCTGCCCACCTTTCAAAACATAGTTAAAGCCAGCTGTTCTTGACTCCCCTAATGAACAGCACCCACATCCTCCCGGTCATAAGAGCTGTCTTTCTGATGAAAGGACAGATGTACCTTCTACCTTCCACCTGTCTGGAGTGCCCAGGGGGTAGGGACTAACACTATGCCTCAAAATTCCTTTTTGCACAGTGGGCAAAATTCCTAATTGCACAGTGGGCAATTACTCCATTAATATTGGTTGATTGATTGATTTTCAAAACGGATTTGGATATACAAGTCTCCAATCCAAATCGCAAATCCTCCATAAAGCCTTCCTAACCAGGGGAGCCTGCAATGATCCTTGGCTTTTCATGATCTACAGTCATTAAAGTCTGGGTCTCAGATACCTGTTGCTGGTCTCAAATTGTTTTGCATTGTAAGATTTTCCTGCCAAATTACCTGTTAGCTTTACAAGGGGCACAGGGATGGGCTCTGCTTTGTGCCTCTTCATAGCCCCCTCCCAAGCACAGCCTAGCTTGGGACAGGGCACCTGAAAAGCATTCAGTTCATTATCAACCCCAGAAATGATGAATCAGGGATGCAGCAGGTGACTTACATATAGGAAAAAGGCAAGAACAGGTGTTGCTCCTGGCAGATGGCTTCTGACACATGCTTCCTCCTGGGGTCCAGAGTATACTGGCAGGACTGGTTGCTGCTAATCATAGTTGACAAGGTGTGGGTCTATGAATGAGATGGGGAGAAGCGTTTGATCAGTCCCTGGGGCTTGAATCTGAATCTCTTGCCATGGGAATTTACCTTCAGGAAGTAGGGGAGGTGGAGGGCAAAGTTCTGACCACCAGATAATTCAGTTAAAGAAAGAACTTGGCACTTGGCATTTAGACAAGGGGATGCAACAACTCCGCATCCCCAAAGCTGAGTCAAGCTCTAGACTCTTCCTCTTTCATCCCAGTGGACCACTCGTCAATATAAACGAACTACACATAACCTGGTATCCTATGCATCCCTGCACCACCACACATTACCACTTCACACACTACTGCTAGTATGTTTTCTTTGCCTAGACGCCTGTCCTTATATCTCTCTTGTATTACACATCCTTTGTATTTGTCAGGGTCATGCTCTACACCTGCAATGAACCTCTGGGGCTAGCCTCATTGATGCTTGCCCATCATTTCCTCCGATCAGGTCCACTAGCAGCTTTGCCCAATGTGCTATGTAACTAGAGCCTCCTCCTTCTGGGTCAGGCCTGGGACTGCTTGTGGGCACTACTCAGCTTATCACTTCACTGGGTGTGCTGGATATTGGCCTTTATTGGCATGCATAGACCCTTGTTCCAGCATTGGCCTGTAAGCACCCTGAGGGGAAGGCCATGGTTCATCTGCCACTGTCCCTCCCTCAGTACTGCCCAGAGCCAGTCTGAGCATACAGCAGGTGCTCAAAAAAGACACATAAGCCAGTGCCTAGGCATCTCATTGTGGCCCTGTGGCTGTCAGGCTCCCTGATTTTGGTCCCAAGGACAATGACCAGGAGTATTGCCAGGGATGGCAGTGATTGCTCAAGTCCTTTCTGTTAACTGAGATAAGCTGTGCTTCATGTCCCAGAAGATATTACAAGGCATTAGGAAAGCTCAGGTAATACGGTGCTGCATGACCCCTGCTGAGGCGACAGCAGGGAAGACTAGTACTGAGGGGGTGGCCTAGGCAGAAGGCAGAGGGCCCAGAAGTTGCTCAGGGTCATACATGGGATGGAAAGACAGGATGTTGAAATGCTTTTGGTAATGTCACCCTTGGGAGTGAGGGAGAGGAGAGCAGAACATGGGTCTTGGCACTTCCATGGGGCGCCAGATGCTTTGGGCTGGAGACACCCAGCCCTGGCACAGCAAAGAGCGGTAGGTGGCTTTGCCAATCTACATCAAGCCCTGGAGCCTTCACAGGGATGGACAGTCATTAGTCTCAACTGATGGCATAAGGTTTGGCACCAGTGACAGAATGACAGCAAGAAGAACAGAGCTCTGGACGGGGACTCAGGACCCCGATTCTCGCCCTGGGCCAATCAGTAACAGGCTCTGCGCCTTGGGCAGGCCTCTCTCGGTTGGGTCCTCAGTTCCCTGCTATGGTCCATCGGAAGCAGAGGCTGAGCAGGTCTTCCCTGAAGTCCCTACAAGTTCTCACATTCCAGAGTTTAATAGCAAAGAGGATGCTGCTGAGTGTGACCGGCAATGCTGGTGTGAAACTCACCATGCCTTTGATCAGAGCAAGTGGGCTCACTCCTGTGCTGATGGGCTTGAAGCCGTCACACTCGTCTAGGTTTCTTTCGATGGATATTGCTGTTGCCACGTTTCCCTTCCTTGTTTTAACAGTGAAGTCACTGGAACAGTTTCCATACACAGTATCCTAGGGGAGCAGAAGATGCAACAAGCATATTCAAAGCAGGAAAACATCCTTATGTACTTCGGAAGGGGCTGGGAAGGGAGCCTGGGAGAAAAAGCAGAAGCAACATGGGTTTGGGAGGAATTTCTTCCTCCTAATCAGAATGTGGGCATTGCTGGTACCTGGCCAGCCAGAGGCGGAGTGAAGATCCAGTTAAGGGTGGTTCTGGTTCTGAGGTACACTGGCCAGGATGCTCAGGATCCAGCCAACTCTGATTTTATATTCTGTGTTCTCAGAACATTTTCTCTACTGCTCATTTACGGCATGTATTCTAATCCGCCTTGTGTTATGTGTATCTCGGTTCTCCCCACTGAATCTTGAGAACTCCCTGAGGGAAGGCCTCTACAGGATGCATCTCTCTGTTCTCCAAGTGCAGTATAGAACATAGAACACAGTAAGGGGTCAAAAATTTTCACTGAACTGGAGCAAATTGAATTCTCTCTCAGATTAAACCTGAAATTCTTAAAAGAGGCTGGCAATACATTCAATTATTTCCCATGGCTAAAATACATTCAGGTTTTACTGTGTTATACCTTTTGGGAAAGAAGAAAATCAAACAAAAGAGTAGGGTGGCCAATACTCCCCAAAACTGCTTTAAAATGAGACCCAACCTGCTCAGCCTGCTTGGGATGACCTGTCAAGTGAGGCCAGAGGACAGGGGGAGCCTTGCCTCACACCAATCGAGGGCCTCCTGTGTTACTAGCCATGTCGCAGAGTCAGTGATCCACTGTGTCATATAGCGTATGCACTAGGACCCAGCTCCAATATGAAGATGATTCAAGGGGCCACTATTAGTAGCTTTCTAAATTCTCACCAGAAACAATACTTGTTTAGTCTCTTGCGTCTCCAGGGGAACCAGGAGGGCAGAAACAATGCCCCTCTTGATGTTCAGGATGTGTTTGGGCTCTTCCTTCTCTGGGTAGAGTACAGCCTGCTTCCCTTCAGGAACGGCCAGCCTGAGATCATACCTGTTCCAGAGAGAGTACAGTCACAGACGTGTCCTTTCTCCGTCATGAGCCTGCTGGACATAGGCTAGGTGGCTTCAAAGTCTACTTCTTTCTTGATTTTCTTTTTACATCTCTTCTTTATAAATATATCTACACATATACCAACATTTAAAAAATATACAAATATGCGTGTTTAGGGCATTCTTTTATTTCTTTTCCTTTTCTACTCGCTTCACCCATCCCCTCTGTCCTCGACCCACGTCAGTTTGGCTGCCACACTGCTCAGAGAACAACCTACACTGACTGTTCTCTTTGTATCTCCACTCAGACAATTCCTTATAGATGTGAAGGGGTGTAGACAACCACATCTAAAGATTATGTCATTGCGTGTTTTATCCAAAGGGCATTGTATTACGCATACTTCTTTATCTTGGTTTTCTCACTGAATTATAGTCCATGAGAATTCTTTTGAGTCATTTGGTATAGCCCTAACAGATTCTTTCTAAAAAGCTGCATAACATTCCATTTTATGGTTCTATATAATCTATTCAGACATTCTCATGTTTGATGGCATTCACTTTCTGTCCTGGGTTTTTTTTTCCACATAAACACCACTGAAATAAACACCCTTATGCATATATCTTCACACATCGCAGCTTTTCTTTTCATAGGCTAGAGTCTCAGAGTTTGCAATTGCTGTGTTGAGGCTCTAAGTATTTTTAATTATAATAGATATTGATTATTGGCCCTCATTTCCACCAGCAATGCACACTTCCTCACAGGCCTGCCCACAACTATGGTTATATTTCTGTGTCTTGTGGGTGTAAGGAGAAACAGGTCTTGTTGTTCCATTCATTACATTCCTGACTGCTAGTGAATTTGAGCTTATTTTCATACATTTATTGGACAGTCACTCTTTCATGTGGTCTCACGCCATGTCTGAAGCATGTCGATTTTGATCTTAGGGACGTTCCTTTGAGGACTTCCCATTGGGGATTCAGAGCTATGCTTACTCTAGTTAAGCCAGAAAGAGGCCAAGGAGACCAAGGATACCTCCCACAGCAATAAACCCTCTCAGAATGTTCTAGACACTGTAGGGCAGGCTTAGGAAGCCTTGAGGTGGTTAAGAGCAGGAGTCCCTTTTGTTAGGAGAGAGGTAAAGAACAAAGAATAACTCCGACTCCTCCCATCATTGCATCTGGCTCCCTCAATGTAAGTTCCAGAATAAAATATAAAATGAGGTGCATTGATGAGAGACAGAAGCATCAAGGCCTACTCTGCAGAGAAAGGACTGGCTTCAGAGTCTAATGTTTAACAAATCGAAAAGAGTAGGGCATTTCTGATGCTACTGAATCGACAAAGCTATGACTGCCTGTATTTGCACACACTTAGGATACTATAAACTGATTTGGAGATAAGGCATAGGTGATGTTCAAAATATTTAACAACTGGCACACCAGAGACACTGATCAGTCGGAAGGAATGCCCGCTGGAAACCACAGGAGCAGTCAGTGTGCGCCATTAGAACAGCAACGCTGGGTAGGGCCTCGGTTCTCCCTGGCCTCCCTGAGCCTGAGCTGGACTCCCTGGACTCCCTGAGGTCTGCTGAACAGACCCTGCACGGCCAAGTATGGGCCACAGCAGCAACACCTGCAGGGACCTTCCCCGGACACCACCAGGTACCCAGCTTGTTTAATTTTTTAAACAAGAATTCACTTGTTTAAACAAACCATCACAGCTTCATTGTCTCAAGGAGTTTTAAAGCATGAGATTTTTGAAAAACAGATCTAAATGATAATTAGGGGAACTTCCTTAGGGGAGGGTAAATAATCCTTCCCTCTTTCGGACTGCTGTGAAAACCCAGCAATTCCGTGATGCATGCTGAGTACAGAACACAAATACCTATACTCACAATCGTGCCTAATATGAACACACACATTCCTACCTCCACGGACACATGCACACATTCATGCACAACACATCCACTCTCAGAGCTCAGAAACTGAAATACGCAGGCCCACGCCTCACTTGGCCATGAGGACAGCAAACTCATCAGAGTTCTTGGTCTTCTCCAGCAGGACCCTGCCCGTAGGCTTGGAGCCATACACCTCTTTAAGGGTGCACTGGCTTGTCTTTAGGATGAAACTGCAGAGTTGGGGGACCTCCAGCTCAACCTGAGAAGAGAGGGTAAGGGCACATTAAGACTCTCTGTCAAGAGAGTGAGATCCCCCCAGGGCCCAAGCCTCACTCTCTAATCAGGACACCAAGGGGAATGGCTGTTGGGGAATATGACATCTGTTTCCCAAAATCACATGTGTGCTTTACATGTCTTACAGGTTCTCCATGAATAAACAGACTCAGTCCTATTTTTGGCCTTTTGCATGTTCTGGGTACCAAGTTTCTTAAGTTTGCCCACATGCATGTAAAGGAAGACATCTTTTCATTGGCTCTGAAAGTACTCGATCAGTTATAAAGTACGACGGGTTAGAAGAAATGCAGCCTAGAGGAAGAACAGGAAGCAGGAGGAAGGCTATCATTGGTTTCAACAGCAAACGTCTCCTTAATGTCACCAACAACCCCCACGAAACCAAAACTGTTTGTATCTGTTAGGGTCCGTTCAGAGCTTCACATAGCTGGCGTTTAAGCAGATCTCGAGCTGTTATCTAGCACTGTTCAAAGAACCTTCTGCAGTGATGAAACTGTTCTATATTTGTGCTGTCTGGTGTGAGAGCCACTAGCCATGGGCTGCTATTGGACACTTGAAATGTGGCTAGTGTGACTAAGAAACTGAATTTTTAATTTTATTCAGTTTAAAGAGCCACATCTGGCTAATGGCTACTCTAGTTGACAACACAGACCATGGGGCCTGGGAAGAGGAGGGCAACTTCTCAGTCTAACTTCTGCTCCCCACGCAAATCCCCACGATTTTCCTTAGACACGTTGCATATGAACAGAGACATGAGTACAACCAGTCTCAACTGTAAGTAAAGTTTTATTTGAGAACAAACCGCATGTTTAAAGTTTTCTTTTTTCCATTTGTTTTTAACAACTGATTGTGTTTGACTTAGATTATAAAACCTGCATTCCAGAACAGTTTCCTGAGATGGCCCACCTCCCCTGGCTCTCCCACTATGTCACATCTACGGCCTTACATCCTGACATTCTAGATCATATGTTCCAATTACATCTTGGATGCTGATGGGAAGATAGATCTGATTGGCAAAGTTTTCTGTGGCAGACAGCTTCTCAGAAAAGTGGCTGACTTTCATACTGAGAGTCAGTCCCAGGACTTTGAGATTACAACAGTCCTGGCGTGAGGCTAGGTTCGCTCAGCCATTGGTTCAGGTGCCTCCAGGGGCTTTCCGTCTCCCCTCATACCTTGCAGTTGATCTTGGTGGCACTTCTTGCCTCGGAAGTCCCAGGGACACCACTGGAAATTGCAGCCTCATAGTTATATATGTACTTCCTAAGGTGCCTGAATCGAGTTGCATCTTCTACAATGAGGAGAAATAAGTCAGCTACATACAAGACAGCTCTCCCAAGGATAGTCAGTTTTGGGCAGAGAGAGGCAGTGGCAAAGGTAATCAAAAACGGTAATTAAACTGAAATTATTTTTAACTGACTTTGCATTATATGTAATTTTCTTTTGTATATTTAACAGCTCTACTATGTTTCACTGAGGATAACATTTAAATTATCTGACATTCCTTGAATACATCATCTGAAGTACAAGGAAGGGAGTGTTAAGTAATGAATGCAGCCAGAAAGCCCATAGGGAAGACTCTGGAAAATTAAGAGTTGACAGCATGAAACAAACTATCTCTAATGCCTTTTCAGCTTGCAAATACCAGAATTGTGTGGCTCTTTTGGTTCTGCCAGATCCCTGAGTACTTTTCATTAAGCATTACAAGTATCTGGCTGTCTTAAGAAACCCCCACCACGGAATTTTTGGAGGTTTCCGTTGTGCTTGAGAAGAATCTTCTTAACAATTCGAGAAAAAAAAAAAGTGTGTTATGAGCAGCGATGACAGATGCCCACTAGATGGCAGTGCTTCCCCATCAGAAGCCAGCCTGGCGCTCTACGGAGAATACCGGGTACCGCTGCGAGGCCCGCTCCTTTGACCTCTGTAAGTCAGGTAAACACGAAGGAGTGGGGGGTTCTGAATTTCTACACAAAGGTTAAAGTCAGCATTTCCTCATCCCCGTGTGCTTTGAATCAATGATTAGCCACTGATAAAAGGGATGTGATGTCCCTCTAAAGTGTCCATGGGTCAGCAGAGCGGCAGTCCCTTCCCCACCCTACCCCCAGGCCGAGCAGCTGGGACAGAACAGAACAGAACAGAAGGCAGGAAGAAGGGAGCTGGTGCCCTTCGAGGTGCGCAGAGGCTCAAGGACTGGCTTCCTGGGGCTGAAGGCCGTGCCCGCCAATCGGGCCTCAGAGCATTTTAGAGACCTGGGGCGCGGAGGATGCGCGGAGTGCCCTTTCCTGCCCAGTGGGGAAATGCCTTACTTGTGCAGATCGGGCTGACATTTTCCGGCACTTCTTCTGTAAGAAAAGGGGAAAGACAGCTGTGGGTACTCGCGTTGGGGGCCTGGGCCTCCCAGGGCCCGCAGTGCCTAGCGCTCTCCTCCTTCAGGAAGCCGGCCCCAGGCCTCCCTCCGCCCTCCGGCCCCGCCGCGGGCTGCCCTCCCTCGGCCCGGCCCGGCCGCCCCGCGGAGGGACCCGGGCCCGCGGCACTCACGCGCCCCGGCAGCGGCGGCGGCGGCGAGCAGCAGCAGCGCGGCCAGCAGCGCAGGCCTCGGCCGGCCCATGCCGACGGGCGGCGGCTCCTCCCGGTGCGCGGCTGCTGGGCCTCGCCTCGCGCGGGTCGCCGGCTGCTCAGGACTCCGCACCCGCAGGCAGCGTCCGGCTCCCGACGTGGGAATGCGCGGCCCGCGCCCGCGCCCTATTTATACGGGCCGCCCGCCGCCCAGGCCGCAGCTTGCAGAGCGCCCGGAGAATTGCAAAAGGTCCAAAGGGCAGCGTCCTGGGCCTGTTTGCTTTCCACGGCGGGCTCCTCTCTGAGCCGCGACGAGGGGCGGGCCGGGGTCTCAGCCCCCACCCCGTCAGGGCCACACTGGGCCTTTCCTCCGGCCCGGCCAGTCCCCGGGATACCGGGGAGAGGGGCCCTGAGCCAATGGGTTGAGCACCTGGGAAACCCGCTCTGACCCAGGGGCGCCTTCACGAGATGACCAGGCAGGCACAAACCCTGCTCTGACTCAGTAGCCATTTGGAGGGCCAGTCCTCAACGGCTTCTTGGTTGACACATTTTCCACTCCCATTATTTTCTATTTTGGTGGACTTTGGGTTTGCATGGGTGCCCCTAATCCTGGTCAATACTTGTGGCTGTGGGTCACCTGGCCTGGATTCAGCCCACCTGGGAGGGAGAAGGGGGACGGAGGGAGGCCTGCCAAGTGACCCGAATGGCCTCCTCCCAGTCTCAGCCGGAGTTTAGGTGCCCAAATCTTCAAGAAACCCCAGTGAGGTGGAGCTTCTGGAGAAGATCATTTCCCCAGGGCCCACACCCTTGGACAGGGTCTTGGTGGGGATTTGAAGAGAGGAGGCTTTGTCCTGAGGGAACCAGCTGGCGTTCACTCCAGGGATGCGGAGGCCAGTGAGGAGCAGAGCGGTGGATGGACGCAGCATGTTCCTTCTGGACATCCCAGAACCTTCTCCAGGAACCCTTCCTTTCCCTTCTAGGGACTGTCCATTTCCCACTATGGGGGCGGGGGACTTCTGCTGAGCGGCCCTTCCCACTTTCCGTGTCCTGCTGTAGGAAATCAAACACAGTATAGCTACTGCAGCTGTCCTGGTTTTACTGACCCGGATGCAATCATAAATGGTGATGGCTGGGATGGCCATGATGGGATAGACGAGCGTCTGAGGCTGGCCGTGTCCTCAAGGCACCTCCAGTCTGCTCGGGGGGACACAGTGTGTACATGGGAAATTCCAGGGAGCCGTGAAGGTAGGCTGTAAGTGGTGTTAAACCGTGTTGGGATAACTGCTGGTGAGGCATGAAGTGTGGCTGTGAACTATCCGGTACAGGAAGCACCTTTACAGGAGTCAGCATTGGTTGTTACAATTTATTTATAAGTTATATTGGATGTAAAACTACTTGTCAAGTCCTTTAAATCTCCTGATGGCAAAACTAATAGCTCTAGAAAGGTCATGTTCTGAAATAGTAATAGTGCACAACCATCCCCGTCCCCTCAGAAGGGACTCACACTAGGGTGTGTGCCTTGTTTCCTGCCCTTGGGCCTCCACATTTCTCCCCATTCAGGTACTGTCTTTAGCCAGGAACTCCTGGGCAGCCAGACTCCCAAGGATCTGTTGCTTTGCATATTTGGTATATTAAAATTGTTAAAATTGGATAGTACAGATCTCTCAACCCAAGGCTAGCCATATCTACACCACTGAATTGTGAAAAGTCTGGAAAAAGTAACTGTCACAAAACCCCATTTCTCTGAGCATTTTATTGTGACTATTTTATGTGGGCTGACTTTTCCCAGCAAGAGCAGCTACTACTATTTCAGGAAATGGTCTCACTCCTGCTCATGTTCACTTTAAGGTATTTAGATACAAAGAAGACCAAAGGGGATGACAGATGAAGTCTTTGTCCTGCAGGCAGTGTCAGTAGAGAACATAATTTTTATGATTTGGGAATCAAAAATGAATCCAATGATTTGGATGCAGGGAAAAAACCATGGGGTATTCGGATGTGCCTGAGCTGCCTGTCGCCATCCCTTAAGGAGAGAGCCTGAGGCTGGGAAGCCCTGGGGCTGGCTTCTCTGTTTTCCTGATTTCCTCTGGGAGTCACCCTGTGCTGGGCTCCATCCTCTGACAGGGTCTGGTGTATGAGTACCCAAGAGCAAATGTAGAATTATTGAGTTGACTTGAGTATACTCATAGAAACACTATAAGGGTTAATGTATATATTTTTCTTAAGTTACAAATCCACTTAGATCTTCTGTCAAAAGGTATTTGAAAATATAGCATTATTTGTGACCACAGATCACCCCTTATTCCTTTCCTTAAACTAAAACATTTTATAGTTCCCTCTCCTAAGCAACTTCTAAGTTTCATGTTTTCATAGAAGCATCATATTAGGATTCAGGAAATCATATGGCATAAGCTAATCATTGAACAGAGAGAACACTCGTCCAGAGAGGTCAGCTGATGAAAGGGAACCAGTGTGAGTAATAGACTCAACAAGACCCAGAATGGAGTCCTAGCTGGGGTTCTTGCGACATTTGTAATCTTGGCAAAGTGACTCCACCTTCCCCAGGCTTCTGTTTAGTCATCCCCAAAATAGGATTAGAAATATCCAGCTTCCTCACAGGAATTTTTGTGAGAATTAAATGAAACAATTATGTAAATAATTACATTGATAGCATGATGTCTGACCGATTAAAAAAATGAAAAAGACACTCAATAAATGGTAATTGTTATTTATTATGTGTGTTAGAATAGAAGTATATTTGTAGTACCTATTGAGCTAGCTAACCAGAAGGAACAGAAATTAAAGAATAAAAATAGGAGATCAGGGCTGAAGAGGGCACAGAATCAAAACCAGGATTCCATGATGGCTATGCATAAATGTGACTGAGCATCCATTTGAATCTGTTGGTGCCTTATTATTTCTGGATTTGAAACCACTGTCCTTTCTGAGACAAATGGAGGCCTTCCTCCAGCAAGCAGACCAGTGGCTCTAGCAGAAACATATTCTGGTATCATGAAAATTAATCTCAACTAGTGGCTATGAGTTATCAACGCATGAATGCAAAGTCCTGTTGGGTGAACCGTCAGTCTGAGTAATCACAGAGCCCTGAGTACTCGTGAGAAAGCCACCTGACTAGTAGAATTTCAAGGAATTAGATAATGCTGAGTATCCTAGTTACAGTCTTTAGAAGTGAAATTATGCATTCTGTTTATCTGCAGGTGACCAGAAGGGTCTTAGCCAAGTTCAGGGAAGTATTAAAGACATCTCAGAATCCCAATATTCTGAGTTCAGTGCAGTTTACATACTGAAGTAAATGTTCAGTATGTAATTTGCTGAATACAAATGAATGGATCTATGCCATTCAGTTATACCCCAGTGCTTCCATGATATTTATATAGAGTGGCCATGATGCTAAATAAATCTTTTTAGTGACATCAAAGAAGGCAATACAATTTGATACAAATTATTCCATGCTATGCTGTTGAAAAACCTCATTTGGTAATAGAGACAAATATTGACAATGATTAATCAGCTATGTCTTGTCTGCCTATGACTGCATTGTAATTGCAAATCATGCCCAGAAGCTGGAAAAGTAAACCTCAAGAATTGCAGATGAAACCATGCTCAGTGTGGTCTGCACATCTGTGCACATGCACGTGCACACACACACACACACACACACACACACACATACACACAGGAAATGTCAAGGAAAACATAGTGCATTTAGGTAAATGATACAGCTGGAAGACAGTGGGGTGGGCCAGTGTCAACCAAATGAACACATTGCTGATGGATGATTAACCTCCTAGAGGAAGCGAAAAGAAACTCTCCTACTCTGACATCCTGCTATCCAAGCGATAAGGTCAGAATGTTGAGCAGCAGTTCTTACCAGGGGAGAGAAGTCAGAAGTCAGCACTGCTCAATGTGCAGTGAGCTTCTATGTATATGAAGTGAAACTTGCTCGACTGTGCAGATCTTATCCTTGCAACTTCCAGCGTCTGCTCCAGCTCCACCTACTTCAAGGAGCCTTTCCCTGGGTTCAGTCTGTTAGCCTCATGGCTTCTGACCCTGATCTTCTATCAGTCAGTTTCTTTTTAAGGCCACTGATCATGACAACTTCTGTTGTTGCCCTGAACTTCTATTTTTCTGTGGTGATATGATTCAATTTTTAATGGGTTTACATATTACCTTGCTAACCAGAGAGAGAAGCTTGGAGGGCAAGAACTGTGTGTAGTTTTCAGCTTTGTATCCCTCTTCCCTCTCTCTCCCTCAGCAACACCTCACAGTAGGTGAGGTACGTATAGATTAAGAGTAGATGCTGTGCTTATAATGTGAGATGGTCCTTGTGAGACAGGATTTTTTCATACATGCACTTCATTTTTGCTCTGGATGCTGCCTGAATATGTTTATATCTTAATTTAGAATGTATGGTGAATTTGAATCAGAGAGAGATGGGATCTATGAACTAGAATTATGGGACAATCTCTAAGACTCTCTAAGTGTCAGTCCCTCATCTGTGTGATGAATGGACAAGACTAAGACTAGATCACTGATTTGGCCCATTGCAGCTCTGATTACTTTGATTTTATGATGACTTTGCAACTTAATAAAACAATATATAAATTATACTGGGCTTCAACCTCATGGCAGTTAGGGGCTATGGCTGAGGATTCAGAATCATGGAGCAAGACAGATTTTCTGGAAAGTCACTTACCTCTACAAAGACTTGCACCCTCACCGCCTCAGAAATAGAACCCTTCACCCATTTAAACACATTTCCACATAAGGACAGGGCATGCCTTCCTGGGGATGCAGGACCATCTTCCTCTTGTCTAGCTTTAGTCTTCGTCCTTGCCTTGACCTCAGATAAGCTTCCTTAGATATGCCTTAGCTTTTCATTTGAAAGGCTTTCTGCTGATATTTGTCCGCTGCTCTTTACTGATTTGTTTTTTTATTTTTTAAGTTTTATTTATGTTTTCACTGGACTAAGGACCAGAATGCACTATCCTCAAAAGGCTGAGACCAATACTGATGGTGACCACATGGCTGGCTGACTGAATGAGCCATGTCATTCCCACACAGCCATTTATTATCTTCAAGTATGAGGGAAACCCTAAGCACTCTGGCCTCTGAGAGCTTACAGATGAGGAAAAGGGCATGAATATACATCACAGCTAATCAGGACTGTACATAAAGTGCCCGGTATGGGGTCTTCATGGCCAGACTGCAGTGATCCAGTGTGGGTCTCAGAGGTCCAGGAAGAGGTGACTTGACTGGGTCTTGGCTAATGGGCAGAATTTGGGTAATTGGGCCGGATGGCACCACTGAAAGAGCAATGGTAGGAAGCTGAGACTAAGTTTGACATGCCTAACAGTCTGTAGCCCAACCAACTGCCTGATCCATGGAGGAGGCTGAGGAAATGTGGGGTGGCCAGATCAGGAGGGAGCACAGTCTGCTGTGCCCAGGCCAGGGACAGAGCTTCCTGGCTGATTCGAATGCAGGCTACTATACAAACTGCACATTATATATTTGGCATTGTATATAGCCCACATGACATTAAAACCCTAGGTTGTATGGAAGGCCATGAGTATTGGGCTGCATTCTTGTCCAGAGCTGTGAAGGGAAACGGAGAAGCAGGGATTCAGAGTGTTAGACACAGAGACCTCAAAGACCAACTCTGGATAATAGTCTCACTTTATCAATGGAGAAACAGGTTGCTTTACTGCTTTTTCCAAGACAAAGGTGGAGGTAGGGCAAGAACTTGGGTCTCCTAGTTTATAGTCTAGAATATTCCTTCTGTTCTAATTATACTAAATCTATGTCAACTACATAAACTTGCTTGGAAATTGCTCTATGAAGAGGAGTCTTTGATGCCAGTATATTTCTTTGTAATCCATTGCTCACTAAAAGTGAAAAACTTAATTGATTTTTTGGTGGGATTGTATTCAGTAAATATTGCTTTACAACTAATTATATAGACTCATGGAGATTCAGGGTCTTACAGGCCATTAATTAATCAAATCTAACTGTCTCTCAATATGGGTGTTCCATCAACCTGAGTATAATATACCTGGGCACCCATTAGTAGGCTGTCAAAATGGTGGAATTTGGTAAAATTAGATATTGCTCTAGTAAGCACAGCAATTAAAAGTCCCTAAAAGGGAAACTTGCGCAGCCTGTTTACCTACAGATGGCCAGAGAAGTCCTGTACATGGACTGCAGTGCTTAGTGGCTCTATCTCAGATCTCTTCTACTTCTGTTGTCTATTCAGGTCACAGACCCATTACAGGGAAAGCTGAGAAAGGTACCAGTTTTGGGAAGGAAGTTTCTATGACATTCTCTTTACACATATCCTGAAGTCAAAAACAAATAATTACCAGATTATTGTTGTTCTTACCTGCATATCCTTCCCTCTCTGTGAGCCTTAAGGGAGGAGCCAGGCTATCCCTCAAACCCAGTCTGCTTTGGTTTCCTGGTCTTCAAGGCAGAAATTGGGTAGAAACATGTGCTATTTAGTATCTGGGGTTCCTTGTCTTTCTTTCTTTTAGTGGTGGCATTTAGCTTTTAAAAAAGTTATTTTTTAAAATAATGGCCACCTTTAGGTGTTCTGAGATCCACCCTGGAAAGCTTTTTAATAGCTCAATTGAGATAAAATTCGTATATAAAATATACCCATTTAAAGTATATAATTCAATGTTTTTTAGTATATTCACAGGATTGTACAACCATTACCACAATCAATTTTTAGAACATTTCATCACCTCAAAAATAAATACTATACCAATTAGCCAACACCCACTAAATTCCACATTCTTCCTCCCTAGGCAGCCATGGATCTATTTTTTGTTTCTATAGATTTGCCTATTCCAGACATTTCATATAATGGGATCATACAAAGTGTAGTCTTTTTTGTTAGGCATTTTTGACTTAGCATAATGTTTTCAAGGGTCATCCATGTTGTAGCATTTTATTCCTTTTTATTGCCAAATAATATTCCATTATGTGGATATACCACCCCAAAAATGGATATACCACAATTTATTTATCTATCCATCAATTTATGGACATTTGTGTGTTTACACTTAGTGGTTATTATGAATAATGTTGCTATGAACATTTGTGTACAATTTTTTGCATGAACATATGTTTGCATGTCTTTGGTGTATATACCTAAGAATGAAATTGTTGGGTCATATGTTATTCTATGTTTAACCATGTGAAGAACATCCAGACTTTTCTAAAGTGGCTGCACCACTTTACATTCCCACCACCAGTGTATGAAGATTCCAATCTCCGCATCCTTGCCAACATTGGTTTTTACCTCTTATTTCGATTATAGCCACTTTAGTGGGTGTGAAGTTGTATCTCATTGTGGTTTTGATTGGCATTCCCATGATGGCTAATGCTGTTGAGCATTTTTTTGTGTTCTTATTGGCAATTTATATACCTTTTTTGCAGAAATATCTATTTGAATTCTTTGTGTTTTGAACTTTTTAATTGAGTTGTTTTGACTTTTTGTTAACTTATAAGAGTTCTTCATATATTCTAGATACAAGTCTCTTATCAGATATAGGATTTGCAAAGATTTTCTGTCATTCTGTGGGTTGTCTTTCACTTTTTTGATGGTATCTGTTGAAGTACAGAAGTTTTTAATTTTGACGGAGTCATTTATTTTTTCTTTCATTGCTTGTCTTCTGGTGTCATATCTATCATCTAGGAAGTTTATAGTTTTAGGTATTATATTTATGTCTATGATCCACTCAGTTAATTATTGTGTGTAGAAGATTACTTTTCAGCCTTACTTTGAGAAATTTCTAGGTTCTGTGAGCCTGTTCATAGCCCTGAGTAATCTCTTCTGCCTCCCTGTGAGGGGGCCGTGACCTGTCCCTGGGGAGGATGACATCAGTCCTGTTGCTCAATGAGCAGGATCAGTCACTTATCAGAGGGTGCTGCCCCTCCCTGGTACTTTCCAAGCAGTGACCAGTCACCGGGGACTGAGAGCCAGTCCCTGAGGGGACAGGCCCTGAGTGAGCCCTTGTTTTTCAGAAGGAAAAAAGATGTTTTTGGTTTTCAGAGCTGAAATCCCAGTCTCCTTTTGGAGTCTATAATGCTGTCACAACATTTTTCCTTTGTCCTTCAGAAAGTACCCAGTGGTTAGAGAAATGAAGCTTTTCTGCATCTAAAACAGATCAATATGCTTCACAAGGAAACATACAAAACTATTAATTAATAAGTAAATAAATGAAATGAAATGACATCAAACACCTTAGAATGCTTGCTTTGGAGGTGAAGAGAAGAATAGGAGTTGGGAGTGGGGATGGGTAGTTAGGATGAGGAATGAACAACAAATAAATAAACAAACAAACCAGTAAAATGAGATAGAGGCCTTCACAGACCCGTGCAACAATGTGCCAGGTGCTGAGGAGGGAGAGTTGTCATTTCTCTGCTCCTGAGTAGCCACAGAACACTAGGCATGTCATTATAAATATTTTTAAAACCCTAATATTTTTCAAGCACCAAAAATATAACAGTCATGTTGATAGTTACCTTTCATAAATTATCTCATTTAATATTGAAAAGTAAAATATCTAGAAAATGGATGTTCTAACCACCATGTCTACAAACAAGGAAACTAGGGCTGAATTCTCTACAACATACCAGATTTTACTATCTTCAGTATTTATATAAAGTACAGGTACCTGGAAGAGATGATGGTGAATGTGTAATCATATGAGCACTCTATGGTTGCATCTCTGTGACTCTGGGCACACACATACAAGTCGCTCTCTATCTGGGGAAAGACACTAGTGGCTTATTGACAAGAGCTATAGTACACATTGCCTTAAGGTTCGTCAAGGGCTTTGATATCTATCATTTCTTTGAGTTCTTCTCATAACCTTGTGAATTTTATGTTACATGTCACAGGTAGGGCACCTGAGGCTCCCTGGAGTTAAATGACTTTCCAGGATCACCTGGCATAGAGCTGGCTGAGCTAGGAGTCAAACCCAGGTGTCGTGACTTCACAGTCCAAGTAGTCATACTCCACCATCTTGAATCTCAATGGGAAGATAAGAAAACCAGGACTCTTTACGGCATTTGTTAGAGAATTAAGACATGGGTGTTCTGAGCCTCAGCTTCCAGAAGGAATGCTCAGAGAAAACATGAAGTTATCATAGTGACCCACTGCTGGAGAAGGAAATGGGGGTTAGCAGCATTTCCTGGGGTAGGCCTTTGATAATATCCAGATTTCTGATGAAATATACTTAGGGAGAGGCCCTGACATGCTGAAAGACCTGTAGTCACTGCTCTTTGGGTGAGTTCTTAAGGTAAATGCTGTGAATTGCAGTTTTCCCTTCTAAATCCCTCCATGTGTTTTCCCCAAGAAGGTACACAAAACACATCAGTGGTACACAAGACCAAGCAGGCTCATACACATCAGTTCTTTTTCCATACTTACCCTGCACATGATCATAATGAGTTCATCCTATTGGATTCACATTCTGGAATTTGAGACATTGTATCACACCCAGAAAGTACGTCCAAGAATGAGTCAGTGTGAAGTGGTGTGTCTGACCTCTCCTTCCAGACCAGGTCTTGGAACTGGAGTCCCTTGGTGGAACACTGGCTGACAGCGGTCTTTATCACTGGCTGACCGATAAGCACAGCTAAAGGCCATCTATGTAACTTACTTAGACAAGTTCAGTATAAAATGGTAAAATGAGGCAATTAATTCAAATCAGTCTATTCCTCTTGACTCTTACACCTTTTTTACCGGAAATTTTAGTTGAAAATGGTGATGGATGTCTAATTTATCTTGATAATTATCTCATTTTCACTTCATTAATACCAGAGCTGTATCTCCTTGTTAAAGGGCAGATGAGCTACTTGCTCTCTTACTGCTCAGAGAAGTTAGAACCTTCCAGAAAGGAGAGAGGTAGATGGAAAAGTCAGGTAACTCAAGCAGCTTCCAAGCCCATCCTGCTGATGACGGGACCCCCTTCTCACACCACACCAGTGCTTTCATTGCTATCATTCTTGCACAGAGAGACAGGAAGCCCTGGTGTGGCTTCCCCCTCCCCCCCCCCCACTCCCTCTCTCCCTTGCTCACACCCACTGTCTTGCCTTAGTCACCAAACCTCTAGTTAGGTTGTCTGTCCTTGTCTTCCTCCTCCTTCATAATTACGTTATCATCTCCACCATTTTGGTACTCTATTATCTCTAGATTAATAAATGTTTGGGGTGATTTTATGGGCTGTGATGCTGGTACATGTAGAATATACCACTGTGACTCCCAACATAGCCTGTGTAATTAGTTTTACTAGGGCTTCCATAACAAAGCACCACAGATACAGGGGGATTAAGCAACAGAAATTTATTTTCTCATACCTCTAGAGGCTAGAAGTCCAAGGGGTTGCTAGGTTGGTTTCTTTAGAGACTTCTCTTCTGGGCTTGTAGATGGCCATCTTTTCTTCCCTGTATCCTCACATGATCTTCTCTCTATGTTAGTCTGTGTCCTAATCTCCCCTTCTTATAAAGGCAGCAGTCATACTGGAGTAGAGCCCACACAAATGACCTCATTTCTCCTAACTACCACTTTAAAGGCCCTGTCTCCAAATGCAGCCATCTTCTGAGATACCTGGCATGAGGATGTCAACATATGTCTTAGGCTGGTCAGACTGCCATAATAAAATACTGGGTGCTTAACCAACAGAAACTTATTTTCTCAGTCTGGAATTTGGAAGTCTGAGATCAGGGTGCCACCATGGTTGAGTTCTTTTGAGAGTGCTCTTTCTGGTTTGCAGAAAACCACCTTCTCCACTCAGGGAAGTGGGGGTGAGGGGTTGGCAGGACAGAAAGAGAGACAGAGAGAGAGGTGTCTCTGATGTATCGTCTTATAAAGGCACTGATCCCATCATGAGGGCCCCACCCTTGCCTAAATCTAACTACCTTCCAAGGGCTGACTAGGGACTTTGATCCAAATGCTCTTGGAGCTGCCTCACTGAGCTATGTACGGCTTCCTCAGAGTCCAAGGGCTTCCTGAAATGGGTTTTGGCCATGGTGATGGCTATGGAAGGATATTGTTGAAGAGTCCCTCTACAGTAAAATAACCCAGACAGAATGGTAAAGCTAGTTGACTTTGCTCTCAGGAGGCTCTTCTTCTCCTAGTAAACTTATCTCTAGAGGATTAAAGGCAGGGTCCCAGAGAGCTGTGGACTCCCCTGTATCTGCAAGCCAGCAATCCTCTTAGCTCAAGGAACAATGCAGCTAGCGACCTTGGCCTAATCAGGAAGGGCAGATCAATGCTTTGTTACTATGAATGCTTTGGGTGGGGAACAGAGAAATAAAAGTGTCTCTTGCAAGAAAAGAATAGGTACAAAAATCTACAAATTGGAAAAGATGCATTTATATGAGATACCAGGCTTCTTCAAGAAAGTACTGGAGGAATGTATTTCGCTATTATTTAGGATATTTTAAATGTGATACTATTGACATCATTCAACCCATAAAGAAAGACCCAGAAATAGTATATTTGGTAAAAATCATATAAATATAAGACAAAAATAGTATTATATTACCTGACTGAGTAGTTTGAGTAAACCCAATGGTAGTTTGATTCCATTGTGTTCAGAGAATATACATTGTGTGATTTCAATTATTTTAAATTTATTGAGGTTTGTTTATGACCCAGAATATGGTCTATATTGGTAATTATTTCATGATCACTTGAAAAAACTGTGTGTTGTACTGAGTCAGGTATAGTTTTCTATAAATGTCAATTAGATCCCCTTGGTTGACGGTGTTGTTGAATTCTTTTATATCCTTGATGATTTTGTCTATTGGTTCTGTGAACTTCTGAGAGTAGGGTGTTGAAGTACCTGACTATAAATGAAGCTGGGGCTTAAAAACAAAAAGAATAAGGCTTCCTCATATCCATCAGTCAATCAATTAATCAACCAGCAACAAAGCATTTACTGATTACTTCCAGCATCCTTAGCCCTATCCTGGGGAGTGAAAGAAGAGATATGGGCTTAGTCAGGAAAACTGCGTGTTTATATCATGTATGAAATCAGTGTGTAGAGTCTCATACTAATAAGCTGAAATGTTGCAACTTCCCTTTCTAAGATTTTTATATGTGTGCAATGAATTCATCTGATTAGCCACACTTGGTTCTAGGTCACCCACGGACTTACAGGGAGGAAGGCAGGACTTCCACATGTTGGATGGTCTATTCAGCAACTTACTCTATAGAACAAGCTAATCCCAGGCAGACCCAGAACCCACCATTTTTTCAGAACTGGGTACTGATGCATCCCTTGTTTATGTATCTCTTCCTTTTAAGAAGTGGACTAATAAGAGTGCTAAAGGTACACTCTGAAGTCAGAGGTTTGGGCTTACACTGCAGCTCTGTCACTTACTGTCTGTGTAATTGGGGGTGAGTTATTTAATTTCTTGTGCTTCTGTTGCCTTATCTGTAAAAGGGGGGTCATAATAGATGATTCCTACCTGATAAGGTCTGCTGATTATGAATTGAGTTAAAACAGATAAAATACTAGGCCCAGTTCTGGTGCATGGTGAACAGTCTATAAGTATTAGTTATTATCATTGTTCTGTCAACCTGTCCTTTCAAGCCTATTCCCTTTCTTCTTCCCAATGTCTGTGATCTTCTGATGTGCATACATAATGTCTACTTTAGACATTTTCCCAAGATGAATAAAAAGTTTTTTTCTGCTAGTTTACATTCTTAGAGAGGAAGGAATACCAGATGATAAGACCAAAACATTACTAGGAGAGGCACAGCAAAACTAGGGTCACAGGAGGGGTTAAGGTTGATAAACAGCTCTGATGAAAGACCCAAAACTTTGAGGGGTTTTGCACATAGTTCTTTTGGATGCCGGCTGAATGGCCAGTTGGCTTTTGTGTGACACTTACGTTTTATTAAATAGCTAAATGATATTTTCTTTATTAGAATTTATCTTTTTATATGAAATAGAAATACTAACTTCTCATTTTATGAAACTTTGAAATTCTAATGATAATTTGTCCAAGTGACAGCTATCAACTTCTAGTTTAACATTAAAACAGTTATACATCTTGGAACTATTTCCTAGGCATGGAGTAGTGACTGTTAACAAAAGGCTATTCTTTCCACACCAGCAGAAACATGGCAAAGCATTTAAACAGTTCATGGAAAAGGATATCATTCTTAAACATTTACAAACATGTTTGTTCTTTCTTATAAAATGAGAAATTTTAAAAGAAAAAACTTATAACAATTACATTGAAGTTCATGTTTTCATCTGTCAGACTACCAAAGATAAAACAGTTTTGAAAAACATTATTGATAAGGGAGCTGTAAATATGTCCAACTTCAGTGGAGGCTAATATGGTAAGGCAGAGCAAAGCACAAGATATGCATACCTTGAAGCCCAGAAATTCTCCCTCTAAGCACTTATCTTAGATATAATATGTATCTGTAGATATATGTAATATATCTAACATATAATGACACTTGTGCAAAGATTTCCACACAACACTGTTTGAAATAGTAAAGTCTGGAAACATATTAAATATCCATCCATAGGAGACTAATTCAATAAATTATTGAATAGCCATAAATGGAAAACTATGCAGTTTTATATGTGCACCAATATAGAATTGTCTGTAAGATAGACTGTTACATGAAGAGCAGATGGAAATAGCAGTTATAGTGTGGTATCATTTGTGTAAACTATATACATATATGATACATGATACAACATACAAGTACATGCTTGTATATGCATATGTCCTTTTTATTAATCATTGTTCTTCAAAGAAACTGACCCAATAGCAGATATATATATACATACACATATATGTGTGTGCATGTACATGTGTATGTGTATGTATGTCTTTTATTCTGTATGATATTTTATATAAGGTTCAAGTATCATTCATTAAAAACAAATAAAATATAACTTTAAGAAAGTGGTGATGAGTAAGAGGGGAATGGTATGATCTGGAAGATGCAGAGAATTTACTCTTGCTCAAAATTTACTCTTACATTTAGGGAGATAATGAGTTAAGGCCAATTGCTCCAAATGAGCCCCATTCTAATCAGGCACCCAGAAGGATATATCTCATAGGCTCTTTTTTGATGCAAGAAGGCTAGAATGGTAGAAAAAGATTGTATGTCTGCTAGTCATTCACACAGAGTACCTGATACATAGTATCAACAAATTTTTATTGAATAAATAAATAGAGGGGTGGCCGCTCTGCTCAGTTACAGCTGATCAAGCTCCTTTGACTTCCAAAACGACAGCAAGGTGAAATGAATAAGTTTTCCCAGAGACTGCAAGGGTTCTGGGAAATTCCCTTGGCATGCGCATGGGCTTGCCTCTCCCAAGGCCTTCCCTTTCATGCCTCTCTCATCTAGCCTTTTGCCTATCAGCACTATGTATACACACATCCAGAGGGCCTTCTTCAAATGGAAACATTCCCGATGCAGCTCATAGCTTGCAGGAAATCACATTCCAGAGGCCAAGAGGTGACCCATAAAAGGCACCTTGAAACCCAAGTTATGATCCAAAACATCCAAAATAAGTAAATACAGCCATGTGAAGCTTACCATTCAAAACCAAATATTGTCTATGATGGCCACTCATGAGCAGAAGCAAAATGTGCCATTACCTTTCTCTGATGTAAACACACACACACATTAGTTAACAAGAGTATTCAGATGTGTATTTATTTTACTAGTCATTAGTAGTGTATCTTAAAAAAAAAAAAAAAGAGAATACTCAGCTAAATGAAACTGTTTGCTCATTTTGCCATTTCACACCTCCCCTCCCCACCCACGCACATACCCATGGTACCAGAAAAAAATGTAACATACATCATTTTTTTAAACTTTAGGTGAGAATTTAATTCACCCAGATACCTGAGGTAGTTGTCACATGAACTTTCTAGGGGTTGGGGAGCGATAAACCCCTGGAGTTAGGAGGAGGGGTTGGGAGGACTAAAGTTCCTGTTTACTGATTTCTCTGGACCCACTGGCACTTGTTTTCCCAGCCTCGCTTTCTGGTTTGAAGGTGAAGCTTTGAAAGGCCAGTTGCAAAATGCAAGATCATCTTGTATTTGTGTACTTTATGCTCTTCTATGACTTTCAGTCATCTTGTCAGCATTTTTTCCCGGGCCCTAGTGAGTACTCAACACTGTGCTAGCCACATGGAAAAGACATATATGGCACGTATCTATCCTTGCCCTCCTAAAGAAATCAGAAAACAGAACAGTAAGTAAAGAAACTGCTGGGTTCCTGCTGCTGCTTCTTTGCTCCTCACTCAGGGCTCGGGCTTATTCTTTCCTGTGATATTTGGGTAAACAGCCTAACAGTTAAATCTGACCAACTCGGGGGAATAGAGTGATTCCGCCTTGCTGTAATGCATCAGCTTTCTTGGGATTAAAGTCAAGATGACATGCTGTCTGCCAATGACAGCTCCACTGGAGACATCAAGCCCTGTCCTGCCAATGCAAGGATGCTGGGGAAAATGTGTTCCTGTTGCTCCGTCTTGTCCTTCTCCAGCCTGTCATTCACAAAACCTAGTCAAGTCTACTTTCTAAATATCTCCACCAGTTTTCCACCCCTTCTCTACTGACACTGATCTGGACATGTCTTTCCTGTATTTTTTCAGTAGCCTCCTTGCACCCTAACTGCAGCCACACAGATCAATGTGTGGTTCCCTGAACATTACAGACTCTTTTGTGACTCTGAGTTCTCAAAAATGCCTCTCTCTCTGCCTGGAATGCCCTCTTCCCATTAGTTTGGCAAACAAACTTAAAATCTTCTCTGATGCCCCTAACAGATTTAATCATAGCTCTTAATATTCTACATATGCTTTGTGTGTATTTCCATTCATAGTGATATCTGACTGTATTGTAATTGTCAGTTGGCTACCCATCTCTCCATTCCAAGGGCAGAGGCCATGCTTTTTCATTTTTGTCATCCTAGTGCCAGACACAGCAAACATCTCCACTTAGATATTCCACAAATATCTCAAAGATGTCATGTTTGTTGAATGAATGAATGCATGAATAAATGAATGAATTTCTTGAACAAATCTTTTTTCACCTTCTGTATCTTGAGTGTGGAAAAGAATTATTTTCATCACTTTTGGTGGCAAACATTTAATCGCATGTCTTGATTGATGGAGATTCATAACTCACTGCTTTTCATCTATCCCTCACAACTTGCCCCTTCCCAAGTCTCAGTTATCTACAAGATGAGACAAATAAGGCAGTTTTGCCTCCAAGGCAGTTTCCATTGTTCTGTGGGAAGGTAGGTCACCTTCTGAATTAAAGTACAGTGTTAATAGGAATGCTTCCCGGATGCATTCACTGTTAGATTGGAACAAGACATTGGTATTTCAAAAGAGTAGTTCCCTTTTGATCTGACAGGCAGTTTTAAAGAGTTAACAAAAATAACTTCTATTGCAGAATCATTTTGCAGTTTACTTTTTTAAAGTTCTGTTTACATACACATATACAAACACTTCATTCACAAATCTCAAAACATTTAATGAATAGAGAAGGAAAAACACCCACACTGTCTTGGTGCAATAGATGATTTTTAGCAATTTCTGCTATCGTCTGGTCTGATTTAATATGGAGAATGTTCTGCCTTTGCGTCATGTGAAATTCCTTTTGGCTCTACACTTTATAAAGCATTGTTCTACCTTGAGCAAAAGCACAGAGTCCCCTTTTTAATTCTTTTCTATGATTCAGTAATGAGATATAATTTTCACTCTAGTACAATTCTTCTGGATTTAGAAAAATAAAATAGTTTAGAATTGGAAATATAAATGCTCTGGTACATGGATCACTGGATCACATCTTCAGCCAAAGAAACTATCAATTCATACCAATGAAACATAAAGCTGTGAAGGGAAGAATATATTTCTCATTTCTCATCTATCTGAAAAATATCACTGGGCCAACTTTAATCATCTTTCCTATTATCATCTAAATGTATACTTGAAATGTAGCATCATAAACTAAGTGGATATTTTTTTATTGTCATGTTAGATTTTCACTGGTCATAAAGCTGCCTGATAGTATTTTCTATTATTTTAGCAGCCAACCACAGCTTATTTTACACAACTTTTATACAACTCTCCAATCAATATTACATAATGGTATAGTTAACTGTTAACTTTCCCTACCTTTTATTATTCCATCAGTAATGACCCAGTTATGAAAGCGATAGTTATTGATTTAGGATGTAGGAAAGAATGAATAGAAGACAAGTTACATTTTCTACAGCCTAAATTTTTCACTTCTTGTCAGACCACTGCTTTTAAAAGTGAATGAACTAATTTGGCTAGTACTATCTGTAAGAAACTTATTATTCTAAATAATTAGGTATGTTCATACAAAGAAAAAAAAGCAATCCCATTCTAGGTATGGAATTAACCCTCTTTGAACTCAAGAAAGCTACAAGCTATGAAATTAGGCTAGATAATCTTCTGAATTTAGAGTATACACAATTGCAAAAAAGTTAATTAGTAATGTAGAGGCTAGTTCTCACAGGTAACTTTTCCCCCAGATCCTCAGTGATAATGAAAAAAAAAAAAGAAAGAAAAAAAATGCCTCTCCCATAACAAAAACAAATGGCCCCAATTTCAAAGAACAAATTTTAGATTTGCTTAAATTCAAATTTTTAAAAATCAGATTGTGTATACACAATGAGACCAAATGACAGTTAGCCAAATGGTGCTCTGAGCTGTAATAAGCCGACTCAGAAAGCAACATCATGGCCCAGCTGGATATAGTGCAGCCACCCTAGTCCTTTCCATGCAGCAGCAATTACAGTGACCGAATCCACCAAGTGGCAATCTATGCCCTTCACACTGATGATAGAAACAGTAGGATTGGCTGCATTACACAACTGATTCAATTTGCTTGTTTTTGAACATACTGCTAGAGTAGGATAAAAACTGGAATGCTTGTACAAACACTATAGAGATTAGTGACTCATGACACTGCATTTTCAGGAAGTGAGGGCCAGCCCTTCGATTTGGCCAAAGCACTTCTAATTGATCTTCCACAGGGTACGTGTTCCCACTGAGGGAGTGATACCCTGATCACAGGAGTCTGCTAACTGACCACTTACTAAGTCAATGTTGGGGCAGTAAACCAGATAGAAGCCAGCTTTGTTACTTAAGAGTCTTCCTCCATTTTGTATCCATGGTTACAGGTTAGCCGAATATATAAAAATTGGGGGATACAAAGCCCTTTGGTGATCTGGTAGGTGTTAGTATGCTCTACATAGTATATATGTTTTTATACTATACATAGTATAAAATGTATGCTCTAACTAGTATAAAAATCTACAAACATCCAGCAGATTTTGCACTGAACTTCGAGAGGCTGTGAAGCATCTGACATCTGTCCACAGACCTCAACAATTCCTTAGTTAAGATGCTTACCGTGACAATCAGAGGACCAGGTACCTACTGTATTCATCTCTGTATTTCTAAACATTTCTAGTGCGGTGGAGAGCCTGGAATGAGTCTTTAGATCCTTTGGGGATAAGCAATTTACCAGGGTTGGAGTTGGTGCTCTTATCCACCGGGGGCTCCAGAACAAAGTAGAAAACCTCTTAGCAATGCAGTGCCCTAAAGCCTGCCACCTCCAGAGGCCCAGTGCCTTCTCCTCTGCCTCTTTTCTGTGTGCTCAGGAGAGACCGGAATGGTGAGCAGCACTGTGAGGGCTGCCTGTGGGTGTCAATCAGATGATGCAACGACAACCCCAATCTGTCTACACTGTGTGGGTCATGAGTGAGGTCATTGCTCTCAGGCTGAACCTATTTTTGGGTCTTTCACCCATGATATTAGAATATTAGAATATCATTGTCCTTCAATAAGTAGTGCAGTTAACTGCTTCTTTATCACCAAGAAATTTCTGGACTGAGCCAGAGAATAAGTACACCGAGTCACAGGCCCAGAACCAGTTGTCCTGACAGGGAATTTGTGCTATGGAAACAATACAGGAAATGTTTTCAAATTTAGTCTCCTCTCCAGCCATAGAATCAGGCCTTCCTCAGGGTGAGAAGGAGATTTTTGCTTTGTGTGTGTGTATATGTGTGTGTGTGTGTGTGTGTGATGGGGGGAGGGGACAAAGGAGGTTCCAAAGCTGTGGGCTCCATTCATGCTTTGAGTGATGTTGCAAGCCTAGACTTCTGGAAATACATGTTACTTGGGGCATAACTTTAACTCTTGGTCCAGAGTCTTCAGCATTGTCCCAGAAACCCACTGTGCCTTAACAGTGCCTCAGTAGAGCCATACCAAGTCATGCAGATTGGATGTATCACTGCTAGCTCATCAGTGCAGAGATCAGCTTTCTTTGAGAGGGTCCTGGTGTCAAGGGTTCAGTCCAAGCCTAGTGTATCAGGAACACAAAGGTGGCAAGTCTCCATTGCAGGTTGTTCTACTGCTTGTCTCTTACATTTTCTTGGACTATAGCTACTGTGTGTAATGACTGGCCAGAGTCAGGACCAACGAGGATGGCCCAAGGGAGAAACGATCCAGGCTCTGATTATTGGGAGCTGATAGTTGGCATCAACCAGATGAGCAAAAGCTCAAGAGTGGGAGAGTGACTCCACACACTGTGGGGCTCAGGCAGACTGTTCACGCAGACTGTGCTCCCTGACTTGGCTCAGGCGCTGTCCTCTTTTCTGGTTCCTTCTCTTTTGTTCCTCCATGAGCCAAATCCAACTTTTTCTCTAGGCTTTGCTCTCAATGGACCTGCTGGAAATCCTCCCTAATATCTCAGCTCCACCTCCTCTTCTGTGACCTCCTTTCCTGAAGAGTAATTGGTACCTGGAGTAGCACTTAGACATTCAGAGCATCCTCCAGCTGCTGCTGGTCATTCTCCTTCCCTGTTTAGGTCCTTGAGAGCAAGGTGTCTATAGATACCACCCCATGGAGCTAAGCAAGTGTAACAAGAAATACTGAGCAAGTTAAAAATCCAACTATTGAATCATTAGAGAGGTAACATGGCTGAATCCAAATAATTTCATGAACACTGGAGTGGTGAGGGCATGCAGTCTCCTCAGTATTTTTCAAATGTTTTGGAGTGATCCCTATTAAGAAGTTCTTCATCCACTACAATAGAGCCCCCATAAATATATATAATAAAAGATACCTCAAGCAACCTTACTCTCACTTCATGCGATGCACTCTAATATTCTCTATTCTGTTCTATTTAATTTTTTAAAAAGTGCTGGTCACCATCCATTCAACTGATTTCATGATCCACCAATGGGTGGCAATTTCTTGTTTGCAAAACACTGGCTTAGCTCATGGGATTATTTTAAACCTGACAAGGAATCCTGCCCTGCTTTGCATTCTTCTCTAAAAACTGGAAGAATATTTTCTATACATAATTTACACAACATCTAAAGCAAATCCTTACAGCAGTTCTGAACTAGGTTTCACAGTATGTCACGGCTAACAAGTGGTGATATTTAGAGCCATAACCAGTCTTAAGATTCTAAATTGAGGGCTACTTTCACTTTATCATGCTGCATCCATTGTCTTGATTTGTGCCTGTCTAGGCTCCTCCGCTTGGTTGTAAGCAGCCAAAGGACCAGGAATGCATCTGCCACCATGCCAGGTCCCCAGGAGGTGCTTCATGAGTCCCTGATAAGCAGAAGGGTATAATGAGGTTGGTCAAAAGCCATGTTCTGGTTTTGACATTGTGTTCTGGACATCTTTGTGACCAGACCTTACACATTACTTTATAATCATACATTTTATGAGGTATGACTATACTTCATGTATAACATACCCATGATGCTTTATGAGTCATTGGTCAATGGGTTGGCACTGGAAAATTTCTCAAACGTGCAGGCTTTTTTTCAGTGAAAAGATTGGAGGTACCAAGAGAGGCCAATAAAAGCACCAGATAGGGTCTTTTTTTTTTCCTGCTAGTTTTCCCAAAGAGCTTGTTTTCCTAAGGCTGTACTTTGTAGGGTTGGTGTCTGCCAGACCCTGAATCCATGATCAATGGAATACAAGAACATGGGCCTCTCTAGCTAAATACAACGTTCCAGGGGAAACACAAATATACATTTGTCCTAAGGTATATACATATATATATATATATATATATATATATGGGGATTTGGGTAAGGACAGTTAAGACTGAACAGACAATAGATAATTCTCTGTTGAATGAATGAATGAATGAATGAATGATTATGCAGATGAAAAAAAGTCAAAGTGTGACTAAATGCTGTAAATGTGTAAATATTCAGAAAGTCTATGCATGCTCATATGAGGCTCTTTTCTTCCACAACCTAGGATGGGAAAATGTGACAATAGCTCAGTCCTGTGGGTACTTGGAAAGGAAAGGACGTGGAGAGAGGAGTTAAGAGGAGAAAGGGAAGGTAAGAAGGGGAAAAAAGAATGAGAGGAAACATGTGGCTGGAGTAGCAGGAAGAACTCCAGAAACTCTGAATGTTGACCAATCTTTGTTCTAGAATTATCTTTATCTTACCTGGTACTCTGTATGTTTTGTTGGACTCAAAGTACAGATTTCATGTGATGGAAACTTCCCTTGTTTAGTTATTCTTCCTGAGCCAGTCTAAAAGGCTGTTTAACCACCTCAGTAGGTTTCTTGCAGCTGATACCCTTCTGAGCTGAGGTAAGGAGTGGCAGGAAGCAGTGTCATGTGGCTCCCTAAAGAGGGTTCATGCGGAAGGACTGACCCAGGAAGCCTTCCCTGATAGTAAATAAATGGGGCCCTCTCAGCAGGAGGAAAACAGGTGATGTTGCAATGGCAGAACTCACCTTTCCACCTCTTGTTTGGTAAGGTTTTGGGAAAAGAACCACAACCTGTGCAAAAGTCAGGTCAAAAGCCTCTCCAAACATTGATTTCCCAATCCAGGACCTGTAATATCAAATAAAACAAAAGCCCTTGCCCTGAATGAAGTCATTAGAAAATATCTCTTTGCTCTCCTGGGAATTGGGTTCTCTCACAACGTCTTTCTGAATTATCACTTTGTATTGAGGCAAGAGTTTAATCTTTCAAGAGGCCAGTGGTTCTGAGGGCAGAAGGGAAGGCTGGCGCTGCCCTTGGGCGTGGGAGAAGCATTAAGATCAAGAGCACAGCTATTGGAGCCAGGCTGCCTGGATCTGAAATTGGTTCTGCCACCAGTGGAGTAAGTTTTATAACCTTTCTATGTGTCTTATGTGAAAGAGGGATACAACAATTTTAATTCATAGGAATAAATAAGTTAATGTAGGTGATACACTTAAACCAAGTGCCTGAATATAGCAGACATTCAATAAGTCTTGGGTATTAATAGGATATAAGAAAAGAAATATTCATTTGCTAAAAATTGAAAGTTTATTTTGCTAGTTTTTATTCTTCATTTAATAAGGACCAGTGGTTTCAAGAATCCTGGGATGAAAGACCTGAAAAGAATATTTATTTTACAGATGTGTGAAAAACCGAGAGTTGAGCTCTTCAAGGCCACACAGATACCTAGTAGTAGATTCAAGACTAGAAACCAGACTTCCTGATTCTGGACCATTCTCCACTACACCATTTTCCTTCCCTGGAGAAGGCTGTCCCAGACCCAGAAAGTCCTATCAGAGAAATAATAACAACCAGAGCTTCAGTACCTCCTGCAAGAGCTCCTTAGTTACTCCAAAGACAAACTTAAGGTGGTTCATTCATTCATTCATTCATTCACTCACTCACCTGGCACTGAGTTAGGCTATCCAAGGAAGGTACAGAAAAGTAGAACATAGTCCTTGTCCTTAAAGGACTTCGAGTGACATTGGAATAATAAGTTAGGCAGAGACAAAATGATACAATAGTACAATCATTTCTATAATGTGCAAAGTTTTTGAGAGGTTAGCCATCCTTTGCTATATAACCAGTCAGAAGTCCAGTAGAAGAGTTTATAAGGTTAATAAGTTTATGAACAATTGAAGTAAATGAAGCCAAGCAGGTCTACTGTGAGTTGGGCCGTGGTTAATGTTTGCTCCAGCTGTAGGTGCCAGAGGCTTCACATTTCTGTAGCGTCTTGGTTTTTGCCTCCCCTGTTGTCCTTGGGGTTCCCTAAGAACTCCTCAGACAGAGTCTGCATTTTCTTTCAGCTGTAATCCACTCTTACATATACGTTACAGCCCTTTTGGCGTGTTGGTAAGATGTGGGGAGGGGGAGTGTTCAATAATTTTATGGTTAAATCTCAGTGTTTTAGTGTGCTTGGGTCCCTGGGAAGTGACCTTAATGCTTTTCTTGGACCCCCTCCCTCTTAGGCAAGACAGGAAACGTAGAGGGAGCTGGGGGCAGGGCGTGGTACTTCTCTCTGGTGGGATAAAATCCTGGTAAAATCTTTCCCTTAGAGATAAGACTTTGTTAGGAATATACTCTGGATTTATTTCAAACGGAAAACATTTCTCCACACCCGTCAGAACCACGAGGTTTTCTTTCTTGGCTCTTTATTGTGGGAACCTGGTGGAGTTCCCGAGGTAAAGCCCACGAGAGCATGGGAGCCCTAACTTCACAGGCTCCCGGAGTCTCCCGCTCTCATACTAGTCCACACTCAGCCCCAGCAGTCTGTCAGAATTACCACATATGTGTTCCTATCAGTGTATGGCTCTGTGAGTTCTGCTCCAAGTAAGCCCATCTCAATGACTCTCTGGATTCTACTGCTGTCCAGATTCCAGGGTGGCTTTTTGCCCTGAAATCTCAGCTCCTAGAAAGTCCAAGGAAAATCATTGGTTTTCAGTTTGTTCAGCTTTTTCTCGTAAGATTGGGAGTAATGACCTCCTAGTTCTTTAACTGAAACCTAAAATTCCGACTTCATTTTTTTGCATTTGGATATGCAGTTACATCAGCACCATTTGTTGAAAAGACTATTCTTTCCTCGTTAAATCTTTTGGCATCCTTGTCAAAAGCCATTTGACCATAAAGTTGGAGTTTATTTCTGGACTTTCAATTGATCTATATGTGTACCCTTATGCTAGTACTACACACTGTCCTGATTACAGCAGCTTTGTAGTAAGTGTTGAAATTGGGAAGTTTGAATCCTTCAAATCCATTATTCTTCCTCAAGATTGTCTTGGTTATTCTGGTTCTCTCACATTTCCATATGAATTTTAGGATCTTTCTGCAAAGATGCCAGCTGGGATTTTGAAATGGATTGCATTGAATCTTTATAATCAATTTGGGGAGTATACTATCTTAACAATACAAAGTCTTCAAATCCTTAAATATGGCTTATCTTTCCATTTATTTAAGTCTTTTAAGTTTTATTTCAATGGTGTTTTATAATTTTAAGTGTACAATATTATACTTCTTTTGTTAAATTTATTCCTAAATATTTTCTTTTAATGATATTGTACATAGAATTGTTTCTAAATTTCATTTTTGAATTCTTCATTGCTAGTATATAGGAATAAAATAATTGATTTTTGTATGTTGACCTCATATCCTGTGACCTTGCTGACCTTGTTTATTAGTTCTTATGATTTCTGAATGCTTATTTTAGTCAAAGTTTGTCCATGGTCCGGTGAAACTGGGATTAAAAATACCCATAAGATTTATCCATTTGGTTTATCACTTAGAACCACTGTTATGCTAAGGAAATACACTCTGGTAAGATTGTGATGGACAGATAGATAGTAGCTGGACTGAATCATGGGATCCAGAAGATGACTGATAAAGTGTCAAAAGAGTCAGAAATGGGTGAGTTAAGTGTAGGCACTGGCTTTGAGGTAACTGAAGGTTTACCTTGCCTTCTGAGACTTCGGGAAAGGAGTCAAGGGTATGGCTATGGATCAGGATGTGGGTAGAATAAACTTTAAAACTGCTAACTAAAAGCAAGAAGTTGATGGAAAGTATGCTTGATGATTTCAATTTCTCCATGATATAGGCACCCAGGTGATCTGCTGTGGGGAGGGATTTTTGAGGAGAATCATGAAGATTCGGAATATCTGTTGAGGAGGTTGGAGGGGAATCTGACCAAGGGCAGGTAAAAATGTTAATAGGCATTGCTCAGAGACCAGTTGAGGCTGAATTATAAAAATGGGTTGTCAGGTCTATTTGTGGGATGTTCCCTAGCAGCATTTAATCATGTGTGCACAAGAATAAACAGATACATAAGCAGCGATATTGCATTGATATTGGGCTGCAGATTTACTGTATGGGTGCCGTGGCCATGAAAATGTATTAACAAAAAGTGTCAAGGATTCTGGTAAAGAATAATTGAGACAACCAATCATGTTACTACAGACTAGGTTGGCAAGGGGGCCTTACAGGGTTCTCATAGACTGGGGGAAAATTACGAGGTTAAAGAATTAGAGGTCTTTCTTCAGTTGAAAAGTAGGTACAGTGAGAGTGAAGACATAAGACAGGTAGAAGGATAAGAAGTTAAGACTCAGAGTGGGATAGTGGAGTTCAAAATTGCCAATGTACAGTTCCAGGTGATGATGAGATTCTAGGTATGACTTTGCCAAAGTAGAGTAGAAGTGAAAGCCACTGTTTCTGGCTTATACACATGAACTTTGATATCATCCAAAATTATGATAGTAACTGGGGTAGAGAGAAATATCCAGACCCAATAATTGTCAGTTAATGGGGAGGAGTACCTGGGAAGTTGCTAGATGACAGTGATAAAGTGAGGCAGTGGTTGATATACCTGAATGGCTCACTCTCACAGAATCGAGAGCTTTTACCCAAATTATCTGAGGGTTACAACACTCCCATGAATAGCAGTGGCTCATTCTGGAAATGATTCCTAAGGTTGGGGAGTATCATGAAAGAATCTTTGGAGTGAAGAAGGTAAATAGCCTACATCTATACTAGAAAATCTTAGCCTGCTAATTCTGATATGCTCACTAAATAACACCATAAATGGAGTAGCTTAAATGACAGAAATTTATTTCTCACAGTTCTGGAGGCTGGGAAGTCCAAGATCTAGATGCCAGGAAAGTAGTTTCATTCTTACCTCTCTCTTTTTAACTTGTAAACTGGCAACATGGCAGAGGGTAGATGGGAGGGAGGGGGGGACATGGGAGTGTGGGGGTGGGAGAGAGAGGCTGCTCTCTGGTGTCTCGTCTTATCAGGGCACTAATCCCATGGTGAGGGCCACACCCTCATGACCTTCACTAACCCTCATTACCTCCAAAAGGCCCCACCTCCAAATACTATCAGTTTTGCAGGTTAGGGTAACAACACAGGAATTTGGAGGGAACACAAGCATTCAGCCTATGGCACTGACTCATGAGTAGGCACAATTTGAAGGAAGGGAAAAATACTTGCTATTAGTTGTTGTTTCCAACTGTCCCTTTCTTCCCAGTGAGAACTGCTGTTTTAAGGATGGCTACAGAAATCCAGGGAGAATTCCTGAGGAGCGTATGGCTACTATTCTATCCATACTCCTGCTTGCTACTGAAGACTATATATAGACATGAATCTAGATTTCTGACAGATCTTTCCAAAGATAAATGCCCGTGTTTTTCATAATTATGCTTAATTTGATATGTAAGAGTATAAATGCACACATTCATTTTTTGTAACTGAGGTATTATTTACAGTGAAACACACAGGGATTAAATGAATGGTTTGTTGAGTTTTGACAAATGCATAAATCTTCGTCTTTATTAAGCTATGGAATATTTCCATTACTCCAGAAAATTCCTATTCAATTCCTGCCCTTCTTGAGGCAACTGTAGTCCTGATTTCTAGCATTATAGATTAGCTTTGCCTATTTTAGAGTTTTATAGTAATACAAACACAGTAGGTGGTACTCTTTTTGTGTCTGACTTCTTTTGCTTAGCCTAATAAAAGTTAGAATTAAAGTTAGAATTTGGGGATTAAAATAAATCATTTTAATAGAAAGTTCCCATTATTACTAAAGTGACTAAATTCACACCAGAATGCAGGCAGATATGTTAAATATCCTTGGCGTTTTGCCAATAAAGCCTAAGAAAAATTTTAGCTAAGCATTATGGGAACTATGTGGAGGCCAAAGCCCACTTCTCATTCCTGAACTCTTTGTTGTCTCTGAAATGGATCAGAGGGAAAACAGTTCCTCTCCATACTTCTGAGAGGGATGGTAAACCTGTCCTGTTCCTGCTTCAGGATTTAAAGAGAAAACCTAGGAGTATATTCTCCAACTAAAAAATGAAATCACAGCTTACACATGAAATCCTGGAATGTATTTCTTAACCTCTGTTTCAACAGAAACCGAAGTCTGAGCAAGTATCTTTCCCTTCCTTCAAATTGTGCTTACTCATGTGGCCGTGCCATGGGCTGAATGTTTGTGTTACCTCCAAACTCCTATTCTGTAGCCCTAACCCGCCTAAATGGTGCTGTTTGGAGGTGGGGCCTTTTGGGGATAATGGGGGTTAGAGGAGGTCATGAGGGTGTGGCCCTCACAATGGAATTGGTGCCCTTATAAGAAGAGACACCAGAGAGCAGCCTCTCTCTCCCAACCCCCACACTCCCCATGTCTCCCCCTCCCTCCCATCTACCCTCCACTATGTTGGCAGCTGACAAGTTAAGCGAAGAGGATTTAGAACGAAACTACTTTCCTGGCATCTAGATCTTGAACTTCCCAGTCTCCAGAACTATGAGAATAAATATCTGTTGTTTAAGCCACCCAACTATGGCACTGTGTTATGGCAGCACAATCCAAGACAGGAGGTAATATTTACTAACTACATGTAATTTTTTTTTTGATTTATATGTGGATACCACATTTCTCTCTTTATTATTATTATTTTTAATAAAATGCTGAAGTGGTAGGTAGATACAAGATAAAGGTAGAATACATGTAATATTTAATACTTAAACCAAAACTAGAAGATAGATATTAGCATCTCCATTTTCTCAGGGAGGAAAATAAAGGTCAGCATCACCCAACTAGTAAGTGATAGCAGATATTATCAAATTTCCCTGCACTCCAAAGAAGTTGCACCAATTTATTCTCTCACCAACAGTCTCCAATTACCTTAAATGTTGGTAAATAACCCACAGGTAAAATATCAAGGTTACACAGCTGAGATGGGGCCAGGTCAGTATCTGAACCTGTGTTTTTTGTGGGGACAGTTATTGAGTTAAATTGACATACAAGAGCATATGGTATCATGATGATTTGATATACATATACTTTATAAAAGGATTCCTCCCATCTAGTTAATTAACACATCCATCACCTCACATGTTTTGTATGTAATATATGTATATTTATATGTAATATATCTGTATGTATATATGTGTATACAGATACATACACAGTATATATATACACATATATGTATATATAAATATATGTGAGAACATTTAAATTCTACTCTCTTAGCAAATTTCAGTTATACAATAGTGTTGTCAACTATTGTCACCATGTCATATGTTAGATCTTTATTCATTTTATAGCAAGAATTTTGTAACCTTTTATCAACCTCTTTCTATTTCCCCAACCCTCCAATCTGGACCACCACTACTTTCTATTTCTATGAATTTTATTATTGTTTTAGATTCCATATATAAGTGATATATACCATACAGTATTCATCTCTCTAACTTACTTCACTTATCATTATGCCCTCAAGGTCTATCTATGTTGCTGAAAATGGCAGGATTTCCTTCTTTCTCATGACTAAATAATACTCTGTTGTATGTATATCCTATGTCTTCCTTATCCATTCACCTTTCATCCTTTGATGGATACTTAGTTGTTTCCATATCTTTGCTATTGTGAATAATATTGCAGTGAACAAGGGAGTGCAAATATCTCTTGGATATCCTGTTTTCATTTCCTTTGGCTATTTACCAAGAAGTAGGATTGCTAGATCATGTAATAGTTTTATATTTAATTTCTGAGGGATCTCCATACTGTTTTCCATAATGGCTGTATCAATTTACATTCCCACAAGCAGTGTACAAGGGTTCCTTTTCCTCCATATCCTTGCCAACACTTGTCTCTTGTTTTCTTGAGGATAGCCATTGAAACAGGGATGAAGTGATTTGTTGTGGTTTTGATTTACATTTCTCTGCTGATGAGTGATGGTCAACACCTTTTCATGTATTCGTTGACCATTTGTATGTTTTCTTTGGAAAAATATCTATTCAAGTTCCTCTGCCCATCTTTAAAGCAGATCTATGGTCTGCTAATATTTTCTCCTTTCCATAGATTGCATTTTCATCTTGCTGTTTCCTTTGCTATACAGAGGCTTTTTAGTTTGATGTAGTTCCACTTGTTTGCTTTTTCTGTTTCCTTTGCTTTGGTGTCAAATCCAAAAGATTATTGCCAAGATCAATGACAAGGAATTCGTCACCTATTTTCTCATAGGAGTTTTATAGTTTCAGATCTTAAATTTGAGTCTTTAATCTATTTTGAGTTGATTTTTGTGAATGGTGTAAGAGAGGGATCCAGTTTTGTGCTTTTGTTTTCATTTTTTTCCCACTACTATTTATTGAAGAGATTATCCTTTCTCTATTATATATTCTTGGCTCCTTTGTTATAAACTAATTGACTTTATATGCATGGGTTTATTTCTGTATTCTCTATTCTATTTTGTTGTTCTCTGTGCCTGTTTTTATACCAATACCATACTATTTGGCTTACTATAGTTTTGTAGCATAGTTTGAAATCAGGAAGTATGATGCTGAACCTGGTCTCTGATTACGAAAACTGTTCTTCCTACTATGTAATTTTTCTCCATTTGGAAGAAATCTTCAATAATGGCAATAGTGACATTTTTCCTTTTATTATTAAATATAGAACACTTTCAGACTCTGAGTAATGGTGATTATAATAATCATAGTTTAAAAATCTAAAAATATTTACTCAAAAATATGGAATGTTAAGAGATGGGGAGATATTTAGTTGCTTGACATTTCACTATGCTGGATAAATGTGTTTTGCTGATAAGTGAATCAAAAGTTAGGAAACCTAATTACAGACTTGCTGGGTTTTGTTGGTGGGGGACAACGGGCAATATTTTCTTATGGAATATGTTCTTCAAAGATAGCTAGAAAATTTCTCTTGTCCAGTCTATTAAGCATTATTTAGTCAAAAATCTTTGCTTCAGAGTGTTAGGAAGGAGTTTGATTTGATGACAGGGAAGTCAGAGTGAGAGGTGACACTAATGTCAAGAAAGCAAAACTAGTTTATTACACTCTGTAATACAGCGGGTCCCAACCTAGTGTCAGACAGCCCTGAATATTCGGGAGAGTTCCTTTTTATGGGGTGTGCGAGGGGTTTTTCAGAGGGGTATTGTTGTGCAAACAAGTGTTGATTGACAGGCTGGCAATGATGTAAGCTAATTTTTACTGCATGTGCTTTTTCCCAGATTTCTCTCTGATTGCCCACCAAGAGGGGCTAACCCACACTGCAGATTTATTATAATGACTTTGTAATGAGCAAAAGTCACTTCAGGACACCCCAGGAGTATGCCTGGTTGGACTCTAGCTTGTGGATTTCTCTGTGGTTTTACTCCTCCTGCTAGATAGAGATCTTCTCACTGATGGAAGTTATCTGTAGTCTCAACTCTTCTATGGTCACCCCTACTTTTCCTCACACTTCTGGCTTCCTGCCTAACAAAAGCATGATCAATTAAGTTAGGCTAGTTTAACTTTAAAAAGAACTTTCAGGAATATAGAGGTCATCTAGTTCAGCTCCATTTTTCAAATATGAAACACGAGGGACGTTAAGCCACAGATTCAGTAGCAGAGGCCAGGTGACTGTGATATAAATCCAGAGACTCCAACCCATGTTTCCATTTCTGTCCCTTTCCCCCCATTTCCTTGGGTATCGTCTTTGTCTTGGCTTTTATTACCCCAGGTCCAGCACATTACAAGAGACTCCTAACTGGCCTTAAGGATCTCCTCAGCCTGATTGATCCAATCACCAAAAGGGATCTCTCTGAAACAATTATGGTTGTGCCATTCTTCTAATCCAACTCAAAATCTCCAGGGGTTACACATTGTCTATAGGCCAGATTCCTCATTATGAATGCTGGTTTGTGCACCTGGGAAGGGTTCATAAGACTTGCAGGGATTCTTGGGACCTCCATTCTCTGAAAATAAGATTAAGAGATGCATTAGATATCAGGTGATCTGTGAGGTTCCACCCAAGCTAAAGTTTTCAAGACCCTACGTACATTTGGCTTCAAATTATCTTCCAAAGTTCATATTCTGTAACTCCTCGATATGAACTTATCTTTATTCTTTCATATGTTTATATATTTTTGGTAATAGAAATACATTTTCATATCACTTTAGAAAACATGAAAGATCAATATTTAAGAGCTCAAGAGCAATGAAACTTTCTTTTTTTCTCTACAAATGAATTTATTAGTTCAGCTCTTCATGTTCCATAAATTGTCATTGATTTGGCAATTTGATGAAAACATTTATATAAAAATATTCCACTAGAATATAAAATCTACAGACACAAAGGGGTTTATTCTGCCATAGATGTAGTCTTAGAATACTTAGAATACAAACAGGTGAATAAGACATAAGAATATAATAAAAAAGCAGTTATACTGGAGGAGCTTGATTATATAGGACCCTAGGGATAAAATTTCATTAGCATAACCTCTCCATCCTCTTTTATTTCAAAGACTTTTCATATGGTATATTGCTTTTATGTTGAGAGTTTATCACTGAACTTAACTTTTTTACAGACTTAATTACTTTATTATTTCTTTTTTCAAAAAGATTTGAAATAATGGGATAAAACCAATCATCACCAAGCTTTATAAAAATGCATATGAAATTTTAAACTCTCCTAGATGCTTCTGAATGGTGTCACCCTAAAAGCTGCTTTCTGTAAAGCTGTTCTTTTTAAAACCAACATTTTTATTCATGCTGCATTCTACAGGAAATCTTTCTATAATGAGGATATCCTCCTCAGAGAATAATGAACATATTTCAGTATTTTCCTTATGATTAAAGTTGTCCCTAACCCTTTTCCCTTTATTTCAGAATTACTTAGTGAGCAGACATTGAAAAAATTGCTGGGGATGCTACCATAGCGACTCTGTGTAGGACCTCAGTACAAGGAGACATGCTCAGGGCACATCTGGAATGGCAGGACATAGGTAGTTGGACTCTGTTGGATGGAAGATGAAAAGGTTTTGCAAATTACATTGTAACTGATGTGTCTTCACATTTTTCCTTTTTTGTCCAACACATACCCTTCAAACTAACATCTCCCACTTATGTCCCTTATTATTTATTACCAGATGTTTATTCTTTTTTAGTTCTCAAAAACAAACCAAAACATACCTGCAAGATAAATAGGCTAGTTGTGTCCTTCTCATAGTAGTAGTAGTAGTGAAGAACTCGAGGTCCTATAAGGCTAAGTGACTTCCTAGCCCCTGAAATACATGGTAGTGGAAGTGAGGATCTGATGGTCTTCTAACATCTAGTTCAGGTTCCTTTTATTATTTTAACCTAATTTTCCCACAAAATAAGAGAGGACTTAGTATTTCTGAGTAGGAAGGGAAGCATGGGAAATGCATCTGCAATGAAATCTACCAGCATCTAGATCCTACAAGGTTGGTAAATCTCAACATGGGCTGGGCAGCCAGAGCCCAGAGCCTTGGCTTTCCTGGCTGAAATCTACCTTCCCCTGCAGGGTTTCTTAATGCCCTGTTACACTGGCCCAAGCAGGGCACTTTCTCAATTCCCACAGCATAGCTGAGAAATGCTTTTTTCAATTTTTTTAGAACACCAGTTGATGTATTCAGATTTTCGATTCCATCTTATGTCAAATTTAATAATTTGTATTACAGGAAATAGACCCATTTCATCAAGGTTTTCAAGTGGATTAGCATAAAGTTATAATATTCTCTTATAACTTTATATGTATCTCCATATATCTATTATTTTAAATCTTTCATCTATGTGTATGTGGGAACTTTCACTTATTTCTGATGTTTTTTGGTGGCTTCTCTTTTTTCCTTGATTAATCTTGCTAAAGCTTTTATTTTATTCAGTTATCAACAAAAGAAAAAAAGGGGGGCTTGGGGAGTTGATAAATGACATCTATTCAATAAACTTTCTGTGCACTCAATGTCATGCACTAATGTAGGGTTAAATGCTGCTAACAGATGGGGTGACAGTAAGACCTGATTTATGCCTATTTTCAGGTGTAGTAACTAACAGCATTCTCTTTTACTCTCAAAAGTGTCCTACATTATAACATAAATTACATGATCAACTCACTAATGGGTCAAATAAAATTCAGTTGAAGTATACAAGTGGTGGTCTTAACAAAAGTTTTGGTGAAGCCTGATCAGAAGGATTATTCTTTTTTAATGGAGGAGAGTAACTGGAGACATAATAGATGATCATTTTGTAGAGTTTTGCTACAAGAGAGAAAAGAAATAAGGTAGGAGGCAGAGGAAATGGAGTTATTTGTTTTCTGTTTCACCATCTCTGCTTTTATTATTTTTAATTCTTTCTACTTTGTATGGGCTTATGTGAGTTATTTCCTAGTTCCTAGGTTAATTAATGCATTTATCATTAATGTATTTATGTAATTCATTTGAAGCCTTATTGTATCTCCTCATGAATAAAACATAGTTTCTGGTATAGAGTGCTTTTATTTTCATTAATTTCTAAATAATTTGAAACTTTGATTTTGACATTCTCTTTAGCCAATGAGTTGTTGAGAAATGACTAAAATATCTAAACTTCTGGATTCAACTTTTTATTAACTTGTAATCTTTAGATCCTATGTTAAGTGATCTATATATCTCTACATATCTATTAAAAATTTGTTGTAATTTCCTTTGTGGTCTTTTACAGGACCAGTTTTTGTAAATGTTAACCTGGTAAATGAGCAAATTGTATATTCTCTATTGAGTGTGAGTTCTGTGCTATCTATCAGCATAAACTTGTTAGTTATATGATTTAAATACTCTATACTTTTACTCATAGGACATCATAGTGGGAGACTTTAACATACCTGTAAGATGTGGATTGCTAATTTCCCTTTGTGATTTGACTAATTTTTCATGTATTTCAAAATGATGTTAGTAACTCTTAAATTCATGATTACTATTATCTCTTGCAGAAATATTTAATGATGTGAAATACCCTTTTTTTAAGCTTTAATGTTTTTGAGCTTCAATTCTGTTTTGCCTCACATTGATAGTACTGTTGTCAACTTTCTGTTAGTACTTGCATATGTTTTCAAACTTTGAGTTAATTGCAATTTTGGCTTTCTCTGCTAAGTTATACATAGCTGGATTCTTAAGAAATTCAACCTGTTTTACTTTTTATGAAGCAAACATCCAATTTATATTTATTGTTATTTTTTATATATATAGACCTATTCCTTCAATGTTATTTTGCGTTTTCATTTTACCATCCTTTTTCATATGCTCTTATTTCCACTAAGCCTTTTCATGGATTAGTGGAATTTTGTTTCTCTTTTTGTTTACTGGTTTGAAAACCATGCACAATCTGATTTTACACAAGTAGTCACACTTAAATTTTTATCATAAGTGGTTAAATTTATATTTTTCTAACAGTATATGAAGTTAATCACTATGCATGATTCTCTTTGAAGCTCTTAGCATGCTTTTATTTTCTTAAATTCTCTTCCATCTTCCACATCTGGCTGTATAAAATTTCTGTGTATCCCACATGCCTCCTCCATCTCCCCCATTCCATGTTGACATGATCTGAAATTTTTGCACCTGATTGTTTTTAAGGAATTATTTTATTTTTCATAGAAAAAATAGTTGTATTACTTTTTTGCTAGCTACTGCAGCTCATGGTTAAGTCTTAGATTCATTTTCTTTGTATATTCTCTAGTAGTTTTTTCAGCCTTCAGAGAGGAGCTTTGGGTTATGAAAATTCTGAATTCCTGGATATTTGAAGAAACATCTTATTTCATCCTTTCACTTTAGTGATTTTATGGCTGAATACAGAAATTATATCTGAATGTCTTTTCCTTCAGCAAACTAAAGATATTGTTCATTGTTATTTTTTCTCACCCAGTATTGATGATGAAACATCTAAAGCCAAATCCGATTAGAATTAATTTGAATGGTCTTTTCCTCACCCTCTCTGGAAGCTTCAGCAGTTTACCTTTGTAGCCATTAGCACATTGACTATAAACCTGATGTTCTGAACTTAGATTACCTTTGTACATTGCCATTTGTATTTGTAGGGTGATGGTTTATTTTAATCCTGCTGCATATTTGGTGGGCCATTTCCAATCTGAGGATTTATATGTCTCTCCAACCATAAGACATTGCATCGTAGTATTTCTTCAGATCTTACCTCTCCTCTAGTCTCATTGTTGCCTATTAGATAGATGCTACGACTTAACAGAACTGTCTTCCAAGTCCCTTAAATTTTCATCTTTTTGCACCTTGTGCTTCATTCCTAGGCTTTCAGACATCTAATTTCCTTTTTCATTGGGCCCATTCCTCTAGTTCTACCTATTGAATTTTTAATTTCAATAAATTTTTTTTATTTCCAAGGTTTATGTTTGGTTTGTTTTATAACAGACTTCCTCATTCAGTATTGTCATCTTATATCTGATGACACTAATTAAACTTATTTTAAAGTCCTTTTCTTATCACTCTACTAACTTTTACATAATTGTTGGGTTGTTATCTATTTTTCATGGTGGCTTCATGCCAGATGTTGATAATTTTTGACTGTGGCTCATCTTTGTGGTCAGCTCCTCTGCTGAAACCTTTATATTTCTAGCTGCACAGCTGACCTTCAGGGAGATGTGGAAATAGCTGCTGAGGTTTGTGCTCCCCATTCTTTTCCGTGAGAATGGAGAAAAGGTGGGATGTATGCTGGGTGGGCTATTTTAGAAGCCACTGTTCTGGGCTTAGTCATGCCATACGGGCACTGTCAAGCTCTGCTCTCCTTCGGCTTGGCTCCTGCCCGAAGACATAGCTTGGTAGGGAGGAGAAGAGTGGGCTGTACCTGGCATGACCAGTGTGGATGCCCCACCTCACTTTCCTGTCCTTTGCCCTGAATCCCTCCTCTCTGCTCCTGGCGTCTATCACCTATAGGCATGCGATACCCTTGACAATGCCTCTGTCTTCCGTGGTAGTGCTTCCCAAAGGCTCCAGCACAAATTCCAGGCTGCAATTACCCTCTTCAGACTTACCCTGTGTATTTCTTGACTCTCAGGAATTTTTCATAATTTTGAATAGCCAAAAATTTCTCTTTGAATTTACAGAACAAGGTATGTATTCCCACACTCAAAAAAGAAATGTAAGGCTTAGAGTAGATGGAAAGAGGGGCTTGGGAAGGAGGAAATACCACTCTGTGCAATTAGTTTTCCATCTGGAAGGCAAAAGCTTTCCCCTTTTTTGTTTTTGATAGTTGTCTGCCTTTCTCTTACCGATATCAGAAATATCACATAATTGCTATCCATGTTGTAAATATTTGTTAAATATACCTTTTAATTTTCTTTAAGGTATCTTCTAAGATATAGAAATTCTTTATTTTTATGAGGACAAATCTTCTCTATTTTTTACTTTAAGATTTCTAGATGTTGTGTCGTGCTGAGGAGGCCTCCGTAATACACACTAAAATCCTATTTTTTTATGTTTGGGCCTTATAATATTTCATGGTTCAGTCTTTTGTGATTATATATTTTGTGCTTACGTATGGACTCATCAGAATTTTAGTTTGGTGTTTGGTGTGAGATTTGGTGTGCGTCCCATTTTCCGTCTCCAAGTTGAAGTTCACCTTGCTGTCGTCCTTCCCTGCTCTGTCAACTTGTTTTGTGGCGGGTGGGTGTGCAGAAGCAGTTAACATTTTTTAGTGCACAGGTCATCAAACCATGAAGAACCACATCAGTATTGGATGGGTTGGACTGTACAGCCCTCAGTACTCTTAAGCTTTGAGATGAATGCAGTAATTGTATGGGATCTGGGGTCCTCTCTCTTGCAGAGAAGATGAAGGTGTAGAAGGGTATGTGAAGATATGTAGCCAGAAAAGCTGAGTGTGGCAGAGAGCACTGTCTACCAAAGTGTTCCAGTTCTCCCTTTGGACACACCTAGAGTCCATCTTCCTGCCTTCCTCACTATTAGGCATAGCCATGGGTCTAAGTTCTCTCCAGTGCAGTGCGAACAACATTCCTGTCCAGTCCTGTGGAAGCTCTCAGGGGTACTCCTCCATTCTCCTTTTTAAAGGCTGCACATAGATGATGAGGTTCTAAGAGATGGGAACTCAAGATGGAAGGATCATGAGTGCTTGTAAAGCTGAGTGGAGGAGAGCTGCCTGCTGACCAGAAACGTTTGCCTTGGATGAAAACTTAAGTGAGAAATCACCTTCTTTGGTAATTACCCAAAAGAAGACAGGATATTTAGATTTCTGGCAGATAGGCTATACTGAGTTAGGAAAGTTTCCTTCTATTCCTAACTTACCAAGAGACTCTGTTGGTCTTTTAGTCAGGAATGGATGTTAAATTTTATATAAAAAATTTTGACATCTATGAAGGGTCAAGAATAAATTGCATGTATTATACTGAGTTTTGATTTAACAATTTTAACATTTTCTGATTTATTTTTGCTTTTCTCTTTACTCCTTTCTTCTACTTTCCTTGGTTTTATTTTGTGTTCTTTTTCTAATATCTTGAGTGCTATTCATTTATTTCCTTTTTGCTTATTTAATTAGAAAGGTATTTTGGGCTATGAAGTTTCTGATATTCTACAGCACTGATTTATAATATTCTAACTGTATTATTTTCTTAGTCATCTGTTAATTCATAAAATTCTACATAAATGACTTTTATATTATTATTAATTATATCATGTGCCTTATACCAATAACTGACAAGCAGATTATTTCCCATTTCCCCATGGATTTTGGAGTGTTCTGGGCCATACTTTTCTTTCTGTCATTCATATCAGGTGCAGAAGCCAAGGCACCCCCACATTCCTCTATGATATGTTTGGTATTTTTGAGGTACAGTTTTAACCAATACAAATCTCTTCATAGGTAATCTATTTCTTTTTCAGTACTAATTATAAAAACATACATTTTGAACAATAGCTATATTAAAATTAAAAGTTTTTATTCTAAAATTATCAAAATATGAAAGTTTCAAGCAATAAAAATTAGTACAGTCCTGTCTTTAATATTTTAACAGCTTTATGTAGAAGTGCAGAATCTTATTAATATGACATGGCAATTTATGTTTCTTTATCATCTTTACCTTGGGAATTGGTTGCTGTATAGAAACTTAATATGACCATAAAAAACCTTTATATGATTTGCTGGAGGGATTTAAAGATACATTTTCTTTTGTCTTCTTTAATCATTTCATTATTAAAATGAAAATTACGTCTTTTTGTTGTGAATTCATTTCTTAGGAGGCTATCAAGTTATCATCTCTCGTCTGTATTATCTTGGTTTAGAACATGCACTCTGGTGCCAATATTTATCAGCTCTGCAACATTTGGCAAGTATCTTAACCTCTCTGTCCTCTAGTTTCGTCAAGTGTAAAGTGGGGAAAACCACAGTGCCTACCTCATAGGGTTTTGCCAAGGGTTGAGAGTTCAAAATATAAAGTTTTTAGAACAGTTCTGGGGACAATGTTCATGCTGTATAGTTAGGTATTTTTATTGTTATCTAGAAGCAATCACGGCTACCTCCATTGAAAACTTAATGCTGATTTTCTTCTCATTAATAGAGTGCCCTTTATGTTTAATGGACATTACATAAACTGTCATTATACCAAACTCAGTGATGAGGTATTATACCTAGATGAGTCTAGACATTATTATCCTAGATCCAGAGAAGCTATGAGAAGTGAAATAATTGTTCAAATTCACTAGGCAGTGACAGAACTGGGATTTGAATTCATGTCAGTCTGTCACTGAAGTCCATGCTATTTCCATGATATCACTCAGCCAGAAACCACAGCACTATATGCAACCAACCACCATAACATCTTTCTGCCATTACCAAACCAGAGCTTTATCTTTTTTGGCACACCAAAAATCGTGTACTTAGAGTACCGATGTAGTACCTCTGTATTGGAATTAAACTGTAGGTATCTGATGACAGTAATGATTTACTGCTGCTAATTTTAGTTTACCCCAGATAATTTGTCAATCAACACCCAGTCTTTTGGTTTTCTCTCTGCCATTCCTCCCAGTCTCCAGTTTCACATGGGTATTTAAGATCGCCAGTCTCTAGCTCTCCAGGCGGTCTCTTAGCATGGAGGCTGTACACAATATAAAATACTGAAAAAAAAACTTGACCCCTACGTTCAAGTAGGAATGAGAGGAAAATGACTGCTTTCTGAGGTGGGAACAGCAGGAGCAGTTTCTGGGAAAATTCTTTCTAGGCCTAAAAATAATTAAAATTTTGGTTGTGTCCATTTGAGATCTATGCCCAGCCCAGGTCTGCATGTCTAAGCCAGCACTCTCCAGTCATTCCAACCCAGCATGCTCACTACCACCTCCTCCCACCTCTCAGAGCAGCCTGTGGATTGTTTTATGAATTGTCCAGTCTCTTCAGCAAAATGGTAACTTCCATATCTTTTGCCTTGTTTGTATCCCCAAAAGCTTCTGCCAAGTAGGGCCATGTAGTCCTTTTTTCATTGTGGTAAAATAAACATAACATAAAATTTGCTATTTTAACCATTTTTACATATACAGTTCAGTGGCATTAAGTACAATGACATTACTGTGTGATTATTACCACCATCCGTCTCCAGAACTTTTACAGCACCCCAAGCTGAAACTCTGTTCTCACTAAACAGTAACTCCTCACTCCCCTTTCCCGCTCCTGGCAACCACAATTCTCCTTTCTATTTTTGTGAGTTTGACTACTCTTTTTTAAGGAGAACCAATCATACAGTCTTTGTCCTTTTGTGTCTGGCTTATTTCATTTAATATAATATATTCAAAGCTCATCTGCGCTGGAGTGGTGTCAGAACTTCATTCCTTTTTTAAGGCTGACTAATATTCCATGGTATGTATATATTGAATTTTCCTTGTTGGTTCTTCCGTGGACAAACATCTGAGTTTCTACTTTTGACTGTTGTGAATAGTGCTGCTGTGTGCATTGGTGTACAAATGTCTGTTTGAATCCCTGCTCTCAGTTCTTTTTGTTATATACCCAGCAGTGGACTTGCTGAATCTTAGGATAATTCTGTGTTTATTGGTTTTTGAGGGACCACTGTGATATTGTCCACAGTGCTGCGCCATTTTATATTCCTACCAGCAATGCACACTCTAATTTCTCTATATTCTCTCAAAGCTTATTTTACCCTCATTTTTCTGACTTACTCCTCATGATGAATGAGTAATTATTACTCTATATAACATCTGTATTGAACTTCATAGTTGGCAATATTTTTGTGTATACCTTGCCCTTTTTAACCTTTATAATAATGTTTTAAGTATATTTATATTACGAAAGAAGAAATTGAAGCTTTGAGGTGTTAACATCACTTTCCCAAGATCACAGAGCAAATATATGGAAAAGTCAAATACATAACTTTATTCCTGATTCTTTTCGTTATTCAGAGAATCAAATAATCTATGTTCTTTGAGAGTCTCCCTATTTGCTCTGTTCACTCTGAATCATAGCAAAAGAAAAGCTCACAGTGTGAAGAGATTCCAGAAGAGGATACCTGCTATTCTCCCATACCTCCTATGAAAATGAATGGCTTAAATAAGTAGCAGGAAGGGTTTAGGTTAGATATTAACTGGGTGGCTGATGTTGGTAGACATTGGCAAAGATTACCAAAGGATACTTTGGGATAATTCAAGTCCTGAAAAATACTGTGGGTTGAATTCCAACTCAGCACATGCCTGAAGGCACAGGAAGTAATTCCATGAATCCTTGTTAATTGTTTGAAAGCAGGGGATAAACTTAATTTCACATAGTGTCTTTGAGTTCTCTGATTCTATAACAAGGATTCTACCAGTGTATCTGTATTACTGAAAAAAGCTGTTCTTTCATATTTGGGGATGGATCTTGTTTTCTTGACCCTTTCATCCTTGATTTTCTGGAAGATTCAGGTCCCTTCACTCAGTTCCATTTCATACCCTCAGACTTCATTCACCAGAGCATCAAGGGAGAGGTCAGAGGTGACGTACCTCACCTGGGGTCCTGAGCCACCCATTGGGCAGCTGACTTTTCTGTAACACCATTCATTTGATTTCACTCTGCTCCCTAGGGAGATTTGAAGGGGTTGCCATTTTGGCCTGAGATTAAAGGGACAGTTACAATGTCTAACCTTTCTGAGTTGTCAGTGCTGTAGCAAAAAGAAGAGACAAGGTTGCTGGTTTAAGATAGCAAGCCTGAAAGAAAGCTAGCTAGTAGTGATATAAAATTCTCTGGGTATTTATCCAGATGTTGCCATCAGTCAGCTATCTGCCTCAGAGCAGCAGTCTGTAGGGTATTTAAAAGTCCACATGATTTCACTCACTGGGCAGTCCTTGCCTTCCCCTGCGGAACTGTACATCTTAATGACCCTGTAAGCAAGACTAATTCAGCTCCTTACATATGTTTAATATCCATGTGTTTTAGTTTCCTCATTATTCAAGAGGAATAATCAGAACTTCTCACCTCATAGTTGTTCGAAGCTAAGTAATAAACCGTTTTGAGAAGTAGCATGCATCCCAAGCAATTTAAAGACCTTTTTAGGATAATGTAGAAATTAAAGAAAAACTATTCTAGAAATCATTTAACAAAATGGTTGCTGAAAAATTGAGGTAATGTGGTATGCAAACAAAAGTGGTAATAAGGTAAAAAGTACTATGCATCTGAAACTAACAAAGATAAAATAAGAAGCAAATTATTAAAAAAAAAACCCATAAAAATAAAAGTACTGTCTCACCTACATCCTCTTTCTTTCTTTTTTTCTTTCCTATTCTTTGAAGTCTCCTTGTTGGGGCCTTCACCTCCTATGCTGTGAATGACAGGTGAAGAACTGGGTTTAGAGGAGTAATCACTGAGGCATTGCTTTAGTAAATAGCAGCACTGTTGACCTGGAGTAGTGATCACACTGCTTCTGCCTGATGCAGGACAGTCAGTCTTAGAGTCAGAGAGCAGGGAGTGCAGAGCTGGGTCATGATCCTGACCAACCAACGCTGTTACTGAGCAGATTATGAAACTGAAGCCAGGAGAGGTGCCCATTATTTCTCTTTCACATATCAGAGAATGGAAGTTGAAGAATGCAGTGGAAAGAAGATGAAATGGGCAATGGTGCATCTATTAATCCTAGATCCAGGGAACCGTCTTTGTAAGTAGACCTGCCTTCAAATGTCCCACAGGGTCTGCAGAGTTTGCAGAACAACTTAAGAGCACTCGAAACCAGGTATGGTCTCAGCAAATACATGGAGTTAAGGCCAGCAGAACCTGGCTTGGCACTTAGTTGATCCTCATTCTCACCAGAACTCCCTTCTAAGCCTGGATAACTTCACATAATGTTAGAAATTTCCCTCTAAAGATCTGCCTCTTTATCTCTGCAGGGCAGCAGATCATCTGCCTCTTTATCTCTATTGGCAGCCCTACTCAGTACAAGTTTCACACAAATGCACAAACCTCAACCACTTGGTTTTCACTCTACATTGCTTTCTCTCAAATTTAATCGCTGCATTTTAGTGTCTGTAGAAAGAACTCAGGGGTAATATGACACACCTCTGGAATTCCTCCACTGATTATAGGCTGTGCCCTGCAAGTGACGATAGCAGGATTTGGCCACTTAGGAGTGCAGGGTTCCCTTGACACCACCTGGATCTTCATGGAGAGGGTCATGCTGCGTACTCTCCCGGGGTGCTGGATTGATTTCACAATTTTTCCCCCTAATGTAGTGTCTGTCTTGAAGGAGGTCCCTGTCCAAGCATGTTTTGCTTTTTTATGTAATAAATCGCAAAATTCAGGATTTAAACATTGGAAGTAAAAATCTATATTTTTCTATTTTAATCTGTGAGATTTAACATATTAATTTTATCTTTAATTACAAAAAAGCATGGTGAACAAAATGTGTTGTGGTGGGATTATGAAAATGTTTTTCTTTTTTATACTTTCATATAATTAAAATTTTTTCTACAATGAAATTTATTATATTTATGAATCAGATAAATGTTGTAAGAATCCAGCCCGGTCATGGGGATTTTTGGATTTCTGAAGAGCTTTTGACCTAGGATCTCAGTCACTCCCTCATCTCGACACTGAAGTGAAACCCTGTGACTTCTAGGTTGTTTCCTACACTGAGGTTTTATGACTCCATGGAAGATCTAACTCATTATCATTAAAAATAGATCTGTAGGGCTCAGGGGAATGATTTTGATAGTAGTTATATTGTTTAAAACCCCCAGACTTGGAGCTGGAATGCTCCAAGAAATCTCTACCTGAGGAGTTGAAGGGAAGGCAGGGAGGGGGGTCCCACAGTGGGGTAAAGGGGCAGAGGTACATTATTAACACTCTCATGGCTTCTCCTTCGCTGTTTTCCTCAGTGTGACTAATTATAATGCTCTTTGTTCTTTGTTCCAGAGTCAGAGACATCCCTGCCACGCAGCTAATACATTTATAACTCTGGGCAAAGGTTTCAACAAATACGATTTCTTCACTCCAAAGTCCACCTATGTGTGTTCCCTGAAATAAAGAACAGTGCATTTCTGTCTGCTGGTCTCTAATCCCAGAAGCCTCGGCAGCAGAGCCAGGAGTAGATCCAAAAAGGTCTTCTTAGAGCTCTGGAGACCATGACTGGCTCAAGCAGGATGACGCTCTGTGGGGTCACCCATGGACTTCATTGCTTTCTTTTTTTCAAACTGATATAGTGTCTGCAGAGAAAAGACTGCCCAGGTAGTCCAGAAAAAAAGAGACTATCTGTTGTGACTTAAGTGGTAGAAATGGAAAGATCCTAACACGGAGCATTGGTGAAAACACACTTCTTATCCAGGCAATCGATTAGAATGTTGCAATTGAAAAGTTTTACTCAGAGAAAGAAAATGAGTAAAAAACAAAGTAAATGAACAAAAAGGAGAAGATCTGGGATTAGGTCTGATGATCTAGAACATACAAGGAACATAATTCAGTTTCTGATTCTTTATCTGGGATCTTGGAACATGATCTGGGCATAAATCAGAATCTTCAATGGCTATATTACCCTGCCTGCCACACACCCTTCCCATGAAGATAGGCAACAGGGAAGGTGCTTGAATTCTATCAGACCCATGGGTGTCACCGAGCAATTTCTTTCTTTAGCATCTCACATGAACATGGCTGAAATCACAGATAAAGCTCACCTGGGGCTGGACTGGGAGAGCGCTCCATGTGACAGTGCTATTCTGAAAAACATCTGACTTGAAGCCAAGCGACACTAAACCCACTCTAGTGAGTGTTTTGGTATAAGGTGTCTATTCCAGAGCCCAGCCCGAATACTAGTGGAACCGAGTATCGTATGACAATCTGATTTACCACAAAGTCTTGTGGCAGATTCCGCAGGTATGGTGTGAACATTTGAATGACCTTATCTGGGAAGGAGCCAAGTGGTCTATGGAACATCTGAAAATGAAACACTACCCTGCAGAGAAACTGTGCCTGCCTTAAAACCTCTGATAAGAAGCCACTGAAACTTGAAAACCACACAAACATTGTCTTGGTTCTTGAGAAGTTCATTGTTTAGTGGGGAAAGCAGATAAAAAATGACAATCTTAAAATAATTTAAGTGCTATACTAAGAGTATATCTAGGGTGCTGTCAGAACACAGAAGAGGGACACCTTGTCCAGCCAGCCAGTGAGGGCCAGAGAAGGCTGCCACGATAGCTAGTTATAAGAAATTGAGAGTACAGTTGGGATGTCTTGTCTTGAAGATGACATTAGCTTTCCAAATACATCAGACTCATCCCAGAACCAAAGGATTTAGCTTTTCTCATAAAATCTGTATGTATTTATTCATCTGCATCCTCAATGAAAGGGAGAATGGTCGGAAATATGTCATTGCTCAGACGCAGGTCAGTGTCACCGCTTTTTAACCTATGGTTATTCCTCCATACATGTTTTCCTTTAAAAAGCCTGCTCTTTGCTGTCATTCTATCTGAACCTGTACTTTTCTTTATATAATTCTTAACAGATCTCTATCTCACCACCTAGACTAACTGTTTAACTTTATGTGACACTATTTCATCTGGTTTACATAATGCAAGATTTTGCCTCACTTGATATTTGCTATTTTCCCTTACTTGTTTTCTGCATACTTCCAGGAGCTCTCCTGAGTGATGTAAGCCTGGCAGTTATTTTTGGTATTAAGTTTTATAACTAAAAACCTAGATGTATTTTTCATTTCTTGTAAAGTTGTCTGAGCCAGGGGAGCTGAAAACTAGAGAATGGGCTGCTTGGAGAGCTAAAGACCTAAAAGTGAATGCCACCTTCTAATTGCCTGATGAAGCTGTTTATCTTTCACAGTTTTGTACTTTACGTCCAGGGCAGGGTCTGACTAGCCTCACTCATGTCAAAATTAGGCTGGATATTGGAAACTTCTTTCCCTTTTATCTTATCTCATTGGCGATGTGCATGCATCCATTATTCCTCTGGATTAAGAGGTCAAAGAAGCTCAGGAGTTACAAGGATGGACCCTTTTAATTGTGGGCTGGGGGTGTGCCTAGAGTATCCTCTGGATGCGTTCACTGTTCTACAGTGGGTCTCTAGGGGGAAATTATTTGTTGTTGAGTAAGGGCCATTCGCAGGATTCAGCCTGAGTTTGCACATAATGTAGGGTCACTTCAGCTGTCTTAGAAATGACAATAGTGGTAGCCAGTGGACAGACCATTTTAAGATAATAACATTATCCAAAGTTACTTCCATTTCAAAAATAAATATTATCCACCAATTGATATGATCATGCAGGTTTTTTGTTAGATCTGCTAATGTGGTAAATTGCACTGAGCTTTTTTTTATATTGAAGTATCATTGATATACAATCTTATGTTGGTTTTAATTATACAACACAGTGGTTCAAGTTACCCATATTATTAAATCCTCACCTCTTTTAGTGTGGTCACTATCTATCAATGTAGTAAGATGTTACAGGGTCATTAACTGTATTCTCCGGGCTGTACTACATCCCTGTGACCAACTTATATCATGATTATGAGTTACTGTGGTCCTTTATCCTCTTCCCTCACCCCTCCACCCCAATCCTATCCCCTCCCCCTGGTAACCACTAGTCCCTTCTTGGTGTCTATGAGGTGTCTATGGCTATTTTGTTCTTTCTGTTTAGCTTTGTTTTACTACTTCACAAGTAAGTGAGATCATTTGGTATTTGTCTTTCTCTGCCTGGCTTATTTCACTGAGCATAATACCCTCTAGATCTATCCATGTTGTTGCAACTGGGAGGATTTCTTTTCTTTTTATGGATGAATAGTATTTCATTGTGTATATATACCACATCCTCTTTATGCATTCATCTACTGATGGACACTTAGGTTGCTTCCATATCTTGGCTATTGCAAAAAGTACAGTGATAAACATAAGGGTGCATATGTCTTTTGGAATCAGGGACTTCGTTTTTTTGGGGGAAATTCCTAGGAGGGGAATTACTGGGTTGAATGGTATTTCTATTTTTAGTTCTTTTTTGAGGAACCTCCATATTACTTTCCACAATGGCTGCATAAATTTACATTCCCACCAACAGTGTAGGAGGATTCCCATTTCTCTGCATCCTTGCCAGCATTTGTTATTTCTTATCTTTTGGATAGTAGCCATCCTAACGTATCCAAATCTCATTGTGGATTTAATTTGCATTTCCCTGATGATTAGTCATGTGGAGCACCTTTTCTCCCATACTGTAGGGTGCCTTTTTGTTCTGCTAATGGTGTTCTTTGCTGTACAGAAGCTTTTCAGTTTGATGTAGTCCCACTTGTTCATTTTTTATTTTGTTTACTCTGCCCGAGGAGATGTGTTCAGGAAAAAGTTGCTCATGCTTATATTCAAGAGATTTTTTCCTATGTTTTCTTCTAAGAGCTTTATGGTTTCATGACTTACATTCAGGTCTTTGATTCATTTCAAGTTTACTTTTGTGTATGGAGTTAAACAATAATCCAGTTTCATTCTCTTACATATAGTTGTCCAGTTTTTCCAACACCAGTTGTTGGAGAAGCTGTCTTTTCCCCATTATATGTTCATGGTTCCTGTATCATGTATTAATTGACCATATATACATGGATGTTATGTCTGGGCTCTCTACTCTGTTCCACTGATCTATGGGTCTGTTCTTGTGCCCGTACCACATTGTTTTGATTACTGTGGCTTTGTAGTAGATCTTGAAGTCAGGGAGCATAATCCCTCTAACTTTGCTCTTCTTTCTCAGGATTGCTTTGGCTATTCAGAGTCTATTGTGGTTCCATATGAATTTTAGAAATATTTGTTCTAGTTCACTGAAGAATGCTGTTGGTATTTTGATAGGGATTGCCGTGAATCTGTAAATTGCTTTGGGCAGGATGGCCATTTTGACAATATTAATTCTTTCCATCTATGAGCACAGGACACTGACAGAGTTCTTAACAGTTATATTGAGATATAATTCTCATACCATACAATTCACCCAATTAAAGTATATAATTCAATAATTTTTAGTATAATCACAGGATTGTATAGCCATCACCACAATCTATTTTAGAACATTTTCATTATACCAAAAAGAAACCCTGTACCCATTAGCCATTGCCACCCAATATCCTGATTTCCCCCCAGCCCTAGGCAATCACCAACCTATTTTCTATCTCTATAGATTTGCTTATTACACACATTCCATATAAATGGAATTATATGATAAGTGGTCTTTTGTGTTCTCTCATTCAGCATAATGTCTGTAAGGTTCATCCTATTTTTTGTACCAGCACTTCATTTCTTGTTAGTGCCAAATAATATTCCATTTATGGATATACTAGATTTTGTTTATTCATTCACCAGTTGTCTGACATTTGGATTATTTCTACTTCTTGACTATTATTTGACTATTATTTCCACTTTTTGACTATTTGAATAATGTGGCTATGCAGCATTATTTATAATAGCCAAGATACAGTTGTAATCTAAGTGTCCATCAACAGTTGAGTAGATAAAGATGGTGTGGTGTGTATATATATATATATATATGCAATGGAATATTATTCAGTCATAAAAAGGAGGAAATCCTACCATTTGCTATAAGATGGCTGGAACTTGAGGGCATTATTCTAAGTGAAATAAGTCAGAGAAAGAGAAATACTATATGATCTCACTTATATGTAGAATCTAAAAAAGAAGTCTCATAGAAAAAACCATATTTGATTGTTACCAGAAGTAGGGTGTGGAGGAAGGGGCATTCGATGAAGGTGGTTAAAGGTACGAACTCCCAGTTATAAGATTAAGTAGTAGGGATGCACTGTATAGCATGTTGACTGTACTTAACATTGCTATAATATATGAAAATTGTGAAGAGAGTAAATTGTAAGAGTTCTCATCATGAGCTAGAAAAATTTTTTTCATTCCCTATTTTTTGGTACCTATATGAAGTGATGATGTTAACTATTTGTGGTAAGCATTTCACAATATATGTAATTACTTATTTAATGCTGTTTTCCAACCATATTTCAAAACTGGGAAAAACGATGCAACTATGAACATTCATATTCAAGTGTTTGTATGGACGTATGTTTTCATCTCCAGGTATATATCTAGGGATGGAATTTCTGGATCACATGGTAACGCTAACCTGTTAATATTGAGAAAAACTAGACAACAATGGGAATTTTCCCTAAGAAAACGTTAAGGACTGAGAATAAAAGGAGATCAGAATTGGACTGAAAGGGACTGAATCCAGCCAGACTGTTTTCATTCTGACAACCTCTAGATATTATTGGATATTCAGAGGATTCCAGATGATAACAAAAATACCTTTTCAGGGTAACACTTAGACAGCAAAACTTTGAGTGAACATTAGTTATAACATCCCCAAATGTTTTCTGATTCAGGCAGGAAGGCAAGTAGATTTTCTAGTCTTGTATATTGTTTCTGCATGGCATGTCCCAGAAGCACGTAAGGATAAATTGTTTAGATTTCAGTCATATCTGAATCTTGTAAAAGCTGTGCTGTCCAATATGACAGCCATTAGTTACATGTGATTTTTACAATTAAATTAATTAAAATAAAATCTGAAATTCAGGTCCTCAGCTGTCTGAGGCTACTATGTTGCACATGTGGCTACTGTGCTGTACATTTAGCAGTGGTTCTCCAATGGCCATGATTTAACCTGCCACAGAAATCTGGCACTGTCTCGAGAACTTTTTTTTCTATGACTTGGGGCAGGGTGGGTGCTACTGGTACCTGGTGGGTAGAGGCCAGAGATCCTGCTAGACATCATATAATACACAGGGCAGCCTTCACAATTAGCCATGAAAAATGCTAATAGTTTCAGGATTGAGAAACCTTGTTCTAAAGCAATGCTGTCCAAACCTGGGTAGCTTTTTTATATAGAAAAGAAATCATCTGATCAGCTTTTTAAAAGTCCTTATGCCTGAGTCCCACCCCTAAGTTTCTGATTCAGGAAGTATGAAGAGAATCCAGGGATCTGTGTTCAAAAGCTTTCCAAGTGATTCTTATGAGTAGCCGACTCAAGAACTATTGTGTAAAATTAGACAGGCAGACTCTCAGCTCTTAATTCAGAAGAAAATCACCTGGTAAACATGAGCAGTACTCCCAGGTTAGATTAATGGCTCCAAGGCCATTACCTCTTCTGTTTAATTTCTCTAATTGCCTATCTCTCAATTAATGGGGTCATTCAGCATTTAAGACTTGCATTAATTTCCCTCCTCTTTTTAAAAAATTCTTTCATTCTGCATAAATCCAGTTTGCAAATGATCACCTCTTGTTAATCATTGTATTCTTTCTGTTTACAAACAGAGCAAATGACCTAGAAAATGTTTGGCAGTAGCTGTCTTTGTTTACTGGTGTTTAATGGGAAATAGCTGAGCAAACAGGTGCTCTAGCTCCTCTGTAGGTGGTATGCATGACATTGTCGTCCATGCCTTTGCTACCAGCTAACTTAACTACATGGAAGTGGAATTCATTTCAAATGGTTTGAAGTTGTATACTTTAAGTTCAGTATAATTCTGCTGAACTTAGAGAAGTGTAAAAAGAGTTGATTATAGCTTTAAGACATATTTTCCTTTCCATATTCTATCACTCTGTAATAAACTACAAAAAGGGAACAGTCCCTGCTTTTAGGAAACTTAAAAGTTTAAATAGGAAATGAGACATAAATACAAGTATCTGTAAGAAAAGATATTCAATATTCTAAGAGGATACAAAATGGAGAGGAAGAGATTTTTCTGGCTGGAGAGATCTGGGAAATTTTATGGAAGTACAGCATCTTTAGCTTTTCCATCCCTCATTCAATAAATGTTTGATGATGGCTAACTTATACTAGGTCCATGATTTCTGGAGCTGGGGATAAAGAGGTGCAATCCCTCTATTTGCAGAATTTCATTTCCTAGAAACTAATTACCAGTCAACAGTTATTTATAATGTGCCTACTGTGAACCAAGCATACAAGACAGATAGGCAATGATGACTCAATGGGATCAGTATTAAAGTAGGGGGAGAACATAATCCAGTTGATTAATGGCTGGGTTTTTATCATACTAAATCCTCCTCTCTAAGCACAGATATTTCTCTGTTCTCATTTGCAATGTCCATATCATAAGGCACTCACTCACCCTTAGCAATAATTTAATCATAACACTGAATTTAACAGTAGTTATTTATTTAGTAACATGTTGCAATCATCCAGTGGGTCATTAGTGTTAAGTCTGGCACCTCCCAAGGAATCAGTAAAGAATTGCAACTGAGAAACCACTGCAGTGATCCTGTTTGTCAGTACCTCTGAGGAAGTTTTCTGAAAGAGCTAATATATATTGGCTCTTCTGTAAATCTGGTAACTATGTCAATTGTGAGCTTAATCAGGAATATGATGGCTATACAGTGAACTTTGCTGTGTGGAGTTTGTAGTATGGCTGGTTTTATTCAATCTCGAAGTAATTTTAAATTACAAAACATTTCAAAAACATAAAAACTACAGAAAATAATATAACAAACACCTACATGTACTCCCCATAATGCCTAAAAGATAATAACATTTTTCTTTTTTTGCCCTCAATTCTGTCTCTTTGTCATTTCTCTGGGACACAAATTAAACAACATTAAAGATATAGCTAGCTAAAATCCCCTTTGCACACCCCCTCATTTCCTTCAATGTCCCTCCTCCCAGAGGAAACCAGTATCTTGAAGTCAATAAATTGGCAGTAAAATTCTCATGTATTAAATGAGAATGAAAAATGAAATTTAAAATTAAAATAAAGATTTTTCTATATATGAATGTATGTATATAGTGTTTTTTAACATTTACACAAATGAATAATATTGTACATATCCTTTTGTTAACTAAATTTTAATTTGAAGTTATATTTTCAAGATTTTTAGGTATATATAGACTCAGTTCATTCATTTTCACTGCTGAATATCCAATCTTATCTGCATTTCAGGTCCCTTTGCCCTGTAATATCTTTAATGTCTTTTCTTTCCTTGGTCAGTCCTGTAAGAGGTCTGTCCACCTTATTAGTTTTTATCAAAGATATGGATTTATTGTTTTTTTTCTATTTCATTAATTCTTGTTCTTTATTATATTTGAATGACTAAAAGGTTCCATCTTTATTGTCAGTTTGTTGAGGTGCAATTCACATACAAGAAAATTCACTAATTTTAAATGTATAATTTTGGTAAACGTATATAGCAGAGTAACCACAAACATAATCAAGACAATTTCTACTGCCACAAAAAGTTCCCTCATGCCCTTCTGTAGTCATTTCCTCCCTTTTATCCATGAGCCCTGGTAACCACTAATCTAAAAAAAGCTCAGCTTTTTCTAAAATTTCATATAAATGTATATACAAACAGCATGTAGTATTTTGGGTGTTGCTAGTTTCAGTTAGAATAATGCTGTTGAGATACATCCATGTTATTACATGTATCTGTAATATGTTTCGTTTTAGTGCTGAGTGGAATTCCCTTGTTAAAAGAATATTCTGTTCCATGGATCTCTGTGTCTGCATCAATCATTGTTTTGTCTATGTAGGGTTATAGTTTTAATTCTTGAAATCTGGTTGGGTAAATCTTTCAACTTTTTTATTTTTAAAGCCTGTTGTTACTTTGATTGGGATTGTGTTGAATCTATTGATCAATTTGAGGAGAATTGAGATTAAAAAAAAATAAGATCCATGGACTATCTCGTCATTTATTTAGGTCTTGAATTTCTCTCAAAAACATCTTGTAATTCCCAGTATACAGGTATTGCATATATATTTGTTAAATTTATCTCTGGTTCATACTACTGATGCTATTAAAGTAGTCCTTAAAATTTCAAATTTGAATTGTTCAATGCCAACATATGTAAATAATTTTTTAATATTGATGTTGTATTCTTGATACCTACCAAACTAGCTTGTAAATTTTAACAGTTAATTTGTGGATTCCTTAGTATTTTCTACATACAGGATTATATTATCTGTGACTAAAGACAATTTTGCTTCTTTTCCAGGCTGGATGAATTTATTTCTTTTTCTTGCTCTTTTAAACTGGGTAGAACCTTCACCACAATGATTAATAAAAATGGGAAGCTTGAACATCTCTCTTTTTTTTCTGATCCTATAAGGAACACATTCAGTCTTTTTCACCAAATATGACATTAGTTGTCAGATTCTGTAGATGCTTTTTATCGAACTAAGAAAGTTTCCCTCTATTCCTAGTTTGGAGTTTTTATAATGAATGGGAGATGAATTTTGTCAAATAGAGTTTCTGCCTTTATTAAGATGATTATGTGGTTTTCCTGTTTTAATTTATTAATTTAGTGAAGTACATGGATAGACTTTAAAAATGTGAAACCAACTTTGCCTTCCCATGAGAAATCCCACATGGTATTTCCCTTTATATATTTCTGGACTTGAAATGCTAATATTTTGTCAAGGATGTTCGCATTCATGTTAATGAAGGATATTGGCTTATAGTTTTCTTCTAGTGGTTTATCTGGTTTTGGAAACAGGGTAATGCTTGCCTCATAAAACAAACTGTGAAGCATATCCTCCTGTTCTATTTTTGGAAAGATTTTACATAGGATTGGTATTATTTGTTACAAAAATGTTTGGTATCATATACCAGTGAAGACATCTGCACCCAGAGTTTTCTTTTTGGGGAAGTTTTTATCTACAAATTCAACTTATTTAAATGGTCTCAGGCTAGTCAGGTTATCAGTTTCTCTTGAGTGATCTTTGGTAGTTTGTCTTTCAAGGAATTTGTCAATTTCATCTAAATGGCATAAAGTGCTCATAATATTCCCTTATTTAAAAATATGCAGTATCTGTAGTGTTGTCCCCTTTATCATTTCTGATTTGTGTCTTCTTTCTTTTGTACTTCATCAGTCTGAGTAAAGTTTGTCAATTTTATTGGTCTTTTCAATGAACCAAGTTTTGATTTCATTGATTTTTCTGTTACTTATTTTCTTCTTAAAAAATTTCTGATTTTTATTATTTCCTTCCTTATGCCTATGGATTCAATTTACTTTCTTTTAGTGTCTTTAAGTGAAAGTTTATAACATTAATTTGAGAGCATTTAATAATATAAATCTCCCTGAGAACACTGTGCTTTAGATATATCTCATAAATTTTGATATGCTTTTAAATTTTCATTTGGTTCAAGATAATTTCCCTTGTGATGTCTTCTTTAGCTCTCAGTTATTTAGAAATGTGTTTCATTTCCAAATACTTAGAGCTTCTCCAGGTAGGTATCTGTTGATTTCTAATTTAATTCTACTGTGGTCATAACATTTTGTAAGACTTGAATTCTTCTAAATTTACAGAGACTTGTTTTATGGTCCAGAACATGGTCCTTATTTTGGTAAATGTTTTTTGTGCACTTGAAAAGATGGTGTATTCTGCTGTTGTTATGTGGAATTTTCATTAAATGGCAAATAGGTCAAGTTGATTAGCAATATTACGAAGGTGTTTTATACTTCCACTTGTTTTCTTTTTACTTGGTCTATTACTATTAAAATCTCTGACTAAGATTATTAATTTTTCCATTTCTCTTTTCATTTCTAACAGTTTTTGCCTCAGGTATTTTGCGACTCTGTCAGTATTTGCATACACACTGAAGACTGTTATGTCCTCTTAATGAACTGACTCATACATCATTATGCAATTACTCTCTATTCCTAGTAATATCCCTTGCTCTGCAATCTAGTTCATTTGATGTTACTATGCCACTCCAGCTTTCTTTGGATTGTGTAGGCATGGTACATGTTTTTCTATCACTTTACTTTGAACCTATTTGTGTCTTTATATTTTAAGTGGGTTTCTCTCAGGTAACATATAACCGATTCTTGTTTTTTTAATCCAATCTGACAACCTGTGTCTTCAACTGGAATGTTTAGACCATTTGTATTTAATGTATTTATTGATACAGTTGGGTTTATATCTGCCATCTGCTAATTATTTCTTATGTTCTGTATCTTTTTTCTCATCCTAGTTTCCTATTTTTCTTCCTATTTTCCTATTAACCTCAATTAGAATTTTCATGATGCGATAGATTAGTTGTAAAGACATCTCTTATCTTTATGCCTTTCTGTATCATACATTTTTGCAGAGTGACTGAAGAGCTTTGAACCTTGACCTGAAAAGGAGTGTACACTCCTACTCTGTCTCTCTGAGAACCTGCTATTGCCATGTGTACAAGCCCGTACTAGCCTGCTGTATGATGGAGACAATGAGGGAAGAGCTGAGCCAAAAGCCAAAGCCCCAAATATGTGAGAGAACAAGGCCAACCCACAGATGACCTACCAGAGGACCCCATCCATGTGAGACGGCCTAGAAGAATTGAGGTGACCTGTAGACTCCAGAATCCAGACTTGCTCATTTTTTTATTTGGTTGGATGTTACACAGCATTATTGTGGCAATAGATAACTGATACATATAATATACATCTTCTCTCTTCAAATGCAATCTTTGTATATGTGGCGTTTTGGTATTTTGTAAGTCTCATAGCTGAATTGTATTCATTTTTCAAATATAGGGTTTGTACCTTTATATTTTAAATCAATCAATAAGCCTATTTATACTTGTGTTTTTAAATTTTGTCTAAAGCAATTCAATACCAAATATCTCATCATACCAAATAAGGTAATTCTTTTAATAAGGTTTAACTTCATCCTTATCCATGCTCCTCCTCTTCTAAATTATGTTGACATTGTCAACAGTTTTAATTCTACATAATCACTAAATTTGTTTAAATAGTATTCCACTTTTTTTTAGGAATCCTCAATTACATATTATCTCACAAATTATCACCAATTATTTAAATTTATGCTAATTGATAATTACTTAATTGGAAGAGATTCTTTTCCTTCTCATTTTAATCTTTCTCCTATCAGGAATTCTGCTGGCTAAAGTGAAGGCCAGCCCACATTTGAAAGGAAGGGAAATAAAATTCTCAATGGTAAGATCTGCAGTTATTTTGCATTTTAACCCTTCTGATTCCTCAGAAAATGAAATCAATGGTATATTTAAAAATTGATGATATCTTAGAAGTGAGTTTGCTGCATATACAGTGATGCCAACTTAGCTCACCGCACACATTAATTCCTAATTAAGAAATACTTATTGAGTACCTGTGTGCAATGCACTGTGCTAGGTGCAAGAGATACCAGCAGTGAGATAGATACGATTCTGGTCCTTATCTAAATTAATATAGGTCTATGTCCATAGTCACAAAGTCCTGTTAACTTGATGTTCTAAATCATCATGGGTCTGGCCCATCTTCTATTTCCTACCTCCACTCTTGCTCAAGCCCTTTCATGTCTCATATCTGTTATGGCAAAAATCCTTCTTTCCACAAATCCATCTTTCCATAAAACTGTGATTTGACTTCATTACTCCTTAGAAGGCCTGCCATCAGTTCTAGGATGAAGCTCAAACTAACTCAACATGCTCTGTCCTCTGTAATCATGTTGCTGCTCCCTTTGGCTGCATCTCTGAATAAGCTTCTCAGTTTACCCTTAGGTGCCACTGACTGGATTTTAGTTCCTTGAGTATTTCATGCCTTTTTTTCTTATTTGCCTTGATCTATATTATCTTGACACATCTCCATATCCTCTGTCTCTGCCTGGCCAACTTCTCCTCATCCTTAAGGGCTTAATTCAGTCTTACTCCTGGAATTCTGGAGAAGGGGCATGGTTGGGGGCTTCTGGGAATATTATGAAAAGGGACTTGAAGGCAATGAGAGTGTAGCTGCCAGAAGGAGGAAGAGAGTGTGAAAAGGAAAGGTTGCTGGGGCTGTGATGGCAGGACCAAGCCTGGGAGGAACAGGGAAGTTCCTTCTTCAGTTCCTTGAAGAAGAAACAGGGCAGATTGCTCTCCAGGAAGATGCAGAAAAGAAGAGTGTGGGCCAGTTTGGGAAGTCCTAGCACCCTTGATGTTCAAGAGGAGGCCATGCTGAGCCAGGACAATGTTTCCGAGGGTTGGGAGTAGGCAAGAGAAATGGAAACAACTGATACCTTTTCCATGTACCACCTAAAATTATCCCGGGTACCACATCCTGTGATACATATGCCACGTTTTTGGAAAACATTCCAACAATATCATTTTTAACAGCTACATAATAAACCATGATGTAATCTGAATCCTTTATTGTTGGACGTTTATACTTTCTACTTTGTTATTTTTATCAATACTGTACTAAATGTCTCTGTAGGTAAATCTTTCCTCCCAGCCACAGTATTTTCCTTAGGAGAAATGAATGGGGGTGGGAGAATGCTTTTGAGAAAGAGGAATGCCAGAGCAAAGGATATAAACAATTTTAAAGCTTCAGATATACAGTTGTCAAGTTGTCCCAATGAGCACTTTTGCCCCAGTGAACACTGCAAGTATATGGTTGTGTCTGCTCCCCCAGGTCCTCATTAACACTGGGTATTATTTAAAAAAAAAAGTTAGGTTTAATTGCATCTTAAGTAGAAAAGACATCATCTTCCCCTAGTGACAGAATGACTGCAGATACAGAGGCATCTAGGGAGATCACTGAGTTTGTGCTGCCCCCTGGTGGCACCTAAAAAAACAGATAAGACAGAAAACAGTCAAATCGAAAAGAAACTGAATTAAGTCATCAATATTAATTCACTTAGGGCTAAAGTGCTAGCAAGTGGACCTGAAAAAAGAGACCTGACTTTAGGATCGGGCTAAAGTTCTAGAAAAAATGGCCCTGACTTTAGGATACTGGAGGATATGGGAACTAGAGGAAAAACATTCTTACCCACAAGTAAAGCCTGTAGTATGATGTCCATGATGCACTTAGGGATGATTTATTAAGCTGAATGATAACAAAAGAAAAATTAATACTTAAAGGGTGTGTTCTGAGGAGAAATCACATGCAACTTCTTTGAAGGGGCAACAGGAACTACTATATTTTATGTACTTGATACCTGTTTCTCCTACAAGGCAGTGAAGACAATGAAACACAGAGATTATGAGTCAGTCTTCTAGGGTGGTCATTTCACTGAGAAGAACACTCTTAACAATAGTTTTGTTCTGGATCTTAGATTGGTTTGGTGTATCAGGGGTATTTTTGCTTAGAATTGTTCCTGCAAAACGCTGTGCTGTTAGGGACAAACGAGGAAAAGGGAAAGAGCTATAAAGACAAATGCACAGCTGTGGCCCCAAAAGGAGTTGTTAATTCACTGCTCTGCTCATGTGTTCTGAGTAACCCAGGACTGCAAATACCACCTGCACTGTAATACATTTGCTCATTCAATCTTTCATTTAAAAATTCACTGAAGAACAATAATATGCTCTCAGTATTATTTCTATGAAACTTGATGTTGTAGGAGAAACAGACATCAGAGAGTCACATAAAATAAATATGTATTTACATATCTGGATGACAGAAAAAATCCAGGTAGCTATGAGAAAATACAACTTAGTTTAGTGGTTCTTGAAGTTTTTTGCTCTTATAGCTTTAAAGCTCTCATATCTCTCCTGATTGATTGAGAACTTGACTAGAATTTTCAATCTTTTTTTCTTTTTTTTTTTTTGCTAAAATTAGAGACTACTTGTCTTGAGAAAGGATTTCCTATGCAGTCTTTAGAATCATCTTCTTTCTTAATTTCTGGGAAGTTTTTCAAAAAGGCCTTACCAAAAACAACCAAATAATATGTTATTCTTTCACTTAGATGTGACTTAACTCAGGAAATATATTGTTAATTTCAACATTCCTTTTCAAAGTTTGTTTCTTCTTTTATTGAGATATACACACAAAGTGCACTCATCTTAAACGTACATATCAGTGAACTTTTACAATGAAGATACTAATAGCAATGAAATCTTTAATAACATTTATATTTTATAATATGTTGGTTTATACAAATCCCTGGAGTTGAAGATTTGAATTTAATTTCTGAAAAGTCTCCATATGGAGCCTAATTGCCAAAGTGCATTTTCATTTTAAATCATTTAGCCAAATCTGATTTATTTTATCAGAACAAATCTGACGTTACTTTCCATTTCAAACCAACATGTTAGTAAACATCCCTCTGATGATCATCTTATTTCTGAATTCTAATTCTAAGATAGATGCTAAATAAGGAAAAGACTCTTGCCCTGAGTTTGCAGCGTGGATGAAATAAAGCACCACTGCTCTAAAACTTCTTACCTACATTTTTGGGTTTGGTCTGATAGAACCTTCCCTTGGAAGCATTGTATTATTTAAAAATGTCAAAGAGAAAAATGAAAGTTGTTCTTAATTTTGCTAGGGTTGCTATATAAAACACAGGATGCCCAGTTAAATTTGAACTTCAGAAACTAATAATTTTTCAGTGTTTTATTTGGGGCATTCTTATGTGAAAAGATTTTGTGTTTTCTGGAATTCAAATTTAGGTTGGTTTCTGTATTTTTACTTGCTAAATCTGGCAACTCTACTATTGTCTGATTTCAAATTATGTCTGATGATTAACAATGTCACCATGCACCAAAATACTCCATTTCTAATCCTTTGCCTTTCAGAGAAATATGAACAATATAGGGAAACACACAAAGGGTAGTTTCACTGATGTTAATATTTTGAACTGTTGATTATGTTTGGTGTTCCAGAGGACTTTACACTCCAGGGCACAGCATAATAATATAGAGGGGTAACAGAGACATGCCTTTATTTATAAAGTGTGAACACGGCAATAGTGAAAGTGAAGGAGAAAAAGAAAATTAACCGTGTACTTCAGGCTTGTGGGTGGCTTGGTTCTCAGGCAGATCAAAGGTAGGGAAGAGCATATATAAAGGGTAAGGATATGGACATTGATTCCTTGAAAACTATTATATCTGTGCCCCCTTGAGAAGTCTTTGGGCATTTCTAAGTGTAAAATAATCCAGTTTGATGACCACTCACCCAAACTCTAAGGAACTCTTCTCAGAGGAAGTGGCGTTTAAGCTGAGAAATGAAGGACAAGTATGAGCAAGTGAAGTACAGGGCAGATGGTCATTCAGTTGTTCATAGAAACTCCTGCCAGTAGATCTTAGGAAAGTTCGTGTAAGTTGGAAAAAGCAGGGTTGTTGATTGAGGTTAAAATGCCCCCAAGGTCCTCATATTGTTTAAGAGGAGGATAGAGATATTGATTAACTTCAGGATTTGTTCAAGTAAATGTTATAAATTATAGAGTGACCACCAAAAGATAGTACCAGAGTGAGTAGCTTCCCAAGTGGTAGAAATGGCATGTGGGGTGGGGGAGAGGTAAGGAAGGATAGGTTAAAAAATTCTTTTTCAGTTCTCCAGGAGAAACCTAGAAAAAGTAGTGAAAACTTAACACTTGCAGAGCTCATTTTATGAGGCTACTGTAATTTTTTAAAATTAACATGCTTCTTGTGAAATAGCTTACAATTTATAAGAAAGGTAAAGAGTTGAAAGAATATGCTTTTCCCCATCAATAATTTGAGAGCAAATCGCTGAGATCATACCCAATGGCCCTCAATACTTTAGTGTCTATTTCCTGCAAGCAAGGACTTTTCCCTACAGAACCCCAACATGCCCATTGGGATCAGGAAATTAACGTTAAGTTACCACTCACTGATGCTTAAATCCAATTCAAGTTTCTCAAACATAGAGAAGTAGAATAAAATGCAATTAAGTGGCCGTCCCTGGGGGCTCGTGGGTTTCTGTGTCCGGCAGCCACAAAGTGGGCTCTGCAATCCTTGCCCAGAGAAGTGGGATGACCCCACCCCAATGTCCCATATCCACAGGACAAGCTACACCCTCGCCCCTCCCCCGGCGCAGGCCAGAGGCCCCCACAAGGCTCTGATAGGAGCCGTAACCTATGCCTGAAAGACAAGATGATGAGGTGAGCGGCCCACCTGGCGCCTGGAGCGCGGATTGGGCACCGCCCTCCCGCGCAAGCCCGCAGCCCGCACCCCTGGGGAAGGCGAACCGCGCGCAGCGGCCAGCCGCACGGCCAGCTCGTGACCTCCACGCACTACACATGCGCCCTGGGCCGCACACGAGGCGAGACGGGTCTGCTGGGTGCCGCCATCTTGGGCCCTGGCTCTCTTGTCGGCGCCTCGGGAGGAACGGCCGGCCCTGCTCTTGGGATCTCCGTAAGTGCAAGCCCCCCTTATGTACGGACCCCCCGCTCTCGGCTGTGTTGCCCTCCACGATGTCTCTCCACCCCTCCGTTGTGCCTTGAACTGCTGTGGTTTGGGCGTCAGAGGAGCGGGCCCTGCCCTCTGCAGCCGGGGCGCGGTCCCCTCGGCCCGCCGCCCTCTCTGCCCTTCACAGGCGTCTGCGCCCGCCCCCCGGCGGGTGCTGGTGCCCTTGACCCGAGAGGGCATCCCCCAGGGGCGGTTCGGTGCTGGCCCACACTGTGGCCGGGGTATTTTGCTTGTGGAGATCAAATGACACCGAGTAGGGAAATGCTCTCCTGAAGAAACTTATTTTTGCCAAGTCACTTAATTGTTGTAATACACGTTCAAAGATAACTCTTTACCTTTTGGAGTTTAAAAAATTAAATACAAGTCCTTTGCAGCATGTCAGCTAAACAGAAGGTAAAGTTAATCCCATCTGTTTTTCCAATTCTGTCTCCTAATTTATTCTCCACACCTTAATCCGTTTGCATGCGACACACAGCCATGAACATATGTAGGATGTCATTTTAGTGTTCAGTACATGTTACTTTGACCTTCTCTCCACCCCTAACTTAACAGGCTTCCTAAGAGCGTTCATCAGAGTCAATAGTGATGTCTTTTTAGTAATGTAAAGAAAAGAGATGCTTTACAATTTATTCCAACTTTAATATACATGTCAATTGTGTGTGTTTTACAGCTTTACAGAAGTATAATTGAGGTACAACAAACTGCCTATGAACTGTACAACTTGACACTTTACACCTGTATACACCCATGAAACCACTATAATCAAGATAAACATATCCATCACCCCCCATTGTTTCCCTTGCACCCTAACACTGATCTGCTTTGTTGCTATAGTTTGCATTTTCTAGAGTGTTATGTAAATGGTGTACAATCTTCACTCTCTCTCTCTGCCTTTCTTTCAGAATATTTTGAAATTCTTCTATGTTGTGGTTTCTATCAATACTTTGTTCCTCTTTGTTGATGGTTAGTTCCCATTGCATGACATACAGCCATTACTGATCAGGTTCCATTTTTACGTAAATAAATAACAAACTGGGGTCATTCAGATTGGGTATTTTGCTGACATTGTCCTGAAAATGAGTGAAGTAAGCATGACACTTAAATTATAGGATTTTTTAATGAAAAAATCCAACCTCTGTAGCAAAAATTAGAAAGTTGTGCCTGCCATTGCAAGCTTGTGCCTCTTACTACAAGCTTGATGGCTTTTCAGTACTTACAAGTGTTCTGATGAGGTTGGTGGTGATACTAATTTGATTTGAGATGCTGGATAATGCAATGTGTCAATATGTGGAAGTTCTGCATAACTCAACTGATATTTTCAAATAAATCAATGTATCTTTAAAGTCATTCATGTTCAAGAGTTCCATTCAAAGTTTAAGATAGAGCAAAGGATTTTAAGGCAACAGTATGAAAAGTTCATTTGTGTGGCTTAATATTTCATATTGTGAATAACTTCTGAGAGACCACTAATTGAGTTTTTGTGAATGTCAAAGAATACCCTCACTTACATGAAAAACTGTTAAAAAATACTCCTCTTAACTGTGTGTGGCCAGATTTTATTCTCCTAGTTTATCAAAAACAACCTGTTGCAACACATTAAATGCATGATCGAGCTGTTTTCTGTTAAGCAGACATTGAGATTTGCAAAAATTGTAAAACCATGTCACTCTTCTAAGTTTTTTGGTTTTGAAAATAAATCTTTCATGAAAAAATAAGTTTAGTGTCATTTTAAAATGAGTTACTAAGTGTTTTTATTTCTAACAGGATATATGTTGCTAGGGAGAAGCTACATAAACTAGAGCTCTTTCCGGTCTGCTGCTGCTCAGGCTGCTATAACAAAATACCTTAAATTGGGTGGTCTATAAATAAAAATTTATTTCTCACAGTTCTGCAGGCTGATCAGGTTCCATTTTTACTTAAATAACAAACTGGGGTCATTCAGATTGGGTATTTTGCTGACATTGTCCTGAAGATCAAGATGCTGGTAGGTCTGGTGCCTGGTGAGATCCTGCCTCCTGGCTTGGGATGTCTGCCTGTATTCTCATTCTGTCCTCATATGGCAGAGAGTAGAGAGAAGCAATTTCCCTTGTGACTTTATCAGGGCACTGATCACATTCATGAGGATTCCATCCATCCTCATGACCTCATCTAATTCCAAAAGGCCCCACTTTCTAATATTTCATTGGGAGTTAGAGTTTCAAAATAAGCCTTTTAAGGCGACACAAACACTCATTAATTCTTAGTATAAAAAGGTCCTGAGACCAAATTTTTTGAGAACTGATGGTTTAATAGAAGTTTTTTTTTGGTGCTAGAGAAAGAGAGGTTTGGGAGAGGCCTAGGACTACAAAATTGGGGGACGGTTGCTGTTTTAAATTGAGTGCTTGGAATGCTTCACCTAGAAGGAAACATTCTGACAACAACTTAAGAGGTGAGGGAGCAACCTGTGCTCTGGGAGCAAAAAGCCCAAAACCAAGAGGGCAAGAAGTTCAAGGAATAGCTAGGCACTGTGACTGTGGTGTCATAAGTGTTATAGGAATAAGGCAAGAGAAAAATGGGGCTCCTTGGCATGGTGGTAGTAGGTTAGATCTTGTAGGACCTCATAAGCTAATGTGATAGCTTTAGTTTTCACTATGAGTGAAATTAGGAGCTACTGAATTTTTTGAGCACAGTAGTGCATGCTGTGTCTTTTATTTTATAAAGCTCATTCTGGTTATAATGCTGAGAACAGTCATGGGTAGGACAGATAGAAGCAGGAAGACAAGTGAGGAACCTGGTATTACAGATGACAGACAAATGTAGTTTGGGATCAGGACTGTAGTAGCAGAGAAGAAAGTGTCAGATTTTTATGTGCTCTGAATATGAACCCAGAAGGACGTGTGCAGGATGCCAAAGAACTGGAGTCAAGGATGGTTGAAAATATTTGGGCTGAGCAAATCTTTTATGTGGTACATTATGTTGATTGTAATTTTGTTACAGTTTTTTTCTTTTTGCCTGTGATTTAAAAACTTTAATTTTTCACTTTTTTTTGGTAGCCTCTAGGTTTTGCCTCTTGGAGAAAGCCTCTTTAAGATTAGAGAAAAATTTATATTTTTGCTTAAGTAGTTAAAAAAATTAGTCCTTTTATCTGTCTGGTATTTTGTTTTTGCTTTCATTAGCGTTTCTCAACCTCAGCATAATTGACATTTGGGCTGGATAGTTCTTTTTCGTGGGAGGCTCTTTTGTACCTTGTAGATAATTTAGTAGCATCTCTGGCCTCTACCTTCTATATGACAGTAGCAACTCCTGCCCCCATCCTGGCCCAGTCATGATAAGAAAATGTATCTCCAGACATTGCCAAACATTCCCTGTGGGACAAAGTTGCACCTGATTGAGGACTACTTGAATAAAGAATGTTTAAAAAATTGAAACCTGATTTTTGAAATAGATTAAAAGATATATACTATTTTATTACTACTGTATTACCTGGATCTAGAAATCACTCTGAGTATGTGGAGAGGATACAAGGAGAAAGACCAGGGCACAGATGCTTGAGCTGGTGGAACTTGGTAACCTTGCCCGAGTACTAGTCAGAATTTCATCAGAACGAACTTAAATTTTAAAAAGGAATCAGCTTGTTTACCTATACCTGAAGGGTGCTTTATCTGGTTTTGTTTGTATTTTTATTTTTGGATTTGTATCTTCCACTTTTTAGTTCTTGTTCATGATTATGTGGTTTAGTTGAAAGAGCAGCATGAAAAAGTGGGAGTAATATAGAGAACTGGATTGGAGAAAACTTAAATGTTCTAAATGTCTTTTATCTTCATATTTTTGATTTGAACAATGAAAATGTGAAAATCACTTAAATGAATACTGAAAATCTTTAAAAAATTTAAAACATATAAGAAACTTTTAATGTAGGGAAAGAATTTTAAACTTCTTTTAGTAAAATTTAAAACTACGTATGACTCAACTATATGTTTATTGGATCACTGGTCTGGACTTAAATGTGAATTCATACATGACAAATCCCAAAACAGTAAGAGTGACGTTGTCTATAATATGTATTTTGTAGAATGAGGGAACTTTTGTATAGAAAGGGCTTTTCATATCAATTTAATAGTATTTGTAGACTGTATTTTCTGCAAACCTTAGAGCTGTGACGATGTGAATTTTTAATTTAAACTTACTTCAGGAATTCAAGAACTTTTGAATTTTTTATAAAGTCTTTTAAAAAATATTCAAATATGATATACTAAATTTAAAAGCAGAGATGAGCACTAATTAGTGCATTGGATTAGCTTACTGATTATTTAAGTTGTGACTCTACCTACCATATCTGTGTTTGAACTTATCTGTACCTGATTATGTATAATTATAGAAAGAACTATTACAAATGTCAGAGCTTGCTTTTTCCCATACTAGGCTATCAAATCCAATAAGACAAATAACATGATGAAGCTGCTATAAGACTGTTCATCAGAATGGTTTTATTTTCATTTATGGGCTTTATAATTGTATACATTTATGGAATTAGAGCACCACCTAAGAATCCAATTTATAGATACTTTTTACTCTTTGTATTTTATATTAGGCTAAGAAAGACTTCTGCTGCAGCAAATATGGTTTGGAAAAACCCTAATTTAATTCAACACTCTCATTTTACAAATTTAGAATCTGATTCTAAGAAAAAAGTTTCCCAAATTTCACACAAATAATTCTCAAGTAAAATTCAAGTTTCCTGATGTCCTAACCTTGTGTACACAGAGTAAGTACTTTCTATGAATATAGTAATATTCTAAGAAATATAATATTGAGTAAGGTTGTTGCCTCTAGAACATTGTTTTTACATAATATAATTGTCCATTATATAATATAATTGTTTTGGTTTTAAATTCTATTTAAGATTTTTTCCCTAATTTACTCTGAATTGTTAATTTGATCTTTGGATACACAAGTGTGAGGAGCTTTCTTCATGATCCTGTTGAGCAAGCACTGGAGAGGCATGTGCAAGTCTAATTGATATCTACAGAATGGGTTATTCTGTCCACCTGATTAAAAGTCTTTTCCATAGTAAGGTTCTTTGAACCTGCAAATACTCATTTTATGAGTCCTATCTTAGAAGCACATCCATTTTCTTCAGACTTTTTTGTAATCATCTAGTCTTTGCTCTTTCAGAATTGCTAATCATTCTGCAGAAACTATTGACCATTAATATGCATAGATTCATAACTCAAGCAATTTCTTCTTTAGGCAAAGTAGATATACTGGTAGTCCTAACATAAGGAAAGATTTTTAAATTTTAGAAAAATTTAAAACTACATGTGGCTGTCAAAAATTACAGTCTTGTCAACTGTGAATGTTTCCTTTTGTTTCTTAAGGCCTCCCCTGGGCTGGGATGCAGTGCTTCAGCAGTTGTTGGTAACATCCTAATGCCTGGATGTTACTGGCATTAGGACCTCAGATAGTTTTTTTTTTTCTCTTTGCTGTGAAGCTCCCCAAGAGGCCACTTACATTGTTTGAGGGGGAAAGGCAGTGTGGAGGAGTAGGCTTCTAGTAGTTTGAGTAACCTGATCATGCAACTTCCTGTGTCTTTGGGCTTCTGTAGTTTATATTGTATATACCACCTTCATTTAATGACAGAGTCCTTCTGGCTACATCTTTTTATACCTAAAAAGAGGGGTGTGGTTCCTGAAAGACTTATGTATTTTTTTCTGTTTCCCATTTACACAGGTGAATGGTCACATCCTTTTCGGTGAGTGCAGGAAGAATGTTCTTGGTATAATACAGCACAGTATCCTTTAACAATTCCTGGTCTTCCCTTCATGTAAGGAATTACAGGTCTGTAATCTGACTAAATTATAGAAATTGGGTTAAGACCTGTGATTTTAAATAATGGTGGCTTAAGAAGGCCTTTCTTATCCTGAAGTGTTTGGTTTATGTAAATGAAAGTCTTTAGTTTGTTGCATATTGATTTTATTCTTGGAGACTCTAGGATCAAGTAAACATACCCTGTAATCTGTAGATCAGAATATGCTGATTGCCACACCAAATTAATTATCTAGGTGGAAATAAAAACCATAGTCAGTACCCAGTTGTCCTTAAATCGTATTTCCTTCTCTAGCTTTCCAGTGGCCTGTTGCAGTTTGTGGACTTGGGTCTTAAGTCTTAAGTTTGTTCTACTCTTTTATCTGAGATAACATTTACACTTTCATAAAACTTCATATTTTTGTCCTCCACGCTTTTCTTACCTTTTTATCATCTTCTGAGTTTTGAGGTATTCTCTCACGATTTTCTCCAATTATCTTTATTTTGTGTTGCTTTTCGCTATTGCAGTTTTAATTTCTTATGTATGTGTTGTTCTTCCTAATCTGTTGTTGCATCTTAATGACTACTTAGTCATATAAAAATATATTCTTTTGAGCTTTTTGAAAATAGGAATTGGACTTTTGAAAAGCAATTCTTTGCTGTCTCCTTTAGTATGCTTACTCCTGACGTTTAACCAAGAAACATTTCTTTGGTTTCTTTTAAGCGGTTCCTTCATTTTTTTTTTTTTTTTTTTTTACATTTACTGTTTTTCTTTCTCATCGTCGTAGAAAGAAACTGGTACTTGACTGAGTTTATACTTTACAAGTGCTAGTTGAGCTGTGTCCTATTGCAGTAGATTTTAGTTCTTGTCTAAATTTGGGGAATATTTTATACTTAAACATTGGCCTACCGTTTTTAGAATCCCAACAATCTAGAGAAAATTGGCTGGAGCCATAGCTGTAGTAGAGAGCTTTGCCTCTGTGCTAAAGATTTCTTCTTCCCTGACCCCTCAACTTGTGGCTAGCCATGCCAGTGGTGTACCTAACCTCCCTTAGGGTCCTTCCATGCCTGGCTTTTAGTGGTGGTGTCCAAGACTCAGCCTACAGCCCTTGATCACAGAATAATACTGGAGTAATATAATGATGCTGATAGGATTCAAATATTGCTGAGAGTCAGAGTGGAGAGTATAAAAGTGTGTCTCTTCTTGGTTCACCATATGCCCTTGCTTCCAACACTCACCCTTTTGAGTTACAGGTTTTTGGAAGAAACCTTTGTGACGGAAAGTAGTTTTCTCACAGGAGGAAGAGGAGTCTCCACTGGGCTCTTTTGGCTTTCTTCTGTTATGCCACATCTGTTTGGTATCTGGTAGAAAATTGTTAGTTTCTGAAAGTAAAGACTGCTCTTCTGTTTTCCAGTGATTATATATATTTTTTATTTCAATAATAGAATTTTTTGAAAATCTGTAAGGCAGTGATCACTTAGATGCACTTTATCTCTCATCTTGCCTGACATATATAATTCTTATTAATATGTTCAAATTGTTAAGTACAGGTATAGAATTATTTTAAAAGTTTGTTTACATACCACATTTAAGGCTAATTTCATTTAATTTTGACAGCTGTCTGTCTAGAAGCTAATTAGTACTTATTTGCTTTTTAGAAAATGGATTCTACGTCTCTGTTACCAACATTCTTAGATGTGGATCTGACAATATCACATATAGAATGTTTTCCCAAGGACATTCTGGTGAAATTTCAAGGCAGAAATAATACTGAATGTGAGTTTGACTACCATATATTACAGAGGGAAATCCAGCATGTTCCAAAAGTAAAAGGTAATGTGGACATTGATGAATTTTGTTTGGTAGAAGAGAGAGCATCTGGAGAATGGCAGAGAGGAAGAGTCGTGGGAAAGAAAAATGAACTCTACACAGTGCTCCTCATAGATCGTGGCGAAGAGCTAAGAGTCGGAGGTACACAGGTCGCTTCAGCCTGTGGCAACTTATTTGAGCTACCACCGCAGGTAGTATTTGGTATTTTTGCCAACATACTACCAATTGAGGAAAAATGGTTTCCAAAGGCTTTGAATTATTTCAAGTCATTAGTAGGACTCCAAGTGAAAGGTTGTGTACAAGCTATTTTGCCTCTTCAAATGATTCTTCTTGAAGTGCCAAAAATTATGTCCCAGGTTCTTGAATTACAGTTAGGAAGACTTACTGACGGGGATTCCTTTCGTCTTATTGTGGAAATGTTAAAAGAATTCCCACAGCAAATACCAGATTTATCAAAACCTAGAAGACCTGAATTACCTTTAAGTAGTAGTGATAACTTACTTGATACTCACCATGTCCTGGATAATTTGCAGCCGTCTTTGTCAGTAGGCGGTATTGAAAGCGTGAGGGTATCATCTGCATTGAGCCCAAGTAAATTTTATTGTCAGCTGACCAAATGGATGCCAGAGTTAGAAAACTTGACAGTGTGTATGACTTTGCATTATGACACTGTCAGTCAAGAAAACAGTTCCATGTGTGAGAATTTTGGGCTATTTTGTGTTGCCAAAAGGAGAAACGGACAGTGGCATAGAGGAATTCTCCAGCATCTCTTGCCCGATAATCAAGTGAAAATTTGGTTTATGGATTATGGCAGTAGTGAGGCTATTCCCTCAATTCATGTAAAGAAACTAAAACAGGATTTTATTTTAGTACCATTATTTTCATTTCCATGCTCTTTGACATATTTACATAGTCCAGATAGAGAGGCAAGAAAATTTCAACTGAGTATATTTAAACAAGCCTTGTTAGGAAAAATAGTATATGCACACATTGATTGGTTCAATAAGGATGAGCATTTGTATTATGTAACACTACAAACTCAAGAGCCTGTGGTTAATAAGTGTCCACTGAAGACTCTAGGCACCCAAGTACTTTGTCCAGTGTCTGATTCAAAACTCTCGAATATGTTCAGAAAGACAGGTGCTTCTGGTAAAAACAGCTTTGCAGTTGAGAGTTTTATTGGAAATACTGAGCAGTCGATAGACTTTCTAAATAAAAAAGACACTTTGAATGTAAGTCTTCCTATTAAAACTGTAGAAATGGAGATAGAGACTGTCTATGTAGCTTGGGTAGCATATGTTCTAAACCCATCAAATTTCTGGGTACGAACTAATGAACATCAAAATGAATTTGAAGATCTAATGAAAAATATAAACAAATTTTATAACTTGTGTGAAAATGATGACTTGATTCTAAGAAATCCAGAATCTGGATTATTTTGTTGTGCTAGGTACAGTAAAGACAGATGTTTTTACAGAGCTGTTGTTACTGAAATTAATGGTCATAAGATTAATGTTTACCTTTTGGATTATGGGAATACTGATTCCATACCATTTTTTGATGTAAAAATTTTGCTTCCAGAGTTTTGTGAGCTGCCTGCCTTAGCCATGTGCTGTTCACTTGCACATATATTTCCTGTTGAAGATTTATGGGTAAAGGCAGCAATTGATTACTTTAAAAAAATCGTCTCGAACAAAGCAATTTTGCTTCAAGTTATAGTGAAAAAAGATGACAAGTATACTGTAAATATGCAGAGTATTGAAGACTCAGAAAATACTGATGTTGTCTCTCTCATGTTACAAGCTAGATATGCAGAATATTGGGAGGTAGAACCAGAGTATTATCCAAAATCTGTAAGTGAATATTCAGTGTTAAATTTAAAATCTAAAAACAAAGTTAAAATTAAGCAAGTCTTATCTTCCCTTCTTGAAGGGCCTAAACCTGAAAATTACTATTCAAATAAGCTAAAAGAAGGAAACTTGTCTTCATTAAAGTCCCCAGCTGTTAATTTCTCAGATATAAAAAATCCTTTTACCTTGTCTGTGGGACTTGACTCACCATGTACTTATAAAGAATATGTATTTAAACCAGGCACAGTCCTTGAAGTTAAGTGTTCTTGTTATTATGGCCCAGGTGACTTTTCATGTCAGCTCCAGTGTAAGTTAGATGACCTAAAATTACTAATGGAACAAATTCAGAATTACTATAGCAGTCATTCTGATCCTTATCAGGTTGGGCAGATTGCTTGTGTGGCTAAGTATTCCAAAGATGGGAAATGGTATAGAGCTGCTGTTTTGACTCAAGTATTGAAAAGAGAAGTTGACGTAGTATTTGTTGATTACGGTTACCAGGAAAGAGTTTTATTTAAAGATCTTTGTGCTATTAACCCACATTTTCTCTTCTTAGAAGGCCAAGCCTTTAGATGTAGTCTTAACCATTTAGTTGAACCCATTAGTTGTAAATTATTCAGTTGGACAAGAAAAGCATGCAGAGACTTTGGGGCTTTTATTTCTTCATCTAGAGGGTCATTGACGTGTGTCATCTATGCCTTAGTTCTCATTCATCCAAACTATTTATGTAATTTAGTGGAGTTACAATCTCCATTTATTAGTGCAAAAGAATTTCTCATTAATCATGGTTCTGCACAGTATAGTACATCATCAAAGCCATTCCCATCTTCAGTTAGTCTTTATAGTTACTGTTATTCTTCCTTTAATATAAAAATTGGAAGTGAGGAAGAAATATATATATCTCACATATATAGTCCCAAAAACTTTTATTGTCAACTTAGTAGAAATTATAAAGACCTAGAGATGATAGAAACAAAAATCACAGAGTTTAGTAACCTCAAAAATTGTTCAAAATATGAGCCTAGGAAAATGAGATTATGCATATCTAAGTACACAGATGATGGTTTCTTTTATAGAGCTCTAGTAATGCCAACAGATTCATTATCTGACTTCCTGGTCTATTATGTGGACTTTGGAAATAAGCAGTTAGTTAAAGGAAGTATGTTGAGGGCTATTTCAGATGAGTTTCCAGAGTTGTTGTTTATACCTATGCAAGCTATTAAGTGTTTTTTGTCAGATCTTAGAGATGTAGATATTCCAGCAGAAATCAATAGCTGGTTTGAAGATAATTTCTTGGGAAAACCATTAAAAGCAATAGTATCATCCAGGGAGTCAGATGGCCAGCTAGGTGTAGAATTGTATGATGGGTATGAACATGTAAACCAGAAAATTAAAATGTTGCTTCATACTTACAGAAAAAAACATTGCAACCAAGCGCACTGTGTGGGAAAGGGTTATAAAATAGATGAGAGACTTCCTGTTTCTTTGAAAGGCAAAGTAGAAAACTGTCACCATAATACGATAAATAAAACTAGTCTAGTAACACATTCTGGAAGCAAAATAGATCAGTTAATGAACCCCACAGGTATATATGCCAGGTTTTTGAAACCATCAGTTTGTTATAAAATTGAATCTGTATCAGAAAACAAAATGAAGTCTTTGAATGATGGACTTAAAAATACAGATGTAAATATTATCCCTGGATCTGCACATGTTCTTGATGAAAGGGATGTGGGCCAGGAATTGGTGAAGGTGGTATCACAGTCTTTTATCAGAGCTTTAAATCAACCAGCATCTCAAAACCCATGTAATATTACTAGACCACGGATCAAAGACCTTCCTCCACCCAAAATTGACCTGAATGCCAAAGTTAAAGGATATGTTTCTAACATCAGTAATCCAGCAAGTTTCCATATTCAGCTTGCTGAGAATGAAAACATCATCATCAAAGTTACAGAGGCTCTAAATGAAAGCAGAGCAAATATAGCAAAAGAGAGAAAATCTGTTAAACTTATGGTGGGAGATCTTGTAGTTGCAGAGGACTCTTGTGACAAGACTATGTACAGAGCAGTTATTAAGAAAATTTTGTCAGAAAGTTCTTTTGAAGTGGAATTTATTGACTATGGCAACACTGCAGTAGTAGACGCATCTAAAATTTATGAACTTAAGAGGGAATTCTTAACTATTCCCCAGCTAGGAATCCATTCTTTTCTCAGTGGATTAAAGTGGAATGATCCTGATAAAATATGGGACAGCAAAACTGTGGATTATTTTGCTTCAAGATTAAGTAACAAAACAGTTTCTTGTGAATTTTTGCGAAAGCATGAGCAGAAATGGGAAGTAAATATAATTTGTGCTAAAAAATGTATCATTAATGAGCTACTAAAATGGACAGCATGTTCAAAACTACAGAAAACAGTATTGCAAATGCCTCAGGTTGGCTCTAAAAAAATGAGCCCTGGTAAAAATAAGAAGAAAAGAAAATCACGTGGATCTGAAGGTTCTGTAATCCTTCAACCATCCTCCCAACAGCTGGTTAGTATTCCTTTTGAAGAGCTAAAACCTGGACAACTTGAAAAGTCTAAAATACTTTATTTTTCAAAAAGTGGGGTATTTTATGTAAAATCTAAAAAGAAAAAAAAGTTATCAGATTTAACAGTCTTAATGACTGAAGTTAAAAAACCCTCTTTATCAGTGGAAAATATTGAAAAAGGCTTAGACTGCCTGGCAAAATCTAATAAAACTTTGAAGTGGTATCGATCCAAAGTAGAAAAAAAGTATGTTGATGAGAAAGCACTTGTTTTTTTAGTGGATCATGGTAGATATGAAATAGTGCCTCTATGTAATATCAAGGTGCTTATTGATGAAGTCAGAAATATTCCAATGCAAGCTGTGCCTTGTAAATGGGTTTGGTTTGAAAATTTTAGGAACATGCCATTTGAATCCATTGTGTGTTTATTTGCAGATTTGGAAATAAACATCCTTTTCCTGAAATATTTAGACTCTGCCTGGGAAGTAGAAATTTTGGTAGATGGCCTGTCACTTTTGGAATATTTAAACCTAAATACAGTTCATGTTCAAGAAAATAAACTTAGATCTTCAGAAATTTTCCATGTGAAATCTCAGACTCCTGTTTTATCTTGTGCAGTAAGGTCATTTACTTGGGCACAACTCCAGAATGGTAGACACTATTCTGGGATGGCCACTGCTGTTTCTGATCTATCGGACTTTTGTGTTCAGTTAGAAGATTTTTTTGACACAATGAAATCTCTCCTTATACTGCTTTCTGATCTGCCAGAAAACTTACAAACAGTATCTCAGGAGCACTTAATTCCTGGTTCTAGCTGTTTGTTCAAATATGAAATGGAAGATCAGTGGAATAGGGTAGAAATTTCTGAAGTCTCTGATCAGTCTTTACTTCTTCTGTTGATTGACTATGGATTTTCTGTTTACATACCTTCTTCAGATATAAAACATCTTAAAGTTGTTCCTGAGGAACTTTTGAATTTTCCAAGGCTGAGTTATCCTTGTGTCTTACATGGCATCTTACCTGCGCAAGGGAAACATTGGAATGAAGAAGCTCAAAGTTTTTTTCAAGATTTCCTAAGTAAACCTGGCTTAATTTTTCATCTTAGGGAATATAGTTTTGAAACAAAACTGAAAGTAGATGTCCTTCATGGGAAAAACAATTTGGCAGATATGTTAGTTGCATCTGGTCTTGCAGTATATTCTAAATGTTCAGATCATCTTGATGCAGTTACTACTCCTGGATCTAACAAAACCTGCTATAAATTGCAGAGTAAGCCTGTTTGCCCAGTGTTAGATCAAAATTGTTACAAAAGAGAAAATACAAGTTGTACATGCACTGAGAAACAAAAGCTAAAACAGAAAACTATAAAGAGGAAAGATGTCTATAAGAACCTCTTAAGGAAAAGCTGTATGAGTAAAAGATTATATTCTGGGAAGTTAACGCTGAGGAAGGAGGTTGATAGAGGAAAACATAATCCCCAGAGTACCGTTGCATTGGATATGTGTACAGCAACTTCATTTTGGGGACTACCTAATGGTTTGAAGAATAACCCCAGTTACTTTGAAAACATTTTTGAAAAACTATCAACTGAAGGAATACAGGAAAATAACACAGTGGACTTGAGAACATCAATGAAAGCACTGCATGTTAATGAGAAGTTGATACTAGAAGAACACTTAAAAAGTAAGTAGCAATTTTAAAAAAATAGATTTTTTTTTAGAATTTTTGGTTCTTTAAAACTTTACTGTGTACTAAAATTATCCAAACTGATACCACACTGAAAGAAAACTTACTAGAAAATCTGAATGAATGGATAAACTGGAAGTGATCAGTTGAATTATAAAATGCTTCACTATTTTTAACTTTTTTGAATGGTAACCTTTGAGAATGTAATGAAAGTAGAGGATTTTAACCACATGCATGCACACACAACATGACACTTCACAAATAAGTTTCAGGGGTTTCACAAAACTCCTGAAGGTCTGTAGATCTCAAGTTAATCTTATTACTAATGAGCTTCTGGGCTCTTCTTGAATCAATTATCTATTACATACTGTGCTTATCAGATGAAATAAATCTTAAGGGTTTTTGAGTATGCTTCTGAAATATTGCTAATGCAATTAAATTTATAGAATAAACTGACTCTAACATATTTCCTCTTTAAACTTTTAAACTTCACACTGGTTCTAAAATGTTAAAATTTTAATATTCTATGTGCTATAGTATTGTTTGGTTTTGCTTATGCACCTTATATTTCATTTTCTGTATGGGTTGGTTACTGATGATTTTGTAGGCTATAAAGGATGTTCCCTGCTTATTGAATGAATATTCTGACTTTATAATATAATTTGTATGTTATTCCATATTACAACTGGTATCATAACAGATATATCCTGTTAATGAGTGGAAGTGTCTTATTTTTTATGTATTTTAGAGTATTTCATTTGGATTCATATTTACATGTTTAATAGTGAATTGATAAGTGCTTCAAAGTTGGCCCTTTGTCCTTATCTTTGAGTCATCTTTTATTGTAATGAAAGTTATGGTAGAATGCTTACTGTGTCCCAGGTACTATGCTGAGTTTTATATGAATTATCTTATTTAAAGCTTCCCACAACTCTGTAAAGTATATTGATATTAAGGCTTAAGGGGAGTCTTAACTAGTACTCCACTTCTTTGCCTAAATTCTTAACCATTTTAGAGAAAGACAAGGAGAAAGACATTGATGAGCAAGATCGCACATTTAAAAAAAACAAATAAAACGATATTGATAAATGTGACTTTTGTCCATGGGCAAATGGATTTACCAGTACTGAATCAATAATCTAAACTTACGCAGGCACAAAGGAGAGCTTCTCCATATTGGGGTGAGTTGTGTTTCCATGTAAGATTTGCAGCTTGAGGCAGTTATCTCCAAAAAGGGAGCAAGGAAGAAGAGGCTAGTCTAACACATACCCTTCATCTAAATGGACCTATCAGACTGTCCCTATTTGTCATGTGTAAGTAGGGGAGCGAAGAGACCAGAGGTGTGTTTTGTGCTGAGAGAGTGCCTCACTCAAGTACACATGGAGGGAAACATCAGGAATGGGACAAGCGTACCTCCAAGTTATCGCTATTTTATGGATGAGGCTCAGGGAAATTAAGCAAACTGTGTCTAGATATAAAGCTGATATGTAAAGGAACTGAGATTTTAAACTCAGATGTCTCCAAACCCAAAGACTGCTTTTATTATTGCATTTTGAAGAGTAGTTAGATTAGGAAGAGTTTTCTATAAACTCTCAGATGTCAATCCATACCTTTTGACACTTACATAGTATCTTTCATTCTTTTCCTTGTGTATATTTTTACCTTTTCTTTTTCCCATCAAAGTTTTTAACTCACTTTTGGTACCTGCCTCCATCCCACCTCCTGTGGTGAGCCAGTAGTGACTTAAAGTGAAAGCAGCTGTTCCAAAAACAGAACAAACATTTCCTTACACCTCTAAAAAAGGGAAAAATTGCCCCGAATAAGAAAAAATCATAACTTTGAGAGAAATTCCTGAAACAGGGTTTCATGGGCTAAGAAGACTGATATACTTGCTGTAATTATAGTTTTAAAACAAAATAAGAAAAACGTAAAATGGGTTTCGTTGCCTTGAGTACTGTCCACGTTCCTGCCATCTGCATTCCTCATTCAGGAGCAGTACTAACCACTACTGTTTGCTGCTGTGATGGTCTGCATGTGCCTGAGCCTAGGGAAAAATAGTTACAGTAATTCTTTTTGGTTGAAGATACCAGTATTTGACACTCTTTTGCCTGTTAAGAAAGTTAGAAAAGGGAGTCTAATAACAGTGCTTTTCGACCTAGGCTTTTCATTGGAATTAAGAAAGCTTAAAATCTGGTGCCTGGTTCTCACTTTTAGAGATTGTTGTTAACTGGTCAGAATCAGGATTTTAAATTAGGATTTAAAATCTCCCCAGGTGATTTTAATGTAAGCCAAGGCTGAAAACCAATGTCCTAGGGAGTATTGTGGGTGGTTCCCTGAATTATTTTGTGAGAGAAAATAATTCTGGACTTAGTGTGTGAAAGTACTTAGAATCTGTTCTTCCTGAATTTGGAGTCCAGACTATACCTAATGAGTTATGGTAATTCTGTGCTAAACTTAATTCAGAGTAACACAATAGTAAAAATGTCATATTAGAAATGGCCAAGAAGTACAGTGCATTTATTTTATCTTGCCCAGGTATTGTTTTAATTATAGAAGTTCATGCCCCTTACATTGAGAAAAATTGGCTTTACTTTCCCATAGTTTCAGCCTACTATAACATACCAATATTTAGATACCCAAGGTAATTGTTTTTACTTTCATACTGTTTTCTCCAAAATAAAAATCAGTAGTCTTTCCAGGATGTTTTTGCAGGTTTTTTTTGTTGGTTGATTGCATATTGTTCAAGTCCTTGACTAGATCATTATGGGAACTAGAGAATGTAACAACCCTTTAAAAAAAAAAAAAGAGCAAAACAAAAATACCTAGTTGTAAAAAAAAGCAGTGCTTTATGTTGATAACATGCTAACTTCTAACATCTTGGAAGGAAATCTGGAATGGCAACTCATTTTTAAAGAAGAGTTTTGTTTGACATTTTAAATTTGAGGTAATAGCTAGACATTCAATGAGGAATGGATGATCAGCATGCAAAATATTAGAATGAATTTTGAAAATACAAGATTAGTAAGTAATACAGATTCATGAATCACTTGCATCGGATCTAGCATAGTAGTTAAAAGTATGGGCATTGATGCCCTACTCTGAGTTTGAATTCCTACCTCCTCCCTTATTAACTGTGAAAGAGTGGGTAAGCTATTTAACCTATCTGTGTCTCAGTTTCTTCATTAAGTGGAGATGATGGTAGTAACTACTCCATTGGCTGGTTGTGAAGATTAAGTAAGTTAAAACATTTAAAGCATTTTCACTAGTACCTAATATATCATAAATGCTCACTGTTAGAAATATGGGTAATCTTCCTACTAAAGCTACTATATTCTGAAAATACTTTGTGAAATAGTAACTTAAATTTCTGTTGCTCTGCAATATATGGAAATATTTAGGAAAATGTATACATACATGTGAACACACACATATATAGTTCCCCCTTATTTGTAACAGTATACTGTGATAAAAGTTATGTGAATGTGGTCTCTTTCAAAATATCTTACTGTACTCATCCTTTTTATGATATGAGATGATAAAATGCTTATGAGGTGAGGTGAACGTTACAGGCATTATGATGGAGTGTTAGGGTACTGTTGACCTGATGATGATATGTCAGGAGGAGTATCATCTGCTTCCAGACCACGGTTGACTGCGGGTAATGGAAACCATGGAAAGCTAAGCTGTGGTTGAGAGGGTACTACTGTATTTCCAGGCAATAGTTAGATTAAAAGCTCAGTTTCTATTTTGAAGATAGGATTTATGATTGAGACAATTACAGTTCTAAATAAAGATCAGAATAGGTTATAATGTGTTTTTTCCAAAGTGGATATGTATTACTGATTGTTTAAGACAAGATATTTTGATTGCATGTATGATTATATGTACATTTGTATGTGTATAATTTGTTAATGCCCTATTTTGTTTCTACTTTACCTCTTCTATTTTGACTTTTAGGAATTGGTAAGTAAAAAGAAATTCTGTTCATAGGAGGAATTTTCAAAACCAGTCTTGAATTGTTAATGAAACCCATAAAGCTTTGAAAATTATTACAACATATTCTTGTTTTGCAGTAGAAGATGAAAGCTCAGATCATTTATGTATCAGTTTGGCAACAAACGATACATAGGATACCCAGAAGTGACAGCTTTGTTTTAGCTGTTCCAGATATATAATTGGTAAGCACAGGACAACTTCTGATATTCAAGCATGTAAAAGGAATCTAGAGTGTTCAGATTATTTCCCCAGCAGAGAGTGATTAGAATATTTTAGAAATTTAAATGACCAAGAAGAATTGTGATGATGTGATTTCAAAAATATTACTAGGAAATGTGGTTTGCCATTATCTTAAGCATTTTATTTGATAAACTGTTCTTTGCATGTGGTTTCACAGTCGTCAGATATCACTTTACCATTACCTTCAGTATTTTTAGGTGTCTTTCCCAGCTAAAGCCTTTGTTTCAATTGCTACTTTGTAGAGTCATACCAGTCACGGACAATTTATAGTTTATGCTGCATAACCACATCCCCTGGAAAATACAGGTGCTTACAAGACTGACATTTATTAAAAAGGATATAGAGAGAGGTCAGACTTAATTCTACCATTCCTCTCTTTACCTTATACCATGATATTTTTCTTTCATTCATTTTAAGTTATAACTATTTTTAACTTGGTTATATGTTTTTAGTTCTTAGTTGTAGATATTTGTGACTTACAAGAACACCACTGGTTAGAGTGGGTAGATTTTTGTCAGTTTACTTGTGAATTGGAACTTACTGTGCAAGTAAACGGTTACTGAGAAGATTCAGAGTATTATTTTAGTGTAAAGATATAACCATAAAATTATACAGGTGCACTTAAAGGTCTGAGTAAGTCAAATAGTTTTAAAAAACGAAATATTTGATGATTTAAAGAATATTTGGGAAAACTTAGATTATTTCCTAAGCTAGCTAGGGACAAACAAGTTTATCATTTATACATGTATATTGCATGTATTAGTATGTTGGCACTTTTTTGAGGTTAGGGAATTTTCAGAAATACTGTTATTTATGAATATATAGGAATTTAAATTTGGTATCCTGAAAGTTAGTTTATTCAAGGCAGGGAAACTTCGTATTTTTTACATTACAAGTTATTCTTTAGTTTGTGGTTATTTTAGAGCAGAGAATTTAATATTTACTCTTTGTAATCTAATTTCACTGAATACTTGTCTTTCATTTTCCCCCAAACCTCACTAGATCTTGAAGATTATTTTATCCAATTTAGAAGAGTGCTTCTCTTGGAAAAAAATGTATACAACTTCTGTGCTTGTTGCATTACAAGGTTGCTTTTGTTGTTTTGGTACTGTGAAATATAGCAAAGTTAATGATTTGGTGAGTTCAGTTAAAAAAAAATTAATTTGAATGCCAAAGTAGGATAAATTTGTAATAGTGGATTTTTTTTTTTTGATACCAGTTTAACCAGGAAGGGCTTAATCCCTTCAGTTTTTCAGAGTTCTTTAAACTGTTATATATAATTAACCTCCTTGATTTATAATGTTTTGTTTGGAAAAAAAACAAACTTGACAAATTTATGGCATTTAAATTATTAAATACTATAGAAAAGGATGTTTTTTATGTGACTATATTTCAGTTAATTCCTAATTGGTTTTTTTTCCTCTGTTTGGACAAAAGTCCAGTGAAGAAAGTAGCTGAAGATATGCTTAAAATTAAGTTTCTTTCTTTGAAGATAAATAGCTTAATTTAGAAAGAGCTCTTCTGTTCTTTTTATATTTTATTTTGAAGGTACATTATTTATTTGCCCTACATTAACTATTATACTGTAAAATGATAACATGGAAGATGCATGGAAATAATATATGGTTCTATTCAGAGTACTTTCAAATAAAACAAAAAATAGCATGTTCAGTTTAGGATTTATATTTTTCTTAGAATTAAGTTTTATTATACTTTACAGGTAATAATAGTATTAGAATAATGCTTTTTTCTGCTCTAAAAAACTCATATTAAGCTAGTAAAATCTGTTATTTTATAAATGTTGGCCACAGACTCTTAAATTTGGGGAGCAGTAGAGCATTTAATTTCTTAGATTAAAATACTTGAAGAGCTAGGATTATTAAATCTTACCTTAAAATTTTTTTATTTCGAATTTTGCTTTATTCATATAAATTAAAGAATAACATTTTTCAAATCCATGAAAAAAATGGTTTCTAAAAATGGAAAAAAGTGGTTCATTAGAAAAAACAATTTTCTGTTTAAGAATATTCACATATTTTTAAAAGCTCTGTGTTGAAATAAAAACCCTCAGATCCAAAGCTATTATGTGAAGACAAATTATTTAGCCATTTGTATTTTCCTGACATGATGACCTTGATTCTAAATTGGTTAAATTTCAGTGTCTGATTATTTTTTCCAACTGTATTAGTACCTGTGTATAATATGACTTTTTATGATTTAATGAACATTCTAATATAACTTGCTGAATTTTGTGTACACCCAAGGGAAATTATTTTATTATGTTGAATGTTTTGAGTTAAAAAGGTTTTCACAATAAAATATTTTAAGTATACTTCCCTAATTGAAAGTGTGTTTTTTAAAATGGTAATATTACATTTAAAAAAAGCAGTATGTATACTGTGAAGAAAAATTGAAGTTAAAATTTCCCTTAGCCAAAGATAGTCTTTACTTAAGAGGAAAGTTGTAATAAGTGGTTTTATAAGTACTTCTCTGTTTCTTATTCTCAAAAGTTAATTCTTTATCTTTTAGTTTTCAAGGAATGTTGGATCTGTAAAAATCAAAAATTTTTATCTTATAATTTGGTCTATAGTTTGGATGTAATTCTCATCCTTTCTCAAGTCTCTAACATTATTATTATTTTTTTTTCTGTAGTTGACTATCTCCATACTGAGAAAAATTTTTCTAAGTATATTTAAGATTCTAATAGTTGTTCCCCTTTGGCTGTGATACATTAACATTTAAGTAATGATTTTAATATATTTACTTAGTTTTCTTATTGATCATAAACTGTTCAGTTGTTGATTAAAGGTATTATCATAATACTCTTCCATAGCACCATATTTATTTCTGTCACTATGTCCTTGAACTTACTGATATCTGTGAATATCCTCTCCTTACTACTAAATTATCCTTTATAATCTTGTTACATTCTCCTAGATATGGTACATTCATTCATCAAATGTTTTGGAAGTCAGTTAGATACAGGAGATACAAAAATTAGTAAAATTCGGGTTAAGATTTCCATTACAGTATTGGAAACATTAATAAACAATTAAAATAGTGGTATGTGGTATGTAATAATAGGTATTTTAGGACCACAAGGACAGTATGCCTGGCTTCCTGGGATTGAGAAACCAGTTGAAAGATTTACAAAATATGACCTGTGAGCTTGATTCTTGAACTATATATGTGGTTATAGTTTGCCAGGGAACTTGGGCAAACGTACAAGGGAGGAAAGCCTAGTGCAGCCAAGCAAATGGACTCATTACAAATACACTACTTTTGTTTTAATTGCCAAGGCTTGAGGGGCGGTGGGGATAGGAAGAGACTGCTACCAAGGTATGGTTTTCCTGGGGTGGCAAAAATTTTCTAAAATTAAATGGTGATAGTGTTTGCACAACTCTGTGACTTATACCCATTGAATTGTACATTTTAAAAAGATGAATTTTATGACAAGTAAAATCTCAGTAAAGCTGCTTAAAACTTACATGTAGAAGCTTATATATAGCTTATGAATTCAGTAAGCTATCCTTTCAGACTTTAAAGAAAAATGTAATGAAAAATTCTGATATCTCATACAGAGATTTCTAAATTAAGAATAAAATATCAAACCTCAAGGTTAAAAAGAAAAAAACTTAGGGGAAAATAGCAACTTAGCCCAGAGCATTCTATACATGTCATTATTTATTGGTGAATAATGCATTTTTAAACCTTTATCTTAAATGTGTGGTAATTTAAAATCAAAGTGTGCAAAACAAAGATATACGGCTGGAGGGTTTATTTCTGATCACCCATGTAACCACTGCACAGTTCAAGAACAACATTGCCAAGACTCCAGAAGCTGTTTTCCTGTCCTCAAATATTTGTGCCCTCCTCTCCAAATAAACTACTATCTTGACTTTTGTGGTACTGCCTGCCTTCATTTTGTGTATTTAAAATAGTTTTATAACAATCTTGCCAACAGTAAGAAGATAATGTTGCTTTTTCTCCTTTAATGGTTATGTATGGAACTGATGCCATACTTTTATATCTAGTTTTTTTTGTACCTTTTTATATATGTGAGACTCATGCAATTTTTTTTGTGTGTGGACTGTTCATTCACTTTCATTTCTGAATATTTCATTATAAATTATCAAATTTACTCATTTGACTCTGGATAACATTTTTTCTAGTTTTCAACTATTACAAGTAATATACGAAATACTATGCATCATTTCATGAGCACGTGTGTTTTTATTGACTGTGTGCTGGGTCATTGGCTGTGTATTAGTGTGGCTGAGAACTAAGGTGGTTTGATGTCCAATGGATAATTCTCTACATGTGGTTACTGAATGTATCTTCTGTGGTGGTTGCCTTGTGAACATTAGCATGAATCACCAAGTATTATGTGGCCATTACCACTGTTCCATCCAAATGCCTCTTCAGATTTTTTATTTTATTGTTTGTTTATTTTAGTGTTTGTATTTCCAGACTTACTCCTTTTGAGCCCCAATCAACTGATGTGCCAGTTACTGCTGTATGGAAGTCTGTATGTGTGATTACTTCAGGGATTTTTTTCCATTCAAAAGATGTAGGCTGTGCCGAAAGAGAGAGTTTCTTTTCACCCTTGTTCTTCAGGGATGCCCCTCAGTGGTGATGTAGTTTGACAATAGTTCATGCTGGCTTGCAATGAATGATATATTGAGTTGACCAACTTATGGATGGACCAGACTTGATTTTTAAAAAAATCCTCTTGTCTGGACATGGGAAATCTTCCCATGATGATAGAGGTGTGATTTTTGAGTTTTAAAGTAGCCTTGCCTTCCTGGGATAAATCCCACTTAGGTATGCTGTGAAATCCTTTTCATATCTTACTGGATTTGGTATGAGTATTTTTTAAGGAATTCTGATTTTGAGGAATATTTGTAATTTTTTTTCTTGTGGTGTCTTGTTTGGATTTGGCATCAGGGTAACAATGAGTTGGGAAATGTCTTCTCTATTGTCTGAAAAATTTTATGTAGCATTGGTATTATTTCTTCCTTAAAAATCTGATGGAATTTACAGTAAAATAGTTGCTTTTTGTTGGAAGATTGTTAATTACTACCTCAGTTTCTTTGCTTGTTAAACATGTATTCAGATTCTCTATTTCTTAGTTTAAGGTATTGGCATAAAGTTATTGATAACATATCTTATAATCATTTTCATTTCTGTATGTCAGTGGTGATATTCCCAGTTTCATTCCTTATTTTGATAATTTGCCTTTTTTGGTTTTTGAAAGTTGTGGTAAAGTGCATATAAAATTTAAGTATACAGTACAGTGATACTAAGTACATTCATATTTGTGGAACTGTCACCAACTGTCTATCTCCAGAACTCCTTTAATCTGGCAACTTTGAAACTCTATACCCGTTTAAAAGTAACTCCTCATTCCATACTCTCTACATCCCCTGGCATTCACAGTTGAACGTTTTTTCTTTTTTTTTTTATAAAATTTGACTACCGTAGGTGCCTTACATGAATGGAATCATATAATATTTGATTTCACAAATGGCTTATTTCATTTAGCATTATGTCTTCAAGGTTCATTCATGTTGCAGCATGTGTCAGAATTTCCTTTATAAGGCTGAATAATCTTTGGCTCTTAAGTGAATCTCTTGTACACAAGCTATAGTGCGTCATGTTTTTAAGTCCATTTTTCTAATTTCTGTCTTTTGATAGTTCAACCCATTTACTCTTAAAGTAATTACATGTAAGGAGGAACAGCTGTCATTTTGCTACTTTGCATGTTTTCTATATGCCATGCAGCTCTCCCTTGCTCATTTCTTGTGCCACTTCTGTCTCTTTTTTGTTGAGTTGATTTTTCTTATAGTGAAACATTTTAATTCCCTCTCATTTCCTTTTGTGTATATTCAGTAGCTCTTTTTTTTTATGGTTACTGTGAGGATTGTATTAACATCCTAAAATTATAAAACTCATTTGAATTTATGCCACCTTAACTTTAGTAAGACAAAAATTCTACTCCCATTTGGGTCCATCTACATCCCTTTTCTATTATTGATGTAAAATTACATCTTTATACATTGTTCAAAGACATAAACTAATAATTGTTTTTATGTATTTATCTTTAATACAGAAAAGAAAAAGTGGATTTATAAACCAGTTACAATAATACTAGCTTTTTTAGACTAGTTATTTTTATAAATTGTTATTAATTTTACTAAGGTATCATTGATATACCCTCCTATGAAGGTTTCACAAGAAAAACAATGTGGTTATTACATTCACCCTTATTATTGAGTCCCCCCCCTCCACGCCCCATTGCAGTCATTGTCCATCAGTGTAGTACGATGCCACAGAGTTCCTATTTGTCTTCTCTGAGTTACACTGTCTTTCCATAACCCCACACACACCATGTGCACCAATCATGATACCCCACATTATGCTTCTCCTTCCCTCCCCACCTGCCCTCCCTCACCCCTCCCCTTTGGTAACCACTACTCCCTTCTTGGAGTCTGTGAGTCTGCTGCTGTTTTTTCCTTCAGTTTTGCTTCATTGTTATACTCCGCAAATGAGGGAAATCATTGGTATTTGTCTTTCTCTGCCTGACTTATTTCACTGAGCATAATACCCTCTAGCTCCATCCATGGTAGGATTTGTTTCTTATGCCTGAATAGTATTCCATTGTGTATGTGTACTACCTCTTCTTTATCCATTCATCTACTGATGGACACTTAGGTGGCTTCCATATCTTGGCTGTTGTAAACTTAATAATGTTTGATAAAATTCAGCAGTGAAACCATCTGGTCCAGAGGTTTTGTTTCTTGGGTAGTTTTTTGGTTACCAGTTCGATTTCCTTTCTGGTAATTGGTCTATTCAGATTTTCTGTTTCTTTCTAGGTCAGCCTTGAAAGGTTGTATTTTTCTAGAAAGTTGTCCATTTCTTCTAGGTTATCCAGTTTGTTAGCATATAATTTTTTATAGTATTCTATCATAAATCTTTGTATTTCTGTGCTGTCCATAGTGATTTTTATTTCTCATTTTTGATTTTTTGATGTGTTTAGACTCTTTTTTCCTTGATAAGTCTGGCTAGGGGTTTATCTATTTTATTTATTTTCTTGAAGAACCAGGTCCTGCTTTCAGTGATTCTTTCTATTGCTTTATTCTTCTCGATTTTATTTATTTCTGCTTTAATCTTTATTATGTCCCTCCTTCTACTAACTTTGGGCCTTATTTGTTCTTTTTTTAGTTTCATTAATTGTGAGTTTAGACTGTATGGGATTGTTGTTCTTTTCTGAGGTAAGACTGTATTGCAGTATGCTTCTCTCTTAGCACGGCTTTTGCTGCGTCCCACAGATAATGCAATGTTGAATTGTTGTTGTTATTTCTCTCCATATATTGCTTGATCTCTGTTTTTATTTGGTCATTGATCCACTGATTATTTAGGAGCGTGTTCTTAAGCCTCCATGTTTTTGTGGGCTTTTTTCATTTTCTTTGTGTAATTTATTTCTGGTTTCATACCTTTGTTGTCTAAGAAACTCGTTGATAGAATTTCAATCCTTTTGAATTTGCTGAGGCTCTTTTTGTGGCCTGGTATATGATCTATTTTTGAAAATGGTCCTTGTGCACTTGAGAAGAATGTGTATCTTGTTGCATTTGGATGGAGTGTTCTGTAGATGTCCATTAGGTCCATCTGTTCTAACATCTTGTTCAGTGCCTCTGTCTTTTTACTTCTTTTCTGTTTGTTTGATCTGTCCTTTGGAGTGAATGGTGTGTTGAAATATCCTAAAATGAATGCATTGCATTCTGTTTCCCCCTTTAACTCTATTAGTATTTGTTTCACATATGTAGGTGATACTATGTTGAGTGCACAGATATTTTTAAGTTACATCCTCTTGTTGGACTGACACCTTTATCATTATGTAATGTCCTTTGTCTCTTGTGACTTTCTTTGTTTTGAAGTCTATTTTGTCTGATACAGGTACTTCAGTTCCTGTTTTTTTTTCTCCCTGTTAGTTGCATGAAATATCTTTATCAATCCCTTTAGTTTGTCTGTGTGTGTCTTTGGGTTTGAAGTGAGTCTCTTGTGGGCAGCATATAGTTGGGTCTTGTTTTTTTATCCATTCAGTGACTCTGTCTTTTGATTGGTGCATCATACCATTTACATTTAGGGTGATTATTGATTGGTATGTACTTATTGCCATTGCAGGCTTTAGATTCATGGTTATGAAAAGTTCAGGGATAATTCCATTACTGTCTACCAGTCTAACTTAGTATGCTATTACAAACACAACCTAAAGGTTCTTTTTTTTCCTTCCTTTTTCTTCCTCCTCTCTTCTTTATATATTAGTATAATATTTTGTACTCTTTGTCTATCCCATGATTGACTTTGGGGGTAGTTGATTTGATTTTGCATCTGCTTAGTAATTAATTGTTCTACTTTCTTTACTATATTTTTATTTCCCCCGGTGATAGCTATTTAGCCTTAGGGACACTTCCTTCTACAGCTATCCCTCCAAATGTACTGTAGAGGTGGTTTGTGGGAGGTAAGTTCTCTCAGCTTTTGCTTCTGTGAAAATTGTTTAATCCCTCCATCAAATTTAAATGATAATCTTGCTGGATTAAGTATTCTTGGTTCAAGGCCCTTCTACTTCATTGCATTAAATATACCATGCCACTCCCTTCTGGCCCGTAAGGTTTCTGTTGAGAAGTCTGATGATAGGTTGATGGGTTTTCCTTTGTATGTGATCTTTTTTCTCTCTCTAGCTGCTTTTCAAAGTCTGTCCTTATCCTTGATCTTTGCCATTTTAATTATTATGTCTTGGTGTTGTCTTCCTTGAGTCCCTTGTATTGGGAGATCTGTGCACCTCCATGGCCTGAGAGACTCTCTCCTTCAGCAACTACCTCCTCAAAGACCCTTTCTATCCATTTTTCTCCCTCTTCTTTTTCTGGTACTCTTATAATGTGAATATTGTTCCCTTTGGATTGGTCACACAGTTCTTTCAATATTCTTTCATTCCTGGAGATCCTTTTTCTCTCTGTGCCTCAGCTTCTTCATATTCTTCTTTTCAGCTACTGTGCTAAGAGCTGAAATTGACCACACTTAACTCATGGCAGTTTACCATTCAAGCCTTTCCTTGGCAGCTGCAAGCATTCAGTAGATACCAGGGTCCCAAAAATACAACAGACAGATCTGGGCAGTGAGTTATTTAGGTGGAGAAATGGATTCCTGGTGTTTCCTTCTATGTCTGCGCTCTAATTTCCTTTTGCTTGGTTGTCCTGATGATTTATCCATATTCATCTTTTCAAAGAAGTTTCATTGTTCTTTTCTATTGGTTTTCCATTTTGTATCTGATGATTTCTGCTTTGATTTTTATTACCCCCTTTTCTTACTGATTTGCTTCATGAGGTGGAGACAGATTACTTGAGATTTTCTTTTGCAGTGGAAGTGTTTAAATTTAATCCTATAACATTATAAAGCATTTTTCAGCTCCATCCATAAATTCTGAAGTTTTTCATTTTTTGTTTTCAAATATTCTTTTATTATTTATATTAATTTGGATTTGATAAATGAGCAACATGTTTTTGAAGGTCACCTGGGTCTATGGCATGTATCAGTAGTTCATTCTTTTTTTTTTTACTGCCAAATAGTATTTCATTGTGTAATATACTACATTTCCGTAGTTTCTCAGTTTTGATTATTAGGATTAATGATGCTAAAAATGTGTACAAGACTATGTGAATATATGTTCATTTCTTTTATGTATATGACTAGGAATGGAATATTACTGGGTTACTGGTAAGTTCATGTTTAATGTTTAAAGTTACCAAACTGTTTTCCAAAGTACCCCATTTTTACATTCTTATTGGCTGTATTTGTGTTCTTGATTTTCTATACCCTTGTCAATATTTGTTGTTATCTGTCATTTTTGTTATTGCCATCCTAGTGGTTATGAAATGCTACCTTCTGGTTTTAATTTTCATTTTGCTAATAACTAATGATATTGAGCATCTTTTCATTTTCATAGATTTTTGTATATATTCTCTGAATAAAAAAATCTGTTCAAATTTTTTCACCATTACATTTTTTTGGGTCTTTTTCTTGTGAGTAGCAAGAGTTCTTTATATATTCTGGATGCTAGCTCCTTATCCTATATATGGTTTATAGGTATTTCCCCTTATCCTGTGGGTTGTCTTTTCACTTTCTTGATGTCCCTTTGAAATACAGATTGTTTTAATTTTGTTGGAATTCAATGTGCACATTCTTTTCTTTTGTTGATTTTGCTTTTTGTGTCATACAGGAAATTGGCTAATCAAAGATCATGGATATTTATACAACAAATATGTTTTTTCCTCTTTAAGAGTCTTATAATGTTGGCTCCTATATTTAGGTCTTTGACTGATTTTCAGTTAACTTTTGTTTATGATGTAAAGTGGGGTATAACTTAAATTTTTTTTCTTTTTTGAGGGTGGATTTCCAGTTTTTATAGCATTTTTTAAAAAAGAGACTGTTCTTTTTCTATTGAGCTGTCATGGAACTTTGGCTAAACTCACTTGACCGAAAATGTAAGGATTTATTTGTGAACCCTCAGTTCTGTTCCATTGATCTATATGACTAATCCCATGCCAGTTCTTCACTGTTTTGATTACTATGGCTTTGAAATATTTTTGAATCGGAAAGTGTAAGTCCTCATGTTGTTCTTCAAAATTGTTTGGCTCTTTTGAGTCTGTTACATTTCCATATGAATTTGAAGATCATCTTGTAAATTTCTACAGAAAAGCCAGCTAGGTTTTGTTCTTTTATAACAATTGGTTGAATCTGTAGATGAGTTTGGGGAGAGTTTGTGTTAACATTGAGTCTTCTGTTCCATGAACAGGGAATATTCTCCTTTTGTTAATCTTTAATTTCCCTCAGTGTTTATAATTTGTAGTGCACAAATTTTGAACTTTTATTGTATTTCTAAATATTTTCTTTTGATGGTATTGTGAAAGATGGTGTTCTTGATTTCATTTTTCAATTATTTGTTGTTCATCCATAGAAATACAGTTGATTTTGAATTTTGATCTTACGTCTTATGACCTTGATGTACCTGTTCATTAGTTCTAATTTGTGTTTTCGTGTGTGTTTGTATATATTGGTGCATGTGTATTTTCCTTAAAATTTTATGCATACAGAATCATGTCCTATGCAAGTTAAATTTTAGTTTTCCCTTTCTAATTTGTATGCCTTTTTTTTCCTTTCTGTATTGCAATAGTTAGAACCTCTAATACAATGTTGGAAAGAAGTAAGAGCAGGCATCCATGCCTCATTGTCTATTTAAAGGAAAGTCCTCTGTCTTTGACCACTAAGTATGATTTTTGTGGCAGGTGTGTTAACCCTTAATCAAGTTGAGGAAGTTCCTTTCTATTCTAAGTTCATTGAGAGTTTTTATTATGAATAGATGCTTGCTGTAACTATTTTCTTTTAGTTACCTATTACTTTTTCCTGCTTCTTTCCCTGTCTGGTTTTTATTTTTATTTTTTAATTACATGGTAGGCAATGTGGATATATATTGTAGCTTTGGGTTTTATCTTCCTTTTAAGATTAAACATTTTTGTTCTGGTAGAGTTAAATTTCTAATAGATCACTTGGATCCTATCAAAATCTAGTTTAATGGCAGATTTGTTTCATTTTGTTTTTTGCTTTATTCATGATGATCACTTATGTGGCATAACCTTTCTTGGGGTCTCACCTAAGTGCCCAAGTTGTTTTCCTGGATACTGATACTCTGACTTGGCCCAGAGTGCAAATTTTCAAGCACTGTTACCTCCAAAATCTTTTCTTAGTTCTGAACCTTTAACACAGCCACACCAATGAGAGTCTTTCCCTGAAGATTTGCAGCCTAGGAGTTGGCTATGGACATGGGGAATTAGTGTATAAGCCTCTGGGTTTTCCTGTCTAACTCTTCTCACTATGGCACCAAAATTCCAGCTACAATAAACAGCCTTGAACTTTGATTTCTGCTTCCTTAATTCAGGAAAACTACTGGTCTGTGCTTGGCCTATACTTCCTAGGGATCAAATAATTTTCCTAGGGAGAGAACCTGGATGAATCTAGGGATTCTCATGTGTATCTCCTTTCTCAAAGAGTACAGCCCTGCATGGGTACTATCCAATGCCTGCACAGTTTTATGTAGTCTCTCTAGGTTTTGTACTCAGTTGTTTCTTACAGGTTAAGTCTACCAGTTACTCACATAGTTAAAATGAGAATTCCCTAGTTTTTCATTAACTTTTACCATTGGACCTAGAAGCACCTGGAGGTAATAGAGACAATCACTTGGATTGTGGGCATATTCTTTTCTGGCTTCTTGTTTATTATCTACCTTATTTTTATTTCTCCAGTATAAGCTGAATTAAGCACCTCAGCTAGTGTAGTAACTCTCTTCTTTACCTGTTTGCTCATGAGGGAACCCAAAGTGTGCAGGTGGCAGTTTCAGCCTCCAGTTCAGAAAAACCTTTGTTGGGTTCTGGAATGGAAGCATTCTTTCATTTGGAATCAAGAACTTTAAACCAGCAGAATCTGGAGTTGTAGGAGTGGGATGCACACATTTTCTTCTGAGTAATAGTGAGAATTTTCCTAAACTACTAAAAAGACATGAATTGGGCTGTAAATACCCTAGGCATCCACGCACTTTTGGGTTACTTCAGTGTATCTTGTAGAAGTATCTCTAAACCAGACTTGAACTTTTTCTTCCTCAATTTTTGATCATAGGGAATCTCCTTGAGTCCAGGTATTATGTACTGAGAGAGGGAAAGCAGTGCACCAGCAGTAGATGTCTTGGGTGCCAAGCCATTTATATATACAACATACATGCCTTCAAGACCTGTTTGCTTCTGGTCTGCTGTACAGTAATACCACTTAATGCAGGGCTGTTGTGTTTGTCAAACCATGGCTTCCTGTGTCGGGTACTCATCTGATAATGGGGAACTCAGGTTTGGGTATTTCTTTTTCCTTAGTTCATAGACATCCTGATAAGTAAATAGTTTCAAGCCCTTTTGAGGTAGGCTGGGAGGAACACTTTATGTAGAAACTTTCGGCTGTGTAGCAGGGTTCTTTCTCAACAGAACCTAGTGTTATCTTCATTCCGGATGATTTGAATTTGTGAAGTCATTCAGATCTGGGAACTGCATGAGGAACAGTGACTATTGTAGCAATTTTATTTAAAGATCTCCATTCACAGACTTGAGTTTTTTCTTACATAGATCAAGGAAAACTTTAGTAGACTGCCCTCTATTTCTGTTCTAGGAATATCATGGTAAGTTAGTAACTGCTACAGATTTATGTGGGTCAAACGATTTTAATTGTTGCTCTCATCTTCCCATTGTAGTGGTCTCATATGTCTTCTCATTGGTGGTTAGATGACTCCTCTTGGTTTCTGTCCCTCTGCGATCCCATCATTCTTAATGATCACAGTGAGCCTGTAACAAGGACAATGTAATTCCCTGTCATTTCTGCCATGCTGGTAGTAGTCACTACAGAGCCTTTACCATTGTATTTCTCAGGTCAGTGGTGAGGGGAATGTTCTCTAGGTCATCCTGGGGGACATAGGGAATCAACGGCAAGTGACATGAATACACTTGCATTTCTGTCTCCATCGCTTTGGATTTCTTTTATATCAGGGGTTTTCAAACTTTTGCACTTACCAAATCTCCTGGAGTGATTGTTGAAAGAGATTTCTGGATCACACTGCCAGAGTTTCTGATTTAATAACTATGAAGTAGGCCTGAGAATTTTAATTTGTAATGATTCTGTGCTGCTGTTCAGGGACCACCCTGGAGAAGCTTTGCTCTATATTACGCCATGGGAATTATGGGCATCTCAGTTGTAGTGAAGGACACCAGTGTGTCCACATTTTACTTAGCCAGTTGAGCAAGTTGTTTGAACTGTACTCAGCTGCTTGATCTACACAGGATCAGATAATTCAAAGTGCTCGCAAGATTCTTGTATACTCATGCAATGCTTTGATAAAGGTAAAGGATACAGTATGGCAGTAGAAAGCACAGGCAAATACATGAAAGGCTTTTCTCAGTCACCCAGGACATACTTCATGTTTAGATCGTGAACCACCAAAATAAATGTGAGATCTCTTCAACTCAGGGGAGACACACTTTCATACCCCTGTGGTTACTTTTTTTTTTTGGCTATATTCCTTATGCTATACATTACATCCCGGTTACTTATTTATTTTACAATTGGAAGTGTGTTTATATATATATATATATATATATTTTTTTTTTTGTGAGGGCATCTCTCATATTTATTGATCAAATAGTTAACAACAATAAAATTCTGTATAGGGGGGTCAATACTCAATGCACAATCATTAATCCACCCCAAGCCTAATTTTCGTCAGTCTCCAATCTTCTGTTGCATAACGAACAAGTTCTTACATGGAGAACAAATTCTTACATAGTGAATAAGTTACATGGTGAACAGTGCAAGGGCAGTCATCACAGAAGCTTTCGGTTTTGTTCATGCATTATGAACTATAAACAGTTCAAATATGAATATTCATTTGATTTTTAAACTTGATTTATATGTGGATACCACATTTCTCTCTTTATTATTATTATTTTTAATAAAATGCTGAAGTGGTAGGTAGATACGAGATAAAGGTAGAAAACAGAGTTTAGTATTGTAAGAGAGCAAATGTAGATGATCAGGTGTGTGCCTGTAGACTATGTGTTATAATCCGAGCTAGACAAGGGCAATAAACATCCATGTATGCAGAAGATTTCTCTCAGAACATGAGGGGGGAGGTTCTAAGCCTAACCTCTGTTGATCCCCAATTTCTCACCTGATGGCCCCCCTGCGACTGTGCCTGTCTTAGGTTGTTCCTCCCTTGAGGAATCTTACCCGTCTCTGGCTAACCAGTCATCTTCCGGGGCCATACAGGGAAATGTGAAGTTGGTAAGTGAGAGAGAAGCCTTATTGTTTGAAAAGGTTAGCTTTTTACTTCTTTGCATATTTATGCCCTGTGGCTTCTATGCCCAGCATTTGTCTTGAGGTGTCTTTACCACTTGGAAGAATTACGATACTCGGTAAATTCGACATGTGGCATGAGTTCTATTTAAAGGTTGTAATTAGGTAGGAAGAAGAAAAGCTATAGAAGTAGCAGGCGGAAGAAAACCTGGGAAGATTGACTATTTCTTTGACATATCTTCTTGTAGAGTAACTTCAGCATGGATAGGTTTTAGACTACTAGTTAAATTGTGCGCACACATTAACATAATAGGAATATAGTTACATAACCAAAGCATACCTGTAATTACCAGCCATCTCCAGTGAAACCAAGAAAACCAGTTAGGCACCTTAGGCATTTGTGAAAACTTATCTATGATATGGTGGATATTGTCCAACTGAACTTGAACAGTCTGAGAGAAATCAGACAAATTAAAACAACCCATTCCTGGGGAATGTTCACATCCCTTATGTTCTTTTAACAGTAAATAGTCTGTGGTTGTAAGATTTTGGAGCGCTACAATTTGCACTTCTCCTAATTCTTGGTTGAGTTCCAACAGTATAGATCCAGTCAAATTTGTTGTTTTACTGTATGCACAGGCCAGCTTAGATATCTCCTTCCTCATTCCCATGGCAAGTCCAGGAACTGGTGGGATGAGTGCATCTACACCTGTGGCAGTGCGTGGATCTTTGTTGGGGTTTTTTTTTTTTTTTTTGCTGATCATCTTCTGTCATGAGTCTTCCCGAGAGTGCTGATGTTGGAAGTTCTTTTTCATATCGTATCTTAGTTCATTTTCGGGGTAGCCAAATTAGGCTTTGATCCTCTGTATAAACACAAACAGACCCTTAGCCTACACTTTTATATGCCCTTTATATCATTGTGTAGAACTCATTGGAGGTCACCACACAGGAACTGCTTTTTTTAAATTTTTATCATTAATCTACACTTACATGATGAATACTTTGTTTACTAGGCTCTCCCCTATACCAGGTCCCCCCTATATACTCCTTTACAGTCACTGTCCATCAGCGTAGCAAAATGTTGTAGAATCACTACTTGTTTTCTCTGTGTTGTACAGCCTTCCCTTTTCTCCTACCCCCCCAAGCATGCTAATCTTAATACCCCTCTTTTTCTCCCCCCCCTTATCCCTCCCTACCCACCCATCCTCCCCAGTCCCTTTCCCTTTGGTACCTGTTAGTCCATTCTTGAGTTCTGTGATTCTGCTGCTGTTTTGTTCCTTCAGTTTTTCCTTTGTTCTTATATTCCACACATGAGTGAAATCATTTGGTATTTCTCTTTTTCTGCTTGGCTTGTTTCACTGAGCATAATACCCTCCAGCTCCATCCATGTTGCTGCAAATGGTAGGATTTGCCCTTTTCTTATGGCTGAGTAGTATTCCATTGTGTATATGTACCACATCTTCTTTATCCATTCATCTATCGATGGACATTTAGGTTGCTTCCAATTCTTGGCTATTGTAAATAGTGCTGCGATAAACATAGGGGTGCATTGGTCTTTCTCATACTTGATTGCTGCATTCTTAGGGTAAATTCCTAGGAGTGCAATTCCTGGGCCAAATGGTATGTCTGTTTTGAGCATTTTGATGTACCTCCACCCTGCTTTCCACAATGGTTGAACTAATTTACATTCCCACCAGCAGTGTAGGAGGGTTCCCCTTTCTCCACAGCCTCGCCAACATTTGTTGTTGTCTGTCTTTTGGATGGCAGCCATCCTTACTGGTGTGAGGTGATACCTCATTGTAGTTATAATTTGCATTTCTCTGATAATTAGCGATGTGGAGCATCTTTTCATGTGTCTGTTGGCCATCTGTATTTCTTTTTTGGAGAACCGTCTGTTCAGTTCCTTTGCCCATTTTTTAATTGGGTTATTTGTTTTTTGTTTGTTGAGGCGTGTGAGCTCTTTATATATTCTGGACGTCAAGCCTTTATCAGATGTGTCATTTTCAAATATATTCTCCCATACTGTAGGGTTCCTTTTTGTTCTACTGATGGTGTTTTTTGCTGTACAGAAGCTTTTCAGTTTAATATAGTCCCACTTGTTCATTTTTGCTGTTGTTTTCCTTGCCCGGGGAGATATGTTCAAGAAGAGGTCACTCATGTTTATGTCTAAGAGGTTTTTGCCTATGTTTTCTTCCAAGAGTTTAATGGTTTCATGACTTACATTCAGGTCTTTGATCCATTTTGAGTTTACTTTTGTATATGGGGTTAGACAATGGTCCAGTTTCATTCTCCTACATGTAGCTGTCCAGTTTTGCCAGCACCATCTGTTGAAGAGACTGTCATTTCGCCATTGTATGTCCATGGCTCCTTTATCAAATATTAATTGACCATATATGTCTGGGTTAATGTCTCGATTGTCTAGTCTGTTCCATTGGTCTGTGGCTCTGTTCTTGTGCCAGTACCAAATTGTCTTGATTACTGTGGCTTTATAATAGAGCTTGAAGTTGGGGAGTGAGATGCCCCCTACTTTATTCTTCTTTCTCAGGATTGCTTTGGCTATTCGGGGTCTTTGGTGGTTCCATATGAATTTTTGAATTATTTGTTCCAGTTCATTGAAGAATGTTGCTGGTAGTTTCATAGGGATTGCATCAAATCTGTATATTGCTTTGGGCAGGATGGCCATTTTGACGATATTAATTATTCCTAGCCATGAGCATAGGATGTGTTTCCATCTGTTAGTGTCCCCTTTAATTTCTTTTAAGAGTGACTTGTAGTTTTCAGAGTATAAGTCTTTCACTTCTTTGGTTAGGTTTATTCCTAGGTATTTTATTTTTTTTGATGCAATTGTGAATGGAGTTGTTTTCCTCATTTCTCTTTCTGTTGGTTCATTGTTGGTGTATAGGAAAGCCACAGATTTCTGTGTGTTGATTTTGTATCCTGCAACTTTGCTGTATTCCGATATCAGTTCTAGTAGTTCTGAGGTGGAGTCTTTAGGGTTTTTTATGTACAGTATCATGTCATCTGCAAATAGTGACAGTTTAAATTCTTCTTTGCCAATCTGGATTCCTTATATTTTTTTGTTTTGTCTGATTGCCGTGGCTAGGACCTCCAGTACTATGTTAAATAACAGTGGGGAGAGTGGGCATCCCTGTCTAGTTCCCGATCTCAGCGGAAATGCTTTCAGCTTCTCGCTGTTCAATAGAATGTTGGCTGTGGGTTTTTCATAGATGGCCTTTATTATGTTGAGGTACTTGCCCTCTATTCCCATTTTGCTGAGAGTTTTTATCATGAATGGATGTTGAACTTTGTCAAATGCTTTTTCAGCATCTATGGAGATGATCATGTGGTTTTTGTCTTTCTTTTTGTTGATGTGGTGGATGATATTGATGGACTTTCGAATGTTGTGCCATCCTTGCATCCCTGGGATGAATCCCACTTGGTCATGGTGTACGATGGTTTTGATGTATTTTTGAATTCAGTTTGCTAAAATTTTGTTGAGTATTTTTGCGTCTACGTTCATCAGGGATATTGGTCTATAGTTTTCTTTTTTGGTGGTGTCTTTGCCTGGTTTTGGTATTAGGGTGATGTTAGCTTCATAGAATGAGTTTGGGAGTATCCCCTCCTCTTCTATTTCTTGGAAAACTTTAAGGAGAATGGGTATTATGTCTTCCCTGTATGTCTGATAAAATTCCGAGGTAAATCCATCTGGCCCGGGGGTTTTGTTCTTTGGTAGTTTTTTGATTACCGCTTCAATTTCGTTGCTGGTAATTGGTCGGTTTAGATTTTCTGTTTCTTTTTGGGTCAGTCTTGGAAGGTTGTATTTTTCTAGGAAGTTGTCCATTTCTCCTAGGTTTCCCAGCTTGTTAGCATATAGGTTTTCATAGTAGTCTCTAATAATTCTTTGTATTTCTGCGGGGTCTGTCGTGATTTTTCCTTTCTCGTTTCTGATACTGTTGATTTGTGTTGACTCTCTTTTCCTCTTAATAAGTCTGGCTAGAGGCTTATCTATTTTGTTTATTTTCTCGAAGAACCAGCTCTTGGTTTCATTGATTTTTGCTATTGTTTTATTCTTCTCAATTTTATTTATTTCTTCTCTGATCTTTATTATGTCCCTCCTTCTGCTGACCTTAGGCCTCATTTGTTCTTCTTTTTCCAATTTCGATAGTTGTGACATTAGACCGTTCATTTGGGATTGCTCTTCCTTTTTTAAATATGCTTGGATTGCTATATACTTTCCTCTTAAGACTGCTTTTACTGTGTCCCACAGAAGTTGGGGCTTAGTGTTGTTGTTGTCATTTGTTTCCATATATTGCTGGATCTCCATTTTGATTTGGTCATTGATCCATTGATTATTTAGGAGCGTGTTGTTTAGCCTCCATGTGTTTGTGAGCCTTTTTGCTTTCTTTGAACAGTTTATTTCTAGTTTAATGCCTTTGTGGTCTGAAAAGTTGGTTGGTAGGGTTTCAATCTTTTGGAATTTACTGAGGCTCTTTTTGTGTCCTAGTATGTGGTCTATTCTGGAGAATGTTCCATGTGCACTTGAGAAGAATGTGTATCCTGTTGCTTTTGGATGTAGAGTTCTGTAGATGTCTATTAGGTCCATCTGTTCTAGTGTGTTGTTCAGTGCCTCTGTGTCCTTACTTATTTTCTGTCTGGTGGATCTGTCCTTTGGAGTGAGTGGTGTGTTGAAGTCTCCTAGAATGAATGCATTGCATTCTATTTCCTCCTTTAGTTCTGTTAATATTTGTTTCAGATATGTTGGTGCTCCTGTATTGGGTGCATATATATTTATAATGGTTATATCCTCTTGATGGACTGAGCCCTTTATCATTATGTAATGTCCTTCTTTGTCTTTTGTTACTTTCTTTATTTTGAAGTCTGTTTTGTCTGATACCAGAATTGCAACACCTGCTTTCTTCTCTCTGTTGTTTGCTTGAAATATCTTTTTCCATCCCTTGACTTTAAGTCTGTGCGCGTCTTTGGGTTTGAGGTGAGTCTCTTGTAAGCAGCATATGGATGGATTTTGCTTTTTTATCCATTCTGTTACTCTGTGTCTTTTGATTGGTGCATTCAGTCCATTTACATTTAGGGTGATTATTGAAAGGTATGAATTTATTGCCATTGCAGGCTTTAAGTTTGTGGTTACCAAAGGTTTAGGGTTAGCTTCTTTACTGTCTTACTGTCTAACTTAACTCGCTTGTTGAGCTATTATAAACACAATCTGATGATTCTTTATTTCTCTCCCTTCTTATTCCTCCTCCTCCCTTCTTCATATGTTGGGTGTTTTGTTGTGTGCTCTTTTTAGGAGTGCTCCCATCTAGAGCAGTCCCTGTAGGATGCCCTGTAGAGGTGGTTTGTGGGAGGCAAATTCCCTCAACTTTTGCTTGTCTGGGAATTGTTTAATCCCTCCTTCATATTTAAATGATATTCGTGCTGGATACAGTAGTCTTGGTTCGAGGCCCTTCTGTTTCATTGCATTAAGTATATCATGCCATTCTCTTCTGGCCTGTAGGGTTTCTGTTGAGAAGTCTGATGATAGCCTGATGGGTTTTCCTTTGTAGGTAACCTTTTTTTTCTCTCTGGCTGCTTGTAATACTTTGTCCTTGTCTTTGATCTTTGCCATTTTAATTATTATGTGTCTTGGTGTTGCCCTCCTTGGATCCCTTGTCATGGGAGTTCTGTGTACCTCTGTGGTCTGAGAGGCCATTTCTTCCCCTAGTTTGGGGAAATTTTCAGCAATTATTTCTTCAAAGACATTTTCTATCCCCTTTTCTCTCTCTACTTCTTCTGGAATGCCTATGATTCTTATATTATTTCTTTTATATTGATCACTCAGCTCTCTTAAAATTCTTTCATTCCTGGAGATCCTTTTATCTCTCGCTGCATCAGCTTCTCTGCGTTCCTGTTCTCTGTTTTCTAGTCCATTAATGGTCTCTTGCATCTCGTCCATTCTGTTTTGAAGTCCTTCCAGAGCTTGTTTTATTTCTGAATTCTCCTTCCTTAGTTCTTGCATATTTCTCTGCAAGTCCATCAGCATGGTTATGAGTTTTGTTTTGAATTCTTTTTCAGGAAGACTGGCTAAATCTATCTCCCCAGATTCCTTCTCAGGGGAAGATGTAGCAGATGCCGAAGCTGTCTGGGTTAGTCTTGTCTGGATCATATTTTTTGCCTTTTCATGTTGACAGGTGCTATTGACTGTCAGCTGGGAGGGCCAAACTTTTCACTTGTTACTGGCCTTTCTTTACTGGGACAACTGCGACCCCTAGTGGCTTGTGTTGGGTAATTGCGTGTAGGGTGGGTCTTTGTGTCTTGCCTGGCCGGAAGGGAGAGATTTCCCTTTCTGTGGGCGGAATTTGTCTCAGGCTGCTTCTCTGCTTTCGCAGCGCCCGGTGGGGTAATGGATGGGGGGGCTGTTTGGCTGTTTACCTCCGTGAGGGGTCTCAGAGCTGTTGCCCAGGGGGTTAGTGCACCCGGTTTTCCCTGTAATTTCCAGCTGCTGTACTGTGACCTGGGTGGTTTCCGTCAAGCTGTTAAGTCCCTGTCCCTTTAAGACTTTCAAAAAGCCCCCGCTTTTCTTTGTCACAGGGGCTTCAGCTTCGGCACCCGCTCAGGGGTCTTGCTGCCCTGTTCCCCCAGTATCCAGGGCCCCCTGGGCACGTACTGTGTCTGTGCTCTGGTGGGGGTGGTGGGGGCTGGGTGTTCGGCAGTCCTGGGCTCCGTCTCCCTCCCGCTCTGCCTATTGTTCTCCCGCCGGGAGCTGGGGGGAGGGGCGCTCGGCTCCCGCCGGGCCGGGGCTTGTATCTCACCCCCTTTCACCAGTCGCTGGGTTCTCGCTGGTGTAGCTGCAGTCTGGCCACTGTCCTGCGTCTTCTGGTCTCTCTTTTAGGGCTAGTTGTGTTTGTTGTATTTTCAAAAGTATATATGTTTTTGGGAGGAGATTCCCACTGTCCTACTCACGCCACCATGTTGGCTCCGCCCCCCCCCGTGGTTACTTTTTATAAATCTGTTTTTTTATTTTCAATGATGCAAAAGTATTTTTTCTTCTGTTTTATTTTCCTGTTTTACTGTTGGTTTTGTTCTCTTTTATGTTAGAGATTTCCTTCATTTTTTGTCCACTCATGTTGATTAGTAAAGAAACTTAAACAGTGATCGGAATTTCTCCATTCATGGGCTGAGGAATAATCTGATAGGTTCAAAGGAGCATTTTGTTATTTTGGTTTCTCTTTGATTTGTCTGTTTTCCTTGCTAACAATCCTCTTCTCCTCTGCTTGATTGGTATAAACCAGACTGCCAATCTGGGAGCTGAATTAGGAAACAGGTAGAAACTCTCATTATTCAATTCTGAGTAGAATTTTATTGTAAGTATATAATTTCACTTTGTCTCCAAATTTTGAGCACAGTATGTTACCCCTGCCTTCTGTTGTGTTTGGCATCACCAAATTAGGAGTCTGACTTATTTCTGGCATCATTTCTCGAGAGTGTGTGGGTCACAAACTTTTGGTTTCAGTTCCCTTTATAATTTTAGAAACTACTGGGGATCTCAAAGAGCTTTTGTTTATTTGTATTATCTCTATCAAATTTTTACTAGAAAATATAACTGAAGATTAAAAAATATTCATTATAAAATAATTATATTTCAACAATTTTGTATTACAATTTTTTTTATGAGAAATATATTTCTAAGGTAAAAATTAGGTGAATAGCATTGTTTGAAATTTTTGTAAATTTTTCTAGTATTTGGCCTAGTAGAAAATAGCTGGCTTCTCATAGCTGCTTCTGCATTCAGTCTGTTTCTGTATCACACGTCATGTAGGTTCCGGAAAACTCCAGTCTATACTTATGAGAGAATGAGAATGGAAAAGACAAATCACATCTTAGTGTTATTATGAACAAGGTTCTTACCTCACCAATTCCCTGAAAGAGTTTCAGGGATCTACTAGTAGTACCCAGACCACATGCTGAGAACTGCTGGTCTGGAGAAAAATCTATTTTCTGCTGAGTAATAGAAAGGTAATTACCTAGGCATTTGGGATTGGACTGTGTCACTGGTCTAATTTCTTCCACAGAATCTTAATAATTCCTGGGGGCTTTTGAGCTCAACTACTTACAACTTCATTAAAAATAAAACCTTACCTTGAGATATGCCATTGGAAATGCTATTTCAGATATAAGATGGTTGGCTCTCATCCTCTGCAAGACTGTTTTCAAAGCAGGTGGGCTGAAGTTACTACCTTCCCAGGAGAGGGAGGGAAAATTGGGGGAGGATGCAGGCAGACTTTTATTAGGAGTGGGACAGAGTGTGATTTTGCCTCCGCAGTAATCTCCCAGCAAAATCTGCCTAGATCAGAACATTGGAATAGGTATCAACTAATTTTCTGTCATTTCCATTGCTAATATTTTTTGTTCTTGTGGATTTTCTTTTCCATATCACTTAAATTGAGTTTTGAGAGGCAGCAAAGATAAATACGTGTGTTGAAATCATTTGTTCTTTCTCCTGTCATTATGTGTGGTGACAGTAGCACTTTGGTCATTCATCTATTTCTTGATAAACTGGTGTAGAGGATTTTATTTTCCAAAAATGGCCACAACACTGTCTCCTGTTCCCATTCTTTCCTTCAAGAATATAGAGAAGTGATGCTGTGTGACGTCTAAGACTGGGTCATAAAAGATGATCTCTAGTTCCTTCACCGAAGTGCCTGTGCTTAATGCTGAGCTGCCCTTAGGTCCAGTCACCCCGAGGTCGCCATGCTGTGAGGAAACTCAGGCCGTATGGAGAGGCTTTGTTTAGGCATTTTTTTTTTTTTTTGATAATTCTGGCCTGTGACCATTTGAGTATCCCTAAATAAGGCCTGGACATTGTGGAGCTGAGACAAGCCAACCCTGCTGTGTTCTGTCCAAACTTCTGCCTTACAGAGTCAATGAGCATGATGTTATTGTTATCACTAGATTTTGGAATAAGTTGTTATTTAGCAATAATAACTGGAACATATTTTGGTACTGGAAGTCAGATGTTGCCCAAACTTTTGAACTGAGCGTGGGCAGAAGGTGGAAGGGCTTGAAGAGAGGAAACCTGACTGGCATCAAGGAAGCTGTCAGTGAGAACTCTGAGGAAGCTGAGGAAAATGTTGGAAGCTGGAGGAAAGGATTCTGGAGACCTTTATCACATATTTGTATATAATAAAGGCCATTTAGCGAAATTTCTACTGCTGTCATATGGAAAATTGAAAATGTATCTAATGAACTTGGGTATCAGGCTAAAAAAGATTTCCAGGCAGTTGCTGTAAGTCTCCTTGTTGTTTTCCTTGAGTGAGAGTGCCTGTGGAAGTTGCCCTGGCCCAGTTGTTTGTTGCATGTGTGTAAGCTCATGTGGAGGAAGTATACCTGAGGAACCATTTCTGGGAGCCTGTAATCTACCCTGATTTACATGACGAAGTATGAGACTGTATGGGTTGAGACTTGGGAGGTCTTGCGGGGGTGCAGTGTATTCTGCAAATGGGAGTGATGTGATTTGTGGCCAGAGGGCAGACTGTGTTACATTGTGGTATCTGAAGATTGTCACAGTAGTATTTCTCATCTCACTTGCTTTTATCCAATGTGACTCTCAAGAGGGAGAGTATAATTACCCTTCCCTTGGATCTGGACAGGCTTGTGACTGCTTTGACCAAAGCACAGGGTAGATGTGACCTTACATGGCTAGGTCATAAACAGTGATCAGCTTTTACCTCATTTTCTGAAACACTTGCACCTGATGCCCTGGATCATCATGCAAGAAATTCAGCAACCACATCCTGGCTGAGGAAGCTTAAGCCATGTGGGTGGGCCGTGTATTAGGGCTCCTGTCAACAGTTCCAAATCGCAGCCATTGGAGTTGACCTTGAGGGTTATGTGCATTGTGCAGAGACCAGCCAACTCCATCATGCCCATCATACTCAGATTCTAAGCTACAGGGTCCGTGAACTTGATAAAATAGTTGCATTTTATATACTATGCTTTGAGTTAGTAACTGGAACAAGTTGGATAACTTTAAAGCCACATTATAAGAATTGTTTAACATTTTGGTGTATAGTAAGACAAAGAGGCTTGGTAATGAGTTAAGAGTTTCAGTGAGAAGGTTTGTGACACATTTTAGTTGCCTCATGGCTTGCTTATTTGGTTTTTGGGATACTAAATCATGTAATTAAATCTGAGTTCTAGATAGTTGGTGTGTGACTGTACATTAGTTTGTACTGGCTTATTTGTAATCATTCCATTTGATTTTTTTTCTCCTACTTGATTAAAAACTCAATAAATATGATTCTTTCAGTTTGCCTCCATGTTTTACACATAATAGATATGAGATAAATGCATATTGACTGAGTATTAGATTTTGTTATCTTTTCTGAGTGTATAATTCATGAGTTGTAAAAATATGAAAATGTTATAGATGACTTCGGAAATAAGGAACTATATATCATTAATCCCTTTATTAATAAGGGCTATAGTCTTTTAAGGAGTTTCAGTCCTAGTAATGTACACATCTAATTTGAATATTTTTGTGAGGTAAAGATTTCAGGTAAAAGCAAATTTTTCTAGCAGTTAAGAAAAAAAAAAAATGTTTCTATAATTTTTTGGAGGGTTTTACTGACATCTAGTGGCACTCAGGTCTATATGCTTTAAATTCTTTTTAGCTTTATTTCTACTCATCTTTTCACAACTATCTTGTCATTTTTCAGCCCTATTCTCTTTTTTTTTTAATGGAAATAAGGAACTATATATCATTAATCCTTTTATTAATTTCATGTGCCTAAAGTAAGAGTGCCATTTTTTTGGGAAGATGCATGATATTATGCCTCATATATAATTTAACATAAATGAATAAATATCTTGTCTTTCATTCTTAAGTGTGTTTTTTTCCTGTGCCTTTTCTTTTCTTTGGCCTTGGATTCTCCTTTCTCCCTTTTTCCATTCACATAATTCTTCCACCTGCGCCCTAAGGTAGGTCATAACAGCCTTGATTTTCTCCATGTGCATGTAATTCAGTGCATGAGTGAATATAATTGTGCAAACATGTAAATCAGTGTGCACATTTTATGTTTTAGAAAAATAAGATCATTTGCAATTTTCTGCATTTTGCTTTGTCACTTAGCATATCTTGGAAATCAAAGATAAGTAATATAGGTCTATTTATTCTTTTAAATGTATGCATAATTTCGGAAAGTATAGATGTATTTTAATATTGTTTACAGCAACATCTCTTGATAGCCATTTTTTTTTCCACTTTAGATATGGCTACCATACACATCTGTTACATAAGGTAACTGTTTCTCTGAGAGAGCTTTTTTAGCAGTGAGATTGTTGGGTAAAAGAATGTATTTTTTATTTGAATTCTACTATATTACTTTCAGAAACATCTGAAATGTCAATGAATAATTACCATTAGTAGATTTTTATAATATTTTAAATATTTTTGCCTTTATGTGGGATGTAAAGTGATTGATTTTAATTTGGATTTCCTGATTACTAGAGAATTTGAACTTTTCATGTTTTTGTTGGCTCTGAATTTATGTTTTGAATTTTCTAATTTTAACTTTTACAGTTTGAGCTATCAACCCTTTGTTTATAATCCAATTTACAAATATTTTATATGGAAAAAAGATATAATGAAGTTTAAACTCCTCATACAATTAAACATGTCTGTCCATAAATTTTGAGAGTTTGTTTTCTGGGATGTAATTTAAAAAGTCTCCCTCACACATGGATTATATTCTCCCAGAGTTCTTCCCTGCCCCCTTTTTTTTAATTTATGAAATTTTTATTGTCTGAGTTTTACATTTAAGTCTTAACCCACCTGAACTTTAATTATTATACTTTTTAAAATTGAAGAAGAACATATACACAGTAAAGTGCAATATTAAAGAATTATCATTAAGTGAACAATTTGCCTCTTATTTATTAAACCTGCATTTTCATTGATAACCACTATCATGCTGTCTATGATAATCTTTCCTGCTTCTCTTCATATTTTGCCTCCTAAACTGTGTCCCTGACTTGTAGTTCAGTTTGTTGGCCATTGACTTTAATATTAATAAATTCATGTAACATGTACTTTTTTAATATCCAGTATCTTTCACCTAACATTTTGTGAGTTTTATCCACCTTGTGGTATGCAGCAGTTCACTTATTCTCCTTGCTTTATAGTATTCCTTGGTGTGAGTATGTGATTCCTTATCTATTTTATTTTTGATGGATATTTGGACTGTTTTCAGTTTATGGCTATATAGAATAGTGCTGCTATGAATATTCTTTTTCATTACTGTTGATGTTTTTGTGCATTACATTCTAGTTGGATATATATTTTGGAGAGAAACTGATGGCAAGGCATGTAAAAGTCCGGCTTCAGTAGGTTAGTAATTACGGCCCTACATGTTTTCAAAACAGTTATACCAGTTTACACTTCCACCAGTGGTGCAAGAGTTCTAGTTACTCCATGTCTTCATAAACACTTCTCTGTCTGCCTTTTTTATCTTAGTCATTCTTATGGGTAAGTACTGGTATGTCATTGTGGTTTTAGTTAGCCTTTCTCTGATAACTAAGGAAGCTGAACAACTTTTCACATGTTTATTCATCACTTAAGAATTTCTCTGGGTCACTTTTCTGTGAGGTAGACTTTTTTGTAGAAATTTTTCATATACACATACATATAAATGTATATTCCTAATACAGGCCCTTTATTGCAAATATCTTTTCCATTTAATGGCTTGCTTTTTGCTCATTTTGTGGTAGGTTTTTTCTTTTGATTGACAGAAACTCTTAATTTTAACTCAGTTCATACATTTATTTTTCTTTAGTGCTTTTTGTCTCCTGTTGAAAAAATATTTACATTTTAATCATGAAATAGTCATTTGATAGTGTCAAGCAATTATATCTGCCCATGTATCTACCACTTCCCTTGGTCTTCGCTTCTTCCTGTATTTGCATGTTTCCTTCTGGCACCTTGCTCCTCCTTTCTGAAGGACTCCTTTAGTGTTTCCATCGACACATGCCTTATGATGAGGAATTCTCTCTTTTGTCTGTAAATATATTTTGCCTTCAATTTTGAAGGGGATTTTCACTGGGAGAATTTTTGAATATTTATTTTCTAGGTATAGAATAGAATTTTAGAAGTTATTTCAGACTTAGATGGCTTTCTGTTATCTTGAGACTTTCGCCTTCTTTGTTGAGAACTAGCTTGTATTAGTGGTCTCCCTTCAAAAGTAATGTATCTTTTGTCCTTTGGCTGCTTTTAAGAATTTTTATGTTTTGTTTCAGAAGTTTTCCTGTGATATGCCTGGAACATTTTTGTTTGTGGATTGTAATTACCCTGTTTGGGATCTGTACCACTTTTTGAATGCTTAGCTAGATTTTTGGGGGGATTGGTTTTCAAAAAAATTCTGTCACTGTATCTTTAAATATTTCTTTAGCCCATGATTTCAGCTATACTCATGTTGGAGGTTTCGCTTTGTCACATATGTCTTATTGCATTTTCTTTATTTTTAATCTATTTCACTTTCTGTACTTCAGTCTACATGCTTTTACTGACATATCTTCTGGTTCACTAGTCCTTTTTTCAAGCTATGCCCAACCTAATACTACACCCATGTGTTGAGTTCTTAGAGTATTGAATTTTCAATTCTATTTTCACTTGAGTGTTTCCTATTCTCTGCTAAAATTCTCCATCTTATAATGTGTTGAATGTATTAATCACTTACTTCATATTCCAGACTTGTCTCTGATTCTGTTTGTTTCTGTTGGCTTTCAATATTGTCTTGTTTACTTTTGATTTACTACAGAATTATGTACAGAATATTACATATAACATTGTATATAGAAATTATGGATGTTCTATCAGATGATTTATTTTTGCTTCTAGTAGGCAGTGAAGCCAGAGGCAGATCGTCTTAGTCCAATCAGGTACTGATATGTTTTGGATCTAGGCTACAGTTGTTTTGAGGCCTCATCCTTACGAGTTCATCTTTAAGTATAGCTTTCGGGAGCCCTGTCCACTGAGCTTCAATGACTCCAAGCTCCATGAGATCGTCAGAAGCTTCGCTCAGCTTCCAAGACTCTCAGTCACAGCTTTTGGCAGTTGACTGTCCCTTCTGGGTAAAGTTGTACCAGGTGCCAGGCTCTTTGTTGTCCTTTCTACTTTCTTGGACTTTGGCTCTGCAAATTGTATTGCCTTGGTTGCTCTCTGATAACTTCAAGCAAATGTGGCTTGTATTTTGTTTAGGTTTTTTAGATTTTCTTTTTTTTTCTTTTTTCAGATCAATGGCAAAATTTGCCAGGAAAATTTATTAAATAATCCATCCTTTTTCTTTAGAATTCAGCTACAACCATTATAATATATTAAATCTTATAAATTCTGGTATTTCATTTTGTATTTTCTCTTCTCCACTAATTTATTTATTGCTATACAAATACCATTTCTTTTTCTTAGTTTTATAATGTATTCTGATTTCCAGTAAGGCAAGTCCCCTGCCCCCATATTTTTCCTCATACTTTTCTTGAGTATTTATTCTTCCATGTAAACTTCAAGATCATCTTGTCCATTAAAAAAAAAAGCGCTTTGGTGTTTTAACAAAAATTATATTGAATTTATATCATACTTTGAAGAAGTGAATATTTTTGTGATATTAAGTTATATCTTGGACATGGAAGATATTTTAGATTTTCTTAGGAGAGTTGGTGCAAAGCAAGCTAGATTGCTATATATTAAAAATTTTAGCATGTCTTGAATTATGTCTTTAAACTTTCAACCTTATGTAAGTTTGATACCTGTCTTGTTAAGTTCATTTTAACTCTTGAAATAGTCTTTTTCTTCTACTTACAGGTGCTTTTTGCTGGATTAAAGAGAATTTTTAAAATGTTTCATCAGTGTATTGAATTATCTCATTCCTAATTTTTTATTGCCTAGTTATAAAATAGTGTTACCAATAAAACAAATATTTTAATATATTCTTTACATTTATTTTATTTCCTTATAGTATATGTTAAAATTTCAGAGAAAATGATGAATATTATTGACTGTGGAATATTATTCTAGTTACTGATTAAAATGGAAAAGGATTTAGTTTTAACATACAGGAGGTTGTTTCTTTCTACTTATATTATAGTTTTTATTAAAAAGACTGCTGAATACTATTAAATATGTCTTCAGCATCTGTTGGTTCAGTCATGCTATTTTTCCTCCTTAATTTTTTGATCTAATCATTTATGTTCCAATCATCATTACATGCCTGAAATAAATTCTGCTTGGTTAGACTAGATAAACTCTGCTGTGATCCCTTATGGTCTGGACTTTTTAGGTAAGTTGTTAAATATATGTAAAAGTGTTTTATAACACATACAGTTTAAATAATTAATAATAACAAAATGAATGCTACCTTTCAAGACCAAGAAATAGAACACTGTTATATTACAGAAGCTTCTAGGTATCCTTCCCTCCAAATCAAAACCATTATTCCAAATTTTGTGTTTACAATTAATTATAAAAAAAAGATTTTGGCTTTACTACCCATGTTTGCATCTCTAGACAATACCTTATATAATTTTGTCTTACAGACCTTATAAAATGGAACCCTACTTTATTCTTCTGGCTTATTTGGTCATTATTAAATTTTTGATGTTCATCCACTTTGGTGCATTTGATGGTTCATATTTATTGCTGTGTAATGTCATACTATATGGATATACCACAATTTTTCTATTCTGTTTGGGCATTTGTGTTTCTCGTTTTGGTGTCCTACAGATAATGGTGCCATAATACATTTTTGCACATGTCTCTTTTGCATATGTGCAAGAGGGTGTCTAGGGTGTATTCCTAGGACTATAGCTACCAAGCCATAGGGTCTGGCCATGTGCAGTTTTGTTAGTACTGTCAGACTAGTTTACATATTTTCAAAATCATACACTAGTAGGTTGTGAAAACTGCCATTTCGTTACACCCTCACCAACACTTAATATTGTTCAGCACTGAAATGTTTACTAATTTGGGTGTAAGATGAATCTCATAGTTTTTAAAACATTATTTTGAAATAATTTCAAAATTGTTACAAGAATAAAATTATTGCTCTTATTAACTCTTTACTCAGATTTCCCAGTTTACCATATTTGCCCTATTCTGAGTTTGTATTTTTATATATATATGTGCATGTGTATGTATGGTATGAATGTGTGTGTATGTAGTATGTAGGTGTGTGTAAATATATATGTACATACACATAATTTCCTTAACCATTTAAGAATAAGTTGAATGCATTATCCCTAAAACACTTAAGTGTGTATTTCCTATAAACAAGGATACTTACTGCATAAAATTGGGAAGTAAACATAGATCCTATCACCCAATCTGTAGGGGAGACCTCTCCCCCACAATTCACATTTTGCCAATTATCCTAGCATTGCTCTTTATAAATGCTCTTTCTTTTTGATCTTGGAGTCGGTCTAAGTGACACGTTGCCCTTAATAGTCATGCCTTCAGTCTGGACCAGTTTCTCATTTTTCTTTACATTCATAGTTTTGATATTTTTGAAGAACACTGGCCAGTTATTGTAGAATGACTCTCAATTTGGGTTTGGTGTTTTCTCAGGATTTAGATTCTGGTTACACATTTTTCATGGAAGTCCATGGGAATGACTCTGTTCTTTTTCTCTGTTTGGAATCAGGAGGCACAATATTTTTCCCAACACTGATGATGTTGACTTCTGTTATTTTCTTAGGATAGTGTCTTCCAGATTTACCTGTAATAAGTTTTATGCTTATTGATTAATGAGTAATTCAAACTATTTTGTAAGCCTGTATAAATAGCCTCTTATCAAATGCTCATCTACTAGTTTGGGTATCCTTGATGATTCTTGTCTAATCAAATATTACTGCAATGTTTGCCAAGTAATAATTTTCTGATTCCTTCTACCTACACAGATTTACTTATTTCCTAACTTGTCCATTCATATACTTTTATCAGTAATGACTCCTGGATTTCTATTTTATTGAATAGGTTATATTCCATTACTACCATAATGCATTTTGGTCCCTAAATTGTCACAGAATTGGCCACTGTGAACCCCTTTCAAGTTGATTTCTGTATTTTGATATGTCCTCGTAATTCTTTGAATTCTCCTTACTTTAGGGTACTCCAGCCTTGGGATCAACCATTTCTCCAAGGAGCTCTGCTATCTTTTAGTGAAAAATGATAATTATAAACTGAGATCTGGGCCTTGGTATGCTCATTTATACTGGTTGTTTTGCTTTTACACACTCTCAGTGGAAAGAGGTAGAAATAGAAATACATACACACATTTCTTGTTTATATTATACATATATGTCTACATATACATTTATATCTATTTCCACATATATCCATCTCTGTATTAAACATCATAAGTTTATACTGAACTCCATTTTTTCCCTTTTCATATTGAATCTCTAACAGAAACCTGGCTCCCATAATCTTTAATATATTCACTCATTTGTTCAATCTCATTTAAAGTAACTAATCACCTGACTAGCAGGCTATGTTCACCACCCCAGTTCTTCTGACAAGTTGGCTATCTATTCTCTATCTTCTCACCATGGCTGAACACCAGGGTTTTAATGGGCACTTCTTAGATTATGAATAAATTAGACTTTCAGTTTATTGGCCATTAGCCTGTTCCTTTTTCTTCATATTTATTGGGTGGTTTTTTCCTTATTGATTTTGGATACCAACATTTTCTTCTTAAATTTTGTTGCAATTATCTTCTGGATTCACTGGTGTTCTGTAATCTGTGGATTGGTATCACTGGTACTTCTTAAAAAATTCTTGCCGTAATCTCTTCTGATGTTTCCTCTGCTGCATTCTTCCTCCCTCTGGGAGTTTCATTTAGATGTAGATTAGATAATCTCACTCTACACCCTATTTCTTTTAAATGTTTATATTTTTTATTTCTTTGTGTTCTGTTTTGGATAATTTCTATCACGTCTTTTTGCTTACCAGTTTTTTCTTCAGATGTTAAAACCAAGCCATTCAGTTTTTGTCTGCTAGTTAAGAAATATTTGACTATTCCCACAAAGATTCACTAGTTTTTTTTTTTCCCTAAAAGCTCTAATGTACTGCCTTTCACATTTAGATCTGAAATAAAGTTTTTAGTGTGTCGTGAGGTAGGGGTAAAGATGCATCTTTTTGTACATGAATAGCCAGTTGACCAGTACAACTTAATTAAAAAGCCCATCTTTATTGCATTATAGTAGAATGCAATCAACGCACTGTATATGTGTGGGTCTGTTACTGGACTGTTTCTTCCATTGATCAGTTCCTCTTGTTGTCAATACCAAATTGAATTAGCCACTCTATCTTTATAACAGATCTTGATAACTCATGTAAAAGTCCTCCAGCTTTGATCTTGAGGGTTGCTTTAGTTATTGTTACATCCATTATTATTTCTAGGGTTTTTGCTTGGTTCTATTTAAAATAAAACCACTTACTATTTATTCTTATTTTTGGGATTCTCTCATCTTCGATTTGCTCCATTTCTCTACCTGTCTCCATCTCTCTCCCTATATCTGTCTTTATCCCTCCACCACCTGTCCCTCATCTGCTCTTGTTCCTCTCCCTTTTCCACAAAGAATGCATCAATGAATATTTTATTACATGTTCCAGGGATGGATCTTTGTGATAATTTTTAATATATACCAGTGAATAGAATTTCTGAGAAAGAATACATGTATTTCATTTGGCTGAGAAGTGTTAGATTATATTCCAGAATGGCTATACCAGTCTGCACTCCTTTGGAAAGTGAATGATCATTCCTGCACCTTCACATTTTCACCAATACTCGACATTGCCCAACTTTCACTTTGTTAGTATTAATGGTGTAATAGTGATATGTTTTTTTATTTCTTTTATTACTACTTTTGAGAATATTTTTTATGTGTGTTAGTCTGTTCATGTTGTATCCTTTTCCTGTTTTACCATTACAGCCCCTCTGGCACCCTCTTAATGATTTGCATGAATTCCTTGTATATTCTGGATTCAGTAAACTTTCTGTGGTCTGTCCAGTACACAGACCACTAGCCACATGTAGCTACTGAACATAATAGCTATTGGCTGCAGTATTGAGGAATTGACTTTAAATAGTTACATGTGGATGGTGCCTCATGCATTAGATAGTGCAGCTCTAGATATTACTTCTTAGTCATTTTTGTGGCACTGAAAATATTTTCTCCTTTTCAATAGTGTCCTATGTTGTACAAAAATTCTTAATTTTTATTTAACAAGTATATTTTGCTTTATGGCTTATGCTTTGGAATCATACGCATCTCCTTTAGTCCTTCAGTTAAGATTTTCTAGTGTATACACCCATGAGTGGAATTGTAGAATCACAGAGGATTGGCATACTTAATTTCAGAAAACATTGCCAAGTTGCTTTCCAAATGCTACACCAGTTTATACTCTCATGATATAAAAGGGTTCCTTTTCTCCACACTCTTGCTAGTCCTTGACATTTGACTTCCTAACTTTTACTTGTAAACTTACTCTAGGTCCCCTGTCCCATTGTGGATATTTGCAGGAATAGCTCAAAGTCATTACAAATGTTTGCATTTTTTTCTTCCTTATATCCCATTTCAGATAGATTTTTGGTGGGAAACTGAAGTAACTTGGACCTTTTGTACAGGCACAAAGAAACATTATGAGGGGTTTTTGGATCAGTAAGCTTTCATGTGAATACTTCGGGGCTGCCTGAATCATGCATGCAAGAAGAAAAAAAATGCTGGACTCCTTGATTACCATATTTTTGTCCTCCAGACTAAATCCATCCTAAGATCCCTTAATCCCATGCTGGGTATTATCTACCCACTTATAAACCCTCCTCCATTACATTCTGAGTATCACCCTAGACTGAAAGAAAAGGCTCTGTTTCTTATAAATAACTAATCTTTTTAAAAATTGTGGCAAACATTCATTAATTGAAGTCCTATCCTCACCACACAGGCTGTTCTTGGACTGTAATATAATTTGTTGTATCTGAGTATATATATATTTCTTGAGGATAGAAACTTTATCATCTCAACCTTTAAATACTTAAAAGCTGTCATCTGAGTTTTTAATATTTAATACAGGGCTCAGTATATAGTAAACATTCAACAAATATGTTGACGTAAATGTGTACCATGCAGAAGGAATGTATTAACCACAATATCGTTGTCATTCTTCATCAGCAAACTTGACCTACTTTATCTCCAAAGAAATCATCACACAGTATGCTTATATTTTTATGTATAGAGTATAGCCTTTATCCTGTGTTTATCAGCATGTAAAAGTTCACGTAAGTGTGAAAGCAGGCAACTAGAACAAATATGGCTGTCAAGAAATAACAATCTTACATCATTTAAAAATTCACTTATCTGGAATATATTTTTACTAATTTTACATAATTGAGATGTTAATGTGATTTAATATTTGGAATAGTTTTCCTATATATAAAAATTATTAAATACAATTTAAAAATGTTACTTTTCTATAATTTAGCTTTCTGGTAATGTCACCACCATTATCTTTCTAGGCTTTGTCATTTTATGTACTTCCTGGTTATTGTCACTGATTCTCTACTTTCCTGCTCATTCTCTCATATTCTTGTTAAGTTATTTTTTATTTATCTTATCACTCTACCATAAGTGAAAGCTGTGGAATGACTGAAACTTCTCTTTGCCTGGGATATTATGGTTAGCTCATAGACGGAGCTTTGAAACTAATCAGTTGTAAATTTGCCCACACATTCTGAACTGTTGCATCAGTTTTAACTGTGTTCAAGTCATTCTGGTAGATCTTATTGAGTCATCCACATTTTCCTATTGACCAACAACACAAGTTACAAAACACTTGTAATAGACTTATGGACACTGAGAAGTGACTAGTGGTTACCATTGGGGAGGGGTTGGGGTGGGTGGGAGAAATAGGTGAAGGGGATAAAGAGAAACAAAATCCCAATCATAATATAAATTAGTCACAGAGATGAAAGTACAGCATAGAGAATATAGTCAATAGTTCTGTGACATCTGTGTTGACAAGTACACTAGTTGGAGTGAGCATTTAATGTAGGTAACTGTCAAATCACTGTTGTATACTCGAAACCAATATAATACTGTATTTCAACTATACTTCAATTAAAAAAAGAACAACAAAGCACTTTCTTACATTTCCCTGGAATTGCAGACCCATATATCCTATCACATCCTTGAAATTTTCAACTGGGTGTGAAATAGCCAAACATGTCTAAAATTAAATTCTTGTTTTTCCTCTCAAACTTGCTCTTTCCCCAGTGTTCTTCATCTTCGTAATTGTCTTCCCCTTCACCTGGTTGTCAGACAAAACCTTGATGTTCGCCTTGGTTGCTTTCTTTCTCTCATACCTCGCAAACATCCCTATTGGCGCTACCTTTTACAACATAACCCTCCTACTTTTTACTTCCTGCACCGCTACCATTAGTCTAAAAATGCAGCAGACTTCTAACTGGTCTTCCTACTGCCCCTTGTGCCCTTCCCCCCCACATATCCAGTCTGTTCTTCACTTGGCTGTCGGAGCCTATTAAAACCCTAATCTGATTATGTCTAAACCTCCAATGGCTTCTTCCCACATTTAGAGTAAAATTCAAAGTCCTTAAGTGGCCTGTTAAGGCCCTGCATGATCTGACCCCTTGCTACCTCTCTCACCTCATCTTCCGGTTTCGCCATCACTCTCTCTTCTCCAGCCACACTATCCCACTTACTGATTTTTAAGCATGTTTCTACTGCAGGCCCTTTGTATGTACTATTTCTAGCCTAAAATGCCTTTTTTAAGGAATACGTAAATTTCTCACTTTATTCAAGTCACTTATTTAAATATTGCCTTGTTACGTCATGACCATTCTCTGTAACATTCTCATCTCTATAACTCTCTATCCTCTTATTCTACTTTACTTTGTAACATCAATGACAAGCTGATATGGCATATATTTATTTTTATCTGCCCCCAGTAGAATGTAAGCTCTTCGTAAAGGAAGAAATTTGCTCATCTGTAGTACCCACGCTTAGGCAGTTTTTTACATGTAGTATGTGCCCAATGAATATTTACTGAATAATGAATAAATGACAATTTCTGACTGTGACAGAATTTCTCTCTGTGCTCAATTCAGAACATACCTGATTTTTTGTTTTTCTTGCATGAGATTTGGCTCTATTCATAGGGATGCTGGACTTCAAAAAGAAAAGTATGTATTTATTTGTGCTTATATTCTGAATTATTAAACTAGTTTGTGTAGTCTTAGGATAACTCATGTCTTTTATCTTTTGTAATCTCATTCTCAGGATGATAGACCAAGAAATGAGGTTCTTTGAAATTAGAAATTTTGGCCACCAGATGGAGACCCAGTACTGACTTTTTATGAGAGATTGAGAAGTAACCATAAAAATAAGAAATACTTACATCAAATGCTTTAATTTTTTTCCCTCCTAATTTGTGTATTTCTAACAACTTTTATTCTTTAAAGATGTTTCAGGAAGGTTTGGTGTGGTTAGCAAGTTGGAGTAAAAAGGAATCATAGAATATGATTCACTGAAAGATCCATACAAAGATCAGGGTACTTGGCTGATTCTGTGGTAAAACAAGGTTGGAAGAGCACAGGCTGTTGAAGAAAGTAAAAATGTGTGGTTAAGATATTCGGAGTCGAGGGATTTGCATTCGTGGGGGAAAGGGCCAGTCAGGGAAGAGCTGCAGAGGGAAGACCTCCAGCGTGTGACTGAAGTGTGCTTCCCTGGGCTAGCAGCGTCCACAGGCCATGAAGGACACACAGTAGAGGGCTTCCAAGGGGTCTGTCAGTGGCAGAGTACATTCTGAGGGATTTTCTAACTGACCAGGCAAGTGGAATTATTCTTGTTCTTTCCTAAATGAGTGGAGGAGTTGGCAGATTTTACATCTTTATTCCTTTTATTTTCAGTGTTATTTTGGAGCCACGCAGTTTGGAGATTACATGTATGCCACATATGAGATGCCTACAGACTTTAGAAAGCTAATTTGATTTTGAAATAATTGCATTTTTACCCTCAATATATGAGGATGTAGGGGTTGTTAACTGGGAGGGCATTCCTAGAGTTACAGAATGAATAGTAGTGGAAGATCCAAAGCATTCCTCAGCCCTAAGTATTCCTGCTTACTCTTCAAAAGCATGTCTGTCTCTTGGGCAATGTTATATCTTTGTGACATTATCAAATAATGTAATCTTGATGTTTTAACCTTAATAGCCATTGCCATCTAAACCCAAAAATGAACTGACTGACTGAGAGGATACAGCTGTTAGAGTGTGTGAGATGTTTTCTGTTTTTCCCTCCAAATTTATTCTACACTAATTCTCAACCTGCTCTGTTTTCCAAAGGATGACCTTTGTGGACTGCATCAATAGGCTGTCTTGCCCTCTGGCTTTTATTTAGGTTTGGTCAATAGGATGTACTGGCAGGAGGTAAGAAGCTGGTACTGGCTGAAATTAAGCAATAAAGTAGTTAATTATAAAGGGTACTAGCTATCTATCATAGTTATCCAAAGTCATATTGCCTAATTTTCTTGATGAGAAAACTGCTACTGCTGCTCTCGTCTCCACATATCCCCGGATGAAATCGTTGCGACAGTCATCCCTACAATGCTATTTCTGCATCAGGAGCAAAACCTTATAGGCAGTGATAAATGCCCACTCCTGCCACCCATGTAAACCAAAATTGGAAGTTTCAGAGCAGGTTTTCTCATATTTCTCTCTTCTGATAGGTCAGAAAATATAATGTGCCCTTTTTGTGCTTTGGCTACCTGATATTGCTCCAAATCTGAGTTCTCTATGGACACAAACATGCTCTTCCTTAATGCAATACAATTTCATATAAGTAAAAATGAACACATGCTCATAATATCCTTAGAAGGGGCAAACCAAAGTCTCCTAAGTTATTTCATTCAACTCTGAGCCTGGCATCTCTGAGTAAATGATGCTTATTTTTCTCCTAGTTGTTTCATAATCTTGTTTTGACATTCTAAAGTTTATAGATTAAAATGTAAAATTAAGCATTATCAAAACACCCTCGACAAAAATAGTAGTGCAACAGGAGGGGGCAAGGAAATCAGGTAAACTATATAAATAGTTTATGACAAAGCAAGGAAGAAAATATGAGTAGATGATACAGCTCGTTTCTTCAAATACTTTCGAGTTCATAATTGTTTTTGAATTTCCTTTCTCACCATTAATGTCAAATGTCCCTTTTTTTTCAGCCTGTACCTCAGCTTGTTGGTTTCTTTACATGGTAGGGGATGTGCAAACCTTTGTTTCTGAGGCATCTGAGCATTTGTGGTCTTGCCTGGATGGCATTGCTCTAGTTTTTTTAGACAGTACCAGGGGGCATCCCAGGGGATCTTGAGTTCTGTTTGTATGTCCTTCTACATAACTGTCTAGTTGTCATCATAACTGTCTAGAAGCACCCATATTTTTCATTGGCAGGAGCAACAGTTCTTGCCAGTACCATCACAAGCCCACTCCCAGTTTTTAAAAATCTGTTAAATCAATTGTATTAAGAGTGTTAGGTATCTAAAATGGTCAGGTAGCAGGCTTCCTCAGTTTCCAATTCAATAGACTGTTGTGCCCCTTAATAAAAGTGTTCTCTTGAGTGATAAAAACCTCTAAACCACAAAAGTCCAGAGTAGTAGGGATGGGGCACAAATGTTATATAACTAGGTCATTAGTTGACTTCTACCATTTGGTTCTTGGAATTTTTTATTTTGACTATGGCCTAAGATATGGCACTGGAATAGATGACTAGTTCACAGCGTATTCTACATCCACTTGGGCTATATCACAACCTCACAAGGTGTTGTCTTTTGGCTAGAATAAGAAGTGGGTCTTCAGTAAACAAATTCACCATTTTTAATGATAGCTGTGTTTATGTGATGGAAGTCCCCATTAAGACCAGTGAATCCTATGAACACTAATAACTATTCTTACTTCACTTGAAAATGAGTTCTTTGTTAGAAATAAAGTGTGTGGAATATTAAAGGAGTGTGACAATAAAAGGATACATTCAGTAAGTAAGACAGATAATGGAGATGATGACAAGAATGTCAAGCAGGGAAAACAAATCCAATTTGAGAGGTAGTGTCTCTGGTAAGGACAAATGATTGGTCTTCCATTATGGGAGATTTCAGTCTAATAAACCTGCCACCAGGTGGCTGATTGGACTCTGGACTATGGTGCCTTTTGGGAAGTTTGGTGTCAATCTCTGTTGCTTGTAAATTTGTTTCTCAGCAATGAGATCATCCTAGGTGAGGTGAAGTACATATTACTGAAATATTATATTGCAGATATCTGCTTTTGTCATCATGGCCATTTTGTTCATAAGTTAGGCAAAGCCAGGTTATCTGGGAAAGAAAGTTGACTGGCATTCACAGGGTGCATTATCTTTTTACATTATGCAGAAGTGGCATCTTGGTGATCATTATGTGGGACTCAAATATTTTTATATTCTTTGTTCATTCTGGTAGGTCTGTCCATATGTCTCTTTCAGTGCGTTTTCTGTCTAATCCTCTAGTCATCTGATTTCAAAGATTCTGATCATCTCTGCAGGCATTTAAATTTTCTCATTGGTAGGATTTTACATCCCCGTTGTTTTCTGCAAGACTACTTGAATAGTAGTGCTGAATAAAACTGATCTTCCTCAGTCATTGGGTCAACTGGGAACTTCCCATGAAGTCGTAGATATGGGTTAAGAGGGAGGTGGCAGTGCAGCATGCAGTGGGTGCTGCATCCAGAATCCACACAGTTACTTGGTTCTTGGAATTGGAGACAAAAGGTATGGAAATTTGCCTTTTGCTTTGTAGGCAATATCGTAACATACCTCAGATCACTGGAGTCCAGAATCTTGACTGAGGCTTCAGGCCTCTGTATTTTCATGGAATTTATCTCCTATTCCTTGCTACACATACATCTTATCAAGGTATCTGGTTTACCTGATGCTTCCTACTATTAGATCCCGTTAATGTGATTCTGTTAGTGTAATGCAGCAGCATCATTCTCTGTGGAATATGGAAACAATCAAAGCCCATGTAGATATAAATTGTTTTACAGAGCCCGAGAATTGGCCTTCTCTGAGGCAGAAAGTTACTGCTGTCATTGCTAAGTGAGAGAAAGCTTCATTGTGTACTCTTTGTCTGTTGGATGGTAGAAAAAGAATTTTCCAGAGTGGTAGCTACATGCCAGGTTCTAGGAGTTTGGTTGGCTGACTTTAGTGAGGAGACCACATCTGGACCAGCAACTTAAGTTGGTATAATCGCTTGATTAGCTGTCCTTTTTAAGATGTATCTTGGAGTTAACTGGGGGTGTGTTAGGAATCCTTCAGCAACTTTTAAGAATTTGGTGGTGGCACTAATGTGTATAATTATCCAGAGGTACCTGGTGTTCCTGTAAATGTATTATTTAGGTAGCGAGATGGTACTCCAAAGGCTTCCACTTGGTTCTTCTTACTGTAAAAGATTTTACTTCCTAAGAGTTAATTTGAGGACTTTTCTATTTCCTAGTATATCTGTTCCAACTATATACCAAGGCCCTGGGGAAATGCCCATAGAATGAGTCTCTTGTCACACTGAGCTGTCAGAGTGATTTATGTATGAACTCCTTATATCTTTGATTGGTTGACCACAGTGGCTTTCTGGATTTACAGGGTTTAACATTAACTGAAAGCTAATGTGTGACAGTCATCCGAAGATCTAAGTGGTCCCCCCTCCCCAATACCTCACACCTCTCGGAGAAAATTAGGATTTATGGAATGTAATTTAGGTAAGCTACTCCTTCATTTAAGGGACCTCAGGTCCTGTGAATTAGCTGAGAATTAAGTGTTATGTGAAGGGATATTACTCTGTTTGGGTGGCTCCTATCAGCTATGTTCACCAGACTCGAGAGGTTTTTGGGTTATACAAATCATGTAGAATCTTAGAAAGCTCCTTGTTCTTCTCAGTCTTCTTATCAATTTTCTAATACCAAAGAAATATCACTACTACTCAGAACATGCTCATAATAATATATACTCTGACAATAACTATGTCCTCTTGAGGTGGTTAAATAGCTCCTAGGTGTGTACCATCCTGAGATCTGATGATTCCACTTGGAATCATGGTAACTTGTGACTTGTGGACATTATCATCAGTCTCTTTGCTCTGTAGGGAACAGGCACCATGACACTTTACAGAGATGCTTGCATTCTGCCAACAAATATGTTTATAAATTCCTTGATTAAGTATCGCCAGGTTCTGTTGGAGGAAGTAAGAGGATGGGTAAGTAGATCTTTCATAATGAGTGAACTCTAGCATTCCTATCTCCCCAAGTTTTAGGATTCCTTCTTATATATTATACCAAGAATTATCAGGCATTTCAACTTCATTTAATGTAGTTACATTGAGAGCAGGTGTTTCTTGGTTTTGGTTTTGGTTTTTTTAGAGGGGCCTTTACCAGTATAGATGAAAACCATCTATAAATAGATAGTACCCAGAGTACTAGTGAAATGGATGGAAAGGGTTTGGTGAGTTCTATACTTGATAAGTACTCAACAGCCAAAACTGATAGTCCCAGCTCCTGGTTGTCACTCTTTAGATTATGTGAAATTATAAAAGAATAAATATATAAGCAACCCATATGGAACTCATAATGGTAAGCATTTAAAAACTGCTGGATTTGGATGAAATCTGAGATTCCTTCTAGGTTTTTATTAATTTATCAATTTTGAATTGATCAGCAATGCAGTTTTGTGACTTACTGCATCATGGACATCTTTCCAAGTCAGTGGATGAAATGGAAGAGTATGGCTCCAGGAGAATGAAGGACTTGATCTTTGACAGAAGGAAGGCTAACTGCTCCACACCCTGAAAATCTAATGAAATCTTGGTCCACTGCTGAACTTTGTTTTTATTTTGCAACCCATATTCTGTTAATTATTGTAGACTTACATATTTATTTTTTATGATTGTTATATAAATATTATATCTTTTATGGAAGATTTTATGCTTATTCTTACCTATTTATGCTTCCAGATTAAATTGAAAATCTGATTCAATCTTCATAAAATTTAGGTGCTCTTATGTTGGGTGCATGGATATTTACAATTGTTATATCTTCTTGTTGGACTAATCCCTTTTTCATTATATAATGTCCCACTTTGTCTCTTGTTACTTTGTTTTGAAGTCTATTTTGTCTGATATAAGTCATTTTCTCATTATTTGCATGAAATATCTTTTTTCATCCTTTCACTTTTAGTCTACATATGTCTTTAAGTCTGAAATGAGTCTCTTATAGGCAGCATATAGATGGGTCTTATTTCTTCATCCATCCTATGTCTTTTGATTGGTGCATTTGATTCATTTACATTTAAGGTAATTATTGATAGGTATATGCTTATTGCCATTTTATTGTTTCTGGTTTTTGCAGTTCCTCTCTGTTCCTTTCTTGATCTCTTATACTCTTCTATTGTTATTTGATGATTTTTATTGTTATGCTTGGGTTCCTTTTAAAAATTTTTTTGTATATCTTTCATAGGCTTTAAGTTTATGGTTACCATGAAGTTCATAGATTGTTTCCTAAATATTTAACAGTGTATATTAAGTTGTAGGTCTCTTGATTTCAAACACATTCTAAAAGTACTACTTTTTTATTCTTCCTCCTCCACACTTTATAAGATGTCATAATCTACATCTTTTGTGTATGCCTAGTCTAATTTTATAATTAGTCTTCTACCTTTACTGTAGGTTTATTTTCACTGATGAAAAATATTTAGAACTTAGGGACAGTTCCATCTAAAGAAGTCCCTTTAACATATCCTTTAAGGTTGGTTTAATGGTGTTGAATTCTTTTAACCTTCATTCATCTGGTAAACTTTTAATCTGTTTTTCTGAATGATGACCTTACTGGGTAGAGAATTCTTGATTGTAGGCTCTTTTTCAATACTTTGAATAGTTCATGCCACTCCCTTCTGGTCTGTAAAATTTCTGCTGAGAAATCTGATGATAGACATATGGAGTTTCCCTTACAGGTAACTGTCTGCTTCTTTCTTGCTGCTTTTAAGATTCTCTGTTTTTAATTTTTGCCACTTAATTACTATGTGTCTTGGTGTTGTCTTCTGGGGCTCCTCTGGTTTGGGCTCTCTGTGCTTCCAGGACCTAGATGTTTATTTCCCTCTCCAGATTGGAGAAATTTTCAGCTGTTATTTCTTCAAATAGACTTTCTACTCCTTTGTTTCTCTAATCTCCTTCTGGTACCCCTATTATGCATATATTATTTCATTTGGAGTTGTCACACAGCTCCCAGCATCATCTCATTTTTAGAAATTCTTTTTTCTCTCTGTTCCTTGGCTTGATTACTCTGTGGTTTTCTATCTTCCATTGCACTGATTCTTTCCTCTGCTTCCATCAGTCTGTTCCTCATTCTATTGTATTTTTAATTTCAGTTACTGAATTCTTCAGCTTGGAGTGGATCTCTGTTGAAGTTCCATTGAGATCACCAATTCTTTTCTCCAGTTCAGTGAGCATCTTTATGACTGTTACTTTGAATTTTTTATCAAGAAGATTACTAATCTCCATTTCATTTAACCTTTTTTTCTGGTGTTTTTTCTTGTTCTTTTGTTTGGAACATATTCCTCCTCTGCCTCCTCATTTCAGCTGGGTCTCCATGTTTCTTCCTTTGTATTTGATAGATAAGCTATGTCTCCTGGTCTTGAAAATAATGGCTTTATGAAGTCAGTGTCCTTTGGTGCCCAGAAGCTCAAGATTCTTTGCTCACCAGTGCCTGGTTCTCTTTTGCAGCTGAGCCACAGTTACTGTGGCTGGGCTGTGGGCAGGGCCTTCCTTTCTGCTTGTCTGTAATTGCTGATCTCCACAGCTCACTTCTGTGTGCCCTTTGTGTGACCTGAGGTGTTTCTTCTGGGATTTGTTATTGGCAGGGCTGTCCTTTGCCTGCTGGTCAGCAGTGGTGGACTGCTGCTGGGCTGAGTGTGCTGTGAGGCACTGGGGTTGAGCCAGTGGGGCAGGGGCAGGGTTTACATTGGCTCCCACCGAGCATCTGGGCAGCTTTGCTGAGGGAGGGCTGGGGGAGCCAGGGAAGTATGGTCTGCCCTCTGCCTGCCAGTCAGCAAGATCGGACGGCTAGTGGGCTGAGTGTATAGCTAAGGTGGGTTCTCAGGGGAGTGCTGCTGTGGGGCTACCGCAGCCACCAGTGAGGGAGCTGGAAAGTTTCAGAGCTAGTGCCCACAAGCCCTGACTGGTTGGGATGAGGGAGGGCTGGGAAACTTTCATATGTCCTCTGCCTGTCAGTCAGCACAGTTGGACCACTGCTGGGCTGAGAGGGCCGGCTGGGCTGGGTATGCAGAAAAGCACCTCTGTGGGGTTGAGCTGCTGTGAGGAAGATGGAGCATTTTGGAGATGGCTCCTACAGGCACCTGACCAGTTGGGCTGAGGGAGGGCTGGGAAAGTGTCAGCTGCCTGCCCTTTCTACTCTGGAGAGAGCTCCTTCCTTCTGACTCCCGCCCTTCTGGCATACTTCCTGCTGCCAGCAAATCTTTCAAACTGCCACCTCTGTGTTGGGTCTCAGCAGGTCCGATAGAGCATGCCTGTCCTCCACAAGCAACAGGCGTCTTGGACCCCCAGAGTGCTCCAGCTCTCCCTGGTGTACCTTAATCATCAAAGCCCAGTGCAATGTGGGCTCGTATTCCCAGAGCAGATCCCTAGAGCAGATCTCCAGGGCTAGCTGTGTCGGATTCCTGAGTGCTTATCCCCAGCCCACTCCACTCCTCTCTGGGGGCCGGGATGGGGAATGGGCTTGGGTCCCGATTGGTCACCGCTCTGCCCCTTTGCCCTCTCACAGTGGTTCTTTCTTCTTCACCAGGTGTAGATGGTCCGTTCTGTAGTTCAGGTGGTTTTCATTGTTAGTATTTTCTACAGTTGCTTCAGTGTTTTGCTACAGTATGTAAGTGGGAAGAGGTTTTTGCCTTGTCCTCATCCACCATCTTTTTGCACTGCTTTCCATCCACTGTTTTCTTATGTTTGGTAAGCATCTGTGTAACCATTGCTTCAGACTCTTTGTCAGGAAGACTGCTTAACTCTGTTTCATTTAGTTCTTCTTTTCTGAAATTTGGTCATGTTTTGTTTCATACATATTCCTGCGTTGCCTCATTTTGTATGACTTTCTGTAAGTTACGTGTAAGGGCTACCTCTGCCAGTCTTGATGTTATGGCCTTGTGTAGAAACAACCTTTGGTAGACTGTATGTGCCTGGCAGTTTTGGCTGGCTGGAGGCAGGTGGGCATGGACTGGAGTTTCCTGGTGCCAGGGCCCCTGGGGCAGAGGTTGGGGGTCTCCTGTGCAGTTACTGTCTGGGGCTGTGCTGGCAGGGTGGCCAGTGTTGAAGGGGCACAGTCTGGGGAGCTCCCGTGTATGCAGCAGGCTGGGCCTCCCAGGTGGGGTGACTAGAGGTGGAGGGACACAGGGTTTCCCCTGGGTGGGCACCAGCTACGACCATGCAAATGGCAAGGTACCTTCTGGTTTGGCACTGTGGTGGTACAGTGCAAAGTGGGCTGATAGGGATGGCAAGGGTGTGGGCATGATCAGGCTGTGTGAGTGCTAAGCTTGAAGCATCTTGGTGGAACTGCTCCGTATCTGACAGGTGTGTTTGGGTGGGGGCTGGGAGGCCCCATCTGTCACATCCAGGGCTGATGACTTCACCCTAACCTTTTCAGCGCTATCATTGTGTGTGGAGAATGTAAACAATGCACTCGTATCCTCTTCCCCTCTGTACTAGCAATGTACGAAATAATATGGACAGTGTAGCTTACCCCAGACCCATCAGCATTAACAGTATTTTGGGGGGAACCTTAACAGTGGTGCTCATCCCGCTCTCCTCCATGCCAGCAGTGTCCAGGGGAACACAAATAGTGTTGCTTACCGGTATCTCTGGTCCCAGAGAGCTTCAGCAGCTTTCCTGCCTTTTGAGTTCTGAAAATCAGTTTCCTTTGATTATAGTCATTGTCTGATTTAAGCTTTCCACCTGGTGGCTTTTTTTTTTTTTTTCCTGGGACCCAAGGCAGGTGAGTCTGTGCTGTGATAGCTCAGCAATATCCCTCCATACTGCAGGACTGTGCTGGGGGTGGGGATCCCTCTGTTACTGTGTCTCTGCCATTTTTTAGGTGATCTTTTTATCCCTTGTGCAAAAGGTGTGCACTCAGGCACCAGTTGTCCCTCAGAATGAAGTGCTCTGTGTGTAGGTGTAGATTCAGTGTGTTTGTGGGAGGAGGTGGGCCCAGGCTCTTTTTATGCTGCCATCTTGGGCCCAACTACCATATTTAATTAGCTTTTAACACTGTTTACAGTTACGTTTTTAAGTTTTTGTAAGCAAATTCTTAATATCAGTGTAGTCAAATCATTTCTTAATATACTTGGGTTTTTTTTTCTGCTTTTTATTGTGTTCATTTCCAATATCTGTTTATTCTGGTGCTAGTATATTTTTTAATTATAATAAACTTATAGTATTGGTTTAACATGTCTCTATTAATAGATACAGTATTTTTAAATTTGCATGGAAATACTGAGATTTAATAATTTTTGCTGCCAATCTCTTTCATAAAAGTGTATTTATTTTAATCTCTTGATTGGTCACTTTCAAACTGCAAAATTCTTTATTATGGTTGCCTTTAAAAAAAATGACTGTTCACCTCGTTAGTGATTACTGTGTTTGGGGTGGGGAAAGTGCATATTTAACCAATATTGGAAATTATAGTTCTTGTAAGTGAGAAAGAAAAGATTAGAATTACTTTAGTTTTACTTATCTAGCTTAAGAGCTAACTGCTTTTTAGAAGCATAGAGAAAAAGTAGACAGCAGCCTCTTGGCAATAATCTACTCATTATGCTGACGGGCATCTTTTCAGTGTTTTTATTTTATTTTTTAATGCAGCCCAACTAATTAAGTAGTTGTGGACTTTTGTGAGTCAAGTGAGTAGTCTAGTGGGTTGCAGAACCCTGAGAGTGGGTGCTTCCTTAAATTTTGTGCCCTGCAAGCTTCTCTGGCTTCACTCTTGGCACGTCTAATGGTAGGCTGGGTGTATCAAGGACCACCTTTGTGTGTGGAAATAGCTGTCTTTCCTTGGAGATGCTGGTAGAATTTGTTTCTGGAGTTACTTCACAGTCCACTCATTGACAGTCACTGGCACTGGCACCCCAGGTTTTGGAACTGTTAGTGGGGTTTTTGCTTGGGATATTAGTACTATCCACTTCCTTCCAAGTTGGGAATTTCCTTCACGTACAGTAACTTAGAATTTGTCTTTTCCTCATTTTGGTCTCTCATATGGTATGTTTTAAAGAAATTTCTCATGTGTAGATGTATTATATACCCTGCCCTCCTTCAGGACTGAAATGGGTGGAGGTCTGTTACATTTTGTCATTTCAGTTTCAAAGAGGAGTTAAATATATTTGATCATTTTGTGACCCTGAAGGTTATGGTTAATACTTTGGTGTATTTTCTTCCAGTCTTTTTTCAAAATATGTATTTTATAAATATCTGAAATCAGAGTTCTGTACGATTTAATTTTCTGTTTTTTTTCCTCCTGCCAATATATTAGAACATTTTCCTAACATTTGGTAAACATATTTTTATTGCTTACATTACTACTCCATTAGAGGATATCTTGAGTTTTGCTGTGCCATTTGACTTTTTAAGATTTTTGATTATTTCTGTGTAAAAGATCTTACAGGTTTATTGACAATTAAGTTTGCTATAAGTGAATATCTGTGTACCACTATATTTTATAACCCTGGTGATGGTGGTGGAGAGATGTGCAAGTGGGAGTTGGATTATAGTTATAATGATGGGTATAAAAATGCTTTTGGAACACTGAGGTAGGAATAATTTATTTGGTGTTGGTATTTGTGGGTATGGCTTTACCAATGAGTGACATTTGAAATGGCCTTAAAAACTTAGTAGAATTTTCACTGAATAAGGAAGAGCGAGCATTCAAGGTAGAAAGAACAGCATTAATAGAGGCATGGATTAGAAAAAAATGTGGAATTCAATATTGATCTTTTTGTCTCTGCTTATAGCAGTCACCTGATAAGTCTAGACTATATCCTAGCAAATGCTTTATCATACCCTTTTTAGACCCTTATAGCTGCTAAGGAAATGTAGTCAATTAAGTTTTTTGTATATCTACGTATTTCCTCTCTCTCCTTCTGATGGCAGATGGAGAAAATAAAATGGTTAGACAACTGGTTCAAATGTGTCTCTTGTATTCTCTTGTATTCTGAGTTCAATTTCACTAATCTTGTAAGAAATTGTTTTGAGAAAAGGTAATAGCCACAGCAAGAAGGAACCAACGTGAAAATGTCTGCAAGGCCTAGTGTGGAAATGAATGGATACTTTCTCAAGACATCATTGCAGTATTTTTAGCTGGTATGAAAACTAAATATGAAAGAGAGAATGATCATTTTTGATTCTCCATCTTGTGTGCAGTTCCCTTAACACTGAGAACATTCAGGAACTGCTGAGAGTGAAGAATTCTGAGAACAAAGGACTTAAGTACATTGTAAGCTTTAAGTGGGCATTTTATATGTGTTTTAATGTTACCAGAATATATTAGGGATGGAAATCAACTCTGGAAACAAGGCTTTTATCAAATTAGTAAAAGAGCAGTGAGATTTGTTAAGGCTAGAGATGTAATGGTTAGATAATATGTCAAGTCTGTAGAGAGCAGTAATTGCAGCAAGACATTAAAGTCTGTTGAAATCACTTAAAACTTTTCAGATTTGTTAAAGTAAATCAAAACAGTGCCCCATGTCACAGCGCCGTCAGTACCTGATGAATGAACATCATGTACTGCTGTTTTCCTCCTTGAGTATTTCCACAGTTGTCCTTAGGACAGTACGGCTGTAGTTATCTGAGGAAGATGAAGACCTTTGCACCTCTAATAGCAAGCCTACAATTACTCATCAGAGGAAGACACTGCAGATGAAGTGCAACAGAAGAGAGATCTGCATTGACTTAATTTATCCATACCACCAACCTATTTAAGCTACTTAATAAAATCTGAATTTTACCCAAGACAAAACTTTATGACAGTCATCTTTTAATTTGAAAATTGGTAAATTGGCCAAAGATAATATGGCTATCTTTTTCCCCTTTTCCTTACTCAAAGTTACTTTAGAAGAGAGACACTCTGTAGGGTTAGATATGTGTTTTCTCTTAAATGAATGACACCTACTTTCTGGTAGACAGAGTGACTAAGAATACTTACACCCAGGGACAATATAAAGTTGTTGAAAATTACACTCTGAAATTAAGGTGCTGGTAAATATAAATGTCGGGGGTTCTCTCATTTTGCGCCTTATAGTTCAGAAGATCTTCCATCAGGATTTTAGGACCACAGGTATAGAATGATAGTCAACTTAGACATAGAGAGAAATGGATTTATTTAAAAGGAAATTTTGGAGAAAATTTAAATATATGAAATCTTTATTTTAAGGACTTAGGTTTAAAGATTTTTGTGAATTTGTGACTACAGAGGGTTTTTTTATTTGGGCATAACTTTTTCCCTTTTTTTAATTAAGGTATCAATGATATACAATCTTATGAAAGTTTCACATGAGCAACATTGTGGTTACTACAATACAGAGTTTATTCTGTTAGAACATGGCTTACAAAATTACCCTTTTTTCTATGTATGGAGATGTAAAGCTCTATAGAAAAATGTGGAAATATTTTACAAACTTCTCTTAAAATATATATAAAACTCAAGTGTTTTTCATAAGTTTTACCTGTTAGAGCTTCTTCAAAGTTGTGACACCATTCTTAGTGACACAAACCCCAGAATGAAAACACCTGAAAGAAAAATCTTGGGCATGGGGGTATGGTGGGGATTAGATTTGTTCCTAATTTTGTCTGTAACATTTCTTGGGATTCTCTCACTTGGTTACTGCCACCATGTTAGTTAAAAAAGGACTTTCTCCAGGACCACATCCAGACTTTAGAGGCTCTAAATAAGAAAAATATTATTGCAGAGGTGCAATGGTATGTGGAAGGTTTTATGTCATTATTAAAAATTCTAGAGTTGTAAAGGTGTCTATTATTCTCACAATCATTTTGATACTCACCATACACATATATGTGTACATGTATGTATATGTATGTATACAAATACATTTGTAAGAATTATATGTGTATTTAAAATAAAAGTTCATTTAAAATATTTTTGATGCCCTTGCTTGCATGTGCTTAATCCAGCACTGGGTGCATTAGGACTAAGGAGAAGGGTATTTCTTTCACATAACTCCTGCCTGTAACTTTCTCAGAGACATTATTGCCAGCATCACACTGAAAGCCTTTAAGCTGAAATCAGCCCATTGTACATACATATAGATACCCCCACACAGACATGTACACATGCATATTGTAGTACAACTTCAGTTTATGTGTTTGATAGGATCCTCGGTATTTTAAAACTAGTGTAACAGAAATAAGTATAGGTTGTGGGAAGAGAAAAACAAATCCTCATTCTGTTATCTCTTCAATCTGGAAACAGTAGGATTTTACTGAAATGTAAATTTCCTTGCCTAAATTATTAGTAGCAAGTGAAATTTGTTACCTGTATAAATATTGTCTCAAATTTCATGATTCCAAAAACGATCTTGTTGTCATCATAGCATTTTCCTCAGGGACTCAGAACTGATTCATTGTACAGATATTTCAGTGTGTCTGCTTGATGCAAATCATTCTATAAATATTTGGGCAAGATCTGTGTTTGAGACACAAATGATTAATATCATTCCTGACCTGAAGTTACTTCTGATAGGGGTGATGAGAAAGAGTTGTCCCTAATAAAAGGTAGGCTAGAGTAAGGTCTCCATTAATGTCCATTTAATATTTAAGGAGTAGGGCAGAGTAGCATTTAGTGTCACAAATATATTTTTAGTTTCAGACTAACAAACGTATTTTTTTTTATTCTTGTACTCCATGGGCATGGAGGTAAGTTTATTTCCAGAAAGAAAACTGTCACTGTGCTATTAAGAGACAAAGCAATTACATGAAGACTTTGAAGTTCTTCTGTGTACTTGGCCATATAGGTGGTTATCTTGCTCTTCCCACTCAAACACTGAAGGCAAACAAACAAAGGAGAACACCTGTTTATTTCACCTCTGACTGTGTTTTCTTTCATCCTGGACCCCAGGGGCCAGATTTAGTCAACAGCTGTGTTCCATGTGTGCCCAGAACCTGTAGAAATTTGTGCCATGGCTCTGCAGTGCACATGCTAATCTTTTTTTTTTTTAATGCAATAGTCATGATTGAGGTTAGTTTAGTTTTTTATTTTAGTGTTTAAAAGTAGGCACAATGAGAAATAAAACACACATGCACATAATTAAAATTATCCTTCAAAGCACAATGGAAATACTGTCATATCCATCTTAATATTTGGCCGCGAAGAAGTTACGTGAAGAGTTGCCCTCTCTATAGCCTACCTTCTCAGAGCGAGGGGAGGAAGCCTAGTGGCTTCCACAGTGATAAATCAGCAGACTTTAACCAGGTCACTATATGCTATGGAATTTATGATTGAAAAGGGGATATGGAAACTTCATCTTTGCAAGCAGGACATTGCTGAAGATAGAGCTATGTGGGGGTCGCAAATTAGTCATATTTCTTGAGTATTTTAGGTTGTGTGTGCTACAGCTGATATTTAGGTATTCCTCATAAAGGATTTTTTAAAATGTTAGCAGCTCTGCTGTTATGAACCCTCATGTTTCATAGGGAGATACAGGGCTGACTAGTCAACTTCCTCTGCAGTAGAAGAGAAACTTAATGTTTCTGGAGATTCTGTGGTGACTTCATCCTTATTTGCAATGCTGCCTTGTTGCCAGAGGCTCCTCGTTGTGTTCAAAAGTGCTGCAGCAATTCTGCCAGGTCTCTTTTTAAAATGAGTTTATTTTAAATGTGCCTTATTTTAAGACAGCCTACATTCTTTGTAAACAATACCCCCACACCAAATAAATCAAGAAATAAATGAGAGCTCAAGATAACATCAGTTTGTCAAAGTCCTGATGTGGTGGTGACAGAAATCAGCCAGTTATGATAAATGACAAAAGTAAATGGCTAACTTGATTAACATTGTCCTCTTTTAAAATCATCTTTGTAAGTTCATGTATTGGGCCATATCATCCTCCTGATAATCCAGTGGACCCACTATCCCATATTCATGTTTTCACTAAGAAAGAACCTACTGTTTTGAAATGATAAGGAAATAGTAGATTTGTTCTACAGTAGCATCATAAAAGGTTTTACTCTCTTCAGTTTCTGTTACTCATTCTTCCTTTGATTGATGTTATGTAGTCTTTGGTGGACTTTCTGTAAGTCATTTTTTTAGCTTGTTTCTTACAAATGATGCTTTATGACTTTATCAGTACTGGTGGTTTCTGCAGCATGTGCTTATTTTTCTTCTTTGCTTTCATTAGAGGCATACCAACCAACAAGCAACACATCACTGTTACCTTCTGATCATCTTCCCAGCCTGGCCAGGCACAGCTCACTAGAGATTTCTTGGATCTCAGGCTATCTCCGTAAGTGATCATGAGGCTGGTTAAGGGAAACAACCAGCTACAAACTCTAGATAATTTTTTTTGACATAAATTATGTAAAAATTGTAATATATTTGAAGACTACACGCTTTATTAGACATTTCTAAACTTTATAATAAAAGTAAATGATTTGAATTTTGATGAGATGATGGCCTACTCAATTAAATGGGGTAATCAAGGTTGTCAAGATGAGTGGAAGCATTTTGGCTGAAGTTTCCTGTTGACATATATGGATTCTCCTCCATTTCTTCCCTGTCTATAAAATTCTCCAAGGCATCCATGATTTAGGAAACTACTCTTTAAACTGCCCATGGTAGCCAAAATGTTGGAATATCTTCTGGGCTGCTAAAGTGCCTATGTGTATGATTTGGAAGATTTCATATCCTTGTTGAAATTGAATTAGTAACAATATGGTTAGATGAATCCTGTGCCCAATCATGTTATTGCCTGTACATGTGCTTATTACATACAGGTATTGTCCAGTTGTGTGTTTCTGCATAGACCATATTATTGGATTTTTAGCACATGCCATTTGCTTCTTTCCTGTGATAATTTTAGTATAGATTTAGAGAAAAAATGTCTGGCTCCAACAAGTTGTCATTGATTTAGATTACACTTATTACTATTATTTCCATATTATCATGTTAATTCTTTCAAATACCAGTATATTTGTTAACAAAATAGAAGTTTTCAGTTCTTAGCAGTTTTACCTTTTACTTCTGCCCTTTTCTAATTGCTGACATGTTACTATTAACAGAAGCTCAAGGGCAATTCTGCACAAATTCTTTTTGTACTCTTTGCTGAAGGAATGTCTTTTGATACATGGATTTATCTGCAGTTTTTCCTCTGTCCAATTTAGTGATCAGCCTGTTTAGAAGGATACACTTTCATAGTTGTGGGGAAATGAACATGCTGTGCTCATTCCTCAGATTCTCTGGAAAAACAAATATTTAGGAAAAGCAAACTGTAGTTAACATTTCTTATTTTTTCTTGATTCTCAGAGTTTTATGGTTAATATAAAATGAAGTTCAGTCTTCACCTTTCAAACCTTCTATTTCCATTTTCCTTCTTCGTTTTTCTTATCAAGTGGATAGTTTGAGTTGAGGGAAAATAAAAATGTACTCATATAAGAGATTCTGAATAAAGAATAATAGAGCACTGAGTCTCTCATCCAGTTCAGAGGTTTCAACATTTATATCTTATTTCAGTGGAACACTGTTCAATTAACACGTGGTTGAGCTCTCTGCAGGCTAGGAAAGCATCTTGTAAGGTTTGTGCTGCTCTGTGAGACTTGTTTGTAGCAGGAGTTTATGACATGTCTTCAGAAGGCAAAAAGTTTTACTAGCCTTATCTTTGCTTAATTATGGATATACTTTGATGGTTTTATGCAAGTTGCTAGTTACTGTTAAGGAATTCTAGGATTAAAAAAAATAAAATTTATTGTTTAAATAATTGGAAAACAGATTGATTTTTTCCTATATTTTAACTAGTAATAACAACAAAATATTCATATCCCCAGTTTGGGAAGCAGCATCACTGATATCTTTTGAAAGGCTCTGTATGACCCCCTCAGTCGCAGCATCCTCCCTGCCTGTTAATGTATCTATATTCCTGATTTTGGTGATTATCATTCCAATGCTTCTCTGTATAATTTTACCACATTTTTATCTAATTGAAAATAGGCTATTTGATTTTACATTTTTCAGACATTTTTCATCGTGTATTGTAGAAATTCATCCAGTTTGATGAATGTAGCTGCAATTAACTTCTTGATACTGATAGATTGTGTTTCTGTTTTTGTCTAGCTAGATGGTATGAACTTCATTGATCCTTTTAAATGATGAGCTTTTAGTTTGATTTTCTGCATTGTTTTTTGGTTTTCGACTTTATTGATTTCTGCCCTTATCTTTATTATTTCTTTCCTTCATACTTTTGATTTTATTTTTCTAGTTTCAGTTTAAAGTTTCAGGTAATTTATTTGAAACTTCTTTTTTTTATATGAGCATGTAATCCTATATATTATTGTCTCAGTTCTGCTTTATCTCTGTCCCATACATTGTTACATTGTGTTTTTACGTCACTGGACATATTTCTGATTTTCCTTGTCATTTCCTATTAGATCCCTGGTTATGTAGAAATATATATTTATTCTCCACGTATTTGGAATTTTTCCACCTATTGTTCTATTATTGATTATTGCTTAAATCCTTTATGACCAGAGAACATACTTTGATTACTTAAATTCTTTTAAATATGTTTTAGTTTGTTTTATTGGCTCTAATGTGTTCTGTCAGTGTTCATATGTACTTAAAGAAAATGTATATTATCTTTTGAGAATTTTTGGGTGGAATTTACTATAAATGTCAAGTAGGTTAAGTTGTCAAGTATGTTAGGTCTCCTATATCCTTTACTGATGTTTCTTTTTTTTTTTTATTTTGGTATCATTAACATACAGTCACATAAGCAACATTGTGATTACTAGATACCCCCATTATCAAGTCCCACCACATACCCATTACAGTCACTGTCCATCAGCATAGTAAGATGCTAAAAAGTCACTACTTGTCTTCTCTGTGCTATACTGCCTTCCCCATGCTCCCCTCAACATTAGGTGTGCTAATCGTAATGCCCCTTATTCCCCTTCTCCCTCCCTTCCCAACCACCCTCCCCAGTCCCTTTCCCTTTAGCAACTGTTAGTCCATTCTTGGATTCTGTGAGTCTGCTGCTGTTTTGTTCCTTCTGTTTTTTCTTTGTTCTTATGCTCCACAGATGAGTGAAATCATTTGGTATTTGTCTTTCTCCACCTCACATATTTCACTGAGCATAATACCCTCTAGAACCATCCATGTTGTTGCAAATGGTAGGATTTGTTTTCTTTTGATGGCTGAATAATATTCCATTGTGTATATGTTCCACCTCTTCTTTATCCATTCATCTACTGTTGGACACTTAGGTTTCTTCCATTTCTTGGCTATTGTAAATAGTGCTGTGATAAACATAGGGGTGCATATGTCTTTTTGAATCTAAGAAGTTGTTTTCCTTGGGTAAATTCCTAGGAGTGGAGTTTACCCAGTCAAATGGTATTTCTATTTTTAGTTTTTTGAGGAAACTCCATACTGCTTTCCACAATGGTTGAACTAGTTTACATTCCCACCAGCAGTGTAGGAGGGTTCTCCTTTCTCCACATCCTCACCAGCATTTGTTCCTATTCTTTTCTATCTTGGCCATCCTGACTAGTGTGAAGTGATATCTCATTGTGGTTTTTATTTGCATTTCCCTGATGATTAGTGATGTGGAGCATCTTTTCATGTGTCTGTTGGTCATCTGAATTTCTTCTTTGGAGAATTGTTTGTTCATATATTCCACCTATTTTTTAACAGGGTTATTTGCTTTTTGGGTGTTGAGGCATGTGAGGTCTTTATATATTTTGGATGTTAACCCCTTGTCAGATATGTCATTTACAAATATATTCTCCCATACTGTAGGATGCCTTATTGTTCTGCTGATGGTGTCCTTTGCTGTACAGAAGCTTTTTCATGATGTAGTCCCATTTGTTCCTTTTTTATTTTGTTTCCCTTGCCAAGGAGATGTGTTCAGGAAAAAGTTGCTCATGTTTATATTCAAGATATTTTTGCCTCTGTTTTCTTATAAGAGTTTTATGGTTTCATGACTTACATTCAGGTCTTTGATCCATTTTGAGTTTACTTTTGTGTATGGGGTTAGACAGTAATCCAGTTTCATTCTCCTGCATGTAGCTGTCCAGTTTTGCCAACACCAGTTGTTGAAGAGGCTGTCATTTTCCCATTGTATATCCATCACTCCTTTATTGTATATTAATTGACCACATATGCTTGGATTTATATCTGGGTTCTCTAGTCTGTTCCATTGGTCTATCAGTCTGTTCTTGTGCCAGTACCAAATTGTCTTGCTTACTGTGGCTTTGTAGTAGAGCTTGAAGTCAGGGACCGTAATCCCCCCAGCTTTATTCTTCCTTCTCAGGATTACTTTGGCTACTGGGGGTCTTTTGTGGTTCCATATGAATTTTAGAACTATTTTCTCTAGTTTGTTAAAGCATGCTCTTGGTATTTTGATAGGGATTGCACTGAATCTGTAGATTGCTTTAGGCATGATGGCCTTTTTGGCAATATTAATTCTGCCTATCCATGAGCATGGGTTGTGTTTCCATTTATTGGTATCTTCTTTAATTTCTCTCATGTGTGTCTTATAATTTTCAGAGTATACGTCTTTCATTTTATTATTTTTGATACAATTGTGAATGGAATTGTTTTCCTGATTTTCTGCTAGTTCATCATTAGTATATAGGAATGCATGATGTTTATTTTCTATCTTCATTAATTGTTAGAAAAAACTATTGAAGTTTCCTACTATAGTTGTGAGTTTTTGCAGTTATTCTTTGAGCTCTCTCATTTTTTGCTTTAGTATTTGGAAGCTCTGTTCTTAGGTACATACACGTTAAGGATTATTATGTCTTCTTTATGAATTTTCACATTAACATGATATCTCTTAAATCTGGTAGTATTCCTTTATGAAATCTACATTGCCTTCTGAAAGTGATGCCTGTTTTCTTTTGATTAGCATTTTCTCATATATCTTTTGCCAAACCTTTTTTAAAAATTTCTCTTTGTTTTTATAAGAGTTAGAGTTAAATTTTTGTAGACAAAATATAGTTTGGTCTTGCTTTTTTATCCAATCTTTCAATCTTTGTCTTCTAATTGGTTATTTAACCCATCTATACTTAATGTATTTTTAATATTTTTTAAAAGCTGCCACTTTGCTAGTTTTCACTTATGCTGTTTGTTCCTTTTTTCTTCCTTTTCTGTCTTATCTTAGTTTAATTCAACATCATTATGATTCAATTTACTTCCACTGTTAGCTTTTTAGTTATATCTTTGTGTTGCTTTCTCTAATGGTTGCTCTAGGGTTTACAATGTATATTTTCTGGTATTAAATGGTTTCATACTGCTCTTTAATTTTTTTAATTAGAACTGTATGGATTTTACTAAAAATCTTTTTTGTGTATATTGATATAGTGTGTGCTTCCTTTTTAAGAAAATTAATTTGATAGATTTCATAAAGCTGGACTCTTATCATATTGTATTCATCCTTTTACTACATATTTCTTATATTCAACATTTTCATTATGAGATTTAACCAGTTTTATACATGAAAATATGTCTTATTCATTTCAAATACTTCATAGTATAAATCATATTAATAAATTACAGCTTGTATATTTGATTCTCTACTCTGTACAATTAGTTCTTATTTTTGTTAATCAGTGCTGCAATGAGTATCTTTGTATATGTCTCCTTATACTTTTACTTTGTTGACTAGAAGAGCAAATAGGGGGCAGCCTCATTCTATAATGTCAACTAGGTCAAATTGTTTGACCATACTGTTGAAGCTCTCCAAATGCTACTGATTTTCTGTCTACACTCCTAAACATTTATGCCCTTAATATGAGAGCTTCATAATAAATAAAGCAAACAACTGACAGAACTACAAAGGAGAAATAAACCCACAAAGCGAAAAACTGAACAGAACCATGAAACAGACATAAATTCAAATTATAATAGGATATTTCAATACCCCAGTGTTAGTAAGAATAGGTTTGAGAATATAATCAGTCAACTCAACCTAGTTGACATTTATAGAATGCTTCATCCAAAAACAGAATATATATTCTCAAGTGTGCACATTTGCCAAGACAGACTGTGTTCTGGAATACAGAACAAACCTTTTATTTCTAAGAATTATAATCATGCTAAGTTTGTTCTCTAACAGTGAAATTAAACCAGTGTTAAACAAAAAACCATCTGGGAAAATCCCCCAAAATTAAAAAATAAAATAAAATCCATAGGTCAAAAGAAATTATATGTAACATTAAAAATATGTTGTACTTTTGTTTTCATTTATCAATATTTGTGGGATGTAGCTAATGAAGTTCTTAGAGGGAAATCTAGCATTAAATATTAGAAAAGGAGAAGGGTCTCAAATCAGTATAATAAGATTTACCTTAAGAAAAAAAGAGCAAGTATAACCTAAAGCAGGTAGAAGTAAGGAAATAATATAAGATCAGATATAAATTAAGTTGGAATCAGAAAAACAAGAGAGAAAATTTTAAAAATAAAAGCTTGTCTTTGGAAAGATCAATTAAAAAAACTAAGAAAAAAAATTGAGAAGATAACTTTTACTTATATTAGGAATTAAAGAAGGAATACCAGTATAGATCTTTCAAATATTGAGATGATAAGGGACTATATGAGCTTTATGTCTCTAAATTTGGTAACTTAGATGGAATTGATAAATTCCTTGAAAGACGAAAAATACAGAAATGCCATCAAAGAGAAGTAGATAACCCTAATAAGCATATTCATTAAAGAGTGAATTCATAGTTAAAAACATTCTAATGAAAATTCCATACCCAGAAAATTTCACTGGTGAATTCTTTCAAACAAGGCAGAAATATGAGTCCTACATAAATTCCTCCACAGAAAATGGAAGAAGAGGGAACACTTCCCAACTCACTTTTGAGAGGCCACCATTATCCTGATACTAAAACCAGCCAAAAACATTATGAGATAATAAAACTATATGCCAGTATCCCTCATGTACATCTGAAATTATCATCAAAATGTGTACTACTATTTTAGCAAGTGTCTGCTGTCATTCTCTTAAAATATATACTGTCATCCTGATAAGGATTTGAAAGATGCAAATTTAAAGTAGATTTTTTAGTATCACACATGTTAAATTTGTTTTGCTGTATTTAAAGCCTGTCTCGGATTTTTGACATTTGGACTTTCAATTAAAATCAGACCTTTGTTGAGTTTGAGTTGATTAACCTTTTGTGGTGGATAACTTTCCTTTAAATAATGCCAAGAGATTCTCTGAGGTAAGAATGCACTGAATACTTATTTATAGTTATAATATTACAATTTGTCTTCAGTTTCTATTTAAATGGGATTAAGTATTAATCATCAATGAAAATAAAGTTTACTCTAAAGTTTGTTTTTTTTAAAACAAAAACCTCTGAGTCCAATTTATTTGGTATCACGTGAGAGAATTTGGAATTCTTAGACATTTGTTGTAGTGTAAAGTGTCAATTCCTTATCTTGAGACTTAGGTGTATTTCAATGTCTGACCCTACACTTAATTTGTAACAGTGTGCTATGCCAGGTCATGTAAGTATATTCTAATTTTAGACCTGAATCTAAAGTCTGGAGTGTAAATAATTTTACACTTTGGTCCATAGTTACAGTGGTTCACATCACAATTCCAACCAATAAAATGCCTTTTTGACCAACCATCCAGGACTTTTTGCCCAGGACTGTGGCAGGTTCCCAATATGTTAGACTTCTAGTGCTGAAGCTGGGTGAACTGGGAGGAATTGGTCACCTATATCATTCTAAGTGTTTTTTTTTAATGTCCCATTGAATGATTAATATATTCTCTTCAATATAGTAGATGAAAAATAGTATCTGAATCATTGAACACAATTTTTCAAATGTAATGGAAAATCACTTTCATTTTGCTTGTGACATGACTGTCAATTGTTAGAAAGGAAATCTGCAGGAACCACTTGTACATGCTTTGTGGACATTACTGTGATCATGTAGCTGTCCTGATATAAATATACTGTATGTTATAATTTCTGGGATAGGAAAACATAAAACACTCATTCATGAAATGTTGTTTTCCCTTATTTTTCTTTTCTGGCAGGAAAATAATACCAACAGAATTTTTAGCCATCAAAAAATGAATATAGGAATCTGTGTTCATTGAAGATATCAATGCTACCTTCAAGTTACCATGTGCTAGAACTCCATTGTATGATATATACTGACTACCTAGTAAGTTACATGTGAAAAATAGCTCAGGCGCCGTCATACTAAGGATGTGGAAGATGTTTCTTTTGCTTTTCCTTCTGTAAGAATCTGTACTTTGGTAGATTTCTTAGTGTTTTTGTTTTGTCTAGTTCTTTAATCCAGTGATGGGTGGAGCAATAGGAAAAGGGCTGAATAGCTAGGATTGAGGAAGAAAGAAGAAGGAATGAGAAACCATGAGTAAGCACATGAGATTTAGACTAACAGGAAATTAATAAGTGATTCAATCTAAAGATTGAACTCAGCCCCGAATCAACTTAGGTGTTGACTCCCTGTTCTACGTCCCTATGTCTACTTAGACACAAATTGCCTGGGTGTTGTGGTATGGATAACGTAGGCAATCTTTACAGCACAATAGCAGGTCTAACCCTATCGGCATCACAAAAGTGAACTTCCGCCTTTCCCTGGCTCAAGGCTTACCCACAGTGATGTCTACATGTTTTACAGCAAGTGAGACAACATGGATATAAAACTCCAAACTGTTTTTGGCTCTATCAAGCTGACCAGACTCAATAAGAGAAGAGTTTCTTGGTTACCCTTTTATGCATAATTCAGAATCTACTTTGTGATCTTGTTTTTTTGCTTTATAATTCCTTCCAGTCATACCTAAACTTTCCACTAAGGGGGGGATTAATTAGACCAAATGTAACCCTGCTCCTAGTAAATATTCACATTACTTGCATGTAGTTTTTCTTATTATAATGCTATTTCATAAGGCAAGATTTTCATAGCTAGGATAACTAAAAATGGAATATGCACATTCCCCTTGTTATATTCTTCTTTGACAAGTTCCTACTATGATCTTGGCTTCCATTCCTTATGTGGTCTAATGAGGGCAAACCAGACTCTCCTGATGGGTATTCTCCACTGTTTATAAGATACTTTGTAGATCACAGTAAAACTATAAAATGTGATCTCTACTGTCAATAAACTTAAAATCTCTATGCTTGGCCTCAAGAATAATACTCCTATAATCAGAGCAAAATTAAGAGATAAACAATATAATCCTGTTTTTAAGGGTAATTTTAAGTTAATATAAACTCAGTGAAGAGCTTTGGGTGAATATGGGTTTGAGCTGACTGGATAGATGTAGACAGTATTGAGGTAAGGAAAATAAATCAGCATGCAGATAATTCTGACAACAAAAGTAAGTGTGATCTCTGTATGGTTGTGGGAAGGAATTAATGAATTATTCCCACAATATTGTGAAAGGAACTAATCAGAAAACCTAAAAAATCCTTGATGGAAATGTGTACTTATGACTTCAGTCCTTTTATAGTTATTGAGACTTATTTGATGGCCCAGAATAGAATAAATGTTCTGGGTGCATTTGAAAAGAATATATTCTGTTGGTATTGAGTGGAATGCACTATACATAACAGTTAAGTCAAGCTGATTGATCGTATTTTTGAAGTCTTTTATATCCTTGATTTTTTCTGCTTGTTCTGTCAACTTAGAGCGTATGGAAATCTCAAGTTATAATTGTGGATTTGTTTTCATTCTCCTTGCAATTCTATCAGTTTTAGTATCCTGCATTTTGAAGCTCTGGTTTTAGATGCAGAAACATGTAGGACTGTCAAGTCTGTTTGATGAATTGACCCCTTTGTAATTATGAAATGTTTTTTTATTACTGATAACTGTTTTATCTGAAATATGCTTTGTCTTTCTGGATTAGTGTTATCATGGTATATATTTGTCCATCCTTCTAACTTGAACCTATTTTTGTTGTTATATTTAAAATGCATTGTTATAGGCAGCATGTAGTTGGGTATTGCTTTTTTACCTAATCTGACCATCTCTGTTTTTCAGCTGGGATTATCAGACCATTTATATTTACATTTAATGTGGTTGTTGATATGGCTATGTTTGTCATCTTGTTATTTTTTATTTGTCCCATCTATTTCTTAGTTTTTTCTTTATTTCTGCCTTCTTTTTGGATTGATTCCATTTTATCTCCTTTGTTGGCTTATTAGGTATAATTCTTAGTTTTAGAATTTAGTGGTTTCTTTAGGGCTAAAGTTACATCTTTATACTTCAGGTGAGAGTATACCACTTCACATATAGGATAAGAATCTTAACAATTGTATACTTCCATTTATTTAACATATTGTTTACATACATTTTACTTAGACATATATTATAAATCCCACAGTAAATTGTTACTATTTTTGTTTAAGCAGTTATATTTTAAGGAGATGCAGGTCATTAGAAAAAAAACTAACTTGTATATTTATCCATGTAGCTACTGTTTCCAGTGTGCTTAATTCCTTTTTGTAACTCATATTTTCATCTGTTACCATTTGTCTTCTTGAAGAAAATGCCTTCTTCGTTCAAGATTTCTTGCAGTGTGAGTCTGCTGGTGATGAATTCTTTCAACTTTTATATGATTGTAAAATTCTTCATTTCACCTTCATATCTGAAAGATACTTTTGCTGGGTATATAATTCTAGGTTAAGTTTTGTTTCTTTCAGTTCTTAAATATGTTTCTCCACTTGCAGGGTTTCCAGTGAGAAATCTGCTGTCACCATGATGTTTCTCCTCTCCATTTAATGTGTATTTCCATTACATCCCTGACTGTATTTAAGATTTCTTCTTTATCATTGATTTAGGGTACTTGATAATGATGTGCTATGGTGTAGCTTTCTTTTTTGGTGCTTGGAGTTGGAATTGTTGTATTTTTAGGTTTATAATTTTCATTATGTGGGAAGTTTCTGTCTGTTATATCTTCACATGTTTTTTTTCTGTTCCAATACCCCACCCTCTACTGGCACTGAGTTAAAGTAATCAATGGCTTGGGTGGATCTCTACCATTATTTGTTTGGCCCTTAGTTTTTGACCTAAGGCCCTAACTATACATTCTGGCATTAACATTTTTTTTAATCACTTACCAATACTATCAATTTCCATTGCTTTTGTAACTTCCTTTCAGTTTATGACATTTGTGCATTTAGGTAAGTAGATAAAGAGTAGATGAATTAAGTGCTGCTATCTGAGTTACATTTTAGCTTTTTGGTCTTAATTTTGAAGTAAATTTTTATAATTTTCCCTGTGCTCTGATGTTATTTCATTTAAATTTAGAACTATGCAATTATTACTTTTGAATCTTAATGACCCATTTCATGAGTAGCTAAACTTAGAAGGCTAGAGTAAAGAAAGTTGGAGTAGGTCTGTACATTGTATTCTAACACTGTAAAATATAGTTTGCTTTTCTCTAATTTAAAATCTTATTTAAATCCCAAGTGTCTATACCTTCCAAGTTATGTGATAAAATTAAATTAAGTTTCAGTAAACATTATCTATAAGCTACAATATGAATGGAGTATCAATTATTTAGGGGTGGGAGTCACTAATATGGATATAATGATTTCTCATTAACACTAACAACTTCAGAGCTGTTATTACATCATATTAAAATAGTGATTTAGCTGCTTAGTAAGCAATTAAATGCAAAGAGTGTTATGCTATCTGCCCACTAGGAGTTGGTAAATGTTGCCAAATGCTAATGATTCATTTCCTAATAACACAAGGGAGTATGAGGCCATAAGTTTCAGTTAAGGAGGTTCTGTCAGGACTGGACTTGGCACTGGTGCAGAGGCAGAATGGTGAGATAAGAATACAGGCATGGCTGTAGGTCTAGATTTGGATCTAGTAGTTGTGTAACCATGAGCAACTTCACCTTTCTGAATGCTCAGCTTTGCTTCTGTAAAATGCTCCAATTTGTTGTAGGATTATTATTATTATAAATAGTAACATTTTTATAGGATTATTGTAAATAAAAGTAATGTATATACACACATAACTATATGCACTTAACTATACACACACATACATATATATATATAAAATGGCTGCCATATTATTGTTAGGGGATGAGCTGGAATGTATCTGGCTGTTGCTTTCTGTTGTGTCTAAGATAGCATTTTTCTCAAGAAAACAATACTGTGTAGGAAGGGATTGGAAAAGAAGAGTATTGTCTTTGTTGCAGGATATTTGGAGGGAAGATGAGGCAGCCTTATAGTTGATTTTTAAAGTTCCTTTTTCATTGATGAAGAAATCCAAAGGAAAACCTAGAAACAAAATGCCTAACCAAAAGCTTTGTACCAACATAGTATGGAAACCAAGAACAACTTGTTTTGTTGGTAAATGTATTGCAAACTCGGGGGCTTATGGTTTTCTCAAGTAGTATCAAAATGAGAAATGATCTTTTTTTCTTCTTGGGTCCAATGGCTACATCTTTTCTTTAACATTTGGTAAGTCAATGGACCCAGATTAGGTAATTTCTGTTCAGGAATTAATATAGGATAGTGAAGATCATCTGAAGTCAAGATACAGAAGACCCAGTTTCAAATAGTACTTTGTTTTTTTTAGTAGGACAACAACAAAATCCAACACAAAAATTAGGGTATAGTGGCTGCAGCCTGGGATAGGGTGTGCAAATAGAATGAATCAGAAAAATTAGTGGTTTGAAGTTTTTTGAATATTAACAGATAAGGAATCTCTACTTTTAGAGGAGACCCTAATCTGATATTTTGTCATTGGACTTTCTTGCTCCCAAAGACTGTCAGTAATTGCTTTGGTACTAAGGTCACGTAGTTTATGCAGTGGTAATACTATTTTGAAGACTAATTTTCTGAGCATAATGAGCAATTAATTATTTCTTTTAATGAGTATTCATAAGATACCTATTATGAGTTGGGGACTGAAGATTGAACAGTATAAAGACAGACAAAATCCCAGCCCTGATGGAGCCTCTATTATACTAAAGGGAAGGCAGACAACAAACAAATGAAAACATTTACTGTGTTGCAATATAATAAGTGATATGGGGGGAAACAAAGCAGGAAAGGGGGATAGCTCCGTGTGTGTGTGTAAGTGTGTGGAAGGGGGTCTCATTGAGAAGGTGAGATCTGAACGAACACCTGAAAGAGTTCTGTGAGTGAGTCATGGTGGGTGTGTAGAGGAACAGTCTTCCATATCAAAGTATAAAGGCTTTTTGTGGGCTTTTGAGCAGTCTCTTCTATTTGAAGAACAGCAAGGAAGACAGTATTCTTGGATCAGAGTTAGTAAAGAGAGAGAAAGAGATATCAGAGATCATGGCACGCCAAATCATAAAGACCTTATAAGCTGTTGTTGCTTGGAGTGAAATGAGAAGCTAAGGCAAGGCTTGAGAGAGGACTGATGAAATTTTGACATATTTTTAAAGGTTTACTTTAGTTTCTGTATTGAAAGTAGAATGTAAGGCGGGTAGAGAGGAAGTACAAAGCCCAATAATGTATTAAACAGAACTCGGTTAGTGGGTTGCTCACTGTCTTCAGTATATGTATTGTGCCAGGGAGATTAGTGAATACCCATTAAATCTCTGAGATTGGTGGGGTTGGCTTCCTTGAGGGAAATGTAATTTCCTTTTGGTAGTAAGGAAATATTCCTAGGGCATGCAGAGGTGTCCTTTCTCCTATTAGTGGTGACTTGGTGACAGGAAAGTGAACTTGCTGCCTCTGGCTCACCTGGATGTTTCAGATCTATTTCTGGAATGCAGGTTTTATGAGATATGCGTGGAGCTACTTCCTTTTTTTCCAATTTAAAAGTCCCCTAATTGGGTTGAGTTCAGATTCTGTGTCATGGTTCTGTTTTGCTGGAAGAGGCTAATAAAGAAGGAAGCTGTGTTATTAGGTGTACAACAAAAGGAGTATAGTAATTAGGCAGGATTGTCCCTCCATTGGACAAAAAGCTTTAAGAAACTCAGGCAGACAGCAAACAAAAACCTAGCCCATGCATACGGTTGTAGATACCTGATGAAATCTTAGAAAATGTGTTCACATTTATTCTCCAGCAGTGATGTTCTATTCCCAAAGCATTCCGCACTGTGATAGGTGTATCATTAGTCTGATAATCTCAAGTTAATTCTCTTGCTTTTTGCAAGGTTTGCTCTGTAGTGTTGGTTTAAGGCAGAAGGCGAACAGCTTAATGAGATTGGTCTAAGATACTGCAGGTTAGGTGGGGATGTGGAATTAGAGCACATGTATAATAGTCTCAACATTCTTTTTGTTGATTTATAGAATTGGAAAAGATGATTTTAAACTTCTTAATTAAGCATGAATCTGCCCCAAAGCAGGAAATGTTGTTTCTACACACACATCAAAAATAGATACTTTTTAAAGTTAATCATTTTTATAACTTTAGATTAAATAAGATGTGAATGAAATTGAGTGGTTATATATATATATATCCATGTGCGTGCATGTGTGTATACACATATACATATGTACATATGTATGTATATATGTTTGTTTACTTCTTGGAAGCATTTCCAGCACAACTGAAACAAGATACTGGGTTCTATTTTGTGTGAACTAAGACAGTGAAACAAAAACTACATTTCTCTGTAGTGAAAACTAAGAGGTTTACATAAAAAACAAAGGTGTAGAAAAAATTGCTACCATAATAATTTTGGGGGAGACCCCTAAACATCCCAAATATTTGAAGAACTCATTCTAATTTACACAGCTATTTCTCTGCCCCCACCAGCTGTTTGATTCAACAACTACAAGTGAAAAGCATGTGGAAAAATGTTCTCCTTTGTCAGTTATGAAATGTTTTAGTTGAATTAGCAGAACCCCACAAAGTTGGAAGGACCAGAGAACTCAGAGGCACTTTTGGCTCACTAGGGATGTTACGGGGGTAGAACTTACTGAAGATGTTCCCACCACCCAGCTGAGTGCCTGGCAAACACCATTCTACCTGTGATGTGTTGGATCTTAATCCCATCTCCCCATGGTATCTGCGCCGAGGATGCACAAGGCAACCAAAAATCCATCATCTCTGCTTTCTGCATGACTTGACACGGCACATTCTGCACCTGAGCCCTGCCAATCTTACCTCATTCTGCCGAGGCTGCTGTCCATCTGCTGAGAATGCCTGATCTGGGACTGCTACTCCACGGTGGCTTCCTTATACATTCTTCTTTGCAGTAACACTTCTACAAAGTGTACTATTTCTCAGCTTCTTGAATGTTATGACAATCTTCTTTTAAGTTATAGCATCTTTTTGTATATACTGTGTGGTTGTATTTTGTTGTGTGCACTCATTCTTAATTAAGAGATTATTTTCCTAGGTGTAGCTTCGCTATTATTGAGATTGAATGGTTTGTCCTTGTTCTCACTACCTGCTTGTTTTCTTTAAAACTTTTGTTATTAGTTTCTGTTTCAAAATTGAAAAATTAATACATGTTTATGGTAAAAAATCAAAGCAAAACAGGAAGATATACAATGGGATTTGAAGTAAGACATACCTGGTTGATGGGCCCAGGTCCATGCTTTACTAGCTGCATAAGCCTTAGTAAATTACTTAAACTTCACTTCTTTTGCATGTAGCTGTCCACTTTTCCCAGCACCACTTACTGAAGAGACTGCCTCTGCCCATTGTATTTTTTGCCTCCTTTGTTATAGACTAATTGACCATACAAGCATGGGGTTATTTCTGGGCTCTGTCTTCTGTTCCATTGATCTTTGTGTCTGGAGGTATTTTCACCTTGCAGGTGAGGAAAGTCTGAGTTCACTTGAGCATGTCAAGATCACATCCATTGTCACTGACAGGCACAGAATTTTAACTCATCTCTTGGGTTTCAAGTATATCTCCCTTCACAGAGCTGGTGGGTGACCTGTTAGGTGTGCAGGAGTACTTACTAATTGAAGATACGTTAATTTTCGTATTTGGGAATCTTGTTTTTCTGAAACTTGATTACCTGTAATGCACAACCACTGACAGGAAACATTCTGCTCAGTTTTCTTTTCAACTACCTGTCTGGCTGGTTATTTATATCTGAGCAATTTTCCTTCCTCTCAAATATCTGATTTATATCACCATGGATAGGGGGTTCCTAGTGGACCTATGCTCACTGCATGCCCCTTGTTTCCTCTTACCTCTCTATCTAGTCTTTTTAGTTTTATTTGCAGGCTCTTTTTCCTTATGGGATCCCTTTATTGTGGATGCATCTCAGGGTTCTGTTCTGGATCTTCATTCTACATACACCCTTGCTCTCAACTGGCAATCTTACTCATTTTCAATTAACACCAAAACCGACAATGCCCAAAACTATACCTCCAGACCCTATCTCCCTCCTGGGGACTTCTGTATGTTTAATGACTTATTAAAGATCTTCATTGGGATGTCCCATAGGCATTTCAAGTATGACATATCCTTCCCTACTTCTATGCTTGCATCATTCTTAAATACATCTTTTCCCTCCCTTCCTGCATCCAACTAATCACCATGTCCTATTGATTTTATTCCTAAATAATTTTTAAAATCAATTCCCTTCTCTCTTTTCCCTCCCTCCCGAAGTTCTCTGTTGTCAGTCCCCAGGGAAGGCTGCTACCATCCTTAGACAAATTTTTTGTGTCTTCACACTGTCTCTTCTTTCAGTTCATCTCCATACTACAGAGAGAACCATCTTTCACAATCTGATTATGCTCACCCCCTGCCTAAAAATTCTGTGTTAACTTTACATTGCTTTAAAGGCAAAGCCCAGACCTTACTATAACAGATAAGGACTCCCATATTACTCTGTTACCTTCATCTCTTCCCCATTCCTTAAAAGTGACTACTAATGCTTTCTGATTTCATGACCATTTTGGGTTAGGATCCCTTACTTGTGTCCTACTTTTTAGAAGAGCATTTATCATACAGAATTATAATTGTTTTATGACTGTATCCCTCCACCAGACTGTAAGATGCCTGAGCCTAGAAACACTACCTTCCTCACCACCTTGTCACCAGCTGAGCACAGTAACTGGCACATTATGCATGGTCACCAAATATTTACAGTAGTTCCTTTAGAGACCTGAGACTAACATTTGTAAAATCAGGTATATAGTCACTTGCTTCTATTTGGAAGCTGTGATAGAAATATCAAAAGAGTCTGTCATATAGAAAATAAAAGCTCTCTACTTAACAGTAATTATCTCCTGTTTTTTATATTCCTTTAGTGAAATATAGGTGATGTGATAAAAATAATTATTGTATCACTTAAAGTGCAGCATCTATCTCACCTTTGACATACTTCAATCTTTAAATTTCTTGCAGATTAGTCTGCATTTTACATTAAAGAGAATTCAAAAGATCAAGATCAATGCCAACAACAGCAAATGTTGGCGAGGTTGTGGAGAAAGGGGAACCCTCCTACACTGCTGGTGGGAATGTAAACTACTTCAACCATTGTGGAAAGCAGTATGGAGGTTCCTCAGAATGCTCAAAATAGAAATATCATTTGACCCAGGAATTCCACTTCTAGGAATTTACCCTAAGAATGCAGCACTCCAGTTTGAAAAAGACAGATGCACTCCTATGTTTATCGTTGCACTGTTTACAATAGCCAAGATATGGAAGCAATCTAAATGTCCATCAGTAGGTGAATGATAAAGAAGATGTGGTACATATACACAATGGAATATTACGCAGCCATAAGAAAAAAAACAGATCCTACCATTTGCAACAACATGGATGGAGCCAGAGGGTATTATGCTCAGTGAAATAAGCCAGGCAGAGAAAGACAAGTACCAAATGATCTCACTCATATGTGGAGTATAAGAACAAAGGAAAACTGAAGGAACAAAACAGCAACAGAATCACAGAACCCAAGAATGGACTAACAGTTACCAAAGGGAAAGGGACTGGGGAGGATGGGTGGGAAGGGAGGGACAAGGGCGGGGGAAAAAGAAAGAGGGCATTACGATTAACATGTATAGTGCATGGGGGGCATGGGGAGGGCTGCGCAACACAGAGAAGACAAGTAGTGATTTTACAGCATCTTACTATGCAGATGGACAGTGACTGTGAAGGGGTATGTGGGGGGGACTTGGTGAAGGGGGGAACCTAGTAAACATAATGTTATTTCTGTAATTGTAGATTAATGATACCAAAATAAAAAGAAGATCAAGATCAAGTGACTTTTTTAAACTGAAGAGACCAATTTCAAAGAAATTATGTTATAAATTTAGCAAGAAGTAAAGCATCAGATTACCTGTCAATTTACCTTAACTGATTAAAATATGCCAGGGCATGACTTCTCAGTATGAGGGTCAAATATCATAGGAAGAGTTTGCTGAATGTTTATGAGAATCAGACTAGAAATTTAAATCACCTTTTCATGTAGAAAAATGAACACCATTGCTGTGGAGCAGAGGATGAGAGTGCCATCCACGTGCATGTGAGGTGAGGACCTGTTTAAGGAGAGTGGTACAAAGTCGTGTGAAGGGAATGATGTTCTTTGCTCCAAGGGGGAAACCTTGTAAGTGAATGGTGCCTCAGCTTTTCTTTATCAGTCTTAGGCTTATTGCAAGTATATGTGAAAACACAGTGGAGAAGAACGCATAGTATGTTATTTAATCTGGAATGCAGATGAAGAAAACCCAGGAAAATACTTAGTTTTGACATTGGATTGAATAGTTACAAGATCTGTTTCAGCATTCTTATAATTCTTTTAAAATAAAAACAGTTTCTATCTAAGTGTGAAGAACCTCCCCTTGGGTTAAGGTGATGAACATTGATAGTAAAAAGAGGGGGAAAGTGTGTGATATAAAAGGTAAGTCCTAGAGTTTCTGTGAAAATGAAGTAGCTTGAGAAATAAAGGGAGTGGGAGAATTGGGCCACTGACAATGGAAGCCCTTACTTGCAGAGTAACTGATACTGTCTTGAGCAAGATATGAAGGATGGGGAGGATAGATTAATGAGATGGTACCTTGGTGACAGAGGAAAGATCTGAGTAGCCTCCATGGTCTGCTTTCTCTCCTTCTCTCCCTTTCTCATTTTCTGACTGACCTGGCTACATGTGGAGTATATTAACACTAAAGTAGAACATTTGCTATCTCCAGACACTTGCAGAGACAGTAATATTTCAAAATCCTGTCTTATTATGTAAACTTTGAAAGCCCTGTGTAGGATATGTTGGTATCATGATGCCAATTTGACAGGTGAAGAGAAGAGTTCAGGGAGGCTACCATGACTTGGCCAAGGTCACTTAGTGATTTATTTCAGAGTGAGGGGTGCATCCCAAATCAACTGGTCTCCTTTTTGTGAAGCCACATGCTGGTTGGATATTTGGCCATTAGATAGTAGATGTTTGTAGGGATAGGTACTGTCCTTAAGAAACCTAGGATTCCAGGGGGGATTAAAGATGATGGTGTGAGAGGTGAGACAGAGACCTCCTCCTAAAACACACATAATATGAAAATGTAATTAATACAACTAATCTTGAAAGAGCAACAGGAAAGAAAGCTGAGCCAGACTGCATATACCTGGAGGAAAGAACAGACCTCACGAAACAGGTTAACGTACCAAAGCTGTGACCGGGGGTGGGGGGGACCCAAGCCTTTCCCCCATGCCAGCTCACCGGCAGAAGGAAGAGAAACAGAGCAAGGAGGGAGTGGAGGCCTGGAACTGCTGAGCACATAGCCCTGGAGATGTGCTCTGAGAGGATGAACCTACATCGCATGGTGCTCTGGTGATTAGTTGGGTTGGAAAGTTAAGACAGGCAGAATACCTGGAGAGACTGAGATTCCAGCTGCTCGTGAAAAATGGATCCTGATCTGGCTGATCTGGGTGGGCAGTCTCTGAGAGATTTCCTAAAAGCAAGAGGACTTCTAAAGGGGCAAGGATTGCACAGAGCTTACTGCTCAGGAGAAAGGACAGGTAGACAAAATTGTCCTGGTGCATTCTCCCCAGCAGATTGGGAACTTTAGTGATCTTCAGGCACTCCATCCCACTGGCTGGCTACACATCTCCAAGGCCCCCTGCCCCCCTCCATGATACGTATCCTGCTGCACCTTCCTCTCTGCCAGCCTGCATCTGGCTCACAAACCAGCAAACTGTGCCCTGGGATCAGGCCAGCCAGAGGGAAGCCCCGCCTATAGCAGCTGCAAATGCAAAGCATAGAGGCTTACACCTGTGTGTTTGGCCCACTGGTTCTGGCAGTGGGGACAGGCATAGTAGCTGGGAATCAGGAAACAGGTCTTTCCTCCCCCCAGGCACCACCACCATTCCCCTGTGACCCCCCAACATCACTCCAGGGGCTGAGCAGCTCCACAGAGTAGAGCTTATGGGCACCAGAGGTTTCCACATACAAATATGAAACGTCAAAGGAACCTGGTTCAAAGCAAAATCTCAACACCAGAAAAAGAGATGAGTGAGACTGAACTAATCAATCTTCCTGAAAGAGATTTCAAAATAAAAATCATAAACATGCTGCTGGAGGTACAGAAAAATATTCAAGAACCCAGAAATGAATTTAGGACAGAGATCCATTCATTGAGGAACACAATGGAGGGTATTAAAAGCAGATTAGATACAGTGGAGGAGACAACAAATGAAATAGAAATTAGAGAAGAGGAATACAAAGAAGCTGAGGTACAGAGCGAAGAAAGGATCACTAGGAATGAAAGAATAATGAGAGAACTGTGTGACCAATCCAAACAGAACAATATTTGTATTATAGGGGTACAAGAAGTAGAAGAAGACAGAAAAAAGGATAGAAAGTGTCTTTAAGGAAGTAATTGCTGAAAAACTCCCCAATCTGGGGAAGGAGATAGTTTCTCAGGCCATGGAGGTGCACAGATCTCCCAACACAAGGGACCCAAGGAAGACAACACCAAGACACATAGTAATTAAAATGGCAAAGATCAAGGATAAGAACAGGCAATTAAAAGCAGCCAAAGAGAAAAAAGATCATATACAAAAGAAAGCCCATCAGACTCTTATCAGATTTCTCACCAAAAACCTTGCAGGCCAGAAGGGAGTGGCATGATATATTTAGTGCAATGAAGGAGAAGGGCCTCACCAAGAATACTTTATCTGGCAAGATTATCATTTAAATTTAAAGGAGGGATTAAACAATTTCTGGATAAGCAAAAGATGAGAGAATTTACCTCCCACAAACCATCTCTACAGTGTATTTTGGAGGGGCTGCTATAGATGGAAGTGTTCCTAAGGTTAAATAACTGTCACCAGAGGTAATACAAAGAGGTAGACAAAGAGTACAGAATATGATACCTAATATATAAAGAATGGAGGCAGAAGAAAAGGAGGGAAAAACACCTTTAGATTGTGTTTGTAATAGCATACTAAGTGAGTTAAGTCAGACTCTTAGATAGAAACAAAGTTACCCTTGAACCTTTGGTAACCACGAATCTAAAGCATACAATGGCAATAACTCCATACCTATTGATAATCACCCTAAATATAAATGATCTGAATGCACCGATCAAAAGACATAGAGTCACTGAATGGATAAAAAAACAAGACCCAACTATATGCTGCCTACAAGAGACTCACTTCAAACTCAAAGACATACACAGACTAAAAGTGAAGGGATGGAGAGAGATATTTCATGCAACAAATAGGGAGAAAAAAGCGGGAGTTGCAGTACTTGTATCAGACAAAATAGACTTCAAAACAAAGAAAGTCACAAGAGACAAAGAAGTACATTACATAATGATAAAGGGGTCAATCCAACAAGAAGATATAACCATTAGAAATACCTGTGCACCCAACACAGGAGCACCTACATATGAGAAACAAATACTAACAGAATTAAAAGGGGACATAAAATGCAAAGCATTCATTCTAGGAGACTTCAACACTCCACTCACTCTAAAGGACAGGTCAACCAGACAGAAAATAAGTAAGGAGACAGAGGCACTGAGCAACCCATTAAAACAGATGGACCTAACAGACATCTACAGAACTCTCCACCCAAAAGCAGCAGAATACACATTCTTCTCAAGAGCACATGCAATATTTTCAAGAATAGATCATATACTAGGCCACAAAAAGAGCCTTAGTAAATTCAAAAGGATTGAAATTGTACCAACCAGCTTCTCAGACCACAAAGGTATGAAACTAGAAATAAATTATGGAAAGAAAATGAAAAATCCCACAAACACATGGAGGCTTAATAAATGCTCGTAAATAACCAATGGATCAATGACCAAATAAAAACAGAGATCAAGCAATATATGGAGACAAATGACAACAATAATTCAACACTGCATAATCTGTGGGATACAACGAAGGCTGTGCTGAGAGGGAAGTATGTTGCAATACAGGCCTGCCTCAGCAAAGAAAAATAATCCCATATGAACAGACTAAACTCACAGTTAATGAAACTAGAAAAAGAATAACAAATGAGGCCCAAACTCAGAAGAAGGAAGGACATAGTAAAGATGAGATCATAAATAAATAAAATCGAGAAATATAAAACAGAAAGAATCAATGAAAGCAGGAGCTGTTCTTTGAGAAAATAAGTCCTTGTCAATAAAAAAAGAATCTACACACATAAACAGAATCAGAAATGAGAAAGAAGAATCACTACGGACACCACAGAAATACAAAGAATTATGAGAGAATACTATGAAAAATTATATGCTAACAAACTGGATAGCCTAGAAGAAATGGACAACTTTCTAGAAAAATTCAACCTTCCAAGGCTGACCCAGAAAGAAACAGAATATCTGAGCAGACTAATTACTAGGAACAAAATTGAATTTTTAATAAAATACTACCTAAGAATAAAACACCTAGACCAGTTGGCTTCACTGCTGAATTTTATCGAACATTTAGTGAAGATCTAATACTCATTCTCCTTAAAGTTTTCCAAAAAGTAGAAGAGGAGGGAATACTTCCAAACTCATTCTATGAGGCTAGCATCACCCTAATACCAAAACCAGGCAAAGACAACGTGGAAAAAGAAAATTACAGACCAGTATCCTTGATGAACATAGAAGCAAAAATGGTCAACCAAATATTAGCAAACCAAATTAAAAAATCCATCAAAAAGATTATCCATCATGAACAAGTAGAATTCATTTCAGGGATGCAAGGATGGTACAATATTAGAAAATCCATTAACATCATCCACCACCACATCAACAAAAAGAAGGACAAAAACCACATGATCATCTTCGTAGATGCCAAAAAAGCATTTGACAAAATTCAACATCCATTCATGATAAGAACTCTCAACAAAATAGGAATAGAGAGCAAGTACCTCAACATAATAAAGGCCATATATGACAAAACCACAGCCAACATCATACTTAACAGTGAGAGCTGAAAGCTTGTCCTTTAAGATCAGGTACAAGACAAGGATGCCCACTCTCCCTACTTTCATTCACCATAGTCCTTAAAGTCCTCACCACAGCAATCACACAACACAAAAAAATAAAAGGCATCCAGATTGGTAAAGAAGTTAAACTGTCACTGTTTGTAGATGACATGATATTGTACATAAGCCCTAAATAATCCAATACAAAAGTACCAGATCTAATACCTGAATTCAGCAAAGTTGCAGGATACAAAATTAATATGCAGAAATCTGTTGAATTCCTATCACAAATGATGAACTAGCAGAAAGAGAAATCAGGAAACAATTCCATTCATAATTGCATCAAAAAGAACAAAATACCTAGGAATAAACCTAACCAAGGAAGTGAAAGACTTATACTTTGAAAACTATAGGACACTCATGAGAGAAATTAAAGAAGGTACTAATAAATAGAAACACATCCTGTGCTCATGGATAGGAAGAATTAATATTGTCAAAATGGCCATCCTGCCTAAAGCAATATATGGATTCGATGCAATCTCTATCAAATTACCAACAGCATTCTTCAATGAACTGGAACAAATATTTCAAAAATTCATATGGAACCACCAAAGACCCCAAATTGCCAAAGCAATCCTGAGAAGGAAGAATAAAGTGGGGGGATTACACTCCCTGACTTCAAGCTCTACTACAAAGCTATAGTAAGCAAGACAATTTAGTACTGGCACAAGAGCAGACCCATAGACCAATGGAACAGACTAGAGAGTCCAGATGTAAACCCAAGCATATATGCTCAAGTAATATACAATAAAGGAACCATGGATATACAATGGTGAAATGACAGCCTCTTCAACAACTGGTGTTGGCAAAACTGGACAGCTACATGCAAGAGAATGAAACTGGATTACTGTCTAACCCTGTACACAAAAGTAAACTCCAAATGGATCAAAGACCTGAATATAAGTTATGAAACCATAAAGCTCTTAGAAGAAAACATACACAAAAATCTCTTGAATGTAAGCATTAGCAACTTTTTCCTGAACGCATCTCCTTGGGCAAGGGAAACAAAAAAGGAACAAATGGGACTACATCATGCTAAAAAGCTTCTGTACAGCAGAGAACACTGTCAGCAGAACAGAAATGTATCCTACAATATGGGAGAATATATTTGTAAATGACATTTCCAACAAGGGGTTAACATCCAAAATATATAAAGAACTCACATGCTTCAACACCCAAAAATCAAATGACCCTATTAAAAAATGGGCAGATGATATGAACAGAAAGTTCTTCAAAGAAGAAATTGAGATGGCCACAGACACATGAAAAGATGCTCCACATAGGTAATCATCAGGGAAATGCAAATTAAAACCACAATGAGATAATCACCTCACACCAGTTAGGATGGCCAAGATAGAAAAGACTGGGAACAACAAATGCTGGTGAGAATGTGGAGAGAGGGGAGCCCTCCTACACTGCTGGTGGGAATGTAAACTAGTTCAACCATTGTGGAAAGCAGAATGGAGGTTCCTCAAAAAAGTAAAAATAGAAATACCATTTGACTGGGTAACTCCACTCCTAGGAATTTACCCAAGGAAAACAACTTCTTAGATTCAAAAAGACATATGCACCCCTATGTTTATTGTAGCACTATTTACAATAGCCAATAAATGGAAGCCACCTAAGTCTCCATCAGTAGATGACTGGATAAAGAAGAGGTGGTACATATACACATGGGAATACTATTCAGCCATAAGAAAGGAACAAATCCTACATTTGCAACAACATGGATGGAGCTGGAGGATATTATGCTGAGTGAAATAAGCCAGGTGGAGAAAGACATGTATCAAATGATTTTTCTCACTTGCTGAGTATAACAATGAAATGAAACTGAAGGAACAAAACAGCAACAGTTTCACAGACTCCAGGAAGGGACTAGCAGTTGCCAAAGGGAAGTGTTGGGAGCGGGTGGGTGGGGAGGGAGGGAAGAGGGGACTGAGGGGTATTATGACTGGCACACATGCTGTGTGGTGAATCATGGGCGAGACAATCCAGCACAGAGAAGGCAAATAGTGACTCTGTGGCATGTTACTGGGCAGTGACTGCCATGGGGTGTGGGCAGGACACGATAACATGGGTGAATGTAGTAACCACATTGTTTTTTCATGTGAAACCTTCATTAGAGTGTATATCAACAATACCTTAATAAAAAAAAAGAAACCCATGATTCCAGCCAGGAATTTAGGCAGCTTTTGGTCAGACAGGAAACTGGGAGATTGCCTTTGTGTTCTAATATTTTGAGAAGTTTTGTTCTGCCCAAGAAGGCCTATTTTGCATCATAAATGATGCTGCTCACAAGAAGACTTAAAGCTTTATTAAGGTAAAAAAGTACATATAGAAGGAAACAGTTTAACTACTATTTCATGGACGCAGTTGTGGGGAATACATTAAAGTTAATGAGTATTAGACTACTTAAATTGTTTATAAGACTTCAAAATTTTAAGTGTTTGCCTAGAAATACAATCTGGTTTCTGTTCATATTGTGATCAGTCTCTTGTCATTTTCTCTCTGTTCAGAGGATGTCCCTGAATGGTTTGAGCTTAGTTAAAATGAATGGGTTTTTAGCATAATGCCAAGTGACTATATGGGGATTCTACTCCTGCACCTCTTTTCCCCTAGAAGTCATCAGTTCTGAATCATTCTCAGCACACTTTGAGGATTGAAAGCCTGAGATCTCCTGTAGGTATTTCCCTTTTCTAATAGAATTTAGTGGAGAAGATAATGCTGAAGTCAAAAGAATGATTCTTTAATAGTGGGGTCTTAGGCAGTGTTACACCTAGATTTATAATCCTTCCTTCTGCCCAGGTATGAAGGCTCATCTAGTTGCCCTTTCCCCTTCTGAATTGCTTTAAAGGAATTGTCACACTTGTCAATTCTGTCAGGGTCAGGCAGATACAGCCAAGATCCCACTTTAAAATCCTCCTCAAGAGTAAGGTGTAGAGGAAAAATGGTTTATCTTATTCCATTTATATTAATGAGACTGTACTTATTCCATTTATGTTAATAATTCACTTTGTAGCTTTAAGGAAGTCTAGTCATCTTTCTGGACAGAAGTTTCTACAACTGGAACATGAGTTTTGGCCCATGGTAGAAAAGGACTGTTGAGTTTTAGCTGTAAGGTTCATTCTGTCTAACTCTGGTATGAAACATAATGACTATGTTAAGATACATTGCAAACATACAAAACTTTATGCTTGAGGATAATAAACATATACTGGCCAATATTAAAAGTTTGCCATATTTGCCTCTGATTTTAAAATACTAAGACGTTTTGTATGAAGTTGAAGACTACTGGGTACCACGCACTAATTCTATTCTGCATCCTTTTTTCCTCCTTTTCCTGTAGTAATTTATCTTCTGAATTTTGTGTTTAATAAGACCATATGTGGTTTCATGCTTTTCAACCTTTCTATGTTTCCATAAACAGTGCATAGGATTATTTTTTAATGTTTAAAAACTTCATACAAATGACATACCATTTGGCAATTTGCTTTTATCTATTATGTTCTTTCATCTATTTTGATATGTTATAGTTAGTTCATTATTTTAACTAACACACAATTATTATAACCATTCTCTTTTGCATTGTTTTAATTTTTTACTACACAAATAATATTACAAAAAATATTCTTCTTTAAACTTGTCTCCTAGTGAATATAAGTGATATTACTTTAAGGTGTAAACCTAGAAATGGAATTGAATCATAGGTCACATACATCATAAACTTTACCAGATGTTGGCTAGCACTCAGAGTAGTTACTGAAACTCTGACCAATAATATATGAGATTTCTAGTTGCTTCACTTCATTGCCATCACTAACATTGCCTTTAGAAGTTTTGCCAATCTGGTGTATTTGAAATAGTTTCTCATTGCTATAGTTTAAACTTCCCACATTACTGCTATTACTGAGGTTGAGCACATTTTCCTATTTTTACTGTTTGGATTTCCTGTTCTGAGGGAAGTCTATTTGTATTTTCTACTGTTTTTTTCTGCCACTGGCTTATTTATTTGTATAGGCTCTTTGTATGTTGTAGATATATATTTTATAATAGCATGTGTTCACCTAGTAGCAAATCTTTGCCTAGTCTGTAACTTCTTCTAATTCTGTGAAGTTCTTAAGTTTATAAATTAGATTAATTATGGTGGATTGTGTTTTCCAAAGATAACCACAGTGGTAGTCCCTGCCCAACATGCTCTTCCAGAACTTTGCTACTCCTCATTAAGGGATGCAATTAATGTCTCTTGTACTTGAAATTGGGAGGAACTTTGTGATTACACTGATGTAACAATTTAGCAACAATGATGTTATATGACTTTAAAAGCCAAGTCACAAAAAATGCCATTCATTTCTTCCAGGTTATCTTGGTATGCCTTCACTTGGAACCCAGCCACCATGCTGTGAAAAAGTACAAGCAGGGTGTAGAGTGTGGGTCACCTCCAGGTTATCTTGGTATGCTTTCTCTTGGAACCCAGTCACCATGCTGTGAAGAAGTACAAGCAGGGTGTAGAGTGTGGGTCACAAGGTGAAGAACGAAGGCCCCTGGCTCCCAGCCGTGGCTGAGCTCCCAGTTGACAGCACCAACTTGCCCATGCATACTTTTGAGATGAGTGAGCCATCTTGAAAGTTGGTCCTTTATTTTTCCCCCTGCATTATTGAGGTATAATTGACAAATACAAATTATGTATACTTAAGGTATAAAATGTGATGTTACATACATATACAATGTGAAATGATTACAATCAAGCTAATTACCATATTTGTCACCCTCAAAAAGATGTCTGTCTGATATTGCCATGTTCATTGTAGTATTACAATAGCCAAGATAAGGGAAAAACTTAGTCCATCAATGGATTAATGGATAAAGAAAATGGATATATACAGTGGAATATTGTCAGTTTTAAAGAAGTCCTGCCATTTGCAACAACATGGGCGGACCTGGAGGACATTAGATTAAGTGAATTAAGACAGATACAGAAAGACAAATACTGCATGATCTCACTTATATGTGAGATCTAAAAAAGTTGAACTCAGGAAAGCAGAGTAGAATGGTGGTTGTCAGGAGCAGGCAGGTGGGAAATGGGGACATGGTGATCAAAAAGGTACAGAATTTCAGTTATGCAGAAAGAATAAGTTCTGGAGAACTAATGTTCAGATCTAATTATGACTATAGTTACTAATGTATTGTATACTTGATATTTGCTGAGAGTTAATTATATGTATTCTCAGCATACACACACACAGACACACACACACACACCCAAAATCAAAAGCAGGTTCTTTACCCTTGGCCATGCAGCACTAGAGAAGAGAAAAGCCATCCCCACCAAGCCCTGCACGTATTACAGATTTGTAAAACTAATAAGCCATTAAGTGTTGGGGTGGTTGGTTCGGCAGTAATAAATAACAGATATAATTAGTCTTACTGTTTGTGTGTGTGCATGTGTGTTCTTAAATTATTTCCTATATCAAGACCATAAAGTCTTTTCATCTAAAAGTCTCAAAGTTCTGCTGTTATCTTTTTGGTTTATCTGAGATCCACATATATATCTATATAATATATATTAAAATTAGAGCCCTACTTGACTGTGTATATTTGTGTGTGTGTGTGTATGTATATATATATATATGGAGAGAGAGAGAGAGAATTAAGTAGAGTTCTGATTTTTTTTTTACCACACAGTGTGTGTCCAACACAGTTTATTGGCATGTCTGTAGGTTTTAATGTTACCTGTCTTAAATGTATTTCTGTGTGTTTTTGTGAATCTGAGTTCCTCAGTGTTCCTCTGTTGGTTAATTTATATGCCACTGTTGCATTGTCTTATTTGCTGTAGTTTTAGAGTCAGTTTTCACATGTGTCAGAATGTATTTCCTGTTTGGTCTTTTTGTTCATAATTATCATGATAGTTTTTGTCCTTTTGTTCTTCAGTATAAATTTTAATATTAGCTTGTCAAGTTCTATAAAATAACTTTGTTGGCATTATTTATAGATTTATTTGGAGAGAATTGCAATGACTGCATCTCATAATTTTTTATTATAAATTACATAATCTCTACATTATAAATGGCAAGGATGGATATTATAGGTCTATAGAATACAATACAGAGTTCAGACATATATTCACGTTTATGTAAAAATTACATGTTCTAATTGTTGCTGGTATAAAGAAGTGCATTTGTCTTTTTATTTAGGTATGATTTACATACAACAAAATGCACCCACTTTAAGGACACAGTTTGTTGAGTTCTGACAAATGTATACATGTTTCTAACACACATGTCAATCAGGACATTACCCTCATCCCAGGAAATTCCCTTGTTTCTCTTTGGAAATAGTTCTTTCCCACCCAAAGGCAGCCATCAATATTCTGGTATCTGTCTCCACAGAGTAGGGTATTGTGCTCTTAATCAGCATGTAAAGGAAGTAATTCAATTTTTTTGAGCTTAGTTTCTTTCATTATAGTTTCTGTGAGATTCATCCATTGTGTTGCAGATAACAATGGATTTTTCCATTTAAAATTACTGAGAAGTAGTGCATGGTATAAAAATGCTATAACTCACCCATTCTTCTGTTGATAGACATTTGAATTATTTCTCATTTTTGACTATTATAAAATCAGTTACTAAGAGGGGTAACTCAATTACTTGCACTATTCTTATACAAGTCTTTGTGTAGACATATGTTTTCATTTCTTTTGAATAAATACCTAGAAATGAAATAGCCGGTTCATAGGACAGATGTTTATTTAACTTTTTAAGAAACTGCCGAACTGTTTTACAAGATGGTTTTACTGTTTAACTGCCCTCCAGTAATGCATGAGAGTTTCAGTGCTCCACATCCTCCCAGCATTTGTGTTAATCTTTTAATTTTCACCATTCTAGTGAGTGTGTGATGGTATCTAATTATGATTTTAATTTGTATTTTTCTTACAACCAGTCATGTTGAGCATCTTTTCATGTTATTATTTACCATTCATATATCTTGTTTTGTTAAATATCTCTTCCAATGTTTGCCCATTTTTAAACTTTGGGTTGTTTGTCTTCTTGTTCTTGAATTGTAGGATCTTTAAAAATATATTCTGGATATCATATATTGCAGTAATTTGCCGGTTGGTATTTTTATGGTGACTTCCAAAGAGTAGATCTTAAAAGATTTGATGAAATCCAATTTTTTCTTTTACATGTAAGACTTTGGCATGCTGTCTAGGAAAATGCACTCTGCCAAGACTTTGTTTTCTGGAGCAGTATTAAGTTCCCAGCAAAACTGAGAGGCAGGTACACAGAGTTCCCATATGCCCTGTACCTCCACATGTGCACAGCCTTTCCCATTATCAGCATTCCCCACCAGAGTGATACTTTTGTTACAACTGATGACACTGACACATCATAATCATCCGATGTCCTTAGTTTCCATTGGGGTTCACTGTGGGTGTTGTGTATTCTATCAGTTTGGACAAATGTATAATGACAGGCCTCTACCATGTGGAGTATCATGCAGAGTAGTATCACTGTATCTAAGGAATCATTGCCTACCCCAACATTTTAAATATTTTTTCCTGTATTGTCTTCAGTAAGTGTTAAAGTTTACACTTTAAAAAGTTAGTGTTAGAGGTCTACATCTAGATCTGATTCCCTTTTCAAGTTATTTATTGTGTTTGTGGTGTAGGTAAAAGTTAAGGTTCATACTTGTTCCAAATGAATATGCAGTTTTCCCAGCATCATTTGTTGAAAAGATTGTTCTTTCAGATTGAATTACCTTGACACCTTTGGCAAAAATTGTTTGCACAGACGTATGTGAACTCTGGACTGTATTCTATTCTAGAGATCTCTGTGTCCATCCTTATGCCTCTGGCATGTCTTGAGTCTTACAACTTTGTGATAACTTTTGATAGAAGATACTGTCAGGTACTGTCAGTCTTACAATTTTGTTCTTTTTAAAAATTGTTCTGGCTCTTTCAGGTCTTTTGTATTTTTATGCAAATTTAAGAATCAGCTCATCAATTTCTTCTCCCACCTAAGATCTGAAACAAGTTGTTTCATATGTTTTGTCAAGTTTTCCTTTTGATTTTATCAAGAGTGAAAGCTCTGTGCTCTCTCCAGAATGAAATTGTGATGGTTAAAGTTTATGTGTCAACTTGGCTAGGCTACAGTGCCAAGTAGTTTGGTGTCATACCAGTTTAGATGTCACTCTGAAAAGTTATTTTGAAGATGTGATAAACATCTAAAACCAGTTGACTTTTGGTAAGGGAAATTACTCTCAGTAATGGGGGTGGGCCTTATTTAATTAATGAAAGGCCTTAAAAGCAAAAACTGAAGTTTCCCAAAGAAGAAGAAATTTGCCTCAAGATTGTAGTGTAGAAGTCCTGCCTGAATTTCTATGCTCCTTGTCTGTTCTACAGATTTCAGATTTCAGAACTCTGACTGATACAGAAGAGTAAAAAACATTCTCGTTTTTTAGTCATTCACATCTCAATGTGAACTTTTCTATTGACCTACTGTTAAGCATGGTGTAAGTCTGAGAGGAGAATGACAAGCTTTTATAAAAGAGAAAAGTAAGAAAACTTCATAGAGATGTCCCAGAAAAGGCATTCCTCAGGATAGAAATCTGTGGTTAAAATGGGAAGACGGCCGCTTGGCAGAGTGCATTTGCTCACATCTTATGTAACTAGTTACGCCTTCTTACACATCAGTGCGACTCTGTGACAGGCCCTGGCGCTCAGAACCCAAATAGCCTCAGAGAAGTCATGGTTTAGCGGGACAGTCACATAAACAGTAGTGTGAAATGAGAGCTATGACAAGGCAAAGTAAAGATTACCATGGGAATACTTAAGAGGCAGGGACTGTCTTTTAATTTATCATGAGATGTGTTACTAGTGGTAAGAGATACTCAAGAGAGCAAGGAGCCGAGAAGGTGGTGGGGAGCCTCAGCTTCTCCCCAGCCCACTGCTGACACGACCAGACCTTGTATATGCCACAGAGCTTTCTGGAGGGTGAGCCATGTGTCAGGGAACCCTCTGTATCCTCGCTCCCCCAGTGTAGGACCTACATACATGTGTAAATACTTTATGTAGCAGAACTGATCTGTTACAACCAGGAAATTCTACTGAGGAAAATCTGATGAGCGTCTCACCAGCTACATCTTCCTTTGACAGCCATTCCTACAGTTGAATGACTAGGCTTTGGAGGCTGTATCCCTCTGTTGTAGGGATGCAGCATGTGATCTTAGAGCTGTGCTCATGCATGAATTGTTATTGACAAGAAGAAGTAAAAACTCAAAACGTGTTGTGTTCCTAAGATCTTTAAATCAATTACAAACTTGCCTGTTGTCCATGATGTAAAGATGATACCCATCCTGAACAAGAATTTTTCAAGCAAAGAAGTGGGTTTTCATCGGTCCTTTAGCGGCACAGGTTCTGAATATCTCATTAAAAAAAAAATAGAATGGCAATGAGGAGCATGAAGGATGTCTAGTACTTCCATGTCCAGGAGTGTGAAGGGTGTGGGAAAGTAAATAGCCATCATATAAACAAGCTGTGGGGAAATGGTGTGTCCTTCTAGGATAAGACAGAGCAAGAAGGCACAGGGTTTGAAGATCAGTGAACACCCATGAAACCATCACCACAGTCTGTAGCGGCAGCCTCATCAAGTTGTCATCCATTAAACATGTACAACCTTTTGCGTGTCAATCATACCTTAATAAAGTGGTTTAAAAACATTAAAGATAAAAAGATATTGGAAACGTTCACTAATAGTGTTGAAAATATCAGAATATTTTGTTCTTGAGGGACAAGTTCCAGAGGGCCTGGCATAAGGGAGTTGAGAAGGAGTGGAAGATGGGGTCAGCTTAGAGGATTTTCAGAGCCATAGATGAGGGATAGCATGGAAGATTTTGACCATTTACCCTGTTTCTGAGGCCAGCATGTTCCATGTTCTTGGAAACATCCTATCCATCAGCAAATACTGGTTGTAACTCTAACACGGATACCAATTCCCACTTCTTAGTACTTCCCTGGCTACCACCATACTCTAAGCTGTTTTTTCCCTTGGCTAGACTTCTAACTGGCCTCCCTTTTTCCATTGTTGCTTCCCTCCTTCTTATTTTCCACACAGCAACCACAATCGTTTTTAAGAAACCTAAAGGCAGATCATGTCATTCTCTTGCTCAGAAGCCTCAGGGTATTTTCATCGTGTGTAGAACAAACTCAGATTCTTGCCAAGACTTACACTTACGTAATCTGGCCCATAATGCCACCCTAGCCTCGCCACTGTTCTACTAATTTTTTTTTTTTTTTTTTTTTTAATAATTATTTTTTATTGAAGGGTAGTTGACACACAGTATTACATTACATGAGTTTCAAGTGTACAACACAGTGGTAGAACATTTATATACATAATTCTAGGTTCCAGCTATCACCCTACCAGGCTGTTACAGTATCTTGACTATATTCCTTATGCTATACATTACATCCCGGTTACTTATTTATTTTACCATTGGAAGTCTGTCCTTTTTTTTTTTTTTTTTTTTGTGAGGGCATCTCTCATATTTATTGATCAAATGGTTGTTAACGACAATAAAATTCTGTATAGGGGAGTCAATGCTCAATGCACAATCATTATTCCACCCCAAGCCTAATTTTCATCAGTCTCCAATCTTCTGAGGCATAACAAACAAGTTCTTACATGTAGAACAAATGCTTACATAATGAATAAGTTACATAGTGAACAGTACAAGGGCAATCATCACAGAAACTTTCGGTTTTGCTCATGCACTATGAACTATAAACAGTCAGTTCAAATATGAATACTGATTTGGTTTTTATACTTGATTTATATGTGGATACCACATTTCTCTCTTTATTATTATTATTTTTAATAAAATGCTGAAGTGGTAGGTAGATACAAGATAAAGGTAGAAAACATAGTTTAGTGTTGTATGAGAGCACATGTAGATGATCAGGTGTGTGCCTGTAGACTATGTGTTAATCCAAGCTAGACCAGGGCAATAAAACATCCACGTATGCAGAAGATTTCTCTCAGAACGGGGGGGTGAGGTTCTAAGCCTCACCTCTGTTGATCCCCAATTTCTCACCTGATGGCCCCCCTGCGACTGTGCCTGTCTTAGGTTGTTCCTCCCTTGAGGAATCTTACCCGTCTCTGGCTAACCAGTCATCTTCCAGGGCCATACAGGGAAATGTAAAGTTGGTAAGTGAGAGAGAAGCCTTATTGTTTGAAAAGGTTAGCTTTTTACTTCTTTGCATATTTATGCCCTGTGGCTTCTATGCCCAGCATTTGTCTTGAAGTATCTTTACCACTTGGAAGAATTATGATACTTGGTAAATTTGATATGAGGCACAAATTCTATTTAAGGGTTGTAATTAGGAAGGAAGAAGAAAAGCTATAGAAGTAGCAGGCGGAAGAAAACATGGGAAGATTGATTATTTCTTTGATATATCTTCTTGTAGAGTAACTTCAGCATGTATAGGTTTTAAGCTACTACTTAAATTGCACACACACATTAACATAATAGGAGTATAGTTACATAACCAAAGCATATCTGTAATTACCAGCCATCTGCAGTGAAACCAAGAAAACCAGTTAGGCACCTTAGGCATTTGTGAAAACTTATCTATGATATGGTGGATATTGTCCAAATGAACTTGAACAGTCTGAGAGAAATCAGACAAATTAAAACAACCCATTCCTGGGGACTGTTCACATGCCATATGTTCTTTTAACAATAAATAGTTTGTAGTTGTAAGACTTTGGAGCGCTACAATTTGCACTTCTCCAAATTCTTGGTTGAGTTCCAACAGTATAGATCCAGTCCAATTTTGTTGTTTTACTGTATGCACAGGCCAGCTTAGATATCTCCTTCCTCATTCCCATGGCAGGTCCAGGAACTGGTGGGATGAGTGCATCTACAGCTGTAGCAGTGCGTGGATCTTTGTTGGGGTTTTTTGATGATCATCTTCTGGCATGAGTCTTCCAGAGGGTGCAGATGTTGGAAGTTCTTTTTCATATCGTATCTTAGTTCATTTTCGGGGTAGCCCAATTAGGCTTTGATCCTCTGTATAAACACAAACAGACCCTTTGCCTACACTTTTATATGCCCTTTATACCCTTGTGTAGAACTCGTTGGAGGTTACCACACAGGAACTGCCTTTTTTTTTTTTTTTTTTTGCTATCCCTAATCTACACTTACATGACGAATATTATGTTTACTAGGCTCTCCCCTATACCAGGTCTCCCCTATAAACCCCTTTACAGTCACTGTCCATCAGCATAGCAAAATGTTGTAGAATCACTACTTGCCTTCTCTGTGTTGTACAGCCCTCCCTTTTCTCCTACCCCCCCATGCATGTTAATCTTAATACCCCCCTACTTCTCCCCCCCTTATCCCTCCCTACCCACCCATCCTCCCCAGTCCCTTTCCCTTTGGTACCTGTTAGTCCATTCTTGAGTTCTGTGATTCTGCTGCTGTTTTGTTCCTTCAGTTTTTCCTTTGTTCTTATATTCCACAGATAAGTGAAATCATTTGGTATTTCTCTTTCTCCGCTTGGCTTGTTTCACTGAGCATAATACCCTCCAGCTCCATCCATGTTGCTGCAAATGATTGGATTTGCCCTTTTCTTATAGCTGAGTAGTATTCCATTGTGTATATGTACCACACCTTCTTTATCCATTCATCTATGGATGGACATTTAGGTTGCTTCCAATTCTTGGCTATTGTAAATAGTGCTGCAATAAACATAGGGGTGCATCTGTCTTTCTCAAACTTGATTGCTGCATTCTTAGGGTAAATTCCTAGGAGTGGAATTCCTGGGTCAAATGGTAAGTCTGTTTTGAGCATTTTGATGTACCTCCATACTGCTTTCCACAATGGTTGAACTAACTTACATTCCCACCAGCAGTGTAGGAGGGTTCCCCTTTCTCCACAGCCTCGCCAACATTTGTTGTTGTTTGTCTTTTGGATGGCAGCCATCCTTACTGGTGTGAGGTGATACCTCATTGTAGTTTTAATTTGCATTTCCCTGATAATTAGCGATGTGGAGCATCTTTTCATGTGTCTGTTGGCCATCTGTATTTCTTTTTTGGAGAACTGTCTGTTCAGTTCCTCTGCCCATTTTTTAATTGGGTTATTTGTTTTTTGTTTGTTGAGGCGTGAGAGCTCCTTATATATTCTGGACGTCAAGCCTTTATCGGATGTGTCATTTTCAAATATATTCTCCCATACTGTAGGGATCCTTTTTGTTCTATTGATGGTGTCTTTTGCTGTACAGAAGCTTTTCAGCTTAATATAGTCCCACTTACTCATTTTTGCTGTTGTTTTCCTTGCCCGGGGAGATATGTTCAAGAAGAGGTCACTCATGTTTATGTCTAAGAGGTTTTCGCCTATGTTTTCTTCCAGGAGTTTAATGGTTTCATGGCTTACATTCAGGTCTTTGATCCATTTTGAGTTTACTTTTGTATATGGGGTTAGACAATGGTCCAGTTTCATTCTCCTACATGTAGCTGTCCAGTTTTGCCAGCACCACCTGTTGAAGAGACTGTCATTTCGCCATTGTATGTCCATGGCTCCTTTATCAAATATTAATTGACCATATATGTCTGGGTTAATGTCTGGATTCTCTAGTCTGTTCCATTGGTCTGTGGCTCTGCTCTTGTGCCAGTACCAAATTGTCTTGATTACTATGGCTTTATAGTAGAGCTTGAAGTTGGGGAGTGAGATCCCCCCTACTTTATTCTTCTTTCTCAGGATTGCTTTGGCTATTCGGGGTCTTTGGTGTTTCCATATGAATTTTTGAATTATTTGTTCCAGTTCATTGAAGAATGTTGCTGGTAGTTTCATAGGGATTGCATCAAATCTGTATATTGCTTTGGGCAGGATGGCCATTTTAACGATATTAATTCTTCCTAGCCACGAGCATGGGATGAGTTTCCATCTGTTAGTGTCCCCTTTAATTTCTCTTAAGAGTGACTTGTAGTTTTCAGAGTATAAGTCTTTCACTTCTTTGGTTAGGTTTATTCCTAGGTATTTTATTTTTTTTGATGCAATTGTGAATGGAGTTGTTTTCCTGATTTCTCTCTCTGTTGGTTCATTGTTAGTATATAGGAAAGCCACAGATTTCTGTGTGTTGATTTTGTATCCTGCAACTTTGCTGTATTCCGATATCAGTTCTAGTAGTTTTGGGGTGGAGTCTTTAGGGTTTTTTATGTACAGTATCATGTCATCTGCAAATAGTGACAGTTTAACTTCTTCTTTACCAATCTGGATTCCTTGTATTTCTTTATTTTGTCTGATTGCCGTGGCTAGGACCTCCAGTACTATGTTAAATAACAGTGGAGAGAGTGGGCATCCCTGTCTAGTTCCCGATCTCAGAGGAAATGCTTTCAGCTTCTCGCTGTTCAATATAATGTTGGCTGTGGGTTTATCATAGATGGCCTTTATTATGTTGAGGTACTTGCCCTCTATTCCCATTTTGCTGAGAGTTTTTAACATGAATGGATGTTGAACTTTGTCAAATGCTTTTTCAGCATCTATGGAGATGATCATGTGGTTTTTGTCTTTCTTTTTGTTGATGTGGTGGATGATGTTGATGGACTTTCGAATGTTGTACCATCCTTGCATCCCTGGAATGAATCCCACTTGGTCATGGTGTATGATCCTTTTGATGTATTTTTGAATTCGGTTTGCTAATATTTTGTTGAGTATTTTTGCATCTACGTTCATCAGGGATATTGGTCTGTAGTTTTCTTTTTTGGTGGGGTCTTTGCCTGGTTTTGGTATTAGGGTGATGTTAGCTTCATAGAATGAGTTTGGGAGTATCCCCTCCTCCTCTATTTTTTGGAAAACTTTAAGGAGAATGGGTATTATGTCTTCCCTGTATGTCTGATAAAATTCCGAGGTAAATCCATCTGGCCCGGGGTTTTTGTTCTTTGGTAGTTTTTTGATTACCGCTTCAATTTCGTTGCTGGTAATTGGTCTGTTTAGATTTTCTGTTTCTTCCTGGGTCAATCTTGGAAGGTTGTATTTTTCTAGGAAGTTGTCCATTTCTCCTAGGTTTCCCAGCTTGTTAGCATATAGGTTTTCATAGTAGTCTCCAATAATTCTTTGCATTTCCGTGGGGTCCGTCGTGATTTTTCCTTTCTCGTTTCTGATACTGTTGATTTGTGTTGACTCTCTTTTCTTCTTAATAAGTCTGGCTAGAGGCTTATCTATTTTGTTTATTTTCTCGAAGAACCAGCTCTTGGTTTCATTGATTTTTGCTATTGTTTTATTCTTCTCAATTTTATTTATTTCTTCTCTGATCTTTATTATGTCCCTCCTTCTGCTGACCTTAGGCCTCATCTGTTCTTCTTTTTCCAATTTCGATAATTGTGACATTAGACCATTCATTTGGGATTGCTCTTCCTTTTTTAAATATGCTTGGATTGCTATATACTTTCCTCTTAAGACTGCTTTTGCTGTGTCCCACAGAAGTTGGGGCTTAGTGTTGTTGTTGTCATTTGTTTCCATATATTGCTGGATCTCCATTTTGATTTGGTCATTGATCCATTGATTATTTAGGAGCGTGTTGTTAAGCCTCCATGGGTTTTTGAGCCTCTTTGCTTTCTTTGTACAGTTTATTTCTAGTTTTATGCCTTTGTGGTCTGAAAAGTTGGTTGGTAGGATTTCAATCTTTTGGAATTTTCTGAGGGTCTTTTTGTGGCCTAGTATGTGGTCTATTCTGGAGAATGTTCCATGTGCACTTGAGAAGAATGTATATCCTGTTGCTTTTGGATGTAGAGTTCTATAGATGTCTATTAGGTCCATCTGCTCTACTGTGTTGTTCAGTGCTTCCGTGTCCTTACTTATTTTCTGCCCAGTGGATCTATCCTTTGGGGTGAGTGGTGTGTTGAAGTGTCCTAGAATAAATGCATTGCAGTCTATATCCCCCTTTAGTTCTGTTAGTATTTGTTTCACATATGCTGGTGCTCCTGTGTTGGGTGCATATATATTTAGAATGGTTATGTCCTCTTGTTTGACTGAGCCCTTTATCATTATGTAGTGTCCTTCTTTATCTCTTGTTACTTTCTTTGTTTTGAAGTCTATTTTGTCTGATATTAGTACTGCAACCCCTGCTTTCTTCTCACTGTTGTTTGCTTGAAATATGTTTTTCCATCCCTTGACTTTTAGTCTGTGCATGTCTTTGGGTTTGAGGTGAGTTTCTTGTAAGCAGCATATAGATGGGTCTTGCTTTTTTATCCATTCTGTTACTCTGTGTCTTTTGATTGGTGCATTCAACCCATTAACATTTAGGGTGACTATTGAAAGATATGTACTTATTGCCATTGCAGGCTTTAAATTCGTGGTTACCAAAGGTTCAAGGTTAGCCTCTTTAGTATCTTACTGCCTAACTTAGCTCGCTTATTGAGCTGTTATATACACTGTCTGGAGATTCTTTTCTTCTCTCCCTTCTTGTTCCTCCTCCTCGATTCTTCATATGTTGGGTGTTTTGTGCTGTGCTCTTTCTAGGAGTGCTCCCATCTAGAGCAGTCCCTGTAAGATGTTCTGTAGAGGTGGTTTGTGGAAAGCAAATTCCCTCAGCTTTTGTTTGTCTGGGAATTGTTTAATCCCACCGTCATATTTGAATGATAGTCGTGCTGGATACAGTATCCTTGGTTCAAGGCCCTTCTGTTTCATTGTATTAAATATATCATGCCATTCTCTTCTGGCCTGTAGGGTTTCTGTTGAGAAATCTGACGTTAGCCTGATGGGTTTCCCTTTATAGGTGACCTTTTTCTCTCTAGCTGCCTTTAACACTCTTTCCTTGTCCTTGATCTTTGCCATTTTAATTATTATGTGTCTTGGTGTTGCCCTTCTTGGATCCTTTCTGTTGGGGGTTCTGTGTATTTCCGTGGTCTGTTTGATTACTTCCTCCCCCAGTGTGGGGAAGTTTTCAGCAATTATTTCTTCTAAGATACTTTCCATCTCTTTGCCTCTCTCTTCTTCTTCTGGGACCCCTATAATACGGATATTGCTCCTTTTAGATTGGTCACACAGTTCTCTTAATATTGTTTCATTCCTGGAGATCCTTTTGTCTCTCTCTATGTCAGCTTCCATGCGTTCCTGTTCTCTGATTTCAATTCCATCAATGGCCTCTTGCATTCTATCCATTCTGCTTATAAACCCTTCCAGAGTTTGTTTCATTTCTGTGATCTCCTTTCTGGCATCTGTGATCTCTTTCCGGACTTCATCCCATTTCTCTTGCGTATTTCTCTGCATCTCTGTCAGCATGTTTATGATTCTTATTTTGAATTCTTTGTCAGGAAGACTGGTTAGGTCTGTCTCCTTCTCTGGTGTTGTCTCTGTGATCTTTGTCTGCCTGTAGCTTTGCCTTTTCATGGTGATAGGAATAGTCTGCAGAGCTGGGACGAGTGACGGCTGGAAGGACTTCCTTTCTTGTTGGTTTGTGGCCCTCCTCTCCTGGGAGAACAGCGGCCTCTAGTGGCTTGTGCTGCGCAGCTGCGCGCAGACAGGGTTTCTGCTTCCTGCCCGGCTGCTATGGAGTTAATCTCCGCTGTTGCTGTGGGCGTGGCCTGGCTCGGGCAGCTACTCCAAAATGGTGGAGTCGTGTTGGAGCAGGAGCTGCTGGGAGGCTATTTATCTCCGTAAGGGGCCTCCCTGCTCCCTGCAGCCCAGGGGTTAGGGTGCCCAGAGATTCCGGATTCCCTACCTCTGGATTAAGTGGCCCGCCCTTCCCCTTTAAGACTTCCAAAAAGCACCCGCCAAAACAAAACAACGACCACAAAAAAAAACAAGAAAAAAAATTTTTTTAATTAAAAAAAAAAAAAATTTTTTTAATTAAAAAAAAAAAGGTGGTCGTTCGTTTTTCTTTATTCTCCGGTGCCAGCCTCAGGCCTCTGCTCACCAGTCTTTCTGCCCTGTTTCCCTAATATTGGGGTCCCTGTCCCTTTAAGACTTCCAAAAAGCGCTCGCCAAAACAAAGCAGCAAAAAAGCAAAAAAAAAAAATGGTCGCGCGCTTTTCTTATGTCCTCTGTCGCCCAGCCTCCAGTGCCTGCTCACTGTTCTTGCTGCCCTGTTTTCCCAGGATCGGGGGCCCTGCACTCTGGCCCGGATGGCTGGGGCTGGGTGTTCGGCAGCCCTGGGCTCCGTCTCCCTCCCGCTCTGCCTGCTCTTCTCCCGCCGGGAGCTGGGGGGAGGGACGCTCGGCTCCCGCGGGGCCGGGGCTTGTATCTTACCCCCTTCGCGAGGCGCTGGGTTCTCTCAGGTGTGGATGTGGTCTGGATATTGTCCTGTGTTCTCTGGTCTTTATTCTAGGAAGGGTTGTCTTTGTTATATTTTCATAGATATATGTTGTTTTGGGAGGAGATTTCCGCTGCTCTACTCACGCCGCCATCTTCCGCCCCCTCTGTTCTACTAATTTTATATTGTCCATCGCTCAATTAGGTGCTGTGTAGGTGCCCTTCTTGTGGCCTTTGCCCTTACTATGCCCTGTACCTGCACCTGGAATGCTCTTTTCCAGAGATTTCTGAGGCTCACTCCCTCATTTTGTTAAGTTTGTTGAAATCTATCTTATCTGAGAGGCCATTCATGACCACATGCCTAAAATAGCACCTTCTTACCATTCTCTTTATCTTGCTTGTTTGTCATAGCATTTAACATGACAATACTATATTGTGTATTTGCTTTTATACTGTTTATTATGCTGACTCTCACCCTACCCTATGAAAGTTCTGTGCAGACATTGGCCATGGCTGAGTGAATTCTCCTGCAATAAATATTTCTTGAACAATGAATGCGTGATTTAATCTATGCTTGGTTGTGTTCCCTAACATTTAGATTTTAATTCTGTTTGCCTTTGCGCTCATGTCAGGAGCTCCCTATGGAGTCCTGTCACTTCTTTGCCTGAGATGGTTTCTTCTTTCTTTTTGCTTTCTTGACTGAGATCCAAGTCAGTCTGTGATTTGACATCATCCTGTGCATTAAATTTTAAATTTTATCTTCCATTACTCCCCAACCAGAGGCCACTTCCCTCATATTTACCTTATTTTTTTGCTCCTAGACCTTTGCATGTCTGTGTCCCTACTTATCCTTTCCTAAAGCTTTGTAGTGCTTGAAAGCTGTGCCGTGAAACTTGTCACTTGGTAGTGTACTTTCCCCTTTTTATTGTAGATAGGCAAAGGGGAGATTACTGGAAACTTCAGGAGAATCTTAAAGCGAGGAATGTCATAACCCTCTCAATTCTAGTGCCCAAGACTTGAATGCCCCATCTTTCCAATTGGATTTTTAACTACATGGGGCACAGATTTTTATGTGGTAGGTTTACCTAGAGTAGAAATCACCTACATTCAATTTGTGTTTTAGAGACTTTTCCCCATTTTGCTCAGTATCTGGATGCTTAATGGACAAGGGAATAATAAAAGGACTGTAGAGTGGGCCTAACTTGGATCATATAGACCTGTTAAAACTCAATGTTGTTCTCCGAGGTACTGGCAAATTTCCTATAAGCTCATTTTTCTAGAAAGACTGAGCAACCTAATCAGATCTTACACTAATTTTTGCCTCCTTGTAAATCTGTAAGAACTCTATAATCTTAAATATCATTACTATTATTATGATAATCTGTACCTGAAAGTGTAGACCCCACCATGACCCCATTCTGGTGGAGAAGAATTCTATCCATTAGTGGGGTGACAAATATTTTAATTATCAGGGGACTTGTCTCCAACCAGGTGTCATATTTTAACAAAGCTGTCATCCAATAACCTGAAACAAATGTCAATGCAGAATTAATTTGTTTTATAATTAATACTCAATCTTAGGTGTCAAGTGGATATAATAATTTAATGGTAATAATTAGACTTCATTGTAATTAGCTTAAAAATGAAGAGTGTATTCAGAATGATGCAAGGTAATGCTAGGAGTTGATTTTTTATATATTCACCACAGAGGAAGATTATTATAAAAAATGTCAATTCTGGTCAGAATTTATAAATTTAGTGATGATGCAGATACAATAGTAATTAAAAAATATGGACAAGCTGATTCTTGCTTTCATGTGGCAGAAAAAAATGAATAATGATGACCAGGTAAGTTTGGGGAAAAAAATTGGGAATATGCCCTATTAGATATCAAAGTGTGCTATGAAGTACATGTAATGGGAATAATGTGGTATCGACAAAGGAATAGGTAGATAAATGAAAGAGAAGAGAAAGTTCATAAGCAGAGTCTACTTAATGTTAGTGTTTTATGTATGGTGGAGTCAGCATTTCAATTCAATAGAGAAAATCTTGGTTATTTAGTCAATGATCTTGGTGCAATTGGTTTGTATTATAGCAAGAAATTTAAGTGAGGTCTCTATCTCACATTTTATACATTAAGAAAGCCCAGCTGGATTAAATAATTTTTTTCCTAAATCTAACATATTATTAATGAAAACTCCTAATCTTTCAGTGGAGAAGTATTTTATTGCTAGGTACCACAACCAGAAACCACAAAGGAAAAGAAGAAAAATCTGACTTTATAAAGTTTTAGAATTCCTGTATGATAAACTATAACATTCATTCATTCTTCCAGTTAATCAGTACTTATTGTGTAACTACTACATGCAAGACACATATAGTTAATATGGCATACAACAATATAACATTTTGAATGTTTAAAGAATTCTTCCAAATCAATAGAAAAAAGATGAGCAACTTGAGAGAAAATGGGCAAAATATATTATAGGTAATTTATCAAAGCACAAAAAGCCAGTGAACAAATCCATAAAAGAGTTTCATCTTTGATGAAATTTAAACCAACAATGAGAGATAGCTTTTCTCTTTTTGTATTAATAAAGATTTAAAGGTTGGTAATATGCACTGTTTGTAAGAGTATAAGCAAATAAACATCTCAGTTTCTCTTGTGGAAATATAAGTTGTACAGTTTTTGAAGGGCAATTTGGCAATGTATAATAACATTTAAAAAGAAACATAACTTTTCACCCAGCAATTCTACTTCTAGAAATGAATCACAAGGAAATAACTGCATAATAAATCTTTCACTTGTAGCAATGCTTGTACAATTACCTAAACATCTTTCCATAGGGATTGGTTAAATAAATTGTGTTAGATCCATACAATGAAATTCTGTGAAATTGTCCAAAAATAGGGTAATTATTTGAATATCTACATGGAAACATGCCCACAATATATTGTTGCTTTAAGTCAGTTTTAAAGTATGTAGAGAATGACTCCATTTTTAAAGTGGAGTTTAAATACCTATATATACACATATATTTAAACACTTTAAATATTAATACATATATTTATTGATATCAATACATGTTAAATATACGTGTATAGGTATTCAAAAATATACATGTTTGTAGGAATACAGAAAAGTAGCATAAAAATGGTTGTGATGATTATCTCTGCAGGATGGGAATTTAGGGGATTTATATTTCCTTTTTTAAAGAACATGCATTGCTTTTCTAATGAAAAAGGGATATTTTCATTTGAAAAATGTTATAAATCACAAAATCATAAATATCCTTAAAATTATTTTGAGGTCACAACTCTCTGTGTACATTTTCTGTGAGTATTTATAGGATCTCTAGTTTCAGCTTTTTGTTGCACTGAGAAATTTGCTGTCAGTTCTCAGCAATCATTTTGGTAAGCATTTCTGTGGGGCCATACATTGAGATTAACAAAGATGATAAGGCCATGATGTTTAACCCTGAGGAGCCTGACGTCTTATAATGTGGTCAATTTGACATAGTAAGAAGAGTGTTTAGCTGGAGGAGGCTGGTCGCTTTACCATCAATAGCACCTGTGGGGTCCTTAAGAAATGTATTTGAGGACATCATAAAGATTCATAATAGAAAGACTGAAGATAAACCGATTCACAGCAGTGGCTCCTGAGTTCAGCCCACCTACTATCTTTGGCCATCCTGTCATAGAAACATGCCCCCCTTTCCCAAAATGGTCGAGAGTTAGGTGACATTTCCCTGAATGCATGGATTGCCTAGTGGTTGTATTTTATGTTTAGGTCAGCCCTTAAATCCCCACTTCTGATATCACCTTATTCTTTGGCTCCCCTGCTATTTAAAATAGGAAATGTTGCCTTGAAAACACTAGGTAGTGGCAGTTACTAATTCTTTTGGACTAAGAAAATGGACAATTATTCCATCATCAGTTTCCTCTAGGGTTGGGCTAGCTTTCCTTCTAGGTAGATTGACAAGAGTTCTGGTTCTCAAACTCATGCTACCAGCCAGACTTGTGGGCCCAGAAACTCTCCAGCCTCCTCCTCTTATTGGGAAATACAAGTTCATCTGGCTTCCTGTGATAAGCAGGGCCTTTCATGCTAGTTTGCTGTGGTCTAAGATAGAGCTCTGACATGTTAGAACTCACGTAGGTGAGAGTACAAATGTGTCAATCCAAAGAAAGAGACAGATTACACATGGGCTCTGTTCTTCTGGGTCTCCCTATAACCTGTGTGGAGGAGGGGTAAGCCATTCACACAGATAATTAAATGTGTGGTACAGAAAAGCATGTAGGGGGCTATGGAAGCTCAGAGGAAGGAGAATTACATTCTGTTAGACATAGGATGCTTAAAGGAATAGGTAACATATAAGATGTGTGAGATTTTAGTGAACAGAAGTGATAGGGAAATGCCTAGATGTCCCCTTCCTGTAGGGGTCAGGTAGCCTCTGGCATTCAAGGTCTGCATCCTTGAGATTTATGTGTCACTAGACAGTACCTAAAAACATGATTTTTTCTGTAAAGCACTTTCTAGGCAGGGAACATGAAGGAGCTATATAGAAACTGAGAATTATACATCAGTAGGGTGTAAAAGACGGGTAGGTTTTATGGTACTGCCCTGTCAACAGTAAAAAGAGAAGCTATAGGATTTTTTAACAGGAAATCAGAAACAACAGGGTCCTTGCCTGAGAAATCTGAGGTTCAGATAGAATCTTTCCACATGTATTTCAAATATTTTGTCTCAGACTGTGACCTCTTTCTAGAATGTCCTTCCCTGTCTCTGTTTATATCCTGACCATTCTTCAATGCCCAAAGTATATCTTCCATGATACTTTCATTGATTCCCTGCAGAAGTGATGTGCTCATTCTGTGAGCTCCTGTAGCTTTTTATACCTCTTTTATGTATAGCATTAATTACACACTGTCTCTTAAGTCTCTTGATGATTGTATATGCTCCATGTCCCCTAACAGAACATAAATTTTGTGGCCCTATCACTTAGCAAGAATTGTGCTGGAAATGTATTAACTATGCACTTTGTTGAGTAAATGATGAATGAATGAATATTCAGACAGATATTTATCTAGATCAGCAGTTGCATTACTACTTCCTAAGGAGTGTTTTGGAGATTTGTAGGGGGCCCATTTGGTTACCATAATGATTGGGGGAATCACTAGCATTTATTGGATATGAAGCAGACATGCTAGATGTTCAGTATGTAGTACAGTTTTGCAGAATGAAAATCCTGTGTCTCACATGATTTTTTAATTACCCAGTAGATAAGATACTCAGGTAGGTGAAAAACATGTTCATAGTTATTTGAGCCTAAGGGCAAACTCCATTCTACACAGAAACACAGAATTTTCACCATTTTACTCTACACTGAATTTTCCAGAAATGTAACCATTATGTAAATTGAGAGAAAAGTGTATTCATTTTTTTTGGAATTTTACTAAGTATTGGTTCACCATTTTGGAAAATCCCATCATTTATAGCAGCACTGCTATGATAACTGAATGTCAATACAGTACACCTGCATAGATTTGTATTTGTAGAGGTTTCATTCATGGGGCAGCCAGTCTAGTTTATGTGTTGGGTAGGCATATCCAATCGATCATTTATTAAAAACATATGTTATTTAATTACAAGTTATTTACTTTTTATATTATTGATAGAACACTTTATTATTTTAAAATAGTGTACAGGAAGGCTATCTTGTCTCTGAATTTCATTAGGGATACTAAAAGGGGTATTAGGTCTGATGAGGTTGAAAACTGATGATTTAGATTGTCAGGTTTTCTATTCACCATGGAAAACATGGGTGCCTTGCTGCAGTTCCAGAAATGTTGTCTAAGGTGTTTTCAATGAACATCTTATTCACATCCATGGCCTCAGTTAAAAGCTGACATTTCAACATAGCTTGATGGGTATCTGGGGAGTTGTTTGCAATATGCTCATTGGAAGTCACATGATAAGTTAGAACTTTCCAAAGTGTTAAAATGACCAAATCTTCTAATCCAAGGTCAATCCACACTTTAAGCCCTACCCACTCTCATTTTTGGGACCCCACTCATGATTCCAGCACTGGTAAGTGGGTCTTCTGTGGGGACAGTGGTTCTCACACTGGCATGAATCAGAATCAGTACAAAGCTAATTAACATACAGATTACCAAGCTCTTTGTCTCCAGCATTTCTAATTCAGTATGTCTGGGGTGGAGTTTGAGATTCTGCAATTTTAACAGGCTCTCAGGTGAGATGCTGTTCTGCTCAGGAGCCCATGCCCTGAGAACTTAGGAGATGCTAGGAATTAGAATATATCTTTGTCTCTGCCTTGTTCCCATATGCACTTAAAGTAGGTAGTATATTTTTGAAGGAGGAGAAAAAAGAAAAATGTGGAACTAGCAAGGAGTCTAATACAAAAATGCAAATGCAAGGGTCTCATATATCTGCTGAGGGGTTGGGGTGGGCACATATATAGTGCCAATTTTTTGAAAGTCTCTACTGCCAGAAATTGCTGCATGTTTTTCAAATAGCACCTGGAAAAAATCCACTGTACTATTCAGAGCTTCTTGTTGGGACAGGCTGAGGAGGGGACATCTGGGTGCTTTATTATAATACATTTAAAAAAGGTACAAATACACATATAGCATGGCTTGAGTAAGACATCCACGTGCTTCAATTCTGACAGTTATGTCATAGCTATTTAAAGTAAATGACTGTGATTTGAAGTCCTTCCATAATTTTTGCTTGTTCCATCAGTGTAGTTCATTTTTCACTCGCAGATACTTAACTAGAACACAAACTGGATGGTAAGTGGAGGAGGCCGCAAGCTTAAACCTTCTTCCCAAAGGAACGGAGCAAATTTCCATTCTATTTTTTGTCCTTTGTAAAAATTAGGCCTCATAGTCACAATGAAAATCCTTCACACACGACCAGGCTATTCTTTGTTTCTGGTTGTCTCCTACAGCTTTTTTTTTTTTTTTTTTTTTTTTTTTAAATAATTATTTTTTATTGAAGGGTAGTTGACGCACAGTATTACATTACATTAGTTTCAAGTGTACAACACAGTGGTAGAACATTTATATACATAATTCTAGGTTCCAGCTATCACCCTACCAAGCTGTTACAATATCTTGACTATATTCCTTATGCTATACATTACATCCCGGTTACTTATTTATTTTACCATTGGAAGTCTGTCCTTCTTTTTTTTTTTTTTTTTTTTTTGTGAGGGCATCTCTCATATTTATTGATCAAATGGTTGTTAACAACAATAAAATTCTGTATAGGGGAATCAATGCTCAATGCACAATCATTAATCCACCCCAAGCCTAATTTTCGTCAGTCTCCAATCTTCTGAGGCATAACAAACAAGTTCTTACATGGAGAACAAATTCTTACATAGTGAATAAGTTACATGGTGAACAGTACAGGGGCAGTCATCACAGAAACTTTCGGTTTTGCTCATGCATTATGAACTCTAAACAGTCAGTTCAAATATGGATACTCATTTGGTTTTTATACTTGATTTATATGTGGATACCACATTTCTCTCTTTATTATTATTATTTTTAATAAAATGCTGAAGTGGTAGGTAGATACAAGATAAAGGTAGAAAACATAGTTTAGTGTTGTAAGAGAGCAAATGTAGATGATCAGGTGTGTGCCTGTAGACTATGTGTTAATCCAAGCTAGACCAGGGCAATAAAACATCCACGTATGCAGAAGATTTCTCTCAGAACAGGGGGGGTGAGGTTCTAAGCCTCACCTCTGTTGATCCCCAATTTCTCACCTGATGGCCCCCTGCGACTGTGCCTGTCTTAGGTTGTTCCTCCCTTGAGGAATCTTACCCGTCTCTGGCTAACCAGTCATCTTCCAGGGCCATACAGGGAAATGTGAAGTTGGTAAGTGAGAGGGAAGCCTTATTGTTTGAAAAGGTTAGCTTTTTACTTCTTTGCATATTTATGCCCTGTGGCTTCTATGTCCAGCATTTGTCTTGAGGTATCTTTACCTCTTGGAAGAATTATGATACTCGGTAAATTTGATATGAGGCACGAATTCTATTTAAGGGTTGTAATTAGGAAGGAAGAAGAAAAGCTATAGAAGTAGCAGGCAGAAGAAAACATGGGAAGATTGATTATTTCTTTGACATATCTTCTTGTAGAGTAACTTCAGCATGTATAGGTTTTAAGCTACTACTTAAATTGCGCACACACATTAACATGATAGGAGTATAGTTACATAACCAAAGCATATCTGTAATTACCAGCCATCTCCAGTGAAACCAAGAAAACCAGTTAGGCACCTTAGGCATTTGTGAAAACTTATCTATGATATGGTAGATATTGTCCAACTGAACTTGAACAGTCTGAGAGAAATCAGACAAATTAAAACAACCCATTCCTGGGGGCTGTTCACATGCCATATGTTCTTTTAACAGTAAATAGTCTGTAGTTGTAAGACTTTGGAGCGCTACAATTTGCACTTCTCGAAATTCTTGGTTGAGTTCCAACAGTAAAAATCCAGTCAAATTTGTTGTTTTACTGTATGCACAGGCCAGCTTAGATATCTCCTTCCTCATTCCCATGGCAAGTCCAGGAACTGGTGGGGTGAGTGCATCTACAGCTGTAGCAGTGCGTGGATCTTTGTTGGGGTTTTTTGATGATCATCTTCTGGCATGAGTTTTCCAGAGAGTGCAGATGTTGGAAGTTCTTTTTCATATCATATCTTAGTTCATTTTCGGGGTAGCCCAATTAGGCTTTGATCCTCTGTATAAACACAAACAGACCCTTTGCCTACACTTTTATATGCCCTTTATACCCTTGTGTAGAACTCGTTGGAGGTTACCACACAGGAACTGCCCTTTTTTTTTTTTTTTTTGCTTTGTTTTTGGTATCACTAATCTACACTTACATGACGAATATTATGTTTACTAGGCTCTCCCCTATACCAGGTCTCCCCTATAAACCCCTTTACAGTCACTGACCATCAGCATAGCAAAATGTTGTAGAATCACTACTTGCCTTCTCTGTGTTGTACAGCCCTCCCTTTTCTCCTACCCCCCCATGCATGTTAATCTTAATACCCCCCTTCTTCCCCCCCTTATCCCTCCCTACCCACCCATCCTCCCCAGTCCCTTTCCCTTTGGTACCTGTTAGTCCATTCTTGAGTTCTGTGATTCTGCTGCTGTTTTGTTCCTTCAGTTTTTCCTTTGTTCTTATATTCCACAGATAAGTGAAATCATTTGGTATTTCTCTTTCTCTGCTTGGCTTGTTTCACTGAGCATAATACCCTCCAGCTCCATCCATGTTGCTGCAAATGATTGGATTTGCCCTTTTCTTATAGCTGAGTAGTATTCCATTGTGTATATGTACCACATCTTCTTTATCCATTCATCTATCGATGGACATTTAGGTTGCTTCCAATTCTTGGCTATTGTAAATAGTGCTGCGAAAAACAAAGGGGTGCACTGATCTTTCTCATACTAGATTGCTGCATACTTAGGGTAAATTCCTAGGAGTGCAATTCCTGGGTCAAATGGTAAGTCTGTTTTGAGCATTTTGATGTACCTCCATACTGCTTTCCACAATGGTTGAACTAGCTTACATTCCCACCAGCAGTGTAGGAGGGTTCCCCTTTCTCCACAGCCTCGCCAACATTTGTTGTTGTTTGTCTTTTGGATGGCAGCCATCCTTACTGGTGTGAGGTGATACCTCATTGTAGTTTTAATTTGCATTTCCCTGATAATTAGCGATGTGGAGCATCTTTTCATGTGTCTGTTGGCCATCTGTATTTCTTTTTTGGAGAACTGTCTGTTCAGTTCCTCTGCCCATTTTTTAATTGGGTTATTTGTTTTTTGTTTGTTGAGGCGTGAGAGCTCCTTATATATTCTGGACGTCAAGCCTTTATCGGATGTGTCATTTTCAAATATATTCTCCCATACTGTAGGGATCCTTTTTGGTCTATTGATGGTGTCTTTTGCTGTACAGAAGCTTTTCAGCTTAATATAGTCCCACTTACTCATTTTTGCTGTTGTTTTCCTTGCCCGGGGAGATATGTTCAAGAAGAGGTCACTCATGTTTATGTCTAAGAGGTTTTTGCCTATGTTTTCTTCCAAGAGTTTAATGGTTTCATGGCTTACATTCAGGTCTTTGATCCATTTTGAGTTTACTTTTGTATATGGGGTTAGACAATGGTCCAGTTTCATTCTCCTACATGTAGCTGTCCAGTTTTGCCAGCACCACCTGTTGAAGAGACTGTCATTTCGCCATTGTATGTCCATGGCTCCTTTATCAAATATTAATTGACCATATATGTCTGGGTTAATGTCTGGATTCTCTAGTCTGTTCCATTGGTCTGTGGCTCTGCTCTTGTGCCAGTACCAAATTGTCTTGATTACTATGGCTTTATAGTAGAGCTTGAAGTTGGGGAGTGAGATCCCCCCTACTTTATTCTTCTTTCTCAGGATTGCTTTGGCTATTCGGGGTCTTTGGTGTTTCCATATGAATTTTTGAATTATTTGTTCCAGTTCATTGAAGAATGTTGCTGGTAGTTTCATAGGGATTGCATCAAATCTGTATATTGCTTTGGGCAGGATGGCCATTTTAACGATATTAATTCTTCCTAGCCACGAGCATGGGATGTGTTTCCATCTGTTAGTGTCCCCTTTAATTTCTCTTAAGAGTGACTTGTAGTTTTCAGAGTATAAGTCTTTCACTTCTTTGGTTAGGTTTATTCCTAGGTATTTTATTTTTTTGATGCAATTGTGAATGGAGTTGTTTTCCTGATTTCTCTTTCTGTTGGTTCATTGTTAGTATATAGGAAAGCCACAGATTTCTGTGTGTTGATTTTGTATCCTGCCACTTTGCTGTATTCCAATATCAGTTCTAGTAGTTTTGGGGAGGAGTCTTTAGGGTTTTTTATGTACAGTATCATGTCATCTGCAAATAGTGACATTTTAACTTCTTCTTTACCAATCTGGATTCCTTGTATTTCTTTATTTTGTCTGATTGCCGTAGCTAGGACCTCCAGTACTATGTTAAATAACAGTGGAGAGAGTGGGCATCCCTGTCTAGTTCCCGATCTCAGAGGAAATGCTTTCAGCTTCTCGCTGTTCAATATAATGTTGGCTGTGGGTTTATCATAGATGGCCTTTATTATGTTGAGGTACTTGCCCTCTATTCCCATTTTGCTGAGAGTTTTTAACATGAATGGATGTTGAACTTTGTCAAATGCTTTTTCAGCATCTATGGATATGATCATGTGGTTTTTGTCTTTTTTTTGTTGATGTGGTGGATGATGTTGATGGACTTTCGAATGTTGTACCATCCTTGCATCCCTGGGATGAATCCCACTTGGTCATGGTGTATGATCCTTTTGATGTATTTTTGAATTCGGTTTGCTAATATATTGTTGAGTATTTTTGCATCTATGTTCATCAGGGATATTGGTCTGTAGTTTTCTTTTTTGGTGGGGTCTTTGCCTGGTTTTGGTATTAGGGTGATGTTAGCTTCATAGAATGAGTTTGGGAGTATCCCCTCCTCCTCTATTTTTTGGAAAACTTTAAGGAGAATGGGTATTATGTCTTCCCTGTATGTCTGATAAATTTCTGAGGTAAATCCATCTGGCCCGGGGGTTTTGTTCTTTGGTAGTTTTTTGATTACCGCTTCAATTTCGTTGCTGGTAATTGGTCTGTTTAGATTTTCTGTTTCTTCCTGGGTCAGTCTTGGAAGGTTATATTTTTCTTGGAAGTTGTCCATTTCTCCTAGGTTTCCCAGCTTGTTAGCATATAGGTTTTCATAGTATTCTCCAATAATTCTTTGCATTTCCGTGGGGTCCGTCGTGATTTTCCCTTTCTCGTTTCTGATACTGTTGATTTGTGTTGACTCTCTTTTCTTCTTAATAAGTCTGGCTAGAGGCTTATCTATTTTGTTTATTTTCTTGAAGAACCAGCTCTTGGTTTCATTGATTTTTGCTATTGTTTTATTCTTCTCAATTTTATTTATTTCTTCTCTGATCTTTATTATGTCCCTCCTTCTGCTGACCTTAGGCCTCATCTGTTCTTCTTTTTCCAATTTCGATAATTGTGACATTAGACCATTCATTTGGGATTGCTCTTCCTTTTTTAAATATGCTTGGATTGCTATATACTTTCCTCTTAAGACTGCTTTTGCTGTGTCCCACAGAAGTTGGGGCTTAGTGTTGTTGTTGTCATTTGTTTCCATATATTGCTGGATCTCCATTTTGATTTGGTCATTGATCCATTGATTATTTAGGAGCGTGTTGTTAAGCCTCCATGGGTTTTTGAGCCTCTTTGCTTTCTTTGTACAGTTTATTTCTAGTTTTATGCCTTTGTGGTCTGAAAAGTTGGTTGGTAGGATTTCAATCTTTTGGAATTTTCTGAGGGTCTTTTTGTGGCCTAGTATGTGGTCTATTCTGGAGAATGTTCCATGTGCACTTGAGAAGAATGTATATCCTGTTGCTTTTGGATGTAGAGTTCTATAGATGTCTATTAGGTCCATCTGCTCTACTGTGTTGTTCAGTGCTTCCGTGTCCTTACTTATTTTCTGCCCAGTGGATCTATCCTTTGGGGTGAGTGGTGTGTTGAAGTCTCCTAGAATGAATGCATTGCAGTCTATATCCCCCTTTAGTTCTGTTAGTATTTGTTTCACATATGCTGGTGCTCCTGTGTTGGGTGCATATATATTTAGAATGGTTATGTCCTCTTGTTTGACTGAGCCCTTTATCATTATGTAGTGTCCTTCTTTATCTCTTGTTACTTTCTTTGTTTTGAAGTCTATTTTGTCTGATATTAGTACTGCAACCCCTGCTTTCTTCTCACTGTTGTTTGCTTGAAATATGTTTTTCCATCCCTTGACTTTTAGTCTGTACATGTCTTTGGGTTTGAGGTGAGTTTCTTGTAAGCAGCATATAGATGGGTCTTGCTTTTTTATCCATTCTGTTACTCTGTGTCTTTTGATTGGTGCATTCAACCCATTAACATTTAGGGTGACTATTGAAAGATATGTACTTATTGCCATTGCAGGCTTTAAATTCGTGGTTACCAAAGGTTCAAGGTTAGCCTCTTTAGTATCTTACTGCCTAACTTAGCTCGCTTATTGAGCTGTTATATACACTGTCTGGAGATTCTTTTCTTCTCTCCCTTCTTGTTCCTCCTCCTCGATTCTTCATATGTTGGGTGTTTTGTGCTGTGCTCTTTCTAGGAGTGCTCCCATCTAGAGCAGTCCCTGTAAGATGTTCTGTAGAGGTGGTTTGTGGAAAGCAAATTCCCTCAGCTTTTGTTTGTCTGGGAATTGTTTAATCCCACCGTCATATTTGAATGATAGTCGTGCTGGATACAGTATCCTTGGTTCAAGGCCCTTCTGTTTCATTGTATTAAATATATCATGCCATTCTCTTCTGGCCTGTAGGGTTTCTGTTGAGAAATCTGACGTTAGCCTGATGGGTTTCCCTTTATAGGTGACCTTTTTCTCTCTAGCTGCCTTTAACACTCTTTCCTTGTCCTTGATCTTTGCCATTTTAATTATTATGTGTCTTGGTGTTGCCCTTCTTGGATCCTTTCTGTTGGGGGTTCTGTGTATTTCCGTGGTCTGTTCGATTACTTCCTCCCCCAGTGTGGGGAAGTTTTCAGCAATTATTTCTTCTAAGATACTTTCCATCTCTTTTCCTCTCTCTTCTTCTTCTGGGACCCCTATAATACGGATATTGTTCCTTTTGGATTGGTCACACAGTTCTCTTAATATTGTTTCACTCCTGGAGATCCTTTTGTCTCTCTCTATGTCAGCTTCTATGCGTTCCTGTTCTCTGATTTCAATTCCATCAATGGCCTCTTGCATTCTATCCATTCTGCTTATAAACCCTTCCAGAGTTTGTTTCATTTCTGCGATCTCCTTTCTGGCATCTGTGATCTCCTTCCGGACTTCATCCCATTTCTCTTGCGTATTTCTCTGCATCTCTGTCAGCATGTTTATGATTCTTATTTTGAATTCTTTGTCAGGAAGACTGGTTAGGTCTGTCTCCTTCTATGGTGTTGTCTCTGTGATCTTTGTCTGCCTGTAGCTTTGCCTTTTCATGGTGATAGGAATAGTCTGCAGAACTGGGACGAGTGACGGCTGGAAGGACTTCCTTTCTTGTTGGTTTGTGGCCCTCCTCTCCTGGGAGAACAGCGGCCTCTAGTGGCTTGTGCTGCGCAGCTGCGTGCAGACAGGGTTTCTGCTTCCTGCCCGGCTGCTATGGAGTTAATCTCCGCTGTTGCTGTGGGCGTGGCCTGGCTGGGGCAGCTACTCCAAAATGGTGGAGTCGCGTTGGAGCAGGAGCTGCTGGGAGGCTATTTATCTCCGTAAGGTGCCTCCATGCTCCCTGCAGCCCAGGGGTTAGGGTGCCCAGAGATCCCGGATTCCCTACCTCTGGATTAAGTGACCCGCCCTGCCCCTTTAAGACTTCCAAAAAGCACCCGCCAAAACAAAACAACGCCCACCAAAAAAAAAGAAAAAAAAAAAAAAAAAAGTTTTTAATTAAAAAGAAAAAAAAAAGGTGGTCGTTCGTTTTTCTTTATTCTCCGGTGCCAGCCTCAGGCCTCTGCTCACCGGTCTTTCTGCCCTGTTTCCCTAGTATTGGGGTCCCTGTCCCTTTAAGACTTCCTAAAAGCGCTCGCCAAAACAAAACAGCAAAAAAGCAAAAAAAAAATGGTCGCGCGCTTTTCTTATGTCCTCTGTCGCCCAGCCTCCAGTGCCCGCTCACTGTTCTTGCTGCCCTGTTTTCCCAGTATCGAGGGCCCTGCACTCTGTCCCGGATGGCGGGGGCTGGGTGTTCGGCAGTCCTGGGCTCCGTCTCCCTCCCGCTCTGCCTGCTCTTCTCCCGCCGGGAGCTGGGGGGAGGGGCGCTGGGCTCCCGCGGGGCCGGGGCTTGTATCTTACCCCCTTCGCGAGGCGCTCGGTTCCCTCAGGTGCGGATGTGGTCTGGATATTGTCCTGTGTCCTCTGGTCTTTATTCTAGGAAGGGTTGTCTTTGTTATATTTTCATAGATATATGTTGTTTTGGGAGGAGATTTCCGCTGCTCTACTCACGCTGCCATCTTCCGCCCCTCTCTTCTCCTACAGCTTTTATCTTAATGTTCTTCCATGTGTATAATTTCCCAGAAAATTTAGTACTTAATATTCTGATTGTTTCTAGTACTTGTTTTGTCTCCCCACTGAAATAGTAAGTGATTCAAGGGCAAAGTCTATGCCTTACAACATTACTGTGTTTTTCACTGTTGAGTCCACATGAGGTGCTAAATGACTAGAGCAGTAGTTTTCTGTGTGGAATGAAGGTGAGAGAACCCGTCAGAATCACATAGGGAGCTTTCAAAAAGTATGCACATCACAGACCCATGTAATTCTTAAGGTACCAGATTTTATTCATATTATTTACATTTCCAATAATAATTTCAACTTGGCTTTTTAAAATTTAGTGCCTTAAATATGGGAACTTGCATATGATAAAGTCAGTACCACAAAATTGATAGGTAAGTGATAGGTTATTTTGTAGCAAATAATAGGAATACTGGTTCCCTTATTTGGAGGGGAAGTAAAGCTGAAACCTTTAATTAAATTATAAAAATGTATTCTTTCATTTATTTAACCAAATGCTCTACTGTATGCCAAACACTTTTCTAGATGTTGAGGAAACTGTAGTGAGCAAAAGAGACGAGTGCTGGTCTCATGAAGCTTTCGTCCTAGGGGGTTCTACGGACAATGAATACACAGGCATAGGTATTTATATACACATTCTATTTCAGTTTTCTATAGGCAGATTGCTATAAGAAAACAAATAAGGGAATAGAGGGAGATGTTTGTTTAGATAGTGAAGGCCTATCTGAGAAGAGGGCAAATCGGGTAGAAATTTTAACAAAAGGAAGAAGTAGGGCATGAACCAATCTGAGAAAGCATTTTGGGTGGAGGAAACAAGTGACTACGGAAGTCTTCAGGCAGGAATGAGCTTGCTTGTTTCTAAGGAATGCAGAGGCCAGTGGGATGGAGCAGAGTGAGTGAGCGGGGGTGTATGAGGAGAGTGGGGGAGTAGAGTGTGTGTGTCTTTGTTCTTGATGGTTGAGAGTGGGAATTAGACAGTGAGCTGGAGGAAGGCGAGGAACTAACAAAATCCAGGAGTGGATTCCACTCAACAGATGTCATAAAACCATCACAGGACATTAAACTGTCTTATATATCAAATGAATGAGATTGTTGGGTATAGAGATTGTTCTTTGGATGTGCAGTATAAGAAGATAGTTTAGACCATCAGACCTAGAGTGAGCCTCCTTGGTTTGAACCTTGACCAGCACTGTGTACCCGTTCTCTGAGCCTTGGAATGCGTAATTCACGTGATCCATTTGTGCTTTAGCTTCCCCTTCTGTAAAATATAGTATTACCCATCTCATAAGACTATTTAGGATGACTGAATGAGTTAATGTGGGTAAGGGACCCACAACAGTGTCATAGGGAAGTGCTCAGTAAATATTAGCTATAGTTATGAACACGATTATCATTTTTAGATGGTTTCAGGGTTAGGGATCCAGGAAATAGGCAAAGACAATCAGTGGACAGAATTCTGATATGAGCAAGGGCAGACCTTAGCAAAGGGCCCAGGCCAAGGAAAGGAAGAGAAAGTAAAGGTACAGAATGGCTTATATCTAGTAGATTTTAGGGATACTTATGTTTTTGTTTTCAATGTTGTGATTTCTTATGGCAACTTTGGTGAAGTGCTACGGTCTAGTGTCAGTCACAGTTTGCAGTTGCCTTGGGGACTAGCAGCAGTAAAAGGTTTGCATTCCCAAGGAAGTGGTATGCTAGGGAAATGCAATAGGGACTCTGGTGATTTTATTTGAATATTAAAGGAGAGAATGACTCCAGAAATGGAATGCTTGGGGACATTTCAGTGATACACATGTATGCCGTTGCTTTCCGCCTGTTACCTTATGTGCCAACCATGCTTGCTGTCTGCCATGCTGGCCTGTCCTTTTCTGTCTCTTGACTTCTGTGTATATGAAAACATTGCTTTTGGATATTTTTTACATTGCTTAGAACATACGAGGACTAATTTAAAAAGTAAAGAGGGAGGATTGTTAAAATCAGGTGATGGGGATACTGTCTTACAGCGCTGGTCAGGCTAAAGTTGATAGAGGTGGTTCTAAAAAGTGGCCTGGTGACCTTGGGCACATAGTGATGAAGAACTGGAGTAAAACAGGGAAAACTTTGATTGCTTCCCTTAACTGACCACTCCATTATGAACACGTGGATTCCAGGCTCAGCCTTAGGACTGGAAAAGGCCACTTTGAGATTGGTCAGAGCTGAGCACCTTGCAAACAGCTATTACAAGCCAAGTCAGTGGTGCCTGGCAAGGAAATTAGCATTTATCGCATTTCAGTAAAAATGATGAGGCCCAGTTAAATTAGATTTCCTTTCATTTACAATAGACTTAAAATCCTATTTAGCTATAATCCAGCCATTGTAAAATTGGTTACAAGGATCCTAGTTTTCTGAGATATTGAAGCCTCCCCATTCTATCAGAGCATCTTGATTTCATCCATTTTCATCCGTCGTTAAATTTCTTATGGCTGAGATGCCAGAGGCGACCTACCTTTCCAATTTGCTGCCGTTTTCAGCACTAACTGGATTGAGATCAGAAACATTTATTTTATTCAATGCCTTATCTGCTTTTTTCCACTATTTTAAACACTATTGAGGGTCAGACTGAAAATCCTTCTCTCATTCTAACTGTAATCAAGCAGGAAATGGTTTTATTTTATTTTAAACTAATACCAAGTCTAGGAAGACAGCATCATTTCATACAATGGAATCAAATGACCCATTCTGCCATTGCTGAAATTTTAGTTTGCATATCTTATCACAAAACCCATGCTTATGTGGTTTTACACTTAAAATTCTCCGAGCCTTCTTTCTACATAAAATTGATATGTCTCATTTGGGGGTCAGCTCAGACTTCATCACCTTGAAGAGCTTGGAGTCACAGGTGATCTCTCTCCTTCAAGGGAATCTCTACTGCTCTGAAGGTGTGTGTTACCTGTACAATCTATTTGTCCACAGTTTGATGTCTTGTCTTCTTCTGTGTTAGTCTTGTCTCCCCATCCAAATAGAGCACTTTCTGAAGGCTGAACTGTGGCTCAGAATGGTTCCATCTGCCTCATTTAGTTGACAGAAGAATCCCTGCCGATTGATTGATTCCAACAAGAGGAAGGCTTGTGTGTGGAAGGTTCCGTACTATTCTGGGCTCCTGACAGGATCCTTAAAATGTCAGATCATCCTATGAGGAGCTTCTTGCTCCCACCTTCCTTCAAGGTTCCCCTAGGCCTTATTGCCTTCCCAGGAGATGAAGTGGGCCCAACGGCTCAAGGCACGGGGCCTGCATGACCTGGAAGGCAGGGATTGGTGGAATGGAAGCAGCTGGGTCTCGTGGTCCATGCTGAGCTCACCAGTTTTCCAGGCACTGCAGCTTCCTTCCCTGCAGAGCAGGAATTGACGCTGCCATGAATACTCGCTGTCTCTCCTCCCTGCCCGGCCTGTGTGGTGGATGCTTATGGCTTTTCCCTGGACCTATCTGTAAAAAGATGCGAAGGATAGGACTGAAATATTTGTAGGAAACAGGTTGCTCTGATTCAGAGCAGGAGACAGGGCAGGAGGCAGTGTTTGGGATCCTGACCTTGGTGCTCCTTATTCCCAGGTGAGCTGAACGGCTGATGTGTACAAATGCTGATCCACCCTGTGGATAAAATGAGAGTTCCTGTGGCCGGGATTCTCACCTGGCCCTGGTTGACTAGCTCACTGCACACCTGTGGGCAATACATGGCTGTTGACTCTATATAAAGAGCTCTGCCCAGTGCTCTGGGTGATATGGTGGCAGGGCTGCAGGAGAGCAGAGCAGAGACTGGAGTGGTGGCAGCACCAAGGACAGAGGCCCAGAGGACGGCTGTGTGGGACAACTGTGCAGAGAGGCCCAGAGGACGGCTATGTGGACAGAGAGACCCAGAGGATGGCTGTGTGGACAGAGGGGCCCAGAGGAGGGCTGTGCGGACAGAGGGGCCCAGAGGCAAAGACTGGCTTGCTGCATAGAGACTCGGTCTGAGTGAACAGGATTTTAGTGACTGACCTGCCACCTGGAAATAAAGTTGGGTGTAACCCTTTCACCTCAAGAACGTTTTGCTGTCATTTTCTTTGGTCACATTGAATCCATAGTGAACTTGCCTGGGGATGAAACCCATTGGCAAGACCCTCCCCGCCTCCCACTTGCACATCACTGACCAAGGCTGACTGAGCGAGCACATGCTTTGTGGCCTACTCTGTGGGAAGCACTAGCGTTTTTGGTTCAGAGACTTGTCCAGCATAGCCCCTCATTTGCATTGCTGAACCCTCTACCTTGGAGGACTAGACCTGCATCCTGTGCCACACTATGTATCTTCTATGTTTCAAGACTCAAAGAAGAAATCTCAGGCATGTAGTGAGGTAGGGAGAAAGGCACATAGGAGGATCAGAGAAGATGGAATTATACCTATTCATTATTCAGCAAATCTAATAAACCTCTCAGCCAGAATGTACAAAACTGAAAATGCTCTTTCCCTGAGGGGGAGGACACAAGGGGCAGGAACAGTATGGTGCGGCATGGCTGTGCTGTGAGAGCATGGGAGCTGTGCGAGCCCCTGGCAGGGCACGTCACAGGCCAAGGCTTCCTGGAGCTGAAGAAGCAAAAAGGCATGATAAAGACTGACAAAATGCCTTTCATTTTCAAACTTATCAGGGAGAATCACCAACCGGAGTGCCGACAGAAGGAACTTGGGTCTTGCCGATGGGTTTCATGCCCGGGCAAGTTCACTATGGATTCAGTGAAATCAAAGAAATGAGAGTAGAACATTCTTGAGGTGAAAGGGTTATACCCAACTTTATTCCCACAGTAGCAGGTCAATCACTAGAATCCTGTTCCCTCAGAGCGAGTCTGCATGCAGCAAGCCAGTCTCTGCCTCTGGGCCTCTCTGCCCCTGCAGCCGTCTCAGTCTCTGTCCTTGGTGCTGCCACTAATCTAGTCTCATCTCTGCTCTCCTGAAATTGTGCCACTGTGTCGCCCAGAGCACTGGGCAGAGCTCTTTATATAGAGTCAATAACGACGCATTGCCCACACGTGTGTAGTGAGCTAGCCAACCAGGGCCAGGTGAGAATCCTGGCCACAGGAACCTTCACTTTATCTACAACTTGTCTTGCCAATGGGTTTCAGCCCTGGGCAAGTTCACTATGGATTCAGTAACACCGAGGAATGATGATGGAATGTTCTTGGTGTGAAAGGGCTTATTACCAGCTTGTTTTCCTGGCGATAGGTTGAGCACTAGAATTACGTCTGCATCCAACAGTCTGCAGGTCTGTAATGCTCCTTGCTCTCTGCCTCTGCACAGAGCACTGGGTAGAACTCTTTGTATATTGACTCAGTCAATAATAGCTTATTGCCTAGGGTGTGGAGTAGCCTAGCAGTAGGCCAGTTACATCATCAAGGAGTTTAGGTTCAGGTGAGGATCCTGACCATAGGAACTTCAATTTTCCCCACAGAACTGTTCATTGCTCCAAGAAGTTTGGATCAAGTGCTTTTTGTCTCCTTCATTTTATTTTGTTTTCCAGAGTCAAATAGCCTATTATGATTTCTTTGTGAAGAAATCTTCTGGTGGAGGGGGGCGGGTCTCTCTGGCCTCAGTCACATTTTATTGCAGAAAATACCCTGAAGGAGGAATTAGTAGTCTAGTCTGCCTCCGGTATCTTTCTCAATTACATGGGTGCTGGGCAGCTGTGTTTGCAGCCCTTTGCCAAGGAGACCCTCCTTATGCAGGGCCCATCATAGCTCCCTTCCTTCCTCTCACACGTCTGTCCTCCTAGATGGCACACAGGATATGGAATAAGCTAGGAAGATGGAGCCATTCTCTAGAGATAGCCCTGACCAGGGATCTGGTTCACTTTTTGTTCTCCTTGCCTAGTGAGGAAGTCTTGAATCCTTCTGTAGAAGACTTGTCATCATACCTTCCATCAACAACCAGCTCCATTCTCCAACATTGGGCTAAAAATGTGGTGGCAGCAGGATTAACATCCGAGAGCAGTAAGAGTGGCCTCAGGATGGCTTTATTGCTCTAGGTACCCTTGGAAGTTGTCTACCAGAGGAACACTTGGATCCTGAATCCGATGGATGTGGGCCTTCTTCTGAATAATCCAACAGGAGTCGAAGGAGTTCCTCCCTGAGGATCAGGGCTCTATCTGGCCGAGCCATTCAAGCTCCTCTCCTTCCTAAGCACCCTATTCTTACAGGTGTTGGCTTCCCAAGCTCTGAGGGCAGGGGCAATCTGGCTGGGAAGCTTTGGCATAGATAGGGAAAGTGGCAGTGTATTCTCCCTAAATGGCAGTGAGACTGAGTCAATTCCTGATGCAATAGTCGTGTGATCCAGTGGCATTGTCACCAGTCAGTCCACAGAGAGTGAACAGCCTTCTTCCTCCTAGCCTGCCATAGAACAGCCTGGTGGGAATGGGTCTGGGGAAGCCATACTGAAGCACTAAGGACAAGGGAGCTCAGGGTCAGACCCAAGGGAGACTTTCTCTCCTTCTGGTCTAAGATTTCCTCCTTTGATTTCTTGCCACTGAGCTTTCCTATACCTCAGAGATGCTGTTCTGAAGACAGGCCGTCAGAGGTAAGGTAAGATTTGAAGTCCTAGCCCAAGGACTCTTGTTTCTGTTCTCTCAGGGACATTGAAAGCTCAGTTCTGCAAAAAATTCTTCCCTAATTTTCCCTGTGGCCCTCTTACAGTTTTCATGGTAGTTATTTAGAAATGCTAGAACTGAGACCCAGAATTGGAACTAACCACTTGGGTATCATTTAACAGAAGAGCTGGGGTCCAGCCCATGAGCTCTCATTCGTCTTTATACTTTTGCCACCTGTCAGGCCATGGGCTATGTAGCCTTGAGAAAATTATCTTACCTGTTTGAGCCTCATTTGTAAAGTGGGGTGATCAATACAATCTCTTAGGGTCTTCAAGAGACTATATCTGAACAATATTTTGCATGGTGCCTGGCACATAGCTCCTCTGAAAATAGCAGTTATTAATGTAAGGCTTTTATCACGAAGACTGGGTGATCACAGCTGCTCCTGAGGCCCGGGACACCAAGGCCTGTGAGGATAGTGAGGAGTGGGGGAGTGGACAGAGTGGCCTGGCCCCATGGTATTTGACCTATTACTGTACTCTTTCTGGTTGTCAGACTTGTACAGAGATGATTTAACTTTGTCCAGCACCAAGGCTGCCTGGGATTCTGGTTTATATTCCACTGGTGCCTGGAACAAAGCCGGGGAGATACAATGAGGGATGTTTCCTTTTGTGTCTACAGTTGCTTCCTGGTTACAATGGGCCATTGTTGTGCTTGGCCACAGTGGAGGGAAGTGTAACTGACTGACCAATTGATTTTGTCTCATGTCTTGGACCTCAGAGTCCCTGCTTTCTCAGGGGCATCTGAGGTTTTGGGAAGTTGTCTCAAACAGTAAATTAGATATTGCTGAGTGGTAGATGGATTATTGATCTCTCTTTTTTCCTTCCTTATAATGGAATGATACCTTCATGGGCTTTGCCTTACGGCTTTGGTGTACCTCCCGTTAGAGTAGAAGTATATGCCCCATTGATATTGAGCATGGCTTTAACCAATGGGATATCAGTATACGTGAGGTAAGCAGAGGCTTTGTACTTGGATTATTTTGCTTGGTCTCTTGTATTATTCCTGCTGTCTGCCGTAGAATAACATGCTCTGGGTAGCTCATGGTCCACAGAGAATGATCAGACATATGCAGTATCCTTAGACTCTATCCTTAGACAGATCCAAGATTAGTAAAGCCCAGTTGAGATCAGCTGAATGCCAGCCTGCCCACAGACTGAAGAGGGAGAAAAATGAATGTTTGTTGTTAAAAGCCAATGAGATTTGGGGATTGTTTGTATGCAACATTGTTTTGAAGTGATAGCTGACCAATGTACTGACACATAGATCCTCCAATAAGCCAAGGATCAGCAGGAGAATCTGATGGCTACAGACTGGCTAATGTAAGCCCCTTGGACAGGGACCCAGACTTTTCTGAACTAGAATGCCCGATTATCTTTTCCCCTGGGGAGACCATAGTGAGCACATAGTGGGCATGGTTTGTCTCCTTTCTGCTTGCAGTATCCACTCATACCCTGCTCACAGTAGAGAGTTGATAAATGTATGTTAGATCTTATTGGAATGAATTGAAATTTAGCCAGGCTAAGGAGGATTTACTCCTAAAAACTTTTTGTAGGTCTCAGTAGGAGTATGCAAGATACAAACCAGAGAAGAGGCTGTGGAAAGGGCAGTGTAGCCCACCCAGGGCAAGGCCAATTCCAAAATAAATTTAAGAAATGCTGTGAGCCTTTGGACAATGTTGGTAGCCTCTGGTTTGGGAGGGCTGCTTGAGGATACACTTAGAAATGTATCATTTTCTGTCACAGTCAGTCTGGGCTGCTATAGCAGAATATGATAAACAAGGAAGATTAAACAACAGGAATTTCTTTCTCACAGTTCTGGAAGCTGGAACGTCTGATGCCAGTCTGGTCAGCTTCTGGTGAGAGCTTGCTATTCCTGGTTTGAAGATAACTCTCTCCTTGGTGTCTTCAGATGGCTAAAAGCAGAGAGAGAGAGAAAGGAAGCAAGCTCTCTCTTGTCTTTTATATGGGCACTAACCCCATCATGGAGCACCCCCCCCCCATGACCTAATTACCCCTCAAAGATCCCACCTGCAGAAACTGTCACATTGGAGATCAGGATTTCAACATCTGAATTTTGGGAGGACACAAACATTCAGTCTAGCATTTTCCTTTCCAGAAACAACTCTTGACTACGTAATTAAATGCCCTTCTTTCTCCTTTTTCTGTGCCTCCAACCCCCTGTCCCAAATATATCAGACATGACTGTAATGTTTTATCTCAGCAAAGGCTGACTGTTGGTTGATCCCTACTATCCTGATTGCATACAGATGTGAAGAATAATCCGTTTCAGAGATATTTGTATTTTTGAAGGGAATTATAGGAGTTGCAAAAGATTTCTCTAGACAAAGAAATGAATCACCAATGATAGAGTGTCAAAAACTATGTTAGGCTGTCAGTCATTTTGGGTGGAAAGTTCTGTGTGCTTCGCTGGTGCTCTGTATAGGTTCCCTAAATCTTCCTGCATTAGGGTGAGACTTCATCTGCCTTTGTGACTCCTTTAACTCTATGTTCGGAATGAAACAGAGAGGCAGATAATGAATTGTACAAGTTGGTTCTATTTAAAATTGCTGGGGGAATCTCAGGGCACACAGGTTTTTAAGAATGCCTAGTTGTGCTGACACTTGCTGTTGGAAGATAAGAAGATGCCCTGGGACTTCTCCAGGGGGTGGGACCCTGGAGACTGCTTCTTGCCACTTCATTAGGGAGCACATCCTAATGCCCAGGTGAACATCCTCTTCTTCTGGCCAGCCCATCAGAGGAATTGGCCTTTTAGTCATTGTTTCCAGGTAAAGGCTGACTAGAATTAACGACTGACTAGAAGGGTCATTGTTTCCAGGTAAAGGCTGACTAGAATTAGTGACTGACCAGGTAAAGGCTGACTAGAAGGGTCAGCAAAACAGCTGTGTGTTACTTTCCAATAATGCAGAAGAGCAGGAACATAAGATAGTAGGAGCCTAAAATTTGGGTCTGAGGACTAGAAGCTCAATATTCTCACCTAGGACTTGTAGGAAATAAAAGTTGGTCTCATAGGGTTGTTGTGAAGATGAAATGAGATGTAGTATGTGGAAGTCCTCTGAGGGACATAATTCTGTGTAAGTATTAGTTGTTAAGAGAGTGATTATAGAGATTAATATATGTATTAAGGCTGGTGAAATTTATTTTACTTTCCTCCTGCCAGATGTAGTTATGAGGCAAAGTAGTGATCAAGCAGGAATCCTCTGGTACCAGATACCCTGGGTTCCCAGCTTCACTACCTACCTTTTCTCTATAGTGGTTGTCAGATTTAAGTGAGCTGATACCTGAAACAAATTCTGAGTTTTAATACAAAAATTTTTGAACAGTGTATGGCAGACAATAATCTTTCAAAAGATGCCACCTATTTTTTTTAAAACTTCTTATTTTGAAATACCATAGATTTGCAGGAAGTTGCAAAGAAATATACAGAGAAGTTTCATGTACTCTTTACCCAGCCTCCTGCAAAAGTTGACGCCTTGCCTAAGTATAGTTCAGTATCAATACCAGGATATTGACACTGGCATTATCTAAAGAGCTGAGTCAGATTTTATCAGTTTTACATGCACCCATTTGTGTGTGTGTGTAGGTTCATACACAGATTCATGTAACTACCATCACAGTTAAGAAGATACAGAACTCTATAATCTCCATAAAGCTCCTTCTTGCTACCCCTCATAGCCACACCACATAGCCATTTTTAATTCATTGAAGTAGTCAGGAAGTATAATTCTTCTCAGCAGAAGTATGAAACAAGAACTGCCTGACACTGAACTTGTTTAATTGTAAGCTCCCTGCCCTTGGAAGCATTCAGATAGAAGTTGGATCTTCTTTATCAGGGATTCTTTAACATGGTAATACAAGAGAGGCCGAGGGGATAGTGGTAAATTGAACTCTGAGATCCCAACACTAAGCTTCTAGGATTATATAGAGAGGTACCCTTAAGAAGGTGTGGTTTCAAATGGGTCTTGAAGAAGGGAAGGCAAAGGGAAAAGGGGAGAGCATCAGGTGAACCAAAGGAGAGCCAGCTCTTCTCTGCTCACTGTGGGTAACAAAGGTCCACCTCTGGGTTAACAAATAAGGTTTCTCTGAAAGCTCTCTGGACCCTATGGAGCCTAAGCATGGGCTGCTTTATCTCTGTTATGGGCCAGGGAGTTCACAGCTGGGTTGTCCAGAGTGAAGGTGTCCTCTAAGAGGCCAGCTCTTAAAGAGAGGCATCCTAGGTGAAGATAGGCTTCTTGCTCTTGTGGGCTGCCTTGCCGCAGTCTGTGTCCTTCATCAGACTGGTCACATAATTGTTTCTTCTTTATAACCCAGACTAGTTTTGGAAAGGAAATATAAGCAGGCCCAGGGGGTCTGCTCCTTATAGCATCCTCTGTGACATCATTCTTTCCCCAGAATGCATTTGTTTATTTATTTATTTATTTATTCCAGGGAACCTCGGCAAGTAATTTAAAAGACTAACAAACTTTGGCATAGATCACTTTAAGATGCAGAGAGCTGGCTGGAATATTAATGAATCCATCTAGTTATAGAGTTGCTTCCTGATGCAGGAACATACCAGAGAGGTTAGGTCCAGGAGTGTCGCTCTGCAGAGCCCCATCTCCATTATCTAGCTTTTAATTACTTCATTAAAATTCAGCAGAGAAGCTGCCCAAATCCAGTAGTGTGCCCAAGGCTTGCTGGGTGATTTCCCTGCCTCTGGCCATACGAGATTTTTAGTTTTATAGGTCTCCAGAGATGGGAGGCCAGATCTTAGGCAGACAGACTGCTGCTGGTGGCTCTGTAAACTCTCAGCGCTGGGGTGGCTGCCTGCCTTGTGCATGGCTGGACCTCTAGCCCGTCTCCCGCAGGTGCTAGGACCGCTGCTTATCCTTTTTCCTTGGGGAAGGAGCTGCCCTACAAAAGTATTTTCCAGATCACAGAGGTATCCTCAGTTAGAGGCTCATACTTTCTGAAATTCTTTGTAAGAAATAGATTGCCCCCTACTCTTTCTCCTTAAAATGGCAGTTGGGACACCAATTTCAGCTTGGGTAGCTCATCTTGGGGAAGAAGTGGACACATTAGGCTTTGAATAAGATCACTCTGGCTCTGTCCTTCTTTTTAGCTTCCCTGAGCCTCAGTTTTCCCATATGTAAAGTGGAGCTGTTAAGTGGCTTGTTCCCCTTTTAGGTCTTTTGGGGTGTCCGTTTCCTCCTAGGGTTGTAATACAGCAACCCTCTGGCATGGAACTGCACCAGTCAGCTTCTCTCCTCAGCTGTGCCTGTTGGCTCTCACTTCTAAATGCTGTTCCTTTCAGTGGTGCCCCTCACCACTACCGTCCTTAAGTAACCTTGGGGTCGGGAAAACTGCCTGAGGTATTTGTATTTTTCGCCCACAGGAAATGACCTGAAGATTAGAGTCCAGGGAATCTGTGGGCTTTTTGATGGCTCTTTTTAGATCCGCAGGCCCTTTTAATGTCTCTGGGTTTCTGTCTGTGCTGAGTAGATGTTTTAGAATCAAACTTAGCAAAAGACAGTACATCTAAACATGTCTACCACTTAATGGATGTAACGTTTTTGTCATTTAAAGCTGCCCTTTCTCATGCTCCTTCTGCTTCCCTGGGTTTATTTTACCTTTTTCTAGTCACTGCATCTGTCCAAGGTTTTTGGGGAACGAGGGGAGTTCAGTATCTCCTGGGCTGTAGCCCCTGGGGTCTCAAAGGAGTCCACCGTGGAGATCCTGATGGGCCAGAAAGCTTGGCCAAGGGCTCAGCATCAGGCCAACTCAGGCAGAAAATGCAGGGCTGAGCCCCCGAACAGGAGGTCAGGACGGAGCACAGTCTTCTCAAGAAGGAAGACTAAGAAGAGCTTGTGCTGAAGTTGCAGTCAGTGAGGCAAATGAGTCAGACTGAGATTTCTGACAAATGGGTAAAAAAGAAGAAAAAGCAAGTGTGTCTCTTCTGAGCATTTCCAAGGTAGCAAGGGCCTTTGATGGGTCCTACTTCTTTCCTTCTGTCTCCCCAGTAAGAGGATAATCTGAGACCTTTCCCAGCTCAGCCTTTGGCTTCCTGAAGGCATTTCTAAATCAAGGAGCTATAGGTGAGATTTGAGGACTTAGCATTTGGCAAGTAATTGGCTCCAGAGCCAAATATCACTGGTGTCCTCCGGAAAATGCTAGATAAAGAGTTGCTGGCGTTGGATAGCATAGCATTACTCAGATAGCTTCCTTCTGTTTCTTTTTCTTTGTTTGGTGGTTAAAACTTTGGGGAAAGGATGATCTTTTCATAATATTGTTCTTTCTTTGGAATTCATCATTTGAAATGGTTGTAACTCCCACAGTTTCATTTGAACTCTTCATATTTCTTTTAAAAAGGTTATTTTGCTTTGTTTCTCTGTCTGGCTCAGTGTCCCTGGTATTGAGATGCATATGACATCTGGTAAAGGATGGTCTCTTTATACCGTGTGATTTGTCTTAAGGACATGTGACATTGAATTACGACTTGAGACTCCTAATGTTTTAGCTGTAATGGTGCCACAGTAAAGGGCCCGGACTTGGTATGAGATTGGGCAAGACAGGTTACCTCTGCAGCCTTGACGCGTCTGTGTGTTAAATGTCTGTTAAATGGAAATGCCATTTACCTTGTCTGCCTTGGCAGCTTGCTGTGAATATCAGGTGAACTATAGTCTGTGAAAGAGTCTCGAAATTGTAAAAGTTTGAAGGGTGACGTGGTCAATTTTATGTGTCAATTTGATTGGACCATGGGGATGACGAGATCAAATACTGTTTTTGGGTGTGTCTGTGAGGGTGTTGCACGTGAGATTAGCACTTGAATCGGTGGGCTTATAAAGTACATACCCTGAAGGCCTGAATAGAACAAAAAGCAGAAGAAAAGAGGATTAATGCCCCTTCCTCTTCAACTGTGTGTTCACACAGTCTCTGCTCTCTTACTGGGTTTTATACCATTGGCTGCCCTGGTTCTTAGGCCTTCAATCTCAGACTGAATTATACTGCTGGCTTTCCTTCAGCTTGGAGACAACAGACTGGGGGACTTTTCAGCTTCCATAATCACATTAGACAATTCCTCATAATAAATCTCTCTCTCACCCATCCCTCCCCTCTTGTGTGTGTGTGTGTGTGTGTTCTTCACTTGGTTCTGTTTCTCTGGTGGACCCTGACTAACACAGGTGGGTATATGATACTTGCCATTTCCAGGGCTTCTTTCCAAGAGGCAGTGCTGGCTGATACTCTGAAGCTCAGAGCTCATTCCTCTAAGTGGAAAACATTTTTTGGGTGGGGGATGTTCAGGTTTATTTCTGGTTCTAATATACTCAGTTCAGCACAATACGTTTCAGCTCCTTATGGCATACTTACCATGTGCAGACCCTATGCTAAGCAAAGGTGGAGTAATGTGGGATAGAGATAAGTCCCATACAAATTCTGTCCCCTAGGGTCACATTCTCGCTCTATGGGGCCTATCACAGCTTAACTGACTTTTGCATTTGGCAAAGCTTCATGTACCTTAGCTTAGGTCCTTATGACAGCAGTGCCTGTGGCAAGAATTAAAGTACTGACACTTCGTTTGGGAGGTGCAAGCCCCAGGTGATGAGAGTAAAAGCAGAAAGGGGGAAGTGGGACAAAGACGGATGCGAAGCAGTGCGGTGCTCTGTGCTGCTGTGCTGGCCAGAGAGGCTGAGGGTGAGTATTTGATCTTCACCAGGCATGTCTGCTTGTCACACAGAACTTCTTAGGAAGGTTTGCAAGGAACACACATACTTGGAAGCAATTCACATTGAGGGGAAAAGAAAGTTTTTATCTGTCCAATTTCCTTCCATTTTCATTTCTTTTTGGTCAAGGTTATATTCTTGATCAATTGGACTTTCAGATTGTCTCACCTCATCCCTAGTGGATGTTCGGAAAGCCAGATTCCATGCCCCATGATGTGCTTTAGGGCAGAAGTGAGGGGGCACAGGTGGGGGTCTGACAAAAAGAAAGAAAGAGGTGGTTGAGGGTATGAGAGGGCATGTAGATCGGCCCTGGGTCCTGCGCACTGACTCTCTCCTTCTCAGTTAGAACTTGGAATCTAGTGGAGGGAGGGGATGGGTATGGCTCAACATCTGAATTCCTTCCTTGATCTCTATCTACTGGAAATGATTACATCCTGCTGACAGGCTCCTAAATTCAGAATCCTCGTCTAGAGGCTTAACAGTAATAATGCTTCTGTTGCCCCACCTCAGCCTTCCCTGGGGACCCAATCCAGCCTTATCCTCTCTACAATCCCTTACGAGAGACTCAGATCCTTATTAAGAAACACTATGGATTTTTAGAGTAAAAAAATCTATAGAGAGACTTCAGAAACAGTCTAGGGAGATTATAAAGAAATGTGGGCCAGTTTTCCAAGGGGATTTTATAGAATATTCAATAGCACTCATGTCATAAAAGGCCTATGGAGGTTTCCAGAGCTAAGGCTGGTCCTGAGTTATGATTCCCTGATGCAGAGCCCAGCGACAGGTCACAGCATAACAGATTAGGGCTTGATTCTGTGGTGCTTGTAAAAATAGAGCCACCTCACTAAAATGCAGTGGGGATATTAATTTCCAGGGCTGAAGTTCAATTTAACAGAAAGACAGAGTAGAAAAGAGAGCTGTCTTTTCAATCCCAGTGGTCATAATAGAACCCCACCCTGTATGTCTCTGGAAACTGTCTCCCAGCCAGTCTAAAGCATGCTTTGTGCTTTCCTTTCGATGGTAACTGGAATTGGGTAGCTGGAGGGACAGCAATTACTGTCCACAAATGAGGAACCTGAAGCCCTTGGAGGTTAATTCACTCCTCACGGGCACAGAACAAGTCAGAGGATGAGCCACTTTGCAGTTCGTAAAATCCTACTTCCACCTGGGAGCAGATGGCCACATTTACTTTTAACTTTTATATAAGAAGGAAGGGTGTTAATGTGTATACGAGGCCCTGTGTGATGGGCTTGACCATACATTTTACACTGATGGATCAATATTCTCTCTATTTATTAGGAAACTGAGGTGCAGGGAGGTAAGGAAATTTGTCCAAATTAAGTCACATAGCTCTTAAGAGGCTTAGAGCTGAGAAGAGCCAGTGGCAGACAGTCGAACTGGTGCAGACGTGCTCTCCTCTTGGCCTCATGGGTATCTGTTCTGTCTTCTCAGCTAGATTGGAACCTCCACGAGGTCAGGAGCTCTGTGTCCTGGCTCCCCTCTCAGCATCCAACTCAGGGCAGGGCTGTCAAGGCTGCTGAGCGTAGGTGAGTTGGTGAGGACCCACTAGGAGATTTCTGGGATATTGGGAGGATCTGGGGTATAGTCTCTGGAACTGGTCTAGAACTTTTAACTGGGTCTCTCTCTCCTTAAGTCTCAGTGAAATGTCAGTCTCTGGGCAGTCGGGGGGAGAACCTGAGGGTGAGTTTATTTAGTTAAATGAGAATGGAAGCTTAAGGAGAGAGTCATTTGAAGGTCAGACAAGGAACCTCATTTGAAAAGGCGCAGAATCACAAACGGAGAGGTCCTGAAATTTCACCATTTTTAAAGTGGACTCAAAGTAGGCACTCAGCCAACATCTCCTGGGCCTATGATAGTTTCTTCCTTGAACTCTCACCATTGGTTAAGAGTGGCTGCCAGCCTTGGCTGGAGACCAGTAGGATGACCAGCTCCCATGCCCACTGGTGGTGGGAAGATCTCAGCTGCGTTGAGGGTCTAAGGCACTCAGGCAGATGTTGCCCAGCAGGTGTTCTGTGCAGAGCCTGATGTCAGGTGCTCCTTCGGGAGGCAGAGGGAACAGAAGCAAGAGCCTTACCCCGGGACTATGAGTCATGTATAGCCTATGGGTTCAGCCCTGACTTCTGACTGAGTTGAGGGAGGCACTAATGAGAAAGTACATGTGGAGACACCACATAAATAGAACATGTTCTTATTCTCTGCCTCCATTACCTCCTGGTGCCTTTCAGGGGCCAAGAGAAGGAGGAAGGCATTCTGCTATTGCCACAGCAGTGATGACTGTGGGGAAGTAATGAGGACATCGTCTGAGGCAGTGAGAGCCGTAGTCTGTGACTCTGACCTGGGCTTACACATGGGGCCTCGGCCTCGGCTGTGGTCTGGGATACTTGTTGCTGTCATCTGTATCATGCTCCAAAAGGATCTCCTTAGCACCTGGTGAAATTTTTCTCCTTGGCCCTTTTCTCTTCTAACAGTGAGCAGTTTTAATTGCATTCGATAGCCTTTTCAGTGACCTCAATGTCACTTGTTTTCTTACCTTCCAACTACTCTGAGACTGTATTTGTGCACATAGCCTGCAGTTAGTGGGTGTGAAATGGTTTACACACAGCACTTTGAGCAGGGAAGTAGATGGATGTTTAATGGCCTTATGTGGGAAGTGTCATGGTCTCCATATCTGTGCACAATGGCAATCTATTTTCTGTTCACATTCCATCTGCAAGTTACTTTTCTAGGCAAAAAGAGCAGAATTTACCCACCTGCTTCCTATTACCACAGTGTGACGGGAAGTCAGAGGTAGGGAAAACAAAAGACTTGAATTAGAATGGTTGGCTCTCAAATATCAGTGTGCATTACACCTCCAGTACCTGGAAGTATTGTTAAAGTGCAGGGACATGAACCACATCCTCAGAGATTGTGGCTTAGTAGGTCTGAAGTAGGGACCGGGCACCCGCATTTTTAACAAATTCTTCAGGCCCTTTCCGTTCCTGGACTGTCCTTTTCGAACCTCTGGATTAGGAAAATGAATAGAGGCAGATAGCTGCAAGGCCCTACATACAGAGAAGCTTTTCCTGGGTAATAGTTAATTAGCAGCTGGTGGATATAAACCTCTTCAATCTGACAGCTGAGAAAGCCTTAAAGTTGGGGTAGCCATATGCCCTGTTTTGTCTGGAATCATGGTTGTTGTACATCAGTTATACCTGTTAATTATTTTTAGTGCCTCCTTTCTCCTTCAGAAAAGTATCTGAGTTTGGGTGATAAATTACACAGTTATTTTAACCTGAACTTTGAGCAAGCTTCGTAAAAAAAAAAAGACATGTCTTCCTGCAAGTATAAGCTCTGGAGATGAGTTAATCATGCCCCTGACCATTGTCTTTGGAATCTGAGCTTAGGAGAAATGAGCATATCATGTTTGCTAAGTAACACCCATAATGTCTGCAGTTAAGGGATCACCCCAGGAAGGGTAAAAAGTCTCTGATCTCATTGAGGTTTCTGCAACATAAATGATTCAAAAAGGCCACAGGCATGTTTCCAGAAGCAAAACCGTCTTGTTAATATCATGGCTTACTTTCGATAAATTCAAATCTGTTTATATCCAACTAACTACATATGGTGGCAACAGAAAACCTTCATTTTTTCTAATTCAACAGTCTTCTCTCTTGTTCAGCATTCAGATTTGATTTCCACAAACACAGAACTAACTGCCTTCTACATTTGAGGATGTCATTTAAGGCCAAGAAACTCCAATAAAAAAGCATTTATCAGCAGTAAAGTTTGTTTGAGGATTACCCACTGCAAATAAAGCCAAGCTCCCCTTTTAAACTGAAGCCTGCTATTTCAGGAATGTGACCCCTTTCATGAATAAATGACATGGTGACATTTACAGATAAAGCAAGATTTAACTGCTATGAAAGGAGGTGACAAATGTCAGGATGTCAATAATGATCTGTGAACATAATGGTTTCTTGCCTGAGCACTGAGCAGATACATAATGTAACTGCTGCCTGCCAGTATTCTGCAGGGAATGATTCAAGAAGATTCCCAGTACCAGGAGACCATGCGTCTGGAGTGGTGGGTGCGTGAGCTGGGGTCTGAGTTCAATCTGGCTAATAAATGAAGCTGTTAGTTCTTTCACATCGCTCTCATGTCTGCACTGCAGGAAAGATGAAGTTTTTCTATCATCTATGGCTAAACATCAGAGGAAGATTCAGATGTTGTGAAAATAGCTTTCTGATCATGCCTTCATTTTCCTAAAGAGCCAACAGTTAAGAGAAAATATCAGTAAAAAGCCTGCTGTCACTAGCATGGTGAAGTGAAGGCCGCGGGTGCTGCTGGACCAGGCGGGGCAGGCACAGAAGCCCACACCAGGGTCACTGCCCCAGCCGCTGTGGGGCCCCCGCCGTCTCCGGAGCACATGACCCCAGTCAGGGAGCGCCCTGGCCAGAGCGCTGCGGATGGCTGAGCTGGACCGGCCCCACCCCCAGGAAGCCCCTTTCCTCTGGGCCTCTCTCCTGCCTTGGATTCAGGGTGCTGTTCCCTCCTGGTTCTGCTCCTACACTTTGAAGCTGTTTCTTTTTGCTTGCTTTTACTGGCCTTTTATCTTCTCCCTTAAAATTATATGCCCTTGGGCAGAGGTAAATGTTGGACAACCAGCACTTGGAAAACAAGATGCAGTTAGTTTATAGTTTTCTGTGGTGTAAATACTGACCCCCGCGGCTAACTCTATACTTCTCAACTTGAAGTCACTGAACACAGAGTTGGGAATAAACGCAAACAATTGCTCCAGGCAGTTTCAGTACCTGTGATGATCTTTGGGGTCCTCTTTGCTTTTCTACACTCACTCCCCACCTCATTTACTGTTCTTTTCCCCTGGATGGATTTATCATTTTCAAGCAGAGAACCCACTCTGGATGTCTCTCCCCAGATCCAGCCCCAAATTCCTAGTCTGAAAGATAACTTCCTCTGCTTCTGTCTTTACAATTGCTCAGCCTGGTCCACCCCGCATCTCTCACCTCCCAGCCTGGTCCATCCCGCATCTCTCACCTTCCAGCCTGGTGCACTCCCACATCTCTCACCTCCCAGCCTGGTCCATCCCGCATCTCTCACCTTCCAGCCTGGTCCACCCCGCATCTCTCACCTCCCAGCCTGGTCCACCCCGCATCTCTCACCTCCCAGCCTGGTCCACCCCGCATCTCTCACCTCCCAGCCTGGTCCACCCCGCATCTCTCACCTCCTAAGGCAAGGCCTCTCTCTCTCTGATGCTCTCTGGCTCTGGCTCATGGGCCCAAATCCATGATACACCCCCAGCCCTTTTCTCATAATATGTCCAGATGCTCATGAATGCCCAGATGTTACCTCATTTAACAATAAGAATGAGAAAACAGAGGCCCTGAGATGTTAAATGACTCAGCAGAGGCCCTGTGGTACCTTGTCTCCACCTTGAGACTAGACCCCCAGTTTCTCGATCCCCAGTACCAGTGCCTTTTCCTTGGTCACCCTGTATTTTCTATTCCCAAATTGCCCAGCTAAGATCTCCATCTCCTCAGTTCCAGCCTAGCTTTTGCCCCACAGTAAACTCCAGTCATCCTCTGAGTTCCCGGGACTGGGTCACTTCAGGGGTGGGGACAGAAGAATTAGTTGACAGTTGTCATTCTGGAGCTTCTGGTACCACACGGTGGCATTTTTGCTTAGTCTTCCTTTAGCCCCTTGGTACAGATGTGATTTTCTTGAGAAATACCATGGTCCTGTCCCCTGCGTCTGCAAGAAAAAACCCTGAACTTCAAGATCAGGCCAGAAAACAAGGGCTGTCCTAGCCTGGCCTCCATCAACAGTGGTGATCGAGGCTTTGGGTTTTTGGTCTCGGCTGGAGGCAGTTTTCTCCATATGGGGCCATCTTCCTAAGCAAACCAAAGGATGACATTCCTGCATCTTTCTGTCTTTTGTGGCTCTGGATTACTCACCAGGCCTTGTGTGTGTGAGCGGCCACATGCTTGGCTACACCGAAGGTGAAGCCAGAGGCCTTCCCTGGCCCAGAATCTGTGAGGCTGCATCTGAGTGACAGGATTCACTTTAACGAAGGGAGTTTTTGTAGTTGGAAGAGTCAAGATGATTGTCTGGGTGAGGAAGGGTGTGATCAGAACTTTAAAAGATAGTCAGGATTTAGTGTGGAAAGACAGGACACCTGGGAAGGGAAAGCTAAAGTAAAGAAGTTCAGAGGAAGGAAAGACCAGTTTTCCTCCTCTCAAATCTGTCTCCCATCCTCTTGCTGCTGCCAGAGAGTTCAGGCTGAGAAAGCAGGTCCCCTAGAGGAGAGGGCATTAAAGTATAAAAGACTTTAGACCTTCTCCCGATAGGGGAAGTAGATGGGTCTCCTGTAAGGGCTGCAGTTTTGGGATGGGCCCAGGTCACAGGGTCAGAGCAGCTGTCCACCTGCTCATTTCCCTGGGTGCTGCCTGTGACCTCTGGCCGCAGAGAAGCCCCTGCCTTGGTCACTCCGAGAGGTCTGTGGGGCTGCTGTGGGCAGCATGGGTTCCAGCCGGAGGCCTGCACCACCCCAGCAGGTTCTGAGACATTGCCTCAGAGCCTGACTGACATTTTTTTCTCAACACTAACTCGCTTCTATCTTGCTCTGCCTTTACAAGCTGACAAGATTTCAACCCAAGGCAGGAGACTTACAATATTGTCATACAGTACATGTGGAGAAGAGCTGAGAAGTAAATGCATTTCACTGGAAGTCAGTTTTGTCTGGAAGTTTCCTTGTAGCTGGAGGTTTCTTTGAAAACTTGGGGATTATTAAGATGTCAATGGTAGAAAGAGTTTGCCGCTGCCTTCCTGCTCTCTGGCCCTGTCTGCGCTGACGGTCCTCCAGCTTGGGGTTCTGCACAGAGTGGGCATAGAAAAGACAAGGGACGTTGAAGGGTGGCAGGTAACAAGAAGCTCTGACAGAGGCCAGGGCCCTGCAGTACTTGGAGTCCCTTCAAGGTTTTTTTTCTCCCTATATATGTGGCAGACCCCAGGCAAGTATGTGGCTAAAAAATACATAGAAACTCAAGTTATTCTATAATCTATAGAATGACCATGAAATTTGTCTTTGAAGGAGCAGTTCTATGGGCTGGGAAACTTTTAGTAAGCTCTTTCATTATCCCAAGGCCAGGGCAGAGTTCTGGGGGAGGTATCCTGAGGTGACCTGTTTAGCTTGGGCTGGTGGGATTGTGGAAAACAGGAAAGAACCCCCCGAAATGCCATCTGGGAGTGTCCCCAAGATCACGGTGGAGGGTGTGGGGGCATATGTGTGATATGTGTGTGAGGGTCCGGTTGCCTGAAGTGGGAGCTGCCTGCACACTGGAGTTGTAGCGTTGACGGGCACTCGAAGCTGTGGGTTCTGATATTCAACTCTGAAGCTTTCCTTTTCAGCACTGTAGCCCTGCGGCTCATCCTCAGGTGGCACTGAGGTTCTGAAATTCTATAGCTGAGTGTCAGTCTTGGTGTGGGGTATGACAGGAAAGTGGGTACCCACATGTGGGGAGGAACTGAGCCGGAGGGGAGGGGCCTCAGAGAGCGGAGGTCAGCAGCAAGGAGCTCCGCGCACCGGCCCGGAATGAGCCTCGAGGAGTGGCCCCCTCAGGGTCCTGCCCCTGGCCTTTCTGGGGCTGCACAGCAACACGAAGAGAGGGATCTGCTAAGAGACATGGTCTTTCTGCGATCACAGAGGAGGAGCTGGATTATTTTCAATTAGATTATAAAAAGGCATTAGTCAAGAGAGGAAAATGAGATATACTTGCACTTACCTATATATTTCTTTGTTTAGCACTTTATGAATTTAGACACCTGTTGAACACTTATTTTGTGTTCAAACTCTGTCAAGGATGTATTGAAACATCAGGGTTGTGATGATCCAGACAGTATGGAAGAAGTTTGGATAAAACTAAATCTTTATTTTTACATATCTGTGAAAATAAATGAGGCATGTGCCAGTGTCTTTGGAAGACGTGTGCATGTATGTGTGCCTGTGTCTGCCTTTGTCTGAGTGTAGAGCTGTGCATGTAAGGGGTTATTTTAAAACACACAAAGCAGTGAAGTTAGATTAGTATTATAACATATAAGTCTAGAAGAAAACACGGAGGTATAGCTTGTGCACCTAGAGTTGAAAATATTTTCATAACTACTCTAATTTAAGCAGGGCAGTAAACCTGGTTTCCCTTTGACCAGTCCTTTGACTTGCCCCAAGGTCTCCTTCCTGCCTGAGCTGTCTCACCATCACGGGCACCAACATTGATATGTGTAGAGCCGCGGACACCAGTGGAATGAGTAGGGTCCGCTGCGGGGCCTCATTCAGAGCCAGGGGACAGTGGCCATGCCTGTGCTTCTCTGGACTCTACAGTCAGAAGCGCCATTCTCTGTGACTTTTAAACTTACAGGATGAAGGGCATGATGCCAATTTTCGGGTGTGGCCTTCCTGTGAACGAGCCAAGAGCAGTTGGGGAGCTATAAACACGTGCATATTATGGAGCAGAATGTGGCAGCCAGGCCTCAAAGGCTGCTGTTCTCTCATATCCCACAGCTTTATGACCCCATACCTTTAAATATTCATTTCCATTGCTCTACATGAAGACATAAAGTCAGATTGCACTTCTACAAGTCCCGAGGGGTGCTGATCCCTACAGTCCTAACCGCTGCTGCTGTGGGAAAGGAAAACTGCCCCCTCCTACCCAGCCCAGGAGAGAGCGATAGCTTCAGACCGAAGGAGCTGGCCTGACACTCGGTGTTTCCAGGATCCTCTGCCCGGGGCCACCTCAAGATACTCTCTTTTCTCTTTTCTCTTCTGGTCTCAGACCTGGTTATGGCATTATATGTATACAATGGGTAACACAACAGAGAAGATTTACGTACCTCTCCCCTTAACCTGGGGCCTGCCACAGCACCTGGGAAATACTGGGTGGTTAATATTTGTTAACTAAAGAATGATTCTCCATGTAAGAGCTTTTTCTTCATGGACTGTGGCTTTCGCAGATGAATAACCCTAGGCTGTAAATAAAATATGCTGTGGGAGGACCAAGTAATAAGGCCACACTGTCAGATGAAGTGACAAAGTTACTTGCTCGCTATTTCTCTGAGCCTGGCTGGCTTGCTGGAAGTGGGGCCTGTGATGTGGGGGTGTTGGCACCGTATAACAGGGGCCCAGCAGGCAGGCACAGGTGACTGGGCTTCAGGTGCTGTGAAAGATCCTCTTTTGTGTGTGGTCCTCAGCCAGCAGGGCATCTATAGGCTAAAGAGAATCGCTTGGCTGCTGAAACTGCTTATATAATTTATAGGAGTGGCATAAGCTCAACACAGTTTTTCTCCCTCGATGGAGCACCCCAACTTCTTCAGTTTCTTAGCACTTAGGACACACAGATCTGTCCACAATCACTGTTACTGGGCAGGGCGTCAGTTCTGGAGTGCTCAGGAAATCTGGATCTGGGGCAGGATCCACAGCATCCCACTCAACTGAACCACTTTATGTCTCTGTGTTTTATTTTGGTAAAACAACCCTGCACAGTTAGTTCTTCTGAAGTCAAATTGGTGAAAGGTAGTCATTGAAGGAGAAAGGAAACTCAGATTTGGGGCCAAAGAATGTTGAAATGTAGTATCCTAACATAATATCGGAACACCTGTCCATCTGAACATTTACTTTTCCCCTATATATCACATTTCTTTATAAGAACTGAACACACAGCACACTGGACAAATTGTCTGCACCCCAGTATGACTGCCAGATTTAATTGTAACAAAATGACAGAGAGGCAGGGATGTGGCCAACGGGCCCTGCATTGAGGCATTTCCCATGACAGGTCAAGCCATGCTACAGATGTGAAAGCCATGCTTGGTACCTCATTCTCACTTTGTGCCCTGATCTGTAACTTAGGGGGTCACTTCTGTGCCTTCTCCTCTTAACAGTGTTGATACCAGATGCATGGCTGCAGCTCCCACATTGCAGGGTGCAAAGTACCTGCCCATCCAATAGCAACCTTGGTTCTCGTGCCACTCCTATGAGGTGGGCCAAACTATTATTGCTCTCCATCTGTACATAACTAGAAACTAAGGCTCAGAGGAGTCAAATGACTTCAGCTGGTTGGATTCAGGCTGCACCAGAACTCTGGACCTCTGAATACTAATTTAGTGCTGCCTATACTGTCCAGCATATTGCTACCCTATCCCAAGAGCTGTCTTTCAGAAGAGGAACCTCAGGTTTTCCCTAATGATACTTGAACTTAACAAGTCCTTTCAGTCTTAATCTTCAGAATTTCTGACATAAACTCTGGTTTTACCCCTGTGTACTCTCCAGTTCCATGTCTGGATCCTCAGCTGATGTCATCCAGCACTGTGGATGAGATTGTTGCCCATCCCTTCTGTCCCCTGTCACTCCGTGTGTCCTTTGAGAAGAGCCTGGAAATACTGAGGCTTAGGCAGTGAGAGCATGTGGGTTTCTCTAGCTGGCTGCTCCACAGCAGGACTTAATAAACGTTTGTGCAACTAAAATTCAGAATCAAAACAGTGATATAGGGTGCATAATGGGCTAAATGGTGAGTTAAAGGTTTTTGCCTTAGGGGTCCCCTGTCCCTCTCTCCTGGCAACTCCTCCAATGTCCCCGACACCCACTTTCAAAGGATTTACACTTTTCCTTTTCCAAACATGTTGTGAGAAAAAGCCAGGGATTCATTGGTTCTTGTAAATGACTGGTGCTGGTTTTTAGATAGACGTGGGGGATTCGAAGAAGTAAAGGGATAAAGAGAGGAGGTGCTGGTGACAGGACTGTTGCTGGTGACATTGGCCAGCATGTGGGGCCACGGGTGGGACCAGAGGGAAGAATCTTTGGATTCTCGCCTCTGGGTCAAATGCCCAGGGGTCGCTGTCCTTGGCGGAGTGAGTGAAGTTCTCCTGTCATGGCTGGGACCTGGCGCTCAGAAAAGCTGTTAGAAACTGCAGCATTGCACCCGTCAGCTGCGCTTGCTACTTAGTTCTGGGCACATGACAATCCCTGTCCTTCTAGCGCTGACTGAATTGATTGGGGAAGGCAGAGAGCCCCAGTGACTTGTGCTCTGACAAGCCCTTGGTCTCTTTGAGCTCTGCTGACAGGCTGCCAGACTTCATAGGCCCTCCGCACCCTCCCCCTTTCACCCTGCCTGTCAAGAGAGGCTGCAGAGGCCAGAATGCTGGGGTTAGGGAAGGGCGGTGGGGGCTGGGTCTCCCTGACATTTGTCCTCCCCTCACTGCCGACAGCCGTCTTAAGGCTGGCTCTGCAGCCCACTGCCCAGAGCCTCTAACCCCTCACACCAGGGAGACAGCTCGGCCTCTAAATTTAGCAGGAGGAGGGGCAAGGGAGGTCAGCGTGTCCAGGGTGAGGGCTGGAGGTGGGAGCAGAAAAAAAGAGACAGTGGACAAGTGGGGCAGTGAGAAAGAGAAGAGTGAGAGAGGGGATGCTTTCAAGTGCGAGTGGCTGTTGCAGACTGATAGAGAGAGGAGAGTCTTTTAAAGAGTCTGTAAAAATGTAGAGAGAATCTTTCACTATTAGTACCAGGAGCATTACTAATGTGTGCTAATAGGAGTGGCCAGTTTGCATTTGTGAGGTGGCTCAATTAGAACTCCTCTGTAGCACGGCACTAAGTAGCCTGTTTAAGCAGTAAGAGCTACTATAACTGAAATGGGACCGAAGATTTTCTGTCCCATAGAAGGTAAAGTGGTAGAGGGGGGTACTTATTAAGCACCTGTTAAGAACCAGGACTGGAATTTACATATCCCATTACTTTGCTCAGTGAATCTTACAGAGTATTTGGGTGTGATAGGTTTCAGGATTATTTTCTTTTTTGAATTATGGATTAAGCTGAGGCTCAGCTCTCAGATTTCAAGTGACTAGCCTAGGATTCTAGTAGATCTGTCTGAACTTAAGCCCATGCTCTTTCAGGTATACCTGAAACTCCACCTTCCAGAATGACCTTCAAAAGGGTCACATTTCTTACATTCTTATTAATGGACATGGCAATGATTTGTCTTGTCAATTCTCTGGTGATTTTGTTTGCACTGTTGCTTAATTTAACAAACCATATGTGTCTTCAAGGGAGCTCTGATTTTCAGAAAGCTTTTGTTATCAGATCAAAACCAAAACTCTGAATCAAAGCACCTGTGGGATGTTTGGAGGTATGAAAGCTTAGTGTCTAAAGTAACCAGTGCGTGTCTACGTGAAATAATTTTGATATATATCCTGACAATCTCAAGAGGGAACTTTTGGGTAAGAGAGGCATTTGGATGGAAACATGTCTCTAATCAGACAGGAATATCACATTCACCAAGGAAACAACTGCAGCATGCAAACAACATGCATCCTCTGAATTGTACATTTCTCCAAGGAAGTCTTTTTTTTAATGGCTAAATAACAGGATGCAGAAGATTGTTCTGAAGCATGTTGATTTATCATTGTGCTATTAGCACCTGTTGCTTGGCAACCAAGAATTTAAACAGTCATTGGTGAGAGGACCAACATTTCCAGGTCTCCTGTCTGGCTTGGCTGGCATCAGTATGGGGCTTGGCACTTGACAGGAGATACTCAGCTGGTCTCCGCCTCATCCTAGAAAGTTTTTCTGCAAACAGTAGACACTTCCCACACATGCCTTCATGACCACGTAGATAAATAAAGGGAGGATCTTACTTTTTTTTCAAGCTAACCTTAAAAAGTAGAGCAGTCCTCTGAAAGTGTGTGTGTGTGTGTGTGTGTGTGTGTGTGTGTGTGTGTGAAGGAGGAGAGGGAGAGGGAAGGATGAGGTCCTTGGAAGTGGAGAAAGAGAAAAGTTTGAGGGCTTGTATGTTCTGTTGGCAGTGATCTTCACACTGAGCACATACACTGCCATACGGGTCATTCTGCAGGTGAGGAGCCTGGCTACTCTCCATCCCAGGATCGTGCTTTCTCTGCAGTTTGCAGGATCACTGCTGCTTTCTCCAGTGCCCAGAGCTGGCCGGGAAGGTGGGTTATTTGCTTTCTGATAGGCCAGGCTCTGCTTCTCCAACCTCGCCTAGTAGATGAGATGCTGACCTCTGGAGTGTTGGGAGCATAGGACTCTGGGCTCTGAGAATACATGCATCCATATGAGCAGTGCAGGCCTATTTGTTATATAAGAAATGACTGCTGCATTATGAAACAGCTCATTTCTGGCTAATGTGTGTTGTTTCCTCTACAGCTCTTTTTATGTTAAAACCTGTCTCTCCCAGTGTTATCTGATGGTTTCCTAGGAGATGCCCTCACTGGCCAAGCTCTCTGCTGATGCTGGAGTTGGATATTATCTATAAGCACTAAGTATCAGCTTCATTCACTCTGAATTGCTCTGCCCCTTCCCCCTGGGCTGGTGGCTAGTTTCTCAGGAGGGTCCCTGATGGCCGTGGAGAAAGAGGAAAGACTATATGGATCTGCTTTCCTGCATCTTCCACAGCCATGAGTTGGGCTCCCAGTCTGTTCTGGTAGATTTATTCACTGGTAATTTTTCATTTCAAGCTAGTATAAAGACCTTGTTGGTTGTTGGTGGGTTTTCTGAATCAAAACAAAGTTGGTGCACAGAAACATTGCCGGAAGAACAGAGACCCCCTCCTCAGAAGGGCAGGTCAAGTTGTTCTCTTTACTCCTCAGCTGCTAGCTCTGTAAAATGGAACCTCTGTGATAACATCTAGAAACAGCAGCAGCAGCTACTGGGAACTTCAAGGAAGGAGCTTTGCTTCCTGTTCCTTCATCTTCTCTGACAGAAGGGTCCAAATATAGCTCCAGACTGGCTTTCCATAATGTGATGGGAAGACAGGGTGTCCCTGAAGTTTGAGGGGCCTGCTGTCACTGTGGGAAGAGGGCTTGACAACTTGGGCAGTATCCACACAAAGATACAATTTCTAATCTGTCAAAATTGCTTTTTCTTAGAAGCCCTTATTTTATTAACATTCCCTATCTGATCTGATTGTCTCTTCTAGAAATTTTCTTCTTACAGTGGTAACCAAAGCTAATCAAATTATATTGAGATCAGTATTTAAATACATTAAAAAAATGTATGCATATATATAATTTCCAGAACTGAGTTTAAAGGTAAACCACACACATCCATGGTTTAGTGCTAGATTTGTGAAGTGAGAAGTAGTAGAAGATGATAAACAGGAAGAGAAAAGAAATAACTGTTTGGAGAAAATGTAATGATCAATGAGTATCTGAGAGTAAAATGCATTCACCCATTTCCTTCATGACATAAGAACATGAAATGAAAGAAAGAAGGTCATTATTTGATCAAGTGAAGCAAATAATCCCAAGAGCCCGAATGAGTCAGTATTTACTCCAAAAAGAAAACCTCCTTATCTCCTCTCTTTGACATCCCTATCTGGGGATCCATAGAGGGACATGAATTTGATTGAGTTCATGCCAGAGTCCCCCCGAAAAAAATGAGGACAGGTGCTTGAACAGGTGACAAAAATCTCTCCCTCCACTGCAGCTGTTTGCAAACAAATTATGCCGTCTGTGCCCTGACAACCTCATCTATCCATTCTTTAACCACAGATCTTTGTCTCTGGGTGGGCCAGCTGTCTGCTCAAAGTTTAGGTGACATCAAGACATCACAGGTAACAAGCTGAACCCAATTCTTGGGCCCAAAATAAGACTACACAATGTCCTAGCAGGAGGGTTCACCATCCGTCCTCAACTCTCTGGAACCTTTTAGTTATTAAGAGATGCTTGATTTCTGTGGCTTTTGAAGTACCATCCAAAGTAATAGCATTCAAACTTACTCAATTGGGAACCACAGTACAAAATACATATTTGAAGGTGCCTCCTATTATACATATAAGTATATAGAGATACATAAAACAGATAAAAATAAAACAAAATATATCATAAAACAGTACTTCATTTTGCTATGTGGGATGAACAATTTTATTATTCCATCCCATTTCATTCTATTGCAGTAATTGATTATGACTCTCTAAATTAATTTCACTACTCTGACACTGATCTGGAACCAGGGATAAGGTAGAAAAGGGACACCTAGGGATGTCTTCAAAGTTGTGGTTCTACCTGCAGGCCTGGAAGAGGACGACAGACTTATGTGGTAACTCCCACCATATTTGAAAGCACAAATATTTAAAAAGCCCATTTAAAAGCTTTGATGGATCATCATTTTGCTTTAGCATAATAGATTAAATCAAGTGCAAATTATCTGAAGTGAACTTTAATATTGTAAGTATTAATTTTGTAAAAAAAAATCAGTTATTTTCTTTAAGCCTATTTTGGAAAGGGAATAGTAGTAAAGGGTATTAATATTTATCGAGGTTTTATATGTGCCTGGTATGTTACACATGTTATCTTACTTAATCTTCCGGGTCACCTGCAAGGAAGGTGGTATTATCATCATTTTACAAATAAGGAAACTGAAGTGCACAGCATTTTAAGTTAACTTTCCTAATCCTATACAACTTGTCAGCAAGGAAGCCAAGATTCAAATGTGGGCCTATTTCACTCTAAGGTACCCTTTTACCTACACTCTCCTATGTTCCATATGAACCTCCAATGGAATTCCAACTTCATCAGGTTGGCAAGACTAACAACATTTCTCTAAGAGGCATTTGGTTGCTCCTTGGTTCAGACATAGATATCCTCAAAGTAAGTGAAACAAAGGGCTTTTGACTCCGTCATTAAATATTTCCTATTCAGAAGACTCTGTTTCTAGCCCATACTTAGAATAAAAGTTGAATTTGCAGATAGACTTGTGGAATGGTCAGAATTTTTCAAACACAAAAACCTGTTAATGGTCATATACACTTGGGATCAAAAATACTCTTATCTTTCAAAAAGCAGCCTATACTGGCTTGCCAAGTGACTGAGTGGAGGATTTCACTGTTGGTCAAGGGACACCAAACAAGAGAGGAGGGTGTCCTGGGAGGAAGGTCTGGCTCTGGACATCAGAGCTGTGATTTCTAACAAAGAATGGGCCACTGTGCTGCTGTGCAAATTTGCACTAATGACTTAAACCCTATGAGCCTGTTTCCTCATCTGGGAAATAAGCTAAATATGATAGGTAATTATAGAATTGTTGTATGAGGATTATATAAGTAAAGCACAGAGTAATATTATTAGATTTTATCACTAGTGTTATTATAATTTTCACTTAAAGCATTCAGGTCCGCTCTCTTCAACACTCAACACTTGCGTTCATGCCCAGCTGTTTGGTGATCGTCATTGCCTGCCGGGAACCAGCAGGATCACCATTCGCCTGTCCAAATACTGATTGTTCAGTGTTTTATGTTACCAAAAAAGGGGTCTACTTGGAAAATGATGAGGCCTTGGGGAGAAATTAGGTCTTGCCCTCAACTCAAATTCTGTAGGAATTTCAACTGGATGCACTCTATTCTCTGCCTTTCTTATCTAGGAGAATAATTTGACTCAGTAACGGGGTCCATATAATTAGGGAAGAAAGTTCAGAAGCAGAGAGTAAACTGGTGGAGTGGTAGAAAAAGCAAATGAATTTTTCAAGAATGTCTTGCCAAAGCCCTTTGAATTGATGAAGGCCCAGTTCAGAATGTCTCCCAGTATGTAGGCTTGAGAGACTGTTTTGCTTTATAAAGCCTCTGAGAAGTTCCTCTGGCAAAATACCCAGAGTTGGATAGAAGTGGTTCAGAGAAGAAACAAAAGGCTTTTACTGAGCGGTGAGAGCAGATGAAAACCCAGGTCTTCAGCTTGGAGTTTCCACAGCGTCAGACCTCGCTCCCCAGTTCTCCCTATTGGTGATTCCACAGATAAAGCCAGAGGAGATGGCTGGGGAGTTATATTGTCTCAGACTAATCAGTTGTGTAAGAGGATCAAATTGGGCAAAACTCACTGACTTGAAGAAAGCAAGTCAGAAGTCGATGTTAAGTGGGACCTTGTTGAGAAATAGCTCTGAGAGAGACACACACAGTAAAGCACAAATCAAAATAGGCTCCAAAGTAGAGTTTTCTATTGCTTGGGCTTGTGCAGCCTCTAAAACAGCCTGGTGGCGGGTTGCAGCTGCAGACAGGGGGCTGTGAGGTTTCTCGGCTAGTTGGAGTTGTCTGAGGAAGATGGACTGTCCTGAAGGGGGCCACAGGCTGCGCAAAAGATTTGTCATGATTCAAATGCTGCTCAGTTATTGGAAGGACAATGGTGCCCAAGGGCTGGACCACAATTCTGGATCTTTCTTTGAGGTCATTAACCCAGTAATGAAGAAGCTCTCAGTCCCAGGTCAGGTTATAGCAGTGGTTCCTGGCTGCTCTTAGGAATTGTCCACTGCTTCCTGATGCTGGTGGAGAGACAACAACAAAATAAATCATGTTATGTTTTCATGCTGTGCCTTTTGCTTCGGATTCTGCTTCTGTCAGGGGGCATCTGTAGGTAGCAGTTGGCTCCTAATGTGACATGCTAGGTTCGGGGAACCAATTCTCCTTTCCTCTGTAGGTGTTACAGAATACATTGAGACCCAAAAAGGTATCTGTCACCCTGTCAGATCCATCCTGGGTTATGACCTTCAAATAAATACCATCTGCTTAGTCATGTCTCCTTTCCTAACGGACCCTGGTGAAGGGTGAGGACTCAGGTTCTCCCTGGCTTACTTCCTTACTCCAGCTTTTTCTTTCTATCTCAGACTTCAAAGTCTCCTCCCAGCCCCTGTTTAGCAATTTTCTACCCAATCCTGCTATCAAAATTCAATTCTCCTTGTAGGTAAATGACTGACATCATTTAAAAGTATGACCTTTTCTCAACGATACTTAGAATTAAATAGGGTGACAGTGTTCCTAACAGACCAATATCTCCTCCTCATTTTCTGTACCTTCTATTTCATGCTTCTTGTTCACCATTTTATTTCTACAACTACACCTTTGTCCTCTACTGCCTCCAGAATGGATTGCCACCTTCTGCAATTATTAATATCCAAATCATTTTTTTGGTCCTTGCTTTTCATCTCCTCTTTGGTTTCAACAACTAGTGGGTACCCAGATGTTGGAACTGTTTCGTTTGTCCCCACAGCCTAAAATCTACCTTTAGTTACCATTATATTCAGATCCTTGTATCACTAGACAAACCTAAAACCTTGAACTTGAGTTAGAATTTTCCAGACACCATCTATATACCTTTCCCGTCTTCCGCACTTCTTTCCTTAACTGAACTTTCCTCTGCCTTTATTGGGCTTGTCAATACCTTCTACTTTCAAATCAAATTGAATCCACTTTGAAATTTATCTGAATCCTTGCACTGCCTGATTCCATCATCATTCATGTCAAAGATTCTCAAATAAATAGCCAAGACTTCCATGTGCCCTTATCCTCCTCTGAGTCTGCCATACCATCTTCCATAAAGAGTACTATCCTTATGAAGAAACCTTAAGACGGTCAGTAAACCATGCAGACCCACATCTCAGGTAAAGCCTGGATTGGCAGAGCTATGGATCTTTTGATTAATTGGGTGACATGATCTCACCCGTCTCAGTATTTTGTCTTTTAATCTATCCAATCCAAGACACCTCTGTCACTTGTGGAGACTTTAAGCAGGGATTTACTATGACTGCTACCTGGAAAGTTTGAGCGATTTAAATGCCCCAACTCACAAAGAGGCAGCTCAAGTGAAATAAACATTGTGACATTTAAGAAGCAAAAAAGAGCATTTACTTTGGGCCAGATGTGTCACTGCATATCACTATAATGGACTGCTCTGCACCCAGTGTGAAGTCCCAGGTGATGAGCTGCATCCAGTGATAGAGCTGTCCTTAAGTCTACAGACCTATTCCTTTGGAGCCTACTACCTAGTATCTCATACTTATATATATAGTTATTTCCACTGTGTTACATGTAGCACATCGTTCACAGTGTGGACAACAGGACGGTGGATCTGCTATGGATGTGACAGCGTCCTTAGCTCTTTTGGGAACCCCAGTGAGCTTGCAGGCTGTAAAGCAGGACTCCGTGTGGATTCTCATACCATAGTCTTATGGGCAATTTAGAATGACACCCCCATGCCAAGATGTCCAGTGTCCACTTAAATTCCACTTAGTATTTGGACCACATTTATGAAGCATGTGCCAAATTTAAAGCACTATGCTCAGTCATATATATATACAGAAAGGAGAAAGACAGGGATACTGTCTTGAAATAATTTCACCTAGTGAACTAGAGAGTAATGTACACATGCCTATAAATAGAGTGAAAAGCATAAGTGTTGTACTAAAAATAATGACCAAAACTCATGAGAACACAGATGAAGGAATAAGAAATTCTGATGAAGGAAAAAGCAGTCAAAGAGTAAGGAAAGCTTAGAGAAGCTGGCTTCAAATGCCTTGAAGAAGAGATATAGGTAAGTGGGCAGAGATGAGGACAGAGCAGGGAGAGGAGAGGGATTAGAGGAGGAGGGAAGGGATGGAGAAAGGGCTGTGGGCAGGACCATGGGGTCAAGGCTAGGATGTGAGTATATGTATTTGGGGGAGGACGGGAGAGTGAGGCAAGGCATCAGAGGAGGATTAAATAGGCCTAAAGTTTAACGTTCATTCAATAAATGCCAATAGTTGTGTGCAGTACAGAGTTAGCCTCTGAGAAAAGGAGGGTTCCAAAGGGTGTCCCTGTGTGGCCAGGAAGTAGAAGCCACACAAAGCCAGGGGCTGCTTTCAGAGCTGTGAGTGGACCCAGAGCTGTCCACAGCAAGGAATTTTGATTGCTTGAGTTCTCTCTGATCATCTCTTTTTCTCTTGACATTCTGAATGATCACCTTCAGTCTTTTCTTCATTTGCTAAACCCTATTGATGTGAACCATCTGACTCTTCTAGTCCCCAGTTCTGGTCTAGGTCGTTCACTCTGATCAATTGTATGGCATGTAGCTCTCTGCCCTGTGAGTGGTGACCTGATCCTATGTTTTGGCCAGCCCTGACTGGAGTTTATTTTCATATAAATACAGGCGTGTTTTACCTTCATAATTCTTGCTTCTTTGCATGGCTTTCTGTCTAGGCACTTTGTTGTTCTGTAGGCATGCAGTTTCAATGCCTGGGATGGCCTTCAGTGTTATGGATGCACCAGGAAAAAATAAAGCTGAAAAACACGAAAATTGTCACAATCAAAAGAATTCCATCTTCAATGAGTAATGAAGTTGCATGAATTCCATTGCATGGCTCCAAAGGATTTCCATAAGCCTCTTGATTACCAAATGATAAAATCATGATAAGCAGTTAATTAGCTCTTTAAGTGAAGGCGAACCACCAAAGACACTGCTGTGCACTCTATGCTCTCAGGATGGGGAGGCCGGCACCACATCCTAAAAAACATGCAGTGCAAGCATGAAAACAAGAGTTCATATAAATTCAAGTAATGTCCTTTGACTTTTCATTAAACTGGGGCATATCCCAGTTACCCCTTGGAGACTTTCTTAATGTTATCATGGCAACATACAATTAAGTCAGATTACATTTTGTTATATGCAGAAAGAGGTGCTAAGATACCATTCTAAATTATTCATCAGTTCACTTTTCACAAAACAACCCCAGATATGACTGTAAGATGTGCAATATTAAAAAATAGCAGATAATTTGATAGTGCTATATCATGTAAAGAAGCCTTTCTTCCTTTCCCCGGGCAGAACAAAAGACTTCATCCAACTCCACATGTGTGGCTGTCTTATCACAGCTTACCGTATTACTCTGATTTATGTGGCAGATTGTGAACTCCTTGAGAATTAACAAAAGCTTTTACCAAGGGCTGGAATATTCTGCTTTCAGCATTAAAAGTCAGGGATAGCTCTGAAAAGGACCTTAGTAATTTCTCCGCACCCTCTCCCTAGCTCCGTGTGTGTGTGTGTGTGTGTGTGTGTGTGTACACAGGTTTGACCCTTGGTTATTGTATCACAGTCACTAGGGGGACTGATTAAATAAAGGTACCTCTAAAAGGGCAGCTTCCTTGTAGGCCTTAAGACACTCCCCCTCTCAGTTTTTATAAGACCTCTGTTTCAAGGGAGAGAGAATGTACTGGGATGCTGAGTTATACAGCTAGAGGCCAGCCCCAGGGGGATAGGGCTTAGTGTGGGGAAATATTCCTTTATGGTCCCTTGTGCTCCTATACATCTTCCCAGGTATGCCAAGATTGTAAGCCCTGACCACTCTTTATCTGGACTATTTTTCAAGGATTGTTTGCAGCAGGTAACTTTGAGGGATGAGGTAGCATCTCCTTCAAGACAGAGAGCAAGTTTTCTTAGACATTCTTATGAAACAATAGGTTCTTCAGGCTCAGCATTCCTCTCTGGTAATGTAACTCACTTCCTGTGCATCCAACTAGGTTCACATGCACTCGCCTGAGGGAATTGGGGCTCATCTTCTGGCTACAGTTTTTGTTTAAATAGTCTTTTGTCTGACTCAAGAAAACATCCATGAAATTGTGGCAGGTTGACTTGTTAGCTTGCAAATAGGTAACATCTCAGACCCTTTGTTAGACCCTGACAGTTAATGTGCAGGGCTTGTAATTGCTTCCTTCTCCTATTCCAAATATAAATTTCTTCATATTGAAATACCTCTCTTACTGACCACAGTCCTCATATGTAGGCCAGAGTCTATGAGTAGAAGCCTTCTTTCTTAAGACCTCAAAAAGTAAAGTCTACCATTGACGTCTAAGAAATAAAATGCCATTCATAAATCCCTATTGTACCAGGCCTTCTCAATCATGGTGTACTTGATAAATCTTGACTCATTATTCGCTTGTGAGCAGAGTAGACAGAATCTGGTGTTGCTGCCTGGGTCTTACATGTTCAATTTTATGACGTCTTGCATCTGGGAGTAGTTCAGGTGTGTTATTCAAATGCCCACTTCGGGGTCCTATCCCCAAATTTAGATTTAAGTTACTCAGGAAGATGTGCTTTGGAAGTTTGACGGTGGGACCCCGGGCACTGATCTGTAGGCCACTGCTGTTTTACAGGTGCACATGGAAACACATAGGGCTGAGCTGAGGAGCAATTGCAGCTCTCCCTCTTAGTTCTGAGACTTCTCTCCTGTCTAGCAGGAAATAGTCATGTTGTGTTGGTTTTGAGAAGGAATGTGGTTCCTCTCCAGCTGGGCATATAATGGGTGCTATTATTATGTCCTATTCCTGAGGGTCTGGCCTGTCAAGGTATAGATGACAAACAGAACTACAACTATCTTGAGCCATCCCCACTGCAACAGCAATTCTTCATACGGTAGTGGTCTCCTTTGTACTGGGTGCCTTAAAGCTGTGATTTTTTAAAGTTCACAGCAGCCATGAGAAGTGGCTATCACACTGCCCACTTTATTTATACCCAAAGAAACAGGAACTAACTCAGCAAGATCACATAGCTTCTGAGTACCAAAGCTCCCATTATAACCCAGAGCTATCTGAGTTCAAATCCTGTCCTTCTTGGGCTGGTGCCACTCTCATCCTGCTTTCTTCCTGAAGGCCCAGCAAGATGAGATGTGGTCTGTGAAATTCATAAAGGCTGCCATTCCCTAGTTCAGATACCTCTGAAGAATCCAAATCACTTACCGAATGAAGTCCAGTCTTTTTGCCTTTCAGTTAGTTTCTCTTTCCAGCTACGTTCCCCACTATTCACCCACAAACACACTTTAAACCTTAGCCAAATGTAAATACTCATACATGTAAAGTATCATCAGTTTTTCTCTATGCTTTCGATCAGGGACACCCCCAGCTTCAAACAGTCAATTTTTTCTCTTACAACCAACTAAAATCCAACCCATCATTAAAGGTCTGAAATCCAGTATCACCTTTGTGAAGCCACTTTTGAGTGCCACAGCTGAATGTGAACTTGCCCTCTTTATGACATGACCATTCTATTTCTGTCCCTTACTCTCTTGACCACCCACTGCCTTCGTATATCCATCTGCTTATAGACTGTGTGCTTCTGGAAAGCAATGTCATAGAAGCCCAGGTCTTTCTTGTGCTTTGAATCCATTTGTCTTGCTGTCTACTAAATAGCTCCCTTTGGGAATTCCACAGGCATTTTAACAATACACCCAGAACTGAACTCCGGACTCCCCCAAACATGCGTCTTACCCAGTGCTCCTCATCTCAGTGAATGACTCTTCTACATCCATTTACTCAAGCCAGAGGGATGGGTGTATCGCTGACCCCTTTTTCTCCATCAGTTATCACATGCAATCATTTATTCCAATTGCATCTACTGCCTCAATAAGTTCTCAAATCTATTGCTTTATCTCCATTTCCACCGTGACTTCCCAACTCTAGGTGACCGTCATTTGCCACCCAGATGGCTATAGCAGCTTTCCTTTGAACTGACCTCCAAACTTCCAGGTTTGCCTCATCCAAACTGATTCTCACTACTAGACTTAGTGGGAGCCTTAAAAAATGCAAATATGTCTTCTCACTCTCAGAATTTGCCCTTAGGATAAAATCTAAACATGTGCTTTATGTACCTGTCCTTTGGGTGACCCTTTTAAACCTCTCTAGCCGTATCTTTCACAATTTCTCCCTCTTGCTCTTTACGCATTTGCCATTCTCAATAAGCAATGCTTGTTTCCACAAATGGTTTTCTTTACCTCCAGTGACTGCACTGGTTCTGTGTCTTTCCCGCTGCATGCAGTTTTGCCTGGCCACTCCTCTGCTTTGTCTCAACTTGGATATAACTTCTGAGAAGCTTTCTCTAACCTTGCAAGACTGGATTTGGTGCTCTCACACCCTCTGTAACTCTCTACTCCCCCATCACAGCAAAGTGTTAGAATTGCTGCTTTGATGGCCTGTCTCACTCACTGTACTAATTAGAACATATCCATTAAAACCTAGATATCCACAGAATTCTTTCTGCATAATATTGGGGCCCCATATAACTATGAACCTCCACAGAACCTAGTGCATGAAAGGCATACTAAAATCTTGTCCATCTTGCCCTTTTGTTTGAGAAGCAAACAGGTATTTCCAGTGTTAAATGCTTGCAACTAGTAAGAGAGATTCTTGAGTCTTTTTGTTGATATAGGTTTTTTTTTTTGGTTGCTAAATTAATACTGTTTTGGTGGCAAGTAAGGGTTAATAGCTATTTAAAAAGGACCCAGGGAAGGTAGGAAAGAACTTGTCTGTGTTCATGATGACATTAATTTATGAAGAAGGGTTAGCAGAGCAAGCCAATCAAATGCTGGATGCCAAATTACCATATATCACACAATTTACGAGGCAGTCAAAAGTGTTATTAAATTGGAGACCAGAACAACCTTCTTAATTCATCCTTATGACAGTGATTGTAATGACTCTAAGAACCTGGTTTAACCTGAGTTCATTTTATGAAAGGTCTTTCATTTTTAAACATTACATTTATTGAATTTTAAAGAAAGCTTGCTTTAAAATGTATACAGTTAAAGCATAATAAAAATGCCTTAATAATTTATATTCAATACCTGGGTTGACATCAGCATCTGGGGGAGGCATGCAATGGATTCTGGTTTTCAAAAATCTGGTTTCAATCCATTTTTCTTATTTTTCTTTATAAAACAAAACAATTAATTTTCAGATTTCACAATAGTAAACCTGCTCTTTTTTCTTTCTTTTTTTTTTTTTTTTTAATAATTATTTTTTATTGAAGGGTAGTTGACACACAATATTACATTACATGAGTTTCAAGTGTACAACACAGTGGTAGAACATTTATATACATAATTCTAGGTTCCAGCTATCACCCTACCAGGCTGTTACAATATCTTGACTATATTCCTTATGCTATACATTACATCCCGGTTACTAATTTATTTTACCATTGGAAGTCTGTCCTTTTTTTTTTTTTTTTTTTTTTTTGTGAGGGCATCTCTCATATTTATTGATCAAATGGTTGTTAACGACAATAAAATTCTGTATAGGGGGGTCAATGCTCAATGCACAATCATTATTCCACCCCAAGCCTAATTTTTGTCAGTCTCCAATCTTCTGAGGCATAACAAACAAGTTTTTACATGTAGAACAAATTCTTACATAATGAATAAGTTACATGGTGAACAGTACAAGGGCAGTCATCACAGAAACTTTCGGTTTTGCTCATGCATTATGAACTATAAACAGTCAGTTCAAATATGAATACTCATTTGGTTTTTATACTTGATTTATATGTGGATACCACATTTCTCTCTTTATTATTATTATTTTTAATAAAATGCTGAAGTGGTAGGTAGATACAAGATAAAGGTAGAAAACATAGTTTAGTGTTGTAAGAGAGCAAATGTAGATGATCAGGTGTGTGCCTGTAGACTATGTGTTAATCCAAGCTAGACCAGGGCAATAAAACATCCACGTATGCAGAAGATTTCTCTCAGAACAGGGGGGGTGAGGTTCTAAGCCTCACCTCTGTTGATCCCCAATTTCTCACCTGATGGCCCCCCTGCGACTGTGCCTGTCTTAGGTTGTTCCTCCCTTGAGGAATCTTACCCGTCTCTGGCTAACCAGTCATCTTCCGGGGCCATACAGGGAAATGTTAAGTTGGTAAGTGAGAGAGAAGCCTTATTGTTTGAAAAAGTTAGCTTTTTACTTCTTTGCATATTTATGCCCTGTGGCTTCTATGCCCAGCATTTGTCTTGAGGTATCTTTACCACTTGGAAGAATTATGATACTCGGTAAATTTGATATGAGGCACGAATTCTATTTAAGGGTTGTAATTAGGAAGGAAGAAGTAAAGCTATAGAAGTAGCAGGCGGAAGAAAACATGGGAAGATTGATTATTTCTTTGATATATCTTCTTGTAGAGTAACTTCAGCATGTATAGGTTTTAAGCTACTACTTAAATTGCACACACACATTAACATAATAGGAGTATAGTTACATAACCAAAGCATATCTGTAATTACCAGCCATCTGCAGTGAAACCAAGAAAACCAGTTAGGCACCTTAGGCATTTGTGAAAACTTATCTATGATATGGTGGATATTGTCCAAATGAACTTGAACAGTCTGAGAGAAATCAGACAAATTAAAACAACCCATTCCTGGGGACTGTTCACATGCCATATGTTCTTTTAACAATAAATAGTTTGTAGTTGTAAGACTTTGGAGCGCTACAATTTGCACTTCTCCAAATTCTTGGTTGAGTTCCAACAGTATAGATCCAGTCCAATTTTGTTGTTTTACTGCATGCACAGGCCAGCTTAGATATCTCCTTCCTCATTCCCATGGCAAGTCCAGGAACTGGTGGGATGAGTGCATCTACAGCTGTAGCAGTGCGTGGATCTTTGTTGGGGTTTTTTGATGATCATCTTCTGGCATGAGTCTTCCAGAGAGTGCAGATGTTGGAAGTTCTTTTTCATATCGTATCTTAGTTCATTTTCGGGGTAGCCCAATTAGGCTTTGATCCTCTGTATAAACACAAACAGACCCTTTGCCTACACTTTTATATGCCCTTTATACCCTTGTGTAGAACTCATTGGAGGTTACCACACAGGAACTGCCCCTTTTTTTTTTTTTTTTTTTTGCTATCACTAATCTACACTTACATGACGAATATTATGTTTACTAGGCTCTCCCCTATACCAGGTCTCCCCTATAAACCCCTTTATAGTCACTGTCCATCAGCATAGCAAAATGTTGTAGAATCACTACTTGCCTTCTCTGTGTTGTACAGCCCTCCCTTTTCTCCTACCCCCCCATGCATGTTAATCTTAATACCCCCCTACTTCTCCCCCCCTTATCCCTCCCTACCCACCCATCCTCCCCAGTCCCTTTCCCTTTGGTACCTGTTAGTGCATTCTTGAGTTCTGTGATTCTGCTGCTGTTTTGTTCCTTCAGTTTTTCCTTTGTTCTTATATTCCACAGATAAGTGAAATCATTTGGTATTTCTCTTTCTCCGCTTGGCTTGTTTCACTGAGCATAATACCCTCCAGCTCCATCCATGTTGCTGCAAATGATTGGATTTGCCCTTTTCTTATAGCTGAGTAGTATTCCATTGTGTATATGTACCACATCTTCTTTATCCATTCATCTATTGATGGACATTTAGGTTGCTTCCAATTCTTGGCTATTGTAAATAGTGCTGCGATAAACATAGGGGTGCATCTGTCTTTCTCAAACTTGATTGCTGCATTCTTAGGGTAAATTCCTAGGAGTGGAATTCCTGGGTCAAATGGTAAGTCTGTTTTGAGCATTTTGATGTACCTCCATACTGCTTTCCACAATGGTTGAACTAACTTACATTCCCACCAGCAGTGTAGGAGGGTTCCCCTTTCTCCACAGCCTCGCCAACATTTGTTGTTGTTTGTCTTTTGGATGGCAGCCATCCTTACTGGTGTGAGGTGATACCTCATTGTAGTTTTAATTTGCATTTCTCTGATAATTAGCGATGTGGAGCATCTTTTCATGTGTCTGTTGGCCATCTGTATTTCTTTTTTGGAGAACTGTCTGTTCAGTTCCTCTGCCCATTTTTTAATTGGGTTATTTGTTTTTTGTTTGTTGAGGCGTGAGAGCTCCTTATATATTCTGGATGTCAAGCCTTTATCGGATGTGTCATTTTCAAATATATTCTCCCATACTGTAGGGATCCTTCTTGTTCTATTGATGGTGTCTTTTGCTGTACAGAAGCTTTTCAGCTTAATATAGTCCCACTTACTCATTTTTGCTGTTGTTTTCCTTGCCCGGGGAGATATGTTCAAGAAGAGGTCACTCATGTTTATGTCTAAGAGGTTTTCGCCTATGTTTTCTTCCAAGAGTTTAATGGTTTCATGGCTTACATTCAGGTCTTTGATCCATTTTGAGTTTACTTTTGTATATGGGGTTAGACAATGGTCCAGTTTCATTCTCCTACATGTAGCTGTCCAGTTTTGCCAGCACCACCTGTTGAAGAGACTGTCATTTCGCCATTGTATGTCCATGGCTCCTTTATCAAATATTAATTGACCATATATGTCTGGGTTAATGTCTGGATTCTCTAGTCTGTTCCATTGGTCTGTGGCTCTGCTCTTGTGCCAGTACCAAATTGTCTTGATTACTATGGCTTTATAGTAGAGCTTGAAGTTGGGGAGTGAGATCCCCCCTACTTTATTCTTCTTTCTCAGGATTGCTTTGGCTATTCGGGGTCTTTGGTGTTTCCATATGAATTTTTGAATTGTTTGTTCCAGTTCATTGAAGAATGTTGCTGGTAGTTTCATAGGGATTGCATCAAATCTGTATATTGCTTTGGGCAGGATGGCCATTTTAACGATATTAATTCTTCCTAGCCACGAGCATGGGATGAGTTTCCATCTGTTAGTGTCCCCTTTAATTTCTCTTAAGAGTGACTTGTAGTTTTCAGAGTATAAGTCTTTCACTTCTTTGGTTAGGTTTATTCCTAGGTATTTTATTTTTTTTGATGCAATTGTGAATGGAGTTGTTTTCCTGATTTCTCTTTCTGTTGGTTCATTGTTAGTATATAGGAAAGCCACAGATTTCTGTGTGTTGATTTTGTATCCTGCAACTTTGCTGTATTCCGATATCAGTTCTAGTAGTTTTGGGGTGGAGTCTTTAGGGTTTTTTATGTACAGTATCATGTCATCTGCAAATAGTGACAGTTTAACTTCTTCTTTACCAATCTGGATTCCTTGTATTTCTTTATTTTGTCTGATTGCCGTGGCTAGGACCTCCAGTACTATGTTAAATAACAGTGGAGAGAGTGGGCATCCCTGTCTAGTTCCCGATCTCAGAGGAAATGCTTTCAGCTTCTCGCTGTTCAATATAATGTTGGCTGTGGGTTTATCATAGATGGCCTTTATTATGTTGAGGTACTTGCCCTCTATTCCCATTTTGCTGAGAGTTTTTAACATGAATGGATGTTGAACTTTGTCAAATGCTTTTTCAGCATCTATGGAGATGATCATGTGGTTTTTGTCTTTCTTTTTGTTGATGTGGTGGATGATGTTGATGGACTTTCGAATGTTGTACCATCCTTGCATCCCTGGGATGAATCCCACTTGGTCATGGTGTATGATCCTTTTTATGTATTTTTGAATTCGGTTTGCTAATATTTTGTTGAGTATTTTTGCATTTACGTTCATCAGGGATATTGGTCTGTAGTTTTCTTTTTTGGTGGGGTCTTTGCCTGGTTTTGGTATTAGGGTGATGTTAGCTTCATAGAATGAGTTTGGGAGTATCCCCTCCTCCTCTATTTTTTGGAAAACTCTAAGGAGAATGGGTATTATGTCTTCCCTGTATGTCTGATAAAATTCCGAGGTAAATCCATCTGGCCCGGGGGTTTTGTTCTTTGGTAGTTTTTTGATTACCGCTTCAATTTCGCTGCTGGTAATTGGTCTGTTTAGATTTTCTGTTTCTTCCTGGGTCAATCTTGGAAGGTTATATTTTTCTAGGAAGTTGTCCATTTCTCCTAGGTTTCCCAGCTTGTTAGCATATAGGTTTTCATAGTATTCTCCAATAATTCTTTGGATTTCCGTGGGGTCCATCGTGATTTTTCCTTTCTCGTTTCTGATACTGTTGATTTGTGTTGATTCTCTTTTCTTCTTAATAAGTCTGGCTAGAGGCTTATCTATTTTGTTTATTTTCTCGACGAACCAGCTCTTGGTTTCATTGATTTTTGCTATTGTTTTATTCTTCTCAATTTTATTTATTTCTTCTCTGATCTTTATTATGTCCCTCCTTCTGCTGACCTTAGGCCTCATCTGTTCTTCTTTTTCCAATTTCGATAATTGTGACATTAGACCATTCATTTGGGATTGCTCTTCCTTTTTTAAATATGCTTGGATTGCTATATACTTTCCTCTTAAGACTGCTTTTGCTGTGTCCCACAGAAGTTGGGGCTTAGTGTTGTTGTTGTCATTTGTTTCCATATATTGCTGGATCTCCATTTTGATTTGGTCATTGATCCATTGATTATTTAGGAGCGTGTTGTTAAGCCTCCATGTGTTTGTGAGCCTCTTTGCTTTCTTTGTACAGTTTATTTCTAGTTTTATGCCTTTGTGGTCTGAAAAGTTGGTTGGTAGGATTTCAATATTTTGGAATTTTCTGAGGGTCTTTTTGTGGCCTAGTATGTGGTCTATTCTGGAGAATGTTCCATGTGCACTTGAGAGGAATGTATATCCCGCTGCTTTTGGATGTAGAGTTCTATAGATGTCTATTAGGTCCATCTGCTCTACTGTGTTGTTCAGTGCTTCCGTGTCCTTACTTATTTTCTGCCCAGTGGATCTATCCTTTGGGGTGAGTGGTGTGTTGAAGTCTCCTAGAATGAATGCATTGCAGTCTATATCCCCCTTTAGTTCTGTTAGTATTTGTTTCACATATGCTGGTGCTCCTGTGTTGGGTGCATATATATTTAGAATGGTTATATCCTCTTGTTGGACTGAGCCCTTTATCATTATGTAGTGTCCTTCTTTATCTCTTGTTACTTTCTTTGTTTTGAAGTCTATTTTGTCTGATATTAGTACTGCAACCCCTGCTTTCTTCTCACTGTTGTTTGCTTGAAATATGTTTTTCCATCCCTTGACTTTTAGTCTGTACATGTCTTTGGGTTTGAGGTGAGTTTCTTGTAAGCAGCATATAGATGGGTCTTGCTTTTTTATCCATTCTGTTACTCTGTGTCTTTTGATTGGTGCATTCAACCCATTAACATTTAGGGTGACTATTGAAAGATATGTACTTATTGCCATTGCAGGCTTTAAATTTGTGGTTACCAAAGGTTCAAGGTTAGCCTCTTTAGTATCTTACTGCCTAACTTAGCTCGCTTATTGAGCTGTTATATACACTGTCTGGAGATTCTTTTCTTCTCTCCCTTCTTGTTCCTCCTCCTCGATTCTTCATATGTTGGGTGTTTTGTGCTGTGCTCCTTCTAGGAGTGCTCCCATCTAGAGCAGTCCCTGTAAGATGTTCTGTAGAGGTGGTTTGTGGGAAGCAAATTCCCTCAGCTTTTGTTTGTCTGGGAATTGTTTAATCCCACCGTCATATTTGAATGATAGTCGTGCTGGATACAGTATCCTTGGTTCAAGGCCCTTCTGTTTCATTGTATTAAATATATCATGCCATTCTCTTCTGGCCTGTAGGGTTTCTGTTGAGAAATCTGACGTTAGCCTGATGGGTTTCCCTTTATAGGTGACCTTTTTCTCTCTAGCTGCCTTTAACACTCTTTCCTTGTCCTTGATCTTTGCCATTTTAATTATTATGTGTCTTGGTGTTGCCCTTCTTGGATCCTTTCTGTTGGGGGTTCTGTGTATTTCCGTGGTCTGTTTGATTACTTCCTCCCCCAGTGTGGGGAAGTTTTCAGCAATTATTTCTTCTAAGATACTTTCCATCTCTTTGCCTCTCTCTTCTTCTTCTGGGACCCCTATAATACGGATATTGCTCCTTTTAGATTGGTCACACAGTTCTCTTAATATTGTTTCATTCCTGGAGATCCTTTTGTCTCTCTCTATGTCAGCTTCTATGCGTTCCTGTTCTCTGATTTCAATTCCATCAATGGCCTCTTGCATTCTATCCATTCTGCTTATAAACCCTTCCAGAGTTTGTTTCATTTCTGCGATCTCCTTTCTGGCATCTGTGATCTCTTTCCGGACTTCATCCCATTTTTCTTGCGTATTTCTCTGCATCTCTGTCAGCATGTTTATGATTCTTATTTTGAATTCTTTGTCAGGAAGACTGGTTAGGTCTGTCTCCTTCTCTGGTGTTGTCTCTGTGATCTTTGTCTGCCTGTAGCTTTGCCTTTTCATGGTGATAGGAATAGTCTGCAGAACTGGGACGAGTGACGGCTGGAAGGACTTCCTTTCTTGTTGGTTTGTGGCCCTCCTCTCCTGGGAGAACAGCGGCCTCTAGTGGCTTGTGCTGGGCAGCTGCGCGCAGACAGGGCTTCTGCTTCCTGCCCGGCTGCTATGGAGTTAATCTCCGCTGTTGCTGTGGGCGTGGCCTGGCTCGGGCAGCTACTCCAAAATGGTGGAGTCGCGTTGGAGCAGGAGCTGCTGGGAGGCTATTTATCTCCGTAAGGGGCCTCCCTGCTCCCTGCAGCCCAGGGGTTAGGGTGCCCAGAGGTCCCGGATTCCCTACCTCTGGATTAAGTGGCCCGCCCTGCCCCTTTAAGTCTTCCAAAAAGCTCCCGCCAAAACAAAACAACGACCACAAAAAAAAAACAAGAAAAAAAAATTTTTTTAATTAAAAAAAAAAAAAAAATTTTTAATTAAAAAAAAAAAGGTGGTCGTTCGTTTTTCTTTATTCTCCGGTGCCAGCCTCAGGCCTCTGCTCACCGGTCTTTCTGCCCTGTTTCCCTAGTATTGGGGTCCCTGTCCCTTTAAGACTTCCAAGAAGCGCTCGCCAAAACAAAGCAGCAAAAAAGCAAAAACAAAAAAAAATGGTCGCGCGCTTTTCTTATGTCCTCTGTCGCCCAGCCTCCAGTGCCTGCTCACTGTTCTTGCTGCCCTGTTTTCCCAGTATCGAGGGCCCTGCACTCTGGCCCGGATGGCTGGGGCTGGGTGTTCGGCAGTCCTGGGCTCCGTCTCCCTCCCGCTCTGCCTGCTCTTCTCCCGCCGGGAGCTGGGGGGAGGGGCGCTCGGCTCCCGCGGGGCCGGGGCTTGTATCTTACCCCCTTCGCGAGGCGCTGGGTTCTCTCAGGTGTGGATGTGGTCTGGATATTGTCCTGTGTCCTCTGGTCTTTATTCTAGGAAGGGTTGTCTTTGTTATATTTTCATAGATATATGTTGTTTTGGGAGGAGATTTCCGCTGCTCTACTCACGCCGCCATCTTCCGCCCCCTCCAGGACTTGTACCTCTTTTTTCTTTTTTGTTTTATGCTTCCATGGCCCCAGCATTTCTTACCAGATCCTTATTCTGGCAACTCAGAGGAGTCCGTCTGCCTGGCTAACAGTGGGCCCCACCTAAGTCATTCTGCTTTGTAGGTGAGCCCAGCACCCACATGCCCAAGAAGAGCCCTGGTCATGGATGAGGGCTTGTTCTTATCAGTGTTTTGAGCCTCACTGATTCCTGGCCTTGTGGACTCACGTGCAAACCACGTTCTGTCTCTGCATCACCTCTATCTCAGCTGTTGGCTCCTTAGGGGCTAAGACAAGTGCTGGATGCAGTGAACTTGGATGACTTCCTACCCCAGCCTCCAGCACCCAGCTCGGAGCACAAAACGGGTGCTCAGTAATTCTTCTTCTTTTTTTTTTTAGGAAAAATTGCTGAATTTACTGTATATGGAAGTAAAAACGAACCTATATAATTTCAGAGAAATTGTGTTGCGGGGGAGAGAAATTGTTCTTTTAATCCTTATTCAGTTGGAATGCCATATAAATCCAGGCATCAATTATTAATAAGTCTGTTGTAGGAATATGCTTACTTCTTAAGCCAAGAGACTGCCAGAGATGGGTATAAATACTTAGGGCAAAATCAGAATGTTCAGTTAAAGATGCTAGGTTAGAGTCCCTGCTGAGGACTTTACTTTTTTTTATTTTTTTATTTTTTATTTTGGTATCATTAATCTACAATTACATGAAGAACATTATGTTACTAGGCTCCCCCCTTCACCAAGTCCCCCCCACATACCCCTTCACAGTCACTGTCCATCTGCGTAGTAAGATGCTGTAAAATCACGACTTGTCTTCTCTGTGTTGCACAGCCCTCCCCGTGCCCCCCACACACTGTACATGCTAATCGTAATGCCCTCTTTCTTTCCCCCCCTTATCCCTCCCTACCCTCCCATTCTCCCCAATCCCTTTCCCTTTGGTAACTGTTAGTCCATTCTTTGGTTCTGTGATTCTGCTGCTGTTTTGTTCCTTCAGTTTTCCTTTGTTCTTATGCTCCACAGATGAGTGAAATCATTTGGTACTTGTCTTTCTCCACCTGGCTTATTTCACTGGTGCTCAGTAATTCTTATGGTGTGAATAAAGAACTTTTATTAATTCTATTTTTTTATTTCTTGACTTTTATAACCTGCTAGTTTATGCTGTCATTTCAAGACTGATGCAGATAAGCGCCAGCCTATGGTGCATTCCTTCTTTGGTGCTGTCCTGCCCAGGGCACGGCCATACTTTGTTGGCGTCACTGGGCTGGGATGCAGCTCTGTAAAGCTCATGTGTGCCTTGTGCTCTGGCTTCAGTTTTCGAAGCTGTTGGTCCCCTTGGAAGCTGCCAGTCATTCTGTGGTAGCAGAGTCATGCCACCGTGGTGGAGTGGTGTTTGGTCTTCTGCAGAAATTGAACACCCTCTAGAACAAGGTAGTTTCTAGAGTCTCAGACTTGCCTCTCTCTTAAAAGAACACATTTCTAATAGCCCTCAAGTTGGAGCATGGGCCCTGAGAGGGCCTAGTACCAACTGGCTCAGGTGACGACTGTGTGATCTCTCAGGGTTCAACACAGAGGGCCCTGCATGTGCCCAATACACTAGAGACACTTCATGATTGTCAGTACCCTTTCCTACCATTCTCTCACCCTGCTTCTGGGTCCATGCCATTTTGTCGCCTTGGTGATGTCCTCAGCCTTGGGCTGGTGGTACAGGAGTATGAGGGCACTGGGGAAGCAGAGAACCAAGAAAGATTCTAAAATTGTGGCATCTAAGGTGACCCTTGAAGAGCGAATAATTATCCATACAAGCAAGATTAGAAAGAGGTTTAGGTTGAAGCAGCAGCTTAACGAAGGCAAGGAGATGAGAAATAACAAGGAGTGCTTGGAGGATTTCACAGAAATCGGTGTGAGGCATGAGTGTCTGGTTTGAGTGTACAGTTGCAGTTAGATGACTGAGGACCTGCTAGGTGGGGCAAAAGACCACAGATGTTGTTTTGACGTCAATGAAGAGAAGTTGGAGAGTTTTATGTGGTTGTGGGTAACGTGGTCACGTCTTCATGTTTGAAAGATCACGCTGGCTGCAGTGTGGAGGATGGATTTGGAAGTAAGAGTCTGAGGACTTAGTTTGGGAAGCTGATGCAGAAGGTTGTTCAGAGACACTGGAGTCTGAGCTGGAGCAGCGGATGGAGGGGGGAGCGGCTGCTCCCCTCTGCCACAAGCTCCTGGGCTCTGTGTTCTTCGTTTCTACTGAGGCGTTTGTGATTTCACTCCAGCATATCTCTCTCCCTCCCTCTCTCTCTCCCATTCATTCTCTCTTCTCTCTTCTCTCTCACCACTGATGAGACCTTTGTGATGGAAGTAAACATCAGTGGTAGAATTTCAGGAATCAGTAATGAGTGGAGCAGTTTCAAGGGGGGCAGGCCTTTTAGGGCTCCCAACATCATGCCATGTACTGGTTGCCCAGGTTATTTATTCATAAGACTGTTCATAGCTCTGATTCAGGGTGAATTTCATAGGTGCTCTGTTTCTGCTTCACCCCGAATTGCTCACCCAGCATGTCTGACATCTCCAGCTAGACTTAGAGCACGTAGAGAGGCACAAGGGAGCTGCTAGAATTTGGTCTAATGTGTTCTTTATGAGGAATGGAAGCCCATTGTTCTCTGCTTTCACTAGGAGAGGTGGAACACTTGTAAAATTTTCTTGTCATGCACCCCCTTGTTTAGAGCTATTACTTTGATTCTTCCTAAAATTTTAGAATCTATGACCATTAATTCTCACTCCCTAGTGTAAAAATCTCTCCCCATATATCCTTGCTAATGTCCAGCATATGCTTGAATACATCTATCAACAGAGAACTCATTATCTTTCACAGAAGAACTTTCCACCTTCAGGTAATCTGTCTCTACCTATATCATTAAAAAATCGACTTGTACATTCCATTACATTGGATTTCACTCTATTTTCTGAGCCTACTATAACATGACAGAACTAAAGATACTCCCTCTCAACCTTTATGTATTGCAGTTTTCTCTTCTTGAGGGTATCATTCATACCTGAGATTATTTCCCAAATGACATGGTTTATATTCATTCTATCATTTTCATCTTTCTTTTTAGTGTGAGCCCAATTCACAGTCTTACAACTAATGGGGTTCACCTGGTGAGGATTATCTGCCTGTGGTCTGGGGGCAAAGCTCTGAGGGAAAGCAGCACAGGATGGGAATGTGGACAAAGGCAGGTAGGGGAGAGGTGTTAGCATTCAGGACTGTCTCTTCCACTGCAGACAGGCTTCTGCAGTGTGCAGTGCGGGAGAAGAAGTGGGGATGCAGTCAACTACAGGCTCCCATCACCCTAACTTTGTAACTCATTTGGTAAGAGGAAACCAAATATAAAAGCTGAAGGGAAGGAAGTTTCTGATGCGTGTGGCCTGGGTAATGGCAACAACGCTGAGCCATTCACTGTGACTCAGGGATGGGGTTTCACACCTGTGCTGTGGGCCTTTCTTATAGATGGGGAGACGGCGGGGTGGGAAGCACTGTGTTTGGGAGCCCCGCCACAGTGGTCTGGCGCTGGGGCAAGGCAGTCCTCCAAGGGAAGGTGGAAGTGTTGTTTCCAGAAGAAGCGGGAGGGATGCCAGGTAGTTAAAATCAACTGATGTCCCCTACAAAGATGGTTTGAGGGAGAAAAAGAAGTGGAGAGAGTGACGGAGGGAGCTCAAGAGAAACTTACCCTTAAACTTCGCAGTTTAGCCAAAGTCATTGGAAGGGCCTAATTTCTCAATGCCAGAGGTCTGTCCCTTTCAAACCTTTTAGTCTCCTGCTTGAAGAATGGCATCCATACAGCCCTGGGGTGTGTTTCCTGAGCAGCTTGTGTAAAAGCGTGTCCAGGATAGATAACGGGCCTTTCTGACCCTGTCCACTGTCACTCAGATGATGCCCCTCTCCTTGTTGGGTTATGAGGTGCAGAGTAGGGATTCTGTTGACAGGCTACTGAGACAATGCTAAGCATCTTCAAGACAGAAGCTGTGGGGAGAGCCCAAAGATCTAGTCCTGGCTCTGGAATCCTGGATTCTTGTCCACGTTGGAAACATTCTTGATCTTAGTTCACCTTAACATACCTAGGGTTTGACCTTATAATTGAATGGACATTTAAAGGAAGTCTTAATAGGCAGTTGCAGCCCAACTATCCCCTGGATGTGATGTTGTGTCAGCCTCTTTAAACTTAACACCTGCCTGTACTTTATCGTAATTTCCTCAAGACCTCACCTCCCCAGAGCACTCATGCATTTTAAATGCCTTCTGTTTGCTGCTTAAGCTATTTACTAATCACATTCTTTCTTATTCAACCCTAACCAGGAGAAGTGACAATTTCAAGCATTTCTCTGTTATGTATTGTAAATTGGCCTAATTACTATCTGATCCTATAGACTATGGGTTGGGGTGTTTCACCCACTCCAGCACTGTAATTGGTCTGTTAAAAAAGAAAAATAAAAACAAACCTGGGTCTTAATGTTGTGCTATGGGGTTTTGTTGGAGCCTAAGTTTTTTCTTAAATGGTCAAAGGAGTTTTGGGTATATATCATTATTGCAGCAATCATGTTTAAAGAACACATCATAATTTTAGTGAGACTATCCCATTTTTGACATTTATAAAACTGGAAACCAAGGTTTCTCTGTCTTCCCATGCAGGGTAGACTGAGAGATTGAAAATCTAAATTGGATGCAGTAACCATTCACTGAAGATTGGAAAATATTCCCCTTTCTGTCAGGGCACATGAACATCACTTTGCCTTTCTCAAAATGGTGGCTAGATGTTTGCCCAGTATCCCTGCCTCCCCAAAAAAAGGAGAAGCCATTTTTAAGCTTCATGGCTTGGGGTACTGTGGGAACACTGTGCCTTTATGAGATGCTGGAGGCTGAGCACTGGGGACACGCGGATAGAAAGCAGGGGAGGAGAGCATGGGGATAAGCCTCATCAAGCAGGTGATTCCCTGGGTCGCATCCTGGGGTGGTCTGGACCCCAGATTAGACACTGTGTCCTGTGGCTTTGGGACCTGGATTTTATATCATTGGACTTTATTTGGAAAAGCAAATTAGGAATTGGGGATGGTACTATGTGAAAGTTAAGGAAGCCTTCCACTTGAAATGAAAGACTCATTTTAGATTTATACTCTCCGGAAATTCATTCTGAACTGAGGCTGAATTAGTGACCCCATTCTAAGCTTTTAGCAGCAGATGCTTCCTAGCATCTATGTCACTGCATTGAAATGATCTGAGTATGTCCAGTTTTCTTTCCAAGGCCAGGAACTCTGTCTCATTACCCTGCACACCCATGGCACATGGCACAGGGCCTGGTGCAGTAGGTACTTAATACATGACTGTGGAATCTGTCATGGGCTCCAGGCCTGGTATCCAGGGGAACCTTCTCAGCAGAACCGCAATGAGGTTTTCATAGTCATTGACTACATGGGTTAGAGTATGAGGGGATTTTTCAAGTGACATTTTCCTTCCGGGCCTTTGGTAAAGAATGCCAAAGAGGAGAAGGAGGTGCTATTTCAGCACCTGGGCCCAGCCCACTACAGTAGGCTTGGATGGGCAGCCATAGTACCTGTAGGTACATGTGCTGGGATTATGGCAGCAAAAAAGTCTCATGGATGGGGGAAGGGGAAAGCAGACTGGTGGGGCCTCCCTCCTCCTCAGCAATCAAGGAGCTGATGCTCATAATGTGTTTTTGGGGACATTGGTGCCCCCCGATAACCTGTGGGAGCTTTGCTGCCTTCCCAAGTTACTTGGGGACATTCCTTTATTCTTAATATTGGAATGTGCCCATTGGAGAGACAGCCCCGTAGTCACTGCCTCCTTTTTTAGATCATGTGGCCATCTGGGCATTGCTGTAAAAGTGGGGGGATAGGTAACTGAGTGTTAGGGTAGAATACCGAGTCTTTTCCTTAAAGTTACTACTGTAACTGGCGTCATCTATTAAATGTACTCTATCATCCTTCGCTGCCATGTATTTAATTATGTATTGTGGAAGGGTTTAAATAACAACTTTTACTTCTAAAATCCTGCTCTAAGTCTTCCGGCATCACTAATAGAAATCCCAAGGAGTATAGCCTATATTAAAATAGAAAATAAAAAATGCATAAACTATACCAAGTCAAACATGATGAAAATCTTGCCAAAAACATAAAAAAATATGCATAATATTTTATTAAACTTGAGAAACACACATAAATTCCTCTGTGGGATCCAAGTATTAGTAATAGACCTACCATAAAACTCAGTTAGTCAACAGTCATAAAAAACAGCACAGAACAATATAAATGCTACCATTTTAAAGGAAACATTTCAGAATGAGAGAAAAAAGACATTTGCTTTATAATTGCAACTGGGAAAATGACAATGATGTAGTTGGTGGCCACAAGTCAATTCTGGGCAGCTCCAGACCTAGCCGAGGCAGTGGAGTGCTGTGTCACTCAGAGTTGTCCAGATTTTATATGTATGTATTGTATATATAATTGCATATGCAATGTATGTATGCATTGTATGTATAAATACATGGATATGTAATTGCATGTATATATGTGTATATATACTTATATATGTAATTGTATATATGTGTGTGTGTGTGTGTGTGTGTGTATGTGTATGTATTTATATGCAATAAAGTGTATATAGAGATTTAGTATAAGGAATTGGCTCACACGGTTACAGAAGCTGAGAAGTCCTCAGATCTCCAGTCAGCAAGCTGGAGACCCAGGAGAGCTAATGGTGTAAATGTAAGGCTGAGTCCAAGTCTGAAGGCAGGAGATGACTGGTGTTCCAGTTTTAAGAGAGCGAGAATTCTTTCTTAGCCTTTTTGTTCTGTCATGAGGCCCACCACACAGAGGAGGGTTGTCTGCTTTACTCAGTTTACTGCTTCAAATGTTAATCTCATCCAGAAATGAACACATAAATAATATTTAACCAAATACATGGACATTCTGTGGCCAAGTTAACTTGACACATACAATTAACCATCATATCCTGGAGTGCTCCAGCAGAGGAAGAGTTTAAACCCCTGATAGGGGTGGCTATGTGTTATCTGTACACAACCACAACATTAAAAAATTAGAGTAACAACTCTTGGGGCTGAGCATAAAGGCATGCAGGTGGCATTCATGGCTTAAACTTGTCCACGTGTACTGCTTTTGTCCGATATTTTGCATCTAAGTGATTCTTCTAGATGCTTAGGTATAATTTCTATTAGTACATTAGAAAAGACAGATGGATTGGCAGTAGAAGAAGGAATTTGATTCCTACTCTAGAATATTGCTTTTCCCAGAAGAGGCCTCGGAGTTAGCAAATAGAGCCGGGATTCCTGCTGACTACTTGACACTGTATTCCTGACCAGCCCAGAGAGAGATTTAGCCTTCCAACCTGCTGTACTTCTTACATACAAAGTTGGAAGTAAGGAGCCTATTTATTTGGATAGCTTCTACAGGGAATCATGGCTCCTTCATCACCCTCATCTGCCAAGCCAGAGGAGCTATGGCCTTGGTCTGGGAAATAACTTTGTGGGTTGGAGGACTGAAAGCAAGTATTGTGTGAGGGGAGTGGTTTTTTTCTTGTCTTGTTCTACCATGAACTTAGACTGAGTCTGTATGGCTAAGGTGGCAAAATGGCAGCTGTAGAACAAAACTGTTCTAGGATGTGGTGAGGGACACCAGAGAAATAGCAATTATATTCCCATGAAGCAGGGCATGTTTCTTAAACTTAGTGTCCAAAGCTCTGGAGATATGCAGAGATACAGAACAAACATTACACCTTAAAGCAGAAATTGTGTCTAGTAACTTTGAGGAAAATGATTTTGTATTAATCCAAATGATGCCTCACTGAGTAGAGTACAAAATTCACAAAAATTAAAAGAACTTTGACATGTGAGTTCAGAGAAATTCTTGCAGTCAGCTGCTATGGGCTCCATATGCCCCCGTCCCGTTGGGTATGTGTGTACCCTTTTCTGTAGTTGAAGTGATTTCGTTGCCAAAGTGTGAGGGTTCTAGTGAAGACCATTTGCAGGTAAGGAACTTGGTGTCTAGACTCAATATTTTGTTGACGGTGCCATCTGGCCTTCAGCAATACACCTATCCTCTCTTTACCTGCGTCTCTTCATCTATAAAGCTGCATTAAAGTTTTATTTGTCTGGTAGCTTCAGGCTGAACAAAATGATCTCTTTAACATCTCTGAGATGTTTAATTTTCTACTGAGTTTGAGAAGAGGGAGGAGCTTTATAACATGCGGGGTGTGGACCATTTTCTACCCCATTGGACGGAGTTTTTCAGTAACCCTGTCCCTCTAGGGCACAAGCTCAGGGAATCATTCTTGGAATGCCCCCAAATAAGCAGGATCCCATGGCTGGCGCAGAGCCCTTCTTTGTCTCCCTTGTCATTATGTGCACAGTTCTCTCTCGTTGGGAGAGTGACGGCAGCCACCCAGCAGGTGACAAGCTCCAGTCAGCCCGGTGGGCTTAGCCGTGGAAGCACCTGCCTTATGAAACATACCCCATGACAGATTGAACTGCTGTGAACGCTTGCTAAATGGTTTGGCACAGACACCGATCCCTTTGCCAAGTAAAGTCTAGAAACGACAAATCTCAAATTTGTTACAGAATAGCGTTATGCCGAGGGCCTAGCTGATACAGAGACTCTAAACAGGATTGCACCACTGACAGGTTTTTCATATGTTTTCACAGAAAATGGATTCTTTTTAGGATTGCAAGGCATCTTTGTTTTAGGAAAATCAGATGTGAGTGGAAATACATTAAATGTAAAAAAGACACACTTGGGTTGTTTGGGACAATCTGTTTGTGATTGCAGCTGGCAGTCTCCCTGCAGAACTGTAGGAGACCCTGAAGGGGCAGCTCTGTAGGCTCCTGTTTCTGGGAAGGATAAAGGAGGAATATTGACTTTTCATCCACAGCTGTTCTTGTAACCCTTGGGTGGTTACTTGGGACCCCAGCCTTCCCCAAGAGTCATTATTCACTGATTTGCTATATTCAGAGACGAGTCATTATATAGTTCTGTGCCCAACCCCAGGTATTAATATCAGTGACCCAAGGAGACTACCTTTGCTTTGACTGAAAGCCATTTATTCATTTGTTTATCTAATAAATAAACTGTAACTTCTGAGCATATATCATGGGATCTGAAAACCTAATTCTTTCCTTTTACTACTAAAAGTAAATTTAACAAATTGGTGTCTATTGGTTTGAGAAGTAGGGAATGTTCAGTTTGCTGACATTCTACTGTATGTCACCTTGTGACAAATACTACTATGACATCCTATACTTCTCTTGTAATAACACTTGTGCTGTATCTCTTAATTTAATTACTTGTCACACCTACTAGACCAGAAACTTTATGAGGGCTATGATGGTGTCTCTAGTCTTCATTGCTGTATTCCTAAAGCTTATGCACATTTCTGGGTACCTAGTAATCACCCAACAAATACTTATTGATTAAAAATAAATAAATACTTTTTTGCCTTTGACCATCCGATCAACTCTAGCAAAGGTAAAGCAGAATCCTCCAATGATACTCATTTTATCTTCCTTGACCCCCAATATTTATAGACTAAGTATAAGAGGTCAGAGGTCAAGCTATAGCCATTGAGAATATATATATTACCCAGTATGAGACATAATTTCAAGAAGTAGGTGTTACTTCAAATAACAATGATACAAAAAATAAGTACAACTTAGAAATGTGTTATTTTGGAGCTCAGTAAATAACAATCTGCTTTAATATTTTAGTGGAACAACACCATTTTTCAGAAAGTTAGAGTTATTAACCAGATTCTGAAGTAGAAGCCAAATTTTTTTGCTGTTTCTTTTTCATTTTCACACTTTTCATTCTGATGATAGTAGGTTTGGTAGGATGAGAAGAAATAGCAAACATGCGAAACAACAATTTTGTTCTAATAAATTCTTACTCAGGCTTGTGGTTTATTCCAGAATGAAATTTTATCATCATCTTCCTGTGAAATATGGAAATGGATGGTCAAAACAATCGACTTTGCCTTTAGCAAATTCTTGTGGCCTCATGAAAACATAAACATTGCAGTTTAGACTGTTTTGTCTGTAAATACTGACTAGTTTGAAGCAAAATATATGGCACATACATTTTAATGGGTGGTTTGCTGGCAATCATGATTGTTTGAAAAATGTAGCTGAATTTAAGGAAATAATGAAAATTGTGGGACTTGAGGAAAAAATTTTGGATCATACCACATTATCTGATGGTTGTTGAAACCCTTCCTCTATTTCTGTAAGCATAAGTTAAGGACGCAAAGTTAAATAGGTGGTTGCTGCCTTTAAAGACCATTGTCTCAGTGGGAGACACGTATGCAAACCTAGAGTTAGAGTTCTCTGTGCTCTGAGAGAGTTTTGGGCTGAATGTTGAGAGACACAGAGGAGAGAACTGGACTCATGTAAGAGTTGAATCTGAGCTAAATCTTAAAAGCTGAATTGGAGGTCCCCAGGTAGGGAGGAAGGTACATGATTTTATTTATTTATTTATTTTTTTGTAGATATTATTTTTTTATTGAAGGGTAGTTGACACACAGTATTACATTACATTAGTTTCAGGTGTACAACATAGTGATTCAACATTTATATACATGACAATTCTAGGTACCAGCTATCACCATGCCAAGCTGTTACAATATCTTGACTATATTCATTACATCCCGGTTACTTATTATTTTACCATTGGAAGTGTGTACTTTTTTTTTTGTTGTTGTTTGTTTGTTTGTTTGTTTGTGAGGGCATCTCTCATATTTATTGATCAAATGGTTGTTAACAACAATAAAATTCTGTATAGGGAGTCAATGCTCAATGCACAATCATTAATCCACCCCAAGCCTAATTTTCGTCAGTCTCCAATCTTCTGAAGCATAATGAACAAGTTCTTACATGGAGAACAAATTCTTACATAGTGAATAAGTTACATGGTGAACAGTACAGGGGCAGTCATCACAGAAACTTTCGGTTTTGCTCATGCATTATGAACTATAAACAGTCAGTTCAAATATGAATATTCATTTGGTTTTTATACTTGATTTATATGTGGATACCACATTTCTCTCTTTATTATTATTATTTTTAATAAAATGCTGAAGTGGTAGGTAGATACAAGATAAAGGTAGAAAACATAGTTGAGTGTTGTAAGAGAGCAAATGTAGATGATCAGGTGTGTGCCTGTAGACTAAGTGTTAATCCAAGCTAGACAAGGGCAATAAAACATCCACGGATGCAGAAGATTTCTCTCAGAACGGGGGGTGAGGTTCTAAGCCTCACCTCTGTTGATCCCCAATTTCTCACCTGATGGCCCCCCTGCGACTGTGCCTGTCTTAGGTTGTTCCTCCCTTGAGGCATCTTACCCGTCTCTGGCTAACCAGTCATCTTCTGGAGCCATACAGGGAAATGTAAAGTTGGTAAGTGAGAGAGAAGCCTTATTGTTTGAAATGGTTAGCTTTTTACTTCTTTGCATATTTATGCCAGGTACATGACTTTTTAAGTAGAAAACAAGAAATATGCGGACATGATGGTACCAAAAGCTTGGTGTACTAAGGAATGTCTAGGAATATGTTGTGGCTGGAGAGGAGGGGTGATCTCAGGAAAATATAAACAACGCAGTTTACAAGAGTGATGGAGGATGAGGCGAGAGACATGGTTTGCCCTGATCTGTGAAGGAGCCTGAAGGCCAGGGTCAGAAGTGAAGTGGGGGGATAAGGAGCAAAGGGAGTATTAGGTGCAAGTCCATGGAGAGAGCAATGCTAAGGAACTGCAGCAGTTCTAATTCAGATAATAAGACCTTTTTTAATGCTAAAGTAGTATTTGTGAAGGACAAGTAGGAGTTCTTCTAATTACGGGTCAGGAAAAGCTTTCTGTAGGGCTGGGTGTCTGACGGCCCAATAGGAGGAGCTAGGGGAAGCCAGGAGCAAAAGGGGAGGAGAAGGAAAAAGAAGAGAAGGGAAGGAGGGGAGAGAGGGATGTACAGAGGAGATACATTCCCCAAACTGAAAGTAGTTGCATATGGTAGTAGAATGGCATCAGAAATCAGTGAAAGGAAGTTGGAGGAGACAACCATTGAGATCAAAGCAATGGCCACACCTGGCAGGTCCTTGTCAGCTGTCCTAGCATGGGGAACCTATGAAGTACTGAAAGCAAGGAATGGATGTGATCAAGTTTGCAATTAAGAAAGGTCACCCTAGAGAGATGATTGGAAAATGTGTGGTTAAGCCAGGTCAATTGCGTAGCTGTTTCAGTAGTCTAGAAAATATGATGGTTACTCAAACTGTGATATTTATTGACAAGAGAGTTGAGGACATTTTCAAAGAAGGGGTTAACTGAGGACCATGGTGTTTTTAACCCAATAGGGAAGAAACGGAAGGTAGGAGTGAGCCCATAGAAAGCAAGAGGTGCTGTGTTAAAGGACTGAACAGCTCCATGCAGTTAAAGATTGGCTGTGGGAGGGTGGGAGGAATCACTGTAATATAGAGTGTGAGACTTAGAATATGATAGCTAATTTTTGAAATTCAAAAGTGGAGTGGTTCTTGGCAATAATACACTACCTGTGATGTAGAGATGGGAAGAGAAATGGAGAAGGTGCCAGATGAGGAGGCCATGGATTGAGTGAGTACGTTGTGAGAAGGTCACCCACATGGTTCTGGGAGGACTCTAGGTGGAGAAGAGAGCTAATGCCTTATTGACTAAGACACAATATGGGAGTGCATAGATGATGATGAGGGGCAGGAAATGGTCTAGAAATAGAATGACAACAGTCTGGAAGGAGCAGAAGGCTTTTAAAAGAAAACAGTGGAGAAAGAGCCCAGAGATGACATTGAGGAGCTAACAGGGTGAGTCAAGGGTCATTTGGCTCAGATTGAGAGGGGAGCCGAAGTGATTCCTCAGGAGAAAGCCACAGAAAGCCTATATTTTAATGCCCACCTCCAATTCTATCTTCTCTAGGAAGTAGCAATTTCCACCCAAAATTCCATCTCTGTCTTGGCATCTTTGTCCATAGGACCCAGCCTTTGAAAGTCGGTACTGGAAGTAGTCCAGGAAAGCAGTTGGTAAGATGAGGCTTTTAATGACTAGCCACCAGGCCGCAATAAAGGCCCACCCACTAGCACACAGGGCAAGAAGGTGAAAGGGGCCATCATTAGAAAGACCTAGGCCATGTGGACCTGGGTTAGGGTTCTGGAGAACACAGATTGAGGAAGGAAAGGGGGAGTTGAAGACTGGGTCACTAACATTAACCGGAATGTGAGGCTCATGGATTTTTGATGCCCGTGAGTTTTCCAGAACTGCTGGATGGAGAGGTTTGCTCAAGCTCTTTGGAGGATTAACTGTGCATACTTTAATTAAATGTGGAATAAGAAGCTACCAGTTCTGCTAAGTAGGCTTTGGATATTTAGAATTGGAGCGATAACTTTGGGGTGCTGCCAGTTGGCCTTATTTCTTCTGAACACAGTTCAAGGATGCAAACTTACAGGGCATCTCTGGAGATCTATGTCCTGGGCACAGACTATTGGCTGTATGACCCTTTGCAATTGGTGTGTAATGACGAGATATCTAAATATGATGTTACAATAGCCAGGAAAACTCACGCTGCAAAGATTTTATCTCCGGATCTTTTTTCAGTGACTTCTTCAGCAAAGACACATTTCTCTTTATGTGTATTTAAAGGAAGAAGTTCTAAGCTTGAGGGAGGACAGAATCAAAGGCCTGACAACATTTAGCATAAATAATGAATGCAAAAGCATTACAAAATTAATTGGGAAAAATTAAGTATCAGTGTCCTACTTATGCAAATTATTTCAGGGGATTTGTGGCAGCTTTGTCTCATTGATGAGCTGTCTGAAATTCTCCTCCCCCGAGTATTCTCCATGAATGGTTTAGGTGCTCCTCCTACCTCACTGTCCCTAAGCGAGTGTTCCTCAAACCCCAACCCTCAAGCTGGTGAATTCTTTCAAAGGTTTGTCCTTTAGACTTTTAGTATTTACTTACACATCTATACAGCCCATTCTTTTCTCTGACCCAGACTCCAGACTCTTATAATTAGAGGCATACCTATAGAACACCTTTCCACGAATGTACAGTTACTATCTTCTCAGCAAGGCCATTTTGAGTATCAGCTCATTCTTTCTTCCCAGTCTCCCATTCTTTCTCAGGGGCATCATTATCATTCTGGAGGTCCAGACCCCACATCTTTCTCTACCTCAAGCTGTTACTAAGACACCCCAGTTCATTCTTTGCAATCCTTTGTGTATTTACCCTTTCCACTGTCTCTTTTGATTCCATTGCCTTGTGGCCAGTTGCTAATTCTTTTTCCTTTTCTTCAAATCTGTTCACAAAGTCCGCCTTCTCAAAGCACTGATTTATTTGCTTGCTTTTTATTGATTTTATTTTACTTTGTTAAAAATATATGGAATATGGAAGATGGCGGCGTGAGTAGTTCAGAGGAAATCTCCTCCCCAAAACATATATATATTTATGAAAATACAATAAATACAACTAATCCTAAAAGAGACACCAGTGGATGCAGTACAACAGCCAGGATACATCTACATCTGTGAGAACTCAGCGTCACACAAAGGGGGTAAGATACAAACCGTGGCCAGGTGGGACCTGAACGCTCCCTGACCCCAAAACCTGGCAGGAAGAAAGGAGTCGGAATGGGGAGTGAAAGCCCAGGACTGCTAAACAACCAGCTCTAGAAATCTGCACCCGGAATGCAGACACAAGGTGCACGGGGTGCTGGATATTAGAGAAATGGAAAAGCAAAACCTGTGGGCAGGTCCCTGCAACCGGCACCCCTGAGACAAAAGAAAAGGGAGTGCTTTCTGCAAGTCTTAAAGAGACATGGACCCCATAGCTGGACGAAGTTGTCCCAGCAGCTGGGAATACCGGGGAAACTTAGGCACCCTAAACGGAGGCAATGCAGCTCTGAAGCCCCTCACAGGACTAGGCAGCCTGCCAGTCGTTCCTCCAACTGGCACGGACCCCAACACATGGGCCCAGTAGCAGGAGAGTGGGAGTGCACGCCGGGGGTGGAAGCGCTGGAAGGAACCAAGAGCAGATCTGTGCGCTGCAGGAGATGCTTGGGCTAGCCCACAGCAGCGCAACCGAACAGTTCAGGCACAGCTCGCGTGCACCAGCGGCAGTGAAGCCAGAGCTGGTAGAAGCCTGTGTGGAAAAGCCGCACACGCACCGGCAGCAGAGCCAGAGAGAGCAGGCGTGCTCCCAGGAGCTGACTGGAATCCCAGCCCAATGCACAGCCGCCTGGGCCAGACCCAAAGGCTGCTTCTGTCACACAGCTGCCCAGCAGGGTCACCACTAGCATGGAGGAGTGCACCTGGTGTGCCTGCCACTCCCCACAGGGCTCCGAGCTGCTCTGATGGACACCCCGCCCACAGCAGCTTAGGAGATTAACTGGGTGGCTGCTCCAGGAGTGCAGGTAGCCATCACAGGCAGCGGAGAAGGGCAAGGCATCCAGCAAGCAAGAAAAGACTTTCTTCTCCCAGCTGACACACCCGCACAACCTGCCTACAGCCACTGCTATCACCATGAAAAGGCAAAAAACTGGTCCAGACCAAGATAGTTACACCTGAGAAAGGATCTGCAGAAGCAGACCTAACCAGTCTCCCTGAAAAAGAATTCAAAATAAAAATCATAAACATGCTGACAGAGCTGCAGAGAGATATGCAAGAGCTAAGGGATGAAGTCCCGAGGGAGATTACAGATGTCTGGAGGGTGATTACAGATGTCCACAGGAAGATTACAGAAATGAAACAAACTCTGGAAGGATTTATAAGCAGAATGGATAAGATGTAAGAGGCCATTGATGCATAGAAGCTGATGCAGAGAGAGATAAAAGGATCTCCAGGAATGAAAAAATATTAAGAGAACTGTGTGAACAATCCAAAAGGAACAATATCTGCATTATAGGGATACCAGAGGAAGAAGAGAGAGGAAAAGGGATCGAAAGTGTCTTTGAACAAATAATTGCTGAGAACTTCCCCAAGCTGGGGGAGGAAATAGTTACTCAGACTACGGAGGCACACAGAACTCCCCAGAGACTGGATCCAAAGAGGTCAACACCAAGACACATAATAATTAAAATGGCAAAGATCAAGGACAGGGACAGAGTATTAAAGGCAGCCAGAGAGAGTAAAAAGGTCACCTACAAAGGAAAACCCATCAGGCTATCATCAGACTTCTCAACAGAAACCTTACAGGCCAGAAGAGAATCGTATGATATATTTAATGCAATGAAACAGAAGGGCCTTGAACCAAGGATACTGTATCCAGCATGATTATCATTTAAATATGAAGGAGGGATTAAACAATTCTCAGACAAGCAAAAGTTGAGGAAATTTGTCTCCCACAAACCACCTCTACAGGGTATCTTAGAGGGACTGCTCTAGATGGGAGCACTCCTAAAAAGAGCACAGAACAAAACACCCAACATATGAAGAATGGAGGAGGAAGAAAAAGAAGGGAAAGAAATAATCATCAGGCTGTGTTTATAACAGCTCAATAAGTGAGTGAGGTCAGACAGTAGGGTACTAAACAAGCTAACCTTGAACCTTTGGTAACCACAAATCTAAAGCCTGCAAAGGCAATAAGTACATATCTTTCAAAAGTCACCCTAAATGTAAATGGACTGAATACACCAATCAAAAGACACAGAGTAATAGAATGGATAAAAAAGCAAGAGCCATCTATATGCTGCTTACAAGACACTCACCTCAAACCCAAAGACATGCACAGATTAAAAGTCAAGGGTTGGAGAAAGATATTTCATGCAAACAACAGAGAGAAAAAAGCAGGTGTTGCAATACTAGTATCAGACAAAATAGACTTCAAAACAAAGAAAGTAACAAGAGATAAAGAAGGACATTACATAATGATAAAGGGCTCAGTCCAACAAGAGGATATAACCATTATGAACATATATTCACCCAATACAGGAGCACCAATATATGTGAAACAAATACTAACAGAATTTAAGGAGGAAATAGAATGCAATGCATTCATTTTGGGAGACTTTAACACACCACTCACCCCAAAGGACAGATCCACCAGACAGAAAACAAGTAAGGACACAGAGGCACTGAACAACATGCTAGAACAGATGGACCTAATAGACCTCTATAGAACTCTACATCCAAAAGCAACAGGATACACATTCTTGTCAAATGCACATGGAACATTCTCCAGAATAGACCACATACTAGGTCACCAAAAGAACCTTAGTTAATTCCAAAAGATTGAAATCCTACCAGCCGACTTTTCAGACCACAAAGGTATAAAACTAGAAATAAATTGTACAAAGAAAGCAAAAAGGCTCACAAACACATGGAGGCTTAACAACATGCTCCTAAATAATCAATGGATCAATGACCAAATTAAAATGGAGATCCAGCAATGTATGGAAACAAATGACAACAATAACACAAAGTCCCAACTTCTGTGGGACGCAGCAGAAGCAGTCTTAAGAGGAAAGTATATAGCAATCCAGGCATATTTAAAGAAGGAAAAACAATCCCAAATAAATAGTCTAATGTCACAATTATTGAAATTGGAAAAAGAAGAACAAACGAGGCCTAAGGTCAGCAGAAGGAGGGACATAATATAAGATCAGAGAAGAAATAAACAAAATTGAGAAGAATAAAACAATAGAAAAAATCAATGAAACCAAGAGCTGGTTCTTCAAGAAAATAAGCAAAATAGATAAGCCTCTAGCCAGACTTATTAAGAGAAAAAGAGAGTCAACACACATCAACAGAATCAGAAATGAGAAAGGAAAAATCACAAAAGACCTCAAAGAAATACAGAGTTATTAGAGAATACTATGAAAACCTATATGCTAATAAGCTGGAAAACCTAGAAGAAATGGACAACTTCTTAGAAAAATACAACCTTCCAAGACTGACCCAGAAAGAAACAGAAAATCTAAACAGACCAATTACCAGCAATGAAATTGAATCAGTAATCAAAAAACTACCCAAGAACAAAACCCCCGGGCCAGATGGATTTACCTCGGAATTTTATCAGACATACAGAGAAGATGTAACACCCATTCTCCTTAAAGTTTTCCAAAAAATAGAAGAGGAGGGAATTCTCCCAAACTCATTCTATGAAGTCAACATCACCCTAATACCAAAACCAGGCAAAGACCCCACCAAAAAAGAAAACTACAGACCAATATCCCTGATGAAGGTAGATGCAAAAATACTCAACAAAATATTAGCAAACTGAATTCAAAAATACATCAAGAGGATCATACACCATGACCAAGTGGGATTCATCCCAGGGATGCAAGGATGGTACAACATTCGAAAGTCCATCAACATCATCCACCACATCAAAAAAAAAGAAGGACAAAAACCACATGATCATCTCCATAGATGCTGAAAAAACATTCGACAAAATTCAACATCCATTCATGATAAAAACTCTCAACAAAATGGGAATAGAGGGCAAGTACCTCAACATAATAAAGGCCATATATGATAAACCCACAGCTAACATCATACTGAACAGTGAGAGGCTGAAAGCTTTTCCTCTGAGATCAGGAAAAGACAGGGATGCCCACTCTCCCCACTGTTATTTAACATAGTACTGGAGGTCCTAGCCACGGCAATCAGACAAAACGAAGAAATACAAGGAACCCAGATTGGTAAAGAAGAAGTCAAACTGTCACTATTTGCAGATGACATGATATTGTACATAAAAAACCCTAAAGACTCCACCCCAAAACTACTAGAACTAATATCGGAATTCAGCAAAGTTGCAGGATACAAAATTAACACACAGAAATCTGTAGCTTTCCTATACACTAACAATGAACTAATAGAAAGAGAAATCAGGAAAACAATTCCATTCACAATAGCATCAAAAAGAATAAAATACTTAGGAATAAAGCTAACCAAGGAAGTGAAAGACCTATACCCTGAAAACTACAAGATACTCTTAAGAGAAATTAAAGAGGACACTAACAAATGGAAACTCATCCCATGCTCGTGGCTAGGAAGAATTAATATCGTCAAAGTGGCCATCCTGCCCAAAGCAATATACAGATTCGATGCAATCCCTATCAAATTACCAACAGCATTCTTCAATGAACTGGAACAAATAGTTCAAAAATTCATATGGAAACACCAAAGACCCTGAATAGCCAAAGCATTCCTGAGAAGGAAGAATAAAGTGGGGGGCTTTTTCTCCCCAACTTCAAGCTCTACTACCAAGCCACAGTAATCAAGACAATTTGGTACTGGCACAAGAACAGAGCCACAGACCAGTGGAACAGAATAGAGACTCCAGACATTAACCCAAACATATATGGCCAATTATTATACAATAAAGGAGCCATGGACATACGATGGGGAAATGACAGTCTCTTCAACAGATGGTACTGGCAAAACTGGACAGTTACATGTAAGAGAATGAAACTGGATCACTGTCTAACCCCATACACAAAAGTAAACTCCAAATGGATCAAAGACCTGAATGTAAGTCATGAAACCATAAAACTCTTAGAAAAAAACATAGGCAAAAATCTCATGGACATAAACACGAGTGACTTGTTCATGAACATATCTCCCCGGGCAAGGGAAACAAAGGCAAAAATGAAAAAGTGGGACTATATCAAGCTAAAAAGCCTCTGTACAGCAAAGGACACCATCAATAGAACAAAAAGGTATCCTACAGTATGGGAGAACATATTCATAAATGACAGATCTGATAAAGGATTGACATCCAAAATATATAAAGAGCTCACACACCTCAACAAACAAAAAGCAAATAATCCAATTAAAAAATGGGCAGAGGAGCTGAATAGACAGTTCTCTAAAGAAGAAATCCAGATGGCAAACAGGCACATGAAAAGATGCTCCACATCGCTAATCATCAGAGAAATGCAAATTAAAACCACAGTGAGATATCACCTCACACCAGTAAGGATCGCCATCATCGAAAAGACAAACAACAACAAATGTTGGCGAGGTTGTGGAGAAAGGGGAACCCTCCTCCACTGCTGGTGGGAATGTAAACTAATTCAACCATTGTAGAAAGCACTATGGAGGTTCCTCAAAATGCTCAAAATAGAAATACCATTTGACCCAGGAATTCCACTTCTAGGAATTTACCCTAAGAATGCAGCACTCCAGTTTGAAAAAGACAGATGCACCCCTATGTTTATTGCTGCACTGTTTACAATAGCCAAGAAATGGAAGCAACCTAAATGTCCATCAGTAGATGAATGGATAAAGAAGATGTGGTACATATACACAATGGAATATTATGGAGCCATAAGAAAAAAAAAAGATCCTACCATTCACAACAACATGGATGGAGCTAGAAGGTATTATGCTCAGTGAAATAAGCCAAGTGGAGAAGGACAAGTCCCAAATGATTTTACTCATATCTTGAGTATAAGAACAAAGGAAAACTGAAGGAACAAAACAGCAGCAGAATCACAGAACCCGAGAATGGACTAATAGTTACCAAAGGGAAAGGGGCTGGGGAGGATGGGTGGGAAGGGAGGGATAAGGGCGGGGAAAAAGAAAGAGGGCATTACGATTAGCATATATAGTGCGTGGGGGGCACGGGGAGGGCTGCGCAACACAGAGAAGACAAGTAGTGATTTTACAGCATCTTACTACGCAGATGGACAGTGACTGTGAAGGGGTATGTGGGGGGGACTTGGTGAAGGGGGGAACCTAGTAAACATAATGTTCTTTCTGTAATTGTAGATTAATGATACCAAAATAAAAAAAATATATGGAATATTCTCCCGATACCTCTCTGCTATTTCAAGCCTATATTCTAACGCCCACCTCCAATTCTACCTTCTCTAGGAAGTAGCAGTTTCCCCCCAAAATTCCATCTCTGTCTTGGCATCTTCTTCCAGAGGACCCAGCCTTTGAAAGTCGGTACTGGAGGTAGTCCAGGAAAGCAGTTGATAAGATGAGGCTTTTAATCACTAGCCACCAGGCCGCAATAAAGGTCCACCCACTAGCACACAGACAGACCTTGGTCAAAGGTAGCATTTCACTTGTTAAAACTTTCACTAGTGGTGGAAATGAGATGCATTAGAGGAAGGGGATGTACTAGTATGCAGGATGTGACAGGCTTCTGAGATTGATGTATGAGATGAGTGCATGGTGTCTGTAATGGTAGTAGGATGGGATCACTGTTGCTGAGTACTACTGATGCTTTACAAAGCGATAATGAACGGTTGAAGGTGAGTAAAGGCAGTAGAAAGCCAGGTTTGAAAGCCAGAGGGCATCTTTGGTTGCATATAAGGAGGCTCTCATTTTGAAACCAAGAACCATGCAAGGACTTAATGGTGATAGTGGCTGAACTTCAAAGACTGTTTAATGCCTAAACATGGCAGGTCTGTTATGCTAAAGTCTACTTAGAACCAAAACTATTGCCTGAAGAGGTGGCTAAGTACCTAGGAAGAAGGAAGGACTGTGTAACACCATGGCCTACTTGCACAGTAACCATTTCCAGAGTCCTACAAAGAGGGCTGAGGCCATTCACATGAGTAACTAAGCTCTGGGGAAAGGGGAGCACAAGACATTCTGAGGACTGTTGGGCATAGGATTTGAGTTGATATTGCTACCCAGAGACCTAAATCACATGGTCTTCCAATTAGAGTAGGGGCATATAGGGTCCTGTACAAAGCCTGGCAGTCATTTCCCCACCTTAAATATACAATTAAGTTTGCCGTACTTGACAACTTGGCAGGTGGTGCGACCACTGTATTGGAACATTAGCTTGAGGGGTCACAGCTCCCATGGAGAAAACCTCCAACCTGCCCCTCACCCCTCTCCACTCCTGCAGCCAAGATAGAGTGAATCAAAACTACTGTTGTATCCCAGAGGGACGGTTGAGACTAGTGTCATACTTAAAGGATCTGAAGGATGTGGGTGGTGGTCCCTATCATATTTCCACTTAATTCATGAGTATAGTCATTGCAAAAAACTGGATGGGGCTTGGAAAATGGTGGCAGATTACTCCAAGCACAACAAAGTAGTAGCTCTAATCACAGCTGCCTTGGCAGATGTGTTACCTTGGCTGGAGCAGATTAATTTTGCTTCATGTACAAGGTATGCAGCCATTGATTTGGAGACTAGCTTTTTTTTCTTTTACTATCACAATGGAGGTTCAGAAAGAGCTCACATTCACATTATATGGAATGGGCACCTAAATGCATTTATAATTTTGCTTGAGGGCTGTGCTAACTTCCCTGCTCTCTGTCACAGTATAGACTGAAGAGCTCTAGGCCAGTGCTGTCCAATATAAATAAAATGTGAGCCACCTATATAATTTACATTTTCTAGTAACTACATTAAGAAAGAAAAAGGAAACAGGTAAGCTTATTTTAATAATATATTTTATTAGTGGTGAATGGAAGCAGATTGAGATGTCAGATTTTCCTAGGATATACGAACTCATAGTATTTACATTTGAAAAATTAGATTCACATGCCCACATTATTTCAGACATACTTAGAATTTGGCCAATAAGTGAGTCAATAAGCAAAAAGTATTATTTTCCTTAGATAATTGCATCCACATTGACAAAACTGGGTTTTTTTAAAGAATTAATTGGACCTTGAAGCAAATGTTATTAGTTTGAAAACTATGAGTTAAATTTATTAACTCTTCCCAACTCAGTATTAAAATTGAATTAAGAAGAGCACATAAATTGAAAGGAAGCTCTAAATTCACTATCAAAAAGTGTTCTTCAGTCAGTTGACAGCATATTCTGCACATAGAGATTTTACTCTGGCCCATGTACCAGCCAAAGGCTGCCTGCTTTGAGAGGACCAAGAATAGGGAAAGGGTCTGCGATCCTGCCACTTGGGTCATATTATCCAGTAAGCCCTGTGATGTTGGAGGTATCTATGAGTGGGAAAAGTTGCTGTCTGGGGTTTGTGACAAACTTCAGGGGGAGATCACATCACAGATCCACGGGGTTCTGGAGTAAAGCCATCTTATCTGCAGTGGAGATTTATATGTTCTAAAACAACAACAAAAACAGCTGCTGGTTTACTACCAGGCTGTAGTAGAAACAGAATGCCTGACAACTGGACACCAAGTGATATGGCTGGAACTATTATCAGCTAAGTCCTGTCAGGCCCATGAGGTTATAGGTTGGGTAAGTCCATACTCCTTTGCAAGACTGAAGTGGTTCATTCCGGATAGAGCATGAGCAGGACCAGAAGGCACAAGCAAATATATGAGCAGGCTGCCCACACCCCCATGACTCCCACCACTGTTGCATTAGTGTCCCTCCTTCAGCTCATGCCTTTGGCTACGTACAAGCATTTGAAGAAGGAACGCAAAGATTGATCTTGGTTTACAAATGGATCAACTCATTATGTGGGCAGAATCCAAAAATGGACAGCAGCTACACTATAGCCTCAGGGTGGCCTTGAAAGACAGCAGTGAGGGAAAATTCTAACTGTAAAAGTTTTGGATGATTTATCTGACCATCCATTTATACGAAAATAGAAATGGTCCCAAGGTTTAATATGTAAGGACTCATGGGAAGTGGTGAATGGAAGCAGATTGAAATATCAGGAGCAAACTAATGACATGTGGATGGAGAAATGGGAGTTGTCCCATTTTTAGAGTGCATGTAAATGCCCACCAGAAAGCATCCACCAAAGAAGAGACACCAAACAACCAAGTGGGCAGATTTACTCTACCAGTTGATGTCAGCCAACCTGTCTTCAGCCACTTCAGTGTTGCCACGGGGGACCCATGAACTGTGGCAGAGATGGAGGTTACATACTGGTTCAGTAGCATGAGTTCTGGCTTACCACGATTGATCTATCTGTACCTACTGCCAACTCTTCGGCCCGATAGCAATAGAGACTGATGCTGAGCATCCAAACGAGCACCATTTCTTGAAAATATCAAGTGGCCATTTGACGAAAATATGGCAACATTGGGCCTCTTTGGTTCTGGGGGCTAGAAGTTTACTTTCACAGGAGTGGGCACATAGAGCTTGTTTAGGTATGACCTTGCTGCTTGCAGGGCTCCAGGAGCACTGTTATTCATGGGTTTGTGTAGTGTTAGTACAGGATCCAGCAGATGGGGAAAGAGGAAGAGAGGAAGGGGAGATGGGAAAGAGGAAGAGGAGATGAAAATTGAAAATGCTGCATTCTCAGAATTGAAAGGAGCTCAGGGCTGGGGAACAGGAGAAGGAGTTAGCAAAAAGGAGTTGGAAGATGAAACTGGAGAGGTCATCAAGGAGTAGTAAATTTTAAGCCTTTGGAAGCCATACTAAGAAGTTTGGGCCATGTGGATGAGGGTAGCCACGAAGTGTTTTAAAAAGGCAGATGACATGATCAGATTTACCTTACCATGAACTCCTTATTATCTTGGACTTTAATTCTTACCTTATTTGATGAGAGGAAGAGGAATGTGAAGTTCTGAACTAAATTACAGTCTCACGTGAGTCAGGCTTCTGTCCTATTTATCATAGAAGAAAGCCCTCCCATTTGTATAAGGAGACAATCACCCAGATTATATTTTTTTTCAAGTAACAAAAACATGTAAATGTGGTAGGGGGAAATCTTTGCCTGTTCATATTTGTAAAAACTAAGAAAAGAATATTGAAATGCTCCAAGAGCATGTTTGAATCCATCTCTTTGTACAACATGACAGAAAGGGGTGATTATTTAAATTGGACAGCCCTCTGCATTCCTGGATCCTTGGTGGCAGTGCCTTTTGTCTGAACTCTCTTTCTAGAAAAATGTCACAGAGGATAAAAAATGAGTCCAATACATTTTATTCAATTTCAGAGTCTATTCTATATTCTGTTTTACACAAAGCATATAATTTTAAATTTCATAGATAGGCACACCGAACATACACTTGGTAGATATACAGCTGTTTGTACGGGTGGAATTGAAACCCTCCAGGGAGGGCACATTAATAATTCCTTACTTGTAAGACAGAACAGCCATCTCATATTGCAAACGAAGCCCAGCCAGCCAAAAGTGATTCATGGTCATTTATGAAAACTGATTACCAATCACCCAGATTCTAAAGCCGTGGCAACCTTTATTTTTCAATCTCATAAACAATAAAGCTCCCTTTTGTCAAACATATGAGGGAACTCTCTCCCACGGAGGAGTTAGTAAGTGCAAAAGCTAATTTGCTGCTTTTGACAGCATGCATGAAAGCTGATGAATACATATATGATAAATACATACTTCAGTAGAAAGAAAATATTAATGTGTGTATATAGAGTTTTCTTACACTGAGCTGCTGAGCCAATAGGGGAAAAATCCAGAACACGACTCCTTTGTTTTTACGCCTCAAAGGCAAAATTTTTCCTGACAGGACAGCTTAAAATACTCACTTCATTCATCCTAGATAAAAATCCATATTTCTATTTAGTTTAAATGGTTCTTCTGACCAAGGTATTAAAATAACAGCTTCTGTATTTGATAATGGGAAACAAGAGATTATAATAATCCTGATTTGAAGCTTAATCTCAATGCTTGGTAAAGACATTAGACAGATCATTCATCATTTTTCCACCACCTAGGAGTCTCAAGGTAAGGTAATGGGTAGAACCAGCATGACTCTGTGACTAATGGGTCCCAATGGGGCCCTTTTTCTCTGTTCCAATGGTTGAGTGACAGGCCAAATAGATAAGAGCAAGTAACAAGGTCATTTCTCTGCTTGGCCTTCATTTGTTCTGTCACTGTCTGTTGCGTGCTCCAGTGACACAGTACCTCCTCCTAGGTCAGCTTGAAAGCCTGGAAGCATGTTTACCTTACCCATCATGGAGTCAAAAGAGCTGATGAAGGTAGGTGAAATCCAACACTCAGTCAAGGGATAGGTCGAGGGTAGGGAGACAGAGGAGCACAGGCAAATCCATGTTTATTTTCCAGGATGTGCACAATTAGTCTTGGCTTTGGAAGAGTTCCTTAAAGTATTTTAATTCAGAGTAGGCCAAAGAAGTTTAAGAAGCAATTAGTCCTAAATCAAATATTTTGGGTCATGTTTGAGGGTGATGTGGTCAGAGGTGAGCAACAGTCGAACCCCTGTTAACTTGTTGAAGTCCACTGGTATCTTGTTACCCATATTATGAATAAGTAATTGTGGATTTTAGGCCATTGGCTTCTCCTCAAACTCTTGGGTCCTTCTTTGGAGTACTGGCTCAAAATATAGTCCTTCCAGAGCCTTAGAACTTTCACATCTTCATTAAGAAATTAAGCCTGTGTCCAGCGTCTGAGGGCTTCTGCTCTGTTACATCTCTTCCTTGTCCTTGGGCCAAGCTCAGCCCACTGAAGTGATCCTGGGCTTGAGGCCTCCTCTACTTCTGTAATAGGATGTGAGCCACTCTTGTTGCAAATCTTGACTCGTAGTGTCATTAATGGTACATTGACTACCCCAGTCAAAAATAGCCAGGCTCCTGCCTTCTTGTCTGCTTGCTTGAGCATTTTCTAGTTAAACTTGAAAAGAAGGTGAGTTGTGGGGAAAGGCAGTTAAAAATCTCAGTCCAGTTCTGGCCACAAGAACAATCTTTAATACTAGTTCCGAACCAAATATATAATCCCTTCTGGGTCTGTTCTAAGCTGTGTAAGGAGATAATTTCCAGTTTTTCAATGGCATTTTTAATAGTGCCTTCTGGAATTCAGCTTTCAAGGGATTTCCTGATAAGAGCTATGTAATCAGGATGGAATCTCTTATTAAAAGGACTTTCCTTTTCCAAAGCTCGGAAAAAGTCTGTTTCTCTCTTCTCAAATTATCAGGCTATCTATCAATAATTGAAGGTGAGATCGAAACTATGACCTTGGCAGGTAGTGCAGAAGATTTGCTCAAGTTGTTCAATAATGTGAGCTATTTTTTAGATGGCGTGTTTCTGAACTATATTAAAAGTAAACTTCTCTTCACACTCTTCAGGATCTTGGGGACAGGTTCATATATTCAACAAACATTTCACTTATTCAACAAACAGTACCATAAAAGTAGAGGAGGTTTCCAGAAGCCCTTTCGTGGTGACTGTTCTTGGTGAATTATATAAAGGGGTCTATCCTTGGCCTGGTTACCATAATGTATCACAGTTCTAAGCACAGTTCCAAGTTTATCCCTTGATAAATGATGCATCAGGCTGAGTGCTACAGACCTTCATCCAAATAATCTGAGGACTGTACTAAAATGCAGATTCCAGACTCTATACCAGATATACAGTCAGGATCTAAACGAAAGGACTTGACATCTGTGCCTTAACAAGTTTCCTAGATGATTTTTATGCAAACTGCATCAGAAATTATGGCCAGAATCCTGCCTTTCTAACTTAAGAGCATGACCTTGGATAATCTACTGATGTTTTTGTGCCTTTATTTCCTCATCTGTAAAATGGCAAATAACAGTCACACCTAACTCATGGGGTAGTTGCAGGGATCATAAAAATTAATACATGTAATGCTTAGACTTGTGCTTAGGAAGTGTTACATAGCTGTTTTCTATTATTATTACTACTATCAGTGATAGTATTGCTAGTAGCAGAAGACTCAGCCTATAAGGGCTTCCCTGTAGACTGTGCCCGGTTTCAGGGCCAGACAGGGTATGATGAGGTAGGGTCTCCAGACTTGTGCTTGGCTTGTTTAGGATGACTAGGGACCACACTGTGTGGCTAGGAGGCTGAGAGAGCACAGGGTGGTACTTGAGGCCAACTTCAGTTTGGTGGCAGAGCAGAGACAGGATAAGTGGAGAGATCTGCCTTTCCACCACAAGAGGGACAAAGGGGCTTGTTGCCTTCGGGCCAGAGGAGGCCATGAGCCATCTTACAGAAGAATCCCGGCCATGAGGTGTGAAATGAGCTCTGCAGAAAAACCCAAGTGCCCGATTAGCTACAGAAGCTGTGGAGGATCATGAGGTTAGCTGGCTGGCGCCAGGGAACTGCAGTCAGAGCCTGGGGTTTGGGAGGCGAACCTCTGAACATCCCTAAAGTACCCTGGGAGAAAAAGAGGCAGTTCGGCATTTGGACAGCGGCTACAGCCAGGAGGGCTAACTCCGCAGGACCCCTGAGGCTGACAAGAGGGACCTTTTCATGTCCTTCTCTTTGCTTCTCCCTTCCCTTTACGTGACTGTGGAGAGGCCAGAAGCGATCAGGAGGGGAGGAGGGGAGCAAAACCAAATCAAAACAGTCTATGTTCCTTCGACCCCCTGATGGAGGTTTCTGAGCGTGGGGCAAACCCGAGGGTGGGAGGGGAGAACTTGATTACAATGAGGACTTTAAACTTTATTATTCGAGTGGACTGAGGTTTTCAAAATCTTGAAGTGACAGGAAAGCTGCAGGAATGCTCTTGGATTTTACCCAGTGACAGAGAAGACTGATGCTACAGAACAGGTTTAAAGGGACAGCGGTGAGACAGACTCCAGTGACTTTTGGTTATGCTGCCACACCCAGCTGGCTCACAAAACTGTGAGAATCAGACAAACTAACGGGTAGGAAAGTTCTTCTAGTATTAGAAAGCATACATATTTTGAAATATTGTTTATCGATAGATATAGATATAACTGGAAAAAAACCCCAACAATCATAAAACACCTAGTAAGCACCTACTCAGTGCAAAGAAGACCCTGCATTAGGTATTTAGAGTATATTGAAATAAACGTTATTTTCCCTTATTGTCCCATCTACAGGGAGCTTACTGCATCTGAAATGTGACAGTTGCATACCCTACTGTTTCCTTACCCAGCTTTCTGCAATGGCAAGTGGAGTCAGTAGTAAAATGAATGTGATCACATCTGAAAAGAAGTCACAGCAGCCAATTCTCTATAGAAATGATTTAAACTAAGCAAAAGGATAATCTGTCTTCTTGCTGCCTGTTTCAGAGCTCCTCAAGCCCATGCTTCTCTTATCTTCAAGCGCCTGCCTCATCCTGAGTGTCTGCCTACTGCAGGGTTCCAGTGGCTGCCAGATGCTGGCTTCGCTGGCTAGTCCTTCTGCATTTTCTGTAGTCTCCTCACAGCCTGCTGCTCAGTTAGTCTCTTTAATGGCAGGGAGAAAAATTCCCTTCCTTGTGCCACTGGAGTGTGGAACAGAAAAGAAGAAAGAGTTGGCATAAGTCAAACCAAAGGGATTTATTTTAAAATCTACATGCAGTTCCCTCAGCCCCCAGCACCTGGAGGCACAGCACCCTGTGGCCCTCTGCGATACTGTTTGGTCCCTCCTAGATGGGAGCATCTTCATAGAGAATGTTGCACCTGGTACCTAGTAGGAGCTTAATAAGTATCTATGGAAAATAGATGTCTTTACTTATTGTATATGTTTTTTTTTTCAAGAGTAATGCAGCTAATCTGAGGTTTTTCCTAATCCAGGCTTTCTGCTTCTTTTTAAAAATTGTGTTTTGAATGATCAAGATATCCAGAATGTTGACCCTCTGTCAATATGGCAGTGTTGGTAGGATGGTATATAAAAGAAGAATACTGGGAAAAAACTGCTTATCTGGTCTGTGTCTTTCAAGTGTGAGGAAACAATTCAGTTTGGCCTCTTGAGTAAAACAGAACAACAACACATTGCACAAGTACAAAAGCACATGCTTGTGCTCCTGAGGGGGTGACCATCTCTGTGCTGAGCTGAGTTCAGTGTCCCTGTTGTATGTGGATGGCCTTCTGCTGTAGCACAGGGTCACTCCGGTCCAGAGGCACAACTGCCTGTGATAGGGAGAAACCTACTGTGACCCATACAAATGGTCTCAGTTTTTGTATCTTTTGGACAGCTTCACCACCTCTTGCAATGTGCAAGTGAGGTGTCCTTTCCAGTCTTGGGGGCTAGGGTGCCTGGGGTGCCTAGGTGAGGAAAGAAAAGGGCACTGAGAAGTGACAGCTGGAAGTCAGATTGCAAAAGAGAAACAGAAACCATCAAGCACGGACATAAAAATCCAAGAAGAGCAGAGTGTAGGGTATTTATTGCATAAATAGTCTGAAATCTTTGAGTCTTACCCCTGTGTTATAAAGGATCATTTAAAAAAGTTCAGTTTGGTGCACATAAATCATGAAATAAAAGGTTGGGCCGCTTCAGTAGTGACGAAAGTGAGAGTGCCATGCACTGTGCAAAGTTCTCCATTCAACATGGACATCAAAGGGAGGTGCGATTTCACTTAATGGTGGTGAAATGTATCTGAAATGTTGCATTCCCAGAAAATATCAACGGATTAAGTTAACTGAAAATCTGCTCAGTGATTCTGTGTCAGGCCTGTAGACACATTAAGACATAGTACCTGCCCTCAAGGTGCCTACAGGCTTTAGTGGGTTACTCCAACGGGAATTACTTGCATTTCACGGAAGGTGGCTATTGATGGTTTCTCTGGGATCCCGATGGGCCTTTTAGTTTTCACTCAAAAGACAATATTGCTGAACCAATTGGGGCCATTCTGTCACAGGGTGGAGCTCATGACTAATCCTCAGAGCTGTAAAGTCCACTATGGTATCCAGGGAAGGGCTCGGGAAGCGGACCAGAATCATCCCCAATCTAGATGACAAGGTAGTATCACAGAGCATTGTCCTCCAGGTCCCATAGCATTCATGAAGCTCCAAGAAGAATCTTTACCTCACTGAAGGCAGTGTGTGGTGTGGAGAGAGTCCACCTGGCAGAGATGGTTTGGCTATCAGTCATGCCTCTAAAGCTACAGGCTTTTGGGATCTGTTTCCCCATCTGAAAAACAAGAAAACTTGTTTTCTTCGCAGGGTTCTTCCTGGGCTGACTTTCTGATGAGGCTATTTCTTCTTGCTGTGCTATTACTGTCCACACTGGGTTTGCTTCACTGACATGGAGAATGAGCCCAGTGAGGCAGTACAGAGCCCTTCCCATGCTAACTGGGTAGACCTTCGCTTGCTGAAGCTCCTTCATACCCACCAGCCCCAGCTTACAGCAGCATGAGATGTAATGGCCCCAGGTTGTACATCCCTGACTCTGTGGTTTCTACATTCTGTGCAGAAGACTTTTGTGAGGAGCAAAGACGTTGAGGAGCTATGTTCATTCTTATATATCCTTAACCCTGAGTATACCCTTCATACTACTTCTTGATTGGCAGCCCTTTGGAAGATTTCTTAGCCGAGATCCTGTTGACTTTCTTGCCAAGTCTTTACATCTGAGCTGGCCTTTATGTTCTCCCATAGGTCCAAACTACTTGAACTGAGAAATTGGAAGTCATTAAAGATTTTTATTAATTCACAGTCATTCCTTCAAAACAAAGAAATGACTGAAAATAAAGTTATGAATTTATTTAACTCCTGTTTGCCCAGGCTAGACATCTTAGGGTGCCCTGAAGTCTTCCCTCTACCTTGAGGCTGATGTCTCATCTGTATCCAAGGCTATTGATGCTCCTCAGCTCTGTGTCCACCTACACCCACCAGTTTTGGACTGTCTCACAGCTTATCTTAACTTGCAATACTCTCCAAAATTGCCGCCATGCCTCATCTTTCACTATTCAAAATCCCATCTGTGTACATGTATATCTATATTAGCCTCATAAATCTTAAGCGTTGGTCATGGTTTTTCCCTACTCAAAACATTCAGTGTTTTCTGTGGGTCCAGAATATAGTCCACGTTTCTCAGTTTCACATTCAGGGCCCTCCGGTCTCCTCCTCATTTCTCAGCCTCATCCTGATGCATTCCAACCAAACCTTCGGCCCCTTCTTCACCAATGTCTTGAGTGAACCACCAGAGAACTTTAACTTCCTTCCATTATACATTTATACGTATGCCTTACACCGCACCCCACCCCCCACAATGTTTTAAACTCTTTAGGGGAAATATTCATTCCCACTCATTCAGGTCTTCCTCACAGTTGCTAGTCCAGATTGTAACACAGACTGCTTATCAGGACATGCTCGTAGAACAAATCAGTGAGCGCACCCCACAAAGCCATTGCCACTTCTGTCCTCAGGTCTCAGACAACGCTCTCTGGTTGGAATGCTCTCTTCAGTTTGCTTTAAAATGTCTGCTAATTTCAGTGGGTTAAAGCTAATCTTCATCTAAAATTTCCTATTCATTGGCACAAAGCACTTTATGACCCCATCTTATTCATTTTCATGGCAACTCTAAGTCCCCCTTTTGATTCCTAATATTGTTTATTCACATGTTTTCTACCTTTTGTCTTGATCAGTCTTGCTAAAGGTTTGTTAATTTTATTACTCTTTACAAAGAACCAAATTTGGTTTTGTTTTATCCTCTCTATTGTTTGCTGGTTTTCTATTTTATTAACTTCTCTAATCTATCATTTCCCCCTTCTACTTTCTTTGGGTTTAATTTGCTGTTCTCTCTTTTAAACTTTTAAGACAGATGTTTAGCTCAATAATTTTTGGCCTTTCTTCTTTTTCTAATATAAGCATTTTGAAGTTATATGTTTCACTATCAGTACTGTGTTAATTGCATTTCATAATACAGGAAATTGTTACATAGCATTATTCTTTAACTGTAGATATTTTCTAATTTATGATTTTTCTTTGATGAATGAGTGATTTAGTAGTCAATTTTTAAATTTCCAAACGTGAAATTTTTTCTAGTTATCTTGTAGATTCTATTTCTTACCTAATTGCCTTGTGATACCAAATCCTTCAAAATTTTTTGAGGCTTGCTTTATGGCCCAATATATTGTCGTCTTTGGTTGAAAAGATTTTGTTGTCTAATTGTTGGGTGGAATGTTCTATAAATGCCCATTAGGTTATACAGTTAATAGTATTATTTCAATTGGTATTCTTAATTTTCTTCCCCCCTGCTTGGTTAACAGTTACCAAGATAGCTAGTTAAAAAAAATATTTCATTAATGCAATAGTTTATGTGTTTTTCTTTATCACTGTAACAATTTTTGTTTTAAATATTTTCAGTATATATTATTAGGTACATACACATTAAGAATGATGACAATTTCTGATAAAGTGAACTTCTTGACATTATGTAGTAGCCTTTTTTTTTCTCTAGTTGTGTTTTCTCTCAGAGTCAATTTCATCTGATATTGATAGAGCTTTTTTATTGGAGTATAGTTGATATACAATATTATATTGATTTTGAGTATACAACATTGATTCAGCAGTTATCTACATTATTAAATGTTCACCCCAATGTGTATAGTTAACTGTCAACATAGAAAGATGTTACAGAATTATTGACTATATTCTCTATGCTGTACTTTCATCCCTGTGACTATATTATGCTTGAGATTTTGTGCTTCTTTATCCTCTTCACCTATTTCTTTATTTAATATTTACCTAGTATATTTGCCCATTATTTTATTCTCATTCTTTTTGAATCCTATGTCTTAAATGTATTTCTAATAAACAACATAGAACTGGATTTATTTTTATCTTTAATCTTTATTTTTTAACTAGAACAGTTTATGTATCAATTTTTATCATGATTACTAATACATATACACAATTCATTTATTTCTATGCATACATATATTTATATATATGCAGTATATTCATTTTGTGTTTTCTAATTGTAGCATCTTACTTTTCTGTTTTATCTGTTCAATATTTCTTTTTCTCCCTTTTTACTTTACTTGTGAGTGATTTTATATTTTCTTGTTACATTTTCTGTCTTATTTTAGAAATTTTACACTATTTTTCTTCTTTTAGTGACTACTATAGAAATTTTAATAAGCATACATAACTTGAAGTCTAGGTTTAATCACTATTTTGACCTTTATCCTCAGTAGAGACTCCACAAGTCACTTCCTTTATCTTTCTTCTAGATTTTGTTTGTTACTGTTAACAGGTTTGAGATACAATTTGCATACCTTGTAATCTGCCCATTTAAAGAGTCCAATTCAATAATTTTTAGTATATTAACAAACGTGCTATCATCACCAATATCTAATTTTAGAACACTTTCCTCACCCCCTAAAAAACAAAAACCTTACCAATTACCAGTCATTCCCCATTTTCTCCCACCTGTGGTCCTGTCAACCACAAATTCACTTTCTACCTCTATAGAATTACCTATTCTGGACATTTCGTACAAATGGATTATACAATATATTGTCTTTTGTGACTAACTCCTTTTACTTAGCATAATGTTTTCAAGATTCATCTGTGCAGAATTCATCCTCTGATAAATCAACTGCTTTTCCAACCAAATTCAATTCTTTTTAGGGCCAAATAATATTCCACTGTGTTGCTATACCTGATATTCATGCTTACTAGGTTTGGGAAATGCTTTTAAAGCTAAAATTGGCTTCAGTGATCATATTAATTCTAAAGGTTCCTGGTTTGAAATTATTTGCTTTCTTGACTATTCATGCTAAATTCAGAAGTTAAATTAAAATCAGCCTTTTTAGATGTTTGTAATGGGTAGTTCAACCTGGGGTCCATATTGTTAGACAAATTAACTATCAAAAGGCTTTTTCTTCTGTGCATTCAGCTCTGCCATCCAACCTTCCTACCAGATCAAACCCTCAACACTAGGAAGCTTTTTTTTCTGAGCTGCCAGCTTAGTGGGATCTCACTTGCCTCAAATTCCTTCAACACTATTTTTGGTTAAATTCATAGGCCCCCTGACATAACGGCCTTGTGTTCAGTTAACTACTCACTGGGATGGGAAGCTCTCAGTGAGAATGGATGGTTCCTTAGTGTTCCTATCTTTAGGAAGGCAGTCTGACTTGTGTAGGATGGGGCAGAGGGTAGGCATTCAAGAAATAACTATTGGATAAATAAATTAAGAGAGTCAAAGTTTTCTGTACTCTTCCCTGAAAATTAACTTCGCTGAGTAAAATTTCATGCAAGAGGTTCCTGATGCCAGATAAAGTGAGCTGAGGTCAAGGTACCTATACACTGTCCTGGGCACCTTCTCTGGGTCTGCCTACTTTATCTCAGGGACATGCGAGGGGACCAGAGTGCAAGCTCTCATTATTTATAGCCTCCACAGGGTATGCAGAGGACGCAGAACAAATCATCCTCCCTAGTCTGGCTCCATTGATGCCTCAGACTCCTGAGGGCTGGAAGGGATTTGTTGCAATTTTGATTCCCCAAGTTCAGAAGGGGCTTAGATATGTGTCTCTCTTAAGCTCCTTATTGTCTTTCTGCATATTAAGTGGCAAAACCAAGGTCTCACTGGAGCATATTCAAAATGGAGATCAAGAGAGGAATTTGGATCAGATCTGATTAAACCCTAATCTCCTTATTATGCACTGGGAGGAAAGCACTGACCAGTGACGGTGGTAGGGCCATTGTCACGGTGCTGCTTTCATGCTGCTTTGTCAGGTAGGGCACAGTGACCAAGGAGGACTTGTACTGGTCTCACAGGTGGGAGAGGACTTTTTTTGAATTTTTACATCTTTAAATTGAGCTGGGAATGGAGGGCATTGAGGTTGAATAGATGGGGCCGTGGCTGCGCCGCTGTGGGCTGAGGTGAAATCAGCGTTCCCAGGCAGCAAAGGGTCAGGAGGAACTCGATGCTGCCCCCCGGGGGGAGTTAAGGGCAGGGTGAGGGAGGCAGTGAGGACTAATCACTGTGGAGCTTTTGGCTGCTTCGTGAAACCAGCACCTTGCCCATACTTTTTCTTTCTGAAATAGTTGGTTCATCAGAGGATGTCCAATCTTGATACAGGTTAGAAATGTATATCTCTTTTTAAAAAGATCAAATGAGTGGAGCAAAAATGAAAATATGGCACCGAAGCCCCGCAGTAAGGGGAGGATTTCACATAAACCAAATCTAATTTATAGCTGGCACTTGCAGAGTGTTGTGGAGCCTTACACATAATAGAGGCTTAATGGTATTTGTTGAATTTAATGATTTGAATCATTTGCAGCAAAACAAATTCCGCTTTGTCTGAATTGCTCAGATAGGTTTCCTCCTCGCTTCATTTAGTGCAGCAGGCAGGTAAGATTCTCCATGTGCAGTTGAACCGCAGGATGAGGACGCTGGCCCATTCGTACACAGCGCCCTAAGCCACAGGCATGTGGCAGTTGTGCTGAAAAGGAGCGACCTTGACCCGAGTCCTGGCTTCCTGATGCTCCCCCCGTAGCAATACAGAGCTTGGTGGTGAGAAACAGCTTTCATGATGAGATGACACAGTATCTGGCACAGAGTAGCTCTCAGTAAATGTTACAGACATAAACTGTGGTTTCCTCTTAAGACAGTGTTGGGCAAAAGTCAGGAATTCAGCCTCAGGGAGCCCCAGTAAAGTATCCATGCCTTCTGAAAAAAGTTGAAAAGTCCTGAGAGCCTAGGAGTGCTGTGATGCCTTCTGGGATAGATCTGCATTCATTTTAAGAAGCTGTATATCTGCATGGAAATCCAGATCATGAACTGGAGGTGGTGCCTTTCCATTGAAAGAGCAGCTGGACACCTACAGCCTGGGAGTCAGGTTAGGAGCTGAGGAGGAAAGCCTCACCAAATGGAAAATCCATAGCAAGCCTGTTTTGTAAAGGACTAAAAATGGTTTATTTCCCCTTGATTAGTACCCCTTTTTCTCCATCTGAGCACAGCATATAAACCCCGATTTTATTATATGGATTAGTTGCAGAAGCAGATCAAAGGAGGGGCTCTGTAACCAATTAAAGTCAGAGGGAGGAGTTGGGGCAAAGAAGGAGCATCTCAGGGGCTGGATTTTTTCATCTGCTAGAAATGAGAATGTCCGGAAGTGCGCGCTCAGGAGGAATTTTTTTAAAACTCTCCGTGAGTCTAATATGTATAGCTGGAGTTGCAATCCACCATTTCAGATCATTCAGGAGTATATTCTCCTTTAGGTGAGAGGTAGAAGCAAATGGTTTTGCAGTCTACTATCTGCCCTAGAAAGATGATCATCAAAGCATTGTTTTTCTCAAAATAGTTGTTACAAGTACAGATAATGGGCCCTCATCCAAGACATGCCAAATCAGAATCTTGAGGGTGTGGAGGGATCTTGGAAATCTGCATTTTATGTTCATTTAAGTCTGAAAATCAATGTCAGTGGATTGCAACCCTGGCTACATACTAGAGATTTCATTTAGTCAGTCAGGCAGAAGTCCCAGGGATCAGCAAGTTTAAAAACTCCCCAATGAATCCAGTGTACTGTTAGAATTAAGAATCCTGAACTAGAGGCTATGTATGTTAATAAACCAGTAAACTTAAAATGTGAGAGGAACTATGTGGACAAAAAATCCATCCTTCTTGATTATTGGTTATGCAAATTTTCAGTCCCAAGATTATTAAGCAAATGAGATGAATGTGAAACAATGGAAAGGGCTACAAATCTGTGGCAAACTGATCTTTACTGGCATATGCAAGTATTAAACACTAGATGCATTTCCTTTAAAACAGAAACATGACAGGCATGTTCACTTTTATTAAAAATTTGTTCTGAAAGTTTTAACTAATGAAATAAGGGAAGACAAAACCAGCAAAACTATTAAAACAGATTAGCAAAATTATCATTTTCTGATGATACAATCTTTGCCTAGTGAATCTAATATATAATAAGAATGATTATTAATAAGTTGGTAAGATATAAAGCAAAAATTAAAACAGCACTACCTTTCCCATATTTTAACATTAATCAATTAGGAAAAATAATAGATAATGTAATTCACATTACCAATTAAAAGATATCTTAAGAAATTAGAAATAAAGAAAATGGCAAAACAATAATAACCAACATCAAAGATACCACATATAAATGGAGTCACCTTATTCATAGATAGGAAAAATTGGTCTGTAATGATGTTAATTCTATAAAAACTAATTTATAGTTTAATACACCTCCAAAAAAGTCACACTGTTTGTTTATTTAAAAAAAAATGAGAATCAGAACAATTGACTAACCTTTGGTAAAAAGGCTAAAGTTAAATTTCTACCTAGTGTAATATAAAAAAACTCCATTTCAATTATGTTAAGTATTCTCTTATAGGTCAACAGAAAAAATGAGTACCTTAGTAGAAAATAAGTTATGGACCATTAATAAAATAAAAAATATATATGGCCAGTAAGAATGTGAAAAATGTTCAACTTTACCAAAGCTTAAAAAGAAAATTCTAGAACATTTTTTCATTTATTTACTTTGCAAAGAAAGAAATTATGGAGAGTTTGTGGTTAATTGGCCACTCTTCTACTGTACTGTTGAGGATATAAATTGGTATAATCATTTTTGCAGGGCAGTTTGTATTAAGAGTCTTAAGAATATATATTCTTAAAATGCCCCGGACCTTTTAATAAGTAATTCCACTTCTGTGAGTTTTTCTTTAAGATATAATCAGAGATTTGTGTAATGAATATTATACAAGGATGCTCAGCATAGTTATTTTTATAGCGAAAATTAGAAGCAAATTAAATGCCCATAATAGGGGATTGCTTAAATTAATTTTGGCTTAGCCATATATTATAGTTCTGTGAAAGCATAGCAAACTATCCCTTTGAAGATACATGACATAGAAAAACTGTGTGCTGTTAATAGAGGACAGAAAACACTACTTAAGTAACTTGTATATTGGCTTCTGGGGAAAAGGAGTTTAAATTTACCCCCCAACCCCCCATCCCTCTGGCAGCATTGGTGAATATAATAGTCCAATGTGGACATAGTTTATTGAGTGATAGGTAGAATGTGTATAACTGTAAGGTCATGTCCGGATACGAGTGACTCTTCTCTTGCTTTTGTCCTGTCAGGATTATAATGGCACTTTTTATCTTTGGCTGACCTCCTTTCTCTCCTTGGAGGTGGGGAGAGCTGGGAAAGTGGGCATGAGAAGGGGGCAGAGAATACAGTCACTGGGGCAAGTATTCTCTCCTATCTGTTTCTCTTAGTCCTTTCCTCTGGTGCTTTGGAGGAGGGTTGGGCCCTGCTCCTTGTATTACAGAGGTAAGAGGCAAGATCTCGGTTTAGGTTTAGGGAAAACAGAGAAGGTAGGATCTTTGTCCTGTGACTCAGGCCTCCGAAGCATGGTAAGAAGAAGCAGTCTTCTAGTTTATTAGTCATAGATTAGGGCTTGAGATCAATGGAAAAGTTCATTAAAATTCCCTTGAAATAAAGACAGTTTTATCGGAGCCAAAACTGACAAATTAAGCAAGCAAGATAGAACTCCCATGGGGAGGTAGAAAAATGTCCCAAAAGGCCCAAGTCATACAAAGGTTTCATATCTTCACGGAGACAGGTAAGAAAGAACTTCAAAGCGGTACGTTTCATTTACATAAGATAGGTGATGCAGAGAGGAGAGTTGGGGCAGATACAGATGCTGACATCAAAGGAACTTAAGTGGAGGGGCAAACGTTCTTGCTTACATTTTAGCAGAAATCCAGAAGGCAGTTATTCAGCTTTCAACTTAATTAACAGATGGTCTTATAGTGTTAGAAAGTTTAAGTTTTCATGGGTGGCCATTTTCACACTCCCAGAGTTAATGAGACCTTTGACACTTCAGGCATTAGAAAATTGAGAATTCCCGCATATGGTAGTTAGCTTTCCTTATTTCACAAGACCAAACATCAACTAAGAACATTATTATCGGTCTCTACTTTGTCCTCTGGATGCATTTATTTCACTCGGAGACCCTTTATATTGCAGTGGTCTAGGACAGGATTGGGTGATTTCGGGTCTTGATCTAATACCGTCTTAATCTCATCAGAATTTTTTTGTCTCTGTCTTTCTGTCTCCATCTTGAGAGACTGACTTTTACAAAAGGAATAAGGCCAAACAGTATATGAAAACTAGAACTCTGACCTACAGCAGCAACCAGACACGGAAGACAAATCATAACCTCCGTTGCAATTAGCTCAAAACAGTCACTACTTAAAAACTAACAGTTTTTGCTCCTGCTCCCAATTTGGGCCCAACCAGAGAAAGCCAAATATGCTCTCCTGACCAATCACATGAGATGCTCTGCTTTTAGTTAGCCTGTTTCCAGTTTTCCCATGCCAACAACCTCCAAGAAGGGCACGCCTGAGCCTTCCCTTTTTTTCAGGATACCGATTTTAAATTCTGCCTCTGAGTTTCTGCAAAATTCAAGGGGTAGTGCCTGGCTCTTTTGCTTAGCAAGCTTGGAATAGTCTTTACTTATTCTCATTTGCGTGATCTCCATTTGCTTCCACACTCTCTGTTCAGCTCTGTGGGTCCCTGTATGTGAATGACTATACAAGTAAATATGTATACTCTGAAGAGAGGAGTATACTCTTATCTGTAGACATGCATATAATAATCTCTATAAATATAGATTGCTTCTTTCTTGGACAACAAAATGCAATGTTCAGGTTGGTCAGACTGTAATTGAAGGGAGACCTGGCTCTCAGCATAGTTACAAGAAGTTATAAAACTTAAGGGAAGAAAAAAAACACACGGTAGACTGGAATCAGGGAGTGCTGTGAAGAAACTAGAGCAGAGGCCAGGCAGACACAGGAAACTGTCTGTGATGTATCTGCTGGGCAAGGTAGTATCAGGCAAAGGTTGTTGAATGGGCTCACGGGGTATCGCCTGGAAGTGCTCTGTGAGTACAGAGGGAGAAAGACTGAAAACACGGAGAGTATCCCAGAGCTCTTACAATAGTGCAGGAGAGATTCCGAGGTCTCCCAGGAAGGCCTGGAACGACCATTTCTTAGAGATGGGCTGTGATAGTTAATTATCAACTTGACTGGGCCATGAAGTGCCCAGATATTTGGTCAAACATTTTTCTGAGTTGTCTGTGAAGGCCTTTTTTAATGAGATTAACATTTAAATCTGTAGACTAAGTAAAACATATTGACCTGCATAATGTGGGTGTACTTTATCCAATCCACTGAAGGCCTCAATAGAACAAAAGGCTGACCCTCCCTAAGAGAGAATTCTTCTGCCTTCAAACTAGGTCATTGGCTCTTCCTGATTCTACAGCTGCTTCCGGTCTTCATAGTCAACTGGGATGTCATCCTGCAGATTTTTGGACCTATTAGCCTCATAATTTTGGGGGCCAATTCCTTATATTAAATCCCACATGTTACACTCTCTCTTCCCCCTCCCCCTTATATATATACACACATACATGCACACACACACACACACACACACACACTTTATTGGTCCTGTTTCTGAAGAAACCTAATACACACACAATAGGAAAAGTTTCTGGACTTTGATTAGACTTAAAAGGCTGAGCTGGTATGGTAGATGAAGGAAACAGAGGCTTTTAAGCTAAAAGACAGCTTTATTGACTGACTGGTACAGGAAAACACAGAAGTCCAGGAAAAATGTGGGCCACAGGAAGGACACCGACCAATTCTTTTTGGATTATGTTGAATTCGAGACAACAGCACAATATCTAAGAGGAGCTGGGGAGTGGACCTGCCAAAGGTCCTCATAATATTCCTTGAACTGAAGAAATCAGGTTGTTGTTTACAACAGTTATTTCCATCTCTCCCATAACAGGTTATCATCAGTTTTCTTAATGAAGTAAGATTTATTCAGAATTAATTTTAGTTTGTTTTGCTTAATAATCATAATCTGAAACAGCCCATACTAGTGGGAATGAGGTGGGATGAAGAAATCTCTCATATACTGCTAATGTTTTGCAACTGAAAGCAACTTGTTAATTGTTATTCAAAGTTATCTGGAGTGCCTGCCTACACTGAACTCAGCAGGTAACCTCTTCACGTTCCTGTTCTCTTTGCTTGTGCATAACCAGACTCAATGGTGGACAGAGAGACTGCTCAAAATACGGTGACTGTCAAATGCGTAAACATGGACAAGGTTTAGAAAAAACAGAATCAGTGCGGTCTGCTTAATGAGTGTTCTCTGCTGAATGACTCCTCGGCGAGAAGGCACACATCCAGTAGATTCAAGAATGTAAGGAGAGCAGCCAGAATAGGCCCACTGGTGTCATCTTTCTTTGAGTTGTCTGCTCCTCTGCTTTGTGCTCCAGTCCCTGCACACTGAATCGTTAACCTTTGACACTGAGTAGGGTTCAGCATTTCAGAAGTGCCTTGATTATGAAAAATCTGCCAGCACTAATGGGGAACCTCTGACCCAGGTGCCAGCCCAGCCTCGGAGCTTCACAGCTGCTGCAATTTTGATTGAAAAACAGGTCTCTGGTGTCAGGAACAAAGTAACTTGGAATTGGGCCACCTGTAATAGCCACACTTCTATGCAGACGATGAAGGTTCTTCTTTTCTTTTTTCTTTTGCTGTCAAAAGACTGATTTCCAACATTGTCTGAACACAAAACTTACAAATCACCATCTTTAACTGTCTTTTCACCCATCCATCTCACGTATTGACCTGCTGCATACCAGCTCGCTGCTGGCTACTGGGGAGTTATTAAATAATGGAGAGTCATGGACACACACACACACACACACACACACACACTGATGTCAGGTGCTGTAAGTCACATAAACATTACCTGGTCTTCAGAGAAACTGAGATCAGTGTGAACTTGAGTAACTAGGAAGACTTTTGGAAAACGTAGTGATGCATCTAGCCATGGGAGAATGGATAGGATTGTCAGAGAGGGAGGTGGATAAGAACTTTAAAGCTGAGGAAACAGTCTACTCTGGTGCTTTAAGTCAGTGGCCACTGGATTTCTGGTTTGAAATCAGCTCTACATTCCTAGCAATTAGCATACAGCACACCACACGACTGATTAAATATTAACCTTCCTGTTTGTGGAGCCTTGTATAGTCAGGGGATAATGGACAGTATCCCCTGGATTTTTCAGAACTTCCCCCAAATAAAAAGACACACAGAAAAAATGAAAGCATTTCGAACTCCTTAAGAGCCCAACTAACCTGTTTCTGTAGCTGAGGTTTTTCCAGTTTCTTTTTGTGAGAGACTTGATCATTGTATTTTCCTTTTGCGTGAATCTGTTTATTTTCTAAGGCCTTAACAAAATTAGCCTATTCATTCATTAAATATTTCTGAGTCTCATATGCCAGCCCCTGTTTCAGGCACTGAGAATACAATAATCAGAGAAATAGATGAAAATCCCTTTCCTTATAAAGCTTATTTTCTAGTGTCTGAGGGGAAAACCACCAGTTTTAATACAACTAATATGTAATTTAGGTAATATGTTAGGAGGTGACAAATGATACAGAAAAAAAGTGTGAAAAGGTTAAGGGAATAGATGTACTAAGTTGATAATATTGGCAATTTTTTCACTGGTGCATTTTGTATTTTTACCATACAATTTTATTGAGATATTTATATGCTATAAAATTAACCTTTTTAAAGACTATAATTCATTACCACTATCTAATTCTAGAGCATTTTCATCATCCCCCTGGGAAACTGGTAACATGAACAGTTGCTACCCATCATCTTCCTTTCCTCCAAACCACTAATATACTTTGTTTCTATGGATTTGCCTATTCCGGACATTTCATATTAGTGGAATTATACACTGTGTTGCCTATTGTGTTTAGCTTTTTTCACTTACAATGCTTTTAGTTTTCATCCATATTGTAGCTTATTATGGTTGTTAAATAGTCCATTGTATTGTTATACATATGTGGCCATATATTTTCAACGTCTACGGTACATACCTAGTAGTGGAATTGCTCAGTCAAATGGTAATTCTATGTTTAACTTTTCTGTGGAGCTATCAAACTGTTTTCCAAAGCATCTGCATTTTGTATTCTCAGCAGCACAGCGTGCGAGTTTCAGCTTCTCCACATTCTCATCAGCCCTTGTTATTGTCTGTCTTTTTTACTGTAGCCAGCTTAGTGGTATCTTATTGTGGTTGTGATTTGCTTTTCCTTAAATGGTGAGCATCTTTTCATGTGCTTTGGCCATTTGTATATCTTCAGAGAAATGTGTTTTCAAGTCTTTTGCCCATTTTTATAAAGTGCAGCTATTTTTCCTTTTACTATTTTGTGTTTTCATTATGGAGTTGTATGAGTTCTTTATATATTTTACATACTAGTCCTTTATCAGACATAATTTGGCTTGCAAGTATTTTCTAGCATTCAATGGGTTATACTTTCATTTTCTTGATAATATCTTTTGAAGCACAGAACTCTTAAATTTTATTAAATTCAATTTATTTTTTTCCTTTTGTTGTTTGTGCCTTTGGTGTCATACCTAAGAAATCATAGTGTATTCCAAGGTCATGAAGATTTGTAACTACATTTTCTTAAAATAGTTTTCTAGTTTTAGCTCTTATATTTAGGTCTTTGATTAATTTTGAGTTAATATTTATGCACATGGATATCCTATTGTCCCAGCATATTTGTTGTAAGACTATTCCTTCCTCATTTAATTGTCTTGGCTTTCTTGATGAAAATCTGTTGGCAGTAATTATATGTCTTTATTTTTGGGCTCTCTTTTCCATTCCACTGATCTATATTTCTTTCCTTGTCCTAGTATTACATTGTTTTTATTACTGTAGCTATGTAATAAATTTAGAAATTGAAAAGTGTTCTTCTTTTCTAGATTTTTTGGCAATATTGGCTATTCTGGGTTCCTTGCATATACATATGAATATTAGGACCAGCTTGTCAATTTCAACAAAAAAGGCAGTTTGTTTTTTGATAAAGATTGTGTTGAATCTGTACATCAGTTTGGGGAGTTTGCCATCTTTAACAATATTAAGTCTTCTAAAAATATGGTGTATCATTCCATTTATTCTGTTCTCTTTTAATTTCTTTCAACAGCATCTTTTAGTTTTCAGTGTATACATGTTGTATTTACTTTAAACTCACATTTAGTGCTGTGTATTCCTTTTTATGTTACTATAATTAGAATTGATTTCCTAATTTCATTTTTAAATCATTCATTGTTAGTGAATAAAAGTAAAATTGAACTCGTATTTTAGCTCTAGAAATTCTTCTGTGGGTTATTTAGGATTCTCTATATGTAAGACCATGGTCTTACACTTGCAAATAGAGGTAGGTTTTTTTACTGATATACAGTCTTTTTTAGTTTCAAGTGTACAACACAGTGGTTCAACAGTTACCCATATTATTAAATCCTCACCCTCACTAGCATAGCTGCCACCTGTCAACATAGAAAGATGTTACAGAATCACAACCTACATACATATAGAGATAATTTTACTTTTTGTTTTCCAGTGCAGATGCCTTTTATTTTGTTTTCTTGCCTTATTTCCCCAGATAGAATGCCTGGTATAGTTTTGAACAGAAGTTGTGAGATTGGACATCCTTGCCTTGTTTCTGATCTCTGAGGGAGAGCAGGAGAATACCATTTTAAATTATGTAGTCAGAGTAGGTTTCAATAAAGAAGTGGCATTAGAAGAAAAAAATTTGAAGGAAATTAAGGAAATAATAAGCAACTGTCTGGTGGGGGTGGTGAGGGGTGGGATGTAGAGAGAGAGTGTTCCAGGTAGAAGAAAGAGCTAGTCACAGAATCTGAAGCAGGAGGGTGGCTGGAATGGAGTGAGGGATGAGGCAGAGAGAAAGAGGTCAGAGAGGCGATAAATGAAGGACCAAATTGAAGAGGGTATGGGAAGCCATTGCAAGGACTTTGGCTGAGTGAAATGGGGATCCACTAAGGGATTTTAAACAGGTATGGTAATGATCCAGTTACTTTTCAAAGGAATCACTTTGGTCGCTATTTGTAGACTAGATACAAAGGAGCAAGTAAGAAGGTCTCCTGACTTCAGAAAGTGACTATGAAAAGCTAGACAAGAGATGATGATGGCTTAGACCACTTGATTTGATTTCAGTGAATTTAGTAAGAAGTGGTCATGTTCTAGATTTATTTTGCAGCCAAAGATAAATACACAGTTTAAATAGAGGGAGCATGAAGTAGGTTTCAATAAAGAAGTGGCATTAGAAGAAAAGCATGACTTCATCCCAAGCATGAAGTCAAGGGTGACTCCAATGTTTTTAGGCCTGAGCAACCAGAAAGGTCAACTGATATTAGGAGAACCATAGGTGAAATAACATGGGGAAGGGGGAGGTCAAGAGTCCAGCTTTCAACATGTGGAATGTTGAAAATGTCTGTTAGATATCTAAATTTAGTTATTGAGTAGATAGTTTCATATATGAGTCTGAAATTGAAGAGAAATGTCTAAGCTGAAGATAATAAATTTGGGAGTCATTGATGTAAAGATCTATTTAAAGCCACAGGCAAATGAGATCACCAAGGGAGTGATATATAGAGAGAAGAGAATTAAATCACGGATTGAACTCTCGGACACAGGCATTAAGACTCTGGGAGAGCTGGAGTCACTAGCAAAGGAGACCAGGGGGGGAAATCAGTGAAATAGGAGACAAGAGTATATGGTGTCCTGGAAACTAAGTGGAGGATTGAGTGTCAATTCTTTCAATGTTTTATTTTTTTAAGAAGTATGTTGTTAGCCTTTTCCTTTTCTGAATGATAGATGACATCTGGATGCTCTTCCCTGTCAGGTGAAAGTCTGCTGACTTCAGATTCTGGGGACCTAGGTTCCCTCAAATATGTCATGGTGAAGGACCTGGCCTGGGGAGGTTTTGTTGGGGAACAGTGGGAGGAGAACTGACATTTTCACTTGTCTGCTCGCACTCCGGTTCTATTTGCTAGGAGGTTTGCCTTGGTCTCCACGGTTCTTTTGAGCTGCTAATCAAGTATGCCAGATTTTTAGCTTCTGGTTTGCAAACTCAGATCCTGTCTGCTTCATCCCTTTGGAGCAAGAGTTAATTAAAGCAAGATTAAAATGTTAATAATTTGGGGGGCAATATGGTGAAAGCTTGGAATCTCTGGAGCCTGAGTAAGGAAGTTTTGCATGGAGACTGGAAGCATAAAGCAATGAAGAAAAATCCACCTAAATTGTCAAGTGAGTCTAATTTTAGCATTGAATATTTGCTTTTGAGAACAATTGCAGTCTTTCTCATTTGAAAATAAATTTATGATATTCTGTAGTTCAGTGAGTTCCATTAAAATTGTGAACATAGGCCCAAGTGACCCAGAGTTTTTGGAGAGAATCCATACTGTATCTCTCAGAATTGTTTTCACAGGTTGTATAGTGGGTAAGAAATATTATCCGTGTCTGTAGTCAAGATAATAGGTTCCATTCCTGGCCCATTGCAGGGGCCCAAAAAGTGTTCATCAGTTAAGGGAATAAATAGGCCATTTTGAGTTCACATGGCCCATTTCTTAATTTTTCTATACAATCTCTCTTTAATCATTCAAATTATATAAGAAGTGGAATCTACTGCTTTGCCTGCAAGAGTCTGTAATCATACTCCGGAGGCCGGTGTCAGTAGTTGTTCTCGCCTTCCTTGAGGTATCCTAGGCCCTGTGCATGGATCTGAAGAGGCCAGAACTTTATTCCAGCCCTCACTGCAAGCTCTCAGGCCCTCCCTGCTAAGGCCCCACAGTCTGGCTCAGGGGCTAACTTCCCAAGCATGCAGTGCACTTGGTTCCTACCAGGTGTGAGGCTCACATGACGTGGCCAACCAATTTGTCACTGCTCTTGGTGGCTTTGGGTCCCAGACTGCATTGTTTAAAGTAGTAAAGTGTGAAAAAAGACTGGTCTAGAACAGCTTTCTTATGCTAAAGTGAGTAAATACGTTCTCCACAGGGGCAGCAGATGTTTGGAGGTTTTAAAGTACTGCTGTCTTATAGAGCTGTCTCTCTGCATTAGAGCTGACTGCTGGGGACTGCAGTGCTGTGGACTAATTTTCTGCAAGAATTCTGGCTGTGTGATGCTACCTCTGATTTGTAGCTGCGGTTCCTCTGCCTGATAAATATGTGGTCCCATCCATTTTGAGGGCTCTGAACACCTTCAGGGAAGGAATCAGTCAGCTAGGGACAAAGTGGCGATTCAGCCAGCTGAGCTAAAAAAAAAAAAAATAGATTTGATTAAATGAGCTAATACATGCACAATCCTTAAGCATAAATCTCAAGTTGTCGTCATAGCCATGTGATGATGAAGATGATAATGATCTGAGCAGTCTTTTGCAGATGGTCTTTCTTTCCAAATATCCAGGCTGAATATCTTCCACTTACCCCTCCAGGTGCGTTCTCTACTCAGTTTGTTCTTACTCTGAGTTCCTGGAGGCTAGCATCTACTGACTCCTCCCCTGGTTGCCATACTCTCTGTCTCTGGGTTGGGTCCAGCCCGTGGGAACCTTGGAAGCACTTCTGCTGGAGAATGGAGAGTATGAGGCATGGATGTTAGTCCCGTCTGCCCTCTAGGGTCGTCTTAGGTTGGTCGGTCTTGGGAGGGAAGGTCACAGTTCTTGTCTGTCAGTTCTCTCCACATAGCCTCTCTTTCTCCAGGTGACAGAACCTGTGACCTCCTTGCTTCCTCAGGCCTGGGGGTGGGAGGACTCGCTAGCTCCAGTGTCCTGTACCATCCTGCATGTTTTCCCCGCACTTGTGCCTGTACTCTTACAGATGATTCCTTTATTAATTACTCGATTTGAATGTGCCATCTATTGCTGGCTGAAACCCTGAGGAATACATATTCCTACTTCTTCTTGCCATTGTCAAGGCCCAACAGAAGCCTGTACCTCTTGGCCATCCTCTGCTATTTCTGGCCACACTTTATTGACCTCTTTCTCCTGTCAAGACTACATTATTTTGAAATCACTTGATGGGGCAAGCGTGCTTGTTGAATGTGCTATTCATTTATCTTCTCCTGAAAGCTCTGTCCAAAAGAAGATACAAGACTCATCAAACTATTGGCAGAACATGTTGAACTTCTACCAACAGTCCTCCCTGGGCTCCGCTTCTGCTGGTAGTGTCCTTCTAGTCACTCCTTCTGAGCGTGGCTTAGATAGCATGTCCCTCCACTGGTGGGCTCTGGTCCTGAACCTTGTCGTCAAGTGATTAATAGTTGATGCTGGTGAAAATGCTTAGAGAACTATGTGAGAAGACTTTTAGAGTCCCAGATAGCTCTGCAGACTTCCAGAAATTTGGGAAGAAGATTTTACAGTTCGTGTATTTTTGTGTTTACAGGTATAGAGATTTACAGTTTATGTGTAATTGTCTTGTGTTTACCTTCCTTCACTTGACTTTCTCTATAAACTTTTCAATCCCTGACAGTTATAAATACATAGACTGGAGCTGAATTACATCAGCTCTAAACTTCTTTGTCAGTTAACTTGTTTTTAGCCATAGTGTGAGATTTGAATAACCAAACTTGACACTAGCATACAATATCACATTGCTAATGAGTATCTTGGGCTACTCAGAGAACAGCAGCTATTAAAAAGAAGTAATACTGAATTATATCTGAGTGCTCAACAAGAAAGTTGAGAGGTCAAATTGGGTAATCTAATGAGCTCTCCCAAGACTACACATGTCTTGAATAGGCCTAAGAAGACCTCCAGAGTCCTTAGAGTTGGTTCAGAATCATCACTATGTAATGTGAAACAAGCCTTCTTGATTATCTTCAATGGGAATTTGAATACACATTGTTTTCCATATCTGAATAGGCCTTGTTCTCTTTCTGTCATGAGGCACAATGCACTTCCCACGCAAACAATGGCCTGTGATGAAGGGTGTTTGTCAAAGAAAAAGTTAAGACTCAGGAGAACTATAAATAATCTTCCTAATGCAGATATTTCTATGGGAGAGAATTGAGCTCTGCCTTCCTGATTTGAGGTTTATTGAAAAGTCCAGTCTTCTCCAGGGTGTAAAAACCAACCCTGTATGTCAAGTAGGAATGCCCAAAGGCAAGTCATTTCTTCAAGGGCTATAGATACTATTTGATAAATGCATCCTTGGTTGGATCTTCATTTCACATGTATTAATACTGATATGATAGTGACGCCATTGGAAGGTGAGGGAAGGGGCTGGCATATATGAATTTTTCTGGCTAGTTGAAACTTTTATGATCCTTTCCCAGACCTGATCGGTTCTAGAATTTTTAGTTTTATGAACGTGGTGACAGAAAACACCAATACTGTCTAGGTATGAATGCCTCAGATTGAGCAGGTATCTGTTCTGTTTTGCTTCTAGGCCCTTTTATGATAATGTCCAACATTTAATCAGCCGTTTTTCCTAGAGCTGTCTGTGAGGCTAATGGATTTCAGGAGAAGCTCTTTAGAAACTTCTAGGTTCTTGTTATGATATGTAGCTGATGTTTAAGAGTTCATCACTCTTTTAAGACAAATTTGGATAATTTCTCTGTATTGCATAATACTTCTCACACTGAATTTATCCATCCACACTCTGCCTATTCCTGAAACCTCTAAATATTTTCTATCAATTTAGCTTTAACAACAAAAGACTTATGTTCAATTGAAACATGAGGATCTCACTGAATTTCTTCTTTCATTACTATTCATAGCATGTTAAGTAAGATTTGCACTTAGTATAGATCTCTTGGCAATGTTATGCTTCACCTGCATGCAGAGAGAATTGCCCATCTATCCCTACTCTGTGTTTCAGCCTTAAAACCAGTCCTTGATCCCTGAGAAACAATTCTTTCAAACCTAGGGTTAATCCATTTTCAATGGTGTTTGATGTGAATACTTATAAGTGGCTTAAAAAATGTATTTCTAATCATTCCCTTTTAGTCACCTCAGGTCAGGGTAATTTGCCCCAAAGCACTGGTTTCCAACCAGGGTGCTAAGGACACCAGAAAGACATGGAAAATTAGCAAGCAGTCTGTAAATTCTGTATTACCTTCCAGCATTTTCTATCATTGAAAAAAATTTCTCCTGTACATCCACATACTGTGAGTTTTGAAATGAACGTTGATAACTTTGTGATTATTAAAATTAAATTATTTTAAAAGAATTGTGCAACTTATAGGATACATTTAAATAGAAAGCATACAACACTGAATATTAAAACTCGGGGAAGTCTTTACATTTTTGGCATTTTAAAATGGGCTTCCTCCCCAGAAAAATTGGCATCTCTGACTTGGAATGACAACATCGCCTTTATTTTAAAAACCTTTCTGGTTTCTATAGTTGGTATCAAATATTGGGTTAGTGAGTGGACTCTATGTTGATGGTAAAGGAAGTAGAAGATAATACTCCACTCTGCACAGGTCCCCCAAATTTTTCCTTTAACAGGTTCAGGTCACATTCAGCAGTATCCTTCTACCAAGTGTTCTCTACAGTACCCTTTTATTGTATGTTTCCTTCCAAGATCTCCATGAATGCTAACTTCAGTGTGTTAAGTTAGGTACTGGCTGAATCATCTGCATTTCTTATTTAATAACCAATTTACCTTGTTCAAGGCCATTCAGTTGCTCCTGACTACAAGCAAAGGATTAAGATTAATGCTTTTGAATGTACAGCTTGATTACTGTTGCCATTTTATTGTATCCACAAGTGTTAACTGTGCTCACTGTGAGGATCTCACAAGGGAATGATTGTGATATGGTGTATGATGGGAGATGAAGTGCTAAGCTAATGTAATTCTTTTTTATTAATATGGGAGCCTAACACTTTGTACCTAATCCAAAAACAAAATCTAGCTGATGGGGTGCAACACACACAACATAAAGGTGTTACCATTGGTGTTACAGTGGATTGAAGGAAAGGAGGAGGAAGACCACTGGATGCTGGGTTTGTTGGGGGTGGCTTTAGGCAGTAAATGGAACACTAGATGGGACTTGAAAGATGGGAAAGGAAGGTTGGGAAGCTCCTTCCATCCTTGGTCTTGCACTTGGAACTTTATATACATTGTGGCGCTAATCTTTGTATTACCTCTATAAAGCAGGAAATGATTACCTCTATTGATGAGAAAGCTGAGCATTAGAAATTAAGTGGCATGGATTCAAAGAGGTTACACAGATTAGAACAGTTGCAGAATCAGGGCTTGGATCCAGAACTGATGGCAAAGGCCATTAGGAAAGTAGAATTTAGATATTAACCAGGAAGTGAATTTAAATAGTTTTTTCTCTCTCTGACTATACATTTTCATTTGTACATTGTATGAAAAGAGAGCTAGCACCATATATAGGCAAATATAGCTCCATACAGACATCGCAAGATGGCATTCTGAAGAAAGCTTCTGTATCAGCCAAGGTTCAACCAGAGAATCAGACCCAGCAGGAGATCTGTCTATCTAATCATCCATCTGTCATATCCCATCATCAATCTATGAATTTATTATAGGGAATTGGCTTATACAATTGTGTGGGCTGGTTGAGCAGTGTCCCTGTAAGTCTGTTTCCACATTCAATGCTGGACCTTGAAGTTCACAGGGTAGACAGGAAAGGAAGGTCACAAGCAGGTTGGAATCCCATAAGAACAAGCTTAAACCCAGGAAGCATGAGCTAGATGCCCACTATGGTGGCCTGAAACCTGTGTCTGTTTTGTCGCATCTGCCTTTTGTGGTGAGGGTATCCTGCAGGAGCTGGAAGCCTTTATCATGGACCTAAACACGCATATGTGTTCCTGATGCTGCTCTGTATCACTGAGGTGAATCAGCACATATGCATAGAGCTGCAGAACGGCTGCTGTCTGCCTTCTACTCTTCTTCCAAAATCTCCTGAGGTTCCTGGTAAGTGTACACATCACAAAGCCATAACACTTTCTTTTCTTCTAATCGGCAGACTATCATTCTGATAAAATGCAACAGCTCTGCTATTATAAGACTAGATATACTAGCACAAAAGTAAGCTGATTTAATGGGGATCATTCAGTCTAGACATTGTAGATAATCTTAGTAGTTTCAGGGCAGGGAAAGTCAGTGTCATTGTTTACACAAATGAGGGCATTGCAGCCTGTGGAGATACAGTTTTCAAGTACTATCCTAACCACAGTAAGTGTAACACAAGGGTTATATGACTTGTGCCATTTGACTTGGCTGAGAGGCTAAGACCCTGGTCCCAAGGCCCATTCCCAGTTAACTTTGCCCATACAAAGGGATTCAAATGAATTTGCTTTCTGATGGTTTGCATACATACTTTCTGGGTTTGAAACACAGATTTTAAACATTTGTTTCAAGTCTTCTCTTTCTTGAAGACATAAACTATGACTTTCCCCAAAGCCTGCTATATAAAGCACTAGAGTATTATCCTAGGCAGAGACAAAGAAGACTTTAAGTAAAAATAGGGTGTCTTAACCCAGGTATTCCCTTGTAGTGGGTAAACATCACAGCTAGCAAATATATAGATAATTAGGCAGTGCTAGGTGTGAGATCAAATAGCATAATGATGTATATGCTATTAGAATTCTTCAGCATGACATGTAATCCAGTTGCAGTTATAGGCCAGACAAATTAATGCATCTTTGAGTCTCTCATAATGAAGTTTCACTGGCTTTTCAAAAAGATTTTAACCATTGATTCAATCTGTCTATAATTGTCTTGGAGAATTGCTGGGCAGGAAAGACACTATTTCTAGGGCTGAAATAATAGGGATGCTTAAGATGTGATACCTATTGCAAATAACTCAGTTTAGTTGGGACAAATAAAACATTTTAAAAACAATTGCTATTGTCAGGAGTACAAGTAAAGTGCTTTGGGGTATGGTGAGTGGTCTGATTCTTTGCAGTTGAAGAGGATCAGAGAGAAACTATCTGAGCTGGGCCTTGAAATGTGGGTGAGGTTTTGTCAGATGGAATTGGGGGCAGGCACTCTGTGCATTGTTTGATCTGAACTTTGTCTGGTCTCAGAGGCCAGGCGAAGATAGGAGATACGAAATTTTAAAAGGGTACTTAACTCTTGATTTTTCCGTTTCTTCTTTCATGCAATGTGGGGACCTAAAATGTTTACAATTAAAGTTAATGAACATTTTATTGCTCATAACAGTTCATAGCAAATTAGACTCTTGCTTTCTTCTCAAAGTGTGAGAAGGCCCCGGGCAACCTGCCCTTGAAGCCAGAGCTGTGTCTGCAGGACACTCTGAGGCAATGAAATTTGAAGCAGGGATTCTGCAGGGTAGGATCTGCTAGAAAATGTACAAAGGTTACTTGAGGCTGAATGCTGAGAACAGCCTGGTGTGGTTAAGGGAACAAGAGGAGGCATGGCTCCTGCCTGGGGCAGCCAGAGGATCCAGATGTTGGCTTCATCTTCTGATCTTGCACTAGAGGTGGGCTCGAAGTCCAGAGCTCCTGCCCCTCCCTGATGCTCCCTCCTCCCAGCCTCTGCCTGACCTCCGAGGAAGAGCCCCTTCCTTTTTTTCTTCCCTTCCCCTCCCCTCATGGAGTAAAGATACTCGTGCATTTATTGATCTTATAAGGAGACTTTCAACAATATTCTACTGTGTATTCATTATGGATGATGTAATGTAGAATAGGCTTGGGTCCCTTCTGCTTTTCTGGGAGCAGTGTAGTAGGCCTGGCCTGGGGGCCTGCATCCCTCTGTCTCAGCGCAGCTTAGCTGTGTTTTCTGGGCTCCCCAATCTGGGCTTTAGTACCCCTTGTGTAAAATAAGACAACTGGACCAGAACAAACAGTCTTTTTTGAAGGTATTTCTGGGCTCTCACAGATCCCACCCTCAACCCCCAACAGGAGCAGCTTAGTTTATATTTCCATATAAACTTCATTTATAAAAAAGCTTCCATGACAAAAGGTTTAAAAACAGCCTATTGAATGCTCTCCTAGAGGCTTCTGACTCTCAAATTCTATGATTACATTCATCCCAATCAACTGTAGTGACCCTAAGCCCACCTCCACCCCAGCAGGCCATCCACTGGACTCTCACGACTGAATATTAACTCTTTCTGCTAGATGTTTGTGTTTCCCCAAAATTTGTATATTGAAACTTATGGTAATATTAGGAGATGGGGCTTTTGGGGGGTGATTAGATCAAGAGGGCAAGGCCCTCATGATTGGGGTCAATGGTCTCATAAAAGAGACCCCCCAAAAGAACTCCCTGTTCTCTTCTGCCATTGCTGTTACAGTGAGAAGACAGCTGTCAGTGGGGAAGTGGACCCTCACCAGACACCATGGTCTTGATTTCCCAGCTTCTAAAACTGTGAAAAATAAATACTTGTTGATAAGCCACTCAGTTTATGGTATTTTTGTTATAGTGGTCCAGACCGACCTCCACTTGCCCTCCATACGTAGACCCTCTCATTCTCCGTAAACAGGTGCTGGCATCCTTCCTGGTGGCCAGTCCTGTGTTTGGTCAGGATGAGGGTTGCATGGTAAGGGAGAGAAGGAACCTCTACCTCTGCGGAATGTACGTAAGGCTGACTCAGCAATGCTGTTGGGGGAGGTATACTTGGTGCTGGACTCGACTTCAACCGCACCAAACTAGCTGTTGTGTCCCGCCTCGACTTAGACCTGGGGGCTCACTTCTGCTTCGGTCCCACAGCCACAGCTCCTGATTCAGTTTTGCTTGCACACCTGCCACATACTGTCCATTCTGTATAGCACATCTTCATGCCAAGAATGTCTTAGAGCTGGTTCTTTTTCCTGTCTTCCTGGTCAGGCTGAAAAACAGAACCATCTGTATCATTTCGCTTCTTCACCTCTAATACCTCTCCAGTCCCCAAATCCTGACCAGCCTCCTTTTTATTGTTTCTTGCTTCCATTTCTCTTTTGCCTTTGCTACCCTCTGGTTTGGGCTCTCATCATCTTCCAGCTGTTACAACACGTAACAGGTCTTCACAGCTCTCTTCTACCTTCAGTGCAATCCTTTATGGAGCGTGCTTGGGGCCAGTGTTTCTGAACTACTCAAGGTATCAGTACCTGGAGTGAACGCTCAGACGGCTCTGCGTGAACCTAATGGTCTCCGTGTTCAGAACCTCCTTCCATCCCTCTCCACACCCAGTGGTACCCCATCCCATCTTCATGAGCAAATATCCTCTCACTGTCATAATTCCTCTCCCTCACATCAAGACCATTTCTGCCACTGTACTGTTCAAACTGTTCTCTGTCTGGAACTCATCTCAAGGCCCTAAGCAGGATTTCACTTTTGTGAAATCTTCCCAAATAATCCTGAGATCAAAAGAGTTTTCTCTGTATCTCAGCACTATCTGAGCCCTTCTTGTGTCAGTTCACTGCATATGGTCAGTTTCTGTTCTTTCTGCATGTATGTGTTGGGGGGGTTGTCTCACCCCACGGCCTCTGAGCAGAAAGCTTGTGGAAGGCAGGGACATGGAAAGGGCTCTTCTAGACCCGCTTCATGAGTAACCAGACAAATGCCTGCTCTCCTCCAGAAATCTGATCTGTTGGAAAAATATTGAAAGACTCATGCAGAAACTGTGCTGTATTCAAACTCTTATGTTAATTGACCATGATAAATAGCTCCAACTGTGTTTGTTTTTTCTTTATTTTAATAAGTGCATTTTCTGAGAAAGTTGAGATCTGTAGCCAAATGACCCATTCTGGCATATCCTAGGACTTATCATCTTGAGTTTCTTTCTAATTAGAGCAGAAGAGTTATGGATGTAACATTTTTGTATGTTTTTACAAAATTCACACTTGGCTCACTATAATTCATGTTTTCCTTGGTAACTGGTAGAAACATTTTAAGGGTCAGCCTAGAAGTAACAGAATCAGTGGAAACACCTTTTCTAAACCTTTCTTCCTTGTATCATTAATCAAAAGAAACACACCTACTAACCCAGCCTGTCAGATTCACTCACAAAAGTTGCAATTTATCTCCAAACCATTCTTGCCCCCTGAACCTGGTAGCTGATTGGGTAATGAGTAATTACACACCTTCAGTTATTACCCTGACTTAGAATTTTTCAGCTTCTATTTTCTGTCAGTAAATGGAACTAAACTGCATGTGTTTTGGCTTGAATACACAATGAATCAGAATTAATGAAATGTCATATCCATTAAAGTAAACTCAGAAAATTGCATGCAAATAAGGATAGGGGGCTCTTATTTCTAACTTTACAGCTACAAGCAAGACTGTAGTGGCCATTTCGCATAGAGCATTCTATTCTATACAGTCTGCCTTCCTGCTGTCACTCTTGAGGACTTGGCCTGTCCCAAGAGGGGAAGAAAGCTATCAGAGCCTCCATGAAAAGTACTCATAAGAGAATGTCAAAATACCAAGGAAAGCTGTAACTGCGAAATCAGTATTTCTTTGTCTCAACAATGTGGATCTCTCCTCTCTGTGGGAACATGTTCTGACACTGGACCTATGATTGCCCACCACTGTGGACTTTGAAGCCAAGGATGGCTGACAAACGCAGGAATGCAGGTTGGCAACAGGACTTGCTAGATTGTGTTTGTATTATTAACACATTTGCTATTAAAAACTTACAGGGTCAAATGTTGACCACTTCTGTGCACTGGTCTAAACATGGAAGTGGTTTTCAGTCTGAAGTGATATGAGAAGGACATCTTAGAAAAAGTCAGAGAAGTGTAGTGTGTAGTTCCCTTAACATTCATTTGGGTTTTCATGTGCCTCCTAGGTAATAATCACTGTGACAGTGTCAATAGCCTACTCACACTATTTCTACTGCCTGTAGTTGTCTTTGCTATCCACCTATGTGTATTACGCATCTGGGTAGTTTTATAAATGAGTGGCACCCCTTCATTTCCATAGGAACAAGTGAAAAATTATCCAAACAGTTAAATACAGAGAACCTTGTCACCTGTCATTGAGTAGCAGCCTCTGAATTCCTGAATCTGACTATACTGTAAAGGTTGGACCGTCAGGGCTGGGTAGCCCTGGCAAATAAATGCACTATCTTAGAAGTCTCAAGAACACCACTAGTTGGGGCCCTCCTTTTGCTGATGTGTATAATATTTCTGTTGCTACAAATGTGTTTATGGCTACAAATAATGCATCTTCTCTTCTTTAAGTGATGGGTGGTTAATACTGTTACTTATATTTTCAGCAAATCCATAAAGAGAAATGGAGCCACATGGGAGAGGGTGGAGATTAGGTCCTATACAGAGATGATCTTTCATTCCTAAACTGCTGCACAGGATTTAGGCGGTCAGGAGTGGAAAAACTCCATTCATGGGTTATCAGAAAATTACAGAAAATTGAAACCGACAAACTCCCCATGTAGGAGAGGAGGCTTAGTGGTTAGGTGGAGCCCACTCAGGAACCCAGCCTCTCTCAGAAGGCTTGATACTAGTCACTTCATGTTAGTATGAATTAATGACTTCTAGTCCTCCCCCAGGAATGTTTATGCTTTTAACTAGTGCAAAGATAGGAGATCTGGGAGAACCGGGGATTTCCAGGTCTGAAATAATTCCACGGAGCTTTCCAGGTTCCCTCCTCCCCTGGCCAAAGCTTCTGAGTCACTGCCACTTTCCTCAACTGATCTCCACAAAAATGAAAGGAAGTACATACCCTTTTTAACCCTATTCTCATTGCAGCGAGGGAAGACCATGAACGGGAGGGGTGGTAGGAGGGAACCCAGGAGCCTGCGGTGGAGAAATACTGGGCACCAGAGCCTGACTCTTGAAAATTTGTCCTCTTGGCTTTTGAAAATTTATCAAGGCCATGGAATTTTGTGTTACATTTTCTGTTTAATGTATTCATAGAGCAGAGGCAGAGAGCAATGTGAATGATACTTTTTAGGTCTTTTGAGCAGATTCATCGTGAGAAATTAACCTGAGTGAACGACAGCTCCCTGCTCTACCTGTATCCTCAGAATCTTCCTTAACCTTCCCTAATGTCGTGGACAGCTCAAGCCTGAAGAGAAGCCAAGCAGCATCACTGGGCAGGAGTCCCCAGGAGGAGGTGACAGGCAGGCACGGGCCACTGGGATGAGCTCTGCGCTGGGAGCTGGGTAGCCTCGTTTCCAGTTCAAATGCCACCTCCATGTGTTACTTCTAGGAAGTCCTAGCTTCTCAAATGGGCCTCATTTCACTATCTGAAGACTAAAAAGACTGGATGAGGTGATTCCTAAAGTTTCTCCTTCCCCAGATCTGGTTCTATCCAGCCTTGAAGCCAGTAGGGTTTGCTGTTGCTCTTTCTTGCCAGTACCTTGTGAGTGTCTTTTTTTCTGGCCCTCCCCCACCCCCCCTTCCTCTTGAGGCTCTCTGACATCCCACAGCTCTCCTGCTTTGCCCATGTCACACCAGGACACGGCAGCTGGCAGAAGCCAGAGACTGATCAGTATTTGATAAAGATAAATCTGTGCTCAGAACTGGAACAGATGTTTAACCAATTAGGAAATGAAACCCTCTGCTGAAGTAGATCAGCTTCCATCTAAGACTTTGGATTTTGCTGTAAAAGGTACTCATTTCTCAACAAGTGCCAAGCAGAATGTATTAAAAAGAGGTACGAGTTATGAGGTTAGGTCATGTGCTCTGGATTACTCAGTTACAATATAGCTTCAATATAGTTAGCATTCTCAGATTGATAATATCACCAAACATGCATGTTTAAGAATGAAAGGGACCTTATTCTTTTCCTTCCCACTCCATGGAGAATTCTTTTCTAGTCTTGCTACTCATTGTGGTAACTAAACCCTCAGTCTCAGCACTACCTGGGGGCTTGTTATTAATGCAGACTCTCAGGCCCCACTCCTGAGGGCTGAGTCAGAACTCACATTTTAATAAGATGCCAAGGGGATTCACTCGTACATTAAAGCTTGAGAAACACCACTCTAAGATATCCCTGATCAATGGAGATCCTGTCTTACTTTAAACATATTCAGACACAAGATGCTGCCTCCTGAGCATTCTGTTTAGGGATAGCTCTCAGCATCCCAATGTGCTTCCTCATAACGGCTAGCACTCAATTATTGACCTCTAATTGCATGACTTTTTCAAAATGCTTTACCAGCGTGTGTTGCATCATTAATCCTCACAACAGCCAGATGGGGTAGATACCATTTGTTTTTGCTCAACTTAATCCCTGCAACAAATACATGAGAGGGTATTCTTGTATTTCCCATTTTGTAACTGAGAAAGCTGATGCCAGAGAAGCTGAGAAACTTGCTCAACGTCATGTGACTAGAGAGCATATCAAGTGGCTGGAGAGCATATCATGTGGCTGGAGAGCGTATCATGGGTTCTAACTTCAGTAGTTTGGCTCCAGGGCCCAATTTAGCCACTATATTATATACTTATTTTTTTATAGTGATTAAAGTCTTCCTTTCACTACCTTTTGTCCATCTGTCTTCTAGAAGTATAAAGTTCTACTTTTATCTATAGGAAAACTCTTGAATATTTGGAGCCAACTCATGATGACTCATTATAATAAGTTTTTTTATATGACTTGTTAGATATCCTCAACAGACTAGTCAGATTCTAGTTCATAACTAAGGTGTGGCCTGTAGAATTATGCCCCAGACTTCAGCCATGTGATTTTGAGCGGGGCAAAGCTGAACGATTATCTTCATCCTATATTGGAACACCATGCTTTGCAATAACAAAGCCCAAGTGCCTAATGAATACTTGAACGTAGTTAATAGCATTGATTGATATTGAGCACAATGTCTTTTTCACAAAGGCTATTATTAAGCTAAGTCTCTCCAAGTCTGTATTTTTGGAGATGATTTTTGAACTCAAGGACATTCCCTTGAAGCCGACCTCTCATCAACATCATGTGCTTCTGCCTATACTGAGCTTAAGTGATATCCCTTATCCACCTCCAGTATAGGGGGGTTAGTACTACTTGGCAGGGCAGGGCCATGGAGATTAAAACTTGATAGCCTTCCTGTTAAATTTCATCTTGTTAGCTGTGGCTCATTATTCATCCTGTCAAATATTTTGGATCCTTGATTCTATCACTCAGCATATTTGCTAGCTGTCCCAGCCTTGTGCCATCTAAAAATTTGATCAACACACTTTCTGTCTTTATTATGCAATTTGCAGCTAAAAGTGCTGAATGGGTCAAAGTGGAAGGAAGCCTCTGGGATGGGACATGCTCCCAGAGACCTCCCCTGTAGGCTGACTTCAGCTCATTAATCTGCACCTTTTGGACCAGGCATTCAATCATCTTAATACCTACAGGCACTTCATGTAGAGTCTATGTCTCCATTTCCCCAAGGGGGAGGGCAGTGGCTAGCATGCTATTTTAATCCAACACCCTGTGGTTACATGGCCTTGAAATATTACAATGGAGGCAGCAGTTGTTGAGCAGAAGACACCCTGAATCAAGCTCTGCCACTTCCATCTGCATACCCTTCAGTTAGGCTGGATCAGAGAAGCAGAGCCCCAAGGAGTGGTTTATATATCTAATCATAAATAGTGAGGGCTTTGTGTAGGGATTCTGGGAAACATAGTTTCAGCTTACTTAAACTGACACACCCTCTCTGTGTATCATCTATATGCCATTGTGGAAGCTAGTTAAACAGCATATGAAGGGCTGTTACTTCTTTGTGTGTTGCTAGGACATGAAGCTACAGGATAGTCAGTTGGGAAGGAAAGATGGGTGTGAAATAGAGGAAAGCAAGAACAAAGTAGAACCCCCAAGGATGCCCTAGAGCCCACAGGATAGGCTAGAATACACATCAGTCTCTCCTTATCTCTAGGACTCCGTCTTTGATGATGCAGGTGACGTGCATGAGAAGTTGGCTCCTTTTTCAGAGAGATAAACACACACCTAGCCCAAGAGCCAGAAACTACAGTAGGAGATGTAGTGGGAGCTGGAGTTGCTGCGATCCCTGCTCCTGTCCCAAGCAAGCTAGGTGAGCCAGCAGATCAGCAACAATGCCGTGAGCTGCAACACTTGCTCACCGTTGACCTGTCTGCGACTTCCTTCCGCCTTCTGCCTCTTGAGCAAATCTCTCTTTTAGCCTATGCCTGAAGCTATGCAGGAAAGGGAAACATAGTTTCAGCTTAAACTGGTACACGCTCTCTGTGTATTATTCATATACACATCTTTTAACCATATTTATCTTCTGAAGGAATACAATTGCAAAACCATGCTTCACCTTAGCATCATACAGCTATTCCTGTGCGACTCAAAACATGTAATCCTCTCTTCAAAAGTTCATATGCAGTTGTTTAAATTCATTTTTGGGTGATATATACTCTTTTTCCTGCTGAACCACATTCTTCCTTTGATATCCTATAATTTAGGTACTGAGATTAAATTTAACCACCATTATTATATCTTCTATTTGATAATAAGGGAATGGGAGAAGTGAAAAGTTTTGGTTAACATGTGATGCATATTCATATTAAAACATGGAAGAGGTACCAAAATTATTATAGTCTTTGTTTCTGTAGCTGGCCATGTGGTTCTAGATGGCATTTTAACTGCCTTTTTCCGCTACACATTCTGCATTTTGTGTTTCCTTTGTCTCTAAAAACTTCCTCTGCTGGTTTTGGTTCCTTGCCAAGGGAGGTGACTCACACCTTTATTCCTGAAGGTTCTGGGGTATCCATATTCTTGCCTGTATTGAGTTGTTGAAATTTTTCTCCGACTTTAATTGCCAGACCTGGAGTACTAAGAGATGCCCTAGGAACTCTCATGAATTCCGGATGAACTCTTCCTTACTTCCAATATTCCGTAAAACTCTGTATCCTCTTGAAAGCATCAATGTCCCAGTTAGTACAGTAACTCCCTTCTTTACCTGTTGAATTAATTACTGCCAGGAGCTGCTCAAAGTGGTCTGGGTCTCAACTACCAGTTTCAGTAAAGCATTCCTGGTAGAAGCATCTACCTTGGGAACTAGATCCAGTAGACCAGGAAAGGCCAACACGGTGGTGAACCAGAACTTCCTCTGTGTGTCACTGGGGACATCAATGAGAGGAGCCACTCTCATTTTCAAAGCCTTTGGTTCCAGGACCTGTAAGTTCTGGCTAAGGGAGAAGCAGCACCAGATACTGCTTGCTGGTTTAGAGGATAATGCATTTCCAGAGCAATTTCAGAGAGTGCCACCGCCGAGGGCCGGAAAGGTGCAAGGGTTTTTCTTCCTACCAGATCTCCATTCAGCTCATGTCTTTGGCTTGTGTGGAAGATGGATGGATATTGAAGAATGGCAGTGGGTTATCATAAACTCAGTAGGCTGGTGACTGATCGCAGCTGCTGTTCCAGATGTAGTTTCATTGCTAGAGAGAATCAACACATTCCTTGGCACCTGGTATGCAGCTATTAATGTGGCAGATGCCCTTTTCCCTTTACTTGTTACGAAAGATCATTAGAAGTTGTTTGACTTTCACCTAGTGGGACCAAAAATAAACCTGGATATTGAGTTGAATGTAACAATAACCCAAGATACATTGGTAAGAGGTGTGTGTGCAGAGACTTCAAGTGTTAGGTGACTTCAGATCATTAACCTGTACCTTCGATTAATCTGTACCTTTGACGTCAAAGACTCCATCATCTAAATAGCCAGAGAGTGCTTCCCTGCAGTGTGTGTGTGTTTCCAGCTGCTCTCAGAGGGTGACATGTGGTTACTCTACCTACAATTACCACTCTCCACCCGTACCAGTTACACAGCCCTAAGCTGTTACGGTGCAGACAACAGCAGTATGTGGAAATTCCTGAGTCTGTATAGGAAGTGAGCCAGCTTTATAGTTTTGCTACTTGGCAGCTCTGTTTCCTTTGATGGTCAGTTTCTTCCTCTTTAGGATGAGGACAACAGAAACCTGTCTTATGAGGTTGACATAAGGACTACTTGTGATAATATATAAACTGGCATCAGAAACTTACTACTGCACAGCCCCTTATATATATAGATGCTTCATGAGTTTGGGTGTATTTAATCTATAAGCACTTTTATCATCAGTTAACAGATGAGGAACAAAGGTTCTGACAGTTCCCTTAACTTGCCCAGTCTCATTCTGTTAGCCAGGATGTGAACTCACTTTGCCATGGTGCATTGTAAACCCTAAAACACCAACAGCATACGGATATTCTGTGCCATTCGTCGTGTATGCGTGCTGAAGTGTACTGATCTTCCCTAGCTGCCAAGAAATCTTCCAACTAGTCATCTGGGGACTGTACCTTTAATTCCTGGGATGAATCAGGTTTCTTTTCCCCCCTCATTTTAAAAATTGCCCTTTGTATATTATAGTGTACAAAGCACTTTTACTTACACTTTTAACTTATACTTCTGTACAAAGCACTTTTAACTTATACTTTCATGTTCTCTAATTTAACAGTTTGTGGGGTAGAGCCTCGTTTTATCTGTGGGAAACTGAGGCTTCAATAGATAGTAATGTGTCAACGCTTGCACAGTTGATGAGTGGCAGAGCCCCTTCTCAGGAGGGCTTTTGGTACCAGTTACCCCCAGGAAGTAGATGGGTGTGTATAAACCTCTGAAACTTTGTAGAGGTTTAAACACCCGTGGGCCACAGGAAGTACCTAAAATCTCTGGAGTAACTTTATTTCACAACTCTGTCCGAAGGAACACCCTACCAAAAGCCATATGCACTGCAACTGAGCAAATTCCAGCTTACCAGGTGTGATTACACTGAGGGTAATCGGATAATGGAAATGCTCCTGATTCTCACCAACAGCTTGCTTTATTTCAGATATTACTAAATGAAATGGTCTTCTGTCAAACCGCCTATTTAAAAGAACTAATGCTCTTGAATAAAGAATGATAAATGGTTTTTAACTAATCATTGAGCCACTAAGAAAGTTAGGATTCATCATTGGCCAAAAACTCAGTGAAACCAAGAGTTAGAGGGCAGGGACATCACCACATGTTTAACTTTTCCCCTGAGGCCCTTTGCTCACTACTGGGGACCTTAAGCTTCAGTTTTCAAGGCTGGGACAAGAGGTAAGGTTGAGAGCCCGAGGCCAGTGTGTCAATGTACTATAACCTCGGAAGAGGTTCTAACATACTATCAAAATTCTTACCAATTATGTTTCTTTTCTGTCTCCCCAACATAGGCTTAACTACATGAAACTGTTAATACTTGACCATTTTTGGCCTAGATAGGTACCAGTTTCATATAATTCAATGTAATAGGCTGTCACAGAGATTTTTGCCCGTAGCTGTCTATCCAGTACCTGGAATAGTATTTGGTAAACAGTAGGTGCTTAATAAATATTTACTGATTGAATGAATGAATTAAGCTGGAAACCAGTCATAAAAAAATAAGTAGAACAACTCCAGATGAGAGTCAAAACCACATCTGAACACCTCATGAGTAAAACAAGAGCTCATAATGAAAATGAGGCAGGGGGTGTTCTCTAGGAACGGCCTTTGTGGGATTGCATGTAAGCATATTGATTTCTAGGGTCCCTACTGCATCCTTCCTAGCTGTTATCTGCCTGTGTGAAATTTCTGATTTTCATTCCCATCTGAGTAACATGGGCATTAATAAATAAAAATCCAAGTCTTTTCAATGTTTACAAATATAATCACCTTGAGGAATGTACAGGTTCATATTTATGAGAGAAATATGGAATACAAATTCAAAACCCTATGATGTGTAGCTTAGAAACTCTCCTCTTAACAGTTACCCAATATTATGTGAAACTTTCTCACTACTCCCTCTCTCTTCCACATTTAATCAGATTTTGAGATTAGAGAAGCAATTTCCTTTTTTGTCTAGAGTTTATCAGGATGAGGCACAGTATTGTTTCCATTTTGTCACTTCCCACCCCCAGGTTGTAGAAGTGAAATGTCTATCATGTAATTATTCATTAAAAAGAAAACATTTGCTTTCTTTCTTAAATGAATAAAAATTCTGTGAAGTCACATCTGTGTGGGTTAGGTGCAAAAATCAGTGAGGTGAAAATCATATAGTTAAAACTGCATATGAAAATCTTTTATACTACCCATAAATTAAATATACAAGGTTTTAAATATACAATCCTGTGTGGTATTCCTTGTATACCTGGTGAGAACCAACAAATTAACTAAAGACAGAAATAAAAGAGAAGCATATTAGTAGATGTCCAGCTATTTAAATCCTCTCTTTAATAAAACTATTGAGTTCATGGTGATGCCTGTGGGGAAGGTTGAGAATCCTAAAGTGCTTCTGCTTGTCTGAAAGGATGATCCCATTTTGTTAGAATAATAGGCGTCTATATTTGTATTTTTGTTCATATGTGCAGTGATGTGTTGCATCTTATGTAGAAGCTTGAAACTAATATTCGGGCTGAGTTTCATGTACCTGTTATTTATGCAAACGGATTATCAGGTGCCAGATAAAGATTCAAGTTTGGGGCTAAATCATTTAGATACTGGACATGCACTCCGAGACTACCTGCTTCTAAGAAGTATGGCTGTGAGAAGTACAGTGAACCTACTGGGTCCTGGGAAAGTGGTACAAAATTCAGGGAGGGGACATCATCAGGTTTACTGTAGGATGGCAATTTAGTGTAATGAAGGTCAGTTCAGACCACACACACTTGAGTCAAAGTTTCCACTTTGCCTGTGCTTAGAGGCACTTTAGATAATCATAGCTGCAGGTGAATTAGAGAGGACAATCTCCTTTAGAGTTCCTCTGTGTTTCCCACTTCCGCTGGGGCGGAGAGACTGAGGATGGGCCCAGGGGTGGCTTTACGATGATAATGAAGCCTAAACACAGAGTTCCACATTTGCACATGGCCCTTTCAAGATCTGGGGAGGAGTCTGGGCAATATGTTAAAATGGTCCTTTTTCTTTAAAATTTTTGAAGTAAAGATTTTTTTAATGTTAACTATTTTATTCAATTTTTTTGTTAAAGCATAGTTGATGTACAATATTATATTAGTTTCAGTTATACAACACTGTGATTCAATAGCTACACACATCATTAAGTCCTCACCCCAACTAGTGCGGTTACTGTCTGTTGACACAGAAAGGTGTTCGGATCATTCATTCACCATCAGTTATGACCACTCACTCTTTTTTTCCCGGTGTTCCAGACGTGCCCAGTTGTTCTGTTGTTGGCGGGGTAGCTGCAGACAGTTTGGGGGTCCAGGTAAGGGGGAGTTGCGTAGAGATTACGGTATGTTTGGGTTTTGTAGTGGTCAGCCACTTCCTCGCAGAGGTGCGTGGTGGTTGGCCCCCTGCTGTAGAACTGGCTTCCAGGATTCCCCTGCCACCTGCTGAGGTGACCTGCCTGCTGTGGGCGGGAGGGTGCTGCCTTCGGAATCTGCCTGGAGGTGCTCGGCACTGGAACTGCCGAGAATCCTGCAGAGGAAACGACTGAGTTACCGTTCCCTTCTTTGCCTCGAAAATGATGTTACAGAAGTGCCCCTACAGCCACAAGTGTAGGGAGAAGTACCAAAGCAGTATGACAGGCAGTTCATGTATGATTTTTCTTGATTTTATGACTTGATGGTATTTATCAGTTTTCTTTGATGTGTAGGTTGTGATATGTTTTGCCTTTATAAATAAATGTTTATTTTACTTTCATACAAAATTTTTTGTTCGTGAACTTTGCATTCTTTTCCTAAAGTGGGCTCTCCGAATTGTATAAGCTTCAAACCTCGTTAATCCCGCTCTTGACTGAAGAGTACGGTTCCACATACCACCAAGACTTTCCTCCGTGGTGTAGGTCTCTGTTCCACTGCGTGGGCCTACATCTCAAAGGACATACGGTGCCTGAAACCGAGCTCAGGTGGCAGTGCCAACGCTAGGCGGCATGCAGAGTCTGGCCTCCGGTCGTTCGCAGAAAGCTCTATTTGTACAGAGAAGAATAAAGAAGCCAGTGTGCATACTGTAGCCCAGGCAGAGGAGGCTGTTTTCCTTCCTTGTGATTTGTTTAGAGAGAAGGTGGCCTTCTTATTCCTGGTTGGCCTGTGGCTTGTTGATCCAGAGGGGCGAAGTCCCATAAAAGCTCTTGCCCGAATAGATGCTTATCTGCAAAGCCAACATTAAGGAGGAGTTGGTTTAGTAGTCAGAAGACCTCACGTCTCACTCGTTGGTTAGGGTATTTCCACCTCACTGTGACTTGGACTCTGTTCTGTAAAATGGGGATTGTAATCCTTTGCTAGACTGTGTTGAAGGACTTACACGTAATGCTGGCCATAGAGCCATGGGAACAGGTAACGTACTAATAAGCAAATGTAAGAAAAGTGATGAATATAAGAAAATATTAAGTGTAAAAATCAGTATTGCTATTTGGTTAAACTTTCAGAAAATCTTTTCCTGGACTAGCTGTAGGCTACATTAGAGTGATCCTATGAGTTAAGGTCAGGGAGGCTTGAAAGATGTGGATTTCTGTAAGAATGCAGCCTAATTCACAGGGGCCAATTTGTTCAAGTCTAGACATGTTTGTCAGAATAAATGAAAGAAGCCTGACCAGCCTGCGTGGGCTCCAGCCAGCAGCAGACCCAAAGGACTGCGCTCTCCCTGTGCCTGGGGACCTCAGTGGGCTACCTGCTCCCGCAGCGGCAGGAACACAGAGGGAGGGGAGCGGCTTTTCCGCTTTAGGGCTACCCATTAATCAACATCACTTTCCTCATTCGTATGAAGGCATTCTCAGCTGCACATTTTGAGCTTCCAACAATTCATTTTTTCTTCTGGTTACAGGAAAACCAGACTTCATAATGAGGAGGAGTGCTATGTTATTTGTTTTTTTTTTACAAAGCTACATACTAATTCCTTTTTCAGTTTATCATTTACATATCCCTCAAATTGGTTGACTTTTTCAGTTTACACTGCTGAAGCCCCACAGCCCAAAGATACCTAATTCACACTATTTCCTCCGTGAGGGTCAGAGGGCCTGCTTTGTAGGCTCAGGATTCTCTCAGGACAGTGGTTGAAGGTACATGAGAAATGGAAATTTAATTGGCATAACAAGGAGGATCTCCTTGCCTGGCTGAGGATGAGAGAGAAGTGGCCATTGTCTTCAGTTAGTCGTTTCCACATAGAGGTGCTCCAGGAGGTCCCCACTCTTGAAAGAGGGCCAATCAGACACTCAGCCTTTGGTGACTTTAGGGAAGTCCTTACTCTTCTCTGCCCAAGGATCATTGGGGCAGGTGACACTCAGGAGGTCTTCTACTTGTCAGAACCAGTATCTCCAGGGATTTAGCAGATGTGAACCTTGCCTTGATGTTAGGGCAGACGGACCGTATTCATCCCCCAACCCTCCCTCCTCCCCAGCCTCCCTTGTCTCCTTCCCTCATTACTTTTTCCTCCTTTCTTTCTTTTCCTCCTTTCCCTACCATCCCCCTTGGCCTCCTCCTTTCCTTCCTTACACCCTTCTTTCCATCCTTCCTACCCTCCCATGTTGGGTACCTCCTAACTATATACTTGACAGTATGATAGGTTCTTGAAATACTACAGTGAAGAAGACATAGTCTAGTGGGGGAGACAGAAAACAGGCAACTTTAAGGTAGTCTCATGAACACCTCCATAGGAAAGAGGTTAGGATTCTGTGGTGCAAGGAGTCAGGCAGGCAGAGATGGGTCTTTCCTCTGAAATCCTTCAGCCCTGGACTTTCTGATATCTCTTGTATGGTTTTTTAAAGAGGTATCTGTGATTCTGGGCTAGAATCACAGACAAATGAATATCCATCCCAGTGTACATTTTTCTCACCTTAAAATAGAAATAGTAACAAACCTGAGTTCAGTCATGCAATGTGCTTAGAATCACAAGTCCAGCAAATGCTTCCTGAGCCATGGGTGGCATCTCACAGGGACTAGGCAGCGATTTGACCTTTGTCTGTAAGTGACAGTTTTGGTTATAAAATTATCTCCTGCATGTTTAAGGACTTGGGAGACCTTCCTGGAAAGCCAAGGTGAAAAAGATCCATGGCATTGGATTTTTCTTCTTCTTTTTACTTTTTTTATTAAGGTATCATTGATATACACTCTTATGAAGGTTTCACAAGAAAAACAAGTGGTTATTACATTCACTCATATTATCGAGACCCCCCCAGACTCCATTGCAGTCACTGTCCATCAGGGTAGTAAGATGCCACAGAGTCACTACTTGTCTTCTCTGTGCTACACTGTTCTCCCCATGATCCCCCACACACCATGCGTACTAATCATAATACCCCCAAATCTCCTTCTCCCTCCCTCCCTCCCTGGCCTCCCACACCCCTCCCCTTTGGTAACCACTAGTCCCTTCTTGGAGTCTCTGAGTCTGCTGCTATTTTGTTCCTTCAGTTTTGCTTTGTTGTTATACTTCACAAATGAGGGAAATCATTTGGTATTTGTCTTTCTCTGCCTGACTTATTTCACTGAGCATAATACCCTCTAGTTTCATCCATGTTGTTGCAAATGGTAGGATTTATTTATTCCTTATGGCTGAATAGTTTTCCACTGTGTATGTGTACCACATCTTCTTTATCCATTCATCTACTGATGAACACTTAGGTTGCTTCCATATCTTGGCTATTGCAAATAGTGCTGCGATAAACATAGGGGTGCATATATCTTTTTGAGACTGGGAAACTGCATTCTTTGGGTAAATTCCAAGGACTGGAATTCCTGGGTCAAATGGTATTACTATTTTTAGTTTTTTGAGGAATCTCCATACTGCTTTCCACAATGGTTGCACTAGTTTATATTCTCACCAGCAGTGTAGGAGGGTTCCCCTTTCCTGCATCCTCACCAGCATTTGTTGTTCCTAGTCTTTTCTATGTTGGCCATCGTAACTGGTGTGAGGTGGTGATATCTGATTGTGGTTTTAATTTGCATTTCCCTGATAATTAGTGATGTGGAGCATTTTTTCATGTGCCTGTTGGCATTTCTTCTTTGGAAGAAATCTGCCCATATCCTGTTCATATCCCCTGCCTATTTTTTAATAAGGTTATTTGCTTTTTGTGTGTTGAGGCATGTGAATTCTTTATGTATTTTATATGTTAACCCTTTGTTGGATATGTCATTTACAAATATATTTTCCCATACTGTAGGATGCCTTTTGTTCTGATGATGGTGTCCTTTGCTGTACAGAAGCTTTTCAGCATGTTGTAGTCCCATTTGTTCATTTTTTATTTTGTTTCCCGTGCCTGAGGAGATGTGTTCAGAAAAAGTTGCTCATGTTAATATTCAAGAGATTTTTGCCTATGTTTTCTTCTAAGAGTTTTATGTTTTCATGACTTACATTCAGGTCTTTGATCCATTTTGAGTTTACTTTTGTGTTTGGGGTTAAACAATAATCCAGTTTCATTCTCTTGCATGTAGCTATCCAGTTTTGCCAACACCAGCTGTTGAAGAGGCTGTCATTTCCCCATTGTATATCCATGGCTCCTTTATCATGTATCAATTGACCACATATGCTTGGGTTTACAGCTGGGCTCTCTAGACTGTTCCATTGTTCTATGAGTCTATTCTTGTGCCAGTACCAAATTGCCTTGATTACCATGGCTTTAGTAGAGCTTGAAGTTGGGGAGCATAATCCCATCAGCTTTATTCTTCCTTCTCAGGGTTGCTTTGGCTATTCAGGGTCTTTTGTGTTTCCATATGAATTTTAGAATGATTTTCTCTAGTTCGTTGAAGAATGCTGTTGGTATTTTGATAGGGATTGCACTGAGTCTGTAGATTGCTTTAGGCGGGATGGCCATTTTGACAATATTAATTATTCCTATCCATGAGCACAGGATGTATTTCCATTTATTGGTATCTCTTTATATTGTCTCATGAATGTCTTATAGTTTTCAGAGTATAGGTCTTTCACTTCCTTGGTTAGGTTTATTCCTAGGTATTTTATTCTTTTGATGCAATTGTGAATGGAATTGTTTTCCTGATTTCTCTTTCTGCTAGTTCATCATTACTGTATAGGAATGAAACAGATTTATATGTATTAATTTTGTATCCTGCAACTTTGCTGAATTCAGATATTAAATCTAGTGGTTTTGGAGATAATTCTTTAGGGTTTTTTATGTACAATATCATGTGATCTGCAAACAGTAACAGTTTAACTTCTTCCTTGCCAGTCTGGATGCCATTTATTTCTTTCTGTTGTCTGATTGCCATGGCTAGGACCTCCAGAATTATCTTGAATAAAAGTGGGTAGAGTGGCATCCTTGTCTTGTTCCTGATCTTAAAGGAAAAGCTTTCAGCTTCTTGCTGTTAAGTATGATGTTGGCTGGGGGTTTGTCATATATGGCCTTTATTATGTTGAGGTACTTGCCCTCTATACCCATTTTGTTGAGAGTTTTATCATGAATGGATGTTGAATTTTCTTGAATGCTTTTTCAGCATCTATGGAGATGATCATGTAGTTTTTGTCCTTTTTGTGTATGATGTTGATGGATTTTCTAGTATTGTACCATCCTTGCATCCCTGGAATAAATCCTCCTTGATCATGATGGATGATCTTTTTGTATGTATTTTTGAATTTGGTTTACTAATTTGCATCTGTGTTGTTCAGGGATATTTCGTTTCTAATTTTCTTTTTTTGTGTTGTCTTTGCATTGTTTTGGTATTAGAGTGATGCTGGCCTCATAGAATTAGTTTGGGATTATTCCCTCCTCTTCTTCTTTTTGAAAAACTTTAAGGAGGATGGGTATTAGGTCTTCAGTAAATGTTTGATAAATGCATTGGATTCTTCTTAAGGCTGCTGAGTAGCCATACGTCTGTCCTGGAATGCCATCTAGAGTCATTTGAGAATAATAAGGTGAGTAGTCAGCTCCTCAGTTTGAGTGGGTGAGGGGAATCAAAGTTTACATGTTGCATCTGCAAGGCTGAGTTCTGTTTTACATTATTCTTTTCCTTTTAATTACCTGGATTGTGTGTTTGGAATTTTTCCACTTGGCATCATGCTTTGTGCATGCTACATATTTTCTAAATTAAAGAGTGTCCTAGTGCAGGAGTACTGGGACTGAGATCAGAGGGAGCCACATCCAAGTTCTGAAACTACGTTTTACTAGTTGTATAAACTTGTGCAGGTAACTTCCTTTCTCCAAAACTGAGCTTTTTCATCTTTAAAATAAAGATAATTACATTACTATCTTAGATTTATTACTGTTAAATGCTCTTGGCTATATCAAATGTGTAACAAATATTAATTTCTGTTATAGAATACCAACTGATACATGCTGTGCATATGTCAAGCAATGCGTGGAGTCTACAGCTTCCATGCTATGTAAGACAATGTCCCTTGGCAGTTTTGTCTCATGGAGGACATCTGCCCAGTACATTAATTGGCATGGTGGCTTCTTCTAGAAGATACCCATGGGGCTGTTCTCTTCAGCTCTCCCTTTTCTAATAATTGCCTTACCCTTACTAATCCTTAATGTGTCTGTAAGAGTCACTGTGCTAGTAAAGTGATTCTGTTCTTTAAATACTATTAATTGGCATGTCATTATCCCCATTCTTCAGTTTTTTTTATTTGTAATATGAGGATAGTATTATTTTCTACCTCATAGATATATGAAGGGAGCGAATGGGTTAATACATGAAAAGCACATAGTAAGCAAAATATAAATATTATCATTTTTATCACTGCTGCCACTTACTACTATACCACCTCCAACCCTAGGAGCTCATAATCTATACAGGAAGCAGCACTGGGACATATTAAAGCTAAATAATAAAATAGGAGAAGAGTCAGCAGAATCGGTTCCAAAGGAAAGGTATTCATCCTGAGAATTATAGGAATTGAGCAGATGTATAGGGAGGACTCTTATCTTGAAGTCCCTTGATTGGAGGAAGCCTCAGTGTTCTTCTCATCTGATACCCAACAAGACACATGAGCCTAAGTATTGATATCTCTGATGTATTGATATCGCTGATGTACAATTGTCCAGCCCTTCTTTGCACACTTCTCAGTTAGGGAGCTCACTTCTGTGTGAAGCAGGTGGAAGTAATCTTAAATGACTCTGTCAAGTACCAAGTCACGTAAGCTAAGAAACTAAAAGTTAACCTCTACTCTTTTCCCCCTTAATCATTTCTTTGCCCCCTATTTACTTATAAAGTCTTATTAATTACCCTTACTCCTCCCCAAGTGCAAGGTACTTTGCACTTATTGGGAGGGATGTAGTTTCTGAAGACCATGCATAGCTGAAAACTTAGCATAAGTTAAGACTGAACCTGTAGAAGACAGACATTTCTGTTTACCAGCTAAGGTGTCACTGTCCTATGCTTATAGTATCAACAAAGCTTTGATAAATTTGATAAACTATATTTGGTTTGACAGTTTTGAAAAGAACCAAGTGTTAATATATTTTACATTCAGGGAATTCACATTATTTCAAATTGTCTAGATAAAACAGAAACTTTAAGTATTTTTATATCTTACTTCCAAATCTATATAATCTGAATTTACATGATATATCTCTTGAATCTCTCCCTTCCTCAGCTTTATCTCTGCTTCTCTTTTAGTTCAAACACTCATCATCTCTTTCTGGATTGTTGAACTTCCATTTTATATTATGATTATAGTATTTTTTTAATGTGTCTATATCCCTATCAGTCTGTAAATTTGAGAGTGGGGAATAATTTCTGTTGATCTTTTTTCTTCCATCTGTCTTCTTCCTAGGTTCGCCCTCCTTGTATACACACATACACACACACAGAGTATCTGAAAATATTACCTCATTCAGTCTTCCCAGTAACTCTAGAAAGCAGGTACATTATTTTCTTCATTTTTCAAGTTAATATATTGAGGCTTAGAAAGGTTAATAAACTTGTGTAAGGTCACGGCATTCATAAGTGATAGAGTCAGCATTTCAACCCAAGTATCCCTGACTCCAAAGTCCATATTCTTCTTTCTGCCATGCCAGAACTCTATTCCCAACAGTTCTCTTGCCCAATTTAAGTTTCTCAAGGACATACACTGTTCCTATTTCCTCTTGATTTTGGTGGCATTTAGCCTAGGAACCTACAGTCACATCGAGGCTGGCATTCAGGAAAATTGATAATTGATATAGTGGTTATTCTGAAGCAGAACATAGGACTGGGATAAATGAGTGCTTAGAAGTGGAGCAACTGGTAGAGAAGTGGTGATGGTTAGATATGCCTGCCTTTGTAAGTAATGTTATGGCCATGGTCCAGAGTTCTACTTAGCTTAATTTTCATCCTTTGTTTTTCAAAATGATATGAGCCAGACTGAAAGGCCTTTAGATCTGGCAGAGACTTTGATGTTCCCTCAGCTACCTGCTTAGTCACAACTGATTTGGGATGCTTGATCAAATGAAAGAGTTAAGAAACCAAGTACTGGGGCCCTGGGTCAGCCCGGTGGAGCCTCTCTTTTCCTGCCACCTCACCCGTTGTTCTCAGGAATGCTGGCACGCTTTTTGCTTCTCAAAGCCCCAAGATTCATTCCCACTCAAGGCTGATGTGCCAGTTACAGCCTCTGTCTGCAACATCCTTCCTATTTCCTTTGCCTACCCAATTCCTATTCATCATTTGGTTTCAGTGTAAACATCTCTGGTTCAGAGAGGTCCGTTTTGATTTTCTAGACTAGGTTATGGGTTTCTGTTAGGATCTTGTTGAAATAAACCTTTGTACTTAACACCATACAATAATTACATAATTATTTCATAAGCATTTGATGCCTCTTTTGCACATCTGACCATAAGCTACTCGAGGGCAGGGACAATGTCCATTTCATTCATCATTCATGTCTGCCACAGAGCACAGAAATTTGGACATGATAAATGCATAATAAGTATTGATGATGGGTAGATGAATAGATGAATAGATTTCCATGTTTCTCCTCACTGTAGGGAAATACAGTGAGAGAAAAAAAGAGATGACTTTCAGTTTCACCTGTAGAACATAATGTTTCAGTAAAAAGAGATTTCATTTTCTGTACTGTTGTTTTCCTAATGTTTGTCATTTAAATTTTAACTTTATTTGACAGTACCACTTACATTCCTATAAGGATGAAATTGAATAGATATATTTCAGAGTAACCCAGGGTGACCTGAAGGCCTAGGTAGCCCGAGCTTGCTAGAGGGTGAGCTGCTTTTTGGCACCGGGGCAGAACAGCATGCGCACAGTTGAACCTGCACTTTCTCCTTCACCGTGATCCTTAAAAATCAGATGCAAATCGGATAGTAACACTCATCTTCAGTTCTGGAATGTGATGCATTTTAAGGTCATACGTAATGAAAACAATGAGAGCCTAAGTTAAATTAGAATTTCCCTCCTTACATTCAACATGTTCACAAGTTTGTAGGGCTTACTCTTTTTCTGTCTTTTAACACCAAAAAGGTGATTCATGCTTACCATGAAAATATTACTGGGCAGTTGTATGTAAGGTGCCAGGCTGGTGTGGAAAATGACAGAGCACACTGAGGAGGTTTTAGATTTTCCTTAGAGAGTCTGCAATGATAATAAAATTTAACATTTAAATAGGCTGACCATACTATTTATCTTACCAACCCAGGATGCTCATGAGAATAAATGAGTGTTATTAATTATTAATATGGACTAACCTGCATAAACCAGTACCATGTGGGTTAAGCCTGGACATCCTATATTTAATACTGCTTTGCAAGAACAATGACACAGATGTCTCATGTAGTACATGATGAATTACCAAGTAAATTTCACAGTTCATAATGATTCTAGAAATTCAGAGAAGGAAGGTGGTGGTATCACTCCTTACTGCTGGGTGGTGAGGGAAGGCTGTAACAAGAAGGTATAACATGAGCTGCATTTGGAAGGATGGACAGGATGGGTAGGTGGTGAGAGGAGCATATTTGGCCTTGTGAGCTTAAGTGTGGAGGTGTTTATCAGGGGTTAACTGGTTGATTTTTTTATTATTTTACCCAGAGTGAATTGATGAAAATTATCAGTATCTTAAGAAAGAAGAAATATGTGGTCGATACTCCCACTTTCCAGCCCTGCTCACTGTGGAATCCTGCAAACCCCACAGCAATCCCAAGGCCTGCAAAGATCTTGGCATTTCCTGAGACGGTACCCACAGTGACGCGTCTCTTTCTCCTTGCCTGTCTCCTCCTCCTCTTTCCTTTTTCACTCTCCTTTCCCCTCCTCTTCCCACTGTCCTCTGTGGACCACGCTCTCCCTCACACACTCCTCCCTGGTTCCTCTTGGGTCCTGGGCACTGGAGCCAGAACAGTACCAACCAGGACATGCTGGACTTTCAGGGTCATCATTCCAAAATTAGAAGCTGAGGCTCTGGGGGCTGGGTGACTGGTTACCTCTTTTCCAGGGAATATTATTTCCTCTAGGCTCCTGAAATTCCCTCTGTACCAGTACTCTCTTCTTTAGATGGCCAAAGACCCAACAGGGGCATTTCCAATGAAGGGTACATTCTTTGTCTCTTCTTCGTCTGTGAGCCAACGCTTAATATTCCTTCTAAAAGAGAGCCTGCCATCATTTTTCAAGAGGATTTCTTTTAAGACATCTGGATTGCTGAGCATAATTGTTCTGGTCCTGCCTAGAGAGCTTATCCATTTACAGCTGTGAACTACAGTCTCCCCTCAGCCAAAGTGGCTTGAAAGGAGTTGTGTTCTCAGATAGGTGTTCCCATAAGCTTTCTCAGAGCCTCCAGGACTCTGCCCAGTTAACACAGGCAGTAGGGCAGGATATTTGAGTACATTAATGGTAGGTTTTTATTTTTTATCCTGATGAAAAATGTACAACTTTTCAAGTATACAAATAGTTTGTAATTTATAAGGAGGTTGTGTGCTCTTCACAGTTGTCATATTTGCAAACATTTTTCTTCCTCTTGGAAGTTCTAGGTAATGCTCTTTCCCCACCTGCAAACAGTGTGCCCATCACTGCAAGGTGCAGGGAAGCATGGAGAACCAGGAGAAAGGGCAGTTTTGTACGAGAGAGAAAGAACTTATTTTAAATCAGAACTGTGAATAGATGCATATTCCTTCTAGTGGGGCAAAGAAGGAGCCTAGAGATATTTGGGAAAATTCTGTTCATGGGGATATTGGGACAAATTATAGGCCCCCATGGTATGAGGAGTAGGGATATTATTGAGCCCCAAGAGAGAGGGAAATGCTGCCATTTGCAACAACATGGATGGACCTTGAGGGTATCATACTAAGTGAAATAAGTCTGACAGAGAAAGACAAATGGAGTATGATACCATTTACATATGGAATCTAAAAAGCTCTGTTTCTCATAGAAACAGAGTAGAATGGTGGTTATCAGGGGCTAAGGGTAGTGTTAGGGGGAATGGAGAGACGCTGGTCAGAGGGTACAAACTTCCAGTTATAAAATGAATAATTTCTGGAGCTTAATGTACAACATGGTGATTGTATTTAACAGTATTGTATTATTCTTTTGAGAGTTGACAAGAGAGTAGATGTTAAATGTTCTCACCACAAAAAAGAAATGGTAATTATATGACACAATGAGATACTAGCTAATAGTATCGCGATAATCACTTTGTAATACATAAGTGTATCAATCTAATTGATTTTATTTTAAGTCCTAAGGGCAAGACACTCTCACTGGTATTTGGTCACAAGGATCCCTGAAAGTTCAGAATAAGCTGGCTGCGGCTCTAGACAGTGGTTTCAGCATCATGTCTATCACTTAAATCTTTCACTTTTCCTCACACCTGGAAGAATATGCTTTCTCCTTTAAGTGAGTGGTATTCTTCTGGGAAGGAGACATACTTGTTGACATGGTATCCTTCCATGGTTCACTAATTTACAGCGGCTGCTTTTGATTATAGCCTCATTTTTTGGCCATTTTTGTTGTCTTTTAAATCAAATTTATTGTCACATTGCTCTAGAGAACAAAATAGTTACGAAAAAAGAAAATTCTCATTTAATTACTATTTGAAAGGCTTTTTATTAACCACTATGAGGGGAAATTTTCAATTTAGGTGTTTTTCAATTTAGGTTATGCATTGAAAATTTCTGAGGAGCTTCTGGTAAAATAGAATCTGTAGATTGCTTTAAGAGAATATGAAACTCAAAGCAATCTACAGATTCAGTGAAATCCTTATTAAAACTACAGTGACATTTTTTCATTCATGGAAAAACCAACCTTAAATTCTTATGGAATTTCAAAGGACACAGAATAACAAAACCAATATTGGAAAAAAAAAGTTTGGAGGTTTCATATGTCCTGATTTTAAAACACATTTTTTTTTTTTTTTTTTTTTTTTTTTTAGGTAATTATTTTTTATTGAAGGGTAGTTGACACACAGTATTACATTACATTAGTTTCAGGTGTACAACATAGTGATTCAACATTTATATACATGATAATTCTAAGTACCAGCTATCACCATACCAAGTTGTTACAATATTTTGACTATATTCCTTATGCTATACATTACATCCCGGTTGCTTATTTATTTTACAATTGGAAGTGTGTACTTTTTCTTGGTTGTTGTTGTTAGGGCATCTCTCATATTTATTGATCAAATGGTTGTTAACAACAATAAAATTCTGTATAGGGGAGTCAATGCTCAATGCACAATCATTAATCCACCCCAAGCCTAATTTTCGTCAGTCTCCAATCTTCTGAAGCATAACGAACAAGTTCTTACATGGAGAACAAATTCTTACATAATGAATAAGTTACATGGTGAACAGTACAAGGGCAGTCATCACAGAAACTTTTGGTTTTGCTCATGCATTATGAACTATAAACAGTCAGTTCAAATATGAATACACATTTGATTTTTATACTTGATTTGTATGTGGATACCACATTTCTCTCTTTATTATTTTTAATAAGATGCTGAAGTGGTAGGTAGATACAACATAAAGGTAGAAAACATAGTTTAGTGTTGTAAGAGAGCAAATGTAGATGATCAGGTGTGTGCCTGTAGACTATGTGTTAATCCAAGCTAGACAAGGGCAATAAAACATCCACATATGCAGAAGATTTCTCTCAGAACAGGGGGGGTGAGGTTCTAAGCCTCACCTCTGTTGATCCCCAATTTCTCACCTGATGGCCCCCCTGCGACTGTGCCTGTCTTAGGTTGTTCCTCCCTTGAGGAATCTTACCCGTCTCTGGCTAACCAGTCATCTTCCGGGGCCATACAGGGAAATGTTAAGTTGGTAAGTGAGAGAGAAGCCTTATTGTTTGAAATGGTTAGCTTTTTATTTCTTTGCATATTTATGCCCTGTGGCTTCTATGCCCAGCATTTGTCTTGAGGTATCTTTACCACTTGGAGGAGTTATGATACTCGGTAAATTTGATATGAGGCACGAATTCTATTTAAGAATTCGTTGTAATTAGGAAGGAAGAAGAAAAGCTATAGAAGTAGCAGGCGGGAGAAAACATGGGAAGATTGATTATTTCTTTGACATATCTTCTTGTAGAGTAACTTCAGCATGTATATATTTTAAGCTACTACTTAAATTGCGCACACACATTAACATAATAGGAGTATAGTTACATAACCAAAGCATACCTGTAATTACCAGCCATCTCCAGTGAGACCAAGAAAACCAGTTAGGCACCCTAGGCATTTGTGAAAACTTATCAATGATATGATGGTTATTATCTAACTGAATTTGAATAGTTTGAGAAAAATCAGACAAATTAAAACAACCCATTCCTGGGCACTGTTCACATCCCATATGTTCTTTTAACAGTAAATAGTCTGTAGTTGTAAGATTTTGGAGCGCTACAATTTGCACTTCTCCTAATTCTTGGTTGAGTTCCAACAGTATAGATCCAGTCAAATTTGTTGTTTTACTGTAAGCACAGGCCAGCTTAGATATCTCCTTCATTCCCATGGCAAGTCCAGGAGCTGGTGGGATGAGTGCATCTACAGCTGTAGCAGTGCGTGGATCTTTGTTGGGGTTTTTTGATGATCATCTTCTGGCATGAGTCTTCCCGAGAGTGCTGATGTTGGAAGTTCTCTTTCATATCGTTTCTTAGTTCATTTTCGGGGTAGCCCAATTAGGCTTTGAACCTCTGTAAAAACACAAACAGACCCTTTGCCTACACTTTTATATGTCCTTTATATCATTGTGTAGAACTCATTAGAGGTCACCACATAGGAACTGCATTTTTTTTTTTTTAATCATTAATCTACACTTACATGACGAATACTTACGAATACTTTGTTTACTAGGCTCTCCCCTATACCAGGTCCCCCCTATATACTCCTTTACAGTCACTGTCCATCAGCGTAGCAACCTGTTGTAGAATCACTACTTGTCTTCTCTGTGTTGTACAGCCCTCCCCTTTCTCCCACCCCGCTATGGATGCTAATCTTAATACCCCCCTACTTCTCCCCCCCTTATCCCTCCCTACCTACCCATCCTCCCCAGTCCCTTTCCCTTTGGTACCTGTTAGTCCATTCTTGAGTTCTGTGATTCTGCTGCTGTTTTGTTCCTTCAGTTTTTCCTTTGTTCTTATATTCCACAGATGAGTGAAATCATTTGGTATTTCTCTTTCTCTGCTTGGCTTGTTTCACTGAGCAAAATACCCTCCAGCTCCATCCATGTTGCTGCAAATGGTTGGATTTGCCCTTTTCTTATGGCTGAGTAGTATTCCATTGTGTATATGTACCACGTCTTCTTTATCCATTCATCTATCGATGGACATTTAGGTTGCTTCCAATTCTTGGCTATTGTAAATAGTGCTGCGATAAACATAGGGGTGCACTGATCTTTCTCATACTTGATTGCTGCATTCTTAGGGTAAATTCCTAGGAGTGCAATTCCTGGGTCAAATGGTAAGTCTGTTTTGAGCATTTTGATGTACCTCCATACTGCTTTCCACAATGGTTGAACAAGTTTACATTCCCACCAGCAGTGTAGGAGGGTTCCCCTTTCTCCACAGCCTCGCCAACATTTGTTGTTGTTTGTCTTTTGGATGGCAGCCATCCTTACTGGTGTGAGGTGATACCTCATTGTAGTTTTAATTTGCATTTCTCTGATGATTAGCGATGTGGAGCATCTTTTCATGTGTCTGTTGGCCATCTGTATTTCTTTTTTGGAGAACCGTCTGTTCAGTTCCTTTGCCCATTTTTTAATTGGGTTATTTGTTTTTTGTTTGTTGAGGCGTGTGAGCTCTTTATATATTCTGGACGTCAAGCCTTTATCGGATGTGTCATTTTCAAAGATATTCTCCCATACTGTAGGGTTTCTTTTTGTTCTATTGATGGTGTCTTTTGCTGTACAGAAGCTTTTCAGCTTAATATAGTCCCACTTGTTCATTTTTGCTGTTGTTTTCCTTGCCCGGGGAGATATGTTCAAGAAGAGGTCACTCATGTTTATGTCTAAGAGGTTTGTGCCTATGTTTTCTTCCAAGAGTTTAATGGTTTCATGACTTACATTCAGGTCTTTGATCCATTTTGAGTTTACTTTTGTATATGGGGTTAGACGATGGTCCAGTTTCATTCTCCTACATGTAGCTGTCCAGTTTTGCCAGCACCATCTGTTGAAGAGACTGTCATTTCGCCATTGTATGTCCATGGCTCCTTTATCAAATATTAATTGACCATATATGTCTGAGTTAATGTCTGGATTCTCTAGTCTGTTCCATTGGTCTGTGGCTCTGTTCTTGTGCCAGTACCAAATTGTCTTGATTACTATGGCTTTATAATAGAGCTTGAAGTTGGGGAGTGAGATCCCCCCTACTTTATTCTTCTTTCTCAGGATTGCTTTGGCTATTCGGGGTCTTTGGTGGTTCCATATGAATTTTTGAATTATTTGATCCAGTTCATTGAAGAATGTTGCTGGTAGTTTCATAGGGATTGCATCAAATCTGTATATTGCTTTGGGCAGGATGGCCATTTTGACGATATTAATTCTTCCTAGCCATGAGCATGGGATGCGTTTCCATCTGTTAGTGTCCCCTTTAATTTCTTTTAAGAGTGACTTGTAGTTTTCAGAATATAAGTCTTTCACTTCTTTGGTTAGGTTTATTCCTAGGTATTTTATTTTTTTTGATGCAATTGTGAATGGAGTTGTTTTCCTGATTTCTCTTTCTGTTGGTTCATTGTTGGTATATAGGAAAGCCACAGATTTCTGTGTGTTGATTTTGTATCCTGCAACTTTGCTGTATTCCGATATCAGTTCTAGTAGTTCTGGGGTGGAGTCTTTAGGGTTTTTTATGTACAGTATCATGTCATCTGCAAATAGTGACAGTTTGACTTCTTCTTTGCCAATCTGGATTCCTTGTATTTTTTTGTTTTGTCTGATTGCCGTGGCTAGGACCTCTAGTACAATGTTAAATAACAGTGGGGAGAGTGGGCATCCCTGTCTAGTTCCCGATCTCAGCGGAAATGCTTTCAGCTTCTCGCTATTCAATATAATGTTGGCTGTGGGTTTTTCATAGATGGCCTTTATTATGTTGAGGTACTTGCCCTCTATTCCCATTTTGCTGAGAGTTTTTATCATGAATGGATGTTGAACTTTGTCAAATGCTTTTTCAGCATCTATGGAGATGATCATGTGGTTTTTGTCTTTCTTTTTGTTGATGTGGTGGATGATATTGATGGACTTTCGAATGTTGTGCCATCCTTGCATCCCTGGGATGAATCCCACTTGGTCCTGGTGTACGATGGTTTTGATGTATTTTTGAATTCGGTTTGCTAAAATTTTGTTGAGTATTTTTGCGTCTACGTTCATCAGGGATATTGGTCTATAGTTTTCTTTTTTGGTGGTGTCTTTGCCTGGTTTTGGTATTAGGGTGATGTTAGCTTCATAGAATGAGTTTGGGAGTATCCCCTCCTCTTCTATTTCTTGGAAAACTTTAAGGAGAATGGGTATTATGTCTTCCCTGTATGTCTGATAAAATTCCGAGGTAAATCCATCTGGCCCGGGGGTTTTGTTCTTTGGTAGTTTTTTGATTACCGCTTCAATTTCGTTGCTGGTAATTGGTCTGTTTAGATTTTCTGTTTCTTTTTGGGTCAGTCTTGGAAGGTTGTATTTTTCTAGGAAGTTGTCCATTTCTCCTAGGTTTCCCAGCTTGTTAGCATATAGGTTTTCATAGTAGTCTCTAATAATTCTTTGTATTTCTGCGGGATCTGTTGTGATTTTTCCTTTCTCATTTCTGATACTGTTGATTTGTGTTGACTCTCTTTTCCTCTTAATAAGTCTGGCTAGAGGCTTATCTATTTTGTTTATTTTCTCGAAGAACCAGCTCTTGGTTTCATTGATTTTTGCTATTGTTTTATTCTTCTCAATTTTATTTATTTCTTCTCTGATCTTTATTATGTCCCTCCTTCTGCTGACCTTAGGCCTCATTTGTTCTTCTTTTTCCAATTTTGATAGTTGTGACATTAGACCGTTCATTTGGGATTGCTCTTCCTTTTTTAAATATGCTTGGAGTGCTATATACTTTCCTCTTAAGACTGCTTTTGCTGCGTCCCACAGAAGTTGGGGCTTAGTGTTGTTGTTGTCATTTGTTTCCATATATTGCTGGATCTCCATTTTGATTTGGTCATTGATCCATTGATTATTTAGGAGCGTGTTGTTTAGCCTCCATGTGTTTGTGAGCCTTTTTGCTTTCTTTGAACAGTTTATTTCTAGTTTAATGCCTTTGTGGTCTGAAAAGTTGGTTGGTAGGATTTCAATCTTTTGGAATTTACTGAGGCTCTTTTTGTGTCCTAGTATGTGGTCTATTCTGGAGAATGTTCCATGTGCACTTGAGAAGAACGTGTATCCTGTTGCTTTTGGATGTAGAGTTCTGTAGATGTCTATTAGGTCCATCTGTTCTAGTGTGTTGTTCAGTGCCTCTGTGTCCTTACTTATTTTCTGTCTGGTGGATCTGTCCTTTGGAGTGAGTGGTGTGTTGAAGTCTCCTAGAATGAATGCATTGCGTTCTATTTCCTCCTTTAGTTCTGTTAATATTTGTTTCAGGTATGTTGGTGCTCCTGTATTGGGTGCATATATATTTATAATGGTTATATCCTCTTGATGGACTGAGCCCTTTATCATTATGTAATGTCCTTCTTTGTCTTTTGTTACTTTCTTTATTTTGAAGTCTGTTTTGTCTGATACCAGAATTGCAACACCTGCTTTCTTCTCTCTGTTGTTTGCTTGAAATATCTTTTTCCATCCCTTGACTTTAAGTCTGTGCGCGTCTTTGGGTTTGAGGTGAGTCTCTTGTAAGCAGCATATGGATGGATCTTGCTTTTTTATCCATTCTATTACTCTGTGTCTTTTGATTGGTGCATTCAGTCCATTTACATTTAGGGTGATTATTGAAAGGTATGAATTTATTGCCATTGCAGGCTTTAAGTTTGTGGTTACCAAAGGTTTAGGGTTAGCTTCTTTACTGTCTTACTGTCTAACTTAACTCGCTTGTTGAGCTATTATAAACACAATCTGATGATTCTTTATTTCTCTCCCTTCTTATTCCTCCTCCTCCCTTCTTCATATGTTGGGTATTTTGTTGTGTGCTCTTTTTAGGAGTGCTCCCATCTAGAGCAGTCCCTGTAGGATGCCCTGTAGAGGTGGTTTGTGGGAGGCAAATTCCCTCAACTTTTGCTTGTCTGGGAATTGTTTAATCCCTCCTTCATATTTAAATGATATTCGTGCTGGATACAGTAGTCTTGGTTCGAGGCCCTTCTGTTTCATTGCATTAAGTATATCATGCCATTCTCTTCTGGCCTGTAGGGTTTCTGTTGAGAAGTCTGATGATAGCCTGATGGGTTTTCCTTTGTAGGTAACCTTTTTTTTCTCTCTGGCTGCCTTTAATACTTTGTCCTTGTCTTTGATCTTTGCCATTTTAATTATTATGTGTCTTGGTGTTGCCCTCCTTGGATCCCTTGTCATGGGAGTTCTGTGTACCTCTGTGGTCTGAGAGGCCATTTCTTCCCCTAGTTTGGGGAAATTTTCAGCAATTATTTCTTCAAAGACATTTTCTATCCCCTTTTCTCTCTCTACTTCTTCTGGAATGCCTATGATTCTTATATTATTTCTTTTATATTGATCACTCAGCTCTCTTAAAATTCTTTCATTCCTGGAGATCCTTTTATCTCTCTCTGCATCAGCTTCTCTGCGTTCCTGTTCTCTGTCTTCTAGTCCATTAATGGTCTCTTGCATCTCGTCCATTCTGTTTTGAAGTCCTTCCAGAGCTTGTTTTATTTCTGAATTCTCCTTCCTTAGTTCTTGCATATTTCTCTGCAAGTCCATCAGCATGGTTATGACTTTTGTTTTGAATTCTTTTGTTTTGAAGGCTAAATCTATCTCCCCAGATTCCTTCTCAGGGGAAGATGTAGCAGATGCCGAAGCTGTCTGGGTTAGTCTTGTCTGAATCATATTTTTTTGCCTTTTCATGTTGACAGGTGCTATTGACTGTCAGCAGGGAGGGCCAAAATTTTCACTTACTACTGGCCTTTCTTTACTGGGACAACTGCGACCCCTAGTGGCTTGTGTTGGGTAATTGCGTGTAGAGTGGGTCTTTGTGTCTTGCCTGGCCGGAAGGGAGAAATTTCCCTTTCTGTGGGCGGAATTTGTCTCAGGCTGCTTCTCTGCTTTCGCAGCGCCCGGTGGGGTGATGGATGGGGGGGCTGCTTGACTGTTTGCCTCCGTGAGGGGTCTCAGAGCTGTTGCCCAGGGGGTTAGTGCGCCCGGTTTTCCCTGTAATTTCCAGCTGCTGTACTGTGACCTGGGTTGTTTCCGTCAAGCTGTTAAGTCCCTGTCCCTTTAAGACTTTCAAAAAAGCCCCCGCTTTTCTTTGTCACAGGGGCATCAGCTTCAGCCCCCGCTCTGAGGTCTTACCCCCTGTTCTCCCAGTATCCAGGGCCCCCTGGGCACGTACTGTGTCTGCGTTCTGGCCCGGATGGCTGGGGCTGGGTGTTCGGCAGTCCTGGGCTCCGTCTCCCTCCCGCTCTGCCTATTGTTCTCCCGCCCCGAGCTGGGGGGAGGGGCGCTCGGGTCCCGCCGGGCCGAGGCTTGTATCTTACCCCCTTTCACCAGGCGCTGGGTTCTCGCTGGTGTAGCTGCAGTCTGGCCACTGTCCTGCGTCTTCTGGTCTCTCTTTTAGGGCTAGTTGTGTTTGTTGTATTTTCAAAAGTATATATGTTTTTGGGAGGAGATTCCCACTGTCCTACTCACGCCGCCATGTTGGCTCCGCCTCTCTAAAACACATTTTAAAGCTACAATAATCGAAATGGTGTGGTAATGATCTAAAGATAGACATATAGACCAATGGAATAGAATACAGAGCTCAGAAATAAACCCTAGTCTCTATGGTGAAATGATATTTAATAAGGGTGCCAACCCCACTCAATGGGAAAAGGGCAGCTTCTTCAACAAATGGTGTTGGAAAAAACTGGATTCCACATGCAAAAGTATGAAGTTGCACACTTATCTTACACCATATATAAAAATTAGACTTAAACAAAAGACTTAAAACTATAAAAGTTCTAGAAGAGAACAGGGGCAATAGCTTCACAACGTTGGGTTTCAAAATAATTCCATGGATATGATATCAAAAGCAGACCCAGCAAAAGCGAAATAAGTACTGGCACTACATCAAATGACACAATCAGTAGAGTGAACGGCAAACTGTGGAATGAGAGAAAATATTCACAAATTTGTATCTGATAAGGGGCTAATATAAAGAAACAACTACAGTTCAACAGCAAAAATCAGATGACCTGATTAAAATATGGGCAAAAGACTCGAATAGACACTTCTCCAAAGATGATATACAAATGACCAACAAACATAGGAAAAGATGCATACCACCGCTAATTAGAGGAATGGAAATCAAAGCCAAAATGAGGTATCACCTCCCATCCGTTAGGATGGTTACTATAAAAAAAAACAGGAAAAAACAGGTGTTGGTGACAATGTGGAGAAATTGGAACTCTTGTGAACTATTATGGAGAATGTAAAATGGTGCAGCCACTATGGAAAATAGTTATGGTAATTCATCACAAAATTAAACATAGAATTATTGTATGATCTAGCAGTTCTGCTTCTGGGTATATATAAAAGAATTTTATATAAAAGAAAGTGGGATGTCAAAGAGATATTTAAATACCCATGTTCATAACAGCATTATTCACAATAGCCAAAAGGTGGAAGCAAACCAGATGTCTATTGATGGATGAATGGAGAAAGAAAATATGATCTGAACCTACAGTGAAATATTATTCAGCCTTAAAAATGACTGTCACATGTTTCAACATGATGAACCTTGAAGACATTTTGCCAAGTTAAGTAAGCCAGCTGCAAGGAGACGAACACTGTGGTACCACTTGTATGGGATACTTAGTCAAATTCATAGAGACTACTATGAGAAAAAAGCATACATAGAGAAAACAGAACGATGGATGCCAGGGCTGGGGGGGTGGGGAACAGGGAGTTTTACTTAATGGGTATAGAGTTCAGATTTTACAAGACAAGAATATTCTGGAAATTGATTATACAACAATATGAATATACATAACACAACTGAATTTTATACTTAAAAATGCTTAGGATAAAAAAACTTCAGAACATTATACAAGAGTCTCTGGGGTAGGAACCCAGTGTTGGTAGTCCTACAAAATTCTCTGGGTGCCTGAGGTGTGCAGCAGGGTTGAGAACCACTGGGAAGGAGGGACGGGTAAGGACCAGTCCTGCATCAGGGGTTCATCCTCTGGAAGGAACGTGCATGAGTATGTTGAACACCAGAGAGTCATTTTGTTGTGACAGGGGCCTTCAACACAAACCATCATGAAAATCCAGAAAGCAAAGACCTTCCTTCCAGCATTCGGTGAGTTTTCAGGCACTTGTGCCTGGCTTTGAAGAATCACTAGGGGTTGACAGGATTGCCTGAAAGGGGAGAGAGTGTCTGCGGTTGCCCCAAAAGGATAAAATGCCTGGCATGACTAGGAAATGGAGGGGTATCTAGTTTCACTGGAGTACGTAAAAGGTGTGTGTGTGTGTGTGTCTGTATGTGTGTGTGTGTGTGTGTGTGTGTCTGTGTGTAAGAAGGTAGTGGTAAAGAATTAAAAATTCAAAGACAAGCTGATGCCAGGTCTTGAATGTCAGGCTAAGAAGGTTAAATATTATTCAGCAGGCAAGGGGGAGTCATTGCTTTTTTAGCCAAGGAGTGAAAAATCTAAAACAGCTGGGTAATTAAAAATCCAGAGTGATAAGAACTATGTTTGAAAAGATATATTTTACTCTTGCCTAAATGCTATGTACCAACCAATACTTTTGAACTTCCTGTTCATATTTCATGCAGGCTTTCAACACGTTCTTTCATTTTCCCCTCTGTGGTCCAGAGCCTTCTGTTTCCTCCGACCTGATGCTCCCTAGGCCCCAGTTCACCCAGTTGAGTACATAGAATTCACTCCACCTTGGGTCCCATCCAGTGGGCCCAGGCACGTTGCTAAGCTGAAACAGTCTGCCTCTGAACAACTCTCTTAAGGGAGGGCAATTCATGTTTGAAAGATCAGTGGTGACTCATCCACAGCAAAAACCGCTTTGTATGATTCCTACACGGAGGCTGCTGATCTTGATCAGGACCGCTGGGGCCTTTGGGAACAGCACGCAGCCCCTCGTCAGTTTGCTTCCTTCACAAGTGTCTGCTGCTTTCCCCTGGAAAGCCTGGACTCTTGTATTTTGTAGAATATTTTCAGCTCTGCTCCTGGACCCTGACATTTTGAAACAACTAACCTGCTTTGTTTGAGAAATGCATTTAAATAAATTAATGAAACCACCACTTTGAATGAATCCTTTTAGGCTGCTTACAGAGAAATTTTGAAAGGGCAATATTATCACTGACAAAAAGTGCAGCATCTGAGCAATTTGAGATCCAGAAAGCTGAGCAGGGAGGCAGAACATAATGACAGAGTTTTACCTATAGCAAAACCATTAAAGGTCGCCTAACAGAAGGACAGCGGCAATAAAATTTGCTTTCAAATTATAAGATTAAAGAACATTCCTTGAGAAAGTATTATTACACAATGTCAAAAGAAAGAGAGAGATTAAAATGGGTAGAAGATGCAATCACAGCTGAGATAAATTCTACTTTCTCTGGGGTTTGCACACCCTGCCTTCTCTCCGCCTCAGTGGACTGGGGTGGGTTGGAGAAATTAGCAAGTGCTCCTCTCGCCACACAGATCTTTCCCCCACTGAGAGTTCTTTTCCCCTCTGGCTTACTGAAAACATACTTGCCTACCAGGGAAACCATGTGGAGGAGTGGAGAGTGTCTTTGTTAATGGCGCCCGCTGGAGAGGACAACATTAAAAATTCTTTAAAATGAAAGGCGCAATTTTGAGTTTCCAAGTCATTAGGCAGGTTTATGACTTGTCCATTTGCAAAGGAGCTGATGGGATTCTCTGAATAGCCATTTCACTTGAAATTGGCTCATCTCACACATGGCTTTTGCTCAGTTTTCCCTCCATGCCCGGAACTCCTCTGGTGTGGGCTGAGGCTTTCTTGGGAAGGCATGGGAAAAGCCTGCCCTGCCTTCTCTGCAGCACCATTTTACTTAAGCGCTCGATCACATTAACAAGGTTGCAGAGAACTCTTCGCAATGAGTGAGTTAAATCAAATACAAGTCTGCTTTGTACTCCTGTCAGTTCTAGAATGTGTACCGTGCCCAAGTTCTTCACAGATGTTAGCTGAGAATGAACCTGCACAACTAGAGAAGGAAACAATGCAGGTGCTTATTAGCATTTTAAAAATATTTGAATATACTCCTTGAAAACAAATTTCATGCAAGTGACACACTTTGTTCACACTTAACACAAAGTGGCAGGAGATAGGGAGATCATGTAATTTGACTATTTGTCATATAATAAATAATAAGGTGTTACTCTGAAAAAGTGGAGGCCTTCTAAGTGTATTGCCAAGCTGGTCATTAATTCTTCCTTATTCAAAATGTCTCTGCACAGACATTGAATGTCCTTTGTGCCTTCTGGCCTTCCTGTGCCTACCCGGTTTCCTTGCTACCCTGAAACTTTCTCAAATTTTAGCTCTCTGGGTAGCTTGCCCATGCCACCTCCTGCCTCAGTGCCTGTGGGGAGAGTGGGAAATTCTGGAGAGATGCTGCAGAGCTGAAGCCAAAGTCAAGTGTGTGGAGGCCACAAGCTGGCTGGCACAGTCCTGATTCAGGGATGGCTAGGCATCTTGCTTTGCTTCCAGTACCTTGGCTGGAAGGACACAGCATTAGTGGTAGTGCAGCAGAGCTCCCGGGATGTCCCTGCTGTGAGGATCAGTGCCCCAGTGTGTGGTCTCCACCCTAGTCAGTGGGGCAAGAACTCTTGCTGTGGTCCTCTTCTGCAAGTCAGAAGCATTTCCAGGAAGAAACCGTCAGTCCTCCTTCTCACACACAAAACAAAGAGAACTTAATTTGAAGCAAGTATCAAACCATTTCTCAGCTAAGAACTTTGGGCTTCTCTACAGCTGGGTATCTCAGCATCAGTGATCCCACCCCAGGAACAAAGGAAACCTGCCTGTTTATGTCATCCTTGTCTCTGTTCTGTTCCCTTTAACTACTTTTTTTTAGTTCCAATCACATCCAAAGGGAATCTTGGAGTTTCATCCCTGTGGTTAGGAAATGTGTCCTGTGTCATGGATATCCCAATGAACAGATGGAACTTCCCTATGTTTTTTTGCCCAGGTCTGAGGTCAATCTTAATATTTTATCATACTTTTCTTTGAGTTTAGAATCAATTTAGAAAATAGATGAAAGCATCAGAGATTAAAATGTCAACTTTATTATCAGAAATCTGAATTTAAGAAGGTGGATTAGATAGGCATCTACAAATTACACCTCCTAGTACTTCCATCCAAGTCTAGACTTTGCATCCATCCATACCATAGAGAGGCTGGGCATACCAAATAGATGTTTATATGTGATTTCCTGTCTCATGTCTGTCAAGCTGCTGTAGTGGGGAAGAAAGTGAAATGCCTGTGTCCTGGATCCTTAACCTATAGACTTCCTGATGGGAGCAGAGTTAGAGCAGAATGCATCCTTTCTGTAGTAAGGGGTAGAGTTATGGAGAGACAGAGAGAGAGAGAGAGAGAGAGAGAGAGAGAGAGAGAGAGAGAGAGAGAGAGAGAGAGAGAGAGAGAGAGAGAGTGCTGAGACATTTACATTCAGTTGGTTACATGTGGATGACTTAATACATGTTAACTAGAAAAAGTAATGATACTGAATGATATTTTTTGATGAGTTTTCAGAGCAGTGTAGAAATAAACACTTTAAACTTTGATAAACTAAATATATATGCTAAAATACAAGGGTGTACTCTTTGAATTAGAAGTATAACAAATAACCTCCAAGCCAGTAGATTTTAAAAACAGGATAAAGAAAACTTGATTGATTTGACAGACAAGAACAAAATACTTAAAAACTAAAGACAAACAACATTAGTTTTCAGAAAAAACTTAGGATAAAAAATAGCAAAGACAAACAACATTAGTTTTCAGAAAAACTTAGGATAAAAATAGCAATATTGATAAAAAGGGACACTTTATTATTTAAAAGGAATATCACTGAGAAGAAATAAATGGGTGAGAGTTGTAAGTACTTGTCAGTATACCTTTCCATCATATAAAAGAAATGAAAATTTAAAACAGATTGTGAAGATTAGAATAATATGCATACCAAGCTTGATTTCATAGATCCAATAGACACATCTAGAGAATGTGCATTTTTTCGAGGCATACAGAAAATTAATTAAAATTAGCCATGAATTAGGTCACAGAGGAAGTTAACAATTACATAAAATCATGTGCAGACAGACTGACAGGGGAATAACTTGTTAATGGGACTTATACTATCAAATATTAAAACATCTTGTAAAGTTGTAGTAACTTAAACAGTGTAGCATCAGCACAGAGAAAAGCAAATAGTGAAACACAGATGAGTGGAACAGAATGAAAAGACCAGAAACAGACTGAAGTTTCTATAGGAATTTGGTAGGTGACAGAAGAGCCCTTACAAATCAGTGGTGAGGGATGATCTGTGATAGAACAACTGGTTTTCCATATGAAAACAAAAGTAAGCTACATTTATGTCTCTTACAAACAAAATAAGTTCCACATGGATTAAAGACTGTGCAAAAGATGACTTTAAAACTCTTAGAAGAGCCTTTTGCAGCTGGGTCGTGAGAAACGTGGGCGAGCAGAAGTAGACGACAGTTAACTTGGAGATTAAAAATGGTGGTGTGAGAGGTGAGACAGAGAACTCCTCCCCAAACCACATATAATATGGACGTACAGTTAATACAATGTACATATATATAATATGAAATACATATAATCCAAAAAAAAGCAAAAGGAAAGAAGGCTGCACCAGACTGCATACACCTGGAGAAAAGAGTAGAACTCATGAAACAGCACAAATGCTGCTCCCCTGTGACCCCTGACATCACTCCAGGGGCTGAGCAGCTCCACAGACAAGAGCTTCTGGACGATAGAGGGCGCCACATACAAATATGAAATGTCAAAGGAACATGGTTCAGACCAAAATCTAACAAACACCAGGAAAAGGCCCGAGTGAAACTGACTCACCTATCTTCCAGAAAGAGAGTTCAAAATAAAAATCATAAACATGCTCCTGGAGGTACAGAAAAATATTCAAGATCTCAGGGATGAATTTAGGATGGAGATTCAATCATAAAGAAATTCCATATCTTAAACAAAACATACGATGGAGGGATTTAAAAGCAGACTAGATGTAGTAAAAGAGACAGTAAATGGAATGGAAATTAGAGAAGAGGAATACAAAGAAGCTGAGGCACAGAGAGAAAAAAGGATCTCTAGGAATGAAAGAATATTGAGAGAACTGTGTGACAAATCCAAATGGAACACTATTCGCATTATAGGGGTACTAGAAGAAGAAGAAGAGAGAAAAAGGGATAGAAAGGGTCTTTGAGGAGGTAATTGCTGAAAACTTCCCTAGTCTGGGGAAGGAGATAGTCTCTCAGGCCATAGAGGTGCACATGTCTCCCAACACAAGGGACTCAAGGAGGACAACACCAAGACATATAATAATTAAAATGGCAAAGATCAAGGATAAAGACAGACTTTAAAAAGCAGCTAGAGAGAAAGAAAATATCTCACATACAAAGGAAAACCCATCAAGCTGTCATCAGATTTATCAACAGAAATCTTACACACCAGAAGGGAGTGGCATGATATATTTAATGCAATGAAAAAGAAGGGCCTCGAACCAAGAATACTCTGTCTGGAAAGAATATCATTTAAATTTGAAGGAGGAATTAAACAATTTTCAGATAAGCAAAAGCTGAGAGAATCTACCTCCCATAAACCACCTCTACAGTGCATTTTGGAAGGACTGCTATAGATGAAGGTGTTCCTAGGGCTAAATAGCTGTCACCAGGGGAAATAAAACCACAGTAAAGAAAGTAGAACAATTAATTACTAAGCAGATGCAAAATCAAATCAACTACCCCCAACGTCAATGAAGGGATAGACAAAGAGTACAGAATATGATACATAATATATAAAGAATGGAGGAGGAAGAAAAAATGAGGAAAAAAAAAGAACCTCTAGGTTGTATTTGTGATAGCATACTAAGTGAGGTAATTAGAGTGTTAGATAGTAAGGGAATTACTCTTGAATCTTTGGTAACCACAAATCTAAAGCCTGCAATGGCAAAAAGTACGTACCTATTGATAACCACCCTAAATATAAATGGTCTGAATGCACCAATCAAAAGACATAGAGTCACTGAATGGATAAAAAAACAAGACCTGTCTATATGCTGCCTACAAGAGACTCACTTCAAACACAAATACATACACAGACTGAAAGTAAAGGGATGGAAAAAGATGTTTCATGCAACTAAAAGGGAGAAAAAAGCAGTAGTTGCAGTACTTGTATCAGACAAAATAGAATTCAAAACAAAGACAGTAACAAGAGACAAAGAAGGACATTACATAATGATAAAGGGGTCAGTTCAGCAAGGGGATATAACTATTATAAATATCTATGCACCCAACACCAGGTCACCTACATTGTGAAACCAATATTAACAGAATTAATGGGGGAAATAGAATGCAATGCATTCATTCTAGAAGACTTCAACACACCACTCACTCCAAAGGACAGATCAACCAAACAGAAAATAAGTAAAGAGACAGAGGCACTGAACAACATATTAGAACAGATGGACCTAACAGACATCTACAGAACACTCCATCCAAAAGCAACAGGATACACATTCTTCTCAAGTGCACATGGAACATTTTCAAGAATAGATCATATACTAGACCACAAAAAGAGCCTCAGTAAATTAAAAAACATTGAAATGGTACCAACCAGCTTTTCAGACCACAAAGTTATAAAATTAGAAACAAATTCATGAAGAAAATGAAAAATCCCACAAACACATGGAGGCTTAATAACATGTTCCTAAATAATCAATGGATCAATGACCAAGTAAAAACAGAGATCAAACAATATAAGGAGACAAATGACAACAATAATTCAACACCACAAAAATCTGGGGGACACAGCAAAGGCCATGCTAAGAGGGAAGTATACTGCAATACAGGTTTACCTAAGGAAAGAAGAACAATCCCATATGAAGAATCTAAACTCAATTAATGAAACAAAAGAAAGAAAGAAAGAACACATGAGTCCCAAAGTCAGTAGAAGGAGGGACATAATAAAGATTAGAGCAGAAATAAATAAAATTGAGAAGAATAAAACAATAGAAAGAATCAATGAAAGGAAGAGCTGGTTCTTCAAGACACTAAACAAAATAGATAAACCCATAGCCAGACTTATCAAGAAAAAAAGAGTCTACACAAATAAACAGAATCAGAAATGAGAAAGTAAAAATCACTATGGACAGCACAAAAATACAAAGAATTATTAGAGAATACTATGAAAAACTATATGCTAACAAACTGGGTAACCTAGAAGGAATGGACACCTTCTAGAAAAATACAATCTTCCAAGACTTTCCGAGGAAGAAACAGAAAATCTGAATAGACCAATTACCAGCAATGAAATTGAATTGGTAATCAAAAAACTAAACTACCTAAAAACAAGATCCCTGGACAAGATGGTTTCACTGCTGAATTTTATCAAACATTTAGTGAAGACTTAATACCCATCCTCCTTAAAGCTTCCAAAAAGTTAAAGAGGAGGGAACACTCCCAAACTCATTCTATGAGGCCAGCATCACTCTAATAACAAAACCAGGTAAAGACACCACAAAAAAAGAATGTTGCAGATCAAATTCCCCTGATGAACATAGATGCAAAAATACTCAACAAAATATTAGCAAACTGAGTTCAAAAATACATCAAAAGATCATCCATCATATCAAGTAGGATTTATTTCCAGGATGCAAAGATGGTTCAACATTAGAAAATCCATCAACATCATCCACCACATTAACAAAAAGTATAAAAAAAACACACGATCATCTCCATAGATGTGGAAAAAGCATTCAACAAAATTCAACATCCATTCATGATAAAAACTCTCAACAAAATGGGTATAGAGGGCAAGTACCTCAACATAATAAAGGCCATATATGACAAACCCACAGCCAACACCATACTTAATAGCGAGAAGCTGAAAGCTTTTCCTTTAAGATCGGGAACAAGACAAGGATGCCACTCTACCCACTTTTATTCAAGATAATTCTGGAGGTCCTAGCCATGGCAATCAGACAACAGAAAGAAATAAATGGCATCCAGACTAGCAAGGAAGAAGTTAAACTGTCACTGTTTGCAGATCACATGATATTGTACATAAAAAACCCTAAAGAATCCACTCCAAAATGATTAGATCTAATATCTGAATTCAGCAAAGTTGCAGTATACAAAATTAATACATATAAATCTGTTTCATTCCTATACACTAATGATGAACTAGCAGAAAGAGAAATCAGGAAAAACAGTTCCATTCACAATTGCATCAAAAAGAATAAAATACCTAGGAATAAACCTAACTAAGGAAGTGAAAGATCTATACTCTGAAAACTATAAGACACTCATGAGACAAATTAAAGAGATACCAGTAAATGGAAACACATCCTGTGCTCATGTATAGGAATAATTAATATTGTCAAAATGGCCATCCTGCCTAAAGCAATCTACAGATTCAATGCAATTCCTATCAAAATACCAAAAACATTCTTCAACGAACTAGAGAAAATAGTTCCAAAATTCATATGGAACCACAAAAGACCCCGAATAGCCAAAGCAATCCTGAGAAGGAAGAATGAAGCAGGGGGAATTATGCTCCCTGACTTTCAGCTCTACTACAAAGCCACAGTAAACAAGACAATTTGGTACTGGCACAAGAACAGTCCCCTAGACCAATGAAACAGACTAGAGAGCCCAGATATAAACTGCAACCATATATGGTTAGTTAATATATGATAAAGGAGCCATGGACATACAATGGGGAAATGACAGCCTCTTCAACAGCTGGTGTTGGCAAAACTGAACAGCTACATGCAAGAGAATGAAACCGGATTATTGTTTAACCCATACACAAAAGTAAGCTCGAAATGGATTAAAGACTTGAATGTAAGTCATGAAACCATAAAACTCTTAGAAGACAACATAGGCAAACATCTCCTGAATATAAGCATGAGCAACTTCTTCTTGAACCCATCTCCTTGAGAAAGGGAAACAAAAGCAAAAATGAACTCATGGGACTACATCAAACTAAAAAGTTTTTGTACGGCAAAGGACATCATCAACAAAACAAAAAGTATGGGAGAATATATTTTTAAATGACATATCTGACAAGGGGTTAATATCCAAAATATATAAAGAAACTTAGACACCTCAACACCCAAAAACCAAATAACCCAATTAACAAATGGGCAGAAGATATGAAGAGACAGTTCTCCAAAGAAAAAATTCAGATGGCCAACAGATACATGAAAAGATGCTCCACCTCACTAATCATCAGGGAAATGCAAATTATAACCATAATGAGATATCACCTCACACCAGTAAGGATGGCCAGCATTGAAAAGACTAAGAACAACAAATGCTGGTGAGGATGCAGAGAAAGGGGCACCCTCCTACACTGCTGGTGGGAATGTAAGCTAGTTCAACGATTGTGGAAATCAGTATGGAGGTTCCTCAAAAAACTAAAAATAGAAATACCGTTTGACCCCAGAATCCCACTCCTTGGAATATATCCAAAGAATACAACTTCTCAGATTCAAAAAGACATATGCACCCCTATGTTCATCATAGCACTTTTTACAATAGCCAAGATATGGAAGCAACCTTAGTGTCCATCTGTAGATGAATGGATAAAGAAGATGTGGTACATATATACAATGGAATACTATTTGGCCATAAGAAAGAAACAAATCCTAGTATTTGCAACAACATGGTGGAGCTGGAGGACATTTTGCTCAGTGAAATAAGCCAGGCGGAGAAAGACAAGTACCAAATGATTTCCCTCATTTGTGGAGTATAACAATGAAGCAAAACTGAAGGAACAAAATGGCAGCAGACTCACAGACTCCAAGAAGGGGCTAGTGGTTACCAAAGGGGAAGGGTGTGGGAGGGTGGGAGGGGAGGGAGGGAGAAGGGGACTGAGGGGTATTATGTTTAGTACACATGGTGTGGGGGGATCACGGGGAGAACAGTGTAGCACAGAGAAGGGACATAGTAGATCTCTGTCATCTTGCACTGATGGACAGTGACTGCATTGGGGTATGGGTGGGGAGTTGATAGTATGGGTAAATGTAGTAACCACATTGTTTTTTCATGTGAAACCTTCATAAGAGTCTATATCAATCATACCTTAATAAAAAAGTGAAATAAAAAAAAAGAGGTAGTGGGATGTTATCTAAAGAACTTTCTGTATTCTGTAAATCTCTAGACATCTGATGAATTGTTATTGCCTGGAGTTTAGTCATGTTGGCCAAAAAAAAATCCTTTTATTGTTACATTCTGAAACATGCCCAGGGCTTGACAGAATGTTCTCTAGGGACAAGATTCTCCTTTCATTAGATCATGCAGGATCATGCACAACTATGAAGTCCATTGCCTGTTTGTTTTACAGGCTGCTTATGAAGGTATAAACTTATGAATTCTACTGCCACAAATTCTTTGAGGACTGGAAGAAGACTCCTGTTCTCATTGATTGTCAGGTACAATATCCTCCCAAAGATCATCTGGTTCTTTGCTCAAAGTCAGTCTGTAGTCCAGCAGCATTTGCATCACCTGGGAGATTGTTAGACATACAGAATCTAAGACCCCATTCCAGAACGACTGAATCAGAATCTGAATTTCAACAAGATCCCACGTGATTTGTATGTACACTAAGGTTTGAAAAGCACTGATGTAGTCTAATTGTATCCAAACCTGGCAATGAATGAATGTTTAATAAACAGTTCTTTGTGTCTCACTTCCATAAATTAAAAGTTCTTTCATAAGTTTATAATGTCCTGGAATTTCTAGTTTTTTATTTTGAAGTAACTTCAAATTTACAAAATAGTTTCAAGAATATTAAAAAGCAACCCTGCCCTGGTATCCATACTGGATTGTTTGAGAGTAAATTGCCAACATACAGCCCCATCACTCAAGGAAAACTTTTGTATGTATTTCCTACAGTTGAGGACATTCTTCTCCCTAAGAAGAATGCGACCATCCAAATAAGGAAGTTAGCACTGATTTATTACTAATGTCTAACCATCTGACATTCTTGAGCTTTGCCAGTTCTTACTGTAAGGCCCTTTATGGGAGCAACATTAGTCTAGGCTGACAAGTTGCATTTCATTATATATCTTTTAGTCTCCTTCAATCTGGATCAGCTCTGCAGTCTCCCTTAATTTTCATGACCTTGACGCTTTTGTAGATCAGAAACCAGTTACTTTGTAGAATGCCCTTCAGTGTGGATTCGTCTGAAGTTTCTCCATATTAGAGTGTGCATTTATCCCCCAGAAATATCACATAAGCGATGCTGTGTTCTTCTCATTGCGTTTTATTGGCTGGTACATGATTGTGATTTGTCCTGCTAATGACGATACTAACTGTGATCTTTGACTAAGGTGATGGCTGCCAGGCTTTTCCCCTGTAAATTCGCTCTTCAACCCTTTATAATCAATAACTAGTTTGAGGAGTATTTTGAAGCTCTCACAAACCATATCACACTTATACACTTGAGTCTTAGTGACCATTGATGTTTCTTGGCTGAATTAATTAATGTTATTATGATTGTTGCTATATGGTGATTTTCACATTCCATCATTCTTTCTACATTAATCAATTGACATTACACTGTAACTAAAAACTTTCTCTTTGGGTTACTTACCTGTACTAGGATGGATCATGAATTCCTATTTTATTCATTGGGTTATAATCTGTTACTGTCTTTATTTATTTTGATACTTAAATTTTCCTAAGTTTGAGCAGAGCAGAGCCCCTTTGAGATGGCTTTGCTGTCCTTTTGATATGTTCCCATTATTCATTGAATATCTTATTTTCTGGCACTAAAAGAAGCTCCAGTCTCATCTTGTGCTTTCCCTGCCCCAGACCTAACTCAGCTATTTCTCCAAAGAGGCTGGTTTCCTTTAGCGAAGCATGATGTGTCATTGTTACAGGGTATCACAGCTGCCAGTTTTCAGAGGGCAGAGCTGGGGAACCCTTGCATGCATATACACGTATCTATACTAATTTCTGTATCTATATCATTTAGTATATGTAAATATTGAAAACCATAAATTTGTATCTTAAACTGAAGTTAAAATTCAACATTTCTGGCCTAATTTTAGGTTTTCTTTTTCCTTGCTTTATTTGTAGTTTCTTTTCCCAACGGTGAAAGGCCTGTTCATCCCATGATTCTCCATATACTTACTTATTTGAGAAATTCCCCCTATAAGCAACCGATATCCTGTCCCTGGTACCATTCTCCTGCCCCCGGCCCCTGCTGCACAAGCTCCTCTTGCCTCACTTGGGCTTCGACACCTCACACCAGACTGCTGCTATCGCCTCCCCCCTGCAGGGTGCCCTCCTCACCGTGCTCCCACATTTGGCGTGATGCCCTTCTCACTGTGCCTCACTCCTGTGTGATGCCCTCCTTGTGCCTTGCCCCTGGGTGATGCCTTCCTCTCTGTGCCTCACCCCTGCATGATGCCCTCCTCTCTGTGCCTTGCCCCTGCATGATGCCCTCCTCACTGTGCTCCCACATTCCGTGTGATGCCCTCCTCGCTGTGCCTCACCCCTGCGTGCTCCCACATTCTGCACTGAGCGGCTGCCACTGCCCCTCTGCCCTTGTTGAGTATGTTCCCTAACCATCCAGGCTCTGATACCCCTTACCAAGCTGCACAGAGGCTTGCCTTACCCTGTTTGGGCTCTAATACTGGAGGCCAGGCTGCCATTGCTACCCCTGCACCCTGCTTGGGCTCTAGTGACGCACACTAGACTGCCAGGGCCACTGTTTCTCTGCTCAGATATCCCCTTGGCCTGGTTAGACTCTGACATTGGGCTGTTGCCACTTTCTTCCCCGATCACCTTAATTTGTATCAATATTTCCTCTCTCCACTTGGTCTCTGCTGTTTGATGCCAGACGATGCATTCTCCCTACAGCATGGAGGCCCACATTGCTTGGCCTCACTTTGACTCCCTATGTTTTAAGCAAGCTGTTTGAATAATTCTTATGAGCAAGCCCAGCAATGAATTCACACTGAGCTGTGGGGGTCCACTTGGTGGTTCAACTTCTTACCCATTGCCATGATTTTCTGCATCATGCCTAAGATTTTATTTGTTGTCTTTTGCCCAAACTCCTTTAGGAAAGGAAGTTCATACAATTCCCTTACTACTTTTCAGATCTGAAATTCTATTCCTTCTCATTTATACCCTTTATTCCTTGTTCTACTTACTTAAGGCAAAGAACAAATTTGAATATATTAAGACAATCATAATATTTCTCTCTGTATCTTCTCCTGTATAATCCCCCAAATTCCAGGTCCTTCAATAAATACTTACATGCCACAAATTTTATATTCTTTAATATTTTAATTATTTTTGTTGGGAATAGTTTATTTTATTATTATTTGTCTTAAAATTTAGCTAGTGGTATAGTGACCTCACCTCCTTTAACTTGGAATGTATACCTTTATTAATTCAGCCTATGACCCATCTAATTTTCCAGCTCATATATGAACTGACTGTTCACTAGAACTCTTAGATCTTTCCTTCATAAATCTCTTCATTGTGTAAAAGAGGAAATAAATTCTTATAGAATTCAAGGTGATTTGACCCCAGGGTATAAGACTGCAGATTAAATATTTAAAATTACTGGTATATTTTTAAGATATTTTAAAACTCTTCATTTACTAACAAAAATGTCATGTGCTTATAATATTTCTTATTAACTTATTGTAGAATTCTTAAAAAACAGTTTTTCAAAGTTCCCTTGATTCTAGATTTATAATTTCTATAGATTTACATTAAAAAGGAGAATCTCCATATTAACTTACATCAGATCCATGATTTAGCAATAAATAATTTAGTTCAAATAAATTCTTAGGCATAACCTCAACATATAAACCATAAATCTGCCCTTATTGCAACTTGTAACACCATCTTAGATTTTTCCTCATCTCCTGGATGCCTCCTGAGGCCTCCACAGAACATAGAAGATGTACTAGTAGGATTATTAAGGAGCTTCAGAATATATTAAATAGTCATTTTGCCACAAATAGCTGGTCTGAAAGTGCAGCTTCCATTACTAGCCTAATAGGTCCCTTGTCTGAGTGCTGGAAAATGTACTGATTAAACTAAGCCCAGCTACTGCCAGGATGAATTGGTTGTTTCTTAAAGGAACGTGATGATTGGAGTGAGTCACTTAGAGGTGTCACAGAGAAAGGCCATCCATCCATCTATCCAAATTGTTATAAAGCACTAAGATCCCTAATTGGTGATAGAACAAATGTCTTAATTTCTCAAAGGAGGGTCACTAGCCAAGCGCATTGATGTGTTATTGTGAAGTGTCTTATGGATGGTGGATACCTTCACATCCCACATGCCCTCCTGTCTTCGTGCTAGATCACACTTTTGGGGGATCCTTCCCTTTGGGTGAGAGACAGGATATTCCTTAGTTTTTCTGGGGCTGTAATAACTTTTGGACTTAGTATTCAGGTAGTTGTAGAGGTCAGGTTTACTCTTATCTTTATCACTTTCCTTTCAATCATAGAAATATAGTTGTCTTTACCATGATTATAAATATTTTTGTATAAGTTTCTATAATAGAGTTGATAAGGGAGGGGAGACTAGCATTTATTAAGCAACTGCTACACACTGCCCAGCATATTAGATGTTTCCTTGCTTCTCTCTTAGGTGGCCCTGTCTCATCTCTCAGTCCCAGCTTTGACATCGTCTATGACTACTTTCTAATTAGGTCTATTTCCTGCTATTTTCAAAATTTTAATCTGGTGTATTCCATTGTAATTTTATAATGGTCTACTTATCATCTCTTATTCCCAGAGGATACAAGTTCCTTGAAGGTAGCAGTTATGGCTGTTGGATAAGTTACTCGTGAATTTATTCAACTATGAAAAATGGTGCACTATTAGGACCTCTCTCATAGGGTTCTTAGGGGTCTGAAATGAGTTAATAATGTACAGTCCTTGCAACTGTGTCTGACATTTAATAAATGCTTACTCCTACTCATGTTCTACAATTTCTGCAACTGCCATTAACAGCTACTTTTATTATTATTATATTATTATTATTATGACTACTATTTGCTTGTTAGACTATGTGCCAGCATAGAATGGATGTTTAATACAGTTTTTTTTGAGTGAGTGACTGCCCGATCTTCAGAGCCGTTGTATGAAGTTATATTATGAGGAAGATAAGGCTCAGAAGTGAAAATACCTTACCAAGGCGGCCCAGTGATGAGATGGGGACTGGGACTCAGTTCTGTCTGACCCCAGCGTGAAGGTGATTTTTTGTTATCTCCACCCCTCACCTCTTCAGGCAGCAGAGATTTTATTTTTACCACTCTCTCCTCCATAAAAATTCTGCAAAATTAAAATCTCTTAAAAAAGAAGTATTTTCGGATCTTGGCAAAAGGCTGGCTACTGGTTATATGGCCTTGTTTAAAGAGCAGCTTGTGTGTGTGCCTGCTTCCACCTGTGCCCCCACCCAGCCCAGGAGGGCCTGGGACCCATACAGCCTCAGAGTGAAAGCAAAAGTTTGCAGCTGGAGTTTGAGGGCGAAGTCCCCACTCCCCCAGGCTACCCAGGGGCACATTTCTCTTTCCTCCCTGCTCTGTAAGCCATGCTTGCTGTAACAGCCTCCCTGGGGCAGGCGTTGCCTCATCTGACAGGCCATAATTTGGGTCATTACACCCTCTCCTGGGCAGTAATGACAATTTCTCGTTTCTAGATCCTACCGCTGTGCAGTCGCCTCATGGGTGGGAGAGCTGATTACTTCTTCTCCTTGGCTGCTGGCTCCACCCTGGCAGTGCCAGAAGGGGGCTTCTAAGGGCCCCTTTCTTAGTCACATTACCTGTTTGCTGGCATGGCACTTGTCTTGGCAGAGATACAATGCACTGAAAATGGGAAATCTAGAAGGGCCACATTGGACAGTGCTATGACTTGGGAACAGTGTGAGAAACGGTAAAGGCCTCAAAAACAGCTCTGCATTTGACCCACAGAGAGGCATGTGCGCTCACAAGTTCTGGGGAAGCTTAAGCTCAGAAAAGCACCTACCTTAGTAAGAATTATTACAATAGCCTGGTTTAGGTCAGTTGCCTTCAGGAAATACATCTGGGTGGAATTGGTAGAGGGAGAAAAGCCAGTCCTCTGTGGGAAAGCTGGCCTGGGCAGAACTGCAGGGAGCGTCGAAGCAGCGGCTAGTGGATGTGGGAGACGGTCACAGAGGGGAGGCACCATGGCAACAGGTACATGTAATGGCGGCTGTGCCTGAGAGTGCTATCTAACCGTCAGCTTAACCAACCCAGCGTGGCACTTGGAGAGACGGCACGTGGTGTGATGGATTAAACACACCCACCCTGGGGTCAGACAAACTGTGATCCAGCCCTGTTCTGCCAATTACTCCTCTAGCAATGTTGGCAAGATGCCTCAGCACTCCAGCAGTTTCCTTTTTTGTCAAATAAAGGAATTGCTCTGAGCTTCCTAGGGTCCTTTGCATAGTGTTTTATGGCTTTAAGAAGCATCCATATTTCTATAAAATTGCCAGACAGGGTGCAGGGCTGCCTGTAGCAAATGTGTCTTGTCTTCAGGTCCCAGGAATCCTGAGCTACAGGGACTCTGGGTCCGAACTACATTCATTCTCAGCTCCTTACCCAAGGGTTGTGACTTTGTTAACTTAACATTTGTTAAGTGGAGCATAGTGTGCAGGATGGTGAGCTACAGTCTGACAACAGACCAAAAGGAAATTGAGTGAGAAGTTTATTCGTCGCAGCTCCCAGATGAAGTAGCTAACACACCTTGTGGGAGCGCACAGGGAGGTCAGGGCAGCTGCAGAGAGAGGGGACACCTGGGCTGGCGAGGGCTCTGGGGCCCGGGCTAGGGCTGGACCGGTCAGTTCAAACCCAAATGGCAGCATTTGGTAAGCCCCATGGGGGTCTTGTCTAAGGGTGCCTGGGGCAAACAGACCCTGGGAGGCGGGGGGCACTGTTGACCACAGGGCTGTCAGGGGAGTCCTCTCAGGGCCTGACATTCCCTGCGACTCTGTGTCTGCACTGGTATGAGGGCTGGTGTCAGATAAATGCCCCGCAGGCCTCTTGGCCACGCAACGTGCGTGCTGAGGCAGGCACACCGCAGAGCAGCTTAGCTCAGCTCTCACCACCGCGGCACTGGCTATGGGAGTGAGACCTCTGTAAGTACTGGGGACTTACTATCTGCCACACTCCTTTATCTCTTTCTCTCTCCCTTATAAACCTAGTTTTTAAGCTGCCAGAGACTTATCTTTTACCAGTTTTTTAATTGATGTGTTTTTGGGTTGAATTATTTTAAAGTTTAGGAGAGACTGGCTAACTTCTTTTTTTCTAAAGTGATTCCGTCACTGGTGAGAAGCAGGAGTAAGAGTGGCTTGGGTTCCTGGTTGAGGCCGTGTTCCCCTCTAAGAGCACCAGTGGGAGTTAGGAGCCCAGAATATCCCAGGTGATCAGCTCTCCCTCTTTACGTACACCTCGTGCTTAAAATGAGTATTGTCAGCAAAGGCAGGATAGATTATTCTCTTGAAATATGATCTCTGAATTCTTTATTTTATTTTCTCAAGTCATGGTATGTGTGAGAGAGGGGAAAGAACATAGTGGCCATTTAAATTCCTGTTAAACTGACAAGCAAACACCTCCAAACTGGGAGAGACTGTTGGTGACTCTGGTCATACATAGGGAAGCTGATGGTCAAGAGCGATGAGGGCAGAGTCTGCTTCCTGGGGTTTTTAGCAGGGGCCCACGTGGTTGAGTGCTGGCTCAACGCTGCCCAGATGGGTGCCTGTCACAGGTGAGGGATGGGGGATAATGTTCTGTTTATAATAGCTGCAGTCTGAATAAGCTTGTATTGTTTATAGGGGCCACTTCTCTGCCCTCCCTCTGCTTCTCTGCCAAGCCAGCCAGCGCTGAGGAATCTCTTTTTGGCAGACACCTTAGCATCCACTGTTTGAAGACTTCCTCCCAGGTTAGAAACCTCACTGGCAGGTACTGACATACAGTTCGCTGAACATTTGAAGGGTCGAGACCCTCACCACTTACTTCCAAGGATAGACTATGCTATTCAGCATCACTAAGCAGCTCTAGACATCAGGAAGCCACATGCATGTCAAGAGAGCTGCCTCTCCGTAACACAAACCCATGCTTTTTGGGGACATATACAGGTCTCCACAGCTACTCTTCAGAGAATGGAAGTCAGCACCCTTGACCCACCCATCCCAGGTCTTCTCTTCTCAAAGTTTTTTTTTTTTATCAAGTTCTTGGTTTCAAGCCTTCCTCCACCCTGGAGTTCCTCCCCTGAGTAATCTCCATTTGTGTACTGAGGTTTCCTACAAGCATGCCATATCTTTTCCTAAAGTATATCAATCAAGACCTGACTATGGGCTTTTAACTCTTTGGAAACATGAAGTGAAGAAGAAGTCTGGCCTTTGCTATGGATAGTTGGTCCAGGCTGGCTTCTATACGAGAGCAAGAAACCTAATACTCCAGGGAAAAGGGTCAGCTCTGGGCTTCAGGTAGTCACCCACACACTCCTCGGGATAGGGTCAGAGAGAAATGCTGAACTTGATCTGTTCTCCTTTTCCTTCTTCCATCGGGCAGGACACCACCAGCAAGTCAGCCTGCCCTGCAGAGGGGCCTTTAGCTGCCAGAGAACAGCATTTGCGTTCTGTTGCTGGTGTGTGTTAGTGCGGCACCTCTGCTCCCTGGTTCCCACCATTTCCCATTAAAGAATTTAGGTGTGCTCTCTCCAGCAATTATAGTTAACTCCTGAAAAAAAAAGACATTACCTTTTCCAGCTTTTATATTATCCTTAGCTCTATTTTGTCTAATTTGGGTCAAGTCCTCTGCCCCTGTCAAATAAGGAGATTAGAGGGGGATACTGCCAAGTTCCCTCCTGCTTTTATCAGGAGACTTCTCCCTGCAGGAAAGCCAGCCAGGGTGTGGCTGACACAGCTGGTCAGGTTGTCAGACTTGTCTGTACTACTTGGGCCTTTGGTAAGAAGCATGCTCATGGATGACTTAATCTTTCCCACCCTTGGTGTAAGCAGTTTACAGGAGGGAGATTTGGGAGCCCAGGAGTCTTCATCCCAAGACATAAGTGTCACCTCTGTGGTTGTATGGAGGGTATAGGAAGCAAACTGGATCTGAGAGCTGCTTGGGAGAGATCTCTGGAGCAAGGATTGGAATTAACCCAGGGTCTAGTCTCAACTCCAAGCCATCTTGAGCTTTGGGCAAGTCACCTGATCTCCAAGTATTAGTTTCCTTCTCATTACTTAAGAATGGAGCCCAAAGTCTTTTCCTGCTGTAATAGTCTGATTGAAAAATTTTTCTTTAGAAAAATTTTATACCTCTTAGATTTCCTGCTGCCAGGAACTAACCTCCTGGGAGACAGGGTTTACTTTCTTCCATCATATAGGAAGGAGTTGAAAAATCAGGTGCAATGCATTGTGCCACTCAGAACCAGTCCCTTTCACTACTGAAGAACATACTCTTCTCGGTGCTGGAGCTCTGCTTGTTGACAACTGTCAGCTGTCAGCTCTCTCCAGGCATTGCCCTTGGCTGAAAAGAACCCCCTGTCCCAAGGTTTCTGGTCCCTCCCTTAGAGGAAGACTTCATCTGATAACTTCATCCAAAATTTAGATAAAGTGACCAGGGAAATGCAGAGGGATTATAGAAATTATAACCAAGTCTAGGAAGAATATATATCCATAGGAACCAGGAGGGTAACATGCATATGGGAGTGGATTCTGAATGTGCTGCACCAAAGGGGACAGAGCATGAAGTTGGGTGAGTGAGAACCCGTCGGTATAGATGCCCTCTTCTGTAATACAGGACTTAACAACCTGGCAAGATCCTCAAGATACGGTGCTAACGTGTTGTTAGGATGGCTCTTAGAAGCATAAAGAAAGTGATGGCTCAAATCAAGTAAGGTAAAAATGCCAGAAGTGCTATGGCAGATGGTGGATCACAAGTCTCAGATAAATGAGCATGCTGGAATATGACATACCATGTAAGACTGGAAAATTCACCAGCTGGTTATATCTAGTGGGAGTACCCAGAGGATGCTCCATTTCTCAAAGCAATAAGAGATGTACTAGGAATAAGGGCACCAGAACTCCATGCAAGCTCTCTCTAAAGACTATGGCTGACAGTTGGAGAATTTAGAAAATTAGGTTCACTGATAGCAATGGGATGACAAGATCCCCGAATTAATAGAGGTCAGGTTGTGATGCTTAATGCACAGAAGGGAAATAGGCAAAACTGTGGTAATGAGGGAAGTTCAGAGTGGCAAATGAATACTGTGTGCAAGCGGACAGAACACATATGGCTGAGAACCAGAAGGAATGGTCCATCTCATCATCAATCCCAAGGAACGACTTGGGAAAATTAGTGCTTCCTGTTACCACAACTCTGGACTCTGTAGGTGTAGAGATCCTGAGTCCCAGAGGAGACAAGTTTGCACCAGGGGACTCAAGAGTTCCATTGAACATGGAGCTTCAGCCTCTACCGAGGCATTCTGTGCTGCTTGTGTTGGGACCAGCAGCTAAGGAGAGGGGTTCCCGTCACGTCAGGGGCATTTGAGCTTGAGGATCAGGAGGAGGTAGGGTTGCCGGCACACGACGGGGACAGGGAAAATATATTTCACACTTGGACCTCTCTAGGCACTCCTCTGCCTAATTTTAATAGTAAATATACGACTATAGCGGCCATGGTCAGAGAGGCATGATGACCTGAAGCTCAGACCCCAGGGACAGGAGGCTCAGGGCAATGCCACCTAGACAGCAGAGGGGCTAGCTGGGGGTAGAGGGCATCAAGAATGGGTAGTAAAGGATGGAGATGATGAGGAGCAGGTGAGGCCTAGAGATCCGCTAAAGCCACAGAGGCTCTAATTTGCCCCACTGTCATTTCTTTTATAGCTTTACTCCAGGAGAAAAGGCCCCTAAGAATCCTGGAGGAGCTGATCTCAGAACTCGTACAAAGGGAAGCCGTCAGGCCCGGGAGTGGACTGTAGTTGACCCAGGATCGCACTGTCCACATCCCCCCTCAGGACCTACTTCCTGTGGCTTCTAGTCCTCAGCTGGCAGCCCTTTCCAGGATTTTCTCTCCACTGCAGAGAACCCCCTTGCCAGGAGGCAGCACTCTGCCAAGGACTGGGCATTGCAGAGGCACAAGGCTCACTCCTCCGGGGCCAATTCTGAAAGAACATCAGGTTTCCCTGTTGAGCCGGCTGAGGCTTTTGTGACTGCACTGAAGCCCAACATCTCCCTCTCCCCAGATATGCTCCCTTTCCTTTCCCCACAGATATTGGTCATGAGAACACTGTCCATCCTGCTTCCTATGTGCTAATCTCAGAATCTGCATCCCACCTAAGCTGACCTCCAGGAGTACTTTTTAAAATAGTACAAGAAGTATTATAATCATAATGATGATTATTATGTAGTAGGTGCTCAATAAAAACCTTGCAATGAAGGCTGTCCAGTATATTTTTATAGGCCCATTGGTACAATATCCTTAAAGAAATACTCATTTAAGGCATCAAGCTCTAATACTGAAAAGATATAAATAGGGAAAGAACAGTACCTTCCTTAGAAAAGAGCTGGATGATGCACTGTATCTTTTCATGAATCTCCTTTGGCCTGTGCTGAGATTCATTTGCCAAGAAAACCAATGATTATGGGTCTGTTCTACACCTGTTTCTGAACTAACTTGAGAAATTATGCTCACTGTGTATACATTTTAGAAATTTGACCAAACCAATTCTGTGTGGCCTAAAGGTTGACAAACCTTGTATGTGAAGATTCAGATAATAAATATTTATGCTTCACAGACCACGTGGTCTCTGTTGTAATTACTCCACCCTGTTGTTGTAGGGCTAAAGCTGCCACAGATAATGTGTAAATAAATGAGAATGTCTGTGTTCTGATAAAACATAATTTACAAAAACAGGTGTTAGGCTGGATTTGGCCTGCAGGCCATATTTAGCCCATCCCTGACCTAAATAATACACAGTGCCATAAAGTGAGGTGCCCACCAGTCCTCCTTCGCCAGGAATTAGGGATCCTCTATATTGTGATACTGGATTACAGACCGGCCACTTGGGCGCCCTGTCCATTTGTTTTCCCAATCAAGAAATATATACTGGATATGTTCTGTGTACAGATCCTTGGTATGTAAAGATAAACAAGTGTGATCCACTCTGTCAGGGGCTAACAGGAAAACAGGAGTTGAGTTGTGGTGGTCCAGGCATTTAAATATTACAAAGGATTCATGAGGGAGAGTACAGTGGAGTCCCAGGGGAATGGATGACAGTCTTCTTCCAGACCCTTTTAAAGAGGTAAATCACGTGATGTGTCCATGGGCATGACGTATTGGAGGTCAGAGGGCAAAGGGACCTGTGATAAGGATCCAGCTGCAGGATTAAGCATGATCCAGAGCCCTGGGCTTTTCCCTGACCATGGTGGGAACAAGAGGGTTTTAATCAGAGGAGTAGCTTGGCGATATTTGCATTTTGCAAAGGTTCTTTGAAAGCAAATTGCCTGATAAATGGATGGGATGGGACAGGTAACCAAAGTAAACCATAGTGCTTATCCTCTTTTGATATTACATGCAGTCTACTTTTAAATTCATAATTTATTTCTACTTGCTACAGTATAAGCACCAAAAGGAAGAGATTCATTTTTCCCTCCCTACTTCTGCTGTCCAAGTACCTAGGATTGTACTAGAAACACGGTATAATATGTATTTTTTGAATTAATAAATGAATGAAGGTTTCCTTTCTTATGAAAAAGAAGATGGTGGTATGATTCCAGTTTCAGTTGCATCAAAGGGTGGAAGCCACAAATATTTTTAGTAAATCGATTCACATCTATTTGGGGTATAAGACAGGCTCTGGAAGATCCAAAATGATGTAGGCTGGCATATGCAAAGATCCAAACTGAGAAACATCTGTAAAGGAAGAACCCTGGGCTGGGGGTCGAGAAGTCTGCATTTTTATCCTCACCCTTTCACTTACTGTATGAACCTGGCCATGCCAGGTCCCACTTGAGCTCCCTATGGGATGAGACTGATGACTTATCGCAGTGTAGCTCAGAGGGCCTGGCCCATAGTAGGTGCTCAGCAAATATGTGTTGCATCAGAGCTCTAATGGGAGTTAGGAGGGGACTCTCATAGCTTACAAAGTTGAGAATGTGTGGCTTAGAGGATGGAAGATAAACCCAACAGGGTAAACCATCTCTTTTCATTTTTAGTGACACAATATTGTGGCCAGTGATCCCCAGCTCCTTCTCATCTAGTTATTTTTTGGCTTTGCTAGAAGTTTTTGATATGCAGATTCTTACTGTAGGAAGAGAGATTCAGGTCCAGCTCAGTACTACATTTATAAGCCTGAGCCCTCCTGGAGATGTAGAAGGCAACTCAGGAGTCCTGGTGTTCAGGCAGCTACTTAAGTCTAGTGCTCTTGCTGCAGGAAACTGGCTTTCCATATGGCCCCCTCCGAGCTAGGGCCGTATTCCCTAGACACCATGATTGGTCTTAGATCCTGGAAGACTCTGGCTTTACTTAGTTTAAGGTGCCTGCCGATCATTTGCCTCATAGTAGCTATACCAGTCCCTCTCTTCAATACTTTCCCTGTTTAATTTCCTTCCATCTGCTTGGTTCTCTGTCCTGGAACCATGTTTTATATGCAAACGTTGCAGTGAAGGTAACTGAAAAAGTCCAAATAGAGAGAGATGCTAAACGTTTCAGAAAAGAAAGAGTTGAGCAGGCCAGAATCAGAAGCCATTTCCAAACTGGTTGTAATGACAAAGGAAAAGAACTCTCCTGTTTTCACCATGTCTGTCCCATGGCTATGCTTGACCCCAGGGCAACCTGCAGGGAAAACATCTTAAGCCACACTTCAGGTAGCCAGGAGTGGGAAAGCACTGCCTCTGTTTTCAGGTATCCCAGAGCAGAAACACTGGCGGGGGAGTGAGATGTAGGAGTCGGGGGGTGGGGGGGTAAAAGTTGAGGTGATACAGGAGCATGCTGTCTTGCATTGATCAACACTCTTCAAGCACCTACCATGTGCCAGGTTCTGGGCACCAAGGACATAAAGCTGGTTCATTCAAGGTCTCTGTCCTAAAGGAACTCACAGTGTACCAGAGCAAAAGGAAGTGTAACCAATTATAACACAATATACCAGATGCGTGCTTTGTGGAAGCCCTGTCGAGGTGCTGTGGGAGCCCCAACACTGTGTGTTTCTCAGTCTGAGTCAGACTTTCAGAGAACATCTGGAAAATTAGTGAAGTTGGTCCTACAGAAACCTATCTGTTGGAAGAGTGAGGAACCCCAGGGGGAACCCATTCTGAGGCAAGGGTGAGGAGGGGAAGCCACGAAGAGGCTGGTGCTACTAAGAAATCCTTAGTGCTAGAGGGAGGGCTCATTCTGTACAGTCTGGTGTTCACCACAGAAGGGTGGGTGGACGCAAGGACAGTGGACTAGATGCCCCACCAAACATGCATGGACTGTTGGGGTGCAGGCAGCCCAGTGGAGTGCTCCCATAACTAGAAGTTCTCAGGATGACTCTTAGTAGCTTGTAGAAGCCAACTATATACATCTCTCTCCTGTGACATCACTATGATAGCTTGAAATTGGGCACAGTGAGATTATTTACATGATAGAAATTGGCAAGCAAATCTGGGCTATTTTGTTACTTGGAGAGCTGGGTATTAAACATTTAGCAGCACAGCAGTAACAGCATGTAACCAAGAGGTGAAAGAGAAGTTCTTGCCTTCCAAGCAGTCCCTGACCACGATGTGACTGGGTATGGTGAAGTTCTGAGACAGGGTTTCCCAGAACATGTGCTGTGGATGACACTAGCCTGGCATACTTCATGTGTCTCTTGGAGTTTATAGTGCATATTAAAGGCTCTGAGGAATTTGCATAAAGAAACATGCTTAATTTGTTTAATTTACAGCAGTGCTTCTCAGATTTTAATGTGTGTGTGATTCACTTGAGGATTTTGTTAAAATTCCGGTCTGGGGTGGGGCCGAGTTTTTACATTTTTAGGAAGCTGCTAATTAATGCTGATGTTGCTGGTCTAAGGACCACACTTTGAGAAACGATGATGTAGAACCCCTAAACTTACTTTGTCATGGAATCTAGCATTAAAAAAATCTGTAGAACACATGTGGCATTCTGTAGAACTTTGGTCCTGGGAGTACACTTTGGAAACATTGCTCAAATATGCTACTGAGGGCTGTGAGGGGGGGGCAAGACTGAACACTTACTGATAAAGATCAGAGTGTCTCCCAAGCAGGATGGAGGCTGGGGGTTCCACAGGAGCAAGAAATGACCCCGAGGAGGCCACAATATTCAGAGGCAGAGTAGTGTATCTTGATGGAGAAGACTGCCCAAGAAAGAGATAGAGATGTGGTTCCCACTGGGTGCCGACTTACCCAAGAGCATATGTGAGGTACAGTGGGTCATGTCTGGAGCATCCAGAAAGTCTTGGTGAATTTCTACGCCATGTAGATGATGGTATGAAGAAGCAAAATGTTAGGAGTTACTGTGAGTATCACTAGTTTGTACCCCCAGGCTGGTGAGGAATGCCCCAAATGAGTAACATCTTCCAGAAGGAATTTGGGACAGTCGGAAGAGGTGACGAGGTCGGCTTTGAAAGACGAAGAGAAATCCATAAGCAAACATGGGGTGTGCACTTGGGTAGGTGAAGGCTCGGAAGGGGTGGAGTATATGATACGTGGAGAGCATTCCAGTTCACAGGATCAGAGAGGGCAAGGGCCTGCAGGGTGCTGGTCCAGTCAGGGTGCGGCTGGGGCTTTTGCACAAGCTATTCTGTCTACTGCCTAACTCAGGTGGAAGAGCAGGCAGAAGTTGCCTGGAGCACAGGGAGTGCTTCACATTCCTCTGAAGGCCAGGCATCTGTCACGGGAGGACAAGCTGAGGAAAGGAGTTGGGGAAGGGAGTAGGAGAAAGCAGATTTCTAAGGAAATAAACTTTTCAAAAGAAATCATTTGAAGAGTCAGGGGACCAAATTATATTTAATTTGACATCTTAGTTTGACCTTACTACTATGGATAAAATTGTATTTCAGAGGGAGATTGACTAATATAATAAAACTAGAGGCAGTATGAAGGCTTCCATTGGTTTCACAGGGGGTGTTTATACTTCCAGTCTAATAAGTCAGATGGGGGCTGCAAGCCAAGACTGGGATGGACAGGAAGAAAGGAGAACCTGGGAGGTGGTAAGAACCTGCGCAGCTGTGAACGCTATTTCCTAGTCTCAGGACAGGCCCCTCTCTGAGAGCACCCACCCCTCCTTCCTGGAGGCTCTCACCCCAACTCCACATTACACCTGGGTTTCTGCATGTATCTGCTTATCTCCTGCTAACTGGTGAGCTTGCCAGGGAAAGGAGTCTTGTTTTACGAAATAAATAATAAAACTAATGAGCATCTGTTATGAGATATGCAATTTCAAAAATGTTGTTTCTTTCACTTTTCACATCAACCTCACAAGGTAAATATGACTATCCTAGATTTACAGGAAAGGAAACTAATTTGCAGAAAGGATACAAGACTTGTGAAGGTCCTACTGGGAGGGACCATCTAACTCCCAGCCCCGTGCTCGTCTGTTAAATTGCAGCCATTCCTTATTCAGCTCTGCACTCCCCCAGTGTTCAACCCAGATACATGGCTGACCTTATAGGAGATGCCTTAGTTCATGTTTCATCCAGAAATGCATATATATATATAAATAAATGTTAAACCACATACATACATATATATATACATATATATATATATATACACATACACACATATATGTGTGATCAATCAATGAGGTATTGAGGAAGAAGATATTTCAAACAATAAATTCTAGTTTGTTTTTGGCTAGTTCTATGTATTTTTACAATTATAACCCATTCTTTCAACAATGATGTCTCTGGGGTCACAGTGGTGAGTGAAGCAGACATGGTGTCTGCCACTGTAATAGCACTGAAGACTATATAAGGTGCCTTGGGCATTGCATTTAACATTTGTCTCCATTTCAAAGTATAACCCGCAATTTATCATTTGCCTCTCTGTCCATGTGAAATAAGGTCTGTACTCATATCTTCTAAATCTAAATAAGCATTAATGTGTAGATGCCATTTGAATTTGCCCTTTTACCTATGGTCAGTTTTGCTTGACTTCTTTATTTTGATGAGTTTAAGGTTGTAGATTTTTGAAGAAAGAGATCACACCTTTGGTGTAAGCCCAAAGCAACATGGGCTTTTAATAATTAGCAGCAAAGGGAGGGTTCAAGAGCAGAAGGTCACAGGCAGAGATTAAGGAGGTGAGTTCCCCCAGAGTAAGCAGTGGGGTAATGCAGGTGGCTGGTTGCTCTGCGAGCACAGATGAGGAATAACTACTCCAATCCAGGTGAAAACAGGACAGCTTTACAGAAAAGGTAACATCTATGTTAACACTTGAAGACAAAGTAGGCAGAAGGAGGAAGGTATATAAAAATCCAGAGACAACAGAAATCATGCTGAGGAAGCAAGTGGTTCAGGATGGCTCAGCCACAGAGGCTGATGGGAGGAAATGACAAGAGAATGATATGCTGTGTTACTGGATTTAATATGGAGAGCAATGGAGAATCAATGATGGGATGGACAGGAAGTAGCATGATCAGAATTATTCTAGAAGTATCACTCTGGCTGCAATGAAGAAATTGGTTTGTAGTTAAAGCAACTGCAAGGGGTGGGATAGGAAGCTGTTACAGTTGTCTAAGTCAAAGATGGTGATGGTGAAGGATGGTGAACTGAATGGTGGCAGTGGGGATGGCAGGGAATCGGCAGATTTAAGAGACATTTAGGAGGTGATAGCAGTCAGACTTGGTAATTAATTGGTCATAGGGACTGAGACATGGTCAAGGAAGAGTCAGAGTGGGCTAGCTTGAATTGCAAAGAATTCAACTGGTGATTCCCTGAGATGGGGACCCCTGGGGCAAGAGGAGAGCTTTATTTCTATCTTGTTTTGTTGGGGAGTGGAGAATGAAGAGGAAAAGTTCATTTTTACTTAAATCGAGGTGTCCATGGAAGATCCAGTGTGCAGGAGATAGCTGGACGAACAGGTCTGAGGCTCAAAGTGAGAAGAAAGAGCTCTAAGAATGGGCCCAAGAACAGACTATTAATATGTATAGGACAGACCTAGGTAATGAGTCCATGAAGCAAGCAGAGAAGGAGAGGTCAGGAGGGGAGAAGGGAGTCCAGGGGAATATGGAAGCCATTGGGAGGGGACATTGTAGGAAGGACAGACCTCTCAGTGCCATGTGTTTCACTCTCTCATGCACTGCTCCATTCTCCTGGAGTCTTTTGGCTTTGACATTGTTACTCAATTATGTGGCTAAGGGGAAATTATAAGGATCTGGCACTGAGGGTGATCTGGACATCTCTGGGCCAGTTCTGAGGCTTGGTGGTGTAGGTGTGACATTTTTTGAAGTACTGTGGACAGTATTTTACCAAAGACTCAAGATACTTGGACCAAAAAAGGCCATGGATGAAGGGGCAAATGAAAATGTATCACATACTGTGTTTTTTTACTTATTTGTTTAAGAGTGCCTATTGTATTCCAGAATCTGTGCTAAGCTCTAGGCTGTAGTGGTAAATGAGTCCCTGTCATTAAGGGACAGCTTCCAGAGGTCGTAGAAATTAGATCACGAATTATATAGATTAATTATAACTAGATAATACTACAGAGGAGAAGTATCAGGTGCTCTGTGAATGCAGAACAGAGGGGTTTAAAGAGATCCAGAGGATCAGGGAAGATCTCCAGAGAGAAGGAATAGTTAATATTGTGAATTAAGGAAAAGTGGATCATTTAATAGATGTTAATTATTTAAAGGGGAACAGCACGTTAGAGAGAAGGAAGAGCCCAAGTGAAATGTTTGATGCAGGAGGAGTTCTGGCATGTGAGGAAGTGAAAGCAGCTCTGTGTGTTTGGAGCAGGAAAAGTGGGATGGAGAGATACAAGGTGAGAGGGAAGGAGGGCACACGCCGGACTTGGCAGGACTTGGGAGGATTTGTCAGTGGGGTTATTTGCATTAAAAGATTTACTGTGTCTGCAGGGTGAAGAATGGATTGAAGGTGAGTGTGAAGGGATGCAGAGAATCCATTTGTGCACATGCTTTGAACACCTAACGTGTGCAGCTTTTATTGAGCATCGACTGCTTGTAGCAACTATTGGATAAGCTGGTGTATGTAGGATACCTGGATGGGGGATGAATGAGGGAAAGTGTTTGCTCTTGAAGAGCTTGAAACCTTTGGGAGGTGAACCCCCTAGAGAAGAAAAAGCACAGGCTGAATATAAAATCAAGAGCTGAGCCTGATGAGTCTGAGGGCTCCAGGGGAGAGGGGCCGCTGTGGGCTGGAGGAGTGGAAGCAAGAATTGTAAAGGTGAGGTGGCCTCCTGATTGAGTCCCCAGCGGTGCAGAGCATGAATGAGGAAGCTCCTGCAGGGGTCCGTGCTGGGCAGCAGGGAGAGCACATTTTAGCTTGGAGCAGAAGAGTGCAGGGCCCCTCTTGCCCTGACCGCTGGAGGTGGCTCCCCAGCCACTCAAAATTCTGGAGTAATTTTGGGCTTATTTATTTATTTAGGAATGGACATCTCAGAGGAATTTTGCTCTTCTTCCTGTCATTTCCCAACAGAACAATCAGCTTTGCAAACCTTCTGATTTTAGGACTGATCATGTTCCTTTCCTCCCCGGAAAAGGACTATTTGCATGTTTTTATGAGTCTTATTACATAGCTTTATGACTTGTACATGTAATAATAGTGAGCCAGACGTTCGTGGTATGTGTCTCTGGGGAAGTCATCAGTCGAACATAAAAATGTACATCCATTTGGAAAAACACCGACCAGTTATTGAAAGTGAAGCCTGCAGAACATGTGCCCCCAGTGATAGATTAGCAGAGACCCAATGACACACACTCTCAGTTCAGACCTGTTCCACAGACCATCTGGAAACAGACGATGTTTAATAATGCAGAATAATAAAATCAGCGAAGTTCCCATTTACAAATGAAATAAATTGGAGGTTGAGTGACTACACAGATCTATAATGAATAGGAGTATTTGCCCCAAATTTGGGGCCGGGCTGGGGGGTGGGGAGAAGTTGGTCAAAGATTCCAGGGCCCAATTTATGAACCCTGGGTGAAGACAGACATTTGAAAATAAGAAAGCATAGATTCCAGCGATTGATTTTCTGTAAAGTTGACCTGTCGAAACCCTCTATGAATGACTGTACTTTCTCCAACAAACAGATATCAATATCTAAAAGTGCTTCCTGCAATTTCTTTTCACAGAGCAATAAGACAGTTTCAAACCAATAACAGCTCAATAAGTAGTCTTCTCTGCTCTGTCACCCCCACAGCTATAACCAGCAAAATGAGAAGGTAAGAAAGATAAAGCAAAAAATCAGGGGTCAACTGCCATAAGCCGGTGGGGCTCTTTATTCGGATAGGGCAATCCAGAGCTTTACTCTTCTCCCATTTCATTAATTTTTCCTTCTAAAATCTTACAGGTCATTCATGGGCAATTAAGACCATTCTTTGACTATTAAACAGGAACCCAAGAACCGGAAAGTTTATGTCACATATAATGAGAGGTCATTTAGCTATAAGGGCCATGGCTGGAAGGTGGAGAGGGGCAAACCTGGGGGTCCCACGTCATTGCTGCTCTGGTTCTGGTGCTGGTTGAGCTGTAGAGTTTGGGGCTCATGCAGCAGTGCTGTGATCGTTCGGCTGCAAAACCCAGTAGAGATTTCTGTGCTAGTGCTGAAGCAGCAACAGTTTCCTAGAGTCCAGGTATTAGAAGCAGGAGAATTTTACCACACACCCCAGATATATGGGTATCTGCCACTCCAGCTCATTTTCTAGTTTTGGGATTAAATCTACCACCATTTCTCTTTCCTATGCATCAATCAAATATCCAAAAAAGCTGTATTGGTGTGGCTAGCCTTACATGGTATGATTTGAACAATTGTGGTATAATGAGTTATAAGAAATACATATATGGTCATTCATATGACCAAATATATATTTCCCAGATATATCTGGTCTTCATCCACAGTTGCTGAAAACACTGCAGAGTCTTAAAGGTGAAATGGGTGTTTTTCATATTAACGAGAGACTGTTGGACCTCCAAACAAGGGTGGGGGCTAGATGCTGAATCAGCCAATAGCCAAGAATTTAGTCAATCATAACTATGCAGTGCCTCACAAAAACCCCTGAGAAGAGCTTCTTTCTACCTGCTCTGCTCTGCTTGATTGGATCCTGCTTCTCAGTCGGAGAGAGCTTCTAAGCTTGGGGAACTAGAGCACCTCCGTGTGCCATGGAGCCAGATCCCCAGCTCCACCGAGGATAGAAGCTCCTTTGTTTGGGACCTGGCCTTATGTTTCTCTTCATCTTTCATCTGGCTGTTAACTAGTGTCTTCTATGGTATACTTTATTGAACTGGTAAACCTAAGTGTTTTCCTGAGTTCTGTGAGCCACTGTAGCCAATTAATCAAACCTTAGGGGGAGGTCCTGGGAACCTGCAATCTGTAGCCCGGTGTAGGTCAGAAGAACAGGAAAACTGCCTGGGGCTTGCATCTGGCTTCTGGATTTGGGGGTGTAGGGCAGTCTTATAGGATGGGGCCCTTAACCTGGGTATCTGGTGCTGTCTCCAGGCAGACAGCATCAGAATTGGGTGGAATTCTCCAACACCTGCTGGTCTTCAAGAATTGTCTGGTGTTAGTATGTGTGGGAAGACCCCCTCGCATATATTTACACACATTGGAATCGGGTCTGGGTACCCGAATGAAGTTACACTATTACCGCTGAGTATAATATTGTTACTGATATATGTATAAATGTAGGGAAAAAAAGACACCAATGCATTTGGTGTTGGATGTGTGGGATTAACACCAATGTATTGCTTTGCATATGTGTGTGTGTGTGTGTGTGTGTGTGTGTACGCTTGCACATGTGTGTGGGGGCCAGGGAGGTGCTGAGCAGAAGGAGATTGGGAGTCAGGGTTGAGGGAGCTAAGGAAATCCCATAGGGCATTCTGGGTGGTGCAGTGTGGGGAAGGATCCTGGCCAGAAACCTGCAGAGGCAGCAAGTCATATAAAATTCCAAATGAAGGGAGTATAGTACCCACTTGGGGGTCTAGAATGGGAGGGAGCCCTGTGGCTCCAGAAGGGGTACAGTGGGGTGATAGTGTCTAAGCTGGGCCTTGAAGGTGGAGGTGAGGAGGGAGGAGGGAGATGGAAGCAGCCCTGGTGCGGGGGGCACTGTTGGCACTTGGTGCTGTCACCCAGACAAACCTGGCAGCGTTGAAGCCCTCAGTTTCCTAGCCATGGGAATCAACATTGATGGCTCACAGTTGAGTCTCTCAAACAACCCCCACCCACCATTTATTCTCAGCTGAAGACAACTGCCTTGTTTAGTTCCCTTTTCAGGGAGAGCCCACATCCGATGGCTTGTTGACAGTGCAAAGTGCCCAGTGTCCTTGTCCTAATTTGGGCAGGGCCACCCCAGGTTCTGAGCCTCCCCAGGGGGCTTCCTGAGGCCTTTGTGACTGTACCGCAGCCTTCTGGTCAACCCCGCTGTCTTCAGCCCCTCACAGGTGTTGATCCTCAGGGCATCTGCCGTCCAGGTAGCTCTGTGGCCAGACTGCACGCTCTCTCAACAGGATTCTCCGTCAGTACTGGCCCCCAGGGAACGTTCCTCCAGGGCCAGGCTCTGCTGCTCCAGGGAGAGTCTCCAAAAGGTGGTGTTGGTGTCTTGGCAGCTGCTTCCTCGGACTTGGCCGGGAGAGGGGAGCTGAAGGTGGAGAAAGAAAGACTTGGAAAGGAGGAAAAGCCTAGGAAGAAAAGGTGAGAGGGAGAAAGGGCTTCAGATCGGGAGGTCAGCAGTCCTAAATGGATTTCACTGTGTTGGTTGGGCTGAGTTTCTTTTGGAGGTTTTGGGGGGAGAATCCATTTTCTTGCCTTTTCCAGCTTCTAGAGAGGCCACTTGCAGTTCCTGTCACTGTCCCTTTCCTCCACCTTTAAAGCCATCAGGGTTGGGCTGGGTCCGCGTACTGCCGTCCCCCTGGTCCCGACCCTGTCTTGTGTCCCCCTCCTGCAATCGTAAGGACCCCTGTGATTATGCTGAGCTCATCCAGGTAATCCAGGGTAATTTCCCTGTTTTAAGTTCAGCTAATTAGCAATCTTAATCTATTTGCAACCTTAATTCCCCTTTGCCATATAACCTAATACAGGTCCTGAGGATTGGGACATGGATATCTTTGGGGAGAATATTGTTCTGTTTACCTTAGGGGGTCTATGTTCTTTTAGTCTTCACAGTTCAGGGGAAGCGAAGAGCAGGGGCTTGAGCCCCTGGAGGTGCTGTCCCAGCTTGGCCATTAGGACCTGTCATTGACAAAGCTGTGTCCTCAGTGTTATTTGATCTCCTAAAATTTCAAGCAATGTCTGGAGGTTGAAGACTCCTAAATGCTGATCGTCAAAACAGACCTGTTTTTCCTGAGTTTCATCCCTCTGACCCTCTTGCCTGCTGGACACCTGTCTTAAACAATGAGTTTCAGGCCCAGGCAAGTTCACTTTTGATTTGGTAAGACTGAAAAATAACAATGGAATGGTCTTGGGGTGAAAGGTTTACATCCAGGGGTGAAAGGTTTACATCCAGCTGTGTTCTCACAGTGTCAGGTCAAGCACTAGAATCCCGTCCACTCAGAGCGAGTCTGTGTGCAGCAAGCTGGCCTCTCTGCCACCGCAGCCATCTCAGTCTCTGTCTCTGTCCTCGACGCTGCCACCACTCCAGCCTCTGCTCTCCTGCAGTTGTGCAGCCCAGAGCCCTGGGCAGAGCTCTTTATATAGATTCAATAGTAACGTATTGCCCACACGTGTGTAGTGGGCAACCCGACCAGGGTCAGGTTAGAATTCTGGCCGTAGGAACTTTAATTTTCTCTACAGCACCTCTTCTTGAATACCCCCAGTCACATTAATGTGAGGGAGTACTGTCTTTACTGGCTCTGCTCTTCTTTCCTTCCCCCTTGCCCCTCTCTCTCAGTAGCCCCTGCCACTACCCACCTTGGATAAAACATAAAGGTTATCGAACTTTTCCTTCACAGATGACCTACAGCCACTCACCAAGTTCTTACAGGTCCACCTCTCCTCTTAAAGATCCTGGAGCCTATGTCTTTTCTTCTTTCTCACTCTCACTGCACTGTTCACCATCTTTTCCTGGTCTACTGTATTAACCACTGCCTCTTACCAGTCCTGCCTCTGTGAAATAAGTGCCCATTCCTTCTATCAAACCTTTGCAGATCCTACCAGAGCAATTGTATATAAATGCAGAGCTCTAATTCTGTCTTGAAAATACACAGTGGTTTCCTGCTTCACCAAAATCAAAGCCTACTTCATCAGTCCATCCCACTGCCATCTATCTTAAGACTCTTGGCATATTTATTTTCCACTATTCCCTTCAAGTTCTATCCAGGTGATGCTGTCATACTTGACTGTCTGTCATTACTCAAATGTGTGTCTGACTTCCTTCATAGAGTGGGAGTTCCTCAAGGGTAGGGGGCTGTCTTAGTCATCTCAGTATCTTCCTTATGTAGTGCACTCAACAGATGTTTAGCAAATATTCAATAAAGTAGCCTCTACATTCGCTCCATTGTTTGTATGTTAGCTATCCGCCCAGAACAACTCATAGCAGTGGCAGTAATTACCAGCTGGGTGAAAAGACCCAACGCCTGTGCAGCCAGAACCTCTCCAGCTGTCTCTGGCCATCAGGCCTCTCTCCTGCACTGCTGTGGGGCATAGGTGCTCCTGTAACCAGTGCTACCATGTACAGTCAAGTCAGTTTTCTAATTTTCAGTAACAGCTGTCAAGAAATGGGTCTCAGACAAGGGTCTCCTTTAACCAGTGTCACCTATTCCTTAGAGTTTACCCTCTTAGAAATTGCCTTTTCTCATGCTTTGCCCTTCAGAGAATCTCCTGGCAATACTCCCTTGATCTCAGGTGATAAACTATGCCAGCAGTTGGGGTCTGGTGGATCCAGAGCTTTGCAAGGATGACGGTGCCGAGACCCAGAGTGCTTGGCCCTCTAAGTCCCACCGTCGCTTATTCTTCGGTACAGTGATCCTTCTGAGATGGAGTGGCAGCTTATTCTTTCTGAAACTATTTCCTGAGTTAATTCCTTTGGCCTCATCTTTACGGGAGTAATAAGCAACTATAAGTTATATTGATTCTTTTTTGAGACTGTCACAATATGGAAACTTTACAATAATTAGTTTCAATTTATATGTTAAAGAAAAAACCCTCACATGCCCATGTCTCAAATGACCTTTAGAGAGGGTCCTTGGGTTAATTATGCTTACAAAAATGAGCCTTAAAATTTGCGTATGAATGACCCATCTTCAAAATATATTGTGCTTTGGCACATTTTTGTGTGGCATTAAAGTGGTTTTGTCAATCTGCAAATTATGGCACCTGCACACTTAGATTTATGTGACAATCTCTGATCACAGGCGCTCACATAGAAATAGCTTATTGAGTGGAGGGGCAAGTGACTGAGGGAAGACAGGGCCCTCTCCTCCTAGGCGGAGTGAGTGCCTGTATCAGTCATGCTTGTGTGTTCTCAGGCTTCATGGTCAGAGCAAGGGCTGTGTCTGGGGAAAGATCGATGGTGGGGCTGCGAAGGTGGGAGCAGAGGCGAGAATGACGTCGCCAAGTCCAAGTACTGAAAGCCAGCAAGACGCTTGTCCACCATCACCCAGCATCACTCATGAGCTGCTTTCAGGTCATACTAACAAACAGTATAGAAAAGGTCATCAAAACAAAACAGGCAACAATTCATCCACAAGGAAGTCTTGGACTGAAACACTGACTCCATATCTTGGGCTTTGAAGAGCGAGAGGCAGGGTTTGCAGATCTCCATGCGGCCCCATATTTTCCTTCTTTTTGAAATGCTGAAACGTACTGGGTCTGACGGCTCTTTTACTGATGGCATACTCAGGGGTTCTGAGCACTCTGTCTCCACCATTTCCTTCCTCAAAGAACCAGAGTCAGGGTTTGCTGTTTGCTGGACAAGAGCAAAGGTTAAAATATGTAACCCCTGGCTAGATCTCTGCAGAAAATCCTCCAGTTTGAAGCCCACCCTGTGCTCCAGATCTCCCAACTCTATTCCTAGTTGTTGGAGTTGCTAAGTATCCAACGGTGAAAACAGAAGGCATCCACATCTTTGGGGTCACCTCTGTCACTCTGTGACATTTTCCCCTCTCTCCATAAGTCAGGCAAGCTTCCTCAAATACCCCATTTCAGTCACTCTTTGCAGCTTGGACATGTCTGAAACACTGTTCAGATTTTTGCCAAATTACCGAATCCTGAGAGAATTATAAAATCTCTTCCGAGAGAGACCAAGTGAAGAAAAACATAAGCCAAAAGTGTTTGGGATATTTCCTGCCATCAGAATCTTAGGCTGGGTTCCTAGTATTTCAAGCACCTGAATCCAGTTATCTTGACCCCACCTCTTTTAGTCTCAGTGAAGAAAGGTGTCCTTTGCTTAATTTTAGGGAATCCAGGGGAAGCATTTAGATTTCATGTGTTCTCTGGGCTGGGAGCATGCAGTGCTGAGCACGCTGGGTGGATAGTAAAGTCAAGTCTGGGTGGCCCTTTGTGAAGCTGTTCTCAGGGCAGGTATTGAATTCCCTCCCTGCCCAACCCATGGTGCCACCTGCTAGGGGGTTGTCTCCAGAGTATGAGTAGGAAGGTGGCCACATTCTATGCCAGATTAGTGCCAGAATTCTACAGTGCAGCTGTGATTCTACAATGCAGTCCTTCAGATGAAAGGCAGTAAACAAATCACCTGGTGGTGAATGCTGCCCTTGTGACTGGTTGGAACCTTCTCACTTACAGAGCAGCCTACAGCCTTTAGGGAAGGCAGTGAATGGGAGGCTGCCCAGGAAACATGAATCCCAGTCTATTTACTTATAAATGTGAAAAGGTCTCACGCAGCTGAGGATGGTTTTGAATAAATATGCTGCTCTCTCAAAATCAGCAGCCCTATAGATCTGGAGACGAAGCTTCACTACTCCCCAGGGCTCAGCTCATAAATAAATAAAAGGCACCTTTTTTTTATTTATTCAGCTGCCAGAAATGACATGGTGATGAATTTCCAAGGGTGTCGCTCTGGATGGTGACAGTTGTAGTACTGAGATGGTCCTGGGGAGGCAGGCAACAGGCAGAGTATCAGTGTCCATGGGTTTCACTGGGACCTTTTGCAGGGGTACATGACCTGAAATTCTGGTGACCGGCACAGCCTGGCTTGCTCCTATCATCTAGCTACACTGTAAAATAAGGCGGAGAAGCTCTAGAGACCTAGTGAAACAGACACAGACAGGTGACAGCAAAGGCTGAATCCTATGGCCCAGGCTGATTAAGGCATAGTGTCCAGGAGGACATTGTCGCCAGTTCTGCCCTAACCCATTTATCCTCTATTTGGAGGGCCCCAGAGAGTTTTTCTAATAGGCTTGGCACTCCTTGCCTAAAAATCTTCAGAGGCTCCTGTCCACTTAGAGGATGAAATTCCAGTCACTGAACACAGCACACAGTTTTCAGATGGTGCCATCTCCCCTGTGGCTGCCTGTCCCTCGGCTCTGCGCAGCCGCCCCGGGGGCTTTCCCCTTCTTGCCCTGGCACACGGTGCAATAGAACCAATAGGCTGTATCTTCACAGACTGATTTTAAGGGATTTGCTCCTGTGATTGTGGGTGTTGGCAGGTCTGAAATCCATAGGGCAGGCTGGTGGGCTGGGCCTTCAGGCAGGATTTCTATGTTACAGTCTTGGGGTTGAATTTCTTCTCTAGGGAACCTCAGTTTTTGCTCTAAGGCCTTCAGGTGATTGGATGAGGCCCAGCCACAGTATCAAGGGTATCCTCCTTTATGTAAAGTCAATTGATAGTGATGTTAATTGATAGTAATATTAATCTGCAAACGGCCTTGACAACCACACCTACAGTAATGTTTGGCCCAACAGCTGGAAACTGCAGGCTAGCAAGTTGACTCAAAAAATTTAACCATTAGTTAGGTTCTGCCTGCTCTTGCACGTACTGTTCCCATTTTCTACAATGCCCATGCCCTCACATACACTCACAGCACACGCACTCTTCTTCCGATTGAATGCCTATTCATTTTTAACAACTCACTTCAAACATTTCCTCTTCTGCAAAGCTTTTCCTTTTCAGAGGGAGCTGGACACCTACTCCTTCCTGTTTCTGATAGTCCTTTGATCATATCATAGCCCTTAGTGTATTTTACAGCAGTGGCTTGTCTGTAAGTTTGGGCTAGTTACGGGCTCCTCGAAGGCAGGGATTTTATCTCACTCATCTATTCTTTTTCTACTAGTCCAGGGCCGGGGATGTAGTAGGTGCTCAATAAATACAGACTGACTGAATTATTACAGTTTACTCATAGAACCTGCCATCTGGAAAATTTAGAAGCTAAACAATCTGTCCATTGCTTTGATTTTGTCTTTCATGTGGAAGACTGTACAACCTGTCACATCTCTGAATTGATTTGACAATATTAGCCATTCTGTCTGGATAAATTTGTGAGTGGTTTGTATCCATGCCATAGGGCCTCCACTGCTGGTGTGCCCTAACTTAGCAAAGGTGGCAGTCTCTCAGATCTCCCTGTGCATCCCTCTCCCTCACCACGGCAGCCCCACATTCCAGCTTTTTTGCCTTGTCAGAGCCTCTGACTTACTAACTTCTCTGTAGCCTCTAACTTCCTAAGTGGCACATTTCTTTTCTTTGAACATGGTCTCTCCTGGGAGGGAGGAAATTTTCCAAATAATTTGGGCCTAAGCAGTTATTGGGAAAAAAAAAGAGAACGAGAAATAATGTGGAAAGGATTCATTCTGATTAGCCGCTTTTCTGGTTAATTGGTTAACAGCTCAGGAGTCCCCTTGGCTGACACAGTCACAGCCTTCCTGCTCCATCACCTAGTTTTTAACAGCAAATCTGTCAGTGCTAGGTCATCTGTTGTCAGTTCAACCTCACCACTTCCTTCTTCCAGATGAGAAGCCGTGAGCCACATTGCATCGGCTCCCCTTGCCCCGAGGGCCTTGGGGAAGAGTTACGGAGTGATATTCACATGGCAGTCGGAAGCTGGGAGGGAAGAAGAGGACTCCAGTCCTCTGTGAAGATGGTAGCAGGCAGTTGTGTTGGTCTCTGTAAATCCCTAATTCCCAAATTAAAGCTCTTGTATTAGGAACAGAGTGGCTTCCAGCTGCTATCTTTCTCTTGATATACCCTGTCTGTCTTATTGTTGATGATGCCAGATCTTGGTTTGTTAGGAACCGGGTAATGGAAATTTTCAAGTGAAAGGACCCAACAGTTACTGGTTTGCACATTCTGCATGGGCAGTGGGTGCTTGCTGATTCTTTGTCTCCCTGCAATTCAGAGCTTCATTTTATACATTAGGTGTTCAGTGGGTGTCTGTGCTGGGTATATTCTAAATGGGTTGCCAAAACCCTCCCGGAGGTACGCGTCAATATTTCTGCCGATCCACTTGTGAGTATTCCCACTAGAGGCACATTACACAGTATATTTCAGAGCCCCTTTGGGAGATGTTGATTTTCATGCATAAAGAACGGGGTTTTTAATGAGAGGTCCCTCCCTCAGGAGCTCCTCACCTAGAGAGAGGCAGGTATGAATGAACACAGGAGCTTAAGTCAACGCATTTCACTGTTAGTCCTTCCCTTTCTGTACTCAGGTTGAGAGCATCTGTCCATGTCCCTGTGTCCCTAGAGGGACTAGCTGCTGGTGACACAGTGTTGGTTAGAAGAAACTCTTCCAGGCATTTGTTCTCTTTCTTTGATATTTCTCTTTTTAAATTGCAACATGTTGCTGTCACATTGGCAACAGTGAACACTATAGTGGAAAACGTGCTTGAGCTTTTCAGACTGACCCTGTTTCTCCTCCGGTGGAAACTTTCCAAAATTAGAGTCCCTTGGTGTGACATTTCTTGATATTGAACTGAACTCAGTAAAGAATGATGTTTGAACTTTGGGTTGTTTTCAAGATATATGCACTTTTCAGAATACACTTTTCAACTGTCAAGTTTTATTCACTTTTTGAATGCACATATACAATGCTTGATTTTTAGATCTAGCTCTTAATCATTTATTGCAAAACATAATTTAATTGTAAATTAACCTATGTGTTAATCATGGCTGAAGTCTAAATACTGATAAGTACTATAGTTGGGAGATGATTAAACTAAGTGTTAAGAGAAGGATTTGATTCCCAAAGTTGCTCATATAAGCAGGTAGGTTCTATTTTAATGGATTCAGGATTACTGGTAAATGAACATCTGTTTGCATTACCCAAGAACTATACTTAGTACTAAGAAGTTGAAATCAGTAAATACTTTATTGTGTTATGGCTGCAAGCAAGATGCCTAGCTTTAATAATAGACATGCAAAGAGAGGGAGATTAATGATGCTATTGCTGTTTCATGATGTTAATATTGGATTTCCTTTGCTTCTTGTGCTAGAGGCATTTTACAAACAGTGTCACAAAAGCCTCTGTTCCTATCTCCTCTCCTTCCTCAACCAGCTTATTCTTCTGACATTCCTATTTTTATTAATACTTACATTGACAAAATACTATCTTAATGTGTCTCCAAAGTCTGAAATTGTTGTCAGCCTTTATTCCTACCATTCAACCAATAAAGTCTCAAGTTCAAATGTTAGCCTTCGGGTATTTGAAAACCATGTAAGGTTAGGAACCACTTCCAATGTATAGGAAGCATGTTTGGTGACATCATACTTTTGATATAATAAATTGAATGAACAATCTGGTTTTCTGACATGCTGGAGAACATATATTATTATTTTGCACATCAGAAAAACTTATAAGACTGCTATTATTATTCTCCGTTTTGCAGAAGAGAAGTTAAGTGCAAAGTGAGTTTCAGTAATTCGCCTGAGGTCATAAAGCTCACTGAGGGTGAAGGCGGGACCAGACCCCCATCTAACTGACCCCAAGTGCTGTCCAAAGCTTCCAGACATTAGAAGATTATTAGCACATTTGATTATATACAAGTCTGTGACCCTACAGCCTGCCTACCTACCAGTTCTGAGAATATATTACAGACATCTGATGAGTCTGGAAGCCACTCTCCTTTCTGGGTGGATCCCAAAGAAAGTCTGCTCACCGGACAGGGGCACTCTCCTCCTCTTAGGGACCCTCTTCCCTTACAGTCTGGCCATGCAGAACCAAGTCCTCCTCCTCCTCCTACTTTGCATGGCCTTCAGTTCAGCATTGGTGGTATTTACAAGCTGAAAGCAGAGGAGGGTGGGGTGGCAGTGAGGGGGTTGAGGGCGGGCAGACTTGGGAAGTCTCTGGGAGATGTCGTTGGTTTTAAACAGGCCTTCCCCTAACTTCTCCCTGATTTAGGATTGCCGTTCCTCAGGAGAGGGTGTAGGGGCTGTGATGGGTTGTGAGAAGTAGTTTCGGAGCCTAGGTAGGGTGGTACGTCAGCAGGCAGAGGTTTGTTACAGAGAGAGCTGTGACAGGAGCTTTGGTCTCTGAGAAGGCATAGGGGGATCAGGAGGAGAGGGTCTGAAGGCAGGGCCTGGGCCTGGGGTGGAAGTGGATCCCAAGGGTGGGACTGGAGTTGGGGCCAGGACAGGGATCTGAAGTAGGGGAAATTAATAGGTATATGTATCTCTTCTCAATTAGATATACGTATCTCCTCTCCTTCCCAATGCTCCCCTGGAGGAACTTTCTACTTAACATCCACTGCAGGTTCCTCCCTGCAGATATAAGCACCATACCAAAAGAAAATCCATATGTTTCCATCTAGGAGTCTCCCTCTACAGACTCCTGACCGGGCCTCTTATTCTATACTCAGTTACAGATCAAGTCCATTTTCTAGGAAAATATTCTTGATGGACTAGATGGTAAGGGTCACCTTCCCCCTATGATGCTAACCTATAGGCCATAACCCTGTGTTTATATAGATTTATGCCAAATGGAAAGCCCAAGAGGACAGAGACCGGACTTTGCAATGCACACTCACTATGTGTTTTGTGGGCAAAAAACACATTTCAGTTTTGCCTTGAGAAGGACTCATCTAGGCAAATACCAGTAGAGCTGTGAAGTGCCTCTCAAAGACCAGGAAACAATGCTCTAAACCAGTGCTAAACCACAATTCACTGTGTATAGCAATTGCCCATTGATCTTGCTAAAATAAAGGTTCTGATTCAGTAGGTCTAAGCTGGAACCTGAGACTGCATTTCTTCTAGCTGATGCCCACGCTGAGGACCACGCTTGGAGGGGTGCTGCTTTTGCACCAGCGCTTCCGAGCCCTTCGGCTGACCCACAGACACACACATTCCAGCTAGCTCTCAGAATGCATCACCATTCCCGTTGCTGGTAGCTACTAGGTTTTCTCGGTCTAAAAGAGTCTAGACTGATGCTCTTTCAGTGGCCTAATTGAGCTGATCAAAGAGAGACTTGTGGAAGCTCTCACAGCCTCAGCCGTGTCCACTCTGCCTCCGCCCCCTGTCCCCCTCCCCAGCCCCATCCCCAGCCCAAGGCTCTGGGGTGCCTTTCTTGCCTGCCTCCCTGCCTAGAGACCAAGAAAAACAAGTGTGTTGATCATATTTGTGGCCTGATTGCGTTTCCATTGCCTGAGTCTGGGCTTTTGAATTTTTCAGGAGGAAAAAAAAATATGCTAGGAAATAATTTTCCTGTTGGTGGGTTCTCTAAAGGTTGCACGCAGCCACAGATACTCCACACAGACCGTCCAGGTAACAAAGGGGACAGGCTCTTCCATGGCTGACCTCTTTGCTGCCAAGTGGTGGTGACCAGTGACCCATGGTGGCCCTTCTCACAGAACTCTGGACTCCCGCTTTTGCCATAATTAATTCTATGTTCTGAACTGAAATGACAATCATTTATTATTCTGTTTTACATATGCACCTCCAGGGAGCCAGCTAAAAGCTCTAATTTTCTAGTTCAATTGTAATGCTGTTCTTTGGGAGGCACTGACTGCAGAGATGCTGAAAGGATGCCAGTTCAGTGAATTATTGAGTTTTAGATAGAATCATATGCTTATACGGATTCAGGTGGTGCTTATTGAAACACGATGCGGGGCTCCCTTTTCCCTTGGGCATATGTGTTCACAGGAGAAAGAACAATGAGCTTGGGTGGGAATGACCTGTTACAGAAATCAATGGGGTCAGGCACCCAGACGTCTGCCTGCCGTGCCTGGCTGTCCTTAGATACAGCCGCGATTGCCAGTCAGCTCTGGGAGAACCTTGGCTGCCTGCCTCCTCATCCTTCCCCAAACCTGCGGCTGGTGGAAATGGAAATCAAGGCAGTTCTCTGCTGATTTAAACAGTGTCATTCAAGATTCCTCCCATTAAAGTGTTTTAACAACATGAAATCTCTTCATCTTCTACTTAAAATGATGATGGATGTTTCAGAGCAGCAATTTTGAGGCCCTTTGAATTTCTCAAATGTGCACAACAGCACAGCAGAACTGGCAAGGCCGTGGGGTACCTGGAGTCATTCGTCAGGTGAAATGAGAACTGTCTGACCTCACTCTAGCCCCTGGCTAGGCCTTACTTTTATTTCAGCCTTCAGAAAGATGGAAACGTGCTCTAGAAATGCCTTTCAGCTGATGTGTGTACTGGGCATCTTACGTGGATATTTTAGAATATTTGAGTGTGCCATAGTTTGGGTTATTCATTCTCACAATGAATAAAATCATGAATTTACGACTTCTAAGTAGGTGAGGGAAGCAGGAGATAAACTACAGAGAAACAAATGAGAGGCTAAAAGAAGACAGGCAGAGCCTGGCAACTGGAGATGATGGGTTGTGGTGAAGCCTGGAGAACTAGCCGGGAACTGAAATGCTAATGTAGGTGCCCCCAGAGCTGAGTCAGACCCCAACCGAGGGCCCCAGCACAAGGAAGCGGGGTAGGAGCTGGGGTTAGCCTGCACTGGTGATGTAAAGATGCATTTTGACTGATAAAGGCAAGCCTTGGAAGTAAGAAATCTGGAGGAGGTCACAGCAATCTAACATGCATTCTTGGATCTGGGGGGAGGCCTTGCGGGTTTCCAGAATGGGGCAATGACGTTGTACCACCTCCCACCCTCCTTAGTGCTCCCGGGAAAGCAATGACAGAAACGTATGAGGTGTTGCTGGCTCGGGCCTGCTTTCTGCATGCAGACTGACAGACACAGCGTCTGTGCCGTGATGGAGAGAATGTGGTAGTGGTGTGTCACTGTGCTCTGTAGTCAATAAGTATGAGTCTCCACTGCTTGTTTATCCATTCAGTAAACATGGATCTGGAGCCCACCCTGTACTGGGAACTGGGGTTGCAAAGGAAAGAAGAAGATGTATTCCTTGTTCTTTGGGATTTGGAAAAGTCATGTAACAATTACTCCAATGCAATGAGATGAGTGATCAAACAGTAATGGACAGAGAGCTGTGGCAGAGGGGGACACTCTCTGCCTCAAGGAGTCAGGGAGGACTTTAAGGGAAGTGACATTTGAGCTTGTTCGTGAAACATAAATGGGTCTGTATAATGTAGATGAGGAAAGGGGAAATCTGGTCTTTGGAGGACATCCTGGGATGCCGTGTTATCACGGGCGAACGCCCAGGAAAGTTCAAAGTTCTGGTGAATTTCAGGAATGGTCCTACATTTAGGATGGATAAGGGGAAGGTGTATAGAGGAAATGAAGTTGAAAAGTCAATTGAGAAGGCTACAATTTGTAGCTCTAACAAGCTGCTTTGATTTTATCCTAAATAAATAGGAGGCCAGTGGGGGTTCATAGGAGGAGTATGACACAGCAGATAACTGTTTGCTTGTTTTCCATCAATGTGACTGGCAGAGGCACTCTTATGAGTTGCTTGATCATCTTCTCTACAGTCTCAGCAGGTCAGTCCTGCAGAACTTGAATTTATTTATCAGTCAAATGTCTGAAGAGAGACAGGCTTGCTCCTTCCCAGGGTAGAAGGCTGAGAACCCTGTGTTGCCTTTGCTGTTGCTACACCATACCAATAACTTGTGCAGCAAATGGCCCTCAAATGAATCCCATAATCAAAATCAAATTTAGGCACCCAGATTTTTGTTTATTTTTTTTTTTGTGTCTGTACTCGACAGCCAAATGTCATGCCCCTTGCTTTTCTGTGCTCCCAGCTGTGGCCCCTAGTGAAGATGGCTGCTCACCACTCTGAACCATCTGTGGCCTGAGGACCAGATTGAGGCATGAGGCTTGGCTGTCAAGAATCAGTCTCTGCCCTGCTGCCTCCATAAGCCAGAAAACAGCATGAGAGTGAGTCTAAAGACAATTCATTAGCACTTCTCTTCAGGAGGCCTAGTGATGCTTACTTGCCAAGCTCAAACCTGAGGCAGGTGGTAAAATGAAGATTAAACCAATGCCTGTGTTTGAAATAGACTGCCCCCCAAATTTAGGTGACTTAAGTCCACTGTCCTCTGGAGTGTTCGTATTCTTTTGCTGTAAAATGAGGTGGTTGGATAGGTGAGCTTTAAGGTACTCTTTTCTACAGAATGCTAGAAGCTCAGTTTCATCTGAAGTCACGAGAATAGATCCCCCTCTATTTTAGTGGGTGTGAAACACCAAGAGATGGCCGAGACCAATAGAATATGAGCCCTGAAAAGTCTGTCCATGATGGCAGCTGCTCAAAGGCTCAGTGCCTCCTAAAGAATGGGTGCAGTGAGCCAGGGCATTCAGCCACCTCTACCATCACTGGGGCCCCAGTCTAGGTTAGCTCAGAGCATGGGGCACTGCAGGGATGGGGGAAGCACATGTGCAGGTCACCTCTGAGAAGTGAAACCAGGGATGTCAGGACCCAGAGGCAGATACATGGCACCCTCAGTGATATGCCTGTATCCTTTTCAGGCAGAAAAAGGTAGAGACAGACAGATGATAACAATAGTCATGAGTCAAGATTCCAGCAGAGTGGGCTCCCCAAAGGCAGGGAGGACGTTTGTTAGGACCAGAATTCCCAAGGAGAGTTGGATAACTTTATTAGTGTTTGTGCTTAAGTAGTTTCATACATTTTAAGCATGGTACACCAAATAATAGTGTCCACTAACTTTTTGTTACTATTCTAAGCATTTTATGTGTAAAACCTCAGACCTTGCAACAGCTCTATGAAATATGATGAAAATACTGAGGAAAAGAAAGGATGAATAATTTGGCCAATGCCAAACAGTTGGTGAGTAGGGCAATCAGAGTTCAAGCCTAGGCAGCTGGCTCTGGTGCCATGCTCCTAATCATTGCTTCATGCTCCTAATCATTGCTTCATGCTGCCTGCATTAGTGTCTTGTTGCTGCAGTAACAAATTGCCACGAAGTGAGGGGCTTAAAAGAACATGAACTTACTATTTTACAGGTCTGGAGATCAGAAGTCCAAAATAGGCTTAATAGTAAAACTATATTTGTAGTAGAGTGCTTCCTGAGTTCTGTGAGTCATTCTAGCAAGTTATCAAACCTGAGGAAGTTGCAGGTATCCCCTGGATTTGGAGCCAGTGTGCCTGACACGAGGGCAGTCTTATTGTGGACTGTACTCTTTATGTGTGGGGTCTGCACTAACTGTGCATGGTTAGTGCTGGACTTGAATTGCAGTATACCCCTTATCAGCTGGTGTTGATGTCAGAATACTTCCCATCCCAGATGCTGAACTCACATCTGCAAAGTCCTTTTGCCACGTAAGGTAACATATCCAACATATTTATGTGTCCTGGAGATTAGGATGTGGAAATGTTTGGAGACCAGTATTCTGCCCACTGCATGGTTCCAAAGCATTTATGCCTTAAGGACCTACCATCCAGTGGGTTAGATATCATAGTAAGATACCACTGGCTCTACAGGAAGCAGCAGAGCTATTCTGAAGCAGTCCTGAGCTGACAAACCCTGGAAGAGGAGTTGGAAGCCCTCTCAACCTCTCTCCCAAAGACTTGCTTGGTTTGCTTGTCTTGCCAATGGGTTTCAGCCCCTGGCAAGTTTGCTATGGATTCAATATGAACAAAGAAATGACAGTAGAATGTTCTTGGGATGAAAGGGTTATACCCAATTTTATTTCCACGGTGGCAGGTCAGTCACTAAAATCCCATTCACTCAGAGCAAGTCTGCATGCAGCAAGCCAGTCTCTGCCACCACACTAGTCTCTGCTCTGCTCTCCTGCAGCCATGCAGCCATGCCACCATGTCGCCCAGAGCACTGGGTGGAGCTCTTTATATAGAGTCAATAGCAACGTATTGCCCACACGTGTGTAGTGAACTAGCCAACCAGGGCCAGGTGAGAATCTTGGCCATAGGAACTTTCATTTTATCCACATGCTCCAAAGACGTGTCTCTCATTTCTTTAGTCTCTGTTTCTCATCTAAAAACTGGGGTAATGAAGTTCCGTAAGCATTTAATGGAATATGTATGAAAAGTTTTTGTAAATGGTTAGAGTATATTCTTATTATTTATATTGTAACAAATTTTAAGTATAGAAGTTGGTTGAAGAACGTATCCTTCCCAGGTTTATTTAACAAATGTAATAGCTCTTTACAGAAATTAAAGACAACCTTATTACACAGAACATCCCCATTAGATAAGGAAATGGAGGCACAGAGTTAAATCACTCTGTCAATGACATACCTAACCACAAGTCCTCAGAATATGTCTGTATTTTGAAATAGAGCCTTAAAGAGGTAATAAAATGAAATGACTCATATGGGCAGGTCCCGATCCAATATGACTGGTGTCCTTAAGAGAGGAGATGAGAACACAGACCAGAGAGATGGGGGAAGCCATGCGAGGACATAGAGAGAAGCAAACCATCTTTAGCCAAGGAGAGAGTCCTCAAGAGAAACCAAACCTGCAGACACCTTGATCTTAAACTAGTTCTAGCCTCCAGAACTGTGAGAAAATAAAATTCTGTTGTTTAAGCCACCAAGTTTGTGGTATGTTATGACAGCACTAGAAAACTAATATTCTATCCAGCTTCTACTGACCAGAGATGGGGGTGATGAGCAATACTCCCTTTGAACCTGACATTGGAAAGCAATACTTCCCTTCCTTTTAATTCTAGACACGGGTCAACATCAGACAAAGGGTTAAATGGATAGGATTCTTGCCCACATAGTCTTAAGCAGAGGGAATTTATCAGTTCTTGGTACTAAAATCTAATGGTTCCTTCTATATATTTCTTATTCTTGTACTCCTTTTTCCTTCTCTTTTCATTGCTTCGTTATTGTTATTTTTTTGTAACAGTTGAGCAGGGATTTGCAATTTAAGTCACAAGATCACCTATATTTGGCTCTAAAACCAAGTGAGATGTTTGGGCTGTGAAAGATTTACAGCTTGACAGTAAGGGAGATGGGAATGCCGTGTTCAGTTTCTGCCCCAAGGTGGTGCATGTATAACAGCACAGAGACTGAATCATCACTTGGACTTAACAAAGGAACTGTCCAGGTGTGTATAGTAAAGAATCTTTTGAGCTGTTCTTGCTGTTAACAATCTGGTTTCATATACCCAGATGATTAGATGTCATAGACATCAGAAGGAGGTCAAAATAAAATTCAAGCTTTAAACCTTGACAATAATTTGAACTGAATAATAGTTGAATTTCAGAACTGAGTAGTCATGGTGAGAGCCATTGAAGAGGAATAATTATCTAATAACTTGGTTACTGTCCTGCTGAACTCATAGCAATATCCGTGACCCCCATTTCCAACTCCCCAATTCCAGATTATACTAAGGCATGCTTAAGAACATTATTTTTATATGTATATTTGTATTCATAGCCTAATATATATATATATATATAATATATTTGAATAAATATGTATTCAATGCATCTAATGGAAAAATGGTACAGATGGTTTAGTCAGCTATAAATTGCATATTCTGGGAGGAAATACTGAAGTACTATGTAAGTATTCTCAAGAGCCAGGTGGTAGAAAGATATTAGCAGTAATTCTTTTTGCAGTTTAACATATATGACAATCAAGCCATTTGTTTCCATTATTTTTGTGAACTAAACTTTTTATCTCATTTCTCTTGGGTAATACCACACATTTTCCTCCTTATTAATCCATAACAACACCATGGTACACTTTGCTAATCAGAGTTGCACACTGCATAATAATTGCAATCTAATAAATATAGGCTTCCACATTTCATCACATGTCGGTGTAATTGCTAAAAGATACCAAAATACTAAATATAAATTGGAACTGAGAGGAAATTCAGGTGCATTGAAACAGTGAGAAATAAATCAAATGATAACTTATTTTAAATATAGTTTAATCAGTTATTTAAGGAAAATTCCCAAGGTGTTTTCAATGAAGGTAGAAAAAGACAATTCTTCCACCAAAAGATTTTTTAAGTGATGCCAGGAAATGTAGGGCAGGGGGAGGGTATGAAGATAATTAGAACTATTTTATTTCTGATGGCAATGAAATGAAAGAGAAGAGAAAATTGAGAATTAATGGGGAGGTTATCAATCATGTTCAAGACGTGAAGGCATATCTCCCCCTCCCCTATTGAAATCACCAACAGAAAATACAAATTATGAAAAATCTTTTACCGGCTATAGAGACAAGGAAGAGGTGACAGCTACATAGCAGGAGTGGCAAGGAATTTCTGCTAACTGAAATAAACATGGCACCATTCTGAAGTTTAGAGGCTAAGCATGTGGCTCCTTTCTGGGAGCAGAAGTGTATCACAGAAGAAGGTAGAGAACAACAGCAGAGACTGCCTCACACGATCTGAGATGGGTAAAAATCTAGGAAACGACCTCCACTCACATCTGTTAACTTCCAGGCCATTCGGCACCAGTGACAATGGGAAGGCTCTGGGTTTTGTCTCTAGTATTGCTGTCCAAACGCTGGAGAGGCCCAGAAATGCTGGGGTCTGTGCTTGCCTGGGGAGCCTCCCACCTTATAAGGACACAGCACTTCACAGAGGGTTGGGGCTCTGATGCAGCTGCTCCAGTTGCACCAGAAGATTGCCATTTATTTTATAATGATGTTCCTCCTAAATTTTTATAAAGTAATGATACAAATTTCTGACTGTAGCCAACCCACTGCATATATGGCTAAAAACTGGTATTGGATATACTAGATTCTCTCTGAAAAAAAGAGAATGTGGGGAAAACAAGCAAGGCCTGTCAACTAACACTACAGGTTCAAAAATAAAAAGCAAAAAACCAGGTGACCCTGAAAAACTAGGAAAATGGCCTCCAACTGAGCTATATTACTGTAGGAAATGGAAAATGTGTATTCTCAACAAAACCAAAGAGCTCGCGGCGACCATGGCAAGGTTGAAGGGAAAAGTCGTGGGGACCATCGGGGGACTGGATGGAAATGAGAACCAGGCTTGTCAAATTAAAAGCGTCAGGGGGACCAGTGAATAGCAAATCGGACACCGTATCAAATCAAATTGGTGAATTAGAAGAGCAAATGTGAGACGTTCTCCAGGAAATCAGAAGAAAAAGACAAAGATGAAAATGAATAGACTAAATTTACATACGATAGGGATCCTAGAGAATGTGAACAGGGAGAATAGAATGAGGAGGAGATATGAATGAAAACAATGACACAGGAAAGATCTGGGGCTTAAAATTGTGAGAGAATATTGTATTTCAGGTACACGTCATGAAACAGGCACCAAATAAGGAAATAACCTCATAAATTCCCTAATTTCAGAATATATAGACAGATTTGAGATATGTTAAACTATTGGTTCTGTTTCTCTGGAGAAACCCTGACTAGTACAATGGGTTCCATATTAAATAAATTTAAATTATGGAATAGTCATTACAGTGCAATCCTATGTAGGCATTGAAAGGGATAAATGAATCCATATTGGAAAATATGCTTATGATAAATCAATATGTAAGAATATAAGAAGTCTGCTAAACTGCAAATATGATATGATCCCACTGACAAATGATATATGTATATATACATACAGGGATTTGCTCACGCCTTTTCAGAGAGGCACTCTCTTAGTGGTAAGGGAAAGATAGGAGGATTTTAACATTATGTTTATTGATTTTTCTATGAATTTTTTGATAAATACTTGAATATTACTTTTTAATAGCAGAAAAATAATGCAACAAAGCTGTTTCTATTAAAAAATAGGGAGAAGACAAAATGAGCCCTAATGTCAGGACCACCTCCTTTGCTTTATTTAAAAGGAAATAACACACTGCAGGCATAGAAAGGTACAAAATATAAGGTACGGGCCCAACTGACTCCTCTAACTGGAGCTACCTGACCCAAAGGTAGTTATGGGTAACAGTTTGTTGTGTAGTTTTCCAAAATTGTACACGTTAGTACACACAAACATGCACCCACTCTCCCCACAGAACTCACGTGCACTTGAGTCATGGAACCACTTGTTCTTCACCTCACCCTTTTCACTTAATACATGGGGACCTTTTCCCATTTTGGCACATATCGACATTTTCCATCCTTTATTCCTGCATATTCTATTACATATGTAACACAATTTAACCAGTAAATAATTAATAGACATTTAGATTGCTTAGAGATATTTTTATCTTGAAATCATTGCTATGAATTTTTTTGAGATATTTGTCGTAAATTCCAAAGAGTGAAATTTCTGAGACAACGCAAATTTCATGGCCTTTGAAATTGTAAATATTGCTAAAATGCTCTATAAACTGTTTTAAAAAGATGAAATAATGTACACACTTAGGAATTGTATATGAGGTGGTCTATATATCTGCCAACACTGATTATAATTTTAAATAATACACTTGTTATCAAATTGAGTGAGAAATGGTGTCATAATTTTAAATAATACACTTGTTATCGAATTGAGAGAAATGGTGTCATTCTGATGTGCCTGGCTTTAATTATTAGTGAATTTCAAAACATTTTTTAATGTCTCTTTTTGGCCATTTCTGGTTTTTTTTCTATGAATATGTGTATAATTGCCTATTTTTCTCTTGTCTTACCTACATCATTTCTTACTATGAAACTCTTTATATGTTAAAGAAATTTTCTGGTTTCTGATGTACATGAATTTGTTCTGTTTATTTTTTGATTCATTATATTTTTGACATAGAGAAGTTACACATTTTTAGGTATAATATTTATCAGCATTTTCTCCCATGCCTTCCAAATATTTCTATCCTGACATTTATTTCCACCAAATCATTAGCCAGTTGCCTCAGTATAATTTCTCTTAAACTAACTCAAATATGTAAAATAGTGCCAGACTGTTTTAATCATGACAGCTTCATAGAATGTCTACATGTGGCTGGGCTTCACTCCTTCCATTATTAGGCTTTCTCAGAATTTTCTGGGATAATATTTTACATACATTCTTCCAAAAAATTTTTAGCATTATTTGTCATTCTATTAAAAAAAAATCTCCTTAGTATTTTAATTTGGACCATGTAAAAGCTGTGTGTTAGTTTTGGGTAAATTTACATATTTTTTTCAATATTGAGTTTTCTTATGTTAGAACATGGTGTGCAATTAAATCTTATATATTTCGTGTTTACCATTAGTTTTAATTTTGCTTCATATTGAGCCTATGAATTTCTCAAGTTAATTTTAAGCTATTGTATTTTGGGGAGTGGTGTTATGTATGAATTACATCTTTTCTTCCACTATAACTTCTGATGGTTATATTTTGTAATATAAGAAAAATTTATTTTAACTTCAATTATATAAAAATGCCTTTTCGATTTTCATGGGTTTTATCTGGCCTGTCTTGAGCTTTGTAAAATAACTATCATCCACAAAATAATAGAAACATTTATTTCAATATTACACCTTTATTAATGTCTTTTTTTTCCCCTAATTGAATTGGCTTCTCTTTGTTATAAAAGTAAATATGTAAATAGTGGACATACCTGTATTGTTTCTGACACTAATTATGACTTACATGGTTTGCATCAAGCATATTTCTAGCCTTCAATTTTAGATACATAATAATTGCCTTAAGTGTATGAAGTGTATGTCTATTTCTGCTGCTCATATCTTACCCCAAGTTTCACGTTCCAAATTTGGAACTAAATTTGAAGTTCCTTTATCCAGAAACTGGTAGGTTTTTCCAGAAATAGCCATTCAAAAATGATGTGTTTACCACATTCTAAATGGCTCACGTATACTCTCTTTGGGTCAAATCTGCCCTCATCTCATAATGTTCTTGCTCTGACTTCAGCAGTCCAGATGGTAGCAAATGCAATTACGCATAAGAATAAAAGCTAATCCAGTGCTTTTTATTCCTTGACTGGGATTTAAAACCTTTTAGGGCCCAAGCTTGAGCATTATGAAAGAGGATCCATCATGGAGTTTCTGCAGAGAATATAGCCTTTCCTGTACATGACCACTTTGTCCTCCCTGCCAACATAACAGCAGCAATGCATGGCTCCTGTGAATAATTTCAAAGGTAACATACTTTTTTTTCAGCATATTCCAAGATTTTTTTTTCAATTTATGAGAGTAAAACCTTAAAAAATGTAAAACCATATGTCCTGATTTGAAATCCAGTTTCAGTAAGACGCCAAGCTTCTTGGCTATTATAATGATGAAACAGGCCAATTTCTGTGTCAGGTCATGGTTAAATTGAAAGTACTTGGAATCACCCCTGGATGCAATTATTTCTCATGTAGCCCTTTTAATAACGCCTGCATTTTGTGCCAAATAAGCTGATCAGTAACGCTGGGAGAGTAGTTCAGGGAGAAAAATCTCATGTACGGCAGTGTGTCCTGCATGATTCTTATGAACAAATTAAAACCAAAGAAATGTACTAAAGTGATCTCCTTCCTCCCAGCTCCTGGGGCAGACACTGAAGAGAGATCAGTAAGGAGTAAGAGATTTATAAAAACAACCATGGCTCTCAAGGGAGGAACAAACTACACGAGACAGAGAAACCCTTCATGGGGAAGGACTGAGCTAGGCCCTTTTGCAGCCTCTCTATCATCTGGATGGTTCAGGGCTGGTCAGTGTGGCCACTGGTTGAGACATTTGTAGATAAATGCCAGGGTCACGCCTGTCTCTTTTCTCCTCTTCCCTGGGTCTGTCTTCCACAGGTTCTATCTCTCAGCACCCCTACCTTATGGTTACTGGCTGCCCAGAACTCAGTGGGACAGCCCTCACATGTAGGAAGTAAGGGAGGCTCTGGGGCTTATGGCAATTCAGTGGTTCTCAGGGTAATTGTCTAGAGGGGATATAGTGATTAGAAAGTGTTCAGAATTTTATGGCAACCCATTAAGCATAGGGGTAAGTTGAGATACCCCAGATGACCTCGCCAACACTGCTGGGAGCTAAGCCTCCTGTGATTGTGCATGAGATAACACTATATAAAGCACTTGTACTAGTTGGGTGCTCAGAAGATAAAAACATGTCAATATTTGTGTCAGGTGCCTTAATTTTCTTGTGTCTTAGGAATATCATGTTTCAAATAAAATACCTGCTAACTCGAATACATAATAAGATAGGTAAAAGAGAAATTTCTCTATTTGAAAGGGCCAGAGATTGGGTGTTCCTCAGCAGTCTTTTCCTTGGACTCCCTCCCCACGAGGATTTACACCTAGTAAGTACATAGTACTTCGTACATACAGTCATTCCACTTGTACATAGAGGCAAAGGAGACCCAGGGAGTGAAATGGTTTCCTGAAGCCCCCTTCCATGGAAGTGGCAGCACATCAAATGCTATTTGATTTTCAAGTCTTTTTGTGTATGTTCTGTACACAAAATTAATTATGTGTTCTGTATTGCCAAAATGGGCAGGGCCACGTGAACACACTGAGTGCTGGGTGGAATCGGTTTTGCTGGTAGTGGGCAGTTAAGGGAGCAGAAAGTCTGGGCAGTATGGCCTCTGAGCTGCCACCCAGGATGCTGACATAGTTCCCACCCTGTCAGGATTAGTCTCATTCGAATGTTATGAAAGCAATAAGTCACTGCTTGCAGCCTACGTTCCTCCCTTTTCCACCTCAGACTGAGATTCATGCAATGAAGACCTAAATCTTACTTTTGATGCTTTGCCTGATACTGGAAACCTTATATATGCTCACCTTAAAGATTTGCTGAATGAATTAATAAATCAATGAGCCCATACAATATATACCCATAAATAGACATAACCACACAGACATACAGATGTGCAGCCACATACACAGACAGCTTAGCTTCACTGTAAGGAGATAAGAGCGCACTGTTAGTGTACAGGTGAGGGGGCTAATCTGCTGATATGAAACAGAAGATGAGGCACGTCACCCTGGACCTGTAGCTGCTCTCCAGTGGATCTCAGCTTCAGCCACAAGGAGAATGAGAATCCAAATACCGATATGTTTTAAATACTGAGGTTTTAAAAATACTGACACCTGGGCCCTACTGGAGATAAAATAGATCAGAATTCTCTGGAATTATGCCCCAGGCATTGGTATTTTTAAAGAAATATTGCAGGCAACTCTACTCTGAGAGAGGCTTGATCATCTCTACTTACCTGCTGAAAGTCTCAATATTATGACTGGTGAAAATAATTCATATTTTTATCTAACTAATGAGATGAGATTTTTAATTCTCAAATTAACTTTGCATAAATTAAACTTTGATACAGACACTCTGTATTTTAATTTTCTGCTAAAAGCAAGGTCCGAAGTAGGAAGGCTTGGCCTCTCTGGCTTGAAGGTCGGGGACAGACCCTGGCAGGTTGTGGACGAGCAGGCGTGGCCTTTCATCTTCAGCTGCCTGTTGCCTGTGGTGTTCAGAGGTTTCAGGACCGCTTGGCCGGCCCTCTGAGTTCAAGCCCTCATCACCTCATCTGTTAAACACCAGAAACAGCTTTCGGGAGTCTGGCTCCTCTGTACCCTTTGCCTTCTCACTCCCCTCTACCCGAGGAGCAGTTCCACGGCCTTGGACTCTCCCTCTGCACTCCACGCTGCCTCTGGCGCTGGTCTTGCCACAGCTTTGGCTTCAGTGACCATCAATTACCGATGACCCCTAGCCTTAGTGTCTTAGGGCTCTTGTCACAAAGTGCCACAAACAAGGAGGCTTAAACAACAGAAGTTTATTCTCTCATGGTTCCGGAGGCTGGAAGTCTGAAATCAGGATGGCTGCCGGGCTGTGCTCTCTCCTCCAGTCTCTAGCGGAGGGTCCTTCTTCGTCTCTTTCAGCCTCTAGAGGCCTCAGACATTCCCTGGTCTGCGGCCACAGCACTCCAACCTCTGCTCCACCACCAGGTGCTCTTCCCCGTCATGGGTCTGTGTCTCTATTGTCTCCTCTTCTTGTAAGGCCACAGCATATTGATGAGGAGGTCGTCCTACTCCAGTATAACCTCATCATACGTCATCACATCTGCCGTGGCACTATTTCTAAACATTGTCACATTCTAAGGTACTCGGGGTCAGGACTTCAACATATCTGTTGGGGGTCATATTCAACCCCCAAATCTCTATCTCCTGCTTTCTCTTCACCTCTAAACTCCAGCCCACCTGTTGGTTATCTCCCCATCAAAGTCCACAAATGCTTAAAATTACAAAAAAAAAAAACCAAAAAAACTCATTTCCTTTATGGAGCTCTTCACTGTTCCTTATTTCAGTAAATGGTATATCACCATGTATCCAGGTATACAAACCAGATATGTTGTCACCCTTGATATCATTGTGTTTCTAATGCCAATCATTCAGAAAATTCTAGCACTTAAACATCTCTCAAATGCCCTCACTTCTCCCCTTGTCCCATATTCACAGCCACTGTCCCATCCAACACTGTCTCCAGCTAGGAGGATTATAGTAATACCCTCTGTGCTCGCCCACAACCAGTATTGCCCCTACCAACTCATTCTCCTTAGTATATATGGAGTGGTCTTTTCAAACGTAGAATTTATTATGTAAGCTCCTTTATACAACCCTCAGATATATCCTATTTCCATGCCATAAATTAGAAAATCTCTAATGTGTCTGAATGATTAGACCCCATCCTCTCCTTCCAGCTTCAGTTTCATCTCTCCACCCCTCCTTCTCCACACTCCACGCACACCGGTCTTACCGTTCTTTGGAAGTTCATGACCTTCCTATATCAGCGACTTTACACATATTTTTCATTTCCTGAAAGTTTCCTTCCTCTACCCCTTTATTGTCCAACTATACCCTACTCAGCATTTGAACCTCAGACAAAATTTTATCTTCTCCAAGCAGATTTCCTAACTTTTCAGTTCAGCTCAGGTCCCTGTAAAGTGCTCCCATGGTTTCTGTACTATTCTTTCATAGAAGTATCATAATTGTAGCAAAACACTCAAGTACACAATCCGTCTACAATCCGTTTCTCCCACTGAAATGCAATCTCCAAGAAGCAAGTGAGCAGGGACTGTGTCCTATTCACTGCTGTTGCTCTAGTGCCTAGAACTTTGTCCAGCCCGTAGTCGATGGTCAAGACTCTTTGCTAAATGAGTAGCTGAATGAGAGGAAGGCGCATTTTGGTTTTGCTCACAGGTATATCCCTAATGTCTTTCCATAGCACCTTGCACGTGAAAGCTGCTTCCTTCCTAAGTACTGGCTGAATAAAATGGTAGATTAGCCCGTTCCTCTTCCATAATATTGAAACATACATCTCTGGGACAGCCAGGTGCAGCCATTCCAGAGAAGACCCTGAACAAGGAGATGAGTGCATGGCAAAGAAGAGCACCATCATGCCTGAATATTCTGAAATTCCTCTGCCTTTGCCCTTTGTGATCGCATGTTCACCCTCAAATGCAGTTCAGGAGTCATTTTGACAGCTCCCTCTCACTAGCACAAGCAATGGCAGGTTCTCTAGAGGTCTTTCTTCCTCACGTCACACTTCTGCAGGGAAAGCAGCCGGCAGAGGCTTACTGGAACAAGGTTCCACATACCCGGTGTCACACTCTGTCCTTGGGAGAAATGGCTTTCAGTGAATATGCTTAGGAATATTTGCCATAATAACAAGTACCTTTTTGTTAAGCGTGGGTGTGGATTACCTGAAACTAGATAGATTGCCTAGTTAGACACAGCCATATATATTTAGCACTAATACCATCAGGTCTGTACCTGCTGGTTTTTCTCAGTGTGCTTAATGCTGTCACTTGTGGTCTTGCCATTGCTTCCTTCAACAAACCTGTGGCAAGAGTTATGATTTTATCTTTTTTACATTTATGTATTAAGTCTCAGCATAAGGCAACTAGCATGGCATCTAGAATAAAATAAGAACATAATGCATGTAGCCAAGCTGGTAATGAAGGCCAAGTTGGGTGACTCCCAGGCAGTGCTTCTCCATCTTCCACTACCTTCGGTGGATGGTCAGGGTGGGAGAGAAGAGTTTGGCACCCGTGAGTGGACATTGCTTGGTGCTCTCATGTAGCCCCTCTGCAGAAGGGGGCCTGGTGCCCGCTCCCAAGAGTGCTTCCAAATATGCACCACTCATGCTGGCTGACCATTCGTGAGCTCATCTTGTAAGTCAAGCACTTTTATAAGTTCTCTATACCATTGTTACTGCTTTTGATCCCCACAATGTAAATTTGAAGTATGAACTATTGTCTCCCATACAGATGAGAAAACTGTAATGAGAAAGCCAGGGGAATTAAGTAATATTCTCAAGCATACATGACAAGTTTTAGAGCCAAGTGTCAGACTAGAGCTCTGACGCTTAACCACTGAGTTACGCTGCCTTCTGGACCATATCAAGTCTGCTTCCTTCACGTTGCCATCTCTACCCCTCTACTTACTGCCATCCTCTCACAGGGAGATCTGAGCTTATTTACACTCAGGCTTTTCATTGATCTTTACCTTCTGCCAATCCCTTTGTTCCCTTGTACTAGGGAAAGAAGCAAAAATACACCCCTTATACCAAAAGGGAGAATTTGTAAAAAATGCCTGTGATGTTTTGTAGGCTATTAGTGCTTACTCACTCATAGTACTTAGAGGATGATTATAATAATTATGCAAAGCAAACAAATTAACTAAGTTAACTTTTCACTAAAGCTCATTTCAATGAGATGTACAAGAGAAAATGAATTCTTCCATTTATTGTTCAACCGAAGGGGAATTCTAAAGGGGAAAGACTATTCAGACAGGGATAATTAAAAAAGACATCACCTAGACATCACATTTAAAATGTACACATATATAGCTGCTATTTAAGACCTATGTGCAAAACATGGATTTGAAGGCTGATTTCAAAGTGGCTTATTTTGAGTAAAAGCAGAGAAAACTTGTGATTGAGAACTGCAGCAGCATCTTTAAAATGCTCATATTTCTGAAATAATGAGCTGCTTTGCAAGATGACAGGTTTAAATGGTGAAGCAGAAGCTTCAAAATACTTGCTGTCTAGGCAAGCTTATGATATTTCTACAAATGGGGTTTCATAGTCTGGGGGGAATTGGGAAGGGTACGTCAAGTCGTTTTCAGTTTTAACAAGCACTTTATATTGCAAAGTTCTTCATAATCACTTTTAATAATTGTTCCTTCCAACAGCTCTGTTATTCCCATTTCACAAATACAATAACTGATGCAGATAGAATAAAGGAATATTTTGGAGCCTACTTCCTAGCTAATATTAGGGGCTTAACGATCTCACCCAGCTGTGAGAAATCAGATTTGCTATGGAAGGGTTGATCAGTGTAGTTCTTAGAAGGGGCTTTATGGTGGGAGTCACTGCTGTACATGTAGTTCTGGCTGGCCCTGAGCTGCAGTTAGCTCCGGTGGGCTTCAGTGGTCTCCAGGGAAAGGTAACAGGTGGGAGGGGTCAACTCAGGTTGCTGCACTGGCTCCAGTCTTGTGTCTCAGCTGGTATGTAACTCTCTGAAGTACTGTATTTTGAGAGGAATCATTCACTCATTCCTTCATCCAAGAGCAGCTCTTTAGTGAGCAACCACAAAGAATCTGTACTAAAGGTTTTCTAATCAAAAGGTAACTTCTGCTTCTTGCCACCCGGCTCTCATAGACCAATCAAGCTCACAGGGTTTTGCCCTTGAACTGTTCCAAGCCAGATACAAGTTGAATGTCAAATGAGTGCTGTAAATTTCTAAGTTCTGTTGGCCATCATGTTAAAGATGCCAGAAATCCTAGGAGATATTTGTCTAAATATGTTGAAGATCTACTGATCTGCTATCTTGCCCATCCTTGATAGCCCAGGGTGACTTCGTCTTCTCTGTGAAGTCCTCTGCACCCACTCACCCTGTGATCTTCACCACTTGGGATTGTTATTACATAGGCTTCCATTCCATTCCATTCCATTCAATACCTGTTGTTTGAATATTTAGTTTTTGTTAAGTGTAGTGCTAGGAATACTGCATCATCTATTTAATGATTTATTTTGTTTATTTCATGTTTTGACCTTATTTTGCCGATGAAATCATGAACTCCCAGAGGACTGGATGCAGCTGATACGTCTCCCATGCTCCTGCTAGCCTTGTCGGGCACAGTACTGTGCACAGAGAAGACTGATGGTGGTAGCCAGTCAACTGAGTTGCATAAATAAATTTCAGTGCTGTCATTGACTGATTTACTATTATTCACAAATTCCTATAAGCCAAAGGGAGAGGCTGCAGCTTGTTTTCTAAATGAATATTTATTTCATATTTCTGATTCCTTCATTTTACATTATAGAAACCTACTAAAACTTCTCTTCAGGCTCCAGTTATTACCTGGCATGCATTACCCTTCCTTTTTCCTCTTTTTCACTGACCTTCTGCATAGCTTTTAAATTTGCACAGATTTGTGATAAGGCAGGGAATTCTGCCACTCCTTGACAGATATTCTGTCATTCTGTACATTTCAAAAAGACAGAAGAGGCAATGGAATTAGCAATGTCACCTCCAACGTCAAACTCAGTTTAACAATCCTTTCTTGTTCATTTTCATACTCCACTTAGCCCAAAATTTTTATTGTCTTCTTTTTTGAAACTGAAAAGCATGTCTCCATTTGCAAGGAATGGTGACAGGACATGCGGCTGATGAGGAAAAGTAGACAGAGGGAAAATTGTGGTAAAGCACATGTCTGTTAGAATCATGCTATATTCTAGAAAGAGACATTAGAGTTTAATACATGTTATTTGCAAACCAGGATCCTAAAATCCAAAAAGTAAGCATTTTATCCTGGTCACCTAGCAAGTCAATGGGAGACTTTGGGTTATATGCTGGCCTGGTGACCTTTTGACTGGCTGCTCTGATTCACCAACATAAAATCCTCTGTGAGGAAACACATGCCGGGACACTACCTAGTCTGTTAAGTTGCCTCTGGAGAGACATAAATCATAGCAGTTTAGAACATAAGACTTGAAATTAGATATGGCTCTGGATTTTCAAGATCAGGCTTATGAAATAACCTTGAGCAAGCTATGGTCCTTCCCCTGGGCATCTGTTACCTCCTCCATAAAATGAAGATAATGATAGTGTCTACAGGGTTGTTGTGTGAATTACATGAGCTAACAGCCCACAGTCTGGCATGCTGCGAGGCTCAAATCATGGCTCTTGCTATTACACATACACCACTTAGAACTAATTGTGAAAGACACAGATGAGTTCTTTGGCAGAGAGCAATCCAATGGCACGTGTTGCTGAATCACTGAAGTAGCCTTTGGTGACCTATTAAACTAGGACATTACCCACTGGCTGCATTTATTCATTTGTGTGCTCCTTGCCTGCCTACACAAGTATTTATTGGGTGCTCACTCAGTGCCATATACCGTGCTAGGCACTGGCAATGCAGAGGGGACGTAGTTGTGGTCTCTGTCCTTGAAATACCCTCACAGAAAAGTAACTTCATTAGACTGAGAAGGCTAATAGCTGAAGTACCTGCAAAGTAGCCCAGAGAGAAGGCTGAGCCCTACCTAGTGGGTTTTAGAGAGTTAGGCCTTTGAATTACGGAACTTTACTTGTTTCATTTCTATGGTTTCTATGGTCAGGCTCATGATGAAATAACATCATGAAAATCTGCTCTCTCCTAATAGGTGCAAACAAATTCAGAAATGACATATGGCAAAGGTAGGTCATATCTGAAGTCACACGCCCTGGCTTCCACCTAAGGAGCCACCCTTTGCCTTGTTTCTTCCACTTTCCTGGTCCCCAGAGACTGGCAGGAGGGTTTGCGTTATGACACAATGAACATATATAGACCATGCACTCTAGCAGTGATTCTCTTTCTGAAGGACAATGGAGAGGAGTTTTAGGGTGAGTTTCGTTTATGATTTTGCTTATGAGTGAGCTCAGGGAGGACTTGGAGTAGATGGAGAATCACATGACATTTTCACTTCTCAGGAACAAAAAGTTTTATGGCAAAGGTGAAATGAAAAGTGTCCTTGAGGAATAGAGAACGAACGTCCCTAAAAATGTTGTCAGGAAGAGCGAGCACTGTTGTGTAGCAAGGCAGAGTAAATTAAAGGCGGGTCAGCCTGGAGTGGCAGGAAGTATTCAGCTCTCTCCCTGTCTCGGACATTCGGGAAGACGGAGGCTCAGGAAGCCCGCCAAGGGCATGTGTGAGCTGATGGGAGGAGTCGGGGTTATTGCCTCTCAGCCCATTCCCCTCTCCGCCAAGGAGTGCTTGTTACCTGTGATCTATTGCATGATCTGAGAACGCTGTCAGTAATCTCTGAGGGTCTTCAGACATGTCCATTCATCTGATCCTGCAGTAGTTCCCAGTGGGACTTTCCCATATAGCTTGTTCTCCTGCCCGACAACCATTGCTTGTTTCTCTACCATCTATTTAATTGCTGTGATGGACTCTAAGAATTGACTCCTTCCCAACCCAGACATCAAGGCCTCAGCCTAGAACCTTGAACCAAGTTGCCTCCTCCAAAGAGGAGCTTGGAGAACAAGTTTACTATTCTCTCACTTCCCTCTGTCCATCTCCACCTGGCCCCTTTTAGCTTCTAGCCAAACACTGTATAACACAAAGCCGTCAATAAACATTTGTGAGATTAAACAAGAGCAATGCCTTGACATCATACTGGAAAGATAATGTTACACAGCACAGAGGATAAAATGGATCCTAGCAACAGTGAGAATTAACTGAAGCATCTTTTTGATCTGTTCTCTCAACTCTGTAGAAAAAGAACTTCACTGTCAAAGGGTAAAGTTTGTTTTTTGCCTCTCTCATTTATTTTCTTCCATGTCCCCGTGTCTTTGTAAGTGTCTCTTTATGCTGCATTGCTGGGGCAGTAATCTCTGTAGCTGCTAATTGTGCCTTTATGGATCCACAATACATCTCATGGCCTTGATAGATGACTGTTCCCTTAATATGTTTATGTTTCTAAAACACTTTGTGCTTTTCTTCCCTTGGGAGTGCCTGGGATATGTAGATAGGACTGGCTCTGTGCACAGCAGACTTTCTCTTCCCTGCCTTACAGCCTGCAGCCAAAAATTAGAATAGGCGTGCAGAAGCTGCTTTGAGACCTGTGGTTACTAAGGGGAGAACAATTCAACACTGGGATGGGGGAGGGGGAGGGGGGAATGGGGAAGTGGGGGGGAGGACAATTCACAACGTGGTCTGTGTGCCCTCCGGCTGTAACTTACACGCAAAGACTCCTAAAGACTCCTTGCTCTTCAGTTTGCTCTGATATTACCTAAATCTCTGCATCATCTTCCCGCCACTGAAGGCTGCTCTAAGTTCTGACCTTTCTGTATCTGATGCTTGCACTGGCTCCCTCATTTCTAGGACATGGTTGTCCAGATTCACTCCATCTGTTCAGGCCCCTATATTCCGTTTAACACTAGTCCTGTTCTTTGTTTTCAAGGCCTCTCATAGTCATCCATTCCACATCCACTGTCACCTGCTTAGGTTAGGCCTTTAAAAGGCTCTTACTCCTTGCACTGTCTTTTAACTGGCTTTCCCCCTCCAAGCTGCCCTCATCACCAACCCACCATCTCCTTAAGACAGGCAGCCTTTTCCATATGTCAGTCATCCGGCCAAGGACCTTCTGTAGCTCCCACTGCCTTTGGAACAGGCCCTCAAGGATCGTTGCTGATTGATGGATTGCTCTGTAAACTCTGCACGGTGCCTGTGTTTACGAGGCCCTGACACAGCTTTTAATGACCACTCACATTAATTTCTCTTTCCAAAAACGTCTTTGGAGATACTTAATGTGCAGCCTGTGTCTCTTTCAAGTAGACTGGTATGCCTGAGAGGTGCACGTAACTCCAGAGAAACCACTGAGTTTGAACAACACTCTAAATGACATGCCTTCTTTGGGGATATTTCTCCAAAGTGATCAGCTTGCTTGAAAGTGGAATCTGCCTTCATTTTTAGCATCACTCCAAATTTGAATGCTGTTGGTGTCTCAGAGCACTGCAATGTTCCCTGTGACAGCTAGAGCAAAGTCTAATTATGGAAAGATAAATACGAGTTCCAACTTCTTGCTTTTCCCCAGGATGTCACAACCCTAAATGCTTCCTGAGTTCAGATTTTTGTGAGTCACAATTATTGTACAGGAGAAAAGTTTATATTATTAAATCTACTCTTAGCTGTACAATTTCTTCAGAGACCTAGAGCTCTTCCTGTCTTTACACATTTAAAGAAATTGGATAAAGAGACAATAACCTGAGCTTTCCTGGAGACACTGGATATTTTGATCTATTTTTACTGCAGCCTATTTCCAAGGGCAACACATCTCTGATTTTTTTAATCAAATGGTGTGAGTCGAAAGTTGCAGCCTGACCTCTGGAGCAGACACCATGGGATGCCAATGGCAGCTGTGAATAGTGTGAGCACTGGAAAGGATTGTCTCAGTCTTACTGTGGGAAAATCACCTTGACTATACTCTCAAGGAGCAGACTACCATCTCAAAGGGTGGGGGTTGCTCTACCTTCAGGATTGCTGTGTTTTGATCTGCTGTTCGCTCTTGTCTGGGCTCTGGTGAAGTCTGACCCGGGCTGAGACAAGATTAGATTAGTCCAACTTCTCACTGCTGTCAACTCTTTCTTTACTGAAAGAGTGTCACAGGTAGATGCTGCTGAGAAATCTCAGTGGAAAGACAGGACAGAGGGCCATTGAGCAGAGAGAAAGTCACATTTATATTTGTTTTTGAACAGTAGGTATGACCATTAGCGAATTTATGAAATCAAGTCTTATTGACACTTAGATTGTCACAGGATCACCATTTCTTTGTTCTAAAGTAGGACTTCCGAGTTTCAAGACTAAGAATCTCAATGCCTAGTGTAATTCTGGGCATATTTTACTGACTGTAAAAAGATTTAGGGATCAATTAATTAATTGATTAAAACCAGAAGAACACACTGTATAATACTCCCCTAACTCCTGAGAGCTGGGCCCATCTCATTGCATCCTTGTAGCACCCCTGACTCCTTCCCCAAGTCTATGCAAAACCTGGAATCACTTGTTCATTCTTTGACTTCCTTCCTAGTTAGTGAGTTCCTAGGGGGGCAGAGGATTGTGTCTGTCTTCTCATTGTTCTGTGTTGGCTCCACCTTCTAGAAAGGTACCTCACACACAGCTCACAACCAATAAATGTGTTGCATGAATAAATAATATTTGAAAGGTCACACATATGGCAGGACTTTGGTCAATAATCTTCATTTGTTTAATCCTGCCATCACAGTGACTCTATATATCTGAGCCCAACTGAATTTCTACCTTACTTTTGCACTATTATCACTTTACCTATCATCAGGGCACAGGGCTTACACAGATAGAAGACTTTCTTTCTTCCTCAAAGAAAAATGAACAAGGAAAACACCACAGCCAAACCCGTTATATGTACTGCTGAGCACTTGGCTGGGGTAGAAGAGATCTGGTGATCTAATGTCGTTTAGCAACTGGGTGTGAGGGATACAGCCAAAGATTGGTCATGTGAACGTGATTGCAGAGGCAGGAGGGTCTGGCTCAGAAAATGTGTTTGGGGGCATGCCAGTTCCTGAGAACGAGACATGTCTACAGCCAAAGACCGATGGGACAAGTTATATGTTAGGGGACACCAATCAGGTTCATGGGATAGTCTCAGATGAGAGTTCTCTAATGATTTCTGGATATTGGGAAAAATCGCCTGGAATTTAGCTGTTACCCCAGGGAGAAAAGTGAGGTGGGCAAGAAGTTTTAATTGATTCTCTGTCCAAAAGGGCTACAAATCAATAAATCAATGCAATGGCACATTCCCTTGAACATTACCAAAAAAGTTTCCGGCTCCCTCTTCTGGGGAGATTGAAAGAATGAATAAACAAACTTAGAGAAAAATAATGGCAGTACTGAGGCTCCAGATCTGTCAGAAACTGATCATGGTCACTTTTGGAAAATTAAATTTTAAAAAACTGCAACTTAGAGAAATAGATGACTGCTTCTGTTGTTCGAATGAAGAACACCTTAATATTACTTCCATCTACTAATCCACCTGTTCTTTTCAATGAAATCTTCCCCTAATTTGCCTATATTATCTGCTAAAGGATGAATGGTGAAGTTTAAATATAATGACCTCCAAATAATTAAATCTGATATTTACTTTCAAAATGGAACCTCTCTGAGAGCATAAGGTCCTCCCTCTTGAGTTTTTTTTTTTTCTTAAGAAGAGAAAGGATGAGAGAAAGGAGCCTGCTGAGGCTGAAATTTTAATTTTTAGCGTAAGATGTTTCCAGACACTTCTTAATAGGACTTTTGAATTCATGTTCTTGAGGAAACTTTCTACATCCTGCTGGGTGTAGAAAGAAGCTCTGTTATCTACTGGGTATCTGAGAGAAAGGCCGTAGGGCCTGCTGTGTACGGTCTTAAACTTTGAAGTAATCATTCATTTGGCATAAAATTCATCCAGCAATCTGATTTTTGAGACCTTGGCCTTAAAAAAAAAAAACAGTTTCTATGGATTCTACTTTATCCACACATGAAGGGAGCAGATTTTACAGTTGGATTGTTAATTTTCTTGGAAAAGTAGTGGTGAGTTAAGTTGAAAAATATGTAACAGTGTTTGTTCTTTGAAAGATTCAATAATGCTACCATGAATTTTGAAGTGTTTTCAATTAATTTGGCACATTTTGGCTCAAATATTAGCATATGGGTCTGTCTTTACTGCCCTGCCATTCCTTTCTCCCTCCCTCCCTCCCTCCATCTGTTCCTCTCTCTCTTCATCTCTCTCTCCCTACCCCCCTTTATTCTCCTCTCTCTTTCTCTTTTGAAGGTATGATTCACAGACAATGAAATGCACTGATATAAATTGCTCAGTTTGATGAATTTTGACATTCATCCATACCCATGTAACCAGACCCAAAATAAGATTCGGAATTTCTCTTCACCTCAGAAAGTGCTCATGTGTTTCTTTCCAATCCAGAGGCTCCCTGTGTCCTGATTTCCATCATTTGAATGTCGCCTGCTCTTTGATTTCATCTACATGCATAGTGTGTGCCTTTCGTGTTTGACTTCTTAACGTGATGTTGTTGAAATTCATCCATACTGATGTGTTAGTACTTTGGTCCTCTCTACAGCTGAATAGTAGTCTATTGTATTAATTTATTACCAGCATTTATTTATCAGCATTCCTGTTGAGAAATCTTTGGCTTGTTTCTAGTTTTTGACTGTTATTTAAAAAGCTGTTACAAGTCTTTTCTGGACATGTATTTTCATTTTTCCTGGGTAAAAACCTAAAGATATGATTGCTGGGTCATACGGTACATATATGCTTAACTTTTTCAGAAGCTGCCAGACAGTTCTTCAAAGGTGTTGAATGATTTAATATTCCTATCACTTTGAGAACTTCAGTTGCTCCAAATCTTCACCAACATATGGCCTTTTAAAAATTGTTTAGCTAGTTTAGTGGTTATAAAATGATACCTATTTTTTGAAAATTGCATTTCCCTGATGACTAATGATAGAGAAAATTTTTCATGTGTTTATTGGCTATTTGTGCATCTTTTCTTTATGAAGTGTCTGTTAAAGTGTTTTACACAAATGTTTATTGCATTGTTTAATTTTTTATTGCTGATTTTTAAGAAATGCTTCATATATTTTGTATATAAATTTTTTGTCTGGTACATAGCATATTTCAAGATACAATATTTTATCCAGTCTGGAGCTTGCTTTTTCATTTACTTACCTGTGTCTTTTAAAAAGCAACACTTATTATTTTGGTAAAGTCCAATTTATCAATTGTTTTCTTCCAAAATTTATGCTTTCAGTGTCCTATGTAATAAATTTTATTTTATTTTATTTATTTTATTTTTATTTTGGTATCATTAATATACAATTACATGAGCAACACTGTGGTTACTAGACTCCCCCCATTATCAAGTCCCCACCACATACCCCATTACAGTCACTGTCCATCAGCATAGTAGGATGCTATAGAGTCACTAGTTGTCTTCTCTGTGCTCTACTGCGTTACCTGTGCCCCCCCCACCCCACATTATGTGGGCTAATCATAATGCCTGTTATTTCCCTTATCCCTCCCTTCCCACCCATCCTCCCCAGTCCCTTTCCCTTTGGTAACTGTTAGTCCATTCTTGGGTTCTGTGAGTCTGCTGCTGTTTTGTTCCTTCAGTTTTTGCTATGTTCTTAGGCTCCACAGATGAGAGAAATCATTTGATACTTGTCTTTCTCTGCTGGCTTATTTCACTGAGCATAATACCCTCTAGCTCCATCCATGTTGCTGCAAATGATAGGATTTTTCTTCTTCTTATCTATATAATAAATTATACCTACACTGACATTCTAAAGTTCTCCTAGGTCTCCTTCTAGAGTTTCATAGTTTTTGCTTTTAAATATAGGTTTATGACTTACTTCAAATGGACTTTTATGTATGGTCTGAGGTAAAGGTTATGATTAATTTCTTTGTTATAAGACTGCCCAGTTATTCTGGTCCCATTTATTGAAATGATTCTTCTTTATTGAATTGCCTCAATATCTTGGTCATAAATCAATTTAATATATATGTGGGACCTCTTTCTAGACTCCCAACTTGTTTTCTGATCTGTGTCATTTATAGATATGAAATAATCCATAGACATTAATACCAGATTTCTTGATTACAGTAGCTTTATAGTAAGTTTTGAAATTAGGTGCTATAAATCCTCCAACTTTGTTCCTTCTTTTATTATAGTTTTTAACTTTAAATTGTGAAATCTTATCAGACTTGCAAAAAAATTATAGAAACAATTAAAGAATGCACCCCCATTTCTCAAATATTAAAAGCTTATATAACTACAATACAATATAAAACTCAAAAAAATTAACATTAATATGATACTGTTACCTACTATACAAATCTTATTCAAATTTTATTCTGCCTTTTGCTCTTCTGGGTTTCTATCCATTATCATTTCCCTTCAACCTGAAGAAATTTTCCTAATGGTTATTGTAGTGCAGACCTTTATTATTATTATTATTATGGTATCATTGATATACAGTCTTACAAAGGTTTCACATGAGCAACATTGGTTACTACATTCACCCATATTATCAAGTCCCCCCCCCACACCCCGTTGCAGTCACTGCCCATCAGCACAGTAAGATGCTATAGTGTCACTACTTGTCTTCTTTGTGATATACTGCCTTCCCCATGACCCCCCTGCATTATGTGTGCTAATCATAATGCCCCTTAATCCCCTTCTCCCTCCCTCCCTACCCACCTTACCCACCCCCTTCCATTTGGTAACTGCTAGTCCCTTCTTGGAGTCTGTGAGTCTGTTGCTGTTTTGTTCCGTTTTGCTTCATTGTTATACTCCACAAATGAGTGAAATCATTTGGCATTTGTCTTTGCCTGGCTTATTTCACTGAGCATACCTTCTTGCTCCATCCATGTTGCAAATGGTAGGACTTGTTTTCTTCTTATAGCTGATTGATACTCCATTGTGTATATGTACCACATCTTCTTTATCCATTCATTCATCTACTGATGGGTACTTGGGTTGCTTCCATATCTTGGCTATTGTAAATAGTGCTGTGATAAACAGGGGTGCATATGCCTTTTTGAATCTGTGATATTGTTTTCTTTGGGTAAATTTCCAGAAGTGGAATTCCTGGGTCAAATGGTATTTCTGTTTTTAGATTTTTGTGAAACCTCCATACTGCTTTCCACAATGGTTGAACTAGTTTACATTCCCACTAACAGTGTAGGAGGGATCCCCTTTCCCCACATCCTCACCAGCATTTGTTGTTCCTTGTCTTTTGAATGTGGGCCATTCTAACTGGTATGAGGTAATATCTCATTGTGATTTTAATTTGCATTTCCCTGATGATAGAGTAATGTGGAGCATCTTTTCATGTGCCTGTTGGCCTTTTGAATTTCTTCTTTGGACAAGTGTCTGTTCAGATCCTCTGCCCATTTTCTAATTGGGTTACTTGTTTTTGGGGTGTTGAGGCATGTGAGTTCCTCATGTATTTTGGATGTTAACCTCTTATTGGATATGTCACTTATGAATATATTATCCCATACTGTAGGATGCCTTTTTGTTTTACTGATGGTGTCCTTTGCTGTGCAGAAGCTTTTTAGTTTGATGTAGTCCCATTTGCTCATTTTACATTTTGTTTCCCTTACCTGAGGAAATGCATTTAGGAAAAAGTTGCTCATGTTTATATTCAAGAGATTTTTGCCTATATATTCTTCTCTGAGTTTTATAGTTTCATGACTTACATTCAGGTCCTTGATCCATTTCGAGTTTACTTTTGTGTATGGAGTTAGACAATAATCCTCATTCACTTACATGTACTGTTTAGTTTTGCCAATACCATTTGTTGAAGAGGCTGTCATTTTCCCATTGTATATCCATGGCTCCTTTATTGTATATTAATTGACCATATATGTTTTGGTTTATACCAGGGCTTTCTATTCTGTTCCATTTATCTATAGGTCTGTTTTTGTGCCAGTACCAAATTGTTTTGATTACTGTGGCTTTGTAGTAGAGTTTGAAGTTGGGAAGTGTAATCCCTCCAGCTTTATTCTTCCTTCTCAAGGTTGCTTTGGCTATTCGAGGTCTTTTGTGGTTCTGTATGAATTTTAGAACTATTTTCTTTAGTTGAAGAATACTGTTGGTATTTTGATAGGGATTATATTGCATCTGTAGATTGCTTTAGGCAGGATGGCCATTTTGACAATATTAATTCTTCCTGTACATGAACATGAATGAGTTTCTTGTAGACAGCATATAGACGGGTCTTGTTTTTTTACCCATTCTGTAACTCTATGTCTTTTGATAGGTGCATTCAGTCCATTTACATTTAGGGTGATTATTGATAGGTATGTCCTTATTGCCATTTCAGGCTTTAGATTCGTGGTTACCGAAGGTTCAAGGGCTGCTTCTTTACTATATAGCAGTCTAACTTAACTCACTTATTATGCCATTTCAAACACAATCTAAAGGTTCTTTTTTGTTGTTGTTGTTCTCCATTCTTTTTCTTCCTCCTCTGCTCTTTATATATTAAGTGTCATATTCTTTACTCTTTGTTTATCCCTTGGATGATTATGTGGGTAGTTGATTTAATTTTGCTTTTGCTTAGTAATTAATTGGTCTACTTCCTTTACTGTTGTTTTATTTTCTCTGGTGACAGCTATTTAGCCTGAGGAGCACTTCTATTTATAGCAATCCCTCAAAAATGCACTGTAGAGATGGTTTTGGGAGGTAAATTCCCTCAACTTTTGCTTATCTGGAAATCGTTTAATCCATGCTTCAATTTAAATGATAATCTTGCTAGGTAGATTATTCTTGGTTGGAGGCCCTTCTTTTTCATTGCATTAAATATATCACGCCACTCCCTTCTGGCCTGTAAGGTCTCTGTTGAGAAATCTGATGGTAGCCTGATGGGCTTTTCTTTATAAGTGACCCTTTTTTCCTTCTCTGGCTGCTTTCAATACTCTCTCTTGTCCTTGACTATGCCATTTTAATTATTATATGTCTTGGTGTTTTCTTACTTGGGTCCTTATGTTGGGAGATCTGTGAACATCCATGGCATGAGAGACTATTTCAGCAATTATTTCTTCAAAGACACTTTCTATCCCTTTTTCTTTCTCTTCTTCTTCTGGTACCCTTATAATGTGAATATTGTTCTGTTTGGATTGGTCACACAGTTCTCTCAATATTCTTTCATTCCAAGAGATCCTTTTTTCTCTCTGTGCCTCAGCTTCTTTGTATTCCTCTTCTCTAATTTCTATTTCATTTACCATCTCCTCTGCCTCATCTAATCTACCTTTAAATCCCTCCATTGTATGTTTCATTTCAGACACTGAATTTTTCAAGTTCCTACCTTTGTCTTGTTCAAGTCCTCCCTGAGGTGTTGAATATTTTTCTGTAGCTCTGTGAGCATGTTTATGATTTTTATTTTGAAATCTTTATCAGGAAGATCAGTGATTTCAGTTTAACTTAGCCCTCTTTCTGGTGTTTGAGGGATTTTTTGTTTGTCCCAAGTTTTTTTGCCATTTCATATTCCTAATGATTCCTATGAAATAATAACTTTGTGTTTGTGGCACCCTCCAGTGACTAGAAGCTCTACTCTCTGGAGCTGCCCAGCCTCTTCAGCAATGGTGGGGGTTGGAGGCGCATGGCCCCAGTGCCCACGGGGAGGAAAGAGCTCTTTCCTTCTTCCTGGCTTCATTGCCTGCCTCCACTCCAGGGCCATTGGGCCAAGCATGCAGGGAGGAGACTCTATGCTCCTGTAGAGGAGCCTCTAGCCTTCTATGCCCTTGTAGCTGCCATAGGCAGGCCTGCCCTCTGGCAGGCCTGGTATGAGAATAGGGGCAGCAGGTTTGCAAACAGGTGCCTGCCTGTAGGAAGAGGTGGCAGGGTGCATATCACAGAGGGGAACCTTGGTGCTGCATTGCCAGCCAAGGGGATGGAGCATGTGAAACTCTTGGAAGTTCCCAACCTGCTGGGCTGAGTGTGCTGAGATGATTTTGTCCACCTATCCCTTCTCCTGAGCAGTGAGCTCTGTGTAATCCTTGCCCCTTTAGCAGCCCTCTCACTGTTGGGAATTCTTTCAAAGTGCTGTCCTTTCTTTTTTCCCAGAGCAGTTGGTTATCGGTACCTGTTATTCACAAGTGTCTGGAATCTCAGTCTCTCTGAGTATTCTGCCTGTTTTTGCTTTCCAAACCCCCTATGCACCATGTAATGTGGGTTCATGCTCCTGGAGGAGATCTCCAGGGCTGGGTATTTAGCAGTCCTGAGCTTCTACTCCCTCCCTGCTCCATTTCTCTTCCTCCCGCCAGTGAGCTGGAGTACAGAAAAGGCTTGGGAGCTGCTGGATCGTGGCTTTGCTACTTTACCCTTTTCTGTGAGGTTTTCCCAGATGTAGGCCATCTGTTGCAGTATTCTTTCTGGTTGCACTTTCAGGATTAGTTGGTTTTGGGAGGAGGTTTTTGCCTCACTTCTCACACTGCCATCTTGTTCAATTCCAGTGCAGAAATTTTGATATTTAATTATGTTGAATTATTTTGCTTTCATTTTTAGGACAGAATTCTAAAGTGACAGGGCTTTTTCTTTCAACTTTTTACAGGTGCTATTTCTTTGACTTCTGGCTTCCATTGTTTTTGGCAACAAGCTTGGATTTTTGGTCTTTATAACAGTTTTCTTTTGTATATAGTTTTTTCCTCTGTATGCTTTTAATGCTTTTTCCTTACCTTTGGTTTTAAGAAGGATGACTGTGATGTGTGTTGTTCTTGTTTGCTTTTATCCTGCTTGAGTTTCAGTGAGTCTCTTTAATCTATGGATTGAAATCCTTCAACAGTTTATAAAATGCTCAGCCAGTAGATCTTCAGATATTTCTACTGACCTATGTTCTTTCTCCTTCCAGGTTTCCCTTAACACAGGTTAGGTTATCAAATGTTATCCAAAGATCTCTGATGCTCTGTTCAATTTGTTTCGCTTCTTTTCTTTGCATTTCAGTTTGGATTACTTACATGTTCCAATATTGCAGCTCTGGTTCTTTTTATGTTGTGTCAATCAACTGTTAATATAATCGAATGGATTCTTTATTTCTAATATTGTATTTTAATTGCCACTTACACTATTTCTTCTGTTTTTGTTTTTGTATTTTCCTCCTCTCTGCTGAGCTTCTACATATCTTCACACATGTAGCTCTGGATTTGGAACATGGGGCTTAGGGTGGCTGTGTTCCCCGTCTTTATTCCTCTGCACGCAGGAGGGCCAAGAACATCCAAAATCCCTGCTGGCTACGTGCTGGGGTAACAAAGAACAATCTGACTCTCAACTGTTTCCAACCTCTAGGAATACATATTTATCCCTCCTGAGACTTAACTGAGGAGACTGACTGAAGATACCTCCTTTAAGAAGGTTTCTGAAATGACCTAAGCTTTGTCAGAATCACTAGAATAGATCCATAGCCTCTTTAGAGGGTCCCTCTGAAGAGAATAGAGGTACAGTGGGGTAAGGTCAGGGTGATGGGATCCCAACAGAAAGCAGCATCTTATCCCTAAAATTGTTTGGAAATGCTGGCTTATGGTAATAATAAACAGCACACTAACTTTTTATCCATTTTATTACTGTTTTTAAATACTCTATAGACCATATTCCCTTTTATTGCTTGCACCTGAGGTGGGCATCTCCTAATACTGTGGCCTTGGTATGACACTGCTTTGTGTACTAAGATATTTTTTCATAAACTGGTATGACACTTTATTATAGCTGTAGATAACTATTCTTCAAAAGACCCAATGGAAATAGACTTTCTACTGAAAGGATTGCCATAAAGTCCTTGGAGATCAAAGATGTATAATTCCTGGACATTGAACATTTTGCCAGTTCTTCTGTGATATACCATAGAAGCAAAATCTACTATTTCTCAAGACAATAAAAAGAAAAAGAAGAAATCAAGAGAGTATTGCCTTTTTGAAGCTTGAGATTCTCTCTCCTTCTTGCTACAATGTGCCCCTGGATATATGGGCTCCTTTTGATTCTCCAGAGCTGCTTTATGCTGGGTGTTTCTGCTAAAAGGCATGCCAAGAAGGCAGAGGAATTTAAGCAGAGAGCTTTAGAGTGTTATGTATCGGTCTCTGGCAAGGGAGCACTTGACTGAACAAGAAGCAGCCAGATGCAGTGTCTCCAAGGTGAATCTGTAATAACTTAGGTGGCAGTAATTTCCTAAGAGACTGGCATAATTATACCCAAACAAATTGTCTGAACAGCCACATATTTATTAACATGAGATTAAAACTCTCAAGTTTGAGCAAACCTGGAGAGCAAAAGCAGGAGCCAAGCAGTGAGGAGCACTGGTAATCTTTCTGAAACCCAACACCATTGGGCTGACGGAAGCCAGAGTGGGGTCCAGCCTTCAGCTAGTGTCTTGGGGCCCCAGCTGGAGTTTCTTGTTTACTGTAAATGGGGATTAAAATCACTGGATGTCAACACTTAGAATTTATATCACTTAGCTAGTTAACGTGAGAACAAATCACCCCAAAACTTAGCGGCTTTAAACAATAACCATTTATTTGTTTGTAATTGAGACTGGATACAGCTGGGCAACTTTGACGTCTTGACCCTCTTACATATCTGTAGTCAGCTGCAGGTCAGCCAGGCAGCGATGTTTTCGGGTTCGGTTGCCTGTTAGCTGGGGTAGCAGGTGACTAGGTGAGAAGTTTCCGGTGCTCCAGCCGCCTAAGCCAGGCTTGTCTTCCTGGTGGTTCCAGGGTTCCAAAAGAGCAAGCCGAACACGCAAGACCTTAGGAGGGCTAATTCAGAGCTGGCACACATCGCTTCCACTCTCCTATTCTATCGGCCAAAGCAAGTCACAAGATTAGCCTAGAATCAACTATAGAGGCAATAAACTCCACTTCTTGATGAATGGAAATGCAGCGTCACATTACAAAGACCATTGGCACAAGGAAAATGCAGAACTGTGGGCATTTTTTTCTTTTTAATCTACAACAAAACCCTTAAAAAAAAAAAACTACCAGAGGTAGTGCTGGCGCTAGAAGTAAACACTTGAGGATTCAAGTCAAAGATCTTCTTTACTTTGTATTGTTGTTCAGTTAAATTAGCATACACTTATTAAACAAGTTCTATAAACAAGATACTGTGTTAGACACCCTATGAGGAAGAACAGACAGAAAATAAAGATACTGCTCCTGATTTCTGGGAGTTCACACAATATTGCGAGAGACAGATACAGTTATCAGATGATGTCTTCAAAATCACCAATGTTATGATGTTTTTCCAATAAGGAATATAAAAAGTGAAGAGTTTATGTAAAGATGCCTGCAGGGTATGTATGATTACATAATTATTGCTATAAGGACGGGACAAGAACAGTGGTGGGGCTTAATGCATCAGGTTGGTTGAGTTGTGCTAAGGTAAGAGAGTCAAGGAAGCCTAGACTGGCTGTGTCCCTCTGGTGAGGGTGAGATGTTGGAACCAGGCAGGTAGATGTAGATATGATTTAGCCTATTAGAGGGTCAGAGAAATCAGTTCAGCTCAGGTTTCGGATCCATTGGATTAATTTTCCAGTCACCACCACCAACTTGGAGGTGGGATGGATTCAATAGACTGAAGGACAAGAGGCAGGAAAACAGCATAACAACTCAGGAGGGGATAGAGTACCAACCACAGAGGGATACTGGTAACTGTGACCTGCTGAGTAAATACCACTGAGATCCTTATTAGAGAGTATCTAACAGAGTTCCAGGATTAAGTCTTGGAACTGTGGTAGTTCATACACATGGTAAACACATGCCTACCTTTTGCGTTGGTTTCCTATCCTTTCCATACACATTTGCTAGTGTTTCATATTCCAAGAAAGACTTTGGCACCCCCACATGTATCTCTCATAGCCTTTTCCTTCCAAGTTAATTGTTGGAGTAGTACCCAAATGAGTATTTATGTACTTTTTATCCTTTAACAGTTATTGATGGGCTGATTTTATATCTCAGGCCTTAAGTGATATAAGACTGGTGTCCCTGGTCTTCCTCTTCTTTTCGTGTCCCTTGGCCACTTCTCTGACACTCAGAGTCCTGTTCTTAGCATCTGTGATTCTGTAGTCATATTGTGAAATTCAGTCACTCTAACCTGTAACAGCATGGGATTCCTTGAACCTTGAGCTTTCATGACCTCAAGTTTCTTGTCTTTGACCATGATGGAGTATGCACAGTGGAAAAATCATGGCTGTGGAAGGATCTTGTGCCAATGTGAGCAGCCATGTAGTGTGGTAATAAAAGAAGAGTCTTAGGTTCAGACTTCCCTATTCAAATCATGGCTTCCTCACTTTCTAGTCATATAACAGAGGGCAAGTTATTTGGTCTGTCAATGCCTCAGTTTTTTCAACTCTAAAATGAAAAAATAATAATGTATACTTCTGTTGTGAAAATTAAGTGATATAGTGCTTGTAAAAAACTTAGTACCTGTGCATGACAAGAACTAAATAACTGTCTGTAATTAATGGTGATAATAGGAGTGTCAGTTCTCCCACTACTTCCCAGCGTGCCCTGTGCCCCGGTTTTTCCAACTAAAAATTATCGTTTACCTAGTTCCCTGCAGTGTCTACAAGCTACAGAGATGAACAAGATACAGTTTTTGTTTTCAAGGATTCATTAGTGGTAAATACACACACAGACACACACACACACAGTGTATATATAAATGGAAGTAATATTAGATCTGCTACATGCTGTAAAGAGGTTGAGACAAAGTGCTGAGGCAGCATGGAAGAGGGAAAGAGCAGAAATGGCAAGGCTGAGAATGTGGCATTTGAGCTGGAGGATGTTTAGAAGTAGCCAAGCTATGAGAAGTTGAGCTCTGAGATGGGGATGGGAAGAGAGAAGTCATGTTAATGCTTCTAATTTAAAATGAGGAAATTGGTCCACATAATTTTCAGTTGCATAAGAGCTCTAAAATTCAATTCTACAAAATCATGCTTTCATTCCTTGATGAATATATGAGAATTCTGCAAATGAGTTGTTGCATCTGAAAATTTTAGCTGCTGGGCATGAAGTTTACCCCGTATTCACAGCAAAACAGATTTCTAGTAGAAACTTGAATTAGAAAAATGCTGACACATTAGAAAATCTAATTTGTACTCAGTGGCTTGAAAAAAATAAAACACCATAAAAGTACCCAGTAATTGCAGGGACTAAATGAGGCCTAATGGCACTTTGCCTTTGTTGGCATTTCAAGGTTGTTGTGACAAAGCTCACCTGGGAAGAAGGGCTTTTAGTCAGATGGCATGACAGGGCTTCCTTCAGTGTCCCAACTGAAACCAGTGCTCTGAGATCATCTGGATGTTGTGATTGCCAATGTCCTCAGGAGGTAGGTGAGTGGTTTGTCAATTCATTGTCTTTTCGAAGTGGAATCTGTGAAACAAATGCAGATTCCCTGAGCACTGCCTTCAAACATTCTGATTCAGTAGGCCTGTGACATAGCCCAGGAATCTGCATTTCAGCAAGGATCTGCTGCAACTGGTCGCCCAGGAACACTTACCAAAACACTGAGCTGAGAAGAAGGCAGAGAGCGTTGTCCGAGGTCACACAGAGCAGCCATTATATCAGAATATGCTCTGGAAGCAGCACCATTCTGAGTGCCAAAGGTAAACCTGAGAAGTGAAACTTTTTGAGAAGGTGGAACTAGAAGAAAATAAATTTTAAGCTACTAATCAAGGCTTAGGATTCAGAACTGGCCCAGAGCAGTCTTGAGATCAGCATTTGGCCTCCGTGTTCCTGGTCTTCTTCCTCTTTGCGTGTCCCTTAGCCACTTCTCTGCAGCTCAGAGCTTGGAACCATTCCCCCATCCCTCTAGAAACCTGCCCTCTACTTAAGCGCATCCTGGTGCCAAGAGATTCCCTTTTTCTCTTTGAAGGGGAATGACTGCTTAGAGTGATTAGGAGGCACAAAATAAAACATGTTCCAAAGAATCCGAGAAATTGGTTTGTATAGAAGATTTGGAAGCCTCCAAATCACAGTGCCTTGTGTTGTCAGTAATAATGAGAGAAGATAGAGTCTAGGAGAAAAGTTCCCGTCTATACACAGTTTCTGTCTTCTCATAGGGATTCAGGACGGTGTATGTACGTACAAGGCGTTAGCTCTACTATGAGCCCTGGTTCTAAAGCAAAATGCTAAGCCTACAGATGGTAAGCTATTCTGGAGACAAGAGATGATGAGAATGATTTTTGTTACAGAGACATCCCTTTTAATGATAACTCAAACAATTTTAATGACAGGGCCTGCAAAGTGCCTTATAAAACACTGTTCAAAGTACCTTCTAAAATCTGTAGTTTAACAGATAATTTAGAATGGCAAGAAATTTCAAAGCAATGTGCATTGTCATATTGGGGTCTGGAAAGGGGCTAATCTGAATCTTTGTAGGAGTTTTAGCTGAAGGGCCTATAGAACATGGGTCTATTTCTTTATCCCGTCTGATTCCCCGTGTAGGGTCAGCCAGGGGTTAAGAGGAAGAGCAAGAGAAGCAAGCAAGACAAGGAATGACCACCAGAGGGCAGAGAGGAGTTTGGATTTAGTAACTCCCCAAGAGAGTGGAGAACCTCAGAGATAATACTCTGGTCAATTCAGCGTCGGCAGTGGTTCAGATTTGCTTCTCTGCCACAGCCATCTTTGAGCCTTTAACACTGTCTAGCAACAGGGAGGTTTAAACATGCTGTTGGCAGGTGAGGTATCCTTGCCTCCCAAAATTCCCTTTCCAAAACACCTATACGGAGACATTTTTGAAGAGATAAAAAAGCTTAGATTGGTATTTTGAGACCCTAACTCATGTGTTCTATGTAACAACTTTAACACAAAGATGTAAATTGAAAAGATGATTTTCCACTGCAAACGCAGTTTTATAGAAGTATTCATGTTGCTTATTTGGGGGAGATAAGAATCACCTTAAACTGTCAGAAGGGCTGGGCAGAACACGGTGAGCTATCCCCGAAGCCGCATGCTTCCGTGGTGTGAATCCTGGAACCCTCCTGGCCCCCTTCGGCTGGGCTTCACCTGGCAGAGCAGCCAGTGCAGAGCGGTGCCCAGCACGTGGGCTGCCTGACGGTGGGGGCTCCGGGTGAGGATGGTGGACACCTCGTGCTCGTTCCTCGAGTCCTACGGGAGGTGTGAGGACAAGACTCTGGTAGAAGGAGCCACACAGAACAGATTACGTCTGTCTCTGTTGCTCTCTCCTGAATGATAATGAATCTGGGAATAAAATTCTTAATTGTTTTTCTGTAGTATTTTAATAAGATGAACTCATTTCCTTTTGATTTTTGTTTTTACTAGTGATAGGTCTCATTGTTAATTCTTTGTCACTATAAATGCTATATTCATTTATAGTGAAAAGGATCATAGACATTTATAGACCCTGTAATTGTTTCTGTGGGATGCTGGCTACAGGGACTGTAGGATTTTCAGACAATGAAAGACAGTGATAAAAAGATGTCTAAAATCCTGGCAGGAGGGCTGGGCCCACCCCCAGGAGGCCAGGAGGGAACACCTTCCTGACAGAGGCTGCTCTCCTCTGAACCACGGTAGTTGCACATGACTTTCTTTTGCACATTTTGCTGTTCTCTTGTCCACCCATGTCACCTCTGACCTCCCATATTTCCCATCTTTCCAGATCAATTTGAAGCATTGTTAGACATATTTTATCACTGTCTTTCATTGAAAATCCTGCAGCTCTTAGAGCCAGTATCCCACAATGAACAATTATATTGGCCACAGTTACATGTGATTATCTAGTGGCTCCAGATCTGAAATTTCATTTCCTTAGTGACACTCTGTCTTCAGAAAATCAGCATCTGCTTTGCCGGGCTTGGGCAGGACCCAGTTACATGGATTTCTGGTCCTTATCACTCAAACAGGGTCCTAGGCCTGCCAGCCAAATCAATCAGCAGACCCATATCCTACTGGTATGAAATGGAAAGGTAATCAAGAAGAGAAAAAGAGAAATGGGCTGAATATTCATTTATAGTGAAAAAACCATTGACTGAACAAAAGGGGCTATTGGGCCTAATGCTCCTACAATTTAACTCGAGGAGGGCCTTTGGATGGGCCACCAAACTGTGCTTCAGTTTCCTTTTCTTTAATATTAGAATGTGTCTCATTCTCCGTACTTGTTTTGAGAAGTAAAGAATAGGAAGTGAAAGGATTTCCAGAGAAGGAAGTCATTAGATAAACAAGAAGTGTTATTATACTATCTTGGCAACATAGAGAAAGGGAAACTGAGATCATTTGACCACATCCTACCCAGAGTGGCATTCAGGAAACAAGTTTTAATATCTGGAAAGGATCACAGACATTTATAGACCCTGTAATTGTTTCTGTGGGATGCTGGCTACAGGGACTGTAGGATTTTCAGACAATGAAAGACAGTGATAAAAAGATGTCTAAAATCCTGGCAGGAGGGCTGGGCCCACCCCCAGGAGGCCAGGAGGGAACACCTTCCTGACGGAGGCTGCTCTCCTCTGAACCACGGGACGCCATCGTCTGATTCTTTTCCCACTTGGCTGATGGGCAGCTCCCTCTGGGGAATAAGTCCCTTGTTGACAGTTTGCAAGGGTTTCTAACATAAAAAAAAAGTAAAGAATTTCACTTATGTCACCTGCTTTCCTCAAGCTTCTTCTTCCAGATGCCACGGTTAAAATCATTAAAATGAAAAACACAAAACCGGAAACCTCCCAGAGCCTCCTATGGCACAGAGACCTGCTCCTGTGTGAGGACACTCACCCTGCAGGACATGACAGAAGAAATATATTCACCTTGGGTTCCAACTGTCTGGGAGACCCAAGCTCAGACCTGGCCTGAGGGTTTCGTTTTCTGAAAAGGTCCTATCATGGAGGCAGCCAGCAGTGTGAATGGGGATCACCATGTTTAGGCCTCAGGATCTTACCCAAGGAAATGTGGGGCCCGGGGTCACAATGGGTGGGGTCAGGGAGGAGGGGCTTATGCGACTGTTGGAATCTCTTAGGTCTCAATTCATAAGGAAACCTGGGATGCTTTTGAAACTTTCCATCTCAACTCTCAGCCTCCCATCCTGAAAGTTATGGATGTGGTATGAAGTTGAAAGTTAATCAAGAAGAGAAAGAGAGAAATGGGCTGAATGCTCATGAATAATGGATTTAGCTGTACCTGCCCATGTGTAGTCACTCAGGAACATTTAGAGGCTGCATGTTTGAAGTGAAAGCCTCCTGCCAGGCCAGGTGTAGGGGGTGCAGTCTTACTCTTGTGGAAACACTGGGAATCTCAAGAAATCCTCCTTAGGATCCATCCTAATGGTCTTACACTGGAGACATTTTGCTTTGCTATCTATGATACAGGGCTAAAGGTTGCTTGCTAACTGCAGTCACAGGTACATCCTGTAAAGAAACAGTGAAAAGTCAAAGCTTTAATCTATTTAAAAGGAATTGCTAGTTAAATCTTCACCCAAATCATGGCCTTCATGCTGATAGTTGAAATACAGAGTCCTTCTGATGGTTCTCATCAAATACTGTGTTTGATAAAGAGCTGATGCTCTAGTTGGTACAATGTGATGCTAAATAAATTTAAATCTTAGGTGTTATGATGACAATGAAAGGTCTATAAAGGAGACAGACTTCGTTTAATAGACTATTACAAATGCACATGGTAGATACAATTACTATGCCCCTATTTAAGATGCAAAAACTACAGCTTTAGATACAATTATTATATCCTTATTTAGAGATACTTTGCAAAAGTGATGTCAACTCCTCTCAGATTTACTTTCATTTCCACCTTTAACATGGTTGCTATGTATTGAGTTAATCCAGAAATCTTAAAATCATCCTAGACAACTCTATCTCTTAGTAACCATAGCCCTTTAATTTTCAATTATGCTATGAATTCATACCAATTCATAGCTAAGGAAAGTTGATCAGAATCTGCAGATAAATCATTAGAAATAATATGTGAGTTTAACAATGTGGCCAGCACTAAGATTAATATGCAGCCTCCCCCAACCCCCATATTTCCATATTTCCAGCAATTAAAGATTAAAACACACACTTTAAAAATATTACTCCTAATAGCTCACACTAATTGATGTGAAGTACTCTGCAAATATTATTTGATTTTACTATTACTACCGGTATGTATGTTAGTATGTGACTTGGAAAGAAGTATGGAGGGATAGATAGCAAACTCTTCCTTCTGCATTCAGTTTCATTCTTACTGAAGTACATTCTTGTTTCTTTCAGTAAGGTTCTGTGAATTGTTATGTCTGTCTCTGTTGCTCTCTCCTGAATGATAATGAATCTGGGAATAAAATTCTTAATTGTTTTTCTGTAGTATTTTAATAAGATGAACTCATTTCCTTTTGATTTTTGTTTTTACTAGTGATAGGTCTCATTGTTAATTCTTTGTAGATGGTCTGCCTTTTCTCTTCGGTTGCTCCTGAGATTCTCTGCTTATCTTTGGGGTTTTGCAATTTCATGGCAATGTGTCTAGCTGTGGGTTTTTTCAAGGTATGCTGACTATGTTGGGGCATGAAGATTCACACCTTTCACTAATGCTGGAAAATCTTTAGACATTATTTTAAATACTGACTTTTCAAAGTTTTTTCTAACCTAGTAGAACATTCATTAAATATAGCTTGGATGTCTCCTTCTATCATCCATATTTCTTTAGCTGTATTTCATATTTTCCATGTTTTAATCAGTATGCCCAATTCGATCATCAGTACTGCTTACCCACTGAATGTTTATTCTAAAAGCATTGTGAGTGTTTTTATATCTATAATTCATATTACATTTAAATTTTATTTTTGATCAGCTAGTTCTTGTCTATTATGTCCTATAAAATATAATTTCCCTTTGTATTTTCTTTTTTGTTTCTGTATTCATTTTGAACATACTATTTATGAAGTCTAATTTTTCTGCTAGTGCAAGTTCTTCAGTATTCAATATTCCTATTTGTCAATATTTCCCTTATGGGAAGTCATTTCTTCTTCTGGTATTTTTTGTTTATTAATTATAAGCTTATATTCATAAGCCTTCTATTATTCCAAGGGTATCTGGTCCCATAAACCCTTGATTATAGACATATTACTGGGTGCAGTGATTTTATGTTTACTATTTTTTTAAATTTCCAGGTAGTCCAGAGGTTTTATAGATTTAGAACAAAATTTTTTATTCATTTGTCACTCTGGAAGTAGGAATTTCATATTGGTAGAGGACGTTTAGGCTTCACAACTTTACCTAACATAGGTTTTGTTACCTAACAAAAAGAGCCTTTTGGTTATGGATCTTAGAAAATTATTATTTTTTGGTTTATGTGTTTTTCCTATCCTTTATATTTCACATACTGCTCGTGAGACACATTTTCTCGTATGGGTGTCCAGGCTAGTGGATGTACTCCTCTATTGTCACAACCACTGAGGTTTCTCAACTTCAGCATTCTGTTTCACATGAGCCAAATATCATATATCCTCTGCTTACATGGTTTCTAAAACCCATCCCTGTAGCTCCTACACTGAATAGTCCGATATACCATGCATTACGTCTTGTGCCACTGCAATTTTCACTTCTTTCCTTACCATTCTTTCTTTAAGTTTCCTCTTTTTTATATTTAGGACTTTCCCTTTCTTTCCTTTGAGCTCAACTGTAAGTTATGTTATAAAATATGCATAATTGAACCAGCATTTTATTGTGTATAAAGAGTTATTTGTTGGTTGAGTCCACCATGCTCTTAGAAGGTCATATCCTATAAGGTTCAGTTGATATATATTTTTTAAAAGATTTTATTAAAAAACAATATTTAAGGTAAGAGACTTCTGGTTTCTATCAGAATTACTACTAAAGTAATTCACAACAGGGTAGATTAAGACTGACAGTAAACCTATTGGTAAATCTGATATCCCCAAAACATACTGCTGCCAATGTTTTTCCTGACTTAACACTCCAGTGTTGCTTTTTCTAAGCTCGATGGTCCATTTTCTAAGCTCATGAAAAGTCTGCCCAGTCCCATGTAGTTGGAAAACCCCTCCCTCACATGTTCTCTGTCCTCCTGATTAGAAACACAAGCTTTCTACTAGCCAGAAATCTCCCACTGCAAGATAGCTTTTTTCTTTTTGAGATAACTAGAAAGCTATTCTCTCTCACTTCCCACTTCCCCTCCATACCCCAACTCCATCTCCATCCCACTCCTGCATTGCTTCTCTTTCAGCATGTAGTAAAAGACTGAGATCATCAAAATACAACTGCATGATGTGTGTGCGGTGGGGGGGTGGGAAAGGCTCCTGGGAGCAGAGTCAGGAACCTTCAAGAAAAGCACCACCTGGAGTGTTAAGTCAGGAAAAACATTGGCAGCAGTATGTTTTGGGGACATCAGTTTGCCATGAATTGAGTCAATATATAGCGCAATATATACCGAAGCAATGAGGCAAAGAAGTCTTGAGATGTTTACATAAAGCTGCCGTCCGGTAGCTCCTCCACTGCAGCCTAGACTCTGTGGCCAGGAGGCCTGGTATTATTCTTGGCTCTAAACCTGGCCATGTGAAGTTGTTCTTTCTGAAGCCCCTGGTCATCTCTTACCACTTTATCTTGCCGTTATCTAGTTTGTAGCAGAGCATTGGATGCAATTTGTACATCTATTACTCTCCATCTGAAAATTCTTCCCCAGTCTCAGCATACATCTTCCACTCAATATCTTTCTCCATGATTTTCCATTAGGTCACACTCATCTCAACCAGCTTTTAAATGTCTCAAGAAGGCATTTGGGATTCATATATTAATAAATAGCCACAGTTGCTTTTAGTTTGTGGCAGAGCAGAGAGCTCCCTGGGAATAGTGCAGCCATTCATTTGCAAATGATTTAAGAAATACTTCATCATGCTTTATTGTGTTTCATGTGATATAAACACACCTCTCAATTGAATTATGCTTTATGTTCAAGTGGGAGGTAAAATTACACTGCAGGCAGAAAGAGAAAAGTACAGTGATTTTAAACAGAGTAGGGGAAGAGGAAGAGGATTTTATGTCATTAATAAGAATGTGTAGATGTAAAATCCCTACACCAAATCCTTTAGCTCCATATTTCATATAACGTATTTAAAAACTGAAAACACCCTTTTTTCCTAGTAACAGTGGAGCCTCTCTTGGCTCCTGGTTTCTATGTTAACTAATAGGAGTGCATCTAACAATTTTTGATTGGTGCTGTTATTTGTAATAGGAACAATTATTTTCTAAGGGACAATGAGCTAAAACTTGAAGATAGTATAGAATGAGTCCTTAACAAGATAAAGGATGGTTTCTCAAGATCAAGAAGAGAGTGTTGTTAATCCATCATGATATAGTGAGAAGGTGATGTTACTGGGTATAATACTGCTCAGCAGTAAAAGGGATAAATTAGTAATATGCCCAGCAGTATGAATGACTCGTAAAGTAATTATGTTGAGGGAAAGGATTCAGAGAAAAGAGAGTACATACTGTAAATTCCATCCATATAAAATTCAAGCAACTCTATAGTGACAGAAAGCAGAACCATGATTGCCTGGAGATGGGTTATGGGAAGGGGCAGGAAGAAACTTCATAGATGATGAACTCACAGGTGTGTACGTATATCAAAACTTATTATACACTCTAACTGCGGACAGTTTATTTTATATCAGTTATACTTCAGATGGTTTTAAAGAGTAGGCAACATTTAAAATTTTATTTTGGAATCCCCAAATAAAATGAGACCAATAACCATATCCCCTTCATAAGATTATTGTGATTATGAAATCAGTAACCTATATAGTATGCTTCTGAGAAAAAATAGGGTGCTTTCTGAAGAACTTTTGCAGGTAGAGATTGAGGGGCAGCTGCCCCTTCATATAGACTGAATTGTGTACCCCCAGAGTGATCTGATTGGTGTTCTTTTAAGAAGAGGAGTTTAGGACAAAGGAATTAGGACCCAGGAAAGGCCATGTGAGAACACGGAGGGAAGGCAGCCATCTGCAAGGCAAGGAGAGAGGCCTCAGAAGACACCAGCCCTTCCAACACACTGGACTGGATTCCTAGACCCCAGAACTGTGAGAAAACAAATTTCTGTTGTTTAAGTGCCCTGGCCTGTGATATTCTCTCATGGCAGTCCTAGCAGATGAATGTCCCCCCCAGACAAAAGGCCTCTTGCAGTAGCACTTTGATTCTCGAGGATGACTGACTCCTCGTCAGCACGATTCTCTCTGCAGAACATCCAGGCTTTTCTGCACAGAGCAGCAGTGAATTGTCACTCATCTTGAAGGTATATTGTAATGACAAGTCTTTCAGCATCCCACCCCAGACCAAATGCAGACCCTGCAGCACCTCCTTCCGTGCCTAGCAGTGGGGGTGCCCACTGGGGTTTGTGGCTGCGATGCCCTGGGCTCCAGGCTCGAGACTCCTGCTGCTTCGTGCCACTGGCAAGTGCAGTGGAGGCCAGACTTTATATAACTGGGTGCTCTGTTCAGTGAGGTATCAGAAAGGGAGAAAACAAATGAAACTCACAAATTACTTTACTCACAGGGATTTTATTTCCTAGTTCACTGATGGCACTTTTCATCTGAAAATTTTATCTTGGAACATAGAAGCGTAAATATCTTCAATGGAATTACTATATATTTTCTAAGACTCTGGTGTTCTTCTTTGTATAAAGGAAGACCTGTTTCTGCTCTCTCCCTTAAGATACCATGTCCTCATTTATTTCCCTGCCTTTTAAACTTTTCTTTCTATATATTAAGCCCCTTGAACACCTCTTAGGAATTTTATTTTTGATCATAAACCAGATTTTTCACTCTTTGAATGTTTGTTCTCTCCAGCCCTCATATTAAACTTCCTGCAGTGTGAATCCTGAGTGATCTGTCATACACAGGCACAGAAACTCCTCGGAGACACAGATGTGAAGTTTTGTATCTCACACATAGCCTTCCAGGCACTAAGTGTTCTTAATAAATTCCTGTGATGGCTTCCTCAGTGTCTAAAGCACTTTCCTTCTGCAGAACCCAAAAAATTTTCAAAAAACTCATTGGAAAATATTCATTAACTTATTCATCAGACATATAATAGTGGATGGGGTTATGAAGTTGAATCGGAAACAGTGTTTGCTCTAGGGAGGTTTTCAAGTCAATAGAGTAGTCAAAGAAATAAATAAATACGTGTAAGGAAGTGTTGTAGGTCTGGGGGGAGTTAGAAGTATGGACAAGGTTGGAAGTATATAGAACACCAGAAGAGGTGAAACAGGGGTCTGGAGGCTTTTTAGAGAAGATAACTGTGGAGCAAAGACATGAAATACAGAGGTGTTTAAATGCAGACCCCCTCCTCCACCCTCAACTATGATGTAGATGCCCCAGGAGGTGTGGGACAGGAGACTTGCCCTTTAAGGAACTCAGAGTTCTTACTTAGGCACATGTAATGCCATAGTATCTGAATATTTTTTAATATTTCTCACTCATAAACATGTATTGACCAGGGAGATTTACAGAGAGTGAAATTTGGCTCTTAAAAGTATGCTAAACTGAGCAAAATGTGTGGGAGTTTATTTGTAAGTTTTTGCCTCTAAGTTCCATTATGTGACCATTTTGTATCAGCTTTCTGAAACATATAGTGTAACCTTCACTAAAAATGACTGTCAGTTCTCTTAAAACACTGGCAGTTGGAAATACACCACTTTAAAAGCAACTGGCTCCTTGACTTTAGCTCTTTCCAGAAGGCTCTTCTGAGAGTTGATAGATTAGTGTTCTTCCTTCTGTTCAATCCTCAAATCCTAAAATATGAAGATTTGTAACAGCATTTAGCTCTTCACAACATGCTTTTTAGTGTTTGCTATTTTTTTTTTTCATTAGTGTTACCAAAGATAAGATGAGATCCTACAGAAGCGTGACCATATCTATCCCTCACTTAAAAATGCCTGGCAAAATACATGATACATAGTTGTCATTCTGGGTTATAAAGAAGAACTAGTTCTCTGTCTCAGAAGGTCTTTTACCACTAATGTGGCCAACAGCTTTCTGGCTGCTACTTGCTTTGAAGGAGAGGAATGCTCTTCCCTTGAGGAAAAATGATTGTCAAGATACCTCCTACCGTGGAATGCTCTGGTGCCTATTTTATCCAGCAAAGGTGCTTATAGAAGAGAAGTTCTGGATTTTGAAAGTGGTTAGGGGTTGAAGTTAGAACTAAATACTGGCATTTTCATGAAGAATGGTAAATTTCCAGAGTGATTGGCCTCCCCTTCACCTCCTCTATCTCACTTTTCCTCTAAGGTGGAACACGTCCCCCAGTTTACTGATGTGCTACTGTTAGACTTAACGAGGAGTGACCCTATGCTGCTGCCTTCTCTTCAGACCGACAGAAAAGCAAAAGTAGGCGTCAGTTGGATTTGTGGTGCCTGCATCTTTGACTTGGCACATGTACACACAGTGCAGACACATCCTCCTTACCTGTTTACAAAAAAGGATATTCATTTCCCAGCTGAATACTGCACAGATCACCATTTTCAATATCATTACTAATGAAGTGCACTGTGTTGCTTTGATTGCCATCCGAATGTGAGCAGCTAATTAGATGGATTGTCTATTTGATGCCTGCTGATTAGCTTATGAAAGCCCTCTGAATTACTGACTTTGTGAGAAAATGCCCCTGACTTTATGATTACTGATTGATGCTCCAATTTCTGATTGCTATGTGAATAGACACTTAATAGCTCAGTCACCTTGACAAGGGTTTTGGTATGCATCTGATGAGGCAAACAGAACAGGGTACCCTGTTTATCAGTGTCTGCCAAAAATTTAAAGTTCTTTAGAGTGTGAAGACCACGAATCAGGGGCATCTGTGGTCTTGTGACAGGGCCACATAACTAATGTCCTACGGTCACTTAGAGCAATGAGAGGGGAGGGGACTGGCAGGCGACCCTGAGATTCTGTTCTTCCCAGAGACCAGTTTTAGGACAAGGATTAATCTATATGGTCCAGGAATCATCTCTTTGAGTGGAGAGTTAACTTTCCAGGGTGAGTATGCAGAGGATGGCGATAGCTCCAGATGCACTCCCTCGATTTTGCACTAAAATACCTAGGAAGACACCAACAAAGAGAAATTACTCACGGAAACACCAGGGATTTAGACTGATGGGTGACCTGTTGCTGAAATCTAGTTGAATTTTCTTACTCTATGGGGTGCAAAACCAGACTGTAAAATGAAAACACTGATTCCACTAAATGCTGATTGCTTAAAGGAGATAAAAGCCTCTTCCGTCTCTCCTAGTCTTTCTTTGCGTCTAGATTCAGAATAAGTTGTGTCCCAAGCAGAGAACTGGGTCCCTTTCCCTCTGCTATGAGTGAGCTGTTTTTTGACACAGGTCGAACATCTCCTTCACTGTGTTCGTTTCTGGGACCCAGCAGAGTGTGTGACAATTGAGGCTCACAATTACCCTGTAGTCTACGAAGGCCTGAGAATGCATTCATTCGTAATAGTAAGTTTTTCAAGACGTAAGAGAAGAGGGTAAATATGCACGGGTGGCCGAAAAGAGACAGATTGGGCTGGAGAGGAGTGAGAGGATGACAATTAAGGGAAAGTGGGAAAGAAAGGCAAATTCGACTCCCTTCATGTCTTCTTTAGGGCTGATGCTGGGGATGACTCACCTTCCGTGTGTTTTATAGTCAGAAAATACCAAGCATTAGCGAGGATCCGAGCAATGTCAACACTCATGGATGCAAGCTGATGTGAAGGGAGCTGGTAAACTACTTTAGGAAAACAGTCTGGCATTTCCTGGTAATACTGAGCGACACCCCCTCTTGCCACACACCCCATATTTGTGGCCATCATAGGGAGCGGGTGCCAGTGTGTGCGTATCCTGTGGTACTGAGCAGTGAGAATGCACAAGGGGACCAGGTTGAATCTGAAGTTGCTGAAGAAGAGGTAAAATGGCATCTTTTGTGTATTTAATTCCCATTCACTTGATTACTAATTTTAATGTAGTCAGATCCATTGTTTATCTAGCTTGTGCTTTAGAGCTAATAATTTTTGTATTTTGTTTGAGAAATTCTTACTACTCTGAAGTCATAAAGATATTTTCACTGATTTTCTTCTAAATATTTTAATTTTATATTTTACATTTAAGCTTTTAACTTATCATGGTATGATAAAAACTAGAAATTTGTATATATATATTTTTAATATGGAAATATAATTTTCCCAACAAAATTAATTGAAAAATCCATCCTATCCCAACTAAATGTCAATTCCAGCTCTTTCACATATGCTCTTCTTACGTGGGTGTATTTTGTTTCTGAGGTCTTTGATTAGCATTGCAATGAACGTATAGATCAATTCGGATAGAATCTTTGTACTATTTGCTCTTCCTATTCATGAATACGTCATTTATCTTTATTGACTTGTCTTTTATAGTTTTTAAAATTGTTTTATAAATATCTACATAAAGAATTCATAATCTTTTGTTCAATTTATTCCTATGTACTTTCATAGTTCTTGTTGCTACATATACTTTAAAAGGGATCTTTGTAAAATTGGCATTTTCTTTTGCTGGTATATAAAAGTGCATTGATTTTTGTATATTTATCATGTGTCCAGAAACATAATGTTCTCTCTTATTAATACTACAGTTCATCTATAGATTCTCTTGGCTTTTCATGTAGACAGCCATATGATCTGAAATAATGATAAATACTTTTTCTCTTCTCCAGTCCTTATACTTTAAGTGTCTTTGTGTCTTACTGCACACCGAGTTGAAAAAAATGGTCAAAAAGAAAAGGCAGTAGTGGGTGTTCTTGTTTTTTCTCCTGCTTTTTAAAAGAAATGCTTCAGTATTTCACTATTAAGAATCCTGTTTTTCAAAAGTGTTCAAGATAGTTATGATATGAACATTTTCTTCTATTCACAGTTTTCTAAAAGTTTGTTTTGTTAGTGAAGACTGGATATTAAATATTCCTCAATATATTTTTTGCAGATGAAATGGTTATACATGGATTTTCTCCTTTAATGTGATTGTGTGCTTAATTACATTAATTGTTTTTAAAACATTATGTTCTTGGATGCTCCCCAGTTGGTCATGATATCTTATGTTTTTAAATCCATTGCTGAATTTGGTATATATTTAGGAATTTGCATTTAATTATGTGAATGAGATTGGCTTGTAGACATTTTTTTTCACATGTTGCTGTCTGGCTTTGATGTCAAAGCTCTACCCCCATAACGAAGTTGGAGAGTAGTCTTTCTGTGTTCTTCAAAAATGTGTAAAGATGCAAAAGTATCTTTCTTACTCTTTTTTTTTCTTTTACTTCCCATAGTGGGGCTAGGATCTGGATTTGAGAGTGAGTGACTGGAGGGCTTGGCGCAGGACTGGGTGAGGGAAGGGGAACTGGTTGTGGAGGAGGAGGAGGTGCTGCAGCTCCTGCAACAGCACTAGGGGAGCTGGGAGAGTTGGGATTTTGAACTTGCAGAGAAAGGAGGTTGGGGCAGGAGGCGAACTGGTGGTTGAGGGGGAGCTGTAGGGGTTTGAGATCGGTAGGGAGGAGATTCATCAGCAGGGTCAAAGTCAGAGGACGTGGTGGGAATTCATGGGTGGTGGGTGAAGTTTTTTAGAGCGAGAAGATGTTTAGGATTGCAAGGGAGACTGAGAGCGGGCTTGGTTCGGAGGAAGGAGAAAGCCTGGATATAAGGGATCTCTTTCCATTTGCCCGTATGCTCACAGAAGTTGTATAAGTTGCAGAGAATTTTAGGATCTAAAGAGCCATTGGGAGGACACTTAGACTGATTGTCCAAGGGATATTGTGGCCAGATCTCATTACAGTAGTGAATAAGCTTAAAAGGTTTGAGGTCTGGAGTGAGGTGGAGGGGTTTGAGATTACCGGATAAACATCCCAATGGCGGGTCCACGGGGGTGGAAGGGCCAGCTCCCATGGTGAGAATGAGACCGTTCACAGATTGCAAAGGCGTCCCAGAGTGATAAGGAAAGGTTGAGGAGAAGACCGAACACAGCTAAGGGGTCGTCACCCCCCTAACAAGGCGGTCGAGGTGAAAAACGCTGAGGAGGCTTGGTACCTGGTACCAGGAGTTTACAAGTAGATAAAGGGAGACCGGGCCTCAGTGGATGAGGATTCTCACCATGGGGAGGCAGAGAAGGGTCGACTATGGGAATCAACCGTGACTCTGAAAGTCATGGTTGGGGGTACCTCTGTCCCAGAGGAGCCCTTGGGGGTGCCGGACACTCAACAGTCACTTCCTGGGTTCCAAATGGACATTTAAGTTGACCATGAAGGGGAGACTTACCAAAATGAAGGCCGGTGTTGGGTGAGAAGATGAGGAACCTGGGAAATGGATGGTGAGCCCGTGGAGGAGGATCAGGCAGTGAGGGTTCCCAAAGCAGCTCAGGTTCCCAGAGGAAGAGCCAAGTCAATGGGAGAGCCTCATCCGAGTCACGGCACCAATGAAAGGGTATCTCCCCATGACCCTCCTTACCCCAGAACGACTCAGGAAACACGGGCCCATGCAAGAGATTTTATTATCTGAAAGAGAAAAATGGCTGCCCCGAGAGAGAGAGAGAGAGAGAGAGAGAGCAGCCATCTTTCTTACTCTTATCTGTTCCTTGAAATTTTAGGAAAACTCGCCTCTAAACCTATGGAAGCCTGATGGTTCTACTTTGTGATAACATTTTTTGTTTCCTTGATTGGATTTTGTTAATATTTAAGGAACTGTTCAGATTTTAAATTTCTTCTTAGGTTTGTAATTTGTATTTTCCTTAGAATGCCTCCATTTTAACCTAGATTTTCAACCTCTTTGGCATGAAGATTTCCTAATAGACGATTGTACCTGTAATTTAAATCCTAATATTAATTATTTGTATGGCTTCTCTCCTTTTGTTTCATGATCAGTCTTGCCAGAGGGTTGTCAATTTTGTCCAAAGAACTGCTTTTTTTTTACTGAAGAATGATTGACATACAGTTATGTATTAGTTTCAGTTATACAACTTTGTGATTCAACACTTACATATACATTATGCAATGGTTACCATAGTAAGTCTAGTTTTTTATGTGTCTCTTGAAGACATATAGAGTATGGATTCCATATTTGTGCGCTTAAATATCTACCATCTTATTTGGGGGGCTCTGTTTGTCCTGGTTTTGCTATTTCTCCTCTCTTTCATGACATTTTTAGATTTATTTATTTTCCTTCTGATTTTATTCTTTCTCCTCTATATTTTGTATTGTATATATTGTTTATTTTTGTTAATTTTACAGATTTGGGGTTGATAACCTCTTTACATTTTTCAAGTGGTCCCTGTATTAGTTCCTTCTGCTGCTTTAGCAAATTACCACAAATTTGGTGGCTGAAAACTAAACATTTGTTATCTTACAGTTCTGGAGGTCAGAAGTCTGAAAGAGGTCTCACTAGGCTAAAATCAAGGTGTCAGTAGGACTATGTTCCCTTTTGTAGGTTTCCTTGTCTTTTCTAGTTTCCAAACAGGGCTCGCATTCCTTGGATCACAGCCACTTCCATCTTTAAAGCCCGCAGTGGCTTGTAAAATCTTTCCCACATTGCACTGCCTTGACACCAACTCTTCTATCTACCCCTTCCATCTTTAGGGATGTTTGTGATTAGGTTGTGCCCACCTAGATAATCCAGGATAATTTCTTATTGATAAGCTGATTTAATTCCATCTGTTACCTCAAATCCCCTTTGATTTATGTAACATATTTACAGGTTTCTGAGATTAGGGTATGGATGTCTTTGGAAGGCCATTATTCTGCCTACTACAGTCACCCTAGAAATTTTATCATGCATGTTTGACTTAACAAATATAATACTAATTTCTGTTCTCCTACCAAGCAAGGTAAGGTACTTAAAATTTGTAAAGTCTTATCCATACCCTTTTTTACATGCAATTATCGTTCAAGACATTAGTTCCATCTTGACTTTTTTCCACACTCAAATTGGAAGTTATTGTTTTCTATAGAAAATAACCATTTCGCTATAACGTGCTGTATTCAATGTTCACAGTTCCTTCTTATATCTTAGATTTTTCTTTTGGGATTGTGTTATTTCTCCCTTTGTTTTCTCCTTTACATGTTTTCTTGTGCAGGTCTTTTATTGGTGACCACTCTCAGTTTTTGTGTGAAAACATCTTTATTTCACATTATTTTTTTTAGATAGTATTTCTAAAAGTTTACCTAAGTCTAGATTGAAAATTAATTTCTCACAGCAACTCTGGCTTCCAGTTTTTGCTGTCTAAAAACTGGTTGTCATTCTACTTGTCCTTTCTCTGTAAAAGTAAACTATATATTTTAAATTTTCATGCTCTGTCTAATTAGAGGTTATATAGCTTCAGTAAGGTATGTCCTGATTTAGTTTCTTATTGACTTGTTTTTTATTCTGTTTGGGATTTGTTGATTGTCTAGAATTTAAGGATTGTTATCTTTACTCCAGAAAATTCTTAAGATTCTTAACTACTGTATCTTTAAATACTGCCTACTCACTTTTTTTTGTAGGACCTTCACCTCAATTTTATGTATTTTCTTCATTTGTCTCTGCTTGCTTTTTGGATAGTTCCTTCAATTTTATTTTATAGATGACCTGTAAAATGTGTGATCATTCTAATATCTACAGCCAGTTAGGGTTCATTTTATAGCTTGTTTCTATTTTTCTGCTGGCTTTATTTTTATGTGCAATTTTTCTACACTTGTTTAGTGATTTCTTATTGTTAGTTCACATTTCTTGAAAATTTGTTTAGCTAAGAAGGTTAGTATTTCTTTTTTCTAGTTACTTGGAGGCCCTCACAAGACAAGACTATTTGGTGTAAAGTTTTTCAGGCCACATAGGCAGAATGAATGACAACCATAAACCCATGTGATTTGGGGCTCTGGTTTAGGAATTCTCTGAATTACTTTTCTTTTTCCTCTGTTCCCTACATTCACAGCCAAGATCTATACCGCAAACTTTCTGTGGGAGGAATTTTTTTGTTCCCATTTCCCTTACTAAAGACATTGCCCTTTGGTGGTCTCAGGTTCATTAGAGACCTAATTCAGGCAGTCTTCAGATACTGGGGCTCCAAACCATGTCTGCTTTCTCTTGATTTGACATGGTCCATTAAAACTCTGAATCTACAGTAGATCTATTCCCCCCAAAATTTAAAGCAGGGACTTAAGCAAATAGTTGTATACTAGTGTTCTTTGAAGTATTATTCACAATGACCAAAAGCTGTATCCATCAACACATGAATGGTTAAACAAAATGTCAAATATTCATACAGTAGAATATTATTTAGCCTTAAAAAGGAATGAAGTTCTGATACAAGCTATAACATGGATTAACCTTGAAAGCAATAGCTAAGTATAATAAGTCACAGAAGTGCACAAGTTGTATGATTCCATGTACATGGAAAATATAGAATAGACACATTTATAGGAACAGAAACCAGATTACAGGTTACCAGGAGCTGGAGGAGGGAGAAAAGGGAAGTTATTGTTTAATGGGTAAGAGTTTCCCTTTGGGGTGATGGAAATGATTTGGAAATAGATAGTGATTATTGTTGCACAACAGTGTGAGCATAAGTGATACAAGTGAATTGTGCATTTAAAAATGGTTAAAATGAAATTTTGTGTTATAATAATTTTTTTTTAAAGATGAATTCAGATGCCCACAAATTAGCAGATGCCCTTAGAACATTCAGACTCCATAGCTACTTCGTCAACAGCTTTCAACATTTCTGGCATTTGAGTTTTGTCCTTTACCTCTGCCTTACCTCTGATTTAAAAAATAATTCTAATATGTATCTGTTTTATCCAATATTTAGGTGGTCAGTTGAAACACTTTTAAAAATAGTATTTCTCTGGAGAAATTTAAGAAACAGAAAGCACATATATACGATGGTTGGGAGGAAGGGAAGAAAGTATCTGTTGTTTATAAGAGGAGAGCACACCCATGTAGTGCTCAGCGAGTTTACCCAGCTACGTGGCTCAGTCTTACCCCACAGTCCAGACCTCCCCAACCCTTGTGCCTAGTTAGAAGACTCAGGAACAGGGTAGCTACAATTACGACCCACTCATCTCCAGCTGTCTGCTGATTATTCTGGCCATTCAGGGAGAAATTCAAAATCTGCTCCTTTGTTCCTCTCTTTGGCTCAGTAATTATGTTTACTTGCACAAAAGGCTGAGTGAAGGCTAAGTCAGAGATTTGTATGGTACAAGATGTCTCAGTCTGTTTTCTATTCCTAAATGGAAGATGAGGATTAATTCCTTCAGTTCTCAAGGAACTCAGTGTGGGATCCATTGGCATGCTGCCGGCAAAAGTTCCGTGATCAAATACATTTTTCACAATGTACAGACTGCCAACTGCTGTTAGAGCACTCTGAAAAGCACATTTTCTTGACTTTAGTGTCAGTTTGTGTTGACTTTGATTTTGAGGGGGAGAAAAGCCATTAACCTCCAGAAATTATAGAAAAATAGTGTAGCTGTATAGTATGGTGAAGTAAGGGATAGACAACTATATGCAAATGAGTGCAGATACTAGAGGTCTTAGAGTGCAGACTCTATAACTTCTCAGATGAATCCCTAGCCATAATCTTAATAGCAGAGCACGTGATGAATCCTGGCTGACCTTGTAACACTTTAGTAGGGATGTAGTAGGATTAACAAGTCAGCCCAACTATCGCTTTTTCAATTGTGTTCCTAGGAGTAGCCAGTTGTGTGAGAGCCCAAGTCGTTTTAAACAGACTGATTACATACATTGATTGACGATGGATTCAGAACGATTTTCTTTCTTGGATTAGAAAAAGTGATGTTATTGACCCTGTCCATTTAATCAAAATGGTAATGCAACATAAGCATGCCTGCCTGCAGAAGCAGCAAGCTAGAGAGGAGTTAATTATGCAGGGCCTACCTCTAAGCTGTGTTTATGAATACAACTGATTGACATTGACTATTGCCCCTCCTCAACGCACATGCATCCACATGCACTCATCTTATTATGAATAAACACGACAATGAGATCGCAGAAACTGTTTTTCCTCCATATTTCGTTGGGAAGATAATCACTACTATTCTTTATCTGTGGTTAATTTGCCATTATGTGTAAAAGGGAAAAATGATTAAATGTAATACATTATCAGAAGCACTTGGTGCTTACACTTGGTAAAGAAAGTTGATTACTCAGAATGTCTTTCAAGAGAGTGTTATGTTCTCTAGACCACTTAAAATGCCTCTCTAATTACTGACCGTGCCATTGTACTCCATTTCCTCCCTGTTTGACTAGCTCCTCCAGTTTTGGCTCCTTAACGTCCCTCTCCAGGGGCAGTTCAGTCCTTCTGATCACTTTCTTAATAAAGACTCCCGAAGCTGCACAGAATATAGAAGGCTTGTTTCTATCTCCTTCCATAACATGATTTTTTAAAAACATGTTCGTGTAGTGTGGGTGGAGAGAGAGAACAGACTTGCAATAGTATTGAATAGAGGATTGGATGAGGGTTCAAGAAATACCAAAAAGGATGAATCAGAATTTAAAGCAAAACAATATAGTGGGAAAATACTGCTTTTTTCTGCTTGGCCCTTCTGGGAAATATACTTCAAAGTATACCTTCTTCTAAGAAATTCTCTTCTTCTAGGCCAATCATGTGGTTCTGATGTGAAGACTTAATTTGTAATGACCTTACACTTCAGGCCACAGGGATGGGACTGTACCCATACTGTAGTCATGCTTCTCAAGATTTTTGAATCAACTTAAAGAGTAGAAGTAACAGACCTTCTCTCCATGGAGAATTTGAAACATTTAAATTTTGGAGGTTCCAGTAGGCATTGTTTTGGTTTCATGAAAAAAACCCATTGGAGAGGAAGAAACTGGCATACGGAAAGAAGAGAAAAGGAGAAGTGGAGATAAATCTTGCTGGGTGGTATTTGAGACTATATAGTTATCTGGTCATCTCTGAGAACCTCTGTCCATTTTGTTGAAACTGATTTGGTTTTGTATTTCTAGCACTTTCAGCCCCAAAGTCCTAATTGTACCAAAGGAAATTTTCCCAGAAACTGTTTTGCTAAATTAGCTCTCAGGATTTTTTTGTCATATTGCAAGGTTTTGAGAATTTTCCTTTCCAACCAAAAAAATCTGTTTTGATTGCTGGAATTAGTAAAAATTGGGTGGTCTAAGCAGAAGTGCTTCTTCTTTTCTTGTACACATTCCCATTATTGCATATCACATATGTAATTACATGTTAACATCTATTTCTCCTATGCATCGGTGAGCCTTTTGAAGGTAGAGCCACGTCTTATTTTTGGCTCTGTATCTTTAAATCTTGGAATAGTTTTACACACAACTTAAGCTTCAAAAAATGTTTGTTCAATTGGGTTTAATTGAGCACCAGTATCTCCTCAGGTTTTTGCATTGTGCTTTGACCCAGGTATTTCTCTCTCCCCCGTTCCTAGGATCTTTCACTTCTCCTTTGCGCACTGCAGTTCCTATCTATTGTTCTGATTCCCAACCTGGGACCTCTGACTCTCAGGAACTTCCAGGAGGCCCAGGTAACTTTGTGGCCTTGAGAAAAACAGCTCCTTGACATTCTGTTGTGCTTCTTTTCAGAACAAAGCTCCAAAATTGGAAAGCGACAGTGAAACTCCACCGGTAAGAAATAACGTCAATCATGACTCATTCCATTTACCTCGTTGGACACTTTTGATAGCTTATCTTAGCAAGTTTCTATTCAAAGAACATCTCTTACTTTTTCCAAATCCCTGTAATGAAGCCCACATTTAGTTGCAACTCACTGAAAAACCCTAATTGTTAAAACTACAAGCATATACCTCCTCCATTTCCCATTTCTTTTAGAAATGTAGTTAGCCTGGAACATTTCCTGAGTGCCTACTATATAGTTCACATGTTTTCTCATTCATCCCTCTTTCACAGAGAGTGGAACTAGTACTCAAAGGGGACAAGTATTTTTCCCAAGGTCCATAAGCAGTACTTAGTAGACTAGGACTTTGAAAGGAGACTAAACTTTGTCACATTCAAATCCTCAGAATGACCACAGTCCTTGCCATTCATTAGGTCCTAAATTAAACATGCTGAAGTGAGCTAACCTAGCTTCAAAATATAGCCATCTTCTATTGATCTGTATTCTTTCAGAAGGAAGTAACATGTCATTTAAATATTTGGGGGAATCTACGGATTCTTATTTCATGGCTTCAAATAAAGTTGACTGGATTTGCACATGTTAATTTGTCATTTTCAGTATTGGGTTTAAATTCCAGTGTTACTTATATTCTTTTAAAAATCTAGCTCTTTGCTTTCACACAAGACCATAACTGGGTACTTCATTCATCCAAATGGGTTACTGGTGGGATTTGAAGATAGAAACTGTTGTTTATTCATTTTTGTAAGTATACAAATCAATGATATTTACTTAATATATAGAGTTGTACAGTTGTCACCATAATCCAGTTATAGAACTTTACATCATTTAAAAAATTTCCCATGAGCTCATTTGCAGTTATTCTCCACTGCAAAGAGTATCTCTGTCAGAGGCTATCATTGATCTGCTTTCTGTGTCTATAAAGTTACCTGTTTTAGACATTTCATAAAAATGAAATCTTACAACCATAGTCTCTGGCATCTGGCTTCTTTCATCACTGTAATGTTTTTAAGGTTCATAGATGTTACAGCATGTGTATTTCGTTACTTAATATTACTGAATAGTTGATCATATGGCTATATGCCACATTTTATTATATTATCAATTTAGCATTTGATCAATGTTTGGATTATTTAGTTTTTGACCATTATAAAAATGTCTTCATGAACATTTGTGTATAAATCATTGTGTGAGCATGTTGTCATTTCGGTGGTAGATTACTAAGAGTGGAATTTCTGGGTTATATAGTAAGTTCATGCTTTACTTTAAAAAATTGCCAAATTATTTTCAAATTGGCTATACCACTTTACATTTCTACCAGCAGTGTATGAGGGTTCCAATTTCCTTACAACTTTCTCAAAACGGGATGGTCAGACTTTTTTTATTACAATTATTCATGTAGGTGTGTAATGGTATTTCATTGTAGGTTTCATCTCATTTCTCAGTACTAATAATGTATAGCAACTTTTTTCATGTGCTTATTAGCCTTTTACATGTATTCTTTGGTATATATAAGCTTCTGTCAATTTTAGGTCACTTTCCTTATTTTTGAGTTGTCATCTAGTGTTGTGTTATACCATATTATGCTATTATATTCTGTTGGTTATTAAATTACATATTTATGCTACATCATATCTATTATGGATGAAAGTCCATTATCAGATAAATGTTTTCCAAATATTTTCTCCCAGTCTGTGCCTTGTGTTTTCATTTTCGTAATGGTGATTTTTGAAGTGGTAAATGTTTTTTATTTTAATGTTAATGAAATATAATTTATTTTATATACATTTACATATTTTATACTTTCTTATTTTATACACACACACACACACACACACACACACACACACACACACACACACACACACACACACATGCAGACATATAGCCCAAACTTTTGGTTTTGCAAGTGAAGAACTCTTTGCCTAACCCAAAGTCTTGAAATTTTATACTTTGTTCTCTTTGAAGAGTTTTCATAGTTTTAGATACTACAGTTAGGTCAATAATTGATTCTGAGTGAATTTTTGGTATGTACTTAAATTTACCTTTTGCATATGGTTATCTGATTATAACAGTACCAACTGAAATGCCTTTGTCAAAAAAAAAAATTTTTTTTTTTTGCTGTAATGACAAGGGTTTATTTCTGGACTCTGAATTCAGTTTCACTGATCTATGTACTGATCCTTATGCCATTACCACACTCTTCTTTACTGTTGATTTATAGTAATCTTGAAATCTGGTAGTTTAGGCCTCCAAATTTGTTCTTCTTTTGTGCAATTGTTTTGGCTATCCTAGGTCTTCAAATTTTAAATTTTGCTTGCTATTGTCCACAGAAAATGTCCTGCAGAGATTTTGACAAGGATTTAATTAAATCTGTAGATCACTGCAGGGAAAAACTGCATCAATTTGGGGAAGAATATTTCAATCCATGAACATAGCATGAGTCTTCATTTATTTAAATCTAATTTGTTCCAACAACGTTTTATGGTATTCAGTATACAAATTTTGTATATCTTATGTTAAATTTATTCCAGTGTATATTCTTTTTGATGCTGTTCTGAGAATTGTTTTCTTGCTTTTATTTTCTGATTGTTCATTGCTAGTATATACAATTCAATTGATTTTAAGTATTAATCTTGTATTTTGTAACTTCTTAAATTCATTTATTCTAGTAAGTTTTGTGTTGGGGAGACAGATATTTCTTAAGATCCTTTACATATAGGATATGTCATCTGCAAATACAGTTTTATTTTTTCTCAGATTTGAATTCCTTTTATTCCCTCCAACTCTACCATTCTCTTCTTTCCACACTTCCTCCTTCTCCTCTTCTTAAATCTTAACTTAATGTATAGGCTAAAGTCAGCAGTACAGTGGTGAATAGAAATAGAGAGAAAATAGCAGAAAATATTTGTCTTTTTCCTCACCTTTGGGGGAAAACATTCAGTCTTTCACCATTAAGTGTGATGTTAGATGTAAGTATTTTTGTATTTTTAAGGAAGATCCCTTCTATTCCTGGTTTGTAGTGATATTTTATTAGGAAAGCCTGTTGAATTTTTTTTTGCAAGCTCTTTGTATCTTGTTGGGATTATCATCTGAATTTTGTTATTTCTTTCATTAATATGATGCATTACAATAATTGACTTTCAAATATTTAACCAACTTGGCATTCTTGGTATAAATTCCACATGGTCATGATATATAATCATTGTATGTTGCTGAATTCAAGGTGCTAATATTTTGTTAAAGATTTTTGCATCTCTCTTTATGATGGCTGTTGGTCTGTGGTATTTTTTTCTTGATGTCTCTGTAAGTTTTTGTTGTCATGGTAATACTGGCCTTATATAATGACTTGGGAAATATTCTCTTTATTTTCTGGAAGAACTGGTGAAGAAATTGTGTTATTTCTTTTTTGAATGTTTGGTTTGGTATAATTTATCAGTGAAACCACTTGTGTCTAAAATTTTCTCCATGAGAATATTTTTAATTACTAATTCAGTGTCCATACATGGTATAGGTTATTCAGATTCTACTTCTCCTTTATCTGAGTGAATTTTGGTTATGTGTATCTTTCTAGAAATTTCTCCATATACTCTGACTTGTCTCAACTTGTTAGCATTCACTTAAGTTAATACTTATTATGCATAAAATTTGAATGTCTGTAGGGAAAGTAGTGATGCCCTTTCTCCATTACTGATTTCACTAATTAGTTATTTTTGTTGCATTTTCTCAGTCTAACCAAGAGTTTATCAATTTTATTTTTTACAAGAATCAACTTTTGGTTTTTATTTTCTCTGTTGTCTTTCTGTTTTTATATTTCACTGATTTATTCTAATATTTATTATTTCCTTCTTGCTTTGAGTTTGGTTTGTACTTCTTTTTGTGATTCACCTAGGTAGGAGCTTAAGTGATTGGTTTGGTACCTTTTTTCCTTTTCTGATATAGGCATTTAACTTTCAAACTCTCTAGACTTTGGCTGCATCCCATAAATTTTGATACGATGTGATTTCATAGTTTCAGTACTTCAAACATTTTGTGATTTATCTTTGACCCATAGGTTATTTAACATGTGCTATTTAACATCCATATTTTGGGTTGTCTCAGATATGTGTCTGTTGTGGATTTCCAATTTAATTTCAGGTGGTCAGAGATTGTACTTCACAGACTTTCAATTTTTTAAACTTTTTTGAGAATTGTTTTATGGCTCAGCAAGTGGTCTATCAGAATCTTTGTTCCAGTGTACCTCCAAAGGTTATAGTTTTTGTTTTATTCAGTCTTATGTCTTTTAAAATTTTAAGAGAAAAAATGATAAAATATGTATTCATGGAGTCTTTTTTATATATCAAAGCATTTCCAGTGCTTTTCATTTCCTCATTTAGATGTAAGCTACCATCAGTCATTACCTCCTTTCAATCTGAAAGGTTTCCTTTTGTATTTTTGGTAATTTGGGTCTGCTAGGAATGGATTTTGTCAGTCTACAAATATCTTTATTTCAGTTTCATATTTGAAAAATTATTTTGCTAGACACAGAATGGTTGCTGCATGTATTTTTTTTTGTTTTTATCACTTTTTATATGGCATTTCAGTGTCTTCTGAACATCATTGTTTTGGAGGAAAATTCACCTTTTCATCCTTTCATTGTTCTTCTGGATGTGATGAGTTGTTTTCTATTTCTGCTTTCCAGATTTCTCTTTGTCTGTATCTTCGAATAATTTGACTATGCCATATCCAATTATGAGTCTTTTTGTGCTTATCCTATTGAGTTCTGTTGTTTCTCATTAGTTTTTGTAGACTAATGATTTTCTTTAAATTTAGGATATTTTTCCTATTATTGTGTCAGTATTTGTAAGTCCACCTCTCTCTGTGCTCCTTCTGTGACTCCCAATAGATACCTGTTAGTGTACTTTTTACTGGCCTGGAGCTCTCTGAGACTCTGTTTTTCTTCATCTTTTTCACTCTGTTTTTCAGATTGAATTTCTATTAATCTGTATTCCATCTCATGGATTCTTCCTTATGCTGTGTCAAATATAGTGCTAAGCTCCTCTGGTATATTTTAAATTTCAGTTTGATTTTTTTAACTCCAGAATTTTCATTAACAAATAGTTTCTAATCATGATACCCCACAATCCCCTTCTGCCTCCCTCCCACCCACCTTCCCCCACCCCTCCCCTTTGGTAACCACTAGTTCCTTGTTGGATTCTGTGAGTCTGCTGCTATTTTGTTCCTTCAGTTTTGCTTCGTTGTTATACACAGGGAAGACAGTGTAGCACAGAGAAGATACGTAGGGACTCTGTGGCATCTTACTACCCTGATGGACAGTGACTGCAATGGGGTGTGGGGGGACTCAGTAATAAGGGTGAATGTCATAACCACATTGTTTTTCTTGTGAAACCTTCATTAAAGTGTATATCAACGATACCTTAATTTAGAAAAATTTAAAAAAAATAATTTCTATTTTTTTTGTTGAGATACTCCATTTGTTGACTTGTTGAAATTCTTTCATTTAATTCCTTAAACATGATTGTCTTTGGTTCTTTGAAAAAACTGATCATAGTTGCTTGAACATCTTGTCTACTATATCTAATATCTGGTCACATCAAGATAAATTTTCTACTGAAAGGTGTTTTTCTTGTATGTGGATCACGTTCTCTTTTTCTTTGCACATATCATAATATTTTGTTAAATACGAGATATTTAGATGCAATAGAGCAACTCTGGGTCTGAGTCATCCTCCCCTTGAGGATTGTTGTTGTTTTGTTTGCTTTATTAACATATATGTTAATAAACATGTTTCCTGAACTAAATCTGTGAAAGTTCTTTTCCCTACAATGTACAACCATTGATGTTTCTCATCAGTTTTATTTTTTATGTTTTTGTTTTAAGTCTGTATCTTAGGAGAGATTTTAAGAGGTTGTATTCAAATACCTCAAACTAGTAAGTCTTCCATTTTTTGCTGATGGATCTCTGTGTGGTGTAGGGACCACATTCATAGTTCAGACTGAATTCAATTCTTCCCTTCTTTAATTTTCTGGTAGTTCCTCTCATATGTTCTCTGGGCATGTACTTAAGTTCCATCAGGCAGGGATATGTCTGTGGCTTGTACCATTTTAGACTGTGCTACACATGCACGCTGCCTTGGGTCTTTCCAGAATATGGGAAAAAATTATCCAGGCTCCTGGTGCCACATAATTTTCTAGAAATCCTTAATTCCACCATTTAGTTTCTGAATATGTAGCAACAACTCCAAATCACATGATTCCCTCATACCCCGTGCATGGGTAATGAGCCTGCTGATTTTCCTGGCCTGCTTCATCCTAGTTGGAGTATTACAATGGGGAACCAGGGATGAGAGCAATCCTGGGCAAGAACATTACAGATTCCCATTGTTCCTATTTGCAGTTTTCATGAATAAATATTACTGGTTTTTTGTTTGTTTGTTTTTGGTATGCTTTTGGTCAATTTCCTGACTGCTGACATTGTTTTGACAGTTTTGTTTCACCGTCGTAATTGCTTACTGGGGACAAGACTTGTTGACTTTTTCAGTCTGTCATGCTACACTTTTACACGTATTTGTGTTTTTAGTGCCTAATGCAGTTCCTAGCTCATAGTGGACTCTTAAATTTCATTGAATTTATAAATTAACAAAGGGAATAAGAAAGGGAGTGTTTTCTCATGCAGCTCAGAGACTCCCAAATGTAAGCTGATGGCTTTGCTGTGTTTTTTGTAAGAATGTACAAGAGACATAATCTGGAAATAATTGGTCTTCAACTCAGAATGATTAACTAACAAGACTTATGGTCCCTAAAGATAAAGTGGAACATATTGTATATACATGCCAATTTCTGATGACTTCTATACATATCTATTGATCTCTTATTGCTTAAGACAGACTCAGGCTGTTATTCAAAGTAAGGGATTTGTGGCCCCTGACTTAGGCAACATTACAATTTTTTTCTAGTTTATTAACAGATATTCACCATGCATCATTAAGTTTAAGGCATACAGTATTATGATGGTATGATTTAACATATTTGTGAATGATTACCACAGTAGGTTCAGCTAACATCTATCTTCTCATACAGATAAAATAAAAGAAATAAAAAAAGGAAAAAAAATTCCTTATGGTGACAACTCTTAAGATTTATTCTTAACAACTTTCCTTATATTATATGGATAGTATTAGCTATAGTCATCACATAGTACATTACATCCCTAGTACTTACATATCTTATAACTGGAAGTTTATACCTTTTGGTTACCTTCCTCTAATTTTCCCTTCCCCTACCTCTGCCTTTGATAACTGTGAGTCTGATCTTTTTTTCTATGAGTTTGATTTTTTGTTTGTTTGATGTTTGTTTTAAGATTCCACTCAGGTAAGTGAGATCATACAGTATTTGTCTCTCTCTGTCTGTCTTACTTCACTTAGCATAACAACTTCAGGGTCCATCCATGTTGTTACAAATGGTAGGATTTCCTCATTTTTATGGCCAAATAATATTCCATTGTGTATATATATATATATATATATGTCCTAACTTCATTATTCATTTACCCATTGATGGGCACTTAGATTGTTTCCATGTCTTGATGGTTGTAAATAATGCTGTTATAACATAAGGGAGCAGATATCTCTCTGAGTTAGTGTTTTCATTTCCTATGGATATATTCTCAGAAGTGTAATTTCTGCATTACACGATCATCCTATTTTTAATTTTTTAAGGATCTTCGATACTGTTTTCCATAATAGCTGTACCAATTTACAATCCTGCCAAGAGTGCACAAGGGTTCCCTTTCCCTTTTCTACACATCCACACCAGCATTTGTTTTATATTTTCTTCAGTTTCTTGTATCAGTATGTTATAGTTTCCAGAGATATTTCACTTTCTTAGTTAAACTTATTCCTAAATATTTTATTTTTTGATACTATTGTAAATGGGATCAATTTCTTTCCTATTCAGAAATTTTTTATTAGTGTATAGAAATGCTACTAATTTTGGGGTGTTAATTTTGTACCCTGCAGCTTTACTGAATTCATTGATAAGATGTAACAGTTTTTGGTTGAGCCATTAGAATTTGTGTATATAAAATCATGTCATCTGCAAATAGAAAAAAATTTTACTTCTTCCTTGCCATTCTGATACTTGCCATTTCCTTTTTTTTTGCCTGATTGCTCAGCTAAGACTTCTAGTGATATGTTGATTAGGAGTAGTAAGAGTGTGCATCTTTAAGATTCCTGATCTTAGTGAAAAAGCTTTTAACCTTTCACCAATTGAATATAATAAGTGTGCATCTTTAAGATTCCTGATCTTAGTGAAAAAGCTTTTAACCTTTCACCAATTGAATATAATAATAGAATGAAACCACAAAAGACCCTGAACAGCCAAAACAATCCAGAGAAGGAAGAACAAAACTGGGGGGATTATGCTCCCTAACTTCAAGCTCTCCTACAAAGCCACAGTAATCAAAACAATTTGGTGCTGGCACAATAACAGACCCATAGATCAAAGGAACAGAATAGATAGCCCAGATATAAACCCACATGTAAATGGCCAGATAATATGAAAAAGGAGCCATGAATGTACAATGGGGAAATGACAGCCTCTTCAGCAAATGGTGTTGGCAGAACTGGACAGCTACATGTAAGAGAGTGAAACTGGATTATTGTCTAATTCCATGCACAAAAGTAAACTCGAAATGGATCAAAGACCTGAATGTAGTTCATGAAAGCATAAAACTCATAGAAGAAAATACAGGCAAAAATCTTTTGAATATAAACATGAGCAACTTTTTCCTGAACACATCTCCTCAGGTAAGAGAAACAAAAGCAAAAATGAACTAAGGGACTAGTTCTGTACAATGAAGGACACCATCAGCAGAACAAAAAGGCATCCTACAGTATGGGAGAATATATTCAAAAATGATTTATCTGATAAGGGGTTAACATCCAAAATATATAAAGAACTCACATGCCTCAACACCCAAAAAAACAAGTAACCTGATTAAAAAATGGTCAGAGGATCTGAACAGATATTTCTCCAAAGAAATTCAAATGGGCAACAGGCATGTGGAAAGATACTCCATATCACTAATCATCAGGGAAATGCAAATTAAAACTACAACGAGATACCACCTCATACCATTTAGGATGGCCAACATCCAACAGACAAGAAACAAATGCTGGTGAGGATGCAGAGAAAGGGGAACCCTCTTACACTGTTGGTGGGAATGTAAATTAGTTCAACTATTGAGGAAAGCAATATGGAGGTTCTTCAATAAACTAAAAATAGAAATATCATTTGACCCACTAATTCAACTCCTAGGAATTTATCCTAAGAAAACAAGATCTCTGATTAAAAAAGACATATGCACCCCTGTTTATTGCAGCGCTATTTAAATAACCAAGATACAGAAGCAACCTAAGTGTCTATCAGTAGATGAATGGATAAAGAAGAAGTGGTACATATATACAATGGAATACTATTCAGCCATAAAAAGAAAGATTCTACAATTTGCAACAACATGGATGGAGCTAAAGTGTTTTATGCTCAATGAAATAAGCCAAGTGGAGAAAGACAAGAACCAAATGATTTCACTCATCTGTGGAGTATAGCAACAAAACCAAACTGAAGGAACAGAGCAGCAACAGCCTCACAGAGTCCAAGAAGGGACTTAGTGGTTACCAAAGGTAAGAGTTTGGAGAGGGTGGGTCTGGAGGGAGGGAAAAGGGAATTAAGAGGCACTATAATAAGCAATCACAATATAGGTAAGTCACCGGGAAGGCAGTACAGCATGGAGAAGACAAGTGATGACTCTACAGAATCTTACTACACTGACAGTGACTGCAATGGCAGGGGGTGGGAAGTGAGGACTTGTTAATATGGGTGAATGTTGAAACCACAAGATTGTCTATGTGAAACCTTTATAAGTTGTATATCATTGATACTTTAATTAATAAAAAGTTATTTCTATTTTTTTCTATTTATTTATTTCTATTTTTTACTTAGGATAAGTGCACTTGAGTAAGTTCCTCTATATTCAGGTCTTATCCCTGTATGACCAACTGGTGGAGCTTGCTTCCAAGATTCACCACCAGAGTTGACTGAGACAGTAGTCAGTTTATAACTGGGTGGTATTGGTATAGTGATAGTGTCCCTATTGCTAAGCTTCCTAAGACAAATATTGGACAAATCGTCATTCATGTGGGGGCTGATCATTAAACTTTTAGTTGAACTGCTCCATGGGTAATCCAAGCTGACAGTGAAATTAAATGGAGGAGGTATCTAGATTCATAATCAATCCAATGTGACAACCAATGCAAATAATATAATAGTATTTAGATCAACTAAAACAACATGGGCCAAGAAACTTTATAGACTTAAATAAGGCAGAGAAAATAACTTGATTTCCAATAGAATAGGGGACTCCTGTTTATATTTTATCATTTGGATAGGTCCATTATAATTTTAGTGAAAATAAGAGATCTTTTAGTTTCAATTCAAATGTAGATGTAAGAGCCAAATAAAATAGTTGCTGTTGTTCATATAGAGATTCATATTCATATAGAGATCACTCTAGAAATTCTACAGGGGATTAGAAAGGGAAGTCCCCTTGTTCCCTGCCCTGTGGTTTCTGTATTAATCTCCATCATAACTCTTTATCATAGATATCATAACAGATTTTTATGTCAATAAACTCCTTTTCTTGACAATGAACTTCTTTAGAATAGGGACTACTCTTAAACATGTCATAGTAACTTTTATGACAATAAACTCATTATTTAAAAAATAAGCTCCTTTAAGACAGGGACTTCATGTTATTAGTTTTTTCACTCCCTAGTGCCTCGCATGGTGAATGATACACAGCATGCTCTCAGTTGTTACCTGACTTTATCAATGTACAAAGAGAACAGGAAGAGGAATGGGGTCATGTGCCTACCCATGCTTGGCTTACAGGTAATACTCAGACACTTGGAGTGACAAGACTGATAAATTGTTACTCTTTTTTTGATAAGTAATAAGTGACTTACTTCTATTACAAGCCTAGTTAGTGGGATTAATTCTGATTCCAAAATTCACTGTATTGCCCCGTTAAGTTTGCCTGTGTTATTTGGAAGCAATTAAGGATTTTGAAAAACATTGAAAACAAATATTGTGAAAATGGAGATAGCACCAAAAGTTCAGATAGAAAAGGTGCAAAAGAATTATTGTTAATGTGAACAGATTTTAATTTAGGAGTTTCTTTTAAAACAAAATTCTGATATAAGCAAAAATATATTATTTCAGCAAAGATTCCATGAAGATGCATGTATTGAGCACTTACTATGTGTAGACATAATACTTTGCGCTAAGAAAACAATCATGGATGCAACCTAGTTCTTGTCCTCAAAGATCTTAAATCCTAATTGGAGAGAGACAAAGTCATACATAAATAAAAGTAAAAATGTGCCACAAGTGCTCTGGTTGATATGTGTTTAAGGCAGTGTTCCAAGAAAGGATGTGGCCAATTGCACAATGAATCTCAGAGGTCAAGGAAGGCAGGGTAAAAGAGGTGACCTTTGAAGTGAGCACTGCAGATAAATAAAGTTGGCCAGGGGGATGAAGAGAAAGGAACAGGAAACAGTGTGAGTATAAATCATGATAATGTGATAGCCTGGAAGGTATGTGCAAGTGGGGAAGGCAGCTGTGGGTTTCACTGAAATGAGATCTGTACCATCAGGTGCTGTCAGGTGGAAATGGCAGGGTAAGTAGCATATTTGATAGCAACCAAGATAAGGCTCCCTTGCAAATTGAACTTGAAACAAGCTAGATATAAATACAGATCTATTAAGGCAAAGCGCTTCATGTGTCAGTATCTATTAAGTGCTTGATGCTGAGATTTATTTGTGCTGAGTGGCAGGAGCTGGTGGGCCTGCCAGTCTCAGTAGGGTATAAGACCAAGAGAGATTTTGGGGGTTTTTTTTCCCCCCAAAGGAAGTATTTGCTTACAAGTACATGCAACCCCTGTTGTATTACAATGTGATTATATTTCAGGCTCTTCTGAGAGATAAAATTGTCTGTGATGGAGATCATAGGGAGAGCACAATGCAAGGCTGGGGGCTGGTTGGCAGCAGGCAGGATCAGACTCTCTTTTAACTTATATCAGACAAGGGATTAGCATTGGATTTTGTGATATTTTTGACTGATACTCATATACATCCATTAAGAACAATCTTAGGAAATTATCTGAATGCATCTACTTAAGTGAGAAGAATGGATGATAAATTGAATCTCCATAGCTGTTTTTAAAAAGAAGAGAGGATTCTCTAGTTACACACTGGGGATTAGGCTTTGCTGTCTATTTTTGCAATTATATTATTTCCCCATCTTAAATTAGTAAAGTGGAGCTCATGGTTTTCCCTAGTTCTGTGGAAAGTAAACATGTCACCTATTGTAAAGCCAGAATTCTCCTTCAACTTTATCTGTATCACTTACAAGGTACCATAATAATATGAAAAGCACACATTTCTAAGCAGAATGCTATCTGATTCAGCATTGTGTCTGTGTTGATCCAGTGGGTCCCTCTGAAAGGGCAGATACATGCATTTTATTTACCATCTGATCTTTATTTTCTTCTAACCCTCTCCTTGCCCGTGCACGCAGGGCTCCAGAGCATCCAGCCCAGATTTAGGAGATAACAGACTGGTGCTGTTGCCACAGGGATGAGGTGTAACGATGAAAGTTTTGAGTCCAATAACATTTTTAAATGCAATTTTTGCTGTTCTTTTTCCCAATAGTTTTTGTGAACTTTCTCATTTACTGAGTTTTCATAAAACCCAGCAATATACCAATTACAGCTCTGTGCTGTTGCCCTGGGTTATATTTGATTGAAGTGGGACCAGGTCTGGATGTCCAATGACCATTTTAGAGTTCAGCAACATTAATAATGTTGCTTCATCTATGAAAATGTTTTCAAAGGTTTAATTGTACTGATTGAATAGAAATCGGCAATATTGTTATTATTGTAATTAACATACTACAGGCTACGTCAGAATGGAAGTAAGGATAGCATTTCAGTAATAGTTATGAAAATAATTGGGTATTCAGCAGTCTTTCCTCTCACTTCTCCCAAATAGTTCTGGGAAACCTCAGAATCTCTTATGTAACCCATGGACCACTTAGTGTTCTTAGCAACTTCAGTAGAATTAGCCATTTCTCTCCTCTTATGCTGCGGCTTACTCTAATGATGTCTGCTATTTCAATATTCTGTCTCGCTGTCCCCATTAAACCATTTAAATGTTCTAGTAATTTTAATATCTATCATCTAGGTCACATCATCCCAGCTTCTTGCCCCTGAAAGCAACATAAATATAATTATTCAGACCATGAGCTACACTTTCAGATTAAAAATACTGTCACAGTTTATACCAAGTTTTCCCGTAAGAAGATCATGAGATGTTATTTGTAAATCTTTTTTTCCCCTTCTTTTATATAAAATAGGATATGATGTGTAGTCAAATGAGGCAAATCTATTCCAGTCCATAGTTTTCACTCTCCTTTGTTGGGCTGGTGGGAGGCAGGTGAAACGTTCCTGGTTGACAACACTGCATAATTTATCCATCCAGTGAAATACTGGGTTAAACTGAAATGAGGCACCTTGTCAATTAGTACCAGCGTCCTCCCCGGTACATAGATCTGTCTCTTTGTACTGCTTCCTGGTGTGGAAAAAGATGTTCCCAGAAGCGAGAGTTGTTAGTTTATTGTGGTATACAAGTTCTTAGTTTTGTTTTGGCTGAATGGTTTAGAATTTTAGAATAAAAGATCATCCCTTTAAAACCTTCCCCCTGGGGTAGCTGATTTCTCAGAAAGTATATGGCAGATGAGGCAACTTTGGGAAAACATTTAGATAACATGCATTCCAGTTGGGCTAGAAAAAGGATTATGTTAAGTAGAGCAAGTGACACCCCACCTCCCCAGCTTCAGTTGCATAGTATGATTTCTATGAGGTCAATGCATCTTACTGGGAAACCACCTCAAAACAATAATGGAGGTGAGACATGTCTGGAAGGCCGGGGTATGGGTAGACTCAGTGGTAATGACAATGCAAAACAAGGATAACGAGGCTCCACAGAGGGAATTTCAAAATAAAATATGAAGAGTTGCTCAAAGATTCTTCAACAGGATATGGGGGTCAGAAGAGAAAGACAGCTTATAATGTGTTGGCTGGTGAAAATAATGTTATCTGGAATAACAGGTGGCCCTTGCTGGTTTTTTCATTCCTGTTCCTATCAGGAGTTATACATATGAACACTTGTTTTTTTTTTCCCAGTGGAACGAAAAATGCAAGTGTGTATTTACACACTTATTTGTGTAACCGATTTATACCTCAATCCATGTACTGGAGCAGCATAATTACATCCACATACAAAATTTGCATATGAAAGTCCTTGATTTGCATGGACAATTACAACTACTCTTTTTTTTTTTTTTTGCTGATGCAAATGAAGAAACACCTTTGAAAGATTGGCTTCCTAATTTCTAATCATATATCATTGAGTGGTGCATACAGTTTTAGGAAAGGAATTGACATCATTTTAAGAAAAAAGTCATTTAGGCAGATTTTCTCTGGGAGAAGTGTTTGATACAATTTTTTTTTTCTAATAGTGCTTTAAAATTGAGCATTCTGTAGTCCAAAGCTGTAAGAGATACAGAGTTGACTTGGTGGTTTGTGGATAAGCACATAATAGTATACTTGACTTCATTTGACTATCATATGAAGAATTTTATAAATGTTTTCCTTAGAAGCAATCAGGGAATTGCTTGTTTATAATCTTTGCATCACAGAGAAAGAGGGAATTGTAGGAAGTCACTGGGATAGTTTAATAAAAGAGGCCGGGCTCTTGGTTTAGAAGGCAAGGACCATGCTAGGCATTTTCAGTTATATTCCTCAGGTTTTTGTCCCTTCAAGTAAATTTCAATGTGGGTTAAGTATTTCCTAAGGGATAGTGGAACTCATATTAGGATTTTAGCAGTTGTCAAAAAGCCCAAGATCTCTCAAAAGACTGATTATTTAACATGATCTTCAATGTCAACTTTCTGTCCAAAGTGCTTAATCTGTCAGGGTGTTTCTCTCCAGTTACCAGTTATTTATATTTATGTGTGATTTTGCTTTTTGTTATGAACATGATTGGAAGGAGAAAATGTTCAGTTCTATCACTTAAGTACTTTCAATAATTACACTTTATTTATTGGGTCATGAGAAATGACATTTTGTTTCTGTGTGAATAGAATTATAATGAATTCACCTGAGATAGTTAAATCGTAAGTCTGTAACCGAGGTGACTGCCCTTATAAAATCACTCTGTGGTAAGCGTTTTCCTGCCCTGTTTATCCAAGAATGTAACCATCTTGAACACATAAAACAGATGCCTCTTAGATAGATGCGGATTTCTCTATTCAAAGGACGGTTGAAAATACAAATCTTTTCAAAGGACATTGGGAGGCTATGTTGGGAACACATAACCACAGTTCAGCGGCTCAAGGTTCAAGTAGAGTGTATTCCCATGTTGGTGGGGCAAGCCACCCCCCTTCATTTCCTTCAGGGCCCACAGGGGTTCGCATAGCTCTGCCAGAAGGATTCTGGGCATCATTTTCTCCACACATTTCATTCTTCTTATACTTTCAGATCTGTTAGCAATTCCAGAAACTGTGTTTTGCCTTGGCATATTAATTAAATTTAAACTTAGAATTGATTCCCAGTTGTTTCATTGAGAAGGGGAGAGAGAGAGATGTGAATATACACATATAGATGTATGAATACATATAAACTGAGCATATATTTATATATATACAATGCAGTGTGTGCGTGTGTCTGTGTGTGTGTGCATTCGAGCTGAAGAGCTCATAAATAATGATAGTAAAGACTTTTTTAAACTCTCAAGGAAGTAGGTTTAGTAATCTGAAAGATTTTTGGGTGCACTTCAATAGTTACAAGACCTCTTTATATCTGTGGTATATCTTATGTTTGCAGTAACCTTATCATGCAGGTGATGGCAGTATAATAGCCCCTGTTTTGTAGATGAGAAAACTGAGGCTGAGAGGGTTTAAATGGGTTTAAATGATCAGTTCAAAGTGATAATAATAGTAGCTGCAAGAGCCAGGGTTGAACTCTACCTCAAGAACCCCTATTTTGGTGCTCTTTCTAGTACTGCTAGGCTGTGTCTTCCTCTGTTGTTTATGTCCAGTAGTGCCTACCTCAGCCTTGCACAAAACATAGATTGCAAACTAATACTTGTTACAGTAAGGAAGTTTTTTTTTTTAAGTTGAGCAATGAAAGCTTTATTTAAAGTTACACACTTAAAAAAAGTGAGGGCGTTCTCAAAGAGGAGGTGCTCGGTAAGGAAGTTTTTTTCCTCCAAGATCACAAAATGAGCTCAAATCAAGTATGCATAGTGGTCTCGCCTATTAGCCCTTCTGTAAGGACTTGACAAGTCCTGTTTAAAGATGAAATTGTCATCTGAAATATTGAGTATTTATATCATGTTGTATATAACATTTTGAGATGGATGTAAGAAATCATGGCAGGATACCATCAATATATATCTCATTAAACAACAACAATAAATACCAGCACACTAGGCTCTAATGAAATTTGCAGCCTCTCTTATGCTTTGCACATATCTTCAAGGACCGCTTCAGTTTCCAAATCTACTGCGGCCTCATCTGCCTATCCAACACGCATGTGTTCCATCTTGTCTGGCTTCCTGTGGGACTCACCTCTGTTGTTACCCTGTGCTGCCCATATTTACTCCATGTTTCATGTATATCTCTTTTGTCACCACAACCAGATTGTGAACATCTGGAGTGAAGAGATAATACCTGAGCTGCTTTTTTTATTTTCCTCAAAGCTGACTACGTCCTTAATACAGGCTTCTTGGATGAACAATAGAATCTAAATGAACAGATTTTATGTTATATTTGTAAGCCATTTGTAGGCATACTATATCAAATTTGAAACACTGCAGTTTAGGAGATGTGAGAGGATATAAAAGGGAGTAGTAATTAGGATGAAGTGGACATAAAATGAGATTATGAAAATAGGTCAAATACCTGGAATAGCAGTAGGCATGGATGAGCTTACATAACATGTTCACGTGCGCATTTCTGAAACAGAATGCAAGCTTTTTGAAGATACCATTGATGCTTAGCACAGTGCATGGCAAGTTAGTATTTGTTGACTTAATTAATGGAAGCTGTTTACAGATAGGTAACGAACACACTTTTACCCCTACTTCCTACTTCTAGTTGTCACAATTCACCCTTTGGTTAATTATCTGCCTCCCTAGCCCTGAAGATTAAAGTTTGGTGAGAGAGAAAGCTATGGAAAGTAGAGAGGACAGGCAATCTTTACAAAATGAATGACTGGCAAGATAAGTAACTATCCTACATTCCTCAAAATCCAAGGGATACATGCCTGTGAACTAGGAGCTAAGAAAAACATACTCTTATGATAGGGAAAGGAATACTTGAAACAGAGACTGCATGCTTCACAACATGTAAACAGGCCTCACACCCATACTGGGGCATTGCAGGACATGGTGTAGGGCTAGAATATGAACCCCAGATTTATGCTGGACTTTGCTAAATCTTTGAAATGTATCTCATGAAGAAAAGCCAGGCAAGCTGACTTATTAAAGGCAAGAATAAAAAGTTGTTAATTTACCCATATAATTAACATGGCATGATTTTTAGGCACTGAAACATTAAGTAGATTACCCTTTCCTATTAACAGAAGTCCCGAGCCCATATTGGTTCCTCCTGTGAGATACAGTACCTGTTAATGTAGTCCCATGAGCAAGGGGAATGAAAATTTTTCCATATTCTGAAAGAAATTTGTCATCAACTACTCCAGGATCTGACTGGACATCAAGGGCCAATCACTGGGATTTGCAGGGGGGTGATCACTAGAAAGGTCCACTCCCCTCAAGGTCCTCCATCATATCTGCTGCTTCAGGGACAAGCTCATAATGGCTATGCACCCAGGATCCTGGATTTTAGCAGATAAAGAGTCAGATTTAATGTCACCAGGATGTTCAAAATCATGTCAGAGAGAATAATTTGACATGAGGATAAATAAATAATACATTTGCTAGTTAGTCTGCAAATAAATGATGACTCCTGAAAACTGCACCTATTTGAATCCTATCTTTTTTGAGCAAAATTGGGCCTGCCATACAGGCAGAAGCTACCCCTCCATTTCTTGCTTAAATATTCCTGCTTTGGCACAGTATTCCTTTTTCATTAGAGTTTTTCAACCAGAAAAGCTAATATCTGAATATATTATTCTACATATTTACTTCAAACCTAACAGGACTGAAGCTTGGTGGAACAGCTTTCATGCATGGAATACTAACAGGAACGAGCACAGGAGTGGAAGGAGAGAAACAGAAATGAGATGGACAGGGACAGTGTTCCTTATGTAAGAGTAATGTGAAAGAACGAGATTCTCAGATAGGAAAGCTGGTCAGAAGCAAAGTATTTTGAGAAAGATTTAAGAAAGAGGGAAAAGTCCTAAAGCAGACATTTTCCCCAACTTTTACTAAGTAGTGAGCATGTAGGATTAAAATAGACACAAATATAGGTGAACTGCTAAGATTACGAGAAGAAATGAACATGAGTTTCTGTACCTAAGTACTTATAATTAGAGCCTGTATTTATAGAGAAGACACATCTTGATATTTCTAAAAATAGAATTCATAGAAAATCTATTTTTGCTACTATAACAAAAAATGAAGAAAATCACTGATAGGTTGTCTGAATCCATGTGAGCAGTAGTGTTGGGGATCCCTTTGCATTTACTGGCTTACCTTAGCATAGATGAGTACAGTGTCTGGAGAGAGCTGAAGATAAGAATCAGTAATTTTCGTTTAAGTACTCCTTTGAGGATTTGGACTGTTGTTTTCATGGTGTATTGCTCTATAACTTTCCAGGTATACATTTATATTTTGTAATTCCAACTAAACAGCCAGTTCTTTAGGAGAAATCATTTATTTTACTTTTTCTTCTGCCATATAGTGCCTAGCACAGCATTGTCTGCATTGAAACACACACATACACAAGAAAAGTCCCCTCATTCCCCCGGATACTCACATGGCAGAGGATGGTTTGTGAGCAGCCCCTGGAGTGCTTCCCTCAGACACATGGTTATTGCTTGGGACAGAGAAGTCTCTTGTGAACACTGTGAGGTCAGGGGCATCTCAGCATCCCCAACATCTAGCATGAAGCCCAGCACAGAGGGGGTACCCAGTAAGTGGCAAATAAAGAGCCATATTTGATTTGTGACTCTGTTTAAGGTACAGACCTGCTTTCTTCCCTACATTTCTATAGTCCTTTTATCTCATTGTTCTCCCAAAGGATGATTAGGCATAAGGTGGAACTAAAAGAGAAAAAATCGGGTCAAATAAGCCTCAGGTGTTGAATGTGACAGGACAGGGTATGTATGACTCCCCTGAGCTGAGGCAGTGTAAGGCGTCCTGAGATGAACCGGGCATGGGAAAGGGGAGCTTGGCAGCTATGCTGAGAGGCCGACATGGAAGCGGAGGCCGTGGCTTGAAGTGGCTTGGCCCCAAGGTCCAGGAGCCATGGAGAAAGCACGTGATGACTGGGGGAGCAATCCTTGTTTCGGACAAAATAAGGAAAGACAGTTTCAGTGAAGAAATTGAAAGGGATAGTGTAACTCTGGGGGAAATACCTTTGAAACCGGAATCAGTCAAAGGGAGAAATAAAGTCTATTTCTTACAAGCAGTCGTCCACTTCTGCTCCCCATTGTCTCTCTGAACCAGGCTGCAGAAGAAGAACCCTCACCCAGCCTCTCTGGTCCAGATAAACCCCCGCTGGCCCCTGTAATTACCTATTCATAATTACCTAATTACATCATTCAGAGAGACGGACTGCCCCTCTCCACCTCTGCAAACCCTCCTTGTATGGAGATGCACTAAAGCCAGGTGAGAAATTCTGAAAATATGGCAGTTTTACCCACAGACAGAAAGTGGTCAAATAAATCTGAGGGAAAATAAGCAAGCAGCAGGCATGCACGTGAGCATAGAAAATGCGTTTCCACCTTGGGGTCACTGTCCGGAGTGTGCTTGCTCTCTGGGAGCCGAAGGACTTCCTTCTTCCTTCCCTTCAGGTCCTTAGCCACTATCACCTTATCAGTGAGTTTTTCCTTGACTGTCATAGTCAAACTTAGCAGTCCATTTCCCCATCCCCCTGTAAACACTGTTCTGCTACCCTGCTTTTCTACATAGTCTTTATCACTTCCTGAAATGCCACTGATTTACTTATTTGTGGTCTCTCTCTCTTGAGTATAACAGAATGTCCATGAAGGCAGGAACATTGCCCGTCTGTTTTCTGCTGTCTCCTCAGTGCCTCGGACAGTGTGCTCAGAATGAATGAATGAGGGCATCGGCCCCGGGAGAAAGCCCTGAGAACTGGGGAGTGCAGAATTATTGTGCCATCACACATTCTCACTTACCAGATGATCGGGCTGTCATCACTGGCTGGAAGCTGTCATCTGTGGTGGTGTCTGAGTGAGGAGAGGTTGGGTGGACAGACAGCGTCGTATTTCCTGAGGGAAGAAGGTGGACGAGTCCCTCTTTTTAAATTTCTTCTGGGTGATAGTCCTGTGACTTTTGTGATTCTAAGATTTCATGATCTGAATGTTAAATTTTCTCTCATAGTGAACCTTTTGCTTTTGAATCAAATCAGTATCTCAATTTACCCAAATCCCTGAGATGATGATTTCTATTGGTGATATATATGTTAAGAAAATACACATACACACACATGTGTGTGTTTGTGTGTGTGTGTGTATGTAAGAAAAAGATAAAAAAGAAACCAAAATAACTTTTGTATGCCATCAGTCTACCAGTTTATTCTGTATCGGCAAATTGGATGATATACCAGTTGAACCAAGGGGAAGGACATTCAAAGCAGTTTTACTGATGTATTTTCTCTTTTTACCACCTGTTATTTAAAAGAATTGACCAAATGCAGTAGACAGTTCTTTGGCTGTTATTTAGATAAAGCTTCGAGCTTGAATCAATATGATATTTTGCTCTGTAGGTATTGAAAATCATTCTACTGCTGTCACTAATTGCTTTGGTATTCTGCAAAAGTACAAAGTGTCAGCTATTTATTAATAAATCTGTTTTTGTAGTAGGGGTTGCATCTTTACTGTTTATCATGTAGCAGCAGCAAAAAATACTGAAGCCCTGAATAAAGCATGTAATGAAAGACTGTCAGTGTGTGGCATACCTGTTGACTAAAAAGTAGGTAAATGGATGCACAAGGAGGAGGACAACATGCATACAGTTCTGTCAAAGCCCTCATTGCCAGTGATCACTCTTACATGGATTAAAAGCTGTCAGATACAGTCATTTATCAAGCATTTGTGAAATGGGGAGATATAAAATTTAAGAAGAGATTCCTGATGGCTTGTCACAGCCACTGGGCTAGGCTTGCATAGAATTCATGAGATTAAGTAGGTAAAACACACATTTATTGATTCTCTTGCAATTAAATTGAGAAAGGTGGTTTGCAAGGCAGACATCTCATCTCTTTTCCTCAGCAGTGAGTGGTAGAGAAAGCAGTCCTTTATCTTCATCTTTTCAGCAGAGCTATTCTAGAGACACAAACCATAACTGCACACCATTCTGGGAGACATAACTGTTTCCTCAGACAAGGAGGAGTGGGGGAAGAACGTACTCCTCCATCATATCCAAGCCATGCACCCACATTTGGTGCTGTATGTCAGTATCTATGAAGCATAATTTAGGAGGCATTGAGAAGACTTTCTCAGCTTCCAGGGACTGTTTGTACCAGCTTACCCCAATTTCTGAAATCATAGTTTCTATGCTTGCCAAGTCCCATAGATTTCTTCTTCCCCAGGCCAGTTTAAGGATGTGTTTAAGACCATTTAAGGGTGGTGGCAACAAATGAACCATATCAGGGTGAGAAATATGACATAGCTCTTGGGAAGCCTGCCTTGGAAGCTCAGAGAATTTAAACATGCTTGCAGGGCATCCAATTAGTCCAAACAGACAACAGGACTCTCTGCTCTGACAAAAACTCTAAAGCTTTTCAGAGTATGTGAATTAAATGCCTACAACTATGTGCCAAGCAAGGAGGGAGGAATACAAAGTGACTTCTGTTCTTAGTGGGAGTCAAGTATATAAATAAAGAACTGCACGCATGCAATATGCTAAACGAGGAATGTGTTGTGTTGCTTGGGGTTTATAGAGAAATTAGTGATTCACTGGATGTGAGGGAAGAGTTCAATAAGGTTTTATGGAGAAGTGACTTCAGAGGGAGACTTCTGGAAGGTTTAAGAGGTCATCTGGTAGACCAAGAAGTTTAAAATATTGCAGGCAAAGGAAACCACTTCGCATGGTCCGGTACCTCTCCTCTCAATACAACTTTTACCTTCCCCACTCTGGCTTGATTCATTTATTTTTCTCTTCTAGGAGCTTTCATTCATATAGTCCTATGTAGCTTAAGAGTATTTTCATATATTTCCTCATTCGATCTTCTAGTCACCTTCGGTGATAATGCAAATATATCAAAGATTGACAAAGAGGTATAGAAAATTATTTGAGTGATGATTTTATCAATTTTTCTGGAGGATCCATTCTACACACATAGGAGAGAAGTTCATTTATGACATGTCATAGGTGTCATAGGTCATTGACTCTTAACTCCCTGGTTGAGAAAGCGTCGGATAGGAATTCACCAAACTTATCTTCCGTTTGACCTAATCACAAAGGTAGATTACATTTTTCAGCCTTCCTAGAATGAAGTGGGGTCGAATGAATACATTCTAGTCAACAAAGCACATGTAGAATTGATATGTGCCACTCCTCAACCGGGCCAGTAAAAATCCTCTCGCCTGCCTCTCCATATGCCTGCCCTGCCACAGGCTTAAATGGGAAAATGAAGATACAGAGAAGAATAGAGCCTCAAGGTGGAAGAATCCTCAATTTCTAAATCACAGTGTCAAGAGCCACCTGCTAAACACCATAGCTGAACTGTTACGCAAACAAGTAACAGAACCGTATTATGTTAAGCATTACATTTTGAGAGTTGTTTCCTAAAGTACATAGGGAGTTTCCTTGATTAATACAGCAAAAGAGTTATTGTTTTTGTAGATTTTCAACTAAGAAAAGAACGATTCATAGAAAAGAAAACTTAACCAAGGCAAATGTCAACTAGGTAATGGAAACTCCATTTGAAGGCACATCATGTAACGCTAGAGCCCCAGCTCTTACAGTCTCCATAGTGTCTCCTCTACATAGAGGGCAAAGGATTGACTCTCTACCACACAAGAACTAGATCCAGCATACAAGCTCTTTAATAGCCAGTAACTGGTTAAATGCAATCAACTGAATAGTATATGTTTTGAGGATAATGCCCTATAAAGGTGCTCCCTTCAAAAGCTGGCTAAGCTCTTGCTCTTCTAACTAATGCTAGAGGGTTGGCATGCCTGCTAAGGGTTTCCCCTTCAAGTTACTGCCAGGGTATTTTCTCCTACCCAGAGCCTCAAAAAGTCCATCTTTCTGTTGGTTCTGCAGCTTGCTACTCAAAGCATGATCTACAGACCAACAGTGTAGAATCCCTGGGACGGTATTAGAATTACAGAATCCCAAGCTCCACTCCAAGCCTACTGAACTAAAATCTGCATCCTAATGAAATCCCCAAGTGATTCTTAGGCACATTTAATTTTAGAAGTGTTGGTCTACAGCATTGCTCTGCCCCAAGATTTGCTTTGCTGAACTAAAGTGCCCCAAGCACCTGTTGTATTTTTGAACCAGTATTCTCTTCATCTTAGTAACTCTATACATTCTCTTACTTTGACCACTCCCGTATTTTGCTGCAACTGCATTAATTTGTAGAGACTCACTTTGACTCATATCTAGATGTGCCTGCATTTTATCTAGCCATCCCACAATGAGGATCTGGTCACAAGCAGGCATTAGCTCCTGTAAAGTAGATGCTTACTCAGAGGAGCAACATTTTAGGTGATAATCATGAACACCTTAGTTAATTAAAGTGTCATGTTAACTCCTTGTACTGATTTGAGATCTATGGAAAATGAGCCCTAGATTGGTCAATTACTATGTATGTCTGTGTATTAGGGAGAGAAGCTCAGGATACAGGGAATTGTCCTAGCAGGGCCTATCTTATTAGGCGCCTGTTTCCATTCACTTTGGGGCTGATGAGTATTTGGTAATCCTCCTCTGCTGTATGGTTTGCTTTCCTCTTATGACATTGTAAAAATAAAAGTAACACTATTAAATCCCTGAATCCCAGGCCCTACTGCTCTTAAATGAAATACCTGTCAGCAGGGGTGGGCCATAGCATCCTTTTTCAATATTCTGCATATTACTGCTACCCAGACAACCATTTCTAAGAATCAGGTAATAACAGGATATAGAAGCTTGTACTTAGAGGTAACACAGACATCTGTAGTCTCTGAACTGGGTGGCCCAAATATTTTTATAGATCAAATGTAGAGTCTCTGGACCTGAAATAATTCTGGCTTCTCATTTATTGGGAACCTAAGCATGGGGTACATTGTTCTCCAGCTGCTACCAAGAGTTTGTGGTGGCATCACTGACAGCCATCCTCAGAGTGTGGTGGAGAAGCATGGGTTCTGGGGCCCAGTGGCTGGGCTTCAATTCTGGCTCCATCCTTGCTCTATGAGCTTGAGGAAGTTACTTAACCTCTCTAGATCTCAGTTTCCTCATCTGAAAAGGGATTCACAGGGTTCTTATGAGGTTAAGTACACAAGACATGGGAAGTACTTAGAACAGAATAGATAGTAGTGCAAGATCATCAGCTCTTGTCTACTGTGCCAATATGCATGGAACGAAAGGAGGAAAGATGAACAACTAGTCTTTATCTCTTACTGAGATATTTCTTTCTGTTCGGATAAGAATAGCCCCATAGATGGGGACTCTAGGCTGCTAAGAAGCCACATGCAGGCGTTGGACATAGAAATTAAAATATTAATTGATTGATTCATGCAGTTGAATATTGTTCTTGCCTTCTTCATTGCTGATAAAATGAGCTTTCCTAAAACTTTGAGAATGATTTCCCATATGGTCACAATTATACATGGCCACAGTGCCCTTGAGGTGATCCAATACATAAAAACAAAATGTTGTCTCTGAATTCTTCTATCAGTCCCTGACTTAGGGATTTCTGCTTTGAGAGCAAGCTTTCTTACAGTGATCAGTATCAGTGTGATAAGGAGCAACAAGCTTAGTTGTCAACCCTCATGATTCAGATGCCTCTTAAAACGTAAAGTGTCTTGTGTGATTCTGATATTCTATCTCACATTTCCCTCTTCTGTGTTGTCCAATCATTCCTTGATGATACCAAAGTGTAACAGACTTACAGGGTGTTGTGTCCTCTTCGTATCTTTTCAGAACTGCTTTAATACCATTTTACGGGCTCGTGCAATTCATCCAAACCCTTAAATCATTTTTCTTTCCCCAGCTTAAAACCTTTCAATTCTATACCACCACTGATAAGGCTTAACATTGTAACAGCTTAACATGTTCTTGCTCTTAGACATGTAAGGGGAAATAGCTGTTGTATCATTGTCAGTGTTTATCATGAAGCTTTTTGTGGAGCATATCACAGAGCACCAAAACGACCAAATTCTAGTTACTGAATTCTATTTTCATGTTTAGAAAATGTCTTTGAACAGGAAATGATAATTATGGCCAAGTTAACTGTGACTTGCTTCTAGTATATTTTCAGCAGCACTATTTTCAGGATAACCAAAGCCTCACATTGAACATACTACTCTTCTTCAAAAACAAATATGGAAAAGCAAAAAAAAAAAAAAGAAAAAGTAATCTCTTATGCATTGCTTATAAAATTAAGTTGAAACTTTTTACTTTTTAATTGAGAATTAAAATTTTCCCAGCACCTACTCAATTTCTGTGAACCTGGAATTTTTTCTTCATTCAGTGAAACTATTTTCTAGTGTTTGTCTTCCTAAGTATATCAGTCATAACTCTTTTTCCCTCTTAACATTATTATCATTCTAGAACAATTGTTTTGGTACCTCTTACATTCTTTGAGAATAATTTTTCATGTGATATTCATTATAATGGCCCTTATTTACCTTAAATAATGCCTTGTATATAGTAGATACTCATTAAATGTCTCCTGAAAATTGACTGAATGCATAAATGGAAGCAACATAAAATATGAATAAGAGATACTGACATATAATTCTGGTTCTGTTCCTAAAATATGCCTTTGGGTAAAAGTGACAGACAGACTTTTAAGGTGGTCTTATGATCTCTCTCTCCTGACATTTACACTTTTTGTGTAATCCCTTCCTCCAAGTGTGGGGAATCTATGACTTGCTTCTTATTTTTGTTGTTGTTGTTATCATTAATACACAATTACATGAGCAACATTGTGGTTACTAGATTCCCTCTATTATGAAGTCCCCACCACATACCCCATTACAGTTACTGTCATCAGTGTAGTAAGATGCTATAGAATCACTACTTGTCTTCTCTGTGCTATACTGCCTTCCCCGTGCCCCCCTGCTACATTACATGTGCTAATTGTAATGTCCTTATTCCCCTTCTCCCTTCCCACCCACTCCCCCCACCAGTCCTTTTCTCTTTGGCAACTGTTAGTCCATTCTTGGGTTCTGTGAGTCTGCTGCTATTTTGTTCCATCAGTTTTTGCTTTGTTCTTATGCTCCACAGATGAGTGAAATCATTTGGTACTTGTCTTTCCCCATCTGGCCTATTTCACTGAGCATAATGCCTCTAGCTCCACCCATGTTGTTGCAAATGGTAGGATTTGTTTTCTTCTTATGGCTGAATAATATTCCATTGTGTATATGTACCACATCTTCTTTATCCATTCATCTACTGATGGAAACTTAGGTTGTTTCCATTTCTTGGCAATTGTAAATAGTGCTGTGATAAACATAGGGGTGCATATGTCTTTTTCAAGCTGGGCTCCTGCATTCTTACGGTAAATTCCTAGAAGTGGAATTCCTGGGTCAAATGGTATTTCTATTTTAAGTTTTTTGAGGAACCTCCATACTGCTTTCCACAATGGTTGCACTAGTTTACATTCCCACCAGCAGTGCAGGAGGGATCCCCTTTCTCCACATCCCTGCCAACATTTGTTGTTCCTATTCTTTTCTATGTTGGCCATCCTAACTGGTGTGAGGTGATATCTCATTGTAGTTTTAATTTGCATTTCCCTGATAATTAGCAATGTGGAGCATCTTTTCATGTACCTGTTGGCCATCTGAATTTCTTCTTTGGAGAATTGTCTGTTCATGTCCTCTGCCCATTTTTTAATAGGGTTATTTGCTTTTTGGGTGTCGAGGCGTATGAGTTCTTTATATATTTTGGATGTTAACCCCTTGTCAGATATGTCATTTACAAATATATTCTCCCATACTGTAGATGCCTTTTTGTTCTGCTGATAGTGTCCTTTGCTATACAGAAGCTTTTTAGCATGATATAGTCCCATGAGTTCATTTTTTATTTCGTTTCCCTTGCCTGAGGAGTTGTGTTCAGGAACAAGTTGCTCATGTTTATATTCAAGAGATTTTTGCCTATGTTTTCTTCTAAGAGTTTTATGGTTTCTTGATTTATTCAGGGCTTTGATCAATTTTGAGTTTACTTTAGTGTATGGGGTTAGACAATAATCCAGTTTCATTCTCTTACATGTAGCTCTCCAGTTTTGCCAACACCAGCTGTTGAAGAGGCTGTCATTTCCCCATTGTATATCCATGGTTCCTTTATCATATATTAATTGACCATGTATGGTTGCAGTTTATATCTGGGCTCTCTAGTCTATTTCATTGGTCTATGGGTCTGTTCTTGTGCCAGTACCAAATTGTCTTGCTTACTATGGCTTTGTAGTAGAGCTTGAAGTCAGGGAGCATAATTCCCCCAGCTTTATTCTTCCTTCTCAGGATTGCTTTGGCTATTCAGGGTATTTTGTGGTTCCATATGAATTTTAGAACTATTTGCTCTAGTTCATTGAAGAATGCTGTTGGTATTTTAATAGGAATTGCATTGCATCTGTAGATTTCTATAGGCAAGATGGCCATTTTGACAATATTAATTTTTCCTATCCATGAGCACGGGATGTGTTTCCATTTATTGATATCTTCTTTAATTTCTCTCATGAGTGTTTTGTAGTTTTCAGAGTATAGCTCTTTCACTTCCTTGGTTAGGTTTATTCCTAGGTATTTTATTCATTTTGATGCAATTGTAAATGGAATTGTTTTCCTGATTTCTCTTTCTGCTAGTTCATCGTTAGTGTATAGGAATGAACAGATTTCTGTGTGTTAATTTTGTATCCTGCAACTTTGCTGAATTCCTATATTAGTTCTAGTAGTTTTGGAGTGGAGCCTTTAGGGTTTCTTATGTACAATATCATGTCATCTGCAAACAGGGAGATTTTAACTTCTTCCTTGCCAATCTGGATGCCATTTATTTCTTTCTGTTGTCTGATTGCTGTGGCTAGGACCTCCAGTACTATGCTGAATAGAAGTGGGGAGAGTGGGCATCCTTGTCTTGTTCCTGGTCTTAAAGGAAAAGCTTTCAGCTTCTTGCTGTTAAGTATGATGTTGGCTGTGGGTTTGTCATATATGGCCTTTATTATGTTGAGGTACTTGCCCTCTATACCCGTTTTGTTTAGAGTTTTTATCATGAATGGATGTTGAATTTTGTCAAAATTCAGTGTGGTTTTTGTCCTTTTTTTTGTTGATGTGGTTGATAATATTGATGTATTTTCAAATGTTGTACCATCCTTGCATCCCTGGAATGAATCCCACTTGATCATGATGGATGATCTTTTTGATGTAGTTTTGAATTTGGTTTGCTAATATTTTGTTCAGTATTTTTGCATCTATGTTCATCAGGGATATTGGTCTGTAATTTTCTTTTTTTGTGGTGTCTTTGCCTGGTTTCGTTATTAGAATGATGTTGGTCCTATAGATTGAGTTTCGGAGTATTCCCTCATCATCTACTTTTTGGAAAACTTTAAGGAGGATGGGTATTAGGTCTTCAGTGAATGTTTGATAAAATTCAGCAGTGAAACCATCTGCTCTAGGAGTTTGTTACTTAGGTAGTTTTTTGATTACCAATGCAATTTCCTTCCTTGTAATCGGTCTATTCAGATTTTCTGTTTCTTCCTGGTTCAGCCTTGGAAGGTTGTATTTTTCTAGAAAGTTTTCCATCTCTTCTAGGTTATCCAGTTTGTTAGCATATAATTTTTCATAGTGTTTTCTCATAATTCTTTGTATTTCTGTGGTGTCCATAGTGATTTTTCCTTTCTCATTTCTGATTCTGTTTATGTGTGTAGACTCTCTTTTTTGCTTGATAAGTCTGGCTAGGGGTTTATCTGTTTTGTTTATTCTCTCAAAGAACCAGCTCTTGCTTTCATTGATTCTTTCTGTTGTTTTATTCTTCTCAATTTCTGCTCTAATCTTTATTATGTCCCTCCTTCTACTGACTTTGGGCCTCATTTGTTCTTCCTTTTCTAGTTTCGTTAATTGTGAGTTTAGACTGTTCATTTGGGATTGTTCTTCTTTCCTGAGGTAGACTTTTATTGCAATATACTTCCCTCTTAGCATAGCCTTTGCTACATCCCACAGATTTTGTGGTGTTGAGTTATTGTTGTCATTTGTCTTCATATATTGCTTGATATATTTTTTTTTTATTTGGTTATTGAACCATTGATTATTTAGGAGCATGTTAATAAGCCTCCATGCGTTTGTGGGCTTTTTCATTTTCCTTGTGTACTTACTTTGTTTCTAGTTTTATACCTTTGTGATCTGAGAAGCTGGTTGGTACAATTTAAATCTTTTTGAATTTACTAAGGCTCTTTTTGTGGCCTGGTGTATGATCTATTCTTGAAAATCTTCCATGTGCAGTTGAAAAGAATGTGTATCCTGTTACTTTTGAATGGAGTGTTCTGTAGGTGTCCGTTAGGTTCATCTGTTCTATTAGGTTGTTCATTGCCTCTGTCTCTTTACTTATTTTCTGTTTGGTTGATCTGTCCTTTGGAAGGAGTGGTGTGTTGAAGTCTCCTAAAATGAATACATTGCATTCTGTTGCTCCCTTTAATTCTGTTGGTATTTGTTTCAGATATTTAGGTGCTCCTGTGTTGCATAGGTATTTATAACAGTTATATCATCTTGCTGGACTGACCCCTTTATCATTATGTAATGTGCTTCTTTGTCTCTTGTGACTTTCTTTGTTTTGAAGTCTGTTTTGTCTGATACAATACTGCAACTCCTGCTTTTTTCTCCCTATTAGTTGCATGAAATATCTTTTTCCATCCCTTTACTTTCAGTCTGTGTATTTCTTTGGGTTTGAAGTGAATCTCTTGTAGGCAGTATATGGATAGGTCATTTTTAAAAAATCTATTCAGTGACTCTATATCTTTTGATTGGTGCATTCAGACCATTTACATTTAGGGTGATTATCGATAGGTATGTACTTATTGCCATTGTGGGCTTTAGATTCGTGGTTATCAAAGGTTCAAGGGTAATTCTCTTACTATCTAACAGTCTAATTTAACTCACTTAGTATGCTATTACAAACACAAGCTAAAGGTTGTTTTTTTTCCTCCTACTCCATTCTTTATATGTTAGGTATCATATTCTGTACTCTTTGTCTCTCCCTTGATTACCTTTAGGGGTAGTTGATTTGGTTTTGCACCTGCTTAGTAATTCTACTTTGCTGTGGTTTTGTTTCCCCTGGTGACAGCTATTTAGCCTTAGGAGCACTTCCATCTATAGCAGTCCCTCCAAAATACACTGTAGAGGTGGTTTGTGGGAGGTAAATTCTCTCAGCTTTTGTTTATCTGAAAATTGTTTAATTCCTCCTTCAAATTTAAATGATAACCTTGCTGGGTAGAGTATTCTTAGTTCGAGGCCCTTCTTTTTCATTGCATTAAATATATCATGCCACTTCTTTCTGGACTGTAAGATTTCTGTTGAGAAATCTGATGGGTTTTCCTTTGTATGTGAGATCTTTTTCTCTCTCTAGGTGCTTTTAAAAGTCTGTCTTTATCCTTGATCTTTGCTATTTTAATTATTGTATGTCATAATGTTGTCTTCCTTGGGTCCCTTGTGTTGGGAGATCTGTGCACCTCCATGGCCTGACAGACTATCTCCTTCCCCAGATTTGAGAAGTTTTCAGCAATTAATTCCTCAGTGACACTTTCTCCCCCTTTTTTCTCTCTCTTCTTCTTCTGGTTCCCCTATAATGCGAATATTCTTCTGTTTGGATTTTTCACACAGTTCTCTCAATATTCTTTCATTCTTAGAGATCCTCTTTTCTCTCTGTGCCTCAGCTTCTTTGTATTCCTCTTCTCTAATTTCTATTCCATTTACCATCTCCTCTACTACATCTAATCTGCTTTTAAATCCCTTCATTTTATGTTTCATTTCAGATGTGGAACTTCTTAATGATTGAATCTCCAAGTTAAATTTGTTCCTGAGTTCTTGAATATTTTTCTGTACTTCCATGAGTATGTTTATGATTTTTATTTTGAACTCTCTTTCAAGAAGATTGGTGAGTTCAGTTTCATTTGGCCCTTTTTCTGGGGTTTGTGAGATTTTAGTCTGGAGCACATTACTCTGACATTTCATATTTCTATGTGGCACCCTCTAGTGCCCAGAAGCTCTAGTCTCTGGAGGTTCTCAGCCCCTGGAGTGAGGTTGGGGGTTGCAGGGGAGTGGCACTGCTGCCTGGTGGCAGGAAACAGCTGTTTCCTGCTTCCTGGCTACAGTGCTTGTCTCCAGTGTCAGAGCCAGTGGGCCGAGCACACAGGTGTAAGCCTGTTTGCTTTGCGTCTATAGCTGTTGTACGCAGGGCCTCCCTTTGGCTGGCCTGATGCTAGTGCAGTGACTGCCAGTTTGCGGGCCAATGCCAGCAGGCCAGGAGGAAGGCACAGCAGGCTATGTGTCACAGTGGGGGGCCTTGGAGCTGAGTAGCCAGCCAGGGGGATGGAGCTCCTGAAGCTCGTCCAAGTTCCCAACCTGCTCAGCATAGCGTGCCCATACAACCTTGTCTACCTATCCCTTTTCCCACACAGCCCGCACAGCAAGCTCCATGCAGACACTGCCCCTTCAGCAGCCCTCTAGATGCTAGGAAGCGTCTCAGACCGCCCACCTTTCCTTTGTTCCAGAGCAGCCAGATGTGGATCCCCATCCTCCACAAATGGCCGGAATCTCAGTGTCTCAAGCGCTCTGCCTGTCCCAGCTCCCCAAAGTTCAGAGCAAGCACAATGTAGGTTTGTGCTCCAAAGCAGATCTCCTAGGCTGGGTTTTCAGCAGTCCTAGGCTTCCACCACCTTCCCTGCTCTGTTTCCCTTCCTCCTGCCAGTGAGCTGGGGTTGGGGAAGGGCTTGGGTCCCGCCGGATCAAGACTTTGTTACATTACCCTGTTTCGCGAGGTCTGTTCTGTTCTCCAGGTGTGTTCAGTCTGGTACAGCCTTCTTTCCTATTGCTGTTTTAGGGTTAGTTGTATTAACCATATTTTCATACTATATGTGGTTTTGGGAGGAGTTCTCTGTCTCCCCTCTCATGCCGCCATCTTCCATGACTTGCTTCAATCAATAAAATTCATCAAGGTGATGAGATGTATGAGATTACATAATTAACATAACAGTGTAGTGCCCATCTTGTTAGGGTTTCTCTCTCTCTCTTGCTAACTTTGAGAAATTTAGTGGCTATATTAGGAAACTCCACATGGCAAGGAACTATGGATGGCCTCTAGGAGCTGAGGGAGTCCTCCAATCAACATTTAGTAGGAAATGGAAACTCTCAGTCCTACAACCACAAGGAACTGAATTCTTCTAACACCTGAATGAGCTTGAAAGTAGGTTCTGCCCCAGTTGAAGCTCAGATGAGATTTCAACATATGATACCCAAAGCAGAGGACACAGACAAGATATGCACGTGTATATGACCCACTAAAACTGCAAGAAAACAATTGTGAGTTGTTTTAAGCTGCTACAATTGTGGTAATATCATTAACACAACAATAGAAATACAGTGACTCACTGAATATTGGTCTCCATAGTTGTAAAATATACATAAAACTATCTGTCCTATGTTAGTCATAAGATTTAAAAAATAATTAAAATGAAAATATAACATATTTAAGAGCAGTTTAAAATGCAAAAAGACTATGCAAGCATTGTATTTTAAAAGAAACACTTTATTAGTGTGATCCCATTTATTCTTCCAATAACTCTTTGAAGAATGGATGTAAAATTATCATGTTTCTTTTGTACCCAAGGAATTATTATACCTATTTTACAGATGAAGAACCTGAACCTCAGAGAGACTGAGCAACCAGCTTAAGGCAGGACAGATTGTAAATGGTGAGGCTCAGATTTAAACTCACAAATAAATTGAGTTCCAAATCCTGGTACTTTCCACTGATTTTTAGTAAACTGCAGTATGTTGAGAAGCATGTAGGGCCCATAAAAATGTCTGTAATTTTTCAGGATTCAACCGGGCAGATTCAACATTTTACACTTGTAGTAAAAATTACAATTCTTAGGTTTAATGAAGCAAACTCATTCCCCTAAAACTCTTCTGTTACAATTGCTATATCTCTTAACAAGTTTCATCCAACAACAAGAATGAGAAATATCTATCAGGGGTTTGCTACATGCCAGGCCATCTTCTGAGCCTGTAGCATGTATTATCTCAATTAATAACAAATGGAAAACAAAACTTTTAATTGATGATCTTTTTCAATAAAATTTTCACCTATATGTATATCTGTCCTTGGTCTTAGAAAGTAACCAAAGTAAACCTGGAAAATTCATTTCTGTTCTTTATTATGCTAAGAGCTTGCTACATAGTAGTACTGAAATTCTGAATAAATATAAACAAAGGATAGAGAGGCTTGTGCAAATAGTGCCAGCAGCAAATAATGTTAATCTTTAAATCCTGTCTTGGCCTATGGGTAAACAGATCTATTAGAAGGCTTGTTTCTGGTCTCTCTTCTGTACTCTCTCTTTCTTACAGGAAAATCTGATATCTATTGGATCATGATATCATCAAGTCAACTCATGATGCCAGAAAAACAAAAAAAAATGCCCTACTCTCTATTTCTCTCTCTAGATGCCTAGCTCCTTGGTCAATTAGATGGGACAGTGCTCTCATCTGTAACTCCTTAGCCATGAGAAGATTAGGCCAGGCAACCTCCTGAAGACATTGATGAACAGGCACAATATCAGGTATTCTTTACCTGGGGTGCATTAGCTTCAGTCCTAGGGAAAGAGTAGGAACTCCCATTTTGACATCAGATTCAAAATGAATTCTTCCATTCATTGCCATCAAAGCAACTGATGTCTTGGCCCTATTTTTCTGTGTGTGCAGTTCTCAGTTGGGATGTGAGGGGCTAGAATGGTGTGTGACTGGCATCCAAAATTGCCAGTAGCGCCCTTTTACTATTGGATATTTATCATTTCCTTTCCCTTTGTAGAGTGCCTTTATTGAATTCTATTTGAAAATTTATGACAATGACTCCCAAATCTGTGTTACTCTTTGTTCATCAGATTCCAGGTCAACTGCTTCCAACTTGAAACTGCTTACAAGTCATTCCTAGTTGAAAATCGTATTGTTCCTTGAAATGAATCACTTTGATTCCTAAATTGTATGATGCATGCTTGAAGAGCTAGTTAAACCTGTTACTTCCCAGCCTCTTCCCCATTGGATCTCGACTGGATCCTAGAATTTGTATTTTTAATTAGTACCCCAAGTGATTCTTATGCTGCAAGAGTGTTGAATAAAGTGTGATTGACTTGAGGGGCTGAAGACCTATCAATTACTCCTTGGCAATATCTCTCCTTCCCCTTTAATGATCCATAGGGCACCATGAATTCCATATTACACTCCGTACCTATGGTAGCAACTTACCTGCCGCCACCTTTGATGTCAGGATGCTCTCACCCTAGAACGGATTCCCACCCTAATAGTGATAACAAGTGTTAGGATGCATCAGGGCCTTTATTGAATCAAACTGTCCCAGATATTTAAAAAATTCCTTATTTTGGATAATTATAAACATATACAAAAATAGGAAGAGTAGTTTAATAAAACTCTATATGCCCATTGCTAGCTTTAACCATTAAACCACTCATCTATACCTCACTCATTTCCCCTAATCCCTGATTCTTTTGAAACAAATCTCAGACATATCGTTTCATTTGTACATATTTCAGAATGTCGGTCTAAAAGATAAATACTTTTTAAAAACGCCAATGCCATTATCATGCATATTAAGTGATAATGATTCCTTAATATTAGCAAATTTGCAGGCAGGCAGTAAATATCAAAATTTTCCCAAATAGCTTTCTCCCGCCCCTCACATCTTTAGTGAATACAGTCAAGTTAGGCATAAAGGGCTTACTGACTTTGGGTGGCTTATCACTTAGGTCTGTTTCCTCTCCACATCTTTTTCACCCCTTGCTATTTATTTGTTTTTTCCTGTAACATATACCACAGAAATTGTTGGTTGTATTTCTTCTGTTCCTTTCATTTCCTGTAAGTTGAAGTTCAAGAGTTGATCCAATTCAGGTTCTGATCTCTCAGCAAGAACCCTTCAGAGGTAGAATTGTTTATTTCTGTTAGGAGTCTCACCATATTTACTTTTCTTTCTTTTTCTGATGTATGCAACCACTGATTATCCACATCTTAGTCCACTGTTTCATTATGGTAGATTGTTATATGTGATAGTAGTCTAATTCTTTGATTCTCCCTTTATTCAATAACTAGAGTATTTCCTAGAAAGAAAGTTTACTTTATTAGCTTCTTGTTAATGAAGGTACCTTGGTGCATATTTCTTTTGGAAAAGGCAGGTGAAATACCTCTTTCCCTTTATTTGCCAGTTTTTGTTAGGTTCTGGGCATATTTCAAAGATGATTAAGGAATTAACAAAAAATTGTGATGATGGATTTTCACACTTTTAAATATATTGGAAGTGATTTTATCCATTAGAGTTATTATCCACAGTGATGCTAAGATTTTCTTCTCTCCCAGGCTTTTTTTGAGTTGGATGACTCCTTTTCTGCCTTTCTGTCTGTGACATGTAAACCTAGCACCACACAGCTAGTTATTGCTCTTAATTGCTTACCTGCTCCAATGACATCTGGAAGAAGAGTGGAACTAAGCATAAACTCTGCTTTGCTTTATGTCAGTTATGATTATGCTGTTGTTCTATAGTCAGCCAGCTATGTAAGTCTGGAGTTAAAGGAGGCTAAGCTTGAAGATTGAGGTGTGGAAACACTTCCTCATAAATAATATCAAAGAAAATGAGATTCCCCATGGAGATGAAGAGATAAGAAGGTTACAGCTCCAGGTCACACAAACATGTACAGAGTGGGCAGAGAAAATGGAGCAAGGGAAAGGAGACACATTGTGTTACTAGAGAAAACTGGGCAACAAGGACACGGTGATGTAAGAGAAGCCAGAGATGGGGGTAGAAAGTATTTAGAGGACAAGCCCTGGATGAAGGCTTATAGAGTCTTGAATTTATCATGAAAGAGACACCTGGTGACCTTCATCAGATGAGTAAAGTGTAGCTCAAATTGCTTAGGCAACATGCCCCTAAAAACATAGCTGATAAAGAGACTGAATGAGTCCAAACCTCGGTAGTCAGACTCCGAATACTGTGTTCTGGCCACTGTGTATTGCTGATCAATCGACTGCATTGTAGTGTGCATGGCAAATTGCTATCCATGTTATTCCTGGAGATCTAATCATTATAAGGACATCCTAGCTAAATGGTGTGTAGTGTCTGCTTGAATGTTCCAATGGCTGCAATATAGATCTGAACTCTCCACACTCTTGGCATCATATAAGATATCAGGAAGGAGATCAAATTCTCTAGATCTTCTGGCATTGGTATTCTCTGCTCAGAAGTATGATCCCTAAGTCCATAGCTGTGGTAGGACAAACTAGTGCATGTGTTTTGTGGGAGGGAAGAGAGGTACCCACATGTGGGCATTTATTTGTGTCCAACCTATGCTAATGCAATTTCTGGGGTTGAGGACTGCCATACCTTTTTCTCAGTATTCAACTACAGTTCTAAATACACTGTAGATTAACAGGCCTGGCCTTGGCAGAGTAAGCTTTGTCAGTTGCAGACTTTCCAACCCTGATAATACAGTGGCTAAACAGGTCAAGAATAAGGAGGAATCAGCATTACTTCAGGAACAGGCTTCTAATCAGAGAGCCAGAACCCTACACAATTTGCCCCAATCAAGTTGTCTGCTTTTTTTTCCCAAAGATCCTCTACCTAAGATTTCTAATCTGGTTAAATTTGTCTCTATAATACCTCTTATTATTTCTCCCTATGGATTATCCTTCCCTTTCAGTGTTCCGTTCTTTCATTTATGCATCATTCATTCCTTGGTTTGCTTAATCATTTAGTAAGTATTCCCCTGAGCCCCTTATAACTCCTCCTATCTTATCCATGCAACCTTATTCTTCTCCCTGTAATGAATTTAGCACTTTTACCACCACTTCATGGTGAAGTTATCTGTTTCTCTTTCTCACTGAGTAAGGGATATGTTTTCTATAGCGATGTGTTTCTCACAAGGAGGAATTCAATAATCCCTATTTGCTGTAGTGAAAGATATTTGTTTTGAGCTCAGTATGTGAAAATCACCTAATCCTATGTGTTGAGGTGTCCAAATGTTCAGCATTTGGTCTGAAATATCAATGAAACACAGCTGAATTCTAGGGCTTTTCTAATTTATTTGACTTAGTATTTACACACACACACACACAAAATTCAACATAAACCTCTAATATAAGTTGTATACATATTAAGGGAAGGTTGTTATAGATCTGGATGTGCAGACTATAAGCAGGTACATTTAGTAAATCCCACACAAAGAATCCAGAGGAGAAAGATAGCACTTCTAGCTTTAAAGGTGCAACTTAAATATCTCCTTCCTACATCCACCACCTTGTTTTTGTACATGGGCCTCCTTATTTTGAATATTTGTAATGTTAACTGCTTGTGGTGATGAATATGTACTAGAATGATGAGCTATTTCATCTCAATAGTATAATTACTTTTTTGCAATTTGAGCTCTGCTCTAAGCAACAGGAGGGCCAAGATCATGCCTTGTATTTATATGTTGGCTACAAAATGTCTAGACTGGAGCTGCCACATAGTGGAAATTTAGTGAACTCTCAGGGATAAATGGATAACTATGGGGAGTCCATGAAAGTCATACTAGTTTAGACAGCATGCGGGATCAGGGGCAAAAGACATATGATTCCTAATGAGGTTACCATGATGTGTTTGACCCTGGTCCTTAAGGAAAAAATAGAAGCCAATACCACTCTGGGTTTGGATTATGCCTGAAGTTTTCAAACCATAAAGAACCAATGAAAAAGGGTCGTATTACTGTGAGTTCCCTGAGGTCTCTTTCACAGGGTCTCATTGAAGCAAGAACATGGGATGATGCTGACTGGGCTTTTCAGAGGCAGCTTATCATGCTGCTCTGTAGAAGATTTGAAGCGCATGTAGCATTTGAAAGACTTCCCAGATATGAAGAGAGACATTCAGCAAAAAGTTATTGTGTCTTGAATAATTTTACCGCCACCCACAGAGGCAAAAATAATGACCATCTATTTATATTTCTAAGAATTATTCTTTTTCATTGTATTCATAAAATGTGGTCTCTTGAATGTCTCGAAGAAATATCATCCCTAAATATTTAATACTACTGGATTTCCAACTTGAAAGAAAGAAAAAATTGGTAGAAAAAGAATACTTTCAGTGACAATTCTTTGAATTTTTGATGCCTACTTCCTTTCCAAAGAACAATGTATATTCCTTTACAAATTAATCTGGCTCTTATTTATTAAGCTTTCTGGTTAACCTTGCCATTCATTAGCAGGGTCACTTTTGTAAAATTTGTGATTTGCTTCGTGCATGTTTGGTATTAGTATATCTTTGTTTCTCTCTCTAACTCTACTTTGTGAATATCTCTCATCTCCCTTGAAGGGTAAAAACCAGTTTCAATAATACTGAGTTAGGCATCTTTTTGCTTTTATTGAGATCTAATTGACATATCACATGGTATTAGTTTTAGCTGAATATATAATGATTTAATATATGTATATACTGGGAAATGATCACCACACGTAGTTATGAATTTATTTTTTCTTATGATAACTTTGAAGACATACTCTCTTAGCTACTTTTAGATATACAATACAGGATTAACTACATTGCCAGCCTGTACACTGTATCCCCAGGACATATATCTTATAACTGGAAGTTTGTACTTTACTGACTACTGTAGATGCCATATTTAGGATATCAGACCAGGTACTCAGGATTTTACCATTATTAATCTTGAAATGACAAATCAGGCAAAATAACTTTTCTGGTATGTATTTCATGATGAAGGATAAATACATTATTTGGATGCAATTTTCTCTACATTGAATGAAGTGTGCAATTTCCATGGCCTTGTTTTAAAATTCAATGCTTTTGAGGATTATCATTTTATTGACTAAGCCTCAAAACTCCATGCATTTAAGGGGAAAAGAAAGTAATTTTGGTGTCTGGTGAATGTCTGGGTTCCTTCTTTTCTTCCTTGGAGGAAAAAGTCCTAAATCACTGATAGGCATTTCCATCTTGACAAAAGCTACACTCCGAATTGCCTGGTCAAGTGGTTGTGAGAGCCGATACATTGATCAAAACATTTGTTCAAAATTGTCTTCTTGATAATTGTTCTGTAGCTCTTCTGTTCCTTTTTTCTGTTGCTGCCACCAGACCAATCTCAAGTCATGTTTCAGTATCTTCTTTTTGAAGAAATGGAATCGTTCCATGAACCTTACCTCCTGCATTGCCTTTCTCAGCCGACAAGGAGTAAAGGACACATGTCAGTCATTGCACTGTACCCAGTTCTGGTTCTGACTCTAACATTCAATATTTTAATATTGACCAAGATGCTCACCTGCTCAAGGCCTCAGTTTTCTTATTTATAATATACATGATTGACAGTTTGTTTTCTAGGGTCTCTTCCAGGTCTGACAATCTATGATTTTATGTGATAAAATGAAATAAAATTCATTAAGTACTACATTAATACAAAGGGTTATGATGTAGATGAAGATTATTCAAGAAGTGGGGAGTAGGCTGAAATTTTGCCTCAGTTTATCCACAAAATTATTAATTGAATCAGGATTCCAGTCACTGTATTCTCATAATATGCTGAGATAAATTAGGGCAAGGAGTAATCTTTCTTAAACTAGTTACATGATGCCATTCATATTCTATAATATATTTAAGATTTATGTGGTTATTTTTGTCACACTTCACACACACACACACACAACACACACACACACACACACACACACACACACACACACACATACACACACACACACATGAAGATATCCAGTATTAGTAAATAAAGAATTGGAAGTTATATTTTCATTGGGTTTATTTTTCTCTATGGCTATATTGTTACTACATTTTACAAGGCTATTGTTGTCAATGTTGGTTTTTATGATTTATATTTTGTGCTGTGTGCCTGTGTCTTCACACAATACAAAAATTTCAGGTGTGTCCTTATATTGTCAAAATAATTTATTCTGAGATTCATTTTCTTATTCTAGGTAAGTATGATCTGTAAAAACGTATAAAATATTCTACCCCATCTGTCCTTCCCTCCCCTTCTCTTTTCTCATATTTCTTATCCCTCCCACAAGGCAAATTCTCCCCATTTTACATCCATTTTTATTCTATAGACAGATGGAGCATGTAAAACTTGGAGGGCAGCGCCCAGCTCAGATTAATGGGGACAGTGGATTACTAATGGAAGGAGAGTGGATAATCTGGGGGGAGAGATGGCACCATAGACAAGGTGTACTTACTTCCTACATCTCCTGCCTGCTTCTTGCTGCCTCTGCATTTGCCAAAGTCCCCTAGTTTTGGATTACCTCATTATGCCCACCTCAGCCCAGGGCACCCAAGAAGCTGAACCATTTGAACACCTAAGTACAATTCTTTCAGAAATTCTAACCCACGGAAGTGTAAACTGTCTCCTAGAGGATGTGGTAAAATTCTGTTAAAAGACAAGAGGCATATCAATCAAAATATAAGTTTAAAAAAATAATCTATAAATTTCATTTGAGTACCCACTATATAATCTTCCTGATGCAGTGAATTTTCATAGATTTGTGCTTGTTTAGCACCCTTCTCTGCTTTGAAAATTACAGTTTTATTTTCCACTAGGACAGTGGTTTGCAAAAATTTTAAATATAACCTACCATAAAAATGTACTTAACATTGAAATCTAGTAAATGCTATTTAATATGAAATAAAGGTTTTATAAAGTAATATTTACTTTTATTACTGGTGATACCCTCTGATACTTTTCTTCTCTTCACATTTTCCTCTTCCCTATGACCCCTTTCTATTCATCTACTACAAGTAAAAACAAAAACAGAAGAATACTTGGTTGCAACTCACCAAGCTGACTTCATAACACACTAATTGTTGTGTCTAATTGTTTGAAAAATTATCCTACAGACCACCCTTTCTCTGTGCTTACTATATACATTACCAGTGGAATTTTCAGGCTCACAGATCTAACTGTGGAGCCCTGGAAGTAACACAATCAGCACACTGTATTCCCCTGTATTATGTGGTATGTTCAGCTGTGGAAATGTGATGTAAGCTTGGTAAGTCTCCCTTGTCTTTGTTGTTCAGTAGCACATTCCCCTCTGATAGATTTGAGGTGGTGAGGATATAGGGTTGTAACTCCAGAAGGAAAATATCTTCCCAGCCCAGGGCAAATTACCTTTGAAGCCAAAATCAGTCAAAGGGAGAAATAAAGTGGGGGAAACCCGTTTATTGCATACAAGCAGTTGTCTACTTCTGCTCACCCCTGTCTCTACCTCCACCACCTACAAAATGGGCCCCACCCAATCTCTCTCCCATTCAGATATACCCTCAGTCTCCCATGTAATCACCTATTGATGTGGAGATGGACTACTTCTCTCCACCCCTTGGAAACACCTAATGATATGCAGATGCACTAAGGCCAGATGAGAGATTCTGGAAATAATGCAGTTTTACCCACAAGAATCTAGAGCTGCTGCAACAATGTCGGACAAAAGACAAGAGATCTGCCTGAACATGAAACTTGCAGAGAGAGTAGAGCCTTTCTGAGAGATGGAAGGCAATTTTACAGAATGAAGAACTGAATTTGGGGAGGTTAATAGAATTAGAAGTAGCATAGGTTGTTTCATTCCAAAGTTGATACTCTTTGTATTTTGTTATCTTCTAGTCAGGACTTTAATATAATTTTGGAGAAGACAAAGATGCAAGAAATTTAGGAGCACGTAAGTAATTTAGTTGATCTGAGTAAGTGGATGCTAAGTTAAGAGAACAGCATCATCATATAAGAGAAACTGACAGAAACATGGAGGGAGTATGTATGGGTTTGTTGAGTTTGGACAAGGAACTTACTTGTGTGGTAGGTCAGAATGTTGTAGGGATAGGCTTGGTCCAGAAGATCTAGACTTTCATATTCTTATGGTAATTTTACTTTATTTTTAATTAAAGGGAGGAAATTTATGAATGTTAGAAACACTCTCCTTCCCCAAGGCTAAAGAGATAATCAATTATACATTCAATTATGTACCTCCCCAAAGGATGAACAGTGTATAATGAACTCCAGGTACACACACACACACACACATACACACACACAAAACTTCATTTTAAAGTAAGTTGTACCCTCTAAAAGAGAAGATTTTCTGCAGTGTAAGGTGGGTTGCCAGTTTTGCAGGGTTGCGTGTTTTGGGGGAAGGTGGAGGGAGGAGTATTGTTTCTCATTTAATTTTCAGCATTCTAAAAGCTTATGTCTCCATTTCCTCCAAAAACATCTGTTAAACTACAGAGCTGATTCAAGCAAACAAAAGAACTTGAAAGAAAGACCAAATGTTCTGTCTCCAAGAAGACATATTTAGCCTGGTTCAAATTGACATTCATATGCACTTAAAAGCAATTAAACTCTCACAAAAGCAGCACAACAACAGGAGTCTGGAGCAGTCCTGGTTTTCAAGCAGTTTAGAACTCCGTTTGGGGAGGAGGAAGGCCTGGGGAGTCTGTTCTCATTAGTTGTTGTATTTCTAGCTCAGTAAGACAGTAAACAGCTAGGCTTTTTCAAGCATTATTTGGTTGGAAAGTCCAGATTTGATTAAAAACTATAAGAAAAAAAAATCTTATCACCCTTGTGGGTAGAATTGTAAGGTGTACAGAATCTCTTGCCTTACCTTAGTCCATCTCCGTATCAATAGGTGATGACAAGGGTGAGGGGAGCAAGGGTATATCTGGACCAGAGAGGGTGGGTGGGGTCCCATTTTGCAGCCAGGTCTTCAGAGACACACGAGTGGGCGAGCAGAAGTAGATGACTGCTTGTTAAGTAATAAACGGGTTTCTCTCACTTTATTCCTCCCTTTGACTGATTCAGCTTCAAAGGTAATTTGCCCCAGGCTGGGAATATGTTTTTTCCCCCCAGAGTTACACCTAATGACCAGTCTAAAACATATCCCCATCTCCAGAGTTTTGTCCCAGTAACTTAATTCCTCATGGCATTTATTACTATCAGGAATGATTACATGTCTATTATATCTTCCCCCTTATAATATTTATTCAACAAGAGCAGGAAAATTGTTTGCTGATTGCAATATAATGAGTCATAAGTAATACACATTTGGTCATTCATATAACCAAATACATATTTGCCAGGTATATTTGATCTACATCCACAGTTCCTGAAAACACTGCAGAATCTTAAAGGTGAAGTGGATGTTTTGTTATGTTAATGAGAGACTTTTGGACCCCACCCAAGGGTGGGGGCTGAAGGTTAAATCAGCCAATAGCCAAAAATTTACTCAATTATTACTATGCAATGAAGCCCTCACCAAAATCCCTGAGAAGAGCTTATCCCTCTCTGCTCTCTAGGATCTGCTTCTTTGTCAGAGAGGTTTTATGCTTGGGGAACCACATGCCATGGAGCTGAGTCTCAGTCTAGCAGGATAGAAGCTCCTTTGTTTGGGACCTTACCCTATGTATCTCTTCATTTGGCTGTTAACTTCTTTATGTTATTCTAAGTGTTTTCTTGAGTTCTGTGAGCCACTCTAGCAAATTAATTGAACCATAGAAGGAGGTCCTTGGAAGCTCCATTCTATAGCCAGTAGGCCAGAAGCAGCATTAACAGCCTGGGGCTTGTGACTGGCATCTGGAATAAGGGGTGGAGGGCAGTCTTGTAGGACAGAGCCCTTAACCTGGGGGTCTGGTGCTGTCTCTGGGTAGACAGCATCAGAATCAAGGTGAGTTCCTGGACACCCTGCTGGTGCTTGAGAACTGCTTGGTGTTATGTGTGGGAAGACCACCTTCCCCCAGCACACACACATTGAAATTGCATCCAGGAACCCAAAAGAAGTACTACTATTGCTGCTGTGTATACTGTTACTGCAGTATACAACACTATTATTGATGTAAATGAAAAAACACATTTTTTGCCACTTATAGGTATTCAATGAAAATTATTAAATGAATGAATGAATGAGTGAATGAATATGTAAATGAATAGAATTCCTGTCCCAGAGTTATAGAAATCATACTCAAGGCTTGCTTAAGTCTTAAGTTGCCATTACATTTCAGTTTATTATTTTATTTTTTGACACTTAGTGTCCTAGTTGTGGTAGGCTAATAGGTGAGTTCTAATTCTGGTGTATGTTATACTCTTTCTCATCCTCCCAGTTTAGTAATTGATAACCCTTACAATTTTGAACTATCCAGAGGAGGAATAATAAGTATGCCATATTCTTTGTGTTTAACATCATGAAGTATTCCTAGGTAAAACAAAAAATGAAAAATGAGAATAGATATGATAGGTCCAATTTCCTTCTACAGAATAAAAAAAGTAAGTAAAGCCAGAATAAAACCAATTAAAATCGTCAATCAGAGAAAGGATTAGAGAAAGGCAGAGGGCATTTATTGGGTTTGTGACACTTGTTTATACCACTCCCTGGGGGTATTAGGCAGGAGGATGCGATGGATGAATATGAGCAGGAGCAGCATGGAGCACAGTCTGACTGTCCAGCCCAGAGTGCTGGTGATAGGTGATAAGCCGGTGATAGGTGATATGTCTCCCATATATAACGGTGCAGAAATTCTAGAGAAGAGATGCTTAGTGCTTTGTTAGGGGCAAAGTGAGGGTCTTCTGGCAATTCAAAGCCTCCTAGGGCCTCAGGCTGGCTAGCGGAATATATTAACATTCCCAGTGTCCACGGGAAAGGTGTAGAGGGCTAAGAGGACTGAAAGCAAGCATGGTAAGCCTGAGCATGTGAGTAAGAAAGACCCCAAATAATTGTACTAGACCTACAAATTGAAGGCTAAGGCAGAACTTCAGACACTCCGGTAAAGTAACTGGAACAGAGGCCACTAATGCAATCTTTGACTAGAGGACTGGTCACCTCAATGGATGTCAGCATGCAGGGCATACATCACCTAAGACAAGGAACATCTTACAGAAGGGCAGTTTAGGATGTAACTGTAGAGACACTATGGAATGGAGTTTCTCTTTCTCTATCCATTGTTGCTTTTGTAACTTTCCTAGAGATTTGAATCAAGATGGGAAAAAGGGAGAGAGAAAATAAAATCTGAGAGTAGTTTTAAAAATCTGAATATAGAGTCATTATAAACCTGAATTGACTGAGAGGTGCCTGAATGGGAAGAAATTTACCTGAAAGCAACTTGATGCCAGTTTTCTGCTTCTGAGCAGAAATGGGAGCTTAATGATAGAAATTATATTTGACTATAGAAAATAAGTTACATTTTTGCATATATCAATTTGTGACGGGAAATTTGAATCCATTACATAGTCCCAGCAATTTAATTTTTCTTTTATGATTTCAACTCCTGATTATTTTCTCTTTTTTAAATCTACTGTCATTGATTTGAATGCTTCACCTTTTTTTCTGGGGCTGCTCATCATTCAGCTAGTTCAGAGACAGTTGTTAAAACAATGCAAAAAGTCAACAGGCATGAAAGTGCCTATTTACTGTAGTTAGAGGAAAAAGATTCCTTCTCTCCTTGCCTTTGCTTGTGTTGTTTCTCTTGCCTAAAATATTCTCTCTTTTTTACTTAATCAAATCCTATTGATCAAGGCTTCATGCAGATCTCGCCGTGTCAGTTCGGCTTTCAATGGTTGCTCTAGCCCACACTGCAATCACCTTCCTTAAACTCTTAAAGGATGTGCAATCTCTTCAGTATAGTTAAGAATTGAATTTTAATAGCCTGTCTTTGTTTTTTCTAAAAAAGGATCTATTCTTTTTTTTATCAATTAGACTGTGACTTCCCCACGAGCTTCCTTATATACGTTTGATCACAAGGTCTTGGGCAAATGGATAATAATTGCTGACTGATTGAAATGTCACGTTTCAATCGAAAGTTACATTTCGATGCAGAATACAAGTTGAACAGGCTTACATACCCTGGATTCCTCTGTGTAAACCCAGCCAACCAACCAATTACTTTCAAAGGAGGGGACCAATATGATCCTAATTTGAGATGCCATGACCCATACTAAATTGAAATCATGTTTTAACTAATAAAATATATAATATGCTTTCCAAATGGCATGGTACTGGCTGGATATCTGTAGCATAAGTAGATAGAGCTTACATCCTAAGTCTATATGACTTTTGTTGCTGATTCTACTGCAGTCAAAGCAAAACCCTGCCTTGTGCCTTTCTCGTCCTTCCCTTTCTCTCTTCCACTTCTTAGAGTGTTAGCTTTAGGTACCTGAGGGCACATTCAGACCCAAATCCATTCAGAGAATGGGGCCTGTCTAATCAAAGCGGTAATGCCACTGCCTGGATCACTGCCCTTCAGGGAGCGTGCAAGTTGTGCTGAGATCCAAAGTGAAGAGTAGAAAAAAGAGTACTTCCTGCCTACTTTTCAAGTTGAAAATGTGTTTGAATTTGCATCAGCCCTGCTGATTCTTGATGCCCAAACCCCATTCTTGAGTAATCTTTTATTGGCATATGTGCATTAGATATTCTTTCAAGTCACTTTTCATAGACATCCACATGGGTGATGGAGATGGATTTGTACCCATCATCTGACCTTCACTTTGGCTCTTATTTGATGTGGCAGGTTTGATGGGAAGCTGTATTTTCACATTGGCACATTCATTGGTGGACCCCATTTTTAATATTGACAGCATGAGGTGACTGTCCCAGTTTGAGCTTTTTGTTTCCTGAAGTTTGTCCTCCACAATAAATATCTCAATATTTGAGCCTAAAATAATCATGGGTATTTCCTCCTCCAAACTATTGAAGGATTTGCTTCCCTTGATAAAGCTTTTAAATTCACAAGTGGTAAATCCACCATCAGTTAGAATGTGCTCAGAAGTACATTGTACATTTGGTTTCCACAGACTTTTCTTTTTTTTATTTTTTATTTTTATTGAAGGGTAGTTGACAACAGTATTGCATTACATTAGTTTCAGGTGTACAACACAGTGATTCAACATTTATATACATGATAATTCTAGGTACCAGGTATCACCATACCAAGTTACAATATTTTGACTATATTCCTTATGCTGTACATTACATCCCGGTTACTTATTTATTTTACAATTGGAAGTGTGTTTATATATATATATATATATATATATTTTGTGAGGGCATCTCTCATGTTTATTGATCAAATAGTTGTTAACCACAATAAATTTCTGTATAGGGGGGTCAATACTCAATGCACAATCATTAATCCACCCCAAGCCTAATTTTCGTCAGTCTCCAATCTTCTGATGCATAATGAACAAATTCTTACATGGAGTACAAATTCTTACATAGTGAATAAGTTACATGGTGAACAGTGCAAGGGCAGTCATCACAGAAACTTTCGGTTTTGCTCATGCATTATGAACTATACACAGTCAGTTTAAATATGAATATTCATTTGATTTTTAAACTTGATTTATATGTGGATACCACATTTCTCTATTATTATTATTTTTAGTAAAATGCTGAAGTGGTAGGTAGATACGAGATAAAGGTAGAAAACAGAGTTTAGTGTTGTAAGAGAGCAAATGTAGATGATCAGGTGTGTGCCTGTAGACTATGTGTTAATCCGAGCTAGACGAGGGCAATAAACATCCACGTATGCAGAAGATTTCTCTCAGAACATGAGGGGGGAGGTTCTAAGCCTCACCTCTGCTGCTCCCCAATTTCTCACCTGATGGCCCCCCTGCGACTGTGCCTGTCTTAGGTTGTTCCCCCCTTGAGGAATCTTACCCATCTCTGGCTAACCAGTCATCTTCCGGGGCCATACAGGGAAATGTTAAGTTGGTAAGTGAGAGAGAAGCCTTATTGTTTGAAAAGGTTAGCTTTTTACTTCTTTGCATATTTATGCCCTGTGGCTTCTATGCCCAGCATTTGTCTTGAGGTGTCTTTACCACTTGGAAGAATTATGATACTCGGTAAATTCGACATGTGGCACGAGTTCTATTTAAAGGTGATTAGGTAGGAAGAAGAAAAGCTATAGAAGTAGCAGGCAGAAGAAAACCTGGGAAGATTGATCATTTCTTTGACATATCTTCTTGTAGAGTAACTTCAGCATGGATAGGTTTTAAACTACTAATTAAATTGTGCACACACATTAACATAATAGGAATATAGTTACCTAACCACAGCATACCTGTAATTACCAGCCATCTCCAGTGAAACCAAGAAAACCAGTTAGGCACCTTAGGCATTTGTGAAAACTTATCTATGATATGGTGGATATTGTCCGACTGAACTTAAACTGTCTGAGAGAATTCAGATAAACTAGAACAACCCATTCCTGGGGACTGTTCATATCCCATATGTTCTTTTAACGATAAATAGTCTGTGGTTGTAAGATTTTGGAGCGCTACAATTTGCACTTCTCCTAATTCTTGGTTGAGTTCCAACAGTATAGATCCAGTCCAATTTTTGTTTTACTGTATGCACAGGCCAGCTTAGATATCTCCATCATTCCCATGGCAAGTCCAGGAACTGGTGGGATGAGTGCGTCTACACCTGTGGCAGTGCGTGGATCTTTGTTAGAGTTTTTTTTTTTTTTGCTGATCATCTTCTGTCATGAGTCTTCCAGACAGTGCTGATGTTGGAAGTTCTTTTTCATATCGTATCTTAGTTCATTTTCGGGGTAGCCCAATTAGGCTTTGATCCTCTGTATATACACAAACAGACCCTTTGCCTACACTTTTATATGCCCTTTATATCATTGTGTAGAACTCATTAGAGGTCACCACATAGGAACTGCATTTTTTTTTTTAATCATTAATCTACACTTACATGACGAATACTTTGTTTACTAGGCTCTCCCCTATACCAGGTCCCCCCTATATACTCCTTTACAGTCACTGTCCATCAGCGTAGCAACCTGTTGTAGAATCACTACTTGTCTTCTCTGTGTTGTACAGCCCTCCCCTTTCTCCCACCCCGCTATGGATGCTAATCTTAATACCCCTCTTTTTCTGCCCCCGCTTATCCCTCCCTACCCACCCATCCTCCCCAGTCCCTTTCCTTTTGGTACCTGTTAGTCCATTCTTGAGTTCTGTGATTCTGTTGCTGTTTTGTTCCTTCAGTTTTTCCTTTGTTCTTATATTCCACAGATGAGTGAAATCATTTGGTATTTCTCTTTCTCTGCTTGGCTTGTTTCACTGAGCAAAATACCCTCCAGCTCCATCCATGTTGCTGCAAATGGTTGGATTTGCCCTTTTCTTATGGCTGAGTAGTATTCCATTGTGTATATGTACCACATCTTCTTTATCCATTCATCTATCGATGGACATTTAGGTTGCTTCCAATTCTTGGCTATTGTAAATAGTGCTACGATAAACATAGGGGTACATTGGTCTTTCTCATACTTGATTGCTGCATTCTTAGGGTAAATTCCTAGGAGTGCAATTCCTGGGTCAAATGGTATGTCTGTTTTGAGCATTTTGATGTACCTCCATACTGCTTTCCACAATGGTTGAACAAGTTTACATTCCCACCAGCAGTGTAGGAGGGTTCCCCTTTCTCCACAGCCTCGCCAACATTTGTTGTTGTTTGTCTTTTGGATGGCAGCCATCCTTACTGGTGTGAGGTGATACCTCATTGTAGTTTTAATTTGCATTTCTCTGATAATTAGCGATGTGGAGCATCTTTTCATGTGTCTGTTGGCCATCTGTATTTCTTTTTTGGAGAACCGTCTGTTCAGTTCCTTTGCCCATTTTTTAATTGGGTTATTTGTTTTTTCTTTGTTAAGGCATGTGAGCTTTTTATATATTCTGGACGTCAAGCCTTTATCGGATGTGTCATTTTCGAAGATATTCTCCCATACTGTAGGGTTCCTTTTTGTTCTACTGATGGTGTCTTTTGTTGTACAGAAGCTTTTCAGCTTAATATAGTCCCACTTATTCATTTTTGCTGTTGTTTTCCTTGCCCGGGGAGATATGTTCAAGAAGAGGTCACTCATGTTTATGTCTAAGAGGTTTGTGCCTATGTTTTCTTCCAAGAGTTTAATGGTTTCGTGACTTACATTCAGGTCTTTGATCCATTTTGAGTTTACTTTTGTATATGGGGTTAGACAATGGTCCAGTTTCATTCTCCTACATGTAGCTGTCCAGTTTTGCCAGCACCATCTGTTGAAGAGACTGTCATTTCGCCATTGTATGTCCATGGCTCCTTTATCAAATATTAATTGACCATATATGTCTGGGTTAATGTCTGGATTGTCTAGTCTGTTCCATTGGTCTGTGGCTCTGTTCTTGTGCCAGTACCAAATTGTCTTGATTACTATAGCTTTATAATAGAGCTTGAAGTTGGGGAGTGAGATCCCCCCTACTTTATTCTTCTTTCTCAGGATTGCTTTGGCTATTCGGGGTCTTTGGTGGTTCCATATGAATTTTTGAATTATTTGTTCCAGTTCATTGAAGAATGTTGCTGGTAGTTTCATAGGGATTGCATCAAATCTGTATATTGCTTTGGGCAGGATGGCCATTTTGACTATATTAATTCTTCCTAGCCATGAGCATGGGATGCGTTTCCATCTGTTAGTGTCCCCTTTAATTTCTTTTAAGAGTGACTTGTAGTTTTCAGAATATAAGTCTTTCACTTCTTTGGTTAGGTTTATTCCTAGGTATTTTATTTTTTTTGATGCAATTGTTAATGGAGTTGTTTTCCTGATTTCTCTTTCTCTTGGTTCATTGTTGGTATATAGGAAAGCCACAGATTTCTGTGTGTTGATTTTGTATCCTGCAACTTTGCTGTATTCCGATATCAGTTCTAGTAGTTTTGGGGTGGAGTCTTTAGGGTTTTTTATGTACAGTATCATGTCATCTGCAAATAGTGACAGTTTGACTTCTTCTTTGCCAATCTGGATTCCTTGTATTTTTTTGTTTTGTCTGATTGCCGTGGCTAGGACCTCCAGTACTATGTTAAATAACAGTGGGGAGAGTGGGCATCCCTGTCTAGTTCCCGATCTCAGCGGAAATGCATTCAGCTTCTCGCTGTTCAATATAATGTTGGCTGTGGGTTTTTCATAGATGGCCTTTATTATGTTGAGGTACTTGCCCTCTATTCCCATTTTGCTGAGAGTTTTTATCATGAATGGATGTTGAACTTTGTCAAATGCTTTTTCAGCATCTATGGAGATGATCATGTGGTTTTTGTCTTTCTTTTTGTTGATGTGGTGGATGATATTGATGGACTTTCGAATGTTGTGCCATCCTTGCATCCCTGGGATGAATCCCACTTGGTCATGGTGTACGATGGTTGTGATGTATTTTTGAATTTAGTTTGCTAAAATTTTGTTGAGTATTTTTGCGTCTACGTTCATCAGGGATATTGGTCTGTAGTTTTCTTTTTTGGTGGTGTCTTTGCCTGGTTTTGGTATTAGGGTGATGTTAGCTTCATAGAATGAGTTTGGGAGTATCCCCTCCTCTTCTATTTCTTGGAAAACTTTAAGGATAATGGGTATTATGTCTTCCCTGTATGTCTGATAAAATTCCGAGGTAAATCCATCTGGCCCGGGGGTTTTGTTCTTTGGTAGTTTTTTGATTACCGCTTCAATTTCGTTGCTGGTAATTGGTCTGTTTAGATTTTCTGTTTCTTTTTGGGTCAGTCTTGGAAGGTTGTATTTTTCTAGGAAGTTGTCCATTTCTCCTAGGTTTCCCAGCTTGTTAGCATATAGGTTTTTGTAGTAGTCTCTAATAATTCTTTGTATTTCTGTGGGGTCCGTCGTGATTTTTCCTTTCTCATTTCTGATACTGTTGATTTGTGTTGACTCTCTTTTCCTCTTAATAAGTCTGGCTAGAGGCTTATCTATTTTGTTTATTTTCTCGAAGAACCAGCTCTTTGTTTCATTGATTTTTGCTATTGTTTTATTCTTCTCAATTTTATTTATTACTTCTCTGATCTTTATTATATCCCTCCTTCTGCTGACCTTAGGCCTCATTTGTTCTTCTTTTTCCAATTTCGAAATTTGTGACATTAGACCGTTCATTTGGGATTGCTCTTCCTTTTTTAAATATGCTTGGATTGCTATATACTTTCCTCTTAAGACTGCTTTTGCTGTGTCCCACAGAAGTTGGGGCTTAGTGTTGTTGTTGTCATTTGTTTCCATATATTGCTGGATCTCCATTTTGATTTGGTCATTGATCCATTGATTATTTAGGAGCGTGTTGTTTAGCCTCCATGTGTTTGTGAGCCTTTTTGCTTTCTTTGAACAGTTTATTTCTAGTTTAATGCCTTTGTGGTCTGAAAAGTTGGTTGGTAGGGTTTCAATCTTTTGGAATTTACTGAGGCTCTTTTTGTGTCCTAGTATGTGGTCTATTCTGGAGAATGTTCCATGTGCACTTGAGAAGAATGTGTATCCTGTTGCTTTTGGATGTAGAGTTCTGTAGATGTCTATTAGGTCCATCTGTTCTAATGTGTTGTTCAGTGCCTCTGTGTCCTTACTTATTTTCTGTCTGGTGGATCTGTCCTTTGGAGTGAGTGGTGTGTTGAAGTCTCCTAGAATGAATGCATTGCATTCTATTTCCTCCTTTAGTTCTATTAATATTTGTTTCAGGTATGTTGGTGCTCCTGTATTGGGTGCATATATATTTATAATGGTTATATCCTCTTGATGGACTGAGCCCTTTATCATTATGTAATGTCCTTCTTTGTCTTTTGTTACTTTCTTTATTTTGAAGTCTGTTTTGTCTGATACCAGAATTGCAACACCTGCTTTCTTCTCTCTGTTGTTTGCTTGAAATATCTTTTTCCATCCCTTGACTTTAAGTCTGTGCATGTCTTTGGGTTTGAGGTGAGTCTCTTGTAAGCAGCATATGGATGGATCTTGCTTTTTTATCCATTCTATTACTCTGTGTCTTCTGATTGGTGCATTCAGTCCATTTACATTTAGGGTGATTATTGAAAGGTGTGAATTTATTGCCATTGCAGGCTTTAAGTTTGTGGTTACCAAAGGTTTAGGGTTAGCTTCTTTACTATCTTACTGTCTAACTTAACTCGCTTGTTGAGCTATTATAAACACAGTCTGATGATTCTTTATTTCTCTCCCTTCTTATTCCTCCTCCTCCCTTCTTCATATGTTGGGTGTTTTGTTGTGTGCTCTTTTTAGGAGTGCTCCCATCTAGAGCAATCCCTGTAGGATGCCCTGTAGAGGTGGTTTGTGGGAGGCAAATTCCCTCAACTTTTGCTTGTCTGGGAATTGTTTAATCCCTCCTTCATATTTAAATGATATTCGTGCTGGATACAGTAGTCTTGGTTCAAGGCCCTTCTGTTTCATTGCATTAAGTATATCATGCCATTCTCTTCTGGCCTGTAGGGTTTCTGTTGAGAAGTCAGATGATAGCCTGATGGGTTTTCCTTTGTAGGTAACCTTTTTTTTCTCTCTGGCTGCCTTTAATACTTTGTCCTTGTCTTTGATCTTTGCCATTTTAATTATTATGTGTCTTGGTGTTGCCCTCCTTGGATCCCTTGTCATGGCAGTTCTGTGTACCTCTGTGGTCTGAGAGGCCATTTCTTCCCCTAGTTTGGGGAAATTTTCAGCAATTATTTCTTCAAAGACATTTTCTATCCCCTTTTCTGTCTCTACTTCTTCTGGGATACCTTTGATTCTTATATTGTTCCTTTTCGTTTGGTCACTCAGCTCTCTTAAAATTCTTTCATTCCTGGAGATCCTTTTATCTCTCTCTGCATCAGCTTCTCTGCGTTCCTGTTCTCTGTTTTCTAGTCCATTAATGGTCTCTTGCATCTCGTCCATTCTGTTTTGAAGTCCTTCCAGAGCTTGTTTTATTTCTGAATTCTCCTTCCTTAGTTCTTGCATATTTCTCTGCAAGTCCATCAGCATGGTTAGGACTTTTGTTTTGAATTCTTTTTCAGGAAGACTGGCTAAATCTATCTCCCCAGATTCCTTCTCAGGGGAAGATGTAGCAGATGCTGAAGCTGTCTGGGTTAGTCTTGTCTGGATCATATTTTTTTGCCTTTTCATGTTGACAGGTGCTATTGACTGTCAGCTGGGAGGGCCAAAATTTTCACTTGCTACTGGCCTTTCTTTACTGGGACAACTGCGACCCCTAGTGGCTTGTGTTGGGTAATTGTGTGTAGAGTGGGTCTTTGTGTCTTGCCTGGCCGGAAGGGAGAAATTTCCCTTTCTGTGGGCGGAATTTGTCTCAGGCTGCTTCTCTGCTTTCGCAGCGCCCGGTTGGGTAATGGATGGGGGGGGGGCTGCTTGACTGTTTGCCTCCGTGAGGGGTCTCAGAGCTGTTGCCCAGGGGGTTAATGCACCCGGTTTTCCCTGTAATTTCCAGCTGCTGTACTGTGACCTGGGTTGTTTCCGTCAAGCTGTTAAGTCCCTGTCCCTTTAAGACTTTCAAAAAGCCCCCGCTTTTCTTTGTCACAGGGGCATCAGCTTCAGCACCTGCTCAGAGGTCTTACTCCCTGTTCCCCCAGTATCCAGGGCCCCCTGGGCATGTACTGTGTCTGCGCTCTGGCCCGGATGGCTGGGGCTGGGTGTTCGGCAGTCCTGGGCTCCGTCTCCCTCCCGCTCTGCCTACTCTTCTCCCGCCGGGAGCTGGGGGGAGGGGCGCTCGGGTCCCGCCGGGCCGGGGCTTGTATCTCACCCCCTTCACCAGGCGCTGGGTTCTCGCTGGTGTAGCTGCAGTCTGGCCACTGTCCTGTGTCTTCTGGTCTCTCTTTTAGGTTTAGTTGTGTTTGTTGTATTTTCAAAAGTATATATGTTTTTGGGAGGAGATTCCCACTGTCCTACTCATGCCGCCATGTTGGCTCCGCCCCTCTTCCACAGACTTTTCTATCAGCAAATGGTGTGACATGGAGTATTGTAATGTTTCCGAATCTTACACTTTTTGCTAGGATGTGGGAATATAAATCCTTATATAAATGTTACTCTGAAAGAAGATTTAAACTGTTTATTTGTAGAAATATAAATGAACTTCTGGATTGAAGAATAAAGATATATTGAAGAGGTCATAGAAACCAATAGTTTGGTTCTGGTAAATGTGGCAATTTGTTCATATGAATTTAACTATGCTTGTTTCTGAATTTCTAGTAAAATGAAAAAGGACCATTAAAATAAGAGGACATTATTTATTTCATGTCAAGAAACCAGAATTGGTGTTACCTGCAAATCAGAAGCTTCATGAAATGTACTATAAGATAAAGTCAGTTGAAGAAGGACTGGCCACCCATCAAAAAAAAACTACAGACCAATATCCCTGATGAACGTAGATGCAAAAATACTCAACAAAATATTAGCAAACCGAATTCAAAAATACATCAAGAGGATCATACACCATGACCAAGTGGGATTCATCCCAGGGAGGCAAGGATGGTACAACACTCGAAAATCCATCAACATCATCCACCACATCAACAAAAAGAAGGACAAAAACCACATGATCATCTCCGTAGATGCTGAAAAAGCATTCGACAAAATTCAACATCCATTCATGATAAAAACTCTCAACAAAATGGGAATAGAGGGCAGGTACCTCAACATAATAAAGGTCATATATGATAAACCCACAGCTAACATCATACTGAACAGCAAGAGGCTGAAAGCTTTTCCTCTGAGATTGGGAACAAGACAGGGATGCCCACTCTCCCCACTGTTATTCAACATACTACTGGAGGTCCTAGCCATGGCAATCAGACAGAACAGAGAAATACAAGGAATCCAGATCAGTAAAGAAGAAGTCAGACTGTCACTATTTGCAGATGACATGATATTGTACGTAAAAAACCCTAAAGATTCCACTGCAAAACTACTAGAACTAATATTGGAATTCAGCAAAGTTGCAGGATACAAAATTAACACACAGAAATCTGTAGCTTTCCTATACACTAACAATGAACTAATAGAGAAATCAGGAAAAGAATTCCATTCACAATAGCATCAAAAAGAATAAAATATCTAGGAATAAACCTAACCAAGGAAGTGAAAGACCTATATCCTGAAAACTACAAGACACTCTTAAGAGAAATTAAAGTGGTCACTAACAAATGGAAACTCATCCCATGCTCCTGGCTAGGAAGAATTAATATCGTCAAAATAGCCATCCTGCCCAAAGCAATATACAGGTTCAGTGCAATCCCTATCAAATTACCAACAGCATTCTTCAATGAACTGGAACAAATAGTTCAAAAATTCATATGGAACTGCCAAAGACCCCGAATAGCCAAAGCAATCCTGAGAAGGAAGAATAAAGTGGGGGGGGATCTTGCTCCCCAACTTCAAGCTCTACTACAAAGCCACAGTAATCAAGACAATTTGGTACTGGCACAAGAACAGAGCCACAGACCAGTGGAACAGAATAGAGACTCCAGACATTAACCCAAACATATATGGCCAATTAATATATGATAAAGGAGCCATGGATATACAATGGGGAAAGGACAGTCTCTTCAACAGATGGTGCTGGTAAAACTGTACAGCTACATGTAAGAGAATGAAACTGGATCACTGTCTAACCTCATACACAAAAGTAAACTCCAAATGGATTAAAGACCTGAATGTAAGTCATGAAACCATAAAACTCTTAGAAAAAAACATAGGCAAAAATCTCATGGACATAAACATGAGTGACTTCTTCATTAACATATCTCCCAGGCAAGGGAAACAAAGGCACAAATGAACAAGTGGGACTATATCAAGCTGTAAAGCTTTTGTACAGCAAAGGACACCATCAATAGAACAAAAAGGTATCCTACAGTATGGGAGAATATATTCATAAATGACAGATCCGATAAAGGATTGACATCCAAAATATATAAAGAGCTCATGCACCTCAACAAACAAAAAGCAAATAATCCAATTAAAAAATGGGCAGAGGAGCTGAACAGACAGTTCTCCAAAAAAGAAATTCAGATAGCCAATAGACACATGAAAAGATGCTCCATATCGCTAGTTATCAGAGAAATGCAAATTAAAACCAAAATGAGATATCACCTCACACCAGTAAGGATCGCCATCATCGAACAGACAAACAACAACAAATGTTGGCAAGGTTGTGGAGAAAGGGGAACCCTCCTACACTGCTGGTGGGAATGTAAATTAGTTCAACCATTGTGGAAAGCAGTATGGAGGTTCCTCAGAATGCTCAAAATAGAAATACCATTTGATCCAGGAATTCCACTTCTAGGAATTTACCCTAAGAATGCTGCACTCCAATTTGAAAAAGACGGATGCACCCCTATGTTTATCGCTGCACTATTTGCAATAGCCAAGATATGGAAGCAACCTAAGTGTCCATCAGTAGATGAATGGATAAAGAAGATGTGGTACATATACACAATTGAATACTACTCAGCCATAAGAAAAAAACAGATCCTACCATTCACAACAACATGGATGGAGCTAGAGGATATTATGCTCAGTGAAATAAGCCAGGTGGAGAAAGACAAGTACCAAATGATTTCACTCATATGTGGACTATAAGGACAAAGGAAAACTGAAGGAACAAAACAGCAGCAGAAGCACAGAACCCAAGAATGGACTAACAGTTACCAAAGGGAAAGGGACTAGGGAGGACGGGTGGGAAGGGAGTGATAAGGGGGGTGAAAAAGAAAGGGGGCCTTACGATTAGCATGTATAATATGTGTGGGGGCACGGGGAGGGCTGTGCAACACAGAGAAGACAAATAGTGATTTTACAGCATCTTACTGAGCAGATGGACAGTGACTGTGAAGGGGTATGTGGGGGGACTTGTTGAAGGGGGGAGCCTAGTAAACATAATGTTCTTTCTGTAATTGTAGATTAATGATAGCAAAATAAAATAAAATATAAATAAATAAATAAATAAAATATAAATAAATAAATAAATAAATAAATAAATAAATGAATGAATGAATGAATAAATAAATAAAAGAAGGCCTGGCCAGCTGGCAATTCATTTTACGCGAAGGAGAAGCGCTCCTGAGCGGTGAAAGGTAGAGGCTCCTGAAGGAAGTCCACTCCCAGCCATTCAGTTAGAGCAGGAAGGAAGGGGATGGGGGTGGGTTACGGGGCAGGAGAGAAAAAGGAAAAGAATCCTTGGGAAGAGTGCCAGACGTAGGGGATCAATTATGGTGCTGATTTTAAGTTTATCCTTTAGGTATAGGGCCGTTCTAGTGCGTTTGCTGGCCCGGCTTGTTATATGGGCAATTATGTCAGTTAAAGAATTGTACTTTATCTCTGTTGACTTTAAGCCACCATAACTTCTGTGCTGTAAAGGAAAAACTCACTTCTCCTCTGTGTGTCTACTGCCACACACCACTACAGCACTCAGTTTTCCCATGCCAAGCAATTCCCTGTGACACCACTGGATGTCCTTTACTTCAATTCAATTTGACACTAGCCAGAGTTAACACAGGCCCCACAGACTAAGGGCTCAGTTCCACGGGACTGCCTCCCACTTCAGGTGCCAATTCCAAGTAGTAGGTCCCCAGGTTACCCACAGGAACTCCGTCAGGAACTGAGGTCAAAGACTAAATGTTAGAACAAAGGACTCTCCCAGCACTCCTGTTTACAAGGGTTTTAGGAACTGTGTGTCAGGAACCAGTGGCGTGTGTGTGTGTGTGTGTGTGTGTTTGTGCACACACACACATATATTATTATTTCCCAGTGCAAAAGATAATTCTTGGTTCTTGTGAAGCAGCTGCTGGTTGCTATTTTTAATGACTCCTGAATTACAATAGGGCAAAGAGAAACTACATGAAATTTAAAATTCTTTATTTTCCATTCATCTTTGCTGGAGATACTTGAGTGGAGTCACCATAATCTCAGACAGATCAATCATTAGTGGACGTCTATATTTCAGTGGAAAGAAAGAAATAGAAAATCACCAAACATATGTAACAATTTTGTAGTTCGTAATAAGAAAGTATGTGAATATATTCCTTGTAAATGATTTCTAAAAGAAAAAGGGAAAAATTCTTTAGACTATGTCTAATTCATAGTCTCAACATGATTTGAAATGTTTTTGTGCCTATGATATTAGAAAATGCATTTATAATTATGAAGCAGTCTGAGGTCAGGAATGATTATTTGGAAATTGAAACTGCATTCACTGAATAGAAACATTCATTCCATAGAAAACCAAATCAATAATCTGAAAAACAACTTGAGGGAATTTCCCAGGAGGATTAGAGAAGAGAGAAAATAGGAGATCCGAGGATAATTTTAGGCTATCTAAAAAGTGTTTAATGGAAATTACAAAAGAAGGAAAAAGAACAGTAGGAAGAGAAACAATAATGTACATAATGATAACAGAAGAAAACATAAAATATAAAAGAGTATAAAAGCCAAATCCTCGTTTCTGTGAGTCCCTGGTTCTGCCTGCACCTGCCCCTCCCCGTGTCCCTCCAGGCTGAGGGGCAGTTGACTGTTCCCTGATGTCCTCTCTGGGTTCCCTCAGTGTTGACTCTTTTTCCCCCTCATCCCAAATCCCCTATATTAAATATCCCTGTGAAGTAAATAATGTAGTTCTGTTTTCCCAACGACTTGGACTAACGCAAGTGGTATTTGTGAACTGGAGAACTGGAGAAGGTCTTCAGAACAGTCATCGCTGAATGTTAAGAACCTGTTGCTTTTTCAGAAGAGGAGATGAGTTGTGTCTGCTCTTTCTTCACATGTTCCTCTTCTGTCGATGCTGAGGTATATAGTCTGGTCACGGAGTACAAGAGATTAAAGTTCTTAGAAAAACGGCAGGAAGTAATCCTAAGTAATTTGTGTTCTCCATCAGAAAGGATTTGATTCTGCTGTCTGGAACAGATGACCTGACTAATAATAACTTGAACACTTAGGAGTTTATGTTATACTTTAAAAGGTCTGGGCATAGGCAGTCCAGGGCTTGCAAAGCCGATCCAGATGGCGTCAAGAAGTCAGGTTTCTCCTGTCTTCCAGTGTTGCTATCCTCAGGATGTGGCTTTTGTCTTCCTGATCCTAAGTACTGGCACATTTCCTCCTTCTAGGCAGGAAGAAGATAGGAGAAGGGGTATCAGCAAATTTTTCCTTATATACCATTGGTCAAAACTGTGCCACAGGACCTCACTCAAAGTTGCAAAAGAAGATGGGAAATTGAATTTTTCATCTTTTAAAATATAACTCTATAAATAAGAGTCTGGCAAGAAAGAAGGACAGTTAATGCTACTCTCTATTCATATACATAGGCCCACTATATTACAAGGGTGGCCCATGGTAAACTACTCTACTTAAGCCCCAATAAGGAGCATTTATATTATTGGTGCAAGAGGCTGATTATATATTGTCCATTTAAGTAGAGTTAGCTTCTTCATTATTTGCTTTCTGTATTTGTACAGAACGGAAATTTTGTGAGTTCAAAGGGGCAGAGAACAAAGTAAGCTCATTCTAACACACTTAGCCACCCATTTGGTAGCATTTGAACTTCCCTGATGATCATTTACCACGCAACAGTGACTCTCTTCTGTACTTTGACCATTTGCTCCAAGGTCACCCTTGAAAAGCTGCAAGGCAAACTCACTGAAGTCTTTAGCACAATGCTTTACCCTCCTTCTTAATTAGCTGCTGGGAAGGAGTGGAACTGTTTTGCCATTCCAGTGTCCCCGTTTAACTCATTGGGACTTGGATCTGCCGGTGGAGAAAGGGCTTGGAACAGCCCTGGATGGCACAGCCTAATGAGGCTATCAGTAACACACTCATGCGATTAGACCGCCTAGCATCTCAAATATGTAAGGGGGCAACCTGCACAATACTGTGAAAACCTGGAGCAAGAAAAGGATTTAGTGACTGTGTTTTATTTAACTGAGATGAAAGCAGCAATCTTCCCATCAGGCACTATTTATGATTAATTAAGATAGATTTTGCAAAGCAATCTATGCTTTTGTGTGCTCACACAGAGGCATGCTAACAAGAGAGGACAATCACGAAGCTCCATAATCTAAACAGGAACGATGCTGGCTTCAGCCCCACCAGCTAAATTTTATCTCAGTGACATTCAAGGTTTGGCAGCCACCTCTAAGCCTCATCACAGATGCTAATAGCAAATCAAGTGAAATGGATGATGTGGGTGATGCCAAACCCACAATGATTTGTATCTTTTTAAAAGCTCTGCCCCAATTTTCTAGAGATTTGCTATGGATGATGAAATATGTGTGATACGCATATGAGCTCTGAGGAGAGGGAGGCAGAGACAAGGTTAACACATTTCAAGGTGGGCTTCAAAAACACAGAGAGTGGGGGAGCTCAGGGAAAGGGAGGCAATTGCCTGGGTGGGACAAGAATTCATAGAGGGCCACGATTTTGAGACATACTTACACATCAGTCAGCCTGTATGAATTCCTCATATCATCCCTCAAAGTGGAATTTCTTACACTTCAAGATCACGTTCAAGACCCTATTCCCAAATTCTGAATTCAAACAAAGAAATACATTTTGAAGTCACAGGACTAATGTAGAAAATAAAAACAGTGACAATAACCACAGAACAGCGATTTTCTAGGTAAAATCTTCTATATCCCATAGGCCTTTAAGGTTTTTAAAGTTGTTTCTTTAGATTTGGGCCTATAAACTGATCGCTTATTTAATAATCTGTGCTAATTATTTTGAAGTAGACAAAAGGGATTTCTCTCACCAATATCCTTTGGAGTGCAGAAGAGATTTCATTCTTTTATTTTTTTTTCTTTACATTTATTTATTGACTGCCAGCCATGTGCCAGGTGGTATAATAAGTTTTGTGGAATATGTGATATATAAACATGTGTCTGACTTTATAGAACATGCCAATTAGGTGGGATTTAGGTGAGGAAGTAGCATTTCAAACACAATGTGACAAGCGAGGAGAAGTGAGGGTCCTAAGGGAGGGGCAGGAAGGCCTCTGTGCTGATGAGGAGGAGCAATACAAAAAATTTCTCAGAGAAAGGCACGTCTGAGCTTCGGGAGGAATGATGAATAGAAACTGGCTGGGAACAGAGGTAAGGTCTGGGTGGGGAAGCTGTATTCTGAAAAAAATAAAATATCCTGTGGAAAGAATTAGAGGCTGTAGAGAGAACGATCCATGCAGAAAACAAAATTCTTCCGTGTGGCTGGAGGCTAGTGGATTTGATGCAGTGTGAGGCAGAGGGATGCTGTTCGAGGAGAAAAGCATGATGAACTTGGGAGTCCCAGATCACAAAGTTTATTTCGAACCAGTTTAAGGAGTTTGGGCTTCTCCTAAAGTACTTTTAAGTCGGTGTGTGACTTGATCAAATTTGCATTTTAAAGTGAAGGAAAAACTTTCCACCATGGGTAAAACTGAGAATTGGGAAACCCATTAAGAGCTTGTTGCAGGGATAAGACCAGGTAAAATATTATTATAAGAAGCACATAGAGGCAGGTAGAGTTGGCAGATGTGATGGTATTGGGGAACCATTTTGGAAATAAGATAAGCAGTAGTGGCCAATTCTGTGAGAGCCTTCTGAATAATGTGGAGTACATGGGGGACTATAGTGGTATTCTCTGAGACAGGAAGTCCAGGATAAGGAATGGGGGACAAGGAAACAGGCTTTAGTTCTCCTTTAGAGGCATTATGTTTTGAGTGTCTGTGGACATTCAAGCAAAGGTATGTAGCTGACAATGTAATTATAGTCCTGGAACTCACAGGTTATCTTAAGAGATGGAAATACTGATTTGTCTATGATGAGCCTTTAGATAGTCCTTTTAGCCTTGGGCAAGAGTAAGTTTGTTCAAGGGGCCTGCAGAGCATTAGAAGAGAACCTAAATGGAAGCTTGGAGAAACAAAAACACTCAGGAGTTGGCAAAGACAGAGCCCCCAAAGGAGAATTGGTATCAGGAAAGTCATTAATGGCTGAAGTAAATTTTCAGACAGAGAATGTAAATGACTCGTTAAAGGTATTTGACTATGAAAGAGAAGAGAAAAGTAAGTTGATATTTGAGGTGAATGAGGGAGCCAAAGAGTAATTTCTTTTTAAGATGAGAGAGAGGAGCTTAGTACATGCGCACAGACACAGAGGTTATGATCATCTGACCTGGGGATAGAGTTTACCTTTGAACAGCTCGTGAAAAAAGGATTCGCTAAGCAAAGGAAGGATGTTAACACATTTGCGGAGAAGCATATTTAACCTAGTAAAGAGAACAAAGAGTCTCTCAGCGCTCCAACAGTAGCTCTTTGCATATGCACGATGTGATTAAAGATCGCTTTACCTTCTCCCTGGAGCCAGACTTGTCTTTGGCAAGAGATTGTAAATAATAACTCTGAATATCAAAATTTATTTGTTTATGTGTTGTTTTCTTCATTCTCCAGATTTCCAGGCTCTTTTCTAGGTGTAAGAATTCAAAGAAGGCTAAGCCTTACAGTTCCCTCAAGGAAAAAAATGCCTAGGGAGGAGACAGACCTTTACAATACAGTAAGTGTGTGTTAGGAAGATGGGAAGATGTTTTAGGCACATGGAGGAGGCGTATCACAAAGCCTATAACAGGAATCAGAAAGGAATGTCTTCCTGGAGACTTTGCAGAAGTCTAGAAGATTGAATGAGTTTGCTGAAGTCCATTTTCTTTTTTTTTTTTTAGTTTATTAACATTATTCAGAATTTTTACCAATTCAACCGAAACCCCACCCCATCCCCAAATCCGTCAGGAGCCAACAGACTTGTTCTGTAACAGGCAGATAGTAAATATTTTAACTTTGTGGACTGTCCTATCTCTGTGCAAAGACTCCACTCTGCCTTGTCGAATCATGCAGAAATGGTTGGATAGCTACTGACAATGGTGACGTTTACCTGAACCCTGTGATCCCGGAAAACAGAGGTTAAGAAATCCCCAACCCTGTTGTCTTCTGGAAAATTATTTGCTGCAAAGAACCACTGGAGGGGAGCAAAGTTTGCCACCCTAAGATACACCTCTGGTATATTGATTATTTTAAGAGGGATATTTTTAAGAAACTTTAGAAATGAAAACTGAGTACAAGTTACCCTTTTGTAAGAGACATTTACCTGTATAAGGGAAATCTCCTTCTATGTAAGGGTGTCTCCTTGATGTACCCATAAGCGGGGAATGACCTAAATCTCTAGAAATTTATCAGTGGGGAAGGCAAGAACTTAAATCTATATAACAACCTTACTCTTGTTACTGTGCTTTTCCTGGTAACCTCCCATAACTGACTCCCCACCACCAACATCTTCTTTGTCTGTAGCTAAAGATAGTATCTAAGGTGATGACTTTGGCCAATCATGGATTTTTACTTAGTTTTCTTGGGTCTCTCCCATGTATACAGGAGGGTATACCTGTCATTAAAATTCTATTTGATTTCATTCTAATAATCTGTCACATTTGCCTCCTAATAAGTATCTCAATTTGATTCTTAGAGCAGCTAGAAGAAACTTTAAAGGACAGAAGAAGTTAACCACCCTTGTTAGGCAGAAAGACAAGGTATGCGTGGGTGGAAGAGAACAAGGCCAGTGAAGCCCACTAAAAGGGATTAAAGAGTTAACCAGGTAAAACCAGAGAGTCAGAAAGGACTCATGGAGTTAATGAGTTAATTAGTTGAAGTTCCAAAGGCCAGGAGTACTTTGAAATGTCCAGATATTCCCCAGATTAAGGAAATCAGAGTGCAGCCCATGTCTCCATTGTACCAATTAGATCAGCCACTGTAAAATCAATTCAGCCTGTAGAAAAGGCCCAGCTTAATCTATATGATGTTCTTCCTCTTCTTGTAGCCCCTTAATCAAGTAACTTTGTAACCAGGGCAGGAGACACAGTATAAATAAACCTATCTAGACAAAGAATACTGAAATCCGAACCAACACAGTCACATAAATAACCCTATTCTTAAGACAAAACTTCAAAGACTTACAAATCACTCATATACATCATGCCTTATCCTGACTTCTACCCAAAAAGCCCTATGAAACCCCAGATCCCCTTCAGAGGCTCTTCTTCTCTGAGGTTGCCCACACTCCTCTTTCTCTGAGTGTGGACCTTTTTTCCGTAAATAAAAACTTCTCACTGCCCAACTTACTACATTTTGTCTCCGTGCTCTTCCAGTGGTTAAGTGTCTTCGTTACTTTGCTATTTCATTCTATTCTCCAGACTTCAGCACAGGTCTTCACTCTGTCTCTGTTCTATTTCAGATGAATAGGGAGGGGCTACTGAGAGCTCTGATTTGGGCCTGCAAGTTCCAGTTGCCTTGGGTGACCTGGACAGGCCTGCAGCTGTATGACTGTGCTTTTCAGTAGCCTGCTTGAAAATCTCTGTTCTTTGCCTTTTGGAAGTTCTCAGAACATAATCTCACTCTGTCCAGTACTCTGTGGCTCCCCCAAATCCTGGGATGGTAGGGACTTAGTTCCCTATTGTGCAGATTCAGACAGCAGCTAACCCTGTTTTTAAGAGTTGCTAAGGTTATGCCCCGTGCCAACCAGGAGTTCAGTGCACTTCCCTTCCCTACCTCTTTCCTGCCGCTGGCTGTTCTTGTTTGTTCTCTGCTGCCTGCAAGGCAGCTGCCATTCCCTGCTACTCTCACTTTAATTAATTCCTTCCTCACCTTATACTCTGACTTCTCTGTGTCTTTGAACTGAATTCCTCCCCAACCCCCTTCCTCGCTATGATTAAGATAAGACTCAGGGATGGCCTCTTATTTACTTATTACAAGGCCAGGCACACACCCTCCATATTCACATTTTTTGCCCCAAATAATCAGTTAAACTGTTTTGCCCTGCTGATGAATGGAACAAAATGCTTTTAAACCAAACTTTGTTTAAGATTCTCACCTTCTCTAGGCCTCTGAACTTTGACCCACCCTCACTATGAGCCCCTCCTTAAGGCTGCTTCCAGAAAATAGGTTGCTGTTAGCATCAAACATTCTGCTATTCCATCTACTATTCCATCACACTAACCTTTTAACTCACTTCCACACTCTCTTCTTTCTAGTCTTGCTCAATCCCTTCTAGAAAAGGAAATCCCTTTGTGCTTACCCCTGAAGATGCTTGCTAACCTTATGGTCAGAGCCTTTCTAGTGCAGTAGCCTCCCTCTCCCTATTGCAATAGTGCCTCTACCTACTTCCCTTGTAATAATTCTATTGAATGAATAAAATCTCTCCTTACTAAGCCTAGATTTGTTAATAAATCACTGTATTGAAACTATGCTCCAATAATGCACACTAATGTTTGAATTTTATTATGATATTCAAGTGGCATGAAATTTCATTCTGATTCTTTTCTCCAAACTTTAAAAAATGTAAAAATTGTTCTTAGTTTACAGATGATACAAAAACAGGTGTCAGGACATATTTGAGCCAAGGGATATAGTTAACCAATCCTTGCTGTATATTAAAGAGGCTTCAAGTTTAACAGAACACAGTTAGTCAGCCTTTTAGAGAATTACCTATCAATTCCACTGAATAAGCATTTATTGTACCCACCCTATGCTCAGTGTCATTCTAGGCTTTGGAGATAAAATCATGAACAAAACAAATATTGTCCTACTTTCAATGAATTTAAAAATAAAAGTGTCAGTAGTTAACTTCATTATGCTCTGCTATCTCTTATGTGACGTGATGCTATTTAAATATAGGTATGTTGTAGATGTATTATGACTAGAAGATGTTACTAAGCACACAGGCCATTGGTTACCTTGATAAACATACCTCACATTTTCAATCTGATTAAATGCCTTTCCCTATGTTAGAGTCCACCAGATGCTTATGCACTAATTCTAACAGTGCTATAATCATTCCAAATAAACATCAAATTCCTCCTTGAAAATCTTCAGACTTTGTAGTACATTCTTTAAGTTTCTTCTATAGTGATATTTTTTATATGTGGGTTGTCAATTTCAGTATTAGAAACTGCCAAATATTATTTAAAGCCAAGTCAGGTGACTGAGTCACATAAATGAGGGTGACTAAAGAGAGCAAGCAATACTTTCCCCTCTTAAAGCTCATCTGATTTCAAGGCAATCCAGTTGAAATTTTGTATTATTTTTCTTAAATTGGCTTGTTATGGACTGAATATTTTTTGTCCTTCTTTAAATTCCTATGTTGGATCTCTAACCCCTAATGTGATTGTATTTGGCAATAGGACCTTCATGGAGGTAATTAATGTTAAATGAAGTCTTAAGAGTGAGGCCCTGGTCCAATGGGATTAGTGACCTTACAAGAAGGGGTACCAAATTGCTCAGTGGCATGTTCTCTGTTTCTCTCTCTCTCTCCACATGCACAGAGAGGCCAGTGAGAACACAGGGGCAGGAAGCAGGCAAGCAGGCCCTCGCTGGGAACTGAACTGGCTGGCACCTTGATCTTGGACTTCTCAGGCTCCAGGACTGTGACAGATAAATTCTGTTTAAGCCATCCAGTCTGTGGCATTTTGTCATGGCAGCCTGAACTGAATAATACATGGCTTTTGAGAAATTTCCTAAAGAGGGTTTGGGAAGTTCTGAGCAATGTCAGCATTCTTAGAATGATTTTCCACTCACCAAGGAGACTTGAATGAAGAGACATGCACTCATTTGGATACATAAGTCCTTGTCAGTTTTTAAAATTATAAGTCATATTTTCATAATCTTATTGTACATGTGTTTGTATGCATATGGTATTTATCTTAGTTAATTCCCCACTAGCTTATAAATTCTAAGACCATAGTCACCTGAAAATCTTAAGAAAAGTAAGAGATACATCTATGCGGTATAGCTGTAGCATAGTCATTTAATATTTCCAGGGGGAATAAACAGTCCTAGAAGCTCTTTAGAAAATAAGAACTTACCTAGAAATACAGACTGAGGATAAGAGGAGAAAGAGAAAAAACACAAGTAAAACCCAACCCTGAAACAGGTAAGGTACCAAATTTACCCTGCGTAGGAGGCTCAGTGCGATACACTTCTTGTGGCCTGTGAGGGAAGGCACAGGGGTGCTGTTTGTTTGTATGACATGCCAGAATGCTTATTACTTCCCTAATGTTAGACTCTCAAAATATGGCATTTCCACAATAATTAATTCCACATATGTAATAAAAAAAGTAAGACCTAGTAATCTAATGCTGACAACAATTACAAAAATTGACTGAATCAGTGAATAAAATATAAGACTTAAATTTATAGCTATCTGCCTGTTGGACAAATAATCACTAATTATTCCACTTACCAGAAGCAGTTATCAACTCTTCCTGTCACATAAAGCACTTTTGTTTCTCTTGTTGCCCCAAGTAGAATTGGATTCAGTTCCTTTTTTTATTTTTCTTTCATTCTTAACAAGTACCCACTCTATGCCAGTGTGTGCTTGGAGCTGGGATTATGAAGAAAAATACTTTTCCAGGACTAGAAGAGTTGAGGGCGTTGAGAAGGAGAAAAGGCGTATAAGGAACTGCACTGGAAACTAAGGGCCACACTACAGCATTGCCCAAAGTGCAGTTGGATAAAATAGAGCTGTGAATTCTTGAGTATGAGTACAAGAACAGCCAATCAACAAGCCCAAGGGTTGCTAAGAAATGGGCAGGAGTCATTGCACCCTGTTTCTTCCTCCTTCCATTCACTTAATAAGAAGTGCAGGGGCAGATAAACCCACAAACAACCCAAATCAATTGACCATGCAAAGAAGGAGAGGGTACGAATAAGACTTTTTATGAACTCACTATTTGAGGAGAAAGACATATCATTTTGGTGGCAGTGGGCAACTAGGTAGAAAGAGATTGCTATTAAGTGAAAAATGAGCTTCCACAGGAAGCCATGGCAATGAAAGTAATAATTAAATCTTCCTCTAACTTAGGTTGCATTGTAAGTGCTTAGCTGAAAAATGTGTCTGTACCTCCAGGCCTGCAGCAATGACATCTGTTATATTTTAGGAACAGAAAGCTAATGAGGTGGAATCTAGAGTAGTGAGCTTAATTGGGCTTGTTTTGATTAAGTGTATGTGCTGGGAATATTCTAATCAGTTGTCTGAATTGCAAAACAGCCAATGTAAGCCCCCAAATTTCTTGCAACCATTTGTGAATCAATTTAGAACAGATAGAGAAATTGTACAGAGGAAAGAGTAAACTGTAAAGCAAAAATTATCTAAAGTTCAGGTGAAGTGAAACGTATGTGGTGTTCCTTGCCTAATTAGCGACTGTTGGCCTAAATAGCAGCCCAGTCATCCCTTGCCTGCTGCTTACCGTGAGTTAAGGCACCTTCCTGGAGAAGCATGAAATGTCAGAGCTTGACGGACCGCGGAGAGCGGGATGTCAGCCCACCCTCCCCACTTTCAGAAAGATCAGAAGCTCAGAAAGGAAGGGGCTTTCCCAAGACCACCGCGGAGTCTGTGACTGGGTCTAAGGTCGGACTGAGGTCGCCTAATCCCTCGTGCACAACTCGACTCTGTCCTCTTTCCCACTTGTTCCCTAGCCTAAGAAGTGAGAGGACTTTTGAGTACAGGTGGGGTTTGATACAGGAGTTCTCGACTGAACATCAAAGATTACTTACAGATGTCTATTGTTCTCAAGTAATAACCATGGGATTTTGTTCTCTTACACTCTTTTCCCATTCTGGACTTTTCCTACATAGAATGGAAACTAATTCTTCATATAAATATTGATTTAATATTTGTCTCTTCTGTACAGCTTATGTTTCGTGAGTGCAGCTCTTAGCTCTGTACCTCTGGAAATCACTGGGCACAGAGTGCATTCCCATAACTATTTGCCAGAAGAGAGGATACATACATGAGTAAATAAATGAACATGTTGTCCCAGCAATAAATGGCAGAGGAACAAGATCCAAATTTAAAGGGACAAAGAATACTCCTGTGTCTGTGATATTTGCAAGGAGGCTGTTGTGCTTTGAAGAAGGGAGAGAAAAGAAAATAAGTCTGCTTCAAAGGAGGAAAGGTGGGCTTGGAAATTAAGAGAAAAGAGCTCCTGGATCTTGGGCAAATGCCCAGGAGAGCTTTGGGGTATTGAAGTTTAGAGTCTCATTCATACAATCAATTTCTTCCATTCAGTTCATATCAATTCAAACAGCATTTCTTGGACATCCATTCATTTCAGACCTTCTGTTAACCCTTAAAAGATGAGGATAAGTGGGCCCAGCCCCTCTAGGACTTCAGAGCCAATAACTGATTAACTATCACACAATTTAGTAAGTACCAGCATATGCAGACTGGTCACTGATACTCAAAATCTCCAAACAAGCTTTTTTGTGCCCAGATGTGCCTCTTGCTTAATGCAGAACATAGATGGAAAAAGTGATGTGTTGATGGAAAAAATGCTATCTTGAGATACTGAAATCATTAAGGAATGAGGTCAGAGACCAGAGAGAGAGAGAGAGAGATAGATAGAGAGAGAGAGAGAGAGAGAGAGAGAGAGAGAGAGAGAGAACAAGCAAACAACAGAAATATTTGCAATAAACTCCCAAGGTCAGCAATGAAAGTAACTAGAATAAATACTCTTAATAAGGAGGCAGACAAGCAAAAGGAAAAAAAAAAGCAAATATAAAAGGGATACAGCCTCTGACTAGAGCAGCCATGATGATGAGAGAATCTTCGGTGCTGTATTTAAGAATTACCTCTATGTTGAAGGGGTTCATTCCAAATCTCAACCTCTTTATCCCACCCATCACTCTTTCCTGCCACTCACAGACCTATCTTGGGGGTCCCAGCTAGTGAAGAAGGAATTGGAAAGGCATGGGAGCTGAAAAATAATCACAAAACCCAGGAAAATTGGTGCAGGTTATATGAAGCCAATTTCCTTTAACTGCCAGCATAAAAGCCCAAACATGCAGGCATGTGAATAATCGAAGTAAATTTTAATTAGCTTTAATCCTTCCTCTCCTATAAATAGGGTGGGCTGTTTCCAAGGTTCTGACTATTACCTTGGCATGTATGTAATATTTACTGGTACACAGAAACACTATGCAACAATTTAAGATAGATATTAAAGAAAAATGCCTTACTCAATGTAAACTGCAAGGATAATTTAAGCTGGCAGAATGTAATTACCCAAACTGGAACACATTCCTCAAGGGAGCAAGGAAGCCCGAGAAGATGGTGTGCTATTGTACCCGTGATGAGAGCAGCAGTTTGGGAAAATGAAAAGAAAATGAACTAGGGATGAAAGTTACACAAGAAGACCTGCCTTTTTTTGGTGACCTTCAGAGTACAGGGGGAATTGCATGAGAGTGATTGCTGCATTGGAGGAAAGTTTAAGTCCATTCCATCTGACACCATATCCTCCCTAAGTGGGTGTTCAGTCTCTCCTTGAGCACTGTGATGGAGAGTTGATGACCTTCCCAGAAGAGTCAAAATGACCCCCTTTATGGAGTAAAGAACTTACATCTTCCAACGTCTCCAGCTGGACGTTGGCCTCTTGGAGCCATACAATATGCCTGTTCTCTCTACCGGAGGCCTTTCAGCTCTTTTGATACAATTTTCATGAACTCTCCAAATCTTTTCCTAGCTAAATGTCTTTTCTGCTTTCCATTGTGCCCTACATCATACATTTCTAGACCTTTACTGTTTCAATCCAGCACCTCAAACCAGGCAGTCATTACTTTTTTCCATTCTAGTGTCCAGAGTCTAATGCCTCTGGTGCCTGAAAGGGCAGGCCTACCATCTTCATGGATGTGGACGTGACACTTCTACTACTTTGTCTGTTCTGAAGAAGTTTCTTTAGAAGACATAATTTGAGTTTGTTCACTCAAATTAGATTTAAAAAAACCCTGTATGAATTCAGCTCCTTTTCTGAGTACCCTAAGGGGGACTGACCCTCATGTATCCCAGGCCATTTTCCTTCTCACCCATTCTTACAGTGGCGATCGGTATGTGTCACCCACTTTTTTAATCCTGGTACTTAAAGCTTCAAATATTTCCAGATTGTTATTATCACTATTATCCATTGTTAGGGGTAATAATAAAAATATGACCATGTTCATCAAAAATAAATAATCCCCATTCTTCTACCTGAGCCATGAGTGATTTCAGAGCTACATACATGCAGCGGTTTGGGGGATTCGAGCTCGCAAAAGCACAACTAGCTGATTGTGTTGGGCAAAGAGGAAGTTCACTTCTGTGTCAGGTGAAGTGACAGGACATGGTACAGTAGGTCACAATATCTTTTCTGTTGTCCTGACTCTATAGATGAAGCCTATAAAAGGTAGCATGCACTGCCCTAGCCAAAAAGTAATACAAATTCCTGGGTGTATAGGTTTCTGTTGAAGTTTTCTTGACTTTGTCCCAAATTCTTAGTCTCAGCATTCCTATTCAATGGCTAGGCTATATTATAATAATAAAATAGAAATCTTGCTTATTAATCACATTACTATTTCCAAATGGGTGCAGTGTCATTACACTGGTGTGCAGTAAGGTGTCAGGGTGTGGGGGTAGGCAGGGATGTCTACCCATGTCTCCACTGTCACATATCAAGGAGGAGAATTTGATACTGCTTTGAGTTTCTACTTTCATATTGTTTTGTTATATGTCCCTTCCTTTCTGTGCAATAACTTCAAGAAAGGGACCCCTCTCTCTGTCAACTATTTTTTTATCACAGCTAAGGTACAGATTTTGGAAAGGAAGCTATGTGCTCCTATTAGTCTTAGCCCATAGTGAAGGTTGCTTGAATGATGTGGGTGGTAATTGTGCACATAAATAAAAGGCAAATGGGTGGATCAAGGGGCCATAAAAATGCATTTTATAAAAAGTGCCTGTTTTAGTAATGTGTATTTGGGGATGATGTGAATATAATGCCACAAAGGTTTCACTGTGTTCACCCCATGCCGCACTGTGCTATTCCACAGTCCCCATTCGCTATCACACCACACCACACCCTGCCATCTTACTGCCTCCAGTGATATGAATGGATCAGAGGATAGGGTCTCTACCTTTTCTGTCATTCTCCTTATTGGAGCAGAGTCCAAATGTGGGTCCTTTTGATTATTCTGCAAGCTAAAAGAGGTACTTTACTTTTGTAGCATTGGTGGTTTATGAGAGCCAGGGTTTGCATGATTCTGTCAAAAAATCTTTACTCTCCTGTTAAATCAGGAGCAACAGCCTCTCCATAGGCATAGTTACCCATCTCATATGCCAGGACAGTGTGGAGACTGCCATGCCAGCACCAAAAACAAGAAGCCAGGAATCCCTCATCAGGGATACTACTCCTGGTCAGAGCTGGGGAATTACCATCCAGTATCTTTTCCCAGCAAACTTCTTGTCTTGGAAATTTTCCAAGGCTTACATCATGCTTCTGTATTCTCCGTTTTACCTTTCACTTGTTTTGGGAGTGTTGATGTAACATTGCACTAGAGTAATTGTTCTCCAAACAGTGAGAGGAAAAAAGAAAATGATTGTCTCCAAACACAAAATTAAATAATGGAGTTAGATTTCTTTCCCTTTTTCATCAACAGTTACTGCTCATGTGCCATTCTGAGGAAAATCAACAAAACTTAATTTCATTGTTTTTAGTTTTCTATGCACTTATTAAAGAAGAAAGGCTAGTGAGACTGCAATCCTGAGGCACCCTTCCCTTGGACAGTGTGGAAGACGGAGGCTGTCCTTGGATTTTCTCTAACACAAGTGCTCAGGGGCTGCTCCTGACTCCTTAGGCAGGCCTTACACATGACATCTTACAGGTTGGCATCTGGGCCACCATGACAGGCAGGTCATGGGGACATCGCCTCCATCTCAAGACAACTGAGAAAGACACTGAGAAAGACAGTGACGTGGTGCTGGCTCCAGTTGCCACGCCTGGAATTCCTGCACCCAGTCAGACATCTGTGCATCACTACAAACTGGACCCTGTGCTGGGGAAGAGCTGAGATCCATATGCACATCCTGGTGATGAGCTCAGTCACATTCTCTACCTTTTCCTTGGCTGAGCACAGCTGTGAACGCAGACCTGAGTCACAACAAGTAGAAGCTCTCATTTGGATGTTTGCCCCTGTGCTTGCTCCCTCGGCCCAGCTCTTTCTGCCCCGCCTCCCTCTGTATTCCCACGCCTCAGAAGCTGCATTTTTGCATGGAGCTGCATACTTAGGTTTTGCTCATTTTAGCTTCACAGGAATTAACTCTTCATGGCAGTCTAAGACAGAAAATGACTATCTCATGTATCTTTTATTTTCTAAGCTACAGATAATTATAGAAAGTAATCTAATATAATTTTATATGCTTATAGTTATGATTATAACTGAAAGTGATATTGATTTCATTTTTCAATAATATTCAGGCCTCATTTCCATCTACTTAAATGACTTTTGAGACTCTCTACTATGGCATTTAAAACTAAACCAAAATATTTGCTAACCTACCGTATGTCTGTGTATAAACACATATAAATATATGTGTAGTATATGATACACAAATATATATACACACTTATATGTATATAGAGCACACATACATATATATAATAAATACACACATACATACACAACACACTTATATGCGTTGTGTATGTATAGGTATGTGTGAGTATATATATACATTTTTTTGTTAAACGGACCAATTATTTCCTGGTAGGAAACATTGAAGGGTCACAGAGAGATGGTAAAAAATTATCACTGACGTGCAGCATGTCCAACACAGGAAATAGTTGGAAATGCTCTTAGAAGTATTAAAATAATTCCAGTAAAGCAATGGCTTGGATTTACAATAATTTCCTTTCTTTCCCCTTTGGTTACTGAGGTGCATTAAGAATGCTCACTATGTAGATATTTTAATGTTTCCTGTTTCTGACCCAGCTTCTTTAATCACGAGCTTCTCTAATTGCTTAGGACTGACCACTGAACGCAGAGCTCTCAAAATCTAAACTTGTTCCTAATAGTTTTTGCCTTGCTTCAGCATCTCATCTCAATGAGAATTTAATGTTCATCACAAGACCTGCACATGCAAGCTTCCGACAAATACTTGTTGACTGAGTGACAGCTGATTGCTCTGACTCTGGGTCCTATCTCCTGGCCCTTTTCTTGTTATAGTCACTGCTGCAATGTTAGTTAATTCTTTGCATTAAGACTATTTCTTTCCTATAAAGTATTTAGAAGATAGTGTTGTTTGAGCAAATTTCTAGGACATTCATTAAGGGTTTAAAAGCTGAACAGTTCTATTAAGTATCTAAACATTTCCTTCTCCTTTTCTTTTATGGCCATGGATCTCAGGCTTCATCATCTGAGGAATAACTGTCCCCTTGCGTTAATAATTCTAGTTCTTATTATTTTTTGTGCTATAAAAGGATTTCAGAATCATAATTAAACTTCAACATAAAATTAAAAGTATAATTCTGTATCCAAGAGTGCTTTCTTGATGTGTAGAATCTTGCCTTCAATTTAGGAAATATTCTTGTTATAAAGCAGGCACACAAAATTAATTAGCGTTCACCCTCTTTCACTGCTGACCTCCGCTAGGCCACTCACCCTGGGAAATCCCAAGGAAAAGAGGAGGCAGCTCTCTACAGGCACAAGCCTGAGGCCCACGATTAGTTTTTGGTTTTGAATCTTTTTTTTCCTGAATAAATAGAATCAACAGGATGTATATAACCTGCAGAGCAGTCTAATGATTGAAACAAATTGGAAACATCATTTTGCCTATATACAATCCTGTTCATCTTTTTTGCAGCAAGTTTCAGTGCCACCCCTTCAATAAAGTTTTCCCAGTCCTTCTGTCACTGTGCCATTTCTACTTAGAAACTCTATGCATTTACAGTCTGTAATGTACAATACAGCCCTCAGTTCTTGCATGCAGTGCATAATGATGAGCCATTCTTTCGGGTGGTGTCCCTTCCTGGTGACAGTGAGCACATTGAAGGCAGGGCTAAGTCTTTTTATTTTGTTTTTACTTTTTATTTTTTATTTCTAAAGCTGGACAGGGACCTGATGCGCAACCAGCCACAACATAAATATTCAGTACATTTTTCTAACAGGCTTTTCCAGAATGTATATCAGGAGAGATGTGGGTAGCAGGAGCCTAGGAATGTGGAAGGCTTTGGAAAGAGAATTCCAGGGCAAGCTCTAGAAGCCGTGAGTAGTTTGGTTTGTTTTCAGATGAGAACACCAGTAATGGCTTGTAAGTGTGTGTGTGTGGTGGGGGATGTAGTTGTTGTATTATACTTTTAGTAATATGTTATTTGGCAGGAAGCTTCAGAATGTGACCGTTAAATAGTATCTCAGATTTTCACTTGGTAAAAGGTGCAACAATTTTATCTTTCCTTCTTCTCACTCGCATTCTGGGCCACTGGACCTAAAAGGCAAGCAAGGGGGAGAGCCGGTTGACATCAGTAGGCTCCAAAGATAAATTCTGCTTAGATCCTGTAAAACCCCGGGATGGGCACTTATCACCAGCTTTCTTCTTGTAGAGAAGGGGCACAGTGAGAGCCATGTTGCTGGGGTATCCAGGGCTTGCCTGGGGTGGTTCATGATGTTCTTAGGAAGTCAAGACTCACGCTCACATTATTTAGAGACTGACTGATGAAAGAGCTTTTGGAATTAGAGTAAAAAGCGGTGGTTCTGCTTCTAGCATACTGGGACCTATTCCTGAAATATGGAGCTAACCATGGTGAATAGGGCCCCACCCAGAGCCTTACCTTGGTACAGCGGAGCAGCAGCGGTGGTGGGTAGATGGCCCCTTTGATCTGAATACTAAGTAGTCCCTCTATTGTTTGCAAGACAGCTAGGTTTGCCTTCCTGCGTTAACCCAAGTATATGCTGCATGCCTGGAGGCAGAACAAGGCAGCGGCTCTGAGTGACATGCCAGAGCATTAGTTCACACATTGGGATTTAATTTGTAGGGAAGAAGAGAATGCAGTTTTATGGCTTATGTTGTAGAGTAATTTATATAAGTGGTTAAGCAATGTATCCAGAAATGTGAATAAGTAGGCCTAAGATGACTTGGATCAGAGCTCCTACCCCTATGTCTTTTTGATCAACGCCATGTCTGAAAACACTGGAGACATTTTTACCTGGCACAAAGTTAGGTGGGTCAATTTAATAAACTGCCAGGTTTCAAGTCATCTTGCCAAACTAGAATAATAGGCCAAATATATGAAATCATAAACATTTATTTAACATCTACCATCTGCTAGACACAGAACAAAATGTTGTACACGCACTTTCTCAAATGCACTGCATACTATGTACAAAAAGCTGTGAAGGATCTTCTAGTTTTCTGTCCAGGATGGAAGTCACCATTTCATCCTAAGAACAAGTAAAAAACAGAACAAACTAAAAATTCAACAACTCTTCTTAGATCTGTAGGAAAATTTGAGGTCACAGGGCCAGTTGCTGTCCCCACAAATTAGAGAGATTGACAGGCAGATACAAAGAATCAACACTTAGCAGCGCAGAAACCTATGAATTAAACCTCCTTGGAAACCAGGGCTTGGACAGGGAAATCTAATGGTCATCGGCAAATTGCTGGAGGCTCGGTGTGGGTAACTCTGAGAGTTAAAACTCCAGAGGGTCCAGTCACGGGGCATCTCTTGTGCTTTTGGATGTCTATACCAGAAGCTATACCAGGTCCTCACAGTGAATATCTGAGAAAAATCCCATCCTAAAATATGCTAGGACACTCTGTTCTTAACAAGGTCTGGCTTCAGGAGAAACTTCTAACCATGGCCCAACCCTCTAAGATTTTATCAGAGACTAACTGATGTAGGGGAGGGAAATAGCTAACTCCAGCCTATTCTGGTCATCCTGTGCCTCTTAAGGTGAGGAAAAAACTGAGGAACACTCATGTAGGTCACTCCAGAGTCACAGGCTCACCAGAAGACTGAGGTCTAATCATAGCACTATAGAATGCTTCCCCTCCCAGCACACCTCACCACCACATCACTAAAAGCCTATTTATATCAGCTCCTTTTACCTAGTGCATTATATCCAGCTATCAATTGTCCATAAAAATATTTTGATTATTTTATTGGACTGACTTTTATTACTGAGTTACAAGATTTAAAAAATATACTCCATGCAAAAGCCCTTGCCAGATACATATTTTGCAAAAAAAAAAACCTATGAAGTAGTAATATAATTATGCCCAACTAACAGATAAGGAAACATGTTCAGAAAAGGGATATAACATGTCCAAGATCACAACAACTAGTAAGTGGCACAGCCAGAATTTGAACCAGAGTTGTTGACCACTATGCTATATTAAGTGTGTAGGTCTTAGTATAGCCTTACATTACCTTCTACATATCTTGAAAGATATGTTATGTTTTAGGGGAAATTAGTAACTGTTCAAGATTGGGGAAATATCACTGCTAATATTCATAAGAAAAGGACTTTCAGATTTCAATAACTTTAATGTCAGACTGAACCAAAGATATAAATTGACTATTTGAAAAATCAAATGTAAATCTGAACTATGTATTGTCTAGATCAAGGGAAGCAATAATCACACTGTGCATCAAGATCCCATCTGGGGTGATACTGATTTTTAAAAAGAACCTTTAAAATGTATCCAGAAGACAGTACTAAGATTATGAAGGACCTGGGACATAGTGCCAAATTAATTTGACAGCATTAATTGTGTACTCTGTGATTATTATTATGGTATAATGATGAACAAATCAGTGCCTGAACAAATCAGAAGCACTGAGGTTCAAGGAATTTAGAGTATTTACCCCAAAGAAGAGGAAACTTGAAAGTAGGATGAGGTGTGATTCAATCACCAAAACACATTGTGGTAGAGAATAGGGATACAGGGACAATAAATTCCTAGTGTCCATTCAAGGAGGTCACAGTCTAGTGGGTGAGAGAGGTCTCATATACTCATCTGCGACCTGAGAATACCAGTATGTAAGCAGCAGTCTAGCCCGCTAGGGGGCACAGCGGAGGTCGGCAGAAGTGCTTCTGTTTGAGGCACAGAAAGGTGTCACTTGATGACTTTCTGCAAATATTTTAGGAGCTGCTACTTGCAGAAGAAACAGCTTTGTTAAAAAAAAAAAAAAACACCCTCCACATGGAACATAAAAGTTTGGAAATCAGAGAGAAAAAGAATTTTTTTATAAATAGGTGAATTTGTTTTCTAGCAATAAAAGATGAGACAACAAAATACGTTACCTTAAAAAAGGAGCAAACAACACATCACTGAACATGGCCTCACAGAGTCCAGCCCACCACTTGGCGTGGGTATTGTGGACTAGATTCCTGCCTTGGTAAAAGGCTGAACTAAATGAATTTTAAGGTAACTCCAAATTCTGAGAATCTGTTATTGGCATGATCAGCTTCCTAAATTAGAAAGAATGCTTATAGGAAATGTTGATTTGGTGTGTTCTCTAGATATTTTACAGCGTTAGCTTTTTCCTGATAAAAGCTTAGCATAAGCCTTGTGCATAAGGCCTTGCCCCTGTATCTTTGTATCATCTGGCTTGAAATTATTTCAGGAGTGTAGCCTGTTAATTGCCCAGTGATTAAAGAAGTGATTATTGTCCAGGGAGCCGACACTCTAGAAACCAAAGCCAGAGACACGTGATCACAACTGCAAACTGAAGCGGTGTTGATTTCCTCAGCTTTCAGCCTTCGCAAGGGCCAAGCCCTCCACACTTGATCCTGTTCATCCATCATCTGGGAATCCTAAGTCATGTCAGCTGGGAACATCCAGACTTTCCTGGGGAGATTTCTTTTCATTCGTTTTATTCCAGGGACATTTATATGTTTTCGTTTCTCTTTTTAGAGTAGTGGTGAGTAGAGTGTACCAGGATCCAGGCATGCTGGATTCAGTTCTTCCCTCTGTCTCTTGGTGTCCATATAAATTCTCTGCTCTGAGATTTGGACTCCTTTACTGTAAATCATGAGAGGTTCATTGACTCAGTAGTTGCCAGACATCAATATGGCTTCCTTAAAGTTTTTTGGAGAGCCTCAGGGAGTCTGATTCAGTAGACCTTGAGCAGAATCAGGAAATAATATTTCTAAAGTGCTTCGAGGATCCTGATGGAAAACTGGATATGTTCCAGTATGAGAATGGATAAGATAATTCCTAAGCTCCCTTTCAGTTCTAAAAGTCTATGAGTTTGTGACTCCATTTCACCCTCTTCAAAACTTCAGTGATTTTACACACACACACACACACACACACACACACACAGTCTTAAAAAAAAGGTTTTTACGCACCGCAGCCCATGTGGAAAAATTCAATTCGCTTGTGATTATAGGCAACATCATTTTATTTTAACAATTTCCCTCTCTAATGCTGCTCAGGTAGTTTGAAGAAGTGTCCAAGAAATGAAAAAGCTGAGAGGAATTAAATAAACATTTAGCCAAGTCAATGCACAACCTTCCCCCTCCCACCTGCCCGCCCTTCTAATTCCTTCTCTTCTTTCTGGGCTCAAACATTTAAGCAACACGCAAGAGAAAAATGCTCTCCCTTTAGCCCATTTCTGAAATGATTCTATTTTTAAACACTGCAGTTCATCTCAATTGTGCTCAAATTCAATTCACTTGTGATTGTCTGCTGTATTATTTTCTTTATCAATTTCTCCCCAGACTCAGTGGGGTAGCAATTGAAATTTGAAAGCTTGTGGGGGAAATAAAGTCCAAAATAGTATTGAGGAAAATGTGTCTGGAGTCTGTTGGCTGTGAGGAGCCTTGCTTTCCCTCATCAGCCAATCCACTTTCATCCATAGTCTCTTGATAAACACCATCCAGACAAAATGACTTAAGAATAAATTTAAATTGATTCTTCCATCATCAAAAGGCTTCTTTTCTCCCTGGCCTTAAAATATTTTCTTTTCTTTTGTTGCATCATGGGCTGAATGCTTTGGCTGAGATTGCGTGCTTTTGGTTGCTAAATATTTGCTGTGCTTTAAGTAAAGTTGGCATGTGTCCCTGCAAGGGATGTTGGCCTCTGGAATCCTCTTGGAATGGAAAGATAGCGCTCATTCTATTCCCAAACTGGTTTGGCCTTAGAATACAATGAGAACTTATTTCTAATATAAAAGCCCTTGTTAGTATCATATTTGTGAAACCTGTGAATTCATCTAATCGCTAATTCCATTCTAATTTCTGCCACCCAGAATTCAATGTAAAAGTAATCACCAACTATATAAGGGGCAATGAAGGGAACAGGAATTAATAAGTGCAGGGTCCAAACACCAGTGCGGATGTACAGTTTTCATGCTTATTCATGCACATGCACAAAAGAATTATTTCTCGTTCATGTCCCAGACCCCTCATTTTATGGTGTAAATGCACACACTAAGGTAACTGACTCCTCTGCTGTGGCCTGTAACTTCCTCACTGTATGCTCCTAGCCTGTTCTGTTGAATCCCATTACTTTTACAATACTTGCTTCTTTGTATTGTTGATTACTTTGGTTTGCTTATGTTTGGACATTGATGTTGAAAAGAGTAGAGTGATCCACTGAATTTCAGGAGATTTATTTTATGGGTGGGTAGAATAAAAGAGGCTAATCAGTATATTTTCTTCCAAACACGTTGAACACATCCAGATCTTTGTTCAGAATGTAACCTTGCATCTGTAGCCGTGATCAATTCAACTCTGCTTTCAATGGATTTCTTTGTTCTTTCTCTATGCTGCTCATTAAAAATGTGTCTTTTCTTCATAATCTGCCACCTACAAGAAGTCTTCTGTGGCCACATACATTCCCACTACTCAATGTGTTCTTGTTTACTTCTCATGCTCCTTAATGTTGCCAGTACATATGTCATGCTTCCCTAGGTGAACTCTGTGCCCCTGCGTGGCCAAACTGTATCCTAATCTCCTTGACAATGCATGGCACAGAGTTGACACATGTCAGTTGCTTAAGTATCTGTGGAATATAAGGTGAATGATAACAATTTGTTGAACTCTCATGTGCTAAGCACATTATACGTGTTATCTAACAACAACTCTATACATTAAATACCATTATTATTCTATTTATAAATGCAGAAGTTGAGCAGTGAGATGGTTTAAATGGTGTACCAAGTGTTGCAGCTGGGATATAATAACAGGGCACTGCCTCAGACTGAGCAGCCTATGAGGAGATGATGTTTCTCTCCAGGTCTTAGCTCTGTGATTTATTCTTTCATTTCTTCTCTGTTTCTCCTCACCATAATCACCCTCTTGGGCGGTGTTTTATTGTTAAAAAAAAGATCTGTGGGTTGGCAGAAATTCGTCATGGAAGGGCTTATAGGAGAGCGATGTTAGGGGTAGGGGGTGAGTAAAATCACACCACAGTTAGCCGAGGCACCTGGATTCCAAGTGATTTAATTCCATAAAGACGGCAGTGTTTTTCAAACCTGGAAAAGGCATCAAAGGTGGGATTTTCACTTACAGCATCACACGTGGGACAGGGACGACAGAGTTTGTTAATGCTGTCTAATCAGGTCACTCACCTGGGCCCACTTGACACCCGAATCCACTCCAGCCCCCTGTGCTCTCACAGCAGAAGTGACAGCATACTTCCCCTCTCGTGAATTTACATAATTGTTAAGCATCAGTGACGCCATTGCTTTTCCAAATGATTGTTGGAACGTGATTAGCTATGACAAATCCCAGAATAAAATACATCTGTACATGTGCTGCCTTTATAAATGTCTGAGAACAAAGACAATGGGAAAACATCTGAGAGGAGCAGGTGAACAAACATCTGCTGGATCAATAGCCCTGACACAATTACCCTCCTTAGGAGGCAAGCCTTAAAAGACCCCAAACAAGATTTTATTCACAAAGAGACTGAAACAAAGGAGATAATACTTAAAAAGTACTTTCCAAATTATAAGAAACTGTACAATTGTGAGGTATATTGTTTGAGCAGTTCTTTAAAAAAAACACAACCCTATTTAGCGTCTTCAGTATTTCTGAGGTGGTGAAACACAAAGGAAGATGCCTGTGGCTTTAACATGTTGAGACCTATTAACATAGAAGAGAGAAAAACTGCAGGAATGAAAGAGCTTAATCTGTGATTATCATTGGAATGATCTACACATTGAACAAGCCTCTGACAGGTTCCCTACAACCTGCTAACAATGCAGTCTTATTATCAGAGTCTTTCCTGTTTGAATTGTGGAGTTTAGGTCAGAAGGACAGTCTAGTTTCAGGAACGCAAATGTTCTTTCCTAGTCCTGAGAGTGGGAAGCCCATGGGCAACCCAGCTGTACATATTAATGTGTAGCCTAGATAGGGCTGGTGGGACAGTGGTGAGGGATGTGAGCTACAGGAGCGTCTAAAAATGGGTGCAGCCATGTTGCCTTTCTGCAGTTCTTCTAAATTGGTGTCGTGGTGGCCCAGAAGGAATTGTGATGTCCCTCTCTGAGCTAAAAACTCTAAGCACTAGCACTAGGTTGCTTTTCTAAAGCACCTTTTTTTGTGGCGTACAGAGTGGATTGCACAGGCACTCTCTCTCTCTCTCTCTCTCTCTCTCCCTCCCTCCTCTTCCCCTCTCCCCCAACAAAATTCACTGAGCCTTTGTTATGTGTCGGATATTTGGAAGTGTATTTCCAAAACACTGAGAATAGTAAGAGTCCTGATTGAGGATAAAAGCTCAATAGAGATGGGGAGTGCTTCAGTTATTTATTGCCATGTAACAAACCACTCCCAATACTTAATGGCCACAATGACATTTAATCTCACGATTCTTTATCTGAATGGCCTCACTGGGCAGCTCTGCCACATGTGGCATTGTGTGGGCAGCAGCCTGCTGCAGGCCCAAGATGGTAACATCTGAGGTGATGAAATCCCCAGCTGGTGGCTGGTGCTTGCTGTCAGGGGGAGCTCAGAGACAACGGGGCAGTATTGTCAGAGGTGGGCTCCTTGAATCTCCTCTTGGCCTCTCGACACAGCACAGTGGCTGGGATCCCAGGGTAGATTTCTACCTATGAGAAAGTGTAAGTTGAAGATCTCTTCTAAGGCCTGGCCTCAGACATTTACATAGTGTCCCTTCTGCTGCTCCTCACTGATTAAAGGGAATCCAGGGCCAGCTAAGATTACAGGGGAAGGGAAATAAGCCACATTTTTTCTGTGATTGGAGTCAGAAAACTCAACAAAACTGAAATAAATTATGGCTGTTTTTGTCCACGCTGTGCAGGAAGGCAGGAAGGAATATACCTGGGATGTATTTTTAGAAAAAGAGGTCTTATCAGCAGATCACTGATCAAGGTTTAATTCTATGCGTGTGTATCTGTGGTTGGGAATGGGATAGGGGGGGAGATGCTCTTTAATTTCTTACATACTCCATGGGAAATTCGAAAGGTGGTAAGAGGTTGGTGATCCACATACACAAAGCCAGAGTGCGTGGGCTCCATTCTCAGAGGAAGCCCATGTGTCCTGCCCTCATGCCTGTGGGTCTGAGCTGGGGGTCTCAGGGCTGCAGCCCCTCCTCCAGCTGGGCTTCCATGCCAAGGCTCTGAGAAGTGCACCGTCATCAAGGGTTAGGGGATCCTGAACTCAGGGGATGACAGGCATCCTAGCGGCAGTTACAGAAAACATGAAATAAGTATCTCCATTATCATTTTCCTAACTTTAGTTCTATTTTTAACTCCTTATTACACATGAAGACCATGTTTCCAGTTCCTTATAATACTAGTCTTTGTGTAGGACCTTGTGTGCTATTCCATAGTAGGAATAAAGTCAAAATCACAACTTTGTTTATATATAAGTTCAGTTTGTTTACCTTGGGTACAACATCTGATTTTCCATACTATTGCAAAGTTTATCTATAATGCTAAAAACTGGCCCAAAGCTGTTTTACTGGTTATAAGGAGAATGTAGTAAGAATATGGATAACTGGTAGGACTCAAAATGCCACCGAATGCTTGTGTCATCATTGTATTCAAGGGAATATATACATTTTCAAAGGAATACATCCTTATACATACATACATACATACACACATATATATATATATATATATATGCATATGATGCATATTGATGTTCTGTCTTGAGGAGAATGATAATCCAAGAAATATTTGTTAAATTATTTGAGCCAAGCTACTTACTTGCCTTCAGTTAACTCACATCACAAGAAAGGTGATTAACCTCTGATTCAAGAATCAGCGTACTGAGCTCTTAGTCCCATTTCTTGCTCTGAATAAGTCATAAAGAAATGCTTCACTTTTCCAGAGGTCATGTTTTTAGCCACCCCATCCGCACAAAGCAACTGGAATTAAATAGATTTCTAAGAAGCAAAATAGCTCTCACAAATCCTGTGCTCTTTCGCCTTTCCATGAGATACGACACTGCTTTCACAACAGAGGAGACTTAGCATGGCTAGTAAAGTTAAGCTTCTTAGGAGAGATCATTAGAAAATAGTGGAACAGTGAGGACTTTAGCATATAGACAATGCGGTGTAATGGTAACACTGTCATATGTCAGTAGCAGTTTCACGTCTGAATTTGTTTCACCTTGCTGGTCTCAGTTTCTTCATATGTGTAATGGGGATACTTCATAGGGATTCTGTAAAGTCTTCACATTACATGGAATAGTGCTGTGAAACAGAACAAATCAAATTGCCTTTTAAAGATATGGGAAACTCATTTATACTAAATAATTTCGTAATAATATTGGAAAAATAAGTCATCACTCTGTATATCTACATTTCTGTATTTTATTTTATTCCTAGCAGAAATACCATGTCCACAAGCTGATGACATGAATAAGATGAATAGATTCAGCTCATCTTTGAACTCCATGGAGGATGTATCGTAAAATACAAACATATATTCAGATAAATACACTCAGATATATGTGCACACACAGGAAATTTCTACTATCTTAGGAAGTGTGAAAAGAAGGAGCCTGGAAACTTTGTTTACTCGTGAGTTTTGTTCATTTTCTGCCAGCAGAATAATAATTGAAGAGAGGTACTTTCACTGTTCTCCATGTCTGAAATTCTGAAGCCTGGAAGCCATCTGAATTCTCCTTTTAGGTTTGGACAGTTATTTGGGAAGTGGCATAGGAAAGTAACTAATCACAGCATGTCCTGAGGAAGGAAGCAATACAGAGATTTCTATCCTAAGGTAGTGAACAGAATTCAGGCAACTTCTGAGAGTCAGATAACTTCTAAGAGGTTAGACTCAAGATTGAAATGGGATATTTAGCCAGGTCCATGTGCTTCACTCTGCTGTATGACTGACTGATTTATTATTTTGTCTTTAGAGAGTGGATACAATCCCTGCCTCTTGGACTAGGTTATTTTAGGCTGCAGGTTGTAAGACTAGTTTAATGAAAACTTTCATAAAGTTAGAGAGTCAAGGTTAGGTAAAGATAAAGGTGAATTTAGACTTAGACGGCGAGATGGAGAGGTGGGATTAATGGAATTCCTGGAAGTTTTGCTTTATTGGTGTGCTCAACATAGGCAGTGGTCCTCATCTAATTAGTAGATTTCTATAAAGAAAAGGCTTGGCCATGCTCTTAGGTTAGATTCTATACCTACACTTTCCAGTGAAATTGCTGCTAGCTGCTTGTGTCTCTTAGCACTTGAAATGTGGCTGGGTCATGTGTATATATCTGTAAGTGTAAAACACATGCCAGATTTCAAAGACTTTGTTTGAAAGAAAGAATATAGAACATCATATTACTAATTTTCATATAGGTTGCAAGTAGAAATGACAGTATTGTGGATCTAGAGCTATCAAACAAATTATTAAAATTAATTGCACATGCTTCTTTTCACATTTTTGTGTGCCTACTAGAAAATCTAAAATTAAAGATGTGGCTCACAACATATTTGTGTAGGATATTCTGTTCTACACAGTGACAGACTCAAAATATAGGTAAGGCTTATTCCAACAAGCTAATGAGTCTACTAACTTGTCACATCCCTTCTAGGAACCTGTTTGCCCGAATATAACATAAAGAATATGTGGGTAGAATATTGGTAGTAGATAGGAAAGTTGGAATTTGAGAAGGGAAAAAGGAAGAGGAGATAGAGTAGGAAATTAAATTGAGTGAGTAGTGGGAGTAATGGGTAGCATAAACAACAGTATGCTTATTGTTTTTTGTTTTGCTTATTGTTTTCCAGTTTTGGAAACAGGAAAAAAGACCGGAGACCAAATACACTCAAAACTGTTAGGGAAAGAGGATTAAGATGTGGATGAGAGTCTGATGAATTTGTGTCAAAACTATGTACTGGGTTTCAAAATTATCATTGGTATAACTTAGGTGACTGATTAAAGTAGTTTTGTGTATCAACTATAAATGCAGATAAAATGTTCTACCACCACCCAACCTACACCTAAGTTATGCTGAGCAAAACACAGTTGTAAAAGTTAAATTTTTCTGTGTCAAGCAGCTGACATACTCTGTATCTCTTGAGTTACCTAAAGGGCCAGATCACTGCAGACATTGGACCAGATCATCTGTAAGTTTGCTTTTAGTTCCAGCAATCTAGGCTTAATTTCCTGTGGACAGGACTGTGGCCAGTACTGTGGACAGCCTACTCGGAGCATGAGTGCGGATGGAAGGCTTAGGTTCCTTCAGAAAGAGCTAGTGTTGAAGAACAGCACCGTGAATGGATAACTCAAGTAAGAAAAGCAAAATGGACTATAGAAATTGAAGGATAGGAAATACTTTTTTTCCTCCTTATGCCAATTTTCAATCGTATTCCTATAGTTGATTCACAGAACAATCCAGTTATCTTGGATTAATGATTGAGAAAACAAAAATCTCAAAAAATTAACTATGCTTAGTGCACATAAAGAAGACAGTGATAGACCTGGGATTGTGCATCTAAGGTTGAAACTGTTTACTTGTTCAGGCAAGATATATAGGGCAGCGAGCATTTTACCTGAAGAGAACTTCTTTTCGGCAAACTTCTTACAATCTTAAAGCACCAGGCTGTAGAAATCGACATTTTCTTTAAGAGAGTGGTCTAGTGAGAAGGTTAAGAGGATAATTACAGACAAGTTAACTTGATTAATATATCAGCTCAGATACTTGTGAGTTGCTTAACCTCTCTGCAATTTTCTCTCCTCATCCTGGACATGATGACCTACATGTAAACTTATCACTTGCGCTCAGAAAAGAGTTACTACATGTGAAATGCCTAACAGAATAACTGACAGAGTAAACACCAAGTGTTAACTGTTATAATCCTCAATGGCCTATGAGGATTTGGCTATATAATAACATATTACTAACTCTTGAAAGCTGAATTTTCCTGGAAATCTGATTCTGAATGGAGAGAAGTGTTCAGGAAGTTTATTTTGGAGTGCTGTTGGAATCAACTCATTCAAGGAAGCAGAATCCGGAAGGAAGCGAGATTTGCCAAAGGGAGAAGTTAGGTTGTGATGGAGTTTCAGTGCGGATTTCTGCTGACTTATGGGGAACTCTGATGCTGGGATGGCCCTTTGGGCTTGTCCAGAGTTAGAGTGAGGGGCTGGGCCTTGACACCCCCGTGTTAACCAGTCAGTGGGCGCGGTTTACCTTGGGGAAGGGGCGTGTCTTTGGATAAGGTGACTCTCTTCAGCAAGGCAGTTCATGCGGAAGGCTGTGAGTTAGCACTCCCAGCAGCTAGGAACTCAGTTCACTTCCGAAAGCCCTGGGCAGCATTGCAGCAGCCCCTGAACTCATCATGGACACCGTTACCACTTGTCAAGGAGCACTCAGCATCCAGGAAGGCAATCAAGCCCTTGGATTTTGAGGGGGATCCAATACAAACACCCCTTTTATTTTTCTCCTGAGTTTGAAACCATTGAGAAACAAGATACGGGAATTATACACATGGAGTTAAAATGTCCATTTTACTACTGATAAAGGTGAATTGTTAAATGTGTATTTATGTCGTTCAGTAATCCCTCTATATAATATACCTTCTGTCTGGAATTGAACATATCCCCGAATCAGCAGGCCTCCCTCTGCCATCAGGGCCTGACACGGGGCCTGGAACGCATATCCCTGAACAAGCAGAGACCACGCAGGTCCTCAGGGCAATCTGTGCAGAAAAAAAGAAACAGCCCTAGAAGTAATTGAGTTTCATACACTCAGTGCCTTCTCCTAATTTCATCAGAGGTCATGGAAGAAAGCAGAAAGTGTTTCCATGCCTCTCTCTCATGGGGAGTAGAAAATGAGAACATTTATCATTCTTCAGAAATGAGGAGTGGGATTTAAGCATTCCTTCTTAATTCTGCTATTTCCTCTGTCTACCTTTGGTCTCCCCTGGAGGCTTTGTGTCCTCAAAATAGCTCAACAGAAGATGTTACCTTCCTTGGCATCTTCTAACAAGGTCCTTCTGTCCCTGAGGCTAGCTTCAGGCTTCTAAAAACAGTGTGCAGCAAAGAATCTGAACTTTATAGGCACACGATACTTTTTCTTTTCTTCACATAGCACATAGTTTAAAGATCCAAATTCTACAAGACTAATTAGGAAAAATAGTACTGTCTTCCCACCCCGATTCAATTGCTATTTCAGAAAATAGCAGCTTTGAGAGGTTTTCACTTTCCTTTCATGGTTTTGCTATCTACCTTCATGTTTCTTAACACCGCGTTCACACTGGCATGTCCTGATTTTTCCATTGAGAGCATTACCAGTTGACTTCCCACGAAGGAAAAGGAAGTGCTATGTGTACTGCTGCTCACCTTTCACATGTGCACTTCCCATCCCCTATCCTACCACCGTTATTGTGATGCAATTTTGGTTAGATCAGAATTAAGACATTTTATCATTGTGACTGTGTTAGCGTTATTCACAATTAAGCCATGTGCTGTACCATGCCTACTTTTTCTTTCTTGTAAAACTTCTTGATTTCCCGGGAATTAAGAGTAGTCTTATCTTTTGTATGTTTAGTCTTCCATGGTCTTACCACCAAGTCATCCCTGAATTGTTATCTATAGTGTATAACTTTCTTCTCAGTTTGCTAAAACACATCATATATTTGATCACTTTCATCTTGAAGAAATCAGTTTTTTTGGTTCTTCTGACCTGCTCCAATCTGAGCTGGCGTTTCTCCAGGACTGCTAAGCTGCTTATTTTTCCATTATCTAGTTGGGGATTTCCTTTATTTGCCTTGATTCCAAGAGCTCATGTCTTTTGATTTCCTGGTTTACTTCCTTATTTTGATGTAACACCTCTTCTAGCCCTTTTCTAAGAAAGGGTATATGAAAGGCAAACCTTCTATGACACTGCATGTCTCAAAATAGTTTTATTTGTACTAGTTACTTAAGTGAGAGTCTGGCTGAGGAAAGAATTCAAAATGGGACATAATTTTTCCTCAAAGTTTTAAAGGCTTTGCTTCTTTATATTCTAAAATAAAGTACTACTTCTGAGAAAGTCTGAAGACTTTCTCATTCTCAATTCTTTGAATAGCTTGCTTTTTTTTTTCTTTTATCCCTTCCATTTTTAGATTTTTCTTTTTATCTGGTGTTCTAAAATTTCATGATGTTGTGCCTTATAGTATATTTTATTCATTTGGCAGAGAACTTGATGACATTGTTCTTCTGGGAACTCACATAATCATATCTGGGAAGCTTTTTGAATTATTTTCTTCTTTCTTCTTACTTATATGAAACCTCTTGAAGTAATAGTAACTTTAATTTTTTGTTATTATTTTCTTTTCTATTCTCTGATCCCCATCCTCATTTATTTTCTGGAAGATAACTGTAACTATTCACAGCTGTATGGTCCGGTTCATTTATACAGCTTTTAATTTTTGCCTTCTTGTATTCATTCCAGATATTCTTTGTCCTATGGTTATCCTCTTCATATAACACTGTCACTGTTTGGAGAATGCAGTATTTTCTTTTCTTTTGCTAAGGATATGATTAGAGCAGTTTTCTTGTTTTAAAGTTTTCCTCTCCTAGATGATCCTGTGTTTCCTCCAATATATTCTTACTGTTTGTTTTGTTCTTTGTCTTTTAGATGGTATTTTCATTGGATTTCTTGTGATTTTTTTACTACTTGTTCATTTAAGAAGATGACACACAGAAAGCCTGATTAGGTGTGTATGTTGGTAGATTTTTTATAGGTGGAGCTGCATTTCACTAGGAGCTTTAAGTTTTTTCTCTTGGACTGTATAATTCTGGCTGCTGACATTCTTAGAGCGTTTTGGGAGAAGAATTTCATATGATCTCTCTGCTCTCCACTGTGTCTAGTCTTTAACCCTATCAAGGGATGACATGTCCACCTCCGATCTACCAGCAGAATGTGGGTGGAAAGTTGCCCTGCTGATTCAAGAGAAGAAGGAAAACTCCTGTCTAGCTTCTTAAACATTCTTTAACCTAATCTTTTTCTTAGGGCCATCTTCTCTTCTACTGCTCTAGGTAAATGATACTGGCAATTCTTAAGCTTATAGGAGACTTCGTGTGTGTGTGTGTGTCGGTGGGGTGGGGATAATTTGGGTTTCTCTGTTTTCTCTACTATCAGTTGAGTGTTCAGTGTGTTCACATCTGATAAGTTATATTCTCTAATGCCTTTGCTTTCTTGCTGTCAGCATTTGGTTATTACCATCCTTTTTTCCAATTTCTTTTGTATTTGGGATGCAAATAGTCCTCTTGCTGTTGTTTTAGTCAGGTTTCTAGAGGGTGGCAGAGATAAATGTGTTGGCTCAATATGCCATCTTGAACAAAAATGTCTTTTTTCATATATCAATGCTATATTCTCCCCAGATGCATGCATTTACTCCCTTTTCTCTATCTCCCATACATTCCCATCTTTATGTTTAGTAAATATGTATTTACAAATCTGAGAGTCCTCTCAGTCTCTTAATATTAATATCCAAAACAGAAACTTGATTTTTCAGCTGCTTTCTCCTTATAAACTATCCAGAGCAGGTCTTACACATTTCATCTTAATGACTACTTTAGACCCAAAATAATTTTTATTGATAACAGTAATATGGTAATTCATTATGGTATGCTGTTACCCAAGTGCTAATTAAAAGGAAAGATAGTTGAAGGATAAAGGAGGGCTTGAAAGCATATCACACAAAAGTTCCTTCCTAATATATTTCCTGTCTATCACACTTATTACTGCAGGGTGGGTTGACAGGTTAATTATGTACTAGGCAGGAGAGCTGGTACAGAGGATGTTACACTCTCAAAAGCAAACACTTATATCATTTTACTTAAATGTAAGACAAACTCACCTTGATGAAGGACTGCATTTAGTGATTATATGTGAGGCGACCTCCCTACCTATAGATTACAGATGGCGCCTAGTTAAATGTTACGCCGCAGAGCAAATACGTAAATGCTGACCCTGCAGTAGCTAGCTGTGACTCATACGTAGGGATTCTGTTAAAATTTGCAAATTTGCTTTATTCTCTCACTGCTGAGGATTATGCTTTCGCCATTTCCTTCTCAAGCCATAGTTTTAAATAGCACATCTTCCATATGATGTTCATACACATATCATTGAAAAATACTATATCCATAATATTTATTTATTTTAAAATATGAGAATTTGTTAATTCACTTAGGGAGGACCTTTACCCCATGAAGGAATCCTCTTTCAACATCCTGCTTGTGGCCCCCATCCTGCTCTGCCTGATTTTAAAAAGTATCTGGGCCAAGAAGCTCATCTCCACCTGGGAGAGCTCCCTGCACCATTTGAGAGTCCCATTGGTATGTTCTGGTTGCTATTGTTTTGTTGTAGATTGAGAAGATACTTTCTTGTAATTTCTTCCCAGTGACATTAATTCTTGCTTTCTGGACTTACGCATCAACTCCTAACATCTTTCACAGGATGTTATGAAACCTCTGTTCACTCTTCTGCATACCTATTCAATTTCATTCATAGTTTCTACTTGTCATTTTCCCCAGAATCTTCTTTACATTAGTTGCCATTCTGTGGAAAGCTTGCCATGATCCTCTAAATGAATAACTCATAGCTCAACATAATACTTAAGATGAATAAATATACAAATCAGAGTGAACCTATACATCTTGTTGCCATGAGTTTTATACTTTTCGTGGTGTAAGCTAGCATCCCAATGGCTGTGCTAGCAGCAGCTTTCCAATGTATTATGTGGCTTTTATGAAACACAGAGACCCTGTCCCCTCAACTCACCTATTGCTCTCCAATAAACATGATTTTTCTATTTCTCATCACAATCTTTTCAGACTGTAGGAAAACACAAACAACATGCTGCTTTGTGACAGCCTCCGATTTTCTCTTGCAAAAATTCCACTTCTTCCCAAATGGGTACAATTTTTTAAATGTGTAGACTGCACTTAGATTTTATTTTAATACATGCTTCTTCACTCTTTGGCATCCAGAATATGGTGAATGGTTGATAATCCTTAATTCACTTCAATTTAACCATCAGATAAATATTTATGAAACACATACAACTCCAGGTACAGTATTTAGCCCTGCTGGGACATGTATTAGAAAACCAAGGAGGATCCCTGTTTTTGGGAAAAGACAGAATATGACAAAGTAGCTCTCATGAAATGACAACTGCTGTGGAAGGCATTTTGGAGATATACTACAATGACAGGCAGGATGGTTCTCTCAGCCTTCCAGGACATTCTGAATATGCTTTGCCTTTGGGTGGCCAAAATTACACTACAGGGCTATGAGTTGGTATGATGTTTCCACATCTTGGCCTGACTCAACAGCTTATGAATCATAATGCTACCCAGCAACTGCTGGCTCATTTATATTGCTTCATCTGTATCATCAGATGTTCAACTTTGAGAAAAAAAAATAGTAATCAGGGGAGAACAAAGCCAAAGACATGTTATTTAGTTTTACTAATCTCTGAAGCCCAAGAACGCTGCTATTCCTCTCCTTTCATCCTTAACCTAAGTGCAATGATTTTTTTCCTTGCATAACATTTTCACATTGCAATTCTGTTTGATCCTTATAGTTACATGGTGATGTAAGTAGAATAGAGGTTGCCATCTCCACTTTACAGATGGAAAGACTGAGGTGATGTGACTTAGTTGACCAAAGTTTCAGGACCAGGATGTGGCAAAGCCACAGGTTTCTAACTCCCAGGTTTTTCATTCCACTGAAAGCCCATCTGGGAGGCCAGGCATTTTCCTGTCTCTCCAGTATGCATGTTGGAAGAGAGAACTTTCAGGTGGAGACCACAACTCAAAGGTGTCATGCATAGCTTGTGAATTTTACTGAGTCCGTACTCAGCACAGACCCAAAAAAGCAGGTGTGTGAGACATGCTGGGCCAACCTAATTTAGACCTTCCTTCCTGGAAGCTAAGCCATTGAAACCATGTGATGGATTCTTTTTAATATGGTATTATTGTCAGGGAATAGCTTCAGTATGCACTGTAAGCATTAAATGCTAAAAATAATACCAGCAATTATAGATTGTTCTGACACAAGAAGAGTAAAATTATGCTTCTTAACTGCATTGCCTTTAGCCAATAAAAATGCGAAATCACTTTTCTGGAAACTGTTTTCCTCTGTGCTACATTACCAAGAGATGGCAGCATTCCATCCATCATTCAGCAACTGTATATTCCTTGCTTGAGAACTGAGATTCCCTCTTTTCCCAATGAAATGTTGAGTACAAAGAATAAAATCTAAAATATGAATCTGCTTCATAATCACCCATTGTCACACAGTCACACAGCTCTAGATTGCCCAGATCAAAGCTTAGGTACTACTGATACATAACAGTAAAGATTCAAATGACCTGTTTAAAAATAATACATGGTATACAGTTGACAGTAGTATACAAAATTCACTGACTGATGATTCTAGAAGGGAATGGTGATATATGATTCCTCCTTGGATGCACTCGGAGGCTCTTATTTGCAGGCTTCTCTTTTGTGCAGACACTTGGTAATTCGAAGTCAAAGTACTGTGTTAGTAAAGACAGAGCCATTCTCTGTTACACAGCTTGATATTCTGTTTGGAGTTTGGCATTTGTCTGGCAATGGAAAATTTTAGTAAGTGTAACATCACAATGTACCAGTACATGCTAGTCAATGAAAGGAGCTTCACATATGTGATCACATCTAGGGAGAGGAATTCTTTTTAAGGGGAGATTCAGAAATGGCCAGGAAGTTAAATATTTCAGAGCTTCAGCTTGTCAAAAAACTTCTTTAGGTTTTTTTCCTTTTTTTTCATAATTGAGCTTTTATTTTATGACAGAGGTCAATGGCAAAGTAATTTTGATGCATTTCTCATAACAAAAGTGGATAGTTTTAAAGCATGTGGATATATTGCTAGTCTCCCTTTTTCTTTTCTTTTTGTGACTGTATAGTTATTATTATTTTTTTAAACAGTAATTGTCTTCCATCACCAGATACCACAGATTTGTCATATAGTTAACTTGTCAGCTAATGACCTCTGACTGTGAAATACTTTAGACACAGTTTGGAAACTGCGGATCCCCACTGATAAGTCTCATTGCTTTCTGCTTTAAGGGAGGTCATCACAACCTCAATGGATTGGACAAACATGGAGCTGGGAAGCACCTGCATTATTTATCTTCCTTTTACTCAAGAGATGACTCATTTATTCCAGAGTGGAAAGAAGGCACCAGAAGCTGCACAGCAAGTTAGTGATAGAGACAGCCATCCCTAATTCCAGCCTCCTAACTTCCAAACCAGTGTGTTTTCTATGACACTGTGTTACATTAACAAATGTTCAGAAAATGACACCCCTTGGGGTGAGCCAGTGCTACCGCCCCCTATAGGTATCCTAGTTAACTGGATTGGAGTTATTTGGGCCATCATTAAAAAGCAAAGTTTAGGCAAAAGAAGCAGATAAAGCAGAAGGAACTGATGGATCTCTGCAGAGCGAGGGAAGGTGCTGGTGGCTTCTGGTTGCTCACTGAGAAGGCATGAGTCCCCTATCATAGACCAGAGGTCTGAATAGCCTCAGTTTATCTACATGTCTGGAAGCAGGAATCTCAATCTCTTGCAGGAAATCCTATGCTTTTTGGGTCTTTATACTCCTAAGACAGAGGGTCAACTGAGGCAGACCTCAGAGAGCTTGCCAATTGTTTTCTGTAGATGGGAGCATTTTTCCTAAGCAAACTAGTAGTTCTGGACAAGAGGAACATATGCTTCCCTTTTGGGAGAGGCCAGGCTGAGTTACACCCAGATCAGGGCCCAGCCACAGACTTGTTGAAAAGTGTTATAGGTGCCACTGCAGTCATGGAAGGCCTGAAGAAAGACTCCTCCATGGCCACTGACCAAAATAACTGACTTTCCTTCAGGTGAGGGGATCCCGGTGACATAGGACATTTATTGGTAATTCATGTAGTTTATCTCCTCAGTTTTCATGCACATGGACCCAGGGATTTGGAGTGAGTAGGAAAGGAGTTTTCTCCTACAAAGCTGATTTCCCTCCCACAGGGAAGTCATGATGGGGGATTATTATCCAAAGGCCTGCATAGGAGGCTCTAGTTCTCATCCAAGGTCCAAATTAGGAAAAAATGAGCAATTCTTGATGATAATGATAACCTTTTGCTATGTATCTTATTATTCTGAATACTTTTTTGTATTAATATTTATTCCCCACAACAACTCGAGTGGAATTGCTACTATTATTAATTCCGTTTTGCAGATGAAACTGAGCCACAGCAAGATTAAGTTTTTGAAGTCACACAGGTAGTAAATGCTGCAGCTAGGATTTGAACCCATGGACCAACTTCAGACTCTGCTTTTAGGTATACCATACCATCCCTGTGCCTATTTCTGCCCCCATCATGGGTAGCATTTTCCTTTTCTCCTTAGAAAGTCAAAATGCAGCTAGTTGTAGTGTGGCCCACCTCTTCCTTATCTGTAGTGCCAGAGAATGGGACAACCAGGGAGTTTGTTCCTGGCTTGGGGGTTTGCAGGCTCCCTGATACGGCCGTAGGTGGGGCTCAGCCCTGAGTACAGCGGCCTCCTTGCTGAGCTTGTCCTTCCTCAGACGGCTGCAGCCAGTCCACTGCAAGTGACACTGCTTCACGTCAGGCCTGGGCGCTGACGCCAAAAGGCGATCCACCAGGCCTTACTCTCCCACGAAACAGATCATAGGGGCACTGATTTTCCAACATGCTCCAGAGTCATTTTGTGGACAGACTTTACCTGTTTGAGTCCATCAAGTTTATCTCACTTTCATTTGTTGCTAGAAACAGAAATGAGACTCTGATTTACACTTTTATCAGAGAGTAAACTTTTCAGCCATTGGTTTCCAAAGAGCTTCCTTTGGGAAAAGGGAGGAAGGTAGCCCCCTCATGAGAACATTCTAAGGACTTCTGTCCACCTCCCCACTTAGTTCAGCCCAGACTAAATAAAGATAGACCTCAATAAACCTCTAGCTCCTCCTTTAACCTCTGGAGCTACTCACCACTCTTTTCACCTAGTAGTTTTGATCTGACCTCTGCTTCCCAATCTTTACCTGTCTGTCTTTCCCCCACAGAGCTGAACTGAGTGGAGTTGAGTTTATCTGTTCATGAATCCTTCCGTTGAAGAAGCTTGCCAAGGTAACCTCTGCCATCTCTATGTATTTTATCTGTAACCGTGCGTGCCTAATACTAACAGCACAACTTAGCTCCAACTACTTAACAGTTTGCAAGAGGAATTTTACTACTGTGTAAAGCTTCCAGAGACCTAGGAAATACTTTATGGCACAAATTTGACAAAAGTCTTAGGAACCCCTTCATTACTGAGTGTGAATAATGTAATAGAAAATGATGCATTTGTAGGAGTGAGGTGTAGAGGCCTCAGCCTTGGACAAGAGTCAGATTGATGAGTGCGTTAGGGCAAGTGGCTAGGTCATAAATGCCTTACCCATGTTCCTTACTTCTGTGTCTTTGGGCTCAGGACAACCTAAATTCATGCTATGTGCCGCACATTGATATAAGAGAGAAAACTAAACATTGAAGTCAGTCAAGCCTACTTCCAAAAAACATTCATTTCCTTGGTTACTATAGGGGTTCAGTTACAAGGCTCAATATTTCTTATAGCAATATCCAATTGCTAGAAAAAAATTATTCATTCTATTAGGCTCCATTATCCTGCAGGTGTCTATGGTTACCCTGCTCTGGAAGAAGATTATGAGAGAATCCCTCTTACATTATGTGCCTCATCTTAATGAAAGAGTGGTATCATGTATTGACATTCAATATAAGTCAATAACTGTACTAAGAATTTTAGCCATGTTTTTCTCATTTAAATTTGAAAAAACCCTATAAGTTAAGTACTATTAATTATTCCCACTTTACAGATGAGAAACTTACCCACATCACATAGCTAGTAAGTGGAAGAACAAAGCTTTGAATCTGGAAAGTCTGACTAAGAAGGCTGCACTAGAAAGAAACAATTATGCCTCTCCTGTGTCTCCATGGGATTTTAATTTCGTCCTGGAGTGAAGGCCCTACATGCGTTGTCCTTTATGCCCTTGAGGCCTGAAACAGGAAAGGTGCATCCGAGATCCTTAATGATGTTGACTTAATGATACTTAATGATGTTGGGCTTACTGGCCATTCTCAGTGAATCCTTCCTTGCCTTACCTGGTAGGTATAAAATAGTTTTTAGATTGCATTCTACTCTTTTGACTCTGTTTACTTAGACCTCATGCCATATTTGTTTTTTGTATAATGTTTTCATATATACACCTATGAGTTCCTTAGGAGTAGGGATTTTATCTTTTGCTTCATTTACCAGCTAAGTCCTTTGAACAGGGATGACCTTATAGTGTGTATGTATCTAAATGTATACATACACAAACATATACATTATTATATTCAGTGATGACATTGACCTAATAGAAACATCGAAAAAGAAGACATGAGCATGAGTTAAGGCATGGCTTGGAGTGTGTCACAGCACGTCACCCTGGGGCTGACTTGCTCAGTTATGAGTGATCTGCCTATGCTTTCATTCCTTTCTGTGCTATGCCTTTTGCAGTACCTGGTGTATCTTATAGCAATTGTGTCTGTTCAATTTTCTCTCTTTCTTGTTGGAAGATGGTCTTTAGGAAGGTAAATACCATTTATCCACAGAACTCAGCACATGATTGCTCATTAAATATTTGAGAATGATTGAAAGTGCTTATCTCTGGTTATCCACATCTTTGGATGCTAAGTACTCTGCATGACTCACTTGGACTGGATGAACTAAAGCACAACCTTGAGACTCAAGGCTGACGAGCACATGAAAACTTTTCAGAAATACATGGAAACTATGCTATGTGGCATTCTCATCAACAGCAATACAAAACAGAATGAACTTAATTCTGTGTGGAAGAATTTTTAAATGCTTCTCCTTCTGATCAATTCTTAGAATTAACAGATAGAGAATTGTGTATATGACACTGACATTGATGTCCTCCAAAGGCAGTGGACTGGACCTCCTTGTAGTACAAGTCCTGATTGATTGACTCAGTACGTAGACATGATTAAGGCAGAGTCTGTGAGTTTTGGGGCCACTGGTGAAGGTCACTACCACAGGGGTACAAGATAGCAAACTGAGTTTCACAGATGCTAATGGCAGAGCCATGTGCTTGATTCCCGGGATTCCACAATTCAGGGAAAAAGCTGGAAATCTTTAATTTTCAAGGTGGCAGCAGATAGAGGGTTTAATAGGACTCTCTCCATCCAAATAAAACTCCAGTCAGGCTGTGAGTAGTTATCCTCCAGCAGCACAGATATGGGCGGGAACTGGCTGCTCGCTTAGAAATGGCAGCACCAGAAAAAAGCTGCTCTAGGCTGAATAATTATTTCATGTCTGATCCCTAAGTCTAATACCAAGTGAGTGAAGCAAACGTTTTTGTAAAACAAATACCCACATTACACAGATAGGAGCAAGAAGACAAATAAGACGAGGCAGCCAGTTCTGCTGCAGAAACAAGCACAGGGAGGATTGCCAGAGGGCATCAGCTCTGGCGAACAGCGAAACCTTCTCTGTGTGAGATTTGGGGCTGTTGCGAGCTGCTAGCCCCCTCCGGCCCCCACAAGGAGGCCAACACTGAAGGGGATGTTGAGGGCAGCTCCACTTCCAGCACGGCTATGGTGTTTAGTAAATTGATTTCCATTTTTACTGACTGAAAGCCAGCTAGTAGGAGAGTGATTTCTGGGTGCCATATGGACGCATGGATTTCTTTCTAATTAAGTGGCTTGAATATTATCTGTTCTTCTTTATATTAAGACATTTCATTACAATTATTTATACTGCCCCTGGCTGAAACAAACAGACCTATTTGTTGAAAGGTTAAATGAGGAGAGCTGATGACTCCAGTTCATGTTGGGGTAATCAAAAGAGATATGACACCCACATTATTTCAATTATGTTCCAGAAAGCACAGCGTGTCAGGACAGAGTATGGTCTGCAGTGTTGATCAAAGGATGGCAGTAAGGCTCAGATCTCATTCCCAAGCCTGAAGTTCTGGGCTGACAGAACTGAAGGACCTTTGCTATCATTTATTCAAAACCTCTTATTTTGGAAACCCAAGGCTCAGAGAAGGGAGGTGACTTTCCCAAGATCACACAGCTGCGGGCACATTTAAGAATGTTCCAGGTTTTCTGAAACCATTGTGTGAGCTCTCCACTTACCCCCACAGCTTTCCTTCTCCTTTCAGGGGGACTTGTTTCATTTTCTAGATGTGACGTCATGATCACACTGGTCGAATAACTTTGCTCCTTTTCTAAAATACATATATCTTGTATTCTCTAAAGTATATATATATATATATATATATAATATATATATATTAGAAAAGCTTCCAAAAATGGATAGAAAATATGCTATGATATATACATTTATTTTTGTGATGAGAACTTTTAAGATGTACTCCCTTAACAACTTTCAAATATGCAATACGGTATTAACTGTAGTCACCATGCTGTACATGACATCCCCATGACTTGTTTATTTCATAATTGGGAGTTTGTGCCTTTCATATATTGTTTCTGAAAAAAGGAACAGTCAGTAATCTATTACCAGGTGGATATGGTTGATGTAGCACTTATGTGATACAGACAATGGAAAACCTTTCTTCTGCAATTATAGCTGGGTTCCCCAAGACCACTCAGTCCTTGACCTTGCTCTCTGGGCTGCCAAGGGTGGAGGAGCAAGGACAGACGCTGGAGCCAAGTTCTTATCTGATGGACACCTGTCATCTGCTCTCATGAGGCCAACATCTCATAGACAGGCAGGAATCAGTCAACCTACCTACCTCTCTCTTTCTCTCTCTATCTCTATCTCTCTCTCTCTCACACACACACACACACACACACACTCTCCCATATGTATGCATGTGCATGTAAAATCAAATCAATTAGGTGTTATTTGACAATTGCTAAATAATTGATTCCCTAAGTACTACAGCATTTAGGTAAATGGACAGATGTCTTTCCCCTGGATAAGGATTCTTCGAGTTGGTGGGACTTGAATGTTGAAAGATAAAAGGAATTTGGATAATAGAAAACTACAAAGAAGAGAGCACATGATGTAGGACAGAACACGATGTATTGGTGATGGCGGGAGGCTGAGATTAGGACAAACAATTGGCACTGGTCTCACTGGCCTTCAGGGCACTCACGTGGCAGAGGTGAATATGCTGTCAGGAAGGTCCAGGAGATTAAGGTTATAGGGAAGATGCACTAGGGCAGCAAAACGCTGGCAGGTGCACTGGGGTGACATGTTCAATAGTACATTTTTTTGTTAAGAATTAAAATAAACTGGATTCTATGTGGAAGAGCATCTTCCTCTTTGATTGGTAATTTAGAGAGGGAGCTATCTCCACCCTAACTCCCACATCCATCTGGCCCCAACCTTTTCCTCTGTCAATCCAAGTCAGATTTAAAGTAAGAAAAGAAATTCTATAATTGAAGTTGTCTGTTTTTTTGCTACTTATATCTGTCTCCTCAGTGCTGTCTATGATTAAATCAAATATTCAAATAACTGCTAATGCTAGTAGGTACATTTTTTTAGTCTCATACAGCACGCATGCAACAAATATTTATTAAGTCATACTGTGTGCCTGAATTTGGGCCAGGACCTGGGAACTTGAGACAAGAATAAAATAGTGTCTCAGTCCATAAATAGCTTGAATCTAATACAGCAAATAAATGTTGGAAAATATTCCAGATGTGATGTCAGAAATCTGTGCAATGAAAGATGTCACAGGGGAGCATTTAATAAATGTCTGTCGATTGAAAGATCTCTCCTCTGTGCTCCAGGTCCCCTTCTTCCTTGTCTTTCCAAGGCCTGTGCTCCAGCATTTCTCTCTTCCCCCACTGAGATTTCCCGTTCCATTAATAAACGCATCCTAATTATTTCTATCTAAATAATAAGAATTCTTTTCACCTCACATTCTCTTGCATCTATTGTCATCCCCGCCTCCGACCTTTTATAAGAAGTTCTGCTTCTTCGCTGAACATGTGTCCTTGAACTCATTCCGAGGAGGCTTCTTAGAGTTCTCACACGTGATTGACATCACGGCTGTAAGGGGCACCCACAGTCCCTGGCACCAGTCCAGGTGACCACTGCTGTAAGGGGCACCCACGGTCCCTGGCACCAGTCCAGGTGACTTCTCCCTGCTTATCTTATTTGATCTCCAATAGCCTTCAACAAAAGGGACTCTAATTTCTTGGGGCTGTTTCTTCTTGGCATCGTGGCACCAGCCCTCCGCGGTTTTCCTGCAGGCTGGTATGTCCCTCCTGTCTTCTTGGGTGGCCCCTCTCCTGCTCTGCCTCTGCTTTTCCCTCTCTTTGTGCCCTCCCTCAGTCATCTAACCCATGCTCTGGTTGGAAATACTACCTTTGTGCTAGTGACTCTCAAGCTATATATCCAACAGTCCCCGTATGCATATCCTATTTGACATTTCCAGGTTGATGTCATACAGATATCTCAACCTTAACAGGGCGAGTGTAATTCTCTTGATTTCCTATTCCACCTCTGTTCTTACATAAATTCCCTACCTCTTGGGTTATAGGACCACCATAGACCTCGTTTCTCAAGCCAAAACTAAAAAGTTATCCTTGGTTCCTCTTTCCCTCAATTCCTACATGAAATCCATGAATAAAAACTAAACATTTTAAATTTTTTTTCATTTTCACTACTGCATCCTAGTCAAAGCCACGGTCACTTTTCACCCAGACTAATGCAGTACTGCCCAACTGATTTTCCCATTAACCCCTTTACCCACATAGAATTTTCTGCAACACAGTCAGAACTGTCTTTTTAAAATGCAAAGCAGATCAAGTTCATGTCCTACTTAAGACTCTCTAATGGCTTCCCATCGTACTTAAAATCAAAACCCCTTTCCCTGGCTTATAAAGCCTTAAATATTAGGTGCCTCCGTTCTCCAGCTTCCTCTCATACCCACCCTGTGGTGCACTGGCAGACGTTTAAGAACTGGCTCTTTGAACGGGCTGGGAACTGGACGGAGGCCTTGATTGATAGTGTTTGCCAGTTTCTCTGGTGTAAATACTCCCACCACAGACAGTTACAAGCGACCAAAATGTCAACTACCTCACAAAATTCCTGGAAATGTAACAGCTGTCACTCACCAGCTGGTCAGAGGCAGTCCCAGCACCTGGTATAAACCTTCATCACAGAGCTCATGACACTCTTGTCTGCATTTTATTTCCTCAACCACATTATTCAAGTCCCCTCTTCAGGCCTCGGATGCCATCTCTCTCTGCCCGAAATGTGTTTCCATTTGATCATGATACAAAACAAGAATAGTTCTAGTTATTCAGGTCTCACCTGAGCTCAAAGAACTCCTTGCTGAGGTTTTCCTTGAATATCTGGTACGGTTACAATTTAGTTGTTCCCTAAAACATAAACTGATAGTAATTCTCTCCTGAAGACTTGAAGCTATCTGATGTTTACTTAATGTGTATATTTATTTATCTTCCATTTGCCTCCCAAGAATACGATTGCAGGGTCCTTGTCTGTCATGTTCACTGCTGCATCTCCAGCGTCCGGAGCAACGCCTGCCTAACACACTAGATGCTCCATTTGAAAAACAAATCAATGAATAAAATAACATTTCCAGCACAACTGATCTCCACTTGCATATATGGTGTTTGTAATAACCAGAGAGTCAAATTTCTCAAACACAATTTGCTTTACTTCTTCTGGTCTGCCATTTTGCAGTCACTCATTCCCTAGCCTAGGATACTGTGCCTGCTCCTTTGCTCTTTATCACAGTCTTTTTACCCTATAAGGCTCAAATCCTGGCTCTTATTTTAAGAAGCCTTTTATAGTCATTTCAGGCCATTGCCTCACTCACCTCTGATGGCCAGCACACTGCATTTTAATTGCTCACGCACTGCCAGATGACACCTTCTGTGTTCTCTTGTGTTGATTTGTCACTTGTATCTTTATTTAATGTTTCCGATGTCCCAAGTAGTTTTCCCCCCGTTTGACTCTGTGCTTATATAGCTCCCACATGGCTTATACTTCGTTCAATGTTCATTAAGGTTCCTGGTGCCTTTCCATGAACACAGTGAATTCTTAGTAAATGTCTATAAGATTTGTTTTATCGTTTTTGAATGTCTATGACTGGGATCTTCTATTGTTTTCCTCTGTAGATAGAAATTTTACATCCTTCTTTACCTTGCTTGTGTCTCAGGAGATTGACGTGTGCTTTTCATCAAAGAGCTCTTATTCTTTCTAGCTCTGGTTGAGCTGAGCCAGCAAGAAACATAGGTTGGAGATCTGGAGGAAGAAAGGGGTGGGGGTAAGAGCTTGCATTTCCCTGGTCCCCTCCCCACCGTGCAGGGCCACCACAGGCCCTCTTCACCTTTTGCTGTAATGCCTCTGTTCTCATCAGATACTTTCCCTGCACAGCGCTTTCTGAATTCCAGAGGCCACTTCCTTCCTTTAATGTATCAGTCCTAAGGGTGAGGACCTAATCTGTGGTATTTCACCATAATTTGTCATTTCTGTACACATTGCTCATATGTTTAAAAGTACCCCATTAGTTAGACCCTCCTCAAATTACTCAGTTTGAGGGTGCCTTCTGTTTCCTGGTAAATTCTATAGGAATTTTCTCCCTTTCCATACAACCTGACATATTCTTTAGTGTGTAACTTGGGCCCTACCTCTGCTGTTTAGCTTTCTCTAATTACTTCTGATAGAAATGTGGCTCAACAAATTTTAGCTCATTTTTATTTGCCCATGTCACATTTTTATGCATTTGAGTTCTTTTGCCTGTGACAAAAGAAGTCCTGCCTCTGACAGAAATTAAATTTCTTGAAACGAGAACTGTGACTACACACTTAAGTCACGCTCTTACACTTCTCTATGTCCGTCATCACCAACCTTGCACAAGCTTCCATCATACCCTCCCGGCTCTTACACAAGCTGGAGATCTTCCTAAGTAAGTTACCTGCCTCCTGTCTGGAACTTCTCTTCTGCTCTCCATGCCATTGTCAGAGTTATGTCTAAAAAAATACAGTTCTGATCATACTTCATCTCCACATCTAAGGCACACATGCACATAGACACCGCATACACATACAATCATAGCCCTCCCATGCTCTGGAAAAAAAAGACAAAACTCCTTACTTGACCCACAAGGTTTCTCGCAGTCTAGTCACCACCTGCTTCTCTGGTCTCCTCTCAGAGGATAGATGCCCTGCTCCTTCCATTTCCTGGGCTTTCTTTCCATATCTCAGATGCCTCCTGCTCCCTCCGGATGCAGAGCTTTTGATGTGCAGTCTCCGTTCTTCCTTCTTCTCTCTTCTTCCCTTCATTCCTGCTTCTCTCTCAGCTCTCAGCTTGTGTCATTTTTCTCCAGCTAGTCTTCGTGACCTTCCTAATTTGGTCATGTCTACTTTTGCAGTTGCCTCCTCACAGCGCCCATCATAGTTGGGACTTTACATTTATGTGGGTGATCCTGAGAGGTCTGGGTCTCCCACCAGGGTGCACGTTTGTATCCTCCACGGTCACAGAGTTCAGATTTTCTCTCTCTTGTACCTGCAGTATCTGGTAGTACTTGGGACTCGATAGGCATTTGTAAGGCAAACATATGATCCTGATCCAGTTGTGAGGGTCACTTGCTATCTGGTGACTTCCTCCACAATGACTTTGTTATTTTGGTAAGTATTTATCTGTTGATCAGATTAATCATCTGACCAAATCATCATGACTAAAATATTGTATATTTATTTTGGGCTTATTAAAAAGCAGGGGTAAATGAAGATAACAAAAAAGAAAAAATCTGGAGATAAGTACCATGAACATATTGGTGGATATTAATCAAAAATAAATTTCTTTGCTGCTGAGGAGTCCTTTGGCTACAAGCAATAGTAAGTGGACTGAATTGAGCTTGGGTACAAAGTGGGTTTGCTTGAAGGGCATCTGGTAAGGTGAAAGAGGAGGTAAATATTCCAATTTAGGAAGGTCTGGAGAATAATTGGCACCCAAGTCTCAATGTCCGTTAGCACCTTTGCTCTGCGTAGCCCTGACTCTGTCCCTTCTCTCTGTCTGCTGCCACCATTATTTCTGTCTGTATTATGACTTCTTGCATGTGGGGAAAATCTAACTCTGGAGGGAAAAAGACTTTGCTATTTCCATTTTGAGAAGAATTCTTATTTGGTCATACTGGCTGGAGTATGATGATGAACGAGGGAACTGGAACCTCTAAGAATACTTGAGGGAGGAATGGTCATAGAAAAAAGAAGCTCTGAGGAAGGTCGGTGGGAGGCATTCACCACAGTGTTTGTGTGTGTGTGTGTGTGTGTGTGTGTGTGTGTGTGTGTGTGTTTGCCAGTTTCTCTGGTGTAAATACTCCCACCACATGGGATGTGGTATTCACCACAATGTGTGTGTGTGTGTGTGTGTATGTGTGTGTGTGTGTGTGTGTGTGTTTGCCAGTTTCTCTGGTGTAAATACTCCCATCACGGGCATGCTGTTTCACATCCTTCTACCTCACATGATGAGACGTCATGACCATCTTTAAGGAGATGGCTCAGTAATTGTGGCATATCTGTCACCCTGACAGGCTGGGTGAAGCAGAGCTTGGCCGGGGCTGGGTGGCAGGGGAGAGTAGTTTTGCTTCTCATTTTCATTCTTTCAGTGAGGATGCCACTGCAGAACAGAAAGAAGGTGGAGGTAAGGAAACCACAGGGCAAAGTAGGAGGCCTAGAGTGAGTTTGAGCAGAAGGATCTTGGATTTAGGATACAGGAGGAAAAGTCATTCAAAGAGAAGGCAAGCAGCCCAAATGAGCTCATTTCTGAGAGAGGAAATGGGAGTTAATGAGTAAAGATAGAACTGAGAATCCAAGAGATGATTGGCCTTCCTAGATACAGGGTCTCTTGCCAGAAGAGTACATACCTAAAAATGTTAATTCAGAGCCCCAGAAGATTAGAGCAGCCTTAGATAAGAACATACTCATCAGACCATTTGCAGAAAAGTCCAGAAGGGCTTGGAGAACAGGGATATAAACCAGTATCTCCAGTATGAGAAGGAAGATACGTATCACTCATTTTTCTGTGGGCAGGCCTCTTCTAAAATCCCCGCCACTGCTCCTGCACATCGGTGGAGGTGACAAGATCAGGTCTCAGGTCCCTCTCTGTGGTGCCTACTGCAAATGTTCCCTTTCATCCTGATGCAGCTGTGCTCTGAGAGCTGTTCATCCCAGAGTTTTCCAGAAACCTGTCTGAGTCCCTCAGGGATGTTTTCAGTCCAAGGGGCCTGCAACCCTGAGTCTTTGGACCTAGTCAAGTCTAGCCACCTGGAGCAATATTAGCCTTATTTAAATGCCATTTTCCATTTTATATTCTCATGGCAGGTAATGTGATCTCAGATTCATGAAGCATCTGCTCTTTCCTCATCCATCCACTCTGGAGATGATTTTTTAAAGATATTTTTTCTAATGACTAAATTTAAAGCTTTTTTTTGCAAAGTGGAAGTTTGGGAGACTTTGAAAAGTCAATGCTCAGCAAAAAAAATGTAATTTATACTCTCTCTAGTTAATAACCTCTTATGTGCTTTAATAATTTAAACCAATTATCAATGGGAAGGTCTATAGTGTATACTTCAATGATTGCTTTTCGTATATTTCCTCCTTTTTTTCATGCCGCATGCCACTTGTCCTCAATGTGTCTCCAGTGCCTATTATCTCTGCTACACACATAAAATAACTGCTTTAGTTAGGAGAACATGACCTTGACATTGAGAAAAGCAGTCCTTTAAAGGATAGCTCAATTAAAATCTAAGGCCTCTGTTCCTGATTGGATTTCATTATTATTCATAAGACTGTGCAGCACTGAGCCATGTGTTCACTGGATCCTCAAGGCTGGTTTCAGAAAAGGTGCCTTAAAGTCATCAGTCGAATGTCTGCCTGGAGCTTGTTGATGCTTAGGTACCAACTAGCTCATTAGCCTGACTTGGCTTGTGGAGGCTTTACCCCTCCAAGTGAGTATACTTGTCCTGTTAGACTGTGAACACCTTGAGGCGGTGCAGTAGACTAGTTAGGAGCACAGGTTATTAGATTCATACAAATCTAAGCTCAAATTTAATGTTTGGAATTTAAAAGCTGGTGATCCTGAGCAATTTAGTTACATTCTCTGGGCTCAGCTTACACATCTGAAAAATGGGAATAATAGTATGTTCCTTGCAAAGTTGAGGTGGTGCATGTAAAATGCTTACCAGATTCCCAGGTCCATAAAGAGTATCAAAGCTAACAATAATATTTAGGACAATGCCTTACTTTTTATTTACCCAGTGTCCTTAATAATCATTCATTACTGAGATAAGATTTATATAATGAATAACCACTTAACACAGAGTGGGGGTGTGAGGGCATTCTACACTTAGTGCTCTGTTGCTCAGAAAAAGGAGAGAAATATGAACTAGAGCAGATAGGGAAGATTTCCTTGCAAAGATGGGATGTGAAGTAGTCACCACCACGGACTAAGGACATGGAACTTCTTAGAACATACAGAACTCATGATTTGTGCCAAGTCAGCAGACAGTGCCTTACAGACGAAGCACATTTAGTTCTACAGGTAAGTATCTACCTAATAAGAAGGAGGCCATAGAGGGTATCATCAACAGAATCGTCCATAATTATCTGAAGGCTTCATGGAGGAAGCCATGCAGAATCGTGTGCTAAGTTTAAGGCAGCAACTTTAATATTTTTTAAAGGCAAGCCTTGGTCTCTGTTCTCCCACACAACAGGCCCTCTTGGCTCATATAGAGTCTTACAGGAAGTTGAGCATGCATAGAACGAATATGTAGGGCAAGCACATTTTACGAGATGGAATAGGGACCAGTGTTACAAGGTCATGTTACTGAAGTTACTGATGGAGGGGCCTGGGAAGGGTATAAGCACTTGTCAGTGTGGGTGGGTAATGCTAAGGGGATGTCATGTGTACCGGGTACAGTTAGAAAACCTTTTTAGCTGTGCGATGTTTAAGTAATTTCTCAAAATCAGGGCAGGATTTCTCAGCTTCGACGCTGTTGACATTTTAGGCTATATAATTTATTGTTAGCGGCAGCTCAGTTGTATATTGTTGGATATTTAGCAGCATCCCTGGCCCGTACCCACTAAAATACCACTAGCAGTCCTTCAACTGTAACAGCCAAAAACATCTCCAAACATTGTCAAGTATCCTTTTGAGTAGGAGAATCACCTCCGTTGAGAACTACCGCTCTGCAGAGTGATAGTAATCTGGAGAGAGAGGAATTCCTAGACACCTGTCTACCTTTTGCTTAGAATCTCTGACCTGGACTTTGTAAAACTGAGGCTCAGCCCTGGCATTTCTGGGTCTAGTTGACTTTAGTCTGTTGACAGGTAGCCAGCTACCCCAACGTGAAGTCGTACGCATTGGCCGAGCAGAGTCAAGGATGAGTTACATATTAAAGACCTTATCAGATGAATGCAATCTTTCCCTCAAATTTATGTTTTTCCCCTAGAGCCCACTGCAGCCTTTAGGCAAACAGCAAACAAAATTGTCCTATCTGTACTCCCAGAAGAGAGACCATATTCTGGGTCAAGCTGATTTGCAGCAGAGTTGTGCTGTTTTGTGACATCTCAGCTTTGACCTGCAATTCTGGATCTTGTGACCTGTTCCATGCTGACTATGGAGAACTCACCAAAGCACTGTGGCAATCGTGTGTGGAGTAGGACAAACGTTTCAGACAGTGCTGGCTTTGGGCAGTGTTGGGGGAAGTTAAATATAAACCTCCTGCCATCGTCCTAATGATCCTGACTTTGGGGGGGCCAGTTTGAAATCAACCTTCTGCTATTTTTTGCCATCATCCAGGCCCACAATATGCACATGCCTCCTAAGTGTTCTTTCCAGAGACAGTGGTGGAACTAAGTTCTAAACTCTTACTCACTTGCTGACACAAATCCTATCACCTCTCTTCTTCATATTAAACTCTTCTGCAGTTGCTAGTCTTGGCCAAATGCATCTGGACGTTGTTCCATTTGCTTCTCCTCACGAGTGCCAGGGCCAGCTCCAGGACTCTGACGAAGTGTGACTGTGTCTCAGAGGCCATTCACGGCATCAGCTACCGGCTTTCAGGAGGCCCATTAGTCTGGACCATAACTAGAAAACCAGTCACAAATACAGAGAGGCTGACCAGCTTTCATTTTATGAGGCTGACATTTATCCTTTGTGAATTTTTCTCTTTCTCTTAATTCGTGTTTTTATTTCTGTTTTTCAGAAGAGCTTTTTTTCCCAGTGTTTCCAACATTCCAGTCTACACTTGGCTTTCCTTTTAAGCTTGCTCAGCATTTTAGCCAATGACCAAGATTTCTGTTCAAGATGAAATATGAAACCCAACAGGGACTCTAAGTGATATAAACATGTAGTAGCTTAGTCTGTACTCTGCTCCAGCCTTGTCATTTCCTGATATTCTAACTTCTTTGCATTAATGTCCTTTCTTTTGAGATTCTTGAGGTAAGGATTCTTAAAACCCTAAATAGACACATTTTCATGTGGTACTTAGACCCCCAGAGGGCAAACTTAAGGATGACAAATGAAATATTACAGTGTAATAGTATAAAGACTTCCATTGTTCAAAGAAGGTGTGAACTTGGCAGTACTGATATGTTGCTCTTGAACCTTGAATTCCCAAAGAAAGAAAAATTGTTGACATTAGATGATCCAATTTTTAGCTTTAGATATTGATTTTTTACACATTTCTCCCTATGGGCAGAGATAAACCATCGATCCATATAGAAGTTAATTGCTCAGTTCCATGAATTTTTTGTTGTTGTTGTTTGTTTTTTTAAAATATTTTATTAAGGTATGATTGATACATACTCTTATGAAGGTTTCACATGAAAAAACAATGTGGTTACTACATTTACCCATATGATGAAGTCCTCACCCATACCCCAATGCAGTCACTGTCCATCAGTGCAGCAAGTTGCCAGAGATCCACTATGTCCCTTCTCTGTGATACACTGTTCTCCCTGTGATCCCCACACCATGTGTACTAAACATAATACCCTTCAATATACTTCTCCCTCCCTCCCCACCTGCCCTCCCACACCCCTCCACTTTGGTAACCACTAGTTCATTCTTGGAGTCTCTGAGTCTGCTGCCATTTTATTCCTTCAGTTTTGCCTCATTGTTATACTCCACAAATGAGGGAAATCATTTGGCATTTGTCTTTCTCTGCCTGGCTTATTTCACTGAGTGTAATGTCCTCCAGCTCCATCCATGTTGTTGCAAATGGTAGGATTTGTTTCTTTCTTTGGCTGAATAGTATTCCATTGTACATATGTACCACGTCTTTTTTATCCATTCATCTACAGATGGACACATAGGTTGCTTCCATATCTTGGTTATTGTAAAAAGTGCTGTGATGAACATAGGGGTGCATATGTCTTTTTGAATCTGAGTAGTTGTATTCTTTGGGTATATTCCAAGAAGTGGGATTCCGGAGTCAAACAGTATTTCTATTTTTAGTTTTTTGAGGAATCTCCATATTGCTTTCCACAATGGTTGAACTAACTTACATTCCCACCAGCAGTGTAGGAGGGTTCCCCTTTCTCCGCATCCTCGCCAACATTTGTTGTTCTTATTCTTTTCGATGCTGGTCATCCTTAGTGGTGTGAGGTGATAGCTCATTGTGGTTTTAATTTGCATTTCCCTGATGATTAGTGATGAGGAGTATCTTTTCATGTGTCTGCCATCTGAATTTCTTCTTTGGAGAACTGTCTCTTCATATCCTCTGCCCATTTTTTAATTGGGTTATTTGCTTTTTGGGTGTTGAGGCATGTAAGTTCTTTATATATTTTGGATTTTAACCCCTTGTCAGATATGTCATTTACAAATATATTCTCCCATACTGTAGGATGCCTTTTTGTTCTGTTGATGGTGTCCTTTGCCATACAGAAACTTTTTAGTTTGATGTAGTCCCATGAATTCATTTTTGCTTTGGTTTCCCTTGCTTGAGGAGATGCTTTCAGGAAGAAATTGCTCATGCTTATATTCAGGAGATGTTTGCCTATGTTGTCTTCTAAGAGTTTTATGGTTTCATGACTTACATTCAAGTCTTTGATCCATTTTGAGTTTACTTTTGTGTATGGGTTAAACAATAATCCAGTTTCATTCTCCTACATGTAGCTGTCCAGTTTTGCCAACACCAGCTGTTGTAGAGGCTGTCATTTCTCCATTGTATATCCATGGCTCCTTTATTGTATATTAACTGACCATATATGGTTAGGTTTATATCAGGGTTCTCTAGTCTGTTCCATTGGTTTGTGGGTCTGTTCTTGTGCCAGTACCAAATTGTCTTGATTACTGTGGCTTTGTAGTAGAGCTTGGAGTTGGGGAGCATAATGGCCCCAGCTTTATTCTTCCTTCTCAGAATTGCTTTGGCTATTCCAGGTCTTTTGTGGTTTCTTACGAATTTTAGAACAATTTTCTCTAGTTCATTGAAAAATGCTATTAGTATTTTGATAGGAATTGCATTGAATCTGCAGATTGCTTTAGGAAGGATGGCCATTTTGACAATATTAATTCTTCCTATCCATGAGCACGGGGTGTGTTTCCATTTATGGGTATCTTCTTTAATTTCTCTTAAGAGTGTCTTGTAGTTTTCAGGGTATAGGTCTTTCATCTCCTTGGTTAGGTTTATTCCCAAGTATTTTATTCTTTTTGATTCATTTGTGAATGGAATTGTTTCCTGATTTCTCTCTCTGCTAGTTCATTGTTAGTGTATAGGAATGCCACAGATTTCTGTGTATAAATTTTGTATCCTGCAACTTTGCTGAATTCAGATATTAGATCTAGTAGTTTTGGAGTAGATTCTTTAAGGTTTTTTATGTACAATATCATGTCATCTGCAAACAGGGACAGTTTAACTTCTTCCTTGCCAATCTAGATGCCTTTTATTTCTTTGTGTTGTCTAATTGCCATGCCTAGGACCTCCAAGTACCATGAGTTTTAATGTAAATTTTTTCTCTAATTATTGCTTCTGTTTCAGCATAAATAGAATAAAAATACAAGTCCTTTCTTCTGATTTATTGCTTAGCAGGACCTATTCCTGTCTTTTAACTGTTTAATATGGATCACTGCAAGGCCCGGGTTATAACTGTCAGCACAGAAAAAGAGAGTTACTCATAGAAATCGTGAAGTTGCCCAAGAACAAAAGCCCATTATAAGTGATAGGACATCGTCTGAAGGGGAATATAGGAACTCCTCACATTACATGTGTGATTAGATCTCTCCTAAGCAAACAAGTTTCACTTGCTTACTAGTCAGTGTTTTCTTACACTTCGACAGTGATTTATGGACAGATTGGGGACATACAAGCACCATGGTGGTGTGAAGTGGAGTGTAAGAATAAACACATTACTAGCCTTGCGGAAGATGCTTGTTACTAACCACCACATTGCCAGTCGTCTGATCCAGGGAAGAGGATAACTAGGGGGAGTGTTAAGCTATTTGGCTCAAGAGTTCAAAGGATGAAAAATCACAGCTGCTTTCCTTATAAACCATAAGGGCATGATTGCTGCAAAAGGCAACTTATGAGAGTTCAGGGAGGACTAAAATGAACACGCAAAATTGGAGCCGCCTTAATATGCTGAGCCAGCATATGCTGTGGGACAAACAAACTGCAGGTCAAGCTCAGGCCCTGCGGAGAGGCACCCACCCCTTGCCAGGCCAGGGTCTTTATGGAAGACCTGCACATCTGTTGGCCTGTCAGCTGTTGGTCTGCAGCCACAGAGGTTCCTGGGGCTGGATTATTGGAATGTGGCTCTCTCTGGGTGTGAGCATCTCCCTGGACAGGGGAGACAGATGGGAGATTGTTGCATGGGTAGGAAAGGGCACTGCAGGCCCAGAAATATAATGTTCTCATCTGATGCTGAAGATGCCTATGTGCTTTTTGTTTTGCCAGTGTTTCTTCCTTTTGTTATCATTAATACACAGATTATCGCTTGCCAGCTCCCGTGAGCTTCTTGACTGTAAGGAAAATGCTCTCTCATCATCAGCTAACAAGGACATTTTGTCCCTGTAATCCCTAAAGATGTGTACTCCTCCCCTAATTAATCAACAAATATTTATTGAGCAGCTTAGGCACACAATCTCACTGCCCTTCTATCCAACTCTGTTCTTCTCTCCTCCGTGGTCTCATAGAACTCCCTTGGCTTTCATGTCTGGAGCATATTTACTGCATGAGATGATCATTACATGCCCATATGGCTGATTCTCTCACTAGACTGAGAGCTCTCAAAATCAGGGACCATACTTCATTCATCTCTGTGAGTCTAGTGCCTAGAATAAGTCCTAACCTATAGTGGTGCTCAGTAAATGCTTGAGGAATAAATGAGTGAATGAACGCATAGGTAGTTTCCATCTCCTTGGCACTGTGAAGGATATAAGAAAAATGGAAGCTGCATTCTCTACTCCTTGAGGAGCTCACAGTCTAGGTATGGGTCAGAAGAGGATAAATACAGCAGGCAATGAGTCATTAAATAGGTTCATGTAATGTGCACTACAGGTGTTTAGAGGAGGTGATCAGGACAGGCTAGAGAGACCAGGTGAGGCACAGAGTGGTGGGATTTAAGTTGTGTTTGGGAATTGGAGATGATGACACTGAATTGCAAAAACATGATGGGGATATTCATCCCTCCCGACCTATCAGCCATTCTTCTGGAAGGTGCAGTTTTCTGCGACATGTAAAATTCAGGGCCTCATATTAGGCTTGGCCACTGAAATGGAAAGTGCATGATTTCTCTTTTTGGTGATACACAGTTTCTTGGATAAGATAAGGCCAGGGAAAGAATGAAACTAAGCACAAGTTCTGTTGGGGAAAATTATCCTTCATGTGTGTCTTGCCAATGGGTTTCAGCCCCAGGCAAGTTCACTGTGGATTCAATGTGACCAAAGAAATTGATGGCAAAATGTTCTTGGGGTGAAAGGGTTATACCCAACTTTATTTCCAGGTGGCAGGTCAGTCACTAAAATCCCGTTCACTCAGAGCGAGTCTGTATGCAGCAGGCTGGTCTCTGCCTCTGGGCCCCTCTGCACAGTCAAATCGCACAGCCGTCCTCTGGGCCCCTCTGTCTGCACGGCTGTCCCACACAGCCATCCTCTGGGCCTCTGTCCTCGGTTCTGCCACCACTCCAACCTCTGCTCTGCTCTCCTGCAGCCTTGCATCCATGCCACTGTGTCAACCCCGAGCACTGGGCAGAGCTCTTTATAGCAATGTATTGCCCACAGGTGTGCAGTGAGCTAGTCAACCAGGACCAGGTGAGAATCCTCTCATTTTATCCACAATGTGCTACACAAATATGGCCTCTATGCCCCATCACTGTTCTCAGAACATTACTAGGCTTTGGCCCCCTCTTCAACTCCCCTGTCCTTTGCTAAACACTCTCAAGAGTGCATGTAGCAACCTTGAAGGAGGCAGAAGAAAAGAACAAAAAGTGGAAAACATGATAGGTGGTACATGATTTTAATGGAGGCCAGTGTTAACTTTTCGCTATAGCTCCCCCTGGTACAGCCTCCTCCCTCACGGGGTGCCACTCAAACTAGTGTCTCGGGTATCCCCTTCTCTGGGATGTCTACTAAGAACCAGGGCTGCCGTTTTCCTTACCGTCCTATTTCACGTCAGGCAGTGTGCTGTGGCTGGTCTGCAACTCTGGCCACCCTAACAAGAACAGTTTCTCTGCCCCCTCTCTGCTCCTCCTCCTGCATGGATTGGACTAAGCTCTGTTTCCCCTGGCCCAGGGAGTTCTTGGTGACGTCTGGGTCACATCAGTCCAGCCTTGAGCCCTTCATGCATCCAGGCCTGGGGTTACCCAGAGAGAAGCCCCTATTGGCTTTCTTTCAGAATGTGATGGACCCTTTGGGCGAGATATTTATAGGAAGTTGGAGAAGGGAACTTGAGAAAGATTTAAAGTAACTTGCAAAGAGTTGATTAAAAGAGAGCAAACTTCTCTACTGTGACTCTTCATGATGTCTCCGTGTGGCTCCTGAGGATGTCCTCTAAGGCAGGATGCAGAAAGGAGTTCTTTCTGGCTCCTCCTCATGAGGCACCACTCTGCTTGGTTGCTCTGGGAGGGTGACTGTGGACTGGCAGACGGGCAGCCACACTCAGTTTAGGTGTGGTTGTTAGTGCTGTGGGGAGGAACCTTCCGATTTAGCATTGCCTTTTGCCGAGAAGTGATAAGTCTCTCTTCACACACTCAGCCTACGCTGTGTTCCAGGGCTGCCCTAGGTTCTAAATGTGCCCCACGACAGCACTTGTGGAAATGAGGGCTGGATTAAAGAGAGTCAGTCAGGGAACATTTAGAAAACCAAGCTCTAGACCTAAAATAAAACATGGCTTCTGCTTCATGTTCATTTTTATGTGGTTTCCATGGAGATTGTCATCTGTGGGATGTTGACATCATCTTCAGTAGATGCGGTTGCCTTTTAGCTGAAGGTTAGAGTGAGGGCCACACACATCGGGAGGGAAGAGAAGGAGGCAGAGGAGGGGGCTCGGGAATGAAGTGGGCCGACAGCCATGACAGTCTTGTGACCCCAGTAACCCCTGAGAAATGGGAATACATAGAAGAGCCCAGGAAAGAAAGAGGCTGTGGAAATCAGCCTCCTTCCTCATCTCCCATGCTGCCTCTCTCTGAGACACCTAGGGAACTAGTACAGAGGCCTCTTCTGTGTCCAGGAAGGAGAGGAGCTGGCAATTCATAATAAGAGGTCGTGTAGAAGTCAGAATCCCTGGTTTTGAATCACCAAACTCGAAGTGACGTTGAGTGGGCTCTGCCCTAATCTGAGTCTTGGTCCTTCTCATGGGTAAAATTAGAAATGTGAAGAAAATGGTCTCTGAGGCACTTGTAGCTATGACGATCTGTGAATCTGTGGCTTTACATTATGTCATTGAGAGAGAATGCTGCTGAGGGATAATTTACACTGAAGTGTGGATTCCCAAGTGCAGGATAGTTCAGGTATTATGGAGGGAGAGGCTTCTAGGGTACAGCTGCCACAGTTGCTTCCCAGGGCAGCCAGTGGATACCAGGTTCCCGGTGCACCCGTGTTCGCCAGTCCATGGATAAAATCCAGTCCAAGAGTTTTAAGCAGTACATATTAATGGGAAGATGGGCTTTCATTATTCATTTATTCTGTCCTTAGTTGACCCATCTATTCAGTGAATGTTCTTGAGCTCACTGCAGCCGGCTCTGTATTGGGGATATAGGAAAAACAAAAGGAAAAACAAGATGCTGCCTCTAAGTTGTTTGGCACACAATGAAGAGCATAGGAACAATAACTCAGGAGGGGCCCCCAGGCCAGCGTGGCAAGTCAGAGGAAGCTCCCTGGCAATAGATGCTCAGAGCTGACTTTTGGGGACTAATTGGGCTTTTATAAGACTGGAGGTGTTGAAGGGGAGGGGAATAAAACCAAGAGGCTGTTAAAGGCAAAGGGGCCTACTTATTGGGTTGTCCAGTGGGGAGGACACCTGAGCAGAGGCAGGAGGAAACTAAAAGTGAAATGATCTGTCCCCCAGACACCTCTGCTTCACACAGGGACACTGTAGCCAGTGAGACTTGAACCACAGGGAATAAGGAAACCCGAAGCTGGCGTCCGTCCCTGTTCCTGCCATATTGTGTGGCTTTGTGCATCTTGCCTGGGATATATTCTGCAGCTTGTGGACACTTATTATCCATAATAATCATAATAATTAATAAAACCCTTTAAAAGGGACTTTAATCATGCTTGGGCTTTGCTTCCAAACACATAATAAAAAGGAATTACTTATAAAAGTGACAAATTTATTCCTAATTATACCATTATTTTGTTATGCAATACAAGTAAAGCAATCTCTGAAGCTGGAAAAATGTCTCATGCAGAATTAATTAGAACAGTACATGCTTTGGAATTAGGCAATTATTTTATTGATATTTCACAACTAGAACTTTGTAAGAGCACCTCAAATATTTTCATTATTGCCAGTAAATAGTTATTTTAAACACCTCCTGGTATGAGTTCTAAAGATAAACTTTGGACTGTTTTTGGACCTTATGAAAATGTTTTTAGTCTGAGGGAAAATTTATAGAACTGCTAGTCACTGTGGCCCCAGGGAAGTTTTGAGGAAGCAGATGGCAGTATTTATAGAATTCACTAGTTGTTCAACATGACACCACAAGTGAGGGGCTGCATAGACCCAGCAGGGGGTCCTGGCCAGAAGGTATCTAGCATCTCAGTGCAAGTGAGGGAATCCAGACAGGGAGAGAGATTTCCAGATCACACAGTATGTTGTGGGCTAAAATCATAATTGTCATCCCTGGGCTCTAATTCCTGTGTTCTCTTTTAAAAATATAGACTTGTTTTTCAGGTTATAAAAATAACACCTATTCATATCTTGTGCTCTTTCCTGTTGCCTTCTTACCCAAACCCACACTGACTTCTTCATTTTGTTTTTGCAATAAATTAAATAGCCCATGGATATGTCCATATTCTTACTTTCCTTCATGCATGTAAAACATGCCTTCCTGCCATCTACTCCTAGGCTATAAATAAATCAAAAACTAAGTTCTCTTTCAATCTTTGACCTTAACCAGCCCATGTTCAGAGCTAGGTGTATAGCACAGGTGCTATGAAGATTTACTTAGAAAGAAGATTCACCAAGCTCACAGCACCTGGCTAGAGTGCAGGGAACTCCTCATGAGATTCCTGTAGACTAATGAAGGAATCAGCCAGTTTCATCACTGCAAGGATGAGATACCCCACATCAATAAGCAATGCTCCAGACACCAACTGGGTGTCCTATATTTCAGGTCAGTTGTGACATTAGCTATCCAGAGATGACATCAGATTCCCCAGGTTAAGAGCTCAGTTCTACAAGACTCCCTCCCCTTCCCCAACTTCAGCTCCTAATCATAAGCCCAGATTGTCAACTGTGCCTCTAACGGGCTCTAGCTCGGAGGCCCTGATGACCCTCCTTGGACTTCACATATCCGTTGCAAGCCCAGGTTGTTGCTTGGACTTCTGACCAGCTGGCTACAAATCAGAGAGATCCCCACAACCCTCTCCTTTGGTTATATTAATTAGCTAGAGCAGCTCACAGAACTCAGAGAAACATTTTTGCTTACTAGATTACCAGTTTATTTTTAAAAAGACATAACTCAGGAACAGCCTGACAGAAGAGAAGCATAGGGTATGGTATGGGGAAAGATGGCCGAGTTTCTATGACCTGTCCCCAAATCTCCATGTTTTCACTAACCTGAAAGTTCTCTGAACCCTATCCTTTATGGAGGTTTCATAACAGAGGCATGAATGATTAAATATTGGCCATTGGTGATAGAGGCAACCTTCAGACCCTCTTCCCTTCCCAGAGATCAGGGGACTGGGATAGAAATGATGTTGGTCTGCTGGCAACTAGCCCCCATCCTTAGGTGTGATCCAAAAGTCACCTCATTAACACAAAATGAGACACCTTCATCCCTCTCATCACAGGAAATTCCAAGGGTTTTAGGAGCTCTGAAATAGGGACTAAGAACAAATGTGTATTTCATATGTATAAATAGTCATGAATTTCATATTAAAAACCACAACATCACAGTTAACATCTTGGATTCACAGAACGGTTGTGGGTAGGGGAGCAGCCATGCCTGTGAGACTCCCATTCAGAGATGATCACTGGCCTTTGCTGGGGCGGATGTGCTCATTGTCATGACCATGACCTCATTCCTGGGCCATGGCTTTGGAGCCCGCAAAGGGAGCAGACAGCCTCTTAGTTCCTTGGCTTATTGACAACAAAACTTCTTTTTTACCGAGTGTGTATAATGCTGAGACTATGTTGGCACAGAAGACACCTTGGCAGCCAGAGCACTGGCTATCAGATTATTTGACTCCGCACTCCAAAGGAGGAAAAGAAGAAAAAGCCTAAGGAGGCAGGGAGAAAAGAAGCAAAAGAGCAGGGAGAGCTGTGTGGGAACTGCTGGTTCCCGGGGGAGACTCAGGCAGTGAGTTTGCTGACCAGTTCCAGTCTGAGTTAGGATGCCTACCCATGACTCATCCAGAAGCACGGAATACCTGCTTTGGGCCTCAGTTCCCCAAATTGTAAAATGAGGACCCTGGGCTAACAGGCACATAGGGCTTGACTGAGGTGTACTGTAATTATCAGGTGCACCCCACAGGTGACTTCTTTTTTGCCAGAAGCACAGACATAGTGAGCTTTGAGTAGCTAAGATAATAGAAATGTTCTTCAGTCTTCCATGGCAGCTTGCTCAATCATCCCAGCTCTCTGTAGCTCAGCTTCGCTACCTAATATTTAACCTAAACCATTTTCCTCCTTTTGTTTTAGTTCATCATCACTTGCTCAGTTCTATCAATCTGCCTATGCATTTCTCTGCCACCTCTCACCAGAGTGCTTAGCACCTGTCCTCTCTGAGCAATGAGGTTAATATTGAAGGTAAAAATCCATTTCATAGAGATAATGTACTGTAGACCTTTCAGAAGAGCTCTTTATGATAATGAGGAATGAGTTACCTTGCTGAGGTTGTTTAAATGTCATTTATTTTAACAAGTGACACTCTGAATTTATTTTAAGTTGACTACAATGAAGAAAGGGTGGAAAGTTTTAAAGTTTCATGAAACAATAATAGAACTGCAAAGCAAGGAGCCCTGAAAGATGGATCTGAATGGCAATTCTGATCACAAGCTCCACGGGAGGGGCTGGTTGGGTCGGATGCTTCCTGAGGCTTGTGAAAGGCCCTGGGGACATGGAGAATGCAGCTTTCTCAGGGAAAGGAAGAGTCTGGCCTCTGAGCTTTCCTCTCTTTTCCACTGTGCCTGTGTGTGCGTATATATATGTATATATAGCTGGAGTGGAAACATTCTCTTTCCCCTTGATTGTACTGTTTAGCACTTCCCTATTTAACTCCTCTATTTATTTAATATCAGGGCTGAGTCTTGAGGCAGCTGCCACTCAGTTGCCCCTGCTTTCTTGGGTGGAACTTTGCCTATCTGAGAATGAAGACCATGTTTTCTAATCTCCACCAGTGGGAATTCACAAAGTCAGACTAGTGATTTATTCTTGTTCTTTGAAAAATGGAGTTTGGAGGGTGGACAGGGCAGAGACTGCAGTCTCATTGAGGAAAACATGGTGAGGAATTACTAGCCTTTATCTGAAAGAGCTAAGCATTCTTAGGGGTCTAGGAGAGGATTCTTCTGATGGCAAGCAACAGAAACCAGTTAGAACTAATTTAAGACAAAATAGGTGGGCAGGACAAAAGTGGATTTACTGTCAGGATGCTGGTGTACCTTGTGGGACATAAAGCACTGGGGCTTTTTTCAAGGGCATGGGTGAAGGGGATGGAAAGCCATCAGAAAACCATGTAGTGGGGACCTCTCTTTTCTCTGTCTCTGCCTCTCTGCTTATCTTCTCTCCTTCATCCTTCCTCTCTCTGGACTGCTTGTTTCTCTCTATATGTATTGGGCAGAAGATGGCTGCCCAACAATCTCCTAACTCTATCTTCTCAATTCTAGTCACACTGGCTGAATTGAATCCCAATTCCATATTCCTAGGAGAGATCATCTGATGGGTTTGGCTTAAGTCAAGGGTCCACTCCCAAGAGCTAACTAACTCTATGTGTTCACCTTGACCCCGTGTCTGCAGGTATAACTAAAGTACATCTCCCCATTGGTAAAGAGTAATAACAAACCTTTTTTAATTAAGAAAAAAGAGTCTACTCTTGGTCCAGGTATTTATAGCTTAAATGTGGGCTCTTGGGGGCTTGTTCTTCTGTGTGGGGGAGACAGTTCTCAGGGAAAGTGGCCATTTTGAGCTTGGCAAGATCACACAGCATTTCTGGTATGCCAGAGAACTTCAGAGCATGCATAAATCTGAGCTCAGTGACAACCACAGTCTCATCCTCCTTGAGACAGAACATGGCATATGGTGGTTTGCCCATGTCAGTGAAACGCTGTCTGAAGGTGGGTGAGTTTATGAAGAATTAGATCATAACAACATTTTTCAAGTTAAATAAGTTATTTTCTTTTCAGTTCAATCTATTCCCTTATTTGAACATTTAAGATAATTATAGGTTACAGGTAAATTATATATTATACACATGCTAAATTACAACCCATCTCCACCAATTAATATTTATTGAGCAATGAATGGGCAAAATATGCTAACTTGGAGATTCAAGACCTGAGTATAATTAGGTATTTCTGCTGGGAAAGATGATAACTCCATCTTCCCAAACACCCCTCCCTTCTCTCCCCAGTGTATGTGAAGGGAAATGTAAGGATAATATGCCCATTCTTAGCTTATCTCTAAATTTGTTTACACAGGAAATAACATTAATTACTTTAACTCTTTTAGATTATATTTCCTAGGAACTAACCAATAACAACTTATGCTGGTCTTAAAGAGCCAAGCAGAGGAGTCAAATTGAATGTTTTACGTTCTTTATGCCACTAGAGCTTCTCACATGCTGGCATGAAGAATATTGCAGTGAACCTGACAGATCCTAGTGTTCACGAGCTTGGGGATCGAGTGTGGTAGACAGACTTGTAACTATTCTATTTGGTGCCGCTAAGGTGTGGACCAGCTCAGAAAAGCAGGGTGTAGTTGGACAAAAAGCAGAAATCCCAGTATATATATGGCTTTGCCAACCAGTTGTGAATAATGCTAAAAAAACCATTTAGCTCTTTAGAAAGCATTTTAAAATGCAGAGCTTAAGATTTAAACCAAGGAATTGGCAGTTATCTTAAAAGAATTACTACAGTCATACAATAAGATAGGGTGAGGCCAACAGTTTAGCATTTGCCATACCCCTGTGATGGTATCTCTTCAGCAAAAGGATTGATATACAAACACTTTCTTTTTTTTACACAAAAAACTGAAGAATTATTGGTTTCAAGTACATAATATAGTGATTCAACAGCTACATACATTATTAAATCCTCACCTCAGCTAGTGTAGTTACTGGCTGTCAACATAGAAAGATGTTACAGAACCATTGACTATATTCTTTAAGTTGTGCTTTTCTCCCATGACTAATGTATATTATGACTGAAATTTTGTGGACCCACAAACCTTAAGGATGATCTGAGTCTTTATGAACTCATATGGCAGGATGGGAAATTGGGGAGAGGGAATCAGAGAGGGGTGGAAGTCTGTGGAAGATACGACAGAGGAAAATATGACTTAGGTAGAAAGCACACTGATTATCAGGGCAACCTGACACAGCGCATTTTCCTGGCCTCAATCTGAGAAATCCAGAGCCTTATTGATAGTTTGAGTCTATACGCAGGTTGCCCAGGACATTTCCAGTTGATGTCTATCTGCATTTGGATGATGAACTCTTTTGTCCCCTACTCATTCCAGACATCAACTCACACAAAGGTTTTAGAAAGCACAGATGTTAGAAAGATTTTAGATTCTAGATACACTAATCCACCCTTCAAGTTTTATAATTAGTGGAGTCCTTTCTAAGCCTGTAAATGCTGTGTTCCACCCACATTTGTATTTCAGACAGCTCTAAATATTCCTATTGTTACTACAGATACACACTTTTAAAGCAATTTCTACTTTCCAGGCTCCATTGTATGAATTTTCTCCTTTGGATCTCACAATCACCAAGGGATAGGCAGAGCCTGGGCTGTTATTGCTCAGAGATATTAAAGTACTTGCTCAAGGTGATCGTGGTTGTCAGGGCAGAGCCCAGAGTAGAATTCAGACTCCCAATTCCCAGGCCAGTGCTTTTCCTGCCATAAAAAGGGCAATATCATATACAGACTAAGTTCTCCAGGGCAGAGTCCACGTCCCACTGCCTGGGTATCCTCACCACCTAGCGCAGTGCCCGGCATGTGGTCAGTGCCAACGATACTTGTTTCTGCAGAGGAGAGCCCAGAATAACCCGTGAGCAACCTGGACTGTAGATCCACTGCTAAGCAACTGTGTTACCTGGTCTGTCTCCCCACCAAAGAGCCATGTCTGGATCTTTATGTCTCTATTATAATGCAATAAGATTAGCTCTATCTTCTTAGGAGTTGTCATGGTAAATATAAGAAGAATGGGATAATATTTAGAAAAAGGAAACTGCTCAATATTTAAAAATGAATAGATATAAAAGTATAATGGGCTATTTTTTCCAGAAGAAGCTTTGAATAGTCCTAGAGAGAGTGGTTCTCTTTAGCCTTTGACCACAAATCCAGGTGTTCAAAAGCCCTGGGTGTCCATGGCCGCTGTTGCCGCATGTCTGCCTGCAAGGCATGAGAGAGGGTGTGCTGGCCACTTCAGAGAGCCATGATTATGAGATTCGGAGGGTATAAACCAATCAGGCTTTGTCTATTTAAGAGAAAATTGAAGGCTAGTCCTAGGCATAACATCCATATCCATATTTTGAAATTGGAAAAGCATATTCGTCCTTATTAGACCATACACAAAGTTGCTTAAGTGAACATGGCTTTCCTTTCCACTTCCTAACTGGAACTGTTGGGTGTGCTGCTGTTTTGTACTAGAGAAGGCATATCTGAGTCCAGAGGAAATGCTAGCAGTTTAACAGGAGCTAAAGTGATCCCACACAGATCACACACACAATAAATGAAATGAGAGGCGACAGACTTGTAATGCGTCTTTAATGTAATTACAACTATATTTCAAGAAGAAAGGTATAATCTCAATTTGTATGGATGCACACGGCTTTCTCATTTGAGATCATCATTAGTGGGTTGCATGCACCTTGCTGAAATGGGATTCCACCCTATGGAAATTTAATGCCCCTAATGAGAGGAGAAAACATCAATTGTGACAGAAGGAACTGGGATGAGTCAGATCACCTGCCCAGCCGAATGGCCTGATTATCAGTGGTCAATACCAAAGATCCAGGATTCAGTCCCTGACTGAGAACTATGCAGTGCAATCCGTCTGAACGCTGCTGTGAAAGAAAAGACCAAGCCCCCAGCTGTACTGACTACAGAATACCATGTGTCTGGGGTGGGGCATTTGAGGTCATGTTACATCTCCTATTTTGACTTATAAACTGGATTCGATCCTTATTCCTATTTCTCGGCAAAGAAAAGCTATTTACTTTTTAAAGAATGTTTTTATCACTCATATTTTTTACTACCCTGGAATACCATGGCTTTTTATCTGCTTCTTATTACATTCAACCTGACTCATAGTTTTTTGTGTCTGAATTTCATTTTCCCCAGCAGACTGTGAGTCCTTTGATTTTGAGAACCAGTGTGTAATTGTCTGTGCAGTCCCTCCTCACACCTTAGCCCAGCGCCTGGCAAAGAGGCAGCTTGAGTCTGTGTTTTGTGAACTGAAAGGAAACACTTCTTTTGTACCTGGCAAGTGGGGCCATTCCTCTGGATAAAAGTTTATACAGGAATTAAATTAATCTATTTAGTACTTGTTTTCTCCTGTGTTACCTTAAATCGTACTGTTTACTACCTATGAGGGAATTCTATTTAGGAAAACAGCCTCTTAGCAAATTTTCAACATAGTTTGCAAATAAGGTTTTTATTTTCTAAACTTTATTAACATTTCAAACTCCTTAATGAATTATACTTATGATTAAAATCTAGAATATCCTTATCCATCTTCATCGCTAACCATAGCCCAGGGATTTTAGGAATTGGTGTCATACAGTAAAAGTCAGAAGAGCTAACAGATAGTTGAGTTCAGCTCAAGTTGTGCAGCTCCTTCATCTCGCAGTCTTGGGCAAGGGGCAACTTTGTGTGTCTCAATTGGTTCAGGATTAAAACAGCTGTAATAGTACCTGTGCTGTATACCACACAGGGTTATAATGGAACTAATGAGGTGATCGGTGTGAAAATGCCTGTAACCTACAAAGCTGTGTGTAAATAAAAGGGATTATGGGAAATAAAGATGAGAAGGATTAGAAGTGCTAATGTCTTATTATACACATAGACCAAGGGAGGGAGGAGCCTCATATTGAACCTACTCTGTGTTCATTCTATATACCTGACCAAGGCTGGCAGGCTTGTGAGGCAGAGCCAAAGAGGTCTAATTGTACGAATTACCCAGGAGTTCCCTGGGAAGAGAACACAATTTATGGTTAGGCAATTGAGCATATGGGATTTTGCAAGGACAGTGGGTAAAGGTTCAAGGAGGAAGAACAACTGTGAGTGTGTGACTTATCCAGCTCTTGGTTTCTACCTTTTCCATAACCTCCCAATCCAAGGAATCTTTAGCAGATCCCTAGGAAGTGGAAGTTAAAACAAATACAAGGAACAAAAAAATGAAAGAAAGAAAAATAATTCCACTGAAATCTCTGCAAGACTCTGGGTGGTAGAGAAGCCCAGTTCTGGATCCCAAGCAACAGAGGATAACTCTGAGAGGGAGTGAAAGCCCTTTTCCTGCTTCACAATGGGGTACAGAATGGGCTGGAATACAGTGAGAATTCTGGAAGGCATAGCCTGCACGCAGCAGGATTCATGGCAGTGGCAACAGCAGGATTCATAGCAGGGGTGACACTCAGGGTGGGCACAGTTGGTAATTTGTACAGTTTGGAGCAGCAGTGCCCGGCACTTTTTGCAGCAGGAGTGCCACATGCCTATGGAGGCCAGTGACTGGGGAAAATGGCAGCTCTTGGTCTTGCTCTGGACATCACTGCATCAGACTTGAAGAGGGTACATGGCATCCTGAATGAGACCACTACTGCACTGTGGGCTTGGTATCAGGTAGCAGATGTGACATGACTGACAGGGACTGGAAAACATAGCAGTGACATCACCTAAGAGATCTGGTGTAGCAGCGTGGTGGCTGTGAAAGTTTTCATAAAATAATGGAAACACCTGAAATGATGATTACAAAAAAGTGAGAGAGGGTATTTGTTATGGTACATATGGTAGCAAAAGCCACGTCTGGGAAAGCACAGATGACACAGAACTGAGTGCCTACAGTGCTACAAATGGGAAAGGACAGTAGGCCATTGGCCAATCGTGCTACAGCAACTTCTTTTGATTCCAAGTTAAATAGGGGGACCTGCATGCTGCAAATATGCAGTAAATGCTAATAAGGAATGTTGGAGCCTGTAGAGCCTTGGAAGAAATGCTCTTCACTGGTCAAGAGGGTGAGGGACATGCCTCACTTGTTCCTTCCATTTACTCTCCCCCAGGACCACAGCCTTCTTGGGCCCAGGCAAACGCCCCTCATCCTTAGAATTTATATTTCACAATGTTAAAACAGGATCTGTTGTAGATAATTTAGCCCCAGGAAGCTTACGCCAGGGACATTCAAGCAGGGCTTCAGCAACAGAGAACACCAGGCCTCTTTATGTCTTTACCCTGGGACTTTTATTTCTGAGCCAGGAAGATAACACATCTTAATAGCAAGCAGCTGAGTTAACTAGATAAAAGGTTTCATAAACAGTTAGTGAAATCTTGAAATCAGAGAAGCTGGAGATTCACAGCCTTACTTTGCTTGAGTGGATCTAAATGTACATCACTGAAAGCAACTCAGAATGAGATGGTGAGATACTCAGCACTACTCCCATGAGCTGATACACACGGGTTTCATTCAGTCACTCATTCCACGGATTAATATTGAACTCTACTACTCCACTGCATAGCTTCCTCTTTTCTTAAATCTGAGGATTAAGAAATGCCAAAAGAATCAGTCAGCTAAAATAGATTTAATGATCTTACACAATAAAGATTACATTAAGCCAATGAGTACATGGAGCTAATAAAAGACCATTTTTATATACTAGTTGATAGAAAGAAATAGAAAACCTGAAAAGTTTAGATCCTTAGGTAAATAATGGCACTAGGAATTAATATAAAAATGTGAAAAACTGAGTTAAAATGAATACGTTGTCATGTGAAAGGATGAGGATTACAAACTGTCCTAATTCTATGATAAAATGGAAATGATAAACAAACAAAAACAAACCCTCAACAACAGGGGAGAAAAGCTCTTTGGTGGGAAGAAAAGAGCTCAGAGAGCCTTTTAGGGAACTGACTTTGGTGAAGGAAGGGGATAGAAATGGGACTGGAGGGGCTGAGAGCCTGGGCCACAGAATTTGGAGTGACCACCCATAATGAAAAGATCTCACATAAAGTACAAATTCAAGAAAATTCCAATTACTGTGGCAGCAGCTAGAAAAAGGGAATATCAAAGGAAGTATCGAGGGGAAAAATGATTGATTCTGAACAAAGAGAAATTAAAGATCAAAAGCAAGAAGATAAAGGAAATCATACTGGTTTTGGACAAAGACTACATGCATCCAAAACCTATAAATAGATAAATAGGGAGCAATTTTCTGAAAAAGTTAATGAAATGCAGCAACAACTGAGATATGGAAAATAATGATTATGTGACGATGAGAATAAAGCCAGTCAAGTGCTACCACATCAATTAAGGAAACAGCAGGCCTCCAGAGCAGAGACAAAAATAATACAACTTCTGAAGACCCAACATTTACAAGACAACATAAAAGACCCAAGAGAAACATGTGCCTTTTACTACTAATCTGCCTTTACATGAAATATTACAAAAAAAATAAAATTAAACCCTAAAATAACATGAAAATTATTCAAATTGCAAAGCAAATTCTTCAAAGCCATGTACACTTCATCAGAGCAAGTCTCTGTGCTTCTCTGTGATCTCTGGGCTGTGTGCCTTCATTTTTGTAGGTGACCTATTGATAGGTAGTGGCTCCAAATATGTACATATAAATCCCTCCAGCGGGGGAAGAAGGGCATTTGCCAAGCTTCTGTGTTGACTCTCAGCTTCCTTAGGACCAGAGGGAATGATTTCAGCCATTCCATTCCTGGCTCCCACCTCCCAGTTTCTGGTACTGAGTACTCTGTCCATGGGGTCCTTCTGTGGGCACACCTGCTGAGCACACAGTTGGATAACAGTTGGACTGAAGGATTCAGGATCCCTAACGACATCTTTCTTCCCAGTTACCAAACCAGGGAAGACACTAGTGTTCTTTCCGATGTCGTTAATCAGTTGTGCTTCACTGGTTGTGAGAGGTACAAATGAAATTTTGTTCTCAAATGTTCTCTCTCTTCCTCTTTCCTCTCATGTTTGTTTTGACATCTGATTATTTCCTCTGCATCTTCAGCACCCGGCAGAGTTCTTACACTCACAGCCAACGCCAGTAAAGGTTTGTTGAGTGACTGAATCTTCATGTGCTCATCTTTCTTCATGATGGATCCGCTCTGCTAATCTCTGTCCACAACCGTTCCTCCTCTGTTGGTTTTTCTGGCTTGAAACTAGGTTTTTCTCTCTTAAGTCTTTCCCTCATTCCACTATATGTTTTCCTGTTTCTCACTCAATTCCTTTTCCTTTTCCTTCTTTTTTTATTCTTGCTTATGTCACTTCGTTTTAGTAAAGTGAAATAGTTCATTTCAAGGCAGTGGATAGATTGCCGAAAGACGAAACAGCCATGGACACCATTGTAAAGCGAGAACTCAAGATGCTATTTAATTCCTCCCAGGTACTTCTCCCTTGAGTGTGATTTCCTAGATAATGGGCTTCCCACAAAACTTGTCTGAAAAAAAAGCAAAATGCAAACCCAAATAACACACATATTTATAAACATAATATGTAAAAATTAATTATAATTTAAACAAAACTGAAACACAGATCTGTAAGTACAACTTGAGTATGATTTCTACCCAGTCATCCTTATTTCCAATAATATAATCCTTGCTTTTCCTTCATGCTTATTTTCATTTCTTTTTCAACTCATCCTAGAGATAAAATTTTTGAGCTATAAATTTCTGGTTGTGGGTTTAATAGCTCTTACTATCTTATATTGTCTTTGTCATTTAAAAAATTCATTAAGTTTACACATGAGCATGATTTAAAGAGTCAAATATTTCTTCAAAGTTTCTTGGGAAAAACTGCACTCCCTGCCCCCCACCCCCCACCCCCCCACCTCCCAATATTTCCCACTTCTCACGTCTATGAATCATCATCGTCATTACCAAGTACCACAAACTTGGTGGCAAACGCAGATTTATTCTCTTGCAGTTCTGGAGGTCAGCAATCGGACGTAGATCTCACTGGAATAACGTGGAGATGTCAGCAGGGCTGCATTCACTCTGCAGGCAGGAGGGGAGAGTCTGGCTCCTTGCTTATCAGGTGTTGGCAGAATTCAGTTCCGCGCAGTTGGAGGAAGGCTGCCGGCTGTCGGCCCACAGCTGCCTGGAGCGCTGCTCCCGCATGTAGCCCCCTACATCTCAGAACCACTAAGGACCTGGGATCCTTTTCCCCCTGCCCTTTCTCTCACCCCATTCTGCCTTTCTCTTACACTTTTAAGGGCTTATGAATAGATAGGGCCCACCCTGTTTATCTAGGATAACCTCCACCATGTCAGGATCCTTAAACATGGTCATATCTGCAAAGTCCCTTTGGCCATATAAGGTAACATTCGCAGATTCCGGGAATTAGGGCTTGGACATCTTTTAGGGTAGGGGCATTATTCTGCCTACTGTATCATGGGTACCCACATTCAGCTCTTTAGATAATTATTTGGTAATTACCCCAGAATCTTTCAATAGAATTCCTATATTAGAATTCTTGATTTTTTTTTTTTTTTAGTTTTTGTAATTATGTCTAGGTTTCCAATGATTAAAAATGAGGATTTAGCTACCTTTCATACTGAACCTCCTATAAAATATGTCTATTTCTTACCCCTTCATTCTCCTTATATAGTTAAGTTAAAATGAGATCAAGTACAGTTTTTATATCACTACTATTACTATAGTATTTATATCACTACTATTTGTAGCTGAATTATGTATTACACTATCATTTTTTTTTGCAAAACTTTTTTGTTAAATTTCCTATGTATTTCTCTCAGTATCCCATACTCTCTTCCCAGTTGTATAAATCCCCTCTCAGTCTTTCTAATCAAAGTAGGTATTGTGAGTTCTATCTCCTTGATGATCCCTGTCCCAGAATTTTCTCCATCAATCCCCCTGTTTATGGTGTCTTTATTATCTCTATCCTCATGGTTCCCAGTATACACCAGTCCAGACATGTTCTCTTTTGTTCTCACCAGGGAAAAACCCATTCGTCTTCTGCAGTGGGGAGGACGTGGCATGAAATGGAAGGAAGATCTGGGAGTCTAACTGCTTCCTAAGAAGATATTCTATGAATCATCCTTTTCTTACCCCTATATTCTTACTCTGCGTTACAAACACACATTTGCTAGATACTTGGTTCTTCCAGTTCTGGAGACTTTGGGGATTTTTGATGTAAATGAGTATGTTTCTTAATTTTTCCCAGATTAGGATTTAGTATTGTCTACCCAGCTAAGGCAGTTAACACTGATCACTTTTCAGCATCAAAATTTCATTGTCGTTGTGTCTGCTTCTGTTCTTTTTACCGTTGTTTATGTCATTTTACAATTGCTTTTCATTGTTTCCTGCCTTGTTTCATTTTGGTAATGGCCAAGTCTAAATCATGTGATCAACCTACTCTTCAACGTTTACTGCTCAACTATCTTTCTTTTCTTGTTGTTGATAGGAAGATAGACGTTTCTAGGTATCCTAGTTCACTCGAGGTCTTCTTTTAATTGGAGAGTTTCCTACAGGACAGCTTGACCTAGGTAGTCAGGTTGTAGCTAAAACTCAACTGGGAAACACTTGAACACTCCTTCTAGCACAGTGCTTCTTTCAGGCCTACCCCTTGTAGCTACGGATGCCACCATTTTCCAGATTTCCAAATTTGTCCCTCGATTTGGTCAGTAAGACATAATAATTTTTTTTTCTTCATGACATCTCTCAAATGTGTCCTCTCTGTCTCTAACCACTTTTTTCTTCCTAATCTGGGTTCTCATTAGCCATCAAATATTTTATTTATTATTGCAAAACAACCTATTGACAACTTATCTCCCTCATTCCCCATTTTGTCTTTCATTCTGCTCAGTCTCCCTGAATCCCACTGTCATCATGATACCTTCCAGCTATACACATATATCAGAATTCTTTTTCTCCCTCTCTTTGGATCAAGTTAAGTCTGAACTGTCAGTGCCTGAATATAGAAAGCATTCAATAAATGTGTGTGAAAGGAGGAGCTGACTGATACTCTAGAATCTCTATCAGAGCTTTTCACTTTGCCTAAAAACATCGTTAACTACATAACCTGAATCCTCTCTGCCTGCCATGTGTTGCCTGTTTCCAGCATAAGTTCTACTTCTATCCCTGTGTTTAAGCTTAACCCTTCCTTGGGCTTTTCCCCTCCCCACCTAAGTCTGCATTTCCTCAGTGATCTACTTCAAATGTTCAATGGAAACCTGCACTGACCATCGCTGCTATGTACCTCCTGTCTTTCTGTGAAAACCCGAAGGCACAAAGCTAGCTGTCTTAAAGTCACATATGTGTCATTAGCCATTTTGCCTAAGTGTGTATTTTCTTCATGAAGCTCTTCAAGGGCAGGGATTCTAACATTTCTCATTGATGTGTTGGGCACATGACTTGGCATACATAATCTAATATGTTTTAAACTTTTCTACAAAAATATCCTTAAGTAGAGTAAGGACTTCCCCCTAAGACCCATGCTTAAAACGTTTGCCATTTCCTTGAGGTCACATATGTAATTTTATTTTATTTAAAAAATTTTGCATTCTAAATCACAACATATGTGTATCAAGAGACTGAGTCCAAAATATGACTCCATTTAACACTGTACAGCCTTGGGCCATTACTCAGCTTTTCTGTAGTTCAGTTTTCTCATTTTAAAATCAGAGATTACAGTTGTCCCTTTCTTATCATTAAGGTGAGCAAATAATTTATATAAAAAACCCAAGACAATCCTAACCAGTTATTGAGTGCTCAATAAATATTAGCTGTTTTAATAAAGATTATTTAGTTTATTTTTCTTTTTGTATACAAGTTAAATTAATGCTCCAGAAATATGTGCCGTATTTATCCTACGGTTTCTGAAATAGAGGATGGAGCCATGCAGCAGGCCCTCACACAACAGACTTGGGAGACAGCAGGACAATCATACATGGTCCTGCTCGGAGAAGTGGGATCCGACAGTGGGAGCCTTGTCCTGTACGCAGGGGAGCTGAGACCCGCCGTCCACACCCCCGCGGCCTCAGCATGGCCATCCAGCACACAAGTCCTCTCCACTCTTTAAAACACGTGGGTTTGGATTATCCGTGTCCCTCAAAAGATTTCATAGAATGAAACCCCTACATCCTATATGTGTGGATATGGTTTCTGTTTTAGGATTTCCAGAGGGCCCGCAGTAAAGGAAAGACAGACACTTCTGTCCCAAGATTAAAGCTGACTCTTTTTCTTCATTATTGCTTTTGGACGGAAAGCGTTCAGTCAGTCTGTCTCCCAGTTATGGTACCATTTTTCTCTTCTTTGATTTTCAGGGGAGGCTGAAGCAGGGTAGCTTCAGCCCAAATGTTAGCGCCTTGGCTTTGACGTTAGAGGTGAGGAAAAGAGGAAAGAGAGGGGCTAAGGAGGGAAGTAGGAAGGGCTGAGAGTTAGCCCCGCGCTGCAACCCGCCCTGTCTGTCACTTGGCAGGCTTGCCTCTCGGTCTATGTCTGCTCTAAATGTAGGTGTTCTGGGTTCCCAAAATACTTCTCCCTTCTCACGCCCTTAGTTCTCTGGCAGGTCTCCGACTCGTACGAATCGGGAAATGTCCGTTCAATTCTCTAAGGCTAGATTCAGTAACATCCTTTCAGCAGACGGAGAGGTATTTTAGGGAGCGCCGGAGATCGTCGTGCTGCCCACTCGGTTACGGCACGTGGGAGGCCTTGTGATGACTGCAGGCTGAGAATTACCCCTCTTAGCACAACATCTCTCTGCTGTGAATGCAGGCATGTCCTTCAAGGTCCTGTTCAGATGTGACGTCTTCCAGGAAGCCTGTGCTGATTGTCTGCCCCCTGCTCCTTCGGCGTGTTACCTGTACTGATTCTGCCATTCTGGGTTCTCTCCATCTTGCACTGCAGTGGGTTAGGGTTAGGACAGGACTCACCGCCAGACTGCAAATCAATTCAGGGCGAGAGGTGGTTAAAGCCAATAGCAACTTTGTTTTCTTCGGAGAGGGAAGCTGCTAGCCTGGGCACTCTCTCTGGGTTCTCAGTACCAGGGCCCTTTTGGGAGGCCAGACTTGAGCTTAGGAGAGAGGTGACTTTTGTGCGATACTCCTTTCCTCTCCACTCACTGGTGCCCTAGTGATTTTACCTCCTGCCCTACAAGGTGCCCCCAGATTACTGCCCAAACCTCCAGGGGCTCTTCTCTATGAATAATCTTTCAAGGGAAAGAAGATAATCTGCTTCTTTTTTTCTTGCCAAGGAGATTTGAAGGAGCAGTATGAGCAATCCCAAAGACAGATTCTTTTTTAGATAGGGGCTTCATCTACCTATCTATTTTTGTCTGCAATAAGATAGTTGTAAAAGTGACAAAGCATAGGTGTTTAGTAGTTGCTGTTTTCCTCTTGGCTTGAAATTTATCTCAATGGCTTTTCCCCCAACCCCCAGTAAATGCTGTCCCCTTTAAAATGGGTTAATAATATATACCATTAAGAGCACACCTGACACCTCTGTGCATATGAAATCAATGGAAAACTCACAGCATTTTTCCAAGGACTCTTTTTAAAGTCACCTTGGACTCCATATCTCAGAAAGAAACTAAAAGAAGCAGCTAAATATCATTGCCATGCATGAGGCATTTCACTACTTGCTACTTTAATTTCTAAAAAAACTACAGCTCTATTATAAGGAGCACATAGTCTATTATCTCTTGATAATAACCTTAAATAAATGCCAAACACAGAGGTCTAAAATTATGTCTGGCCTCGTGTATCACTTACATTCCATGTGATGGCCCTGCAATTGACTAAAAATAATGAAATGTATTCATTATGCAGAGGTGTGTGTGTGTGTGTGTGTGTGTGTGTGTGTGTGTGTTTAACTCTTCCAGACATCAGTGCCTAGATATCCTTTCTGATAATGTTAAGCCTTTGCAGAAATGGAAGGGCCACCAGTGAGCCAAATCAAATACAAATGCCTTTTATCTCCCTCCTTTTCTTTCTTTGCCGATTCCCATTGGTTACCAAGTCCTCTTGATTGATCCTCTCATCAGTTCCCCCGCATCATCCTCATTATCATCACTCCATCTGTATCTTCATGATATCTCAATGGAATTTCTGCTACAGCCCTACTGGTTTTGTCTTACTCCAGTCCCTCCAGGCTGCTTCCAGAGTAATCTTTCTAACCTGTAAAACTGGGCTTTTATATTCCTCCTTCCTCTTGCAAGGTTTAAAGCCGAACTTCCTGATATTTCAATTGCAAGCTTTTGTGATGCTGCTCCTGCCTGGCTCTGTAAATCTTCTGCAACAACCCTGCGCCATCCTAGGAGCACCCCGCACGTTAGCCATAGCGGTAATGTCGCAGCTGCCTGACTGCTCCATTCTGTTTCATGTCTCTGGACTTCTGTTCATTCTATCCCATCTGTCTAAACTCCTTTCTCCTCACTGTCTGCATGACTAACTCCAGGAGGTCCATCCGATGACAGTAAATTGTCACCATCTTCCACAAGGCTACCAACATTATCCCTGAATCTAAACGCCTTCTTTGATGTTCTCATAACACCCTATGTATAAAGCAGTCCTAATCTAATCCCCATGATCTCATTGCTCTCCTTCCTTTTTCCCTGGCTGCACTTTAAATTCCTTGTGGGAAGCCACTGTCTTTGTAGACTTGGGATTTAGCATAATGTTTTTAGCACATGTTACACCCAATTAATGTCTATAGGTGAATTAATGGGATTGACTTATACTTTTAAAAAATAAGGGGTACTTAGGTCTTTAAATAAACATTGTGTTTCCTAAAATAAATTTTTTGAAGGTGAGAAAAATTCAAAAACATATGGAAACTCCTCTTTGGGGACAGCTTTTGGATTCCATTTACAAATCACACTAGGAAATTGAGCTCAGCTTCCCTAGCACATTGCTGTGTGGGGCACAAAACTAACTCCCAGCTTTATCACCCAGCTTACTCATCAGAGTTGACTCTGAATGCCTTCTGAATGAGGGTAGATTTTATTTTTTGGCAATAAAAGACATAATTTGCTTCCATTGAGAATTCAGAAAAAAAAAAAAGAATCAACTGACTCTGAAGTTCATTCTAAAGAGGAGTCCAGACATATTTTGAGCAAACACAACATCGTTGGAATATATGTGTATTATCTCCCGTGGGGTCTGCGTGGAAGAATGGGTCCCAATTTTTGCTGATGTCCTGGCTTATTTAAATAGTCCTGTGATGCAAAGGCAGTTTGGGTCTGGTACCAAAAGCATGAAAGTTAAAAAGCCAGATACTTCAGACTTGAGTTCTTACCCTGACACTCACTACCTATGTAGTCTTGGATAAGTCACTGACTTGGGGGAAGAAATGGATTTCAGGTTACTGTGCTAAAAAGAGGGCATGGGCATTCTAAAAATGTAATAGTCAAAGTAACTATTACCAGGTAATTTATTCATATTGTCTGCTATGTTTTAAACAGCACTAACATTTTTGTAATAATTTTCTCATTTAATTCTGAGTTAGTTCAAAAATCTATTCATAGATAAGGAAACGGAAACTCAGAGAGATAAGAAATTTGCTCAGGGTAACACAGCTATTCAAAGGTAGACAGAAGCAAAAATTTACTCAGTTCGGCTTGACAGTTCATATTCTTAAACATTCTTTCCCCTTTTTCCAAAAATATCACCAAATCCAGATCCTCTAACGGTACAGATTTTACATCATTGGTAGTTTGAATTTTGTCATTTCCTTACCAAGCTATATTCGTAAAAATGAAAGTTTTCTGTGGAGCTAATTGGCAAACACCATTCCTCATATACATATAAAATTCAACACATACACAGACACACACACACACTTAGGAAGTTCAGGAGATACCACACAACTCTTCTGGGTTGAAGCTCACTTGCCAGCCATCTTTTTTGGTAAATGATGTATCTCCAAGGGAAACGAAATCTTTCTGCAGGGCTGTCATATAGAAGGTGAAGTCTGCTTGCATGTTTTCCAGAAGTAGGCAGAAGTAGAACCACTGTATGGAAGTCACAGGGAGACACTATTCCAGTTTAATGTGATAAGGAAGCAAGTGATAGTCAGGGCAGCCCCCAAAACAGAGCAGATTGCCTCATAAAGCACAGCATTTCCTGCCACTGATGGTATTCAGGCAGGTGAAAGACCCCTGTCAGAAATACCTTCAACACTAGCCCAGGGGCTATTGGGTCACATGTCCTGTAAGGTACCTTATAGCCTTCAGGGTTTGAAATTTCATAAAGGAGCCAGGACTGTGGTGACCCTCACCCTGCTCAGTGGACCAACCATCTGCCAGACCAAATTCTCCATAACTCAGAGTAAGAGGGGCCCCAGGCATCTCCCTAAGGGTGCAGAAGATGGCAGAGATGACATCTCAACATCTCTCCTAGTTTCTGTCAGATACAGCCATGTCAGTGCTTAAGTCTATGCACAAATTAATCATCAAATAGGAAATCAGTAGCTTATGCTTTCACTGATATTTGTCAACTTAATACTCGCATATTCAATGGATAATGACTACTAGAAAAAGTGAACATTTAAATGGCTTTTCTTTAATAGGTACTTACAACGCCAATCAATGTATATATTTATTGAACTATTTAATCCTCTCAACAATGCTGCATAAATAGGTATTATCCTAATTTTAATGATGAGGAAACTAAGGCTTAGAGACCTGCATAGTCTTTATTACTGGAAAGTGAAATGATAGGCATAAAGATCACAGGAGACAGAGTGAGAGGATGATAAGGTTTTTCAATAGCAAGTATGGAAATTTGTTGCATAAAGTAATAGATGACATGTCTCCATTTGTAAGAAAGACCTCTCAGCTCTCCCCATTTTAGATGTTTGGATGCACAGTTCTAGCCTCAGCTTTCCTTACCAATCACTCTCTTGATCCAGTAGTTTATTGTTTAAATTCTTGGTAGTAAAACTCAGTATCTCAGCTGCTCTGTTAGGGCCCATGGAAGCATCCAGGGAATTATAAATTGGACCAATTAGAATTGAAATTAATTTTCAGTTTGATGTGTTAATGGTCTATACTTCAGTAGACAGTACAAATGTCTATTGAAATTATTTCTCCCACATATCAAGGAAAAATCATTATTGTTTTGTGCCAAGGATGATCTAGAGTGGATTTCTAATATTATTCCCTCCCCCCACATTTCCTTATATCTCGCCAGATAAACTGAGTCATTGAAGTCTAAGGTCTTTGTATTTAAATATTTGTCAGACACTAATCTGTAGAACATAGCAGGTTGGCTAAAGAATTGTCAGGAAGTTCAAACAATAGAATATAAAACAACAATGAGAATGAATGAACCATTGTTACATGCAACAACGTGGATGAGTCTCAAGAAATAATGTTGAACAAAAGAAGCCAGCCAACTCTTTACTCTTTTGTAAAGCCTATATAATATGCAATCCTATTGGTGTAAAACTAAAATACTGTATTTAAGTAAGAATGATATTTACACTTGTGGAATAGGTATAGGTGGGACCCCAGTGGGAGCTTGGGGTGCTGGTGATGTGTTTTTTTTTCTTGAACCAGAATTTAAAATTTTGCTAAACTGAACACTTATGGTTTAGACACTTTTCTTTATGGATGTTTTTCAATAAAGGCTTTACAAAAGAAACATCACTTAGAAACAAGAGACCACACCCAGACCTCTGGCATAGGTTCCAGGAAAACAAGTGTTTTTGCTGAGTATGTGCTAAGATTTAGATTTAGAAGTCTGATAAAGGCTCCTTAACAACATTCTTATCTGACGCACATACTTTGAACACAAAGTTCTTGCAGGTGTCACGGCCTACACGGCAGAGCAGCTTGCACGGCTCCCTCAACTTATTGCAGAGCCTTTTTGTGAACACTTTGTAGGTTGCTTGGCAAATGAAATGGAGAAAGCATGCCTGCGTGAAGTATGTAGTACCTCCGGACTTGCAATTCTTGAATCCCATCTCTCCCAATGAATCCAGGGATCCATGTTCAGTGGCAGCATTTCCTGCTGTCAATCCTGATATAATGAAGGTGTAAATAAGTATGTACCAGAGCTATTCAAGGGTGCTGGAGCTCTCCTCACCAACATTCTTCTCATAGCCTTGCTGAAGGATATGTCCTCTGGGGGACATATTAATGGGGTGCGGTGTTACATGAAGAATTCACTCTAGCATTCCCATTTGCCTAAGCAAATGAGTATTTTCCTATGCAGTGCGCTAGGAAGTTTTGGGCACCTTCACTTCATTTAATATAGGTCACTTTTGAGTCCAGATTTCAGTCAAGGAACCAAGTAAGCAAATAGCATCACTCCAGACACCTGAATGTAATTGAATTTAGAATCTCTTTATTAAGCCCACATCAATAAGTTTGTCTCAATCTAATATTATGTTCCTTCCATCCTTATCCAACAATCTTAGGACCCATTCCAAAATACATGGATCTGGTTGATATAAATTGTAAAAATCATGCAATGATTTGGATGTGTATTATACCTCCTCACAGGTCATACTTTATACCTCACAACCTCTGAGTCACCTGCTAGTATTCGAATCAGGTTATACCTGAAGAAGTAATGAAAAGTGGGGAGGATATGTCCTTTGGACAATCACCAGCCCTCTGCAAGGCAGCTGTTTTATAGCAGAGGCCACTAGAAGTGCATTAAGCAGGGGAAAACTAACCTCCTCAGGCTACTTGGCAAAATGTAGAGATTACTGTTCACCAGTTTCACTGAAATTACCTCATGTGTCCCCATCCCAATTTTCATAGTCCCTCTCATTTTCAGTAACTGATCTAACTTTAATATGGGAGCTTAAAATGTTGAGAATTCAATTTTAATTACAATTCAACCATCTGCAGGATTAGACTTTTGGTTTGATTTTCAAAAACCTTGAGCCTATAGCTCTGGGATATAAGGTTTTCTTTGAGGCAGCCATAGAAACTTCCAAGTCCCTTGCTGTATTAGTTTTCTATTATGGTTGCATAACAAATTACCACAAACTTGGCAGCTTTTAAACAACCTCGATTGTATCATATCTCACAGATACCATGTGTCAGGATTCCAGGTACAGCTCAGCTAAGAGTTTAAGGTTACACAGAGCTGCGGACAGGGCATCAGTTGGAACTGTAGTCTCAGCTGAGGCTCGGGTCCTTTTCCAAGCTCATGTGTTTGTCGGCAGAATCCATATCTTTGCAGCTGTAGCACTCTTGATGGATCCTTTCTTCAAAACCAGCAGAAGGATCTCTCTCTAGTTGCTATAATGGAGTCTTAGACACCATATGTAATTGCTCTGTGATGGGTTCTATACATTTGCCATGTACTGCTGGCTATAAATAAATCACTCAGAGGAAGAAGATCACACAAGGGTACAGCTCACTGGGGGTTGTACCTTACAATATGTCTGTCACAATTACAGACCCTGATGTGGAAATTGAAAGCCCCAAACGCATCATTTTATTTCTCCAATTTCTCCGGTGTACTTAGACACAACCAGCCAACCATATTATACAACTTGCTTTTCCTGCAGTGTTTTATGACAGCAAATACTTGGTCACTTTCTATGGGCCTTTAATTCAAGGTATATACAGGTGATTAATTAAATAATTGTTGTGTTAATACATGACATGGACTATTATAGTCTGCTTTATTGTAGGTGGGGGTCAGAAACACTTTTAACTTTCAAATCAGGTCAGGATCAATTCCAGACAACCCAGAACCAATGCAAGGAGGGCATAATTGTAAAGAGTAAAGAGTATGGCTGTTGCTTTACACTGGTGTTCTGAATCTTGTGGAAAATGTCTTTTGTGGCCCATGCTAACCCAGAACTCTGCAGAGAAGCGTAGTTTTCACTTAGCTAAGTTGACACAATACCAACCCACCACTGCGAGGCACTAATGGCTGACTAGAAGCTGGGCTCACAGAGCTGTGCATGTAAAATGACAACTGAGATCTAGTCATCTGTTTTAGTTGCTTCTATAGTGCTTGGGTCATGTATCTGCCCAGAGTAATGAGATCTATTCCCTGCTGTTATGTTCTGTGAAGGGGGCTCTTTACCAACTTCCCAGGCTCCTCAAAGTCAGCACTGATTTGATTACTCAGTCAGGATTCCATAGGGTGGTGGGCTATCCAGGTGAAGGCACTGGACCGATGGCCCCAGGGACAGGGCTGAGGGCTGTGTAGGAGGAGTGTTTGCCCTGGACATGAGGCTGGTTGGTCCTGGAGGGAAGGCTGAACTAACATGAGATTTCAGGTCTATGTAAGTTATTACCAAATTTGTATTAATTTCCAGAGCTTTTGGTCAGGTCTGAAAAATGTGACATGTGAAGTAAGCATAGTGTATTCTGGACTTCCTATACATTTAACACTGTGTAAGTCATGTATACGTTGGGGTAGAGATGATGAGTGATAACACCAGTTATTATTTTAGTTCTTATCACATGCCTACTTTAGGAATAGTAGGCTTTTCATACATGATCCCCTATATTTCTTCTTTAAGAATCGATTTATTGAGATATAATTTACATGCTCTATATTTCACCTATTCAAAGTGTACAATTCAGTGCTTGTCAGTATCTTTCAACCATCACCACAGTCAGTTTTAGAACATTTTCATCTCTTCAGAAAAGGAATTCTGTACTCTTTAGCTATCACCTCTTTGCCCCCCACCCCTCACCAGCCCTAAGCACTAATCTACTCTCCCTTCTGGTAATTTCCTTTCCTGGACTTTGCTTTTGGAAGGGATTACACAATAGGTTGCCTTTTGTGAGTCGCTTCTTTAACTTGGAGTAATTTTTAGGGTTCATGCATGTTGCAGCATTTATCAGTACTTCAGTCCTTTTTATGGTAGCATGATACTCCATCGTATGGATGTACCACCTTTTGTTTATCTCTCCATCAGGTTTGGCTATTATGAATAATGCTTCTATGATTCCACCTTTTGGCTATTATGAATAATGCTTCTATGAACATTCATGTATAGGTTTTTATATATGTCTTGCACAAGCTGTATTTTCATTTCTTTTGAGGGGATACATAAGAGTAGGATTGCTGGGTACTGTATTTCTAGCAATCCTGAGAGTTAACCAGTACAATCTATGTTTTACTGATAAGGTAACTGAGGTTCAGAGGAGTTAAACCACTCACCCAATGTCATAGAGCAAACAGAAGGTGAGATTAAAATCCAGCATTCATGTTCTCCCACTGTGTTCCTGTCAGGTATGAGGACTAAATATGCTTTTCTGTTCATGCATATAGTGAACACCACCCTACACATACAGGCGAGCATAATTATCAGGATGACTTCAGGTGTCGTTTGAGACATGCCCAACATCTTCATAGCAACTCTCTCCCTGACCCCAACTCCACTGCTAGGAACGTGCCCAGTAGGTACATCTCCTCCATTCTGTGGGTTTCTCATGAAATGAACTCTGGCTTATCTTTAGGGGGCACAATCAGAATTACCTTCCAGGTGAACTAGACTTAGGAGTGTGCAGGGGATGCACAGCCACATCCCTTGCCCTAGAATTGCTCAAAGGCACACACAGAATGAACTCACCTGGGTGTCATTTGCATCCTCCTAACAAAGGAGATTCCAGTAGACCGATCATCAGGAAACGTGGTTCCAGAGCCTCCCTTCTCTCTCTCTGGAGACCTTTCTTAGCCTGGGCCCACCACTGCTGTGCACACACTCAAGGTGCTGAGGCCTTTTAATCCTGAATTACTGCTCTTTAGGTTTGACTGCCGTCTCCACAACTAAGATACAGTGATCTTGCAAACTTTTATATTTCTTTAACAGCAAGCAGTTCAAAATTGGATTACCTTTCCACATTTTCATACAAAGTGGATTAATGTGCCCCAGTCTTTATTACATTTTCCACCCTTGTCATTTGCGATTAAGCCAACACTATGAAGATGTATTACAGATCAGCATAAATGGGAACATTAAAACACTGGGTATACCTATCAGGGATGCTCAAGGCAAATTGATTTGTGCTACACACACTCTCAGTGCAATACATTTGGAATATTTCACATCTCTTTGGACAGAATAATATTTCTGTAGTACCAAAAGTAACAGCAGGTAAGAGAAAGAGTAAAAACAGAGAAGAAGGAAAAGTGTCAACCTTTGTTCTAGGTCATTGAGGGAAGCCACACTTCCTTTAATAGTCTCAGTATGGAATTTTTCGTAGATTAGTCTCTCAAACCAGAACTATCACCTGGGATGAATGAAGCAGGAAAAACATGGTCCATTGTGATTCACATGGATGAAAGTAGTTGACCAGCCTCACACCTTATTGCCCTGAGCTTATGTTACATTTCTGCTTGGTCATTCCTGCTCTGAGAGTACATTTATGACCCAGGCTTTCTGTGGAAGTAGTTGGCTGTGGAATGGTACAAATCTGAAAAGCAAACCTGTGTCTGTATGAGTGTCCCTCATTCATATGAGACATGAACTCAAGGCTCAGAACATGGAGTGAGGCAGTTCTGATTATGAGTAAGAGATCATGGCCATTGAACTGCTGTTTTCTGAGCATAAGATGATCCTACTGCTTCCCTTAAAGACTGCTACCTGCAACACATTCTTTCCTCCTCTTCCTAACTTCTTACGCAGAGAGGTTCATTAGAGGAGCTCTGGAGAGCTCCAGGACTTGTGGCTGCATTTCCTTCCTTGGACACCTGTTCCAGCTGCGACTCCAGGCTCTCCCTGGCCTGCCATCACCTCTCCTGCTGCTCTGTTTGTCCCCCTGAGTTTTTTCAAGGAAGCAATTTGTGAACAGATCAGAGCAACTCTCCCTCACTTACACTGAGGACACAGTCTCATAAATATGTTTTGAGTTGGGTACTTGGTCCATAGAGGATTGTATGACTATATTAGGAAAAGACTTCTCTTGTGATATTAGTGCCTCCAGAACAAAGAAGCTGCTAAACGTCTCTGAATTAAGCCAGTCTTTCTTGATAATGATGAGAAGGCTCTATATTTTGCCTCTCATTTTAATCCGACCCTATCCAGTTGTCCAATATGATTGGACCTAGTAGAAACAAGACACGTAGGGTCTCTGTGCTCAGTAAGTTTGTGGAGAGTCAAACAAATAATAAGGAATTTAATAAATTGTATTAATTATGAAGAAGAAAATAAAATAGGGAAATACAATGAATCGAAGAAGCTAGTTTATTAATTTCAGGGATATGACTTTGATATAAGTCCAGAATAACTGGACCTTTAATTAATTGGAGCAAGGGGTTTGGTTAGTAAACTGGTAGATTGCCAAGACATAAGCTACTGTGGCAAGGCAAAAAACAAAGAAAAAGAAACAAAGAAACAAACAAAAACCCTGTTCCTGGTGCATTCTGGGAATTGTAGTTTTCATACACCATTGCCTCTTCAGTGGAGCATGAGTGTATTAGCTGAACGTCTTCTGGAACTGTGGGATTAAATAAGAGTTATGTACTTCAACCTGCTTTCCAACTGTAGATCTGAGAAGAGGACACAGATCCAGTTATTAATTCAACAGAGGATCAAAACATAGTGGCTATGTCATGGAGTTTTCAGTAAGAAGGAAGAAATTGATAGTCAAATAATGGCAGAAATATAGTTTATATATTGTGGAAAGTACTATAAAGGAAAATGAGATTATAGTCTTTGAATATGTAACAGGGGCACTAATTCTTACCTGGAATGTCAAGGAAGGTTTCTACAAAAGATGTAATTTGAGCTGAAAGACTAAAATTTGTGTTAGTTATTAGCTAGGTGTTCTGTGTGGGGTGGGGACAGAGAGCTTTACTGGTAGACCAGCAAATGCAAAGATACTGGGGCAGAAGGGAGAAGCCTCAGTTCAGGAACCTGGAAGGAAAGCTCAGACGGGGAGAGCAGCAGAGGGGTCTGGTGAGTTGAGCAAGTGCCAGAATATGCAGAATCTTGTAGGTAATGGGAAGTTAATTGGTTTTTCATCCTAAGAGCGGTAGTAAGTCACTGAAGAATTTTCACCTGGGAAGTCACAAGTTCATTTGCATTTAAAAAGGTCACCCTGGGCAAGAGAAAAGTAGATCTAAGAAAACCAGTTAGGAAACTCTATACTGTCTGACTAGGGATCACGACGCCCCGGGCTAAGAATATGGCAGCACAGAAATGGAGAGGTGAACAAATTAATGATATGTGTAGGAGGTTAAACCCACTGGACTTCCTAATGTGCCAGAATATAGCACCTGTGTGAGAAGGAAGTATCCAAATTGCTAAGCTTTTTTTTTTCTAACATACCTGTAAAGATGGTAGTTCCTTGGAAGCGTATAGGGCAGGAATACACTTTGGTGAAAGGGGGCAAGTTGCTCCGTGTATTGACAAATAATGACGTGCATTAATCTTTCCTGGTTCATGGATGGGGAGGAATTGTGAGGGGTCAGAGAGATTCTTGATGTGGCCAATGAAGAAATAGTGCAGACTAAGGGGAGACTAGGGGACAGTTTCTGAAAATAGTGTGGTCTAACTTCCAGGAGAAAATTTCAGGGCACTATTTGGCATTCTCCTTAGAATAAAATATTTTACTTTATAAAACAGTGATAAGGAGCAAAAGAGTAAAATGATGTGCTGGACAAGCAACAAGGTAAGGTAGGAAGAGAGATGAGATGAAGAGCCGCAGGAAGATGAAGAGCACAAGAGGGCGATGAGGTCAAAGAAGTAGGTAAAATGCGGCAATAATTTCATCTGCGGTGCACATAACAAATTTGAGATCTCTCAAAATGAGGAACAACAGGATAAAAAAAGATAAAAATAATAAAAACACGATGAATTTGGTGGACAGAGAATAACAACACAAGACTAATCAATAACCAACAATACAGCAGAGGAAAAAAATTAAGCAGGCATGCATTTTTTTCACCTGAAGAGAAACCTACATGTAAATTGAAGCATCTCACAATATTGCAGGCATGATCAGCTATAAGAAATCTGTCAACATATCATAATAAAACATTGAATTGCAATAAATATAGACAGATGCTCTATCTCATAAGCATTCAGTAAGGGGAAAAAAGTGAAAACAGAAATATGGTGATTTAAAGAGAACCAGTTTTAGGGTAGCCTCAATTTTTTGCTGTGCAACATCAACTGTCAGAAGATAATAGTTGAACATCTATAGAATTTTGAAGAAAAATTCTTGTGATTTGAGAATATTTTACCCAGTTTGCTTTCTGTAATGTAGAAAAATAATATAAAAATATTTTCAGCTATGCAAAGGCTCAGATCCTCTACCAGCCAGGTACACTTAACACATACCCTCACAAACATCCACTCTGGCTCTAGAAGATAGAGTCTTCTGATAGGGAGGTAAAGGAGGAAGGGGAAAAAAACATAACTAAAGGTCAGGAATGTACATGTTATAAAAAAGTAGAAGAAAGCCCATTTTAAAAAGCTCATCTTGTAACTCTAGTTTAAAACTGAATATAAATTTAAAATACATACTGTCGAATGAATGACTCTAAGAATAAAGTGGTTATAAATTCCAAGATACCGACCAAGGGGTATAGGAGTATAGGAAAACACAAAACTCTGAGTTTTAAAAGGGCGGAAGATTAAAAACATTCCATTTCACCTTAACTACAATATCAAAAACATGATTAAGTGATAGGACTTGATTTCTGTTCTTCTTCTCTCTCTTTCTGGAGTATGATTAACACTGTCCTCCACTTCCATTATATTCTTCTATTTACATCTAAATTAAGTTAGAATCTTAGGACATTCTTGACTCATATGCAGCTGTGCTCATCTAAATCTGAAAGAGAATCTGAAAGATATGTGAATGCAGCTTATATATTGTGAAGCCAAACGCAAGCACAGAATTTTATATTACTAATAAAACAAGTTATTTTAACATAAATAGCAACGAAGTGAGGCCCATACATCCTATGCTTGTTCTGATGTTATTTTGCACCTAAAATATAAAAATCTACATTTCTGCTATTTTAATTTATACATGTTAGTTTCAGCTCAGCATTCCCCCCATCAAGGTTCTCTCATCAGACACTGGCTCCATGCCTCTTAGATTTTGCACCATCTGGAGATTTGGCCAACAGCCACCTCTGCCTTCATCTAAGCTAGTGTTTTGCAAACTTTAATCATTTTAATCATTCAAGGACCAATGTCACAGTTTCAACACACCTTACATATTCACATGCGTGTTATAAATTTAATATTTTTCTTTGTCAACCTGCCTCTTACCTATATAAATTTATTTTATTGCAATCTTATAGCATGAGATTAATGTTCAAAATGTATAGATAAACCAATATTGTTATGTGTACCAAATAAAACTCTCGTGTGAGCCACCCTCTAATAATGAGAGACACGCCTCAGAAACATGTTTATTCCCATCATCTATCGAGTGGTGGGTGCGTCCATGATCAAATGTTTGTTTCATCTGCGATTCCACTTTCTATGCTAGAGCCAAAGTCCAGAGTCCTGGGTGATATAGAAAGCCATCATCTGAGCACGTTGACTGATGCAGTGAAGACTGTATAAAAGTTCTTTTACTCAGAGCCACTTTTCATTCTTGACATACTTGCTTGGCTTTAAAAAGTTCAGATTATTTTAGGTGGTTTATTTGGCTCTTTGATTAGTATCTGACACTAAAATTATCCCAGCCCAACTTATATCTGATTCCACATTTCAAGGGTCTTTTCAGAGCCTATAAATATTCTGCTTCAGGTGCAAATATGTTTGGAGTACATCATCAGAATTCATTTGCATTTTCAGTCAAAAAATTGCAGACTCAATAATTTATCAAATTCAATAGTGTTTTTGACCCATATGAATATCAACCCATGAAATAAGAATAAAATATACTTTAACTTTCCGTGCTGGCAGAAACTTGGAAGGAAGAGATTTGATGGTGGTGTTTTAAATTCTGTCTCTTTCACCCCAAACTACCCTATTCACATTATTTGGTTACAAATTGTCACTGAGGTAAATTTCTTTGATGTAATTTCTTTCAAATGGATTTAACTCTTTCATAAGGATAGCAATGGTGATTTCCAATGAGGAGATCAAAATGACAAGAGCAATTCATTTTCATTCTCCTGGGCACCATCTGACCACCAGCTAGGAGCAGGGAGAAATTTTTCTGGCCAGAGAAAAAAATGTAATTTAATTCACTGTAGTTGCCTAACACGAACATTTCCCTCTCTTAGACCCTGCAGGTGCGGGCTACTATTGATGATGCATTGTTGCGTATCTCTACAGCAATTTTTCTCCATTACATTTTTGTCCTTTCCTTCTACCTACTTCCTGTCTTGGTGTCTCTCTCTTAGGTCACTTCTTCGTGTACTGCTCTTTCCACCTCCCTCTTTACTGAGGAACTGTGTAAGCATCCGGGCTTGGGAGCTCTTGGAGACTGTGTCTGTCCCCTCATGCCTCTTGTGTTGGGCACTCACACCCTCTTGTCATCCTTTCTTCTGCCCCACCATTGACTAGGACATGTACTGACATGGTGGTTTGAACTGCAGTAGCCATCAGCTGTTTTGGCAGTGCCAGTGAGGGTGTAACATGGAAAATGGCAAGTTTTATGCTACCTGATGAGATACACTAGTCTAACTAGCATTTTCAGGGTCTTGGATTAGAGGTCAATTTCAGGGAAAACATTTTCTGATCAGATTGCTGTCTTCATGGAGCATAAATAGCCTAAGTTCTCTATGCATGCCACATAAATTTAAATCCATTCTAAGATAGACTGTCTCATGTTTCATCACATGCTTTACATAGTACTGAGATATTTAGAATGTTTTATTTCACAGATTTCGTTTCTAATACCATTGGTGGAGAATAGCAACTAAGATGAGCAATGATAGCAATCCTAGTAGTACTACTATTAGTAATAAAAATGGTAATACACTATCTTTTTGTTTGCATAGTTTTTTCAACTTCTAATGTGCTTTATTTAGTTCAACCAACATCCAGTAAACATTTATTACATGTCTGGGATTGTGGTTAGTGAACCATATAATCTCTTTATCTGTACATCAAAAATGGCTGAATATCGGGCAGTTCATGTGCTTTAACATTTTCCCATTTAATTCTCACAAAAAAGCTGTAAGGCAAATATTAGTTCCATTCATTATATGAGGACACTGAGGGCCAGATCACTGAGTGAGGATCAGATAAGAGAGCACATGGCAGTCAGGGCTGCAGAGCAGAGTCGTGCACATTTTCCCTAATGCTTCCCAAAGTCGTCCCCATTCTCATTTTGTTATCCTGTGTTTCAGTTTGGTAAACTGCCAGTTTCAGGGGAAAAGTCAGTGTCCTCAGTGTGCTACTGACCCAACAGCCTGTAGGTAGTGAACATGAGCTGCTTCCATTCGTTCATAGCCAGGACGTTTTTATCTCCCCTTGAAAACACGAGGTCGGAGCAGGGCTGTGATAACCACAGGGACATTTGCGAGGGCCATGTTTGCTTACTTTAGGGATTCTTATGAGAAGGAGGGATCATGGTGAAAACAAGGGTGCTCACTTCCCTTATGCCAAGCTGGCAGCAGCAGACAAGCTTCAGGAATACACCACTAGCTTTGAGGGCCAGAGCGCGGGAAGGCATCGGCGTGGAGGGCCTTCCATCAGTGGGTGACGGCGGCTCCTGGAGAGAATCCTTCCACACGGGCAAAGCTCTGTCATCATCCCTGCTGTCCTTTCTGGGGGGTGGGGGGGCTGCATGTTCTTCAGACAATGAAATCCTTTGAACCCCTAAACCATCAGCACGGGGAGAATTAGAAAACATTTGACTGAAGTATTTTACATACATGCCACTGAAACTCAGGTATGTTCAGGTCGAACCAGGACCGGAACCTATCAGTGTCCAGAAACCACGGCATTGGGTTGGAGTTTTCAAAGTGCAGAAGAGGCAAATCCACAATTCTAATTCTCCACTTCTGAAGGCAGCAGTCTCATTAAAACCTCTTATACTGTTTAATGTAACATTAACTGGGAGCAAATTCCTATTGTTCCACACTGTCCCGGCTCTTTATCCAGAGTGAATCAGGAACCCTAAATCAACATGGTCTCCTTCCCCTGGTGTCAATCACTGCATCACTGCAGCTGAACACTTAGGACTGCTCGTGATTTCTGTAGCGTCCTTCATTTTCCAGGCGAATAATATAATTCTTCAACTATTTCAGAAAACCTATGTGTTCTTTTCATTCTATTTTTTTCCTTGGGAAACAGAATCTATTTGCTTTTGCGTGGTATATGGCAGTCAGGAGCACCTCATTCATTCACTTTTTATTCATTTGATGCATGAAAAAAAGGCCTTAAGTGTATTCCAGCATGTCACCTCAAATTCTGTGCAGCCAACAGTGATGAATATGCTCAGTTCCTCAGCTGGGGTACTGTTTCATTTTCTTGTGACAGTATCATCTGACAAGCAGTTCTACATTGGCAATATTGTACCATATTTTTGTCTGCATGTAAATTATGGTGACAGTCTCATAAACATAAATTGGCAGGCATACTGTCCCAAAGCAATGTTTGTTAAAATACACTAATGGAATAGAATAAATAAATTTTTCCAAAGCATTAATAACACAGTGGTGTGTCACCACATTGTGCAAGAAGGTCTACAGAATGTGTTACTGTCTATGCTAAATTAAAGCACTATATATTTCTTAACATGTATTTCATCCATTTCATGCTTATGTTTGCTGATTCGTCATCCCATTTCACAGAACTTTGTATACTGATGGTCACACACTTGTAGTACTTTTTAGAAGTCAGCATTGTCTGGGACAGATATCTGTAGCGGCACCTGCATAGGGTGTAATTTGAGTCCTGCATTGTTACTATATTGCTTTGTTCCCTACTGGGCTTCCCCTTCATCACCTGCCAACTGAAGGAGGCACTCTAAGCTGGCTTCTGCCGTGGTGGAGGAGGCAGATGCAAGAGCAGTTAGATCTAGAACAGGTGTCTAGAGCACTGAGAAGACTGCACACAGGTTTTATTTATTCAGTTTTGACCCTGGCAATGAGAAACTTCTCTTGCAGCTATTTGTAGACAAACAGAATGGAGCATTGGGAAAAGTATGGACTAGGGTATACCTTTAGTTCTTGCACTTGCTAACAAGATGACCTTTGGAAGAAATGAAAAATCTCTGTCTCAATTACTGTACCGCTGGGATAATCACAAATAAGAACTGGTATTATGAGATACATACATCCAGATGTTGAATGTAAACCAATTGGTGTGAAGTCTGGCTTGTAACAGGCATCAGCTAGATGGTAACTAACCACTAAGAATGGAGATCCAGCAAGAGAAAGAGGAAGACAGAAACAGAGAAAGGAAATGAATTTAACTATATTCTTCGATGAAACAGTATGAAAAATTCACATGCTGTGTCTCCAAAAATAAAAGTACTTGGAGCAGGGAGAAATGGATGCAATTTGGAATTTCTACAAATAGAGTCAAGGAATTTCTACAGATGGATCAGATTCTACATATACCCGGATTGTGTGAATCCCTGAATGGCTGTGTATCCACCTCTTTTCTATGTTTCCTCTTTCCTATTGACAGATGCCTTTCATCTTCTGATCTTTGGAGAGAATAGATGAACTGAGAAGCAGAAGCTGGCATTCCATTACTTAGAAAGAACTGGAATTTCATTGAGGAAAGAATTTTAGGAAAAGCAGTAGGGCTGGTCACAGCTGGGCCAGAATCCTTGTATGGCTGTTGCCTCAAATACCTGATGCTGCAACTTCATTCAAATCTGGGAAAGACTCATGTGAAACATCGTTTAAACTGTTCATCTAAAAGACCACATTCTTGGACTTGGGTGTTAAGCAAAGAAGATTAGTCAGACATGGCTCTTAAGGTGCATAAATCAAAGCCCAGTAAATATGCAGGTTATAAAAAAGAAGAAAGTAGATATGTGATATATGATTCCACTCTAAGATTTCGTGCTCAAGTTCAGTATTCATTCTGATTGGCCATTAGGACACAATCCACTATCTTCCTGAAAACCAGAGAGATTTTACTGAGGAGGCAAAACCTAAGAACTGCTTATAAAATTTAAACAACATGCCAGACAGCAAATTATGAATGCTTAGACTAAGGTGATAGCTGTGAGAAAGCAAATAAAGAGACGGGCAGTGTTTTGTAAAAGTAAGAGACAGGATTTTGTAAACCTAAATAGTGGTATTATTGAGCACTTAATACTTATAAAGAATTATCCTACATCTACTGGTAAACAGAAAATGTTCCATATACTCTCCCTCTACTCTGGGAGTTTACAGTATATTTGGAGCTATAAGACTTATATGTAGGTAAGTTGTTGATATAAATACAAGAACAGGAGCCCAGTTAAGTAATGTAAGTTAGCTTAGACTGTGTAGTGGCTGTCACGGTGTGCCTTCCGGATTGTGCTTCTTTACAACAGGTACAGGAATGAGTATTGCCCTTTGATTGCTCAAAGGGAAATATTCCCCAGGAACTGCCCTTGGCCGGAGATAGCTGCCTTACCCATTGCCTGGTCAATGGGGACGTACAGAGGCCTAGCCCCTTGTCTGGAGTGGGGACATCTCTGAAAGGCTGCTCTAGCTATGGAGCTCCTCAGAGGATTGGCTAGAGCTTACATGGCCATGCATCACCATTCAACATTTCTCTATGCCCACTCCTCCTTTCCTCAGTTGTTTACATTTGTTGTTCCTAAGAGCCCTCCCCAGTAAGCCACTTGCACACGAATCTCCATCTCAGAGTCTGTTTCCTGGGAAACCTAATCTACCTACCACAGCTTGTGTGTTTGAAAGTTCAGAGTGGTACAGATAATAAATGCTATAGGAATAGTAAGAGAGAAATCTCTACATTTTGTATAATTGAGTGCCTGTTTATTTCCCCAAACTTGCAAAGTGCCTGTTACATGGTCAGTCCAATAGATTTTCGCTAGATGAATGGCTTGTGTGCTCAGGAAAATTGGCTGATGTTGACAGGCAGGAGGGAGAATAACTGTAAAGTGACTGACTGACTTGGGTAGCAGAAAGAATATTGTGTTATTCTCAAAAAGAAAGAATTGAACCAAGGGAGGAAATTTGAACTGATTGTTCTATTCTGGGTCCAGTTTCAGGATGTTTAATGGGTTGGAATCTATGGAACTGAACATTGTATCTGTGTGATATTTGCCTCCTGCAGTCACTAAAGAATTAAAGAAACAGTCACTTCTGGGTCCCTCCTCTTACAGTAGGTGGTGTTATAAAAACTTCTGTCCGAGAGAGTCCTAGGAAAGAAGTTTCAAACACCATTTATCAAATAGTTAGATAAGGATATAGATTAAAAAAAAAATAGATTGGGTACAAAGAAATAGACTTTCTCATACCACACACTGGTTGAGAGCATATGTTAGTACAAACTTCCGAGAGTACAATTTGTAGTTAAAATGTACTAACCCTTTGATAAAACTCTATATGTAGGGACAACTTATTCTAAAAAAGTAATTAAGATTTATGAAAGACTTAATTGCAAAGTTGATTAATATAGCAGTATTTATGATAGCAAAGAGTTGCTAACAATATCAATGCCATACAATAGAGAATAAGTTAAATTATTTTATAAAAAAGGAATATGATTTATTCATTAAATCAATGCTAGATGAATATTTGTGGACTCAGAAAGCTAGTAATATACATTTAAAGAGTCATAACTAGACATAGAGTAATACCTTTTCTCTTTGCTTACAAAATGGAATGTATATGGTATGTACATGTGTGTATATATAATATATATACACAATACATATACCTATGTCTACATATAACTATGTAATTTTCAAGGGCTCAGAGAAAATGTAACAAAATGTCAATAGTGGTTCTTTTTGAGTAGAGAGATTGTCAGAATACTTTTTATATTTATATTTTCCTGTTTTACTATTGTCCTTCTGCCATCCCCTTATATTCTTAGTTTTCTATCTGTCAAGATTAGAGTCTGTGTTCTTTTACTTAAACACTTTTTTGACAATATGTTAAACTGACTTGTGATTATTTTCATCATATATACCTGAAAAAAATCTCACTGTGGTTGAACTGTGTGGTATTATATCTATACCTGAACTGCTGATAACAGCTTTACAGATTGTATCCCTGGGTCAACTGGGACTACTAGGCCACATCCATGTTATAGGACCACCATCTTCCTTTGTATACACCTGAGCCCTCTCTCCCATTCCCCACACAATCATTTCAATCTTCCTGTGTTGTCTTCTGATCTCTAAATACTTCAACTTCTACATTCTGTTACTTTTTTAATCTCAAGTAATCCAGAGAATCCTGGGCTCCAGAAGGTTAGAGAAAATAGAGACCAATGAATGGGAAACCCATTATGTTAACTAAGCCAAATCTATATGAGTGCCTTTATTTGTTACTTTTTTCTTCAGCTCCATTCCTTACAATAGAAGTCCAGTTCCTCCTATTTCTTGGATCTGTCCCTTCACACATAATCAAAGGCAGTACACAGCATACTGCCTCCTTTTTACTGTCTCTTCTAGATATCCTTCTAGAATGTCTTTACACCATCCTCTTTTCTTGCCTTAATTTCAACATTCTTTCACACTGTATAGAGAGATGTTTATATTATAGGAATAATCTTAAATTTATACAAGTTCAAGAAAGCAGTGTCTTGTGTGTAAAAAAGATACACAGAATAATATATGACAACATATATGTATGCACTGCCCAGAATTCAGGTATTTTAACATGTTGCTGGATTTACTTCCGATTTTTTTAAGAAAGGAAAATATCCACACAAAATAATGAAATCAGATGTCTATCTTGCATCATGCATAAAAGTCAACTCAAAATGGATTAAAAAAATTAAACATAAGACCTGAACCATAAAACTCCCAAAACTCCCATACAAAAATATACGGGAGAAGTTCACTGACTACTATTTATGTGTGGGGTTATTTCTGGACCCTCTAGTCTGTCTGCTGATCTATAATATATACCTCTGTTTTTATGTCAATTCCATATTGTTTTGAGACTATAGCTTTGTAATGTGCTTGGAAATCAGGAAGTTTGATACTTCCAGTTTTACTCTTGTTCAAGATTACTTTAGATATTTGGGGTCCTTTGTGGTTCCATACTAATTTTAGGCTGGATATATCTACATGGACAAGAATGAAATTGGACCCTTATCTTAACACCATACACAAAATCTTTGCAAATTGATTAAAGACTTAAACATAACACCTGGACCATAAAACTCCTAGAAGCAAACAGAGGAAAAGCTCCTGGATGTCACCTTTGTCAGTGTTTTTTTTTGCACTTGACACCAAAAGCAAAAGTTCCCTGAAGATCTTTCCTTGGCCCTGGATGCAGAATGGAAGTTGACAGCTGGTTTAGCACTATCAGCCTGCTCCTGGCTCTAACAATATATAGCTAGAACCTTACTAGTGTCCAGAGGCATGTGAAAAACTCACCTGTCCTGTTTAAAAGCAGCTGTTTTTGTTATTTCCACCAATTCAAGAAAATATGTGCAAATTAGCCTGTAATATTAGACCCACTGTGTTTACATAGCTCAGGGTCCAGCTTCACAGGGACTGTGAGGCATCATGAGGCTGCCTGTGTGCTGAAGTTTATTTTGTAGGCCTCATATGGACAATGTCCTCGCAGGCCACCAGCCTTGTCAGCACATGGCTGGTCCTTATTCCCTTCCTGTGCCTGTGCCTTTTGGGAGCCTATGCAACCTGTTCAGGTTTGCTAAGGAACATGTTGCCTTGTTAGGGTTTGCTTTATGCAGCTGCACTTCTGTAACAACCATTTGCTTATAGACAAAAAGCGATAGTGACCAACCAAGGCTAAAATTCCCCCAAATGTTCCTCAACTGATAAATGGATAGACAAATGGTGATATACCCACACACATGAATATTATTCAGCTATGAAAAGGAATGAAACACAGATTTATGCTACAACATGGATGATGGATGAAGCTTAGAAATATTATGCTAAGTGAGAGAAGCCAGACACAAAAGGCCATGCATTATATAATTCCATTCTCATAAAATGCCCGGAAGAGGCACCTGCATAGGGATAGAAAGTAAATTAATGGTTATCTGGGTTTGGGGCAAAGGGGAATGGAGAGTGACAACTAATTGGTATGGGGCTTATTTTGGGGGTCTTGAGCTGTTCTAGAATTAGAGAGTGGTAATGGCTGTATAATTTTGTGAATGTACTGAAACACATTGAATTATACATTTTGAAAAAATTAATTTTATGGTATGTGAGTTACAGCAATAGAAAGAGGAAGACAGGCTTAAAAACCACATCATACTGCTTTAAGAAAAACTTCTGAATTGATGAGCTACATCAAAAACAAGTTTACAGAGGCTTTTCCATCAAACATCTGGCATTCTCCATGGGTTAAGCTATTCCCCAGCAAGCTAGCAAGGTGTGAAGCATCAATGATTAGCTCAAGCTCAGAGAAATTCTCTTATTGTAAGTTAGACAGGTCCAAAAAACAAGAAAGCGATCTATGCTATAGGAGATAACATCTTTAGACATTGTTATTCAAATATTCAATATATCACCTTTAGAAACTTCATTCAAATGTCAGAAAGAATGGTAAACAACATTATAAAGACAATAAATATCTGTACATGGAATACGAAGCAGGATTATGTTCATATGAAACAATAATGGTTTCTTCCAATTTTGGAACTCTTAGTTTACTCTTAGAAATATTAACCTTAGAGTTTAGAAGCTTTCATAGAATTTCCTTTTAGAATCATTAAATATAAAGTTATAATAAACTGAAAATCCCAGTGGCCACATACAGCACCTTCTAGACCAACAGCCATACCCTTTGATACCATAAGCCTCAAACTCCAGATTTTATTTTGATCTCCCAGAATCCATTCCAAGTTTGTTTTTTTTCCTCAAGATTCCTAGCTGATGAACCAGATAGAGGGAATATAAGATGACCCAGTAAATAACTGTCCACTTTTCCACCTGAGTTTGAACCATTAGTTAAAAAAAAAGTGCAAAAATAGTAAGGAAACTAAAATAAAATATTTGTCAAAAACTTAAAGTTTATCTGATATCAATCAATCAAGAAGGCAAGGAGATTCAAAAAGGAGGCTGAGAATTTCTACTATACCAAACCTTCAGGTAACTTGAAGGGAGGGAGAGGATGGAAGCATTCCTTTATTGCCTGTTTCTCTACCTGGGAGGAAACAGCAGTGGGGAATGCATGTCCCTTCCTACAACATTATGTGCCCAGCTCCAAGAGTTTTCTATATTTTGTTACATTTAATCCTTACAACAACTCTATGAGGTAGGTACTATTTTAAGTTACACTTTACAAATAAGCCAGCTGAAGCTCAGACTAAAATATTTGCAAGAGGTCACACACACCTGGTCTCTGTCACCAAACTAGAGTCTCTTCAGAGCAAATGTTCTTAAGCAGTGTGCTATAGAGAGATACAATTAAAAAAAAAAAAAGCTAAACAGAACCCAAAAATAAAAGGCAGAATTAAAATCCTCACAGGAGACAATAAATCACAGAACTTCCACTGCACAAAATGAAGTCACTGTTGTATTATAAAAACCAGAACATAAAGGTCACAGGAATGAATATGGATAGAATGAGTAAAATAGATATGAGGGCACAGAGCAGATAGGGAATTGATGAATAATAGGGTTTTCTAGAGAGGAAATCAGAACAAATGAAACTGAAAAACAACAAAAAACAAAAATAACAGCAGAACATTTTTCTGAACTGTAAAACAAATTTGGAGTTTTCAGATAAAAAGATCTTGCCATGTTTTGAAGCAAACAGGAATCACATTCAATAATATGTATTGAGCACCTAATGTTTGGTGGCTATATTGCTTAGTACATTGATAAAAGGGGATAGGGAAATGAGTCCATTTCCCTCAAGGGACTAAATGTCTATTAGAAGAAACACATAAAAGATAATTACTTTAAATATGGTAAATTCAATAACAGACACAATAATGATGCTCATTATTGTTCTAGCATCAAAACAAGGCAAATGGTTGGTAGTGCCCGTGGTTAGTCTATTGGGGTAGATTTCTAAGAGAACATGAAGTCTGTAAAATAACAATTATGTCCAAGTACTCAATACAAGGTTGCAGGATAATATGGGCAGGGAAAATATACATGGTTGCTTGTTTCTGGATCAAAAGAAGTCCAAAGTAGGGGCTGAAGCATTTCAGGGCCAGGAAAATGGGCAAGTGAGAGTTAAGAGGACTTTGTAGGCCAAATCACGGAGGAGGGGGCTTTATCCTGAGGTGGTGGGGCATCATTGGGGCGGGGTTGGCAGGGCAAAACCTTGTCATGCTGCATCAGCCCCTCTAGCTGCTCCTCAGAGCACGCGCTGGAGCAATGTGACAAGTTGAGAGGCTGTTGCAAAAGTCCAGGTGAGAAATAACCAGGACCCGGAGCAGTGAGACGGAAATAGCTCAGGGAAGAAGAGGATGGACTCCAGGGATATTTGGGAAGGAAAATACGTAGAATTTGGAAATAACGGTGAAAACACCGATGGGGAGGAGAGGGGAGGGAGGGTCCAGGAAGGCTGTCCATATTTTCAGTTTGAGTGACTGGTGGTGAGGATGGAATATGGTGAGTGGGGGCATAAAATCTTACACACTAAATCCCTAACCCTCCTTTGGAGGAGATACCAGGCTACTGTTTTATTCTTGATCTTGGTAACTATGTGAATATAGACTCAACTATGTTTTTTAAAAATCTGAAACTAGGCATTATGAGAATTCCAACTTTGTCTGCATCCCAAATTCCCAAAGAAGGTTTTAAAAAATAAATGAAAATATCCCATGTGGTGAAAGGCAGAGCCTAAGGAAAGAGAAAGCAAAAGCAGAAGCAGATCAAACCCACCTGGAAAGCATAAAACAGGATGACAAAAATAAACAGAGGCAGAGTTCTGAGAATAAACATAAAACTTTAAACACTTCTGTTAAAGAAAAAAGCTCTCAAATTGGGTCAACAAAATATGCCTTCTGGATTTTATGGCAGCAGCCAGGTCATTCCTGACTGACCTTTCATCCAATTTCAGTCAAAGGCTCCGAAGTACCCAACTGAAGATAAGAACTGCCCACCACACAGCTGACTGATGAAAGGAGAAGTCCAGGGCTGGGCCTGGCAGCGGGACATATGATAGGATCCTGGAAACACAAGCCTGAACAGAGCCTGTGCTTCTCTCTGGACCAGAAATTGGTTGCCCAAGTCCCCTCCCGAACAGCCTGTGCCCAGCTGAATGTATCAGGAACCTTGACTGCCTATGTGTCTCCCAGATTCTCATTCTGAGCATATGACAATGTTCTGCAACCCAGTGTCTGGGCACACTGATCTATCTGGCTTTTATAAGGAACTTCTGACACCTTCCCTTCTCTCACAGTCCCTATCCAATCACCGGATAACCTCTGAAATCTCTCACACTTGACTCCTTCTTTCTCCATCACCATTACCATAGTACAAGCTCACGCTTTTACTTCTTGAGCAATTCCCTGATATCCACTCTCTATTTCTTACTCTTCCATGTATATGCATTTTCACTGACTGTCAGGATTACATTATATGTGCCTGTCCCTCTTTTTGACACAGAGCTGCATAAGTGAACTAGAGAAAATCCTTCTAGCCTTGGAGGCTACCACTGAGTCAGGGACACTGACGAACAGCACACGCTTATGTAACTTCATATCCGGTAGTGATATGCTGCGAGGAAAACTAAGCTGGGTAAGGGATGCACTGGTATGGGTACCATTTCATAAAGGATGGTCAGGGTGAGTCTCTGAGCAAGTGGCATTTGAACAGAATAACCCAGTGGCTCTCCTGAAATGTGCAAACTGATCTTCCCAGGTGGAAAAGTAAGGGAGGAATAAGCCTGCTGTTGACCCGTTCAGACAGAACTTGGTAAGCAAGGGAGAACAAGGCAGGGACTTAATCGTGCAGGTCCTGGTAAGGAATATCGATTTGTATTTTTACTTTTTTGAGCATATGTATTTTGACCAGGGAATAAGTTATATGATTTATATTTTAAACATTTGTATTTTAAAAGATAGCACTGAGTCCTTGTGGAGAAGAATACGGCTGAAGTTTTCAAGGGGACGTGGGAGGCTTGGGCTGGGTGGTGCAGTGGAGGTACTGAGCAAAGGATCAGCTCAAGGTGTATTTTTCTAAGGAGAGCCAGGGAATTTGAATTGAGTGTGGACCGTGAAGGAAAGAGTATTTGTGATTGAATGAAAGCAAATCAACACTGAATAGGCGTAGTCATTTTTTAAGTGTAAGACTTTGGAAAGAAGAAGTTTGCTGCAGAAGTGGAAAGAATTAAATAGTGTTTTTAAAGTTTCGTTATTTTTTTTAAGAATAGGAGGATAGTAATGTAATCTATATGTATCAACTTTTATTGAAAAAGACTTACAATGTCTTAATTTACTTCTGTATTTTATTAAATGGACTGTAATGAAGAAATTGGGGATTTATTTCCTCCCTGTTGCTTCTGTGTGTTATCACCGCCATTATTCTGAGTATCAGTTGTCACTAGTCAGGCCTTTGACATAAGGCCTGAAACATGAAGGAGACCACACAAACAGAACAGACCACAGGGTGTGGCCCGGATAGTTCAGGATACAGTAATCTGTGTAATGTCTCCTGTGGTTGCTGTGGCTGAATTTTGTAGAACGTTGAGTGATTTTTTTTCTACTTTTTTATTTTGGATTTTCTAAATAGTATAATAGTTTTGTTGCTTTCATTCAGAAATAGGAGAACACGTTTTACCGTTTAAGATACAGGCACTACTTCAATGTTCAGAATCAAGAGATGACAGTGCCGCCTGAGACTCCCCTAAAGCCACCCATGCCAAGAAGTTCGGATCTTAACATTTCACTGTACATGTCATAGTATAAAAAGACACTATACATATTTAAGTGTGTCTGCCATATCTTCCTCTTAAGTTTCTGTGCAGATCTGTATATCTGTGTCTGCACACACACACACAAATATATATCTTTTCAAAGTAATGAGCTCACTTTGCATGCATTATTATAAAAGTTGTATTTGTCACTTAATATATCTTGGATTTACTCCCATGTTGGAACATATAGATATACTTCATTATTAAATAAACAAAAAAGAACAAAATCTGATTCATATCCCATAAAATGGGTGAGATGACACTTCTGTAACGACTTCCCTATTGATTATACTTCTTTTGTTTCCTATTCTTTGCTAGTGATACTAGAATATTCGTAGCTGTATAACATGTGTACATGTGTGAGTAGTGTTTTCTGGAAGTTTCCTGGAAGTAGTATTGTTAGGTCAAGAAGTATGCATATTTTAATCTTTATAAATACTGAGAAGTTATTCTTCAAAAAGATTTACCAGAGCAAAGTCCCACTACTAATACATGAGAATCTTCCTTTCTCCAAAGCTGGTCAGTATAAATTACTTTATTACTCTAAGTTTTTCTTTTTCTTTTTAGACTGGGTATGAAGGGAGGTGTGCAAGGGAGAAATGATTTAGATTTCCATATGTCCCTCAGTGTCTTCAAGTTTGTTCTTTAATATGAACAGAGCTTTTTCTCCTTCTTATATAAAGGTTTTTGCAAAAACAGTTTCCAAGCTCTCCCTTCTTTCAAACACAGATTGCTGTTTAGACTGCCTTTTTGACCCCCCCAAAATTATTTAAAAGTGTAAAACTTTCCAAGTTAGTAGAGTCCTTACATAGTCTAACTTATATGTTTAATTCCTATTTTGTTGCCGTACTGTAGTTAAGAGAACATGGTCGTAATTTAATGAGCTGTTTTCTAGAACCATCATATATGGGTATATATTTCATATACATTTGAAAGAATGTTATTTTCATTTTATTTACAGGGTATAGTGGTTTATTTTGCATGGTAGGGCTTTTTATTTGCAAGGTTATTATTTTATTTAATCCTTGATACCCTTATTTACTTTTATTTATCTGTTTGTCATGTCAATACAGGGATCCCAATGGCATTAAATTCTCCAACAATGGTTATGGATCTTTCAATTTTTTTCTTGTGTTTTTTTTTGTGACATTTGTTTTAAATATTTCAAAGCAAATGTAGCCATGTGAAAAATATTTTAAAATATTATTGCCTTTGGGTATATCAAATTATGTGTTTTGTTTTGTCTAGCTTACAGCCTTTTTTTATCCATTTGATCTTATTTTAACTCTATCATATCCTCCTTTTCCACCCTTATCCTTTGCTTGGCATATCTTTCTCTAAACCATCATTCTGAGACATTGAATTGACTACATATGATCTTTTTTAAAAAATCCTGCTGGGCTTTTGAATCAGAAGATTTCTATTTTTTCAATTATTTGTTGATATTTTATTATACTAGTCCCTATTCTCTCTAGCTGGAATTTTTAAATCTGTTCTTTATGTCTCTTTAATTTTACTACCAGACTTTCCATCTAATTTTCTTTTTATGCAGAATTGTACAATAGAGGAGAATCCCTCGACTATATCCTCCAGGACCTGATTTTCTTCATATCTGTACATCTGCTTCTTAGCCTGAGTGCTGTGACTCTGATCATGGCAGCCGTATGTGGTTACACTCTAACCTCTGTCCACTTGGGTTTCAGGAATTCTCAATACTTAGTCAATGAATATTCCTCTGAATTTGAATTTTGCATACCTCACAAGCAGTGGATGACCATAGAAAGGTCCTGGCTTTATAGTTTCTGCATATTGTATTGTGTGCTTGACTAGGAATGTTAACGGTTTCACAATCTACAGCAGTAATGATTTCATGCCAAATGACCGTTATAATAAAAAAAGTGTCATATTATGTCCACTGATTCATTTTACCCTTTTTAAAATTGATTCAGCCTTTAAAGATGGGCTTTCCTAATATTTGGGCCAAGTGTTTGGTGTTTGAGGATTTTTTATGTGTACAATTTCTAGTATTTATAAGAGTTTATGGAGAATAAGTAATCAGCCAAGTTATAGGAAAAAAAGTACAAGGAAAACACATCGTTATATAACAATAACTAATACAAGCTATTGAAGCAATTACTTCCCTTTTAATGGGATTTGATGCTGTTTTAGTCTATAAAGCTGTGTCAATTTAGAGGCTGAGAAATACATATAATACATATTTTGCTGCTGAAACAAAAACAACTTCCTAAAAGTTTTTTAAAAATAAAATAATTACTCTCATAAGGTGGGAGTAATGTCTTCTCTTTCCTCTCTTAGTTTCCTTGGGTATCATAACTGCTGGTGAAGCTCGGAGACATGGTTCATCAGGTGGTTGACCATCTCGGTTGTGTTCTCAGCCTTGTTCTTACCATTCTCACTTAGTCATTGAGGATGACGACTTCGTTCAGCCTGGCCTGCCTTCAGTAATTCCAGGGGGAAGGAAGGAGTCGGTATATGACAGTGATCACCCAACTGCTCGTTGTGCTGACATCTCTCTAGGAGGGCAATGCCCTGTTCCTGCTGCTTCCGTCTGCTTGCCTTGGTGAGGATGAAACCCCCTCTTCATGCCTCTGGCCACCCCAGCTGTTATCTGTTCTGTGGAGTTCTCCAAATCCTCACCTGCTTAAAGCCCCAGCTCCTCCCCGGCTCCTTGATTCTCTTCTCTCTGGGCTTGCAGTTCCCTAGAACTGCCCCGGCTCTGTGGCAGTCTTCATCTGAGTGTTTGGCTCAGTTTTCCTCCTTGTTTGCTTTTCCATAGATCGGTTCTGCTTGTTATTTCTTAGGAAGCCCTGAAGCCTTCTTATTTGTTAATTGCAGTGGTATACTCATTTATTTTAACATATTTACCACTCTTTCATGTAATTTGAGTACGGTTGAGATAGGGGTAGACTCTAACGCTTACAGATCATCTAAGCCAAGCTCTTCCATGTAAGTAAATGTGTTTTATAATTAGAAAAAGAGCCTCATCAAAAGATGGTTATAATAAAAAGAATGATAATTATTATTTTCTCCTTCAAAAAATAGTTGAGCAAAATCTGAGGCACTGCCTGATCTCATACCTGGCTCTCTGTGTAAGCTGATGAATACTTGATATTTGTGAAGAAGGTTTAAAAAAATGCTTTTTATTAGCAACTAATTAATGGCTGCTCTGCCATGTCATCCTAAGCAAGAGGAGAGCAGTGAGGAACTAACCTGAGTGAATGTGAATAGACAAGAATACTTGGAGGTGACAGATTTTATTTTTAGGCTTTCTGTGTGCTTCCCAGCACCGCAAATTACAGCCACTGTGAGCTGAGCGGCAAAGGGCTTGCTGGGCGCACTTTTCCCCAGCGCGCTCTGAACAAAGGCGGCGGCGGGCCTTGCTGGCTGCACTCGCAGCACTCATCGTGCGTCAGGCCTCATAATTGCATCAACAGCAGCTCAGAAGCACGGGGGTTTTCTTCTTCTCTAAAATTGTCTCAGAGTCAAGGAAACCTTAATGCTCGGTATTCTCCAGGGTCCTGCAAGCTGTGCTTTTTTTTTACCCAGGCATTATTTGTAAACCCTGTACTTTTTGTTAGGCAGAACTTCCACGGAAAATTTTTTCTTTTGCTTTCTCAGCATGGGTATTTTTGTCAACTTCAATTAACCAGAATCCAAGGAACTGAGTTCAGACATTTGACTTTTGTTCTTAGCTTCATTTCCACCCTAAGAGCAGAGAAAGTCTTGCAAAAATCTAAGATTTAGTTCAACAAAATACAACAAAACGGCGCGTGCGCACATGCACATGCATACGTATACACACACACACACACACACACACACACACACACACACACACACGCCTGCATGTACTGCAACAACTGAAGGAGCATTTTAGTTAAATTTCTATGAAATCCTCTGTGGTTTTTGTGCCTTGAGCAAGGAGAAATAACACTCAAAATTATTATATCTTTAAGAATATGCGAGATGGTCAACTGATCAAAAAATGTTAAATATTGTTCACTAGTTTCCTTACACAACAGGGATGTGGATAAAGAGAGTTGTAATTATGAGAGGCTTTGCCTGGCAAGAGCTCTGGTCTAAGAAACACTGACTCAGGCAACTCTTGGTCTGACAGGAAGCCAGTCGGGGATAAATACCCTGACCTCTTTCTTCTCTGCCCTTCAGTTTTCTGTTGGTATCTCACAATAGTTGAACACAACCAGAAGCCAGAGGACAAAGGGTCCTGGTCTCACCATTTTAGGTCCTGGAGCATGGAGAGATGATCTAATGTGCCAGCAGAGGTATCCGTGAGGGGGTAAGAGTCTCTCTTCATTAACACTTGGCCGTCCTTCCTTCTAGTGTCACTAAGTGGTGGGGCTGCTGGTGCCTGTCGGCTATGGTAGTGCTACTTCTGGCCTGGAGATGCGTGAGCCCAGCTTCTGGGGGTGCTCTGCTCTTCGTTTGGGGATACTCTGGTTCTGAGCCCTGGATGAGAAGCATAACAAGCCTCTCAGTTTCCAAGCCATGTGATGATATGTATGTTTTAGTCTGTCCAGTGTCTGAGTGGTTGGTAAATTCAAGCCAGGTCACAGCTCTATGGTACTGGAGTGGGAATTAAAACCAAATCCTATTTGGCTCCTGTTATTTGCCTCTTCAGTGGTCTTAAAAGTTTGTCTTTCTACTTTATCTACTGACCTTGGTTTTGAACCTTTTCATTTTTTAGAATCAATCCCTTTAAATTTCTCAGTGGAATATCTCAGTCTCTTGTTTTTCTACCTTGTCTGTCATAATATTTCACTCTTTCTACAGCATCCTCAGTTCTTTTGACCACTTGAACCCAAGTACATAGTAGATCCCCAATCTGAGGTCATTAAGCCAACTTTCTGCTCTGGAATCAAATCATGTAATTAAACTAAAATGTTCCATTCTACAACAATGCTTTCTGTTCCTGTCTGGACATGCAGGGCAATTTTAAATGTCTTCTCAGCCTCCTACATTTCTATGTTAGATGTTGTTTTGCATCCTCCAGAGCCAAACATCTACTGATTTCCTTAAGAAATCAGCATAATTTATGTTCCTCTCCCTCACAATAGATGACTTTGCTTCCTATCACACTGAGAAAATAGTGATCATCAGACATGAAATTTCTTAACTACTTTCATTCTACCTTAAGTCATCAATATTTTCATCTGTTCTTGTCTCCTTTCCCATGGGTTCCATTCAGTGAAATCCAATAGAACTTCATTTGAGCACCTACTGTGAGCCAATCAACATGCCAAGTGCTTGGGATATAAAGATTAACTGCATACATAATGTCAGTTACTGTTTCTAGGTGTTCATGGTCTGATTTGTGTGAGATAGAGGAAGAGGGAAGACTCACTGAAACAGATACAGACAAAATAAAGCAGAGTATATATACTAAGGGCTGTTCAGTGCTCAGGAAATTTGAAAGGTGTTCAGAAGAATTAGGAATACTTTGACTCTCAATTTTCTCTGCAATAATTTGGTGTTACAATTCCCAGCCAGCTTTACATAACACTGTAGAAAAATCTATGTGAAATTGCTTTAGAAAAGGTAACCCAAAATAAATGAACATTCTAGATGATGTTTAAAGAAGAAAAAAAAAATCCAGTGAACCTACAAGTAAGGCTTCATTAACTTTATGAAACATGATCCCCTATTACTTATTTAGTAGCCTCAGGAAAATGTTGCCTGTGCTACATTTTTGCAATCACAAAACAACAGCATGTGGGCACACACACACACACACACACACACACACACACCCGACAACGGGAGACCCTCAAACATTTGCTCATTGATAATATTGCTTCGAATGAGAGCATGGCATTTTGGTTAGCAAAAATGGGAAGACATTGGCAAGGAAAGGATAGCATACGTAAATCTTTCCTTCATTCACTTCTCAAACATGAAGCAGGCCAATGCTCCTCTTGTCCAATGCTTCTTATACACTGGACAAGACATTTGAAATGTAAAAGTGTGTTGGCTCACCAACTGGAAAGCTAACTTTTTATCAGCTAATGTATTAATTATGATACATGTGTGAAGCACTTGACTTTGTACCTGAATCTGACTAGAGTTAACCCGACGAGCTCTGGATAAAAACTAAACCTAAAAACTTTACACATCAGGCTCAGGCTTAGACAGATGGCACTGCCCAGTCCTTTTGCTCACAAGCCAGAATCACAACCAATTCATGGCCTATGTGACTTCAATCAAATGTGCATTTCCCCATTTGTTCATTACGGTCTTTCAATATAAATGCCATTTGCAAGAATTTTCAAAGACCAAATTCTCATCCTGTGTAACTCCACTGGGAAACCTGGGATGAGTAATGTGTAGGGTTTACCCGGTTGTCAGCTGTGCCCACAACCCCGTGTGTGTGGTCTGTGGTGTGCACCGCTGCCCCTTACTGATGCCTTGAGGGAAATGCTTCCTGCCTGTCCCAGAACTCCAGCCACCTCATGGAGAAGAGGGGCATTTAACTTGATGTGCTTCGTTAATCTCCTGGTATCCTATGCTTCTTTATGCTCAGCTCAACTTACTGCAGTTGGAGTTGCTGGACACTGAAGAGCAAAGGCAATTTACATCTTGTAAACCACAGAACACAGACACCCACCCATGGCACATCTGGAGAGACCTGCATTATTTAGGACCTTTACCCCTCCCCACTGTCTCTAAAGTCTTAAAGCATGCAGAGCAGCTGTCTCTCAAACTCGCACCTTACTATGCACTGTTTTCTTTTTTTCTCTAATTGCAGCATGAGAGTCACCCTTTTCTTCCCACAGACTATAAACCTCCCCCAGAAAGGCCCAGGGTCTGACATTTCTTTCACTGTCTGCTGATAGCACTAAGCTTGGTGCCCCAGCAACTAGATTGACATTTGGTTGTTTAATCAGCCAGAGTCAATATGTAATAAGGACATAAATTAAAAAAAAAAAGTTAATATGTGCTATTTACAAGGACTTCTCTACTAAATTTTCCAGAGACAATGTCGGTGTCCTTAATCAGATGTCTCTCCCACCCTGCGTTAGTTAGCATTCCTGCAAAAGGCAGATGTGATGCAAGGACTTGGGTGCAGGTACTTTATGTAGGAGGTGATGTCAGGAAACAGAGATGAGGGAGGGGCACAGGGGCAGGGGAGAGAAAATGCCAATAAAGGGTGCATTAATGAGCAGGTTACCACTGAGAGCTCAGTCTCTCAGAGGATCCTTCCAGAAATCCCGAATACTGCAGTTCGGTATTGTCTCACCAAGGGGCAGGGGTAGTGAGGTGCGCATCCACCGATTCCCGTCCCTCACTGACGAAGGACTGCCTCTGCAGAACTGGGTTCCCCAGCACTCCAGGCAGCGGCAGAGAGAGCCCTCGGAGAGCCCGCGTGCGCTTGGAGTGGGCCGCTGTCTGAATGCACTCTGAGCACGAGTGATGCCGTCACTGACTTGGGGGGCTGGGGAATATCTTCGTGTCTGTCTCTGTGAGGAGCTCCTAAGGATCAGGTCCCAGGTCCCGACCAAGCAAGAAAAATCCGAGAAGCTTTAGAATCCAAGAACCTTAGGGTTTGACCTTAATTGTGCTACTTCTCCGTGCCTGATCTTGGGCTTTGTCACTCTTAAGCTTCATTTTCCTCACTGTAAAATCATGATGATTGTACTGCAGGAACATCATTAGCATCGGTGAGACAATGAAGGGCACCTACCGGTTGTATGAATAGTATGCAGTAGGCGCTCCAGAAATCAGAGTCAGCACCATCATCACAAGTTTTCAGCATTATGCCCTTCACACTATCTACCTCAGAAAAAGCTTTGCTGAATCAACTAATTTAATGAAATTCTCACTAATTGATTTTGCTCTTGGTCTGAAGACATGGTAAAAATCGGTGATGGGGTAGTTGAAACTAAACAGGGGCAAAGCTACTGGGTAGGGATTTCAGACCTCCAGTGGGTCCTCGGGTTCCCTCAGGACCACGTGTGGAATTCCCCGTTTTACTGTCTAGAGGCTGAATACTAATGAGCTTCCAGGATTGACTCAGTTTCCTTACCATTCCAGCTTCTCTCAAACTAAAGGAGAGGCAGATAAGAAGTCACTGGAGAAGGCTAAAGACCCATCGACTTAGAATAATAGATAAGAAATGCCAGTATTTTGAGTGCTTTTTCTGAATAGGCACTGTACTGAGTGCTTTACCCATGTTATTTGGTTGTTAAAACAACTTCTGAGGTGGGTGCTTTGTTTACAATGGCTGGAAGGGTTTGGGTTTACCCAGGCCACACAGCTGTCGAGTGGGGGAGCCTGGACTTGAGTCGGGTCTGAATGGGTGCAGATGCCCAATGTACTCGGCCATTACCCAAGTGGGAAAATGAAAAATAAGCAAAACCCCTTTGGAAACAATCAGTAAATTCTGATAAATATACATGTCTTTTCACCTAGAAAATTAGTCCTATGTTGAAAGGCTGGACAAAAAGTGAAGGGACGTGTCTTAGACATCCATCTCTCCGCTAGTCAATGGCATGGCCATGTGTGGGATACGCTGTTGGTTAAGAGCAGAAACTCTGGCATCAGATTCCTGGGCTGGAGGGACAACTTGGCTTCTCATGAGCCTTGTGACTGGAAGAGGTGCTTAATTTCTCTGCTTCTCAGTTTCCCAACTGCCAAGCAGAGATACTAGCAGCAACTCCCTCATAAAGCTATTGAGCAGACATACACATACATATTGTGTATAATCTTAGAACAATGCCTGATGTATATTAAGTGTGACATAATTATTTGCCTTTTTTTTTTTTTTTTTTTTACCAGAATGTATTCTCCAGGAGGTCAGGGAGATTTCATTGTTTTGCTTACTGCTATGTCTGAAGATCTTGGAATAATACCTGTTACACAGTGAACACGCAAAAATATTTGCTTGGTGAATGGGCATATCACTTTCAAGTCCTGAAGCCTCTGTGGTCTCATATAACATGGAAATAGCAGCGCATGTCGTAAAGACTTGACTACTTCACTATAATGGCCAGAGAAGCTGCCGGCTGCCTAAAGCACTTTAGGAAAATCTCAGAGGCCAGATAAATGGGAAACACTGTGACCTTTGCTTCCAGTTATTTTCAGTGGAAGCATAGCTCAGGAGAGAAAGTGTTAATAAGAATGTCTGAAAGGTACAGATGATGCTTATGGAGAAAAAGTCTATTTTTCAATTTACAAAAATGATTAGCTGGGATCCCACTGAGTTCACTGCACGGGCCACTGCTAGTTTTAATTTGTGCCAATAGGATGGAGAGATGGACTTTAATGAGGATCTGAGTTTTCTAATCATGGGCAAAGTTAGAGGAAGTGGCAGAGTGGGTAGGGAAGGTGAAAGATAATTGGAGGATTCAGGAGATGGGGCTGCCGCTGCTTGGGGTGGACGGATGCTTGCTGCCTCCCAGCCGGAATCCTGCCATAGCGCTTCTCACCTGACTGAGGATGGGGGGATGTCATAATTATCCAGGAAAATGAGCAGTGAGGGGGATTCCAAGCACACTCTCTGGAGTCAGAAGGCCTGGGTGTGCCACTTAGTGTTTGAACTTCATGCTTCCATTTCCTCATTTGCAAACTACAGAAAGAGATATATCTATTTCATGGGATTATTTTAAATATTAAACATGATAATACAAATAAAGGGCTCAGAATAATGCCTTGCATATACTAAGTTCTCAGTAAATGTCTTCAGAAGTACATGAAATTATTCTAGTTACAAATGCTCTTCCATGTGGAGAAGTGGCACGGGATTCCTTAGTCTCAGGAAGTCACTTCTTCCAATACAGCAGCCCTGACTCCTCAAATGTGCCCTTAGTATCAGTTGAGAACCAATCCACATTTACAGCAGAGAAGTGGATGGCAAATGCCTTGCTGGTCATAGTAGCAAAACATGGGTTCAATCCACCAAGGAGAATTTCTGTGGAAATGACTTCAAGTGAGCCAAGAGTCCTAGACTTTTCCCTCCCAGCATTCTCAGTATCTATGGGGTTCACCCGTGGCTTATGTGCTGGAGCAGCCCATGTATTCTTCCCTTGTGAATTCTCTGCATCCTGAATATAGTACCAGTCATTTTCTAAGGGATTCAAAAACACTGTTGATGGTGTTCCTTGCCAAAACTCAGATGCAGGGTCATGATTGGTTGGCTCATGCCAGAATCTCCAGCTCATTTTGAGGAAGGGGGAGAGAAATAGTGCAGGGATTTTCCTACAGCAAGTTTATGTGTTCTGAGGAATGGGAGGAGTCCATAAATTTCCCAAAATTTTCCAAGAAAATGTGTGCATTTCATTTGGGAGAGAGTCAGTAGACTTACAGGAAGGGGTCTGAGATCCGGAGAGTTTAAGGACTGGTGACTTAAAGAACAGGTGTTTTCCTATTCTTTTCTTTCAAATGGGCATAGAGTTAGGCAGTTGAGATCCTGGTCTTGTAGAGGACACAGACATTTTAAACAAATCGTAACAACACAAGTCAAATAAATGCTATGTGGGCTGAGTCCTTGGGAGATCGGGGAAGGCTGCTTGGCATTTGACAAGAATGAGAAGGGTTTGTTGGGCAGGGAAGATTCCCAAAGTCACTGTACAGATGGAACCGTGGGTCTGGTTGTTGTCTGCCTCTGACATAATCACAGGAGAGCTGACAGCATTCCCGTGGCCCGGTCACTGCTGGCCTCCACGCAGATGCCTCTCCCCAACCATTTCAGGGAAATGTCCCTTCATCTCACTCAGCATCTTTGACCCTTCAGAGTTCCAAGTCTTCCCTTGAGGACCCTTTAGTTCATTTGCTGTGGGGACAGGGAGTGAAAAGAGAATATAAACTAATCCTCTGAAAACACATCCAGGAAGCATATTGCTGTGCAAACGAATTAGCTTTTGAAAAGACAGTACTCTAATCAAGATTTCCATATACCATGCATGGCCTAATTATACCGACAGTAAAACCCCGGATTTACAAAGAGCCTTTCAATGTGTATCTCTGCAATTATTTCAGTTATTCACCAGATATCCTTAGGAAGAGAAAAGAGGTAGATGAAGATGCTGAAGCCTTGTTGGAGCTACAGCCTTGATCCTAGTCAATCCTCAGGGTCCAAAGCCCTGGTCGTTTAACTCATTAATGTTTACAAAAGAGAAAGAAAAAAAATCCATGATAATACTAGGGATTATGCTAACATCAATTATTTTTTGTTACTGACTGAAAGATTTTAGGTATACAATCTGGCTCATGCGTAACTCCCAATTATTTTCCAAATGAATGAATAAACTGATGTATGATTCAATCAATGAATCATACAGACCCAGATCTTGGCAGGCAAAGCCGATACAAATGTAGTAGTTCAGGAGTCCGGACCAGACATGTCAGGTATGTATCAGTGGACAGAGGATTGATATTCAAACTGGCTGACATGTGCTTGTAGTTTAGAAAGGACTTCTTGGAAGAAAAGGAGCTCAAGAAGACAATTCCATGAGAACTGAGTGGGAAGTTGCTTTACAATGTTTAAAGCCACAAAGAAAAAAAATGAGCCATGAGTATGAGAAAATGAAGAAAAACTGTCAAGCATATATATAGTAGGCACTTAATGAATAACACTGAGACTCATAGAATATGTCTTTTCTTGAATGGCACCAATGCGCTTAGTTTGTATTTAAAATGTGGAGTCTCAGTGGCTCCTGGCAGAGTTCAAGCAATCCTTGTTTAATCAAGTACTTCCTCCAATTTATACTCAGCTGGTTATGTAGTAGTACCTTTGGTGCTTTTCATATCAGCCATATTTATGACTTTGTGGTGACTTAGCCTTTTTAGTTTAGTTAAACATGGCACACAGGATGCAGGATCCTCAATTCCTGTTCTCAAGCTAAGTCCACGCTTGCACTTCACTTGGTTTTATATTATTAAGCTCATTTTTTCAAAGTCACCATTATGTGGGGTGAATAGGTAACAGTGGGAAAAACATGTCCAATGGACACCGTCAGCTGGTGAAACATATATAATTTCTTAGGTCCCACAGATAAGATTAAGAAAAGGTTGTGAGAAGTCCAGAACTGGGAGGAAAGGTAGAAAAGTCGGGCAGGGGATTCAAATAGCAGATAGGGAGATCAAATCCTAAGTTAGGTTGTAGAGTCAAATAGCAGATAGGTGGATCAAATCCTAAATTAGGTTGTAGAGTCAAGTCACTGAGAGTAGGAAAGATGTGACAGTTGAAATTTCATGATTTATCCAAGGATAGAAACAAGGATCAGGGACTGTGTAAAGAGGGCTGAGTGCATGCATCCTTCCTGACACATCAGTGGATGTGGGCAGAGGGTACACAGTAACAACCAAAACACAGCATATGCTTCTATGAGGTAAAATGGCTCCTGATGAGATCAGAGACAGACAGCTAGTCCCTCTGGAGAGTCTAACACACACCTTACAAATTACATATGTTGGTGACTACAAAGTGTCCAGAAGACCAGGTCTGAAATTACTGTCTTCAGATGTGACCCCTGTACTCAGTGGCAGTCCAATGCAACTATTATTTTTCCCCCTGGCAAATAATCCCACAAAAAACTACTATTTTTCACACAGAGTATGTGTATCCTAGTTGTATCTCCAACTCCTCAATCTGTGAAGTACTCTTTTCAATTTAAACAAACAAAAACACATTATGTATCCTTTCATAGTATCTATCCGGAATCAAAGTAAAAAGACAAATGAAGACTATGCTGCAAATGAAAAATTACTGACAAATTTCAATAGAGCTGCTCTGTTATGGAAAGAAAATGCCAGCAGAAAACTGTTCATACATAGAGTGACTCTGAGAATGATTGATGGGTCAGCTTCCAAGATATTTGGGACTCTGTGAACTGTTCAGAAAATAAATTGCAAATGAGTACAATTTCATGGATTTGGAGCTTACAAAGTAAGCTTTGATTTTGACTGTTCATTAATGCCAAGAAATAAAATTTTAAATTGTAAACAATTCATAATACCAAAGGATTTTCCTCCAATTAAACTCACAGTAATACATTTTGCTCTACTAGATAGATACATCCCTTGTATGTTCTGTGACATTTGACTTAAAGCAAGTGATGCAGGGTAATCGTGGGCGGAAAGGCTGCCAATGGGAGAAGCAATGTGATCAATAGGCTTCTTTTGTTGTTGGCAAACACTGTCAGGGGACCATCAGCATCAGAGCTTGGAGCCAGAGAAAGCTAATAAGATGAGTGGCATGTTTCCCACAATATGCTCTAAGTATTTATGTGCTGTTCAAAGCGAGATCTGTAAACATGATGAGGACAAAGAGAACACAGCATTATTGATGATATCCTCCTGATTTATGTTTACAGCATCTGTGGATAATAACTCCATTTGTCAGAAAGACCCTCTGAATACTAATTTGGGGTGACCATCTGACCATGACCGGACTAGCTTTGGGTGATTCTCTTCTGCCCTTTCATGTGTCTTGCTAAGACTGTAGTATGTTGACTGTTTTTAATTTCTGAAAAAGCACACTGGGTTTGGGAGAATCCAGGTATGGTAATTTTCCAGGAGTTTGCAGATGTTCACAAGGTCTCATTTAATAGAATTAGAGGCAGACAGTATCTTTGAAGTCAAGTTTGTTTTTCCTAAAAAATGATTCTCAATTTAATTCTAAATGTCTCTAAATCCAAAAGAAGAAAAAGGCATAATACTAACTTCTGTTTTGGAGGAAAGATGACAACAGGACAATGTCTTTAGACTGATTTTCTTTAAGTAGGTGATCTTTTTGTTCCCTCCTGATGTTTGTTGTAGTATTAATTGTTGCCCTGTTAGGGACAATTTCTTGGATCCGGGGAAAGTATACACTGTAGAGATAGAGCACAAACATATATCCATTCTGTTTGAGAATCTTAGCCAAATTGCAAGCAACCTAGTTTACTATCTGTGATTCTGAAAATTCTCCCATGTTTTAAGATTTCTAATCTATATTAGGAAGAAATAGGTCTACGGGGTATGATGCATATTTGTCATTAAAAACATCATTCCTTTGTCCATCCGCAAGTGTACTGACTCATGACACCCCTGCCTTCCAGAGATGGTCCCCTGTGCCGCTGCCTCTGCCCTGGTCCTTGGTACATGGTTATGTGAGTAAAGCAGGCTGATCATTTTGGGGGTCAGGGAGCGAAGAAATGAGGTACACTGTAGACCATGAGGAGGCCATTTTAGAGATTCAGCCAGAGAGGAAGCTGCCATCCCAGATGCACTAACCTCCCGGGCACTGAAATGGGACTCTGTCCATTAAAGAAAGGAGTATCTTTGTTTCCCCCTATGCTCACCCAATAGACTAATTTTTGCTAATCCTAGAGAGGATGTTTATAAGCACTGATATTGTTCATCAGTTTGACCCCAGTTGATTTTTCTCAGCTAGAACTTCCATCAGTGCTCTTCAGACAAATCCTATGTAAAACACGTGTATGTCTACACTTGTTTATTCAGTTTACTAACATTGTCCTACTTTGTTTATTCAGTTTACCTATTGTCCTACCACATCTCCTTCTCTGACTCCCCTGATAACTTTCTGGAAGCACCTTAGCTAGCCTTTTATGTTCTGTATTCTTGCTAGTTTCTTTCTGTGGAGAATTTTACTGACAAAGACAGAAAATGGAGCTAAATATCTATTGGGTCTTCTAGTCTCTTGACCCAGTTTACCCAATCATAAACCATGTGAACCAAAATCCATTCTTATGTAAATATTGAAATCCAAGTGCAAGTGATGTTATTGTTATTTCAAATAGCGTTGGGAGAACCCCAGGAGCACCCTCCTTAGAACAGCCCGACCCAGGCCTGAGCCTGGGCTTTGCTTGTTTTGAAAGCTCCTCTTCATTGTATCTCCATAGAAATAATTATGCTCAGCAAACATAAGGAATTGCTTGTAATGCCTTATCTTGAGCCACACTCTGAGACATGTCATTTCCCATCTCATCTGTAAAAGAAAGAGCCTTGGATACCGAAGGATATGACATCTCAAGGACCTTGGCTGCAGAAGGAGCGCAACGTACATGCTTCCTGGAGGAGGAAGTCTTATTAGCTCCATAATGTAAAGGCTTACTCATTCTTTAGTTAGTTCCCTCTCAGCTCTCTCCCTCTTCCTTCTAGTCCATCTTAAGAACATCTGCTGTGCCCACGGCTCTTGTTAGGCGCTGACTTTATCATCTCAGCCTTAGTCCCTGATTCATCCAATTGGAGGGTTGGTAGCTATGATTTGACCACAGCTTCCACAACTGTGGCCACCACCACAGGGTGAATTCAGCTAACACGTATCTAGGAGGCAGAGGTCTTAAAGCCAAAATGACCTACCTTTCCACAATCGTTAATGTCTCAGAAAACAACTCTGCTCTTATTTTAGAACCAACAACAGTCCTGTTCTCTTCTCCTCAATTACATTCTGATTGAGTCAAAATCCCAGAGACTTGGGTAGTCCATTGAGAAGAGAAAAATGAGGGTCCCACTGACTTTTTGTTGAACTCTGGTTTTTCTGACCCTGACTGAGATAAAAAGATGATATATTCTTGTCTTTCTGGGGCTTGTGTTAAGTCAGGTGTGAAAATAGCAATAGAAACATGACGTGTCTTGCCTCCAACTGTTTCTGAGCTGGGAATGGGTTTTTGGAACCTAACTATATTCATCACCTCAACCTTCTCTTTAAAAATATGTACTACACAGGGAGAGTTGAGTGGTCCACAGGTTACTCATAACTTCCAGTTTGAGACATTGAAAGGACCTTTGGTGTCTGGTCCAACTACCCACCAAGGGTAGGAATGCCTTTTACAGCATTTATAATGGGAAATATTCAAGTTTCTGAGAATATCCAGTGATGGAGCCAATTTTCTTAAAAATCAGCCATACTCGAAGGAGATTTCAGAGCATTGCTTTCCATCTAACGTCGGTCTTAAGCCACTGCAATGATGTATGGGAGTTTGAGTTTGTAAAGGGAGGAAAGACTCTGTTGTTAGGGATTGTATGGGATGATCTTAATTAGGTAGACATTTGAAAATGATCTGGAGGTTTTCCTGGCATATTGACTTACTGGAGTTTGGAGAACATTCCAGGGGGGTACACAAAAGATGGACAGAAAGTATGGTTTGAGGATCCAAGAAAAAAAATACAAAAGGAAAATGTTATAACCTCAAGCTTTTCCCAGGAAAAGGTATGCCTCACACCACTGAGCTCTCCAGGGTGATTAAAGGCAGTAATGTAAGATGTCTCTGAGGATTTTACTGGCATAGCTACCATACCTCTGCAGGTTGTTAACTAATACTGAAGAGCTTTCCCATGGCATCATTGCATCCAGATAAGGACTAGATCCATGGGGTCAGAAAGAAGTATTGCTCTGCATTAATATAACTTGGATTCATTGAACTCAGTTCTGGGGTCTATAGATTGCCTATATCTGGGAGCTAAAGATGAGTTTTAAACCTTCTAATTTCTCTTTGGGGTTGATCATTGTATTTATACAATTCCTCAATTTCCTGTAGGAATGAATCATTCAAGTCATGAACTACATCGACTGTAATGATTTCACTTTGGGTCAGGTCCACTGGAGCATTAATCATGCCTGAGGGCTGAATTAGGTATCTGAAGATAAAAATGGCCTTTTTAAAAAGTCCATTTCATAAAGTTCTATTTCTTCAAATTAAAACAGAATCTTGTAATAGCATTATCCATGGTGAGGACACGAACCAGTGTGGTCAAGCTCTATTCCCTAAGACCTCCTTCATTCTCTCTTTTGCATCATACTTATCTTTCTTGCTCTTTTATCTCTGATCTTAAGACACAAATATGCATGTGCACACATGCCTACTCACTCCAAAAATCTCTCACTTAACACTGCATTCTTCCAGGCACTCTGTTTCTCTTCTACTTTATAAGGTCATATTTCTTAAAAGCAAAAAAAGAAAAAAATACCTACTGAAATTTTTGCAACTCTTTGGTTTACCCTTTCTGCTTAATGATAACAGGCAGTTTGCATAAGGAGAACTGGGTAATGGCATTAGCATTGGAATAATAGCTAAAAATGGTAGAGTTGTGCAAAAGATTGGCCAGACTGAGGCTGCAAATGGTTGTAGAAGTATGTCTGTTCTGTTTGCATAAAGTAGTTATTGGTATTATCTCCACTGACTTAGGCAGCTTAAATTTTGCCTAGTGGAAAAGGGTAGAGAATTCATAGGCATCGTCTAGAGCTAATTAACTGGGAAAATTAAATGAGAAAACTTTTAATTGTTCTTTTAGAACTCTATGACATAGTCTGGTGCTTTCTCTGACCTGCCGCACTCAGGTCCCAAGGCAGTTATGACTTCTGTGGACTTTGGCTAATGGGAAGATCAGGGCCAGCTCAGTCCTCAATGCATTTGACCTTTGTTCCACCTTACAAATGCTTGATAATGGCCAAACTTAGCTTGCTCTGACCTTGATGTGAACTTTTTGGAGCATTCACAGAAGATTTCTTGATTTTCTTGGTAGGGTGCCAAGCCATGAACTTAATGGTAAGCCAAGGTCCCAAGCCCTTAGGTGGACAAATCAGGGGCATGTCCTCATCTGGAACTCTGCTGCAGTTTCTAAAAGGTTTGAATTCATTCTGTCATCTCAGTGTGTAGTCCTTATGATGCGAACAGAGAGAAGGATGTACTTCTGATATAAGGAAGAACTCAGCTGATGACCCACTTATTAAGAAAAACAATGTTGGCATACTCACAGGAAATGGTGTGATTTTCACAGTTCTTTGGAGTTAATTTTATTATTATGTAAACATTACATGACAAAGAGGTCATGTTAAAATCATAACATAACACATGGGACTTCTAGTTACTTGTTTCATTGTATTTCTTTATGCAAATTTATTCAACTGTTATTAAATGTTCAGATATACTGTGCATCTGTACTTATAGGAGACAAAAGAGAAATTAACAAGTGATTTATATGTGTGTGCTTTAACTTTTGTACTATTTAATACCTGTTCCACCAACCCTGTCCTGGGAAGTGCTCTAATGCAGAGAATAGAATCAACTGTAGCTAATGTAAGAACTAGAATAGAGTTATTAAAGATGCTTTTAATGACTTATACAATTGTTGACAAAGCTAAAAGGACATTCTAGGATTGCCTCCTGAAGTTATACAGTAGAAATGAACCATCAAAGTAGTTGATTATTCTGCCACAATCAGGAGGTTTCCCTGTTGAAGTGGAAATCCACTGAAAAAGCTGTTATTTCAGTACCCTGCCACTTCTTTATGATCTGAAGCAGCAAAATGGTCCAGATACAAGCAAAGTAATCCTGTATCTCTCCTTCTTTATCCCTAATTCAAGCCTTCTGCTCAAGCTTCTAACTAAGGAGACTAAATCATCTCTGAAACTGTAGCTACAAGGGATTTGGGGGAGGTAATGATTAGTTTTAGCACTTGCAATATAGGAAAGTGGTAGGAATAGATGCTGTGTGAGCCAAATCTGCAGTATCTGGTGTGTATACAAATCATCTCTATCAATGGTGGCCAATAAAAATATAATGTAAGATACATGTGCAATTTTAAATTTTCTGATAGCCACATGAAAAATTAAAGGCAAGTAAAACTAATTTTAGCAGGGTGTTATTTAATCCAATATATCCCAAATATTTCATTTTAACAAGTAACCAAGGTAAACCTATAAATGATGTTTTACATTGTGTTTTCATATGAAGTCTTCAAAATTCGGTATATATTGTATATGTGCAACACAATTCAATTAAGAAAGTCACATTTCAGGTACCTAATAGCCACTCATGGCCACTGGCTATCGTATTGGGCAGGATGGACACAAAATTACTTGGTATTTTATTTGTGTGTTACACACACACACACACACACACACATATACTCAGTGGAGCAGCTCCACTAAGTCCTTCTAAGCTTGATGCCTTTTCTGTCTTTGAAAGTGTCTTTTAAGGCAGTTCCTTTCTCTACAGTAAATTACTAGCATGTATATGCCTGACCTGTGCAGAGCCCCAAGCTTCTGAAGGTTAAGGAGGATATTGATAAGCTCCTTGTGCTTTACACATCATCATGTCCATAATAAGTATTCAATATCTATTTTCACTTCATGCTTAATTGAATGAAGTAATTAATAAATGAATAAATGGATGTAAATCAACAGATGGAATCGGCTGTTAGTATTGTTCTAAATGAAGCAATTAAATTGAACTTATGTAACTTGAATGATACCCAGTAACCTTACAGAATGAGTGTCAGTCACTCTAACTTCATGAAGTTCTTACCACCTCTTGTTGCTGATTCCAGCCAGACATAATGCAAATGATTCACACAATAGATGACATTTCATTTCTTCAAGTAGAGTGCCTACAACTGAGCAGAGGAACATTGAAAATGAATCTTTCTGGGTGGGATTCAGGTTTCTGAATATCTGAGTTAATAATGAGAGTTGAGGAGTACATTTTTCAAATGGCTTAACAAAGACCTCTGATTTCCTTGTGACTTGTCAGATATACTAGCCCTTAAAAATAGGGTGTGGAATAGATAGCACATTGAATAATTTCTTCATTATTCATGGGCCTGCAGTATCCATTTGTGTATTCTATGCATCATCACATTGCCAGGTGAATCATGTTACACCTGGAATCTTAAAAAGTAATTTAAGAAGGACAGAAGAAGTATAGACTACTGTAGACACTAGCGTCATATCTAATGGTATCCCCCTCACAAGCCTGTACTTACTGCCCATGAGGGAGCTCACCTCTGTCCTTTATGAAGATAGAAACCAATTTCTAGAAAGCATCAGCGATATTTAAGAGACCCCAAAACTCATGAATTTATGACTGATTGGCTGTTTGTTTTTATAGACCTTTTTATGTACTTCAATGAATGTAAAAAAACCTGAATTTTAAAATATTTTTTTTAAAAGAAAAGTTCAGACAAGCTCCACAGTAAATGAGGAAATGAGGGTGGCAGAACTGGATGAGTTACATGGCTCTTCTAACTCAGATTTCATGGTTCCATGGCTCAATCACAGACAGAGAAACAGAATGACCCAGACATTTGGGGAAACAGACTTTTCATCATTTCGATAGGGAATAGTCAAACCATTCATGTTTGTGTTCTGTCAAGACAGCACAATGTAACCTAATACATTGCAAGAAAATGCATAGACAGAACAGGAAATGTAATATTTATGCTCCTTAGAACTTGATGAAAAGAATTTTATTGGATAAGCAAATGTACTAACTTAAAAAAAAATAGACATGGGATATCTTCTATGTGCCAGACACTGTTGGTCAGTAGGTATAAAATAATAAGATATGGCTCTGACTTCTAGGAGAAAATAGTCAAAAGAGCAAAAGAGACAGATATATAGATAATATAGTATGAGAAAATATTATAAAGGAACAAATGGAATTTTAGGTAGCCGAGAAGAAAAGAGAATAAAACTTAAAATCTTGGCAGGTCTTGCTGAGTAGCTGTCATATGAGCTGTGTGTTAGGGAGCATGTGGGAATTTGCAGGTGAAATTGAGGAAGAATGTTTGAGAGCTAGTGAACAGCATGTGAAAGACTTGGGAGTAGTATAAAGCACTTTGTGTTCAAGGGGGCTTAAGTCTTTTAATATTAATGAAGTTAGTGTACTTGGATTGGAGGTGGAGAGGTTGGGAGACAGCAATAGGGAGGTAAGGAAAGATGGCCAAAAAGCTATGTTGACTTTTATTTTCTGATAGGCCATCCCAAATCCTTTACCTATGGTCTATCACAGTGCTTCCCAAACAGTTCTGTGGAAATATTAATGGGCACTCTATTAAAAAACTGAACTGAACAGGACATTAAAAAAACCTTGATTCCAGTTTGGGAACCTTTGGTTAAGTGAGGTAAGTAAGGTTTCCTCACTGTAGAATTTCTCAGAGGTTTTTATATGCTAATATTCATATGTGTAATAAATCTTAAGTGGAACAAATGCAAAAAGCACTTCTAAAATGCATTTGATTCCAAAAAATGTTCTGAACATACTGATTAACAATGTAAGAGTTCTGTGGTTCCACAGAGTTCCATTTAGGAAATGCTGCTCTATGTGTAATAGAGAATTCTATCTATCTATCTACCTACCTATCTATCTATCATCTATCTATCTATCTATTTATCTATCTATCATCATCTATTTATCATCTGTTTAAATATGTTGACAATACACACTGTGAATTTATAAAGACATTAATTGCCTGCCCATTGTAAGTTTCCAAGTCTGCATTTTCTACAGAGCACAGCTCTTATGTATTAGTTGAGTGCTATAAAGACCAAAACAAATAATTTCATATTGAAGTCAGCTGTGAAAAGATGGAATAAAAGTTTTGTTATCACAGCTCTTAGCATAAGATCGATGACCTAAGAGCAGAGTGACTGGTGGAGGAAGGGCCTGGATGAGAGGGGAAGAACTGAGTAAAAATTCAGGGTACACGGTTAGGTTATTTTAGGAAAGCAGGTACCCACTTCTTCACCCAACACTGAAGGAAGCAAAGCCACAATAATTCTGCAATCTTTGATCCATTGCTTTTTAGGCCAGTGGCATCTTGACTGGTTGCATTTAAAGGGTATGTAAAGATAAGACCTGCCTGTATAAGTTACTCTGAAGAATTCTGAGAAAGAAGTTAGACATAAAAGCCTGCTTTAAAATAGATGGCTAGCAGACTGGATAGTTCCTATAATGAAAGTTGACAAGAAAATGAAATATGGACTAAAAGACACTGCAATTTGGTTGATTTGTAACTATTTGAAAGATTGTATCCCAAATGTGATCATTCATTCTTTCACTTGTTCATTGCACATTGATTGGCAAGGAAAATGAATAGGTGATTCACAAAGGCTATACTCTAATGACCAAAAATCATATAGAAAAGAAGTTTAACTTTGGCTGCCCATCCCGGTTTCTAAGGAAAGTCCATTGTTTCCTACCACATATACACTGCCCTGCTTCATCCCCACCTGCCTAGGAATTCTATCCCAGTGAAGGTGAAGCAGTGATGCTGGTCAGGAAGGTGCCAAGGTTACAGTTGAGCTGTGGTATAAGAGTTACTACGTGTGTGCATGACAAAGAGGTAAAAGGAACTTTAGGGGAAATTTAGGGACTTTTTGGACTGTGTGATGATGTAGTACAATGAATGGGTCTGGAGCTGCATCCCAATTTGGATATATCATCATTCTTGTGACAGCAAGTATGGGGAAATGCTCCTTTTTTTTTTTAAAGCACTTAAACTTACCTCAAGACTAAGGAAAAAATAAAGAAATTCTTCCAGTTCATAGCTACACTGGGGCCAGAATTTCTGCTTAAATCTAGTAATTTAAATCTGTATTTTCCTGGCCTTGCTATTCAAACACATTATCTCCTTGGTGGACTTATCAGAACGTGGTTTTGTGGCCTCAGTAAGCACTGAACAAGGATTCAAGGATTCAGGGCACTCTCTCTTACTGTTAATCCTAAAAATGCAAATTAAAACAGCAAGAGATCTTTCTGGTCTATCAAATTGGAAAATATTTTAAATTAAGATATGCAGTGTTGATGAGGGTGTGGGGGCACAGATACGCTTGTTCTGATGGTAGGAGTGTAAATTAGCTCAATCATTTTGAAGAGTAATTTGACAAGCTGTATCAAAAGCTTAAAAAAAAGGGAAAAAACCCATGAGGCATTCCACTTCTAAGAATTAATCCTAATAGGATAATTCTAGGTGTGCTCAAAGATTTATCTATATGCATATTCATTGGAACATTGTTTAATAGGAGAAAAATTGGAAATAAGCTAAACGTTCAATAACAGAGAACTATTTGAATAAATTGTTTTATATCCATTGTGCAGAACAGGATGGAAGCAGTGAAATGTTTCTATATAAGAACAATAAGGAGCAAACCCAAAGAGATGAGATGATTATAGGAGACTTATGAAACAAATCAGCCAAAATCAACATGAAGAATTTGGACACTGAATTAACAAACCAACTATAAAACAACCATTTATGAGACTTGAGGGAAATGTGTATGCTGATTAGATATTTGATTACATTAGGAATTATTTAAAAATAATTTTGGGTGATAATGGCATTGTGCCTTTCTTTTTTAAGATGGCTTTTAGAAAGACACCCTGAAGTATTTACTAATGAAACAGTATGATGCCTGGAATCTGTTCTAAAGCAACCCATTGTGGGATTGTGGGAAGTAGGAAAGTAGTTGGGGAGATACTTAAAACATAATTTGCCAAATGTTGATAATTACTGAGTTGGGTGGTAAGTACTCCCGGATTTACTATGCTATTGTCTTTATTTTTGTATATGTTTGAAATATCTGTAATGACAAAAAATGCTGTTGTTGAATAATGGTTCATGTGGTATTGTCATAAATATCCTGTTGTTTAAAACACATATTAAACAATATATAGTAAAAACCAATGCTTTGATGTGATATATGTATATATACACACACACTATATATATATGAAAGACTAAAGCATTAAAATATTAGTAAAGTTATATGTGGAGTTTTATCATATTTTAAAATTTTTTGTTTATCATCATCTTATACCAGAGTCAGCACTGTGCTTAGCCTGAGAGGTGTAGAGATAAAAGCCATAGCCTCTGGTGCACGGTGCCCCAGGGCTAATGATGAAAGCACATGTGTTGACGTACAGCCACTCTTCCGTGTACTGAGAGTAGCAATAATGGCATGAACAAGGTGCTGTGAGAGGACACAGGGACTGCCCACCTCTGTTGGACAGAGCTGGGGGACATGTCATAGGAAGACTATTTAATATTTAATTTGGCCTTCGAGGAATGTAGCGTTTTGGTGAAGGAAGATGGTTGACGTTCAGTGAGGAACTATTGGAGAAATAATGGAAGGTTTAATTCAAAAAGTTTTTCAACAACAAAAGCTTAAACAACAAACTTCACTTTATTTAAAGTGATAATGCAATTTCTAACTATCACTTTGGTTTCCTTTAAATATATGTCATCAACTTGACTGTATTATTTGAACTGTTGTGATATCATAGCATCAAAAAATGATAGTTCTTCAATCTAATCTCCAGAATGCTACACATCTGGGGTAAATGAAGTATAGCTGCAATGAATATGTCTAGACATGGTATCTCTGTAAGAAATACAACCAGTTAACCCACTGGTGGCAGCAAGGGCCAGGATGAGAAAAGGCTAAGTTGGCAATGGCTTAAAATATATATATACATATGTGTATGTATATATGCAAAATATATAGAGTAGTTTATGATGGACTTGCCACTGTTAAATACTTGAATTAATAAAATCTCATTTTTAATCTTTGTTTCCATAAAATTCCTATGTGCATTTTAAAACTCAGGAAATACATATACATATAGACTAGATTACAGTCAACTTCCCAGCATCTTGGCTTAATTCTTTATAATCAATTATTGGGCAAGTCTCCCTACATATCTCAACCTAAAGTATTGGCTACTAACTTTTTGAACTTCCTCGTCCTAATTTGTAAAACATGTTCATATAAAGTATATAAGACATTGAATTAATTTAAGAATAAATTTTATGTGGTTTTTGTACAATTACAATTACCACACTGCTTAAGATTCCTCATCTTCCTCCTTCCCTTTCTTCTCTCTTTTCTTCTCTCTTTCCATCCTGTTTTTCTTTCTTATTTTTTCATAGAAAATATTTAATAGGCATATCCTTACCATATAATAACTTGACATGTGATTTTTTTAAATGAAGCATCTGAAAAGAGAAAGGAGTGTACACAACAAATGAAATGGAGAACATTTATTATGTGGAAGAAAATTAATTCTATTTTCTCCTCATTTAATGTAACAGAATAATTCCCAAAAGGCCTACAGAGTTAAATGCAAAAGAGTTAAATATTTTTTAAACATTAAGACTGTAAAATTTTGCAATACCTGATAGGGATTTCAAAGCTTTCTGAGCAAAGCTGACATTAAAAATTACAAACTGTTTATGCAGATTTTTGATTCAGAAATTTGGCATGTGCAGTTACTTAAGACTCCAGTCTTCAGAAGTTCTTCCTCCAATATTTGGAAGTTTGCAAAGTTGTTTGCATCCAAACTCCTCTGTTCTTAAATGACAGTTTATCCAAAATTATTGAGTTTTAATGCCATTTTAAGTAGTGAGTCCAAGGCCTTGATTCAGAAGATTTGCTTCATTCATATGGCCAAAAATATCTTCCAGGAATTCTATGAATAATCTTTCTCTGATAAGTGTTCTGGGAATGGGCTTTCACTTTACTTTCAAAAAAAGTTAAAAAAGAAATCCTAAAATTCAATGAAGAACTCTAAATATCTTTACTTTCCTAGAAAATTAATAAAATTCTGCTTAAAAGAGTATCTTAATATTGGATTTGACTCTTTTTTTTTTAAACAAAAAACCTGTGTACAGGTAGTAATTTAAGGTCCTGGCTCTGATAAAGTTATCAACCTACATGGCCTTGGGTGCTCATTCTTCCAGGATTATGGCGGAGATGTTGCAGACCCTGAATACCCATCTACGAAGCAGTGAGCCATGGTGAATACCCTGCTCCTTCTTTACTAGCACAATAGCACTGCATTGCTGTCAAGAATTAATGTTGTTTCCCTTTGTGCCCAAAGTAGTGCAATTTTTCTTTAACTAGATATTTGGTGGGCAAGGAATATTTTCCATAGTTCGAAGATCTCAACAACCTCTACAGTTTTCAAAAAAGCCTGATACATTAAAAACTGGAAACTTGCTGCTTTGAGAAATATCCATAGCTTTGTGCAGTGGTGTTTTGATAATGGGCAGCTTGGCTGCTGCTCCTCCACTTGGCTATAGTTTTAGAAGAATGTGACTGATCCTGAACAGTGATGGAAGGACTCATTGAGCTGTCTTTATTCTGACCAAAGTGAAAATCAGCTCCAAAATTTCTAAAGCATGTGGTTTTGGTAAACCTCATTATACATGTGTTTAGCTTGGCAATATGAAAAGGAATCTTACAGAATGTTTCAAAACAAACTTTGTATTAGGGCAATTTGAGTTTCAATAAATTTCAAGCCCTTAAAATCAGGTTTGAGGGTCTGGAAGACATGGAAACCGTCTGCTCTTACTTTTGGATGGAAGGAAGTTAAGTAGGTTTCAGATTTATAAGCTCTGTGCTTCGCCTACTAAAAACTTGCCCTGTGAAAACTACCATCATTTTTATATCCCAACAGGTTGAAATTCTGATTAAGGATGAGAAATAAATAATCTTCCTAACTGAAGACATACTTGTCATTAACAAAAATATAGGCTGGAGTGTTAATGGTAGGGTATGCTTTTATTAATTTCTAACAATGGGAAGATATACTACACATCAAATAAGGCAATGATATAATTTCTTTTCAGTTATTATTACTATTATTATTTTTTAATTTTATTTTGATATCATTAATGTACAATTACATGAGCAACATTATGATTACTAGACTCCTCCTATTATCAAGTCCCCACTGCATGCCCCATTACTGTCACTGTCCATCAGCACAGTAAGATGCTATAGAGTCACTACTTGTCTTCTCTGTGTCGTACTGCCTTCCCCGAGTCCCCCCCACTACACTATGTGTGCTAGTCTTAATGCCCTTTTTCACCCTTATCCCTCCCTTCCCACGCATCTTCCCCAGTCCCTTTCTCTTTGGTAACTCTTAGCCCATTCTTGGGTTCTATGAGTCTGGTGCTGTTTTGTTCCTTCAGTTTTTTATTTGTTCTTATACTCCATAGATGAGTGAAATCATTTGATACTTGTCTTTCCCCACATGGCCTATTTCACTGAGCATAGTACCCTCTAGATCCATACATGTTATTGCAAATGGTAGGACTCGTTTTCTTCTTATGACTGAATAATATTCCATTGTGTATATGTACAACATCTTTATCCATTCATCTACTGATGGACACTTAGTTTGCTTCCATGTCTTGGCTATTGTAAATAGCGCTGTGATAAACATAGGGGTGCATATGTCTTCTTGAAACTGGGCTCCTGCATTCTAGCAGTAAATTCCTAGGAGTGGAATTTCTAGGTCAAATGGTATTTCTATTTTTAGCTTTTTAAGGAACCTCCATACTGCTTTCCACAATGGTTGAACTAATTTACATTCCCACCAGCAGTGTAGGAGGGTTCCCCTTTCTCCACATCCTCATGAACATTTGTTGCTGTTCGTCTTGGATGTTTACCATCCTAACTGGTATGAGGTGATACCTCATTGTGGTTTTAATTTGCATTTCTCTGATGATTAGTGATGTGGAGCATCTTCTCAAGTGTCTGTTGGCCATCTGAATTTCTTCTTTGGAGAAGTGTCTGTTCACCTCCTCTTCCCATTTTTTAACTGGATTTTTTGCTTTTTGTGTGTTGAGGTGCGAGAGCTCTTTATATAATTTGAATGTCAACCCCTTATTGGATCTGTCATTTGTGAATATATTCTCCCATACTGTAGGATGTCTTTTTGCTCTACTGATCATGTCCTTTGCTGTACAGAAGCTTTTTAGTTTGATATAGTCCCACTTTTTCACTTTTGCTTTTGTTTCCCTTGTCTGGGAAGATATGTTCATGAATAAGTTGCTCATGTTTATGTCCAAGAGATTTTTGCCTATGTTTTTTTCTAAGAGTTTTATGGTTTCATGACTTACATTCAGGTCTTTGATCCATTTTAAGTTTACTTTTGTGTATGGGGCTAGACAATAATTCAGTTTCATTATCTTACAGGTAGTTGTCCAGTTTTGCCAACACCAGCTGTTGAAGAGGCCGTCATTTCCCCATAGTATATCCATGGCTCCTTTATTATATTTTAATTGACCATATATGCTTGAGATTATGTCTGGGTTCTCTAGTCTGCTCCATTGGTCTATGTGTCTGTTCTTGTGCCAGTACCAAATTGTCTTGATTACTGTGGCTTTGTAGTAGAGCTTGAAGTCAGGGAGCGTAATTCCCCCCATTTTATTCTTCCTTCTCAGGATTGCTTTGGCTTTTCAAGGTCTTTTGTGGTTCCATATGAATTTTAGAACTATTTTCTCTAGTTCATTGAAGAATGCTTTAGGTATTTTGATAGGGATTGCATTGAATCTGTAGATTGCTTTAGGCAGGATGGCCATTTTGACAATATTAATTCTTCCTATCCATGAGCATGGGATGTGTTTCCATTTATTGGTATCTTCTTTAATTTATCTCATAGAAGTCTTGTAGTTTTCAGAGTATAGGTCTTTCACTTCCTTGGTTAGGTTTATTCCTAGATATTTTATTCTTTTTGATGTAATTGTGAATGGACTTGTTTAACTGATTTCTCTTTCTGCTTGTTCATCATTATTTTATAGGAATGCAACAGATTTCTGTGTATTAATTTTGTATCCTGCAACTTTACTGAATTCAGACATTAGATCTAGTAGTTTTGGAGTGGATTCTTTAGGGTTTTTTATGTATAATAACATGTCCTCTGCAAACACGTACAGTTTGACTTCTTCCTTGCCAATCTGGATGGCTTTTACTTCTGTATGTTTTCTGAGTGCCATGGCTAGGACCTCCAATATTATGTTGCATGAAAGTGGGGAGACTGGGCATCCTTGTCTTGTTCCTGATCTTAAAGGAAAATCTTTCAGCTTCTTGCTGTTAAGTATGATGTTGGCTGTGGGTTTGTCATATATGGCCTTTATTATGTTGAGGTACTTGCCCTCTTTACACATTTTGTTGAGAGTTTTTATTATGAATGGATTTTGAATTTTGTCAAATGCTTTTTCAGCATCTATGGAGATGATCATGTGGTTTTTGTCCTTCTTTTTGTTGATGTGGTGGATGTTGTTGATGGATTTTCAAATGTTGTACCATCCTTGCATCCCTGGGATGAATCCCACTGGATCATGATGGATGATCTTTTTGATGTAGTTTTGATTTGGTTTACTAATATTTTGTTGAGTATTTTTGCATCTATGTTCATCAGGGATATTGATCAGTAATTTTATTTTTTTGTGGTGTCTTTGCCTGGTTTTGGTATTAGAGTGATGTTGACCTTGGAGAATGAATTTGGGAGTATTCCATCCTCTTCTAGTTTTGGGAAAATTTTAAAGAAGATGGGTATTAGGTCTTCACTAAATGTTTGATAAAATTCAGCTGTGAAACCATCTGGTTCAGGCATTTGTTCTTGTGTGGTTTTTTGAGTACCAATTCAATTTCCTTGCCGGTAATTGGTCTGTTCAGATTTTCTGTTTCTTCCTGGATCAGCCTTGGGAGGTTTCATTTTTTAGAAAGTTTTCCATTTCTTCTAGGTTATCCCATTTGTAACCACATAATTTTTCATAGTATTTTCTCATAATTCTTTGTATTTCTATGGTGTCCGTAGTGATTTTACCTTTCTCATTTCTGATTCTGTTTATGTGTGTAGACTCTCTTTTTTTCTTGATAAGTATGGCTAGGGATTTATGTATTTTGTTTACTTTCTCAAAGAACCAGCTCCTGCTTTCATTGATTCTTTCTATTGTTTTATTCTCAATTTTATTTATTTCTGCTCTAATCTTTATTATGTCCCTCCTTCTACTGACTTTGGGCCTCATTTGTTCTCCTTTTGTAGTTTCATTAATTGTGAGTTTAGTCTGTTCAGTTGAGATTGTTCTTCTTTCCTGAGGTAGGCGTGTATTGCAATATACTTCCCTCTTAGCATGGTCTTTGCTGCATCCCACAAATTTTGCGGTGTTGAATTATTGTTATCACTTGCCTCCATATATTGCTTGATCTCTGTTTTTATTCGGTCACTGATCCATTTATTATTTAGGAGCATGTTATTAAGCCTCCATGTGTTTGTGATCTTTTTCATTTTCTTTGTGTAATTTATTTCTAGTTTCATACCTTTGTCATCTGAGAAGCTGGTTGGTACAATTTCAATCGTTTTGAATTTACTGAGGCTCTTTTTGTGGCCTAGTATATCATCTATTCTTGAAAATGTTCCATGTGCAGTTGAAAAGAATGGGTATCCTGTTGCTTTTGAATGGAGTCTTCTGTAGATGTCTGTTAGGTCCATCTGTCCTAAAATGTTGTTCAGTGCCTTGGTCTCTTTGTTTATTTTCTGTCTGTTTGATCTGTCCTTTGGAGTGAGTGGTGTGTTGAAGTCTCCTAAAATGAATGCATTGCATTCTACATTCTAATTCCCCCATTTAATGCTGTTAGTATTTGTTTCACATATGTAGGTGATCCTGTGTTGGTTCCATAGACATTTATAATCGTTATATCCTCTTGTTGGACTGACCCTTTTATCATTATGTAATGATATGTCTCTTGTTCCTTTCTTTGTTTTGAAGTCTATTTTGCCTGATACAAGTACTGAAACTCCTGCTTTTTTCTCCCTACTAGTTACATGAAATATCTTTTTCCATCCCTTTACTTTCAATCTGTTTATGTCTTTGGGTTTCATGTGAGTTTCTTGTAGGCCGCATATAGATGGATTTTGTTTTTTTATCCATTCAGTCACTCTATGTCTTTTGATTGGTGCATTCAGACCATTTACATTTAGGGTGATTATCGATAGGACTTATTGCCATTGCAGGCTTTAGATTCATGGTTACCAAAGGTTCAAGGGTAATTCCCTTACTAGGCAATGATATGATTTTATGTTCTCTAATCACTCAAGTATAATCATATGTCTTAATTTGTTTAGAGTAAAATATTCACCAATATTGGAATTTTAAGGGGATAGAAGTCTTTTCTAAAAAAATATTTTCAAAATTACATGAAGTAAATCAAATCAAATTATTTTACTGGTTTATGGGTACCTAAGGGTTGAGAATCCTTTGACTAACTGGCATCACACTCATTTGTGAATACATGTAATTGTGCTAAGTTTTAGTCCTGCACTCTCAGATCTTGGATGCTTTGATAGGGCATTATTTTGGTATCTGATGCAAAACTTAGCACAAGGTCTGAAACACAGTAGGTGCCAATGAATGTTATGTTGAATTTAATTTTGATGCCCAAAATGAAATCCCATTGAGAGGGCTCCTAATAAGTTCATGATGGTAACTTAGTTCATTTCTCAGTTCTCTTGAAAACTCTACAAATGCTTAGAATGTGAAAATAAAATAAAACCTGCATGATTAGTGAAATTACAAATTTCCTGTAAAACCTGCAAACTCCCAGTTTTTGCAAGTATTTTTAAAAGCACTGGGACTAGTAGAGCCAGAGCATACAACTCTTATGGAAAGGGGAGATGGTGGAACAATGAAAGAACAGAAAGTACTCAGAAGGTATTTTGAGGGTAGATTTCAGAAATCTCCAGAAATTATCCACTTCTAGAATAGGACTCCTCCCTAAGTGGCAACTACTGTAATAAGGGCTGAGATCAACAAACTATGTTTAAGTGCTACAGAAAGTGGAAGGTCTTGTGCAACACCAATAAGATAATATATAAGTAAGGTAAATGAGTGGGTCACTTAAAATTCAGAGGCTGTGTCCTTTAGTGACTACACCTGGTGTTGGAATCAGCAAGAATAAGTAAATCGTAGGGCTGAGGGTACAGGTCCTAAGAAGGTTGTGTTTTAAATTGCAAAGAAGAAGTGATTACACAGAAGCACCTTTTAAAAAATAGTTTATTATGGCAGCCAATGTAGGTGACCTTCCCTTCCCTGCATTATCCCTCATCTCTTAAAAATTTTCATTGAAAAGCCTACTTGTTAGTATTTCAAATTAAAGCAAGTAGTTTAACAGCTATTTGAATATGCTATAGGAAGAAATGTGCAAAATAATCATAAAAGCTTCCCTACAAAAACAAAACAAAACAAAAATTTAAGGGTAAAATGTAGCCAGAAGGAAGAAAGAAATTTCTTATTCAGTATTCCAACAAGAATTTAAAAATAGCAAATGAAGTCATTGCTGCGGTGAAGGAAGCTACTCAACGGAAGTAAAGAACTCAGGGAAGAGAAGGCCTGAGATAAAGACTAAATAACAGGATGTGAAATTAATACTGGAAAAATATGGGGAAAAGAAACAAGGAAAATACAAAATTATTTTAAAAATGAAGATTAAATTTCAAGAAACCAAGAAAGAAGGGAAATACAGTAAGAAATTCTATTATCTATTCTTACATGATAATGCATCTTAAATCTTATGTATCTAAAATAATGATTTTTTTAAATTGAAACTCTGGGTTGGCTAAGCAGTTCTGCTGGTCGTACCTGGACACCTCCTGCAGCTGCATTCAGGTGGTGGATTGTCTGAAGGCTGGGATCAGCTAGGATGTCGGTACAAATGGACCACTCTCAGTGTGAGTTTTCACCTTCAATGAGCCTAGACCAGGCTTCTTGAAAAGGGAATGGCTAAACTCACAAAGGGAAAGTCTAAATATGCAAGTACTTATGAATCCTCTCCTTGTGTCATATTTGCTGATGTCCCAATAGCAAAAGAAAGCAAAGAAAAAGAATAAACAAAACTCACATGGCAAGCTCAGAGTCAGGGTGGCAGGAGCCTACACAGAGGAATAGATTGAGGTATGATTCACTTAGGACTATCGTTAGAACAATGTAATGCAGTCTGCTGTCCAGCTTTAATGATTCATGTTAAAGTCCATTCATGCTCAAAGGCTCTGATTGTGTGTGTTAGCTTTAGATACGTAAAAGTCTCCTCATGTGTAGCTCCTTTTGATCCAGAGACCCAGGAACAAAGACAAATGATCTGCCCCACCTTCTTCCACAGACCCAACATAAGATGGTGAGACAGGAATAATATAACCGTAGTAAACACTCCTACTTAAGAAGGGGACAGATTGAAAATTCATAGCAATCACTAGTCTATAGCAATTCTGAAATCTAGCTGAGCATATCTTGTCTGGACTCAGTTCCTTGATTAAGACTTTGCCCTGGATTTGCAGTGAAAAGATGACAGAGTAGGATGTACATCGGATGGCAAAAACCTCCTCCCATGCACACACTGAGGAAGCAACTATAGCAAATACACTAACCCTCAGAACAACCTGAAGATGGCAGAACAGACCACCTACACCTGGTGAAGGAGAAAGGACCACATTGAGAAGGGTAAAGGGGTAGAGCCATGATAGGTCAGCACCCAAGCCCTTCCTCCATCCTACCCCACAGGAGGAGGGGAGGAGAATGATGTGGGGAGGGGAGAAGGGCTCAGGAATCCCACCATCTGGCCCTGGAGATATGCTTTGGGAATACGAGTTCATATTGCATTGGGCTTTGGTAATGGAGCTGGACACCAGGGAGTGTTGGAGCACTCTGGGAGCCCAAGATTCCTGTCACTGTGGAGGACAGACATGCTCTGTCAGTCCTGCCGAAACCCAACACAGAAGTGGGAGTTTGAAAGATTTACCAGCAGTGAGAAGTGTGTCAGAGGGGTGGAGGTTGAAGGGAACTCTCTCTGAAGGAGAATGGGCAGGTGGGACGATGCTTTCTCAGCCTTCCTTTAGTCCAACTCTTCTGGACCTTCCAGGAGCCAGCTCCAAAATCTCCATCTTCCTCACTGATGGCTCAGCTCTGTGGAGGTGCTTCCCTGAATACCTGTCCTGCCTGGCCCACTCAGCCCAGCAGAAGTCTGACTTTGCTGACTAACAGGCAGAGAACAGATGGCACTTTTACCAGCTTTCTTGCCCCTCCCTCATTCCAACTCGTCAGAGGCTTGTAGGAGCAAGCTCTGAAACTCTCCACCTCCCTTGTTGGTGGCTCATCCCCACAGCAGTGCTCCCCTGTGCAACTTCCCCACCTGGCACACTCAACCCAGCAGTGGTCTAATTTTGTTGACTGGCAGGCAGAGGGCAGACCATACTTTCCTGGCTCCTGTAGCCCTTCCTCAGCTCAGCTGGCCAGATACAAGTGGGAGTGAGCTCTAAACTCTCCAGCTGTCGCCTTGGCTCAACCCCAGTGCCCCACACACACTCGGCCCAGCAGCAGTCCACCATTGCTGACCAGCAGGCGTAAGACAGCCCATAACAAATCCCAGCAGAAATGCCTCAGGTCACACAAAGGGCACACAGAGGCAAGCTGTGGAGTTCAGCCATTACAGACAAACAAAAAGGAGAGCCCCACCTGCAGCCCACCAAACAGCAACTGCGGTTCAGCCACAAAAGCGAACCAGGCACTGGTGAGCAAAGATTCTTGAGCTTCTGGGCATCAAAGGCACCCACTTCATAAAGCCATTACTTTCAAGACCATGAGGCTTAGCTGATTTATCTAATACAAAGGGAAAAAAAACCCACAGAAACACAAACAAAATGAGGAGGCAGAGGAATATGTTCCAAACAAAAGAATAAGATAAAACACCAGAAAAGGGACTAAATGAAGTGGAGATTAGCAATCTTCTTGATAAAGAATTCAAAATAACAGTCACAAAGATGCTCACTGAACTGGGGAAAAGAATTGATGATCTCAGCAAGAACTTTAACAAAGAGATGGAAAATATGAAAAGAGCCAATTTGAACTGAAGGACACAATAACTGAAATGAAAAATACAATAGAGGGAATGAATAGCCAACTGCTGGAAGCAGAGGAATGAATCAGTGTGATGGAAGATAAAGGAAAGCAGAGTAACCAAGCCGAGAAAAAAAGAATAAAGGATTTCCAAGTTTAAGAAGATGCTAAGAAAACTGTGGGACACTCCAAATGAAACAATAATTGCATTATAGGGGTCCCAGAAGGAGAAGAGATAGACAGAAGTAGAAGTCTATTTGAAGGAATAATAGCTAAGAACTTTCAAAGTCTGGGAAAGGAAATAGACATTCAGGTCCTGGAAGTGCAGAGAGCTCAAACAGGAGGACCCTCAGGAAGATACCATCAGGACACATAATAATTGAAATGGAAAACATTAAAGATAAAGAGAGAATCTTAAAAAGAGCAAGAAAGAGGCAGACAGTTACATATATGGGAAATTCCATAAAGCTGCTAGCATATTTCTCAGCAGAAACTTTACAGACCAGAAAGGAGTGGTATGAAATATTCAAAGTATTGAAAAGGAAGAACCTACAATCAAGAATTCTCTACCCAGCAACGTTATCATTCAGAATTGAAGAAAAGATGAAAACTTCCCAGATAAATGAAGGTTAAAAGAATTCACCACCACTAAACTGGCCTTAAAGTATATGTTAAAGGAACTTCTTTAGATGGAAATACTCTTGAGTCTAAATATTTTTCATCAGTAAAAATAAACCTACACTAAAGATAGTAGACTAATTACTTGCAAAGCAAGTATAATGTTAAAAAAACAAAAGTAGTAAAACCAACTATACACAAAACTAGCCAAGGGACACACAAAAAGTATAGATTATGACATTTCATACATTTTTAATAAAAAAACTCCCAACATATGAAAGTCTAATACCAGGTGGTTTCACTGCTAAATTATACCAAACATTTAAAGAAGAGCTAATACCCATCCTTAAAGTATTCCAAAAAGTAGAAGAAGAGGAATATTTCCAAACTCATTCTATGAGGCCACCATCACTCTAATACCAAAACCAGACAAAGACACCACAAAAAATAATTACCAACCAATATCCCTCATGAACATAGATGCAAAAATCCTCAATAAAAATATTAGCAAACCAAACTCAAAGATACAAAAAAGGTCATCCATTATGACCAAGTGGGATTTATTTCAGAGATGCAAGTATTGTACAATATTTGTCAATCAATCAATACCACACAACATATTAACAAAGAAAATGATAAAAACCACATGATCACTGAAAAAGCATTTGACAAAATTCAACATCCATTCCTGATAAAAACTCTCAACAAAACGAATATAGAGGAAACATATCTCAACATAATAAAGGCCATATGTGACAAACCCATCACTATTATACTCAATGGTGAAAAGCTAAAAACTTTTCCTCTAAGATCAGGAACAAGACAAGGATGCCCACTCTCACCACTTTTATTCAACACAATACAGAGAGTCCTACCCAGAGCAATCAGACAAACTAAAGAGATAATAGGCATCCAGACTGGTAAGGAAGAAGTAAAACTGTCACTATTTGTAGATGACATGATACCATATATAGAAAACCTTGAAGACTCCACCAAAACTACTAGAATAAATGAATTCAGTGAAGTCATAGGATACAAAGTTAATATACAGATATCTGTTGCATTCCTATATATCCTATATACTAACAATGAACTAGCATAAAGAGAAATAAAAATAATCCCATTTACAGTTGCATCAAAAAGAATAAAATACCTAGGAATGAATCTAAACAAGGAGGTGAAAGACATTCTCTGTAAAGTATAAGAGACTAATGAAAGAAACTGAAGATACAAATAAATGGAAGTCTGTCCCATACTCATGGGTAGGAAGAACTAGTATTATCAAAATGTCCTGCCCAAAGCAATTTACAGATTCAACACAATTCCTATCTGAACACCAATGGCATCTTTCAATGAACTAGAGCAAATAATCCTAAAATGTATATGGAACAAGAAAAGACCCTGACTGCCAAAGCCATCTTGAGAAAGAAGAACAAAGCTGGGGATATTATGCTCTCTGACTTCAAGCTATACTACAAAGCTATAGTAATCAAAACAATATGGTGCTAGCACGAGAACAGACCCATAGATCAATGCAACAGAATAGAGAACCGAGAAATAAGGCCACACAAATATGGTCAATTAATATATGACAAAGGAGGCAACAATATGCAATGGGGAAAAGACATTCTCTTCAATAAATAGTGTTGGAAAATTGGACAGCTACATGCAAGAAAATGAAATTGCATAATGGCCTAACAAAACATATGAAGGTAAACTTAAAATAGATTAAAGACCTAAATATAAGACATGAAACCATAAAACTCTTAGAAGAAAATATAGGCAAAAATCTCTTGAACATAAGTGTAAGTAATTGTTTTCTAGATGTGTCTCCCTAGGCAGGAGAAACAAAAGCAAAAGTTAACCAGTGGGACTACATCAAACTAAAAAGCCTCTGTACAGCAGAAGAAACCATCAACAAAACAAAAAGGAAACCTACAGTATGAGAGAATATATTTGTAAATTATATATCTGATAAGGAGTTAACATCCAAAATATGTAAAAAACTCATATATCTCAACACCAAAAAACATTAAAATAATCAATTAAAGAATGGGCAGAGGACTTAAATAGACATTTTCCAAAGAAGACATATAGATGGCCATCATGCACATAAGATGTTCCACATCATTAATCATCAGGGAAATGCAAATCAAAACCAGAATGAGATACCACATCACACCAGTCAGAATGGCCATTATCTAAAAGGTAAGAAATAACAGGTGTTGGTGCGAATGTACAGAAGTGGAAACCCTTCGACACTGTTGGTAATGTAAATTTGTGCAGCCATTATGGAAAGCAGTATGGAGATTCCTTAAAAAAATATGACCCAGTAATTCCACATCTAGGAATTTATGCAAAGAAAACAAAATCTCTGATTTGAAAATATATATGCACCATGTTTATGGATGGACCTAGAGGGTATTAGGCTAAGTGAAATAAGCCAGGCAGAGAAAGACAAATACATATAATTTCACTAATGTGTGGACTCTAAAACAGAACAAATTTAACAAAACAGCAATTGACTCATAAACATTGGGAAGTGACAGGTAGTTACCATGGGGGAGGTGTTGGGATGGGTGGGTGAAATAGGATGGGGTTGAAGATGCACAAAATCTCAATCATAATATAAATTAGTCACTGGGATGAAAGTACAGCCTAGAGAATATTGTCAATAATTCTGTAATATCTTTCTGTGCTGACAGATAGTAACTACTCTAGATGAGGTGAGCTTAATAATATAAATAACTGTCAAATCACTATGTTGTATACTTGAAACCAGTGTAATATTGCATGTCAACTATAGTTCAATAAAAAATATTTATTTTAAAAAGAAAAGACCATGTTCTGCTCCCTTGGAATTGTTGCCTAATCCGTTTTTGCCCATGGCTCTTGGCTCTGTCCTATGAATCCTTGACTGATTTCTCAGAGATATTTCTTTTTCCCCAAGAAATACCTGAGTAGCTTTATCAGTACATTTTCTGTATGTAAAGGTGGAGGCGCAGAGACCTTTATCGTTTTAAACTGTCTTTCTTCTTTTCAGTCCAAACTAATAAAACTACCTTAAACATGCTAATGATTTCTTGTGAATATAGCTGGATTCACTCTGTCTCAAGTTCTCAACCCTAACTCCTTTTAAGTTAGACCTTGCTCTGATTTGAGTATCTCAGAATGCTGTGGGATAATGTTTTTAAAATTCCTAAAAGCCTATCTACTTAGATGAAGGTGTCTACTAAAAATTGTTTTAAATCTATCTGAGAACTAAAAAAGGAATTTTATATCCATATCCTTGATTTGATCTTTACCTTAAGGCCATTATTATATTGAGAATTGCCAACTGGAAAATCTAGAAGTATAAAGTTGTTTTATTTTCCATCCCAGAAAATTCTGCTCCTTCTTCATGTCCAAATTCCTCTTAAAAACTGAATAGTTCTCTCCTTAGCTGATCTGTCTCTTCCTATGACTTACCAGACGCACCTAAAATAAGCCAATTGGTATTTTCAACCTTCTGCCAGGAAGTCTCCTTAACCAGATCCAGTCGTTCATCAGGCACAATTCTATCCTCTGTGTACTGACGCTTAGCAGGTTTGTCAAATGTTTTGCTGTTATAAAATATGGGCTGCCATTTTTCATTCCACTAATGATTTCCTCAGCTCATTTCAAGCCTCTGCCAGTGTTTCTTTGCCATTCCTTCAGCCCTTGCCAACAGACTCCACACACTTCTCAAGCCTCCATCTGCTGCCCAGTGCCACGTGTTTGGGTTTTGTTACAGCCACGCTGCACTTCTAGGTAATGATTTCTCTAGCTGTCATCGAATAATTCATAATAACAACCCAGCAATTTTGAGGCTTAAAACAATAATGTTTCTCATGATTCTGGATGTGCCCAAGGTCACGCTTGTACTAGTTTCTCCTGGGCTCACCCACATGGCTGCATTCAGCTGTTGAATTGGCTGGGAACTGTGTTATATGGGGTTGGCTGTGCCTCTCTGTTCATTTGGGCTCTCATTTTCAAGAAGTTTAAACTAGGCTACTTCACATGCTGATGGTAGCATTTCAAGAGGGCAAGCCCCCATGTGCAAGTGTTTATCAAGCCTCTGCATTTGCCACATTTGCTGCAGTCCTGTTGGTCAAAGAAAGTCACATGGCTAAGTCAAGAGCCCATATTGGAGCAACTAACAAGAGAGTGTGTATATCAGGAAGCATGATTAATTGGGACACATTAATTAACAGTGTACTGCATAAACAATATAGAATTGAAAAAATGAAACAAAATGAATGAGAAATAGAGAAATTAGAGGGGAAATGATGGATAGTGAATATAAGCAAAGGAAAATGAGGAAAATGCCTACAAAGAGAGAGAAAACAATCCAGATATTTATAATTCAAGGAAACTTCCCTGAAATATAAGGAGAAAGGATCTATACATTGAAAAGTCACTAAGAGAAAATTGATTAAAAATTGTCAAAAGTGAAACGTAACTTAGGTGAAAATGAAAAAAAGAAAAATATCTTTATTTAGAAAAATAAATAAATATAATATAGGTAAGATAAAGAATATTACAGATAAAGTGATGAAAAAGAGAAAGGCTGTTCTGTTTTTAGTTCCCAAGCCAAAAGATCAAGCCCTGTATAGATGGAAAGACCATGTGACCCACTTACCCTGGTCTAATTCCAGTTCATGCCTGCCACTCCATAAGCATAAACCAATATAAATAGTGGCCTCTTTCACTCTCAAAATGTGATTTGCATAAAAATTTATGGTTACTATTGTTTTAAATGAAAGAAAAATAAGCTTTCTAACGGACTTTTTGACAGTAACAGTGAGTGTCAGGAAATAATGAGGCAATACCCACAATATATTCCAGAAAGAATGAGCCAAGATATTTTAGAAAAACCAAAGTTTTATTCAAATTTTAATACCACAAGTTGATTTGACCCAAGGACTATTTTAATTAAGAGATGACTCTGTTTAAAAGAAAGGGCAAAAACTATTCCCTAAAAAAACAAGATAAAGGTAAGCACTATGCTCTAAAATGCTAACCTTTATAAATATCAGAATGACAAAATATTAAAAAAACTTCATAAACAATCACCATGAGAATATGAAATTAAAAGGAAACATACATGTCATATTAATCAATATAAATATAAATCTAAAATTTGAGTTTAACTCAGTTAATGGAAAAGGATTTATATATACAATTATATAACAAAATTAAACTCTAATTTGTATGAGAAACACTTAAAACAAGGTAACTCAGAAGAACCAAATTAAAAAAAAATAGGGTAAGTAGGGTAAAGAAAGCTATACCAGGTCAGTGTAAACACAGAGAAAGTCGAAGTCTTGGTGTTAACTTCAGATAAGGCAGAATTCAGGTAAAAGATCATTATTTGACACACAGAAGAAGAGCTGATAATGTTAAGTGGTATAGTTCAGAATAAAAGTATAATAATTATGGACAAATAGCACATCAGTAACCTTAATAAAGAAGAAATAATGGGAGATAACAAAAGAGACTTAAAAACATAATCAGAGATTGCTAATCACTACTCTGAGCCCATGATAAAGAAGTGGACAAAACCACATCCAAGAATATGTTATTCCTTCACAACATAAAGAGCTATGTATGGAATTCATTATTTAAAAATTTATCACGTGTCTATATGACATTCGAAACTATTTTCCAGACTATAAAGAAAACCTCTATACATCTAAAAATTATTTGAGTGCAAAAAACTAGACATGGTAAGATACACAAAATAGGGTTAAATGAACTTTCTCAAATACTCTCTCATTAAAGATGAAAACAAAAACCTTAAATTTCAGAATTTCCAGAAATAACAATATAATAACCAATGTAACAGAGTTAAATCAGAGCTCAGAGGAAAATTCATAGCCTTGAATTCTTATATCAATACAGAAGAACAAAAAAACAAACTAAACATCTGACTAGAAATATTAGAAAAAGAACAAAAACCTTTTGCATATTTAGTGTTTTATATTCTTTTAACAATATAAGTATCATTTCTAATGAAATATGCTTGGTTAAGAATTCTCAGAATCCAGTCAGAGTAGGCTTACCTAATTCAGAAATCAGTGTGCTTGGGGAATTTTACGGAAAGGTCAGAATATCACATATCTGTTTTCTCTTGTCTGTGGAAGAACTCACCAGAATTTATTTCAAACACTCCCCATTCTCATTCTTAATTAAAATCCTGCTTTGGAATTAGATTTTAATAATTAAAAAATAAGTCCAGTTCTTAAACTTTATTACAGTATATCAAAGACTGTATTTGGAGATAAACATGAAAATGTTGCCAGGCAGCTGCGTCTGGGAGGTCTCTCCCTGTGCCAGAGGTGAAGCACTAGGAGAAACCTCAGTCTGGATGGGGGAGGGTCCTTGACTGGGTGAGAAATAATTCTCGAACACGTCAGATGAGTCAGTGTAGGTAAGGAAGGAATTCATTAAAGCAAGAGCAGCAGGGAATGGCAGCTGCCTTGCAGGCAGCAGAGAACAGCAAAGTGCAAGGGAAAGTTGCCAGCCTAGGGCAGGTTCCCTTGCCAACTCCTGAAGCCAAGCTCACCTGGCATCCTATGTCCACTTGGATCTGCTCCGCATGGGGCCTAGCCCCTACCACCCCAGGATTTGGGGGAACTGCAGAGCATAGGATGGAGTGAGATTATGTTCTGAGAACTTCCCAAAGACAGGAGATCTTCAGGCAGGCTACTAAGAGTAGGTCGCACCGTGACAGTTTTGTCCAGGTCACCCAGGCGACGGAAACATGCAGCCTCAAATATGAGCTCTTAGCAGCCCCTTTCTGTTTATTAGGAGCAAAGTGGAGACAGAGTGAAGACTTGGAAATAAAACGAAATGGCAAAGAGACAGAGTGCAATAATCTGAGCAATGAGAAAGCTTTATTTGAAAGTATGCATTTAAAGAAGGGAAAGTGTGGGAGTCCCCAGAGAGGAGGCGCACTGAAAGTTTGGGGATTCTGTGTTTTAAGGCTTCCAAGAATGGTACAAAGGACAGAGGGGGGGTTGTTGGGCACAGGCTTGACTTGTGGTCTCAAGGTGCTTATCTCTGGTGAGAGGCACCATGTTTCCTCTCCTATATTATCACTCCTCCAGCTGATTCTGCTAAATAAATCCATCACAAGGGATTAATTTAACCTGTTCTTCTTCAAGATAGTGGTTACCCTCAAACAGTTGGCACATATCAGTTAAGACTGCCTGCCCTGCCATAAAATAAGCTGTTGGGTTATTGTCTGATTACTGGGGAATATATTAGGAATCTTACTTTTCAACTCTCCACTTTTAAAAATGGGATCTTAGCCTTAAAGTGGGGTCCCTCCTGTTCTTACTATACTGTTTATATCTTAGCACTTTTCATGATAGTCAGGAAAAGTTAATCATGACGCTTGTCCCATGTCCCTGCCCTACCTCAAAAATGGTCAAACATTATAAGCATTTATGTCCATTTTGTACATTAGGTAGGTTTTCAACATGGGAAAACATTCAGCTAATATTTTTCCCCATATTTATCAGAAAAGTAGTCAGTTTACATTGAATATTCTGAAAGTCATTAGATCTAGATCTAACAGAAGCTACTGGCGAACTTCAAATGTTTTAATTTAAATTATTCTTTAAAACCAGAATCCCCCCCAAACCTGTCATGCATGTGTTTGGTGTCTGCTCTTCCTCTGCCTGGATGCCCTTTCTCTTGCCAACTCCTCCTTTCTCTCTAAGTGTCCAAATCATATTTTTTCTTAAAGAACTATTCAAATCTCTCTTCTTGCAAGAAGCTTTACCAGACTATTCAAGGACACAATGATATCCTCAATCTTCACATATCAATCAAGATACACCTGATCTTTGCTTCATAATCTACATTGTAAGTCCTACCATTTTATCTTGTGCCCTCAGAACAGGCACTAGATAAAAACGGAGGAGCCAGTGAGACAATGCCCAAGCGATTTGGGGATTGCTAAAGGTTTCCTTCTTTGCAAGGGGTTGCTATGGCGTCTGAAGTTCTGCCAGGAAAAATTATGCCATTAGTGTGAGCAGTATTTTCTCTGGTTGGTTCAGTTGAAATATACAATGCTAAGGAGTGTAGCATACTCAAGCTTCCATTGTATTATTCATGTCTTCACTCACAATAAGAAAGACTGGGAGCTTTGAGCATTATTGTTATTTGGTGGTCTGAAGATTATCAAGCAGCATGAAGAAAGAGAAGCTAATCTGACAAAATTAGGAAATAGTACATAAAAAGGGAATTTAAAGATATTAATGATAAGCTTCATCAATTTCAAAATTTCCCAGTGCCAAACCTAAATGCTTTTATGTATAGCTCAACAACATATTTGTTTCTTTCCTCTCTATAAACTTGAACACTTCTTATGGAGAAGAACTGTACCCAAAGATTATAGCTATTACAGTACCTCATGTCATTTTGGGTATACAGAAATTTCTGAGAGCATGATGGTTGAAATAAAATGTTTTTCATTATTTCTATATTGTTTTATTATACAAAAGGAGTTTAGTTTTCCCAAGCTGAGATGTTATCATAGTAATTTATACTTAATTTCAACATTGATAAAAATTTTAAAAAGTTAATTGTCAGAGGGAAACAAACTGGAAGAAAAAGAAAGCCCAGCAGGACCTAGTATGTGGGCCAGAATGTGAGGAATCACACGATTGGTGATGTCCGTTTGGGTGGCATCCATTTAACAACTCTGTGGTGCAGACTGAGTCTCTCTTTTTCTTGCTTTGATGCAGGAAAGTGTGATGGGGAAGGTTCGGTGTGCTGTACATTTCTGGAGTATTTGCATTTAAGTGATGGGGCTGGAGAGAGCACTGATCATGAATGGTTAGTGGAAGTCTTCTATATGGCAATTAAAGTGCTAAGTCCTGGGTCCTAGTTGATATTGTGAAGACTATACTGCTACGATTTTTATTTTATTTTAAAAATCCTCCTCTTGGCAAGACAGAAAAAGAGAGGAAAGGAAGAACTGGAGGGAGTGGCCAAGGCAGTGCTGCGCCCTTACCCTCGGTCCAGCCCCTGGCCTTGCAGGGTGTTGCCCAGCAAAGAGGTAACTCCCTCTCTTGCACTGCCACTGTGCCAGTGCCTACTTCTGTCATAGTCCTTTTCACACTGTCTTGCACTGCCTTGCTTTGGTCACCCTTCTGAGAAAGTATTCTCCTTGAAGTAAAGGCTATGTCATAGTTATCTCTAATCCTTATTTCTAATACTGAGGACCAAGCACATGACCTGGGACACAGTAGGCACTTAATGCATGCTAGTTTCTTCAATAAATAAATCATAGATTACACAGAAGAGGTTCAATCCACAGAAATACAGGTTCCCTCTCCCCCTCTCCAGTATTGCCATGTACTTTGTGAAAGAGTTTCCAATTTGTCGGGTTTTAAGGCCAGGGGATGCAACTGTTAGAGACTGAGAAAGCGGCACACGGCTCCACAACACATTGTGAGCAGCGACTTGTACTCTAAGAGGTGTGTGTATTGGGACAAGGAAAAGAAGGTTTAAGGAAATTAATGGGTGATCCAGAAGCAGTTATTTAAAGACCACTGGGATATTCTACAAGTAACCCACCTCTCTCCTCTGAGGCCAGCTTACCGAAAGGGAGAACATTCTCTGGTCCACAACTGCTGGGCTAAAATAAAGGGCTAAAATTCATAAGAGGATGTCAGGTTTCTATTTCAATCTTTTTCATTTCCCCTTTCTTTGTGTTAAATGTTGTCTTAAGAGCTGCTCCCTCTCCATTTCTGCTTTTCTGGTCTGTGCTGTTCAGTTAGTTCAGTGCAGTTAGTAATAGTTGTCAAGATGAGAGAGAATTACTCTTTAAAACACTTAGATTTTTTTTCTCTTAACCTTCCTTTTCACATCAGCTATTTCTGTAGGTAATAAATTTTAAACTGTGAAAATTTCTTTGATCAATTATGTTTTTAGGTTTTTCATAAACATGCTGATTTTATTACTTACGGAAACAATTAAGAACACATTGCTGTAGGATTTCGCCTATATTGTCCCAAGTGAATTCTTTATGTTTGCAGAGATTGTCCTATTTACTGATTTTATGAGGATCTTGCTGATATTTTTATTTTCATAAAATAAATAAAGATGTAGGTATTGTTTAAAAACACCATTTGAACACACTCACGTCCTTGTTGACAAATAATGGTTAGAAATGCAGCAAGATCTACAATTCAAGATAAACAGGTAATTCTATGCCTGCCCCTGACCTCACAGGCCGTGCACAGGGTCGCCTGTAGGTGGCAGCAAGAATGCTACAGACTGTACCGCAAAATAATACCAACAGCATAATTAAAACGAAAGGACAAATTAAAAATAGCTTCATTGTCATGTTCATAGTGCTGTGTATTTAGCTTCAGGCAACAGATTTATTTTACAGACAGAAAAGGAGCAGGCATGACGTGCATCCGGGAATGGAAATTAGGTAACCTCACAGCACAAAGGGCAAAAACAATACCCTATTATTTTTATATGACCAGACTGAGGAAACGGACAATACGAAACTCTATAAATGATTCCGTTGGCACCGAGGGCAGCTCAAAGGCACATGGCAAAAGCTTGACATTTCAAACTGTGCTTTGTCTTACGTCGTCATTTCAGCTCCCATTTTCCGAAGCAATGAAATCAGGATGCTGATCGCACAGGAGCCACAGATGTGCGCTACCCAGTATATTTTAGAAAAACCAAGTGCAATACGAAGAGAAAAAATACCCTGTGAGATGTTTTTCAACTTGTCCTTAGGCATCAGCAGTGTCCCTAGTTTTAGGCCGGAAGGAAGAAGCTTTCATTTTAGACCACGTGTCGGGAATGGTCCATCTTCTGAGTGATGAGGCACTAACACTGCCTCAAGCCTCCATTTCTCCTGACCAAGGTGAGCGAGCTGGGGAAGTTAGGAGGGAGGTAAGCAGGAAGTGCTCACTATACCTGCTAACTCCAGACACGGATCATGGTGTTACTCCTGGGAGAGTCATTGATAGGTTGTGAGGTGGTAAGGTGGAAGAAGGAAAAGGTGCTGAAAAAAAAAGTCCAGAAAGCAGTAATATACTGAGTGTTAGCAGCTGGGAAACTCAGACACTGCAAGCAACAGTTACCTATTAAACACCCATAATGTACGTGTCTTGGTATGGACCAACATAGAATGGTTTCAAGCTTAAGTAATAGAGGAGCACTCCTCTTCATTAAGAAAGAATAAAGTCTGATTTCAAGAATAGCTCCTCTGCTGCTATAGAGCGAATGTTTGTCGTCACCCCTAATATACAGCCCCCACAAAATTCAGATGGGGTTGTAAGCTAATCCCATCTGTGACAGTATTAGGAGGTGAGCTCTCTGGGAGGTGGTTAGGGCATAAGAGCAGAGTCCTCATGAAGAGCATTAGAGCCCTTGTAAAAGAGTTCCCAGAGAGCTCCCCCGTTCTTTCCTCCAGATGGGGGGAAAGAAGGCCATCTGTGACCAGGAAGTGGGCCCTTGATGGACATTCAGTTGGCTGGCACCTTGATCTTGAATTCCGCAGGCTCCAGAACTGTGAGAAATAAATGTCTGTTATTTATTGTCCATCCAGTCTATGGTATTCTGTAAAAACCCAAACAGCAATTTGTTGAGTATCAATCATTGATTTTGTGGTCAAATTGCCACCTGATATGCTAATTGCTGATGTTACCCCTCAAATGCAATCTAGAAGGTGCTATATTGCCTCAGGAAGATTCAGAGTAGCTGCTACTCACAGTAGATCTCATTTATGATGCTTTCCTTACTTGAAATTTACTGTTTGGTATCCTTATGATTACAGTAGTGAGAGGGAACAGGAACACTTGTGAATTCTGAAAATAAGTGAGAAAGAGATTAGTGGGGCAGGTGTTGGCAGGCATTGTCCATTTCATATCCCTGCCCCCATTTTCCAAAAGGCCAAAGGGGTCAAGTGCAAATGACATCATTTTTTTTCATATCCTTTCTATCTTGGCAGATTATTCTGTTTTTATCAATGGTCCTTTCCGTCTTGATGATACATATTGAAAAACAGGATTAGGGGATTGCCAAATGATATGAAAAAGATGAAATTAAAGTTAGAAGGGAGGTTCAATCAACTGGAGTGATTTCCTTTCTTTATATGACTAGACTTGACACACCAGAGGGCAGAGAGCGGCATTCTAAGTAGAGAAGGTGGCTGTAATTCCCCTTGTTACCTGAGAATGGGTCACGGCAATGCACTAACACATTGCAAGTGTAACTGACTGAAAGAAGGGGAACAACTCACGATTCCTGTTGTGACAGGTTGTTTTGTGTTGCCTTGTTTTTTCGTGTGTTGCGAGTGATCCCTAATTCCATCACAGGGGAGTTGGGGGGTGTGACCAAGGCTTTACAAACTGCTGGAGACAGGATTTTATTTCTGAGAATGTCCCAGTTAAGGTGGGATTGGAGAAATGGTCTGGGCCAGGTTTAAGATGGAGTTTGATAGGAAAAGTTGCTCTTAAGGTACCAAGAAGACTAAAAGATATACCCAGAAGACTTAGGGTATATCAAGATTGAGGAGTTAAGCCAGGAGCTCTGAGTTGGCACACTAGAAAGGGGAGAGAGCAGGTGTAGAATAAGTGAGGAAGCCTCTGCACAGTCACAGCAAATAGCTGTGGGCAAATGCACTGTTGCTCTGTCAGCAGGTAGGTAGTTACGTAAGAGGGAGTCTGGCTGTGTGGAAAGGCCAGATCCCTCTCTCCAAACAGCAAACACATTAAAGTCACATGTGCTGCAGGGAATTCATCCACCTTTGGGAACTGTGGAATTACAGCTTTACACTGGCACACTCTTCAATTTTTGACACATAGTGATTTGACATAAACTGGCATCTCTTGGAGACAATCTGACAACAAATACTATTAATCATTTCATTCTGAACTGCGCCTGTATGGTGGAGGGCCATTAGACACATGCCTGTTGGAGACTTTGTTATACATTATGAGCTGTGTGGGGATTTGCTTTGAAGGGGAGACACAATTAGAGATGGAGATTTACAGAAGACATAAGAGGCAGGGGGTCTCTTATGTTTTACTTCCTAAAGCCAAAAATTCCCATAAAATCCCTACTTAACTCACATTCTTAAGCTAGAGATCAAGCCTTCTGAAGAATAGGCACACCTTAAAATCAATCCACATGGTATTGTTAGGATCAAAGAAAAGATAATGCTCTAAGGGCCCTGCTGCTTGAATTATTGGCCCAAGTAGACCTCAGCTGGCTTATAGGGATGAAGGTAGTCTAGAAATTACTATCTGGATTCCTTCCTCCTCCTTAGACTGATGCTTTTAGGATCAGAGACCTGAATCTCTTCTATTGCGACCCTGGGACTTTCCAGAGACCCAGGTCTTATTCTAAGGAAAATACATAGAGGTATCCATATTATAATTGATATATTAGGTTCACAGATGATGGCATTCATCATTTTGGAAAACAGGTTTTTTTCTCAGATAAGGCAAAATTAATTATCTAAGGAAGGGTTTGTGTAGGTGGTGATGGAGTACCTCCTTTTATACTCTAAGGCACGGGGTGACACAAAGAACTTAATACCCCCAAACAAGCTCTGAACTGAGATTTCATGAACTCCTGTTCTTTTCTTAGTATCACATCTGCATGATCTCATGGATGGTCAACCACAGAAATAAATGTTCTTTGCACTCAAATATCATGCCTTGTTTTGGTATCATTCCTAATAATGCTACTTGAAAGCTTCCAATGTTTCTGACCTTCTGGCATCAACCTCTTCTCTGAAAGTCAATTTAAATATTGAATCCCCCATTATGCATGACCAGAAAATTATTATATTATTATAATGATTACATATCCCTCCCTTAGGACTTCTGTGCATCCTTGATGAGGAGCTAACACATCCAGAGGGCTTTCCATCACCTCTTGCTCTTACCCAATGTTCTCCTTCCCTCCTAATCCTTTCTGGTGGTTTCTGCACTTTTTCTAGTCCACTTTGCTCCTAATAATTAGAGGCATGACAATTTACTTTCAAGACACTAGTCATAGTTGTTAGGTTTAATTTCTAAGTTGTGAAGATAAAATACAAAAATTAGAAAGCAGGAAAGAAAATCTTAAAAACAGACATCAGGCATAACAGCTTCTAAATTTTATCTTCCACTCCTCTTCCCAGAGACCTCTCCTGTAACGTCTACGACAGGGGACATAGAGGTTAATGAGCAGGCGCCTCCCTCAGATCCCAGCTCCCTTCCTGCTCTTTGCCACCTTCCAGGGTTCTCTGTTCTGGACTATTCCAAATCTATAGCTTCCCACCTTGAAGCTAGTTTATTGTTTAGGGCATTTTCTGTCCTCTTCATCTCTGCCTTAGGTAGTTTTGCATAGCCAAAAGGTGCATAGAAATTATTTCCTGAACAAAAGGAGAATGAAACTAGACAATAATTCTTTCACTTCTATATCACGATAATATCAGTCACATGAACTACAGGTGGCTTTTAAAAATAATTTTGTATCCCTTCTGATTAAGAACAATAGTAATCATATTAATAAATCCCTCCATTTCCAGCTATAACCTCAGTAATACTGACTGTCCTTTTATTTCCCATCTGTCAGCATCCTTTTCTATTTCCCTAATATAACAATTTTAAATGTTCAGTCTTCTTCTTGAGACCCCCTACCCAAACCACAACCCTAAAATTTGCAATACAAAATCCCTTTTTACTATTTGGGGAAAAGTGGGTAGTTTTTGCATGCTCACCCTCAACTTTCAGCTTTTCTACTTATATTTTAACTTACCTATACTCTCACCACAGTTACCTCTTTCCTTATAGTCTCAAAGAATGGGCTTTTCTCTTTACACTCAAGGGCAAATCTCCAGATGTGCTACAGATTTCATTTTCCCTGTGAAATCTAAGGTTTGCTCCTTTGTTATCCACTCTCTCTCTCTCTGATTTTTCAGCCTGTTCTCTATACTGACTACTTCCCCAGATATCAGCCACACTCTAGTTTTTTTTTTTTAATCTTAATACTGACTAAGACTTATATTCCTGGGTTGGACACACTTTGTTTCAATGTACTATTCTTCATGTTTAATTGTTTTATACATTTATTTTATCCCTAAATTCCATCCACTACTATTTTAATACTTTTTCATCTATATTTTTAATTGATCTTAACTTGCATTTAAATTTTTGGTTCTACCTTATTTTGTTGTTTTATCATAGTTTTGCTAATCTTTTAAACTAAAGCTGGGAGGCTTTCCATCAGTTTATTACAGATGAATTGCATGACTGCAACGAAGAGCTGGAACAAGTTGTGTTGATAAACTGTTTCCTGAAGATTTGGTAGAACACAGCATAGAAGTATTCTTAGTGACATCTTAGAGGCATATCATTGATACCTTTCCAATATTTCTGTTCAGTTTTATCTTTATTGAATGAATTTGAATCATTTGTGTTCCTCATCAGTTTTCATATTGAATTTTATTTTTATTATCCCTTTAGTGGTTATCATAAAAATATTACCAAACATTTTCAATCTTACATGTTTTTATTAATATCTAGGGTGAATTTTTAGTTCTATTTTCCCCTGAATAAGAGAAGGTAATTTTCTTTTCCTTCCTTGATCACTTCATATGTTAACATAATTTACTATTTTATTTCAAGATTAATATTTTTATATTATATATTTACTGTATTTCTAGTGTCTTTACTCTTATATCCCATATTTTCTCATTCTTGGATTTATTTTTAATTTTGATGGAATATATATCTGAGTAAGTTTTTAGAGAATGTATGTAGGTAAGAACTTTTTATGACCATGCCCACATGAAAATTTCTGCATTTAGTTCTTTCCCAATTGCTATTTGTGTAGGTATAAAATCTTAGATTTGAGATCATTTTATCTTATTTCTTTACTGAGATGTCCCATTATGTATATTGACCTTCCAATATGTATGATGTTAATGATGATTTGTTTAATCTTTTTAACCTGAATTCATTCTCTTTTCCTGAACACATTTTGGGTTTTGTTATTTTATTAAAGTTTCAAAATTTTACTTCAGTATGTTGAAATGTGGTCTTCAAAACCCAGTTTTGTTTGTTTCCAATAAGTTTTTCCTTTTTCTTTTACTATATCTCACCTCAATTACATTAGCTCTCTTCTATAAATCCTATTAGATATATTACAGAGCTTCTGGATCTCTCCTCTTTGTCCCTTAATGTGTCATGTCATTTGCTTAATATTCTGTCTTCTGGGGGCACTTTTTGGATATTCTTTTTACTCTATAACTTGTTCCTTAGTTGTGTTGGGGAAATATAGTTAAAAACAAGACTTCCTATCATCCAAGAAAACCTTTCCTTTCCACAAAAATAGAAGAGAAAGAAGACAGTTTTATTATTAAATAAACATTAAGCCAGAATGTGATGTGCATGACAGATGATCTGCTAAGAGTTTGTAAAAACAGAAAGAAACCACACCCTTTCATATAGCTTGGCCCCAACAACCCACTATGGGTTCTCAAGATAACTAGTCCTCAAGTAAGAGGACTTACACAGCACCAGTTGTCACACATAATTCATCCTAAATTCATTTGGTATTTGGAATGACCAGCTTTGGTAACTAGCTTGCTTTATCCAAAGGAAAACTGAACTTTTCATATTTTTAGGACAGGAAGTGGTATTACAAGTGGGTGGGTTTTAGCCCATGTAAGTTAGATTTCCACCCACCCACAGAAGGAGGTCCTCGGTACAGACATTCCTGGATTATAAAGCTGGCAAGAAGCTTATTTAGCCTTTAAAAAAAATTCCATACATTTCAAAGAGACAGAAAAATAACCCTTGAAATTACAAGTTTTCCAAAGTAAATGCTATTAGAAAAGGAAGAAGGTAGTCTGTGACCTTACTTCCAACAGAAAGAATTGAGCCTCTAACTTTCAATTTGTCTTTGCTTTATAGTGTGACTTCACTTTTATTTTCACGATCGCTAATTGGTTCCTTGTTTTTCAGCAGCCCACTCTTGTTTTATGAATGTAGTGAATGTTTAAAATTCTCTGAAGATATCAGGTTTGTTTGTTTTGTGCTTATCTCATGCTTACACTTTTCAATCTGCCTTTCAGTTCATTCAGATTCAGCTTTCTGCCTCTCTTCTTTTTTTGAAAATCTCTGTTTGCTTCCTTATGAACGGAAGCACTACCTGAACAAGTTTGTCTTTAGTGATGTTAAGTAGGGGAAAGATGCACTGATGCATGGAATTTGCTGATAATTTGTAATCTGGATTTAGGGTCCCTGTACTTCTTGGATTAGGAAGCCATCTAGGGCCCTGTCCCACCAGCACAATTGCTAATATTCACTGCTTTATCTGGTTTCAAGGCAAGTGATAAGCACTGTGGAACAGGAGCTGGAGAGATGGAAAGGATACACAGACCTAGTTGTTTCAATACAGCTCTAGAAACAATCATCCTGACAATTATTACCATCATTTCCAGCTCCTTATGTCACTGGATTCTAATCTGAGTTCCCTGTACCTGGCATATTCAGTTATCCACCCATCCAGCTGTACACTTTATTTCTAACCACCAAGGCCTTCATTCTAGGGAATCTGCTTCATGGCCAGCCCCGGAGTTTTGAATGATTAGCCTAATCACAGCAGGTTCTGATACCTTTTATTTGGTCCAGAGGTGAACTTGTAGCCCAAATCTGACTGCAAAAACTATTAAGAACCAAGTGATTCTTCTGTATGCTGAGATCTTGGAAAGGTAGTTCTCCTCCATCCTTATAAGAGGGTTACTCAAGAAGAAGCTCTTTCCTCTTCTCTTTTTTTCCTGCTTGGGAGATTTCAAGTCAGGAAATAGTGTTTGGAGTTCCAAGATACTTTATATAAACTTGATAATAGAAAATAATTGCAGAGAAGGAATTCAAGAAGGTCCTGAAGGGTGCTGAAGCTACATAGACCAATGGAACCAACCTGGAGGGGCCCATATCTAGACTTTGTTGTAAGTGAACAGATTATATGACTTTCTTTTCTCTTCCCTTATTTGCAGCTCAAAGCACACTCCACTCCACTCACTGTCTCTGTTTCAAGGGCTCTTCTTTTTTCTACATGTGTTTTGAGCTGTAATTTTCTATTTTGTTTCCCTGTAGATTTGATATCATCTGCTTTTTATCTCAGGAATTCCTCATCCTTGATCTGACTGAGGAACTTTTCATATTTTCAGCATTTCAGTAGATTTATTTTAATAACAATTATAAGAAATTTGTACATACAAATTTTCTGACATGTAAGAGGCTTGGAGCAGAATGAGACTGTGGAGAAATACTCCCAGTTTGCAGTCTTTCTACAACTGTCTGCTCCGCTGTCTTTCAAGTTTCAGTTGCTTGTCATTTCCTCTAATAGTCGTTCTGTGATCTCCCCAAAGTTGCCTCGCATGCTGTGTGCACCTCTGCTGAACTTACCACACAGTATTGAAATTGTCTTACCGAAGTCTGTCCTTCCATTGGCTTGTGAAGCTCCCCCATCACACTCTAGAGGTTATTAGGCATATTTTAATTCAGAAGAACTTGTTCATGGTCCTCCCTCAAAACATTTTCTTCAATTGAACATATTCTGGTTCTTGAGGGGCTTATTTTCTACAAGGCTTAAAATCTACAATGACACTTCTTATAAAATTCTGAATTTTTCTTCTTGATTTATCCTACTTGAAGTTAAGAGATCTGTATTTAAATCTTCAAGATAAGCCTTTCATGGAGAATTTCACAAATATAATTATAAAATGACCTTCTTTCTCTTCCCCAATTTATCTACTTAGTCTCTCTTTTTTTGTGTATGCCTCTGTTTATAAATAAGGTTGTGTCTTGAAGTTTTTGATGTGATATTAAATGATTCACAAGTAAATTTCCCAGGCAACTATATTCAATTTGATTGTTTTCAATTTAAGTTTCAAGTTCACAGAACCTTAATTGAAACCTATTATGTGATGAGCTTTGTGCCGAATTTGTGTACAAATGTCAATTTATCTTTGTTAAGGAACACATCTATATTTACATCTATATATGAATCTACTTCTATATCTAGATCTATATTTACATCATTACCTATATCTATATAGTTAAATAGATATGTCAATTTCTATGTTTAATTCTGGATTTCAATGCAAGTATGTTAAAATGTGATGTGAGTTTTTCTAAAAAGAAAAAAATATCCATCTATCCCATATGCAGCTGAATCTATTAAGGGGTGTATGTTAGTTAAATTAACATTATCAGTGGTATTAGTAGGCTACTGTAACAAAAATATCATAGACTGGGTAACTTACAAACAAAAACATTTCATTTCTCACAGTTCTGGAGGCTGTTAAGTCAGAGTATGGTGCCAGCATGGTTGAGTTCTGATGAAAGTCTTCTACTAGGCTATAGACTCAGGACCGCTGTTTGTAGTTCACGTGGCAAAGAGCAGAGAGGGGAAGCAGGTTCTCTTGTGACGGGATAAGAGCACTTGATGTCATTCAAGAGCTCTCTATCCCCACGACCTCATCTAATCCTCATCACCTCCCAAAGTCCTTCCTCCTAATAACCGGACATCTGATACTGGAGTGGGAGGGCAGGTAGGGCTTCCGCATGTGAATTTGGTGAGGGGATGGGCCGCAAACATTTAGTCTGTAACATACGGTAGTAGACGATCCTTGAAACGTGAAGTCCCGTCAGTGACGACTTGGCATCGTGAAGCTGTGATGCCCATGTGGGCATTCTGGAACCCAGTCTGAAACATGTCTACTGTATTTGGTATGTGGTTTATTAGCCACCATGAGCCAAACAACGTAGGAGGCAGGCGAGAGAGAGAGAAAAAGAAGAGGGTAGAGGAAGAAAGGAGAGAAAGAGGAATGGTGCCTGTGCACACGGGGGTGTTTTATTGCTGGGACCTGAAAGTAACACACATCATTTCCCTCAGATGAAAATGGAAGATGACAGATGGTTGCAGGGAAGAGGCTGAGAAATGTAGTCTAGCTGTGTGCAAGAACGAAAAGATTTAGATCGGATTTGCTCTGCCGTAGACCTCCAGCAAGTGGTCAGCACATCTGACATCTGGCCACGGGTGAAGACCGGGTGAGAAGTTCAGGCACATCTTCTGTTTTTCACTACTATCAATCTCATTTCCATTTGTTTTACTAAAACTCCTCTAATCAGGTCAGCTTGGGAAAATTGACCGGACTAATATATATAAAGTCAAAAGTGAAAATGGATACTTACTCAGCAGGTGTCTCGCCCCAGATTCTCTGAGCTCCAATGATCAGTATATGAAAATGATTTTTCTCTTATTAGCCTATGTAATGAGCCACCAGTCAGCAAGGATGCAGTGCATCAGTTGATTTTTTTTTTTTAGTTTAATAAAGAAAGAGAAAAATTTTGTTGGTGTTGTAACCATTAGTCAACTACAAAGTTTTTTCCAGGGTAATTTGGTGGACACAGGAGGAGATGGTATTGACTGGGTATGTAGAGATTCTAGGCTTTTCTTTTTTCCTAGTTTTTAATAAAGCAAATAGAAGTCATTGTGAGGTATTGATAAAACCAAAAGCACCTAAGAAATATAGTACTTGAAGAATTAGGAGGAGGGAGATTGAATGTGTACACATCTCCTTAGGAGAGAAGATTTTCTTTCTCCTGTTCTCCAGTGGTATACCAGGCTGATGTGATTGGTGTGTAATGTAAAATTATGTTTGAAACCTTACTATAGCTCCTTACAACTACTGTGTATTTGGGAAATGACCTATTTTGTGAGCCTCAATTTCTACATCTCTGAAATCGGTGTAACTATGTTTAGATATAATATATTTATGGAACAGAACTCTTTGAAGGATTAAAAGCAACAAATCAGCATGCCTACCATGGCACATGCCTCCTGGTTAAGCACTCCAGAAATGCCAGTTCTTGTTGGCTGGAGAAATAAGGAATGGGGTAGCATTCTGGAAAATGACCCGTCTGAAACAACAGACCCAGAATGTGGAACCCCTCTGAGTATTTCTTCAACATTTATTGAAACATGACCATGTCCTGCAGGCGCTCCATCCTCAGTGAGCCTGAAGTATCTTGCATGTACTTCTATGAAAGCATTACCATGTTTACATCTAGGCTTTTGAGTGTTGTGTCTCTTTAAACATATGTGAACTTATGAGTGAATAGATCATGTTTCCTCTTCTTCACTCTTCCCTCTTATTCCCAGGACTAAGTGCCAGTCCTCATTGTTGATGCCCAGAATTGTGCCAGGCACCACAGGCATCAAGAATGGGATGATAGTTTTCTGCTTTTATAGAGTTTACACTGTACGGCACTTTTGGCTCAACCCTGCTTTCTTAGGTATATTTAAACCTGGCCCAGGAAAGCTAGGATTGTTCAAACATATTGGTTAAAGGAACCATATTTATGTGCAACCCATGAGGTTTAGGGTGATGGAAAGAAAGAGGAGATAAGAGCCCAGTTCCTCACTTGGTTCCACCCAACCCAGGGCCTGGTGGGAGAGAACAGAGTGCGCGGGGGTGGTTCAGCCACTCTGGTAAGTTGCCCCCAGCACAGAATAGCTGAGCTGAAGGTTGCAGCTCCCAACATGCCAGGCACAGATAGATGCATGACTCAGTTCGCTGTGGACATGACACCGATTCCTTCATATTTTACCTGTTGGGGGAAAAAAAAAATTGAAATGTACCAAGGAATTTCCTTCATAAAAGTGATGACCCTTCAGGAAAACTTATGAAACAGAGCCAACTATATATTTCCTCTAAAAAATCTACCTGATATTTAGCTTGAATGTGGACATTTTTCTTGTGTGTGAAAAAGCCCCTCATGTCTTGTGCATGGTGTTTGATGTGTCAGGCTGCCTTGACAATTTTCAGAGCTCGTCCCCACAGGCACCTGTATGAGAACAGAAAACAGAGCAAGCAAGTTGGAAAGCAGAAAAGAAGTAGGAACTCAGAAGTGAACTGAGTCTGTGCTCAGGCCCAAATAGTAGCAGTGGAATATTTATATTTCTGAAGTTAATTTTTTTGTAAAAAAACTGCTTGTTTGCACATTAATTTATAGTTTCTGTCTTTTTTCTGCACCACATGCACCAAATTTAGTAATTAACTTTTTAAGCTGAGTTCAGCAATTTTTTGGGCTTAGTTTGCAGTCCAGAAAACTGATCACATACTTACCCTGACAAGACCGTCTTAATGAGTCTGAAACCAAAAGCTGAAGCCCTGGCTGAGCTAATTCTGCAACTCAAGGCCCCGAGCCAATTGCTGGAAATTATCCCAAATAGACCCTGAGTCTTGCCATCTGCAACACCGTCCCCCTACAAATGCCCCTCCCAGGGGTTGGAAGGCATGGCACACCAAAATGTCCTCAGAAGAAAAACATTTTCTCTATTTTAATTGCATTTTAGGAGAAAAAAAATACAATTCTGCAATATTTATTGCTCTGCTCAAATGGAGAAAGAACCCTACATAATATTGTAGCAATTACAAAGGTCAAAAGATTTTCTCTCCTCAGGCTGTTTGATGGTACAGAGAAGCAGCACTTCTGAACACATAATGAACACCACAATTTACATTTGGATTGGGAAGAAACCCCCAGCTCCCAGGAAAGGGGTTCTAATGAGATCCTGCATTAGTATAATACTGCTTTCAAAGCAATCACCAGCATGCTGATTGTTCCCTGGCCAGGGCTGAATTCATGAGACCTATTTTGTTACAAGATGAAGGCATGTTCAACAGAAAAGACTGGTTTTCAGAAGGGTAGAAGCCACTGGGATGTGTGCAACTGAGTCCAAAGAACCACTTCCCATGCCTGAGGCTTTTAGCAGCTCTGTACTAGATAAAAGAATATCAGAAAGATAAAAGGAAGACACCTTGACAAGTTTCAGGATGCAGCGCACAGAGATACCAGATTTCTCTGTGGCTGGAATCCTTCTGGACAAAATCACTACAACTGGGAGAGAGGTTGTTCAGGATCCAGGACCACCTTTGGGACAAGGAGCTTTATCTAACGTGACAGTCTCACCAGGCTGGACCCATCAGGGATGTGGGGTGCCTTTTCACACCCCCATAGGGTTGGGAGTTTATGTTGGAGGGAGAAAGTCTGCTCTCTTAGGTGAAGAAATGATGCACAAAAGAGGGGTGTTGGGGAGTCAGCTCACTAGTCAGAGACCTAGCTGTTCTTTAGTCGAGGAAGTTGTTCATACCAGTCTCTGGACTGTGACATCATTATGTGCCCTATGTTGGCCTGCCTCTTTCCCTCTCTGCTCTTTAATTGACAACAGTCCTCTAAAAACATGATATCTGAACTGAACAACTCCCAATATAGGGTTAACCTTCAGACTCCCTATGACTGTAAATTCATATCTGTAAATTCATGCAAATTATATGTTAGAATATATTAGCTCCATGAGATCACAGGCTCATATTGAGCCTATTTTAAAAATAAAACTCTCAGAAATCTATGGTCTTCCTTATTCTATACTGATGCAAATGGATTTTTGATTCTAAATATGGAACTCTATGCATTTATTAGTGTCAGGTTTCATTTTATTGGCCTAGAACATTACAAATTTTCAAGATAATTTTGAACTTTGATTTTGCCATTGATGACACTAAGTGCTGCCTTCAAACATTACCAAGGATTCCATTTGACAAGAATATTCTACATATTTTTTGTCAGTTACTGGGCTGAGAGTATAGGACCAAACAGAGCCAAGGGAGGAATCCTAAGTGTGGCCTCTGGAAGTCCTGTCCAGGCTGACAAGAAGCCAGTAAATAAACCCACCTTGGGCTTGCAGTTAAAGCAACTATAAAACCAGTTTCCAAACAAATATATGGGCTCTGGCTAACATTTTTATATACTATCAAAAAATATAATTGAAAAAATCTTTTTCAGTTGTTTCTAAAACCAAAATATGCCTACATTAACAGCCTTTACCTGGATAATGAAAAGACAAATTTAGTGTTATCTGATGTTTTTGTCCCATAATATTCAGAAAAGGTCACTGCCATCCTGTTCACATCTTTGAAGCAATCAGCAAGAACTGACCAGTCCGATATTACCACCGCACACCTCCTACCCCCTTCTGAAAATCCAGATTATGTCTCTTTTAATATTGTCTGGTACATTTCCCATGCTCCAGAGATTGTCAAAGATTTTTACTTTTTAGCTATCATCAAGCAAAGCATTGTGACATATTTAATTAATAAAATAATCATGTTGAGCATGATAAAAAATATTGACACAGTGGACAAGTAACTGTTGTGAGCCAAGAATTCTGAAGATTCCATTTGGCTCTGTGGCCTTTGTCAAAACACAAGTTTCTTAAATCTTAGTTTTCTTTTTTGCAGACTGAGAGAATTAGTCATGAATGTGATAGTTCTAAAGTTCCATGTAGTCCCAAGAGTTTATATTCTAAGTTTAACTACTATGGACAGCCAGGAAGTCATTTATAACTTACCTGTTATCTACAGTGCAGGAATCTGCCACTGATAGAGAATTGAATCCACATTAAGATCTATTACTTTCAAGAGTTTCAGTTAGAACTTCTGCTTCCTTTATGTAAAGGGCAGAGCAAGTCTAAGAAAGAGGAAATGCTACTTCTCAGCCTGTGCATGCCTGCCAATCAGAAAGACCATTTTGGGATTTGATGCAAAGTTATTTCTGGTTGATGACTCCACATGCCAGAATTCTCAGTGATATTTTTAAATCCCTGCAATAAAGTCTCAGTAGAAGAAACTGCAAGATGAATTACACATGCTTATAGATCTGTCTCTGACAAACTTCAGGGTTTTCATTCATCTTCATAATTTCAGCACTCAGTGTCCCAGAAAATCTTTGGGGAATGAAATTGAGAAGAAAACCAATGATCTCACTCAACAGTAAAGACCAGGGGTTAAATATATTGTTTTTCTAACTGAAGGCAGAAAAATATTGTTTCTAAATCCTCTACAACAGTTATTTTCTCTTTCACTCCCTTAGGCTTTGGTTGATGAACTATTTTCTGAAGAAATTCCTTTGTAGATGTCTTTTCATTTACTGAGAAGATCTAATTGTTTTTCCGAGTTATGAGTAAAAATACAGTGGACTCAACTCACTATGTATCATGGCTTAGAAAAATATTGTTTTCAGGGCACTCTATTCTGAGGAAATTTGCTTTCATAAAATGCTCTTGTAGCAGAGTTGTTGTTACTTAGGCCATCATTAGGAACCATTTACATCTTTTAGCCAAATCAGGTTCATTATACATATCCTAAAAATCATCAGGAGAATCAAATGAAACTCCACAGTCCTATCTTTAACCATGCCAGATCAGTGTGGCATTCTTGCTCTTGAAGTCCCCTGACACTGAGGTAAGATGTGCATTTCTTTCGTAGCCTAAGTGTAACCCTTTCTGCCTCATGCCACCCTACTCTGGGGGAAAACAACTGTACGGCTGGAAACAGTATTCTTCCCTCACCATCCTACCTCCCCAAGTGGAGTTGCTTATCAGATTGTTCAGATGCCAGGATGCTGGTAAAGCTCTGTTCACTAGTAGGCAAGGTCATTGTGTGTTACAAGGAGACATATACAGGTGCTGCATCCTCATTAAGCAGCTCTGCTCAAGGCTTAAGACTTGGATAACTTACCGACTGTAGTTTGCATTTATCCTTCACTCTTGAGGTGTTGGGATCATTGCTCTCGAGAGCAAGGAGAGTAGTAAGACAGAGAATTTGACCAGGTCCTGAGATTCAGCCAGTGCTCCGTTAAAAGTCTTAGGAAGGATTGTATTATACAAGACACCTGTTCGACTAAAAATAAAGTGACGCTAATAATAAAGTAGCATGCTGACTTCACATTGTCATTCCCCCAGGGTTTTTATGTTCCTTTGAAAATTAACAAAGAGAAGGGGTTAAAGGCCTCACAATGGTAAAAACAACAGAAACAAAAACTGTCTCATTATTTGCAGTAGCCAAGATGGAAGCAACCTGAGTGCCCATCAATAGATAAATGGATAAAGAAAAGGTGGTACATATACACAATGGAATATAATTCAGCCAAAAAAGAAAGAAATCCTACCATTTGCAACAACATGGCTGGTAGATAAGTGAAATAAGCCAGGTGGAGAAAGATAAATACCATATGATTTCATTTATTTGTGGAATATAAAAATGAAACAAAACAAAATGAACAAAATAGCAGTAGACTTATAGACACTGTGAAATGACTGGTGGCTGCCATGGAGGAGGAGGGTGGGTTGGTAGGGATGGGAGGGGGGTAAAAGGGGCACAAAAATTCCAATCATAATATGCACAGGGATGATAGTAGAGCATGGAATATAGCCAGTGATTCTGTAACATCTTCCTATGTTGACAGATAGGGACTAGTGGGGGTGAGGATTTAATAATACGGTAACTATTGAACCACTGTGTAGTATACTTGAAACCAATGTAAGATTGTATATCAATGACACTTCAATTAAAAAAATCACTGCAAAAAATATAAAAAACACAAGAACTGTCTTTGATGAAATGTGTTAAAATAATAATAGGGAATAATCTGCAGTGGTACTGTAGATGAGAAGGGGGCAATCACCTCGCAAGGAAACAACTCCATGACAGCACAGTTTGGCCAGATTTAAAGAAGAAAAGCCAAACCTTTCATACTTGTTCATCCTGAGAAAAAGCAATATTGTCGGGTCTCAGATAACTGTGGCTTTTATGTTTTTTGGCATTCATCATATCACATATTGATAGTTTTATTTTCTTGTCTTTCATTAATAGTCTCTGTATGTTTGCATACATATTGTTGATTTTTAATTTTAAAACTTTTCAGATGCATTTAAAGCTTTTTGTATTTTATAATTTAATACATATTAATTTATTATGTTTATTTTGCTGCAGCTTTTCTCATTTCTGGGGTTGAATATTTATTTCATTATTTTTTATTTAATGAAAAATATAATTAAGTAAATGAATTTTGCTCTTTTTAAAGTCTCCACCATGCCTGTAAGGGACTAAATAGCTATGATGAGATTACTGTGATACATAAAATCTTATTGTCATTAATTTTAATAACTTGTCATAGGAGCTTTGATTAAGCTTTGGATCCAAAGATTATTTAGTAGAGGTTTTTGTTTTTATTTCCAAGTGATTAGATTTCTTTATCATTTTGCAACAAATTTTTGGTTTTAGCACATTGTGAATAGGGAATTTATGATTATAACTCATCTTTTGTGTGTAAAGGTATTGCAATAATGGGAGAAAATTCTTGCTCTATATATGGGGCACACTGTGATATCTATTTGATTTAATATATTAATTGTATTATTCTAGTACTATATCCATTATTTTGTTCTGATTGAGCTATAAAAAGTATAAAAATACATGTCAGTCTTTCACCAAGACTTTTTCATCTTGCTGGTTGTACTTCTAGTTTTTATCTTATATACTTTAGAATTAGTGAATTCAGACCACAGATATATGACAATTGTATCTTCATTGTGAATTGTTCCTTACATTAAATAACTTCCTGTTTTCAGAGTTAATGCTTTTTGCATGATTATACTTTTCATGTTGAGATCAGTGTCTCTGCTGTATCTACAAAATGCCTTCCTATCGGCATTTTTCCCAACCATTCCATCCATATCTTTATTATCATTCTTCTTTGTTATTTTGATTTGGTTGTGATTCTTACAAAAGTTGTAAATTGAAATTTTTTAAACCAATCTCATTTTGCCTTCATTACAAAGATTCAACCTGCTTTCATTCATTTTTATAATTTATATGGTTTTTAAAAACTGTAAACTATTTTTGAAAAAATATAGAATATTTTGTAAATCATAAATGTAAAACTGAATAATGTATTTCAAAGTGAATATACTGATGTAACTACCACCCAGATAAGACATAGAATGTGACTCATGCTGCATCCCAGTCATTAGTTCCCCAGAGTGTCTCCATTCAGACTCTTAACACCATAGATCAGTGTCTGCTATAACAGAATGCCATAGACTTGATGGCCTGTAAACAACAGAAATTTATTTCTCACAGTTCTGAAGGCTGGGAAGTCCAAGATCAAGGTGCCAAGAAATTCCATTTCTAATGAGGATCTGCTTCCTGGTTCATAACCATATTCTCGGTGAGTCTTCACATGGTGAAAGAGGGTGAGTAAGTCTTCTGGGGTCTCTTATAAGGGCACAGTCCGATTCATGAGGGCTCCACCATTGTAACCTAATCACTTCCCAAAAGGCCCATCTCCAAATACTATCACATTGGAGATTAGCTTTCATCAGATTATTTTTGGGGAGACACAAATGTTCAGTCTATAGCATTTAGTTGTCCTGTTTGGGGAGTTTATATAAAAGGAATCCTATATTGTATTTGAGTTCTTTAATTCATTTTCTTTTTGTGAAAACCTTCCATGGTATTGCAAGAAGCAAGTGTGTAGTTTCATTACTGTATAGTGTTCAGTTTTCTGACTATCACAAAATATACTTATTCATTCTATAACCCATGGATAGTTATTTGAATTTTTTCTAGTTTGGACTTATTATAAGTAACACTGTATAACATTGTATCTCTTCCAGTGTACAAAACATAAGTGGAATGGGTGGGTAGGAGATATATATATTTTCTTAGTGTGCTTGTTTATTTTTTATTGAATCCTTGACTCTGCATATTTGCCAAGAGTGGTGGGTTTACCATATTCTGCTGCAGGTGTACATGGAAACATACTGCCTTGTTCCAGTCAGACACTGATTGTGGCTGGGTCAGACTTGACATGCTCGTACATGCTCCTGGGATGTAGCATTCTAAGGGTCTTAACTGAAAGACTAGGATGTTTACTAGGGCCTCTATTCTTGGCAGGCTGTGGACTCCAGTTTTGTCTCCTTAGTACAATGAGACTGCGAAAAACTCAGCCCTGCGTTTCAGTGGCTTTCTGTTTCTTAGTCTCTCACAGCCTGCCGCCCTCTGTGGTCCCAACCCCTCCTCCAGCAGGTGTCTCTCCTGTTCTGTCAGGTGGGTGAATATAGTCTCTTAGGTGAGACTCTCTGGCCAGCGGGCCATCCTCTTGCCCCCCAAAATTAGAAAAGAGGCTCAGGAGAGAAATGGCTTCTGGGATGTTGCCTCATATTCTCTATCTTCCCCTTCGCTTGCCCCTCCAGTGCTGATAGCGTCACAGCTCTCATGCATAAAGATGAGTTTTTTCTGTTTTATCCCAGTTTACTCGATTTCCTTGACAGAAACAACTAACTGGAGTGGGAAATCCAAGTCCAACCTATGTTTTGCTTTCGTACAAGTTTTCTTTTTGGGATTGTTTAAATTCTTGTTCTTCCTTATTTCTTCAAACTTGAAAATTGCATAACACATTGTGATTCTGGTGGTAGCTCCTTTTGTGTTTTAAACACACCTACTGAAGCTTATATTCCTGTTTTTATCAGTGTTAAGAAAAACAGCATCTATAGAACTCTACTCTTATTCTCTCAAAAGTTTGTTCATATTCCCCCATTGTCTTTAAAATCACCTAAACCAATAGATTTCTTTTTTTAATATAAGGGAAGATTATGGCTGGATGTTGATAAAATATTTTTTCTCCAAGTGTTGCAGAGACCTGGGCCTTCTGTTGTTCTTGTTGTTTTAATTTTTGTTTATTTCTTTTAGTTTTCCTAACTTATTTGACGAATATTGTTCTGGGCAATGTGTATATTAACCTGATGTCATTTAAAAACTTTAAGCCATTATGTGTGTGAGTGCTTTAAGTCTAGTGTTAAATGAGTCATTAGGTGTCAGAGGACAATTCTCTCACAATAATGGTCAGAGAAGGGAAATGAAGATGTGACGATATTTTTAAAGTGAAGAGATAATGTGAAAGAAGTACAGCACTTAGTTCCTTCTTTCAAGGAACCCATAAACATATGGGTAAATATAGCCTAAGCCATTCATTGCCTATCGAGTATCCATTTACCCCTTCTTCTTCACAGACAGAACCCCAGCCTCCTGAGCCATACGGGGAGCCAGGTGACATAATCTTACCATTGAGATACATGTCGCATCTTCTGGATGTGTTGAAAAGATGTCAGTATTGCGTTTGGTCTGAAGCCTCCCTCCCCCTTTCATTCCTGCCGTGAACATGAGTTTTCATCTGCAGAAGCCACCTTGCAACTTTAATGCTCCAGTAGTGAGAAAAATGTCAAGAAAATCACAGGAGTGCCCGGCCTGGAAATGCGCTTCAGAACAAATGTCCTCGACCCCCTCCCTACAGACTTCTCGTTATGTAAAGAAATAAGTCTCAGCTTGCTTAAGCCACTGTAAATAATTATGGCCTTCAGTATATGCACCTAACTGATACATTAGAGGAAATAAATTTAAACAACCACCCAGGAGAAGTCACAGTGCAGAGCTAAATGTGTGCTGTAGGTGAAAACGGTTGTGTTTTCCCTTAGCTGCTTCATGTACAGGGAAGCCTTTATGCAGCTTTGTAAGCAAAGCCCTGACGGGTCTGCGCTTCTGCCTAGCTGCTTGTCCAGCCACGTACACTTAGTCTGCACCTTTTATTCAAGTCTCTTCACTTATCTCTCTGTTCAAAACCGCTTGCTTTCTCTTTGCTAAAGACAAGATTGCAAGGTAATTAAATGTGTTTCCCAGCCAACAAAACTGGAATCGGGGTGGGCAGCACCTTCTGTAGGGTGCTGAGAATAGTTTTTTCCCTGTTGAACCTTTCAAGAAAGTGCACTGAGAGATCTTTCTTCCTCTAATCAGCTACCAGAGTGAAACACAAATGGTCAGAACTGCAAGGGAGTCTGTCTCCAGACGGTTTCATTGCGGCACAGAAGGAATCCTCACTAAACCCTAGCGTGTAACAACGGAGAAATTATATTTATTTATAACAACTCAGTAATCCCTGAGATTTCATTTTTCCTCCTAGTACCATAGGACCTGGGATCTCAGAACTGATAACACAAGGAGAATTGGCTTTATGGTCTGAGTTATTACTTAGATTAACTATACCTTAATTTACCATAGTTATTGGCCCACAGTGACGCCAGGCACTTTGCTGAGCATTTAAAGGAAAACAAGTGCATAAACTGGACATACATGTGTCGCTTTTTGTGCTGCTGGAAATTTCTATAATACCGTGATGATAATAAGTGACAGCAGAATTGTGCCACAAAGTCTATTTTAGAACCACAGTCAAGCCCAGCTCATTTGGAGGCACTTTTCATGCAAATGGAATTTTCTGGGGAAAAGTCAATACTAATCACCTTGTACCTTCCACACATATACAGCATGATGTTTCGCATTTTTGAATCTCTCATTCATTATTTCATTGTTTTGAGCATGTAAATACTTTAGGCACTGCTTTTTATAATTGAATTACCTCCCTCCAGTTACATCCTGTACCTAGTAACCCCAACTTATTGTGCAATATATGCATTGATCAGATCTCTTTAAGTTTTAGTGAAAAAAAATTCAAGTTGAGCTGTGTTTTGCCAATGGGTTTCAGCCCCCAGCACGTTCACTATGGATTCAGTGTGACCAAAGTAATGACAGTAGAATATTCCTTTGGGGTGAAAGGGTTTATTACCCGGCTTGGTCTCCTGGTGGTAGGTCGAGGACTAGTGTCTCTGCCTCCGCCCAGAGCACTGGGCCAAGCTCTCTCTATAGCGCAATAATAGCTTATTGCCTAAAGGTGTGGAAACGGTAGCCTCGCAACAGGCCAGTCACATCATCAAGTGGTTTAAGTTCAGTGAGGATCCTGGCCATAGGAACCCCAACTTCCCCACAAGCTGGCTTAAGCAAAGAATGATTTCTTGGCTCACATAATATAAAAAGTCAGTCAACATTCATGGCTGAGACAAATAAGAGTCAGGGACTTGGTTCTCACCAAGATTTAGTTCCCAAGTGCTCCCCCATCTTTCTCTCACTCTGACTCGTAGGTCATCGTTTCCTTTACCAGGATTATCAGTGTGTAGTTGTATGATAGAACTAACTACAAGAGAAAATTCTGCAAGCCATTTTTGTGTTCAGTAGATGGGTGTAGGTTGAGATGGTGCTGAACTTAATGCACACTGTTACACGCCTGCTGGTTCCCCTTGTGGTCAAGAATTAGTAGCCAAGTGTGCAGCCTCCAGCAACCACCGGGTCTCCGTCTTCGCTTCTACAACTCCTGGGTCAGGTATTTGCTTAGATTCACGAGGAAGGGCACCATCTTCTGTGAATAACACGCATCATCAAAACTGAAAGCTTAGAGGCAGTGAGAAATTGATCAGGGTTCCAGGTCATCATCACAGGTTCTGGCTCATCTCATGGTTCCTGCTGACCTTTCTCTGTAGAACTTTCTCTATCTATCTTTCCTTCCTGACTTCCTGCCAAGGAGACATCAGGCCCCAGCACCGTATGCTGCCGAACAGTCATATATAGACTATTTAACCAGCTCCTACAATCACTGTTAATTCCCTATAATCAACCCCTTAGTCTAGATAACTCCAAGGGATTCTGCTTCTCTAATTAAATGCTGACTGATAAATTGTCCATTTGAAGTTAAAGAAAGAATAATGCTTTACTTTTAATGTTTGTCGAATCAATGAATGGATGTAATCAAGGAAGTTATTCTTGGTACACACAACACCCAATCATTTACTTACCCATTTTTAATACCTCCTACTATCTATCCATCCATTTATTCTATATATCCATTTACCCATCCTATGGCTAAGTACCATTTTTAAGTATCCATGAAGACAACTGTAAATGATGTATAGGACTCTCTTACACATGCGCCTGCACTCAGGTGGAAGGTGACTGCAGACCCGGGCCAGTAACATTTTGCAATTGACTTCCAACGTGGGGGAAGGAAGACAAGCTCTTCCACCTGGAAAGTACTTTAGAATTTTAGGTTGATGAAAAGTAATTACCTGGGCAAGGAAGCAGCATGAAGCACTATAAATGGCTGCATTAGAACACTGATTGGGAGTCAGCTGATTTCTCGGGTGAATTTTGCTGTAAAATCTCATCTGAAATACAACAAAATTTAGGGCAGTTTTATTCCCCTTCCTCTAACCAGTATCCTTCCCAGGTACATTTGATTTATCTATTTTTATATGTCCCTTTTCAAACTAGATATATGCTTGATCAGGTTTATCCATTCTCCTCCTGTTTGACTCCCCCTTAATATTTACATGATGGTTTACATCATTGCAAGTGTTTGCCTTGATCCCTGGCCTTAGTTCTGTTCATCCCTGGACTGTAACTCACACAGAAGGTCCAATAAGACTCAAGGTTATGGTTCACGAGACAGTCACTGAGCCTCTCTCTCTCCAGTCACCAAGTCCCATTCACTCCACTTGCCATCTCGGAGCTGCTCCTTCTGCCAAGCACAGTAGGACAGTAGCCCCACATTGTGACTATCCTTTTTCCACCTTGTCTTCAGAGATCTCTTGTACTTCTGTGGCTCATGATCTCTCTTTCTGACTTTCAGGCATGTTACCTTTGAGTAAAACTGCCAGAAGCAAATGCCATTCTTTTCCTTTTATCAATAGTCATTCAGAGTTTGCACAGGTGACTTGCTTCTCAACTGCTGCTGGGCAGTAGAGAAAGCACAGAAGGATTTTACCTGGAAAGAGTATTTCAGCTGCAGAAAGACTCTGTAAATCGGTGAAATGTGATTCTTGGCATGTGCAGCCTGGGAGGCTTGTGCTAAGCATGGGAATGAAGTAGCAGAAAGTTAGTGGCGGCCTCAGCCTATGCTCTGAACATCAGTTCTTATTTCTGGGTTAAAGAAGAGGAAGGAGAAAAAGGATGACTCCCTGAACCATATTCCTTAAATAAACATTGAGTCTCTACTTGTTTTGGGGATATGTGAAAAAGGTCCCTGACCTCATGTTTCAGTCTAAAAGGAAAGACAGAAATCGGCTGAACAACAATTAAATAAGTACAAATTCGATTACATTCTATGAAGCTGTGAAGAGAGTAACTGGAATAAGGAAGAAAGAAGGGGGCCCACTTTTAAAGTTTTCATGTCCAGCTTCTATAAGGAGGTGATGATTAGCTGAGACATGGAAAATAAACAGTGATGGGAGGCTCCTCACTCTCAGGTGTTCCCAATTGTCCTTCCTATGAGCCTAGGGAGGGACCACAGAGTGGGTTTCTGGGACCTCCTGGCACCTGGCTTTGCACTCTTTCTTCTGTCCCATCTGCTAGGCAAGCTGCTCACAGCCAGAAAGCCAGTAAGTGTACCTTCTATTTTTCCAAAGAGACACAAATCCTTATAGTTAATGATGTACATATTGTGAACCTACTCTGCACAAGTCACTGATGCCCCTCCTGGGCACATTGATAAATGCATCAGAGGCATAAAATGGAGACCCTGGTTTCAAGAAATGACCTTCATTATTTCATATGACAAGAAAAGGGAATCAGGTTATCTTGGAGAAGTAAAATCTATGACTCATTTTGACTAAAGAATAAAATAAAGTGCTATTCTAAGACCACACTACTCACTTGGAAATGTGATAATATAATATATATTAGCATGAATTTAAGATTCCCCGATTCATAGCCCTTTCAGCTTAATGAATGTGTATTAAATGACTACTCGGTACCTACTGTGATATGCCCTTGAAATAAGAGCATATTTAAGGTAATGTTTCTGCCTTTGAAAGGCATATAGATACACTTTACTATTAACATGTTATTCAACAAAAGTGTAATATTAAATACATGGAAACTTACAGGCTCACACACACATTTATTTTCTGTGTTCTTTCCACATAGTCTCCTCCTCTTCCCTGTCCCCACTACTTTTTCACTTCAAAGTAGAATTCTTGTTCATGGTCCCTAGTGTTACAAAGCCATGTGCATGCTGTAGCATTCGTCTGCTTGAACATAATAGACATTCTCAACAGAAAGTACTGAATAAATAGAAAACCAATAAGAAGGGAAATAAGGTGTTTATTAGATGCTGCTGAATGAGCAGAGAGGTAGAAGGCAAATCAGTGAAAAGTGGTACTGCCTGGACCAAGTATCATGATTGCACTCTGTCCTAAATTTTCTCTACCCACATCTCTGCCTATGTACATGAGCAGGCACACACACATGCACACCCACAAACATGGCTTTGTATCTCCTTCCACTAGAGGCAGCTGGCACACCTCTGTGGCTTTAGTGATGTTCATGGGAGGTTGCTTGATTTTCTATATATGGGCTTAGAAAACAGGAAAACCCTGTCTTATGTACCAGCTCTGCCAAGTAAGTGGCTATTCTTCAGAGAGTAACTTGCCCACCATTCATCTCAGTTTTCACATCTGTGGACACTGATGCCTGATCAGTAGGAACAGTGTGAGGATGAGTCCCTGGCCCACAGTTGGCATTCAATAAATGCTTGCCATTGTATTAGGTGACTGGAGAGGTATGTTTCTTGGAAGATGATAAGATTAAGTAAACTGGGTGAAATAGGTGACGAGGAAATGATTAGTAAGAATGTTTGATATTTTGATCTGGGCAATGGTTACATGAGTGTATACATGTGCTGCAGTTCAAGCTATACACTAAGATTTGTGCATTTTATTCCATGTACCTTAATATAAAAAAATCTGTTTTTTTAATGGTTTCACTAAGTGGTGGGATTTTCTTTTTGGTACCATTAATGTACAATTACATGAAGAACATTATATTACTAGGCTGCCCCCTTCACCAAGTCCCCCCCACAATCCCCATCACAGTCACTGTCCATCAGCGTAGTAAGATGCTGTAGAATCACTACTTGTCTTCTCTGTGTTGCGCAGCCCTCCCCGTGCCCAACACACACATTATACATGCTAATCGTAAGGCCCTGTTTCTTTTTCCCAGCCCTTATCCCTCCCTTCCCACCCATCCTCCCCAGTCCCTTTCCCTTTGGTAACTGTTAGTCCATTCTTGGGTTCTGTGAGTCTGTTGCTGTTTTGTTCCTTCAGTTTTTCTTTATTCTTATACTCCACATATGAGTGAAATCATTTGGTACTTGTCTTTCTCCACCTGGCTTATTTCACTAAGCATAATACCCTCTAGCTCCATCCATGTTGTTGCAAATGGTAGGATTTGTTTTCTTCTTATGGCTGAATAATATTCCATTGTGTATAAGTACCACATCTTCTTTATCCATTCATCTACTGATGGACACTTAGGTTGCTTCCAATTCTTGGCTATTGTAAATAGTGCTGCGATAAACATAGGGGTGCATCTGTCTTTTTAAAACTGGGCTGCTGCATTCTTAGGGTAAATTCCTAGGAGTGGAATTCCTGGGTCAAATGGTATTTCTATTTTGAGCTTTTTGAGGAACCTCCATATTGCTTTCCACAATGGTTGAACTAATTTACATTCCCACCAGCAGTGTAGGAAGGTTCCCCTTTCTCCACAACCTCGCCAACATTTGTTGTTCGTCTTTTGGATGGTGGCGATCCTTACTGGTGTGAGGTGATATCTCATTGTGGTTTTAATTTGCAATTCTCTGATGACAAGCGATGTGGAGCATCTTTTCATGTGTGTGTTGGCCATTTGAATTTCTTATTTGGAGAACTGTCTGTTCAGCTCCTCTGCCCATTTTTTAATTGGATTATTTGTTTTTTGTTTGTTGAGGTGTGTGAGCTCTTCATATATTTTGGATGTCAACCCTTTAACGGATCTGTCATTTATGAATATATTATCCCATACTGTAGGACACCTTTTGTTCTATTGATGGTGTCCTTTGCTGTACAGAAGCTTTTCAGCTTGATATAGTCCCACTTATTCATTTTTGCTTTTGTTTCCCTTGTCTGGGGAGATATGTTCATGAAAAGTCGCTCATGTTTATGTCCAAGAGATTTTGCCTATGTTTTTTTCTAAGAGTTTTGTGGTTTGATGACTTACATTCAGGTCTTTGATCCATTTTGAATTTACTTTTGTGTATGGGGTTAGACAATGGTCCAGTTTCATTCTCTTATATGTAGCTGTTCAGTTTTGCCAGCACCAACTGTTGAAGAGGCTGTCATTTCCCCATTGCATGTCCATGGCTCCTTTATTGTATATTAATTGACCATATATGTTTGGGTTAATGTCTGGAGTCTCTATTCTGTTCCACTGGTCTGTGGCTCTGTTCTTGTGCCAGTACCAAATTGTCTTGATTACTGTGGCTTTGTAGTAGAGCTTGAAGTGGGGGAGCAAGATCCCTCCCACTTTATTCTTCCTTCTCAGGATTGCTTTGGTGATTTGGGGTCTTTGGCAGTTCCATATGAATTTTTGAACTATTTGTCCCAGTTCATTGAAGAATGCTGTTAGTAATTTGATAGAGATTGCATCAAATTGTATATTGCTTTGGGCAGGATGGCCATTTTGACGATATTAATTTTTCCTTGCCAAGAGCATTGGATAAGTTACCATTTGTTAGTGTCCTCTTTAATTTCTCTTAAGAGTGTCCTGCAGTTTTCAGGGTATAAGTCTTTCACTTCCTTGGTTAGGTTTATTCCTAGGTATTTTATTCTTTTTGATGCCATTGTGAATGGAATTGTTTTCCTGATTTCTCTTTCTATTAGTTTATTGTTAGTGTATAGGAAAGCTTCAGATTTCTGTGTATTAACTTGAATCCTGCAACTTTGCTGAATTCTGATATTAGTTCTAGTAGTTTTGGTGTGGAATCTTGAAGGGTTTTTTATGTATAATATCACGTCATCTGCAAATAGTGACAGTTTAACTTCTTCTTTACCAATCTGAATTCCTTGTATTTCTTTGTTTTGTCTAATTGCCGTGGCTAGGACCTCCAGTACTATGTTGAATAACAGTGGGGAGAGTGGGCATCCCTTTCTTGTACCCGATCTCAGAGGAAAAGCTTTTAGCCTCTCGCTGTTCAGTATGATGTTAGCTGTGGGTTTGTCATATATGGCCTTTATTATTTTGAGGTACTTGCCCTCTATACCCATTTTGCTGAGAGTTTTTATCATGGATGGATGTTGAATTTTGTTGAATGCTTTTTCAGCATTTATGGAGAGGATCATGTGGTTTTTGTCCTTCTTTCTGTTTATGTGATGGATGATGTTGATGGATTTTTGAATGTTATACCATCCTTGCATCCCTGGGATGAATCCCACTTGGTCATGGTGTATGATCCTTTTGATATATTTTTGAATTTGCTTTGCTAATATTTTATTGAGTATTTTTGCATCTACATTCATCAGGGATATTGGTCTATAATTTTCTTTTTTGGTGGGGTCTTTGCCTGGTTTTTTGTATTAGGGTGATGTTGGCTTCATAGAATGAGTTTGGGAGTATTCCCTCCTCTTTTATTTTTTGGAAAACTTTAAGGAGAATGGGTATTATGTCTTCTCTGTATGTCTGATGAAATTCCAAGGTAAATCCGTCTGGCCCAGGGATTTTGTTCTTGAGTAGTTTTTTGATGACCGCTTCAAGTTCTTTGCTCGTAATTGGTTTGTTTAACTTTTGTGTTTCTTCCTTGGTCAGTCTTGGAAGGTTGTATTTTTCTAGGAAGTTGTCCATTTCTTCTAGACTTTCCAGCTCCTTAGCATATAGGTTTTCATAGTAGTCTTTAATAATTCTTTGTATCTCTGTGGAGTCTGTCACGATTTTTCCATTCTCGTGATACTGTTGATTTGTGTTGACTCTCTTTTCCTCTTAATAAGTCTGGCTAGAGGCTTATCTATTTTGTTTATTTTCTCAAAGAACCAGCTCTTTGTTTCATTGATTTTTTCTATTGTTTTATTCTTCTCAATTTTGTTTATTTCTTCTCTGATCTTTATTATGTCCCTCCTTCTGCTGACCTTAGGCCTCATCTGTTCTTCTTTTTCCAGTTTCGATAATTGTGATGTTAGACTATTCATTTGGGATTGTTCTTCCTTCTTTAAGTGTGCCTGGATCGCTATATACTTTCCTCTTAAGACTGCTTTTGCTGCGTCCCACAGAAGTTGGGGCTTTGTGTTGTTGTTGTCATTTGTTTCCATATATTCCTTGATCTCTATTTTAATTTGTTCATTGATCCATTGATTATTTAGGAGCATGTTGTTAAGCTTCCATGTGTTTGTGAGCCTTTTTGTTTTCTTTGTAGAATTTATTTCTAGTTTTATACCTTTGTGGTCTGAAAAGTTGGTTGGTAGAATTTCAATCTTTTGGAATTTACTGAGGCTCTTTTTGTGGCCTAGTATGTGGTCTATTCTGGAGAATGTTCCATGAGCACTTGAGAAGAATGTATATCCTGTTGCTTTTGGATGTAGAGTTCTGTAGATGTCTATTAGGTCCATCTGTTCTAGTGCGTTGTTCAGCACCTCCATGTCCTTACTTATTTTCTGTCCAGTGGATCTATCCTTTGGGATGAGTGGTGTGTTGAAGTCTCCTAAAATGAATGCATTGCATTCTATTTCCTCCTTTAGTTCTGTTAGTTTTTGTTTCACATATGCTGATACTCCTTTATTGAGTGCATATATATTTATAATGGTTATATTCTCTTGTTGGACTAAGCCCTTTATCATTATGTAATGTTTTTCTTTATCTCTTGTTATTTTCTTTGTTTTGAAGTCTATTTTGCTTGATACTTGTACTGCAACACTTGCTTTTTTCTCCTGTTGTTTGCATGAAATATCTTTTTCCATCCCTTGACTTTTAGTCTGTGCATGTCTTTGGGTTTGAGGTGAGTCTCTTGTAAGCAGCATATAGATGGGTCTTGCTTTTTTATCCATTCTATTACTCTGTGTCTTTTGATTGGTGCATTCAGCCCATTTACATTTAGGGTGATTATTGAAAGATATGTCCTTATTGCCATTGGACACTTTAGATTCATGGTTACCAAAGGTTCAAGGTTAGCTTCTTTACTATCTTACTGTCTAACTTAACTCGCTTATTGAACTATTATAAACACTGTCTGATGTTTCTTTGTTTCTATCCCTTCTTATTCCTGCTCCTCCATTCTTTATATGTTGGGTGTTTTATTCTGTCCTCTTTTGTGTTTCCTTTGACTGCTTTTGTAGGTAGTTGATTTTATTTTTTGCCTTTAGTTAGTATTTGGTTGGTCTTCTTTCTTTGCTGTGATTTTATTTTCTCTGGTGACATCTATTTAGCCTTAGGAGTGCTCCCATTTAGAGCAGTCCCTCTAAAATACCCTGTAGAGGTGGTTTGTGGGAGGCAAATTCCCTCAACTTTTGCTTGTCTGGGAATTGTTTAATCTCTCCTTCATATTTAAATGATAATCATGCTGGATACAGTATTCTTGGTTCAAGACCCTTCTGTTTCATTGCATTGAATATATCATGCCATTCTCTTCTGGCCTGTAAGGTTCCTGTTGAGAAGTCTGATGATAGCCTGATAGGTTTTCCTTTGTAGGTGACCTTTTTCCTCTCTCTAGCTGCCTTTAAAACTATGTCCTTGTCCTTGATCTTTGCAATTTTAATTATCATGTGTCTTGGTGTTGTCCTCTTTGGGTCCCTTCTGTTGGGAGTTCTGTGTGCTTCCATAGTCTGAGCGATTATTTCCTCTCCCAGTTTGGGGAATTTTTCAGCAATTATTTCTTCAAATGCACTTTCTATCCCTTTTTCTCTCCTTCTTATGGTACCCCTATAATGCATATATTGTTCCTTTTGGATTGGTCACCCAGTTCTCTTAATATTGTTTTATTTTTGGAGATCCTTTTAACTCTCTCTGCATCAGCTTCTATGTGTTCATGTTCTCTGGTTTCTATTCCATTAATGGCCTCTTGCATCTCATCCATTCTGCTTTTCAGTCCTTCCAGAGATTGTTTTATTTCTGTAGTCTCCCTTCTTACTTTGTTAGCTCTTGCATTTTTCTCTGCAGCTCCATCAGCATGGTTGTGACCTTTATTTTGAATTCTTTTCAGAAAGATTGGTTAGGTCAATCTCCCCAGGTTCCCTCTAAGGGGAGGATGTCTGTGTGATTCTGGTCTGGATCAAATTCTTCTGCCTTTTCATGGCGATAGAGGTAGTCGTGGGAGTTGGCATGTGTGTCAGCTGGGAGAATGTCCCTTCTTGCTAGTTTGTAGCCTTCCTCTCCTGTGAGAACGGTGACCCTTAGTGGCTTGTGCTGGGCAGCTGCGTGCAGACAGGTTCTCTGATTCTTGCCCGGCCCACTGTGGAGCTGTGCACAGCTGCTGCGGGTGTGGCCACTGTCAGGCAGCTGCTCCGCTATGGTGGGGCCGTGCTGGAGGGGGGATGGGTGGGAGGCTGTTTATCATTGTGAGGGGCCTCCGAGCTGCACTGCCACCCAGGGGCATAGGGCGCCCGGAGTTCCCCGGGATTCCCAGCTGCTGGGCTGAGTGCGCCGGGACACTTCCGTGCAGCTGTGAGGGCCCTGTCCCTTTAAGACTTTCAAAAAGCACTCACTTTTCTTTTGTCCCAGGGGCACCAGAGCTGGGGTGAGGGGCGCTTGGGTCCCGCTGGGCCACAGCTTGTATCTTACCCCCTTCGCGAGGCGCTGGGTTCTTGCAGATGTAGATGTAGTCTGGCTGTTGTACTCTATCTTCTGGTCTCTCTTTTAGGAATAGTTGTGTTTGTTGTATTTTCAAAAATATATATGGTTTTGGGAGGATATTTCCGCTGCTCTGCTCATGCTGCCATCTTGGCTCCTCTCAAAAAATGCATTAAAAAAAAATAAAACAAAATGCCTAAGTTAACTGTGAAATTCTCCTAGAGCAAACATTTTTACAAACAAGGTAAAATTTAACAAAAATTGTTATTAAAATATTTGAACTGTATAGATTAATTCTTAAAAAATTAAATTCCTGAGACGTTTATGCAGGAGTGAAGAGGGAGCTGAAATGAAAAGCAGTGAGCCCCTGAGCTGATGCTTTGGGCTCCCAGGGCAGGGGATGGGAGGGGGAAGCTACGGGGCTGGGAACTGGCATTGATTTTGACTTTTGAGGCTTCTTATGGGGTGGGTTTAAGACTTGGGTTTGTGAGAAATATGTAGTGAGTTTATGTCACAGCCTCTTCATAAATCCAGTGAACCTGACAGGTCTCACTCTGTGTAAAGTAGAAAGAAGAAAATCCAGCAACCTGCACAAGGATAGAGCAAACAAGAACCTCACACCTCTGCAGCTGGAAGCAAATGAGAAAGGGCTGAGACAATGAGAATCTGGTGAAATCTGGTTGAGAACGTGGATGACCCCATGACTTAGGGCACTAATCCATTCCCACCCCCGAGGAAGTCTGGAGGTTTATTCTCCAGAGATGGTAAAATGGATAGTCCTGAAATGGGGAATCCAGGCACGGTTGGGATGAAAAGGAGCATGTACATAACAAATGATGAACCTGAGTCCCCCAGCCCCTGCTCCCGCCTTTTCTTCTAGAACCATGGAAGCCATGTCCTTATTCAGGCAGAAGATTGGGAGAGCTCCCTCTAGAGCACTTAGCTAATTTGAGAAGAGAAGCCTGCACATACTGTGATGGGGCAGGGCTAATCTTCAGCGGTGGTCACCCCCGTCACTCTGCTTACAGTCAGAGGCAGCAACCTGCCCTCCCCAAGCAGTGCAGCCCATTCCATTTTATGGTTCTCTCTTCTCCCCTTAATTCTGAGAATGAAGAACCACAAAACATATTTAGAAATCCTCCAACAGGCAACATGGTTATCAGAATAGACAGAATCAAGTGACTTAGAGGAAACACACTTTAGAAAGAGAAAAAAAAATAAAAGAAATTATCATTAAGGTCCTCAGAGAGGTAAGAGAGAAAAGTGTAACCTTAACTTATTTTATGATATAAGAACAAGCTGAAATTGTGTTATCAGAAAATGATTGCAAGGAAGCTGGAAGGAAGTTGGTGAGAGTTATGTCATCCTGAGGTCTCTGCATCATTCAGGAGGAGGGTAATAATGTGATTAACTTTAGACTCTGATAAGCATGCATGCCACAGAACAAAAACTCTATAACTTGAATTAGTGGAGGGGAACAGAGAAACAGAGACAAAAAAGAGGTAATCCAATGGAAAGCGGAAATTGAGGCAAAACTGAAGTGAAGAGAAATCATGGTAAATGAGAAGCACAAAATAAGAAAGAAAAGATTCCACACACAAACATACAAATATATATGTATATATGTCTTTGTATACATATCTATATATAAAATAAATTTGACATATTAAAATCGTTTATAAAAATGCAAAGACAATAAACTAGAATTTTGAGCAACAACAAAAATGCCAATGAAAATCAATGTGTGCTAATAGTATATCCATCAAATGTACAGAGATTTACAAATCTGATAAAACTAAATTTTAGAAAAATTCTATGGAAATAGGCAATTCTTTGCATAGTTAATGTCATTTGGAAAGTTATTTGGCAGTATCTAGTAAAGATAAAACTATTCCTGCCTGATACTACAGCAGTCTCAACTACTCCATAAGAATACTCTCTACGGAAACTCCCTCACATGCACCAAATACATGTTGGAAAAGTGCATTGCAAAAAATGTTGGTGATAGTAAAAACAATGGAAACAATCTAACTGGTCCACAATAAAATAAATGAGTAAATGATTTATTCATCTGTTACTCTTTGTCATTAAAATGCATGGCCTATATTTGCATGGACCAACAGAAACATAATTTGAGGATGGTGCAAACATGGGTGTAGTAGAAGTATAGAAAACTATGGATGGTACACAGCCATAAGAGACTAATTATCTCTAGAGAGGGAGAAAGAAAAGGGGAGAGAATAGGGAGGTAGGTATTTCACTGAATCTGCGGTTATCTTTCTTTTAAAATAAAAAGTAAAGTCAAAGCCATATGGCAGAATGTAAATAGCCTTTTCATGTTGGCGTTAAGTGCACAAATGGCTATCATAGAATTTCCGGTGATTGTCTATATTTTAAAATAACTAAACACTTAAAATTAAAAGAATACAATAAGCGAATGAAAAGGTAGGTAAGCGGGAGGAATTAGCATCCTGGGGGTCATGCAAATTTTGTATTTAGCCTGTTGTTTCACAGTAGCATAATTAAAATTAAGGCTGCCTAGTGACACTTCCTTTGTCATATCACTCTACATGCTAAGAAGGACTGTCTCTGTATAAAAGACTGAGGAAAGCTTATTGCAGATACTATCAGCAAAACAGCAAATTACTCCTGAAATTTAGAATTTGGAGACACACAGGATTTTTGGTGTAATTGGGATTCTTTCCTAACATGTAATATTAACACCTGGGGCAGCATCTCTTTTAATATCATGTATGCATGTATTTGTGGCTTAGTTCCCAAAGAGTACATTTTAAAATATTTTGAATTAAGTGCACTGTTGAATTAATCAAACTTTTCCTAAAGCGACTATTTGGAAGAGGTGTGAGAAGAATGCATGGTCTAAGGTTTATGTTGAACTTGAAGCCATGACTCTTATATTTGTTAATTATTCCAGCATCTCCCTGTCCTGAATAGAGTCTTAATGTACAAGTAGGGAATGCACACAAGTTCTGTGTTAGGATGACTGTGATGCCGGTCTGGTTGGGGTCTGTTCTTCTGAACTTCACAGTACCCTGAAAATAGCTCTATCGTAGTACTGCCCACAAATACTATGAATGTGTTTTATTTATCTGATTCTTCCACGGATTGTGTACTGCATTGATTTGTTTAAAAACAAACTTTTTATGTAAAACATTTATCTAGAATTCACAATGTGTCAGTCATGGAAAAATAAGAACGTTTGCTCACCAGCAGCCTACAGTTCAGTACAGTCATTCTCAATCCAACTACAGTCTGGAAACCTTCAGAGACGAATGTGTGTGTATATATGTATATGTGTGTTTTCCACCTCCCTTGAGTATTTTAAAGTTCAGGCAAGACAGAGAAAATAATGAATTACAATTGCACATCAGTAAGAATGGTTAGGAGTTGTCAATCTGCACTGAGGTGGACAGTCTCCATGAAAGGTTAGTTTCACTTACACTGGATATACTACGTATGTCATTTTTTAAAGACTTTACTTTTTAAAGAAGTTTTAGGTTTACAACAAAGCTAGGTACAGAAATTTTCCATACTCCCCACACATGCATGGCCTTCTGCATTGTCAACATCACTCACCAGAATGGTAAACCTTTTAACCAAAAATGAACCTGCATTGACACATCATAGTCACTCAGAGTCCACAGTTTACCTTAGTGTTGTATATTGGTGTTGTATATTCTGTGGGATTAGAGAAATGTATAATGACATGTATCCATTATTATGATATCAGTAGAAGTCTTTTCACTGCCCTAAAAATCCTCTGTGTTCTGCCTATTCACATTGCCTCCTCCTCCTTCCTCTGACCAGTATTCACTTATCTTTTTACTGTTTTGCCTTTTCTAGAATATCATATAGTTGGAAGTCATACAGTGTGTAGTCTTTTCAGAACGGCTTCTTTCACTTAGTGATAACACCTTTAAGTCTTCTCATGGCTTGATAGCTCCTTTTTTGCAGTACTCAATAGTATTCCATTGTCCAGATATTTATATATCCATTCACCTACTCAAGGATATCTTTGTTGCTTCCAAGTCTTGGCAGTCATGAACAAAGCTGCTATAAACATCCATGTGCAGGCTTTTGTGTGGACATAAGTTTTCAGCTCCTTTGGGAAAATCCCAAGCAGCACAATTGCTGGATCATATGGTAAGAGTATATTTAGTTTTGTAAGAAACCACCAAACTGTCTTCCAAAGTGGTGTCCCATTTTGTATCCCCACTAGCAATTAATCAGTTCCTCTTGCTCCACATCCTCACCAGCGTTTGGTGGTGTCAGTGCCTGGAATTTTGGCCATTCTAATTAGGTGTATAATGGTATCTCATTGTTTTCATATGGAATTCCTTGAGAACATATGATGTGGGCATCTTTTCATGTGCTTATTTGCCATCTGTCTATCTTCTTCAGTGATGTGTCTGTTAAGGTCTTTGTCCCATTTTTTAAATCAGGTTGTTTTCTTCTTGAATTTGTATATTTTTAGATAAGAGTCCTTTATCAGATGTGTCTTTTTGCAAATATTTTCTCTAAGCCTGTGTCCTATCTTCTAATTATCTTGATATTGTCCTTTACAAAGTTTTTAACTTTAATCAAGTGCAGTTTATCAATGATTTCTTTCATGGATTCTGTCTCTGGTGTATCTAAAAAGGCATCTCCATGCCTAAGGTCATCTAGGTTTCCTCCTTTACTATCTTTGAGAAGTTTTATAGTTTTACATTTAGATCTATCATCCATTTTGAAGTTAATTTTTGTGACTGGAGTAAGGTCTGTGTCTAGATTCATTTTTTTGCATGTGAGTGTCCAGTTGTTCCAGCATCACTTGTTGAAGAGACTATCTTTGCTGCACTGTATTGTCTTTGCTCCTTTGTTAAATGCTGACTATACTATGCTGGTCTGTTTCTGGGCTCTCTGTTCTGTGTCATTGATCTGTTTATCTGTTCTTTCTCTAGTATCACACTGTTTTAGTCATGTAGACTTATAGTATGTCTTAAAAGTCTGTTAATGTCATTCCTCCAACTTTGTTATTGTCCTTCAATATTCTGTTGGATATCCTGGATCTTTTGCATCTCCATATAAGCTTTAGAAACACTTTGTTGATATTCATAAAATAACTTTCCGGAATTTTAATTGGGATTGCATTGAATCTAAAGATCACATTGGGAAGAACCGACATCTTGACAATTTTGAGTCTTCCTATCCATGAACATGGATATATCTCCATTTATTTAGTTCTTTGATTTATTTCATCAAATTTTATAGTTTTCTTCATATAGATTTTGTACATATTTTGTTAGATTTATACCTAAGTATTTAATCTTGGGGGATTGCTAATATCAAAAGTATTGTTTTTAATTTCAAATTCCACTTGTTCAATGTTGGCATATATTGACTCTGCATAATATCCTGTGTCCTGCAAACTTGCTATAAGGTTCATTAGTTCTAGGAGTTGTTTAGTAGATTTTGATTTTATTGTTTTGGATTTTCTACCTAAGTAATGATGTCATCTGTGAACAAAGGCAGCTTTCATCTTCCTTCCTGATCTGTACCTTTTATTTTCTTATTCCATTTTCAAGGATATCCAGTACAATGCTGAAAAGGAGGGGACATCCTTACCTTGCACCTGATCTTAGTGGGGAAAGCTAAATGTATGATATTAACCAGCTGAACTGTGATACTTTATAGTGGGTACTTCTTCACAAAAATAAGTCATTCTGTAGCATTGCACAGGATTGTAAGTAATTAGAGAATATCTAATCTATATTACTGTTTCCAAGTATGGGAATTTTTTGAACACCCAGGTCAAGGACTTTTATTTTAGGCCTTACAATTCTATAATAATGCCCACTCTCAAGTGGTTGAGATTTCTGGGAGAATTGCAAGAACCTAACAAATGAGCCAGTGGAATTCAATCCAAATGACTGCATCTTCCTACCTAACTGTGGGAAACTAAGATGCATTCCCTTTTATTCTGTCTTTTGTCAGCCTCACTTAACCATTTTTGTTTTCCCCTATTATCTTCCAGACCCATCCTTTTAAAATCCTTCCAACATAATTAGTGTATCTCCCTTTTGGTCTCATTCCTCTTTTCCAGCTTTCAAAGGTTCTCTTTTCCAGCTTTCCTATTTTGAAACAGAGTAGTTTCTTGGGCCTGGGCTCCTTTTAGAGACCATCTGAAGAGCCCCATTCATTGACTTGTCTAGCTGAGGCAAAGACCTGTTAAGTCCAAATCTGTTTCACTTTCAAAGTTCAGTCACAGAACAGTGTTCTCTTTCTCTCTTTTGTCCCTGTACTAAATGGGTAGCATGAAGCTAGAAAAAATAAAGTGGTACAGTTACTCAAATGTCCATTTTCTCTGCAGGGCTAGCTTCTATGGCTTGCACAGGCTGTGTACTGCATAACTCCAGGAGAACCATTTATATAGACTTGGATGTGAATAGTGTCCCTGGAGTTGTGGGATATTGTAGGCATGCTTACAGGCATACATCTGGGGGTTGGGGGGCATCTACCAGCTTTTACTTAAGGATGTTCCAGTTGGGCCCGTGCAAACATATCTAGAAAATTGTCTGCAAGCATATCCAAAAAATTCAGACCCCTTGCATTCTGATAATTGTTTTTTCTTATTCATAGTTTTCAAAAGGATCAAATTATAAACCATGTACTAGCATTTGCCTTGCCAGAATAATTAAGTGATATGTTATCATTTTACTTTAGAATACTGTAACAACAGAATGTCAGGACTAAAAAACCTTGGAGATCATCTGGGATAGTATTCTTATTTTATAAATAAAATTTATTGTAAATGGCAGTGAATATTATGTAGATGTTTTTGATTTATAAATCACAATGCCTGGGACTAATGCTCCTCTTTCTCCTTAGAATGTTGTATGATTACATTAAATGTAGGTTTATAGGCCATTTTGAAATCTTGAAACAAAAGCTAGAGTATGGATGTACGACCATTTATCTCTGAAGCAGGAAATAAAATAGATGAAGCTCCTCTAATTACAGTGGCAGTTTAATATGGAAGGTGTGTCCTTCAGTTATTTTACCATGGATTAACACTGAACCTAGATTCTCTACAGTTTCTTTGTAAGTGTTAAGAACTGACCCTAATTTTGACTAGATACTTCATTAATATTCATTTGTGTATAATTGCCTTAATTTCAGCGATAATGACTTCAGCTACCAACTGTTTGATTGATGGAACTTGCATCTTTTCTGAAACGGAGCTAAGATATAAAAATCACACCATTCATGCATGCCTGGTATTTTTAGCTGCCTTTAATTACTAACCAGCTAAATAAGCATGCAAACCATGCTGTGATTGATAGGATCTCTTGGTTGAAGTGATTTTTTTCCCCCAGAATTTGGAAGATGCTTGAATCAATTGAGTACTAAAAATAACCACTGAAAGCTGAATCTTCCAGAATCAGGATGCTCTTGAATAAAGCACCTAACAAGAAGGAGGGATTAACCCGCAATCTTTAAGAAATTTCGACTGGAAAAAAGAACCAACAGTAAGTTCTCTTTGGGTGTCACAGCATGGAAAAAAGGCCTGTAACATGCCAAATCTTTATTTATTGAAGGCATACCTAAGGAACATCATGCCAGAAACAGTTGTAGACATGAACTGAAAGTCATATATGAAGGGCAAGGAAAAGAACAAGACAGAGAGTAGCAAATGTACAATTGAGCTCTATGACCCGAAGGCTGAGAACACATTCTATTTCAGACCTACATCAACCCTGGGCGAATGGTAGCATTTCCCGCATCATAACCCAAGGCTGATGAGTAAAATTCTGAGGAAGAGTCTAATCCAGAGATCTCTGGATATATCTCCTGTGTGAAAATAAAAATGCTTTCAAACTGAGCACATCACAATAATTAAAAAAGCAAACTGCAACAAACCACCACCACCACCACCACCAACGTATCAAATGATAAATATGGAGAAGGTTCCTCTAGCCAAGAATCCACTTGGCCAGGAAGTGTTTCCAGACGCTTCCTTTGTTAATAATATCAACAATGTCCTAAAGAAACTTGGTGATTAGAATGTTCCCATCCTTTGGAAGTGCTTTACTGTGTTGAATATCTAGACTGAAGCTGGCTTTCAGTACCTCCCGAATTCCTTTACATTCTCTCGTTCCTGTCTGGCCCTAGTTAATCACTCGCAGAACTTTCTCTCTCTCTCTCTTTCCTTTTTTTTTTTTTTTCTTCTTGGCGAAAGTCCTAGACTTCAGTGTCATAGCCAAGTCCAAAAATCCTCAAAATAACCCACACCATAATATTCTTTCCTCCAGCAATTCAGAACTTCTGTTCACATGGTAAGGGTTAGGAGGAAAGCAATGCGCTTCTTTAAATCCACACTTGGTCTCTTCTTTCTTCTTCAAGAATATTTGGATTTTTAAAGAAAATATTTTATAATACCTTATGAATCGCCAGTGGATGAATTCAGGAGACACTAAAGGTGAGACAAAAACAAGCGTTTGAGATGACTTTTTCTTAAATACATCCCCAAGTGACACAGCCGGCTAATGTAGGGAGGGAGAAGCAACAGGGAGGACACAGCTCCGCCTGACATTGCCCCACATTTAATATTTATCAGTTGTTTATTTCTATAAGATGGGGCAGTCATTGGCTTTTGGGCGAACCTCTCTAAAACTGGTAGTAAACATACTGACTGGGTCATAAAAGCTTCGTTGGTCTTCCCATTAAGTGGGCTCTGCCCCAGTGGCACCTACTGCCTGTCTTCTCCTTTTGCCTTAGAGACACTATGAAATATAGAATGGGGTTGGGGGTGGAAGAAAAAGAAGATAAAAAAAGCAATAATAATAATAAAATAATAATAAAAATCAGCAAAAATAAAACAGTATTTATGATGATCTCACATACGATTTTCCAGGCTTGGTTTAAGGATACTGACCCAGTGAAACAGGCTCAGGACATGCTCATTTTGCACACAGGGTAAAGAATTTTCCCAGGGACTTCTCAGCTGTGGCTCTGTTTAGCAAACACTTTCACTGACTCCCTGACCTTTCCACTGTGTTACTTTCTTCTTTCTGTGCAGTTAAAATAGCCCAACTTTCTCCTTTCTTTGTAGCATAAACTGAAAAAAAAAGAAAAAGATAGAGGAAAACTGCAACAGTAACACGTTGCATTTTAGAGTCTGAAGGCCATGTGGGAAAGGAGGGGAAGCTGCAATTATGTTAACATATGGAGAGAAGTGAGTTGCTAATGCTCTTGGTTTCTTTTATTTATATTCTTCCTTCTGTTTCAAATGGCCTTCCTAGGCTGTGAGCATCTGATGACACCCTCATGCTGTGCCAAGGTGCGTCCTTCCTGGAACCAGAGCTGGATGATGCCACTATTTTAAGTGACAAATAAAAATAGGAAATTAAATCCCACAGCCAGAGTTCATTGTCTGCATAAGCTCAGAGCTGGCTAAGTCAGAAGTCTTCTATCCCTGCTGTATTAAAGAGAAACAGAGGGTAACCACTCACCCCAGGTGGACTTCCTGCCTTGATTCGCTTGTTCGTGCATGACAGTCACTCACGTCTGCCACTTTCACAGGTCAGCAAGTCTTAAAACTTAACTACAGAGACTCTCAAACTAGGGAAGACAGGAAACGTTAACACTTCTTTGCTTTCAAGGTAATTGGTACCCTGAAAATAAGTGTGGTAGATGCTACGAGAAGCAAGTGAATGATTTTGATGGTTCTTAATGAACACTTGTGTAATGAAGGCTGTATGCCCCCTCCTAGAGGTGAGGGGTTTGTTTAGCAGGGAAAAGTGAAAGAGATTATTGGAGAGGAAATAATAAGAGGCTTCCCATTGGCCAGACTCCATGCTAAATACTTACATACAACACTTAATTTAATATTCAAGACAGACCAATTAAAAATGGTTTTATTGTGTAAAAACTCTCATTTCACATTGGAAAAATTGAAGCCTAAGGGAATTAAGTCAGCTTTATATAGTTACATGTTAAATAGCAAGGGAGTCATGATGAAAATCCATTTTTGTCTGATGCCAGTTCTTGATATTGTCTCTACAGACTGAGCCCATCTACAGCTTTCCTTACTCATTCTAAAATACTTTCTATCTTTATTTGTTAAACTTCTTTCTATACATTTATCCAGGGTGCAGCTGAAACATAAATTGTTTTTGAAGCCTTTCCTAATTCTAGTCACAAGTGAACTCCATCTCTTCTGAATCACGTGACACTTACCTATATACATATCATATAGTATTAACCATATTCTGCCTTGCATCATTTATTCAGCAGCAAACTGTATCTTCCCTGAGGAATTATGTTCTATTCCCTTTGCCTTTACTTCCCTGGAATGCCTACTACTAAGTTGTGCTAAATGGATTTTGAATTGAATCAAAATAAGGAATCTGGCCATATTCTTATTGCTTACATTTTTTGCTTATTAGATTTGTGGATTTGAATAAAACCTATTCCTCTCCTTTAAGTATAGATTATAAAATTATCCCAGCTGGTCTATGCCCATAACTTTATGACAGTCCTGTAGAAAATGGAAGTAATCACTTTAGGGAACCCTTATGTTTATAATGCTCATGGATCACCTATGTCTGTTGGTGCTATGTGACAAGAAAAAAGGAAACCAGAAAGAAGGTGTTTTCAAGCAGTTTTGAGTGAACAAATAGTTGTTGCAAGTATGTCATGAAAGCACAGATGATATATTGCTAGATTAAATATAATAGTATCCCCTCCGATTTAAGATCTCCTACACTTTTCATTCATATAATAGCACTTAGTTATAGCTATCTAGGTAGAAGAAAGACAAACGGGGACTTACTTTTCAGGGGTAAGAGAAGGTTATCTTGATTGAAATGTTTTTTCTCCTTATCTCCTAATTTCAGTTATAGACTATAATAAATTACATCCCCCAAGAGAATAACAGGGATACAATATTACTCACCCCCTCTAGCTCCCTAACACACTAAAACCTTAACAAACATTACTCTATCATGCACTGTGTATTCTTCCCCACAGGGAAAATGTTCATGTGAAATATGGCCTCCTACAAGAAAAGAGATAGGAGGAATCTTGGAAGACCTTTATGTTTACTCTGTGGTGGGCCTTTGCCTACAAACGGCCTAGGGGGTCACATGTGAATGATCAGGTGAGGTACATGGTCCTTGATGCAAAATACACCCAGTGTAATGGAGGAATAGGCTGCCTCTCTAGTCAATCCATGACATTTTTATGTTATAATTTGTATTTTAGGTTTTCAAAAGTCAGCTGAAGACTGACTGAATGACTCCATCCAGTACAGCATCTTGGGGTGATTGAAGTCGCATTTAGGATACTCTCATATATACCAGGACAATTGACTGTTTCCAGAACCTAAGACATTTCATCTTCTGTGTTATTTTTCCCAAGATTCTGTCAACTCTAAAATTTGAGGTCTTATTAATGCTGAAGTGTAATACACATATTTTTGCTTGTCTTCATAAAGAACCACTGTCCTGCATTCCTCTGCTACACATTTCTCTCTAAACTTCCATCATTCTTCATTCATCTCTCTAGCAATGAATGTTTATGAATTTTCACTTTACATAGTAGACATGTGTGGATTAGCTTCTCTTGGAAACAGCAAGAGTAGGGCCAGTTCTCAGTTAGTTTTGCCTCCTTCATAGTTGCTTTAAATATGTTAAGAAGAATGAAGAAAAACTGAAAGAAAAATAGGAAAATGAGAACAGAAAATAAAAGTAAAGGAAGTAAAATGAAAGGAGACAAAAGAAAAGATGACCAAATAAAGTTTCTCTCAGCATTGTCTTCTCTGGGCTGATTAGCCCAGGAAACAAGATGTTGAAAAAGATAAGTATGTTAAGGCAGGCATACTGGATTCATATTCCAATACTCTTAATTACTAGCTGTGTAATCTTGGATAATTTATGTGACCTCTTTGCAACCTAGTTTCTTTCCTAGAAAAATGGGTTTAATAAAACACAAGTTGTGGGGTTGTTTAAAGATTACACATTTCTGGCACATTTGGAATCACACAGGGCATACAGTTAGTAGGTAATGGATGGTAACTATCGCATTAACCCTTTCTTAATGGACTTTCTTTCTATTAAACCAACTAATTGAGTTCATTTGTTCTTTCTTTAAAGCATACCCCCTTAAAAGAATGGCCTTTTCTTGCTCCCGATACGAAGAAATTAGGATTGCACATATTTGTATTACACCATATATCAATAGTGCAGAAAATATCACAATATTATAAAACTACTGTACTTTGTCACATTTAGTGCATGTGATCATTCTAACTCTGGATTATTTTTGTGTGTGTGTGTGTGTGAAAGGCAGGAGAAACATGAAGATTGGCTGTTTATGTTGGGTTAATTCTAAGAATTAGGATGATATCTTTGTAAGGTTTGCTGTTACTGTCTTCCTAGAAGCAAAGCACTTGTCTCTCTGCCCTGTCTTGCTTTGCCTCTTAATAGAGTATGTGAACAGAGTAGTCTGAAAGCATGAAAAATATAAATAAACAAACAAACATGTTTTTCCAACTAGCTACATCAGGACACATTTGATGGCAAAGTACAAGAAATCCCAACTTAATTTGGCTTTCATAAAAAGGAAACTGTGGTTTCAAATAACAGGAAGTGCAGAGATCGGGGCAGGATCTGTACAAGATATGTCATATCTGGCTCTGAATCTCTGTTTCTTTTTTATTTATTCATTTATTTTTTATTTTTTGGTATCATTAATGTACACTTACATGAATAACATTGTGGTTACTAGATTCCTCCCATTATCAAGTCCCCAACACATACCCCATCACAGTCACTGTCCATCAGCCTAGTAAGATGCTATAGAATCATTACTTGTCTTCTCTGTGCTATATTGCCTTCCCCTTGCCCCCCCCCCACACACATTATGTGTGCTGATTGTAATGCCCCTTTTCCCCCTTTATCCCTCCCTTCCCACCCATCATCCTGAGTCCCTTTCCCTTTGGTAACTGTTGGTCCATTCTTGGGTTCTGTGAGTCTGCTATTGTTTTGTTTCTTCAGTATGCTCCACAGATGAGTGAAATCATTTGGTACTTGTCTTTCTCCACCTGGCTTATTTCACTGAGCATAATACCCTCTAGCTCCATCCATGTTGTTGCAAATGGTAGGACTTGTTTTCTTCTTATGACTGAATAATATTTGATTGTGTATATGTACCACATCTTCTTTATCCATTCATCTATGGATGGACACTTAGGTTGCTTCCATATCTTGGCTATTGTATATAGTGCTGCGATAAACATAGGGGTGCATAAGTCTTTTTCAAACTGGGCTGCTGCATTCTTAGGATAAATAACAGGAGTGGAATTCCTGGGTCAAATGGTATTTCTATTTTGAGCTTTTTAAGGAACCTCCATACTGCTTTCCACAAAGGTTGAACTAATTCACATTCCCACCAGCAGTGTAGGAGGGTTCCCCTTTCTCCACATCCTCACCAGCATTTGTTGTTCTTAGTCTTTTTGATGTTTGCCATCCTAACTGGTGTGAGGTGATATCTCATTATGGTTTTAATTTGCATTTCCCTGATAATTAGTGATGTGGAACATCTTTTCATGTGACTATTAGCCATCGGAATTTCTTCTTTGGAGAATTGTCTGTTGATATCCTCTGCTCATTTTTTAATTGGGTTATTTGCTTTTTGGGTATTGAGGCATGTGAGTTCTTTATGTATTTTGCATGTTAACCCCTTGTTAGATATATTGTTTACAAATATATTATCCCATACTATAGGATGACTTTTTGATCTGCTGATGGTGTCCTTTGCTATACAGAAGCTTTTTAGCTTGATGTAGTCCCATTTCTTCATTTTTGCTTTTGTTTCCCTTGCCCAAGGAGATGTGATCAAGAAAATGTTGTTCATGTTTGTATTCAGGAGATTTTTGCCTATGTTGTCTCCTAAGAGTATTATGGTTTCATGACTTACATTCAGGTCTTTGATCCATTTTGAGTTTACTTTTGTGTATGGGGTTAGACAATCCAGTTTCATTCTCTTGCATGCGGCTGTCCAGTTTTGCCAACACCAGCTGTTGAAGAGGCTGTCATTTCCCCATTGTATGTCCACGACTCCTTTATCATATATTAATTGACCATATATGCTTGGGTTTATATCTGGACTCTCTAGTCAGTTCCATTGGTCCAAGGGGCTGTTCTTGTGCCAGTACCAAATTGTCCTGATTACTGTGGATTTTTTGTAGTAGAGCTTGAAGTCAGGGAGCATAATCCTCCCACTTTATTCTTCCTTCTCAGGATTGCTTTGGCTTTTCGGGGTCTTTTGTGGTTCCATATGAATTTTAGAAGTAGTAGTTCATTGAAGAATGCTGTTGGTATTTTGATAAGGATTGCATTGAATCTGTAGATTGCTTTAGGCAGGATGGCCATTTTGACAATATTAATTCTTCCTATCATGAGCACAGGATGTGTTTCCATTTATTGCTTTTGTCTTTAATATTTCTCTCATGAGTGTCTTATAGTTTTCAGAGTATAGGTATTTCACTTCCTTGGTAAGGTTTATTCCTAGGTATTTTATTATTTTTGATGCCATTGTGAATGGGATTGTTTTCCTGATTTCTATTTCTGCTAGTTCATCATTAGTGTATAGGAATGCAACAGATTTCTCTGCATTAATTTTGTATCCTGCAGCTTTACTGAATTCAGATATTAGATCTAGTAGTTTTGGAGTGGATTTCATAGGGATTTTTATGTACAATATCATGTCATCTGCAAACAGGGACAGTTTGACTTCCTCCTTACCAATCTGGATGCCTTGTATTTCTTTGTGTTATCTGATTGCTGTGGCTAGGACCTCTAGAACTATGTTGAATAAAAGTGGGGAGAGTGGGCATCCCTGTCTTGTTCCCAATCTCAGAGGAAAAGCTTTCAGCTTTTCACTGTTCAGTATGATGTTGGCTGTGGGTTTATCATATATGGCCTCTATTATGTTGCAGTACCTGCCCTCTATATCCATTTTGTTGAGAGTTTTTATCATGAATGGATGTTGAATTTTGTCGAATAGTTTTTCAGCATCTATGGAGATGATCATGTGGTTTTTGTCCTTCTTTTTGTTTATTTGGTGGATGATGTTGATGGATTTTCGAATGTTGTACCATCATTGCATCCCTGGGATGAATCCCACTTGATCATGGTGCCAGTACCAAATTGTGTTCATTACTGTGGATTTGTAGTAGAGCTTGAAGTCAGGGAGCATAATCCCCCCACTTTCTTCTTCCTTCTCAGGATTGCTTTGGCTATTCGGGGTCTTTTGTGGTGCCATATGAATTTTAGAACTAGTAGTTCATTGAAGAATGCTGTTGTTATTTTTATAGGGATTACATTGAATCTGTAGATTGCTTTAGGCAGGATGGCCATTTTGACAATATTAATTCTTCCTATCCATGAGCACAGGATGTGTTTCCTATAGATGTATTTTTGAATTCAGTTTTCTAATATTTTGTTGAGTATTTTTGCGTCTATGTTCTTCAGGGATATTGGTCTGTAGTTTTCTTCTTTTGTGGTGTCATTGCCTGGTTTTGGTATTCAAGTGTTGCCTCATAGAATGAGTTTGGGAGTATTCCCTTCTCTTCTACTTTTTGAAAAACTTTAAGGAAGATGGGTATTAGGTCTTCACTAAATGTTTAATAAAATTCAGTGGTGAAGCCATCTGGTCCAGCCTTTTTGTTTTTAAGTAATTTTTTGATGACCAATTAAATTTTGTTGCTCATGTTTGATCTGTTCATATTTCCTGTTTCTTCCTGGGTCAGCCTTGGAAGGTTGTATTTTTCTAGAAACTGTTCATTTCTTCTAGGTCATCTAGTTTGTTACCATATAATTTTTCATAGTATTCTCTCATAATTCTTTGTATTTCTGTGGTGTCCGTAGTGATTTTTCCTTTCTCATTTCTGATTCTGTTTATGTGTGTAGACTCTCTCTTTTTCTTGATATGTCTGGCTAGGGGGTTATCTATTTTGTTTATTTTCTTGAAGAACCAGCTCATGTTTTCATTGATTCTATTGTTTTATTTTTCTCCATTCTACTTATTTCTGCTCTAATATTTATTTTGTCCCTCCTTCTACTGACTTTGGACCTCATTTGTTCTTCTTTCTCTAGTTTCATTAATTGTTAGTTAGTACTGTTCATAAGGGATACTTCTTCTTTCCTGAGGTAGGCCCATATACTTCCTTCTAAGCACAGCCTTTGCTGTGTCCCAGAAATTTTACAGTGTTGAATTATGGTTGTCATTTGTCTCTATATATTTCTTCATCTCTGTTTTTATTTGGTCATTGATTAATTGGTCATTTGGGAGCATGTTGTTAATCCTCCATGTGTCTGTGGGCTTTTTCATTTTATTTGTGTAATTTATTGCTAGTTTCATACCTTTGTGGTCTTAGAGGCTGGTTGGTACAATTTCAATCGTTTTGAATTTACTGAGGCTCTTTTTGTGGACTAATATATGATCTACTCTTGAAAATGTTCCATGTCCACTTGAGAAGAATGTGTATCCTGCTGCTTTTGGGTGTAGAGTTCTGTAGATGTCTGTTAGGTCCATCTGTTCTAATGTGTTGTTCAGTGCCTCTGTATCCTTACTTATTTTCTGTCTGGTTGATCTGTCCTTTAGAGTGAGTGGTGTGTTGAAGCCTCCTAAAATGAATGCATTGCATTCTATTTCCCCCTTTAATTCTGTAAGTTTTTGTTTCACATATGTAGTTACTCCTGTGTTGAGTGCATAGATATTTTTAATTGTTATCTCCTCTTGTTAGACTAACCCCTTTATCATTATGTAGTGTCCTTCTTTCTCTCATGACTTTCTTTGTTTTCCATTCTATTTTACCAGATACCAGTACTGCAATGCCTGCTCTTTTATCCCTATTAGTTGCATGAAATATCTTCTTCCATCTCTTCGCTTTCAGTCTGTGTATGTCTTTGGGTTTGAAGTGAGTCTCTTGTAGGCAGCATATAGATGGGTCTTGTTTTTTATCCATTCAGTGACTCTATGTCTTTTGATTGGTGGATTCAGATAATTTATATTTAGGGTGATTATTGCTAGGTATATACTTATTGCCATTGCAGGATTTAGATTCATGGTTACCAAAAGGTTCAAGGGTAACTTTCTTAGTATCTAACAGCTTAACTTAACTCACTGAGTATGCTATTACAAACACAATTTAAAGGTTATTTTATTTCCTTCTTTTTCTTCTACCTTCATTCCATATTTTATATATTAGGTATCATATTCTGTACTCTTTGTCTATCCCTTGACTGACTTTTGAGGGTCGTTGATTTAATTTTGCATCTGCTTTGTAATTAATTGTTCTACTTTGTTTACTGTGCTTCTATTTCCTCTGGTGACAGCTATTTAGCCCAGGAACACTTCCATCTATAGCAGTCCCTCCAGAATACACTGTAGAGATGGTTTGTGGGAGGTAAATTCTCTCAGCTTTTGCTTATCTGGAAATTGTTTAATCACTCCTTCAAATTTAAATGATAATCTTGCTGGATAAAGTAATCTTGGTTCCAGGCCCTTCTGCTTCATGGCATTTAATACATCATGCCACTCCCTTCTGGCCTGTAAGGTTTCTATTGAGAAGTTTGATGATAGCCTTATGGGTTTTCCTTTGTATGTGATTTTTTCTCTCTGGCTACTTTTAATAGTCTGTCTTTATCCTTGATCTTTGCCATTTTGATTATTATGTCTTGGTGTTGTCTTCCTTGGTCCCCCTGTGTTGGGAGATCTGTGCACTTTCATGGCCTGAGAGACTATGTCCTTCCCCAGATTGGGGAAGTTTTCAGCAACTACCTCCTCAAAGACACTTTCTATCCATTTATCTCTCTCTTCTTCATCTGGTACCCATATAATAAGAATATTGTTCTGTTTGGATTGGTTGCATAGTTCTCTCAATAGTTTTTCATTCCAAGAGATCCTTTTTTCTCTCTATGCCTCAGCTTCTTTGTATTCCTCTTCTCTAATTTCTATTCCTTTTACCATTTCCTCCAGTATCTCGAATCTGCTTTTAAATCGCTCCATTGCCTGTTTCATTTCTGATAATGTGTTCCATAATGATTGAATCTCCATCCAGAATTCTTCCCTGAGTTCTTGAATATTTTTCTGTACCTCCATGAGCATGTTCATGATTTTTATTTTGAAATCTCTTTCAGGAAGATTGATGAATTCAGTTTTACTTGATCCTTTTTTTTTTTGGTGTTTGTGGGATTTTGGTGGGAATCAGATTCTTTTGACGTTTCATATTTGTGTGTGACACCCTCTAGTGCCCAGAAGCTCTATTCTCTGGAGCTGCTCGGCCCCTGGAGTGATGTCGGGTGTCACAGGGGAGCAGTGCCGGTGCCTGGGGGAAGGAAAGAGCTGTTTCCTGCTTCCAGGCTGCTATGCCTGTCTCCACAGCCGGAACCAATAGGCCAAACACACAGGTGTAAGCCTCTATGCTTTGCATTTGTAGCTGCCATAGGCAGGGCTTCCCTCTAGCTGGTCTGATGGCAGGGCAGGGGCTACCCATTTGCAAGCCAGGTGTGTTCTGGCTGGGAGAGAGGCACGGAACAGGGGCTTTGGAACTGCATAGCCAGCCAGGGCGATGGAGCATGTGAAGCTCCTGAAAGTTCCCAATTTGCTGGGCAGAGTGTGCCCGGACAATTTTTTCAACTTGTCCTTTTTCATGGGCAGTAAACTCTGTGCAATCCTTGCCCCTTTAGTAGTCCTCTTGCTGTTAGGAAGTCTCTCAGACCTCCCTCCTTTCTTTTGTCCCAGAGCAGCTGGATGTGGATCCCTGTTTTCCGTAAGTGGCTGGAATCTCAGTCTCTCCGGGTATTCTACCTGTCTTAGCTTTCCAGCCCCACTAATCTCCAGAGCACCATGCAATGTAGATTTTTGCTCCCAGAGCAGATCTCCAGGGCTGGGTTTTCAGCAGTCCTAGGCCTCCACTCCCTACCACTCAATCTCTCTTCTTCCTGCCAGTGAGCTGGAATGGGGGAAGGGTTTGGGTCCCACCGGATCATGGTTTTGGTACATTACCCTGTTATATGAGGTCTCTTCTTTTCTCCAGTTGTATGCAGTCTGGCGCAGCCTTCTTTCCTGTTGCTCCTTCAGGATTAGTTGTATTAATTATATTTCCATATTATATGTGGTTTTGGGAGGAGGCCTCTCTCTCACATCTCACACCACCATCTTTAATCTCTCTTCAAGAGTTGGCTTAGGTTTTTCAGGACTACATCAGGCATCTCTTGTTCCAAATGCCTTTTTGTTTTTTTTCACTTTGTAAACAATGTTGGACCAAACACTTTACCTGACCTATTAGTTGGGTGAATGAAGGAGATTACTTCTAAAATTAATGTAATAGTATGTCAGTGTTTAGATATCATCAAAGCATATCTTAGTGGCAATGTCAACACTGTCTGACTTTCAGGATTTCTGTTTACCTAGAAAGACAAATGCACAAGCAGATTAGGTGTTGTTTGCTCCTCCTTATCTTCTTTTGCACTTGTATGTGTCATGGTCATTTTGTTTTTAGTTACACAGGATCTAGACACCCTCCTTATTTGAAGTCACCCTCTTTATTTGAAGTGGAATTCTCATGGCAGGCAGTGTCTATTTCCCATTAGAAGCCTAAAGAGGTCACCCAGTAAGCTAACACAAGAGCATGTGACCTAGACTGAGCTAAGCTGATGTTCCTGCCCAGGATTTCAAATCTGGAAGAAGAAACTCAAACCCGAGATGCAGCTGAGAAATTATCCACAGTAATAGAAGTGTTGGGATTCTCACACATGCGCTGTCTGGGTCATAGCCTCGGCTGCATCCTCCCACCCTGTTTTCTTGATTGCTGCCTGTGTTCTGCGTCTGGCTCGCCAGACTTTTGTTGACTCTATTAGCTCCTCAAATCCTTGGTTACTTAAATGAGCCAGATTTTGATTGTGCGTTTGCATGCATGAATATTTACTGAAATGCCTCATTTCAAAAATAAGAAATAGGGGTCAGGGATACTTAGAAATTGATGTCCTATGGCTGCCTCTTTCCTTCCCTGACAACTATGAAAAATCATATCCATTTTTGAGCCACCTGCCCTTTCCTTCCCAGATTAGATCCAGATCATTTTACCCCCCCCCACCCACCGCCCTGGAGCTTTTCTCACAAAAAGAGGTTGATAGCTTAGGTGGCATGTAGGCTAAGATTATAGTCCAAAAATGGGTATCTTGGATCAAACATTTCTTTTGTGGTTAATCTTGCTCTGGGATAAAGAAAAATAAAGGAAAGATAAAGAGCTACAGTTATTTTGTGGCTCTGGCAATTGTTTTCAGAGGTCTGTTCTTGGAAGGAAAGACCTTTATGTTCAGATGAGCAAACTTGTCTGCTGGAGGGGACAAGGAAGCCTGCTGGCTTTGCAGAGGACAGTCATGCTTTGGTCCCTCTTAAATTTGTATGTTCTGTTTGTAAACACAGCAACATTCTCACAAACCATGCTCTTTATAATTTGACCAGGTTCTTCTGCCTACAATGGTTAAGTATTTTACCCTTCAACAAACAAACAAACAACCAAACAAAAACATATCTTGTATAATGGAGACCATGAAAAAATCATCTTTAGCATGTAAAAATCTATTCAGTAAAAATTACCGAGTTCTACTAATATATAATTACCTGTGCCACTGCTGTTCTTAAATGGGCTGGTGTTGGAACTACAACCCTCTGATCTGTAGCACTTGCCAACTTCCATAGTGTGAATACTATTCTCCCACCACCAAAGCTTATCTCAAGCTACTAACCTTGGCTTAACTGAATGTGGAATAGGAACACAGATACCCATCATGTCCAGCATACCACTAGAGCTCCAGAGTTCCAGAGAGTTTGAGAGAGTAAGATAAATCACATTTATCAATAGCAATGGGGAATATTTCAGGAAGGAAACAATATTTCTGAGCAGGCTAAGAGTAAGTAGAGCATTAGACCTGAGAGGAGCTGGGTGAACTAAATGATGGAGCCAGAAGAGGGTGGTGAATATTAGGAGAGGCAAGAACAGAAGGTGGGTCAAAGGGAGCAGAGCAGAATAAAGTGGAAAAATGGGAAAGGTGTATATTCAGAAAATGGGTGTGGTGAGTTTGGCAGGACAAAGCATATTATCAAGGAGCACCGAGTTCAACGTGTGGAGCCCCATGTGTATTAGAATGTGCATGGATAGCACCATGCAAAAAATAGAGTCACAGGTCACATTTCTTGGGATGCACTCCAAATAAACGAGTGGCAGAGGCACTAGGAATTATACTTTCCAGAGGTCAACTCACCAGCATTTGCCCATTAGTGTTTTTGGTATCCCCAGGCTTGCGTCAGGTGATGTCCATTTTGTGTCTAAGAAAGGTACCAGAAGTTAGGTGCAAGGGCTGCATCAGTAACTTTGAGCATGCGTCAGGACTGCAGCATGTGGATATTGTCAGAGGGATTTCACTAGGGAAAAATAACTGAATTATCTATATCCCTGAATCATTTGGACCTGGTCAGGCAGCCTGTCTTATTGCAATGCCAGGCCAGTCATGGTGTGGGTCCAGAATCTCCAGGCAGCAGACATTCATCAGTGAGGCGCATTCTGAGATACAGAAGTCCCCACACAGGGGAGAGAATGTACTTCCAGTATCAGTGATCCCTTCTCTTTCAGGGACTGATCTTCACTGAGGTAGAGCAGGGCAATGATGATGATCTTACGCTCTCTGTGGAGCCCGAGGCACATGAGGAGGGATTCAGCTTTGCCTTTGTTTTCTCTGCTTGACTGTGCTGAAGACAGGAACCAGCTTCAGGACACACTGCAGCTTTTCTCCCTCTGTTTTTCCTCCCACTCCCATCTATTCAGCCCTGAAGTTGGGCTGCTTCCTTACATTTTATAATCATGAAGTTGGATGCTGTTTTTTGAATCAGTATTACTTTACAGCCTCCATCTGCCATATCCTCAGGGGATCTCAGGGAGAAACCATGGCCCAAAGAAAGAGTCTTTGCTCAGGTTCAAAATGCAGAGTCAGGTTCATGTATCATCTTCAACTGCTTCACCCCTGCAGGGTCTTGACTCACAGTGATTTGCCATACAGAGCATAGAGTGACACTCCATGTAAGACATGGCAGTGACTGGTCAAGCAAGGACCCAAGTAACAGCAGAGTAGCAGCCCGTAACAGAAGCAGGTGTCTATCAATTTGAGCTGTCCTCCTTCCCAAGACATCATGCCTATTTTAAAACATGGTCTTAAAATGCAAACAATGCAGGAAATCTATCTGATGCCCACCTGTTACTGACAGCTCTACTGCTCCCAGCACACTAGGGTCCTGCCTCATTTTTGTTCCCCTGTGGAGGAGGGCATTAGTGTCCTATGCCACATCTCAGCTTTTCAATAACTGTAGATTTTGGGGGTGGCAAAACCACGCTGCCCTGCAGCTAGTTCCTGGACCACAAACCATACTCATACTGGGAGATGATCATGGCCAGTGAATTTCCTCCTGTTGCCCTGCTGGTGTCTTTGAAGGAAAGACCACATGCCCTCTGGTAATAAAGCCTCACCTTCTTAGCTGTATTCACTCCTCCTCAGTTGCAGATTCTTCCTACACAGAAGCTCTGGGGTCACTCCATTCCCCATTCTCTCATCTGGGAGGTTAATTGCATTCATGAATGAAATCTCTGTCTTGTTCTCCTGTACTGAGTCCATCTTAGCTGCCTACCCAGGACCACATGCTGTTCTGTCAAGGCACCGTGTTGCTCTGAAGTTCTCACTGTACATATCTGTTTCTTTCTTGTGGCCAGGGAGTGTGGCTCATTCATCTCTGTCCATCTATTCCTGAGCACAGGTCATGGCAGACATTAGGGAATTTAATAAGTGGTTGGATTTCATTACAGTGAACTAGACACGAGAAATTCATAGTGAGTGGATTAAGACTGCCTTGCAGTGTCGTCCTTCATGATAGTTCTTCAGTCCTGGATCTGGAAGGGCAATAATGAATTAAAAGCCCAACACTCAGGGCCCAATAAACACAGTTCCCACCCAGATCAGCAGCTGTTCCCTGGCACCTGATCTCCTTGTCTCCTGGGTAGCTTCCTTTCCTCTTGGTCTATGGAGAGATTTTTTTCTGATCACAAGCCCCACCTGTAGGCTCCTGGAAACTGGGTTCTGACGCCTGTCCCTTCTTAGTCCAAGGATAAGGCTGGGGAATCTGGATTTGGGAAATATGAGAAGGAACATGTGGATGTTTATTTGACTACTATTCGTCATTTCTAGGCCAGTAAAGCATCTTACTGTGGCTCTACAAAGCCCTATTTTTCTCATCCTTCCCTTGTGCAATAAATTAGGAAATACATTTCAGAGCTTCCTGAAGTGCTTTGAGATAGGGTTGTGTCAAGGAGAAAAAAATGTCTTCAGACAGGAAGAAGACCTAAAAGCTTCTGAATATTGTCTTTATTCTTCCTCCAACTGGCTAGGTGGTCAAATCATTTAATTCTCTGGGCCCCAATTTTTTTTTTATTTTTTCATATTTATATTTAAGTATTTGCATTAGACTATTCTTATGAGATTTTATAGTTCTAGATTCTGTAAGGTCTGGCAGATTCTTTATAGTTCTTTGATTCTAGCTCTTCTTCTAAAACCATCAGTGTCATTGGGTTATTTAGATTTAAATGAGCAAGATTTTGTGAGCAAATGCATTGTCTTCTTCCAAGACTACAAAGTTAGTATCTTCTCTAAGCCAAGGATCTTGGTACTTTGTTGCCTCAAGTACAGATGTTTTAGATGTTCAACCAAGATACACTATGATCGTCACCCATGCCCCAAAGCAGCCATCTGATGGTCTATAAAAGCGAATTGAGCTCTCCAAGTCTGTGGCGCTCAAGGGGAAGAGAAGCCAGAACTTTTTTGCACACCCTTTGTAAAGTGCCCGCTCACATGCCCGTACCTGGAGTTGCCCTTTTCACTAGGCTCCTGATCTCAAGCAGGACTTTTAATTCAGAGTTAAATCCAGCTGAGTTTGAAATCCGCTGCAACAAGTCAGCAGAGGGCCTATGCATCTCTCTTTCAGAGGGGAAGCCAAGCACAGCGGTTCAATTAAACCAGCACAAAGGCTTATACTCCAGAGGCTGAAGGGCCTGAGGGAAAAGCATCAAGGGGGGAGTTATATGCTCCCGTTCACCCCTCTTGGCTAGAAAACTCAGTGTTTGTGACCAGAAAATTGAAATAGAATGAGATCGAAGATGGCAGCCACTGCCTCCTTTTCTGTTAACCTCGGGCTGCAGCGCTTTGCAGGCAGAAGAGTGACGGAGATGGATTACCTCTCGGATCTCAGTGCGTTGTTTCACTGACGCAAGAAGGCTCTCCGAGACATTCGTGATTCCCACCAAAGCGTGCCTGAGATTGTAAAAGTCGTTACACTGGAGCTTTAAGACCAGCCAAGGAGCAAACCAGGTACCTTAAAAAACAACAGTAACGACAGACAAAATGCTTCCAGGATTTCAGAATAAATGAGAGATGAAATGGTAGAACTGCTATGATAATTATTGACTCTCAAATTAATGGTAATAATTACCTTAGCAAATTGCCATGTAACTGTTCAGTGAACAAGCTCAATCTAATCCTACACTGTTGGTTTTTTTTTAAGCCAGTTTCTCGCTATTTTTATGACTTGAGGCTAAAGCTTCTTGCTTTGGAATAATTCATTCTTTAATCTCTGCTAACCCAAGCCCTTGTTGTGCATAATGAGAGTAAAATGGCTGAAGGAAAGTATTTAATGAATATCAATCCTGTGTTCTGCACAAAAGAATCCCGAACATCTTATCCAGACGGATGTGTCCTCACATGTTTGTGGGGTCATCTGCTCTTTAAGAATTAAAGAATGAACTGTGATCATGGGGTCACATTCCAGACTTCTATGAGGCCAGAGAAGGTGGCTGACATGAAGCATGACTGTATCGCTGGTTTTATGTAAAAGACTAAGTGACCTTTCTCTCATCTCAAGCTACAGCCTCTAGTTAGAGGAATTTTTCCTAATGTAAAAGTGGAATTATTGACTTTACTCTCACCTAGGTCCTTTATAATTCACTATGATCTCATAGGCATCATTCCTTTGGCTTTGATATATGGTACAATTTTCTCAACAGGCATCAAAACTTGCTTCAAAAAAATTTTTTTTGTTTTTGTTTGCTTGTTGTTGCTACTGTCATTGCTCTTTTGAGCATGTAATCTTTCCATTACCAGTTTAATCATCTGATCATTTAACAGGAATTCAGCAAACTCAAACTGGGTGCCCAATTCTGTGCTCAAGAAGGATGTTAAAATATATCCTGTATAGCATTACAACCCAAAATGGGCAAAAGGAAATATGGTTCCAGTTGATGATTTCTAAGTGAAATAGCAAAATCTCAAATGTGGGAGGAATTTTTGTAGGTTGGGGTGGCAAGGAGAAACCTGGCATTGAGGTGAGATTGGAATTTGAGAATTTATCGTGGTGTAACTGATGAATAAATGGAAGAGAAACAAAGATTACCTTAAATAACAAAAGACAAGAATCAGTATAATTTTTATAAGAAACATACTCCCATGTTGTTGATAATACATGAGCAGCACTAAATTTCAGAGAAGTAGGGAGGGGACTGCATGCGGTTGGAAGCACAGTTATTTAGGGTGGCATATAGCACAGCACTTGAAACACTTACTCAGGAAATAGCTGTCAAGTAGTTAATATCAGGTAGTACTGTGGGCTGGTTCCATACACGGGGTTTGAAATCAGGGCCCTAATACTTTGGAATCCTTTCTCTGCTGTTGATGTGAACTTGAGTAAGTTACCCAACCTCTAAAATTCACCTTTTTCATGAGTAAACTGGGTGTCGTTATTGTAGGTCCTACCAACTAGGATTTCTATGAGGTGGAAATGAGCTAATGTATATAAAATGCTTGATAAGTTACTTGGACATTGTAAGCACCCAGAAAAAAAGAGTTATTACTATTAAAATTTTTGTATCATCATCAGTATTGTAGAGATACAAGAAGTCTGTGAATGTCTGTATGTTGGGAAATGTATATATAAGATTAGAGAGAGGTATATAAGGTATATATATTATGGGAATGAGTGTGTGTTGATGGGGTGTGTGGTGTCAGTAGTGCCAGTCAGGAGAGAAGAAAACAGCTGATATCACTTCACATTGAAATGCTGAGAATTCCCTAACCTGGCAAGAATCCTGGCTTTGGGGAAGGACTTCTCGATATTACAATATAGTAATTGTACCAGGTCCGGGCTTCCGGTGCATCAATGTCCTGACTACTTCTTTTGCCCACAATTAATTTCTGAGAACTAACTTTACTGAACTGATTACCAAGGTAGTTGTTTACAGGTGATGGGATCCTGGATTAGGGCACTATTTGTCTTAAAGCCATCTCAACTTCTCAGATGTGTGATAAAAAGTGACAGTCATTTGGACAAACGTTATTTCATCCATATTTGCTAGATAACCTTAGACTTGCAGGTCCCTTTGACAGCTGTAAACTTCTTGTACTGTGATTCTATACATGCTTCTTATCTTTTTAACACAAGAGAACTCTCAACTGAAAATTAATTTAGGGAAATTGAAAGTCTTTTTTCTGTGTTCATCTGTTTGTAAATGATAAGGGCCATAAACAACAGTTTTAATAATTCAGTCCTTTGCCCAGGAGCAGTAGTTTATGATCCCAGCCACCATCTCATACCCACATGAGCTGATCCCCCATTTCAAGCCAAAGCTCACTTTCTGTAATGCAAGGTCTCATTTCAATTTAATACATGGCTTCTCTCATATGGAACATGCAGACCAGAATATCTGCTAGAGATCTGGGCTGTGAGGGTTCCTCTTTGCACCAGACAACAAGGGAGGAAATTAAATGGGGATGAAATTGCACCTATTCTTATTTGTTAAAATGATTCAAGTACTTTTTTTTAACATTATTTCATGGAATAGTTATTGCTAGAGGAATGTGAGATGAAGAGGACAGTGGGCAAAGGAACTAAGAACAGTAACATCAAAAGAACTCCTTAAAGTCTAAGAACAAACTTGAATGATGAAAGCAAAATATAAGTTAGGCATGAACATTATTTAGGCAGTAACAATTACTGGTTTAGGGGACAAAAGATGCATTCATTAATAAAAATAAGGACCCAAATTAATCAATATTTTACTAATGCACTCATTCAAGGTTCCACCCATCAAATTTTCACTGGAGGCTGGAAAAGTCTGGAAGCAAAGCCTGGGCATTAACTCATTTTACTCAACTTTTATTTTCTGCCTTGGGACCTTTAGGACAGGTGCTATGGTAGTTCCTATGCCCTGCCCGTGCTGGCTCTGCCATCTTTCCGGCTTCCCCAGCCCTCGGCTATGACAGACCCTGCCGGTCCTATATGGACTTTCTCTTCTGCTTAGAGCACTGTTCGGCCTTTGAGTTGAATGACATAGCACTTGCTTTTAAGATCAGTGGAAAAAAATACCGTGTTAAAATGGACTTATTAAAAAAAATAATGAGATAGGCCAGCTTCTGGAACATGGAACACCTGGACAAATCTCCAAATACACACTGAGCTCAGAGGCAGGTGTTCTACCTTTTGGACCAACAGGATACCCATTGATTAAACTTACCACTGATGTAAACAGCCAGTTCCCAGTTTCCCTAATAAAGTTCTCTAAACTAAAATAATGTCTGTTCTTGGGAAAATAAAAATCATTCCACTAGAGTTATGATTAATCCAATTTTATTTTAAGAAGCTGAAACATAACAACGTCATTTATTGTAATGGAATAAGGAAGAAAAATCATATGATCATCTTAATAGATGTGGAAAAAAAGTATTTGAAAAAATTCTACATCTCCATTCATGATAAAAAAATGTAGGTATGTCAGAAATAGAAGGGAAATTCCTTTACCTGATAAAAAGGCATCTACTAAAACCCTACAACTAACATCATAGACAGTATGAAAGAGTAAATGTTTTACTCCTAATATCAGGATCAAGGCAAGAATTTCCTCTTTCACTAATCCTTTCAATGTTGTATTAGAAGTCCTAACCAGTGCAATAAAGAAAGAAAAATTAAAGGCATAAAACATAAGAAAAGAAGAAATAAAACCATGTCTACTTATAGAAGACATAACTGTCTTCATAAAAAATTCCAGACTTTGCAAAAAGCATCCTAGAACTAATACATGAGTTTTGCAAGGTCCCAGCATATAAATAACATACTAAACTCAACTATATTTTTATACACTAATAATTGGAGTTTAAAAATGTTTTAAATGCCATCTACAACACACCAAAAAATGAAATAGGTGTGTATCTTACAAAATATGTGCAAGATACATATGCCAAACCCCACAAAACTGTGATGAAAGAAATCAAAGAACACAAGTTTTGGCTAGTTGTGTGGCTTCGGGTAAAGTCACTGACTTTCCCTTGACAGCAAACACCTAATCTATTCAACAAAGTCCCCTGAAATTCTCTGTATCACACTGCTTCTGTGCAACTTCAGTAAAAGCTGATAATGATACTTAACATGTATCAATCAACTTACTATCCAGCAGGCACTGTGCTAAGCTGTTAACATGCAATATCTAATTCAATAATCGCAGAACTCTCCGACGTTGATAGTATTATTATCCCCAAATTACAAATTAAGAAACTTAGGCTAAAAGAGATTATATAATTTTCCAAAAATCACACAGTTAGTGGGAAACAGTTCCATATGTTTCTGGCTTTATGTGCCAAGTTTTAATTGCACACCGTTTGTGTGGTGAGGCAGGCTGGCAGGAGATGGAATAAGGCCCTTTAAAGCAAAAACAGATGGAAATGTGCCTTCTGTCACCTCAGGGCTCACTGGACTTGAGGTTAATTAGCATTATTTTCTATTGATACTTTGGTTTGGGGACCATCACCAGCTTCTATATTCTGACATTTTGGAGTATATTCCAGAGGGCCAAACTTTTGAGCAGACTTGTTACAGTTTTGTATGTGCCCCCTTTGTGTGGTCTTCACCTTCTCTTCTCCATCAGCTCCTGACTTGCTGGTTAGACCATGCTCTCCATGTTAGCCTTCCTTCCAGCCTTTAGGGTTGAAAGGAGCTTGAGCGCATGGCTCCTCTCAGCAACTGATTTCCAGTCTGGAATAGAAGGACTGAGCCTGCGGCTGTGATGGGAATCCCCCGGAAGGCCAGCCGTCCTTTCTCCCTCTCAATCTTGAGATCGCACAAAGCCCCAGTAGTGGTAGGAGCCTGCTCTGCAATAAATACAGCCCAGCTGATGTTCCTAACCCCATATTTATTGTGAGTGCTCAGTGTCTGCAGCCTATTTCTCAGTCTTGAAATGCAAAGTGCATTGTATCTAGAAACTGACAAGTGTATATTTTTATCCATTTGCTGTGTCTGGTGTGATAGCACAAGCAGTGTATTTTATACTTAAAACACAAGCTGGTTTTACATAAAAATGTATGCAAGTCGAAAGCTCAGGCCTAGGGAAGCTAGGTGATGAATGCCTCCTGGTAGGCAATTAAGAAAGGGACAAGATAATGCAGGGAAATGATATTTCTCTCGTTTTGCACAAGATACAGTGTTGTTCCCTTCTAGCATATCAGCTGCTTCCCTTCTCGCATCCTCATGCCACTTTGGAATTTTCCTTCTTGAAATTTATGGGTGTACATTGGCTGTGTATCATTGCACTTATTCAATTTCATGGCAAACACAAGCACACCCACACTCCCCTCTAAGCTGCACCTTGCTGCAAACAACATATGCCTTCTCTTGGAGAATAAGTCAGGAATAAACATTGTTCTGAGGGTGGGGGGTCGACTTCTCCCAGTCTCTCTCTCTGGATACCCACAGCAGACACGTGGCCCATTGCAACTCTGGCCATCGGAGGGCTGCTCAAAAACGACTTCTCTAGTTATGCTGATATGCCCCGAATTTCCAGGAACCTTGATATGGCCTGGAAAGTTAGCTACCTTTCAACTGCAGCACATGTTTGCCTCTTTACAAATATATTCCAAATCCCCTTTTTGGGGAGGCTGTCATGAGTGCCAGATTGTAGAGCTGGGGGTCTCACTTCTATTGTAGCATCTGTGGAAACACTCAACCATGTCTTCAGTAAGCAGAGGTGGCTGCCGGCAGGATAAGCACCCCCACCTCAAATCTTTATCAGTCTCCCACTATTTCTGATAGTCCCATGATAGTCCACAACTTTGTGCCTGGGTTTCAAGAATCCACATTAGTACTTAGCACACTTGTTGTCTGAGGGTGGGCGCACAGTGGGCTGCGAAGGTGATAATAAGTAACAATAGCAGCTGGAGTTTATTAAGCACATATTTTCCACTGAAGCATTCTAAATGGTTAATGGGCATGATCACCTTTAACCCACCCATGTGTTAGATACTTTCAATGCCTCCCTTATACAAGTGGGAAAACTGAGACATGAAGAGATGAAATTACCTACACAAGGTCATGGATGTGTGAAGCAGCTGAGCTAGGACTCTAGTCCAGGTCTTTCTGACTAACCTCTGTGCTTAATCATGTGAGACTGTACTACCCACTGGCACCTGTCTCTTCTAGAATGCTAATTGGTGTCCCAAATTAGACTTCCAACATCTGATCGGCCCAGAGGAAATGAGATAACACATGGCAAGCTCTGATGGGTAGAAGAAAAAGGAAATTGTATGTTAGCAGACCCTTTGCCTTAATATGGTTTGAAAATCTCATATCTCAGCTAGAAAGCAACATGCAGAAGATTTTAATCAGAAAGAGAGTAAGAAACAGCAGTATGTGCTAGGAAAGGACATAGGCTATGCTGGTATTGAGTTTAAGTTTTGTGTTTTCCAACAGTTTTCAATCAGCATATCTGAGCTCAGGGGAGATTGCAAATACCAGCAGCAAGTAGGACCAGGGACAGGGAAACTGTGTTCCCTAGGGCATGGGGGCGGGGGTGCCATTATACTTAGTGGTGGTGTTAAAAATATTTAAGAGTATGTAGAGCACAGGGCCTAGCCACAGGACAGCCACTGGCCCTGGTGTTGGAGTGAGGCCCTGAAGGTCCCCTGAGGGGAGGTCTGCAAGATCCTGAAGGGTGGGATGGGTGGCAGGGCAGTGGGGAGCTTGGACAGTGGTTCTTTACAACCAAGAGGGAAGATTTTTTGTATTTTAACCACCTGAGTTTCAGACCTGCTTATACAGAAGGAAAACCTCAGGGCCTGTATTTCAGAAAGCATAGCTCAGAAGAGCGGCGGGAATAGCTGCGGGTCTTACACCCAGCCCTTGGCAGGGAGAGCTCTGCTGGTCCAGATGAACACAGCTTGTTTCCACACCCCACCTCGGTCAACCCTGGGCATTGTTAGAACCTGCCTCTCCCTTCCCCTTCACAGTTACAAAAAGCTATACAGCCTGGGCCAGTCCTGATGGATGACCTGGGAGTCCAGGGCCAAAAGCAGCTCAGAGCCCCCAGAATAATATTGGGAGTATTCTTCAGCCATCAGCCTGGGGCTCAGTGGGCCCCTTTTTAGCACCCATTCCTCTCCTCACCCCTGTACACCAGCCTGGTCTCCATGACACCACTCCCCGCAGGGTATTGGGCCTCCTCTCTGGGTCTGGAGTTTGTCCTCAATCTAGCTGCTCTATTGGAGTCCTGCCCTTATGAGAAAGGGTCCTCATCAGCCTTACCCCCGTGATTCTTGGATTTTAACAATAATAAAATGAGATCATATATGTATTAAGCCACATGGCTCAAATCCTGCTAGCTGCAGTCCTTTCTAGTTGGCTATCCTCAGGCAAGTTTCTGTGTTTTCTTTTTTTTTATTTTATAAACCATACCACTCCACTCCCAGAATGCAGCTGTGAGTTGGGAAACAGTATTTTGTTTTCAGCATGTACCTATGATAGTCACTCTTTAGTAACTATTCCCTAGGACTCAGCCACTCCAATTCTAGTTATGGTGGGGAAAATAATTTATGAACCATTGCCTTGTTCACTTAAATGTCCATCTATCTGTTAAAAAGATGCTTGTCCTGAAAGATTCAGTCCCAGCATAATCTCTTCTGGGAATTCTTCCTGCCAGCAACCTATCTTACCATTCCTGTCACATGAAACATGCCTCCCACGGACTCTGAGTTCCTCTCGGTCTTGGCACACTTTCCATAAATGATTCTCTCACCAGGTTGCAAAGTCCTTTTGAGATCATGGTCTGTGTCCTTTCTTTCCCGATCTCTGTTTTCCAAACACTGCACATAATGGTTGGCATTCAATTCATATTGGGAGAAACAATGAATAAAAGAAAACCATAATAAATTATTGAAAAAAAACAACCCTATTTGATCTTGACATGAGTCTTTTCAACAGGGCAAAAATTAGCTTAACATGATAGAGGAACTAAGACCCAGATAGGTAAAATGATTTGGTTAGCTAGGGTAATGGGGAAAAAGATCAGGGAGATTCTGGGCTGGAACCTGTGTCTCAGAAAGCCAGCCCGATAAGCAGTGTCTCCCATCTCCCAGTCATGTACACTTTCAGTTCTATTCTGCTGCTGGAGAGGTTGCCTGAAATTTGTGTTTTCTGCTACAGTAATAATTCAATGATCTGCAATATTATCTTGAGCCAGAACTAGGTCCTTGATGTCATGGAGTGGTAATTATTGCAACATAGGAAAAAAGTGTGCCCTGTGTTTTTGGAGGCCCATTCCCTGTTATTAATTCAGGTGCTGAAGGTTGTGACACGTGTCATCTGAAAGATAATTTTCCTCAGATTTAATAATCATAGTTAAGTCTCAGATTTGATTTTAATTTCAGACCTTGATGTCATGAAGTATTAATTATCTCCATTACCTACTGATAATATTCCTGCAAACATGCACACGTTTGATTGGCAGGATTTTTTAAATTAATTTACAAGGATGAACTCAATTAGAAAAGCTCATTTATTGGCACAATTCCACTTACATCCTGCTATTTTGAATGGAGCAAAATCCTAGCCAGCTCACAATTCCAAGTCTAAGGGTCAAATCATGAAATAGGGTGACCGAATCAAGCAGAGGTTGATTGACACACATTTCATTGTCTGATCTACCTAAGTTTGCTTTAAAATGAGTAAGAAGAACCTCTGGGATTAATTAAGATTCTTATAGTGAAGTGATGAGAGAAAATTTCTATGTCTACTTGATTTGTTTTCCCCTTCTATTTCCATGCCTAGGGTTTTTCTTGGGGCTGGCATAGTCACACCTCATTTAAGGAACTACATCTGTTTCCTCAGGGTTTTAATCACACAGCGCAAAAGAAAAAAAAAAACCCTGACAAATGCTAATATTTTATGTTAAGTCAATTAGTTCCTCTAAGCTACCCACCATTCAGCCAAGCAGAAGGAAACAGCTACATCAATGAAATGTCACATGCCATCACTTGATAGGGTAGGAACCTTGGGATGGGAGGAAGCCAACCCTGCTTATCCCTTGTCCTGTGTCACTTAAGAGAGTAGCATAGCTTGACTTGGATAAATTCCTCTTGATAAAATGAATATTTGTGAAATTAAAGAAGAGTGGTTTAGCTTCGGCTGGATTCTCCAACACAAGAATATGTAGGGGTAGTTTCTTGACTCTCCTACTGACACATATCTTGGCCAAATGACTCAGTAAGAACAGTGCATTCTGGTCCCGCGTCAGCAGAGAGCACTGTGCGCAGGCTTGGGGAATGACAATGCCGAATATTAAAACAAAGACATGCCAGCAATGCCTTTTACTTACATAGTTCCTTCCTTAAGGAGTGTGCTGCGTCATCCACATACACATAACTGAGCAATGCAACCTTAGATGGCACTCAGGAAAAAAGTCAGTCCTGCTCTAAATCTGCAGGGCAAACTGCAGTTTGGCAGATAAAGTCCAGCCAGAGTAAAAACCGTGTCATAGAGAATCCCACATCAATGGAAAAGAGAGAACAATTGTTACTTGTGATTTGGGGCTAAGGCAAATCACGTGTTTTTGTTTTCAAAATTTGACTTCAAAATTACTTTAGCCTCTGCCGTGATGAAAGGACCCAAATCCTTTTTGTCCAAAGGTAACTGCATAAGTTTTATGAAAAATAGTACATGTTATGAGAGTCATTTTCTAGCACCTTTGAAGATATTTAAAAGGGGGTTTCTGGAAACAGGTCCCCTGACTCCTCAACACAGCTATGCTCCCCTCCACTCCTTTTCTCTATCTGCTTGCTCTCGGGGCCAGACTGTTGCTCTGCTCTCCCACATACTGCTCAAGAGCTGCGTTGAACTTGGTGGTCAGCCCACTAGAAGAACATCATTCAGGGTCTTTTCCTCAAGTCTTAGGTAAGACATGACACCACTGCTGAGAAATCCCAAGAAATGGGCCCAAAGGCAGAAGATCTTGGATGGGGTTGATCATGCAGAAAGCTCATCTAAGAGTGCTTGGTTTTGCTGAATCCAGAAAGCATTAAATAGTGCTAAAATTGTGGAATTATTTTCTGCTTCCAGCGACTGGGGGAGCAGAAGGAGAAAAGTGTCAGAGAGGCTTTGTGTACATGACTCATCAGAGAAATCGCCTGTTTGTTCCTTTTCTCCTGATCCAGAGAGGCAATGATGAGCAAGAAGACCCTGGCCACTTGACTGGTTTCTCCAGAAGCAGGCTCTACAGAAACTTAAATACATGAAAAATTAATAGACACTATAAGAAAAAAGAATCCCATGTTTATATAAAATACTTAGTAAGATAAAGTCAAATGTTTAATAATCGCAGGACTTCTCAGTACAATCGTGTATTTAATGTATTTTGTTGTGAATATCAAAGAAAGAGAGGTTGTGTATGTATTTTCCTAGACGATTATTACTTGTAATCTTCTCAACACCAGTTTGAGAAACGTTGCTCTGGAGATGATGTTAGTTCCACAAAATACAAGCATGATTTTATCCTTAGTTTAAGGGATGAAAAATATTTAAGATGTCTTCATTAATTCAGTCATCACACTTATTTATATAATGTAGACAGATGCAATGCTAAGTGCCCAAAATTATGTAAAGTACTGATTTAGTTCTTGCCCTTGCAAAGCTAGTTCTGCCTCTGTAGAATCAAACTGTATGCATAGAAGTTGAATTCAGTGGATAAGAAGAGCTGTTTCACACACTGGTATCACCTATAAGACGGGGCAAATGGAAAACCGTGTTTTGATACTCTAAGAAAACCTAATTCTGTGAGATGATTTTAGCCTGATTTATTTTTTAAGTTTCTCTCTACTTGATCAACCCCTTTCCTCTGAATTGGATCATTTTAGCTGCTTCACAGCTCTTAAACATTACCATGATTCTGATATACACGTCCCTGTGATCTTAGAATAGACAATCAACACTCAGGTAATCAAATTTGGTTTCGCACTTTAAATCTGTCTTTGCCCTTCCATTTCATAGTCACAATATCCCATCCTTAGCCCATGAAGATCTTCTGGAACAATGTTGTCAGATAGAAATATGATGTGAGCCACGTATGTTATTTTAAACTTGCTAGTAGTCATATGAGAGAATAGAAACAAGTGAAAATAATTTTACTAATACATTATACTTACCTTAAAAGATCCCAAAATATTATCATTTCATCATGTAATCATATACACATTATTAATATGGTATTTTGCACTCTATTTCTGCACAAAGTCTTAGAAATCCAATGTGTATTTCACACATATGGTGCATGTCAATTCAGAGCAGTCACATTTCAGGTACTCAGTAGTGACATGTGGCTAGAGGCTACCTTACTGGACAGCAAACATTAGAACAATGGTTATCAAAGTTGGTCCCTGGACTAGCAGAATAGGAATTAACTGGAAATTTGTTATAAATGCTAATGATTGGTCCCCATCCTAGGCCCACTGAATAAGAAACTTTGGGGATGGTGTCCAGCAATCTGTTATTTTTATAAGCCTCCCAGGGAGTTCTGATAGCTTGTGAAAATTTGAAAACCATGGCTCTAAAAGTTCAGGAAAAACCAGTGTGGGTGGAGTTCCGAAAAAAGATTTCTGTTGAAGGATCCTCTCTATACCGTGACACCTCACTGTGTGTATTTCACCAAGAGAAGTGGATAATGCAGGTTTCTTTTATTTGCAGAAAAACAAATGGAATTAATGTTTTTTATTTTAATGCTCTTCTATCCATAATTGTTTAAACATTGGTGGTACAGTATTGGTCTCTATTTTGAACAGGAACTAAATAGAGCTCCAGAGCAAAGAGTACTTGGGACATGTGCGAAAGAAATCAGTGTGGGCAGGGCCAGGATGTGGGAGGCTGGGCAGCCAGGTAGTAGCACTTGCACTTTGTCCTACAGAGAGAATATGGTACAATTTCTGCTCTAGTCAGTGGTTTCTTGCTGTCTTCCTGCCACTAGCTCCCTCTAAGGGGCAAATTCTCTCCTGGGAAATGCAAATAGTTTTATTTTCTTTGAGATAATTGCTTAGTTTGAATAATATATGCTGTGCTTGAGTAATAGCGGAGAAACAGTGTGCCAACACCCCTTCGTTCATTTGCCTCCTGTTTAGGCCCTAGAAGAGCGATGCCAGGTTCTGGTCTGCCCACCTCCCCAGCAGAAGTCCTGCTACTCAGTGTTCACGTTAGCACATTAGCATTAGAGCCACAGTCTCTCTGCTGGACTTGGGAACGGCAGACTTTAACTTGCTGCCTGGTTCACTAAATGGAATCAGCAAATAATTTCACGGTGGCATAGACAGAGTGCAAATCCCACTCAAGATCTGTACATCCTGCTTTAAATGTGGCCAGCTTACACACAGGCTGCCCCGTCAGCCCTATCCAGCGGGAGGCTTCTGAGTCACTGTGGGAATGATAGGTGGAGTTTGGGGAAGAGAAATGAATGCCTAGTCTCACTTCCTAGTCCCAGGGGAGAACGTAGAGGGGATTTGGACCCCATGAGTGGGGAGAGAGGCATTAAAAAGAGTCCATGGTCACTTAAGTAGAGGAAATGCAAGTCCTAGGGTGAAAATGTCTCTGGTCTGAAAACCAGAATCACTGCATTCTTTCTGGATAGACCTGCAGGGAACAGGTGCCTCGGGCCAAGAGGAGGTAAGCTTATCTGCCTCCTCCACATTGATTTATCCTTAGGTACTTTCCAGTGAAATCCTCCTGTTTCAGGGAGTGTTTCCCCCAGTTTAGCTGAAAGCACTGCCTTTGGGAAAGAAAGAGGAGCGAGGGGCAGGAGGAATCAACTGGAATGAGACACTCTGGGAAGGAAGAAATCTATTGCTGACTGAGCTCCTGAAGTGTGGCCCACTTACCTAGTCCATTTGATCTTCCAGTCTCCACAGTTCTCCATACACAGGGTATTTTTGTTTATGTATGTACGTATTTATTTATTTATTTATTTTTATTATGGTATCATTGATATACAGTCTTATGATGGTTTCACATGAGTAACATTGTGATTACTATATTGCCCCCCATTATCAAGTCCCCACCACATACCCAATTACAGTCACTGTCCATCAGCGTAGTAAGATACTGTAGGGTCACTACTTGTCTTCTCTGTGCTATACTGCCTTCCCCAGGTCCCCCCTACATTGTGTGTGCTCATCATAATATACAGGGTATTTTTAAAAAGTAACAAATCCAACGAAAGCTTTCTAGCCTGTTTGAAATGCACGTGCACACATGCACACAAGCCCTTTAAAAAGACATGAAGCTATATATCTTGAATCTATCTTGGTACTTCAGACATTTTTGCACTGTTTTCTTGGACTGAATGGAATTGTTTACTAAGGCTGCATGAGTCAGTTTTGCCAGAGAATTTCTTAAATGACTGTGGCAGAGCGGCCATAGAAGGGTCATGCTCACACAGCCGCGTGCGGGCCCTCTTCTGTTTTGAGTGCTCACGTACAGGCAAGCATACCCAATAAACTTCTGTGGTCTAATTAACCTAATGACTGAGGTCTGTGAATTTGGAAAAATCTTCTTTTAGAAAAAGCAATGGGCAGTCGGTGGGTTTGACCAATGTTAAAAGTGAATATTTAGGGAATCCCGGATTAACAGACTACCTTCCATCCTTAGCTCAGACAAATCTCCTGAGCTCTGAGATGTTGCCTCTGGGCATACTGGAGAGACCACTGATAGGGGGAAATTTTTATTATTTTTCTTTCTTTTTTGGTTATTTTGTGTTTAGCCAGTACAGTTCATAGAGACAACCTTCAAAGTTCAGAGGGACTAAACCCATGATTATTTGCCTGAGGCTGCTAAACCCAGGATTGCACATCTACATGTGTTCATTTCTCAGTCGGGTAATTTTGGATGTGGTATTTTGTGTGTGAAAATGGGTCCAGATTTACATACAACTTCTTTGGGGAAAAGCCCAAGAAGATCGCGATGGTTTTTGCTATGGCTTAGACGCGTGAGTACGGGTTAGTCTGTCAGGGGCCATAACAAAGTATCAGAGATGGCGGGTTTAAATGACAGAAATGTATTTCCTCACACTTTTGGAAACAGTCCAAGATCAGGGTGCCCACAGGGTTGGTTTCTGGTGGGCCCGCTCTTCCTGGCTTGTAAACGACCCTGTTCTCACGGTGTCCTCACATGGCCTTCCCTCTGGCACGCGTGCTGAGAGCCCCCTCTGGTGTGTTTTCTTATAGGGATGCTAGTCCTATAGGATTGATTCGGCCACTCTTAGGTTTACTTCTTAGTTTACTTAGTTTAATTTTAGTTTGCTTCTTTTTCCAATTAAATTTTTAAGAGATTTTTTTAATTTTTAAAATAACGATTCTATATTTTTCAGGACGTGCAACATGACGTTTTGATGTATAGCATGATGAGTGGTGTTAATAACACTGTATTGTATACTGGAAATTTGCTAAGAGAGTAGATTGCAGATGCTCTCAACACACACACTCTCAAAAAGGTTACATTGATCCCTCGTTTAGAAGAGCTATCTGCAAGAACAGCCACCCGAGGGATTAGGGCTTCAATGTGTGGATTTGGGGGAGGACGCAAACAAATCAGGCCATAACAGAGTGTGTCCAAGTGTTGGGAAAGGAGCGAGAGCTACCCGTAGATTGTAGGGTGGAGTTATTCCACGGAGTGAGGACACATTCATCCATTGTCTCAGTTTCACACAACTGAGTGACAAGGATATAAGAACATGAGATGTGTTGACTATGGGAAGTGATTTCCAGGGTAAAGTCCCTGCGCCTGACCACAGAGGCTGAGCCAGACTGGATTTCAGAGTTTCTAGCCACCATGTCTCTGGGATCACACTATTATTGATCACATAAACCTTTCTAGGAAAAGCATCATTAAGTCCTAGCAAGTCTGCAACACTCTAATCATCAAGGAATGGATTAAAGCCACCAGATGAGGATTATGAGAGCATTATCATTCTTAGAGATTCTTGGATAAACTACAAAATATGGTGTAGAGGAACTCAAGGGCAGGTTGTCATATGCCTACTGGGTACTGAACACTCACCTTTGTGGTAGTCAAGCTTTTACCCTGGCTCCAAGGGATGGAGTGAATCGAACATGTCCACATGGGGTTGCCCAGTTCACAGGCAGGTACATTTGTCTTCATTCAGCTGCCTGGATTAGAACAAGTGATACGTCTTATTCTTGTACAGCAAAGCGAAGCTGTGAGGGTCTCTCTAGAAGACTACTGCTGTTACTGCCAGGTCTGAGTGCAATAGACAAGAAACAGATGTGCCCACTGATAAGAAATGATGAATTCCAGGCAAAAAAAAAATGCATTAATTTGGAAGATGTTCACTTTCTGCAGGAAGGTTAGTTTAAACATCTGAGTTAATGTACTGTAAACTGTTAAACTATTTCCTAAACAAAGGGAGTGCATAAACGGCACATTGATTGTTTTGGGTTGGTGCGTTGTGTATTTTGGGTTACAGCTTGTTTGTAACTGAGAGCAAACAGTAGCGATGTGATGGATCTGCCTATGTGTGAAATGGATCTTCAACAAGGGAATCACAAAACGTTTACACTTCCAGACATGAGCACTCCCAGCACAGCACAGTCTGCCTGTCCAATTTCATCCAACTGTGATGGAAGGAAGAAAAAATTCTATAACATCAATGTGCACACTTAATTGTCAGAGGGAAATAAAATTACAAAGTTTAGTAATACCATAAAAATCTGTGCTGTTATGCAAGAACCTAAAATTACATGCTCTCTGAAGGAAAATCATTATACTACAGGGACTCACAAATGCTTTCCAAACAGAGCTGCATAATCTCACAGTTAAGAGCAGTTACTTCTGGTTGAAACAGACTAAAAACAAAACAAAACAAAACAGCAATCATTGTCAAATGGCTGTAAGGGTGGACAGAGTTAAAGTGACTTTGGGTCATTCTGCTGTTTCTAGTCCATGGAGTTAGGGGTGCACAGGTGAGAATAATTTGTTTTATAAGTATAAATTTAAACTGTGTCATACTATTTGAACTGAACTCCAATTAGCACATTCTTTTACATTCTAATATGTGGTTCAATCTCCTAAAGCAGTTGGATTCTCTTAACGGTGGCCATAATTTAGGGAAAGAAAAGAGAAACAACATGGATAATTAGCTCATATGATTTGTGTGATTTTTTTAAGGTAGGGAGGATATGTCTTCTCAATGAATGAGGGCAGGTGGACGGAAGGGCACTGGGTTTTGTAAATGGATGCTTTGATTTAGAATTTGAGCTTTGCTTTGTTCTATATATGGTGAGTAAAGCCAGAAGATGTAAAATGTCTTATTCTAGGACTCTGTGTACAGGGAAAAATAAATGGGGTTCAAGTCACTGCTTTGGGTTTTTCTTCTCCCTGAACTTGCCTGTCTGAGGTGGCTCTTCAGTGTTGGGTTCCCAGAAAATGACCTGTAAGAAACAGCACAGTGAGCTCAGCCATGCAGCTTACAGAGATTCAGGCGCCATTGCTCGAGGGCAGCCTGAGATCCCCCAAGTTCATTATTTGGAGTTCTTTGAGAACATGTTCTACTTTGGTCAAAGCTCCTCAATCAATAAGGTGAAAATATTGCCCTACTCACCCATCCTAGGGGACTGCCAAGTCTTTGAATTTCTCCTTTGTTCTTCCTACAAGGCAGTATGGTTAAGTGAAAATGGAATGACTTAGAATTCAGACTACCCCAGGTTCTAGGACTGACTCCATTTCCTAGCTGTGTGATTCCAGGTGCAGTTTTTAACATAGTCGAACCTCAGTTTTCTTCTCTGTAAATTGGGATAATAATACCTATTCCATAATTTTATTTGAATTAAGGGAACAAACGCATGTTTCCCTTTTTTGTCTTGGCAGCAGATTCGGGTCTGTGGGCAATTACAAATTACCAGAAGAATGAGCTCTCAGTTCTGGCAAAAGTGAGTAGCAAGAAGAGACTACTAAATATCAACAGCCATGATGCTTAAGGGCCAGGCTAATGTGGAATCAAAGGCAAAGGGGCCAGATTCAGGGTAAGTAATATTTGGGGTATACCTATACTATAAATTTTTTTTTTACCTGAAATTCAAATTTAACTGGATGTCTTGTATTTTATCTGGCAACACTGATCACAAAATGTCATGAATATGTGCCCAAAATAATGTGTGTCCATGTGAAAGCTACCATACAAGGCTAATACACATGGAGAATTTGCTGGCTGATTATTAGAGTTGGAAAGGCACTTGAAGGAGAGGTACTTGCTGAAATTCTTGTTAAAATCAGGTCTGACTAACCATTATGATGTTAGCACTCAGCCAACCAATACTTGGCAGTTGCTAACAGCAGAATTATCAATAATCTCTGGCCTCTGGGGCAGCCATGGTGTGAACTGGGTGAGGCCAACCCTAACCTCTCTCCTGTAGGGAGTGGGACTTGTGTCTTTTCTCTTCCATTGTTGTTTCTAGATTAAAATTAAAACATGCTCTGAATGCCAGTCCAGGCTCTGTAAGACAAACAGATTTTGAGAATTGTGGGCTTGCATTTGTGTCGGCCTATGTTCTGGTCTGAGATTCTGCCCCCACTAGACCAGTTAATGCCAAGGAGACTGGGTTTCTGCTGGTCATTGTATTACCAACTGTGATGCCCAGGTGTGCACATCTTTCCTAATAGGGTATAGTCAAAATTTTTTGGCCTTTCTCATAGATACAAAATAGTATATTATAATTTTCATTTGTGTTTCTCTGTTTACTAATGAGTTTGGCAATTTCTTCTTATACTTACTAGTACTTTTATCCTCTTCTTCTATTACTTATAAATCTTTATTCACATTTGTATTGAGGTTCCTGACTTTATAGATGCCGTTTTAGAGGTTTTAAACATGATACCTATCCTCTCCGTGCTGTCATATTTCTCTATCTCATTTGTGCTAATGGTGTCCCTCAATGAACAAAAGTTCTTTATTTCTGTATAGCCATATCCATTAATGTCTCCATATAGTGTATGTTTTTGATATCTTGTTAAATATATCTTTCCTGGGTCCTAGGAATCACAATTATTTTTAAGTATTTTTTCTATTACTTTCTTAGATGTCCCACACCCCATATTTAGATATTTTTATATTAATATCAATTTTTTTAAGATTTACTGGAGATGGATTGAGGTACACATACAACATTGGTGAATTTTAGGTGTACAATGGGATGATTTGATATATGTATATATTGCAAAATGATTACCACAATAAGGTTAGTCAACATCCACCACTTCACATAATTATCTTTTTGCATGTGTGGAGTGAGAACTTCTAACATCTCCCATTGAGAGTTGTGATTCATCTGGACTCCACCTTTATATATGATGTCAGTCAGGGTACGTGCTTTTTCTCCTTACTGGGTTTCCATTACATCATCCGTCTAGCAGTATGTTCCTTTCAGTTTCACTATTTATCAGTTAAAGATGCTATTTTTGCGTTTCCTATTCTAATCCTTTGGGCTAATTGTTTCTTTATGGGAAATTATTGGATTATTTTTAATTATGGTAGCCTTATAGTAAGTTTTAATAGCTGAAAGAGTTAGTGTTCTTTTTATTCTTATTTTATAAAATTGAAATAGCTCTTTATGGGACTTATTCTTCCATAACATTAAAAAAAAATAAGCTTGACAAGTCCCTCAAAAATTGTACTTATAAACTTTAATAGAATTGTATTTGTGGCTTAATTTGGAGACTTCTTTTTAAAATAATTTGTATAAAATAGGGGTTAACTCTTTCATATTTAGTGAAGTTTGGTAAGTTCATCTATAAAAACCAATTGGATTGAAAGTTTTGGGGAAGATGGTCTTTACCTATTATTTCATTCATAAAATGTTTATTATCTGTTGAAGGTTTACATTTTTTCTAATTCTGGCATTTATTCTAGGAATCATTTCATCTAGGTTTTATTTTTTAACTACTTTATTTTTATACCTTTTTAGATATTTGTGTTTTTAGTGATTTTACTATTTTTAGTGATTAAAAAAATGTATATCCTTTCTCTTTTCTGCAGTTATCTTACCAGAATTGTACATTTTAATGTTTTCCAAAAATCAGTTTGGAGTATTATTAAATCTTTCTGTATTTCTAAATGTCCTGTTTAATTGCAAACTGTCCTTACTCCTTCCTTCTGATTTGATTTTATTCAGTTTCACTATTTATCAGTTAAAGATGCTATTTTTGCGTTTCCTTGTCTTTCCTGATACCTGTATTTAATTTAGCACTTAAATTGGGTCCCAGAAATCCATTTAGCTTTCACTGTTTAATTCTAAATTTTTCATAAAATTCTTTACCAATGTAGGGTTATATATTACATGGTATTATATTTCCAAACACATGGAATTTTTAAAACTATGTTTTGTTATTAAATTATTTTTTTTCCCATTTTGGTCATAGAATTTTAGTATATGTGAACTTTTGGTTAATATTTGCATGGCATGTCTTTCCATCTTTTATTTTCAATTGTTATTTTATTTTCAAATATTACAGATGATTTTTTACTGACACTTTTTTTCTTTCAGTCTGAATTATTCTCTTTCATTGGTGAGTTTTATTATTATATTTATATTAGGAGTTGTTTCTGTTATCTTATTTAATATTTTCTCTTTCATGTCCTTTCTTTTTGCTTACTTTGGTAGTTATTGGTCTTGTGAAGTTTATTCTGTTGGTTTTGAAATTATACATTCCACTTTTGTTTTTATATGTTTTATTTTATATATTTTAAATAATGTATTTATTTGCCTGCTGTTTATATCTATATTGATTTGTTAAATTTATTATTATTCATATATTTCCCCTAACAAATTAGAAAATGTAAAACATTCTTAGGGTATTTTGGTCTTTTCTCCCACTTTATCTCCACTGAATTTTAGCTCTGGGTTTATTGCACAGTATAGAACACTGTTCTCCGCTTTTATCTTTGTTTCAAGAGGGGACTATAAGCTGTGCTAAAATAGTTAATCATCTTACTTCTTATATGTGACACGCCCCTGGATATATTTTTCTTCTTCTTTGAATGCTTCTTCCTAGAATGTTTTCCAAGGGAATTTTTGTATGGCAAATCTTCTGAGATTGACATGCCTGAAGATATTTTTTTCACCCTCATATTTTAATGACAATTGTGCTAAACAGAGTATTTTAGGGTCTCATGTCAATCTCATTCAATTTCTTTATAGGCAGCCTGCATTCTTTCTGCATAACATCTTGGTGTGTTGGGTGTTTCTAATATATTTAGGTGCCCGTACTTCTTTACCTATTTCCTTATCCTATTTGGCTCTCTATGGACCTGTTCAGTCTGAGGTTTCTTATTTTTAATTCAAGGGAATTTCTCTCCATTCTTTTTGCAAATATCTCCTTTCTCCTGTTTTTTTTTTTTAATTGTTTCTTCTTCTGACACTATTACAGATATTGGCACTTCTACTTCCAGCCTCTGTATTCCCCAGTTTTTCTCTTCCATTTTCGATTTCTTTATCCTTTTTAGATGTCTTCTGAGAGAGTGTCTTAATCTAATCTTTCAGCTTGCTTATTCAGTCTTCTGTTGCACAAATTCTCTTTAGACCATTTAAAAATTTTTAGCCACTGTATTATGCGTTAATATTTCTAACTTTCTAACTTTTTAGTGACTTCTTGCTCCTGCTTTATATTAATAGTACACTCCCTCCTAACTTGGAAAGTATTTATTGTGCTTTTATTTATAGACCATCTGTTCCAATAATTCTGCGTCATGTAGCATATGTTGTTTGGTTTGTACTTTCTTATATAGCGATTGTACTCTGTAGGGGTATGAAAATTTGGCATGCCAACTCATGTTTTCCTGAATGTTAATTGTCTCTTGTGGTAATGGACAGGCTGAAGTTTGAACTAACCTTGGCAGTCTAACGGGGAGGGAATAAGTTCTGAGGTGGAAAGCCCTAGATAGCTGGGGTGGACACACATTTAGTCACCTGCTCTAAGTCATGTCCTTGCACAGGGCCAACAGAACCTGGGACTTGCTTCTAAGCAAGAGTCTGTGGCAAAGGTGATGAAATGTCTCCCCAGCGTCATGTTTTGTTATATGTGACTTCATCTTTGCAGACTGGGGAGAGATTCTTCTGCTGGCCTTGAAGAAGGAAGCAGCTATGCTGTGAATTGCCCATGGAAAATGTCACATGATAAGGAATCGTAGGTGGCCTGTAGGAGTGGAAAGCAGGCCTCACTGACAGCCAGTAAGAAAATGGGAACCTCAGTCCTACAGCGTCAGGAGATGAATTCTGCCAGCAACCTTAAGGAGCTTGGATGCTCATCTTTCCCCAGTTAAGCCCCTGATGAGACTGCAGCCCCAGTTAACCCTGGATTGCCACCTGAGGGGAATCTAAAGCTGAGAAACCAGTTCTACTGTTTCTACGCTTTTGACTTACAGAAACTGTGAAATAGTGCATGTGTGCTTTAATGTGTTTTAAGCCTCTAAGTTTGTGGCAATTGGTTATGTAGCAATCAAAAAGCAGTAAATCCTTGATCTTCTGTTGGCTCCCAAACTACAGGGCAAATCTTCTGGACAGATTTTTGTCTTTAAATCATTAGAGGAAAGAAGCATTGGGTGCAGGCAATTGCTTTAGATTGTAATTCACTATCCAAAGAGGATTGAGAAAGATGAAGAGTTCCAGTAGCTGTCCCATGTGGTTAGTAAACTCCCATCTGTTTTCATCATCACCTCTAAATTTTCATCATATTCTTCATTTTTAGACAATGATAAACTTTACTGTGGTGTTTGATGACACTTATCCTGGCTTTATTTCTGAGAGAATCATTTGCAATATAAAAGTTAAAAAAAGAGGAAGATAAAGGGTTGAAGTTCTTTTCCTTCAACACTTTGAAAATGTTAGCCTTCTGCCTTGGTTATTGATATTCAAACATTTGGTATCAATCTGACATTTTTTCCATTTAAAATAACTTCACTCTCTGAAAGCATTTAGAATATACTTTTAAATTGCCTTATAAAATGAACATATGTATGGGGTTTTCCCTACCTATTGTTTTTCACATTCTGAGGTGCTTTATCTTAGGTGTTCATACTTTTAAACCCTGGGAAATTCCAGTGGATTATTATTTTATCAATTTCCACCTTCATTTTTGTATTTTCTTCCTTTCTGGTACGCTATAAATTGTTCATGACAGTTGTGTTTTTATCATCTGCATGTTTTAACTTCTCTCTTACATTTGCCATTATTTCATGCTTTTCTAATGCCTTCCAAATAAGTTCCTGGATCTGATCTTCCTGTTCACTAATTTAATTTGTAGCCCTATCAATTCTGTTAATTATCTCTCTCTTGTGATTTCTAAAAATATATTCATAATTTTATATCCAGTAAATCTATTTGCTGCTTCCTGATAACTGCTTATTGCTGCTTCATGTCACCAATATATTTTATCATAGCTCTTTTGAGATATTTATTGTTTACTTTTTAAATGTTGATCCCTGTGTTCCATCTTTTCTGAAACCTGGAGTATACATTGTTCTGTATGCTGCCATTTTAAAGATTATACTCTAAAGGCTTATTTTCTCTTTAAGCTCATTTACCTTAGCTCATCATGTCCAACAGGGGGTTAGGGCTTCTCCTTCAGTGTTGAGTGCCCATTTGCTGTGTCACTACCAGTCTTGCCTTCTCCTTAGGAAAATCCTGGTACTTTCCTAGGAATTTCTTTCTCTTGGTGGTAAATATCTACATTTAAGGTATAGAAGAGAATATGGAAATGCTTAGCAGCTGCCATTTCAAAAAGACATTTTATCCATTCCTCACTCAGCCAGACTTGTTTGCCTTGTTATTTTGGGAACAGAGAAATGCTTAGCATAGTTTCTTAAATCCAAATGCCTGGTTTGGAATTCCGGCTGTGCCCCAGCATCATTGTATGTGAAAGAGGATATTAATAGTCACTGGTTGTTAGGATTGCTGGGATATTTAAATGAGATAATGTACATAAAGTTATTAGAATAGTACCTGATGCAAATTAGGGCTTAAAAATTTGCTGTCATTATCTTTTACAGTGCCCATCACTTATACATGTTGAATAAATGTCAATTATTACTGCATGCTGGTTATACTTATCCACAGAGCCCTAGATGACTGTGTACACAGATTACATTAAAAATGCACCCACAATTCAAATTTCCAGGATTCCAGAGTACTTCCTGCTAGGATCTATCTATACCTCTAAACATCCTAGTGATTGGAAATTTTTCCCTTAGGACTGTTCAAGCAAGAATATGAAATTAAATGTGGTGGAATGGAAAAAAACACATTTAATATCTGTAGTATATTATACCCACTATTTCCATACTGTAAGTTTTTGTCTCATAGATAATATATGAACCAACTTCCCATGTGTGTAATAGCTCTTCACAGGTTATAAAGAAGCTTTACATCCGTTATCACATTTGATCTTGCATGACTCTTTTCAAAAAGTGAGAAAGGCTTACTGAACCTATTTTCAAGACGAAACAAATTCTCAGATTAGGGGACAAAATGAACTAAATTCAGACAGCTTGAGTGTGGCAGATGTGAAGTCAATCCAGAGGTTCTAACTTCTGTTAGCACACATCTCCCCTGCCTTGCTCTCTGTAAGCAGAGAAATAGCCAGAAATCTATAGCTTCACTAAGCATGTGTATGTCTGATGAAATGTGAGTGTAATTTTGGATGTTGATGGTTCTATCCTATTCCAGCATATTTAGAGCTCGTGTTAAGGTTGTACCCTTCCTTTTCTATAAAGAGGGCCACTAGTGTTATTTATCCTTAGCTGGGTTTGGCTGGTGCTGGGTAATACAGACTCTGATGGTCATCTCAAAGGGCATCAGGTTTGAGATTCCTTTCCTGTAGTTCAGGCTCTTACCAAAGCATCTAAAGATGTCTGTCTTGTTATAAACCACTTACAGTATACTTCCTAATATTTTCTTGTGGTTTTTTTGGATCTGATGCCTAAGTTTGTGTCAGTCAGGCAATGAATATGACTCCTTGTTTGCTAAAACCATTCTGTCATTATCCATAAGTTAACCTACTAGTTGACAATAGAGTGTGCTGTCTGTGTACTGGAGAGGTGGCATGTGAACAAACGTGCCATTCAGCACCAGTAAGTACGTATGGAGCACTAACTCTGTGCCTTGTCCTATGTGGCACATTGTAGAGGAGACCAACAGAGACTAAGACACACAAAGCAATTAGCAAATACGTACATGCAGTATCTGTTTCTCGAACCACTGTAAGTCAAAGCAGCCATAACTCTTAAATCTGATAACCTAGACTATAATTTGTCACATGTAGTTATCAACACATGTTTGCAACATGAAGAAGAGAAGATTAGGGTGGTAAGATAATTGTAGCTGTGTCAGAGTTTTCTGCAGGAGATAGGATTTGAGATATTTGAAAAATACATGGGAGAGAGGACAAGCATCCTAAGTGCAGAAATAAAAACAAGATAATTTAGAGAAGAGGAAGGTGAAAATGTGGGCATTATATTGTCCATTATTAGAATAAAGACATTGTATAAAGCTCCATTAAGTTTACAATAGTCACATAATAACTTGGTAGAATCTGTAAGTCGTATCTCCTGTGCTTTGATTTTTGAATAAATGACGAAACCTTTTCATCCTGACAAAATATGCTTTCTTTCTTTCTTTCCTTGCCCTTCTCTCCCTCCCTCCCTTCCTTCCCTTCCTTCCTTCCTTCTTGTCAGGCTGTGTTTTATGGCTCAAAATGTGGTCTGCTTTTTTGTTTTTAAGCAAATGCAGATGATGTCAGGTTCTCTCATCCTTATCATATATGACTTCAAAATCATACATGGTTAAAAAAATTAGAATTAAGCACCCCACGCATTCATTGATGAGTGAATGGATAAACAAAACATGGTACATATGTACAATGGAACATTATTCAGCTTTTTATTAAAGAGGAAGGAAATTCTGATACGTATTACAACATGAATGAAACTTGGTGAGATGCTAGGTGAGAAAAAAGTGTCACAAAAGAAAATATACTGTATGATTCTACTTATATGAAGCATAATATAGAAAGTAGTCAAATTTATAAAAAACAAGAAGTGGAATGGTGGTTGCCAGGGGCTGGGGGAGGGTGAATAGCACATTAGTGTTTAATAGGTACAGAGTTTCAGTTGAGGAGGATTTAGAAGTTCTGGAGATGGATAGTGGCAACGGTTGCACAACAGTGTGAATGCACTTAATGCATTAGAATTGTACACTTGAAGATGTTTTGAATAATAAACTTTACCCAATTTTTTAAAAATGGAAAATGTTCTTAAAAATCAAAATGGTGTTGACAGGGAAAAGGTTTAAAGAGTTTTTAAAAATTTTATTCCAAATGTTTGTATTTATTTTAGGACTAGTTTGATGTTTTTAAAGAGACTTATTTTTTTATTTTTAGAGCAATTTTAGGTTCACAGTGATATTGAGTGGAAGGTATGGAGATATCCCATATATTCCCTGCCTCAACCCATGCACAGCCTTTGCTCATTTCTTTTTCATCTTGGAAAACTCTAAATGAATTCTTTTAGTAGCAAGGTGTCTACCATATTGGGGAAATATTTACTTTCTTTTTGTCCCATGAATATTCCATTTTATTAATTGAATGGGTTATTTCGGAAAACACTGTCTTGAAGTGATACATAGCAACCAGCATTCCTAATGCCTAATATCTAAGCCAGAGCCACTCTAAGTTTGGCATTATAAAAGAGGTTGCCGCTTGTTGGGGAGCATGGTATTTCCCGTGATCTCTGGAGATGTGGAGAGTGGAAGACAAGGCAAGATTTTTCTGCTGCAAAAGGACCTAGTGATGCATGGAGGGGTGTCAATTGTGCTGAATAACTGGCCAATTTGCATCAGGGCTGTTCTAGCTAAAATAATTTAAGTTAATCTTGAAGAGCAGACTAGATTGTGTCCTTGATCAAACAAGGATCTGCTTCAATTCCAGCAGGGATCTCCTTGAGCTTCATATACACCTGGCACAGGAGATTGTTAGGAGATGATTACAAAGGCCATACGGGCTCAAGAATATCATCAGAGATTCAAGCACAGGGGCAGAAAGTGTAAGGCTGGGAAGAAACAATGACCTTTGGATTTGGGCTCCCTGGAATACTGATGTGAGCAGTTCCATCTCCCCGGAAGTTCAGAAGGAGAGTCATGTACAGGTAGCCTCAAGAATTTATTAAGAAGGAGACCATCATGACTATAAGGAGGGTTTACTATTTTATTTAGTCATCATTAGAGAAATGCTGAGATCAAAGTTGGTTTTATCTGGCTTCTTTTAGGCTCTAGTTAACACATCCTCAAAGCCCAACATCCCTTCCATTAACCTTGTCCCACTTCAACACATACCTTACCTTAGTGATGAACTTTGTTTTGGGGCACAAGTGGCCTGTGTCTGAGTTGGGTGATTTTATGCTGGGGGTCTGTACATTGAGCCAGGGGAAGCCATGGAGGTGCTGAGGGGTCTTAGCAATTGTTCAGGGAAGCGGAGGCACTTGGGCAGGGGACGACTGGCTCAGAGATGTCCGTGCTCATTTCAGCCAGAACTCTCTGGTTTCTCACTTTAATGTATTGGTTTTTGGAGGGTTATTTCAACTGAGGAACAAAATACGGAAAGAAAATCAGTGCTGTTTTGGCACTGTTTGTTGACTTCAGACATTGTCAATTCAATCATATAATCTAATACCTAGTTTTTCTTCTTTTAATTAATAAAACTGGCCACTTGATTTGGCAGTATTTAGGAAATGTGTGTAGACACAGTGTATGGATACAATCTGCAAAGATGGCCTGAGTAAGCTGATGGGGGGGAAGGCTGATGGTGTTATTTTAAACTTGATGGGCATTGTGCTGAGGATGGATAACAGTGAGGTGGGATGGAGGTGCAGAGGCATCCTCTCTTTAGGCTTTCATGGCGACATGCACCTATCACAGTTTACACTGAAAATTTACCCAGACTGCTTTTTTTTTTCTCTTTTCCTGAGTCCTGAATAAGGTTTGGCTCAAGGCCTGGAAGCTCTGCAAGTTTTCATGTTCTGGCAACCTAGGAAAGGAAGGTATTTTGCAACTTAGCTCAGTTGTTTTTTAGTGTTTGGGGAGAAACATGTCTTCTTTAGATTGTTTTTTTTTTTAAGTTGAAAAGAAACATACTTTCTCAATATGCAGAAAGACCTATTCCATATTCACACTGGATTTGCATTGGAGTTCAAAAGCAGTACAATGATTTTGTACCCTGATAATTCTGAAGCTCAAAAATTAGTGTGAACCACACTCCCAATGGAATTCCATCGAAAACTGGATTTGCAATAACTAGGGGGAAATACAATAAAACCTTCAGTGTAGAAAGACAAGATTTATGCTCTCTTTTTACCTTTATTCCATGTTCCAGGGAATAATCATCTTTGACATTTGTAAACTACCTTTCCTGCAACAGTCGTACAGGTCTTCCTCATTGAAGAGCTTCTCTGAATGTCACTTCTCTACACAGTGACATGCTATTATCCTGTAGCAGGGAGCCAAGGCCTTTAAATGGGAGGGAGCTGTAGGCTGTGCTTCAAGCAAAGTCTGAAACATCATCACGGGAGGAAACTCTGGGACCGGGCGTTCTTGTGCGTACAAACTATGCTGCTGGCCCCAGTGGCTGGTTGGGAAACTGTCTTGCAGAGCAACTTCACTTCAGGGAAATTATTACATGTGCCTTTGGGGAGAGTCTCTTACAAGCCTGATTTAGGTAAACTTTAGTGTTGCTGGTAGAACAGATTGGATCATAATAAGGCAAGTGTTTCTTAAAATCGTAACACCTCCTTGAACACAAAATCAAACCTGGTAGCTATCGCTAGTAGTTCCATTTTGAGGGCAGCTTTCTAAGTGATGAATACAAATGACAACAAACATCATCTTAACTTATTCATGGCATCACACTGTCCTGGGAAGCTACAGTTATGGAAATCAAGGGAATATTGCTTAATATTACTATTAATAAATTACATGCTAGAGCAGCAATGGCAATAGCTTGCTAAGTTGATGTAACAGAATATGTAAGTATGCAGATGATTCACGTTCTAGGGAACCCAATCTTACTTTTAAGTCATTTGCAATAAAAGATGTCCAATTATAATTTTGTCCTTCACATACTTTGAACTACACTAGCTTAAATCTATGTTGGCCAATTCATACTTCAAGTATATGCATACATGTCTCTCTGTCTCTCTTTCTCTATCTAATCTGTGAAAAAATGTTTCCCTTAAGTTGTTTTAACTGATCAACCAGGATAGATTATCTAAGTATTCATTTTTCACTCTACAGCTCCTAAAATGGCAAAACCATTATGCTTTGCCTATGGTTTTGGTGTATGGAGAATCATTTTTCATGTTTCACTCAAATATTCTAAAAAAATTTTAAAGTGAGGAAGAAGTCACATCCTTTTTTTCTTTGGAAAAAGCATTCTTAAAGACTCTCCCTTCTACAGCTTCTTCAAAATATGAGATATGCCTGCTTTTTCCCCCCTCTTCAAATTTCCGGCTAGTACCAGTCCACATTTATAGCAAAGTTTGATTTGTGGCTTCATAAAAAAACTCAAGCATCTTATATTTTTGTTATACTATAATGAACACAAAAAGGTTAATTAAAAAAATTAAAAACATGTTTACAGCATTAATATCAATCCAGTTCAATTAATTTTAATATCTGAATTCAGAAAGTAGTAATTATGAACTTAATGTGAGCGAGTTGCTTCTTATTTCTTTGAAGATGGTTTCAAAAGTAGCATTACTTTAAAAAAATCCTGACTAATTGAGACAGTACACGTTGCTCATCTGGTTCTGAAATTTTACACATTTGGGATTTGGAAAGGGCTTCGGGGTTAAGGAGTACAGCTGACACCAGGACCAGAGAGGCCAGCCTTTTATCACAAGATTGAGTTGCTTGGACAAATAGGCAACAGGCTACAAGGGGAGCCCCTGGCCAGTTGTATGAGTACTCCTAATGCTTGTCCTTTTTTGTGGTTAAGAATAGAAAGAAAGAAGAGGTGGACCCAAGATGGCGGCATGAGTAGAGCAGTGGAAATCTCCTCCCAAAACCACATATATTTATGAAAATAAAACAAAGACAACTCTTCACAGAATAGAGACCAGAGGACACAGGACAACATCCAGACCACATCGCACCTGTGAGAACCCAGCGCCTCGCGAAGGGGGTAAGATACAAGCCCCGGCCCCGCGGGAGCCGAGCGCCTCTCCCCCCAGCTCCCGGCGGGAGGAGAGGAGTCGGAGCAGGAGGGAGACGGAGCCCAGGACTGCTAAATACTCATCCCCAGCCATCCGCACCAGAGCACAGACACAGTGCATGCGCGGGGCCCTGGATACTAGGGAAACAGGGCAGCAAGAACAGTGAGTGGGTCCCTGAGGCCGGTGCCTACAGACAAAGAAAAGCGAGCGGCTTTTTTTTTTTTTTAATTATTTATTTATTTTATTTTTTTGTTTTTTTGTTTTTTTTGTTTTGTTTTGTTGTGTTTTGGTGAGTGCTTTTTGGAAGTCTTAAAGGGACAGGGTGGGACACTTAGGGAATCTGGGGATCTTTGGGCACCCTAACCCCTGGGCTGCAGGGACCACGGAGGCCCCTCACGGAGATAAATAGCCTCCCAGCTGCTCCCCCTCCAACGCGACTCCACCACTTTGGAGCAGCGGCCCGAGCCAGGCCACGCCCACAGCAACAGCGGAGATTAACTCCATAGCAGCCGGGCAGGAAGCAGAAACCCTGTCTGCGCACAGCTGCCCAGCACAAGCCACTAGAGGTCGCTGTTCTCCCAGGAGAGGAGGGCCACAAACCAACAAGAAGGGAAGTCCTTCCAGCCGTCACTCGTCCCAGCTCTGCAAACTATTCCTATCACCGTGAAAAGGCAAAACTACAGGCAGACAAAGATCACAGAGACAACACCAGAGAAGGAGACAGACCTAAATCAGTCTTCCTGAAAAAGAATTCAAAATAAAAATCATAAACATGCTGACAGAGATGCAGAGAAATATGCAAGAGCAATGGGATGAAGTCAGGAGGGAGATTACAGATGCCAGGAAGGAGATCGCAGAAATGAAACAAACTCTGGAAGGGTTTATAAGCAGAATGGATAGGATGCAAGAGGCCTTTGATGGAATTGAAACCAGAGAACAGGGATGCATAGAAGCTGACATAGAGAGAGATAAAAGGATCTCCAGGAATGAAACAATATTAAGAGAACTGTGTGACCAATCCAAAAGGAAAAATATCCGTATTATAAGGGCAACAGAAAAATAAGAGAGAGAAAAAGGGATAGAAAGTGTCTTTGAAGAAATAATTGCTGAAAATTTCCCCAAACTGGGGGAGGAAATAATCGAACAGACCACGGAAATACACAGAACTCCCAATAGAAAGGACCCAAGGAGGACAACACCAAGACACATAATAATTAAAGGGGCAAAGATCAAGGACAAGGAAAGAGTTTTAAAGGCAGCTAGAGAGAAAAAGGTCACCTGTAAAGGAAAACGCATCAGGCTATCATCAGACTTCTCAACAGAAACCTCACAGGCCAGAAGAGAATGGCATGATATATTTAATGCAATGAAACAGAAGGGCCTTGAACCAAGGATACTGTATCCAGCACGACTATCATTTAAATATGATGGAGGGATTAAACAATTCCCAGACAACCAAAAGCTGAGGGAATTTGCCTCCCACAAACCACCTCTACAGGGCATCTTACAGGGACTGCTCTAGATGGGAACACTCCTAAAAAGAGCACAGAACAAAACACCCAACATATGAAGAATGGAGGAGGAGGAATAAGAAGGGAGAGAAGAAAAGAATCTCCAGACAGTGTATATAACAGCTCAATAAGCGAGCTAAGTTAGGCAGTAAGATACTAAACAGGCTAACCTTGAACCTTTGATAACCACGAATTTAAAGCCTGCAATGGCAATAAGTACATGTCTTTCAATAGTCACCCTAAATGTAAACAGACTTAATGCACCAATCAAAAGACACAGAGTAATAGAATGGATAAAAAAGCAAGACCCATCCATATGCTTCTTACAAGAAACTCACCTCAAACCCAAAGACATGCACAGACTAAAAGTCAAGGGATGGAAAAACATATTTCAGGCAAACAACAGCGAGAAGAAAGCAGGGGTTGCAGTACTAATATCAGACAAAATAGACTTCAAAACAAAGAAAGCAACAAGAGATAAAGAAGGACATTACATAATGATAAAGGGCTCAGTCCAACAAGAGGATATAACCACTCTAAATATATATGCACCCAACACAGGAGCACCAGCATATGTGAAACAAATACTAACAAAACTAAAGGGGGAAATAGACAGCAATGCAATCATTTTAGGAGACTTCAACACACCACTCACCCCAAAGGATAGATCCACTGGGCAGAAAATTAGTAAGGACACGGAGGCACTGAACAACACAGTAGAGCAGATGGACCTAATAGACATCTATAGAACTCTACATCCAAAAGCAACAGGATATACATTCTTCTCAAGTGCACATGGAACATTCTCCAGAATAGACCACATACTAGGGCACAAAAAGAGCCTCGGTAAATTCCAAATTATTGAAATTCTACCAACCAACTTTTCAGACCACAAAGGTATAAAAATAGAAATAAATTCTACAAAGAAAACAAAAAGGCTCACAAACACATGGAGGCTTAACAACATACTCCTAAATAATCAATGGATCAATGAACAAATTAAAATAGAGATCAAGGAATATACAGAAACAAATGACAACAACAACACAAAGCCCCAACTTCTGTGGGACGCAGCGAAAGCAGTCTTAAGATGATAGTATATAGCGATCCAGGCACACTTGAAGAAGGAAGAACAATCCCAAATGAATAGTCTAACATCACAATTATCGAAACTGGAAAAAGAAGAAGAACAAATGAGGCCTAAAGTCAGCAGAAGGAGGGACATAATAAAGATCAGAGAAGAAATAAACAAAATTGAGAAGAATAAACAATAGCATAAATCAATGAAACCAAGAGCTGGTTCTTTGAAAAAATACACAAAATAGATAAACCTCTAGCCAAACTTATTAAGAGAAAAAGAGAATCAACACAAATCAACAGAATCAGAAATGAGAACAGAAAAATCATGACAGACTCCACAGAAATACAAAGAATTATTAAAGACTACTATGAAAACCTATATGCCAACAAGCTGGAAAACCTAGAAGAAATGGACAACTTCCTAGAAAAATACAACCTTCCAAGACAGACCAAGGAAGAAACACAAAAGTTAAACAAACCAATTACGAGCAAAGAAATTGAAGCAGTAATCAAAAAACTACCAAAGAACAAAACCCCCGGGCCAGATGGATTTACCTCGGAATTTTATCAGACATACAGGGAAGACATAATACCTATTCTCCTTAGAGTTTTCCAAAAAATAGAGGAGGAGGGGATACTTCCAAACTCATTCTATGAAGCTAACATGACCCTAATACCAAAACCAGGCAAAGACTCCACCAAAAAAGAAAACTACAGACCAATATCCCTGATGAATGTAGATGCAAAAATATTCAGTAAAATAATAGCAAACCGAATTCAAAAATATATCAAAAGGATCATACACCATGACCAAGTGGGATTCATCCCAGGGATGCAAGGATGGTACAACATTTGAAATTCCATCAACATCATCCACCACATCAACAAAAAGAAAGACAAAATCCACCTGATCATCTCCATAGATGCTGAAAAAGCATTTGACAAAGTTCAACATCCATTCATGATAAAAACTCTCAGCAAAATGGGTATAGAGGGCAGGTACCACAACATAATAAAGGCCATCTATGATAAACCCACAGCCAACATTATATTGAACAGCGAGAAGCTGAAAGCATTTCCTCTGAGATCGGGAACTAGACAGGGATGCCCACTCTCTCCACTGTTATTTAACATAGTACTGGAGGTCCTAGCCACGGCAATCAGACAAAACAAAGAAATACAAGGAATCCAGATTGGTAAAGAAGAAGTTAAATTGTCACTATTTGCAGATGACATGATATTGTGCATAAAAAAACCTTAAAGACTCCATTCCAAAACTACTAGAACTGATATCAGAATACAGCAAAGTTGCAGGATACAAAATTAACACACAGAAATCTGTGGCTTTCCTATATACTAACAATGAACCAATAGAAAGAGAAATCAGGAAAACAATTCCATTCACAATAGCATCAAAAAGAATAAAATACCTAGGAATAAACCTAACCAAAGAAGTGAAAGACCCATACCCTGAAAACTACAAATCACTCTTATGAGAAATTAAAGAGGACACTAACAAATGGAAATTCATCCCATGCTTGTGGCTAGGAAGAATTAATATCGTCAAAATGGCCATCCTGCCCAAAGCAATATACAGATTTGATGCAATCCCTATCAAATTACCAACAACATTCTTCAACGAACTGGAACAAACAATTCAAAAATTCATATGGAAACACCAAAGACCCCTAATAGCCAAAGCAATCCTGAGAAAGAAGAATAAAGTAGGGGGGATCTCACTCCCCAACTTCAAGCTCTACTACAAAGCCATAGTAATCAGGACAATTTGGTACTGGCACAAGAGCAGAGCCACAGACCAATGGAACAGACTAGAGACTCCAGACATTAACCCAAACATATATGGTCAATTAATATTCGATAAAGGAGCCATGGACATACAATGGCGAAATGACAGTCTCTTCAACATATGGTGCTGGCAAAACTGGACAGCTACATGTAGGAGAATGAAACTGGACTATTGTCTAACCCCATACACAAAAGTAAATTCAAAATGGAACAAAAACCTGAATGTAAGTCATGAAACCATAAAACTCTTAGAAAAAAACAGAGGCAAAAACCTCTTAGCCATAAACATGAGTGACCTCTTCTTGAACATATCTCCCCGGGCAAGGAAAACAACAACAAAAATGAACAAGTGGGACTATATTAAGCTGAAAAGCTTCTGTACAGCAAAAGACACCATCAATAGAAAAAAAGGAACCCTACAGTATGGGAGAATATATTTGTAAATGACAGATCCGATAAAGGCTTGTGTCCAAAATATATAAAGAGCTTACCCACCTCAACAAACAAAAAACAAATAATCCAATCAAAAAATGGGCAGAGGAACTGAACAGTTCTCCAAAAAAAGAAATACAGATGGCCAACAGACACATGAAAAGATGCTCCACATCGCTAATTATCAGAGAAATGCAAATTAAAACCACAATGAGGTATCATCTCACACCAGTAAGGATGGCTGCCATCCAAAAGACAAACAACAACAAATGTTGGCGAAGTTGTGGAACAAGGAGAACCCTCCTACAGTGCTGGTGGGAATGTAAATTAGTTCAACCATTGTGGAAAGCAGTATGGAGGTTCCTCAAAATGCTCAAAACAGACTTACCATTTGACCCAGGAATTCCACTCCTAGGAATTTACCCTAAGAACGCATCACTCAAATTGGAAAAAGACAGATGCACCCCTATGTTTATCGCAGCACTATTTACAATAGCCAAGAATTGGAAGCAACCTAAGTGTCCATCAGTAGATGAATGGATAAAGAAGATGTGGTACATATACACAATGGAATATTGCTCAGCCATAAGAAGAAAACAAATCCTACCATTTGCAACAACATGGATGGAGCTAGAGGGTATTATGCTCAGTGAAAAACAAATCCTACCATTTGCAACAACATGGATGGAGCTAGAGGGTATTATGCTCAGTGAAATAAGCCAAGTGGAGAAAGAGAAATACCAAATGATTTCACTCATCTGTGGAGTATAAGATCAAAGGAAAAACTGAAGGAACAAAACAGCAGCAGAATCACAGAATCCAAGAATGGACTAAGAGGTACCAAAGGGAAAGGGACTGGGGAGGATGGGTGGGTAGGGAGGGATAAGGGGGGGGAAGAAGAAAGGGGGTATTATGATTAGCATGCATAATGGGGGGGTGGGAGAAAGGGGAGGGCTATACAACACAGAGAAGACAAGTAGTGATTCTACAACATTTTGCTATGCTGATGGACAGTGACTGTAAAGGGGTTTGTGGGGGGGACCTGGTATAGGGAAGAGCCTAGTAAACATAATATTCTTCATGTAATTGTAGATTAATGATAACAAAAAAAAAAAAAGAAAAGGGGGATTACTCCCTGATAGGATAAAACTAACTGTAAATCAACGATTAATGCATGCTTTAAATATCCTTAATTTTGATCATTTAAAGGGTGTCAGATGATCAGCTATGGAAGTACATTTTTCTGATAATATTCCTTTCTCTTAAGAAAAAAAAAAGCAGTTCCTGTGTGGTGATCTCCAATAAGTTCTTCACGATGATATAAAGGGCATATCAAAGTGTGGGCAAAGGGTTTGTTTGTGTTTATACAGAGTATCAAAGCCTAATTTGGCTACCCAGAAAATGAATTAAGATATGATATGAAGAAGAACTTCCAACATCAGCATTCTCTGGAAGAGTCATTCCAGAAGATGATCATCAAAAAACTTCAATAAAGATCCTGGCGCTGTTGCAGTTCTAGCTGCATTCATCCCACCGGTTCCTGGACTTGCCATTGGAATGAAGAAGGAGATATCTAAGCTGGCCTGTGCATACAGTAAAACAACAAATTTGACTGGGTCTATACTGTCGGAACTCAACCAAGAATTAGGAGAAGTGCAAGTTGCAGCACTCCAAAATCTTGTGAATACAGACTATCTACTGTTAAAAGAACATATGGGACGTGAACAGTTCCCAGGAATGTGTTGTTTTAATTTGTCTGATTTTTCTCAAACTATTCAAATTCAGTTAGACAATATCCATCATATCATTGATAAGTTTTCACAAATGCCTAGGGTGCCTAACTGGTTTTCTTGGTTTCACTGGAGATGGCTGGTAATTGTAGGTCTGTTTTGATTATGTAGCTGTATTCCTATTATGTTAATGTGTGTGCACAATTTAATTAGTAGTTTAAAACCTATACGTACTTATGTTACTCTACAAGAAGATATGTCAAAGAAATAATCAATCTTCCCATGTTTTCTTCCATCTGCTACTTCTATAGCTTTTGTTCTTCCTTCCTAATTACAACCCTTAAGTAGAATTTGTGCCTCATATCAAAATTTCCGAGTATCATAATTCTTCCAAGTGGTAAAGATACCGCAAGACAAATTCTGGGCATAGAAGCCACAGGGCATAAATCTGCAAAGAAGTGAAAAGCTAACCTTTTCAAACAATATTGCTTCTCTCTCACTTACCAACTTTACATTTCCCTGTATGGCCCCGGAAGATGACTGGTTAGCCAGAGACGGGTAAGATTCCTCAAGGGAGGAACAACCTAAGACAGGCACAGTCGCAGGGGGGCCATCAGGTGAGAAATTGGGGATCAACAGAGGTGAGGCTTAGAACCTCACACCCCCTGTTTTGAGAGAAATCTTCTGCATCCGTGGATGTTTTGTTGCCCTTGTCTAGCTTGGATTAATACTTAGTCTATAGGCACACACCTGATCATCTACATTTGCCTTCTTACAGCACTAAAGTATGTTTTCTTCCTTTATCTTGCATCTACCTACCACTTCAGCATTTTATTTTAAAAATAATAATAATAATAATAATAATAGAGAAATGTGGTATCCACATATAAATCAAGTTTAAAAATCAAATGAATATTCATATTTGACCTGATTGTTTATAGTTCATAATGCGTGATCAAAACTGAAAGTTTCTGTGATGGCTGCCCTTGCGCTATTCACCATGTAGGAACTTATTCACTATGTAAGAACTTGTTCACCATGTAAGAACTTGTTCGTTATGCTCCAGAAGATTGGAGACTGTTGAGAATTAGGCTTGGGGTTGAATTTAGGAAGGAAAAAAGTTCTTGTTTTGTAGTGGGGAAAGGGATATTATTAATAGCCTGTTTTGGGAGTGGGGTATAGCGGTGTGGTCAAGGCCAAGGTAGGTGACTTTCTGCTGTACCAGTTGAGCTTTGTGTTTTGAGACACAATTTCCCTTTTTTCCAGGAATTAAAGGAGGGAGATAGTGAGGGATATAGAACCATTTTTTGAGGGGCTGCAAAGCAAGAGGTCATCAACATATTAGAGCAGGCAGCTAGGGGTGAGTTTGAGAGATTGGAGGTCCTTTCGTAGTACTTAGCCAAAGAAGTGGAGGCTGTCCTGAAATCCCTAGAGAAGAACTGCCCGTATGAGTTGTTGGGTGAACAGAGAGATGGGGTCTGTCCAGGTGAAGGTGAAAAGTTGTTGGGAATCAGGGCTGAGGGGACTGGTAAAGAAGGTGTCTTGAGGTCAGGACAGTGCAGTACTGAGTACTGGGGGGTATGGGAGAGGAGGGGGTAGGGGTTGGGGACTCCTGGGTGGATGGGAACAACAGCTTTGTTAACGTTTTGGAGATCTTGGAATAATCGGAAGGAGCCATCAGGTTTTTTTACAGGAAGGATTGAAGTTTTGTGGGAGTAGTGGGTAGGGATGAGGATTTAGGCCTGAAGAAGGTGGTTGATGATGGGCTAGAGCCCAAGATGGCTGTCAGGGCTCGGGGGTTATTGGTTAACTGGGACAGCTCAGGTAGGGTCTTTCAGGGCTATTCTGAGGGGTTGGTGGTGTGAGGCTATAGAAGGGTTTTTTTGTGTACAAAACAATAGTGTGAACTAGTGATTTAATAAACTGTACCACCTCAGGGGGGAGGGTCTCTTTAGGGGGTGTGACTGGGAGAATGAGGGAGGGTTCTGAGGGGAGTGAGGGAATGTGTAAGGATGCCCTATGCAGTGGAGGATATGTCTTCCTAGAAGGTGTGTGGAGCAGTGGGGGATCACCAGAAAGGGGTGAGTGAAGTATATGGCCCAAGGAACAATACAAAGGAGGGGTTTGGGCTGGTGTTTCTATTAAGCCTTTCATCCCAACAACTGAGATAGAGGAGCGGAGCAAAGGTTCAGAATATTTAGTAACAGAGAGGCTGGCCCTTGTCAACCAGGAAAGAAACCTGCCCTCCAACCATCACCATTGTTACCTGTGGATCCACTGGTGTCATCATGGAGGGGCCTTGGCATCTGGGCCATGTCAATTGGTCACTGAAGACAAGGCCATGAGGGCTGCCAGGTCCTCTCTAGGTGTGTCCGGTCACCTGGAGGGGAGAGAACTCAAGGAGGGGCTGACTTCCCTAGATGGCAATCCATTTTCCAGTGACCCCATTGTCTGTAGTTTGGACATGGCTTTGTAGGAGGCCTGCGATTAGGGTAGGCTTTTGCCCAGTGGCCCGGATGCCACAGCGAGAACACTTGCTAGGCGGGTGTGGGTCTTTTGCAGGCTTGTCAGCAGGAGGTCAGACTAGGGAGGCCAGAGTCTGTCTGATATTTGGCTTTAGCCTGTTTTTCTTTCTGAGATTTCCATTCCTCATTTCGGTTGTGGAAAATTTTAAAGGCAAGGTCTACAAGCTCTTTTTGGAATGTTTGGGGTTCATTTTCTAATTTTTGGTGCTTTTTACGAGTAGCTGGGTAAGACTGGAAAATGAAATGGAGGTGTAGGAGAACAAGACCGTCGGGGGAGTTAGGGCTGGTGTTTGTGCATTTGATCACAGCCTCTGAAAGGTGGTTCCTAAAGAGAGCTGTGTTTTCATCTGCTCCCTGGGCAGTTTCTCTGAGGCACTTGTAATTGCTGACCTGTTTATTTTTATTTCTTTCCATCCCTGCCCGGAGACAAGTGATCATGTGATCACGACTCGCCCTACCAGGGTCACCGAGTTGGTACATCCACCCGGGGTTTTGGGGCTCAGCCCTGGGGCTGCTGCAGCATGAGTAGCAGGGGGCTGGCGGTGCGAGTCGTCAGCGTGATTTTCAGCCACCCGCCAAATGCGTTCCCTCTCGTCATCCGTGAGGGTGGACGGGAGGAAGGGGTGAATGTCCCCCCAAGCGAGGTCGTGACATGGAGGAACTCTGTCCTGAATTGATGGGGATTTTCTGAGAAGGACCCCATCTTTTGTTCAGTACGCTCCAGATCATTAATTGAAAAGGAGACATGAACCCAAACGGGCCTTTCAATGCCTCCTACCTCACGGAGGGGTGGGATAGGGTGAGAAGCAGTTTGGGGAGGTACTGGGTGGGAAGTGAGAGGGAGAGAGCATATCTGAGGAGGGAAATGGGTGGGTTTGGAGAGAGGGGGTTGGGTTAAAAGAGGCAGAGGGGGGCAGACCTCGGAAAGGAGGAGGGGGGCGCTGCTCTGGGGAGCCGAGGGTGGGGAGGCACTTGGGCTTTGCTGATGGTGGTGGGGAGGGGGAGGGCGATAGGGCAGAGGGTCAAGCTCGTCAAGGAGGAGGGAAGAGGGGTGCAGGCAGTGTTGTCAGGGTGGGGGCGGGGATTTTTGTTCGGCAAGGAGAACCGTAGAGGGTTTTTGTTCGGTGGGAGATTTAGGGGGTTTTTGTTTGGTGAGAAGGATTTGCAGAGAGGAGAGGGAGGCGCCGAGGGAGGGCTGCTCGCAGGGTGGACAGGGCCTGGACACGGGGAGCCTCTGACCGCCTGCCAGTCCTCTGCAGGCAGTTATCAGGGGCTCAGAGAATCTGGAAATTCCAAGTGCCCTCAACTGGCCGGCATAGTCCATTACCAGATTTGTGCTGGGGCCACACAGAAGAGGAGTAAAAGATCAGTTTTTTTAGTTTAATGTCTCCTTTTACTCCCAGTTGGGAAAGATTACATAGGAGACAGCTGAGGGGGAGGTGTCTTCCGATGTTTTTGAGGGAGAATTGCCCATTGCGGGAGGGAGAGAGAGGCGGCTGAGGATGGGAAACGGGCTGCCGGGACGCCGCGCTGCGGTCAGTTTCCCAGCCGGAGTCCGCGGGCTCCCGGACCTGGACAAGACTGGCCTGCACTGAGAGGAGGCGTCCCCCCAGGCAGAGTGCAGGCCCTTCTGCCATGGTGATCTCACGTGGGGAACAGAGAGGAAGGGAAAGAATAAAGGGAAAAGGGAAAGGGGACTGCGGGCCAACTGTCTCTGGGCGCCAAGAGAAGGCCGATGAGGCCAGAATCTTACCCTCCTGGGAATGGCGGTGGGTCACTGACCGGTGGTGCATGTGTAGACTGAGGTCTGGAAGGACAGTTCCTGGACTGAAGCCCGCGAGGGGAGTGTTAAATGAGGGAGGGACGGGGAACAGGGTGAGACTCAGGAGGCCCCCAGGATCTGGGGTCAGCCCAGGACCAGCCGTCGCTGCCCACTGCTTCCTAGGCTGCAGAACAGCTCCTGCTCTAGGCTCCCACTCCCGAGTTTCAGCACCAGATAAAAGGAAAAGAAGGAACGTGAACTCAACAGTCCAAACAGGTTTATTGTTAAACCTGAGAGGGACCCCTCTGTTCTGGCGAGCAGAACAAAGAGGGCATCTCTTACAGGCTAAGAGGCTCTCTATGGCCTGTTTTTTTTGGTGGGCTTTTGAAGGGACGGGTCAGGGAAAAGGTGGGCTTGTGGCTTGCTGACATGTCCTCTGGAAAATGCTTATAGCCTAAAAGTAAAATGAAACCTACCTAGGTCCCTCTGAGATTGTGGGTTGGCTTATTCAAAATGGTGGTACTCCTGTCCAGGCTTTATCAGTAAGCATCTTATTCTATAAGATAAGAAGAAATCATCAGGCAAGTAACTGATGCTACTTTTCCCTCTTACTTCCTGTTGAAACATATACTTTATGCACTAACAGTCTCACTGGAATACCTGTGGTATAGTTGATAAAGTATCTGTCCCAATAACTAGACATCAAAGCAATTCCAAGTCTCCCTCTTCCCCTTTAAAGTTTAAGTTTGAGACCATAGAATAGAAACACATTTTCAAACCCAGTGTTTATGGTCTTGTAATGAGAAGTTAACCTTAGGAGAAAGCATCCATTTGCAACTGTTACTTTTAGCTGAAAAATGAATGAATGAACGTATTCATTCCAGTATTTGCTGCATAAATATAGCCAAACACTTTAGATTCTAGTTATGAAGCACTGATAATGTCAACAGTGCAAGAAAGACAGATAAGGCATTTTTCTGCCCTTAATGCATTAATGACACAGAGTATGAGATAGAAATATAAACATGTAATTAAATTCCATGTAATTAAATTCCAATGTAACAACTTCCACATCTGGAGTGAAGTAAAAGTAACTGAATTTATCCTCCAAATATTCAAAAGGCAGATAAAAAAATGTATGATTTTGAAATGTATGAAGAAAATGGTTTTCAAGGCATTGGACTTAAACCTAACCATATAAAAATCATTGAATTGAGTATAAATGATTTAAAAAACCCTAATTACAAGGAAGAGATGATTAGTTTGAACAAAAAAATAAGACCCAAAAGAAATTTACTTTATATATGACCTAAGTAAGTTGAAAATCAAAGGACAGAAAAAGATGTATCATGCTAGCATTAATCAAAATAAAGCTGAGATTGGGAAACAGGCCACATCTCCCTATAGTCAGTTTCCCAACCAGCTTCGTGGGTAATCACATAAAGTTGATTACAGGGAAAAAATATTATTAGGGAAACAGAAGGTTATTTTATAATAATAGAAGAGTCAATATATTGAGAAATCATATTCCATTATTAGGGAAACAGAAGGTTATTTTATAATAATAGAAGAGTCAATATATTGAGAAATCAAATTCCAAACATTCATGTTTCCAATCATACAGCTTCAGAATGCATGTGCAAATCTGATAGAACTGAAAGATCAAATAGGCAAGTTATAATTACATTCAGATATTTCAATATTCTTACCTCAATAGTAGATAAAACAAGTAAACAGAAGATCATTAAGCATATAAAGGACTTGAATAATACAATTACAGTGTAGGATTCTCCAGATTAATAGACCCAATGGAAGATCTCTAGTTCTGTCTCTCAAAAAGAGATGGAAAGAGATTTACAAGGGATTGGCTCACACAGTTGTTATGAAGGCTGAGAAGTCCTATGATCTGCCATCGTCAAGGTGGAGACCCAGGAACACTGGTGATGTTGTTCCAGTTCAAACCCAAAGGCCTGAGAACCAGGGTGGGGCTAATGGCTCAAGTCCCAGTCTGAGTCCAAAGGCCCAAGAACCAGAAGTTCCAACGTCCAAGGGCTGGAGAGGGTGGCTGTCCTGGCTCAAGCAGGAAGAAATTGGTCTTTCCTCCACCTTTTTGTTCTATTTAGGTCCTCAACAGATTGGATGATGCTCACATGCATTGGTGAGGGCTGTCTTTACTCAGTCTACTTCCAGAAACATCCTTGCAGACCTACCCAAAAATAATGTGTTACCATTTATCTGAACATCCCCTAGTCAGTCAGTTTGATGCTTGACAAGAGGATTGCTGTGTGGGAAGAATATTTTTTACTAGAAGTCACATTACTGTGGTTAATGTAGAGCTATTATATTTCTTTTCTAATTAGGTTTTTCTAGTTTGAGTCATTCAAGGAAATTATCCATTTCTTCTAAGTTGTAGAAATCATTGGCAAAAAGTTATTCAAAATATTATCTTATTAATATTTTAATATGTGTAGAATCTGTGCCAATGTCACCTCACTCAATTCTAATATTGAAAATTTTGTATTTAAAAATAATTTTGCTAGTTAGTTTGGTTAAGGATTTATCAATTTTTCAAAATCTTTCACATTACAGCAATCAACTGACCTGAACTTACTGTTATTCACGGAACACTCCATCTCACAAGAGCAGAATACACATTCCTTTCAAGTGTATATGGGACGTTTACCATAAAAAGCATATTCTGCCTTAAACAGGTCTCATTACTTTAAGAGGATCTAAGTCATATAAAATGTGGTCTCTGACTACAAGGGAACTAAATTAGAAATCAAAAATAAAATATTTGGAAACTGAATACAATGCTTCTGCATCACTCATGTCAAAAACACCAAAAGATATCAAAATGTATGGGATAAATCTAAAGCAGCAGTTAGAGGGAAATTTATAGCATTAATGCCTACATTGGGAAACAAGAAATATATCAAGCCAATGACCTCAATTTCTACCTTGAGAAACTAGAAAATGAAGAGCAAATTAAATGCAGAGTAAGTGAAATAAAGGAAAGAATAAACATCAGAGTAGAAATCAGTATACTAGAAAACAGAAAACAAGACAGAGGAAGTAAAACAAAATGATCTCTTTTTTGGTCTTTGAAAGGATTTTTAAAAATTGACAAATACTTAAACTACTTAGAAACATTAAAAAAATACAAAATTGTCAATACTAGAATTGAGTGAGATGACATTGGCATAGATTTTACACATATTGAAATATTAATAAGAAAATATTTTGAATACAATTTTGCCAATGATTTCTACAACTTAGAAGAAATGCACAAATTCCTTGAATGATTCAAACTAGAAAACCTAATTAGAAAAGAAATATAATAGCTCTACATTAACCACAGTGATGTGATTTCTAGTAAAAAAATCTTCCCACACAGAAAATTCTACACCTAGATGGATTCACTGGCAAATTCTACTGAACATTGAAGGAATAAATATTGCCAATTTTACAAAACTCTTACAAAAAATAGGAGAATCCTCTTACATCTTGAGACCAGCATTACTCTGATAAAAAGACTAGACAAAGATATTACAAGAAAATAAAACTACAGACCAATGTTCTTCATGACAGAGATGCAAATATTCTAAAACAAATTATTACCATACTGTATTGAACAATATATGATGTGAATAATACATCATGACCAAGTGGATCATTCACATCTGATTAAATATAATATTGTTTTTTAATATCCTGTATCTATGAGATGACATCTTTTCTGATATAAGACTTATGTTAACATTTTTTTAGTTCATCCATTGCTTTTCCCACCACTGGAGAAGCCCCTATAAGTATTAAACATTGAAGGCTTTTCTTCATTTCCAAGTTGTGAGAAAAAAATGTTCATGGTCTCTTTCTTTTCATGTCAATGTCAGACCTGTCTTCGTGCAGCTGACTCAGTTCTTAGTGAGGGAATATGTCTCTGTTGTTGGAAAAATGTCCTTCCAGGCCACATATAAAGATTTATGAGTTCAGCCATTCTTTGGGTGTCAGCATCCCAGGACGTGCTCCTTTTTTGGGAGATGCAAGTTTTTATTTCTAAACCATTTAATATTTCTGAAACCTGACTCTAAACATCTCGCCCAAATACATGTGATATGTATTAAAACTGCTGGAACTTTTAGTCTTGAATGTTCTTGAAAGTGCTACAGATTAACACACTGGGCTTCCGTTTTTTTTATACCGTGCAGTCTTGTGAGCCACAGACTGGGATATTGTTTCCAGGTAGCTGATGCTTGGTAAGATAGAACTTTCTCTTTGTGGAGGATTTGTCTTCGGTTGTCTCAAAGAGCCATTCTGATCTTTTCCACCCAAATATCCTTCTTTCTAGACCATCACTTGGACCTATCATTTTGCCTGTCCTGAAATGTTGTTTACAACTCTTCTGGTCTTGCCTTTCTTCCTTTCTCTGTGATCTAACACCTAGAAGGAGGTATTACAGTCAAGATAAAAGAGCTATTCCTATAAATCACAGACACTCAAATATCCTGGTCCTCCTTGTCTTCCATTTTGAGACTAATTCTTCTGTTACAGGAAAAAAAATCGGAGTGTAAACTTAGGATTCCTATATGTAGGGGCTCTAATTTTTTGTGGTCTTTAAGTCACCATTTTATAATGATCACCTATTGTGTTCCAAAAAAGGAAATACACAGAATTGGTAAATATACACATCCACATGTACACACTCACACATATTAATTGGATATGCATTGAGCAGCCAAGTATGTAGAAGAAAGGTCATACTATCATCTCACACAGCACTGCTGTAGTAAACACCAAGCCCTATTTGTAGACACCTGATGCATCTGAAACCATTCAAATGTAGCCATTTTGGAATCACACCTCATAAAATTTTTCTACTGTTATTCAGAAAGAGACAAATCTTCTATTTTTCATAACTTTATATCTTCCTCTTAAATGTTTTCTTTAGCTAAAGATTCTAATTACTCTAAGGAAAGGTGGAAAGCTTTTTTAACTCTACTGCAAAGTAACTGGACACTGACAGGGTGACTCATTAGCTAAATCCATTAATCGCAGCTGAATAGAAAGATCCAGATGGAATCAAGAGGAAACAGGCCATTCCTTACCAAGACAGCATAAGGACTACTCAGCTCAGGGTAGTACCAGATTTTATATTTAGTTTTGGCTCAGAAAGTATAGGTCACATTTTGTTTCTTTTGAGGATTAGTAAAGAAATTAACACTGCAGAGAACATTTTCTTTTTCTTAATTCCTAAGAATTTAAGAACATTAAAAACCATAATTTCTGCAAAAAAATATACAAATGTCTTCAAATTCTTTAAGTATAAAGGAATGATAATATATAGTGAACTCAGATTTAATGTGCACATGCAAACACACAACAAGCCTGTTTTTCCTATGAAATATTTCTTGATTCTGAACAAAGTTCTCCCGGTTAAAAATCTGTAAACTCTCTTTTAGGAGAGTTGAATCTGCCTTACCCAGGACTGACACTGTTTCCTCTTTCCGTGAGGAGCAAAGGTTTCGGGTTGGGTTACTGGAAACAACACAAAGTTGGGTTTGATACAATTTGGTTGAAAGTTTGAGTTTTTTTTTTTATTCAGAATTGCTTGAGCAGTTCCCTTAATCTCTCTGAAACTCAGATCCCTTATCTGCAAATAAGGAGAATAATAACAGCAGATTCAGTGTTGTGAGGATTATATTAGATGAAGTCTATAAGGTGGTAGCCCTTGTCTGGCCCTTGTGGTAGATAATGAAAGATGCCTGACCTTTGTTTATTTTTCCCTCACTGGTGGAAAAGAGCACAGAGCTGAAAGATGGAGGCTTTAAATGAAGTATATTGAGTCTCTGAGAAGCAAGATCTTTTAAGATGTAATAAAGCAGTTTTCATCTCATGGGAGTAATAGAAGTCATTGAAGGGAAAGAGAATTATTATAAAAGAGAACTGATAGATGTATGGAGGAACTTAAATGGCTGACAGTAAGGGGCTGCCTAATCTACATAAGACCTCAGAAAAGGAAGAAAGTAGAGGTTTAGATTCCTGTAATAAAGATGACCAAGAGCTCAAGGATCCTATTGTGATTTTCTCCTAAGACTTGTGCATCCTGATGAAGCCAGAGGAAAGTAGTCCTACTCCTTGATCTTTTATATTTTCACAGTTGGTCCCCTCAGCCCTCAGGCAATTTTTTCAACAGTGATTGAGACATGGATGGAGGTGAGCAGTGGATGGGTGCTCAGAGGATAGTTCTGATTGATAATTTAGTTCATGCTACTAAGGCCAATAGCATGGAAGAAGTCTGAGCTCAGGAAATAGAGAACAGTTACACCATGGAGGCGAGTCATAATCTGCTTAGAATACACATGAAATATATACAAAGCCATGTTTTTGCTCTATGCAATTCCAAAGCCTCTAAGGTGTTCTAATATCAGAAACTATCCACCAACTTCTATATACACACAGATGCCATGATCCTCTAAAACATGCCTTGGTCAAGCATGGAACCTATTCAAAACACCATTCTAGGTTCTGTGAGAGGCAGTGAAAATAGAGAAGCCTTGGTAGCCATTCAGTTATCTGTAAGAATAGATTTCACTGCATAATTCAGTCTTAATTATGTACAGTGTCTAGAAGAGTGTTATATACATCATAGATTTTTAGTAATATTTGCATTTGCGTGGAATAAACTCTTTATATTATTTACTGCCCTGTAGGTGTTTTAGTATTTTCTTCCCAAATATGTTTACATCATGGAGGGCCTGAAACAAAGCATTATGTTGATTCTACATTCTTAGTTCCTTAGAGTTGAATGCATATTACATGTTTAATAATGACTCTTTGCCCTGAGGGAGTATGTCCTCTGAAGAACACTCCTGTGGAAATTACTACTGGTTCTGACTCATCTGGATGTACGTACATCTGGATGTACGACCAATGGCATTGTCTTAGTTTCAATGAGGACTACATTCTAGGAATCTTGAACCTTTGTTTATCACTCATCCATAGCCAAAGTTTATCTTATGTGCTTTGTTCTATTTTATGCAACAGACATGTTTTTTTGGAGGGGGTCATAAACAACCAAATTATTATAGAAACCAGGCCCCCAAATGGTTTCGCTACCTCATAGGGCTATTTATCTTTCCAAGGGCAACAGGCATCATGAAAACCTAAAGTGACCAGCTAGTCACCAGCTCAATTGGCAATTAATTAAATAATTCATAAACACTGGAGATGAATGAGGAACATTGTCTCACTGGGATCAAGTTTAGTTTAATACATGATTTGGGTGTGAATGGGAGAGGAGCAAAGGGAGGGCCTTCCGCACACTAAGAGAAAGGACCACCGAAGTCAAGACTGGGAAGCAGAGATGCACATGCATTTTAATGCGGCAGTAAGAACTTCCAGCCATTACTGAAAAGCAACACACACATAATTTATAATTCTGATAAAATTCATAGTCATTTCAGCTTTTAAATTGTTCATTCTCCTCTTTGTCCTTTGTCAGACCTTGTTCAGTGTCCACCCCTTCAGAAAAGCTCTGATGAATATAGAGACATACATCCCCTTTCCAAAATCACATGCTGGCAGTCCATTTCATTTTCATTGACCATCTACTATGAGTCAAGCACTGGGCAGGCAAAAATAAGAGAAAATGTCCACTTTATAGGAACTCACGGTGGTGGGAGACGTGGAAGCAAGGTGTCTTCAGCATATTAAAACAGGGTATAAAGATCAGTTTGCACTCAAATAAAACAAAGGAAATTGTGTATATATGTATCTGGGGAATGAATAGAGAGAGGCAGTTCTTAGACCCACCACGGATTTGATGAAAAGGGTTTTAAGTACAAGTGTTAGAAATAGAAGAGAGTGGTATTCCAGGCAGGAGAAGCTGTGTACAGGCAGTTAGGAAGAAAACTGAGAGTGGGGAGTGGATATCTTTCTTCCTAACTTTTCAAACTAAATACTGGGTAGATACATATAAATATTCATAAAAATATAGGTAAGATTGCAGCACTATTTACAATAGCCAAGAAATGGAAGCAACCTAAGTTTCCATCAGTAGATGAATGGATAAAGAAGAGGTGGTACATATACCCAATGGAATCTTATTCATCCATAAGAAGAAAACAAATCCTACCATTTGCAACAACATGGATGGAGCTAGAGGGGATTATGCTCAGTGAAATAAGCCAGGTGGAGAAAGACAAGTATCAAATGATTTCACTCATCTGTGCAGTATAAGAACAAAGAAAAAACTGAAGGAACAAAACAGCAGCAGAATCACAGAACCCAAGAATGGACTAATAGTTACCAAAGGGAAAGGGACTGGGGAGGGTGGTGGGAACCGAAGGAGAAGAGTGGGGAGAAAAGGGGCAATAGATTAGCATGTATAATGAGGGGGGTGCACGGGGAGGGCTGTACAACACAGAGAAGACAAGTAGTGATTCTACAGCATCTTACTACGCTGATGGACAGTGACTGTAATGGGGTATGTGAGGGGACTTGGTGAAGGGGGGAGTCTAGTAAACATAATGTTCCTCATGTAATTGTAGATTAATGATACCAATATATATATATATATATATATATGTATATATATATATATATATAGGTAAGACATAAAAAATAACAAAACAAGGAACACTCATATATCCCCTGCTCCATTCAAAACATGGCCATTATTTTTCAAGCCCATGGCATACTCTTTCCTATTTCATTTCTTTCCACCCCACTCAGGGAACACTGTGTCCATATTTTTGTGTATAACATTCTTTTAATTTTCTTTATCCTTTTCTTTTCTTACTCCTTCTTTACCACATTTCTATCTCTAAATAATATGTTGTTTAGCTTTCCATGTGTTTGAAAATGTACATAAATGGGATCGTACTGTATATATTCTATGCTTTTTTGGGGTTTCAATTTGTGATTTTCTCATACTGCTGCACTGCATTAATATATCATAATATATTCATCCATTTTAATGAAGTACTTATTTACATTGTTTCCATTGTGAATATTCCAGTATATTTTTTTGGTGCACATATATTTCCCTATGGAGCATGTGTAGGAGTAGAATTTGCATGTAAGGGTGTATTCTTGTTCAAGTGTACTGGTGTGGTAATATCAGTTTTCTAAACTGGCCATGCAGTTTACACTCCCACCAATAGTATGTGAGAAGGTCTGTTGGCGGCAAATTCACACTTTCTGTTTATCATAAAATGTATTTATTACAGCTCATTCTTGAAAGATACATTCACTCTGTGCAGACTCTACATTGACAGTTAATCACCTAGTAAAGGCTGAGTGTTATATTACACTGTTGCTGTTCAGAAAGCAGCTGTCATTTCAATAATTGGTCCTCTGTAAGCAACCTTTTTACCATGGCTACGTCTAGAGTCATCTCCTTGCCTTTGGCATTTAGTAATTAACTGTAGTGTAAAACAGGTCTGTAGTTTTCCTGAAGCTGTTGATTTGTAACTGTTATTAGTTCTAGAAAATTTTCAGCTACCATCTCCTAAAATATAGCCTCTATTCATTGCTAATCTCTTTTCATTCTGGTATCAAGTTAGGTATTATAGATGTTCCCATTCTGTCTTCCAATCTCTTTCTCATATTTCCCATTTCTTTAGGCTACAGTATAGATAATTTCATCAGTTACTTCTTCAATCATGTCCTTGCCTTTAATCCTTCCATTATATATTTTTCCAAACTTCTAATATTATACTTTCTATTTTGGGAAAACATACTTTGTTTTATTACAGATAAAGCTGACATTTATATTTTCTTATATTTAAAGAGTTCCTTCTAAGCATATTTACATGCTTATTTTATAGCCAGTGTCTCCTAATTCCACAGTTAAAGTATTTGCACATCTGATTCTATGATCTGTTTCTTTCTGCTCTCGTTCATGATGCCTTTTTTCTTGTGTGTTTTATAACTTTTGATCATGATGTCATAATCTAAACCTTACCCTTTTTAATTCTTACAGGCTGTAGTTGAAGGAAGGTTCTGAGTCTAGAGCATTTGTGTTTGCTTTTGTGATGCCTGAAGTATTATCATACTGGGACCTTTTATTATCTAGCATGCTGTAGTATAGAAAATAAGTCATTAAAATGGTAAAATCCATAGCAAGGTGAGTCCAAGAGCAAGCACAGTAGAAGGAGCAAGACATGCTGAAAATCTGAGTGAGCAAAAGCCACTGCAGGTCTTCAGAGAGAATAATAAGTGATATAGTCATTTTTTTGTGTTTCAGGTAAATTTTCTAGATGACAGAGTTGAGAGTGGATTTAAGACAGTGCAAAGTCTCAAGGAAGATGAATTAAGTGGCTCCTTACTGCAGTTTTTGAGGCAGGAAAAAGAAAAAAAAACTAGAGCATTGGAGGTGAAATAGAAGGGAAAGGACAGATTTTGGAAATATCAGGAAGTAAAATAAACAAGATTTACTGATACCTTGAAGAAGAATGATACAGAAACAGGAGAGATGGAAGAATTCAGATGATTCCCCAATTCCTTGTTGGGGTAAATGACTGTGTACTGTGGCCATTCAGAGAGCAGGGCTAGGACTGCAGAGAAGGCTTTGCTCTTCCTCTGGGACATCCCCTTACGTTAGTTCTGGCCTTTGAGACAGGTCTGGGCCATTGAAATGCTGTGACTAATGGGCACTGTTTGTTTATTTTCCCCCAAATATGAATTTTGTTGTTAAAAAAGTTTAAAAAAATTTTTTCCCCCAAAAAACAAGCACTATTTATTTTCCCCAAAATATGTATTGTGTTTTTAGAAAACAAAACTGAGTAAATTTGAAGATCTAATTGGCTTTATTACGTGATTCATGAATGGGGCAGCATCCCATCCAGCAAGTACAGAGCTGCTCAGAGGCGTTGTACAAAAGGAAGGTTTTTATTGGCAGAAGTGTTGGGCAAAACGTTACTAGCAAAAGTAAAGAAGGGATTGTTCCAGGCCAGGGCATTTTCTTTTTTTTGGAGGGGGTGGGGTGTGACAGGGTTTTATCATGCAGATCGCCTCACTATGCTGATCAGGAACTTACAGACTGGCTGTTTGAAAGTAATATTCCTGGGATAGGCTGAAACTGTAATTGAGTCTTATTTTGTTATTGTGGGAGGCAAAATCCTTTATTTTGGGTGTGTTATTTCTTTTTTAACACTGTAAATATGTGCCAGGCTCTGTGCTGAGCTACCCTGAGTCTGATGCTCATGGTCAGGGACATAGATACAGATTCCGAAGTTATCAGTAGAAACATTACAGTTAAAATCAAGGGTCATGAGTTTGACTAATGAGCATTTTGGGAGAGAGAGAAAAGCAGCACTTAAATGGCAGAATCTTCTATGTTTTGGTGGCTGATGGAGGAGGACTCTGAAAATGAAAAGGTAATAGGGTGATGGATACAGATAGAAAGATGGGAGTAGATTCATAGAAGCCAAGGAGATACAGATAATAATAATGAAAGATGAAAAAGGAAATATAAATAACTGAAAGAAATCACTGTAAATTTATCAGAGAAATCTAATAAGTAATGAAAAAATTACTTGGTGATATGAAGCTTGACAAATCAGAAACACTAGAGACTGAGACACTTCTAAAATAAAAGGGTTTATTGAGCCTTTATAGATGCTAACCACAAAAAGGACTGAGTCTGGGGACAGGAAGTTTCTGCTTGAGCAGCAAGGTAGGTTAACAGAAATAACTTGTCTGCCAGCCTCAAGAAACAGGGCACATTATGTGGTGCCTCAAGGAAAGAAAGTTCTTTCAGTTCACATTAGCTGTAGATAAAGAAGGTGGGCTAACACGAAGCAGGAAAGTCCACAGAGAAGACTTGTTAGATTAGTTGTTGATAATGGTCAGACATCGCAAGGGGATGCAGTGGTTCTGGGGATCTTCTAGAAGCTTCATCCAAGCACAGGGTTAGCTATGGTCCACGGCTATTGACTGTTGACCTTGCCTCGTCTCTCCTCTCATTTTCTGGCCCTTACATCACTTAATTTAGGACATTTCATATTTTTTTCCTTATCAAGCTCAGTGATGACTTTAGTTAGGTTTCTGTGGAATAGTTTGGCCAAACTATTTAGGGAAGATTGAAAATAGTGTGTAACAGAGCAGATGGCTACAACTAGAAATTCAGTTGAAAATGGAAGTAGGAAGAAAGAGTAGGTTTTAAAAAGACTGGGGAGGATTTTTTTCAAAGAATATTATAAGTGTGAATATATTTATAATATTAGGTAGAAAGATCATCAGAGTGAGACTGATTGAGGAAAAGTAAAAGAGTAAATTATGGATTAATATTCAAGATTTAAAGGGATGAGACCAAGGACACATAGGAGCAAAGGGTACACTGTCATCTGGGATGCAGATCACATTTAGAGAAAAAGGGCAGAAAGTTGAGAAATTCTACATCTGATCAGTTCTATGTAATTCACCTTTATTTAAGTGAAAACACTATCTCTTTCTGTTGGGGCGAAGTCGGTTCGGAGAGGTGGGGAAGTCAGAGTACAAGGCGAGGAAGGAATTCAAGCAAGAGTAGTAGGAATGGCAGCTGCCTTGAAGGCAGCAGAGATCAAAGAAAAACAGAGATAAGAGAAGTTAACTGAACTCCTTCTAGGCATAGGGCACCTCCTTGCCAACTCCTAAAGCCAGGGTCACCTGGCATCCAGTGTCTGCTTGGATCTGCACGGCGGGAACTAGGTCCCTACCACCCCAGGGCTTGGAGAAGCTGCAGAGCACTGGGTGGAATGAGATTATGTTCTGAAAACTTCCCAAAGGCAAAGAAAGGAGATTCCATCAGGCTGCTAAGGAGCATGACCATAGAGCTGCAGTTCTGTCCGGGTCACCCAGGTGATGGGAAGTTGCAAGCCCACATCAGAGCTTTCAGCAGCGCCCCCCCTACTCATCTGAGATGGGACAGAGACAAAGTGAAGGTTTGTGGCTTGTGCTGAAGCCTAGAGAATAGAATGAAATAGCAAAGTAACAAGGACCCTTGCCCTGGAAGAGTGCAGAGACAAAATGCAGTAGAGAAGTGAGAGGTTTATTTAAAGTAAAAAGGTGCAATCAAAGAAAGGGGAGTGTGGGCAACCTCAAAGAAGAGGTACACCTAAAAGCTGGGATTCTGTATTATAAGGAGTTTCAAGAATGAGATAAAGGTAAAGGGTCAGGGGTCAAAGGCTTGTTAGGTGGTCTCTCAATGTCTATCTCCTGTGAGAAACAGTATGTCATTGACTATAGCCAGTCCTCTGGGTAATTCTGTAGGACAAACTTGTTGTTCTTCTTTAATATAATGACTACTCTCAAGTACTGGGAACACATCAATTAAGACTGCTTGCCTTGCCTTAAGCTAAGTTGGTGGCTGATTACCAAAGAATGTTTGGAGTCTAGCCCCCCTAACTCTGCTCTTAGCCTCAAGATAAGTCCTTTTCGTTCCCACTAGGCTATTCACATCACAGCATTTTTAGGAAAATTAATCATAATGCTTGTCTCATGTCTCTGCCCTATCTCACATGCATTAGCTAGGGCAAGTCTCAAGATTCAGAGCATGTGGATTGAATTCACGTTGCAAAGGGCATTGAGTCTGTGAGTTTTATCTGCCTAATTCTTTGAGTCCCATTTAGTGGGCTTTGCTGGCTTTATTCTCTCTCCACCTGCTCATATCTATTTTTTTGCCCAACATTTCTACTCTCATAACTATTATTGAGAAAATGGCTAACAGTTGAGTAAACACAATATGCCAAGTGCATTTCTTATCCCATTTGATCCATACCGTTCATGTGTGGTATCAGGTCCTCCTTCTCCTTTTTCCCATGATGAAATAACTGAGGTTCAGAAATTTGGAATAAATTGCCCAGTGGATCAATAAGAGGAGTCAGAATTTGACCTGAAGCATATCTTCCATAGCCAGTAATACTAATTCAAGAATTTACCTATGTCATCTTATTTAATTGCAAACCTAGAGGATGTCTCCAAACTGCTGCTTACTGTCTACCTCAAGTATGACTCAGAGCAAGACACAATTCCTTGTGCCTCAGAGTTTAGGGGTTTTCTGGATGTTAGGGAAGAGTTTGCAAATCCTGACTGCTGGGAATCAGTGGCTCTGGGCTTCTTTCACTACCCAGGAATCCAGCTCTGAGGGCCGGGGTTTTATGACCCTGGACATAGTACAGGAAGAGAGCAAGAGAAAGATAGGATTTGGGGAGGATCCAGGGGAGGATCCTGTGAAGAGGAAAGTGATACAGTGAGGGAGACCGAAGAGACATGCAGCCACAATAAAAAATTCCGTATGACAAATGCTGGTGAGCTGGTGAAAGACAGTTTTTTCAGAATGAGTACACATTGTATGTTTTGCCTCCCACATACAGATGGTATAAATGTTTTAATTACAAAGAAGTTGATGGAGCAATATTAAAGATAATGCTTGAATTAAAAAATTACCTGTCATTTCACTATCCCAATTACTTTCATTTTTTGTATTACATATAGTCTGTGTGAAGGAAACATTTCATTGTCTACTTCTATTAAAATAGTGACATAAACATTTCCATGTTGCAACTTAGTATCATTTTTAATGAGCCTATCATATCCCATTAAGTAAATGTTAACTTCAGTATTGGGCATTTTCTTCTATTTCTTCATCTTAAGTATTGTAGCTCATTCTGCAACAAACCTGTCAATTTATATAACATTCTGCTTCTGTTGAAAGACTTCTTTAAGATAAAGTCTTAGGAAAATTATATTTAGGTTAGAGGGAATGAATGCCTTTATGGTGTTTGCTATAGATGGGGCACTTATGTTTAATTTTTTATTCAATGTATTTTAAGTATTTTTGCTCTTATATTTGCTCTTGGACAAATATTCCATCGTCCTCACACCTTTTATGGGAGACCAAGAAATGATAACTCTTCATTAACAGGCAAATGGTGGTTGTCACAGAGAATTTTGAGACTAAAGCAGATGCAAATAAGAACCAGAAGAAGCAGTGCCCTGTGATGTGTCTCTGTCTTCCCCCGCCTCACTGCATCCCTTTGGTCCTTGTTTCTCCTCCCACACACACCCTTCCGAGAACTTCATGCTCTTGGGCATGGGGGTGAGTGTGTAGAGGTTCAAACCAGCCCCAAGGATGTGATAAAGAGCAGGCCCACAACGTTTAAGTCAGCAGATGGTAGATGGCAATGTTTTTTGTTACAGTTCTCCTTGTTGAAACTATAATTTTCCTTGGGGATTTTGTCATGTGTTCTACTGTTACTTCTGTTCTCCTAAAGAACTCCCCCCTTTTAAGTCAAGCACAAGTCAGTCAGTTTATGTAGCAGAGACTGGCTCAGCAATCCATTTTCTCTTGTCCCATGATATTTCCCATACTTACTCTCTTTACTAGTTGGCTGAGTGAATATAAACAGTTCAGTGGAGGGTCGAGAAGGCACTCAAATATGGCAGCCACACAAGATGGAAAGAACCACGATTCTGCCTGATCAAAAGTCAGTTGGACTGTGATATGAATGAGAATATGCCTCTATCGTGTTAAAGCACAGAGATGGAGAAGTTGGTAGTTTCGGCAGCTGGGTGTTCACTAGCCTAACACACTTTAGACAGTGAGGAGGATGAATCCATAGGGCTTTGCTGAACACCTCATGATGTTCATCACTAGCCCGGATAGTTAAATGAAATCTTTAAGAAACAGGAAATCTGGGGCTGAGTCTCTAAGCTTTGTTATTGTGAGTACAGAGGGCACAGGACTGTAAGCTTCACTGCCTAATTAGGTTGTCATTTATTTCCAAACTACCTGATGAGTCTGGGCTGTAGTATTCTGAATATAAGTTGATAATTCTGCCTAGGTAAAAGGGCTTGGCAGCCTTGTCTTCAGAAGTAAGTCTTATTCTTGGAGGGTGTTTTTCTTTCATATCCAGCACTCTTTGACACTATTACATGGCCAAAGTGATTAGGTGTTAAGAGTGTGAACATGGCCTCTAGATCATTAAACCCCTAGTTTTGCAGCATGAGTAATCTGAATTCAATATCTGTAATGCCACGAGAGATAAATGACTGTGAAATCCCTGGCGTGGTTGTTCAGCTGTGACTCTGGGGCAAGCCATCTCATAAGGAAAGAGATCTGCCTGAGGTGATTAGGCTGGAATTTAATTTTATTTAAATGTGTGAACACTTTTAATAAGGCTCTGGAGGTATTATGAAGTTTGCAGAATCTTTATATTTGAAAAATGTTTTATTTTGCCTGATAACACATAGAAAAGCCCTCATTGTGATTAGCATTTGAATAGGAGGATCATCTTAATACTCTTGTTATTAATATGACAGATTTGATTTTCCCAAAGGTGACAATTGAACCCAATTCTCAGATCCGTTAATCCATGTATTTATGTGAATTGAACTTTTCCACCTTGTAATTTGGTTCTGGAGTACATTGGATTTCCTCCTGCCCTGTGGGGCTCATGCACCTATTTAAATACCCAAGTTAATGACCTACATTTTGCTGGATATGAAGACAGGTTTCTTCCCTGACTTTTGCCCACATGTTTTATGCTGGCTACAGACAGCGTATGTTGTTAGTTATTTGTGGACTCTTGAATCTCTGTGAAGCTACATCTGCTTCTGAGACACACGTTTCAGTCGGGTCCACATCTGCCTTAAAGGCATTTGTAACTCCTGATGGTACCTGAGCACTTGCTGATACGTTTCACATGGAAGTGGGAAGTCGGGCGGGGGGCGAAGGATCACGAGAGGAATTGTGTGCTTGACTTCCCTTTGTGCGCACCTGCGGTGTCGGAGCCCTCCAGTGGCCGCCCTGCCAACATCACGCTGTGTCCCTTCCTTGCGGAGAGCCGCGCCTGCGTGTTTCCATGGCCCTCAGCTTCCTTCCTGCATCCGTTCTTGTGTCGGTCTGGGTTACACTACTTCCTTCCTCACCTGTAACCGCAGCACTGCTCGGGGAGGTCAAGTTGGGGTTCCTGAGTCTGTGCTTTGTGTTATTGCTCAGCTTATTGACTCTCAGAAAAACCACCTTCCCATTCGTGACTACAGGTTTGTTTAGGAGCCACAGGGAATGTGCATCCACCTCTGAGTACATCTTCAAGAGTATATAAATCCTGACTGCTAGTGTAGCTCATGTGCAGGGCTAGACAGAAATTGCGATTCTTGAAAACTTCTAAGATCTCCCTCATCGCCAACCATTTTGTGCCTTAGCCATTTATCCAGGCCAGCTCCCACTTGAGCCATTACAACTTAACCAGCATTTTCTCTCCAGCAGGCTTCTAAACTTATCTCCATCCAATGCTCCCATTCTTTTCTCCTCCGGGACTATTCTCTAAATCCCTTCTCCTCTCCTGGTTTGCCTGAATCTCACTCATTCTTCAGAGCTCAACTCAAGTCCTACATCCTCCAAATCAGGATAAAAACCTCCCTAAAATTTTTGACAAGGGGTCCCTAGCTATTTTCCACACAATTCCAGGAATGCAAAATCACAGCACTTCCAAGATACAGTCATCATAACATGGCACATCTCACATGGACTACATCTTTAAGAACCAGCTAGAATATACCATTGTGTTCAGACATTTCCAAGATGAGTACAGAGCAGGAAATGAATTATATACTACAAGTTTGTATTCTAATTCATTTTCAGTCACTAACCAGATGTATGACCTTGGGAAACTTAATTCTCTGCATCTCAGTTTTACTTGTCTGCAAAAAGTGAATGCTATGTGAATGCACTGACTCTCATACACAGCTGCTATCAGAAAACTCCACTTTTTATAATTTTAGAAGAGTGGCATTTCATATTAACCAGTTTTTGCATAAAAATCATGGTGTGTCCTCTAACTTGGACAAACATAATGAAGGTATTAGTTGATGTCAGTTAAAAAAAATAGAGTAAGTTTGGTTTGAAGAGTTATGTGTAAACCACACTTGAAAATCAGTCTGATTATTTTAGAATCACACCATGTATTCATCTTTTAAATATATGGCACTTTTCCTATTCTGACAGCAAGCATCTTTTTCTCTCCTTACGTGCTTTTTTCAACAGTTCCTTACAGTGCCTGTATATTACATGTAAAAACATCTAAATATAAAATTTAGAAGAAAACTTGTACTGGGAGAAATGGTACAAAGTTTGTATGGGTACTATGTTGGCAGATCAGCACTTTTCCAAGAAAATAATGGGATCCCAGCCAAATCTCACAGAGCAGGATGCATACACAATGCAGGGTGCCGCCAAGACCTTCCATTATTTTGCCTATTTCAGGATTTGCAAGTTGGTGGCTGCACTCTCTGGCCTCTCTTGGGTTTGTTATGTCTCCTTGGGAAGCGGGCAGCACGAGGGTTGCTGCAAGAATGATAGCTGAGTGAAGAAGTGGGAGGTCTTTGCAGAAAAGTTTCAATAAAGTGACTCTTCCAAACAGCCAGCAGCAATTCTGCTCGGCTTTGGGAGAACTAGGCGGATCTGGTTTTCAGATATCAAAAGAAGAGGACATTTTTTCTGCAGGCTGGTCTGAAGGGAGAGTGAAATCTTGCCCTGCTCTGGCAAGAGAGGTAGGATCACAAGCTGCTGCTGACAAAGAGCGCTAACTGCGCACTGCCAGTGCCCACCCTACCACTGACAAAGACACTGACCTTTGTTAGACTCGATTCACTAAAATAATGAAAGGCCAGAAGAAAATGCATTTGCTTGATATAAAGAGTGTGTGTCGCAGCTGGGGAAGAATGCTGGGTATAATAAAAATGCGAGCATCCTGTCCTTCCCAACCAAATGTGCAACCCTAGGGTCAGGCACAACCAAAGTACAAACCCTCAGGGCATAATTTGGATGCAGATCTGGTGTTTTCCATCTCTTTAGGTAGCTCTGGACCCCTCCTGGGTATACAGGAGGGAAGATAATAGATACAGTAGAAAGACTTCGGAATTAGAAGACAAAGTCTGCTTTTACACTCTCTTGTTATGATCCTTTGCCCAAGTCCTTTACTCCTTCTGAACCTCAGCTCCCAGTGCATAAAATGGGGAAATGGTGTATGTGGGATAAATAATGTGACAGTACAATTTTAAAATTATGATATGCAGGTTTTAAAAATCATTAATGTCAAGGGTCACATATTTAGGCTGTTTAAATTGAGGTCTTCCGAGAAGCAGACACAAAGAAGGGTTCAAATGTGCAAGGAAATGCCTGTGTGAGGGGAAACAGGGACGGAGCTGAAGGAGGCTGGGAGAACATGTACCATGATGCAAGTGTGACCTTCAGTGAAAGAGAGAAGAAAGAAGTTTGAGTGAACGCACCACAGATTGCTGTGCTGGAAGGTCTGGCAACGTCATCTGAGACTCTTCAAACCAAAGACGTCTGTCAGAGGAGCCCCAAGTCTCCTAGAAATGGGTCTGCCTCACTCAGTCAGTGGCTGGGGGAGGCATGGCTTTGGGGCAAAGAGCAATTACACCAAAATGCACCAGCTGGGTCAGCTGTGTTCCCTATGGATGGATGTCTAAGAACATCCTCATGGCTGCCATGTACATTTTATACTCTAGAAGGTTTTCTCTGAAGAAGAGACCTAGATGACAAGTAGTAGCCAGCCGTGCAGAGATGTTGGGCAGGGCACAGCTGCAGGCAGACGGGCCAGCTGCTGGAAAGGGTCAGGACCAAATGAGCCCTCACCATATTCAGGGAGGGCAGTCTGGCTGAACCAGAGTTGGTGAGTTTTTAAACATAAAATGCAAAAACAATAGAGTTTTTTAGGCAGACAGGTAGACTGATCCTAGTTAGTTTTTCTTTTTTAAGTCTGATGTATGTACAGGATAAGTGGTAGCTTGTCCAGGTGAGAGAGGATGGGCAGGACTTGGCGGGAGAAACAGTGGCAGGGAAAGGGTGCTAACTGACCGGCGGTATGTTTGGGAAGTGTAGTTTGACTTTCTGAATGTTTGGACCATCTCATAGGTTTCCTACCAAAGGGGAAAACATTGTTCAAAGGGTAGGCCTTATGTTTGACTGTAAGAACTCTATGGGTAGAATTGTATTCATTTAGAATGGAAGAGTAGAGAAGAAAGGATTTTAAAGAAGGGGGAGTCAGGTTTCCTGAGGTGGACATGTTCACCTTGATATTATTAGACATACTCATAATATTCATAAAAATATTAAGGTAATTAGATGGAGAGTTTGGAATTCAGGAGATGAGATCTGAAGATGTAATTTTGGAAGTTACTGATATACGGGTGACATTTGAATCGGTGATAATAGATAAGCATACATATAGGAGACACATAAGTGGAGAAGGGAAGATGTCTTAGGACCAAGTCTTGAAGCAGCCTAATTTGACAATTCTGGAAGAGATGGGAAAAATATTGAAATAGACTTCGAGGAGACAGCCAGTGAAACAGAAAACCCAGAAGCATATGGTATTGTGGAAACCTAGATCAAAACCTCTTTGAATAAAAAGGGAGAAATCAGTGATATCACACGCCAATCTGAAGTTAAAGAAGAAGATTGGAGAAGTAGCCATTTCATACTTCAATACAAAAGTCACTCCACTATCATCCCTATGATTTGGGCTTATAAAGTTTTCGTGATTGGGTAAGGGCCATGCTACCAATAAATGGTAAAGCCAGGACTCACATGCAGCATGTTATATGTATGTTTGTATATATGCACATACACATTTGTATTCATTCATTATCCATGCCTTCACACATGTTTGATTCATAACTCTGTGCTAATCACAGGGAAGTTTTAGTCTGACCTCCTCAACCATATTGGAGGCTCTTTAAAGAAGGGACAATGTGTCTTGCCAATGGGTTTCGGCCCCCCGGGCAAGTTTACTATGGATTCAATGTGACCAAAGAAATGACAGTAGAACATTCTTGTGGTGAAAAGGTTCTACCCAACTTTATTTCCATGGTGGCAGGTCAATCACTAGAATCCCATTCACTCAGAGTGAGTCTGCATGCAGCAAGCCGGTCTCTGCCTCTGGGCTTCTCTACCTGCACAGCTGTCACCACTCCAGCCTCTGCTCTGCTCTCCCGCAGCCTTGCAGCCATGCCACTGTGTTGCCCAGAGCACTGGGCAGGGCTCTTTATATAGAGTCAGTAACAATGTATTGCCCACACGTGTGTGGTGAGCTAGCCAACCAGGGCCAGGTGAGAATCCTGGCCACAGGAACTTTCATTTTATCCACACAATGGCATACACACCTGCCAAATTCACCTTAGTGTCTAACAAAGTGTTCTGCTTGGAGAACCTGCTTGGAATTTGCTAGTTGGTTAGACAAGAGTTGCATTATGTGGTGATAAATCATACTAGAAATGCAAGCAAAAAGAGCAACAGTTAATAATCGGCATATTATTGAACCCATGTGGATCTTTCATCTCCCTAGAGATAAGAATACACGTTGCCCTTGCCTTTTCCTGCCTCCAGAGGTCACTTCTCAAACAAGCAGAAATTAATTGAAGAAACTTGAGTGGAGTCTCCTAAAGCAATTCTTTATTCCCAAGGTATCTAAGGTAGAATTTTGAGGTATGGATATAACTTAACTTTGTGACAGAGTATGATCTTTAGACACATTTGCTATTTTCATGGTTCAGTTCATTTGACCTACAATTCTCATAAAGTCAGTGTTTTATAACTGGTAGTTACTAACCATGAAACTGTAATTGTGGATCTTTAAAACCAATATATACGTGAAGTGTACAGTGTATTTGCTGTCTGAACTGCAGAGGTGCAGCATGACTTTATCGGTGCAGTAAGCCCCCAGCCATGGTTTCACTCTCAGTGGTGTTGAGTTAACCGTGATCAACCCCACATGGAGGCAGGTGATCCTCTCCCTGACAGACTGTCAGGAGGCCAGTTGTAGCCTGACGCTGCATCACAAAGCCTGCACCGTCACCTCACTTCGTTGATCATGTGGGCCTTTTGTCATCTCACGTCATCACAAGATATATGAGTACAACACAGGCACCACATTTACATACTTTTATCACAGTATATTGTTATAACTGTATTGTTAGTTATACTTAATCTCTTCTCTGCATAATTTATAAGTTAAACTTTATCATAAATACATATGTAAAAGAAAAAACATAGTATATATAGGGTTCAGTACTACCCCATTTCAGGCAGCCACTGGGATTGTTAGAATGTAGTCCGCTGTTAAGGGGGGGACTCCTGTACAATGGTGTCACTTTGAAGTTTAATCATTTGCTTTTCCATGTGCAGACCTGCTGCATTACATGACAGTGGAACCCCAGGTGTAAATGCTGACCAGGATTTGTTTTTCTATCATTTAGTATCTGAAACAGGTGTTGGTGGTTTGCAGATGAAGGATACATCGTCTGTGTTGCCATAGTCCATCGATTCTGAGACAGCCAGGACTTAAGGGAGTTTTGCCTGGAGAAAACGCTGGTGACATGCAAACTGTCACTAAATATTTGATGTGCTGTCATGTGGAACACGAATCAGGCTCGCTCTGTTTGGCTTCAGCAGGCAGAACTAGGACTAATACATGGGAATTACGTGGAAGCATATGTGAACTCAAGATTAGAAGAACTTCCTAATGATGAGAATTGCCTGAAAGGGCAATTGAAGAGGGCAATTACATGAGGTAGCCAGCTCTCCATTGCTTAGGGTGTTGTAGAAGAGGTCTTACATTGCATACATACTTGGAGTACATCATCTCAGAGCAAAGGAATTTAGGTCTTTTAAGGTTTATGCGAAGTCGGAGGTACAGCCTGAGGACAGGGCAGGGCTTCTTCCTGCTGCTTCCTCATTCCCCATCACACGTAGTCTCCAGTACATTGAAAAGAGTATCACACAAACTGAATAATCAAGGTGAGAAGCCCACCCACCTGGAGCAAGGTACCCTCAGCAGCTAGTTATCCTTGGTTGTAGCTAATATTTGTGTTCCTCTGTTTATTCACTCTGTGTCCTTTCCCTTCTCCTCTACCTACTTACTTCCTTTTGTACGTCTCTGTCTCAGATCTTTCTAGCATGCTCTCTGGAACCCATCTTCAATGGCAAAAAAGCATGTCCTATATTCCTAAATGTATTCCTAAATGCCTCTCCCTGTTATAACAAAAATGAGTCTTTTGTTTGACTTGCATTCTTCCAAAGGAGGGATTCTCACAACCTATTTGTCATGTTTTGGGGAGATGGGCTCTCTTTCTTTTTTCCACAATTTTAATTCCATATCACTACTTTTTCACTGTTCGCTTGAAACCTTACTCTTTGCCTCAATCCTATGAACTTTCTCAGGAACATTATTTTCCAATGTATCCATTACATTCTCATATTCAGTTTAGCAGCTGGTTCACAGTCTTTCTCAAATTCTGCCTTTTTGTGGAGGACAGCCAGTGTCCAATTAAACAATGTAGTCAACATTTTTGCTGCTTATATTCTTGAAATTATCAACTCCAATGAACTTCATCTCTATTCTCATTCAGCTATCTACTCCTATGGTCAAAAACTACTTTTCCAATTCCTATAATTCCACTTATTTTTAAAGCATTTTATGTAAGTATAATAGACATACAGAAATGTGTACATATCATACATATACGGCCTGGTGAGTCTTCAGAACTAAACACAACTGTATTACCAGTGTAAAATTGAGACGATTACCAGAATCCCAGAGAGCCTTCTAGTCATTACATCTGAGAATAATGACAATCCCTGTATAGTCTTGACAATTTTATAATTTTTGTAAATGGAATCATATGATAAATAGCCTTTTGTGACTGGCTACTTTTGTTGAACACTGTTTGTAGGAGGTATCAATATTATTGCTTATAGTTCACTTTCATTGCTGTATAGTATTACACTATGTGAATATACCAACATGTATTTATCTTTTCTACTGCTGAGGGTCAGTTGTATAGGTTTCAGTTGTTTACTTCAGACAGTGTTGCTCTGAACATTTAGATACATGTCTTCTGCTGGACATAACATTCTGTTGGCTGTGTATCTGGGAGTGAGGTTGCTGGTTCACAGAGTATGTGCATATTCAGCCTGAGCAGAAACCAATGACGAGGTACCCAATTCATGTGCCAAGCAGTAGTGTATGAGAATCTCTACTTGCTTTCCATCCTCACTATAGCTTAGTATTTTTTTCTTTTATTCCCTGCTGTGTGGTGGTATACCATTGTGGTTTTTTATTTGCATTTTCAGTATCTGTTATTATTTTCTATCTTAATCCCATTTATAGTTACAAAATTTACTCTGGTTGATTTCAGTATTTTGCAATGTAGAGGCTCTTTATTGTCCAAGATCCAGTTGATTTTGGTAAATGACCCATATGTACTTCAAAGAAAAAGAATCCTGGTTTTGAGTGCTGTGTTACATGTGTATTATTAGGCCCAGTCGTTAGTTGTTTTATTCAGACTTTCTATATCCTTGCCACTGTCTACCTCTTCTTTTATCAGGTATTGAGAGAGGTGTGTTAAACTCGCTTATTGCACTGTTAATTGGCCTAATTCTCCTTTTAGTTGTACTCTTGCTTTGTTTGACTTTAATAAAGCTATATTTTAGAGAGAAATAGATTTAGAATTGTGCTATATTCCTGTAGTATTGACCAACTTTTCGTTATGAGAATATGTTTGTTTCCAGGTATGTGTCTTACCTTAAAGTTGTCTTTTTATTATATGTATTATTTTATTAAATTTATACTTATATATATACGCATATATATTACATATATAAGAACATATGTGTGTATATACATATATGTATATAGCTACTTAGAGTGTGTGTTTTGTTAGCACCTTATAGTTAGAATTTTAATTTTTAATACTATCTGACAGTGTTAATATTTTGGTAGAGCATTTAAACCAATTGCATTTAAAAGAATTACTGACTTAGTTTATTACTTTGATAGTTTACATTATTTTAATAGTATTTTAGGTGTTACCTTAGAGGTACCAACATATAGCTTTGACTTATCAGAATATAATACAAATTATTCATTTTATTCTTGATACAGTTAATATCCTAGAAAGATTTCACCTCTTATCCTTTTCCAACTTTAGTATTATTTCTGTTTGACATTATCTATGCACATTTTAGTTCCAAATGTATTAGACACTTCAGAGACATTATATTTATTGTTTTGCGCCATCAGTATTCATTTATATGCAGTCATACTTTTATCCTTCTGGTGTTCTTCAATCCCTCTTACATATCCTTGTTTTCATCGGGGAATATTTTCCTTCTACTAAAATAGTTCCTTTCATATATCCTTTGGTTTATCTCTGTTGATGACAAATTGATTCAGTATATTTTGCCCAAAATATGGATTCATTTCACCTTCATTTTTGAAGATTCCATTTTTTCCAGGTAAAATACTAGGTCGAAAATTATTTTTTCATTACTGTTAAGACATCTTTCATTGTTTTCTGACTTCTCTTAAGTCTGATATTTTTGTCAGATGATGTCTTTTTCCTCTGACTGCCTCAAAGTTTTTAAATTTTGTTTCAGAAACTTTTCTATGATGTGCTAACGTGGTTTTGATGTTTATTCTGCTTAGGTTTCTCAGAGTTCATTGAATTTGTGGGTGGATACCTTTTAGTACTTTTGAAAAATTCTCAATCAGTGCGGCTTCAGACACTGCTTTCGCCCTTTCTCTCTCTCTCTCTCTCCTTCCTGTGGAATTTCAGTTACACATTATCTATAGCACATCTCTTATGCTCTTACTGGATACTTACATTTTTTTCTTCCTGCACTTCAGTTTATATTTCTCTATCACCTGTTTTTGAGTTCATTAGTCCGGTATTTTGTGTGACCGATTTGCTCGTAAACTTACCTAGCCTTAAGTTCACACATATTTTTAAGCTCTAGAATAAACATTTAAAGCACTAAAAAAGAAAATTCTCATTCCCTGGCAAAATATTCCTTGATTTCATCTATTTTGTCCTTTTCCTTTAGTATCCGTAAAATGCTGTTATTATTTATTTTATAATTCCCATTTTTTAATTCTATTATCTGCTTTTCAGAGGTTGGGAAACTTGTTCTGTAAAGGTCTAGAAAAGCTGTAGGCTTCTTGCTTATATGATCTCTGTATTATTTAACTTACTGTGATAGCACACAGGCAGTCATAGACAACACATAAACAAATAAATGTGGCTGTGTTTCAAGAAAACTTTATTTACAAAAACAGGCTTTGAGCAGCATTTGGCCCAGAGGCCACAGTTTATCAATCCCTGATTTTCTTCATCTTTGCATTAGATTCTATTATCTTGTATTTGTTACGATCAGTTAAATATTCTTGCCTCTTTATCTGTATAATGATTTTTGATGATATGCCAGACATTGTGAATAAAAGAACGTAAAGGCCTTCTATAACTTTATGTTTGATCAGAGATATGTACTTGTTCTGTTGTTAGGCAGGCAGAGGGAGTATCTGATTGCCTCAGTTCCCTCAAGGTTTGAGTTGTATTGGGTTTGATTTTAGTTTGAAAGAACCTCAGTCTAGTTCTGGTTTACCTCTCCTATGGATTTATAATTCCCAAATTTTTATTGAAATCCTTGTGCATATTTGTCTCTTTGGTCTTGAAAACTGCAGAGCTTCATTCTTCAGTTTTATAGCTTCATTCCTATAGCTTATCTCTTATCCCACCTCCAAACAGCTACACAATTTGGAAATATCTTAAGAAGCAGAGTGACAGTGTTTTAGGTAGGCTTCTTTCTTTGGAAGATCTTTGTTTTTCTCTTTTAAATAGAATGAGATGTGGATGACTTGATTCTGACTTTTGGAAGTTTTAGCCTATATCCCCATGCTCCGTGCAACCTCAGCATTCACAAAATATTTTGAAGAGAAAACAAGCCATGCCTTTGAATCCTCTTAAGTATCCAAAATACTTTTCTATCCTTGTATCAGCACTAAACAGTTTAGGAGTACTCTTACCCACAATATTGTCCCTCTCCTTGGACAATATTTAGCATATGCCCAAATTTGACACATGCTTCAATGTATAACATTAATGCAGTGATTATCAGTTTATTTCAAGATCTCATTTTGGAATCTTAATCAATCTATTTCTTGTTGCTTCTACATACCATATATAGATGCCTTTAAAAGTATGTTTTTGAACTAGTTAACTAAGTTTATAAAACAAATATATCTTTTTGTTGTTAGATTATTTTGTAAGTTAATTCCTATCATTGGAATTTTTTAGGTCAAAAGGTATGACTCTTACACATAAATGAGTGTTGGAAATGTTCATTGAGAAAGCTTAACTGAGTTGGTTTTGTATATCAACAAATCTTTTAGTAAAACTAACTGAATGAGCAAAAGCAGAAGACAGAGACTGATACTTATTTAATTACTGATTGATTGACTGATGCAGTCAGTCTTTTACTCATCAAATAAAAATATATGAGGGACCGAACTAAGTTATAGAGTATCTTGATGAACAGACTTGAAAATAACACTTCAAGAAATTTAAGTTCTGATGGATGAAGAAAATATTTTTACAGTTTTTGGCTATTTTGATTTAATCTGAATTGCTCTTCTTGTATCTTGCTTATTTTCCTGATAGATTCTTCATCATTTTCTAGTGATTGATTCGTGATTTATATGACATCTTTATGATTTATTATTTATCTACTCTGTTGGGATCATTCTTAGAAAGGTCTTCTCTATACTAAGATTTAAAAAGCCAGGCACCTATCTTTACTCCTGATACTTTTATGTTTAAATCTTATATTTAAGTACTTAGGCATAATTATGACAATGATCCAGATTTCTCTCCTCACCCAACTGGCCAACTGGTTCTACAAATGTGTTAACTATATTTATTCTTGCTTATTGATTTTAAATGTTTTTATTATTACCATATACTAAATTTTGATACATGTTGAGCTGTTAAGGACTCTATTCTTTTGTCTATTTTTTCAGGATCCTTTCATATATTTTAATAATTGGAAGCCTTCACTTTCTTTTTTGGACAAGTTATTTTAAAAATTGGCATTGTTTAATGGTATTGCATTTTGATTCAGAACAAAAGATACAAGAAAGGAGATAATAAGGACAGTGGGAAGAGGCAATATGCCAGGTGTCACTGGCTAGATATTTTTTAGGTGATGATTAAGGTAACAACATTAATAAGGGAAAAGGGAATACATGGTGTGAATGACTGGAAAGGTATGCTGTTATAGAGGAAAGAATTTCTTTGGCCATTTTTCAGAGAATTCAGTGCTGGCTACTTGTAACTCCGGGGGACGGAGGAAATATTTTTCCAGCCTGGGGCAAAATACCTTTGAACCAAAATCAGTCTCAAAGGGAGAAATAAAGTGGGAGAAATCCTATTATTGCTTACAAGCAGTGCCCACTTCTGCTTGCCCGTGTCTCTCACAACCTGGCTCCAAAAAGGGACCCCATCCAACCTCTCTGGTTCAGATACATCCGCACTCCCCCTTGTAATTATCTATTGATGAGGAGACGGACTATTTCTCTCCACCCCTTGGAAACATCTACTGATACGGAGATGCACTAAGGCCAGGCGAGAGATTCTGGAAATGTTGCAATTTTACCCACATTACTATAACTACTCCAAATCTTAGGGGCCTAACACAATAAAAGTTTAATTGTCACTCATGAAAAGTCCACTGTGGGTGAGATGGCTGTTCTTGAGGCTTCTCCCAGAGTTGGTAGACTCGACAACCTAAGCGTCTTCCATCTTCTGTCTCCACCCTCTGACTCTTCTCAGCTCTGGTGGGAGAGAAAGAACGTGGAGGACTACGTGAAATATTTTAGCGGTCAGGTACAGAAGAGGCATAGGTCTGTGATTCTTAATGATTTTCTAGAAAAAAGTGAAATGAAAGTTAAAGACACACAAGTACATTTTAAAAGTTTTATATTCAATAGATGTAAAATTACTTTGTCAGACTGTGATAAAAGTGTTCAAATTCTATTCTCCATTTCTACTGTGAAAATGAGTAAAGGAAACCTTATCTCAATGGAGTTGGGCAGCTCTGAAGGAGGAACTCTCACTCACCACTTCAGCCTGCGTAACCAGCAGGAAGAAGGAAGATAATTCTTACCTTAACAAAGGAGGGCTCTTTTCACATAGGAAATTTATTTCCTGCTTTTAAGAAGGAAGCTCTCTCCCTGCCCCAACAGGAATGCAGTAACCAGTTCTTACAGCCAATGAAACACCTCCACAATTTCAAACCTGTGTTCTTCGTCAGTCAACTTTGTTCAAAACAGCTGTCCCCAGTTTCCACCTAAATCCTAGGAAGAGCCAACCTTCCCTGGTCTATTTGAACTTGCCTGTGGTGTGCCATAGTTTGCTTGTCCCAAATTGCAGTTCCTCTGGTATTCCTGAATACACTTATTTTCCTAGTAAAATGACTGACTTTTATTTTAAATTGATATGTTTACATCACTATGGACTAGGAAGCAATTCATGGCCAGGCAGTGTTCCACGCACGATACTTGGAGAAGTATTGGCATATACTTCTCTGGCACATTTCCCATTGTCCACAACACAATGACATCCCTTCAACCTAACTGCAAGAGAGGTTGGGAAACGTTTTCTTTTGTATTCAAAAAAAAGGACATAGATTGGTGGGCATCAAGTCCATCTCTGCCACAGGGATGCAGTTAATTCAAATGGAATTTATTGCATGCATTTCTTAATGTCCTTTGTTGTCAAACTACTGCCTAAATAGTATGATCTGGATACCTTAACATGACACATTTACTCATGATTTGCTGTATTTATATAACTCTTTGTTATTTTTATGATTAAAGAATTTGATACCCTCCAAGTACTTTTTTATATATTTAACTTTCCCACTATGTTATCAAAGGTCAAAGTCTTTCATTTTTGGGATACCCACTAATAACAGTTCAGTGTTTGGCACACAGAAAATTTTCAATAAATTTTTGTAACTGAGTTAACATATTGAACATGATAATATTTGATCTGGTTTTGATTCTTCTATCATTAGGTTAGAGGATAACTTGACAAGGACGTTGGTAAGACTGGAAGACTGTCACTTAGGAAATAAATTTTTGTAATCTCAAAGATGTTAAAGGTCTTAATTCGAAGAGTGTGGAGATGAAATTAGAAACAAGAAAGTTTCTATAGTTTGAGTCAATAACATTTATTCACTAATTGATGCAGAATGATGGATGGTTTTCAGATTTCTAGTCCGAAGGACCAGTTGCATTGGGCAGCCCTATAGAGGAACACAGGAATATGTGTGGGTTTGAGTGGGAAAGAATAATTTGCTCTGTTTGGGACATGCTGAGCTCAAGATACCTGCAGAATAACGTACCGCAGTTTCTGTGTTCTTCATGTTGTGAAGTCTGTATGGTTCTTTGTTAACCAAAATCAAAATGATTTCTAATATATTTCCTCCACTTCAGTATGAAGAGCCTCCTCAAATTTTAAAATGCATGGTTATGAAAGAGAAATTCTAAACTCCAGAGCTGAGCTGTAGATCACTGCCCCTTTGAAGGTGGAGGTAAGAAGGGAAGGGGTTTAGAAGCATGTTGTGTTAAGAGGCTTATAAAGCTTCAGGCTTCATTTCAACCCTCACCTGTAGTCATCTAGGACTAGATGGAGGAGCCTTCCTCCCCAGGCCCTTTCTTAGTGGTGACTGACCCCTCCCCTTAGACTGCCTTCTTTCTGACTTTCATGCCCATCTCCCACCACCCCCACTTCCCATTTTTCCTACACCCCCACCCCTATTCCCATTCTGATTCGGAGGTGCCTACTCATCCCTCCCTTCATTCCTGATGCTCTGTTGGCACCTTCTTCATTGCATACATACATACAGTTGCACCTTGCATTCTAGCTCTTTATGTGCTTGTCCATTAGCACTTGTTAGCTGCTTTTTTTTTAAGGAGAAACCATTATTTATTGCTAAAAATCAAATTTCAACTGAGTAAATTTGATCTAATTGGCTTTATTACGTGATGAATGAATTGGGCAGCACCCCATCTAGCAAGTAGAGGAGTGTTACAAAATGGAGGTGTTTATAGACAGGAGGGTGGAGCAAGGAATTCATTAACAAAGGAAAGAAAGGATTATTTCAGACAATTTTTGGGGGGAGGTGGAAGAAGGGAACAGCAGGGTTTTTATCATGCAGCCCACTAGTGCTGATCAGGAACTTCCAAATTGGTTGTTAAAAGGTCATATTCCTTAGTTTGCTGTCTTGAAGAGCAAATGTCTCCATTTTGGATTTCTTTTTTTAACACCATGTATACCCTAAAATATCTATCAGAATGAACAAAACATGTGGTGTGCCTCAATGATTGTATTCTGAATTCACCTAAATAATTCAGGTATTTATCATGTGAGGCCCAGGAGATTTGGGGTGAGATTATAGGAGTGCCAATCAAACAAAAACGTCTGGCGATGGAAGATAGGTAGGGGATTACATTTCTTAGACTTGTATCTCCAGCTGAGGACACTCTTTATGGAGTTAATCTCTCTTTACCTTTTACTCATTTCTTTTTGGTGAGAGAAGCACATTATCCAGTTAGTTTGGAAAAAAAGAAACGAGTTTGAATGATTCAATCTCAAATCCTTGTTTTCATTTTTGCTTTTTTGGTCTCTGACTTTCAGATCTGCCTGGCAACAGAGAAAGTGCATTTGGGTTTACTTTCCTGCCCTGAGACAAGATTATCAAGTCAGGATCTTCCTCTTCTCGGCAGGCCTGAAGTTATACATGATGTCAGGAATGCGGAAAGTAAAACGATTAAGTTTGGTGAAAGGTTATTTGCTAGCACATTTTGTCACAGTTACCACGTTCGCTAATCAACTTCATCAGAAATCACATTGTCATTTTGATAGTTATTTCCTTTTTTTATACTGAAGCACATATAATAAAATGCACAAATTTTAGAGTATAGCTTGATGTGTATACACTTGTATAACTATCACCCAGATCAAGATACCAAACATTCTGTTATTTTCTTCCTTTTACCTATTTCACCCATCTACTCAACCTCCTGTTCTTTGTGTTTATGAAACAATTTCAGATTTGTTTGCTTGTTCCTTTTTTTTAGAATTCAAAGATAAATGAAACCATATGGTATTTGTCTTCCTCTAACTTATTTCACTTAACAAAATAGCCTGTAGGTCCATCCATGTTGTTGCAAATGGCAGAATTTCATTATTTTTAATGGCTGAGTAATATTCCATTGTATATATGTACCATCTTTTTTTATTCATTCATCTATCAACAAAAATATAGATGGTTTCCATATTTCAGTTATTGTAAATAATGAGGCAATAAACATAAGATTTTTCAGATTAGTGATTCTGTTTTATTTGAGGAAATTCCAAGAATTGGAAATGCTGGCTTATATGGTATTTCTATTTTAGTTTTTTGATAGCCCTCCATACTGTTTTCCATAGTGGCTGCACCAATTTGCATTCCCTCCAGCAGTGCATGAGAATTCCCTTTTTTCCACCTTCTCACCAATACTTGTTATTTACTGTCTTGTTAATATGAGCCATTCTGACTGGTGTGAGGTAATACTTCTTTATGGTTTTTATTTGCATGTCTCTGAAAGTAATTCGTGGTGCTGAGCATCTTTCCATGTGTCTGCGGGCCATCTGTATGTGTGTTTCTTCTTTGGAAAAATGTCTAGTCAGGCCCTCTGCCCGTTTTTTGAACAGATTATTTATTTTTTGGTATTGAGTTGTATGAGTTCTCTGCATATGTGGATATTAGCCCCTTATCAGATATATCATTTGCAAATATATCACCCATACCTTTTCATTTTGTTGATTGTTTACTGTGCAGAAGCTTTACAGTTTGATGTAGTCCCACTTGTTTATTTTTGCTTTTGTTTCCCTTGCCTGAAAAGATATATCTAGAAAATATTGGAATGTTAATTTACTGCCTGTGTTTTAATTCTAGGAGTTTTATGGTTTCAGACCTTACATTTAGGTGTTTTATCCTAAATATTTTGAGTTTCTTTTGTGTATGGTGTAAGATAGTGATCCAATTTTTTTTACATGCAACTGTCCAGTTTTCCCACCATTTTCCCCATTGATATTTTTTGCCTCCTTTGTCCTAGATCAATTCACCATATAAATGTGAGTTTATTTCTGGGCTTTCTATTCTATGTGTCTTAATTTTGATTACTATAGATACTGTTTTGATCATTATACATCCTGTTTTGATTACTACATATCATGCCATTCTCTCTAGCCTGTAGAGTTTCTGCTGAAAAGTCAGCTGATAGCCTTGTGGGGTTTTCCGTGTAGATAACTCATTGCTTTTTGCTCACTGCATTTAAGATTCTCTCATTGCCTTTGTTGTTTGACATTTTAATCATTATGTCTTGGTGTGGACCTCCATGGGTTTATCTCCTTTGGGGCTCTCTGTGCCTCCTGGGCCTGGATGTCTTGTTTTCTTTCCTAGGTTAGGAAAGTTTTCAGCTATTATTTCTTCAAATAAGTTTTCTCCCCCTCCCCCTCTCTTCTCCTTCTTGGTTTCCTATATTGTGACTATTAGGATGTTTTTAACCAGCTCCTTTAACCTGTCCTAGCTTCTTTTAATCCTAATTCTTTTTTCTTTCTGCTGTTTACAATATGGAGTGTTTCCCATTACTCTGTCTTCCAAATTGCTGATCTCTTCCACATCCTCTGATCTGCCATTGATTCCTTCTGGAGTATTTTTCATTTGATTTATTGTATTCCTCATCTCTAAAATATAATAATATTGTCATTTGCTGATTTTTACTAAAAGCCAAGGAAACATAATTTTACCAACAATCTCTATGAGACCAGAATTATTATCTTCCTTGATTTACAGATAAGTAAATTAAGCTAATGGAAAGGAATGTAATTTTCCCATGTATCATGCACCAAATAGATGGTAGCATGTACCAATATGCTTTGGAACAGAGCTACAGATCTCCCTAGCAATCATTAGATTGATATTGGGCTTCCCCATGTACCCTTAAGAATCTGGTCCAATTTAGCCCCTTCAAGATTTCCCATCAGATAGAACCCATTTGGGAATGCTCTTTAAAGCATGATCAAGGGCCATGCCAAATCTGAGCCCACATTCTCAGTGAAAGGCAGGGCTCTATTCATTGAGTTCACTTCTCAACTTGGGAGTAACTGTAGTTAAATTGTAGTTTTGTTGCTAGAGAAGCATGGACCTTGGAACTATACCGTCCATGTTTAAATCTTGCCCTGACACTTATTAGCCATGTAATGCTGCCCAAGTTAGTAATGATTTCTGTATGCCTGTTTCCTTTTCTATTAAAAACAAAAAACAATATGCATTATGCTTGTCTTAGGGGCTTCCCGTGGAGACTGAATGTGTTCTTGCAAGTGTTTAGATACACATAACATAGAGTAGCACCCCATAAGCTAAAGTTGTCCTGTATTTAGTATTTTTTTCCATTGAAATTAATCCATTTGTCACCTTCAGTCATCACACGAATCATATTCTTTTACTCAGGTGCATGCATTCTTAGTGTGGACGAGTGAGTCCAGCAACATCAAAGATAGCCTCCCTTCTGAGGCTCACAAAATACAACCCTTTATACTGAGCTACAGAGGAAAACTCAATCTTTTTGCTTCTTCAACCATTGCTGTTCCTTCTGGGTCATAACTCAGAGCATCTGACTGAGGGAAACTTTATCTCTGGCTCAATCTCTCTCAAACACACGGAAACTTCTTAAGAGATTTTTTTCTTTCCACATCATTGTCTTCTTTTTTATGTTCCCCAATTTTAAATTTAAAAGATGACCTGTGCTGGGGATTATTCAGTGATGTTGATTTATGAGACTTATGTAAAAAAGGATGGTCTTACCAATGCACATATCTATTTGGCAAGACAGCAGTGATTTATAAAAAGGAAAGCTGGTGACACTCATATAAAGGCAGCTTTCATGTCACAAAAAGCCTGCTACCAGTTGAATGACAGACTTTTGCTATTTTTATGAGGAATGCAAATGCCACCCTAGTTTCAACTCAAAGTCCACCTGTGAAGAATATAGCATCTCAGATGGGGTGCCCAAGGTGGGTTTGTATTAAATGTTCTGTATCTTTGAAACTCAATTCCAGGTTAAGTTCACTACTTGTTACATAATCACTGCTTATGGGTCTGTCACCCATGAATTTTTCTCAACTTCCTTGAAGTTCTATACATTTTGTAGATTTTTTTTTCATCTAGATGACCCATTAGGGAAATGGCATATAATATCAAGCTTCTTTCATTTATCCTGGAAGAACATACTACATTTTGTAAGATGTGTTCTGTGAAAGCTAGATTTGTTAGAATTAACTCATTAGCTTTTCTGGACTACTTCCCAATGCTCGAGCCTCAGTCATCATTGGTCTGGTTTTACTTTGAAGCTCTTCATTCCTTCTTTCAAGTCAGCTATCATCTCCAAGTTGTCTTCCATTCTTGAAACTTACTGTGGTACACCTCAGACGGGAGTCCAGCTACGTCTCCAGGTCTTTCCCCAGCAATGCCCAACCTTTCAGATAGAATGACTGCAGCAGCCAGGTGATCAAACACTGTGGCACTGTTTATGGTGGATCAGCAAGTCCTTTCCATTCCTACAGAATATCACACACATTGAATGGCAGGACATTGCACAAATGCTTCGATCTGTCACATCAGTTAAAACTGAGAAGAATGTAAGAATGAACTTTTATCTGTTATGATAGGCTTGATGCTATAAACTTAATGTTTGGATCCCCAGAACTTCATATGTTGAGAAACTGAATTATAACCCCATCCCAGCATCTTATATTAGCAAAGGTCATTTCTTGCTCAGGCTGCTGGTCTGCAATGGGTCAGTTGAAGCCACATTCCTACTGTTTTCACTCCTAGGATGATGTTAATAGGGTGACTTCTATCTTGAGTCTGTGGTAGGAGGAAAAGACTCACGGTAAACTATGAAAATATCTACTTAGAGGTGACACATGCTTCTGCTCACATTTCTACAGCCAAAGTAAGGCACACAGTATAATCCTCCTCTAAGGAGAGGTGCTATTGGAAGGGGAAAATGGAATCTTTTCTGTGACAGAGAGTTTTAGAAAATGATCCCTCAAACTAGGACAAAAACTCAAATAAGCAGTAGAAAGGTGGTCCCTGCAACAGCCCCAAACTGATCCTTAGGGTAAGATATGTCTGTGTTGGTAGAATGGTTGGGAAAACTGTTATGCAACAAACATAAACATCTAGAATGAAGGAGGAGAGCAGAAATACCTATTTCTACATGTCCTTTAGATCTTCAAGACAAGAATTTTAGCAAGAACAGGAAAGAGATGACTGGTTTGAACTCTTAGATCTTCTGAGGATCTTCCCAGAAGAGCTTAGATAGAGGGAGACAAGCATCAACGAAGTTAGAGAGCCTGCACTCTTCTTGAAATCAACTCTTCCCCATCCTGAGGATCAGCAAAATACAGGATGACTGCCCTGTTGAGAGGAAAGTGCCCTGCATGGTGAGCAGGTGATAGGACTGTGTGAGGGACCATGGGGGGGGGAAACGATTTACAGTGAACAGAAGCACTAGACATTTATGCATGGGATGGAAATTCCCTTTCCCTCCAAGCTGAGAGTGGGTGAATGTGGACAGCAGAGAAGTAAAGGAGACTGAGAATCTGAGGTTGAAGAAAGAAAAGGGAATTCCAGTCCGTGTGAGAGTGCCAGACAAAACAAAGCCTAGAGAAGAGCTGGCAGATGATAAGGAATCAAGGTGAAGGGGAAAGTACATTTTCACTCACAAAGCTCAGTAGTACTAAAGGAGCTTATGAGAATGAGTGTAATTATGAATAGCCTTAATTCCTCTATTCAACAAAAATTTTCAAATCCTGCTATAGCAGGCTCTTTGCCAGGTCCTGAGAATGGAAAGTTGAATAATGCACAGACCTTGACCTCCCAAAGCTTATATCCCAGTGGGGGGTGGGGGGGTGATGGTCAATAAACAGGTGTATTTAATACCGTGTGATTAAGAACAGACAGAATTCAGGGTGCTAAAAGAACACAGGCTAGTGACACCTGAGACAAATGGAAGACAGAAGCAGTGGAAGGGGATGAAAAAAGGTTTTCTGGATGTAATGCTTGACTTTCAAAGAAGACCTAACTGTATGAGGGAAGTTGGAAAAGTTGTATCTACCTGGGCAAAGAGCAGATGCACGTGCATGGAGTCAACAGAGCCATAAGGTAAAGGGTCTCAGTTGGGGAACTCGCCACAGGATGCTCTGTGTGGCTGAAGCTGATGGGATGAGTGGAGAAGACGTAGGTGTGAATGTCAGACCGGGATCTTCACATCAGCTGTGCCACTGAGAAGCTAGAAGCTGACCCAAGACTTAACTTCTTGGGCCTGTTTTATTCCTGAAAAAAAAAAATGATGGTATTGAAGGAAGTGATATCTGTGACCCCACTGACACCTGGCATTATGAAAGGTCAAAGTCAAGCATCTTCAGTGGAGGGCCAGACACTGGGCAGCACCTCATCTGCTAAACGGAGTGAAGAAGGGAGATCTCAGGTCCTGAAGAAGGAAGAGCCTGAAGGTTTGTTCAAGTCATTTTCGCCCCCAGCTTCCCATTCGGCATCCTTTTCCTCCCTTCCTGCAAGGACTGTGACTGGGAGCTCATTACCACCTGAGGAGCCTTTTTCAGGGACAGGCCACTTTCATGTCTGGAAACACTCCCTTAGACTGAGATGAAAGGTCATCTGTGAGGCCCCATCAGACGGCCCCACAGACGGATGAGAGATGTGCCTGTGTGAGGGGAGGGCTGGGTCAGACTGAAACAGTGGACCCTCCGCAGCAGAAGGAAGATGCAGCCCCAGGAAGAGGAGAGGAGAGGGTGTTAGGAAGCAGAAAAAGAAAGGAAGTTAAGACTCTGAGGCCGAGCATGGGAGAGGGGCCTCCATTCAGGGGAAGGACAGTAGAATAAAGCCTAGAGACCTGGTGGATGAGAAGGAATGAAGGTGAAGGAGAACATATTTTTCACCCGTAAAGTTCAGTAGTGCTTTTAGAATTGCAAATATGCGTTTAAATTTAATAATACAATTATGGTATATTAAATGTCAAATGACTGTTACAGAAAAGCACTTAAAATTAATACATATGCATGAGATAAATCCTGTCTAGTTGTCAAGGTCTGAATTCAGAGTTACATAAGCCAGGCTTTTGCACTGAATTTTCTTACAGTTTAAGGTTGCAACGATCTAAGAATTTCCTTGGTATTTAACAAAGCAGCATGAGCAAAGCCTAGTTAAAACTGAGAGAAAAGGCAGGGTGTCAGGCAATGAGCAGCAAATCCCAAATGCTATTCAAATCCAAAGTAAAATTGTAAGCAATAGTGCTCTTTCTCACAACTATTGGCAAATTGGCTATTGAGATACCTAAGTGTAGCTTTGTATTATCAAGAAGTCCCCCTTTATTTCCTTCTATCCTTCCTTCATTTCCTCCTTTTACTGAAAAAATATAATAAATTTATCAGTTTCGAATTATTAAAACTGCACATATATGATTAAAAGAAAGATAAGCAATAAGTACGTATGGAGGAAAAAGTGAACGTTTCCTGTAACCAGTATTGTTCTACCAATTCTACTTTTCAAAAGTAACTACTTCATGACCTGCCAAACCTTTCTGTTCAAGGAAATCCTTTTCAACAAAGTTGTGAAGTGCATCTAGAGGACCAGACATTTTGTTAAAAAGCAAACAATGGGCTGTGGGCAGGCAAAACAAGTATACTTCACACACACTTTCTGTGCAGAGTGGAGCTCCACGAGAGGGTCCCTGTCTCCCCATGACTGGGGCAGGTATCCTGAAAGTCTCTTTGCTCTTTAAATGTGGAGGCCAAGCATGCCATTAAACATAGTAGCCTAAATCCTTGCATTGACCTCACCTTTGCTCTGAAATGTCAACACAGCTACAGTAAGTAGATTTTTTAAAAAGGCATAAACAGCAACACTATTTTAGAAACTGGAAAGAAAGTTGACAGGGTAACTGCCTAGCAGGTGGCAGACAACTCAAACCTAAGCCAGTCATGGGGAAAATGCAGGGCAGGCTGGTTTATACCATAGAGCCACAGGATGTATTTGTGCTTTTAAATAGCAGAACTGGTTGAAAATGTTGGAGGATTTATTGTAGTAGCTGACTGAACAGAAAAATATGAGAATTAGAAGCTCCCCCAATTTGGCCGGCTGTATCACCCTAGTGTGAGATTCACTAGTAACCAAGCTCCACCCTGACACTTGGAGATTCCATCAGAATCTTAGCGTTTTACTCATAAACATGAATGTGAAGCCAAAGAACATAAGGTATTTGAAAAAAAAAACAAAACTTCTTTTGGGAAGGAACTGTCCAGACCTCATATTATCTGACCTAATATTTCCCTGTAGTGAGATAACCAATAAAGTAAGACACCTCTCTTTGTACCCCTATTTTTTACACTGCCTCCCACCACAGCTAACTAGCTGTTTTACTTGGAGCGAGTAGAGTACTTAGCGGGTAATATTTGTTGGCCCTCATTCATAGTTTGAGGGAACCTAACCTGTTGGAAGTAACTGAGAATTCCTTCTTCCTTCCTGACTGCTGATCAACACTTACAGGAAGCAATAATCCTGGAGGAATGTGGCAGCCTGGGGACCCAAAACTCTACAGGCAGGCGTAGACAGTCTTAGCAAATCCTCTTGGCCAAAGATATAAAGCATTTTCCAGGTTGTTTTACTGGCATTATAAATATCACTTTGATCTTCATTTATCTGTCTCCTACATCTTATTTCTAAATTAGGTCTGAATTTATAGAAGAGCAAAGGAAAGATTTTTATCTTTCTAAATCCCCACATTTTCTTAAGTGAAAGACAGCAGGTAACGCAGAGGAAATTGAGAATATTAAGGAAATAATACAATCCAAACCGATGAGAATCAAAAGCAACTATAGATAATAATCTCAGAGAGCAAAGAAAGAAATGAACATCTGTAACATAAAAGAGGACATTACAGAAATACTCAGCAGGGAAAATTAAGTGCCCTTGGAAACTAAAAACATGAAAACAAATGAAAAACTCAGTTGTTTTAGAAGATGATAAACATATGTAATGAAAAAACAAAGCGTCATTAGGTGATGAAGAGACAAGTAGTGGATCAAGGGATTAAAAAAAAGGAACAGAGTAAATGGTAAGAAAATTATCCAATAAATAAATCAAGAACAGTTTCCAGATCTGAGTAACACTACATTCTAGATTAAAAGCACCTATCAATAAGCACCATAGGGGCTGAAAAAAAGATCCAAGTGAGGTGCTGCCGCATCTGAGGCCAAATGGAATCAGGGCCGTGGTGGGGAGGACAGATATTTCTCTACCCTTCAAGGTCCTTCTGCCTAGTCTAAGAATCAAATTGACAGAAGACATATTAGCAGGAGAAAAGAATCCAAAGTAATTACCTGCACATGGAGACCCAAAGACACAACCAAGGCAGGCCATTTTTATTTCATTTTAGACAAAGAGACAATAAGGAATTGACACAACAAAGAAAAATTATATTTGGGAACATTAGTAAGGAAGGATTTCTAAACCACATTTGGGCTGGGGTACTCCACTAAAAAAAAAAAAATGTAACAAGATTTGTTCCTGCAGCCTTGTGAGCTCTAAACTCCCTATCTCTGGAGATCAGGGTGCCTCTTTATTTCCTGTTACAGGGAGGGTACCTTTCACACGGAAGATTTATTTCCTGGGTTCAGGGGTCAAAAAGGAGGATCAGAGTATCCCTCTTGTACCAGTTGTTCCACCAGTTGCTTTAATACAAAGTAATCAATATACCAAAGTGGCATGTTTTGGAGGGGCCTGCTCTTGGGGCCCCTACAATTACCTTGTCTTCAGCCATCAAACAGATCCTGAACAATCCCCGGCTCATTTTAACCTTCCATTCTTCTATAGGCCTGCCATAGTGTCCCATGAGCAGGTGTTGAAGAGGCCCTTAGAAGCCCAGTGGCCATCGTACTCCTTCCTTCTTCATAGGTAGAGTCCAGGTGTGTCTTGGAGCTATGGTTTTGCTCCCATTGTTTACATGGGGAAGCGGGGTTCACAAAGAATTAACTTGTTTTCTTGTAAATACTGTTGATGGGTCTTTGGTTTTACATTCTCAGTTCTTTGTACTTATGGGAAAATTTGAAGAGATTCAGAAATTATGCTATGGCCCCTATTGTCCCAGAATCTTCATTTTAAGTTTTTTTTCTAATTTTTAAAAATTATACAGGTATAAATTAGCAGCTTAATATAACTCTCATGCATTAGCTCATAGTTTTGTAGGTCTGAAGTCTGACACAGCATGGCTGGGTTCTCTGCTTAGAGTATCATAAACGCTAATCAAGGTCTCAAGTTTTGTTTTCATATAGATAGTCTTGAATAAAATCCACTACTGAGCTCATTCTTTTGATGTAACCTTGTTCCTTGCAGTTGTGGAACTGTAACCCTATTTCCTTCCTGGTTGTCAACCAGGGATTGTTCTTAATCCCTCAAAGCCTGGATACAGTTCTTGATACGTGCTTCTGTTTACCTCCATCTCTAAGGGAAACTGTGACATGTATACACAGGGAAGGAGTGGAGAATTTCGGAGGCCATCTTAGAATCCTGCATACCACAGACCCTTTTCTGACTTTTGAACCAATAAAAAGCTAAACTGCAGGAGATGACTATCAGGCAGGTCCAAGATGGTAGGGCAGAAAGGGCCTGAGCCCATTTCCTCCTGAAGCTACACCTACACACAGAGCGATTCATTCTGAGAAAGAACCAAGGCCTGAACAAATACCTTCTATACAACAAGGGATAAAAAAACATGTTAAAAATGGCAGAAGATAAATCACATGCCTCAACACCCAAGAAACAAATAACCCGATTAATAAATGGATGGAGGATATGAACAGACAGTTCTCCAAAGAAGAAATCCAGATGGCCAACAGGCACATGAAAAGATGCTCCACATCGCTAATTATCAGGGAAATGCAAATTAAAACCACAATGAGATATCACCTCACACTGGTTAGGATGGCCAGCATAGAAAAACTAAGAATAATAAATGCTGGCATTTACCTCCAAAGGGAGGTTACTGCCAAAGGGAAAAGGACTGGGGAGGGTGGGTGGGAAGGGAGGGATATGGGGGAAAAGAGACATTACGATTAGCACACATAATGTAGCGGGAGGCACAGGGAAGGCAGTATAGCACAGAGAAGACAAGTAGTGACTCTATAGCATCTTACTACACTGATGGACAGTGACTGTAATGGGGTATGTGGTGGGACTTGATAATGGGGAGAATCTAGTAACTACAATATTTCTCATGTTATTGTATATTAATGATACCAAAATAAAAAAAATAATTATTAAAAAAATGGCAGGAGAGATGGAGACATGGTAATGGTGGAAGCCCCACCCCCAGGACAGTCCTGCAGTAAAAAGGGATATCAGTGAGCTACCAGAGCACAGACTCACCCTGGGGCACAGGAAAAAGCCTGAGTTGGAGGATTTAAGGCAGACTAGACTATCATTGAAGGAAGATGATTTTCAGACCTCATGCACCTACCAAAGCAGGGGAACTGCTGGAACTCTCTCTGGTACCAGAGGTGTTCATGAGAGTCACAGTTTACATTCCCCCCAGAAATAGCTAGTGCAAACAGGAGCAGGAAGGTGTCATTGTTTATGGTCTGCCCTCACATTGTTAGTACAGAGGAGAAAAGGGCAAGTTACATTCTTTACATCACCGCTGCACATTGTTAGTGTGGATGGGAACAGGGAGAGTGCCACTGTTTACATCCCCAACACACATTGATACAGTGCACAGGAGCAGGGCCAAGGAGAACACACAGCTCCCGATGTGATGGACACCCATCCACATCCAAACATGCCTATCAGAGATCCAGCAGTCCCACCAGTTGGTAAAAGCACAGTGCTCAGGTGGATTCACCCTGCCCACACTCCTTCCCTCCCCATCCACCCATTTAAGCAGCCCCTGCTTGGTGCTAACCCTGGAGACACTTTTACTATATCCCTCCACCCCAGCCATTGATTAGCATGGTCTCATCTGGCACCCATTTGGGAGACCCCCAAAGTGTTCCCTTCTTTCCCTAGTAATCCCACCAGGAGCTCCCCAGACTATGCCCCTTTGACACTGGGAACTTTCTAGTGTGGCCCTGGGTGGAAACCACACAGGAGACCCCAGGCCCATGACCTGGGAGCTCTGACACCAGGACACTCCAGCCAAAACCCAATGCCTCCAGCCAGCTGGTCAAAACCACTAGGCAGTCTAGATGATGGATGAGCCACCCAATGACGTAAGTGGGGGTGTTAAAGTCCCCTACTTTTACTATATTACTGTCATTTTTTCTATGTACTTGTGTTAATATTTTCTATATTATGTTAATTTACTTGTGTATGTTAATAATAAATTTAGATATATTGTTTAAAAAACAGTCTACCCAGGGGACATTTCCTATATAAGGCTATGCTTTCAAGACTTGTACAGATCTGCCTAACCTATAGAAACAAATACAGAAAGTCAAACAAACTGAAAAGACCCAGGAATATACTTGAAACAAAAGAACATAACAAACTTCAGAAAAAGAGCTAAATTAAACTGAGTTAAACAATCTATTTGACAAAAGGTTGGATGTTATGGTTGTAAAGGTGCTTGCCAGACTTGAGAGAATTATGGATGAACTCAGTGTCAACCACTACAAAGAGATAGGAAAAAAAAATCAGAGATGAAGAATACAATAAATCAAATGAAAAATACTCCAGAAGGAATCAATGGCAGATCAGAGGATGCAGAAGAAGAGATCAGCAATTTGGAAGACAGAATAATGGGAAGCACTCTAATTGAACAGCAGAAAGAAAAAAGAATTAGGATTAAAAGAAGCTAGGATAGGTTAAGGGAGCTCTGCAACATCAAAAATCCTAATAGTCACAATATAGGCAACCAAGAAGGAGAGAGAGAGTGGGGTGTAAAACTTATTTGAAGAAATAATAATTGAAAACTTTCCTAACCTAGGGAAGGAAACAAGAAATCCAGGCCCAGGAGGCACAGAGAGCCCCCAAGGAGATAAACCCATGGAGGTCCACACCAAGAAATAATGATTAAAATGTCAAAGATCAAAGGCAATGAGAGAATCTTAAAAGCAGTGAGAGAAAAGCAAAGAGTTACCTATAAGGGAAACCCTACAAGGCTATCAGCTGGTTTTCAGCAGAAACTCTACAGGCCAGAAGGGAGTGGTGTGAGACAAACAAAGGGCTGAAAGAGAAAGACCTGTAGCCAATAATACTCTACCCTGCAAGGCTCTCATTCAGAATAGAAGGAGAGATGAAGAGCTTCTCAGATAAACACAGGCTAAAGGATTTCACCACCACTAAGCCAGCTTTACAAGAAATGTTAAGGAGAGTTCTTGAAGAGGAAAAAAAGGCCATAACTAGAGCAAGACAACTACAAAAAGAAAAAAAAAATCACTGGTAAAAGCAAATAAGATCAAAGATGGTACACCAGTCACTTAAAAGCTGGTATGAAGGTTAAAAGATAAAAGTAGCAAAATCAACTATTTGTAAAAATTAGTAAAGGGAATCAATAAATAGAAGGTGTCAAAGAAGACACCATGTATTTAAAATATAGAGGAAGGGGAGTTAAAAATATAGTGCTTTTAGAATGTCTTCAAACCTAAGTGATCATCAGCTTTACAGAGACTGCTATATATGTAAGTTGTCATATATAAACCACATGGTAGCCACAAACCAAAAAGTTATGATACACAAAAAACAGAGAAAGTAATTCAACCATACCATAAAAGAAAGGCATCATATACAAGGGAAAAGACTAAGAGAAGAAAAAAAGACCAGGAAATAACAAAAATACACAGAAAACTTTTAACAAAATGGCAGTAAGTAAAAACGTATTAATAATTACTTTAAATGTAAATGGATTAAATACTCCAATCTAAAAACATAAGGCAACTGAATTGTTTAGAAAAACAAAAACAAGAGACCCATCTTTCTATATACTATCTACAGGAAGTTCACTTAAGATGTAAAGACATACACAGACTGAAACTGAAGGGGTGGAAAATATTATTCCATGCAAACAAATGAAAAGAAAACCAGAGTAGAAGTACTTACATTAGACAAAATAGACTTTAAAACAAAGACTGTAAAAAGAGATAAAGAAGGACATTGTATAGTGATTAAAGGCCCAATCTAACAAGTAGATATAAAAATTATAAATAATTACACACTCAACAGAGGAGCATCTAAATATATTATTAACATACATAGCTATATTAACATAATAAAGCAAATATTAACACAAGTAAAGGGAGAAAATGATAGTAATATAATAGTAGTAGGGAACTTTAACACCCACTTACATCAATGGATAGATCATCCAGACAGAAAATCATAAGGAAACAGTGGCTTTGAATGACACATTAGACCAGATGGAATTAACAGATATATACAGAACATTGTATCCAAAAAAACCGCAGAACACTCTTTCTTTTCAAGTGCATATGGAACATTCTCCAAAATAGATCTCATGTTAGGCCACAAAGCAAGTCTCAGTAAATTTCAGAAGACTGAAATCATATCAAGCATCTTTTAGACCACAATGGTATGAAACTGGAGATCAATTACAAGAAAAAAAACATGGAGAAAACACAAACACATGGAGGTGAAACAGCATGCTACTAAACAACCATTATGTTATCAAGGGAATCAAAATTTATTTGGAGAATAATGGAAACAGAAATACAATGGATTGAAATCTTTAAGATGCAGGAAAAGCAGTCTTAAGAAGGAATTTTGCACTGATACAAGCCTACCTCAAGAAGCAAGAAACATCTCAAGCTAACCTGACATCTAAAGGAATTTGATAAAGAACAAAGTTCAGTTAGTAGAAAGAGGGCAGTACAAAGATCAGAGCAGAAGTCAATGAAATAGAGATGAATATAACACACAAAAGATCAATGAAACTAAGAGCTGGTTCTTTGAAAAGATAAACAAAATTGATAAAACTTTAGCTAGACTCATCAAGACAAAATAGAGATAGGACTCAAATAAAATCATAAATGAAAGAGAAGTTGTAAGCACCACCTCAGAAATACAAGTAATTATAAGAGATTACTGTGAAAAATTATATGCAAAAATCTTGAACAACTTAGAAGAAATGGATAAATTCTGAGCAATATACAGTATCCCAAGCCTGAACCAGGAAGAAACTAAATCTAAACTGACTGATTACTAGTAATGAAATCAAATCAGTAATCAAAAAGCTCCCAACAAACAAAATTCTAGGACCAATGGTTTGACAGGGGAATTCTACCAAACATTTAAAGGACAAAAATAACCAAAGAAGAGTTAATACCTGGCCTACTGAAACTATTCCAAAAAACTGAAAAGGAAAGTTCCAAATTCATTCTATGAGGCTGGCGTCACCTTGGTACCAAAACCAGACAAAGACAGTGTAAAAAAAAATTACAGACCAATATTCCTGGTGAATATAGATGCAATAATACTCAACAAAATATTAGCAACCAAACTAAAAAAATACATCAAAAAATCATTCACCATCATCAAGCAGGATATATTCCAGAGATGTAAGATGGTTCAATATCCATAAATTAATCAATGGGATACACCACATTAACAAAGGGAATAATCAAAACTGTGTGATCATCTCAATAGATGCTGAAAAAGCATTTGACAGATTTCAACATCCATTTGTGATTAAAAAACAGCCTCTAAACAAAGTGGGCATAGAGGACACATACCTCAACATAATAAAGGCCATATGTGACAAATCCACAGCTAACATCACACTCAAAGGTGAAAAACTGGAAGCTTTTCCTTTAAGATCAGGAACAAGACAAGGATACCCACTCTCATGACTTTTATTCAAGAAGTACTAGAAGTCCTACTTGTAGTAATTAGATTTACAAAAAAAAAAAGGGAAAGATAAGACAAGAAAAAAGAAAGGTATCCAAATTGATAAGGAAAAAGTAAACTGTCATTATTTGGTGATGACATAATACTATATATAGAAAACCTTAAAGACTCCACCAAAAAACTGTTAATATTAATGAATTCAGTAAAGTCACAGGATATAAAAATCAATGTACAGAAAGCTGTTGCATTTCTATATAAAAATAATGAACTAACAAAAAGAAATTAAGAAAACATTCCCAATCATAATTGTATCAAGAAAATAAAATACCTATAAATAAAGCTAACCAAGGAGGTGAAAGACTTGTACTCTGAAAACTACAGGACACTGTTGAAAGAAACTGAAGAAGACATGGATAAATGGAAAACTTCCTATTAACGAATAGGAAGAATTAATATTGTTAAAGTGGATATACCTTCCCAAAGCAATTCACAGATTCCATGCAAGCCCTATCAAAATATCAATGGAATTTTTCACTAACCTAGAGCAAATAATCCTAAAATTTGTATGGGACCACAAAAGACCTTGGATAGGCAAAGTGATCTCGAAAAAAATGAACAAAGCTGGAGGTATCATGCTCCCTGATTTCAAACCATACTATAAATCTATAGTAATCAAAACAATATAATACTGGCATAAAAATGGACACATAGATCAATGGAACAGAATAGAAAGCACAGAAATAAACCCACATTTTTATGGTGAATTAATCTAGGACCAAAGAAGCAAAAATATCTGTGGGGGAAAACACAGTCTCTTCAATAAATGGTGTTGGGAAAACTGGACAGCTACATGCGATAAAATGAAACTGCATCACTGTCTTACACCATACACAAAATAAACTCAAAATATTTAGGATAACACACCTAAATATAAGGCTGAAACCATAAAACTCTTAGAAGGAAAATATAGGCAGTAAACTCTTGACATTAGTCATTTTTTTCTAAATATGTCTTCCTAGGCAAGGGAAACAAAAGTAAAAATAAACAAGTGGGACTACATCAAACTGAAAAGTTTCTGCACAACAAAGGAAATAATCAGTAAAATTAAAAGGTACCATACTATATGGGAGAATATATCTGCAAATGATATATCCAATAAGGGGCTAATATCCAAATATGGAGAGAACTCATACAACTCAATGCCAAAAAATCCAAATAATCCAATTAAAAAATGGGCAGAGAGCCTGACTAGACATTTTCCAAAGAAGACACATATACAGGTGGCCAACAGACACATGGAAATGTACTCAGCATCACTAATTAGCTTCCGGGACATGCAAATCAAAACCACAATGAGATAACACCTCATACCAGTCAGAATGGCTAATATCAACAAGACAATAAATAACAAGTGTTGGTGAGGAGGTGGAGAAAAGGGAACTCTCATACACTGCTGGAGGGACTGCAAACTTGTGTAGTCACTACGGAAAGCAGAGTGGAGGACTTTCAAAAGACTAAAAATAGAAATGCCATATAAGCCAGCATTTCCAGTCATTGGAATTTCCTTGAAGAAAAAAATCACTAATCTGAAAACTCTTATGTCTGTTGCCTCATTATTTACCATAGCCAAAATGGAAACAATCTAAATTTTTGTTGATAGATTAATGAATGAAAAAGACACAATACATATATACAATGGAATATTACTCAGCCATAAAAAAGAAAGAAATCTTGCCATTGTAACAACATGGATGAATCTACAAGGTGGTATGCCAAATGAAATCAGTTAGACAGAGAAGGAGAAATACCACATGGTTTCACAAGTGGCATCTTAAAAACAAAGCAAATGAACAAAACAGAAATAGGCTCATAGAGAACAGACTTTTGGTTACCATGGGGAGGCGGGGATATAGGTGAAGGGGATTAAAATATACAAATTTAAAATTATACAAGTAAAGTAGTGTCAGGGATGGAAATATAGCATAGGGAATATATCTAATACTGATATTGTAACATCTTTGTTGACTGGTGGCAATATTGTGAGCATTTAGGAAGTACAGAACTATAGAATCACTATGTTGTTCATTTGAAACCAATTTAATAATTGTATATCTATTACAAATTTTTTAAGAGAAAAATTTATGTAATATAAAAAGACTCTCCCATGCTAAGTCTGAGATATAATTTGCCATCACTGTACACCACTGTGTTTTAAAAGCATTTACATATATGCACAAACATGTAATAAATTTGAAGTTACAAGGTGTTTCTCAAATTTATACACACATAATTTCCATGACTTTGTTCACTTCTCATGTCTATTTATCTAATTAAAAATATCTAAATATACTGAGACATATTTCAGAGTTCACTTCCAGAAAAAAAAATTATCTTCCTTAATTAACCATTATGCTTTTGTTCTTCAACTATTAATAATTAAACATCCTGTAACATTTTTGCTTTGGCTACCAGAGAGCTAAATGGAATGCTTTGTTACTACAATAGTTCATATTTTTAGTATATTTATATCCTTCCCCATCTTTGTATTCTAATTACCTGTGTCTGTTGTTAAACAAAGTCTTTTTTGTAAGACACCTAAGTCATTATTATAAGTAGGTTATATATAAATAATTTACTAAACAGAAAAATAGATATCCTCTAAAAATGCATAGAATGGATCATATGGGAATTGCACATTCCCCTCTCAGAATTCTCCCTCATTTCCCCAGGGTCTCACGGGCAAGTGTCCCTGAGGTGCCTTCCTACTCATCTCGGGATAATAGTATATGGCAAACATTAACCCAGAAGGTCCCTGGTCTAGTAATAACAAGGATTTTTCAAGAAGACCCATTTGAAAGGATATGGATATTATGTGCTGCGTCATAGCTTTTCACATAACAGATCGGAAGGTAGTCATTTCTGAGAAAAGATGCGAAGGACCGAACATGTAGGGCCTGAGAAATAATGCCAGGTGTGGAGAACAGGCTGGGAAAGAGGAGGATAAAGACTCTTGTTAGTGTGCCACATGGAGGCTTTGGTTCCTCGGAACACACCAAAAAAATGATGAAAAACCCACAGCGCACACTGTGCCTTTGCTCTCCGTGTGCCTTGAGAAACAGTGGGCGGCAGAGGTGCAGGTCCCGTTCCCCAGACGCTTTGCAGTGTGTGTACATCTCCATGCTGGCGTTCCTTTCTCTCTCCTCACCTCCTCTTCATTTCCTACACATTCCCTAGAGCATTATTAGGCTTTCTTTTTGTACTCCTTTGAGATCTCTATTTCATCCCAGTCTGATATCATCCAAAATTTGGGCTAAAAGTTGCTGTGTGTTTTGTTCTGTGATTTCATGAATAGAGTTTCGCCTTGCTTTGCAAACTTCAAATGCTGCTCCATATGTTGCAGCCTCTCTCCTCCTGGTTCACCTGCGGCAACCCTTCCCTCCCCACCCAGGCTGCTCAGACCTGTGCTGCAGCCCTTGCCTCACGTGAAGGTCCCATACAAGCCTTCCATGGTTCACCTGGAAAATGCAAGTCCCCAACACCTCTCTGGAGAGGACCCTGGCAACCCTTTCTCCTAAATTTCTGGGACATTTCAGGCAGCTCTCCATCGCTGGAGAGCACCAGATGGGATGGGTAGAGGCAATTCTGCAGAAAGCGCTTGAGTTCGGCTTCCTCAGTGGTCTTTCCAGCTGGAAGTGGAGTGGCCAGAAAGCTCTCTGTTCTCAGCCCAGTTTTACCGCCTCAAGAGCTACAGATGGCTTCCCCAAACACCTGAAGTCTGCGCTGCTTCCCTGCATGGAATAAGGTGCAAGCTGTGACAACTCTTCTGTCTTTGCACAATGCAACTCAAAACCCAGGTTCTTTCTGCCTTGAGAGTGAGAGCAAGAAGGGGACACAGAGCGGAACGAGCCAAAATGTGGGGAAATGAATGTTGAATGTTTGAAACTCCCTGGGACTGGCCAGCTGCTCAAAAAGTTGCATCCGGGCGATTTATATCTCTGTGTCGTGTGGGCGGGCAGAAACAAGACTTTGGAAGCTTTCCAGGTCTCTTCCTCCAGAAACGTGTGTGTTTACCAGTTGAGTTTGAATTGATTGCTTGATTCTCACATATGACTAAGGGGAAATGGCTTTTCTCATCCTTTCCTTGCTATTTTTTTCTTCTTTTTGACTATTACTCCACTGTTCAGTTCTGTCATTTATCAGGCAGTGTAACAAAAAGCCACAGCCACTGAATCGTGTTGGCTGCTGTGTAATGAGTCTTCCACTTGTTTTTAATTTTAGCTGTGAAGGAGCCCGGGGCTGGGGTAACTGGCAGATCTGGCATAGCGAAAGCTTTAGAAGGATGAGTCACGTGGGATAGCTGTCAGAAAGGCAGGCAGGAGTGACCTATGGCTTTGCCGAGCTACCTGGAGGAGGCTACCAGAGGTTGCTTTGTGCTGGGCCTGGGAATATCCCACTGTCAGTCCAGACCTCTCAGTGGCTGGTTGCTGTCATGGGAATTATGTAGAAAAATGAAATCGTTTTCTGATTGACATACGATTTTCACAAATTTCCTTTTTCTTCTATCCAAAACCAAGTTCCAAGCTCCATGGTCCTCCTTCCCATATTCCACGGTGTTTCCTAAGCCTGCGAAGTGCAGGTAGGCTAGAATCTATCTAACCAGACAGGAACCATTTCAGGCAAGCCACTGGGGCTGAGGAGCAAGAAAAAGGAACAGCACTATTAATCTTAATCTCAAGACCTCCTAAAAGTTGGTTACACTGAAGTAAATAAGCCCACTGAACAGACAGACCTTTTCCTTCAAGATAGCCTGCTTCCTTCAAGATAAAAGGGGAGGCTGAGTGTTCCTTCTTGCCATTATCACCGAAATGCTCATGAATTCTATTTACGATGCCACACACCATTCCCGCCATTGGCCAGGCAGGAGTGCAGGGTCCTAACATAGGAACAGCCATTGTGCAATAAAAAAATTACATTAAACGTCCTGGAAACTGTCAAAGTACTTTTGTATTTGTTGACTCATTTCATTCTTGTACAAAGTCTTATGTATGACAAGGGAAACCTATCCCAGAACCTATCAGTTTTCTGTCTAAATCCTGGAAGATAAGCTGAAAGCACAGTACTTGTCTGGCAAACCAGGACTTGGCTGAAATCTTTCTATATTGTAATGGTTTGTTCAAGGGACTTTGGAAAGTGCAAGACAGAACACTGTAGTTTCTGAGTCCAGGAGATCAGATAGACATGTATACAAATAACACAAACTGTGTTAAAGAATGATTATGCAATTTGACTTTTACTATGTACTTGATGATGGATCCTATACCTAAAATATTATTTAAATTAATGTTTATGATATGAATGCAGTCCTTGTTCATATGAAAAAACTGATGTACAGAATCAAGTAACTTACTAAGAAGTCACAAAGTTAGTGAATGAGGATATCAGAATGCAAACCCAGGTCTAAATGACTATATATTTTTATAGCATCCAGTTTCCTTCAAATGTCTAACACTTAAATAGTGCTTTATTACTTGTGTAACAGATTCACACACTCCATTGCTGTGGATCTTTATCATCCCTATATGAGTTGGGTAACATTATAGATGAGGAAATTGACACTCAAATAGCTTACAGATTTTCCAAGATCATAAGGCAAGTGAGTTGTAGAGTCAGGACTCAACCAGTTTTCCTTTTTCAAATTCTTTTTACTACAGTGGACTGCCTTCCTGAAAATGGTATCCCCAACCATTGTTACTGGAACAAATACTTCCTCCCAGACACTCCTCACACATTTTACTTGGCTTTCCCCACCTAACCCTCACAACAAAATTAGACGACGTAAGTGCCATTACCACTCTAATTTTATAGACAAGAAATTTAAAGAATCTTCTCCAAGGTGTCAGAGCTAAGGAGCATTAAGACTGAGCTTTCATCCCAAATATGCTCACTCTGATTTCAGAATCCAAACCTTCATCACAATGCCACACTGTCTCTCAACCTGCTGCCTGCTCCATACCTCCTCCTCTATGCTCTGTGATATACTTGGGGCACACAGCTCTTCGGGAGGGCGGAAGAACAAAATATTGATTCCAGCTAAAGAGATCTCCAGAGCTTTGTGAAAGAAGTGACATTTGAGCTAGGCCTTAAGAGATTAAGTATCTAAGGAACAGATAGGCTTAGTGACTTGTTTAAAATTTCATAAGTTCTTCAGACACAGGTTTTCTTATACTCAGATTCATACTTTTTTCAAACATGTGTACTATAGGCCTACCCAGTTATTCCTTTCTTTCGCCATGTACTTCATTCCCCTTTCCCTGAGCTACAAAGAAATATGCAGAATGTAGAAGGGTAAGAGCCTCAGACTCTCCAAAGATTAGGAAAAATTTTATGTCCAAAGATTATATCCAATGATTATAAAAATATATAATTCCATTCCATGGCGTCAAATGCAAATGGTACAAATTGAAAACATATATTCATGCTCAAACGAACTAAAACCCTCTTGCTAATCAATACAGTTTAGATTTGCCATATGGGTATGTGGAATATAAAACATACCAGTATGTTAATCCAAAAGTGAGAAGTGTCCTAGCAAAGGTCCCACTCATGAAGTGATACAAAGCAAAAATAAAGCTTGACTCTATAGTCAAACTTTAAAAAGCTATATTTCCATACAGTTTTCAAACACACATAAAGCTCTTTTTCATGTAAAATAAATACAAGTCCTGAGTAGTTTTAATTAGCGATCTTGTAGACACGCTGCACCTGTTCCAATTCATCTGCAGAGATGAAAACCCTTCACCCTTTTCATTTACTGACAAGTTAATAGACATTCCAGCTCATGCCGGCACATGGAGCTTTGCAGCTTTCTCGTGACAGCTGAATAATAAAGCTGCACAAGAATGTGGCAACTGTACATAGAAAATCCTCAGCGAGTGTAAATTTCTGAGCAGTGACAATGTGTCCCCCATTGTTCAGGAGGTCTGGGTGTGTAGCTGATGTGTCACTTGGTTTTTCTTAACAGATTTATTGGGGTATAATTTATGTAGTGCACAGTCCTCCCACCTAAAGTGTAAAATTCAATACTGTTTAATATGTTTGGAGTGGGGAAATCATCACTACGATCTAATTTTAAAACATTTCCATCACTTCTGAAAGAAACCTCATGCCCATTTACAGTTATTTCCTATTTACCCCCGTACCCTACCTCAGTCCTAAATAACGACTATAATGCTTCATTTTTACTCCTTTTCAGTATAGAAGGTATGTTTGCTGTTTTGTGTATTGAGCCAATAAATAAGTGAATGGCACATTTATGCATTCAAGAACACACTATGGTATGGGTGTTATATGGCTGCATGTGGGTGTGTATGAGCATCTGTGTTCATGTGCCCATGCACACAGGCTGAAAGGAAATGCAAGATATAATTCATAAGGAGAAGCAGAGGTTGGAAGTCAGTTTATGCTTTGATAGCAAAAGCTGTGAGCAGAAATATTAAAATGGGTATAACAAGATGCATTTGACTGAGGAAAGAACAAAGATACAAGTACAGTGGATGCTTATTGTTTGGGGTTTCTCAGTTCACCCGCTTGCTAAAATTTATTTCTAATGCCAAAATCAATACTTGCAGTTTGGGGACCTGTATAAAACAGTGACAAATTTGAGTCCTTTTGCGCCCCTCCACCATGTTCCCAGCTGTCAATCAAGGTGACACGCTATCTCCTTGTTTCAGCTCTTAGAGATGAGCAGAGGAGGAAGAAGGTTGGGGCAGTGTCATAGACTGGAAGAACTCCAGCCCGGGGCCAGGTGGATGGCGGCTGAATCCAGCTCTGGCACTTATTATCCGTTAAAACTTCCAAACCTCATTTACTCTTTTGTAAAATAAAACAGATTTTTAAAGAATGAATTAACATTATAATATGTGGGTTATCTATATCATCTCTCTCTTTCCTTGAGAGGCACTGCTTCGGTATTCACTGATTCACTGTTCCTGGGGAACCCTATAGAATATAACTACCGTGAATAATGAGAATCTGTATATTCTAGACATTATTGATTGTGAGGATAAGGGATACAGAGATTTCCTTCTAGAATAAATTTTTCATGGTTTAGAAAATAACTACAACTGTCTTCAAATTTCCTTCTTTCTTAATACTCCACTCTTGCGTGCCATTACCAAGGTTCAAAAGTCAGAGAGAGAGGAAATCTTTGGAACCCTATCAATTAGGAACTTGTTTTGCTACAATAAGGTAAATCTGACTGACAAGACTGGAATACAGGGGTTTGTTCTTCTTGCGTAAGGAGAGATTTGAGGCATGAGATGCAGGGTTGTGCTTAGCTGCTCAGGATAGAAAGCAGGGTTCCTAGCATCCTTCCACGCCATCACCTCAGTGCAAGTTCTCAGACTATTTTTTCTCCTCACAAATACAAGACGGGGTGTGTAAGCCCCAACTCCATGGGAAAGGGAGGGGAGGGAGTAAGGGCACTGAACTACCCTCAAAGTGTCTGCCCTCTTCTATCAGGATCAGGGAAGAAACATTTTCCCAGAAAGAACTCCCAGTGAGTTCTCTATTGATCTCAGTGATCCGAAATGTGCCAACTGGCTATTTAGTACAACTAACTTGAATCTGTAGGCTGAGCTGGACGTGTTGCCATCCCAGACAAAACCAAGGTTGCATGAGCCATGAAGAAGAGGCAACGGGAACTGGATATCCTGGAGACTAAATGGAACTGAACACAATTTCTTGGTTTGAGCAGACGGTGTGTAAGTCCCATTTGAGGTTCTGATGTTTTGTCTGTCCCATTACATGGCTCAGGGCAGATCTGTGCACTGGCTTTAGCCCTGTGCCACAGAATGAAAAAAACTGAATTTCCAGGGGTGGGATTCAACTTAGCCTTTATCTCGGTGCAGCTTAGGAAGCTTCCTTTATGGCTGTTCTGTGAAGGATTTTAGCCTCTGGAAAAATGTTAAGTTTGTTGTATAGATACAAACTTGAAGAATTATTTTTGCAAGTTGAGTATCTTGTTAAAAATAAGAGACATTTTCAAATAAAAATGTCACCCAGGCAGAAGATGAGAAGTTGAAAATCTTCATTCAGTTTCCCAAGAGTATTTATAGCTCTTGAGCCCAAAATATTAAGGCTGCCCTATGGTAGTATAAAATTCGCAGACACCAGAATTTCCCAATCAGATTTATGAGAAGCAACCCCCCTTCATTGTTCTATGCCCTTTGTAAAATCCATTTTAATGTTTTATTAAAATATAACACGTTTAATAAAAACTGAATTTTATTAATTTGATACATAAATATGTGTATTTATTTCATGCATCACGGATATTTTTCTGAGTGTTCAAAAAGCTTAATTAAAAAAAAACTTTTAGATACTAGATTCCTAGTTAGAATCTTAACATGTGTGCTATCCATGGCTAATAGAGTCTTTTCCAAGATTCCATAAAAATATCAACAAAATTAAATAATTTAGAAATATCTTTTAATCTCCTGCAATTTAAGGACAAAAGAAAACTCAGGCCAAAATATGGCCATCATGCTTGCTTATAAGACTGATAATTTAGGCTTGGAAGAAGTAACATGTTTTTTTATGGGCCGCCACCTGAACTAAAATACTCATCCAGCCAGGAAAATGATAGCGAAAGCCTCTGACAAATTGCATTGTTCATCCCTTGCTGAAGGTCAGAGAAGACTATTTAAGTGCAAAAATAGGCAGCTACCTCTTCTTTCCTGTACCCACTTCCACATCATCGTGACTGTTTCCTGGACCTAAAGATATATCATTGAACAGAATAGCATGGTGGCCAGTATCTAAGGTCCACAGAACCTGAGTTAAACCCCAGCTCCACCACTTACTAGCTTAGACACTTGACTTAGGCTCCTTAATTATTAACTTTCTCTTCTGTAAAATGGGAATAACAACAGCAACTATTTCAAAGAGTTGTGATTCTTACTTGAGAGAGTATACACAGCATAGTTAGCCCAAGCTCAAGAATCCACATGCAAAATACTCAATAGCTGTTCTTATTTACTATCTTTCAAATGCTATTATGCCTCTTGCTGCCATCTCATACACACAAGGAGGGAGGAAAGATAAAAGAGAGAAGTGGAGGAAGAGGGCAAGGGAGGAAGATAGAGATTATATAATCTGAAATTGAGCTGAGATGCAAGGGGTAGATTGTAGTCTGAAAAGTGGGACATTCATTGCTTGACATGTATTATCCTGATTCTCCTTAATAAACATGAACAGCAGGAGTCCTTCCTGCAAATCTTGAGGTTCTCAAGATGTTTTTGCTCTCTTGAATACATTACACTAAGCATTACAGATTGAACATGTTTCCTTACCACACTGTGGAAAGAGAAACATTGGAGCCTAAGAAAAGTCCCTATAGAAATGCGAGCTAGGCAAACAAACAAAAACAAACAGGTGGTTAAAGTGTCAATGAAACAAGAACAAGGATTCATAGATAAAGCAAAGACTCAGGTAAAGACTAATACAAAGAGAAGGTAAGGTACAAAATTACTTTTAAGCTCAAAGAAGTGGTTCTCAACTGAAAGTGGCTTTGCACTCTTTCTCCCCGTGGGGATTATTTGGCAATGTCTGGGAACAATTTTGATAGTCACAATTTAAGGGATACTGCTGGCATCTAGTGGATAACAGGCCAGGGATGCTGCTCAGTGTTACATAATGCATAGGCCAGATGTGAGGCCCAAATGCCAGTAGTGCTGGGGTTGAAAAACCCTGCTCTATAGGATGACTGATAGTAGAAATCAGAGGTATCAGTCATCGGAAGTGACCCTTCAGGGAATTGAAACACACAGAAGCTGAGATTAAAGAGCCATGCACTAATTCAAAAGAAAAACAGAAAATGGCTAGAAAGAATATATTACATATAGAAGAGGTGAGATCCAACCTATGAAGAATAGGTATGTATGAAAAAAATGAATAAAGACATAGAGGTATATAAGAGATAAAAATTTACCAAAATAGAAAGACCAATTTGATCTAGGTAAGAAGTCATCTTCCTGTTTGGAACAAGGTGCTGGAAAATCCAGGTATAAAACAAGGATAAATCCTGTAGAGCATGGTTCCTCAACCCTGTAACTATTGGCATCTGGGCCAGATGATTGTTTGTTGTGAGGGACTCTCCTGTGCACTGTATACTATTAAGCAATATCCCCAGCCTCTTACCCACTAGATGCCAGGAGCAACCCTCAAGTGGGATCCAGATATATTCCTTAAGTAAAATCCAAGCTGCCATCAGATTTCTCCTGCCCAGTGTAAAATACCAAAAACAAGAAAACCAACACCCCACAAATGAACAACAACCCTGGAGCAGTGTGCACAGAAATTTAAGGAAAAAGACTTCAATAAAATACATGTATACCCAATAAATAGCCATTCTCAGATATGTAAAGAAAAGTACTATAATTCCAAGTTTCAATTCAGAATATATGTAAAATCCAAGCAAACAAAAAAAATAAAAAAATAATAATATAGCCTGATATAAAAATCCTAGCCAAGTATTAGCAACAGATAAACTATCTTTATAATTATTTAAATTTTGGCAATAAGGGAGAATTCAAATATTAAACTTATTCTTGGAAGTTAAATGTTATACACAACTTTTATGAACAGTGATCTGTATCTAAAATTTCAAAATGGAATAACAAAGGCTAAACTTACCTGAAATGATTAATACAAAAGGCAATATTTATTCATGACCTTTATGATTTTAGAAATATTAGGAATGAGTTTTTGCAAATCAAATTGTCTTTACAGTTCTACTTAAAAATGATTCATTCTTTCATAATCACTTCTAATTTCTGAAATTAATCACTTAATATTGTAGCAGGAGAAAGGACAGCATAAGTGTCTTTTTTTAAAATCACAAAACAATATGACAGATAAGCCAAAATTCATCAGTGTATTTTTAACTTTCAGATTATGCTGGATAAAGAGTTTTCCATTGAAAAACAATAATAATCCCATAATGAAGACAAGTCTTTATGCAGGAAATTATTTTTTCTTCAGTACATAAAATAAAGCCTATTATGAATACAAGGCCAAATTGACAGAAATGTTCAGCCATTTAATGGATAAGTAGTTTAAAAGAAAGAAATTTATAAAAGCTAGAAAATAAAATATCTTCAAACTTTGCATTCTTATATACAGAACACAATAGTTAATAAAGTACAATTAAAATTCCTTAACAACAAAAGTTATATACCCTACACACCTACACAGTACATCTTTTTAAGAACTTACAAAATGGTTACTTTAAAAAATCATATTTTAGACAAATTAAACACTAAACTATTAGAAAAATATAAAGCAACCATACAAGACTCCCTGACATCAAATGAAACACATTATTAGAAAGTACTCATAAAAGTTTAAAAGAATAAAACAAATTAAGAAAAATACAGATTTGTTATAAATAATCCTAATAAATGAGGGGGGAAAATTTCAAATTCTATGTAGCAACCAAAGAATTATTTTTATCAAAATTTGTAGAATGTATCCAAAATTAAGCTCAAAGGCAAATGTATAGCCCTAACCATTTCATTATTCATTAACAAATAATAATAAACTAAGCTTCTAACTTCCACAAAATAATACAGCAGCTGAAAAAAATATCAAAATTAGTTGATTTGATATATTCAAAAACAACATTTGAAAAATAAATTTACTGTCTGGATAATAAAGAACATAATGAAATAAACAGGCAACTAACTTGCTGTTTTAATTAAGAAAAAAGAGCAAAATCACAAATGTATGGTAAATTGAAAGAGCTATTTCAACAGTGGTTATTAAAAGAATAAGAAAATTTTAAGTAAAAATTTATGCTAACAAATTAAAAAACCTTAGTGAAAAGGTGCTTTTACAAAAGATACTTTTTTAACTGGTGAAAATAATTCAACAAATCTTACAAAACAAAAATATCTAATACCTATTGGAAAAAATGAAAAGTAATCAAAGCCTTACTTGGCTATAGTAGTTTTACTAAGGATTCCTTTTAGATGATTAATTAAAGAATTCTAATACCAGGTCAAATTCCATCACTTGGTAAAAGATAGAAAGATTATCAAATTATTTTATGGTGTAAATATCACCCTGAGAAGCAAACCATAATTAACATAACCCATAACTGTAGGCCAGTAAAATTTTTTAATGCAGTTACAAAAATTCTAAATAAATTACAGACAAATAGCATATTAGTGGAAGAATTTATGACAACCAGGATTTATTTCATTATTGATATTAGGGAATTAGTTTTTAAAATGATCATGTATAAATGTATTTCTTCAATGTGACATCTATTCTAATGACTTCTAAGTCATTAAAGCTAATAGTATAGTTACTGGAAAATACTAGAAAAGCATTTTTATTTAAATAATCATTATGAAAATATTGCCTCCTATCTCTATGGCTATCGTTTTAAAACACCAACCAGAGAAGGAGATGTAAAACACAAATAAAATCTGTAGCTATTGGTAATGAGTAGACAAATATCAATATTTATGAGTTGGTTCTGTGCAAATGGAAGCTAATTAACTGAAATATGATTCAAGGTATTATAAAATGAGTCAAAACTTTTCCAGTGCAACAGAAATAACAAATTGGAAGATGCAAAGGGAAAATATGTTGCTCATGAGAGCAAATAACATAGGCTGCATGGAACAACTTGCTAAGAAATGTGGAACTTAATAGAAATTATGCCAAAACTACTAGGCAGATAAACATGATGAGATATACTATGTTTCTAGATGGGAATATCTAATATTGTAAGGGTGTTATGTCTCCCTAAATTGGTATATAGGTTTAAAATAATTCTGACCAAGATTTAAATTAGATTATGTCAAGGACAGGAGGTTTATGAAGCTATTTGTAAGTTTGTTTAAAACAGAAAGTCACCGTAAGTGACGAAGAATTACCCAGGTCTTAATGGATATATAATTATAAAAATCACAACAACTAGTTGTAACTGATGTAAGAATAAGAACACGTGTTAATTGAATATACTAGTTGGCCTTAAACTACTCTACAGAAATTATTAGAATCTAATTATGATAAAGAAACCAACATATGTAGGGAGCCAACATGGCGGCATGAGTAGGACAGTGGGAATGCCTCCCAAAAAACATATATATTTTTTGAAAATACAACAAATACAACAAATCCTAAAAGAGAGACCAGAAGACACAGGACAACAGCCAGACTACATGCACACGTGCGAGAGCCCAGCGCCTGGTGAAAGGGGTAAGATACAAGCCCCGGCCCGGCGGGACCCGAGCGCCCCTCCCCCCAGCTCCCGGCGGGAGGGAGAGGGAGCCCAGGACTGCTGAACACCCAGCCCCAGCCACCCGCACCAGAGCGCAGACACAGTGCATGTGTGGAGGCTGGAAACTAGGGAAATAGGGCAGCGAGACCTCTGAGCGGGTTGCGAAGCTGATGCCCCTGTGACAAAGAAAAGCGGGGGCTTTTTGAAAGTCTTAAAGGGACGGGGACTTAACAGCTAGACAGAAACAACACAGGCCACAGCCCACTGGCTGGAAATTACAGGGAAAACCGGGCGCACTAACCCCCTGGGCAACAGCTCTGAGACCCCTCACGGAGGTAAACAACCAAATAGCCCCCCCCCATCCATTACCCCTCCAGGTGCTGCAAAAGCAGAGAAACAGCCTAAGGCAAACCCCGCCCACAGAAAGGGAGATCCATCCATATCGGACGGGCAAGACACAAAGACCCAGCCTACACGCAATTACCCAACACAAGCCACTAGGGGTCGCAGCTGTCCCAGTAAAGAAAGGCAAGTAAAAAGTGAAAAGTTTGGCCCTCCCAGCTGATAGCCAATAGCACCTGTCAACATGAAAAGGCAAAAAAATATGATCCAGACAAGACTAACCCAGACAGTTTCAGCATCTGCTACATCTTCCCCTGAGAAGGAATCTGGGGAGATAGATTTAACCAGTCTTCCTGAAAAAGAATTCAAAACAAAAGTCATAACCATGCTGATGGACTTGCAGAGAAATATGCAAGAACTAAGGAAGGAGAATTCAGAAATAAAACAAGCTCTGGAAGGACTTCAAAACAGAATGGACGAGATGCAAGAGACCATTAATGGAATAGAAAACAGAGAACAGGAACGCAGAGAAGCTGATGCAGAGAGAGATAAAAGGATCTCCAGGAATGAAACAATTTTAAGAGACCTGAGTGACCAATCAAAATGGAACAATATTCGCATTATAGGGGTACCAGAAGAAGAAGAGAGAGAAAAAGGGATAGAAAGTGTCTTTGAAGAAATAATTGCCGAAATCTTCCCCAAACTAGGGGAAGAAATGGCCTCTCAGACCACAGAGGTACACAGAACTCCCATGACAAGGGATCCAAGGAGGGCAACACCAAGACACATAATAATTAAAATGGCAAAGATCAAAGACAAGGACAAAGTATTAAAGGCAGCCAGAGAGAAAAAAAAAGGTTACCTACAAAGGAAAACCCATCAGGCTATCATCAGACTTCTCAACAGAAACCCTACAAGCCAGAAGAGAATGGCATGATATACTTAATGCAATGAAACAGAAGGGCCTCAAACCAAGAATACTGTATCCAGCACAAATATCATTTAAATATGAAGGAGGGATTAAACAATTCCCAGACAAGCAAAAGTTGAGGGAATTTGCCTCCCACAAACCACCTCTACAGGGCGTCCTACAGGGACTGCTCTAGATGGGAGCACTCCTAAAAAGAGCACAGAACAAAACACCCAACATATGAAGAAGGGAGGAGGAGGAATAAGAAGGGAGAGAAATAAAGAATCATCAGACCACGTTTATAATAGCTCAACAAGCGAGTTAAGTTACACAGTAAGATGGTAAAGAAGCTAACCCTGAACCTTTGGAAACCACAAACTTAAAGCCTGCAATGGCAATTAGTTCATACCTTTCAATAATCACCCTAAATGTAAATGGACTGAAAGCACCAATCAAAAGACACAGAGTAATAGAATGGATAAAAAAGCAAGATCCATCCATATGCTGCTTACAAGAGACTCACCTCAAACCCAAAGACATGCACAGACTTAAAGTCAAGGGATGGAAAAAGATATTTCATGCAAACAACAGAGAGAAGAAAGCAGGTGTTGCAATTCTGGTATCAGACAACACAGACTTCAAAATAAAGAAAGTAACAAAAGACAAAGAAGGACATTACATAATGATAAAGGGCTCAGTCCAACAAGAGGATATAACCATTATAAATATATATGAACCCAATAGAGGAGCACCAACATACCTGAAACAAATACTAACAGAACTAAAGGAGGAAATAGAATACAATGCATTCATTCTAGGAGAATTCAACACACAACTCACTCCAGAGGAGAGATCGACCAGACAGAAAATAAGTAAGGACACAGAGGCACTGAACAACACACTAGAACAGATGGACCTAATAGACATCTACAGAACTGTACAGCCAAAAGCAACAGGATACACATTCTTCTCAAGTGCACATGGAACATTCTCCAGAATAGACCACATACTAGGCCACAAAAAGAGCCTCAGTAAATTCCAAAAGATTGAAATCCTACCAACCAACATTTCAGACCACAAAGGCATAAAAATAGAAATAAACTGTACAAAGAAAGCAAAAAAGATCACAAACACATGGAGGCTTAACAACACGCTCCTAAATAATCAATGGATCAATGACCAAATCAAAATGGAGATCCAGCAATATATGGAAACAAACGACAACAATAACACTAAGCCCCAACTTCTGTGGGACACAGCAAAAGCAGTCTTAAGAGGAAAGTATATAGCAATCCAAGCATATTAAAAAAAGGAAGAACAATCCCAAATGAATGGTCTAATGTCACAATTATCAAAATTGGAAAAAGAAGAACATATGAAGCCTAAGGTTAGCAGAAGGAGGGACATAATAAAGATCAGAGAAGAAATAAATAAAATTGAGAAGAATAAAACAATAGCAAAAATCAATGAAACCAAGAGCTGGTACTTCGAGAAAATAAACAAAATAGATAAGCCTCTAGCCAGACTTATTAAGAAGAAAAGAGAGTCAACACAAATCAACAGTATCAGAAACAAGAAAGGAAAAATCACGACGGACCCCACAGAAATACAAAGAATTATTAGAGAATACTATGAAAACCTATATGCTAACAACCTGGGAAAACTAGGAGAAATGGACAACTTCCTAGAAAAATACAACCTTCCAAGACTGACCCATAAAGAAACAGAAAATCTAAACAGACCAATTACCAGCAATGAAATTGAAGCGGTAATCAAAAAACTACCAAAGAACAAAACCTCCGGGCCAGATGGATTTACCTCGGAATTTTATCAGACATACAGGGAAGACATAATACCCATTCTCCTTAAAGTTTTCCAAAAAATAGAAGAGGAGGGGATACTCCCAAACTCATTCTATGAAGCTAACATCACCCTAATACCAAAACCAGGCAAAGACAACACCAAAAAAGAAAACTACAGACCAATATCCCTGATGAACGTAGATGCAAAAATACTCAACAAAATATTAGCAAACTGAATTCAAAAATACATCAAAAGGATCGTACACCATGACCAAGTGGGATTCATCCCAGGGATGCAAGGATGGTACAACATTCGAAAGTCTATCAACATCATCCACCACATCAACAAAAAGAAAGACAAAAACCACATGATCATCTCCATAGATGCTGAAAAAGCATTCGACAAAGTTCAACATCCATTCATGATAAAAACTCTCAGCAAAATGGGAAGAGGGCAAGTACCTCAACATAATAAAGGCCATCTATGATAAACCCACAGCCAACATTATATTGAACAGCGAGAAGCTGAAAGCTTTTCCTCTGAGATCGGGAACTAGACAGGGATGCCCACTCTCCCCACTGTTATTTAACATAGTACTGGAGGTCCTAGCCATGGCAATCAGACAAAACAAAGAAATACAAGGAATCCATATCAGTAAAGAAGAAGTTAAACGGTCACTATTTGCAGAAGACATAACTGTACATAAAAAACCCTAAAGACTCCACCCCAGAACTACTAGAAATGATATCGGAATACAGCAAAGTTGCAGGATACAAAATCAACACACAGAAATCTGTGGCTTTCCTATACACCAACAATGAACCAACAGAAAGAGAAATCAGGAAAACAACTCCATTCACAATTGCATCAAAAAAAAATACCTAGGAATAAACCTAACCAAAGAACTGAAAGACTTATACTCTGAAAACTACAAGTCACTCTTAAGAGAAATTAAAGGGGACAGCAACAGATGGAAACTCATCCCATGCTCGTGGTTTGGAAGAATTAATTTCGTCAAAATGGCCATCCTGCCCAAAGCAATATACAGATTTGATGCAATCCCTATGAAACTACCAGCAACATTCTTCAATGAACTGGAACAGATAATTCAAAAATTCATATGGAAACACCAAAAACCCCGAATAGCCAAAGCAATCCTGATAAAGAAGAATAAAGTAGGGGGGATATCACTCCCCAACTTCAAGCTCTATTATAAAGCCATAGTAATCAAGACAATTTGGTACTGGCACAAGAACAGAGCCTCAGACCAATGGAACAGACTAGAGAATCCAGACATTAACCCAGACATATATGGTCAATTAATATTTGACAAAGGAGCCATGGACATACAATGGCGAAATGACAGTCTCTTCAACAGATGGTGCTGGCAAAACTGGACAGCTACACATTGGAGAATGAAACTGGACTACTGTCTAACCCCATATACAAAAGTAAACTCAAAATGGATCAAAGACCTGAATGTAAGTCAAGAAACCATTAAACTCTTGGAAAAAAACATAGGCAAAAACCTCTTAGACATAAACATGAGTGACCTCTTCTTGAACATATCTCCCTGAGGAAGGAAAACAACAGAAAAAATGAACAAGTGGGACTATATTAAGCTGAAAAGCTTCTGTACAGCAAAAGACACCATCAATAGAACAAAAAGGAACCCTATAGTATGGGAGAATATATTTGAAAATGACAGATCCAATAAAGGCTTGATGTCCAGAATATACAAAGAGCTCACATGCCTCAACAAACAAAAAACAAATAACCCAATCAAAAAATGGGCAGAGGAACGGAACAGACAGTTCTCAAAAACAGAAATACAGATGGCCAACAGACACATGAAAAGATGCTCCACATCGCTAATTATCAGAGAAATGCAAATTAAAACTACAATGAGGTATCACCTCACAACAGTAAGGATGGCTGCCATCCAAAAGACAAACAACAACAAATGTTGGCGAGGCTGTGGAGAAAGGGGAACCCTCCTACACTGCTGGTAGGAATGTAAATTAGTTCAACCATTTGGGAAAGCAGTACGGAGGTACATCAAAATGCTCAAAACAGACTTAACATTTGACCCAGGAATTGCACTCCTAGGAATTTACCCTAAGAATGCAGCAATCAAGTATGAGAAAGACCAATGCACCCCTATGTTTATCGCAGCACTATTTACAATAGCCAAGAATTGGAAGCAACCTAAATGTCCATCGATAGATGAATGGATAAAGAAGATGTGGTACATATACACAATGGAATACTACTCAGCCATTAGAAAAGGGCAAATCCTACCATTTGCAGCAACATGGATGGAGCTGGAGGGTATTATGCTCAGTGAAACAGGCCAAGCAGAGAAAGAGAAATACCAAATGATTTCACTCATCTGTGGAGTATAAGAACAAAGGAAAAACTGAAGGTATAAAACAGCAGCAGAATCACAGAACTCAAGAATGGACTAACAGGTACCAAAGGGAAAGGGACTGGGGAGGATGTGTGGGTAGGGAGGGATAAGGGGGGGAAGAAGAAGGGGGGTATTAAGATTAACATGCATGGGGTGGTAGGAGAAAGGGGAGGGCTGTACAACACACAGAAGACAAGTAGTGAATCTACAATATTTTGCTATGCTGATGGACAGTGACTGTAAAGGGGTTTATAGGGGGGACTGGGTATAGGGGAGAGCCTAATAAACATAATATTCATCATGTAAGTATAGATTAATGATAACAAAAAAAAAAAAGCAGTTCTTGTGTGGTGACCTCCAGTGAGTTCTACACAATGGTATAAAGGGCATATAAAAGTGTAGGCAAAGGGTCTGTTTGTGTTTATACAGAGGATCAAAGCCTAATTTGGCTACCCCGAAAATGAACTAAGATATGATATGAAAAAGAACTTCCAACATCAGCACTCTCTGGAAGACTCATGACAGAAGATGATCATCAAAAAACCCCAACAAAGATACACGTACTGCTACAGGTGTAGATGCACTCATCCCACCGGTTCCTGGACTTGCCATGGGGATGAAGAAGGAGATATCTCAGCTGGCCTGTGCATACAGTAAAACAACAAATTTGACTGGATCTATACTGTTGGAACTCAACCAAGAATTAGGAGAAGTGCAAATTGTAGCACTCCAAAATCTCACAACTACAGACTATTTACTGTTAAAAGAACATATGGGATGTGAACAGTCCCCAGGAAAGGGTTGTTTTAATTTGTCTGATTTCTCTCAGACTGTTCAAGTTCAGTTGGACAATATCCACCATATCATAGATAAGTTTTCACAAGTGCCTAAGGTGCCTAACTGGTTTTCTTGGTTTCACTGGAGATGGCTGGTAATTAATTACAGGTATGCTTTGGTTATGTTAACTGTATTCCTATTATGTTAATGTGTGTGCACAATTTAAGTAGTAGTTTAAAACCTATACATGCTGAAGTTACTCTACAAGAAGATATGTCAAAGAAATAATCGATCTTCCCAGGTTTTCTTCCGCCTGCTACTTCTATAGCTTTTCTTCTTCCTTCCTAATTACAACCCTTAAATAGAATTCGTGCCTCATATCGAATTTACCGAGTATCATAATTTTTCCAAGTGGTAAAGATACCTCAAGACAAATGCTGGGCATAGAAGCCACAGGGCATAAATATACAAAGAAGTAAAAAGCTAACCTTTTCAAACAATAAGGCTTCTCTCTCACTTACCAACTTTACATTTCCCTGTATGGCCCCAGAAGATGACTGGTTAGCCAGAGACGGATAAGATTCCTCAAGGGAGGAACAAACTAAGACAGGCACAGTCACAGGGGGGCCATCAGGTGAGAAATTGGGGATCAACAGAGGTGAGGCTTAGAACCTCACCCCCCCTGTTCTGAGAGAAATCTTCTGCATCCGTGGATGTTTTATTGCCCTTGTCTAGCTTGGATTAACACATAGTCTACAGGCACACACCTGATCATCTACGTTTGCTCTATTACAATACTAAACTATGTTTTCTACCTTTATCTTGTATCTACCTACCACTTCAGCATTTTATTAAAAACAATAATAACAAAGAGAGAAATGTGGTATCCACATATAAATCAAGTATAAAAATCAAATGAATATTCATATTTGAACTGACTGTTTATAGTTCATAATGCATGAGCAAAACCAAAAGTTTCTGTGATGACTGCCCTTGTACTGTTCACCATGTAACTTATTCACTATGTAAGAATTTGCTCTCCATGTAAGAACTTGTTCGTTATGCTTCAGAAGATGGGAGAGTGATGAAAATTAGGCTTGGGGTGGATTAATGATTGTGCATTGAACATTGACTCCCCTATACAGAATTTTATTGTTGTTAACAACCATTTGATCAATAAATACGGGAGATGCCCTCACAAAAAAAAAAAAAAAAAGTTCACACTTCCAATTGTAAAATAAAGAAGCAACCGGGATGTAATATATAGCATAAGGAATATAGTCAAAATATTGTAACAACTTGGTATGGTGATAGCTGATAGAATTATCTTGTATATAAATGTTGAATCACTGTGTTGTACACCTGAAACTAATGTAATACTGTGTGTCAACTACCCTTCAATAAAAAATAATTATCTACAAAAAAAAAAAAAAAGAACCAACATATGCAAATGGAAAATCAACTAATGACTCAGGATATGGGCTTAGAAAAATGATTAAATTTAAAAGAGAATGATTAAAGTCAGATTTTTTGTTATGCAATTCATTAATATATATTCCGTGTGTTTAAAGAATTGACAAGGAAATAAGGACAGCCTTTAAAAAAATCTGCTAAATATACTCAACCTGTGCATGTATAGGTGTGTGCTTTCTAGATAGATTTTCAAAATGTAAATGTAATTCAAAATGTAAAATGCAAAATAAATATGTAATTCCTGTTTTTTTAAAAATGTAAAATAAGGGAATATGTACTTTTAGGTGTACATGTAGATAATGAAATGTATAGATCTCATCAGCAGTGATACACACAAGCTGGTAAAAAGGGATTTTAGAGGATAGCAATGAGATTAGGTAAAGGTTAAAGTGAACTATTTTTGGTTTTCAATATACTGCAGTGAGGAAAATCAATTTTGTTCACATGATTAAAATTAATTTTAAAGATAAAAATTAAATAAACCCATGGAAAACATAATGGAAATAATATGTATAATATGTAATTTATAGGCCAAAGATCAAAAAGAAATTTACGAAGCAAATAGCAGAGTAAGACATTATTGCAACATACACTTTCACCTTGTAAAGAATTCTTAACACATATATTTATCCTGCCATTTGTGACAACATGGATGGACTTAGAGGGTAATATGCTAGGTGAAATAAGCCAAGCAGAGAAAGATAAATACTATATGATTTCACTTACATGTGGAATCTAAAATGAGTCAACAAAACATGAGTCAACAAAATGAACAAAACAGCAGTAGATTCATAGGCACTGAGAAGTGACTGGTGGTTACCATGGGGGAAGTATTTGGGTGGGTGGGTGGGGAGGGTGAGGGGGATAAAAGGGCACAAAATCTCAATCACAGTATAAATTGGTAACAAGGATGGATGTGCAGCATGGAGAATATAGCCAATGATTCTGTGTCATCTTTCTATGCTGACAGTAACTGCACTAGTTGGGGTGAAGATTTAATAATGTGTGTAACTGAATCACTGTGTTGTATACTTGAAACCAATATAATATTGTATATCAGTTATACTTCAATAAAAAATGCACTTAAAATATATTTTTCTAAAAGCTTCAATACAGAAGTGACCACTCAATATGAACAATTCACAGAAGCCAGAAATGTGTTGAAAAAATAATCTTCACAAGTAATCAATGATGCAAATGCAAGTAATATTGATTTTTCACTCCAAACACTGAAATAGATTAAAAAAATCAATATTAGAGATAGTGGATTTTATGAGCAGTTTTATACACTCCTATTGGGAGTGTAAATTTGGGTACCCCTACTCTAAAATTAGTCTCAAAGTATACCAAAAGCCTTAATGGAAACTTATCCTTGACTCCAACAATGTCAATTTTAATAATCTATCTAAAATTTAGAGAGGGAGAGACAGAGAGGTTAGAGCTTGGGAAAATTGTTATTGCATAAAAATTTATTATGGTGTAAAAAATGAAAATAACTGAAGTTTTCAGCATATATAGAGAACTAAAAAATGCAGAATATCCCCATGAGAGACTGATAAACACTAGCTAAAAATTGTCTTATAGACAATTTTTTAGACAATCTTATTTTGATTATAGACAATCTTATAGACAATCACCATCATCATCACAGGTGAAAAAGAAGAATGCAAAAGTATCAAGCATTCTTGTTTTATTTGATACACACACATATAAATACTCAGAAAAAATATATGTAGAAAACAGGACAAAATAAATATTCAAAGTGCACATGAGTGTGCATATGAGTATGTGTAGACAAGATAAGGAAATATCTAGTATGGAGATCTATACATATATAATTTTGTAAATACATAATATACATAATTGACCTGAAGTTATTGTTCACTTTCTTCATTACATTTTTCTGCTTTTAAATATTTTTCTTTTCAATGAGGATCCACTTTTTTCACAGTCATTTAATGCTTGAAAAACAAGCATTACAAATAAGCAGAAAGCATGACTGTCCCTTCCTCAGTGAGTGTCTGTGTTTTCGCTGAGAGCGCTGCCTCAACCATTCAAACAAGCATTTCTGTGAGAGACTCTGGAGGCGTTTAACAGCCATTTTTTATGAGCATTAAATTAGCAAATATTTATAAATTCTCACAACACCTCTTTGAAGTAGGTAAGGGAGCACATTGCTCCTTCAAAAGCAAGCCCTGTTTGAAGTCCCTCCTTTGCCAATCTTGTCAAGAATGTCAAATCTCCCTTATGTTGTTAAATGGCAATAGTAACAATTGTTCTTTCTTCCTACTAATAATAATAAAATGCCATTATAATCTGGAATAAGTTTACCCACAGGGGAAACTGATGCTTGCTTTGGTCGTCTAACTTTTTATAGAGCCTACAGAAAGTCTCCACAGGTTGCCAGCATTCGTCTCCACCAACTCATGAATGCAGGGACTTTCACGCACTGTGCCGTTGCATGTATTACTGAAACAAATAATTAAATGCCTACCTTCTAGGTTTTTGGGAATATAGCAGTGAAAAATGTTAACAACAGAACCAAAGCTCCTGACTTTGAGGAGTTCACAATCTAGTGTGGTTAAAGTTTAGCATTTCCCCTTTCCTTCCCTCTCCCCAGACCTCCAAAGCCCATGCAATGGTATCCCTAAGGTTCAGCTCCTTCCAGGCTCCCAGAACAATCTAGATAGGAAGTAGGACTCATGAATAAACATGTATATATTGCTGAAAGGGAAAACACATTCCTAAGCAATCTTGCAATGCTTTGCCTCTATTATTACCTCGTCGGTGGCCTGGCATTGCTTTCTGAGTCTCCATACTGCTAATCACACCCTGACCTGACGTCTCTAGAGCTATGCCGTCCAATACGGTAGCTACAAGCGAAACATCACTATTTAAATTAACATTACAATTAAATTAAAAGTTCATTTCTCAAAAACATTAGCTGTAATCCAAGTGCTCAGTAACCACATGGCTAGTGGCCATTGTATTGGACAACACAGACACAATAACAGCATTGTGAAAGGTCTATTGGGTGGCTCTACTCTATAGTTTTAACAAGATTTGCAGTATTTGTTTTTTAATAAAAACTCTTTCCCAACTCCCAACCTATGTTTCCATGTCACGTTGTCTAGTTTTCCTTTTTCTTTTTTTCTCAGATCTAGTCTTCCCCAGCCTGCTCATTAATGGAGGGCTCAGACCGCTGTTAAATGACAAGAGCTGTAAGACTCACCCAGTTCACGTTGTCACCATGATCTTCCCACCCTGTAGTTTCAACAGGTACTAATTTCTGAATTAGGACTGAGCCCACCAGGCACATACCTTTGAAGCAGTCTGGACCACTTTCTACTTCAGACCCTTGCTACCACTTAATAGTAACTTAATCATCTTCCTACCATTCATTGTCTCGCTGATGTCAAACCTGTCCTGAACCTCTCATTTCTTTTAAACATAGGATTGCCGCATCCTTGGATGTGACACTCATTTTGGACTTTGCCTCCCATCACTCTGTACAATTTATATTCCTTATATAGGAAATATAAAGGAAATTTCCTTTGGCCTCCTTCAAAGAATATCCCTCTCGGTGAACCTGGCCTCCAATATCCAGCTTCCAGCTTTGTGGGCATTAATACCAATCTGCATAAAGTACCTGAATTTAATGAATTTCCTTGAACTTTGACCTGCCCACCTTGCCATACATCTAGGGTCAAAGTTCTTTGGCCTAGTTTCCACAGTCCTAGAGTATATCAGTGAGAAGATCTTTTTCCACGTTGTCCCTCCTTTTCCTCTTCCAGACCCAGGAACCGCTAGCATATATGCCTTGCACCTAAGTATTGACTGATTCATGCAGCAGTATCATATTTCTTGAGCATGGTTTCCATATAAGGCAGTGTGCTATAAGAGGATAAACAGAGGGGAATGAAACACAGCTCCTTTTCTTAAGGAGATGACTGTGTAATTATGACATGAAATTCTTTGATGCATGAGAAAGCCTTTCTTTCAACATAAGGGATCATGTTCAAAATACAAATAAACCTTACAGGAGAACATAGTCACTAATCAGAGATTTGCTTGTGCTATAAAGGGGAACCTTGGTTCAGATATGAGAAGAAGGAGACCATAAAAAAGTAAAACAGCAAAAAGCTTTGTAAAGTTAATTATTTTTTGTGAGCTATTCTGGGGGTGGGGTTTCACATATTTATGCTTATTTAAAAAAAGGATCTTATGGAAAATGATTACTGGAGAAAAGATAATTTGTAGATTTTCTTATTTCCTTAGTAATTTGGATTGCTCTAATAAACTGGAAACATTTTCTAATTGTCTCTCCAAACTCGTTCATTCACCTGCTCATTTCAATTTTAGATTGGTTTGGACCATTTCTTTGTCTCCTGCTAATTCTTGGCCCCTATGTAGATACTCCTTTGGTCAGTGCACCCTCTTGATGAGCTTTATGTTTTTAGACTGCTCTGTTCAGAGTATCTATTCCTTCATTTATTCAACAAATATTTACTAATTATCCAGAATGTGCTAGCCCTGCTCTGGTTGCCGGGAGACAGTGGTGACCGTAAGAGACAAAGCCCATGTTTTCATGTATATTACACTGCAGAGAAACCAATCATTCACAATCAATCAATACTAAAGTATTTGGTTCTATATAGAGTGCTAAGAAAAATAAAGCAGAGTAAACACTAACATTTATACTCAGGGTGTTTAGGGACAGCTGTTTTCAGGAAGTGACATCTGAGATCAAAACAACATGAGATGGTAAATCATAGTGATATCTTATAAAGAGTATCCCACACAGAGAAAAACAACTCATGAAAAATCCCTGAGTAGGGGAGTGACATGCACTGCTTTTTGTTTTAAAAGGATTTCTCTGGCTTTACGGTGAATAATAGACTTGTATGCAAAGACAGTACAGAAGCAAAGATACCATTAGGATGTACAGGTTAACTGGGTGATTCAAAGCTATTGCAAGTCCCAAATGTCCATTACTCATGAGTCATCTTGGTCCCTAAGTAGAATGTAGTTTTCTTATCTGTGCCCTATAATTTGTTCACAAGAATTTCTGTAGTTCATGTCTCTGTTTTGTCAATTTTAAGCCCAAAAGAGCAATGATAATATTTTATGGAGGGAATAGGAAAAATAGTCTAGTTTGATAGTGCTTAGCCCACAATTACTAAATCATGGCAGTGGTTACTGGGAATGGTATTGGTTGCTAGAGCCATGCCATTTTTATTTTTATATGAAAAAGGTAATTCCAGCATGGCCTTCTTCTTGTTGCCAAGAATAAAAGCTCAACTTTATCAAAGCTCATCAAGACTGCTTTGCCACTGATCTAGCACTGAGGCATTTGTGGAAGCTGATTTTCTTTCTTAATGCAGAGAACACCTAAAGACATTTACCCTTTCCAACTAAAATACCTTGGATAAGGACATAAAATTATATTCAAGCCAACTTTCCTAATGAGAGCAAACATATGCTTTCCTCATTTAAATGGCAGAACAGTAAACATGGACAAAACACATTAGTGACTACTAGTACCTGTATCAAAATTGACAAGTTTAGGTTACACTTGAAAAATATATATGATATATTAATAATTATTTTCCCAGTATGAGGTCCATGCAGCTAGACAGGAAGATCTAAAAATAGACATATTTTTGCATAAAAATCAGTTGCAGTGAATTAGCTGTAAGATAAGAAATCTTAGAGCTGGTAATAAAACAAAAGTATAATTTGATGCCACTTTCACGAAGATAGTTATTTTCTATATTGTAAAGTCTTGACTATAATTATAATAAACCTGACTAGAATTAGCTTCTTTAATTTTATAGTTATTTTCTATATTGTAAAGTCTTGACTATAATTATAATAAACCTGACTAGAATTAGCTCCTTTAATTTTATTTTGATTTATTATTTTGACTTTAAGTATTATCGCCTTTGACCTACAGATTATGAGAAAGAATGAGCTCTCTGTGTCAGTGTTAGCAGAGAGATTTCAGTCTAATGTTGACAAATCATTCATTATATTTCATGTCACATTCCCTCACAAGTCACTACATAGGAAGATTTTAGCCTTTCATACATATATTTATTTTGACCCCTAAGATAATATCATAAAGTTGAAGATCATGTGCTTAAGCAGCAGGTTTATTAGTGGGACAATTTTTATTTGACATTTCAAAAATGTGAATGTTAATACCTTGATCATCTGCATACCGTAATTGACATAGGTAATTTAAAAACACAATTTTTATCAAAATGTCTGGCACTTTTATAGAGGCAAACATGAGATTTCTTATCAAAGGCACTCTATTTTGTAATGTTGTTCTTAGAAGGATAGGATAAAAAGTGAGAGATTAGTTATGTTTGAGGTAAAAAGTGAATAGTTTATTAGCCTACACAGTTAATATATGGCTCTTCCTGGCTTGAGGCTGATCTAGTCACAAGACACAGTTGCTCTGGAAGTTTGCCACTGGCACAGTACTTGTCTTGGATACTTTCCTTTGGGTGATTCTTATTAGCTTAGACTACGTAGCAAATGAATTACAGTTGAGTTTTTCTTCTGCCTTCAGATTTGAAGTCAGAGAGCATGAATCCCTGAACACACCTTTAGGGAATACTTGTATGATTAAATGGGATTGTCAGCAGCACTTTGCACTAAGTAGTTGGCTGTGGAAAATGATTTTCAGAATTCTGACTTTCTTAATATACATAACATGATCCATTCAGGAAAAAAAAATCTACTACATCACAATAAAATTGATTCTGCTGAATTGATTTCTCCAGAATTTGGAAAACGTCTTAGGCAAGGCATATACGTAAAACTGGATGTGTTCAAGGAGATAAAGGAATCCAGCATCTATTGAGCATCTGCTACATAGTATGCATTGAGCTAGTTGGTTACACCAGCAGTAAATATTTATTGAACATGGTACAATTCATTCGTTTGTTATTGATCCTCCCATTGCTATGTTATCAACATTTCATAATCAATTAACATTATGGCACAATATCCAAAAGCAAAGTTATTTCAATTTCAAAAATGGAGTTGTAAGAGAGATCGTTAAAATAAAGCACAAATTAGAGCCAAGGAACTTGGCAGGATAATGGATTCTGTCTGTTTGTCTTTTGGGAAACATTTTTCTGTGCTTATGAACCAATATGGAGCAATACTCGAGTGTTTCTCACACTCCATGATGCTCAATTTGCGCTCTGTTTCTCTCTGAAGGAAGTGAACCTAGGAAGTTCGTATCTCCGTTGGTTAATGTCCTGCCAAAGACTCAGTAAGACTCCCCCATCCAGCCTGGCTGAAGTGCACTGCAAAGGTGACATGTAAACCTAGATAAGTGGATGTCAGCAGTCTTTGAGGCATCTGGAATTGAATTCTACTCAAAAAAAATTTCCTTCACATCGGTCTGTGAAAATCCAATTGCAAATAACTCTTCTCTTGGTGGAAACATTACTTCTAGATAATACTGAGGAGGCAGAACAATTCTCAGGGGAACAAATGATTCTGAGGTTCTGTTCTGGCCCCCATCTTGAAAGCAATGGAGTCTGAAAGCTTGAAATGCTGCTGACATAGTTTTACATTGAATATCTACACTACATTGCATATACTAGTATCACTGTAACAATCCCCTCTATCATGTGAAGGAATCTATCTAGCTTTTCCAATATAAAGATGTTTGATGGGTTTTGCCACTTTGTTGTTTATTTTTCTCGACAACCCTAGCCAAAGTTTACGTGGTACATTTAACTTAACAAAGTGAATATAAACATGAACTCAGCTGAGTATGTATTTTAGCAAAATATTACTTATCTTTAGAGATTTAGTCTATTTATAAACTTCAAATTTGATGGTGTAAGTGTCACATTTTCCATCATTTTTTGCAGATGAAGAAACCGAAAATCAGAGATGGTGAATGACTTCCTCCAAATCATAGCTATTAAGTGACAGGTATCAGGTCTCAGGATATAATTTTCTTTATTTCCATAAAATCAATCACTGGTATGTAGTAGGCCTTGGGACTTTCCCCTTGGTATTCTGATTTTACCACGGTGTGGTCTGAACCTGCTCAAGGTACCATCTGTATTCCCAGTATGCATATTGTCAGTGAAGGTACACAGCCCCTTCTCTATAGCCCTTTCAACTCTAAGAACCAATTATGAGCCAGATAGCTCTACATCTGCAGCCAGGTTGGGTTATGGAGGAAAGGATGCAAATTAGAAATTTAAGGAACTGTCCAAATGCCGATATACACATTTTTAGCATGTATATATAACAGAGATGACTTAATTGTGGAACTAGCCTGCCATTTCACATGATTCAGGCACCTGGGTACACACGAACCTTAAACACTGAGACAAAGACTGGTCTAGGAGGCTCAGTGTGCTTCCAAAGTGCCCATAAGAAGCTGCGACAAGAGAAGATGCATCCAGGGTATCTAGAGGACATCTGACACAGCACATTAAAAGACAGTGCACATGAACAGCCTGGACCAGAAATGGGTAGATGCTCAAAGAATCGCAGGGCGTGTTAAAAGGACACAGGATCCAACTTGAAGGGACTTGCATTGATCAAATCTGGGACAGTTTGGGTCTCAGAATAAATAACAACAAGAATATTATAATCAAATGAATAAAGTGAGAATTCATGTATCCATAAAGTAAATAAATATATTAATAAATGAAGAAGGAAATGAAAATGGTAACTTATAGTGGAATGCTACCTCATAGTTACAGGAGAAGTGATGGAGTTACAGAAACCAGAAATAGATGCTAAAATTTGCAGGTCAAAGTTTGGTGAAAGGGTAGTTACATCATCTCAAATACAAATTACTTAGTATCTCTTCATAGATTGCATTAATTACAAAGGGAAAATAGTAGTCTTATAGTGAAGGACAGCAACTTACCCAAGTGATTTAAAGCCAATATCACCACCGTACCAATGAATCAATATGACGTGCTTCTTGCTGTGACACACTGAGATAGACATAAAACTGCATATGTGATACTTGCACCAAACTGTATAACCTGAATCTAAACAGGAACAAATATTGGAAAAACTAAAACCAAGGGCAGATCTACAAAATAACTGGCATGTGCTCTTCAAAATGGCCCACATAAAGACACACACACATACGCGCGCAAAACCAAAGTGACCATTTCAGATTGAAGGTGAACAAGAAAGCAAGACAACCAGAAGATACATGTGATTCTGGATTCAAACCTGAATTGGGAAAAATTATTAAAAGGAGATTAATGGGAAAATTCATGAGTTAAGTATGGGCTATGAGTTAGAAAACAGTATTGCATCAATTCTTAATTTTCTGATTTTGATACTTGTACTATGTTTATTTAAGAGTGTGTCCTTTCTCTTCGAAAATGCACACTGAAGTATTTGGGTACAAGTGGACATGATGTCTCGATCCACTCTCAAGTGGATCAGAAAAATAATATGAATGTATACATGTAATATATGGCAGAAAGGGAAAGGAAGATAAAATAAATGGGTCAGAATATAAATGATTGAGCAATCTGAAAAAAGGTTATATGTGCTTTATACTATTCTTGCACCTTTTCTGTAAGCTTGATATTAAATGAAAGAAACTAAATTAAATGAAATTACCAAAATTAGGCATGTTATGTTTCTGGCTATATTCCATCACAGTAGGGCATGAAAAGCTCCAAGTACACTGAAGAATTCTAACACTATTGAGAGCAAGTAAGATGGTCAACTAAGGAATGTATAAGCCTTGATCGGTTGGATCAGGCTGACAGGGAAGTTAGTGTTAAGACAGTTTCTGGAAGCACAGCTTATAATGAGCTACTATATTCATTATCCAATAACTAGAATCACCAAAATTATTTTTTCAGTTATTAAATATGAACACAATAACTAATTTGCAAGGCTTTTTTTGTAGGTTGTATAAAATAATGAATATACAACAACTGGGATTGTACCTGGAAATGCTCAGTAGATACTGGCCATTTAAAATCCACCTCCATTGGCTTTCCTAGATTTGGTTTTGAGGCCAACTATAAAAATTTCTCTAATTCTACCTCGGTGACCTTGAGCCCATTGGAAGCCTATTACTGAGACTCAGGCTACTGTTTCATGACCTGAAAGAAACTGCTTCTATCATAACCCTGAAGGGAAGAAACATAACACTTGAGAATTATGATAATAATGAACATTTTTCTTTCCATTTCAGAATTATTCAAATGTGTAGTCAATGGATCCCAGTGGAAGCATATCTCTCTCTTTAATTTCTGCCTGAAGACTTTGTACCACGTTTCTCCCTTAGAACAAACATGGGAAAGTGTTCTGGGAAAAGGAGTATTTTAGTGAATCAATAAGTAGAATGTTTTCTTTAAAAGGACTACAAATTCTTTCCATGTTTTTTTTTTTCCTTAGAAACATGGGTGCGCATGTTTAGAATCTAATCAGCCAAATTAATAAACTCCAGTGGCAAAGAAGTGAATTGAGAACTAGGATTTTGGCATTTTTATATTACTTCCGGAATAGGCATATCTGTTGTTTGGTGACACTTTAATTTTATTCTCCCAATGTAGTGAGCACCAGCACTATGGGAAAAACTAAGGGGTGACCTCAAGAAGTAGAAACACACTCTTCACCCCAAATCATGCTGTGCATAAGATACACCATACATTCCTAATGATGAAGAATGCAATATGATAAAAATGCAAAATGAATGACTCATAAACATCCTAAAGATGATCAGAATCCTGCATGAGCCAAATGGTGCAGCCAACAGAATTCAGGAATCTGTGTGGTAAGGGAGGAGGTGAAGATCAGAAATTACAGACACATTTTATGTTGATATTATTTCCAGGCTTCTGGGTAGTTTCATCTAAGTCACTCCCAGTTGTTCTAAGCATTGAAATTATATCCATACTAATCAAATGATTTGTTCAAGTAATTCGGGCATAAATTTATTATAGGGTGCTCATCTCTGGGTTTTGAGTATGTTGGCAAGCCTGTTGTTGCTTAAACACCATCACTTAAAATCATGCACAAAAATGCCCCTTTCTTTGTGAAGGCTGCCTGGTAGAATTTGCTACTTCTATCAATCAGTCCCTGCCACCAGTCAATCAAGTAGCAAGCATAGGGGAAATAAAACTCAATCAAGCATTTACTAAATATTTGCTAAATCAAATTAGCAGTTTTAGGGGAGGCAGAGTATAACATGGAAATAGAACTGGGTTGTTAGTCAGACAAGTGGAGTTTAAATTCCAACTCTCTTATTTTTAAAATATCCATCCTTGCGTAGTCATCTGTAAAATGGGAGCAGTAATGCCTCTCAAATCAATCTCACAGAACTGTTATGAAGGTGAAATTATATGCATATAAATATACTTTCTAAATTGTAAAGGGATATGTCTGTGTGTCAAAATAATTCCTTCCTTTTCAGTAAAACTGTATTAGTCATGCTTTTTATTTTTAAATAGTTGCTTATTTTACATCCTTATGTATTTTTTAGGTTGCCTGATATCTTTGACTGATACAAAAGTGGGAATAAATATAGAAGAAATAACACAACTATTTTTCAGTAAAGGCTGGATTCACCGCCAACACCTTTTGGAGGGTCACTTAGCACAGTGGGCGGGAAAGCCCACTGGGGAAGACTCAGGAATAACTGAGCATTGCTTCAGGACATATTATACTTTGGAAGTAATGCTCACAGAGTTTATAAACCTCAAATCCTCTCCACAAACCATCTAGAAGCTACTGCCATTTGTGTCAAATGAAACCAGTTGTGCTATTCTGGTTATTATTGCCTGAACCAAAGTTAGTGTTTGGACTTGCTACAAAAAAAGGCTAAATTTCCTGAAATGAAAGCCTACTAAAATTTAAGCTCAAAGAAGGTAGGGTATTGTTCAAAAAGGAATGGAACCCCAGTATCTAGCAGTGTTTGGTATGCAATGGGTTGTTGGAGTAATCCAAAAAAAATAGAAGTTCCAGTGAAAAACTGCTCTGTAGGGCGACCCATATTGGAGAGAGACTGATATATTAAAGATTCTCTCTCTTTGAAGGTGTGACTGTTAAATGACTCCTGATAAACTACTCAAAATCATATGATTTCTTGGTTGGTACCTTAAATGATCTTTTTTATTTTAAGCTGAGGAGACACAGTCTCATGATGTGAACTGTTCCTTCGTACCCATGCAGGAACCCCCTTAGTAATGTAACTCAGGAGATTTTTGTCCTTGCAAATTTTAAAAGCCTAATCATTACAAAGAGGAAAACCCATCTATCCCTAGGTAATTAGATTCAAATATATTATTTTGTTCTACCTAAAGCCAGGAAGGCTTTCAATACCTTTCCTACTATTGCAGCAGCCAGCGTTGTTCAGAGACCCATGTACAAGTAATTTGTGGAGGGCATGAGCAGAATGTTTACTCTGGAAGAGTTAGACCCTGACAGAATTTTCTCTTTTACACACAGCAGCAAATAATACCAGAAATTGCCAGAACAATAGACATGCTGTCGGTGGGGTCTCTTATGGAAACTAAAAGCGTCTGTACTTTAACCACTGAGTTTTGTAGTACCGCTGCTCTGTAACGGAGGAGGGAAGGAGAGAGCGAAAGATGCTCATGAAAAGAAAGGATCTTCTAACTGGAGAATTACAGAATGAGGACTAAGGAACAGGAATAAAATCCAGATCAAAACCATTGTGTTATAGAACATTAGTATTATAGTTAATACGCCAGTCACAATGCAGTTATTTCTGGATATCACTTGTAATTTGAAAGCATCTGTAGATTCCCAAGTCATGTGTTTGGCAAACAGTATATATCTCACATTCAGTAGCATGTGCTCAATCATTTTGAACTAAAGCTTTGCCGTCTTAAAGTGACATTTAAGTTCTAATTTAAGGAGAGACTGCGTGTGCCCAACCAACAACTCTAGTTGCTGCATATATGAAAATATTGAGCAGGCCAGGGGTCAGTTCCCTTTGAAGAGTGGTAATCAAAGTGGGTCAAACTGGGCCTCCTCTTGCTTGAGAGGGCAGTGTTTTCCATGGACGCAAGATACTCATATGTTTCGTCCTTTTTTCTGTTGTCAAAACGTACTTATTCTCCAAGTCCTCACTGACATCTCACTTTCTCCACAAAGCTTTCTCCAGCTCTTCTGGAACATGAAACCATGTAACTACTCCCTGTGCCAAATTCCCATAGACTTTATTGTCTATAGTATTTTTTTTTAATCTGTGAGAGCTTAAATTACTATTCACATGTATGTTTTATCTCCTGAAAGAATGACAGCAGTTTGTTTGGGGGTGGGGGTTGAGGGAAGACATCCCTCATTTAATATTTAACAGAAGCAGGACCTGGAGAAGAAGCCACTGGATGAATGTAAAGAGAAGTAAATGACATTCACCTGGCACTATGTGTATAGGAAAATGTTTCTCTGGCTGTGCACAACGGGGGCAAAGGTGACAGAGGAATAGCCAAGGAGTCAAGGAGTTTTCCTTGAAATCACATCAAGGATGTAGTACAAAGGAAGGTGCCTTGAAAAGTACTGGCTTTGCACCTGGAATTGAAGAAGTCTTCAAGATCAAGAGTTTGGCGAAATGAGGTAAAATATTCTCTCTTTCAACCATGTAGGAAGTAAACAGTCATATCTGGAAATACCAGCTTAAAATATCAGCCTGCACGAGCAGAACTGTCGGGCCGTGGTGCTAGTGTGACCTGTGGAGTTACTCCTGATGGAGTAAAGCTGCTTTGGAAGTAGCTTGATTCCAAAACTGGAGTTGAGGGTATTGAATTCTGCTGGAAAGCATCATGGAAGGAATGATCAACCTAAGATAATCAAATGCATGCTTGCTTCTTGCATTGAATTGCTGGCTTCATGGATGTCTTCTGTGCTGAAGAATTTAACCTAGCCCCGTATAATACTTTTTCTATTTTGATAAGGATACACATTAGAAATGAGACTGAAAATCCAATAGAGCCCATAAGCATTTCAGAATGCTCTTACATTTTATTTATGTCCTTCTAAATTATTAGGTATCTTATGTTGCAGACTGTTCCATTGCAAAATAAAAGAAAAAAGAAAAAAAATAAGCTAACTTTTTACTGAGGGATATATATATATATATATTGTTTTTCTAGCCATGTTCCTATCAGAGTATATGGTACTTGCAAAAAAATAACAACTAATTATGTGGTCTCTGTTATAAATTTCCCACCATTATTTTAGATGAATATAACTTGTTATCTTCAAAAGGTTATACAGCATTTGAAATTCAAAAGAAAGATGCTACCTGCTCTCTTGAATAATCTCTAACAATTGCAAATGGAATATATTATCCTCAGATCCGATTGCTTATATCCAATCTTGCCTCATCCCAGCATTTGTAAAGGTAAATGCATGGTAACTTCTTACTTTCTTGGAATTCAAAATTGTGCATATAAATGAGAAAATCCATGATTGTCTTTTTCCATTACGGCTTTCATACAAGTACATTACACTGAGTGGCGAGAAGGGCTGAAAAACTTTATTAACTCTAACTGAAATATAAGTACGCCCTTCTTAAATGCAAGTGGGGGAAAACGCACATTAGCTTTATTCCCACTGTTCAACGTAAGGATTACAAATACACATAATACTTGTTTGAATGATCCTGGATTCTATAAGATCATTATACTGATTGATTATTGTTAGACTTTATACTGAAGTTGTTAAAAGTTTTTTAGAGTGAAAATACTCTGGGATGTAGTTGTTATATTATTAATAATAGAGATTAGTAGATTGGAATTACCTAACTCTATCTAGTAAACATTTACTGAGTACCTTCTCTTGACACATCACTATACTAGGTTTTTGGGGAAACAGGAAGTCAACCAGGGCCCTGTCCCCTGTCAAGTTCACAGTTGAGTTGGAGCTAGAATGAATAATCTTGAAGATCAGTATCCTTTGGGTTGCAGCAACGCCAATCAGAAGGGGAGTTGGACAATTTCAGTGTTAAGTCTGATTCATTATCAGAATCATCTGGAGATATTTACAAGGAGAAAGCTTGCTAGCCCCATTCCAGATTTTCCACCCAGAGTATCTTGGCATATAACCCAAAGGTATGTACCTTCAAAATGCTCCCTGGGTGAAAATGATGTTCAATCAGTTTGGAAACCACCAAACCAAATGACTTTTAATGCTTTCTGTAAGTTTGGCAGTCTAGGAATCTATAACTGAATTCAGGAAGTTAAAAATGGAGAAAAAAGTAAGGGGGCAAAAAAAGTGCATACATATCCAGGCTTATCATGAATGAAACACGAAGCAGTCTTCCCAACCCATTTCCAACCAAGTCAATGATAATCTGTGTTTCAGTAATACGCCTGTCACCCACAAGAGGGCTCCCTTGAAAAAAAATAAAACAAAAAATCAAAACATTATAAAACTTTGTTGATTTAGAATCACTTGAACAATATACTCATTGAAAAACACACTTGCAATGCATTCTGAACAGTTTTTGAACCCTATCTAGAGGGACTTATGCCAAAGTACCAAGACAACCATTTATTTACTTAACTTTTTAAGTATAAAGCCAGGAGGTTATTGTTAAAATATATAGTCACCTGTAATATACAGTAAACGATAAAAACATCATCTTCATACTTGTCTCCATTTTCTGATTCTTTCCTTATAGCATCAGTTCATATTTTGCTTACCTATTTTCTTTACATTGTAGCCTAGTTCCACTCCAAGGCTTAACTAGTGTATGGACAGGCCCTACACAGGGCGTTAAGTTACTAACACTGCCCTCCATGAGCTTGCTGAGGTGCCAGAAAAGCCACTAAGAGCAGAGTTAATATTTCTTGAGTGGCCAAATCTGGCCATGGTCGCTAATTCCTTGGTACATCTGGTCAGTGTTTAAGCTACTAGAAGTGTGAGGGGCTGGAGAGCCTGTCTCAGGGACCCTCCATGGACAGATCATTTAGGATTCAGAGTCACAACAGTTTTCCCCCATCTCTTCTTTCACTTGGCTTTCATTTAATTGGAGAATCACATTTTATTCAGGAAAAGTCCCTGGATCTGTGTTAGTCTAATAAGGACATTTAAATTCATGTCACTGGAGGTATTTAATAACTGCACCCAGGGGTTTCCACAGAGCTACCCCAGCGGTGCATGCTCACGTTCCCAGTCTAAACTGACATATCTAACAAGTAGGTCTCTATGATTTATGGGCAGCAGTGAAATGCCATCTTCTGGGTAGAAGTCTCTCCACACCCGAGTGCTTTCTGTAGGTACCTTCCTCATACGGTCCTGCATCACAGATCTAGCTGTGCCTCTTAGACTTCACATCACATTTTGATTGGTGGCACTACATTTCCTATGTTCCTTGGGTTGAAATGCCATTGGTATAGGTTGATGATTAGGTATTGGAATAATCTGAGTGGAGAAGAGCTAATTCATCGCCCATAGCTGCCTATTCCCCAAGGCACGTGGTTGCTGGGAGCAGAAGTGGCACTGACAGATTTACTGTAGCTAATTCTTATGTCATTTGCAGGAGCAAAGAAGATAATCCCCTGGCTTCTGAGAGCTCACATATCAGCCAACAGATTAAAGACGAGAATTGTATTACCTGAATGGGGAAAGAAGGGAACTGAACTATACGAACTCAATTAGAAGTGTATGGATTCTGTGTTGCAATATGTATTGATTGGCTATTGTGGGACTTAAAACCTTAATCTGTTTTGCTAACATAACAGCATGCAAAGCTGTTGGGCATATAATTTACTGCCTATACAGAAACCTGTACAGGGTAATGGCCCTACCTGTCTCCATCTTGCCATCATTCATTGAGCTCCTGTTCTGGGTCAGATTTCATGCAGGAGTTAGCAGGGGAGTATAACCCAAGGATCTGTACTTTTTAGACCAGCGACTAGAATCCCCTTAGGCATCCTACCTGCTCTGTGTAGGTCTGTATAGAGAGATCAGTGTGAACAGAACATAATTAAACACTCTGTATTCAGAAGCATAGGATGGCCAGAGAAAACAGGTTTCTTCAAGCCTCAGGCTGGGACTTCTGTGATGGGGGATGAGGTAAGGTGGCAAGTCAAGAGCAAGAGGAGGGACTCTATGGGCAGAGGTAGGACACAGTCCTGAGTTCATTTTAAAGGCTACAAAGCAGCAGCCATGTGAGATGGGACAACCGCCACTGCACGTCGCTCTCCTGGGGCTGCACATTCCGCACAGGATGCAGGCAGCTGCCTTGTGGGTGTTCTGCTTGACCAGAGGGAGTCATTCTCTGGTAGGAAAGCACGTTGCTTTTTCTGTCTTTAGGATGAGTCACAAGCTATGCGTGGTAGGCAGAATTCTAAAATGGTCTCCCCGATCTTTGCCCCCTGGTGCTACTCTTGTGATTATGTTCCTTATTATATGGCAAAAGGGAGATTATCCAGGAGGGCCTCATCTACTCACCTGAGCGCTTTGAAAGCAGAGCTTCCTCAGACTGCAGGCAGAAGGAAAAGTCAGAGAGGTTTCAGGATGAGAGGGAGCCAATGGGCCTTCCTGGTTTGAAGACAGAGGGGGCCACATAAGAAGGAATGCAGGTGGCTTTATGGTTCTGAGAGGGGCCCCAGCTGACAGCCAGCAAGCCTCCACTCCTACAACCCCGCAGAAATGAATCCTGCCAGCAGCAGAATGAGCCTTCAAGCGGATTCCTCCCTGGAGCTTCCAGGTTGGAGCCCAGCCTAGCAGAAACCTCGATTTCGGTCTTCTGGTAACACAAAGCAGAGAACTCAGTCAAGCCTCCAGCGCTTGGACTTCTGGCCTGCATAACTGGGAGATAATAAATGGATACTGTTGAAAGTCACTGAGTTTGTGGTAATTGGTTATGCAGTAACAGAAAACTAAACACTACGTGTGGGCATGTTTGCACTATGACTAGATTTACTGCTATGTATTTTTACTTGTCAGTTCGTTTGCATGTACGTTCTAAAATGACAATGACATCTAAAGAAGAGTAATGCTGTCTGGTGGATAATGTGCCCGCCTCTCCTTCATTAAAGCACTTCGGTGGCTTTTGGGGAGGCAGGGGTTGCTGCATGCATCCACCGGCCTGCTGGGAGACCATTAGTGCACGTAAGGGAGGAACTCCAGGAGAAGAGCATGGCCAAAATGCCCTGACTTTAGATTCACTTCTACATGTTAAAGGTACTCTTTGAAATCACTCAGTGAAATGTAATTATAAATTTTTTTGTTTTTATATTTTGGTATTTCCACATGATTCCAGTACATTTGTGCTTCCCCCTCTAGAAGAGTTGGTGATGCCCATAATTTGTTTTAATTCAACTTATTTTTATTCTGTGGAATACTTGAGGTGGTTTTGGGAGCCCATGAGGAGAGTTTCATAAGTTTAATGCTTCCATAATAGACATCCCAGATGGTCTAACCATTTAGGGCAGGAAATGCGGATTTCTGCCACAAGAATTTTTGGAAGTCCTGCCATTTTCTCAGGATATGGCTGGGATGTAGGCCAGACCCCCGAAGGCTCCAACTTCTGCTAATACCTCTTTTTCCTTACTGGGCTGCCAAAACTAGGGGGAAACCATTTTTGTTTCTCCCATCAGAATGAAGCTACACCACCATCCTGAAGCTTTGTGTAGTCTCAAAAGTCTAGGCAGCGCAGCCACCCCCCACTGGAGCTGGTTGCTATGTCTTCAAAATCCTCTACTTTAAATTCTTGCAAAGTATTAACTCCTCTCGCCTTGTGACCCTATTTATTCTGGAAGAAAGAACAAGCACCTCTTTGAACCTTTGACCTAGCATTTTCTGTGCATTTGAATCCATTCCATGAAGATAAAATGGCTTTTACCATCACTACCTTTCCCCCATTCATCAACTAACTGATATGATATGAGGGTCCCCCTGCAAAGCAGTGTGGCTTGCACCTGACTTAGCCAGAACAGGGCCGTCACACCCACATGGAGACTTCCTTGTTGCACCCTAGGCACAGCTTCATAACGCCGCAGCCCCCTGACAGGTTTTACTGAACAGTTCTGGCCTATCAAGGCTTCTCTGTACCTGAAACTCTGTCCATTTGTGAAAACTGCTTTTTGATACTGGTGGGAGCTGTGGATTTTAAAGGCTTTGTTTTGCTCTTTCATGGAGTGCAAAGAGGGAATGGGCTATTTGACAGAGCAACCTTTGCAAACAATCAGAATTGCCTTGCAAAGGAAACCTCAGTCTTGGGCCAGGCACCAGGTCAGGAGGCGAAGAAAGGGGACTGGGTGCTTGCTCTGAGGCTCACAAGTGGAGGATGGAAGCCCTGTATAAAACTGTCCTGCTGCTGAGCTCCAACATGCGACTGTCACACACCTTTTCACTTTTTGATAAGAGGGAGGGCAGGGGTTTGCTTTCCTATTTTACAGGTTGTGAAACTGAGTCAGAGAGATTGGCTTTGCTTTTGAGCCTTAGGGGGGTGTCTCCTATTAGTTAGATTATAAATGCCTGTATCTTTTGTGGTCTCAATGTCTCCCAACAGCTCTGCATTCAGTCACCTGATGACTTAAAAATGATTGTTGTTAATCAACACCCACTCTGAATTTTCCCATCCACCAAGAAGTCCCTGGGGTCATTATGAAATTTAAAAAGAGCGTAAGTGCCTGGTCATCTGCCAGGATCAGTGGAGTTAATTGAGCATAATTTGGCATCTCTGAGAGTAGAACCTTCCAAAGTTCATGCTACATACTCACCACTCATTAAATATCAAAACCTCAGTCCCCACCCATAACCAATCAACAAATTAACAATTCTTTCCTGAGCATCACCAGTAAGCTAGGTTCTTGGAGAAAAGATGAAAGAATATATGAACCTCAACTTGGAAGACTTTTTTAATATGATTGGAGACAAGGTGAGAAATAAAAATAAAAATCCCCTAGTCAATTTCTGCCTCATCTTTCCCAGGATTCCAGTGAAACATTTAGTCTTTCCTTTCATTTCCAACAGAGATTGCATTTTCTTGCGCCAACAGTAGTTCCCGCTGGTGTGAGAGGGCTGACCTGTGTACTTGTCCCACTGAAACCTACATTTCCCATGCTCCTGCGAATTCTGTGGTGAGCCTAGCACATCGTGGGCACCTAGCACTCTATTAGGGTATTCATCATAGCACTCCTTTTAGCAACTGATGTTTATTTTCTTTTTTATGAATTACAGAAAAGAAAAAAAAAAATCTGGGACAATTCCAAGAGAAATTATTTGTTACTCCAGTATTTAACCATTTGATTTCTCAACTTGTGAGGCTCTCTTCAGGAAGCTCCTCCCAAAGCGGACCATTTCTCCATAAGAGACTCTTAATCCCTAGGTTTTGGGAGGCTTTCCAGAATTCAAATGGTTCTCTACAATGACAATGATCGGTCGTACAAGATTCCAGGTTGCTGCATATAAGTAGATTCAAAGCACTTAAAGTTCCAGTAAGTTGGCAATAGGGAAAGGTTGCTTTCCTGTTCTCTTGCTCATCCTTTTCGCTTTTATTTTCTTTTCTTCTTTTGTTACCTTTTTTTTTTGCAAGACTCTTACTTGAGCCATGAGAATATTTACTAGTGCAATACTCACAGGAATTAAGACATCAAAATGTGGAGAAGTTACTTTAAGGCAACAGTCAATTCATCAGTCAATTCATATGTCTTTTTTTTTTCCCCTGCAGAAAACAAGATGGTTTTATAGTAACACAAGATTTATAATACACACCATCCCTGGACCACTCCTATGAAAACCATTTGTGGATATTCAGAGGTGAGCTTTGGACATGATAAAAGGCATTAATGGAGTCCATTTTTATTGCATCTCTAGCTAATGATAATAGAAAAAAATAGAAAAATAAAAAATAGAAAAGTAATACTATCTATCATTTTGCATTTCTACTGTGTTTTAGGAACTGCTCTTAGTGATTTATAGTTACTGACTTCCAAAATTCTCACTACTCCATGATTATCCCATTTTACAGGTGAGTAAACTGAGGTACAACGAGGCTAAGTAACCTGCCTAAGATTATGTGATGGAAGACTGCAGGTAGGTTAAATACCTGTCCCAGGGCAAGATAAATGCAGTTTAAAAATAATTCTTTGGTCCTATGCAATCATGGAAAATGAGTATCATGCCATACTAGTACATCAAGCAAGGACATGGGCTGTCGCCGACAGACCTGTAAGCACCCATATGTGATGCAGAGTTAACATGTAAAACAAGGCCAAAGTTACCAGAAAAACTCTCCTCCCATTATGGGGACACTAAATCTAATAAAGTGTCTCATATCTGTGACATGTATTGCACTTGACTTATTGTGAACTCCTTAAGAGGAGGAGCACCTGGCGGACCACTTCATCACTATATTTTACACACCTTTAGGTCAAGGTTATGCCTTGGTTATGTCTTCACACCATTTACCTTTGAGTCCAGGGTTAGCAAAGCACTTGCATAGCCCCTATTAGGTGATCAGCAAATGGTAGGTGAAATTGTTGAATGCCTATCAAAGGTTTGAGAACATAGAAAGTACTTTGCAAACATTTAATTTTCTGGTAAATCAAGGAACATAAGCATGAGAGGTATGCTTGGGGAAGTAACAGTGGTTTTCTTTCACTAAACTCTTCTACGGACTACCCTGACTCACGCTCCTGATTAGGGTGAGCTTAGTGGCTGTAAAAATGGGCACAGAATATAAATATTTAAAGAAAACATAGAGAAAAATAAGTTGTAGGGTGATGAATGGAGTTAATTATCTAATTATATAATAATGGAGCATTATGTCAAAAGTACTTCATTAAAAAAAGAACAATTACCTATAATTAAATTTTAAATTTGATTGAAGAATGTTGAATTCATTACTGTACTGAGGAGCTCCCAGAATCATACTTCTCTCCTATTAATTTTGTTTCTTTGAGGGTGAGGCTTCATTTCATCTGTAAACATTTCTTTTTAACAAAACTTTGCATCTCAAAAATATTCAGTGGAAGACAGAATCAGCTACAGTGAAGAAGTTACAATGTTTGAGGATAAAAGATTGGTTCATGGCTCTAAGAGGCAGTGTTGAAGGTAGGAACTGGCTTCTCTCTAAAAAAAGCTTTATGGATTAGCATCTCCATCTGAAATGGGCAGGTATGGGAAGAAATAACAATACGATCACCTAAGGAAGTAGAGATACTCCAGTAGCCACTGAGATAACTGAAGGTCATGAAAAAATATAGCCCTTATCCTTTAATGAATACTCTTCAGTGTTAATTCTCTAAACCTAGGTGACATGCAGTGTGTTGTTGACCTTCCTGGGTCCTTTGTAATGTTCAGGTTTGCCTTGAAATTGCTTAACAATAGCCAACTAAAAGTTGGGAACTAAGAAGTCATCATGGCGTTGCCAGCTAGGCAGTAGTGTGGGCCCCCATCACCACCAAGGGAGAAAGAGCAGGAACCAGAAAAGCTTTATTCCCAACTCGCCCACACTTCTCTTACTCCTCTTTTCTCTGAGTAACTTCTCTTAGTCTCCAAGACTTCACAACAATGAAGCAAGTGTACTTCCCTCTCTACTAGTTGCTCTGGGAATCAGATAGGATGTATATGACGCTTTCTTAGAACCCATAAAGTATTGCCCATACATAAATCATCAGATCAGCAAGGCCTAACCCATAGTTGCTTTGCCCTGGACACCAGGACACCAGGTAGCTTGACATGGATCCTTTTCAAATGCTTAAGGCATAAGGCACATGTTATATTTTTCATAAGTCCAACCCGCATCAAGAATTATTGATGGCTTAGAACATTGATTTTCCTAGTGGTGTTTACATGCATGCTTTCTGCAGCCATTAGTGGTCCTCATAGAATTGATAGCTTTTTGAATCATGTCAATGAGATTATTGATTCTGGGAAGGACCCTAATCTAGGAAAACTTTTAAAATGTTTGCTATTGGCTTTTATTAACATATAATGTAGCAATGAGATTGAAAAATTCAAGTATTGTGTTATTGCCTGGAAATCTCAAAGTAAAAATCAATGTAGGTAATCTATTTAAAAGTCATGAAATACACACACACACACACACACACACACACACACACACACACACACACACAAAGTTGGTTGGGAGAAGTCAGTTAAGATTCATTATCAAGAAGGCAATTTTGTGTGAACGTGTTTTTCTGTGCCAGTTAGTTTTCCGGTCAATTCCCTGCTCTTCCATAAACAGCCATCTTAGCCAGAATCTAAAGTGCACAACTCTCTGATTTCTGTAGGGCCTCCTCATTCTCACATGTGTCTCTTCTTCCCTGCCTTGTCATATATAAGTTTCTAGTTTCTCCATCTCCCATTCCTCTAATAACCCAGCAGACTGGAAACCACTATCAGTTAGCTTTATGCCCTTTGTACTCATACGTAAAGTATGCACCCCACCACACCCCATCCTCAAGCAAGAAATAGAAGCTTCAGTGTCTTCATGGCACAAATTTAGAAATGGCTTATAATGTCCAGGGCACTGGACATGAAAAAGTCACAGGCAATAATAACTAACATTTAAATGTCTGGAGTGATATCGAATCAAAGTGCTACAGGGCACAGCTTACTTATCACAAAATTAACTAAAAGAATGACCCACAGTATCTCACTCCCTCCAGCACACACTTTAATTAACAGAAATGTGTTCACCCATTTGTCTTTAGATCTAGAGAGAGCGAACACAGTGTATCCTTAAACAATCATATCTTTAAAAAAAATAATGTTGATATATAGGCAAGAGAAATTAAAATGTAGCACAGACACTAATCTAGTCACAGTGAGAAAAATCTCCCAAGTAATAATTTTGGAATTCCTACTAAGTTATCGAAAGAAGGAGACAAACCCAATTCCATTTCTCTTTAAAAATCCATTTATCTTCAGTCTTATGGAAAACAATGAAATACATTATTAAGGCAGATAAATCTGGGTGTCCCTTCGTGATAATAGAACCACAAGGGGAAACAAAACAGAGAAAGAAAATGGGATCACTTTTATATCCAAATTTCAAAATTTGGGTGGCTAAAGGGCAGCTAGGGGTTATAATGCTCTGATTTTCAGAAAAGCCTGTTGAGGCCATCTTCAAAGTCTCAGGGAGTTAATCTGAGCATTGGGTATCTCATTAATAAGATAACAAGATAACCACCAAGCAATCTCTCTCCATCAGGCAACATCTTTGAAAGCTTTATGTACTACCCACATGCACACATAGATACACACACACACACACACACACACACACACACACACACAGAGCACATATCCATTTGGCAGTGTTAGCCCTCTGGACAAGAGGTAATGGAAGGCCGCAGTCTGCAGGGTCTGGAGGGTGGCCGGCTCTGCCTAGTGCATGCCAAGGCAAAGACCACACTACCCGTGGAGGAGAACATCTTCCCTCTCCACCGACTGCACCTACAGAGACTGCACTATATGTATAGTGTTCTAGCTATACATCTATCTAGCTAGCTAGACAGCATATGCTATTGTGAAAAGGTAGAATAGGCATGAGCTGTCCAGGTAGATTTGAAAACTGGGTTTTGGGCATGGACACATTTTCAACCCTCCCCTCGCCAGCGTCCGCCCCACCCCAATCACGGCAGAACACAGAAAGCTGTTACACCATCTGTGTCTTACTCTTGTTGCCATCTTTGTACAGGCATTTGTCAGCTACAGAGTGGCCAAGGTTAAAATCCTGGTGGCTAGAGAGGAGCCTTGGTTGGGCATGTGAGTCACAAACTAGACTAGACATACACTGGAAAGGGCAGCCACTTGCTGGGATGCTATAAGACCGTCGAGAATCATGAGCTCCCTGGAAAGCACTCCACCACTGCGCCCCAGACTTTTTCTTTCTCTTCTTTCCAGATGCCTGGAACCCAATCACTAAAATGCCTCTCCTTTGAGTGGTGCATGGTGCAATGAGAGGGACATGAAGGCATATTCCTGACAAGCTGCCAACAGTTACTCCATGAGAAAATTCTCCCATTATAGAGGCAGCAAAACCAGGGAGAGTTCAGTCAGAGCTGTGACCTACAGGGTTCTCTACATGCCATAAAACCATAACTAGATTTAAGTTTGTTATAAAAATTATGACAAACATTGTGAAGTGATGTGCACAATTCTCCTGGTCTCTCCTTAATCATATTTAATCCTTATAATGTCTTATAGGTATGGTTTGACTCATTTTACATATGAATCAACCAAAACCCAGTGTACAAGAGCCTTGCTTTAAAAACCGTCCGGTTTATTGATGGCAGAGCCAACAATGGCTGATATCTTAATCTATTTAATTTTCAGTAATCCTAGAAATGCTGATCAGGAGACCTACATTCTAGTCCTGGATATGACCGCACAGCGCTGCCTGGCTCTGAATTAGCCCTTCCCCTGAGAATCAGATGAGACAGATAAGCACTAGATTTTGTTCTGTTTTCCCCCCACATTTCCATTTGGGAGCATCTATTCCATCAAGAAACTGAAATCCCACCATTCATATTCTAATTTCTCCAAAGGCAACTGAGATTCTCTAACAGAAATCAAAGACTTAAAGAGATGACACTCCTATGAGAAGGTGTCAAGCACTATCAATGCGTCCAGGATGAATTGGCAACTCTTACACTTTAAGTAAGCTTGGGAATTTGGAAGTAATATGAGAAATTTACTTGGGATAGGCAATAAACAACGTAAACATTTCATTTATTATTAATTACTATTTACAAGAAACTGAGGCCTGTACATACAGTAAAACAAAAATTGGACTGGATCTATACTGTTGGAACTCAACCAAGAATTAGGAGAAGTGCAAATTGTAGCACTCCAAAATCTTACAACCACAGACTATTTATAGTTAAAAGAACATACGGGATATGAACAGTCCCCAGAAATGGGTTGTTCTAGTTTATCTGAATTCTCTCAGACTGTTTAAGTTCAGTCAGACAATATCCACCATATCATAGATAAGTTTTCACAAATGCCTAAGGTGCCTAACTGGTTTTCTTGGTTTCACTGGAGATGGCTGGTAATTACAGGTATGCTTTGGTTAGGTAACTATACTCCTATTATGTTAATGTGTGTGCACAATTTAATTAGTAGTTTAAAACCTATCCATGCTGAAGTTACTCTACAAGAAGATTTGTCAAAGAAATAATCAATCTTCCCAGGTCTTCTTCTGCCTGCTACTTCTATAGCTTTTCTTCTTCCTACCTAATCACAACCTTTAAATAGAACTCGTGCCACATGTCGAATTTACCGAGTATCATAATTCTTCCAAGTGGTAAAGATACCTCAAGACAAATGCTGGGCATAGAAGCCACAGGGCATAAATATGCAAAGAAGTAAAAAGCTAACCTTTTCAAACAATAAGGCTTCTCTCTCACTTACCAACTTAACATTTCCCTGTATGGCCCCGGAAGATGACTGGTTAGCCAGAGACGGGTAAGATTCCTCAAGGGAGGAACAACCTAAGACAGGCACAGTCGCAGGGGGCCATCTGGTGAGAAAATGGGGAGCAGCAGAGGTGAGGCTTAGAACCTCCCCCCTCATGTTCTGAGAGAAATCTTCTGCATACATGGATGTTTTATTGCCCTCGTCTAGCTCGGATTAACACATAGTCTACAGGCACACACCTGATCATCTACATTTGCTCTCTTACAACACTAAACTCTGTTTTCTACCTTTATTTCGTATCTACCACTTCAGCATTTTATTAAAAATAATAATAATAGAGAAATGTGGTATCCACATATAAATCAAGTTTAAAAATCAAATGAATATTCATATTTGAACTGACTGTGTATAGTTCATAATGCATGAACAAAACCGAAAGCTTCTGTGATGACTGCCCTTGTACTGTTCACCATGTAACTTATTCACTATGTAAGAATTTGTACTCCATGTAAGAATTTGTTCGTTAAGCATCAGAAGATTGGAGACTGACGAAAATTAGGCTTGGGGTGGATTAATGATTGTGCATTGAGTATTGACCCCCCTATACAGAAATTTATTGTGGTTAACAACTATTTGATCAATAAATATGAGAGATGCCCTCACAAAATATATATATATATATATATATATATATATATATATATATATATATATATATATATATATATATATTTAAACACACTTCCAATTGTAAAATAAATAAGTAACTGGGATGTAATGTATAGCATAAGGAATATAGTCAAAATATTGTAACAACTTGGTATGGTGATACCTGGTACCTAGAATTATCATGTATATAAATGTTGAATCACTGTGTTGTACACCTGAAACTAATGTAATGCAATACTGTTGTCAACTACCCTTCAATAAAAAAAAAAAAAAAAAGAAACTGAGCTAGATATTTGGCATCAGATATTAAAGGAACATGCTCACAAGTGAGTGAAACTAGCCAATTAAAATTAATGTAATACAATTTGTGACACAGATATGTATAATGAGATTTCCATATAGGGATCTGCTAGAAATTTTACAAAAGAGTTCATGTTTGAATTAGATAGAAAAATTTTCAGGAGTAATTTCCAGTTAGATAGAGTGGTGGAACTAGGAAGCATGTAGACAGAGGAAATTGCATTTGCAAATGCATGGAAAATATATGTGAGTATAGCTTACAACACAAGACTTAGAAACCCTCAAACAATGATGCTAGAAAAATATGCTGAAACTTGGTTGTAAGAGTTTCTTGCTGTTCCATTGTTTGGGATTAATCCTACAGGTGATAGAGAGCTGGTAGAGTTTAAAAGAACACTCCCTATTAATTTAAAAAGAAAAACTTCCCATAGAGTTTGTTCCTTTATCACTATCTGTGAAGTTTCCAAAGTCTTGGTTATGTTTTCTTCTTAAAACAGAGATCGTTAATTTGAGACAATGGGTTCTGCCAATCGCACCAGCCAGGCAGGCATGGATCATCATATAAGGACTCACATTTATGAGCTGGAGCTCAGTCATTGGGTTATTTTCAACAGCTATTTTGTCAATAAGAAAACATTGCAAATACGACCAATGAGTGGGGAGAAGAACCACTGATGCACTTGGAGGAGAGAATCTGGGGAAACACAGTCTAAAGAAACCCAGAATGTGAATGCACTTAGGGGCCTTCAGGAAGGAGGGATATTCCAAGACTGATTTTTAATGACCAACTGTCAATTTGCAATACACTTTAAAAACCAGATACAAACAAAGCTACAGCAGACACAAAATGAAATGGTCTGATGATGCAATGCTTTTTTTGTATCAGAGCTTTTAAAGCTCTTGGAAATCTTTTTAAGAAGACTGAGGACTTCAAAGACAAGGTGGCCTCAAGAATGGACAGTTCTATGAAGGAGACCAGAATAGAGCCACTGTCCAGGGAATGGACCTGATGCCTCTTGGCTTTGGGCAGCACTCCGGCCACCTTAGAACAGATGCCCTGCAGGCAGCTCTGGGGCTTTCGTGAGGCTCTTGGCCATCAGGCCGCTGCTGAACGAGCTCGCCCACTCCCTTTGGATGCCCAGAGGGATGATTAAATGACTCACAACCTAAGAAAGAAAAGGCTGCTGAATTTTTAGCTTGAGCTCAGAACTCTGTAAAGAACATGACAAAAAGGCACCATTCTGCAGATGTTGTATCTTTTCTATAGACTAGCAGTTTAAACAAAAATATCTAAATGTCCTGGAAGGTCTTGCTCTTAGAACAGGCCTGGACACCAGAAAAGCCATGAATGCCAGGCAGGGGCCTCAAGCAGGCAAGACCCTGGAAACAGAGATGCAGGACAGCCAGGAGTCACACAGACTTCAGCACCGCCTCACGTTGCCTATTCTAGATGAAGAAAAAAATTAACACACAAATGATTTTATTGATCTAGAGTTCCCTCTCTAGCTGCAACCTAGGCTCTTGCCAATCCTCGTGCCTATATCCTAATGTTACTCTCTGTCCAGTTTCTTCCCCTTCCGTTCACTACTCAGTGCAGTTTGCCAGACAACCTCCATATTGCTAAGGCCAATGACTGCTTAAGCTTTCTTATCTTACAGGACCTTTTCTTATCGCTTGGCATTATACCTTTCTTCTTTTTTATACCACTGTCAGTACAGTGTCTGACAAATATTTAACACTCCCTGTACTAAAAAGGCATTGACAATCTTCTTTTTTCTCTTGAAATGCAAGTTTAACATAGTCTCTGGTGAGCAGGCAAGGTGTACGTATGGGAGCGGAGTGGAGAGTCCTCTTCGGGCCCTGTGAACCCAGGAACCACAGATCCTGGGTACCCTGTTGAAGAGTACATCACTGGTTGATTCCAAACCCCATCTGCTGGTGATGCTGAGGCTCTGATCTCATTCTTCTGTCTAGTTGAACGGCTTTGGGAAGGGGTGAGAGCCTCAGAGAAGCCAAGACTAATTCACCAGGCAATCAAAGATGCAGAGGTGCTCTGACACACTTATGCTCTGATATTAATGCAGTGACTGCCTGTCTTTGTTTCCCATTCTGCTCCTCTCCGTGACAACCTCTGCTCTGAAATCTGTGTGGCCACATAGAGAACAGGTGAAGCTAAGGCATATAGCCACCTACTTTACACACAGCTTCAGTTCCATTCTAGGGGCAAATGCCATGCAGCTAGTCCAGGAGTAAATCACCAAGGCCCAAAGGGCACAGAAAAGGAGCCATTTGTTGATGCTGATGAATAACTGACAGAAGATAGGTAGTGAGTCATGCAGCATAAATGCCAAACGACTCTGTTCTTCGGTCTGGCACAGACATGCAGCCAGAAACCCAAACCTCGGAGGCCATGCAGCTCCCCACATACTCTGGGGCCTGCCAATGTCATTAAAGGCAGTTTCTTTATAGTTTTCATTATGTGGATAATGACTTGCTAATGTGTTTGTTACATTGTGTTCCAATCTGCCTCACGTGTTTTCTCCCTTGGCCTCTAATGGTATTTACTGGAAATACCTTCAAGTCCAGCTGAAGTAAAATTTCGTCAGATTTATTTCTGTTTAAGAACATTACTTATCCAGAATGGTAATATATTCTCTCTCTACATTCATGTATTAATGTGACCACATTAATTTTCCCCTCAATTCTTTTTTTTTTTTTTTTAATAGCAGGAAAATAACGAATTCAGGAAAAATCACTTTGCCTAAAATGCCATGAGTCTTTTCCTTGGGCTGAAAGATATGAATTTTGAAAGATTTCTTCTGAGGAGTCAAAATTCCTGTTCAGTACACGTGGAGGCAACTAACTGAGGCCTCAAAATGGTCAACGCGGATAGGAATAAGAGCTTCCTTTGTTTGCTTATCTCTGACGTGCTATTGGGCCCTGGTCTCTGAACTTTGTGGACCTTATCCCATTCAGTCTTCACAGCAACTCTGATAGGCCAGTACTCTCAGTATTGTTTTAAAGATAAGGAAATTGAGCTCAGAGAAATTAATGAAAAATTCTAAGACTACATGGTTAAAAAGAGGTAGAGTCAGTGTTTACATTCACATCTGTCTTCCTCCAAAGCTCTTGTTCTTCTGTGCCATGCTGTCTCTGGCCTCATCCTCCCATAACCTGTGTTGAGTTTAGGAGCTTATGGTTGTAGGTTAGATGGAGTGAGCTAGACACCTACAGAAAGGTAATTAACTGGGAAGAACATTGCCTATGCTATTCTGTGTGGTAAAAACAATCAGATGAGTAGTAAGTTCAGAGAAACAAGACAGCTTCGAGAACTGGAGTGGCCAGGAACAAAGGTTGGACAAAACCTGGTAGACATGGCCGCTGCCTTGACAAAAATATCATTATTACACAAATTAAAGGATGAATGACATTGCTTGAGATGACTAAGGGTTTACCGTCCTCTTGACTTTGTAAGAAAGACTGCAGGCTTACTCTCAAATTGGAATGAAAATTATATCAAGGGTGTTAGAAAATAATAACGCTGGGATTATCTTCTGTGCTAGTCTTAAACTGGGCTACATTTTGGAATTATCTAGGGTGTTTCAAACAATGTGCTCAGGCCACACCTATACCAATTATTTGAGAATCTCTAGGGATGGGATCTGAGAATCAGGAATTTTTAAAGCACCCTAGCTGATTGCAGTGTGGAGCCAATTTGAGATGCAGTGATAAGAGTATTTTTGTCTTCCAGTGCAATGTGATATGAAGGCCTTGAGTAAGGGCCATACCCTGATATAGGGTAGATATTTATTTGGGACTTTAGAAAACTGGAAACTACATAAATTGGACTAAGTAGACTTTTCCTAAAATACAATCTGTGACATATTTCTGTAACATATTTGTTGCAATTAGTGACTAACTAGACATTAGTAAGAATAAAATATAAGAAAAACAGGGCCCATTGTCAGATACGTTTGGAAAAAGTTGGGTTAACTACACAGGTGTTTTATGCTGTTGTTATCTGTGTTTTTGGTGTTGTTTTAATCTCAGGCCTTTTCAGATACATTAGAAAAAAGAGGATCCTTAGTATGTGTGTGCTTCCTACATGTATTTCACTATATCTTTTTTTTTTCTTTTGCATTTGGTAGAACTAGTATTTCATGGAGAGCATTCTGGAAACAACAACAATAAAAAGTTGATAAAACCAACTAACAGTTAATTGAGGTCTAAGCAGTCAATGTATTTTTTAAAAATACATTATGCTGTTTGATTTGCTCTGCACGGTAATTCTATGATTAGGTATTAGCATACACATTTTATGGATGAGGAAATTAATACTCTAGTGGCTAAACAACTTGTTCAAGTTCACACAGTAATTAACAAAACTGGAATTCCAATCAGGTCTTATGATCATTGGTCCAGTAACATTCCTTTGTATTAAGAGCTTCCTAGATGCTCTCAGTGAGGTCCCTGCCACCTCAGGTTTAGCCTAATGAGCCATTACCACACTGGAGCAAGACTGACCACGGCCAAGTACTTTGCACTCATTTTAAGCAGTTCAATGTTGAGGTTAATTTTTCTTATTAGAAACTCTCTGGATTCTGTTTATCTGACTAAATACACTTTCTGGGCCTTGTGGAATAATTGCCCACCACTGCCTGCAGACCCGCCTTCACTTCCCTAAGAAACCCATTGCCCCACCTGTGCCTTACATGGCTTAATGCCCTTCTTCTGGCTCCGAGAGCTCTAAAAGTTCTCAGGTAGTGTCTTCAAACAAGCAAGCATTCGTTGACACAGACTCATTTTTTTTTTCTTTTAACGATTGAATGGCTGTGCAGAGTTCTCTGGGAATCTGCATGAAAGCTTAATTATACTTTCTGCCTCACTGAGGGAATGTGGGATGGAAAGATGACTCTGCCTATGCTGTACAACATCACTGAGATCAGATTGGTGCCCTGCATTTGCACATGGCTGATAATCAGCTCTCCCCATAAACAGGCAGACAGATGAAGCCAGTTATCTGAAAAGGCGTCAGCATCCCGTTAGCATCTGCATCTGTCTTGACTTTACACTCTGAGTGCAAACCCAGCAGCAGTCTGAGCAAACCAGATCTTCTCCTGATCAGGAGGAGCGGGTGATGCTGCCTGGAAACAGTCAATACAAAAACACTTCATTTTTTTTTTTTTTGGAAGAACAAGAGAATCAGCTACTATCAGAAACAGCTTGGTCAGCTTACTAAAACTTATGTTTTTAAGTGCCCAAACATTAACAAGCACATTCAACATTTTCAGATTGAGATCTCTCAATATGCACAAAATGCTTTCTTGAGGCAACCCTTACATATTGAGCACCAACTATGTTCCAGGCAGTATGGCAATTGCTGGGGATAAAAATAAGGGTAAGAAGTTAGATGTTATCCAAGGGCTCCAGAGTATTTCCTTCAGATAAAACATAGATTTTAAATACTGGCTTCGTTGTTACCTCCATTCTGACCGTTTAGAACTACTGTGTATCCTCTCTCAGATGTGATCTAAATAGGTGAGGCTATTGGAGAAATGTCCTGAGAAAAAGCGGTGTTTTGTAAATATACTGCCATTCATCTCATAACCCTTCACAGGTGTCAACCTTATGCATATGGTTGCTTCAGTCACTGACCATACCAGGTTAAATAAAACAAAATGCATTTCCTCTTTGCAGGAGAGACTCAAGCTAATCAAATCATGGATAAAGCCATACACAAAGGGCAGTGGGAACATTATAACTATATTTACATTCAAACAGTCATCATTTATGCAGTTCCAGGTGCTCTGCAGGGGCTGAACGGTACATTGCAACTGGAATCAAATGAAGAGGGGTCCCCAGAAACCCTCTGATATGCTCCTGCTTAAAATGAGTGCGGCTTCCTCTATCACAGAAAGAACCGACACCATTGCTGCTCACTTGCACGCTCACCAGCTTCCCTAATGCAGCTTCAGAGATTAAATGTTTCCCAGTAGACAATGCAGGTGTCACTTCTGAGAAACGTGCGCACTCTGTTAACACTAAAGGTGGCAGCCAATTCTGGAACTATAATTGGAGTTCTTCTTCTCCATTCCAGTTGCATGATTTTTCTTTCTCTTTGGTGAGTTCCCTAACTTTATAAATGAATACAAAGGCTCAGCCTCATGCTGCAGCAACGTTATTTGCTTAATCCCTTTAGCCATCTGTAAAGCAGGAGTAATACACTCTATCAACTTATCAGTAGTGTGCGTGTGTGTGTGTGTGTGTGTGTGTGTGTGTGTGTGTGCATGAGGGCATAAATGCAGGTAATACATCCAGTGAAGCCTGAGAGTTCGTTTGTGTTCACTTAAAGATTTAAATAATACAGAGCAAAGCCCTGGCTTTTGAGTCTAAAATAATCCTCCAAATTGGTTATTCTCACTGCCCATTTGCACATGAATATGGTCAGTGGTCATGAATTTTGACTCTAGAGGTATAACGACATATACTTAAAGTGTGTACTATATGTGATTCTAGAATTTGCTTTAGCCAAATTCAAATTCTATGTGGTGCTAACTCATTTGTGTTTTCATTAAGTTCTTTATTAACAGCCAAATCCCTTGATTACTACACTTCTCTGAACTTTCTTGTTAATCTTACTTACAAGTCACATTTCTCTGAAATGTTGTTGAGATAAAAGAGCTGACAGTGACAGTAATTAACTTCTAGATAAATATTAAAATGAGAGGGCATTGTAAATACCCCCGGTGCAACGGATACATGCCTAAGTCCCTAGGACATAAGTCAGCCAGCCTGTCACCGTTTGAGCTGAGGGCGGCTCTGCCACTGATTTTGAAGACATTCCTTTAAATTATTTAGCTGACTTAGTCTTTTCTTTGAGTTCTGGGTTTCAGCTAAAACACATATTTCATAGTTTGCTGTTGACACATTTGGCTTCTTAGCCCTTTGTTCCCCAGTCCAATTCTCCACAGCTTCCTTGCTGTGGAGGTGGAGACCAAGTTCAGTGGCTTCCTCTTCCCCTTCCCACCTCACTGCAAGGGATCCTTGCTCATGGCTGGCTGGAAATCCAACAGGGGCGCCACGTCTGTGGTGAATTGGGGTGCATTTGCTCATAGGGTATTCATCCCAAATCTATCCATCAAAAACGGTGAAAGTGCCTTGCGATTGGCTGTCTGTGCCACAGGAAAGCAGATGTCACACTGGCCCGAGGGGGAGGTCTGGCATCTGCCTGACAGGGTTAAAATACTAGCTCTGACCCCGATAAGAAGTGTAACTTTGGACAGCTTACTTAACCTCCCTAAGTCTTAATTTCCTCATATGTGAAATGTGGACAAAAACAGTCCTCTGATCGAGGCAGTGCAATTATTAAGTGGAATAATACTAGTGCAGTGCTTCACCCTGGGCTTGGCAGGAGCTCAAACACTGGCAGCCATCACAACTTTCATTAGGACTTCAGATGAGAGATCTCTGCCCCGTGCACTTCAGAAAGGTTCCTGCCAAATGTATATACAGAGTGCCTTTGGTAATTCAGATGTACCTGGATATTTTGTGATTTCTCTATGGTGACAGCAGTAAATGTCAAAAAGATGGGGCTTAAGTTGCCTTCTCATTGAGCTGCAGTGCCTTTTAGCTCCAATGGCTTATCTTTTAGGCATAATGTGCTGTTGTTTTTCCCTCACCCTCCTCAATAATGTGTACCCATCCCCACAAGGTAAATGCCAAAATCCTGTTTGAAAAGGAACTTAAAAAAAGAAAAAATGAAATAAACACCTGAACAGGTCAGGCACATGTTGACTGATCATATATGAATATAAAAGTATAGAGATTAAAGGGAGCAAAGATACGGGTGGGATAACAGGGCGGGGGGCATGAGGCACGGCCCGGGTGGATTGTGGAAATGACCGTGCGTGATGAGTTTGCTTTTCATGTGTTCGCAGGCATGGGGTACAGTGGGTAGATCAAGAGCACCCAAAGGGGTGGACCACCCTCTGTCACTCTGCACCTTTGCATGTCTCCGACCTCGTGGGTCACGGCATTCCACTTGTAGAGCTTAATTAGCCCGTTTAAAACTGTGATGCTGAAGCGAGGCAAACAGAATTGGCAAGAGGTCACAGGACCTCCTCCGTCTTGTTGAATAATAGCTTAATTAATCCAAACTAGGAAATGCTGGCACATGCGCTGATGAGCACACCGCCAGGCAGCATGTGGCCGGTGGGGCAGGCTGCCTCCCAGAGAGCTCTGTGCTGGCTGAGCCCTCTCTCTGGCTTCAGTCCCACTGCCACTCATTGCTGTATGGCACAGAGCAGTGGTTCTCAAGGGGGCCCTGGCCCAGAGCATTAGCATCACTTGGAAATTTGTTGGAAATGCAAAATTCCAGGCTTCACCCTAGGCCTACTGCCTGAGCACTTAGGAGGTGGGGCCCAGCAAACTGTTTTAACAAACCTTCTGGAAGATTCTGACACACAGTTAAGTTTGAGAACCATTCCAAAGTGATGAGCATTGGTGAATTTGTGCTAATTTTCTCTGTTTGCACTGCATTTACAGGTCATTGTGTATTTCATCAATATGAAATCAAGAAGTTAGCTAGAGTTAGAATTTTTCAGCCACAGATAAAAACAGCTCTTGTCATATTTCCTGGACTTGAGGTCCTTCCACTATTTCTAGATTCCCACAAAGGGCAAAGTGACTGGTAACCAGAGCTCAGAATCTGAAAGCATTCTGTGGAAAACATATTCTCAGGTTTTGGAAAACAACTTGTTCCTGCCTTTGGAGGGGATGATGACAATGATCTTTAGTGTCTCTGGGATTAGCAGGAGCCAGGGACTGCTGGCTGCAAGGTGGAAAAGCTTTCTTGTTTTCTCCTGCCTTTCAGGCAGCTATCAAGGAGCTGCTTTTAAAGCTCACCATGTAGATAGAGCCAGCAGTGGTACTAAGACTGACACATTCCCGATTCAGATCACACATCTATATTCTAGTAATTGGGCCTTAGATTAATTCTACATCTTAAGGGCTGAAATGGTGCAAACAAGATTTTCTTAAAAGTTAACTCAGCATTTGAACCTTCTTTGTATAAAGCAAGAGAAAATATTCTTTTAGAAATGAAACTAACAAAACTTGGAAGATGGTGCTGGGATGGTGAAGAAAAGAACTGCCTCCCCATGCTAGCTGTGCTCTCTTCATGACTGTGTCCCTTGGGGGGACCATATTCTTCCAGAAGAATTTCAACTGATGCTTTTTAATTGCAAAGCTCACTCTCATCCTCACCTGGGATTTATTTGTCAATCCATCTTCCATTCATGTTCCTCTATATTCAAGAAGTTTCCCCCTGTCCTAAACGGCACTTCTTATGTACAACCATTTATAATTTTTCACTTGTCTCCCAACATCTTTCCTTCCCTTGTGTCATAACCACCCCTATTTTCTTCACTGCCATTTCATTTAATCTTGTTTATAATTTATTCTGTAAATGTGCTCCCTATGCTGACCATATATGAAAGGTCATTTTGGTGATGATACAAAGGGCAACCATCCATCTAGGAAATGGTATTTCTGCTTCTTTATTGACCACCTCCCAGAAATTATCCTACATTATGTTAGCTAATTTGTAATCAGCACTTTAAAAAGCAGCATTCCATCTACTGCATGAAAAAAATGCAGTTTTAGGTCATTTGGCACTGACACGCATTCTTAAAATAAAGAATTACATGTGCTTAAAGCCAAATAATGGAGGTGCCTTTCCAATGAAGTAGAAGTTTTATTTTCAGATCCTTTATAATTTTTCTCATTTTTCATGGTCTGCTCACTTTGTCCTTCAATATCAACAAATAACCTTGTACAACAGATGTGGTAAAATAGTCTATTCTATTCTAAACAAAGAATTAAAATCCCTCTATTCTGCAAGCTCTTGTGTACTGGCCTCTGAGAGATCATGAGCTGCAGGGCAAAGAGTATTAGACAAGAAATAAGGGCGCAAAGTTTCTTTCCTGCCTATCCACTTTACTTTCTCTGTGAACTTACATGAGTAACTGATCTATCTAGATTTTAGTTCTGTTCCTGGAGTATTATGTCAGTACTACTTCCCAGGACTCTGGAAATCAGAAAATACCACCGACATGAGATGGCCACAGACTGTTAAGGTTTTACACCAAATTGCTTATTGGACAATCCCACTTGGAAGTAAGGAAACCAGTTCAAAGTCTACTCTGAGCTCATCATCCCTCCCCAAAGACTCCTGTCTTGTGCTTATTTCAGCACATGGCACCACCAGCAGAAAACCTAGATATAATCCTGCGGTCTTTACTTCAGTAACCAGACCTAGTCAATCAAGAATTCCTCCATTCTACAGCTTAACCTAATCTCTACTCTCTGTTTTCTTTTTTTCATTCCAGCTCTAGTTATCACTGTGGCCCGATTCTACTGACGTGGTTACTAATGCCTTCTTAATGCTTGTCTCCGCCTACAGTCCTGCGTCTCTTCAATACATTCATTTTCACAGAGGATAGAATGATCCTTTTTATGATGGAAATGTGATCCTATTTTCCCTTCTTTAAATCATTCAATGGTTTCTTTCTTTCTTTAGTTTATAGTCTAAACCCAGTAAAATGTCTCATAAGGCTATTCTTTACTTCCAATTACGTGGCCATGTTTGCCCTCAACTGTAAAACTGTGTTCATCATTTCTCTCTTCCTGGACTACTTTCTCCCCAGTCAGCCTTCTCCCTATTCTCCTATTTGCCTTGCCAAATCCAACTCATTTCAGTGTAATATGCAGAATTGGCATATTGAATATATTAGAATATCCTGAGCAGTGTAATATTACTTTCCATGGGAAACATCCCTAGATAACCATCCCTTAGCTGGATTCCCCTGCTCCCTCACCCTAACCTTAACCCAAACCCATGTGTCCTCTTAGCGTGCTGCATTTCCCATTACAGTTACTAATGCTGATTAGAGTTCTTTGTTTAAATAACCTTCCCCGGAACCGTCAGCTCCATGCAGTGGAGATAATACCTATCTTGCTCACCATTGTTTCTCGCTTGGGATTTATTTCTCAATCCATCTTCTAATCTTGTTTCTCTATATTCAAAAAGTTTCTCTGTCTTAAACTGCACTTTTTATTTACAGCCATTTATAATTTTTCACTTTTCTCCCAACATTTTCCTTCCCTTGTGTCAGAAGAGTCCCCAGTAAGTATCTGTTGAATAAATGGATTGTTATAATTCAGATGAAAAGTGGGACATGGTTTCTTCCTTTAAGAGGTTTAAGGTAATTAAATGTTAACAAATCACTATGACACCAAGCAATATATGGTAGGTGACTAAAATAATAAAAAAAATAATAACAAGAATATAATCCTGTATAGCATTTATTCCATTCTAGGTGCTATATAAACCCTTCATATATGAGGACTCATTTCATTCTCACAACACTCCCATAATGCTATTACTTGGTGATAGGATTATTTTCATCCTTATGTCAGACTGAGAAGGGTTCTGTGACTCACCTGTGCCCCCTCATCTCGTATATGAGGGCTCACATTCCAGTTCCAGGTAGTCTGGCTCTGAAGTCCACCTTCTTAACCGTATGGACTGCTTTGAATCCTGTTAACCTCCCTGCCTCCCTAGGATGAGTTTTACAGTGGCTGCTTCCCACTCCCTGGCACTCTGGGCTCTGCATGGCCTCCCCTTACCCTTGGGGCTGGTTGGGGGGTGGCACTGAGGCCTGCATTTCACCATTGCCCTCCAGCCTGATGGAGCTGGAGGTTCAGATGTAAGACCAGCAGAGTCTCAAAATAGTCAAGGTAGGAGAGGCTCTTGTCTTGTCCTGGCAAAACAGGTATGTTCACGGGGCAACTAGGAGGGGACTGTTCACCCTTCCACCCTCCCAAGCCAGGTACTGAGGACATTAATCAGCAGGGGTTTGCAGCCCTTGGTCCACCTCCCTGCAATGAGTTGGTGCACTGGGCTCATGAGATACAGAGATCCTGGCTGGGGTCCTGCATTTTCATTTTACACTGGGCCCTATAAATTATATAGCAGGCCCTGCTGTGAGGGGCCCTGATGAATTCTAATTGGCTATATCTGATTCTTGCACAAAGCAGTTACTCAGTAAATATTATTAGCTAGATGTATACCAGGGTCAGGTCACAGCCCCACCACCCCCACTTCAGATTTCCTGAGTCACAACTGTAGCCAGCAATGGAAGAGAGACAGCTTTGATGTAGAGACAAGCTTTTAGTCTTAAACTGAATTGGATTGACTTTGACTAAGTGACAAGACAGTTAGAGAATCTGCCCACAATATTATTAGTATATATTTTTACCACTAGGAAGAGGATATTTCTATGGCATAGTTGGGAATAATCTTGGCAGAAAGTAAAACTGTTCCATGACTTCACCTCCACTGTTGAGCCCATAAGCTAGTTGAAAAAGATGATACCTTGCAACAATGACTAAGAAAGAGAAAGCTTTCTATATACCAGTAAGAGAGGGTTTTAACAATAAAAGCTGAGTTCAGAATAATGTTAAAAACAAGAAAAGATGATTCTCATGGTGGATGTGGTATGCCTGGGAAGCAAGCAAAACTAGAGCCAAAGTAACTTGAAATTGGAATCTGAGGGAGAGTAAAGGGAATGAGAACCTTGGCAACTGAAAAATAAGTTAGGAAGATACGAGAGAAGACAGGAGCAGCTAACTATGGCTGGAGACTTCAGAGCAAAGGGAACAATAGGCTCGAATGCCTGAATGGAGGCCAGGACCCTGTGGGGACACTCTACACAGAGTCTGACATTTCCAAAATAAAGAGCATTAAACTTCCAGCTTGGAGCTGGAGTAGGCACAGATATTGACCTAAAATTGGGGAAAGTAGTGAAGCTCCACTACCCTCCAGTAAGCTTTGGCAGTGCTCAGGGACTAAGTGTACTGGAACGTAGCAATTACGGTAGGGAGCCAAATGATTCTGGCATCCTGGGCACAGCTGTGTTTTACATTTGGGGACTGTAAAATAGTGCCATGATTGTCGTCAAAGGTGGCTGCCTTTCACCCACAGAGGGGTGGGAGAAGAGCAGTAAGAAAAAAGGAAGAAAATGAGCAACCCCCGGGGAGACCGGCAGAGGCCATGGCCTCTCCAGCTGTGTACCACCTGAATCTGTCTTCTTGTGTGTTAACGTAAAATCTAATATTAACCTGTGCTTAACTTTTGGTTGCCTTCCCACAAGTTTTTAGGACTCTTGATATTATCTTCAATAGCTACCCATTTTAAGGAGAATGAAGATGATTCAGGTTGCTGCCTGATGGTTTAATCCCTAGAGTGCCTGTGCAGCTCAGCTGTTGCCGTCATATTCCCACCAGCAGTGCTCAGAATGGCGGTTAGCCTGAGAACTAGCTGTCGCTCTTGGTTTCACAGCATCCTACTGTCAGATTAGCCTATTCTTCCTGGCTACCGAAACGAAATAGGTGTATATTCAGACTACAGAAAAGGCAACAAAAGGCCCAGATCTCAAAGTAATTTTGGTACAGCAAGGTAACCATGTTACTAAAGAGGTCATAGAAACACCCAATACAGTAGAGAGAAATACATGGCAGCTGATATATAAGAAAGACTGGGGTCTTTGGATATAACCTAAAGATATAAAACTCATAGTAGGACCAAGAAAGAGAGTCTACTTGCATTCTAAGGATTCTGCTGGGTTGATACGTAAATGAGTCAGAAACACTGTGAACCCATGACCTCCACCTTTCTTCCCACAAATGTTGAGTAGCAATGAGGACTGAGTGCTGTGAAGTCTAAGCATAAAGCAGTTCTTTCCAATTAGAATTCTTTATGTGTACTCTTTAATTCCTCAGGACAAAGTCTCTGTTTATACCTACACGCGCCTCAGTATTTAAAAATCTCAACAGCTTTTAATACAGTTTACATATTTTTAGTTAATATTTGCATTATAGTTAATAATTTATACTTACATTATAGAAACCTTAAACTATATTTTCTTCTCTAGTGGTAAAATTTTACTTTGACCATTTGACTATGTCAACACAGGAAAAAACAACTTAAAATATCAATATAATGAGGGACTCAAAACGAAAACAATCTTTGTGCTAAAAACTATTATAAATTAAAAGATAGCTAACATTCTCACAGACATGAACAATTGTTTAATTTGTAGTCAAGTCAAACTAAATTTTGGTGACAATTAGTAGAAAATTAGATGAAATGTCAAACATACCAAGTCATTCTCAATGCAAATCTCAAAAGGATTTTGATGGGCTTCGACAAAGTGTTTCTAAAATAATCTGAATGAGTAAATGCATATGAATAACTCAAAACTTAAAAAACAATAAACATATTTAAGCTCTACACGATGCAAAAACATATCATTATCTATAATACTTATTTTCAATACTATTAGCATAGAAATAGATCAACATAGAAAATCCAGAAACAGACCCCAGCATTTAAAAAATGCTTTCCTGAATTTGTGTTAAACACAATTAGGGAAACAAAAAAAGCCTAGCCAAAAAATTTAAAAAAATGTGTAAGAGGCCTTTTACATAAATCAAAATGGTTAATGATTTTACAGGAAAGATTTAAATATATTGGAGAGTAAAGAGTGAATTAAAACTTATATGGCATATAATTTTTGGCTAATATGTGAATCACTTAATTGACAGTACTAAATGGAATAAACATGTCAACTTATCTGACATATTAATTTGTTAAGTGAAATAAATACATCAATTTCAGATAATATGAGGAATGTAAATTGGTACAACATTCCAGAAATGAACCTGGCAACATATAGCAAGAGATTTAATACACTATCCTTTGACCCTATAATTTTGCTTATAGGAAAGTATCCTAAATAATTATCATAAATACAGATAAAAAAGTGTACAAAGCTCTCCTCCTCTACCTTCTGTTTATATAAGACTCAAAGTTAAATTTTATGAGATTTGTGAGGATATAGGGAACATAGCCATCTCATATTGATATGATTACATGTTAACGGACAGTTTTTTTGGAAATCAATTAGAACCAAAATATATGAAAGTCTATAATGTTGTGCAAACTCTGTGACATAGAAATTTAAGTTGTAGGAATTTACCCTGAAAATATAATTGGAAAAATTATTTAAAATCTATGTGTGAGTCATAATTCCAATTTTCATTTATATACACTTTGCTTTAAAGTTCCAGGGAGTGAATATCTTAGAAATTACAGGCTCTATATTTTTGTTTCAACTGTTGTAGCACTAAAATAGTCACATATAATATGTAAACAAATGAATATGGCCGTGTTCCAATCAAACTTTATTTACAAATATAGACTGAGAAGGACTGATCCTTATTCTATTTGATTACAATGCAACTTACATAAAAAATTATCTTATTTGCCTGTAGATGATCAAGTCTTTCTCATAATCCTCTACTTAGGGTATTCAATGTTCTAATACTTAGCCCAATAGAGTAATTTTAAAATTCCAGGTAATGTCTAACATTTGGAAAAAACGTTCAGTCTTAAGTTATTCTTATACCCCACCCCTGCTCTACTCAAAAGCGCATTTAGAAAAGTGGTTTCACCATAGGGTAAAAGAGTCCTCAGACCAAAATGCTACCCTGAGCTTGGCTGTGGAGGCCTCTACTGGGAAGTGTTTAGATTGATCTCATCTGCTCTGGTTATCTTTGCTGCATTACTAACCACCCCAAAACTCAGTGACTTACAACAAACAAACGAACAAAAAATAAATTTAAAAAAACCAAAAGAATCTATTAGTCCATCTCCAGCTTGTGTCATAAGGTCACCTTGCTCCTGCCACATGTGTCCAGACTACACAAGAATTAAAGGAAATTTAAGAAAGCAAACTAGAATCCTCTCTCTCTAACCAGAAAACTTTATCTATTAATTATGCTATGCAGGGTTCTTTCATGTTCGTATGGGACCAAATGAAGAAAAAGTTTCTTCCTGAGCCTGTTTTTTCTTTTTTTTCTTTTCCCCAATGAAAATGACACACTTTGAGCCCTCTGGGGTAAAATCTGATAGGGAATATAAGGGCACCCACCTGAGTAACTAGGTCCTCTTCAGTTGCTTTCTTTTCACAGTGCTTAGGGACAGGAAGGCTTTTTACTTTCTCTACATCACATTCTCCTTTTTCCTGAATGCAGCCTTGTGGTTAAGCTCTGGTGACTATAAATGTGTCATCTCTGAACTAAGTGACAGAATATATGGTTTCCATAGGTCATGCTCATTTCAGTACATACCAAAGGAATTTCAACCAGCTTCTCTCTATATTAATCATTGTTTTCAAGCCAAATGTCTTGCTAAAAATATCTTTATTTTCTTGCTCTGGGACCATATACCTCTTGGCTCAGATTCAGAGGTACAAAACTAAGACTGGATTAAAGGAGCAGATTGAAAATTTAAAGAAAAGAAAAGCGCAAAACTGGAAGTAAGTAACTATCCCAAAACAGAGGAGTGATTAAATAAATAATGGTACAGCCACTTTACGGGACATTTAAAGGTTTTAAAATATTTGCTAATGGAGAAGAAAAATGATAGAACATGTTAATAATTTAATATGAGTCTCATACTCTACATTTGCAAGGGAGTGACATTGACTTTTTAAAAATATCTACTCTGCTTCCGCTTGTACCTTCTTCATTTATTCATATTTTTGTACTCGTAATTAAGAATGATTCCTAATGCTCAGACTTTGTTCTGTCTCAGTAACCTTACTCACTTTCATGACGTCGGCTACCATGTCTATGAAGAAGTTTTGAAGATTCAATCTGTATCTGCTGTTGTGTACTTCAAATCTTTGTAACGTATGTGCCTGCAATTCCTTTTGAAAATCCCATTTCTTTGACCAACTTGTTCCAAACCAAAGCTATCATCTTTCCATCAAGACTGACATCTCTTTGTTCTTTTCCTATTTCTCTCAATAATAATCTATTTTCTCCATTTTCCAGGATGTATGGTCTGTAATAGTTTCTGACTCATCCTCTTTTGCTCTTATCTCCAATCTCTGTATCTATACTACAGATGTTGTTTGTCACCTACCCAAAGTCACTCCCCTGCCTTATTCCTGACAATTGAAATTTGATTTTTTTTTTTTTTGCAGTATCAGAAGTCAGCCTTTCATGTGTCAAGGTCTAAATTTTGATAAGTATAAACTGATAATAGTAATTTCATTTTCCTTGCCCATAATCGGTTACGGCTGGGCATGCGATGCAACTCTGGCCACTGAGGTCTGAGAAGACATTTGCTGAGAAGTAGTCTAGTAAAGTGCCTTCATTCTTAAAAAAGTGACACAAGGAAGGGAAACTGCATTTTTTTTAGGGGAGAGGAGAGGGTGTTCTTTTGGCATTTCTATTATGAGGATGCGATGCTTGTAGCCATTACAGCTCTACTGAGAACATAAGGGGATAAACCTACAGACAGAAGTGAACTTTGCTGAAAATGATGAGGGAAAACGGAAGTAACCTGGGTCTTAGAAGAGGTAATGAATGAACCCAAACGCTGGCCTTCTATACCTTTCTGATTTGGGTTTTTTTTTTCAACTCACTTAGTAACAAGACCTTTTTAACTGTATAAACAATCCCATTATTGTGGTAAGACAATTAAAATAGTCATAAAAATTTAATTCAATCGTTGGCTCTGCCAGTTACAAGTTGTATGATACTAGGGAAAGGCTTACTTTGAATAAGTTTCCACATCCTTGAATTAGGAAATATATTACCCAAACACTTAGTTGCTCTAAACCTAGGAGAAAATTTATACAAAATAACTCTAAAAGGATAAAGCACCATATTAATATAACATTAATATTTTATCTGTTGAGTTTGATGTTTTATTGATGGCTTAAGTCACCTTTCTACTGCCACTACGCTTGTTCACGACTTTATTCTATCCTATTTTAAAGCAGAATTCTAAGTGTTAGCTCTCCTTCCATTTTCTCTGGTCCTTAAATCTCCTAGTCACCAGGTTAATATTTATAGTAATTTCCTTTTATTGAGAAATGTAGTATATATAAGAATAGAGATATAGGGACTTTTTTTTTTTTTGGTTTCCTTTTCTTTTTTAAAATTTTATTTTGGTTTCATTAATATAAAAATCACATGAGCAACATTGTGGTTACTAGATTCCCCCCATTATCAAGTCCCTACCACATACCCCATTACAGTCACTGTCCTGATCAGCATAGTAAGATGCTATAGAATCGTTACTTGTCTTCTCTGTATATACTGCCTTCCACATGTCCCCACCCACCTACATTATGTCTGCTAATCGTAATGCCCTGTTTTCCCCCTTATCCCAACCTTCCCACCCACCCTCCCCAGTCCCTTTCCCTTTGGTAACTGTTAGTCCATTCTTTGGTTCTGTGAGTCTGCTGCTGTTTTGCTCCTTCAGTTTTTTCTTTGTTCTTATACTCCACAGATGAGTGAAATCATTTGGCACTTGTCTTTCTCCACTTGGCTTATTTCACTGAGCATAATACCCTCTAGCTCCATCCATGTTGTTGTAAACGGTAGGATTTGTTTTCTTCTTATGGCTAAATAAGATTCCATTTTGTATATGTACCATATCTTCTTTATCTATTCATCTACTTATGGATACTTAGGTTGCTTCCATTTCTTGGCTATTGTAAATAGTGTTGCAATAAACATAGGGGTGCATATGTCTTTTTGAAACTGGGATCCTGCATTCTTAGGGTAAATTCCTAGGAGTGGAATTCCTGGGTCAAATGGTATTTCTATGTTTAGTTTTTTGAGATATAGGGAATTTGAATCAATTGCCAGACTTAATTTAATTGGTAAATGTTCAACTCTATGCTCTAGAAACAAAGACTAAACATGCTTTTCAAATATTTGGGAATAACACTGATCATATTCTATTCAATAAAGACTATAAACAGTAAACACTGCACACACAATGAAATATTAATAATAATTATTTACTAGTAGATATCCCTATATCAGATACTAGGAAATGGGAAAATAAAACACTCTGCTAAATAATTATTTCATCAAAAAGTAAATAAAATGGGGATAAAAATGTATTTACCAGTAAGAACTGTGAAGAACTTTTACCATAACTTATGAGATCAAACAAAGGTACAACTTGGGGATATTTTAAGGATTTACATACTTGCATTTTTAAAGTTTATAAAATATTTAAGATTAAGGAAGATTTTAAAAGAGGAACACAGTAAATCTTATGATACTAGTAAGAACTTAGTTTAAGAAAAATAGAAACATGATTAATGCAATCAGACAAAGAAATCATAGTATAATTGATTTGCTCAATAACTAAATTTTTAAAAGACCCATACAACAGAACAAATTCTAGTGAGCACCATCAGTGATCGTATATCCTCTTCCTAGCATTATGAGAAAGCAGCTATAGCCACAGCTTCAGCATCTATATCTCTCCCTCTGTCTCATTTTTCCTTCCCTCCCTCCGTCCTTCTCTCCTTCCCCTTTCTCCCTTCCTTTCCCAAGATTGAAAACACTGAGATAGGAGTCCTGTACTTGGTTCTGATATAAAAAATTGCAAGAGAATATAGATTTCACCCCAAACACCAGAAATACCTAAGAAAGTATAATGCCATAGATTTTGAAAAATGCTTGAGGATCTGAGAACACAAAGAAACTGAAATGGACTTAAACCATGGAAAGTGAGTTTCTTCATATAAGGAAGGAGAAACCATCTCTCTCAATACTCTTGAAGGGGTAAACCAGGACATCAACATAGCCATCAGGCACAGGAGAAGATGCTGAACATTACTCATCATCAGGGAAATGCAAATAAAAACCACACCTCAAACCTGGTAGAATGGCCCTCATCAAGAAGACAGGAGACAACGGGTGTTGGCAAGAATGTGGCGAAAAGGGAACTCTTAATCACTGTTGGTAGGAATTTAAGTTAGTCCAATGGTTATAGAAACAATACAGAGGTTCCTCAAAAAGTTAAAAATAGGCCTACTCCATGATCCAGCAATTTCATTTCTGGGACTATACCAAAGGGAAATGGTAACAAGAATTTGATGAGATATCTGCACCCCCACATTCATTGCACCATTAGTCACAATAGCCAACCTATGGGAATAACCCAAATGCCCACTGACAGATGAATGGCTAAAAACAGTGGTATATATACACCATGGAACATTAGTCAGCCATGAGAAAGGAGGATTCTTGGCATCTGAGGCAACAAAGTAGGCCTTTTGAGCATATTAGAATAACCAAGATAAGCCTGACAGAGAAAGGCCAGTGCTGGGTACCACTTATATATGAAATCTTAAAGAAAAAAAGTAAAAAATCAAACATTAAAAAAAGAAAAAACAGAGTAGAATGGTAAAATGGTGGTTACTAGGGGATGGGTGGGGTAGGAGGGTAAGACTGATAGTGTGATAAATACTAAAATAACCATAGAGATTCAATGTACAGTTTACTGAATGCAGACAATAATCTTACACTATAAATATGTGATAAACATTGTTAAAACAGCAACCATATTACATTATATAAATGTCTCAAAATGACATGATGTACACCTTAAGTTTACACAATGTTACATGTCAAATTAACCCAATTTAAGAAAAAGAGAGGGTAAACCCAACAGAAATCCATCGGCTTTGAATGGACCATGTGTGAGCTGACGTGGTGTGACAGTGTAGAATCCCACAAAGGCAAGCCACCGCGACACAACATACTCTTAGGTGCTTTCATGGAGCAGCTGAGGAGGGTGCCAAAAGTGGGAGGACATTAGAAAAGTAGTGCGAAAAGATCTCCTTTGGAGTAAGGAGAGCGAGGGCGCTAGGAGAAACTCACTCTGAGCATTCTGAGACATCCTCAGCCCCCACACCCCAGGCTTCCAAGGAAGGAGAACTGGGAAAAAGGATGGAGGGCAGGGAAGCTGAGAGACAAATCTGAGAGCAGATAGATACTGAGTCATGCTGGCAGGACAGAGCCTCCTGTGTGGCAGTCATGGGCTGACATGCAGATAGAACCTCAAAAGCAGTGCACTCAAGATGTATGCACCTCCCTGCATGTGAGCTGTGCCTCCATTTAAAACAATGCTTTAGTGAGAGGACTTTGGTTGAGGTCTGTTATGCAGAATGAAGGGGAAGAATGTTACAACTCCACAGAAACAACTATGCTTTCGCTTCTTACAATCAAACATCATCTTTCCCCAAAGATTTAGATATATGAAGGTTATAGTATTGTTTATAAAAGCAATGTTGGAAAGTGACTAAATATAAGACATTCTCTGATTGGTTGAATAAACTACAGCATATTTTTTGTTGGTGTTTCTTGGGTACCAAACTGGTATAGATGTATATTTAGTTGGAAAGCAATTTCAGCTGTTACTGAATTAAAAAATAGATTATAAATCAAGATGTGTAGTATCTTGGAAAATGCATGTCAGAAGCAACAATCAACAGAGATGAAAGGCTCTAACTTAAAGCCTAGTAGCAAGTATTGCATGTCTTTTTTTTTCCCTACTCTGTTTTGATTTGTTTCTGCAATAAGTATATTTTTGTGTAATTAAAACAAGTTATTTTCTCTCAACAAGACAGAAATCACCATGATAATTAAAATGAAGATACAAGGAAAAGAGCTGATTCTTATTAGCACATAAATTAATGAAGTTATACAATTCAGTGTTATTCAACACATTAGTATTATGTATTAATACTATAACAATTCAGGTTAATAGTACAAATTAAAAATTTATGATCATAATGACACTAGTGGCTGAGGAGTCACTTGCTAAACTTGGGGCAAGTGGCTATTTGAGAAAAAACAAAAGCAATCTGCCTACTTCTGATCATTCATCAAAATACATCACAGATATGTATTTAAAAAAATTAGAATACCTAACTAAAATTTAATTTAAAAATTTAAATTTAAAAAATGTAAATTAAATTTAAAAATTAAAATACCATAAAGAACCATACAAAATAAGAGGAACAAATGAGATATAGTATTCGGAGTAGGGAAAGCTTTTCAAAGCATCAAATCACATGTTGACACTTTAGAGAAAAAGACTGATGTACTTATATACATGTTAAAGCTTCCTTACATCTAAAAAATATGAAATTAAATCTCTACAGAAAATGTTCTCAATAACTATAACAAAGGTAGTGATAATTGTATGCTTCAAAAACACTATTATGTATGAACAATGGGATCACTTAACCACAACAGAAGAGATATATATGAGAATTAAAAATATGAGTATCAACTTCTTTTTGATTAGCAATCAAACATTCAAATAGAAACTACAGTGAGTTAGATTATCAAATTGTCAAAGATAAAGCAAAGATAATTTCTGGTGAGGGTTTAGGGATATTGATGACCTCAGTCTCTGAAGGTATAATAATGCAAATCAGAAAATTCTTTTAGGAGAGTGATTCACGACAGAAGATGTCAAAATCCTTAAAAATATGCATATCCTTTGATCCAGTCTTTTCACTGCTAAGAACTGATTTTTCCTGGAGGTGGTTTTGCAGAGACAAAAGTTCATATAGCTTTGTTTCTCATAGCATTTTACAAAAATGGAAAACAAGCTAACTGTTGACCAAAAAGAGAACTGAGCAAACACCTTTGGATACACTCCTACCAAATAATAATACGAAAGTGTTAAAAGTTATTTTGTTGTAAAAACTTCATTGATCTTTAAAGATATATAATAAAGTGATATTAAATAAACTGAAAGCACAACATAGAGATTTAGCAGACTCAGGAATGCAAATGTCCAGGTTTGGTTCCCAACTCTGCTTTATATTACCCATGTATTCTTGGGCAAGTTACTTAACTTTATAGTTTACTTATCTGTAAAACAGAGGTAATACTAACAATCTCATCAAATTGTTTTGAGATTTATATTAGTGCATAGATATAAAAGAACAGTGCTGTGCATGAGCTAAGTATTAAATAACTTAGCTGTTTTCAATAAGTATTGTAGATTTAATTCAAAACAACACTTTTATCATAATGTGCTTCCACATCAAAGACATGGAGAGGCTTAAATGTGTAGAGATCAGGTCTGAACCCTTCCACTCAGAAAACCATCTGTATTGTAAAAAGTAAACAGAAAACTCCTTGAGAATGGAAATACCCAGATGCCTCTGTTTCTCCTGTGGTAATTCTCCTGCACACTCCCTCTGGACATGGCTTCAATGCATACTCATCATTCTTAGAGCAATGCCCCAGTGCTGTTTCCATCACTAAGATACCGTGGCCCTCCCTCCTTTGTCTAGAATACACCTGGTCTTCAGTACGCATGAGTTTCCTGTGTAAATCTCTGTCTACCCTCTCCAGCCCATGGAAATTACCAGGAAAAAAATTCTGACATGTAAATCCTGTACCATATTCCTTGGCCTTTACCATACCTTTCCTTAAATATATGAGTATATGACTTCCTGAAGAAAAATCCCAGGAGGTAGGCTCAATATCCCTTCTCTCATGAAGCCTATAAACACCTAATACAGATGCCAGATACTCAAATTCAGTTATTTATGATATACTTTTAAAGCACACCCATCCTTAAATGCATATTCTGACCTACAGGGGTGTGGCGTCTGTGGTCCCATCTGTAGGTGGTTGGTTTCCCATGAAGTAATCTCAGAAGGCCACCAGACTAATTTTGAAGGAGTCGAAGAGCCCAGTCACACACAGTAGCAGGAATCAACTGGGAAATTTATGAAGTAAGATATGTTCCTGAGGTTTATGTCTCTACAGGATTTGCAGATTTCTTCATATATTACAGAGCTGTGCTTCCACTCTCAGACGAAAACTATGGTGGAGAACATTTCAGAGAGAGACAGTGTGCAGTGTGTATTAGCTCCCAAGTCCTAAGTTATCTGAAGGCTTAGAAAATCAGAGATTGGTCTCAGTTTAATCAGAAGGTTTTCTCATCTTCCCCCCAAATTATATGATGTACTTGGGTGGGTGCAGGGACCTCAAGGACTTCAGAGTCCAGCAAAATCTGATCAACTCTCCATAAACAGTCCTCCAGTACCTCTCAGACTAACTGCAAATAACTTCCCATTTATCAAACCAGGTGACAATATCAAATCACATCATGTCCACGTGTGAAGTAACTGAAAGGGAGCTCTTTCGCTCTGAATTCAGAAGTTGGTCAAAAGTCTAATATTTTCAAAAGTTACATCACTTTGAGAAAGTAAAGAAAATTACATTTTTCTATCTTTCAAGAGAATCTAACACTATCTCTTAATGTAATTTTAAGGCACCTTGGCTGCTGCTATGATGAAAGAACAAATCAAGGACAAAAGGCTGAGAGATACGAAGTGGCAGGTTTCAAACAGGATTGCTGCGGAGTAGGAGTACTTTTCCTACCATTTTTTAATTTTCAAAAGAAGGACTGAAGTAATAGGAGGAGTATGTAGATGGGTAAATACAACTGAGAAAAGAAAGAAGGCGATGTGAAGCAGTATTCACATATGAATGGGAGTCCGGGATCACGTCATCTGTTCATCTATCCATCCACTGACTCATTATTTTTCCCTTAAAAAATGTTTTATTGAGCAACTTTTGTGTCAGGTTCTGTTCTAGGTGCTTGGAAAGCAGCATGAACAAGACAGACACAGTCTCTCACTTCCCAGAGCTGACAACCTAGCAAACGAAGAGTGTATTTTATTAACTCGCAGAAATTCATGAGAAAGCACAAGTCACTAGAATAGTCTTTAGGGATAAGGCAAAACTGGTGTCTTAGGACACTTTTGCTTTTTTACTCTTGCTCTTGGTCACTCTCCGTGTAAAATGCAAGCCCCTCCAGGGCAGGTTCTATACTGCATTCATTTCAGTACTACCGCAGCACGTGGCAGAGTGGCCCGCCTTCGAAACTGCAAACACATCCATGTAAAGGAGTCTCACTAGTCTATTTGCTTTATCTACTACAGTGAACATTCAATAAACGTATTTTTAATGCAAAATCATTCACACATTCCAGAATTTCTTGAACTCTAGCTATCAGACTGACCTCTCTGAGTTCCTATTTCCAGACTGTTCTTTCCAGCCCGTGCCCCACGTGATACAATATTGCTCCTGTACACTTCTGTAACACTGCAAATTAACTGACTTGGTTTCTTTCTAATTGACTAGTTTTCCTCTGTTGTACCTGATGACCCTATTCAATTCAATTCAACTCAGCTCAATGCGATTCACCTCGGTTTAATTAATACCTGAGCAATTACTATGTACTAGATACAGTTACCACCTCTATTCAGAATACTCTAAAATTCAGCACTCAGCTTCCTGATGGATCTAAACCTAAATGATCTATTGGACATCATCTCCTGGGTTACCTATAACCCCTTCATTCTCAGCATATCCAAAATAAAATTTATCATTTTAGTCTGGAAATGAGTCTGCTTACTTCTCACTTAGGTTAATGTGATAAAATTAATAATGAGTATTGTATAAGCCAGCCATACATAAATCTTTGTTGTTTTTAACTACTTCCTCAAACATTCTCTTAGATCAAGCTTGATTTTATTCCACTTACAGCTCACCTCCAATCACACAATTCTCTGAACTACCTGTAAACTTGTATAATCTCCTCCACTCCAAGCTATACAGTCTACTTTGCTAGGTTACATAAATGTGTTCCCTGTAATGACACTGAACTCCCACAGAAGCATGTGTAGTTGCCCCACTTCAGATGGAGTATCTTCAAGGTCATTGCCTTCTTTACCTCTACTGCTCCAAGCTCCAGGGGAAGTAGACATCTCCCCGAATGTTCTGTGATTTTTCTTGCTTCTGAATTGTTTTCCAGTTTTTCTCACCCTTTGGTACACTTACCTCTCCGAGTGTTAAAACCCTTCCCAACCTTTTAAGCCCTACTTGAAATCACGCCTTGGTGATTCATGCTCTGATGAACATAAAATTTAAAAAGAGAAAGAAATAAAGAGCATGGCCTTTAGTAATATACAATCTTGGATCAAATGCTGGATCCACCACTTTACATGCTGTTTGGTCATTGACAAAATGCTTAAACTTGTGACATTGCTCTAAGAAAAAGAAAAGATCCATGCCTTCAAAATGAAGATAATCGTACCTTGTACTCTGAAGTGAAGAAGGTGGCCAAACAACACTATTTGGTTGAACTGAGTAGGAAAAGCCAAGGTATGCTGGTTTCAACTGTCCTGGAATTGAAGAAATTACTGGTCAAAATCTACCAAGATTCCAGATTAAATTAAGCCATTCAAAGCAGGATTATGATCCTGGGGTTGAAGAGTTTGTCCAGAGAGAAAAGCTTGTATATTTTCATTCACTTTCATCATGAGATAAATTTGCAAATCAGTAGGCTGGTAATCAAACTCCATATCTCCACCCCTACTTTCAGATAATTTTGGAAGTGCCCAAGGACATTTCACTCCTGGACACTTGCTAGTTCCACTAATGGGGACATCACCTTAAAAATTTTTCTGGGACTACAATTCCAAGTAAAAACCATGACTGATGGCTGGAATGAAGGGGTGGCACTTAACTGAGCTATAGGAATGACGCATTTTAGTTTTTAGATTTGGACACATTAATTCTGGCAAGGAACTAGATACATACTCCTTAGGTTCCCTTCTGTAGCTTTAAAAAAAAAGGAACCCATAAAACAAACAAAAAAAAGCATACAAAAAAAACCCAGGTAGCAAGAAGTTTCCAACAGGGTCATGGGACCCTGGAAATTTGGTAAGCACTTAATGCCTAGACACTCACCCCCTGCTAATGAGCTCAGAAGTTCAATAAGTGAAAAAGAACCAATCAAATTCATGCCCATACCCAACCATGTACTGCCAAATATTAATCTAGATTGACCTCTTGCACTTGAATGACAACAGTAAAATAGAAGTACCTAAGGAAATACTTGACAACCTAAAAATGTGCCCAGATTATAAAGGATAATCCATCTTAAAAATATTTACACTAAGAAGCAGTAGAAATCTCAAGATCAATGGTGACTTCTCAATAAAATTAAAACATGCACACACAGGCAATAACAAAAAAGAAAGAAAGAAAATATGGGGATAGAAGAACTGAAAGCATAGTTTACCCAGCTAATCCAGATTCAGTAATTTTATTATTCCACGGGCCTCTGCTGGTTTTGTATTGTCATCCTAAGGCTTGGTTTTTCACAGACTTGTACGAAAGGAGAGTTCTTATTACTGGTATTGTCATTTGGCAATTTTGTTTTGATTCCTCTGAAAATGTATCCCAACTACTTTCTCTTTTCCAGAATTTCCTAAAAGTTTATGCTTTGAATTCTTTCTTGCTTCCTAGGGTTGATCTAAAATTATTCTTTCTTAATAGTATTTCTGTCATTTCAGTGAACTTTCAGTGGGAAGGGAAGTCAAAAAATGACCTTAGCTTGCAATTTTGAGGCCAACTTTGCATGTGGGAACAACTCCTTCATCAGGTATAAACTTTGTATGCAGAGAACAATAAATATTGCTCTTAAAATATAATAACAATTGGAAATAAATTAAAAAGGTAATCTTTGCTTATGTGAAAAAAAAAAAAACAGTGAAGTGGAACACCTTATTTCTCCAGGGTGATCAATAGGATGAGGCATTTCTGTGCCATGTAAGTAAAAAAGCTTGCTGCAGATAATTCTTTTTTATTTTCAGATGAAAATTCTTTAATTTTCATAATTTTGTAGCTAAGTTTTCTCCTTTATGCTAATCCAAAAGAGAGAAATGAGGTATTTTACAAGATTTGTAGTAACATATTAACTATTTGTCTCTTCCATGGATATTAGGGTTAATTTTTAATTTAAATATCAAATATTTACTGTGCCTCAGGTGAGACAGGAAAGAGCAAAACATCAGTTCTAACCCCTTCTTTCAAATCCATCCCAAACCTTGAGACCTACAGTGCTAAGATTATTTGCAAAACCTGTGACAAACAGGATTAAAGTATAAGCCATAATAAAACATTTGATGCACTGTAGCTAAATAAGACCTATCTGTAGATAGCATTGTATCCTCTGCATCCCACTAATGAAAATATATATCAGGTATTATTGGCTGATACTCTGTGCATGAAGATAGCTAAGAATAAATAACACATTTACCTGAATCTTCCCTCCAGCACGTATTATAATTTTGTGTGTGTGTCCTTGCTCCGTTCACCTTTCATTGAAATAAACTAAAGCATAATATGCCAAATATTGTCTTCTTGCACTAAGCCCCACTCCCACTCTGCCTTACCACCCCATCTCTGGTCTGGATTGCATGGGCTGGAAGACTGGGGACTACATTTGTTAGATCCTCTTAACACATGGATTCTGGGGTTGGATCTTAGCAACAGAAGTAGCAGATGAAGGGTAGAAGAAAAGTGAGCTCCACTGGCATCTGTGGGCTGCAGTGAGGAAGTAATTCCACTCTCATTTTTCCTTCTCTGGCCCCGGGAGTAACTTCCCCTACATTCTCATCGCTGGGTAGCACGACCATTCTCTATAGTCACTACCACCCTTTTCAACAGTCTGTAAATGTGCTTCTATAAAACATTTTCTTCAGTTTGAAATTCATAGAGTAGTTTCTCTGTACCTGACTGGACTCTGCTGAGACACATAATGAATACATGAACTATGTGAATTAAATGCGGAAATAAACTTGGACCAAGTTGTGAAACTCTGCAATGAAATCTTAGCGATCTAGATTAATTCCTTCTCAACAGCATCCATTCTGCTGGATCTCCTAAGGAACAGTTTGATGGCTTTGTTGTAGACGTCAGTCCTATAGACCTAGTAGTGGAGGAGACAGAAAGCTCATGTTCAGGCTCACTGCCTAATTACACTCCCTCTGATTCCAGAACATATCAGCTCTCAAATAGCGCCTTTTGTCAGTGCCTGGATGCTACTTACTTCTGTGCCCATACAGATATGGTCTTTACATGGCCCTCATATTAACAAAGAGCTTGAAGGATGTGGACAAAAGTGATGTGCCCTTTGAGGTAGTGTCTTTGCTAAAAGCAGGATTGGTTTCAGATGAGATGTCATAGTTTTCATGTGCAGCATTCCTTGCTTGATTCATTTTGTCACATTTCTTCTTCTAGTATGTGTCACATAATATCAGGTCATGCCATCAGAATTAACAATGAGACATGCTTTTGCCAGAACAGCAGCATATAGAGTGCCACAGACTTAAAAGCTTTTGGGTTTTATACAGTGTCAGGAGGCTCATGAGCTAGATCTTGTACCATCAAGTTCTGTAGCCACCATACAAAATACATCTTTTTTTCCCCAAGAATCAGTCAACAGACTTGAAGGAATCATGGGTAGTATCTAGAGAAAACACCCCATCAATACTGAATTTTGAGTTCCAATGCCTTGGCAAAGCAGTCCTCTTTACATTTCAGTTCAGCTCTTGACTCCTAGCAATGGCAGTCATTTGGGATAAATAGTACCTTGACGCTTCAGGACCAGCCAGATTCACAGGAGCATCCTTATAGATTTCAAAAAGAGCTCACATTTCTAAAGATAAGACACTCTGGGTCTTTCCACTTTGATTCATATTTAGAACTGAAACAAATTTCTCTTCTAGTTGCCTGTGGAGGACACACTCTCTAAATCGATGTCTGGAATTGCTAAATAAATCGCAAATAATAGATTTTTTTTCTGACCTCATCTGAATGTCTAGACATTTGTGGATTACTGAATCTAAACCAATGGCAACATCAAGACAGTGTTCCTCAAACTAAACTGCTTTGGTTTAAGAATGCAATCCAGAACTGCTAACTCAGAGCTTCAGTGCCAGGCTTGGCGAGAACTAAGTGTTAGAAATGATCACTTAAAAACTTCCAACCAGGTGGAGAAAGGGAACACGGACCATCAGGAAACAACCACTGACCAATTTATGGATGCTGATCTTAGGGCAAGAAACACACAGCAGAGAGAGAAGGAAATCAGAGGAAATTAAAGTAATTGGAAAATCTGCTAATTACACCTATTCTCAGACATTACACATTCACAATAGAAACATGTTTCAGGTTCACAGGGTACTTATCAACTTTATTTCACTTGAAATTCAAATTATTTTAAGGCTGCTTTATTCCATTAGCAATTGCTATTAGTGGTATTTTAAAGGAAAGCTATATGACACTATGGACCACAGAAGGAGGCTGCATCAGTATAGCTGAAACTAGAGAAAGGGTTCCTGCCCCCCCTTTCTCCTTACAAGGAACAAATCGTTATCAGAACACACAGTTGGGGGGACCTTGTGAAGGGTGGGCATCCCATCCTGTTGGAAACCTTCACAAATTACTTCCTGTTTTTAACAAGTATCTCCTTTAGTCATAAAGGGGGAAAAAAATAAGCTATTTCCCTTCCAGCCCATATTTAATCATCATATTTGTGCATATGATTGCAGCTCTTCTAAAAGGACTTAGTATGAGCTGCCAGGCTACAAGGGATTGAACTGAAACCCCCGAAACAGTTAAAGTGTCCATTAGCTCCCCTACACTTAGCATCCTTCAGAGAGAAGGGCTGGGAGCCCCGGGCGAATTCCTAACTAGCCTAATGAGGAGAGAGATTCTGGGAGCAGAAAAAGTTCATTTGTTGAATTTCCAGCTAGAAGTCACTTCAATATTGCTTCTAGGAAACACTGACAGGCTTTGTTGGTAAGAAATCATTATGCTGAGAGAGAAATGGGATATTGTTATATGAGGTTTTTAAAGAAAATTCATTTTGATAGATGTTTAACTGTGCATTCAATTAAATTTCCATCTCTTTCTTAAAAAATAGATGTCAGGTAATTGTACTCAAGTTACTCAAGTTCTGTAAGCTGAAAAGTGTTATCCTTTCCTTCCGGTTATTAAAATTGCTTTATCAATATGTGTCTTTCTTGTCTTTATCCTTTGACTATAGGGGGCCCTCAATGGAAATACATGGAATTCTTCCCTCCTCTTCTATGGATGTGTGCATGCCTTCCAGAAGGATTAGTAAGGACTGCTCCTTTTGGTGAAAACTGACTTCCATATTTAAATTATGTGGGCTCTGTGTCCCTGAAAATTGTTCTTAAACATCAGTGTGCATGACCACTTGCTAGACACAAAGTCCATTTAGTTATGCAATCACAAATCATCCATTTTGGGTGATGGTCCTTTTGAAACTTCCAGTAATGACTAGTTGACTATGACTCAAAGCACTTACTCCCTTCAGTCCATCCTTATTATATGGCTTTGCAAACAATATATTCTTGCTCTCGAAACATCTAGACTCCCAGTAGCTATATGCATTGTCTGAACAGCCAGCCTTTCCTGATTATCTAGTCACAACAATGGCGTTCTCTTGCTCTTAATCAACAAGACACATATTCCTGGAGTCATATTCATCCACCCTTCCATTTTCTTTTACATCCATCAGAGCTGCTCTCTCTAATCCAAGTCACATATGCTGAGTCAAGCAAAATTGCATCCACATGATATTCATCTCATTGACCCTCTTCTCTCTGTGCACATTGTCATTTAATTAATTCAGACTTTCATTATATTTTTGCCCTGCCTATTTTAATAGCTCATTAATTGGTTTCTTTAATACTGACTTGCCTTATTCTAGGTAACTCATGTACGCCAGCTAATTTTGCTAAGGTAAACTTCAACCACATTACTCTCTACTACAAACCTCTATGTCTCTCCCACTGTCTACTGGGTTTTACATACATTGCGGAACTGAAAGCTTTCCAGAATGTGACTGATACCTACATTCCAGGATTTACTTAATACTTTTTCCTCAAGACATGATAAGCTTCCACAAAACATAATTACGCACTGTCCTCACCGTGGCTCACATGGCTACATCTTTGTATTCATTCATATTCTCTGCAAGTGGAATGTCTTCTATCTCAACTATCTCCCCCATAAAGGTCTTACTTTTTTTTTTCAAGTTCCAACTAGTCTTTGAAGTCTTTCTTGATACACATCCAAGCATGATTTCTCACTTCTCCAAGCAAGAGTACTTAACAGTGCTTTATTGGCAGGTCAAGTAGAGTAAAATGAAGGGGGATAGTAGGTCGTTGGAAGCTCTCAAAATGATCTCTTGCATATAGGCAACTCCTTGATTCCCATACCAGATTTCCAAGCTTGCTCTTTCCATTTCTCACCCTATGTGAACAAATCTTTTGGGTAATAAAGGACAGTGAAAGTAACATTTAGAAGTCTCAACCCATAGGCATGAAATTTCAAAAAGACTTGAGAGCATTGGACAAAACCAGGAGAGTTATCAGACAGAGCTGACCCAGCCCCATCTCTTGCCCAACTTTCAATACGGAATCATGTAGAAATACTGGGCAATTTAGACCTTTCATTTAGGAAAGCAATGGCACTGGGGTTAAAATGTAGGCAGGGGATTTCCAGAGTAAACTTTAACTCATTTCTAACTCTCCCATATTAAAATAATAGCCTACCTACTAAAGCACACCATTATTTTCATTTTCCTATTTGTCTAGTTCTTCTTAAAAAGATTTATAGATAAGCAGAGAACAAGGACTCTGATGGACTCATCTTGATGTTCTAAGTGTTTAGGAAGAGACAAGGAGAGGTATTTGATAAATATTTACAGAACTGAAGTTTCCATATCAGGCCATCTCTCACATAACTGACACTAAGCCCTACTAACCCTCAGGTAATTTACAGTGCACTACGTCTGTAATAAACACCATAGCATTCTCTTTTATTTTTTACCATAAGTGCACACATTTCAACATTAATTCTTCAAGCTCACAACATGGAACTTATTCTTATACTCTTCTTGTAGAATAATCACCAAGTATGGTGCCACATGCCCAACACAAAGAGAAATGGACTGATTCAAGAAAGCTTACTTAATGTTTGAATATAGTACTGAATTATTATTATATTTTTATATCTCCTTTTATATTAACAAGCTGAACAGAGGAGAACAGCAATCAAGGAGTTGCCTATATCCAAGAGGTCACTTTGAGAGCTTCCAACTGGTTCCTTCCTACAGAACAGCAAGGAAAATGGGACCCCCGGCCTCCCACTGGTGCACCCAGAGATCAAGGTCAGGGTATGTTGAAACTTGAAGGGGTCATGAGCTCTAAAGCCTTCAGTGGCCATTGCACCAGAAGTTTCTATATTTTACTTAATGAGTAAGCACCTTACTATCTGAAAATGTTTCAAAAGATGACCTTTTCCTCAGGATTCCACTGTAATCCTAATGGTTCTCCCAGTGACACTTCCAACCCAGAAGTAACAGATTCTCAAGCCAGATGGTGTCAGTCGCTTCCTCCCTTCCTTATCATTGGGGCTTTTTTACCCACATTTTCTCTTCTGATCCCCTCTACCCAATAAGCTCAGTGTAAGTCACCTCCATCTTTCCCAAAACTACAGGCTGCTTTGTTTACTATTCCAGATTTTATCTTCAACAAAATGATTGCCGTTACACAGAGAATTGCTTCCAGAAACATTAGCCTATGGTTCTACTGTCCTTAGTTATTAGAAGGAAACACACATGTGCATGTGCACACCTCCCCACCCCTCCACAAACTCAGTTCAGTGAGGGTACAATGAGCTCCTTCATAATATAGTAAGATTGACTGGCCTATTCAAATCCCTTTCAAGACTTACTTTCCTAAGCAATTTGTCTAAAACCCAGGGAGACATACATATTCAGCTGATAGGTGACCACAGACCTCACATCTTCAACATTACTCAGCATTTTAAAGTATGAAAAGAACTACTTTTCATCTCTGACTCAGCTCTGCTACAGGCTGCTGCTGGAGCTGGAAAGAAGCTGTCCTCGGATGCATTTGGGGGAATGTCTGTAGCCTCTGTCTTGTTGATGCTTTGTTTCTGTTTTTCTCCAGCGTGGTTCTTGGTTTCTTAAAGTGCTCTCTGATGTCAAGTGTTTGTAGTGTAGAAAAATCCCAATTATTTGGCTTCCATGCACAGTCAAGAGAGTCCTGCCAACTTTCATTAAATCCTTCTTTCAGTCAATATATTGAGCATCCTCCAGATGCTATTCCTGTTGTACAGATTTTAATCATCCTAATGAGATTATTCCTTTTGCCACAGAACACAATATGGGTTAGTATATTCACAAAGTAATAGGAAGAGTCTTACAGATTCGTGCACTATTTCACAGGTTTTGAAGTTCTTTTACACACATCAAGAATTTGTCCATCAAAACAACCCTGTGAGATAAAAGCACCTGCTACTTTCTTTCAAGTGAGTGGCCAAGGGATCAGAAAAATAAAGGGACTTAACTCTAGAAGCCAAGGGTAACAAGTGACATTTAGGATTTAATATCCAGAGATCTCATGTGAGGCTTTAGCAAGTAAATTAAAGAAGAAAAAATGGGAAAAAAAAGGTCAGATTTAAAAATAAGCAAGGTTGCCTTAAAAATGGCATCCACCAATGAGTCATGAGTGAACACTGAGGGACTACAATGCTTAAGCTATTACTTATATAAGGAAGAAAGGAAAAGAAAGATCACATGTAAAATAGTGGACTTCAGAGATAAAAACCCTAAGAGAAGGAGCCCTTAGTTTTTAGGTATAGTTAATCTCCAGATCTAATAGTGGGTTAGCTCATTTAGGGCTTTATAGTTAAATGGCATTCTCATTCATTATAAGATATCTAGATTCATTATTTTCATGAATAGACACACTGATCAATTTCTTGACATTTTGACTAATTAAAAAGAAAGTTGATTGTGAAAACAGAAGATTCCACGTCCCTCTGGCAAAATATCAATAGCATTTTGATCTAGGGAAAACATGTACCATTGAGATCATGTGTTATAAAAAATACAAAATACATCTCAGCACTTTGGGAAACTGCTGGCTTCATCAGCCTGTGTCAGGGAATTAATTTTCAGCCACACATCCCTGCTGATACATCTGCAACCTGAGAAAGTCCAATTTCCTTCCTTCTTATGTGTCTAATAGAGTATGACTAGTTCAAGTCTCTGAGAAAAATCAGAGGCCAAGCCACAGATCCACTTCCCCAGTTACAGGAGGACAGTGACTTCAACCCACTGCTGATAGAGGAGCTTACATCATCCTCTCCCTAGGAAAGGTTTTTCACACCAGAGTGAGGTGAAAATTGCAGTCAGAAGAGAAGGGCTCAATGGAAACAGAATGGCCTACTGGGCACTAGATGACTTTTTGCCCACCATTCACTTCTGTCAGTGCCCCAGGAGCTAACCTCCCTCTCTTTTCACCCTGCAGAGTCCCAAGGTTACAGACAGGTCCAGAGGTGCAAGATTGCCATCAGGAGTTTAAAGGGAAATAGGAGAGAGGGTGTAGGATCCAATTTGTAGGGCACCCCAAATTCTGTCCCAGCTAACCTACCTAGGAAGGAAAGCATTTCTAATTCCGGGCAATGTACCCTTGAGCATCACATACAAAGACATTTCATCCATTAGTAAGTCCGAAGTGAGTTTTGCTGTATGCTCTACTCAGGGCACATGTGTTCTATACAATAGTGAGCATAAAAGCAAGTCCTGTGCTCTGTTTGTGAAAAGTACTGAACCGTGATACAGTCCATATCATAGAGTGACTGCTTTTCCAGTGTTCAGTGTATCATCTCATTCCAGAAGTCATTCAGAACCCTCCAGCTGGCTGCGTGTACCCACAGGCAGGAAGCCAGATGTGGCTGTCAGAAGACCTGTGTCATTCAATGTTACGGCATTTGGGAGTGCAAGGGACCTTACTCTGATTCCCATGTGAGCAAGTGAGCGTTGTACTCAGGTCTTGAAATCAGCAGGCCATGGGCACGTCTGGAAGCAGCAGTGATGATGACCTTATCATTGCCTGGGCGTCTCCCACCATGGTTGGGTGGGTCTCTGGTGCCCGGGGTCCTCAGGTGGAAGCCCCATGGCAGTACCACTGTTGTTCTTCTAATGTAGGCAACTCTTCTGTGGAGCTCTGACTGCAGGTAATCATGACACACCATTTGCCTCCCGCTGTCTGGGCAGTGACAGCTTTCGCTTATGTCAAGGGCCATTGGTAGTGTGCTTTCATCGTCAACTTAGAAGTATTTTCAAGGAAATGGAAGAGTGAAAGAAATGAAGCCTGAGCAGGGGTCAGCCCTGCACCTGAGCAGAGGTCAGCCCTGCAGCACCACCTTGGTGACAGGCAGGATGTGAGGCTTGAGTGAGAGCAGCGAATAACAACCAGAGGGCACGTCTTTGCTTCGAACAATGTCGGAGTCTTGACCTTTTGGATTTCCTGTAGTAAAGCAGGTGAAGCACTGAGTATAAATGGTGATGGATCTAGTTGTCTTCTCTTCTCCACTAGGGCCGGCGACACGTTACAAAAGGAAGCAGCTATTTGAACACAGGCTGATGCAAGGCACCCAGTGTCATCAAACATAGGAAGGAATAATATCTACCTTGTTGGAGGACCTGCTGTATCCTGTACTGCATATATGTTAATTTTCACAACTCTGGAAGGTAGTATGTGAACTATTATTATCTTATGTTACAGAGATAGATGTCAAGACCTGCCTACAATTTTCTGGCATGTAAATGGCAGAACCAAGACTTGAAGTAAGACCTGTCTCGGTCCACAGCTCATTTTCCTTAAAGCCCATAGGGCCCCTGATCCCTGAACATCCACGGAAGGTGCCCAGGAGGTGGAGGTGACCATGTCAACCTCAGAACTACCGCCCAATGCTCCCTCGTTAGAGCAGTTTGTGGTCACGTCCCTTCCACATACACTCTTTTCTCCCTCTCACTTTAGTTTATGTATTTGGTTCTCAGCAAACTATTTTGTTAGAAGAAAGAGGCATGTAGGTAAAAAATATATATTATATACAAAATAGAATAAAGTCGTTTGAAAGCCTCTGTGGGGCTTTAACAATGAAAGAAACATCTCTGTACACGTCTAATATCAGTTTATGGTTTGCTAAATACATAATTATTCCTAAGTTAGAAAACTCTACAGAGTTATTTCTACAAACTAGGTTTAGCCATTGTTACTTAAGCTTTATTGCTGGTTCTAAGAACCCCTTCAGGGATTGCTAAATAGAGGTTTTAGGGCAAGGAGGATACAGCGTGCAATTATCATCAAATGCTGGTACCCAGATTGGTAGGAGAGGTAATATGCCCCCCACAGTAGCACCCCCTCACACATGGACTCTCTACCAGACACTGCCTCATTACAACAAACAAGCCTTAATGTCCTCTGCACGTATGAACTGCAACACTAAATAATTCAAGTTACATGAAACACCACAGCCTGGTGGGACCTCACAGCCTAGGTGGGGCAGTGGGGCAGAAGCACATGGAAGGACTAAGAGGTGTCATGGTAAGTCGTACTGTGCAGAATGCCCGCCTTGGGGAATGGGGAGATCAGTGTGACCTGGGGTGGTCAGGAAAGGTTCAGAGAGAAAGTGGGTTCACTGTTCCCCATTAACTGAATGCCTCTGAAGCAGAGTGATTACTGAAGGAGAGATTAGGAAAATGTCTGTCAAGCTCCCAGTCTCCAAGGATTCCGGGCTTTCTCGGTCACCACTCCTACCTACAGTGTCAGGGTGGATCTCCAATGCCCCCCACCAGGGCCCCAGTATGCAGTAATAGCAGCAGGACTTGGATATACCAGAGGATGCCACAAATCCATCAGCGAGTGCCCTGGACCCTTATCATATGCTTACTCATTTAATTTTTGCAATAATCCTCTCTGTTGGTACATCAGGGGCACCATTTTATAGATGAGTAAACTGAGGCACAGGGAGACTTTGTCACTTGCCCAAGATCACCGTGCTCACTGCACTGCAGTAGTCAGCAAAGACTTGGGTTTATTTAAAGTTCTCTAGATATTTGCATTTATGAATCCAAACAAACTCAGGGGTCCATTCCCTGACTTCTTCACTTTGGGGGTTCCAGTGAAAACTTTTCATGAAGATGAAAAGGGCTTTGTGAGGTGGTGGGTGAGGGTGTGTGTGTTCTCTGAAGCTGTAGAAAGTAACACGCCATCATGCAGGGGGTGGAGAGCTTGCGTGGATCTCCTATGTTCTCAGCATAATGCACATAACAAGGAAAACCACGATTATATAACAGATCATGTGGGGATTTGCTAGGTTATCAGTTACCACCATGCATTTCAACTTCCTGTAAAACACAGTACCTTCCAGAGGCCTGATGCTGCTGTCTGGACAGCACTTTTCTGTCCAGTTCTGGCTTGCTTCCTGGGAAGGTCTGCCATTGCTAAGTCACATATGTGCACACACACCCCGCACCCCTCCACACACAAAAGGGATGGGGGGAAGGATTTCACCCAACTCACACACAGAACTCAACATCAAGTGCTTGGAAATAATGAGGCAGGACTGACCATATTAAACACCGAACGTGACCACTTTGATTTGTAATGTCTGCAATTCTACTCTAACTGCATTGACAGCTCTGCCCTTACAACATACAGCCCCCTCTCTCCAGCCACAGAAAAAGAGCAAGACAGATATGCAAATTAACCAGCAAATCAAGCAAAGTCCACTTCATTTTTGTCATTATTTCTTGCCTATTGCTGCTCGTGGCTCTAATACACAACATAAAGAACCTTCATCCATTCAATCACTCTTTCATTCAGTATATGGCCACATTTTTACTTTTGTAGACTTCTCAATTTATTTGAAAATAAAGTATTTGAAGATATAAAATATTCAGAGTATTACTCAGTTGTTGAATTGACTCCTTCCCCTGCCAAACACCTTGTTTCTTTTGAACAAGCTGAACAATTTGTGAGCGAACATATGCCTCTTGACCTGCATCTGTTATTCCCACTGAGGGGCCAGTCACACAATGAAAAGACAAATCCAGATATAAATCTGCTAATCTTACCATATGGGTTGGCTATACGAGCCAGTTACTAGCTTGTAGGACTACAACAAAGAATATCAGAAAAGAGAAATTTCAAGAGAATATCCTTTTCGGATAAATGTCTGGTCATACGATTTCTTTGTAGGACTTGCTGGGAATTGAGACATAAGAGAGAATAAAAACATAGATCTTGTACTCACAAAGCTTGTGAGTTCAACAGATGTACAACAACCTTAAATTTCAGTGAGCAGTGAATCCGTTGGGAGTTTACTTAAAACTCTTTTCATTGTATCTTGTGTCTCTTTTTCATCTATCCTGTATCTACATTTGTTTTCTCCAAAAATGTACCTTGAGGACAGCACCTTACCTTATATATTTTTGTGTCTGCTAATGACTGATCATAGTAGGTCCTCAAAATGTTTAATAAAATGAAACAAAATCTGTCTTCCTATAAGTCTGAAACTTGTGGGGCTATTATTCTGATCTGAACAAGATCAGGAATTGGAAATATAAGATACATCATTTCTACTTAAACATATTGTAAGCAGATGTGCTCTTATTCCCTTGATTTTCCAGAGAAAATATTTTAAAATGAAAACTTGCTTGTCCTTAAATTAATGTGTCATTCAAATACCAATCAAATAATCAAACTGTTTTGTGAAATTACTGTTGTATAAAGACATTGTAAAAAGACACTACCCCAGGCTCAGATATTGGTCATACAGAGATGAATTAGACACAGTTGCCAGCCTTATTCTAGTTGAAAAGATAAGCCTGAAATATGTCAACAGATAGTCAGCTAGAAAGATGGTTGGGGAATCAGTGTGAAAATAGCAGCCAGAATGTAAGAACTGTTGGGAAGAGGGTGCTCCAGGGACTTGAAGTACCCTAGCACCAACCCCTGATCTCAGCAGCTGGAGCCAAAAGCCAGAGAAAAAGGAATATGAGTCTTTCTGGCACAAGAGAACCCGATGGTATGGGAAAATTCCTGTTCGTTTTGTTTTCCTAAATCATTAACGACGTTGTGTAAAATAAAATGCTCTGTGTCAGTTTGCCACTGATAACATTTGCTAATTAGAGCAATTACTTTTAGAGTACTAATGCATGCCATGATAATTCTTCTGGACAACAAATACAATAAAAAGTGTTTACCAAATTTCAGCAACACCCAGATTCTACTTTATAGGGAAATGATTTAAAAAGCTATAACCACATGTATGCCCCAAATGAATTCGGCACTAGACGATACTAAAATGATATCCTCACCCTTCCTGGAGATGGATTATTTCTTCTATTTCATATTATTTAGTCTCTGATAGTGACCAGATGTATTCCTATGTGAGTCAATTGTTTCACCTGAGGATAATCATCTGTTATGTGGGGCTACTAATAGCCTAGTTCCTAAAACCTAAGGGAATATTGTATTAAAAGGATAAGCAAACCACAACCAGGAAATCCCTGGTTCAAGTTAAAATGCTGGGGTTTTTTTGTTTGTTTGTTTATCATTATGTGTGTCGAATATTGTGTCTTTACCTAAGGGATTATGTGAGGTTTGTAATATTTATAAAGAGAACAGCTACTCATCTCAGGGCCATTTCAAGAATATGTATTATTTATTTCCTGATCTACCCCCTCCAATGTTCAATATCTTTTAAGAACTGTGATTAATAAAACATTCCAATTTGAACAGTGTGGGTTCTATTCACAAAACATGGTTATTCAGCCCATTTCTATGCAGGCCTTACCAGGGAGAGCTCTTATCACCAAATAATGCATAATCAACATCAGGTATTTTGAATTGATGATTTTAGGTTGGAGGTTTATTACACTCTCTGTGCCATCCATAAGTGGGACTTCTCAATTAAGAATGAACAGATTGGGAAATAGAAGGGACTTGAACATTAAAAATGGTGTGTCAAGTTCAGTTAAAGCTGTGTTAAAGCCTTTCATTCAAGATCTGTCAAGAAATCATTATCATTTTCTCTTTTTCTTTTTTCTCTGGGTTTTTTATAACTGAGGTTTAATGTATTATTAATAGAAGGAAAGGGATAAGGCGCACTAGACAGTTACTGGATTGTGTAACACCAATTTTAAGTTTGGGTGGAAGCATTGAGAGTTATTTCCTCCCATCTTTATTTAATAAACGCGGGTGCTGGAGAAGGGGGTCGCGCTAATGCGAGCACGGTGAGCGGGTCAGTGCCATTACCGCCCTTCATGGGACGGTGTCCTGAGAGCCATTTACTTGGTCACAGGACACATGACACTGAATCAATAAAACTATTTCGTGTTGCTATTCTTTGGGCATCAAAAGATATTTTACATTCTCTTTAGGGACGGACCTGAAATGCAGCAAGATAATCAATTAACAGGTCATTGTCAAATACCTACCTTGTGTCCTCTACTGTTCTGTCTGCGTCAGGAGACGTGAAATGATCCCTACACATAAGACTCCCACCATTTAGTCAGAATACAAGGTAGTGGCAAATTTGTTAGTCTTGGAACGTTTTGGTCAGAGATTCAGAGTCAAGCTTAAAAGAAAAAAAAAAAACTTGAATTTCCTCTTTGCTAACCTCAAAAGTTTTCTATGGGTGTGTTAGGGCTGGGGTAGGACCCCTTCTCCTCTACCCAACTCTTAGTGACCCTCGGAATTTTAGAAAAATGTGAATTCCTTTTATCCAATCATTCCAATAATGCTTAAATGATTATTTTCTCTAGTCCAACATCAAATTCCTTTAAATAAACGCCTCTGTTCTCAATATTGAGCAGAGGAAGTTCTCTGGTATTTTGTAGCCTAATGTAATGTTTTATTTCTGAAAGTACTACTAGTATAATATTTTATTATTTTTAATCTAAGTAAGGGTTTAATATTTGCAAAATGTATTGAAAAAGTGCTTTACCATGAAAATCTCATTTCATATACACTGTAGTGTAAAGTATAAACATTTTGTTATATGAAGATGTGAGTAATTTGACCATGTTCTTATTGTCCATCAATAATGGAGGCAGGATTCAAACCCAACACTCAGACTTCCATTCTGTTTTTCTGATGGGCCAGTGACTATTTTAATTAATCCCTTCAAGTAATCAAATAGGAACTTAAGTTAAAAATAAATAATATTTCTCAGATAACCAATATGGAGAACAGTATGGAGGTTCCTCAAAAAATTTAAAATACAAATACCATATGATCTAGCAATCCCACTTATGAATATATATCCAAAGAAAATGAAAATAGAATCTCAAAGAGACATCTGCATTGTAATGTTCACTGCAGCATTATTCACAAGAGCTAGATATGAAGACACTCTGTGTCTGTCAGTGGGTGAATGGATAAAGAAGTTGTGGTATACAGATTAAATGGAATACTATACAGCCAAGAGAAAGAAGGAAATTCTGCCATTTGAGACAAGAAAGATAGACTTTGAGGGAATTAGGTTAAGTGAAATAAGCCAGAGGGAAAAACAAATACTATATGGAATCTAAAAAAAAATTAAAAGAAAAGAAAAGAAAATCAAACTCATAGAAATAGAGAGTGGAAAAGTAAAGGGTAGGGGAATTAGGGAGAGGCTGGTAACAGGACACAAACATTCAGCTATAAGATGAATGAGGTCTGGGGATCTAATATAAAACAGGGTGACTATAATTGATGACACTGTACTGTATACTTGAAATTTAACCTATAACTTAAAGAGTCTCAACAACAACAACAAGATACATAATTATGTGAGGTGATGGACATGTTAACTAGATGGAAGCAATCTTTTTATAATTTTTATGTATATCAAGTCATCATTGATGGGCACCTTATAAATTCTTACAATTTTATGTGCCAGTTATACTTTAATAAGGCTAAAAAAATAAATACTGTTGAATGCTTACAACAAATAAAACAACAAATAAGTAAACAAAACTCACCGACAAAACTGAATAGTCAAACAGATACATATGACACATAAACAAGTCTGCAAGATTGCTCAGACGCTGTCTATGTCATAGCTTCTATAAAAATGAAAAAGAGACTTTGCACATAGATCAATGTATCTCATTTGCTTTACTTGGTTTGTTTGCCAGACAGTAACATCGCAGAGAACTGGCCTGGGGCAATACTCATTACTGACAAGGTATCTACTTTGTATTATTTCAGAGATTGTCCTCCTAAGCATCCATTGTGCAAAATGACTTTAATTCAAAAACTCAACTGATCTCCTGCATTCAGACAGAAAATGTTGTATGGTGCTGAGGAATAGCACAGCTATTGTGAACATGAACCATCTTCCAACCAAAATGCATGCGGCTACAGAGCTGTGCTGTGTGAAATTAATCACAAGCCCAGTGGGGACTCCTGGAACTGTCAGGGGTTGAGATGAGGTCAGGGTTGCTCTGGGGAGCTTCTGACCTGGAGGCCAGAGCTCATCAGCATGAATCTGTTAGGGCGAACCCTTGGAGGAGTGGTTTGATCTCAAGTCACCAGCACTCTTGGAGAAGGTCTTGATCACTGTCACTGGACATCAGAGGGCTGCAAGGCTATGCCAACAGAAGATCCAGTGTGAAACACACTCAGAATGTCCATCAGGCTTTCCTGCACAGTCTAATTTTTGTCACCCTGCCCCAAGGACAAGTGCCTGAGACTGGATGGCGGGGAGACTGTTTGACCATCTCTACACCTTGGACGCTGTCTTGCCTAAACTGGTCAGTTCAGCCAACACTTCTGCCCTGCAGTGAGAACGTAACCTATATCATCCAGGGGGATTGTGTGAAGAGAATAGACAGCAGAATATATCCGCATTTGTGACTTTAGATTATTCTTATTTTTAGATAACCAGATTCAAAAGAAAACAAATGTAAGCTCCACTTGTCTTTTCTCATAAGATATTGAAGAGCCTGGAAGTAGGTGGAAGCCCAGGTCGAGATCTATAGACCATGCTGTCGCACTAAGTCTTCCCCACGCTGTCGCTGTCTAATTCTGTCATTTGGATGTTTTTAAGGAGGTATAATTTTCCATCTTTTTTTTTCCAAGTTCCTATGAATTGCTCCACTTAATTCTAGTTCCTGTCCCTTTCTGCTTTTTCACCCGTGCCATCTTATTTTGGGGTCTCTGGAAAATACTAAAGACACACATTCATTCATATACCAAATATACTGAGCGTCAGCTAATACATAGTTTTTAGGATAGTGAGGAGATAGCAATAAACTGATATTTGTTTCTTCTCTGCAGCTTTTAAAAAAGGACAAATGCTTTGATTTTCATGTGTGACTTTGGAATTCAATGGGATTAGTTAATATCCTAGTAAGCTTAAGGGAATTATAGTTACCTCCAATTTTGAATAGCCATTTATCACAGCCAAGAACCCTGTACTATTGAGAAAGCAAAATGAATTAATACCTTGACCTCTTTCTCCTCCTCCCTCCAACCTCCTGCTGATTCCACCAAATGTTTAAATCCAAACTGAAGCAACAGAGCAAGGAGGCTGCTTGAAACAGTCCCTAGACATCAGCCTCCTGGAGTTCAGAGAAGAATAGAAAAGAGTGCGGCAGGGCAACACGTCTCACACAGCACACATCCCAGATGGGTCCAGAGTGCTCGATTCAACAGGGTTTCATGCCTTCAGAAATGTCAATATTCCTCTGTGATTGAGCGCCTCAAAGCTTAATCTCTGAACCTCTTTCTCTATACCCACGCCCTAAATGGTTTCATCCAATCTCGTGGCTTTATATCCCAACTATATTCTGATGACCCTCGAGTTTTCCCTAACCTTTTCCTAAATTCCAACTGTGCACTTGACATCAACAGGAGGATGTTTCAAATGTCACCTGCCGATTACAAGAATCTAATCGACACATCACTCCTGCACCCACCAAGATCTGGCTCTTTCTTCCGCGTTCCCCGTATCGTAGCTGGTAACATCACTCCAGCAGTTGCTCAAGTCAGAACTCAGTAAGTCATGCTTTGATTCTTTTTTGTTCTCTCACTCCTCATTTTCATTTCATTTGCAAGACTACATTTAAAATATGCCCTAAATTTGGCTTCCCTCCTATACAACTACTAAGTCTGAGTTTAGATAGTGGCAAATGCCAGCAAACTTCTCTCTCTGCTCCATTTTTGTTCCCTCCCAGGTACTCCTTCCCAGCAGAGTTATTTCTTCACATAGTAGTGATGTTGTCTTTTAAAAGACTCTTGGCTTCCCAATCACACTTCAAATAAATCATAAACTCCTGATGCTGAGTCTCTAACAGCCTGCATGATCTGGCCCCTTCTTCTCTCACACCTCATCTTCTTAACTTCTCCCTTTACTTGTGTTCAGTCCCAGTGGCCCTGTAGTTTTCCCAAAACACCAAGGTTTTTCCGGTTCCAGGACATCTAGACTAGCTCTTTCTCCTGCCTACTGACTTCTGCCCTCAGATTCCATATGGTTCACTCTATCTTTTAATTCCTATTTCCTCTCAAAGTCTACCTCTGGGTCTTTTCTAACTTCCTTTATCTAAAATAACCACTCTTCCAGCAATATTTTTCTGATAGCATGTATCATTATTTAAAATTATATCCTGTCATATATTTAATGCCAATTATAATGCTAGTACAATCAAGGACATTTTTTTGTGTATGTGTATCCATGTAAATCAGTAAATAGTAGATGCTAAAAATACATTTGACTGGCTAAATAATTTTACATATTTAAATGTATATATACACACATATATTGATATATATTCATAAGGCACTTGAGCCAGCTCAGCTATAGCCTGGCCAAAGCCAGTTTCAGACAAGGCTCCCTGCGAACCCATGTTTGACCTAAAGAACCAAGAGTGACTGAAAAAACAATATTAAAAAAAAGATAAAAAACAGACCATTTCAGCGAATCATGGATCTCCCTTCTTAGCTTTTCTGCACAACTCCCTAATGATATACTATTGGACTGTAAACCAAATCATTTTCTTATTTAGAAAGGCACACTTTTATCTGGGCAAAGAGCAGTAAGTTGTAATATTCTAGCATTATACTAAGAATGCCAGGCTTTGGAGTGTGTGTGTGTGTGATGTAACTCAGTGAGTGGGTGCAGGACTGTGGACCTGCAGAGAGTAAATAGGACCTGTGGGCATTTCTGGGAGGGCAGATGGATCTAAGACTGGGGGAGGAAAGGCCTTGGTGGGATGGACTGTAAGGCCCTGAGCTGACGGATCCAGGCAGGGCTGAGTCTGGACTGTTTCCCACTCAGCCATTTAGGATTACCTTCCTGGGCCCCACTAGAGAGAGACTTTCCCATCAGTGCCCTTCCTGGTTGCAATGTGGCAATGGGGTTCCCTTTTCAGAATTCCCATCTTATTTTATTTCTTCCTCTTTAGTGGCCTTTATCACTTGTAAATAGTTACATGATTCTATCCCTGGCCTGACTGATAATGACTGTTGGATGGCAGGGACTGTCTTTTATTTCTCCCATTGTCAAGCATACAGCCCTGTACTTACACATGCTCAAAAAACACACGGCGAATGCACAAATGATCCCAGAGGTATAACTTGTTGCAATGAAAGCTAGTAAGCCTAGAGTGCCTTATTTCAAGACTAAACCCTCAGTTACAGACAGAGAAATCAGTTTCATACAGAAAAAGATCTCAACAATATTGCCTTTTTCAACAAGATTTCACTTTGAGAAGAAATGAAAGTGGCACTCCATTTGGCACCGTGTGTCACCTACCAGACTGCTCAGCCCTGTTGTTTAGTCCCCATCAATTTTCAGAGATTCCCAGATGCCCACAGGTGTTAATCAACATTTCAAGGCATTTTTATTAAAGAATGAAAGCAATTAAGCATGCCATATCTCAGTCTTTACTAGCTGTTTGAATTAGATTAGATTTCTTCTTCTCTTTTAAGTCTTAGTTTCCTCATCAGTAAAATGAGGATAATATCACTTAAATCACAGGGGCTTACACATGAAATAAATGAGAAAATAGCTGTGAATCGTCTTTATAAAAATGACTTTGCAAGCTATGAAATGTATTGCACATCTGTGCAGGATGATTGTCGTAGCGGATAGATATTACCCTGCTAGCACAATTCCTTCCCATTTAATCTGGTAAACAAATCTCATTCAATACCCAGTGTTGCCTCTGACCTGCCATGATTGTACAACTTACCTCTGCCTCCTGAACATTTTTTTTTTCTTGCCCAGGTAGCTATCTGACTCATAATATACCAACCAATCCCCCAAGTTTTAGAAACAAAATTAAAGGAAAGCATTATTTTATGCTCACTAGCTGAAACTCAGGTCATTTAAATATGGGATCTGCATATAGAGTGAATATTTGCATTCCAGCATCACCACCACCCCAACCTCCCCAAACTTCTGTGTTAATCTTAATCACCAGTGGGAAGGTGTTTGAATGTAGGGACTGTCAGAGTGATTAGGTCATGAGGGTGAGGCCCTTATGAATGGGATGAGTGCCCTCATAAAAGGAACTCCAGAAAGCTCCCTCTGTCCCTTCTGTCACATAAGGACACAGAGAGAGGATGGCTATGAACTAGGAAGCAAGCCATCCCCAGACACTGAATCTCCCAGCATCTTGATCTCAGACTTCCAGCCTCCACAACTGTGAGAAATAAGTTTCTGTTGGCGATAAGCCAGGGAGCCTACGGCATTCTTCTATGGCAGCCTGAATGGACTAAAACAGGATCTTATAATTAAGTTTCTCTGCATGGTCTAGGAAGCAGGAAAAAGAAGCTGACAACAAGAAAAAATAATTAACTGGGTAAAAAGAGTAAGTAGATGTGAAAATGAAGATAGAGATAAAACATGCTAGGACACCCACATTATTTGGGGCCCTGGTTCCCCAAAAGTCTGATATCCTGCTTTCAAATTTTGTTAATTCACTTGTTCACATTTTTATTATAATCTTTTTTATGGGAGGAAATGGGGACTCTAACAAATAATTATTATTGTGTTAGGTTACCTTATAGGGAAATATACAAACTCAAGGACTCAACGCTCAAGGACTTCCTGGCAGACTCCTCACCCTGATCCTAGCCACTGGCTTCAATGTTCATAGGCCATAGTATGTAAGAAGTGCCCAGAACAGGTTCATTGGAAAGATGAAATTGGAAGATGGTTTTCACCAGGGTCTGGTGTTGTATTATCTTTGGATGGCTTCTTTCTCTTCAGTGGGTTAATAGTCAGGTGGTGGACATGGATGAGTAAATACATGTTATCAGAGGATATACACAGGATACTATAAAGAAAAAAAATCTCTCCATTCTGGATGGTTCCAGGAAGGATTCTTGGAGGAAGTAATATTTGAGCTATGTCTTGAAAAAGAATAATAGCAGTTTGCGAGGTTAAAAAGAGCTTACAACAAAGAGAAGGACAGTAAAGGCATTGAAACAATGTGGACATAGTGTTGAGAACACATGAAATTTACAGGCGTATACACTGGTTCCATTACTGAAGTACAATGGGAGAAAATGGGCCTGCCTATGTGGCTGAAGGAATCCCTGAATGGTTATCAGTGTGACAGAGAACCATCATGTGACTTCATTTTTCATATCATCTTGGCAAGTATGTAAAGAGACTGTGTCAGGAACTGGAGTAAAGGAGGTGGGGTGGGGATATCTTAAGAGCAGAGCCCGAGATGACTGTTTAGATTAGAGATTGTGTCAGAAGTAATAGAAAATCATGTGACAGCCTGAACAAAAGGTTATTACTTATCACTGAACAGACTCAAAAGAATGTTCATAATTACAATATGCAAGAACTTTCAGATTTCGTTTTGGGGTTAAAGTTTGCCTGACGACCATGTTTCTGGTTGGGGACCTGGATGAACAATGGTGTCACTCACTGAATCAAGGAACACATACACACTCACACACACAAATCCCACCTGGTGGTGCATAGTAAGCTGAATTTAAAATACAGTAATTTTGAAGTTCCTGTGGTATGTGCAATTGGAGATGTTTACCAGAAATTTGCATATACAAGTCTGAAGCTCAGATGAAAAGTCAAGGCTAAACACATTGACACAGATGTCATCACCACGTATGTGGTAGTCAAGAATCACAAGAGTGGATTAGATTCCCCAGGATGTATGGAATGAATGGACCTGTGGGTCATGAATTAAGCCATTGGGATATTAGCCATGGGCAGAAAAATCAGTGCCAGTGGCAAAGGGAGAGACCAGGAGGATTAAATCTACCAGAGTTTAGTTGGATAAAGTGTCCACTGCATTTACTAATTAGAAATTCACTGAGATCTTAGCCAAAGGGCAGCATCAGTGGAGAGGTGAAGACAGAAGCCAATTGCTTTGGACTGCAAAGCAAAGGTGAGGTGAGCAAATGAATTTAGCAAATGGAGTATCTTATTCTTAGAAGGCTGAGTATAAAGAGCTCACAAGAGGTGTTACATGGGATTTGAGAGGAAGAGGTTACAGAAAGAATAGCTTCCTGGGCAGCAAAGACAGTGACTCCAGTGCCCCAGGGCTAGCAGGACTGCGGTGTAAACTGCTATCAGCTCTCATCTGGGTATTTGACATAAGCCCTCCCCCGGGCAGGAAGTGCTCCTGCTCTGCATGGCCACTCGGTGCCCTAGGAGTGCTTCAGGGTCTGGAACAAGCGGAAGTTGCTACCCTCCTTGACGCCTCCTCCACGAAACCCAGGGTGGATGGCACAGCAACAAAAGAAACTTAGCTGGGGGCTTAGCTGTTAATATAGGGTTTCCAGAAGACGCACGGGTATCTTTGTAAAAGCTCTTTACCTTCCTCGAGCTGACCTACCACTTATATTAGGACTTTTCAACTAACCAGAGTCTCGATATAATTTCTGAGAACTCTTTGTGTTCTCAGTCCCATTTTGCTACATTTCAATGAGTGATGCTTAAAAGAGTAATTGCACACTCCCAACAATGGTATCTCATACTCTCATTTGGAAAGAAGAGACTAAACAATGTCATAGTAATAACTTCTAACATCTTAGTGACTTAGAAAAGCAGAGTTTATTTCTCTCTCCTAAAATCTGCTTACCCTTTAACTTATGAGTCTTTTCTCCATCCAGTGATCCAGGGTGCTCTATTTTTGACATTTTCATTTCAACAGCTGGTCTTCAGGATTTCTATAGAGGGGGAAGAGAAAATCGGAGGCTTATGCATTATCTTTTACATGCCTTGCTTCAAAAGTGATATTTGTCACTTTGCTCATGTTTTGTTGTATAAAACTAGTTATCTGCCCCTGCTAACTTCAAAGGAGGTTGGAAAATATGGAGGTGTTGATTTACATTATTTCCTCTTCTGTAACATTTTTTGGGGGTGGGAACTAAGAAAAAGCTTAAACATAAATATATAAATATATAAATATAATATACAAATATAAAAAGCTTAAAAATATAGAACAGCATTCATTTAGCCTTCCACTATTCATCTGTTCTTTTACAAGCAGTATTGTTCCTCTGTATTGGGTACCAAAGATAAAAATAATAAGTAGGCTTCTCTCTAAATAATAAATAGCTGTTTAATCCCTAATATTGGATTGAAATAATATAGAGACAAGGAACTCACATCTATCCATCTATGTACTATCTGTCTTCTATCTACATCACCTATCAACTACTTATCTATATCTATGTATTCTAGATAGATCATCATCCATCTATTTATTTTACAGTCTCTGTTAGTAAAACAGCAGCTGTTTGATAAATGTTTGTCTAATTATACCTCCTTCAAATTTTGGCTTAAACATTCCCTTCTCCATGAAGTATTCTCTGATAATCCTCTTTAACATTTCACAGTACTCAAACAGTCCTTCTCTTTGTTGCAATTTAGTTTCTCAAAACACATATTATTATATCTGCTACTTATTGGTGTATTGTCTCATTCTGCACAAAACAATGTACCCTCAAAGAAGGCAAAGATTTGTGTTTTTTAGTTCTGTGCTGTTTCAAAGCCTCCACAATAATACCTAGAATACAGTAGGCTCAATGTTTATTGACTTATATGACTGAAGAAAATGATCAAAGCATAAAAGAAGTAGAAGTGATGAACTATGAGATTTTAGGTAAGAGCATTACTGTCAAAGGCAATGAAGGTCAGGAACATCTGATGGAAAAACTGAGCAGTAGATGAGCTGGTGTGCAGAGAGGCTATTTAAGAAGAGCGCATGGAAGCATGGTGCCGCCCTCAAGAGGAGTGAGCAAGCGGTTGGCTGAAAGCTGGGTGGATGCATGTGGACAGAGGAAAAGTGCTCTGAGCCCTCAGTGACTGCATACTTTGCTCACAAGCTCTAGCATGTGACATGAAATTCTTGTATTAGAGTCAGTCTTCAAGCTTCAAGAGACTCCCCATGATCCCAGGAGACAGGGAATGCTGGAAAAATGCGCAACCCTCTGCGTTGCACAGAGCCAGGGCTACAGAACTCACCAGCGGACCCTCAGGGTTGGGAGGCAGGGTACAAAGGTGGTGGTTGTTATTTTTATTTCTTTGTTCTTGAGAGAATTCAGTTGAGTAAGTGAAGCAGAACAAGAGCACACTAATGTTCATTTCCAGCCAAGACTAGCAGGTTGGCTGGAAATGATTAAACCCTAAGCATCTCTCAAGGGCCAGTACAAATATCACCTCCTTTCCTGACCATTTCACTCTCTCTCAGCATCTCTCTCTCTCTGAGGCACATACAGCATCCTCTTCCCACTTCTATTCAGGATATAGATGAATTTGCCAAAAGTTAATTAACAGAATGATCAATGTGAAAAGTGAATGACTTGTTGAGAATATAAATATACTGACTGTAACCTCTAACAGGAATGGATAGCAGTGCTAATGGTTTTTAACAAATTGTCTTGCTTTTTGTGACCCAGCGCCTGGAACATATTTGACACTTAGTAAGTGCTCATTGGCTGAAATTCGAAGCTCAAATTTGTAGGCAAAAATCTCTTCATTTGTGTCTCCTTTGAAAGTAATCTTCCTAAATCAGAACCCTGAACAGCAGCATTTCATCAGATGAGAACATATATAGAAGCAGCGAGTGGTATGTTCCCTTTTTGTTTCTGATTTATTGTTCATAGACAGCACATACACATTAACTGGTTTTATTTTTACTCTAGAATTCTGTGCCCTTTGTGCAAAATGGAGAAGTTAATTGGCAGCTAACTCACTTTGATGACAACTTTGGTGTGCTTGAGGGACATATTTTTGTAAATTGCCACATTTTTGATAGATTTTTACCCTGACTTGTTTACTTATAGATTGTTATTACACTCCAGCAGGATTCACTGCCTCTGCTCTGCACAGATGATGGGGTAGAAACGCATGCTCTCTTAATCTTAGCAACAATGATAATAGCAACGTATATGCAGTGTGTGTTTTCACAGCACAGCAAAGAAAGAAGAAACCCAAGAGAGCCCACAGCCATCGGAGCATTTACTGTGAAATCAGAACAAAGTACTATAATTTCAAAGATGCTGTTGAAGGCATCTTGCCTTACAGAGAGGCGCTGAAGAACACATCCATTAGACACGAACTTTTGTTAGATCTTCGGGCAGGCTTCTCTCTAACGGAGGTCAATACTTCTGTTTTCAGGCTGCTTTCTGCCTGAAAACAGTTGCAACAAGTTTGCTGAATCCCAAGGAGCTGTATTCCCACTGGGTACATGGAGCCTGATTCTGAAAGTGCTGGGCTGGCTTTCATTTCCAACTCCAAGGCTGAATGTAGGCTTATCCAATATGTCCTTATCCTTCTCAGAACCTCTAGTCCCTCATCGTGAAAAAGAGACGTGTATATGATTATGTAATATCTGGGTTCCCAATTAAGTTCCTCCTGTTCATTGTGAAGTGTCAGGTCATGTGCTGGTGAGGAGGAAGTGTTGGACAAGTGTGATATATCCAGGTGTTAATGGTAGAGTGGGGACAGTTGGGTCTTTTTCAGAAATGTGTATAGCACTAAGCATGCAGCACTGTTTGACTTCATGAGAGGAGGCGGTAGGACTGGCAACACCGCCTCTTGCTCCAGGCCTCACCCTGGGCAGGTGGTCTCTCCATTCACTGAAGTTCCTTATTCAACTTCTACTATCAAGGAATGAACTATCATCATAATAATCTTCAAGTCTGCTCTATAAAGCTTAATTAAGTAACAGCTATCTTGGCTGAAAATTTTAACCAAAAAATGAATCACTCATCTGCCTGCTTTCTTAAGGAAGGACAAAAGACATGACTTAATCATTCTCTGTAACCAGAGCTCATTATCTGAGCATCCACTGCTGGGGTGGGGCGATGATGTAGCTGGGTCACTGGTCAGCTTGACCCCTGTCCCAGACATTGCTATTCTAGGATTTCATTGCAACAAAGACTTAAGGACCCCCTACCTCTGCTTTCCAATTTGTTCACAAGTTCTAGTGTATATATGCTTATGTGCCTGTGTGTGGGAAAGGATTCAACATTTTCCTTAGATTCTCTAAGATGTTACCAAGGGGGAGGGTTGGTTAGAGTGAGTTGGGGTGGGAAGGGTGGAGGGAATAAAGGGGCACAATAATTCTCAGTCACAATATAAGTTGGTCACGGGGACAGTAGTACAGCATGGAGAATATGATGATTCTGTAACATCTTACTACATTGATAGTAACTGCACTAGATGGGTGAGGATTTAATAATATGGGTAACTGTTGAACCACTGTGTTGTATATTTGAAGCCAGCAGAAGACTGTATATCAATGATACTTTAATATAAAAAAATAGACTCATATTCAAGCTATTAAGAAACATTGAACTATGCTGAGTGGCCCAGATAGCAACATTTATGTGACTGAAGCTGTGTGTTAAACAGATGTCATCACCTAGCATGGTGCTAGGCACAGAATGCAGGGGCAATAGACTGTTTTTTAAAGACATATAGAGTTGAAACTACACCAGCAGTTGTCTTTCTTAGTGACTTAAATAACCTGATATAGAGAACAATTGAATTGCATGCTCATTAACTGATGAGCAAAAATCTACACATTAAATTTCCATGATCTTCTTTCTCCTTTATAACCTCCTGGAATCTCCTATGCTTCATTACTCACCTTGAAGTTAGCTTATTAGCCATCATGTCAAATAACCTAAACTCTGTATGTACTTCCTTGGGCAGAGGCAAAATGTAATATCTGGACCTGACATTCGAAGCATCATTTTTTAAATTCAATTACATTGTAACTGGGAAGAATGAATGACAATTAGCAATGCAAAATGTAAAAGTAATTAATAACCATAAGCATGTGTCAGACCCATAAAAGGTCAGTCCACACCCCTAGTCACTCTTACCACCTGTCAGACCTTCAATCTTGGTTGTTATATTCCTCTAAATTCCCAAACTGCAAACACGGCACTTACTTGCAATATGATTTATTACACCAAACCCAAGCTCTGATGAGCCCCTCTGGTTTATTATTAATAAGGTACCTGTGAGGTCACCATCAAATCTCCACAAGATACAAGGTTCTGGAGTGGTAACAATGAAAAAAAAGAACTTGGCTGATGGAAAAAAAGGAAGTCCCTTACAAATTAGAGCCCAGTATGTATGGCACAAATAAACAAAAAATGTACATTGACAGTTTTGTTTGCAGGGTGTCATGTTTTGAAATTTTTTTAATCCAAATGAAAAATTATGTTGTTGTGCATGAAAAGTTTTTAGATGATCAGTTACCCATTTTCCGGTGGAATTTCAGAGTTGATTTTCATAATCATGGGGAACGAACGTGGCTTCAAATTAATGACATGCTCCCTGGTACTGAGAGATGTTGGACAAGATTGGATACTGGGTATTTACCAGGAGGTCAAGGAGAACATCAGTTATACCCATATTTTTTTAAAAGGGTTGGGCAACTTAAGCAATGTATGTTTTTTATGTAACTAAGCCAATAGTGTATGGCTGAACTTCAAGAAATACACATAGCTGAAAATTATTGTTACATAACAGTCATTATGGGTCTAGCATTGTGTTTTAATAAGTGGGGGAATTGTATTTATTATTCACAGATGTTTTCCATAAGCTTATAGTCCATTTGGAAAAAATAAAAAAGGCTGCATCTCATGTAAAGTATGTGAGGAGGACAGGTGTGCTCAGGGTTTTTTGGAGGAGGTGAGGCTTGGGCTGCCGCCAGAGGTTAAGCATTTGGGGAGAAGGGAGGTGAGTGAGCATAGGACAGGAATGACAGTTAGGAAACTGGGGAGGAAGGAGAAAGAACTATAAAAGCAAAATGCCAGCAATTCAAAGGATACATTTCTAAGTTACTTGAAGTCATGGACTATGATTGATATATGTGCCTGTGACAGCCTGCTCAGTGACTTTTACAAAGTGAAGCTAAATATAAATGATGAATGGATGAAATTATGAATAACTGTTTGAGTGGAAAGAGACCTGGGCTTTTCTTCATCTTGCCTACTGCCTCACTCTTTCCTTAGATGTCCATCACTACATGAGCGTGACTCAGGACCCATGGTTTGGTATCGAGAACCATGTCCCAGAGTCCAGCAAATTTAAGATTAAATCCTAGTTCTCCCACTTACTGACCGGTGACCTTGGGTAATCTTTTACAATACTCTAAACCTTATTTTTTTTCTCATCTGTGAAATAGACTATCATTCATCTTACTGCTCTATTATGAAGCCTGAACAATTGGCAAGGCACTTACTCTAGGGCTTGAGATGCTATAATTGGATATTAAACTTAGACATATGAAGAAAGAAACTCTGCTAGGAGAAATATATCTATCTGTCTGTGAGTGAGTTTTATTAATAAATGTAAGATATTTTGAATCATGTACATCCTTGTTTGTAAGACTGATACTGAGTTCTGGCAGTCCTCACTGGGATATGCAGGAAGACAGATTCTGAATTCTTGAAGCTCCTCAGACATCAGTGCTCATTTTGGGGGTCTTGTCATCATGTCTAAACACATAGAACAAAAGGGGAACATAATTTAAGGCACCCCTTCTTGGGCACTGTCCCTTTTTTCCATGCTTTTTTAAAAAAATTATCCTGGAACACAACAGTGCTTTCTAGGATAGTTGCCTTTATCACTAGATATAATATGGAGCATAAAAATCATTTGTGTTAGAGCCAGACACCCAGCTGCCTTAGGAAAGAAGGGCTTTGCTGGATCGTCTGGAATGTTTCACTTAATGGAAAGTGGGAATGGTTCTGATTGACTGGCAAGCACATGGGCTGAGAGTTCCCTTAGAGTATTTCTTTACACTGGAGCTAATTGAGCACAAGTTCCCTTCCTTCACTGGCTTATTAACTCCTGAAGGTAACATCCTGCTTCTTACTTACCTTAGTGACATGATATCACTGAGATAATGGCTTGTGCAAAGCAAACACAACCTTCCTCCCTTCCTCCCTTTCTCCCTTTCTGTCTTCCCATCTTCCTTCCATCCTCTTTCAAAGTGTATTGAGTCACACTCTGACATATTGCTGTTTGGTGTGTTGAAATGTGTGAGTGTATTTTACTGTTCTTTTGGATAAAGAGAATGAGGTCTTCTGGGTCTGTAGAGGATCCGCTATGGGATTATTTCGGGATGCAGTTGGCACTATTCTGTGTGTCATGTTAGGTATTTGGGGCAATAGTAGGAACCTAGTGCTAAGAGTATTGATGACTACATAAAAAATCTCATCCTTATGGTAACTAAGCTGGAATAAAGAAGTGGGTGAAAACAGAGGTATCCCTGAGATCATTATGCAGATTAGCAAAGGTCCTTGGTCAGGGGAAAGGAGAACCAAGGAAGAGGCATAGGAAGGGAGGGGCCTTCTGAAAGCTGAGCAATGCCCCTCAGGCTCCACATGCCCATTGACCCCAACCGAAGTACAAAGACCAGCCCAGCAATAGAGCTTCTTGGGCACTGTGCTTGTCTGGGAACTCTAGAGAGACAGAACCCACAGGAGATAGGGAGACAGATGACAGGAAGATAGGCAGATATATAGATAGGTTGTAAGGAACTGGCTCACATGATTATGGAGGCTGACAAGTTCTAAGATTTGCATTCAGAGACCCAGAGATCCACAAAGAACCCAGGTTTCAGTTTAAGTCCAAAGGCAGGAAAGAACTGATGTCCCAGCTCAAGGCAGTCAGGCAGGAGGCATTTCTCTTGCTTGTGGAAGGGTCAGCCTTCCTGTTCTATTCAGGCCTTCAACTGACTGGATGAGGCCCACCCACATTAGGGAGGGCAATCTGCTTTACTCAGTCTACAAGTTCAAATGTTAATCTCATCCAAAGATCCATCCTCACAGACACACCCAAGTAATGGTTAACCAGGTCTGGATAGCCTCTGGTCAAGTTGACACAAAAAATTAACCATCACAGGTATAAACAGGCATGGATATCAGACAATGTTTGACTCAGCTTAACATGGGCATTGAGAAGCCCAGTGAAGAACTGATATTTGTGATATAAGTCCTCCCTAAAATCCACTTTTTATTTCTACCTCTTCCTGCACATAAGCCTGGATGTGGGGCTTTAGCTAAACACTCAGTTTTCTTATCTTGTGTCTTATTAATCTTTCGCTTACCACTCAGTGCTTATTGTAAGCCTCAAGTGGAAATGACAAAACCTGTCTCAGCAGTGGCTCATTAAAGACCAGAGAGGGGCATCCAGACAGTGTGATTTTACTGTTTAGCCTGTGGGTTCTCATCCATTGGGCTGCAAATATTATTTCGGCTTAAAGTTTTCTTATGCTGTATAGACCTGTCTCACATTGGAGCCAGTGAGATCATGAAACAAGTCTGTAAATCTATGTCTGAGCATATTGTTATCATTCTGACTTCTTTGCCAAAGCTTTTTCATTCACTATTAGCAAAATAAGAGATGAAAAAAAGAGCTTCTTAAAGCCACTCAACTCTTCCCAACTGACAGGAACACAGGAGGCTAGAATACATGGTGGGAAGACAGAACACGGCTGAACGAGCCAGTGGTTTGGTCCACACGTTGCTGTGTAAATGATTTGACTAATTTCTGAATTTGCGCAGGACGGTGGATGCCCATGTGAAGTTCTACTCCTTAAAATGAGCTTTTTAAAAAAAGACAGTACTTGGTCCCAGCTCTCACTAGACCTGTTCCATGCTGCAATGTGACGACAGGAGAGCACGGGTACTGTTCCTCCTCCAACGGTTCATGCCAACAACCAGATGGGGAGGCTCCCATGTGTGAAAGGGCTTCCATCCCAACTTAGCTTAATGAAATGAAATATTTCAAATGTACACTGGGAAATTGTTGTGAACACAAAACAAAACCCTTTGGAATAGCACAGAATTCAGATGATCTGAGAAGTTTCCTCAATGTGAGAGAGGATCACATTGTTCTGCACAATGTTGGCTGTACAAATGAGCTGTACTGAGGTCTGCAGAACACACTGACAAAGATGAAAAGACCAAAGCACAGAGGTGCGATGACTCCACTCAGGCAGCAGGCATGAGAAGGTAATATGATTCTAACTACTCCTACCTAGCCCCAGATCTTTTAAAAAAATCAATTTGTGTATTTATTGGTTTAAAATAAATTGTGCATTGTCTGTTTACACGCTACTCACCCATGCCCCATCTCCCAAGTGCTCAGCTGGCAAGTTCAAAAACATTGTCTTCCTTATTCATATTTATGTTTTCAGAATCTAGACTAGCACATGGGACAAAGTAGGTTTCCAGGAATAACTGACCAAAAATGCACAAAACCCAGGGAGTACTCATTACCACTTGACATCAGGGAAAAACAAAGTGCACACTGGTTCAGCTTGAGAAAGAAAACCATCAATTGACCTGAGAGGTCCCACAGGCAAAGAACTGTCCACAGGGGTCAATGAATAGGGTCACTTAATGTTATCCCATCTGTGTTCTCAGGCTCCCAGTAGCAAGATTAGAAATCAAGATCTAGCTCTGTGATGGGGAAATGTTCAGATACTTATAAATAGAGCAGCAGGTGATGGTCCTCACTCACGTGTAACTGTGAAGGTTCATGGCATGTGAACTGAAGAGTAACGCATTTCTGTGGTGGTATCTAACAGTAGTGAGAGCAAAGGAAACATGGAAGGAAGTCTGAGGAAGTGGCTCACTGTCCCCTCCCCACATAAGGCTGCAACTCAATTCCAGAAAAGCACCATAACCCTGGTGCTACCAGGTTTGGTTGAGGGTGTGGTCTCATAAGACAAAGCTAAAGTGAATGAAATGGAGAGGAGAAACTGACGCTGTAGAGAGAACATGAGTGTGGAGAGAAAACCTAACCAATATTTGGAGATACTGGGTCACGGGTATAAGTGGACAGGATGTTCTTATCAAGGAGAGGGACATCTTGTCTCTGACTTCTGGGGAAAGGTGGAAAGAGAGCTCTACCTAAGCAGTTTTTCTCTTGGTGGGAAAGAGGAAGTATTTAGAGAAATTATTAAGTCTCAAATATTCTTGAAGAGACAAAAGGCAGATTTGTTTGCTGACACTAAAACTGTACACTTGCATAACAAGTGTAAAAGAAGATCTAAGTTTTAAAATACTAATGGAATCAGAGCAACCCTACCTAGGAAGGAAAACTCAAATAACTGCGGAGTGATGCTGAGGATCTCACCATAGCAGGTGGACATGGGTTTACTGTATCATCCACCGGCCTGATGGTGTTTCCTTCTAAAGTTCCAAGTTACGCAGGCAGGCAAACACAAAGTGCAGATCATAGCATCCAGCCAGCTTGGTCTGCTGGGAGAGAGGTGGCAGATAGCAAGGTCACTGATGGTTCTGGTGAGAGAGGAGTTCAGATGTATCACCTCACGCAGTTGGCAGCACCACTATTCCTCAAAACTTTTAGGCACCTCATTAACAATAGAAGAAAATCCAAGCTTTTTTTCTACCAATGCTATGTGATAGATCCCTTCATGATATGGCCCCAACCTACCTCCTTGACCTTACCTCCTAATAAGTGTCCCCTTGCTAATCTTGTTCAATGCTTCATGGGTTCTTTGTCCAATATGCACTGATGTCAGCCTTATACATTAGAATATAGTGACTTCCCCATGTAACTGCTGGAGTGTTTCAATCCACTGTGGGTTTGTACAATCTATTTCTTCTTCTTGAAACTCCCCTCTACCTGGGGATTCATGGTCTCTTCCCAACAGTCACCCTGTATCACTCTACCAAACTTCCATTGCCTCATTTCAATGAGTTTTGATTTATGGAGAGTGAATCACTCTTTCTTTTACACACATTTTATAAATGCCCATATTTTCAGACTTATTGTGATTATGCATTTAAATAATGTTTTTCCTATTAGATTGTGATCGTATTGATAACAATGGCTTTCTAGCACATTTCTTATCCTTAGGACCTAGGCATTATCTGAAACACAGGAGTTACTCAATAAATGTGCACTGGCCTGAAGACCTGGCGGCTGCAGTGAGATAACAGGGATGATTTGGTTCTGAATAGGGAGGGGGCACCAAGATGATAGTTCCGAGAGAAAGATGCAAAGTTGAGACTGCTAGGTTTGAACATGACAGCCCACCATACAGCCTGCTTTCAAAGACTAGCACATCATACGAATGCAAAGATCAGATGAACTAGACTATAGAAAACTTCAAAAACTACATAATGGAGATTAGATGAGATACTGTTGAAAATTAGAATCCCAGTGACTAAAAGGCTTTTCATTCTCTTTTCTGAAAACATTGGTTTACGAGATGAAATTAATCAGAACTCACATACTATTTACCACCCTTTCCTACAACTGTATATGTCAAAGTATTTTCCATTTATTCGCTTCATTTAGTTCTTAAGGGATTAAGTTATTTAAAACATCAAATAAAAAAATTCCAAAGTATTCTAAAATGAAAAGCTCCATAATTAAAATTAAATTACAAAGGACAGTAGCGAGACACAAATGAATTCAATTCCATATACAAAGTGTAAAAACACGGACACACTGATCTGTGGTGTCAGAAGTGAGGAGAGTTGTTACACGTGGATGTGGCACAGCCTGGGATGGAACAAGAAGGAAGTTTCTGGGCTGCTGGATTATTTTATTTTTCTGTGATTTACATGCTAGCTACATAGATGTGTTCAGATTCTATGGAAGGTCATCAAGCTGTACCTTCTCCTGAATGTATATTACTTTAATAAAAACACTTTAAAGTATAAATGTGAAGCTGACAGTAATGTGTGTAAAAAAGATATAAAACCAGAGAGAAGTTTACTGTGTCTAATGTAAAAAGAGCTCCAACAAATTCATTAGAAAGAGACAAATAACCCATGAGAAAAACAGGCAAAGAGCTTTAACAAACAACTCATAGAAGGCAAATAGCTAATAAACATTTTTAAAAAGATTTTTAATTCATTATTGACCGGGAAGCTGCAAATTCAAACAACAACTAGCCACCATTTTTTATCCAGCAAGCTAGCAAACATTCAGAAGATGGGTAATACCATAACGGCCACGTTTATTGAGCAGGTACTATGTGATGACATTCCCCTATGTGCTTTATTTATTTATTTATATAATAGTCACTTAACTTGTCTCATTTTTAATCTCCATTTGCCAGGAAACATGGTGCTTTTCTCAAATAGTGAGTGCTAAACCTAGGCTTCAAATCAGGCAGTCAATCCCCAAATCTGATACCCATCATTTTAACCATTTTGTGTATTTTATGGTCTTGTATTGAATTCTGTATGTTAATAATGAACATTCTCCTCTCCTCTACAGACAATTCACAAATCAGACAAAGGAGTAGAGGGAGATTTAAAAATATATTAGTTCTATTATGGTGGTTATTATTATATTGTTACTTTAATATTTCTTCCTATTAGAGAACTGAGTACAAGTATCCTAAAGCTAACTTAAAGATGATTGTCCCATGGTCCCTTTTTCTTTTTTATGCTCTTAACCTATTGAGGAGTAAAAGCAAGTCTGTAGTCAAATGGCATTGCATTCATTTAAGTGTACAACTGAGCTGGAACAAATGTTGGGATTGTGGTTAAAGAAGAGAATATTTAATCATAAACACTGAGCATGTAGAATGCTATAACTAGGCAAATGGTGGGAAAGAGTATAGATACTAATTTCATCTTTTGTAACCAAAAGGCAATGAAATGTAGGTGGTTAAAGAACAAGAGAAAGAAAAAATAAACATTATAAATGTTATTATTGCTAAATAGATATTATTTAAACCTTATAAATAAAGTATTATATAAAGTTAGAGTTATGTTTAGGAAACCACTAGAACAAAATGTGCAAACCTTCAAGATCATCACAATGCATACACCGAAAATAGAGAAAATCACCATACAGTGAAGGATTAGAAAACACAGAAAAATATCATGAAAAACCTAAAGCCAAACATACCTGTCATATGTGTGCACACGCAGAATGGCTAAAATACCAGTTGAAAGAAACAGTATCAGTTGGACCACAAATCAAACCCCATATACTCTATACAAGAGAGGCACGTAAATCAAATGACTCAGAAAGGTTATCAAAGTTTTAAATTACTGTGGGTTGGTAAAATGTCCTTCACCCACACAAGCAGAAAGAATAGATCATGCTGTGATTTCAGGGAGTAGAGATTAATCATAAGCCTCTCTCTTTTTTTTCTGAACCACACTGAGAAGTTATTCAAGAATACAGATGAGGCATGACCCCCTGCCTATTTTGGTGAGATTCTACTGGGGATAGGGCTGGACTCAGGGTTCATTCTTAAAGCCCTGAATTGAATTCAGGAGCCCTGGCCTGTGCACTTATCTCAGAAGCAGAAGTCAAAGTGTGCTTTACAGCAGGTCCAAATATGAGGGAGGGAGGAAGTGAGGACGGGGTAAGGTGAGAGAGGAAAAACATACAGAGAGGGCAAAGCATATGCATGTGCCTGTGACTAAGCACCAAAAATACTTGCCCCTTATTAAACGTGACCACTGAGTCTTTTAAAAAAGTCTGGGGATAAATGATATGATTACTCACGGTTAGGGAGCACTGGAAAGGGCTGAATTTGGGAAGAAAGCCATACATCTGGTTTTACCCATATTGACTCGAAGATGCCCAAGATAATACATCAAGACTCTTGCATGGACAAGCCTGGAACTCAAAGTAGAGCTTATCATCTCTTTGACATTCCCCTTTCTCACTGTGAGATTTTTGTTACTTCTTATGCATAAGATTAAAAATGTCATTTCTTCCAATGTCATTTTTTTGTAGAGTAACACTTAAATGACATTGGTGCTCAGCACCATCCCTTTTACCATGGCTTTCCCATTCATGATTTTGGCTAGATTTCATGGCCTGGTGTTTCTTGTTTTTATTTTTATTTTGCTTTCTTTCTGTTTAAGAAAAATGTTTTCCAAGATTCTTTCATAGGTGGAAAAGCATCTTGATATTTTCTTGTTTGGGAATGTCATCTAACATTGGGACAGAAAAGATAACTTAGCTTGTTATGATGGTTTGGTCATGTACTATTTCACATGGAATTTACAGACCTAGGCCTTTTTTTTAATAGCAATTCAATACTGTTGTTGAGAATTAGAAAGTGAACACAATTTTTTTCACTGTGAGTGAATATTTTCAGATGACTGAAAATCTCTTTCTCCATTCATGAATTTCAATAATTTAATGAGGATACGTGTGGTGGTGGCTGTTATGTATGAATTCTTCCACCAAAGACACATCCTGTATTTACTAAAATCAGGTTTACCTGTAATTATCAGCAACACCAAAAATAACAAAAAGATAATAGTTTATTTTCTCTCCTATTTAAGAAATTTGGAGGAAGCCACTCTGTCAATATTCCAGGCACCATAAGGAGAAATGCAGGACAATGAGGCAACTGTCTTCCTTTGACAATACTTCCTAGAATTTATACATACTCTTCTTGCTTACTGTTGGCCAAAACTCAGTCCTATGGTCACACGTAAGTGGCAAACGCAACCTTTTCCCAAATCCTCTGTTCGCTTTGGTTGATTTACTTGAATTATCTTTGACTCTTTCCACCTCATGTGATGACCTCATGTGGGAGTCACTGCCTACTTCTCTGAGCTGCCACTTAAAGGTCAGATGGTATATTTATTATCTTTTCTGTATCTAGAAGGGCATAGATAGAATTGGGGGAAATTGGATGACAGAGAGATCACAACTGGGGAGATGTCTAACCTATCTTGGAAGCTATGGACTCTGTACTCTCTTCTGAGATTATTTAGCCTACCCTGAAATTGGTTCTCTTCCCACCAAGTAATGCCCTTGAGTGTCAATCCAAATAAGACCTGGAATTTCCATCAGACAGAACCGGTCATGTTATTCACTATTCCTTTCACTATTGGTCACACTCTAACAGTCATTTCTACCCTGCCATTAAGAAACCAGAAGAGGAGAAATATACTGAAGCATGCAGAGAAAACCCATTTTCACAATTCACTCAAAGACCCAGGGGAACTTCCCCAAGGCTCTCAGGAGATTTGCAGAACCTGTAGGAAGAAAACTGGGCAACCTTACTGAGGTCCATGAAAAAGACTTGATAAAGAATAAAGATATAACATTAACATAAATGGCAAGAATTTATATTATAATATTTGTAAGAAGAAAAGAAAACCTCTAAGTATCAACTTATAAATATAATGCAAACCAATTGAAGTAGATTTTTCTCTCCCAGAAAGTAAAATGTGTTTTAAAGATATAGTAATTAAAGGATGGGGGATCAGGCCAAGAAAAGGCTGTGGCATGGGTGCCAGATTGGAAAAATAAGAGGAAAGAATATATTAAAATCATAGTATATAACCAAATAATTGTTTCATATCTAAGGGAAAATGAAAAGGGCATTAAAAAACAAACAAAAAACACCTAAGATCCCTAAACCATATGTGACACCCAAAAGGATAAAATTCATTAAATATTCAAATGTCAAAATGTAATCAAGTAGCAAAAATATTTTGCTAAATATGCCTTAGCAAAAAATAGACTTATGTATTCTTACAACACATACCAGCAAAAATAAAACTGGAGAAATTTTTGTAAGATTAGTGATCTGTATTAAAGTCAATATCCTGGTTATGATACTTTTGCAACCTTTGGGGGAAACTGGGCAAAGTGAACACAGGACCTCTCTGTGCTGTTTCATATACTTAAATGGAAATCTATAATTACCTAAATAAAAATTTCAAATAAAAACTAATGAAGTCTGAAATAGACCCTACAATCATGCAAAAGCACAGGAAAAGTCGAGGTGCTAGACCCACCAAACCCTAGACCCTTCCTCCCTCGACCTACATTGTTAATGTTCATCCTTGTTCATATGACCTTTGAGTGTCACAATAAGGGTTATGGGCAGGCCTGGCATTAGAATGGAGAAAAGCTGAACACTGATGCCCGTAAAACCATTGTGAAAGTTTGTTTCTTTGAGATAATCTTGGATCCCTTTATCTTTAGCTCCAGTGATGATCTACCAGATGTTATGAGATAAATGAAATTAACTAATGGTTTACAAACCAATTAGTATTTTTTTTCTCATTAGACAGGAACCATAAAGAACCACGAATATAAATCTGTATCTCAAACTTTATATGGAAAATATACTGGTAAGTGAGAGAGAAGCATTTCATGAAACAGAATAAGAACATACTGTTTTGGGGAAACCATACATATGCACATGCACATATGTATATAAACTAAGTGCTTGTGTGATTGTGATGGTCTTTGAAACTTTGATGCTTTCTCTGAGAAGGTCCATGAGATTCTGCTTCCTGGACACAGTGAATACCTCTAACAGAAACTGTCCCATCACAGAATGTTCTATGCACAAGCCCTTACTGCCTGATTTCCCCATCAACTCAACTGACCCTCAAAGCATGAAATTATGATTGTAATATTTGGCAGCTTCTGGCTCTTCAAGGTCACATTATTCAAACCTTGATCTCTGGCCTGCACTCATTTAATGTCTGATTGCAATTTATTTAATAACCATCACCAATCTACCCTCATTTAATTTCGAATTGCAATTCATTTGTTTGTAAAATCTCACTACAGGCAAAAGTATGACCTCAGATGAAAAGGTTTGCCTTTAAGGAATTTCAGCACCCAGTCAATGTGATTTTCCTTCCTTTATAACCTATAACAGGAGGCGGTGGAAAGACCACCATCCTGCCCGATGAAATGCTGCAGAGTCAGCCCATGGTTTTGCTTGCTTTAAACACTTACTATTCCCTCCTTCCTTCTCACTTATTAGCATCGCCTCACTATGGCCTCTGTTTACTTAAAAGGAAGTATAACCAACTTTTTGGGGTGAATACAGGGTACCAACTGCATCTTTTAGCATGATGCTGACACAGCTCAACTAGAAAATTATCCCCATCCCAACTGCTTGTTAACAGATCAGTGTGGATGCAAATGAAGGAAATGAGTAAATAAAGATTTATATTTTTACCAAAGGCAAAATATGTATGAAGTAAACTAAATCCGGTGTCCCACTTACCCAGTCTCAGATGCTGTGTCCGGGTTTGCAGAGATGAATCCCAGCTGTCTGGCAGAGGGAGACTTCAGCTCATGTCCCCACTGCCTCCCCTCTATTTTTCATCTCCAACAGACTCATGGGCCTACAGTGTTTTCCTCACCCCACTCAGATGTTTAACATTTCTCAAGGCTCAGCCTCTAAGAGTGGCCCTCCGCTCACCTACACTCCTGCCCAGGGAGCAGTCCGCACCCTTCTGCCTGGCTTTCCAGCCATTACAGACTCAGTGATCACTGCTTGAAGTTTCCTGTTTGCCCCTTTGTGATAGCAGACCACACCTGCCAGTCCTCTTTGCTATAGGACCAAAGGAAATCACCACCTTGGTCCACCCAGGCATTGGGTAGCTTTGCTAATCTACTAGTGGTCACCTGAATGCATTTTGTGTCATTAAAACCATTCTTTGTGTCAGAGGAACAGAAGAAGGAAGACTAATGTGGTCACTAAGAAGTTACACTCACATTGAGGAGCCCTGAAATTGCAAAAGTGTATTGCTAATGCAAAACATAGCAATCAAATGGTTAACCGGAATTTAATGATATAAACACTAATTGGCAATCAGCTTGGGACCAATTAGAAATACTGAAGAGTTAAATCAATTCCATTGAATTCACTTCAGATCATATGACTGACAGTTAAGTACCTTGCAGTAGAATTTTTTTCCCCTGTTAATATATCCAGTGTATAAGTTTCCACCAGCCAATCTCTGTGCCTGGAGCAGTGGCTGATAGGTCCTATGAGTGGGAATAATAGGAAATACATTTCAGGGAGAAAGAATGGCAGGGAGATGAAAAATAGACTTGAGGCAGTGCAAAAAATGAGCTGAAGTCTTCCTCTGCCAGACAGCTGGGATTCGTCTCTGCAAACCCAGATACAGCATCTGAGACTGGGTAAGTGGGACACCGGATTTGTTTATTTCATACATATTTTGCCTTTGGTAAAAGTACAAATCTTTATTTACTCATTTCCTTCGTTTGCATCCACATTGATCTGTTAATAAAATACTACCTCAAAAATACTTTATTTGAAATAACTGAAAGCTTTAATGCTCATCATTAATGGTCTATTTCTGCACTTCCAATATGGAAGCACTAGCCACATGTGGTTCTTTAATAGAAATAGAATAAAAATAAAAATGGAGTTCCTTAGTTGAGGTAGCCATATTTTACATGCAAAATCCCCTTCATCCCAGAAAGTAGAACTGGACAGAAAGTTGAATGACAGACAGTATAGCTATAGTCAGTAGAAATTATGGTCGATTCAATCCTTACTTCAATTTATAATTCAGATACTCTCCACATAACTTTACCATGCAAACTTATCTAGACAATGAGATACATGATTTTCTAAAACATCCAAAATTCTGAGATACTGGTAATTGATAATAGCATTGTTGATTTTGAGTGGAGAATTGAATCACATACAGCAAAAGCTCTTTTGCCTAGGATGAAATGTTATTAGCTACTCTCTTTGGGGCCCTTAGATCCACAGAACTATAATTTTGTGATATTTCATCACTGGTGATATTAAGGGCAGACTCGCTTATGATTCATGTACGACTCAGTGACCCTTCTGATTGATATCATATATGCAATTAGAGTTTATGGAAATGCCATATAATTATGAGACTAGTTTAAAAAAAGTGCAGCTGCCTTTTATGGAGTATTTACTCTTTGCTAGTTGCATCTAGATGAGGTTGTATTTTAAACATACTCATCAAATAAAGAAAAGAATGGGACCCTGGAGATCTAAAGCACTGAATTCAGATATGGGCTTCATTAATTGTCCCTAAAGTAAGCTACACTTTTAAACTCATTGTCATAGTAGTATCAGCAATTGTGGATGTGGGCTTTAGAGACAGAGAGAACTGAGTTGAAAATAAGACTCCATTATTTGCCAGCTTTTTAGCCTGGGCAAAGACTTAAACTTATTCTAACACTTCGGTTTCCTCATCTGCAAAACAAGGATGGCAACAATATATACCTCACAGAATCACTGCATAGGTGACACAATAAACAGGATTCTCACAGTGCCTATTTCAAACAAATGAGCCAATGATCTATTATGATTGTTATGCACTCACTTGTGTATTCATTCTTTAAGTATCGTACAATTGTCCATGATTTAACACTCTTCTGGTGGACCCAAGAAATGGTCAGTGCTACTCCTTCAGGGGGAAATGGTACCATTTTGGTAATGCCAGGATAATTAAGTCCATCTCAAAAATACACACTTTATTTGAAATAGCTGAAAACTTTCACGCTCATCATTAATGGTCTATTTCTGCACTTTCAATATGTGGCTCTTTCAAATTAATAGAAATGAAATAAAAATAAAAATGTTGTCCTTCAGTTGTAGTAGCCCCATTTCACATACAAAATCTCTGTCTTCACAGAAAGTTAAATTGGCCAGCAGTAGACACCTTTCATCATTTCTTATTAAAGTACAAGTAACCAAGCAATCATTTATTATTTATACCTTTGGGTCAAAGTATGTTTACATCCTTTTCTAAGACTATGTTTTGATATGGAGAATGGGGTAGGGAACATGAAGGCACTGGGGAAAATCTGAGCTTTTCCATTTTCGACTGATTCAACTTGGAATATTTGCACACACGTGGAGCACATAAAATGAGGTCTGTAGATCTGACAGCTCTGGAAGAAGACCTGTGTGTTTCCCCATCATCTGATTCTAATTAGCACTTGGCTGTTTGACATTACCAAGGATAATAGTGTGAGCTGACCTCACTCATGAGGAAAAGATGTCAGTCTGAGAACAAATACTCTTGAGTCAGGAAGGGAAATCAATCTCAGAGAGATTGTCTGAAATGCTCCTATGCCCTTGTGTTGCCTTCTCCCTCCCACACATCAGGAACAGAACAGACCTTGGGAGGCTCCAGATATTCTGCTTTGGTAAGTGTAGGGCTTGCTTTCAGAAATGGAACAAAGTGCTACTGCATGAACATACACGCAAAGCTACCACAAAATAATAATAATAAAATAACAACAATCATCATCATCATCATCAAACAAACAATAACACCCAAAGAAGTCAGCAACTCTAAACAGATCTTAGTTTCCAAACGAAAGCAAAATTCATCACTTCCCAGGTTAGACCAGCTGAGACCCATCAACCAACGGAAAACAATTTGTTTGGAGTAGAAGCTGTCACTGGCTATTACCACGTGGAACGTGAGGCGCCACAGGCAGACCTCCGCTCCCTGCTTCAGGCAGGGCTGCTCCCATTTCATTTGACAGCTGTGGACATTGGAATAATACAAAACATAACCTAATCAACAGACTGTGAAGAATCTGAAAGCTCAAGACAGATGTTCAACTGCCATCACCACCTTCCATATTTAATTATTTTTATGTGGGGGAAAACAACTGATAAGTCAGCTCCTCTAAGGAGGCAGACTTTACTATTAACTTATGACAGGGCGAGTGTGGAGTTCTCAATCAAGCAGGGGTCCTCAGAAGGCCCACATCTAGGCTCTGCTGGCAGCTAAGCCTGGGGTCTCCACCTGTGCTTCGTGCGCACTCTGCGTCCTTCCCCTTATTTTCAGCTGCCACATGCAACCTCACTGCTTTTTACCAGACTAGCCTGCCAGGGTCAAATCCATCTTCAGGAGTGACTGACTGCAGTCAGCAAACACCAGTCATTGCCAAGCACGCTGAAGGGAAGTACATTTTTTTTCCATCTAACAGGAAAACAACCAAATTTTCCTTTCTCTACATTGAATCTGCAAGGATCCCAAAGAAATCTCAGAAATGAAAAAAACAACAACACTGTGTCATCTGCTCCAGGGTCTAGTATGAAGAAATGATTTCTTATAAGTTAATCAGGGGTCACAAATTCACCTGCCTGTAGAAAGCAGGCATACCAATCAAGGGAGCGAAGGGGCCGCCAGTCTCAGTTACTCCACTGGGGCCACAGGCAGCTATGGGGACCACAGGAAACTGAAGTTCTCTGCCCAGTCTTCAGTCTAGCCCTTTAATTCCACTTAGAATATGGTCCAAATGGAGATGGGTTGATTGTTAATTAATTATTTGAGGAGCTAGAGGTGCAGGATTCTATATAACATGTAACATCTAATTTAAAAATAATGGCTATTAATTATATTTTTCCAACATTACCTGGGTCCACGGTGTGGAGGCCAAACAAAATATGTACACATTGTAAATACAGCTCCAGTTTTGCAAGCTTTGACTTGAAAGAATTCAGAATTACTAGATCTTACAAAACACTGTTTCACATGAGAAGTAAAGATGAAAAAGCCTGTTTCTGGAGGGCAGCAAGGATCAGGAAAATGGTCAACGGGCAAAAAAGGAAAAAGAAATTGGGAAGACTAGGTTCTTTGTTTATAAGTATCCATAATACTATTAATTACATACCTATCCTAAATAAAAAATACAATGAATAAAATATCTCTAAAAGCTATGTGACATTGATATGCTTGCTGACTCTGTTAAGACCCCCACCACCATTTTTACTAAGAATGACCCAGTTTTATTTGGGCAGCAGCATTACCATCCCCAGGCTCAACATTCCCTTTCCCAGAGTCCTTCGCAGCAAGCAGTGGCCACATAACAGCCAACACCGTGATGGAGCAATAAGTCCATGGGAGGTTCTAGGAAGCATAGCCTTTGCTTTGCCTATGAAAGGAAAGAGACAGACTGAAACTTTCATCCTTCTTATTTCCATTGCAGACACAGGTGCCATGCCTGAAGCACCAGGAGAGGTGACGAGAACAGGGGGAAAGTCACTGGAATTGGTTGTCTAGGACTCTGTCCAAGGAGGAAACCATACTGACAGCTGACCAAGTATATGTTTCTTTATGTGTGAATCTGTGAACTCCAACTTGGTTCTCTCTCTGTAAATTGGTTTTCTGGTACTTGCAGCCAAACACATTTTCAATTTATGAGGGAGGTATTATTATCTTTATGTGTGCTACCCAGTAAACTCAAATGGAAAACCATCTCTTTGATTCCAAACTCTCTGCTGCTGAGCTGTAGGCTACAAGGCATGAAAGCCCTTGGTCGGAACAATGAAATGAGAAGCCATTCATCTTTCTGGAAGCCAATTCTTCCATCTATAAAATAGGGATTAGAACAAATACTTGATTCATTTTTATAAGGGCCAACAGAAAATTTTGTATGAAAGTATTCTATAAAAACTAAAAGAAAAATAGATATTAGGCCTATATTTTTATTAATGCAGATTTAAAACTTTACAAGTCCTGCTGATCATAAAATATGATTTTAGAACAGAAAGTGTCATATATCCTAAGTATTCTCCCCAGGGAAAATCAGGGATGACTGAATATATTTCATGGTTCTCTCAAAAAAGCGTGATAACCTGACATCCCTCTATTCTGTTGGATTCTCCTTAGAAGCTATTCCCAATGGAAGATGCTTTCTTTGATTTTTCACAAATTCAAGGACCCATTAAAACATTCCAGTATTGCCTCTTCAGCTTTTCTATACTGAGAATTCAGAAGAGTTGTGTGTTCTTGAGGTTCACTTACTTATTACAGAACCCAGAGCAGAAGATACAGGACAGCAGACTGAATAGTTGCACAATTAAAGCAGAAGTTTGAAGATGGCTTCTCATGCTACTGCACAAGGGCCGGTGAGGTCAATGGTATTAAGTACTCAGAGGTGGAGAAAAGGGCTAGAAGGAGGCAGTAGAGACTGGGCCCTGATGCTCTAACATTAGCAGCCCAATTAACTAAACTTGGGTCATGCTTCATTTAATCCTCACAAAAATTGAGAGTCAGGCACTCACCACCCAAGTTTTACAAATGAAGTGTAGAGTAGTTTGGTTCTTTACCAACAGGGACACAGCAAATGTACTTAGGATTCCAGTCTCAGTGGCCTGAATTCTGTTCACCCTCTCAGCCGCTGAGGTATACCTCTCCCAGTTCCCGTAGCTTCACTGAGAGGGGTCAGCTGCCGCCAGATGTCCATGGAGTTGGCAAGACTTGTGGAGAATACTTTTGAGAGTGAGCAGACACAGATCCATCCATGCGGGGAGGCTGTGCTCTCTGAACCACTTGAACATCTCAGATTGCTATGGTATTTTTAGGTGAAGGCCCCCTGCACATACTGGCTGAAATGAGTAACAAACACATTTGTAATGCAGTGTAACTAGTTAAAGTTCAGGTCCCGCATTCAGGCTGGGTTTGGATCTGAATTCTGTCACTTACCAACTGTGTGACCTGGGCATTCATTTAAATCTTTCTGATTCAGTTTCTTCATTGACAAAATGAGAATAGTATTGATTCTGCCTCATAGATTTGTTGTGAGGATTAAATAAGGTAATTAACTTTAGCTATTATCTTTAAGGGAAACGTTAGACTGCTAGATCTTCATTGTGTTTATTTGGTCTCTAAACTCACTCGAACCTGGAAAGCAATGGACGCAAAAAAGGAATAAAGTGAACCCTAGAAAGTATATACATCAATGTTAAGTTGTCATAAATTGTTCTTGAGGAGATATAAATTAAATTGATTTAAAATTAATAACTGAAGACATATGGAGAAGTACAAGAGAACATGTGAATAAGCTCTGCAGATGTGGATATTTATATTACAAGCTACAAATTATAATTGACAGCTTCATGAGTGACTGCTTTAGTCAGTTTCCCTGTGTAAGAACCACTCCGAAACACTCGTGGTGAAACCACACAGCTGGGTCAGAACCCTGGGACCCCATCTCCCTTGCCATGGCCCATTGAACTGTTCACCCAGATGGACCAAACAGATTGTGTCTCTCAAGAGTTTAGAATTTGAACTCAGACAATCTAGTCAATCTCTGTCAGACATTTGAACTAGGAAAACATGCAGTATGGGAGCTGGGGCAGTCTGGCTAAGCTGAAGCAGAAAAGCAGAAAAGAAAGATCAGCAGAGAGAGAAAAAACACAGACAGAACGCCTGTCTGAAGCTGGATAGCTGGGACACTGCTTTTTATCATTTCCCAGTTTATGGGACCCAAGCAAGTTAGTTAACGTTCCCCCACTTTGTTTCCTCTTTCATAGTGTTATTGTGATGACCCAATGAGTCAATATATGTAAGGTACTTGGAAGGGGCTTGGCACATGGAACACACTCTCTAATGTTGCCTAATTGCGACCTTCTCTCTAATTCACTCTCAAGCGTTTGTCCGCATGTACGAGGGTGATCCACTATCATGCGTCTGCGGGTGACAGGGACAGACAAGAGGACACTTTGCTCCCTGATAACTCCCTAGGGTCTTGGTCTGGTGCTGATATGAGGACTTTGTGCCTCCCTGAAACCTCCCTGTATCCTTCCAATATACTATATTTATTTTCTTTGTGTTTCGAGACTGGGTTCCCTGACACATCCTTATATCCTTCTGGTAAATTATCTGCCCCCCATTAATGATAGTTTAATGTTTTGGCCCTTGTAAATGCATAATCTCTGAGAAAGGAACACCAATTTGTGCTGTCCTTTGGGCTGTATGAACAAACTGTGCTTGACATTTTGGTGAACGATTCAGTATTAAGCATACTCCTGGCCCCTGCCCCTGCCCCTTACGTAGAGGTTGTGATTAGATACGGTTAGGCATTTTGCGGTGCTCTATTAGAACAGTAATAATCAAAGGGACTACTAGGTATGAGAGTGATATGAAACCCACAGATCATAAAGATGCCTCCAAATTATTATTATAATCTACATCTAAAATCATTTCTGTTTCATAGCTCCCTTTGGTAAAGAAATAAAACTCATAATTCAGTTAGGTAGTTTCTAGATGTGGTTGCTATTGAAAGAAACTCAAAACATATTCCCTAAGACCCTCTTATGGGTAAGACTGACATAATCATAAAATATAAAAATGCTATTAAATAGACGATAAATTTCAAAATGATACAGGAATGCAATAACCAGCCAGAGTTGAAGGAAATAATAAAAGCAAACACAAACTCAATAGAGCCCTGTCCCCTCCCACGATAAAGATGCGGCCAATGCCAAAAGATACTGATCAACAAGATGTGGTAGGGCCTTGCTCAATTAAAGACAGGGTTTTAGAGGGGCCCAGATAAAATGCTACACAGGCAGCCAAGTATAGACCCATAAATCATTAGAATTTAAATAAAAGCATTCCAAAATAGATACATTCTTTGTACACAAAATAAATGCACTTTGTTAGAACCAGAAGAAAATCTATGTTTATAAAATATGCAAACTCTTCCCATAAATCTAAATCAGGAGGGTTTCTGGCTCTGAAGCTATGTGGTAATGTGCAAAGCATTGCAAAATGAGATTTTGGTGAAACAAGTAATAAAGTCAATTAGGAAAGTTAGGTCTTCACTGTAAAACCTAACTAAGCATGTAAAAACAAAAGTATTTGTAAATTTCTCAGAATGAGCTGATCATTGTATCTGAGCACTATTACCAAAAGCATTTATTAATTGTAGGTACTTCTCCATGCCAGCTAGAAATACGTCTTGGCCAGAATTTGTGACCAGTCACACAAGCTGAGCTATATTGTAAAGAGTGACAACACGTTTTCCAAAAAAGGCAGGGAAAAATATGCCACAATGTCAATCATGTGAAATTCACCAACCACGCCTACCACTGCATACCAAACTTCTTGGGTCAGTGGTACCCAAAATGCCTGTGATGGTGTCACTGAGATTCTACATCCAATTAAACTTCCTGTGACAGGCACTGCATACCCAAAATGCCCCATGCATCCTTTTCTGTCTATGCCCAAGACACCTTTTTTTTTATTCAGAGAGCAATGTGCCCAGCTCCAGGGAATCAATTGTGCCATCCAGTTCTCTTTTATCAGATTTTTACTTTCTGGATTCTCTCTTAGTTATGGGTGGCTACAAAACCCATTTCTGGGCAACAAGACACAAAGTAAAATCTTTGGAGGAAGGGGTGAGCATCTATTCCTAGATCCCCCTGCTTTCTGCCTAGATCATAGACAGGACAAAATGATATTTGAGGATATTGAGCAAAAAAGGTGGGAAAGCCCCTGAGTCCTTGGTGTTATCACTGAGCTGCTGAACCAACCCTGGAAATGCTACCTCCAGACTACTTAATAAATGAGATATTAAATATTGAAATTGTTTAAGCCACTCTTCCTTTACTTGCCATCAAGTTCATCTGATTAATTATTAATGCAACATTTTTCTCTGTCTTCAGAACTGTCATTATTTTGGTCTTGACATCAAGTCATCAGACCTGCAGGTTGATAATGATTGATAATGAAATTGAACACTTATTCATGTTCACGATGCATTACCTGTAAGGTACTTTGCATTATCTCATGTATTCTTCACCAAACCCTAGGAGGTAGGTACCACAGTTCTGTAACTTAAAGCACAGGGATGTTGAAGAGCTTGGCTGCAGTCACAAAACTATTAAGTGGGGAGGTTGCATGTTTGCATGTGAACAAAGCTTTCAGAGTTCTGCCTCCAAAGGTACCCCTCCTTTCCCTCCTAAGTGCCATCAAGTACTTCCACTTCTCAGGGTCAGATCTCGGGCAGTTTGTCCCAAAGGAAAAGAGTCTGCCTAGATGAAGACCTAGAAAAGGGGTTCCAATAACCACTGACGTGCATAATGCTCTTCTCCTGGTGCAGTTCCACATGATAGGGAAGTTGCAGGACTGCAGCCCTGCAGTTATATTGCTAGCTCTGCTCACCACCTCTGCAATGAGGTGATCAGCCAAAGGCAGTCCTCTGGTGGGACGGGTGACACATGGAAGGGTAAAAAACATTTTCAATGAGTGGGATCAATAAAATGTGATATGACATACTTATGTATATATGAATATATACATACACATATGAATAATGAGATGTTATTCATCTTTGAAAAAGAAGGACATCCAGTCATTTCTGATAACATGGATGAAATTGGAGAACATTTTGCTGAGTGAAATAAGCCAGCCTAACAAGGCAAACATTGTGTGGCATCACTTACATGTGAAATCTAAGAAAAAACACAGTTGAACCCATGGAAATAGGAAGTAGAAAAGTGGTTGCCAGGGATTAGGGGTGTGGACCAAATAGGGGGAGGTTGGTAAAGGGTACAAACTTTCAGCAGTAAGATGAATAAGCTTTGAGGATCTAATGTATAATACACTGACTGTAATGTACAATACATTGACACTGACAAGTATACAACTACACTTTATCGTGTAGTTGAAATTTGTTAAGGTCTAGAATGTAAATGTTCTTACCCACATACACAAAAGGTAAATATGTGAAGAAAGAAAAAAAAACACCCATAATCCTGCCACTCCAAAAAAGTTGCTATTAAATGTTCATGCTGTTTTCATAATGTATACATACATGAAATCCCTACATTGTGCACTTTAAATTCTTACCATTTTGGTTGTCATTATTACATCAATAAAGCTGGAGAAAATGTTCAGGCTGCTATTTCAGACTTTTTTTCTCTTGCTAAATTTTACAGCTAAGTAAATATATGTATTTTAACAGAACCATATTCTGTTTCATAATCTTTTTCCCTAAACATATATCATGAACTTCATTCCTTAATTCTACATCAATAAACACATATTAAATTATTTTAAACCTGTGAAAACAAAATTGTTATATAACCTAAAAGTACACCAAAAGTTTCACTGTTTAAGTCTTATAAATTCAAACTGGTACCCTGAAAATCTAGAACACGCTGATTTCAGATTTTACACATTCAGATTCTGGTAACTACAGTTTCAATTAATTTCAAGGGAAAAAGAAATGTCCTTTTTCCTTTATTCCACTGACTTGCTTTACCCATGTTTATTTTTCTGGATTGAGTTTAACATACCACAGTTAAAAAAAAAAAAAACTAACCACGCTGTATTGACCGTTTTTTATTTCCCTAACCCTAACTGCCATAGAGAGGGACTTCTTATCTAATTTATCATATGACCTTGGACACTGCAATCTTTTACTGTTCATAAAAAAATCTTTAAAATATGCAGTGTTATAGAAATGTAAGGTGGATTATCAATTAATCTGTTTTTTAAAATGCCGTTCATGTATGTGTTCAGGAGATTTATTAAATGGTATCATGTCATATTTTCTCAATGGTTTTATTTCAGGAAAGAGGTACCAGATCCAAATGTTAAATGAAGAAAGTAGAGCTTGGTTTCTGCCTGCATGTCTGGTTGACTTTATCTGTATTCTATCTATCTGTGCTTGCTTCCTTTCTTCCACTTCATATCCTTTGGACTTGAACAAAGGAAAGGGTGGAAAGACTAAAAAAGAGGACATAATGGAAAAAGAAGGTTTTAATTACTACTCATCTATAGATGGGAATAAATCTGACTCTATCCTCTCACAGTACAAGAGGGTACCATCCGCTGAGGAGTCCATACGTGTGAACGCCCACAGCTCATTTCACACAGGATCCTGCCACTCTTTGGACTACGAAGGCTTCCAGTTCAAGATTCAAGACCAAGATAATCATGGAGGTATTTAAGGATGTGTTTAAAAGTCTGGGTGGGCTCCTCTGGCCTGGGAGAAGTCAAGTGTAGCCTGGGGACCAGGGGGGAGCCTCCCTGAGAGCACAGGCAAGAAGAAACAGGACAACAGGTGACAGGGCTTTGTAGATAAGGGACAAGGCCTGGGCCGACTTATTTCTCAGGCAGACACACCAAGTGGGCCAGGAAAGGGCAGGGTAGGTAGTGCCCACAGCCTGCACCGGCTTGGCTTTCACAGGAATTTGTGAAACAGGAGATCTGATAACTGTCTGACGGGCAGAACCTAGCTAAGGGTCGTGCATGTGCTTCTCCTCGGCCCCTGCACTGGTTTCCACCGCGAGGATGACCTCCAGCCGCAGGGCAGGGGGCGCCGCCAACAAGGTCACAGGCAGTGAGCGTCTGGACACCAGAAATCCTACCGCCAAAGCTTCCTTCATTTATAAATCCTATTTCAACCTTTTTGTGGGATGCTCACGGTACTAAGACCATGCAAAGATTGTCTAATTGTGATCCTCCTTTTCTTGATGAGAAAACTTAAGACTGGGAAACGGCAGGAACCGCATGGCTCCCCAGCCAGCGCACGAGGCAGATGGGCCCCGAGTTCCCTGAGGTCCTTTGGGACCTTCAGTGCGTCCCCAGGACTGCTTACCTGTTGCTCTTCTTTACTGAAGTGATTTCTAGTGTTCATTTTTCTTGCTTGATCTCAAGTCCATCTGCCCACCGCTGGCCAGTTTAAACTGCCTTGTCTGAGACGGGAACCCTGGGGAGGGGGCACGTCGGTGGGGAAGGAAACAGGCATGTCCCTCCCCATCCTCCAGTACCTCCTTTCCGGGGACTTCTGGGGCCGGGGAAATCAGCCACCTAAAATCAGTCTGCTTCTGCAGCTAGAAAATCACCTGAGGGAAAAGGTACTTTGAAAATCTAGTATTTCATGACATCAGGTCATTCTGTTACCAAGAGAAAGGGAAATCGTTGATGCCCCAAATCATCATGGCAGTAATAACGACGCTAGGTCCTGGAGTCAGATATGTTTTAAAACATGTCAGAAGTACTGCAGCTGTGGCAAGAACTGCCCTTTCACCTGATTTTCAGAAACCCACAACAGCATTTGTAGGGGGTGATGGAAAACACACCTTGACCTCTGGGAGGCTGCAACTGAGCAGCAGCTGGGTAGTAAAGAATTACCTGTTGTTACCTCTCCTGTTAAGACAGGGCCACATTAAATATTTCTATTCCACTCTCCATCAGCAAGTGGGCAGTGGGAGGTGTGTGTCATCAATAACACCACTTCAGAAATCCCCTCAGATCTGCACACTGTTTTAGAAGTTCCTGCTACCCAGGTCTGCACTCCCACCTAGGATAAATCACTGCAAAGTGCCACGTCCCCAACAGGGGGCTGTTAATTAGTTTTAAAGGCTCCTGCAGTTCCTCTAGTGCTTCAAGGAAGTATACAAACCCAACAGGATAGAAAAATACCTTCTTTTTTTATGGTCAGCACAGACTGAGATTTTACGAGCTTCCCATGGTTGTATGGAAGTTAAGCTATATGCAAATGCACAAAGAGAAGGCTGTAAAATTGACTGGGATAAATGCTTTGTTTATCCTGCAGCTGGAATACAGCAGAACTCCACTTAAGGAAGGGAAGAGAAGCAAAGCATTAGCCTGCAAGGCCTGGGCAAAGTGGGATAAGCTCTGCATCTCCAGATTTATTCCAGTTTGCACCCAGCCCAGCTTTGGGGCTGCCCCTGGTATTCCCACAGAGCAAAATTTTGACAGAGTATACTAGAGATAGAAGATCTTGAGACTTAGTATTGCAGGACTGTGGAGCTTAGAGAAATGATATCTTCTCTTTCCCTACCATATTACCCATAAAGAAAATGAGTTGCACAAGAGCTGACCTTAAAAGCACTCATGGCTGCCCTCCTCACTGCAGAGTGGAGCCAACAGAGACCCTGGAGATGACTGTTTATCAAGGTCAAAACACCGTGGATTTGATTCCCAGTTTAATAATATTTGTTAAGGATATGCTAGGGACAAGGACTGTGTTCTGAACATCGAGAGCTCTGAACCATCTCAGATCTCAGAGAACTGATACATCAACTTCTCTTCTAGCTGTGATAAATGCTATTCATGGGAGGTCACGTAACCTTTCTTTTCTTCCACATCTCAGTAAGACAGCATCTAACGTTCTCTAGACAGTGGGATGTTAATACAGCAGTGCGGGCAGGAGACCTGTACAAAGCATATCACTGAGTCCTCCTGTCCTCTCCCCCGCAAAAAAAGAAAAAAAAGATTGAAATGGTTATAGTGATTCTATCTCCCACTTTACAAAGAGTGTGTCTGAGGCACAGAGGGTTTAATAGTCTGGTCAAGTAGGTGGTAAAAGAATACATTAAACCTTTATTTTCTGATTCTAGGGTCTGAGTTCCTTATGTCAACACAATACCATCTTCCATAATAAGCTAAGCTCTTGTGTGTTGACTAAAGAAGTTTCTTTATCTGACAGTCCCTAAATCTATAGCAATGACCACTACTTGGCTAAGTGAAATAGTTCTAAATCCTGAAAGAATAATACAATTCTAAACTCTTTGGATAAAAATAAAAAAGAGATATGTGAACAAATACATGGACTTATGAAAGCTAAAACATTGACAGCTAAATGCCAAAACAGCTAAGATTCACTTTTGAGTCAACAGACGAAATGCAACAGAATATCTGACATACGTTCACATGAGCTCTTACCTGATTTACAGCCACCCTGCCTGCAGCCTTCTTTCTCTTTGGTCAATTCTCCTAAAACCCCTATTCCCTTTAGGCTCATCTGGTCTCCACGAAACCTCAAAATCCACCCTTTTTTCATATTTGCAGTTATGGAATTCACTTTCTTAGGGAGTATTAGACAACTTAGAGAACTCAGTGCTTCCGGGTAACATAGAACAACCCCCATATTTCTCCAATTACCTAAAACAGTTTTCCCTTTGTATCTCCTTCTGATAGAGATGAGGTTAGCCATTTACCTATCATATTTCCCAATCTGCCTGGATATTATTACTGATTTATCAGCCATACCTATTCTTTCTATTTTTTTCAAGAAAACAGAGCTAAGATGAAAAATTTTTTAAATTAAATAACTGAAAGGACTTTCCAATTTTTATCTCACATACACAGTATATTTAAAGCTTCTTTTTTGTTTTTAACTTCAAATAGTTGTTGGGATGATGAAGTCAAATCAAGGGGGAAAGGTGGAATCTCTTTGGGATGAGCCGGGTGGAAAGTCAGCAGCTGGGCTCCTGTGAGTTGATTCCCTGGGAATTGAGGAATAGCCACAAATGAATGGGGAAAAGTGGGATATTTAGTAAAAGTGGCTGGCAAAATTGACTACTTGGATAATTGTTATAGTATACCACATAGAAGCATGTCACATATACATGTTAAGCAGCAGATAATTTAAGGTGTTATTTTAAATAATATAAACATAAAATTGTAAAATCGTATAGAATTAAATATTTCACTGACCTCTGTGGTTACTGGAGAGTCGCAGACTTTTTTAGCTTAAAAAAAGGAAAAAGTTAAAAATCTCAACTCAGGAATAGAGTTTAAATATATGATAAATAAAAAATGAATAATGTCATTAGTAAGTAATGTACTCTTTAAAATAAATGAGGAAAATTCTAACACAATAATAGACAAATGGCCTATGAACATGAAGAAATGCCTTAAAAATATAAAGCTAATAATGTAATAATAAACATGTGAGAGAATGTTTAACTTCTCTAAAAATAAGAAAGAAATGCATATAAAAATGGATATTATATTTGTGATCAAATTACTTCAAGGTTGGTGATGGTGCAATGAGGCAGGCTTTTTCAAATGCTTCTATTAGGAGAATAAAATAACACAGTGTTCCTTGTAAATCAATTTGGTTCTTTGTTTCAAGATCATTAAACATATTTCTACTGTTTTACCAAATGATTCCATTTCTCAGAATTTATCATAAAGAAAAAAAACTTTAAATGTGTGTGCAAAAGGATGCTCACAGTATTTATAACAGCAAAAAAGAAAATGGAAACTCCATATCCAATAAAGATGTATAGTCACTCTATTTTAGAATATTCATATAAAAGACTATAGCAGCTCATGTTCCTAAAGAATGATATAAAGATGAGAAAAAATGGTCCTGTGTACATAGCCAATTACCAAAAAAAAAAAAAAAAAAACAGGAAAAAGATTTAAAAGCATATTACCAGTGAGTTGTGGTCAAAGAAAGAAAGGAACCTTGGGGTTTCTTTTTTCTCTTTCTTTTTTTTTTTTAGGAGTCAATAAACATACTTTGGAGAACTTAGTTTCATTTTATAAACTTTTTTTAATGCGAATGAAATATAGCAAGTGTACAGACTTGACAAATGTAAAGCAATCTGTTCTGCTGAGAACAAGATGCTTGTTTAGACTTGACTAAAATGTGGAATCTAATTGTCTGTAGACAGTAACCATACCTATAACCTGTAATAATTAGATTGTGAACCTTCCCTCTGGAAGAAGGACTATGTACCACTCAGATAATTGGAAAAGAGAAGTTGGAAATGCAGGAGGCACAGCCCAATGACTGAATGGAGGCCCATGCCTGAGATTGTGCAGCCAAACGGGGTCACCACCAGCCCCACAGCTCAAACGGTGTATTATATGAAGGAGAAAAAGCCACCTGTTCCTCCAGACTCTACTGCCTTGTCAGTCAACGCCCTTCACTGTAACTACAAAGTCAATGGCGCCCCCTGGAGGTGCAGTGCATAACCAGCTAACCTTACGTGCAGCCCTGAGCCATGTCACAAGATGAGTGACAGCCGTCTAACGTGAGGGGCCCTTAGAGAATGGGTCTAGAAGACTGGTGGAGGCTGCAGCAAGGAATGACAAGAGGGGAAGCTACACCCTCCCACACCGACCCACATGTTCCTCTAGTGATGAAGTAGGAAAAATCCATGCCTAGAAGAGCATAAACACACTGGCGGAGTCTGACTGTCCTATGGAGTGGCCTGTGGTGAGACAGGGTAGATGGGGCATGAGGAAAACAGGACTCAGTACATGGTGCAGCCATGCATCATTAGAATAAAACAACATTCCAGCCTATAAAACTAGGAATAAAATTCCTCTCTTGTGAGTTTGTTGTTAGGATCAAAGGTCTGTCCATGCATATACCTATATTACTTGGCAAGTTGGAAGTTATTAAAAATGATAACGATTGTATAAAACCCAGCTTCATTACACTAACATTTTGGCAAATCGTACAGGAATCTTACTGGCACTTTTAATAATTCCTCATGCTATGTTAGAAGGAGCCAGGCAGCCAAGACTCTCTTAGCACTGAAAACAGGTCCCTCTCCCCATTACTCGCTACAGAGTCAATCTCCCAAAGTCTCTGGACCTCCATTTCCTCATGTATAATAGGACCCCCTTCCCAATGAGACCCTGTCTACTGATTCTACACCTCGTAAAGATCCTCATAAAAGAAAAGGACAGTGTGTGTGTGTGTGTGTGTGTGTCTGCATGCACATCCATGTGTCTTCTGTTTCTTCTAACTCCTCTGTCTGATTCTCTGCTTTTACTAACAGTAAACTCTTCAGAAAAAATATAAACGAGCTTGCATGCTATGTTCTGAAACAAAAAAAGGGGCCCTGGGAAACTACTGGCCTTTGTTCCACTCTGGGGAAAATAGGAATGGCTAGAGTGCAGAAGGCACAGGCAAGCCCATGAGTTCTTGGGGGCTGGGAGTATGCAGAGAGGGGCAGAGAGATTGTCCCCCTTCAGAATCTGAAGGAACTCCCATCCCTTTCGCAGCATCCAGCCACCCTGGGGCGCCATTTCCTGGTGACCGCTAGGAAGCTTTCCTTGAACTTGGTAAATGCAGCCTTGGGGCTGACTAAGGACATTCCCAAACTAAAAAGTACCTCTGTTTTAACAGAGAAGGAGAGAGAGAGAAAAAGAGAGGATGGGAGGGAGGGTGGGAGAGAGGAAAATCCATGAGCACCTAGTGTGGACAGGCTGAGACTATACTGATAGTATCATGATTTCTGTATGGACCCATGAGTTCTTGCATTTAATTCTGTAGGTGTTTCTGCCAACTTGCCTTATGTAACACAAAGTGAACACGAATAGAAAAATTACCACTCATACCCCTCTTACTTTGATAAAAATTCCAGAGGCTTGAAATTAGAGTGAAAGCATGTACAGGTGCTTTATTTTATAAATAAAAAAGTTAGAAGAAAGTCAGTCAGTGTTAGCAGCACATTTTCCAGGGGTACGTGGGACATGTGCACATCTCTCCCTTAGTCTATTTCATGGATTCAGAAATCAAAGGGTACCAGATGAAAAGTGTGTTTGGTCTGGATAATCACCTGTTAGTACAGATCTCATCTAAAAAAAGTATCTGCACAGAGTCTTCCTCTTCGTCCTATGCTTATTTTTGACATAAATGACTTGCTAGCATTGAGCTCCATTGACTCGAAAACATGTACGTCTTGTCTCATTTTCTGTTTTCACATTTGAAAAAGATTCATAAGTTATGAAAAATTATTTCTAGTAAGACTAAAGTCACTGCATGCAGGTGATTTGGGGCATAGGCATCTACATTCCATTATTCCATAAGCTAACAATAAGCATAAAGATAAATGTTATTGCACATTTTCCATACATATGAAGGAGGCATTTTCCTGTTCCAAAGTTTAGCATAATAATATCATTCATGTATTACTTTTCTTTCCTTTTCAAAGTTTTCTTAACTCTCCTCAAGAAACTTACAGGAACTCTTATTCTTAAAGATTGTTGCAGTTGGCATTACTTTCCTGTAGCAAGGAGGGGAAGACTATGCTGACATGGGACTTGGGAACCCCACATGAGCTGGGGTGGTAAACATGCCAGGAAGATTAGGGAAGGTAGTAGCTGCAGAATCCAGACAAGGTTAAGACTATTCTACCATCCAAACTGGTTAGTACTTGGTCTCCTCTAATTTATACCCACCTTCCATCCCAACCTCCATCCCCTCCACACACACACACACATGGATCCGTATGAATTTCAAAAGTCAAGCTCTGATGATGTAACACTTTTTCTAAATCTCTAGAGACCAGCAGCTCCCTACCATCTGCTCATCAAGGCTGCATCCTTTGGACTAATGTTCAGTGTTCTTCCTGACTTTCTCTCTCCAGCCTACATCATTCCCAGTTACTCTTCAATATAAGAGAGACAGTGCCCTCCTTTAGGTTCCAGAAAGCTGTGCACAGAGTAGCGATTCACAAGAGGAGAAAGGTACCAAACTAGATTATACAAGATCTAAAGAAAGCCTTTAATTTTTAGAGGCTTTAACACTAACCTAAAATATAATTTCATCCTTAATACTTAACAATTGTGGATACCATGGTGTATACCTATGCACGCCTCAGGTGAGTGTGGGGAACACTGCCACCTTCTACTTTAACTGCTGAACACTTGAAACAATCTACTGAGCACCTGCAATGTCTCAGACCCTCAGCTAAGTATTTATTCATGTATTTAATAGTCATAGTGAGTCAGCGAGACAAGACAACAATTATTCTCTTACAGATGAGAAAGCTGAATACCAATGAGGCTAAGTGATCTATGTAAGACAAACAGCCAGTAAGTAAACCAAGATTCAAACTTGGAGTTGACTTCTTTATCAAGATGGGCTTCCTGGAGGAGGTGGTCTGAACTTCAGTTTGAATACTGATCACTCAGACTTCTGAATATTGAGTTAATTTTCTAGTATGCTATCCTTGTCATCTACAAATTATATAAAATGCAGTTAATTTCAATACCCTAACATAAATCTACCCCATCTCTCATTTCTAGAAGCACTGATAAACTTAATTAAGTCAGGGAATTAATGCTGACTGATGCTAACCATTTTACCTCCAATGTCTAGCACCGTTGTCTGGCACATGAATGGTGGTCAATGTCTCTTAAATGAAAAGACAGATCCTGGGCTTAAGTTTGTACCAATGATTCTGGGGGCCCTAGAGAAGTGGACAAGTCAACCCTTTCATGGACAACAGACAAGTGATCACTCAAGCCAGACTCTTCTGGACACTTGCGCATAGAGACAAGAATCAGGTGTTAAGTCTGGATTAAGATAAATTCGGATGGGGCAGTTGTTAGTTCTCCATCTTCAAAAGCTCAAAATCTGATCCGTTTCCATCTTCCAGTGCATTTCTTATGGGCTTTACCAAGCCACCATTCTTATGGGCTTTACCAAGCCACCAATGATGTAAATAAAACATTCGGGTTTCTTGCAGAAACGTTACTCCACTATCCTTCATGCCATAATGCAGCACTTTGTTACAAGCTTTATAATGAGGCTATGAATTTAAGTGATGCATGGCTTTTCTGAGGTACAATATGCATCACAACAGCCTGTATTAACAATTTAAAACCATATAATGTGCTTTATAAGCTAATAAAGTAGCTGCCTCTAAATGATTTATCAAATATGAATAATGCATCCAGAAATAACTCACAGGAGCAGGGCAGCCTCCTCCCTTCCTTTGCTAGCTGGCTTTTCCTACAGATGATACTGAGAGCACATGGGAGCTGAGTTCCTGAGTCCCAGCCACCAGCCTCCTGCTCCACCAGGAAGCCTGCCCGAGTCCCCCCAGAGCCTCCATGCCTAGCCTCCTGTTCCCAGTGTCCCAGCAAGCCTCTGTGTCTCCTCCCACCCTGCCTGTCCCTACCCCTTTGTCCTCCCCTCTCGGCTGCTCCCATGTTGGTCTTCCTCAGCCCCTTATCCTTCCTGCTTTAGTCCAAAGAGGCGAGGGGCTATCCTAGAAAGTTTCCATATAGGAGAATTTATACGTAGTAGATTACACAGTCAGTAGATTAAGTGATCAGAAGGGATAACTCTGAGGGCTCAAGGTCCCAAAAGAACACAGTTACACAGGGTTTCTAGGCTTCTAAGATATAGTTACATAAGAATTTAAACTTCTCAAGCCCCTAAATACTAAGTAGATTTCATGCTCAGAACTTTGGCTTTTCAAAACTGTTTATGGACACTAACTGATTATCTGAAGACTCAGACCATGGTAGACCTCTATCTGGGCTTTTTGGGGGAACTTAATTTTAGAAATAAATATACATACGGACAAAACCAAAAACACAGGGGGTACACTTTCAAGAGAACACTGCTCCTCCCTAACAAAGGGCTACCTAGCAACCTAGCTCTGTAGAAGCTCACTGGACAGCCTGAGTAAGCTAAGCGAATTAAGTTTCAGATAGTCATGAGCACTTGCTAGGAGAAAAAAGAGTCATGACTCGACAGTCCCTAGCAGAGAAGCACAAAGAGAACAGTCACCATAGGCCAAGATAATTTTTTAAAGGTAGACTTTCTAAAAATTTATGAAATATATGTGGGGCCTGCCCAAATGGATTAGGACCCTAAAGAGCCCCAGCCACAGGTTGAGCCCGCATTTCCATACCAAATGCCAAGGGGTAATGCGCCAAAGGTCACGTGCAGGGTTGGGAAGCTGAGAGAAATACCTTTTTGACAAGTACAATGCCGCTGTTCTCTCAAAGTTGGAATGGGCAGAAAGAGGAAAAATCTCTGGAGGCACAGAGGGCAGGTGGCAGGTGGAAAATAAATAACAAATAGAATTCCTCAGCAACCTAAAACCTTTGAATTAGTCTGTAAAGTAGAGAAAGCAGCTCTCCCAGCACTCACAAAGTTGGGAGTTTGTCTGCAAAGCATAAAAAGATCTCTGGAATATTTCCAGTACTCATATCCCCAGCTTTTCTAAAGGAAAAATCCTAACATGACCCTCAAAGTTTTGAAATTAAAGGTGAATTATAATTCTAAATTAATTCTAAATTAATTAAACCTACAATTCTAAATTAATTAAACGCAGACCAGGCCATCAAAAAACTAAACTCATTCAGACCCTCTCCTCCAACAGTATCTAAACAGAGTTAAGTAGCCCTTTTTTAGAATTAGACCTTGTTTATCTCAATCTCTACTGTTTTTTATACAAAATAGCTGGCATTCCATCAAAAATATCAAGGCACATGATGAAGCAAGGGAATACACTGTATGATCAAAAGAGAAAATACTAAAGAGATGGTCTGGGTGGAATTAACAGGCAGGAACATTCAAATAACTAGAAGGGAGTTTCTACTTCTGGTCATGATGGAGTGACTCTGGCTGGCAGACTGTCCCTCCTGCCATAACAACTGTAAAATACATTGGTAGATGCTTTTCTGGCAGTAGAAAATAGGCAGCCCCAGACTCTGAACCTAAGAGATGGGGCTCATCCATTGAGCTCCTTGATCACCTGCTAAGGGAAAGTTCCCATATTTGGGCAAAAAACTGATAGAGCGCTAGTAGAACAGGACTGTCCTATTGAAATGAAGAAGAAGAAATCAGAACTTAAGTCTGCTGAAATGGGTCAAATGTATGGAACAGAATTTTGGGGAAGTGGAAGCTATGAAGAGAAGGGTTCCAGAATTCATTATGGGACCCCCATGAGTCTAGGTTGAGAGAAGCTGTATGTGTTTGGGAAGCCACCAACTGGGGAGCAGCTGCTATGAGTTGAGATGAGCAGAGACACTAGAAGCTGAACACTACTAGTGGAGAAAGTGATGCTGAGGGATGATGGAGTACTAGCTGTGCTAGGTAGAGGGGTCTCATAAAAAATTTAACAGCCCTACCGGCCAGCTAAAATAATAGGAAGTCCACTCCTTATGAGTGAAGATCACACCTTATAAGAAGACCTACCCTTTATTCACCTTAAAGAAGACTAAAACCAAGCCTTAACAAGACCCCTGGCGGGACAGAATTTGAAGGTTGTGTCAAAGTTCAAGGTGCTTGGTAAACCTTGTGAGCATTCCACAGATCTGCATCAACAAATAAACAGTAAGCCTCCATGTTTAAGGAAATCAGCCGTTCATGGCACTGCCAGCCAAAACAAAAACACATATTCTGCAGTTATGTTTCTATACACCAGCAATAAATAATCCAAAAAATAAATTAAGAAATCAATTCCATTTATAATAGCATCCAAAAAGAATAAAATGTCTAGGAACACATTTAGCCAAGGAGGTGAAAGACTTGCATACTGAAAATTATAAAACATTTAAAAAATAAAGATTACCTGAAAACACTGAAAGACATACCATGGTCATGAATTGGAAGACTCAATATTACTGAGATTTCAAATAATCCAAGGTGATCAACAGATTGAATGCAAATAGTATCAAAATCCCAGTGGTCTTTTTTTGCAGAAATGGAAAAGCTGATCCTCAAATCCATATTTGGGACCTTGAGTAGCCAAATCAATACTGAAAAAAAAAATTGACTCATTCTTCCTGATTTGAAAACTTACTAGAAAGCTGAAGTAATAAAAACAGTGTGGTTCTGGCAAGAGGATAGAAATAGAGACCAATGAAATAGAACTGAGAGTCTATAAGTGTGCTCACATACCTATTACCAATCATTTTTCAACAAGGGTATCAAGACAGTCCAATTAGGAAAGAATACTCTCTTCAACAGAGGGTGCTGGGAGAACTGAATATCCATATATGTATAAAAAAATGAATTGGACCTCAATCTCAAACCATAAACACATATTAATCCTAAATAGATCATAACCTAAAAATAAGAACTAAAGCCATGAAACCAATAAAGGATAACATACAGGTAAATCTCCATGACCTTAGATTTGGTAGTGAGTTCTTAGATGAAAAAACAAAAAGAACGTATATAAGAAAAATAGATAAATGACTTTGTCAAAACAAAAACCTTTTGTGCTTTAAAAAGCATTATCAAAAACATGAAAAAGCAACCTACAGAACCTATAAAATATCTGTAAGCCATATATATGATAAGGATATCATGTTCTGAATATATAAAGAAATCATACAGCTTAACAATAAAAAGATAACCAATCTAATTTAAAAATCAGCAAAGGATTTGAATTGACATTTGTATGAAAAAAGATATTCAAAGGCCTGGGAAACATGAAAATATGTTCAACATCATTAGTCATTAGGGAAACGCAAATCAAAACTGCAATGTGATGACACCTGACACCCACAGGATGGTAATAATTTAAAAAATGGAAAAATAACAAGTGTTGGCAAGGGTATGAAGAAATTTGAAACCTTGTACATTGCTGGTAGGAATGAGAAAAGGCTCAGCTGCTGTGAAAAAAGAGTTTGGTAGTTCCTCCAAAAGTTAAATATAGAATTATCATGTCATCCCACAATTCTACTCCTAGGTATACACCCAAAGCATTCAAAACAGGTCCTTGAATAAGTTCACGCATGTTGGTAGCACACTATTCACAACAGCCAAAAGGTGGAAACAGCCCAAATGTTGATCAATGGATTAGTGGATAAACAAATAGTGCTATATACACACAATGGAATGCTACTCAACTGCAAAAGGCAGTGAAGTACTGATATGTAAACCAACACAGAGGTACCTCAGAATCATTATAAGTAAAAGCAGCCAGACAAAAAAGGACAGATACCGTTTGATTCCATTTTTATGAACTGTCCAGAGTAGATAAATCCACAGAGAGAGAACACAGATTGGAGGTTGCCAGGGCCTGGGGTAAGGAAGGATGGGGAGAAGCTGCTTAATGGGCAACAGATTTTACCTTGAAGTGACGGAATCGTTCTGGAACTAGATAAAAGTGGCGGTTGAGCAACACTGTGAATGTACTGAATGCCTCTGAAGTGTTCACTTTAAAATGGTCGATTTTATGTTAAGTGAATTTTACCTCAGTATTGTTAAAAACTATATATATAAAACAAAAATGGAAGAACTAAAGGGAAATATAAAAACATTCTATGTTGGAAATATAAATAAATTCATAATTTCAATAATTCATAGGACATTTAGATCAAAAGTCATTAAGGATAGAAGATGTGGGAAAAGAACAACAAAACAAATGACTTTCAACCAACTTGATTAAATTGGCATTTAGAGAACATTATACTTCCACACTGAGGAATGCACATTAATTTCAAAGGAATATGTAACATTAACTAAGATATATTCTGAGCTATAAAACAAGTTTAATAAATCCTATAAAACTGAAATGAGCAGAACATATTTTCTGACCACAGTGGTATTCAATTAAAAATTACTACAATAAAATCATGAAGAAAATCTCCAAATACTGGGAAATTAAACAGCACAAATTTCAAATAATTCATGGGTAAAACATACATCACCAGGGAAATTAGAGAGTATTTCAAACTAAAAGATAATGAAAACACAGGCTATCAAAAGGCAGCTAAGCATTAATGATAATGAGTTTTATAGCTTTAAATGCCTGTATTAGGAAATGGGGGAAAGTATAAAATTAATAATCTAATATTCCAGTGTGTAAAGTAACAAAAGAATAATAAAATAGACATTAAAGTAAGAAGAATAAAGTAGATATCCAAAGGAAGAAGAAAAATGAGTAAAAAGCAAAGATGAATTAAATAGAAATGGACAAACAACATAGAAAAGAATGAATTTAAAACAGTTTCTTTGACAAAATAAAATTGATAAAAACTCAAGGTGACTAATCAAGGAACAGAAGACAAAAGTCAAATTATTAATATTGGGAACGCACAAAGGTAACATCACTAGAGATCCTAAAAACACTAACATGATAATAAGGAGATACTATAAACAACTTCATAATAATAATTTTGACACCTTATACAAAATTAATGAATTTCCTCCAAAACAAATATAAGTAGAAATTTAAAACCTGAATAGCCCTAGAGCTATTAAAGTAATTAAATCATAATCAGAAATAGTTCTACATAGAAATCTCTAGGCCTAGATGGCTTCTCCTATAAATTTCATTAAAAATTTAAGGAAGAATAAAACCAATCCTACAAAAGTTCTTTCAGAAATTAGATGAGGAAGGAACAATTCCCAATTAGTTTTATGGTGCCAACATAGATCTAATACTGAAATGAAGTTCTAAAAAATAATTACTGATCTGTATCTCACATAACATAGATATCTCGCACATCTCACATAATATCCACAAACTAAAAGAGTACATTTAGGCTACTCTTTACAAAATTATCAAAAACATCAAAACCCTAGGAATAAACCTAATGAAAGATGTGCAGGACCTCTAAACTGAAAAGTACCAAATGCTGATGAGGGAAATAAAAGACTTAAGTAAATAGGGAGGTATGTTATGTTTATGGATTGAAGACTGAACATCATTAAGATGTCAATTCTCATTAAATTTCTACAGACACAAACCAATTCCAAAGAAAGCCCCACCAAGCTTTCACTGGTGTTGAATAAGTTGATATGCTGATTATAAAATTTACATGGAAATGTGTATTAACTAAAATAGCCAAAATTATTTTGGAAAAAAATTGAAGGATTTATATTACCTGATTTTAAGATTAATGTAAATTCCTGGTAATAAAGCGTGGCATTGATCTAAGATCAATGAAACAGAGTAGAAAGTTTACAATCCCTCATAAATATGTCAAAAATGGATTTATGATGAATACAAGTCAATTAAATAGGAAAAGAAAAGCCTTAAAATAAAAAGAAGTGTTGAAACAAAAGTGGAATTCCATTTGTGAAAAATAACATTTGACTCCACTTCATTCCAGACACACACAAAAATTAATCTTAAACATAAATGCTAGAACAATGAAGTTTATAAAAGTTCCAAAGACTATCTTCATGCCATTGGAATAAGAAAGATTTTTAAATAGAAAATAAACCCCAAAAGCACAAAGCATAAAATAAAAACAGAGAAACACAATGTTACTGAAATTAAAATTTCTTCTCATCAAAAGACAATATTAAAATATTTTAAAAAGTAAAAGGCAAATCACATATTGGAGCAAATATACACAAAAACATTTATGTACATGTATGGTTTCTCTCCATATATATACACATACACACATACATATATGTATCTGTGTATGTGATATATATATATATGTATGTATATAATATATGACCTTGTTTACAGAATATATAAGGAGCTCCTACAAATCAACAATGAAAAAGGCAACATATTGTAAACAGAAACACACAAAAAGGCTAAAAGAGCTCCGCTACAAATGATGACATGCAAATGGCCAATAAATACATGAATAAGGACTTGGACATCAGGGAAGGAAATTACTACCACAGTAAGATAGCTTTTCATACCCAGTAAGGTGGCTAAAATAAAAAATATGGCCAATATTCAATGTTGACACACATATAGAACAACTGGAGCTCTGTCACCTTCCTGCTAGGAACACAAAATGGCACAAACATTTTGGAGTACTATTTAGCAGTTCTTATAAAATGAGAAATTCATCTACCCTAAGACTATGCCCTAGTCAGTCAACTCCTTGGTATATTCCCAAAATATACTAAAGCCATATGTATACACACACATGCACACAGACACACACACACACACACACACAGACACACACACACACACACACACACACACTTCACTTCTAATAAAGGATCTTCATTGGTGGCTTTATTCATAAAGGCCCTCAACTAGACATAACCCCATATCTATCAACAGAGGTATGTCTAAACCACACGCAGTATCCTCAGTGATAAAGAGGAAAGAATTGCTGATAATTGCAAAGATCTGAGTGAATGAGAAAACTCTGAGCCAAGTCAAAAAGCCAGACAGAGCACCTACAGCTTGATCCAATTTATGTGAAGCCTGAAAACATGCAGGACTGCTACATGGTAATCAAAATAAAATTTTTCTCTGGGCTGTGAGAGTGAAAAGGGTTGGCCAGAAGGGAGCACAAAGAAACTCTCTGATACGATGGACATGTTTGAAATGTTTTGAGTGGTAGTTACATGCATATATAAAACTGTCAAAAATATAGAAATGAATATTTAAGGTCTGTGCAGTTAATTATACATAAATTATGCCTCAGTACAATATTACTTTATCATAAAAAGGAAAAGAAAGTCACAGTAATAATAAATATAAAGATGGCAGTCTGCTGCCACTTACCTTCACCCTCTGGCAAAATAGCAAAACTTCCCCATGAGGTGAGAAGGGGGAGAGGGTGATGCAAGGCCTTCCTTAACAAAAACATCAGTTAACATTTCAGATGGCTACTGGGGCAAAACAGCAGTAATAATACATAGATTATAACATTGAACATTTACTAAGGCCTTATCTACTTTGCACAGAAGAAAAAAAATAGAAGCTTAAACAACTTGCCTAAATTCTTTTAGCTTGTAAATAGTGAATCCAGGAATGAAACCTCTGACTGCAGAGTTCCTCCCTTTTACCAAGATTCTGCTGTGCTTCCCCTAAAATCTTGTTCTTGATGCTGGGAAAATAGGTTTGAAATACACAGTGAAGTGGGCTGAAACAAACCACAGGGATATAAGCGAAACTACCTGAAAGCTCTCCAAAGAATTATTCAAACTAAATAAAAATGAAAAAAAGGTGGGGGGGCAAATTCAACAACAATGAGATACCAGTTGACACTCACAAGAACAGCAAAAATTGGAAAGGTGCATGATGCCAGGTTTTGGTGAAGTTGTGACCAGAGAAGAACTCTGGCACATTGATCATGCCAAAGTCCTCCACCATGTTGGAGAATATTCAGAAGGTATTTCATGTAATTGAGTGAGCATACGGCTTACACCTAATCACTTCCATTCCGGAGCACATATCTCAGATAAGTTCTATAAGAGGATCTGTACAAAGTAGTTGATCGCAGTGTGGTGAATGTCTGTGTGTGTTATTGTAAAGCAAAAAGTTGAGGGATACTCAGTAGGAAAATGGTTAAGTAATATATTATGGATGTGATGAAATACACTGTGGAAGCATGGACCAGATATAATATACTGCAATGTAAGTTGATTAAAAAAAACATACTTTTAAAGAATGAAATAGAATGAGATTAAGGCACATGCACGTTAAAGCAATACACGCCAAACAACACTACCTACTATGCATATTTATAGACATATTTACATATTTTAGAGTGGAGATCTATTGATGAAGGAGGAGAATACAAAGAGAGGTCAGAAACAGGAGGACAATTTGAAAATAACAAGTAAGGCCTACCTTTAATCAATGATAATAGTTCTAGGCATCAAAAAATATAATAAACTGAATTTCAGCTCCCGACATTCACAAAGACATCACTTTGAGATTTAAGAAAAGTTATTGATCCTACCTGAGCAAACAATTCTTGGATCCAGTTCTGTGCAAATACATGCAGGGCAGCTCTAGAGAGTGACTCACACACCTCAAAACAGTGAGTTCCAAAAATGTGTGTGCCTGTGTGTATCTGTACACACACACAACCTGCAGATGTGCATTTCTACAGAAGGCTGCCCTGTGAGGCAAAGTGGAGAGGAACATGGAAATCGCCCCTGTCCAACCAGAACTGCATTCCCCTCCAATCCCTAGGGATCCTCTGCCTCAGGGTGCCCACATCTCCACAGAGACAAAGACTGGATTTAGATTACACTTTGCTGAAGTATGTACGTGTGTGTTATTGTAATGGTGTTCTATGGAAACACCTAGGTAGAGAAGGGGGTTAAGTGTGGGCCATGCTCCCTTTCCTACTTGAAATATTAAATGTGAAGCACAGTCACTATGAGCAACATTGTTGTCACTGACTTAGGGACAGACACTTCTGGGAGAAGGAGCTTTGTCTGCCCTCCCACCCTTTTACCTGAGTGGCTTCCCAGGCTGATGAGTTACCTGCAAATAGCACTGCCTCAAAGATAAATAAAATCATCACATGCTTAAAGCCTAGGATATATCCTCATTCAGTTCAGACATTGCACCTCTTGAGCACTGGCTGGCCTTAGTTGGGTTTATTTCAGATTCCTAGTGTGATCTGTGCTTTCTAAAGGATAAGCGTCTCACAGATGAGACTACTATCAATCTCAGAACAAATGACGGCCTGTCGAATAGTGAATGAATCAATGAACACAGTATATTATGCCCAGTTTCATGACACATGTAAGACACAACAGGCCCTTCCCACTTACAGGACCCGATGTAGAGAACAAAGGCAGCACCAGCAGGGGTGAGCAGCCGACAAACCTGGGTGGATGAGAACATGGTACTTTTGGCAAGTTTTGGAAGGGGAAAGTACTAAAACACCGCCTCAAATCTCCAACAGGAAGCAATGAGAGGTTCTCATCCAGAGGAGCACTAATTGCTTTGAGGTGGCTATAGAGAGATCATCTCTCATATGTTATCACGGTAGTTCATATTGATTCATTCTCTGTAAGCTGAATTATCTTTAAAAAATTTATGGTGCGTTTTTATGGCAATAGCCAATCATGCATATCATTAGTGTGCATAGCAAGGAGTTTAAGACAAGAAGAGACTGATGGCTTTTCAATTATTGATGCAAATGAATTGCCAAGTGTAGCTAGTTTAAGAAATGCAATAAAGAGCAAAAGTCAGATCTCTAGGCTCTGCGCACACACATGCAACCGCACTAAACAAACTCGTATTTCATCTTAGCAGTAAGTGAAGAAGGCAATTAAGGTACTTGAAATTTCAGACACCTCTAGAATTTTACATCATGAAGTGACATTTTAAAACAACACTGTCATTGGCATTTAAAGAGGGATGCTCAGAATTTCAAATGTAGAAGGTGTTTCAGAGGTCATCACATCCAACTCTGTCCTGGGCAGAAGTCCCTGCCAGTGTCCCTGGGTAGGTGTCACCAGTCTCTGACCAGATACTGTCTCTGAGCAGAGAATGGTTCCAGTGCTGCTCACAGACTGACGTCGCTTTATGAGAAAAGCAAGCTTCAAATTATGAAATGTTATTCGTCCATAGAATGTGGCTTCATCATTGACTTTTTTGGGTTTCCCTGAACGAATCACTTATTCTCTCTAAACATCCATGTTGTTTTCATCTCTAAAATGGGAATGATAGTAGCATTATTTGATGGGACTGTTTCAAGGCTTTAAAGGTAGTATACACTGCAAAAGTCATCAGCAACCTTTTGGACTTCTGTTATAGTTGTGCTTATGAATAAGCACACAGATGCTGGTACCTTTCATCTCTACTTCAGGACCATGGCCACAGTCTGGCTACCTCACCCCTCTGTCTGTCACCCCAAGCACCACGATGAATTCCTTTTCACCCTCAGCAATCCTCTGTGCCACTTCGCAGATATTCCACTTGGCTTTATTCAAATTTCTTTAATTGGCTACATTTGGTATAATTCCAAAATGTAACACTGTCCTCCAGCTGCCATCCAGTTGCACACACCTCATACCTAGTGAACACGGTCAGTCCCTGCATCATGAAGAAACGTAGTGGCTCAGATCTGACCTATTGCGACTTCCTGTTTACCCATGATCACAAATACATCAACATCCTTTGCATCCTCATCTTTTCCCCTCCAGTCTCAGAGGATACCTATTCAAGATCAATGACCTTTTACATGCTCTTTATATCATACCTTCCTCAAATCCAAAACTAAATCTTGAGCCCTCCTATCTATTCTGAGTTCTATACCCAAATAACTAAGGATCTATTGGGCACCTCTACCTGGATGTTGCATAGAAAATCCATATTTAGCACATTTCAAATGGAATCCTAATTTCTGTCTCCAACCCAAACTCATATGTTCACATAGTGATTCTGTTAGTTACTCAAGCTATACATTATATATACGTTAGTCATTCATGCAATCTCCTTTTCCATATTAGTATTCGATTGCAAAGTTATGCCAGTTTTACCTTTTAAACTACTTCTGGGCTCCTCTTCTTATATCCAAAATCATAGTCAACTGCCCTAATTCAATCCATCTCTATCAGGAGAACTACCACAATAAACTCATGGCTGATCTTCTCGATGCTTGTCCTGCTTCTTTAAAATTGAATCTCAATACCACTCTAGAGTTATATTTCTAAAGCATGTATCCAACAGAATTCAAAGAGTAAGCCTTTCACGATCTGGCCCTGGTTACCTCTTAAGCCTCATTTCTCGGCATTATCCTCCCACTCACTATGCTGCCATGAGACTAAGCTTCATTTGACCCGACTCTGCTGCCTCTAGTGATTCTGCACCGTTTGTCTCTCCCTCTCCCTGGCTGCCGCCTATTACTCAGTCCTCAGCATATCAGCCTCCTGGGATCTTTCTGACACTCCAGACTGTGTTGGGCTTTCACACCAGTTGTGCTTTCATCACTCTCAGCTATAGTTTTCCTTTTCTTTCTCACTGAAGTGTGAGTTTTCTGAGGGTAGGAGTATTATCCAATGGGTAATTGGAGATAAAGTTACAGAATTATTTTTACAAAGGGTGGATCTAAATATCTGTCACAAGCAATACTCATGTTTCTGTGGTTGGACCAAGGTCTGGATAAAATCATCCAGTAGAGCGCAGAATGGAAATGTTGCTCTGGATAGGATGTTGGGGAACCCTACCAAGATCCCTTTGTATGTGACTGAGGCCATGAAAAATCAGGAAGAGTGATTTTCATGTGCACATGAGTTTCAGGGCAACAAGAAAACCACAGAGTAAAATGGAAAGGAGGTATATGGCAAAGGGATTTTAATGTGCTGAAGTGAGCTTGCGTTTGTAGAGCTATAGCTAACACTTAAAGAGAATTATCTGCCTGCAGTTAATAAGGATAACAAAATATGAGAAGCAAAATCAAGGGCACTGAAGTTTAGTGTGGCATTTAGACTACATAAATATAGAAGCAATTTTTTAGGATGAATTTGTCTGGGGAAGGAAGTAAATAAAAGAAACAAACAAACAAAAAAATTGCCTATCAAGACCAAGGAAGTAATGTGTCATTAATAAGATTCACAAAACATACAAAGAATGAATTTGGCCCTTTAAAAAATCCTTTATATCAAGTAAAATTGGACTGAAAAATCAAAGTGTATAAAGTATGACTGTTAAAGGACCTTTTGTTCTAAGCTCCACCTCACACCAAAGCCTTGAGATTCCTTGATTATTTAATACCTTTGGGTTTATTTTTATACAGGTTAAATCACCTGTTGTTAGAATGGTTCTGGGTCATTACACAGTGAATTTTAATGAATTAAACCTGCTGTCCTTTTCAAAAACAACACATGGGTCAACAACTATGATTAAATTGTCTGTATTAATAAGTGGTTATCTCTAGGATAATTATAGTTTCCTCTTAGAGATCTGTATAAATGGGAAATATCTTTAAATAGTTCCAAATTATTTATAACCTCACCTTTGATATGTCCTACATGATCAAATATCTGTGTATGGACTCCCAGGGATTCTAACTTCAAAATGTAATTCAATGCCCCGAGTCACTTTTTTTCCAATAAGGGAACAGCATATCTTAGTAGTTAAAGACACAGAGTGGAGCAAACTCCCTAGGCTGGAATCCCAGCTGTGTAACCAGCTCTTTGACTTGGTCATGTTGTTAATCTTTCTGTGACTCAGTTGCTCATTTGTAACCTGGAAATAATAATAGGACTTATTCATTAGAGTTATCGTACATAGTAAATAAGTTAATATATTTATTAAGTGTATACAAGGGAAGTATCTTATCAAGTTCTTAGAACACAGTCTGGTACAGGATAAGAACTTTGTTCAGTGATCTAATTTCAATCATTCTAGTCCTATTTTTACACTGAGCAACATGGATTGCTTATTGTCTTCTAGTTGCTATTTCCTCAATAACAAGAAGGCAATCAGGTAGTGAGGAGGAAGGTAAAACAGAAAACCCAAAAAGAAAAGAAAAAGGGTAGAAACTATAATATGCAATTTACAGTTATACAAAGAATTCGATAGTGTTAATACTTAATGCAATTTTCTTCAAACTCAGGTAAAACTGATTAGAATTGCCACTTGGATATTTTCTATCTCAAAGTCTGAGTTTCTATTGCTGACAGGGACAAAGCATCATTTTAGCTGATGACTGGGTAGGCAGGCCAAAAATGTTTTTGAGGAAAAATGGGAAAAGTCCATTTTCCAAGCTCTGAGGAAAAATGCCCTATTGAAATGAGCTGGGGAGATCTTCACGGCGGCCTGTGTCTTACTCTTTGTGCCTTTGTGAAAGATCATGTTTTCAAATATCTGACCATTTAGCAGCTAGTGGTACGTAAGGCTGGATGTGATTCACTTTGTCTCCTTGGTGGAGCTCCTAATGTGGTGGGTGTCTGCCTGTTTTTCAGACATATTTGAGAGCCTGTAAGTTACCAGAAAGTTGCTAGATGCTGGGAATACAAAAATGAACAGCATGTGGGTGTTTCTGACCTGAATCTTTCCCCCCAATTACTGGGGAAAGGTCACAGAGCTTGGGGGTGGGAATATAATTCCAAAAGCAGTGCGATGGGAGAGGATGGATGGGTAGGAAAGGTTTGTACAAAGTGGTCATAAAGCCCATGAAGTGGAAGATTAAATCCATCACAGGGGAAATGAGAACAGAGGAGTGTATTAGGACAAGACTTCTCCAAATGAATGATATTTTAAACTGGTCTTTGAAATGAGCACTGTTTTTTTCAGACTGAGGAGAAAGATATTCTAAAGTATATCCCAGAGCAGCATCAAGAACCATTAGGCCACAGGAGGGGCACTGAGAGGGTGAGGTCTAGAGCCCAGTGGAGAACAGGCTGAAGGTACCCAAGGGCCTGGCTGTAGAGGTAGAAAAGGTTCATGAGACTGAGATGGTGTACCTTGTCCTGTCCTCTCTGAGGAGACAAACACTATCAAGGGCCAGAATCACATGATACAATTCATTTTAGAAAAACTACCTAAGAGAAGCAGGGAGACTAATCAGGTAACTCTAAGAGAAGACGAGAAACTATACAAGCAGTGTTCATGAATGGTAAAAAGGTAAACAGGCTGGAGAGATCAATAAATGGTAAAAGGCAAGAGGGCTCAGTGGCCAATGAAAGGGAAAAGTGTAATACAAGGAAGAGACTAGGAGGACCCCGTGATTTGTAACGAATGAGTGGATTCCATCCAGAGAGCTAAAAGCAGCAGGTTTGTGAGAAAAGATGATATTTTGGGTTTTGACCTCAGGGCATGAAAAAGGTCTGTAGGGACATCCAGGGCCAGGTGTTTATGGGAGCACGCTGTGGAAATAAGATTCTGGAACACAGGGAGACATCTAGACTCAGGGTAAAGATTGAAAACATAGGCATATAAGCTGTAGGTGAAACCAGTTGAAAATAAGAAAGTAAGGGAAAAGAATGAGGCTTGTGAACTATAAAATTTAAGGTGCAAAACTGAGATCCAACTTGAGGATAAGAAGATTGAAATTGAGGGACCAGAGACAGAAGAGGGGATGGTGACTCACAAGCCCAGAGAGATGGTGCCTTGTTAGGGTATCACGGTCTATGCAGAGACTGAATAAGAAAGTTTGAAAAGGAGTCAATAGACTTAATGTTTAACTGGATTAATGGCTGGTAGGGTTGAGGTATAAATTGAAGCTTAAAAATGAAGATAAAGATCTTGCCAGTACAACAGAGAAGAGGGGTACTTTGTTTAGAATAAAGAAAAAGACTCAGATATACGAAGGTGTATTGTAAGTTATAAACACACCACAAAAATACATGGACTGTGAAAGACAGCACTCTCAGGATTGGGGCAACTTGACTGAAGCGTACTCACCCTCAGCTGACAGTCACTGGCAGAAAATGCCTTCTTCTTACACCTAAGTGTATTTTAGGGAGATGAACATGGTAGAGAAAAATAAACAGGCCTCTAATTTTTCAGATTTACCCCCATTTCTAACACCTCTATAAAAGCTTCTGAGAGTGTATAAGCTTCTCAGGAGCCAGGCCATGCAAACCTGGTGAGGGCAGCCCCCAGCGCTGTCCTCCACCAGTTCAAAGTCTCAGGGAAGATTTTGAGTCTCTTGTTTCCCACACAGGCTCATGCGTAATGAGGACTGAATCTCCCGTTTAAATTCTGAAGTTTGTTTCTTACCGAAAACAAAGGGGAGAGAAAACAAACAATCCAGTGTGTAGACAAGTCCCTGGAGGCACGGAGTCCTCTGTTCTTTAAAAGCTCTTAGTAGCCTTTGTAGAATTACCATGGTTCATTCCAGAGACAAATACACAACACAGTTCTGTATTGACAATTCCACTCGCCTTTAAAGAAAAAAAAATCAAGAAAACAGAAGTAACTTAAAAGTCTAAATGTTTTGGTTTCAGGCTATATTTTACCTTTCATTCACCTCCAATCAATCTTGAAAACCTATTTTAACTTCTAAAATATAAGACTATCAGATATCAAAGGAAGAAACCCTCACTTAAAAAAAAAAGTCTAGCCATTGAAAAACAGGTCTTAGAATCATGAGATTAGAGCACCTGTGATTTATACTAAGGATAAAAAATCAATCCCATTGAAATTACCTGTTTATATTTGTATAACCCTGTTTGGGTCCTGTACAAATGAATTTCCTACAAATGACCTCCTTTTCATATTATGAAAGAAGAGGGACTGGCTTTATGTAGTTGAGAAGCAAACATATTTTTAACAAAAGCTTATGTAGGCATTCTGTCTCCAAATGGAGCAGTACACTGCCAACACCTCCCTATTTCTACTCCTCACCCCCATCCTCTTCAAAGACCAGTTTTGTGGAGTATGTATAACACTATTCTCAGCATTAAATATGCACTAGCTCCAGAATTCTGTTAACATCTCGTTACGCCGCACTGCTTCTCTCATCCTCTTTAGCCCATATGGCTGACACACTGAAAATGTGTGCAATATATACCATATTGACCCAGAATTCTTCAACTGCTTATTCTCCGAGAGGAATGTTAGAATTTAACTGTCAAGCATCAACAACCAAACCAGGAAAAATTACATTTGCAATATTCATTATTCTTGTTTAAAAAAAGGGATACACTTGCCTATGTTTTTCTCTTCTCCCTTTTCTATTTTCATAGTCTTCTTCATGTAGAACCCAAATTTTTCTAGGGATGCCTATTTCTGATTGCTTTAATGTTTTGTCCACACTTGAGGAAGAGCATTATTCCTTCTAATTGACTATTGGGATTCTGTAGAAACCGACTGATTTTTTAAATATAAACTTTTTATTTTGAACACTTTTAGATTTACATAACAAGTGGTAAAGAGTACAGAGAGTTTCCATTTTGAAGAGTTCAGGTCAGATATTTTGTAGAATGTCTTTTCATTGGGATTTCTGTGATGTTTTACACATGGTTAAATTTGATTTATACAACCCGAGGAGAAAGTGTGTCATTCTCTTCGTAGTATCTCAGGAGTATTTACTATCAACATGCCTTACCAAGGTTAAATGATGTCAACCTTGGTTACCTAGCTGAGATAGTGTTTGCCAGGTTTCTCCCCTGTAAAAGTACTGCCCCCCACCCCACCCGCCTTCCACTTCATACTCTTTTGAAGAAATTACTCTGCTGAGCCCACTCTTAAAGAGTGGGGAGTTCTGTTCTGTCTCCTTAAGGACACAATATCTACGGAAGTAAATTGGAATTATTTTGCATCAAAGATTTGTCTCTTTTATTTCTGTTTACTCAATTATTTATTTATAGCAGAATGGACATGAGGGTATTTATTTTATACTTTGGATTTTTATCCAATACTACTTTATTTAATTACTCAAACTTTTCCAAGACTGGCTATTGAGAACTCTTTCAGTTGACTACTATGTCCCTTTGATGTACTCCTAACAGAGTTGTTTGCTGGCACCAGAAAATGCTAAGGATCAGATAGATTACATAATATCTATATCTCTGTATATACTTACACATCTATGCCTGTCTATCTATCTACCACCTAGCTATCCATCCATCTTGTCTCAGTTCTAGAATCAGTCATTTCTCCAAGGAGCCTTACTTCCTTTTATTGAAGAATGGTGTTAGAAACCAAGATCTAGGCACACAGTGTGGTCACAGCTACTGGCTGTTGTTACCTCCAGAAAAGTCTCAGCTGAGAGAAGAAAAATACATGTATATATATATAGTAATCCTTGCATATACACAGGTCTATAAATACTCCTCTATGAAATTACTGCTAAACATGAGTTCATGCTCATGTCTCCAACTCTAATTCATAAACCATAACATGGATTACTCTAGCCTTTATCCCTTGATGGTTTATAACCTCCAATTCTAACAGTGAGAAACCTGGCTCCTACCTTCCCCTTTTATTTCTAATTGTTCACATCCAGGATACATGTACAACATTTTTGGAATTGTTAAGCTGTATTAGAGAGAAAACAAAAAACAAAAACTTTTAACTGGAATGCTGGACTTACTTACAGTTTCTTTTGCCTTTAGTCGAATCTACTAATTTCTGAAATTACTTAGGTCAGTACTCATTTCTCTACCTTCTCCAGTGAGGTTCTTTCACAAGCCTACAATACTGGTAGATAGTTTGCCACATTCCACATTCCATCCTAGGATCCTCTGCCTCATAAATATATTTTCTTTTTGATTTGCATGCATTAAGTTTCACTCTTTCTGCTGTAAAGTTCTATGGGTTGTGAAATACATAGTGACATATATTTAATGTTACAGTATCATACAGCAAAGTCTCACTGCCCTAAAACAATTCCCTGTGCTTCACCCATTCAATCCTCTCCCTAACCCCTAACACTGTAAAATCACTGACTTTTACCTGTATTATAGATATGCCATTTACTGAATGGCATATAAATGGAAACATACCATATATAGCCTTTTAAGACTGGCTACTTCACTTAACAATACATGTTTAAGATTTATCCATGTCTTTTCATAAGTCTTCAATTCATGTAGGTAAATGTCTAATATCAGGAGTGCTGAATCATAAGATGAGCCTACCTTTACTTTTGTAGAAACTGCCAAACTGTCTTCCAAAGAGGCTTTTCCATTTTACATTCTCACCAGCAATCAGTAAGTATTTCTACTGCACTGCACCCTGGCCAGCAATTGATACCATCATTTTTTTTTTTGTCTTTCTATTAGGTATGTAGTAGGATCTTATTTTTACTTCAATTTGAAGTCCACAATAAGCAATTATATTGAGTATGTTTTCATATACTTATATTCCATTTGCATATCTTTTTTGGTGAGGTTTCTGTCCAGATGTTTCACCCATTTTTAATTGAGTTGTTTGTTTTCATGTAGGCTTAAGAACTCTTTGAATATTTTAGAGACACAGTCTTTTATCAGATATGTGCTTTGGAAATATTTTCTCCCAGTTTGTGGAGAAAATTCTTTTAACAGTGTATTTTGCAGAACAGAATTAAAAGAAAGTCTAATTTATCCATTTTTAAAAGAATCATTGGTGATATATCTAAAAAAAATCATTGTCAAAGCATAACTTTGTAACATGTAACATGTAACATGTAACATGTAACATGTAAGCATAACATGTAAACTGTTGACTTTTTCCAAGTGAAAATAAGTATTGGATATGCTTATCAATGGGGACATTAAGAAAGCTGAGTATAAATATATTATAGTAAAGAATTTGGCTACACACTGATCAAGTGTTAAATCTGGGTTAGGCATTGTTGAGAAGTAAGGTAAAACTATTTGTTAATTGCCCTCCATATCTATGACAAATATATAGCCTTTAACATTACAGTCTCTCTCTTTTCCTTTTTTAAATTAATTTTACATATTACAAGGACTGGTACAAAAGGCACATAGGTGTATTTTTCTAGTACTTTTCTCAACTTTTTTTCTGGTTACTATTGGCCAAAAGACTTTTCTTAGCTTTAGTTTTAAGAAGATACTGGAAAAGTTTAGCTAACAGTTTACAAGTATTAAATTGGACTCTTATGGGGTCAGTTCCAATTATTTTGCCTAAGTCTCAGAGTTTTTTGCTTGTAGGGATTCTGAGACCATAGCTAATTCTTTGGTTATTTCTTGAATTATACACAGTACAAGTCTACTGACTTCCAGACCAGCTATAATTTGATTGTTTGCTAGAGAATTTTCTGGGACTTCTGAAAATAGTTCTGCAGTACATTTCATCTGGCAGCTGCATTCACAAATAGTTCTATACTTATTATTAAGTTTGCCATCTTTTTTTTTCTTTCTTTCATCAAGTAGAAGAGGAACTGTGGGAAAGTGCTTAAGATAGTTATTCTTCCTATTTGAGTGAATTTAGTAATCAAAGAGATATGATGTTCTATGTTAGTGTGATTAATGATAGATTAACACAAAATAAGATAGCTATATATCTGGAACCTCATCAAAACTATCCATTCATCTTTTCCTTTTTGGATTTATGGAATACCCTCATAATTCTGAATAGACACAAGAAAGAAAAGAATTCAGGGTTAAAACAAAAGTTACAGGAAAATGAAAAGAGCATTGCAAGATTATTCGCGCTCATTCTGCACCTCCAAATCAATAGGTCCAGTTACATTTAATGAGCACCTATATTCATACAGGCCTTAGAAGAACAAAATAAATAAAATAAAAATACTTATATATTTTTTAATCAATTATATTAAATTTGTTTTTCTAGAAAGTTCATCTTTTCACTTAGTTTCAAATAACTGATATGCTGGCCACAATCTGAAAATGAAAATAAAAAAAACATGATTATACTAACAATATCATGAAAATAAAATATTTAGAAATAAATTTAATAAAAGAAGTATGAGATTTATATACTGAAAACTACAAAACACTGCTGAGAGAAATTATGGAAGATCTAAATAAATAAAGAGACTTCCCATGTTAATGAATGCTAGGATTTAATATCATTAAAATAGCAATTCTCTTCAAATTGATGTATAGATGCCATGAAATCCATAAATAAACCTTAGTAGGATTTTCTGCAGTAACTGAAAGGCTGATCTTAACTTCCATATGGAAATGCAAATGACACAAAGTAACCAAAAATCTGTGAAAAAGAAGGATGTTGGAAGACTTATTCTACCTGATTACAAAGTGTACTGTAAAGCCTTAGTAATTAAGATAGTGTAGTAATGACATAAGGATGGGCAAATAAATTAATGGAGCTGAAATGACAGCTTACAGTTAAACTCTTCAATATATGTTTAATAAAATTTTAACAAAATTTCCAAAACAATCCAATGAAAAAAATAATCATTTCAACAAATGATGCTGAGACAATTGGATACTTACAAAGCACACACACACACACACACACACACACACAAGCAAAACTTAAATCCCTTACCTCATACCATACACAAATATTAACTCAAAATAGCCATAGTTTTAAATGTGAGAACTAAAGCTATATTTGAAAATAAAACAATAGAAAGTCTTCTTAACCTTAAATAAGTTGTTTTAGATACAACACCAAAATCATGAGCCATAAAATAAAATTGATAAATTGGACTTAGTTAAAATATAAATTGTGCTTAAAATTATGGCATAAAAAAATAAAAATGTAATAGACTGGGAGAAAATATTTATAAATCACATGTCTAATAAAAGAATGCTATCCAGAATACATAAAAAAATTACAATTCAATAAGACAAACTATCCAATTAAAATTTGACACAACATTTGAAAAGCTATTTCACAAAATGAGAATATACAAGACTAGTAAGAACATCAAAAGGGTGCATACAACTGTTAGTTGTTAGAGAAATGTGGTTAAAACCACAATGAGATATACCCATTGGCTATAATAAAAATACATATAATACCAAGAAGTATGTGGTGAGGATGTGGATAAACGACAACCACCATCATTTTGAACACAGTTTTTAAGTTTCTTACAAAGTTACATATAAATAGTATTGAAAACCAGCAATTTCATTCCTAAAACCTAACACAAAGAATGAAAACATTTATCCACACAAAGACATGGATGTGGGTGTGCACAGTAGTATTTTGTTGTAGCTAAAAATGCAATAATCCAAATACCCATCAACTAACAATTTGATAAAGAAAATGTGGCATGTCTCTACCACAGAATAACATTTACCAGTAAGAAGGAATGAAACACTGATACAAGTTACAATATGGATGAACCTCAGAAACACTATGCTAAGTAGAATAGATGTCTTTCTCTTTCTCACACACACACACACACACACACACACACACACACACACAGCTTCCCCTCTCATACATACATGCATACAAAGACACACAAAACACACAATTATAAAATGGATGATTCCATTTATATGAAACATCCAGGAAAGACATGTTTATACATGCAGACAGCAAATCATTGGCAGCCTGGGCCTGAGCAGGAAGTGTGGGAAAATGGAATCAAGGGAATTGTGAGGAGTCATGGAAATGTTCTAAAACTGAATTGTATTGATGCTGTTAAAGCTATAGATTTTCTTTAAAAAACCTGAATTATATTCTTCAGGTGGGTGGACCAATTTTATGTTATATATATTTAAATAAAGTTTAAAATAACATCATGGGTCTACATTTTTTCCTCTCTTTTTAAGTATGAACTATTTTCAAGTAATGAATTTTGTTTTCTAAATTAACTCTGCTTGTATTTCATTAACTTAAAAGTATCTTTATTGAGATATTCATATAAAAACTCACCCATTTGTAGTCTACAATCCAATATTTTTTAGTATATTGACAGAGTTGTGCAGTCATCACCACGATCTCAGTTCAGAATATTCTCATCATCGCAAAAAACCCCATAATCTGTTATTAGTCACTCCCCATCATTCCCCTCTCCTTCTGACGCCCAAGCAACCACTAATATACTTTAGGTTTTTATAGATTTGCCTATTCTTGATATGCCATGTAAATAGAATCATACAGTCTGAGGTCTTTTGTGACTGGCTTCTTTCATCTAACATGATGTTTTCAAGGTTCATCCAAGTCATATCAGTGTATATCGGTGTGTCATTCCTGCTCATGGGTAATATTTCATTGTATGGATATACCACATTTTATCTATCAGCAGTTGATGCATATTTTTGCTGTTTTCACTCTTTGGATATTATGAATAATGCTGCTATGACTATTCATGTACACATTTTTGTTTGAACTTATGTTTTCACTTGTCTTGGCTACATAGCTAAGTATGAAATTGCTGGGTCACATGGAAATAACTTTTTGAGGAACTGCCAACTCTTTACCAAAGTAAATGCACTATTTTACATCCATACCAACAATGCTGAAGATTCTAATTTCTCAGTATCTTTACCAACACTCATCACTGACCTCTCTCTTTGATTGTAGTTATCCTTGTAAATATGAGGTATTCTCTTTTAATTCTCTGGTTTTAATTTGCATTGCCCTATTGCCTAATGATGTTAAGAATCGTTTCATGTGCTTATAAATCATTTGTTTATGTTCTTTGGAGAAATGTTAATTCAACAATTTTTAACCAATTTAAACAATTGAACCAATTTAACCTTTTTAAACAATTGAAACTTTTTAAAAAATTATTGAGTGTAGGACCTCTCTATATGTTCTAGATACAAATTATGATTTATAAAGTTTTCATATTTTGTTGGTTGTCTTCATTTTCTTGATTGTATTCTTTGAAACACAATTTTTGTCTTACTGGAATACAGTTCAATGTATCAATTTTCTTATTATACTTGTGCTTTTAGTGTCATATCTAAAGAAACTTTGCCAAACTCAAGGTCATAAAGATAATCACCTGTTTATTTTTGTGTGTTTTATTGTTTTATATTTACATTTAGATCCCTGATCCTTTTTAAGTTCACCTTTGTATATGGTGTAAGATAGGGGTTCAAACTCAACTTACTGCATGGGGATATCCAAGTATCTCAGCGCCATTTGTTTTAAAGACTGTACTGTCCCCATTTAATTACCTTGGCACCCTTGCTGAAAATCAATTGAGAATATATGTATGGGTTTATTGTTGGGCTCTTCAATTCTATTTCATTGATCGATATGTCTATTCCTAATTCTATTTCAGCAAATTTTAACTTGTTTAACTTCCTTTGTTAAGATTTACTCTGATTTTTTTTAGTATTTTTTTCATGTACAATGGTTAGCTAATTCATTTTCAAGTGTTCATGCAGTACTAAAAATTCATTTAAGGCTATGAGTTTGTTTCTAATTACCACTCTACTGAATTTAAATAAGCTAAACATATTTTTAAAAAACAAAAACAATACAAATATTCTACCATTTTCACTTTAACCATGGACTACTTAGAAGCCTGTTTTGTTGTCTTCACATATTTTTAAAATTTGTTTTACTTGGTTGATTGGTCACTTTGTTTTCATTTAGTTGTTAACCATCTTTTTTTTCTCTCTCATTCTGGTAAAAGATATGCTTTATACAATCTCAATTCATTGGAATTTGTTGCAAATATCTCTTATGTATAAAAGATTACCCTATAAGTGGTTTCCTGATTGCTGCCATGAGGGCCTTCTAGGAATACTTAACTCTGAAATGGATTTTAAAAAGTCTTTAGTTACTAGAGATTCTGTCATGGCTCAGAGAAATTATTCACAATTCTAGTACCAAGAAATATTTTCCTGGGCGTATAACTGATATTACGTATGGCTTGAGTCACTGAAGCTTACCTCCAACTTCATGACAACAAATGAACATGGACTCAGAGTTACCACTTCTACGCTCCTTTGGCATTTAATCTCCAGCCTCTAATGGTGATATCAGAATCACTAAGTCAGTGCAACTTATCTCTCACTCACCACTATGTGCTTCCTTTCCACATTTCTCTTTCTTTTATTAAATGCAAATATATAGTTTTCAGTGTGTATGTGTGTGTTTATGCATTTTATATAGCATTCTATGCAGTTAGAATAAGAGATTTAGGCTTATGCCCAAATTGCCTGTTTAACACAGAAGCTTGGAGGATTGTTTTTTAAATGCATTATGCAGATTGATCTACTAGGATTTTATGCCTTTTGCATGAAAATTGGTCTATAGTTTTGTCTTCATCACAGAGTTTAATGAATTTATCTTTTTTTCTCCCTTAGAGACAGGATATAATCTGAAACCTGTTTTATAAATCTCTAGTGTGATAATTAAAGTTGGTATAAATATTCACTGTAGATATAGACTGAACATGCACAATGGTACTCGAGGTATTTCCCCAATCACAGCCCAGCATGTATTCAAATTTATCTACTATTACATTAAATAATTATTTCTAATTATATGAGACTTTTGCTTATAACACTATTTCCTTTCCTATATACTTCATTCTGTCGACTGGGGATAACAAAAATTCTCTTTGAAATCTAACCCTTTGTCAGCTAAAAAAGAAGAGAAAACAAATGCAGATGTGGTATGTGCAGAAAGTAGGCATCAGAGGGATATAACATTTATATAACAATAAAAAATGTGGCACGCTCTCTCTTTACATACACACACACACACACACACAATAATTACTCCTTTTTAACTGAACAGCAACTAGATACAAACTGGCTCATAACTTGTACAAGATCGAAATTCAGTCTTACCCCATGCTTTTCATCACACCTACTGCACTGTGAATAGTAATGACTAATTCCTGATCTTCCTAGTGCAGTTAATATCTGTCATTAACTATGACATTACCAAATGTGAGATTTGTTCACCCTTGAATGAATCTCTATAGTGACTAGATATATGCTCTGCCTTTCAGCCCTGGAACCCTGAACATATCCTGCTTGCCTCTTGTGGCAGGTGTGGTACGTTCAATTACTGTTCAGCAAACATTTGCTCCCGTCCTTTGACTTACATGGGAAGAATATATTCCTGTGCTTGTCTGATACTGTGCACAGACATGTAACTAGTTTTGGTAAATATGATGTTAGTGGACATAATTTAAACAGAGGTTTGAAATGGTCTTACACAGATGTGCTACTTTTCTTGGGTTTCTGCTATTGTTGTGATAAGATTATAGCTTCGGTAGCCCATTTAATGAACTCAAAAAAGCTATAATTAAATATAAAAGAAGAGTATCTCACAAAGAAGTGTAGGCACAGGTTTAGTACATGGGGTTGATTAATATCAAACCACAGAAAACTTACAAACTTCTTGATAAAGATGTATTTGCAAATGTACTATCAATCTGATCTAAAGAGTCCTAGACCATTGAAGTTATGAAAATATCTCTGGTCCCTCAATTTTCAACCAACTGGAAGCAGGCTAAGAAATCTTCTCAACTATCAAGAAGGGAACATTTTCCATTGGGTCTTCAGCACTGACCTAGTGGGATGATAGTAACAGAAGAACATTCTTAAGCAGCCTAGTCAAGAGGTGTAGAAGAAAATACACTGGGGAGTCCTTCTCAAGAAGGGGAATCCAGCCTAATAAAGAACCTTTCCTACCCTCCAGGTAATGCTACCTGGCAAATTTGTTCCCTGGGATTTTGGAATTTCTATGGAATAATGACTACTATGGCCTCCCAATTTCCCCCTTTCTAATAGAAATGTTCGGTGAGGTTAAATACTCCCATGTTGCACCACTGTGTGTTGCATGTATTGTCAAAAAACTTGTATTTACAGTTTATAGGCCTCTTCTCTTTTTTTAAAGAGATAAAGCATATTCAGAGGTTGAGTGAAAGAAAAGCTTCATGTAATGTCATGATTGAATGTGCACATATGTGCAATAGATGTTACTCCTCCATCCCCAGCATCTCTTGTGGTCATGAGTGCATCCTGGCCTTTCTGAGCTAAGTTGTACTCTGTGGTAACATCAGAAGATCCTCAACGGTTTTTGTCTTATTACTACTTTTCACTTCTATCTTCTCTGATCGCTTCTGGGTTGATTTTAATAGACCTTTTTCAATGTCAGTAGATAAATTTCTTAGAGATACTATCCTCCTCATTATTAGTGCTTTGATACTGTCATTATAAGAATACTTAACTTATATAATCAGCTGTCACCTTCAAATACAGACATACTATTTGCCCTTGGTAACCTTGTAAGAATGTGACTCTAAATTGCTTTGATCTTGTTCAAATTCCCTTACATCTGGTAAACATAAGTTTTTATCACACAATTTAAAATACTCATTTCACATTTTGTAGAATGACCACTACATTATATAGATTAGTTAAAAATTATGTGACCAATACGTAAAACAGCAAGTGAGTTAGAAACACATCTTTTGACCTCTAAATGTCCTCCACTACAGTGATGCTCAAACTATAGCATCAAGATTTTGCAAGCCAACAAAAAGACTGAAAATAGAATATAATGATCAGTACTAGGTGGTTGAGTTAGATCTGGAACTAGAACTCAAATCTTCTGAAAGCATATGTTTTAGAAGCAACAGATACATAATGATTAGGCAAGAGGGAGGCTTCAGTGATAAAGCATTCTTGTTATTACCTCTTCAACTAAGAAACATTCTTCCAGCCTAGTGATGACTGTACTTCTGTGAATTTTCATTTCACATAGAAGTGTCCATTTAATTTTATTTGTATAACCTAAATTTACTCATCAAAATACAATAAACAATGTCTAAGTAGATACTGAATGACCTATCTTCTACCTCTTACTATGAAAGTCAGTGAATGATAGATAGATGATGAATTATTAAAAAAATCCTTTGAGTAAAACTCAGAATTCTTGTTTTCATACAATTTTAGATTTAAGTTATTAAATTAGAACTAACATATTTAATAAACAAATCATCATTAAATCACCCATAAGCTGATTCAATTTTGTGGACTCTTACTGCATAAAAAGTTGCTTTCAAGTCCTACCCATTTTTCATAATTAATCAACTTGCCCTCCTTCCTAACTGGTCAACAAGAAAGGATTATTCATCCCAGGATGTTGTTTTTCCCTGCATAGAGGTATAAACATTATTTCAAGTAACAGGGCTCTGACAAATTTAGATTACTTCTTTCATAATTTGTTTCTAATAGATACATTCTGCCCCATTGGCCTCCTTTGCCACAATGACTTTATATAAGCATATTCTGTCAATAGTATTTCTCCTAAAATAAGTGATAATGAAAAAAAATCACTATTTGTTAGCTGGAAATGTGGTAAGAAAATGGAAGAAATGAAGGAGGTACCATGGGAGAATTAAGACCACACACCTGTTTTTTACACAGATAAGCCAAAGAGAATCTGACAAGAAGGATCATGAATCACTAATGTTGTAGTTACCAAACTGCGGTATTACTGTCTGCTCCAAACACCGCTTATTTAGTAGGCATGTAGTAATGGGGAGTACTCTACACACTTTAGACATGGTGGGCACTACCTTAAATAGACAGAGGCCTGTTGCCAAATACTGCATATTGAAATTACAATACGTATTGCTTGTCGAGCCAAGGAGTAAATGCCAGATGCCATGAGTCAGGAATATGCCAATAGGTCATCTCACCTACTTTTTAAATTGATCACTGCTGGACTTCATCTTAGTCAAATAATCCTTGAGATACCCCACTTTATTATTCTGGTTCTTTTGCCTTTATTGAATATTCTTTGGAACAGAATCATAATTGCTATGAAGAAAAAAGCAGTTGGAAAACAGCCCATATATTCCTATAATTTGATGATCTCAAAATACTTGAGTATATCAAACATTTAATAAGCATATCCTGGATACTCAACATTAAGATTAATATGATATAGCTTCTGACTTCATTATGTTTACATTCTGGAGAGGGAAACAAATATGTAACTAAAGAAATACAATAAAATGCTGAGTATTATAATAGAGGTATATAAAAATTATGTTATTCTAATGAATTTGAGTAAAAACTACACAAATATATAGACATACATATGTGTATGTATAAATATATGGATACACATATAGAAACACACATACATCTATATGAGGATAAATAAAACAGAAAATGTGGTACTTGCATCCACATTTTACCTGGGAAGACATCATGCCACAAAATTGTCAATTTCTAAATAGGTTGAATTTTAACTTTACAAAGAAAAATAAATCTAGAGATCAGTTAATGAAAAGTTAGAAAAGAAAATAGTAAATAAGTAATCGCCTTACCCTAATACACAACACGCTAAATACACTCCTTTTGTATTGATAGATGACTACCAGGGTTCTCAATTTTGACATTATTAATATTTTGGTCCAAGTAATTACTCGTTGAGGGGTTGGCTTCCCTGTACATTATAGAATATTTAGCAGCCTCCCTCACCTCAACCAGATGACACTGGGATCCATATAGCTGAAAAAGAAAGTCTCCCGTCTTTGCCAAATGTCTTCTGCAGGACAGAATAACTGCCCATTGAAAACAACTGATTATTTGTTAAAAGGCAAACAGACCAAATCTGTTAGGCGGATACATTAAAATGTATCAGCGAATTCTCAAAACACCTAAAAAAAAAAAAAAACCACAGTCATTACCATGTCCAGCATGACCCACACAATCCGACCTCAGCTGTCCACCCCGCCTTCAGTGACAGCTCCAGTATCGCTGCCTTGCAGCCAACTTGCCCTCGCTTTTCTTGGAAGAGACCAAGCATGTCCCCACTTCAGATCATTACACTTGATGCTTCCACCTCTGGAATGTTCTTTCCCTGTTATTTTCTGTTTCTCCACTAGAATAAACTCAGTAAGGACGGGGCTTTCTCTTGTTTGCTGTTGTAACCTGATAACCTAAAATCGTGCCTCGCATAGAGAAGGTGCTCAAATGTGTTTCCTGAAAAAATTTTTGAAAGAATAATTAAATTGCTACAAATCAATAATAGGTAACATTTTTAAAAGAGGCCACTAATAGGTAATGTATATGTGTAATAAAATGAGAAATAAAATCTTAGATGCCATAGCAAATCTATTAAGTTTGGCAAAAAAAAAATTATTTTTGGTAGGCAATGATGAAGGCAAAGAAAAACTTATGCACAAGTACTAGTGTTGTTCAATGTTATAAATGTTTGGAATGCAAAATGGAAAAAAATATTGTAGTTGAAAGTGCACATAATCAATCATGTAACAATAGAGATTTAACTAATTTGATTTATAAGTAAATTACCTAGAGAAAATGTACATTTGTACATAGAGATGTATTTAATGAGAACCATTGCTTTCTTTTTAGTAGTAAAGAAAAATTCAGAAATCTACCTAATTCAATTAACATGAGAATGCATAAAAATTCACATTACATATTATCGTATGTTACACTAATAAATAGCAACAAAGTCAGTACATTTATATGGCAGTATCAGGATTAATCTCTTAAAATAATATAAAGTTGTGAAAAGTTATGGGACAATTAACTTATTATATATGTCACATTTAGTATTTTTTAACTAAGCTAAAAAACACTAAGCAATACTATATAATATTTATAAAAACACACATATGCAGTAGGACATAAGAATACAGAATGGAGAATATTCATCAAATTCAGGATTGTGATTACATCTGAGAAGGATGAACACATGGGACTTCAGCTCCAACTACGCTCTCTCCATTTCTCTCTTTTTAAGAAGAAAGCAAGAATTCTGAAACAAATATGGCAAGTATTAATATTTGTTTAACCTGAATGAGGGTGTGTGGTTGTTGTGCCATCTTATAAAGTTATTTTTTCTTTGTATTTTGAAGGAAAATAAAGTGTTACAGATTTAGTTCAATATTTACTAAATGACTATTTGCCAAGCAACGTGTTAGATTCTGAATCATGGAGGTCAGCACCATCATTCTGCACAGAAAAGAAATTTAAGCTGGATACAAAAGAAGAGCTTACCATGAAAAAATGATATGGTAAAGAAACATATTACTAAGACTGGAAAGAAAATGAATGTTAGACTCTCTGAGGTTAAGATTAATACTGTCTTAGTATAGACAAAAATAATGTCATATTGAAATCTGTTCAAAACTGAGAATTCACAGATAGCTGTAAGTGGGGAGATCTCAGAATATTTACTCTCATTTCTCCATTATTTTTAATTTATTTTTAGAATATTTTGGTACATGATAAGTGACCTATCCAGGTTCAAAAGGTAAAGTAACATCTCTGGATACACTGTAGCCTAGTAGAACTATGGATATTAATAACTGACTTGGTACTTTTATGATTGCTCAACTTACTTCAGATTTGAACTAAGTTTCTAAGGTTTGGACCAACTGATACACTGTTCTTACAAGAATAGGGAAAAATATATAAAGTTAAATATATCCAGTTTGCCTCTAGCTGTATGGCACTCTAAGAAAATGCCAAAAATTAAAAAAATTATTAAAGAAAGGAAAGAAATGCTAGAAGCATAAGCATTTGAAATAATGAACACAATGCATGGAATAATTTGATCATCAATTGGTTTTCATGTAGAAAACTTTCTTCAAACTATTATCTAGATCCACTTGAAAATGGCACCCCTCTTTAAGATACCAGCTAGGGAAAGATAATTTATTCTTCAAATGATTTCAATTGTAGTGTAATAATAGAATCTAATATAAAAAACCCCAGAAAACTAACATTCATTCTGAATTCTGTTGAGTGCAAGAATCAACTGTTTTTTCCCCCTTTGGCCGTGGCATTCTGGCTCCTACTTCCTAGCTTAATAGCAAAATACTTATCTTTGTTTTTCCAGAATTGATGTGTACACTAAGGCAAACAACTATAACTCTAGCTTCCAAAACAAATATTATGACTCTATAGCCACTGGGTTATTTGGATCTCTTAGAATGCAAGTCTGGGGACTCATTTTACTCACTATCTCTTATTAGAGATGGTGGATTCTCACAGTATACTGCTTGAGTAAATACATGAATCTTCTTGAAATCTGACTTTGTAGCAAAGTATGTTATCTTTAGTATGTGTGGTGTCTACGCTTATATGGATGAAACACACATTTTGTAAAAAAATTGGTTAAATTTTATAATACTCCTGTTTACTCCTCCATTGACCAGAATGTTAACTACTGAGGATGCATAAGTTGGCAGTCTGGGGAAGGAACTGCAGTCAGGAAAAAACTGAAGCAACTTGGAAACAGAAGTTACCAATTAGAAGCAGGGTATGAAGAGTGGTCGGGCAGGGAGGGAGGAAATGATGAAAAGTAAGGGCGAAAAAAAGGAAAATCAGAGAGCACACCAACATTGCTCATCCCAGTGAAAGGTGGCAGCCAGTGAAGGCCTTGTGTTCACTTGACTAACAGACAGCATAAGAAACACAGTAACACAACCCATTCCCTCACTCCAGTTGCCATAGAAACACTCTGTTGATACTTTCAGAAAATACAGGGTATTTAAAAATGAACAAAACTGGAAACCAACATCCTTGCAAAGCTACTATAATAAGAAAACATAAAATGAGAATTAAAGCATTTTAGCTCCAGAAAATACCCTCTCAAGCAACAGCAAACAGAATAAAACAAAATAACAATAGAAAAAATGTTTAACAACACCCAAGAAGAATTAAGGAACTTAAACAAGCATTTGGAGATAGGAAAAAGCACTCATACCAGATGTTTTACAATTAATTAATTAATTAATTAATGAAAAGAGGAATGAAAAAAAATGGGAAGATGTGAAATGAAAATTTTGCATACTCAGAAAGGGACAACAGGGAAAAGTCAACTCAGTGATAGACCATAAATTAAAAGGTGACTTGGGGAAAGTAGATTTGATGGAACACATACTAAATGACATTGAAAATTAGTATGAAAAGAGCTAAGAGACTAAAAAAATCATAAAAGAGGGAAAATGCATCAGATAGGAAGTGATAGATTTTTTTAAAAAGGCAAAGAAAAGTCATATATATGTAACTGGATTTCTTGTAGGAGAAAAACAAAACAATGCAACTTGATATTTAAAATTGTAATCCAAGAAAACTCTGGGGATAAAAGCCTGAATCTACACAGTAAAAGGCCCATTACCAAAAAAAATATATAGACATAGAACATTCAACCCCAAATATATCCTAGTAAAATTACTAGACTCTAAAGATAAGAAAAAAATATAGAAAGTAATTTGAGCCTCAGGCAAAAAGACCAAGCCAATTACAAAGAAAAGAAAATCAAATAGACATCAAACTTCTAGACAGCAGCCTATAAAGGAAGAAGAGAATGGGGCAAAATTAAAAACAAAACAAAAACAAACAAAAGTTAAAGAACACAAAGTGCTAACCTAGGATTTTTCAAACTAGCCAAGCTGTCATAGATGATAGCAAAGCAGACAAATGCAGGAACTCAGAGATGACAAACTCACAATTTCTCCTAGGAATCCACCAGAAGACAGAGTTTATTCAATCAAGAGATGATATGGAAGCTTTGGCAAAAGAAATTATGGTAAGCAAATAAATGTATTTAATTTCTGATATAATATTCAAGCAAAAATGGGGACAAGTGTAGATGAAAGTAAAGGATATTATAAGTTCTCATGCAGTAGATGTAAGAGAATTCTTCAAATGGGAGAAATGAGCAAGACAGGAGAACGCAGACCAGGCTCACTGATTGCTGGGAGATAACAGATGGAAGCCCGATGGGGAAAATGGACGCTGACAAATCAAAGGGGAAAAGCATAAGTAAGGAAAGGGGCACTAAGGCCATTTTAAACAGTATTTTTAAACAAAAGTAACCACACTCTATATAAACACACAAAATGTCTTAAATATATATATATATTTTAAGAGATAACAAGGAAGCAAGAAAACGGGCAAGAATGTGAGAACAAGAAATGAAACTGAGAGCAAGATTGAAACAGCAAGAGAGACAAGACAGAGTGCGGAAAGAACCACAGGAAATACAATACACAAAGGAAAATAACAGAAGAATATGATATAATTGAGGCGAAACATATCAGATACATAAATAAATGCAAATGTGCTTTATGTTTCCCCTGATAAATCAGGCTGACAACATAATATGTGGAGAACAACACTTTATCTCTGTTGTCCTCCCCAAACTCCATAACCACAGTCTTACCATGAGAAAAACATCCAATATACCCAAATCGAGGAACATTCTATGAAACACCCGATTAGTACGCCTCTAAACTGTCAAGTTCACCAAAAAACAAAGGAAGTCTGATAGCTGTCACAGCCTGGAGAAACTTAATAGATTATGAGATAATTATATTTAATATAATATCCTAGATGGGATCTTGGAATAAATAAAGAACATTAGGGGAAAACTAGTGGCACTTGAATAAAGTATGAATTTTAGTTAACAATAATGTATCGTAATTGTTTCACCAGTTGTGACAAATATACAATAGTATTGTAAGAGAGTAATAGGAGATATGGCATGTGGTATACAGGAACTGTTTTATCTTTACAACTTTTAAAAAATATAACAGTAGTTAAAAATTTATTTATATTTTTAAAAAGATAATAGGAGAAAAAGAAAATACGGATAATATAAAGTTTTCCAATAAATGTATCAACTTAGTTAAGATAGACCATTCCTTGAAAGACACAAATTACTAAAGCTCACTCAAGATGAAATAAACTAAATCAAATGGTATCTGTTGAATAAATTAAATTCATAGTTTAAAATTTTCCAGCAAAGAAAATTTGGGATCCAGTGGGTTTCACTGGTGAATTCTACTAAACATTTAAGAAAAAATACAACCTATGCTAAAACAATAACAAAAGCAAAAAAACACTTTTTTCAGAAAACGGAAAAGGAGGAAACACTTCTCAATACATTTTTTGAGGCCAGCACAACTGTGATATCAAAAATCAGATAAAGGCAGTAAAGAACAGAAAGCTACAGACCAGTATCTCTTATGAACATGGACGTAGAAATTCTTAACAAAATTTTAGCAAATAATACAGCAACATATGTATGTTATATATATTTATTTAATATTATACATTTAATATATTATATGTTATGTACTTATACACACATACACTCACACACACACACACACACACACATATATATACATATAATATATAGGATACCACAGCCAAGATAGATTCATATCGTGCATGCAAGGTTGGTATGACTTTCAAAAACTGTATACGTAATCTAACAGAAACAAGAAAAGTCATATAAAGATATTAATATATAGAGAAAAAGCATTTGCTAGGTTCCAACACCAATTCAAATTAAAGCTTACAGTAACCAAGAATAAAAAGGAACTTCCTTCACCCAATCAAGGACCTTCTTGTGGAAAATTATGGATAAGAAGTTCAATTTTTCCTCTGATATTTGGAAATAAGGCAAAGATGCCTTGCTTTCATCATCTTCTGCCCAGTATTGACTGCAAGTCCTAGACAGGGTAGCAAGGCAAGAAAAACAGTTAACGGCTCTAACAGTTTATCTCCTCTGTTTTTCTGACTCTCATCTCCATGAAGGAAATGAGATTTTCAGAGAAAGGGAGAGAGAGATTTTATCTTTTCCTCTGAAGCTTCAGCGCCAGCTAACAATACCCAGGCTTACCTACATCACTTTCCAGGCTATTTTTTCAAAGACATTTCTTTCCCTCATTTGATTAATTAAAATAGCAGTCAGAAAAATACTTTTACTTTTCACAGACAGTGCAAATGTTTCTAGGAGTCTAAGTTAATCTCTCCTTTGCACAGGCTGTGTAGATGCAAGGAGCAGCTGAGTTGGTCATTATAAAGTTTGGGTTAATTAACATTTAACAACATGGTGGTAAAAAATACAGCTCCATTAAAGACACACCCTATTGAGTCTGATGCCATGAATCCTTTGTCAGTAATTCACTTTTTCAGTTTTTTCGAACTGCTAGTCATGACCTATTAACGGCTCAATGCTGTGACATCAATTTTAAAAAATGAGGCAGAAAGAAATGCATAAGAAAAGATAATTTCAATGTGAGTACCTTACATAAAGAAACATTCATAACTGTTTGCTGAAACCTTTGGCTTGGTCATATATATATATGTGTGTGTGTGTGTGTGTGTGTGTGTGTGTGTGTGTGTGTGTGTGTGTGTGTGTGTGTATTTACATATAGGAGCTTTAAATTATGATATTCAGTTTATTTTATTCCAATTAGCAATACAGATGTTCCAAGTAATCTATACTAGGTGTTTGCTAATTATTTAGTTGAAAAGAATGTAGAGTTTTCCACTATTGATAGCAAATGCTTGTTTTTTAATCAAATTGTGGACTTATAAAGTATAATTATTTTGATTTCCATTGTGAAGATGTTTTACTATGGACCTAATCTTAATAGTAGAAGGTTTTCTTAAATTTATATTTGCATAGCTGTTTTTGTCTCCTGAATTGCATGCCTTTTATGGATGCATGTCATATAATAAAAAAACTGTAACAGAGCCATAGTGCAACTTGACCTATAGACTAGACTAAATAGACTACATTATCATAAACTACATGCATGTCTTTGTGATAACTGTTTTGGCTGCTCACAGAACCTAGTAAATTCTTTTCAATACATGCTGCATTAACTACAAAATAAGCCAATAAAAAGCTGCCTATTTTGGAAAACAGACAACTAAATATGTGTGTTTCACTTGGCCCTCGTGTAGTTTAGATTGAAACGCAAAGGGTAAGAGGTGTGTGTGTCTGGCAAAATACATACGTAACATAAAATTTCCCATTTTAACCATTTTTAAGTACAATTCAGTGGCATTATATTCACAGTGTTGTGCAACCATCATATCACTATTCCAAACCCACTCCAGACACTATTTTTGTTAATCAGTATATCCCCATTCTTCCCTCCCTTTGCTCCTTGTTAACCTGTATTCTAATTTCTGTCAATAAATCCTCTTATTTTAGATATTTTATATAAGTGGAATCATAAAATATTTGTTCTTTATGCCTGGTTTATTTCACTTAGCATAATGTTTTCAAAGTTGATCCATGTTGTAGCATATATCAGAACTTCATTTTTATGATTGACTAATATTCCATTATATACCACATTTGTTAATCCATTTATCTGTTACTATACACCTGGATTATTTCTACCCTTTGGCTACTGTGAATAACATTTCTATGAACATTGGCACACAATTTTTTTGCATTCTTGTTTTCAATTACTTGGGTGATATATCTAGAATTGGAATTACTGGGTCATATAGTAACTCTATGTTGAACTGTTTGAGGAACTGACATTTTCCCACAGCAATGGTACCAGTTCACTTTTCGTCAAATAAATGTACAAGAATTCCAATTTCTCCACATCCTCTTCAACACTTGTCACTATCATTACTATTATTCTCACCCTAGTAAGTGTGAAGTAGAACCTCAACATGGTTTTGGTTTGCATTTTAATAATTACTAATAATGCTAAGCATCCTTTTTATGTGCTGTTGGCCATCTGTATACCTTCTCTGGAGAAATATCTATTCAAGTCCTTGGCCCATTTTTTTAAATTGGGTTGTTTGCTTTTTTGTTTTGGAGTTGTAGGAGTTCTTTACATAATCTGGATATTAAGCTCTTATCAAATACATGATTTATTTTCTCCAGTCTTTCCACATTGGTGATAATGCTCTTTGATGCACAAGCCTTTCTAATTTTGATGAAATCCAAATTATCTTTTTTGTTCTTGCTGCCTATGGTTTTGGCATCTTATTTAAGAATCCATTGCCAAATGTAAGGTCATGAGGTCCTCCTCTATAAGTTTTCTAATAAAGCTCTTAAAATTAGGTCTGCAGTCCATTTTTAGTAATTTTTTCTGTGTGGTGAAAGGTAAAGATCCAGCTCCATTATTTTGTACGTGACTACCCTGTTTCTTAGCATTATTTGTTGAAGAGACTATTCTTGCCCACTGAATGGTCTCAATACCCTTTTTGAAATCAATTGACCATATATGTGAGGGTTAATACTGATAATAAAAAAGAATAACACAACAGTTATAATATCTGTTATATTATCTCTGAAAATCTGAAGCAAAGCTGGAGGGAGAAACGTTGGTCTTAGTATTTAGCATGGATAAAATCTAGGAGTAAGGAGCATTTAGAGTAAGGCCAATCAATTCCATAATAATTCAGTAAACCCACAAGATGAACAGAAGTAAGCTCTTTGCCCTTTCTCTAAAATGTAAAGAGGAATGCATCTTAAACAACCATGTGAAAACCATGTCTAGATTATAAATATGGCTGTGCATGGTAGAGACTGAAGAAAGTACAAACAATTAGAGAGGAAATAACAAGTTCTTTATAAATAAAACCAACATTCACAGAGAGTAAGACTTATTTCCATCTCTTTTAAAATTTTCTTCCAGAAAACTTAGGGATATGTCATTGAATAAAATATTAGTTTGTCAAATACATTAAAATATGGGTCAGGCCAATAAATTATACTGGAAATGACATAACTACAAAATGTTACGTTTCTTATAGCTACATCAAATAACTACTTGTAGAAAATTAAGCCTTAAAACTGGATTCATTTCTTTCTGATTTTATTGAACAGGATTTACCATTCGAGTGGACACTGAAAGACCTTGAATTTTTTTTTCCATATCCTGCCACAATATTCTTTGACACCTTGGAAAGTAATTTAAACTCAATAAAATGAAGATAATTGCACTTACCTCACAGAGATGTAGAGAGCATTAATGAGATCATGTCTACAAAGTAATTCAAAGTCTTTAGTTGGTAATATAAATAGCAAGCATAACTATATTTTCCAGATGTCTAATAATGATAACTATAAATATGATGAACTGAAAAGTTAAAAGGCTGCCAGTAAAAGTAAAATGTTTTCATTTTAATTGCTAGGCATTTAAATGTTCCCCCTTGCATGTTTGGATTATAGAAAATACACAGAAATGTTAATTATGAGTTCCATTTTAATAAGGACATGTACCCCAAGTTTAGACTCAAGAGCACTTAGCTTCTAGGCAAACAGGGAAAAACTGAACTACGTCTTCTTCACAATTATGTCTAATAAATCACTGTAGAAGTTTAATAAAATAAATCATAGCATAAATTTTAATGAAACCTATACATTACTTCTTCAAAATGTTTCTTAATCTGAAATAGAAGATCATGACTTCAGTTCCAAATCCCATTACTCAATTGTCAAACCTTCAGTGTGTCTTTATTCCTGAGCTAATAAAGCCAAATGCTAATATCCTCTCTTCAGTTTCTATCCTGTTAAATATTTCTCAGGACAGAAATACTTGTAATCAGACCCAAACTATTTTTAAGTTCAGAGCCTATACTCTAAAACGACTGCTGTCAACCATTTGTGAATTCAAGTATTCATCTTTGAAACTGAATTGCATTTTGCATTAAATGTGCCAGAAAAAGCAATGTTGATTCTAACAAGAACAGGCATGATAATCTCTTGGCAAAGACACTTTTCAAAGTACTGACTCTGGCAGCTATGGTGGCTCACTGTCTACTGTACTTGGCCTTGGGATAGGCACTGCCGACAGGGACTTTGAAATGAGACCAGACATTAGATCTGGATTCAATAAATACCACAGTAAAGGAGGTCATTCTCTACAGCAACCAGCAGAGTAATTGAATCCTAAAGAACAGCAGAATTTCTTGTCATGTCCCATGAGGGCAGTCTGGGTTTCATTGATCGGACCGGTTATTGCTGGATCTCATCCAACAGGCTGTCAGGATTCCATAGTCCATCACACTCCACATGCACAAATAAGGACAGCAGTCTGAGCGAAAAAATTCTAGTACTTCTCAGAATAGAAAAAACAGTCCTATTTTGTTTTTAACTTCTTTCTGTGATCCATAAAAATTAATGAGTTCATTGCTCTATACTGGAGTTAAAATAAATGCATTCTACGTTTATCCATCTTGCTATTGCTTAAATAAATGTTCTTTCTCTATAAAATTGATATAGAAAATGTTTCTCTTCTCGAAGTCAGCCATATTCCTAGTAGTTATGGGGGGAAATTCTGTTAGTATTTCAGTGTGGCAGGTGTTATTAATATTCAAATAGAAGATTATTAAAGGTCCATCTACCCCCCTACACACACATATCACTCAATTTATCATCAACATCTCCCATCTCCATCTCTATCAGTGTTACCCTCAGCAGCAGAAATTAGGATTTGAATATGACTTAGATGAGAGACAAGAGGCCAGATAGGAAATCCTTATTTGAAAAGGAAGATTTCTTCCATAACACAGACTTGATCTTTTTTGCCAAAATTCACAAAACATCCTTCCAGTAAGGAGTTGAGCCAGATATTCTATAATATTAGGTAGGAATGTCTTTTTTATGGTAGTAGAATATTAAAAAAGGAAATATATATCCTTAATTAAATGCAACTATTGATATAAAAGCCACTCAAGTAAAAGCCAATTGCATTTCTATATAGGAGCAAAAACAATTCAACATGAAATTAAGAAAAAAAGTCCATTTATAATAGCACCAAAAACATAGCATACTTCAGAAATAATGTAACAAAGAAGTGTAAGACTCATACACTGAAAACTACAAGACATGTTGAAAGGAAAAGACCTAAATAAATAGAAAGACATCTTATCAATTAGAAGACAATATTATTAGAATGGCAATATTCCCCATATTGATCTATAGATTCAATGCAAGTCTTATTAAAATCACAGCTAGATTTTTTCCAGAAATTGAAAGGCTGATCCTAAAATTCTTATGGAAATTCAAGGGTCCCAGAAGAGTTAAAACAATCTTGAAAAAGAAAAAAGTTGGAAGACTCATACTTTCTGACTTCAAAATTTGTTACAAAGGTAAATTTGTGGCCAATTAATATTTTCAAAAATGCCAAGACAATTCAATGGGAAAAATAGCCTTTTTAACAACTGATGCTGGGATAACGAAATAGTCATGTGCAAGTTTGAATCCTATTTCACACAACATACGAAACTTGACTCAAAATGACTTGAAAAAAATTGTAAGAGCAAAACTATAAAATTATTAGAAAGAAACAAGTGAAAATATTTGTGACCTTAGATTTGGCAATGGTTTTTTAGTTATAACATCTAAAGTCAAAGCAATTGAAGAAAAAAAAGCAATACATCAGAATTTCAAAATTAAAATTCTTTGTATTTTAAAGAACCCTATCAAGAAAACAAAGGGTCAGCCCACAGAATGGGAAAAAGTATTTGTAAATCACATATTTGATAAAGTCTAATATGTAGGGGACTAAATGATGCAGCCACTTATAGAACCAGTTTGGCAGTTCTCTAGGAGTTTAACATAGAGTGGCCATTGATGGAGCATTTCCAAACCGAATTACACACCGAAGATAAAGAAAAGCATTCGTTTACACAAAAAATTAACACATATACTTATTATGACAATATTCAAAATAGAATTAAAAGTGGAAACAACTCAAAAGTCCTTCAAACTGATGAATTGATAAATGAAATGGAATATCATTCAGCCATTAAAAAGGAATGAAGTATTAATACATGCTGTAACATAGACAAATTTTGAATACTTAATGCTGTCAACAAATTCAGATGGAAAGGGCACATATTGTGATTCCATTACATGAAATGTTTAGAATACGCAGGTCCATAGAGATAGAAGAGGAATTGGTGGTTTTGCCAGGGGCTTGTGGGATTGGGGGGAAGAATGGGAAAATAAGGGTAGAGAGTGACAGCTCATAGGTAGAGCCTTTCTTTGGGGGATGATGGAAATGTTCTGTATTAGTTGTGATTGCACAACCTTATCAACACACTAAAAATCCCTACAGTGCTCTTTTAAAATGGTGAATTTTATGGCAGGTGAATTCTGTTTTAGTTAAAAAAAAATCACTGGAGAATTATATCAAATTACATGTCAATGGAGGAATGTTCTACAAGTGTACATATAAATCTTGCTGTTTAAACAGATGTGCAAATGATTTTCAATTCTGTCCTTTTTTTTCTCTCTTTATCCCTGTCAAAAATTCTGTGAAACAAATGCTCTGGGAATTATGAACTTTTGATATGAAAAACAGACGCTATGCATATTTTTAAAATCAAAAGTAGGAAAAATAATTATGTTAGAAATTGTATAAATACATTTTCCTGAATTTTATCATGATTATGTTATTTGTCACTTCTTTTCTCATTATGAATAAATGTTTGCTAATTTTACATTCTTTTCATCGAATAAATATTTGTCAAAAAGTTTATATGCTTCAGGCCACAACAGAACTGAATGAGAACTCATAAAATTAAGCATACTTTTAATATAGAAATGAAAATAAAAGTATAATTCATAGTCCATAAAACTAAGAATATTTAGTAAACAAATGTCAAAATACTTTACCTCAATAGTAATGTAATAAGTACAAATGGAAAAATAGTCACTACATTTATCCAATTATCCAAAATTAAAAATATGTGCTGCTATTTCTCATGCATTTCTGGAAAAAGTGTTAATTGGTATTAAATGTTTGGAGAGAAATATAACCATAATATCAAAATTCTTACACTATTTCTACTCTTTGATCCAGTAACTCCACTGTGTGAACGTCTCCTTTTTACAGAAAATACCATGAATTGCTTAATCCCTGTATGATTATAATAGCAAAGAGAAGGCTAATCGTGAACTGCCGGCACAGGGAAATTGGGAGGTCTATTTAAAAGAACATTAGGTGGAAACCGAAAATTTTTGAGAGTGTCCATCAACTTGTAAAACATCTAATTTTATCAAGTTGTGATAATATCAAGAGGTAGATGACATAATCATAATGATTTGCAAGATAAAATAGAATACATGACCTAAAAGAGGCTTGTCTTTGGTTGATTATGTTCTTGCTGAATTTCCGTGCTCGCCCTTCCCTTCCAGGCCCTCTTCCTCCCATTCTCCTTCTCCTTCTGCCTCTTCTTCCCTCCTCTTCCTCCTTCCTTCCCATTACCCTTGTGTTGTCCACAGTTCTCCAAATTTTCTGCAGTAAGATACCACTACATCAATAACTTTAGTTTTCGGCATCTTTAAACCTAAGTTGCCCTTTCTGATGAGGATGACAACACCAATTAGAAAGAACCTAGCAGTGCTTTCAGTATATGGCAAAACATGCACCTAGAGCTTGAACCCACCTCAATTTCCAAATAGCTGTGCCATGTTGGACTAGCTGATCGAATTCATGGATTCCACCTTCTTCCTCTATAAAATAGAGCTGGAAAGCTTTGTGTTTTGCTTTTTTTTTTTTTATAGATAATTATTTTTTATTGAAGGGTAGTTGACACACAGTTTTACATTAGTTTCAGGTGTACAACACAGTGATTCAACATTTATATACATGATAATTCTAGGTACCAGCTATCACCATACCAAGTTGTTACAATATTTTGACTCTATTCCTTATGATACATTACATCCCGGTTATTATTTATTTTACAATTGGAAGTGTGTAATTTTTCGTTTATTTGGTTGGTGTTTTTTTGTTTTTTTGTTTTTTTTGTGAGGGCATCTCTCATATTTATTGATCAAATGGTTGGTAACAATAATAAAATTCTGTATAGGGGAGTCAATGCTCAATGCACAATCATTAATCCACCCCAAGCCTAATTTTCGTCAGTCTCCAATCTTCTGAGGCATAACAAACAAGTTCTTACATGGAGAACAAATTCTTAAATGGTGAAAAAGTTACATGGTGAACAGTACTAGGGCAGTCATCACAGAAACTTTCAGTTTTGCTCATGCATTATGAACTATAAACAGCCAGTTCAAATATGAATACTCGTTTGATTTTTATACTTGATTTATATGTGGATACCACATTTCTCTCTTTACTATTATTATTTTTAATAAAATGCTGAAGTGGTAGGTAGATACAAGATAAAGGTAGAAAACATAGTTTAGTGTTGTAAGAGAGCAAATGTAGATGATCAGGTATGTGCCTGTAGACTATGTGTTAATCCAAGCTAGACAAGGGCAATAAAACATCCATGGATGCAGAAGATTTCTCTCAGAACAGAGGGGATGAGGTTCTAAGCCTCACCTCTGTTGATCCCCAATTTCTCACCTGATGGGCCCCCTGCAACTGTGCCTGTCTTAGGTTGTTCCACCCTTGAGGAATCTTACCCGTCTCTGGCTAACCAGTCAACTTCCGGAGCCATACAGGGAAATGTTAAGTTGGTAAGTGAGAGAGAAGCCTTATTGTTTGAAAAGGTTAGCTTTTTACTTCTTTGCATATTTATGCCCTGTAGCTTCTATGCCCAGCATCTGTCTTGAGGTATCTTTACCACTTGGAAGAATTATGATACTTGGTAAATTTGATATGAGACACGAATTCTATTTAAGGGTTGTAATTAGGAAGGAAGAAGAAAAGCTATAGAAGTAGCAGGCGGAAGAAAACATGGGAAGATTGATTATTTCTTTGACATATCTTCTTGTATATTAACTTCAGCATGTATAGGTTTTAAACTACTAATTAAATTGCGCACGCACATTAACATAATAGGAGTATAGTTACATAACCAAAGCATACCTGTAATTACCATCCAACTCCAGTGAAACCAAGAAAACCAGTTAGGCACCTTAGGCATTTGTGAAAACTTATCTGTGATATGGTGGATATTGTCCAACTGAACTTGAACAGTCTGAGAGAAATCAGACAAATTAAAACAACCCATTCCTGGGGACTGTTCACATCCCATATGTTCTTTTAACAGTAAATAGTCTGTAGTTGTAAGATTTTGGAGCACAACAATTTGCACTTCTCCTAATTCTTGGTTGAGTTCCAACAGTATAGATCCAGTCAAATTTGTTGTTTTACTGTATGCACAGGCCAGCTTAGATATCTCCTTCCTCATTCCCATGGCAAGTCCAGGAACTGGTGGGATGAGTGCATCTACAGCTGTAGCAGTGCGTGGATCTTTGTTGGGGTTTTTTGATGATCATCTTCTGGCATGAATCTTCCAGAGAGTGCTGATGTTGGAAGTTCTTTTTCATATCGTATCTTAGTTCATTTTCGGGGTAGCCCAATTAGGCTTTGATTCTCTGTATAAACACAAACAGACCCTTTGCTTACACTTTTATATGCCCTTTATTACTCTTGTGTAGAACTCATTGGAGGTTACCACACAGGAACTGCCCTTTTTTTTTTTTGGTATCACTAATCTACACTTACATGACGAATGTTATGTATACTAGGCTCTCCCCTATACCAGGTCCCCCAATAAACCCCTTTACAGTCACTGTCCATCAGCATAGCAAAATGTTGTAGAATCACTACTTGCCTTCTCTGTGTTGTACAGCCCTCCCTTTTCTCCTACCCCCCATGCATGCTAATCTTAATACCCCCCTACTTCTCCCCCCCTTATCCCTCCCTACCCACCCATCCTCCCCAGTCCCTTTCCCTTTGGTACCTGTTAGTCCATTCTTGAGTTCTGTGATTCTGCTGCTGTTTTGTTCCTTCAGATTCCACAGATGAGTGAAATCATTTGGTATTTCCCTTTCTCCGCTTGGCTTGTTTCACTGAGCATAACACCCTCCAGCTCCATCCATGTTGCTGCAAATGGTAGGATTTGCCCTTTTCTTATGTCTGAGTAGTATTCCATTGTGTTTATGTACCACATCTTCTTTATCCATTCATCTATTGATGGACATTTAGGTTGCTTCCAAATCTTGGCTATTGTAAATAGTGCTGCAATAAACATAGGGGTGCATTGGTCATTCTCAAACTTGATTGCTGCATTCGTAGGGTAAATTCCTAGGAGTGCAATTCCTGGGTCAAATGGTAAGTCTGTTTTGAGCATTTTGATGTACCTCCATACTGCTTTCCACAATGGTTGAACTAACTTACATTCCCACCAGCAGTGTAGGAGGGTTCCCCTTTCTCCACAGCCTCGCCAACATTTGTTGTTGTCTGTCTTTTGGATGGCTGCCATCCTTACTGGTGTGAGGTGATACCTCATTGTAGTTTTAATTTGCATTTCTCTGATAATTAGTGATGTGGAGCATCTTTTCATGTGTCTGTTGGCCATCTGTATTTCTTTTTTGGAGAACTGTCTGTTCAGTTCCTCTGCCCATTTTTTAATTGGGTTATTCGTTTTTTGTTTGTTGAGGCATGTGAACTCTTTATATATTTTGGATGTCAAGCCTTTATCGGATCTGTCATTTTCAAATATATTCTCCCATACTGTAGGGTTCCTTTTTGTTCTATTGATGGTGTCTTTTGCTGTACAGAAGCTTTTCAGCTTAATATAGTCCCACTTGTTCATTTTTGCTGTTGTTTTCCTTGCCCAGGGAGCTATGTTCAAGAAGAGGTCACTCATGTTTATGTCTAAGAGGTTTTTGCCTATGTTTTCTTCCAAGAGATTAATGGTTTCATGGCTTACATTCAGGTCTTTGATCCATTTTGAGTTTACTTTTGTATATGGGGTTAGACAATGGTCCAGTTTCATTCTCCTACATGTAGCTGTCCAGTTTTGCCAGCACCATCTGTTGAAGAGACAGTCATTTCGCCATTGTATGTCCATGGCTCCTTCATGAAATATTAATTGACCATATATGTCTGGGTTAATGTCTGGATTCTCTAGTCTGTTCCATTGGTTTGTGGCTCTGTTCTTGTGCCAGTACCAAATTGTCTTGATTACTATTGCTTTATAGTAGAGCTTGAAGTTGGGGAGTGAGATCCCCCCTACTTTATTCTTCTTTCTCAGGATTGCTTTGGCTATTCGGGGTCTTTTGTGGTTCCATATGAATTTTTGAATTATTTGTTTCAGTTCATTGAAGAATGTTGCTGGTAATTTGATAGGGATTGCATCGAATCTGTATATTGCTTTGGGCAGGATGGCCATTTTGATGATATTAATTCTTCCTAGCCACAAGCATGGGATGAGTTTCCATCTGTTCAAGTCCCCTTTAATTTCTCTTAAGAATGACTTGTAGTTTTCAGAGTATAAGTCTTTCACTTCTTTGGTTAGGTTTATTCCTAGGTATTTTATTTTTTGATGCAATTGTGAATGGAGTTGTTTTCCTGATTTCTCTTTCTGTTGGTTCTTTGTTACTGTATAGGAAAGCCACAGATTTCTGTGTGTTGATTTTGTATCCTGCAACTTTGCTGTATTCCAATATCAGTTCTAGTAGTTTTTGGGTGGAGTCTTTAGGGTTTTTTATGTACAGTATCATGTCATCTGCAAATAGTGACAGTTTAAATTCTTCTTTGCCAATCTGGATTCTTTGTATTTTTTTGTTTTGTCTGATTGCCGTGGCTAGGACCTCCAGTACTATGTTAAATAACAGTGGGGAGAGTGGGCATCCCTGTCTAGTTCCCGATCTCAGCGGAAATGCTTTCAGCTTCTCGCTATTCAATATAATGTTGGCTGTGGGTTTTTCATAGATGGCCTTTATTATGTTGAGGTACTTGCCCTCTATTCCCATTTTGCTGAGAGTTTTTATCATGAATGGATGTTGAACTTTGTCAAATGCTTTTTCAGCATCTATGGAGATGATCATGTGGTTTTTGTCTTTCTTTTTGTTGATGTGGTGGATGATGTTGATGGACTTTCGAATGTTGTACCATCCTTGCATCCCTGAGATGAATCCCACTTGGTCATGTTGTATGATCCTTTTAATGTATTTTTGAATTCGGTTTACTAATATTATGTTGAGTATTTTTGCATCTATGTTCATCAGGGATATTGGTCTGTAGTTTTCTTTTTTGGTGGTGTCTTTGCCTGATTTTGGTATTAGGGTGATGTTAGCTTCATAGAATGAGTTTGGGAGTATCCCCTCCTCCTCTATTTTTTGGAAAACTTTAAGGAGAATGGGTACTATGTCTTCCCTGTATGTCTGATAAAATTCCGAGGTAAATCCATCTGGCCCGTGGGTTTTGTTCTTTGGTAGTTTTTTTTTTTTTTTTGAAAGGACACATTTTTTATTTTAAACTCAACCCTGGGACGAAGTTATCTCCAAGAATGTGGGTCAAATAAAAGAGGGGAAATGGCTTTTCTTGCCATATCCTTTTTTTTTTTAGTTTTTTTTTTGTTTTTGTTTTTGTTTTTTTATTGAAGGGTAGTTGACAACAGTATTGCATTACATTAGTTTCAGGTGTACAACACAGTGATTCAGCGTTTATATACATGATAATTCTAGGTACCAGGTATCACCATACCAAGTTGTTACAATATTTTGACTATATTCCTTATGCTATACATTACATCCCGATTACTTATTTATTTTACAATTCGAAGTGTGTTTATATATATATATTTTGTGAGGGCATCTCTCATATTTATTGATCAAATAGTTGTTAACCACAATAAATTTCTGTATAGGGGGGTCAATACTCAATGCACAATCATTAATCCACCCCAAGCCTAATTTTCATCAGTCTCCAATCTTCTGATGCATAATGAACAAATTCTTACATGGAGTACAAATTCTTATATAGTGAATAAGTTACATGGTGAGCAGTACAAGGGCAGTCATCACAGAAACTTTCGGTTTTGCTCATGCATTATGAACTATACACAGTCAGTTCAAATATGAATACTCATTTGATTTTTAAACTTGATTTATATGTGGATACCACATTTCTCTATTATTATTATTTTTAATAAAATGCTGAAGTGGTAGGTAGATACGAGATAAAGGTAGAAAACAGAGTTTAGTGTTGTAAGAGAGCAAATGTAGATGATCAGGTGTGTGCCTGTAGACTATGTGTTAATCCGAGCTAGACGAGGGCAATAAACATCCATGTATGCAGAAGATTTCTCTCAGAACATGAGGGGGGAGGTTCTAAGCCTCACCTCTGCTGCTCCCCATTTTCTCACCAGATGGCCCCCTGCGACTGTGCCTGTCTTAGGTTGTTCCTCCCTTGAGGAATCTTACCCGTCTCTGGCTAACCAGCCATCTTCCGGGGCCATACAGGGAAATGTTAAGTTGGTAAGTGAGAGAGAAGCCTTATTGTTTGAAAAGGTTAGCTTTTTACTTCTTTGCATATTTATGTCCTGTGGCTTCTATGCCGAGCATTTGTCTTGAGGTGTCTTTACCACTTGGAAGAATTATGATACTCGGTAAATTCGACATGTGGCATGAGTTCTATTTAAAGGTTGTGATTAGGTAGGAAGAAAAAAAGCTATAGAAGTAGCAGGCAGAAGAAAACCTGGGAAGATTGATTATTTCTTTGACATATCTTCTTGTAGAGTAACTTCAGCATGGATAGGTTTTAAACTACTAATTAAATTGTGCACACACATTAACATAATAGGAATATAGTTACCTAACCAAAGCATACCTGTAATTACCAGCCATCTCCAGTGAAACCAGGAAAACCAGTTAGGCACCTTAGGCATTTGTGAAAACTTATCTATGATATGGTGGATATTGTCCGACTGAACTTAAACAGTCTGAGAGAATTCAGATAAACTAGAACAACCCATTCCTGGGGACTGTTCACATCCCATATGTTCTTTTAACGATAAATAGTCTGTGGTTGTAAAATTTTGGAGTGCTACAATTTGCACTTCCCCTAATTCTTGGTTGAGTTCCAACAGTATAGATCCAGTCCAATTTTTGTTTTACTGTATGCACAGGCCAGCTTAGATATCTCCTTCCTCATTCCCATGGCAAGTCCAGGAACCGGTGGGATGAGTGCATCTACAGCTGTAGCAGTGCGTGGATCTTTATTGGGGTTTTTTGATGATCATCTTCTGGCATGAATCTTCCAGAGAGTGCTGATGTTGGAAGTTCTTTTTCATATCGTATCTTAGTTCATTTTTGGGGTAGCCAAATTAGGCTTTGATCCTCTGTATAAACACAAACAGACCCTATGCCTACACTTTCATATGCCCTTTATACCATTGTGTAGAACTCCCTGGAGGTTACCACACAGGAACTGCTTTTTTTTTTTTTTTGTTATCATTAATCTATACTTACATGATAAATATTATGTTTATTAGGCTCTCCCCTATACCCGGTCCACCCTATAAACCCCTTTACAGTCACTGTCCATCAGCATAGCAAAATATTGTAGATTCACTACTTGTCTTCTCTGTGTTGTACAGCCCTCCCCTTTCTCCTACCCCCCCCCATGCATGTTAATCTTAATACCCCCTTCTTCTTCCCCCCCTTATCCCTCCCTACCCACCCATCCTCCCCAGTCCCTTTCCCTTTGGTACCTGTTAGTCCATTCTTGAGTTCTGTGATTCTGCTGCTGTTTTATACCTTCAGTTTTTCCTTTGTTCTTATACTCCACAGATGAGTGAAATCATTTGGTATTTCTCTTTCTCTGCTTGCCTGTTTCACTGAGCATAATACCCTCCAGCTCCATCCATGTTGCTGCAAATGGTAGGATTTGCCCTTTTCTTATGGCTGAGTAGTATTCCATTGTGAATACATACCACATCTTCTTTATCCATTCATCTATCGATGGACATTTAGGTTGCTTCCAATTCTTGGCTATTGTAAATAGTGCTGCGATAAACATAGGGGTACATTGGTCTTTCTCATACCTGATTGCTGCATTCTTAGGGTAAATTCCTAGGAGTGCAATTTCTGGGTCAAATGGTATGTCTGTTTTGAGCATTTTGATGTACCTCCATACTGCTTTCCACAATGGTTGAATAAGTTTACATTTCCACCAGCAGTGTAGGAGGGTTCCCCTTTCTCCACAGCCTCGCCAACATTTGTTGTTGTTTGTCTTTTGGATGGCAGCCATCCTTACTGGTGTGAGGAGATACCTCATTGTAGTTTTAATTTGCATTTCTCTGATAATTAGCGATGTGGAGCATCTTTTCATCTGTCTGTGGGACATCTGTATTTCTGTTTTGGAGAACCATCTGTTCAGTTCCTTTGCCCATTTTTTAATTGGGTTATTTGTTTTTTGTTTGTTGAGGCGTGTGAGCTCTTTATATATTCTGGACGTCAAGCCTTTATCGGATGTGTCATTTTCAAAGATATTCTCCCATACTGTAGGGTTCCTTTTTTTTTCTATTGATGGTGTCTTTTGCTGTACAGAAGCTTTTCAGCTTAATATAGTCCCACTTGTTCATTTTTGCTGTTGTTTTCCTTGCCCGGGGAGATATGTTCAAGAAGAGGTCACTCATGTTTATGTCTAAGAGGTTTGTGCCTATGTTTTCTTCCAAGAGTTTAATGGTTTCATGACTTACATTCAGGTCTTTGATCCATTTTGAGTTTACTTTTGTATATGGGGTTAGACAATGGTCCAGTTTCATTCTCCTACATGTAGCTGTCCAGTTTTGCCAGCACCATCTGTTGAAGAGACTGTCATTTCGCCATTGTATGTCCATGGTTCCTTTATCAAATATTAATTGACCATATATGTCTGGGTTAATGTCTGGATTCTCTAGTCTGTTCCATTGGTCTGTGGCTCTGTTCTTGTGCCAGTACCAAATTGTCTTGATTACTATGGCTTTATAATAGAGCTTGAAGTTGGGGAGTGAGTTCCCCCCTACTTTATTCTTCTTTCTCAGGATTGCTTTGGCTATTCGGGGTCTTTTGTGGTTCCATATGAATTTTTGAATTATTTGTTCCAGTTCATTGAAGAATGTTGCTGGTAGTTTCATAGGGATTGCATCAAATCTGTATATTGCTTTGGGCAGGATGGCCATTTTGACGATATTAATTCTTCCTAGCCATGAGCATGGGATGTGTTTCCATCTGTTAGTGTCCCCTTTAATTTCTTTTAAGAGTGACTTGTAGTTTTCAGAATATAAGTCTTTCACTTCTTTGGTTAGGTTTATTCCTAGGTATTTTATTTTTTCTGATGCAATTGTGAATGGAGTTGTTTTCCTGATTTCTCTTTCTGCTGGTTCATTGTTGGTATATAGGAAAGCCACAGATTTCTGTGTGTTGCTTTTGTATCCGGCAACTTTGCTGTATTCCGATATCAGTTCTAGTAGTTCTGGGGTGGAGTCTTTAGGGTTTTTTATGTACAGTATCATGTCATCTGCAAATAGTGACAGTTTGACTTCTTCTTTGCCAATCTGGATTCCTTGTATTTTTTTGTTTTGTCTGATTGCCGTGGCTAGGACCTCCAGTACTATGTTAAATAATAGTGGGGTGAGTGGGCATCCCTGTCTAGTTCCCGATCTCAGCGGAAATGCTTTCAGCTTCTCACTGTTCAATATAATGTTGGCTGTGGGTTTTTCATAGATGGCCTTTATTATGTTGAGGTACTTTCCCTCTATTTCCATTTTGCTGAGAGTTTTTATCATGAATGGATGTTGAACTTTGTCAAATGCTTTTTCAGCATCTATGGAGATGATCATGTGGTTTTTGTCTTTCTTTTTGTTGATGTGGTGGATGATATTGATGGACTTTCGAATGTTGTGCCATCCTTGCATCCCTGGGATGAATCCCACTTGGTCATGGTGAACGATGGTTTTGATGTATTTTTGAATTCGGTTTGCTAAAATTTTCTTGAGTATTTTTGCGTCTACATTCATCAGGGATATTGGTCTGTAGTTTTCTTTTTTGGTGGTGTCTTTGCCTGGTTTTGGTATTAGGGTGATGTTAGCTTCATAGAATGAGTTTGGGAGTATCCCCTCCTCTTCTATTTCTTGGAAAACTTTAAGGAGAATGGGTATTATGTCTTCCCTGTATGTCTGATAAAATTCCGAGGTAAATCCATCTGGCCTGGGGGTTTTGTTCTTTGGTAGTTTTTTGATTACCGCTTCAATTTCATTGCTGGTAATTGGTCTGTTTAGATTTTCTGTTTCTTTCTGGGTCAGTCTTGGAAGGTTGTATTTTTCTAGGAAGTTGTCCATTTCTCCTAGGTTTCCCAGCTTGTTAGCATATAGGTTTTCATAGTAGTCTCTAATAATTCTTTGTATTTCTGCTGGGTCTGTCGTGATTTTTCCTTTCTCATTTCTGATACTGTTGATTTGTGTTGACTCTCTTTTCCTCTTAATAAGTCTGGCTAGAGGCTTATCTATTTTGTTTATTTTCTCGAAGAACCAGCTCTTGGTTTCATTGATTTTTGCTATTGTTTTATTCTTCTCAATTTTATTTATTTCTTCTCTGATCTTTATTATGTCCCTCCTTCTGCTGACCTTAGGCCTCATTTGTTCTTCTTTTTCCAATTTCGATAGTTGTGACATTAGACCGTTCATTTGGGATTGCTCTTCCTTTTTTAAATATGCTTGGATTGCTATATACTTTCCTCTTAAGACTGCTTTTGCTGTGTCCCACAGAAGTTGGGGCTTAGTGTTGTTGTTGTCATTTGTTTCCATATATTGCTGGATCTCCATTTTGATTTGGTCATTGATCCATTGATTATTTAGGAGCGTGTTGTTTAGCCTCCATGTGTTTGTGAGCCTTTTTGCTTTCTTTGAACAGTTTATTTCTAGTTTAATGCCTTTGTGGTCTGAAAAGTTGGTTGGTAGGGTTTCAGTCTTTTGGAATTTACTGAGGCTCTTTTTGTGTCCTAGTATGTGGTCTATTCTGGAGAATGTTCCATGTGCACTTGAGAAGAATGTGTATCCTGTTGCTTTTGGATGTAGAGTTCTGTAGATGTCTATTAGGTCCATCTGTTCTAGTGTGTTGTTCAGTGCCTCTGTGTCCTTACTTATTTTCTGTCTGGTGGATCTGTCCTTTGGAGTGAGTGGTGTGTTGAAGTCTCCTAGAATGAATGCATTGCATTCTATTTCCTCCTTTAGTTCTATTAATATTTGTTTCAGGTATGTTGGTGCTCCTGTGTTGGGTGCATATATATTTATAATGGTTATATCCTCTTGATGGACTGAGCCCTTTATCATTATGTAGTGTCCTTCTTTGTCTTTTGTTACTTTCTTTATTTTGAAGTCTGTTTTGTCTGATACCAGAATTGCAACACCTGCTTTCTTCTCTCTGTTGTTTGCTTGAAATATCTTTTTCCATCCCTTGACTTTAAGTCTGTGCGCGTCTTTGGGTTTGAGGTGAGTCTCTTGTAAGCAGCATATGGATGGATCTTGCTTTTTTATCCATTCTATTACTCTGTGTCTTTAGATTGGTGCATTCAGTCCATTTACATTTAGGGTGATTATTGAAAGGTATGAATTTATTGGCATTGCAGGCTTTTAGTTTGTGGTTACCAAAGGTTTAGGGTTAGCTTCTTTACTATCTTACTGTCTAACTTAACTCGCTTGTTGAGCTATTATAAACACAGTCTGATGATTCTTTATTTCTCTCCCTTCTTATTCCTCCTCCTCCCTTCTTCATATGTTGGGTGTTTTGTTGTGTGCTCTTTTTAGGAGTGCTCCCATCTAGAGCAGTCCCTGTAGGATGCCCTGTAGAGGTGGTTTGTGGGAGGCAAATTCCCTCAACTTTTGCTTGTCTGGGAATTGTTTAATCCCTCCTTCATATTTAAATGATATTCGTGCTGGATACAGTAGTCTTGTTTCGAGGCCCTTCTGTTTCATTGCATTAAGTATATCATGCCATTCTCTTCTGGCCTGTAGGGTTTCTGTTGAGAAGTCTGATGATAGCCTGATGGGTTTTCCTTTGTAGGTAACCTTTTTTTTCTCTCTGGCTGCCTGTAATACTTTGTCCTTGTCTTTGATCTTTGCCATTTTAATTATTATGTGTCTTGGTGTTGCCCTCCTTGGATCCCTTGTCATGAGAGTTCTGTGTACCTCTGTGGTCTGAGAGGCCATTTCTTCCCCTAGTTTGGGGAAATTTTCAGCAATTATTTCTTCAAAGACATTTTCTATCCCCTTTTCTCTCTCTACTTCTTCTGGAATACCTATGATTCTTATATTGTTCCTTTTCATTTGGTCACTCAGCTCTCTTAAGATTTTTTCATTCCTGGAGATCCTTTTATCTCTCTCTGCATCAGCTTCTCTGCGTTCCTGTTCTCTGTTTTCTAGTCCATTAATGGTCTCTTGCATCTCGTCCATTCTGTTTTGAAGTCCTTCCAGAGCTTGTTTTATTTCTGAATTCTCCTTCCTTAGTTCTTGCATATTTCTCTGCAAGTCCATCAGCATGGTTATGACTTTTGTTTTGAATTCTTTTTCAGGAAGACTGGTTAAATCTATCTCCCCAGGTTCCTTCTCAGGGGAAGATGTAGCAGATGCTGAAACTGTCTGGGTTAGTCTTGTCTGGATCATATTTTTTTGCCTTTTCATGTTGACAGGTGCTATTGGCTGTCAGCTGGGAGGGCCAAACTTTTCACTTGTTACTGGCCTTTCTTTACTGGGATAGCTGCGACCCCTAGTGGCTTGTGTTGGGTAATTGCGTGTAGGCTGGGTCTTTGTGTCTTGCCTGACAGATATGGATGGATCTCCCTTTCTGTGGGCGGGGTTTGCCTTAGGCTGTTTCTCTGCTTTCGCAGCACCTGGAGGGGTAATGGATGGGGGGGGCTATTTGGTTGTTTACCTCCGTGAGGGGTCTCAGAGCTGTTGCCCAGGGGGTTAGTGCGCCCGGTTTTCCCTGTAATTTCCATCTGCTGTACTGTGGCCTGTGTTATTTCTGTCTAGCTGTTAAGTCCCTGTCCCTTTAAGACTTTCAAAAAGCCCCCGCTTTTCTTTGTCACAGGGGCATCAGCTTCGGCACCTGCTCAGAGGTCTTACTCCCTGTTCCCCCAGTATCCAGGGCCCCCTGGGCACGTACTGTGTCTGCGCTCTGGCCCGGATGGCGGGGGCTGGGTGCTCAGCAGTCCTGGGCTCCGTCTCCCTCCCGCGCTGCCTATTCTTCTCCCGCCGGGAGCTGGGGGGAGGGGCGCTCGGGTCCCGCCGGGCCGGGGCTTGTATCTCACCCCTTTCACCAGGCGCTGGGTTCTCGCTGGTGGAGCTGCAGTCTGGCCACTGTCCTGCGTCTTCTGGTCTCTCTTTTAGGGCTAGTTGTGTTTGTTGTATTTTCAAAAGTATATATGTTTTTGGGAGGAGATTCCCACTGTCCTACTCACGCTGCCATGTTGGCTCCACCTCCATGGTAGTTTTTTGATTACCGCTTCAATTTCGTTGCTGGTAATTGGTCTGTTTAGATTTTCTGTTTCTTTCTGGGTCAGTCTTGGAAGGTTGTATTTTTCTAGGAAGTTGTCCATTTCTCCTAGGTTTCCCAGCTTGTTAGCATATAGGTTTTCCTAGTAGTCTCTAATAATTCTTTGTATTTCTGTGGGGTCTGTCGTGATTTTTCCTTTCTCATTTCTGATACTGTTGATTTGTGTTGACTCTCTTTTCCTCTTAATAGGTCTGGCTAGAGGCTTATCTATTTTGTTTTCTTTCTCGAAGAACCAGCTCTTGGTTTCATTGATTTTTGCTATTGTTTTATTCCTCTCAATTTTATTTCTTCTCTGATCTTTATTATGTCCCTCCTTCTGCTGACCTTAGGCCTCATTTGTTCTTCTTTTTCCAATTTCGATAGTTGTGACATTAGACCGTTCATTTGGGATTGCTCTTCCTTTTTTAAATATGCTTGGATTGCTATATACTTTCCTCTTAAGACTGCTTATGCTGTGTCCCACAGAAGTTGGGGCTTAGTGTTGTTGTTGTCATTTGTTTCCATATATTGCTGGATCTCCATTTTGATTTGGTCATTGATCCATTGATTATTTAGGAGCATGTTGTTAAGCCTCCATGTGTTTGTGAGCCTCTTTGCTTTCTTTGTACAGTTTATTTCTAGTTTTATGCCTTTGTGGTCTGAAAAGTTGGTTGGTAGGAATTCAATCTTTTGGAATTTACTGAGGCTCTTTTTGTGTCCTAGTATGTGGTCTATTCTGGAGAATGTTCCATGTGCACTTGAGAAGAATGCGTATCTTGTTGCTTTTGGATGTAGAGTTCTGTAGATGTCTATTAGGTCCATCTGCTCTACTGTGTTGTTCAGTGCTTCCGTGTCCTTACTTATTTTCTGCCCAGTGGATCTATCCTTTGGGGTGAGTGGTGTGTTGAAGTCTCCTAGAATGAATGCATTGCAGTCTATTTCCCCCTTTAGTTCTGTTAGTATTTGTTTCACATATGCTGGGGCTCCTTTGTTGGGTGCATATATAGTTAGAATGGTTATATCCTCTTGTTGGACTGAGCCCTTTATCATTATGTAGTGTCCTTCTTTATCTCTTGTTACTTTCTTTGTTTTGAAGTCTATTTTGTCTGATATTAGTACTGCAACCCCTGCTTTCTTCTCTCTGTTGTTTGCCTGAAATATGTTTTTCCATCCCTTGACTTTTAGTCTGTACATGTCTTTGGGTTTGAGGTGAGTTTCTTGCAAGCAGCATATAGATGGGTCTTGCTTTTTTATCCATTTTATTACTCTGTGTCTTTTGATTGGTGCATTCAGTCCATTAACATTTAGGGTGACTATTGAAAGATATGTACTTATTGCCATTGCAGGCTTTAAATTCTTGGTTACCAAAGGTTCAAGGTTAGCCTCTTTAGTATCTTACTGCTTAACTTAGCTCGCTTATTGAGCTGTTATATACACTGTCTGGAGATTCTTTTCTTCTCTCCCTTCTCATTCCTCCTCCTCCATTCTTCATATGTTGGGTGTTTTGTTCTGTGCTCTTTCTAGGAGTGCTCCCATCTAGAGCAGTCCCTGTAAGATGTCCTGTAGGGGTGGTTTGTGGGAAGCAAATTTCCTCAGCTTTTGTTTGTCTGGGAATTGTTTAATCCCACCATCATATTTAAATGATAGTCGTGCTGGATACAGTATCCTTGGTTCAAGGCCCTTCTGTTTCATTGCATTAAATATATCATGCCATTCTCTTCTGGCCTGTAGGGTTTCTGTTGAGAAGTCTGATGTTAGCCTGATGGGTTTTCCTTTATAGGTGACCTTTTTCTCTCTAGCTGCCTTTAAAACTCTTTCCTTGTCCTTGATCTTTGCCATTTTAATTATTATGTATCTTGGTGTTGTCCTCCTTGGATCCTTTCTGTTGGAGGTTCTGTGTATTTCCGTGGTCTGATTATTTCCTCCCCCAGTTTGGGGAAGTTTTCAGCAATTATTTCTTCCAAGATACTTTCCATCCCTTTTCCTCTCTCTTCTTCTTCTGGTATCCCTATAATACGGATATTGTTCCTTTTTGATTGGTCACACAGTTCTCTTAATATTGTTTCATTCCTGTGGATCCTTTTATCTCTCTCTATGTCAGCTTCTATGCATTCCTGTTCTCTGGTTTCAATTCTGTCAATGGCCTCTTGCACCCTTTCCATTCTGTTTATAAAACCTTCCAGAGTTTGTTTCATTTCTGTAATCTCCTCTCTGGCATCTGTGATCTCCCTCCGGACTTCATCCCATATCTTTTGTGTATTTCTCTGCATCTCTGTCAGCATGTTTATGATTTTTATTTTGAATTCTTTGTCAGGAAGACTGGTTAGGTCTGTCTCCTTCTCTGGTGTCTCTGTGATCTTTGTCTGCCTGTAATTTCGCCTTTTCATGGTGATAGGAATAGTTTGCAGAGCTGGGACGAGTGACGGCTGGAAGGACTTCCTTTCTTGTTGGTTTGTGGCCCTCCTCTCCTGGGAGAACAGCGACCTCTAGTGGCTTGTGCTGCGCAGCTGCGCGCAGACAGGGTTTCTGCTTCCTGCCCGGCTGCTATGGAGTTAATCTCCGCTGTTGCTGTGGGCGTGGCCTGGCTCGGGCAGCTGCTCCAAAATGGTGGAGTCGCGTTGGAGCAGGAGCTGCTGGGAGGCTATTTATCTCCGTAAGGGGCCTCCCTGCTCCCTGCAGCCCAGGGGTTAGGGTGCCCAGAGATCCCGGATTCCCTACCTCTGGATTAAGTGACCCGCCCTGCCCTTTAAGACTTCCAAAAAGCACCCGCCAAAACAAAACAACAACCACAAAAAAAAAAAAAAAAAAATTTTTTTAAATTAATTAAATAAATAAATAAATAAAAATGTCCACTCGTTTTTCTTTATTCTCCGGCACCAGCCTCAGGCCTCTGCTCACCGGTCTTTCTGCCCTGTTTCCCTAGTATTGGGGTCCCTATCCCTTTAAGACTTCCAAAAAGCGCTCGCCAAAACAAAAGAGGAAAAAAAAAAGAAAAAAATGGCCGCTTGCTTTTCTTATGTCCTCCGGCGCCAGGCCTCCGGTGCCTGCTCACTGTTCTTGCTGCCCTGTTTTCCCAGTATCGAGGGCCCTGCACTCTGGCCCGGATGGCTGGGGCTGGGTGTTCGGCAGTCCTGGGCTCCGTCTCCCTCCCGCTCTGCCTGCTCTTCTCCCGCCGGGAGCTGGGGGGAGGGGCGCTCGGCTCCCGCGGGGCCGGGGCTTGTATCTTACCCCCTTCGCGAGGCGCTGGGTTCTCTCAGGTGTGGATGTGGTCTGGATATTGTCCTGTGTCCTCTGGTCTTTATTCTAGGAAGGGTTGTCTTTGTTATATTTTCATAGATATATGTGGTTTTGGGAGGAGATTTCCCCTGCTCTACTCACTCCGCCATCTTGGCTCCACCTCCTGCTTTTTTTTTTTTAAATCTAAGTAATGCATGAGAAAGCACAGGGTAAAAATTTAAATTTCTGTATTTTTTATTGCTTACTTTGGGCCTTGATAAAAATTTTCTATGAGAAAAACACAGAAATATTAGAAAACGCTGAAAAAAAAAGGACACCACATACAAAGATAGAAAGTTTTTAAGGCATATGTTGAAAGAAAAAAGATCCCTCCCAAATAAAAGCTGTCTGATAGATAAGAAAGGAAACTTCCATAAAGTTAACCAAATTACATAAACACATTTTTCTTCCTGATTCCAGAGGCCATCTTGTGAAAGAGGCAGAGAGAAAGCTCTGTGCTCTGCAGAGGTCACACGGTTTAGTCTTCCCAGCTGGGGCTGCAGCTAACACTTGGCCAGGGGCAGATAACCAAACACTAGGTCATGGGGCATAGGAGATTTAGTGGTAAGGGTAAGAATTTTATTTCATCATTGGCATCCATTTTCCAGTAACTTGACACTGTTCCCAACAGACGTCAACAAAGCATCTGCTCTGTTGACAGCATGAGCAGCTTGACATTTCTTCTGAGGAATGAACTATCATGGTTCTTGGAAGGCATGATAGAGCCCGGCAGGAAGCCCCATAGCTTTGGGCCACCTCCGCAAACTGCCTCCTATATCATGGATACAACTACATTAATATTTTTCTCTTAATAACTAACTGAAGGGCTAAGCTACAGCCAGTTTCTAATACCAAATGTGCTCTAGTCATGGTTTCCAAGACTCCACATTGGTAGCAGAAGATGAGGGAAGAGCTTTCTTCAAAAGCATGCATGTCTAGTGTAGGCCTGCAGTGAACATGATCCAGACAGAGTTGATCATGTTTTTAATCACATTTTCTCACTACTAAGACAGGTTTTGGATTACTATATTGCTATTTCTTGAAAAAAAAATTTGCATCAGATATTTATGGGAAAAACTACATAACCATGGAAGAATGTAGTATAATGAAAAATAAACCTGCCTTGCACTCCCGGATTCTAGGATATACTACAAAGTTAACCAGTGTGATCAAGGTCTTATGGATCTTGTAATCAACACTTACAGACCTACAGCACGTTTTTTCTTAATGACTGCTCTCCATTCCATTGCCTATTTTCTATACTGTGTGGTATTTATTTTATACCTAATACTATACTGATAAAGTTACTACAATAAACATCCTCACACATTCATGAAAATACAACAGAATTTAGCTAACAGCCTGGAGTCTGGAATCAAACTATCTAAGATCAAATTTGAGCTCTTTTTTTTTTTTTTTTAACTAGCTTCGATGTTGGACAAGTCACTTCACCTTAATTTGTTTTAGTTTCCTCCTAAGTAAAATGGGATAATAACGGTACTGGTTTCATATAGCTTGTGAGGGTAAAATGAGTTGATGAGTAGATATGTAAGTGGAATATCTAGACCAGTATAGATATCCATTTTAAAAGTTATCACCTATTCCTATTCTCACCAACAGAATATGAAAGAGCCAGTTTTCATTCATCCTAACAGAATATTCTAACATATACATAACTTTTGCCATCCTAACAGGAAGAAAAGTGCATTTCATTGTTTTAAATTTCATTTTAAATTATGGGGGAGATAAAAATATTTATATGTGTATGCACCATTTTCTTTGATTTCCTGGCCAGCTCTACTCCTATTTTCCTCTCCATATTTACCATTTTGTTGGTCATCATTTTCATACTGATTTACAGAAGTCTTTTATATCTTAATGAACTTAATCTATGGTCAATAATATATATGGCAAACATATTCCCCTCAGTTTGTTGTTTATCTGTTGACTTTGATTTTGACATTCACATTGGGTAAAGATTTAAAAAATACCTACTTTAAGAAAGTCAAGTCAAATTTATCAGTATTTTTATTTATGACTTCTGAGTTTTTCATCTGCTTTTCATCCTCTTTCAGCTGAATGGAACAGAAAACCCCAGGGAAAATCATCCTATTTGGACATTCAATTTGTTTTAGAGGTGGTTCTGTAGATCAGTGGGGAAGAGCTATTTTGCCAAAGGGAAATGGGATATCCATTAAAAAAAAAAAAAAAACAAGTTTGGCCCTTCATCACAATACACACAAAGTCAAATTCTGGGAGACTGTATATCTATATGTGAAAGTCACAACTTTCAGAAGATCATCTGTGAGCATTTCTTCATGCATGACCTTGTGATGAGAAAATGAAATGAAAGAAATTGAAAATCACTAACCATAAAGGAAAGATTGATAAATTCACCTGCCAAAAGTAAAACCTTACCTTCATCAAAAGGTATATGTAAGAGAACAAAAAATTAAGCTCCTGCACAGGAGATATTTACAACTTATATAATCAACAAAGGTTTTATGTCTAGAATATTTTTAAATGTGTTCAAATTAATAAGGAAAGATGACTTAGAATCAAAAATAGCAAGAGGTTTTAATAGGAAATCCTCAAAAGGAGATATCCGAATGGCTAATATGAAAATGTATGAAGACTCATTAGTAATCAGGAAAATTCAAATTAAATCACAATAAAATGTCACTGCATATCTACTACAAAAGACTGACAATACCAAGCGTGGTGAGAATGTAGAACACATTACCAGAGGAAATGTACTACACTGGCAAACAGTTCGGCATTACTGAGTGAAAGATGATGGTAGGTTGTCAATGCAGACATCTGGGGTGGTTAAAGGTAGTCAAATTCTGGATATATTTTGAGAGGAGAGATAAAAGGTTCACTGTTGGAGTGTAAGCAGTGAGGAAGAGCAGGGCAGAATGAAGAATAATTCCAAGGTTTGTTTTGAAAAAGTGGATAGATGAGGTTGTCACCATTTAAGTGTGGGAGAGGCTTCACATGAGCCTTTATTTTTCATAGAGGAGGAGATGGTTCAGTGATTCAGATTGTGGTCATGTTAATTTAAATGCCAATTATAGATCCAAGTGGCAATGCCAAACAGCCAGTTGCGTACAGAAGTCTGGAGTTCAGGGATGAGGTCCACCCTGGGGAAATATACTTGGCAGTCATCAGTAAAGAAAAGGTATTCAAAATTACATAATTGGAGGTGATTATCAAGGCAATGCACGTAGAGAATGGTATGAGTCAATAAGACTGACCACTGAAGTTTAAATGTTTGTGGAGATGAGGAAGAATCTGCTAAGGAGATAGAGATTCATGGGAATGAGGTAGGGGGGGGAGCAGATCATGGTAACCCAGAAATCAATCAGAGAGAAAAAAATGTTTCTAGGAGTTGACAGTATTCAACTGTTGAATGCCATTGATAGGCCAGATAAGATAAAGTCTGAGAAATGATTATTGGTTTATAAATGTGGAAGGCTACCAGTGACACTGAAAAGAAAGTATTCAGAAGCCCTGTAGAGGTGAAATCCTGAATGAAGTAGGTTCAATACTGAGAGGGGAGAAACCAGTGTAGACCACACTATTGATGAATTTTGCTCTAAAGGAAAGGAAAGAAAAGGTCAATAGCAAGAGAGGTTAAGTAGGGCAGAAAGAACAAATAGGTGGAAAGAATACAGTAGAGTGATAAACTTTAATGGCACAAAACAAACAAGCATTGAAACAATATCCTAGAATGGGCAAAAGTCATGGAATCTCATGTGGAAGTTGATGAATTCCCATTAGGAGAAGAAGTAATTTATTTATGAAAACACCAGAAAAGAAAGATTTTTGGAGCAAGGCTGTAGACAGGTAGACAGATGAAATAACAGAAGCTCATTTAATGTCTTTTCTAATCACTTTTATTTTCTCCATAAAATAGGAAAGAAAGATGTCAGCTATCCGTGGAGAAAGGAGAAAAAGTTTATGGGGTTTTAGGAGAGAGAAAATGATATGCTATCATCTTCCAGAAGATGTGGGGAGTAAATGGGCAAGGGAATTGTAATAAGAATTCCAGTAAGCATTAAAATACTAATTTACACAGATTTTTATGTAAGTATGCAACAATGTGACTTTTTAAATAACAGTATTTATTTTATATACTAAAATCATTTATTGTGTTCTGAGAAAACTTGATGAACCAGATAAATGTGGTCATTTTCTTCAGGGAGCTTATAAAACTCTTCCTCCTCTGAGGTAGTTCCCTTGGGATGAGAAGTAATTATTTCCATTACTTTACTATTGAGAAAAACAGGTTTGGATTCATCCTTCATGCATTCAGAACATACAAACACAACACTATACAAAAAAATTTAATTTCAGGTACATTTTCATTTAAAGAGCATTATTCTCTTCTTATTTCAAATTAAATTATCTATTGCTTATTTCCTTATCTGTCTTCTGGATTTTAAGGGTAAAAAGGGCAAAAACAATGTTTTTAACACCACTCTCTTCAGTTCCTAGATGGGTGCTGGCACATGGTATGAATTCCAGGTCTAGTTGTTGACTATATAATACTTGAAGAAATTCCTGAGGAGAAGAGAGAATCCCCCATTTTTTCCATGTCTATATCCTACACAGTTTTGTCAAAGTGGAGACTTAATAAAAGTTGGATACATTTGATTATCCTATTCAAAATATTTTGAATATTAAGACACATGTAGCCCTAAAATATCACAGGAGTACATAATGGAACTCATAGAGATTTTGCTAGATATTGTTAAAAAGATTAAGAGAAGTTTTCAGATCACTGAATTTGACTTCAGCAAATAAAGACACTGTCACTAATTATTAATGAAAGCCTTTTCACTTATCAGTCTTTGAAGTATGTGTAGAGATGAATTGGTTGTTAATAACTAAATGGGAATATGAAAGGTAATATATCCAACAATCAAGTTTGCTGAAAAAAGTAAAATTATTTCCTCTTCTGGGAATGACTTTCTTTAGGAAAAATGAATTGAACATTGGTAAGGACAGAGAACAATCAGACATGGATGAGGAAGTTATGACATTGACATACATTCTTCTATAAATACCGAGATTTATTCTGTTCATCACTCAATACATATTTGTTGAAAATTGAGTTAAAGGATATATATCAGTTATCTACACAACATAATGTGAGAAACACAGTAAATTAAATGATTGATTGTTCATGTGTTAATGCCTCACACATCTTCTGATACAGAAAACAAAACAAGGGTTTATTTTATTATAACTTAGAAATCATTTAGGGATAAAAAAGGAAAATAACAACTTGCAAATTAATCTTTTTTGTCAGTTTTTAAGTAAGTTACAAGAGAAAATTGGTGAACTGGTTAGCTATGGAATCAAATATTTTAAGTTTCTCATGTTAATTTCAATGTGAAAGTTTACTTATTTATTTATTAAATATAAGCTGTTATGGTAATTTCTTCATGAAATACAAGCTGATGTATTACTTTACATTATGAAAACATCTGTAAGATATGTATGGCCTTTACAGAATTAACTAATTAAAGTAGATATTTTTTTGTACTATCAACTTCTATGTAACTGCATTGGGCTGTTTAATTTTTTTTTTTAATTTGTAAATATGCTTAATTCTCTTGACTGATGACTTAGTAACTAAAATCATGAAAATATAATTAACTTTATTTTGGCTCTAATCCAGACAGTACTTATAATACTCATACAATTCTCTGTAGATGGTAACTCTAAATGTGAAAAGACAACTGGTAAGTATATTAAATTCATTTTCCTCTGAAACAGTGGTGGTTTCAATAGTTATTGCTACTCATTGACTATATCTAGAGTCTCCTAAGTTTCAAGGGTCAGTTCCAGTGGCATCTCACATAGTCCGACTCCCACAGAATGTGCAAGTGAGGGGACCCTGATCTTCTCTCTTAGTCTATTTTCTGTAAGTGACACTCCTCAAGGAGGGACTATGCTTCCAGACAGAATGCTTGAAATCACTCAGCTATATATTTAACATGCCCACCATTACACTCAGCACGTCTGAATGGATATTGCCTCAGTCATCAGTTAGGGGATCATTTTAAAGATTTCCGAATGCCTGCTCAGACACTGGGATGTTGTCTGTATTCGCTCCTGACATGAGGCTTCCTTTCGGGCTATGGAGCTCACAGCACAGTTTTGCACCTACACGGTAGAGACCCCTCTGCTTTCCTCCATCATCCTCTGTTGATTAGGCAGAGTTCATCGGTCTGCTCTGAGATGAGCAGAGATGCTCTTCAAGGAGAATCGGACCTTTTGATAACTTTTTGCTATTGACCATTCCCTAAATTGAACTGAGTCCCAAGAATTGCATCACCCACTTTCTTTAAAACAAGCCAGCTTTATCTGTGCTCTCTGCACAGCCAAAAGCAATGAAATGCATGTATCTTCCCTGGCCAGCGTGTCCCCTCAGTAAGAGAATAGAGGCAGTTGGCTCGCTGAATTGAGTTCCTCTTTCAAACTCATCAATATGATGGCTTACTGCACCTGTGTAAGGGGACGGGCAAGAAGTGCTACAGTGAGGCTTAGTAACCCCGTGTAAGAAAACGTCAGCTTGGGAGGAGACATCTTCCTCTAAATATTCCCATCTGTCTCTTAACTCACTGGGCTTAGCACAAAGCTTATGGTCAGACAAGAGTGTGGTTGCTCATTTCTCTACCATGAAGGAGATCAACATAACTGCTCTACTTTTACAAGGCCATTTCTCAGTAATAACCATTAGTTCCCTTGATTATCTTCATGGACATACCACTAGATAATATAGAACTTGCCAGAATTTTCTAAGGCCAGAATTTTCCCTTTTTTCATCTCTAATTATTTCAAGCCACTCACTCTATCAGAGATCCTGTCATGGGATCAAGTAACAGCATCAAGATTAAACACCAATAAAGGTATGGCCGAATTTGAAATCAAATTGTTTGCCATTACTAGATTTTTCAGAAAAATATTATGCGCAATGCCAAAGAAAGTAAAATATGCACTTTTCCAGTCATTCTAAAAAAGGAAGTGTTAAAATTAAACAAAATCCCTCCTCATCATTTCTTGTATTTTGATATTTCTTTCTGAAAACAAGAAGTCACACATTTCTGTGTTCCTTTAAAGAGAGAGAAGATGAAAGAGGAAGGAGGGTTAAGGAGACGAGGGAAAGAAAAAGCAAAGGAAGACGAGCATGTTCCTGAGCTCCCACGGTCCTGAAGGCGAGTCCCATCAAACTGACCGAGGATAGAGCATCAGAAGTTAATTTCTAAGGACTCTTGGTTGCCCATACTCTGGCCCAGAATGGCTAAGAATGAGCCTCCCGTCACTGATCCTCTTAATCTTGAAAGCATCTAAATGTCTGTGTTTTCTATTATCAAGTTTCCTTTACACTCTGAGTCTGAAACATTTCTACAGAGGCTGCTTTCTCTTGACAGTGGGGCGTCTATATTGATAACAGGCAAAATTCCTGGAAAAACGCATTGATTCATAATTCGGATAACTCCAGTTACTTGCTCTCCAAATAGGGCTTGACCTCATTCAGGCATATTCGGGTGTCTTCAATTTCCTGATATCCCTAAACATCTATTAGGTTAATTGTCTGTTCTTCCAACTTGGGTGTTGTTCCCACAGTTCTTCTTGGAGTCCCTCTTTTATGTTTTTCTTTATGACTTAGATCCTACTGGAATCCTTTTGCTATTGAAATGTGTTGTCTTTCATTTCTGGTTCTGTCACAAGGTTTCTGCTTTTGTTCTTCTGCATGGGGCTTTCATATCTATTACTCTTCTCTAGCCCAGGATTGGATTCTGCCCGTTAAGATCTGCTTGTCCCTCTAGTTCATATCACCCATCATTTATCTTGCCTTAAATTTCTTCTTTTATAACATTTTTGCAACATATTCACCCACAGAATAGTTAATATCTGTGTCTCTCCTTACAATAATCAATTTATCTTGAAAATCACTTGACAATAATTTGAGTATTTTACACTGGTACTCCTAGTTGTCCCTTAGTACATTTGTTCAAACAGTATGTAAACTCTTAGAATTGTCACGGTCCTCAAGAAGGCAGATTTCCGTTAGCTCTTAGTATGTACTCCATCTGTAGCTTCAAGATGGTTTTTTCAATACCTTCCTGAGTCTGAGCCCCATCCAGGGAATCGTGTCTGTTTGATTTCTGTGATTTTTTACATTCTTCTTACAATATACATTTCCAATATTTATAAGCATAATTATGCATTGATGAGAAGTATAATTTTAAGGGTATGTTGATATTAAAAAGACACACAATTTTATAATTGGTCTTGCCTCAGCTCTGATGAAAGATAATAGTTACTGTAAAATAAATTCTAGCCGAAATAAACAGGCGACGAGAGGCAACAAAGGGCCAGGCAGTTTATTTGAGCGCAATTCCCGGACGATGTTCCCCAATCTATGGAAATGGAGGTTGGGGAAGTCGCACTCAGCAGGGCAGGCAGCGAGATTTTAAAGAAGGTAGGGGGAGGCAGAGCTTAGATCTACAGCGGCACGAGGATTGGCTAACGTAAGGCACATTTTTCAGGTTGGGAGGGGGCAGCAGCCGGGGACTTTGGCACGTCATCAGTGTCCGACATGCTCACTCTTCCCTCTGGTGCCTCCAACCTTAGTTACGATCTCAGATCTTTGTAAAAAAAAAATCTTAGTTATCTACAAACCTGGCTGAGAAACTAACGGAGCCAGCTTGTCCTTGAACATGTGGCAGAGTAGAACAATTGCCAGCTTCCAACATACAGGAGAGAGAAAGGTGGGGCACGCATGCTCAGTCTCCTCTTTTCAAACTGACTAACAATGAAGACCCTTTCCTTTCAAGGGGGATGAGTTAATGGAGGGATACTTTGCTAGAGAGGATTCTGCCATATAGATGGAACTATGAGGATGCAGCCGGGGTGGGAAGGAACTGATCCATTTCAAACTTGTAAACACACTCAGGCATGTTCTTCAAGGAAGTTTTTTTACCAATAGAAAGCATTTTCACATTAGGCTCCACTATGTCCTCAAGTTCTCTGTATCAAGGAAAATTCATTTGAGTATTTACTCACAAAAATATAAGACAATTCCAGATGTAACAGGAGGTCTGTGGCCCTCCTGCTGCCAGTGGGGACTGTCTTCTGAATGTTCTTGATCTATTAAGAGATAAACTTGTGCTTTTTACTTGCTGGAGCCAATTGCAGATCTCTGCTATGTTTGAACTTGCCCATCAGGGTGAATGGAGAAAAAAGTAACTTTGATCTATTTTATGCTGCCCATTATTGACTAATATCTGCATTTGCAAACAAAACAACAAGCAATTAGAGGGCAACTGCACTGAATGTATGGACATTGTTTTGTTTTTGTTTTCCAGATAAAAGGCATGGAATGGGATTTATACAAGCTGAATTAAGTAGCAACTTTATTTTGACTAGCAGGTAATGTATGTAATTTCTGAGATCCCAGCAGCTTTTGCTGAGTTTCCAGAAATAAAAGGCAATGAAAGAAAAATCATTACAGAGATACATCTGCCATGGTAAAGGCCTAGAATAACAGTTATCACACTGAAGGAATAGTGTAGTCTTAATTGTTGACAGATGGAAGAATTGGTTTAACATTGCTAATAATCCCTTTGTATTATAAAAAAGACAATTGGCATAGTTGGTTTCATCTCAGACAGTATTAAAGGGATCAGTATGTTTACCTGGTCTCAGACGTGTTCTTCACAGGGCATATGTGGCTTAGTGTCAGCTGGGAATCACTTCTAGTTGATTTTGGGTTCTAGAATGCACGCCATAACATAAATGCCAGTTGTAGAGCTTATCATTTCAGTAGCCACACCCAGGAATTGATTTTTGTACCATATTTAGAGATGTAAAATGTACACTTTCTGAGATCGTAGCCTTGAACTGTTGCATTACCTTCTAGGTAAGTTGACATATACCACATACATGCTTTTGGAGCTAGACTAAACTTGAAGGTATGATATTAGGTTCCCTAAGTATATCTGACCTGAAATGATAATTATAATATTAGTAGTGAATCATTTTACTTACCAAAGACACAGTTAAAATTTATCAATTATTATCAGTTAAAATTAAACTGGTTTATGGTCTATACTTAAAGCAATTGATATACTCTCATTTCATTCCTAATAAGCTGTGAATTAGATAAGGTTATTACATCTGTTTTAAAATTTTAAAAACACTAAGTTATATGGAGAAATAAGGCAACTAGTCCACAAACACTCAGTGAATAAATGGCTCTGTAGAAACTCGAAGCAGGTTTTACAGCTCTCTTAAATCGGCATCCTTAACCATTTCTCTAAATTTTCTCTAGCATACAACTTCTTCTTAGTAGAACCCAGGTAGCCTAGTTCATGTAGCCCCTTATTAGGAATATTAGTAGTGCTAGACAGAAAAATAAGTCTGAGCTGCGGCGCCTATGAGATGCCCACCTGAGCCTGCCTGATGACAGTCAGTGTATCCCAGCAGGTCTGAAGCCTCAGCAGGCGGGGAGGTCAGAGCCACCCCTCTCCTGCGCAACTCTCCCTTCTGTCTTTGTCCACCCTATATAGCTATGCCGTGGTATTTCCTGAAGGCCTAGTAAATCCGCATAGGCCTGGCAGCGAAGGCAAGAAAATCTTACAAGCTGTTAGAGAGCTAATGAACATTCACCAAATAACCAGCAGCAAAACGCAAAACCTGGTGGAAGGTTGGAGAAACCCAGTGAGGAGGATATCACAGCGAATGCGACCGCCGCCGTGAACACAGTAGCGTAACTCTGAGACCTTCTCATCCTTGGAAAATCCCACAGCCACCCTGGAAGCGGCTGCTTTCTATCACGGTGGCCACTCGCCAGCACATTATTCCCCAGCTCAGACTCGCAGGCTGTGATGGGAACAGAGAGAAGGGCTAACCACCAGGTGAGCTTATTCTTTGGACGTAAGTGGAGAGATCAGGAGCAATGAATTAACCAGTGTCCCGTCAGAGGATTAAACTTCCTTCATGAGATTGACAACTAAGTCATCTACAGAACAAAATCTTTCAACTTTTAGTTTTTGAAAACAGATTTTATACAAAACAATAGGATGATAGGATGCTTTTCTCCCCACCACCCCCACTCCCCACCCTACCCCCCAGGCCAGTCCAATATTTGGCATCAAGCAGTAGGGGGTGAAAGTAAGGGAAAAAAAAAAAAAACCACAAAAAACCTAGCCTAAGCTTTTTCTGTAATTATCTAAAATTATCTAGATTAAACTTGAATATATCTACTGTACTTCATTAAGCACACTGTTCCAGTGCCTGCCCTTTCTATCTGAAAATGTTCTCTCATTTTCAAATTGAATTTCTCCCCCATTAACTTACTGCTAAGGTATATTTTAATGGCTTTCCTTTCAACGTAAGCCCACTTGTTTTGGCTGTGAAATTATCTCATTTCATTGTATAAAGCCCAGCTTCATTTCTAATTTCCAGTAATTGTGTCCATTTCTAGGTGAAAAATGTAAGCTCAAACAAAAGGCCTCTTAAAACTGGCCTGTCATTTTCAATTCTTTCTCCTGCAGACAGTGGTTGTTAATTTTCCTTACAATAACACAGGCCTGCTCCCCTCCCTAACATACTGTTATAACTAATATGGTGAAGCATTTGCATTCACTGTGAGGTCATCTCCTGATAGGAAGCTGCCAGCTTCACACAGTGATAAGTATGCAGGCAGAGTAGCCTGCGAGTAACCCATCACCCATCTGCCTTTTGGGTAAAAGCCTGAGGAGAGCCGTAATCTTATTCTTCTTTCTTACTATTAACTAGAAATTCAGTGGCTGAAAGCTTTATATAGGAACTCTGGAAAAAAATTTTATTTTAATTCTAATTATACATTCTTCTGCACAATCACAAATACACACATGAACACACACACATTTGACGTACATTTGCACATATGCTCACTCACATGCACTCTGAAAAATCACTTACATGATATGCTCAACACTCACACTCCCACACACACACGTACACACACACATGAATGTTTTTTAAAAACTTGTTTGAAAGTAACTTGCCAATACTTCTCAATCTTTGATTTCTGTCAACTTGCCAACAGAAGAAAATGGATGTTAGATGATTCCAAGGAGAAGAACAAATTTGTAGAAAGACACCATGTGCTGAAAAGACCTTGAAATTTTGCAAAACATGGGGAGGTAAGTACCTCTGTACAGAAAAGAATAAAAACACAATGAGTTTGTAGCTGTAACTTGGAGTAAAACTGAGAAGCCCCTGTGTGTGATCCAAACACATGCTATATAAATCAAGCATCTGAACTTAATCCAAGTGATACAAAGGGCATGAAAGTGATTTCAAATAAAGTAAAACTATTGACCACTTTTATGCACACCCAATGTATGCATTTATTTAAATTTCCTTCCTTAATTGCCCATAAAGCACAAATAATAAAAAAAATTTGCAGTAGGACAGGTAGTAGGTGATTATCATTATAAGAATGAGGAAACCAAAACTGGAGGTTTCTAACTGAATTTTCAAGTTCACACAATCACACTGTATTGATGTCTTCAAATCCAGAAGCTCAGAGGCCACTACCCCAAGCTGGAGAAGGCTGCTATGAAGAACTAAAAAAGAGGAAGGCTGGTGTGAAAATGAATAGGTGCATCAAAAGATTTCTAGGTTTCCATAGGAAGACCAGACATCAGAGTAAAGAAGCATATAAATGTGAAAGATAAATATTATATCCAGACTCAGGGAAATATTTTGGCATGAATATTTCCTAAGGATTATTTATAATGAGAAAAAAGTGGAAAACATATGTTATTGAATGCAAAGACTAAATAAATAGTGTGCATCATATATTTGAAGGTCACAGGAGCATCAGGAACAATTTTTAATTAAATGGAGAACATTTCACTGGATAATGTTAAGGAAAAGAAACATGCAAAATTACTTCAAAAAACAAAAAATGTCATACTCAGTATGCTTTCAAATATAACTGTCTTTTTTTCATTTCTCTATTTCTGGATCATCTATGGATTTCTCCAAGTAACTACAGTTTCAATCTGTCTATCTAATAGGTGTGGATAGGATAATGGAGGGAAACATGAATTAGATATTAGAGGTTCCCCCTCCCCCCCATTTTAAGTTGCTTTTCTCCAGATACTTCCGTGTGTTGTAGAGAAATTTAGTGAGAGAATTCATATTCTACCAGTCTCTGTGACTGATAATTTTGCTTCCTCCATAAAATGCAGACATTTAGTTTTGTATTGGCTTGTACTCAAATGGTAAAGGAGCACTCAGGGCACAAGGCACAAGAAACTAGCAACACAGTAAGTCAACAGGCATTTGCCGTAAACACCTACTATGTGTTGGGTAAAGGAGATAACTGCGCTGCCCTTCTGGAGTCAAGAGGTGTCTATGGATGATAAAATATGCAGTAACAATGAAAATGTGATAAATCATAAAATGGGGCAAAGCAAGGTATGTGGAAGCTACATGTTAAGGACATAGAATCTGGTCTAAGAGTAAGTCAAAAGACTTACAGAGGAAGAGCTACTGAGACTCAGATCCCAAAGAAATGTGAGCAATATTCGTCCAGAAAGAAAGATTGGGACATGTGAAGGCCTTGAGAGACCTCGGCCACACCTGAGTCACTGAATGGTACTCAGGTTGACTGGACTATAAAGTGCATATTTTAGGGGGAATGGATGAAAGGATGAGGCTTTAGAAGTATGCAATGGCAAGTCCTAAATGTTTCTAGAAGCATGTAAAGAAACAGGATCTATCAGCAGAGCAGCAAGATTTTAGTGAAGCAGGTCAGCTCAGCATTTTAGTGGGTTTATTCTGGCTGCACTGTGGAGAGCTTACTAGTTATAAACAAGATTGGAGGCAGTGATAACTGTTAGGAGGCTGTTTCAGTAGTTCCAGAGAGAGATGATGGTGGGCTTGAAGACTGTAGTAAAAACAAAAATGGAGGAAAAATTATAATCCAGAGATTTTAGATGCAATGAACTGACTAGAGAGGTCTTGGCCCAGTTATGACTGAATTGCTTTCTTAAGAGATTTGGATGAGATGTAAGTGGCAAAAGGTGATAAAACAGATTTTTCCATATGAAATTTAAAAATTATCATTAAAAAATACATTGTCACGGGTATTAGTGCTTATCTGACAAAATTTATAGAAGTACCAGCCCTGAGACTCTCTGAAGAGCTCGTTTGTATATGTGTGTATGTGTGGAGGGGAGTGGGAAGATCTTGAGAATATGAGGACAAACTAAGAGAGGACAGGGGAGAAGAGTGTTGTAGGAGATGAATTTGGAAGTGCTTAGAAAACCTGTGATTGTGGCATAGGTGCAATTCATACCCACTTCTCAGTGACATTTGGGTACATCTGTATTTTTCAAGTTTTGTAAAATAAGCAGATATCATAAGACCCTTGACATTTACAAGGGATAAAACCCAAGATCTTTGCAAATTTCTGGCTTTGCAAATACAGAAAAGTTTATATAATCTCTTGACTTTCTCAAAAATCATATTTCCTTCAAGAGAAATGTTTCTAGTGCATTTACTTACGTGACCAGTCTTATTGCTTCTAACCATAAAATATATGTGGAATCCATCTTCAACTTTCAAGCTGTACCATGAACATTCTTCTTGAATAACTATTATAGCCATTAAAACTGTTACCTCTGTTTTTATTTTAGAACTGTACACAGCCCAGACTATCTATAAAATATGTATGTCATTGCTCTGCTTAATATTTTCAACAGTTTTCCATTGCTTTAAAAAATACCACACTCATTGCTATGACTTAAAAAATCCTTTATAATCAGAACTTCCTAAATTTAGAAGTTTTCTTGCATTACCCTTTCCTCGTTCAATATTAGTCTGCCTTTAGGAAGACAGACTGATAGTAATCAGCAAGTAGCTCCACTATGAAAAATATTCAAAGTCATAGCTGGAAATACTGAAAACAATTTCAAGGTGCAGATATTCAACAGTGTTCCCTGTTTTAGTTAGCACAAGCTAAGTTATGCTGCTTTAACAGGTAACTACAAATATTTTTGGCTTCACACAGTGATGCTGATTTTTGGTTTATATAAAGTCTACCATCTGTATATATAGGAAACTCTCAGGCTTTCCTCCAACTGGCCTGCTGCTGTCTTGGGACTTGCCCATCACAACATGAGGATTCCTTCATAATAACTGCACTAGTAGGATAATGAGGTTGGAAGATCCTCAGGATATTTTCACTTCCTTTGCTTGAAAGCAATGAATTTTATTAGCCACAAGAAGTCACATGACCTCATCTAACTGTAAGAAGGCTGAGAAGTCCTGTTGAGGCAGGAAAGGAGAATTTGATACTGATGAGCATTGGTTAATTCTGCTATAGGTACTTGTTCTTCCAGTTCTAATACATTAAAAGCACACACACACCCTTGCCACAGCAGACCACTCCAGACTTAAACAAAGTAAGTGTAAGTGTTGTGCAATAAGAGTGTTTCCATCAGATCTGGGTGTGGACCTTCTTGGACTAGAAATCCATGAACCTTAACATGCTTCCTCCCATGTTTATTAGTATAGAATGGTGGGGTATGGCTAGGATCGTTGAAGCACAGAGTCCCACTCTGGAAAGAGAAGAATGAGAGACACATCACAGTTCCTGGTCCTTAGAAATTCTGAAACCCTACTGGGCAGATGATGTGTGAACTACCTGTCTTGAGAGTAGAGAGTATTCCTTGATGAGGCTCTTATCCTGCTCTCACAGAGAAGTTCCCTTCTCCATTGTCCTCACAGGTTTCTTACCTCCATCTTCTGAAAGCTTCCCCTCCCCCTCCATTACCCTTCATGTCCACATCTGCAGTGGACTTTGGGGAATATGTTTTTTACATATTCTTAGCCTACTACCTGCCTGTAGAAGGATGAGCGCCCAAAGATCATTCTGACAATGAATGTTAACATTTATGGGCTGCTTTCTATGTGATAGAAATTACACTAAATGACTACATGCATTTAGTCCTCACAATGGCCTCTTGAAATGGCATTATAATTATTCCTGTTTCAATTGCCCAGTGTTCCATATCTGGTCCATAATGGAATTTGGATTCAAACCCTGTTTTGATACCATTCTGTAATGTTTCATTTACTTCTCTTGTCTTTATACTCCTGAGTTAAAGGGATTGTTTCAGGAATCATTAGAAGTGATTCCCAGAATAGCTGAACATAATATCTTCAATAAATGCTAAGGTCATTTTTCAGTTTCAAGGAATCACAGTATTTTTCAATCTAGGCTCCAAGCTTCTTTGGCAACATGATACTGTATAACCACACACACACACACACACACACACACACACACACACACACATACTAAGGCTCTTATATATTTGAATCCATTCAGAACCATGTGCCCAGAACCATACCCAATGCTGCTTTAGAGATATTCTTTAAAGTGTTTAGGTCCAGTATTTTCTGTGATTTTATTTACTTTTGTTCCCCTTATTTTCCATATCAACTAACTGAGTCTGTTTTAAATGGCCAATGAAGTCTATACCATAAATATGATCTTTACCTCAATATATGTTAATATGATATTAATTTATTGGGCATTGGCCATTAATCTGATTTTTGTTTCAAGGTACTTAAGTCTTTCAAGAAGTTTTAACAAAAGGTTGGAAGACCTTTAATTTAATCATCGTTGCATTCTGAGTTTTTACAGGTGTTCAACTTTCAAACTCTTTATTCTATTCATCACTTATACCTTGGGATCAAAACCAGTCAGCTTCACCTACTACAAAACTTGTAATATTTATAATTCTACTATTCTGTTCCTTAGCAATTATTTCTTGAGCTCATCCCTTTTGTGAAATGTCCCATAAAATGTGGCCAATTTCACTTGAAACACGCTCGCTAATAAAATTATTTTCTCTAGAGACCTAGGTCAAAATGACATGTTCATCATTTACATGATCTATCAAATCACCCCAGGAAAGTTTTATCATTCTATTTTATATGATAAATATTCTGCCACTTTTTAATACAAATCATATTTTCAGGCATCTGTAAAATAGCAATGTCACATATTTTATGTTTTCCTTAGGACAAAACCCCACTCCCAGTACTGATTTTCTGTATTGGGGAGTGTCCTGGTGGTCTCCATACCATCCCCAGGTTTAGTGATTCACTAAAAGGACCTATTGTACTCACAAGTCATTATGCTCATGGTTATGGTTTATCCAGTGAACAGACACAAAGCAAAATCAGCAAATGGTAAATCAGCAAAGTCTGGAGGAAATGAGAAGAAAGCTTGAAGAGTTTTCTCCCAGTGGAGTTAACCAAACATACTTAATTCTTCCTGCTATAAACTGTAGAACATGTATGAAGTGCTGTTTATCAGATAAGTTAGTTTGAGCCTAAGAATCTGGGGCTTTCCATGGGGGTCAATTATGTAAGCACAGAGCCCCTTCATGACTGACTGCAATTACCAAAACTACAGACTGCCAAAAAAGAAAACAGGTACCCACCATAAATCCACATTGTTTGCACAAACTGTCTACACACAGTGGTATCATTTCTTTCAAAGCACCAAGCATGCAAAATACTCTCATCAGTTAGAACACTCCAAGCACTCAACTTCCAGAAGCCCATCAAGGGCCAGCCAAGAAAACAGTTTCTTTTGGGAATGTACATGTTTTAAGAAACTCAGATCTGATGAATCAACTCTTTTGTGCATCTGCATTTTAGAATATATTATGGTAACAACAATAATACAAAAACCTTAATTTCATTGACTTAATACAACAAATGCACCACCACCCTGACTGCATTTACTGAAAATCTAGGGGACCCTCTAAGGTACTTGATCACCACACAGTGATCTGCTTCGATCCTCGGGTTCTGCCATGTGAAGACAAGGCTTTGTCTGCTATTGTTGTGGCAGAGGAAGAAGAGACTGGAGAATCCCATAGGTCTCTTCAAAGCATCAGCCATAACACCTGTTATTTTTGCTTACATTTCATTGGTTTTCATGGGGACCTACATAACTGCAAGAGACAAATCTCTCAGACTTTGTATATGTACAAAAAGAAACAGAGATCCAGTTATCAGTGAGAACTAGTTGTGTCCATCATATTCACAAACTACCAATATCACATGTTAAATCTGTGAATAACTAAAAGATCATACATAGTTTGTAACCAGGAAAAATAATTTTTAAAATTACTGAGAAGTTGGTAAAAAAAAAGCCAACCAAGGGAACTGGTAGTAACAAATGCTTCTCTTGAAATGAGAAAGTTTGTCATGTTGTTTACTAAGGTCATTATCAAACTGTTTGAAAAAGAATAGGATACGTTCCCTTGAAGTAGAGAGGTATCATCTCACAATAAAAGCAAGCAAACATTTTAATTACCTTGAGAGTCTTTGGAGAAATCTTAAAGTCTTTTAAGAGGAAAGGAAATTTCTCTTCAGCCTGAGTATAAACCTTTCAGAGGAGTGGGAGTAGAATTTGTACCAGTTTTGAACAGTGTAGCTATTGAATACTTTCTATGGGTCTCACCTATTGCTGAGAAATTTACATATATCAGATAAATTATTCCTTACAAGAATCTCTTGAAATAGACATTTTAATAACTCCACTTTAGAGATAAAGTATCTAGGATTAGATGGGTATTTAAACAGGTGAAAAAGATAGGTCAATGAGGAAGAGTCAGCGTCAGAATGTGAACGTAGCTCTGTCTCGCTCTGAGTCACATACTTGTAACTATTAAGCAAACTGTTGTTCAAAGAAAGATGATGTCCTCAAAGACTTGAATGCAACTGTGGTCACCAGTCATGGACACATGAAGCAACTGAGAACATTTTTCACTCTAAATGATTTTGCTGCCCTATTCATTGTTCCATCATCATAAAAATGATCGACGTGCATCTGGAAATTAGAAAGTTTATTTACCATAATTTCTCCTATTTTTATGCTGACGTATTTTTGAGCTTATCTCAGTGTGTAGAGAATTGTGTTCCAAGTTAAGGTGGGGAACACAGGAGGCATAGGAGGGCAGGGGATAAAAGAGGGCAAAGGGTGCAGGAAGTCAGGGGCTTGGGGGGCAGGATGCAGGGGTAGGTGTCATGGAAGAGCAGGGGGTGGAGTGGGGTCTGGACGAAAACAGAGAAGATGAAGAAATAGACAAGATTATTGTCCTAAAAGACCTTATTGCATAGTCAGATAAATAGAATATATATATAAAGTGATGGCCAACACGTCTAGTCTATGTATTTTCTCCTAAGAGTCCAACTGATGATCAGAACAGGATGTCACTCAAAGAAGGTTATGAATGTCTGCTTCACAGAAAATGTTGCATAACGAGCTGATTAGGGAAGGAAATGATGGGAACAAAGGTGGGTCAGTATGGTGAGGAGAGTTGAACACGAGATCCAGAGTCAGATTTGAAATCAAGTTCTCCCTCTAAGTAGTTACATGGTTGTCTATTTCATTGTTTTTGTTCTCAGTTGTTATGTGCAAAGGGGGATAATAATAGCTATGTGTTAGGTTTGGTAGAGGATTCAGTGAAATGTATATAACATGCCTAGCACCTTTCCATACATATCTGTTCTTCTTCATCCTCGTTTCAAAGCTGGGATGGTCACTGTTCCTCTGCCAATTGATACCTTAATTACATAAACATTTGTTAAGTCCTTACAGTAGTAATGCCCTCTTCTAGTTGCTTAGGTCTGAGTGGTGAACAAACTAGATTTCTGCTTTCTTGGGAGTTTATATTCTTGTGGGACAAGTAGCCAAATGATTATATCCACTTATTTCAAATGTTGATAAATTGTATGAGGTGATTAAAAGAGAGAAGATGGTGAAGGGGAGGTAGGTAGAGTCAAGGAAATCCTCTCTGAGAAGTGATAAGAGGTGAAGACACAGATACTACAGATGAGCTTCAGGTTTCGGTGGAACTGAAGACAGGTCAGAGTTGGTAAATACCAGGGAGAAGGACAGAGAGGCTGGCATGAAGTCACGGTCCAGATGACCAGGTCTTCTTAAACCTTGGTAATGGGGTAGCTGTGATGGTGGCAGAACAACCATGCCAAGGAGTCACGAAGGAGGTGCCCAGGGAGGAATCCTAGGGGCAGACGGTGAGGACGCGGAGTGCTGTACTGAGGAATTTAAACAGTCTCATTATATCACTTCAAAAACTAGATCCATCTCTTCCCAAGCAGCCCAGAACCCTTTTTCTTGCTTGACCAAATGTGATCATTAGCTGATTCACATTTTCCTCAACCCATTTCTTCCAGGCCATTAATCCATGTAGCCTGGTCCAGCCATGCTGAATTTTCATTCCAATGAATAAACTCCCTTTCCCTGCTTCTCTGGCTGCTCCTCGTGTAATTTCTTGAGTGTTTCTTCCATTTGATTCCTGGTCATGCCTCTGTTGCTGTTTTTCATTATTTTAAAAACGGAGAGGATGCGTTTCTGCTGAGTTGCCCATTTGTGTTTTCACTCTATTGGACTCCAAAGTGTGCTGTCTGGGTGCCGGCAGATGGATGAGGCAGAAAAGCCACTGATTTGATTTTCCCTTTCAATTTTCACATCTTTCACTCCTTGCCTCGTTTGTTTTCTCTTCTAACAGAGCATCTAAATATGTGCCTTTCTTTCTCTCTCCTGAGGTAAGCCTTTTCACAGCTTTTACCTGTAACATTTGCCTTTGATGGTTTCTGGATATGTGTTTAGGGATCAAGGATACTCTATTTTGTGCTTAGCTACCATGTAAGCGCTTTAACTTAGAATTTCCTTTTGTTCTATGATATTCTTTTTTACTTATTTTTCCTCTCCCTCTTCTTAGAGATTTCTTTATAGAAGGTACTATAATAATAAACTTTTAATAAAAAATAAACATTTAAGTAAATGTTTTGGGCTCCTAAATTTTTAATGTGTCAGGTGATATTATATTGTTGGTATTTTGAAAGAGAAGCACCACCTCAGTGAAGCTCAACATTCCTGCACAGTCTTCATTGTTTTACTCCTGTTTTAGTGCCCAACCATCCATTAGTTGGTATGCACTCCCTAAATCAGGATCAGGTCTCCAGTGAAGCCAAAAACCAGCTACTCATTTATCTCTGTTGATGTGTAGTGAATCTAAGAAGTTTGTTCAAATAAGTGTCCTCAGAAAATGTAAAATAATTTATTGTTATTGTCCCCTTAATTTCCAGAAACTACAATCACAACAGGGATTTGAAATAATATTATATATCTACAGTGGGGACAGGATGCATAAAAGTGTATGAAAGGATATCTTCCTAACTTAATATTTGGAATATCTATATATTATAAAATATCATCCTTTATTATTTCCTCCTTACATCTGAATTTTTTTAGACATCTAGCTTTCCTTATTAACTGAGTTTATCCTCTCAGCCATATACACTGTTTGTAACAATACTTATGGTTAAGGTTTGACTAAAATATACTTCCTGAAAACCTTTGCCGTTTTCATACTTTAATGTATTTTCAGTGAGATACAGAGTTGATCTCCATGGACACGCATGATTGCTTCTTTTATGTAGGTTTTCTTCAATTTTGACCCCAGATTTCAAATGAACATTTGTTTTTCATGAAATATGTTATAATTATTTCTCTATGTATTTCTAAAATGTGCTGGTTGAAAAGTGGTATTGATACAATTATAGATTGACATTAGTATCTAGTGGCTTTGTATTTCATTCTGTTTGAATCCGTATAGTTTGAGCATAATTAAAACAAGATGACCTCAGTATAAAATTATGAAAAATTGATAAAAGGGAACTGTACTATCTTAATATAATCATACTATCTTAACATAAACACTGTTTGTCCTTCAGATTATACAGGCCCAGTTTTGGGCAAGTTTATGATGCTGCTGCATACCTGGAACTTGCTAGAACGTGGGAATATAAAGAGATGGAACAGTGTCTGAGTTCACTGGGGGTCCCAATGGAGGGGGCAGTCTCCTACAAAGTCTATAAAGAGACCATTTAAAAACAATATGTCAGACTCTAGGGCAGAACCATTGGGGGCAACCTTAGGTATTCATGGAAAGGGGACAGAGAAAAATTCTCAGGAAAGGTAAGTCCTGAACTTTATCTAAAGGATAAATTGGGCTAATTCAAGAAGGATAAGAAGAAGGTCATACTAGGAAAAAGAAATGCATGATTTGAGGCACATTCCACAACTTCATTTGAGGTACTATAAGCAATTCACTGTTGCAGGAATATAACCTAAGTGACAAGAAATATTAGAAATTAAATTTTTGGCCAATTGCAATCTAGCCTGTGCATCATGCTTTCAACATGGTTTAATCAAGGCTTATGTAGATACAAAGCTGTATTCACTTTCAGATACACATGTATGTGTATATATACATACATGTATATATTGCATGTTTATAGCATATTGCATTTAATATATAGTCATATGGCTACAGTTTATTTTATTAAACAATTATGTTAAATACTACATATTGTTATATATTGCAAATTGTTAAGAATAAAATATGGTTAAATGTTAAACATTGATATATAATAAATACTATTAAAGATTGCTAAATAAATAAAATAATATGGCTACTGCTCAATTTAGTATCATTAATCCAAGGTTTTTGTTTGTGTTTTTTTTTCCTTTAACCTGAATTAGCTCTTTAGAGTATCTTCCTAGGCTTGCATAAGGTCTCACAAAATATAAAACACCTCTATGGCTCTTGATATATACTAGAAATTACTTAAAATAATTTTTCCCAATTTAACTTCCCATCTACAATGTAAGTTTGAATATATTTATTTCCCCACACCCACTGCCAACATGAGTGATTTTTTCCTTCTTAAGTTTTGCTAATTTATGTGGCAGAATATTTCTCCGTCTTTAGTATCAGATCCTTGTGGTACAATGAGAATTATTCTCATGTCTTAATGATGTTATAAGGATTCATTTAAGTAATGAATGAAAATTGCTTAGCTCACTGACACATATAAGTGTCCGATAAATTGTAGCTATTGTGTTATTACTATCTCTCTAATAAAGACTATCTTGATCTATTTTTTTCTCTTCCTGGATCTATTAGAGAATTAATAACTTAATGAATACTTAATGCTCATTTTAGAAAGCATTTTTATTTTACACTAGTGATTGACTATTAGCACCCAAACTGTGATGAGGTACAAAAAGTAATGTGATTATTTCAAGCCTCCAAAAAAATGTCAGTCCATGTAGACTTTTTATGTTTAATACAATTTAGTCAAATTCCTAAGTTCCAATTTAAGGAAAAATAAATAAATAAGGTAGTTCAATGGACTCACCACCTTCTAGGCAGGGAAAATGACCATTATCTCTATTTCTTATATCCAAAAGCTTCTACTGTACTAGAAACTATCCCAAGGTTGAAGAGTCATAAATAAAAGATCTGTTAAAGAAGAAGAATAGTGGAAGGATGTGGATATATGTTGTGCAATTTTATTCTAGAAGTTTTGTGTCAAAGAACATGGTCTATGTTGGTGAATAGTACATGGGTCCTTGAAAAAAATTAGTATTCTGGTGTCAGTGGGTTTCTACTCTCTGTCCTATAACTGTCAGTTAGGTCAAATTGGCTGATAGCATTGCTCAGACCTTATATTTGCTTACTGACTTTCACCTTACTTGTTCTATTAATTACTGAGACATCTCCAACTATAATTGTGAATTTCAGACTAGTCATTTTTAAAATGCCAGGTGTAGCAGCACTAATTCTTAATGTCTAATAAGTTAGCGTATTTCTTCTATTTATTTAAAGCCACGTAATTAGCCCAAATATGTAGCTGATGCTTAAATCCAGTGTAATTTGGGTTTAGTGACAATAAGAAACATTGGACACTTTTCACTGACTAGAACATAACAACTACAAAAATCAAACGTATATGTTGGTATTTTGGGTCTACTCTCACTCAAAATCACCAACCAAACAGCAAGACATTAGAATTCTCTTGACATTAAGATGCTGGGTGATGATTTTTAGACAATTCTCATTTTAAGAAAATACAACTGCTTCAGTGGTAAATGGGAGTAGTTTAGCTGAAATGAGATTTTAAGAATCTTTCCTTTAAGTGGCATCATTCTCCTCATAAAATCGGCACACTTAGTTATAATTTGATTTAATATTTTTTAGAGCCTATTATTTTTCTTCTGTGAGGTAACTTACATTGGAAATAACACAATAGCCACAGCCCTACCTATATAATAGGAAGTCATAATAAATGAGAGGATGAATAGACAATTTATTTGGCACTTCTCAAGAACTGCACACAGCCAAGCTGATAATATTGTAATGATTACTATCAAGCAAAAATACTGATATGCTAGTGAAAGTTGCAACTTTTTTCGAAACACTCTGCCCCAGAAGTTTAATTATACCTGTAGTATCACCTTGTGTAAGTCTTTGAATGATCTTATATTGTTTCTAACTCAACATTTCATGATCTTTAATTAATTCAGTGACGGAGCTCCTCAATTCATACTATGGCAATCAGGAATTTCTGTTTCTTCTCAACTAGTTCCCTCCTGTAATTACTCAGTTCCTTGTTCTAAAATCTTGAAGAAGCAAGGTTGAATGGACTGAATAGGTCACATTCACAGCCCCAAACAAGACTGACTTCTTAACTGGTATCCATCTGAATGGAAGATGATTTGACTGGTCAAAATTGAGCTAGTCAATGCCTAGCTTTTGTGGCTTTTGATTAATTCACTTCAGTGATTCTGAATTTATGCCATTTACTCTAAAAAGAAATCTAATTTGTGAAGCATGATTTCTTATTTTTCATCTAGAGAGGATTCGTGGAGAGAAAATTAAGTTCCCTCATCTAAGTAAGTACCTCAGGGAACTATTCACCTATCAATGTATGGGAGAGTTTCAGCCTGTAACTTACCCAATTTCATTAGCATTAATGGGAGTTCTGTGTGAAATCCTGTGTGAATCATTGCTTTAGAAGCTCTGTAAAAGTTTGTTGATTACTTTTATTTTGTAATGAGTCTATTCTGCAGCTCAAACTTTTAACTCCTAAGGCTTGCAGTAGCTGCTAAATTTTGAAAGTAATCAAACTTGGACTTTTGAAGGTAATTAATTCAAAGTCACATCACATGGAATCATTCACCATTGTGAATGTCCCAGGCTTATTGCATGTTAGGTCCCCAGATGTTCTATTGGCTGGCTTGTTGTCTATAGTGTGTAAAAATTCAAATTTAAGTTTTTTTATTTTTCCCCTAATTATGTTGTTTTATTAACATGTACTCATTTATAAATATTTTTACTCAAACCCTCTATTTTTCCCTAATTTCTGGGCCATGAATTCTACACACTCTCCAATGATTCTTTGAACATCCTGCCTTCACCTTTCCTTGGCTTCATGATTTCCAATGAGCTTTATATAGCATGTAAAGAAAATGTGTGTTCAAACATACACAATTTTGAAAATGGAATGGGGAATCGGGGGAGGGAGTGGCAGGGCAGGGCCTGGGCATGTGTGTGCTAACACCCAGTGAGGCATGCTGTGGGGCTGGTGTGTGGGGTCTGCGTGGCTGAACGGATTGTAAGGAAGATGGAGTGAGAAGCTAAGCCGGGGGCAGCCCCGGCCCCTCTGGGCAAGGTCTTCTGCTCTCGCTGCCAGGGGTCTCCTCCAGACCCACTGTGTCTGAGCACCCTACGGGCCTGGGATACAGGAGTGTTTGAGCACTTCAGAGGAAGTAGAGATGACTTCTGACTACATGAAAATCAGATGCATTACCTGGTGAATGACAATATGGCCTTACTTCTCTTTCTTTGGTGAAAACCTCACCTTATGTGTAATAAAGGAGATACACTGTAAAAGAAGCAGTACCAAGGAATGCACAGAGACTCCATCAAATCTGGACCTTGTTGATGGTGTAAGTGAATATTTGGGTGGTCGTTTCAGGATTCAGCTTCAGATTAATTCACTGTAGAATGTGCAGTTGAGTCACGACTCAGACGATCATAGCTATAGTGAAGAAGAGTAACTCTCAAGAAAGATAATGAGGTATATCAACGTCTATCAGGCAGGGAAGAGGGATACAGATTTATCTGAAGGAGATACTGAAATTTCCCAGGCTGATTTCTGGACGTGTGCTTTATGAAATAAAATGAATCCTCCACTCCATCACATTGCAGCAGAGGGTGGGGGCTTAGTGAGAACTGGCTTCCTGAAGATAAAGAGAAAGGTAAAGGGAAAACACTTGAAAAAGCCAAACTAGAAAATTCAACACAAGTAGAAAAGGGCTTTGATGTTTCCAATTGTAAAAAACAAACAAAATCTACAGTGAGAGAGTCTAGAGTCCCCTGTTGAAGAAAATGATGATAAAAATCACATAAGCGTCCCAATCCCGACAAAGTAAGCACTATTCTCAGCCACCAGTTTTTAAATGCATCATTTAGAGCAGCTGAGATGTCAAGGTGTTTGAGTGGGAAGAAACATATGGCAAAGAAGAAAGTATGGGATCTGGTTTTCCCCGTAATGCCATTGATCCTTATGCAATTTGCCAAGGTCAACCTAAAAATAGTTGCATAGTACATGGCAAGACAAGACATTTTATGGCATGGTTTAATGTGCACAGAGGCTTAAAAAATTATGTAAGATGAAGTTATAGAGATCTGTTGTATAATATAGTGCATATATTTTATAACATATTGTGCACTTAAAAGTATGCTGAGGATAGATCCCATGCTAAGTGTACTTACACACACACACGCACACAAAAGAAAACAAGGAAATTGTTGGAGGTAGTGGATATGTGCCATATCTTGACCATGGTGATAGTATTGCAGGCATAAGCTTACATCCAAACTCACCAAAGGGTAAACATTAGACATGCAATTTTTCTGTATATCACTTATACTTAGTGAAGCTTAAAGAAAACAGAGAACAGCAAGCCGTGCCTAGTATGAAGACAACTAGTTAGTTCATGAATATGTGTTCTCTTTGGTGTCGTTTACCAACTTGGGGTAGAGGGAGTGAATATTTTAGGGAAATGTAACTTCTGCTTATATTTTATATTTAGATTTTAATGTGATTTGAATTGGATGTACTGCTTATTCTTTACCCTCACTCCTTTTAGTTTCAATCTTGTTTACTTTTATGTGAGAAGTATCTGATTTTTCTAATGTATTTATAAGTAGGGTATTTAATTGTAACTTATTTCATGTTTTTCATTTAAGGAGAAAAAGTTTGTGTAAAAGATTTAATAGTAAAATTTTAGATATCATTTAATCTTCTGATTCTAGTTTCTCTGTTCTTCTTTCAAAGCCTCTTAAAATACTCTTTTCAGATAGAAATTAAATTGATGGTTATATTTAATTTTTTATAATTAATTACACTTCTTCCCCAGCACTGTGAGATATAGAAGATTGGTAGTAAAGATGTATCAATTGATAAATCTTTGAGAATAGCCTCCATTTGTCCACAAGACAAAGCATTTTAAGAATAACAAGTTGTGGGGTTAACATCCAAAATACATAAAGAGCTCACATGCCTCAACACCCAGAAAGCAAATAACCCAATTAAAAAATGGGCAGACGATCTGAACAGACACTTCTCCAAAGAAGAAATTCGGATGGCCAAGAGGAACATGAAAAGATGTTCCACATGACTAATCATCAGGGAAATGCGAATTAAAACCACAATGAGATACTACCTAATACCAGTTAGGATGGCCAACATCCAAAAGAGATGGAACAACAAATGCTGGCAAGGATGAGGAGAGAGGGGAACCCTCCTACACTGCTGGTGGGAATGTAAGATAGTTCAGCCACTGAGGAAAACAATATGGAGGTTCCTCAAAACTAAAAACAGAAATACCATTTGACCTAGGAATTTACCCAAAGAAAATAAGATCCAGATTCAAAAAGACATATGCACCCTATGGTTATCGCAGCACTATTTACAATAGCCAAGACATGGAAGCAACCTAAGTGTCCATCAATAGATGAATAGATAAAGAAAATGTGGTACATATACACAGTGAAATATTATTCAGCTATAAGAAGAAAACAGATCCTACCATTTGCAACAACATGGATGGAGCTAGAGGGTATTATGCTCAGTGAAATAATCCAGGCAGAGAAAGACAAGCACCAAATGATTTCAGTCATCTGTGGAGTATAACAACAAAGCAAAACTGAAGGAACAAAATAGCAGTAGATTCACAGATTCCAAGAAGGAACTAGCAGTTATGAAAGGGAAAGGGGGTTGGGAGGGCAGGTGAGAAGCGAGGGAGAAGGGGATTAAGGGGTATTATCATTAGCACACATAACATAGGGGAGGCATGGGGAAGGTAGTAGAGCACAAAGACGACAAGTAGTGACTATGTAGCACCTTACTATGCTGACGGACAGGGACTGCAGTGGGGTATGGGGTGGACTTGATAATATGGGTGAATGTAGTAACCACAATGTTGCTGATGTGAAACCTTCATAAAAATGTTTATCAATCATACCTTAATAAAAAAACATAACAAGTTGTCCTTGGAGGGAGTTGGGGGTGGTCTAATCTGGTATATCAGGCCCTTTTCCACAGCTGATTTCAGGATTTAGTGGGATCTATTGCTTCCCTTAATTGAAAAACAAGTCAGAGGTATTTTGAAGTATCTTCTTGGCCTGAGTTCCATGGTTCCAGGTAGTTCCAAGGTCTGAACCTATGGCAAGTTGACTAGTTCTAGAAACTGGGGAATTCAGAGATTTGATAGAAAAAAATGTTCATTTGAAAAGTAGCCAGAAAAGTCTTCATGTTTTTATAAATTATCCAAAAATTCCTATATTCCTTTTCTTCAAGAAAGACAGGGTCAAAACATAGGATTCAAAAATGTCTCTCACTCACATAAATTAACTTTTTGATTTGTATATGAATCTGAATCTTATTCAAAGAAAAATAGTATAAATAACCATTTTGATTCAGGGTACCAGTATTTTTCTCCTGTGTGTGACATTTGTTCATACTTGGGTAAGGGTGACAAAATCAACTGAACTGTAAGTTTAGAATTGAACCAAGGGGTCACGTTGCGCAGCACCTTTGTGTACCAGTTACTAACAGGACATTGGTGTTACAAACTTCGCAAACACACACACACACACACACACACACACACACACAACCTACCCATGTAAGCATTTGTGTAGGGAACAAATAGCTGAAGGAATCAGTACTTTAGCCAAAAAGTAATCCTCAAATGCATTCAAGCTTTATTAGTTTGGAATTTACAATACATCAACTAGAACTAAGTAGAATTCATCCTTTCTGACGAGGGTCAGTGGTATCAATTAGATTAGAAACAATATATACCAGGGTATATGTATGCAATGATTACACTATTTGTAGAACACATTCAAATCTATGTGCAAATGGAGTCTCATTCTGCATGCTTATGAGTTACCCACTGTAGTCTTATTGTTCACATTGTTAGGTTTAGTGTATTTATTTATTTACAAATAAACAATTTATTAACTGTTTGATTAGAAAAATATGAAAGGGAACTATTAATGATTATGTAACAGCAAGAAGCATAAAATGAGTCACCTTATCTTTAATCCCAATCTTCTAAAATATATTATATGTATATACCCACTCACACAGGTACAACCCCTGGTCCTTAGAGCCTAGAAAAGCTCCATTAATAAGCCTAACATGCAAGTTTTTCACTACAGCTTTCTACCCTCCAGCTCTCAAGTTAGTTTTATTTCAACTTGCCTTTCATCTCACCGAGATCTCCGTAATTTTTTTCTTTCTACTTTTTCATTATCTGTCTATATCGCATTCCACTCCCACCATTTTCTTCTCAAATTTGTATAGATTTCATTGACACTTCCTTATTCAAGTGCCTGGCTAGGAAACAATGCTCAGAGAAAACCCAGAACCCCACAAAGTACTGTTTCTCTAAATGTACTTTCTCTAGCATCAAATGGGTCTCAATAGTGTCTGACAATCCTGTGTTTTCAGTAAACTTTCTATCACTCTCAGTATACCACCAGCTATTTTAAATCTTGGTTATCTTCCTTAACCCTTCTACTCGCCAACTCCGTAGCCTACTTGGAGCCTATATAATTCTACCTTTTTTTTTCAGAGCAAATAAACACCATTAAAATTGGGAATCTGTTAATGCCAAGCCCATAAAGGTAAACGTACCTGCACCCTCATTTTTGTCTTTACACATACCACACTGCAAGAGAGACATTCCTTCTTTGGAAAATTAGTTCACCTGAGTTCTGGAATCTACAGCCTTCTACCTTCCAAAAGAGCTTGCTACATTGATTTTTCCCTCTCTCTGCAATGTCTTTAGAGAATACAATCAGCTAGCATTGGTTGTGACTATAATGACATACATACATCTACAGGTGGAGAAACTGGGATGTAGAGAAATGTCCAAAGTCATACTGCTTGAAAATGGAAGAGGTAGAATTACCACTGAAATACGTCACACCCTAGAGAGAGGAATTATTTGCTACCATATATTGATTGCATTCCATAATCATTTAAACATCCTCAGGTCTTTATCATCCTAAATCAAGTTCTATGAAATAATCTTGATATAATTGTCAATTCTCACTCTAATGTCCACATCCCCCATTCCCTCATCAACTCACCGCAGGCTCTACCCTGCTTTGTTCCCGATGCCTCACTTCACAATGATTGTCTGTGAGCTCCTAATTATTAAGACCACTTCTCCTTCCTGAGTCTTACTTGATATTTGATATTTTGTTTTCACTCAACATACTTTAAAAAAGTTCTCCCTTTGAGTTACGTGATAGCACACATTTTGTCTTCCCTTCTACCTCTCAAGCTGCTCTTTCTTGATCCCTTTCACACACTCCTTTTTCCTGAACTGGTTCTCAGTAACTGATGGTCAGTAGGATTCAGCTCTCAGCCATATCACGTACTTGATGACTTGGATGAGGACCTTTTGGCTGATGGTTTCCAGACGTTGCAAGGAAGGTCTGTTTGAACTCCTGTTTCGCCACCCTCAGCTCCACCCTCTCATATGCACCTATAGCTTTAGAGTTTTCTCTCTGAATAGCCTGTATGTGCAGTGCAAACTTGTGAACTAGCAAATGACAATGCAGCTGAGGAAGTATTTTGGTTGCCATAGTCCTTTGTTCCCTCAATGAGTAGCTGGGCTTTCTTGTACCCTCTTCTGACACAGCCTGATAAACTGTACATGTGTTATTCCCCTTTGCTTTACCTCTTTACTTCCCAGTTATTGGTGCTAAGGTTCAAAGTGCTGTCAAGTGCAACCATTTCTACAGCCATTACAGATGGTTGGATAGTAGCTTGAGTTCTTGAAAATTTCTCCCAGTAAGTGCATTGCAGAGAAGGAATAGCGGTTCTCAATTTTATAGATATTATAAAATGGGAATTATAAATGACAATTTTAGGAGTTTTCTGATTGAAGACTGAGGTCTGTGGGTCATCTAACTTACAGAGCTGGAAACTGATCTCTTGCGCAGGTTGCTGGCTTTTCTACAGTTCAGCTCTGAAAATATCAGTGGCTGTGCAACAAAGATGATTTTACTGGCAAATTAGCAATGGGATGCAGAAATACACCAGTTTACTTAGGGAGAAGACCTGGCTGTACACCCAGCACCTCTCCTTCTCTGTTAAATGCAAACAGAGGATAGATATGTACTGCTGAAGCAAGTGCTGGGGTAAAGCATTAGCAAAATTTGCTGCCAAGTTCTTGGATTGTTCTTACCTAAAAGTAATCTAGTTTTCTTTGAAGATAGAGTCTAGGTTAGGGTGTACTTCTGTTTAATTGTATTTCTTTGTCCATTATCTGTCTACCCATTATGTTTTTATTTCCAGTTGCTGTTTGTTTTTAATCACTACAGGACAGAGATAGATAATTAGGGAAGAAAGGGAATACTAGCTGGTTAGAAAAGGAAAGTACAGATTAAGGACAAAAGTCTCAGAGTCCCAGGGACTCTAACAGACCTTGGTCCATGTCTGTACTATTGCACAGATCACTCTTTACTTTTCAGTATCCCCTTTCAAAGAGTAAGATCTTCAGGGAAAAAAAAGGACACTCTTTTATTACTCTAAATAAATTATAGTGTCGAGCACTATGCCTAGCCCAGAGTAGTCAGTCAATGCTTATAGATTTCACTAAATAAACCTTTGCAACCACTGAGAAAGCCTCATGGAGTAAATGTCTTCTCAAATAATGACAGCAACAATTCTGACCATATCCCATTAAAGACTATAGTTTTGCTGTTACCTCTGGATTAATTTCACACATGAATCTTTTTCATGTAATAGTGATACTCTATTAAAACTTTAGTCTTCGTGGCTCCATTTGTTAAAAACATGTTTATGGAAGAAATAGATAAAATATGGGTCACGTTCATCATAGTACCTTTGTATCCCACAAACCCAAGTATGCATTTCTGAACAATAATGTACCACTTACACTTACATAACAAATTCAGCCCCACAGTTAAGAGTCAGATGTAAGATAGGTCCTGATAATATACAGCAGAACCTTCCCAAATTCTCTTGTTCTTCTCATCCACTCAAGATAGGTAAATATAGAGATATAAACATATAGATACACATATAAATATATATGTTTTGTATATTACATGTCATAAGCGTTATATACTTATTATAAATTTTACACATTTCTTATATAGACAAACACACACACATAAACACAGAGAAAGAGAGAGAAAGAGCCAGAGAGGGAGAGAGGAAAAGGAGAGAGAACATGTATGATGGATGTAAAAAAACTGCCTTGAAAATGAATTTCAGTTTGACAATATACATCAACAGTTCCCCCTGGCATTCATATACTTTAATTCAAGGATTCTATATCCAATAACTTGTCCTAGAGTTATGGATAAATGCAGGCAAAAATTTATGTATAAGAATGCTTTTAGGCTCCATGTTTGAAGATGGCAGCATGAGTAGGGCAGCAGAAATCTCCTCCAAAAACCATACATATTTTTGAAAATACAACAAATACAACTATTCCTAAAAGAGACACCAGAAGATACAGTACAACAGCCAGGCTACATCTACACCTGCGAGAACTCAACACCTCACGAAGGGGGTAAGATACAAGCCGGGGCCCGGCGGGACCGAGTGCTCCACCCACTCCAGTTCCCCGGAGGTAGGAGAGGGGTCAGAGTACAGAGGGAGTGGGAGCCCAGGACTGCTAAATACCCAGCCCTAGTCATCCACACCGGGAGCGCAGACACACATTGAATGGTGTGCTGGATTTTAGGGAAACGAAACAGTAAAATCTGCAAGCAGGTCCCCGCAGCCGGCGCCCCTGGGACAAAAGAAAAGTGAGTGCTTTTTGAAAGTCTTAAAGGGACAGGGGCCTCACATCTGGACGGAAGTGTCCCGGGGCACTCAGCGCAGCAGCTGGGAATCCCAGGGAACTCCGGGCACCCTAACGCCCTGGACGGCCACACAGCTCTGAGACCCTTCATGGTGATAAACAGCCTTCTGTCTGTTCCCCCTCCAGCGTGGCCCTGCCATAGCGGAACTGCAGCCTGAGACTGGCCACACCCACAGCAGCCACAAAGAGCCTCCTCCGCAGCCGCCCGGCCAGACTCATAGACCATGTCAGCGTGCAGCTATCCAGCACAAGCCTCTAGGGGTTGCCATTCTCACAGGAAGGGAAGGCAACAGGCAAGCAGGAAGGGACTTTATTCTCCCAGCTAACACACATGCCAACTGCCCACGACTACCTCTATACCATGAAAAGCAGAAGAAACTGATCCAGTCCAGAATCACCCAGACAAACCCTGAGAGGGAGCCTGGGGAGATAGATTTAACCAATCTTCCTGAAAAAGAATTCAAAATAAAGGTCATAACCACGGTGATGGACCTGCAGAGAAATATGCAACAGCTAAAGGATCAAGTTAGGAGGGAGAATACAGAAATAAAACAATCTCTGGAAGAACTTAAGAGCAGACTTGACGAGGTGCAAGAGGCTATTAATGGAATAGAAATCAGAGAACAGGAACACAGAGAAGCTGAGGCATAGAGAGATAAAAGGATCTCCAGGAATGAAAGAATACTAAGAGAACTGTGTGACCAATCCAAACAGAACAATATTTGCATTATAGCAGTACCAGAAGAAGAAGAGAGAGACAAAGGGATAGAAAGTGTATTTGAAGAAATAATTGCTGACAACTTTCCTAAATTGGGGGAGGAAATAGTCTCTCACACCATGGAAGCCCACAGAACTCCTAACACAAGGGACCCAAGGAGGACAACATCAAGACACATAATAATTAATATGGCAAAGATCAAGGACAAGGACAGAGTATTAAAGGCAGCCAGAGAGAGAAAAAAGGTCACCAACAAAGGAAAACCCATCAGGTTATCATCAGACTTCTCAACAGAAACCTTACAGGCCAGAAGAGAATGGCATGATACATTTAATGCAATGAAACAGAAGGGCCTTGAACCAAGAATGCTGTATCCAGCATGACTATCATTTAAATATGAAGGATGGATTAAACAATTCCCAGACAAGCAAAAGTTGAGGGAATTTGCCTCCCATAAACCACCTCTATGGGATAATTTAAAGGGACTTCTCTAGATGTAAGCACTCCTAAGGCAAAACAGATGTCACCAGAGAAGATAAAATCACAGCAAAGAAAGCAGACCAACCAAATACTAAAGGGAAAAAATAAAATCAACTACCCACAAAAGCAGTCAAAGGAAACACAAAAGAGCACAGAATAAAACACCTAACATATAAAGAATGGAGGAGGAAGAATAAGAAGGGAGGGAAATAAAGAATCATCAGACTGTGTTTATAATAGCTTAATAAGAGAGTTAAGTTAGATGGTTAGATAGTAAAGAAGCTACCCTTGAACCTTTGGTAACCACAAATCTAAAGCCTGGATTGGCAATAAGTACATCTTTCAATAATCACCCTAAATGTAAATGGACTGAATGCACCAATCGAAAGACACAGAGTAATAGAATGGATAAAAAAGCAAGATCCACCCATATGCTGCTTACAGAAGACTCACCTCAAATCCAAAGACATGAACAACCTAAAAGTCAAGGGATGGAAAAAGGTATTTCATGCAAACAACAGGGAGAAAAGAGCAGGTGTTGCAGTACTAGTATCAGACAAAATAGACTTCAAAACAAAGAAAGTCATAAGAGATAAAGAAGGACATTACAAAATGATGAAGGGGTCAGTCCAACAAGAGGATATAACCATTATAAATATATATGCACCCAATACAAGATCACCAATATATGTGAAACAAATACTAACAGAATTAAAGGAGGAAATAGAATGCAAAGCATTCATTTTAGGAGACTTCAACACACTACTCACTCCAAAGGACAGATCCACCAGACAGAAAATAAGGAGACAGAAGCACTGAACAACATACAAGAACAGATGGACCTAAAAGACATCTACAGAACTCTACACCCAAAAGAGGCAGGATACACATTCTTCTCAAGTGCACATGGAACATTCTCCAGAATAGACCACATACTAGGCCACAGAAAGAGCCTCTGTAAATTCAAAAAGATTGAAATTCTACCAATCAACTTCTCAGACCACAAAGGTATAAAACTAGAAATAATTTGTACAAAGAAAGCAAAAAGGCTCACAAACACATGGAGGCTTAACAACATGCTCCTAAATAATCAAAGGATCAATGACCAAACTAAAATAGAGATCAAGCAATATATGGAGACAAATGACAACAACAGTACAAAGCCCCAACTTCTGTGGGATGCAGTGAAAGCAGTTCTAAGAGGAAAGTATATAGCAATCCAGGCCTATTTAAAGAAGGAAGAACAATCCCAAATGAATAGTTTAAAGTCACAATTACTGAAATTGGAAAAAGAAGAACAAATGAGGCCTAAAGTCAGCAGAAGGAGGGACATAATAAAGATCAGAGAAGAAATAAATAAATAAAATTAAGAAGAATAAAACAGTAGGAAAAAAATCAATGAAACCAAGAGCTGGTTCTTTGAGAAGATAAACAAAATAGATAAATCCCTAGCCAGACTCATTAAGATACAAAGAGAATCTACACACATCAAAAGAATCAGAAATGAGAAAGGAAAAATTACGATGGACTCCACAGAAATACAAAGAATCATTAGAGAATACTGTGAGAATCTATATGCTAACAAACTGGAAAACCTAGAAGAAATGGACAACTTCCTAGAAAAATACAACCTTCCAAGACTGACCAAGGAAGAAACAGAAAATCTAAATAGACCAATTACCAGCAACAAAATTGTAGCATTAATAAAAAAACTACCCAAGAGCAAACCCCCTGGGCCAGGTGGATTTACCATGGAATTTTATCAGACATACAGAGAAGACATAATACCCGTTCTCCTTAAAGTTTTCCAAAAAAAAGAAGAGGGAATACTTCCATACTCATTCTATGAAGCCAGTATCACCCTAATACCAAAACCAGGCAAAGACACTGCAAAAAAAGAAAATTACAGACCAATATCCCTGATGAACATAGATGCAAACATACTCAACAAAATATTAGCAAACCGAATTCAAAAATACATCAAGAGGATCATACACCATGACCAAGTGGGATTCATCTCAGGGATGCAAGGATGGTGCAACATTCAAAAATTCATCAACATCATCCACCACATCAACAAAAAGAAGGACAAAAACCACATGATCATCTCCATAGATGCTGAAAAAGCATTCGACAAAATTCAACACCCATTCATGATAAAAACTCTCAACAAAATGGGTATAGAGGGCAAGTACCTCAACATAATAAAGGCCATATATGATAAACCCACAGTCAACATCATACTTAACAGCAAGAAGTTGAAAGCTTTTCTTCTAAGATCAGGAACAAGATGGGGATTCCCACTCTCCCCACTGTTATTCAACATAGTACTGGAGGTCCTAGCCACGGCAATCAGACAAAACAAAGAAATACAAGGAATCCAGATTCATAAAGAAGTCAAACTGTCACTATTTGCAGATGACATTATAATGTACATAAAAAACCCTAAAGACTCCACTCTAAAACTACTAGGACTAACATTGGAATTCAGCGAAGTTGCAGGATACAAAATTAATACACAGAAATCTGTGGCTTTCCTATACACTAACAATGAACTAGCAAAAAGACAAATCAGGAAAACAATTCCATTCACAACTGCATCAAAAAGAATAAAATACCTAGGAATAAACCTAACCAAGGAAGTGGAAGACCTATACCCTGAAAACTACAAGACACTCTTAAGAGAAATTAAGGAGGACACTAACAAATGGAAACTCATCCCATGATCTTGGCTAGGAAGAATTAATATTGTCAAAATGGTCATACTGCCTAAAGCAATCTACAGATTCAATGCAATCCCTATCAAAATACAACAACTTTCTTCAATGAACTGGAACAAATCATTCTAAAATTCATATGGAAACACCAAAGACCCCGAATAGCTAAAGCAATCCTGAGAACGAAGAATAAATTGGGGGGGGGGATCTCACTCCCCAACTTCAAGCTCTACTACAAAGCCACAGTAATCAAGACAATTTGGTACTGGCACGAGAACAGAACCACAGACCAGTGGAACAGGATTAGAGACTCCAGACATTAACCCAAACATATATGGTCAATTAATATACGATAAAGGAGCCATGGACATACAATGGGGAAATGACAGTCTCTTCAACAGCTGCTGTTGGCAAAACAGGACAGCTACATGTAAGCGAATGAAACTGGATCATTGTCTAACCCCATACACGAAAGTAAATTCGAAATGGATCAAAGACCTGAATGTATGTCATGAAACCATAAAACTCTTAGAAAAAAACATACGCAAAAATCGCTTGGACATAAACATGAGTGACTTCTTCATGAACATATCTCCCCAGGCAAGGGAAACAAAAGCAAAAATGAACAAAAGCAAAAATATATCAAACTGAAAAGCTTCTGTACAGCAAAAGACACCATCAATACAACAAAAAGGCATCCTACAGTATGGGAGAATATATTCATAAATGACAGATCCAATAAAGGGTTGACATCCAAAATATATAAAGAGCTCACACACCTCAACAAACAAAAGGCAAATAATCCAATTAAAAAATGGGCAGAGTTGCTGAAAAGACACTTCTCCAAAGAAGAAATTCAGATGGCCAACAAGCACATGAAAAGATGCTCCACATCACTAATCATCAGAGAAATGCTAATTAAAACCACAATGAGATATCACCTCACACCAGTAAGGATCACCACCATCCAAAAGACAAACAACAACAAATGTTGGCAAGGTTGTGGAGAAAGGGGAACCCTCCTATATTGCTGATGGGAATATAAATTAGTTTAACCATTGTGGAAAGCAATGTGGAGGTTCCTCTAAAAGCTCAAAATAGAAATACCATTTGACCCAGGAATCCCACTTCTAGGAATTTACCCCAAGAATGCAGCAGCCCACTTTGAAAAAGATAGATGCACCCCTATGATTATCGTAGCACTATTTACAACAGCCAAGAAATGGAAGCAACCTAAGTGTCCATCAGTAGATGAATGGATAAAGAGGATGTGGTACATATACACAATGGAATCTTATTCAGCCGTAAGAAGAAAACAAATCCTACCATTTGCAACAACATGGGTGGAGCTAGAGGGTATTATGCTCAGTGAAATAAGCCAGGTGGAGAAAGACAAGTACCAAATGATTTCACTCGTATGTGAAGTATAAAAACAAAGAAAAAACTGAAGGAACAAAACAGCAGCAGACTCAAAGAACCCAAGACTGGACTAACAGTTACCTAAGGGGAAGGGACTAGGGAGGATGGGTGGGAAGGGAGGGATAAGGGGGGCAAAAAGAAAGGGGGCTTTATGATTAGCATGTATAATTTTGGGGGGTGCATGGGGAGGGCTGTGTAACCCAGAGAAGACAAGTAGTGATTCTATAGCATCTTACTACGCTGATGGACAGTGACTGTAATGGGGTTTGTTGGGGGGGGGGTCTTGGTGATAGAGGGTGTCTAGTAAACATAATGTTCCTCATGTAATTGTAGATTAATGATACCAAAAATATAAAAAAGAAGAATGCTTTTAGTAGTACTGTTTGCAATAGAAAAAACTGAATAAATACACTCTTAATAATCATCTACTATGTAATTAAATACAATATACACACATTGTCAAACATTATTCTGTCCTCCTTGGAAATCAGGTTTCAAAAGAATATTAAATATTAATAAATATTATATAATAATATTTATTAAATAATAAAACACCCATAAAGTAATTTTAAGTGAAAAAAGCAGCATATGAAACTGTTATACACAGACTTGTGATGGAGACATCTTAGGCATTTCATATACATATATATTTTGCCCTACTTTTATCTAATACTTGTTTATTTTGTCTTGTATTTTTGTTTTTTTCTGTACTGAAAGGTGTTTTATTTTTATCATCTCAGAAAAATTAAATGGGTGTTAAAGCAAGATTTTCTAATAGTTAAAATCAGCAACAACTAATAGAATGATATGTAATAGGGTTAAATATATATATTTAGGAATAGGTTTAGGTATAAATACTTGAGGAGCCGAACAAGATTTACTAAATAAATATTCCGGATCTTTATAAGCAAAGATCAGTTATAAGCAATAGTTTGCAGTGTCTCCTGAGAAGATGGATGTATTCTATGTATTTTTGTAGTATTTCTATTAGGAAAATCAAAAGTGAGAACTCTTCTGTCTTTGGCTTGGCCTGGCTATACTTGAAGTATTGTGTTTAGTCCAAAGACGACATTTAAAGAGGATTCAAGACCTGTAAACTACTGGGACCAGAATTAAGAATCGCTGCCATGTGGAATTACAAACTCCTCCAGAGGAGTAGTGCTTACAGGGGCATCTGCTTTAGTTAAATATAGAGGCATATTTCTCAAGATTAGAACTATAAAAAAAAATGGAATCAGTTTTCCTGTGACATCATTATCCTGCTTTCACAAAGCAACTGGGAAAGTATCTGGGTGGTCCCTTTGGTATGAATCCTGGTCCACAAATAAAGCAGGTTTACTCCACCTACTTTCCCTCCAAATCTACAGAATCCCAAAATCTCTATGGCAGAAGGATCTGTGTGCTTTCAACATTAAGACACTCTCTTCATTATGAGGATTCCTTCTGCATTAATAAAACAGAGGAAAATATCAAAGAAAAGGGATGAGTATGAATCACAAAGCTATATTTGTAATGTAGCATGTTAAAAGACTGTTGAAGCAGATGTACATAGAAAGTTAGCCATATGATTTTATGATAATATTATAAAATATTTTTCTCAATGAAAAGATTATGGCTATCAACCTAAGAAAATCCTGTTGGAATGTACACATCCAAACCTGTCTTCAGAAACTCCTTAATATGTTGATAATTAAATATGAGTATATTTAATGTCTGGTTTTGAATTGCTTTTTCTGTGATTCACAAAAAAAGTACAAGTATACCAGATGGCAATGCATAAAATGAGAATAATTGAATGCTTTGCTTAGCAAAGTAGTGTAACTTGGCTTACTGTGAGAAGGAAAATTTATTTATAGGATGTCAACCTTCATGTCTAAATGTATATATGTACGTGTATGTATGTATGTGTGTATAGTGCATGTATATGTACATATATATATATAAAATGAATCTATAAAGGAATTTTTAACATGTGTATCTTGTTCAGTAACTCACTGCATTTTGTGTATTCATGAACACAATTTAATGGGCACGTTCTTTTTAGTGAATTTTCTTCGTGATATGTTTCTTCCTTAAAGAATGGGAGAAGATGGGTATCACAAAAAAGGAAATTATCTGCATTAAAACTCTTATTTAACAAATGCAATATGGCTGTCAATCAAAGCCAGGATAGTAAATTAAGGAGGGCCAAATTATTCAAACCTTTCAACTGAAGCTATGTGGACAACACCGTTGTGAAGCATATTACTAAAAAAGTGAGACCTGAATATTATACAGCATGGATATGATAGATAAACATGAGTTAAGGTGACAAAATTCATAAGTTTCCTTATTCCTGGATCAGTGATGATCTAAGTATGTAGGTACTTTTTTAATTAAATAAATGGAAAACTACTTAAAACATTGGGCATAAGCAAAAATCCCAATTAGTAATCTGTTCTTTATTATTTTCTGCTGCAGATTTTAGCCAACATTTTTTATTTAGCTATATACAGCCAAATTCATTTACCTTTCAGCTCAAAGCAGAAAAATGTCTTCAAAGTATCCTATACTTCTGATGCATTGCCAAATCCTATCTTTTCATTTCATAAAAGTAAAAAAACTCAGAAAATTATCTTTTCTTTTGTGGTTCTTTATATATTTTATCTCTGCAAAATCATGAATCTAAATTGTGTAAACTAATTTTCCTTGCTTCACATGTCAAGCACATTCACCTACCCACTTTTATTCTTATCTCCTTCCTAATGCCTGAACTTCTCACTGCCAATGGGTCAACATCTGCCATTCCAAACCACACCAAAAATAATTTGCTTTCTTCTGAATCTCCCTTCTATTCATATTCAAGTATTTTTCTTTAATTACTGAAAAAACCTTGAATGTTTGCCTACCCTTAGAAAACCTCCAAGGCACCTATAATTTTCAGGGTCTTTCTATCTTCCAAAGAACAGCCTTTGCTACTTTGCCTGGTGCTGGTCTGCCCTCCTCTGAAATTCCATGTTAGGTTTCTTCCATTAAGCCCTTCGTAACTTGACCTTCCTTTCAATCTAGCACACAGAACTAACCATCCTTGAATTTTTAATCAACATCAAGTAGCTAGTAAGTAAATTTCCTATTTAAGTCAAGGCTGGGTCAAGAACCAAAAGAATGTATCTTGGTATTTTTGATTAAATAAATGGCTGAATAATGATGGAGCACTTAATTGAGCTTAATCCATCCAAGAGAACCAAAAACAAGAGGGTGATGCCTTTACAAGCCTCAGAGGTCATGCCTCTCACAAAATGCCAGGGACAGAATCCTAGTACAACCTGCCTATTTAACTCTCCTTTCATCCCTAGGGTTCTGGAGTCAAAATAGTAAAAAACAGGTATACTGATACCTACTTGGCATTTGAAGTCATAATGCCAATCTCTCACCATCCTATAAGCAATTTATAAATTGTGTCTGCAGATGCAGAAGGACTCCTGTCTTCTACACCCAGTTCACTCATCTGGAAGGAAATACCCTCACTCTATACCTTTTGCAGGTATGATGACTACCATCTGTAATCGATTAGGGTCCATATGTTTACATAATATTAAGGAATATTTCAGGGACCAATCTTTCATGCTGCTACAGAAACACATTGTTTTCAGTTTTTTAAAACATAATTAATCTGTAGACTTCTGTGCTAGGTTAGCTCAATTGATTTATTTCTTGCCTCCTCCCCTCCTTGTCACTTGACAGTTTGAAACAGTCTGAAAAAGCTCATTTGCATTCTTGCAGCAAGGCTGGAGAATAAACCAGCAAAAGTGTCTATTTGTGTACCTTAATATATGACTGTGCTTGCTTCCATCAAGACTTATTTTCAGTATCATGGCCACAAATGCATTAAACGAGTTTTCTTCGACATGAGTGATAAGCTGTAGAATGTATTTTTTAAAGGATTTTTTTCCCTGTGATGTTATGGAATACAATAACAAAATAGAAGCAAGAGTGCAAATCTCACTAGAAATTTGCAGTTCTTCCATTTGAACTCTTCCTTCTTGTTTCTTGACATGTTAAATACCTTCATTATAGTTTAGGTTGTACCTGATTATAAGTTTAAAAGACTACAGTTAAATTTCAAAAGGAATTATTTTAAGAAATCAGGATTTCACCCTGAACTTTAAGATTGCATTTTCAATCTAAGACTGTCATTTCACATACTGATCTCTTTTGGGAGTTGATGCTGGTATTGGCTTCTCAGAATGAAAAACATCTAAAGTCTGTTTTTCTAGGCATTAGTATTATTTCAACGATCTCTTCTGGATTTTTTTTTTCTAATTCTTCCCCCTTGGAAATACTTGCTACATTTTCATTTAAACTATTTCTCCCTAAACTATTCTCCCTCCTGGGGCCAAACATTTAGCTGAACCCAATTATTTTTCTGACTATAAACAAGGTTTTATCTACAAAATGGAAATCTGTGTGTGTGTGTGTGTGTGTATGTGTGTGTTTATAAAATAGAGAAAGAAAGAGAGACAAAAAGTAAAAATGTAAGAGAAAAAAATCAAGTTTCTTGTGTTCTGTGTAATGCTGCAGTCGGGTATTAATGACAGAGATGATGTTCTCGGTCATTTCAGTCAACAAGTTCTTCTTTTTACAACCTAATCTCCTTCATCTGAAAGAGAAATATATTTTTAGCCAACTCTCTGGGACTAAGTCATTGATTTATGAATATAAGGTGAAGGACTTCATGAATTTTTCCCTGACCTCCATCTGTCATTTCCTCTGTCATATCTATTTTAAGAAATATAAAACAAGTTGTCCTAATGGCGCACATTATCACTTTGATATATCACACAGGAAGAACTTCTTCTTCTTATCACACCCATACAGAAAATTAGCTTTACACTGTCCCAAGCTGATTTTCTCTGTACTCTTTATTATTTTATACTGATGGCGATAATATATTACTCAAATGCTGGTTCATTCTGAATATTCTCACAAGAAATGGGAGCAAGTCTCTCTGCATCTTTTGCAGGTAAGGACAACCACAAGCAATTGCTCCTGAGTCCAAGAAATCCTGGGAAATTAACCACCAAGGCTGATTGGGTTATGCCAGTGACTGCTAATTTTTTCTACAGATCAATTCACATTCTAACAACATTATCAGTAATGTCTTTGACAGGCATCACCTAGGGAGCCTTGAGCCTCATCCAAAGGAAGCAGTAAAAAAACAACCACTTACACCACTAATAATTAGGGGAATGCAAAACAAACTACAAGATAGCATTGCACACCCATTTGAATGTCTACTATCGGAAAAAAAACCCAGAAAATAACAATTGTTGGTGGAGACATGGAGACAATGGAGCTCTTGTGCATTGTTGGTAGGAATGTAAAACGATCCCACTTATATGAGATACTTAGCGCAACCAAGGTCATAGAGATAGAAAGTAGAATGGTGTTTTCCAGGGGCTGAAGAGAAGTGGAGAAGGGACCTTACTGCTCAATGGGAATAGAGTTGCAATTTTACAACATAAAAGGAGTCCTAAGAGGTAGATCATAGTGATGGTAACACACTATGAATGATTTAATATCTCTGAACTATTCACTTAAGAATGGTTAAGATGATAAATTTTATGTTTGTGTAGTTGACCATAATAAAAAAAATGGAAAAATACCATGATCGTTTAATTGTATGATTTTTATCATAAGAAATTGTTTCTCTACACATTAACAGATTCTCAATCTCTGTCTCTGTCTCTCTCTCTCTCTCTCACACACACACACACACACACACACTCACACATCCTATGCACTACAAAGAAAGTCTGGATGGAGGCAAATAATGAGGAAAAGAGTACGGCAGATTGATGTAGAATGGGGATAGACACTATATTTTAAAAGAACAAATAAGAAGTTTACACATGAATGGGATCCATTTTGGGACAAAACACAATATGCTTCATGCAGCCTTGATGTTAAAATAATACATGTGCCTGTAAGGTGTTATGAGAGTTCCTTGGTCTTGCAAACCTTGGTAATATGCTTCAGAATGGGAGAATATCACTTTAATTCACATGCAGAGACTCGGAGCTCTTCTTAGAGGCTGGCATTATTACTTCTGCAAAAATAAGCGATAGCGCTCATGAAAGGGACCTGATTAAATGAGGTTTGCTAATAAGGAAGTTGTCAAGAAGAGTTTCATTAAGAAAATCAAGATGTACAAATCATCGCTTCTTTTGCCTTTGATCATAGTTGAACATTTGTCTTATTCTGACTCCTACATTTTAAGAATATTGACAAAATGAAGTTTTAATAGAAGAAGGTACCTGGAGGATGAAATATCTGGAATCTAAATTAGAAATGAGGAAGAGCTATTAGTATAGTAACTATTTAGCTTGGGCACAGGAAATACATGGTACAGTTTTACACATCTGAGGCACAACTACAAAAGGAAAAAAATAGAATAGTCTCACACTGAGTAGCTTTAGATCATAAAATTAGGTCAACTGTGGTCAGGTTGAAATATGTTAGAGTTGATCTTATTTAAAAGAAAAGTTTTGTAATAATTAATGCCGTCCAACCACACAGCCTGTCCCTTTTGAAGTAGTGCCCTCTTTGTCACTGGGAGATCTCAAGTGCAATGGTCATCTATGAGGAACTGAGGCAAAGGGAATCCTGCCGTGGTTGAAGTTGGGATGTGAGACCTTAGATCTATTTCTAGCCCCAAGACTTTAAAACTCTAGTAAATTGGATGCCTTGGAAACTTTCTATTATCCCTTCGAAAAACTATTCTACTTAGAAATATATCTGCATGAACCAAAGGATGAATATTACTTTAATATTAAAGAATAAAGAAAGTGATTTAAAGGACATTTGAAAGTGGGAATGACCATTAGAGAAAGTCCATGCCGTATTAGCACAGAACTAAACTTAGTTTTTAAATAAGTCTGGAGAAATATAGGGCAGGCCTGTTATGGGAAAGTCATTATGTGGAGTGCTGAAGTTAACACAAAAATAATAATGACCTGGTTAGCAATGACACTAACAGCATGAATAAAAAAATAAAGAAATAGATCTATTAGACCTCATTAAAAAAAAAATGTGCATCAAAATACATCCAGAGAGAAAAAAGACAAGTTACGGAGCAGAAGAAATTATTGTCAAAACATACATCTGATAGAGGTCTAGTATTCAGAATACATAAAGAATTCTTCAAACTCAACAACAAAAAGACAACCAAATTTAAAAGTGAGCTAAGAACTAGGACTGACATTTCTCCATATAAAATATCCAAAGTCTCAGCCAACATATGAAAAATGCTCAATATCACTAGCATTAGAGAAATGCAAATCAAAACCACAATAGCTAGAATCAGTAAAGTGGAAGATAATAACTATTGTGGCAACTGGAAGAAGTAGAGAAAATGGAACTGTGTGCACTGCTGGTAGGAAAGCAAAATGGTTCAGCTGCTGTTGAAAAGCATTTTTTGCTTGCTCAAAAAGTTAAAGATAGAATTGCCATATGACTCCACAGTTTTACTCCAAGGTATATACTCAAAAGAACTGACAACAGGCACTCAAACAGATGTGTGTGCATGTTCCCAGCAGCACTATTTAAAACAGTGACACCAAAAGGCAGAAACAACCCTAATGTTCATCAGTGGGGGATTGGATAAAGAAATTGTGTCTGTATATATAGTGAAACATTATTCAGCCATAAAAAGAAATGAAGTACTGATACATGCTATAACATGGGTAGACCTCCAACACAAAGTCACATATTATACCACTCTAGTCACAAGAAATATGCATTATAGATAACTCCATAGAGAAAGAACACAGATTGCTGCTTATAGGTGCTGGGGGCACGGGGGATGGGGCAAAACTCCTTAATGTGTAAGGGATTTTACTTTGGAGTGAATAGAAATGTTTTGGAACTAGATAGGGGTAACGATTACAGAACACTGCAACATTTAGCACAATGTTGTATTAAATGACATTTAACTTTTCATTTTTAAATAATTTTCTGTTTTGTGATTTTTCACATCAATAAATTATCTAAAAAAATAATATTGTATTCTGGAGTAGACGGTGGAGATTAATTCTACCTTTACATACCTAAATGATTAAAGCTTGGTGGTCCCTGTCCTATCTCTATTTAATTTAACAATCTGGCCCCTTCAGCATCTAGATGGGTCCTGGAGAATGATTGTATGCTATGACAGACTTAATCAAGTAGTAGGCCCGCTTACAATGACAGCACTCAATTGTTGCTAGAACAGATTGGTAAACTCTCAGATATATAGCATGCAGCCATTGATTTAGCAAATGTGCTCATTTCCATTCAAATTAGAACATAAGATAAGAAATGGTCTGCATTCATGTGGGACAGACAACAATATTTATATGCAATTATGCCTCAGGACTATATTAAATCTCCTGCCTCTGTCATCACACAGTCCTAAGAGATCTGGACCACTTGGACATCTCATAGAACTTAGCAGTGCTCCATTACACCAATGACATCATGCTGAGTTGGCAAGAAAAGAAAGAAGTAACCAGCATTCTCTAGGCCTCAGTGAGACATACATCCCAGAAAGGGGAAGGTAAACCATACAAAGATTCAGGGACTGGACACTTCAGTGAAATTTGGGGGTATCTAGAATCAGTAGAGTGCCAGAATATTCCTTTCAAAGTAAAAGACAAATTGTGGCAGCTTGCATCTTCCAACACAAAGAATGAAATACAGTGCCTGATAAACCTTTTGACTCTTCAGGCAACATACCATGTCTATAAATAATCCCTGGGAAACATGAAAGACTGTTAGGTTTCCTGGAGCAGGAAAGGACACTGCAGCAGGTCCAGGTCCCAGTGCCATCAATGCTTGGCAATTGGACCACTCGGACTACGCAATCTAGCAAACACTATGGTGTTGGAAGTGTCAGTGGTGGGGAAGGATACAGTACAGACAAGCTCTAGTGGAGAATCACAATACAGGCCCCTGGGATTCTGAGGCCATGTTATCTACTAAGGAGAATTATAAGCACTTTAAGAAATAAACATCTCTGGGCATCTTACTGGGTCTTGTTAGAGATGGAGTACTTGAACATGGGATATAAAGTGACACTGTCTTTGGCATTTCCCATTATGAGCTGGGTTCTGTTGGGTCCACCCAGGCATAAGGTCAGATATGCTCAGAAGCAGCTGTCCATACTATAATGGAAATGTGCATCTGGGAATGAACCTGAGCAGAAAGAGAGGACACAAGTTACATCCATGAATGTATAGAGAGACCTTAAGACACCTGTAGAAATGCACGAGTCCTCCTCTTTCACCTTGCACCCATGGCTTGGTAGGGGTTCCTGCGCAACTAGTTGAAGGTGGAAGGTAATGAGTGGGCTGAGTCTCAGGATAGTTCATCTTGGTATGTGGGTGCAAACTGAAAATGAGCAATGACTGCAGAGCCACATTCAGGTGTGGCCCTGAAAGATGGTAGAGAGTGATCATTTCCCAAATAGGCTAAGCTATGAGCAGTTAATCTACTTGCCTATTTCTGTGGAAGGAGAAATGGTTGAGGTGTCATGTCAAGGACTGAGCAGGAAAAATACTGGACGACTGAAGACATGTTCCCAACAGAAATATATAGAAAAGTCAGTACACACTGCGATTTTTGTGTTACATTTTAACCTCCATAACAGGGCACACAGCACAGGAGAAGCACTTGAACAAGCCAGTAGGCAATGTGACTGAGCCAGCTGTCACTAGCCATCCTTTGTCATCAGCCACCCCACAACTGGCCTGGACGGAGGGGTCATGGTAACAGAGCCAGAGGCTATAAATGGACCCAGCAGCAGGGATTCACTTACCAAGGCAGATCTATTCATCCCTCTGGATTCCTAATCCAGTAACTGATTCCTTTATTAGTAACAGAGACCAACCCTGAATACCCAAGGCAACACTGCCCCCAGAGAACACCAGCTGGTTGGTTGGTGGCAAGCTGATTACACTGAGCTCCCTGTATCCCGAAATGACCATCTGTTCAACCTCACAAGGGTAATGAATGAACTGTGGAATGAATATTCTCTTCCTGCCGACAGAGCCACAGCCAGCATCGTGATCTGGGGACTTACAGAAGGCCTGGTCGAGGGTCATGGGTCTCTCTATACATACCATCAAATCAGAAGACAGATGTGAAGGGAGTGAAGAAGGTGCTGGAGTGGCCCATGCCTATGAGATTCACTAGCTATATCATATACTATGGCATCAAGAGATGCCTGGCCTTACACAATACAAGAATGACCTCCTGAAGGGGCAACTGAGATGCCAACCCAGAGTCAGCTCTGAAAGGAATGGATGCCTTTCTTCATAACACAGTGCTATTAAAACAAAGATCTCTCTATATGGTGCTCTGTCCCCAGTAGGAGACATGTGTTCAGAAACCAAGGTGTGGAAGCATGTGTTGCCCTTGTTACAGCTACTCACAGTGATTCATTGGGGACCTTATGATTTCTGTCCCCATAACTCTAGGTTCTCCAGAGTTGGAGGTCCTGGTCCCTAAACATGTACACTCTTGCCAGGGGACACAGTGAGGAATCCTACTGAACTGTAGGTCTCACCTACTACCAGGGATTTTTGCATTCCTTGTGCCCAGGGAAGAACAGGCAAAAAAAGAGTCGCTATATAAGAAGGGGTGATTAACCTTGATCAGAAGGATGAGATGAGGCTCCTTTTATATAATATGGGGACAAGAACACCTGGAGAGCCCAGGAGAAGGACCTGTGAAACCTGGGCACATCCTGGTGCCCTGGTGCCCCACTGAACTGTGCAGGGTCATGTACAGCAATCCAGAACTGAAAGGTGGATGACTATTGCAGTGGCAGCCCCTCCAGGAGTGAAGGTTTGGATCATACCACCATGAGCTGCACCATGTGGACCGCTGAGACCTGCTAGCGAGTAGCTGAGGGTGAGGGGATTTAGAGTTTAGTGGAAGATCAACTACAACCTGCATCATCTGCAGCCACAGGGCCTGGAGTTCATCCCATTAGCCGTGTTCTTTGGAGTCCCCCTCAGGAAAGAGGTGCACAGAAGACATGGGGGAGCTTTTCTTCAAACCTGTGTCAAGAGGCAGATCTGAGCAGTCCAAGGTGAAGACAGTGGCAGCCCTAAGACCTCTCACCAGACAGCGCGACTGACCAGGACCTCAGCGCTGAGCTTTAGAATCCGTTGCCGCACTGTCCCCCAAGTTCCCACTCCCCTGAGCTGCTTCTAGCCAATGACTGAGAACAGGAGGAATACCAAAAACTTCTACATTTTGACATAGGAAATTACAAATAAATCAATAACATGATAGATGAGAGAGATCATCAGGCATTTATCAAAACATAAAAATCAAACAGCCAACCTGAAAAAGTGCTCCATTCACAAATCACCAGGGCACTCAAAGAGAGACAACTGCTCGCTACTTTACAATCATCAGATGGACAGATAGCAATGATAATAACAAGAGGAGGAAGAGGACTGGTAACCTGACAGCCCCAAATGTTGCTGAGGTTGTGAAGAGACAGGATCATATACATGTTGCTGTGAATTGATTCAATTATTTGGAAGAACAGCATGGCAAAATCTTGTAAAAACAAAGTTATCTAATTCCTAAAACTTAATGCTTCAGCCATGTTTCAGCTGAATATACTGAAAACAAATCTAGATATCTGAAGCAGAACGCAATTCAAAACAGGAGGGTGGGAACAGCCCCCCGCAGGGCCTTTCAGCATAGCCTTGTTTCTAGCCCCCGAGGGACGCTGCTCTCCCTTCCACAACGAGGACACTGGGCAATCCATACAGAACCTACCAGCACAGAGCTGTTATCCCAGGGTCAAGAAGCTGTCACCACCACCGTCTGCTCCAGGCCACAAAACAGACAAACAATGTTCCCCATACCCTGGCTCTTGAGAGTGGGACTGTAGGACAGTGGAACACTGTCTGCTGCTGAACAAATAAATACATAAAAGGCCTCTGCATCTGCATGTCCACAGAGCAGCCCAGCCATCCCTTCATTTTTTTCCCTTCCAAGTCTCCATGTAGACACCTGACTGGGAAATCCAAAACAGATCTGCACTAGCAGATAGAAGGGAGTTGCTCACTTTCCAGGTCCTGTGATATAGTCAGGCAAAAGGGAGAAGTTTGAAATAGACATTGAGCACAAATCTATCAAATCCATCTGTAGGGAAAACGGAAGTTCCAGGGCCAGGATCCTCACTGATACGCACTGTGTACACACAATGAGGTAATACTTAGCCTACCGCGCAGGCGCATGCTGGCATACCTGTTGGCAATAAGCTATCACCACGCATAATGCTTTAAGAAGAGTTCTGCCTGGTGCTAAGAGCAGAGGGAAGCAGGAGAATAGATACTGGAGAAGAGAAAAGGTGAGAGGGAAGCAGAGGCTGAGCCGGGAGCAGAGATAGAGGCAGATGGGAGTCTAGCGCTCAACTTGCTGCTGTGAGAATAAAGGTATGAGCCCTCTTTTATCCCCAACATTCTGTTGTTGTTATTCGGTCTCCTCAAATCCATAGTGAACTTGCCTGAAGCAGGGAACCCCCTCCAGCCCAGAGCTATACCATCAAATCCAGCAATTTCACTTCTAAGCACACAACCTAGAACACTGTTTATCCACAGGGGAAGTACTGGTGTTTGGATAACTAGTTACTCCTTGTGCAGATGTTTACTGTAGGGTGTTAAGCACCCCCAGCCCCCTATTATCAACAGCCAGTGGTTTCCTCCTGACATGCTGACCAAGCTGCACATGTACTTTTCCAAACACACCCTAGTGGAAAATATATCTACCCAAAGTGAACCATTTCCCTCAACTATGTCCAGCATATTTACATATAGATATTCATAGTAGCATTGTCAATTACAGTGAAAAATTTAAGAGCCTTAATGACCATAAACGGTGGAATGAAATGGAGACACACATTCAGCTGTATAACTGGCAGTGATTTAACTGAATGAGTCACCTACATAGTATCAATAAGAGTAATTCTCAAACAGATAATCTTTTGTGAGAAAAATCAAGTTGCAGGGCTGGTACTATTGATTTCAACACTTAACAACACTATAGGTAAAGTTTCAGGCTACTTTGACAAAATTAGCTTCTTGAGCTGCATGAGTCAGGTCTTGTGGGAACAGAAAGCACTCTCACTATTTTCTTTGTTTATTCTTTTGCATGTCTGTTGACATCAAATGACTAGAGTTTACATGGTAGCACAGGCCGTAAGGACATCTGCATACTCCGAATATAGTAACATTTGTACAGTACAGGGTAGTGAATTGATGAGGCTGTTTGAGGCCAGAGGCAGCAAGCCCGGGGCTCTGGTTGCCCTGAGGCTTGTCTCAGCCTGCGCAGGAACTGAAAGATTCAATACCGCCAGCAGCTTTAACCCAGTCAACACACAACCTTCGGATAGACAATCCTGACAGTTAACAAGGATGGACAATCACCTGGGCCTGACAATTTATTTGGCCAAACCAGGCTTTTCCCTAAAGGAATTATGTTTTGAGACTTATTTCAGCAACATCAACAAATGAAATGAAATGAAATACATCCGGAAGTGGCAGCGTACAAGAGCAAACGCCATGATAGTGCATTTTTGTGTTTCCAACTGCTCCCTGAGCACTAAGCAGAGACTGGGACACACCAGCTGTGGACTTAGTGCTGTTGCTGTGTCCACTGCCATGGCTCACAACCCTAGATTCCAGCCTCGTTTTCATCATGTGGTGATGAAAAGGGCAGAGAACGAAGAGCTTCTGATTACAGAGCATTCACATAGGAGGATTTTGTTCTAAAATAGATACCTGGGCCCTCTGGTAGGCAAACACAAACCACCCTGTCCCTAAATCCACAAAATCCCCCCCAAATCCTGAAAAGAGCCCCAGTCGTAGCAGTCACTGCAAATCCAGTCTACTTGTTAGACAGTAGACACAGTCAGTATTATTTGCACAGTGTGTTCAAAAAACTATTATAAATTCTGCCAAGCCTGTTTCAGAACTCATTTTTTTTAAGTACAGAAGGAGAAGATGATGAAGGAGGAAGAGGGGACCAGAAGAACCATCACCAACAACAACGTCTTTTATTGCTCTCAGAAGAAACTAGACGAGTTTAGGTGCCCTTCATGCCTTTCTGCCCTTTGAACTAATTACAAGGCCCTGGAAATCCCGTCTACTGGGGGAGGCAAGGCTCCTTGAGGCCTGGGGAAGGCGTAATGCCCCTTCCTTCTTGGGGATGTTTCTGGATTGGTCTGCGGCATACTGCGCCCTCTGCCTCACCTGCTCCCAACAGCACAGGGGAGAGACGGCACGTGAGGCGGGGCAAACGCTGGGACTCAGGCGCCAATATTGCTTCCCTCACAGCTTGATCCCTCCTTTCTTCCCAAAGCTCTATTTTAGTGCCTCCTGCTCGTGAATCAAATGTTTTCTGCTTCTGAACCGCATCACGCACCTGCCTGAAGCACTGCTTAGATCTTCTCTCTGGGGTATAGTTTGTGTGAAGCCCACTGAGTTGAAAGTCCTTCAGCATTTGCTCTTTCCGACCCCCGGGGCGGCTGCGCCTCCGCAGACCGTTTTGTATTCTAGCCTCTAAATGTTAGAAAGTCAGATGGAGACAGAAAGTTCAAGGTCTGGCCACATTAAGCTTTGGTATCACAGCGCTGCACACTTCGACTATCATTTCTGAGGCAGAACACCGGCTTTAGACACATTTTACATTTAAGACATAAGAACAGCCAAATCCTCTTAAGTTTTCAGTTGTATTCATTCACCAGACCAAAATCATAAACCCTGTCACAAAAATCACTTGTTCTGAGGCACTGTCCAAATGAAAGGGCAGAGTTTTCTTATGTTTACAAGGAGTCCAAACAGGGTTTCATCTTGCTGCTGGAATACGAAAGTGAGAGAAAGGGTCTGGGATATCGTGTTCATTGTTTCGTGAGGAGGCTGTGGGGAATAACACAAGGGGGAATTTGGCTTTGATGCAGTAAAACATTTATCCTGCAATTCAAAATACAGGAACAAATAACAAGTTACCTCTTCAAGCTTCACACAATGGTCACTGAGGGAGAGGCAGCCCAAGCCGCCAGGGAGAACGCAGGCTTTAGAATAGCTTTGAGCGGAGAAGTGGAATTCTGTACAAGCTACCCTTTAGCTGTAGGAACCGAGGGATTGTCTTGCCTTCTCTGAGCTTAAGTTTCTCATCAAGGACCTGTGGCTAGTGCCACCTGATTCGGGATTGCTGTGACATTTATTAAATATCTACTCTGTGTGCCTAAGAACCGTAAATGTCTTAATGATATGCCTTATGAAAATCAAAAGCAATGATTTCTCCTGATGCTGTGGCATTTGGTACTCTGAACATATTAGCAGAATTCAAAGTCTTTCTGAAAGCCAGATCTTTGAAAATCTTGGTAGATTACATAGGATCTTGCTTAATTCATTCATTTACTTAATATACACTTAATTGCGCACCAGGCTCTTAGCACCTAGCTGAGAACAATTTAGTGGATGATCAATCCTCACAGTCCATATGTTGATGCAAGGATTGGGCACATGTTATGGTGAGATTTCCGGATAAACTCAAAAACCCAGCCTGAAGGTCCTCCTTTAGTAAAAGTTGCAATTATGAGCATAACTTGCAGAAATGTATGAGTTTGGTCATTTTAAAGCCAAATTCATGTATTTTTGAGATATTGTCAATACTTTAAGGGTATGTTAAGGTAATTAAAATTTATAGAAAAATCCTATGAGCCTAAAGGAAAACTAACAGATTTTTTTATAATGAGTGTATGAAAAAGTCCTACCTCTGGTGGGAGGGGCCTTGAGACACAGCTTGGTTTTAAGCAATTAAGCACTTACCGACTGGAGAGAAAAATTTGGAAACTCATTATTTTTTATTAGTAAAACCAAAGGGATATTTTATGATATATTAGGGAGAGTGCCCAGGCCTCAGGGGAAACTTAAGGCTGCCCAGGAAGCTTTAAAGCTCAGCGCCAAACTCCTTGTAGTCAAAGGAAATTTTCCAGCCTTATCCTCAAGGTAAATATTTCAAAAGCCTCAGCTCTACTTACTTGCTTCTTACAATCTCCCATTAGCAAAAGACCATTTCTCTGAGACTCTTTTGAACTATGCATTTTAAACTGCAGAAGCTGCTCTGAAATTATGTCTCCAAAATCCACACTTTCTATTCAGTTACTCTTTCCCAGGGGCCCCTACTCCCAGATCAGCTCAAGTTTCTGCAGTTATTGATCCGTCTCAGGAAAGGCTGGGTTCAGAGTCACCCATCTGCCACTGAAAGTTTATGCAGAACTTTTATTAATTGCCCCAGGAAACCCTTTGGGTTGTAAATTTCACGCTTACAAGGATCCCTTTCTTCTCCCTAATTTTACATGCCAGCTCACCAACCTCCTCTTCCTTACTGCCAACACTGACATCTTAGCTTTTTGAATCTATTCAGAGCCAAAGCAGAATGGCATGAAATAAATTCAATTATTGTCTCCTTTTACTTAACACATTACGTCTGTCACCCCCTTTAATGTGTGTCCCATCAGTATACCTTAGATCTCCATTTCTAATTGTTTGGACATTGCATTCTCTGGTGCCCTTTCTCCTTGGGTGGTTGAAGGAATGGAAAGTTGCTTTCCCCTGAGACGTAGGACAGCCCTGTACTGATGGCCCATGCAATTGTGAGGACAGCCCAGAGTCAAACAACTCATGTGAGATGAAAATAGAGTACTTCAGGGTGTTTTTCTTTATCTGACAGAGTGGAGAAATCATTATTAATAAAGTTTACTTGTATGAATTATTCACAGCCTTAATCAAACATTACAGATGTAGATAGACATAATACTGTGGATTGTATGACTGGCCTTGAAGCCAGTTGAGTCAACTTCGTAGTAAACATCGGCCCATGGGCTTGTACATGAACTACCTGTACATGAACCTTCTTTTCTCCATTTGTAAAATGGGGATCATAATTCCCATTAAGCCATGTTTCAGTGTTGCTGTGAGAATCAAATGAAAACACATTAAAAAGTGAACTGAAATGTGAAAAGCAGAACCAAATGGCAATTCAATACTATTGGATCCTGAAATTTGTCATGTTAAAAGGGGAATAGGTACTACCAGACAAAACTGTTTTTCTTTAGGACAATTAATTATTATTTAATCAGATAGAAACTTGCATGCTGTGAGTGAACAATAAAGATGCATTAAGTTGAAATCTACATCAGCAGTAAATAAATTCTGAACTTACTTAATACTTGTGTGACCATGAGAGGTTGTTAAGCTACTTATAGACTCTGTGTTTTTTATCCCATAAAAGTAAGATAATATGAGTGCGTACTTTAAAAGATTGTTGTAAAAATAAAGTGAATGAACACATGCTTGATACAATGCCTGCCACAACAGTGGTCAGATAAAGGTTTTATATATATGCCAATTTGGCCACAGAAAAGAGACTACATAACTTATTTTAAAATGCTACACTAAAAGGAAAACATACTTATCTTTCAAACATGTTAAATTGCTAATTGGTATAAAACATGGCTAAGACTATTAGCTTCACAATTGTTGAGATTTAGTCCATTTTATTCACTTTTCTCAACACTGCAGTCACTCAACCTGACCATTACTGCCTAAATAGAATTACTTTTTTACTTGCTAATTCTAGGTACTGAGGATATAACACTTAATACAACTTGCTTCCTAACCTTGGGTAATTAAGGAAGGTTCTGACAAAAATGTAGGCTCTGGAGTAGGCATTTGATGTTTTAACTGTTTTGTAGTTCTCAATACCCATTTTTCAACATATTGAAAGTTATAATTCATATAATGTAATGCGTTGAATAGTATCTCTCTAAATCCATGTCCACTCACACCTAAGAATGTGACCTTATTTGGAAATAGGGTATCTGCTGATTTAAATAAATATCTCAAAATAAAATAATCCTGGACTTAGGGTAGGCCCTAACTTCAATCGCTGATATTTTTGTAATAGACAGGAGAGGGAGATTTGATCCACACTCGGACACCCAGAGAAGGCAGCAGAGATCGGAGAGATGGTGTCACCAACTAAGGACGCCAAGCCACCAGAACATGAAAGTGGTATGGAAGGATTCTTCCCTGGAGATTTCAGAGGATGTGGTCTGCCATCTCTTTGATTTTGGACTTCCGGCATAGAGGAATGTGAGAAATTTAATTTCTGTTGTTTTAAGTTTGTTTATGGCATCCCTAGGAAACAAATACACATACCCCAGTCCTTTTAAAGTGTACAATTGAGAAGGTTTGGGGATATTCACAAATTCCAAAATATTTTCACCATTCCAAAAGAAACCCTGTATCCATTAGCAGTCACTCCCCATTCTCCTTCTCCCTCAGCACCTGGCAACCACTCATCGATCTTTTGTGTGTATGAATTTGCTTAATCTGGATCTTTCATATACTTGGATCCTGTAGGGATATGCCACATTTTGTTGATCCATCCATCAGCTGATGAACATTCAGATTGCTTTCATATTTGGGCTATTATGAACAATGCTGCTTATGAACATTCATTTACACATTTTGTGTGGCAATATGCCTTCAATTCTTTGAGACTATACTTAGTAGTGAAATGGCTAGATTATATAGTAACTCTGTGTTAACATTTTTAAAGAACTGCCAAACTTTCCCACGTGGCCAAACCATTTGATATTACTGCCAACATTGCATAAGCTTTCCAATTTCACTATATCCTTACCAACACCTGTTATTTTACATGTATTGATTACAGCTATCCTACAGCTGTGAAATAGTGACTTATTGTAGTTTTGATTTGAACTTCTCTAATGATTAATGATGTTCTTTTACTGTTCTTATTGGTAATTTGTCTGTCTTCTTTGGAGAAAAACCTGTTTAAATCCTTGCTCATTTTGTAATTGGGTTGTTTGTCTTTTTATTGAGCTATACAAGCTTTATTTATATTCCGAATACTGGACATAAATCAGTCATACGATTGGCAAACACTTTATCACATTTTGTGGTTTGTCTTTTTTCCTTCCTTGATAGGGTCTGTTGACACAAAAATGTTAATATTGATGGCACCTAATTTATCCATTTTTTTTCTTTGGTTACTTATGTTTTGGTTGTCATATACAAGATCAACCGCCTAATTCAATATCACAGGCTTCTGTTTACTTCTAAGACTTTAATAGTTGTATCTCTTACATTAAGGAGTTTGACCCATTTGAATTAATCTTGGAATATGATGTGACATAGGGATTAAATGTGGATATAAAGTTACCTCATGTCATTTGGTGAAAAGACTATTCTTTCCCTAATGAACTGTCTTGCACCCTTGCTGAACATCAATTGGTCGTAGATGCATAAGTGTATTTGTGGATTCTCAATTCCATTGATTTATTCATCGTCTGCAAGGAAGCAAGTTGATCTTTAAATGGCAAATCCAATCACCCTATTCACACAGTTAAGATAATTTAGTAAATTCTAATTTTCCTACATGTTGTGGTCTCTGGCTTATTCCCCAGTCTTGCCTTTCAAAACTTGCTTCCTTCCACATGACCTTGCTCTTTGATTAATTTCATAATGCACCCACCTTGTTCCTGTATCAGGCTCTCACATCTGCCATTTCTTCTTTCCGAAATGTTCACATGACCACACTCTTCTATCAGAAGCTCATCTCTTCTTTTCTTCCTTTTAATTTTATTAAGTTAAAATATTACTTCTTCAAAGGACATTTGTTTACTCATATTCATATTATCCTCATACTATTTCTTTTCTCCTAGAAGTGTGTGATTTTCCATCATATTGTACACCAGTAATTTATTTGTTCTGTGTCTGTCTTATATCTTACTTATCCACCATGGAAAGAGAGCTACCATGTTTTGTTCACCACTTTGAACCCAGTTTTGAGTGGCATGCCTGGCACACAGTAGATATGGAGCAAATATTAGCTAAGTGGATAAATGAATGAACAGATATACTTCTTTGCATCCAGACCTAGATAAATGTCCTTTTCACGGAATATTCAGTATCAGTGGGTTTAGATACCCAACATTTAGATAAAAAATTGTGAACATGAAACACAATAAAATAATATCAACTAAGAAGCATAATTTCTTAGTTTTATCTGGTAGTTTATAGGTTATGACTACTCTGAAATAAGAGTAATGTTTACAGACTTGGATTTCATATCCAGATGAGCCATCATTTCTGTACACTGCTTTTAATGATGGTGTCATTGTCTAATTGGCAATTCCAACTGTGCTTAATGAAAAAAATTTTTGAGACAAAAAAGAAGTATCATTATTTCATTTTCACATTGAATTTCAGTCCAAGATTAGAAACCCTTCCAGCTTAGATATAGGACAGGGATCTACCCTGATTGCATCTTTTCTATGTAACTTCCTCCTAACATATTTCTTCATTCCCAGACATTCACAGGTAACTGGAAATTATAAAGCATTTGGACAAAGAAAAAGTACATGTGAAAGATAATGCCAACAGTGAAAGAATAAATAGTGACCCCCACCTGAAGGAAAGTAGACAAATGAGGAAACAGGAGCAAACTTTAAAAATATGTATTCGTAAAACAATACCAGACTGAAACAATCTGAGGATAAAGATTTACATGTGTATATATAACATAAGCATATAATGTATTGCATATTAACTATAAAATACTTAGGTTTTTAAAAAGTAGAGTATCTGCATTATGAAATGGAAAAGATAAAAAACCAAGAAGGTTATCTGTTAATATAGTCGAAATAACTGCCCAAAATATAGAGAAACAGAGCAAATAGTCGAAATAACTGCCCAAAATATAGAGAAACAGAGCAAAGCTCTGGGAGAAGAGTTAAAATAAGCACCCAGAGAAGTTAGCTACAGGTTTTCAGCTTATTCCTAATAAGAGTTCCAGGATGAAAAGCAGAAACAACGGAAGAGATAAATAATCAGAGAAACAGTGGATCAAAGGGAAAACATTGCCAGATTTGAAACGTCTGTGTTTCTAAAACAGAATCGATTTTTTAAAAAGCCATTCAACCAGGACATTCATTCACTACTTTTCACAAATCCAAGGAAAAAGAAACATTATTAAATCTTTCAAAACTAAGACAAGTGACTTATTCCAGATTATCAGACTTCTTATCAGGAATACTGGATCTATAGACAAATTATGTGTCCAAAATTTTGATGAAAAACATTTTCCACAGACTTGTAGATTCACTCAAACCATTAGTAAGCATGATATGCTGGAAACAAATGTAAAAGTTTGTTTACATGGGTAAAGAGATTAGTAACTGAACTTGATTTCAACCTAAAGAGTCCATCAATTATTGTCATTTGGCATATTCTTTAAACAGTAACTTTTAATAACATTAGGTTACATTTTCTTCTCTAAAGATACACTTATTCTATTTAGTTCTGTAGGGAATTTTGCTTCAAGTTTTATATTGATATTAGTCATCATGTTTTAAGATCAAACCACAGACACAATAAAAAAAATCCAATTGTAGATACAGGAGAGAATGTAATGCTACAACCTTTGATGTAAAATAACCAAATGATTAAGAAAAATGGAAAATGATAATGTTAGTAAAGGACAATAAGTACCCAGATTTCACATCTTTCATTGAGAAGATCAACAGATTCTGTTTAAAATTAATGCATCAGAAAATAACAATTTAAACTTATTAAGTAATGATATCAGCCAAAAGAGAAATGAAATTCTTGCTCACTCATTCTCCCATATGTACTAAAAATTAAGCAATGAAGTTGGAGAGGATACATGTTTAATGTCATAAATATTATGCATCTCATTGCCATTTCTACTGATGATATACAGAACTGATCTGTGAATTCAGTGTTTAAAGAGAAAAGATAACCACATAAAAAAAATGAAAAGCTGTTAACACTATTTGTCTTAGGGAGCAAGACTAAGTTTGAGTAAAAGGAAGCTTTTAATTTTAATTTTTTATTTTTCTTTGTTGAGTGGATTATTTTTTACCCAAAGGCATATATTAGTTCTATAACTAATAAACTTCCAGATTAATGAAACAACTTAAAAATTTATGGACCCAAACCTTATCTCTCCATTTCATTCACCATAATTGGACCTAAATAAATCAGCACTGGTTCTAAAAACCATCCTTTATCATCCTTTACCCATTATTATAGGATAATACTCAACTCTTGAGAATATCAAAATCTTTGCCAATACCAGGACCTTTCCTAGTAGTGGCCAGTTACAGTCCTGAGGGCAATGCAGGGTTAGGTTACAAAATCTTGGACTATACTAATATCACAGTGCTAGTGGCACCTAAGTGGGGTGCACACTTTTCAACGGACCCTAAAGAGACCTTCAGGAGAATGCTAGTTTCCATACAGCGGTGTCTTCCATTTCCAGTCTTCTCATTATGTATGCCTTCTACTATCTCCAAGAAAACTCAAGCAACTGTGGATTTATAAATAGAGGTTTTGGTGTTTATTTTCCCCAAAGCTGCTTTCTCTTTTAAATTCCATAAAGTTACTGCAGTCTGGATTCCCTTTGCTATATCAATTTACGTATCAAACAGAAGGTTATAGTAGATAAAGTAATCAGAACAATAGGACAATCTGTGTAAGACCTGAGGACCATTTAGCCTCAGGGAAGAAATAGTCCACCTCTGGTACCCATACAGAGAAAAGAATAGAAGGTAGTGCAGTGTAAATCAAGACATTTTACTATTCCTCTAGGTTCCAAAACTTTCTACTTGAGCAGTCGACTTGAATGTGATTAATATTATGTCACTAGAGCATTTGTGTATGCATACTCACCCTTTAATACTAACAAAAAGTATTCATATGTTTTTTGAGAATATAGGTTTTGTATCCTCAGTGCCTAGAAACAGGGTCTGTTTGACTCCAGAGGGACTTCTCAAACTGCAAAGCATCCTCCACTGACGGCTACTTTCTAGGGCACACCACTCATTAGACAGGTAAACACTGGACTGGCAGCGATCAGATACAATGATAGTCACACACAGGGATTGAAGGGTCATCTGAAGGACTAACCTGTTTCATTAATATTAAATGAACAGCCAGAAATAAAAGTGCATCTCATTATGTATCTGTCACCAAATTAGTTTTTCATTCTGTTTGTTAGGAACTTCATTCTGGCACCAGAGAAGGAAAGGTTAGAGCCCTTGTACACCTTGCTTAATTGTAAATTTGCAATACAGTTAACTATATCAAATTTTGGATTTTTAAATGTGACATGTAAACTTTTTTTTTTGAATTTTATAGTCCTCGGGAATGGATACATTACACAAGTGTTCAACTTTGGTACAAAGTTTATTTAACTTTGTCTGCTCATGCTGTGTGACTGGTTTAACACCCAGTGCAGAAATATCACTGGGCTTAGCAAGTAGAAGTGTTAATCTGATTTTGCTCTGAATCAGGACTGACCCAAGTCTATTCCTACCCTTCATTCCTCAGTTATTCCTGTCCCATCACATGTCCAGGACTTGAAATAGCCTGGAGCCCTTCCAATTAGGAAATCAAACCATCTAGCTAATATACCTAAGAGTATATTAATTATATTTATCATAGAACCCTAAATACCATAAATACCAGATTCCAAATATTTATTTTAGAAATTGAGAAGATGAAACACAGAAAGAGAAAAAAAAAAAAGGACATGAGATAAGGATCACACAGAACACAAAACATCTACCCAGAGGTCGGAGGATTGTTCAAGGTCAGTCTGGGCTAAAAGGGAAATGTTGGGTTAAGGGATGATATACCCGCAGTCTAATGAATCAAAGCAAGTCCTAGGCTGCCCTTTTGCCCACTGCTCCTAGTTTGGATGGCATCCACCTCCAGATCCAGTTTGGAATCTAGTGACACTGGGGTTTAGAATATTACACTGGGATTAAAAATATCCTCATCTCCAGGCACGTTCCATAATGGCCATAAACATCCTTTCTAAAGTCTTGAGACCCTGGGTTTCCAACCACTGTTTACTTGCTCCTTGCCCTGGTACTGTGTGAGCTCTTTTCTGACGTCTTGCAAATGTTACATTGTAATGAAGACCCTCCCCTGGTTTTATCTGAGAATATTATTCTGGGAAAGAATACAAGCAGTAGAGGCAGTCTGCTCTGGGAACAACACCAAACATTAGCCACCTAAAGATAGAGTAAGTATCTTTCTTCCCTTCTAAGGAGAAGCCCCAACTTACTACTCAATCCAACAGCACCCTATTTTCATAATGCTACCAAAACTGAGAATTTATACCATGTCTGGGCTGCCTTCCATGAAATACGTATGAACTCCATTTGTTCACACCTCACAACTAATAGGGCTGACCCCACATAATTTTATCTTAGCACATGCTTCTCAAGTGGTCAGAACTTGATCTGCAGACATTCCTGAAACTCTGTATGAAAGGAAACCACAACTAAATGCAGTAATCCTGCATGTTTAAGATGCTTAGTTTCTTTCTGTTTTCTCTAAAATGACCCACACTGAGAAAATTGCTTAACATGCACTAGGTAAGCCCCATTTTATAAGCCACTAATGGAGAAGCTGCAGCAACTAATTAGCTCCAACCAGTACAAGTCAAACGGTTATTAACAAAATCTGAAAGTTAAATAGAGGTTCATTACTCCCCAGCCATTGGCTCCCCCTCCCTGGGGAGTGTTTAACTTGTAGCAATAGTTTTGGCTTTGCTTGATTAAATCTCATTATGAAAAAGGAATCAGCACTTGTGCCCAAGTCTGAAGGAACCCAGAGGTGTGCCAAGCCATCCATTAGGCTGTGCAGAAAAGGAGTTGGTCAGAAATTCGCATGGCAGACATTTCTCTTAGAATTCAATCTGGAGCATGGTGAGAAGTACCATTGTAAGGATTTGTTTTTCCTGACAGGTTCCTTTCAGACTTCACTGAAAATGGTCCATCAGCATTTTTTCAGTTCAAGAAAAGCACTGTTAAATAGAGTTTTATTACTTTCGACTCTTCTAGGGACCCTGCAAGGTTACATGGGGACACTGTATGTCCAAGATACAATGATGGACACTTGGCATTCTGTAAAGCAGGAACTAAGGCAGTGTGTGTTAAGTCAGTTTTCCAAAGACAGCAGAGGCTGAGGCAAGTATACAGTTTCAACAGTGATAATAGCAAGATCCACTTGGTCATTTCTGATAAAATCCAACAATCCCTTGTACAAATGAAACCTACCCGTTCCCTCCCTTAAAGAGGAGATCTGCCATTCCGTCGATCCCTGTTTCTGTTCTTGCATGTTGTTCATTGCTCACATAGTCAAAAAACCTACCCTGAAATACGCTATAACCATAAAGATAAAACTATGAAGTCCAAAAACAATAGCATAACTTATGTAAGAGAGAGAAGAAAAGAAATATATAAACAATATATATAGAATGAAGAAGAAAAGAAATATGCATAGCTACTGTTTTTGTTTCTGCAGCTGACCATGAGGCCATGGATGGAATGTACAATTTCCACCTTACACATTACACGCCCCACTTCTTTCACCCTCAGCCAGCGCATCAGATTGCTGACGGTTCTATACTTCATGGACAACTCAAGCTTTCACTACTGAAGAGAGTGTGTGAGTCCTTGTATTGAGTTTCTGAAGTCTTCTAAGACACGCACACCCTCTACCCCAAGCTTTCCTGTCCACATATACTTCTTCTGGCTCTTACTGTTTTGCAGCAAACCTATTCCTCTTAATAATTAGAATCATTCAGCCCAGTTAATAGATCTGCTTTCCTATTGACAGTCTACACAAATTGGTTCAATAAGACCCTACAGGCACTATCTTACGCTCTCCTGGCATAAAATTCACCAATGCAGTCTTTGGAGTTCTTGATGTCTAAACCTAACCATTCACTTGCTTCCTCCCTGGAGAGGCTGTTGATTTCCCCAGGGAGAGGCTCTTCAGGGCTCAAGAGGACTGACTGACAACAAAGCTAGGCCTGTAGCACCAAAATGTTCTGCGCCTCAGGATCATTTCCTGTACTCTTCTGTCCCCACTCCTGGCCAAGAGCAATGGCATTTCAGCAACACAGATGCCAGAAGAGGCCTGAGTTATTACTGCCAAAATTACATCCCGAAGACTGGATTTTATCCACAAACATCTCCCAAGAATATTTTCCATGTGGTATTGTTCAGACACATTCATGTTTTTCTTTTCCTACTATCCTGTTAAACATTTTCTGTAATTATTCATTTTTCTGTTTATGAAATAAATGGCATGTTGTTGTTATTAGTAGTATTATTTTAACTATTTCAAGTGCCAGTTTTGAACACTTATCTAAATACTGGTAAAATATATAAATATTACACATTTAATCCTTTTAACAGTCCAAAACCAATTATTATCTTTCATACATAAGGAAACTGATATAAAAGTTTAAGTATCTTGTACAACATACAGTACGAATAGTAATGGCACCGGGAACTCAGATTTATACACCTTCCGTCTGCCTCCGAAGGGAGTTCTTAACTCCTTTGAAAGAAGAGTGGGAATGGAGACTCTTAAGTTTTCCTAAACTTGTCAAAGCTTTTGATATAAATCTCCTATTCCTCAGCAATCTTATATATTTCCTTACCTTCATGTGGATCACTGGAAAATTAGATTTCTCTCTTCTTATATTCTTAGATGACAGGAAGTGAAAGCCTAAAGGTACAATAATGACCCAAAATAAGATGGTTTAAATCCTGTTCTTGTTTTTTACCTCACTTTAATTTGTCAGCAACTAACAGAACTCATTTAAATTCTGTGTTTTTCCTCACTCAGAAATTTTGCATGACAAATACTTTAAATGGAGCTATCTCTATGCATCCAAGTAATGAAGCAATGATTGATTTCTGATTCATATCCAATAAGGCTACTTTTGATCAATTATTGAACATCCCAGGAGTGCTCACGGTTTTTTTAGTATCTGTTCTGACACCACCATGTGACTTGGCCAACTCTTAAGGTGTTCAGTGTGCTCCTTGTTTGACGAACAGCTCAGTATTTCTGCGGCTGAGATTCACAACAGATCTCACTCCGTGGGCGTAAGGCCTGGATTTCTGCATTTCATGGTCAATTTGCATACAGGTAAAGAAATGTTCCCCCAGCTATCACTGATCAGTTGTCCAGCAGACATATCAGATAACTATCACTATCCTAAGGGAAAGACAGATGTAAATCAGTTAAAATGTTTGTCTGGAAGTCTACAGATTAGCACCTACGTGATGATCCCTTTACATATTTCCTTTGCACTGAGACACAGAAAACAATTCCAGTTGACATGAAGACAAAACAGTGTGTTCCCACACTGGAATCTTCAACCTCTCTGACACTGTGAAATGGATATGTTTTGCATTTGAGATTAACATTGAGAAACACTTAAAATTTAGGACTAAGTTATTCATAAAACTACAACTTTATTCAAGTGGCACAATCCATATTGCTTAACAGAGACTGTCCCACTTCAAACAAAATCAGAGATTCAGAGATGACTGACTCTCTCCATTAATTCTGACAGTTCATCATGAGGGCTGCTTCTACTAATACTAATACGTTCTCCTCTTCATTACATCCACCTGCCATGAACCTATTTTAGAGTTTATGAGGAATCACACTGTAAATTTGTTTTGGTTTGAAAACCACCTGTCAAGCTAAATAATTGTTCCTCTGGTATTTATTTTTTCATTCATCTTTTCATTTGATCATTCATTCAACAAATTGACTGAATGCTAACTCTGATTAGTAAAGAAGTATATTCCTTGACACCTGAAATGTGAACTCTGAATCATATTCTAATGAAAGATTAATCCTGATGTCAGTGGGGTTGATCTGCTCCTCTCTAATCCATTTTCCACATAGTAGTTAGAGTGATTTTTTAAAAATTTTAATCACATAAGCAGATCAGGACAACCTCATCCTGCTATACTCTCTCCTTAAATCATTTTCTTCCTTTCATATGGCCGCCAACTGTCCCTAAAACAAGGTCTTTCTGACCTGCACTGGGTCCTTTGTGCTTGCTGTTTTCTCATCCTCAAACTCCATTCCTTTGATTGTTTTGCAGACCTGACCCCTTCCTTCTCAGACAGGCTTATCAGGACCACCCAATTAAAAAAAGGATACCCTCTGATAGTATCTGCCAAAACTCCATGAGTAAATCTTTATAGAGCTTATCACAATGAGAAATTATTTTATCTACCTACCTACCTACCTACCTACCTGCCTGCCTACCTTCCTGACTGCCTATGGTCTATCCTGGCCACCCTGTCTCATGCACATTCACACACACAATAAATGCCATTCTAAAAGGCAGGAAATTTATTCTAACTTGGGGAGACAAAGCAGGCTTATATTTAACAACTCCAAAGACTTTATATGAAACAATAAATGTCTCTCCTGTCTGCATGAGCATTTTTTTCACACAGCTAAGTTACTTTTCTAGAGTCTCTCTCCCCTCTCCCTTTTGCCCGGTGGCTCTCTCTTCTCTATCCCCTGAAAAACAAACAAAGGAAAGACAAAACCAAACAGAAGTACTTTCATTTTTTTGTTAGCAAAGCTATTCTGTTCAGTTCTCTGCAGCATCTACCTGAAACTTAGTTCAAGGCCTCCTTTTTCATTCCAAAAGATTTCATTTAAACTTTGAAATTACAGTGTCTGACTTCCCAGAAGACAGTTTTCTTCCCCAGTCTCTGCCTGTGCAATGGACAGGTTCACCTTTGGTAGCAAGAGGGACATGTTTCTATTACAGGATTAGTCCGGTCTCCCTAATCATTTTTACTCATTGAACATACAATCTACACTGGATTTGGGCAGCTTCAAATTACTTCCTTGAGGGAAAAGAAAATTATGGTTCTTATTGCAAGTATGATGGCATTACAGGAAATCAGCTTAAAAAACATAGACTGTCTCAACTGCCCAGTTCTAACCACTAAATGTCTTAGTGGTGTATTCAGTCATCACGATAACTCATCCCTGCAAAAATGAAAGAGGGATTGTTGTTCTGACTTACAGATGGATTGAGGAAATGAAGACCCTCTTACATTCAAGTCTTAAATTCGAGTTTACACGAAAGGTCGCTAGAACGGGGCCCGTGGGGAGCAGACTGCAGGCAATGAGGATGAGCTGGCGGAGCAGCCACCTGGGGTCCAGCACAGCACCTCCCGTACACGTCCTCGGTCCTTCCTCCTGCTGGGGATTACTGGTGATAGCTGCTGATTTCCACTTCGTAAAATCCAGCCATGTGGAACTTGACACTCAACGTTACCACCGCCTCTCCGTGCCAGGACGGACCGGAGCCTGAGCCACACTGATATGTACTGATGACCTTTTTTTTATTTTTGATATTTTTTTATGGAAGTATAGTTGTTATGCCACATTAGACTGGTTTCAGGTATACAACTAGTGATTCGACAGTTACACACATTAAATCCTTCCCCCAACTAGTGTAGTTACTATTTGTCAACACAGAAAGATGTTACAGAACTACTGACTATAGTCTCTATGCTGTACTTCAAACAACCTGATTCTTAACCCACCGAAAAAGATGAACACTTTCAAATTGCTAGGTCTTCCTAGAAAGGAGAAGCAGTAAAATCCCCAAATGTCACAAGAATAGGAAGTAGGGAGGCAGGACTTCACACGTGTGAAATTTCAGGCATCCTTGATGGGGTCCACCTCTGCCCCCTCTCCCACCGTCAGCAAGATCGCAGGCTTTATGGTTTTCTGTCTTCATTGAGAAGCCATTTACCATGGCTAGATTCAGCTGGTGCCTGCTTCACCCCACTTGCCTGAGGTATTAACAAGCCACTCATTTAACACGGTCACTGAACACCAATTATCTATCTTCATTCTCACAGCCATAAAGAGTTTTCAAATTTCAGACTAATCAGGAGTCCTCTGATTGATCAATAGTTAAAATGGCATCAGAGTGAGGAGTCAGGGAGAATCTTTGCTCCAAATGATCTTAAATGTCTCCTACCAATGGAGCATCACAGCCCTCTGATGAGTGACCTTTGTTAACAAGCCCACCTTTAGCATGTCCATGTTTCCCTGTACAGACCAACTAGTTTCTAATCAGGGAGTATTGATCTTCTCCACATTATTTGTTAAACTAACATACACAACAAACATTCAGACACCAAAAATAATATCCATCGTTTTGCTATGCCATATTAACTGAATGCCAAATTCAAAAGGAATGACATCTTCAGCAGTAAATACAAGAACCTATGATAAATGTTAGTGGAAAATTCCTCCCTGCTAATCCTTCCTGCTGCCTGGAAATTGTCTATACTGCCTGTTTCTGACCACTTCATTTTTTGTTTAATTGCAAACTTTGCTCAAGTTAACGTAGTTACCAGTTCATGTAAAGCACAGACAAGACACTGAAAACGTAAAATAAATGTATATTGGCATCTTTGGAACCTTGGCATGCATCCTGATCTCTTGAAATCACCTGTCTAAGAAAGACTTAAAGTTCTGGAGAAATATCATAAAGTGTATCACTTAGAACTCTATGATCTAAATCAGTGATCATCTAGATCTCCCTGTTTTGAATCAACAGAGGATAGATAATTCATTTCTTATATACTTCTGTGACTATGAAACTAATTCACTGAGAAATATTCAAAACAAATGGTGATTTCTTTCTCCAATCTTCTGCAACATAGTCAATGATTTTTTTTGCTTGTGATAGTTACTTTAGAAATTTATTTTAAAATGCTATATATACATATAATCCATATATATATAAGCCATACATATATAATCCATATATTTTTATGTATGGATTATCTATGTATAGATATCTATATCTATATCTATATAATTCTTATTTCACAGAATAAGAAAATTTGAATGTAGTTATCAAATGCATAGACCCTTCTAGGAAAATTCCTGTCCAAGGGAAAACCAGAAAAAAATAGAAATTACATTTTCTTCTTTAAAATTAGATTGTAATGTATTATACAGATGATCATTTTAAAGATGTAAAAACTATGACGGACAAAATGAAGTCTAAGATAGTGCCTTCAAGAGAAATGAGCAGATATTTTAATTGTTCACTGTTTTTTTTCTTTTTGGCACTGAAATGTGCTAGTTTTTTTTCTTTTTTAATTGTGATATAACTGACATATAATACTGCATTAGTTTTAGGTATACAAAATAATGATTTGACATATGTATATATTATGAAATGATTACCACAATTAGTTAACATGTATCATCACACATACTTAGTTTTTTTTTCTTGTAAGGAAAACTTACAAATCTGCTGTCTTAGCATCTTTCAAATATATGATATGATATTGTTAACTACAGTCACCATGCTGTACATTACACTTCCAGGACTTACTTGTAAATGGAGACTGTACCTTTTGACCACCTTCACCCATTCCCCCTCTACTGTTTTCTAGTACTTAAACCAGCTATATATAAAATTGTCTATAACAATATTTCTACCATGCTTTTCCAGTTCATGAATATAAATAATGAAGCAACTTCATACTTACTCTTTTATTAACCTAGTGATAGGTAATAAAAGAAATATTTTGCATTTTCAAAGGCCGTTCATTTATTATTTCCGCTGACAGTATTTCAGTGACTTATTAATTGCACCTCATGAACTATGGTCTAGCTTCCAGGAGGCCAAACCCCAAGAAGAACACACCCGCATGCACAGTCTAGAGATGCAAACAGTCGACAAACCAGCAAACTTTTGGGGAACTGACCTTCTTTGGTTAAGAACAATTGAATAATCAATTGATTTTAAATGATGTGAACACCAAACCTATTCACTTGGTTTCACTCTCCCACAGCAAATAACTATCTCATTAATAATTAAAAATGACAGATGCTAATGCCTTAGAACAAGATGGCTAATTTACATATCCTGGACTCTAGCAAGGGTTCTTCAGCAAGTATCACCAAATCCATGGAGGATTATGTTTTCTCTCAGGCAGGTAAAGGGCAGAAGTGCCTCTACAGCTCAAACACGAATATTAATAAAGTTGTAAAGTAGCAGATAGTTGAACCATATCAATTATTTATCTAATTTTGAGGTTATTAGTCATCTAAAATTACTCAGTGAGCAACTCCAGAGACTATGAGGTACTAACATACAAAGTGTTGTTCAAAATCATCAGGCCTGCAAAACTCCATCTGACAATGCTTTAACATTAATTAACATTATGATTTGAAGGATGGGTAGAAAAATAAGGATATGGTAAAATACTCCATGTAGAAAAATTGGGCCTTTGAAGGCTGGAGGTAAGAAAAGCAATGTTTTTGAGAAAATTATTCCTTTCCTTATCTTCTGAGGTTATTTCATTTGGAGCAATTGAATGTATCCTTATTCCAGAGTGTCAACTGGCTCCTTGGAAGCAGTGCCTGTTCTGTGAGGAAATTTTAAATTCCAATAATTTCATACTGAGGCAGGATTCTCCATTCACTGCAAGCCTCAACAGTTGTTCTTATATATTCATGCAGGTCATGAAGTTTTATTCACTGTGGTAGACAGAAGAATGGTACCCCCAAAGATGTTCACATCCTAACCCCAGAACCTGTGAATATGTGTTAATACTACATGGCAAAAGAGACTTTGCAGATGTGAATAAGTTAAGATCTTGAGATGAGAAGATCATCTTGTATTATATAGGTGCATAAGATGTGATCCACAGGGGTCCTTTTGAAAGGGAAGCAAGAAAGTCATTGTCAGAGAAGGAGATGTGATGATTAAAGGAAAGGCCAATTAATGACAGAAAAAGTGAAAACTAGGATTTTTTATTATATTTAATATACAATATTATATTGGATTCAAGTCTATAACAGTGATTCAACAGCTACACACATTATTAAATCCTCATCCCAACTAGTACAGTTACTATCTGTCAACACAGAAAGATGGTACAGAATTATTGACTATATTCTAAACTTCCAACCCCATGACCAACTTGTATTATAATTGAGATGTACCCCTTTTCCCCTTAGGCCATGCACACCAAACCCCTCCCTCGTGGTAACCACCAGTCACTTCTCAGTAAAGAGGATGAGGTTTGCAGATGATACTGTCTTTGAAGATGGAGGGAGGACCTGCAGTGCAAGGAATGCAGGGAGCCTCTGGAGGGAAAGGGCGAGGCGACGGACCCTCCCCTCAAGCCTGCAGAAGGAATGCAGCTCTGCTGACTCATTTAGACTTCTGACCACAAGCACAGTAAAATAATATACTAAGTTTGTAGTAATTGTTACAGCATCAGTAAGAAACAAAGGCATGCACCAATCTCTCCCCAGAATCCACTAGCACTTTACATTTCTGCTCCAACATACGAGGGATGATGAGCTAATTAAATAGCACAACAGCTGTAATATTTCCTGTTCACATTTAAGAGAAAGTTATTTGTTTAAAATACTTGACAAATAAAAAGAATTATGGAATTCCCATCATGAAAACATGAAGACCTAACCTAAACATACAAGAGACAAACTAATCTATCCAGCTGTCCTTTCACAATCACAGAAATATAAAATAAAGCATAGAATAAAATACGACCATTGATATGGAGGAGTTTCATCCATAGATAGGATAAGAAATTCCCTTAAGACATATTACAATTTACAGTAGACAGAAGTCTATAATATTGTAAAACTTAAACATCTGAATAAAAACTCTACCTGGGAGAGTGGATGGAACTTCCCCAGAGGAATCATATATATATATCATCAAAATGAGAATGGCTTGGGCTAAAGACAACAAAGGGATTTGGGAATTATCAGCTAAAGTACAGTTTTGAGTCTTAGATCCTATAGTTCTATGACTGAATACTTAGCTTCAACTTAGTCTTGGTCCTAACAGTACACTAGGTGAGGCAGGAGCCTTATGGCGGTTGTTTAATTAGAATACTTAGAAAAAGTCACAGTTCAGTAATTTTCACTGCTGAAAGCAAGCATAATCTTTTGTCTCCAATTCCTCCAGAACCTGCTCTTTAGTGGACATAAAAATGACTCCAAGGAGGATTAAAGATGGCAGCATGAGGCTTCCTACTACAACTGCATGTAATATGAAAATATAATTTATATGACTAATCCTGAAAGAGCAACAGGAAAGACGGCCGCATCAAACTGCATACACCTGGAGAAAAGAATAGACCTCATGGAACAGGGTAACATACCAAAGCCGTGGCCCAGGGAGACCCAAGCCTTTCCCTACCCCAGCTTACTGGCAGGAGGAAGAGAAATGGAGCAGGGAGGGACTGGAGGCCTGGGACTGCTGAACATCTAAATCTGGAGATCTGCTCTGGGAGCACAAACCTACATTTCATGGTGCTTTCATGGTACTCTCATGGTTAGGGCTTAGAAAGCTAAGACAGGCAGAATATAGAGAGACTGAGACTCCAGCTGCTTGTGGAAAGCAAGCATCCATATCCAGTTGGTCTGAGACAAAAGAAAGGCAGGCAGTCTGAAAGACTTCCTAAGAGCAAGAGGGCTGCTAAAGGGGCAAGGATTGCATGAAATTACTGCTCAAGAGAAAGGACAGGTAGACAAAATTGTCTGGTGCATTCTTCTCAGCAGGTTGGGAACTTTCTCGATCTTCAGGCACTCCAGCTCTCTGGCTCACTACACAGCTCCAAGGACCCCCCTCCATGATACGCAGCCTACTGTGCCTTTCTCCCGGCCAGCCCCACTTGGCTCATAAACTGGCAAACCCTACGCTGGCATTAGGCCAGCCAGAGGGAAGCCCCGTCGACAGCAACTACAAACACAAAGCATAGAGGCTTATACCTGCGTGCTTCGCCCACTGGTTCTGGTAGTGAAGGCAGGCAAAGCAGCCAGGAAGCAGGAAACAGATCTTTCCTCCCCCCAGGCACCAGTACCGCTCCCCTGCAACCACTGACATTGCTTCAGGGGCTGAGCAGCCCCAGAGAGGAGACCTTCTGGGCACAAGAGGGTGCCATATACAAATATGAAATGCCAGAGGAACCTGGTTCAAAGTAAAATTATGAATACAACACGTGAGAAAGATTCAAATGAAATTGATCTCATGAATCTTCCTGAAAAGGGATTTCAAAATAAAAATGATTAACCTGGTTATGGAGGCACAGAAAAATATTCAAGAACTCAGGAATGAATTCCGGTCAGAGATTCAATCGTTGAAGAGCACAATGGTGGGTATTAAAAGCAGATTAGATATGGTGGAGGAGACAATAAATGAAATAGAAATTAGAGAAGAGCAATACAAAGAGCTGAGACACACAGAGAAAAAGGGATCTCTAAGAATGAAAGAATATTGAGAGAACTGTGTGATCAATCCAAATGGAACAATATTTGCATTATAGGGGTAGCAGAAGAAGAAGAGAGAGAAAGGGATAGAAAGTGTCTTTGAGGAGGTAATTGCTAAAAACTTCCCCAATCTGGGGAAGGAGATAATCTCTCAGGCAATGCAGGTGCACAGATCTCCCAACACAAGGGACCCAAGGAGGACAATACCAAGACATATAATAATTAAAATGGCAAAGACCAAGGAAAAGGACAGACTATTAAAAGCAGCCAGAGAGAGAGAAATATGATCACATACAAAGGAAAGCCCATCAGGCTATCATCAGACTTCTCAGCAGGAACCTTACAGACCAGAAGGGAGCGGCATGATGTATTTAATGCAATGAAGCAGAAGGGCCCCAAACCAAGAATACTTTATCTGGCAACACTATCATTTAAATTTGAAGGAGGGATTAAACAATTTCCAGATAAGCAAAAGCTGAGAGAATTTACCTCCCACAAACCATCTCTACAGTCTATTTTGGAGGGACTGCTATAGATGGAAGGGTTCCTAAGGCTGAATAGCTGTCACCAGAGGTAATAAAACACAGTAAAGAAAGTAGAACAATTAATTACTAAGCAAATGCAAAATTAAATCAACTACCCCCTAAGTCAATCAAGGGATAGACAAAGAGTACAGAATATGATATCTAATATATAAAGAATGGAGGAGGAAGAAAAAGGAGGAGAAAAAAAGAACCTTTAGATGGTGTTAGTAATAGCATATTAAGTGAGTTAAGTTAGACTCTTAAATAGTAAGGAAGTTAACCTTGAACCTTTGGTAACCATGAACAAAAGCCTGCAATGGCAATAAGTACATACCTATCGATAATCAACACAAATGTAAATGGACTGAATGCAACAATCAGAAGACATAGAGTCACTGAATGGATAGGAAAAACAAGACCCATGTATATGCTGTCTACAAGAGACTCACTTTAAACACAAAGACATACACAGAGTAGAAGTGAAGGGATAGAAAAAGATATTTCATGCAACTAATAGGGAGAAAAAAGCACATATGGTCAATTAATATATGATAAAGGAGCCATGGACATACAATGGGGAAATGACAGCCTCTTCAACAATTGGTGTTGGCAAAACTGGACAGCTACTTGCAAGAGAATGAAACTGGATTATTGTTTACACCATACACAAAAGTAAACTCAAAATGGATCAACGCCCTTAATGTAAGTAATGATACCATAAAACTCTTAGAAGACAACATAGGCAAACATCTCCTGAATATAATCATGAGCAACTTCTTCCTGAATGCATCTCCTCAAGCAAGGGAAACAAAAGCAAAAATGAACACATGTGACCATATCAAACTAAAAAGTTTCCATACAGCAAAGAACACAATCAACAGAACAAAAAGGATCCTACAGTATGGGAAAATATATTTGTAAATGACATATCCAACAAGGAGTTAACATCCAAAATATATAAAGAACTCACATGCCTCAACATCTAAAAAGCTAATAACCCAATTAAAAAATTGGCAGAGGATATGAAGAGATAATTCTCCAAAGAAGAAATTCAGATGGACAACAGACACATGAAAAGATGCTCCATATCACTAATCATCAGGGAAATGCAAATTAAAACCACAATGACTCACACCAGTAAGGATGGCCAGCATCGAAAAGACTAAGAACAACAAATGCTGGCGAGGATGCGGAGAAAGGGGCACCCTCCTACACTGCTGGTGGAAATGTAAGCTAGTTCAACTATTGTGGAAAGCAATATGGAGGTTCCTCAAAAAACTAAAAATAGAAATACCACTTGACCCGGGAACCCATTCCTTGGAATTCACCCAAAGAATACAACTTCTCAGACTCAAAAAGACATATGCACCCCTATGTTTATTTCAGCACTATTTACAGTAGCCAAGATATGGAAGCAACCTAAGTTTCCATCAGTAGATGAATGGATAAAGAAGAGGTGGTACATATACATGATGGAATACTATTCAGCCATAAAAAAGAAACAAATTCTATCATTTGCAACAACATGGATGAACGTGGAGGATATTATGCTCAGTGAAATAAGTGAGGTGGAGAAAGACAAGTGGCAAATGATTTCCCTCATTTGTGGAGTATAACAACAAAGCAAAATTGAAGGAACAAAATAGCAGCAGACTCACAGACTCTAAGAAGGGACTAGTGGTTACCAGAAGGGAGGGGTGTGGGAAGGCAGGTGGGGATGGAGGGGAGAAGGGGATTGAGGGGTATTATGTTTAGTACACATGTTGTGGGGGTCACAGGGAAAACACTGTAGCACAAAGAAGGCAAACAGTGAATCTGTGGCATCTTACTGCACTGATGGACAGTGACTGCATTGGGGTATGGGTGGGGACTTGATAACATGGGTAAATGTAGTAACCACATTGTTTTTTCATGTGAAACCTTCATAAGAGTGTATATTAAAAATACCTTAATAAAAAATTAAAAATAAAATGACTCTGGTCTTCTTTTACTGTCCTAGGGAAAGTCCAGTATCCTTGCCAGTATCTCAGAAGATACCATGGGCATGGGGCAAACTTGGCTTCCAGCATCAGCTCTTACTCCACAGCCCTCTGGATGGTCATTCCCGTCCCAGAGACAGTCCTTCCTCCTGCCTTCTCTAAAGCAGCACTAATGCACCCATGGCTTGTCATGTACCACTTCTGAACGTTTGGGCATAACTAAAGAGTTCTAAAGCACATCGAGTAACAGTGAACTTACAATTACACTTAGGCATGGCTACACTGAATTTCCTACCATTCTGACAAACAGAGGGCATCTTATTCTTTCTAACCCCATTCTTCTTTCCAAGACTCTTGTCTCCCTTTCATCCTCCAAGAGCAGCTTTGACTCTTCATGGGGAATCTGGAAGGTCCTATGGGCGGGATCCTCACCTGACCCTAGCCTACTTGATGATGTAATTGGCCTACTGCTAGGCTATTGCTTCCACACCAACAGGCATTAAGCTATTATTGACCGAGTCACTATGTAAAGAGCTCTGCCCAGTGCTCTGGGCAGAGACAGAGACAGAGGTGGATTATGGGCCTGCAGCCTGCTGGATGGAAATGTGATTCTAGTGCTTGACCTGTCGCAGGGAGAATAAAGCTGGGTATAAACCCTTTCATCCCAAGAACATTCCATTGTCATTTCTTGGTCTCACTGAATCTATAGTGAACTTGCCTGGGATTGAAAACCTTAGGCAAGACACTCCTGCTACCCTAGTATACAGAGCTATTCACTTTCCTTTGTCACAGCCTCTCCCCTCAAGAGAAACCAGACTGCCTAGCAAAATGTTCATTGTATTTTCTAAACAAAAGAGCAGTATGCTCCTATGAATTCCAACTTCTCCAGTGCCACAGGTGCCAACTGCAGGCAGCTTCTAAAATAGCAACTCAGTCTCACCGGTATACAAGGAAACAATATTTTGGACCAGCAGTGATTTTCTGGTCAGATAGTCTCCAGCAGTAGCTTATTTTCACCTCTCAATGAGCATCTGAAATGCGCTTTTATAAAGAAAGGCTATCTATCATTGGTTTAAGCATCTGCCCCTTTATTGAGGCTTGAAAGAGTTGGTAGGAACTCACACAACTTCTGACAGAAGCCATACTAAATTCTAATTTTGGACGAACATCCTGAGAAAAATTGCCAGACATATCGGAACAGGCCCAGCCCTAGAATTTAAGGCACACAAAGTCTAGGTTGAGAGATCATGAAGGAAATAGCTGGGCAGAGTGCACCGTGTTAAGAGATGCAAAGAGCCCAGACAGGGAATGAAATGGGAGTCAGGGAGGCCAGGGAGTCAGAGGCACCTGCCCGGAGAAACTGATATCTAAGCCTGATCTGTTTTTATTCATGAACAATCCATTCAGGCACAGCTTAGCATATCTTTTCCTCTTATTCTAGTTCACTATTACTTGCTTTCTAATTCATACTGATTAAAGCCAATAGATAGAAATTTAAAAATTTCTAGGGGCAGCTCTATTGTTTGGAAGAAGTGAAAATCAATACTGATAGATAAAGCCAATAGGAGAAATCAAAGCATATCCCCAAAGCACCCCAGTCTTGGGACAATCTAAACAGGAAAAAATCTTGCATATGTCAGTATTCTTCAATGGCAGTAATGACAGTTCATCACATCTACAAACGATGTTTGATTAAAGTCTAAACATTTTTGTCACTCCTTTTTAAGTATATAAGAAATCTTGGTGATAAGGTGTATTTCCTATAAGGTATTTGAGAAAGAGGGAGCTGTCTTCCTTTGGCCCCTGAGTTGTATCCCTGGGCTTTTACTCTTCTCTGTTGTGAGCTTCTGAATTCATGATTTACTCAGCTTCTTTGGGGTTACTTACATTGGCAACCACCTGGATCTTCTATACCACACCATTCCCCTATAGGATGTACTCCTTCCACAGAGACTTCAAAATAGGGAAGAAGAATATGGGGCAGGCTGTACACTTTTTAAATACCCAGCATTTAATTCCCAACAATACACTTATTGAGTTTCTATGGAAATAATTGATTTCTCTAAGGAGTTTGGGTACAGAACGAATTTGCAATGTATTGAGGGATATTTCAAAATAAAAACAGCATGCTTTATATGGCTAACTTTCCAATCCAAAGGGGAAAAAAAGTCAGCCTTCAAAATAGCACCCTTCACATGAGTTGTCTATGATACTCCTGTTCGTGACTTACTTCTCTGTCCTGAGATCTAGTACATTCCTGGAGAGTGTCTTAACACCTAACACACCCTAACAGTGTGAATCCTTCTCCTTTTAGAGAAACTCCAGTTGCTTATCTGACTTTAGAATCCATCTAATGCTCCCCTCACTGAGAAAAATCTATGTACTGATTTGCTTTAGTACATTTTCCTAAATGTAAGTAACTCATACTATGATATTATCACACCAAAAGTTGGGAAAGAAGGATGACTAGAGAACTAGCTGGCATAAACTTGGCATTCAATAGCAGCCCAGACCTGGTGAAATCACCCATTAGTGTGGGGTGCTGATATGATCACTCACTTTTCTTCATCCAGTTGAGTCAAACACAGATACCACTTCCAAAGGCAAACCTTGCATATTCTGAGACAGAGAAGTCAAAATCTATGTAGAGGAAGATAAACATTTTCTTGACTACCACCTAGTCAGTTGAGCTGCTCCAACCCACTGCAGAGGTAGTAGTTTACACGTGTGTGTCATCTGTACAGAGCAGACCAGCTCTCTTTTGTGATGGCACTTTTCTGCCTACTGGCATGTGAGATGTGACCTATTACAAAGCATACTCATTCCCTTCACTGCTGTTTTCCAGCAATTAATACCCAGCAGGAGCTTTCAAATGGATAAGTATATCATACTTTTTTCAATTTACCTCTGGAGATAATTCAAAATTTTGATCATGGCTTTCTTAAAAGTTCTCCACTGTCTCTGTGTTGACATCCAAGGTACATTTCATTTTATCTAAGAAACCAAAGTTTCTTCTCCTACTCTTCTGACTAAAGAGACAGGTGTGTGCATACTGCCCATCCCAGGATGTCTTTGAAAGCATAAAAGGAAGATTAGGCTTCACGGCAAAAGGGAATTTACAGAATCTGGGGAAAGACCAAAGCCCATGAAATTCCTAAGAGCTGAATATATGCTCACCAAGGGGAATGATGGTAACCATTTACTGGTGAAATGAGATTGCTAATCCCAACCTCAAAATCATGAGTTACTAAATAATGGTTCTGTAAACACCAATAACTGATGATATAAAATAGAACTTTCTTGGGAAACTAGAGCTATTCCAAAAAGAAGGAGAGCGTATTGGAAGCACAGCTTCAGCATTATCTGCCTCAGTTTGTCCATGCACCAAAGACTTCACTTCTTTTGTGCCATGAAGGAGCGGGTGAGTGTTCCTGAGTTCTCAGAGACAATTCTAGTAGCAAGAGAAAAGGAGACCAATATTTAGCAATTCTACACTCAACAAATTAGATAGGTTTAATATTATTCTCTTCTAGGGTTACTTGCACTTTAGTTCTACTGGAAAGCTCTTGGTTATAATCCTAATTATCATTATAGAATTCTGCTATTATTAACCCATTAGCAACACTTTATCAAATAAATTTGACATTTATATGTTTTATCTATTAAAAGAAAGGAACTTTAAAATTACCATATGAATCTTATAGGGGTGAATGCCCAAAATACATGGTCCAGAATTGAAGAAGAGAATCATATGGGATCCATGTGAAAAGCTGACTTGGGATTTCACAGAGGAACTGTTCAGCTCCAGGCTGAAGATAAAGAGATACAGAGGAAAATCAAAAGCTAAATGGTAGGCGAGAGGTATGCAAATAGGGTTGTGAGTTGGAGACAGCCTTATTAATTTTCAGAAGAAACTTGTATAAAATATCATGAACAAAGAGCACTCACATTACAGATTCTGTAGAGATTCCCTGAGGAATAGAAAAGAAAAAAGGAAAAAGAACATAACAAAACCAAATCCAAATCCAATACAGTTCGAGGAGCGGGTGGAAGTGTGTGTGAGCACATCCACACTTAAAACTCACACATGTGGTGAAGCTTGATGCTGTCTGGAGCACAGATAATACCTGTCACTAGAAATCTGTTTACAGTTTTCATTTTCTATCACAACATATTCTTTTTTTGCAAAGAACAGGCCTCCTGCATTATTTATATTTGGAAAACTTGTATAATAAGGGACAGGTACATTTCCATTACATTGCATGTATTTCTATAAAGATGCTCAATAGCAAAACTGATATGGTGACTAATGTATCTTGTGTGAGGAGGGTGGCTTGGTGACTAAGTTAGGCTGCATGCCATTTTTACATATCGCCACATTACTTTTATTGCCCTCTATTATTTCCTAACATTCATTTTAGAGAATAAGCATCCATGTCCTTATTTAAGATTTTCCATCTTCTGAATGATTCTCAGGATTATTCAGCTGCAAGACACTTCACAGACTATCAGAAAAACAATTTATACAACTGAATTCATTTCTATAAGATTCCCCTAAGGTTTGTCCTACAAAGCATTTGCTTGATGAAACAAGATATATATTTGGTGTGTGTAGGTCCACTCTTGGTGTCGCATATTCTGTGGGTTTGGACAAATGTATAATGCCATGTGTCCATCATTATGGAATCATAGAGTATTTTCACTGCCCTGAAAATCCTCTGTGCTCTGCCCCATTTATTGGACCCCCACAACCACCAATCTTTTTAATGCCTCCATAGTTTTGTCTTCTGCAAAGTGCAGTTGACTATATTGACATGCATCTATTTCTAAGCAATTTATTTGGCTTCATTTATCTGTTTGTCTATTCTTTTCACCAATATCACACTGTATTGGTTACTGTAACTTTGTAGTAAGTCTTGGAGTCATGCAGTGTCAGTCCTCCAATTCTGTTCTCCTCCTTTAATATTGGGGTGCCTTATTTGGGTCTTGTACCCCTCCATATAAACTTTAGAATCTATTGATATCCACTTTTCTATCTTGATGCCAGTGCCTCATCATTCTGATTAAACTTAATAGTTTATATAGGGCTATTGAACCATCAAACTTCGTTATTTTTCAAAGTTTTGGATTCACATTTTCATATGAATATTACAGTTTAGAAATGTCTATAAAAAAGTGAGATAGTAGTAAGATATAGTTTCATTGAATTTATAGATCAAATTGAAAATTGATAACAATATTGAGTCTTTCTATCCTTGAACATGATGTATCTCTCCATTTATTTACTCTCTTAGCAATGTTTTACACTTCTCAGTTTGAAGATCTTACAAATAGTTTGTTATATTGCTCCCTATATAGTTTATTTTTATGATATTTTAAGTGATGTCCTTTAATTTTAATTTCTAATCATTTGATGCTGGCATGTATAAATTTATTTTTGTAATATCTATTTTACAAGCTTGCAAATGAACTTATTAGTTCAAATAGTTTTTTTGTAGATTCCATTGAATGTTCTATATAGATGATGATTTTGTCTATGAATAAAGGCATTTTTATTCCTTCCTTTCCAAATGAATGACTTTTAATTCATCCTCTCTCACTATTATCATGGTCAGTGCAATAGAGAGAGAGTAGAACTGGTGAGAGAACATCCATCCTACTGTTCTTGACCTTGACAGAAAACATTCTGTCTTTTGCCATTGAATATGATGTTAGCTGTAGGTAATTCCTAACTCCCTTTATCAGGTTGAGGATGTTTCCTGCTATGTATGCCTAGTTTGCTGAGAGCTTTTATCAAGAATGGATGTTGAATTTTGTCAAATGCTTTTCTGCATCTATTGAAGATAACCATATATATTCTGTCTTAGTTTGTCAGCATACTGAATTACATTGATGGATCTGTGAGTGCTAAACCAGGACTTCTATGATAAACCCCAGAACTGATCATAATCTATCCTTTCCTTGTAATTTTGGACATGATTTAATACAATTTTATTTGGAATTTTAAAAATCAATATTCAAGAGGGATATTATACTCAAATGTTTGTTATTTTTATGTCTTTGTTTTGTTTTGGTATCAGAATAATTCTGGTCTCATAAACTGAGTTGGGAATTGTCTCACCTCTTCAATTTTATAGATCACTTTGTGTTAACTGATTTCATTTCTTCCTTAATTACTTAGTTGAATTCATGAGTGAAAACATCTGGGCCTGGAGTAGTCTTTGCAGAAAGGTTTTAACTATATATATATATAATATATAAATAATATATATTTATATAATAAGTAACAGGTCTCTTCAGATTATTTTGTCTTTGAGTGAGCATTGACAATCTATGTCTTTCAAGGGATTTTCTCACTTCATCTAAATTGCCAAATTTATTGACATAAATTCATTCATAATATTATATTATCCTTTTAATATCGCTTGGAATATGTAGTGACATCAGCTGTCATTCCCAATATTGGTAATCTGTATCTTCTCTCTTTTTCCCTTGTTAGCCTATCTAAAATTTCATCAAGTTTATTGATCTTGTGAGAGAACCAGACTTTCGATTTAATAGATTTTTTTCTATTTTTTTCTTTTTAGTTTTTCAGCAAGTTCAACTCTGGTCTTTATTATTTCCTTTATTCTGCTTATGTTGGGTTTAATTTGCTCTTCTTGATTTAATTTCACAGGCAGAAGCTGAGGTCACTGATTTAACACCATTTATCTTTTCTAATATATACCTATCGTGCTATATATTTCCCACTAAAAACTGCTTTGATGACAGGAAAATTTAATGCTATATATTTCCCATTCAACACTGCTTTAAATACATCCCATAACTGCTGATATGTTGTGTTTTCATTTTCATTCAGTTGAAAATATGTTCTAATTTTCATTCCTTCCTTGGTCCCTGGATTATTTATAACTATCTTATATAGTTTTCAAATATCTAGGGAATCCCCATAGCATTTTGTTATTGATTTCTAATTTAAATTCATTGTGGTGTGTGAACATACTTTGAGTGACTTGAATCCTTTCAAATTTATTGTAGCATTTTTTATGGACTAGACTGTTGTCCATTTTGGTAAATATTTCATGTGCTCTCAGAAAGAATGTTTCTGTTGTTGCTGGGATTGTTCTGTAAATACCAATAGATAACTTGGTTGATATTGTTATTCAAGTCTTGTATATCCTTGATGATTTTGTATCTGCTTGTTCTATCAGTTAGAGAGGGTTATTGAAATATCCAGCTATACTTTGGTTTTATCTCTTTCTTTCTGTATTTACATTAGTTTTTGCCTCATGTATTTTGAAGATCTGTTGTTACTACAAAAACACTTAAGAATGTTATGTCCTTTAGATGAATTAACTCCTTTATCAGTATAAAATGACATTCTTTATCCCAGGTATATTACTTTATTGAAATATACTTTTCTTGATATTAATACAGCTATTACAACTTTCTTTCAACTAGTGTGAACAAAGTATATCTTTTATTTCCTTTTACATTTTGCCAGTTAGTGATTACATATTTAAAAAATAGTTTTATGTAGCATATAGTTAAATCTTGCATTTTTAAATAAAATATGAAAAAATTCTGCCTTTTATTTGGAGAGTTTAGACCATTTATATGTAATGTGGTAACTCCTGTAGTTAGGTTTAGCTATATTTTCTTGCTATTTGTTTTCAATTTTATATTCCATTTTTCTTCTCTCCCTGCTTTTTTTGTATTAACAGATTTTGTAATGAATCCATTTATTATTCTTTGCTGGATTATCAGCTACAATTCTTTGTTTTGTTATTTCAGTGGTTGCTTTAGATTTGTAGTATATATTGGTTATTAATCAGTCTACTTTCAACTGATGCTATGCTACTTCACTTACAAGAATATTTTAATACTCTACTCTCATTTTGTCCCTTCAGGCTTTTACACTAGTTTTGCCACAACTTGTACATATAAATACCTGATAAATTTCCACTTTATTGTAGCATTTTTATTTAAACCACTTATCCTTTAAAGTTGTTTTAAAATAATAAGAAAACAAACCTTATATAACTGCCCAATCTTTACTGTATTTAATGCTCTTATCCTTTGGTGTCCTAGATGTCCACATATCCTTGTAGTTTCATTTTCCTCCCCCTCAGACTTCATATAACATTTCTTATGAAGGTCTGCTGATGAACTTTATTCTCCTTTGTATTTATGAAGTAGTCTTTATTTCACATTCATTTTCAAAGAAGTTTCAATGAGTGCAAAAACTAGGATGAGAGTTTTGTTCTTTCAATACTTTAAGGATGTTTCTCTAATATCTTCTAACTTGCATAGTTACTGATGAGAAATGTACTATCAGCCATCGTGTGTGTGTGTGTGTGTTCACTCCTTTATGGCGCTGTAAGATATTTCAAGCTCATTTTGTAGACTTCCTGTCCTAGTCATAGAATCAACCATTTCTCTAAGAAGACTTGGTATCTTTGATTGGAGAACAGTATTAGAAAGCAAGATCTAAGTCTTACAGTTTCCTAGCTACTTCCTATTGCCTATATCTTTCATAAATGGGAAATGTAAACTAATGATGTTAATAATAGAGAACATAGCAGGATGCAAAAGGAGGGCTTTAAAGTAGGGAATGATTTAATAAAAATAAAAAAGCAAGAAAAAAGGGACAAATTATATGATCCCCTGTATTAAAAAGAAAAAAATAATTTCTGCTCATTGACAGGTATCATAGTGTAGGCAGAGGAGATGGTTTAGGATTAACTCTTTGAAATGTCTCTTAGAGACAGGGAATTCACATCTAAAAAAATTCCTGAAAATAAATAATACAAGAAATACTATATAAAAATGGAAATGATAAGAACGTATAATGCAGAGACTGTGATATCCAGTTGGCCATCAAGAATATAATCTAATACATAAGTTCACTAGTAATCAGAAAACTGCAAACCTCAAGGAGAGCATTGCTTCTTCCAGTAAACTAGGGAGAGGGTCTTCCAGTACTCTGTAGTTAAACAATGTTGTTAAAAGTACAAATTAGGAAAAGCAGATAAAATAGGAAAAGACATTAAAGGCTTTCTGAAGCATTCAAGAACTGAAAGAATCTAATAGGAGAGGAATTGAAAGATCTAATAGGAAAGGAAACTTTGAAGAAATGAACCCACATTCTATAGCTGCTTTTCACATTGGGGCCTTTCTGCATTCTGGGCACTAGGCAAGAGGCTGAGAATCTGCAAAGAGCCAAGACAAATTTCTGCTAGTAAAAAGTAGAGAAAAATGAATTGCACTGGAACTTTCAAGGAAGTAGTGACAAAAAGCAAAGTGGACAAACTAATGAAAATAAAATCCTAGAGACCTGAGGAGCTGAAGTCCTGATGAAAAAGGAGGTGAATATAATTGAGTCCTATGATTAGATATTTACCAAATTCTTAAGTTGCACAATGAAACATACCAATAAGCTCTGAAAAGCAGGAGAGAGTACTTGATGGACTAGAGTTCAGGATCCAGTAGGGGAAGAGGCCCCACTGAATATTACAAGATCTTAATTATGATTCCTACAGGGATATGCCATGGGAAAGACACTAAATCATATGTAGAAGAAGACTTACCTAAAATTCAACCCGACTCAAGTCAACTTGGTTCCTAAGAATTTATATGAGTAGGCTCTCATTCTGTCTGCCTGGCAGAGAAAGGGGTCAACGGTCTCTGGAGGAAGATAACATCATTCAGATCACCTACGCTTTTATCATTACCAAAAAAAAGGGGGTTGGAGGTTATATAATTGGAGTCACAAAAAGAGAGGTTGGGGAGTGGGAAGAAATAATGCTTAAATAAATAGAAATATTGGATGAACAACTGAAGAATATATCAATCCACAATTTCATGTTTAGTAATGTGTGTGTGTATATATATATGTATATATACACACTCACATATACATATATTTACAGTGGTTTTGGTGCAAAAGAAAAGCAATGCATACAAATAAAGTCAGGAAACCTGTTAGGAGACTCAACATAGAGTTTATTTCTAACAGATAGAATCTGTAGGATTTATGGGAAGCAAGGTCAAGCCACCACATCCCTTTCTCATTCTACAACCAAAGAATGGATTGCCTATCGGAATTGACCATGTTCGCAGCCATGATTAGACAATAATGCTCTAGAAAACTACCTCTCCTTTATCTGGTGTTAGTCTTTTAGAGGTCTCAGTCTTCTTTCCAGGACTTATGGAGAGAAAGACATGGCTTTGTATCTGCTTGCTATAATTAGGAGACAGCATCATTGTCTTCCTTTGAACCAGCTTCTCCTTCTAGCTGACATCTCACTGTCAATCCTTCTCTCTCTCTCTCTCTCATTACTTTTCCTTCCACATTGCTGACCCAGATAATTTATTCAAGCTGCCACAACATATCACTCCTGGCATCTCAGTACATGAACACAACAAAGACTTATTTCTGGCTCACATAGGGTCTGGTAGGATGGGAAGTTGGCTTCATGGCAGGAGAACAAAAGAATGGAGGAAGCACCCTGGTTCTAACTGCTTCTAGCTGGTAATAAAACACATCAGAGACCATGCACCAGAACTAGTTACCAGTTACCAGGCCTCAGGCTAACTGCAAAGGAAGCTGGGAAACATGGAGGAGCACATGCAACATTGCTTCTCTCTCCTGGAGAGAGCTGTGGGGCTGCTCTGGAGTGTCTCTCTCTCTCTCTCCCCATCTCTCGCTCTCTCATTCTCACAAACAGATACCTGCGGAGAGGTTTTTTCACTTTCAGTTGTTTAAACATTTACATATCCATTATCTCATTTGATTTTCTCAACAATCCTGAGATACAGGCTTTGTGAGTGTGAATAAATCTGCCCAAAGTCGCAACACCAGTAAAGGAGGGCTCCAAGATTTAAACTGAGAGCTCCTATCACTGAATTCAAAAGATTGAGTGGTTCTCAATCTTCAGCCTCTTCAGCCTGCTTCACAATCACCTGGAGGACTTGTTAAAACAGAATTCCGAGCTCCACCCTCAGTGTTTCAGATTCAGTGGATCTGGTGATGCCTAAGAATTTGCATTTCTAATAAGTTCACAGTGCTGCTGATGCTTCCAGTGTAGAGACGAGACTTTTGATGCAGGGCTGTATTATATCACAGCAGGAGCCATGAGTAAAGAAGATAAAAGTGTTATCGATACTGAAGGATTGAAACAAATAAATCTTTCCAAGTCAGAAATAATTCTTAGAGAATAGGGCAATGTCTACAGACTCTTAATAGCCTCCTTTCCTGATAAGTTTTCCTTTCTGAATGCCAAGATGCCGAGCAGAGGCCGGGCTGTGGTGTCTAAGCAAGGGAGGCTCATGGGCTCACCTCGTATGCTTCTAAGGAAGGCCCTGCCAGACTTTTCTTTCCTCTAGGCCTCCCAGCTGGCCCAGCCCACAGTGTGCTCTGGTTACACGTTCTCTGTTTAGTGGGGAAGGAGAGCAGGAACAGCTTTTCATTTCTTTCTGCCCATGCCTCTGGCAGGCGTAACCACAGCCCATCTGTTCCCTTCTCAGATTCAGCCCACCCTTGATCTTTCTTTTCCTTCTAGACTTCACATTTCCCAGAAGGACAGAGTTATTAGCAGGTACTCCTGCTCAGCTCTCAACTTATCAGACTGTCTGAAATGACCCCTCCCTTGACACTGCAAACCTCAGTTTCTAAAAGTAAAAGTCCCCAGGGGTTGGCAACAGAGTCACTGATTTACACATATGTATAAGTAACTTCTTAGTGATACACCTGCCTTAGGGGTAATACAAAAATAAATAAAATTAGTAATAGTTGCAACTGAGTTTTGTAAATAATTGAATTTTTGCAGTATTCAAACAAGCCTAGTCTAACATGTACACTGAGAGAAATTAAGAAAGATTTTAGGGGATAATGCTTCACTTACTGCCTCTAAAACCACCTGTCATCATGAAATTCCAAGGGTTCCAAGAAGGGATATGGCTTGGCGGATCCAAGACTGTGTGCACTATCTTCTAAGACTTGTTTCCTCAGCATCCTGTTCCGCCAGTCTGCTCCCAAACCGAATCCCAGAAACTGAGGTGGTGGTGCTTTGTGAGAGGTGAGCTGACCTCGACTCAGCCTCAGGGATGACAATGTGAGACTGAACCAAGCCGCCCTCAGTGTACACAGGTGCTAGTGTTCAGGTAGTTTGGGGGTCCAGGAAAGAGGAATCACAGTCCCAAAAGGGCTCCCCAGATTCCACACCACAATAAAAGGTGACTGCTGTGTTCATTAGCTATGTCGGGGGCAGCGCTGTCAGACTAGTCCCCACCTACCCATCTGCTCTGGAGTGAAGATAAAGGTGAATCACAGGACTGCAGCCAGCATGTCCGGAAAGTGAACAGTGCTGCATAGAGAGACACATCAAAAGCCTCACAAAGTTTTTAAAAAGGCTCACCCAGTTGTATTTCCCATACCAGGGATGGAATTAGGCAACAACTGTAGACAGGAACAGAGACAATCTTCACCTGAATTGGGTTGGTTTTTGCACACACACAGATCTTCCTCAAATGGTCAAACCTTCCTAGAGGCTTAGTGGCCTGAGTCCCTGCAGGATTCAAAGAAGGAACCTGCAGAGTCTATTCAAGGTGCTATGTACAGAGCAGTAAACCAGTAAACTAAAACCTCTGTCTTAAGAAGGTGGGCCAGGTACTGATGCTTGAGCAAAGGGACTAATCCATTCAGACAACAGGACATCTATAGTAGGAAGTAAAACCTACCTGGGTGGTTGGAGGTTGTAGGGTGTGAGTGGGAAGGGAAGATTTTCGACATGCATTGAATACCTCTCATTTCAGATTTGACAATCTTATCTTTCTTTATTAGGCAATATATCCTGAGTGCTCAGCACTAAAGATGCAGGACAAATAAGGCAAAGTTGCTGGCCTTACAATACTCGCAGTCAGATACAGGGGATAGTTTATGCACACTCCAGTTACAAATACTGATTCTTTAAGAGGGAGACAGACCCTCTTAAACTATGGAAGAAGCAGTGGAGAAAACCTTTCAGCTGTGTAAAGTCCAGGGAAGACTCATGGATGAAGTGATTCTGAGTGGAGGCTTAAGGCACAGGTGACACCTTCTAGATGTTTCCAAGATGATGGCAGGTGGAAGGGATCATGTAAGCAGAGATTTAAAAAATTAAGAAACTATTGGACAAATTTGGGGTAAATGTTAAAAGTACAATTAAGCTAAAGCACATAAGAAAGGGATGGGGTTTATGACTCCAGTGGAAAGCTGAACGTTAGAACACAGCCTAGAGTTGACTGTGGAATAAGGAGCCATTACAGATGCTGGAGGAGGAAGGCACGAGCCCCGATTCTTCTTTAGAAAGTTACACAAATGTAGAGGGAAAGGAGGGAAGAAGATTCCAGGGCTGAGCTAACAAGTGGAAGGTCAGTCCAGCAGTGCACATTCACTCAACCAATGATTGCCGACCCTCAGCAGAGAGGATGGGATATGTTTTCATATTTTATTCATCAAGTCATCTATTCAAAAATTATTTATTGAGAGTCTATTCAAGGTGCTATGTACAGAGCAGTAAACCAGTAAACTAAAACCTCTGTCTCAAGAAGGTGTGCCAGGTACTGATGCTGCTAGGCCTGGGACCCCAAGCCTTCCTGCCCTCAGAGGGTCATTGGGATGGTGAGACATAGACGGTGCTGCAAACCCTCCCACACTAGGCACCATAAATTCATGGCGGAGGTGCTTGTGAATCTTGATAATGATGGAAACCTGCCCATGACCACCAGGCTAGAAAATAAACACACAAGCAGGCAGCAGGCACAGACTTCTGTGAACCAGCATAGGGACAGCTAGGACACCAATCCCAGTGTTCTTGAATGGTCCATAACTCATTCTGGCTGTTTTCCATTTATTTTATATTTCCCAAACCACAAGCTTTTATTCACAATATTACCCCTAGTCGGCTGTGCTTCTACTTCATCTCATTCTTTCAAAAATATGCTCATCCTCTTTTACTACTGACATTTACTAATAGCAATTTAAACATCATTATTACAAGTAATAATTGATTTTATTAATTATGATATTCCATTAATAATGAAATCACCCAGATATTTCATTTAATCCTAATAATTCTGATTCATATTTAGGTTAAGTGACTTAACTGAAGTCATAAACAGGCAATAGATTGATCCAGGATTCTGATCTAATTCTGCAAAACTCCAAAGAGCCTGTCGTGTTGCACATTTACAGGCTGCTTGGTTTCCACCTCTTTCACTGCACTGCCACAAATCACACTGTTCAGTGCTGAACTCACCTGAATTACGAGGCAGTCCTTACTATATTACCTTTTAAGGGACCTCAGTCCTATGTTCTGGCCTCTATAGTACTTACCTAGTAAATATCACCATTTGTCCAGTGTGCATTGCTTAATTATATATATATATACATATTTTTTAGTTTCATCTGGACCATTTCTTCCCACAAGTACCAATAACAGCTCATTTGCATAATTATTCATAGATTTTACACACTTCAGGGTATATAATTTCAGTGTGTTTTGCAACTATCCTATGCGTGATTCAGTTCAGGTTACACTGCTCACATATTACATACTGACATATAAAAGTACACACACACGTATATGACCTATAAACACACGTGTGTGCATGTGTGTGTGTATAATCTTTCTCCATGGGTTTCTAGTTCTGTGTTAGGCATTGGGAATAACGAAGAGACTTTAATCTACCCTGAAGAGCTCACAGTTTATGAGGATATAGGGACATATGAACAGACAACCTCATTCAATTTGATCATTGGTAGGAGTTTGCAGGGGAAGTAATTATTGACTCTTTCTAGGGGAAACAGGATGGACAACCCCCTTCACAAAGAACGTTCCACTTAGAAACATTCTGAGAGCCAGAAAGAAAGAGGTTGTGATCTCTGAGCTGAGTCTGCAAGGAAGAATCAGATCCCTTCTTCAACCCTCACCCCTACCCCCGTGCCCCATCCCCAGCTAGTAGCGAAAATTCCCAGCTGTCTTAGGAAGAAAGGCTTCATCTATACAGATACTGGTTTGGGGTTCTTTCTCTGCTACCTGGTCATGGTGGGTTTTTCCACCAGAATATTTTAATCCTTAAAATATTAGAACTTGTTTTTATTGGCATCACTTACAAAAGGTGTGAAAACCAAAGCAAAACCTGTGTTTAAAATGTAGAGCAACAGCTCTAAATGCTCTATTCTAAAAAATCTTTTGAAAATGCAAATAAAATATTCAGAACGTGTGGAAATATAGTTCAGACTATCTAAAGCAGGGGTCAGCAAACTTCAACCCTCAGACCAAATCTAATCTATAGCCTGCCTTTTGTAAATAATGGCTATTGGAATACAGTCATGTCGTGGTTGACATACTTTCTATGGCTGCTTTTATGTTACAATTGTGGAGTTGTATAGTTGCAACAGAAACCATATGGCCTGCAAAACCAATGCTATTTGCTATCTGGACCTTGCCAGAAAGTTTGCCTATCCCTGGTCTAAAGCATGGAATAAGAGATGAGGATATGCAACCCATTATGCCTCAGAGCAGTGCGACTCAAAATGTGGTCTGGGCAAAGATGCCAGTTTGTGATTCAATAAACATGGAAATTGAGAGTAAACATTTAGAAACTTCTATGCCAATTTAACAAAAGTACTTTCAATCTGAGTTAAATAATAAAATATTGGGCTTATATTTTGCATTTATTTTACTAGTTATTTTTAAGTAATCCTTCCCTTGTAATTTGTTTTTATGAGTTCATGAAGGAACGAAAATTTAAAAAAAAAATGTTTTCATGATGGTTCAAGTAGCACTGCCCTGGAGCATAGGTGGCCAAACCTATCCATCAAAAGGGCCAGAATTCTCCAGCACACGTGCTCTGGGCATGGTGTTTTTGCTTGCAAAATATGTAACCCAGAGTACTTCGAAACCTCTGCCATTTGGTAGCTGGAGAAGCATTTATCTCTGCATTCAGCCATTAAACCTTAATCCTACCAGTGACAACGTATGCACTGTTCTTTGGCTAAGTTTCTAAGGGGAAGCAAAGAAAAATACATGGAATATATTCTGATGTTCATCTCTTGCTTGTAGCCAAAGAGTTCTGTGGCCTGCAGTGTCCCTGTGAGTGTGCGTCTGTGTGTTAGACATGACCTCAGAAGAAAAGAATGGGGAAATAGTCTATGCATTTTAGAAATAATTTTAGAATTTCCAACCGTTTGCTTCTTCATTAATGTGTCTTTAAATTCTGTTGGAATTCGGTTTTAGGCCAGTGGATATTAACAAAGAAAAAAAATGCTACCCTTCTCTCCCAATTTAGAAAACAAATAAATTCTTATAAATTTTAAGGTAAGAAATGTTGATTCTATGAGCCTGAAAATTATTTATTAGTCACTCAAAACCCTCAGAACCCCAGTGATCATAAACTTGGTCACCGATTGCCATCAGTGATTTAAATGGTTTCATAAGTAGTAGGGAATGAATTTCTAACATCCAGTTAGACTGTAACTCCCAAAGTGACAGCAGACTGCAAGCAGGATTGTCTTCCAGGACTCTTGCTCCCTTGGTAATATGCACACTCATAGTCTAATCTGCCAGATTTTCTCATATGCAGTTGCTTGGATTCATTTCTGCACACGAAAGCCTTCTGTGGGGAGAAGGCCCTTGCTGGGCACCACTGGTAAACAAATTAGAGAAACTCTATTATGCTATATGAAAGGCCTAGCATTTTTCTCTTGCTGATGGTAATTAAGTTCACCTAAAGGTCAGCTGCCAAGGGCCCTCTGCTATCAAGCCCTCTGTATATGGAGGAGCTTTGTTATATTTAATGCTGCAGCTTCGCTGTGGATAGGTCATGAGAACTGGAATCCATCCAGCCTTGGAACTAAATTGCTTTGTGTCTGTGAACACTTACAACGCATAATGTTCTTCAATTCCTATCACCCGCAGCAGAGGAGCACGAGGGGAGGAGGTGCTCTGTGGCTGTAAACACAGCTGCATTTGAGGAAGCAATTCCCAATTAATTCACTATTATGAATAGCTGGTTCCCTCTACTCCCATGTGATAAAGTCCCTTGTAAATTTAATATAATTTATATTATTAAAATTGTGTGTAAGTGCCAAGTATAAGTAAGCAATTGGCAAGTGCTTCTAATTCAGATGCTTCTATGATGGCATGGATTCCAAAGCTTCCGTGGTGCCGCCGACTGCAAAAAGGAGCACCTTCAGTTTGATCCAGGGGCCTTCTGGATTTCTTGACTGAATATTCTTCAAGCCAAGAGGAACAGCTCAAGTTTGGGTTTTCACAAAACGTCCCCCTAAAGTGATGTCTGTCACGTGTTCTCATACGCTACTGGAAGACCTGAACAACCTCAGAGATGATTCTAGGACCCAGCGTGAGTACTAAGGTATCTGGGTGGCCTTGTGTAAATCTTTTAATCCTACCGGATTACTGTTTCCTCAGTACAAAATGAAGTGTTCTTAGTCTGTAATTAGGTAACGATATGGTTAATCATCTGGGGCAGAGCACTTCTGAGAAAGAAAGGAGGTGCTGGGATAACAGGTCGTAATCATTACTCCTTACTATCCTCTTCTTCTGTCGGGAATCTTCAGTTCTTCTCTTGAAAACACAGAGTCAGACTCAAAATAAGAGCTCTGACAAAGAAAAAATCAATGATCTATAAAGTAATATGCAGACTTAACTACGGAATAATAGTATAAAATTGTGAATGTCATCCCATTCAAGAAATCTTGAGGACATTTTTAAATTTTAAACAAGGGTGTGTGTGTGTGTGTGTGTGTGTTCGTCCCTTCCTTCCTCCCCACCCCCAGAGAACTGGGGCCATTAGTGCAATGCCAAGGGCCTCGGTAGGTTCAGGAAGTAGTAGGGGCATCAGTACACTGAACTGGGTGTTCTGCAAGCACAAAAGCTTCCCGTTATCTAAGATCCTATGTTAGGAAGTCGGTTGAAATTTGTGGAGATTTCCTGGATACATAATGTAGCAATTCTAGCCCAAGCTTTAGTCCTTCATCTATAAACACTTATTCCAAATATGAGTTCCTGGACTCTGAAATCTATAAGGCTGTCTCAAGAAAGTCCTCATTTATTTCTTTTTATTGTTAACATCTTACACAACCATGGTATATTTGTCAAAACTGTGAAATAAACATTGGTGCATTACTATTAACTAAGTTATAGACTTCATTTGGATTGTCAATTTTTAAGTTTGTATTTACTTACTTTGGCTCTCCATTAAGCATTTGTTTTTAGAAATATCTTTATCTCCCCAAAAGCATGTTAAACATTTCTCAAACACAAGGAAAAGCCTGCAGCAGTATTAAAATAGTTAATTTCAGTATCAGGAGAATCACTTAATGCCACTGAGATGGTTGGCATTGAGTATGTATGCATGTATGGGATGGGGGGGGGTGTTTGTTTTCTCCCCTTTAACCAATTTCACAACTGAATGAGCTTCAAGCTTATCTCTTGCCTCAGCAACTCAGAGAGACGCCCACCACAGAGCTGCACCCAGCACTTACTGATAATCTAAGTACTCCAGATAATAGTCCCCTATGCATTCCCAGGGGAACATCCTCATAGAGTCAGGAGGTAGTGAAGCAAAACATTTATTTCCAGATACAGCCATGCTTGTCTTTGGTCAAATTGCACTTCCCCTCAACCCCAAATCCTGCCCATTTCATCTTCTGAATCATTGTCTTGAGGCTTCCTTCACAAAAATAGCAGATCAGGCTCTCAAGTGGCTAATGCAAGGAGCTGGAAACTAGAAATTGTGATGGGGACCCTATTTTAGATGTGCTGTTAGTTGGCTCTTCGGGAGGCAGTGGCATTTGGAAGAACAAGGAATTCAAATCCCCCAACGTAAGTTTTCATCCAAGCTTGAACATGTACTCACTGTGTGACCTTGGGAAATGGCCTACATTCTCTGGTCCTCAGCTTCCTCTGTTATACAGCAATAAAAATGCTCACTTAAGGAGTTGTCAAATGGCACATGTTCCTATCTGGCAGATAGTAGAAGCTCCACATGTACAAGTTTTCCTCCTTAACCAGGCCCATCATCCAGAAAAGAAAAAACAAGATGGTGAAGTGACCTGCATAGGTGGTGATGGACATTATTGAATCCACTCTTCTTGGACATCGTCTCTCACTGAGGGATTCTCTCATGGCTAGACTCATGTGGATACAGGTTGCAATTCTTTAATTTATCCTTTAACCAAAATTTCCAGTTCTAACTGGGACCAACACACAGAAAAATATCACTATCCAGTAACTGAAGGTTTTCAATGTGGCTCCCAATCCCCAGGCTTGGAGAACTCCACCTTTCCTTCATCTTCCACTGAACTCTGGTTTTAATCTGGCTTACATGGCCAGAGCCAAACATGTAAATAAACTTGACCTCCACTGTTTTTTTAGTATACCTCCCTGTCTTTCTTAGCTGCTTGCTTTCTCCTCTGAACCTCCTGAATGTAAGAAAAAATCCTCTTGTCTTTGGCAAGTTCTGCCTGCTGCCTCTCCAGTCAATTCTGGAATCCTGAGTGGTCTATTTCACATCTCTCCTGACGTGGAGGGCTCACTAGGGTTCAGCACTCAGTGCTACTCTGGGCTTTAAGTATTTCTTGGATCTCCAGTTTGGTTCCCTAAAGGAAGTGTAAGCATCTTATATGCAGACACCTTACCCCAAACACTTTTACTATTTTACAGTCACACATAAACACATCCAGGATGTCTTCAATCAACACTCTGAAATTAATTGTTCTGGGGGCATTTCTTATACAAATATAATTTTGATGGCTCTCTCTATGTAAAATCATTTTAGTAGATCACCGTTTCTCGTGATACTGGAGAGCTGAAGGAGAGTGAATTCTTTACGTCCAGGAAGTAGTCAAATTTTAAAAGTAACTGTGCAGTCTCCAGTGGGGATAACTAAAGACTACGGAAAATATTTTGGAATTTGCTGGGTACAAAAAATAAAATCATAACCTTGAGCTTGTTCATATGCTGCAAGTTAGGTCTGTCGAGCATGGAGGCAAAAACTAGAACATATGGGCATTTAGAACTTTGAATAACTTCATTGTATAAAATTGTCTACCTCAATGTGTACATGAATCTCACAGAACAGTACCTCTAATTTTCATGTTAATCTAAGTGATATCTATTTGTCAAAATGAAATGTTGAAGCCTCCAGTAATATTTATCAAAGTTTCCTGTGCTATTTTCTTAAGAAAAAAGTCAGGACAGTAGAAATAGTAGTATAACAACACCATGAATTGGTGGCTATTTACATTTTGTCATTTTTTTCTTTTGTCATGTCTTTAATTGAAAAAAAATCTTCAGAGATAGTTTCCTTTTTCCTTCCACAGCCAATTCCATTACCTATGCTCCTTCTTACTGGCAACAGATACCACAGAGTTAAACTGATACTTCTGACCTTAATTATACATATAATATGGCATATTTTGTGTCTGTGCTTAAACATTTTGAGTAAGTGGTGTAGTGTTATACTTACTTATCCATCTGAGCTTGTTTTTATTTCTCAGTATCATAGTTTCTTTTTGTCCTGTGTGTGTGTATCTGTATACCTATGTGTGCGAATTTGGGTCTATGCCATACTGTGACTAGATCACATTATATGTATCTATTCATGTCTAATGGGCAGTTATTTCCAGATTTGTTTATGATTTTTTGCTATTATAAACCATGCAGTAAGGGATGCCCTTTTTCAAAAATGTGAGTGATTGAGACATGGAAGATATACATTTTATTTATTTATTTTTATTTATTTATTTTGGTATCATTAATATACAATTACATGAGCAACATTGTGGTTACTAGATTCCCCCCATTATCAAGTCCCCACCACATACCCCATTACAGTTACTGCCCATCAGTGTAGTGAGATGCGATAGAGTCATGACTTGTCTTATCTGTGCTATACTGCCTTCCCCGTGCCCTCCCGTTACATTATGTGTGCTAATCGTAATGCCCCTTATTCCCCTTCTCCCTCCCTTCCCACCCCACCACACCCAGTCCCTTTCCCTTTGGAAACTGTTAGTCCATCCTTGGGTTCTGTTTTGTTCCTTCAGTTTTTGCTTTGTTCTTATGCTCCACAAATGAGTAAAATCATTTGGTACTTGTCTTTCTCCACCTGGCTTATTTCACTGAGCATAATACCCTCTAGCTCCATCCATGTTGTTGCAAATGGTAGGATTTGTTTTCTTCTTACAGCTGAATAATATTCCATTGTGTATATGTACCACATCTTCTTTATCCATTCATCTACCGATGAACACTTAGGTTGCTTCCATTTCTTGGCTACTGTAAATAGTGCTGCGATAAATATAGGGGTGCCTATGTCTTTTTGAAACTTGGAAGAACATGTACATTTTTAATGATACCAAATAGTGCAAAATTGCTCCCCAAAGTGGTTGCAACAATTTACAGTCCTAGAAACAATATGCAAAAGTACCAATTTTCCTTTCCAAAATCTTGCTATTGTCAAAAATTTTATTGATTGAAATCTGACTACTGATAAAACATCACTGTTGTTTTAATTTACCATCCTTGTTATTAGGGATGTTGAATATCTCTTTGTATGTATAGCTATTCACGTTTTCTTTTCTGTGAGTTACCTGTTCATAATATGTGTACATTTTTCAACAGAGTGGATTATCTTTTTTCACTGATGTTTACTGCTTTATATATTATAAATTCTAAAGCTGATATTCATTTTTGTAGGTTATCCCAGTCTGTGATGCATATTAATTAGGATACATGTTAAGGTGCTGTCACATGGTGGCACTAAAATATAGTGTCTCAAACAAGATAAATATTTAAATATCTTTAAATAAAAGTCTAGGTTGCTAGGGCAAGGCTTGTACCATGGCTGGTGTTGTATCCAAGTTATTTCTATTTGTTTCTCTGTAGTCCTTAAAACCTCTACATCTCATAGTCTAGATGACTGACCCAGCTCCCACCAAGATAAAAACATGTAGCTAGTAAGAAGGGAGAAACAGTAAGGGGAAGGCATGCATTTTCTTCTTAAGGACATGGCTTAGTCACATACAGCACTTGCTTTCATTTTGCATTGGCCCAAACTTAATTATATTGTCACACATATCTGCAAGGAAATTTATGAAATATAGGCAATGTTTATAGATGAAATTCTAGTAATGTAGAAGGGAAGAACTATTGGCTTTTTAGTAACAAACCACAATGTTGTCACCCTTATTTTGGAGATCCTTATTTGGAGACTTATTTTGCATTTTGAAATGCACCCTTATTCCCAGGTAAGACAAGCTCAATTTTTCCCAGAGAGTCAACCCACACACCCATCTATAAGCTGTATCTAGTTACCAGGGCTCCAATTCCAGAGTTTCTAGGTGATATCCAAACTTCTCCATTAAGCACAGGTTAAGATGCTATCTCTTATCGTTGCTTCAATTTTTTATTCTAACCCACAAAGCCCCAAATGAATTTAGAGACTCTTGTCATCAGGCAGAGTCTCTCTGCAGAGCTTATTCATTTCCCTCTCTGCTTGCAAACTCACTAAGTATAAATAAAGTTTATCTTTTTCATAGTAGTTTCCCAAACAGTTCAAGAAAAAGACAGTTAACATCAACAATTTTGAGTTTTTCTGAATAGTCTCACTAATATTAAAAGTTCAGTGGACCCATAATATTTTCTAAGTCACTGCAGGCATGAGTTTTGCATGTTCTTGCCATAGCACAGCAGAGGTTACCATGGTGGCTTTTGATATGGCAACCTGGCTAGGATCCAGGAACTAGTTATTAAATCAAATCCCAATATAGGCATTTCCAGGAAGAATTTTATTGATGTGATTAAAGTCCATAATCAGTGGACTTTAAAATAAATTATCTTAGGTAATCTGAGTTGGCCTGATTCAATCAGTTGTAAAGTCTTACCAGAAGAGCTGAGGAAGGAATTCCTCCTGTAGACAACAGTTTCAGCCCATGCCTGAGAGACCCAGCCTGTCCTTCCTGAGAACCCGCCCTGTGGATGTCAGTCTTGCCTAGCAAGCCCTCCCAATCACATAAGCCAGTTTCTTAGGTAGATAGTGACATAGATGATGATTCATGATTGATTGACAGAGATGAATGATAGCTAGATAGATAGGTAGATACAGATAACTAGAGAGATCCTACTGCATCTGTGTCTCTGGTTGAAGGCTGAACCCTGACTAATAGTTACCAGTTCTTTAGCTTACAGTTTGTGCCCTGCTTATCTGCTGCCTGAATATTAAGCCAATGCTTTTATTTTAGTTTTGTTGTGACAGGACCCACTTTTATTTAACCAAACTGTATTAAGTATAAGTTAACCTTCTACAACAGAAAAAAAAAACTAAAATTTAAAGGCTTAAATGAGCCAAAAGAGAGCTTGTCTCTTACACAGAAGTTTGAATAAATCATTCAGGGCTGGCATGGCTGTTCAGTACTAACATCCTTTACTTATGAAACAATAAATTTTTACAAATATGTCTTTATTTTTCTACCCCATAAGAATTACATATTCTAATGCCTTTATTGTTTGTATATGCTTTTTGAAAAAATTCTAACATATATGCTCTATATATTTTAAACATTTTCTAAATGTAATCAGTGTTTTATCTTCCTTCAAAAATAAAGCCTTAGGATCTTTTCATTGTTCTCATTCTGACTAATCCTCTTCCAATCTCCCATGAATTTTTCTTAAAACTATTCTATTTTGTTTTACAACGCAATTCATGTTGTTATCATAGCATATAATTTGTAATTAGATTGTCCAGTGTAATTTATCAATTTCCCTTACAAATATATTTGTGTTTTATTCGTTAATTGTGAAGTTATTTTAACTTTTTTCTATTAAGCCTCTACATAGTCCATTATCTTAATTTTTCTAAGTTGGCAACATCTTCATGCAGCCCTCACTCTCAAGGACTAATTTTGACAGGTATTGTCAGTTGCCTCCCTCAATCATTTGAAGATACTGTATCCTTATCTTCCATCAAGTATTATTGCTGATGAGAAATCTGTTGTCACTCCGATTGTCATTTATAAAAATGACAAGGTGGCTGGGGTTAGCCCCCTAGAAGAATAGTACTATTTTAATACTGAAAAGGTACAGAATCTAATCCTTATTTATACACAGGGAATTGAGTTCTTGTTTCCTACCAAGCGTGAGATGCATTTGGAATCTGCTACTTGGTTGGCAATAAAAACTAGACCAGATCATCTATTTGTGGTCCTGAATTTCCATAGAGCCTTTGGCTCTAGGTTTTCTCTCTGTGTTACTAAGAAATTGTGTTTATGATTTTGAGTATAAACACTTACTTATTTAAAAATTTTAAATATAGTTCATCTATCATGTCCATGCATTTTGAATGGAGGATTAGATTTGTAAACATTGCTTACAATTCCAAACTGCATTGCTTATCATTCCATTTCATAATTTTCATTTTAAAAGGCAAAATTCTTGAGCCATTATTACTTTAATGTGTACTATTTCCTACTTCTAAATGTAATGTGTGTTAGCTATAAAAATTAAAACATTACTGAATTACATTTTCTTAACACATTTCCTGGAAAATAAGGCACTTTTTGTGATAATAAAACATAGTGCTAAGATGCCAGCAATGATCTCTCAACCAAATAATACAAAACCATTTAAAAGGCAATTGTATATTAATAATTTCTCCAATTCTTTTAATCAATCTGGGCACGTTTTGAGTTTGTTCTGATGGTCACTGATGCCTCATATTCCATTATTCAGGCGAGTTTCATAGCAATATTGACTAACAAATTACACATTTTGATATGTTATTAATATTTACAGAGCACCCATTCCAGGATTATCACTAATGTCACCTTGAGTGGAAGAATGACACTTAAACATTATTTAAATGTATGGCAACAAGCAAAATCAATTATTATTATTTTTTTTTATTTTAGAAATTGGTGCAAAGAGTTCATCTCAAATGGCTATTGCATAGAATATTCATAACTCTGGATTGCTGTCAACTTTCCTATGAATACAGAAAGTTTAGGAAAGCTAATAATTACAACCACAGAGAGAGCAGGAGCCCTAAGAAAAAATACTACTCATTCTCATTTTGATCTTCTGGAAACAAATGAGTATTCCCAAGATTTTTAAAAGACAGGGAGAAGAACATCACTTTCTAAGTTGCCTCAAACCTGAGAGCACAGGGAATGGGGCTCTTTGTAGAAAGATAAGGAGAAGGGGAGAATACAGGACACCCCAGTGGCCTGGGGCAGGTGCAGTGCAGCTGCTTCCTTTCTCTTCAGGAAGATCTTACCTGACAGAAAGACACAAATAAAGCTTGGGCTCTCTTTCCTCTTTCTTTCAAACAGAGCAACATTTATATCCAGACTCTTCCAAATGAACATTATGATACTTTATTTGAAAAATACTGTTGTTGTTTATAATATGTAATGAAGTCAGAAAAAATTTAAGACTCTTTTATGAAAGAACTTAAGTTTTAGACAAGAATAGAGGCCAGAGTGTGATTTAAGTCAGCTTAAAGAAGGTAGACCATAGGGATGGGAAAATGGCAGAATAGGAGATCACTGTGCACACTGTACACACTGAAAAAGCAATTACATTTAATACAACTAACTCTGAGAACAACCTGAAGACTGGCAGAACAGACTTTCTACATCTGACCAAAAGGAGAAGACTACATTGAGAGGGGTTAAGGGGAAGAGTGATAATCAGAACCCAAGCCCTTTCCCCAGCCCATTTTATAAGCAGGAGGGAGAGAAGAACAGAGTGAGGAAGAGAAAAATGCTCAGGAACCTGGCAAGTCTGGTTCTGGTGATTTGCTTCAGGAATATAAGTCCTCCTAGCACTGGACTCTGAAGATTAACAGGGCTGGACACCAGGGAGAGCTGGAGGGCTAGAGGCTCTGTTGAACCTTATGACACCCAAGACAGATGCACCAGTTTGGGAGTAGGTTTGTTAGCTTTGGGAAGTGTGCCAGAGTGTTAAGAGTCTGGGAGAGCTCCCTCCAGAGGAGAAAGGGCTGGCAGATGCCACTTTTTCAGCCCTCTTCAGCCCTATTGGCCAGACATTTGTGGGGGCCAGCTCTGAAACTCTCCATCTATCCTATTTGCTCAACCTGGCATTCCCCTGAAGACCTGCCCCACCAAACATACCCAGCCCAGCAGTAGTTGCATTTGCCATTGCTAGATGCCAAGCTGAGGGTGGGCTCCCACTTCCCAGTGGAGTGGCTCAGCAGAGCTCTTTGAAGTATACCAGTGGTGATCAACCATTCCTGGTAGCTGAGTATGAACCCTGCCCACATCATGGCATAGAGGCTGACCATTGGGCAGAGAAGCATGGATCGGTAATTTCTGGCAACCAGGTTGAGGGTGGGCCCTGCCCACCACCCACCAACAGCAGTCACAGCTCAGCCACAGTAGGGGATAACCATGGAGAACCTGGCTTTAGTGTTCAGGGTTTTTGCGCTCTGGGCATCATAGGATGCCTACTATATAAAGCCACTAATTTCAAGACCCTGTGGCATAGTTGGTATATCTAATACACAGAAAAAGACACAGAGAACCAGACAAAATGAAGAAGCAGAGAAATATGTTCCAAACAAAAGAACAAGACGAAACACCAGAAAAAGTGGTAAATGAAGTGGAGATAAATAATCTACCTGATCAAGAATTCAAAGTAATGTTCAAAAAGATGCTCACTGACCTGGTGGAAAGAAAAGATGATCGCAGGGAGGACTTCAACAAAGAGATAGAAAATATTTTAAAAAAACAGAGCTGAAGAATAAAATAACTGAAATTAAAAATACAGTGGAAGGAATCAATAGTAAATGAAAGGATGCAGAAGAATGGATCAGTGAGCCAGATGACGACAGAGTGATGGAAAGTAACCAAGCTGAAGGACAGAAGGAAAAAAGAAATTCTAAATATAAGAAGATACTACGAGAGCTCTATGACAACTATAAATAAAACAATATTTGCACAATGGGGGTCCCAGAAGGAGACAAGAGAAAGACAGGTGTAGAAAGTCTGGATAAATAATTGCCAAAAACTTCCCCAACCTAGGGAAGGAAACGGATATCCAGGTCTTGGAAGCATAGAGAACCCCTAACAAGATGTACCCAAGACACACAGTAATTAAAATGGCAAATATTTTTTAAAAAAAGAGAGAGAATCTTAAAAGCAGAAAGAGAAAAGTAGATAGAGACACTCCATAAGGCTATCAGCAAATTTTCCAGCAAAAACTTTACAGGCCAGAAGGGAGAACATGACATATTCAAAGTGTTGAAAGGGAAAAAAAATCTGCAACCAAGAATACTCTACCCAACAAGGTTATCAATCAAAATTCAAGGAAAGATTAAAATTTTTCCAGATAAATGAAGGTTAAAAGAAATCATTACCACTAAACTAGTCTTATTATGTTAAAGGGACTTCTCTGGATGGAAATGTTTTTAAATTTAAGTGTTTTCACATGTGAAAACAAATGTACAGTAAAGGTAACAGACCTATCACTTAAAAAGTGACAATGAAATTCAAAACACAAAAGTAGCAAAATAAATTTTACACAAAATTAGTCAAGGGAGACGCAAACTAAGATGATATAAATGATGGCATCATATACATAAAACAAGGTAGGAATAGTAAGTATAGGTAGTATGTTTAGAATGTATTTAAAATTAAGAGACTTCAACCTAACATAGGCTGTTTTATATATATAAGAAGCCAGCCATATATGAACCTATGGTAATCACAAACCAAGAGCCTATAGACCAATACACAAACAAGTAAAGAGAAAGGAATCCAATACTAAAGAAAAACCATCAATCACTAGGGAAGAGAGCAAGAGAGGGAGGAACAGGGAAGAACTACAAAAACAACAAGAAAACAATTAACAAAATGGCAATAATTACATACCTATCAATTATTACTTTAAACATAAATGGGCTAAATGCTCCAATCAAAAGACTTAGGGTAGTTGAATGGATAAAGAAACAGCACCCATCTACATGCTCCCAATGACACACTCACTTCAGACCTAAAGACACATATAGACTGAAAGCAAAGGGATAGAAAAAGACATTCCATGGAAACAGAAGTGAGAAAAAAGCACGAGAAGAAATACATATACCAGACAAAAAAAAGCTTCAAAACTAAGAAAGTGACAAAAGGCAAAGGAGGGCATACATAATGATAAAGGAATAAGTCCAACATGATATAAGAATTATAAATATCTATGCATACAACATAGAATCACCTAAATATATAAAGCAATATTAACAGACATAAAGGGAGAAACTGATAGCATCATAGTAATAGTAGAAGATTTAACACTCCACTTAACATCAATGGATAGAGTGTCCAGGCAGAAAATCAATATGGAAACAGTGACTTTAAATGAAAGATTAGAACAGATGGTCTTAAAAGATAAATACAGAATAGTCCACCCCAAATCAGAAGAATGTACATTCTTCACAAGTACATATGGAACATTCCCAATGACAGATCAACTATTAGATTACAGAACATTTCTCCATAAATTTAGGGAGACTGATATCATATCAAGCATGTTTCAGATCATAACAGTATGAAAGTTATATTTACAATCAATTACAGAAAAAAAAACTGGAAAAAACACTAACTCCTGAAGGCCAAAAAAACATGCTTCCAAATAATCAATGGATTAATGATAATATCAAAGAAGAAATCAGAAAATACAGGGAAGCAAAAGAAATAGAAGTACAATGGTTCAAATTCTGTGGGATACAGAAAAAGTGGTTCTAAGAGGGAATTTCTTAGCAATGCAGGCCTAACTCAAATAATAAGAACAATACCAAATTAACAATCTAATGTTACAACTAAAGAGAGTAGAAAAAGAACAAACAGAGTGCAAAGTAAGGAGAAGGAGGGACATAATAAAGATCAGAGCTAAAGCAAATGAAGACTAAGAAAAGAATAGAAAAATTCAGTGAAAACAAGAGCTGGTTCTTTGAGAAGACAAACAAAATTGACAAACCCTTAGCCAGATACATCACAGATAAAAAAAAGGACGCAATAAGTACAATCAGAAATGGAAAAGGAGAAGTTACAACTGACACCACAGAAATTCAAAGAATCATGAAAGAATTATATGAAAAATTACATACCAACAAATTAGACAACCTAGAAGAAATGGAAAAATTCCTACAAACATGAATTCTATGAAAAAGTATATGCCAACAAATTAGAGATCCTAGAAAATATGGACAAATTCCTACAAACATGTAATCTTCAAAGACTGATCCAAGAAGAAACAGAAAATCTGAGCAGACTGATTACTTGTAACAAAATTGAATTGGTAATCAAAAAACTCCCAAAAAACAAAATTCCAGGACCAGATGGCTTTACAGGTAAATTTTACCAAACATTTAGAGAAGAGCTAATACCTATTCATAATACTAAATTCATAAATATATCCACCAAAAATAGAAGAGGAAGGAATACTTCCAAAGTCAATCTACAAGGTCAGCATTACTCTAATAACAAAACCAGAAAAAAAAACACTAAAAATAAAGAAAATTATAGACCAATATCCATAATGAACACAGATGCAGACATCCTCAACAAAATATTTGCAAACTAAATTCATAAATATATCAAAAGGATCACCCATCACAGCCAAATGGGATTTATTCCATGGATGCAAGGAGGGTTCAATATCCACAAATCAATCAATTTAATACACTGCATTAACAGAAGATAGGATAAAAGCCCATACAACCATCTCAGTAGATGCTGAAAAAGCATTTGAGAAAATCGAACATTCATTCTTGATAAAAACTCTTGATAAAAAGTCAGGCAGAGAAAATAAATAAAAGGTATCCATGGTAAGGAAGAAATACATTGTCACTACGGAAGAATTAAAGTTGTCACTATAGATATATAGTATCTATCTATGATACTATATATATATATATATAGGAAGCACTAAAAACTACATAAAAAAACTATTAGAATACATGGATTCATTTCAGGATACATTAACATACAGAAATCTGTTGTATTTCTAGATAGTAATAGCAAACAAGCAGAAAGAGAAATCAAGAAAAGAACCCCATTTGCAATGCATCAAAAATAATAAAATGCCTACAAATAAACCTAACCAAGGAGGTGAAAGACCTATACTCTGGAAACTATAAGACACAAATGAATGGAAAGATATCCCATTCTCCTGTACATAAAGAATTAATATTGTCAAGTGGTCATCCTGCCCAAGGCAATCTACAAATTCATCACAATCCCTATCAAAATACCAATGTCATTTCTCAATGAACTAGAGAAAATAATCCTAAAATGTGTATAGAACAAAAAAAGACCCCAAAGAGCCAAAGAAATCTTGAGAAGGAAGAATAAATCTTGGGGTATCATGCTGCCTGATTTCAAGCTACACTACAAAGCCATAGTGATTAAAACAGTGTGGTATTGGCACAAGAATAGTTACATGGATTCAAAGAACAGAGTAGAAAGCCCAGAAATAAACTCACACATACATGGTCAATTAATATATGACAAAGGAGGCAAGAATATACATTGGGAATAAAACAATCTCTTCAATAAATGGTGTTGGGAACCTGAACAAGCTACATGCAAGAGAATGAAACTGTATCAGTCTTACACTATACACAAAAGCAAATGTGAAATAGATTAAAGACCTAAATGTAAGACATGAAGCCATTAAACTCCTTCACGTAGACAAAACACAGACAGTAATCTCTTGAACATCCACATTAGCAATTTAGTTTTTCTGAATATATCTCCTCAGGCAGGGGAAATAAAAGAAAAATAAATAAGCTTGGGTACTAGATCAACTAAAAGCTTCTGCATGGCAAAGAAAACCAACAAAACAAAAAGGGTACCTACTGCTTGGGAGAATATATAGGCAAATGATATATCCAGTAAGAGGATAATATCCCAAATAGGTAAAAAGTTCATACAACTCATCACCAAAAAAACCAAATAACCCTATTATAAAATGGGCAAAGGATCTCAATAAACACTTTTCCAAAGAAGACATAAAGATGGCCAACAGACTCATGAAAAGTTACTTAATATCACTAATCATCAAGGAAATGGAAATCAAAACTATAATGAGATACCACATCACATCAGTCAGAATGGCCGCTATAAAAAGACAAGAAATGACAGTTGTTGATGACGATATGCAGAAAAAGGTACGCTCCTACACTGTAGGTGGGAATATAAACTGGTATAGCCACTAGGGAAAGCAGTATGGAGATGCTTCAAAAAACGAAAAACAGAAATACCATATGACCCAGTAATTCCACTTCTAGGAATTTACCTGAAGAAAACAAAATCTCTGATTCTAAAAGATACATATGCCGCTATGTTTAGTGACACATCATTTACAATAACCAAAATATGGAAGCAACGACAGTGTTCATCAGTAGATGAACGGTACAAATATAAATGTAAAGAAGATGCGGTACAAATATAAATGTAATGGTTAAAAAAGAAAGAAAACATGCCATTTGCGACAACATGGATGGGCTTAGAGGTATTATGCTAAGTGAAATAAGCCAGGTGGAGAAAGACACGTACCATATGATTTCACTTATGTGTGGATTCTAAAAAAAGAAACAAAACAGAAAAGAGACACAGAGAAGAGACTGGTGTTTGTGATATGGAAGATGTTCAGGAGGTGGGTGAAATAGGTGAGGGGGACAAAGAGATGCAAGTTGCAATTATAACAAATTAGTGACAAGGATGTAAGTGCAACATAGGGAATATAGTCAATAATACTGTAATATCTTTGTATGTTGACAGATAAAAACTACACTTACTGGGGTGAGCATTTAATAATGAAGATAACTGTCAAATCACTATGTTGTACACCTAAAACCAATATAATATTGTTGCCAACTATATTTCAATAAAATAAAGAAGGTAGTCCACTTTTCTAAATCCTCTAGTAGCCTCCCTGGAGGTTCAAGCAGCCAATAATAATGTTCTCTCTCTCCACTGTGTACCACTTTGATACCACTTTGTAATAGTTCAGTTTCCATAAGCAAAGCCTCAGGACTCCATGTTTCAATAGATTGCTCTTAATTCAACGTCTGAACATATAGCATCTTCATCTCTCACCCCCTCACCTAGACATGCAACCACCTGGTCAGCAGAAGGGCTTAGCAGAATATTTCACCATCCCAGATTGGCCTTGTAAGTAACATAAGAATATGGCTTTTAAATGCCTCTTTATTTCCACTAACTAGTCTTCCCATTCATACTTTTAAATATTTTCTTTAATTTTTAAAATATATGTCCAGCACTTTATGTATGTTTACACTGGGTCCCAGGCAGGTGGGGGTAAGGTTTTCAACTGTTGCAGCCCCATTTAAGAAATGTGCTTTTCTCTGATAATGAATTCCCATTTATGTCAATTAATAACTATATATTTTTATTCCTGGAATTTCTAATTGGTTATTACCATTTTGTTTTTCCTCATTTATCACTTCAAAATTGTAATTGTTCTAAAGTTTATTTCAGATAGTTTGTCCTTTATAACTCTTGGTGTTGAATTAGTCAATTCTGGTCGGCATAACAAGATACCACAGGCTGGGTGGTTTAAGCCACAGAAATCCATTTTCATACAGTTCTGGAGAAAGAAGGTACCAGCAGAGTCGGTTTCGGGTGAGACTCCTTTTCCTGCATGTGGACAACTGCCTCCTTGCTGTACCCTCTAAGTGAAGCGGGGATCCGATATCTCTTCCTCTTCTTGGAAGGACACTAGAACTATCTCTGTTCTATCGGATTAGGGCTCCACCATTCTGACCTTATTCATCAAGAATTACCTCTTCTAAGGCCCTATCTCTAAGTATAGTCCTATTTGGGATTAGGGTTTTAATATATGAATTTGGGGGCAGGGTCGGTGGGGGTGAGCACGATGCAGTCCATAACAGCTCAAAATCTTTGCTTGGTTCAGGTTGCTGACTCAGCAGTACAGTGATTAATTTCCTCGAAACAAAATACCAAATAATTAAATTTATTAAATTGTAAAATTAAAAATGTTTAAATATGAAACCATCTTTAAAATGGGTATCAATAAAATCAATGCACAGCTGTCAGTTTTGGTCTAGAGCTCATTTTCAGTATTGTCCCCCACATACTATAGGCCCACTGCTCTGGACAAAGGAGGAATCCCTACAAGACAGTTCTGCACCTCACATTCCACAGTTCCACGTGTTTTAGCCATTCTAGGTGTGTTTATTTCTGGATAACTTCTTGCCCAAAATTTCTAAAAGACACAGTATTTTGATTTGGTACCACCAGACATGAGATTTAGATCCCAACAGAGAATGTGACAGAGATTGATGGACGGATGTATAGACAATTTATGTAATACTGGTAAATATTATAAAATATTCTCCCAATCACTTTATCAAACATATTCTAGGACAGTCTCTTTAAAACATGGCCAAACATTGAAAACACGTGTGTTTCTTTAAGAAATCCTGCTAAAGTTTACAGTTCTAATGAAGATGTTCCACATGGTGCAGCTTTTCCTTGCCATGAAAAAGAAAAAAAAAAAAAACGCGGCAGTGGTAAGGTGAGGAGGGGCTCTGCAGCATGTTTGTGATATGAAGACTACATACGAAATGCATCCGCTGTGTGACTGGTTATTGGGGAGATCTATGTAATGGGCTGTACACACTTCTGAAAACTTTAAACCACATGGGTCTATTGTTTATATTTGCATCAGTGTTGACTTTGTGGTCCTTTCTCAATACATTATTGATAAGGCTCTCAGTCCAAACTGGGAGAAATGCAAGCTAACACATCAGAGGTTGCTACTGTGTGCCAGACACGGGGGTACGTGCTTACATCCCCTGACTTGTTTAATATTTCCAGCAACTATTTGAGGCAGATACAATTTTATTTTACAAACATCAGAGATTAGGGTCTCAAAGAAGCAGAGCACCTCAAGCGATGCAGCTACCCATGTAAGAACAGTGTCTGAATCTAAGCTTTTCTTCCAAAACACGTACTTTTGCCAGAACATTCTTTTGTGTTAGACTATAATACTGTTAGAATGTGCCTATTTAATAACATAAAATTCAACACACATCCTTTTAACTTAGCCACATTTTTGCAAATATAATCTTTCATCCAAATCTTTTTATTTTTTTTTTCAGTAGCTGCCGGCAATCATTATTCATTTTGAGTAATAAGGAAAGAGAAAACTGGGAAGGAGAAACACTTCTTTTTTTTCAAGCTTGGAAACAGACGCGTAGGTGAAGTTTTGGAAAGGCTGCATTTTAGGATTATATTAACTCAAGTGATACAAGAAAAGGCAATATTCTGGATACAAGAGAAATTGCTGCAAAAATACATCATATTTGATGTACTTAAAAATGGATCCTCTGCCTTGGACCCACAATGAGAAGTGGTCAAAACATAATAATTTATTATATTAAGTATGAAATCTGACCCCAAACCTTCCTTCAATCAGCCTGTATATGCATCTCCAGGGCAAGAAGTTCTCCCTCAGAAAAATTTCCATAAACCAAGCTGAGATTACGTTTCTCTCGACCAATAGCATTTTTAATTTTGCATATGTGTTTCCAGTGGAACGGGCACCATCTCTAGAGTCACGCATGAACGTGGGATTACACAGGCACACAGCTTCAGGATATCAGGAGGAAGGCTCAGACCATGAGCTGTGATGACCATTCTCTCCAGGTTTTTCAAAGCAGCCGCAAAGACAAAAGTTGTGTCCAATTGTTATTTTATATGGTTAGTCAGGCATATTTTTCATGACCATAGGTCCTTCTTAAAAATCAAAGATACTCAAATATCTCCTCTAATAGAATATTAATGAAAGAAATGGAGCAGGTGCCACTTACAAAGTCCATTCAAACTTTCACATCTTTTGTTCAACATTAAAACCACCACAAGACACAAACATATCTGGCTGACCCCTTCCAAATCTCCTATTTGTATACAAAAAGCCTACATCTGAGTGCTTGTCACATGGCAGATATACACAAATGGCAATTGTAAATACTATCACTTCCATTCTGAGGGATCCTATACTTTTTCAGGAAATATATAATGATATACTTTGTAAAATATTAGGAACATAGAGCATGTAAAATTTTAATGTGCACACAAAAGTCTTTTACAACCTTCGCACTCACTAAGTGGTCCCACATTAAAATAAAATAAATCTTCACCCAAAGAGAAAGCACTTAAAATGTTGCAGCCTTTTCAGATTTTATTCCCCCAAAGAATTCATTTTTCTTAATAGTGTCAGATATAATAAAACCACACATTTCAAGGAAAGAAATAATTAAAGCACTTAGCATGATGTTTTACTTTGAGTATTTAAAAATCAGCTATTTCTTATGATCAGTAATTTGGGATTCCATTTGATTCTATGATACTAAATACAGATTTACACAATAGATACTAATGACTCTGGACTCTCAGACACTTGTTACTTAAGTCATAAACCAGGAAATCTGCCAAGAACTCATGTTCTTAAGAATTATGTAGAGAATGCAAAATGTTCATGAAGTAGGGCACACAGAAGAAGCACACAGATCCTGCCAGATGATGCTTTCCATGTGCTTTGTATTCTTCCAAAGCCAGAGCCATACTCATACAGGAACAGCCTTAGTTGTTTTTATTATTTCAGTATATTCATTTATTTAAGTACGTACAGAATGTGCCCCGTATCATAGACACTATCCTTTGCACCAAGGGTTTAAAAAAATAAATACAAAGGAATCCCAGTCCTTGATCTCAATATGCTGAAAAACTAGTTGGGAACAACACAAAATTAAAGAAATATAGATCAGTGTGCTAAGGCAATATTACTAGAAGGGACAGGTAGTGAATGCTAGGAAAGAGCATTTACTCGCTGAAGGGGATAGGCAAAGGTTTCAGACAGAGTGTTCAAATGAACCAGTGGAGAAAAGGAAAAAATTCAGTAGAGAAAAAGGCCACTTTAGCACTTTCCAGATCCTATGCTTCTCAATATATTTTCCTTCAAAAACCAAAAGTTGAAGCCCTTCAAGCACTTGTGTAGATTTCTGAGTTTCACCAGGGGCTGCTGGATCAGAATCTATAAGGATTCAGCCAAAACACATACTTAACCTGTACCTACGTAGACCTTGCTTATTGTACCAGATACACAGACGGTGTCGGGACAAATCATGTACAGCTAATGGTACTTTCTTATGAAGGTGCACCATCTCTTCTTCCTAAGCTACTGCTTATAATATATTTTGTCCTAAATGAAATTTTTCTAATTGTGTTGATTACTTTAAATTATCTTCATTTTTAAATGACAAAAATACAATAAAATAAATTCCTTAATCAAAGCATCTTTTGTGGCAGACAATTTTTATGCCTTCTTGAATAAAATCAGCTTCCTAAAATCGATGTCATTTTCATAACTATATTAATTGTTCCATCCATTGCCACTGGGTAAAGAGACAGACACTAAGCCTAAGTGGGGGCAGTTAGTTATCTAATGAGCAGAAACACCTGTGAGATCTTTGAATAGCATGAATTTAAATTAGTCCACACCAGTATCTCTATTTTGATAATGGTAACAATAATGAATCCCTGACATTATTTGCTTATCACATTTAAGATAAAATCTAGAATAACTTTTAAAGTAGAAACACCTGGCTATAATTTGCAATGGCTCACACTAAATTTCAGCTGTTACCTATATTACTCAAAAATTTAAATCTGTTTATAGCTCCCTTACCTAAGTAACAAATTTCCCTCAACTCCACTCTTAACTTTAGAAGCTTTCTAATTTTCTTTCATTTCAGTAATAAGCATGGACAGAGAAAATATAGTTCCATTATAGAAAAAATAAAAACAAAATTACAAAAATGCTATACATGGACCAGATATGGTCTTTAAATGGCTATATAACTTTTCAATAAGAATTTGACTTCTTAGTAGCCTTGAAAATCTGCATGTTCTTTTTTACTTCTTGAAGTACATCTAAGTGTTAGTTAAAAATAGCTTCACTGTGGCCACTACTCCTTCCTAAAGTATACATGCACACTCACAAGGAGTGTATCAAAATTTGGCTTAATTTTGTTCAGTCTTTTTGCCCCAATCTCCAGCATAATCTGTGAGGTTAAGAATAAAAAGCATTCCTAAATTTTACTGGTAAATTAGAACCTTAAAACCTGCTTAAAGATTTATCAATGGAAATTTCTTGAGATATGCCTATTCCCTTTGTCTAAAAGTTACACAATTATTAAAACAGAACTGAGCTTAACTTTGCATATACTGTATTTTCATTATACTATCAATTCCTAAAGAACAAATAATAGTGAAGGCTAGCATATTTGCAATTTAAACAAAAGTACATTTAGGGCAAAAAAAAAGGTGTCTGTCAAATATATGCTCAGTTCTTTATAGAATTCCATATAGCTTCTTCCCAAAAGGAGACAATCCAAACCAAATAAATGGCACAAATGATAACCATTCTAATTCATGTGAAAAGTAATGACATTTAAAAAAATGTAACACAAAATGAAGGTTGGGCAAATAATGTTTAATTCTAAATATGGCTATTGAGTGTCAAAAAACTTTGTCATATATCTATGATGTAAATATGAATAAGGCGTATTCCTTAAGCAGCTCAATATTTATAGTGGGCTTAAAAAAACAGACTAAATAACTTCGGTCATGAATTTGAAACTTCCTGGTGCAATAAAAAACTACTTTGGATATGCATCTTTCTCAGCTATTTTATGTGCCTAGTTTGACGTAACTATGAGCCTTTAGTTTTACATCACTACATCATATTGCTAACAATGTCTTTAGTATGTTTCTTTGTAATGAGTTCCCATGATTCCTGCACTGAACTTCTCCAAACTTATGTTTACTCGTAAAGGTTCGGCTGGTATCATGGACTCTCAGCCCATTCAGCCATTTAGTAAGGTGAGAGGTACTGTGATTGATAAACTACTAACCCAAGTTTGGTGATTGATGGGACATGTTTTACTGCTTTGGAACACTCTGCACACTTTCTAGACTTATTCCAAATGTAGAAACAAAATAACCTGAAGGGCTCATAAACCCTTTATTTTCTATTGTCAGGCCATCATTTTTTGTAATTTAGTAGTTCACTTTCTTGTGAGGAGTTGGGAGTAAATTACAAAGTAAAAAAACATGCACACATGTGAAAAGGTTAAATTAAGAGTCAGATTTCAATAAAATTGCAGCCAGATTAATCAGGCTCTAAAACATATTAGTAAAATTTTCTGAGGAAAGAATTGAAAGGAATAAAGAAAGTTTAATATGGCACACCTCAATCTCTGTAGTTACTATAACTAGTAACCTCTTGATTGGAGAATACCAGTCCACTGCCTCTGACTTGTGAACACTGGCCACCTTAATGCCAGCTGGTTTCCAAAGGAGATTTGGCAAGTAAACAACAGGTATAAAATTCACTGTCTACTTAGTTTTCTACTTTTCTTGCCTATTTACTTCTTGAGCAACGTGATTTGCCATTTAAACATTTTTGTTAGTAATTACATAGTTTACCCAGTTTTTAACCTTGTTGGCCAGTGAGTCCACCCTCCTATGAAACAGAGAAGAGCATTTGACAGCAGCCCTTGTGGGTTCTGGTCTGTAGACTGAGTCCATGGTGCCAGTGAAAAGCAGTCAGAGTTTTGTGAAGAAGTTCATGCCAATGTGAGACTGATAATCTTCATATATACATCTTTGTTTTTTGGATTCAGTCCCAATAAATCATTACCATTAATTCATTCAAAAATATTTATTGTGTAGCTATAATGTGTTAGGCTGACATATTGATTCCAGGTGTGTGGCAAGTGCTATCACTAACATGAGAAAGTGGGGTGGTGGAAAATTAACACATGGTGGCAGCAACTTGAGACAAGGTAGCTGTGGGAGTAGATGAAACTCCAAGGATGAGAAAACCTGGAAGGATGGGGTAATGGCGTCACAATCCAGGCAAAGCATCTAGGGAGCGCAAAGGCTCTGAAGTCAGACAGGACGTGGCCCAGAGACAGAAAGACTGTCATGAGATAAGACTGGAGAGAAACTAGGGCAAGATTAGGCAGGGCCGAGTAAACCAAAGAAGGGATTTTGGGTTTCCTTCTTAAAGGAGTTAGAAGTATCTGATAATTTTCAAAAGGGGAAATGATATGATTCAACTTACGTTCCTAAAAATACCAGTCTGGTTATTATTAAGAAAATGTTTCATAGTGGAGTGAGTGTGAAAGACCAAGGAGGAAGCTAAAGGAATTCCCTCAATGAGATGAGATGGTTTCTGAAAATACGGCATAGAAGTAATTACCAAGAGGAGAGGGTGGTCCCAAGGCCCAGTTTGTAGATACAGTAATGAGTTGTCAGTACATTTGAGACTGTAGGTGAGGTAAAGAGGAGACTCAAGGAGTTGCTTTGGGTCTCTGAACTGACCCACAGAGCAATAATGGCCGCCTCTGAAAAGATGAAGAAGAAGAAAGAGAAAATATTTTCAGGAAAAGTTTCAAAATAAGTTTCGTTCATGTTGAATTTGAAATGACCTGGAAGCATCCAAACAGAGATAGATAGTAGACAAATTTGAAACAGGTACTTTTAGTCTAGTGGGGAAATCTCAGCTGGAGAGAGCAATTTTGCAGTTATCATGCAGACACCAAAGCTATGGTAATGAATATACCACCTTAGGGGTAAAAGTGGAGATAATTCACTCTTCTTGGAGGCAGCCTCAGATTTAGGCAAATTGTAGAAGAGGAGATACAAGGCAAGACCATGAAAACCACCAAAGGAAAGCCAGGAAGAGGGTATGGAGTCAAACAGGCCAAGAGAGGAGCATCCTTCCGGAGAAAGAAGCTGAAGGGACCACTGGCAAGAACTCTCTCAGTGGAGTGCCGAGGATGGAGACTTCGCCAAAGGCAAGATACCTGGAAACCCTGCCTGGAGGAAACTGCCCTGACGGGCGCTGCTGCGAAGGCAAGCAGAGAGGTGGGGTGCAGCCAGAGCACCTGGGAGAACAGGCACTTTGTTGTGTTCTGCTGGTTAGCTTTTCTTTTTCATTAATGAGAAATTCTAAAGCATGATTCTTTGTTTATAGAAATAAGAAAATACAACAGAGTGCTGGGACAGAAAAGAGGAAATAAGTGAAGGAACAGAGTCCTTGACAAGGCGATCCAGGGTCCAAGGGGAGAGACTGGCCCACCAGAAGGGTCTTTGGGTAGGCAATGTCTTTTTCACAGGGTTTGAAGTCATTCTTTTCTAAATTAGGCCTGAAAAGTCAGCCATCCAATATCTGAAGGTTACCAATTCATCTTGAAGAAAATGTCCTTCAGTGTGGAAATGTGAAATACATTCTTCTTCTTCTTCTTTTTTTTTGTCCTCAGAGACTCCCTAAGGGACAAGTTTGTTCTGGCTCACAAAGACCTACATTCAAGAGTTGCCTACATTCAAGGCAAGTAAGAAACATGCTTGGAAAAATAATGAAGAATCCTGAGGGACTGTACAGAGAAAAATCACCAGATTCTGAAATGAGACAAATGAAAGTTGGGTTTTTATTTAACAACTGTACAGTAATTCTGACCTGGTGAATGCAGTAAATAAAGTCCTAGACAAGGCCATGATATCAGTGTCCCTTAACAATAGTATAGGTTGCAGTGAAGAGGAAACCCAACCCAAATGGGCTCTAACAAAAAATGGAATCTATTAGAACCTGGATATTCCAACGAACATTTAGGCATGTGTGGGCTCAGGGTTTAAGCAATGTGATCAGGGCCTGTTTCTTCTTTCCCTACATAAGTCTGTTTTGCTTTTTTAGTGTTCTCTCAGTGCTCAAGCATGCTTTTCTCTCTGTGCAAGATGACTGTACAACACTTTCTTTTGAATGCTCATCAGAAATATATAAAGGAAAAAAGACAAGCAACAAACAGAGAAGGCATCTGAAATATATAATAAGCCAATCATATCTAAAACGTGTTTCTACAAAACCCCAAAATTTTAATAGAAAAAAAAAATGGCAAAGGGTATAACCCAACAGTAGCGAGTATGATAATAAACATAGATGGTTCAAAACATTGAAGTTGTTCAATACCACTCAAAAACAAGGAAATCCAAAATGAAATCATGATGAAACATCACTCCATATGTACTGGAGTAGCCAAAATTAAAATGTAGTCATGAAGATGTGGCACAATGAAACTTTCATACTTGCTAGTGGGAGTGTAAATTGTCACAGTTACTTCAGAAAAGAGTCAGTCATCATCTGGGAAAGCTGAAGATGTACATACGTCCACCTGGCCTTTTTACACCTAGATATACATCCTAGAGAGATGGGCTATCAGGAGTCATGTACAAAATGTTTGAAACGGTAATAATGATGCAAAATTCACCAACAGTAAGATAAGATAAATACGTAAATAAATAAATTGTGGTATGAATTCCATTCATACAACACAGCATTACAAAACAATGGAAATAAATAAACTATAGCAAATCAGTCACAGCATGCATCTCAAGAACACAATGTTGAGCAAAAACACCTGGTCAAAAGGAATAGCTGATACATGATTCTGTGTATGTAAAGTTCAAAATGGGAAAAACTTCACCAAATATTTATTTAGGCTTATATACATATATATGAGAATTCTACAGAAAGATAAAGAATGATACATCATTTAAAGAAATGGTAGTTCCTGTGATTGGGTGGGTAAAGAGGATGATATAAGATAGGAAACCTTCTAATTCACTGGAAAACTTGTACTTGTTAAGCTCTGTGTGGATATGTGTATACTCACTTTTTACTGTTTTAGCCTACTATTCATATTACATACTTTTGATATGTACATTTCACAATGAAAATGTTAACCAAGTGAAGTTAACCAAATCACTGTACACTTGAGTTGGTAATTATGTTTGTAACACTAGTGATGTGCTAGTGAATCTGCTGTATTTATGTACACATTTTGCCAAGTATTTGGCAATACATAACCAGAGCTATAAAAAATGTTCCTTCCTTTTGACCCCATAATATAATTACTTGCATTTTATTATAAAGAAAAAATACAGGAGATTAAGATCTTACCTCTCTTTCCAAATGCATTATGTACCATTTTAATTTAAGCTTTCTAAACCACCATGATACCAAACAACCTGCTTCTTTTGATTTCTTTATTTTCCTTCCCATAAGCTTTGAACCTTTGCAAAAGTCTTAGTTTCTTCAGAATGGGCTCCCCTCCTGCTTTGTCTTCCACTAAATCTCTCTGTATCAGTCAGAACTCAATGCAAGTGGTATTTCTTCATGTCCACTGTCTTTGATCCATATATCACAGCTAAGTTTCCTTCTGTTGTGTTTCCATATTTGTATATTCGTCTATTCTACCATTAGTATGTGGTTCATATAATTTGCTGAGAGTGTGTCAGCTCCATGAAGCCAGAGAGTGATTTATTCACATCTGAGTCTCTCCTGAACAGCAAGTACTATGTAAATCATTGCTTAATGAATATTTGTTAAATGAAAGAGAAAATAAACTACATGTTTATAACAGCATTGTTTATCATAACAACCCAAGTGTCTACTGATGGAGTAAGGATCTATTAAGTACAGTGTATTCATTTGATGAAGTATTATGCATGTATTAACATGCCATTGTGGAATCAAATGTATTGAATGTTGAAAAATCTTAATGATAAAACTTTAATTTATGAGAAAGAAGGTAATTTTACTGAATATCTGCATTAGAACTATGCAAAAATGCAGACATTAGCAGTAACTTGAAGGCAAAGTGAAATAGCATATAGATCACAGAAATATGAAAATGGCTGATCACAGATTCTTTGTTGAAATTTTTTCTTCAGAATAAATGTTTTTTATAAATTGTATTTTAAATTCAGTATTTTCACACTTAACTGAGATTCTGATTTACATAGCATGGCAGCCTTATTCAGGGTGATCTCTGCTCCCCATTTCAGCACACTGCTCAATATGTACACTGGAAACCAAAAAAAATAACTGTAGATGGACACTGTGAAGCCATCTCTAACTGCAACCAATAAAGTGATAATAAGGTTTTTAAAAATAAACATTCAACAATGAATTTTCAAGAATAATCCTAGGTCACAAACTGGTAAAGGAAAGAGAGGAACAAACCTCTTGAAACGCATAACCATAAACCGCTTTAAGGATCTCATAAAACTTAAAATGCTCTATGAATCACCAAACTTAAGTATCTATGATTGAACTAATTACTGCCCTTTCCTGCAATCACAGGCAGCATATAATATAGGACTGCTTCCCATGGGGGTGTATAAGCTTACAAAGTGAGCTCTGTGTATCACCTTTGCCTAGGTTACATCTCTGAATTGGCTTGAAACATTACAAAGATAGATTCCTGGGCCCCATCCTGAGCAAATCTGGGGTGGTTCTCCAGACTTTCTTAATTTTAAGAACTGAGAACATTTAAATGGATAGGTGAGGTTGAAAAACATTCGTTTGGAACATGAAAGTAACTTTAAGGTTAACAAAGAGCTGATGGAAATTTTTTTTAAATAGTGAGTTCCTTAAGGTGCCATTAGGTAGTATCTTTGGCGTAACGATGGGCAATCAAAGGCTCTGAAAATCAGGTCAACTTCATTTAGGTACTTGGTTGTGGTACTTGAATTCAACATGTCTGAATCCAATTGCTCCCTTATCTTTTTCCTCCACTACTTCTCCAGTGCCTCTTACCCACAGTGCTTCTTTTCTGGCAGGCACACTTTTAGACTCCCTACTCCAATCCCCCTAGACGAATCCATCCTGAATACCATTGCTGAATTAACCTACCTTGGGCATACCAATCTCCAGTAGGTCCCCACTGATCATTTGACAAAGGCCCAGACTCTGAAACTGTCACTTAAGGCTCTTGACCACCTGACCCTAGATGATCTCTCCCACATATTTTTATTTTCCTTCACAGACCCTACATTGCAGCCCAGTCATCTGATGTTGTGTGTACTTATCCCTATTCTTGCACACTACATGCCTTATAAAAAAAATTATTCACAGTATACATCTGACTTACACAAATTCAAGTCTCCTTCACTCTCCAATTTCAGCTCAAATTTTGTCTGTTTCCCAGGACCTTCCCTGACACCCTTCCCACTTAAAAGTCTCTACTTAACCCAGTGGATATAACAATTTGTACTTGTGAACTCTGGAACCTTTTACCTTAGAGAGTCAGCATCGTCTTACTACCTATAGGATATATAAGCTCCTTAAAGATAGGAGTCCTGCAGGATTGTCTTATTTCCTTCAGCATCTTGCAACCTCCATGAAATCAGTCTATGTTTTGGAAATGATTTTGACATTTTCAGGAAACTCAGTATACAAATCCAGATAAAATTCTCTATGCCCTCAATCCCTTAAACAGCAGCAACAAAGGACCTGCTACGCCTCCTGATTTTTGAAGAATTCAAGCCTGCCCCAAGTTCTGCAGAAGCTTACATTACCTCCCAAAGAAAGAAGAATTAGGTTTGTCACCTTGGGACATATACAGTAGAAATATCAGCATGCACGTGTGAGGGGTTGAGATAAACACACACTAATAATATTTATTATTTCCATTATTTAAAACAAGATAGTTATGCACAAACATCCACATTTCTGCAGGAGTACAGAAGAGGTGACTTGAAATCAGATGGGATTTTCAGTCTGCTTGCACGCACTCCTGTACTTCAGTAATGCTTCTTCCCGGATGTCATTTCCCTCACTTCCGTCTCTACACTCACTGACGGAATATTATCTTGGTCACCAGAGAAAGTCGGTTCAGCCCCATATATGCTAGTCAGTCTATAAACAACTGATGTTGATTTGAGGAGAAGGGTGGATGTACTTTTATTCTTCTGCATTCTCCAGAAGAAAGAGGGCTTTACCCCCTGTAGTTCTGACGATGGAGTGATTTTCCATCATTAAGTGTATTGGCTCAGTGCTTGAGGGACAGCGAAAAGGGGAAATCACACCCCATTCTTCTTTTGACGCCAATATCCTTCAGAAATACCAATTTCTCCTTGATATTCTTTTCCCCCAATCCTCTGAAGGTCTCAAAAACCTGAAAAGCCCTGCTCCAAGTTTGCTCCACTAGGGAAGGACTAATTTTAAACCACTTAATTACCAATCAATCTTAAGGAAGCCAAGCAAAAGCAACATCTGACCCAATTTGTTTAGAAACCTATTCATCCAGCCTTGTGGCCTCTTTGCCAGGCAGGAGACCTATGAGACTGGAATCAAGAAAAAGGTTTATTGGATTTTAATGTTGAACTAATGTTGCTTCTGCAGTTGCCCGCATTAAAAGGGGATGGGAATCCAGGAAGGAAGTGAAAAATGAACTTTATTTCTCCCACTTTTTTTCCCTTTGCAAAGAGTTCAAACGTTCATTCTGTCCTTTCTATGACCCTACTATTTACGGCAACCTCTTTTAACCTATATATAATGCATGACAAAATCTGGGTGAATAATACTGTATGTAGGCACTCATATGACTGATTGTGTGAACCCTGAAAGCTTTTGAATGTCAGGATCACCATACTGAGAAGTCCCCAGCTAACTCTACCTGCTAATGCAACTCTTTTCAACCTTAAAAGAAATCATGAATAAACTTATAGTGTTAGGCTTCAAGTAGCGATTCTATCTTGATGTAGAGGACTTGTATGTCTTCCTCATTTCTCTGCTTCCTTTTTCACAATATGAAGCCTTCAATAGGACTTCATTAATGCTTCCCGCTGAACGACAGAGTCTATATATTTGTACATTGATTTAAAGCGCATGTGTGCCATCTCAGCAGGAGGAAATGCTGCAAACGAATACCAATTTTCTCATCTTCACTTTCCTGATTATTATAATAGCTAGTTCTTTTTCTTGACCCTATATCTCACACTACTCAGGCCAAAAAAAAGTGAGATAAGGAGTAAGCAAGGACAGCAGATTCTACTTTTAAATGAGTAATTGTTCTTGGGCTGCCTCAGTAGTCAAGGCATATGAAACTTCATTTTTGGTGCCTTTGTCATACAAAGACTGAGATCAGTGAAAGTGACCTGCAGTAATCTGTTTGATTTTGACTACTTAATTTCACCATTATATTACCAATATGTCCAAGAGTGGATTTGAAATAGCTAAACTTCCACACCCCTGTTCTTTTACTTCTGGGAGTTGTTACTTGTTTTTTAAAAGAAGTCACTTGCTTTTTAAAGGAAGATCCATTGCCTTTGTTTGGCTTCATCAGAAGCAGAGCCTGAGAGAGGGACTTACGTACAGGTAATTTACTTGAGAGTGGGAGTGATGAAGCAAGGAGAGCAAAAGAGGGAAGGAGAAAAATGCAAAACCTATGTGGGTACCACTTAGGACAACTAGGTCTCAATCCCACAGGGAAACATCTGAATAACAATGAAGAATGTATTTAAAAAATATCACTTGAAATACTTGCAGGCTCAGCCATTTATCCTCCAACTTTTATCCCACAAGGTTTAAGGCTGTCGTCCAAGACCACTGATTTTCTCCCACTTCCAGCTGGAAGCTCAACATACATGACTTTGTGCTAACCAAGAGACTAAGCCTTTGGAAAATAAATTCCTGACGCAAACAAACAAACAAACAGAAATATCGTATGTGCTTAAAGTGGGGCACTGGTGTGAACCTGAAATCATAGGTGTGTCAAGGAGACGTGGTAAGGGATTATGTGCTATATCCATGGCTCTATTGCAGGTTCTCAACCTCAGCATATTGACACTGGGGGTCAGAAAATTCTTTGTTGTTGGAAGCTGCCTTGTACATTGCAGGATGTCAACCAGCATCCCTGATTTGTACCCACTAGATGCCAGTAACACTCCTCCAACTGGGACAATCAAAAATGTCCCCAGACATTGCCACATGTCCCATGGATGGCAAAGTTGCCCCTGATTGAGGCCAGTGACCTGAGACAATTTACTAAAAGTGATCTGAAACATTGTTTTGGTTTCCTAACATACCAGAGAAAACACAGAGAACCCAAGTTACAATTTATCCTCTAGGAACCTAACTTGTACCACAAAAGATAATAGGATCAACTCATTTACTCTTTCCTTCCTTCCTTCCTTTCTTTCTTTGAAAAACATCTGTTTAGTATCTGCTATACTCCAGGCACAATTGTATAAGGCTCTAAGGATATAAATTTGAGTAAAAAGCAGACTTTTTTCCTGCCTTTGAGGAGACCACAAACTAGTGGGGAAATGACTGTAAGAGATAATAAAGTGAGTCAAGTGTAATGGTAATGCTAAATACTATTATAAATGTTTTATGTATGCTTATTGCTTACATTTTCACATAATACTGTATTATCATAGCTATTCCAGTGAAGAAACTCTGGGTAGGGATGTATAGGAAGTTGTTCTACCTCTGGTGACTGGTGGAGCTGGAATTATGACCCACATCCCTAAATTCAGAGTTGTAGCCTAAACAACTGTGGTAAACTGTAATTTGTTTCAGCACCAATAGGAAACTAATACACTTTCCTAGTGGGCAGTGCTTCTTACTTTACAGAATATTTCTTCAATCCTTATATTTGACCTAAGAATTTATTATGAAAAATAATTGAATAAAATTAACTTTTTAGATTCCTGCTTCTGGGAAAATGGAGTAAATATACTTTTCCCTATGCTTCCACTAACGACAACTAAAATCTAGACATGATACACACAATAAACATAAAGAAACCTAGGAAGGTGGCATAAAGGTAGAGAAAGCAGACTACTTAGACACCTCAAGATGCAAAGAAGTGGTAAATTCCCTGGGTTTTCCTTTCAGTCATATAACCTAGATGTGGAAATGAAGAAACCAGTATCTTGGAAACAACATTGGGGACTGACAAAAGTTAGACTGTGATAAGTTGTATGTATGTATATGTGTGTGTGTGTATATACATATATATATATATATATATATATATATATATATATAATGTAATACCTATAGCAATCACTAGAAAGGCTATAGAAAGGATACAGTCAAAAACAAAATAGGTAAATTAAAGAGGAATTCTTTAAAAATGTTCAAATAACCCATAAGCAGGCAGAAATAACAAAATGGAGAACAGAAACAGAAAATCAACACAAAAAAATTAAATTGGCAAACTTAAATTCTTATATATCAATAACTACATTAAATATAAATAGTCTAAACACACCAACTAAAGGACAGAGATTGGCAGAGTAGATTATAAAAAATACATATAACCCGACTATATACTATCCACAAAAAAAATTTACTTCAAATGTTATAAATAGGCAGGTTGAAAGTAAAAAGATGGCAAAAGATATACCATATAAATATTAATTAGGTGGAAGCATGAATGGCCATATTAATATTGGATTAAGTGGAATTCAGAGCAAAATAAATTCCCAAAGAGGAAAAATTATATAATGATAGAAGGTCAATCTACCAAGAAACAGTGATTCTAAATGTGAATGCAAATCTGGAAACAGCTGGAACCAATAACAAAACAAAGCTGGGAAACTTGTGAAGCAAAAACTGACAGCGCTGAAAAGATAAACAAATCTGTAATTATGGTTGGAGACATGAATAATCTTGTCAACAAAAAACAGACAGAAAATCAGAAAGGATTTAGAAGAGCTCAACAATACAATCAATAAACAGGATCTAATCAACATTTATACAACACTACACATTACAATAGCTTAATACAAGTTGTTTTTAAGTGTACACAGAACATATACCAATATATACTATATTTTTGGTATATTAGGGTTCTACAGAGAAAGAGAATTGACAGGAGATTTTGTGTGTGTGTGTGTGTGTGTGTGTGTGTGTGTGTGTGTGTGTATGCAATTAATTATAGTACTTGTCTTACATGGTCATCTGTAAGCTAGAAAACCAAGAAATCCAGTAGTGCAATTTTATTCTGAGTCCAAAGGCCTGAAAAGTTTTGTTTGTTTTTTTCCCTAGTGTTTTCCAGTTTTATACTTTCAGAGCACAATTTTCTTGCCTGTTACTGGTTATGGTCTTCTAACAGGTACACAATTAACTCATATGTAGGCAACACACATACAGTGGCAGTATTTGGTACCTACTATATGAGCTGGGCAAATAATCCTCCACAAAAGGCAAGATTAAAGTCTTCCCAGAAGTCCAGCTGACGGTCTGGACAGAAGACTTGTATTTCTTGTTTTCCTTCTAGAACCATGTCCTTATGACATGGATAAGTAATACAGGAGGTACATGTCTTAGAAATAGTAAGCAGCTGTTATTAGTCCAAAATATTAAAACAGGCCAAATATTCCTATTTTGTTCTTATCTAAAAATGTCTGCTAATTTTGGTCTTTTGTTCTTCCATAAATTTTAGATGCAGTTTATCAAAATCAACAAATAATGGTTTGGAATTTTTATTATAATTGCATTGGATTATAAATCATTTATGGAGAGGAATTGATATCTTTTTGGAAATTAAGTCACTTTATCTGTCAACATGGCTTATCTATTCAATTAGTTTTTTTAACATTATTTGATGTAGATTTGATACATAATCACATTGATGTCTTAAAACTGATTATATTTGTTTCAGAGTATTTTTATTTTTTAGAGGTTTGTTAGACTATATCACTTAAATTATCTGTTTTATAAAAAATTTTTAATATAGTGACTGTATAACATACTAATAATTTTATTATATTATCTATATCTTCTTAGATTTTTCACAGATAACCAATCATGTGCAAATATAGACAATCCTGCTTCTTTCACTTTAAGCTTTATCAGTTACTTAACTTATTAATTCATTTAAACATTTATTGTGCTTTATAGGCCTGGCTAGAATTACGTATATAATATTATTAAGAAATGGGAAATAATATGAATTATTTTCTTGGTCCTGATTTTAAACAAACTGTCTTCAATGCTTTTCCATTAGGACTATGTCTAGGGGCATAAATATATACTTTATATTAAGGAAGATTGTTTTTATTCTTTTTTTGTACTAATATTTTTCCATCATGAATAGATGTTTAATTTTATCCAATGTTATTTCTGAAATTGTTGACTTAACCTTATAGCCTTTTACTTTAATATAGTGTATTATTTCAAAAGATTTTCTAAATCTAAATACCAATGCAAATACTAAACCTAAATACCAGATCTAAATATAAAATTCCAATATTATATTTCTGAGAAAATCCAGTGCAGTCTTGATGTATTATGGTCTTTTATTCATTACAGATACTGTTTATCAATATTTTATTTAGGGTGTTTGCATCTAGATTCATGAGTGAATTCAGCTAATACATTTCTAGGCCTGTTGTCCTTGTTAGGTTTTGGAATTAGGATTATGTGAACTTCATAAAATGTGTTGCAGAGCATTCCCACTCTTTCTCTTTCTGTATTCATTTTGTAATATTTGATTTACTTGTTCTTTTAATGTTTGATAGAATATGCCATAAAGCAGTCTGTCTGATGCTTTCTTTTTGGGAAGAATTTTAGCCACCGATCATTTTTTAGTGGTCATAGAATTGTTCCATTTTCTATTTCTTCTTGAGATAGATTTGGTAAGTTATATTTTCTTAGAAATTTGTCCATTTCACCAAAGTTTTCATGTTATCATTACATTGTTTTTATTTTTATTTTACCTTATTTGAACCCCATGAGACCCCAATAGTATAAAATTACTCTTTGTAAGAAAAAGTTGTCCTATATTTTGCATTCACCATTTTCTTTGCTTATTATTCATCCTGTAGCTTAGATCTTTACCTTACCCTCATGAGAATTTCCTTTAGGGAATGCTGTGAGTATTTGTATGCAGGGGAACATACTCTCTGTTCTTGCTGGAAAAAAATGTTTTGTACATGTCCCTTCTTCTTGGAAATATAATTATCTTGCATACAGAACTTAAGTTTAACAGTAACTTAAGAGTAATTTTGCTGGGTATGAAATTCAAAATGAACAGTTATTTACTCTCAACTCACTGATGATATTCTACTGAATTCTGGTTCCTGCTAGTTGTTTGCTTTGGTTTTTCTTTTCATTAGTGTTCTTCAATTTTATTATTTTTTAAGTCCAGGTTTGGAGACTTTTTTTTGACCTGCCTCAGCTTCATAGGGCTTACTGAATGTGAAAATTTCTGGTTAGTGGAAAATGTTTCAGCCATTATTTATCCTCTCTTCTAGAACTCCAGTTAGACAAATTTTAGATCTCCATATTCTAGTTTCATTTTCTCTTTATCTCTGTTTCTCAATGCCCCCATGTCTTTTGCTCTTTGTGCTGTATTCTGAGTAGTTTTTATAAATTTATCTTTTAAGCCATAATTATTTTTTCTGTTCTTTCTAAATATTTTATATTTTATTTCTTTAAGTTCGGCTTGATTCTTTTCAACTTAGTGTCTTAGTCCATTCTGTCTGCTGTAACAAAGTACCACAGATTGGGTAGCTTATTTTTCACAGCTCTATAGGCTGGAAGTTCAAGGTCACAGTGACAGCATGGTTGGGTGGGGGCCCTTTTCTGGGTTTCAGACTTCTTGGTGTACCCTCCCATTGCAAGAGCTCTGTGGGATGTCTTCTATAAGAACACTAATTCCATTCACGAGGGTTCCACCCTTATAGCCTAATCATCTTCCAATGACCCCAACTTCTAACACCATAATATTGGATGTTAGGATTCCAATGTGTGAATTTTGGGGGGACAAAGACATTCAGACCATAGCAGTAGTTTTCATATCTCCCTTCTTAATATTATCATTTTTCACTTTTATATTCTTATACATATAACACTTATTCAATGTCTGATTTTTTTAAATCTAAAAAAAAATTAGTTTGTTATTTATTATTTCTGCTGGCTCTACCTCATGATGTCTGTTTTTTCCCTTGCTTGTTATGTTAACTTCGACAATGAATTCATATTCCTTAGAAGTTTATCTGTTGGGATTCTTTGAGGCCCAGCTAGATGGTGCTTTTCATCAGAGAGTATTTATGTTTTCTGCTTTCAGGTAGCTAGGAACACTACCAATTTAGGGTTTCTTTAAAGTAAATTTTCTTCCTGAAGTTGTAAGTCTATCTGCATAATCAGCTTTCGACTACACAACCATTATGTGTATGGGATTTACTTATTGTCTCCTGATTTTTCATTTATTTTATATTTATTAAGTACAAAGATTGGTGATGGCATAGTATTCTTTCTTTCACCAAGGTTCACATTTATTTTTATTCCATTTTACACTGAGGGTATAAACCTAGGTTGTCTTAAAGTTTGGAAGGCTTAAGGTTCCCTACAGCTCCCCATATTAATTTTACTGTTCCCATGCTGTTGTGTGTGTGTGCATGCACATTTATTTTTATGTAGAGGAATTCTTTGACTTGCTATTTATTGCATGATTGAATAGGAGATAAACTAAAATAGTGAGGATATCAGTAGTATTTTAGGTCTGGTTTCACAGAAGCACACCTTTAGATTGAGTTCATATGCAAGTGCTTTATTAAGGAAATACTCCCAAAAGAAAACTGTAGTGAAACAGGGAAGGCAAATCAGGTAAGCAGGAAAGCAAAAAGGGGCACAATTTTGGCAAAGTCTATCCTGATTCTATCTTCAGTATTATCCTGCAGGAGAACATTCTTTTGGGAGTAGATGATTTTGTTTCAATGTTTGTTTTAACCTGTGGATTAGATGTCCTCACTGGCTACTAAGATTTTGGATGTAGGTTGTACATAAAACCCCAGACACATTTTGCTTTCTGTAAGTGTCTGCAGCCAAAACAACTCCAGTAGAAAAGTGAGTTCTCTGAAGATTGCCAGATGCAGAATTGAAAATAAAAGTACACCTGTGGAGGGAGACTCAAAAAAATTTAAAGGCATCTTGAAAAATATCTACAGAGTCTACTCTCAGCAAACTTAAACATATGGTTCCCCTTTCTGGGTCTATGGTAGCTGTTTCAGTTGTTGCCATTCCCAAATCATTGAGGATGAACAGGAAATGAAGAGGAAGAAATTACTTTAAAAAAGTGTCATGGATGTTGCAGCAATTGCCTCTGCTTATATTTCATTGATGAAAATTCACTTATGTCCCACCTAACTGTGGGGGAGGCTCGGAAATCTAGTCCAGCTTAAATTCTATCACTGGGAAGGATGGAGCAAATAGATTTGGGAAGGACAAGTGGACCACAGCTATTATCAGCTTATGAATTACAGTTGCACTTGTGGGATGGGATATAGTTACTCAAAGAATCAGGATAGTTTGACAAGAAAAGAGACTTTTAAAATGCTGACAGGGCAAGCAAACATTGAGAAACCTAGCATAGCAGAGGATTCAGCACACAGAATTAGAATTTGCTTGTGGTATGTTAAGAAGTAAACCAGGAGAATATGGCATTACCAAAGCCTTAAAATGTGTCCAGCAGGAGGGAGTACTATATTCATATTCTAGAATATTCTACAGAGCAAGAAAAGGATAAGACGTGAAAACTGCGCTAGGATTGACTTTGGAGTTTTGATGACAGAGAACAAATGGTGGGCCAAAGGACAGAAAGAGAGAGATGAGCTCAAAGCAGGTGAGGAAATGAGAGAGGATAAAATATCAGAGAAGTACTTTGAGCTTTTCTCAGAAAAGAAGCAAGACATTGTCAGGAAGAGAGTGGTGAGAAAAGACTTTCTCGGTTAAGTGTCTCAGGAGGTTCTCTGGCCCTTCTCTGCCTCCAGGCCTGCGATGCATCCAGGGCACCACAGTGACTGTCATGCCAGTGGCGGCTCCCCTGAGTTTGGAATTACTTGAAGGACTCAGTCTCCCCATTCTGAAGGAAGTAAGGAAAAATTCAACCCCAACATGGAAAAGGATCCTGTGAATTATCCAAAACCACAATTTGGATAAATTGTGATTGGGATTTAAAATTTATCAATTAATTTTTGTGAATCAACACATTTGTTTTGGAAGTATATTTCTTTACTTGAATACAAATACATAGGCTTTTAAAATTTATTAGTTTTGAATATACAAACAGTACATTTTGCTTCTTTTTGTATACAGTTCTATGAATTTTAGAAGATGAACAGAGTCCTATAAGTACCTTCCAAAATATGGAAGAGTTTTCATCACCCCAAATCCACTGGGCAGCTCTTTTAGATTTAAATAATCCCCATTCACAAATCCTGGCAACCACTGCTATGCTATGTTTGTCATTAGAGTTATTTATTTATTTACTTATTTGTTTTGAGAATGTCTTGAAAATGTAATCATGCAGGATGTATAGCGTTTTTGGTCAGACTAATTTCTCTTAGAGTCATCTCTCTGAAATTCATCTATATTGTTCTATATATAAATAGTTCACTCCTCTTTATTGCTTTGTAGCATTCAATTACATAAATATACCACAGTATATTCCCCAGCTGAAGGACATTTGGACAGGGACATTAGAAATGAAGCTGCCTATAAACCTTCATATACAAGTTTTGTCTTAACTTAAGTCTGCATTTCTCTTCAGTAAAAATTTTTTCTCTTCAAAAAAAAAAAATTCAGTAAAAAAAAAAACCCGTGGCACAGGTGGGTCACATGCTAAGTGTGCATCAACTATAGTCCACAGTGTTCCTAGCAACTTGCATCTCCATTAGTGATGAGTGCGAGTTATTCCTGCTCTGTATCTTCAACAGTTCCTGGTATTGTCCGTTGTTTTTGTTTGTTTTAATCTTATCCATACTAACAAGTATGTAGAATTATCTCATTGTGATTTGAATTTTCAATTTCCTAAAGATGAATGAAACTGAATTTTCTTACTGTTATTTGCAATCTATTTGTCTTCTTTAGTAAAGTGTCTACTCAAAAAAAATCCTAGTGGGTTTTTGTTTTCCTATTGTTGAGTTTGGAGAGCACCTTGTATTTCTTGGCTGTAAGTCCTTTTTCAGATATGTGACTGACAAATATTTTCTTCAAATCTATGGCTTGTCTTTTCACTCTCTTAACACTATCCTTCACAGAGCAAAATGATTTAATTTAATGAAGTCTAACTGCTCAAGTTATTCTTTGGATAGTCATACCTTTGGTGTCATAGCCAATAGTTGCCTAATTCAAGGTTACAAAGATCTTCTCCCATTTTCTTCCAATAGTTTTATAGTTCTAGGTGTTACATTTAGATGTATAATTCACATATAGTTATTTTTATGTGGTGGAAGAAATGGATTCAAGTACTTTTTTTTTAATGGATTTGAATCAATAGCTCAAAGAGGAGAAGCAACAAGCAGCTTACCACTGGAGAGAGTGCAGGCTGTAGCACCAGAGAACCAGAGGGGTGGCTGTCTCCCTAACCTAACTCGAAAAGAGTAAGACTGAAACTTCAAGAAGGCGAGGAGGGTAACGGGTAGAGTCTGCCCTCTAGGACAGAATATTGGAGACCTGCGCACACACACACACACACATACACACACACAGTGTGGAGCAGATATATACAGAGTAAGTGAGTGCTCTGGAAAACTGCAGCGGCTGCCTCTTGAGTATTGAGCTAGGACTGAACAGCATACTCCTCTGGAAAAATTATCCAAGGCTGGGGAAAAAAGACACAATACACAACACCCAAAATAATTAAAGGGCACAACCTGCAGACCTCACACAGGACCAGGAATAGTTGCCTTCTCCACAGCAAGAGTGGAAAAAAAACACACAATTCTCCAGGCATCCAGCAGAGTATTCAATGGTATTTCCTAAATAGTAGGCCAATATCAGCCCCTACGAAAGGATGCTCTCTGATCATGTCAACACAACATTTAAGCAAGTCTCAAAAGGCTTAAAATGTGTACAAGTAACTGAAATGCATCCCAAACAAAGTTCAAGAAGCGTCATATGAAAACAGAAGTATCTGGCACTCCAAAATTTATAATGTCTGATACGTGATCATTAACAACCATTCAAAAAAGGCAGGAAGATACAACCAACCAATAAGAACACACTCAGAAATGACACAGACAATAGAATTTAGTTAAAAAGGATATAAAAGTTATTATAGATACTATAACTGTATTCCTTATGTTTATAGAAGAAACAGAAATTTTGAACATGTTAAAGACAGACATCAAAAGTGTAAGAAGACTGAAATCAAACTCCTAGAGTTGGAAACTACATTTTCTGAAGTGAAGATTACACTGGATGAGATTACGAGCAGATTTGATACTACGGAATAACATAATTCATTAACTGAAAAACAAACGAATAAAAACTATCCAAAGTGAAACCCAGAGGGAGTAAAATAGAGAAAAAATGAACAGAGCATCAATGGGATGTGGGACAGTTTCAAGCAGCCTAGTAAACATACAATCGGTGTCCTTATAAAGCTGCACTTTTTATTTATCCAGGGCTTTCACTGTACTCAGTGGAGAGGCAGGCGGCAGCAGATATCCCATCGGGGTGAGCACTGGACAACTGATCATCTTTTACTATTACATATAGGATCCTAAAACTTAAGCACTTTTCCTGTTGGCAACTGATTAACAGTCATTCAGTTGATTAGTTATTAAGATAACCAATGCCAACCATTCATCACCTAGTAAAAGATACTACTAAGCTGCATGATGGGCTTGCCAATTCGCTTCACTTTACCTTCTATTGCGCTTCGTTCTACGAAGAGCACAAATTCCCATTGTAGATTCTCTCAGAGAGTTCCTCAGAGAAAAATATAATTTGTCTTAAAGTAAAATTAAATAAATAAAATGAAGAAAAGTAGCCTAAAGGCCTACTTTAATGCCATCACAAAGAAAATGTATACCAAATTCATTTGGCTTACTGGTCTTTAATAAAAATCCTATTATATTATTCCAGTTCATTAATATAGTGAGCTTCAATCTGACCAATCAACCTTCATAGTAAATATTTGGCAACCTGTGCTACGTTTTTTTTTTAATTACCAAATAGAGTTCACTAAAAAGAATTAAAAATGTGGTTCACTAATTTTCCCATAGAGAATGCAGGATTCTCCTGCAGGCTCAGTGCTCAAGAGAGAAGTTTTCAGTCCCTTGCGAATTGAAATTAGTCCAAGACCTAATCCGATGCTGATTTGTTGGCCTAAGTGGTGAAGCTCCTTAGAAGCACCTCCCACACTGTGGCTGGATGTGCAGGCAGCCTCTGTTGTGAGATGTCTCTATCCTGTGGACTTACAGAAGCAGGCTGCCTGTACATGATCCCCAGGCACAGGGTGGGGCAGGGAATATACTCTTTTACCTAGATTCCTGTAACAACCTCTTATTTAGACACCAGACCTCTGTCAGCCACCACTTCCCATAAAAGGCCTTGCCCTGTCCAATGAGGCCCTACATGACCTGTGCTCTCACCACCACTGCCCTCATTTCCTGTCACTCCAGTTCCTGTTCACTTCGCTTCAGTCACACAGACCACCTACATGTTCCTCAGGATCTCTGCACGCAGTTTCCATCGCCTGAAAGCCTCCTCTTTCAAAAGACCTCCCCCTTCAGATCTCTACTTAAAGTTTACCGTATGAGCCATGTCTTCCACATCCACTTTATATAAACCAACAGTCCCCAAGCTCACGCTGGGCTTCTTTACCTCTCATATGGTGCCTAATTTCATTTTGCAGAATACATGTTACCATCTGGCACACCACCTCTAGGAAGCTGAATAATACACCCCAAAGATATCAGGTCCCAATACCAGAACTTGTTGATATTACTTTATTTGGATCAAAACGGTCTTTGCAGACATAATTAAACTAAGGATTTTGAGATTAGGAAATTATCCTGGATTGTCAGTGTGGGGCTCCAATTGCAATCACAAGTGTCTTTGCAAGACGAAGGCAGAGGAACATCAGACACACACACAAGTACACACACAGAAGGCAGAGACTGATGTGGCCATAAGCCAAGGAGTATCAGCAGCCATCAGCAACTGAAAGAGGCAAAGAATGAAATCTCCTTTAGAGAATCTTCAGGGAATGTGGCTGGGTAACACTGATTTTGGCACAGTGATACTGATTCCAGATTTCCAGCATCCAGAACTGAGATAGAATATATTTCTATTGTTTTAAAACATCCAGGGTTCAGCAATTTGTTACAGAAGCCACAGAAATCTAACACACTACCTATTTTTAGTTATGAGTTTATTTTGTAAGCTCCCATCCCATCCACACAGATGGATGGCCCGTGAATGGAGAGACCTTGTCCTTCTTGTTCTACCTTCAGTGCCCCAAACGGTGCCTGACACAAAACAGAAGAAGTCCAATATATATTTCTGAAAGAACAAATGAATAAACATTTGTGCCAAAGATATTAAGCACAGGAGGAGCTCAGAAGCAGCTGGTATCAATGGGCTAGGCATCTGGGGGAACGCCTAGAGGGTGAGTGAATGAAATGCTCCAAGAAGCACAGGTCACCAGACTTAACCTTCTATGTATGCAAATGACTTCTTTATTCTCCTACCTTATGCTGAGATCTATTTCCAGAAATCGCTTTTATCTCCTGAACAGAGGAATATGATCAATATGAATAATTTTTCTTAGACTTATCTTGACATTGTCATTGGCCACAACTGTGCCTAAAATAAACATCAATGGCAAAACATTCCAGAACAACCATCCTTCATGATGATGATACTAAAAAAGGCAACAACATGTGAAATACACTGGTCTGGGAGACCAGAGCTTAAATACGGGCTCTGACACTTCTAATGCTGGTGAACATTTGTTCACCACTTGCGATGTGTTAAACGTGGTACTATGTGCTTCACCGGCTGACTCCTTGCCAGTGTGTCAACTTGGGCAAGTCATTTAACCTTTTAGTCTCATAACAACTCTGAAAACAGGATATTGTCATCCTGTTAGTACAGATACAGAAACGAGACACAGATTGCTGAAGTAACAATTAAAGGTCATATTATTAATCATTTCTGAACTGGAATTCACATCTCAGGCTGGTCTAATTCCAAATTCCATTACTTTTCGATATAAGCTATGCATCTTGCTTAGCTATCTTTGTGCCAATCATTGATCTTTTCTGAGCCTTAGGTTCTTGATCTATAAAATAGCAAGAACTTCATAGGATGGTTGGTTAAATTTATAAGTCAATGAACATGGTATATAATTCTCAACACAGGAATAAATACATTTTTAATAGAATATGTATTTGGTCTTGGGCTTTAATAATATCCACAGACAGATTTTGGAGTCTTTGGCTTTGCCTTTTCTGAGGTTGCTGCCTCTGTTCTCCTCCTCGCTCTCATACAACCTCTCAGCCAGTCCGTTTCCTTCTCTCTAAAGTCACCCAGAACTGTGTTTCAGGCATTTCTACTTCAATGTCCGTCTCCCATCTCTTTTCCTGGACTAAAGATTCTGATGTTTAATCCCATCTGTCACAATTAAAAGACTAACTTTTTCCAGAGAGTCATGGAGAGGGTAGGTTCTGGGTATCAGGCATGGGAACTAGTAGTTTTAGAAGTGTCAAGAGATTTGGGGAGTCCTCTAAAACACTTTGCCTTCGAGTAAGGCTCTCCCTAGTGGGCAAAGCAGGCTCTTAAAATCCTGGCTTGCATCTTTCCCCAGAAGCTTTTCAGAGCCTATCAAACCAGCTGGAATCACCTCCCCGGTCAGATATGAGCACTTCAGACCAATTGTTTCTCTGCAGAAAGGACCGGCCCACACTCTCAGCACTTTGCAAGCTATGCAAACCGTGTGGGCTCAAGGCGGCTCAGTTTTGAGACAGCCCTTCATCCGCTCATCTCCTCCTGAGCAGACACAAGGCCAAGTTCTGAACTGGTGGATCATATGACAAGGAGGCCTGTCGCAGAGAGGTGGTGTCCCCCCAGCTCATCTTCCTGCAGACATGACCCAGAAACACAATTCTTTATTTCACTAGAAGAGAGGCACCTCGCCGACCCCTCTAAGAAAGCACGCAAGGGCAGGGCCTGCATCACACGTCTCCGGCTTTCAGCAGATATTCGGGGAGAGTGGCTGCCAGGGCATTTCTGTAGCAGTGAAGGTGTTAAAGCTTCAAGGCCTTCAGAATATGTCTGTGCTGACAGATTGGGGAAAACATGCAAAAACGCTTATGGTGATGAGCATGTAAAAATAGGGCACAGATGTCTAATTTAAAAGACAGGAAAATTTCTTGGCATTTACATCTTATTAGTCATTACTATGTTTTTCTTGTATTTTATTCACACATTTAACTTTGGGTGTTCCTCCGATTTGCTTTGCCAACTGCAAGCTACCATCCCAAACACCAAAAAAAAAAAAAAAAAGAAAAAAAGGTACTATACATTCCAAAAGATTACTCAGAACAATGGGAGTGTTTAATGGTCTTTGCCTCCCTGGGGCTTCAGTGCGACTGTGCGCAGGCTAACCCGCCCACACAACGGACCGTCCTGACCTCACTGCTGCCAGTGGGGGGAGCGTGGATGTTTTCATGATGTGTTTCTGTGGAGGAACAAAGGCATTTTGAAAATCACCTCCAGAGGGCTTAAAAAAATGACCTCTGTTTTAATAGCTAGCTTTACATTAATATATATGATGACTTTAATCGTTTTTACCAAATTCCCAACCATGGTACATTGAACAAAAACTAAATGGAATAAAAAATGAGTAGTAGTTCTACAGTTTACATAAACACTTCTTATAGCCATTAGCTTTTCATAAAACTTTCGGTTAGAAAACGACGCTGGTTCACAGGATAAATGGAGGGGAAAGATTTTTAACTCAACAGACAGGAGAGCTTCAAGTATCCAGAGCTGGCTGGGTTCCCATACAGAAAGAAAACGTAAGTAGAAAGAGAAACTGCGATCAGATGAAGGAGTTCTCCTTTCCTGACATACCTTAGGGCTAGTTTCCCAACAGGGCGCGGAGGAAGGGTCCTGATCCATGTTGACAGATTCCTCAAGGCAGGAAAGAGGAAACTCAGCATGCGATCAGCATCACCAAAGCATGTGCTAATTAAACGCTGGCACTGCTTGGTGCTGTGAGAAAGGGGCTGCCCCTATTCTCTTGGGCTCATAATGCAAAGGCACTCCCCTGTGTGCACACATGTGCGTGCGCGCGCACACACACACACACACACACAGTGGGGACACTGCATCAAACTGCCAAATTAAACAATTGAGAGCTTAGTGGCTAAGAGATCCTATAAATATGCACCTAAATCTCAGGTACACTATGTATTGTCTGCATGGCCCTGGGGAAATGGAGAAAATTCCTTAAGCTTCAGCTTTCTTACAAGTGGAGATCACATTACCAACTCACTCAAGTCCTAGAGCATACACCAAATGCTTGTTAGGTACTTCACCCATTCTCAAAATTCAATAGTACCTTTTATGATTGCTTGTTGATCTCTTTCTTGATGCAAAAAAGTCTCTAGAGACAAGTTCAAGAACAATCAGTACATGAAATATATTCCTGTTTCATATCATGTTTCTTCATCACAAACTTTTATATGTAATTGCACATACCTGTACTCTCTTTGCACAATCGCTCACCACTCTCAGAGGCTGGTAATTAGACTCAAACATGCCAGAATCAGAACAAGGAAATACCTATTGCTGTAGTTTTGATGAGTAGTTCCAAGTAAGGGCTCCTCTCAGGGCTGTTTGTGTTGCAAGAGCCTTCTATTCAGGTATGTGGAAATGAGCTTCCTGCAAAGCAGTCCATCAAGAGTGCCCACAGTCTCCCTCAAATATTCTCCCCTTCTGATCTTAGGAAGATGTACCTCAGAAGTGGTGTCTACAAGGGAAAGTCCTCATAAATGGAATTCAAATGAAATCCTCAGCTAATTCTATTTTCCAATACCTTTCTAGCATATAGTCCCTCAAAACTCATACAGGGTCCCTTTTCTCATTAATCTACATCATCAACACATTTCTAATTAGTCAAGATAATGTATCTGAAGAACATAGCTGAGTCCTTTAAGCATGGTAAGCACTCAATAAATGGCAGCTACTATTATCATTATTATTATTATTAGTCCATTTATAGAAAATCTATTTTAGCATACTTTTAAAGCAATCATTAAAATTAAAATTATTGATGCAATCACTATTTGTAGTACCTAATTTTATTATAATTATCTTTATCTTAATAATCCAAATACTACTAATAACTCACAGCTATTTCAATTACCATTAATTACTTCTAAGTTCAGAGCAATCTGTAATGTTCTGGCAGGGCCAGCCCTCAGCTAAACACTCCAGCAGACACATTCGCATTTGCCTCTTTTCCTCTATTCCTTTGATATTCTCCTTTCCCTTCTCCGATGAAGATCTATTCCTGAAAAGGGTCCAGATAAATGAATTGTCAGCAAGAGGAACTGGCTGATACACACTAAGTCCCTGGTCCTGGGACAGATTCTGTCTAGCCCTGGCTTTCAGCTGGGAACCCACCAACTTCTGGTGGGTGACAGGGAACAGCTCACAGCTGCAGATGTGCAGTCCCCAGAGGCGCTGCTCTTCAGCGAAGTCCTGAGAAAGGTCAACATTTTAAGTTCAACAAAGCTGATTTCCAATGGTGGGCCCTATGCCAGGAATCAAACCTGAGGACATCTGCGGGGCATTGTGTACAGGGTGATAAGGTGCCCCACTTCTGCTTTACTTGGAAGCCCTGTAAAAGGCCACAATACTAAGTGGCTCTAAGGTTACCTAAAAGGAGGGATGATGCATGCCAGGTAGTCCTGGGAGTGGCTGTCGGTCAGTGAGGTGGCCTGCTGTGGAGAAGCCTCAGCACTGTCACCAACATCTGGAGAAAATGCGGCCTGTGAACTGGAGAGGAAAATTGGTCAAGCCATGCTCAGTGGAAGGGTTTTAGTTAGAGAAGCTGATGGCAAATGTCGGCTGTCCTTCAGGGATCATCATTTTCTTCTTCCTTCTCTCTCCACTCCTCCTTTCCCTCTTCCTCCTTCTCTTTCTTTTCTTTCTTCCTTCCCTCTTTCCTTCCTTCCTTTCCTTTGTCTTTTCTTCTTTCTTCCTTTCCTTCTTTCTTTTTATTGTGGTACAATCCTTTAAAAGTCTAAAACACATTTTTAGCTCAAAGTCCACATTTTGTCAACTCCTCCAAAGGGACTAGCTGAGTCATGGGGAGAAAGAACATGGTCGGCCCTAGGCGGGTGTGAGAAGGCTTCTGGGAAGAAGAAGGCAGAGATACGGACTCATTCATCCATCTCCCTATCTCCAAATCCCACTACTAACTAATTAGTTAGTTAGTAATATTGTAAATAACATCACTGTAGACAAATCCTCAAGTTAAACAAAAACACAACATGAAAATCCCAGCTCTCCTGAGATGACTAACCAAGCTAGTCATTCCACTGAGCAGGAAAGGCTGCCATTGAGCCCATTCTTTTTCGCTGTCCAGGCTGAAAGGATCACACAGGCAAAACGGCCTCTCTAAGAATGGTTAGCAGACACCAGTCAGCAATATGGAAACTAACAATCTGAGGAGCTGTCAGAAAGGCAATGTGCTGCTTGAGTTATGAACTCATTAATTAAATATCAGTGTATCAAATGGGCTATGAGCTATTAATTCGAAAGCTATTACTGGCTTTGAAGTTGAAATTATAAGCAAAGCAATTAAAAAGTAACTTCTCAATGAGAGTGTTAAGGGAGCATCGGGTCTGTTTACATACATCAGCTCTTTAATTTGGGGACTGAATTGCTCCCTTAAAAATAATGATGATATAAATGATCAAACTACCTATTTTATTGCAAAGCCTGGATGCTACGGTAATAAGAAAAATCTGCAATCTTTCTTTTGCTGCAGTAACACGACGCAATGGCAGATACTCTCTTTCCCACACAATAGGGGTCATTGTGAAAAACACAAATCAGGGAGAGTCAAAACATTACGGTCTCGGTATTGGATTCTGCTTATTTCCTTCCGGACACCATGGCTTCAAGGGGGTCAGCTGTGACAGGTGATGGTAGATAGCTGTGCCGTTCTGAAGTAGGTCACTGAAAGAATTGCCTAACTCATTATTCCATGGCATTGGCTTTCTCAGTGTACAGACTGTTTTACCTCATATCCTAATAGTCAACTTTCAGACTCATTTCCTTTGAAGTATAATGGAATTTCCCTTCTTGTCAATTCACACCCTCGCTGTCTTGGGAACCTGCATCTGTATCCTATATACAGATAGGATCTCCTTATCTGTATCTTGTCCTCTCTATTTTACTTGCACAAATCTCTTTCCTCTCCCTTTATGCCTTTCTCTCTCTCTCTTTTTTTTTTTAATGGTTCTCTTTCCTGGATTTAAACACACATAAACATGCAAAGCAGATACTGGAATCCTGTGGAAGCCAGGTATCACTCTGAATATTATTCTTACTAGAGAGGCATTAATTAGGAACAAACAAACTCTCTGAAAAGAAGTTGTTTCTTTGGGCAGTTAGCATTCTGGTTGTTTATACTAAGGCATCTTTTTCCTTCCACCGTTTATGCACCAACCATTGCTGGTAGGGGTGTGATTAATGGGCTAAAACTTATTCTGAAGAAAAATGAATGCTTTTAGTGGATTGGAAGCAGAAATGCCTATAGTTTATAACCAGTGGCGAACCACTCTGAAAGAGCAGCTGGAGACTTTATATCTATTTAGTTGTGGCTTGTAGGAACTTCTATTATTATTTTTTTTTCTCAGTGAATTCTAAAAGGTTCATTTATTCTTCCAAAGTGCAACCTTTCTCTTCTGCAACAAAACAAAAATAAAGGCGAGCAGTGCAAAGTTGGCATTGGAAGTCATCTCCACCTGGATAATTCATTCATTCCACAGCGATTTCTTGAGATTCTTTTTTTTGCCAGGCACTTTTCTAGGAACTTAAGACATAACAATTAACTAAACAGTTGTATCCCCACCTTTGTGAAACTTGACATCATCATGAAACAACTGCATTCTGAGAATACAGCGGGCAAGACTTTCTTTCCATCACCTTGAACACCCTAAGTCATTCACAGGTTAACCTCAGGCATCAAAGGAAAGGAATGAAATAAAGGGGGTTCTAGGGCAAACGTCACCAACAGACCAGTTCTGGGAAGCAGTATATTGTTGCACTGCCTGCTTTGGTACCAAGCAATAGAGGCTCAGATCCAGACCTTTCCATTTAAAAGATATATGTTATTAACAATCTAGCCTTCTCTGAGATTCACATTCATCATTTGTTTAATGAAGATTCCACTCAAAAGGCTTTGTAAGGATATAATAGGATAATGTATGTAGAACACTTAACACAGTGTTTTCTCCTCAGCAGGCAAGTGTGAGCTTCCCCATGAGGCCTGGGTTTGTTTTGACAGCCAGAAGCCTGCTAAAGAAATGCTGGCAGACTCGCTTTCATCCAGGTGCAACCAAAATTGGGGACGAGGAGAGCGAGTGTGAGGGAGCCTGTCTGATGTCTTCCCCCAGGCTCCTGAAGACACGTAGGTAGTTACTGTCTCCTGGGCTAGACAGAAATTTTGTAAGTTTTATGAGAGTGTTAGATTTTGCAATAATAGCCCACATTTTTCTCCACGCTCTTCAGGAAATAATTTATACTGTTTACTAAAAACAGAGCCAAGACCATCAGATTTAGCAAAATCCAGGATTCATATTTATCCTGTTGTTAATGAATGATGGAACAGAGGCTACAGTCACAATTATCCCATCAAAACAGATGTGTCTCATTACTGCCACATTCTACATTTTTGATCTTTGATACAGAAAGAGAAAATAAGTAGCTGTACTGCACACAGGTTTTCCTGGTGAATCAATATCCTCTCCCTTATATTCCTGATTCATTTAATTAGGAGCTAACAAATCACAAACACAAAAGTATTAATGCTCATAAAGCTTAAAATCTCTTAAATCTCAAAAGAAATACTTGGTATAATTAAAAAACAAAAATTGTCTAAAAAAACAGACATGACATATTTGCATTTTGCATTATAATATTTAAGAATGATATTTATTTGTGATTTACCAACTGAGAAGACAGAAGAGAAGGCATATCTCCACTCATATTCCAAATTCATTATTTTGCAGAAAGAAATGAGATTATAAGAGAAATTGTATGAAAGGAAAACATGGGTGCATATATGTACTTGGGGGAAGGAGGTAGAAAAATTCATGCAAGATAATAACGTTCATATCCTCATCTGCAAAATGAATATGCCCTAACTCTCAACATTTATCTCTTCCCTTCAAAAATTTTATTGTTCAAAAATCTACAAGTCTCCGATGTAATTCAATCATGACAGCAAGTAGAGGTCATCTCTTCTAGGCCTAAGATAATTAATGAAGGCAAATGGGCAGTCCAGAAGGGATTTAAGAAAATTAATTTAATAAGTCTTTATAAGGATATTTTACATGGTTGGCTCTGTGCTAAGTGCTGTGGGAAATGTGGAGCTCCATAGTACAAGGTCACTTGCTCAAGTAAGACACAGATCCTGGGCAAACACAAAGAAAGATGACAGGTTCATTAGAATGCTAACAAACTTTAAAAGTCTTTATTAAGACTTTTTTACGATTAAGGCAAAGTAGAATAATTAAAATCTATGGATTCCTTTACCTTTTTTTTTGTCCCAAGTTCTATGTCATTTTCACACCGCAATCAATGCAATGTTTTAATTTTATATGTCCTGTCGCTTTAGTATATGTTTTGGGATACTGTGTCTAATAAGCAACATTAAGTCATTTGATTATTAAGTCATCTGGTTATGTGATTACCAACTCATGGCAAATCTTGTTTCCTACTACCCATCTTATATATATATGTATCACTATGAACAAGGAGGGATCATTTTAATATAGCACGCTAGATGTTAAAGAAAAGTTGAAGGGATGAGAGTGAAGATCAGAGAAGCTACTGGAAGAATGCACAAAATCAAGAAGCCAGATCATCACAGGTCAGTTCCTGCAGGCAACTATCAGCTGCCTGCAGTGGGAAGCATGGGATTTAAAAGAGCAAGTCCAGGGAGGTGGTGGTGGAGGATTTCAACTGGCCACAGGATGGAAGTGGACAGTCTGAGGAAGCTCCCCAGGAGACCCTGTATCTCACATCGGCCATTCATTTACAGCTCTTTCTATAACTGCCACCAAAGAAAAACACTTTCCTTCACTCCTCATTGGAATCTCAGACCCAGACTTGTTTTTGGCAGAATCTAATTTAAAAGCTTATTGGAAAAAGATGTTGAGGTATGTAGTCCTAGCTTTTCCACTATGACATGAGGGACAGTATAGAGGAGGATGGCTATGAGGCTGAGTTGATGACAATCTGGTACAACACTACTATGCACATATTATCTGATTTAACACTTCCAGCAACCTTAATAAATGGGCATTAAGCCCATTTTCATAGATGAGGAAAGTGATACATGAAAGGTTATATACATGGTCACACAGCTAGTAGACCCATGTTTTAATCTCATGTTATACATTAATCCAAAGTCAATGGTCCTATCCACACCATTTCCCAATATTAAGTGAACCAGCATATTTTGAAATATTCTACTATGTAGTTTATTCCACCTAATACATTTCATTGACCTGTCAGGTTAGTTAACTTATTACAATAGTGAATTAGGATAGACCAATATAACTTACTCTTAATAAAACCATGTTCCACTTTCTTTTCTAACCACTTATATATTTTCATTTTAATGTCCCATTCAGCATCCATGCCATGAACATCTCAACTAGTTTTTTTTTCTTATTTCTAATGTAGAAACTGAGACCTCTAGTTAAGTGTGGAGGACTGAATTTCCTTCATTACTTTTGGTGACCCCCCAAAACCTCAGTGACAAAGCAAAAGTGAATTTAAAAAAAATCACCAAGAAGGTGGAGAAGAGATGAACAGGAAGTAACTCACTTAGCAGGCCCAGAGAATGCACACGTTAAGCTAACACTGAGAATAACAAGAAGCAGGTGAATGTGAATATATGCCAGAGAACCCCAGAAAAGTGTACCTTACAGGTTCAATAATTTCTGAAAGCAATGTCCAGGTGAAGTTCAGGAGAACGGGCAGCTGCATCTATGCTTTCTTATCATGTGACTCTGGACTTGGAACACTAGGACCAGCTTGGGGCCATGGTGCTGTATTTCAGTACAGGAAAAATAATTTTTAAAAATGTACATACTGAGTATGAAACCTCAGGCTTCTGTACTTGACTTGCTTCTCCTTCATCCCCACCAGCCAGATCCACACTCCAAGACAGAGAAGGTATCTAGCCTCTGACGAAATTAAATAACTAAATAAACAGGGTTGTAGATAGCAACAGCTGTGGGTAGTCCAAGAAAACAGTCCAACCATGCCACCCTGCAGTAAAGTCCACTAATATGTAAAAGAAAAACGCTCATGTACATAGAGCTTTTTTAGTGTTTCACTGCTAAATATGAAAGAAGAAATAAAAATCAACAGAAGGGGAAAACAAACTAGAGAAAAGGGTGTGTGAGGAAAGGCAAATAAGGCACTAAGATAAAGACAAAGCAAAAATAACTAAATGTACATAAATGAAAACAATACAAAGCCACAACTTTCTTTAAATTCTCTTATCTTCACAGCAGTAAAAGGAGATATTCCATGCATGAACAAGAACAGAATGCCATGAAAAGAAATAACTGGAGAGCCACAAAGAGCTCTTGAAGATAAAATTCACTGGAAAAAAAAATGCAACTTAAATTTAGGAAACCTCCCAGAAAGAGAACAGAACTAGACAAAGATGGAAAGTAGCAAAGGAAAAGCAAAAAGTGAGAGATAATTAAGAGATAATTAAAGGGCTAACCCACCTTGTTCCACAGCCAAGTAATATAAATTGCACAAAGAAGAAAAAAATAAAAGTGAGAAAGAGCAAAACAGTGAAGAGCTGGCCTGGTGCTCTCAGCCAGGCCTTGGTACTGCAAGATGGTGGCCTAGCACACAGGGCTGGCTAGGTTTTATTGTTCTTCTGTGGAATATAAATAATATCACAGAAAAATTAACAGTGGATAAGGTCACTCTCCATAATGCAGGAAGACAAAAACAAGATCACTCCATCATCATCATGTGCACAGACAGGAAAGAGAGTCCTGTCCAAATGACAGAAATAACCCAATAGCCTATTTTCCTAACCAGTATGAGTAATTGCTCCTTCTTTACCGACTCCAACTTGAGCAAGGCTTCATTTCTCTTACCTTCTAGATCAGAGCCACTAAGATACTCCAAAGAATTATGCCCACTTCCTGACAGTATCTGCTTTAGAATAGAGCATACTTCCTTTAACCTTTCCCAGACTCACTTACCACAAGACCAAACCCTATAAGTACTGTTTTCTTATACTCTGTTTCTACAATGTTCCACGGTTCTTCATGATGTACATTCTCCATCATTGAAATAACTCAATAAAATTATTCAGCTACAAATGTGTGCTCTTTGGTTAGAGAATATTCACCAAAGAAAACTACTCACAAAATAATTCAAGAAATTGTCCCACAATTTGAAAGTACCTTTGGGTTGAAAGGAACCATTCAAATCCCTGCAAAATGAACAGAAACTTGACCCAAAGACATACCATTAAGAAATTTCAAAATGTCAGTAATGAATAGAAAAGATTTCAATGTTTCCAGAGCAGAAAAAGAGCAGATCACATAAAAGAGATCAGGAGATGGAAAGACACCAGTTGTTCAGTAACAACTCTGGAAACAATGCCCTTGGATGATTTGATTATTAAGACAAAATATAATTTCTTTCAACATATACAGTTTCAAAAAATTTCATCCAACATGTTTCTCAGGAAATTACTGAGAAATATTCACTGCAAAACAAAATAAAACAAAAAAACAAAGAGTTCATGTGGACATATGGAAAAGGAAATTCAATCCAAGAGAGATTCAAGAAATCTCCAGATGGGGTTAAGGGAGATCTCAGGATAAGAGCAGGCAGAAGACGGAGGGACCAGCCAGTCAGGGGGAAGCCGTAAGAGGAGGGACTTGTCCAAGAACAATAAATAAATATGTAAGTACTCGCAAACATTAATTTAACAAATCTAAATAAAGAAATTTCCTGATGTGCTTAAATATGTCAAGAAAAAAATACAGATTCTTGTTGAGAGTTTGGGGATGAATTAATGATAAATATAGCAAAATAAAGGGAATAAAAAGTAAAGGGATTATTAACTCTACGAGAATAAAAACACGTCATAAATAAAGAATATAACCATAACATACCACATGGCTTGACAACAAATATTATTTCATAGGCAAATAAAAATGCTAAAATTGATTTAACCGAAACTTATGATATAATCGTATTTTAGGGATGCAAAGATGAAATGCATGTGTGTAGAGTAATGGAATATGGATAATTTTTTTTTCAATAGTAGAGGTTCAATGAACATATTTTTTTAAATTCAAAAGTACAATGTAAGCATGTCATTTAAAGTGTAAAGTTGATTGATAGATGTGGGTAAAATTGCAGTATTTCCAGAATTTCTCACCTGGCTTTAGGACATCTCCATATCAATAGGTGTTTCCAAGAGGTGGAGAAATAGTCCATCTCCATATCAATAGGTAATTACAGGGGTTATGGAGGGTTTATCTGGACTGAAGAGGTTGGGTGAAGCTCTCTCTTCCACAGCCAGGTCTGGAGAGACTGGGATGACTGCTTGTAAGAAACAGCTTTCTCCCACTTCATTTCACCCTCTGACTGATTTCAGTTTCAAAGTTATTTTGCCCCGGGATTTTCCCCCCTGGAGTTACAATAAGAAAAACAACAGCGTTAGAATATTATGTATATGAATAACTTATGAAAATATAAATTAAACCAAAAGGGAGGGGAAAAAAATGTGAGGATTGAATACGAGTGCGATGGAAGCTCAGGCAACAAAAGAAAACTGTGCTAGTGAAGCAAGAGACTCAGAGGCTGGACCCCACCAGTCTTTCAGGTTCTGTTGGGGAGCTCAGAAGCCAGGCTAATTTCAATGGGAAGCCATTGCAGCTTTTAAGCTGAGTAGGGATAACCTCCAAATTCTATTTTACATAGACTGGTTGGCTGCAGTATAAAAATCTTTTCTGAGAGGGTCCAGATAATGAGAAGATAGGGGTTAGGAGGCTCTGGATCCCAATCAGGTGAGAGATAATGGCTTCAGAATAGGGTAACTAGTGACAGGAGGAGACATCACCATAGTCAAGATGTATTCAGAAGGGAAATACCTGGTGGTAATGTCTAGGAGTGGTCAAAGCATAGCTCAGATGCTTCTCATTTGCTAACTGAGTAGATAGTTGTGAACACAGAAAAGAGAATGAGCTTCAGCTATCAAAAAGATCATAGGAAGGTTATGAGTTCAGTTTTGGGCCTGCAGAATATGAGTTGAATTTGAATGGAACTGCCAGGTTTGATATCTCAGGGGAAATCTGAGTTGCAAAACTGAATTTAAGAGGCTGATCTATACCACAATTAGGTCATAGGAAAACTGACATGATGCTCTTGATGTGCAAGAGAAAATGCAGAATGGGAAGAGGGTCTATGACATAGCGTAGAGAAATGCCAACATTTCCAGGCTTGCTAGGGAGAGAAGAACGGCATAGAAGACAGAGGAGAAACCAGAAGATAATTAAAGATGCTGCTGCTAGAAGCAGCAAGGTGAGAACTGAAAAAAATGTCCTTTGGATCCATGTTTGTAAGCCAGACAGTGCCAGTGGAGTGGCAGGAATGGTAGCCACATCGAAGAGGACTAGGAAGCTAAGTCAGATGTCAGGTTACAGACAATTCTTCAAAGACAGCATTTGAAGGAGAAAAAAGAGAATTCACACATCATTCCCAGGTAGCACAGCTTTCTCTTTCTGGCTCATCTTTCTTTCTTGAAAACATAAGTAGGCATTTTGTTGAAGGTAGGGGCTTAGCCTCCTTCTCAACTTACAGTTTCCTGGGGAGTTTTAATGGCCCTGTCATTCTTCTTACAAGTTCCCGCTACCATACTAGATTTATCTTTGTATGTGTTGTTCTCACTTCCTTTCTCATGCACCATTCAAAATCAGCCTCAAGCTCCTTGACATCTCCATAAGGATCCTGAGGCCTCTTCAGCTATATTGCTCACTAGAAGCTTTCACCACCACGGACTCAAGAGTTCATTTTGGAGATGTCCTCTGCAAGACTGAATCATCTCTCCATCTAAAAACTTGCATCATGTAATCCTGTATATTTTGTTTCTTTTCAACATCTAGGTTCCCAAGGTCCCATTCCTCTTGCCCCAGCTATCATAAATTTTGGATATTATAATCTCTTCCTTCCAAGATTCTTAGGCTTTCAATACATAAATCTTCCTGATTAGATAGAGATAGAACTTTATTTAGGGTTTGCCCTTTAGGAGATTAGTTTTTTAGGAAAGCACACATAATTTGTTAGATGCTCCGCATTTGGCCACAACAACTTCTGGCACATATCTAGTAACCTGAAATTCCTTTCCTTCCATTCTGCCTCTATAACATATTTGAGACCCAAGATTGAAACACCAAAGTTCCTCCACTGGGCTAAGTGGCTTGGAGTATACACATACATTCATTCACTCAGCAAATATTTATTTAGTACCTACTGTGTGCCAAGCACTGTATTTTCAAAATGGTAATGACTTGTTTTCCTCCCTCCTATCATCTCTGTTTTTATGAATATCTCAAACAAATCTTTCATATATGAAGACCTAGGCATTTCAAAGGATAAATAAATCAATAAGATATGTTAAAATACTCGACTCCAATTTAAAACCAAAATGAATTTTTAAATGATGATCCTGTGGCTAATCTAATTTTGATGTTGTAGAGATTCAAAATAATAGTATGTAGAAACAGCTACCATATATTAATGTTTATTATGTTCCAAGTAGTATAGTAGGTATTTATACATATCATTGTATTTAATCCCCCATAGCAATGTTATCATATATTTTTACATATATTTTTGAACCAGTGGGGAAATTTGAGATTAAAAAAGAATAGTTAAATACATTTGCTGAAGTCACACAGCTGTAAGAGTAATTGGTGGACCCGGATTTACAACCCAAATCCTCCAGGCTCCAAATTGTCCTTGACAAATTCAGTGTAGTTTTGGGGAATAGAGATGACTATAGAGAAGTCAATGAGAAAATGCTAAAAACCAAGCAAGACAACGATAAAAACACTTCCTTTGGGAATGATGCTTCTTTTTCATCCCTCCACTGCATCTAAGGCTCCTGATTTCTCATTTTTGAGGTTCACTCTTTGTTCCTCAACCTTCACTAAGAGCATCTTTCACTGATTTGCATTACTCAGAATATATACTAAATGTCTAAGGTCACTCAGTGCTCCTAAATGTGAACACATAAAATGAAGCTCCTGGACCAGGAAGAAATAGCTTCCAGAAAATTCCTTCCACTTCTATCCTCAAGACAAACTTGCAGGTATCAGTTGGGTTTGATCAGCTCTTCTAATGATTTTTTTGGGGGTAAGAATTATGTAACACAGAGAATAGATACTGGTAATTACTGCACAGCTATATGGTAAAATGGGAAGCTTTGGAAAGAACAGACTGAACCAGGATTGGCTCTTGTCCTTGAGGGTTTTTATTTTGGCCTCCACTGTCCAAGGGAGTCAGAAGTTAGAAGTCCTTGAGTTAGAAGACTAAAAGATTGACATTCTGTCAAGTAGTCAAACCAGAGGGTTCTCTGGAAAGTACTATATTTGGGTGAAATTTTGATGAAAAAGGGAGAAAATCTGCTGTTTTTGAAGTAGAGAGTCAGACCACTGAAACCCCTAACTCCCATGAATTAGTGGTTATTACATGTGGAGGAAAACACAAACTTTGTTAATACTTTTCCCATCCACTGTGAAATACTGAAACTCAGCTGTGATGTAGCATTTAACTGCACATCGAATCAAGAGTCCAGTAATAGAAATTGCCTTTTTGCAGTGGAAAACAGGGTTAGAAGCAAACCAAAATAACACATAAAACAGATCTCCATGGAGAAAATTGAAGCATGTAAAGATCGAGGATGCCATTTCTGTTCTGTGAAAAGCTTTTTTCCTGGGGTTTTAAATTTTCCTCTTGATTATGTGTGGAATCAAGGGGTGTCTGTGTGATTGTGCCGAGGCATGACTCTGAGAAGCAGAAATGGGGCAGACATGGACAGATGGTGACAGGCTCATTTTTAATCCCAACCAACAGGGATGGAAGTCAAGAATCTAAGGCAGATCATAAAAGTTGGCATCCAATCTTTCAGTTCCAAATTCTATATCCTCCGTTGCCTAAAACTAAGTTTATTTCACTAGTAAACAAGAGATTCAGAACAAAATAGTAATGAGGAGCCTTTTTTTAACTAGCTAACTTACAAGTTAAAAAAAGTCATCCATATTCAGCAAGGGTGCAGAAAATTGGACGTTCTCTTATACTATTACTTGATATGTAAAATGGAACTCTTTTCCTAAAAAACAATTTATTACACAAATAATTATTTGTAATGGAGAGGAATTAGAAGCAATTTACCTTTCCAACAGAGGAAGACTTCCATATCCATTAGAGCACATCAATACAAATTAGGTTTCCCACTAATTTTAAAGATAGAGGAACCTGGTCAGATGCCATGTTTTATGAATAAAATGAAATACAAATCAAAGATCCAGTGTAATCCTCACAGACTGCTACATAGTGAGTCTTGTTCAAAGAACATGATGCAACCCAAAACGTTACCAATTGTAATCTGTCAGTGTCCAAAAACAGGTGATTTTATTTCTACTACTGCAGCACATTTTTAAAAAGTTCTGTTTCATAATAAGTATTTTTTCAGTTTTTTAAAAATATACTGTCTTATTTTTAAGGCAAATCCTTTTGAATCTGCCAATGCATTTTTAAAGTGTATCCTTGTATCATTCTAGAGAGGGAATCCTCCTCAGCTATGAGAAACACATTTACATTGCTTTTGTTGAGTCTTGGTTCATAATCCCTTTTTTCTACCATGAGCTAAATGTCAGACTCAGGATCCCAGCCTATAAAAAACACAAGCACTATAGCTCCATCTCTCAATTACTTCAACTCTCTACAAGACCAAATCCACAGGAAAATAACTCCCAACATTCAAGGGTCGCTCCGTTTGAGCAGGCTCTCAGAAGAGTAGGTGTCTGTCTGTGGATTTGCAAAGGAGAAAACAGAAAAGGACCAGGATATTCAACATGTATACAGGTGAGTCCTTTCGTACTTTGTCTAAGGAGTTTGCCTTGCATATTCTGTTTCCTTCTCAGGCCATGAGAAAAGCTTCCTGAAGCCTTCTTACTCCCTTCCTTCTTGAGTAAATTCATTCTCCCTCAAAAGAAAAGAAGTTTGAACTCATTCAGTACTTTTGCCTGCATTTATACTTCTATTTAGTTAATTTCTCCATTACATTAATACTGTATACAGATGGTTTCTGACTTATGGTGGTTTGACTTAGGATTTTTCAACTTGACCATGGTGTGAAAGTGATACTCAGTAGAAACCATACTTCCAATTTTGAATTTGGATCTTTTCCTGGGCTAGCGATTTGCAGATTCTCTCTCCTGATGCTGGGCAGCAGCTGTGAACCCCAGTTCCCAGTCAGCCATGTGGTCACAAGAGTAAAGTATAAACTGACAATGATTCTGTACCCAGGGAACCATTCTATTTTTCACTTTCAGAAGAGTATCCAATACATTACATGAGATACTTGACACTTCATTATAAAATAAGTTGTGTTTTAGATAATTTTCCCCAACTGCAGGGTAATGGATGTATTCTGACCACATTTACGGTAGGCTAGGCTAGGCCAAGCTATGATGTTCAGTAGGCTCGGGTATCTTAAATGCATTTCAATTTAGGATATTTTCAATCTATGATGGGTTTACTGGGATGTAACCCCAAAGTGAATCAAGGAAGATCTGTACTATGAATTTACTATGTGGCAAATCTTCTAAGTAATCTTCTCTCTCTCTCTGATAATTCATTTAATTAGTAAAAGCACCTATAAAATAAGTACTATTATTATCTCTATTGTATCAAGAAACTAAGACCCAAGGAGATTAATTTACCCAGTGTCACAGAGCTAATTAGAAATGGAGTTAGGCAGTTAGTTCCTAAGACTGCCGTCTATTTATCTATCTATCTATGTCAGTTGTCTCTGGGCAGAAGCTATTGGGCCACAAGAAAATCCCTGATCCAGACCCAGTACATGTCCTCAAGTTAGCAAAAACAATTTAAAGCCTAGAGCAATGATCCTCAAAGTACTTGTAGAGTAACAGTTTCACCTGTGATAATGTGAAAAACCCCAACATTTGTTACCCCCCAACACCTCCCCACAACACTGTAGATGTACTGAATCAAGATCTGAGTGATCCGTTAATCCAAGGAGATGAGGCATTTCCATCTGGGCCATTTGGATGGTCACCAGCAGATGGGACAAGGCTGTTTGCACTTGAAGACTTTTTGTCTCAAGAGGACAACCAGGATTGTTGACTTAAGATTTCACTGAGCAAGCTGACTGTTTTAACATCAGACCCCTAGAGTTTTAAGCACTTTTCAAATACCAACATGCATTAATGCAGGACAATTTAAACATATAGGTGTGTACATTTTTGGGTGGATATACAAAAGGGTGGATGAAACATTTCATATATATATATATATTTGAAAAAAACATATACAGTATCAAATCTAGAAAACATATTGATCATGACTATTCCTTTTTTGTCATATAAAGAGAAGCATAATTTGAATGTTATAGATACTTTCCTTTTCCTTGCTTCCTAAATCAAAATCTTTATGCACACCTATGGTATTATGGCATCAATTATGAGGTGTGGTTGATTTGATTGTCTTCTGTTTTCAATGATATTAAAGAATATTCTACTGAATAAGTCATTTTTTCTCTAGCTTATAGTGAAGTTGAAAGTATTCTGTAAAGCCTGATAGAATAACTAAACATACAGTTTTGTCAACATTTAATTAAGACACAAAAAGACAGTCCTGAAGTGTAGAAAGAGTTTATTCCTTATGTTTGACATAGATTTGATCTATTTGAACATTGGTCTATGATTCAAACTACTTTGACCTCTGCTTTCTCATCCTTGATGTGACTGGCTTATGTTAAAATGTTGTAACATGACTATTCTAATCTAACTTTTATGACTCTGCTCTGCTTGAGTATATCTGTTACTACTGCCCATCCTGAAGTTTATTCTATTTTAGAAACTCTTTATTGCCCAGTGGTTAGATCAGCAGGCTGTAGAGAGAAAAGTTTAGAAATACTGCCAATCTGAACACTTGGTCTCATTTAAGTTCATTCCTATGGGAATGTTTTTCAATCAACTAAATAAAAATGATATTCACCCTGTATAGACTACTTTCTTTAGTCAAGACAATGAAGAATGAATTATTATCTACTTTTCCTTAAAAAAAGTGCTTTTGTGTGAAAAAAATTATGACAAACTCACATAAAAATTGTTCATGGGGCACAATTTTCAAATAAAACTCTATTATATTGATAGACATTGAAATTGCTCCTTGTCATACAGGGACATAAATATCTATTCTGCCCAAAACAAATTTAGCAAAATCAAAATATGTAACACTAAGAACATTTCAGCTTTTCTCTAACACATGGAGCCAGCCATACATGCCAACCCAATTTTATCGCTTCTCCTCATTAAGTTTGAAAGCATATTTTCTGTTGCTTTTAGCAGCTCCTAAAATTTCTTTGTCTTTTAGCATAGCACCATAAAAGTTCCCACCTGACAGATAATAAATCGTTCTCACAGAGCATCCTGTCCCCTGGCACATACTGGCTACATTCTATTCTCCAGATACATTAGTAACAGCATTTATGCACTTATGCACAAAACTTCGTTTCAGCATCTTGAAAATGCTTGACCCTATCCTATCAATTCATAGCAGGGAATGGTCCACTTTAGACAAAGCATTTACTCTGAGAGTGAAAGGAGAGATGGTTTCCTCTATGATGGAATGCATTTGGAACAATAAAGAATGGGTTATCTGAGGTCAAGGAAATCTGGCCACACAAAGATGACCTGACTATTTAGGACTCTCTCCCATATCATAGAATGCATAGTGGTAGTTTTTTAACCTTATCTCTAGAAGACATTTAAGGACATGTACTTTGTACATCCTTCTGTTATTTATTCCTTCATTCCCCAAGCATTTATTGAAAGCCTACTAGGTTCTAGACACTTTGCCCTATGATACAATCTCAGAGACAGAGAAGACAAGGTCTGTGCCTATAGTTGCCACAAGATTTGCAGCCATGCAGGCATTTTCAGTAAAGTATAACAGAGGTATTGTTAAACAAGGAGAAACTTCCTGTGTGGGAGAGAGAGAGAGATCAGGAAAGCTTTAACAGAGGAATTAAAGTGTGAGCAAAATTTTGAGATCTGAATGGGAGTTCCAAGGTAGTCACTGGATAGCAGGTGATACATAAAAGGTACACAATTTTGAAAATACAGCATTTTTGGACACTAGCAAATAGTTCAGAATGAGTGGAACCCATGCAGTATGTGAACATTGGGTGAAGTGAAGATGGGATGAGGCTGGAGAGGTACACATCAAATCCCAAAGAATCCCGAATGATAGCATGCAGAGTTCATAGGACTTTATCCCTGTGGTGATGGGGAATCAGTGAAACATGTGATACAAGGAAGTTACATGGCCAGAACAGGTATATTATTTACATAATAAAAAACTATGAAATCAATAATGGTTAGCAAAAATGGCCACAGATTCTCCCCATCCCTATATATGCTTCCCTCTGAGAAGTGACTCCGAGGCAACTTGCATCAAGAAGCAGAGTGTGTTTCTCTAACCACTGGACCTCTGCTTGGTATGTGACATCAATTGGAAAGGAAAAAACATACCATCAGAGACTTTGAAACGGCTTTTACAGGAAGGCTTCTCTCTCTTTCTGCTCTCGAGAAACTCAAACTGCATGGGAAGCAGTCTGAGCTGGCTGCCGGAATAATGAGAGACATAATCCCCAGTCATCCCATTACCCTGGCTATCAGCCCCTTAATAGCCACATACATGAGTGAGGCCGTCCTAACCATTCAGCCACCAGCCAGTCCATGAGGTGACCTGGTGACCTGACAGCTGACTATAGAAGCACGAGGGAGCCCAGTAAAGATCAACTGAGCTATCCCAGACCAAATAAGTGTGAGTTAAACTAATGGTTGTTTTAATCCACTGAGTTTTGAGGCAGTTTTTTTATGTAAGAAAGCCCATACATACATAAAGAGGATTATTTTCTACTTATGAAATTGTAGCAACTATTCCAACAACTTTATGTGCATTACTTTAATTATATAATATCTTATGAGTTATGATTTATGTCCTCATTTTAAGGATGAGGAAACGGATCTATAGCCATCACTTTTGACTACTGAGAGAATTGAGCTACAGAGAATAAAACAAATAAACAAAATACAGACTGAAAAGAGAGTAATTTCTTGATTAGTGATGGCAGATGCTTGGTCGTATGGAAATTCTACTTATGAGAGGTTTTATGAGATTATCAGGACAACCTTTCAGATACGTGTCAGCCTTAAAAATAAGCATGTACCTGGTTTGTAAACCTAATTTCTGAATAGTCTTAGACAAGAATATAAGTGAGTAAAAGAGAAATAAACTGAATTTAAGAAAAAAACACATGCCCCATCTAAAGTAGACAACCTCCATATATTGTTGTCATGTAAAGTGTAGGCCCAGCATTCTATTACCAGAACTTCTAAATGTGTTTTCAAAAAGTAGAAATTCTGGATTTAGTGTGAAATATTCTAGCATTTAAATAACTGTAGCTAATTTATAGTAATGCAGAGCAAAGGCGTGTCACAGACAAAACAGTTCTGTTAGCATGTGGCTGATCAACACCCAGCTTGAGATCTTGAAGTAATACTTTTAATGGTAGTGGGCATGGTGGGGTCAGACTGTTGATTATTAGGCTAATTAAGTCTTGTACTTCTAAGTTCAGCATGAGGTCGCTGGTCACAGGGACTGCTTACCTATAGGACCTGAACCAGCTGGTTTGTTTTTTTTTTTTTTTTGAGAGGGCATCTCTCATACTTATTGATCAGATGGTTGTTAACAACAATAAAATTCTGTATAGGGGACTCAATGCACAATCACTATTCAACCCCAAGCCCAATTCTCAACAGTCTCCAATCTTCTGAAGCATAATGAACAAGTTCTTACATGGTGAACAAGTTCTTACATAGTGAATAAGTTCTTACATGGTGAACAGTACAAGGGCAGTCATCACAGAAACTTTCAGTTTTGATCACACATCATGAACTATAAACAATCAGGTCAAATATGATTATTCATTTGATTTTTATACTTGATTTATATGTGAATCCCACATTTCTCCCTTATGATTATGATTATTATTATTTTTTTAATAAAATGCTGAAGTGTTAGGTAGATGCAAGATAGAGATAGAAAACAAAGTTTAGTGCTGTAAGAGAGCAAATGTAGATGATCAGGTGTGTGCCTGTAGACTAAGTATTAATCCAAGCTAGACAAGGGCAACAAAACATCCACGGACGCAGAAGATTTCTCTCAGAACGGGGGGGGGGGGGGGTGAGGTTATAAGCCTCACCTCTGTTGATCCCCAATTTCTCACCTGATGGCCCCCCTGCAACTGTGCCTGTCTTAGGTTGTTCCTCCCTTGAGGAATCTTACCCATCTCTGGCTAACCAGCCGTCTTCCGGGGCCATACAGGGAAATGTAAAGTTGGTAAGTGAGAGAGAAGCCTTATTGTTTGAAAAGGTTAGCTTTTTACTTTTCTGCAGATTTATGCCCTGCAGCTTCTATGCCCAGCATTTGTCTTGAGGTATCTTTATCACTTGGAGGAATTATGATACTCGGTAATTTCGATATGAGGCATGAATTCTACTTAGGGGTTGTAATTATGAAGGAAGAAGAGAAGCTGTAGAAGTTGCAGATGGAAGAAAACATGGGAAGATTGATTATTTCTTTGACTTATCTTCTTGTAGTGTAACATAAGCGTGTATAGGTTTTAAATTACTAATTAAATTGCGTGCACACATTAACATAATAGGAATACAGTTACATAACCAAAGCAGACCTACAATTACCAGCCATATCCAGTGAAACCGAGAAAACCAGTTAGGCACCCTAGGCATTTGTGAAAACTTATCAATGATATGATGGATATTGTCTAACTGAATTTGAATAGTTTGAGAAAAATCAGACAAATTAAAACAACACATTCCTGGGAACTCTTCACGTCCCATATGTTCTTTTAACAGTAGATTAGTCTATAGTCACAAGATTTTGGAGTGCTGCAACTTGCACTTCTCCTAATTTTTGGTTGAGTTCTGACAGTATAGATCCAGTCAAATTTGTTGTTTTACTGTATGCAAAAGCCAGCTTAGATATCTCCTTCTTCATTCCAATGGCAAGTCCAGGGACCGGTGGGATGAATGCAGCTACAACTGCAACAGCACCAGGATCTTTGTTGAAGTTTTTTGATGATCATCTTCTGGAATGACTCTTCCAGAGGATGTTGATGTTGGATGTTCTTCTACATATCGTATCTTAATTTGTTTTCTGAGTAGCCAAATTAGGCTTTGATCCTCTGTAAAAACACAAACAAACCCTTTGCCACACTTTGACATGCCCTTTATACCATTGTGAAGAACTTATTGGAGATCACCACACAAGAACTGATTTTTTTTTTTTAAGAGAAAGGAATATTATCAGAAAAATGTACTTCCATAGCTGATCATCTGACACCCTTTAAATGATCAAAATTAAGGATATTTAAAGCATGCATTAATCGGTAATTTGCAGTTAGTTTTTATCCTATCAGGGAGTAATCCCCCTTTTCTTTCTTTTTTTTTTGTTATCATTAATCTACAATTACATGAAGAACATTATGTTTACTAGGCTCTCCCCTATACCAGGTCCCCTCACAAAACTCCTTACAGTCACTGTCCATCATCATAGCAAAATGTTGTTTAATCACTACTTGTCTTCTCTGTGTTGTACAGCCTTCCCCATTCTCCCACCTCCCCCATTATGTATGCTTCATAATACCCCCTTTCTTCTTCCACCCCTTATCCCTCCCTACCCACCCATCCTCCCCAGTCCCTTTCCCTTTGGTAACTGTTAGTCCATTCTTGGGTTCTGTGAGTCTGCTGCTGTTTTGTTCCGTCAGTTTTTCTTTTGTTCTTATACTCCACAGATAAGTGAAATCATTTGATACTTGTCTTTCTTCACCTGGCTTATTTCACAGAGCATAATACCCTCTAGCTCCATCCATGTTGTTGCAAATGGTAGGATTTGTTTTCTTCTTATGGCTGAATAATATTCCATTGTGTATTTGTACCACATCTTCTTTATCCATTCATCTACTGATGGACACTTAGGTTGCTTCCAATTCTTGGCTATTGTAAATTGTGCTGAGATAAACATAGGGGTGCATCTGTCTTTTTCAAACTTGAGTGCTGCATTCTTAGGGTAAATTCCTTGGAGTGGAATTACTGGGTCAAATGGTAAGTCTATTTTGAGCATTTTGAGGAACCTCCATACTGCTTTCCACAATGGTTGAACTAATTTACATTCCCACCAGCAGTGTAGGAGGGTTCCCCTTTCTCTACAACCTCACCAACATTTGTTGTTGTTTGTCTTTTGGATGGTAGCCATTCTTACTGGTGTGAGGTGATACCTCATTGAGGGTTTAATTAGCATTTCTCTGATAATTAGTAATGTTGGGCATCTTTTCATGTATCTGTTGGCCATCTGTATTTCTTTTTTGGAGAACTGTTCAGTCCCTCTGCCCATTTTTTAATTGGATTATTTGTGTTTTGTTTCTTGAGGTGGGTGAGCTCTTTATATATTTTGGACATCAAGGGTTTATTGGATCTGTCATTTACAAATATATTCTCCCATACTGTAGGGTACCTTTTTGTTCTATTGATGGTGTCTTTTGCTGTACAGAAGCTTTTCAGCTTAATATAGTCCAACTTGTTCATTTTTGCTGTTGTTTTCCTTGCCTGGGGAGATATGTTCAAGAAGAGGTCACTCATGTTTATGTCTAAGAGGTTTTTGCCTATGTTTTTTTCTAAGAGTTTTATGGTTTCATGACTTACATTCAGGTCTTTGATCCATTTTGAATGTACTTTTGTGTATGGGGTTAGACAATGGTCCAGTTTCATTCTCCTACATGTAGCTGCCCAGTTTTGCCAGCACCATCTGTTGAAGAGACTGTCATTTTGCCATTCTATGTCCATGGCTCCTTTATCAAATATTAATTGACCATATATGTTTGGGTTAATGTCTGGAGTCTATAATCTGTTCCACTGGTCTGTGGCTCTGTTCTTGTGCCAGTACCAAGTTGCTTGATTACTATGGCTTTGTAGTAGAGCTTGAAGTTGGGGAGTGAGATCCCCCCTACTTTATTCTTCTTTCTCAGGATTGCTTTGGCTATTTGGGGTCTTTGGTGTCTCCATATGAATTTTTGAACTATTTGTTCCAGTTCATTGAAGAATGTTGCTGGTAATTTGATAGGGATTGCATCAAATCTGTATATTGCTTTGGGCAGGATGGCGATTTTGACAATATTAATTCTTCCTAGCCATGAGCATGGGATGAGTTTCCATTTGTTACTATCCCCTTTAATTTCTCTTAAGAGTGACTTGTAGTTTTCAGGGTATAGGTCTTTCACTTCGTTGGTTAGGTTTATTCCTAGGTATTTTATTGTTTTTGATGCAATTGTGAATGGAGTTGTTTTCCTGATTTCTCTTTCTATTGGTTCATTGTTAGGGTATAGGAAAGCCACAGATTTCTGTGTGTTAATTTTGGATCCTGCAACTTTGCTGTGTTCCGATATTAGTTCTAGTAGTTTATGAGTGGAGTCTTTAGGGTTTTTTATGTACAATATCATGTCATTTGCAAATAGTGACAGTTTAACTTCTTCTTTACCAATCTGGATTCCTTGTATTTCTTTGTTTTGTCTGATTGCTGTGGCTAGGACCTCCAGTACTATGTTAAATAACAGTGGGGAGAGTGGGCATCCTTGTCTTGTTCCTGATCTCAGAGGAAAAGCTTTCAGCTTCTTGCTGTTCAGTATAATGTTGGCTGTGGGTTTATCATATATGGTCTTTATTATGTTGACGTACTTGCCCTCTATACACATTTTGCTGAGAGTTATTATCATGAATGGATGTTGAATTTTGTCAAATGCTTTTTCAGCATCTATGGAGATGATCATGTGTTTTTTGTCTTTCTTTTTGTTGATGTGGTGGATGATGTTGATGGCTTTTTGAATGTTGTACCATCCTTGCATCCCTGGGATGAATCCCACTTGCTCATGGTGTATGATCCTTTTGATATATTTTTGAATTCGGTTTGCTAATATTTTATTGAGTATTTTTGCATCTACATTCATCAGGGATATTGGTCTTTAATTTTCTCTTTTGATGGGGTCTTTGCCTGGTTTTGGTATTAGGGTGATATTGGCTTCATAGAATGACTTTGGGAGTATTCCGTCTGTTCTATTTTTTGGAAAACTTTAAGGAGAATAGGTATTATGTCTTCTCTGTTTGTCTGATAAAATTCCGAGGTAAAACTGTCTGCCCCAGGGGTTTTGTTCTTGGGTAGCTTTTTGATTACCATTTCAATTTCTTTGCTCGTAATTGGTTTGTTTAACTTTTGTGTTTCTTCCTTGGTCAGTCTTGGAAGGTTGTATTTTTCTAGGAAGTTGTCCATTTCTTCTAGGTTTTCCAGCTTGTTGGCATATAGGTTTTCATAGTAGTCTTTAATAATTCTTTGTATTTCTGTGGAGTCTGTCATGATTTCCGTTCTCATTTCTGATTCTGTTGATTTGTGTTGATTCTCTTTTTCTCTTAATAAGATTGGCTAGAGGCTTATCTATTTTGTTTATTTTCTCAAAGAACCAGCTCTTGGTTTCATTGATTTTTGCTATTGTTTTATTCTTCTCAATTTTGTTTATTTCTTCTCTGATCTTTATTATGTCCCTCCTTCTGCTGACTTTAGGCCTCATTTGTTCTTCTTTTTCCAGTTTCGATAATTGTGATGTTTGACTATTCATTTGGAATTGTTCTTCCTTCTTCAAGTGTGCCTGGATCGCTATATACTTTCCTCTTAAGACTGCTTTCACTGCATCCCACAGAAGTTGGGGCTTTGTGTTGTTGTTGTCATTTGTTTCCATATATTCCTTGATCTCTATTTTAATTTGTTCATTGATCCATTGATTATTTAGGAGCATGTTTTTAAGCCTCCATGTGTTTGTGAGCCTTTTTGTTTTCTTTGTAGAATTTATTTCTAGTTTTATACCTGTGTGGTCTGAAAAGTTGGTTGGTAGAATTTCAGTATTTTGGAATTTACTGAGGCTCTTTTTGTGAGCTAGTATGTGATCTATTCTGGAGAATGTCCCATGTGCACTTGAGAAGAATGTATATCCTGTTGCTTTTGGATGTAGAGTTGTACAGATGTCTATTAGGTCCATCTGTTCTACTGTGTTGTTCAGTGCCTCCGTGTCCTTACTTATTTTCTGCCTGGTGGATCTATCCTTTGGGGTGAGTGGTGTGTTGAAGTCTCTTAAAATGAATGCATTGCAGTCTATTTCCCCCTTTAGTTCTGTTAGTATTTTTTTCACATATGCTGGTGCTCCTGTGTTGGGTGCATATATATTTATAATGGTTATATCCTCTTGTTGGACTGAGCCCTTTATCATTATGTAATGTCCTTCTTTATCTCTTGTTACTTTCTTTGTTTTGAAGTCTATTTTGTCTGATATTAGTACTGCAATCCCTGCTTTCTTCTCGCTGTTGTTTGCTTGAAATATGTTTTTCCATCCCTTGACTTTTAGTCTGTGCATATCTTTGGGTTTGAGGTGAGTTTCTTGTAAGCAGCATATGGATGGGTCTTGCTTTTTTATCCATTCTATTACTCTTTTTCTTTTGATTGGTGCATTCAGTCGATTTACATTTAGGGTGACTATTGGGAGATATGTACTTATTGCCATTGCAGGCTTTAAATTCGTGGTTACCAAAGGTTCAAGGTTAGCCTCTTTAGTATCTTACTGCCTAACTTAGCTCGCTTATTGAGCTGTTATATACACTGTCTGGAGATTCTTTTCTTCTCTCCCTTCTTATTCCTCCTCCTCCTTTCTTCATATGTTGGGTGTTTTGTTATGTGCTCTTTCTAGGAGTGCTCCCATCTAGATCAGTCCCTGTAAGATGTCCTGTAGGGGTGGTTTGTGGGAAGCAAATTCCCTCAGCTTTTGCTTGTCTGGGAATTGTTTAATGCTGCCATCATATTTAAATGATAGTCGTGCTGGATATAGTATCCTTGGTTCAAGGCCCTTCTGTTTCATTGCATTAAATATATCCTGCCATTCTCTTCTGTCCTGTAGGGTTTCTGTCGAGAAGTCTGATGATAGCCTGATGGGTTTTCCTTTATAGGTGACCATTTTCTCTCTAGCTGCCTTTAAAACTCTTTCCTTGTCCTTGATCTTTGCCATTTTAATTATTATGTGTCTTGGTGTTGTCCTCCTTGGATCCTTTCTGTTGTGGGTTCTGTGTATTTCTGTGGTCTGTTCGATTGTTTTCTCCCCCAGTTTGGGGAAGTTTTCAGCAATTATTTCTTCAGAGACCCTTTCTATCCCTTTTTCTCTCTCTTCTTCTACTGGTACCCCTATAATATGGATATTGCTCCTTTTGGATTGGTCACACAGTTCTCTTAATATTGTTTCATTCCTGAAGATCCTTTTATCTCTCTCTATGTCAGCTTCTATGCGTTCCTGTTCTCTGGTTTCTATTCCATCAATGGCCTCTTGCATCTTATCCATTCTGCTCATAAATCCTTCCATATTTTGTTTCACTTCTGTAATCTCCTTTCTGGCATCTGTAATCTCCCTCTGGACTTCATCCCTTAGCTCTTGTATATTTCTCTGCATCTCTGTCAGCATGTTTATGATTTTTATTTTGAATTCTTTTTCAGGAAGACTGGTTAGGTCTGTCTCCCTCTCTGGTGTTGTCTCTGTGATCTTTGTTTGCCTGTAATTTTGCCTTTTCATGGTGATAGAGGTAGTTTGCAGAGCTGGCATGAGTGACGGCTGGAAGAACTTCCCTTCTTGTTGATTTGTGGCCCTCCTCTTCTGGGAGAACAGCGATCTCTAGTGGCTTGTGCTGGGCAGCTGCATGCAGACAGGGTTTCTGCTTCCTGCCGGGCTGCTATGGAGTTTATCTCCGCTGTTGCTGTGGGCATGGCCTGCCTCGGGCTGCCTCTCCAAAATGGTGGAGCCGTGTTGGAGGGAGAACGGCCAGGAGGCTATTTATCTCCGTGAGGGGCCTCCATGCTCCCTGCTGCCCAGGGGTTTAGAGTGCCCAGAGATCCCCAGATTCCCTGCTGCTGTACTAAGTGTCCCGGGACATTTCTGTCTGATTTTGGGGTGCCTGTCCTTTTAAGACTTCCAAAAACACTCGCAAAAAAAATAAAATAAAATAAAGTAACTAAATAATTAAAAAAAAAAAGCCGCTCACTTTTCTTTGTCCCAGGTTGCCAGCCTCAGGGACCCGCTCACAGGTCTTACTGTCCTGTTTCCCTAGTATCCAGGACCCCACACATGCACTGTGTCTGCACTCTGGTCCAGATGGCTGGGGCTGGGTGTTCAGCAGTCCTGGGCTCCCTCCCCCTCCCGTTCCGACTCCTCTCCTCCCACCTTGAGCTGGGGGGAGGGGCGCTCAGGTCCCACGGGGCTGAGGCTTGTATCTTACTCCCTTTGCGAGGCGCTGGGTTCTCTCAGGTGCGGATGTGGTCTGGATGTTGTCTTGTGTCCTCTGGTCTCTATTCTAGGAAGAGTTGTCTTTGTTATATTTTCATAAATATATGTGGTTTGGGGAGGAAATTTCCGCTGCTCTACTCATGCCACCATCTTGGCTCCACCCCCCTCGTTTGTTTTTTTATTCAAGAAAAATAACCACTTCTTGGGAACTATCCTGACACCAAAAGATGGTGAAAACTTAGCACCTCTGGCTATTCAGCTGCACCTTCAAAGATTTAATATAGTAAACCTTTCCTAGCTAAATGCCAGAAAACACTGGGGCACTGACATCCTCAAAGAACCCTGTCTCCGTTCAACATGCACCCTCCCTTCGCATAAGCTACTGGTGTTCCCTGGCAGAACATGCATGTCCGTCATGGACCTCTGGAAGCACTTCCAGTTGTTCTTTGTGTTCAGTCATTTGGTGTGACCCGTACTTTTTAAAAAAACTTTCATGTCATATGTTCTCGGGACTCGGCCTATCTTTCTCTCTGTGGCTGGCTCTCAGGGCTCTGATTTGTCTGTGTCAGTGAGAGAACTCAGGAGTGATTCCCTCATTCCCCATCCCTGCAGGGCTATGGAAGGACAGCGGGCCACCTAAGTGAACCCAAGCTCTGGTGAGACACCTGGTAGTCTACGTAACGCCAAGCAATGAGAAAGAAATAAACCGCCACTCACCTCCACAGGGGACCCCTGACTTGGCAAACTTTATTGTTTCTAACTTGTTCCCAATATATCTTGTTTCTCTTTGCTACCAGGTCACCTGCCCCGTGCAGGTGAGAGTGGCCAATGGGCTGGAATGTCAATGTCTTCATTGTATTGATTTCCATTAATTTTCATCTTTACAGCCTTTTCTCTTTGCCAGAAAATGTTTTTGACCATGGGAAATGCTATTCAGAGTTGGCGTCTTTCTAAGCAGTAGAACTTCAAAACAAATACAAATAAATAGTAAGAGGAGTGACAGATAAGGGTTAAAAGGTGACTTATCAAGGGTAAGTTGCAGGAAAGTACTTCAAGGCAGAGTTAGGGAGAAAAGCAAAGCCTAATATCCAGGTCCATGTTTTTCTGCTCAAATCTGTCTCAGGCTCTGAGAAGAATTGTACCCTTGGACAAGAGAACTTGGCTTTGAAGAATTTCAGCTAAGGGGCTCAGAAAAGTCAAGATTATTCAGTCAGTTATATCCTGATTGCACTTTGATCTACAAAACAGTACTAGAAACATGGTTTTTGCCTTTAAAACCTGTAGTAGTAACTGATCCTGCTTCAATCACCTGCCATTGTTGAGCCCCTTCAGACATGAGGTCACAGGTTCTTAACCCAGGTTCTTCTGTGATATTAAGATGCCTAAAACACAGCCAAATCTTTGGAGCCTATTGCTTACTGAGAATTTTTCCTAATGTTTTTCTATATGTCGTTTGCTAAAATTCCTCATCTCTCTGTGGTTAGCTTTCTTTCATCTTAATGCTCATCCATAAACCCTCATTAAACTTGCTCTATGTTAATTGACTTTCAATATCTTTTCAAGGAGTTGGGTGTTCATACACTTAACATTTGGGTGTCCCCACTTGATTGCAGGGCAAGCCAGCAGGCCCAAGACCTTCTTCCATCTCTGTTTTTATTTGTTATTCTTCGTCTGCTGCTATTTCCATACTATATGTCTAAATTTGTTTTCTTTTCAATTATTATTTTATTTTAGTAGAATGCAGATCACCTCAAGTCAACAGTAGTTGTTTGTAACAACAAAAAATAGATAACTTACAAACATTCTGTTTTAAAAGACATAAGAGAACTGTGAAAATAATGAAGACCAGATGTGTTAAAATTCCAGAGAGGGATTTTTGGTGAATTAACATTCACTGGCCATTTTTCCCTCCTGAAGTCATTTGCCCATTCTAGTCAGTGGCCACTGATCAGACTAGATCTGGGCAGAGGGATTCAGCTGAAGGAAAGAGAAAACTTGGGTTTCTGAAGTTTGTATAGGCTGGTGAAATAGACTGAAATGTAACAGGGGCCTCAAAAACAAAGCTGCTTTCCCCAGAGAGTATTTGTTGAGTTCTGGACAGCATGGGAGTTTAGGGAGCTAGACTAGAAACTTCTAAAATCTCCTGTGGTCTCACCTTATTTTGAAAATAAAGTTCAACCAGAAGGACTCAAAACTATGACTAGTCTCTCCAGAAGACTTTCGGTAGGAAATTAAAGAACTAGTATTAAAACTTTATAAGGCAGAAGTGAATCTCTGGAGGCCACATTCTACAGAAATCAATCTGAGCTAGACAGAGCCTAATACTGAAGAGCAAAAAAAAGCATTCCAATCCCTGGCTGTGATGGGAGTTGCTCACTCTTTCCGCCTAACAGAGGACAAGGTGACAGGGTGCTCTCTGGGGAAAAGTGGCATCATTCATATCTCCGTGGTTCTTTGTACCATAAAAAGTCATGAAACGTGAAGAGGCAGAAAAATGCATCTGAAAATTAAGACAAAAGACAGATGATGGAAACAGATGATCAGATAATCTAAATATTGGTTTCAGCAGACATAGACATTGAAATTACTATTTTAAAAATGTTAATCTTAGGCTTTATTACCTTTTTGATGTCTCTCAATATTTCTGGAATTTTTCTCAGCCATTGTCATTTTGAATAGTATCTCTTCCCATTGTCACCTCTGGAACTCTGATTATATATATCATGAATGCTATTATTCTATCCAACCTATCAGGCATACTTTGAATTTGACTTCTTAATATTATTTTTATTCTGTTTTTCTACCATTAAAATGTATCTTTTTTTTAAGATATTAGTTTTGAACTTTTTGTTTATTGTTGCATCTCTAGGACACTAAAACATCATTAATCTAATAAATTCTATAGAATATTCTGATGGGAGAAGAGTGACTGAAAATAAAAGAATAAAATATCTGTACAAAATCCTGAGTGACATATACAACATATCCAGTTATATGCATCAAATTAAGAAATAAAAAAAATCACAACAGTGAAGGAATAAAAATGTATCTATTAAAGAATAAATAAAATAATAAATATTTATTAAATGCTTACTTTATGCTTCTATTCCATCTCTCAATATACTGCTTCAGCAATATTACTATCTAACATAATATTGGAACTCTTATTTAAAGTAAAAATATAAAATAAAAGGAGTTAATAAAATCACAATCATTTGTGCTTATTATAGTTTTCTACTGAGAAAACTTTGGACTATTAGCTGAAAATCCATTAAAATTAATGAGAGTTAAATAAAGTGGCTGAATAAAAATTAATTAGAAAATAGTTTCTACATACTAGCAGTGGCTGTTTGGAAAATACTTTAGACCAATTTTCCATAATAACAAATCAAATAATATATTAGAATAATTTAAAGAAAACTTACGGGAATATGCATAAAAGAAAATAAAACTTTGCTGAGACATTAATAAAAAAATAAATGCAAGCAAATGGAGAATTATTACATCCATGGTTAAGAAGGCTGGATATTATAAAGATGACATTAATTTTCTAATTTATTTATGGTAGGATTTCCAAATGCTAGTGCTCAGAACACTAATGATTTAGAGTATGTCAATAAGATGACTTACACAAATATACACACATATATGCACACATCTCATAACAAAGAAATTTGGGAAATGCTGCTTTCTTTCTTCTTTTGTTTGATAATGATATAGAAATTCAACTGCTGGTAGTTATCAGATATATTCTGCCATAAGTAAGTCTACAATAAACATAGTTTTGTTTAACCAAGCCTTATTCGAACACATGTCTTTTGTAGCACCTTATTAACCTATGGCAAAGTGTTGTACAGAACAACATTCTGGAAAAGTCCTAATTAACAGGTTTAACCTAATTCAAGTCAGAGTCCCTATAGCAATTTCATGTTAAAGTGATTCTAATGTTCTTGAATGAATAGCCAGTAGTCACTGGTATAAACCATTTTACAATTGTATTATCACGAGCAACTTCTCCTTTCGGATAATCAAGCATAGTTCAAATTCATTAAAACTAAAAGATCATTTTAAAAGCACAAAGAAAGATATATCAAAAAAAAAAGTGTAGATTAGTCCAGAAATTCCCAAGTATTTAAGTATCCATCAAAAAATGTTCACTAAAGAGTTATTGTGTAGAATAGTGCATATTTGTGTATGCCCTAGTTTATCTAAGAACTTCATATCAACAAAGGATAAATCATAAATTATTGAGAAAAAGTAAAACAATTTATTAAATGATATTAGAAAATGGTTTGGTTATTTGGGTAAACCACCCTTATATACAATCAACCAGCCTTACATAAGATATATATAAAAGCAACCTTATGTAAAATATCATACAATGTATCAACAAAAGATTCAGTGTTGACATTCAGACTAGTTTTTTTTAACTGTAAAAATTTTAAGAAAATAGAAGCAAAAGTAAAAATATATGGCTGGGGCAGGACAATCACAATTTAAAATAAAGGAATTCACAAAGTGCAGAATAAATAGGCTCGACATAAAGATTAAAACATTTATTTCTTACAAATTGTAAATAAAACAGAAAACAAAACCAAATATTACAACTAATAATTATCCATAAGAAATGCATAAATACTTATAGTTTAAAATCTTATAATCCCATTAGATAAGATTAGGAGAAAGAAGCAAATAGGAAAATTAAGTAAGTGTAAATGCAAATACACAGACCATATGTACATTTCTATTCATGTGATGTATATGCATATAATTTTGTAAAAATAAGGCCCATATCAAATGTATTAGAGAATGACATACAGCCCACCTTCTGTCAGCTGGAATCCTAAAAACCAGTGTTATTTCCCAGGTCTAATGCACCTCTCAAAATAAATGCTCCAGAATTGCAAAATGACCACACAGCCCTTAGCCCAAGAGCTGTTTCTCACATACAACAAGTAATGGGCGTCCCCCCACTTTGAGGCTGACAGTGAGTTGAAGAAAGTGAAGAGGAAGAGGGGAAGCCACAGCACCCCACCGACTGCTGCAGTTTTGTTATAATTGCTCCTTTGGCTTTTGAATCAACCAGCTGCTGACTTGACTGGTTCAGCAAAACACTGAAGAGTGGACCTGATGACCAGTGTAGGGGAGTCTGGGTGTGGAAGAAGGGAGCAGAGGAGGGGGTTTCTCCAAAGCAGAGCAAAGCACAGCAATCTGCCAAAGGTAGGAAGGAAAAGAAGGTGCACCTACAGTTTTTCTTGCCAAAGCAACACAAAGAAGACCCACAGCCCCACGACTTCAGGACTGGAGAAGGGCAGTGCTTCTGTCACGCCACCCCCACCAGATACTAGTTTATCTCTAGAGAAGAACACCCGGGAGACGTGGGAGGCCCATAAACAGCCTGCACACCTTCTTCAATAGCATGAGCATCAGAAACGCCACCTTTATTTTCACAACCACAGCTCACGCTACTGTTTTCACTGCAAGGCAAAAAACGTTTGGAGCAAAGTATTATAAACAAGCCCTGCTCTCCAGATGGCCCTTACAAAAGTGAACCCAAGACTGCCTTAAAGTTGAAAGCAGATCTACAAAGAGGCAGTCTCTGCCATTCTTACAACTATCAGGAACAAAATGACCTTTCATTGGAACATATTAGGGAGATTATTCAGCTCGTGATGATGGGATTTTTCCTCAAGTCATTCCTGCTGATGGCAGCTACATCGCCTAGGTGTGCGTTCCCTGAAAAGCTCTTACTGGTGAGGAACTCAGTCTCTGTGTAAATATTTTTACGGTGAGACAGCAGAGGGTTGTACTTGAGGATATGCATATCAAGACACAGCAATTATCACAAAACAAAAAACAAGAAGTTTAGGTGACAATATAGAGAAATTAGATCCCTTGCACACTGTTAGCAGGAATGCCAAATGGTGTAACTGTATGGAAAACAGTATGGCGGTTCCTCAAAATATTAAAAGAACTATCATATGATCCAATAGTTTACCTCTGGGTATTTATTCAAAAGAGTTCAAATCACAATCTTGAAGATATACCAGCACTTCTAAGTTCACTGCAACATTATTCACAATAACTAATTTATGAAAATAATCTAAATGCCCATGAACAGATGAATGGATAAAGAAAATGTAGTACATGCAAACAATGGAACACTATTCAGTCTTAAAAAAGAAGAAAATCCTGTCTTATGTGACAACATGTATAAACCTTGAGAACATTCTAAATGAAATGTCAGTCCACCAAAAGACAAACACTGTATGCATCCACTTATATAAGGTATGGAATATCGTCTAAATCATAGAATCAGAGAGTGGAATGGTGGCTGCCAGAGGTTGAGGGGAGGAGAAAATGGGGAGTTACTAATCAGCAGCCATGAAGTTTCAGTTATTTAAGATGAATAGGCCCTAGAGGTCTTCCCTACAACATTGTACCTACAGTCAACAATCTCTTATACATTTGAAATTTGGTTCAGGGGGGTAGATTGCATGTTAAGTGTTCTTGCCATAATAACATTTAAAAGAACAAAAGCTCTAATTTGCCCATTTACATTAATCAGCGAGAAGAAGTGGTTTTCCAAACAGGCAGCCCTATGTTTCTCTCCCCATGACCTTCTCCCACCTTTCACTCTTTCGGATGGAGAATGTTCTTCTGATTGCAGCTTTCTGTAGCCAGAGGGCCCTGTATATTCTTCCTCTTCTTACTTTGTATATCCAGCTGGGCAAAGTTTATTCTGTTTTATGTGCCATAATCTGTCATGGCTGATTTTGTTATAACAAGATCTGAACAGATGGGGAATGGTTTACTCAAGAATTACTTGCAATATGAGTGACCTATAGAAAAAAATTGGAAACTGGAATGCAATCCTGCAATAAAATCCCAAATTTGTTATCCTCCCCACAGGATGCCCATGCATCTCACCCCCACACGAAGGTGTTAATGACTAATCCAGAGACCTATAAAGGAGTGCAGTCCTCTGGTAAATAGCACAAACAAAGGAATGAGATACCAACAGAGGAAGGCAGTAAAAATTCTTTGTCATAACTTGTCTTTCTGATTTTTTTACCTATCAAGTGACATACACTTAAAAGATACAAACACAATCAGTTAACAATGGAATGAAAATGCTGCAAAATAGGCAATTTCCTTAGAACTGGAAAATCTCCAGAACTAGGCAGATTCCCATCAGCATTTAATAAACTTTTCAACACCTACTGAGTCCAATTTCATAGTTTTTCAAAGTTCTCACTAAGCATAACAGAGAGGATAATCAGAAACCCTTATGGACAATATGCTCTCTGAAAAGAGTATTAAAAAAAATCAGGCAGTGAGGGCACCATTAATCCTCTAATCCAACTGCCTGTATTTATGTTGATTTTACAAAAAAAAAAAAAAATGTCATTCTAAGTTGTTAATGCTTCTGCCTCCACTCCAAAGAGGCCATACAAATAAATTTAAAAATCCTTCTCCACATAAGTTCTCTGTGTTTTCGTATGTTTTACAGCAACTGCTCAATTAGAACCAGCCTGAAGCCATTTCTATATTTAAAAAGTTGCAACATTAACCATATGATCTTTGAACAGCATTTATGATCCAAGTACATATTCCCTGCGGTTCCTAAAATAACATGTGTGGAGAAAATAAAGAAAATGAGGTGAAAGGAAGCTTTTACTGAGTGTGTTGTATCATGGGCTTCTCATTTGAAATGCACGATCCCTTTTTATCTAGTTACCCGTATCTTAGGCATTTTCCATTCTCTACCAAGCCTTCCCTGTTATCTTGAGTCAAAACCAGGCATCACTTTTTTTTTTAATCAAAAGTAAACGCTTAATTAAACTGTGCCTCTATTGTCCTTTTCTGTTTTAGGGGAAATAGCTTATTCTATATGAGTAAAAGTAATTTTTTGAAGGTCAAAACCACAGACCTTCATTTTCCCGTAGTTAACACTGAAGAACACTAAATAAAGTGCTAGCTTCCATAATTGATACTTAATAGTATCAATATCTAAACTTCCTTTTTTATGGCCAAACGATTCACAGCATGACTACTGGAAAAGCATAAGGGATAGCGGTCACGCACCGGTGGTCGGGTCTGAGGCTGTTCCATGTGTCTGGGTGACAGCAGGTTTGAGGAGGCACCCTGGCACTCTCAGGACTCCTACACAGGCGGTGCAGCGTCTTCAGACAAAATGATGGAAGCATCAAACTTGTTATCCGTAAGCTTTATTTCTGCCCTGCACCCTGAGTTCAGCATGATTAGAAATCTAGGACTTTACTACTCTGGAAATGTTCCCCACTGTGACTCACACATTAGCCAATCAAGTCCCAAAGCTACTCTAAAGAATGAGTCACTGGGGCAATGACACTCAACATTTCAACAGCTCTTTATCCCAGTTAGTTAATTATCCTGCAATGCAGAAGATGACAATGGTTCATATTTTAGAGGAAAATGAATGGTTCTGCTGAAGTTTCGAGAAAGTCAGTGAAACTAGTCTCTAGAACACTGGGCATTTTGCCTCACATGTACCCAGTGGGATGCATCTCCGCACTCTTGTCTTCGAGACGTTCCATCAATAAAGAGCTTTCATTCCCTTGCTATGTTGGCCTCCATGCATCAAGAATTCTGGTAGGCATTCTTTCAGCAAACTTCCTCCTCAGCTACACCCCTTCCATGAACACCATAAATGCCAGTGAACACTCAAGTCATTAGCCTGATGGTTCCTGGCTGTGTTTAAAGCTAGGAAAAGGTTCGTGGCTTGAAGGAATGAAGAAGCTGCCTGGGAGCCTGGGGGGACGGAATCCACAGGGATGCTTGCTGCTGTCCCACCAGATCTTTTCACCTGCCTTGCCTAAACACTGCCGTTTACCCATCAGTGCTCCACCATCACCACCGCAGTACCACACACAAAGCCTACCACGCTCGTATCCACTGCTTTCATCAACCCTAACCGCAATACTGTCCTTTCCTCCTCAGTGTGAAACTGACCCAATTCTTTTTCTTATCTTCATGAGCATAGCTCAGATGGGGAAGAATTCATCAAAGATGAATTAAATAGCAATTTTAATTAATAGAGGGATAGGTATACAACTGCCAGTTTACTTTTCTCTCAGCGAGTTCCCTCTCTGTTCTTTCTGAGCAGGGCATGACCAGGAAAGTCAGTAAAAGCGGGATTTTCTCTGAATTCTCTGGAGTCTGAATATACTCCTAATATACTCCTAAACCTGGCTGGTAGTTGTGTGAGCATGTCTGTGTGTGTGTGCACATGCACACACATGCACACACATGTGTCTTCTCAACGGTGGATGGTTAAATGAAAACCCAGCTCTGCCAACTGGAGGACAACACTCAGAATATACATCCTAGTAGGCTGGTAGGTCAGCAGAGGCATTTTTCTCTCTTCATAAAAATAGAGAAAAATATGTATCACATATGTCATATAACCAGGACTCAGAAAGAAAACTGTTAACATTTCATCACGTTGACTGAAAACGTTTTCTAAGGAACAGAGCTGTCTTTGTCCCACCCCCTAGGCCCCTCCCCTTGCCCATCTCCTTCCGGGCGCAACATCACGGACTGTGTGTGTGTCTTTTCTAGTAGCCTTTGCTTGCTTGGCTTTACTTTTTACTTTGTTCACTTTACCTTTATACATACAAACACACAGTTAATTACATATTAAGGGCTTTTGAAATATGTTCTAAGTACATATAATTAGTACATATCTAAATACTGTCTTATAACTTGCTTTCCTCAACATTATGTTTTATGAACTTCCCCAGATGCACAGAAAGATATATACATAAATTCATACATACATAGATGATACAGAGAGAAACAGAGGAGGGGAGAAAGAGAAGCAGAAAGAGAGACAAAGAGAAAGACAGCAAGAGCAGAAGGAGGAGAGAGGGAGGGAGGGAGAGAAGGAGGGATGAAGGAAATAAATTCTTTCATTCATTAATTTCAAATGCTATAAAGTATCTCCCTATGGGAATATGCCCCATTTCATTAATTACACTAGTGATTTATTATCCTAGTGTTTGACCTTTGGGCTAATTTCAGGTTGTTGTTATTTTCACGACTGCATGCATGTTTCCAGGCTGAATATGGTGTGAGACTATTTTTTCTACATCATTTATTGAATAGCTTATCCTTACCTCATTGATTTGACTTTTTGTAAATCTGGAAAAAAAATTTCCATTACTTCTTCAAATATTCCTTCTCTCTTATGCTCACTGAACTCTTTTGAACTACTAGACACCTTTAGAGATCCCTACATCATCCTCCAGATCTCTTAATTTATTTTTCATTTCTTCCATCTCTGTGTTTTTTGGTTATATTGTTGATGGTTTTCTCTGGTCTATAACTTAGTTCACTAACTTTCTTTTCAGCTGTGACATTTTTCCATTTAATCCATATTGAGTTATTATTTATTTCAATTTCAGTGGCTAGGTTTCTTATTCCTTGAATTGTTTTAATATGCCTTTTCTCATAATATCCTATTCCTTTGTTAATAAACTATGTTTTCTTTATCTTCTTAAATATTAAATATGCCTCTATTCTCCCTTTCCATGTTGTCCCTCAACATCTAGTCTTTGCTTATAAATTCTCCTGTTCATTGAACATATTATCTTTGCCCACAGCAGTGAGCTTTCTCATATGTTGGTAATTTTTGCCTGTGGGCTTGTCTGGTGGGAGATCCCTTGCTTGTGAACCCTATGCTTGCCCAGCACTGTGGATCCACTACAATGGGTCAGTTTCACATGTTGAATTCTGGAGGAAAATCCCACTTGTTTTAGCAGCATGACTTCTTCCATTCTTGGCCTAGGGCATGTGGCCTGCTTCTGGGGTGCTCAAAGGTCACTGCGGCAATTTATGCAGTGAGCCTGGTTCCAACTTTCCACTCCATATAGAACCTTCAGTGCTGACACACACCCCAGGTTAAGGGTGACATCCTTCAGTGTGTATCCACTGGCCTCCAATCTTCTCAGGTTTGACTTCTTTCTTCATTTCTGACCCTGGAAAGTTCTCATTCTTATTTTTGATATTGGCTATGAGTTTGAAATTGTGCATGTGGTACTGGGGCTTCCTTCACACATCTACTTAGTTCATATCCTGTTACTTGACCAGAAGTCCACTTCCCCCTGAACTTTAAGAACTCCAGCCTAACTCGCTTTCACCCTAGATGCCCGGGTCAGTCTTGACTCTCTTTTCCCTTCTGCTTGAGCATTGGTTGCTCTTAAATCATTACCACACTGCTTTTATTACTGTGACTGTATAATATCTTAATATTTAAAAAGGGAAGATTCCCTCTCCTTCCTGTTTAAAATTCCGTTGGCTATTCTTGAAACTTTCCCTTTTTTTGGTAGGAATTGGGGTGAAATCAGTGTGTGGCAGATTTACCATGGTTATGGGATAAACTATTACTGTAGAGGTATAGAAAATCATATTCAGGTAACAAATAGCGTGTTGATGGCACGATGACCAATCCCACTCACAAAACTGCCTCATTCCCAGATTGTAACAGACCACCAGGCAGGGTGTGACTAAGACTTTCTAGAGCAAATGGTTCCACTTCTGTCCTCTTGTTCCTTAGAGGGGCAAGGAGGCGAGTGAGCAGGCAGCTACCCATCAATGGGAGGACCTTTGGGAAATGCACAAACTCCTCCTGTGGAAGGTCAAGGCTGAGAAACGTCAACTGGGAAACAGCAATTCTGTGGAGGAGGTATTCCCTCACCTACTTATTAAGGAAGGATAGAGGCCAGGATATTTTCCATTAATATTTATGGGCTTTCAAGTTAAAGGGGTAACTCTGAGATCTTTGAATCCAGTATCAATTCCCATTAAGGGCCTGATCACTGAAGGCTGGATCCAGAGGTGGGGAAGGCTGATTGCCTTCACAGTATCACACCCTTTCTTTTGTGCAGCCATTCAACATAGTTGGTGCAATACTTTCTAGGCAATGACTATAAGGAGGCGCCGTGAGTCCAGCGAGGGCAGGTGGAGGCTTTGTTCGACTCCCAGGGGCTGGCTGGTTAATGTCTTATTTCTTGGGAGAAGCAGGGTGAGGGGAGAGGGTCAAGAAGGAAAATGAATCACCGCAGAGCATCTTCATCAATCTTACCCATGGCCTTTCAGCACAAATGGAGGCAGGTAACTGTGGTAACTCTAACCATGTTACAAGGACAGTGTATTATCACGAAATTGCTAATTTGTTGAGGCGACAGTACAATTTACACATCTCCAGGCCCATCTCTAATTGTCTGACACTTATTTGTGCTGAAAAGCAGCACACAGCAGGAGAGGGTTTGAGAGGCGAGCCAATCAGTTGAAAGCCTTCAGAAGCCACAATGGGCACAGTCCTGGCTGCAGGACTTCACAAAGGAAGGGTTTAAAGAGGGGGGAAAAAGCCCCATTTCTGATGGAAAAAGAGGTTTTCCATACAGAAAACACTATTTGGTAGGGATAATATAAAAATTGGGACAATTTCTGCTTTTTCTCACTTACACACTACTGTGAGGGAATTTGAGACCATGGAAAAATGCTTCCTAAATCCAGAGCACTGGCAAATGTGAGGGGAGCAGACATACTGGGGACTGTGTCATTCATCAGAGCTGGCATGTTAGCAGATTCTCCAGCCTGCTGAATAATCCACTGACCTCATGCTTCCTGGAGCAATCCTGTGAGGGGATTGATGCCACTGTCTTTCTTTCTTTTTTTCCGCCCACCCCCCGTTGAACGCTTCTAGACAGATAATACCTGGGCTTTCTGCTTTCACCTCCTTTGAATATTCTGGCAGACCTGAAAGGAATGACAAGAGTGGCGTCAAGCCATCTTCTATTTCCACCAAGGCAACTGGGAGCTTCCTGAATTAATTTTGAGCCCTACCACGGCTGGATCAAAGTCAGAAAGGGCGTATGTGGCAAGGAGCAGGGCCCCTTTCTCAGCCCCACAAAGACCCCAAAAATAAAGAGGATTGATATGCTTGTAATACCGCACCTTCCAAGTGAAATGCAGACACAGTCACTTAAATTGCAAAGGCATGTTGCAAAGCTGAAAAACATTCAAAAACCTATGAATTATACAAATACTTTGTGGAATTAAAAGATAGCCCTTGCTAACAAGGAAATTCAGATGTCTTCCAGGAGTTGATACACACAAGGACACATACACATTTGCGGGTGTAAAGAGAATTAATATTACAAAGTAACAGTGTGTTTGATCAGCTGTCAGATACATGGTCCTTACATAGAAACATGCTCTGAGCTTTCAGAGAATGAAGAAAGTCCTTCCTGCTGGTGAGCAGACAAGGTTTCATGGAAGAGGCCTCGATTAGGTTTCACACCTTGAAATAAATAAATATATATATGAAAAGGGGAGGCAAGATATAGATGGATCAGTTGGGAATATCATTAGTGAAGACTTCAAAGTGAAACAGCCATCTTTGTACAGAAGACAGTGGGATCACTTAAGTAAAGAGTTAGATAAATTTTGAAAAGAGTCATTTAGTGAGATTGTGGAGGTCCTTCAATGCCAGAATTAAAGGCGGGACCAAGAGGTGAGGAGATTCAGTCATCACTCACAGTATCAAGCAGTTCCAACATGTGCCACAGCAATGGAATGAAAGGAATATTAGTGTCACGGGATATCAGAAATGCTGGTTTCTTCCAGAGGCCACCAGTCAGCTAAAAGTGATTTCACATGTTTGAAATTCTTTATAATTTTCAGTATTTAAATGGTTCTTACCAAATAAGCTTGTGGAAAACCAGCTTTATCTACAGCAGTTAAACTTTGTTGGATCATTTTATTATCTCTTTAAGATAATAAAGACTCTAAATAAAGTCAGCAATGGGTTGTTATGCCCTAACTTTGACAAGATTCTAATTCATTTCAAATAAACTATCAAAAACCGGATTGAAAAATAGTTTACAGCTACCCTTTATCAAATCATTAGTGATCAAGGTATTTTGGGTCAAAAGGTAAGTATGATGTGTAATCTTGGGTCAAAGATGGGTTATCATAGAGCCCAAGCTAACTTTGTATGTCACATGTGATTATGAGAGGGCTGCATAACCAGTCATGTGGCCAGTGATGAATCAGAAACCACTCAGTCTGTAGCGGTCAAATCCCAATCACTAACATAGTTCACATTTAAGAATACAAAACATTTAGAGTTACACATGTTTGAAATTCATTATAATTTTCAGTACTTAAGCGGTTCTTATCAAATAAGCTTGTGGAAAACCAGCCTTATCTATGGCAGTTAAACTTTGTTGGATCATTTTATTATCTCTTTAAGATAATAAAGACTCAAAATAAAGTCAGCAATGGGTTGATGTGCCCTAACTTTGATGAGATTTTAATTCATTTCAAATTTGTTACACTAAAGAGAAACAAATATAATGTCACCAATAGAAAATATTACTCAACTGTTAATTCATTAGAATTGTTTATTTATCCTGAGAGTTGTCCACTATTTATCAAGAATATATATAAACTTACTTAGAGATTATAAGCAACTGACAAGCCTCTGCTGAGAACAAACGAAGGGAAAAAAAAGACATAAAAAGTTGAGGACCAAATTTTAAGCTATATATTCACTGAATCCATATATTCATACATTCAAGATTCATTCATTCATAGGCACTTACTGAGTGCCTATGGTGTAATAAGTGCCACTCTGGGTATTAGACATACAGAAATGAACAAAAATAGTCTCTGCCTCCACTCTGGGTATTAGACATACAGAAATGAACAAAAATAGTCTCTGCCTCCATGAAGTTTTTGTTCTAGATGTAGGCACAGAATAAGAAACAAACAAAAGATGCATTTAGAATTATGTCAAGGAATGGTAAATTCCTTTTAGAAAAATCAAGCAGAGTGGGCAGACAGAGTTTCACAGGTGTTCTGTTAAATATGGTAGTCAAGGAAAGTTTGTATAACATTTAAGAAGAAACCAGATCTACTGGCACAAGAACAGAGCCATAGACCAGTGGAACAGAACAGAGTCCAGATATTAACCCAAGCATATATGGTCAATTAATATACGATAAAGGAGCCATGGACATACAATGGGGAAATGACAGCCTCTTCAACAGCTAGTGTTGGCAAAACTGGACAGCTACATGTAAGAGAATGAAACTGGATCACTGTCTAACTCCATACACAAAAGTAAACTCGAAATGGATCAAAGACCTGAATGTAAGTCATAAAACCATAAAACTCTTAGAAAAAAATATAGGCAAAAATCTCTTGAACATAAACATGAGCAACTTCATCATGAACATATCTCCCTAGGCAAGGGAAACAAAAGCAAAAATGAACAACTGAAACTATATCAAACTAAAAATCTACCATACAGAAAAGGAAACCATCAGAACAAAAAGGCATACTACATTATGGGAGAATATATTCATAAATGACATATCTGATAAGGGGTTGACATCCAAAATACATAAAGAGGCTCACACACTTCAACAAACAAAAAGCAAATAATCTGATTTTAAAAATGGGCAGAAGATCTGAAAAGACACTTCTCTAAAGAAGAAATTCAGATGGCCAACGGGCATATGAAAAGATGCTCCACATCGCTAATCATTAGAGAAATGCAAATTAAAACCACAATGAGATATCACCTCACACCAGTAAGGGTCGCCACCATCCAAAAGACAAACAACAGCAAATGTTGGTGAGGATGTGAAGAAAGGGGAACCCTCCTACACTGCTGGTGGGAATGTAAATTAGTTCAACCATTGTGGAAAGCAGTATGGAGGTTCCTCAAAAAACTCAAAATAGAAATACCATTTGACCAAGGAATTCCACTCCTAGGAATTTATCCTAAGAATGCAGGAGCCCAGTTTGAAAAAGACATATGCACCTCTATGTTTATCATAGCACTATTTACAATAGACAAGAAATGGAAGCAACCTAAGTGTCCATCAGTAGATGAATGGATAAAGAAGATGTGGTACATACACACAATGGAATATTATTCAGCCATAAGAAGAAAACAAATCCCACCATTTGCAACATGGATGGAGCTAGAGGATATTATGCTCAGTGAAATAAGCCAGGTGGAGAAAGACAAGTACCAAATTATTTCACTCATTTGTGGAATATAACAACAAAGCAAAACTGAAGGAACAAAACAGCAGCAGACTCACAGAACCCAGGAATGGACTAACAGTTACCAAAGGGAAAGGGACTGGGGAGGGTGGATGGGAAGGGAGGGATAAGGGGGAAAGGGGGCATTATGCTTAGCACACATAATGTAGGTGGGGGCACGGGGAAGGCAGTATAGCACAGAGAAGACAAGTAGTGACTCTATAGCTTCTTACTATGCTGATGGACAGTGACTATAATGGGGTTTGTGGTGGGGACTTGATAATGGGGGAAATCTAGTAAGCACAATGTTGCTTATGTAATTGTATATTAATGATATCAAAAAAAGAAAACAAAAGAAGAAGAAACGAGATCCAAGAGAGGAAGATGGCCCTGCAAATATCCATGGGAAGATCATTAAAAACAGGAGTTAGAAAGTACAAAAGTCTTATACAGGATCATGAAAGGGATTGGCTTTAGGGGAAAAACAGTTCCAGTGGAGAAATGAGGACAAAACTATGATTAAAGTGAATTCAAGAAACAGAATAAATGGCAAGTTCAGTAAGATTTTTTATGATGGTGAGAAGTGAATGAGAAGACAGCTAGAAGCAAAACTTGTTTCCTAGTTTTTCTGTATGGAAACTGGGCAACTTATACCAATGGCATAAGAGTAAGTACATCACCTCAAATAGGTAAGAACTTCACCCAAATTGGCTGTTGTCCAGATGCAGGTAATAGATGTTAAGAGGCTTACTTTTAAATTTGTTTTATTAAATGCATCTTACATGAAAAATGAGTGTATGTGCATGCAATTATATATGCATATAGATGTGTGTGTGTGTATATATATATACACACATGTATGCACAGAGAGAGAGAAAATGCTTTGACATTTTACTATGAAAAGGAACAGCATGTACCTACCACCCAACTTCAGATGGAGAACATTAGCAGAGCCTAGGATGCCTTCGAGTAGGCCCGTCCCTGACTGCATGCCTCATCCTTTCTCCTACTGCTATGACCTTTGTATTAATCATTCTGTTCCTTTCTAAAAATAGTTTCATCACATATTAATTAATATACTTATATTAATATACTCCATCAAATACTAATATACTCTATAATAATACTGTCATTTAGTTTGGTTCATTAAAATAATTTTTTATTTAAGTGGAAACACACTGTCTACAGTTCTTTATAACTTACTTTTCAATAGACATTGTATTTTTGAGTTCAGCTGTTTTGAGTCCTGTAGCTACAGCATGTTCATTTTCACTGCTGTATAGTATTCATTGTGGTATATGAATATACTAATATTTCTTTATTTTATTACTAATGGACAATTTTCAATTGCTTTAGATTTGATATTCAGAAAATGCTATAATGTATTTACTATGCACTGCTCCTGACACACATGTACTCCTGTCTCTTGGGTATAATTCCAGGAATCAAATTTATGGGTTATTGGATTCATCCATCTTCAAGTGTTTGGTAATGACATACTGTTTTACAAAACAGTTGTACTGATTTACACCCTCATTCAGTAGGATATGATGGCTCTCATCACTTCAAAACTTCATCAACATTTGGAATTCTCAGACTTTAATTTTATTCATTTTGTGGTTATGAAATGGTAACTCAATGTCCTTTAATTTACATTTCCCTGGTTAATCATGTTAAGCAATGTTTCACATGTTTATATCCCATTCAGATTATCTATTTTGTGACACCCATTTTTTTTTCCTTCATTTTTCTCCGGCGCTATTTGTCTTGTATTTTTTCAATGGCAGTATCTATCTCATTATTGGCTATTCTGTCCCCTACAACTTCTAAGCCCAGTAAGGTAGCAGGTTTGACACAATCTTTCACTGGAAGGAATGGCACAGGAAGGCTTGCTTTGCTGTTTCATATTATTAATTGGGATACTTTCAAGTCCCAGAAAGAGGACTCACACCATCATTATTGACTTCATAGGTTCTAAGTGCCATGTGTATTAACTGAACCGATTGACTGCAAGACTGCAGCCCTCTCTTGTCCCGTACTTCATCACTCCAAACGATGTCAGTCCCAATGCAGGACTGACAAGCACTCAAGTCCAGCTTTGGTTCCATATCCCCAATCCATTAATATTGGCTTGAGGTCAGCTTTTAGGATACAAGATCAATTCTAATATAATTATATTGACTTCTCTGTCTATCACAGAGTAGGGAAGAAGTTGAGAGAGATCAATAAATTCCAAACAACAAATCAGAAAATGCATAGTGTATATGAACCAATTAGCATGCATGGATTTCTCTGCGCTAGACACTGATTCAGATACAGGTAGTCCCCACCTGACGTCTTTGTATCCATACCCAAAAGCAAAATGGAAATCAACTTTTTAAGCTATGTTGTTAGTGGAACAGAAAACAGGAAATGGCAAAATTCTTAGCTTTGTATGAAAATATTACATTTTCTGGGTCTGTGTTATCCCTTCAAACTTAGTCATGCCTTTTTAGGTGTCTCTGTTGGGCTAGTCTAATGTCTTGCCCTGCAGTATGTACTCTAAGTTGTACATATTTTCCAGACCCTAAAAATAACACCCCTCCACCTCCCAACTCTACCTCACCATAAACATCTCTCCATTTCTTTTCTGCCTGAAAAAACAATCCTGTACCCATGGCCTTGCCTAAATCTCTCTCTTCTATTGAGTCTTTAAGTCCATGGCTCTGAGGAGACCCTCAAGCTGTGAAAACCCTCTTGCGCTAACTCCCACGAGCACTAAAGTCAGAGCCTTACCAAGCCTGCCTTACCGGTCTTCCCAGCATGGTGACATTTCTAGCTGCACTTGCTTCTCAACAAAATAATGACACCTGAAGATTTGGGGCAGCAGCATATATCCTACCCATGTAGCACATTGTCTGCACATAAGTAGACTCCCAGTCAAACCAGATTCATTAGTACAGATAAGAGCTTGCAATCACACCTCTTGCTAACATTGTCAGTCTCCACCAGGATCCTGATCTTCTTTTAAGCCTGAGGCACGAAGTCAAGCAATTTATACATTTTCATCCTGTTCCTCTCCCATACAGCCTGAGTATAGTTTCATCTTTCAAGGTGGGTAACTGTTATAAAAGAAAGAAAAATCAAGCTAAAACAGCCAATGTCGTCCTGGCGGAAATACGTGGGCTAACGGAACACCCTATTTCCTCTGAAGATCTATGGATGCCCTCTGGTATCTGAGACTGCAGCATCCTGGTCTGATATCTCATCTAATTCTGAAGATGAGGCAATTCTGAGCTATCTTAGAGTCTGGTAACTTATGAAATTATCATTAATAGTGAAGTTAATACAAAATGTTTTTGTTTAAAAAAACCCTTATATAATGCTTATTATGCACGAAACACAACTCTTAGTGTTTTACAGATATTAACTCATTTAATTTGCATAAAAATTCTGATGTAGGTACTCTGATATCAGTCTCCCTTACTCACTAAATCCAGTCTCATCCGTTCTTCACCCTGCTTCAGGCTCTCTATCCTCTGGCTTATCACTGAATCCAGCAAGTAGGAGACCCCAGCGACATACCAGAGTGCGGGAGGAGAGAAAGGTCAGTATGTTTACCTCATCAGCTTCCTTTCTGCCAGGCTGTGTTTTGACAATAGATATTTCACCAAAGTCCACAATTTCCATAGCTAGTCCAGTGTACAATAACTCTCCTAAAATTCCACTAACCACTCCCTCCCCTCGCCCCTTTAGACCTAGGAGGATGAGGTTTCTTGACTGTCAGAGTATTTTACTCCCCCTTACTAGTTTTCCTAAAGCCTGGTCACATCTTTGTAAATATCCCTTTTACTAAATTCTCTTCAATTGCCCCATTTGAGCCCAGCATCTTACACTTTGGACCCCAACTTTTACAAGTAAGGAAACTAAGGCACAATGATGATAAGTTACTTGCTCAAGATCAGACAACTAGTGAGTAACCTAGTTGGGATTAAAATCTGGCCTGTGTAGCTCTGCAATTTGTGCTCCTGTGACCACACTATGCTGTCTCTGGGTCTCCAAATTTAGGCAGACAACTGGTTTTTAATATAGGCCTCCAATTTCTTTATGTCACAGAAAGCCAAGAGCAAAGGCTTTTTTTCTTTGCCAGGAAAGAAAAATCATCAAATTAACTCTGGAAAGGGTGTGAGCAGAGCTAGCCATGAAAAAGGAAAGTACTACATTTGGCCCTGGTTTTCATATCTTCTTCTAGGTTCTACTGTTGTCTGTTTTGCAATTAAAATAGTAGGGATAGGCATGGATTAAAAAAAAAAAACTAGAAATAGTACACAATTAAAAACAAGGGATGAGTAACAAAGAGTTTTAGTATAAAATCAAAATCCCAACTAGACACTGCAGAGACTCAAACCAGTCCTTTGCCCAAACTAAAACCAATAGTAAAGTTGAATTTTAATCCAAAGAGGATCTTTTGAAAAGAAACTCACATAAAGTTACTCAAGGAGGCTGATGAAATAGTTTACTCCAGTCCTACAAGTACAGCCAGTGGCTCTTCCTGCAGTTTACCATGAAGACAGCATTGTTTTAATGCCACCATGCATTCAATGCCTACTATATGGGAGGGATTTTACCTACATATCATTGTTAAATTTCTCCACATCCTCAAAGGGTAGATAATACTAGTCCCACTTATCAGGTGGAGAGTAAAGGATCTGACTGATTATTTTCTCAGAATCAAAACATGGGTAAAAGAACCAGGATTCAAACTCAAGTATGGCTCATCATATTGTATATGTGTTTTTTAAGTTATTATACTCACAGGTATGAAATTATACAATAATTCAAAATTCAGTGCCTTGGAGAAGGTGAAAGCCATCTTGAATTCTACTTGTTTTTTTCATATCTGTAGTACATATCTTATTTTGACTGATTTTTGAGATTATGCAGATAAAAATAAAATGCATTTGTTTTCTTTTTACCCTTCTCAGGAAGCAGCCACAAGTGAGATAAGGACAGAGTATGACTCCATGTTTACAGTTGGAATTTTCACACCTGACAGCCGAAATAATTTAGACTTGCTAGCTCCATCAAGCTCTGCCAATTGCAGAATAAACCCGGCTTTATGCAATGTGCAAGTCTCTGAAATCTGCTATAATCCAAAAAATATAGGGAATCACGTCCTTTTCCTGATGACTTCTAAAACCATTTAAGAAAGGAAAACCTTGATTTTGGATGGAATGCCTTTTATATTATACTTTTCCTCTTTCTTGTCCATTGTTGGCAATGTGCACACCAGTAAATCAAGTATTTTCTTTAAAAGCAGACTTAAGAAAGAAAAAAAGCTATGGTTAGGTAGATGTAAGGAATGAGTGTCTATAATAATTATGCATTTTGGGAGAACTGCAGTAGTCAAAACCACAGAACTTTTCATGCGTGGGCTTCTCCTTGCTGCACACAATTTTCTACCCAGAGGTAGAGAGATTGTAGGCTTGTGCTGTTGTAGGAAGTTCTGCTGACAGTGTTTACAAAAATGGTTGAGAAAACCCATGTCTGTCTGACAGCTTTTTACCACATCAATTATAAATGCATTTTCCCTTGGGTGGTATTATCTCTCGCCCAAGGAAATTTCCACTGTCCTGGAGCATTTGCTGAGGAGAATTGATTAGGAAGGCGGCTTCCCAGTAGATGGAGAGAAACTGCAAATGCTTCTGCTTGTTTATGCTTTTGCCCTTACAGCATAAGTACTGCAAGGATGTGAAAATTACAGCTGAAAATTCAAATGGAAGCTGCTAGGATAGGATTGGCAATTCACCCCCATGGAGCGGAACAGACCCAGATGTGTGGGTTGGAATGGATCTACCTGCACAAAGTGATACTGCTCTCGAGGGAATTAGAGACGTCAGTCGTTTCTAAGAGTAGGAGGAAGACCACGCTTTGTTTGGGGTGGGCCGGAACCATCTGGGTGGGCCATACTGAACAGGTTTTCTCGGATTTGTTTATATAGACTTGGTTTTCTTTTCCTTTTTTTTGATTATACCCATGGGGTATTAACTATAAATTAATCAAGAAGATGAGTTTATAAAAGACAACTTATTCTGGGTCTGTGTCTCAAGACTTTCTGTTTACAAACGTGAGTGACTTTTTAAAACGTTAATACATTTATTTATGTTTGCTTTATTTTTACAATGTAAAAACGGGGTGTATTTGATTCCGAAATAACATAATCGCATTTCAACCTTCCTTTCAGCAGTAATTCATATTGCAGCTGAACAGAAACATTTTGTTTGCTAGAACTTTTTCTGTACCATCTAGCTCAGGTTCAATATCTAGGAAGTAGTGAGTTAATTGGCTACTGAAAAGAAAAATACAGCTTAAACTGATGGATTTATCTGGGAAACTGAATAACTGTATGAAGCAAAATTCTGAAAATTGTTCAACCTTTTGAACCAGTAATCCCATCATTATGAATTTCTCTTTAGGGAAGACACTAAAACTGTGCTGTTCAAAACAGTAGCCACAAACCGCAACGAGCATCTGACATTTGGCTATGCTAATTGAGATGTGCTGTAAGTGTAAAATACATACTGGATTTTTGAAGGCAATTTTTAAAAAAGAATGTAAGGTATCTCTTTAAAAACTTTAATTTGATCATATGTGGATATAAAATATTTTTAATGTACTGGATCATATAAAGTATATTAGATTTAACTTCACCTGTCTCTTTTTACTTTTTTGATGTGATTATTAGGAAATTTAAAGTTATGTATGTGGCTTGCGTTTGTGCCCTACATCTTGTCTCAATCAGATAAACGTCCAAGAAAGAAAAGAATGCATGCATATACAGATGTTTACTATTCATGCAGACATTTTAGTATACAAGCAAAATATCAATGAGAGAGTGGCTATGAACACTATAATACAAATATATGACTAATAGTATGTAGAAGATAGAAATGGCAGTACATAGAATACATATAAAAGTGGAAGGTTAGGAGAAGAAATTGATGTACAATATGTACAGAACTTTGTGAAAATATGTATTTGAAAAGAAAACAATGGGAGATAGAGTGAAAAACAATGTATTTGTAAAGGAAGCAAGATTTTGGAAGAATTGCTTTACTTCTTCAAAATCCCATTATTAGTATTACACATTCTTTACACAATTAAGAATAAAAAGGTAAAACTGGCAGAGAAAGTTGTTTTGACTACTTGTGAGTGTTCTGGATAATGTCGTGTGAAGAGCGCTCAAGTACCTTGCGCACCTGGGTAGCCAGTCATCACTGCCTGGGAATAATAAGTACTTCTGCTGCAGAAACGCCGTTAACAAATGGTTCACCCTTGGAACTTACGATGGTATTTCTAAAGCCTGCACAACTCCACCAAAATAGAACAAAAATCAATCTCTCTCTCTCTCTCACACACACACACACACACACATACACACACACAGAAACTAATTCAGTTCAATCACTAATAAATAAACACAAGTTCTTCCGCCATCTCTTCCTACCCACCATTTATATTTCAATTAGCACCCCCACATATAAGCCCCTATTATTCTATTGTCTCAATGTATCATGTTTGTAGTACTTTAGAGCAGCCTTCTGACTGAGCTCTCTTCCTGCATTCTCCCTGTTCCTCCAGTCTCTGTGCACAAGAGAGTTTCCCTAAATGACTTATCTTATAATGTCTTGCCCCTGTTGGTTAGGAAAAATAATGAAAACCCGAATAAACAACCACACTGTTACCTAACAATCACAGATCAGTTGCCTTTATATGGGTCTTTATTCAACATCAGCGCTTCCATGCTGAGAGTAACTAAATAATTTTTTGTCTCCATCAGTTGACACGCTATTCATCCTTGAAGACTTAGACCAACTATCACCTTTTAATAAAATATTGCATCTGCTACAGGCCAGTTAGTTGAGCAGAGACATAAAAATGAGGTGCCTAACTTTAACAGACACTATGCTTTATCTGTATCACTGAAATCTATTAAGGCCTCACGCGAGACAGCAGCTCAAAACTTCACTCTACCTTCTCTTTAATGGCTTTATCAAAGCAAAGTTTTCTGTTGGTTTTACTTTCTAAATAGCCCTGCATTTCCTCTCTTTATCTGTCTTCCTTTTCTCTAGGTCCACCACCATCATCATTGCCTGGACCCGGCTACCGCCTAAGTGGTCTCCCCTGCTCTGATCCCCTTCTACCAGCCAAACCATTGTCCCCATAACCACTGAAGAATTATTCCTAAAATACAAATCTGATTATCACTTCTCTCCTTGAAGGCTGTTACTTACTCTAAGTTACCTTCAGGATAACATTTGTAGTGGTCTACAAAGCTCTCCATTGCTGGCTCATGATCTTGCAACACCTTTCAGAACTTAGCATTTTTATAGTTTGTGTCCCAGCAACAGCAATCTGTTTCTTTGTTGCTAAATACGTCTTGTGGTTTCAGGTTTTGTGTCTTTTCTCCTGAGCTTCACTCTGCCTCTTTGACTATCCCCTTCCTGGCTGCATATAAGCAAATTTCACATGAGTACTCCTCTTTATCCTTTGAAATTAAAATGAGCATGGTTTCCTGTAGAAAATGATTAGAAAACCAGCATTGATTGACATTGAAAGCTGGTTTCACTGCATTTCTTCTATTCTCTTAACTTCCACAGGCTTTAGATGCGGAATACAGCTAACTATTCATTTTCATGATGTTTCAAAAACATTTGTGTTCATTCCCCTCAGCAGACAGTGAACACCTTTGAGAGCAGAGAATATATTTTATCCAATTTTTTGTCACCAGCTCCTAAAATGTGGTGAGCACTCAATACCAGTTTGTGGAATGAGCTAATAAGCAAAGGCCAGCTTCGCTCATTGCATATGAAAGAGTCATAATAACAAGCTTAAACCTATTGTCATTATATGAATGCCAATGATAAAGCTAATATTTGTTTTATTTAATCTAAAAACTCTTTCCAGTTCTAGCCAAAATATTAGCATGAATGTGAACACTTCCCTTGGCTTTTCTGGCATGTTAGTTTCCACATAATCAAATATCTGGAAATAGACTACCTGGAGAAAGAGAGGGGAAAGGACTATGTAGGCACACATCAACCTTGAACTTACTGCATACATTTCAAGTTTATAAGATCCGTCAGTTACAGCTTGCAAAGGTGAATCCAGGTCCAGATAAATGTTAGTATTAGATATTTGAGTTTTGCAAGGAAAACATTTTCCACTGGGTTGCTCCTTTAAATACCATGACCAGAAGTGCCCACAGGGAAATCAAAGAAATGTGTTTGCCTTTACCTCTCCTTGTTATATGTGCTGTCTGTTCTGGGATTGTGACACTGTATGGCTTTTGTTTGGTGAGTGTGGATTTCCTAAGCAGCCCTGAAATACCTTTTGAAATAACAGAGAAATAAATTGTTATTATATACAATTAAATGGATAAGAATTTATGTTAAATTTACAAAATGTATGCTAAGGGATTTAAAGAATCTACCTGCATTTGCATTATTTTTCTCATATAATTTATTGTAATAGGAACTGAAAATAAATGTTTATAAAATGAGTAAGTAATGCATTAAGCCCTGATGGAGAGGTATTTCAAAAGAAAACAAAATATGTCTATAGATTATATTTTAAAAGCTATATGAAATGACAGGTTTTGATAGTTTGATAATTTCCTTTGTAATTCTCTACTAATAACAAGACCACTCTTGAATTCTACCACATAAGAAATGAAGTGAAAAATTTATTGGAAACATTGTTAGGCTGTGTTCATTTTTTAAAAGAAATGTCCTCTGAAGACTGTGACCCTTTACTTCAAAAGACTTGAGTAGATATTTTTTCCAAAGAAGTCATACAGATGGCCAACAGACACATGACAAGATGTTCCACATCACTAATCATCAGGGAAATGCAAATCAAAACCACAATGAGGTATCACCTCATAGTAGTCAGAATGGCCAGTACCAAAAAGACGAGAAATAACAAGTATTGGTAAGGATGTGGAGAAACAGGAACCCTCAGGCACTGTTAGTGGGAATGTAAATTGGTGCAGCTACTGTGGAAAACAGTATGGGGAATCCTTAAAAAATTAAAAATAGAAATACCATATGACCCAGTAATTCCACTCCTGGGAATTTGCCCAAAGGAAACAAAATTACTAATTTGAAAAGGTATACGCACCCCTATGTTTACTGCAGCATTATTTACAATACCAAGATGGACACAACCTAAACATACCTTGACAGATGAACGGATAAAGAAGATGTGGTATATATACACAATGGAGTATTACTCGGCCATAAAAAGAATGGAATCTTGCCATTTGTGACAACATAGATGGACCCAGAGGGTATTATGCTAAGTGAAATAAGCTAGACAGAGAAAGACAAATATTATATACTTTTACTTATATATGGAATCTAAAGATAAAACAAACAAAACAGAAATAGACTCATAAACACTGAGAACAAACTGGTGGTTGCCATAAGGGAGGGGGTGGGGGAAGGATAAAATAGATGAAGGGGATAAGGAGGTACCAATTTTCCATTATAGAGTAAAAAAGTCACAGGGATGAAAAGTAGAGCACAGTGAATATTGTCAGTAATATTGTAATGTCTTTGGTGACAGTAACTACACTTATTGTGGTGAGCATTTTGTAATGTATGTAACTGTTGAATCAATGTGTCGTATATCTGAAACCAATAAAATATTGTATACGAACTGCACTTCCATAAAAAAAATTTTTAAGTGTGATTCCTATAGCCATTCTTAATCTTGTGTTCCTCCCAATGAACTTTATCATGCATGGGTTACCAAACATCTTCTAAATGCCTATTTTTATCAAGCTAATGTTCTAGAATGTAAGAACTCTGGGAATTCACAAAAATTCAAAGAATCTTCAAAAATGACTGAGACAAGATCCCAGTGCACATATTTAGTAAAATCACAGTCAATTTGGGAGACTCATTTAAGGCCACGCTATATCCAGATGTCAATGAAGACAGTCAATGAGTAAAGCACAATTTCCCCATTAATCAAAGATGTATCCATAACATAAGATGCCATTTATAATCATATGTCCACATTTCTCATTGAAATGTTTAAAAATCAGGGATTTTATAGTGAGGAGTGAAAACATAATAGAAGAGTTTTAATATTTTAAAGTCTTCTCTTGCCAAGCCCAGAGGGTGGCAATCATATGCTGTGTGCAGAGCTTGGAGCAGGTGTCTAAGGGATTGCCTTCACAGTCCATTTTTCTACAGATGGCCCATTTCATTGTGAAGAGCAAAGGCCACTTTTCTGGCCCATAGCCACTCTCTATTCTAATGCCGTTAGATGGCACTAACTCAGGCTTTACATAGCAGCTGATGGCCAAGTAATCCAAGTGTAATTAAAAGTCATGTTCAGAAAACAAAAAGAAATCCCCACAGAGATGTTTCCAGGAGGCAAGCTATCAGGCATCCACACGGGAGGCCAAATACAAAGAACGTATGTGCCAAAAATGACTCGGGGAAGAAAAGGGACCTGGCTAAAGATGGAAGCGTCAAGGAGGGAAGCTGGAAACTCTCCCGCCCCCAAAGCAAGAGCTGCTTATTGCTGATTAGCTCACCTGAAGGTTACAGAAAGCAAAATAAGAAAAACCCGTGCCTTGGACTTGAAACAAGAGAAATGTCCTAAGCTCATTAGCATCAGGGAGCCGACAGGCTTTGTTCCCACACACAATTAACAGAGAGCATTACAGAATAATGACCCTCTTTGGTAAACAGACACAATGCCTGGATGTAGCCCTGGTGCCCCATGCCCATTATGTCTCCTGTGCATAAAGGGGAACATTTGTACTGAAGTCTCTGACATCAGCAAACCAGTGTGGCTGGACTTTCCTTAGGAGAGAGAAGGAACTTACTGAAGCAATAACAATTATAAAGTGGTAAAACAGTTTTGACAGGAAAACCCTTTGGAAAAAAAAATCATCTTTTCTTTATCAGTGCAAGTTTCTGTGATTCAGGTTATAAAAGTAATATGTCAGATGTGTACTCCAGGAAAATTGTGCTGAGTCTCCTTGTCGGTAAGGTTTGAAACTAAAATACAGGCAGAAGCTTCTTCGGGTTGGGTTGACACATTTTTTTCGGGATTATCTTAATTTGGCAGAAGACATAATCCCTTAATGAAATATTTATGCTATAGGAGGAGACATAAATTTGGCTCTGTATAAGCAGGATCATTCCCTAAAACTGCTTTCAGGCTATCTGATTTCCGCCTGTTGAACAGTAAGAGGGCACTGTTTGGATAACTAGTGCTACAGAGCAGAAACCCACACAGAGTCTGTTAAGACTGTTCTGGGAAGAGTGCAGGATAATGGCACTGTGGTTCTTAAAGCTGCTCCTTTTAAATATGTAGGGAACTTTTAGTAACAATGTACATAAAATTATTATTTTTTGTCTCATATTGTTTCCACCCAAAGAGCTGGAAAAATTAGCACTTCGTATGCACCATGCATTAGGGGTAGTCTAGCTTCAAATACAGACAATGTGCCATTTTTGATATTGACTTAGGGGGAAAGTGCTCTGGGGGATCATTTAGACATCCCTCAGCCCCAGAGCAGTTGAAAGTGAGCCTCAGTGAGAGGTTTCTGTGACTGTCAACAGGAAAGCAGAAAATCATCATTAATAAAACACTGTCTACAGGACAGGCAAATTGTGTAAACTGTCAAACTGGAAGTTACAAGCAGAGATATTTAAATTACAGGCAGTAATATATGACATAGCTGCTTCTCACATGGTCAACTCTAGCATGAATGGCTGCAAGTTTGTTTGGGTTTTACACAGTACTTAAAAGTCCAAGAAATCTTAGGGAAAACATGTATTTTAGAGCAACTGTAGAAAAATAATTTTTTATTTAAAAATTTATTGAGGGGACCACACTGTGGGCAACTAGCTCCTGGCTTTTCTCTGACAGAGGCATGTAGATTTTTTCCTGGGTGGCACTGATGTGTAATAGGAATGATGGTTATGAAGTAATATAAATCTATACCACAATCCTATTTCTGCCTGCATGTTACTTAATTTTTCTGAACTCCATTTTCGTCATTTTTTAAATTATGGTTTAATTGATATACAGTCTTATGCTCACGTTTCACGTGAGCAACACTGTGGTTACTACATTCCCCTCTATTATCAAGTCCCCACCACACACCCCATTGCAGTCACAGTCCATCAGTGTAGTAACTTGCTACAGAGTTGCTACTTGTCTTCTCTGTGCTATACTTCCTTCCCCGTGCTCCCCCATATTATGTGTACTAATCATAACACCCCTTAATTGTTTTATCCTTCCCTTCCCACCCATCCTCCCCAGTCCCTTTCCCTTTGGTAACCATTAGTCCATTCTTGGGGTCCGTGAATCTGCTTCTGTATTGTTCCTTCCATTTTTGCTTTGTTGTTATACTCCACAGATGAGTGAAATCATTTGGTACTTGTCTTTCTCTGCCTGGCTTATTTCACTGAGCATAATACCCTCTAGCTCCATCCATGTTGTTGCAAATGGTAGAATTTACTTTCTTCTTATGGCTGAATAATATTCCATTGTGTATATGTACCACCTCTTCTTTATCCATTCATCTACTGATGGACACTTAGGTTGCTTCCATATTGGCTATTGTAAATAGTGCTGTAATAAACACATGGGTGCATATGTCTTTTTGAATCTGGGAACTTGTATTTTTTGGGTAAATTCCTAGGAGTGCAATTCCCAGATCAAGTGGTATTTCTATTTTTAGTTTTTTGATGAAGCTCCAATTTGCTTTCCACAATGGTTGAACTAGCTTACATTCCCACCAGCAGTGTAGGAGGGTTCCCCTTTCTCTGCATCCTTGCCAGCATTTGTTGTTCTTAGTCTTTTAGAGGCTGGCCATCCTAACTGGTGTGAGGTGATATCTCATTATGGTTTTAATTTGCATTTCTCTGATGATTCATGATGTGGAGCATCTTTTCATGTGCTTGTTGGCCATCTGAATTTCTTCTTTGGAGAAGTGTCTATTCATATCCTCTACCCATTTTTTAATCAGATTATTTGCTTTTTGGTTGTCGAGGTGTGTGAGTTCCTCATATATTTTGGATGGTAACCACTTGTTGGAGATGTCATTTACAATTATATTCTCCCATACTGTAGGATGCCGTTTTGTTCTGCTGATGGTGTCCTTTGCTGTACAGAAGCTTTTTAGCTTGATGTAGTCCCATTTCTTCATTTTTGCTTTTGTTTCCCTTGCCCAGGGAAGATGCGTTCAGGAAAAAGTTGCTCATGTTTATATACAGGAGATTTTTGCCTATGTTGTCTTCTAAGGGTTTTGTGTTTTATGGCTTACGTTCATGTCTTTGGTCCATTTCCAGTTTACTTTTGTACATGGAGTTAGACAGCAATCCAGTTTCATTTGCTTACATGGTAGCTGTCCAGTTTTGTCAACACCAGCTGTTGAAGAGTTTGTCATTTCCCCATTGTATGTCTATGGCTACTTTATCATATATTAATTAGCCATATGTGTGTGGGTTTATATCTGGGCTCTCTATTCTGTTCCATTGATCTATGCGTCTGTTCTTGTGCCAGTATCAATTTGTTTTGATTACTGTGGCTTTGTAGGAGAGCTTGAAATTGGGAAGCGAGATCCCCCCTGCTTTATTCTTCCTTCTCAGGGTTGCTTTGGCTATTTGGGGTCTTTTGTACCCCAATTTTAGTACTATTTGATCTAGTTCCTTGAAGAATACTGTTGGTATTCGATAGGGATTGCATTGAATCTATAGATTGCTTTAGGCAGGAGGGCCATTTTGACAATATTAATTCTTCCTAGTCAAGAGCATGTGATGTATTTCCATTTGTTAGTGTCCTCTTTAATTTCTCTCAAGTTTCTTGTAGTTTTCAGGGTATAGGTCTTTCACTTCCTTGGTTAGGTTTACTCCTAGGTATTTTATTCTTTTTGATGCAATTGTGAATAGAATTATTTTCCTGATTTCACCTTCTGCTAGATCCTCATTAGTATATAGGAATGCAACAGATTTCAGTCTATTAATTTTGTATCTTGCAAATTTGCTGAATTCAGATATTAGCTCTAGTAGTTTTGGAGTGGATTCTTCAGGGTTTTTTATGTACGATATCATGTCATCTGAAAACAGTGACAGTTTACTTCTTCCTTGCCAATCTGGATGCCTTTTATTTCTTTGTGTTGTCTGATTGCTATGGCTAGGACCTCCAGTACTATGTTGAATAAAAGTGGGAAGAGTAGGCATCTTTGTCTTGTTCCCCATCATAGAGGAAATGCTTTCAGCTTTGAAATCATGGTGAATTCAGTCTCACAGAACCTTCTTTCTGGTGTTCAAGTGATTTTGCATTGAACAAGGTTCTTCTGCCTTTTCATAGTCCTGGAGCGATAGTAGTGGTTCCATCTTTCAGCTTTTCACTGTTAAGTATGATGTTGGCTGCAGTTTTGTCATATATGGCTTTTATTATGTTGAGGTACTTGCCCTCTATACCCATTTTGTTGAGTTTTTATCATGAATGGGTGTTGAATTTTGTCAAATTTTCAAGATACATCTGTGGAGATGATCATGTGATTTTTATCCTTCTTTTTATTGATGTAGGGGATGATGTTGATGGATTTTTCAATGTTGTACCATTCTTGCATCCCTGGGATGAATCCTACTTGATCATGTTGTATGATCTCTTGAAATATTTTTTAATTCAATTTGCTAATATTTTGTTGAGTATTTTTGCATCTATGTTCATCAGAGATATTGGTGTGTAGTTTTTTTTTGTGTGTGTGTGTGGTGTCTTTGCCTGATTTTGGTATTAGAGTGAATTTGGAAATATTCCCTCCTCTTCTACTTTTTTGGAAAGCTTTAAGGAGAATGGGTATAATGTCTTCTCTAAATGTCTGATAAAATTTAGTGGTGAAGCCAACTGGTCTGGGAGTTTTGTTCTTGGGTAGATTTTGATTACTGATTAAATTTCATTGCTGGTAATTTGTTCAGATTTTCTGTTTCTTCCTGGGTTGGTCTTGGAAGGTTGCATTTTTCTAGAAAGTTGCCCATTTCCTTGAGGTTATCCAGTTTGTTAGTATACAATTTTTCATAATATTCTCTCATAATTCTTTGTATTTCTGTGGTGTCCATAGTGATTTTTCCGTTCTCATTTCTGATTCTGTTTATGTATGTAGACTCTCTTTTTTTCTTAGATAAGTCTAGCTAGGATTTTATCTATTTTGTTTATTTCCTCAAAGAATCAGCTGTTGGTTTCATTAATTGTTTCTATTGTTTTATGGTTCTCAATTTTATTTCTTCTCTGATCTTTATTATGTCCCTTCTTCTACTGCCTTTGGACCTCATTTGTTCTACTTTTTCTAGTTTCATTAATTGTGAATTTAGACTACTCTTTTGGGATTGTTCTTTCTTGAGATAGGCCTGTATTGCTATATACTTTCCTCTTGGAACTGCCTTCACTGTGTCTCACAGAAGTTGGGGTATTGAGCTGTTGTTTTCATTTCTCTCCATATATTGCTTGATCTCTGTCTTAATTTGGTCATTGATCCATTGATTATTTAGGAGCATGTTGTTAAGCCTCCATGTGTGTGTGAGCATTTTTGTTTTCTTTGTACAATTTATTTCTAGTTTCATACCTTTGTAATCTGAGAAGTTGGTTGGTGAAATTTCAAGTTTTTTGAATTTGCTGAGTCTCTTTTTGTGGCCTATTGTGTGATCTATTCTTGAAAATGTTCCATGTACACTTGAGAAAAATGTGTATCCTGTTGCCTTTGGGTGGAGTGTTCTATAGTTGTCCATCTGTTCTAATATGTTGTTCAGTGCCTCTATTTCCTTACTTATTTTCTCTCAGGTTGATCTGCCCTTTGGAGTTAGTGGTGTGTTGAAGTCTCCTAAATTTAAAGCAAAGTACTGCATTCTATTTCCCCCTTTAATTCTGTTAGTATTTGTTGTCCATATTTGGGTGCTTCTATGTTGGGTGCAAGATATTTATAATGGTTATATCCTCTTGTTGGACTGACCCCTTTATCATCATACAACGTCCTTCTTTGTCTCTTGTGACTTTCTTTGTTTTTAAGTCTCTTTTATGACACAAGTTCTGCAACTTCTGCTTTTTCTCCCTATTGTTTGCATGAAATATATTTTTCCATCCCTTCACTTTTAGTCTGTGTATGTCTCTGGGTTTGAAGTGAACCTCTTGTAGGCAGCATATAGATGGGTCTTGCTTTTTTATCCATTCTGTATCTCTGTGTCTTTTGATTGGTACATTCATTCCATTTATGTTTAGGGTGATTATCAATAGATATGTACTTATTGCCTTTGCAGACTTTGGATTTGTGGTTGCTATAGGTTCAAGGGCAGCTTCTTTACTATCTAGTAGTCTAACTTAACTTACTTATTATGCTATTATAAACACAATCTGAAGATTCTTTTTCTTTTTCTCCATTCTTTTTCTACCTCCTCCACTCTTTATATGTTAGGCGACATACTTTGTACTCTTTGTGTATCCCTTCACTGACTTAGTGGGTAGCTGATTTAATTTTGAATTTGGTTAGTATTTAATTGGTTTACCTCCTTTACTGTGGTTTTGTTCTCTTTGAGACAGCTCTTTAGCCTTAAGTGCACTTACATCTAGAGCTGTCTCTTTAAAATACACTGTAGAGATGGTTTGTAAGAGATAAATTCCCTCAACTTTTGCTTATCTGGAAATCATTTATTCCCTGCTTCAAATTTAAATAATAATCTTCCTGGGTAGAGTATTCTTAGTTCAATGCCCTTCTGTTTCTTTGCATTGAATATACCATGCCACTCCCTTCTGTCCATAAAGTTTCTGGTGAGAAGTCTGATGATAGCCTGATGGGTTTTCCTTTGTAGGTAATCTTTTTTCTCTCTGGCTGCTTTTAATACTCTGTCCTTGTCCTTGATCTTTGCCATTTTAATTATTATATGTCTTGGTGTTGTCTTCCTTGGGTCCCTTGTGCTACCATGGAGATCTGTCAACTTCCATGGTTTGAGAGACTATTTCTTTCCCAAGATTGGGGAAGTTTTCAGCAATTATTTCTTCAAAGACACTCTCTATCCCTTTTTCTCTCTTTTCTTTTTCTACTGCCCCTATAATGTGAATATTGTTCCATTTGGGTTGGTCACACAGTTGTCTTAATATTCTCTTATTCCTAGAGGTCCTTTTCTCTCTGTGCCTCAGCTTCTTTGTATTCCTGTTCTGTAATTTCTATTCCATTTACCATCACTTCTGTCTCATCTAATCTGCTTTTAAATCCCTCTTTTGTTGGTTTCATTTCAGTTACTGTATCTTTTAAGGTGTCTATCTCCTCCTGAATTCATCTCTTAGCTCTTAAGAAATTTTCTGTAGGTCCATTAGCATGCTTATGACTTTATTTTGAATTATTTTTAAGGAAGATTGGTAATTTCATTCTCACAGAGCCCTCTTTCTGGTGTTTTAGGGATTTTGGATTGAACAAGGTTCTTCTGCCTTTCATAGCCCTGGAGCAATGGGAGTGGTCGCAGGCAAGTGGCACAGGTGTCTACCGGGAGGACAAAGTCCCTTCCTGCTTCCCGATCACAGTGCCTGTCTTCGCTGTCTGGGGCAGTCTCCAGCCCGCATGGAGTAGTCTGTGAGTTAATTGCCTAAGCTGCCCTCCTGCAAGGTTGCCCTCCTGCTGGCCCAGGTGATGGCATGGGTCACAGTCGAGCAGTGCAGAAGTCTGCCAGGAAGACAAATTCCCTTCCTGCTTCCCCATTGCAGTGCCTGTCTCCACTGATAGAGTGAGTCAGCCAAGCACAGGGAGCGTCCTCTTGTTAATCCTCTAAACTGCCATGGGCAAGGAAGCCCTCAGGATGGCCTAGGATGATGGTGGGGGTCATAGGTGAGCAGCATGATTGTCTGCTGGGAGGACAAAGTCCTTTGGTGCTTCCTAGTTGCATTTCCTGTCTCTGTTCTCTGGGCTGGTTAGCTGCACACAGGGAGTGGCCTCTGGGTTAATCCCCTAAGGTGCCATGGGCCAGACGGCCCTCAGAATAACCTAAGGTGATGGTGGAGGTTGCAGGTGAGCAGTGTGGGTGTTTTCCAGGAGGGCAAAGCCCTTCCATGCTTCCTGGTCACAGCACTTGCCTCCACTGTCAGGGCTGGTTAGCCACATGCAGGGAGAACTCTCTGCATTAGCTGTGTAGGCAGGGCTGCCTTCCGGCTGGTCTGCAACAATGGCAGGGACAGTGGGTTTGTGGGAAGGTCCTGGCAGGGAGGAAGGAGTGGCAGGATGCTTATCACAGTGAGGGGCCTCAGGGCTGCGTTGCCAACCAGGGGGATGGAGCACCTGAAGCTCCTGAAAGTTTTCAACCTGCTGGGCTGAGTGTGCTGGGACAATTTTGCCCATCTGTTCCTTCTCCTAAACCCTTGCCCCTTTGGCAGCCTTCTGACTGTTGAGAAGTCTTTCAAAGCACCTGGTTTTCTTTTGTCCCAGGGCAGCCAGTTGTGGGAACCTGTTCACAGTCTTAGTCTCTGACTTCAGTTTTCAGTCCCTCTAATCTCCAGAGCACCATGCAGTGTGGGTCTTTGCTCCTGGAGTAGATTTATAGGGCTGAGTATTTAGCAGTCCTGGGCTTCCACTCCCTCCCTGCTCTGATTCTCTTCTTCCTGCAGGTGAGCTGCGGTGGTGGGAGTGCTCGGGTCCTGCCGGGATGCAGCTTTTTCACTTTACCCTTTTCCATGAGATGTTAACTTCTCCAAAATGTAGACTGGCTGGTGCACTCTTAATTCTGGTCACTCTTTTAGGAACAGTTGTATTTGCTGTATTTTCAAAATATATGTGATTTTGGGAGGAGATTTCCACCTCACTTCTCACACTATCATCTTTTTTCCTCCAGAAGCAATTTTCCTCATTTTTGAAATGGAGATAACAATAGAACTTACATCAAGAATTTTTGTTAAGTATTAAATGAGCTCATGATTGTTCCAAGCTAAACACAGCATCTGGCATAGGATGATCATTCAAAAATCACACACAAAAATAAAATTAGTCAAATAGATTCAGTAAATCATGTATGACTGTCTATCAATGGACCACTTTAGAGTCAGTGACTGACATCGAATAAAAGTTTGCTTTGACAAAGAAAACTCAATGAGTGTAAAGTCTTATTACTCCATCAGGAATAACTTGCAGCAACCATTATTATTATAAGGATAACCAAGAAGAATTCTTACACCTTCCAGGAAAGAAGGGGCATTTCCTCACTTCCTCTAGCAGCCTGTTGAATACTATGTGACATTTTATTTCTCCCAACCAAGCAGATTCTTCTAAATAAAGCCAAAAGACCCCAGATGGCCACATATTTTCAGGAGAGGCAAAAAGTAATGTGTGAAACATATATTATTGTTGTTTTGATGATGAAAAGCTACTGTTTTTCATTGCTTTTTGGAGCCACATGGTTTGATTTAAAGAAATTGTGGATCATTGCCATTAATCTGTATCTTTACCAGCATCTGATCTTGAAACACACCATTTAATGTAATTTTCAAGAAATTAGAGTAGAACATTCTACTATTAGTAGAATACTAATGTACAGAAATCTTTTGGCCTACCGGAGAAATTCTTATAAACATGAATGAATTTCAAGCACATTTTTCTCTTTTCTTTATTTTGAGAAGAAAAAAAATCCTTTTCTTAAGAATTGGACTGGGAAGACTTTCTCCATCCATTGATTTCCTTGCTGCATATATTTGGCCTTACAGTAAAACAAAATTTCAATATGTAACCTGGAAATCATTGTTAGACCACAGCTGGGGCAGTGGGCAGAAAGTAAAGTAAATAACAGAACTATGACTTTTCTTGGATAATTTAAGTTTCCATTCTGGAAGGAAAGTTTACAAAATTTCTCTATAAAATTTCAAATATTCAATGAACCACTTCCATGGGCTGTAGCCAAGAGGAGAGAAGTCTTTTTTATTTTATTTTATTCTTTTCATCAATCATAAATCAGTTATAACTTAAACTTCAGAATTTCTTTTGGAGATTGGTTCTGTTCAATAATATCAAAATTTAGGTAGACTCATAGAGGTCATAAATTCATAAACACTCTCTCTCATGCTTATTTAGCTAGCATCAATGATACAGACTGAGTAATATTGCCAACTTGACTTGAGAACAGAGACAAGAAAATACTGGGACAGGAATTCAACCTGAAGAGGTTTACAGAATTCTCTTACTGCTTAATAAGACTTCAGTTTCCTCTGCAATGGGAGTGTGGGAACTCTGACACTCCTTGATTATCTTTACCTTTGGTAAGTCAGGCCTTCCAGCACTTGTTCGAATAAAAACAAAAAGTCAGAATCGGCTGCATGTCAAATTGGCATCTCATTGAAATTTACTTCTGAACAAGATGGTTTATATTCTGTTTATTTTGTATACTTTGAATTACCCTTTTCCAGGAAGAAGGCATTTATTTTTGCACAAAAAATGAGAGGCATAATATTTATGAAGATTCAGTCAATACATGTTTCAGGAAATACATTTCAAATACAAAAAAAAAAGTTACGTGGAGGGAAAAGTGCTTCCATGTGTTTATATGCATTTTTCTGTGAAGAAATATCATAGATTTTATCAAATCTCAAAAAGTCTTGAAAGTAAAGACATTACTGAACAACTGATCTGTGGGGGAACCATTCTTAGTAAAAATATTAGAAAAAATGAGTAAAGCATAGAAAGTTTAGATTTTGAGGGCTACTAAGTAGAATTATAATTAGTCTTTTAAGTATTCTTATTAAAAGAAGAGAAAAGGAGTAAAGAGGTTATCCTCTCTGAAGTTGCTTGGGCAATGTCTAGGGCTGAAGCCATATGTACCCAATATCTCAACCAGGTGCAGCTAACAAACTTGCTATGAAGGCAGATACGTTTTCCCTCCCAGGATACAACTGAATTTGAAAATGGTTCCTTCCTTAATCAGAGACACAGAATCACCTAGATAAATTATTAAAATGCAGCTTTGGATGCAGTAAACCCGGGATGGAGCCTGAGGGTCTGCATGTCTAACGGTGGCAGATGAAACCCAGTGCTACTGCTGTGTCACACGCTGAGTAGCCAGGCCGAAGCCACCAATGAATGCTGTAGTGAGCACAGAAAAGGTGGAGTGGCATTTCATCTGACTTCCTGACTTTGCCTTGCTACCTACACCCAGGGCAGGCAGCAATGCCTCATACCTGCGCTGTTGCCGTGGCCTACGAACTGTTCTCGTTGCTTCTAGTCTGTCCTCCTCCCCCAAATAATAATTATGACTAGTTATCATTATTATTATTGTTGTTGTTATTGTCGTTGTTACTACGATTATCCATGCTGTCTGCCAGGTACTCTTGTGCAACACCCACCGTAAGTACCAACTCATTAATCAATTGCTGTGGCCCCCGTAGTCAGCTCCCCAAGCAGTATGTTTATCGTGTACTCTCAGGCTCCAAACCTTTCAGCAGATGCACCAGTCTGGAATGCGTTCAGACTGTTTTCTCCTCCTCGACTTTCCCATTCACCATCATTGTTCTAAAAGCAGAATGTCCCAGTGAGGCAAATCTCAACTTTGTGCCTTTCTGTATGAAATGGAAACTCTAACCGATCATTATGTAACTAGCAAATAGAGTTGCCTTCTGATAACCTATACTCTAGGTTTTTTCATCTTTTCCTTAGTCGACACATAAGGCTTTTACAGTATTGATAATCCTCTGTGCATCAGAGAGGGTACCAAGCATTGCTATGTCTAGATTACTCAGCATTTAAGAGTAAATGTTTAAAAGAAAGAGTCTAAGGACTCTCAGAGGAAAAACAGGAGAGACTCTACTAGGACCAAGGATAAATTGGCAGGTTCATCCTTATTTTTCTTTTTAATATCTTGATAACATGTTCATCCAGTGTCTTTGTTAATTGAGGTAAAGGGTTATGACAGTAAGTTAGGAATATCCCAAAAATACGTGGCAGTGCAGTTTTCGTGAGCTATAGAATTCCTGGGGAAAAGTGTGCTTGTGTGTTCATTCACAAATATTAGTATCAGCACTAGTCAAAAGTAGAAACAACCCAAATATCCATCAATGATGAATGAATAAGCAAAATGTGGTGCATCAGTAGAATGGAATGTTAAGCTCTGAAAGAGGATGAGGTACTGATACACATACAACATGAAAACATGTTGCTTGAAAACATTAGGCTAAGTGGAAAAGGCCAGACACAAATGGCCACACATTATATGATACCATTTATATGAGATATTCAAAAGAGACAAATCATAGAAACAGAAAGAAAATTAGCAGTTGCCAGGAGCTGAGGGGAGGAGAGATTGTGGAGTCGGGTTTCCTTTTGAGGTGATGAAATATTTTGGAACTACATAGAACTGGTGATTTTACAACACTATAATAAATGCCAGAGAGTGTCCATCTTAAAATAATTACAAGTGATGATTTTGTAGTATGTGGATTTTACCTACAAAAATACACATGTTTGAGAGTGTTATGGCGGGGGAGGGGGTATTATGGTCTCTATTTCTCACTGGATTCACTGCTGTCATGAGGATACTCAGGTCTCCCATAACTGTCAGCAGATAGGCCTTCCTCTCCTTAAAGTTACCACCAGGATCTCAAAAGGCCAAATGGACTAAAAGGAGCCTTTGACACAGACTCCCAATTCTCTATACTAATCTTACCAATATAAGCCAACCTATCCAGAATTCTGGACCTTTCATAATATGATTTATCATGCCTTTACCTTATTTAGCATAGCTTCCCAAATTTAACCACTGCACCATGTAGATAAATCACCTTGGAATTTTATGAATGTATGAACACAATTTTCACCTCCATGCCTTTCCTATTATTATTAAACCCAGCTGACATATTCCACCTTCTCCACTAGACACATCCTACCGATTCTCTCCATCCTAGGTAAAGTCCCATCAGTCTTACCACCACTCTTTTCTGAAAGACTGTCTTCCCTTTTGAACTAGTGAGTTATAGCCAACGCTGATTACTCCTTCGAGTCTGTGCTACCTTGTGTTCTCAACTTGTTCATGAGAATTGAGACCATCTTCTTTAGTACAACTTCACTAAGACTATAGGCCACTGATCTCAAAATAACCTAGCTGTTTGTGCAAGAAAGCTTTGCCCAAAAAGATGACCTAATAATTTCATAGCTGCCTTCAGGAACTTTCCACAGATCAACTGATAAGAGATACCTAGGAAACAGCTTACTTATCAGCCACAGTTTACTTACCAAGACTCATTTCAAGTTCTTCAAGATGCTGTGTCTGCCATTCTAAGCAATTAATGTTACAAACTGTACCCATTCAATTCTCCTGCCTTTGAAGGTTTGCCTTCAACCACTTGAACTCAGACCCCAAAGCCCTATCAATACTCTAATCCTAGTTTCCCTAGTTCAGGCATTTCTGAGACTATGAAGATAGTGTTCTCCCTTAATGCAGAAAGTCCTAACAAAGGTTTAGTTTCATTTGATTAGCAGCTTTCTAGTGATAATTTGGGGAAGTTCAACATCCTAAAGTAAGAACAGGGCTTCCTTCTACTTACTTTGTCCACTTAACCCTGGTAGATATGAAGTGGATACACTTCATAGAGGAAGGAGAGAAGGAAGGTGGGTGGGTGGGAGGGTCTGTTTGTGTGTGTGTGTGTGTGTGTGTATAAGGAAGGGAGGGAGACAGGGAAGCAATAGTCCCGGGTGTCATTTCAAGACAGATACCATGATGTGAGCCATCATCATGCAAATGGCATGTGCCATTAAGAGCTAAGGTGTGGAAGAATCTAGTTGTGAGTCAGAGCTTCTCTTTTAATTATGCACACAATTATCAGCCACCTCTGGGATATGACTTGTTCAAATAGAAAAGTGTCTTCTCTGGAATTTTAAGCTAATTCTTTTTAAATTGGAGCAGAGCTCTCTAAGGAAGCCAGGATCCATACAAGACCTCCCGAAGCTGCAACAGAGAGGCACCTCTGGGTTCTGTTCTCTCTGTGGGAGAACCAATGGGGGCTGAAGGGACTGAACAATTACTGATACCTAGAATACTGTAGTGTGAGCTCATCTCTCCATCAACATGCTTAGCACTGGTTATTCCCAATTGCATTTGCGTGCATCACTGGTGATAACCACATGGATTATTCATTACATTATGACCTGAAAATTAAAGGGAAAATGAAGGCTGATAAAGATGGGAAATAATACTGATTCAGAAATTGATGCATCTGGGGAACCAAAAATCCTACACGTAAACCCTGGAAGGAAAAAGCCCTTAAGCAGGTTATCAGGAAAACCATAGAAATATTACTAGACAGCAGAAGTACAAAGGATATTGCATTACAGTTTTAGGGGGAAAAGGCCTTTTCAGGCAATAGGCTAAATCCTAAACCACAGAGCAGGAAGCAGAAGAGTGAGTTTCTCACCACTGGCTTTGCCCTTGTTTACTTTACAGCCTTCGGATCTCTACACACACGAGCCTATTACAGAACCTCTGGAAGGCATCGGATCCACTTTTTTTCCTTTTTCTGCCATACAAAGAAACATTCCCTGCAAGAGCTTCTTAAAATCTGTCTTCTTCCTAAGGCTCAAGAATAGTGGGGCTCTTTCATCCCAGTACTGTGGGAAAATAGTTGAACTCTTCCTCTGGGACCTGGTCATAAGTTAAATAACAAATCAATAGATGATTAATAAAATAGAGATATGCAAATTGGATTTGAAGAAAAAGAAAGGTTTCCAGCCCAATTAAATTCTATTATCAGACTAACTGAATATTAACACTTCTAAGAAAGACTATGTAGGCCATAAAAGCTTAACAGAAGGACAATCAGAGAGCAGTGATGGCTCATTCCCATCTAGCAGGGCCCTAGGGGGAAATACTTGGGTCCCACTGGCAAGACCTTCCCTGGAAGTGCCAAGAGTGTTCTGCAAGCTAGTGCAGCCAAAGACTATGTTCTGAGATTCTGTAACACCCTATGGTCTTTCCAGGATTACAGTCTGGCTTCCCAGGTAGGCTCTCCTCTGTGAGAAGCTGGTCATGTCCACACGAGTTCTGCCTTTTCTGTGAGCATCTTATTTCTCAGTACATCTTAATAGTTCCCTTGTTTAGACATGCCCCCAGCAACTTCTTACAGTGACCTGTCTCTGAAAGAACTGTTTCCCTATGACAATTAAATCAGGGTTCGGAACCTGCAAAAGCAAGGGCTGCTCTGTTCAACTCACTGTGCCATTCTATTTTGAATTCTTCTACACAACCTCTCTGTTCCGCAACACCATCGCCTTCCTCAAACATTTAACTCCTCCTTCCTCGGCTTCTGTTATAGAGGAGATAGAAACCCTAGATAAGACTTCCTCATCTCTATTCTCTATTCCAAACCCATCAACTCACCTCACCTGTACCTTCATCCATATGACCCTCTCTGCTTCTGTCTCTCTGTGGCTGTTTTTCTTCCTCACTATATGTACAGATATAGATATAAATGACACAGATTTGTAGTCCCATATGTGTACACACATATGTGTGTATGAGTGTGTGTGTGTGTGTGTATCAGTCATCTTTCTACCTCTAAGAGCACATTCTTCCACTGTGCTTTGAACTCCATTCCCTCCCCTTTTAACTGGCTTTTTCATGTTGACAATTTATTCAACACATATTTAGAAAAAGCTTATATTCACTATCTTACCCTCATCACAACTTTTAAGGTTGGCGTACCTCCCTGAATTTGCAGAGAAGAAAATAGTCAGAACAAGGCTAAGTACAATACTTAGTATTGGCACAGGTGAGATTTGAAATCAGGTTATTCAAACTCCGAAACAATTTTTCTTATTTATTTTTTGATATTGCTTCTTTCCTCCATTAGAATATAGGCTCTCTGAGAGCTGGGACCTTGTCTCTGCTATGAAGCACTGTATCTCTGATTCCTTGAAGCAACTGGCACATAGTATATATTCAGTTACTAGTACTTCAATAAGTCCTGAATGAATAAACAAATTCCCCTTCTATTCACATGGATGTGGAGGCTGCTCACCCTTTGCTCACTGTACAGTAGTCTGAGGTTCCCAGCCCGCCCGTCACCGTGTTAATGTCTGTGATGCTGCCTTTTTCCTTGAACTCCTTCACTTGGAAAACATGTTTTTTTCATATGTTTTCCATTCAGAGGTTTACTCGTGGATTATTTCCAATATATATTTTTTTGAAGTTATTCTTTCTTGACTGACTCTGGCATTTGCTGGAACATCCCGTGCAGAACTGGAGGGGAACAATTTGGTGTATTTAGCAGCCTCTGCATGACCTTGCTGTTTGAAACATCCTCAGGCCAAAGCTAATTTATCTTTTGCCTCCTGGGCACATCTTACTCCGGGTTTTTTAGATTCACTAGCTTGGTATAGCTCAAAGCAAAGTCCTTTAGCTTATAGTGTATCTAAGTTCAACTCACTTTCTCACCAGATCTTCCAAGCAAAAAAGTCTCTATTTTAGAAAATAGATACAGCCGGTAGGTATGCTTTCTCTTTAAGCATCTCTCCCCTCCTCCTGAGAGCCCTGGAGTGAGTCTTCCACAGGAGGATTTTCCACCTCTTCCTCACCCCTTCCCCGACCCTAGATCTCCTGACACTAATCAATACTTTTTCTGTGAAAAATCATTAGACATGCTTTTGGGGGGAAATCATTCTGCTGTTAGAAGTCTGCAATTGCACCTTTTCTCTTATCATGCTCTTTCTTTGGGGCCATATTCATGGAATTTGGCAGAGCAGCTTTAAATTTTGGATCTGTAGCAATTTGCTCCACGGACTTTGGTGCCCTGCTCCCACCTGCTCTGCCTCTGTCCTTTATATTATATCTAGTAGCTAATGTGAACTATAAGAAAATTACTGTGGTTTTTTTTTTTAAAACAGATTTCCAGGCCACCCTTGGAGATTCTGATCATGGGTCTGGAGCTGCCTCTGCAAACACAGATTTTTAAAAGTTCCCTAAATGATTCAGATGCGGGTCTTCTCTTAGCAACACAATGCTGCTGAGAGATAAGTGTTCTTCATAGAGGAGGAGCAAAAAGAATGGTCTCTTATTGCTATCTTAGCTAGAAAGCAAATTATTATAGAAGTAGAGACTTACCTTTCTTTACCCTAATTCCATATTAGATATTGCTAGTAAAACAATAGTTAGAACATCCCATCAAGGCTTTCATGGATTCCCTGGGGCCTAGGTTTGTGCATAAATAAAGAGCAAAGATGGAAGCAAAGAGTTAAGTCAGTTTTCACCTTACCATAAATGAGGCAGAGGAAAATAGAGCAGATTCTGTCTCTGGAGAGTTGGAAGGACTTAAATATTAGCACTAACATATTGAACCTAATTCTCAGCCTCAGAGGTAGTCCGGGGGCAATCACCCAAGAGATCAATGCTTGCTGTCCCCTGGGGCCAGACGTACTTCTGCTTTTTCTATTCCATACCCCAAACCTCATTTCTGACTAACCGCCCAAGATGGAGAATGGTGGTGGTGGTTCTTTTTTTTTTCCTCTTTCTTCTTTCTCTGTGAAAAATTCATTTAGGACATAACATCATAATTCTCCACCCCCACTCGTTTTTCTTCTTTTTGTGAAAATCAATAATCTGTAGGACTGGCTTTTATGAAAGTTGAAGCAGTTAGGAGAAAATAAAGAAATGAATCTTTTGGCTCATCATATTTCACACACCCACCTGCTTACTGCCTGCCTGTGTGCCAGCTGGAAAAGACCAGGGGACACCTAGGTATGAACGCCACGTGTCTGGGCGGAAGGGAAGCACAGCCACCAGACAGACAGAGATACAGACACACAAGCACAAACAGAAACAAAGAGACAGTTTGATACTGCGGTAATACAAACAGGCAATATGAATGTAAACACTGACTGTGAAAGTTAGTGAACTTAGAGAGAAGCTGCCAAATACTTATTCCCCCCAGTCTGTGTGCCAGGCTCCCCCAAGCAGGAATCTCTGATGGTCACACAATGCATCATTATCACGATTCCCTCCTTTCTCTCTGATTCCAATAATTATATTAGCTTTTCCCTTTTAAGGAAACCAGCCCTCAGACTTTGAGATTAGTCACAATTTCTTTTAACAATGGTGAAATAGAAAGAGGTGGATAACGTATCTTTCCTCCCATCTACTACATCAAATTTTGATCATTTAGGATAGTTATTCTGTATTTGTCATTAACACACAGATTATCTGGAATAGATTATTTGCAATATCAAAAGATTATACCCTCCCACCATGCCAAGAAGACAGTGTGGGAGAGGACAAAGACATCTTAGAAAGGAAAAGTTAAATCCATCATGCCTCCACTCACAGGGTCCCGTGCCTCCACCTGCCCCCACCCTCCCAGTTATCATCAAGTGGTTACCTTCCAGGGTTGGCAGCATAGATAGAAGCAATTAGAGTATTTGGGAAGTTACTGTAAATGCAACATCTCTGAGTCACTGTCTCTGCGTCAAACTACTTTAGTTGTGTTCACAAGACAAAGTTTTAAAAAACAACAAAAAAGGCACAGTACCTAAATTGTCTATTTTCATATGTGCAGGGAGCTTCCCTAGTCGCTTGGCTTCACCTTCTCCCATTATCCTTGATGAGGCCTCACCTGCTTTGTTGTCTTATCTTCCAGTGAGGGGAAAACTGTCCCCACTAAGTAGGTGCCCTGGAGATGGCTTCAAACTGCACAGTGTCTCCTTCCTCTTTTCTTGCTACAGAATTCATCCATTTATGCATTCATTCAACAAGCCTTGATGAGGTGCCCCCTGGGTACTAAAGCTTTCTCTTAGCTTTATCACAGGAGTATCTACATTTCCATCCACTTGAGTTTTAGCTAATTGTTGATTCAGGACAGGATCAGCATTTGGCAACTCTTCCTGTCTAAATCTACATCTACTGTTCTGCACAAGGGTTTGACAGTCTTCAGCTATGCAGAACCTTCTACCCAAAGAGACCTCTAAGCTCAGTGTAGAATCACAGCAGCGAGACTGAAGCAATCCAGCCAAGGTTCCTGTCAACACAAAAACACTTTAAACCAGTACAGAACATTGGAGCAGGCAGAGTGAGTCAAAGAGCTAATTTACAGATGGTCTCCGCCTTTTAGAGGCTAATTATCCAGAAACATTCATGATTAAATACATTAAGTATCAAAAAGAAGGCATACCCAATGTGTACCAGGTCCACAAAAAAGAAAAACCACATCATTGCTACAGACTGGAGAGTCTTCAGGGCAACAAAGGCATTTAAAACTCAACAATTACTAACAAGAATCTGAACCCTTGTGTGAACTTGAAATTTTAACTTCTGCATTCTTAAAAGAAACAAACCCCCCGTCCCTTCTTACCTCACACAATGATTCCATGAGGAGTATGGATACATAAAAGGGGATAATTCACAAGATTCAAAGGAAATTTAAATGCCAGTGGACCATAAAGTTTTTATATGACATGAACTAGACACAAAATAGAATGAGGAATCAGCACCTAAACGTGGTAGAGACTGAAAATATAAATCACCCAGAGGATTGGCTTAGAAATCCTTGAATCTTTACCTGGCCATGCAGAATAAGTAGAGAGAGATTTTATTACAGCCCTAACTTTGGAATATGCCACGTGCCTTCTCTGCCTCTCCCCACAGACGGCCTCGTCGAAGCCAGAATACTGGTAGATAACGACCCATGGCAACAATTCTGTAACCACGATCCTCTGCGATTTTGGAATGCACCTCAGAGCCTCAGATCACTGTATCCATCAAAGCAAAGGAATTGTACTTGGGGTGACCAGATACCTGAGCTTCCTTAGAATAATCCTGGTTACTAGTATTCTCTTCTCACTATCCAAAACGTCCTTGTTGACGTGATCAATTTCAGGCAGACCTCGTTTTATTGCACTTGGCAAACACTGTGTTTTTCATAAACGGAAGCTTTGCAGCACCCCTTTGTCTACTAGCAAGTCGGTCAGTGGCCTTTTTCCCAACAGCATTTGCTCACTTCATGTCTCTGTGTTACGTTTTGGTAATTCTCACAATATTTCAAACTTTCTCATTATTACTATATTTGTTATCAGGATCTGCACTCTGTAATTATGATTCGTTGAAAGCTCAGATGATGATTAGCATTTTTTAGCAATAAGGTGTTTTTCATTAAAGCGTGTACAATTTTTAAGGCATAGTGTTATTGCACACTGAGCAGACTACAGAATGGTGTAAGCGTACGGGAACCAAAATTTTGTATGTATTGGGGAACCAAAAAATCCATTTGACTCACTTTACTGCGATACTCACTTTATTGCAGTGATCTGCAACAAGCCTCCCATACCTCTGAGGTATCCCTATATATGGGCACCCTAATTATATTATACCCTGCTTTCCATAGGACATGCAGAGGTGGGCCACATACACCCATTTTCCTGTGAGCACAGTTCCAAGCAGAGACACAAGGGTAGACTGAGGCACTGTTGTAAAGAACAAAAAACATCCTAGAAAGTAAGCCATAGGCAAAATCCCTCCCACACTTTGCAAATAATAAATTGTTGTCAACTCAATCTGGCTTCATTCTAGCTTAATATTGGACCCTGCATACATTTTTTGTAAATTTATTAATCAGATTATCAACTGTCTCAAGTGTAAATTAGAAGCATTTGGAAGGCAGCAACTCATGCGGCATAATCAAGATGATGCTAGTGAGGAGGAGAGGGCAGATGTGCCTCACTCGTAGTTTACAAGGCAGCTATGACAATTATTTCAACTGATTCTCAAAATTCTGTGAATAATCTTAATTGTGCAAACAAATAAACCAAATCCCAGCAAATGACTGTTAGCTGGTGTTGAACTGATGGTGCTAAGACTTAGGCAGATCCCCAAATACACTTTAATCTCTGTCCATCAGGCTGCACCTCACTGGTTCTGTTGATAATGATTATGTTACAACAATCAACAGCACGGCAGACAGGGAATGGGGTCAGGGCCTATCAAAGCCTAGCGGAGGCTTTCAAAATTACCTCGAAGCTTCTTTCTTTTCCAGCCTGTTCCCCTCATCAGGGTTCTTTGGACTAATCACTTGATCTAACTAGAAGGATCTTCTTTCACTAACCTCATCCCCCCCATATGTTATTCAGGTCCCTGCTACCTCCAGGAAGCCTTCCTTGGTGCCACAGGCCCGTGGGGATTTCTCTCTTCTCGAGCTCCATACCAGTGACTTACAGAAACCCTCATTTGAGAACTCATTCGTTTTCTATTTTTATATGACTGATTCTTATTCCCTTAGTATCTTTTAAACTCACAATGGACACAAACTGTACATTTCCTTGCTGTATCTTCAGCCTCCTTCATACCACACTCAAGGACTCAGAGACTTGGCAAGAGCAGACACAGACCAAAACTGTACAACACAGGGTGACGGAATCCTCGTGGGAAGCCCTGGTGGTATTGTCCCTCAGTCATTCCCCCTGACTGAGATCAGGCTCCCTGACGGGCTGTGAAAAGGAATAATCCGGCTCAGAGACCCACCAGCAGAGGCACCTTCCCTTTGCCCTCCCTGGTCCCCTACACACCCAGGTTCCAAAAGACTTTTGCCCAGGCCACATAGGGGGAGGCAGGCCTGAACAGATCTCTGTGTGAAAACCTCTTTCCCTAAGGCTGCAATGTGTTAATAACTGTGACAATTTCTGAGTTCGGATGTGTTCAAATCTGTAACTACCATGTGGACTAAGCCTCATTCCTGGCTGCAGTGTCCATCCTTGTGGGGTTTTAATATCAATCACGACAGGCTCTACCATTTCAAACTTGTTAATTTAATTCATATTTCAAAATGTTGGAGAAATCTCAGAGGGAGAGATGGGGGCAGGCACACAATTATAAAAATCTGTTACACCATTAAAAGACAACATATGTGTGCATATAGGTGTGTGTGTGTGTATGATCATATTTTAGCACCTTTTCACTGACTATTTCCTCTTCCCTCTGCTTGGAATACTCTTCCCCCAGAATCATGTATGGCTGAACCCCTCCTCGTCTCTTTCAAGTCTCTGCTCAAATGTCACCTTCACAGGCACCTATTAACGAGTAGGCTTAAAATTGTTATTGCCCCACCCTGCAAGCTTTCCCTGAGCTCTTTTTTTCTCTTGCTACTTTTCTAAGGTCTCATCAAATATATTTATATTTACTTATTCTATATATTTATTGTGTGTCCCCTCACAAAATATAAACTCTGTGTAGTTAGGAATTTTTTATTGCCTTTGTTTCCAGATGTATTGCAAGCAGCTAGGATAGTGCCAGATATTTAGTAGGTACTCGAGAAATAATTTTTATTGAATAGAATAGAATGGAAAAGAATAGAAAATAATGAATGAATATTATATTCCTACCAAACCCTGGGTCTCAGGGACGGCTTACGTGGAGGTAATACAGGGAGAGCCAGGTATCAAGAGACCTCCAAGGTCATAGTCCACCTCAAGGCAACACAAACACAGATCTCTAAGAGTGGATCTCAGAAGCAAACACTGGCCCTGATATCCCAGTATCTGCAGTCAGGACCCAGGAGACAAAGAAGGAATAATAAAATAATGAGAACTAAAGAGATAGCAGGATAAATACACAGAATCCAAACATTCACTTATTCTCTAATATGATTTAAGCTTTGTTCTGGGTATTGGATTTATAATGGACAATGATTTAATATCTCTATTACTTTATTTATAAAATAGGCATCAAAGGATCTAGGTCCTAGTGTCATTGTAAGATTCTAATAAATTAATACTGTGCAACACCTTTGAACAGTACCTGATGTAATTCAGGCACTTGGTAATAGATGTTGTTATTAGGAGTTGCCATGACACCGATTTTCCTGATTCCTCACGCGTGGTGCTGCTCTGCCGTAACCTCTCTAAGCAGACCCAGCAGGCAGAAGGAGCCGCCTACCAGGAGTCAGGAGGCCCAGGCAGGTTCTAGTCTTGTTTCTGCCCAAAACTAGCTGTCTCACTTTAAGCAAATAACTTTTCTTCCGAGCCTGAGGGTTATGGTCAGGCTCAGGTATGACTATCAAACTGTCCATAAAAGAGCTGTACACACATTCTTAGAAGATTCTGGTTTTTTTGGTTTCTCATTGTTCCCGAGACAGATGCTGTCAGAGTGGTGACACATATTCCCTAGGGACTGGTGCTTCCCGACCGGCTAGCAGCAAGGCACAAAGAGGAAATCTGGACTCTGAGAGGAGAACCTGACCCAGCACCTGACAGACAATGTGTGGAGGCTGCACGGCCAGCCCCCTGCTGCTGGGGGTCCACCGCACCTTGGGCAACCAGGAGCAGGTAAAAGCAGCCACTCCGTGCTCTGGATGGCACTGGGTGGAGGGGAAGGCTTCCTCCCAACAGCAAGCTCAGTGTGTAGGGGAGATGACACTTAAAGTTTCCATCTCCCCCTGCGTTGTGGCACTTAACTGTTGAACTATAACTGCAGGAGGTCCTTATCTGTGCTCCCTGCCAGAGCACAAGCTCACATAGGGTACACACTAGGTATCATTTTGATCTACGTTCATGGCTTCTTGCAAGGTTGCCTGAGACAATAAATACCATGTTGAATGAATAAGGCAATAAATAAATGAGTAATAGCAGTAGTACCATCAAGAACAAAAAATAACTAATGCCTTTCCTGTGTTATACTCTGTGCAAGCACTGTGTAAGTGCCACACCCGTCAATTAACTCCTAGAGCAGGACGACCAAAGAGGGATTCCTACCCCTTTTCCATGGACAGGAAAACAAAGGTCCACAAAGAAACACAAGGTCCACAAGAAACACAAACAAGTTTACAGAGCCAGCAATTGGAAGAATCAAGATTCGTGATGTCCGCACAAAGTCAGTGCCTTGGTACAACCAGGGTGAGGCATTCAGCACATGAATGGACCAATCAGAGGCCCCACACCTAGAGCTAACCTCAGATTGAACTAAACTTGGATTCCCTACTTTTCTTCCTCTTCGCCTATTTGTTTACATAAAACACACATCCTTATAATCTTTGAATTCCTAGCTTCCTCAGCACCACGTCTTTACCTGGTTTGGGTTGGCAAGTCCAGGACACAATGGTCCTAATAAAACCATCACTGATGATCACCTCCGGGAGAGCAGAGCATGTGTGTCCATGGGAAGTGGCAGAGGACTCCCAGCTCTGAAAAAGTCAGCCCAAGGGCTTTGCTCTTTCAAAAAGATTGTTCTTCAAAATATACAGTCTAACTGACTCAATTTCCATCACTCCGCAAATCTGAGTCTAACTGGAATTGTATGTGATGGTCTGCAAAGTCCACTCTGGTGGGAAGCCTGATTTTTCGCCAAAGGTCCTTGGCCTATTTGTTAACAGGACTATTAACCATGCAGAACTGGGGCTCTTCAAAGTGCTGATTTGTTTCCTAGGCGCCTGATAATTGCAAACATTGGAAATTCTGGAATAAAATAAAACTCCACTGACATTATGAACAAATTTAATCTGGTGACAATTAACTTGATTAATCCCAAGGTAGAGGCTGAGGGAAGAAAGAGAGCAAAATGATCCATTTTTAAAGCCCCTTTAAGATGAAGAAAAGAACAGATTCCCAATGATTTATTTGCACAGTCACATTATAATATGAAAAGGCAATAAATGAAACAAGGATTGTTATATCTTGGGGCCATTGTTTCCATTAATGTTTTTATGTATATTAAATGTGGAGGAGGGATTGACAGGCCTGGAGAATTAAGGCCCATGCTTCCTCAAAGAGGAAGAGCAGAGATGCAGCAGGAGAGCCAGGAAAACAAGAAATCAAAAATATTAACAATGCAGGGGCTGGCCCAGAAGACATCTCACCCAGGAAGCCCTAACGACTGAGCATAAGGCGAGGGGGTCTCTGCCTGTGGGCGTATCGGACCACAGAATATTGGTTTCCACAGGCTCATGCAGATTAGTTGAAAAACATCTGGGTATTTAAGAGATGGAATGTCCAGAAGCTCCCAGCATCAAGAAGGTTGAAGTATCAACACCTCCAGTTAGGAGTAGTACCGAAGAAGAGGCAGCCACACATATGAAAAAGCATATACTGCAACAGGGCTGGCAGTCATCTGGGATGAACTCAGATGAAGAGAAATACAAGTTGAGGCCTCAAAGACGAGCTTATCAGCACACCAGCTGCTCAGCATGGCAGTTTTGGGCTGGAACCCCAGATTCCAATCAATAGTACACTATTGATTTATCAGGGCTTGGTATGGGACAGGCTGAGAACAAAAAAATGAACTACATGTAAGTGGTCCTGTTTCTCCTGAAGTGGAGGAGAGAGAAAACACAAAACACAGAGATAATTGCAGGTTGGGATAAGTGACCCATGACAAGTTACTTAGTTTCATTGTCTTGCTTTAGCGCAAATATTCAGGAACAAGAATAATGCCCACCTAGCCTAGAGCACAGCGTAAGGTGAGAATCAACTTGGAAAAGCTCCTGAGAAACATTAACATTCTATTCAAATAAAATGTTCTTTTATTGATTTAAATCTCTTTGAACAAGATGTTAAAAAATTATGCTAATTAACATAATAGAAAAGATGAACGTGGATATTGGCTCAGAGTGATAAAGGATGCCTACAACTGTTAAAAAAAAAAGAGAAATCTGGAATGAAGTGGAGAACTCAGGCATCTAAAAGGGTGGGAAATGACTCAGCTAATACCAGTGGCCAAATTTGTAAAGCAGCATATGCTCCATTCTACGAGAGAGCTGTCGCTTTTGGAACCTCTGCATCTCTCTGTGCCAGTGAGAAATGACTAACGTGACAATTTAAGAGATGGCCAAGCACCCAACATTAGGGGGGAAGTGTTCTCAAGAACCAATCACAGATGGACTTTCATCAGAGCTCTCAGAGCTTAGCAGAGAGGAGAGGGATAGGAAGACAAGCAAGAAAGGAGGCTCATGAATGTCAAAAGAAGAATGTAAGGCTGAGAGAGAGAGAGAGACATAGAGAAAGAGGCGGACAAAGAGGGGTCAGGGACACGGCAATACCTGCAAAGAGTAGCTCTGTGTGCAGAGTCACTGCAGAGGTGTTTAGAAGTAGGTCAGAGAAGTGGGACAGACTCAAGAGAGTAATTAGTATAGCTTTACATAGAAAATGCTGGGAACATTAGAGGAAATACCTCTATAAAATCACACACACAATCCTTGGCCCAAAGTAGGCATTGAGTAAATGTTAGTTTCATTTAGTTTCTCATTTACTGCTGTAAGTAAATTACAATCAGATGTCATCTGTCATGTGTTCGAGTGTTTCACAATATTTTCCCTCCTGCCATGCTAACGATCGGTGATTAGGGAGTTTGTGGTATCTCCAGAGCCAGGCTTCCCAGTCAGGTAACTGTAGTTCAAAAGCCTCAGACATCTTAGTTAAGAAGGCCAAAAATAACTAGAAGAAGTGGAAATAATGTTTGTTAAAATAAAGTGATGGTAGTTATAAGAACGCACACTTATGCAGAAGTATGTCAAGATGTTTGCTAAAATTTTATATGCTTTTCATACCTTATTGTACATAATTAATATTTCAATTAAAAACATGTACTATAATGAATGTAATAGAAGGTCAATGCACTTTCTGAATTCCACAGTACACATTGGGTTACTGTCCCTAGGTTCAACAGAAGGTCTGGACACATCTCCTGCTGTATGGTGACTGACTGAACCATAGACACTGCAGTTTATGTGGGTAGTGAAGGAGACTTCTAGACGGGAGCTAGTATCACCTACACAGCATGGGACCAATGATTATATATTCTGAACACCAAAGGTCCTGAGAAAGGAGAGAGAAAACTGCTATTCTTAGAGGGCTTACTATATGTGTTATAATATCACTTAATCCTCACTCTACTTAACAGATGAAGTAACTGAGATGAAATGAGGGGGTTACTTTTCCCAGGGGAGTGATGTGCTAAGAAGAATCAGAGAAGAGAATGGCTATGGCATAAAACCCTTCTTCATCCAAACCAGAATACCATGCCGTGGGTAAAAATTGCAGTATTTCCAGAATCTCCTGCCAGGCCTTAGTGCATCTCCATACCCACAGGTGGTTACCAGCGCGTGTGCAGGAGCATCCATCCACCTGGACCGGAAAGGGTTGCTGGGGTCTTTTTGCAGCTGGGTCAGGAGAGACACTGGTGAGCAGGAGACAACTGCTTGTAAACAATAAATGGGTTTCTCCCACTTTATTTCTCCTTTTGACTGATTTCTGTTTCAAAGGTTTATTTGCCCCAGGCTGGGAACATAGCTTTCCCTCGGAGTTACACGTGTGTTTCTCTACTTCCTATTTTTCTAATCTGTATGTTTTCCTGAGATTCTGGTGGTGGTCAGAATCAGTTTCTCAGAATAGGAAGAGGTCTAGTCCAGACAATTTGCCTCCAGTATTATGGAGAAAAGCAAACAATTTCCCCTAGACTGGAATTTCTATGTGACAGCCATTCCCTGGATCAACTGCTTCCATTATTGACCAGATCAAAAATATTGTTAGTACAGGAAAACACAGAGTAGAGGTTGAGAGTAGGAGCTGTAATTTCTACCCAATCCCCATGCCTGACTCCCATTAGCAGTAATGTCTATGATATGTGTGAGCTAAGGAGACACCATTTTATTAGGAGGAAATGATATATACAGTTGCTTTATGGAGCAAAGTCAAATAGAAGAATTGCTGTTTGTCTATGGGAACGCTTTCTTATTAGTGTCGTATAAATGCAAATAGATACTTAAAGAGATTGATAATACATGAGCTGGGTACAGCCACACCATCTGATTGACTAAAAGCCAGTTTTAGAAACAGAGGTATGGCTATTTCTGACATTTTGTAATAAGAACATTCCAGTCCTACAACCATGACCTCACACCTTAGTGAACATAGTGGAGCACAACATTTCTAGCTCTTAAACAAATCTGGAAGGCAAACAGCTAAAGGTGGTGAGCTAAACATGTTCTCTCTCACCTCTACGTTTCGTACTAAGCAAAAACGTTCATGAGTCAGCTCATTTCCAACCTGCACGTTATGTGTCAATTACCTAAGTCGCATAAGAAGCTCTTTCTAGCTCAGAACCCAGAGCTCCAGTGAAAGTTGTCAGATTTGATAAAGTAGATTTGTTCTAGAAGGAAACATTCCCTTTCTATTTTCCAGGGTACATCTGTTTGCCGGAGTGTATTTCCCAGCTAATACCAGTTTGTCGACAGCATTTGCAATGAGCTTTAATTGTGTACTTTACCTGACAGTCTTAATTGTAATCTGACTTCCTTCAGGTAGCAATCAGCCAAGTGAGGTAATCATATCTCCCTGAAGCCCATAAACACAACCACCTGCGCCTCTTCTGTTTCACGTTCCTCTTTTTCACTTCAGTATCACACAGAGAGGGGATACAGAGCCTGAAAAGGTACAGCATCCTTAAAATAGCTGCTCTTTTCCTATCATTACAGTGGTGTATAGTTAAATACAGAGTAACTGAGGACAAAAATAATCCTATAATTTTAAACTGTAATCATAAAGCTGCTATACAGGCAGAGATTGGCTTTTTTTATTGTTATTAGGGAAGGGATAGGTTCTACTTTATGCATATTCCTGACTTTGTAGGTTGCTCTGTATGTTCTTTCTGGCCTGCGGTTTTCTGTATGAAAAGCAGGGACATTCCCATCATACACCACATCTGGGACCCCCTCACTTCCCTATTCTCTACTTCCACTGCTTATATACCTAGTCCTCATTACCTCTCATATGTATTCCTAAAAAGGACTCTATGTGGTATCCATGTGTCCAGTTTAACTGTTCAAAACCACACCACTTGTGGGACTCAAGTAATCTTTCTAAAATGAAAACCAGATCAGGCCACAGATCTAGCAGAAACAATCAATGAATTAAGTTTCCTAGAAAGATGGCACTGAAATTGATGATTTACAAATTATCTCCACTCTCTGCCCCAAATCCACAGAAATAAACAAAAGCAAACAAAGGATCGAGAAAAACTACATTAGTGCATTAGTGTTAAAACTAATGAATGGACCCAAACCAACGCCAAAATCGTGTACAGTACAACTCATTTTTCATAATAAATGTGTTACATTTGAAAAAGAGGACACTACTATAATTAGTATCATGAATTCATTTGTGTGTCATAAACTTTTAAATTGAATATTCATCTACAATTAATGGCTTTTTCGGGTTGATATAATTTAATTAACTTGCACAGCAATTTACTTATCCAGTTTCCTTTTTTCGACTACTTTTTTCCAGTGTTCAGAAAGAATAGAGATATGTACTATATGATTAAAAGTTTTAAAGCATAATCAATTATTTCTTTGGAGGAAAAATTACTTAAGGTAAGCAAAAGGATAGTCATATTGTTAAAACTTAAGATATCTTTTACAAATTGCCCTCTAGAAAGAATATCCCTCAAGTGATATCAACCACTGTGTTATTTTCTCTTTCTTTCATTAGGATTCAGTTTAACAATTACTTCATCTGATTATTGGCCATATACATTCATATGTATGAGCATATATTGTAGACACATATTCTTCCTCATATTTTTTACTGGCATATTCACCTATTGTTCATCTATAAGAGCTCTTTATATATGAACAGAATCATAATACATTTCTCTAGCCATTAACTCTCCTAGATAGCTATTTTAGTCATTTTCCTTTTTGTCAAACCTGCAATACCTCCTACACTATCCTTAACTTTATTCAATATATTTATTCCCTACTTCATTGAAAACCTGAAGCAATTAAAAGAGAACTTTCACAAGCTGTCAAATATGAGTTACCAACATCTGAACCCATATCTGCTGCCTTCTTTCTTGCAACTACCTATGAATTCTCTAGGCTTTAACTAAGATCAGGCCTTTCTCTTGTGTCCTAGTTCCCAGGCCCTTGAAAGGTAATCAAGGACATTAATTATCCTATCTTCTTTGTACCACCAGCTTCCCCCACTCTACTGAATTATTGCCATGAATATATGAAATTTTTCTTTTCATTTCTTTTAATCTAGAAAAAAAAAATCACTGTTGTCTTCAATTCCACTTCCAGCTAGCAGTTTATATTCTCCACCTTACAGCAGAAGTCCTTGAAACAGTTGTCTCTATTGTACTATCTTCTAGTCCTGTCTTTCATTCATTCTTAAACCAAGTCCAACCAGACCTTCTTCCCCCTCACTCTGCCATAAGTTTTGACATATTACTAGCATTTAAATTCTTCTTCTAAAATGTTTTCTGTTCATTTCTCAGATACCACACTCTTCTGAATTTACTCCTACCTTAATGACTCACCCTTTTCAGTCTTTTTTTGCTGAGGGGAATGAAACAAAACCAAACAAAATGAATGGAACAGCAGTGGACTCACAGACAGTGCGAAGTGAATGGTGGTTACCATGGGGGAGGGGTTGGGGTGGGTATGGGGGGGGTAGTTGAGGGAGATAAAGAGAAAGATAATCTTTTAAGTCTTTTGGTTGGAGTGCCACAAGGCTCAATTCTTGTTTTTGTTTGTTTGAAATCCACCCCTCTACTCTCTTTTCTGTTTATATCCAGTCTCTCTTTTGAAAATTTCATCAATTTCTTTGCTTTAAATCCAACTGTAGGCTGAACATTCTCAGAATTACATCTATAGTTCAGACTTACCTCTTGAACTGTACACTCAGTGTTCCAACTGCCTACTGCATGTGGGCATCTACTAACTCTCTCAAATTTAATAGATCCTAAACCAGTCTCTTGTTAGTTCCCTCCAAACCTGCTTGCCCCAAAGTCTTTTCTAGACCTTTTATGACCTATCATTCCAGTGGCTGAGGCTGAAAGTTCCTTGATTTCTCCTTTCCTCCTTTAACATATGCCTAAACTATCTGCAAATTCATTTGATTCTGCTTTAAAAATATATAAAGAATCTTTCTACTTCATGTACCATCCACTGCTACCACTGTTCTATGCTCTTATCTTTAATCCAAAAAATCCATTAACTGTATAACTAATTTCTCTGTTTCTGCTCTTGCCCATTTATAATTTATGTACAATACTCAGAATCCAATCAAGAAACTCTTCTGCTAAAAGCCCAGTGGTTGCCCATCTCACACAGACAAAACACAGACTTCTTTAAATGGCCTAGAAAATTCTGCACCATTAGACCTACGCCATCTCTCTGAATGGGATCTCTGACTTCTCTCCCACTGGTTCACATCTCTGCAGTCATAGTGGCCTGCTTGTTATCATTCAAACATGCCCAGGACACTCCTTCCACACAGTTATTTTGCATTTGCTGTTCTCCCCTCTTCCATACATATACACATTGCTCACTCTCTCAAACAGTACCTTCCCAGTGAACACTTCCCAAGCAGGTTCATTAAAATCTACAAACCAAACCTGAATTTCCACATAACCCTTCCTGCTTTATTTTTCCCCACAGAGCTATCACTGTATAACATGCTAGGTAATTTACTTATTTATTTTATCCTTTGTCCAACTCTCCAGACTATAAATTCCATCAGGCAGGATTTTTGCTCCTATTTATTTACTAGTTTATATACTAAGCAATATTCAGAACAGTATGTGCAACATAGAACAGTATCTGGAACATAGAAAGTATCTGATAAGTATTTGTTAAATGAATAAATGAGAGAATTAAATACAAAGTCCTTTAATTAAAACACCCAAGTAACCACTCCAGTCCTATGTGTGGCCCAGTCCACACATAATCCTACTGTATAATTGTAAAAGAAAAAAAAAAGTCACTGATAAGCAGGAGCATTTAGAAGCTTCAAGAGAGAGAAAATGGATCTTCAAAGGCCAACTGTAAGATTGACATCAGCCTGGATTATCATCAGCACAGTAGATGCTTGTACGTAAAGGAATAATATCCTCAAAGTGCCAAGGGAAAAAGGGTCAAGTTTAAATTCTTTAATCAGTCAAACTACCATTTGAAACCATGAAATAGAAATAAAGACACTGCAGACATAAAAACTCCATTGCTCTAATAATGATTATGCCATTTTCTAATTGTTTGACCCTTCCCAAGTTACTTAACAGCCTAACTGTTATCTCTTAAGAAGTGGATAATTGTACTGTTGCTCCATAGGGTTTATTGTAAAAAGTCAGTGAGGTTATACATGAAAAGCTTTGGCATAATCTCAGCATTTCAGGTGTATTTTTGATGACTATTTTCAGCATTAGAGAACAAGGAAGTCTTTTTACTTCATTTAAAAATCTTATCTTAGTCCTAATCCTAATATTCATCTTGGTTAGTAAAACAAAATAAAAACGTCTACTTCACTTATAAATGTAGAAATATTGTAGATAAAATATTAGCAAATCAAATATACCAGTATTTCATTACCAGCTAGGGTGTATCCCAGGAATGCAATGTGTGAACAGATTAACATCATGAAATCTATTAAAGTAATTCAGTATGTTAAAAGATTAAAGGTGAACAACTATATGATTATCTCAGTAGAGTGCTGATAAAACTCAACATTCATACCTGATAAAACTCAGTATATTAAAAGAAGAAAACCTTCTTAACCTAAAAGTACTTTCCACCAAGTACATACACTTTGAAGTTAGACCTCCTAAGTTCTGGGTTCCATTGTAATTCAGTTTCCTCATATGAAGAGTGGGCACACAATAGGCACAGCGTCATTAGGTTGTTATGAAAATTAAATGAGAAAATGAGTAAGTAGTCCCTAAATTATAGGTTAAAAATATGATTCCCACTATATTGGTGGTAAAGGCAAATGTTCAATGTCAATTTCTTTTTTTTTTGTCAATTTCATTTTTAACAATTTTTAATATCTTATTGAATATCCTAACAAATACATTAAAATAAATGGTAGGTAGAAATATTGGAAAATAATATTTAAAACAATCACTAATTAAAGGCAATATAAATATTTACATAAAGAATGAGCCAACAAACTATTAAAATAATACAACTGCATTAAATATCTGAATATACAATTAACATAAAACATGGGCACAGTTAATCTGATAATAATTTTAAAACTGTAATTTTAAAAATCCATTTACAAATGCACCAAAAAGCCACTCAAGTCTTAGAAACACATTAATAAGAAATGTGCTAGATCACCATCAAAAGTGACTTGGACATTTTAAAAAGCCTAAATAAAAATTCCTTTTTAGAAAGACTCAATATTGCAAATATGTCGATTTCTTCCACATTCATTAACATATAAATCCCAATATATTTTGAGAATATATACTTTCATGGTGATTCTACAGTTGATAAGGAAGAAAAAAGGCATAATAATAAAGAAGTTTAAACCAAAGAATAATAATGGCCCAATTCAACCAGTATAGTAACTAGAATACTCCTATATACAAAAAGAAATGGAAATGGTTATCAGCAGAATCAAACTAATAAAACTTTACTTTGTGAGAGACAGATAATAGGCTTTGAGAGAACTGGCCTCCCTTTGAGGAAAACAAAAACCCCACCTTCATGCTTCCATTTGTGTACCTCTATACTCTATTCCATATGCCATGGCAGAGCATCTTTTTAAAAATGCAATTCTGTTAAGATGGCTACTATCAAAAAGAAATGTTGGCAAAGAGATGAAAAAAGGGAACCTTTATGCACTGTTGATGGGAATGTAACATGGTAAAGTCATTGTGGAATAATTGGGTGTTAAAATTTCCTCAAAATTAAAGACTGAACTACCATATGATCTAGCAATCCCATTCCAGTATACATTTCTGAAGAAATTAAAATCAGAATGTTGAAGAGAGATCTTCACACCCATGTCCCTTGTGGCATTATTCTCGATAACCAAGATACGCAAACAACCTAAATGTCTTTTGACAAATAATGCATAAAATGCAGTGTGCATGTAGACAACTGAATATTATTCAGCCATAAAAAAAAAAGAAAATCCTGCCATCTGTGACAACATGCATGAATCTGGAGCGTATTATGTTAAGTGAAATAAATTCATTGTTCATTCAAATAAGAAACATTCACATACATCATTGGCAAAGGTGTAAATTAATGTAATTGCCTTGGCTATATATTTTGGAGTTAAAAGGACAGAATTAGATCATTCCTGAAAGGATAGAGGAAAAAATGCTTATGATATATCCATACCATGATATTCTATAAAGCTTTATAAAGAAAGAACAGAAAGCTATTTTAATATATATTAAGACAAGACAAAGTCATGAAAATAATACATGATGATACCATAGATCTGTCTCTCTCTCTCCCTCTCTTTCTCTCTCTCTCTCTATACACACACACACACACACACACACATAAAAACAAAAATCATTAAAAATGGCTAGTGTTATGGATACTAAATCCTTAACAATGATTATCTCTGGGTAAAAGGGAAAGGAGGTGATTAATTAGGAGACTGCCATATTCTATTCTATATTTAAATTTGATGGAAATGTTATCATCATAAACTGCTGAGAAAGTGGCACCTGTTGCTTCCCAGCAGGACTACAAGTTCACACTCCTGCCCACTACATTTTGACACTGGAGTCACCAAGGAAAACGCGGTACAGACAAGCACTGGTTGGAACAACACTTTGTCACACAGAGAAGAGACAGGAAAGATCGGTTTTAGCAGTGAGCACAGCCCCACCCATGGCCAGGGGTCACTCTGGCAGCTGACAAAGGCCACTGGCCTACATGCTGCCCTTTTAGGTCAGAATGATCCTGCCTTCTCCCCTCAGGAAGCAAATATAGCAGGGGGGTTGGCCAGGGGCTAATGATATACACACTCAAGCAGAAGGAAGGCGTACAACTGAGTCTAAAATAGGGAAAGACAATCCCACACAAGGTGACAGCCCCAACATGGGCTATGAGGGATATTTATCTCTTAGTAAGGGAAAGTTTTAGGCCCCAGGCTCATTCTTACATAGCTGAGTGTGGGCTGAAAGGCTGCATTCACAGGACTGCCTTTCCCATTATACAGTATGTGCTTTTGTATTACTTATTATAAAGTAATTAAAGAACGAAAGGAAGAGAGTTTAAAGCATGGTACCACAACCATGAGACATTGGAGGAAACTGGCAAGGATTTATCTTTTTGTAGACCCTACTGTACGCTTGGTGCCATAGGGCATTCTTGACAAGATTGAACACTCCTACATCAACCTTCTGAGTCAGGTATTTTCACTTTCGGTTTATAACTGGAGAAGCTAAGGTTTAGAGAGATTCAGTAATGTCATTTTCTGGTTCAAAAACTTCCACTTAATGGCAAAAACATCTGCAACAGAAAATGTTGGTGCTATGAGGCAGAGGTGTTAGGAAAACAAAAGGGACAAGCAGACACAGAATGTAAAGAGAGCCAACCAGGCCCTGCTCTGGTTAGCCAAGAGTAATTGCTGGCCAAGGTCCTGATAAACATTTTCTAGTAGCTCTATACAGACAGTTCAGACAAAGATTTTCTTTTAAGTCAGGGTATGACCTGGAAGTGCACGTTCACTGGACTGTCTCAGAGCACTCTCCCCGCCCACCAGTACTCCAGCCAGACAGGTCAAAGAGCCATGAAATTAAATTGCCTGCAAAAAGTGAACAATTTATTTTTTATTCCCTATGATTCGATATAATACTGACTCAGAGGTTATTGTCATTGCAGAGAATTAAGACAGTTACTGCCTGTAAGTGCTTCTTTGAAACAAGTGAACATCTCAAAATAAAATTTTACTCCTTAAAAGATCAGAGATTTCATTCCTTCCATCTCTAAAGGCAAACAAGCATAACCAGGAATGATTTAACAGATTAACTTCTCAATTATTATTTTTTAAAAAATCAATAAAAGTGGAATCTTTTCTTTGGAGAGGTTTTATAACCACAGGTCATAAAGAATTTAGTGTGATTTTCTTCAGGATAAGAGAGCTTTGACAATTACCTTGCCAGTGAAAGAACTGAAAAAGAAAGGTTGGAGAGAATAAAGGATTTCTCAAAAGCTTAGTTTAAGAAGAATGTTGCTGATAAAAGTCAGATTGCTGTGTTTATTCAACAAATATTTATTGATTTTTCTGCAATGTCTCCAGCACTATACTAAACATAAATGTTAAATGTTAATCAAATAAGAAACAACACAGGGCTGGCTCCTGCTTTAATTGAGCTTAGAGATGATAGAGGATTTTTTTTCAAGATAAAATACAATGTTTAAGAAAACTGCAGAATAATCTCACCGAAAAAATTTAGGTAAAATAATCCCAAATAAAATACCAACCAAAATAATCACTGTAACAAAACAATACATACTATAACTAATTAGGGTTTAACCTAAAAATGCAAGAATGGTTGATAACAAGAAACTATTAATATACTCGTATCAGTAAGGTAATGAAGAAAAACTACCTGACCATCTCACTAGCTATGATGGATTTCAACAAAATTCTACACCTTTCTAAGAAAAAACTATATAAACTAAGAATTGAAGAACATACCTTAGAATGATAAAAATTATTTACATTACACTAATAAATAATGGTATATCTAATAGTGAAACACTAGAGGAATTCCCAATAAGCTCAGGGGCAAAACCCATATACCAGCTCTCACCATGCGATTCAGTATTTCTCTGGAACACCAGCCATGACAACATGATAAAATTAACTTTTTGCTATCAACTAAAAAGAAGAAGATAATATAAAAATATGTTTAGATTAGATGATTAGCAACGATTAAGAATATAAATGGTTGCAAAATAAATATTCAGAGGTAACTATATTCAAATGTACCAGAAACAATTGGTTAGAAAATTGTAACAGAAAAATTAAAATATAAAATACCTATAAATACTCATCAATCCCCTCTATTGAAACACATTTCAGGGATTTCCAATTTTTTTTTAATTTCAAACAATAATTTAATGGAAACATTTGGAGTTGTCTAAAAGTACACATATTTTTATCATTTTATAATAACCTTCCAAAATTAGTTTTAGTGCATGCATAGCTCTTTTGAATGGCACATGGCTGGATTTATTTTATTTCTCCAATCTCTTAGATCCTGATAAAATAGGTGAGTTTAGTAATTATATTCTATTGTAATTACTGGTACAATGGGGTTTTCTACATCATCTTTTTTTATGTCTTCTTTTTACTGTTTATTGTGTTTTTCTTATTTTCTGACATTTACTGGACTGGCCAAGTGTTAAGTTTTGTTTCCTCTACCTGAAGGAAAGATGTACATACTATTTCTTTTCTTTCAGTAAATACACAAACATTTAACATAAGTACTTGAAATAGTAAAAAGTCAATCTACCTCTATAGCTTCTTTCATTTGTAAGAATATTAGAATTATTTAAGAATAATCTTCCCCAACTCTCACCCTCCTGTTTAATGTTTGGCATTTCAGTTATATTAGTTTTTTTTTCTTTCTATCTTAGTCCTATTATTTACAATCAATATATATTTAGGTTGATTCACATTTGCTGTTTTTCATCTTAACTCTTTCTAGCTTCAATATCCTTCTTGCTGAAGTATCTTTTTAATGGTTCTTATGATAAGAATATGCCTGAAATAAATTTCCTTATCCTTACTAGAAAATTCCCTTATTTCACTTTCATTCTTAAATAAAGTCTAGCTTTGCTTGAAACTATAGGTGATTAGTTATTTTCCTTCTGTAATATGAAGACATCTTTCATAGTGTTTTGGAAATGACGGTGAAATATGTGCTGTAGGTCCATTTGGTATTGTCATTTTTTAAAAAAATTTTATTAAGGTATGATTGATATACACTCTTATGAAGGTTTCACATGAAAAAACAATGTGGTTACTACATTTACTCATATTATTAAGTCCCCAATCATACCCCAATGCAGTCACTGTCCATCAGTGTAGTAAGATGCCACAGATCCACTATGTGCCTTCTCTGTGCTACACTGTTCTCCCCGTGATCCCCACACCATGTGTACTAAACATAATATCCCTCAATCCCCATCTCCCTCCCTCCCGACCCACCCTCCCACACCCCTCCCCTTTGTTAACCACTAGTTCATTCTTGGAGTCTCTGAGTCTGTTGCTATTTTTGTTCCTTCAGTTTTGCTTCATTGTTATACTCCACAAATGAGGGAAATCATTTGGCACTTGTCTTTCTCCGCCTGGCTTATTTCACTGAGCATAATGTCCTCCAGCTCCATCCATGTTGTTGCTAATGGTAGGATTTGTTTCTTTCTTATGGCTGAATAGTACTCCATTGTGTATATGTACCACCTCTTCTGTATCCATTCATCTACTGATGGACACTTAGGTTGCTTCCATATCTTGGCTATTGTAAAAAGTGCTGCAATAACCATAGGGGTGCATATGTCTTTTTGTATCTGAGAAGTTGTATTCTTTGGATAAATTTCAAGGAGTGGGATTCCTGGGTCAAAGGTATTTCTATTGTTAGTTTTTTGAGGAACCTCCATACTGCTTTCCACAATGGTTGAACTAATTTACATTCCCACCAGCAGTGTAGGAGGGTTCTCCTTTCTCCGCATCCTTGCCAGCATTTGTTGTTCTTAGACTTTTTGATGCTGGCCATCCTTACTGGTGTGAGGTGGTATCTCATTGTGGTTTTAATTTGCATTTCCCTGATGATTAGTGATATGGAGCATCTTTTCATGCGTCTGTTGGACATTTGAATTTCTTCTTTGGAGAACTGTCTCTTCATATCTTCTTCCCCTTTGTTAATTGGGTTATTTGCTTTTTGGGTGTTTAGGCATGTAAGTTCTTTATATATTTTGGATTTTAATCCTTGTCAGATATGTCATTTACAGATATATTCTCCCATACTATAGGATGCCTTTTTGCTCTGTTGATGGGGTCCTTTGCCATTCAGAAACTTTTTAGTTTGATGTAGTCCCATGAGTTCATTTTTGCTTTTGTTTCCCTTGCTCAAGAGATGAGTTCAGGAAGAAGTTGCTCATGCTTATATTCAGGAGATGTTTGACTATGTTGCCTTTAAGACTTTTATGGTTTCATGACTTACATTCAGGTCTTCAATCCATTTTGAGTTTACTTTTGTGTATGGGGTTAAACAATAATCCAGTTTCATTCTCTTACATGTAGCTGTCCAGTTTTGCCAACACCAGCTGTTTAAGAGGCTGTCATTTCCCCATTGTATGTCATATATTAATTGACCATATATGGTTCGGTTTATATCAAGGCTCTCTAGTCTGTTCCATTGGTCTATGGTTCTGTTCTTGTGCCAGTACAAAATTGTTTTGATTACTGTGGCTTAGTAGCAGAGCTTGAAGTTGGGGAGCATAATCCCCCCAGCTTTTTTGTCCTTCTCAGAATCGCTTTGGCTATTCAAGTTCTTTTGTGGTTCCATAAAATTTTAGAACAATTCTCTAGTTCACTGAAGAATGCTGTTGGTATTTTGATAGGAATTGCATTGAATCTATAGATTTCTTTAGGCAGGATGGCCATTTTGACAATATTAATTCTTCCTATCCATGAGCACGGGATGAGCTTCCATTTATTGATATCTTCTTTAATTTCTCTCATGAGTGTCTTACAGTTTTCAGAGTATAGGTCTTTCACTTCCTTGGTTAGGTTTATTCCTAGGTATTTTATTCTTATTGATGCAATTGTGAATGGAATTGTTTTCCTGATTTCTCTCTCTGCTAGTTCATCATTAGTGTATAGGAATGCAACAGATTTCAGTCTATTAATTTTGTATCCTGAAAATTTGCTGAATTCAGTTATTAGATCTAGTAGTTTGGGAGTGGATTCTTTAGGATTTTTTATGTACAATATCATGTCATCTGCAAACAGAGACAGTTTAACTTCTTCCTTGCCAATCTCGATGCCTTTTATTTCTTTGTGTTGTCTGATTGCCATGACTAGGACCTCCAGTACTGTGTTGAATAGAAGTGGGGAAAGTGGGCATCCTTGTCTTGTTCCCAATCTCAAAGGAAAAGCTTTCAGCTTCTTGCTGTTAAGTATAATGTTGGCTGTGGGTTTGTCATATGTAGCCTTTATTATGTTGAGATACTTGCACTCTATACCCATTTTGTTGAGAGTTTTTATCATGAATGGATGTTGAATTTTGTCAAATGCTTTTTCAGCATCTGTGGAGATGATCATGTGGTTTTTGTCCTTTTTGTTGATGTGGTGGATGATGTTGATGGATTTTCGAATGTTGTACCATCCTTGCATCCCTGGGATGAATCCCACTTGATCATGATGGATGATCTTTTTGATGTATTTTTTAATTTGGTTTGCTAATATTTTGTTGAGTATTTCTGCATCTATGTTCATCAGGGATATTGGTCTACAATTTTCTTTTTTTTGTGGTGTCTTTGCCTGGTTTTGGTATTAAAGTGATGCTGGCCTCATAGAATGAATTTGGAAGTATTCCCTCTTCTTCTACTCTTTGGAAAACTTTAAGGAGGATGGGTATTGGGCCTCCACTAAATGTTTTATAAAATTCAACAGTGAAGTCATCTGGTCCAAGGATTTTGTTCTTAGGTAGGTTTTTGATTACTAATTCAATTTCATTGTTGGTAAATGGTCTTTTCAGATTTTCTGTTTTTTCCTTGGTCAGTCTTGGAAGGGTGTATTTTTCTAGAAAGTTGTCCATTTCTTCTAGGTTATCCAGTTTGTTAGCATATAATTTTTCATAGTATTCTCTCATAATTCTTTGTATTTATGTGGTGTCTGTAGTGATTTTTCCTTTCTCATTTTTGATTAGGTTTATGTGTGTAGACTCTTTTATTTTTTTTTTATAAGTCTGGCTAGGGGTTTATCTATTTTGTTTGTTTTCTCAAAGAACCAGCTCTTGCTTTCATTGATTCTTTCTTTTGTTTTTTTCTTCTTGATTTTATTTACTTCTGCTCTAATCTTTATTATGTCCCTCCTTCTTCTGACTTTGGGTCTCATTTATTCTTCTTTTTCTAGTTTCATTAATTGTGAGTTTAGACTGTTCATATGGTATTGTTCTTCTTTTCTGAGGTAGGCCTGTATTGCAATATACTTTCCTCTTAGCACAGCCTTGGCTGCGTCCCACAGATTTTGCAGTTTTGAATTATTGTTGTCATTTGTCTCCATATATTGCTTGATCTCTGTTTTTATTTCATCATTGATCCATTGGTTATTTAGGAGCATGTTTGTAAGCCTCCATGTGTTTGTGGGATTTTTCATTTTCTTTGGTTAATTTATTTCTAGTTTCCTTCCTTTGTGGTCCGAGTAACTGATTGGTACAATTTCAATTTTTTTAATTTACTGAGTCTCTTTTTTGTGGCCTAGTATATGATCTATTCTTGAAAATGTTCCATGTGCACTTGAGAAGAATGTGTATTCTGTCTCTTTTGGGTGTAGAGTTCTGTAGATGTCTGTTAGGTCCATCAGTTAATGTGTTGTTCAGTGCCTCTTTCTCCTTACTTATAATCTGTCTGGTTGATCTGTCCTTCAGAGTAGGTGGAGTGTTGATGTCTCCTAGAATGAATTCATCGCATTCTATTATCCCTTTTAATTCAGTTAACATTTGTTTCACGTATGTACGTGCTCCTCTGTTGGGTGCATAGATATTTATAATGGTTATATCCTCTTGTTGGATTGACCCCTTATCATTATGGAATGTCCTTCTTTGTCTCTTGTGACTTTCTTTGTTTTGAAGTCCATTTTGACTGATACAAGTATTACAACTCCTGCTTTTTTCTATTAGTTGCATGAAATATCTTTTTCCATCCCTTCACTTTTAGTCTGTGTATGTCTTTGAGTTTAAAGTGAGTCTCTTGTAGGAAGCATATAGATGGGTCATGTTTTTTTATCCATTCAGTGATCTATATGTCTTTTTGATTGGTGCATTCAGTCCATTTACATTTGGGGTGGTTATGTACTTATTGCCATTGCAGACTTTAGATTCGTGGTTACCAAAGGTTCAAGGTTAACTTCCTTACTATCTAAGAGTCTAACTTAACTCACTTAATATGCTATTACAAACACAATCTAAAGGTTCTTTTCTATTTCTCCTTCTTTTTCTTCCTACTTCATTCTTTATATATTAGGTACCAAATTCTGTACTTTTTGTCTATCCCTTGATTGACTTTGAGGATAGTTAATTTAATTTTGCATTTGCTTCATAATTAGTTGTTCTACTTTCTTTACTGTGGTTTTATCACCTCTGGTGACAGCTATTCAACCTTAGGAACACTTCCATCTATAGCAGTCCCTCCAAAATAGACTGTAGAGATGCTTTGTGGGAGGTAAATTCTCTCAGCTTTTGCTTCTCTGGAAATCATTTAATCCCTCCTTCAAATTTAAATGATAATCTTGCCAGATAAAGGATTCCTGGTTCCAGGCCCTTCTGTTTCATTGCATTAAATACATCATGCCACTCCCTTCTGGCCTGTAAGGTTTCTGCTGAGAAGTCTGATGTTAGTCTGATGGGCTTTCCTTTGTATGTGATCTTATTTCTCTCTCTGGTTGCTTTTAATAGTCTGTCTTTATCCTTGATCTTTGCCATTTTAATTACTGTATGTCTTGGTGTTATCCTCCTTGGGTCCCTTGTGTTGGGAGATCTGTGGACCTCCATGGCCTGAGAGACTATCTCCTTCCCCAGATTGGGGAAGTTTTCAGCAACTACCTCCTCAAAGACACTTTGTATCCCTTTCTCTCTCTCTTCTTCTTCTGCTACCACTATAATGTGAATATTGTTCCGTTTGGATTGGTCACACAGTTCTCTCAATATTCTTTCATTCTTAGAGATCCTTTTTTCTCTCTGTGCCTCAGCTTCTTTGTATTCCTCTTCTCCAGTTTCTATTTCATTTATCATCTCCTCCACCATATCTAATGAGTTTTTAATAACCTCCATTGTGCTCATCAATGACTGGATCTCCAACTGGAATTCATTCCTGAGTTCTTGAATATCTTTCTGTACCTCCATGAGCATGTTAATGATTTTTATTTTGAACTCCCTTTCAGGAAGAGTCCTGAGGTCCATGTCATCTTTCTCAGGAGTTATATTAATTTTACTTTGAACCAGGTTCCTTTGCCATTTCATATTTGTATATGGGGCCCTCTAGTGTCCAGAAGCTCTACTCTCTGGAGCTGCTCAGCCCCTGAAGCAATGTTGGAGGTTACAGGGGAGTGGTATTGGTGCCTGGGGGAAGGAAAGTTCCTTCTTCCTGGCCGCTCTGCCTGTCTCCACTGCCTGAACCAGTGGGCCGAGCACACAGGTATAAACCTCTATGCTTTGTGTTTGTAGTTGCTGTAGACCAATTTTTCCTCTGGCTGGCCTAATGCCAGAGTAGGATTTTCCATTTTGCGAGCCAGGTGGGGCTGGCTGGGAGAAAGGCGCAGTAGGATGCATATCACAGAGGGTCCTTGGAGCTGTGTAGCCAGCCAGGGAGCTGGAGCACCTGGAAATCGTGAAAGCTCCCAGCCTGCTGGGAAGCCTGCACCCAGACAATTTTGTCTACCTGTCCTTTCTCCTGAGCAGTAAACTGTGCAATCCTTGCCCCTTTAGCAGCCCTCCTACTAAGGGCTTCCTTGTTAGGAAGTCTCTTAGACTGCCCACCTTCCTTTTGTCCTAGAGCAGCTGAATATGGATCTCTGCTTTCCACAAGCCACTGGAATCCCAGTCTCTCCAGGAATTCTGCCTGTCTTAGCTTTCCAATCCCCTAATCACATGAGTATCATGAAAGCACCATGAAATGTAGGTTTGTGCTCCCAGAGCAGATCTCCGGAGTTAGGTATTCAGCAGTAGCAGGCCTCCACTCTCTCCCTGCTCCATTTCTCTTCCTCCCGCCAGTGAGCTGGGGTGGGAGAGGGGCTTGGGTCCCACCGGGCCACAGCTTTGGTACATTACCCTGTCCTGTGAGGTCTGCTCTTTTCTCCAGGTGTATGCAGTCTGACGCAGTCCTCTTTCCTGTTGCTCTTTCAGGATTAGTTGTATTAATTATATTTTCATATTATATGTGGTTTTAAGAGGAAGCCTCTGTCTCACCTCTCACACCACCATCATTAATCCTCTAATCACCATTTGATTTGGTATTGTCTTATAAAAACAATTGAACTCCTCTTTCAGGAAGTGTATTTTTTTTATCTTCAGTGTTTTGTAATTTCACTATAATTCAACTAAGTATAAATGTTCATACTCATTTTGTTTAAGACTTAGAGAGCTCAGCCAATCTGAAAATTTAGACATTCATCAATATAGGAAATTTCTCAGTGCTGTGTTACCCCTCCCCTGCTCTCTGTTTTCTTTCATTTGAAACATCTAGACCTTATTTTGTTCTCCATATCTCCTCAAACTTCCTTTCCATGCCCATATAAGTCTGTATTATCCCAGAGGATTTCCTATCCTCTGTTTTCCTATTAGTATATTCACTCTTCAACCACATCCAATATACTTATCAACTATCAACTGATTGAAAGAAGTTTTTTTTTAACTTAAATAATTTTGTGGGTCTTTTTAGACTGTGTTTGGTAACCTTTCAACAGTGTCTCTTCCTATATCATACTGTACCATTCTTATAGTATTTATTTCCTTTGAACATTTTAAAATTCATTTATTTTAAATTCTCTCTTAAATTACTTCATTATCAAAAGCTTTCTTCTATTTGGTGTGCCTGCTGACTCTCTCCCAGTATTTTATTTCACTTGTGGTTGATAAATTTTTTAACATAAGTTCATCCTCATTAGGGGTTATATTCTGTGAGAGTTCTATTTTTCCTGGATTGTAAAAATATCTCTTCAGAAATATTTGCCTCTAATAGGCATCTTTCCTAGACTACCTGGAGGTATAGATTGTGGAATATGAATTCAGACCTCATAGAATGAGGAAAGGACTGAGATTATCATTCTTTTAAAGCCATTTTTTCTGTCCATGCCCTTAGGCATGCTGTAAGTTTTTGTGAAGTTTTCCTGAATTGTTAAGAGTTCGCATAGTTTCCATTTCATGAATGATCAGACTTCACGATCCCAGTTTTATGTAGTAGTTCATTTATAATCCCCAGCACAGTCTCTTCCTTTTACAGTGGGTAGTAGTCCTCAGGCCCTAGCTAGTAAGACCCATGAGCCCTTGGGCTCCAGCTTCCATTCATCAGTCCAGCTTGGAGTTCCTTCTTTATTTGGAGATTTTTTTACCTTGTTTATATCTTGAGCTCAGCTGTATATTTGTATTTGCTGTGATATTTTAAATGGTACTTCTATATATTCGAAATGGGAAAGATTTTCTGGGTCAGCTCAGTCCAGTTATTTAATGGAAATCAACTTTGTAACTACATGAAATAGTCTAACTGTCAATTTACTTTTAGTCTTCTATGCAAAATGATTTCCTTGAGGGAAAGAACTATATACTATTCATCTGTGTTTCTATTTGTTCAACAAATGAATTTATCTGCTATGTCCTCATCTTACTTTTGCCATTTTCTGGTATTTCTGAATTTTGCTGGCTGCTAATAGAGTTTTTACAACATTTGGTTGCTACAACACAAACATATGAAACCTCAGTGACCTTTAGTGTTTGGTTGGGTTTAATGAAGCTTTGTCTGAATGATGGTTTGAAATCCAGATGTAGAAAGCAGGCTTTCCCTGTTGCCATTATTAGGAGGAAATGAAAACAGAAGCATAATTATAATGTATGTCTTTAGTAAAGCTGACACCTGGGATTGGAGGTAGGCTTATTTTTATTGAAAATGTTAAATAGTTGCTTCAAAAGTTCAATGAATCAATTAACATTTCATTGTATTTAAGCCTGCATTTTTGGGGAAAGAAATTTGGAAGTGCTTTGTAACTACTCTATTCTTAAAATGGAGCAATATAATTTTGTTAAATGTTTTCAGCAAGTCTCAAACCAACAGAATGATGTTTTAAATATGCACACACACACACACACACACATATATATATATATATACACACACATACACACATACACTTAGATATTAAGCAGCAATGTGTCTTTTCCAAGAAGTTAGTGGAATTAGTACCATTTCCAAGAAACTACTCTCTTTATTTCTATTATAATAATTAAATCAAAATTTCTTATCCTTTTCTTAATCCACACCCCTTACAATGCTTTCTCAGTTCTCGGCAGGTTCCCATCAGCTAAGTAAATTTCATAGAGCTTTCCTTTCTATAGGCTGTTTTAAGCAACCCTATATATTAAAAATGTTATAAGTTATGTCTCTGCATCTCAGAATGGTTTTTACAGTTATTGAATTAACAGCTATTGAAATAAACATGGCCTGCTTCATTTATACCAGATCAGGACTTATCATAAAAGAAATTTCAGTTTCTATCCATTAGTAAAACTTCTTTCAGTAAGAACAGATAAATCTCTAGATCCCAACAAGATCTTCACAATTTCTATTCTAACCAGGTAAGAACTAATCTATCTCAGGAATTGGTAAACAATGACTAGCAAGACAAATCTAGTCCATGGCCTGCTGTTAAAATTAGTTTTATTAAAACACAGACATGCCTATTTATTTCTGTAATAACTACAGCTTCTTCCTGGCTGTATCAGCAGACTTAAGAAGCTGCAAATTTTTCAACAGAGACTGTTTAGCTCATAAAAATGAAAATATTTACTATCTGGCTCTTCAGATAGGAAAGTTTGCGGACTCTTGTTTTAGCTCACTTAGGGCTGCATCAGAGTCATTAGCTAATTAATGCATAAGGGGCTTTATCACTGGCTTTATAATTTTAGAGCCAAATATCAGCAAGCTACTTGAACAGATAAGGTGGTAGTATTTTTGTTCAAAATATTTGCTGTATCTTGTTGGGAGAAGAAGTATATTTCCTGGCTCTTTTAACATGAGGTCTGACCATATAACTTCTTTGCCCAATGGACTGTGAATTGAATAATGCGTTTCACCTCCAGAAGAAGCTTTAAAATCCAATGCATGACTTGCCATGAACTTTTTTCCATCTGGAAGGAGACTGGTGATGTCTTAGAGGTTGTTCTGACAGCCTGAACCCTTACTGAAGGTAACACGGAATAGAGCTGCAGCCAACCCCTAGTGTTCATCAGCATGAGTGAGAAATAAAGCTTTATTATGTGAAAGCCACTGAGGCTTTGGGGTTGTTCCTCTCTGTGCAACAACTAAATGCAAGCTGACTAGTAGAAAGCTCTTTGAAGAAAGACGTTTTAATTGGCTCACTGAGAGATCAGAAAGCCAGGGTGACGATAAAAAAAGCAAAGTTGGCAACAAGTAAATTAATGATTTTTTCTGTATGAACCCAAATGAAATACAACATAAAACTGTTTCTTCTCAATGAGGCAGTATCACATTTGGTAAAGAATATCAGGATCAGTTATACAGAGAACCCAACTGAAACACACACACACGCACACACAGAATGAAGGCAAAAATAAAAACAAGAATCACTAAGGTTCAACAGTGCAAAGTTACAGATAAACCAAATTGGTTGCATGGCTATCACCCACAAGCAATAAAGAAATACCTGTTTGATTCTGTTATTTAACCAGCCAGGGAGGTATCTAGTTTATTTCTCACTGTAGTATACTTGCATCTGAAGAGAAAACTAGTTTTTCAGAGCTATTATAATTTTTTTCTAAGAAAAGGAGAGCATCCTTGGACCAAGTGTCATAGCTGACTTACTTAAAACCAAACAGGAAACACTCAAAAAATAAATTTACTACATCTGACAAATTGATTAAAAAAACTTTTTTAGGCATAGGGCAAAACTAGGCAACTCAGACAAAACAAAATGCAACAAATAGAAAAATACTAGACTTAGAAAAGGAACATACATATAAAGATAGAATTGTAGATTTTTACTGAAGCAGCAACATGGATGATGGAAATCAGTGAAGGACATGTTGTGAAAAGCTAAATTGTAACACGTTTGTGTGTGTTATGATGCAACCCTCTGGAACACAAATCTGCACCATGCAGCAAGAGCCACAGCTACGTGGATACTGGCAATTACATTATAGGGACTTTAAAACATACTTTGTTTTCCCAAATGAAAATAAAATATAGGCATCATGAAATATTGAGACTAATGATTAAACTGAAGAAAATGCTAACAATGATCTGTGATCCCAGCACTAAGGGGTATTCAGTACTGTTAATCTGTTAATAATATGAAGTTTTTGCTTCTATCTCTCCATTTCTTTGGTTTGCTCTTTCTCACATTAGCTCTTTTCCTGCCTTTTCTCTTTCCTCTCTTTCTATTTGTTTTTTACTTATATAACATTATATTATCAGCATTAACTCGAGTTGTAATTTGTTCTTCAAAAAAATATGACTTATTGTCAACATATTTCATCATATTACAATATTTAACTAGCTCAGTAGTCATCACTTATTTTGTTATATCCAAATTTTGGTAATTATAAATAACTGGCCAAATAAACAAGTCTCTGTTCCTATGTCTACTGAAAATACACTTTTAAAAGTGAAAATACTGTGTCAAATGGTCTAAATGTGTACTGATACCATGACAGATCCAGCTATGCACACAACGATACATAACCCATGTAGTTGTAAAATCTATCAGTAGAAAACGTGACAAAGTAAAAATGACTCCTCCCATTTCCTCAGATGCCTTTGTTTCTACGTTATCCAGTCATACTCTCCCAAGATCACTGTTTTGAATAGGTTCTTATGTATTATCAGAACTTCGACATATACACACACACAGAATGATATAGAATCCATCTTTGACACGTCTTCACATCAGAAGAAAATGGGTCTACTTTATTCTTTTTAATGCTTCCATGGTTGCATAACTTAGGGCTGCAGGATTATCACATTGATGCAACCCACTCACACTACTGAACAGTAAGTTCTTCATTTCCCACCCTCCTCTCCCAAGGTTTTCACCTGTAAAGTTTATGTTTGAATGAAATTGTCAAGACAAAGAATGCACACAATTGACAGTATTTGCCAAATGTTTTCCACTAAGGTTGCCCAAATGGGAAACCGAAGACCATGTCCAGAGATTGACTAGGACTCAACAGGACTCAGCATACGTTATACTCAAGGCTGGGCTTTATTACAGTGCCCTGGGAAGGGCACACGGCTAGATCGTAAGGGTGAAACGGGCAGGCAGAGTCTGGAAGAGCCCACGTGCAAGCTTCCTTACACTCACCCACCTCAGGAGGAGTCACACAGAACACACTCATCCACCAGCAATGGGGCGGGTGATCTTTTTCCCCAGCTAAAGCCCATAAGAAGCAGCATTCAAAGTTTTCATTGGAGGCTCTTCACATAGGCACTCTCTCTCTTTCCTGGCCAGAAGGAAAGCGAGTATCCAATATAAATCACATTGTTGCATAAATGGTCTAGGCACATTTGTTAGGAAAAAGTTGAAAAATCCTGCCGAAACCCACATTCTTAGCTGCCTCCTTTGTGAGCAGGCCTCAGTCTCGTGTCTGTTATGCTAACGCTTTCTGCCCAGAAACACACCCAGGAATATTTATTTCCTGTTTCCCTGAATTTTGGCAGACAAATGATCTTGTCATACTGCTGCTTTTTTTTTTCTTTTAGCATCAAGGAGAGGACAGGCAGGCTGATAGGTAAAATTAACATTTCATTTAATTTTTGTCTCTTTAATCATGACTGAAGTTGTGTGGGTCTGTATCTACTTGGTCTTTCTCTTTGAAGTGCCTTGTCAAAGCATTTATTAGACTAATTTGTCTGAAGAAAACTAGCTCTTTCCTGTTATAACTACAATTTTTTAAATCAATTTGCTATTGGTCTTTTAACTTCAGGGTGTTTCTGACAACTCTAATATTAATTTATTTTAATATAATGAAATGTTTTAATCCTTCTTTTATAATTTTCAGGTTATATGTTATATTTAGGAAGGTCATCCACAGTCTCCAAAAAATAACATATTTTGTAATAATGCACTTCCATTTCCTTCCAGTGCTTGTACAGATTTCTTTCTTTACATTTATTTCATGCATCTTCAGTTTATAGTGTCATGATGATCTATGCTTATTTCCCTTTTAGGTTTTTAAACTATTTAGCCAGTTCTCTCTATGGCATGAATTAAACTAATATTATTTTTCACCAACCTGAAAATTGCAAGAGGCTATGCATGGGCACTCATTTCCTTCCTAGTGATTTGAATCCCTAGTCTAATACCAACAACATGATACTGTAGTTCCTCTAGAAGAAGCAGGGTACGTTAAAAACATCTGGAGAAGTGAGATGGACGAAGATGCACAATGTGTAAGTGGGAAGATGAATGCTGCTAGGAATTCACATGTATTATAAAACCATTGGAAGTTTCACAATACATTTAAGCATTTTTGTTATACACGTTTATTCTTTCAGATAAACTTCCTCATCATGTCATCATATTAGATAAATTTCTGATTCTTTGAACAGATATTTAATTTATTAATACAGTTTTTCTAATTAATACCTTTATGTGATTGTCTCCAATATTTTGGGCTTCATTCTTCTATTATACCATCAGAAGAAATTTCAGAACTTATTTTATTAAGAGCCCATTTATTTTTGAAAAAGTTATCCCTACATTTATTTTATTCTTACTGTGAAGGGATTTTTTTTCTCCTTTGTTATACTGGGTAATTAGGCTGTATCATAGAACACTCGTAGCTACTGATTCTTTCAAATTGATTTTTTTGCTTTCACCTATTTTGCTGTATTACTTTGTTGTTTCTAACCTTTCCTAGCTCATTTTCTCAGGGTTTCCTTGCAAATAACCATACAATATGCAATATACAAATATGAGAGTTTTGCCTCCTTAGCAGCATTTGTATTATCTTACATTGTTGCTCTATCTGATTACATTTTTTAGCATTACCAGAACAAATTTAAATAATATTGTTCATAAGGAGTCCTTTTTCTTCTGCTTGGCTTAAAGGTATTACCTACACTTTTCTCATTAAGTGGGGAGAAGAGTGTTGATAGGCGTGGTAAAAGAGACAGAAAAGGGCAAGGGAAAGGGGAGAGAGTCAAGAAAGCATCTACTGATTTCCATTTTGCTAAGATTTTTTACAAGCAATGAATGTTGAATTTGATTAAAGAATTTTATTCTAGAATGCAACTCTCTTGAGGACAAATGACATCTACTTACAGAGGCATTCACTGCCACTTTATCTGAAATGACACCACCAAATACTCCTTACCACATCTTTATAGTTACTCCAGAGCATGTGTCAAAAATCTACCAATGGCTGATAAATTTATTTTAAACAGGCTACTGTCTGTTTCTCCCTAGTGAGTGTTTGTTCTCCAAAGACCTTGTCTATTTTATGTCTAGTTCATAGCTACATTTTTCAAGTTAGAATAATAATTGACACATAGTAGATACTCAGATATTTCCTGCATTAAGGAGTAATGTATTTTACATTTTCTCATAGGTTTAATTACTAATGTCTATTTGGAATTTGCAATGACACTCCTGAACATATTGGCTCACTGTTCTTTAGGACACACTTACCTGCTTTCAGAGTTAGTCTAGTTTTATTTTTCAAAATGACATTTTAAGAATGATATTAAATAAACAGAGATCGATATCATCTCAATACTATAAATTGTTTAGAGAGTATAAAAGCTATTTTTCATCTAAACAGTTCGTGTAATTTACCTGGGCAAATATCTGAGCTCTTCAGTGTTGAGTAGAAATGGCTCTTTGATAACCTTTTTAAAATTCCTTATGATTTATCAGTCTGTTTAGCTTTTCTGTGTGTTCTTTATTTTTTTATCTGTTTTCTATGTGTTCTTTGTTTCCTAAAAATGCATATTTGATCTACATTTTCAATATTATTTGTGTAGGGTTGTGTAAATATGTTCAGTTACATATATAATTTTCTATATCTGTTAGTATTTGTCTTTTTTTCACTGTCTGAACATTATATGTAATTTTCTGATTTTCATTCTTAATTGTCTAGCTAAATATAAATGTTTTGAACATATATTTTAAAAATTTACTTGTGACAGTTTTCTTTTGTTTCTATTTTGATTGTTAATATCTATGTTTGTATTTCTGTTGTAAGTAGAAAATAGTACTTACAACTCATATACACCTAATATTTATATATTTTGTGATCCACTGATGTTTTATTTTTATGAAATATATGTGTGTATACACTACTGAGTAGCTGAAAAATTTTTCTGTTGTATTCCATTTTTAGAGGTTGATGTAATAATTAATCTTTTATTACATTTATATCCTATATTGTTACTATCACTAATTTTAGAATTTACACTAAGTAAATTTTCTAGATTCCAAATTAATAATGATTCTAGGACATACCATAAGTTTAATACAGCTTGTTAGTAATATTTAACATCCACATAAATATACACATAGATCATAAAAACATACTCTGATTTTAGAGTACTTAAGATATTAAAAATATTTATTTTTGGATTTAAGGCCTATAGTCATTCATATGATGAAAACATAGAGACTTTCTCAAATATATTTAAGGCCAAATTATTTAGAACAGCAAAACGATATTTAAATAAATGCCTAAAACTAGATAAACTTCTAAGTGAAGTATACTGAGTCTAAATCTATAAAAGCAATATAAAATAATTATGAACATATAATTATAAGGAGAATATTTACGAAAGAACATAAAATGAACAAGAAGAATACAAAATGATATCTGTATCACAGATAAACTCTCTAAAAGCATGCTTGCATATTTATAAACACTGGAAGGACATGCAGGAAAAATTATTTAAAGAGCACTTGAAATGTTCCCAATAATGAGATTGGAGGGGATTTTACTTTTTTTCATATCCCCAGACCAAGTTTTATTATAAGTGTATTTGTGCAATAAATAAATAAAAATAAAGGAAAATGTAGCAAATTTAGAGATCTAAAGAAAGCAGCAAAAGCCCATCCTGAGGATCCTCCTCTACCCTGAGTGGAGGTAAAAGGAGACTTGTTTCAAGTGGCCATCCGCCCACCTCCTACCTGCGACATGCAGGCATCCACGGGTAATCTGACCTAAGCTGTGTGTACAAGTGACATCGAAAACATGTCATTCCATCGGACTGGAATCATCTGCACAGCTATCCATTTTCAGCAGGCTAACATGTATCCTTGCAAAGTTGCAAAATATCCTAAATAACAGTAAATAGCAAGTCCAAAAGTAAGCAAGAGAATTGGATAATTCTCAGTAATCCATTCTACGTTTCAGATAATTTTTCTTAACAATCTGAACTTCTGAAGAGTTACCAATCCTTCACCTGTATAATGTCCCAACTATAAACATGCCCACATCTGGTACAAAACGAGTAGAGTTTTCACGCCTGACTTGATTCTAAGAATCTGGAAGTTCAGTTTCATAGCCTTTGCCCAGTCAGCGAGTGCAGAGTGACACAGAATTCCATCCTTCCTCCAGGAAACACTTACGGATTGCCTACTATGCTCCAGGTGCTGTGTGTTATGCAGAAGAAAATTCAATTCTTCCTCTTTGGGACTGAGAGCCTTATTGAGAAAACAGATGTACAGCCAATTACAGTAGAATCTGACAAGTTTCTGCAGGATTCTGGGGGCCCCCCAGGGGGGCAGCAACTTGTGTCAGGGCTTCTGAGTTTTACCGGCCTGAATTCTACCATTCAAATCATGGTGTTTACTGCTGCACAAAGTAACCATAATATACTTTTATACCTCAATTCTAAGCTTGAAAACTTTAAAAAATGCATGACATAATTCCCTGACTTCTGAACCTAAGGATATAAAAATAACTTAAATTGATTAGGTGACTCTGGGTCATTATGCTAAATACACAATACCATCCTGGACTGTCACTCAGCAATGACCCAGAAACTAGTGAGTCATAAAGGACATATTTTCCGTACAATAAATAACCCAAGCATGCTATGTTTTTAAATTACTTTATCTGCTTTATATGGTTTTATGTCCCTTGCAGCACTGTCTGATATCACTTTAATATATGAAATACTCATCATAGTTACTCTATGTTTTATATAAAAATGATGTAAATATATGAACATTGGAGTGGTATTTTTCACATCATGATAAATTATATTGATGCTGCAATGCAAAAGATAAATTATTCTGTATTTAGTCTTCCCATCTGAAAAATGGGTGGAATGACACAGTAATGATGGGGTAGTAAACTCATAAAGAGATGAGAAAAGTCAAAAGAATCTTCTACAAGACAAAGTTTTGAGCATTATGAGCAAGAGAAATATTTTAGTTTTGTAAGGGATAATTGAATAGTTAATCTTGTTCCATATTACTTTGAAAAAGCTTTCAACACCTCATTGTGTTCAATTATACTCCTGATTGCTCAGATGGAGAAAATTTGGGAAAGCTGCAAGATGTTTAACTGTAAACTGCTGATGAAGTGCTTTCTCATTGTCCTTGTGTCCTAAAAGGGCCAGAACCTGGATCCCTTGAAGGGATCTGTAAATTTTAGTTATTATCTTTTTTAGTTTCCAGTATTTATGTCCAGTGGCTCTTGTCAAAAGATTCAACAGCCAGTGTGAATTAAGGAAGAAAGCCAGTGAGCCCTAAAGGCCCTCCCTTCACTCTGGCTATTACCTGAAGCAGGGGCAATGTTAGACTACCTGAGGATGATGGACATTTGTGCCCCATGAATTGATGTCTCTGCATTCATTTTTGTTTTGTTTTCCCCTTCAAAATGTGTGCCCTAGAAAGCTGAATATTCCATGTTTAAAGAGCAGTGATTTTCTGCAAAAGAATACCTGAAACAGAATTCCATTTCCTGAACCACTTACTTCCCTTCTGACATCCATAACATAACTGGAAATGAACCCATTTAGGAAAAAAACTACGGCAATGATGGTATTTGGAGTCACCCAATTCAGTCTGTATTATGAATACCAGCTTTAGGTCCACAGGGAGAATTTTTTCCTAGCAGGTAGGACATACACTAAAGATGTCTTTTGCTTTGTTTCTCAGAAAGATAAAGACTCAAGAGCAAGAGGAAAACCTAGGCCTTTGATTCATTCAACCCATAATTATTTCTTGTCAAATATGTAAATATAAAAAAGAGTTCTCATCTTCCCTGAATTGATAAACCAGCAAGAAAGACTGTGACCTTATACTTCAAAAGACACGAATAGACTTTTTCTCCAAAGAAGACATACAGATGGACAACAGACACAGGAAAAGATGCTCAACATCACTAATTATCAGGGAAGCGCAAATCAAAACCATAATGAGATATCACCTCACAGCAGTCAGGATGGCTGACATCAAAAAGACAAGAAATAACAAGTGTTGGTGAGGATGTGGAGAAAAGGAAATCCTCATGCGCTATTGTATGAAATAGGAATGAAAACTGGTGCCGCCACTATGGAAAGCAATTTGGAGGTTCCTCAGAAAATTAATAATGGAAATGTGATACAATCCAACAATTCCATTTCTAGGCCTATACCTGAAAATGGAAACACTAATTTGAGAAGATATAGGCACCCTTATGATTCTTGCAGCATTATTTACAAGAGTCAAGATAATATGGAAGCAAGTGTCCACTGACAGATGAATGGATGAAGATGATGTGAAACACACCACACACACACACACACACACACACACACACACTGGAACATTACTCAGCCTTAAAGAATAATGAAATCTTGCCCTGTGTGATAACATGGATGGAGAAGACCTAGGGGGGTATTATGCTAAGTAAAATAAGTCACATAGAGAAAGACAAATACTGTATGATTTCACTTACATGCAAAATCTAAAAAACAAAAACACAAGACAAACCAAAAACAGACTCTTACGTACAGAGGACAAATACTAGTTGCTAGAGGGAAGAGGCATGAGGGAATGGGTGACATAGGTGAAGGACATAATGAGGTACAAAATTCCAGTTATAAAATAAATAATTCATGGGGATGGAAAGTACAGCATAGGGAATATAGTCAATAGTATTGTATTAACTTTGTATGGTGACAGATGGTAACTAGACTTATCTTGGGAATCATTTCATAATGTGTATAAATGTTGAATCACTAGGCTGCATACAGAAACTAATATTATATTGTATGTCAATTATACTCAAAAGAAAAAGTAGAGATGCACACCTAATCAGACTCCTCTTACATATTTCTCAGTTTCTCTGTTGTCCATGGAGGTAGGTCGGGGCTTGTGTATGAGCCACAGGCTCTGGTTATGGTTGACAGCATGCACAGGGATCTCAAGATGTTCCTACTTTCTAGCAGAGCCAAAAGAATAGTTTCAAAGGCTTCCAGAACTGAATGTTTGTGTGGGGTAGGGGTGGGGATGTCCTCCCAGGGACTGGGATAACCCAAGATAAGTCAAAGGAAGTATCCTATGGCACAAACCAAAGCTAAAGTCCTATTGCGCCAGGCTGCTCCAAGCACACAGCTGTCCATCAGGGGTAGAGTCAGCAAGTGAATCATCTCTGACAGCCTTCCTGAAGCCATCTGCGCTTTCTGAAGCCCTGTGCTGGGAATTGGGGTCCTCTCAATGCCTCTTGAAGTGACAGGTGCCTAGGGCAAGTCATGGGAATAGATGGTGGCTGACATTCATATGTTACGCCTTAGCTACTTGTCACATATAAGAAGATTTAAAAAACATTTAAATAGTTTCTCTGGGCAGGGTAGGTATTTTGTCTACTGATGAGAACACAGTTGACAATGAATAAATATTTTATTAAATCAAATGTTTCAAAATCATTCTTGCCCTATTAGATATTTAGGAAATTTTGGATAGTAAATTCAAATACTCTTATCAAACCATTCTTATATGGGGAGCTCTCCAACAAACATTTGGACACAAAATCAACATAGTGAGACATTCATAGAATTTTTTGTTTCTCTTTAACAAGAGTCTGGGATGATTCCCCATCTTTTGTTTTTCTTCTTTTTTCTTTTCTTTCCTGAGCATGCAATTCTTCTTTAAATTTTCATTCCTACAGATTACAAATCTTGCAGAGAATTTGGTCACTAAATGCTTCACTCAACAGGAAACTCAAAAAACATGGAGGAGAAAATTAGTTCACCTTCAGGAAAATATTCTAACGACTTTAAAACAAAAATTCAGGACTTCACATTGACAAAAAAGTAGAGTTTCCTATCCTCTGAGCTTTATCTTTCTATTTCCAAGTTTTGGCCAGAGGGTCTTACCACAGAATTTGCTCTTTCAGTTCTGGAAGGTACTGTGTGGAGTGTTAACAGCAGGAGTCAACGTGGCTGTTACTGGTATCTTCCCACATGACCCCTGGTGTCCCACAGGGCAATCATTATTTTCTCTGTATGTCTGTCAGCTAGAAGACTGAAGGAGACGCAGTAGGTGATCAATTAACATCAGCTAAATAAATGAGTGTCACAATATAAAATCAATACACACTAATTCTGGAAATTTTGGAAAATACCTATGTGTATGTGTGTATGTACATAATGTCACTGTCCTAAATTAGCCACTGTTAACATTGCAGTGATGGTTTTTGAATGATTTTCTATGATATTTATTAAAGCTCCTGAAGAGTTCATAGTGATAAAATTCTGGTAAAGTTCATCAAGGCTGTCATGAGGACCTAAGAGAGGCAGTGACCTGTGATTGAAAGAGAGGCTGAGAGGATGCCATTAAGGGTGAATCTTTTCATATAAGCTTGAGCAAGCAACAGAATCATTTACTCCAGAAAATCACACTGAGGTGCCTTCAAGAACAGTTCAAAGGAAGAACAGATTATCTATAACTCCATGAAAAAAAAAAGCTATAGGTCTGTAAGTTTCTGTTTATGCCAGCTGACACATAGCACTTGACCCTTCCCATCCCATAATCTATGCATCTCCATTATTTCCCTTGATATGTCCCGGCCTCAAATTTAATTCTGCTTTGACTGACAGTGAGAGTTGTTCATCCTCCAATATTTACAGAAAACATCAATTTCCATAAGCCTAGATACTTATGAATTACATTAGAATTATTCCCGTGATATATGGGAAATGTACTGCTGACCTAGTTAGAATTCTTCCAAAAGTGCTTTGTAGTGCATTTGAGAAGTTTAACATGCAGGGCAGCCTGTTTAGAACAGGTTCTACTTAATTCATCATGGCCAGCTGCCGTGACAGGTACTTTAAGTTTGGGCCAAGCACAAGTTTATTCAATCCCACATACTCACGTCTGCCCTCCTAGAACATGTAGCAGGAGCTGTGGTTTACTTAGGTTCCTTCTCGTTGTCTGACCTCTCTTTGCTCACCATATGGCCATTTCTCATTCGTGATTATCATAGATCTATTTGAACCCTTCTCACAAAATCTGCAGTCCTTTTCTTTGTTCATCAAGATCCCCTCCATTCTTCAAATAAGGAGTTTCCAAATTTATAGTTTCTCACACTATCCACACCCTAACTAACCAGAACATAAATCTCAAAGTAATAAAGGAATTACATGAGAAAATATTATGTGCCAGCATATGAAAGTATTGGCCACAGAGTCAAAGCTCAAAAATATTAAAAAATAAAGAAGACAAAGAGGGAAAAAAATAACCTAAGTCAGTAATTCATTCAGCAAACATTCATTGCAAGCCTACTATGTGCCAGATACTTGGGTCAGGGCTGAAGTTACAAATAGTGAACAAACCGGATGGAGTCCCTGCTCTGAAGAATCTTATGGTCTACAGGTGAACAGAGATATTAACAAGCTACTTCAAGTTACATATAAAATGGCAAAAGTGGTATGTACGATTGTCAAAATATGTCAGTGCCATGAGAGCAACTGATTAGGGGATGTAGTGTAGGCAGTGGGTGTTGGAGCATTTCCCCAAGAAAAGAACAACTAAGCTAAGAACTAAAAGGGAGGAGCATGTATTAAAGCCACAGAGCGGCAAAGAGCACTGCATGTTTGAGAAATGAATGAAACCCGTGTGGATGGAACTGAGAGAGCGGGTATGAACACTGTGGACAATTAGCCTGCAGAAGTTAAGGAGGGCCCAGACAATGCTGAGGCTTTTGGGACTTCTTAAACTACAAGCAATGAGGACTTGTTGATTTAAATAGGATCAAACACTATAGATTCAGCCACATCATTCACCCACACCACCGTTTTCCTCACACTATTTTCTTGCTCATTGTCTACACATGATATTAATACACCTTTTATTTTGTGGATGCTTATAAAAGGAAATGCTCAAATAAAATTGGGATGGGCTATACTGGACATTCAGCTTGAAAGCATGATTCTGTGGATGGCTCAAATCCCTTGCTTTTCATTCCTCTTCCCAAAGATTTTTTTTTTTTCTTTTCATGGGGGCAGGGGACGCAATATTTTTCTATTGTTCTATTGGTCACTTTAGTACGCAGGGATGTTCTGCATTATCTCTTATTTGTGACAGCAATAACATGTCTCTGTACGCTGTCCCATGCCGGTAGCTAGCAGGTGGCCTTTGGAATCATTTCTGTTTCCCAGTTGATAACTATGGTAAAACAGCCTGTGACATTTACACAGGCATCCTGTCACATTCTCTGATTGTCATGGTCCTGGAGTTAGTGGGGAGGAAAAAATATTGAAACTTGTTTTCAAGTAGAGTTTGGAAAGATATAGGGAAAGGATAAAGCAATTGGCAGAACCCAAATTTAAATATGGCAACAAGAGCCTAAGAGAACGAGTAACAAATATGGGAAAGAGACACTGGCATGATAAAGCATGCAAAATCTCCACCATCTAGAGGCCCGATGCACTATGCTTGAGATTCATATATTTTAAAAAAGAAATTTTTGGAGGATGTTTCCCCCATTAGACAGATAAAACAAAAGGGCCTTAGAAGTTAGGAGGGAGACAATTGCACAGGTGTCCTGATGGAACGGGAGGGTTCAGTGCACCTGTGCAGACAGATACCTACAGTGAAGGAAGTCACGGGGGGGAAGGAAGCAGCGAGAGCTGGGCTGCCAGCAACTGACCGCATCCAGCACATAGGAAGAGACAATACTCCCTGTATTCCGCTGGGGCCTCCAGGAGAGATACAAGGAAAAGAAGGCACAAGGCTCTGCCCTCTTAAAGTGAAAGCTATTGATCTGGCATATGGGAAGGTGGTCTTTCCCTTAATTTCCTTGTGAGTACGATATCTGGGGCAGCCAAGTACCATCGTGACCATCTCTCCCTAGGCTCAGGGCATAATCAGAAAACGCTGTGTGTGTGCATGCGTGCGTGTGTGTACGGACATGGCCAACGTCATATCAAGAGTGGAGTTTCCTCATCTTGGAAAATGTGTAATGCTGAGAAGGAGAGGACTGCATATCACAAGATGTCAGGGTCCTACAAGAAAGTAGTAAAATCACCTGTGAATTGAGGATCGAGTCATATTTGTAAGCCCTCTCCCATATTTCCTTATAACATGTCTCTTTGCTTATTTTAATGTGAGGTACCAGTGATGGGAGAAGACATGCTGAACTGGAGGAGTGGGGCAAGGTAGAGGGAGGTGTGCTTTTTAAATCAGCTTTTACTCATTTGAACTGTGAGTGTAGAATGGCGTCACCCATGGCCATGTGGTCAGGAGGGGTCATGGGTCAATTAGGCTTCACCAAACTCTGTAAAGGCAGGCCTGTCTCTTTTCTCATGGAGTTATCCAGAGGCAAAAGTTTACTCCTTCAGCCCAATAATTAATTACGAAGTCATCACACATATTTCATTAGATTGCTTGCCTCTCAAAAATTCCTCTTAGAGGGCAGGGGCCATGTATAAGATAAGCATAACTCCATTTAGCACACACAAAAGGATACTTATTTTGTTATCTGTGTGATTATAAAGTTCTTTACTAGACACTGTAGTTAATTAAGGTAAATTCCTTTACCTTAAAGAAATGGAACTTAGACTTCATTTATTAAATAAATATTTAAAATGTTCTAAAGTAGTAAACAAAATTATTAAAATCTCCTTCCTCCTTCAGCTCACATTCCAGCATTTTCTGAGCTCTCTGGAGTGTTTACTATGTTCCAAACCACTGTTCAAAGCTCTAGACATGTCTAACATCTTAAAGATACAACTCTAGAAGGTAGGTATTGGTACCCTTTCCCTATAAATATGGAAAGATTAAGCAGAGGGAGTTCAATGGCCTGGCTGAAGGGCACAGAGCTCATCGGTGGTGATGCTGGAATTTGTAGCCAGGCAGTTTGGTGTCTAGTCCTTGCACTTGCCTACTTTCTTCTCTTTCTCTCCTCCTGTATATTGTTTTTCTATTACTGGTGCTTAGCCTGGTTCCCAGTAAAAAGCAAATGAATGCTAATGGAATACACCAGGCAAAGAATGAGGGTCATCCTGATGATGCTGAGAAGATACTGACGATAATGATTTATATTCATTGAGTAGCTGCCACACTGTGTTTCATGCATGCATTGTAAGCATCATCTCATGAAGTGTTCTCAGTTGCCACAGTGCTATTCTTTACCAGTTTCAATTAACTAGTGGTAAACCCAAGACTGAGAAAAAAAAAAAAAAAGTAAACTAATTATATACCATTACACATATGGTTAGTTATGGAACCAGACTTTGAGCCCTGGTCTCTCTAGCTGCAAGATCCATGGCATCCACTACAGCTAAGTCACCAGTTCTGGGACGACTCTGCTACCTTCTGGTGCAGGGACTTGAGCCTAATTATTTACAACTTGTTTTTGCACATGAATCTCTCTTCATAATATAAGGTTAAAATATACTCTGATAAGTGCAGTATATTAAAAACATAAAACTATGGAATAACAAAATAAAATTAGTCTGTATCTCTCCTTTCCTCTCTCTCTCTCAACACATACACACCTACCCACAGGATAGCAAGTTGAAAGTCATTATACCTCAACCATACATCCCAGTGGATCTAATGGAAAGGGTCCGAATGCAATTGAGATTAATATAGTAGGCACAATGGATAAAATACAATTTGTGATTTAAAATCCATAGAACTCTAAGGGCATTATGATTTATTCTATCCTAAATCCATTTCCCAATCCTAATATTCATGCCCACATGTTTTTAATGTGCTATTTAACCACACACTTTACGGGCATAAACATCACCATATGAGCTTTCAATTAGCATTGATTTTCATCCTGAAGAAGTGCCTATTGGAATGAAATGGTAGGAATGGCTGAGAACTGATGTATGCGGAGTTAAAGCGCTGCTAATTCAATTGCTTTATCTGATCCAAAGTCACTTAGATTATATTAAATTAGCCATCTGCTTGGCTTTCACCTTGGAATGTCTGCCAGATGCTGAATGTGTTCACAGAGTTCATTAGCGAACCCAACCTTAGCAGCAACTTCCTTGTGGCAACACTAGTGACCCCAAGTTTTCCTGAGAAGACATCATAGGAAAAAATGTGTAAGCTACCCTTAAATAAATGTTTTCAGAACAAAATGTTTAAAATTTATTATCAACTAAAAACATCGGAAGGGAGTTTAGGCCAAGTATTCCTACTAAATACTGATCCCTTACCCTTCTGTTTTGACAATCTTTGGTAATTTATAATACTCTAATATTAATTCAAATACCCATTTCCACGGATCTAGATAGTTATTAATTATATTAGAACCATTCATGTAATATACATCAAAAGGAATCTCCACACTTTTCACTTAATTTTTTTAAGTGAATTCCCATGAGTGGATGACACTTTTACCTCACTGAGTAATAATGGTACATTTTAGCCTAGTGATGGAAATATATATGTAAAAACTGATTTAATTGCCAGAGCAAACTATTAGAGATGCAGACTGCTATATTTTGAAGAAATTACAAGGAGGAACATTTGAGTTGGATCTTGAACACAATCAAATAACTACATATAACACATTCTACGTAGAGTGACCACTTAGTGAAGGAGATTTCAGCTGGGAAGGTAGGCATAGAATGTGGGGAACAGGGAAAAGATAATGGTGGGAAGGTCCTCAGAAGCCAGACTGTTAAGATCCTTAATTATTTTCTAGGAAATTTGGTCTTTAATTTGCATGCTATAAATGGGAAACTACTGAACAGTTTTAAGCAGATAAGTCAGGAAAGGGAGGGAAGGGAAGTGAAAGAGAAAGAGAAGAAGAAGGAAGGAAGGAAGGAAGGAAGGAAGGAAGGAAGGAAGGAAGGAAGGAAGGAAGGAAGGAAGGGAGGAAGGAAGGGAGGGAGGGAGGGAGGGAAGGAGGGAGGGAAAAAGAAGAAAGAAAGGAAAAAGGAAGGATGATGGAAGAAGGAAGACACAAAAATTGATGGAAAGTGCACAATCTATCCATACCTGAATACAGGCAAAATAAATTTTAACAATTTTGTAGGACTTGGCTTCTTGGCTTAGTTACTAATCTATCAATTTAGAAGGAGAAAGACAGAGGTGGGGGATAGTAGATAAAATTTAACAAAAATAAGAATACTATTAACAAGTTGCATTTCCTTTAGAGTTCTAAAATTTCCTTCCAGTACTTAACACCACTGAAACCTTAAACAGCCTTATGAAATACTTGGAGAATTATTATTATATCACCATCCTTATCCTCATTTCATAGTGAAGAAAATTAATACTTGGAAGTAAATATTAAAGAACCAGCTTATTTTCACAAAGCCCATGAGGGGGCACATTCAGGACCCAAATCTGAATCTCTTGGCTTCAAATTCTTAAGCTACAGAGGAAAAGTAAGATGAACTCTGAGCACTTTGTGACAGTGCAACAATTTTGGCCAGGTCATTTGATGTCTCACCTTAAGGGAGCAAGTGAGAGACTTGAAGCAGATGATCTCCCTTCCAGCTCTCAAAGTCTGCATTTCTATGAAATGTTCTTGAACTTGTGCAATTGTAAATGTCCCCTGGTATTAATGAATAGTTACCCAAACCTACAAAAATACTACTTTAAATTCAATTAATTTTCTAAAGAACTAAAGTTTATGTCTTGGAGCAAAGTATTTCATTTTGATTAATTATCATTCAATATTTATAAAAGTTCATGTTTCCACTAAGTTGGAGTACTAGCTCCCGTCATAGGCTATAATAAATGATAGACAATTATTATTTCAATTACCTAGCTCCTTTTTTTAAAAAGATGTTCCCATGTTCTACAGATTGGACAATGCTCACTCATTTTAATATAATGGATCCAGGTAACTTGTAGGCAGTCATTAATTTAGGAGTAGCACTGAATTCAGGATGCAAATACATTGAACGGTAATGTTCAGAACAGAATTTGACACCAACTTTCCTGAAAACAGATCGACTCTACACATTTCACTTGCTCATTTTTACTCCTAGATGTCATTTATTAGAACTGTTTTAGATGTATAGAAAAAATCAGATAGTGCAAATAGTTCCCATATGTTCCACAACCACAGTTAAAATATTACATAAGTGGGTCACCTTTGTCACAAATAGTCAACAAATATCGACACATTATTATTAACTAAAATCCATAGCTTACTCAGACTTCCTTAATTTTTACCTGATGCCCTTTTTCTGTTCCATGAGTCCACCTAGGACACCACTTAATATTTAGTTTTTATGTCTCCTTTGGCTCCTCATAATTGTGACAGTTTCTCAGTTTCTTTGTTTTTGATGACCTTGACAGTTCTGATATGTTGTAAGGTTCCCATTTGTATTTGTCTGATGTTTTTCTCCTGATTAGACTTGGGTTTTGGGTTTCAGGGAGGAACACAACACAGCTACAACACCACTGTTATCGTAGCGTATGAAGGGTACATACTATCAATGTGATTCATGAATGTTGGTGTTGACCTTGACCGTCTGCTGCTAAAATAATGTTTGTCAGGTTTCTCCACTGCAAAATTACTCGTTTTCCCCTTTTCACACTGTACTCATCAGAAGGAAGTCATTGTGCAAAGCCCCAAGTTAAAGGCTGGGGAGTTGGCTCCTTCTCTTTGATGGTGGAGTATCTACATAAAGTATTTGGAATTCTTTATAGATTTCTCTCTTCTCTATTTATTAGTGTATTCATACTATTTGTCTCCATATGGATTCATGGGTATTTATTTACTATGTTTGGCAATAATCTAGTGCTATTTCATTTATCTTTTTACTCAAATTGTTCCAACTTTGGCCATTTTAGAGCCTTTTAAGTTAACTTGCTTTATTTGAAGCACCATCAGTGTGTGTTCATGCGCTCTAGGAATAGCCTTCTAAATAGGGCTCATTGGAGGAACATAATAGGGAGGAAAATCAAGTCCTCACTTCAAAAGATACAAATTGACATTTGACCAACTTAAATATCTAATTAAATAAACAAACATGATATAAATATTAGGAGTCCTTATATAAAATAATTCAAAAGTACCTAAATAAAAGCCAACATTTAAGTCAGTGATAAACATGAGGTTGAAATATTTAATATCATGGGTATTATTATATTACATTTCAAAGTTATTGAAAATTAGATAAAAAATCAGTATTTACACAAACATAACTTCATAGAGAAAAAATTTAAATAAATCCAATAATAGTACTAGACTTGATGAGATAACTGAGTTGAATACAAGACAAATCCTTAGTAACTTTCCTATCCATCAGTAATGGACAAGATAAAATTAAAAATTCCATTCACTTTCAAAATCAAAGCATGATATAAACTTATTTTGATGTACATGAATTTTTGTTATCAATATAACTAGGCTTTTCTTTCTAGCTGTATGGTAGACCAGATACCCTGAATGGCATTATCGAAAAAAATCAATCAATAAATAAAATAAAAATACTAATTAAAACAGAAAGTAATCATTAAGATTAAGGACACATTTTTGACCCAATACAAATTGAAGATATAAGCAGAGGCCAAAGTCAAACACAAAGCAAAATCTAGAACTTTGGTAGACAAATAGTATCTCCAAATAGCTTTTACTCTGAGGATTATGACAACCTCTGGAGATCTTGGGCCTCCAAAATTCCAGCTACACAAATTTCTTGGATAGCAAATAAGGCCTAAGGCCTTCCAAGATAGCATCTATAAGGAAATCCTCACATAAACCTGGGTTCATGTTGTACACCCTTGTATGATAGAAGATAAGGCCTAGGGCCATCCAAGACAGTGTCTATAAGGAAAGCCTGACATAAACCTGAGTTCATGTTGTACATCCTTAGTGTAAGTATAAACAAAACCTAAACCTACTACTCATTAAGGGAACAGCAAGGAAAATTTATGTCTAGGAGGTGAGGCTAGATGTAGAGGGGGAATCTTCACTAAGAAGTCTAAAAAGCACTGATTTTATATAGCTGAAGAGAGAATTAGTAAAACAGAAAACACAGTTGATGAAATTATGTACAATGCAGCCTAGTGAAGCTGATAGGGCAAACAGGAAGCCAAGAACAAGAGGTATAAAAAAATGTCTGCTGTAAGTTCCTGAAGAAGACAGTGGTAAAGAGGAAATATATAAAGAAACTACATTAAAATTAAGAACTTCTGTCCATCAAAGATACCATTAACAATATTTAGAAAAAAAATGTCTGAAGACACAACCAGGCATGCACACACACACACAAAAAAAAAGACAGACAGAAAAATAAATAAGTGATCAATAGGCATACAACAAAGTGTTCAGCCTCCTTAGACATCAGAGAAACACAAATTAAAACCATAATGAGATATAACTATACACCCACCATTTTGTTTTTATAACTATCATGCTGAGAGGTAGAAAGAATTAGAAACATCTGAAACTCTCATACTTTACTCTGGCAGGATGAATTTTTTCACCACTTTGAAAGTGATAATACCTTTATAAGTTGAGCATATTCATAGACCATGATCTCACACTTTCGTTTATAGGTATACCAACAGAAATGCATACATATGTTCCTCAGAAATTTTGGATAGGTATGTTTATTGTAGCATTTTTCCTAATACATGAAACTGGAAACAAGTCAAATATCCATCAACATAGGTGAATCTATTACTAGAACAGAATAATATATAGACCATATATACCACTTAGTAATAATCTCCCTATCACCAATATACAATTGAACAGAAGAAACCAGACACAAAATAAATTGTACAATATGAATATAATTATAAAGCTCAAAATAGTCAAAACTAACAGGCTACTAGAAATAAAGATAGTGAGTACTTTTGCATGTGAGGAATAATGAAGGCAAAATCACAGGGGGAAGGTTTGAGGGTAAAAAGAGGAAAGTGCTTATTTATAATAGCAAGAAAAGTACAACATACTTAGAAATCATACTAACAGAAGTTGTATCAATTCTTTGAGGAAAAAAATTACAAACTCTTTTGAAGATATTAAAAAACACCTAAATAAAGTAAGAGATGTACTCTGTAATAGGATGAGAGGATTAAATATCATGAGGATATAAATTTTCCCCTGTATCTACTTTTAACTTCAATGAAATTCCAAAGCAAATTTCTACAGAATTATACATGGAATGACAAAGTGATTCTAAAATTTTTATGAAAACCCAAGAGATGAAAAAGAGCAAGTCATGCCTAAAAGACAACAAGATGGGGTGACTTGCCCTAACAGAAACCAAGACTTATCATAAACTATAGTAATTAAAATTCATGCACATTGCAAATGTGATTTAGTGATGGCTGGCCCCTCATTCAGTGGAGAAAAGACAGGCTACCTAATTGTGCTTCAATAATTGGTTACCCATGGAAAATCATTTCTATCCCTCCCTCTCATCCTACCAAAAACAATTCTGAGTAGATTAAAAACTTACATGGAAAGAGCAACATTGTAAAACTTTTAAGAAACAACAGACACAGACGGGTTCATGATTTCCTGATAGAAGATACTTCAAGCAACATGCAAAAGGCACCAACATTAAAAGAAAGTATCACATATAAGTACCACATATTAAGTTCTCTTGCCATATAGTGAATGAAGGGCAAGCTTTACACTGGGAAAGAAATGTGTACATTGGATAATAAAGCAATTATTAAAGTCCTATATTAAATAAACATCCACAAAACAATGAAAAAGTCAAACGTTCCCAGAGAAACATGGGTAAAGGCATGAGGAGGAGAGAAAAAAAAGAATGATCCAAACATGTGGAAATAGTCTGTCCCTTACTGACAATGAGAAATATTTAAATTAAAAGCATGATACATGGTTAAAAAAGAAAATCAAGTACCATTCCAAACCCATCTGACTGGCAAACACCCAAAAGTCAAATAGTAACAGATGTTGTAGAAATTCTGAAGCAAAACTCATCCAGATATTGCAATCAGACACTGGCAAAAGTACTTTTGGAAAACAGTATAATGTTAGAGAGTGAAGCTGATCTCGTGCACATCCAGCCAATCCAATTCTAGGTGTGCACCAAAGAAATTCTGGGTCATGTGTGGCATGAGACACTACAGGAGTATTCACACTAACATTTTTCATAATGAAAAAAAAGGAAAAATCCAAATGTCTACCAATCATAAAATGTAAAAATAAATTCTAGTACATCCTTACAGCAGTAAAAATGTGAACTACACTTTAACTATACAAGGACTTCACCACATAGATGAATAACTGAAATAGAGTCTTGTGGCCAAGAGGCAAATCAAAGAAGCATCCTACCTTAAGTCGTAGAAGCAGATGATAGACGATCTTCAGTAAAAGCATGAAGCTGATGAACACAGAATCCAGAACAGTGGTTCTCTGAGGGAGAAAGTGGTATGCAATCAGTGAGGGCCATTTCCTTGGTCTCTAAATCTGTGATAATCTATTAATTATATTTGGGTTTTGATGACCTCAGTAGTCATCTTATTATTCTTGAAACTTAACATATGCATTTTATAAACTTTCCATATATGTGATATATTTCATCATAAAAATAGTTTAAATTAAGAAAAGAGAAAAAGACTAAATTTTTTTTAGCTCTTTTAAAGATTTGAATAAAAGAGGGTTTACAGTCCCAGATGAAAAGATAAAACATAAAAAAGAATATTGTGAGATTTCTATGCAGGTGTAAATGCCAGAAAATCATTGTTCTTTGGGACCAGACTACCTACAAATTAAAAATATGAACAGCCTAAAACACCAAGAAAATGTGAGAAAAAGCAGAACGCCAGTGTTTCTTGATAGGTTTCCTCAGATGGGATTTTTGAAGGACTCAGATAAAACCAACAGCCTCACTAGAGGCTTGTCCTGCCTCCAACAGCAGCCACTGCCTCTTTCTTTTCCACTGTTTTTGCTTCTGCGCAGGCTGTGTCTGGTTCCTTCTTGAGCCACTAATAAAATGCCTCTGGACCATACATCTCACCATCACACACGCCTGACCACACTGCTGCCTACTGCGCCTTCTCATTTGGGGATTTGTTCTTTACAGAATGAAGTTGTCTTTTGCCTTTCTATCAGAGCCTTCTCCTTGCAAAGATACAAACTCAGGGAATGGTGGGCTCAGAGCATGAGAGTTTCAGGGACAAGAAGAGATCAGATGCATTTCTGCATTTTTTTCTGGAGTCAGCACCCCTCTGACAGATATTTCCCCCCATCCCAGGCATGATCTCCACGAGTTACCTTTGCTTCTTGCCCATTGCCTTCCCTCATCTCCCACCCCTTCTCACCTTTATAAGACATCTCTGCTTGTGTTTATGACAAAATTATTAAGGCATGGAAAAGATGAAAGCCTGCAATAGAATAAATGATCCAAAACTATGAATAGATAATTTACCCCAAAACATGAGATTTCACTAGCTAGCAATGCAGTAAATCCAAATTATAGCAAATGAGACAATGTGCAGGCACTGAGACTTGAAGATAAAGATAATGTAATTATCTAATGCAAGCACAATAAAATGAAATTGATAAACTAATTGTAATACTATTTGAAATTAATACTTTGGGAAAGCAAAATAACATAAAGAAACCATACAGATATTTGTGAAAGGAAACTATGCAAACATACATTTTATGTATATACAGTATGCATTGGGAGAAGAGCATTTTACTATAACCTATTGAAGTAAAAGGAAATAAAACTCAGTTCACTACCACTACCAAAAACAAAACAAACCAAGTGTCCAATATTAAGATATTTTAATAAATTATGGCACATGTACAAAAAACATAATTTAGAGGTTCTGGTACTGAGGAGCAATAGTATTAATGATTTAATAGAAACTGAGCTGTGCAAGCATGAATCTATAAATGCACATTCTGCATGTTGATGTGAATGTGTATGTTCAGAAATGTACATTTTGTCATGCAGGTGTAGCTGCATAGCTAATTTTAAGTGATTTGCTTGAACAATATGAAATCTCCAAATTTCAATGGTTTTTGACTTAATAAAAAGGAAACAGCATATGATTAAATCTAATATATTACAAGCACTACCTTAGAAAAAAAGGATCATACTGTTTTGCTTTCAAGGAATGCCAGTCAACAGCATTTATGAAAGCAGAGAGATTTCTTTAACCTATTCAGTTTAATTATAAGCCCTCTTATGTTTTAAGATGCATGAAGAACTTCTTTAACCCATATATTTATTTTCTACACAATCATAAGTGTTTTCTAGTCTTTCCTCCACTTACATGGCTGCACGAATATGACCGTGATGAACACAGGGCACCTAATGGCATGTAAGCCCATATTTCTAATAAAATTCTAATGTGCCCCCAGACATAGTGTTTCAAGCCTAACCTGCTGTCTTTCAGCCTCTCCTGCCTATGCAAATCCATTTGGCTGAAGCAACCTGAGAAAACTAGAATTATTTGCAGAATCACCGTGAAGGAGTTCAAGCATGGAAGAATCATTATTCATAATTTGCTGCCTATGGTAAAAATCAGTACCAGTCTGTTCATTTTCACTTACTTATTCGCTTAATAAATCAGAGAGTAGACATGATTTTCAACCTCCCCCAAGAAAGACGAAATTCTTTCAGAAAATAATCACTCAATGTTTTAAGCCGAAAGTCTAAATGTAGTGCACAAAGTACATAGACATCTCTGTCAGCTATATAAATCTTATGCACACCCTTCTTCTTTTCCATGGTGTGACAACGCTAAGAGACCACAGTATGTTCATAAGCAAGATTTTTCAAAATGCTCAAATGTCAAAACTTTCTCATGGACATTGAAAATAAGTCAAACAAGAGGGATATAAATCCCACCCCAGATAAGTCAATTGGGAAAACTGATTTTTAAAAAAATTTTTACTCTGTGTAAGACCAGATTTCTGGCAAACCCTTTCTAAAAAGTGGGTTGAGAAGATGAAACAAACAGCTACAGATGAACAGAACATCAGAAATCTAAAGGAGGAATAAAATAGGAGAAAAGGATAAAGGAAAATATGTCTTTATAAATGATAGAAGACATAGACATGAATGACACAGAAAAGGAGCTGTGTGTGTGTGAATGACTGCTGTTGAATCTGCATTAGTCACCGTGTGCTAGGCTACATCCTGTTAAAAAATAACCCTCAGGCTCAGTGTTCTCACTGCACAGGGAAAGCAGCAATGGGGCGTCACGGGATGGCTCTTGGAGCCTCTCCTTAGACGCAGCCTACTTCACTTCTGCTGGCATTCTACGGGCCAAGGCAGGTCAGAGGGCCAAGCTGAACATCAGGAGGAGTCCTACAGTGACAAATGTCATAGAAAATGACATCAAATAATAATATGCCACAACTTCTTACAATGTCTGTGATCCATATCAGAAGGAAATTTCTCTATAAACTTAACTTTAATCAAAGATAAGTTATCTCAATGGAGGGTCAGCGTAGGAATTAATTACAGTGGAATTCTTTTGTAAGTATTATAAAGGGGCCAGGATTTTTGATCATGTAGTAGATACCCCTAATTTGTTTACTCTCATACTTGAGATACTTTATAGCATGGATTAAAATTGATTGCTACCTAACTTTTTCATATCGCATAGCCTATGGCTGGGACTTTAAGGGGTGAGTAAGCATTGCCCCTGTCTCAGCTCCCTAAGATCAGAACCAACTGTGTAACACCCAAGACAGAAAAATAAAAATAAAAATATTAGCTGAATTTATGGTTTTAAAAAAAGATGTACAATATGACTTTTGATCTGTCAACAAAAGAGCTTGTTAACACTCACTGCCTTTCTAAAAACACATTTATTCATCCCTTACTTGTAAAACTGGACAAATTTCAGACACCAATATAGGAAAATCACCTCACCACATGGATTACTACAAACCTAATTTCACTCTGTCTACAGGTACAATTTGAAAGAGGAAAGAGAAAAAGAGTAAGCTTTTGTCTAGGTTTCTATTTCCTTAAGCTGTTGATCTTAAATAGTATGTCTGTGGCTAAGCAGGGGTGGCACTGTTCCCTACCTCCCTCCAGATGAGGGTGCTCTCACAAAACCAAGTGCCCTACTTTGTATATCTTGGCATAACTGGTGAGAAATTAAGATTTTTTTCCCCAGAATGCTTTATGTGCTAGAACAATACATATTGATTCTAAGGCTTTTCTGTACCTAAAGAAAAGAATCACTTCCTGTTATATTTCCCACCTCATTATGTCAGGATTCAGCCTGGGATGTCTTTCACTGGGAAGAACATTGTTCTTTCAGGACCATATAAATTATACTGGTTCAGCAATACTAAGTCTTGATGTACCTCTCACATTAAGAAATCCAAAGACTTTGAGTTTGTCACAGTACACCAGCAAAAAGGCCAATCCTAATTCTAAACCATTTATACAAAGCCAAGTTCTCTCCAGAATCCAGTACATAGTACTGCCAGAGTCCCTTACCAGGATGATGAAAGCAGATCATAATATATTATTTATATCAGGAAGATCATCAGTAAGAGAAAGGGGTGGGCTGAACTGAACATAGTGAATTCATTTTCCCAAATTCACTTGTAAGATGAATTTGGGTGGGTTGGGTGGGTGGGAGGACAGAAAAGTGAGGAATATCAGTCTAGCTATAGACCTTCTACATGTTGATATGAGAAATAGGGAATAAATATTCCTTCTTAACACACACACATAATTTCATTGGCAAGACCCACTCTTTAAAAACGCAAAACAGAGAGATGGTTTTCTATTTCTATATCTTCATGAGATACAAAGAATTCTTAAGTATCTTCTCCAAAGATTCTTTACAGGATGCTCCCTCTCTTATATAAATTCAAAGACCCCAGATAATGCAAAGCAGCCTGTAATTAATTAAGATCAGGCAGTCACTGAACTAGCAATTCTCTCTGGCTTCAATGAAGACTTAATTTGCAAGAGAAGTCCTCAAGCAGGAAAAAAAGTAAATTAAATGTATACTATATTTATAAACACCACTTCTTTCTTTATAAATAATCTTCAATGAATTAGAAATATCTGATAGACCACTGACTTATCCATCAAGGTTGAAAATGACCTTTACTAATATGACAATGTCTTAGAAACATAAAAGGAACTATGCAAAAAATACAAGAGAATGAAATTCCAAGTTCTGGTAACTTTATCTATAATAATTATTTCCCCTTTTTGACCATATTTTAAGCATATGGATTAATTATCACAGGCTGACAAAGGCCTCAAAAGATGATGCCAAAGGATATCTGGTTTTGACGGTTTTTTATTCTAGTCCATAAAAGTTTAGATTTTTCACTTTTTTATTTCTACTTTCTCTTTATCTACTAATCATCCAGACCATTCTACTCTGCCTAAGTAAGAGAGGGTCCAGGGACTCTCACCTAAAATTCTGAGTAAATAAGTGTATGTCTAAATCCTACTCGTGTTTCAAGACCCACTGTGTATCTCTATTTGAAGAAAGTTTCCTGAAGTCTCAAATTCCATGACTAGATACTTATGCAAAAAAAATTGCATAGTCAGATATTATAAATGCATATATCTTGTCACATAAACAGATGGAGCACTGCATGGACATAATATATATGGATATTTTTGAGGTGCTTTGAGGTAATTAAAATAATGTTTAAAATAGAATAATTAAAAATAAATACTCTGGAAAATATTTGGAGACTCAGTAATCACCAAGTCAAGATCAATCCAGTATCCTATGCTGAACTGCAGGTACATGTGTCTTTGACCAATAAAGTGACAAGATGGTAAAGCTAACATTCAGCTATGCAAATGGAAGATTCAGATTCCTTTACCTGGCTTGTTATGGGGCTTCCTATCACCATGTTCTACTCACACAAAGACAATTTTTCCCCTCAAATGTGTTCTTGTCCAAGCATGTAACTTGGACAGTTCTTCATAGGGATGGACAACAGGATATGGACATACGTTTTTTTAAAGCAAGTTAACTGTCTGGATCTCAGAATGGTTTTTGTAAAATATGTCAGCTTTCATTGTCTCATTTTTTTCCAAAATGAGTCATTGTAAAACAAGTGCCTGGTAAATATTTGGTAGAATTCCATGTTTGCTCATTTTAATGCTAGGGAATGATAGACAAACATAAATTTTGTAATGTTGGTCTTAACCATTGTAAAAAATAATCAAATATTCTATTTTCTTTCTTTACTGTAATAACCAGAATAAAGCAAGTTCTGCAAAGTATGGTATTATTATCCAATAACTTTATCTATCAAAAAATGTTGCTATGTTCACTAAGGAGTTGGATCTACAAAAACTGAATGGCTAGGACCCAAAGGTCTAAAAAAAGAGAGAAACATGAAAATAAGTAATCATAATGTGTTAAATTCTTACATAATGGTATGTACAGTGAGGTTATAATGGTCCATTGGCAGATTCATGATACTTTTTATCAACAGGCTTGCAATTCATCTAAAAACTGAGTCATATTATTTTATGGTATGTTAATGTGTTAGGGATTGGGAAGATACCTCTGCTATATTACTTTACAACTATATATATGCAATCAATGCACTGTTTCCTCTCAGTCTGGTTCTAGGAGCTATACAAACATAAAATCTTTAAAGCCTATGTTATACACTTTTCCTTGAATTCTACTTCTGGCTAAATATACTTTCAACAATATATCAGAATATTATCTAGCAAACATACTACATATGTAGCATATATTGATTAGTTATTGAGTAATCTTTCTATAGTATTTGGATGTTCACTGCAATTTTTCACTACTTCTATCATCAATTCACCTTCAAGTACACACAAGGAACACTGACAATCACAAGCTCATTAAGCGATTGAATATGGATTATGTAAGTTACAAAGCAGAATATTAATCAGATGGGTGGGTATTTTTTTTAACAGATTTGCTTTTTAAAAAAACTGAATCACTTAGAGGATTCTGTATAATGTCTGTTAACTTTCAAAATGTCCTTCTAAAGCAATAAAAGCCAAGACTTAGACATTAGCAATGTACAGGGTTACACCACCCTTCAGGCTTGCCCCAAAGGTCTATGCTTTTTCAGATTGACTATTGGACATTTAATCCCACCCCAACCTCAACCAATAGCTGGTTAAGAAAGCATTTATCAAATAAAACAAGGGTATTATTATCCTCGAGCCATTCACAGCCTTTCTTGCATATCACAATGAGAAATAGGGGATCATTGAACAGAGAAGCCCGAAGTCACAACCCTGGCATTACCATTATCCTTGAGTTTTTAGACAAGTGTCTGACATATGCCTGGCCCTATGCTAGCCAGAAAAGTGGGTGAGAGATGACATACTACTTATTTTCATGGAGACTAAGTTTTTGATTCCTCTTTATTTTCCCCTCTAACTATAAAGCAATCATCACAGTTCACTGAGTGATGGCCCTAAATCTTCTTGCATAAAGGAATCCTATCACTCAAATGTATGTTTCTCATAGCATTACCCACATGAAGCATGTTTAATCAAAATTATTGGATAGTTGTATATATGAAAAAGTGAGCGATTGAAGTCAGCCACAGTGATACCTTAGCATGCCATACTCCTCAATTTATCAAGTTGTGGGTTCCTGCTACCTTTGAAAGCTATAACCTTGTAGACATATGATTTGCTTGAAAATACAAATAATTACAGAAGGACAGTAAATGGCTCATTCATTTACCAGTTTAATATTAGCCTATGTTGGCCTTCAAACAGAAAACATTCACAGTGGTTGGTCATAAAGTAAGATATCCTATGTCCAAATGACATGTACACTGTATTAAGTGCTTAGAGCCTCTTTGGTGTGCTACTAAATAATACTATTCACACATAAGAACTGAGATGTGGTGGGCAGAGCCAAGATGGCAGCGTGAGTAGAGCAGCGGATATCTCCTCCCAAAACCACATATATCAATGAAAATATAACAAAGACAACTCTTCCTAGAATAGAGACCAGAGGACACAGGACAACATCCAGACCACATCCACACCTGCAAGAACGCAGTGCCTCGTAAAGGGGGTAAGATAGAAACCCAGGCCCCGCGGGAGCCAAGCACCCCTCCCCCCAGCTCCCGGCGGGAGAAGAGTAGGCAGAGCGGGAGGGAGACAGAGCCCAGGACTGCCGAACACCCAGCCCCCGCCATCCGGGCCAGAGCGCAGGCACAGTGCATGTGCAGGGGGCCCTGGATACTAGGGAAACAGGACAGCAAGACAGGTGAGCAGGTCCCTGAGGCCGGTGCCTGAGGACAAAGAAGAGGGAGCGGTTTTTTTTTTAAATTATTTATTTAAATTTTTCTTGTTGTTTTTGTTCTAGTTGTTGTTTTGTTTTGACAAGTGCTTTTTGGAAGTCTTAAAGGGACAGGGACCCCAATATTAGGGAAACAGGGCAGCAAGACCAGTGAGTGGGTGCCAAAGACCGGCACCTGAGGACAAAGAAAAGTGAGCAGTTTTTTTTTTTTTTAATTATTTATTAAATTTGTTGTTGTTGTTGTTCTTGTTCTTTTGTTTCGGCGAGTGCTTTTTGGAAGTGTTAAAGGGGCAGGGTGGGACACTTAGTCCAGAGGTAGGGAATCTGGGGATCTCTGGGCACCCTAACCCCTGGGCTGCAGGGAGCAGGGAGGCCCCTTACGGAGATAAATAGCCTCCCAGCAGCTCCTGCTCCAACGCGACTCCACCATTTTGGAGTAGCTGCCCGAACCAGGCCACGCCCACAGCAACAGCGGAGATTAACTCCATAGCAGCCGGGTGGGAAGCAGAAGCCATGTCTGTGCGCAGCTGCCCAGCACAAGCCACTAGAGGTCGCTGTTCTCCCAGGAAAGGAGGGCCACAAACCAACAAGAAAGGAAGTCCTTCCAGCCGTCACTCGTCCCAGCTCTGCAGACTATTCCTATCACCATGAAAAGGCAAAGCTACAGGCAGACAAAGATCACAGAGACAACACCAGAGAAGGAGACAGACCTAACCAGTCTTCCTGACAAAGAATTCAAAATAAAAATCACGAACATGCTGATGGAGATGCAGAGAAAAATGCAAGAGCAATGGGATGAAGTCTGGAGGGAGATCACAGATGCCAGAAAGGAGATTACAGAAGTGAAACAAACTCTGGAAGGATTTATAAGCAGAATGGATAAGATGCAAGAGGCCATTGAAGGAATAGAAACCAGGGAACAGGAACGCATAGAAGCTGACACACAGAGAGATAAAAGGATATCCAGGAATGAAACAATATTAAGAGAACTATGTGACCAATCCAAAAGGAACAATATCCGTATTATAGGGGTCCCAGAAGGAGAAGAGAGAGGAAAAGAGATGGAAAGTATCTTAGAAGAAATAATTGCTGAAAACTTCCCCAAACTGGGGGAGGAAATAATCGAACAGACCACGGAAATACACAGAAACCCCAACAGAAAGGATCCAAGGAGGACAACACCAAGACACATAATGATTAAAATGGCAAAGATCAAGGACAAGGAAAGAGTTTTAAAGGCAGCTAGAGACAAAAGGTCACCTATAAAGGAAAACCCATCAGGCTATCATCAGACTTCTCGACAGAAACCCTACAGGACAGAAGAGAATGGCAGGATATATTTAATGCAATGAAACAGAAGGGCCTTGAACCAAGGATACTATATCCAGCACGACTATCATTTAAATATGATGGCGGCATTAAACAATTCCCAGACAAGCAAAAGCTGAGGGAATTTGCTTCCCACAAACCACCCCTACAGGACATCTTACAGGGACTGATCTAGATGGGAGCACTCCTAAAAAGAGCACATAACAAAACACCCAACATATGAAGAAAGGAGGAGGAGGAATAAGAAGGGAGAGAAGAAAAGAATCTCCAGACAGTGTATATAACAGCTCAATAAGCGAGCTAAGTTAGGCAGTAAGATACTAAAGAGGCTAACCTTGAACCTTTGGTAACCACGAATTTAAAGCCTGCAATGGCAATAAGTACATATCTCCCAATAGTCACCCTAAATGTAAATAGACTGAATGCACCAATCAAAAGAAAAAGAGTAATAGAATGGATAAAAAAGCAAGACCCATCCATATGCTGCTTACAAGAAACTCACCTCAAACCCAAAGATATGCACAGACTAAAAGTCAAGGGATGGAAAAACATATTTCAGCCGAACAACAGCGAGAAGAAAGCAGGGGTTGCAGTACTAATATCAGACAAAATAGACTTCAAAACAAAGAAAGTAACAAGAGATAAAGAAGGACATTACATAATGATAAAGGGCTCAGTCCAACAAGAGGCTATAACCATTCAAAATATATATGCACCCAACACAGGAGCACCAGCATATGTGAAACAAATACTAACAGAACTAAAGGGGGAAATAGACGGCAATGCATTCATTTTAGGAGACTTCAACACACCACTCACCCCAAAGGATAGATCCACTGGGCAGAAAATACGTAAGGACATGGAGGCACTGAACAACACAGTAGAACAGATGGACCTAATAGACATCTATACAACTCTACATCCAAAAGCAACAGGATATACATTCTTCTCAAGTGCACATGGAACATTCCCAGAATAGACCACATACTAGGCCACAAAAAGAGCCTCAGTAAATTCCAAAATACTGAAATTCTACCAACCAACTTTTCAGACCACAAAGGTATAAAACTAGAAATAAATTCCACAAAGAAAACAAAAAGGCTCACAAACACATGGAGGCTTAACAACATGCTCCTAAATAATCAATGGATCAACGAACAAATTAAAATAGAGATCAAGGAATATATGGAAACAAATGACAACAACAACACAAAGCCCCAACTTCTGTGGGACGCAGCGAAAGCAGTCTTAAGAGGAAAGTATATAGCAATCCAGGCACACTTGAAGAAGGAAGAACAATCCCAAATGAATAGTCTAATGTCACAATTATCGAAACTGGAAAAAGAAGAACAAAGGAGGCCTAAAGTCAGCAGAAGGAGGGACATAATAAAGATCAGAGAAGAAATAAACAAAATTGAGAAGAATAAAACAATAGCAAAATTCAACAAAACCAAGAGCTGGTTCTTTGAGAAAATAAACAAAATAGATAAGCCTCTAGCAAAACTTATTAAGAGAAAAAGAGAATCAACACAAATCAACAGAATCAGAAATGAGAACGGAAAAATCATGACAGACTCCACAGAAATACAAAGAATTATTAAAGACTACTATGAAAACCTATATGCCAACAAGCTGGAAAACCTAGAAGAAATGGACAACTTCCAAGAAAAATACAACCTTCCAAGACTGACCAAGGAAGAAACACAAAAGTTAAACAGACCAATTACAAGCAAAGAAATTGAAACGGTAATCAAAAAACTACCTAAGAACAAGACCCCCGGACCAGAAGGATTTACCTTGGAATTTTATCAGACACACAGAGAAGACATAATACCCATTCCCCTTAAAGTTTTCCAAAAAATAGAAGAGGAGAGAATACTCCCAAACTCATTCCATGAAGCCAACATCACTCTAATACCAAAACCAGGCAAAGACCCTAACAAAAAAGAAAATTACAGACCAATATCCCTGATGAATGTAGATGCAAAAATACTTAATAAAATATTAGCAAACTGACTTCAAAAGTATATCAAAAGGATCATATACCATGAGCAAGTGCGATTCATCCCAGGGATGCCAGGATGGTACAACATTCGAAAATCCATCAACATCATCCACCACATCAACAAAAAGAAAGACAAAAACCACATGATCATCTCCATAGATGCTGAAAAAGCATTTGACAAAATTCAACATCCATTCATGATAAAAACTCTCAGCAAAATGGGAATAGAGGGCAAGTACCTCAACATAATAAAGGCCATATATGATAAACCCACAGCCAACATTGTACTGAACAGCAAGAAGCTGAAAGCTTTTCCTCTGAGATCGGGAACTAGACAGGGATGCCCACTCTCCCCACTGTTATTTAACATAGTACTGGAGGTCCTAGCCACGGCAATCAGACAAAACAAAGAAATACAAGGAATCCAGATTGGTAAAGAAGAAGTTAAACTGCCACTATTTGCAGATGACATGATACTGTACATAAAAAACCCTAAAGACTCCACTCCAAAACTACTAGAACTGATATCGGAATACAGCAAAGTTGCAGGATACAAAATTAACACACAGAAATCTGTAGCTTTCCTATACACTAACAATGAACCAGTAGAAAGAGAAATCAGGAAAACAATTCCATTCAGAATTGCATCAAAAAGAATAAAATACCTAGGAATAAACCTAACCAAAGAAGTGAAAGACCTATACCCTGAAAACTACAAGTCATTCTTAAGAGAAATTAAAGGGGACACTAACAAGTGGAAACTCATCCCATGCTCATGGCTAGGAAGAATTAATATCGTCAAAATGTCCATCCTTCCTGAAGTAATATACAGATTTGATGCAATCCCTATCAAATTACCAGCAACATTCTTCAATGAACTGGAACAAATAATTCAAAAATTCATATGGAAACACCAAAGACCCCAAATAGCCAAAGCAATCCTGAGAAAGAAGAATAAAGTAGGGGGGATCTCACTCCCCAACTTCAAGCTCTACTACAAAGCCATAGTAATCAACATAATTTGGTACTGGCACAAGAACAGAGCCACAGACCAGTGGAACAGACTAGAGACTCCAGACATTAACCCAAACATATATGGTCAATTAATATTTGATAAAGGAGCCATGGACATACAATGGCGAAATGACAGTCTCTTCAACAGATGGTGCTGGCAAAACTGGACAGCTACATGTAGGAGAATGAAACTGGACCATTGTCTAACCCCATACACAAAAGTAAATTCAAAATGGATCAAAGACCTGAATGCAAGTCATGAAACTATAAAACTCTTAGAAAAAAACACAGGCAAAAACCTCTTAGACATAAACATAAGTGATCTCTTCTTGAACATATCTCCCCGGGCAAGGAAAACAACAGCAAAAATGAACAAGTGGGACTATATTAAGCTGAAAAGCTTCTGTGCAGCAAAAGATACCATCAATAGAACAAAAAGGAACCCTACAGTATGGGAGAATATATTTGAAAATGACACATCCGATAAAGGCTTGAGGTTCCAAAATATATAAAGAGCTCACAACCTCAACAAACAATCCACTTAAAAAATGGGCAGAGGAACTGAACAGTTCTCCAAAAAAGAAATAGAGATGGCCAACAGACACATGAAAAGATGTTCCACATCGCTAATTATCAGAGAAATGCAAATTAAAACTACAATGAGATATCACCTCACACCAGTAAGGATGGCTACCATCCAAAAGACGAACAACAACAAATGTTGGCAAGGCTATGGAGAAAGGGGAACACTCCTACACTGGTGGTGGGGATGTAAGTTAGTTCAACCATTGTGGAAAGCAGTATGGAGGTTCCTCAAAATGCTCAAAATAAACTTACCATTTGACCCAGGAATTCCACTCCTAGGAATTTACCCTAAGAACGCAGCACTCAAGTTTGAAAAAGACAGATGCACCCTTATGTTTATCGCAGCACTATTTACAATAGCCAAGAATTGGAAGCAACCTAAGTGTCCATCAGTAGATGATTGGATAGAGAAGATGTGGTACATATACAAAATGGAATATTACTCAGCCATAAGAAGAAAACAAATCCTGCCATTTACAACAACATGGATGGAGCTAGAGGGTATTATGCTCAGTGAAATAAGCCAAGCGGAGAAAGAGAAATACCAAATGATTTCACTCATCTGTGGAGTATAAGAACAAAGGAAAAACTGAAGGAACAAAACAGCAGCAGAATCACAGAACCCAAGAATGGACTAACAGGTACCAAAGGGAAAGGGACTGGGGAGGATGGGTGGGTAGAGAGGGATAAGGGGCGGGGAAGATGAAGGGAGTATTAAGATTAGCATGCATAAAGGGGGGGTGGGAGAAAGGGGAGGGCTGTACAACACAGAGAAGACAAGTAGTGATTCTACAGCATTTTGCTATGCTGATGGACAGTGACTGTAAAGGGGTTTATAGGGGGGACCTGGTATAGGGGAGAGCCTAGTAAACATAATATTCTTCATGTAATTGTAGATTAATGAAAAAAAAAAAAGGAAAGGGGGATTACTCCCTGATAGGATAAAACTAACTGTAAATCAACGATTAATGCATGCTTTAAATATCCTTAATTTTGATCATTTAAAGGCTGTCAGATGATCAGCTATGGAAGTACATTTTTCTGATAATATTCCTTTCTCTTAAAAAAAAAAAAAGCAGTTCCTGTGTGGTGACCACCAATAAGTTCTTCACAATGGTATAAAGGGCATATCAAAGTGTGGGCAAAGGGACTGTTTGTGTTTATACAGAGGATCAAAGCCTAATTTGGCTACCTAGAAAATGAAATAAGATACGATATGAAGAAGAAGTTCCAACATCAACATACTCTGGAAGAGTCATTCCAGAAGGTGATCATCAAAAAAAGTCAATAAAGATCCTGGCGCTGTTGCAGTTGTATCTGCATTCATCCCACCGGTTCCTGGACTTGCCATTGGAATGAAGAAGGAGATATCTAAGCTGGCCTGTGCATACAGTAAAATAACAAATTTGACTGGATCTATACTGTTGGAACTCAACCAAGAATTAGGAGAAGTGCAAGTTGCAGCACTCCAAAATCTTGAGTCTACAGACTATCTACTGTTAAAAGAACATATGGGATGTGAACAGTTCCCAGGAATGTGTTGTTTAAAATTGTCTGATTTTTCTCAAACTATTCAAATTCAGTTAGACAATATCCATCATATCATAGATAAGTTTTCACAAATGCCTAAGGTGCCTAACTGGTTTTCTTGGTTTCACTGGAGATGGCTGGTAATTGTAGGTCTGCTTTGGCTATGTAACTGTATTCCTATTATGTTAATGTGTGTGCACAATTTAATTAGTAGTTTAAAACCTATACATGCTGAAGTTACTCTACAAGAAGATATGTCAAAGAAATAACCAATCTTCCCATGTTTTCTTCCATCTGCTACTTCTATAGCTTTTCTTCTTCCTTCCTAATTACAACCCTTAAATAGAATTTGTGCCTCAGATCGAATTTACCGAGTATCATAATTCTTCCAAGTGGTAAAGATACCTCAAGAGAAATGCTGGACATAGAAGCCACAGGGCATAAATCTGCAGAAAAGTAAAAAGCTAACCTTTTCAAACAATATTGCTTCTCTCTCACTTGCCAACTTTACATCTCCCTGTATGGCCCCGGAAGATGACTGGTTAGCCAGAGACGGGTAAGATTCCTCAAGAGAGGAACAACCTAAGACAGGCACAGTCGCAGGGGGGCCATCAGGTGAGAAATTGGAGATCAACAGAGGTAAGGCTTAGAACCTCACCCCCCCTGTTTTGAGAGAAATCTTCTGCATCCGTGGATGTTTTGATGCCCTTGTCTAGCTTGGATTAATACTTAGCCTATAGGCACAGACCTGATCATCTACATTTGCTTTCTTACAGCACTAAACTATGTTTTCTACCTTTATCTTGCATCTACCTACCACTTCAGAATTTTATTAAAAATAATAATAATAAGGGAGAAATGTGGGATTCACATATAAATCAAGTATAAAAATCAAACGAATATTCATATCTGACCTGATTGTTTATAGTTCATAATGCGTGATCAAAACCGAAAGTTTCTGTGATGGCTGCCCTTGTACTATTCACCATGTAAGAACTTATTCACTATGTAAGAATTTGTTCACCATGTAAGAACTTGTTCATTGTGCTTCAGAAGATCGGAGACTGATGAAAATTAGGCTTGGGGTGGATTAATGATTGTGCATTGAGTCCCCTGTACAGAATTTTATTGTTGTTAACTATTAACAACCATTTGATCAATAAATATGAGAGACGCCCTCTCAAAAAAAAAAAAAAGAACTGAAATGCAACAAGTGATAATGAGCAAAGCTCTGCTCCATCCTCACATGCAATTTGGGGATCCTTCTGGATAAAAAGGATATTATGCCCAGAAATGTCATACCCGTCAAACTGTCAATAGAAAAGTCATTTATTTTTAAGGAGCTTTACTTCATATGTTAACCTCTCCAGATTTAGGTTCTAAATTCTCCAGGATCAATTAGAATTAATCCAAAGCATAATATTAGTCTCCGCTTCCCTTTTATTTATTTATTTTTAATTCTCCTGCCAGAAACAGGCAGCCACACCAAGTTTTCTGCTGAATAGCCCTCTATAAAGATAAACATTTCCTGCCTATTTTCATTACACAATGCAAATATTGTTCCTGAGAATCTTATAATCCATAATAGTAAGCAGGAAAATGATAATGGCCTTGGTGCAGTCAACTATTAAGATCCAGGAAGAAGGCTCACTGATTTCTTGATGAGTTGGGACCAGTGATGAGCTGGGTAGGAGTGACTCTCTCCATCTGCATCTGCTGGAGCTTCATTCCACCAGGGATTCACTGATTTGAATTAAATTAGCAGATACTCCCTTGTATCCACTGCTTGATGACTTGATGATGATTTTAGTTCATCCAAGGATTAACTTGTTGGAATGCCCAGGTCAAGTGATAATTATCTTAGAAATCTGAATTTAAGATTTTAACCTACATCTCCTTGACAACAGAAAAGAAATAGAACTTTGCTATTTGCTTGCTGCAGTAAGAAAGAATTTCAGAGGACCAGTTCTACCTTTGATGTCTGTGCTTTAAATACCAGTGGCACTTTCTGTCATTCATTTTTCATTCTCAGAATGACAAGGATGGTTAAAAATATTACATAAAGAATGTATAGCAGATTTTTGAATCAACAACTGTTAAGAATGTGAATAACAAAATTAAAGATGTGACAGTTGAGAAATTAGAAACAAGTTATTATGGAGCATGTGTACACTTAAGGTTCATAAAAGTTCCTTAAAACAGAATTAATCCTTACAAGGCACTGATGTTTCTGTACTAGATTAATGCTACTATTCACAGAGGCTGATCATCCCCAAGGACATTCACAGTACATAAAACACTGTTCACTAAAGGGCAATTGTATTTGGTAGAAATAATCCCTTGAAAGCAGAAAAGGAAAAGAAAATCAATCATTTCATGATTAAATGGACTACCCAACAGTAATGCTAGCCATTACCAAATATGAACTACTCTGGTAATAATTAGAACATACTTTAGTATTGAAAAATGTATTATGGCCTACTTTAAAGTTTAATTCATTTTGTGTATACAATAAAAAATGAGTGATTTTTGAAAATGTGTTACAAATTTTGGATATCCATTAATGATTTGATGATTCAGTCACTTAAGAAATATTTATTTTCTTTAATATGCTAGACACTAAGTCTCTTTTATACAAAAGTTTTTCTTAAATATAGGTGTACTTACTTCTGAAAAATGTCTGTCTCAATAATGGCAATTAAATCTTAGGTTAATAAATCCAGAAGTATGATGAATGGAATGGAGAACTTGTATCAAACAATTTGTTTTATGTCTATTAAGACCCTAGCCTGGTCTTTCACCTCCTTTCTACATGCCCTATCCCAGAGTCTTGACCTAACATAGCCTATGCTGAAACATGATCTTTACTCACTGCATCCACATCTTTGTCTGTGTTGCTCTTTAGCCTATACGATTCAGCATTGCATCTCTACCTGTCAAATTCTGTTTTTCCATCCAGGACCTATATGAAGTTTGAATAAAATCAGTAGTAGATAGTCTCAGTCAGAACTAATCTCTCCTCTTTTGGACTTCTTATGTCATCGTATGTATGAATATCTCTAGGATAGCACTTTTCATGGTTTTTCATAGCTAGGAGCTTACAAATATTTCTTCCGCCTAGACCTAAAGATTTTTGAAAGGAGAGAATACATCTTTGTCTAGCTCAGAGACAGAAACTTATGTAGAAAATTTGAATTACAGAAATTAGTACAGAAAGTTGCAAATCCATCTGGAAAGGACTCTATCATCCCTCACTGATATAAAATATTAGTTGAGTTTTTATAAGACATTTTATTTCTATAAAGGTTGTCATAGTATAATTACTGGTTAATCAGTGTCACTCACAGATATGTGGTTCAAGATCCAGCTATGCCACTTAACCACATGGGTGACTGTGGAAAAATTCTTGAGGCTCCTTCAGGCTCATGGGAAAACAGTGATAATAACAGAAGCTATTTCAAAGGACTTTTGTAAGAACTAAATGATTAAGTATATAAAGAGCAAAATGTAAGTGGTAGAGTAAAAACATACTACTACTAAACTGGAACGCATGAGCATCCATGAATGGAGCTAGCATGAAACTCATGAGCACCCTGAAGAACATTTGAGAGTATAAAGACATTTCGGTGGGAGTTTGAGGCCATCACCGCCAATGCGTTAACAACGATCTCTACTACCAAAGGCATCTACACAACTCTCCTTTCCCCTCTGTTTTACACTGCAAGAATCCTCAAGTTGAGGTGCAGCTGGAGATCATATATTTCCTGCTGGGTTAACTCCCTACATTTCTACTGATTACCCTGTTTTCCATCTCCAGTAAAGGATGTTTTTAGATAGAGCTGCAAATGCAAAGGGAAGGCTATGTCCACAGTTGTAGATGATACCCTCATGGTGTCTAGTGATAACGGAAACCCACCCCTACTTCCTAAGGTATGGGCAGAGTCTGCCTGACTCTCCACAACTAGAAGCCCTAGCTTCTCTCGGCAATAGGGTAACATTTTAGTCAAGAAGAATATTCGTTATTCATAACTGTCAACAGAAAGCAAGTAATTTTTATTTATTCTTATTTCCAAAACAATTACTACTTCTATTACTGATGTACATGAGCTGTTGGGACACTTCAACAACATGGCAAAGAGGAAAACCCAAATAATTCCAGAATTAGGTACAAAAGACATGAACAGTGCTTAGATGTGTAGGGGAGTCCCCCTTCTTTAATATTAAATCCTGTTTCAACATTTCCATAGTTACAGAAAGCCTGAGTGTTTTTGGAAAGAATTCTCCACACAGAGAGGTTTATATTTTGTTTCTTTCAAATTGGGGGCCATTTGTCTAGCTCTGGCAACATACAACCCTCTTCAGCATTAAGAACCTTGATTTATGCCTGTGCATAAATTCCCTCCTTCATTTTCCTAATGAGAAAACCCTGGTAGGAAATAGAACACATTTTGATGAATAGCGCTTTGATAGTTATCACTTCTTTGATTATAAGGAAGCTTGCTAGTTGCCTCTTAGTTGCAAATTAGGAAATAACACTTCAGTCATCTGGTCCTCTCTCAGGCCTGTGAGGTAATTCAGATCTCGTTAGCTAGCATTAATGAACATCTACTCTCTTCCTGGCACCTTATTCAGTGAGAATAAACACAGGGAAGATCATGACGCGTGCCCTCAAAGAGCTTATAGTATAGTCAGGAAGACAGACATACGGACACATAAGGGAAGTAGTGTTACTGAAGTATTGCTTCTATACCCTGTACAGATGCAGAGAAAAGATGAGACACAAGAGAGGGAGAATTGGGAATAGGAATGTGTAAAGAGAAACCCAGAGGGTTGTGGATAGGAATGTGGTCATATTGATGTATGAGCTCCCCACACAGTCTCCTCAGGCATTCTGGGAGTCCCCAGTTTGTATCTTTTACAGGCTTCTAATAAGTTTCTCTTTATTCCTTCTGATGCTCACAGGTTGATTTATAAATCAACCAGCTGAGGGATTTCCTCCTCACACACCTGGAGAGGAGTACCTTCCACTGGCCTTTCTGCTTTCCTGAGCAGCATGCCAAACCCACACACCACCAGGAGGCCAAGGGGCTGTGTGCTCCTTCCAGACCTCACCCTGTGGGAGACACACTGCGTTCTGCATCCTTTTCCAATCTCTGCATTACATTTACCCAACTACCTCTGGAATATAACTGCCTGGGCAATATTCACAATATGCCCTGCTTGGTTTTTAGCTTTACATTTTACGCAAGGCTCTCTCTCTCATGGATTCAATTGTAGACACTGGTTGTGACACACACTCTAATTTCCAGACATTTTAACATCAATTTCATTTCCCTACTCAGTCTCCTCGGTAATCTTTCTATCCCATGATGATGAATGAATGTAACTAGATGCTACATGGGAAACAGTAGTTCACCAGTTCGTGAGAAATGGCCACTTAAGTTAATCACTGCTGTAACTCCCTAAAGAGATGAAGCCTGAATTTGAACTTAAAACAATGACTAGACAGAACAGATGGAAAAGCCAATCCAGGTAGAGGGAACCACATGGGCACAGCACAGAATATGAGTCAGTCCACTTTAGGCACTCGTGAAGCACAGTGTGGCTGGAGAGAGAGTAGGACTAGGCTGAGAGCCTTGAACGCTCTTGTTGGAAATAATGATTTGATCAGGTTGACATTAGAGAGCCCTTAACCCATTTTACCTGTGCACAGTGGTCACCATGACCTACAAAAACATGGAGGATGAAGTGGAGACTAAAAATACTAGGGAGAGGACTTGCATTTGGGAAATAGCTGTGATCATTTGTAATGGAGTAAATACTAAAATGCAGCACTGGCTCTGGAGTAGACATTAGACACTCTGAAAGGATACAGGCACTCAGGTGAGATGGTACTTGGAAAAGTCATAAGCACTGTCATTTAGGTTCTACAAGTCTTCTTTAGAAACTGAACACTGTTTATCTACCATAATTAGTGCAATGACTCTAAACCAACTTCATTAGGTATATCCCAAAACCTAATAACCATTTGTTAACAACTTATGGTTGTTAGTAGACATTTAAAAATATACCCATATGTTGAAAGAACAAATAAAATTTTCATTTCAGTAACTGCAAGTAGTCACTAATGGGCCATGTGTCCTGAGGACGCTGTACCACCGCTCTGACCTTGGAATCCATCGGGCACTATCATCTGCAATTCCTGTTCCACAGTGACTTTTACACCAACTTTCTTTTTATCAGAGCAAACCTCCCAAAGCCCACCTGTGTAAAGGTATCACATCATCTAAAAGAAAGTAGCTCAGTCTAATACTGCATCTGCGAACTACTTTGGGGTAGGAGTCTGGGCTCTGCCCAAGAAACATCGAACAGCCCAGCATGCCCACATGGATTCTACAGCATCCTGGGACCCTTCAGCATGCATTTCAGGAGCCACAGGTAGAAGAGAGACACACAAAACCATCCCTTGTTCACAGAGAGTCTTCCTGCAATAGGACGTAGGGTTTGGAGGAGGCAGAGTGATAAGGGTTCTGGGGGAGAGGCAATATTATTTTTTTTTAAGTCCTGGTATTTCTTTTCTAGAGAAAAAGAAAAAAAGGTGGCTGACATCAGAAACTTAGACACACCTGAAAAAGAACTTCTCCCATCAATAAGCAGCCTTGTCACCTAAGTGAAACAATGTTATTTCCTTGTATTTTTTTTTGCTCTAGAAAGCCTGTGGGTAGTCTCTTCACTAGGCCTTGGTAGGATAAAGCAGCCAAATTTATCAGGAACAGGTGTTTTCAGCAGGCGTGAAGCATATTTCAACAGACAGGGGTTTCTCTTTGTGAAAATTTACCTTTGAAGATGGAGAAGGTAATTTTAGGTCTATAGATTTCTGATCTTTGAAAAGTCAATAGAGAAACTTTGTGAATGAGATTCTTTATTATGTATTGCATGCCTGGCTCTTGCTCTTTGTGGCTCCTAAGGACAGCTATCAAGTTTTTTCTATTTATTCATTCATTCACTCATTCAGTCATCAAACATTCATTGACTATCAGCTCCGTGCCAGGTGTACTATTCTAGACACTGTATAAAATTAAAGAATGGAATGTTGAAATGTGATACCCCGGGAGTTTAGAAACTAGGTCACCTTCTACTTTTAAAATATTATCTTCAATTCTACAAGCCAGAAAGCATTTAAGAGACTGGTTGTCTCCCAACATAACATGAGATGAGAAAATAAATAGAAGAGTTCAAGCGTTCTTTGTTCACTGAGGTGCTTATGGATATAAATTCTTATGGGTCTGACTTCCAGAGCAGTGACCTCTTTGCTGTGGCCTTAGCAATGAGTTCCAGCCATATATTCTGAGGGTATCACGGAGGCATCATAGTGGAAGAAGAGGTAGTTCCAGCCGTGGACTTTTACCCTCTATTACCTATGGCAGCAGCATTTTTATCTGTTCTACATATTGGACCTAAAATAAGTTTTCAAACAAAGAGGTTCTCTTGACAAAAGAAAAAGCTCATTGAAAACTATCAACCTCTGTTCCACTAACTCCCCTTCATCTAAGAGTAATAGTCTCTTAGTAAGGAAATCCTGAGTAAATTGCACGCCTCTGGGCTTCCACAATCTTGTTGATGCTTGTCAGCAGTTATGGTTATGTTACCATCATGCATGTCTTAGCCAAAGTACTCATCTATTTCTATGGAGGGAATTAATGTGAGCTTGCTAACTGAAGCAAAAGAGGATGTAGTGAGAACATCCTCATCTCACCGAAGGGCAGTCAGAGGAGTCTAACAACATGGTAGGGAGGAAAAACTCAGCCACAGTTTTTGGACGTGAAGGAGACTAGTCAGGTATACCTTTGTTTCTCTATCCCAGTCTGATCCCATTGAAAGAAAAATGAATCAGGAAGATAAAGATGAGTATACCACATCTACTGCTCTAAAAAGCTAGTTTGGACAACAGATTTAAGCCTGTTAAGTAGGTGGACTAGATAATAGTATGCCTTTGACTTTAAATTACTCACCCCATGACAAACACTGCTAAGAATCATAGGGCTCACCTGCAGGTCAGCACATCACATGCTCAAGGGCAGACCCATGGGTAAGCTCTCTGCAGGCAAAACACACCAGAGGAGAAAAAAGGGGAGCATCTGTGCTTCACATCTTTCATTCCTGCTCCTAAAAGTATTAATCAGAACGCACTCCTTTTCTCCTGGAGGGAAGGGAGCAAGAAGCTAGGAGTAGGAAAAATCTCTCCTTGTGGAAAGCAGAGTGGGTGTAAGTATTCACACTGACATCATGTAACACTACCTGTGTATCAGGATGAGTAGTTCCCTGGTTGTAGAGCAGTGAGTGAGTGAGTGAGTGAGTGAGTGTGTGTGTGTGTGTGTGTGCAGGGGAGCATGTGAACACACATCTAGATGGCCAGTACTATGACATTAAAACCACACCACTGAAGACTCCAGCTTGTGCTCTATCAGCTACAAGTAACTGGACCAGCTACCAAGTAACATCTTTAGAAATGTGACCATGAATTCATTCACTACAGAATTCTTGATACTAAAAAGGCAGAAAGGAGACAGGTTAATACCAGGATTAATGCATGCCAGTGTTACCCAGCAGTATCTCCTGAATGAATTTGTGTCTGAATACATTGAATAGAAAAGCATCCTGGGTGCATCCATATGATTAAATAAAATGAATAACCAAGGCTGCATGCAATGTGAAAGTGAACACTACGGGAGGGCGAGGAGGAAGAGGATCTAAGAATGATAGTAGGAAGGGCCCACTACAGCTTATCTTCCCCACGTCCTTGATCAAGCTCAGGAATGCACCTCCTCATTTCTCATTTACAAAGCACTTCTTTTAAGAGAGGAAATTTTTAGTCATCATTTTATCTTCCTCACCACCCCTTCCTTAAGAATCATCATTTCCTTGATCTAGATAAGTGGCAGTCTATAAGGAAATCTGAGCCAAATTTACATTTTCTCAAATATCCAGTGGAGTTTATTTCTAGTCTGTAGAATAATGGGTTCCAAATACATTTGCAAGAGCTCTAATGCATATGCAAGGCCTTTGTAAAATGCATACTCTGCTCTCCAACTTGAGTCCAAAGGCCGTCTGATATTTCGAAGGCAGAGGAGGCATAACCACGTCTCTGGAGCCCAGGACATGCTAAAGCTGGTCCTGGGCATTCCTGCCTGTATATGACAGAATGATAGCAATCTGGACTTGGATCATGGCCCTAATGGTCAGGTCATTTAAGGGGAAATATGTGCTTCCTCCTGCACTTGGTCTTGGTTACCCAAGGGGTGTTCAACTTGGGGCATTAAATAAGCAATTAATTATTAAATATTTCTTACTTGAGAAATATGAAATTGGCCAAGTTAGGGGTCATGAAGCAAAGAACCCGTATGTCAGATGCAAGAAGTAGTTCAGGCTCTTCCAAATTTCATTGAATCCATCTTTTCTCTGGTTCCACTTACACTGTTGATTGGAAGTAATTTTTCTGAAATGACGATACGTCCATAGATTCTCTACCAGTAATTGCTTAAACAATCAAAATGTCATCTTTATTTTTTTATTTTCTGGATTTGTAAAAGGGAAATCATAATGAAACAATATATCCAAAAGTGTTTGAAACTAGGAAATTTTAAATATGAAGAGATAAGTGTAAGCATAGCTATCATTCCCTCTATGCCATTCACACCATGATGTAAGCAAAATCTATAATGAGAGTCTTTATTTCAAGTAGGCCAAAACTCACACAAGGTAAGATGAACAAGTAAAATTCCAAAAGTTAAGTATTTATGACATAATTAAGATAGTATAGAAAGAAAACTTATATTTAATTATATAAATATATGAAGAGGAAAAATATTTCTTCAGATTATGTCTTTTGGTACAAAAGAAGTGGTATTTCGATTATTTAAGCAACTGCTAAGGTGTGATCTCTACAAGTTTTCCTTGTGAAAGGATTAGTTGGACAAGATCTCACAATGATCCATTCCTCTTCATCATAGCTTAAAGCCTCTATGTAAAGTTCATCATTTCTAGCCGATGACCAAAAATTCTGTGCATGAGCTCCCTCACACTTAGCTTTTTAAACTATCTGCCATATGATGACCTCACTCACTTAGCCATCAAGTATTAATTAATACAAGAATTAATTCAGCATATGATAGGTATCTTATGAAGGGTTTTAAGAATACAGGACCTAGCAAAAAGAACAAAATGGATGTGACTTTTGTCCTCACTATAGACTATTCGGACATATACTAAAAAAACTCATCCTGATATTCAGGATGTTACCGCACTTCAAATTCTTCAACTCTACATTGCTTAAAGAACAAATGCTCATCTGCTTCTATGACACACAAGCTCCTCACACGTGTTCAGCTTCACCTCCTACTGCTCCTCTACAAACATCTAACGCCATCAGCTGTGGCAAATTACTTGTTCTTCCTCAAGCCCATCATGTAATTTCATTCTTCTGGCTCTTTGCATAGGGTAACCCCTCTAACTGGAAAGTCACCCTTCCTTCTCTTTCATGCAAATACTGATCCATTATTCAAAATGTCCATATGAATGATAAAAATAAAAAGAGCAAGATGGAAGAGATCAAGGGAAAGAGGAAGAAAAGAAAATACCTATGTTCTCTTTCCAGTATTTGATCCTTCTCAGTTCTGGTTGCCATCTAGACAGGGTTTTCCCATTTCTCATTTACTCATTCATTTATAACAAATATTTTTAAAAAACTAACCAACTAAGGTTGCCTTCAAAGATGATTACAAACAATTCGTTCCATCCTGGAACTGGTTTCTCCCTCCCTTCTGCAGGAACACTCTATTACATTTCCACTTGAATCTGGGCTAGCTTTGTGACTTTCTCTAATATAATGCAGTAGATGTGACACTGTGCTAGTTCTGGGCCCAAGCTTGAGCCTGGCAGATTGAGCTTTGTTCTCTCGGAACCCAGTGACCATACCCCAGGGAAGCTGGTCTAGACTAAGGGAAGAAGAGAGACCACTCGGAGGAGGACTGAGTTGCCCAGTCAACAGCAAACACAGCCTAACGTGTGTAAGGCAACCATGGACGTTCCAGCCCCACCTCAGCTCTCAACTCAAGGGAAAGGACTACCCATCAACTCACAGAATCATGAGAAACAAAAAAAATTGCTGTTATTTTAAGCTACTAAGTTTGGTGGTGGTATTTTATTATGCAGCAATAGAAAACTGAAACATTATGTAACTGATGCCACACCAGTCACTAAAGATAAAGGGTAGACATAATAACTAAGTGACGGGTAAAAGAGATGGGTATATAAATATTTAAGAACCTATTACAAAAACATATATAAGTATGATGGAACTGCTTTATCACTAACCTACTTTTTGGTGTAAAACATTGAGACACATTTTCCTGTGAAATGGTAAGAAATTAAAACAAATCAAACAAACAAGTAATAAAATGGTCCAGAAACCAGTAGAGAGGTTTCTTGGAAGAATCCCATAGATTTTCAGATCTGTCCTTCCCTTAATTATTCGATAATCATGATGCTTGGGTCTGAAAATTCCTTGTTACTTCCCATTTGGCAATGTGAGAAGGCAAAAAGAATTATGAAAGAATTTTTTATTTCTGTCTCCTAGTTTTTCCAGAATCCTCCAAATTAGTTTTTCATTAAAGGAATGTTAATAATTTCCCATTAAATCATTTGGCACCAAAAGGAGGTCTTCTTCTTAACTCAGTACATATTTGAAAATCTAGAGTGTGCAGAGTGAAAAAATCATTCCTTGCTAACATTATCATCCTCAGAGAATGTGCTGTCCTGAAAGCTAGTCCATTTTCTTAATTAAGCACCTTCATTATGCTCAGCATGGTGCGGGCCATGAAGATGGAAAAAAAGAGGCAAATGCATGTGCTAGAAAAGACATATGCAAACAAATTAGCAAATTTATCTGTCAGAAAGGGGTTTATTCTGCACTTGGAACAGGCCAAGGATGGTGCCAGAAGACCTGAAGAGAGTGAGGGGACTGCAACGTGTGCCATGCACAGCTTTGACTCTCCATGAAGTAACTCTCTGGTGGAGAAAACTCCTGTACACAAAAATTCCATGTGCGCCTGGTACTAACCCCACCCTCAGCCCTACTACTACTTTTACTACTATTATTACTATTATTTTCCATATGATAGTAATTCCACAACAAGAATATTCTGTATAAATATGCTTTGCATTTTAAAAGTAAATGAACACTGCAGTTAATTCTATAGGAAATCCAACTTACACCAAGGCAGACAGTGTGGAAGTCATCCCTAATTTCAGGGAATAGGTTTCTGCACCAATGAACTGCCACGATTGCTGACATGTATTTTCTAAAATGAATCTCATGGAATTTTGTTTTCAGTAGCAAACACACAGACAATTAGACATAATATTGCTGCTTTGTTGTTGTTAGGTCTTATCCATGTGAGGCCAGTGGGGTTTAAAACTCTTTCACAAAATATTGTTTTTATGGAGCACCATGGTGTCCACTCACTGAGGTTGGCCTGCCTAATGGGGAGGGGAGGAATACAATTCTTCAACCACCACAGATGGCTGGGGCCTTCAAGAAAAGACTGATTTGTCTTCTCAAGGGTAATGAAGGATTGAGCTGTTTAACTTGGTGCCAGAAGGGCAGTGTCTTCTGAGAGTTCACTGTAGCATTTTGAACTTCTTTCAGGGTCTAGGTTTAGCACTTTCATTTGGCTCATCTTTGGACACCATCGGGAATTTTGCATTGTTTCTGCATGTCAAGGTTTTTCTGTGGATTTATTTTTAATTGTGACCAGGTGTAAATGGACTGTTACTACTTAAAAAAATCTAAACAAGCAGGCTCTCAAAGACACGTATCAGCTGTGAAGCATCAGCAAGATGCTTCCCTATACAGCCCAAGCTTTGATTGTTTTGTTCATACATTCCAAACAGAACAGTGGAGAAACAACTGTATGACTTTATCTGAAATGTCTCTTTACTATTAAGGATGCTTCAAATTTTTAAATTACAACTGAAAAGGAATTGAATTCTGTTTCTACAACAAAAATAAATAAGTAGAAAGCTTAAAAGGTTCTTAGATCTTGCTGAAGTATTTAATAGACCTAAGTAGGATTTTACAAACATAGACTTCATTTAAAAATAATAGATTAATAAAGACAATAAGACTTTTTTTTTCACATTGATAAAAAGACAGTAAAAAAAAGCCACAGAGAACTATTGTGCCCCATGGTTATATCAGTTAGATCTGAGGCATAATAACTACCCCAACATTTAGTGGCTTAAAACAATGATTCCTTAATAGTCGACAGTTATGGATCAGCAACTTGAGCTGGGCTCAGCTGGGCAGCCCTCCCGCGCTCCTGTCCTGAGGTCACTTAGCCAGTTGCAGTCAGATGATAAGTCAGCTGAAGGTTTGCTGGTCTCGGATGGCCTCACACACTCTTCAGGCATTTGGCAAGCTGTTAACATGGGGGTAGTGTTCCTCTCATTGTCCCATGGTTGGCTTGATGTCAGCTGGCTGATGCCTGTATGTCTTTCACCATCCAGTAATTCATTCACGTGATGATTGAAAATAACACTTTTCAGGAATCTCCTTGCATTTTGTTTACTAGTTTCCCACTGGCCAAGAAAGTCATATAGCCAAGCTCATATTCAAGGGGTGGAGAAATGAAGAGCTCCTTTTGATAGGAGGAAGTTCAAAGACATTGTGGTCGTTTTTTACACTGAAAAAAATATTCATAGCCTTCCTTTATTTTCATGTCTGATTATAAAATACAAATACCTAACATCTGCTTTGCACCAAGCAACCTTATTATGTGCTGAAGAATTTTCTGTGAATTACCCTATATCATCCTCACAATGCCATAAGGTAGATAATGTTATTCATTGCTATTTATAAATTATAAAGCTAAATAACAGAAAGTAAGCTATCTAATATAAGACAGCTAAGATGAGATGGAGTCAGGAAACTCTCTCTAGGCTATCAAGTCCAAACACAGAGTTCATTTTCCTAACCATGACTCTTTATACAGCGGTGGAATTATTTCTCCTCTCCATGAAAGTGTAAAACTAGTAACTTCATAAAAGAATTGAAGGTAATCATATTTAATCCTAAGATGTGTATCTTCACATTTTAACACTTCTGAAACTACATTTATCTTACATTTGTTTCATGTCATCATATATTTAGCAGCAGCACTTGGTCCCCCTAAGGACATGAAACAGGGGGGCACCTTGCCATCCACAGTCCCTCACACTCAGTAAACATGGGGGTACCGTCAGTGTCACCCAGCTAATTTGGAGCATCAGCATATTCACCAAGAGGGTTAAACAAAGGGAGTTCAGTCCGTGCCTGGTGGTTTAGACATAGCCTAGTTTGCACTAAATAACGAATGCAACTTATTGTATGTTCAGATATCATATGTTCTTTGTATTTTTCTCTAAATAATTTCATTCTGAATGAAAATATTAGTTTTTATGATATGTTGTTAGATGAAACCAAGAAAGACTCACATTTTGTGGACGTATCACAGGTTGTCTCTGTTATGTACATCAGTGGTTTCTCCACCAAACACCTTGTTCATTTGAAATATTCTGTGAAAACTTAATTTATAAAACTGATGAACTCTGACCTCTACTATTGAATTGAGGCTGGGGGAGCATGAGAGAGGTGAGTGGGCAACACAGGACCTGTACTTCGGAGTGGGTAGTGGTCAGGATGGGGACTCTGGAGTTCGATCGCCTGAGTTTCTAATCTCACCTTAGGCAAGTCACTTTTACTATTATGCTGAAATCTCCTCATACGTATAATCAGAGGCTGCTAGTACCTGCTCCTTGGGTAGAAAGCCTGATGAAGAGTCAATAACAGTATAACCTGTTGTTATTATTGGGGCATCTCCTTCCTTATGAGAGCTCTGTACGTGGTGGGGTATGAGGGTAGCATTTGAAAACTAGGGAGTGACACCTTTTAAAGTTAAGGTCTTTAAACCATAAGACCTTAAAGGGAGTCAGATTTGTAGATTTGGCATCCTTTTCCTTTTCCTATTAATTCTCTCAAAATTTCTGTGAAGTATATTAATGCAGCTGTGTCTATTTTACAGATGGAAAAAGAGGGCTCTGCTTAGATCATGGAGTTTCCCCAAGGGAAGTGCAAAGAACTAACTGCCAACCAAGGAAAGCAGACTTCCAAGTGCAGTTCTGGCTCTATCCCGAATAATATTTCTTGGTAGAAAAAAAAAATGTAACACAGTTGACTTCTTGCTGCTGAAACTTTCAATTTGGGAATGAAACGGAGCTTCGGAAAGAAAAATTCTTGCCAGTTTTATACAATATATTCATCAAAAAGGTCTTGGCCAAGTCAATTAGCAGGGGATGAGATCAAGACTTCAGGGTTGATCCCAGGAATGGTCTCTCATAAAATGTTATTTTGTTCTTAGTGACAATTAATTTAGCAGGGCACTTGAATGAAAGAGCAAGCAAGGTCGGGTTGCGGTTGGCGATTTCTCCTCCATTAAATGACACATGGTGCCTATATTTTTAAATTATGCATAGCAGGTAGCAGGCTCCTGAATGTATTCCAAAATATAGCACAGACCAGGTGTTAAAGCATATTGCTATTAAGTTCAAAACATGAGCTGAAATCCATAGTACACAAAAGTTGGAGACTTTTCTACAGATGCGTAAAACATAGTACAATTTTTTTCCTAATACTACACAGGCAAAAGGAACCATCTGTCTGAGGCAGTCTGTTAGTAATGGCTGATAGAAATAGCAAATAAAAGCAGAATGATTTCCCTAAGCATACAGGGTGGGACACCTACAAAGTCAGTGTGAAAGATGTTGAAGGAGGACGTTGAGGAAGCAGAAGGCCAAGAAAGCATCTCTACTTGGTTTAACTACTGCCCATGGTGCACACAGCTATTGCAGTAGTGTCTGCCAAAAGATATCTCTAAACTAGGCAATCAAAATCATCTGAAAAAGGTTTTGTGTTTTTAATACAGAATTCTGAGTTCCCCCCCCCCCCAGGAGCACGTGTTTCAACACTGATGGGTGGGAGTATCTGGGTTTATACCAAACACCTTCCAAGAATCTAATACAGACACAGGTTTAAAACCATTATAGTTACATTTCACTAGAGATGGCCAATAATTCTACTCTGTCCCTCCCTAGACTGAGTCCTGAAAGTTAGCACCTAATCATCCCTTACTCTTGAGACCGTTACAATACCTAACAGAGAAGAGGCACCTGGTGAGCATCAGCTGAGTGAATGAAGCTCTACGTAAAGTACAGTTATTTGTTTATTCCTTTATTCCCTCCAAAGGATTCTTTTCTCCATTCCTGGTTCTATTTCCCCCTCAAGTTCTGGGTTAAGAAATATTGGGGCAAGCCTAAGAGAGTCACAGGGAATAGAAGGACCAAGTATAGTAAGGAGAAAGTAGCCAGCAGATGGGAGGACACAGAGAGGACCTAGCTGAGGACAAAGTCTTACCAGTGTCCATCACCCTCCACTCGGTATGGGGCGGGTCTCTCTGGTCCCCCTGGTGGGCATGCCGTAGCACAAATCTGGGGCTGATTTCCCATCTCGGGAGCTATGAGAGTCAGACCCTTTGAGTAGCAGCATTTCTCTGCTTCTGGATATGTCCCTCCTTGTACTGACGGCATCATGGCTGCACATGGAGGCCTACTTGTCTTTATGGAATGGGAAGCAAAGGGAGAAACTGAGAGACAGAGATAGATAAAATCAGCTGGCATCAAAACTCCCTCACCAAGTCAACCAGCCTTTGTTGGGTATCTGTCTCAGAACTCCATAGAGGTTTTAAATAATTTTAGCTCCATGGTCTTTTAAAAAGGGTCTATTTAGGTGTGGTCATTTTTCCTTTCGAAATTTTTAAACTGTGTGTGTGTGTAGTTGTATATGTGTGTGTGTATAAGAAAGGAAAAATAAAAATCTTAAAATGTAGGCCCGAAATTGTGTATGTAATCCATGATGCTTGTCACTAATGGTGTGTTCTACAACAGAAGCCACAGATTCACTGCTCTGACCACTGGGACCAAAAAAAGAAAAGACCCACACCTTTTCCCTTACTTCATTAGAGCTTTGCATGGCATTGCCTAATTTGGATAGAGCCTGATTGTTGCCCTCAGCATTCCACCTCTCTGATTTTTAAGTAGCTTCTGACAATGGACCATTACCCAAGTTCAAGTGCATTCATTCTGATTCTTATGTCCTTCATTCATATTTATGGCCTCCTGTCTTAAGGTCCTATTCCAGGACAGAATACTATGTCTTTCTCAAGCCAGTGAATCCAAAATTCCCTTTGTACTTTTGCCAAGAGGGGAAAAGGCTTTTTTGGAAAGCACATATGAGAAGGCTAATTAGTACTTGATTTCCTATTTTATCCATGGCTACATGCTTGATCTAGTAATTTAAAAGACCAAAATCTGTCAATTATGGTAAATGACTATTAATTCCTCATTAGCCAATAATTTAAGACTACAGGCTTAAGGGTGTTAGGAATCCATAGCTTGAGATTCTGATCTTCCCCAAGAGCTCACCTTCAGTTCAGGTTAAATATGCACCCAGGGATTAGCAGGTAGCCTGGGCAAATAGGAGCATGGATTCTTTAGGTAATCTCTCGCCTGTTAGCCAGGGACTGTGCTGGGTAGAAATGTCTGCACATAGTACGCTCTGCTTTGCCCTTACCTTACTGTAACCCCATCTCCAGAAAAATAAGGACTTCTAGAAAATACCTACTTTGCATGTCACTTTATGCTTTTGCCCTACCTTGCAATTTCAGAGAGAGTTCTTTTTCAAAAATGGCCCTTCTCCATTGTAAACCCCTGTTAAAAATTTTCTCTCAAGTTAACTACATCACCCACCCACCCCACACCCACTACTACATCAGTGCCTGGCACACAGTCAATGCTCAATAATTATTCAATGGATGAATAAAAGAAAAAGGGAAATGTTACAGTAAGAAAAATGAAACATTCAATTCTCAAATATTTGTTAGGTACTTATTAAGCCAAAAAAGATCTCTGCCCTCATAGGAGGCAAACTCTTGGGAGACAGAGAGGTGGGGAAAGACTTAGGCAAGTAAACTAAAAAGTAAACAGGCTAAGTTGACAAAATTATCAATGATAAGAAGAAAATAAATGTTGATGCTGTTGTAGAGGGGAGGGAGATAGGGAAATATTTTATAAAGGGTGGTTAAAGAAGTCCTCTCTCTACCCTCAAGTGATGTGGGAAAGAATATTCAGAAATCAGGGAGACTTCTTAGGATAAATACGCTTAACACTGTGTAAGCAGAAATGAGAAGGCACAGTCTCTACCCTCCAGGGACCGTGGGCCTGTTCTGAGCTGCTCCCGATACTAATTGATGAGATTCCTTTTGGTACCCAATCTAGTCTTGCCACTTGGCTTTCTCTATTTTTTATCCACTTTTGTTAAACAGTCCGAAAAACAGCTTCAGATGAAAATTAGTCTGACTTCCTCTGTCACTGGCAGTGGGGAGACGGCATAGCCAAGTGGCATATCTGATGGCAGTTCAGGGTGGACAGACACTGTGCCAGACATTCCAATAGAGCTTGTTCTTTCTCTGCTCCTAAGAACATGTCTGAAAATCATCATTCCAGACTGCTCTTCATGAAGGCTGAATGTACATATTGGGGTGTTTTCTTGTAACTGCGTTCATACGTTCATTCATTCATGCATTCCCTCACACATGCCTTCATCAGCATTTAGTGTCTCAAACACAATTCTGGGCACTGAGAACACAGAGAAAAGTGGAATGCAGCCCTTGCCTTGCAGAGGTGCCCAGACAAGTCTGGAGACAGACAAGGCAGGTCACAGCAATGGGATTTGTGCTCTGATAAATGTGCAGAGGGTGATCTGGAAGCTTACGTGCTTAATTCAGTCTGGGGTAGTTAAAGCAGCTTCCTGAAAGAGGTGCTGCTTGGCCTGACTCTTGCAGTCTGACTAGAAGTTTTTTAGGTGAGCAAAAACGTGGAAAGGATGAACACTCTATTGAAAGAGAATGTTGTTTAGGCACGCAGGGGTGGACAGGCAGAGGGTGCTCAGGGAACTAGAAGCCTGTCCACAGGAAGTAAGGAAAGTTAATGAACTAGCAGAACATCCCTTCATATGCTAGTTTTCTGAAGCCATCAGTTTTTTACCAATTTGCTCAAACAGCTTAAGTTATTTTCTCAAGACAGTTATTTCACTGATATTCCAGCCTCATCTGACTGTGACACAGTCTTTCTTTTCTTTAGGTGCTTACCAACAAACCAACAATCTCAGCTCCTCTCTGCTGTCCCAGGATGCCAGGGGCCTCCAACGTGCCAGGGGCCATGGGAAGTGCTTAACGACCATCATTCATATGCTGACCATGCAACTGGTTACCTTTTCCAGAATGGGGATGGGGAAACTGAGGCTCAAGGGTTGCACCACCTTGCCTAAGGTCACACAGCTAATAAATACCATGCTTAGGATTCAGCTCAACCCTGGTGCTCATCCTATTATGCTGAAGCACAGACGGTTGTAAATCAGGCTGGCAGTCCAGTGAGCCTGTGGTTTTGGCTGGTGTGAAGACACTGAAGGAAGGTTTGTATTAAGATGCTCTGTGATGTTGGCACAAGAGCTGTGAAAGCATATGGGCCCCTGGAGAGGTTAGCAGTATGAGCAAGAAATAGCAAGATGAGATTCAACCAGAAAAATGCTAACGAATACATCTGGAGACAAATCAGTGGAAACGCACACGGTTAATGGGAAGCAGAGCAGCAGGGACCACGCGGGTTTGCTGAAAGTGGACCCTTCATCATGAAGACATTGCTGAGAGGCGATGGCAGCAGACGTGCAGGAGTCACTTGGGCTGTGGACCAAGAGGCTTCATCTGACTAAGGCAAAAGAAAGAGGCCTCTGCCTGCCTGTTGTTTTGAATCTGCAATGCCTTTTTCACTTTGGGTCTCTGTATTCTAAGCAGAGGTCAGCCAGTGCCCGGGAATCCAGACAGTGAGAATCACACACGTAATTTAATACCGGAGGGGATGAACTCAAGAGGAACAAAACAACAAGAAAATAAGATCTTCTCTCTACAATTCTGAAAAAGGCAATGAGACAAATGGCTGAAAAGAGGATGTGCAAACATGGCAGGTGGGCAGTTAACGTGGCTCAGCCCAGTACTACTTAGCACACCAGGCACCCTCAGTTATTTGGTCTTCTGCCAAAGGTAAGGGACCTGTGCCCTAAAATGCGGATGCTCCAAGCCTGAAGTCTGGTCCCTACACTGTGGAAGCTGACTTCATGCTGTTGGAGGGCAGCGGAGCCTCAGAAAGCAGACAGCTGCCCTTCTGACCAGCACTTAATCTTATTTAATGATTACTCCCAGTTACGCCAATGGCTGCCACGCAATGTCTTTTGAAAATGTCATGCAAAAGACCTCAGTTCCTGAGCTAAACCGTGGGGCAGAGAAAGGACACCATTTCCCACTTTCCACTCTCATTTTTTTCTCCTTCTGTCCTCGAGCACTGGGTGGATTGGAAATGACCTGGGTGTGCTGTTTCAGTAATTCCTTAACCAAATGTTGTTTTCCAATAACCATTTATCTTAGAAACTGTCTCTCCCATTATCTTTATCCTAACTGCTTGAAACAGATGGCACTTTAAACCTTAAATTCATGTCCACATCATTTCAACCACCACTGCCCTGCGATTTGGGACTCTAGACCTGAGAAAGAAAAGCACGTTCACATTATCAAGCATGCAAAAAAAAATGCCTTTGATCTTGTAGGAGAGCAAAAGGTGAGAGTGAATTTGGTGCATTGTGTCATGTGCCTGAGTTAAAAAGAGTCACGCTCATAGTGGAAATTCCCTGACTAAACCTTTATGAGAACTGTGCTAAAATGGAATATTGGCATATGCTGATGCAACGGTGACATAAAAACATTAAATTACCACTGTACTATGAACTTTCCCTGTTTTCGCATGCATTTCAGATTCTGCAAGGCAAGATTGTCCTTTGGAACATCAGGAGTACTTCCTTAAAGGTCTGCTCAACAAATGGATAGGTGTGACCTAACAAAGCAACGGTCATCACTTTGCTAGTTTGGTGCAGGAGAAAGTCCCAAGTTTGGACTTTAAAGTCAGACAGACTGCACTCAAATCTTGTTCTCACCACCTAAGCATAGTGTTATTTTAGCACAGCAACTTCAGTTTTATGTCCTTGAATTCCTTGTGTGTGTGTGTATTTTTTAAGGGAAAATTTTATCTTATTTCATGGGTCTCTGAAGGGTTTTAAGTGCAAAGTAAGGTATGTCTGATGATCAGAGTAATTCGTGACATACTGGAGAGGGTTAGCATAAGCTCTTCATTTGCCCCTTTAGTTCCAGCTTTGGAACGTGTCTCTGGGGGTTTTCTGGCCAACACTCACCTTCTCCCCACAGCCTGGAGCCCTGAGGGAACTTCCTGCACAATGCTTTCCCATGTGCCTCTGTCCTTTTCCAAGCTCTTTCAGCATGGAATATTTGCACAACTCATTTGGACTCTAGGCCCATCTAGCTTGCCAAACCATGTTCTTTAATTATGATTCCATAGGTCTTGTGTGTCAGTTATGTGTCCCCAAGTTAGAAACTTCAGAGCAGGGATTGCAAGAGGCTTCATCGGAGCACAAATGCTGACTTTGATGGGAGATAGATTTAAGCATTAACTGAATGCAGTGTGTCATTCTTAAACTTTTTGAACTAGCGATTCATCATTTGCAAGCAAGGATGCATTAGGTACTTTCTATCTTTTGTTTGTAAGGATAAAAATGAGGTAAAGTATGTAATAGGATTATAATTCTTAAAGCTTTAAGGAATATATATAATTCTCCTTTCCTGACTATGTTATATCCTATTTCTTAACTATATCTCAAGTATGTAAAGGTGGTATCATACTTGATTTTGAAAAATCAAGTGCAGAAAGTTTAGATAGGCCACATCAGAGCCAGCAGTAGTATCTAGCTATATCTAAGATCCTATATCAAAGCATCGTCTTTTATGTTCATGCTTATAGTGACCATGTTATTTGAATAAAAAAAACTGTGTGTGCACAATAGGGAGATATTTATTACCTGTTCCTTCCCTGTAGCACCCAATGTGTATCTCTATTAATGGGCATATCTTTTATTGAAAAGGTTCGTGAAGGCCTCTCAGCTGTGGCCCTGATGTAACATTTATGAAAACATACACACAAATGTTACCAAGTTGAAACAGCACTAGAAACTTGAAATCTTTCAGCGCTCTGCCAAACCCTAGGGGAATTTCCACTAACCAAAGCACAGATGAAGTTTGGAAGGAATAAAAATGGCCAGATGAAAGAGGCAGATGTGAAGACCTGGGAAATCAACAAACTCTGTGAATTGTAGTTTTTGATTTCTGGTTTATGGCAAGAGAATAACTATAAAATGCATCTAATTATTCTGAAATGAATCCCTCTCTATACCTTTAATTGATCAAACAGTAGAGCAAGATACAATTTTAGTAGAATCCATGAATGGGACTAAATAGATGTATATGTGCATGACAACCCAGATATTTAGTAGTAGTGTGACTTTGATAAGTTTCCTTAATATTTCTAAATTTCAGTAGTAAGCTTGGCCTGTCAAATTAGGATAATACTAGTGACTCCTTTATGTAACTCCTATGCAAATACATGTAAAGTACCTAGCATGGTGATTAAAACATGGTGAAGTTCAGTACATGCTAGTTTATTATTTATATTATTATTATATACTGGAGACTGTATTTAGTGCCTCCCCACCCAACTACAACAAAAGAGATACACACACACAGGTCTAAGCCTCACAAGCAAGGTCAAGAAGCCTGAAAAGAACCTTTCTCTGAATCAGTTTCTTTCCATTATTCTTTCCGTTAATGAAACCCACCTATACAAAATTAGGAAGACAGACGAGAAAGAGAAGCCATTATTTTTGTCTTCCAGTAGGAAGTAGATGAGAGGGCAGAGGACAAAAGTGGGGTTCATAGAACTTTCATGGATTTGCTCCCGTAAGTCATCCACTCTGGAGCTGTGGGTCTTGGAGATCCCGTGTGGAAATGCCTTTAATTCCTGCATTTCCCCATTTCCACAAAGCCCGCTGCTTGAACTGACCTTAACTCACGGCTTCCTCAGCTTTACCAAAAGTTTTATAAGAAGATGATTTCCTATATTGAATCCTTCCTTTGTGAAATATAGATACCTAATGTAACTCTGTCTTCCTGACCACATCTTGAATAATACATATTATTCTCTGTGTAATCACAATTATTGTTTGACTCAATAGAGTCTACAAGGTCATTAATGGGGAGACATCGGCAATTTGCTTGCGGGCTGCACACCTGCGTCTCCATCTCATTCTCTGACAAAGCCTCTCTCGAAATAGAGGCTTATTTCTCCCCACACCTAGAGTAATAAAGAGAAACCACCACCACCACAATATCAACAAACTTGGACTATAAAAGATGTGGCAACCTTGCACTCAAGAGGCAAACAAGAAGAATATCTTTTTCCGCCTTATGCAAAATGTTATCCAGGAAGCGTTTATTACCTAGGCAAACAAAAGATAACGTATCTCAAAATTAAATAATACCTCGGCAGAAGTAAAAGTGATAAAATCATCTAATAAATTTTCTATTCCTTAAATGCTCTGAGCAATTTGAGGAAAAAAAAAAATCATGTTCAATTGATATTTATATCCCCAGCATCTAATGCAGATTCTAGCACAACCTCATTTGTTGAACTGAAGTAGAAAAACAGGATTAGCCTGGGACCTTCAGGAGACAGAGAGGCCCGTGTGATCTGGTTAGTCCCAGACCAGGTCCAGCCCCGGCTTCCTCCTCCCCTGCCTTCTCTTGCCTTCCCCACCCATCTTCCCAGGTCCGCCTCTTACAGATGGAGCCCCTTCTCAGCGTGTCGAGCGGCACCAACCCCAGGCTCCCTCACTGAGCCAGCCTGACCTATGCATCTGCCTTTCCCACCCCACATCAGAGCAATTTTATTTGCTTTATAAACCACATCAGGGGGTTTTCATAAACAGACTTTTCCAGATTAGCACCCATAATTCTGATTCAGTTCCTCTAACATTTTGGATTAGCTAAAATAACATCTTTAAAAAATAGTATTTTTTTTTAATTTCAGAAAGCTTAATTAATTTAAAAGATGTACTTTAGCTGGAAGATTACAATAACATTTCCTTCCCATTAGAACTGGAAAAAACAACTAAAAGTTGTGAGGAGTATTACAGTGTTTCTGATGAGATAAATGTTTATTCTTAAAGACATAATTAATTTCTTTGAGAAGACACACTAAGTCTAAATTCAAGGACATTCACTTTACAACTTCTGAAGATCTAAGATTCTACATGCAGGCAATGAATTATACCTTCCATAAAAATATTTTAATCTTTCCCCTCCCATCCATGAGTTTTTGGTTTAAAGTGTTGTTAGAAGCATCCTTACAAAACTATACATTCTTTGAAGCTGACCTTCTGGCTACAACAGCCCAAAAGACCAATCACGATGGATTCTCCCTGTATGTATCTGTGGGAGATGGAAGAAGAAATCAGGTTATTAGCAAGGTCCTGTCTGTCAAGGCGTCTCACTCGTGCCCTGATCCCTTGCTATCTACTAAGCTTCCTGTGTATTTGGGAGTAGGGGTGGATCTCTGCCTTCTGATTTTCTGAAAACAATTATTTTGTGTGTGGCACAGAGCCCAGACACCCCTCTCTGGCTCCTCTGTGTACAGAAAGAACCACATTTGTAATGCCTATTCTCCATAGAGGGCAGCGGGGCAGCTACTGCTGAAAGACTGGTGTCTACAATTTAAGAGAAACATCTTGCAGCTGAGTATTTACATAAAAAGAGAACCATGCAGCTAAGGGTTTCAGGATGATGGATCATTCAATAATTATGGTAGTCCAAGCTGCTAATGACCCCCCAGAAAGCCTGTGGATAGACTATTGGTGTTATATAACTGCACTGATTTCTGAACAAAACACAGTTATCGTAGTGAAACAGAGGCTAATGCGGCATTCTTCTGTCTCAGTGACAAAAGTATTGAAGGCATCAGTCATGACAGAAACGTAGGATATATAATAGATGCAGCCCAACTGCAGCTGTAGATGTCAGGATTGCTGAAACGTGGCCATTCTTCATGCAGATGCAGGTCCACTGTAAACGTAAGCATTAATACTCCCTGGATTCAGGTGAGAGCTGGAACATTGCACTGCTGATGTCGCCACAAGCCAGCACTGCCTGCTGGATGATCCTCCAGCCCTTTTGTATATGAAATACAACAATTAGCTTAATGTTTATGTCCACAGCTTTCGAGTGCTTTATAATTTCTTCAGTGGAGGAGTAGTACAATCTTAAATAAGTGGAATATGTCAAACTTTGCATCTTGGAGGAAGGGACTGCTATGTTTCCTTTGTCTCACAATGTACTATAGATTCATTAACTCAGGCATAGAAGAGACAGTGATAATTTTGGCTCAAGAAGTTTAAACCTTACACAGTATGTTTTCTGGATTAGGGATCCATCATCATTTTAGGTCCCTCCACTGAATTCAGAATTCCCAAGGAAATCTGAGAAATGTCCCATTTTTTCAGTTCAGCCTGCCTGCCCCAGAGAAGCCCCTGCTGGAATCTCGATACACTCTGCACCAGCTGAGCCCCAGGGAGACCAGAACCTGAAAGGATGCTAAGCTTAGCCTTTCCATTCTGACATCCCAAAGCCTGGTCCATGACCTGGTCCATCTGGTGTTCTGCATGCTCTGAATTCTTGCCCTGCCCCATTACTAAAGACTAGTCGTGTAAGTCCTGATGACCATGTGAGAACTGGTCCTATTTTCCTGAGGGCTTTAGCAGAGCGGAGATGAGCAAAGAAAACTGGTCCTCTCTTAGACAGATTCAAACAGTTTTAAGCACACCAGTGTGTTGCCATTGCTTCTGTTTTGTAAAAAAATAACAATATATCCTACACTTAACGCTGTAATGTACCCTCTACCAGAAGATATTTTGTGACTGGTGAAAGCTGCATAGATCATTCGACTTCAAACTGTTTATATTACTTCAAACTGACAATTTCATTTTCTTCAGGTATCAAAAAAAAATCCACAACCTCCCACTATAAATGCAATTTTTACTTATAACACCATTCCTAGTAGCTCTGAAAATATAGCCAAATATGATACTAGTCATAGGACCTATCACTTGATATATTTGAAGTTATTGTCCCTGAGTTTTGTGGCTCCATCTCCTCTCGCTACAGATATAGGGCATAAATGAACTGAAATGCACTGTGTGTTCTAGTAGTGGCATTAGTCACCAGATCGGCAGAAGTAGTGATGAAGAAATCAAAGATTATCATAAACTTTTCAAAAGAGCACCATTTGGTCATTACCATTTAAAAGTGAATCATATGGTATAGGGAGAAAGAGGAGTGGATCTCAAGTATTTAAAACGACATTTAAGACCATGTCAGATCCTTGACTGGGGAGAGATTGGGGGTGGAAGAGAGGGTTCATCACTGTGGCCATGAGATGTTTCCTGGAACCAGTAATTCTGTCTTGGGTATTACTAGTTCACCCCAGTGCACTGCAAAGAAGAATGCTCAGGGGAGTAAGGAGCTGTGTAAGCAGAACACTCAGTGGGAGTGGGCAGCATTCAGAAAGGGGAAGAATACAAGGAAAGAGAAAAAATGCAAACTTAAGAGGGCAACAAAAACCACAAACTGGGTGACAATATTCAGTTTATCTATGTAGCTAAGGACTTGAATCCCAAATATGTAAAGAACTTTGACAACTCAAAAGTGACCACCGTTTTTTATGATGTAAGACCTAAAGAGACATTTCAACTGCAAGATATATTAATGGCCCATACACACACGAAAGCACCTAAACATCATAAGACATTGGAAAATGCTAATTAAATCTACAATGAGATACCTCTTTACACCCAACTAGAAAGTCTAAAATTAGAAGATTTCTAATACTAAGTGCCAGCATGAATATGGAATTTGGCACTGGGATCTTTATGCATCACTTGAGGTAATATAAAATGGTACAATTATATTGTAAAAAAGGACACAGTTTCTTGTACATTTTATAGTATACATACCCAATGACTTCACAATCCATTCCACATATTTACCAAAGAGAAATGAAAATGCATGTCCACAAAAAGACTTCAGTGTGAATATTTATGGAAGTTTGACTCATAATAGCCTCAAACTAGACATCTCAAATGTCCATTGACAGGAAGATGGATAAACAAATTGAAGTGCATTTGTATTTGCTGGAAGCTACTCGCAATAAAAAACAGACATGAAACATCATGCTTGAATCTCACTTGTATTGAGTCAAATCAAACATGAAAAAGAATACACTCTATGATTCTGGTTTAAATGAAGTTTACACTAGGCAAAACCACTTGATAGTGCTAGATATCAAATGAGTGATGGCTTGGAAAGGAGAGTATAGGGATTGACAACAAGGTAGCATGATGGAACTTTCTGAAGTGATGGAAATGTTTTATATTTTGATTGAGATAGTGATTAAATGATTTTGTATTTTTCCAATGCTCATTATTTTTTTAAACAAAAAACCAAAAAATAAATACTACCATGTAATAGATTCCATAGGTCACTGTAAACAAGGACCATAAACATTTAGCATCAAAGACCCAAAAAGGGAAGTGGAGAAAAACAGATCAGAGTGAAATCCCGAGTTGAACATGGTGCATATGTTTAACTTTTCTGTAGTTTATGCACCATGCATGAGCAACCCAACTGCACATGAAGGGCCAAGTCCAGACAGGTGCAGAAACCCATCTAATGTGCTACTGGTATGTCAAAACTTGCTAAACAGGAGGTTCAAAACCTGGCTGTGGCACTTAGCAGGATGATCTTAAAACAATTGATTTTAAACTCATGGAGCCTCAATTGTGTCCACTGTAAAATTAGAATGACAGTAGTTGTTAAAGTCATTGTGAGGGTTATGGTAAGAGAAATGGATTAATTACTTATGTACTCAGTATACTTGTTACTTTAATCTTTGTGCTCATCCTACCAATGGGGCAGGGAGCAGCCCAAACAGATGGCAAGGAGCCCTAGGACAGTGTGAACATCCCCAAGAAGCACAGACTGAGTAATTGACATAGCCTCAGGCTCCTGTCCTTGCTTCTCTTACTTTTTCTGGAGCTGTTCAATAATGAATTGCAAAACGGAGGTAGAGATTAAAGATGGCAGTGTGAGAGGCAAGACAGAGGCCTCCTCCCAAAACTACATATAATAGGAAAATATAATTAATACAAGTAATCCTGAAAGAGCAACAGGAAAGAAGGCTGTGCCAGACGGCATACACCTGGAGAAAAGAACAGTCTTCATGAAACAGGGTAACATACCAAAGCCATGATCCAGCAGGACCCAAGTCCTTTCCCAACCCCAGCTCACCAGTGGAAGGAACAGAAACAGAGTGGAGAGAGAGTGGAGGCCTAGGACTGCTAAAAACTCAGTTCTGGAGATCTGCTCTGGGAGCACAAACATACATTGCATGGTGCTCTGGAGATTAGCGGGGTTGGAAAGCTAAGACAGGCAGAATACCTGGAAAGACTGAGATTCCAGCTGCTAGTGGGAAACAGGGATCCACATCCAGCTGCTTTGGGACAAAAAAAAGGCAGGCAGTCTGAGAGACTTCCTAACAGGGAGAGGGCTGCTAGAGGAGCATGGATTGCACACAGCTTACTGCTCAGGAGAAAGGACAGGTGGACAAAATTGTCTGGGTGCAATCTGCCTAACAGGTTGGGAACTTTCAGGAGTTTCAGGAGCTCCATCACCCTGGCTGGCTATACAGCTCCAAGGAACCCCACTGTGATATACAGCCACCTGTGCCTTCCTCCTGGCAAGCCCGCACTGGCTCACAAGCTGGAAGCCCCTGCCCTAGCATCAGGCCAGCCAGAGGGAGGCCCCATCTATGGCAGCTACAGAAGCAAAGAATAGAGGCTTAAGCCTGTGTGCTCAGCCCACTGGTTCTGGAAGTGGAGACATGCATTCCAGCTGGCAAGTAGGAAACAGCTCTTCCCCAACACCCAGGCACCAGCGCTGCTCCCCTGCGACCCCCAACATCACTACAGGAGCTGAGCAGCTCCAGAGAATAGAGCTTCTGGTCACTAGAGGGTGACACATACAAATACAAAATGTCAAATGAATCTGGTTCAAACCAAAATCCCATAAACACCAGAAAAAGGGTCAAGGGAAACCAAACCCATCAATTTTCCTGAAAGAGATTTCAAAATAAAAATCATAAACATGCTCATGGAGGGACAGAAAAATATTCAAGAACTCAGAGAATAATTCCAGATGGAGATTCAATCATTACAGAATACAATATCTAAAATGAAACATACAATGTAGGGATTTAAAAGCAGATTAGATATAGTGGAGGAGATAGTAAATGGAATAGAAATAAGAGAAGAGAAATATGAAGAATCTGAGGCACAGAGAGAAGAAAGGATCTCCAGGAATGAAAGAATATTGAGAGAATTGTGTGACCAATCCAAATGGAACAACAATCACATTATACAGGTAACAGAAAAGGAAGAGAGAGAAAAGGGGACAGAAAGTGTCTTTGAGGAGGTAATTGCTGAAAACTTCCCCAATCTGGGGCAGGAGATAGTCTTTCAGGCCATGTAGGTGCAGATCTCCCAACACAAGGGATCTAAGGAATACAACACCAAAACATACAATAATTAAAATGGCAAACATCAAGGATAAGGACAGACTATTAAAAGCAGCCAGAGAAAAAAGATCACATACAAAGGAAAACCCATCAGGCTATCATCAGACTTTTCAACAGAAACATTTCAGGCCAGAAGGGAGTGGCATGATATATGTAACGCAATGAAGGAGGAGGGTCGTGAACCAAGAACACTCTATCAGGAAAGATTATCATTTCAATTTGAAAGAAGGATTAAACAATTTTTAGGTAAGCAAAAGCTGAGAGAATTTACCTCTCATAAACAATTTCAACACTGTATTTTTGAAGGGCTGCTATAGATGGAAGTGTTCCTAAGGCTAAATAGTTGTCACCAGAGGAAATAAGTGTACAGTAAAGAAAATAGACCAATTAATTACTAAGCAGATGCAAAATCAAATCAACTACCCCTGAAGTCAATCAAGGAACAGAAAAAGTGGACAGAATATGATAACTAATACATAAAGAATGGAGGAGGAAGAAAAAGGAGGAGAAAAAAAAAGAACCTTTAGATTGTGTTTGTAATACCATACTGGTTAAATTAGATTGTTAGATAGTAACAGAATTACCCTTGAACCTTTGGTAACCACAAATCTAAAGCCTGCAATGGCAATAAGTACATATCTATCGATAATCACCCTAAATGTAAATGGTCTGAATGCACCAATCAAAAGTCACTGAATGGATAAAAAATCAAGACCTGTCTATATTCTACCTACAAGAGACTCACTTCAAACACTAAGATATACACAGACTAAAAGTGAAGGGATGGGAAAAGATATCTCATACAACTGATTGGGTAAAAAAGTAGGAGTTACAGTACTTGTATCAGAAAAAACAGACTTCAAAACAAAGACAGTCACAAGAGATAAAGAAGGACATTACATAATGATAAAGGGGTCAGTCCAACAAGAGTATATAACCATTATAAATATGCACCCAACACAGGAGCACCTACATACATGAAAGAAATACTAACAGAATTGAAGGGGGAAATAGAATGCAATGCATTCATTTTTTGTGACTTAAAACACACCACTCACTCCACAGGACAGATCAACCAGACAGAAAATAAGTAAGGGGACAGAGGCACTGAACAACACATTAGAACAGATGGACCTAACAGACATCTACAGAACACTCCACCAAAAGCAGCAAGATATGCATTCTTCTCAAGTGCGTATGGAACATTTTCAAGAATAGATCACATACTAGGCACAAAAAGAGCCTCAGTAAATTCAAGAAGATTGAAATTGTACTAAACAGCTTCTCAGACCACAAAGGTATGAAACTAGAAATAAATTACACAAAGAAAATGAAAAAGCCCACAAACACATGGAGGCTTAATAACATGCTCCTAAATAATCAATGGATCAATCACCAAATAAAAATAGAGATCAAGCAATATATGCAGACAAATGACAACAATAATTCAATATAGCAAAATCTGTGGGACACTGCAAAGCCATGCTAAAAGAGAAGTATACTGCAATACAGGCCTCCCTCAGGAAAGAAAAACAATCCCATATGAACAGTCTAAACTCACAATTAATGAAACTAGAAAAAGAAGAACAAATGAGGCCCAAAGTCAGTAGAAGGAGGGACATAATAAAGATTAGAGCAGAAATAAATAAAATCAAGAAGAATAAAACAATAGAAAGAGTCGATGAAAGCAGGAGCTGGTTCTTTGAGAAAAAGAACAAAATAGATAAATCACAAGCCAGACTTATCAAGAAAAAAAGAGAGTCTACAGACATACACAGAATCAAAAATGAGAAAGGAAAGATCACTACAGACACCACAGAAATACAAAGAATTATGAGAGAATACTATGAAAAATTATACACTAACAAACAGGATAACCTAGAAGAAATGGACAACTTCTAGAAAAATACAACCTTTCAAGGCTGACCCAGGAAGAAACAGAAAATCTGAACAGACCAATTACCAGTAGTGAAATTAAATTGGTAATCAAAAAACTACCTAAGAAAAAAACTCCTGGACCAGATGGCTTCACTGCTGAATTTTATCAAACATTTAGTGAAGACCTAATACCCATCCTCCTTAAAGTTTTCCAAAAAGTAGAAGAGGAGGGAATACTTCCAAAATCATTCTATGAGGACAGCATCACTCTAATACCAAAACCAGGCAAAGACACCACAAAAAAAGACAATGAAAGACCAATATCCCTGATGAACATAGATGCAAAAATACTAAACGAAATATTAGCTAACTGAATTCAAAAATACATCAAAAAGATCATCCATCATGATCAAATAGGATTTATGCCAAGATTTATGGTACAATATTAGAAAATCCATCAACATCATCCACCACATCAACAAAAAGAACCACATGATCATCCACATAGATACCAAAAAGGCATTTGACAAAATTCAACATCCATTCATGATAAAAATTCTCAACAAAATGGGTATAGAGGGCAAGTACCTCAACATAATGAAGGCCATATATGACAAACCCACAGCCAACATTATACTTAACAGCAAGAAGCTGAAAGCTTTTCCTTTAAGATCGGGAACAAGACAAGGATGCCCACTCTCCCCACTTTTATTCAACGTACTTCTGGAGGTCCTTGCCATGGCAGTCAGAAAAGACAAAGAAATAAAAGGCATCCACATTGATAAAGAAGAAGTTAAACTGTCATTGTTTGCAGATGACATGATATTTTACATAAAAAACCTACTGTCTAACCCCATACACAAAAGTATACTCGAAATGGATAAAAGACATGAATGTAAGCCATGAATCTGCAAAACTCACAGAAGACAACAAAGGCAAAAATCTCCCGAATATAAACATGAGCAACTTTTTCCTGAATGCATCTCCTCAGGCAAGGGAAACAAAAGCAAAAAGAAGAAATGGGACTACATCAAGCTAAAGAGATTCTGTACAGCAAAGGACATCATCAGCAGAACAAAAAAGCATCCTACAGTTGGGAGAATATATTTGTAAATGACATATCCAACAAGGGGTTAACATCCAAAATATATAAAGAACTCACACAGCTCAACAACCAAAAAGTAAATAACCTGATTTAAAAAATGGGTGGAGGATATGAATAGATACTTCTCCAAAGAAGAAATTCAGATGGCCAACAGGCACATGAAAAATGCTTCACATCACTAATTATCAGGGAAATGCAAATTAAAATCACAATGAGATATCACCTCACACAAGTTAGGACGGCCAGCATCGAAAAAACTAACAACAACAAATGCTGGCAAGGATGCGGAGAAAGGGGAACCCTCCTACACTGCTGGTGGGAATGTAGACTAGTTCAACCATTGTGGAAAGCAAATTGGAGATCCTCAGCAAACTAAAAATAGAAATACCATTTGACTTGGGAAGTCCACTCCTAGGAATTTACCCAAAGAATACAACTTCTCAGATTCAAAAAGACATATGCACCCCTATGTTTATTGAAGCACTATTTACAATAGCCAAGATATGGAAGGAACCTAAGTATCCATCAGTAGATGAATGGATAAAGAAGATGTGGTACATATATATACAATGGAATATTATTCAGTCATAAGAAAGGAACAATTCCTACCATTTGCAACAACATAGATGGAGCTACAGGGTATTATACTCAGTGAAATAAGCCAGGCAGAGAAGGACAAGTACCAAATGATTTCCCTCATTTGTGGAGTATAACAATGAAGAAAAACTGAAGGAAAAAAGCATCAGCAGACTCACAAACTGCAAGAAGGGACTAGCAGTTACCAAAGGGGAGGGGTGGGATAGGGCAAGTGGCAAGGGAGGGAGAAGGGGATTGAGGGGCATTATGATTAGTTCACATGGTGTGTGGGGGGAGATCATGGGGAAGACAGTGTAGCACAGAGAAGACAAGTAGTGACTTCGTGGCATCTTACTGCACTGATGGACAGTGACTGCAATGGGGTGGTGGGGGACTTGATAATATAGGTTAATGTAGTAACCACATTGTTTTTCACATAAAACCTTCATAAGAGTGTATATTAATAATACTTTAATTAAAAAATTGTTAAAAAAATAATAATAATTGCAAAACAATCAGACACAAAGACATGATGATATTGGAAGATAGAAAAAAATGCTACCAGTGCCCTACAAAAGAAAAATGCCAACACACCACAGGACAATGAATAGTAAACCATATATTATCTAACTGTAAATAATAATATCAGATATAAACATAACCAGAGAAGGCATTCTGAGAAGAGCGACGTATCCGTCTGCCAGGGACCAGTGATGGTGAGCTCCTGAACACACTGGGCGGTGCTCTGCGTGCCTTGCTTGCTGCCTCGGGGCTTTGGCCCCCCAGGGTGCTCTACCATGTGGGAGCAGAGGGCCAGTAACAACGCCTCTGTGTTATCTCCTTTTAACACCCTCTTAGAGTTATAGCAGAAATTTTGTCTTCTTGCTGCTAAGTTTTACACATTAGTTGTAGCTGTTGAGCTCTATCAGTTTAGTCATCGTTAAGTAAACAAACAAGTCATTTCTCCCCCTATTTATTCAACCATGACTAAAAAAAAAACCACATATGCGGTTTCAAAGTACAGGTTCAAGTAAAGTCATTTTTTTCTAGTACATGGCTGCAAGGAAAAAAATTATGTAAAGTACTGTCAACTTGAAATGTTTGTAAATGTTGCTGAGACTCAAAGTGCTTAGATTTTCTACAGCCTCAATTACTCAACTGTACCATGTTGGTCATAGCTCAGTGAGACACAGGGAAGGGAGCACATTTGTCTCCAGAACACACAGAGGCTGCGTCTGCGCTGTCTCTGTCACTAGGAAGAAACCCTATGGAGGAGGATACATTAAAGGGGGCCCTGTAGCCATGAAGCCCCCGTTTGTTACCCAGAAGGAAGCCCAGATCAGCTGTACCATGAATACGCTCCCCGGGAGCTCATGAACTTTCTACCATCAAGAAGAGCTTAATGTCCCTGGGGGAGAGATGAGGATAGGGTCAGAGACAAAGAAGCTTAAAACATAGTGCATTAAATAGCATTTCATGGTTTATCATCTCATTAAAAAAATAACAGGAATGAATTATAGGAAATTTTAATATAGAAAAATATACCAGAAACATACCACCCCACATTAAATATGAACATTTTCATCTAATTTTTCATGCACACATGCTTGTAGGTATAGAGTATTCTTTTAAAGTTGGATTATATTTTAAATATTGTGTATGCTGCTTTTCTTACACCCCATATACAATAGAAGCTCTCTGATCCAGTACATTGAGAGTCAGTAACTGGCCAGTTAATCAAAAAGGTCTAAAAATCAGAGAATTATTAGAAAACACATTCATTGTTTAAACATATTATTTGCACTTAAGACAGCTAAATGGTCACTCATTAGCAATGCTTATGATAGAAGGCCAAGGCTCTTTTTCAGTATGTGCAGGTCAGGTCCCATGATCAGAGATCCACAAAGTTTTCTTACAAAAGCCGCACTTATGATGCATGGCCTACAGTTCCATTCTTCGATATCTTTAAGTGAGAGTGAGAATGTGAAGTCTCTAGAGAGATCATCTGAGCCCCAAATTCTAGAATTTTACAAAAGTACCCCCATTTAACCACACTTGTTTAAGCAACTTTATTTCAGAAAAACTTTTAGCATTTTACCCTCCCAGGAAAACAGTCAGAAACATGTTTTCTTTGTACTTCTGGCTCATTGATTTAATAACATTTAATTGAGTTATGCAATTACAATGGTAGGCAACTGGCATAAACGTATTTACTGGCTCATGATAAGCTCCCCACCAGGCACAGAAACAGGGGTGAGGAGCCTGCAGGCCATGAGATAAGAGTGCCTGGACACTGTTCAGGAGATTTACAAATGGGGTGCTGAACTGAATTATTTCTGATGAGCCGGTTATATGGAGGTTGGTTAGGCATCTTCCGTAATTACCAACTTCACTAGGTTTCAACAGTGAAAATGCTCCCAGACTCCTGAACTAGATGGAAATGTTATGTTGGAAGAGATGGGTAATTCTACACTTAAGTTTACACTCTAAGTGGTACAATTAAGGACTTGGCAACATTGAAACCTAGTAGTATCAACCTATGGCCTCTATTTTTCAGAATGAAGAGCACAGTGAAAGAAGGGTTAGTGGTGAAGCATAATACACGTGTGCAGTGATACATCTCTTTGGCAACAGAAGATCAACACACCTCCTGCTTCTATCACATTTGAATATCAATGAACAATTTGCATTAATGGCTTTTGCATAAGAATTCAGCAAGAAATGTTGATTTCGTCTTGGATTACAGGAATTTCATAGGTTTGCTCTTTCTTTAAAAGTAGCCTGATGTTTCCAGTTTTTACTGCCAACATATCTTCCCACAAGAGTTAGCAGTACTCTAGGTAATGTGCCTGGACAAAGTGCTAACAAGTAATTAACGATGCATTCATTAGTAAAACACTTAATGCATCTAATGATCCTTAATCACATAATGAAATGCTCGCTATGAATGTTTTATTCTACGATCTTTTCCACACATTATTTATTGTTAATTAGTTACTGAGGAACAGTAAGCATTATCTTTTAACAAAAAGGAATTGTACAAAAGAACTAAAGAATTGCATGATTGGTGATTCTTCAATTTAATACATATATTGTTTAATTCTATGTGTCTGGAACCTTACCTATATGGTTCCTTTTCTCAACACAGGTTATTTTGTCTAGGATATAAATGCCATGTGTTTACATATTATGGTCCAGGTCTTGCATTTATCCATTTGCCACTTAAAACAGAAATGCTCCTGGGCACCTTAGCTTGGGGACGTACTTCTGTTAACCATCCAAGAAGTCAAGCTCTGTGACTGGGCTGCTATGAAAGGATACAGAAGCTCTGCTTGGCTGGAACAGTACAAAATGTGTCAATGTGGAGATGTATATATATGTATATGTATATGTAAAATGCATATCATGCATGTGCCTAAAATAGTAGATATGCTCTGCACATGTGTTCTGTATGTATGTACACCTATATGTACATAGATGTCTTTAGATAACATTTAAAATAAACCCCCTCCTTTACTAGTGATTTTTTTTAATGGTTCCACTACCCATGGAAGCAGACAAACCAGAACTCTTAGAGGCATTCTAGAACCCTCTCTTTCTCACATACCATATGTAATAAGAAGTCATTTGAACATTACCTTAGAAATGTCTTTTACATCTCTATTCCGCCTTTGTTTGGGTGCCATCATTTCTCACGGGGATGTGTCAACAGGTACAGTTCCCTTAAAGAAAATAGTATCTAGCAGCCTCTCCTCCCTCCTAAACAACAGATGTTTGCATCCTCCCCATTTGATAATTTTTCTAAGAAAAGAAGAATTAGAGGAGGTTGTGAGTGGGGACGATGGTGAGAGTAGGGAGACACCTAGGTCATAAAACAGGAGCTCAGTTTCAAGCCCCTTTCTTTGGGGAAAGTGGTACTCTCTGGCCAATGCCGTGCATAAGGGACAGCAAACCGACTGTCTATGGAAGTCCGATCCTTCAGAGACCATAGGTGATGTAAATGGTACATCCAGAGAATCCTACACTTACAGGTCCAAAAAGGGCCTCAAACCATCAGTCAGCCCAGTCCTGAAAGCAATTACACTTTGTTATGGGTAAATTGCATCCCCTCCAAATTCATGCTGGATCCCTAAGCCACAGGACCTCAGAAAGTGACTGTATTTGGAGATAGGGACTATAAACAGGTGATCAAGTTAAAATGAAGCCACGGGTTAGGCCTTCATCCTATCTGTCTAGTGTCATTATAAGAAAAGTAAATCTGGACACACAGAGAGACACCAGGGATGTGCACACACAGAGAAAAGACCACATGAGACACAGAGAAAAGGCAGCCATCTGAAAGCCAGGGAGAGAGGCCTCGGGAAAAATCAAAGCTGCCGACACCTTAAGCTTGGACTTCTAGCCTCTATAACTGAGAAAATAAATACCTGTTGTTCAAGCCCCCCATCCTATTTTGTTATGGCAGCCCAACACACTAATACACACACTTTTACTGACCAGAGAGAAGGAATGCTATTCTTTCCGATATCACAGCCCATTCTTTTTCAGGCAAAACAATATAGGAAAGAGTAATTTTCATACCGGAAAGCATTTAAAGGCATGTAAGGCTCACAGGAAAGCAGGGTAACAAGAGATTTGCAGCAATTAAACTTTAAAAAGCCTCTCAAGATCTCCCAAATTTTATGTGCACATTTCAACAAAGCCAAATGCTAACAAACATATTCCCTGAAGCAACACCACTGGAAAAACACCTTCTCTACTCCCTTATGATTCTAATTGTTTACTTGTTAACCTCTTATCACAACCAAATTCCTAATGTACAATCTGATAGTAGTTGGGTTGAAGCTGTAATGTACCATATTGAAAGTATGAATCTAAATGCGAAGAAGAGAAATCCAGTGGTTCGAAATGACTTACATCATCAGCACATTTAACACAAAATTTAGCAAGACAATCTTCAGACACAGAATATATTTTACCCCAAGCCATTCTTTTGAGAATCTGATCTCAAATCTGAACTATTGCTATACTGAATAACTGGTTAAGGAATTAATTCTGTCCTGACCTTGAGTCATCACTGTCATTGTCCAAGGCCACCACCTCTTCTTCCTGGTGACCAGAGGTTTAGAGATGGAAATATTATTTTTCCCTATGATGCCTATTTCTGATCCTTGGCTCTGGATAGTGTATGATTCAAGGTTCCCACCAGGGCCTTAGTGAGTTGGCAAGCCTTCAACAGAATGTACTGAGCATCAATCTACAAAATTCATTGCAGATGAAAGAATCAAAGCTAAGCTCCTCATCTGTGGCCCTTTCTTATTTTTTTTTCCTTTTAACCTTGGAATCGATGTTCTAATTCAAGTGATATTTACAGGTTTTTAAACTAAAGGTCTTTGGACTCCTTATGGCTTTAGATATGCTTTGTTTGGAAAGTGAAGTGTTAAAAGGAAGTGTATTTATATGTAAATGTAAATGCTTGTGTGTGCATTATGCACACTCTCATTTGCCAGTCTGCATAGTCCTCACTGTACCCTGTCCTCTTCATATGATACTCAAAGGGACTCTGAAGGCACTGGAGTCCATGTTGTCCTTGAGAGACATTCTGAGATCCCCTATCTATGACCTAACAGAAGGACCCAAAGGTAAAAGTACTGCCTGTAAATATAAAACTTCCAGCAAACAAAGTAGTTCTAAATGATGATAAAACCTAATGAAGCTGATTAGCACAAGCTCACTGAGTGCTATACCACCCAGTTACCAAAAGCTGGGCAGTTTTATACAATTTAACTTATATTCTTTCAGCAGTAGCTGATCCCACTATGATTTTCCCCAAAACTCTTTTCTAAAAAGCAAATATGTACTCTAAGAAGGATAATAAGTTAACCTATGAGATAGGGTATTTTTATTTCCCAAAGTAGGAATCTACACATCACCTTTTCCTAATACAGGACAGTGAAATACTGATTGAGAATTGAGGAGACCAGAATAAGAATTTCAGGGGAGAGCTGACAGTGAACAAGAAGGCAGGACTCACAGTGCTTGAGTACAGAGGAGGGGAACCAGAGACAGATCATCTAATTCTATTCTAGACTTGAACTTAACCCTGTACGGAAGGTGACCCTTGTCTTCTGTAGATGCAGCAACCCTATAAACTGAATTTTGCTGTGCTATCTTAGGCTTTAGGTACTTTTATTCTTTAAGGAGAGAAAATACTGCTGAAAAGAGAAATTATACATAAATTTAATTTAATTTTCATGTCAGAGATTTTTCCATATGAACAGATTATTATCATGGGAAGTAAACTTGGTAAAATTAGGTGTTTTCATTCAGAAAACATGCCCATGTGTTCTCATCTAGAAAACAAGCAAAACCATCTTGATCTCCTTCATATAATTGAGACAGTGTAAGGAAACTATTTTGCACTATTCAGATTTAGAAGGTTTTATTATTATTGCTATCTTAGCTTATGAAAAGTACACTGGGTAATATGCCAAAGATTAAAAAGAGAACATAGTACTAATTTTAAGGAACCTCTGGGATAGATTATAACCTCTCATACATCCCTGTTTATATCATCCAGATAGCTATCTAGTTCTTCTCACCTCCATTCTAGAACTTCCCTAAATTTCTAATTACCCTCTATGCTACATTTGGAGCAATTCATCACTGTCCAGATTCTGACCTGCATTCACTCCACACCTCACAGCACTGAGTGAAGCTAATGTCCTCCAAGTAGCAGTTACCACTGTCCTTGGAATCCTGTTTTATGACCACCTTTCACTACCTGAGGCCCCTTCTTGAATATTAACTCCCATTTCAAAATACTTAAGATTTTTTTCCAAGTTCTTACACACCTCTCCCTAGTGAATAAACTGTTCTTCAACTAAATATTTTAAAGTACAGACATCCTGCATAAAGAATGTGTGTACACAAAGGCATAAAACTAGAAATAAATTGTACAAAGAAAACAAAAAGGCTCATAAACACATGGAAGCTTAACAATATGCTCCTAACTAATCAATGGATCAATGACCAAATTAAACTAGAGATCAAGCAATATATAGAGACAAATGATAACAACAGCACAAAGCCCCAACTTCTGTGGGATGCAGTGAAGGCAGTTCTAAGAGAAAAGTATATAGCAATCCAGGCTTATTTAAAGAAGGAAGAACAATCCCAAATGAACAGTCTAAACTCACAATTATTGAAACTGGAAAAAGAAGAACAAATGAGGCTCAAAGTCAGCATAAGGAGGGACATAATAAAGATCAGAGAAGAAATAAATAAAATTGAGAAGAATAAAACAATAGAAAAAATCAATGAAACCAAGAGCTGGTTCTTTGAGAAAATAAACAAAATAAATAAGCCCCCAGCCAGACTTATTAAGAAAAAAAGAGAATCTCCACACATCAACAGAATCAGAAATGAGAGGGGAAAAATCACGATGGACCACACAGAAATACAAAAAATTATTAGAGAATAATATGAAAATCTATATGCTAACAAACTGGAAAACCTAAAAGAAATGGACAACTTCCTAGAAAAATACAACCTTCCAAGACTAATCAAGGAAGAAACAGAAATTCTAAATAGACCAATTACCAGCAACAAAATTGAATCATTAATCAAAAAACTACCCAAGAACAAAACCCCCAGGCCAGATGGATTCACCACCGAATTTTATCACACATATAGAGAAGACATAATACCCATTATCCTTAAAGTGTTCCAAAAAACAGAGGAGGAGGGAATACTTCCAAACTCATTCTATGAAGCCAGCATCACTCTAATACCAAAACCACACAAAGACACCACAAAAAAAGAAAATTACAGACCAATATCCCTGATGAACACAGATGCAAAAATACTCAACAAAATATTAGCAAATCGGATTCAAAAATACATCAAGAGGATCATATACCATGATCAAGTGGGATTCATCTCAGGGATGCGAGGATGGTAAAACATTCAAAAATCCATCAACATCATCCACTGCATCAACAAAAAGAAGGACGAAAACCACATGATTCTCTCCATAGACGCTGAAAGTGCACTCAACAAAATTCACCATCCATTCATGATAAAAACCCTCAACAAAATGGGTATAGAGGGCAAGTACCTCAACATAATATAGGCCATATATGACAAGCCCACAGCCAACATCATACTGAACAGCGAGAAGCTGAAAGCTTTTCCTCTAAGATCATAACAAGACAGGGATGCTCTCTCTCCCCACTGTGATTCAACATATTCCTGGAAGTCCTAGCCATGGCAATCAGACAAAACAAAGAAATGCAAGGCATCCAGATTGGTAAAGAAGAAGTCAAACTGTCACTATTTCAGATGACATGATATTGTACATAAAAAACCCTAAAGACTCCAGTCCAAAACTGCTAGAACTAATATCTGATTTCAGCAAAGTTGCAGGTTACAAAATTAATACACAGAAATCTGTTGCTTTCCTATACAATAATGATGAACTAGCAGAAAGAGAAATCAAGAAAACAATCCCACTCACAATTGCATCAAAAAGAATAAAATACCTAGGAATAAACCTAACCAAGGAAGTGAAAGACATATACCCTGAAAAGTACAAGACACTCTTAAGAGAAATTAAAGAGGTCACTAACAAATGGAAACTCATCCTATGCTCTTGGCTAGGAAGAATTAATATTGTCAAAATGGCCATCCTGCCTAAAGCAATCTACAGATTCAATGCAATGCCTATCAAAATACCAACAGCATTCTTCAATGAACTGGAAAAACTAGTTTTAAAATTGATATGGAACCACAAAAGACCCTAAATATCCAAAGCAATCCTGAGAAGTAAAAAAAAAGCAGGGGGGATTTTGCTTCCCAACTTCAAGCTCTACTGCAAAGCCACAGTAATCAAGACAATTTGGTACTGGCACAAGAACAGACCCACAGACCAGTGGAACAGAACAGAGAGTCTAGATAGTAACCCAAATATATATGGTCAATTAATATATGATAAAGGAGCCATGGACATACAATGGGGGAACAACAGCCCCTTCAACACCTGGTACTGGCAAAACTGGTGAGCTACATGTAAGAGAATGAAATTGGATCATTGTCTAACCCCATACACAAAAGTAAATTCAAAATGGATCAAAGACCTGAATGTAAGTCATGAAACCATAAAACTCTTAGAAAAAAACATGGGCAAAAATCTCTTGGACATAAACATGAGCAACTTCTTCATGAACAGATCTTCCCAAGCAAGGGAAAGAAAAGCGAAAAAGAACAAGTGAGACTATATCAAGCTGAAAAGCTTCTGTACAGCAAAGGACACCACCAATAGAACAAAAAGGTACCCTACAGTATGGGAGAATATATTCATAAATGAACAGATCCAATAAAGGGTTGACATCCAAAATATATAAAGAGCTCACACACCTCAACAAACAAAAAGCAAATAATCCAATTAAAAAATGGTCAGAGGAGCTGAACAGACAGTTCTTCAAAGAAGAAATTCAGATGGCCAACAGACACATTGTGGAAAGCAGTATGGAGGTTCCTCAAAAATCTCAAAATAGAAATACCATTTGACTTGGGATTCTACTCCTAGGAATTTACCCTAAGAATGCAGCAGCCCAATTTGAAAAAGACATATGCACCCCTATGTTTATTGCAGCACTATTCACAATAGTCAAGAAATGGAGCAACCTAAGTATCCATCCAGTAGATGAATGGATAAAGAAGATGTGGTATATATACACAATGGAATATTATTCAGCCATAAGAAGAAAACAAATCCTATCATTTGCAACAACATGGATGGGGCTAGAGGGTATTATGCTCAGTGAAATAAGCCAGGTGGAGAAAGACAAGTACCAAATGATTTCACTCATCTGTGGAGTATAAGAACAAAGAAAAAACTGAAGGAGCAAAACAGCAGCAAAATCACATAACCCAAGAATGGACTAACAGTTACCAAAGGGAAAGGTACTGGGAGGATGGACGCAAAGGGAGGGATAAAGCGGGAGGAAAAGAAAGGGGGCATTACGATTAGCATGTATAATGTTGGGGGGGCGCCACTGGGAGGGCTGTACGACACAGAGAAGTCAAGTAGTGATTCTATAATATCGTACTATGCTGATGGACAATGACTGCAATGCAGTATGTGGGGGGACCTTGGTGATGGGGGAGTCAAGTAAACATAATGTTCTTCATGTAAGTGTAGATTAATGATACCAAAATTAAAAATTAAAAAAAAAATGTTTAATAAGAGATAAAACCCTCCCTCTCTATAGTAGAAAAATTAAATCGTTTTTATGGGAATATTTTGTGATGACATTCTAACCACTGTGGGAAAAGTGGTGTTCTGAAAATAAAGAATGCTTCAAAGAAAAAAAAGAATGTATGTACAACTGGGAGCAAGATGCAGAGACCACCCCACCATTGCGCTCACCCTCAGCATGCTGTGCAGCCCTGCACTCAGACAGCGTCTCATCACATACACATACATCAAAGCATCAAAGCTAAAAATACCAGCTCAGGAGCCATAGTGTTGCTTTGTTTGGAATGTAGTATGGATTCCTATGGTCTAGAAAAAGAAACAGAGTCACATACATATATGAAAGTGAGGAGATAGGACCCTTCTGAGGACCACCAGCATGGGGCAAGCAATGAGTTAAAAAACCAGCTCTGCTCCACACTCAGCATTCCCAAGAATGAAGATGCCTCAGTGCATCAAGTTTCCCAGATAATTACCATCTGAAACCCAAGCCCACATCTTGCAGCCACCAATGCCAGTCCTCAGTAGCACAGAAGCCCTATTCTGCTCTTCTGCTTCCCAACTCCTCATAACCCAGTATTAAAGTGTGACTGAGACATACAAACCAACAGCCTCAAAATGGCAATGTCATCTGCTCCTCCCTTACTGATAAGAGCAGAGAAAGCATGGTGTCCAGGGGTTAGGGAAGTGGTCCTTCAGCCTCAGGACTGACTCAAAGGCAGCCACAAATTCATCCTGCAACCCCTTACATAGTCACAGAGCCCTAGAGCAAGAATGTTGTCATGGAAACCAAGAGACAGCCAAGAGCTGAATAGATCTTATTACCCCACAAGTGGTGCTTCAAGTCTCCCATCCAACAAACTGTGTCATTAAGAGGTAGGTCCCAGATAGTAATTAATTATGGAACATGTCTTCTGTACTCCAAGTTTGGTCATGCCAGAATCACCCTGAGAATAGGGGAAAAGCGAGGTCTAAAAATTCAGATTGGGTTGCAAGGAAGGATGCTGGAGAGAGAGAGTTGGGAGAGAGAGTCCTGGAGGTCATCTCACTCAACTCCCTCCTTGCAGCCCTCTGAGCAAACATGGAGATGAAAACTGTGCAGTGTAACATCTGATTAGCCTTTTCAAATTCCCAGGATAGAGGAATGTGAATCAGCAATGTTACCTGGAACACAGGAGAAGGCCTCCCAAGACAATGGCAGAATACTGGCCAAGGTCTCAGGAAATCTGTTTATTCCCTGATCCATTCAAGGCAGGACTGAAGTGAGGCAACTAGTATAGCTAAATCCTGTGGGGCAAGTTATTTTAATAAGGGACTCATTTTGTGTAATTTCATAAATCCTATGTTTTTTTCCATTCCTTTTTTCTTTCTATTTTTTCCCTCACAGTTCTAATTTTTTAAAAACCTCCTTATCTTTAGAGGCCAAATGGAAAGATTTCTCTTTGGTGTTATAAGAGGTCTGGCATGATGGCATCAGCAATGCAAGGCTTGGTGGAGGAGGGGCTGCGGGAGAGATGCCTACTGTCCCTCATCCCTTCAGGCAAGGGAATAACGTTCAGCACCATGGAGAGTGGCCAATGGGTCCAGCTTCACATGCATCTATGTGGTAGGGACAATAGAACATACATAACTAATGAGACAACAGACAGAAAAGGTAGGCACAGTCTGGTCATAAGTAGTTTTATCTAGCTAAATAAAGAGTTTAGGTTTTGTTTTAAACTCTATGGGCACACAGTGATCAGACTGGTCTTAGCTAGCCCATGTCATCAAGGCACAGAAGACAACTGCAGCTACGTTATTCATGATGTCCCAAAGGAAAAGACAAAACATGATATCCTTGAAGAATTTGGACAAATACATTGCTGAATATAGTTGCTTCTGCAGTGTTGTCTGAATGGGTAAAATTTTCCCCTTACAAGTGAGAACAGAGTCATTTCTTAACCATGAAAGATCAAATTTCAAGGACAGTCCAGGTAGAAGGGTGAACTAGAAACACTGAAGGTTAGAATGACAGGATTGAGCTGGTAGGGGCAAAGGAGTCACACATGAGGGAGAATTCTGCTCATTTCCTTCTTTGTTGCCCCAAAGTAAAACAATAGAACCTGGTCCAAAGTCCTAGGCTACAGATGGTGGAATAGAAAAGCATATGTTCTGCAAGTACTTCCAAAAACCACCTATATATTGGCACTTAAATACTTCATAGCAGAGAAAATGTGCTGATAATTTATATATTCAATATGTGTTCATGTATGTACATGCTCAACACATACACACAGCCAATGCATAGTAAATTCCACACCAGTGAAACTTAGCTCATGAGTCCTTCTTCTTTTTCTTATGCTTCCCTTATTCCTAGTATCTTCATACTCTTCTTTCTCCAGTTCTCAGGCCTGTTCTTGGGAAGGATTCTAGTATCACTTTCTTACCCCTTCAGAAGACTCCAGGCTTCCTAGGGAGACTAATTGCTACTCCCTGCTGTGTGGAAAAGAAAAGCCATTTCCTCTTATTAGAAATGATTTAGGCATCAGTCAGCATGGGAGGGAGGGCAACTTAATGACCTCATAGAGTACAGTCCACTATCTGGTTTCTGTTATACCTGAAGCCATGTGTACACACATACAGGTACACCAGTGTGTGCACACATGTTACTAGGATCTCTTCAATAAACATACCAAAATGCATCCTGGTATTCTCCTGAGTTTCAGTCTTTACTCTCCAAAGGCTCTGAAAGTGGAATAATGGCCACCAACTGTACCACACCCAAAGCAAGTAAAGAAAGTGGCATTGAGAGTATGCTGGATAGGAATTGCCTACCCTCCAATCTGAGACTTCTGTTTATGATTACAACTCTCAGAACCAGCGTTACTCCATGGACTTAAGAATTCATTCATTCTACAGTTATTTTCAGTAGAAGAAAATATGCATTATCCATGTAATACTGAGCATATCACCTCTTCTTGCTATGACCTCTTCCACAAAACATCTCTATGATCCCTATCTGCTCCATGATTGTGTTTATTATGGTTAAGTACACTAGGCAGCAGCTGCACAAATCTCTGGCAGTGTCAATCCTTTGTTAGCAAATTCTTGCCAGCACAACTATGTATATGAAAACCACCCACTCCTGACATAATACCCACTCAACACACAAATACCCTCACTTTCACATTCCCCCCAAGGATTCCAGAGCTATGCCCATTCCCACACAAATGCATCTGCACATACAAATGCACACCCTGTATGCAAACAGAATACCCACACACATTTAAGCATGTGTTTTATAAACAGCTAAACCTTGCTAATTCACAAGCCTCTTTGGCTGGCAGACTACTGGAGTGTGCAGATTAAAACTAAAACAAATGATTACAAAGTCAAGGATAGCCCATTGCCAAACACATTCTGTTCTTTTGCTTAGTGTTGTAGTTTTGCCTTAATTTATGGTAATCCTACCCACGCTGCAAGTTAACGTACTGTTGGTTCATAAACGGAGTGCAATCTACTACTCCATTTTGGCTGGGAAGGAAGAGAAGACCGCCAGTTTTTTAATGATGCTTTAAAAAATGAAAATTACAGTTTTGCCACAAATTAATGTGAGACTAGTTGAGATTCTTCACTGTACATATATATGGTATATGTGGACAAATATATAGACTCATAATAAGTTCCAGTTCTGTAAGAACTCTTAAAACAGATGTTAAGCTTAATTTCTGTCATAAAATAATGATAGTTTGGCTTAATAAAAAAGAAATTACAGGCTTCAGTAACTTTCTGTTCATGGGCTATATTCTTTGCACCAACTGTCCTTCATTCCATCTTCTCTGCCCTCTTCATTCCATGTAGAACTTCAGACCCCATAGTCAGTCCTTCTGTTATTCTACCCTATTCTCTTTTTTACTGTAATAAGACAAGTTCAAACTCTTTCAATATCTTTCTCTATGCACATAACCTACAGAATTCAGAATAAACTCTTTAAATTGGAGTTCCACCAGAAACTTATGCCAGCCACCTTTTAGTCCAATTCCTGGTCAGTCTTATTTACATCTATATCCAGGAATGTACCATAAATATTATCCTTTCTTTAATTCCCTGATTCTTTTCCACTGAGTTCAAATCTGCATCAATTTTTCTTAGTCTTAACTCACTCCTTAACTAGAACAGGTAATAATTTCTCTTTCCCATGCACAGAATTTCTGATAAACAGAATGCATTTCTACCCACTGGAAAAATGCCCCATCATTTCTGAATCCCAAGACAACTTATGGGATAGCATTTTTAACTTCTGTACTCAGTATAATATGTGGACAAAATAGTGCAGAGATCAAAACTGTTCAGCAAGTTGAGTTTTCAGAATTACAATACACCTTTGCAACCAGCCACACAGCTCAAGAGGAAGACTACTTGTAGCACCAGAAGTATCCCTCATGGCCCTGCATATTCACTACCCTCCACCCCAAGGAGGTAATAGAAAATTATCCTCTCTTCTATTACCACCAATTAATTTGCCAGTTCTGGAACTTTATGTAAATGAAATAATGCATTACGTTTTCTTTTGTGTCTTCCTTCTTTCAGTCAACAGGAGCTTTGAAAGTCAACCACATTGTTGCGTATACTTATAGTTCATCAGTTCTCATTACTGTGTGCCATCCCATTTTGTAAATAAGCCACAATGTATTTATTCTTCTGTTGGTGGACATTCGGGTAATTAGTAATTCATGGTATCGTGAGTAGTTCTTGTGTAAAAGTGTGTGCCTTTTGGTGAAAAAAAAGATATATATATATGTATGTATATGAATTTCTGTAGGAAAATTCTGGAAGTGAAAATTTGGAGTCCTAGTTGTACATAAGTTCATTGGTTGTAGACACTACCAAATAGTATTTTACAGTGGCTATTGAAATTAACACCATTCTTCACTCTATGAGTGTCCCAGTGGCCCTACATACCCATAACATGCAGTTTTTGTAGTGTTATATCAGCAATTTTGGTGGGAATGTTGTGGTATCACATTTCGATTAAATGATCCCTGATTGATCACATTTATATACATTTATTTACCATTTGGACATCTTTCATGAAGTGCCTAATGGTTAATGAAATTTAGCCCCTTTTCATTTGTTTACTGGCCATTTGGGAATTTTCCTTTGAGGAGTTACTGTTCACATTCTTGCATATTTCCAGTCGCATTATCTGCCCTTTTTCTCACTGATTTGGAGGAGGTCTCTCTATATATTCTAGATAGGAGTCCTTGTTGGATAGGTCAGTAGTTTCTTCCAAATGAGAGATGCCTTTTCTCTCTCCTAATGACTTATTTTGTTCATATATAATAATAACATACCAATCATAATACAACTCAGTTATCATTGAGTTTTCTTTTGTGGCTAATCTGTTTTCTGCCCCATTTAAGAAGCTGTTGCCTAACCCCAAGGCAGGATATTTTTAAGTTCCCTTATATCTTCTATTCAATTTTATCCTCAGAACATATCAGGGAAGCAGGCAAGAGGAGATAATATTATGCCCACATTACAGAAGAACAACATAGATTCAGAGAGGAGACTAAGTAAAGCAGTTCTCATTCCCAGGTCTTCTGACTTCAGCTGAGTTTGACATCTGAAAATCCCAACACTAAGAATCCAAGCATCTTGAAATTCCTGACCCTGAGTCACTGTTCATGCTAAAAGCCCACCCCTCCATTCCCTAAAATATAACAGGAAGCTGCTTGGGAAATATAATGCCAAGAAGGTGATGTCTATGGATATTTACAGCAAATGATTCACGTCAGAATATGTGAATCACATCTAAATATTAAAATATTTAGAATTTCTGAAACCTGCAGTCTCTTCCTCTAAGGAAAGAAGTAGAAGTTCTAGGAAAAGTCCAAAGGCCACTTCTCTTTCATCACTGAGTGAGGCAGAGAGGAGAGGGAGCACTCCTCTGGGATTTCCATTCAAAAAAAAGCGGAGGGGGAAAGAGAAAAAGATAGAGGAAAAATCATGAGAAGTACTCAAAAGAGAATGGAGAGAGAAAGAGTGGCAGGGAAGGAGAGGAAAGAGAGAAGAGAATCGAGAGGCATAGTGAGTCAGAGAAAACAAGGTAATGAGTACAGAGGAAGAGAGCAGAGACAGAGACAGAGACAGAGAGGAGGGATGATAGAGGGAAGAAGAAAAGTAAAGACCAAGAGCTTTGACCTGTTAATACTGGGGTCTTGGCCATATTATATAATTTCCATTTTTCATCTCTTTAAAACTGAAATCTGGTGCCTGTTATTGGAATAAAATGAGATAATGCAGGTAAACGTATTTGTGTAACCATTCCTCCCCCATGGTGGCAAAAATAAATTTGCTATTTTAAAAGGATTCAGATATGGCCAAATTATGATGCTGATGATGGATAGTATGTTTACACCCACAGCCTACCAAATAAAATTTTTAGCTTTGCCATTAGCATAAATTGATTTGCTGACTCACTGTAGACATGAATCCACCGCTTCAGAGGTATCTGGACTTCATGCTGAGCTTCAGGGATGAAGAGCAAGTTCAGATTGAATGCTGAAGCTTAATCACCAGCTGAATTTCATTAACACTCTTATTAATGATCAGATTACCAGTTAAACAGAAAGATACTTTTCTTGATGACACATAAGAAGATACCATAATCACCAGGTATAGAAAAACAATACCCCAGGACAAAAATATATTGAAAAGGAACAAAGTATAGCAATTTCTTTCTTTAGGTTCTTTGAAGGAAGTTTCAAGTAAGCAAGGTTTGACACAGACAGAGACACAAACAAAACCTATTTTTCTGTGCGAAATGCTATTACAGGTTGTGGATTAAGTGAAGGTACCTGTGGCCAGGATTCTCATCTGGCTCTGGTCAGCTAACTCACTACACATGTGTGGGCAATATGTTGTTATTGACTCTATATAAAGAGCTCCTCCCAGTGCTCTGGGCGTCAGGGTGGCACGGCTGCAAGGCTGCAGGAGAGCAGAGATGAGATGAGAAGGTAGTGGTGGCAGCACTGAGGACAGAGACTGAGACAGCTGCACAGGCAGAGAGGCCCAGAGGCAGAGACCGGCTTGTTGCATACAGACTCTCTCTGAGTGGACAGGATTCTAGTGATTGATCTGCCACTGTGGAAATAAAATTGGGTATAACCTTTTCACTCCAAGACCGTTCTGACTGTCATTTCTTTGGTCACATTGAATCCATAGTGAACATGTCCACGGCTGAAACCCATTGGCAAGTCACAGGTTATTTAAAATAATTCTAAAACTTAGGAAACTTCCAGGGAAGCATATGTAGTGAACTTTCTATTCTTGATCACAATGTCTGTTTTTCTAAGACTCTACCTTCCCTAGCCCTGTTTGGTTTTACTATCCAGGGTCCCTCAGTTTACCTTTTCTGAAGTTGGTACCCATCTCAAGAACAGTTTTATTTATTCATCACTCAAAAATTATTTCTGCCTAAAAAATAATGCTGGGAACTCTGTTGGAATTGGAAATACAGAGATAGGAGTGGGATAGTAAAATATGGTCTACCTCTTACATGGGGCTCAGAACCTACTCAGAGATCCATTACTTCAAGGAGAAAAGAGGTAGAAAAATTTATTCAAAGGCAAGGCAAAAGCCCTTTGTTCATATTCTGCAGCTCTACATATAATGCGGAAATGAAGTGTTTTTGAAATTTATTTCAGAACCTCAGGAATTCTGTTTGAGCTCTACAACCATTTGAGCCACGGTCTCAAAAGCTGCGGCATCAAATATTCTCAGAGATTACTCTCTTGCGTGCTCAGGGTAGGAATAATGCCAGGTAATTCTGAAATAAAGAACAACAAAGAATTTTTTTTTTTGCATTTACTTTTTTCTTATGTTTACAAAATCTTCTCTTGTGGGTCCATTCTCAGATGATGGAAAAAGGGCTTAAAAAAAATAATAATAACATCTCTATAAAGGTCAAGAGAAAGCCTGAAAAACTGAAAGCAATTTGGGGGTACAATTGCAATAACTCAAGAAGTGCAATTTAAAGGAAATATAAATTTTTAAAATATATGCAGCATTAGGAAACATTCAAAACCCCCAGATAGATGTAACACTTAAGGCCGGGGAGTTTCTGAGATGAGAAAGGAATAGCTATACTCACTGTGCCATGGATACATTTAGGGATAAAGTGACTTCAGGTAGTACAGCTATGGTCTGAATGGTTGACCTCCAAATTCATATGTTGAAACCCTAATCCCCAAGGTGATTTATTTTGAGATGGGGGTCTCTGGGAGGTGATTAGTTCATGAGTGCCCTTACAAAAGAGACCTCCCAAAGCTCCCTGGCCCCTTCTACCATGTGAGGCACAGTGAGATGGCACCATCTATGAACCGGAAAGCAGGTCCTCACCAGACACTGATCAGGGACTTGGTCAAGCTACCAACACGTTGATCTATGAGCTCCCAGCCTCCAAAACTGTGAGAAATAAATTTCTGATATTTATAATTTACTCAGTCAGGCATTTTGTTATAGCAGCCCTAACAGACTAAAACAATTGCTACATGCACTGATACCCCAAGTTGATTTAGAGGTGTGCTGAGAAACCTAGACCTCAATGACCAGTCCCTCAAAACCACATAGGGTCGTCCATGGAATTGTGTTCTGTTTGGTGTCCAGGAAGTTGCTATCTGTAGGAGTCTAGGGGTGATGCATTTCTATATGGGTCCCACAGACCTGTGCGGAACTCCATGATGAAGACGTGCTGCCTAGAGTGAAGCCAGAGGGAGGTTCTGGCCTCAATGCCAGGCTATTGATTTGCTGCAGCCCAGCCCACAAAGTGCTCCCCACAGTGTTCTCCCAGTGCAGTCCTGGCTTCCTGCTCACCTCCATGCAGGCAGCACCAGAGCAGAATGCTGGCCCTATTTGGCTCTCCCTAGAAATTCCAGCAACTGACTGGTTTGCGAAGGCCTGTGGGGTTGAGATTAGAGTTACCTTGGAAACATCTCGATGATGAATGGAAAGTGGCTGAGTGGAGATTTGGGGGACTGAAGCACAGCATTTGCTGAGTATGGCTCGTGTATTTGCTTTGTGAGGTTTTTTGAACGGCCAGTGCTCTTGTGCCTGAAACTCTGGAGGAGTCACACAGTCACAACTGCATCCCTCCCATGAGCACAGACACATAGTGCCCACAGCTGCCCCCTCCAGACAAAAGCTCACATGATAAAACTCCTTAATACTGTCTTTTTCTACAAAATCATGTGATGAGCAAGTTGCTCTAACTTCTCTAACTTAACTCCTTGTCACATACTTACTGAAAATTTATTTTGGTCTAACAATGCTTTATACTCTTTAAGCAAACATCATGCCTCTCAATGTGGAATTAGAGTCCCTTTTCTGGTTCCTCAATGAACTTCACACCGTACTGTGTACAAGGGAAACAAAGATGACCTTATTTAAAATATGGAAATGGGCGTCAATCATTGACAATAGGGACTAAGTGATCTGAAAACATCATTTTCTAAGAATTGAAAACAAAAAAACATCTAAGTTTGGCAGTGAAAAATCAGAGATAACGCTGGCAGTCCTTGGGGATTTGCCAAGGTTGGGGACACAGAGGACAGTTTTTCAGCACTGCAAAGTTGTAGTCAACTGGCCACTGCCTTTCTACTCTTGAGGTTATGCTCTCTGAGCAATCACATATGACAGCTTCCTTTCTGAGATGTTGACAGTTACAGCCACCTCTCCCATTAGGTCTCTCCTCTGTAGAGCTTCTCCAGATAATGAATTTGTATTTCTCCTGTGAGTCAAAATGGAAGCACTGCCCTCTTGTTTACTAACTTATATCAAGGAGGAGGATCTGAGGGTTTTCATGGAAATTTAGGCTTGAGGTTTTAACAGGTACAATCTAGGAAACCGCAAAAGAGTTGCATAGTACAATCAGTTAGACACAGACTTGGGATCACCCCAAGGCCTTCCTTGGAACATTTTGAACGGTGTCAAAGGATCATGTTTATCTGAGCCTCTATCGGCCTTCTTTTCACACAGCCGATATTGCAGAAATCATATGGGGTACATTTCACTCCTGCAGGTAATTAATGTTCCCCTGACCAATACTCAAAACCTTAGTACCGTTACTTCCCTAATTTGGGGCCCCTGTTAGTGACTGGGCCTGTGTTTTGTTCCAGTTTGAACACTAACTGAGCAACTGGATCCTTGTCTGGATCCTTCTACCACTCTGTGTGTGTGATCCAGATCCCTTCTCTGGGCCTGCGTGTCATCCTATCCTTCTGCATCCAGAGAGCATAACGCAGCTGACTGTAATTACCCTTTACTCTTCCTTCTCTAGTAAAGTCTTTATGTGAGCTCCTGAGGGAAGAAATGGTGCTAACCCATCTCCGTCACTGGCAACCTATCTGTTTCTCAGATAGGACAGTCTTTACATATCACACTACATAGTAACTTTCTACTTACCTGATCCCGCCTACCTACTAGATTTTGAACTAATCAAGAGAGGGAATTAGGTCTTACTCACTTTGATAAAAGTTTATTCAATTTCATGTCAAAAATTAACATATTCTATCTCATCTAGCAAAGCACCTTATGAAAACACACACTGAAAAACACATTGAGAAAATATCTGTGGCCAGAAATGTGTGAAAATTAGATATGCGTTACTTTATTCACTAATTTATTCATTCATTATATAGCTTTAGAGCCCCTACTACATTTAAGGCATTGTGAATATTACTTATTTTATCTACTTACCTCTCGACCTTTCAACATTATGATGAACTTACTGAATATAAAATACTGCTAAAAAGAGAAAGAAGCCCCTAAACATTTAAACTCTCTCATTAACTATGGCAAATATGTCAATTCACTATCAAAATCAAAGTATGAAAAATAAACACTACCATGGAATCTCATTTTCCATTCCTTTTCTAACCAAATCTACTGTGGTGAACTCTGATACTCCTGAAGTGTCACATCCCACGAGTTGTCTTTCCAATCCAGACCTCACTGGACTTGCTCTAATTGTTGCCAAAGGCAATACCACTGGATAAGCGTTGGAGAAAAACACTTGCCATCATGTCCTTAAGTGTAAAAGGGCCTTGTCTGAGCTTGACTCACTTTCTAGAGGAAGAGATGTAAAGATGTGCAAGAGCTCAAGTGCACAGGACGTTTTGAGTCACGATCAAGATGAGATCAGGAGCCCATATAGACCTGGCCTGTTGTGGGAAGAGCCTCCAGGAGGAGCCTCCCAGAAACTAGTTTTTCTAGCGAAAGAGGCCAGAATAATCTGTCTCTCCATGGCTGTCTCATGGCATGCCAGGCTCAGAGAACCAGTTTCACAGGACACCCGTCTGCCATTGAGTATATCAAATTAGAGCAGGCTAACAAGAGCTGACAGCAATGTACTGAGAACAAAGTGTTGGGAAAACTCAAAGCTGGGGCTTCTTTCCCCTTCCTCTAAACAACATAGACTTCCTTATGTACTTTTTAATGTATTAGAAATGGGAGGAAGGGTAACCTTATCAATAATCAGTGAAAGGATGATGAAATGCATTTCTTCATGATTTAGAAACCATAGATACCGGTATCCCATCTAAAGGGTGCAATCCAAAAACCTGCATGTGTTCATAGTCTAGGGCTCTCCGCAATCCCTACCCACTCCCCCAAATTCAGGATGAAGCACATGAGTCATCTCCTAAGAATGTCTCTCCCCTACATTCTTGTGGCTAAAACTGTAACATTTCCAGAATATCTCGCCTGGCTTTAGTATATCTGCATATCAGTAGGTGCTCAGAGGTGGAAAGAAGTATGGCTTTAGTGCATTTGCATCTTTCCACAGGGGTGGAGAAGTTCATCTCCATATCAGTGGGTAATTACCTGGGCAACAGAGGGCTTATCTGTACCTAAGAGGTGAGGGGGAGGGCCGGTGTTGTGGCTGCTTGAGCAGGAGAGAGAGATGTGCAGGACTGCAGTTTTGTAAGCAATAAATGGGTTTTAAACTTTGTTTCTCCCTTTGATTGATTTCAGTTTTTAGAGGTATTTTGCCCCGGGATTTCCTTTCCCGGACTTACAATTCTTTATCATTGCCTAGTTTCCACTTAACCTTCAGAGTCCATCCCAAATCCATCCCCATGGCCACTACACTGACCACCCCAGCTCACTGTCCCTCCTTCCCTGAACTGGCTGAGCCACACCGAAACTACCACCGCAGCCACTGCCTGATGCTCAGTCTGTAGGTACGTCACCCCGTCAAAAAGAGCACAAGTCCTTCAAGGATAGAAGCTTACTCTAGTTTCCTAGGAACGCTGTAACTAATTACTACAAGTCAGACAACTTAAAACAACTGAAATATATTCTCTCACAGTTCTGGGGGTTAGAAATCCAAGATTAAGTTGCCAACAGAGCCATACTCTCGCAGGCTCAAAGGGTGAATCTGCCCCGTGCCTTCTCTTAGCCTCAGGTATTGCCTGCAAGCTTAGCGCTCCTTGCCTTGCAGCTGGATCCCTTCAATTGCTAGATCCTCACATAGCCATCATCCCTCTGTGCCAGTTTGTCTGTGTGTCTTCTCTTCGTATGGGACACCAGCCTTATCGGATTAAGGGTCGCCCAGAAATACAGTATGAGTTCATCTTAAGCAATTACATCATCAAAGACCTTATTTCCAAATAAGCCCACATTCTCAGATTCTGTTTAGGCATAAATTTTGGGGGATACTATTCGGCCCAGGGCAGAGATGCTCTCATCCTGCATTGGGTACTTAGTGTCTTCCTTTCAGCTAGGAGAATTTAAGGACTTGGCTGATAATGGACTCAGAAGACACTATATTTATGGAGCTTGCTTTGTGAGAGGTAATGTGCTGGGCTCTGCAGGGGACCCATTCTGCCCTGATTCAGCCACAGAGAGGCAGTAAAAGTACTCTTCTTTCAAGCCTTGGTACAACTAAGAAAAAGCCAATCACTTTGCAATGGTAATTGCTTTTGACCTGCTCTTCTGGGAGGCCACTGGTAGGTACAATGGAGTTCACTTAAGCAAAGCTTTAGTATAAGAGAACAGGAATAATGAAGGCAGGGAGGGTGAGGAGAGGAAGCAGTCCTGGGGAAGTCTCATCTTAAAGCATGGGAAATGTCAAGTTGGATTCACTCTGTGTAAAGGTCAGCCCTAACATGCCAACCTTTTAAAATTTCATTTGAAGGACTCTGTTTAAAATACCATGCTACAAATTTGCTAAAAAGCCACTCACTTAGGGAGAAATATTTTATATAGTCTCAGAAGACGGAGTTACCACGTTAGAGTGCGAAACTAAATAAAAACAACATAAATTCCCTGAATTCCCCAGGAAACAAGTGAAAGGGGACACAAAACTTTAAACAGCCAGAAGATCACTCCGGTAGGAAGGAGGAAACAAACAAAGAAAACTCTGGTCTTGGAGTCAGAAAACTTGGTTGCAATTCCAGTTTGCTATTTGCGGGCTTTGTGACATTCAGCAAGTTAAGACATTACCCCCTTCTTGAATATGGAGTGATGCACAGCTTACATATTGTAAATGACTGCTTTGTGAAACAAAATAGATCTTAGGAGTGAAACGTTGTCCTGAAATCCTTAATCACTCCACAACTGCTTGAGATTATTTTGAGACCTTCAGATAAGCAATTATATGTTACCTGATTTTGAAATAAAACAAATGTGCGCTTGAGCAAGGTCCTGAGGGATCAGCCCAAACTGGTTGCCTAGGAGAAGAGGCATTTAACTAAAGGTTACACAAAATTGAAAACCACAATCAGACATTTCAAAACAGAATTTTCAAAGGTGTTCTAGTCTGTGGACCACCTACTGAAAAAATTAGTACCCCTGACCCTGAAAAGATTAGAATGCAGCCATACACTATTAAAAAAAAATGAGGAAAATGCCAAGGAGGCATATGAAGAAGACAGAGGCATGGCTGGCTAAGAGCTGAGTGATTGCAGAGTAAGGAGGGACCCCTATGGACATGACGGTCAGGGAAACATTAAGGAGGAAGAGGTGTTGAACAGAATAGCAAGAGTTGTCTCAGTGGCAATTTTGAGTCTGTATAATGGGGCAGACATTTAAATATTTTGGATGGAGTAGAGGTAGAAAGGTATGGGAGTGAGGAAGGAGGGGAACAGAGAAAGATACTTTTGTTTTGATCCAGGGCTTTGCCATTTTGAGTATTCTTCTGCACTGAGATTAGCATCCCCAATATCAATCTGCACCCTCTGCCAGACTAAAACAAAAGGGCCATTAGCAAATTAGCCAGACCTAGGAGAAGCCTTAATTAAAGATACTATCTTCTGGTCTGTTCATTCCAACTGGAAAGAAGAGGTAAACACTAAACTCACTTATATCTGGGGAGCCACAGACACTTGGTAGCATTTTGACTATTTATACAGATACATGAACCCATCCATATCCTTTAATCTCCTTAATGATAGAATATATGCATGTATTAAAATTCTTGTTATACACACACACACACACACACATATATAATACTGTTTTATATATAGGACTACACCAGTACATGTTGGAAAAGGAGAAAAAAAAAAACCTGATGATATATGAAGTGTAAAAAAAGAGACTGGAATTTACAGTTGTGAGATGGATGCTTTTTTAGAAGACTGAACCGAAGAAAATGATCAGACTGAAATTAGCTGGATTGGAACAATGCTTTCTAAAAGGTGACCTATTGCACAATGGAATATCATAGCCCTGCAAGAAAAGACTACCCACTTTTGTGCCCTGTGCCAGTGTAAAAGCCGCTTCCAGTAGAGAGGAGTGCAGCCCAGCACTTGCTTTTGAGAGGAGATGGGAAGATGACAGAACGATGAACTTTAATGGGCTATCAGATATTTTTAAATAGCATTCCCGTTGTAAATGTGGCTCCAAACAAAATGCTCATAGAATGAGGGCTAAAAGCTTCAGTTCAAACCAGCAAGGCCATCACCAGTACCTGCACCGAAAGCTCTGACAAGAATGCACTTGATTTCCAATCAGCAAGAGACTAGTTATTCCACTTAGGGAGATGACATCCTGATGACCTAAAATTACCCTTGCCTTTGCTGCAGACTGTAGCGTCAGCAACGCATGGATCTCAGGTTGTGCAGAAGAGCTTTGCTAAGCTTGTAGAGAACTCTCTCCAGAGGGATCATGCTTTCCCGGGCTCCTTTGCTGGAGGTTACATAAGTATCTGTCAACATGGTGCTTGTAATTCTGGAAACCACAAAGCGGGTAATTCATCCATTTAGGAACAGCTAATGAAAGCTTACCAGGCTCTGCGCTAGATGCTGGTGATACCAAAATTAAAGATGGACCTCCCCCCATTTGTGGGAAGATAGTCAAGTAAACAAATTATCAGATAAAGAGGCATAAAAAAATCTCAGTCATAATATAAATTAGTCACAGGGATGAAAGTACATACTTGAGAATATAGTTGATAGTTCAACAACATCTTTCTATGTTGACAGCAACTGCACTAGTTGCAGTGAGCATTTAGTAACATATATAACTGTCAAATCACCATGTTGTATACTTGAAACTAATGTAATATTGTATATCAACTATACTTCAATAAAAAAATTTTTTAAAGAAAAACCTGGAAAAAAAAAACACAAAAAATGAGAATGCAGTAGAGAGCAATGACCAGCTAACTGAATCCTTGAAGGGCGGTTGGTGTTTGCAGTCTGCCACCCTTTCACTTCCTCAGGCTGCGGTCTGGTCCAGGCCCCTTCCTGATACTCACCTCTAGGACCAACATCACCAAGACGACTCAACCTTCCAGCCCGGTGGCCAGTTTAATCTTTGTCAGACCCATTTTCTAACAGCAATTGTTACTTTCTATCACCCACTAATTTTTCTGAACTCTCTCTTTCACATGTTCCCAGGACAATGCAATATCTCACTTTTTCTCCCATCAACCTTGAAATTTCCTTTAAAATTTTCTTGAGTAGTTTTTTCTATAGTCTGGTCCTTAAATGTTAGGGCTACAAAGAATTGTATTCAGTTCTCTATATATGTGCTACCCTTATATAATTTCATCTCTCAGGATCCCAGACAAATGCAAACCTCCCAATGTCTCCCATATACAATCCATCGTCAGTCCTGTGCATTAGTGCCTGGAATTGCTTCCAAGTTTCCATTCTCAGTGGTATGCAGAGCCCATGTATTGGACTGCACCACACTAAATTTTCATTTATATTTTGCAGTGCTACATAAAATCATGTCTACTTGAGGAAACTGTATTGGTGTGACCAAACAGGGAAGGATGCCATTCACATATTCAATACTGTGAGAATGTTTTCCCAAGATACAACATAAGCTTGATTTGCTAGATAGAAAAAGTACTTACTAGCCTAAGACTCAGTACCTGGGAGGCAATCCCCCAATTCTCCAAAACACAGGGGCTGGGGAAAACCTGGGCAGTCATCAGGACACCCAAATATCACAATGTGAATGACTTCAGGATGGACATCAGCGAGGTCCTTGAGGTTGCCGTGCTTAGATTCACCCGCCAAAGTGCTTTGGCCATAGGCAGCCCCACAAAAACATCAAATGAAATAGGGACACCACTTCAGGAAGCCATCAACAACCACCTGGTTGCCTGTGGTATTTTCTGCACTTTTATTTTGCCAGATAAGAATACCAGTTGTAAGCATGGAGTAAGAAGAATGCTGTAACTGCAGGCATTTGCTCAGCAAGAATGTTTTGCTCTTCTGACAGGAGTTCGTTTCTCTGTGCTTATGAATGTTTGTCATTTGTGTTTGCTGTAACAGCTCAACCTTAGTAGGTGACCTCGTTTATTAGGTGGTATGAATGTCCCTGTTGTGAGGTGCAGGCATGGCCTTCTCCTTACCAGGCACACCAGAGAAGGTTCTGTGCATCTCTGTTCACAGTACACTCCAATTGCATTTCCAGAAATTAAAATTTGCCTCCAATGCTCTAGCTCTTCCCTCTACCTGCTGCTGCCTTCCCAGAAGGGTGCCCCTGCCTGACTGGCACAGCTTTGAGCACTGCAACAACTGGAGAGAGCAATATGTATAACAAACTCTGTTGTTACTTGGAAAAGAGTTGGATCTTCTTTTCCCTCAAGTTGGTTGTGACACACTGAAGTTAGCTGGGCTGGGTACTCCTCTCTCTACCTAATGGACATGACTTTGCTCATTAACAAATCCTCTTCAGAAACACACCTATTTTAAACAGCATGCACCCCATGCCAAGAATGGTGAGTGAAGACTCAAGGTATATCTGTAAATTATTGCCACAATAATTATGTGTGACAAGCAACCTCAAGATCTTAAGAGGTTATAACAGCAAGCATTTATTTTCTCTTACTTTTGTGGGTAAACTATGGCTTTGCTGGGATAGGCTGGACCTGACTGCCAGCTGGGATTCAAATTGTTCCAAGCCTCTCTTTCTGGGATAGCAGATACCTGAGGCATGTGCTTGTCATGGTAGATCACAGGACCACAAGATAATGAAACAAAGCCGAAAACATTTCTTAAGGCACAAGCTGGAAACTGATACCCTGTCATCACTGAACACATTCCAACAGCTAAAAGCCCTGTGGTTGAGCCCAAGTCAGTTGAGGTGGATGGGAACCCAGATGAATAAGAATAAAGGTGATAGGAAAGGATAGGTAATGACTGAAATGGCTGGGATAAAATCCTAACCTTATGAATAATTTTAGAAATATAACAGATATCTGTACAAGTTGGGTTGGCTATGTGTAACATATTTGTTTACTGTTTCAAAATTTCCCCTTCCTCCCAATTGTAATATTTATAGCTCTTTAAAATATGGCTTCAAAGTTATTGGATCTTGTATTTATCAATCCAGCATTCAATTTGATACTTTTGACATGCTATTTTGTGCACATTCTTATCTATGCTGATACAAATTTCTCCTAATTTATGTGTATGCATATATACCCAGGCATATATTCATAGAGATGCATATAAACACACACATATACATATTTATACACATATATACATACTCACACACATGCACATGCACACACAGACACACATTCATGTAAATGTGAATTCAGGACAGAAGGGAATTAAATTAAATGCACAGGGCTCAAGTCTTCATCTTGCAGCGGAGATTTATATGTGAGTTTTTTTTCACATTTTTAAGTATTCTTTCTCCTAAAGAGACTATGTATCATCCTTGTATCCTAAGAACATAATATTGTTCCTAGAATATGCACTCAATAAGTGTTCAAGCTATTATTTAATCAATGATTTGGTTTTTCTCTGTCCAAACATTTTGTGATAAAAACTTAAATCTTGAGCTGCACTCTTACATCTCTTCATCTCCATCTATTCTCTGCTGCTTGATCCTGCCTTGCCTTCCTGTGGTTCTCTCGTTGCTTGATACCTTGGAGATGGGGTAAAATGTGGGCCTAGTAACTCAGGTATAAATCAATTAACCATTATCTATTAACAAAGTAGAAGACTTTCTGTGAGTTTGGGCACCACAGGTGGTGCACAGGGAAAGTTAACATGAGTGGACCATGGTTCTGACTTTCCTGCTGTTGTTGGACATTTTAAAGCCATTTAACATCTCCAGCCCTCAGTTCTTCCAAATAAAAGGGTAACAAATTTGTTTTAAAGCTGCTTTTCCTTCCTACCTTACCCTGTACATCAAATTAAATCATGTTTATGAATATGCTTTGAAAAATAAAAAGTGTTACACAAATATGGTCAGCGATTTTTTAGTATAATTAGGTCTTTACTTGATGACTCAGGGTAATTATTTTATATCAATTGTGAATGACAATATGAAACATCCCTTCTCCCCGCAACTGCAGCCTTGAATTAATACTGCTGTGTGAGGCATATCTTGTTTTTTTAACCCTCTGCCAAACATCTGTGTTGTTCTAATTGCTCCTATGTCTTTTTTCTCTTATGACCTGTCACTTGTTACTGCTGTCAGACTTTTTTCTGCAATTATTAAAACAGAAATGTAATAAATCCAAGGACTATTGTTAGAAAGGAAATATGACTTGTGTCTCTAAGGACAAGGAGAGAAGAACAGGAAAAAAAAGATATGGAGAAGCTATTTTTAGTTTGCCCAGCCTCGATGAAATGGCTTTAAACACAGTGCATGATTGCAGAGTAAGTACAGCTCCTCAAGATATAAAATTCACCCCACCTTATCTTGCCTACCACCCACATCAAGGAATCCAGAATGGGGACAGGTGACGTGCGAAAGGATCAGCAGCAACAGAAGTACACTTACTTGGGAGTGAGATTTCAGAATCTGTCAGTCTCACTCAATCTTTAGAGTGGCCGCTGATATACTTTGACAGAGAAGAGAGTTTACCCTGATTAAAAGGATCCCATTCTCTAGGGAGGTTTTGGGGAGCTGTGCAGAGACAGAAGGACCAATACCCAGAACTTCCACAGTGTAGAATCTGGGGCTGATGCTCCATCTGACTCTGTCTAATACAGGGCAGTTCTTTCAATGCCATTCATGTTCCAGGACTAGAAAAGGAATCATTTCAAAGACTAAACTCCACACCAAAGAGCCAATTTCTCATAATAATAGCTAATAATGAGTCTTCCTGAAATCTCCTTCCAATTGTCAGAACAGATACCACTGTATTAAGGCCAGACTAAAAACTCAGTCAGGACTTCTATGCTGTGGATAAAGCCAGTAATAAAAGCAGTTCTAAAATACCTCTGTGAGTGATTCAGAAAGAAACTAATTAACCCAGGCAGAGAATCTTCCAAAGATGTATTCCTTCTTTTGAACAATACCCTGTATTGGCATTTTTGTGAATCATTCCTGACATTTTGCAAGTTCTGCTGTCAAGTTTCAAGGGATACAGAAATAGTCAGTGGATTTTTTAAAGCAAAATCTATAAAACAAAGTCTTATTACAAAACTACTGGCTAGCTGAAAAACAAAACAAAACACAGAGATGATCATTAAAAAACAAAACTTCTAGGAAAACCTCCTGTGGAGAAATTGCTTCATCTAGTGTGGTAGGACTATGTCTGAAAGGGCCAGCTTAGATTAAATTAGAGTGTTCCTCAGGTTGTAGGACTAAGTTATTGAGTGGTGTGTGTGCATGAGTGAGAGCCACACATGCAATACACACACATTCATTCAATACCTGTTTATTCAACACCTACTATGTGTCAGCTACTACTAAGCCCATAAGGCAGCTACTGTTTTATAAAATACTCGTAATTGTTCTGAAAATGCAGTTTCCAAATGTTCAAATTATTTTATGTCTTTAGTAACTAAACTGTCTTTTTTAATAGACTTTTTTAGAGAAATTCTTCTAGGTTCATGGCAAAATTGAGAGGAAAGCACAGAGAAATGCTACATAGCCCCTGCCCCCACACATGCATAGCCTTCCCCATCATTAACATCCCCCACCAGAGTGGGACATTCATTACAACTGATGAACTTACAATGACGTTGTCAACCAGAGTCCATAGTTTACATTAGGATTTACTCTTGGTGTCATACATTCTGCAGTTTGGACAAATGTATTATCACATGTATCCACAATTATAATATCATAAACAATATTCTCACTATTCTAACAATCCACTGTGCTCTGCCCATTCACCCTCCCCCCTCATCCACTGATCTTTTTACTGTCTCTCTATATAGTTTTACCTTCTCCAGAATGTCATATCATTGGAATCATACAGTATGTAGCCTTTTAAAATTAGCTTCATTCACTTTGTAACATGCAATTAAATTACCTCTCTGTCTTTTCATGACTTAACTGCTCGTTTCTTTCTGAATAATATTCCATTAGCTGGATGTACCACTGTTTCATTATTAATTCACCTAGTCAAGGACACCTTTGTTTCTTCTAAGTTTTGACAATTATGAATAAAGCTGCTATAAACAGCCACATGCAGGTTTTTGTGTGGATGTAAATTTTCCTTTGGGCAATACCAAGGAACACCATTGCTGGAGTCTATGGTAAAAGTATGTTTCATTTTCTAAGAAACCTCAAGACCAACTTCCAAAGTGGCTGTACCAATTTGCATACCCACCAGCAAGGAAGGAGGGTTCTTACTGCTCCACATCCTTGACAGCATTTGGTATTGTCAGTGTTCTGGATTTTAGCCATTCTAATAGGTGTGCAATGGTATCTTATTATTTTCATTTTTATTTCCCTAATAACATATGATGTGCAACATCATTTCACATCCTTCTTTGCCATCTTTGTAACCTCTTTGGTGAACTATCTTTTACGATCTTTGACTTAATTTGTCAGGCTGTTTGTGTTCTTATTGTTAAATTTTAAGAATTCTTTGTCTACTTTGGAAGAAAGCTCTTTATCAGATGTGCTTTTTGAAAATATTTTCTCCAAGTCTGTACCTTGTCTTTTCATCCTCTTGATCTTTTTTTTAATATCAAATAGTATGTGCAAGGTCAAAAAGAAAAGGAACGTCAACAATGAAAATAGAAGTGAAGTGTCTATTCACTAGTCCTGAATGGCCATCCCTGCCCATGACTCCTGCGGAAACTCTATTTATGGAGCATCATTTTTAAAAGCATTACTCTCAAACATTATTGTTACTCAAAATGTTCTAATGGCTTTCAAAACTGACATAACACAAGTAACATGTCATACTTGTACCCTTCCCTTTATTCACATGGACCCTATACTACTCTGAAAAACAGTATTCCTGCCTTCTTCACACCATCCTCCCACATAACTGAGAAATAAGATACAAGTTGTTGTTTTGAATCCCATTCATAAGTGAATGCAATAGAGACACATGTTTCTGGATCTTCTGGAAATCTATGAGAGACAAGCTTTTGACCAAGAACTCAAGAGTTAAGAAGAATGGAGGATATAGTGTATTTCTTGTTAGAAAGCAGGACCCTTGAGAAGCCACTACATAAATCAAGGATAGAAGACTTTGTCATCAAGGTAGACCCTTGCCGGCCAAGGCAGATGGACTAGAGAAGCAGATCCAGGGGCCTGGTGCCCTAGACTTGACCCTCAAATTCGAATTCCACATTTGTTTTTCTCAAACAAAAAGTAAAACATACAAACAAGCCCCAGCCCAATATTCACCTGCCAGATCCTATAAAACATGGTCGTGAATTTATGAGCAAAAGCAGGATGCTCCAATATGTTTGTAAAGCATCTGGAATCCTCAGAGGGCAGGTGTCAGGCAAGGATGACACAGAATCATAATGACGTCCCCACAGAGCTCCGTCAGAGTCGTAGTCCAGCCATTCCCTGAGTGTAACTGCCTCCTATGGAGCTGGCGCCCCAGTCCTTGGGGTGGGGGGCCGGGGTACTGCTCTCGCTGATAAGGCCCACAGGTGCGGCAGGGAACAGGGACTTGGACAAGGGCAGGAGAGGGGGTCCTCTGCCCAGCTGCACAGCTGAGTCACTCAGCCCTGCGGTCATCTGCCTAAATAGTCACAGGCTGCTTCTTGGGCAGACTCTGTCAGCAGGATGTTTGGCTGAGGGGGAGAGAAAGAGAGTTCTCTTCCAGCATCGTATTTCTTTGTCTGCCTCAGTCATAGCAAGGAGAGTGACAATGACAGGCTGAGCACGTTGTTTTTGGATTACATGCATTTTCCCAGACTGCTCCCCTCCCCCTCCTTGTTCCCTGGCTTGCTCCCTCCCCGTCTCCTCCCGTCCCTCTGCAAACATGAACCCCTCTTTTCGCTCTTTCGGGTAATTCATGTCTACTGACAACACTCTAGAAAAATATATATATATACAGCTGTCATTTCTCCCCTGACAGGTCAGGACGCAGCATCCAGCTGTCCAGATCACGGGGTAGATGTGCTCAAGATGAGAATCAATGTGCATCTTCAGGTCCGTACATCCCAGCCAGCAGGCAGGGGTCATTTGTGCTGACCAGCCAACATGATCTATTTCCTGAGGCTTTTCCACATTCACTTGAAGCCCCTTGGCTGGTAACATATGATCCCATGCTGGAAGGGAAAGTTCAGTTTTCAGGCCACATATATTCCCCAGAAGGAAGCCGTTAGCCAGGCTGCCACAGTGTGCTCTGTGAGTCTGCACGCAATCCGCCTCTGGGTTCTCCTCACTTCCAGCCAGAGTCTGACTCTGGATAAGCTTTCTCTGGGTCTCTTCGGACAGCTTTCCTATCAGCTGCACAGATCCTGGAATCCAACCTTCTATGAGCCTGGCTTTCTCCAACTGTGGTTGAATTCCTACTGAGACACACTTTTATCTGGGAGCTACTGTTGTGAACTTCCTTTCCACTACAGAAAAAGTATAACTTATAATGCAGGGTGTCTGCCAAATTAATGAACACAGTGTGCACTTCATTCTGACACCAACAACCAATCCTTCACCTGTCCAGACACCAACTGGGTTTCCCACAATTCAGTTCCAATACCACCCACCTGGAGTCAGCATCAGCTCCCACCAGGTAAAGGGGCTTGGTCCCATGGGACTTCCCCACTGCAGATGCCCATCACAAGTGAAATCATCTCAGGACCATGCATATAAGACGTAGAAAAATAATATTCCCACCTCCTAATCTCCAGAATGTTGACCAATGTGGGATTTTCAAAGCATCATTAGCGAGATTTTTCAATGCTCGGTAGAGAAGATTAAATTTTCCCAACAAAATTGATCTCTCCTTTAGAAAGTTGTTTTGCTTTTACTTAACAAGCCATCAAGATTTGAAATGTGCTTATCGGGGTGCTTACAGGTTTTCAGTAAAAGTTATTCATATATCAAAGAATGCTTGAGTGAGAAGGACGTGTAAAAGAGAATCCAGTCCAACTCAACTTGTTTACTTTTACCATATCAATAAAGTTTTCTACCTGGATTTAAGTATCCCCAGGACCTATAAAGGATTATGACTCCATAATTTTGGAGACCTTGGCCTGAATAAAAAGGAACAAGAATACACAAAGATTTCTGGGGAAGGAGAAGAAATTAGCTCAACTATAAGTAGTATTTAAAAAATAAGCAAATGAGCAAAACAAAATATAAAAACAAATACAGAAAACACTTGGGCTAGGGCCCATTATATGAAGTCAGTTCAAACTTCCACTGTGACCAAGATGTAAGGCTAGATGGATTTCTCTGTACATCTTTTAACATCTGCCAGTTGTTCCCCTTCAAGGTTGTTTTAATATCCATACAATATTTTTTCCTTGTGAGTGATCAGAAGGCACATGGCCATTTCCCCTGAAGATCAGAGGTGCATAAGCCTCCTTGCATGCCCATGGATCCACTGCCATACAACCACAATTCTACCTATTGCCCAAGGTATGGATATCTTACCAAATTCAAGTGCCCTTAAGTAGCAGGCTATAGTTCTTTGCACTGGCAGTATAAATTAAAAAGTTGTTCATACATATGCTAACATCTTTCCTTCATGCAGAACATTAGCCACTGTTTCTTTCTGATATGTGGTATCTATAGCCCCAGTGCCTATAGATTTGGAATGAATGAATGTAGTTTTAGCTGCTCACATTAAAAGTGAAACCAATGAGAAATCAATACAGAAAAAACAGATCTGTGAGAAATGATGCTGGAAATGTAGAATACTTTGAGTATTCATATTTAGAGTTTTAAAAAAGACACAAACTTATCATCTAGTTTAAATAATAGAAAATTAAAGTACATTTGAAAAATTTTATGACCCCCCCTCCTTAATCAAATCTCTCCTTCCCAGATACACTATCCTAAACTTGTATCATTTTAGTTTTACCATGTGTGCACTCTCCCTAAAATATATATTTATTCTTAACTACTTTTGAGTATTTTAGCTTCATGTAAATATAGTTACACTGTTTATACCCTTATGTATTTAGCTATTTAAAAATTGCATCATCTGTCACTTGTATACCACAAACTGTCCTTTCTACTACTGATGACATTTGACTTGTTTCCAGATTTTTGCAATTTTGAAAATACTGTGCTATAGTTTTGGCCTTATCTCCTGATATAGATGAAAATACATTTTCAATGGCATATATCATGAGGTAGAATTGTTGGAATATAGAGTATGCACACATACTTCTAAATTAAAATGAAAAGAACCCACAAATGTGTACCAATTTACTCTCCTAGTAAGTCTATGAATTCCTGTTTCAAAAAGCCTGCTGACATTTTTTTTAGGTTTTGTGAATCTGGTAGATTTGAAAAGGTGATTTTAAGTTATAGTTTCCAGGTTACTAATAAAAATGAGCAGTCTTTCCATAGGTTTAATGGTTCAAAGGCCTTTTAAATGTTTGCTGGCCTTTGGGATTTTCTTTCTTGGAGGTTATTTTATAATGGGTTGCTTGTTTATAATTAACTTATAAAAGTTAGTGTTTGATGCTAATCTTTTATTCATTGAAAATACTTCCTGGAGTGTGTGGCTTATATTGTAAATCTTTATATGAAACATATTAATACTTTTCTCTACAGTTTACCTTTTCATGCTATGTTTTAAAAAAACTCATTCCAAACACAGTCATAAAGATATATTCTGACTGAAGTTTAAAAGTTTTTCCTTTCACACTTTAATTTTTGTGTGATATGATGTGAGAGGTAGATATGCATTTTTATTTTTCCATATGCATAATCATTTTTTTCTGTACAATGTAGTACACAGCCCTTCTCACCACAGCACAGTGAGTAAAGCTTTTCAAGCTTCACTGACGTGCTTTTCCCGTGTCAAGAGTCCCTATGTGTGTAAATCTGTTTCTGGGAATCTTAATCTGTTCCATTTGTCTATCCAATGGTCTGTCCAGCTTAACTACATCACTTCCTACTTTTTAGAGAAAACTGAAGCAATTGGAATTCAATTTCCACAGATTCCTGCCACCGAAGCTGCCCTCCATACCAGCATTTGGTAAGAGAGATCACAATGTCTGTCTTTGCTTACTATGTTAGAATGGAGATCTTATCTATGTTGTTCTGTATTTGTGTACACAATCTCAACCACTTTGTTTTATTTAAAGATACAGCACCAGCAATTCTCCCTTATCTTTCTCTTAATTCATCACTTTTTCCTTCTCTAAAAGTGGTTTTTATTAGCATATGAGCATACTTCATCTGTTTTCCTATAAAAAACAGGGTAAGACCCTTCTCTTTAACATTTATATCCCTCCAGCTACCCTCATTTCTCTGTTCCCCTTTACAGCAAAGTTCTTTGAAAGAGTTTTAGACTCATTTGTTCTAATACCACTTGTCATAGTCTTACTTAAACTCACTCCATTCATTCAATTCCACCATCTTTCTGAAACTGTTCTTGTAAAGACCACTAATGACCTATACCTGGAACGTGTAAATTTGACTAAAATTAGACTTGGGCAGAGTTGATCACTCTCTCCTTGAAACACCCTCCCACTTGGCTTCCAGAATACCAGCTTCTGCTGGTTCTTGTTCTACATCAGTGACTGATCCTGAACTCTATTTATGGCTCCTTATCTCAACCCTGACCTCTTAAAATTAGACTACAATAAGGACCAGTCAGAGTTAGTCTTTACTCTTTTCTTCACGTTTCATTCAAACGACCAAGAGAAATCACGGGCTCTAAGTTCAAATACATGCAGAAGCTGACCACTTCTTTCTATCTCCACAGTTGTCACCCTGGTTCTGGGCTGCCACCACCTCTTGCCTGGATTAGCCCATTAACCTGTCTCTCTTCATACTTCCCCTATGATCTATTATCAAACCAGTGACCTTAATAATCTTTTTAACATGTAGGTCACATCATGTCACTCACCTGTCAAAGTCCTCCATGATGCCCCACTCACACGGGAAAAGCCCAAACTCTTACCATGACCCAGCAAACCTCTGATCTTGCCCCTACTCTGACTTCATTCTGCTACTCTCTCCTCTTCCCCCTCCACACGAGCCACACTTCCTCAAAATGCTTTTTGTTTTTTTGTCCTGGCTGTTCCCTCTGCCTGCATAAACCACAGAGAAGGCTCTCTCACCTCCTAAACATTTTTACTCTAAAGTCACCTTGTCATTGAGGCCTAACACATCTTTGATAATTGAAAATTAACATGAACCCCTCCTCTTAGCATCTGCTACCCTATTGACCCTGTTCATTATCCTTCCTAACATTTCTCACCACCCAATATAGTATGTAACTTGCTAAACTATCCTATACATTGTCTGTCCTCCCAGTGGTGTGCTGGAGCTGGCCCATACCAGCTGGAGAGAGATGACTGAAAACACACCTTGCCAACTTTGTGTCATTGGGTAGCTTGATATTGCCCATGGGAGAAATATTTACAACAGAAATCAGTAAATGTTACAAACCAGAGCTTGTTCTCCCTTGTTGTTAAAAATTTACCAGCACATCATTGATGTTCCCCTTCCAGAAGACCTTTCTCCCACTAGATTGGAGCAGGGATTTTTATTTTGTTCATGCTGTTTCCCTAGTACTAAGGATAATATTTAGTGTTCATTTGGTGGCTTAAGAAATTAGGAAATGAATATCAAGTTGCATATGATGTTTCTCCTTTAATATGCTAAATTATAGTACAAGGTTTTCCAATGTTAAAAAATAGTATGCATTTCTGGAATAAGCCCAACATTATAATAATGTGTGTGTGTGTGTGTGTATATTATGTTAAGAATGTTGCTTCTGTAATTATCAATATAATTATACAGTCAATTCCTTTCATATGGTGCTTTTGCTAGGTTTTGGTGCCAAAGTTGTGGTAAATTATTATGCGAACTTGGGAGAATTATTTCAGTTTCTATTTTCTGAAAAAGTTTGTATGCAATAGGAATTGTGTGTTTTGTGAATATTTGGTAGAATTAGACTATAAAACCAAAAGTTCTCTTTGGGGAAAGATTTAATTTTCCTTAATGAGCTTAAGACTATTGATATTTTCTCTTCTTAAATCTATTTTTGTTACCTATATTTTTCTAGGAATTCATTCCCTGCAGGTATGCTTTGAATTAAGTAGCACATTATTACTTTAATTTGTACCACATCTGTGGTTATGGCACATTTTTCATGCCTCATATTATTTGTTTAGGGTTTTCTCTCTATATGGAAAACTGAATCATACATTTTATCTGTCTATTCAGAGAATACACTTTGTGTTTTTCTCCTTTCTCCATTATATGCTTTTACTCTTATTAATTTACTCTATTATCATTATTTTTTTAATGTTTTCCTTTTTACTTTCCTTCTTTATGCTTACTTCATGTGGTAGGCAGAATTTTAAAAACAGCCCCTAGATCCCACACCCTTATCTCCAGAACTTGTGAATGTGATGAGACAGCACTCTCATACTTATGTCATGAAATATGGCACAAGTGAATTTAAGATAAGGAGATTACCTGAATGGATATAATACAATTCCATGACCCTCTTAAAAGCAGAGTATCTATAGCTAGTAGCAGAAGAGAGGGGAATTTGATTTGCCATTTCTGGGATTAAAAGTGCACCTAAAGGTGTCCATGTAACAAGCTCTGAGCTCTGTCCATTAGTGTGAGAGTGAAGGTGCTATGGGAAACTCTTATGCTTCTTTTCTAAAGACAAGATGCTGCTCTGGAATCTCTCATTCCCACATATTCCTATTGGTAAGATACAGTGTGTACTTAAACGACTTTGGAAAAAAATGCTGAGAATAGCAGAAACTCCCTTCCACCTCTAAACCACTTATTTACAGACTTTTATGAGAGGGAGATAATGAATTCTATTTTACTTTATCTACTGTGTTTTAGTATCCTGATCCTGGCAGTTTGGCCTGTACCCTAACCATTGCAATGTAACTAGAAAATGCTCATGTTATCCTCTATGTCTTCAAATTCTCTTTCACAATTTCCATCTCCTCATCACTATGTACCTCATTCCATTGTCATTATATATTGTCAGACTATCATCCAGTTGGCTAATTCCCTCTTCAGCTCTATCTAATTCAGTGTTTATTCTGCTCATTGAATTTCTAATTTGAATCATTGTGTTTTACAACTGTAATTGGTTCTTTCACAAATGGACCCCGTTGATTTTAATAGTATCTACCGAGGCATCATATTTTCAGTAGTCTCTTTATTTCTTTAAGATCTATTGATAATCTCCAAATCAGTCATTGCTGATGTCCTGACTCTGTGATTAGTCATTTTGGCTATCTCTTGCTCATGTTGCTTAGTGTTATAATCTGTTTAATAAGCCTTATATGATATTTTGAAAACATATCAAGTTGCATATGATACTTCAGAGAGGATGATCATTTGCTTCTTACTGATGCCTGGAGGACTACCATTTAGAACCACCTTAAACTAATTTGGGGGGAGAAGTGGGTTGAGAGGTACAGAGAGTGTGAATTCTAAGACTCAAGATTCCTGTGAATTGAAATGTTCATTGGATATTTTTACTTTTTAAAAAAATTATCATTTAGCTAGTGTTCCAAAAGGGGTACAAGTTCACAGATCAACCATAGTATGTGCATTTTTTATGCTTTACATTTTGCCACTGAGAATGTTGGCCTTCAATGAACCTAGATTCAAGTATTTTTCCGACTTTTCATGTTAGGTCATCAAAAATGAATAGAATCCCCCAGAGTAAGAGCAATTCTTGTTTTCTCCTCCTGATTAGGACTTTCTTATTATTTCATTGCTCTACATTTCTACCAGCTCAACAATGCATTGATACACATATTATTTATGTGTGACTTATAGGAATGCTTTCCTATACACCTAAACTACCGTCCTTCCAGATAAGCTTTAATTTTCTCCAAAGAATATACTATTACACTAAATTATCTTCTGAATTTTTTTTTGTCATTTTTCTGCCTCCCTTTCTTCAAAATGTTACTTCCTGAGACAGGAACTTTTTGGTCCTATTCGCTGCTGTATCTCCAGTGCCTGTAACAATGCCTGGCACATAGAAGATGCTCAATAAAAATTCTCTACATCAAAAAACACAAAAATATAATTATAAATATGTAAAATTAAAAGTATACAGATATACATACATATACATTTTAAGTATTATATATGCAAAAATGCATATAGCTTTTTCTTTATAATTTTATTTGAATTCATTTTTTTAAACCATCGAATTGGTCATAGAACACAGCAATTTTAATATGTGGTAAACAAAATACTAAGATATATCACAAAAAAATTAAGGAATTCATTGTACTGAGTGTTTGGTTAAAAGGTTAAGTGGTAGTTCTTTGGAAAAAATTGGCAGACACAGCAGACACATACATACTTTTGAAGTCCTGAGTCATTATAATATATATAGTCACTGAATGTTAACCTTAATTTCAGGTTGTCACCCAGGTTTGCATCCCTAACGCATCATTTCTCTGGTGGGCTTGAAAGGTACTGTTAGAGATCGTCACTTGGCAGCTTGAGGCCCCTGGAGTTACCGTAGTATGACTGACGTGAGCATTGAACAGTCCTTCCTAGCATTGCCTTTATCCTAAGTAAAGGGAGTAGATTAGATAATCGGATGGTTCAGCAAGAATTCATGTATGTTTATTTGATGGAAGCAAAACATGTGTCCAGGAATGCAAATCTGAGGATGAACTCTGTTTGCTGTGGGAAGAACACGGGAATTGGGGTTTGGAGACTTAAGTTTTAAGCCTAGCTTATCCCCTTACTAGGTATTTTACTTAACCTTTCTGGGTCTCAGTCAATATTTCTTTAAAATAAAAGGATGTTTTAGTAAATGTCCCTTCCAATTCCACAATCCTATTATCAAATATTTCTCCAACTTACAGAGACCTCTCCAATGATTAAATAAAGTCTTAGGATAAGTTATTCCTCTGCTGCGGAATTCAGCATAAGGTGTGTCTCTGCTGGGCATTTCATCTTTTGTACCGTAAGGACTGGATGCCTGTCTTCAAGTGTTTTCACCGAAGTGGCTGGCAAGGTAACCAACCACAGAGCTCTGCATAGAAAAAAATGTCTTATTCTATCACCTTGAGAAAGAAAAGCTAGGGATGCTTAGAGGCATTTAGGGTTACTCGGTATTGTCTCTAACCTAGCCTGATACATAGGTTCTTGGACTGTGGATGATTCTCCCTAGTGAGAGCTTCAGCACAGCCCACCTCTGCATTTTAAACCTCATGCTCCCTTATTTTTCACCATCATTTGCCTCCATTTCTTCTCTTTCTTCACCTTGCAGATTATGCCTAGTCTGTATTATCTACTGCTTGACAGAGAATGAAATTACAGGGTCCTTAACATATATGCGCCTTAGCCCACCCAGACAGCTGTAGAAGTGCAGCAGCCCTCGCCTCTGTCTGCTTCTAAAAGTGGCATACTGAGAGGGAGGATACAAATGACCAATATCAGAAATAAAACAAGGGTCATCACTACTGATCCCATAAACAGTAAAAAGATAATAAAGGAAATCTATGAACAACTCTATGCCCATACATTTGATAACTTAGCTGAAATTGACCAATGCCTTGAAAGACACAACCTGCCAAGACTCAAACAGGATCTGCCCTCCTGAACTGAACAAGATGAGGCCAATAGTACATCATAAGCCCCAGTCCAATAGTTGACGAGAGTAAGGGTTTGTGGTAGTGCAATGCCTTTTAATACTGAGTTTGGAGGAGTTCTGGTCACACCTCTCACTTGTCATGTACCATGGCTCAGCTTGGTTTCATGCCTAGAACTGAGGTTCTCTCTGTGCCTGGAATCTTGCAAACCTCAAGCCTTATTTAGCCAGTGTCTAACCTTCTCATCACCCCCCCTTGCATGAGACAGGACTGTGCTCTGTACTGTCAGCTAAAGGTCCTGCCATAGAGGATAAATGGCCCAACCCAAGATGCCATCTATGGCCTCATTCCAACAGTTCTGCCTCGCCCACCTCTTACTGCTGCAAATAATAAATCCTACCACCACATGCCCAGACTCACTCAACACTAGGCTTCTTGGATTCCTTCTTGGGAGTTATAGTTTCTATCCAGATCACCTTTTTTCTTTCTCCTTCTCTCCCTTTACCAGTTTCCTTTCTCTGGTCAATCATGACAATCTCTAGGTATTTTCTATATAGTGACATAATCTCTCTTTTTCTATCTGCAGGCACAGTAGAAAGCAAAAAGCAGTTTAACATTTCAGCCAATTGCAAGGATGTCATGGTAGTCCAGAGGGCACAACAGCAAGTCCGACCCGGCTTAGACGTGTGGTTTTGTTACAGGATAATGACCTTGGACCATCACATATTCATGTTGTTTCCTCAAGTCTCACCTGAGGATACAAATACCAATTTCACTGGGACCCTGTAAAAATTAAATGAGAGAACACATATAAGAAATGTAGCACAGAATGTGCCATAAACATTCAATAGAAATTAAATCTGAACTAACATTAACTCTGCAGATAATTCTATCATCTATCTACTAGCAGCATTTAAATGAAATCAATCCTGTTCCTCCCATTGGTTTTTTCCCTCCTCTCCTCCATATATTGAATTGAAAAAAGCTCTCAGCTCTTTTATTGAGGAAGGGGTAATAGTTTGCCCCATATTCCCTTTTGCATTGCAAGCAGAATCAAGACTAGAACTCAGGTCTATACTCCCAAGGTAAAGGATCTGGGAGGCTGGGAGTGGGGATCATTTGGCAGCGCTGAGGACTAGAGCACTCCGCTCTTCTGCATGGAACTCAACAGGAGGGGAGAGGTCCGTTCAGTCCTGTTCTTTGCTGGACCTTACATAAGAGAAGCGTAGACAGCACAGAGAGTCAAAGGGAGAGGCAAGCACCCTGGTGATGAATGTTAAGCCAAAAATTGAAGAAAACAGCAGAAAAAGCAGCCCTCAATGTAATATCCATTAGATGGAGTTCTGAAATACATTAGCCAATTATACTTTTCTCAAGCAGCCTGGGAAACATCTCCAAATATTCTTGTCAACACAATCAGGTATTCTTGGAAAAACAGCTGAGCTGGGGCCAACACACCTCTGAGGATCAAGTGCTAAAAATTCTAGGATTAAGTCCAAGACTAATCAAGAACCCAATTTTAAGTTTACAATAGAAATAATACAAAAAGAAAATAAGAGAACATAGGCCAAACAGTTGAAAACGAAATAGGGTGTTGACGTCTATAGAAAGCTGGCAGGGTGGGACTGGCTCTCATTTCACATATGCACCGAATGTCCACGCTGAGACTGTCTTCGGTGGCAACATGCCTGGGAGCTCCCAGCCTCTCTGTGTCTGTTTGTGCTGGGGATCCATCCTGCAACAGTCTTCATTGGGGCTAAAATGTAAACAGCCTCATTATTAGCTTCCTTGCACGGGTCTCCTCTGAGCAGGCTGCCAGGTGTTGTTTGCAGAGAATCAAGGTCATTGTTGCCATCATCCTTACCAGACGTAAGGACCTTATTAGAGGGAAACACCTAATAGCTTTCCTATGGCTCTTTAATCTTAACTGTTGGCATCATTAGTTCTCTCATGCCTGCTAAATACCACCCTGGGCCTGAGAACCAATCCTGCCCTGTGGCTGAGAGAACAGATAAGTCCCCCTTTTAGAGGCTGGACAGCCTAGCATCAAGTCAGCCTGGCATCAACTTTGGCTCTGGACTTGGACCCTAGTCCCAGAAGAAAGTTTTTAACTATTCCTTGTGACCCAACATCTTATCATCTCTAGTTCTGCTTTCAGTAATGTTGGTCCACCTGCTTCAGTTTTTCCAGTTTGAGACTTCCTACCCTACCCTCATCATTCCAACTACAGAAACTGCCTTTGCTCTTACCAATTCTTCTGGGGAATACTCCCTGGGCCCTACACCTGATCTTAGGTCAGGTCTTTCCACTAAGCACCATATTCTTCCCACTGGACTCTCCACCCAGCACTGGTCCCACTCCCGAGGATACTGTGCACCATCCACCTGACCAGCACCACCTCCAGTTAACATCCCAGACTCCAAGCTGCCTGAGCCACCATCTCCAGCTCTTAGCCACTCTCCTCTCAATTCTCTTTCCCCTTTCTACTACTTTCTCTTGGATCTTCTCCTGGTTGCCTATCTAAAACCCTCCCTACCCCGCTTGCCTAGGGCTCACAAGTCTCATTTGGTAGCCTCTTCAGGTCCCACATTTCCTGTCTTCACGAGGGCTAAATTATGAATCCTGCTGCTTTGTAATAATATCAGTAGGGGGTAACATGAGGAAGCAATTAAATACAAAAGTGAGCTGAACTTGTCTGCTGGCTCCAGAGGCTTAGCATTTTACTGGAAAATGTGGCAGCAAAGAAGTCACAACCAAAAGAAGGTCATACCAGCAAACAATAGAGGTGGCAGATCAAGGTGGCTCATGTTTCTAGCATCTGACTCCTGAGCTCCTTTCATTCCTGTTATATCTAGCAGTTCTGAAACCACTGATTCCATAAGATTATCCCAGAGCTTCCTATAGCATCGTTGCCCACCTCAGCCCTGTCCGTGGTACTATACTAAGAAAACTAGCTCACAAGGATCATGTGGAAATGACATACTTTACCCCATGGCATAGTGTTCTTTCCCTTTTGCTTAATATCTGGGATCTACATGCTGGCCCCAAAAGCAAATACTGCCATTTGTTTGTTTTTTTGTTTTTAATGTCTAGCTCACCTTGTGAGGCTTAAAAACATCTCCCCATTCTGCCTCCCATTTCATAATGTAGGACAAATATTATCCCTATCTTCCATTTGATGTTTGTTTTCTGCAAGAATCTGTGCTTATCAACTCTACAGAGTTACAAAACATTTGAGGGCCTGGGTTACTGGGCCACATGTGCAGAAGGATGCTCCAGAGATAAGGCAGCAGGTGAATGGTTCAGAGGCAAAAGGCTAGGGAAGCGGCCTGTACCCCTCAGTGCCTCTTCTGCCTAATGGCCACCATAAATAACAAACTATAGGGTATTGTAACATGTAACTGTGTAAATTTGGGAGAGGGCAGCATGATATAAGCAGAAACTGATAAATATTAAAACACTTTTTTAAAAATAAAGCAGGACACCAAAGACTGCTCTTATCCTTACAGCTTTCATTAGGCACTCAAACTTCCTTTTCCTCCTCTGAGAATTAGACCCTTAAGGATAACCCCTGGCTTGAAATTTTCATGTCAGAATAGATCAGATGGTGATTTGTGCTTTTACCTTCTCTTGTACAAACTACTAATTCCTCTGAAATATAACCATCTGTTTATATTACAGTGCCCTTTATTAGATTGTGAATTACTTGAGGACAGGGCATATGTCTCAATAGCTTATGCAAAACTAGTAGCTAGGACAGGGTCTGCTACCTGAGGGATTATCAGCAAATGATCACTGAGTGACCAAATGGAAGGATAAAGAATGTGCTGTTTGTTGGACTCATTCTGCATGAATGGAAGTTTATACTTGGTCCATAATGTTTTACTGGTTTTCCAAAGTGTCAGCAGTGAAGGGCATCATAACCACTGAGACTGCTGAGACTCTCAGCACCACCAAAGAATGTTTTCCCAGCCATTGCTACATTTCTCTGCTATGTGGGGGAGTTTAGAATTTACCAGATTCCAATAAGGGAATTTACTTGATAACCAAAAGGAGTATAGCCCCACTAATTACTTTGTCATTATTGCCAGGTGGTGACTTTGAATAAAACAACATTTTAATTTCTTAAATACCTACTCCCTTTTAGGCACTTGAGAAGCATTTTATTCATTAAAATTTACTCAGATTTCCCCCAAACCCTGCAAAATAATCATAATAATGTCTATTTTATACATGATGTAATTAAGGCATGGAAATTTTAGCTATCACACAGCTAGTGAATGACAGAACCAGAATTTTTTTAAAGGGCCTGTGTTTACTAGACTCTTTTCTCAGGGACTAGAATGAAAGTTTGAATGACTGTCAGTGTAAACACATTTTCTGCTAATGACCTATCACATTATTTTAAATGGAAGATATTTTCTTTTGAACCCAGGAATGAAACACAAGCTATTTGCCATGATCAAGTCTTGGAATATACAATAAAAATACTCTCAGATACCAGACATGACTGGGTATAAGATGATTAATGGTTACAATAAGAGTTGGGAAGGTGGATAAATATGATGCCATCTGGCATGTGATGTTACATATCAGTACTGGATCCTGATTTGGGGGACGGCCTGGTAGGAATGACAGCCACAATGTTAACAATAACATATGTATTACATGCCCTATTTGTTCCTTCTTTTAATAAATGTTTTCAGAACACCTACCTATTGCATGCTTTTAATTTCTGTACCACTGTCAAGAATTATTGGTGGATATTGACAGAGACTCTATCTTTGACCAATCTTGAAAACGGCTTCTCTGAGTCTTCTTTCTGACTAGGTCCCAACTATGGGCTCTGTCCTTGGCCAGCTTAGTTGAGTGTTAGCAAGAATCCTGATGGATCAGTTTAGAGAGAATCCCTTACCTTCAGTACCTGATCAAATTCCTCCTTCCCAACCCTCACTCTTGTCAACCTGACCTTCAACAAGAACCTCTTGAGTGGGTCTGCAAGAATCCCCCTCGACTTGATGTTTCCTCTTAGTGATTATCCATCCCCTGACACCTACCCTGCTCTTGGCTATGAACCTCTGCTTCTTGTGGTCAGCAAGGAGCCCAATATCTTTCTACTACAAACCCATTGTAGTAGTCCTTCTTGAATAAAGTCTTCCTTACTTTCTTGAACAGTGTAAAAAGTAATGTTTTCTTTAGGACTAGCCATTGCCCTTTGAGTGATTTTCTTAATCTGTATCACGGCATACAAGATTCTTTCTAATCAGTCATCCACATCTCCAAGAAGACCTACATGAAACCCCTCTCAGCTGGTTTAGTCAACTCTCTGCCTACTCACACCCCATTCTTCTCTCATACTATGTCAGGTTGGATGGCAACAGCAAGTTCTTGGTCAGTTTCCCAACCAACCAATGAACTTTTACAAGGAAAGGGATTTGACTATATCCATACTTGTCTCCATGGCCCCTCTCACAAAACTGGGAGATCTAAATGCCTACCAGCTGTCTGATGGCTATTTAGACATGATCTTCACCTTCAGGATTTGTTCATTTGAAGTGGTTTTGTAAGCTCTGCATAGATAGAAGTATTTGGTAGCCCTGTAGCTATGGCTGTATGACTTTCACAAAGTGCTACTTTGAATGAGTGATTATTTTAATGGTCTTATCTCAACTGGTCACACTCTAAATTCATCAAGATGCTCTACTTTCTGCATGCAGGCTTAGACAGGCAAATGTGTGGGATTCCTAGAAATTCTACCCTCATTCCTTAGTCTATTTCTGTTCCTTTCCTGACTTCCTACTTCCCTCTCCTCTCACTTCTTGCTCTTTTCCATCCCTTTTCCCCCACCCTGGTTAAGATTACTGACTATTTGATTACCATGATTGAGTTTTCTAAAGATTCACCATTAGAATGATTTAACTGACATTTAACATATTATTATGGAAGTAGGACATTGCTTGAAGGTCATAGTTTGACTTGAAGCTTAAAGGTTTTCATAATGTTTAGTAAAGGTATCATAAATGTCATCTCTCTCCTGAACTAGCACTCTCATAGTCAATGACAATTGGATTTATTCAGGACTTAGATTTCTTTAGCTTTACCATGCAGCATTCGTCAAAAAATGATTGCAGTTTCCAGAATGTTATTTTGTTATTACTTCTTTAGCTAACAATGTCAGACACACGATACACATACAAATAGTCTCTTCTATGCAATGTTGCCATGCCCTCACGCCTCTTCTCAGATGGACTGGAGGAATAAACTGCATCATCCCTTCCTCACTCACTGGATAGCTTTCTGTTTCCTCAAAGGCAAACATCCACGGCTGTTGTTGGTTGGAGTTTAAAGTAGGAGAAGTTTGGTGGGGCTTCTAATCTAACTATACTCTCAGCAGCTGACTAAACTCTCTGCTTGAGTGGATTATTTGGATGAATTCTCAGTGACAAATATGGCCATAACGTGGTACTTCTCACTAAATGAGTAGGCTTTCTTGATTCACAATATATTCCAAAGGCTACTGTCTGTATTATGGCTAAGAGGCATTGCATGTGCATGCTTAAGTCAGATACAGAAACCCAGAGGAAAAAAAAAAAAAAGAGTTAAGAAATAAGACAAAGAGCTGAGTCCTTGCAACATGATCCACTAATTTCCTAATCAACATTTCCATTTGAGGGACAATTCCTACATGTCCAACTTACCACAGGGATGTAGACTGTGAGTGTAACACATTAAATGAAATTGGAAATAACTGAAATACGCAAATGTTTTTGCAATCCATCATGTTTACAAAAATAAAGCCATCAAGACACCAAATAAATTAGTCTAGATGAGATTTGTAATGAGGCATTAAAGATAATCTAAGTAAACTATTGAAGTGTTAGAAAAATATATTGCAGCATAACATATCTGTCCATACTCCATATTATGCAAATAACCAGACAAGAAATACTTTAAATAAACAGAAATTTAAATATTAAAAGAAACTACACAAATAGACTTGATATTTTTGATCACCTAGCAGAATTCAACACCGTTAGGCCCTGAGTAGGAATTGCAATGGCTAGAAAGGAAACATTTTTTTATTTTAGTACTGAAATCCATTGATTGTTTTTATCAGCAGTGAAAATTAAAGACTTTTAGTATAAATGAAGTCATATTTAGCTTTTTAAGATTCTAAGGCAGTGTGAAGTTTAATATACTTCTTTGGTTTCTGGAGAAAGCTGCTCATTACAGGAGCTAATAGAGAAAAAAATAATTATCCCTATTGTTGGTTCAACGGTGTACCCAGAGATATCGTTTCACATACTGGCAGAACTGTTGATAAGATTTCTAAACAGATTGCAGAGGATCACTTGGGGCAAATATTCTCATTTCTTTTAAAGAGCGAAAGATACACACACACACACACACACATATTTCGTAAGTGGATGAACTGCATTGGATAAGAAGCATCACTCAGTGATAGCAAATTGTCTCAAGTACAATTTGCCGTCTCAGAACTGAGTCTACCCTAGACGTCATGGACCCATGACACTAGGTGGTAGGGCCATGCTGAGATGTGGTGTGAAGACTCCATTTGTTCTGTTCAGCAAGAGAACAAAGAGGCAGCAGATTCCCTCTCCCATCAGGTCACCGCTTTCAGGAAAGTCTCTGCTTTCAACATCTCACCCCAGGAGCTTACGTATGCATGGATATCCCTTTCCTCTGCCCACACAAAAGACTGGCATTAGCTTCCCTCACTTTCTCCAGCACAAATGACAGTGGGGACTTGGCTGAGGCTTTTCCAACACTATGGTCTCTGCTCTGCATTAGCTGGAAATCATCATACTTTCCAAGAACAAAACTCTGGGTTTGTAAGAGCTTTACAAATGTGCATGTCCTTTGTGTGTGTTTGAGAATGTGTCTCATTTCTGTGCATGCTTTTCTGACCCCATAGTCAGCTTCAACACCTTGTAATTCACATTCAAATCCAATGAAAAAGGTAAAGGTTTAGAAGTTTCTTTCTAGCACCCTGAGATTTCCAGCCTCTCTAATCAACCAATCTGTCCACATATCTCAGGATAGCAGACTTCCTTGTGAGACTTTACAATGTTTTGCTCCCAACTGAGCTGAAAATGCTATAAGAGTATGAGAACTGCTTTCTATTTCTCTCTCTGTACATCTGTACGTATTTTCATGGGATTTTGCAACTCCTGTCACTTCTATTGCAGATTATCATGAAAGGCAAAATTGACGCTGCAGGACAGATAGAAAAAATTGAAGGAAAGAAACACAGATGAGAAGAAATTTGAGAGAATGTCTAAATAGAACACTGATTTTTGTAGGCCTAATATTTCTCTTAAATGAGGTAAACTAAAATAAACACATGAAAAAGGAAAGTGATCTTAGGAAAAGAAAATGAGGGGCCTTGTCCTTAATGTCCAGAGAGGGGGTCTTGTGCTAACACATCTCCAAGACCACCCCCCAGAATCAGTGATTTGCTGGAAGTAGGTACATGATTCTTCTATAGTTGTACATGTGTCTGAGATTTATAACACCTGGAAGGACACAAAGCAAAAAAAAAAAAAAGAAAAAAGGAAAAGACGACACACAGGGTGAAGTATGGAGGACATCAGGCGCTAGCTTCCAGGAGTCGTCTCTCCACAGAGGCGCACAGGACCAACTTCCCAGCAGAGCTGCGACCCCAGAGGTAGACAACAGTCTACCAGGAACATACACTAGACATTCAGTGTCCAAGGCGCGTAGTGGAGGCTGGTCACGTAGGCACCTTCTTGCCTAGCACAGACCGAAATTCCAAACTCCCAGGAGTAAACCAATTGTTTACACAGTTTCAGCACAGTGAATCTTATGATTTAGAGAAAGTTTTATGTCAGTGTAGGAATATGTTTACCAGCCAAGTTTCCAGATACCAGTCAAGGACTAACCTTGGACTCAGGCCGAAGGACAGGCAGCCTCAGGCTGCTCTGCTAACTCATGTCTGCACAGACCGACATACCCAGAGCCGGTTCCGCCCCATACTGGGGGTAGAGCTTTAAGGACAGACTATCTCTACATAGTTTCCTGGTCACATTTGGAAAACAAATTTCCCATTCTTTATACAAGTACTTCAAGGAAAGCAGAATTAAAGAATCCTAAAAGAGTTGGTGTTTATAACAAGAGCTTTTCCAGATAATTCTGTCCATCTCAGGTATTTCAGGTATAATTTGAGAGCTTTTGATAAAATCTAAAATTGTACTTTGGGGGAATTTACTGAAATTCCTGGGTCAGCCTAGCAAAAGGAATAACTCCAGGGGTGTCAGTGGAGTTCCAGTTTGGACTCCCCTTTCCCAGATGTCCTGTTTAATACGGTTTGAGTTTCCCCATGATAACCTAGGGCAGAGCACAGCTGGCTCTGTATAGCCACCCTGATTGGGCACTCTCATTTTTTCTACCTGCATCTTAGGTCCTAGAAATCAGAAGATTATGTAGTCAGTGACTAAGCTCTTGACACAACTTCCATTCTCTTTTCCCAAATAGGAAGTGAAACAACTTCTCCCTTCTCAGAGGCCATTTATCTTCCTAAACTTCATTTTCCTTTTTATTAAACTAATAGACTGCAGTAGTAGAGTTTCTTTCAAACCTTCCCCGATTCCCTGACTGCAGGCTCCCTTCCTCCTTTGCATGTCCCACATCTCTTCAACTCTGCTACTTAAGATTGGTCACTTGAAAGGGTCACTGTTTGGGGATATGCTTCAAATCCCCAAGTAAATGTGAAAACCAATAGGACACAGATTCTTCATATACACATCAATATGCCCGCCTGAGGAAACTGCCTATGTCTGTCACTTAGCAAGTAAGTCCTAAGAAGTTGTCAGCAAGAGAAAGAGAAAAACAAGGTTGAACTAAGTGTAAACAAGCAGACATGAGAAAAGCATGTGCAGATACCAAAACACTCTTTCACATATTTGGAGTTGGGACAAGGGGGAGCAAAGTACAGATTTGCACAGCAGGAGATGGCTTCTCTAAGGCAAGCTTAAAACCCAACTCTGGGGGTAAAATCTGAGATCAGTACTGGCAAAAACTGACAAGAAGCCAAGACAGGAGAAATTACATCTGAATATTCCCCAACTGACTCTTGAAGCATAGTCTTATTTCATGCTCACCAGGGAAAAAAGAAGAAAAATGTCCATTTCCAGATAAGCTTGAAAAATGTTGCATATTCCCTAATTACAGCAGTCTCAGGAATTGTCATTTTAAAAGTTGCCAGAAGACCTGCAGTAAAAGTCAAATCTATTTCACTAGAAATGCACCAGATTTTTTTTTTTAATTCTGTACTTTCTTTGCTTTTATTAACACAAATGAATGACCCCTAGATCTGTGTTCCATGGGACATGCCTTGGGAAACAATATTATCCACACATTGTTCTTGGTCTCTATGAAATGTCAATCTATTATCTGACTTCTGTTCATCTGAAGGATACCTTATGAATCTTGCCTGAGACTCCCAATTATTGCTCAGTATGCAGTTGTTTCATGCATGCAATAGTAAACTGATGTCATGACTCCATTCTCATGAAAAAGGTAAGTTCTGTATTTGGACGATCTACATAAAAAGATGATGGGAAAAAGAACAAGAAAGAGATTTATGTCTATTGGAATCCGTTCAAGGGCTAGGAAGCTTTCCACTGTCAAAAGCAATCACTTGATCAAAAAAATCTACTTTCTGGGTCTGCTTTCTCAGATGCTACTGGGTCCCAAGTTGTATAACCACAGTCTGATCTAGGAGTTCTTTCCCCAGCTTTGTGATTATTCATTGAGAAACCAAGCGTAAGTTACTAAATTTTACTATCTTTGAGTTTCTGATCTATAAAATGAGGTAGCAGTTCACCCATTACAGGCATGGGAATGAAATGAACATAAATTACTTCAAGTTCTTTGCAAATATGAAATGCTAGTGATCTGTGCTAATAAGACTAACCCTGTGTTCATGCTCCATTTATCCTTTCCACTCCTCCAGGGAGACTTGGGCTTGTCTGAGGGGACTGAAAAGAAACTCCACCTTACTGATAGGTCATTCATTCCCTCTTTGTGTGTGGCCAACGTGTTTGATGTCTACTCGGAACTCTAGCCTATTCTGACTGAGCATTAAGTAAAAACAAGGTCTCTCTGACAGCCATTCATTTTTCTCATCTCTTAGATAGCTATTCACTTATCTCTACATTTCAAACAGGTTTCAAAGCCTTTCAGCAATTATGACAATTTGATCATCTCCACAACTTTGTGACCCAGGTAGAAAAAGCATTAGATTCTTAGGGATTTGCGTTTGTTTTCAAAGTAAGAAAAAATGAATTTAGAGAGGTTAAGGAGATTAGATCATAAGGACTCAGGAGTTCTAGCCTCTGATGTTACATTCCTGTACCTCTCTGCGTGGTCTGACAGTGGTCTCTCTCAGCTTTAATGGCCCATGGGTGAGGCAAAGAGGAATCACTGTTCCTCCATTATCCAGAAATACATCAGATTCCCTCCCCATTCTTTGTGGCCATGCAGAATGTAGATTCTGCAACTCTAATGTATCCCAGTCGGAGCCAGCTGCAAGTCTTTTGAGAGCTTTAGTAGAACTGCAGAATCCCATATTTGGGAGGAACTCAAAGGTTATCTGCAGCTTTCAGGGCAGCGCACTTGTAAGGCACCCTCTCATTCACTCAGTCTTTGTTGTTGTTCTGACAACATTATCTCTATCTCACCGTCAGCCACTGGACTTGTATTACAGCTGGGCCTGCCTCACCCCCTCACTAGGCAGTGTGCTCTTTGAAAGTACACATTTTATTTCCTGCCTCTGTATTTCTAGGAACCAGCCTATGTCTGGCCTGAGGACATGTTAATAAATAACCTGACAGCTTCTCTTCTTACCCAAACTAGAGCAATAGCCTATTCTTTTCTCTACTCACACCTAATGGTTGCCATCAGTCCAATCATTTTATCCACAAAGGAAAAAAAATGATTTTATAAATGTAAACTGGATTACATCCCCAGCCCCTGCTTAAACACTACATATTTTTTGAACATACTAAAATAAAATCTAAATTCATTGCAATTATCTACAAACCGTACAGTTTGAAGCTAATGTTATTAACTCCTTTGCTTGGTTTTCTCCCACCCATAGCACCAGTGATGGTCTAATCAGAGGGACCACCTACCTGCACGAAGAACCTGCTATCCTTATCTGAGCCAATGGGCTTTTTATTTATAGCTCCCCAACCAGAAACTCTTTTTCCCCACATCATTACAGGACTGGACTCTTCTGCCGTTCAAATCCTTGGCTTAAAGTTCTCTTCCCTGGAGGGAGCTCCCCTGACCACTGTAGCCTATGGCCCTGTCCACAACTAGCTCATCACACTCTATTTCCTTAGCTTGTTTTATCTCAGTGAAATAAATTTCTAATTTGTTTTCTTATTTATTGTATTTCTCCTGCAATCTGATAGAAGCCTGGAAGGAACAGGATCTTGCCTTCTTATTCACCAATCTCTCAAAATAGGCCTTAAAGACAACTCTCAGCAAATAGTGGATGCTCATTTATTCTCTTCCAAAACAAGGACTAAAGGAATGAATAATTCATTCAATACTTAAACTACTCTCAAACATATTCAGTGGTATCTTAACCAAGTGTTATTCCTATGTGTCTTTGAGTAGAAATAGTGATTAAACAAAACAGTAGTTTTCTATCTTTTAATAGATTTTATTACCAAGGTTTTCCCTTATTCTGTTGATGTTTGGCTTTCTGAAGTGTTCCCCTATCAATGAATATCCCCACCCCTTATAAGCACAAAAAACAAGTCTACTCCTTTTTTCCCATCATAGTTCTTTAATTATGGCCTTCAAATCCCCTGAACAGGTTATTTTATGCAGGCTAAGAACATCAGGTCTTCCACTTCATATTTTGTACTTTCAAATTTCTCTTTTTCTTTTGAATATATTCCAGTTTATACATACGTATTCCTCATAAAACATGGAGTGCTGAACTGATTTTAAAAATCACAGGTATGGCTTTACTGGCACAGAGAAGATAGTGTGAGAGCAGTTATAGATGTATTTGATGATACCTAATATAAACATTTTGGTGTCAGCATCACACCAATGACTTACCCTGTTTATGAAATATAAAACCCCAAAGACTTTTCAGTTGAACTATAGCAAGTCATGTGCAGTAGTTAAATACGGCCCTAGTGATCTAGGGCTTCTAGCATTCAAGCCCTCTTGCAGGACCCTGATACACTGTATCAAGGCTGCTTTATATGACCAGTACAATATGGCACAAGTGATGATTATAAAAGACATTTTTTATATTTGCCCTCCTCTTTCTGAACTCAGTTGCTGTGGACGATGTCATAAGATACACCATCCTCATGGAGAGACTGAAATGGCTGAAGTCCCTCCACCAACAGACATTGTGCATGAGTTATTAGAAACAAAATTTCCAGTCCTGAGCCTTGAATAAAACTTCACGAGAGACCCTAAGCCAGAAACACCCAATCAAACCTCTACTGGACTTCTACTCTCAGAAACTAAGTGAGCAAGTAAATTTTAAGCTGCTTGTTTTAGGCTAGTTTGTTATACAGTAATTCACAAATAATAGATCATGTCTCCCCCATCCTGCACTAAAGCAATTGTTTTTAAGATCTAAATTTGGATTTGTACATTTATTATTAAAAATTTAACATCTTTACATTTGGTTCTCTCCAGTCTGTTTAGATCTTTTTCAGTAAATATTTATAAAATCAACATAACTGACAATAAAAACATTATCCAACAATCCAAAAGTCTATTTTTTTATTTTGATTTTTTATTAAGGTACCATTGATATAAAATCTTATGAAGGTTTAACATGAGGAACATTGTGGTTACTACATTCACCCATATCATCAAGTCTTCCCAACATACCCCATTATAATCACTGTCCATCACCATAGAAGACGCTAAAGAGTCACTACTTGCTTTCTCTGTGCTATACTGTCTTCCCCGTGGCCCCTACATTATGTGTACTAATCATACCACTTAGTCCCTTCTCCCTCCCTTCCCAGCCACCCTTCCCACCCCCTTTCTCTTTGGTAACTGCTAGTCCCTTCTTGCAGTCAGTGAATCTGCTTATTTTTGTTCCTTCAGTTTTTGCTTTACTATTATACTCTAAAAATGAGTGAAATCATTTGGTACTTGTCTTTCTCCACCTGGCTTACTTCACTGAGCATAATACTCTCTACCTCCATTCATGTTGTTGCAAATGATAAGATTTGTTTTCTTCTATGGCTGAATAATATTCCATTGTGTATATGCACCACCTCTCCTTTATCCATTCATCTACTGATGGACACTTAGGTTGCTTCCATTTCTTGGCTATTGTAAATAATGCTGCAATAAACATAGGAGCACATATGTCTTTTTGAATCTGGGATCTTGTTTTCTTAGAGTAAATTCTTAGGAGTGGAATTCCTGGATCAAATGGTATTTCTGTATTTGCTTTCCACAATGGTTTAACTAACTTACATTCTCACCAGCACTGTAGGAGGGTTCCCCTTTATCCACATCTTTGCCAGCATTTGTTGTTGCTTGTCTTTGGATGTTGGCCATCCTAACTGGTGTGAGGTGATATCTCATTGTGGTTTTAACTTGCATTTCCCTGATGATTAGTGATGGGGAGCATCTTTTCATGGGCCTGATGACCATCTCAATTTCTTCTTTGGAGAAGTGTCTGTTCAGATCCTCTGCCCATTTTATAACCAGGTTATTTGCTTTTTGGGTGTCGAGGCATGTGAGTTCTTTATATATTTTGGAAGTTAACCCCTTGTCGGATATGTCATTTATGGATATATTCTCCCATATTTAGGATGCCTTTTTGTTCTACTAATGGTGTCCTTTACTGTACAGAAGCTTTTTAGTTTGATGAAGTCCCATTTGTTCATTTTTGCTTTTGTTTTTGTTTCTCTTGCCAGAGGAGATGTGTTCTGGAAAAAGTTGCTCATGTTTATATTCAAGAGAGTTTTGCCTATGTTTTCTTCTAAGAGTTTTATGGTTTCATGACTTACATTCAGGTCTCTGATCCATTTTGAGTTTACTTTTGTTTATATAGGTAGACAATAATCCAGTATCATACTCTTACATGTAGCTGTCCAATTTTGCCAACAGCAATTGTTGAAGAAGCTGTCATTTCCTCATTGTATATCCATGGCTCCTTTATTGTATATTAATTGGCCACATACATTTGGGTTTATATCTGGGCTCTCTATTCTGTTCCACCGATCTATGGGTCTGTTCTCATGCCACTACCAAATTGTCTTGATTACTGAGGCTTTGTAGTAGAGCTTGAAGTCGGGAGCATAATCCCCCTTGCTTTATTCTTCCTTCTCAAGATTGCTATGGCTATTCGCGTTCTTTTGTGGTTCTGTATGAATTTTAGAACTAATTGCTCTAGTTTGTTGAAGAATGCTGTCAGTATTTTGATAGGGATTGCATTGAATTTGTAGATTGCTTTAGGCAGGATGGCCATTTTGACAATATTAATTCTTCCTATCCGTGAGCATGGTATGTATTTCTATTTACTGGTGTCTTTTTTTATTTTTCTCAAGAGTTTCTTGTAGTTTTCAGAGTATAGGTCTTTCACCTCCTTGGTTAGGTTTATTCCTAGGTATTTTATTCCTTTTGATGCAATTGTAAATTGAACTGTTTTCCTGATTTATCTTCCTGCTAGTTCATTGTTAGTACATAGGAATGTAACAGATTTCTGTGTATTAATTGTGTATCCTGCAACTTTGCTGAATTCAGATATTAGTTCTAGTAGTTATGGAGTGGATTCCTTGGGGTTTTTTATGTACAATATGATGTCATCTGCAAACAGTGGCAGTTTAACTTGTTCCTCAAAGATCTTGATGCCCTTTATTTCTTTGTGTTGTCTGATTTCTGTGGCTAGGACCTCCAGTACTATACTGAATAAAAGTGGTGAGAGTGGGCATCCTTGTCTTGTTCCTGATCTTAGAGGGAAAGCATTCAACTTTTTGCTGTTAAGTATGATATTGCCTGTGAGTTTGTCATATATGGCCTGTATTATATTGAGGTACTTACCATCTATACCCATTTTGTTGAGAGTTCTGTCATGAATGGATGTTGAATTTTGTCAAATGCTTTTTCTCCATCTATGGATATGATCACGTTTTTTTAGTCCTTCTTTTGGTTGATGTAGTGGAAGATGTTGAAGGTTTTTTGAATAATGTACCATACATTCATCCCTGGAATAAATCCCACTTGACAATGATGGATGATCTTTTTGATGTATTTTTGAATTCAGTGTGCTAATATTTTGTTGAGTATTTTTGCATGAATGTTCATCAGGGATATTGGCCTGTAATTTTCCTTTTTTGTGGTGTCTTTGTTTGGTTTTGGTATTAGACTGATGCCGGCCCCATAGAATGAGTTTGGAAGTATTCCCTCCTCTTCTACTTTTTGGAAAACTTTAAGGAGGATGGGTATTAGGTCTTCTCTAAATGTCTGATAAAATTCAGTGGTGATGCCATCTGGTCCAGGGTTTTGTTCTTGGGCAGTTTTTTGACTATCAATTCAATATCATTGCTGGTAATTGGTCTTTTCAGATTTTCTGTTTCTTCCTGGGTCAGTCTTGCAAGGTTACATTTTTCTAGAAAGTTGTCCATTTCTTCTAGATTATCCAATTTGTTAGCATATAATTTCTCATAGTATTCTCTAATAAGTCTTTGTATTTCTGAGGTGTCTGTATTTTTCCTTTCTCATTTCTGATTTTCTTCATGTGTACAGACTCTTTTTTTTCTTGGTAAGTCTGGCTAGGAGTTTATCTATTTTGTTGATATTCTTGAACAATCAGCTCCTGGTTACACTGACTGTTTCTACTGTTTTATTCTTCTCAATTTTATTTATTTCTTCTCTGATCTTTATTCCATCCTTCCTTCTACTGATTTTGGGCCTCATTTGTTCTTCTTTTTCTAGTTTCTTTAATTGTGAGTTTAGACTGTTCATTTGGGAATGTTCTTTCTTGAGATAGGCCTATATTGCTATATTCTTTCCTCTAAGAACTGCCTTCACTGCATCCACAGAATTTGGGATGTTGAGCTGTTGTTTTCATTTGTCTCCATATATTGCTTGATCTCTGTTTTTATTTGGTCATTGATCCACTTATTATTTAGGAGCATATTGTTAAGCCTCCATGTGTTTGTGGACCTTTTTGTTTTCTTTGCACAATTTATTTCTAATTTATACCTTTGTAATCTGAGAAGTTGGTTGGTATAATTTCAAACTTTTTAAATTTACTGATGTTCCTTTTGTGGCCTAGTGTGTCATCCATTTTAGAAAATGTTCCATGTGCACTTCAGAAGAATGTGTATCCTTTTGCTTTTGGGTGGAATGTTCTGTAGACGTCTGTTAGTTCCATCTGTTCTAATGTGTTTTTCAGTGCCTCTGTCTCCTTATTTTCTGATTGGTTGATCCATCTTTTGGAGAGAATGGTGTGTTGAAGACTCATAAAATGAATGCATTGCATTCTGTTTCCCTGTTTAATTCTGTCTGTATTTATTGCACACATTTGGGTGCTCCTATGTTGGGTGCATAGATATTTATAATGGTTATTTCCTCTTGTTGGACTGACCCCTTTATCATTACATAATGTTCTTCTTTGTCCCTTGTTATTTTCTTTGTTTTGAAGTCTATTTTATCTGATACAAATACTGCAACTCCCACTTATTTCACCCTATTGTTTGCATGAAATATCTTTTTCCATCCCTTCACTTTTAGACAGTGTATGTCTTTGGGTTTGAAGTGAGTCTCTTGTAGGCAGCATATGGATGAGTCTTGTTTTTTATTTGTTCTGTAGCTCTCTGTCTTTCGATTGGTGCATTCAGCCCATTTACACTTAGGATGATTATTCATAGATATGTACTTAGTGCCATTACAGGCTTTGGATTTGTGGTTACCAAAGGTTCAAGTGCAGCTTCTTTACTATCTAACAGTGTAACTTAACTCTATTTCACTATTACAAACTCTATCTAAAGGTTCTTTTTGTTTTTCTCCCTTGCTTTTCTTCTTCTTCCACTCTTTATATATTAGATATCATATTCTGTACTCTTTGTGTATCCCTTCACTGACTTTGTGGGTATCTGATTGAATTTTGCATTTTCTTACTAATTAATTTGTCTACTTCCTTTACTATGGTTTTATTTGCTCTGGTGACAGCTATTTAGCCTTAGGCTCACTTCCATCTAGAGCTGTCTCTTTAAAATACACTGTAGAGGTGGTTTGTGGGAGGTAAATTCTCTCAGCTTTTGCTTATCTGGAAATTGTTTAATCCTTGCTTCAAATTTAAATGATAACTTTGCTGCATTGAGTACTCCTAGTTTGAGGCCCTTGGGTTTCATTGCAGTGAATATATCATGCCACTGCCTTCTGGCCTGTAAGGTTTCTGTTGAGAAGTCTGATGATAGCCTGATGGGTTTTCCTTTGTAGGTGATCTTCTCTCTCTCTGTGGCTGCTTTTAATACTCTGTCCTTGTCCTTGATCTTTGCCATTTTAATGAGTATATGTCTTGGTGTTGTCTCCCTTGGGTTCCTTGTGTTGGGAGATCTGTGCACTTTCATGGCCTGAGAGACTATGTCCTTCCCTAGATTTGGGAAATTTTAAGGAATTATTTCCTCAAAGACACTTTGTATCCCTTTTTTCTCTCTTCTTCTTCTGGTACCCCTATAATTTGATTATTATTCTGTTTTGATTGGTCGCAGTTCTCTTATTATTCTTTCATTCCTAGAGATTTTTTTTATTTCTTTGCCTTATCTTCTTTGTATTCCTATTCTCAAATTCCTATTCCATTTACTATCTCCTCTACCTCTTCTAATCTGCTTTTATATCCCTCCATTGTATGTTTCCTTTCAGATACTGTAGTTTTCAAAATGTCTACTTCACTCTTGAATTTGTCCCTTAGATCTTGAATATCTTTCTGTAGCTCTGTTAGCATGCTTGACTTTTATTTTGAAATCTTTTTCAGGAAGATTGGTGATTTCAGTTCACTGAGCCCTCTTTCTGGTGTTTGAGGGATTTTGGATAGAATAAGATTCTTCTGCTTTTTCATAGTCCTACTGGATAATGAGAAATAATAGGTTTGTTCAGGCTGCGCCCTCTAGTGCCGAGAAGCTCTACTCTTCAGAGCTGCCCAGCTCCTGGGGCAATGGAGAGAGTCACAGACGATTGTGCTGGTGCTTGCTGGGAGAAGAGAGCTGTTTCCTGCTTCCAGGTCATAGTGCCTGCCTCCACTGTCAGGACCAGTGAGCCGAGCATGCAGGGAGCAGCCTCTTGGATATGCCCTTGTGGCTGCTGTAGGTGGGACTGCCATTTGGCTGGCCTGGTGCAATGGTGGGGGCAGCAGATTTGTGTGCAGTTGCTCACCAGGAGGAAGGAGCTGGCAGGCTGCGTATCCCCATGGAGGGCTTTCAGGCTGTGTTGGCAGCCAGGGGGATGGAGGGCCTAAAGCTCCTAAAAGTTCCCAACCTGCTGGGCTAAGTGCTGGGACAACTTTGTCCACTTGTTCCTTCTCCTGAGCAGCAAGCCCTGTGTAATACTTGCCCCCTTTAGCAGCCCCCTCACTGTTGGGAACTCTTCCAAAGCATCTGCCTTTCTTTTATCCCAGAGGAGCCGGTTGTGGGAACCTTTTCTCCACAAGTGGCTGGAATCTCTGTCTTTTCAAATATTCTGCCTGTCTTGCTTTCCAATCCCTCTAATCTCCAGAGCACCATGCAATGTTGGTTTGTGCTGCCAGAGACTATTTCCAGGGCTGAGTATTTAGCAGTCCTGGGCTTCTACTCCCTCCCTGCTGTTTCTCTTCCTCCTGCCTGTGAGCTGGGGTGGGAGGAGGGCTGGGTCCCACCAGATCATGGCTTTGTTACTTTACCCTTTTTCATGAGGTCTGCTCTTTTTCCAGATGTAGGCCAGTTGTTGCAATCTTCTTTATGGTCACTCTTTTAGGATTAGTTGTATTTGCTGTATTTTTGTATTATAGGTGGCTTTGGGAGGAGATTTATGCCTCACTTCTCATGCCGCCATCTTTTTCCCCAACCACCAATCTCAAAGTATATTAACCTTCGAGTTACTATTGCTATTCACATGATTGATATGATAAAAGATTGTTGAAGGCCAGCAGGATGTTGTCCAACATCCTGCTGGCCTTCAACAATCTCCCAGATTCTACTTTTCCAAACTCTTTTCAAACAGACCTTCTATCAGCTAATACTTCTATTTATTTTCCTGATAATCATTTTATGTACCTCTACTTTATCCACAAGGATATTAAGATATTTGAGTTATATCTGCTACATGTTTTTGCATTGCCAGCCTTAGCACTATTAAGTTTTTTTTTTTAAAAGACTCTAGTTTAGACATGACTACTTCTTGGCCCATTTTAGCCTCTAGAGAAATTATTTTCACAGAGAAGAGAAGTTGATTCTACAGCATCTTACTACACAGATGGACAGTAACTGTAATGGGGTATGTGGGGGGGACTTTATAATGGGGGGAATCTAGTAACTACAATGTTGATCATGTAAGTGTATATTAATGATACCAAAAGAAAAAAACAAGAGACAAATGATTTTAATTTTTTTCTCTCTTAAGGGCTCAGAGTTTTACAATTTTACAAGAATGCTATAAATTGCCATAAAGCTCATGTTTGTTAATTTCCTGTTCCACCCTCTTCCTTCTATGGAATATGAATATGGCATTAGCCCACTTCTGGTCCTGTACCATCCCCCCATTCAGTGCTGCTCATTAGAGACATTTGCCAACTCTCAGGCCAGTACTTATTGACACTCTTCATGCATTCTGCAATGGTGACCTTGCTTCCCAAGCTAGTTCATTTCATCTATGTACACTTATTTGAGTATGTTTCATTATATTGAGTCAATCTATATTTCCTTTCAGGCATCTACTTAATGATACACCAATGAACAAACATAACAAAATGAAGAACACAAGGAAAGAGAATATACTAACCATTCCATATTTTATAAGTACTGCAAACCCTGAGGAGTCACACTTGTTAAATTATTGAAAGAATGAATAAAGTATAAAGTATTCTCATCCAGAAAACCCAATCCTGTTAATCAACAGTAAAAATTCAAACCCTTATATTTGAATTTGGTTAATATACTCTTTGCTCTAACACACTACAAGGGTGGTCATAACTTATTTATTTTGTTTCACTTTCTTCTGAAATATACATTTTCTGCCAAGTTTTTTAATCAATAGGCAGAATATTTCTTCAGTTACTTACTGTGTATGAAAAAAACCAAGAAGACAGAAACAGAGCACAGCTCTGAAAATTAAAGACCAGTTTTAAAATATTTTCAGATATGAAAATATTTCAATAGCTTTAGATGCCATCAGAAAAGGAGTGTTCTGCCTGTCAGCAAAGAATACTGTTTCATGCAGGTAATAAGCCAATCTGAAGATACATAAAATAAGTTATTATATAATAAATAAAGAACAATAAATATAGCTGGGATAATGAAAAATGTATTTTTAAAACTATAGGTCCTACTTTTAGGCTATTCCTTGAAACACACTTCAGATGCAATAAAGAGTTAAGTTCTAAAAAGGAAATAATAAATGTATAAAGACACCTGCACATAAAAGAGCAATGGGTATGAAAGGATAATTCCCCAAAATGAAAACAGAACATTTTAACAAATATATTGAAAGAAAAATGTTTATCCTCATGAGAAGCCAAATAAATAAATAGTATACTAATATGTATTGATTAATTTCAACAAATCAGCAATGGTTTAAATTTGATACACATACAGTAATGCCAGTTGGTGGAAGGTGAAAGCGGCACATTTATGGCAACATAAATGAGTGCAAATTACTTAAAAACTCAATTGAAAAGACATCTGTCAATATCTGTTTCTAAAAAGCTTTAAAAATACTAATTTACTTAATTTACTAATTCCATTTTTGGAAATCGTACTAGAATCTCCTCCCCTTTTCTGTGTGGCAATGTCTTACTAAACATCTAGCTAAACCCGTGTCTTCTTCTACAGCTGGCCTGAGCTTCATTTCTTTCTGACGCTTAGAGGCTTACTGTTTTAGCACAGGAAATGTCTTTCCCCCTTGTTCATCCTGGTCTAGCCTTGCTGGTGGGGGTCTCTGATTATTTAGAAGATATGGCTCTGTGTGGTTGTGGAGGACACAGGGAGTGAGAGGCAGGACACAGCAAGGAACTCACATTTCTATCCGGAGTCAATGATATGCTCTTTCTAATAGTGAGCAGCCCTTTGGTCTTACGGGCAATATAATCTTTAATTACAGAAAAGCAAGATCAGAGCTCACATGGCAAAGAGGAAAAAGGAGATGGAAAGAAAGGTAAAAGTTATCTCTGCTGGTGCTGCCAATGAGCAAGCAAGGCCAGTAATATTAAGGCTGGAGTGGAAAAGATTTAGGTAAAAAATGTTGCTTCCAGTTGTAGTGATGAGATAACATTTCACCGCCAAATTCAGAAAAGCAGGCACATTTAATCAGAGTGCTACATTGGTGGGAAGGAGGTCACCTCCAGGCTAGGCTTTCCAGACAGCAAGTGAAGGGTCTGATTCCAAGCTTCATAGGTTGGAAGAGAAGAGAAACAAAGAAACCTCAGAAAGGTTTACAAAGTCAGGGAAATGATGTGAAGCAAAATAAACACAGGCTTGTGCACGTATACACACACAAACACACAGCTCTTCATTTCTTTGTTCATCTTTCTGGACTTCCAATACACAGAATTGAGCTATTTATACTCATTATACTCATGTAGTACACTACAATTATCAGCCAGTAAGACTACCTTTTATTGTGTTTTTACCTAAAACTCATTCTCATAAATTATCATTCACGCCTGTGTTCCGTATTATTTTGATACAGATATCTAATTGGGAAATATGGACTTGCCATTTTTTAAGTTTAGAACTAATCTGAGGGAATTAAAAATATTAATTTTTGTGCTGGGGAGGCATAGATACATTGGTATTACATTCTCTGTAATTTTCTACATACTTGCATTATTTTAAAAATATAAATATATATATTTAATAGACAGCTAGTTTGGCTTTTTGATAAACACAAAACTATATTGCGCTACAATTCCCATGCTGTTTCTCCCTTTCTTTACACAAACTTCAATGCTCTTGGGAGCTAGCCATGTTGGTTTAAGCAAGTATGTTCATTTGGTATTGATACATTATATTCTGGGTCACGCATTTTGCATATTTTTCAATAGTCATGCTTCCAGCCATTTCCTTCAAAATGTCTTGCTATGGATTTAAGACTTTTTCTGCAGTCTTGCTGAGCCCCCAGGTACATTACACTCAATTTCAACAAACTCAAATGGCTATGTCAGCTGACACTCATTGCCAGTAGGGCATGGAAGTTACCACGTAAGCTTACACCCGTAATATTATGTTCTTTTTCATGTTTATCATTTGGTATTATATAAAGTAGCATCCCCTTGTTTTAATTTCTCTAGTCACTAAGGGGGTAAACATTATGTCACAGTCTTATTAGATTATTTGAATTTTTCTTTCTATTCATACAGAATGGCCTTTTCATATTCTTTGCTCAATTTTTCCACTGGAGAATTTGCCTTTTTCTTATTTACTGTTGTTCTTTCTTTTTCTATATAATAATACATTGTTAGTGTTATCTCTTTTTTTATCTTTTTTGATATACATATGACTTTCTTTAAGTGGTTTTTAGATCTTTTTTATTTTTTCCAATTGAAAGACCCAGAAATATATTACCTTACACTATTATTAGCTTCATAGTTTTATCTTCCACATTTAATTTGATTTGTTATGTTGTTATATAGGATTCTATGATATTGTGATTCATAATAAGAAATATATGTATTTCATCTTGATCCTTATTCCTGACACAGAACTCCTAAAACTCTTAAAATTTCCTGAGTGATAAAAGAGTGGCAACATTTCCTTTTGTTATTCATAACAATTCCCTTTCAATCTTTATTTTAATGAAAAGACTTTTGGAAAGCTCATAAGATGGGGTTGATTGCCAGGGGAACCAACCACCTGATTAGAGAGTTAGGATTTTCAGCCACACACCCCATATTTGGGCTGGGAAGAGGGGCTGGAGAATGAGTTAATCACTAATGGCCAGTGATTCAGTCAGTCATGCCTATGTAATGAAGCCTCCACAAATCCAAAAGAACAGGAATGAGAAGTTTCTGGCTTTAGTGAACATGTGTGGGATGGGAGGGTGTCAAGCCTAGAGAGAGCATGGAAGCCCTGGGCCCCCTTCCCCATGCCTTGCTCTATGGATCTCTTCCATTTGGTGGTTCTTGATCTTTATCCTTTTATAATAAAACCGTAATCCAGAAAGTAAACTGTTTTCCTGAGTTCTGTGAGTCATTCCAGCAACAGCTAGAGGAGAAAGTGGTGGGAACCTCTGATTTATGTAGCCAGTTGGTCAGGATCACAACTGACAATCTGAAGGTGCTGGAGAGGCAGTTTGTATGCCCCGGTAGATAGTACTGAGCTGAGTTAAACTGAAACATGCCCAGCTGGTATCTGAAAATTATTTTGGTGGGAGAAAACCCTGACCATGTTTGGTGAGCAGAATTATCAGAAGGGTCCTGGAAGTGCTGGAAGAGAGAGTGTGTTCTGCAAATACACAGAAAAACAAGAGTTTTTCTTTTTCAGGTTCCAGTATAGTTATCCTTTATTGTAAATTTTTATTGTATACTAAGCCAGTTTTTCAGCACCCTCTACTAAATAATTCGTTATTTCCTCCCTCTTTTGTGACGTAATCCTGTACAACCAGTTCCCGCATTTATGCAAATCTCTCTCTGGGCTTCTAACATATTCAATTGCTCTACTTCATCCTATGTCATATTATTCAATTTTTATCACTATGCCTATAAGTCCTCAAAATGGCAAGTGCTTTTTCACAAAAATTAGCTATTTGATAAGCCTCATTATTCCATGTACTTCTTAGAATCTTGTTCTTTCCAAATCTTGGCAGAGCTTTGATTAAAGTCACATGGAATTTACAGAATAAACTCAGGATAGTGACAGCTTTACAAGGTTAAAATTTATACTAATAAACAGATATATCTCATTTTTCACTCAGATTTTCTTTTATCCTCATTAATTAAATTCAGATGTTCCTTCTATAAAGGTTTTCTTTCTTTGTTGGATTAATTCCTGAATACTTTATTGTAATATTTGTTATGTTGTGTTTTTAGTTACTTAGAGCTGTTTCAACAGATGGCCTTTGGCTATTATGTTTTGGACCAGGAGGACTGTTGAATTGTCTTATCCATTCTAATGACTGTTTTAGGATCCTTTTGTGTTTACTAGGTAGATGATAGTACCACCTGCAAATAATGACTTTTTATTTCCCTTACGATACCTGTATTTATTTTTTCTTGCCCTTGTCCTAAGCATTTACCAGGGGCTTCAGTACTACAGTGATTAATACTGCATATTCTAAAATTTGGAGATCCATTTAGTCCTATTGGGATCAGTTAGAGAAAAGATGAATATCACATAGGTCTGCCAAGGACAGAATGTACAGTTTCAACCAGAGGTAGTCACATTTTCTTTTTTATGATTTTGTCAAATTATGATTGATTAAATCATCTAGATTAGGTATTCTAAAAGAAAAAAGGGGGAGATGATTTCTCAAACTGCTATCCATGATATTATACATGTGAAAGGACATTGGCTGTATTGCCTACATATCCTGAGAATGGCTCATAAAATGGCAGAACAAAAATCCTTACACTGAGAGATTAGGAAGATTTTATTATTCTCACACTACCTTCCAAAACTGGCCTAACCCCACCAAAGGGACAGAAATTCATCAACCAATGCCAATCAACTTCTTTTCAAATTGTAGTATTACTTTCCTTTGGCTAGAGCATGGGAACAAGTGTTGAGTATTGTGGACTGGTGGGTAAGCCTGATTCCACATGGCAGGAAACCTAGATGATAAAATGAAGCCAAATGCACCCTTCTAGACAACGTGAGAACAAGAGATTTCGATTTCTTTTTCCTTTGGCTAATAATTTCATCATCTTCAGAAAAAGAGACAGCTTTGAGGAGGCTCCTGTGCAAAGCTGCAAAACGTTAAATGGCATTTGAAATGAAGGAAAAGGATACTATTCTGGCATCATTTATGAAATGAACCCATGAATTTATTTTAACTTTATAGAACAGTCATTCACAGACTTTGAGATTAGCAGTTTAGCTCAGGGAAGTTAAGAAAGGGAAGTCTCAAACTAATTAATAAGGAAGTAAAAGTTAACTCTTAGGAAAAACTGTCGTTTTTTCAAAGCAGATCTAAACCAAAATCAGAAAAGAACTGAGGCTCTTTATATTTACTAAGTATAGCAATGGAGGGAACATTGTATCCAACCAAGGAAATTCTATTGCCTGGGCTGCTGATTTTTAACAGTAAAGTTGGGTAACACCATTAGCAGAATGTGATCCCCAGATTATGCTGCTACTTAGGAACATTATCTGTGGGTGTAGCTTGAAAATGCAGCCTCCTGCATAACAAAAGACAAGCCCAAGGCCAAGAAAGGGCAGTTTCCCAGAGCAAGTCCTCAAGTGTTCTCCCGAGGCACTATGTCTCCCACATGTGGCCCTCCTGAGGGAGAGATGCTCAAACAGAAAGCTCCCACATCAAGTAAGCCGGCTTGAGGAAAGTTCCTCCTAACTCGATCTACTCAGTAGTGGATGGAAGGAAGTTTTAGTGCGAGGCTATCTGATTTCAGTTAATCACAAAGCCTGAACTCTGTAGCTGTGGCCTCATATGAATATGCTTTCTCTGTGATGGCTAACTGGCTGCTACTGACACTACTTTCCCAGGAAGAGTGGTCAGAAACCAGATATCACTGACTTTGAAATATAGCCTCTTTAAATAAATGTGTGTATGTATGCTTTTGACCACACTGAACTAATTTTGAATTTCTTCAGTTGGTTAGAGAGTAAGGTTTCATGTCTCTGTGAGGCGCCCAGTATTGAGCAAGGTGCTGAGTTTAGGCTGATGTATGTGACAAGCGTAACCCCTGCCAGCAGGAAAAACAGATCAAAAATAGTGGTATTAATTACAAATGAGTTTTTAGACAGTTTCAAGTGAACAAAGTGCTGAGAAAGAGAAAAATAGGATATTCTGGGGACCACCGTGTGAACTCTAACTTCATCAGGGTTGGAGGTAGAAGGAGCCAGAAGAGTATTCCCAGACACTTAAGCAGACAACCGAAAGGACAGTCAGAGCTGGGCACGTGAAGAGGACAGGAGGACAGCTCCAGGCACCCAGTCACATCACTCGTGAAGACCCAGAGGGCAAAGAAAATGAATTCATCTTCTTGGGGATTCACAGTGGCAAAGCTGTCTGTTCCAAAAGAAAAATCTGATTCTTTCATCCTCTTTGCCCAAGATTACTCCATCATATGCACATTTTAATTGACTCCATCCATGCCTCAAGGATTCAAGTCCGAACATTCAAAACTTTATGTTCAGATCAAACTTATTATTTCTAAACTCCCAAATAGCCTTTCTTATTATTCCTTCTTAAATTCCTTTTTTAATTTCCCTAACAGAGCCCAATTCTTCTATCTTAGCATAACTCCAGATCAACCACCTAGGATTATCCAATGGCATTATCTGCATGAAGTAATTACTTTTTTCTTTTGCAACCATTTCATATTCCAAGATAAGTCTTTAGGCTTTAAGGCATGTACTTACTGTTCAGTTTGCAAATTTTCTTGCAAGTTAAAAGTGAGGAGTCAGCAGTTTACTCCACTGACTGAAAAAGAAACTTTACAAAACCATTCTACCTATGCATCTTTGACACCTACAAAACCTTGATTAATTCCTTAAGATGTCAAAAATGGCAGTTCAGTGTATGCCATTTGTTGAAGATTAGGAACCTTTGTTCGGGGCATTTGAATAATCGTTTTATGATAATGTGCAATTGTAGTGAGTACCAGTCACACTGAATCATTTACTCTGGAATTGAAAACTAGAAAAAGTGTCCTGCCTGATAAAACAACAGGAAAGAGACTTGTGAAGGGACTTGGAATATAAGACATTTTATTAAAAATCTACCTGATAACAAGAACAGAAGATTGGAATATAATGGCCTAGAATATATTTTCTTTTTCATCAGTAATTCTTAAGTGTTTACTACATTGACATTTGAAATTGGATATGCAGGTGTGTCTTGTTTCACACAACAGATGTCTTCCTAAAAAGATACATAAAAATTACTAAAAAGGAACTCACATTAAACATGTGGTGAGGAAACTTCCTGTTAAAGACAATCTGATAGACACTCCTTTACAAGGATAGTTCCAGTATGCAAATGACTCATATCAATGGGACTTGTTTCATGAACTAATTTGGGCTTTGTCTCAGGTGTGCCTGAAAAGTATGGAACATAAATCTGATACAATTGTTTCAGGCTTTCAAACTGATGTGGAATTTAAGAAAAGAACACTGTGCTAAAGAAGAGGGAGAAATGAAGGGAGGACAAAGGGAAAGAGGAAGAGGAAAACAAGGAAAAAAGAGAGATGAGTCATAATATTCTGTTGATGTGTTGAGCTCCAAAACAGCCATGGGTGCCATGCTCAGATCTGAGAACACCTCCGTAGAATCCGTTGGCACTCACTGTTTTTCACGTGGTATCTTTGTGTAGCGATATGTTTGTCATTAAAAGCTTGATACACATGTTCAGTGGCTCGGGCCATCTGAGTCAGGCCAAGAGGTGGCAAGTACAGTGTGTAAAAAGAAATGCTTATGGACTTTGAACTAACTGGAAATTACATCAAATCCAAAACAGGTACCAAAAGATAGGCCATGATGAAAAAAAGGCCCGCTCTAAGACTCTAGAATCTGCCTATTGGGATGGACACAGAGGCATAAAAGTTACCCAGGCTTTCCTTGTATCATTTTCTCATCGAGGCAAATTCCTTTGTGATAACCCTGCCCTAATGATGCCCAATCACATCTTGATAAGGATACCTGATACTCTCCAGCCCTATCGTTCAATCCTTGTGATTTAAGTTTTCATGTTGTCCCACTTCAAATTATGTACTAAGAACATTATTGTGTTTTAAACAATGTAATAGTGCATTTAATACTCCCAAATCCTAAAACTATGTAAAAATCCCCCTCTTTCTCATATTCCCATTTTTTTTTTTTCATTTTCAGAGTAATCATGTAAGGCTCCGAGAGTTTGAATTACCTATCCACACTTTCAAGGCTAAGTGGCAAGGCATGATTTTTAACACATGTTCCAAAGTCTTGATCTTTCCATACTGAAAACATGATGAAAAAATAAGAGTCAATACTTGAAGGAATGAATGCATTAGTAAAAGAAAACAAAACACTAACTACTCAGTAATTATCAAAAGAAGAAATCAAAATGACAGAATTATAAAACTCTATATAATAGAAATGAAATGGGTTATCTGGAAAAGAATGGCCTCCCTTCCAAAGCTCACTCCATAAGTCTCCCAACCCAAGTGGTGGTGGAAAGAGGCAGGATTCACAAGCTTATCTTCCACATGTGTTAAATGTCCTGCTCATGCCTGGATTTCTTCCCTAACCAACAGCGCTGCCCCAGGCTGTCCAAATCCCTACTGTTGGTTTGTATTCTCCTAGTTATTTCCCTTCTAAAAGGAACATGTCTATTACAAGAGACCATGTTTTATCTGTTTTTGTGCCCACTTTCTACACTAGATTCCAGTAACATACTTCCCACTCAGAAGAATCTCACTGAATATGTGTCAAATAAATGAACAGGGAAATAAATAACATTGTTTATTCTTTCTGTGCTGTCCTGCTTGAGTGCTATGCACTCAGAGACTGCACGCCTCACAGGGCAGAGGACGTGTGTGTTACACATTCTTTTCCAAGTCCCTCTCTGTACCTAGCTCAGAGCTGGGCACAGTGTACACCTGATTGTTCTATAGACAACGCTGTGTTGGCTGATAGGTGGATTCCATATTCCAAGACCTGAAGGAGCACAAGCATGCGGGCATCAGCACATTTGTCAGTTCCCAGGACCTCCTTTCTGAGCATTTCCCCTTTCTGGGATGGTCCCTGTATTCCTCATGCTTCTGGCCCCCCCGCCATACCAAAGCCACCCTCGGGAAAGAGCATCATTAGGGCAATGAGTGAAGTTGGTGAGTTCTCTTGAGCAAGTTCCTGCCTATGGGCCACGTGGAAGGAAGGGCTTCTCTCCTTCCTCCCCCCTTTAGAGGATCTACTCAGCAAAGAAAGAAACACTGCAGTTTTGAATGTCTTCCTGGTCATCCTGAAACACAGAATAAATGGCTAATTCTCATGCACATGGTCATCTATGCAAAGGAATTCTAACTGGTGGGCTCTAATGTTGATTGCTTCATGAGCAGGATATTAGCTATGATCCATAACCGCATGCATGATTTACACTGTGCATGTCATGAGCCACCAGCTATAGTCACCCCTGATTCTTTTCGGTGGAATTAACTGAAAGAAATAAAAGGTGCCCCCCAGAGTTAGCCTGAATTAATCAAGACATGTGGTTTACAGTGGCAACAGTGTTTTCATTTGATTTGTTTTTATTTATCTCAGCCAAGCCATGACCTACCACGAGTACCTGAAAGTAAAAGTACACAAGCTCTCAGGACTCTGCAGTGAAACCAAGACGTGAAGAAGCCAACCAGCATTTATCTCTAATGCGCTTTGTAAGGCTTAGTTAAGTCCTGGGTGGGGGAGGCGAGTTCTTTGTGATGTTCAGATTGCTTATATTCTCAAAGGTCAAAGATTATGAAGATGGAGAGGAATAATGACTTAGTACACACTCCTCAACTGGATCAGAAGGACACTTCTAACATTTTAAATCTTAGTCATTGTTTTACTATTAAAATCCTGGAATTGACTGATCACCCTTAGGGCATTCAACTGAGAAAATGTATTGCCAGTGGTGGTGGTTTTTGTTTGGTTCAAAGACAGTGGTGGGTACGTCATAGGGCAAGGGAGGGTGGGGAGGGGCTCCTTCTGTCCCTTTCCATGTTGTTTCCTCACAGGAGGCCTCCAAGCCCCAGTGAACACATGTAACTCCTGAACCTTGATTTCAGAGGTCTTTCTCATGGTACAAGGGACTTCACAATGTTAAAAGAGCAACCTGTATTACGGTATTGTGCAAGTTCCCATTGATGTCACTTAGCAGGCTGAAGGAATATTCTCGAGGGAATTTGAATTTACTTTGTTGAAATCATTTTCTTAATGCATTCATGTTAGTCAAGAAAGTAAATTTTATTCAAAAAAATAAATACCTACTGATGCCACACTCTGGGAAAAGAATGGAAAGGAAGACCCAATTTTCCCTGAAGGCTTCCCTGGTCCCTCCAAGACTGAGACCAGCACACAGGGACGTCTGACGTGTGATAAGGGAGTACCAAGAGTCAGCTAAGGCTAACTAAAAGCACTGGTCAGCCAAGTACAGATGAGAAAAGAACATGCTACTTAGACTAATCAACATTTTATTAGCTGAAAACTGAAGGAAAGAGCAGCAGGTGACCTCATGAGAGAGGGCCGAGCTCATTCTAGTCAGAATTAAGTTATGCAAAAAGCCTTAAAGTGAGAGAGCACAGGACCCTTCAGGACCTCTCGGAAAGCCATTTTCAGGAGTGTCTCTAAGAGCCTGCGGTAAAAAGGGAAAGAGCTGGCGGAACAACTCAGGGCTGCTCACAAGGGTACTTTATCATGTGGCTCCTTGGAGCCATAAAGGTTTTTAAAGTTTAAAAGTGACCACTGAAAATAAAATTGCTTTTTAGAAGACTAAAGTTGGCTTTAGAGGGAGTGGTTGTAAGTGGAAAAACCCAGCAGGAACAAAGACCAGGGCAGGTAGTAAGGACTTCTTGGGAAACGGGACTGTGGCCTGAGAAAGTGTAAGACCGAGGGCACAAGAGAGAGGAGCGGTTTGCAGACAGTCAGGATGCAGAATGAACGGGATGTTCTACTGGACTAGACAGAAAAGCAGATGGAAGGGGTAAAACAACCTGAGTTTCTGGCTTATGGCTTCTACTAGGAGGGGTGGTGCCAATCACTGGGGCTTCATATAGGAAGGTGAGGGGCTTGCCCAGGGACCCTGCTGGTGCTGGTGGTAGTGTTTGGAGAGGTGAAAGAAGAATATACATGTTAACTGCTTTTTAATTTTTCAAATATGTATCTAAAAATGTGAATTTCACCAAATTCACTCTTCCACCCTATTAGCTTTCAGATCCCAAAGCCCTAACTCATTACAAAACCTTTTATCAGGTAGTTGTTTAATCAGCAGAGCTCCTCAACTCTGTTATTCATCACTTATCTTAAAATATGATTAATGCACAGTTTATGATGTCCTTAACAGAGATTATAGGATGAGTTTTACTTTTTAAAGGGGCTGAGAGTATTTTTAATACTGCAAGACTTTTTTTTAGATTAAAAATTATCTATTACTTTTAGTTTAAAAGGAGGAAGATCAAGAGTGGGTTATAGTCTCTCTGGTTACAGTGGGAAAAGCCCAGCATCACAAGGTTTGCGACTTGGCCAGGGTCACCCGCAGACGGTGTCCTTGCCCCTGGAGCTCCGTCTGCCCAGTCCTTGTCTGGGGCTCATTACTCTTCTGCCCTGTCCACAAAGGGCATCGTGCTGAGTTCAGCCAACAAGCCTCTCATTGGCCATTAGAACTTAGCACTGTTACTATCACTGCTGTTATTTTACTTGGAAAGTTCACTGCCCAGACCAATCTTCAGACAAATGGAATTGTCCTTTTATTTTAAAGCACAGTGCATAAAAACAATGCATGAAAAAAAATGCCATCCATGGTTGTTATGAGAGTATTTTCCCCTCAAATGCACTTTAGAGCCTGGTTCACCAACAAACTGCCCACACTGGGAATGCATGCTAATAAAAGCACAGGCATTATGGAGGTGGGAACACTTGAAGCCACATTTGCATATGCTGCAAGACTCACAATGTAATGGATTTCTAACTAATTAGCATGATTTCCCAGACTGAATTATGCCACATGTAGGAGTAGCTGGATATAAAAATAAATTTGATTATAATGTGCATAAATTGCTCATTTCTTACAGAATTATAGCTTTTTCTTAAGTGAATGCCCAACTTCCCCAAATTGTCAATGAAAATGTGTTTCCAAACGGCTGCTCTCTTTTGGGCTATGCTGTTTCCCGGGAGTTTGGCTACTCGTGGCAGCTGCTTTGCTGGAACATGACATACACAGCACATCAGGCAATGAGTGTGACCTACATTCAGGATGTTTATGAGTTCTGCCGAAATTGGGTGATTTCACTCACTGTTTTGTTCTTCTGCTGATGTGAGGGGTCTTTGAGCACCGTTTCAGGCAATAAGTCCCTCGATGCTAAGAGGAAGGTACAGTGATTATAGGAGAACAAGATAAAAAGGTGCAAATCCACCATGGCGTATTTCTCCCAGTCCTGTGCCAGGTTTTGTCTGAAAGGGATAAAATCAGTGACAAATGTGCCTCTCTATTCCATGGACCCCCCATTATCGTGATTCATACACACACAATTCAGAAAAAACAAGACAGAATATAACCAAATGCTAAATGGCAGGGTACCAACTCTATATTCTACAGTTCAAAGGACAGGAAATACCTTCTTCCAAAGGCAAACATATGGCACTTAATAAGGAGAACAGGTAAGACTTGGGTGATTGGAGTGTAGAAGATATTCTGCATCTGTAATCTAGAATAAAGGTGAGAAAAGCATCTTTCTTTCATGCACAGATTCATCCATGCATTATTAGGCTTCTACTGCATGTGACCTATAGTGATCCTGTATGTGTGATGTGTCATTAAGTAACATCCCATAGGTGTTTTACACATACAAAAAGTATTCTTTGTCAATATACTTAGGATGCATCGATTAAACAAAGTTTAAGATGTCTATTTTAAGACCTCTCACTATTTAGTGTTTCCAAAACGTTGAATGAGGGGAAGCTTTGTTTTAAATTTTGAACCACGATAGCCAAGGAATTTTTTTTTAAATCACATACAGATTCCATTTAAGCAAAAGAAGCTACATAAGAAAAGAATTATGAAAACTTTATAATATTAAGGGAGATTTGCTGCCTTCTTCATCAATCCCAAATCACAAAAATGTAGTATCAACTATCATTTCTTGACTACCTGTTATGTGCCAGGCACTGTGGTATGTATTTGACATGCATTTTGTGTAGCTGTCACAAAAACTTTCTAGATCATCTACAGCTATTTCTATATACAGATGAGAAAACTAAGGATGACAGATTAAGGATCTTACAGGTCACATAGTTTGTAACTGGCAGAATCCATGCTATCTATGTCTACAGATGGCATTTTGTTAAATCATATTTTGTATTAGTTTTGTTTTGTGTCTGACTCACTTGCAATGGAAGTACTACGAATAACAATGGATATAGTCAGGGAAGTTTAATACAACTGATGGTTGAGCATAAGTCCACAGACAAGTTCAACCAGTGTTTTTGGATGAAGAAAGGAATGCATTGTTTATTTTCAATAGGGGGTATACATTAAGGACAAACGAAGTTCACATCCCGTTCACCTTAGGGAAGTCACCTTAAGGATCTGATTCAGAAAAACTAAGAACTATTCAAAAAATAGGAAGACTTTGGATCTAGGAAGAAGGGGACCCAGCAAGCCAAACAACCTAGAGAGTCTACATTTACGCTACTAAGATTCAAGCTCCAACTTTAGAATGGTAGCCTCAAATTTGGAGTAGAAAGTAGACTGCTCCTATGGGGAGGATCGGTCCACCAGCTCCAATGTTTTCTTCTCCAAACTATAAACATTCAGTATTTGATTAGTAGATGTCAAATGAGATCATCTTTTTACCAATCTCTTATATATCAGTTCTCATAAATGTCAACTGACCATTAGGAGGTCAGGATGAGGCTTGAGGTTGAATGTACAATGTAGGTCACCTAGGGACCCAGGGGCTCACTGCAACACAGTGGGACTAAAGTGATTCATCCGGCAGAATAGAACAAAGTTAATCCAACACTGTAGTTTTCACAACATCACTACCTCTTACTCTAAATTGACCCTGGCAAGCACAAATGAATAGCTGGCCCTTTGGTGGGCCTCAGTAACAAAACCTGAAAGCAAGTTTGCCTTCAGCCTGAAGTGGGCAGTCACACCCACTGTGTAATTAGTGATGACCAGCGGGAAGTTCAATTATGTTTTTTTACATGGTCTGAAAAAGCTGATTTGCCCTCATTCAGTTAACCCAATAGGGAGTATTGGACACAAAAAAACAACTGATTCCCAAATCCCACTTTAATTATTTGTTGTAGGCCCCAGTGGCCAATTTCATCAGAGAGTTTGTTCCGTTTGGGCAAGAATGCTTATTCAGAGTACCGTGGAGACTTATTTCCAGAGATGGCAAAAAAAATGTGTGCTCCTGAAATGAAGCCTCTCCATTATTCACAGAAAATATAAAGGCACTGTTTCTATTAACTTTCCAGCCATCACTGATTTCATTTAAACCAAAATATCAGATTTAGTCTATTCAGAATACTGTAATCACAACATAGTTATCACTTTGAATTGCTGGTATTTCTATCTACTCCATTTTAGTTCTTAATTTGTTTCTTTTTTTCTTTTTAACATGTTACACCTCAGTATTTTAATTTTGCTCAGCTGAATGTATCTGAATGCTCACAGCATGCTTCATTATTTATATTAGTAGAAAACCACATAAAATCAAATTGCATGCTGACATTCTATAATTTGTACTTGCATATCTCTAAAATATTCTATAGCTACAGGAACTATTCAACAGTGGCTCTAGATATGCTAGGATTTTAAAATTTGACTGAATTTTAATGTACTCCCAAAATAAAATTTATGAGTTTTTACTAGAAAATGGCTTATCTGATTATTCATATTCCACAATTATTATTAACTGCTCCTATTCTCCATTTGATTGAATTGTGAAAAGGTGAATTCCATCTCTTCTTACCCCAGGAATTAAGCTATAATTTCTATACATTTTGAGTTTTCCATATCTAAATTGGAAATTATGATAGAACTACTGAAATATCAAGTATAAATAAAATGTAAACCTTTTTTTAAATTGGAAATGGACATTGCCATTTCATTTTACATTAAGGAGGTCTATGGCCATGCTGCCTTTCTCACCATAAATTTCTTCTGGGTTAAGTAGACACTTTATCAAAAAGTTGGTTTAAACTCTCTCCTTCTTCATTTGGAGTTAAGAGCTGGGAGTTCCAGAAAGAATTACGAGAGCCTATGCTTTCATTCTCAGCGCTTATCCCCAGGACTGAGCTGCACTCCCGGGTCTGGGCAAAACCACCTCTCCATCAGTTTTGTCTGAGACTAGGAGTCACCAAATACATGCTTTATTTTGGTCTTTAGCCTTATTCTAAAGGGAAAAAAGGCAGAAAAATATCAGAGAAAACTGCCAAAATCTAGTCTCTGAATGATCAGGGACACAGAGGATATTAGTATACATTTTCTCCCTGATTAGAATCTCCTCTAATATGCCACATACCACTGCAAAAGAGGAGGGGGAGTCCATTTAGTTGTGGGCCTCAGTGAGATCTAGTCAGTCCTTAAAGAGTGAGTAAATCAATAGAATTAGACATATAATGACATTTCAGATGAAGAGAGTACCTAAACAATTTCCTAAAGGAAGAGTGTAAATTTTAAAATAGCACCAAGGTAAGAAAAGCATGAAAATGGGGTTTGGGGTTGGTTCAAACACGCAGCAAGTATGCACGTGGCATGCATGAGTAACATTCAGAACAGAGCACCCCTGCACAGGTGAGAAGGAAGGCCGCATCCACCTACTCAAGAGGCAGTGGAGAGCTTCTGAATATCTGTGTGCAGGAGGATAGAGATGGTCAGGTTTGTTGCTAGAATGTGAATCTGGCAGTGAATGCCCGATACTGGGGATATCACTGGAGGCAGAGCGAACAACTGGGAGGCTGAAGCAACCCAGGAAATAGCTGATTCAATTTCAGTCCAATTCAGCAATTTAGTGAATGCTAAACTGAGAGGGGCGCAGTGCTACACGTTGCAGGCGTAAGCGGTAAGACAGTCTTTGCTTTCTGAAGTCATGGGCATATTACATATGTAGTTAAGTACTGGAAGGAAAAAGGAAGGAGACAGGTCAGGAGGAAAGGAGGGAGCTCAGAAACACGGAAGGGAAGCAGCAACAGGCAGAAAGTAAGGAGAGATGGGACTGAGGACGGTGAGGTAAGGAAAGGATTGACCCAGAGACAAAAAAATTAAGAACAAATAAAAATAAAAAAGTAACCCATGCAACTATCTGTTAAAACCTCTAAGCATTTTAAAGACATTATTCCTAAGAAAAATACAAGAATATCAGTGCTCATAAATATCTATGCCCTTTCGTTTCCTCTGAACACACAGAGATGAGCAGAAAGGGTGTGAACCCCTTACGGCACGTCCCATCATCTCCCACGTGCAGTTCTGTCTCTCCGTGAGCTGCCTTGATGTGGTCGACTCTACAAACCCACAGGACAGCCAAACCACAGGACGGAGGAACACTGGATTCCGAATGACTGAGTGGAGCAGAATCTCCCCAGTACCGACATGCTGCACTAGTGACATAAATAATGACTAAATGTTTACTGTTTTAAAGCCATTTGAGTGCCTTAATCTACACTTACAAGGAAAAATATGTACAACTACCAGACACTAATATGACTGATATTATAAACATGTTCTACTAAGCTTTCAAGGAACAGATAATTATGAGTAATTAAAATACCTAGGCTTTGAGAAAATACCCCAATAAATTTTAGAAATCGCCAAAGCCTGACACTGTATGTGTATGTTTGTTTATGAAATAATATAATTTATCAGTAGAGATGTACATAAATGTAATATAAATACCATTTTGTAATTAAAATAGTAAGGGTATATTCTACAACAATGTAAAATTTATCCAAAAAAGGTAGAAACTTATTAGAAAACATAATATATTGTATTGCCCTAAGTGATTGGATAAGAACTATAATGTCATCTTGAAGAAAAGACTTTTAATAAAAGTCAAAGTTCATTTATGAATTAAAAAATTATCTTAGTAAAACAGGAATAGAAGACCATTAATATGGTAACAAACATATAAATAATATTAACAGCAAATACCATCATAGAGGCACTCACATACATTAAAGGCTACCAACAAGACAAGAGAGTTCCCTATTCCCTTATAATTCTATAACTATTCATTTTCTGGGTGAAAAAAAGAGATGTAATACAATAAAAAATTAGAGACCAAATTTCAGTCTTTATAGTATGATTGTAAGATTATGTGAGTGTAAGATTCAATCCAAGGAGTTATTAATACATTATTGTATTATTATAAAGATCTATTGCTAAGTGTTAGAAAATATAAACAACCCAAAAGGATCAAAAAGGTTAAAAAAATAGAAAGGCAATTTCACAAAAGACCTATAAACATATAAAGACTGCACAAGTGCAATCACAAAACAAGAAATGCAAATTAGAACTATAATACACGATTTTTCTCTATCAAGCCGTCAAAGACAAAGAAAAGGTAACTGCCAATGTTGTCAAAGGCTGGAGGAAAACAGAAATGCTTCCATAGCACTGCAGGTACATAAATTGGTACAACCTTATTGAGTGGCCAAACGTACCACATTTTTTTAAAAAGCCTAAGAAGGTGCAACCATCTGATTAGCAATTTTTCACTTCAGGTGACTATTGGTACAGATAAAAGTAGTAATTTACAAATAAGGCTTTTTCTAGCAACATCGCTTATACAGCCAAAAAAAAGAAAAAGAATTAAATTTTCTATGATAGCAACATGGTGGTTGAATAAATGTTGGTGTATCATGTAATAGAATAATAGGGGAGCATTAAAAACATTATGCAGAGAAATTCAGTGGCCTGAAAATATGCTCATGAAAAATGTTTTAGGCTTAACGATATAGCTAATACATATCATAAAATAAAGTGCTTTCAATTTGCATGACATACACAGTTGAAAGTATACACTGATGCACACATACACACCTCTCACGTTCATCAAACTAAATTATAATGAGAGGAATAATTCTGTGATTATTTCTGGGAAATAAGTGTTCTTAACCTTTTTAAGATTTTCTTTTACTTACATCTATTTTAGAAAATACACAAAATAATTGTGCATTTAAGTAAACAAATGTGTTATTTTAAGAAATAAAGAAGCTCAGAAAAGATATTCTAAGGAAACAGCTATTATGTTTTTCTCATATGGTAAAAATATCTCACTTGGGTAATGGAGATATCTTAATTCATGGGTGGTCATGAATATTTCTTTAACTGGGTCAACTCCCTCTAGAAAATCACTTTCTGTCTCCAAGCCTCAGTTTAACCCTTGGCGAAAAAAAGGAGGATTCAGAATTGAAGTGAATGATCCTCAAAACCCTTCAAGATTCCATGATTATCAAAAATATTTTGCATACACATGTAACTTATTGGCATTATTCCCCTTCTTAAACTGCAAGCTCCCATATCCTGATAAATTGATGATGGAAAATGTATGTGTTCTCTTCCATTTCCAAAGTGGTTAGGTAAGAAGGTCCATAAGAAAATCTGGGAGTCTGGTTTCCACTGTCCTAGTGAGCCGTGCGGACAAGAGTGACCCAGAGGATGGAATCTGGGTGGCTGAAGGGGAACGGGCGTGTTAGATGAACCGGTGAAGTGCTGACACCAGAACTCTGAGTAATGTAAATAGTGCGACCATATATTTTATCCTATAAACAGGGACCTTAATAATTATTGAACTAACTAGTGAAAGGAGCCTAACCGAGGAAAAGTAGGACGTAAATTCCAAATAAGACCTGGAATTTGGAAAAATCATACTATTCTTTCTGAATAAAAACTAAGAAGAAAGGAGGGAGGTTATATTTGGGTGACAAAATCTGTCAAGGAGGTTTGCTGGCAACTAAGAATGTATCAGACTTACTTCAGACAGGAGATCTGTGAACTTCTCAGTGACCTAAGACTTCCTGGATTCTATTCCATGTTCACATGGCCTGCCTACTTGAGCATAATTTACACCCCTGGTAAAATGTTAAGAACCCAAGAATGATCTTATTTACCACCGTATTTCCTTCAGTCACTAAACACATCCTTACTCTTAACAGTGGCCGTGGGGTATCCAACATGTGACCAAGGTGAACAACCATTCCGGTTTGAGGATTTTCTCAGGATATAGGACTTCCAGTGCTAAAACCAGGCACACAAGGATGGCTGGTCAAGAGGCTGGTAGATCAGAACCCTATTCTGGTAAGTTACCCTATTAATTTCCCCTCTACCCATTTCTGGTATTTTTGACATTTTGGTTCTCTAATCTGTGTATAATATATGCACTGAATATTGTTATGGGCTGAATTGTGTCCCATCAAATTTCCTATGTTGAAGTCCTAACCTCCAGTACCTTAGAATGTGACTGTATTTGGAGAGGGTCTTTAAAGAGGTAAAGTGGAACATGTTCACCTGGGTGAAGCCTTAATCCAGTATGACTGGTGTCCTCAGAAGAGAAGGAGACACAGGAATACAGGGGAAAGGCCATTTAATTAAGTACACGGGAAGAAGACAACCATTTAAAAGCCAATGAGAGAAGCCTCAGAAGAAACCAGCCCTACCAGCACCTTGCTCATGGACTTCCAGTCACCACAACTATGAGGAACAACATTTCTGTTGTTTAAGCCCCCCAGTCTTTGGTACTTTGTTATGGAAGTAAACTAGTTGTAAACTAATAAAAATATACTATAAAAGAAATTCTCTTAACTTCATTGCCTAGGAAACTTGAAAATCTAAATTCCCCAGAGGAATAGTTTTCCTGGTTGTCGGAAATATGGCAATCTATCTTGTTGCAATGTAATTATTTTTCAGTAATTTGTACACTAGGAATAGCTGTCCAGATTTTTCACAGGGCTTTAAATTGCATTTCAATTCTCTTTCATTAAGAAACCTGTCATGATTTGCATTCTGTCCATCTGTCCAAGTTCATTTCATCTCTCTGAGGAGTTGACCTGTCTCTTTCTGTTTAGTACATATAATTGGTTTTGATGTCCATGTTAGATCAAGTTTAATTATCAGGTGGCCAATAGTCCCCAGTGGCTTAGTTATTTTAAGTTTACTCATTTAGAATATATTGTTTTTTAACAACACATCAGCATTGAAATTATCCTAGTTAGAGTCTGTCATTTAAGCCTTTACAAATCACATCCTCAGTGCATTATGGATTTGTTCACTAATTACTAAGTATACTATGAAAAAGCAAATCAACATTCTGAAAATTAGTATCATACTCACAAAAGTGAAAAAATACCTTATTTTTTTCCTCATTGGGAAGACTTTAAGTCTAATCCTTTTACTCTTCCTTTAGTGAACTTGTAGTGAAATAGAAACAAAGGTTCTTGGTCTCAGGAGATGAAACAATTCTTACTTCCTGGAGGACCCAGACTAAGGTAACTAGCGATCAGGACCAGTGTTGGCTCTAGACCCTGCTTCACATCTAGTTGCTGAGATCTCCCTCCCTCAACAGATGGGGTGACCTCAGTCATTCTCTACTGACATTCATACCTGTTATTCTCTTTCTCCCAGTTCACCAACAAGCCCAGTTTGTTGTAATTAGAAAGACTTCTCTTTCTGTCTTTTTCATTATACTATTCTCTGAAAAGGATCATGGACTCTTACAAATATTTTCTCATCTATATGATGGAGCAACAGAGGCTCACATGATCTGAAAGTAATTTCCAAAACACAGTAGGGAGTTAAACATTGGGTCAACTGGGTTTTAAGATGAGACTGAATTCCCTCTTTGGATTGCTCAGATGGTACAGACCTAAGAGAGCCTAGCCTGTGACTAGCACTTGGCACACAGTAGGCCTTCGATAAACACTTTCTGATTTCACTTAGCTAATATTTTAAGAACAGTCACTCTAAGAAAGCAATTTGGCAAAGGGAACTCTCAAGGTTAGATGTCACATATATTCCGAACTATCCCCATGGAGATGAAGTATGAACAACAGAGTTGGATGACCTTGAGGGGAAGCATTCCCACTTGCCTAATAAGGACAACTGCAAAAACAAAGGGAATGAGGTCAGGGTAAGGACTGTAGGTAGCTACATGGAAACAGGCAGAATGTTCTTGAAAGCTTGGGAATGCAGGCAACTAAACTCAGGAGAATCAGAGGATTGGTTCCTTTTGGATATCCCCACTTATTTAAGCTTAGTTTTGATGCAAGATACCCTCAAAAGATGGCCCTGGCACAGTTAGCCCTGAGTACTTCAGCCTATTCCAAGGAGCCGGTGTTAGAGGTCTGCCTGCAGAGGCTTGTAATGGGGGGTGGAGGAGGGGAGGTCATGTCTTCCGGGGCAGGCTCAGGTAATAATGCCTTCTGATTGGGAAGCAATAAGCATAAAAAATATAAATAGGATCCGACTGTGAATTCTTGATCTGTTCAAGACAACATGTTTATTTTGTGCAGGACAGCATTTATAATCACATGCCACTATTCTTTAAAATTGGACATTACAAGCTCTTTACATTTCTAAAAATATTTCACTCCATATTGCTTGAGAATCATCTAATAGGATTTCCTAAGCATTCAACTTTGTCTTTTTTTGGGGACTTTTCTTTCCCCTTATTTTTTGCATGTTTAATTACCCAAACATTTTCATAATACATAATTCATACTACACTAAAAGATGGAATAAGTGGTCTTAAATAGAGATAAAAATCTTCCATATCTCAAATTGGCTTTGGTGAATACTTTCCTCATCAGCCCTTTATTATATGAATTACACCTTATTTATAGCAAACCTTGCCTTAAAATCACTCACCCAATTGAAAGACTTATTTTACTGTCATATGTGATTTCTCTTCTGATGTCTCCTGAAGCCAGAAGACTTGCTAATGTTGAATCATTTTTATGTCTTTTAGGATGGGTATCAGAAATACATTTAGCTGCAAGTTAAAAAAAAAAATAACTTTCAGAAAACTATGGTTGAATGGTTGAAATAAGACAATTACTTTTGTCTTTAATAAAAAATCTCAGAGACAGCCAGGGTTAGCAGAGCCGCCAGGACGGACTCCAGCTGCTTCTAGTATTGCATTAGGCTGTAGTCTGTCCTCATGATCCAAGATGAGCGCTAGAGCTCAGGGTCACATCCACACACAAAGAGAGGAAGAGAAACCTGCCACCCGACTCGACCCCGTAAGGGGACTTCCCAGAAGTCCATGTCACAATTGTATTTACATCTTACTCACCGAAACTAGTCTCAGGGCCACACTTACAATCAGGAGAGTTTTGGAAACACAGTTTTCAGTAAACCCACAGGCAGCTAGGAAAAATCAATGCTGCATTTCATGAAAAATCTGGAGAAGAGATACTGAGAAGCAATGAACAGTTTCTGATACAGGAGATTTAAAGAAATGGCTGTTATCATTAGGACGTCATACTGAATCACGAGCCCAACAGTGGCCAGTGGAACCAGAGTCAGAATAAGACAAGCAGACTGCCAGGAATGGCCGGCAATCCCTGAGACGATGGGTGAAAGGTGACCCCACACCTCACTTTGCAGCAAGAGAGGAGAAGGCGAGGGGGGTCAGAGGCAAAGACGCTTTTCCTCTGTTCACTCTCATATTTATTATGTGCTTTCAAATCTTTACATCATGATTAAAAATACCACAGGTTCAGATCACAAGAGTGCAGAAAGTCACAGGATGTAATCATTCTTAAACCTTTCCTGCAACCAAAGGCTTTCAATAATCAAAGTGTTGATTATTATCAGAGACACAAAGCAGAGCCCTATGTGTGCTAAGTGCTTGGTTAAACTAGAACTATACTATGTAAAAACAGCATTTATGAAAAACCTTCAGGCTCATGGGAACCACAGGAGGGGGTGACCCTCTGGCTTTCCAACGATGAAGTCCTTCCACAGACCCCGGAATTCCAAGGGTCTACATCCCATCCAGCAGTCCCAGAAAGCCCTCTGGATATCCCTATCAATGTCTTACTTAGCAAGCCAGGCACTGTGCACAGCCCTGTCATTAATATTTCCATCCCCCACAGTAGACAGTTACATGCAAAACAAACTGTCTGAATGAAGAAATGAACAATGAAGTAATGTCTTCCTAATGTAAGTTAAAATAGATAACAAGTATTTCCCTTGACTCTGCTCAATTTCAAGAACTCTGTGACCATCCCCTGCCCTGTGATTGTTAAATACCATGAGGTCCGGGTGAAATTTGACTGCAATGGAAATCAGTAGTTGTCAGTCTGGTCACAATTCTGCCTCTACTTGCTATGTGACCTTGAGTTATTTACTTTTATTGAGACTGAGTTTCCTCACTTATATAAGAGGCATACAATACTTTCTCATTGATCTATTCATTAATTCAACAGCTATTTATTGATTGGTTATTAGGTACTAGCCCTATGCTGGACACTGAGGAGGTAAATAATGCATAGTACACGCTCTCCTGGTGCTTAGCAGAGAAGATAAATATTTAAAATAATCCCTCATATAAATATATTTTGGCAAATTATTTAAAGGAAATGCAGTGTGCCATAAGGCATTATGGATGTCCTTACCTTAAATCACAAAGCTTTTGTAAGAGATATGCAACATGGGACTGTTATGATGCCTGATAGCTAATGAGTGTTCAGTAGATGCTATTTCTTTCCTTACTCTCCTTAAGTTAGAGATGAAAAACCACACAGAACTGATTAAAGCACAGCATTGTTCTCTGGAGGTAAGCACTGACAATATCGTACTGCATGCAACTGCATTCAGTGTTGAAAGATCCAGTTGATTGGAGGAGAAACAGAAGTCAAGGAGGATTTCAAATAGGATACCACATTTAAACCAGATCTTTCATGAAGAGGACTGAAGCACAAAGCAAAGGAGAGGCATTTTCAAAGGAAGCAACACCTTGAGATGCTCTAGCCCTAATGTGTCCCAGCCCTCCGGAGAAACGGGAAGCCCATCATGACATGCGCCCTCCCTCCAGTTCTTCAACTTCAGGCATCTGTCTCCTTCACTTTTTCATATACTCCTCTCTCATCCTATAAGGATTTAATGCCTTTAAATTTCTCCTTCCCTGTCCCTCTTAAGGAAAAAAAAAAATTCTGATTGAATCTGCTCACACTGTGAAGTTCATGATACACCAACTTGAAAACTCTTCAATGCAGCCCTCTGATAAGAGTCACGAAATCCAAACAGAGGGCCTAACACAGTCAGCGCTATTTTGAAATAAAGCGATGAACTTCAGTAATAAGCTAAAAATGATCATTTTGTTTATTCTCTCTTAAAAGCACTGCAAATCTTATGTCTTCAAGTGAAACATGAGAAATACCTATCAACAGAATAAAAATCCAACAGTTCTGATTACAGTTATGGAATCCAATACAAGTGGAAATATTACCTAAGCTGATTAAACATAATCTCTTAGCACTAAACTAAGTAGTTCTGGGGATTGGGTAGGTGGTTGTGTATCATTTCATGAAAATTATAAGAATTAAGATATATTAAATAATTTATTAAAATCAAGGCCTGTATCCAGTCAGCCAATTTTTTAAGGAAAAGTAAAGCACATATAAAGATGAGTTCATCCACCCAGGTATGATAAAACAGGCTAAATGAACAGAAGTGAAAACACGGCATAAAATGACAGCATCCAAATGAAAGGACAAAAGTCACAACCAGGAATGGGTTCTGAGTATGATGAATTGTGTGGGAAGCCAAGGCTAGTTTGTGAAAAAGAATTAAAATTCCATGCCATGTTGAGTCAAAATTAATTAAAGAGTTGTCAAACTCTGGAATTTAAAAAATGAGCAAGCAGGTGGAAGAGATGTTTGGAAGGCAATGGGCCTTTGTCCTCACCCCAGAAATCATGCTCACATTGTTCTCCTCTCGCTATGAGACTCAGGAACAGTGCGTTATTGCATCCTTGCTTGCATTCCCATTGGACTTTAAGAAGGTCTTCACAACATTGGTTGAATGAGTGCATGAAACAGAACAGACCAGACACGAGGGGCCCTAGGACAGGTATCTGTCACATCCAACTCCATTTACTCACAGCCCGCTGAGTCAGTGCCAGAACTCCTTCCGTGCTAATTTCAAGTTCCAGGAATTTCAATTGGTGCTACTTGCGGCAACCAATTTATTAAATGACTTAAGACTCCAAAAATGAATATGCACTGGACACAGAGGGAAACAATCATTTCCGTAGCTATGTGCTACAAATTCACAAACCCTCTAAGTCCATACATTACAATATGCCACTCAACTAAAGACATTTTTTTCCTACATTGCTTGTTTGGCATAGACTTTATTCCTGAGTTCATTAGTGAGTAAAACAGATTGGGACAAAATATTTCCACAGTCCAGGGACAACTAAACATAATCACCATTTCTAGGGAATCTTTCTCTTGTCTCAGACATGTCAAGGCCCTTACAGAGCCCTGAATAAGCGATTAAGAAAACAAAAAATTCAGCAGAACCAAAAGGGTAGCCATGGTAGCTATGAATATGTAGGTGATAGCATGAAAAGAAATAGTTTTCTCCCCCCCACTAGAACATAAGCTCCGTGAGAGCACAGGTCTTTGCTTTCTTGTTCATTGCTGTTTCCTCACTGGCTAGGAATTTATTTGGTATATGATTGGTGTATAACAAATATATTTTGTGTGATTGAATTACTGTTACTTCATTAGACTGTAAACCAAATGGGAGCAGAATTGTGTTAGTCTTGCTTACTGATGCATCCGCAGGACCTGGCATCTAGGAAATATTTAAAATTTGAAAAATAGTATTATGGATGAGGAAATTTAGAAAAATTAAGTAAATTTCCTTAGGTCATTTAGCTGTTAAGGGCAGAACCAAGGTTCAAACCCAGGCCTTCCTAATTCTAGACTATTAATAATAATGAAGCACCTGGCACATAGCAGTTGCTCAAAGAGGAATGCCTTTCTTCTTAATTATCTATTTTTGCCTTTTTAAAATAAACCTATATAAATCCTTTCAAAGTTATACTCAGTGGAAATGTACCATTTGGAATCTATATGTTCTATGCAACATCTTTAAATATTTGTATATGTCAGCTCAGTTCATGTACTAATTTCCTAGGCCATTTTGGAAATGTATAGTTGTTTCAGTCACCTTATTACCTTTTTATTCTATTTCAGGGCCTAGAACCAAAAGCTAAAACTCTTAGTATTTCATTTATTTTGAGTCTACAATAAAATTTATAAGTGTATAAAACAGATTCTAATGGTCACTCTAAAGTATCTAGTAAATTCAGTAAACATGTATGGCAAACATAACACCCTGTACAACCCATGCACCGTTCGGGACCTTGGAGGAGAATACACGGGGGAGAACGCGTTGTCTCCACTTTTAACTTTAAAGCAGCTCAAGTCATAGGAGAGGAAAGGAGACCTGAAGTACTTTGGTTTTCTGTGGATTCTATGAATGTAAAAATGATCCATTCTCCTACTTTTCTCCTGTCTTTAACATTTATTGAAATAGCTGGAGGCTTCTGGAATGATATGTCCCAGATAACTGCTCTCAGGTAAACATGGAATTGCTCTTGGAAAAGTTATCCCGAGGAGGGATACAAGATGACATGTGGTTGTCTTTGGGTTGACGCACTAAGACTAGCGATTTAGCCTATTTTAGTCTATTAGGCTAGCCCAGTATGTTGGGCTGAATTCTCTTGGCCTTTGTGATACAACTTTAAAAAAAAAGAGAGAGAGAGAAAGAGATTGAGATAAAAAAGTTTTTTCTAAAACAAGTTGAAGGTAACATAATCTAATTATGATATATCCTACAATTTTACCCAAAAGATAGGCAGTTTAGAGCTCTTTGATACATATATTAATTTATATATCTGTTAATTTATGTATGTGTTCACTTATTTACATTGTTAGTAAATTGATGTCTATAAAAGTGGGTTTATTTCATTCCTTTTTATCTGTTTCCTTTCTCCAACTGAGGGAACCATCTGGGCTGAATACAGTAAATCATTAGGGCAAAAAAAATAATGATTTTGATGAAATGAAATAGCATGTCCTAATTAGGATTCCTTATTAGTATACTTTTACACTACCCACTAATTATTGGTTATTTTCTTGAAAAATATTATCCAGAAATTATGTTTGCAGAATGCTGTGGTGATGGACAGGCAGCACCATGCTCTCTCATCTCTTCTTTAAAACCAGTTGGACTTGGGTGTCTTATTTTGGTCATATTCCAGAAGCACATTGTTTTCTTAATTGGCACACTAGTATTCTCCTGGCACTGTCCCCACATTCAAAGCCATATTTGTTTTTCATATTTGAGATTTCTATTTTTACATTCATCAGATCTGGTAACTGATTTTGTATTTTGCTATTATTTGTACATTCTGCTTGGTTTTGTGAGGCACATCTAAAACGTATGTTTTTAATCTTATTTTTTCTCTCCTTTTTCCTCTGCGTGACTTTTTTTAATAAAACGATTGTCATTGAATTTTCTCCGCTAGTATTATCATTCAAATATTCTTGAATTTTAACTTGCATAAATTTTTAAAGTATGTCTGGTTAATGAATTATTTATGGCCTACTTTTTAGCTGGGAGCTTCATTTTGCACCGATTGTCCAGCCATCCCTTGATGAACCTAATAGTGAATTTATCATTTATAGGCACTATGGCTCTGGACGGAGTCATGTTCTCAGCAGTGGGCTTGAATTCCCTGCCAAAGAACTGCTACCTTTGTCGGAAGAAGGCTTAAGAAAATCAGAGAAAGATTAATAAAGGACTTCTGAAATATCAGCAGCCTACATCATTACTACCCTCACATCAACATCGCCTGATGCAAACAAATGAAGGCGTAACAAATAACAGAGTACAGATCTTCCTTGGTTTATGATGGGTTACCTCCCAATAAGCTCATCATGTACTGAAAATATCCTAAGTTAAAAACTCATTTAATACACCTAATTTACTAAACATCATAGCTTAGAAAATCTACCTTAAGCCTGCTCAGAATACTCCCATTAGCCTATAGTTGGCACAATCATCTAATATAAAGTCTATTATATAATAACGTTGACTATCTCATGTAATTTATTGAATACTATACTAAAAAGTGAAAAATGGAATGGTTGTCTGGGTGCAGGGGGATTGTAAGTGCATCAGTTGCTTACCCCTGTGACAGCGTGGACGCCTGGGAGCTGGGCTCACTGCCACTACTCAGCACCATGAGAGAGGATGGTACTGCATGTCATTAGCCCTGGAAAAGTTCCAAATGCAAAATTCCAAGTATGGCTTCTACAGAATACATTGCTTTCCTACCACTGTAAAGTAGAAAAGTCAAAAGTGAACCATGATAAGTCAGAGACCATCTATACATACCCCAAAACATGCATGCAAATGAAAATATAAAGCAATAACAATTTGGAAACAAACCATTTTGGAGCATGAAAGAATAACAATTCAAGAATGGATCACAGTTGAGCTTCACTTAAAAAGATTTTCCAAACTATATACAAAAAGACTTTAGGTATCCTTTGAAATCTATTTTAAAGAAACAAAAGAGGGCATTGACACTACTCAACAAGAGAAAGCAAATGCATTCTTATGAATAAAAAACATGCAATAGAGCAATTAGGATACTCACTGGAGCATTGAAACGTGCAGTAGGACAGCAGAAAAACAATAGGAAGAATAAAGAAAGGAAAATACCAAACACTAAGTCACAGAGAAAAGAATGTGGATATCTAACCTGTGAATAATAGAAATTCTTCACATATACACACAAAGAACAAAAACCACAGCATTAACTCCATTATTTAAGTGTTCTCTGCCTCATTTTCATGAAGGATTTCAGGCAATATATAAAAGTATTATGTACTTCATTTTTACATTAAATAGCATCACTGTTCCAGGTATTTAGGTTTTTAGTAGTACAGTACCATTTTGAAGTTGCATTTATACAGCTGTCGTGTATCTCTTATTAAAACTACTTTTATGCATTTTACATTTTGTTGCTAAAGTCAATGAAATGCCAATTTCCATTTTTTTAAGCAGATTATTGCCTTGCAATATGTATCTTATGAACTTCCTGATATGCTAATTCCCTTGCAAAAGCCAATACATTTTAGCATATTCTTTTAAAATAATTTGGTTTGTTCTGCTATTTAAATCTTCCTTTTAATATTTATTCTCATTAATTTCTACATGTTTTATTCAAAAATAATTAGAATGAAGAGACTACAAACAATTTTTACATAACTATTTGCAAAAAAATTTAAAAATTCCTATGATTTTATCCTACAAGTAAACAGAAAAATTGATTCATGATTTAACAAACATTATCATTTAAGTGATAAACTTTATTATTTTAAGTAATGAGTATTTTCAAGATGAATTTTGTTTTCAATAGCAGTTAAATTTTACCAAGTTATTTTTCATTGAAATGTGTTTTTCTTCTTTAAGCTTATTAATTATTAGTATATTAGAGATTTGTCAATTTTACTATTTTATATTTGAAGTATTTTAGAAATTGATCATAGTCCTATTAAAATCCTATAGGCATTTTTACTTGCTTGTGTTTATTTTGTTTTTCATATGTGGATAAAGCAAATTATATTTTTATTTGGAAAGATAGCATTAGATGAGAATGTGAAAATGAAGGAAGCTGAAGTCACCTTTAAGCATATGCTGTAAAAGTGTAACAAATAACTAGACTGCACGATTTTTAAAAGTGTGTAACATAAACACAAAACAGTATGAAGGTGAAGGAAATTAGAATCAAATTAGATAATGTAAAAGAAGTAATAACTAAAATAGAAATGTATTTAAAATTTTGACACAATTAAATATGAATAAAATACCTTATTGTTGAAACAATGTCACCTACCCAAAGAAGTCTCCAGGATCTGGGTTAATTATTTCTTTCTCAGACAGTTCTGTACTCTTCTTACCAGTTAAAGGGATTTTTTTTTTTTTAATTCTCAAGAATAAAGAGAAAGTGTCTTCTGTAATGTCATTATTGTATGTGCATATGTGACGTGTTCTCCTTTGTGCTGGTGTGATGGTGTGTGTGTGAGAGAGGGTGGGAGGGAGGGAGAAAGAGCATGCCTGCGTGCATCTGGCGTACTGGTTAACTAACAAAACTTCTTACTCCACTCAGCTTTTATATTCCTGAAGGTCTAGTAGAAATTGAGGTCATAATTTATACTGAAAGCTTTACTTGCTGTTCTTTAAATGACCTCAGTCTAACCGAGCTCCAGCTCCAATTTTATTTTCTAAAGTGGATATTCTCTTATACTAATTTATACCCTGAAATGTTCATATTCGCAGTTTCTTGCAAAAGGAAATAAGCATTTATATATTTGAAATAAACCAGACACATCTAGTTATCTGGATTATTTGCAGTGCCTGTTGCTCTTTGAGGGTGTTATCTAAGAGTCGGAAAGTGTACCAGGCCCTGAACATTACTATAATTGTGAAAACAGGGGGTGGGGGGACAAATGTCCCGTGAGTCAGTAGAGGTCCACTGAGGTCTGAGGAAACTGGAAGTTAGCTGAGTGCTGAGAGGGCAAAGAATGGCTCTGCTACATGTGCTTTTAAGCTGTACTAGCTGGCACAAGATGAATGAAGGGTGTGAGAAAGTGCAGAGAGAAAAGACACTGAGAGGCACCCCTGCTCTATACTTTGCCTTCCCTGAAAGAGAGATTTTCCTTTCAAATTTAATTACTTAATATTTTTAAAAGACATTATGGAGGACATAAGAGTGAAAAACTGGACCAAGTAAACAGAAACGTTGCAGAACAGCTACACAAAGTGGAGGATCAAGAAAACAAGAACTACTAGGGGGAAGAAGGTGGTTGTGCTGAATTAACCTATTCAAACATAGGGCAAATCTCTCCAACTCATTTTTCTCCCACTGCAGAGAAAAGTCCCTGCAGGCTTTTCAAAAGCAGGGGTTTTCAAAAACAGGGGTTTTGTCCTTCTGTTCACCATTTTAGACATACCACACGCGTAGCATGCACACATCCATCCTTACAGCGGTATGTGCTGAACACCTGCTACGTCTCAGGCACTATGCTGGTTCTAGGTGCACATCAGTGAGTGAAACAGATAACAAAATCTTGACCTTGTGAACTTAATGTTCTAGACCTAAGAGATACAAACTAAACTTAACTAAATTACATGTTAAAAGGTGTCCAGCGCTGTGGAAAAAAAAATTAGATCAGCTTAAAGGAAACAAAGAAGGCAAAAATGAGGGATACGGTTAACAGTGGAGTATCCAAGCAAGATCCTAGCAGGAAGGTGATATTTTGGTAAAGACATGGAGGCATTGAGAGAGTAAGCTATGCCACTATCTGAGCAAAGTTCAATTTACTGTCTTTTTGGGATATAAGTTCCCAAAGTTAATTTTGTCAATTGTTAAAATAAAATAACTTATACTTAAAAAATTGACTGTAGAATGTTTTGAAAGAAAACACTTTTTTAACATTTACAGTAAAGACTTACTAAAACCTGTCTTAAACCCCAATCCTCCACCTTGGGAAAATTAAATTAATACATTTTCTCATCTGTATAATGGGCTTTTTAGTTATATCTACCATTTAGGAATATGATGCATGACAATAGTCCTCACAAGTCTTGGCACATTGCACATATTATATACAAGTGAGTTACTCATTCACACAGCAAATATTTATATGATGATAATAATGATCATGAATCAAAATCATTATATCCTATTCATAAATTGACCCTTATTCTTTTCAGTAGAAAAATTTTAAATAGCTTTAGAGTTCCTAATGTGACCATTACATAAATTAAGTTCCATTATCTTGTCATGTACTGTTCAAGAATTTATCATTAAGTATTTAAATTTATTTTCATGCTAATATTTTTTCAATTCAGATACAGTATTATCTACTATGAAGTGACATATTAATATTCATTAAATCATTTATTCAATCTGCTTTAATTCATTCTATCACTATTAGTAGAGGGAACTGTACCTCAACTGGTCCAGTAATCACGCTCTTGTTTTCTAATCTATTCAGTCTTGTGTTCTGGAAATTACTGTCCACATTCTCCTAAATGGAAATTGAATTTCCAAGCATGACTGCTCCAACAGACAAAGACTTTTATGACCTGGCCTTGGACATCCATAGCATCTCTTCTGCCATATCCTACGGTCAGTCATAAGCTCACCCGGGTTCAAGAGAAGAGCAACCATACCTCTTTCTTGAGAGTAGGAGCATCAGAGAATTTGCAGGCTGTATTTTAAAACTGCCAGTCTGACCTCTTGCCATAATTTATTTATATGCCTCTCACACACAAAATACACTCAACCCCTGAGAACTGTAGAAGTTTCAGCACAGCAGGACTCCATTCAAACCTCTGCACTAACAGACGCCAGACGCTTGGATGGCTTCTAGCAGCACAAGGCTGTGTCTAGGATGACCAGAGCACCCCATTAAAATGCCTGCCTGAGAAAGCTCAGGGCTGCCAGGAGAATTTATTGTTTATTCTAGCCAACACAGGAAGACAGGCCCCAACCCTCTATCTTGAGCATTTAGTATAAAGGGCTACTACTAGGAATCCTTCCTCTCTTCCTTTGAGATGTATATGTATCTCCTGCAATTCAGGAATCTCTTTCTCAAGGACTGAAAGCTGCTCTTTGAAGTGTAATCATGAGGAAGGACAGGTCCTCTGTTTCCCAGTCTCTGTGGGAGGATAGGATCCTAGCTTCAATAATTGCCAGTTTGGCAGACCCAGCTGGCCTAATGACATTCACACCGACCCCCCTTTGTTACTGTTCATCTGAACCCACCCTGCACTCTCTTCTTCCTCACTCCCTCACTATCCCTTAAAACACCTAGTCACCTCTGCACACAGGGGGATGGAGCTGTAGCTCTTTGTACTGCATCTCTCAGTTTGAAGAACTGTAAACTAAAAAGAAAAATTATCCTAAGCATTCATACCCAAAAAACAATGGCACCACAGATCTAGATAGCTACCACAGACATTCTCAGGGATGCACACAACAGTCATTTGTTCAAAGCAATTCGGAATTTCAGTTGGACATGCTGTCCAGTTCCCTGGTGAACGTGCATTCCTACTCGCAGGACGTCATTCACTCTAGCTCTCAGCTCTGCATCCTGGATTGGTTGTTTCATCCTCTGGGTCAACATTTCTGTTTTTCATAATCAATAGCCTATGTTTATGACCAAATGGACTTCTCTGCCTGCTTCCTGCTTGTAAAATGGTGAGAGAGGTAGTTTCCAAAGCCTCATTTTTCATCTTGTACTGTCTTTGTCTTTTTGGTCCAAACTGATTTAACAAAATCCTTAAAAACTTTGTGGATTTTCTGTGTTTCAATTTATAACCCACTTCATCAAACAAAACTCATATCCACAATTCTCTTAAAGATAAGGCCTTCTCTCTTACCTTGGGCTTCCCGCGAGGTTGTGGTATTATGCCTTTAAGGTTTTCCAAAGTCTATCATCAAGAGAAGCTAAGCAAAAGATGCCCTAAAGATCCTTAGAAGGACATTTATGTAATTGGAAGTGTTTATGAATCATCTTCTCAAATCTTCCTGAGGTTTTAACAAAGAGTTTTACAGTTAAACCTTGCTTCACCTTTATCCTAAGACGTATTTCTGATAGCATCCTGGGTTTTATTTTCCCCTGAGGTCCTTTTGTACTCAGAAAGAAAAAAAAATCTTTTGTAGTCCAGGGGCTTCCTCTTGCCAGTCTGGAAGAAGCTGGGAAATCACCACTCCAACCTAACAACAAGCAAAAAGCTTAACAAATTGGAAAAAACTACTGTGTCTGGTACTTTAATAATGGATACAAGTCATTATATATCAGTCCAAATCCATAGACACCCACTACCAAGAGGGAACCCTAATGTAAACTCTGGACCCTGTGATGATAATGGTCAGTATAGGCTCATCAATTATAGCAAATGTACCACTGTGGTGGTGGATGCTGATACCAGGGGAATATATGGATGTAAGAAGGTGCAAGGTAGGTGGAAAATAGGTATAACTTCCACTCAGTTTTGTTGTGATCTTAAAACTGCTTTAAATATAAAGTCTATTTAAACAAAACAAACTTTTGCCTTGAAAGAGTTGAAAATAAGTTTGTTTCTGAGCCCAGCAAGTCCTCCTTCCTTTATTATTTTCTCTAAAATTTGCTTGAACATGTAAAGAGTTTAATTGTTCACCTCTATCTTCTTAGACACAGCTAACAGAAATCAGTAGGTATTTTCAAAAACAGCCTGAAAATTTCCTTAGCCAAATCCATCAGTTAATATAGGTAAATACTACATTTTTTTACACCAACACAGATGATAGATTTGCTCAAATTTCTGCCACCACATAACAAAGCTCCTTTTATTTTTCACCCTCCAATAAAACTGTCCTTCCTGTCCTGACAGCCTTGACTTCCAATCCTTCTGAAGACCTTCAGATTTTATGAAAAGTCTCCTTAAATCCCTTCTTGTTTTAACTAACATACTAGCTTGCATAACTAAAATTAAAGGACCTTTCCACTTTTACCAGGCACCCAGTTCCAAAACTAATGTCATATATTTAAAGTTTTTACAATAGCAAAACCCCACTTGATACCAAATTCATGTTCTAAGTTTATAATAATTACCTTAGCTGTTTAAAACAACTGTTTTTTATGGTCTCAGATATTTTAGGACAGGAACTGGGACAGGGATCAATAAGGATGACCGATCCCTGCTCTGTTGTATCCAGGCCTCCAGTAGGAAGACACAAGAGTATAGGAGTGACACATCAGCCTGTGGCCTAGAATCATCTAAAGGTTTATTTACTTATATGGCTGGTGCCTTGCTTGTGATGACTTGATAACTAGTGTGCCTACCCAGGGCCCCTCCATGTGGCTTGCCTTCTTTATAGCCTAGTAACCTCACTGCTCACAGACTTCTTCTGTGGCAGATTGGAAGTTCAGGTATAAATGTTTAAGGACACAAGGCAGGACCTGCATCATCTCTTATGATGGAGACTGAGAAGTCACCTGGTATCACTTCTACTGTGCTATTTTGGTTGAAACTCTCACAAATCTACACAGATTCAAGAAGAGAGAAATTAGATCTATTCTTTATAGAGGTCATATGTAAAACAGGAGGTATTATTGTGGCCTATTTGGAAAAAAATAATCCAATCACTTACCAATAAATTAGTTAAGTATGTGGTTTAGTAATCATTAACTTATTCATATCTCACACACACACACACACAAGCACCCAATGCAGGTTGCCCTGGGATATGAATGTGATTAATGTTCAGATTACTTTGAATAAGTCTACAGTTTAATTTGTATTTTCTGATGTCAAACAATCAAGGAAAATTTCAAGAAAAAATGTAATTATATAATATTAAGTAATACCAAGCTAGTAATCTGGAGTAGTTACAAACACGAGCTTTGTGGTTCTGTTATGAAGCTATAAAACACTAATCAACTTATTAAGACTGTCAAAGCTTCAGGGTTTCTTTTAAATGACTTTAATAGACATTTGAGTTACATGGAGTAGACTGCACCCATTACAAGTATAAACTTTGATGAGTTCTGACCGATACGCACACCCACGCAGCCAATGTAATATACACCCAATGAAACCACCATCACAACCAAGACATGGAACGCTACCATCTCCTCCCCAAACTTCTTTCTGCTTCTTTTCAATTCATTCTTTCCTCCACTCCTGGCTCTAAGCAACCACTGATCTATTTTTAATAACTATAGATTTGTATTTTCTAGAACTTTTAAAAACTAGAATCTTACAGTATTTTTTTTTCTTCAGACTTCTTTCAATCAGCATATTGATTTCTGAGATTCATCAATGTTACTATGAGTATCAGTACTTCTTCTTCTTTTCTGTTGAGTAGCACTCCATGGTACAGATATAACACATTTTACTTACCCATTAACCTACTGGGAGACAGTTGTGTCATTTATAGTCTGGGATTATAATGAATAAAGTCTTTACAAATTTTTGTGTAGATATTTATGCTCACATCTTTTGGGCAGATACCTAGACTAGACTGGCTGGATCATGTGGGAGATGCATGTTCAACAAGAAAATGGCCAAACTGCCTTCTAAAGTGCTTGTACCATTTTTATATTCCCATCAGCTATGGATGAGTATTCCACTTACTCAGTCTCAATTTTTGCATCTGCAAAATGGGAACTATATCTCAACACGTTTAGAAAACTATATAAAATAATGTAATTGAATTGCTATCACAGGGCTATGGGCACATAGGTAGTCAAGAGCTGGGGGCTATTTGTACAATAAGCCAGAATGTGATACTTTATCAGGAGGTAGGAATTCAGAATAAGGATGCAAATACAATAGGATGAATCAGGAGGTCTCCAAGGAGGGTTGGTATTTGAAGTAATCATTGAATAATGAAGGGGACGTGGATTAGTGGAGAAGAATCAAACATTCCATAAAGACATTATTATTAAAATAATATTTTAAGCAGAAACATATGAAAGGACACAGAGCAAAGTCTTAATCATGGTTTCCTTTGAAAGAAGGGGAGGTAGAAGTGGGAGGACCACTCTGAGGAGGATGAATATCTTTTCATTCATCTACCCACTTCATTCATTCATTCATTCACTGATAAAAATGGAGAAATTGTGATGTGAACTTGGAGGCATAGCTAGGCACTGTCTTTGCCCTCTTGGAATTCACATTAAATTCAGGGAGACAGGTAAAATATAGATAAACAGACAAACAAAAAAATGGTACACACTGTAGTAAGTGGCATGGTCAGAAAATAAGACTAAGGATGGGAATGAAGAGTAGAATTCATCTTCCATGGGGAAGTCTTGGAAGGGCTTTAGGATGAAGTGATATTTACGGTGATATTTAAGGTGACTTCTAAAAAGCAAGAAAAATTCAACATGTGGAAAGTGTAAGAAAGGAGGCTGGAAACAGATAAGATAATGTTTGCATTAGCAAAAACACTGAATGAGAAAAGGTGTGATGTATCTTAGGTTCCAAAAGAATGACTTCCTGGCTGTTAGTGGAGAAAGAGAGGAAGACTGGCACTAAATGAACTTGGAGTAAAAGGCAGGGGTCAGCAGTAAGTCCACTCCTAGGAATTTACCCAAAGAAAACAAGATCCCTGATTCAGAAAGACATATGCACCCCTATGTTTATTGCAGCACTATTTACAATTGCCAAGATAGGGAAGCAACCTAAGTGTCCATCAGTAGATGAGTGGATAAAGAAGATGTGGTACATATACACAATGAAATATTATCCAGCCATAAGAAGAAAACAAATTCTACCATTTGTAACAACATGAATGGAGCTAGAGGGTATTATGCTCAGTGAAATAAGCCAGGTGGAGAAAGGCAAGCACCAAATGATTTCACTCATTTGCAGAGTATAACAATGAAGCAAAACTGAAGGAACAAAACAGGAGCAGACTCAAAGACTCCAAGAAAGGACCAGTGGGTGAGGAGGGTAAGTGGGAGGGAGGGAGAAGTGGATTAAGGAACATTATAAGTAGCACTCACAATATAGGTAGGTCATGGGGAAGGCAGTATATAGCATGGAGAAGGCAAGTAATGACTCTATAGCATCTTAATAAACTGATGGACAGTGACTGCAATAAGGGGGTACTTGATAATATGGGTGAATGTTGAAACCACAATATTGCTCATTTGAAACCTTCATAAGATTGTATATCAATGCTACTTTAATAAAAAAAAAGAAAGATAAGTTCTAGATATCTGTTTCAAAACAAAGGTCGTTAAGATGGTAATATTTGTGTTATCTTACATTAACTGTTTTTTACCACAATAAAAAAATTCATTGAAAAAAAAAGGCAGGGATCAGAAAACAGCCTTGTGTGGTGTGGAAAAGCATTCCATTTTTTTTAAATTTTATTATTTTTTATTTTGGTATCATTAATCTACAGTTACATAAAGGACATTATGTTTACTAGGCTCCCCACTTCACCAAGTCCCCCCCACATCCCCGTTCACAGTCACTGTCCATCAACATAGTAAGATGCTGTAGAATCACTACTTGTCTTCTCTGTGTTGTGCAGCCCTCCCTGTGCCCCCTCAACACTATACATGCTAATCGTAATGCCCCCTTTCTTTTTCCCCACCCTTATCCCTCCCTTGCCACCCGTCCTCCCCAGTCCCTTTCCCTTTGGTAACTATTAGTCCATTCTTGGGTTCTGTGATTCTGCTGCTGTTTTGTTCCTTCAGTTTTCCTTTGTTCTTACACTCCACATATGAGTGAAATCATTTGGTACTTGTCTTTCTCCGCCTGGCTTATTTCACTGAGCATAATCCCCTCTAGCTCCATGGAAAAGCATTCCATTTTATCTTGGTGCTATGGGAAGCCACTATGGAATTTACAACAAAGATATAGAATGATGCAGTTTATATTCTGAGAGAAAACCAGATTTCTATGAGAACAGTGGACTGGAAGGGAGGGCAACAGTTGAAGTCTTAAAACAGTTGGGAGACTGTGGTTCTATTTTATCCAAGAGATGGCTTAACACATAGGTGAGTGCAGGGAAGAAAAAACATAAACCATTTGCATCACATGTGAGCATTCAACAAACTGGCAGTGAATATAGCAGAATTAAGTTGAGACATATTTTAAAGTTAATTAATAAGACTTATTGATTGAATAAATAAGAGTGGGAAAGAAAACGAGACCAAGCCAGACTTAAAGTCTTATGCTTTGAACACCTGATTGAAAGGTGGCACTGATTATAGAAATGAATAAAATAGATTACCCTTGAGATGTTCAATCATCCATGGACTTATGACATGCTTCCTTTGAGATATCTGTGAGACAAGGAGGGAGAGATCAAAAAGGTATTAAATATATATGTTGGAAGCTCAGGCGTGCAATCTGAGATGGAGGTATAAATTTAAAATTCATCAGCCTAAATTAGAAACACATGCATGACAATGATTTAAATGATTCAAGGAGAGAATGGAGAGATCGAAGACAAAGGGGTCCAGGCCTGAAATCCAAAAACCCACCATTTAGAGGCTCAGGAGCAAGAACTAGCCAAAGAGGCCCAGAAGGAATGTCCAATGAAGTAGCAGGAAAACCAGAGAAATTCTGTCAAAAAAACCTAAGATGGGTGGACATATCAAGACAAGTTTGAAGAATGAAAAGCTGAATAAGGTGGAGACACAGAAGAATTCTAATGTGGAAGTCACTAGTGGCCATGCAAGAACCATTTCAATGGAGATAAGGCAGAAGCTAGGTTAGGGTGAGTTGACAGGCTGGGAATGAATAGAACCTGAAGTATGTAATAAAAGCCAAAATGGCCATGGAAAGGGACAGAGCACTGGACAGGCAGGCATGTCTAGCAGGAGTGTTTCACTTAGCTGCTTATTTGGGGGGCCATGACTGTATGTCTGTTTGCTGATGGAGAAGGTCTAGAAGAGAGAGAGAGAGACTGGTGATGCAGAAGGGGAGGGGCAGTCAAAGGAGGCAAAGTCCTAGGAGGTGGGGGGGCTTGGGGACCAGAGCACTTTTTACTTAAAGGATCCCCTATTGTTTTAATTGATACTCAGTGAGCCTGCCCTGGGTTTTTTCAAAAAAACAACAACAACAAAACTGACCAGCAATCAACAAGAAAAAATTCAGCATGTAGATTTATTTATCACTTAGGTCCCTTACAGAAACTTCAAGGAACAACTTTAAATGAATTTCAAGGGTACAAACGTAATGTGAAATATTGAAACAGGAGCATAACAGTAATTGCTAAGCAATGACAGAAATGGGATGGGTTTTGGAGAGTGCTCTGTTGGTGGAAATGTAAAATAGCACAGCCACTATGGAAAACACTATGGAGGTTCCTCAAAAAATTAAAAATACAAATGCCATGTGACCCAGCAATTCACCCTTCTGGAAACAAAAACACTAATTCAAAAAGATATATGCACCCCTATGTTTACTGCAGCACTATTTACAATAGCCAAGATATAGAAGCAACAGTAGTGTCCAGTGATAGACAAATGGATAAAGAAGATGGTGTGTCTGTGTAATATTACTCAGCCATAAAACAGAATGAAATCTTACTTTTGCAGGAACATGGAAGGACCGAGAAGGTGGAATGTGCTAAATGATTAAGTCAGAGAAAGACAAATACCATGTGACTTCACTTATATGTGGAATCTAAAAAATAAAAGCAAAACAGAAATAGACTCATAAATATAGAGAACTGGTGGTTGCCTTGGGAAGAATGGTGGGGGGGACCACCAAAATAAGTGAAGGGGATAAAGAGATACAAACTTATAATTATAAAATACATGACAAGGGTGAAAAGCACAACATAGGGAATACAGCCAATGATACTGTAATAACTGTACAGTGACAGATGGTACTAGAGTTATCATGGTGAGCATTTCATAATGTATATAATTGTCAAGTTACCATGTTTTCCACCTGAAATATATTTTATGTCAACTATACTTCAGTAAAAAAAAAAACCAAAAATAAAACAAACCTTATGGGTTAGAAGTTACTGTAAAGAAGAACAAAATTTGAAGTAAACTTTCTGGACATCAAAGCAAAAGACCAATTTAATATGATGAATAACAAAATAAGGCATCACAAAAAGGGACTCATCTACAAATTAAGGGATATACTTACTATGACAGGTTTTTAAAAACTCTGGTTATTATCGAAGAATATATGGATATCTTCCTTAGAAGTTTTACAAAAATTCCAGAGATACTTTTTAAAGGGCCATTTTCAAATGGGTTCTCAAAAAAAGAAAAAAAAAACTGATGACAGAATTTTTAAACTCAAGTTCCCTAATACATTTCTGTGAGGAGCTAATACTCTCCCATTCAGGTATTTATGGGCAAGGAAGTATTATATTCCTGAGGAAGTAACTCCTCAGGAAGGAAGTATTTAGCTGCTTCTTTACCTTGTCCTTCCTTTTATCTCCCCCCAAGTATCAGCTCTTTCACGCAAAGGTAGGAATGGAACATTCTGTCCCTGTGTGTATTTTACTTGTAGGGAGTGGGGGAATACAGGGGATGAGGCATAAGAGGCTGAAGAGGACAGAAGGGATAGGAAGGGGCTGGTGTGATCTGAGCACAGCGAGCACCAGCACATGAGCATATGAGACCTGCTGAGCTGTGTGACTCCGAATCCAGCTGCCAACGAGCGCTAGAAGCTAGGGAAGCAGGTTATAATTGTGTTTACTAGGCAATGAGGGAAGGACATTTCCTTGAGCGAGGGAATAATAAAGTGAAAATGCTTTCATGTGTTACTTAGTTTACTCTTCACCTGGAAAAAGGTGGAAGGAAGTCGAGGAAGTAGAGGCAGGGTGCCACTTAGGAGAGAAATCAGTAATCCAGGAATGTCACAAGGATCAGGAGTTGGAGGCTTCAGAAATAATGAGGGGATAAAGCTCCAGAAAGAGTCTCAGGTACTGAACAGAAAACCTCATTGATTGAGCAAATGTGATTGGTAAAAATGAAATTCTTCAGGCCAAGGTATGTGTCCTGGGAGAAGCCCTTATCACCAAAAGGAAAGCCAGTTGATGGAAAAGCAGATTACGTATTTGTGTGGGAAGCTAAAATGTTTGTTAGTTTCTCTTCATCTTTGAAGACTTTCTAATGATCTGCTACATAAAATAATTGACCTTTGTGATTACAAAAAAATTAAATAGTCCTTTACTCCTTCAATTCTGCCTTTGGTGTCACTCCCTCGAATAGCTCAAGGACAATTCAATCTGTTTTGGTTAATTAATTCAGGTTCAAAACACTAGGTGCACCTGCTGCTCCCAATTAGTAAATCAGATAGACCATGAGTTGTAGGTTCTTCTCTACATCCAGGTACCTTAGAGTGCACAATAACGGGTATTTACAGGCACTTGCTTGAAGCACCTGAGTGCCAAGTCAGTTTCCCTTGGTATAAAAGACAATTTAACGTTAAGCTATTATCTGGTCCAAATTTAATTAACTGGGGGTCCTAGTTGCCCAAAGAAGCAATCAAACACATTGAGGACAAAACTGAAACTTGAATAAAGACAAGCTTCCTTTTTATTCCTTTTGAAATGTTAGTTAAATTTAGGAAAAGGTACTACTGCTGAACCCAAATACGTTCACGGCTCCTCCGAGGATGATGGTGGCGACGATGATGACGTGGTAACAAGCACAACCACTGTGGCGACCGCAGCGGTGGCAAAGGTGGATTTCAGAGTGACAACGTTTAAGATTTCAGAATCCAGCCATGTTTAACAAATTGTATTGTCAGCAGTGACTCACATTAATGGAGTCATTATCAGAAAATTGCATATAATTCCTGTTATTCCAAGTCCTCAGGATAATATGGCAGTTCTGCTAGGAGATTTAGAAGCTGCTTGCCCTGTGTAATTTTGGAAATTGCTCTGATACAGCTCCTGTGGATTCCGAGCCCAGAGCAGCCTCATCACACGGGGTTGGGCTCCTGGGGACAGTGCTCTGTGAGGAAGTCACCTGCCTGGTTGCCAGTGCAGGCTGACACTCATCCCATAACAATACATTCTTCCACTTATTTAGTACACCCAACTCTCTTGCCTGCATTTGACAGTGCAGAAGGAGTAACATGCTTATTTTACTCTAATTATGCTTTAGAAAATTGCCCCATTTCAAAATTATAATGTCAAAAATTACCTGCCACCAGGTCTTTAGAAGAATAGTCAACCCTCACCGACTTCTTTCAAATGTCAGCACCAGGCTCTCTGGCTCTGTTCAACAGACACTGGGCTATGGCGATCTCTTAAAATAATTTTTTCTCTTTCTGAGATAGTATCTCCCGTTAGATAAATTCTGGTTGCAATGTTTTACTATTTTTAATCTTCCAGGAGGGAAGCAGTAATGCCCTTCTCCCTGCCCTTCACACTGATTTGTCTTTGCTTCTCATTATACAGAGTCTGCTTAAGTCATGGTGCCTGCTGCCAGTTCTATTAAACTGCAGAAGGAACTGCCAGGCCACAATTTATGCTGCAATATCATAAAATTAACTTTCATGCAGAAATTCTGATCCTCCGTCCCCCCTCCACTTACTCATTTTTATGCTGAAGAAATCCTGATGATTTCTATTGGAAGGATTAGTTGTCTTTTTCTTCCGAATGGACAAATTGGGCAGAATTTTGGTTTGAAGAGCACAAGAAAATAGAGTAAAAGCTTAATTCAAATTTTCTTCTTAATGAGTACAAAATTCTTCTTGTCTTACTGCACTAGATTTAAAACAGAAATGTGCACATGGAATCCAGTGCGAGGTGGTGGGGGTGGGAGGGCACGTATATGGATCATGACAGTCTTCTCCCTAATCTTGAATCAAAGATCTCCATCCCTAAGGCAGGCCCTTGTATCTCCTTGCTATGCATTCAGCACTTAGCAGATATTATTCCCTTATTTACTGGGATCTGGGCTCTGTGTTCCTACGTCTTATTACCCACTGCACCACCTGGAACCTGGGCTGAATGGTGTTCCTACCTATCTAACACTCCCCTCTTCTAGCAGCCAGCAGGCTCAAAGCTGGAAATGCAGCTGAGTCTAGGCCTTCAACTCTAAATGAGCCCAATGATGTCTCCATGCATACCTGCTGGGCCAAAACCTTTGACAGGGTTTGAGGAACGAAACATGGCAGATTTAGGATTCTATTTTTCCTATATGAACCAATTATCTTACCCCTCAACAAATTACATTGACCCCACTCCATTTTCCTTTCTTCGTAATCAAATAAAATACTCTTCCTGAATACAGGAGGTAAAAGTAAGGATGTTACTGTCATCTAAGGGCTTTCAGGGAAGAAAATCCTTTTCTGATATTACCGATACCAGTAAAAACAAAATGGTATTTGTTCTTAGAACCAATTACAATATTACAAACTCAGAGTTGCTCTTCAGTGATGAGCAAAAACTTTTTAATTTAACAAATTTTTGTATAGACACTTTCTGATATTACAGGATAGAGTAAGGAAACCTAATCTAAGATGTTATCTTTACAGTTAACATTTCTTTCTTTCCAACACAAGAATGTTATATGGTGAAAGATGACTACTGCAAAACTGGTATTATATTTCCATATTATCTCATTCTACTTATTTTTTCTGAATGGTGTGAGAAGAATATTTACATATGCAAATATCGAAAGGAATACTGTTATAGTTCAAAGTGTTTCATAGTGAAGGCTGTCTTAAGAAGCAAATCTTTCACCCAAGAGTCTAAAAATGTAGGTGAATGTGATATATTTACTACCCTGCTTCAAAGAGAATATTCTGTTATGTTGTGAGAAAGGCATAGGAAATATTTACCCCATGACAATGAAGCCTACTGGACACTAATCCTATGGCTATTCTCACTAGCATAATATCACATTTAGCCAATCTCTACTGAGCTTCCATGCATAGTTTATGTACAAAAGTGTGCAAAGTAAACAGACTGAATGGAATGTGCATGTAAAGAGGTCAGCAAGCAAATCTTGGCACCTACCAGTCACGTATATGGCCTCAACTTAAATACAGCAAGTGGGCAATATGTAGAGTTGGTAGGAACTGCTTAAATCAATGGCATGCCATTCTTTTGATTAAACAGATGGGTCCCTGAGCTGGGTTTTGATCTAGCAGGGTCTCAAAAAAAAAAAAAAAAAGACTTCCACTGGATGGCATGACTGAAGCTAATGAAAAACAGACGTAGGTAATACCTCATTAATTTAACTAAGTGTTTCTGAACAGGTTCCAAATCTGGTGTGAATTACAAAGACTCAACTGCAGTTTAAAGCCAGAAAATAAATATGTTTTCTGCCAAAAGCACTTAAATAGTTACTGAATTGCCAGTCATTTAAATTATAGGTCCACACTAAATTTATCCATTCCTTTAATGTAATGAAGATAGCATCACTACCTGAGAGCATGTTGAAGAAACAATATGAGCCCTTCTTACATTTACCCCCACTGTGCTGCAGCCACAGGATATAATTGTGTCATCTTAGGACAAGAGAAGAGACATGTGACTATATATATGCTGAGTTCATTCGCAATTCTAGATAATAATTGCTCATTACATGAAGAATTTGTCTTCATCTGACCTCCGTGTGTGTGTGTGTGTGTGTGTGTGTGTGTGTGTATCTTAGCAAGTGGAGTAGATAAGTCCAGAACATATATATATATATATATAGGGGTGTGTGCACATATATGTGTATCTAGTGAACACTTTTGACTATCTGTACTTCACTCATGCATGCCTTTCCTTTTCTTGCCCACAGGTCATTTTCCGTACTGTTCCTATAGCTTAGAATGGCTGCTTTTCCCTTTTCTCCAAACAAAAATCTCAATAATTCTTAATGCTTTACATAAATACTAGTTGTTTCATGCAGCTTTTCAGATACCTTCAGCCCATCAAACCATTTCTAATTAGAAATTCCCATATCCTACTGTATGCACCTCTCCTAGAGAACAGGATTCATCCTGTTTTGTATTAAAGTTATTTTTTTACACATTTATTCTTATAAATACACAGTCCTTAGAATGCAAGGTCCAAAACATACTCATCTTTATATTTCAGCCAGCACTAAGCATAGAACATAAATATCCTAAATCCAAAGTATGTGCTTATTAGAATTAAACTATCCATCTCTGTTTGTTTGTTTTTTCCTGTGAAGAAAGAATACTAATGGATCTGTTTTAAAGACTTTGTGCAGTCTCAGGAATTGCAGCACCAGGTATTACTACTTACACAAGATCTATACTAAGTCACAGTCATTGATGACACCAGCATGTTTCTTCAGCCTGCTTGGCCAAAATGAAATGTATGACTTGTGAACATACACACCTACTGTCAGGCATTGGGGGTAATTATTTTAAAACTCTTACTTTAAATATTAACTCAGAGACTAGATAAGCCAAAGAAACTATTTAAATTTGCTCACTGATCCTGGCTTACAGTTGGTCACAATTTCTTGTGTGGCCTCAGGCACTTCATGCCTTGTCTCTGGAATTCAATTTCTTTATCTTTTTTCTGCCATTACAATGCACTTTTTCACTTAAACAAAACACTAGAAAGATCCTAAACCAGCTGAGGAAATAGGCATTTGGTCTCATTTCACCATGACCAGACGGTGTGACTTGAGGCAACCCCCTGCCCTCTCTAGGATGCTCAGGAACCAATCCTGGGTTATTGAACTAACTAGGTCACTCAATGGATGTACTCATGATTCATCACAGAATGAGCACTTCAGGATGTAATTCTTGATGGTCAAATGATTACGATGAAAGGACTAAGTTCCTGGACAGGTAGGCTATTTTATATTTACTTTCTTGAGAATATACATGTTACTTCCTAGTCAAAAATTGTTTTAAAGTGTTTAAAAACCAGGTTTCTTTCACAGCCCTGACCCACTGTGAGCACTGGCACATTATCCAGGACGCACTGTGTAATGGTAAATTCTGTATGTCAACTTGGTTAGACCAACAGGTCCCTAGATTAAGCATTCTTTTTGAGAGTGTCTATAAGGGTATGTTTTGCCAATGGGTTTCAGCCACGGACAAGTTCACTGTGGATTCAATGAGACCAGAGAAATGACAGTGGCACGTTCTTGAGGTGAAAGGATTATACCCAACTTTATTCCCACAGTGGCAGGTCCATCACTAGAATCCTGTCCCCTCAGAGTGAGTCGCGTGCCAGTCTCTGCCTCTGGGCCTCTCTGCCCTCACAGCCACCTCAGTCTCAGTCCTTGGTGCTGCCACCACTCTAATCTCTGCTTTCCTTCAGCCTTGCAGCCCTGCCACCTTGTCACCCAGAGTACTGGGCAGAGCTCTTTATACAGAGTCAATAACAACACATTGCCCACACATGTGTAGTGAGCTAGCCAACCAGGGTCAGGTGAGAATCCTGGCCACAGGAACCTTCACTTTATCCACAGGGTGTTTTCTGGATAATGTTAGCATTTGAATCAGTGGATTCTGCAAAGTAGGTTACCCTCCCCCGTATGGATGGGTGTTATCCAATCTGTTGAGGGCTTGAATAGAACCAAAAGACAGAAGAAGAAGTAATGTGCCTTTTTTTTTTTGCTTCCTGACTCCCTGCTTGAGCTCAGACACCCATCTTCTCCTGTCCGTGAGTGAATATTTATACCACTGGTGCCCTGGTTCTCATGCCTTCAGACTTGACTACAACCGCACCACCAGCTTTTCCGTGTCTCCAGCTTGCAGATGGCACATCGCAGGACTTCTCAACCTTCATAACTGTGCAAGTCAACTCCTCAACAGGCGATGGTGTTTATGCATATGCTGTTTCTCTGGTAAACCCTAATACAAACAAGACATCACTGAAGAGCTGAATTTCCAAACAGGACTCAGTTGAAAAGATTTCAGCTTACTAGAGTCACAGACATAGGCCACTGATACCTCCATTTCACGTGCCCTTTTAATATCTCCTTTTTATTTACACACACATTCAGACATTCATTGAATGCCTGCTCTCCCAATCTACCGTTCCTACACGCATATTCATCAAAAGAATGATCCCTTTTCACCCCTCAGTACCTCCACCTGAAAATAGGTAACTCCTTCATACCTTTCGGCATAAAAAACATTGGGTTTTCGAGTTGAAAATCCTCCTGTCTCCTGCGAAAATCAGAGGGCTGATTTCAAACAGCATAACAGCAACTCCATTTCATTAATTAATTCATCAATGGGATAAAACTTGTCATTTTAACTTGTTTCTGAGATTCCAATCAAAGCCTAATTAGCATAAACATTTCAACATGTGTCGGATATTAGCAGCAGGCATCAGGAAATGAAGGCTTCCAGCATGGAGGGGTAAGGAGGCAGAAAAGGTCATCCTTGTAGCCAAATGGATATGTTTTTGTTAAAACCGAGCATCCAAGAAAATGTTACAATTTGATGTATACGAAGAGCAATTCTTTGTGTGGACCTGATCAATCAGTACAGTTGCAAACTTTTCACTCTACAGGCAGGGAAACATTTGGAATAGCCAGACTTGTCCAAAAGTGATGTGAGGTACTCTGGGAGAGTGAGATTCCTGCCATGGAAAGCACTTATAAACTAGACTGAGAGACTGGAGCAAGCCTGATAATCCCAGCTGGAGCACACAGTAGATGTAGATGAGGGAGAGAGTAAGTTCTGTCTCTGTGCGGATTTCCTAAGGTCAACTGGTCAGTAGCAGGACTCAACTGGATGTCAGAGAGTCTATCTAGTTCAACTACCTTGATCTGCCTCTATCCTGGGCACTGAAAAGACCCGAGGGGTATGAGACTTTGCTGACTTGAGCTGAAGTAGCTAACAGCTTGTCTCATAGCCAAAGCAGACCTGCAGAACACTAAATACACTGGATTCCTGGGAAGAGCAGAGGACTGGAGAACAGCGCTCATCCACAGAACTGCAGAGAGGAGGAACTCCATGCACACCTCCCAGGTTAGCTAAACCCAGCCTAGGCTTCCAGATGCCCCACCACAAAATACCAAACAGTCTGACAGCAAAGGAACATGAGAGGCACAAACCTCTGATGGTGGCAGACGTCCCTGCTCCACCTTTAAGAGTCAAGGGAAAACTAAAAGAGTAACAGGCACGGGGCTCCTAGCTTTGCCCTGCAGCTGTAACAGCGTCGTCTCGACTCCCTTATCTTCCTCAGCTCCCTGGCTGTACCATTTCTCCTGTGCCTTTAGACAAGCCTGAAAGAAAAATTCTTCCTTCGATCACAATCTCCCCAGCAGGGGCTGTGGCTACCAATTTCACAGTTTTCCTCAGAGCAATGACAGGTTACCTCGGTTTCATTTCTGAGTCTGATGCCCTCAATTGCTGCCCATTTCATATCTATGTCAATGTGGAATTGTCTATTTTTATTTGAAGTTTTTAGAAACACCGAAGAGAAGCCTTAGCCTTTTCCTTCAAATAACTGCTCCGACAGCTTTATGGATGGCTAGTTAGTTTCTTCCTGACCTCCCTGAGAGGTCCCATCAGCTCTAACCCAGTTTCCTCTAAATTCTATATTCCCAGCTCTGAGACAGCATCAGATCATTGTATCTTGTTCCACAATCCATAATTCTCAGCTTCAAAGTTCAGTGCCAAATAAGATTGCACAGTGTTGGATAACCTTTTGTATCACCCCTTCAGCAGTAATTAAATCCTACTCATTCCATGATGCCTGCAGAAAACGTAGGCCCACTGCTCGTTTTCAAGTACAAAAATGAAGCAAAACAAAATAAAGAAATAAAGAAAAAATATTTACAGAAATAAAGAACAGTGACTCCAGGATCTGCGGCCTCTTCTTCATTACCTGTTCTCATTAGCAAAGTCAGGGAACAGAGGGAGACCTGCAGGTGAGAGGTGAGGTGGCTGAGCTGAGGTGGATGTGTCAGGGCCCTTTGGGGGGGCTTCTGCTCCAGCAGAACCAAGAGCAGGGTCTTAGTCTGTAAATGGCAGGTCCATAAATCATTTAAAAACCTTAAGTAGGCCTTGTTAGGCAAACTAGGTAGGCTACATGAGACCCCCATGATGAGTGATCAGTGTATGAATCTTCACTCTGGTTAAGGAAGACACAGTACTTACTAGGCTCCTAGTGTATGCCTACACAGTCATTATACTTACCATATATTTAACACCTACTATCCAATTTACTTCCATGATTTCTCATCTTTATTGCATGCCTGCATCTATTTCTATTTTACAAATAAAGAAACAGACTGAGAAGATTTAAGAGCCTTCTCCAGGATTTATGAATAGTAGAACTGGTATGTGAACCTGGTTCTTTCTACAGGAAAATGTACACTCTTTCCACTGTGCCATGTTACTGCACCTTACCTAAGGTGCAGCATTCATCCTTTCTCTCAGCATCTGTTTTGAACACCTACCCTCACAGGAAAACACTACTCTACCCAAACTGGCTAACACCTACCTCACCCAAGTTCAGAAAAGCTCAGTGGACCAGACATTGCTTTCATCCCTGATTCCCATCATGGCTCATCTCTGAAACTAGCAGGGAAGAGGGTTCTAGGAAATGAAAGACACAGACCTTGCCCTCAGGAGCTTGGAATAAGTTGGGATGTCAAAAATGCACAGAGAATAACAACACCTGAAGACAAAGAGGCCCACACAACAGACATTAGATGAGTGACTACAAGTTCTTGAGTTAGAGTCCAAGAGAAGGAGAACAGCCTGAATTAGAGGTTAGAGCTCCCAGGGAATGAAGCATGAATGAGGGAGGGCTTGAAGGGGCCTCTGAAAGTCAGTTGTTTGAAGAGATAGACCAGAAGTGGTAAGACCTTCAAAATATAAAAAGTCATAAAGGTGAAACTACAGAAGTGGACTTTATCCTTTATTCTGTTAATGTGGTGCATCACATTTATTGATTTGGGTCATCAATAAATAACCCAAATTAGTGATGCACCATTCTTGAGTTCCAGGAATAAATCCCACTTGATCATGGTGTGTAATCCTTTCACTGTGCTGTTGAAATCAGTTTGTATTTTGTTGAAGATTTTTGTGTCCATATTCATCAGCAATATTGGCCTGTGATTTTCTTTAATTGAGGAGTCCTTATCTGACTTTAATGTGAGGATATGTGGCCTCATTTAATGTGTTTGAGAATGTTCCTCCTCTCTTCAATTTATAGGAAGAGTTTGAGAATGACTGGTGCTAATTCTTCCTTAAATGTGGTGTGAATTATAATGTGTCCTCTTTCTATTACAATTTTATTTGACTCTTCTTTTTTTCTTTTTTGGTTAGTCAAACTAAAAGCTTGCCAATTGTGTTTATCTTTTTTAAAAAAAACCCTCTAGTTTCATTGATCTTTTTATTGTGTTTCTGGACCCTTTCATTTATTTCTTCTTAGATCTATATTATTTCCTTCTGTGAATTTTGGGCGTAGTTTGTTATTTTTCTAGTACTTGAGGTGTAAAATTAGGTTTTTTTATTTGAGATCTTTCTTTTTTCTTAGTATAGGCATTTATCACTATTACCTTCCCTCTCACAACTGCTTTTGCTGGTTCCCATAAGTTTTAGTATGTTGTATTTCCATTTTCAGTTTTTTCAAGGTTTTTTTTTTTTTACTGTACTTTTGATTTCTTCTTTGACCCATATGTTGTTCAGGACTTTGTTAAGTTTGTACCCATTTGTTAATTTTCCAATTTTCCTACTGTTACTGATGTCTAGCTTCATACCACTGTGGTTGGAAAACACACTTGACATGATTTCGATCTTCTTAAATTTGTTAGGACTAGTTTTTTGTCTCTTATCCTAATACAACTAAGTTTTACAAGGGCAAAGAACCCATTAAACATTAATTGTTAAGTCCTTCCACATGTAGTTAAGTGGTATTTGAAAATCTGGAGTTTATTCAACCTTTCTGTGTGACTAGGAATTTTTAACCCTGTAAGTAATGAGTTGAGAAAAAAAATGCAGAGAGCCACAATGAAACGTACTTGAAGGTGCAGAGCCAAGGCTTAATAAAAACTGACAACAGAAGATATGCCTGGCAATGTGAGGGGAAAAGCTTCCATGATTACATCACCATCCCCACAAACTGCCACCACCAGGGAAGCTGCAAGTCCTAGGGCCTGTGAGGTTTTCAAAAAATCATAAAATCTACAATGGAGCAAGAAAGAAGCAAGCCTGACTCAGGAGAGGGCTTCCTGAAGCAATAGGCAGAGGATTTTCCTAGACATCAGAAGAAACATCAATCTTAGATGACAGCTCTGAACCCTCAATGACTCAGATAAAACATCTTGGGAAGTCAAACAGATGACCTTGATCTAGGTGCACCTTAGAATAACCCAGTAATTGAAAAATGAACAAGGTTGTATGCACATACAAGAACACTTATAGAGATTTGAGTCGGAGAAATAGAAAAGTATTAAAATCTTATATAATAAATGGTATTTGATATAATATACAAAGTTCAAATTAATTGGATGATAACATACAGTTCTTTGGCAGACATTTCTTAGCCCTGCAGTGAATAAAATCATTGGATATTCTTGTTTTTATGTATCTTGTTTTATATATCCAAACATATATTTCCTTTGTGCATTCTGTGAAAGATTCAGAACATTTTCTTATTTTTAAAATTTTTGCATGCATTTTAACTTATGACTGGTAGATATAACTCTCACTTAGATCATTAACATAAACCTCTTCCAGGTCTCTGTTTCCATACTTGGCCCCTTAAAACAATTCAAATGTTGCTTTTTAGAGACAGGGCCAACTTTTCCATTAGGCCCACTGGCAAAATGCTTAGGGTTCACATTACTTTTAAGGGCCCATGGAGATGGTTTAATTTCCCTTAAAATCAGAATTTTAAAAAATGAAATTTTAGGTCAAAGAGAATTTATTTAATATGCTCACCTTAACACCAATGCAGTCATAAAATATAAATTTTAATAATTTTTAAATTTGTAATTTTTTTTTAATGAAGGAAGATGCCCATAAAGGTAAAAGAGCCTAGGGCTCAAGAAAGACATAATGTAGTCCTGTTCAAATGGATTCTTTCTAAAATCAAAATCATATCTATGCCATTCTTCTGTTCTGAGGCCTTAAAGAGTTTTACTAGCTGGTACTGTACAGAGAAGACAAATACAGCACCTCCTGGAATCTGGCCCCTACCACACTTTCTTGCATCATCTTGCTTTATCATGACCCCATCCCAAGTTGTTCCTGGGTATTAGTTTTATTGATGTAGTCTCTATTCTATGTCTCTACGACATCCATCCTGCTCCTCTCTTAGATGTTAACCTCAAAAAATGGCACACACCTCTTTGTATATGCAGTTATCATCCAGATAATATGGAGAGGGTACTTATCAATCTTTCCAGTAAAAGATAAATTTTCTCTCTCCATGTTTACCAAAGTCCTGCCCCCATGCAAATTCCACAGAAAAATGTCATCTCCCCTAAGATTCCTCAGATTCCCTTCCATAACATAATCTTTATCTCCGTAGTGTTCTTTTTGCCTCCCTTCTCATGATCTCTTAGATTGCACAGTACCTAATAATCAATATAATTTAATATTAGTATACATTACTGTTCTCCTGCTATGAGAGTCAGAAGGGCATTTTCCCCTCTGGAGTGAAGCACTTAGGGATGCAGCGTATTCTTTTTCATCCGTTTCCTTATTTAACCCACCAAGGTGTCTTATTACATTTGCTCATTGAAAATCCTCAACATGTTCCTTATAGTTGACCACATCATAGATGGTATTTTCAGCCTTTTCATCCTCATTATCCACCTAAAGCTGTTTTACCGAATGGAGAGTCAGCTACTTTGTAGCAAGAACAATGCACTCTCATCTCTGATACTTCCTGCCTTCCATGTTTGGTGTATCAGCTCATCATGGGTAGATCACTGGACTGAGTCAACAGCCCATGTTTCTACTCTGGGTTTAGTCAGAAATTAGCGCAAGTCACCTCATATCTCACTTCATTCCTCCAGGTTTGTTTTCTCACCTGTAGATACAGGGGATGACTAATAACTATTCTCAGGAAACGTCTAGCTCTGGCGTTCTCCAGTTTGATGACCCACTGATGCTGGTCCTCCTATGATCAAATATGAATTAGGAAGTGCCAAGGGCCTCCAGGAGATACAGGATGGGGATATATTCCATATGACAGCTGAGGACTCTTTCCGCAGGCTGGCAGTGACGTGAGCCTTCAGGTACAGGCCACAAACCATGGAACTTCTCATCACTTAATAAAGCTCACCCCACCTCTCAGGGTTGCCTAGCTTTTCAGCTATTTTAACCTTTAGGCATCACATGGGTTCCTAATTTCCTTGGGTTCTGGGATCAGGGTATGAGGATACTAAATGAGATTTCTCCAAACAAAAGCAATAGTTTTCCCTCGCCAAAGACACACAAGGTCTTGATAAAAGTCATGCTCAGTACATGGAAATAACTACATAGGCCAGAGGAAGGGACTGTTAAAAGTCCTCTTTTTGCTTGCTTTAAATCTCTCTTTTCATTTGGATTTTACAGATTTTCTTTGTTCTCTTCCTTTTGTTCCATTAACACCAAAAGAGAGGCAGCTGGGGACCCCAGGGAATAAGATTTTGGAAGAATATTCTCAAGGAAGTTCCCAGATTAGAAATTTGTATGGTTAATCTTGTAGGGAATCTTGGAGTTCTCTGAGCTTGCCTTGTTTTTATTCACATTTTCAGGATGTTTGCTGTCAGCCCAACTTCACCAACTTAAGATAACTCAGTTTCCACCAGTATGCTTTCCTCATTTTTCAAAAAAAAAAAAAATAGCAGCCATCCATAGTCATGGGTATCCAAGACTATGACCCTGATTCATCCATTATCTTTATTCTTGCTCTCTTCAGAATAAAACAACATTGTGTGGCAGACAAGGCTGACCTGGAGTCACTAATAGCCTTAAATTGTGACCAAACCTTTACTCGAAGCCTCTTCAATGATTTTTTAACTTGAATACCAACTAGAAAATGATTATTTAACACCCACTGTAGGGTCAGAATTTTACCATGCATTTTACATTCATTATCTCACTTGAACACACAAAAACCCTACAGAATAACTGCTAATTGTGTCATTTCAAAGATGAGAAAGCTGAGGACCAGGAAAATGACCTCTCTGCAATCACCCAACCAGGAGGGGCAGGTATGGGCCATCAGTACCCCTGCTGTGATCCGGTAACATCCTCTTGTCAGGTGCCTCTATGCTTTATAATTACTTTTGCTGCTGGCCCCCACACCAGGCTATGAACCCCTTAAGTGTAGGATTGTATGTTTTCTTCTTTGCTCGCACAGAGGCTAACACGGTGCCTTTCATGGAACTGCTACTGTTTGTTTTAGTCTCCGTGTAGCCTCAGAAGGGAGAGACAGAGCTGCAGTAAGCAAAGACGGCTGCCTGTTTATATGCGCAGAGGTGGTATTGATGTCTGGGGGAGTACGTGGGTTTGGACTGACTGAGTGAAGCTACCCGGCATTTCCATAAAGGGAAGACTGCCCGGGCAAAGGCATCAGAGGACTGAAGGTATGTGACCTGACCACATCTGAACTGGCATGGCGCCATTAGCTGATACTGGAAGTAAGAAATGAGAAATTACTGACTGATGGGATTAGCCTGGGCTCAGAAGTACTGCCTCTGAATGTCTAGGTTCTGGTCTTGCAATTTCTCAAGCTCACGCAAGGGCAATGATTGGTCTCACCCACACACCTTCCACCCACACATTTTCACTAAAGGAGGGAAGCTTAGCTTTAAGGTGAGCTCCTTACCTTTGATATTCTGACGAGAAATGTACGTTGCTGTCTGCCAAACCTCCCCCACTGACCTGCCCTTATTCTTGGAAGGAAATAAGAAGGCAACAGAAGTTTAGGAGGGGGCTGGTTTCTGGCAGTCGCTCATTTAGAAAAGTCATTTCCAATCGCACTAGGTGCTTCGATTGCCCTATTTTCCTGAAATTAATTCTCAATTTTATGGGTACAATTTGTTTCCTTTAAGTCTCTAATTACGCTTTTAACATTCACTCTTTCAAACTCCAGCCATTAGTGACTTAATATGGTGTTACCAGGAGAGAGAGGGAGTTAGGAGTGTGGGTGGGAATTAGAAGAGCAGAAGTTGCACCTGTGCTTGGATTGGTTTGAAATTGACATCCCCTGGAGGAAAGGGAAAAGAAAAACCTGAAAAGTCACCAAAACAGACTGAAGCAGAGTCTGAAAATTAGTATTTAAGGTATTAGGCTGGGAAGGACTTGAGAGGTAATCGCAAAGTTCACTCTAAACTTACTGAACATGGGGTCTGATGTGGGATTTCAGACCAAATGAGCAGAATCAGAAAACACAGGTATCATCAGACAGCAAGACATGCACAAGTTACAAAATGCTAAGGCTGGAGCAGACCTTTTAAGGACATGAAAAATCTAAGGAAAGAGACAAGAAGTGGCTCAAAGACTCGACAAAAACTTTGAAAGTTGAATCACTGAATGGCTGGGAACAGCCTGGAGGCGGGGGTGGGGGGGAGATAGAAGATAAGCAATAAAGCAGAATTATCAAACCTTAAATGAATCCTCAATAAACATCGACTGAGCAGCCACAATGCTGCGGCTTAAAAGCAGAGGCGTACCAAACGGTCTCTGTGCCTCCTAACCTCCTGCCAAACACACAAACTACCCATTCGTGTGGACACAATCTGCATGGATCTAATGACAGTACGTGATTTAAACCCTTCAATGGCATAGGGTTCTAGGAATGAGATCAAGGCACAGATGCAGGCACGGATGGCTTCACGAGGTGTTCAAACAGGGAAACACAAGGCGTGCACTGCACTGTAGACTTGAGAGGAGGAAAAAAAAGACCTTGCCTTGAGGAAACTCACAGACTAAAGATGCCAGAGTTTGAGAAGACCAAAGGCCTGCCAGGAGGACCTTAGAAAGGAAGCACAGGAGAAGACCAGCCAGTCATGGGCATTCACTTTTTGAAGTCTAGGCAGCAAAAATGTAGAAACATCCTCTCTCTTATCAACAAAGTGAATGGCTGGGGCAGGCAGAAGAAGGGATGATCACCGTTGGTGGGTGAGAAGACAATCACCCATGAAGCCACAAGTTGTTTGGAACAGAAAAATTCCAAATCAAAAAAAATACAGCCTGTCGATGCTCAGAAAAGTCAAAAAACCAATGGATCATGAGACGTCCTCCTCAGAGGAGAGAAATTTACAGCTGGAGTAGAAGGATGATCAGGTATTAGAGAAACAGGAAAATGGAAACTCTCAGTAAGGAGAAAGACCTGAGAAAGAATAGAAAGTGAGTGAAAACTGTACATGGTGTGCAGATGATAGTGAAGACCACAGCTGACAGGTGATGGGCACAGCTGCAGTGAGGTGGTCAAAGCAGGCTGTGGGGAGCCTTGAATTCTATGTTAAATCTGGATAATACTAGATAATACTGAAGATTTCTAAGCAGGAATCTGACGCAAAGATGGTTTGTTGTAATCTTTCAACTTTTTGCCAATGATTTTGATACTGACTCCTCACCCTAAGAGCCTGATAATTTCCAGGGATGGGAGAGGTTAACAGCAGAAGAAACATTTTCCAGAGCTTGAGAGTCCTAACTGGTGTACGTTTTGGGAAATAAACATGCTGTACATCTTAGGAAAACATGGACCAATTTACTAGATAATGCTCTGACATCAGAATTCCATGTGTCACCCACCCAGCAATGCCTTCTGCACCCAAGTCTCTTAAAACCCTACATGTGCAGGAATGTAGCACCCTGGTTCTGTTGTACCAGCCACACAAATGTGTACCATCTTCATAAGTTTTCCCTTAAAATAGGCGTTCGATCTGCACAGGTGTGCCACCTACAAAGGTGTGTCCTCCATGTAGGCATACAATAGCTAGCTCATCTGTGGTATTAGTGAGAGATACATAGCTCCTCTCATTCCAGCATCTGTCTACATGGTCTCCAGGGAAGAAAAATATACAGAATTCTCTTCCCGAGCACTGTGACTGCCTCAGGTGAGGAGCCACACAGCCTCCCCTCTTTGGCAGCAAGCCCCATCTTCTTGACTCATCTTTCAAGTCTCAGGATGAAGGAATAAAATATTTCCCTCTAAATTCATCCTAAAGAAACTGCAGAAGTCAGTAACATGTAAACACACACAAAGAAACAAAACAGCCCAAAATTATTTTCATAGGTTTGTATCAATGGGTGCAAATTTAAGGAAAAGCCATTACATATCAAAATGGAGAATCATATAGCCATCTTACCTCTTACTTATCCTCTCTCACCTTGCATAGGAAACAAAGAGAACTCAAGATTCACACTCCCCCCCCAAAGAACTTCTTTACTTTGAAGATGAACTTGAGTATGACCTCAAAGAATTCAAAACTGACACCACGTTAGTCCTCTAATAAACCAGACTTGGAAATAACTGATCTCAAGGAACATTAAATCAAAACCAAAGTCTTATCTTTCTCCCAAAACAGGACAGTGGAGAATTGACTGTGATGTCCTGAAAAAATCGAAGGAGAAATAACATCAGACTAGTTTGTTCCAGAAAACAAGGCGACAAGAAATTGATGGCATTTCACCTGTGGTTTGACTAAAAATGATCCGTGGCTCAGAAACCATGTCACTTGGCTCCATTAAAATCCAGCACAGAGATAGAGGGAGAGACTAAGGAACATGGTGGCAACATTTCTGAGGTTATTTTCAAGTAGAATCTAAGGACATTCTGAAACCAATCACTAAAAGTTCTTTCAACAGGTAAAAGTTTTCCACCCAAACCACGCAGAGTTCTCAGTTCCTCTTCTCTCAGTTTCTCCTTCACAGATGTAGTAGAAGAGAGCAAATGAAGAAAAGATGGATGGTACAACATCTTTCTCATATCCTGCTCAGTAATATCTTTTATGAAGAAATGGAATGGGCTTGCCATCTGACCTCTTATCATGACCTTAAGGATGGCTAAAGTTAAACAGAGGAGCAGACGCCAATCTCTAAAGAACCAGGAGGGGCTCACCCATATGGACGATGACATCGTGTTCCCAAATAATTTTTACCAAAAAAGTAAAACAAAAAACCTACAGCACTAAGGTCTGTCTTGGATTTTCCTTCTGAAAAGAATCAGAACAGGGCCAAGGCTAGATCAGTTCTACGAGGTCACTCTCTTTCAGTTGAATGGTGACATGCTTTACTGAACCCCTACTTTTTTCGCAAAACCCACACTTGCTCATCTATGCTACAGCCTGTGAAACATGTTGTGCATATCAGTCATGTGACTCCTGGTAGAAAAAAAAAATACAGCCTGTGAACAACTTCAGGTGAGAGAAAAATCTATGCAGGAAAACATATCTGATACATAAAATCACAAAATACTAAACACCCTCATTTGCTTCATGAATATCCATTGTCAAACTAACAAAGACATAGTGAACACAGGCCAGCTTAACCCCAAACAGAACTTCCACCTAAAGGAATCAGTTTTCTGACCTAAACTTCCATCTGTCCAATCCAAGATGGTTTGTGATTAATCAAGTAAACAAGGAAAACTAAGATTCTTACTGATTCCTGAATGGAACATGAAATCATTCCATGAAGTAAGACAGTGAAATAAACTGTATCATGAGAACTCTGGGGACCACTATTATGTGAAGATGGAAAAGACAGGATTTCTACCTTTGAGGAGCTCACATTTTAATGGGAGAGACTAAACACACATATGTATTTCTCTTTTATGCATCTATTGTTCTAGATGTACCTATCTTCTGTGGCAAGAACTCTAACTGGTCTATGTGAATGATGCTATGTAAAGGCAAAGGAAAGAAAGTGAGTCCATTAAGAGGGGCCCAAAGATGATTTCTTGAATGAAGAGCCTTGAAGGATGAGTGGGAATAAGCCTGAGAAGAACCGGCAGGTGTTACCAGCAGTGAGGTGGCAGAAACCAAACAGGGAGATGGGGATGGCACCTTGTCTTGGGAAGTCCAACAGACAGTCTCTCATGGGTAAAAGCCAACAAAACTTTGTTAAGGAAAATATATCAGTCAAGATCTCCCAGAAAACAGAAAGTAAAGCAAATTTAGGAAAATCTCAGTGAAGTTTAACAAAGGATTTATTTATAAAGATGTGTGCAGGGTGTTGAGAAATGACAAGGGATGATACAAGCCTCCCAGACTAAAGGGGCAGTGTGGGGAGAATTAATGGGAGTCCTCAATCAGCAGAAGGCCTACTCTTTACTGCAAGCATAGAGGGAGGGAGGATACTCCTGGTCTCACTCTTGACCTCCCCCAGCTTCTACTGGTGCTCCCCACTGGCCAAAGCCAAGTGCATCCAGAGGCCAAGGAAGCCAGCTGATGCAGTCCTTCCCAGTCAGAATCCCTCCGTGCAAAGCAGGCTCGAGAAGGGTGAAGTGTAGATCTAGGTGACAATCTAAAATACCCAGCAGAGAGGAATATGCACTGGGGTCAGTCCAAGACAGGGAATCGCTATTAATAGTTTACCCCTTCCCTGAAGAAGCCTTTCCAGATCTCCTTACAATCAGCTACTACTTTTTGCCATCCAGAGAACTTTCTTTTCTTGACATCTAACCCTTACTTCATCATGACTTTATTTCATGGTTGGTTGGATGCCTATTTGACCCCATAAATGAGTTCTGAAATCTTCTAGGAAAAACACTGTATGTCTGAGTCAGCTTTGGATTTCCAGCTCTCAGCATGAGCATCGCCCACTTTTTGTTAAAACGAATATAAAAAATTATATCAACATCTGAGTAATTCCCCATATCAAGGAGCTATGCGAGGTATGAAAACCACCCGTACCTTCTTACCATTCTCAACATGCCCAGACAACCTGCTGTGCCGGCATGTTCATGCATCTGAAAAGGAGAGATTATCCTCCAAATGATACACAGGAGTAAAATGCAATACAATTATCCAGGAACCAATGGAAAAGTCAAACATATACAGTAATATAGATAATGACTGAAAAGCATCGTTCTTATTAAGTCAATAAGACCAATATTCAAAACCACTGAGAGACAACAAGAGTTTTCTGAGCCACTATTCTTCCTAAGATGCCAGTGATAAATACTTTCAGACCCATGGTCTCATTTGACAGTCAGAAGAACTCCATGGAGTAGGGGATTATTATCTGCATTTTATAGACAAGGAAACTAGAGCTGAGAAAGATTAAGATGTAAGATGTAAGTAGTGACAGACATAAACACAACTCTATTTCAGCTGAAGTCCCCTTCTCACCATGTAAGAGTGATTTTTTTTCTTTGATTTGAGATACAAACGTAAGCATGAATTTCTTACACATTTTACTATAAATCTATGAAACTGCAAGTCACTGGTTAGAGTTCATGGTAATGAGTTTTTAGGGGAAAGAGTGAAAGTCATTCTGGGAAGCCAGGAAATTTGTTTACTAGCTGAAGAAAAATATTAGAAAGCAAAAGAGACTGTGGCAGAAAAAAGTAAAAATTGTCATGATTTGTAGCTCTGGGTGCCAACATCATTAATTAATGCAGACTTAAAATCCTTTCAAGAATATGAGCTAAAGGCCTAGAACTACTGCTGGTGTAGATAGTAAATACAGATCAAATGGGTTTCATTTAAAATATGCTGGCTTCAGATAAGGTTAATTAGCAGAATGACAAAAACAGTCAATAAAATAGGAACAAATCTTATTCTTAAACGCTGGCAACAATTAGTGGAATTAATCGGAAATTGTTCCTCCTGCCCATTTGTATACAAAAACTTTATACTAGTTTCTGGTCGTGTCTTTTATTGTTATTATTTTCTTGTGTTGGAATAATACATATTTTGTTCTTTGTTGGCCAGAGGTGCTAATGGGAATAGCACCTGGATGTTACATGGATGCTGGATTCCCCCAGACCACAGAGGGGTAAGTATTCAGAGGATATGGCTGTAAAAAAAAAGATGATTGACAGTTAAAAAAAAATTTTTTTTCAGAGTTTTAACTATATTAAAACAGTAGTCTCTACCAGAGGCTCGAGAGGACTCTATAAAGTAAATACCTTGCAACAGAATTCATCTTCAGACTAAGTACCTACTGAAGAACACAGTAATAATATCTGTATAACGTAAGAGGTGGGGAACTTTTTCTCCAAGGTTTTGAAACTAATTCTTTAGTTTCAATGGCCTATAGATCCACATCAGGGAAAAATAGAAGGGGTAGAAGTGGTCAGGGAGTTGGGGAGGGGAATTTAGGGGAAAATGGAGAGAGAGGCTTTAGGGGGCAGACAGATAAAATAGGCCAAGAGGCCACTACAGTGGATAAAAACAGGTTTTTCCTCTTTAGAGCATTTTTTTCCAAAGCATGGTTATCTGCTTCTTTTGATGGCTCTCAATTTCCTGGTTATTTGTTGTTTTGATTATATATGGCTAGGTATCAAACTATCCCTGAACCTTCATAATAATTTTAATCACTCGCTCCAATTCTATAATCTGGGCAGAGCCCAGGAAGGGCAGCACCTCTCTTTCCTGGGGCATCAGCCAGAGAGTCGACTAGGGATGAAGACTCCACGTCTGGGATGACCTCACACTTGTGTCCAGAGGTTTGCTGGGCCTGTCTGCTGGGTGCTCAGCTGGCCTTGCTGGCTGAGCCTCAGTTCTCCACATGGCCTCTCTGTGTGGCCAGGTAGGGCTTCTCATCGCACTGTGGTCTCACAGCAGTTGAATGTGTTACATGGATGATGGGTTCCCCAGACCACACAGGGGAAAGTATCCAAGTGTCAAGGCTTAGGTCTGAAACAGGCATAGCATGATTTTTGCCATCTTAATCATTAGAGTATGTTGAGGGCCAGATTCAAGGAAAGAGGCCACACAACATCATGGATATCAGAGGATATGGCTATAAAAAAAAGATGATTGACTTCACCTGCCTATAAAAAAAGATAACTGACATTTGAAAAAAATTTTTTTTTCAAATTTTTAACTATACCAGAACAGTAGTCTCTACCAGAGGCTCGAAAGGACTCTAAAAAGTAAATACCTTGCAATAGAATTCATATTCAGACTAAGAACCTACTGAAGAACACAGTAATAATATCTGTATAATGAATGTAAGAGGTGGGGGACTTTTTCTCCAAGGTTTCAAAACTAATTCTTTATGATGGCCTATAGATCCACTTTGTTTCCCTACCTCAATACAATATTTACTTGGCTTATACACTCTCTTATGTGCTTACTCAGCAAAGTTGTACTGTTCCCCTGCTTTGGGGGCACGTGCTATGGAAGGCACGATGATGTATGTTAAAAGGAAGCCATGTGCTAAGACAGAGTCTACAAATATTGGTCTCATGTGGATTGAGTCTATCTGAGAAAAGCAGCTTAAAGAGAAATTCCCAGCTTTGCTTTCTCCTAGAACGAATAAGGCCTTCCAAGATTTGTATTATGGAGTTATGGGAAAAGAGAACTACTATAGTAGAGAGAACAAGCCATCTTAATTGAGTTTGTCACAGATTTTTCTGTTCACCTGGGATAGCTCACCACCACCACAACCCATAAGCTTCAGTTTCTTTATCTTTAATAATCTAGATATGAGGACTGAGATGGAATAAAAATAGGACCTAATAAGAGACATGAAGTATATCATATACTGTAAAGTATTGCACAGAAGTACTGTTTCATATATAAAGATCTATTTTCAAAGACTCCAGTTGTGTTTTGTTTCTGGAAAATGCTTTCCCTGATGATCTCACACATGGGGACTGCAGATCCCTACTGCTGTAACTCTCATTGCAGGTGTTTTTGAGTACTCCATATAAAGAAAATATTTTAGGATTGTTACAGTTGCTAAAGAAGTAGCCAGAATATAAATGGTAATTATAGGTGAGGAACACCACTTAAGAGACACTGAATGTGGAGTATAGTGTCTCCAGCCCACCTGACATTTTCAACAAGAAAACTCTTGCCAACAGTAATTACCTGAACCTCACCTAGTCATGCCTAAAGATGAGAATATGTCCCTTCAAACAAACAATGTTGAGTTCTCTCTAAAAATATCAGATCATGAAACATTGACTTTGCCTTGTGATTCACACTTTCTTAAACACCCTGGAGAATATACAAGAAGGATAAACTCTGTTCAGAGTTCCTGAGGAATTTATTACCAATTACCACTTCAAAATAGCCTATAATGCCACAGCAGGCTAGATGGGGCAGTGGAGGGGAGTTGATAGGAGCTATTACAGCTAGAGAAGGTACAGACAAATGCGAGCTGGGGCAGGAAGGAAAGATTGGGGACCAAACTTGAAGATGGGGACCAAACTCACTTTTAATATCCATTTCTGTATCCAAGCATTAACAAGTGGTTGACAGTAGTGTATGGACTTCAATAGGTTCTTGAGGATCAAGATGCTAAGAGAGACAGACAGACAGACAGAAAGAGATGCAAGAAGGTATTTCAGATGGAGGAAAAAGCTTGTGATTAGGATGACTGGAACAGATGTTCCCCACTAAGAACTTAGGAGATGAGGTTGGCTAGGTAAGGGAATGTCAGCTTTCAGAGCCTCTGAGTCCCGGCCCAGGATCCTAGGCTTTTCATCTGATAGGCAATGAGGAGCAATTATTTTATGCTTTTAAGTATAATATTCCATTTTGTTAAAAAATAATGGAGCGAAAATTTTCTGTAGTTACATTTCCAATATTGAGAGTTCAAAGTCTTGCAGAATTCTGATGTTAAGGAATAAAGAAAGTCCTTAAACACCGAGTAATTTTTCAATGATGAAATTGTCTCTGATTAGTCACGAGGATATTTCATTTCTGATTGTGTCTCCTTTCATCTATTTTTATTTTATGCATTTCTTAGATACCGAAAATCTACTCCTTTAAAACCCTAATAAGAGATCTCTTTTTGTGCTGATTTTTTCACTTTTGCACAAAAAGGTATTATGTTTGTAAAGATGCTACATAACAGGCACAGCGGCAAATGACACAAGGCCCCTGGAAAAGTGGTGGCCTTGTAGGAGAGTTTTTACTGTCTTCAAACAAATGCCTAGGGAGGCCTCCTTTAGGAACTTCAGTATGAGGGTAAACAGTCTGAGTCAGGTGAAAAACCTGAGCTAGGTGATCAAGAAAATAAAATACGCAAAGAGAATTATGTCTCATGCAAGGGTCTGTTTGGTTGTGAATTATGAAAATAAGGTGTGACTTTGATTTTTTTTTGCATATAGTATCAGAATCTAATCAGCTCTCCTAACCTATGGAGTGAGAAGTGCCTAGTGAACCCATACTTACCTATGCTTATGGATGCAGAAAGGTAGTCAAGCCAGCAGATAACCCGATGCTGGCAGAGCCTGGCTAAACATTCAGATAAACACAAAAGTCAGGTGAACAAGCAAGCCTGTGCAGCCCCCTGAGGTGCAGCTGAGCTAGCCATGCCTGCTCCTCTGGATTCAACAGGAATGCTCATTTTAAACCAGCCTAGCTCTGTACTTGGCAGATCTCCAACCCTTGCACACAGATTTAGAATCGTACCTGACATATCCTAAAATGATACTTTGATTTTTCACTCTCGAACCATGCAATTTTGCTTTCTAAAACTTCAGCTGAGAATGAATGCATTTAACATTTGGCTTTGGCAGGAAGAAAATGTTCCAGTGTAGAAATATGTCTCCCTGAACACAACTGTTGATTCAAAGTCTGTGTTTGCAATGAAAGAGAATGGGTATGTAACACATAGTAGGTATTTAGTGGCATTGTGACACTGAATTCCATGAGCTAAGCAGTCAGAACTCATAATTGCATATGTAATTTGGACAAGTTATAAATGAATTCAGTGGTGCTCAGAACAACAAGAGATGCGAGAAATGACTAGTAGTTCTGAGAAAAAAATAGACAATGAAGAAACTAGATGCCCTAGGGGATAATCCATAGAAAGAAGTATGCATCTCATCCTATTTTATCCCTTAGAAGTGCAATACCAGAGTACAGGATAACCACCTCCCCCCAGCCTCCCATAAAGAGAGACTGTAAATAGATGGTCCCAGGAATTTGTTCTAAAGACAGGACAGTTAAAAGAAATGGCACTATATTTGAGTTCTACTTCCAAATAGGACTTGCTGTGTGACATCAGGAAAATTGCTTCACTTTCCCAGGCCATGGTCTCATCAGCTAAAGAAAGGGGTTGAATTAAATGGACATAGGCAATGTTCTGGTTATATATAATGACCCAAGGGGTTATTTTCTCTCCCCAGTGCTCTACCATCATTTCAAAACTTCCCAGAAAGGAAATTTTGCTTCCAAGTAGGCATTTTTATAAGCTGTAATACTGGAATTATCAAACATGAGATAGACAAATATCAAACCTGAACTCCTGGGAAGATGAAGGTCCAATTAGGAAGCCTGATACAGGTTATTTGTCAGAGGGAGGCACTGAAATGGCCAAATGCACAGCTGCAAAGAAAATGAGGGAGTCAGCCTGCAAAGAGCCACAGATACTAACTCAGCCATTTGTTTATTGACAGGACTCTGTGTCAGACACCATTCTAGATGGGTGGATCTGAAAGTGAACAAAACAGAAAAAGCCCCTGTGCTCCTGGTGACCAATTCTAGTGAGGAGAGATAGACAATCAACAAAAAAAGTAAACAGTATGTTAGGCAGGATTAAACACCAAGAAGAGAAATTAAGCAGCCTAATGGGAGAATAATGTGTATATGAGGAACGCTACAGAAGATAGACTATTGGGCATAGGCCTTTCTAAGGAGGTGTTATTAGAGCAGAAATCTGCAGGAAATGAATAAGCAGACATGTGGATAACTCAGAGAAAATCATTCCAGCCTGGAGTATCAGAGAGGGCAAAGTAAGCCGTAAGGCTTCAATGTGCTTGGTGAGTTGGAGGAAACGTTAAGGAGGCCAATGTGGCTCTGGGAGGACAGGGAGTCAACAAAAGGAGAAAGGTTGACAGAACAGGTGGCCAGTGCATGCAGGACAATGTAGGGGCTTCTGCTGGTAGGGGTACGGCTTATCTTCCAAGCCAAGTAGGAAACCATTAGAAGACACTGAGTAGACTAGTAACATGTTCTAACTTAAGCTTTTAGAAAATATTTCTGGATGTGAACGGATTATAGAGAATGGATTTCATGGAAGTGTAAAAAGATCGGTTTAGGAGGTTTTTGCAATATGCTAATAAGCCAGAGATGGCAGTGGTTTAGGCTTGGCTGGTAGTGAGGGAGTTGGGAACAGGTAAGTCATGTGTGCATTCATTTTATAGCTGACAGGATTTGCTGATGGGTTGATATGATACCCCAAAGTGTAAAGTGTTCTCTGTGTGTAGGTCCACAAGATGAATTCTTGGCAGAGGGAGACAGAAGTACAAGTGAAATCCCAGGAAATTTGACCCCGCCAGGACTTGGGACAATGACACGACCAAGGTGTCTGGCTGAGAGTAAAGGGAGGCAGGCATATCTGAGGAGTCTAACTTAACATCCTTCAGTGCATATAGATCTCAAAGGGGGGTGAGTCACAAGGCAATTCCGTACCACGCTGTGTGTGGTGGTTGATCAGCCTTTATCTCCTTGTAGTTACGAAGTCAGACATAAAGCCACCGTATGTAGGGTAAAAAAGGCACCATGGCCATATGATGACAAATTTGAAGTAAGAAAAATGCAGCTTCACCCAGGTGGAGTCTGGTGAACAAGAAAATCTGATTGGGAACTCAGACACTTGGAGTTCAAACAGAGGCAATCTAAACGGAAATCACAAGCTTGACTTTATAGTTGGTGCTTTGACTGTCAGTAGCACTCAGATAATTGGCAGTAGCAGCATCTCACCACAGTTTTCCTTTCAGAATATGCCAGAATCTGAAGTGCTTGTTGTAACCATATCACAAGGGATATGCAGTGAGCTTTGACAACTCCAGTCACGGTTTTGTGTCCGTGAGTTATGTGTCTCCTGTAATGAAACGTGGTACTGTCCATGGTGACTGTAAGTATAATCTACCCCAGAAAACTTTGTGTCATGCATGTACACACACACACACTCAGTCTTACTCATTGTTATGCAAATTTGATTGATTCTGATGTTTTAATATACTATATATATTTATGGGGTATGGAGAGGGACTTGGTAATATAGGTGAAGTAACCACAATGTTGCTCATGTGAAACCTTCATAATAAGGGTTTAAAGATATACCATATTGAAATCCCATATATGAAAACATGGGATTAAAGATGCAAAAGGAGGATCTAGATAAGAAACTGTGAAAACTTGTTTACAAAATTTAGTTGTAAAAGACATGGAAGAAAAAGGATGATAATCTGAGAAGAAAAGAGGCTTGAGTGAAGGATTATGTGTGTGTGGGACCATTTTTTTTTCACAATGATACCTTAATAAAAAAAAATAAGGAAAAATATACTATATATATATATATATATATATATATATATATATATATATATATATACTTTTTTTTTTTAAACATTGAGTCTATTGGGAATAAATTCAGTTGTAAGTTCCTTGCCTCTTGCAAAGTATTTAATGCCATGCTAAGGGTTGCCTCACTTCAAAATGTCCAATTATCCATGATATTTTCTTAGATTAATAATAATTAATTGACAGCACATTGTTTGTTAATCCATGCATAAGACTTTTCAAAAAGAATTTGACATTTAAGAGATGAGCCCAACAATGAAATGTCAGAACGAGATATGGGACGTGGGAGCAAGCAGCAGTTCCCATCTTTCCCCATCACCTCTTATGCATATCGTTTTCCGGCTATTCCCCCAGTCCCTTGAATTTCCTGTTTTACTCAATCCAAACAGGTAAACTCAAAAGGGAGACAAATCTCCAGCCAGGCTGGTAGGGGTTTAAGGGCGGCTGGATTTTCGCAGCACTAGACCAGTTGGTAGCTCACAGGGTCTGCCCTAATGAGCGTGAGAGAACACTCATGCTCAGACACTTCTCCTGACGTCCAATTCTGAGCCTGAGATTTCAGCATTATGGACGTATCCCCTTGTGTTGTGGATTGTCTCTCTGGACTTTTAAATTCCATGTTTCCCCAGAAAGGTCCGCACCCTGAGTCCATCTGAACAGGTTCACTGGAGGCTGCCCTCCGTGACCAGCAGAGAAAAGCACCGGCAGTGAGGGAGGACGGGGGGCTTGCTGCTATGGGAAGGTTTGAAATGGACCCAGATAGGGCACACCCTGGGAGGGAAAGATTCCGCAAGGACACCTTTCCATCTTACTTAAAACTTGGCCTTTCCCAAAAGAAAGGGGGCATTACGATTAACATGCATAGTGTGTGTTGGGGAAACGGGGAGGGCTGTGCAACACAGAGAAGACAAGTAGTGATTTTACAGCATCTTACTATGTTGATGGACAGTGACTGAATGGGTATGTGGGGGGGACTTGGTGAAGGGGGGAGCCTAGTAAACATAATGTCCTTCATGTAATTGTACATTAATGATACCAAAATGAAACTAATAAAAAAAAAACTTGGCCTTTCCCAATAACTGAGGACTGAGGGCTGAAACAGGAGAAAAACAGGGAACTGGACACTAGCTTTGGCAAGATGAGGGCAGTCTGACCTTGTACCATACATCGACGGGAATGAAAGGCCAACTGGAGTGGGATGACGTGAGAATGGGACACTCCATGCTCGTAATAAAATGACAGAACTGGGGAGCAGAAGCAGCAGAGACCTTGGGTCTGTCTTTGGTTGCAGTTGCCCAGCTTGCCTGCGATCTTTGCACTACACAACTACCTGAATTCAGAAGGACCCAAGTACTTTGAATGAATACTGCTCCTAGGGAATTCACTGAAAACGTGGGATTAAAGATGCAAAAGGAGGATCTAGATAAGAAATTGTGAAAACTTGTTTACAAAATTTAGTTGTAAAAGATGTGGAAGTAAAAGGATGATAATCTGAGAAGAAAAGAGGCTTGAGTGAAGGATTATGTGTGCGTGGGACCATTTTTTTTCCCAATAATAGCTAACATTTATTAATGTTTTTTACATTGCAGGGATACACTTATGTTTTTCTACATATATTCACTCCTTTAAGACTCAAAATAGCCGTATGAGGAAGGCATTATTATCCTCTATTTACAGAAGAGAAAATGAAGCAGAGATAGAGATTTGTCAACTTGGTTAAGGTCCCGAAGAAAGTAAATGGAAACATCAACATTTTATCCCAGGTGGTCTGGCTCCAAAGTCTATGCGATTAACCATGATGGTTTACTGGTTCTCTAAGAAATTATTAAGTCTCCAAGATGTGCATATTCCCTGCCTTAGCACCATAGCAATATACTGTTATTTACTTGCTTACATCTCTATGTCTTTATTTTTCTAGGCTGCATAATTCCTAAAAGCAGTAACTCAATTTCCTTTGTCTTTTCAAGAACTTGAACAGTACCTGGTATAACAACAACAATGCTGGATATTTGTCTAGGATTGACAATATGCCCGACAATACAGAAGTGTTTTGTTCAATTTGTGGGGGTTTAGTTTTTTTGTGTTTTTTGTGGGGGGGGGGAGGGGAGGCAAGCAGGAAGAGTTATTGGGAGGCAGGACAGGAGAGAGGGAAGAAAAGGGAAGAAAAGAAAGATAGGTAGGTTGATTCTAACTGGAGAGGCAATCTGCCACGAAGAAAAACAGAGGGTAAAGAGCCAGTAGAGGAGCAGGTATTTTATGAGAACATGAACTGGATTTTATTTTTGCTCGGCTCAATGTTTCTAAAATTCAGTCTAAGGTTTAATGTAAATCTGTTTGAAAGAAGTTGCTAAATTTTAACTGGGAATACTTCCTTGTGCTAAATAATCTTTATAGCATTCTAAATTATAGCCAAGTAGCAATATCATTACAGGGCTGTTTAGCCACAGCAGTTTCTGTGGAAAGCCGGGAGAAGGTGATGATGCATATCAAAATATATAATAAAGAACTTTTAAAAATTATAAGTATCTTTATTTACTCAAAATACTTTTTATTTGGCCATTTTAATGCATTCAAGATTAAAGGAGAGAATGAAACTAACCAGTGGGAACTGCAAAATGTCTGTGAAATGATAATAATAATTTATTTTTTTTTTTTTACTCTTGCAGTACTTTCCAGGAGAGAAGGTCAAAGCACTTTACAACCATTAGCACATTCAGCCTCACAGAAGCCTGTGGGATACGTAGGTGGTAAGCAGTTTGAGTTCATTTTGTGGGAAAAGAAAATGGAGACGTGTGTTAAGTGGAAATACTCAGAGACTGACATGTAAGTCAGAGCGGCACTCGGGTGCCCTGAGTTACCTGGGCATCACCCACGCTGGGATACCCGCTGTACACGATGGGCTTGTGAAGACAGCCTGTGGCCCTGAAGTGCAGCTGTGCCTCCCCCTTGCAACGTAGCATCCAGAGTTCCTGTCACGTAGCACCCAGAGAAAATGTGGGTACACTGACGGATGGGGGTGAGGTGTCGGCTCTCACTCACTGCCCCACCCACAGCATATCCTGGAGAGATAATACAGCCTCAGCCTGAATGCTTGTATTCACAAGAAGCTCACACTTGCGTGGTTGCCCCTTCTACACTGACCTGCTCCAAGTAGAAGGATGAGGGCATAGAATCTATTAAGGGCTTGTTGACTGAGGGAAATTGGGTAGAACTGAGGAACCAACGCAACTTCCATAATTCATGAGTTCTCAACTCTCTGGCACTAAATATACTCATCCACAGAGCAGTCATTCAACTTATTGCTGTCAAACCACTTTTCCTCTAGGGGTTGCGTATAAGGACAAAGACAGTGAGACCAGGAATGAGACCATGCTCTTGACATTCCCTCCCCCCAGCCAGAACCACTCCAGACCACCCAATGTTCTCGCCTGTCTGTTGAAGACTCCTATTCCACTAAGGCATTCCAGCCCAGCCTATGAATGCTTCAGAGGTCCTTTAGCCCACTTCCAGTTCTTTACAGGTGCAAGACTTGTGAGAGTTTCATAATAAAGTCAGAAAATTAATCGTCTCTGTGTGACAGAAACATAGCAGGCCCAAACTCATGGACTGTTTTAACTGAAATCACACTGGAATGACTCCCATATTTTAAGAGATGTTGGAGCTCAGCCTGAGACCTAGGATACATCTGGACATCAAGGTCCACTCCTTTGTAGAGTTACTAGAGAGCAAATACCTATTCGTGTGTCCCCTTGGCACCACTATGTACAAACATGAGGCAGGAATGGTGAGGAGTGCATTTCTATGGTCCTTAGAGATGGAAATATCAGCCCGCAAGAACTGGGTAACAGTCTACCCACATATAGGAACAGTTGTGAGGCAGGTGCATGCAGTATCTAAGGACACTGCTGAAAGGCAGGCATGGGGCTCAGAGAGGGAAGGATCCCCAAAGGAGATGGGAATTGAGCACATTCTTCAACAATGGGCAGATGTATAGTTGTGGAAAAGAAGCCAGGATATCTTGTGTTTTTGTTTTATGATGTATCCTCATCACCAAGAATAGAGTATTTGTTTAATAAGTGAGTAAGTGAAGGTATCCCATGGAAAGAGTCTTCAGGCATAAAGTGAAAACTGGAAGATGCTCTCACTTTTCAGAGAGAAGATTAGTATCTCAAAGTCTATGATGTATCAAATGCTGCTTATATCTGCAGTGATGATAGGGAATAAAAGAACAAAAAGTAAAGAGTTTAAAAAGATCACACCATGACTTATTTCTACCTAGAAAAGATAGGCATGCAATAACCACCATATGAATGCTACTGACTTGACTGAATTAGCGCTCTGCAAAGCCTACTGCCTTAAATTTAGCTCTGGGGTGCCATGCTGACAAGCTGTCTGGCTCCTTTGTAAGCCACCCAGAATCAGAATGGAGTAGGAGCACATCAGTCTGAATCAGGGCCTGGCTCTGAACAGCTTGGAATGCCAAGCGTGTATTCTGGACTTCATGCCTGTGCCTGGTCACATCCCTGTCTCATGACAGAGAGCAGATGCGCAAATGCGCTGCTATTTGCTGGTGAGAAGTGCCATCTGCATATTGCAAGAGACTGCTTAGCATTGTGCTAAACGGGATCACAATGGGGAGAACTGATCTATTACAGACCTGATGTAGGTTTCCTTCACTTCTGACTCTGCAGAAGGAATGCCCCAACACAGACAAGAGTGTCCCGCTGGTGCAGAAAAAAATTTCCCCAACTAATATCTCCTATCCCCTAATAAAACCTCCTCTAATCTTAGACTGTATCAAGACCCAGGTCCTGATTATTTTGGAAATAACACTAACTTTAAGTAATACTGTTGCATTATTTGTTCATTCCTTTTCTACTGAGGTATAGTTTATATATAGCAAAATATAAAATCCTAATTTCTGATGCGTGCAACAACATGGATAAACCTTAAAGATATTATGCTGAGCAAAAGTCATCAGTCACAAAACAGCATATAGAGAAAAACCATTTATGTGAAATAAAGTTCAAGAAGTAGAAAAACTGATTTACAGTGGTATTTGTTTCTAACTGAGGTTATCTAAACTTTCTCCTTGAAGATGCCAGTGACTGGTTATTTGGTTTAATTTGCACTGGAATTGTTCCTTCCTCTGTGAATACTTGACATAACCTCTGAAATTTCTCTATGAAGTAGTAAGGAAGAAGACGGATGGTGCTCAAGGATGACCTTTAGGTTCTTCCACTCCTTTTCTCATGTCAAAAGACACAAAATCAAGGGATTCTATAATAGGACTAGCCCACTGTAACATCTTGTACAAAGGCCACATTGCACAGATGGGAATGGTAAGGATAAACAGAGGGTCACAGTGGCAAAGCCTCCACCCAAATCCACATCTCGCGACTCATTATTCACATCAGCTCATGAAAGCCCAAGAAAGCATCTCTATACACGGGTGCGGTGCACACAAAAGTTTCAGTTGATTTCAAAGTCTGTACCTACTGGCTCACACAACAGTTTAACGAGTTTAAGGGTTCAGAAAGGTATAAGAAATATCTAGTTTCTTTATCTGGATTTACTAAGAATCCCACTACCATAATCAAAAGGGATTTTAAAATGTGTGGCTTACGAACACTGAGGTAGATAGACTCAAAACTGAATTCTCATATAATTTGGGTATTCCTGATTACAGGGATATGTGGTTCCTGTAACTCAGGTTTAAAGCCAAATAAAATGGGGAAGATATTTATCCAGAGTGCAAAGTCAATTTGATAGTTACAGCATGGGAATTTATTGATACCAAGTACAATTTCAGCTAGCACATTCATTTTTTTTTTTGGATTTTATTTCAGAGTAAACATAAACCTTCAGACCATCCGCTTAAGTAACATGTTCCCAGCTCCACCATAAAGCCTCTTCTCTGCCCCCAGCCACGCCTCTGGCTGATGAACGTTGGCATGCACATCATCCGGACTCTCTTAAAACTGATCTCATGCTGTCACGTGTCAGCAGGTAATTCTTAAGTTTTCAGTACCTATTTACTTTTTTTCTTTACTAAGGTATCAAGGTATCAGTGATACACAATCTTATGAAGGTTTCAAATGAACAACATTGTGGTTTCAACATTCACCCATATTATCAAGTTCCCCCCACCCCGCCCCCATTGCAGTCACTTCCATCAGCATAGTAAGATGCTGTAGAGTCATTACTTGTCTTCTCCATGCTGTACTGCCTTCCCAGTGAACTACCGATACAGTGATTGTTAATTACAGTGCCTCTTAATCCCCTTCTCCCTCCCTCCCCAGCCACCTTCCCCCACCTGTTCCCTTTGGTAACCGCCAGTCCCTTCTTGGAGTCTGTGAGTCTGCTGTTGTTTTGTTCCTTCAGTTTTGCTTTGTTGTTATACTCCACACATGAGTGAAGTTATTTGGTACTCATCTTTCTGTGCCTGGCATATTTCACTGAGCAAAATACCCTCTTGTTCCATCCATGTTGTTGCAAATGGAGGGTTTTCTTTTCTTTTTATGGCTGAATAATATTCCATTGTGTATATGTACCACATCTTCTTTAAGTAACTATTTACTTTTATGAGTCCTATCTCAACCCTGAAGTATTTAGGGCAGGAACCAAGTCTTATATAACATTTTAAGCCTCGGTTTCTTTATCCATAAAATGATGATAATATCAGTATCTTAGGGTTGTGGTAAGGATCATATGCATGGATTGCTAAACATTTGTCACAGTGCCTAATATATTCAATTTCAGTAAATGGGAGCTATCATTATTATCGTGGTCACCAACATGAGTATTGCTCTCATCACATTCCTAAAAGCACATAAAAAGGAGATTTGAACCCATAGAAGATGAAGGAATGTTTAATGCTTCCAGGGTATCTGACCCAACTCAATACCCGAGGCACAGAACACCCTGAGAGGTGCTTAGCCAGCCTCTGCCTGAAATCTTATAGTGACAAGACGCTCATCATTCCCAAGGTAGCCCCTTCCAACCCTGATGCTCTCCACCCAGAAGGAGCCCATCTCCATGCTTACATTTGCATCTTTGAGTTAAGAAACACTTCTTGCATGAGTCAATAGTTTCTCCTCATCAAGCTCTACAGAGGTGACTGATGAAGGCTCCCAGGCTCCCCAGAGTCTGAAATATGCTTGATACCAAATAAATGCTGTGCTGAGTTGGCAATGCCACTGCTTAGTCCTGGTCCTTGTTCAAGTGGCCCTTTTGGCTCCCATTTCTTGCCCTGCCTGCCACACATTCTGCATCCTTTCCTCTGAGCCTAGAAGTCTGGTAGAGGGCCAGAAATCCTGGCTTTGCCAGCCCCTGCAGCCACAAAAAAACAAGTATGATTCCACTCTAGTGGGCCTTGTCACAGAAGAAAGAGTGGCACCCACTTTCCTACTGGGATATAAATGGGAGTTATTTTTATATATAGTTATATACATAGATTATACCAACTCATTTTGTTTGCAACAAAACTGAAATACTGCTAATAATTATTTTTATCACCAACTCTGATCTTCTCTGGCTCATGGCTTAGTGAATATATATATTTTTCAAAAATCAATATTTAATAAAGTTATCAGTGTTTGTGTCCTAAATTGAACCCCTCCTGCTGCCCCTGCATGCACACACACACACACACACACACACACTCTCTCTCTCTCTCTCTCATTTTCTTTTTTGAGAAACTGAAGATATTGCTCTTTATGCTCCCTGCTCACAACTCTTTACTTCAAAGAAGAATGTTTCCTTAAAGTAGTTGTCTCACCAAATTCTAAGCATTTTAAGGGTCTAAAGATTTTAGCCACTCCCATATTCCTGCAGCAAGGATGGCAAAATGTTTTGCTCTGGCACATACGTGACGTATCAGGCCTGCTAGTCTGTGTCGTGTGCTGCTGTAAGCAGTCCACTGTCCCTACCAGGTCTCCTGGCCTCCGTGCCAGTCACAAAGCAAAGATCAGAAATATGACTCGTTACAGAGTCCCTGCTACTTCTCACACTATCCATTATTATTGACCACCAGAAATTCTTATAAAATAAATCCCAACTCACAAGTCTCTTTCAAGAAACAGCAAGAAATATGTAAAGAAACAGGATAAATAATCACTTTATTTAGTGGTTGTCAAGTCCCCAGGGAAGATATAGAATTCTCCAAATTATTTAACAATTTTCCAAAATTATCATGATTTCCCCAGTTTTATCGATGACCTTTATCACATGGAAGGTATTCCAAGGCAAATAATAGTGATGAAAATAATAACTAGATGATAATAGCTAATGTGTTCCACATGCTGACTGTACATTTGATGTTAGTTAAGCACTTTAAAAGAATTATCTCCCTTATCACAAAAATACCTAAGGAGATATATTATCAGCACCATTTTGAAGATGAGGAAATAAATGCTATAAGAAATCATTTTTCAAAATCAGTCCTAGTTAGATGATGAATTAGGATGAGGAGCCGGATGACGTTACTAGCTTTTTAACATGGAAAGACCTAATGTGTGAGTCCTAAGCTTTCTTTGCCAGTGACCACCTGGCCTCACACCCCTGATCAAACTCTGATGTTGCCACTGCGATGGTGACAAGAAGCACAGAAAAATGAACCCAGCACATGACAACCAATTCTTCTTAAGGCGAGCTATGTAACGGAACTAAGCGTTCATTCCAGGTCACCCTGTTCTGTACCCTATTCTGATTCTGTTACACACTCAAGATTTCAAGTCCATGTAACCCTAGTAGCCCAGAGAGGATCATATGAAAAGGTAAATGGCATTTAGTATACGATTATGTGAAAGGAAATCATTCATCTCTACCAATATTTCAATATAGAGCCTTTTATAGTCAAGCCACCTATGCTGCCATCGCACTCTGTCATTTACTGTGTGACTTTAAAGTTATTTGAACTCCGCTAGTTTAATTTTCATCATCTATAAAACGTGGATAACAATGGTAACTATCTCACTGGGAACTCACAAGTTTCAAGTTAAGCAATGTATTTGGAGCACTTAAGAATGATTGGCACATAATAAATGCTCAATAAATAGTGAAATATTTCTGACTGTAATCTACCATCATCAAAGCATAAGATATTTTCTGCTTTAGACAGTTTACTCACAGATATCTAGTTTCCATGAAATTAGAAAAGTGCCCTCAAGATCAACAAATCATCATATGTATCCAGTAAAGAAATTTCCTCTTAAATTTCACAGGTGACTGTGAAATCCTCATTCACAAGATTTTCTGAAGGAAAAATAAGCATTAAATTCAACTTGAGGTCTTGAATTGTTTGTTTACTACCTAACTGAACATAGATATTTTCCTCCATATTCTGGTCTACATGTGGCCATTTTTTCTCATCTATTTCCTTTAATTTCATTTGAGAACTTAGGGGAAACTTTGAGCTATTTAAAATCCCATCATACTATTCCTCAAAAATGACTGCAATTTCCATTTAAAATAGTTTTAATATATAAACAAGTGTTTGGAGATCCTATAAAATTTCAAGTTTTAAGAACCATTTTAAAGTGTGTAGGACAAGCATAACCTATTTTTACAGGCAGTGTAATTTAAGAAGCAAAGCTTGATGTGAAAACTACCTTGTGTCTGCCATGTAAGAGCTGTGTAAACTAGAAGGAAACACTCAGAGAACCTCAGGTTCACATGGAAATCAGAGGCCATCCTATGTCCTTCAGGACGGTGTGGTCAAGATCGTGTGTGGCCGTGTGTAGAGCACTCGGGAGATGGGAGGTGGTTGCGAGGCCGTCAGCAGTTCCACGGAAGTGACTTCTGGCCATTTTGCCTGAAAGAAAAAGCATACCAGAAATCGTGCCCTTGGGGTAAGATTCGTTTTTATTAGTTTTACCTTTAAAAGGAAAAACTGCTTCTCAAAAAACATTTTCCCCAAATTGTAGCCATCTTAAGGTAAAAGTTGAGGCCCACCTACCAGGAAACAGAACAGTAAAACCTCTAAGTTCTGTCACCATTAAACATCTTTTGATTTTATCCTATATATTGTATATGTTTTCTTGGATTTTAGTTATCTCTGCAACAAAACTGCTCATCATGTTTTTTGCCCTTTCTGAGCCCAAACTAAACACCTTACATAAGAAAAAGGGAAAGAATTAATGTTTACTGGAAACCTAATATGTGCCATACCTATTTGCTTGCTTGCTTATTAATATCTATTTACATGTACAGTATCTAAGCATCTCTGTCCAGACGTGCTATTACACATTTTACAGGTAAGGAAAATGAGGCTCAGAACCTCACTCATGGTCACGCAACCAATAAATGTCTAGGGTGATTATGAGTGCTACATACTTTTCATTAATTGACCCTTTTATCACTACAAAAGGTTCCTCTTAATCTTAGCAATACTCTTTACCGTAAGGTTTATTTTATTAATATTAGCCTAGCCACTCCAGCCTTCTTGTTTATCGAGCATATTGTTTTCATCCAACTACTTAAAAACTATCTGTGCCTTTGTATCTAAAATGTCTCTCTTGTTGACAGCATTTTAGTCAGGTCTTACGTTTTCATCCATTCGGATAATCTCTGCCCTGTAGTTGGAGCATTTACCCCATTAATACCTCATGTGATTACTGACACCAATGAACTCAAAGTTACTGTTGTATTATTTGCTTTTGTTTCCCTGTAATTTTTGTTCCTCTGGTTTTCCTTTCCTGCCATTTATTTTAATTATTTGGTATCTTTTATAATACCATTTTAATTTATCTATTGGCTTTTTAATCTGTACTTCTCTGCTTTTTAAAGTTGCCCTACAGATTAAAATATGCATCCTTCATCTTTTAAAGTATAGAGTTAATATTGTATTACTTCACTTATAAATGCAGAAAACTTGAACCTTAAGTCTATTTATTCCCCATATGTGAGAATTGTCATAGTTATTACATGTACACACATTATCAACTCCAGAAGATAATGTTACCATTCTTCCTTTAAACAGACGTAAGTATTTTACAGAAAAAATTATGCTAAAACTTGGGTGGTACAAGTAAGCTAGAGAGAAAGAGATGGAGGCAAGAGATGTTTAGTAGCTTGTATCTTACAGATGATCTGTACCTAAAGTGAAGCCAGGCTTCACTTGTACTAGACACACAGTCTAGTACTGAATGTTTTTGGATTCCAGGATAGTGAAGAAGGGAGATACAAGGAAAACCTGTGAGTGTGGCATCATGGAAATCAAGAGCAAAAGAAAGAACACTTAGAGGGAAAGGGCATGTTGGTAGAACCAAATACCCCCCAAGCTAATCTAGTAGGTTAAGGACTAAACATTCTCACTGAATTTAGTATCATGGGGGTCAATGGTAACCTAAGCAAAAAATATTTTCTGCAGAGAGACAGAAGTAGGGGCCAGATTGGAGTGGGCTAGTGAATGAGTGGAAGTTTATCATATATGAAGTTTGAAAGTTAACAGTTCCTTAGAGGATTAACTGTGAGGAGGGGAGATAATAAAGATATCTGAAAAGTGAAGATGGCATTTGAGAGACCATATATTATACCAAAATAATTATTGTTCATTTGTTAAAGACAGGGTGAACTTCAACGTTTCAATCATGATGGGGAAGAGGAGAGTTGGGAGAGACAAAGATAAAAGAGCAAAGTCATAAGGGAGTGGGAATCCTGCCACAGGCAGAGGTTGATCTTACACAGGAAGAAGGACCCCGTCCTGGTTATGACGAGGAAAACAAGAGTGGAGGTGGAGGGGGTGGAGGGCAGGCAGCAAAAGGTGAGAGAATCCTCACCTGAATTTACCTTTCTTTGTATGAAGCAAGGTCATTTGTTGAGAGTGAAGGGAGGAGGAGGTGAAACTGTAGGTTTGGAAGAAGTTAAAAAGGGTATAAAACATCAGTGTAGTGAAAGGAGATTAGAAAAATGTAGTAGAAGAGCTGGTGAGAAGTACACAGGGCCACCTGGGGATGGAGATCACAGATGGATAGTGGAACCAATCAGCCTGCTAATAAACGCATGTATCCTTTGAATTCTAATTCTATCCAGAATATAATTAAGTTCCTTCTTTGTTCCAGGAATTATAAGGATACAGTGATAATTCAGGTATATACCCTGTCCTTAAGGAGCTATCAAAAATAGAATGTATGCATAAAAAGTTGTAAGTGAAGGAAGTACATAAAATAGGAATATGAGTACAGAAGTGGTATCCTGTCAGTTTGGAGAAGCTTAAAGGGTCTGGTTTTACTTTTATGGGTAGAGCACCAAGCTGTGAATTGATTTCTAGGACCACCACATTGCTGATTAAACATGCACCAGGAGATGAATCCCTTTCTACTCTTACCAAAATTCTCCTACATGGAACCAAAGTCTTCAGAGAGCAAAGATTAAGCCAGCTTGTGCAATACCAGGTGCTGGCTGAGGAGGACTGGGAATCCGAAAGCCAGAGCCCACCTTTCTTCATTTCAGGAGATAAAGGCTACCCACTGCCATACAGACAACGCCCATGAGGGCAAAGGAAGGTGAACAGGCTGCTCCAGTGGCAGAAAAAGGGAGGAAGAAGTGAAGACACTGGAAAAATGAAACAATCTAATTAAGAAAACTGTTCTTTAAACTCCCTCACAAACAACTTCTGGAAAGTCTGTAGTGTACCTACAAAGAGCGTGGGATACAAACAATGCTACTGAAGAGTCTGACCCTTCTCAGCAATAGAACACTGACATCTCACTCTTCCAAACGTTCCTAGCATTTTCTCACTGCCACTCTTTCAACACTGATCCCGCATTAGGGTCTAAACTGTAATTGGGTTCTTTCCTCACTTCTAGACTATAAGCTAGTCTTTCCTTCCTCCCTGAAGGAAAGATCCGGGTCCCCCTCACTTTTCTATCTTCCTGTAACATGAACCCAGAGTAAATGCCCATCGCACCTAAAATGCAAGACCAATAAATCGGTTGGTAGCATGTAGATAATATAAAGTTAAGGATTTCTGCCACAGATCCTAAACTGGTCTCCAGACAAAGACCAAAGTATCCTACAAATACAACCCCCACCCCAATTTTCTTTACCTACAACAATATGAACTCTATCTAAACTATAACATCTATTTTGAAAGTTATTTCCCCTTTGCTGGTCGCTCTGTGACATCACATGCCCGCCAGGTTAAGCTACGCACCGACAATGGCTTATAAACAGTACTTGATTTCATTGTCAGCTCTGAGCCAGTCCTGGGAGGTGTGGCTACCAAGTGAATCAGGAACAATTTTTCTTATTTTTTTTGTGTGTGTTTTAGACAAATGTTGGCTTAGATTTAACCCAAAGCAATCTTTGGAGGCAGGCTGGCTCTCTGAGGAATGCCAGCCTGTGACAGAAGAGCTGGCACCCCCCTTCTACAACCTCACAACCAGGTTTCAGGCCACTGCCAACCCCTAACTCGATTTTTTGTCTGTAATTCAATGAGAGGTTTTTGCTTCCAAATCACTTTCAAATCCTCCAGCTGTGCCTTCTCCTGGTGCACGATAGGTACATTGCCTTCCAATTGAATTACCACCCTATTTATCTATTTTTCTATATTAAAGTCTGGTTAGCTGTTCTCTTCCAATGCCCTGGGGCCTGGCCCCTTCCTTAGCAGAGCCTACCATGACTTTCTCAGAAACAGCACTAGCTAGACTCATTAAGTTTCAATATTAAACAAGCTGTAGGAAACTTTTGAGTTTCTCCCACAAAAGAGGAACAAAATCTCGACATACCTATAAATGTGTTGTTTTTCAATCCAGTCTCAAACTGTTTGTTACATTTTAATGCACATTAATGTATGCAAACTAAACTCTCAAAAGAAAACCGGTGGCTTAGTGAGTGTTAAGAATGACAAAACCCAAGACTAATTGAATCCCGTAAGGGACTTGCAGATAATTTTAAATGAAAAATTCTCTGCCTCCTTTCCTTATTACTTGAGGAAAATCTGGTGCACATGGAGGAAAAAGAAAACACTGAGCCTGAGATAAAACATTTCCAAAAAGTTGTCTGCATAGGAAGCTCCTTATGGCAGCATTAACTGCCTTCGCTGGACCAGCCAAGGATTCATCTGGATATGCACATCACTGTCTCTGCAGAGATGCACTCCCAGATCTGCCCACAGAAAGACACAGATCGCACGGCTTTGGAAGGGGATATTTAAGGGCTGCTCCATCTTTGTGTCTGACACCAATCCTACAGGGATACCTAAGCAGGGAGGTGGGAAGAGTCTGTGGCTTCACTGGGCATTGCATGGGTCTGTGCCCATCCCTTCGGCCTCTTACACAGTTTATATTATCAGCTCAGTCTCTGAATGGTCCAAAATTCACAGAAGAAGGGAAGTAAGGAGACAGCCAAGTAATTACAACAGAAGATGTTGAAGGTGAATTATTTTATACTAAATTACTCTATCCTTGTAAACGAATGGGATTATTTCTGGGGGAAAAAGAGAGAAAATTATGTTTACCCAAGTGGAAAGTTTTATTTTCAGTCATAAGCTGAGGCTTCATATCCCATTAGGCAGCAAAGGGAAATAACTCTTTTAGCCTATTCTTCTTCTGTCAGTTTTGATTTAAACGAAATAGAAAAAAAAAATTAATGAGGGACCAGGTCAAAGGATTCTAGCTTTCAAAATCAGAGGGCCTGGTAAGGGCATCTTGAGGCAGGTCACCAAACTGCAGAATAAATGTAGTTTGTAGAGAAGCCATTTGATACTAAAGGGGCTTAAACAGGGACTCAGGATCCTCTATCACTTTAGCTGCTAAGGCTCTGACCTGCCTAGGATGCCGGTTGCTACTCCTCATTCTTTCCCTGTAAAGAAGGTGAGACAACTTAACTCTCATCAGGAGCTGCCATGCAGGAAGGACTGTCTTCACACACAAGACTGGCGAGCTAAGTGGTGGGGAGGAAGTGCTCCCCAGTGGATGAGGAGGCTCCACCTCCAGCCACATACCTGCATCCCGTATGGAAAATATGGGAAGGCAGAGTGGAGAGGTAAGACTTCAATGCACTGGGAGATTTGGAAGCAGCCTCAGCAACAGGAGCAGGCAAAATGCAAAGATGCACTAAAATGAAAGGATCCGGGCAGCCTGATGCAATAGGACCTCACTATCAATGCGAGTTATTTCAGAATTCACCACTTCCCACCTGGGTCAGAGGGCACGCTACCAGGATCTATGCTTGGCAGCATCTTCTTTCCCCCTGAGCCCTTAGGAATGGAAATCCATAGTAAAATATTTCAATACCTATGGTCCAGAGAATTTGTATTCCCAAAATGATGATTACACCACTGGCTTTACCTCAGTTCCTTAGGAGGTGCTGATCAGTATCTTGGTGAAGAAAGTTGCAACTCAGAGAAAAGAAAGCTCGCTAATTCCACCAAACTTTTTTCTCTGATGGGAGTATTAGTCCACAATGACAGTGTATTTTCCGATAAAATCTGTGATCTTTTCCCTTAGGATGTCACCCAGCTGAGTATATTGAACATCTTCCCAGATTCACGGTAACTCCTTCCCTTCATCTGTCTTGTCTTTTCTCAAAGGCTGTTCCTTTCTAGTCCCTGACATGGTGTTCTCCTGTTAACCCCTACCTCGTCGGCATGTCCTCTGTGGTTTTAGGCATTTCATGCATGATTGCCCCTTTTGTTTTTTTCTCACATTTTTTTTGCTTCCTAGATCTTGAATCACTTTTTGGTGCAATATTTCAAGACATTTATTTTTCATACAAATTTGTAATTTATCTCTCTTTCCTTTCTGATCACAGCACATTTCATGCTCCTTAAGACACTGAGTGGAGAACCTCTCCTGGAAGAGTCGCCCATGAAAGAAGGAAAGGAAGAAAAATGACGTGCTATCATCATACAGCCAGTTTATGTACTTGAATGACTCTAGAAGATGTTGTTTTGACCTGGAATAAAGGTGAAGTTTTTGGTCAGTGCCAAGGCCAACGGGTTCGCAGAGATGCAGGTAATCTGCAAAGGAGAGAGCGAGTTTCTCCTTCTCCAACATGATTATTATTTTAATCCTTGGAATCAATCTTAAAAACCGTACTACCAACCATGAGTTAAATCATCTTTCTTAAAAGATGGTCTTCAAGGTTAGCAGACGCTGTGATAAAAATAAATTAAAGCTCAAAAAGAGGTGAAAATCAAGAGATCCTTAGCACAGAAGAAGGAGATGTGTTTTTAACTGAGTTTCAAAGCCATATGGAGAGCTGATGAGGTGGAGAAATGTAAGCAGGATTTTTTTCCAGATGGTGGGCACTTGAGTTGAGGAGCTGAATTTTGTAGAGGCCGAGGACCCAGGGAAAAAGGATGTTGAGGGTATAAAGAATTGACTCTCAAGGTCGAAGGAAATGAAGTATTCAATTGCGAATGATAGTTTAAAAAAAAAAATGAAAGGTGCTAGGTAAGAGGTGACACGTGGAGCCAGCTGGTGGTTTCCAAAAAATTTCTCAGTAAATGTAAACTTAGAAGTATATAAGGGAAACTCACTGATGCAACAACAACAACAAAAAATGCTGTGTGTTCCCCTAGAATAAAGAAAAGGTGATCTACAAACAGAAAGCACACTTAGGTGGAAGAAAAGATGATCAGTGTTTCTCAAAATGTGATCCCTAACTACAGATGATTCTTACGGTCACTGAATAATGAAAAGATTGCTGATAACAAATTTGCTACAGATAGACCCAAGTGCAAAAAAGAATGGCGATACATGAGGGAATGCTCCTGGGGCCCCTCAAACTGGTGGCTGATCTTGAAATATATTATTTGCTATATAAAAATATTTTCTATTTATTAATATATTTTATCTATTTTTATGTATTATATATAAATATGTTAAAAATTTATTACATATAAGTAAAAGATATATTTAACAATAAGAGCGAAAATTAAGTGTAAAAGCAATTACTTGAAGGATACTATCTTATATAGGAACTACTAAGCTTCCATTAATCAGACTGATGAGATGATGGGGGTTTCTGAATAATGTCATTTTTTGATGGTTAACTGGAAAAGTCTTTCTGATATTATGGCTCTGTTTGTTTAAAGTCAATATCCCTCTGAAGAGCAGAGAAATCATGGCATACTTGGTGTTTGGGTCACTAGGGACCTTGTAGCTTTTCAGGCTAATCACAACAGACAAAATGTTTTAACAATCTTATGTGGATACACGCGCACACACACGCACACACACACACACACACACACACACACACAAAGACTGGGATAGCTGTATTTGCTCTAAGATAAACCTGAAAACTTTCTTTTAAAGGTACGTTTTTTGTAATTTATTACAAATAAATAAAAACATGATTTTTGAAGTTTCACTTCTTATGATTTTTAGTTCTTTTCTTGTTTTTTAGAAAGGTAAACAAAAGGTAGCATTTAAAAACATTATTATAAGGGGCTTAAAGAGGCCTGTAAAGTGAGGATATTGCTTTGCCAGGAAGTATCTTTTTGTCAAGATTTCCCCTAAAGTAAGTCTATTACTATACTGATATGCGGCTCATGAAGGCTATTCTAAGTCAAAGGGTAATGGTTGAAAAATTCTTCTTACTGATTCATTGTAAAATGGAAAATGGAAAAATACTTCCTTTTCATGAAGACAAATTGCATTTTTAAATTCTCCTAATGAAGCAGCATTCATCAATGCTTGCTCATTTGTCTTTGCAGGGGGAGTTCTGGGGCACAGATAAGAAGATTAATGTCTCTGAACTTTTCAACACATTGAGTTCAGTTATGGTCCTCCCCTAGTGAGTGGATTTAAGTCAATATCATTACTAACATTCTCAGTAACATTTTTAGATTTGCATTCAGTTACTATCTTTTTTTTCCCCCAGACTCAGTGAGTCCAACCTGATACCACAGTTTATGTTTCTAATTCACCAAGAATATGATTTCAATTTCTTTTCATCTTGGTGAAAATAAAATGTGGCCAAGAGGGATGGGATGGTAGTATGAAAGTTAATAATGTTTGAGGGCTTTAAGGAATGAGGAAGAAGACAGGCCCTTTATTCCCTTAAAAATGATTCATTTATCAAAACATTTAGTAAGCATTTCCTCTAAAATAGGTATTGAAGAAGGCTATGGAGAAGAAAAAACAATAATAAACCTGCCTTTCTCCAAAGACTCAAAATTTTGAGGGGAGGCAGCCAAGAAAAAAAAATACTTGCCATATGTGGGGACACAGCGCTACTCAATGGAAGGAGAAACATTTTATAAATGATTAGAAAAGTACTCAAAGAGGAGAGTCGTTTGATAGGAAAACAGCAAATAAGGCTTAGGTATTCTATTGGGTTGAATAATGCCCCCTCTGCCCCAAATTCCTATCTATGAGAAATCTATAAATATGACCTTATTTAAAAATAAGGTGTTTGCAGATGTAATGAAGACAAGATTATTCTGGATTAGGATAGGACCTAATGCAAAAATTGATGTCCTTATAAAAAGAGGAAATTTGGATAGAGACACATAGGGAGAATGCCATATATTGATGAAGACAATATTGGAGTGATGCATCAACAAACCAAGAATACTCAGGATTGCTGCCAACCACCAGGACCTAGGTAGAGGTGGGAAAGACTGCTTCCTTGAAGCCTTCACAGAGAACATGACTCTATTGACATTTGGATTTGGGATTTCTCAACTCAAAAACTGAGAGACAATAACATTCTTTTTTTTCCTAAGCCACAAAATTTATTTTGTTATGGCAGCCTTAGGAAAACTAATACAGGTATATGTAATATAAGGAAAAGAATGTTTCCAGGTAAGGAAAAGAATGTTTCCAGGTATGGAAAATGAGCTTTATAGAAAATGAGCGTTTCAGGAGGCCAGAAATAGAGATTAAAGTAGATGGCATTATCAGGAAATGTGATTGGAAAGGTAAACTTGGCACAAATGATGAAAAAGATCATGTGCAAAGATGACAGTCACCAGGTATACCCAATATGGACATAAAAATTACTAAATATTTTAGGTCATATTCTTGTACCTGTACCCTAGTAAGTGGTGCACACTCTAAATTGGAAAAAAAGGAAATCCAAGAATAGTTTACACAGGGCTGGAAAGAAGCAGAATTGTTTTTGTTTTTGTTCAGAAAAACTACTCTGAGTGTCCTATATACAAGTGTAGGTAAAGAGGAGGGGTGAAGAGATTATAAGCAAGGAGACCAGACAGGAGGATGTTACCATGGTTCAAAGGAGAGACCGAAGTAGATGGTTAAGGTGCATCATTTATAAGGATGGACTAGCTTGTACATACTAAGCCTCCAACCACAAACTCTGGTCAAAAGAAAAAAGAAAAAACAATGTTGAAGTCATTGGAGAGTAATCAAAATCAGGCAGAAATTGAAGGGGTACAACCCTTGAAAGCAACAAAACTAGGTGAGAGCCATATTAAGCCAGTTGTACCCTGAGGGCATTCTCCTGTTCACGCTATATGGATAGAGCTCATGCAAAAACTGATCATCTCATCTGGCAAGGAGTAAGGGAAGAGTTCAGAGCTGCCAAAGAGATGGGAAATGGAGGAGAGAAACCCCCAAAAGGGGCAGAAACAGGGATAGCCCCAAATTCTGCATATCAATATTATTCAAATCTTGATTGACTTCTGATCAGGATATGCATAGAGAAAAAGTAGAAACCAAGTTTCAAACTGGAAGTACTGGAAGAGTTAAAAATCTGAGCAGAGATTTTTAACAGCTCTTCAATGCTGGATAGGAACACTTCAGAGTTCAAGTCCTACTATGTTAAAAAGCATTGGTAAACAACTTAGACCTATCCTTAAAATCCTAGAATGGCAATTCTATAAAAGTAAGAACATGTCCAGGACTAAAGGCTTTAACCCTTAGGATTACCGACAGAATTGAAATATAAAAGCCTCCAGCTCAACTTTCTAGTGTCAAGATGACATACCAGTAATTTAGCTTTCTGAAAAAATAATATCAAAGAATACTTATAAGTTAACAATCTAGAGTGTCTGTATTTCAGTCATAGTATTTTATGCACAATCACATATTACTGTACATACTAAAGAGAGGTGATCTATATTCAAGAGAAAAAAATACATGTAGAAGAAGTCCTAAAATGATCCATATTGGAATTGGCAAAGACATTAGTGTAAAGGACCCGGTAAAATGTGTCATTTTTTTTTCAAGAAAAAGTTGGTGCATCAGATGAAGAAAAGCAATTTTTAAAAAAATAATTAAATCTTTAAAGAAGAATTAAATGGACCAGAAAAGAGGGTGGCATGAGAAGTGAGGCAGATATCTCCTCCCAAAACCACATATAACATGAAAATACAGCAAAAACAACTAATCCTAAAAGAGTAACCAGAAGGAAGACTGAAACAGCCAGCCTACATCTGGGGAAAAGAGAAGACCTCATGGAAAAGGGTAAAGTAATGAAGCCATGATCCAGAGGGACCCAGGGCCTCCCTCAACCCCAGCTACCTGGCAGGAGGAGGAGAAACAAAGCAGGGAGGGAGTAAAAGCAAAGGGCTGTAAAACACCCAGCCCTGGAGATCTACTCTGGGAGTGCAAACCCACATTGCATGGTGCTCTGGAGATGAGAAGGGTTGGAAAGCAAAGACAGGTGGAGCACTCAAAGAAACTGAGATTCCAGCTGCTTGTGAAGAACAGGTACTCACAACTGGCCACTCTGGGACAAAAGAAAAATGGGCACTTTGAAAGATTTCCCAACAGTGAGAGGGCTGCAAAAGTGACAAGGATTATACAGAGCTTGCTGCTCAGGAGAAAAGACAGGTGGACAAAATCATCCTGGCACACTCAGCCAAGCAGGTTGGAAACTTTCAGGAACTTCAGGCACTCCATTCCTCTGGCTGGCGATGCCGCTCCAAGGCTACCCACTGTAATGTGCAGCTTGCAGCTTCCTCCTCCAAGCCAGTACCTGCACACAAACCTGCTGCCCCCATCAATGCGCCAAGCCAACTGGAGGGCAGCTCCACCTATGAAAGCTACAGAACCATAAAGCAGAGGCTGTTTCTGGCACACTTGGCTCACTGGCCCTGGCAGTGGAGGCAGATACTATGACCAGGAAGCAGGAAAGGGATCTTCCAGGCACGGGAGCTGCTCACTGGCAACCCCTGCCATCGCTCCAGGGCCTGGCAAGCTCCAGAGAGTAGAGCATCTGGGCACTAGGGGCACTGCCAACATAAATTTATTATTCAACACTATTCTGTAGGATTATGAAAAGGCAGAAGAACTTTGTTCAATCCAAAATCCCAGAAACACCAGAAAGAGGGCTCAGTGAACCTGAAATCACCAATCTTCCTGATAAAGATTTCAAAATAAAAATCATTAACATGCTAACAGAGCTACAGAAAAATATTAAAGATCTCAGGGACATATTCAAGAGAGACATTTAAAAATATACAGTATTTGAAATGAAACATACAATGGAGAGATTTAAAAGCACAATAGAAAAGGTAGAGGAGATGTTAAAAGGAATACAAATTAAATAAAAGGAATGCAAAGAAGTTGAGGCAGAGAGAGAAAAAGGGATCTCTAGCAATGAAAGAATAATAAGACAAATCTGTGACCAATCCAAACAGAAGAATATTCACATTATAGGGACACCAGAAGAAAGAGAGAAAAAGGGACAGAAAGTGTCTTTGAAGAAATAATTGCTGAAAACTTCCCCAGTCTGGGGAAGGAAATAGTCTCTCAGCCAGGGGAGTTCACAGATTTCCATGAGGACACAAGGGACCCAAAGAAGACAATACCAAGCATATAAAAATTAAAATGACAAAGATCAAGGACAAGGACAGAGTATTAAAAGAAACAGAGAGAGAAAAAAGATCACATACAAAGGAAAACCCATCAGGTTATCATCAGATTTCTCAGCAGAAATGTTACAGGCCAGAAGGGCGTGGCATGATATATTTAATGCAATAAAACAGAAGGGCCTAGAACCAAGAATGCTCTACCCAGCAAGCTTATCATTTAAATTTGAAGGAGGGATTAAACAATTTCCAAATAAGCAAAACTTGAGGGAGTTTGCCTCCCACAAACCATCTCTACAATGTATTTTCAAGGGACTTCACTAGATAGAAGTGTTCCTAAGGCTAAATAACTGTCACCAGAGAAAATAAAACCACAGCAAAAGAAGTAAACCAATTAATTACTAAGCAAGTGCAAACTTAAATTAGCTACCTACAAAGTCAGTCAAGGGATACACAAAGAGTACAGGATATGACACATAACATACAAAGACTGGATGAGGAAGAAAAAGAATGGAGAAAAAAAAGAACTTTTAGATTGTATTTGTAATAGTATAATAAGTGAGTTAAGTTAGACTGCTAGATAGTAAAGAAGCTGCCCTTGAACCTATGGCAACCACAAATCCAAAAACTGCAATGGCAATAAGTACATATGTATCATAATCACCATAAATGTAAATGGAATGAATGCACCAATAAAAAGACACAAAGTTACAGAATGGATAAAAAAAGCAAGATCTACCTATATGCTGCCTATAAGAGAGTCACTTCAAACCCAGAGACATACACAGACTAAAAGTGAAGGGATGGAAAAAGATATTTCATGCAAACAATAGGTAGAAAAAGTGGGAGTTGCAGTACTTGTATCAGACAAAATAGACTTGAAAATAAAAAAAGTAACAAGAGACAAAGGACATTATATAATGATTTAGGGGTTAATCCAACAAGGGGATATAACCATTATAAATATCTATGCACCCAACATAGGAGCACCAAAATATGTACAATAAATACTAACAGAATTAAAGGGGGAAATAGAATGCAATGCTTTCATTTTAGGAGACTTCAACACACCACTCAATTCAAAGGACAGATCATCCATACAGAAAATAAGTAAGGAGACAGAGATACTGAAGAACACATTAGAACAGATGGACCTAAAAGACATCTACAGAATACTCCATCCAAAAGCAGAAGTACACACATTATTCTCAAGGACACATGGAATATTTTTCGGAATAGATCACATACTAGGCCTCAAAAAAGAGCCTCAGTATATTCAAATTTCAAATTGTACCAACCAGCTTCTCAGACCAAAAAGGTATGAATTAGAAATAAATTGTGCAAATAAAACAAAAAAACCCACAAACACATGGAAGCTTAACATGTTCCTAAATAATCAATGGGTCAATAACCAAATTAAAACAAAGATCAAGCAATACATAGAAAGCAATAGCTGAACACCCCAACATCTGTGGGATGCAGTGAAGGCAGTTCTAAGAGTAAAGTATATAGTAATACAAGCCTATCTCAAGAAAGAAGAACAATCCCAAATGAACAGTCTAAACCCACAATTAATGAAACTAGAGAAAGTAAAACAACCGAGACCCAAAGTCAGTAGAAGGAGGGACATAATAAATATCACAGAAGAAATAAATAAAATTGAGAAGAATAAAACAACAGAAAGAATTAATGAAACCAAGAGCTGGTTTTTGAGAAAATAAACAAAATAGATAAACCCCTAGCCAGACTTATCAAGAAAAAAATAGAGTCAGAGTCTACACACATAAACATATTCAGAAATGAGAAAGGAAAAATCACTATGAACATAGAAATACAAAGAATTATTAGAGAACACTATGAAAAATTATATGCTAATAAATTGGATAACCTAGAATAAATAGACAACTTTCTAGGAAAAGACAACCTTCCAAGACTAACCCAGGAAGAAACAGAAAATCTGAACAGATCAATTACCAGCAATGAAATTGAATTGGTAATCAAAAAATTACTTAAGAACAAAATTCCTGAACCAGATGACTTCACCACAGAATTTTATCAGACATTTAGAGAAGACTTATCACTCTAACACCAAAAACAGTCAAAGACAGCACAAAAAAAGAATATTACAGACCAATATCTCTGATGAACATAGATGCAAAAATACTCAACAAAATATTAGCAAACTGAATTCAAAAACATATCAAAAAGATCATATATCATGATCAAGTAGGATTCATCCCAGGGATGCAAGGATGGTACAAAATTCAAAAATCCATCAACATCATACACATCAACAAATAGAAGGACAAAAATCACATGATCAACTCCAGAGATGCTGAAAAAGCATTTGACAAAATTTAACATCCATTCATGATAAAAACTCTCAACAAAATGGGTATAGACGGCAAGTACCTCAACATAATGAAACCATATATGACAAACTCACAGCCAGCATCGTACTTAACAGCAAAAAGCTGAAAGCTTTTCCTCTAAGATTGGGAACAAGACAAGGATGCCCACTGTCCCCACTTTTATTCTACATAGTACTGGAGGTCCTAGCCATGGCAATCAGACAACACAAATAAATAAAAGGCATCCAGATTGGTAAGGAAGAAGTTAAACTGTCCCTGTTTGCAGATGACATGATATTGTATGTAAAAATCCCTAAATAATCCACTCCAAAACTACTAGAACTAATAACTGAATTCATCAAAGTTGCAGGATACACAATTAATACACAGAAATCTGTTGCATTCCTATATACTAACAATGAACTAGCAAAAAGAAAAATCAGGAAAAGAATTCCATTTACAATTGCATCTAGAAGAATAAAATACCTAGGAATAAACCTAACCAAGGAGGTGAAAGACCTATACTCTGAAAACTACAAGATCCTCATGAGAGAAATTAAAGAAGATACCAATAAATGGAAATACATCCCACGTTCATAGATAGGAAGAACTAATATTGTCAAAATGGCTATCCTGCCTAAAGCAATCTACAGATTCAACATAATCCCTATCAATTCACTGACAGCATTCTTCAACAAACTAGAACAAACAGTTCTAAAATTCACTGAGAACCACAAAAGACCCTGGATAGCCAAAGCAATCCTGAGAAGGAAGAATAAAGCTTTGGAAGTACTCTCCCCAACTTCAAGCTCTATTACAAAGCCACAGTAATCAATACAATTTGGTACCAGCACTAGAACAGACCCATAGATCAATGGAATAGAATAGTGAGTCCAGATACAAACCCACACAAGATGGTCAATTAATATATGATAAAGGAGCCATGGATTTACAATGGGGAAATGACAGCCTCTTCAACAACTGGTGTTGGCAAAACTGGACAGCTACATGTAAGAGAACAAAACTGGATTACTGTCTAATTCCATATACAAAAGTCAACTCAAAATGGATAAAAGACCTGAATGTAAGTCATGAAACCATAACGTTCTTAGAAGAAAACATAGGCCAAAATCTCTTGAATATAAATATAAGCAGCTTTTTTCCTGAACACATCTCTTCGGGCAAGGGAAAGAAAAGCAAAAATGAACAAATGAGACTACATCAAGATAAAAAGCTTCTGTACAGCAAAGGACACCATCAGTAGAACAAAAAAGCATTCTACAGGATGGGAGAATGCATCCATAATGACATATCCGATAAGAGGTTAACATCCAAGTTATATAAAGAACTCACATGCTTCAACACCCAAAAAGCAAATAACCGGATTACAAAATGGGCAGAGGATCTGAACAGACACTTCTCCAAAGAAGAAACTGGGATAGCCAAGAAGCACATGAAAAGATGCGCCACATGACTAATCATCAGAGAAATGCAAATTAAAACCACAGTGAAATACCACCTCATACCAGTTAGGATGGCCAACATCCAAAAGACCAACAACAACAAATGCTGGCAAGGAATGTGGAGAAAGGGGAACTGTCCTACACTGCTGGTGGGAATTTAAGTTAGTTGAACTATTGTGGAAAGCAGTATGGAGGTTCCCCAAAAAAACTAAAAATGGAAATACCATTTGACCCAGGAATTCTACTCCTAGGAATTTACCCAAGGAAACAACATCACGTATTCAAAAAAACATATGCACCCCTATGTTTATCACAGCACTATTTACAATAGCCAAGACATGGAAGCAACCTAAGTGCCCATCAGTAAATGAATGGATAATGAAAAAGTAGTACATATACATAATGGAATAGTATTCAGCTATAAGGAAAAAACAAATTCTACCATTTGCAACAAATTGGATGGAGCTAGAGGGTATTATGCTCAGTGAAATAAGACAGGCAGAGAAAGACAAGTACCAAATTATTTCACTCATTTGTGGAATATAACAACAAAGCAAAACTGAAGGAACAAAACAGCAGCAGATTCACAGACTCCAAGAAGGGACTAGCAGTTACCAAAAGGAAAGGGGGCGGGGAGAGCAGGTGGGAAGGGAGGGAGAAGGGGATTAAGGGAATATGATTAGCACACCTATTGTAGGGGGGCAAGGGGAAGGCAGTATAGCACAGAGAAGACAAGTAGTGACTCTATAGCATCTTACTATGCTGATGGACAGTGACTATAATGGGGTATGTGGGCGGGACTTGATTATATGGGTAAATGTAGTAACCACAATGTTGCTCATGTGAAACCTTCATAAGATTGTACATCAATGATACCTTAATAAAAAAAAGAAGAATGAAATAGAAAAGCTAGAACTGAAAAATACAGCTAAGATTTTTTAAAAATCAGTGAATGGAACTGAGTGGATTGGACACAGCAGGTAAAGAAACAGTGAATTTATAGATAAGTCAATGGAGAGTCTCCATCCAGAAGCACTGACAGAAGAAAACAACAAAGTCTCAATAATATCAAGACCTCCAACATACATGTCGTGGGGGCCCCAAAAAGAATAAAAGAGAAAATGGGGCTGAAAAGAATACTGACTCAAATTTTTCCCATTGATATCTTTAGATATCAACCAAAATAGATCCAAGATGCTCAGCAAACCACATCAGGTAAATATGGAGAAACCCAGGCTTACGCATTCCACACTCAAATACACAAAGGAAAAATTTAAAAAGGCATATTTATTCAGTATTCTCATGTTGTCTTAACAGAATTACCCTTCTATGCTTATGAAATGCCTCTCTTTACCACAAGCGATACTTCTCACCTTAAAGTGTGATATCATTAGAGATACTCCACTTTTTTAAGCTTAATGGTTGAACTTTGTGTTTTTCATCCTTTTAGTTCTACCTATAGGTATCCTTACATTAGTATATTTAGATATAGCTGATATGGAATTTTTATACAGTTTGACTCGAGAAGAAAGTCTCTTAATTGTGAGATTGTATGTATTAATATTCAAATACATAAAGGAAAATTAAAAGGAAAAAATCCTGAAGTGAAAAAAAGGCATAATTGGAGGCTTAAGCACCCCTTTTTTTGGTAATTGATAGACAAGTCAACAAAAAGTTCAATGAGGATAAAGAATATTTGAATAGCAATAGATGTTATCTTGATTTAATTAATACTTATGCAGTACTACATCTGACAACCTTAAACACACTCTTTTAAAGCAGATTTGGATAGAGCACCAAAAGCATATGTCGGGCTATAAAACAAGTCTCACTACTTTTAAAGGACTGAAATCACTTACAGTGTATTCTCTGACAACAACAGAATTAAATTATAATCAATAACAATAATGACTACAGATTTTACAGATCTAAAAAAGGATAGAAATTATGAGCAGCTTTATATCAGTAAAATCAACAATCTGAAAAGAAAAAAAAATTCTTCAAAAAACACTATTTATCAAATTGGCACAAGTAGCAATAGGAAATATGAATAACCCTAGTCTTTTGAAAGAAATTAAAATATGTTGTTTAAACCTTTCCCTAAAGGAAAACTCCAGACCCAGATGGCCTCCCTAGTAAAATCTATCAACCACTTAAATTACATGTGATACCAAACTTACACAAACTCATTCATAAAACAGAGGTACAGGCATATTTTCAGGGTTACAGGAAAATAAAATTACAGACAAAATCACTATAAAAAATAGAAATTCAAGGTGACTTGGACACCAATTAGATATTAGATGATATTAAAGTTTCTGCTCTATGTCTTGGTATGATAATGATATTTTGGCCATATTTTAAAATAATTCTTATCTTTTTGAAATACATACTGAAATATTCCCAGGTAAAGGGGTATTAAGTTGAGTCATACAAAACTGATCTCTTTATTGATCAAAAATTCTCAAATAGCAGCAATTCATAATTCAACAAAACATAATTCAACATAATTCATCCTAATCTCTGGAACTTTTTCATCATAAGCCAATAGGAAGGGTGGAATGAATGTAAGAGGGTAAGTAAAACAAGAATGCTGAGATGACTGCTCAATTTGGATACTCCTTTTACCACATGATAGTCTCAGTACATAAAAACTGCTGTTCGTTCTACTTATCACATGACCAGTGTTATACATGCTAAGGGACACATCTCAGATCCCAAGGGAGGGATCCCACACATGAGACCATCACAGTCCACACAGGCTGGATATTGTCAATTGGTAGATGAGTATGTGCCAACCACGGATGCCCTGTCATGACATTTTTTTTGTTAAGATACTCCACTTTTTCATAATTTCTAAGAGCCATTTCAATTCAGTTATTCTCTCTCACGCATTACATTTGGAAATTCTTAAGCAAAACAAAGTCTCTGTGTAAATCACAGCACATTAGTAAATTGTTCAGAATTATACTTGAATTAGTCAATTTTTGAAGAATGTTACACACATTATCTTTCTTGTAAATTTCAAAAGGCATTGCAAAGTGTAATCTAGTCACTGATTTATGGACTTGAATCTTTCAAAGGTGGTTTTCAGATCCCCTTTCTGTTCATGGGTTGCTCAATCTGGGATTTAAATAGAAATAGTGTCTAATATGTGGGAACTCAGTTCCTCATTCTCTTCTTGGAACAGAGGCTCATCATCAGAATATCTCAGAAGTGTAAATTCTACTCCCAATTTCAAAATTTACACACACCTTCCTCCAACCATTCCCCACAGTGAGAAAGAAAGGTGTTCTTTTTTGTGCATCATGTCTGGCAACAGTACTCCACAGTACTCAGACTGCATGGATTTTGTATCAGCCTGGGTCCAATGAGAAAACAGAAACCACATGATAATTCTAAACAGGAAAGCTTGATATAAAGAATTATTAAGTGATAATGGGAGAATTAGAAAAAGATGCACAGAGACCTCTGACAGGTTCTCTAAGGCTGATGGTGAGTGTGCAGGGCAAGACATCGCTGGAAGAGGGATGCCTCTCCAAGGCTGGGGTTCTACCACGGAGAATGAGTAGTCGCATGAGTCGCAGACTGCTAGCGGGTGGGGAAGTTGGCTGGTTAGCCCAGGCCAGAGCTTGTCCACCATGGTTGAGCAAACAGGAACAACCTACCAAGTCACAAGGATCCAGCACTGGCGAGTAGACGGGCTGAGGGAATCGGGGCATTACTGCAGGCGTACGTCATGGAGTGCATGGTGTCCATGCCAGGAGAACAGCAAAGAAGTGGTCCCAGGCCTGGGCTGGGGCTGGGAGGTTTCCAAGTCACTGTGCTCAGGTGTGTGGCTGGGGCAGGGCAACAACTGCACGTCCCAGTACACACACCACAGACCAGTCGTGCAGCAGGAGCAATAGAGGCAAACACAGCAACCAGAAGTAGGAAGACACGTGCTCTCCTCAGACAGCATCCCTCCATGCTCTCTCCTGACAAAGCCTCACATTCTGCTCTTTATTAAGGTTGAATCATTAACAGAGCAGAAGGATGAATTTAAAGCTGACAATAAATCCAGTTCTGGCTAGTGGATTCTGGGTTTCATTATGCAGGCACGGTCCTCCAAAAGGAAGCCAAGATCAAACTGAGTGATTTCTGTGGCATCCTTGATTCCATGAATATGGCTTTACACCCCAAGTATCACCAAATTATTCATGTGGTGGTTAAGAATTTCATAGTGAACTCTGGAGCTGGGCTTCCTTGGACTAAATCCTGGCTTGTCCACTTTCCAGCTATGTGACTTTGGGGTAGTGATTATCCTCTCTGTGTCTTCATCTAAAAGTGGGAATACTCAATCCCACTCCTTGAAGTTATTAGAAAGATTAAATGACAATATAGGTTAGAGCTTAAAACAGTCCCTTGCTCATAGTCAGAGCTCAACAAATGTTAGCTTCCACAAATGTCTGCTTTAATAGTATTATTCACTGAGCACCTATAAGATAGATACTTCATGTCCTGGAAAGAGTTAACAGAAGTCTAGGAGTCCTGTGAAACCCTTTTCACTTCAATAAATGGTATTTCTTGCACTGACCTCTATTGGCCTTATCATGTTTCCTCTTGCAGTGCCCAGAAATTACAATGGCATTGCTTGGTGCTTAAATTCCACAGAATACCAGTTCATTATATCCACTCAAAACTCTCCCACCATATTTAACTCCTCACTGGCTCTCCCAAATGTATGCACCTCTTTCTTTGCCTCCATTGTACAACCTGAGATATTTTTTCCAGCCATGTGTTCCTCAACTCAGGTGCAGATAAATTATATTCTCTAAACAGAAAGACAACTTGTTTAGGGGTCGAAAAAAGATGCTCAATTTTGAAATTCTAAATTTGAATGTCCTCATTTTCCGAGAATGTTTTCTACTTCATTTATTTAAAACCTAATTTATGCAATGAGACTGCCAGGAACATATGCCAGCTAGTCTTAAATGCTAAAATGAGAATCACTAGGTTTCCTATTACGACCTTTGGGTACAGCTCTAATCTTCCAGTTTTGAAATATTCACTTCTCTGGGAGTTGGGTGGGTAGGTGGGTGATAAAATTAACACGAAGACACTTCTACTTTCTAATTTCTTCTCCACTTCTGCTCATTATTCTGAGAGTGATACCTAAACTTTTTACTTCATTACCTTTCAAAATGATTAATGTTAGGTCAGATAAAAAAATCTTTTGTTTTCAAGTCCAAAGGGTCAAGAGTGATTCTCAGACAGAATTCTGACATATTCCAGGCCAGTTCAATACAAAAAAGCAAATGGAACCTGGGGGCACGTTGACAGCTCCATGTGCATACCTCAATCATGGAAGTGACACAACATATTAAAGCTATTTTAATACTTCAATCTTCCTCATTATACTGAACATTTCCCTGCAGACAGACACCATGTCTTATTCATACTATAACCTGAGTAACTACGATATTTTTAGCATATACTATGTACCTAACACATGTGCTACATAAATTAATACTTGAAATTTGAAAGTTGAGGCTTCACTTGCTCATTTTCCTAAATCCTTTTTGGGAAATACAATCCATCCAGTCATGTAGTATTGACATAAGATCTTTTTCAGTCTGCAACCTACAGAAAAATATTTCCACCAAAGTTGAATGGCTCACAGGATTTATTTTTGTGTCAACCGGTACAGGCCAGGAAAACCCAAACTTCCACAGGGTGTGTAAGTAATTGTTTGTCCTTTTTGAGGATATTCAATGACAAAAATATCCAAAGTCAAGCATGAAAACCTCTGTAATACTCAGCAACTTTCTTCATCCAACAAATCTCCCCGCATGAAAGCAAGTGTGTCTCAGTGAAAAAGTTTCAAGCAAAGTGTCAGGAGAATTCAGATGTAAGTCTCTGAAGTTGCTGATCCTACTTGCATTAGAGCAAACCCAGCCACAAAGAAAAATAGAATCCTCAAAGGATGAATCCATAATGCAAATACTCACTGTGGTATAAATCAATCACAATCACGCCCTATGGTACAAAGCCCCAAGTACAAGGTATTGGCAAAGACACTGACCAATTTTCCAAGCAGAGCCAGAAGAAAGGAAACACACAATTCATAATACTGACAGAGAGAGAAAGAGAGAGAGAGAGAGAACATTGAATGGAGAGATCAGAGTAAAATGAAGGTGGGTGTTTTAGAGAATCAAATAAAGAAGGTAACAAATCTGATGCCTCTATGACATGCAGATGGATGTTTCTCCATTACTATAGGTCATCACTATATACTGGAACAATCCACAGGATGACAGTGGAGTCAAGGGGAGTTCAGAATAAAAATGCAATAGTCACATGGTAGAATTTTCTGGAAAGAAAACTCATTCATTCATTTATTCAATAAGTCTTTGTTGATTACCCTCAGATGTCACGCATTGTTCCAAAACCGAGATAAATCAGATAGTGTTCCTACCACAAGAGAGTATACTGTTCATTGCAGATAAATATATATATATGCAAACAGCTGAATTATTGCATAACATCTTAAGTGCTATAATAGAAGCAGGAACACTTTCATGAGAACACAGAAGTATGAATATTAAGTATACATGGTATGGTAGCAGATTAGGAAATTAAAGCACAGTGTAGATGAGCTTTGTTTCAGTGAGCATGGGCTACTCTAACAAATACCATAGATTGAGCTAGCTTAAACAACAGAAACTTATTTCTCACAGTTCTGGGGGCTGAGAAGTCCAAGGTCAAGAGACAAGACAATTAGGTTCAGGTGAGGACTGCCTTCCTGTTTTATAGACAGCTACCTTCCAACTGCATCCTTACATGATGGAGAGAAAGCATGGTCTCTTGTGTCTCTTTTTATACTAATCCTATCATGAGGGCTCCACTGTCATGACCTAATTACCTTCCAAAGGCCCCATCTCCAAGTACTATCACATTAGGGATTAGGGCCTCAACACCTGAATGGGGGGAGAGGGGAAGGCATAAACAGTCAGTCCATTCAGTCCTTCATTTCTTCACTGGACTACAGCAAAAACCCTCCTACTGTTCTTCCCTCCAGTCTAGACTCCCTGCAAGCCATTTCTCATAAAGGAACTAGATTAATCTTTGTAAAACGTAGATCTGTTTATGTCACAGCCCTGCTTTTAAGTTTTCAATTGCTTCCCATTCCACTTGAAATACATAAGATCACCCTTGGCATGGTTTAAAAAACCTGCAGGATCTACAGCTTTGCTTTTAGGTCAGTTTCATCTTGCTTCATTCTTCTCCTGGTTCTCTCAACTATGCAAATAGCTATATGCACGTTTACCAGCATTGCCATAACAAAATACTATAGACTGGGTGGCTAAAATAACATATACTCATTTCATCATAGTTCTGGAAACCAGACGTCCAAGATCAAGGTGCTGGTAGGTTTGATTTCTCCAGAGGTCCCTCGCCTTGGCTTGCACGTGGCTGCCTTCTCCCAGTTTCCTTAGAGAGACTTTTTTCTGTGCATACATACCCTGATGTATCTTTGGGACTCCAAATTTTCTTTTCATGTGAAGACACAGTCAGATTGGAATACAGCCTAACCTAATCACCTCATTTTAACTCAATTATCTCTTTAAAGGTCCTGTCTCTAAACAGAGTCACATTCTCAGGTACTGACCATTAGGGCTTCAACATTTGGATTTAGGAGAGCGGGAAGGACACAGTTCAGCCCATACTTGCATTTCTTTTCAATTCCTAAAACATGCCATGATTTTTCTCAAGTTACTATTTCTTGGGTACTTTTACCCTCTTTCTTCGGTAGGTTAACACCTATTTATTCTTGAAATCTCAGAAAGTTTCCTAAATCCAGTGTTGGATGAGATGCACAATTATATAGATACTATTAAAACTTATGTACAGAAATACAGAAATTTGTCATATTGTAATTACTCATTATTGTTGTATTAATCATCTCTTACCTTGAAACAATGCATGCATTCTGTGAACACAAGAACAATGACTTTGATGCCTATATCTAATTCCTAACTCATATAATCAAATCATATTCTATTTTTTTCTGTTGTTTGCATTTGTATTCTCTAATTAAGAGAAATCAATTGTCCTCGTATTAGTTATAAATTTCTGTCCTCTAGCTGTTACCTTATTTTTAATTATCCTGAGTCCTTTGCCTATGTCTTCTGTGTTCTTTTAATTCAAAATACAGATTCACTTGTCAATTTTGTCTGTTCTTCACTTCTGGTTTCTATTTTACTCATTGGGGTCTAAAATGGAGTTTCTCTAGACATTAATTTGTGTTTCTTATAATTCATGATCTCCTTTTTCATCCCATTCTATTATTCTATTATCTCCTCTGTAAGACATACAAAGAACTGAACAATCATAGAACCAATGGTAAGCATTAAAATAACAGAAGTAAAAGCCACCCTTTGCAGACAAAGAGGAAAATAATAAAATCAATCAATAATAAAGGCAGAAACAAATATAATAAAAAAAAGTCAATCCCAGAAGGCAGAAAAAAGGAGAAAGTCAGCAATAATAAGTAGTCATCTAATGTTAGGGATGTTCCAGTGTAAATACATTTTATAAAGTCACAAAAATTTCAAGCATAGCCCTAATTCTCCAAACACAAAGGAAATATATACTTATTTACCTACTTGCATACAGTAAAATAATAAATATTTTAATCCAAATAAACTGCTTAGAGAGTTAATTTTATAAGAAAATGAATCCAAAATTCAATATGGAGGGATAAAAAATATGTAGAAGGTGATCCGACTAAAAAGGAAGTTGGTAGAGCAGTAGCCATATCAGAAAAAAAAATGAAAAGGTAAAAGTATCAATAATGAGAAAAACTTTTATCTAAAAGTATATTGACTAAGAAGAAAATCATTAGGAATTTTAATGGCTTTTAGATGTAGAAATTATGAAGCAAAATTATAGGACTACTCCAAAAATCAAAAAAGAATTTTAATCATAGGAAGAAATTTTAATGATCTATTCCAGAAATGGATTGCTATGCAAACAAATATAGAATTTTTGAAAATCAATATAAAAAGATTATTCTAATTTTTATAGAGATAACCCTTCACCTAATAAGTAACATATATTATTTTTAACCATATAGGACATTACTAAAACTGATAATGCAGTATATTTCATAATATCTAAAAATTGTTTGTAAGATGTACTATAGTTAATTTAGCACAAAGAAATAGATAGTAATAACAAGGAAAAAAATAAACAGAGTAAAATAATAAATAGAAAGGAAATAATATAGATTAGAACAGAAATAAATGAAACTGAGAACAGGAAAACAATAGAAAAGATTAACAAAATTAAGAGTTGGTTCTTTAAAAATTAAACAAAATTGACAAACCTCTAGGTAAACTAACCAAGAAAAAAAAGAGAAAGAACCCAAATCACTAAAACTATAATTGAAAGAGAAAACATTACACAACTGATACCACAGTAATACAAAGATCATTAGGCACTACTAAGAACAACAAACGAAACAACTTAGAAGAAATGAGTAAATTCCTACAAGCATACAACCTACCAAAACTGAATCATGAAGAAACAAAATCTGAGCAGAACTATTAAGGATTAAGGATATTAAATCAATAATCAGAAACCTCCCCACAAAGAAAAACTCAGCACCAGATGGCTTCAAGGTGAATTTTACTACACACTTAAAGAATTAACACCAATGCTTCTCAAACTTTCAAAAAATAAAAGAGCAAGGAAAACTCCAAAGCTCATTATATGAAGACAGCATTATCTGATACCGAAGCCAGAAGGAAACAAGTACTCAAAAATAGTGCTGGGACCCGAACTTGCTACATGGGAAAACAGCAACTTAGATATCTACCTAAGTCCATATGCAATAATTTCCACAAATATTTAAAAACTAGATTTTTGAACCATATTGTAAAATTATTCAGAAAAAAATGCTTCCTATGTGTTAATGAATCACAAACAAAGAAAATTCAAACAACAGAACTGGAGAAGAGACTTGCAGTACCTAAAATTTAAAAAGTGCCAATGTCCAGAATACATTTGACTGTTTAGGAAGAAATCATACAATCTAATTAAAAAATGAGCTGAAATGATTTAATTTCAAGAATTCAAAATATCTGGACATGAAGGAAAAAGTGGGCAGAGATATAGATGAAACAACATCGCTTATTCTTTAAGTTGGATGACAGGTATATAGAAAGGAGAAATCATTACATTATTTTTCCTACTTGTAGGTCGTCAATTGTTGACTTCCCAAAACACCTCCAATAAACTTTGTGATTTACCAAGGCTAAATTTATCAGACTTACTATAGTAAAGAACGCCTTGACAGAGTCATAGTACTGACTCAGGATGAAAATATCAAGGGAGAACATTTACAGGTTTTAAAGTTTCGGCTCAAGTGATTTAAGCTAGCTCTTTCAAGCTCCAGAACTGCTTGGTCTTGAGAGAAGTCTGTGACATATTGTGGTGGACACAGACATGCAATGATTTTGAATTGAGTCATGATAAATAAACTTGTTTGACAAGCAAGTTGTTTACCCACGTGTGAAATCTAATATCTTGTAGGGCAACCATTTGCCCAAATGGGCAAACTCCTTGCCCAGATCGATTGGTGTACAAGAATTTACTGAAGCAAATAGTGAAAATATTCATTGTTTTACAGCCTCATATTCTTGGGCAAGAATTTCCTGGAATATGTCATGTTAGATTTGCTGACACAGGTGGCCTTAGTTTTCAGTCATGATACCTAAGCAATGAGGACACAGATTTCAGAATATGTTTTCCACACACATTTCTTTTTTTAAATAGGCAACTCACAAAAGAGTATCACCAAAGGCCAGCAAACATGAAGAACTACTCATCTTCTTTAATTATCAGGGAAAATTATCTCTATATTATTTAAACCAATTAAATAAGAAAAAATAAAAAATACCACCAACATCTGACAAAGACAGAGAAGACAAACTCTTATACCTAGCTGGTAGGAGAGTAAACTGGTAAAACATTTTACAGGGCAACTTGTCACTATCTGGATATTGAGGTATATAAACTGGATATTGAGGTGACTCAACTATGCTGAATATATGCCCAAGAGAAACTCTTGTACATATTTACCATAGAAAATATGCATGAAAATATCCATGGCAGCAGTGTCCTTAGTTAAGAGAATGAATAATAAATTACTGCTCTTTCACACAATTCATATAGCAACAAAAAACAGATTAACCTGTGAACATGGATAGATCTCAAAAACATAATACTGAGAAAAAATCTTCTGGAATAACACACACACTCTGACAACATTAATAGACATTTTCAAAAGAATGCAAAGCCATGCTTTGCTTACAGATACATAAGCAAGGAAAAAATTAAAACATGAAAGGAAGGGCACACATCATATTGTGGATACCTTTTTTCTCTGGAAAAGGAGGTAAGATAATGTGATTGCAGTAGGAAGCAAAGAGGACTTTACCACCTTCCATAATGTTATATATCGCTTATTAAAAAAAAAAACAATAAAATGAAATCTGAAGCAAAAGCAATAAAATGTTAACATTTTCTTCACTCTGGCTGGCAGGTACTTGTGGACTTGATATTGTATTATGTGTATTTTCCTATAGTTTTAGAACCTATCGAATTTCATTAAGGGGGAATGAAAATGTTCATCAAGTGGGAAGAGGGTTCAGCACAAGCTAAAAAAAAGCAGAATCTAGGGCAGCTAGTCTATTTTCACCTGGCATTCCCCTGATACTGGCAATCCCCAAACCAAAATCTTTTACATTTGAACACTTACCCTGGTTTTCTAGTTAGTTTAAAATCCCACTGAAGCATATCCTAACCCCACAAAATCTCTTTTCCCATTAATATAATAATCAACAGGAGCATTGCTTCCTCTCTGTGGATATTTGGTGCACAACTGATTATGTTTTTGTGCAATAAATTTCTTTTCTTTCAAATTTCAACTGAATATTGGTGAAGGATCCAGAGAAAAGAGGAGAAAGAGTACAAGAGCCAAAGTAAGAGAATAAAATAATCTTTGTGCTAATGTCTAAGTTTATCAAGGCACAGATCCCAAATGCTCTAACATGGTGGTAACTTCCAACAAAGAGGAGATGTATCTCGGTCACTTTACCAGCTGGGGGAAATAAAATATATCGAATGAGAGGATGAGAGCAAGAGAGATCTTATCCCAAGTATAAATGGTCCCATTTTCCTCTAGCTCAAGGTTATCTGACACAACACTGATCACGCTGTTTCTCTCAAGCCCCATCCTTTAGAAACTGTAGCCAAATGGATAACTTTACCCTAAGTTGGGAGGAAAGCAGACTTTCCTACTACTAGAGGCCAAGAAACAGAAACACTAGTGAAAATCTTTGCAGAGATTACATCGAGTGAAGAGAAATACGGCAAGTCATTCACTGAGCGATGATGAAACTGAGAGAAGTTAAAGTAAATGTTAAGTAAATCTGTAACTCCAGATAGTGGTATCAGGGAGTTCCTGTGGCCTGGGGGCTCATAAGCATATTGAAAGTTGTTGAAGGCATCGGAGGAGATGGGCTTTCCCAGGTAGAATGTCTTGAAATAACTGGAGAGAGAGCAGGAATAGAAAAATGGCAAATTATAAGTTACCTACAAAGGAAAAGAAACCAATGAAAAAGAATAATAGAGGAGTAGTCAAAGAGTCACCATGGGAATCAGTAGAGGGTTTGGTAGAATTCAAGAAATGAAATGCTTTTTCTATATATGATTAGAAGGTCAATAGTGCTGAATACCTTGAGATATCTTAAGCTGAAGCTTGAAATGATCCGATTGCATTGAATATTTCGGAGGTCCAGGGTAAATGTGTGAGCAGGGCTGATGGGAATGGAGTAAGGGAAACTCTTGTGTCGGCATGGGGAGTAAATGGGAAGAGAGGCAATGGCTGTGTGTCTATGTGATACTCCAGAGTATTTAAAAGCATTTAAAAGTGCTCAGTGTGAGACAGGACAAATACATATTAAGTTAAACCTGGGTATTTTGCTACTAAACTCTACCAGAGTTTAAAAGAGTAACTTCTGAAATCTGAAAAACTCATTTTGCTGTAAAAAAACACTGTACATTTAATTGATTTATTTGATCTCTCGTAAATGCACTTTAAATCAGCTATTAATTTATAAAAGAAAAAGAACACATGACTTGTTTTTAAATCATTATGTACGTTTCTCCTGATTTCAGTTATTTTATATTATGTATTTCATCCTATTGAGGCATAATTAAAATGCACAGTTCCGAGTTTGGATAAATGGATAGTCATAAATTCTCCACTCATATCAGGCTAGAGTATTTCTATCACCCAGGAAAGTTCCCACAGGTTATATTCAATCTCTTCCCATATTCTCAGTGCCTAGCATATACTCACTGGTTTGCAGAATGCCATAAAATAGGATCATAGAGTATGTAGTACAGGGTGTTACACACTTAAGAGTTCATTTGAGATTTATCTATATTGTTGCATGTATCTACAGTACTCATTTGTATGGATGTACCACAGTTTGTTTACCCATCCAACAACTGAAGAGCATTTATGTTATTTGCAGTTTCAGTTATTAATAAAGCCACCACAAACATATGCATATGTGTGTGAAACTAAGTTTTCAGTTAGCTTGGGTAACTAATTAGGAATGGGATTACCTATCATATATGAGGTAGAATTTTGTTTTGTTTCTTTCTTGTTTCATCTTCCTGGCCATTTAATCAATGCATAGTGATATCACATTTTGGTTTAATATGTCCCTAGTAACAAATAATATTCAGGATTTGTATTCAGCATCTCATACTGCCATTTGTATATTATCCTTGGTGAAGTGCCTATTCAAATACTTTGCCCATTATGTTTTATTACATTGTTTCTCTTTTTATTATTGTTTTGAATGTTCTTTATAAATTCTGGATAGAAATCCTTTAGCAGATGTGTGTTTGGCAAATATTTTTCCCAATCAATAGCGTGTCTTTTCATTTTCCTAGTACTGCCTTTTGGAAAGCAGAAGTTTCATATGCTTTGTTTTTTATTTTTAAATGAAGCCCAGTTTACTATGTTTTTTGTGTCACATCTAAGCAAGCTGTGCCTAAAATAAATTTACAAATATCTTCTCCTACATTTTCTTCCAGAAGTTTTATGATTTTAGGTTTTGCATTAGTATGAGGATACATTTGAGTTAATTTATATATCTGGTGTGAGCGTGGGTGTCAAGATCCATTTCTGACTTACAGATATCAATAGTTCCTGAACCATTTATGGAAAACCCTCTCATTTCTACAGTGAATTGCTTTCAGTCATTGTTAAAAATAAGTTGTTCATATATATGTGGATTTGTTTCTGGACCCTTTACTCAATTTCACTGATTTTTATGTATAGCTTATCACCAATATCACACTTATTTACAATGGCTTTATAGTAATATAGTAAATATTAAAATTGAATAGTATGGTTCCTTCAATATTATTTTTTCAAAATTTTTTTAGACATTCTAGCTCATTTGCATTTTCATATACATCTATTTCATTTTAGAATTAGTTTAATTCCTTCAAAATATCCTATTCGGATTTTGATAGGATAGCATCGAGTCAATGTATTAGTGTGTGGAGAATTGACACATTAGCCATACTCAGCCCTTCAAACCTTTAACAAGATATAATTACACATATATTTAGTACTTTGACTTCAGCAGTATTTTGTAGTTTTCTTCATACACAACTTATATTTTAATAGTTTTGTATCTAACTCTTCAATGCATTGGTTCTATTGTAAATTTTTCAGTGTTATTTTAAGCTGTTTATTACTAGCATATAGAAAAAGAATTTCTTTTAATTTTTGAACCAGAAATCTTACTTGAGTCATTCATTAGTTCAAACAGCTTTTTTTTTTGTAGAATTGTAAGCATTTTCTATGTAAGCAATCTTATCAACTGCAAACTAGAGAGAATTGAATTACTTCTTTTACAGTTGGGATGCCTTTTTATTCTTCCTACTTTTCTACATTGGATAGAACACCCAGCAAAATGCTGGCTGGGGCTGGTGAGGGCAGATGTACTTGGCTAGTTCCCTCTTAGAAAGCACTTGGTCTTTAACCATTTAAGTATGTTGTTGGCTAAGCAGGTTTTGTAGATTACTTTGTCTGGTTGAGGAAGTTTCCTTCTATTTTTAGTTTGCTCAGAGTTTTATTGTAAGTGGATTTTGTCACATTGTAAGTTTTTACTTTTCAAGTGCTTTTTCTGCACCTACTGAGAAGACCACGTCTTTTTTTTTTTCTTTAATTTGTTGAAATGGTGAATTACATCTGTTGATTTTCAAATGCTGCACCAACCTTGAATTAGTGGGATAAGCCCATTTGGTCATTGTATAATCTTTTTCATGGATTTGATCTGCTAATATTTTGTTGAGGATTTTTGTGTGTTTTCATGAAGCATGTTAGTCTGTATTATCTTTTCTTATACTGTCTTTATCTGTTTATATTTTCAGGGTGATGTTGGTCTCAAAAATTGAGCTGGAAAGTGTCTCCTACCTTTCTATTTTCTGAAAATTGATGGTTTAAAAAAAAAGTATTGAGAGTTTTAATCTAAAGGTATACTGTATTTGGAATTCTTTCAAAAACATTTCCAAAGGCTACCATATATATAAAACATGATCAAAATTAAAAATAAGTAAAACCAACTATTTCAAAATAGAGAATATTAAATGAACAGCATATAAATATATACGTACATTTTATAAGATGTAGTGTCATAAATATATGATATTATTTGATACTGGGTATGGACATACTATCATATTGAGGAAATCCATAATATTAGATAGGCAAACATAATTTAAAGAGAAATTGTAAAAGTGACTGTTGCCTGCTGATGCAGAGTAGTCAGAGGAGGCTAAGTCTTATGTTCATTAGGTCTTTGCAGCACAGATTTAAAAATAAGTGGTGTGTCTGTTAGTCACATGCAAACTCACTCCAGGTAACTGAGTTACTGCAGGATGTTACATTTATGATATTTACTCTGGCAGACATATGCCCAGGACCCTTTGGAGATAGAGAAGGATATCTGCATTTCAAAAGGCAAAACCAACAAATACATGGTTAGTAAAACTCACCGAGGGGTTTTTATTGCCCGACATGCTATAAAGTTCCTAATGTGCACAAGCAATTAGTCTTCATATGTCATAGGCATGATGTTATTTGTTTGTTTCAGGAAACTCTTCCACTAGGGAGAAAACTAACAATGTTTTAAAAACATGAAAATGTTCATCTTTATAGAATACTTTTACAGAAGTGATTTCATTTCTACTGGTATTTTTTCTTCTAGTTGGCAGTCACTGGTTCTAGTAATGGTTGGTGCTGGTGGTTCAGTAGGAGATTGGCTCAAGCTAATGATGAAACATGGAATAAAAGTGAAACCAGATTTTTTAATTAGAATTAAGACTTTACTGAATCTCAAATATTTATGGTTTTGAAACATGAATAAGAAATGTTTGATCTGGGTAACTAGAAAGAAAAAAAAATAGCTAATTGTGTCTGTAACTTAGAGAATGAACTCAACAAGAAAATCTTAAAATGTATGCCTGTGTCCTCCAGGCTGAGTCCCAAACCTGGCATGTAATAAATGCTCAATAAATGTTATTTCTTCTTGGAAGTTCATAGATGATATAAAGAACTTTTGTTCATGAATATTAGCTTCCATATAATTTTCCAAGAACCTTCTTTTAAACGTGTGCATATAAACTATAGAGAACTATCAATAAAAGCACATTACTGTACAGAGGGTAAACTGGTTAGCCCGCCCAATTTTCACATCAAAAGTTGTTATTGTTCTTTTTCCTAGGGGTATCGCATCCCGTTCCTTGCTAATTTGCTTCTTTATTTCTCTAATCTGATTAATACATTTCCATTTTTATTACGTATAATAGATAGCTGATCTAATTTGGAACTTATAAATTACACAGTTATATGTGAATTGATTATAGCACATAACTCTAATAGACTAGCAATCTTTTCAGAGATTAGAAGTGCTACTTAGTTCCCTCTTTATGGATGATTAATTTTCAGTGGTTATCAACTCTCAAACTGAAAATTAAGCAATACATATTTGCTTTGTGGATGACCAGTTTTATTAAAGCAGTAGAGTTGATACAATTAATTACAATACCCTATGAAGAGAAGCCAAAATTAAAATGCCTTAAAAGAAGCAGGCATGTATCTATTGTCAATGGTAAAATTCAGTTACTGTTGTAAAGAAATAGTGCAAGACAGTAGATGATTTATACAACAATCTGAGAATCAAGAATAAAGTATTTCTAGATTTCTTGGGTTTTATCAATAACCATTTAAAGTAAAATGACTTAAAGATGATAAATGTTTCATTTCACTCAACAGAAATCTTTCCATCCCCATTGGTGCTCAGAGGCAGCTACTGTCTGTGGTGCTGACCAATACTCAAAACAGGAGAAAATTGTCCACTGAAGTCCACGTATTTATTTATTAGGCTTGTTTGAATACCACTTCTGAACTAAAATAATGCGACTAGTGCTCTGGGAACTAAGAATGGGTAGTTTGGTCTTCCAACTACCTTGAAATTCTGTGAACCAGAGATTCTGTGACATTGTTCCTACCAGGGAAGCCCATTACAGAGGCAGGCGGGACTCTCCTAGTGGTGGCTTCTTAGAGAGGTGAGGAAATAGGCCCAGAGAGGCCATCTCTATAGAGATTTCCCTTTGTAATATGGAACTCTTCTGTCAGACTATCATTGATAATGTCATTAATTAAAGTTATGGATAAAATATAAGATCTACTAAGCTTGCACAGAGGGCAAGATAGTGGTCATAGCTCTAAAGTTATGGATCATTCATATCTTATGGCAAAACAATTTATTGGATCTTATTGTCTATGACAGCTAGCTGAGAGTATAAGTTTTGGTAGAGTTTTGAAAAAAAAATATCATCTGGAATGATGAGATTCTGAAGGGGTAATGGAATGATCCTGAATGTCAGGTATTCCTGTGGCTGGGGCTTCCAGAAGTAAAGAACTCAATGACAAAATCTATAATCTTTGCCTTCATTCTTGCTTATAATAAACATAAATGTGGTCAGAATTTTTACAGTGACTGAAAAAAATCTATCTACATTCCCCCCAAAATGAAGCTTTAGCCCTGAAATAGGCCTCATTTAAGCATCACTATTATATTCTTTAAGTAATTCTCCAAAAAACAAAGGCAAATTCTTCCTCCTCCTTATAATACTATTTTTGTTAGAAACATAAATCCTTTAATACGCAAAGAAGACATATTCTCTGCTATTCTGTTTCCCACTTAAGGCCAGAACCTATTTGAAGCCTCAGCCTTTACCCAGAGTTCCTGCTCCATTAGACAATTTATAGTATTTTAAGCTTATTATCTCTTAGAACATGCATTTTCCAAAAATGTTTAACCTCCCCTCTTCTGTCTGATAGAGTCTATTTTCCCCCAAAGTTACAGTTTAAATGTTAAATGCTCTGTGAATATTTCTGTCTGCACCTGAAGAAGCATTACTTTATTACTTTCCAGGTAGTCAAATGATATTGAATCGGTCTCTCCAGGCTGACCAAGGTCACACCCTGAGCTGACTGAACAAGGAACATTCACTGGGCACTTATTATTTGGCAATGTTGTGCGGAGGGCTTTGAATGTACTTTTATTTAATTAATTAAATATAGTTACCCTCTACTGAACATCTTTTTATGTACCAGACACTGTCTTTGGTGTTTTACATATTTTATTTTAATGCTTACAATAATACTCTGAAAGAGATGCTTTATTATCCCCAAATTCCTATTCAGGAAACCTAAAAGAGAAATTGGCAAATAAATGTTGAAAGAAGGATTTAAATTCAGCTATTCTTGTCCCAGAGTCCCTCTGTAACTATGACATCTATGTTGTGAGAGCCATCTTACATATCATACAGGCACATGCAGCACACTCCATAAGTAGCTAGAGCATATTTCTTGTCTTAGATCCTGTTCAGCCTTATCCACAAAAACTTTTGTCATTTCCATAAATCCCCAAAGTAAAGAAGATCTTGACATATTATTAAATATATATATGTGTGTGTATATACATAAGTGTATATATAGATATATAGATACACACACACACACACATACACCAAGTGTCTCTGAGTTTTTGATTCAAGAATCCAAAATAGGTAAGTAATTTTTTCAGGTAAAATATAATACCATTAGCTCACCATTCCATGAATGGAGATTCCAAATTCTATATATAAATGTGATAGGCAGAATAATGTCCCCACAATAGATGTCCAAGGGGCTCATTATTCAGTGGTTTTTTTCTTAAACACCTCATTTTCTTGTGGGATCCCTGTTTCCACATTTTTTGGTGCCTCAATACTTCTTGTGATTTCACCTCTCCAGACAGTAAGCCTCCAGGCCCCTATCAGGTGGGGGAGAGGCAACCTCCAGGCTGTGAGAGGTGAGGGAGGAAGGGACGTGTGTACACAGAGAAAAAGAGCCCCAAGGTCCTAAGTCCTTCTTAGACAATAGCCCAAATGAATTACTTTATCCTTTTTTTAATGATGAATATGTTTTTATTTCTCTCATAATTAAAAAATGTGAATATTCCATAATTCAGCCATGGCCTTCACTTCCAGGTAACTTCTTCATTGGGTCTCAATTACTTCTTAAATAACACACTGTTGTTCCAGAAGGCAGTTAGCTTTTCTTCATTCAGTCAGGTAACATCCAAAGATAAATCCCACAGGGATGAGTATATGTGACCAGGGATAAACCCAATGGTCACACACAATCTGAAATAAATTCACCACGACGGCTCAGCCCTAGTGCCAACAACCCAAGGCCAACAGGCAACAGTGGGTTCAGCCCCCAAATGAATTTAAAACAAAGGAGACCTAAACCTGTAGCTTCATGTAAATGTGTAAGTTATCAGGTCAGACACAGAAACAGAGTTATTCAAATACAGTTGATTAAAAAACAAACTTGGAACAATGGCAGATGGGGAAACTGAAATTTTCCTGGAGGATAAGGATATGCATTTGGATTTTATAGAGACAATGCTCCTATTTGCATAAGTCGTTGAAGACAGAATATCAGGTATCAGCAAGCCTGAGTAGTGATATAAATTCTGGGGGTGGGAAGGATGGGGTGGGTGTTAGGAAGATCTCTGTCTTTACTGAAAAGCTGTCACCTAAGTGAATGAAGATTTTGGTGGGGTGGGGGGGACTACACTCAAGCAAAAACACAAAACAAAACAAAAATCCTATAATTTATGCACACAGGGCACATGTGCTAAAGAGGAGGATACGGGGCTGGAGAGAGAGTGGACCAGTCCCTTATCTCTGGTGTTATTTCAATTCTGATAAGAGTTTGGCACTCACTGACCAGTCTCAGATATCATCAAGGATGTTTCTGGTCAGCTCTACTTTTCAATTGATTCTCTTACTAAAATACATGCAAATATATCTGATTTCAATTAGAAATGGTTCTAAGCCCCATAACAGCACAAAATCTAGGGAAATTCTATAAGAAACTATGAAATTATTCATTCTGTATGCACACACATTTTAGTAACCACTTATCAAGTCTCTGCAGAATTACCAAAATAAATGAATGCCAGCAAAGATTTAATTACCGTTTTTCACTCTACTGTAGTATTATGACACAAGCTCTGTTTTAACTAAGATGTTGCTTTTTACATAGATCATGAATGGTTTCAGTGTGTTTTGTCTTTTTCTTTAACAGTGTTTTTCTTTAAAGAGATCAGTACCATACCAAAGTATCTATTAAATTCACCTTTAATTAATTGTATAGTTCTGGAGACTATAGATACAGAGGGCTTCATCCAGCAAGTACACTGCTTAAAAGTTGTTAAAGGTTGTTTTTTGCTTTTTTAATTTTGGTATCATTAATCTACAATTACATGAGGAACATTATGTTTACTAGACTCCCCCCTTCACCAAGTCCCCCCCACATACCCCATTAGTTACTGTCCATCAGCATAGTGAGATGCTGCAAAATCACTATTTGTCTTCTCTGTGTTGCACAGCCCTCCCCGTGCCCCCTACACACATTATACATGCTAATCGTAAGGCCCTCTTTCTTCTTCCACCCCTTCTCCCTCCCTTCCCACCCATCCTCCCCAGTCCCTTTCCCTTTGGTAACTGTTAGTCCATTCCTGGGTTCTGTGAGTCTGCTGCTGTTTTGTTCCTTCAGTTTTTCTTTGTTCTTATACTCCACATATGAGTAAAATCATTTGGTACTTGTCTTTCTCCGCCTGGCTTATTTCACTAAGCATAATACCCTCTAGCTCTATCCATGTTGTTGCAAATGGTAGGATTTGTTTTCTTCTTATGGCTGAATAATATTCCATTGTGTTAAAGGTTGTTTTTTTTATTGAAGCATCATTGGTATACAATCCTATGAAGGTTTCACATGAGCAACATTATGGTTTCAACATTTACACTTGTTCATTTTTGAGCAATGAGGATCTAGAAAGAAATCCTGAAAGAAATCTGTTCCTCAAGAATTGAAAAAGATCTGAGATGCTATTATACTCCAAGCTAGTACGTTAATTTGGTCCAGTTTCATAGATGCTGGTAGGAGACATGAGTTTCTTGGGCCAGGAAGGAGGGAGGATATCTTACAGCAATAGCAGTAGGCACAGTTATCACACTTTCTGTGTGCTGGCTATCTAAGCGCCTATTCCCTATCTGCCTATCTAAGAGGGGAAATAAATCCTGCACACCCTGTGGGTTGTGTTACAGGAAACCCAAATTTTTCATAATGGGCAGTAAGCATGCCTGCCCTTTGCTCTGGAGGGAAGCACTATCTCCATCTTCCAAGCTTTTCCAGTAAAAAATACATTCATTCTTGTAAAGATTGTCCAAAATCATAGATAATCTAGGTCCTCTTACAGGACATGCAGAAGAAATGTGAGAAAGACATGAAAAAATATCTCCCAACAACATCCACCTCTCTTTTCTATGTCATCTTAGCATCTAGTCAGTTTTTCCATAACCATGCCACTGCCAGCCATTCTAAACCATCTGACTGGCAGAACTGGGAGTCAAATCTTTCCATTAAACTCATAGAGCATATAATTAAAGCTACCGTCAAGAGGACCTCAGGCACCAGGATGAGCCCACTGTGTAATGCTGTGCCCACCTAGAGTCCTATACCCGTGGAGCACTGTCTCCAACACTACTTGGATGTACCCTAATGTTAATATCCATAATAAATCTGATTTTTAGAAGGCCTTTGAAATAATTCACAGTACTCATTTCCCTTCTCAGAAAAACTAGAGATGTTAAATGACATTTAGCATAAACTCCTCCTTTTACAGGTAAGAAAAATGACACCCAAGCAGAAGAAATATTATTTGTTTGAAGGCACAAAACAAAGGATTAAACCAGGTCTCTGAACTCCCTGTCTCCTTCATGGCTGTTAGCTGGAAAAGTCATGTTCCCTGGCACACCGCCATGTCTGATATTGAGCCTGGGGAACCGGAACAAAAGCCAACACTCCTCATCTCCATAATGGACTAGCAAATAGGTTAGTGCTGAACTGCATGTTACCAGCTAGTTTAGAAAAATATTGTGATTAATTTATATTGAATCAAGAGAGGGATGAAGAGATTTTAAAAGACAAGAGATCCCAGCTACTGAAAGAATAAAAGGCACACCAAATCCAGAAATGTTGACGGCCATGTCACAGCTGGCCCAGGAGGCGCTGCCTCCGTGGGGGTCAAGAGCAAGACCAGATGAGGGGGGAGGCAGTGCTGAAGACTGTGAAAGTCACAAGAGAGGAGTGGACTCCTGAAAAGTGGTGGCCAGGGACCCTTACCCTGACCCACCCCAGCCTTCAGGCAAGGTCAAGGTTATGTTTGAGTGTAGAGAGGACTCAGTTACAGTATATATATGTTACATATGCTCTGAGCCATGGTAAGATTATCTAGGGAACAAGTGAGTTATAAATCCACAATACAAAATAGATAGATAGATAGATATTGGAAATATTCATAAGTTGGGATTTTCTTGTTTTCAGTTTGTTGTTATGTCTGCCAGACCTTAGAAAGACCTTAGAAATGAATTACTACGAATCAATTGATCTGAAATGTTTACTCTTCTAAGCAATAAGAAATCATTCAAAATAAAAAAATGTTTAGTATTTGTGTGTTTGTGTGTACACATTCTGATTCGTCAATATATCAGACATCTACCATTCTTCAATAAATAATCATTCATTCCACATGTACCGACTACATAATGGCCTAGCTCTCTAATAATCGCTGAGAGGACAGCAATGCCACACAGACAAAAATCTCTGTCCCAGAAGTATTCACATTTTAGCTAGGAAGTAAGATCATTTCATTTATACAATACACATAACAATTGTAGGTACGTTAATATGCTATTGTAATATATAGTATACACCTAATATATGATACACCTACCAATGTTAGGTGTATTAATATCATGTGCATATAGTACTATATGGTATATACCTAATATGATAGTATATATCCATTATATATAATATAACTGACAATGCCAGTCTGTAAGAGAAAGAAGGCAGAGACTCAGTATGTATAATAATTAAGAGCAGAACCACTGGATACCTCCACCAAGTACAGCTGTGGCCTTGACTGAGGTACTCAACTGATCTACACCTTAGCAGCTTCTTCTTTTCTAGTATATACCTCACAAGATTTTTCAGATGTTAAATGAATTAACATCTGAAAAGTGCTTATTATGCTGCCTGGCACATGGTAAGCCCTCTATAAATATCAGATATTACTACCATGGAATGTAGGCGAGACAGATTACTAAATGCTAATCAGAATAGGTTAGATTCTATTGTTTTTCTCTTCAAAAGCCTCCCTCTATTTCTGTAACTTGCTTTTGAAACCTGAGATCCAAATGCATCAGCCTCTTCATCTTTCTCTGAACACGCCTCACCATCACACATGCACCCAAGCAATGCACCTATGACATTTCACAGGCTATGTTCCCTGAACGCCAGCCCAGCCATGTCTGCCAACTTGCGAGGACTCGTCCTTCCTCCTTCATGAAGTCCTCCCGACTTATTCTAGGTGAAATCACCTTTTTAGCTCCTCTGCCTTCCCAAAGCTCTCTCCTTTTCTATGCCATTTTCCAGGCAGGCAATTTTTAGCAAAACACTTGAACCTGTTTCAGTATCCTTTCTGGGAAGGTGGGGGTAATAATAACACCTAATCTTATCAGGTCATTGTGAGGACGAATGCATGTAAAGTTCTCATAAAAAATGCTGGTTCATAATGCTCAACACTATTGGCATTGTTTTTATCATTATTAGAAGCATTATGTGTCATGTTATAAGTATGCATTTTTGTTTGCTTCTCACTTGTATTTAAATTATTAGCATGAAGGGAAGGGACCACATCAAGCTTTTCTCATCTTTGTATCCTCAGCACCAATCATAGTGCCTGAGATGTGAAAGAACCAAATTAATAATGGATAATTCATTTAATTTTATACCTCTAGCATAGCAGCTCATAGAGAGTAGATGCTCAAAACTTTTTCAGAAAAGAACTGAATGAAGTCTTAGCCATGGTATGATTTAAGCATGTCCATTCATGTACAATCTCTAAAATTATTTTGACTATTTCATGCAAGGAAAAAGAAAAGCTTGTCTTGATTTATCTTGGAAGTGATAAAATACTGCATCAGATTGAGTGGCATAGACTGAAAGTTTTGTCTCCCAAAGTTCATGTGTTGAAATACTAACCTGTAATGTTATGGCATTAAGAGGTAGCATCTTTAGAAAGTGATTAGGTCACAAGGGCCCTGAAGAGAGCTTCCATCAGCCCATTACCATGTTGGCAGCATGATCTTGGGCTTCCAAACTACAGAATCAAGAGAAATAAGTTTTTGTTATTTATACACCACCTGGTATATGGCACTTTGTTATTACAGCCTGAATTGACTATGGCAATGAGTCAAGAATGCATATTGGTTTTCAAAAAGATACCCTAAAAAGAGTAATGAAAGAATAGATAATTAGCAAGATCATGAAAAAAAAAATAAGAGCAAATATATACTTAGAGTGATTAATCCAAAAGAAGTCAAGAAATAAGAAGAAAATACAAAAGTGGTTGTAAAACTAGAAATCAAATAGTAAGTTGGAAGACAGATATAACCCAAAACATATTAATACATTAAATGTAATTGTTTAAATGCCCAATTGAAAGGCAAGGTTTATCAGAATGACTATAAAATCTAATATTGTTTACAAAAGATGCAACATAAATATAAAAAGACAGTGGCTGAAAATAAATGAATCAAAGTTGACATAAAAAAATTAAAAATCAATCTACCACATGATCCAGCAATTGAACTTCTAGGTATATACCCAAAGGAAATGAAAACAGGATATCAAAGAGATATATGTGCTCTCACGTTTACTGCAGCACTATTCACAATAGCCAAGGTACAGAAATAACCTTAAGTGTCTTTCAACAGATGAATGGATAGAGATGTCACACACACACACACACACACAGGAACATTATTCAGCCACAAGAAAGAAGGAAATGCTGCCGTTTGTGACAACCTGGATGGACCTTGAGGGCATTATGTTAAATGAAATAAGTCAGAGAAAGACAAATACTGTATAATGTCACTTATATGTGGAATCTAAACAAAACAAAACAAAAAAATTCATAGATACAAAGAACAGATCAGTGATCGCCAAAGGTAGGCAGTAAGGGATGAGCAAAATGGGTGAATGTGGTTAAAAGTACTAACTTCCAGTTATAACAAGTCAGTCATGGGCCTGTAACATACAGAATGGTGACTATAGTTAATACTGTACTGTATATTGAAAGCTGCTAAGAGAGTAAATTTTAAAAGTTCTTATCACAAGAAACTAAATATGTGAGGTGATAGATATTAACTTGTGGTAATGATTTCACAATATATACATACATCAAATCATTATGTTGTATACCTCAAACTAATATAACGTCACGTCACAATGCAGATGGAAAAAGGCACTTGTAACAACTAAGAATAAAGGGAAAATTTTGGTGTGATACAGTAGTATACATTTAAAAAGACTATAACAATAAGCCTAAATGCTACTCTATAAAATTGGGAATAAATCAAGGCAGCCAGTTATCTCCATTTCTATTCAGTCTTGTGCTGGAGGTCTTAGTGCAATGGGACAAGAAAATATAAAAGATATAAGACTTGGAAAGAAAGTAATAAAAACATCATTAACATAAAGAAATCTAAAATAAAGTAGTCAAACTATTAAAAATAAGAGTTAAATTTGACAAGTTCGCTTTTTATAGTTACATAAAAACCAGTGGTCTTTCTGTAAAACAAAACAATGAAGCAGAAATAAAATGTTTCAAATGCCATCATTTACAAAGAAAATTCTTTAGGACACAAAAAGCACTAACCCACACAGAAACAATTTGACTACTTTAATATCAAGAATATCCCTTCATTAAAAAAGACACAAACCATGGATTGAGAAAAGATATTTGCAATGCATATATTCAATAAAGGACTCCAGAATATATGAAGAATTTCTACAAATCAATAAGGCAAAAACATGCAACACCACAGATGTGTGGGCAAAAACCCAAATGGGCATTTCATACATACACACACACACACACACACACACACACAATTACACAATCCAAATGGTCCAATAAATATGTGGGAAGGTGCCTGAGCTCTTAACCATCAGATAACTGCAAATTAATACCACAATTAAATGCCACTATGCAAAAATATGAAAATACTAACTGCTGCAGAATATGTGAAGCAACTAAAACTCTCTTTCAGTGCTTAGTGGGAACGGCAATTTGAAAAACACTTTAGAAAATATTTTGATAGCATTTGCTAAAGCTTAGCCCAAGTTTATCTTATGGCATAGCGATTCCATTCCTAAGTATATACCCAACAGAAATGTGTGCATCGGGGCAGTTACAGACATAAGCGAGACTACAGCGGTACTATTCCTAATAGTTAAATACAGAAAGTAACCCACATGTTCTTCAACAGTAACAGGGATAAACTGTGATAGACTCACAAAGTTGCAAAATACATGATAAGAATAAACAACTGTGATATGCCACAACATGAATGAATTTCAAAAACACAATGCTGAGAGGAAGTAGGTAATTACATAGAAATTCAAACTGTGTGATTCCATTCCTAAAAATTTCAAAGATGGCCAGAATTAACTGATGGTGATGCAACTAAAGTGGTTAACTTTTTTTTTTTTAACTAAGGTATCACTAATATACAATCTTATGAAGGTTTCACATGAGCAACATTGTGGTTTCGACATTCACAATAATATCAAGTCCCCCCACCAACCTCAACTCCATTGCAGTCAGTGTCTAACAGCAAAGTAGGATGCTATAGCATCATTAAAAGTGGTTAACTTTGGTAAGTGAAAGGGAAGCAAAGCTTCCAGGTTACTGAAATAATCTATATTTTGATCTGCGTAGCAGTTGCCTGAAAATGTTCACATTTTTTAAAAGTCTTTGAGCTACGTACTTACGATTAGTGTACTGTTCTTCGTGTATTTTTTCAATAAAAATGATGCATATATATGTGTATGTATGTATATAAATAGGAGAGGGTGACATGTTTTAATAATTTAGCCATATTGAACCAGCTTTCATAAATGTAGTGAATGTGAAAGAAAGATGATTCACCTTTGCCATTTACCATTCCTCCACAATATGCAATCCTTTATGTCTGAAAAAGCTCATAATTAAAGAAATTCCAGAAATACACACAGAGATTGTTGTGAAGTCAGGAATCACAGTCAGTACAGTAAGACCTTTTTTATTAAAAAGCTATAGAATATTTTGGGATCAGTTGTTAAATAACTTCATAGATATAAACATGTTAAATCAAAGTTTGCTGAAAAAAATGTTTTAATAATAAACACTATCCTATCTCAAATAGATTGAAAATCCTGGTGGAAAGTAATCTTTTTTTTTTGCCTCACCACACACACACACACACACACACACACACACACACACGCACACTCTCTCTCTCTGTTGGTGTGCAAATTAGGCCCCTGTACATGGAGGGCAGGGCAAAATTGCAGAGAGTGGCAGACCTCTCCAGACTGCTGGATGACAGGTGTAAGCAGCAAGGGAACTTGCATACAGGGCTGGCCCTGGGCAGCCGCAGGACAAGTAGATCTCTGTACCATGTGTACACCAGAATCTTTAAAGTTTATATGGAGGCCTGAACTGGGTTCAGTCATGTATTCAGCACAGATGTCTCTCAACACCTTACTCTCTCAAGGGCACATCCCTGAAACAGCTCCCAGTGTGGAAATGGTGGGCAGAACACCCATTCCATGCTGGAGGTGAGGAGCCTCTGATTGCCCAGGTCCAGCTCTCCGGTTAACCCAAGGTCACACCCTCTCAATGACCTCATCCAACACTCCACCTCTTGTGACTGGATCCTCCCATGTATATGCACCCCTCTTCTGAAACATGCCCTGAATAGCAAGGGGGTTACTGGCATGGAGATGGCTTATTGGGCAGCTGTCTGGCTGCATGGGAGGCAGATACCCCAGCAACAGTATAGGCACATTCAAGAGGAAACACAGATTAAGATAATGATTCCCAAAACAACACTTTTTTTTATCCTTCAAGAGCTCAATTATCTGAACCACTGATTTATTCAGTCCCCTAGGCTGGGGTCAGATCACTTGGGGCATTCACTTGTGTCCTCATGCAATTTAATAAAGATGATGCATTAGCAGACTCATCAGGTATGAAAACATAACGGTCTGTTTGTTTAGGTAAGGGTGCTTCCTAACAAGGCAGTAATAATGTCCAAAGCCATCTTATTTTGAAGGACGGTTTTTCTCATTAGAAACATTTCAGTGTTCAGTAAGGACGACCTTTGTCATCGATCATTCAAGCCTTTCTTGGTGAATTTAGTAAGGACATCTATGTATGCTAGGATGTCTCCCAGACCGATGGAAGGAATAAAGACGGGGCCAAGTAATCGTACCAGGGGAAAACGGATCAGGCCCATTTGGCCTAAAGGCAGAGGAGGATGGCAGCTTTAGGGACCTGGCCTGGTGGTGCATACTGTGTGTGCTGCCAGGGGAGGCAGCTCTGGCAGGCATGATGAGGAGATGCACTGGGGGGTAAGAAATGCCAGACTAGGCCCCCAACTTTCTCCCCTCTTTCCATGGTGCACTCTGTTGTAAGCGCAATGTGTTTCAATGGATCTGGCTTACAGCAAAACAAAGGAATCCCAGTGGAGATTGAATAGTGATCCTTCACCCAGGGGTGTGAAATAATTTATCCATCCCAGTGGGTGTCTTACTGCAAATTCAGTGGATGACATCTTTCCCAGGTATGACAGGGCCTGGCGTTCTCAGCAGCGTAGCACATTGGTCCATAGTGAGAGTCAGAGCAACGTCTGTCTCTGGCGATTTCCATACCTTTACAGTGCTGGCTGTCTCTGCAGGGTCCTTAGTCTGGCCTAAGGGTCAATTGGTCCTACAGATTGATCAGATATATTAAAACCTAAACTGTACTTTACTCCAGGGTGGTTTTACCTACCAGCAATTTTATCTATTGTTTTAACATTCCCATCTTAATTTCTAGCAATATTGCTGCTTCTAAGAAATAAGGGAGAGACTAAAATCTCCACTAAATGTCATGTTCTTCTAACTAGCCTTGCATATCATGACTTTTGAAATATGGTCCCTGATTACTGAATGTTGGATGAGGGCATCTATACATGGTACTCACCCTCACTGATGCCCTAATGGTGGCAGCCTGGTTTGCACGGCTATGGGGGAGAGCTTGGGTTAGGCTACATTCAGCGTCCATATAAACCAAAGCATACTTAGAACCCTCAGCAGGAGGGGGGCAATATAATCAGTCTGTCAAACCCTCGCAGGCTGAGAATTCTGGTGAAGGGTCCCAGATTCCTTCTGCAGTTGCCTTGGGCATTGTTTAGAACACAGAGGACATGCTGTTACTGACATGAACTGTATTTCAAGATCAATCCAGCATCCTTGGCAATGCCAACCAACTCTGGTGCTATGACAGCTGCTTTTCCTCTGCACCCCATCTGCTGTACCTACTGGTGAGTTGCTAAGGTTTGTATCGGGGTTAGAGAATCAGCTCCCTAACTGCCCAGTGTCGTCAGTGCCTTTTGAGCCAGGATGTAGGAAACAGCAAGGACTATTTCAGGTTCTTGAAAATCTCTTCCCATATATCCTGACCCCACAAGGGTTTGTTCATGATCACTGTCCAAGCCACAGGGTTAATCCTTTTAGAACAGCCTAGCTGTCAGGGGGAGACCAAAGAAACATGCAGAGGGAGACCAAGAAAGAGACCACTCCAGATTAGTAGGTAGCAGACTTAATAAGGAAGAGAAGGGAGGCAGGGAAAAGTATGAGGTACAAATATACTGTCAGAGACCCATGGTCAAGTTTCCGATTTCCATGTTGGACCCAGACACGGTATCTTGTCAGGGAATCTAGAAATGACTGAACTTAAAGACAAGTCAATTAACTAAAATCCTAAGAAACTGACACTGATGTCAATCACTAGTGAGAGAGAAAACTCCAAAGCAAGTCAGAACGTTCTCACTGTTCTGTCAATATATACTCTGTCTTAAATAGGAACGTGAGGAGTCAGGATATTCTTAGACTTTGGCAGGAGAAATAAGTGGCCTAATTCTGATGTGAGTGGCATTGACCAATGAGTGCCTAAAGGTTCCATCCCCACTGTGGGATTACAGACAGCTGGCTGTGGGCCAGACACACATGCCAGTACCTTCCCCCTGGAGTAACAAGAGAGAAACACAGATAATTCTGGGCTCTTACATCAATTTTCTCACTTTCATGTTGGTCTGTCCTTGTTGATCACTCAGCCTCTTCTAGATACAATAATAATGTTGGACAAGTCTATTTACAGTGTGTGAATTTTACTGAGTCCTCCAAAACAGATCTCCACATCTAGAGATACTTTAATTTTCTATGAAGTAACCTCACGACTCTATCAGAAAGGGGAAATATAATGCAGAGGAAAATAATCGGTAATTGAAAATTTTCATTAATGTATGTGAAAACAGAAGTTTATTAAGAATCATTGGACATCTAGTTTAAAAATAATTCAAAACTGCACATTCAATAAAAGAATTCCCATAGCAGGAGATAAATACCTTATCCTTGCTTAAAACAAGGCCTTTACCAAAACTTGAAAATTTCAAAGCTCCCTCGAGGCAACTTCCTACCAACCAATCCCACTGACAGTCCTGGGAGAAGCTAACCTGACGCTGTTTACAATAAGACCTCCTCCTTCCAGGTTTGGAAGCAAAGGATGCATTTTATCCTGTAAATTGATGAGAAGTCAACAGGAACGTGAAACCTAATTACATATATAGGCAAAAATCACTTTTTAAAAATCTACGAGCCAATAAACCCTGCAGAGAGTAATATAGGCGAGATCTACACTGTTCAATTCTTCAGAAAACTATCCAGTAAATCATTAAATCATACAGATCATGGTCTGCCTAATGCTAAGTACTTGGATATTTATATCATTCATTGTAAATGATGTGTGACATAACCCAATGGACACTTTTTATGTTCTAAGTACTGGATTATCATGCAAATATCACTGGACACTGGGGAACACCCTAAAATAGCAGTGTACATTTTATTTAAAACCAAGGTAGGTGTCAAGTCACACAGGGTGTCCATCGCATACCTCTTGAAGCAGCAAATGCAGACTATGAAGGGATTATAATAAACGGAGCCCCAGGAGGTGTGCAATGTGCCAGTATTCAAATACTCTTAATCCAAGAAAAATTTATTTCATAAAGATACATGGCTCCATTCCAAAAGGGGGAAATATTATAAAGTACAATTTTATTAATTGATGCCAGTATTACTACTTCAGACAACCTACTTGGAATACCACACCTCTCTAACCCCCAATCCCGTAGGACACAATGAGCTAGAAGAAAGTATTTAGAACTCACGTCCTTTCTGAGAACTCCTTTGTTTTCGATTATATTTTCCTATAGACACAATTGTGTGTATTTCTGAGGTATCTTTGTTCTCCCTTCCATCCATATGCATAACCTCTGTACCCTATTTGTATTGTTTGTACATCTCCCCAAACATCTTAACACCTCCCAATTTACCATCCCTGCAAAAGGCATTATTGGGCTTTCAGCGCTGCTTCCTGATCATTAATAAAGACATCACATTTTCTAAAAAACTCACCTTTGTTAAAAATATTTTTGCAACTTCAGATTATATAAAGACTAAAACAGGAGTAATTTGAAGACATTGTCACATATTACTATCCTTTGCATACCATCTTTTAGCTCATTTTCAGTTCTTGAAGCTGAATTTTTCTAGTTTGATTTGAATCAATTTTGCCAGTAAAATCTCACTGATGTTCTACCAATTACTCTAAGAGGAGAATATAGGATGAGCCCTACACTTAATCTTCTCTATTCATCTCTGAATTTAGCCATTCTACCATGAACGCTATTTAATTGTGTGTGTGTGCGCGTCGCCTGTGTGCACGTGCATGTGTTGAAGGACAGTGGTGTTGGGGGATGGAGAGTGTTTTTAAGAATACACAATTCACAAAAATAGGTTTACTATTCTGAGAGAGAGCAGAATGAAAGTAAACAAGAAATGAGCTCTGGCTCTAATCAAGTGAACAAACAGAGAAAAAAATATGGACCTCAGAACAGTATCTACCCCTTAGACCCAGGAAAGCAAGGCCCTTGCCTAAGGTGGCCTGGTGCTCCAAAGCTCCTTTCTTGAACTTTTCTAATTTCGACCCTCATCACCCTCAGGTGCCTGAGACTAGCTGGAGTCGGCAGTGCCCTGGAGCAGAACACCCTGAGCTGTTTGTCTCTTTCAGGGCATGCTGGCATTCTCTTCCCACCCATCTCTCAGTGCATGGGGGTCAACCAGTTGCACAGCTGGAGAGTAGAGTCACTGCAGGCCCATGGTTGGATCCCAAACCCAGGAAAATGACTTGACAAGTGAATTTTTCCCTTTTGCAGGCTCAGGATTTTCACAGGTTTGTAAGAGACTGGTCCACAAGAATGGTGCTGCCATGGTGATTTGGGGTGATGCGGATTGTTCATATGGATGGGATGGTCCCATACCCCCAGGGCAGCATATTCTAGGGGGTGTTCTCTATTAGAATGTGTGGATGACAGGAAATCCCTGTTAGTCATAGAGAATTCTACACAGATGAGTCATTGGAAACTCCACTTTAAAAATCAAAAAAAATTTTTAAATATTTTAAAATAATCTGGCAATAGTATCCACACTTGATTTGAAATTATGTCATGAAATCTTGGTACTGACTAGTTATGTAAAAACTCATACATTTTCTTTCCTTTGACCATGTTGGGAAAATACCCACACAGTGATACCTAAGTAAGTTCAAGTGTACATGTGGTTAACATGTACAATTTACTTTAAAAGGAAATTTAAAGGACATTATGCTTGATAATGTGGGTGGGCCTCATCCAAGCAGTTGAAGGACCTTAAAAGCAAACCTGGTATTTCCTTGACCCAGTTGTGCCTCTGAACCACAGCAGCAGTTCATGCCTGAGGATTTCCAGGCTGTCACCTGTCCTATCAATTTTGGACTTGTCAGTCCCCACAAGCACATAGGCCAATTTCTTAAAATTAATCAAAACTATCATCTATCCATCTATCCATGCTATTGGTTCTGTTTCTCTCATAGAAACCTAAAATACAGGGCAAGTATATCGCTCCTAAATGTTCAGATACATTTCCTGGCATCTAATCTCCTTGGGCCAATGTGGAAGATGCCCTGCCTTCACTCAATCATCATCGTGCCTAGAGGAGCTGACCCACTGACTGACCAGGCAGGGTCACAGGCCCGCCCCTAGAGGTAGGAGCTAAGTCATCTCCCTCAATGGCATGATCAAAGTGTCAAGGGAAACAACATAGCAAAGAAAAGGTGGATGCTGGATAGGCAGTCACACCAAATCTCCAACAAAGAGGATTTACACACTTGCCTTGTCTCAAAACTGATAATAGGTGCCAAGCAGATGTAATCTGAATAAAACCTCCAAATGTTTTGAGATCTTACCAACCTGGTTTATATGGCAGGAGTCAAAATTTCCTCCTCGAGTGCAGTTCACTTGGGTATTAGATAATTTCAAGTAGATACACCAGTCTTTACCTGTATTCCTTGATTTTTTTTTTTCAACAGTCCAACACAGAGGCATGGCCATGGATGCTTACCTGCAGTTTTGCTGCCACTGTTTTTCTACCACTTAGTTACATTTCTTACTTCCCTCATTGTCAAGTTGACCTTTGCTGTCTCATACCTGTACCATGTTTTCTCTGGCTCTTGAACCTGTTAAGACTAGCAGCTGGTAAATTAGCATTTTATTGGTGGGCTTGATTCTGTTCACAATAGTTATGCTAGTTAGGAAATGAAGAACTGGGCTCAGGTGGAGAAGGACCCAGCATTGCTGAAGGATCCATCTGGACTGGACTTTGGCATTCATAACACAATTGCCCTGAAGGCAGTGTAGTCCCAGAAATCAAGAGGCTTCCCAGGCAGTGTGTTCCAAGGGCCAAGGTTTACCAGAGAGATCGTTAGTGCTGGAGTCCCCAGAGGTCCTGAGTCCTGAGTTGGAGCTTGGGTTTGAGTTGGACTCTGTGCAGTAGGTCAGACTGGTTATGGAAGAGGTGCAATATAGGCGTTCTGTGTAAGATACCACTGAGAATAATCTCCTCCTGTGTGGAATTGGAAAGTGTTCAGCCTGGCTGGAAAAGGGAGTATATTTTAACACTGAGAGAGACAAGTATGGAAAGAAAGGCTGTGGCCAAACCATTAAAAGCTCTGGCTGCCATTCATAATAATGCAAACTGGGAAAGAAGGACGACTTTTTCATCCAGGAAACAACATGATGAAATAGATGTTTTAGAAGAATGTTTTGGTGTCGCTGTTATACAGAGAGCCTGCAACCAGGAGTTGCTGCAGAACCTTCTCACAAATGTAGCTTGAAATCCACACAAATAGTCATTGCATTCATTTGGGATTTATGCTACCTTGCAATGCTCAAAGAATCCTTTCAAAAATATAGGATGACAATGGAAAAATAATGGGAAAATTGAAATATATTATGAACGCATCAGAAATACACACAGATTTTCAGCACAGTAATGTTAGTGCAGTTATATGTATTGATTCCTCATTCAAATACAATTAAGCTTTGAAATCAACTGCATATTGCTTCAGACAGTTGAAAAGGATATATTTCTTCAATACTTAACAGATGTCTGAACTGTGTCTAGGAATGATAGAAAAATGGGTAGGTAAATTGTTCTATTTTAACGTCAAGCTAAATTAACTCTTTCTGGTTTCAGATGCCTTTCGTGTTTATTGTTCTTTATAGTTTCCTTAGCATTTTCACACTGTCCACCTCTGTGAATCTTTATACAGTTCCATTTTACAGACAAGAAAAATGAAGTCCACAGATGGCAAATCATTTATCACACGTATTAACTGCTATTTAGTAGCCGAGCTAGACAGAGCTTGGACCTGGGCACCATGCAGCATGGAATGGCCTGTCACTCTGGAAGGGACCTATGAGCTCAGGGTGAAGCAAGTCAAGACAAAGACAAACCAGTCAAAAAAGACTGATAATAAGCATCTCAGCTCAGAGAAAAACAATTGATTTGAAAATGGGGAGAAATACCCTTTAGACTCTGCCTCCTTTTTTTTCCCCCCAAATCACACTACTTTCCAACCAGTGAAAACAAGCAAGCTGAAGATTCCCACTAGCGGAAGCAGCTCTCCTGCCCTTTGCTTACTCAGAACCAAGTTATGTTCACGTTTCGCGGATCAGTGCTATCCTCCTGAAGTGAGGACTCGGTACCGCCAGAGGAGCCCAGGGCAGCAGACTAGATGGCTCTTATCCTGTTTGCCTCAGGACAGGCAACATCAACTTGCAAGCTACCAGACAATTAAAATTTCCATTATGGTTATGCGGGTAAGGCCCTGCAAGTGCGCCCGGCAGACAGCTGAACAAACTAATAGCCAATCTGTGTTCTTCTCCTCATGCCAGGCTTGCCCTATTACAAGGCTGTGTCCACCCATTTTCTCAAAAATGCCATGTGGGCTTAAAGTGGCCCTGACATAAGGTAGCTCCTGTAGAAGGCCTGGCCATAGTTTTCCACAGGATGGGACTCTGTGTATTTCATGTGTATTTGTATGTGTTCTATGAGCAAATAAGAATACAAGTTAATCAGATGAGTAAACCAACTACTCAAATCTATCAAAAACATGTTATCCTTTTAGAAAAAAGTTTACTCACTTTATTGAAGAATCTAAAAGCGTGTATGGTAAAATCATTTGTGTTACACAGGGACCTAGCAGGAAGATCAAGAGAAGCGAAACAAGTAGCTCAATGTTCTTGCCAACTTTCTTCCCACCCTGGTGAGGCTACCAAGACACTTCCCAGGTTCTAGAAGCTAAGGGAATGTAGTGAGTCTCCCACCTGCCCTTCCGAAGCCGTCTACTCTAGTCTGCATCCCACACCCCCTCTTTCTCTCCATCACTCTGTGCAGCTAATGCCTAAATTCTGGCATCATTCCAGGACACTGCTTACTAGATTGTATTTGGACTAATGTCTCCTGCCTACAAAGCACCTCTACCCCCTTCCTGCACACAGACTCTGCTCCCATAACCCCCATAGTGTGAACTGCTCCCATAGTGTGAACGTGTACACTAAGCATTGTCCCATTGGAGGAACTGGACATGACCCATATTAAATGTCTAAAGGCATGTTTTGAGTCATACATATTTTACACTTAGAAAAATGAAGGGCACCGTCATGGGTCCAAGATAACTAATATGGAAAGACAGGGACAGTAGAATATTTCTGAGGAAATCTCCCTATCAAACTACAGCCTCCCCTCATCACCTCACCTGTAAGATCTGGCCATCCAAGTGTGCGGAGCATGAATGGCAATTATCTGAATGAGTACGCATGCTTAGAGGGAGTCAATAAGTGTCTACTTTGGTAGACCTTGTCACTTGCAATTTGCATCAACCCTCCTTCCTCACCACAGGATGATCTAGGTTGAGAAGTAAGGAGAGGCTCAGGAATATCCAGACTTAATTGGCTGGTATTTGAATGGAAGGTGCGGTGAGCCAAGGGCAAGAGGTACGTGAGTGGGAGTCAAGAAATCACTTGAGGGGAATCAACAAGACATGTAATTAAATGAAAGACTTCAAGCCTGATGCTTGGGATGGTCTGACTCAATTTTAGGAAAAGGGAGTCAAGGCTTAAAGCTAAATTTCAAAGGGCAGAAAATAGATCTGCACACTCACATGGCACCTTGCCTTGTAGGTGGGCTCTGGTGGTCACAATTGCAAAGTGACGATTGTCCCATCCCAGGAACTATTTTAAATGCTTTCCATGCTTTAACTAATTCAACTCTCATATCCTATAAGGGAGGTACTATTATTGCCATCCCCATTTTACAGATTAGGAAAATTGTGGTTCAATACAGTTAAGTAAATTTGGCAATGTTAGTAAATGACCCCAAAGCATATGGTCTTTGCTACGGTATTATACTGTGTCCCCAAATTAGGAAGGCATGTCTTTCTTCTTTGAAAGTGATGAGAAATCTATCGGAGATAGTGAAAGCTAATAAAGCAAGAATCCCAGAAATATGTCGCAAGGAAATGAAAATAGCCAGAACTTAGACTTAACTGTCGAGAATGGCTTGAGGGATTCTGCCCCCACACTTAAAATTTATTCTTGTTGCTCAGTTCTTCTGCTAGGAGTGACTCCATTGATTCCTTGTCTAGGTTAAACCTCATAATCTCCGTGCTTTTCTTTTACATTTTAGTTGATCCCAGCATGGATTATGAGGTTCATCCATGCTAATAGGAACTCCTTATTCAGAGACAGACAGGACATCAGGAGAGAGAAATTCTGAAATGGGAGGGCAGGGTAAAAAAGAGAGGCAGAAAGGGCTGGAAGAAAATGGGAGGACCCTAGTAAAGTCTGTGAGAAAAGTGAAATTTTTTTTTTAACTAGAGTCATGATACTCTCAATCCAGAAATAAATTGACTTGCATCCTGGAAAATATAAAATGGATCCTCAGATGGAGAAATAGCATTACCTATGTTTGAAACCCAAAAGTATGTATTTGACAGTAATGGATTTTCCATAATTAGCATTTTTCACTTTAGATACTTAAGAGACTAGGCAACATAAGGAATAACAAAGGATACATATCACTGTTCTTCACTGTCAGTGGCACAGGACGCTGAGTCCAAAGAGATCAAACAGCTTGCCCCAAGGCACTCAGCTAGGCAGCGGCAGAACCCAATGGGTGCTCAGGCGCAGCCTCAGAGCCCGTCATCTTCCCATCGACCCTGGTCCGCCTTCCACGTGGGGCCAGTGTTGGGTGAGATGCGGGCCATGTGAACGCCACAAACCATGACTGGGACCATAGCCCTGCACTGGGTTCAAGGTAAACTTCACATAATTAAAACAGAGCAACACTTTTCAGTTCAACAAATACATACTCTTGTGTCCCAGCACTCTGTTGAATACTCCTGGGAAAACAAATGTAAGACTCATCAAGGGAGGAGACCAGTGGCATCTCAGAACATGGAAAAACAGAAGCATTTTTGTACAACTGCAATGTGTCTTAAGCCCAGTTAGGGGAAAGCACACAACATCCAGAGGACCTAGACAACAACTCCCATTTGAGGGTTATGCAGAAAGAGTGAGAAGGAGCATTTACACTGGGTCTAAAGGCCCACAGGACAGCCTGCAGCTGGAATCACTGGTCCAGCTGGAACACTGAAGCAAAAAGGAAGCCAAGAGGTATGACTGCAGATCACATTTGGGACTCAGCACAAATGACTATACACAAGTGAGCAGGCCAAGGATGGGCCGTATAAGGAAGAAGGGAGCAAGATTCAGAGGCCAACCCAAGTTGGATGTGGAGAGAAAGCTTCAGGCCAGAGTTCAGAAGAGCAAAGAAGCTAAAAGTATGCAGTTTTATTATTCAGTGTAAAAACTCTGATCTTCAAGTGCAAGTCTCATACCACCCCTATTAGAAAAACCCCTGAGGAGTCACTCAGGCAAAAAAATGCTTCATTGCCTTGTTATCAGACTCCTAAGTTTGTACTGCCAGATAAGTAGACACACGCTCCATTACATCTTGTGAATATCATAGCCTTTGTTCAAGTATCACACAGAAATCCTAGGACTATGTCATTTACCCTACCATGTATTTTTTTTACTCAATTTAAAAATACAACACAAAAGATACACATAATGGCAAGACAACCATTCCCAAAGACTGAAATTTAGTTTAAAAATGGAAATTGGGAGGTAGCCAGAGTGTTCAGTTGATATCCACCGTATGAAATGTGAAACACAAAGTACATTTGACTTAAATATTCATAAATGAAAAGGTTTGTAGATTGTCCTTTTTTTCCTCACCAAGGTGAGATAGAATCAATAAATTCATACCCCTTGGTTAGATGATTTGGGAGATACATACGAAGCAGGAAATATATATTTTTGCCTCCAAGGACTTTGTGGCTTTATTGGAAAGATGAGTCTTACTGTGAGTAGCAGCCCTGTGCTGATGGATTGAGAGAAGGGATGTGTAGTCACCACATTTCACATGATTATATACTTCCAGGGCAAATAGATAATTCTAAAATGTTTTGAAAATAGCTTCCTGCAATAGTTTTCCCTGCATGTGTTTTTTGAATGTCTGGTACGCCCTAGATACTATACACACCGAGAAGGCAAAGAGTGGTTTCTGCCCTCGAGCAGACCAACAAGCAAGAAAGACATAAACCGTGCACAGCTACATATCACAGGGGTATGAGGGCCGCGCTGTGGAAGTCCAGAGGAAGGGTGACTACCTCTTTTACCATGCATGGTTTTATTCCTCAAAAAATTCCTTCCACAAAGACTAATGCCAGGAAACTTCTGTCGAGTTTTTGCTGCCATGACCACAAAATTCATACTGGGGAAGTCACCCTGCTGACCATGAGTGAACAATGTATCCAGTGCTCATCATTAATTTTAGTCTAATATGTAATAGAGGGTGAGAATCATGCCCAGTTTCGATTTAATTCCTGAAGAATTCTGAGGACCATTAGACAGGATGCTTTATCTAAGCTTAAGAGCACAGAGCAAAATTGAAGACTAGACCTCTAAAACTCAGATTCTTTTGGTGGTGAGCATCAGGGTCGAGAACAGGGAGAGGAAAGCGGAGCTGCCAGAGAGAAGCGCTCACTCCCCCTGGACAATTCTGACAGCGAACACCTCCAAAAATCTGTGCCCTAGGGCCCTAGCTTGCCTCGCTCTAGTCCCAACCCTGGAGTGAACAATTTAAAGGGAGAAAAAATAAAATGAAATAGTGTTAAAAGAAGCCTAGAGCAGCCAGAGAAATGGACCCAGACCATCCATTTCAGAAAGGCCTTTCTCCATGCCACACTGCCCCCTTTACAACAGCCCAGGAATAAGCCCCAGTGATTCCCTGCTGCAGATACAGGCTCAGAATATTTATTGGGTCTCTTTCTTCTTTTGACTAAGCCTGGACAAGGTCACCCTTGACTTGACTAGAGTCAATGAAGGACACCTCCAAGTAATTAGATTAGAGCTACTTTTGAGAGAATCTTTATGTACTGTTTGAAAATGCACTCAGGTTTTATTTTAATCAGTATGGCAGCATGCAACAGACACTCAGATGAAGAAGGTACTATATTCACAGATCCTAGATACAAGAGGTATGGAGGGGCGGAAGATGGCGGCGTGAGTAGAGCAGCGGAAATCTCCTCCCAAAACCACATATATCTATGAAAATATAACAAAGACAACCCTTCCAAGAATAAAGACCAGAGGACACAGGACAATATCCAGACCACATCCGCACCTGAGAGAACCCAGCGCCTCGTGAAGGGGGTAAAACACAAGCCCCGGCCTGGCGGGAGCCGAGCGCCCCTCCCCCCAGCTCCCGGCGGGAGAAGAGCAGGCAGAGCGGGAGGGAGACGGAGCCCAGGACTGCCGAACACCCAGCCCCAGACATCCGGGCCAGAGTGCAGACACAGTGCATGTGCAGGGGGCCCTGGATACTAGGGAAACAGGGCAGCAAGAACAGTGAGCGGGCACCGGAGGCCGGGCGCCGGAGGACATAAGAAAAGCGCACGACCATTTTTTTTTTTTTTTTTGCTGTTTTGTTTTGGTGAGCGCTTTTTGGAAGTCTTAAAGGGATAGGGACCCCAATACTAGGGAAACAGGGCAGCAAGACCGGTGAGCAGAGGCCTGAGGCTGGCGCCGGAGAATAAAGAAAAACGAGCGGCCACTTTTTTTTTTTTTTTTTTAATTTTTTTTTTTCTTTTTTGTGGTCGTTGCTTTGTTTTGGCGGGTGCTTTTTGGAAGTCTTAAAGGGGCAGGGTGGGACACTTAACCCAGAGGTAGGGAATCCAGGCATATCTGGGCACCCTAACCCCTGGGCTGCAGGGAGCAGGGAGGCCCCTTACGGAGATAAATAGCCTCCCAGCCGCTCCCCCTCCAACGCGACTCCACCACTTTGGAGTAGCTGCCCGAGCCAGGCCACGCCCACAGCAACAGCGGAGATTAACTCCATAGCAGCCGGGCAGGAAGCAGAAACCCGGTCTGCGCGCAGCTGCGCAGCACAAGCCACTAGAGGCCGCTGTTCTCCCAGGAGAGGAGGGCCACAAACCAACAAGAAAGGAAGTCCTTCCAGCCGTCACTCGTCCCAGTTCTGCAGACTATTCCTATCACCATGAAAAGGCAAAGCTACAGGCAGACAAAGATCACAGAGACAACACCAGAGAAGGAGACAGACCTAACCAGTCTTCCTAAAAAAGAATTCAAAATAAGAATCATAAACATGCTGACAGAGATGCAGAGAAATACGCAAGAGAAATGGGATGAAGTCCGGAGGGAGATCACAGATGCCAGAAAGGAGATAACAGAAATTAAACAAACTCTGGAAGGGTTTATAAGCAGAATGGATAGAATGCAAGAGGCCATTGATGGAATTGAAATCAGAGAACAGGAACGCATAGAAGCTGACATAGAGAGAGACAAAAGGATCTCCAGGAATGAAACAATATTAAGAGAACTATGTGACCAAGCCAAAAGGAACAATATCCATATTTAGGGGTCCCAGAAGAAGAAGAGAGAGGAAAAGAGATGGAAAGTATCTTAGAAGAAATAATTGCTGAAAACTTCCCCAAACTGGGGGAGGAAATAACCGAACAGACCACGGAAATACACAGAACCCCCAACAGAAAGGATCCAAGAAGGACAACACCAAGACACATAATAATTAAAATGGCAAAGATCAAGAACAAGGAAAGAGTTTTAAAGGCAGCTAGAGAGAAAAAGGTCACCTATAAAGGGAAACCCATCAGGCTAACATCATATTTCTCAACAGAAACCCTACAGGCCAGAAGAGAATGGCATGATATATTTAATACAATGAAACAGAAGGGCCTTGAACCAAGGATACTGTATCCAGCACGACTATCATTCAAATATGACAGTGGGATTAAACAATTCCCAGACAAACAAAAGCTGAGGGAATTTGCTTTCCACAAACCACCTCTACAGAACATCTTACAGGGACTGCTCTAGATGGGAGCACTCCTAGAAAGAGCACAGCACAAAACACACAACATATGAAGAATCGAGGAGGAGGAACAAGAAGGGAGAGAAGGAAAGAATCTCCAGACAGTGTATATAACAGCTCAATAAGCGAGCTAAGTTAGGCAGTAAGATACTAAAGAGGCTAACTTTGAACCTTTGGTAACCACGAATTTAAAGCCTGCAATGGCAATAAGTACATATCTTTCAATAGTCACCCTAAATGTTAATGGGTTGAATGCACCAATCAAAAGACACAGAGTAACAGAATGGATAAAAAAGCAAGACCCATCTATATGCTGCTTACAAGAAACTCACCTCAAACCCAAAGACATGTACAGACTAAAAGTCAAGGGATGGAAAAACATATTTCAAGCAAACAACAGTGAGAAGAAAGCAGGGGCTGCAGTACTAATATCAGACAAAATAGACTTCAAAACAAAGAAAATAACAAGAGATAAAGAAGGACACTACATAATGATAAAGGGCTCAGTGAAACAAGAGGATATAACCATTCTAAATATATATGCACCCAACACAGGAGCACCAGCATATGTGAAACAAATACTAACAGAACTAAAGGGGGATATAGACTGCAATGCATTCATTCTAGGAGACATCAACACACCACTCACCCCAAAGGATAGATCCACCGGGCAGAAAATAAGTAAGGACATGGAAGCACTGAACAACACAGTAGAGCAGATGGACCTAATAGACATCTATAGAACTCTACATCCAAAAGCAACAGGATATACATTCTTCTCAAGTGCACATGGAACATTCTCCAGAATAGACCACATACTAGGCCACAAAAAGAGCCTCAGAAAATTCCAAAAGATTGAAATCCTACCAACCAACTTTTCAGACCACAAAGGCATAAAACTAGAAATAAACTGTACAAAGAAAGCAAAGAGGCTCACAAACACATGGAGGCTTAACAACACGCTCCTAAATAATCAATGGATCAATGACCAAATCAAAATGGAGATCCAGCAATATATGGAAACAAATGACAACAACAACACTAATCCCCGACTTCTGTGGGACACAGCAAAAGCAGTCTTAAGAGGAAAGTATATAGCAATCCAAGCATATTTAAAAAAGGAAGAGCAATCCCAAATGAATGGTCTAATGTCACAATCATCGAAATTGGAAAAACAAGAGCAGATGAGGCCTAAGGTCAGCAGAAGGAGGGACATAATAAAGATCAGAGAAGAAATAAATGAAATTGAGAAGAATAAAACAATAGCAAAAATCAATGAAACCAAGAGCTGGTTCTTCGAGAAAATAAACAAAATAGATAAGCCTCTAGCCAGACTTATTAAGAAGAAAAGAGAGTCAACACAAATCAACAGTATCAGAAACAAGAAAGGAAAAATCACGACGGACCCCACGGAAATGCAAAGAATTATTGGAGAATATACTACGAAAACCTATATGCTAACAAGCTGGGAAACCTAGGAGAAATGGACAACTTCCTAGAAAAATATAACCTTCCAAGATTGACCCAGGAAGAAACAGAAAATCTAAACAGACCAATTACCAGCAACGAAATTGAAGCGGTAATCAAAAAACTACCAAAGAACAAAACCCCCGGGCCAGATGGATTTACCTCGGAATTTTATCAGACATACAGGGAAGACATAATACCCATTCTCCTTAAAGTTTTCCAAAAAATAGAGGAGGAGGGTATACTCCCAAACTCATTCTATGAAGCTAACATCACTCTAATACCAAAACCAGGCAAAGACCCCACCAAAAAAGAAAACCACAGACCAATATCCCTGATGAACGTAGATGCAAAAATAATCAACAAAATATTAGCAAACCGAATTCAAAAATACATCAAAAGGATCATACACCATGACCAAGTGGGATTCATCCCAGGGATGCAAGGATGGTACAACATTCGAAAGTCCATCAACATCATCCACCACATCAACAAAAAGAAAGACAAAAACCACATGATCATCTCCATAGATGCTGAAAAAGCATTTGACAAAGTTCAACATCCATTCATGATAAAAACTCTCAGCAAAATAGGAATAGAGGGCAAGTACCTCAACATAATAAAGGCCATCTACGATAAACCCACAGCCAACATTATACTGAACAGCGAGAAGCTGAAAGCATTTCCTCTGAGATCGGGAACTAGACAGGGATGCCCACTCTCTCCACTGTTATTTAACATAGTACTGGAGGTCCTAGCCATGGCAATCAGACAAAACAAAGAAATACAAGGACTCCAGATTGGTAAAGAGGAAGTTAAACTGTCACTATTTGCAGATGACATGATACTGTACATAAAAAACCCTAAAGACTCCACCCCAAAACTACTAGAACTGATATCGAAATACAGCAAAGTTGCAGGATACAAAATCAACGCACAGAAATCTGTGGCTTTCCTATATACTAACAATGAACCAACAGAAAGAGAAATCAGGAAAACAACTCCATTCACAATTGCATCAAAAAAAATAAAATACCTAGGAATAAACCTAACCAAAGAAGTGAAAGACTTATACTCTGAAAACTACAAGTCACGCTTAAGAGAAATTAAAGGGGACACTAACAGATGGAAACTCATCCCATGCTCCTGGCTAGGAAGAATTAATATCGTCAAAATGGCCATCCTGCCCAAAGCAATATACAGATTTGATGCAATCCCTATGAAACTACCAGCAACATTCTTCAATGAACTGGAACAAATAATCAAAAATTCATATGGAACCACCAAAGACCCCGAATAGCCAAAGCAATCCTGAGAAAGAAGAATAAAGTAGGGGGGAATCTCACTCCCCAACTTCAAGCTCTACTATAAAGCCATAGTAATCAAGACAATTTGGTACTGGCACAAGAGCAGAGCCACAGACCAATGGAACAGACTAGAGAATCCAGACATTAACCCAGACATATATGGTCAATTAAAATTTGATGAAGGAGCCATGGACATACAATGGCGAAATGAAAGTCTCTTCAACAGATGGTGCTGGCAAAACTGGACAGCTACATGTAGGAGAATGAAACTGGACCATTGTCTAACCCCATATACAAAAGTAAACTCCAAATGGATCAAAGACCTGAATGTAAGTCATGAAACCATTAAACTCTTGGAAGAAAACATAGGCAAAAACCTCTTAGACATAAACATGAGTGACCTCTTCTTGAACATATCTCCCCGGGCAAGGAAAACAACAGCAAAAATGAGTAAGTGGGACTATATTAAGCTGAAAAGCTTCTGTACAGCAAAAGACACCATCAATAGAACAAGAAGGATCCCTACAGTATGGGAGAATATATTTGAAAATGACACATCCGATAAAGGCTTGACGTCCAGAATATATAAAGAGCTCACACACCTCAACAAACAAAAAACAAATAACCCAATCAAAAAATGGGCAGAGGAACTGAACAGACAGTTCTCCAAAAAAGAAATACAGATGGCCAACAGACACATGAAAAGATGTTCCACATCACTAATTATCAGAGAAATGCAAATTAAAACTACAATGAGGTATCATCTCACACCAGTAAGGATGGCTGCCATCCAAAAGACAAACAACAACAAATGTTGGCGAGGCTGTGGAGAAAGGGGAACCCTCCTACACTGCTGGTGGGAATGTAAATTAGTTCAACATTGTGGAAAGCAGTATGGAGGTACATCAAAATGCTCAAAACAGACTTACCATTTGACCCAGAAATTGCACTCCTAGGAATTTACCCTAAGAATGCAGCAATCAAGTATGAGAAAGATCAGTGTACCCCTATGTTTATCGCAGCACTATTTACCATAGCCAAGAATTGGAAGCAACCTAAATGTCCATCGATAGATGAATGGATAAAGAAGATGTGGTACATATACACAATGGAATACTACTCAGCCATAAGAAAAGGGCAAATCCAACCATTTACAGCAACATGGATGGAGCTGGAGTGTATTATGCTCAGTGAAACAAGCCAAGCAGAGAAAGAGAAATACCAAATGATTTTACTTATCTGTTTAATATAAGAACAAAGGAAAAACTGAAGGAACAAAACAGCAGCAGAATCACAGAACTCAAGAATGGACTAACAGGTACCAAAGGGAAAGGGACTGGGGAGGATGGGTGGGTAGGGAGGGATAAGGGGGGGAGGAGAAGTAGGGGGGTATTAAGATTAGCATGCATGGGGGGTAGGAGAAAAGGGAGGGCTGTACAACACAGAGAAGGCAAGTAGTGATTCTACAACATTTTGCTATGCTGATGGACAGTGACTATAAAGGGATTTATAGGGGGTCTATAGGGGGGACCTGGTATAGGGGATAGCCTAGTAAACATAATATTCGTCATGTAAGTGTAGATTAGTGATACCAAAAAAAAAAAAAATGGGGCAGTTCCTGTGTGGCAACCTCCAATGAGTTCTACACAAGGGTATAAAGGGCATATAAAAGTGTGGGCAAAGGCTCTGTTTGTGTTTATACAGAGGATCAAAGCCTAATTGGGCTACCCCGAAAATGAACTAAGATACGATATGAAAGAGAACTTCCAACATCAGCACTCTCTGGAAGACTCATGCCAGAAGATGATCATCAAAAAACCCCAACAAAGATCCACGCACTGCTACAGCTGTAGATGCACTCATCCCACCAGTTCCTGGACTTGCCATGGGAATGAGGAAGGAGATATCTAAGCTGGCCTGTGCATACAGTAAAACAACAAATTTGACTGGATCTATACTGTTGGAACTCAACCAAGAATTAGGAGAAGTGCAAATTGTAGCGCTCCAAAATCTTACAACTACAGACTATTTACTGTTAAAAGAACATAAGGGTTGTGAACATTCCCCAGGAATGGGTTGTTTTAATTTGTCTGATTTCTCTCAGACTGTTCAAGTTCAGTTGGACAATATCCATATCATAGATAAGTTTTCACAAATGCCTAAGGTGCCTAACTGGTTTTCTTGGTTTCACTGGAGATGGCTGGTAATTACAGGTATGCTTTGGTTATGTAACTATACTCCTATTATGTTAATGTGTGTGCGCAATTTAAGTAGTAGCTTAAAACCTATACATGCTGAAGTTACTCTACAAGAAGATGTGTCAAAGAAATAATCAATCTTCCCAGGTTTTCTGCCGCCTGCTACTTCTATAGCTTTTCTTCTTCCTTCCTAATTACAACCCTTAAATAGAATTCGTGCCTCATATCAAATTTACTGAGTATCATAATTCTTCCAAGTGGTAAAGATACCTCAAGACAAATGCTGGGCATAGAAGCCACAGGGCATAAATATGCAAAGAAATAAAAAGCTAACCTTTTCAAACAGTAAGGCTTCCCTCTCACTTACCAACTTCACATTTCCCTGTATGGCCCCGGAAGATGACTGGTTAGCCAGAGACGGGTAAGATTCCTCAAGGGAGGAACAACCTAAGACAGGCACAGTCGCAGGGGGGCCATCAGGTGAGAAATTGGGGATCAACAGAGGTGAGGCTTAGAACCTCACCCTCCCTGTTCTGAGAGAAATCTTCTGCATATGTGGATGTTTTATTGCCCTGGTCTAGCTTGGATTAACACATAGTCTACGGGCACACACCTGACCATCTACATTTGCTCTCTTACAACACTAAACTATGTTTTCTACCTTTATCTTGTATCTACCTACCACTTCAGCATTTTATTAAAAATAATAATAATAAAGAGAGAAATGTGGTATCCACATATAAATCAAGTATAAAAACCAAATGAATATTCATATTTGAACTGACTGTTTATAGTTCATAATGCATGAGCAAAACTGAAGGCTTCTGTGATGGCTGCCCTTGTACTGTTCACCATGTAACTTATTCACTATGTAAGAATTTGTTCTCCATGTAAGAACTTGTTTGTTATGCCTCAGAAGATTGGAGACTGACGGAAATTAGGCTTGGGGTGGATTAATGATTGTGCATTGAGCATTGACTCCCCTATACAGAATTTTATTGTTGTTAAGAACCATTTGATCAATAAATATGAAAGATGCGCTCACAAAAAAAAAAAAAAAAAAAAAAAAAAGCATACACTTCCAATGGTAAAATAATAAGTAACCGGGATGTAATGAATATAGTCAAGATACTGTAACAGCTTGGTAGGGTGATAGCTGGTACCTAGAATTGTCATGTATATAAATGTTGAATCACTGTGTTGTACACCTGAAACTAATGTAATGTAATACTGTGTGTCAACTACCCTTCAAAAAAAAAATAATTATAAAAAAAAAAAAAAAAAAAGAGGTATGGCCTACCATGCAGGGTCATACAGTGAAGCACCAGACTTGGTCAGAAGACAGAGGCAGCAGCGGAAAATATGGGCAAGAGCCTTTATTGTAGTTTTCCACAGGAAGAAATAGGCAAGGCAGGGCAGCAGGTGCATAGACAGATTTAGGATTGTTCAGCTTGAACAATTCCAGCATGGAGAGGTGCCCCTAGTTACCAGACACCAGCCCTTGGAGTGATTAGGGCAACGGAATTAGTGGATCCCGGGTAAGAGCAGGATGAAGGAGGTATGCCTCTAGATGGGTTAGTTTGCTTATGAAAGGTGTACTTCCTGGTGGACAAGTTGTTTGCTCTCTCTAGGAGAGAGAAAAGCTAACTTTGGGAGTGAAGTTCTTTCCAGTGTCAGCAAAACCCCCAAGATGTCAAAACATCAGAATAAAGAAGACATGCTTAACATACACCCATATTTTAACAGTTGCTGTCCACTAAATTTCCAGAATTCCCGAGGCCTGTAGGAGAGCTGAGCTCTCTTTTCTCAGTAATTATGTGGAGGCATTAATGCAGCAAAATTTGAAAAATTTACAATATCACGGCATGGGCTGTAATCAGAAGGCCTGGGCTTCCCAGAGTTTTCAACCCAGCATTATTCAAGATTGTAAGACTCTTTTTTAAAGTGCACAGACAGAAAGCTCTTACTGTACTCTAAGTGCACATTTTTAACATTTACCCAAACTCAACACCCTAGGGTTTTAATCACCAAAAAGCTTATATAAAAGGTGCAAAAACCAAGGGCCTCTTTCCATATTGTGTTTTGTGAAAGAGGAAAAACAAAGTGTACAAAAGCTATAAAGACAGACTCAGATTTCCCTGGAACCACTGGGAACAAAGTTGCTGACATGGACACTCAGCTTCTGGATGAAATTAAATGTGTCCAAAGTCCCTTCACAAACATGGGTGGCCTCTTCTTCGTTCCCACTACGTGAGGTACAGGGTGAGATTGTTAGTGCTAGGAAAGCTGCAGCTCAGGAGAAAACTGAAGAAAAGAACAACTTGCAATTATTAAGGCGCTGTATGATCTGAAGAACCAAAAGGGTCTAGAAGTATGAAATTTTGTTCAGCTTGTGTTAACAATGTTGGAAGTGTGAGAAATGGAAATGAACTTATTAGTTTTGAGATATTTGGGAGGTGAAACCATCAAAGGGGCATAATTAGAAGCAAGTGTTTAGAGCAAAAATGATAAGAGATTCATGGCTAATAATCAAGAATTAATTTCAGATCTGCTATTTCTCCAAAGCTATAAAGACAGTCCCCGAGAACACTGAACAATCCCCTTTCTGTCTCAGGAGCTCTCCCTAACAACTTAGCATTCTTGTTCAGAAAGATTGCATGGGAAAACCCCCATTCTAGGGGTGGTTCGTGGTTTTCCACAATGTATCAGTGCTTGGGTTGAATTTTTTGTATCCTCAAAAGAAAATCTTTTTTAAGTCCTAAACCTCAGAACCGCAACATGTGACCTTACTTGAAAATAGGGTCATTGCAGATGTTAAGATGAGATTGAACTGGAACTAGCATGGGCTACTAATCCATTATGATTGGTGCTCTTCTAGGAAAATGGCCATGTGAAGACACAGAAACACAGGAAGAACCATGTTGGCATAGGAAGACTGGAGTTAGGCAGCTGTAAGCCAAGGGATGCCAAGGATTGCAAGCAAACCACCAGAAAATAGGAAGAGGTAAGAAAGGAGTCCCCTACAGGTTATAGAGGGTCCATGGCCCTGTGGACACTTGATTTCTTACCAAGGCTGAGGTTCTGTAAAACTTGAATGCCAGTGCAGAATTGTGAATGACCAAGGAATAAGATATGACCTCATGTGACTTTTGAGAAGAATCTGAAATCAATAAAGCATCCATGACACCCTAGAGAATGGAGGGATCCCCTAGCATTGGGAAAAGAAAATAGCAAGGAAAAAAAATCATCCAGCTATCCATTAAAAACAAAATAAAACAGAACCCACTGAAAAAACACAACGTGAGATTTTGAGTCACCTCGGTATGCGATGGCCAGTAAACATTACTCAGTGTTTGCAACAACTGGAGGAAAGAGCATCCTCCATCTGTTGCTCAAGGGACTATAATGTGTTTGTTTTCTGGAACACAACCTGATAATGTATACCAAAGTCTGTAAAACATGCATACATTTCTCACCACCGTAATTCAGGTCCCATCTTAGTTCAGGGTCCTAATCCATCTCCAAGGCACCATGTGTTGCAAGGTGTTTAGGTCTTCCAGGACACCAGAAAGTCTGAGGTCCATCACTTTCTTTGTTCCCACCACCAGCCAACATATAACACATGGGATGATGCTCTTTTCTGCAGACATCAAATGCCCTTTAAGAGATCAAGATGTGTCACACTGCCAAATAATTGTAAGGCCATGTCTTCCTGGGGAGTTCTACAGACTCTCTGTGGGCAGTCATGCGGGGCCACCGTCTCATGTCATTTGCCTACCAGAAGTAAGAGAAATCCAAAGCAATTCAGGGGTGTGCCCCAGAGCCAGAATTTTATCAGCAGGAGCCCGACAAGGTCAGGCACCACTCTGAGCACAGTTCAGTGGGACTGTATAATAAAAATAATCCCAGTGGTCTTTCCAGGGCAATCAAAATGCCCTGGAAAGTAATGGAGGAGGGTGCAGAGTGTTACTAATGAAATAAGAAGCAAGAAATAAAAGCCTACTCAAGGAAACAGACCCAGGGTGGGCATCAGCCACCCCCAAGCAACCCTGCACCCTCCTCCGTTACTACTCCTGCTTTTGTCAGGACCTGACGATGACACCTCTGTGCCCTGTGTGCTTGTGCTTAAACCTTCTTCCCATCCGGGAGCATCCTCTTCCTTTTACCTTTATAAGTTCTCTTTACCCTCAAAAACAACTACTGTATCACTCTGCAATCGGGCTCATTGAACTGAAAATACATGTCTACGTAAGTCTCGTACAATAATGTTTATAGCAGCTTGATTCATAATAGCCAAAAAGTGGAAATAACCCATACGTCCATCGACAAACTGCTGTATGTTCATACAGTGACCTACTACTCAGCAACAAGATGGGGCAAACGACTGATACATGCAGCAGTGTGAAGTATCTAAAAGACCCTACGGTGAATGAAAGAAGCTATATATGATTTCATTTATGCGAAGTTCTAGAACAGACAAAACTAATCTAAGTAAAAGAAATCAGCACATGGTTGTGCCCTGTGAGGAAAGGTTGAGGACTGTCTCGGAGGGGAATTTAAATGTTCAATATATTATATAAGTTCAGTGTTCAGTATAGTGATGGGGTGTGGGTTACACAGGTGTATACATCTGTCAAAATGGAATAAACTGCACACTTAGAATGTCTGCCTTTCTCTGCAGGCAAGTCACACCTCGATTTTTTAAAATATCAATAAATGACTGAAAATCCCACTTTAAGTCCCTATTCTAGAGATGCCTACAGATTTTTGAGTAAAACGGATTTCCTGGTAGGTCAGGAAGACAGAGAAAGACAGACCACGTATAAGAGAATAGGATGTTCATTTCAAGGTGACCCAGGAGCTCAGAGCAAGTACATCAAGCTGAATAACAGATGGGGGAGCTCTCCAAGCTCAGCTGTCCCCTCTTGCTCCCTGAAATTCTCAATTGGATGGATGCAGGGGTCAGCTGCCCAGGGTACACAGCAAGATCCTGTGATGATCGCAGGGTCTGTGCCCCCAGTGACGACAGGCACATGCCTCTGCCCCACCATCAGTATCAGATAATTATCAGACAATTCCACTTAATAGCCTTGAGAGGAGTTGGCCTGAAAAACTCATCTCTTAGAGACCCAAGATTCTACAGGTATTTTTTCCCACTGTCTGCAGCAATGTGGAGAAAAATGTTCAGCGAATGGAGTTGGACAGAGGCTAATGTCAGTGAGGCTGCTACAAATGCACTGCTGGCCTCAGGCTGAAAGGTTGTGTGGACACAGATTCAACAGAGGGAGGTGGCGAAGCTGTGTGGAAGGGCAGTGTATGAAAGCAGAAGGTTTGTTGCCCTGAGGTTCCCCATTCACTCCACGCTGACCATGACTCACGATGGCCTCATCATCTGGCCTACTGTACCACCTAATCATTGAATAGAAGCAGAAAAGGGGTAATATCAACTCCTCTGTCCAGACTGAGAAGAGGTACCTTATCTCCAAGTCTGATGGAGAAGCAGGGCAGCAAAGTGGCAAAGAGCACAGACGAAAGCCAGAATGCTTAACTCTCAGCTTCGCACCACTGCTCGCTGTTTGAACCTGAACAATTAATCCCCCCTTCAGTTTCTTCGTCTGTAAAAATGGAGATGACATTTATATGTAAGGCTGTTGGAAAGGTTAAGTGGGTTAAACGGGTAGAACTTTCAGAAAAACACCAGGCAAATGGTCAGAACACAATAAATGCTGGCGATTATTAAAGCCTGTCTTCTTTTTGGTGTGCATGCATGTATCAGTTCTTCTGCTACAAGTTACCTAGATTTCCATCAGATACTCAGAGATCCAGAAAGACTAAGAACCAAGGAGGAACCACTTCAAGGAAGTCCTTTCTTCATTTGTTGATCCTGATCCCGTGGATACTCTGCTGAGATGAACAGTGTTCCAAACACCCAGGTCAGATTTCCAGACAACCACGGCCATGACTTGAAAACTCCTGTCCACATCTAACACTCCCCACCTCACACACTCACCATGTTACCCAGTACCATGCAGACCCAGAGCTTCCAAAATGTACCTTCCTCAGCAGGAAGCATATACTGAAGACCTTCTCTTTTAATATATGTTACCTTTTTTTTTTGTTAAAGTTTCTGGAGTCTGAATTTTTCCCTAAAGAATATCTTTTCCTTCTCAGTTTTGGGGTTTGTTTGCTTACAAGTTTCATTGACTTTAGCAAGTCCAATATACAACAGCTATGTTAGGATGAAATCCATCTCACTGATTAAAGAAAAGTCTGCATTCTTCTCACTAGGTGAACAAAAGCCGTGCAAGATTAAAGCAAAGAGCATTAGAAACATAATTAAAGGGAAGAGATGAGAAGTTTTTAAAAAGTCTATAATTTTAACTGTAGTTGGGATTATTCTCTGCTCTTTGCATTTAGTTCTGTGTAGTCATTAGGAAATCTGAAATTTAATTCTTTTACCTCTTATTTTTGCATGTTTATCAGGAGCAAAGACAGAAGTAGAGAAGTTGCTTGGCCAAGAGACATATTTCGTTTACAAAATTTTACTTTTATGTTTCCTTGTTCCTTTTTTATGAACCATGAAGCAGTCTAGTCCATGGTTTCACACATACTGAAACTGTAAGTGGCTCACTCCATCCTGATCTTCATCATAATTTCTGCTTTATAAATTCAGCTTGATAAGGAATAAAAAAATTCCAGGCATTTTATTTTAGTCAGAAAATAAATTGATGCATGACATCTGGCCTGTTCCTATGGCCTCCGTACTCTATGTTGCTTTCCCAGAACTATTATTTAATATAGGTCCAGGGTTCTTTTGAATTCATTCAGATGGTGCATATATACACTCACTTGCCAACTCCTTCTCTAATGTTGTTATAACTATGTGCTAATTATGTCAATAAATTAATTGGACCTTTGGTATGACTTCCATATCCTTCTGCTGCTACTTTTCTTTTGGACTTTTAACCCTGGACTCTAATGAACTGCCAATTTGCTCCTAATGGATAAGGGATATTTTCCCGGATTATTATATTTTAATGCAAGCTCTGTTCAGCATTAAATATCATCTCCTTTAATTCACTTATTGACCGCTGGATATTTTGCAAGAGACACTGCAATGGTTTAGAAATTTATTTGGTAAATCACCGACTGACCCTTTCAGTCACCTAATTAACCATGAATGAAAGATTTAAATAAGCTTATTGCTCTTTTTAAAAAAAGTCTATGTAAACTGCAAACCAGAGTACTACAAATGGACAATGTGGCTCTATTATTGAACCAGTACCATTAGAATCACCAAATATCAGCAAGTGGGGCAGCGATTTGGCACCTTTCTCTAACATGTATGTAATATAATGCTCTTTTCCCTCAAACAGCTTTCAGATCATTGCACACACAGAACTCAATTACTGAACAGCAGTAAAGGCATGACTTTTAAACGAATATGGTGCCCCGAGCAATCAGTCCCTGTATGAGATGGAATGAAATGCTACGCCTGCCAGTTAAATTTCAGGAACTGAAGAAGCAAGTTCTATGAAAGGCACAATGTTCATCTTACAAGGATATTTTCTTTAGCTTCAAGTTGTACAGTGTTACTGTCAGAGAACTTTCTGGTTTTCTGACTTTTTTACATGCATTTAATATACTGTCCATTATGTGTCTTTACTGAAGTGGATTATAGAGAAAATAACAGCAGCGGTTTGCCTCATGCTGAAAGGTAGGCACTTAAGGAATAACGTATCCTTGTCCCTTCCTCCAGCCTTCTCACCCTGGAACAATGCACTTGGCAAAAGAGCAAATCCCTTTGTCTCCTCTTCCCTGAAATAGCCAGGCTGACAGCGGAGCTGCCCAAAGATGACTTCTTATGCTTCAGGGTAGAATTCAAATCTGTCAGCCTTAACTGTTGAACAGCTTCTGGGAGCAAACAGCGAAAGACAGCAAGGAAGCATGAGACCATCTGTCCCCACGTGGAGTTTATGTCTAACAGGAGCATTACTTTCCTGTGCCCCTTAACACATCCAGGTCAGAAATCCACTGGGTAGTTTCAAGGGGTCAAAAAGATTGATGTAAAATGCTCATTTCTTATTTCTGCTTTCTTGAGTGAATTTTTCATGAATCTGGTTAAAGTACCATTCAGGGCAGAAGACATAGGAGAGAGAAGTTACACTCCAGTCATCGCAGGAGGACCAGGGAGGGCTTAGTCAGCTTCTAGAGGCTGAGACTGGCCTAAAACGGAGAGGGAGAGGATCCTGTCAAAGTCCAGGGCTCTTCCACAAGCTTTAACACTCATTTCTGGGCCTATCACCAGAGCAGCCACATGGAATGTCTCCACTTCTAAGATTTCCTGTCTATAAGGTAAAGCAACCCTTTTCCTTGGCTGTAAGTCACATTTAAGGAAAAGACGCTCTAAGTTGCAATTAGCATCTTAAGTGTGAGATCATTTTAACCATTAAGATATCATTTATTTCCCCATCCCCAGACTTTGGCCTGTGAATCCAGAAATAAAGGTATGGATACCAGCTGGGAAATTGAAAAATCTATGAGATATCTAAAGATTTGTAATGCTAAGTTAACTTTGTACTGGGACAGATACTACTATGTGTTTTCTAATCATTTATATGACCTGAGTCCAAAAGATTTGAAAAACACTATTATTCATTATAACTTAGTGAAAAACACGAAGTTACTAACATTTTTTGTATTAGCATTCAACTATAATTATTATTTGAACATATATAACCATGACTCCTTTTGCCTTTCATTTTTAAAAAGGATTTGCACACATTGAATTCTATAAGGCATTTAAATAACTTAATAGCCAATTCTGTGAATACTTTTTACACATCATGATTTCAGATGGCATGGGAATCCTTTCAGATATGATATTTAGATGTTGGATTTATGGTGATACAGTAATTTGAAGATAGTTTATAAGGCAACATGGTGCTATATTCTCTTGACTGAGAAAGATCCTTTTGAGTAGATGGTTATAACTATTAAAAATATTTTTCCATGGCATAGTTTCAAGAGATACTTTTGTCCACAGGGGAAAATTATGGTATAAAAGGGGCTAAATGTGATTCATGTGTTTGATTTACACCAAAAATGTGCAAAAGTCAAAGCTAAGATTAAAATGAACTTCAGAGTTCCAATCCCACTAGGCACAGGTTCTAAAGCTCTCCTCCTCTATCATAATGATGATAGACAAAACATAAGATAAATTATATTTTTAAAATAGCTCTAATTCAAAACAAGTTGAACAATCCCACAGGCCAGAAATAGAACAATAAATCGAAGGCCAAAGCTATTGGTCTGACAGTTGCCAAGTCTAGAATCTGGCAGACCTGGTCAGAGTTCCAGTCAGGTAAAGGGAATAAAAGGGTCCCTTGCAAGGATAAGAATCAGAGCTGAACTTACTACTTGGAATTGGTGACTGGATGGGGCTTCTATCTCCTATGAGACTCATACACACACACACACACACACACACACAAAGCCTGTGATCAAATGCTTTCTAGAATAATAAATTTAAAATGTTCATCTCAGACACATTAGGAGTATAGAAGTCATCACTCCCATTTTTACAACACCAACAAAAATGCTGAACCAACAGAAAATCAACACTTTTCTTGTACCTATCAATTGAGATTAAGGGCACACCTCCATCCTGAAATCTATAGAGAGAAATCAATCTAGAGTCATAGCAACTATCTGTTTGCCCGAAGAGAGGCCATTAGAGCTTTAAGCTGGTAGGAATACATAAATGGAAATATTGAAGGATTGCTGAAAACCATGTGAACCCTTGTGGGAAAGTGAGAAGCTCAGGGGACCTGTTTAATGGGGGTCCCCATAGTTTCCTGAGCTTTTTCTCCAGACACCCCACCAGGTACCCAGGGTTCAGAGCCTAGAAAGATCTAGGCTCTTTCCGGGGGAGAGGAAAAGTAATCACTGGGAAGTGTCCTGAGAGTATTCTCCACAAAGAAGTCTACACTCTAGGAAAAGGGTATCTTCCCAGAGCCAGCATCCACCTCCAGGAAGGCATTTCTGATACTCCATCTTCTTTCACCCTTCCTACTTTATCCACTAGGGGGAACTAAGAAACACTTGTGAGAGTCACAGGCCGGAGTCACAGACCCTTTAAAAGACAAGATTTAATCATAATATTATAAAATGCTTCCTCCTTTCCCCCCATTTCACCACATCAAGGGGACCCAGTGTGGTAACAATGGATTCCAACTGTAAACTGCCAGATACAGATTCTATCTAGAAGCACTTAGCAAATCCCGAAGTCAAAAAAGGAGACAAAATACAAGGATGCTAGAATAATCTGAACCTCTGGCACCTACAGCCACAGCAAACAGGAAACACAGCCAACTCCTGGCCAGATTAACAAAGTCTGACGTTACAGGCCCATAGCTCAGCACCCATTACCCAATACATCATGTATGGTTCTCAACAAAAAGTTACAAGGCATGCAGAAAGGCAAACAAACACACAAACACATACATGCAACACTCTGTAGAAGCAAAGCAAACATCAGAATCAGATATGAAACAGACTTGGGGATTATTAGGGAATCTCAAATTACTGTGATTAACGTGTTAAGGGCTCTAGTGGAAAAATCAGACATCCAAGAATACACTGATAGTGTAAAAAAAGAGATAGAAACACTAAGAATGAATAAAAATGAATCTACACCCAAACATTTCTTAGTGAAACTTCAGAAGTTCAAGATTAAAGAGAAAATGTTAAAAGGTATCAAAGAGAAAAAAGCCTTTTAACTCAATGGAAAGACAAAGTGACAGCCGACTTCAGCCATACTAGATGCCAGAACACAAGGGCATCTGAAGGAAGTGAGCTGAAGAAAAATAATTATCAATCTAAACTTTCATGTCCAGACAAAACAAACATTTTTATAAGAATTGGGGTTAAATAAGAAGTTGCTGATACATACAAGTACAAAAGGGAATTTCCTACCCATAGGCTTTCACAAAAACCACAATTAATTGATACATTTCAGTAAAAACAAAAAACAGAAGTAGAAGGTAAAAAAAAATTGACTAGCATAGAAATTGGTAAAATACATAAGAAATGCTACTTAATGTTTGCATGTAAGCACTATAATAGTAACTATTTTATGATAAAAATGTGGAATATTTTAAGAGTCTGCACTGCAATGATAAGGATGAGGAGGGGTATTGAGTGGTTAAAATGTAGTAAGTTTTTGCATTGTATGGAAGAGGATGGAGAGAGAACATACACTTAGATGTGATTTTTAAAAGTTATAGTTAACAATGTACATTAAACATTTAAAGGAAAAGTATTAAAAAGTTAATAATGTATTTAAACTGGAAAGGGGACAAAAGAGAAAAAAACAAGGTAAAAAAGTATGGTTTACAAGAAAAAAACATGAAAGGAATGATAGAATAGAAATAGACATATTGAATTACATAACTAAAATGATTATTGTTAATTAAGATAATAGGTCACTAAGAAACATTTTTGTAAAACAAAATTGACATCGAAGGATGGAAAATAGAAATAAGTATATCAGAAAAACACTGACAAAAATATGATTTGTATGGCAATAATATCAAAGAGAATTTAAGGAAAACATTTTTAGAAATGAAGAACACTATGTCATAATAAGCGTCAAATAAGAGTATTTAACAATTAAGAACTTAGGTACTCTTCAACAACAGAATTAAAGATGATATTTTACAAAAAAAATATTGTGGCAGGTTTTCTACATTTCTATCAGAAATTTTTCTACCAAAAAAAGACCAGGAATAAATATATCACATCTTCTTCATCCATTTACCCATGAACACATACTTAGGTTCTCTCCACATCTTGGCTGCCGTGAATAATAACTGTGACGAACACAGGAGTGCCGACAGCCCTCTGAGGTCCGGCGTGCACTTCCTCTGCATATATAGCCGAGGGGTCAGCTAAATCATAAGGTTCCCTGTGAGGAACCTCCATACTGTTTTCCATAATGGCTACACCAAATCACATTCCCACTGGCAGTATTAAGGACTTCCTTCTCTCCAAATCCTCACCGTCACTTGCTATCTTGTCCTTTTGATAAGAGCCATCCTAACTGGTGTGAAGTGATAGCCCACGGGGGTTTTGCTTGCATTTCCCTGATGATTATTGATGTTGATGATATACTTTTCATATATGGTTGGCTCTTTGTATGTCTTCTTTGGAAATAAGTCTATTTAGATCCTTTGCCCATTTATGAATTGGATATTTTTGAAACTGAGTTTTATGAAGTTATTGAATTTCATGGACATTAACACCTTACCACATTGCAGATATTCTCTTATAATCCATAGGTTACCTTTTCATTTTGTTAATTTTTTCTTTTACTAGAAAGCTTTTTAGTTTGATGTAGTCTAACTTACTCATTGTTGTTTTTGTTTCCTCTGCTTTTGGTGTCATATTAAAAAAAATCACTGCCAAGAATAACGTCAAAGAGCTTTTTCCCTTTGTTTTCTTCTAGGAGTTTTATGGTTTCAGTTCTTAACATTTAAGTCTTTAATCCATTTTGAGTTCATTTTTGTGTATGGTTTAAGATAAGGGCCATTCATTCTTTTGCACATGAATAACCAGTTTTCCCAGCACCATTTACCAAAGAGATTATCCTTTCCCTATTGTATAAATCTAAACTGGTAAAAAGCAAAAGGCAGTTAAGAGATTAGATAGGTGATCACAAAAACTTCATCCTGTTTCCCCTGAAGTCACCAGCACAATGTATTAAATCATTCATTCAACAAATATTTATTGAGACTCTACTATTTGTCAGAACCCTTCTAGGCACTTGTGCTCATCAATGAAAACAAAACAACAAAAATTCTATCCTTATGGAGTTGAAATTCTAGTGAGGGGAGACAACAATAAACTAAAAATAATAAGAACTGTATTGTACATTACAAGGTGATAAAGACTGGAGGGAAAAAGTAGAACAGGGTAAGGGAGATAGAAAAGCTGGATGTGGCTAGAAAGAAGCAAGGTGGTTGTAATGGAGCAGTTTGCCTGTTTAGTCTTAAATAAATGGCTTTTTATTTCAGTCCAGGTCAAAAAGTTTCCCAATAGTGAAAGGAATTCTCTCTATGGGACATGATGTGAAAAGTGACGGGGAAAGTAACTGAGCTGCAATAACCTGTAAACGAAGCCCTGGCACCCCCCCTGCTCCTCTGTAATCCATTCCTGCCCACAAAAGTACATCAGCTCCATGGAGAAACCACCTGGTCATTCAAAATGGCTCCCTGTGGGATGCCGATTATTTGAGATAGACATAATTTTGCTTGATATTTTAAATTGAAGGTCAAGGTAGGCATCCCTGAGAAGGCAGGATCTAGATGGAGGAAATAAGCCATGTTGGTATCTGTGGGGAGGGCATTCCTAGGAAAAGGCTAGGGTAGAATGCTGGTGCAAACAAGTGCCAGGCATATTCCAGGTACAACAAAGGGAATGGAAGAGGAGGGCGGAGGAGGAGATGAGGTGGTCAGACTGTAAAAGAATTTTACTGCTATAATTTCTCTAAACCACAATGAAGAGATAATCCTTCAAACCAGTTTCAAAGAACAGAAAAAGGTTAAAAAGAAATAACCAGCTTCTTTTATGAGACTGATTTAATCTTGACACCAAAATTAGATAAGTAGAGAACTAGATAATTATAGACCTATCATACGTATGAACATAGATGGAAAAATCCTAATACAATATTGGCAAATCAAATCTAGCAACGTGTCTAGATTTAATCTTGCCTGAGGAAAGACATGCTTAAGAATGTACATCAGAAAAATTTATCAATGCATATATGTATATCAATGCATAATACAGTAATAAGTTAAGGAACAAAAATATAATCATCTTAACCAACTACCCACAGGATGGCCAGGATGGATGTCATACATGCATGGAACAATGTGGAGTTACCCTCACCTTGGCTAGAATGGCTACTGCCCAACTGAGCACCCGCATTTGTAAGCAACAATGATAAACATACCTATAGAGATTACTAGCCATAAGGGGCAGGCTGATCATGGGGCACCCTCCTATCATGGAAGGGAGACAGGAATTCATCTTCATTCCAGTAGGATTTATTCATTATGGACTGCATTTGTTTTCCTTGCCTATCCAGTTTTTCCCCACGATATCACATGGGATCTTATTGAATGCCACAGTGAATGCTGGGGTCAGCGGACTAAGGCCCCATTCCCCCAGGTGCTAGGAGGTGCTCACAGCTAACAATCATTCTGGAAATTGCTCCCAACCAGAAAATCCGCCTTGCCTGAGTTTATACTTCTTCCCTGGTATAGCCCCAGTGACAGGATGACGCAGGCATATGAAGGCCCAGCCTTCTTGTCTCAGGGAAAGGCCACCCTAACTCTGGAGCACCTGAAGAACAGCCTGAGGACACCATTGCAACTGCATTTCGGCTGAATTTCTCCCTACGTGTAATCCTCCTTCCACACTCCTTACCAGTATTGTTCTGGAGAACATGCCCCAAGAAATCTCTTACACAGAGCTGTCTCAGTCTATTTTCCAGAGGACCTAGCCAAAGACAAATGCCTTTTGCCATCTTACTGCTCCAAATTATAGTGCATCAGACAAAGGTTCACAGTTTTATGGAAGACAAAGTAAAGTGATGGACTGGAACTCATGGCGTTCACCAGCCCTACCGTGTGTCCCATCACACACTAGAAATCGGTCTTAACAGTGGGACAGCCAATTGAACACTCAGTCACATCATCACCTGAAGGACATTGCCTAGTAAGAGAGTCTCTCTCTCTCTCTTAAAAAATATTTTCTGTGGTGCTGCTTCGCCCAAGGCTTGAATACAGGAGTCTGAGAAGCAGGGATGGAAATGGGACCTCCTCTCATTATTGCACCTAGTGATCAGACACAAATTTTTTGTTTTTCATTCAATGATTCTAAGTGCCTCAACTATAGAGAACTTAGTACCTAAGGAAGGAATGCTTTTGCTTGGGACACAACGATTTTCCCAGGGGAGTAGAAGTTGAGGGTGTCACCTTACCAATTAGGTCCTCTTGTCGCTGAATGAACAAGATAAAAAACAAGAAAGGAAGTGTGGTGTGGACTGAATTGAGTAATTCTGACTTACCAATAAAATAAGGTCGCTGCCTATAGTAATCTTTGCATAAGGCTGTTCCCGCGTATGTTTCTCTTCCTTCTAGGCATATGATAGGATTGCATTTTCCTGTATCTGTGCATTTGGTCATGACCTTGCTGGCCTAGTGACTTGGCCAAAACCAGTGAAATGTGAGCAGAAGTATTAAGGTTTAACATTTGCCTTATTCTCTTTTTCACTCCTTAGTTATCACGGAAGTTTGCATCACGTTGGTGCCTCGGCAGCCTTGGGTTCCTGAAAGACTATGATGAGCAGAGCGCCCCCTGCTGACTCACGTTGGTCATACAGTGTAAGCAACAAATACATTTTCTTTATATGGTGTCTGTTTCTGTGGTCTATCTTTCACAAATGAGAAGAGGGAGACGACAGGAACAGGGAGAACAACATAAGTAATCCGGGAGATAAATTATGTCTTTCCTATTAGTAAAAAGATAATAGAAGGCTTTGGCAATGCCATCTAGGGAAGGCTGCCAAGGACTCAGGACTCGAGGAACTAAGAGTTCAATTATCCTATTAGGTAAAGAACTCACACTACGCACGCTGTTGACTGAGGGCAAATGGAGCATGTAGCAGAGAACAGAAGTCACATGGATACTGCAATCCTCTGCAGTACAGAAGAAAGGCCTATAGTGTCTGACTTTCTTCCTTATTGTGTTTATACATATGTTTAATGTAGAGTGTGATAGTTAAGCTTCTAATTTAGTTCATATTCATAAATATTAAGACAGTATTATTTTGGCACCAAAGGTGAGTTATTATTACTCAGAGTCTTGAACAGGATACAGTAACTGATCCAATTTGGGGGAAAGGATGATTGTAGTTTGTATTTCTAGGAGGGAGGGATGAGTACAACATGTTAAAGAGGAATATTTTATTATGTTTATTTCTGATGTTTTGAGGAAATTTCAGTATAAAAGGGATATGTCAGAGAGTTAAGTCAGCCAAGGGACATGATTTAGTAGACATTTATGTTTATGGCTGGTGCCTGTGTGTGTTTATTAATATCCTTACATTTGGAGAATTCTTACATCAGGAGTTCTGCATCTTCAAAAGAGAACACAGATCCCAATTTCCCAGCTCCTTTGAGGTATGTGGCTTGAATACATGGAGAAGATTCTGGAGTTCAGTCATCAGTATCATTGTATTGAAACTATATTGTCTGAGATGAGCTTCTCATAGGAATAGGGGCACATGAAATGGCATTTTCACTGCAGTGTCCCCCATGGTGTGGAAGATTCATTGTTAGTGGCTACATATTACCCAAATTAATTCCCTGGCTTTCAAGGACATTCAATGAACTGCTTAATATTCTTTAATAAATTTATTTTCTGCTTAACCTGAGTTGATTATGTTTGTAAATAAGAGCCAACTAAACCAGATGTACATAGAACATTTTACATAAAAGGAGACCAGAATACTCAATACATAAATTGAAAGATTCTCACCTTCACTGGTTATCAGGGAAATGAAATCTAAACAAACCATGATATATAATTTCACACTTAGCATATTAAAATCTTGGATAATTTTAAGTAGTAATTACTTGTATAAATAGCAAGTTTCATAGTCCGGTCATGTGAACATAAATGGTACAATCACTTTGGAGAAAATTTTGACAATAACTAGTAGAGTGGAAGATGACTCAACAATTCCACTTCTAGACATATATTCCAAATAAACTCTCACACAGGTTCCCAATGGGTAAGTATAAGTATGTTCTATTAATCAATGCCTTATTCCTAAAGAGAAAAGGAAATAGGATAATGATTAAATAAGTTCTTTTAATAGTGGCATTCTAAAATCGAGTGAGATCTATAAAAAAAACTCTGAAAGCATATGTTTTAGTTAGAAATAAAATGATTACATAAATTTAAAGTTTAAAAACTCATAATACTATATGTTGTTTACCTTTGATTCATATGTACAAATATTATTAAAATATGAATGAGAAAGATACACACCAACTTCAGAGTAACATGTAAAATGTAAACTTTTTAAAATCTGGGGTATCTACATGGAAGTTGGTTATAGTTTTCTACCTTTCTGCATGTTAGACATATTGTGATATGTTTACATTTTAATAAAAGGAAACTAAAGTTGTTTTTATAATGCCTACATATTGCTAACAAATTCCTTTCACTTTGTGATTAACATTATGGATCCTTTCTTCATCTAAACAAAACACTGGAATTTTTGGTTCATCGATTTCACCTGAGTAAAGTAGTATCCTCAGTTGAAAATGTAACAAACGCAACTTCCTCTTTTTGGATGTCAGTTTTGCAACTGACCAAACCATGAAAAAGTAAGTGCCTGAGCTTGAGCATTTCCAGTGGACTAGACCACCAGGAGGGTCACCCAAATGTAGGAATATTGGCTACAACCTATATTCCAGTAGGGTGCCTGACCTAGGGCTTTGTAATATAGGGATTTTTTTTTTAATTGGATAACCATCCCCAAAAGCTTTAACTTCCATCACTGAATTAATCATATTTTTTTTATTATGAAAGTAACCATCATATAATAGAGGAAAAGATAACTGTTGAACTCACAAGTAAGAAACCTGCATTTGAGTTATCTTTGGAAGCTGTGTGACTTTGATCAAGCTAACCTTTTTGGTCATCAGTGTATCTGAATTGAGGAGGTAATGATACCACAGGGTGCTCTGGAGAAAAACAAGTGGGAAGGATGTAAATATAAGTACAACCAAACAATCAACAATTACTGACTGATCATTATATGCTAAGAGTTCTATGTGAGTTTCTTAATTTTATCCTCATAATACCCTTATGAAAATATCAGGGGTACAAATAACCCCATTTCCCAGTTTTGGTGCTGGATGAGGGTGCACATCAAGTCTGACTCCAAGCACAAGATCTCGACAATAGGTCATATATTTGCGCAGTGGAGGGCACTGTAGACGCGTCCAAGGGTGCTATACAAGCATAAGCTTCCTTTGAGAGTTTCCACTGGAAGTCCCCCTTCTTTTGCTGTCTTATTTCATTATAGTTTTAGTTCATTCCATGCACATGGTTCAGAACCAGAATGAGCCTGAGTTTCCCTGTTCATTTCTGGACTTTTTGTCACTGATAATCTCGTGCAGTCTCTCTCAGCACCTCCATCTCTTTCCCTTATTCATTCATACTGAAGACCCTGGGAACTTCTCTCCCCTCCTTACTTACCCTCAGTGGATTTTGCTTCTGATTTCACTCATGATTTAAGAAACTGTGTTGTCCCTAAGGAAACTGAAATTTCTAAAGAAAAGCCAAGTTTCTCCCAGTATCTCTGGAAAGATGATTCTCCCAAGAGTAGCCATCTCCTGCATGCTCTTGTTCTTGGGACCAGGGAGCAGCAGGTCACGTCACTTTCAAGTTCTACCGATGCTTTATCACAGGGACCTAAGACTCTAAAATAAAGCCCAGCAGCATGACTGATGACTCCACTTAAACCAAGGCAGTACTGCCCATATTTTGAAAAAATGTTCACACACTTTCTCCTTACTAGAAATAACGCAGTCCCTTGCATTTAGTAAATGCATAATTTTTACTTGAAGTGTCCTATGCTATGCAGGCTGAAATCCCAGAGGGTGTGGGGGAAGGGAGGGGAGGGCTTGGAAACAGAACTGGTGATTACGTCTCCTCTTAAAAGGCAGGTGTAACCCATTGTCCTAGCTAGCCCAGGGAAGGTAACTAACTGCTCCTGTCGGTGCCGAGCACCAGTGAGAATCTGGCTACATCCCAGGGACAGTTCTGAGAAGGGTAGGATGAGCACAACAGGTACTTTAGCACATTGCAAGCTAGAGCATCTCAGCATGCTTCACCATTTTGCTTAAGGCAGCACTGTGTAACCTGTATCACATAAGATACTGGTGCCATTACATATTCTGTGGGAATGAAGTTGTCTCTTGGAGACACACAGTGAGAGCAACATATAGAAAACCATAAAACATCCCTTAAAAAAGTCCATTCAACTTGATTTGTGCAGTATTCCCATTTAGGAATGTATCTTTTTATTCCATACCTTTTTGCATTCCCAAAGGAAATATTTTGGAAATCCCAGTTTGTCTCAATGCCCTGATCAGAGAGCAATATTAAAATATACATATTATTAATATACAATAAAGGAGCTATGGACATACAATGGGGAAATAGCCTCTTCAACAACTGGTATTGGCAAAACTGGACAGCTACATGCAAGAGAATAAACTGGATTATTGTTTAACCCCATACACAAAAGTAAACTCAAAATGGATTAAAGACCTGAATGTTAGTCATGAAACCATAAAACTCTTAGAAGAAAACATAGGCAAAAATCTCCTGAACATAAATATGAGCAACTTCTTCCTGAACGCATCTCCTCAAGCAAGGGAAACAAAAGCAAAAATGAACACATGGGACTACATCAAACTAAAAAGCTTCTCTATGGCAAAGGACACCATTAACAGAACAAAAAGACATCCTACAGTATGGGAGAATATATTTGTAAATGACATATCTGACAAGGGGTTAACATCCAAAATATATAAAGAACTTACATGCCTCAACACCCAAAAAGCAAATAACCCAAATAAAAAATGGGCAGAGAATATGAAGAGACAATTCTCCAAAAAAGAAATTCAGATGGCCAACAGGCACATCAAAAGATGCTCCACATCACTAATCATCAGGAAAATGCGAACAAAAACCACAATGAGATATCACCTCACACCAATAAGGATGGCCAGCATTGAAAAGACTAAGAATAACAAATGTTGGCAAGGATGTGGAGAAAGGGGAACCCTCCTACACTGTTGGTGGGAATGTAAGCTAGTTCAACCATAGTGGAAAGCAATATGGAGGTTCCTCAAAAAACTAAAAATAGAAATACCATTTGATCCAGGAATCCCACTTCTTGGAATATACCCAAAGAATACAACTTCTCAGATTCAAAAAAGACATATGCACCCCTATGTTCATTGCAGCACTTTTTACAGTAGCCAAGATATGGAAGCAACCTAAGTGTCCATCTGTAGATGAATAGACAAAGAAGATGTGGTACATATATACAATGGAATACTATTCAAACATAAGAAAGAAACAAATCCTACCATTTGCAACAACATGGATGGAGCTGGAGGACATTATGCTCAGTGAAATAAGCCAGGCGGAGAAAGACAAATGCCAAATGATTTCCCTCATCTGTGGAGTATAACAATGAAGCAAAACTGAAGGAACAAAACAGCAACAGACTCACAGACTCCAAGGAGGGACTAGTGGTTACCAAAGGGGATGGTTGTAGGAGAGCAAGTAGGGAGGGAGAAGGGGATTAACGGGTATTATGTTTAGTATTCATGGTATTGGGGGTCACAGGGAAGACAGTGTAGCACAGAGAAGGCAAATAGTGAATCTGTAACATCCTACTACACTGATGCACAGTGACTGCAATGGGGTGTGGTGGGGGGACTCGATAATATGGGTGAATTAGTAACCACACATTGTTTTTTCATGTGAAACCTTCGTAAGAGTATATTATCAATAATACTTCAATAAAAAATAAAATATACATGTTAAAAAATTACTTCCTAAGCTACCTACTAATTATATGTATCTGATTCTATTAATGAATAACTAATATCGTAAGTAATCATGCAGCTATATATATATCTATGGCTAGATAATTTGCATTATCTCTTTATATCTGTATCTATTTTTAATTTTTCCTCTTTGGATATACACTTAGGCAGACTTCCTTTGCCTCCTGCCTCTTTGGATGTATTCTTCAATAGATTCACTTCTTTTAAAATAATATGACATTGATTATGGAAATTCTGGAATGTTTCTTTGAATTACAATAATAGCTAAGAGGCTTTTTACTTTTTAAACTTTATACAAAGAAACACCATTTTGGCTTAAACAGGGTAGACTTTTCCCCTCTCTCATGTAACCACCCAGAGCAGTAGGTTGTCTCTGCTCCATTTAGTCAACCTAGCACCCAGGCTAGTGAGGCAGCTCTGCTCTTCTTAACTTAGGGCTTCCATATTTGTTCTAGTCTTTTTATTTCCAGTTACAGGGGAGAGAAAGGTGGTAGAAAATTCAGAATGAGGGCCTTTAAAAAGGTAACCGGAAGTTGCATGTAGTATTTATCCTCATATCCCATTAGTGAGAACTTAGTCACCTGGCCACACCTAGGTTCAAAGAACATGGAAAATGTAATTTCTTGCTGGTACCCATGGGACTAAGAAGAAAGAACAGAAGTAGAAGTAGGCAGCAACCAGCCTGTCTGCTACAGCCTCTTGTCCCTCTGGCCTCCCAGATAACAATCTGCACTCTCCTCCCCAAACAGACTTTGTGCCCCAAGGGAGACAATACAAGGCCAACTCTAGTTGTTGCTTTTATTCCAAACTCCTGGACCTTTAGGTGACATAGAGTCCACATCATCAGGTCCAAAGACATCCCCTGTTGGGACATCACCTTGTGATCTAAGATAATTGCTCCTCCGCCTTCACAATATGCAATTGTGGAGTCATAACAGAATAACTCCAGAAAACCTCCCACTGCAAATCCATGCAGACACTGATCTCAGCCATGAATAACTAGGAACTCAAGTCTCCTGGCCCTTGTGGAATAAGTTAGTGGGCTAGACACTGGCTCTGCCTCTGGGATGAACTGCTTTACCCACTGCCCTCTATGCCTCTTAGCTGTGCCCTCTGGGAGGTTCTTTCTGATCCCTTATTCTCGTGCCTACATCTAAAATAGGTGCTGGAGGTCATGCTCTCCTTGGGGACACACAGATTTTTTTTTTTAGTAGGCTCTCTGATATAGTTTTGAGAGCTTGGAAGGTTTTGTAGACCAGTCTTGTCACCTAAAATTCCCTCAAAAACTTAGTCAGTATCTGATCTATTTAGTATTAGTCATTTCTGTGTTCAAGTAGTCCCACCCAGCTCTTCCCTGGATGCTTTCTGAAGTCTGCCTCACACGCAAGAATTGGTTTTCAGCCCATTTCTCTATCCCTCATTGTAACGGCGGCTACTCTACAGCAATTTGAAACAAAAAGGTCTGAGTGAGATACCAATATAAATCTGGCTTTCTTGCACAAGGCTGTATCCTTTAACTCAGCTCATTTTAATGGCAGGGCTTTGTGAAAGGCTTTATGCAAACAGTCTTAGCTCTTGTTCTTTGTGATACAGAAGTACTGGTGTTTTCAAACCTGCTTATAAACTTTCCAATTCTTGCTTACATTCATCTTTTTCTTGGTTATGCCTTATTAAATGCAGCAAGAAGGAGTCAATATACCATAACAAGATGGTTTTATCCAATTGCTTCCCATATAGTTACCATCTCCACAGGCACACAGTTAGCTTTCCAAGTCACCGTGAATTAACAGTTTATCAAAAGTTTGCTATGGCATAGTAAGTATCATCACCTACCAGCCCATGATATCTATTTCTTCATCACCAACAGCTAGCCTCTGAGTCAATGACTCATATTTTAGGTTTTTATGTCAGAAGCCTCCTTTCATGTATTCGCTTTTATTTTAGTGGGGGTCACATCAAAGCTTCTGTATCAAAACTGAATGGCTTAAACAAGATACAAGTTTATTTTACTTTCACAAAACATTTAGTGTGAATAGACAGTTTCTGTTCTATGAAATGATTCAGGTTCCTGGCTAATGGGTCAGTTCTACCAACTCATCAGGTATCTACCATCTCATCAGTGGCAGCCATGTCTATTCAGCAAAAAGGAAAGATAGGTAGGAATAGAGGACTATTGGAAAATGGAATATCTGAGTGGCCATGTGACCAGAAACAAAGGGTAAACAGACTTGAGAGCAAAATCTGCATTCTACTACAGCTTTAGAAAACATGATCAAAATCTTATATACAAAAAACAGAATAATTTGATATGATACACGACATATAATGAGATATGCTGTATGTTCAAAGGAACTGCTGAAAGTCCTACTGAGACTTAACAGAAGATTAATAAATCCATGTCTATAACCTAGATAAATAGTTCTTTAATGTTACAAATAGTCCTGTGGCATATAAAAATATGGCACCATTTAGCATGAATAACCCAGGAAATTATGTTCCTGGATACTAATAAAAGGTAAAATAGTAACAGCTTAATAAATCTCACAATAAAATCAGTAAGTTCACTCAATTATGGAAGCTTTCTATATTATGGTCATAGAACAAAAAGAATGGAAAATGAGATATTTTGGTATAACTGCAGAAAACAATGGTCTGGATGCTTGTCATAGATCCAACAACAGATCTTTATAGTGCCTTTGGCTAACATGACTTGAAAGTATTAGTCAAAGCTACAGAATTCAAAATGATATTATTAGCTTTCCAAAGCCCTCATTTCTGATAATAAATGGAAAATGGGTTAAGATTGTGGGGACTTAACAAATCACATTCTACTGAATCAAAATAAACACTTAAATGGTAGGTTTGTTTTATTAATTCATTTAACTGATATTATCTGCTTCTTTACACCGCTTTTCTTCCCCCCATTGCCCTAGAAGTGACCAATTCCTCTACCTCTGTTGAGGTTCCTTTCACCAAAGGAATCAAACTATTTCTTCTTCCATTGCACCCATGTGCCCACCTCGGCCTCTCCCTCTCTCAGGGTTCCTATCAGCTAACTTCAACTACTCCTGGGCAGCTCTCTTCTACCAATTACAAAGTTCTTCAAAGTGTAGTCATTATTCCCTGTATCTAATTCCTTAATTCCTATTCTCCCTTCAGCTTTCTAAAATTCTCCCTTCACTTCCTGAATCTGCTCCCACAAGGTCAGCAGAAAGTTCCACTTCCTTAAGTCCTATTACCCTGTTTTGTTCTAATTTTACCCCATCCCCTAGTAACTTTTACCATGTTGACCTTCACTGGCAGCTGCAACACCTCATTTTCCTTCTAGTTCTGGTCACTCCTCCCAGGTCCTTCTGGGGCCTCATCTTCACCTACTTTTGAGTGAAGATATTCCTCGTGAATCGGTCCTTGGCTGCTTTAACTCTCATGCAAGCACATGCCTCCTAGGCAATCTTAGCCTTTCTCACCATTTCAGGTTCTTTCTGTGCCTTGATGACTGACAAATGTATATACACCCACCTCCCTTCCCGCCTTCAGGGTCTTGCACCCATCTGCCCACGTGACATATTTGAATGGATCTTTCTTTGACACCCCCGACTCAGGATGTCCCAACAGTACCATCATCTCCCCTAAGCTTGGGCTCGTTCAGTGTCCCTCACCTCAGTAAATGGCATCTTCCTTCACCAAGCTGCTCACCTCATAAAACTAGAAATGTGCTCCTCAGCTCCACACCATGGATATCTGACACCTGGAATAACATTCCATTCTCAATACAAAATTATTTTCAATAATAATCATGAAAAGGAGTAATACAGGCATACTTCCTTTTACTGTGCTTCACTTTGTAGCATTTCACAGATACTGCATTTTTTTTTTTTATGCATTGAGGGTTTGTGGCTACCTTGCATCAAGCAAGTCTACTGGCACCATTTTTCCAACTGCATTTGCTCACTTCATGTCTCCGTGTCATTTTGGTAATTCTCACAGCACATCACTTTTTTATTATTATTACATTTGGTATTGTGACCAGTGACCAGTCAATGTGACTCGCCAAAAGTTCAGGTGATGGTTAGCATTTTTTTAGCAATAAAGTATTTAATTAAGGTATAAATTGTATTTTTAGACATAATGCTGGTGCACACTTAATAGACTACAGAAAATGTAAACATAACTTTTACATACACAGGGAAACCAAAAAGGTCTGCTTGGACTCACTTTATAGTAATCCTGGCCTCACTGGGGTGGTTTAGAACCAAAGCCATCCCATCTCCAAGGTGTGCCTGTCATAGTTCCCAACAGAATTCAAGCAGTGGAAAACATTTCTGCTGAATTTTGCATGTCAGTAGTTATGCTAGAAATTAAATAATATATATGATTAAAAACTAAATTATGCTGACAGTAACAAAATTAAAATTACAGCTTCATACATTTAAAGTACATTAATGTATTTAATGTATAATATATGAGTATGTAAAAACAGAGGGAAAAACTACACTTACATATTGGTCATTGCAGTAATGAATAATACAGTTTGGTTCTGAGCCATAAATGGCAGAACTGCCAAAGTCAAAATCTATCTTCACGTCTTATGCATAATAGACAGGGCAGCAAATCTGTCAATCTTTCTTCATCATTAAAGAACTTTTTTATTAATCGTAATCTTCAATTTTTCTTTGACATGAAACAACAAACAAGTAACTGAGAGAAGTCTTAAAAGATAGATTTGACAGAGATTCATAAAAAGCACATTAAAAAAACATAACGAGAACGTGCACTCCTGGGCGTGTCATGGTTTTTTTCAGAATCTGTTCCAGCAGGGTTCAACGGTTCCAGAGTCAAAACATCTCAAGCACAAATAAAAACTCCAAGCGGTCACTTAGAATGACAGAATCGAAATATTTCAAGTTCTGTTACTTCATCTCTGCAATCACCACGCTGTCGTTTTTATTTCATATCATCTCTTATTTAAATGCAGCATGTGCAGTAAAAATGGGACTGGAGATACTAAATGTGCCCTGAGTGAACTGAAAGGCTCCGGAGCTTCTGGGAAGTTAAGGCCCAAATGAACGCATATAACCGAGTTCACACGTGTGAGGTGTGAGGAGCCAGGTGTTTCACTGGGCGATTTCCAAAATCAACCTCACTGTAGACAGACCACACAGGACAAGTTATAAACATGTGCTGATTTAAAGGTACATGTATATTACTAATTCAACAGTAACTGCAAGAACTGCTAGAACTTAGACCAATAAAATGTTATTCTGGGAAAAATGTTTTATCACTGACATGGGTTTTGGGTATGATGGAACTATTTGTATCCTGATTATGTGACAGTTCCCTGAGATGAAGCAAGCCTAAAAATTCATAGAATTGCATGCCAAAAACAAAAAATAAGACACAATGAGCTACAGATATACATATTAAATATTATATATATATATGTATAAACTAGATACATAACTTCTAGTGGCCACTACATAGGTATAATGTATTTGCCAAAACTAATGGACACTTAAAATGAGTAAATTGTGTATGTAAACTGTATTTAAAAACTTAAACTGAAAAATTTCTGGAGCATAATGAGAATGAAGAACAGATCACCTTAGTGGATTGTGTTGTTATTTTAAATGCTCTATAGACAATGTTCCTTATTGCCTACACCCAGGGTAGATGGTTCTCATAGCCCCACCCATGGTACACCACTGGATCTTCAACACCCCTTACCCTTATATCTGATATATATCTGATATTCAAATGGCCCTAAAGATAACAAAATCAAATCTTTAAGTGTTTTACCAAATGACCATGTGTCTCCATCCCTTTTATGTTCATTTCATTCTAACCTGTTCTATGCAAACCTTGTCCAGTAATCTTGGTAAAAAGCAGAAGTTTCTGTGTCACAGTCCTTAAAATCTTCCCATAGTTTTGCAAATAGTAAACTTAAAATCCTAATCAGAACCTAAATATCATCTATGGTCAGGTCCCTGCCTGCTCTTTCATTTCCATCCAGATCATGCTTTCTTGTCCAAGTTCTACCCTGTGGTAGCCAGTTTTCTTCCCTTCCCTTCTCCACTGCACCCCTCAAAACCCCTACCTCAGAAACCAGAGCAGGAGAACGTGACCTTGACTGAACTAAATAGAAGTTCTCACTAGGGACTATGGATCTTAAGCAGGTGGCCTAAAGAAGAGAAATAGTAACCTTAGATTCTTAGCAGCAACATTAGTCCAGCAACAACTCCAGTTTTGTTCAGCAGAGAAGTGTATAGTACGAGTGGCTTTGGTCCCTGGTTAAATGTAGATTTAAGGTGGGAAACATCCTACTTCCTTTCAATTTTGAGAACGGCACTAGCCTCTCCCATTCCATTTGGGGCAAGGCACTGTTTTTGCCTTACTATGTGGGCTAGATCAGGCAGTGGGCTATTAGATGGAGTGGGCAGTTTCAGTCTTCAACTTGGCCTTTCCGATAGTAATTTCTCTTATGCTGGAGGTCAAGGAACTCTGGTGGGACTTCTGCCAGCTTCTAAGAAAAATAGCCACTGGATAGATCTATGGACTCATGGGACCCACTGTGAGACAGGCCTGGGCCAGAACTGCGTTCGCCACCCGGTTTCCCTATGCGCCTATTCTAATGCTACCACTGGCACCGGCCCCTACCTATTCAGAATTCTGGGATTGTTATTGCCTTTAGGGAGCCCAGAGTCAAACACAGCCAGCAAACAGAACCTGGACCTGCTGGTGCCCTCCTCACCAGCACACTACTGTGGCCCCAGTGAAGCAAATAGCCTATGGGCCCACCCACGGAATGTAGCCTTCTAGTGTGTTCCTGAGCCTTACATAATGAATCCCTTTTAGCAGGTTCACTTCTGGTATTCTGAGCCTTCCCTTAGCATGTGCTTAGGCCATCTGGGCATCTCCACTTCATTTAATGAGAACCATTATTTTTGCATTTCACCAGTGTATTTGACCCCACCAGAGTGTTAGATTCTGAGTCACAGTAGAGCAGTAGTTCTCAAACTTTAGCATGCACTATAGTCACCTGGACAGTTGGTTACACTACAAATTTCTGGGACTCATCTCCAGAATTTCTGATCCAGGTCTGGGTAGGGTCTAAGAATCTGCATTTCTAACAACTTCTCAGGTGATACTGATACCCTATTTATAGGGGACCAGTTTTGAGAACTACTGTGTAGAGTGACATCATCTAAACCAAGTCTTCCTTTTCCAGCCTTACACAGTCCACTACAGTTAGTACCCATAAGATCCATTCCCAGTTTCTGCCGGTGTATGCCGTAGGTTCAGAGACATGAGAAATCTGGAACGTCATTATTATTGAGCTATTGGATATCAAAACAAATGAAAGAATCAAGTGGAGCATGATTCCAAATTTTCTGCCTTGGGTTTCTGAACAGAGACTAAGAAAAAGAAGGCAATGATTGGCATTAGGAGTAAATACGGCAAGTTCAGGCTTGTGCCTGAGGAGTATCAACTTAAAGATGTGCAATAAAGTAGCAGGATATATGAGACTGGAGCTAAGCAAGAAATAACAAGAGAGAGTAAAGAGTTGGAATAAATGGGTCCAAAGTGAAATCACGGGTGTGAATGGCATCACCCAGTAAGACTAAAAATGTAGAGAGAAGGAGGCAAGATAAAGTCCAGGGAAATATCCCAAATTAAGATAGATAAGCACACAAAGCAGGGGCTGTAGAGTAATCAGAGTGAAAGCCTGGACGGCCAGGAGAGAGTTCATGGCAAAGGGCCAGCCAACAACCTTCAGAGCTGAAGAACGGCCGAGGAACACGCACACTGTGAAGCATCACTGGCCCTACAAGAAATCATGACACTTTGATTAAACTTACCAAGACAGTTCCATGAAGTCTGAGTGTTTGGGGAGAAAGGGTATTGATGCCTGACTCAGGGGTAGGTGGGACAATGTGTGTGGTGGGCACTACTTTTGTTTTTGTTTTATTTTTGCTCTTAGGATGGTTGGCTGCTTAGGAACCGGTAGGGAAATGAGAATATTTGGAAAGTACCTTTTATTCTGAAGTCAGATGTGAGAGGAAAAGGATCCCAATGGATGGAATAGGTAATAAGACTGAAGAAAAAAACAGACTGACTCCTTAGAGCCCATAGAAAAGAAAGGAGAAACTGGGAACCTCTCAGAGCATTAGCAGTGGTTCCAGGAACTGACACAGTCTGAAGGAGTTCCCCATAGTTCTTTCATAAGGATGAAAATGCAATATAATGTATTACCCCTCTCTTAAAGGTTAACATTATACAGAAAATATCAACTTATTATGAAACACCAGTGACAACTTTCCTTTGAAAAATGCCAAATATTAAACTATACTGAATTTTCAAGTCACATCAGTGGTCCAAATTCTACTGCCTGCATGTCTGTGGCCTTCAAGGGCTATCCTCCTTAATACATTTGATCTGGTCTTTTTATCAATACATGGCTCGAAAGCAATTTGCCTGGATCCTATTAGACTAGCCTCAGACAGAAACCTCTTTACCAAACAACATGGTTTAATACCACATCCTTGCCTTTTTCCAAGGGTCAGTAATAATTAGCCATATAAATACATATCAGCATAACCTGCAAAATCATTGCTGAAGCCAGTGAACATTATGTCCTGATGTGAGGACACAAACATTACCTTGTGAGATTCATTTCTAGAAGTGTTTCTCTGCCCTGAAGATACTGTACCTCTTGTAATCAGACAATTAAAATAGAGCAGCTCTTCCTGTTTTTGTCGTAGTGCCAAATAGTTCAGTTACTTCAGGTTGGCATGTCATTTCTCTTTTTTTTTTCCTATGTCAACAGTGTTACTTTAAACTTTTCTTTGATTATGGATTCTTTCAAATGCTTTAAAAGTAGAGAGAATATAAAGCATGTATACATAAACGCATTAAGGATAGGCTGCCTATCTCTAGACTGTTAAACTTTGATGAAGTACCATCTGATAGGGATTATTAGACTTTTTGGGTAGAAAAAGTGGAACTACGGAAATTATGTGGAGTCTGTCTTTAACCATGCAAAATAAATTCACCAAAAAAGACTAGATTCATAACACTTTGGAATGAATTTTCCTCCTTCTTAGGAATTCCCAACAGCTAAAAGTGCTATGAATATACATATTCACTCCCCAGTGACTTCAGGACCCACAGAAATCCATACAGGTCTTTCATGTAAGGAAAGAAAAATAAAGGAAGATTAAAGAAGATCAAAAAAATCAAAATAAAACAATTAATTACACTCAAATGTGCATTCAGATAAAGAGAGAGACCTCAGATTATGCCAATCACCTCAAAGCAATATTGTAATGTCCACTTTCCTTCTATGTACCCAGAGGGCTCAGAGAAAGGATATACCTCCCACTATTTTAAAAATAATCTCAAGGACTTCAGATGGTAGAGAGAGAAAAACTAATTGTATAAAGATAAAGTCTCTCGAGAGTTTTTGTTGATTCTGCCTTCATGGAAGAGAAGTTTAAGACACAGTGATTATTAAAACAGGAAAACTCATCCACACTCTCATTAAAGGAGATAACAAAATGATTTTGCTTAGAGCAACAAATGTGAAATCTCTTAATTTTCTTCCTAAACCATGTGACTCCTTAGCAGCTTAGATAAAAGAAGCAGTTAGAGCAGATGAGCATCAGATCTCCCGTTAATGCAAAGTAAATTGAATTCGAGAGAATCTTGGTTCTTTCAAGTTGGCTGAGGGTCCCACCGTTCAATAGAAAAACCATTATGCTTACTTACCACGGTACAAAGTCCTCCAAATCATTTATAAGGGCTGAGCCTGAACGAATGGCCCCAAGCTCACCTGCCTCGTTGCCAATAAATCCAAGCCCTCCTCAGACATCACTGAATTGCTCTAGCCGCCATACACGGCACATACATCCTGCTTTCTCTCTTTTCAAAATTACAGTTGCCTTTTCTAACATTTTTTCCCCCTTTTCCTTTACCTGCAAACACCCATCACCAATGTTCACATTCCTACATGGCTTGGCACATACCCTGGGTTCAAGGCAGATTACCCTACAGTCAAATATGATGAATATATTGGAATATACTGCTCCAGAATATATGAGAACCCCACTGTATCCCACTAACTTCTCATTTCACAGAATGATTTAAGATTTCACCCCATTCTGAGTACTCATAACTGTAGGACTGGTTCTCTGCTCTCATGCCAGGAGAGTGGACATGCCTGGAGCATTTTGGTTTTTCCTACCCAATCTCACCAACTAGAGTGGTCCCAAAAGTAACCCTAAGAGAGGACAACCCACAAAACATTTAAACTTAGTTTTGGGGATTGTTATAGAATTCCTTCTATCATTCAAGTATTGTTATTTTAAATTTGAATTAAACCCATATCATTATCTTTAAAGGGACACCAAATGGGAGAAAGGCATACTGGGGACAAGATAGCATGATTTGGAGATTGGCCATGACAAATCTTTGAAATGCGGTATAGCCATCTCATGTACAGAAGGTAGGCTGGACTGCCTGGGTCAGCCTGGTACTGCTGGGAACTGTTTCCCTGAATCCCTCCTCTATGTGGTTTTGGGCTAGGGCTGGTCAATGAGGTTTTAGGGTGAGCAGCTACTCCGGTTTGCCCAGGACAAAGGGGCTGCCAGTGCTAAAACTGTGTAAGCTTTGAGAAAGCGAGCATGGTTGGTCACCCTAGATTTGGAAAATGGAAGTGACACCAAATCCTTCTTGGAAGGTGGTGAGGTTCAGAGTGATAAAGAGATGCAGGGGTTTCTAGCAGCACCCACCTTGTCCATGCTCCCCTCCCGTTCTGATTCCAACTAGTCCACCCAATCTCCTACAGGTCAGCAGGAGCCCTAAGTTCAGCACCGGATGCCTGGCTACAAACTCGCAGAGGTAGTATTCCCGAAGGAACACAGGGCAGGTACTCTGTGGACTCTACGGAGCTTGCTGCTACTCCAGAGCTCGCCACAGGTGTCCCTTCTGGGGTCTGCATCGACAGCCACACATGCATGGTGTTCCCCACATTCCCACGAGCCCTGACATGCTCAGCTTTGCCAGTTCTTCTGACAGGTCCTCTACTGCTACTGTCTGATCCTCTGACTCTCACCTTCTAGACGTCCACTTCCCAGCTCCTCCTTCTATAGAAGCTCCAATTCCGAAGCAAATTCCTTATTCCCATAGGGTTTGTGGTGCGCAGGTTTCCTGACTTGAACTGACACACCTGAGGACTGAGTAATTGTGATGTGGCAGCAAATCACGACCAGTCAGGAATTAGAAGCATATGTCAGGGGCCTCACCCCACACTCAGCAACAATAACTAAACCACACAGCTTTTTCCTCAAACAAGTTAATCCTACCACCCTCTCCTCCCACCTCTTCCCCTGCCCCAAGCTTCTTGTTTCCCATAACAATGAAGTCCTCTTAACTGTGGCATTTATCACAACTTGGGAATTTTATACTTATGATGATTAACTTAAGGTCTGTTCTTCCTTGATACCTCCCTGAGGGTTGGAATCTCATCTATGCTGTTCGACACTGCATACACTGTCTACCTAGAACTACAAAACACCTGGCACATAGTAGGTACACAAAGGAGCACAATAAAGTACAATGAATATATTTAGGTTTATACATTTAAAGAACTGTGATTTGGAACCTAGGAGTCTTAAAGGAACACACAGGTTTTTTTCTTTAAGAATTGACCACAACATGCACCTTAGAGGAAGGAAATAAACAACTTTTCCACCTCTAGACACTGCGAGCCTTTTTATATTCCATCAGTAACATAACCCATGACCAGGTAAATAGTTGTCTTCTTTATTTCCCCCAACAAAGAGAATCAATTACAAACTTCTCTGTTAATCCCCTAAGTACAATGTGAAGTCCATTAAAGGCTCAGAAGTTAGTAACCCTGCAATAGAGAAAGAGCGATGTTTATATTGCCAAATGAATAATGGCTCCGCACTGTCTCAAAGAGGAGAGTTTTCCTGGGTTGCCATTTGGTTTGTTAGTTGCTTTTAAATCATTGAACAGGTCAGGAAGATACTATGCCCTGCATGAATGCTTATTCCCAGCAAGACTGGGGAGGAGCAGCAGGCTTCAGGAGTTAGCAGCCATGCCTTCTGGCTGTCAGCGTGGGATTTTGTCTTTTATAAAGTTTTGGAAGTCATGGTAAAACTCTAATGTTGACATGTGCCAGGTGGACATAAACAGTTGTGTCCCAATCAATAGCACGCAGGGGAAAGGTACCAGCCCAGCCCAGCCCAGCCCAGCCTCAGCTCTGAGCTGGGAGGGCGACTGTGGAGGCAAACATTTCCTAAGTCCAGTTTCTGTTCTGCTTTCCGAGCCAGCCCACTTCAGAGCGAGGAGAGTTCTAGGACCGAAGCTGGCCATCACTCCCAGAGTATTGCCCACATGGAGTTTTCTCACTGGGTCCTGGGACCTGGGCATCAGCCCAAAGTCCTCAACATCTGCCCTCTCATCTGAGGTTCCAGAGGAGGCAGACAAACACCCAGAATGATGACAGAGACTCTACATGAGTCCCTGTCAATAAGGCAAGTTCAGCAATCACTTCACTTTCTTGACTGAGGAAGTCAACGAACGCACTTTCCCACAGAAAGTTACCAACACCTCACAGTGAGCAGGGCTGTGAAGCAAGCACTGAGCATCAGAGGAAGCCATCCAAACACCACTGCCATTTTACAGATGGGAAAATGGAGACACGAGCAAAGAAAGGGTTACAGATTTTTCTTTCAAAATAAAAACAGCAGAATGAAGGTAGGACCTCTTCTTAGGTTCTTATTCTCAGAACCAGAAAGAAACCTGCTTTGGGGAAGCCACAGTTCCCCAGGGATGGAAGCACTGAAGACAAGAATGAGGCCATGGAGCGCAACTTGGCAGGTTTTTGCTGGTTTCTTTTATGACTACCTGGACCCAGACACCTTTGCTAGACAGAGCGAGTGCGGGGCACACCTACCTCTCAGAGTGGAAATGCGGCGGGGGCGGGATCGGCACCCTCTCCGGACTCCGAGAGTCCAGGTTTCAGGTCTGTTACCTCACCTCAGACAATCAGATGCTCCTGCCTGGGATTTTGGATCTTACAGGAGTAAAACATAAAATGCAGGACAGTTGATAAATTACTCAGTAGGACAGCAGAATGGTGCCAGGACTGTGAGCCTGCGGGGGGAATGTGAGGCCCAGGGACAGTGCTGGGAATGCCCAGTGCCCGGGCAGCCTAACCAGACATTTCCAAGGCACGACTTGATTCAGACTGGGACCTGTGCCAGCCTGTCCTCCCCAATGCCACACCATTCCTAGTTCCTGCTCTTTTTCCAAATCTGGTGCCCCAGGCTCCATTGGATTCGGGAACAATGTTTTCCTCTTTTGTCTGATTTTGCCTGAGAGGATTTGTGATGTCACGGTCTGGCAATGGTAGCTACGGTGAGGCAGGAAAAACTTCAGGATGAGATAAGCGGGGCCTGATGTTGGCTTAACTGATCACCGGCTGCGTGGACTTGCACAAGTCAATCACCTTCACCCCACTCTCCTTATTCTACCGTAAAAGCACATTAGAATAGATGGTCCCATCACTACTAGTGTTAGTGCCATGTTTGGTTTCATACATTGCACTAATGCTTAAGATGATGTCCCTAAGTTACCACCAATGAATTCATTCAATTTAACAAATCTATGAAACACACTTTTTGTGCCAGGCAGTGTGCTAAACGCTGGAAATATAACAAAGAATAGATCAGTCACAGGTCCTGTCCTCTTGGGCTTATAGGACACAAGCAATTTCCAGTCCATTCCCAGGAACTAGGGAGAGCTTTACGCTCTAACAAGGACAGGGTGTGCTCAGACCACATCAAATCTGGGAAGCTGCCTCAGAAACTGTGACGTCTAAGCTTTTCTGGCAAGAACTGAGGATGGTTAGATAGGGTGGGAATACAAATTGTTCCAGACCTAAGAGACAGCACTGACATCGAAGACCAAGGGGATCTGAGAGGAGGTCACAGTCCCAAGAATGACGAGGTGACACTGACTCTGTGAAAGAGGTAAGGAGGGGCGGATCAGCCTGCACCAAGCAGGTGATGTCCGGGTTTTACCCTAAAACTTTGGACAATATTTTAGATATCAACTCTTCCTTCCATCCATCCATCCACATCTGTCTTCCTTCCTTCCTTCCTTCCCTCCTTCCCTCCCCCTACCTTTACAGAGGCAAGAAAGTCATGGAATGTGTATTAGAAGGATTTGCATAAAAAATGATTGAATGGAAACATATATTCAGAGTTTACCAGAAAAATTCAGTTCAATTCCCCATTCCTTGAGCTTCTGACTCCCTGAAGCTTCCGTGAGGGGGGAGCGTGTTGAGTCTGCTCCTCAGGGGGCACGCATCTGACCCTCAGCGCTAAGCTTCTCAGCAGGTCAGAAGGTACACTTCTCTGTTCACCTGTCTCACACTTAGGTTATTTGATGCAGATTTTGAAAAGCTACTCCTAGGTCTTTAGAAAGGCCTGAAACTGATATGAAAAGCCACAGAAACAAAGCAGTTTTAACATATGCTCCCCTGGGGTCCCCGGAACATCTTTTTCCCAGAGGCTGCATTCTAACATACGTTTACTGACCCTTTGATCCACAGAGCAGATCAGAGTATTGCTACCAGAGAGGTGGGAACAGTTTCAACAGGAGTTACTTTTGCCAGTTTTCCCTGCAACGTGCTCTGTGGAAGGACATGAAACCCTTAAGTCACTTTTAAGAACTTATAACCTTCATTTTCTTAATCAATCCTTGTGTTCTTTTCTTCATGACTCAGTCTTTTCCTCTGACCAAGACAACCTGCCTGTGTCCTTTTGAACACCCGACACTCAGAATCACACCCGTGCTAAGATCTGGTCTTGCCCAGCACCACACAGCACAGCCACCTCCCTTGCCCTGGGCTCTGCCCCTACAGTTGGTTTGCACAGCATTTTTGACCTTGGCCTCCCATGGTGGGCTTCCACTGAGCCTGCTGTCGATGAATCTCTAAGGCTTTATCCCACGTATTTTAGTTTGGCCACTTCTTCCCCATCTTGTGCACAATTTGACTTTTGAACCCAAGTGCAGGACCCTCCATTTATCCCTATTAAATTTTGTCTTGTTAGATTCAGGCTATTGTTCCAGCCCGTCGAAATCATTTTAGATCTTGACCCTGTCAGCTGTCTCCCTCTTTGCTTCATGTCATCTGCAAATGTGATCAGCATGCTTTCCATGTTTTCGTCTAAGTCATCAATGGAAAGGCTGGGTTGCCAGAGGCAAAGGCATGGCCCTCTAGGTCACTGGAGGCTGCGCTCCAGGTTGCTGGTGATCAATCACTCAGCTTTCATTGAGTACTGTCTTCCATCTAGGTTCCAGTTCACTGAGATACATTATCATCCAGCCTACATTTCTCCATTGATTGCAGTGCAATATCAGGGGGTACTTTATTAAATGTCTTGCTGATACCCAGATGCACTATGCTAAAACATCCCTTTATCTAATGATATAGGGTAACTGGGTACAGAAAATCTACGAGCACTACTGCAACCATTGATAAACATGGTTCATGTAGAGCAGGGTTTCTACAAGAGGGTAGTGGTAAATGACAGTAGATACCCAAGTAGTTATTAAATGACAATAAACATGGTCTGGGGTCAGCGTAACCATTTCGAAAAGCAAAATGTCTATGTAGTTCTAAATAAAGGAATGATAAGATTCTTGATTTACACCCTCTCACCTAGACCTGTATGGCCTACTGCCTGGTTTTGTAAATAAAGTTTTATTGGAACAGACACACGTTTGTTAACAGATTGTCTATGGCTGCTCTCATGCCATCATGATATTTGTGACAGAAACTGTACTATCCACAGAGTCGAAAATATTTACTACCTGGCTTTGCACAGAAGAAGTTTGCCAACCAGTAACCTAAGAACTTATCTAAACCCTTGATTTTTCTAAGACTCTCCATGATCTAGCTTTTTGCTAATTTTCTTACTGATCAATATTAATGCTCTGGAAAAATATTCCCCTATATATTGTGCCTATTATTTTCTCTGTGCCTTTTTCCTTTTGTTGGATACAACCAGACTGTCCTGGTCCTCCTAGCCAGGTCTTTTTCAACATTGCACACATACACACATCAGAACGATATACAAAATAAACACAATTGTGTAGCAAATCTTTGTTGATTGCCCACTATAGGCTGAGCACCAAATTCGGCACTTCGTAATTATCTTCACAACAGTCTTACAAGGCAAATATCATCATTTTTCTACCGAGAAAACTGAACAATTAAGCCTCGTACTCCATGATTCATAGAGAATATGGGTTTGACTGAAGTTTGGGCTAAGGTGTGTGAGAATCCACTTGTAATTTGGTTTGTTTTTGCTCACGGCATTTTCAGCAATAAACCAGTTTACAAAGGGGGAAATGAGACATGTCCAATTTTATAGAAATCTTGATTTGGGGCTGAAAGTATAATCAAGTTTTTTTTTTTTGTAAATCTTCTGTTGATGTTTAAGTCAGCCAAAGTCAATTTTATTTTGAAAAGCCATTAACTAGCATGACTTTAAACAACAAAATCAATCCAGAAACAACTCATTCCGTTAAAAATCTGAGACAACCACACTAGTGCGATCGTATTTGAGCACTAAGTGTACGTTCATTCGTATCCAGCCCTAAATCATACTGTGCTCTCCACTCGGGCAGCTCCCTGCCCATCTGCCAATGCACAGATGGGCTGGTGTGTGTGCATACGAGCCTTTCTTTATATGTCATATGTAATAGCAACAAGGACGAACCTGAGGCATCTGTCAGGAGCCTCGCAGGCAGCCCAGTTCTTCCTCACAGTATCTTAAGGCAGCAGGTAAGCAAATGGCATTATCTAATCACAGTTTCTATTTATGTCCCTCCACTTCAAATCACCTCTCTAGGCCAGACTTGTCCTTTCCTCCACTAATAATAAGGGATGTAAGCTTTCCCTTAAGATCATGTTTTATCAGCTACTCGTGCATCTCTTTTGTGGTTCACGCCACACTGATCTTCTCTGGCAAGTTTCCAGACCTTCTTTTATCACCGTAGAGGCTAGGGCCTAGCCAGGCTTTTCGCTCTACCCCTGGCCCTTCCATATGCCCCTTTTCCCCATAAGCTCCAGCATCAACCCCCCGGCCAGATTTAATTTCTTACACATGTCTATTCAAGCACACACAACAAAAATAGTATTTCCCTGGAATGAGCCTCATCCCCCGCCGCCTAACTTAACACAGCTCCCACCAACAGGAAGCACTTTCCCGGGTCAGGCTGAACCCCTTGAGTGGACGTCCAGAAACAGCGAGACAGATGTGGAGAAAGGGGGAAAAAAGTCTTATGTGGAAGCACGTTTAGGATCTTCTGGGTATTTTGTTCAATAAACACCACAGGGTAATTTGGTATTAATGTAAGGATAAAACCCAAACTTAAAGAAGATGGGGCATCAGTGAAATTTAATTACTCCCTTAGGTCTGCTATGCAAGGAAGCGTTTGCACGGCAACTTGGGTGGCTGTTCTTTGAGGTGTTGCTTCTCTCCTCACATGAAGGCGCCGCTAAAAATGGCTGGTGGGTGGAGGAGAAGGTACATCACAGATAGAACCTGTCCCCCATCCACACCAGCTCTCACGTGGCAAACTGTTATCTATGTTGAGTTCATGTGCTTATTAGTGAGTAGGCTCTAGGGAGGACTGGCCAGAAAGAAGGCCAGTTGCTACCACGGCGGACCCCGGCCGAGTCCCAGAGCTGCTATGGAAAGAAACATGAAGGCTTCCGGGGGGAGGAATCTACAATCTGAATCTCCCTTCTCCTAAAATTGCAGTTTTGTTTGAAGGGGACTACAAAGGATGGGTAAGGTAGGTAGAATTCTCCCTCTCCCTTTCCCTTTTCCTCCCTCTAACAGGGAAACCCCAGAAGAGCCTCTGTAGATTCTCAAAAGCCCTTGGGATCATTCCTAGGCCATCAGATTCTTTGGCTGAGGGACTGGGAAAGGTCTGCAGCTTTTGCAGGCACACTCTTCAGTCTGAGGTCTCTAGGACCTGTCTCCAGTGAGGAGTCAAGCAAGATTAGGTATGACGCTACAATCCGGCCACTGCTTGCCTGAGTCTTCTGCAAACACAGGTGGGCCAGCTCCACCCCACACTGACCGTGCACATCTCAGGACAGAGCGCTGTGCTGCTGGAGCGGATTCGCAAGGAGTAAGATGTTCTGCTTCCCAATAGAGAAAGCGGTGACATGCTTATATGGACAGTCGCTCACACTGAATTTTACAAACAGGTCAAGAAATAGACGTCTTTAGGGATGATGGGATTTCTAGACAATTAGTATGATATGTCTTTGAGAGTTCAAGTTCATGGAGTTAGGAAGTCAAGATCTGTATTTCAGACCAGTGATTCCACTATTCTGGACCAGTTTCTAACAGAAAGATAGTGGTACAACCTGATCCCTGACAGGCGCTGCCACGCCTCTAGTGACTGAAGTCTCTGGATACAGGCCTCAATTCCTGTTTTCCTCTGTCCAAGCCTTGCCTCCAATCAAACCAACTACCAATGCTACTGAGCGGCCACCTGTGCATTTCATGTGTGTCCGTCCCTCCTCCCCAGCCCCAGGACTTTTGTCTTAGCAGACCAGGCCCTTATCGTGTTCCTCCTGGTTGTCAGCAATCGCCTTCTCACTGTCTCACTGGTCTCACTCTCTTTAGTACCCCACCACCAAAATTCTAAATATCCCACCATTTCAATTCATATCACATAGAAAAACCATGACTTCTCTTAAACACACATTTGACCATAATATTCTCAGCTTAAAATACTTCAAAGTCATTCTATACTTAGAAAATGAAGTCTAAATGCCTCCTTGGATGCATTTCTCTCTGAATCCGCAGAATCTAGCTAACCTATATATGATTTTGACTTTTGAGAGGAGGTAATGCCATGATTAAAAAAAAAATCTTATGGACTATCAGGCATTTTTTAACTTAAACTTTTAATTTTGTGATAATTGTAGATTCATATATAATTTTAAGAACTCATACAGAGAGAGACCTGGTATCCTTTATACACTTTCCCCCAGTGGTAACATCTTGTAAAACTGCGGTGCACTCTCACAGCCAAGACACCGACATTGATACAGTCAGGATGCAGAATATTTCCACCACCACAGGGTCCCTTTTATTGCCCTTTCATAGCCAAATCTACCCACGTCCTCCCCAGGCCTTGTCTCTGGTCTCTGGCAAATGCTTATCTGTTCTCCGTTCTTTTAATTTTATAATTTCAACAGTTACATAAATAAAATCATACAGTACGAAACCTCCTGGGACTTGCTTTTTCACAGAGCATGATTCTCTGGAAATTCACCCAGGTGCTGCCAGCATCAGTAGTGTGTTCCTTTTTTTGCTGAGATGTATTCCAAAGTATGAATGTCCCAGAGATAGTTTAATCATTCATCTGTGAAGGACAGCTGAGTGGTTTACAGATTTTGGCCGTAATAAATAAAACTGCTATGTAAACCCATGTACAGGTGTGAACTTAAGTTTCCATTGCTCTGGGATAACTGCCCACAAGTGCAATTTCTGAGCTGTGGGGTCTCTGCATGTTTAGTTTTATGAGAAATTGCTGCACTGCTTTCCTGAGCGGCTGTGCTATTTTATATGGACACCGGCAACGTATGAGTGAATCCGTTTCTCTCTGTCCTTGCCGGTATTTGGGGTTTCACTATATGTATTTTTTATTTTTAGCTATTCTAATAGGTAATAGTGATAGCTCACTGTGGTTTTCATTTGTATTTCCCTCATGGCAAATATCGATAAACATATTTTCACGTGTTTGTTATTTTAGATCCTCTTTGATAAAATGTTCGTGTCTTCTGCCCATTTTTTTAATTAGATTGTTTGGGTTTTTTAACTGCTAAGTTTTGAGGGCTATTTATATATTCTAAATACTAATTCTTTGTTGGATATATGGTTTTCAAATATCTCTCAGACTGTAGCTTGCCTTTTCATTCTCTTAACAGGGTCTTTTACACAGAAAAAAATTAATTTTAATGAGGCCTTGTTTATCAATTTTTCCTTTATAGATTGTGGTTTTGGTGCCACATCTTAAAGTTCCTTGCTTAGCCTGAGATCCCTAAGATTTCCATTCTTTCCTAAACCTTTTATAGCCTTACAGTTCACATTTAAGTCCAAGGTCCATTTTAGTTAATTTTTATAAGGTATGAGGCTTAGTTCAAGGCTCTGTTTTTCCTTTTCCTGCCAAGGGATGTCCAGTTGCTCCAGCACCACTTGCTGAAAAGGCCTACTCGGTACTTTTACGTGGTGACATCTCCGTTGTCCTCTCCCTTGGTGCCCTACCGGCTGAGGCCTCCCTTCTCTGACTTTCATGATGACCTGCCCCCTTCCTTTTCACCCAGGCCTCCAAAAGGCTTAATGGTGACCTACCAAGACCAGTCTTGGGAGCCTCCTGACCACCTGGTACCTCTTCAAGGGGAGGATGAGTACATCCATAGGGGCAGGGCTGTGAATCGTTAAACGCCCTTCAGAATTCCAACTAGAACCACCCCCCCCAATCTATGCTGCTGGCCCATCTGCCCTGCCTTTGCTCCCCACCACCTGCAGTGACCCTGACCTCAAAGAACTAAAGAAATATCACCCCTACTTAGAGGTGACAACTCACTCACAGAAACGGGATTTTTAATCTAGTGTTTCTGGATTTCCCTGGACTTGGTTTCCCAATTTCACAGCACATCAGACTGTGTCCTGGCTTCTTGTTACTACTTCATTGTATGGCTGCCATATTGAAAGAATTCATCATGCTCAGATGTCTGGCTTCTGTAACAGACACACACTTGTTTATGTGCTAATGGAAGAGACTGCAGGTGACCACGTGGGCCCTCCTTTGCCTCCTCCATTTCCTAATGCACCATCTGTGCCACAGTTGTATTCATTCTCTGACTACAAACAACCTTGATTTAAAATCATCTGAATCTATGTGTGCTTGAGGTAACATTTCCACCAAAGAATGTCAATGGCTATTCCTTCCCTGACACATTCTTGAGGGAAGCGGTTGTAACTGAGAGACCAGGTGGAGACAAGATGGTCATTCAGAAACCCCCTGGGAATTCATGGTCTGGTCTTCACACAATTCATCTCTTAGCTGTAAAAACATGGCTGCTGAGGGCAATCCTGAATCAGTCTACAGCTGTTCCTGGTTTTATTTCACTAAACCCTGGATGTTGTAAAGAACAGAGAATGTTCTTTTTCCATGGATCCATTTTAATGGGCCCTGGTTTTTCTGTCCCTGTTCATTCTTATTCAATGTCATTGTCATCCATGAATTTGATCATACTTTGCCTGAGGCACTTTAAGCAAATTAGACTTTTTCTTAATAATAAAAAACTGACAAATGAAATGTTAAAAATATAATGGTGCTGACTCTGAGAATGTATCTGGAGTAGATGTGTAAAGAGTGGACTGGTCTCTGTTTGTCCTTTTTATTTATGCTTTTCCATGACCTTAATCATTCTCTATCCACTAAGAGGTGGCCTCTGCATTTTTTTTCAAGCTACTCAAACAATTTGTTAACGCAGTCACGTGGGATGGGCACGAGCACCAGGTGGGTGAAGGAGTAAGATACATACATGAACTGGTCCCTGTTCCCAAGTTTTCAACCCTGAGACTCTTAACCATCCTTCAATACTTTTCCTAGGAGGTCTCCCCTCATCACTATTTTGCATAATTTTTCTTTCTTCAAGTCCTTCATAAAGAAGTCTCTGTAACAATTATCTGGCTTATGCCAGGACTTCTCTGGAACCCCTCTTGCACAATGTTTGTGTAGCACTAGTGAAATCTTGTATTGTTTTTTTCAGCAGCCCTGGTGGGAGTTCCATCCCCCTTCACCTGCCAAAGTCATAAATTCTCCATCTGTATAATGAGAAGATTTTAGCTCCTCTGCAATTGACAGTAAAATCTGAGGCAAAAAAGTGTTATCTGCATTGACTCTGTGGGCAAACTTTTGGTTTGTTTAGTTCTTTTAATTTATTATGTATTGCTGGAAGTTAAACAGCTTTGTTTACAATATGGCTGGAAGTTTTCAACAAAACAGAAGTTGAGGACATATGTGAGAGTCCTTCATAATGCAACACCTGATCACCTCACTCTCTCAAGCTTTCAAAATTATATGACCTATCCTACAAGATTTAGCAATTTCCACTGCCTGTAATTGCACTCTCTGGTACTTGGTAAGGAATCTTCCAGTCACAATAACTTTATTTCCAATGTTGTATCATAATAAAATCTTCTGCAGGTACTTTTAATAAAAGCTATCACTGGGGGTCCAAATTTACATTTAGAACAATGGAGTATAAGGCTACCTATGCAAATCACTTAACTAAGATAATCACCTTTAATACAGAGCTAACTTTTCATTTATTAAGGCAATTTAAAAAAAGTCATCACAACTTACTTTTTGCTTGGCCAGTGGAAACTTTTTCTTGATATACCGAGAAGATGCATCCCAGCTTCCAAATTCCTAAAATATGAAGACAAAACATGAGCCTTAGAATCAAGAAATCATTGCATAATATTTATTACTGTGGCTTTTTTAGTGATGCTCTAGACATAGGTGTGGAAAAATCACACCACCAATTATTGCTTATAAAAAATAAAGTACAGGAATTCCCTGACAGTTGCCCTTGAAAATAGTGTCATCCTTATTCACATAGAAAATATTTAGGTCTAAAAATTATTTAGATAGAAAACACCCAAACAAAATACCTGCAATAGTCGTGCCATAAAACCTTTTCCTCTGTTCTGGGGCCCATTTCTGTTCTTTTTGCTTTTAATGTTACCATGTTTGAAACACCATAGTGCAGTGGAACCAGCAGTGGCTTTGGAGACTGGGTAAAAATAAAACAAAAATCTGAGGTATTATGGGACATGCACCTCTTACCAGCTCTCGGCATTTCTTTCTTTCTCTGCAATTCTGCTCCCTCAAGGATAAAATGCAGATTTTAAAAAAACTGCCTGGAAGGGACACTGTGAGTTTAAAGGCAGGTATAAAACAAAGCTCAAAACAGAAGGTGCTCAATAAACCATAGTTCACGATAACACACATTCCCTCTCATTCATTCTATTTTCTTTCTTCTGATGACTAGAATCTAGTATAAGAATCCTAATTTGATCTGAGTTTGTGGTACAATAACCAGCCATCCCTAAATTAAAGGAAACACCTTCTTGATCACTTATTTAAACTGGCCAGGTGATATAATTGAACATGAATGATCACCTGTTCATGTAAACAAAGCTTCACTCCCTACTCGAGGAAACACTTCATGTGCTGCATTCACGTGCTCTCCCACATCCTATGTGGGTGCACTGATCAGAGAAAGTTCATGGCAGCTGGTCTCCTAACATTGCTTCTCCCTACCCTGCACCTCTCCAGTCAGTAGATGTTTATTTCCCAGAAGAGAGTGGCACTGTCTTGCCAAAGGGCTTCAGTCCAGGACAAGTTCACTACGGATTCAATGTGACCAGAGAAATGACAGTAAAAAGTTCTTGGGGTGAAAGGTTATACCCAACTTTATTCCCATGGTGGCACGTCCATCACTAGAATCCTGACCCCTCAGAGCAAGTCTGCATGCAGCAAGCCGGTCTCTGCCTCTGGGTCTCTCTGCCCGCACAGCTGTCACCACTCCAGCCTCTGCTCTGCTCTCCTGCAGCCTTGTGGCCCTGCCACCATGTTGCCCAGAGCACTGGGTGGAGCTCTTTATATAGAGTCAGTAGCAACATATTGCCCACACGTGTGTAGTGAGCTAGCCGATCAGGGCCTGGTGACCTGGCCACAGGAACCTTCACTTTATCCACAGGCACAAAATAGAGGACTGACAGAGACACCAAAGCCAGCACATAGGACCTTAACTACAAATGCATATGTACACCTCCCCCAGCCATTTTGTTCCATCTTGTTAGGAAGGAGGGTTTGTCCCTGTTCCTGCCTGGATTCCATCTCTCAGCTTACACTGCCCATGTGATTTTGCATGATGTCTACATTTTTCTTTAGAGCCTTTTACATATTAATCTTAGTCATTTTAAGTTTCTGTCTGATAAGTCCAACGTTTCTGTCATATCTGAGTCATGTTCTGAAAATTGTCTCTTCAGACTGTGTTATGTTGCCTTCCAACATGCCTTGTAATTTTGGTTGAAAGCTACAGCTCTTTAGGGTAACAGGCACTACAGTAAACAGGCCTTTGGTGTGTGAGGATTATGCTCATCTGGCTAGCAGCTGGGCTATGTTTAACACTAGCTGTACTTAGAGGGAAGAGGCCTCAAATCCCCCTGGTGGGACTGTTTCTCGTCCGCTCGGCCCTGGGGCTCCCCAGTGTACCCCTCCTCAGACAGGGTATGTCTTGCGGCCTTTTTCACTTGCAAGCCACTGTCATTACTGGAGCTTGTTCGTGGGATATGTGGCAGTGAGCGGTGGGGGGAGGGAATGTTCTACAACCTTCTAACTGAGGCTCAGTGTTCAGTGGGCTTGTGTCCCAAGGATGGGACTTCAAAGCGTCTGTCCCTCATCCAGGGTAGAGCTTCTCCCCCCAGTCCCCAAATCTCCTTCCAAGCTCCAGCATTCCCGGTCTAATTCCTTGAAGCCCTTTCTCCTGCTAACCAGGCTTGAATTTCTTTTTCTTTTAGGTGAGAATCGGAAGGCTAGAGCAGGAGGCATGGGCCGAGTCCCCTAGTCCAAGCTGGATACGGTTTCAGAATGGCCCTCCAGGGAAGTCCTTTACCCTGGAGATGAGGCCTTTGCTTGGAAGAAGGGTCTGGGAGGATTTCTATAGCTACTCTTCCTCCCTTGCTGCCCAAGACTATGCATGGAGCTTTCTCAGGTCCTCCCCATGAGCAATGGGTGCAGTTCCTGAAGGAAAAGCCTGGGAGACTGTGAGGCCCCCTATGGCAGGAGCTTCTGACTCTCCTGCTAGTCCAGACTGAGACTCCGGCAGTTTGTCAAAATCATTACTTAAGTACTCTTACCAGATCATGCCCCAGCACCTTCTGCTCCACGGAAGCAGGTCTGAGCTGATGCGTGGTGGCAGATGCCCCTGACTCTCCAGATATCGCATGGTTTGCCCGGCAATGCTAGTTCTCTGACTGGCCCGTGACAGGCAATGATTTGCAGCTGGGACAGCTTTGTCTTGTAAGGACAGCTGCTAAGGACTCCCAAGCTCTTAATATACCAGGCTGAAACCAGAATTACTTCTACCTGGGTTCTTCTCCATCCTACCTTCTCAGTAACTTTACCCCAAACCATTAGCTCCCAATCTTGGCTGCACACTGGAATTACCCAGAAGCTTTAGAAATCACTGAGGGCCACGCTCCAACCCCAGAGGGTCTGGTTTAATTAGTCGGGGGCTGAGGACAATTGCCCTGATGATCATACACTTTCTGAATCACAGTGATTTTTTTCAAAATGTAAATCTGATCCTGTCAGTTCATCTGCATGAAGCACTCCAGTTAGCTACACATTGTCCTTTTTAAAATATCCTTATGCGGTCTACAAAATTCTGTACAGTCTGGCTGCATCTAAGTCAGCACCTCCCTTCACATCAATTTCCCATGCTGGCCCTCTTTCTTTCCTCAAATGCACTAAACACCCTTTCACAACATTTGCTCCTTCCATAAATATTGAACACCTTCTAAGGTTTAGGCATTGATTGGGGTATTGAATATACAGCAATGAAGGTAGAAGACCTACTACCTATGCAGAGGGAGCTTGCATTTTTGTCGAAGGGAAGATGGACACTAAACAATATTTCTCAAGATCTAAAAGATGTACATTTTTCATCAAGTTCAGGCACAATGTACAGTATATCTCTAGAACTTATTCATCTTATGTAACTGAAACCTTACACTCATCATTTGTGCCTTCCTCCAACCCCTGGCAGCCACCATTCTCTCATTTCTACAGCTTGGACTATTTTAGGTAACTCACCCAGGTGGAATCATGTGGCATTAGTCCTTCTATGACCAGCTTAGCTTACTTAGCACCATGGCCTCCGGGTACATCTATATTGTCACACATGGCAGGATTTCCTTTTTAAGGCTAAATATTCCACAGTATATGGAATAATAATATACTGTGAAGATGAGGATGCAGTTATCTCTTCAAAATCCTGATTTCAAAATTCTTTTTTTGCATATATGCCCAGAAGTGGGATTGCCTGGTAGTATGGTAGTTCTTTTAGTTTTCTGAGGAACTTCCATACTGTAGTCCAAAATAGCTGCATGTTTACGTTCCCATGAACAGTGTAAAGGGCTCCAACTTCTCTGCAGTCTCCCCAATACTTGTTATCTTTTGTTATTTTGATAATAGTCATATTCACAGGTGTGATTTCTTAATGTTGTTTAATGTTTTGATTTGCATTTCCCTGATTACTAGTGATGTTGAGCACCTTTCTATATATCGATTGACCACTTACATGTCCTCTTTGGAGAAATGTCTGTTCAAGCCCTTTGCCCATATAAATGTTGTGAAATTATGAAATTAGTTCTCAATGAAATGTTTTTTGTAAATGAAATGGAAACAGACATCGTCAAGCAAACATGTAATTCTTTACCAGCAGACTTACACAATAAAAATTGCTGAAACAAGTTATTCACATTGAAGTAATTGAGACAAGGTATAAATTTAGATCAAGAAATGGAAACAACAATGCATGAATTTAAAAACACACCAAGAAGTATTAAAAGAAATTTAGAAATTGCAGAGGAAGAGATGACTGAAATTGAAAACAAAGCAATAGAAACTATCCACACTGAAATGCAGAGAGGAAAGTTTGGAAAACATTAACTCAGTAGCAATTAGTATTCAGGCAACTAGAAGCAGCCAAGTACACATGTAATTTGAAACTCCAGCAAACAAAGATTTAAAAAGAGTATTTGAAGAAACACTGGCAAAAATTTTCCAAATTTGATGAAAATTATAAACCCAAAATTTAAGCCCAAAGAAACGTAAGCACAAGAAACAGGACCATATCAAGTCATATCATAATCAAGTTGCTTTAAACCAGAAATGTAGACTTGACTCTTAAAGGCATCCAGATTAAAAATGTCATATTAAGTACAAAGGCACAAAGATTAAGATGAGATCAGATGTGACTTCTGAAATCATGGAAGTGAGAAAAGAGTGGAACAAAATTCATCTTTAATGGTATCTAAGAGAACAGAACTGTAAACTAGGATTTCTATATCCAAGGAAAATATCTTGGGGAAAAAAAAGATGAAATAAATTTTTCAGGCATAAAAAACTTTGCAAAATTCTCCACCAGAAGATGTGCACTGTAAGGAATGTTAGCAGAACTCCTTCAAGCAGGAGGAAAATAATACCAGAGGGACACCTGAATTGACAAGGACCGAGACAGATGATACTAATAACTGCATTGGTAAACACACTGTCATTCTGATCACTTACATTTCTGAAAAACTAATCGTTTAAAGTAAAAAAATACATATTCGGGAAGTGAATATATATGAAAACAACAGCGCTAAATATATATGACAACAACAGGAAAAGAGAAAGGAAGTATATGGTTGTAAGATTTTCAAACTATCTGTACTTACAGATTCATAAATGGCTAATGTCCTAGAAAGACAACCAGACACGCCTTTCTGATGGAGGCACATTAACATCACTTATGAAGTAGTCTTGCCAAGAAATTTGAATCTGAATCTAACCAAGCCTTTATACCTAATTACCAATTTACAAGAAATACAAAGACAGAAATACATGTTGAAGTATTCTATATGGATTCAAGCAGCCAAACACAGAGTTTTGGAAACTCTATAGGATGAACGACTCAGTTTTTGCACAAATACAAGGAAAAATAAGAGATAGAGGAAGAACTGATGAAATATTTTCAAGGACGCATGAAGCAAAGATGTATGGATTTAATGCTACGATAGTGTTGAATGATTGCTTCGAATTAAAATAAGCAGTATCAGGGTACCTTTAAAACATGACTGGTTAAGAGTTGATAACTGTGAAGACTGGGTGATGGGTGTGTGGGGTTCATTAGACTATTCTATTATGTAACATTTATATTTTATAATAAAATAAAGACAAACTAAAATACAACTTACTAAGCCAAAGAATTTGTAAATGACATTTTACTTCCAAAACACATTCACTATTATCTGCTTAAAAAGAAACAGGTGCTTCACTGCTTTAAAATCGTTTGCTTATAAATCATCCAGTAGTAAACACAGGGCAAGGGAAGGGGGACAAACAAATGTGAATTATGTGATCCTACGCGAATCAGAAATTGAACATCAATGAAGTATAACTGCCTCTGAAATGGTAATTCTAGTTTATGGTAAAGTGGCATTAGATTAAAAAACACCACCTCAGGATCAGAACTATTTTGCAAAGCTAAGTATGCCAGGAAACAAATATGTGAAAGATGTTGACCCTTTAGGAAAAACAGGTGCAGGTCACTGAGACCCAGCTTTAAGCCTGTTTGTAAGCACAGGTACTATACTTTCACTGCTTCTCAGATTGTGGCCTAAATAGTTGACGTCTTTAATGTCTTTCAAAGATATTAAATGTTGCAGGCATGTGAGAAAGCTCATGTATCATTTCTGATTTGTGTTGCTGATGTGGGGCAAATGAGCATCTGTGTGCAGCTCTCTTTAGTAAACCGCTGGCTTCCTGTTTGTTATACGACTCACTCACTTTGAATAATTTGTCATCGCCCACATTATTGGTACCACTTCTGAAAGATGTGAGTGGAAAGAGGATTCTGATACACCATATTAAAAAAATAAGTCAAAGAAACCTCAGAATGTTATTTTAAACAGCTTCTACTCATTAGGGAGGAAACTTAAGAGCTCAAAGTAAAAATGCTTCCCAGATCTACCCAGTGAAGTGAGGAGGAAAAACAGAAATGGGCCTGTCTGGTGTTCACCATCCTAATGCGGCTCTGCATGTATCCCAAGCTCTGTGGGCTAAGGCAAATGGCCTCGTAGGTCTTATTCCTTATTTTAATTTCATTTTGTAAGGGAGTAAAAACAAATAAAAGACCCAATCTTTACATCCTCCAGACAAAGGAGTATGCATTAGTTATCAACACTGTGGATAGAGATGCCTGAGCACTGTGAAGTGGGGTCTCACCTTAACCTGCTCCTAATTAAATCAACTCTCCTGGCTACAGATCTGCACCCGTCAAGCAGGGCCTAACTACAACCTCTGACTGGAGGGTTTTGGCTCAACATAACTTAGGGAGATGATGACATTAGAGCTGGCCACACTGATGGGGAGTGAGCTCCCCATCACTATTCATTCATGACCACCTGGCAAGGATTTCATGCACCACTTGCTTTCTAAGTCTTGTAAGGGTTTTGCGTGCCTTCAGAAATGAAACAGAGCTATGAAACGTGTCTATGTAAGAATATGTATATTGAACAAAATATTACATAACATACTGGGAGCTCACTGACCCCAAGCCCCTCATGAACAGTTCAGAATAAGTTTCTGCATTTGGAGGAGTCTTTAAATAGGTAACGCCCATGGTTTCTATCTGCTCTAAAGTTCTATTATTCTTCAGGAAAATTTTTAAAATAAAGAGGATTAGAAGCAATTTTAAATTATTCCATCCTGCCCTTTCTCATTATTCATAACCAGGTAAAATGGCCCTGACGTATTCCAAGTCAAATAATTATGTATGATTTTCCTTAGTTTTCATGAGAGCCAGTGAGGGAGACAAACCCACAAACACCTTCCTTCCTTTGTCATAAACACCCCGTTCTAATTCTCTGTGACACATTCACTCAGCTTGCTACCCACCACTTCCCATTCCATTTGTCCAAATTCAGAGCCTTTCACATGCCTGCTGAGCTGCTTCTCCCACTCAGAAACCTTACCTGGTATTTTAAGCCTTGCTCATCTCCCCTCGTCCAAACACCAACAAAACAAAGTCTGGTACACAGTTCCACACATACTTATATTCTGTCATATGCTGTTAGTTTCTCTGTGTGTGTGTTTTATTTCAGAGACTAGACTGCAATATTCTAGACCATAGGTACTTGGTCAAACTTTCTTCCGCTCTCCCTTTATGCCTAGAATACACATTACTCAAATTAATAAACACCTATTGACTAAAATGTATTCTTTGACTTCTGTCTATGATGGCTTCACCACATCTTTGAGAGACAATAAGATCTCAGTGAGAGTAACTTAAAGGACGATGTTTTTTTCAAAGAGAGCTAAGAAATACAAAGCCAGCAGTGTTCAATGTACAAGAAAGCATGTAAGTGGAGACCACTGGATTTTAAGAAGAATAATGATGAAGGGAAACTGTAAGGCTGGATTACAGAGTTGAAGATAGACTGATGAGAAAAAATAGGTAAATACATTTTAAAAGGTTTAGGACCTTACTTTTAATCATTTTCTAAAATCTGAAAAGTGCTGTCTTATAAAAACTATTTTTAAAAACATCTCTTCAATTGTCTGGCTCAAGGAAATCATTTGAAAAATATAGAGATTCTGTTAAAATAACTATGCTTGTTATTGTCCAGTACCCACCCCACCCACACTTAAATGGCCCATTGTGACCTTAGAAGGAAGGTTTTACTTTCCTTAGTTATGAATATACTCAGTTGCTGTCGTATTAAACAAGGGGTCAGCACCACAGGAGAATTTTCAAGTTAGTTGTGAATTCTCAGCCTCAGTGTCTAATTAGAGGTAATGTATGGAATCCCTTCCTTAATTACTCTGGAGTCACTGGGGTATTTCATTAGTCTCAATTTTTATCTTGTAACTTCATTCATAAAATATGTTCCTTATCAATTAGCTCCACCAGGAACAGCTCATTGGCCCTGTGCATCCTGCTTTCTATGTGATCTCTAAGCCCCGAAGGAGGTCAGAATTCCTCTACATAATAACACTTTCAACTCTATTGCCACACTCAGAACACCAGGAAGGGAGGAGAAGATAAGCAAGATATTAGGTTGCTTACAAGATAAAATATATGTCCCCACATTTTGCCAGAAATATTAGGTAAAACTGTAATCTTCAAAGAAGTTCAGTAACAAATGTTCTTTATATAAAAGTTGAGCATAGTTTCAGTCTATACTTCCCTGGGATCAATAGAAGTGTGCTCCCCAGAGATGTCTTAAAAGGAGAAATTACAAAACTCTCTTTGAGTATGAAATTCTATGAACACATATTCAATCATAAGACAGATACACAGGTTATGCTGAAGAGAAAGATGGTTTGAGGGCAGAAGAACACTAAATTCAAGGTAGTAATGTGGCTGAAGGACATTAAGGCAGAAAAGAAATGTCACAGTGGTATGCGTAGGCACTGGCAGTACCATTCAGCATGCGTTGTTCTCTACCCGGGACTCAGGCACGCTGGCCCCATTGCAGGCGTTATGGAGATGATGTACCAGGCTTGATTCCTTTAAATATTTAAATCCTGCAGTGAACTTCCTGTGATTCTAATTCCATGCTCACAAAGAAATTTCTGATTAAGAACCTGCTTTCTAAGTTGCCTTAATGCTGGGAAGGACATGTTCCAGATTGGCCTGTGGGTCTGTATATGACCTCTGGTGACTTCAGGTAGTACAAATCCTTCACTAGGAGACAGGATATTGATCCCAGCTTTTTGTCATTTTTCTATCTTTTCTTACTTAAAGACCATTTCCATAAGAGAATTTGGAAATAAAGGGAGGAGCTTCTGCACTCTTTGTGGCACCTGCGAGCCCCACGCCATCAGATCCATGCAGTGGACTCTTCCTCACTTCCTCTGTGTGTGTGTGTGTGTGCTTATTCAAGGTAGGAAATATGTTTTCAATGAATGGAAATCCACTCCAAATAGCTCTATCAAAAGGTTGAATTAGAAGGATCCAGATCTCATGGCATCTAAGAAGATGGTGACAGACCTCAGGACTTGTCATCTACTAATTAACTATTGCTGCATAACCAACATCCACAAAACTCAGTGGCTTAAATAACACATAATTAAGTTGCTTATTAGTCTATTGGTTTGGTGAAGTTTGATTGTTCCAAACTCCACCAGGCAGTTTTGCTTCAAGCTGCAATGGCTGGTGGGACTATTCCTCACTGCAGTGTGTCAGTTGGCAGTGACAGCTCTGCTGCAGGTCCCTTTCACGCTCCTTCAGCCACAGACAGGGGTATGTTCTTATTGTTGTAGAAAAGGTACATGAGGGCAAATGGGAAGATTCAAGGTCACTTAAAGCCTGGTCTCGGAACTGGCACACTGTCAGTTCTACCCCATTCTATTGATCAAAACAAGTCAAGTAGCCAAACACAGAAAGGGAAATATACTCTGCTTTTCTAGTAGGAGCAATTGCAAAGTTGCATGGCAAAGACTTGCATAGGGAGAAATGTAGAATCAGAACCAGTAATGCAATCTACCACTTGCGGCCATCTGCACAGCTAGAGAAACCCTAGTGGCTTCGGTAGCAGTAGGGGAAGTTTTTGAACTTTTATTCTGGAATCATGATTATCTTAACTCAGCAACAAACTTGCACATTGTCTGTGTCTCCTCGTTCTACTTTTCAAAAGGAGGACTGACTTCATCAGCCCTGGCTTATCATTGGTTCCTGTAGGATTAGGGATTTCCTGGTTCCATCAGGAGCACATTGTCTTAAGAAGGACACAAACAGAGAGACAGTGGTGACATACATACCCAGGATAGTTTTCTTTTGCTTGCTACTGTTTTCTACTGGAAAGTCTCTTGATTTCTAGTCATTGGGCTCTCCAGGAGGCAACTTCCCCTTAAGATGTGCACATCTTCTTTTCCAAGATCTTTATAGTCATCAAAATTGGTTCATTTTACAGTGTTTCACAATTACTTACTGACCACCTCACCAGGGCCAGAAAATTATCAAGTCTGTATCTCAACAACATCTTAATATTCTCCATGCAGTGAATTATGTTTATGGCCACTCTCTGATTCCTAATCCAACCACAGAGCAGGCTCTGACTTCAGCCTGCTGCTTACCTCGTTAATGGATCCCGTTGGTCATATAAAGGACAGAGAAGCAAAATTTGGATGTCTCAGTTCAGCTTCTCGCCCCTTGTAGAGATATAAGCCCAAGTATGCAGATGGTTGGGTAGTGGCACCAGCCTCCCTTACATCACTTCTCAGAAGGAGCAAAATTTTCCATCCCAAACTTTCATCATTAACACATTACTTAGAGAAAGCCTACAACCCAAAAGAAAAATGAGGTCAAAATAAAAAATAAAGAAGATATTTTCTCTAATAATATGTTTCTGCTGTTGTTCAAATGCAAAACCACCCAAAAAATATAGGGTTGATGGAGGCTGGAAATTATCTACCAAGTAAGTTTGCAGAATACATTTCAATCTAATGTCATTATCTTGAAGGAAATGGTACCGTTTTAGTTGACAATTTGCAGAATGAACAATGAGATGCAGTTCCTAGTTAAGGCATTATTTTCCTTATGAGAAGACATGGGGGAGGAAACAGAGGGGCCCTAAGTGTGAGCTTCCCTCCACCTGAGCCAATTATGGAAAATACAGACATAACCTAATGCCTAAGCACTATGTACATGAGATATTGTTATTTTGTTCAAGGGCCCTGAAGCAAAAGAAAAATCAAAATAATTTTTACAATAGCACCTGTTTGAAAATAAGCAATTTATTCCATCCTTATAAAATATTTATGGATTTCAAATGGATGTCCTTGAATAAGGCCACTTCATTTCTGTTCTCCACTGAGAATTGGTTAGAGGAAACTTAAGACCTATTTTCTGTTCATTTAATGCCGTTCCAAACCTTTTGTGAAAAAGCAGTCACCCAATAACTTTATTTACTAAATTTCATTCTTAATGATTCTCACTTAGAAGTTGTACAAGCAAGAGCTCATGCATCATTTCATCCTATTGAATAGAGAGGAATCACTTCTTTGCAATAAAATAATTTGATTTCCATCGAGAAAATGTATTTCAAAAAACCCCAAGAGATTGAAGGAACCTATTACTTTTTATTACCCATATCATAATGTTCATCTTAATTACTGCTAAAGCAGGTTCACAGATGTAGTCTAATTGAATGTATTTTTTAATTGAATAGGGGAAAAGCATGAGATTTGAGTTCTAACAATAGGTGGGACTCAAGTTAAATCTTTCCCTTCCAAAAAACTTTCCTGAGAGAGTTGAGGTTCTTAAAAATATCCTAATTGTCAGTTATCAACATTGCATAAAATAAAAAATATCTTGGATCTGGGAGAAATGAGTCACTGTTATGCTGTTATTACAACCAGGGTTAGAACCACGTCAGAGTGACAGGGCATTGTAGTAATAAGGCAAACCAGCTGAGACTGTGCCAGTCTCTGTCTCTGATATTTTGACCCATCTCCAGTCAAAGAATTTCACATTTTACATAAAGAAAAAAAGATGGGGTCCCCATTTACCTCCCTTGGGCAGTCCAGTGACCATTCTGTCTTAATGAAGTCCAGTGAGAGGTTTCCCTGTGGCTCACTGTCTTCCAAGCCTCCATCAGAATGTTTGGGCATAGAAGAGCCAGATGCTAGCACACTTGTGTCAACAAGGCCAATACCTTGGACCCAGTGAAATGCTGCTTTATGACAACAGTAAGCATCAGGATTGCCTCCATCATGAAAAATAGTAGATTCCCAGGTGTCTGTCCAAACTGGTTTTGAAGAAATGGCAATCAATCAAGGTCTCTGGGCATTTAGTTCAACCCCTTATAACCCAGAGCCTTGACCTCTTATTTATTCTTACAAACAGCAAATAAGGATGCATCTGTTTTTCAGCCTAAACATTTACCATTCTAGTACCAGTCGAGGAGAAAAACCTGCTAGTAGTGATACTCCATTACACCTATACCTTCCATCTGTAACTGAATGGGATTTCCTACATGTTTTCACTTTCCATAGGAGATCATTTGATGTTTCACTGATGCTCTGCAATGGAACGTGCAATGGCTAAGCACACTGAAAGAACAGCTGAGGTTCTCTGGAATAGAATATATGTATTTGCGATAGAATGCTTATGGTTTAGGTTCCTGTTATCTGGTATGCACATGAACATGTAACTGTTTTCAGACATTTCATTTTGCCAAAACACCAATTAGTCTGACTCATCAAATCCCTTCTTTTCATTCTGTATCATGTATTGAACATGTTTCTATTTATGCATCAGAGAACACCACTCAAACTTCCACTGAAAACAGCAGCCTCTGAATACATAGATGGTAATCATATGCTTAGACAGCAAAGGAAGTCTTTCATGACTATTTTTAATGTATCTATAACCACTTCAGATGTCTTTTTGGAAACCAGCTGCAGAATCAAATGTGTTCAAAATGGTATCATTCAGCCGCTGCGATGTACCAGCACCCATTAATTTCTTAAAGGCCAGGTTCTATGCTTACACCAAGACAGAAGGAGTATTATGACTTTAAGGGTGTGGATTATAATTCAAATATGACTGTATTAGCATAAAAGAACATAAGTTGCCTTCTCTGAATGCAAACATGGTCCCTAAACCGAGGATGTAAATTAGTATTACAATGAAAGCCGCCAGAAGGACAGAAGTTGGAAGTGTTCTCTTCTCTGAGCAGCAGGAGACTGTTCAGGTCCTGCTGTTTTGAAAACCTTTCTCCCCCCATGCAGGCTGCCCTGCTAAGAGAAATCCATTTGAATATTTTGGCAATCACAGAGACCCCCACATAAATTATGGATACAGAAATGCAGAAGACAGTCTAACAAATGGAACACGGTGGAATCTGTTTTTCCGCCGCCATATGGTGTCGACAGAATGCCACTTTGTTTCTCTGGGAAACAGCTCATCATTAAAAAATAAATAGCATCTTTTCTGTGGGGAGAGAACCTACAGTCATTATTTTGAAAAATAACAAACAGGAAACTCTGTCCTTTCATTTTACAATCTTTTTTTCTTACATTATTATTATTGCTACACACACAGACTTTTTTCCCAGGAAAACTCATGATGTCTTGTATCTTGGTGCACAGGAACTCAACATTATGTTTTTCTTGATTTGGAGTGGTAAGTCCAAACACAACACACATCTGAAAAATTAGGGCACTTCTTTATACACCTACTTCTTACCTTTGGAAAAACAATTCTTTCAGCCTAGGAAATGGATTTTACTTACAGGTAGATTCTGTGCATATAGACAAAATGCACATAAACCATCCTGGTTTATGTAAAGTTTAACAATTTCCAAATTGAATTTGGATGATTTTATTATTTATTGGAATGAAATTGTTGCTGGAATTCATCCTATAATGTATTTGATAGTTCACCCTCTCTCAGACCCAAGAAAAATTGATCACATCCCACAATTAACTGAAATGCAAAGCATGTCCATGCCCTTCTCCCTCTTACTCCTCTTTGGTGGGGTCCCCTTTTGCTCACAAAAAACCTTCCTCAAAAGCCTCTATGACATCTTTCTACAAATCAGACTGCTGAAAATTTATATCTATAGTGCTATCTGTAAACAAATAGCAGTATTTTCAAATCAGCATATATCCCAAAATGTTTTCACAAACATGATTTTATTTGATGCTCAAATAACACCAAGGTAGGAGTAGGAAATTACCATTTCTTCTTCACAAAGAAATGGAAAGAGGGGAGGTTAAATAAGTAACCTAGATATTAGTGTCAGCGCTGGATCCTGGTCTTCAGCACCCAGGGGAAGGTTTTCCTGCCGCAATCTGCCAGGTGAGGCCCAAGGTCACAGACGACCTTCTGCATCATTGCTCTGCGTCCACTGTTCCTTCGGTGACGGTCTCTGATCAGGAGGCTAGACTGGCCTTGTTATTGATAATGCATCACCTACTGACCTCCTCCTGTATCGGTCATATTTGAAGTTACAGCAAGGAAGGTAAGGTTTCTAAAAGTCAGTTACCACAAGCCAAAAGAGAAGCAGACATCTATAAAGGTGTTTCAAATTAAATCTTGAAGACCCTGAAGCTAGGATATCTACTTCCATTTTGTGAACTCTGGATTTGGGGTCAGAAAAAATGTTTGCATTGATAAGCTGCTTTTTGTAATGGTACTTTAGTTTCATGTTGTTCTGACACAATTTTATAAGATATTGTCCTGTTGGAATGATGACTAAGAAATTTTCACCTACACCAGGTGAATGATGAAAACGCAAAACCTGGCACTCCTGTGGGCCAGAAGTCAGGAGCAGAAGAAGTGCACTCCCCCTTCTCCCCGTGCTGTCTGTCAACACTAAATTCTGTTCTGCAATAGAACAGTGAGACCCTGCCAAATTGAAAGAATTCTCACAGCTTCATCTGACTGAATTCATTCCTATCACTTCTAAAGAAAGCTTATTCAAAAATATAACTGATCTCAGGATGCATATGTTATTTTATTTCTTTTCTTCAACTCTTCCAGCTTTGTCCTTTAATACTCCCTCATGTCATATTTGGGATGGGTACTTTGCAAATTAAGAAGCAGGAAAATATTTTATATCTGCAAAGTCCCAAGGCATATGCTTTGTTTGTTGTACTGAAAAGGCTGTCCTTAAGAAATGCATACAACTGGCAGATAATTCCACAAGGCTGGTGACAGCTTGTCAATAGTGGATGCTGATGGATATGTGACATCAAGTGCATCAAGCCGAAATGACATAACATGGAGCGAGCACTAAAAGTGAAGCTTCGAAAAAGGTGGCAAATCTATTGTATTGCTCAGCGTTACTTTAAAGTTTCTCATTTGCAATTTGATGGCATGGTTTGTCCATATCATTTGTAAGATAACCACCCAGGCAGGGGGACTGAATGAATGGAACACAGCTTTGAATGTTGCGTCTGCTTGGAGAGTGAGGAAAGAGCACATTTTGTGTTATTATTAAATGAAAGCTACTCACCAATCACCTGCATCCAGCATCGTGTGATTTTAAAGCATGAGTTCCAGACCTAGAAGAAAAGATTTGGGAGAAAACATATGAGGAAGATGGTCTGAGGAGAAGCCAGACTGTGCAATTTAAGGTTGTCCCTTGTGAAAAGATAAACAATTGAGGTTATAGTAACTCAATTATTATTATTATTAATGGTCAATTAAAACTAAATGAAATTAAAAATTTAGTTCTTTAGTTGTATTAGTCACATTTCAAGTGCTCAGTAGCCACATGTGTCTAGTGGCTACTGTGTTAGTGAGCACAGATACGGAATATTTCCATCACCACAGAATGGTCTATGGGAAAGCCCTACCGCAATGAGTTAGACACTTCTATGAGATTAATCTATCCAGCAAGTCCCTTTATCGACTGTGTGATTTTCAAGGGAAACATCACGCAGATATGAGAGATCTGGAGTACAAACTCTACGTCTGACTTCCCTAAATTTTGCTCTTGCTTTCTCGCCTAGTAAAACAAAGGCCACAGTGACAGACACTCTGCAAAGTTTTTTCTAGAAGAAACAGCCTAAGGTGTTACCTACCTTTTAAGTGATCAGTAAGTGGTTTAATTATACTAATAGTCTTGCTCACTAGATTGTGTCCATAAACTTAATTCTGAGACAACTGTTGAATTATCTTTTCTCTCCTTATGTTGGAGAACAGTTTCTACTCTTGTATTTGAGTTGCTAAGAGCAACAACCACCTCAGATATGAATGTTTATTGATTATGAAGAGCCAGGTGCATGTAAGACTAGATTCAAGCTTGCCTGTTGTTACATGCTTCCCAGTGAGTTGTATGTCCTTGGAGTGGTTACTGTACCTCATTAACCTTAATTTTCCTAATATGAAATCTGAAGACATTAACAGTCCTTGCAGGGATTCGATCAATGCTATACAGAAAGCTCTCAGGACAGTAGCTAGCACATAGTAAGCACTCATGAAATGCTGCTTGTATTACCCTTTTCCCAGCACTTTGTTAAATACTTTACAGTTATTATGTTATGTTGACTATTAAAACAACCTCGTAAGATATATACATTATCATTAGCTACATTTAACAGATAGAAAAACTGAGATGAGAAGTTAAGTAATTTCACTAGTTTTACACAGCAGATAGGAGGTGAACTAGGATTTGACCCAAGTACTTTAGCCTCAGAGCCTGAGCAACTGACATCAGTCATGGCACCAACCTTGCAGGCTTATTATGGGGACTTTATGAGATAATCCAGGTGAAGTGTTTAGCACATATGTTTTCAGTGATTATGTTATTATTATGCTAAGGATCATTAAGTAATGTTTTTCACTTTGGTAGCAATTTCAGTGTTTCATGGTGAGGGGGTGATTATGGTTATCATAGTGGAAGTTGTGTCTGATGTATTCTTATTACAAAGCATGTTAGAGCCATCTAATAATGTACCTTTTATGGTCAAAATGACATTTTCCTCCTCTCAAATCTCTTTGTGCTTAAAATAATAACATCATTCTATTCAAATAAATCAGTAAGCAAACATACCTAAAAGAGGGGCAGAGACAATCCATATCCTTTGAAACCATGAGCTGTCCTTTATGGAACAGTATTAAAGGAAATGGAAGATGACAGCTGTGTATAGGGAGCTGTCACAGAAGTGTAGCTGAATTAAGAGTTCTTAACTTCAAGGACTATACCCAGCCAAGGCTGTGCAAATGCCCTGTGATCTGGCATGGAATAACATCAAAGGAAATGTGATGCAGACGACAATTTTCCAGCATGTTGTTCCAGCCTGAAGCAGCCCATTAATATTAGCATAAGGCAACACAAGTCATTTTGGAAGACATAGAAGGGTAGGCAGTCATTTCTGTTGCTCCTTTTCTGAAATGTGTTAAACTACAACCCTGGATACTTAAGTTGATAATTTCTGAAACCAAATCACAACTTACCTATGCCAAGGCAAACTCTTTAGGAACTAAACTCAAATCAAAGAAGCCTTAGTCTTAGGAAGGGCGAATAAAAAGGAGTGATAGATCGTATGGAAATTTGGTTTGGAGCCACCAGATTGCCATGGTGAAAAGGATAAATGGCCTTTTTGCAATAGGTAATATTTTTCTGATAGCAAAGGGAATGAATAAATCTAATTTCTCAATCTTTCCAAGCAGTTTAGAATGAGATTTAAAAAAAAAAACTGTATGGATATTCTAAAGGATTTTAATAGTGGTTCCTAAGGGCTGAGAAGAGTCATTAATACATATGATGATATTATCAGGATCTAAAAAACTGCAGGTTAAAATGATGGGTTAAAACAAACTGGCTGAATTTTAACAAAAATCTAAGTTAATCCTGTACAGGGATTCTAAATTTCAATTTCCCAAATTCTTTTGCGAGATGTAGCTTAATAAGAACTCATGTGGAAAATGATGCATAAGCCTTAACTGCCTATAAGCTAAAGGTAAAACTACCGTGTGATGTTGCATGAGCTAATTTGATGTAATTCTGGGCTGTATTAAATGGGGTAGACCATCCAGATCATGGGAGGTAATAGTTAGAATGCGTTCTATGCTGGAGAGAAATAATCCAGAGTTCAAGCAGCTTATATGCAGACAGTAGAAAATGCTCGGATGACCGGAAGGAGCGTCATTCTCAAGCTGAGCGCAGCGTGCCCTGGATCACTGACGGATCCATCTACCGCCTCTGAAACTGTACAATCCATCTGAGCTGGACTTACTTCGGGATCATGTTTTTTTCACCTTATATTGTTTATAATGGGACTCCTCAAATCTCCTGGGAGCTTCCCCAGGCCAGGGATCCTGCCTTATTTAACTCTGTAATTCCCATAGACCATGAGACTAACTTCAGGAGGCCCTCAACGACTGTTTGTTGATTTCCTCCAACATGTCACATTTCTTTTTGCTATTAGGTTAAACACTGTTCACAACCTGGGAGAGACTTTCTACTCCAACTTAGCTATTCCTCCTGATCTTCCATAGGGGCCATCAAGATGTGTTAGAATTAGCAGCCTTTTAAAGGCCTTAAGTGGAGAAGTTGGTATCAAGGGGGCACAGAATTCACCCGAGTTTAGATACTCCAGCATCTACCTTTTGAAATCCAAAAGAGGAAATAAAAAGGCTTTAGGGTAAGCAAGAGCTATAACTTAATTGGGAACACCTGCAGGGAGCCGGGGATAAATGCGTGAGGAGGATAAGGGATCTCTCCAACCTTTTTCTGTTGTTATTTCCCACACACATCCCCGTTGAGCAGTATAACTCTAACTGTTCAAGTCAAACCTGTTCAGGAAAAGGAAAAAAAAAAAAATCAAATAGAAAAAGATATTCTAATATTAAAAGCACTTTTTGAAATGCAGTTGAAATTCTTAATAAAAATGATTTCATCTCCTTCTTTTCTTCCCATCACAATCCAAGTTATTGAGGGTAAAAATTCAAATGAACATATCTTACCAAAATATTTATTCAAATAGGAATGTTAGTGATTTTCAGATGCTCGCCAGCAGAGTGGGAACAGAAAGATAAACGGCTTCCTCACCCTGTTCGGGAGTTATTGTTATCTTCCAGCCTGTGATGTTCCCTCATTATCGAGGGGTACACAAATCCAGGCAATGCATTATTTGGGAACTAAAAGGAAAATAGTAAAACATTTCTCAAGATGCTTTCACCAGTTCACCATTTTTAAAAAGAATTTGAATGCAGGGAAAGAAAGATAACTCATATGGGCTCCTCCCAGGCATTAAAATTCCAAGCACAAAACTGTGTGCATCACTTCTTGTGGATAAAATCAGAGTTCCTGTGGCCAGGATTCTCACCTGGCCCTGGTTGACTAGCTCGCTGCATGCGTGTGGGCAATACATGGCTGTTAACTCAATATAAAGAGCTCTGCCCAGTGCTCTGGGTGACATGGTGGCACGGCTGCAAGGCTGCAGGAGAGCAGAGCAGAGGCTGGAGTGGTGGCAGTGCTGAGGACAGAGGCCCAGAGGACGGCTGTGTGGGACGACTGTGCAGGCAGAGAGGCCCAGAGGGTGGCTGTGTGGACAGAGGGGCCCCAAGGCTTGCTGCATGCAGACTCGCTCTGAGTGAACGGGATTTTAGTGACTGACCTGCCACCGTGGAAATAAAGTTGGGTATAACTCTTTCACCCCAAGAATGTTCTACTATCATTTTCTTTGGTCACCCTGAATCCATAGCAAACTTGCCAGGGCTGAAACCCACGGGCAAACACTTCTCCACAGGATGTTACCAACACTTTGCAAGGAGCAGGCCAGAATCCCAGTCTACATAACTCTTGGACCTTCTAAAGCAATGCTTCCATCACCAAAGTTCATTCACCACATATTACAGATTGTCAAACTGAGGTCCAAGGAGGGGAGGCAACCATAACTTTTCTCAGACCTATCTGGCTACAGTTATGCAATGAATATCTCCTAGTCTTCTTCCCAATGGACAAAATGATCACCTGAGCTGTTCACCTCCATTTTCATCAGTCAGTCAATCGAGTCTGAAATGAGAGTTTGCTTAATTACACTCTCAGCCTGTGCTCAGCTCTGCTGTGAAGAACTGAGAGAACAGAGTACAGGTTTGCCCTCCAGGAAACCTGCCTTACATGCACCTGGAACAATTAGAGAACAGTACAGGACGCGATGCAATTAAGCAAGAAGACGTGAAAGAGTGTAATTATAAGTGCTGTGAAGGGCTCAAAGGCGTGGCTCCAGCAAAGGGAGAAAGTCACAGAGAGCCCTTTCTCCCCAGCTTCGCAGACACCCTTCCCACCTCCTCCTGGCCGCACTGCTGAGGAGTAATGGAAACAGAAGCTGCTCCAGACACGGCGCCCGCGGCACAGCTGCCAGGCTCCTTCGCTTGTGCTTTCTCATTTACCGTCTGGCTCTGTTCTGGCGGACACTCCTGTCACTGCCTGAAGTCCCCTTCCATTGGCCCATTTCCAAACCCCCTCGTGATTGTGCTAACCACCCCCACCAAGGAGATGTCCTCACCTCTTCCCTTGCCAATCATCTCCATCTCACACGTTTGTCCAGAGTCCATTGTACTATGTCATGATGACGGGCACATGCCTGCTCTCTTCTCGGCCAGTCTGTGGGCATCACCAGAGAGCCACATGGGCCTTTAACAATTTAGGTGTTTGAAAATGAAAACATATTTTAGAAGTCCTGAGGATAGTTTCAAGGGAATAAGACACATTTCTTCAATAATACTAAATAAGGTACTATGAGATGAGGTCTGTATCTGCACAAAATAATGTGCTTGTTTTGGTAGATACAGAAAATCTGAACTTTTAGTTCCACACTGACTCTTGAATTTTTAAAAGATTTTTTTTTCTTTAGTATGTCTTCACTCACTCTCGAATTATTTCTCCTCCCCACACTCTCCTTTAGGCCACACATTAGCCAAAAGCCTCATACCACCATCCTCATTTTTATAAAGTCCCTAAACAAAAGATTCTTGCAAAAGAGAGCTTTTACAAAGGGGAAATAAAAAGAATGATTACTTAAACCTGACATTTTTTTAATGCCTTTATTTTTTCCAAACTAATATATCAGACTAATTCAACTTATCATGTCCATTTTTCTCCACCAGAAGACACAGATCTGAAGTAAATGAATATGCTCTAGATAAAATAGAAGCCAATGCAAATATACAGCCAAACTTAGATGATTCCAGGACTATAATAAGACCAGAGATATAAAATTTTAATTCAGAAGTTAACAATTCATATATCACTTGTTATCTTCACCTGTCAACACTTCTGACAGCCTATTTTAATAGTTGGTATTTTTTCATACATTATCTTGTAAAAAGAATTTTATCCTTTCTCACTATATTCCTCAACATGGAAAAAGAAAGGCCAGACTAGAGTTTTAAATTTCAGGCATGGAGGATAACAAAGGTGTCTAGTGATAAAAAAAAAAAAAAGTTCCTATCCTCATGGGGAGGATTGATTTCCCTTCAGCCATCACAGCAAGTCATCACCAGAACCAATTTTAAATCCATCCTAACTGATCAATGACAACTTTGCACTGGTCACCATGCTTCTGAAATCCAGCCTATCAGTGAAAGCCCAATATTTCTGAAAATCAGCCAATGAGTGACAATGATTTTCAAGTAACCATGCTTTCACTGCTAGAGATCAACCAATACCTAAACATTTTTGTTTCCGAACTTCTAGCAATCCCTGAAATCCACCATTCCTGTACAAGGTCAGGTATCCTTGCTCAGTGCAGGCTCAAGAGCAAAGCTCTCCCCTGCTTAGCAAGCAGTAAATTCACATCTTTGTTTCATATATGCAGTGATGGCCACTTTCCATTCATCTAACAGTATCTCATCAAAACATCATATTTAAAGATTTATTCAATTTACTTACTTATTTATACCCCATTAGTTCAAATAGAATATAAGGTAGTCAAATATTATAAGTTAGTTTATTCAGATGTAGCGTCTCCATTGGCCATCCATGTTTCTGCACCCCTCTCCCAATGGCTACTACTATCTGAACTTCAACAAATCACCACACAGTAAGGAAAGAGGTTATACAATATCATGATGCTGTATATGACATGATGGGCAAAGTCAGGCTCTCCAGGGTTAGGCTTCATCTCAGAAGGTTCAGACACCATATATTTGAAAGATGTTACCAATATTTTTCCAACTTGTTTACAACAAAAAGTAAGAGAATAAGACTGAATTATTGCCCTTACATATATTTGGGGTGTTTTAAATTATGAAATCTCTTTTGAATAGCAATAGAACCAAAAGGCTTCCATGAGACTGTGCATAGGAAATTACATGCAGTAAGTAGACATTCTGCATTTTGTTAGAGGATTTTCAATAATAAAACCATATACACAATTGTATACATTATTGTCCTTATTAAAGTTATTTTAAAATGCTAGATATAGATTGTCTCTACTTACGTTTATGGCTGTAAAAGGCACACAAATCAGTTGAAGACTCTGTAAAATAGAGTGATTTATGTCATCAGCAGTCCCTCCTTATTTGTGGTTTAATTTCCCTGGTTTCAGTTACCCAGGGTCCAAAAGTAGGTAATTCTCTTTTTGATGTACAGTCAGAAGATCAGTAGTAGCCTAACACTATGTCCTAATGCCTACAACATTCACCTCACTTCATCTCATCGCGTAGGCATTCTGTCTTCTCACATCTTCACCAGAAGGGTGAATGAAGTACATTACAGTACGATATTTTGAGGGGGGTGGAGAGACCACACTCACATAACTTTTATTGCAGTATACTGTTATAATTGTTCTATTTTCTGTTTAGCTATTATTTTTAATCTCTTAGTGTGCCTAATTCATAAAGTAAACATGATCATAGGCATGTATGCATGTATGTCTAGGGAGAACATGGTACATAGAGGGTTCAGTACTATCTGTGGTTTCAGGCATCCCTTGGGGGTCTTGGAATGTGTTCCCCTTGGATAAGGGGAGGACTCCTGTAGTATGGTAGCCTTACCTCTAAAACTTACTGTGTCCAGACAGAGCTCACTATCAATTTTGTAAGCGAAAATCAGGTCGCCTAGCTGGCTGTATTTAGCCATGATAAATATCATGACTCTGCAAGGTCTGTTACATCCTCTGGGCAAGCTTGCCAGCCACCTGCTGCAAACCTGTCTGCTTGCCCCCTCCCTCCCCACCAGTTTCTCTGATCCCTACCTCAATGCTTCTGCCTACGCTCTCTCCAAACAGACATACCCTTCTTTCTGCCAAGCCCAAACCCCCTTCTTCCTGTCCAGCTCCCTGTCTAACGGGAAGATATATCTTACCACTTCATGAGATCCCCTCCCCCTTCTCTGAGCTCACATATACTCAGTTCACACCTTCACTTACTCATTTACTCAAAAACCTTTTGAGTTGCTGGCAAATACGCAGATGTACTTCCCTCCTGTCGCCTTGTATATGATAGTTATCTGCATCCCAGTCCTATCCTCCCTTCCTAGCTGTTAACTTCATTGAGTACCAAGGATATGTGCCTTTTCCATGGATGGTGTATAACAAGGCTGCCTTTGGCCTGGTAGCGGAGCTCACAGAAGGCGAACCAAGTAAGCAACAGAGGATTCAGCTATCAAACAAGGATGTGATCTATTCTGGTTTATTTTGTTCACCAGATTTCCCTTGAACAATTTTTTAAATGTTCCTTCTGCAGTGGGTGAATCATGAGCCCTCTTAGAAATAGAAGTTGAAGCAGCATATTCACAGAGTGCATGAAGTAAGTTTTAAAACCTCCAGCTATTGGTAATTGTCAATCATTTTTAAAAGTCTATCAATTCAGATCATATGCTGCTAGAACTCTGTGGGCTTGATATCCCTAAGGATATCATTATTCCTGAGATTCTCCTGTTTATAGATCTCTCAAAAGCTTGGGAGAGACCTCTCAGAGACTTGTTAAGATGACCAATGGTAAACCAACATTAAACAAGAAAGAGGGTGGCATGTCCTAGACCCCGCCTGCCTTCAGTTTAGAGGACAGAGAGATCGGTGGTGTTTCTTCATGACTGCTAAAGGCTGCAATGTGCATATTAAGAACTAGAAATTTTATTAACAGATATACCACCTGCAGTTAGGAAACAAGAGCCTTGAGCTAGAGAACAAGGAAACAAATTTGAGCAAGACAAATTTGTCCTCAAGGCATTCATATTTATAGGCTTATCCATCTTGTCATGTCGTGTATTTGTGGGTGGGGGTCCTCCCTGTGAAGGGCCCCCGGAGTTCGTCCTCCTTGACTCCAGCAGGCACATGGTTGCCAACCCCCTCCCTCTCTGGAGGTCCTCCTGAGACAGGAGGCTGTTCCTTCCCCTCTCCACCTGTTCCCCGAGAGCTCATCTGCTTGCAGCTCTTCTTCTCTCACCAGGATGTAAATGACTCCCAAATCTATTTCTCTACTTTGCATGTCTTTCTCTCTACATCACAGGGTACTTACTGCACGCTGTTGGCAGGCAATCATTACTCAGTGAATACTTGCTGCCTGATTGTAGGATAAGATGGAAGTAATCTTCTCTCAGGTAAATGCACAAAGGGCTTTTCTGGGTCAAGATGGCCTTGCCCTTCCTAAATTCAAACCCCAGAGAAAAGGGATGAAATTACTACCCGCAAACTCTTTAGAGGAAAGGATCATATAATTTTTGTTCAGCATCTGTTGTTTTATCTGGTCAGCACTGCCTCTGTCTTCTGGGATTGCCCTATCTCCCTCCATCCTACATCCACAAGAGCTAGATTACCATGTGATCCTGCCCCAGACCCTAAGTGGGCATGTGACCCAAACTAGACGGAAGGGCCCCTTCCCTGAGATTTTGAACTTGGAACTGATAGCCAGTCTCTCTGCTGATATCTGAAAACTGGAAAATATAAAAATCCAAGGATGCTTCCCATCAAGTCACTGATTCAACAAATATTTGCTCACCAACCACTAGGTGCTAAACACTATACAGTGAAGAACCAGAAGAAAAGTCTCTGCCTACTGGTAATGGGATACAGATCACTAATAAATATTCAAGTAAATACATAGCGTATCAAATGCGATAAGCCAGAGACCCACTGTCCAAAGAAAGCATTACCTGTGATGTCCCAGCTCAGTCCAGGAAGGAAAGGAAACGAAGCAACAGTGGAATGTTCCCTGTGACACACGTCTGTTTCCCACTGTCTTTCCAACGGTTTGTAAACACGAAAACCACAGCACTAGAAGTAACCACAGTAATGACTCCTTAATGAATAGGTTCATGTTGTCTGGCAATTTGTCCAGTTAATCTGTACATGTTCCCGTTGAGATAAGCACTAAAGATTAGCCTGATTTTATAGATGAAGAAGTTGATGCATAGAGAACTCAAGCCATTTGGCCAGTGTCACAGCCTGAACAGCAGAACCAGTGTTAAAACCCAGGTCACCTCCCAGCAGAATCCTTGTTTCACCACCCGCCATGCCGCACCACCGCTGCACAGCCTCCGTGTCCGGGGCGGTGCTGAAGGAAGCACATCTTGCCTCAAGGAGCTCACAGCCACATTGGGGAGGCAGAGCCGTCAGGCAACAAGTGTGACACACTTGCTGTCATTACACCGACAAAAGTAGGTGCTAATACAGGAAATTGTGTGGACTGAAATTCTCAGCTCCATTTAACCTTCTGGAGTCATCCAAACACCCAGCCCACCTACGTCCAAGCAGGCCAGCTCTGACCAAGCAGACCAGTGCCTGCTGCTTCTCCATAAGCAGGGCCAGATGAGGAGGCCCCTCTGGGCAAACTGCAGAAATGGCAGCCCGTTTGTGCCCTGATACTTGGAACGAGTTGTCCTCAGTGATTTTTTTGGAAGTGAAAGAGATGAAACAGCACGTTTTCCGTCTAGCACCTCCCAACCTAACTCTTCTTTATGATTTACTACCAGAGGGCCCATGGAAATGCTCTTAGGACTTTTCGGGCTAGAGGCACCAGTACAGTTGATGCCAAAACACATGCCACTCCAAATATTAATTCATCAAAAGATGCTTTTTAGCTTTCCATCAGATGCAGAATATACTTCAAGCTACAAGGACTTTACGGAGATTTAAAATTTTTTTTAATTTTTTCCCTTTTTTTAAGACAATACTTTGCTCTTAAATCAGCTGCCAGTGAATTAAAGATGAAGAAAGCAAGAATGTATGGTTTAGTCATTCATTCATTCTGTCCTTCCACTTTCAACCCTCCCTGTCAGCCTTCCTCCCAGAAAAGCCCAGCTCAGGAATTCTGTCTCTGAGGGCCCAGAGCAGAGCCAACTCCTGAAAGAGCTCTTGTCCTGCAGCCTGAGCAGCAGCCAGCAGGGAGAAGGGGGGCTGGGAAACGTTAACAGAAAAGTAGGTTAGGGAGGCGTCTTTAGAGATCTCTTAGAAGCTAAAGTGCTTGGAAATTGAATGTCAAAGCCCAACCAGGTTTTTCTTCCCTAAGGGCACCTTTCCTCATCTGGAGAAATATTAAGTTCATTTCAACACTGCTCTCCTGGAATTGGCAACTGATACTACTTGGGGGAGCCGCAGCAAACCCGGGCCAGGCCCCCTCCTCCACGGGGCCTCCCCAGCAAGGTTCATCCGCTCTGGGCCCACAACAGGCCTCCCACACATCCCTGAGTCCTCAAGGGGCCTAGCTCCCATCCCGGATATTCACTTGGTCGTTCCCCTGGCTAAACAGTAAAATTCTGTTCATCAAGAACCTTGTCTCATTCACCTAGAATCCCCCAGCGGTTGGAAGGCTGGGAAGTCCAGTAGAGTTACTTTAAACTCCGGCACCTAATGTATAATAAGTGAGTGACTGCCATAGGTCACTTGACCCCTCAAGGCTCCCATCTCCTTACCAGCACAGAGAGAGGCACTAATGCCCGCCTAGCCAATTAGTCTGATCATTTAAAGAAAAATTAAATTAACTCATATATTCTGAAGGATTGCTACGTGCTAGGCACTGTCTGAGCTATCTGCACGCACTGCTTCCTGTAACCGTTACAACAGACCATAAGGTACATCCTAGTATGGGCTCCATTTTATAGATATGGAAATGGAGGCTTAGAGAAGGTGAATAACTTGCCTCATGTGCTTAGCCTGAAAGATACAGAATAATCATAACAATAGTTATGCTTTATGGCATCCTGACTGTATGCTAGAGAAGCACCACAGATTTTTACCCATAGTATTTCATGTGCTCCCCATTTCAACTGAGGAAACCATGTCTTAAAAAGACGAAGTAACTGGCTGTGGCTATTCAGTCACGTCACAGAGCAGAGACGTAACCCCAGGTCTCTGAGTCCGAGTCTTTGAGCTTAACCATGACTGACTCCCCAGCATCTTCACCATTAAGTAGCTTCTGAATCTATTTTATTAAATCAAGTTGACAGTATGGGGAGTTTTCCATTCAAATACATTAGCTTCTTCATGAAGAAAATACATGTTTCAAGTCCTACGCATAGTGGGTTTGATTTTCTTTATAGCTTCCTCACAGAGAGGGGGTCTAGGAGAGAGGCCGGCGGGGCACAGCAGGGTGGTGCAGTACGCCACCACATCTGTTCAGCCCTCAGAAGAAAGGCCAGCTCACCACCTCCTTAACTTAAGAACCCAAATCCGCAGTGTTCACTGCAGGCTCCCAAGCCGCTAGAATGCATAGCCCCATTTCTGGAGAGGGATACAAAGCACCTCTCTGGCAGGCTTCACTGACAAAACAATGGTAGTGATACAAACAGCTAGTAAGAAAGGGTTGATTAAGTGTGATCCATCAATTTGATGCAACATCGTGCACTCTTGAAAACAGTAATTATGGAGACTAGAAAGCAGCACAGGAGAATGCTTAGAATGTTTTCCACATGATGTTCATTGATAAAATGCAACACGATGGAGAAATCCTAAGTTCACTATGACTCTGCTCTCCTGGAATTCACAACTGATACCAGTTCAGGCAGCCACAGCAAACCCAGGCCAGGGCCCCTCCTCCCTGGGGTCTCCAATGTGTGCTCTCTGATTGCATCTGTTTATATCATAAGTACATATGAAAATGAAAAGCAGAATATAAAAGTAATTTAATGTTATGTTAGTAGAATTCGGGGTTGTGTCTTATACATCTAAAGACTATCTTATTATTTTGACAGTACAACATTGGAGTTAAATGTCAAAATACACTGTGGACACTGCCCCAAGAGGGGTGCCATGGCAATGCCATTTCACTGAGATTCTTCTTGCCATTATCTTCCTGTCCCATAGACACAGGGAGACTAACAAACACAATAACGTGTAGTAATAACTTGCCCTTTGGCCCCCAAGACATGTCTATATGCTACTTTTATCTGATGCTTAAGGAAGGCAGGGATATGCTGTATATGCCCCCAACAACACTTTTCAAATGACACACAGAATATGCAGGAACCTCTTGCTCACTGGGACCCAGAGGTGAAATGACAGGTCCACAACCTGAACCATGACTTTTCATAGCCAGCCCAGGCTCTTTTCCCTGCACCAGGGATCCTTTATACTCCAGGGATGGCAAACAGGAGTTTGTGCACTGAGAAGTCCACAGACTGAAGGTCATGACTGCCTGTTTTTCTTTTGACACTGTCAGTCTGGGTTGGAGTTTGAATAATGTTACAAGTCTGAAATGGGGAGACACTTAGAGCAGAAAAGATGTCCTTACTCACTTAGGCCTTCTTAGCAAAACCCCTTCTGGGCTGGTCCCAGGAGAGCCTCTGGTTGGGCACTTTCCTTCTTTCCTCCAGAAAGCATGTTTGCACATGTACCACCCTCCCCGTGTCTCTTCAAGCTCCACAGCCCTTTGCCAGCTTCCTCTCCTGTTCCTTGTCAGCCTTGCATCTCTGAGTTAGGAGGCTTTGTCTCTGTGCTTCCTCCCAGGCTGACTCAGAGCCTCAGCCCTGATCTCTCTGCAAAATCAGAGGCTTAACTCCTGTGTCACAGAGCAGGACTGGGGGAAAGCATGTGGGAAATCATAAATGTACACGATTCTGTTCAACAGCCAGATGTCACTGCTTCCACCTTCGCTGTCTGCAGACCTCTGGTCGCCAGCACCACAGACCGTAAGGGGGTGAGGGCTACACCTGCTCTGTGCAGAGCCTTAGGGCAGACAACAGCAAGGAGGAGGCTGTGTGCCTGAAGTCTTCAGAGTGTCACTGAGAATACATAGTGGGTACTTTATGAAATGGGGCCAACAGTGCATGCTACCTGCTTCTCCCTGCCCAGTCCTATGAGAAAGAGGCTGTGTGACTGTGTGTGTGTGTGTGTGCGAATTATTCCAGCAAGTCAAGTCCAGGCCTTTTGAAATATATCAAAATCTACATCTACCCCAACCTGGGACCTAACTTCCTGCCCCAGCCTCTCTGTCTAGTAAAGGAAGAGGCTGTCTGTTCCACAGGACTTTTCTTTTACCCAAGTTAAGCCTTCCCTCCTGCCTGGGTTGTAGGTCATGATCTTGGCTGTTCCCTACAAACTGAAAAGGTTGGCTCCTAGATCTATACGTGACCAGCCTAATTCTAAAGATATTGTCTGAAGCACTTCACTGTGATTTAAGTTTCCATGTCATTTATCACTGACATCGTCTCAAGCATGAAAGCGCAAGGAGATTTAAGGAGCTGGCATTTGCTCACGACGTCTCCTTTAGTGGAATGGCGCCTAACATGCTACTTAACCGGCTCTGCCACAGTAATGCAACTCCGCTCTCCCCAGGACTTGTCTTCCCACAGAATAGCAGAGCCCTTAGCAAGTGGGGAGCTTTACTCAGAACCCCTAAGTCTTATTGGACCGAAATGTGCATGACACCGACAGGGTTAGGTCACAACCTGTCTTTGCACTCCAAATCCCACGCCTCAAAAACAGCCAGAAAGAGACTGGTTTTGTAAGAACAAGTCACCTGAATGACCAAGAAATCCTCTAACACCACATAGAGACTAATCTAGAAAATACCACTTCTTTGGGTTTGAAGAGACTTAGGTTGTATGCCTCATTTGGATTTTTTGCCTCTTCCATTGATTTCCATTCTTCAAACCACATACTTCTCTATTAAAAGTTTAAAAACCAAATTAAAATCAAAGATAAAATCTTGATGAGACTATAGCTGGTTTTGCTGGATTCCTCAGTCTAGAAACAGAATTTCTAGTTCCACGAAAACAAGCCCCTAGAAGCAGCATTCTCTGGTAAGGGAGTAGATATTTAGGATTGCACAAGTACAAGGAGTCATGCAAATAAGTTTCCAAAATCAGAAATCACACAAAATCGACATTTTTCTCCCAAAATGCAGACACTGTATTCTGAAATATTAATATTCTGTTCAGTCCACAGAATATCCTCCCACAGGTTCTGAACACCTCCTTCCTGAGCTGGACAGACCTGGTGCAGATCTACTTTGTAAGACAGGCACTCTGAGCACTAGATCCAAAACACACATAGGCCATTCCTCAATCAGAAAGCAGATCAATTAAAGCTGTATTCTACCCTATTCTTTCATATACCAATGTTACACACACACACACATGCACACACACACACACACACACACAAATGCACACATACACACACAAACCCATGCACACATGTTTCTGATATATGTTCCTATATTGCCTCAATTAAGGAGATCTTTTTATTTGAGCATCAGTGTCCTCTGAAATTATGATTAGCCATTGAGAGTGAGTAACTCTCTGGAAGGACATGTATTAAACTGGTAAGACTTATGCTTATACCCTAGAGACAGAGCTTCTGTGACATTTATATGACATTAGACTTACTAAATTATTTTTAAACCTTTTGACAATTATAAGTGAAGATACATTCCATTTATCTATTTGTTTCTAAGCTACAAAAGAGAAGTAATGACTCATTATGCAGTTTTGCCCACGTGGCTTAGATTTGGATTTCTCTGTTTCACTGTGGATCTGCTTATTTGTTTGTGTAACCATATACTCTGTCCATTTCTACAAACCAGGGCCTACTCGTAGGCTAAACACAATGCAATGTGTTCAGTCAAATGCAAGTTTTTCGGAAGTGCCAATGTTTAATAATGCCTCTTCCCCCAGGTTAACTAGAATTAGTGATACAATTCCATGATTCAAGAAAATTATTTAGGGTAAGTTAAGTTCCCTGCTAAAATGGAAATTCTCCCAGAAGGTATAATATTTTTAAGGAGTCATTATCTGACATTCACCCCTCTAAGAAATTTTTGTGTGATATTCTTTATTACACGGCAATGTTATACAGATCAAGGAGGAACGGGAACAAATGGCTCTGAAGTGTGGGTTTACATGAAAGGTCCTATATCCATGAGGGCAACAGTCACTCGGGGGAAAAAGAAAGAGAAGCGGAGAGGTAGCAAGATGCCAAAAATAACTGAGTCTCTTCTTTGCCTATTGGCCGTATTCCAAGGCTGCTGTCCAGGTTAGATGAGCCAGGTTAGATGAGGAGGCTTCCATGTAAATTGCTGTGATATTACCCAAGAACCACTGTACCAGACAGGGTTAAACAGACAAGGAAGACTTATTTAAGACTATTGCAATAGGGGAGAAAGATTCAACTCCACTGAAACTACATTCTTCAATGGCCAGTGGCAGGAGGTTTTTAAGCACAGGGGGGAGCTAGTAGAAAATGCTGGAAGATGTTGGAGGAGGCTGATCGATGTGATTAAGCCCTCTGTGTTTGCTAATTGCCCCTTACCAAAGTGAGGCCCCTGCCCTGCCACGGAGGTTGGGAGGCATAGAGGCAGCATCTTTCCTGATGATTACATTTCAAAGGGATGGTTCCCACGTGGAGAAAAACATTACAGAGCAGTAAAGTTGGAAATAACTGGGAGAAGACTTATATCTCAAAGGAGCAGAGAAAGAATTAACCAGTTCAAGTTTTCTAAAATACAGGCTTTTAAGAAACAGGAGATTGGAACCAGTCTAAAGTCTAGTCACACTGACGGGAATGTTAAGAACATCTTGTTCAATGGAGACCAATATTGACAAATACGTAATGAACACTTACTTAGTTCTAGGTTCTGCACACGTACGACCTCATCTTACAGTGATACTTTATCATCCTCATTTATGGATGAGGCCACTAAAGCACAGAGAGTCTAAGTCACCTGCCCAGGACTCAGGCAGTCTGGCTCTGGAGTTTTAACCACTCTACCTAGGTTCCTTGCTGCTGGTATGGCAAACAGCCAATGGTTACACCTCCATGCCTGACCTTAAATGAATCCGGTGGCAGACACACCATAAGGTGAGCCACAGGAAGGGACACCTTGTATAGTTCCCGCTTGTTGAGTACAGGCAGGACTTGAGACTGCTTCTAGATGATAGAATATGCCAAAGCTGATGGGATAGTTCCCCACACTTGTATTATATAATATAAGACTTGGTCTTGGCAAACTGGCCTGAGAAATTCTCCTACTGGGTTTGAAGAAGTGAGCTGCCATGCAACGAGAAGGCCTGTAAGAAGGCCACATGGCAGGGAGGGCTGGGCAGCCTCTAGAATTGAGAGCAGCCCCCTGGTTGCAGCCAGCAAAGAATGGGACCCCAGTCGGAATTCTGATCTGAGTTCTGACAACACCCACATGAGCTTGGAAGAGAGCTGTGAACTTCAGATGAGGGGGGAGCCCGGCCAACACCTTGACTGCAGCCTTGTGACAGCTAAGAAGGGGCCCCAGCTGAGCCTTCCCCAGAGTCCTGGCTCATGTTTGCACCTGCCAAGTCGGAGGTCCTTTGCTGGCATACCTGGTGTCATGGCCAGAGCTCTGGCTCTCAGTTACTGCAGCAACCTCCTAGGAACTTTTCTTAGCTCCAGTTCTGCTGTTCTCCAAATTTACCTCCCATCAATATCTTTTGAAAAAGTGTATTTCGATATGTAATTCTTCAATGTCAAATGCAGTATTAGCACCCAGAAATCTATAAGATGAAACCTTAGCTCACAGTATATTATGAAAAGCCCTCTCCAGTTTGGTGCCAAATTACCATATGTTTCCTTATCTCTTGATACTTCCTTCATGCACTATTCATTCAACCATTTTTTCAATCAAACTACAGGTACAAAATGACTGCCCTTTACCAGAAATTGTTTTAGGCATTGTGTGTATGAAGCCTAAATGATTATATCTCTTCTAATGTAGTTGAAGACACAGACAACTAAACTATCACAGTTCTACCATAAAAAGTCCATGGCTTGAAAAAATGAAATGGAATAATTCCTATTCTACCACTTACTGTTTCTCAGAATTTGGAGCGGTTAACTTTTGTCTCTGCTTTTGTGTTCTCATTTTTTAAAATTGGAAAAAAGTAATACCTGACATCTCATAGTATCATTGAGATGGATGAAGCTAGATGATACCAATAAAGTTATTAGCATAATGTTGAATACAGAGTGAAAATCTAACAAGTATTAGCTAAATTCTGATATTCTGTTTCTGTATTTATTGATACATACACTGCACATGAAGAAGGGAAGGACAAGTATCACAGAGGGGGCGGCAAGGCAGAGCGCTCAGGGGGAGTAATCCCTGGAGTAAGACTGGAAGGATGGCAGGGCGTAGACCCAAATGTGGCAAGTTTCTAGCTGGGGAAGACAACATGCACGAAGACACAGATGCCTGAAACAGCAGGATGTGTTGCAGACGCAGCAGTTGGGCTTGTCTGAGAAAATTTCATGTAGGAGAATTGAAGTCCCTCTCAGTTATTTTTCCAGTACCCATCCTTATGTCCCCACAAAATAGAAAGAAAAAAATTATTTATCTGGCACTTACTATATGCCAGACATCATTCTACAGGCTTTACCCCCATAAACTTACTGAATCGCCAGTGACATACTAGTATCTCTATTTTGCAGATGAGGAAGGTGAAACCAAGAAGGGATACATATTTATCTCAAAGTTGTTTGGCTAAATAATTCATAGATCTGAGATTTGAACCCAAGCAATGGTAGAGCTCTTCACTCCAGTGTGCACGCTTCTCCAAAGTCCACCAAAATTAACAGACACAAATAAACACAGAAGCAAAGAAACAAACAGAGAAAACGATTGGGTTAGCTGAATCATTAAAGCTTACCTCATGCACTCTCTTTAACACAAATGAGAAAAATGAAACTCATAAGGGCTAAGTGACTCTCCCTTCATAAACAATATAGCAAATGGCCGCTAAAAGGCTAGAATCCAAGTATCTTCAGTAACATAAAAACTTATATTGTGTCAATGAATGCATACATACATACATCAGACGCATGCACGCATCTGTATGTTTACATATATTTATGTGTATGTATGTATAATGAGAGTATTCATTTAGTAGAGTGAGTCATTTGGTAGTTTTTACCCCGTGAAACTGTGCTTAGTATTTAAAAATCAATCAAATATTGAGTGGTTGGCCTTCCAGTGGAAAACAGCATTGAGAAAATAGCTTCTCACACCACTTTGGAACATATATCCAGGTAGCATCAGATACATTATTTCTTACAAGTATCTTGAAGTCTTAGGGGAAAAAAGAGAGTATTTAAAATGAAAAACAGAGATCTGTACTGTATATAGGAAAAGTGCTCATTTCAGAATATGGATTAATTCAAAAGATTATAGTCATATATATATATATATGAATAATTTTATATATTTACATAACATTTATATTATAATTGTATATTTATGTATATATTTATGTATATGTATAACATTTATATTATAATGTATATGTATGTATATATTATGTATATATTTATGTATATTATAATTGTATATTTACGTTAACATTTATATTATAACTGTATATTTATGTATCTGTGTGTGTATATATATATACTTTTTTATCTTCCAAAACACACTTCTAAATTAGCTTTCACATAAAATTTCCTCATGCCATCATTTAACAAATATTTCTTGAATGCCTAATAAATTCGATGTACTATTCCTGGCCATTTTGGATACAAAATAGACATGATCCCAGCCCTGTTGCACCAGGGGGGCAAATCATAAAGTAACAAAAATGATATAATATGCTTTATGGGGGTAAGTTCCAGGGAAACAAGGACATATAGATAAGATAAGGGGACCTGGAACTCGGGGCTACAGTATTAAAAAGGGCAGTAGAGCGGCCCTTTGGAGACAATGACAAGAAAGGAAAAACAAAATGGTGAGAGACAGGCAGTTAAATATCTGGGATAAGAGCTTTTCAGGAAGAGGACAGTGAGGGCAAAGGCCCTGAGGGCAGGAGGGGGCCTGGAATGTTTAAGAAATACCAGGGAGGCCTGTGTGGTTGAAACGACATCGTTGGGCACAGTAATAACAGGAGAGGTGACAGAGCCTGATCATGAAGGGACCTCCACCCCACTTTGAAGTGGAGAGACACTGTAGAGATTTGAGCAGAGAACTATCACAATTCTGACCAACAGCTCACATTTCCTTAGGGAGAACTGTGCATGAATGCTGCAGTAATCCAAGTGTGCAATGACGGCAACACCCTGCTATGTCCCCAATCTCCAAGGGATATTTCCAACACTTCACCATACAGCATTATGCTTCCTGTAAATGGTTTGAAAGCTAACAATTTAATAGATTCTATTACTAATTTTAAAAAATTCTATTCCTAAAAGTTTCTGTGATGACTGCCCTTGTACTGTTCACCATGTAACTTATTCACTATGTAAGAATTTGTTCTCCATGTAAGAACTTGTTCGTTATGCTTCAGAAGATTGGAGACTGACGAAAATTAGGCTTGGGGTGGATTAATGATTGTGCATTGAGCATTGACTCCCCTATACAGAATTTTATTGTTGTTAACAACCATTTGATCAATAAATATGAGAGATGCCCTCACAACAACAACAAAAAAAAGTACACACTTCCAATTGTAAAATAAATAAGTAACTGGGGTGTAATGTATAGCATAAGGAATATAGTCAAAATATTGTAACAACTTGGTATGGTGATAGCTGGTACCTAGAATTATCATGTATATAAATGTTGAATCACTGTGTTGTACACCTGAAACTAATGTAATGTAATACTGTGTGTCAACTACCCTTCAATAAAAAATAATTATCTACAAAAAAAAAAATTATATTCCTAATTTCCTGTTATTTTAAAAATCATGTGTTAAGTTTATGGAACGCTTCTTTTGACTCAGGGTGATTGTCACCATTAATTTACTTAAATGTAATGAATTATAATGACTGATTTTTCTAATACTAAAATAAGCTTGCATGCCTCAAGTGAACCCTCATGATATTTTCTTTCTTTGATGCTCACTTTTGACTGTGTACTGTGCTTTGTCATTTAAAAAAATTATTTACATTAATTATGCCAGTCATAGGACAAAGGTTGTGTTTTCAGAGAAATTCTGCTGGCTTGCCAACACTTCATATTGTCAAATTCTGATTTTTTGCCATAAATGTAGTTCCTGACATTGAGGTGGCCTCACATTATTGACATAAAATCCATTTTGTCATAGTTCATTATTATTTAAGATAACCACTGAATTCTATTCCTTGACATTTACTTCATTCATCAAGATACAGATTTTTCGATCTATCACCAAGAGTGAGATTAGTCTTTTTTCTTATTCTTGCCTTTTTTTGTTTTATAAAAGTTACAAAAGTCTCATAGAATAAGTTGGATGAATTTTTCTCTTTTTTATTTTCTAAAATAAATTATGTATCATAGGAACTTTTAAACTGATTTGTTCACCATTTCTTTGTTTTCATTTCTCTTTTTCCTGATTTGTATGACTAAACATTTCTATAATCCATTTTTTTCTCCCCGGTTTGAAGCTATAAGATATGCCATTAATCTTCAAAGAATTTACCCAAATTTAACTTCACATTTTTCTAATAAAGTCTAAAGTTATTCAATATTTTTCTCCTTTACAAAATTTGTCAAAATCTTAGCATGCCTTAAAAACATATAGCTCTCCCATTATGTTATTGTTGTCTATATTTTTAGTTTCACCTTTTTAAACACAAAAAATCCTTTTATATTTTCTGTGCTCATAGTTTTCCTCTTGTCCATGCTCTGAGTTCATATCTCCTCCACCTGAAGTACACACTATAATAAACCTTTTAGTATTATTCTGTAAATGGTAAGCCATCTTCATAAAACTGAAAAATACCTTTACTTTACCCTCACACAAGAACACAAATTTAGCTGAGTATAAAAGTCTAGGATACAGTGAGTTTCCCTCAGGATTTTGAATATATAATTCTATTGTCTTCTGGACATTCTTCTGCATGATTACTCTGCTTTCAGACAAATTACAGTTCGTGTATAGGTGACCTGTCTTTTCTCTCTGCTAACTTTTAAGATTTTTCTCTTTCTCTTTAATATTTTATAATTTCACTCCAATGTGTCAAATTGAGGATCTGTTTTAACTTTCTTGCTTGGCATTTGTTGTGTATTTTTTCACTAAGGACTTAGAGTTTCCTAAAATCTGAAAAATCCCACCTCCTGTGTCTTTATATATTGATTGTCCACCACTCCATTCATCTTTTCTTCCAAGTTTCCTCCGGGACATATGGTGGGGCTTATCACTCTGCACTCAACTTACTGACTTCCCCAGTTTTTACTTTTTTCCTGTCATCATTTGATTCTGGGTGAATTTTTCAGTATCATCTTCAAATGACTGCTTTCCTTTGGGTCCATTCCCTATTTCATCTATTCTACTATGTTCTTTAATTTCAGTATTCATAAATTTCAAGGTTTTAATTTGACCCTTTTGACACTATTTAGTTTACTTTTGTTATAATTTCTCATTCACTTCAGTGGGTGTTATCCAACTGTTTACTTTTTGACATCCTAACTATACTTATATTGATTATCTGAAATAATATAAAATTCATTTCATAGGAATAAATTGATATGAGAATAATTAGTTACGTTAGCCTTCTTTCTGTAAGTCTGATTTCTTTCTGTGAAGGAAAATTGTATATGCAACCTCATTTGAGGCACAGGGACCCTCCTCTCCATACTCAGCCTTTGCAATGTAAAAAGTCAGAGTTTGCCTGATGCTAGGGCACAGGGTAGGTTTCAAATGGTATGCCAAGACTTTGCTGCATAGTGATTCTCGAAAGTACTACAGATTCAGCTGGTGGCTTTACTAATTTCCTTGTCACGAGGTTCTTTCTTTTTTCCACTTATGTCTGTAGCCCACATCTTCTTCAAAAGCCAAGGTTCAAGCAGATTTTTTGCAAAATATTTTTCTTAGCTTCTTTTTACTAGCTGTGAAGGAGGCTTTGAGCTTGCTTCCTATCTCCAGTCCTCCATGGGACCCCTTTCTTCACAGTTACCCCTCTGAGCTGAACTTCTGTCTGCCACTTCTTGCATTCTCATCACCTAGGTGGTCTGTGGCCTCTAGCTATAAAACGGTAACTTGTAGAGCTAATGCTCAGGCCAAGAACAATTGGAAAAAAACTAGATGTAATTTTCAAAGCTTTGTTTGAAGACTTGGGAGATGCGAGGAGGCAGCTTGGACTTGAGGAGCATGATCATAGGAAAAAGGAGGCACACTGAAGTGAGCACAGTTCTCTCTAAGCCATGTTTACCCTTAGGGATTTGCCTATTCTTGGCACAGGAGGTGAAGCTGAGATGCTTGGCAGAGCCTCACTGTTATAAGACAGAAAACTAGCAAAGATATTTAATACCTCATAAGGCTGAGGATTTTTTAAAATATGGAGTTTTGCAGCTGCCAAGGCAGTCAAGTCTGGAGGAAATAAGATCTATGAGAGAAGAGGAGCAGAGGGAAGTAAACTTGAGTCAGTGGTTTATACGAAGGCTTCTCATCCTCTGCACTGAGGACGTGTCAGGCCAGGGAGAGGACTCTTCATCATGGCGGCTGTCCTGTCATTGTAGGGTGTTCACCAGCACCCCGACCTCTACCCACTAGATGCCAGGAGCAACTTAGCCCCTTCCCCCAGAGCTGTGAGACCCGAAAATGTCTTCAGACATTGTCCAGCGTCCCCTGAGGAGCAAGATCACCACTAGTTTAGGCTCTTGCAGCATTTGCCAAATCTTTAGGTACACAGAGTAAGAGGCTGAGAAACCAAGCAGGTAAAAAAAAAAAAAAGCTGGGTAACAGAGCACAATGTTTAGGTTATAGGCACTAAGGAGATAGAAATGAGAGTTTCCTAGGGAACGGGATCCTAAGACGCAGTCCAGGCTTACACTGATGCCTCTGGAAAGCTGTACCTTAGAAGTGGGATGATCTATTCTAGTCCGAGCTGAAGACAGTGGCAACCCAGACTTTAATGAGTTCAGGTCCTGATTAGAGGTGATCTGCGCTACTGTAGCTATCTGCCAGAAACCAAAAGGAATGGTCCCCAGAGGAAGACAACGTGGCCAGAAACACTATATCTTTTCAACACAATGTCTTACATTCAATCAAAACTTTCCATGCATAGCAAGAAAACAGAACCAACAGAAAATAAAACCTAGTAAAACAGATCCATTGGTGAGCTATTGAGGTTATCAGATACAGACTTTAAAATACATACTGTTCAACAAGCCAATTATATTAGGTCAAGAAAAGAAATGACAAGTTTGAAACTATAAAGCTTAAATCTTCAGATGTAACTTTTAGAACTACAGAACATAGCTATTAATAGGAAATCGAAAGACAGGTTTAAAGTAGGCGAGACATTCCTTGGCTTACGGCCCCACATCATGCTTAGCATTGTGTCCACTGTCACATCTCCTTTGACTCTGATGCTCTTGCTTCCCCCCTAAAAGGCCCCTTGTGAATACATTGAACCCAGATAATCCAGGATGCTATTCCATTACAATTTCCTTAATTTAATCATAGCTGCAAAAGTCAACAAAATTTGTTAAATTTAACGAAAGTATGCAGAACTATACACTGAAAACCACAACATACTGTTGAAATTGAAGACCTCAAAGAAGTGGAGAGGGATGCCATGCTCACGGATCAGAAGACTCGGAAGTTTTAAGATACTATCACCCTAAATTGGTCTAAGGTTTTTGGATTTTTGTTTGATTTTTTTTTTTTGTACAGAAATTAGCATGTGGGTTCTACTATTTATATCAAAATGCCAAGAAACTAGAATAGCCAAAACAATTTTTAAAAATAACAAAGTTGGAGCACTTACATAATCTGATTGCAAAAATTTCTATCAAGGTAACATAATCAAGAGATCATTATGCTAGGATGATTATTTGTACATAATTCCAAGAAGAGAATAGAGAGACCAGCAATGGAGTGACACACATAGGGTCAATAAATTTTTAACGAAGACAGCAAGGCAGTTCTGGGGGGAAAATGATTCTGAGACAATTGGATATGTGAAAAAATAATGAACCTTGACTCTTTTTCCTTCTAATATGTAAACATTAACCTGAAATGGATTATAGACCTAAATGTAAGAGCAAAGACTATAACATTCTAAAAAACACAAAGGAGAAAATATTTGTAATTTTGGTAAGCAGAGATTTAGAGTACACAAAAGGCACAAACCATTAAAAAAATGATAAACTGGACTTTACCAAAATTAAAAACTTTTGCTCCTCAAAAGACACTTTAAAAAAAATAAAAAGACAAGTCACAGATGAGAATATTTCAAAACACGTACCTCTTACCTCATATAAGATTATATACAGAATATATAAAGAGCTCACACATGTCAATAATAAAAATCCAAATAATTCAATTTTTTAAATAGGTAAAAGATTTGAGCAAAAACTTTACCAAAGATAGATGAATGATAAATAAGCACATGAAAAAAGCCTTAATGTCATTAGTCACCAGGGAAATGCAAATTTAAGACCACAGTGAGATGTCACTATACACCCACAAAAATAGCTAAAATCAAAAAGACTAAGAATAGCAGGTGCTAGGGAAGATTTGGAGAAACTAAAACTCTATGCTTTGATGGGATACATTGTTGATGGAAAAGCAAATTATACAATCACTTTGGAAAATACATTTAACCTTGAACAGGGGTTAAGGGTACCAGCACCCATGCACTAAGAAATACAGGTATAACTTTTGACACCTCAAAAACTTACCTACTTTGTTCTTATACTCCACAGATGAGTGAAATAATTTGGTACTTGTCTTTCTCTACCTGGCTTATTTCACTGAGCATAATACCCTCTAGCTCCATTCACGTTGTTGCAAATGGTAGGATTTTGCTTTCTTCTTATGTCTGAATAGACTCTATGGCATCTTACTACACTGATGGACAGCAACTGTAATGGGGTATGTGGTGGGGACTTGATAATGGGGGGAATCTAGTAACCACAATGTTGCTCATGTAATTGTATATTAATGATACCAAAATAAAATAAATAAAATAAAACTTACCTACTAATAGCTACTATTTCTGAAATATTTATACTACTGAAAGCCCTTTTGATAACATAAATATTTGATTAACACATATTTTATATGTGATATAATATTATATACTGCATTCTTACAATAAAGTAGAGAAAAGTTGTTTTCAAACTGTTTGAAATCTCCAAAATTTTTTCCAATATATTTACTGAAAAAAATCCACATGTAAGTGGACCCCCATAGCTCCAACCCATGTTGTTCAAGGGTCATCTGTAGTTTAGCAGTTTTCAATTCAAGTATCAGTCAGTATTTGAACATATAAATAAATACATATATGCCCACACAAAGATTTTTACTAGAATGTTCACATCAGTTTCTTCCTTAATAACAAACTTTGGAAACAACCCATGTATTCATCTACTGGTGAATTAAGAAACTGTGTTACATACATATAATTGAACACCCGCTCAGTAATAAAAAGGAACAGACTATTTATATATGTTACAACCTGGATGAATCACAAAACATTATACTAAGTCAAATACACCAGATACAAATGATGACTTACTGTTTGATTCGATTTTTACGAAATTCTAAAAAAGTCAAATCTATAGGAACAGGAAACATTATACTTGCCTAGGGTCCTATGGGTGATTTTGACTGATCAAGACCACAAGAGAATATTTGGGGGCAATAAAAATATTTTATATATATATCCTGATTGTGGTAGTAGTTACATGATTATGGATCATTACGAAAATGAATCAGAGTGTATATTTTTAATATGATAAATTTTATTACAGGTAAATTTTACCTCAATTTTTAAAAAGGTATAGTTTAAATAAGTGATATTCCTAAGGTTTAAAAAGAACTTGGATTGTTTTCTGCACACGTGTTCGCTTTTTTTTTAGTCGTGAGAAGTCCTCAGAAATTCTTTAATAAAGGGAGCTTAAGAATATATTTATTCTACTTACACAGTAAAACTCTGGTTAGTAATGCAGAGGGATGGAATCAGGTGGAAGTAATTTTCCAAGGTTAGTAAGGAGTTAATAGATTCCCTTAAAGGTAATGTAAGTTGGCTACATTTCTACATCTGATGCACAAATCAAATAAAAGCAAAAGAAAATGAGCATGTAAATATAACAAATATCCTTTGACCTAGAAGTCTGAATCAAAATTTAAATGGAAAACTTCAACCCAATATATTACCCTTAAGAGAAGTTTCCTGCTATAGAATAATGAGAGTTTTCTGATCGTGGCAGATCAGACACAAGCACAATTTGCAGGTGTGTGGTTTCTCTCTTGAAAGAAGTTGTTAAACCATGAAGGGCATGTCATGATCACTATCATGCTTTTCAGAACACTAAGGAGTTCACCAGAAAGACAGTAGCATGTGCATATCTTATCAATCCAACCTACAGCCCAATTTCATTAAATATTCAGCATCATGAGGAACTTCTTGTTTTATATATAGGATTTGATTCCCTTCGGGACTGAACTAGTGTGAAATCCTTGTTATACAATATCATTGCGGATTGGAAAGCTCTAGCTAATTCTTGTTGACATAGAAGTACTGTGCAAATGACACATGGATCAGCAATTGTAAAGAAATCAGATTTCATTGCACAGTGGATCTTTGTAAGAATTTTATCCAAAGTCCTAGTAAGTCACTGGGAGAAATTATTTACTGCATATACAAGCGACACAAAGGTCAGTCTTTAATATCACTCGATACACCTATGAATAAATGATAGGAACAAAGAAATTCCAAGGAACAATGAATATATATAAAATGCTATTCCACCTCACTGTAATCCTGTAAATGCAAATTAAAATAAAAATTAAATATATTTTTCCATAAAATTGACCCAGAAAAAAAAAGTTGAGGTTGAAAATCCAGTGTTGTCAATGGTGGGGGAAATGTCCCTCTTACTGTGGAAGACATTTTGGCAGGATTTAGCAAATGGTTAAAACACATTTGCTTGGGTCCATCAATTTATCTTCTAAGACTTAGTTTTACATAAATATTGATTCATGTGTGCAAAGACATTTTTCGCAGTAATGTTTGAAAATGAAAATACTGGAAACCATTTTACTAACCATTGACAGACAAGAGGAATTTAATTTATGCTCCACCCAAACTAAAGAATAGCTCTGCTGCTTTGCAAAAACAAATTAATAGATCTACATGTAGGGCTACTGCATTAGACCCAGCATGTATTTTTAAAGGGGAAAACCAAAATACAATCCCATTCTCTAAATTTTAGCTCTTTATAATTCTATTGGCTATTTTACAATAATATTTTACCTCTTTATTGTTTTAAATCCAAAGAAAAAAGAAAAGAAGGAAAAAAATTACTTGATATGATTTGACCAAGCTTATTTTCTCACTTGTTCTTTTTATTCTTCTTTTCCTTTGTTTCTTAGTCCTTTTAACCCTCTTTCTCTCCCTCTCTTCCTTCAACATTTATTGCATGGTTTCTAAGAACCAGTTATTTATTCTAGGTAGAGAGGACATATATATTCAGAGAGGATATATTCATTCAGTACAATAGAACATATATATTTAAACACAAACAAACAATTACAATAGATCATTGCAGTGCCAAAGTAGAGATGCATACAAAATCTGATGCGAACACAGAGATATGAATGTTTACATTTGGCTAAGGAAGAGAGAGAAGAAGTCAGAAAAAAGGCAATAAGGATGTAAAAGGTAAGCAGAGGTTTTCCAGATAATAAGACAAAGGTCCCTCATGCAGAATTTTAGTACCAAACAATCAAGCTTTCCGGATTCTATTTGAGTAGAGGTGAAAAAGAAAACAATTCTCTATAAATTCAGATGAATACTATCAGTATTCATTACACAGAGTGCTAAAAATCTGACCCCACAGTTGGCAAGCACGTGAATTCCTTACATTTTCAATTTGTCACTATGAAAATCCTAAGCATCTAAAATGTTTTTAATTTCCCTAGGGTAATGGAGATGCTGTGTGTTGTATTTTTACCTGTATCTGTTCGTTTGCAAAATATTTCACAATAGTTTCATGGCTGAGCCATCGTGATCCACAGGTCGGCGCACCTTCATAAGGCAGCCATCAGGCATGGAGTCTTCTAATGCAGAAGGCATGCTAGTCCCAGCAACTACATGGTCTCGAAGAACAGCAGAAGAGTCCCATGAGGAAGACACTATTTTCCCTACTTTCAGATGAGAAAAAGAAGTGGTGTTGAGTAATTTTTTTCAATGTGAAACTATTCATGGTCTGAACTGAATTGTCCGCTAGCTGCGTGCTTCCCAGCTGGCCCTGCTCTAACGTGAGTTCTTTGAGGATCACAGTAGTGTCTTTTCCATTACAAATAATAATTTACAGAGTGAATTAGTGGGAAATTATATATCAGTGAATTGAACAATGTAGACTTTCATACTTGATGTGTGTATGGCAGGCTTTGAGGAGCTCAAATATGCCAGTTGACTTTTAAAGAGAATCATGTTTTTATATAATGGTGTCATTTCTCGGTGTTCATATCAGGCTTTGTATATTTCTCTACCGTGGCACTACAATAATCTGTGGTAATTGTTTAGTTGTTTATTAAATATATTTGTCCCACTGTGTACTAAACACATATGTCCTCTCTACCTAGAACAAAAACTGGTTCATAGAAACCATGCCATAAATGCTAAAGGGAGAGAGGGAGAAAAAAAGAGATAAAAGAACTAAGAAAAGAAAAGAAGATTTTTAATAGCACAGAGAAGGAAAACAATTCTTGACTGAGTAAATTGATAAGGTGTCATGGAAACAATGATCATTGGCCACTCATTAAGCCTACATTTATATTAGAATGGTTCTAAAATTATTTCCCTGCTAAAAGACATGCAGTCTTTAATTAAAAATGAGTTTATAAAAATGAATTATATAGGTAAGCAATAATATTAGTAAGAAAAATGGGAAGATTTCTCTTTATCTTAAAAAACAAAGGAGATATTAATTGCTCCACTCTCCCCATAACATTTTTTTTAATATCTCTCTTTGAGCATTTGTCATAGTCAACTTTAAATTCTACTTACTTTTATATGTATGTCTCCTGTCTTACAGTACAAGATTTGTTTGATTATCTTTCTAATCTCACGTTGCTTAGCATCATGCCTTGCTTGATGTACAATAATAATTTGCAGAATGAATTAATGGAAGATTACATATCAATGAATTAAACAAGCTAGACTTTCATACTTGATGTGTGTACAGCAGGCTTTGAGGAGCTCAAACATGCTTGTTGACTTTTGAAGAGAATCAAGTTTTTATGCAATGAAATAAACACAATATTCATCTAAATATCAAACTCAGTCTACATCAAAGGGACATGGAAAAACCTGGGGCAGTACAAGAACACAGACACAATTATCTCAAGAAAAGAGAAAAGGATGGGAACGTATTTGATCTCCAGGGGGAGGAAAAAATAGGAACTATTTTGAGCAAATATTTTAACATATGTGAAGTATCTATTGATTTTGTGGTTTAAAATATTAAAAAAATATTTTTTTTTCAAAATATTTTAAGAAAATTGGCATAACCCTTTTCAAACTCTGCAGTTTACTGCCCTTGCAGGGAGCTCTCTTACGTGATGTGGGAGGTCAATGCAGACGGAAAAAGTGGCCATGACTTTACATGGATCAAGCTTTGACTTGACAGATACTGGGACTGGCTGACAACCTGAAGGCAGCAGCTCTAGAATAAGGCTGCAAGAAACAGAATTCTGGATCTATTTTGTGCTTTTCCCTTGCCAGATGGGGCTCCAGCCTGGAGAACAAAGGTGGGGGTTGGACCAGCAGTGGGACTGACATTTTGAATGATGTGCCTGTAGGTCACTAGATCACAATCTGTTCAAGAATACGTTGCCAGGAAGATGACACTACCATTTGACATCCCAATAATTGCCTTGATACCATATGCAATCGGTTCACAAACCCAGCCCCAGCACAGGTGGCCAGAGTTGGGGGACTGGGTGGGGACTTATTGGCACTCCCAGTAAGACAGGTGGAGAAGCTGAGGATTAAGCTGTTTGTTCAGCCGGCAAAAAAGGGAGACGCATCAGAAGCTCCTTCAGTCATTCTCGCTCTGGTCCAGATACATTTTCTATTAAGGAGCCCTGGCTCAACTTTGAAAGAATGATAATTCCAATGACACAATCGTGAGTTAATTCATTTAACACTGTCTTTATCCCACCAGAGAGGAAACTCCATGAAGGGAGGAAACTAATTTATTTTTGTGAAGATTTCTGTGTTGTAAGTAATTGTTAGAATAATAGAATAAATGTATATTACAAGCTATAAAGTGCTGTTTAAATGCTTTTGTTTGTTCACCAAAGAATTGAACAGAAAGGAGAAAAAAACACAAGTCATAAAAGAAAAAAACGGAATTGCAGGATGTCAATGTTACATCCTAGAAATAAACTTTTGCACTCGATAATAATTCTTAATGCTATCATGTTTCTCAGAGGACCCTTTTTTATCTTCTTTTTTAATAAAAATTGAGTGTGCATTAGTGCTCTTGAGTCCTCTTTGGAATACATCTAGAATACAAGTGCCATTCTCAGGAAATTATGAAAATGTGAAAAAGGAAAGATATAATAGTGCAGTGTTATTATCATGGATGAACCCCCAAGGCCTGGGAGATTCACAGCATACTTCACAAGCATACAATTAAAAGGATCACACCCAGGTTTAGGAACTCAAATCCATCAGAGTAATGTAGGCCCCAACGAGCAGAAATGTGCAAGGGGCCATCGGACCCTGGCAGAGTACAGCCCTGAGGCAGCACCTCCGTTTGCTTCTCTCAGCAAGGAAGTTGCTGGGGCTCATCAGGCCATGTCCAGGATTGAGCAACCTCCTCACTGGTACAAGGAAAAACGTGGAGGGCACAGACTTGCTTGACATGCTCCTTCTCCCAGGCACCCACCCTCCAAGTCCCCACACTTAACAACTTAGCAGCCAAGAAGTAGCAAAAGGGCACTGCACCCAGAACTTGAAAGAAAAAGACAAAATAGGGGCTGCACTGGCAGCCAGTGAGCAGGACATGGCGGGAGTCAGGGGGCAAGGCTCTGGCGGCCTCTGTGGACAGAAGCAAAGAGACAGAAGCAGAGAAGAGGGAAGTCTGGAAAGAGTAAAGGATAGGGAAGAGACATTAGTAAAACTGTCAGTAGACACAAGGATCTAATGAGTATTCCTCAGGGGCAGGCTTTGTTGACATGGTTTTGAAATCTAGGAAATAAAAGAAGCTCCCAGATAGACCTCAGAAATGAAAGAAAGAGGAGCAACCTTAGATTAAAAGAAAAACTACTGGGGAGCTTGAGAGAGTGAGAGAGAGAAAGAAAGGACCACTCAGAAGGTACAGGAAAGGAGAAGAATGGGGATGCTGCAATCCGGGTATACTCAGAGCAAAGTATTTGAGACGTAGGTCTAGCAGAGCTACACTGCCTCAGAATCTGAGAAAACAAGCTTCAGGGCACAAAGAGGAAGAGTAGAAAGTGCTAGACCTTCTCTGAGGACTTGGAAGTGAGAGTGTGCATAGAACAACAGCAACAACAATAATTTAAAATAATTTTAATATAATATAATTTATTGAATTCTGCCTACATGCCAGTCACTGCGCTAAGTACTTTCCATAAATTTAGCTCACTCAATCATCACTGCAACCTAAGGGATGGATGCATCCATTTCACAGATGAAGAAACTGAGACAAAGGAGGGTCAGAAACTTCCCCCACAATCACATATCCATCGAACCAGGATTCAGCTGAAGACCTTCAGTCGGCAGCCTCCTTTCCTGTTTCTCTAGAGTAGCACACAGCTTTTGACCTGAGATAGGAGAGTACAGGACATCTGAAAGACCAGAAACTTCTTTGATCTAAGAATTCCAGGAGCTGGAGAAGTTTAGAATATTGGCAAAAACCAATTTCAAGCTTTCCTAAAAGAGAATCACTGTAACATACATTCAAATTCAACTGATTTTTCCACCTCCTTTATTTCTGCCCAGTGTAATCCGTGATCATCTTCCTCCTAGGCTGCTGCGATTGTCTCCCAGCCTTCTCCCTCACCCTCAATAGTGTCTATTCTTATCTCAGCAGCTACAGTGATTCTTTTAAAATGAAATTCAGATTATGTCACTCTTCATCTAAAAACCCATCCAGAGGCTGCATATAGCACTTGCTGTAAAAGCCCAAGCCCTTATAATGTTCTACAAGCCCCGACGTGATCTAGCTTTCTGCCTCGCCTCACCTCCAACTTGGCCCCCCTTGCTTACTGGCCTGTAGGCACAGTGACTTCCTTCCTGTTCCCAGGTGCTTCATACTTGCTGGCCTTTCTGCGAGGGACTCTCCTGCCCCAGGTATCCCCATGAATTCCCCCTCACTTCCTTCAGGTTTCTGCTCAAGTGTCATCTTATAAGTGAGATCTTCCTTGCTCACAAAATGGCACCTCACCCCAGCACCTCCAACCTCCTGTCTCTCTACTTCCTTTCTCTAGAGCACTTGTCACAGTCTGACCTTCTCATTATTGGCTGGTTTGTAATCTCACCCCCACTCCAGGAACATGAGCTTCAGAGGCTCTGTCATCACTGATTTAGCTCTAATGCCTGTAACAGTGCCTACTGTGGGTTCGATAAATATTTGTTTAATGAATCAATGCAAAATGGTTTCTGCTTCAGCGTTGGAATATCTTTGATAGTTTATTATGAATAATGAAAAACCTAACTAACTACTGTGAGAGAAGGAAGCAGGACCTCTGGTGGGAAAAGCAGAGAAGAGGATTCTAAGTTAGGAAACAAGGACAGCAACAGATGGAGCAGGTCGATAAGCAACAAAGGAGATGCTAAAACCATCTTCTTCCATTATAAGAAGCTGCGTGTATAATTCTCAGGAACAAGAGAGAAGCTGGGAGTGTAACTCTCCAGCCTCTTTGGGGCCTGTTCCTTCTGCTATTGACATATGGAAGCCTAGGGACACACTTTCTGAGAAAATGCTTATAACCCATCGCTGTCCAATCAATCAGAGCTCTTGAGGAGAGGGAGGTGATGAGGAGTCTGAACAGCCCTGGATTAGAAGTCGTCCAATTAGACTGCCAAGTGCTCATAAAAGGCCTGATGGCCACAGCACAGGCGCTTATGTTAATGAATCTCATCATGTCTGGGGGGGGATGGGGGAAACACAGCCTTTTAAATTGCTGCATTACTTCTGAGAATTTAGCCACTCGTGTCAAATCTCCTTCAGTAAATCTCATCAGCACACACTATCGGGTGTAAGTTTTCAAGGACATCCGACAACTTCAAGGTGACTTTGGGGTCAAATATAACATGAATAAATACATCTATTATTTAAAGTCCCATTAAATCCATCAAAAATAGCAATTTTTCTTTCAAGAATACCAGGTGTGCTTGTTATGGGTTTCACTGTACTAGAAGGCCCTGCTATTTTGGGTGAATTTCATTTCCGAGGTGTTGATTGTTTGCAGATGCTCAGAATGAAGCCACAGAAAATAGTTTTTAAAAGTCCTTAAGAAAGTTTTAAAAAGTAGGAATAATGAGCTCAAAGCAACATAAGGACATGGAATTTAATAAAGTTAAAGTCTAGACCGGTGTGGTGTTTAAGAAAAATGGATTCTGGACTCAGGGTTTGAAAGCTCATTGTGAAACATCACATTTCGGGCAAATGATCAAATCTCTGTATGCTTGTATTTCTTCATCTGTGAAGATGAGAAATGACCACCTCTTAAAAGACCATTTGTGAGCAGTAAAGAAGACGGAGTTTGTAGAACACAAAGCCATCCATCAGCAAACAGTCCACAGAGGATGATGCCTACCACCCATTTCTTCTGCCACCACACAGTTTCCCTGGTCATCTCTCTGGCTTTGTTGATATGAGGGCACCCTGACAGAAGCATCAAACACTTGATACCAACCTCCCAGTAAGATGTCTTCAAGTCTTTGTTACCTTTGTTATTTATTTACCAATAGAAGACACATCAGAGACATCAGCTACTTTAAATACTGAGCGAACTCCGTTCATGCTTCAACAATCTTGCTCCACAGTCTTGTTTTCTCATGGGCCTTGGTGATCCCAAAGACATAGGCATTTTTATGCCAAGCTGCCCTTATCATGACCTTCTACAGAAGCATGCAATCACAGACCACTGCTGTAACAATGCCATTGCTTTTAATTTGTCGCTGGTGTCTATTACAGCCTTTGAACACACACTATCTTCTTCAAGTTTAAATAAAACAAGTATTGAAACTATACCTACATGTAGCCTGAAGGGGGGAAAAAAAAGTGGGTGGGAGGAGGGGGTGGAATCCTGGAACCATTTAACAGCATTTTTAATTTTATAAAACTTAACATATTAATGATATGCAATTTAACTCATGCACATTGGGCCACTGGATAATCGTATCTTGACTAATCTGCTTTATTAAAAAAATTAATAAAGGGAAAGTATTATGAAGCCTGAAGCCTTTTTTCTTTTCCCTCCCAAATTATAACTGTGTGGCAACTGAAACACGTTTGGAAACAAAACTGATCAATCCAAGCTTCATCAAGGACAAATCGTACCTCTCAGAGGATGCTGACCACACGCAGGCGAGGGTGGACAGCCCAAGTCTGGCCCGGGGAAGACTGCTCTTTAGAAATTGTGACTGCAGAGGTCAGAGGCTCAGAAAATGGAACAGTTGGCCTCTCACTGGGCTCCCCAGTGCCTTCTCATCCTAGCGTATCTCATTTTCTTGGCAAATGATGGTAGCATATCACGAAGTCTTTTTAACACTTCTTCATTCCTTAGTATTTCACTTTCAAGTTCATGAATAAAACAGCAGTTTGAGAAGGCAAACACCCCAGGCAATCCACAAGGAGAGCAGGTAGGGTGGCTGCCTGATTTTCGCAGCCATTAGCATAGATGAAGTTGAATTTCACAAACAGGGTGTAAACTCCATGCAAACGTAACTAGGAATATTCACTATTTTTTGCCCCTCTTGAATATTAAAGCAAAATTAAATTTATAAAGGTTCCGGTTTCTTCCATTATCATTAAAGTTTACTCTTCTGTTCCAAAAGCAATTATATTCAGATTAGAAAAATTGAGAACATAAGGAAAATTAGAGAGAAGAAATTAGAACATTTCTTACATTCCTCTTCTTCTGTTTCATATATACGGATTTTCTTAAACTTTTTTTGTTTTGCTTAATGCCCTATATTTAATATAATTTTGTATTCTATTCTTCTCACTTTACTGTATTTTCCTCCTCTATTTTTGCTCAACCTGACCATCTGGTTACTGACGTTTTTGTGACACAGAGTAGGTTCTCAACTGGTCAAATGAATCACTGAATTTTTCTCCCCAAACAGATAACTTATTCACAATCAGAGTGTATTTTCTTCATTTATCCTTAAGTTTGCCTGAGCTGACGTTAACCCTCTCTTGCGAACTGCCTCCAGAAACAGCCCCAGTTGGAGGAGGCACCTAATGTTACCAGAACTCGCACTCCATCTGGGACACCAGCCCCAGATGGTGGGTGTGAGACAACTGTTTCAAATCTGCTGAAAGCGAAGCATGCTTGGGAATTAAATCAATCAACTCAAACTTTGTCAAGGATCAGGCATAACTCCTTGGAAATGAAGCTAAATGTTCAAAGACTTTTTAGCCATTCTCCTCTCATTTCCAGGTACAAATCTGGTTTCCACTTAAGCCAGGGGAAATGCCTGTACCACCAATATTACCTTCCTAATAATGGAAATCTTTGCTTAATAATATGTAGAAAATTCTAAAGCCTTTTAAGCTATAATAAAAGCAGAGATGAGAGATATTAAATATCAACCTAATATTTCTTTGCTTTGGTATTAATTACACAGTACTGATTAGTCTTTAGATATTGATACCTTTGTTCTTGGTTTCTGAACCACTGTTCTTTCTTGCTTCTCTAGTCTCACTGACTCCTTCTAAGTCTCCTTTAGGCCTCTCCTCTCACATCCCCAACATTAACATTTGGAGTCCCTCAGGGCTCAGGGTTGAACCTCTTCTATCTGTACCTCTCTTCTTGATGACTCACTTAGTCTCACAGCTCTAAATGCCTCCTGCAGGCAGGCCATTCCAAACTATTTATCTCCAGTCCTGAAGTCCAGGTTGCAATATTTAGCTGCTTTACTCAATGTCTTTATTTGAATATCTAACTTATCTTTCAATTCACCTGCTCCAAATACTGATCCCCTGAAAGCCCATGAAGCTTGCTTCTCACTTCTTCAGGTGGCTATGCAAGTACTAATTTACTAGAAAGATCTTCCCACTAAGGAGTAATTCTTTCCAGAACCCCCACATCCTCTTCCCCTTGCATAACAATTATTGCTCTGCATAGTATTTTTTCATTAATTGACATATTGTATCATCACTTGCTTACTTGATTTTGTTCTCTTCTTCCAAGAAGAATATAAGCTCTCGGAGCAGAGACTAGGGCAGGTTTATTCACTGCTATATCCTAGCACCCAGAACAGAACAATTCCTGGCCCATAGGAGGCACCCAGTAACTTTTACGAACAAACAAATGGGCAAATGAATGGATGAATGCAATACAGTCCAATAGCAGGTATTTACACAGAAGTTCCAACTCTTAGTCCCACCAAGTCCCATTGGGTTGCTCAGATTGCTTTTCTTTTTGTCACACTCTGGATCATTCTTCATGGTACTGCTCAAGATCAAACAAAGATGGACCAGCTAAGGCTTGAACCCTAATCACCTGCACACTAGTCCACTAACACCATGGGGTTTTATACTGAAAGCAGAAGGCTTCAAGGAAAATGTTTCCAAGGTTCTATGTGATTGTGTGGGTTCTACTTCAAGTGAGAACCTCAAGAAAAATCTAAGAAAAGTTCTAAAAGTCTTAATGCATTTATTTTGTTCATTCGTTCTCCCTTAAGAATGTAAGAAGTACCTCTGTGTGCAAAGTTCTACAGCTATGATCTTAGTTACAGAAGTGGCTTAAACATTAAGCAAAATTTGTCCAAATTCAAAAATGATGATGTAGGGAAAAGAACCCAGACTGTCTATCTCCTGTGTCTTCTGTCTCTGGATTCTTTCCAATAATAGTAACATTGAGTCTTCATGGCTTCCATCATCTTAGCAACTGCCGACCCGTGCCTGTCACTGTGTTCGGCCCAGAGTCCTGTGTGAATCTAAAACATGGTGCCTGTTCTCACAGAATTCATAGTTTTACTGGAAGGTACAACTAAGAGGCCTGAGAGAATGTGGATTTTCCATCCTTTACAGTAGGGGTTTGCAGAAAGGAGAGAGCTGGGACTGGACCAAGTGGGTTGCTTCTGACATTCCTGTATTTTCAGCACTCCATTCCCTTGCTGAAACTCACTCTGGGTGGGTCTACTTGCCTTTCGTGGTCACCAGCTGCAAGACAGGAGAGTCACTAAGAGAGCTTCATCAGCTGGAAGAAGGTGTGCCCCCTGGTCAAGGTATGTCCATTTCTGACTGGAGCATGAACTGCTTTGCAAACCTGGATCCATGTTTCCTAAATTGGGGTCTTCTGGGGTTTTTTCAAGTCTCCAAACGACTGAAAGTCTTAAGAGACACCATCCCAAAATTTCTAAGGTTATTTGTTTCTTCAGGGTGCTGGCAAATATAAAAGCCATCCTTTTCCACAGCCTACAAATCACCCAATTCATGATATTACATCATTCTCCAGTATGACCATAATGCAAATTTTAATATTATCAGCTTCCAAATACCCGAAAGTGAGATAAGAGTCACTAGGCTAAGACAAGGACTAATACTCACAGACCATTATTACAAACAAGATACAAAAGCAGATACTTTTATATGTTTACTAACTTAATCTCTACAATCTATCAGAGCAGACTTGTCGTGAGTTGGAACTCTGTGCTAAACCCCCAGGAATCTCATTCATTTAGGCTGTCTTCCAAACACACTGACATCGAAGAATTTTAGGGAAAATTTCTAACATTGTAGTTGTCAAGAACATTTTGGACCATACTTAACAGCAGAATGCCTCCAGTCAGCCATTAATTATTCCAACTGCACTAATTTTTAAACCAGCTGTGTGATCCCACAGTACGACTTGTGAACTCTGAAATTTCTGTCTCTTTTCAACAAATAGGGCATGTTCCAGAGAGAAGACATTCGCTATTGAGCATGTTTAGATGAAAACTGACATTTCTTATGGGACTGCGTTAGCCAGGGCGAGTATGGTGTGAAATGAGACCACAAATTCATAATTTAACAGATCGGTTTTTCAGCAGAGGTGGTGACATGAACACTGTCTGTTCACACTCAAAATCATTTCCAGTTCCATAAAGAGATGCCGAAGATGGAGAAGGAAACAGTTCAGAAGGAATAAGGACAAAGGAATTCAGTTTTGAAAGAGAGGAAAAATAATTATTGACTAATAAAAAAAAATGAAGAGTAGCGATTTCAGTGATGGCTGTTCTTTAGAATAAGCATCTCTTGAGCAGACAATGTTTCAAGCACATAACAGCTTTAATTTTAGGCAAATTATATATTTACACGATAATAAAATGGAAACTGGCTTGGTGGGGATACTTACTGCCAGGCACAGAATTATTAATCAATATGCCTGTCTAGCTGAAGCCACACAAAAAGTCAGATTTGCCCACTGTCATCCAAATTCTCACCAGAACTATATTTTACATTAAAAAAAAGAAAATGGACTCAGTATAGCCAAATCCCAGCAGGAAGGAAGGAAGAAATAAAAGCAAGAAATAAAAGAGAAAGTAACTCTTTAAATCGCATCACAGAGCTGATACACAAACACGCGTCCCTTGAACTCTGTCTGTCCGCACTGCCAGGTGGGCAACCTGCCTCACAGCTCAACCATTTTTGGAAGGCTGGCTTGACTTGTCATCTAAAACAATGCCCCCAGCAGGCAACTCTGGAGTAGCATTTTCTTACATCCTGACTGATTTCCTTCAGCCCAGTTCTGATTCTTTTCTGTTAGGATAAGACACATCACCAGAAAGAAAGTAGGATTTCTACTGCAACCTGGCAAATTTTATAACAGATTGGCTTTGAAGATTGATCTATGACACCACCATCAGGACCTCTAAGTTGCTATCAGACCTCTCCTCCAGCTTCATACCTTTCTAGAGTTTTTTTGTTTGTTTTTTTTTAAAGACTTTATCTACACATTTTGGTAGGAGGAAGAAAAAAGCTGACCTCTAAATCTCCTTGAAACTCTAAGACTTGGAATCAAGTTTTCTTTCGTTCTGTGCAGGAGCTAGAATTTTTCTGCCTTGCACAGGAACTTGACCCATTTCCACATGAGATTTGGCACCTTCACTACCAATTTCTTTCAGATACATCTTTCCTCCATGCCCCAGCCTGAATAAGAAAAGACAAACCTCAAAGGAAGCTTAAGATATTTAATGACTTTGACTTTTAAACATAATGCAGATTAGGTAATAATGTCAAGTGATAATTCAACACAGCAAAATATAAAATGGGACAATCGGTACTGTTTTATGAAATTTAACTTCAGCAAACTCTCACAGATGTAGGGCATTAATTGTGAGAAGGAAAAGGAAACAGTGTAAAATTGGAGATTACTTAGAAGTCATTCCGTTATGTTCAAGTAGAGACAACACATAAACGCAACAATTTTACCAAGTAAAATATAAAAACGCATGGATTAAACACTGCATTAAATCTTTAAGAACACGTATATTATGTGACACATATCACATAAAAGGTAACACGTGGGAGAATTGACCAAAATTACATAAATTGACCAAAAGTGGTCATGAGATAATATTTAAAATAATCTGTTTAAGAATTTTTCTTAGCTAAATTTAGAGACTAGAGAGAGCAGAAGTCAAGGCCGAAATCAAGGCACAAGGAAAGTGTGATTAGGACCCCCTAGTTGATACCCCTCTTTCTGACACTGGATGTCATCACCATGAAAATGAATTCTAAATAGTCTTTGCATCTCTGTCTTGGGGCAGGAGCAGTCAATTGGCAAAGCTTCGTACATAAGACTGCACATTTTCAGCGAAGCAAGGGACGATGAAGCCTCTGGCTTCCTTTAAATTCCAGTGCGGGGCTTTCTGCTACAACTTGCAAAAGTGGAATACCCACAAAACAGGAAGGAGACTGAGATATTTAGGCAGACTAAGTATGACATATGTCCCCTACATGAAACCACTTGGAGTGTTCAGTGTGAAATTTGAGATTATTTAAAAAAGAGATTTCACTGTATTCAAGTATAAATTGTGTTCCATAGTAGAAATTTACTTGAACTTGCTCTAATGAGTATGAAAGATTTGCCTTCTTGCACACACAGATAATTCAGTCCAAGACCTTAAAACTAATATTATTTTTAGTTGAAACATGCCTTCTTTCACTTTCAATGGTGATATTAAAATTGTAAGACCAGTTCTTTCAAGACTTGTACAGAAGAAAATGCAAACAAGTTAAGATGAAGTTATTTACTACAGATTTTAGTGATCTAAGTATGAATGTTTATCTATGTGAGACAGAGATAGAGGTTGGGGGTTGGGATTGGTTTTGTTTGAGAATGAATAGTTGTGGTTAATAGTTTCCTTATGATTAACACTACCAAGTCATACTTACATCAATGAATACAATTCTAAGGCAATTAACTTTAAGTTTTTTTCATTAGAATGTTTTAGGAATTATTATCAATACCAGACACTTTATTCTTGGATTCCTTTCTGGTGGATAAAACTTTTGAATCCTTATTCAACCCCAAATGCCTTAACTTGATTTATCTAAATGTAATGACAGAAAAAGATGGTGGCATGAGAGAAGAGACAGAGGCTTCCTCCTAAAACTGGATAAAATTAGAAATATACAATTGGAGCAACTAATCCTGAGAGACTAACAGGAAAGAGGATGGCATCAGACTTCATACACCTGGAGAAAAGAGCAGACCTCACAGAACAGGGTAACGTACCAAAGCTGTGGCCAGGTGGGACCCAAGCCCTTCCCCCACCCCAGCTCACTGGTGGAAGGAAGAGAAACTGAGCAGGGAGGGAGTGGGAGGCCTGGGACTGCTGAATACCTAGCTCTGGAGATCTGCTCTGGTAGCACAAACCTACATTTCATGGTACTTTCATGATATGTGCATGACTACCGGGGTTGGAAAGTTAATACAGGCAGAATTCCTGGAGAGACTGAAATTCCAGCTGCTTGTGGAAAGCAGGGATCAATATCTGGCTGCTCTGGGACAAAAGCTTATACCTGTATGCTTGGCCCACTGGTTAAGGCAGTGGAGACAGGCACAGCAGCCAAAAAACAGGAAACAGCTCTTTCCTCCCCGCAGGCACCAGTACAGCTCCCCTGCAACCCCCGACATTGCTTCAGGGGCTGAGCATCTCCAGAGTAGAGCTTCTGGACACTAGAGGGAGCCATTTACAAATATGAAACGCCAAAGGAACCTGGTCCAGAGTAAAATTAATACAACTCTGAAGAAAGATTTAAATGACATGGACCTTACAACTCTTCCTGAAAGGGAGTTCAAAATAAAAATCATCAACATGCTAATGGAGGTACGGAAAGACATCCAAGAACTCAGGAACAAATTCAGGTCGGAGATCCAATCGTTGAAGAGCACGGTGGAGGGTATTAAAAGCAGGTTGGACACGGTGGAGGAGACAATAAATGAAATAGAAACTAGAGAAGAGGAATACAAAGAAGCTGAGGCACAGAGAGAAAAAAGGATCTCTAAGAATGAAAGAATATTGAGAGAACTGTGTGACCAATCCAAACAGAACAATATTCGCATTATAGGGATACCAGAAGAAAAAGAGAAAGAGAAAGGGATAGAAAGTGTCTTTGAGGAGGTAGTTGCTGAAAACTTCCCCAGTCTGGGGAAGAAGATAGTATCTGAGGACATGGAGATCCACAGATCCCCCAACAAAAGGGACCCAAGGAAGACAACACCAAGACATATAGTAATAAAATTGGCAAAGATCAAGGATAAAGACAGACTATTAAAAGCAGCCAGAGAAAGAAATAAGATCACATACAAAGGAAAGCCCATCAGACTAACATCAGACTTCTCAGCAGAAACCTTACAGGCCAGAAGGGAGTGGCATGATGTATTTAATGCAATGAAACAGAAGGGCCTGGAACCAAGAATACTTTATCCGGCAAGATTATCATTTAAATTTGAAGGAGGGATTAAATGATATCCAGAGAAGCAAAAGCTGAGAGAATTTACCTCCCAAAAAACATCTCTACAGTCTATTTTGGAGGGACTGCTATAGATGCAAGTGTTCCTAAGGTTGAATAGCTGTCACCAGAGGTGATAAAACCACAGTAAAGAAAGTAGAACAACTAATTATGAAGCAAATGCAAAATTAAATTAACTATCCTCAAAGTCAATCAAGGGATAGACAAAAAGTACAGAATTTGGTACCTAAAATATAAAGAATGAAGTAGGAAGAAAAAGAAGGAGAAGTAGAAAAGAACCTTTAGATTGTGTTTATAACAGCATATTAAGTGAGTTAAGTTACACTGTTAGATAGTAAGGAAATTAACCTTGAACCTTTGGTAACCACGACTCTAAAGCTTGCAATGCCAATAAGTACATACCTATCGATAATCACCCTAAATGTAAATGCACTGAATGCACCAATCAAAGACATAGAGTCACTGAATGGATAAAAATAAAGACCCATCTATATGCTGCCTGCAAAAGATTCACTTTAAACCCAAAGACATACACAGGCTAAAAGTAAAGGGATGGAAAAAGATATTTCATGCAACTAACAGAGAGAAAAAAGCAGGAGTTGCAATACTTGTATCAGACAAAATAGACTTCAAAACACAGAAAGTAACAAGAGACAAAGAAGGACATTACATAATGATAAAAGGGTCGATCCAACAAGAAGATATAACCATTATAAATATCTATGCTCCCAACACAGGAGCACCCACATATGTGAAACAAATAATAACAGAATTAAAAGGGGAAATAGAAAGCAATGCATTCATTCTAGGAGACTTCAACACTCCACTCACTCTGAAAGACAGATCTACCAGACAGAAGATAAGTAAGGAGACAGAGGCACTGCACAACACAATAGAACACATGGACCTAACAGACGTCTACAGAACTCTACACCCAAAAGCAACAGAAAACACATTCTTCTCAAGTGCACATGGAACATTTTCAAGAACAGATCATATACTAGGCCACAAAAAGAGCTTCAGTAAATTCAAAAATATTGAAATTGTACCAACCAGTTTCTCAGATCACAAAGCTATGAAACTAGAAATAAATTACACAAAGAAAATGAAAAATCCCACAAACACATGGAGGCTTCACAACATGCTCCTAAATAACCAATGGATCAATGACCAAATAAAAACAGAGATCAAGCAATATATGGAGACAAATGACAACAGTAATTCAACACCACAAAATCTGTGGGACGAAGCCAAGGCTGTGCTAAGAGGAAAGTATATTGCAATACAGGCCTACCTCAAGAAGAAGAACAATCCCATATAAGCAGTCTAAACTCACAATTAATGAAAATAGAAAAAGAACAACAAATGAGGCCCAAAGTCAGTAGAAGGAGGGAAATACTAAAGATTAGAGCAGAAATAAATAAAATCAAGAAGAATAAAACAATAGAAAGAATCAATGAAAGCAAGAGCTGCTTCTTCGAGAAAATAAACAAAATAGATAAACCCTCAGCCAGACTTATCAAGAAAAAAAGAGAGTCTACACACATAAACATAATCAGAAATGAGAAAGGAAAAATCACTATGGACACCACAGAAATACAAAGAATTATTAGAGAATACTATGAAAAATTATATGCTAACAAACTGGATAACCTAGAAGAAATGGACAACTTTCCAGAAAATACAACCTTCCAAGGCTGACCAAGGAAGAAACAGAAAATCTGAACAGACAAATTACCAGCAATGAAATTGAACTGGTTATCAAAAACCTACCTAAGAACAAAACTCCTGGACCAGATGGCTTCACTGCTGAATTTTATCAAACTTTAGTGAAGACCTAATACCCATTCTCCTTAAAGTTTTCCAAAAAATAGAAGAGGAGGGAATACTTCCAAACTCATTCTATGAGGCCAGCATCACTCTAATACCAAAACCAGGCAAAGACACCACAAAAAAAGACTATTAAAGACCAATATCCCTGATGAACACAGATGCAAAAATACTCAACAAAATATTAGCAAACTGAATTCAAAAATACATCAAAAAGATCATCCATCATGATCAAGTTGGATTTATGCTAGGGATGCAAGGATGGTACAACATTTGAAAATCCATCAACATCATCCACCACATCAACAAAAAGGACAAAAATCACATAAACATCTCCATAGATGCTGAAAAAGCATTTGACAAAATTCAACATCCATTCATGATAAAAACTCTCAACAAAATGGGTATAGAGGGCAAGTACCTCAACATAATAAAGGCCATTTATGACAAACCCACAGCAAACATTAGACTTAACAGCGAGAAGCTGAAAGCTTTTCTTTAAGATCAGGAACAAGACAAGGATGTCCACTCTCCCCACTTCTATTCAACATAGTACTGAAGGTCCTAGCCATGGCAATCAGACAACACAAAGAAATAAAAGACATCCAGATTGGCAAGGAAGAAGTTAAACTGTCCCTGTTTGCAGATGACATGATATTGTACATAACAAACCCTAAAGAATCCATTCCAAAACTACTAGATCTAATATCTGAATTCAACAAAGTTGCAGGATAAAAAATTAATACACAGAAATCTGTGGTATTCCTATACACTAACAATGAAGTAGCAGAGAGAGAAATTAGGAAAACAATTCCATTCACAATTGCATCAAAAAGAACAAAATACCTAGGAATAAACCTAACCAAGGTAGTGAAAGACCTATACCCTGGAAACTACAAGACACTCATGAGAGAAATTAAAGATACCAATAAATGGAGATACATCCCATGCTCATGGATAGGAAAAATTAATATTGTCAAAATGGCCATCCTGCCTAAAGCAATCTATAGATTCAATGCAATTCCTATCAAAATACCAACAGCATTCTTCAACGAACTAGAGAAAGTCATCCTCAAATTCATATGGAACCACAAAAGACCTTGAATAGCCAAAGCAATCCTGAGAAGGAAGAATAAAGCAGGGGGAATTATGCTCCCCAACTTCAAGCTCTACTATAAAGCCACAGTAATCAAGACAATTTGGTACTGGCACAAGAACAGACCCATAGACCCATGGAACAGACTAGAGAGCCCTGATATAAACCCAACCATATATGGTCAATTAATATATGATAAAGGAGTCATGGACATACAATGGGGGAATGAGAGCCTCTTCAACAGTTGGTGTTGGCAAAACTGGACAGCTACATGCAAGAGAATGAAGTTTAACCTCAAACACAAAAGTAAACTCAAAATGGATTAAAGACCTGAATGTAAGTCATGAAACCATAAAACTCTTAGAAGACAACATAGGCAAACATCTCCTGAATATAAGTATGAGCAACTTCTTCCTGAACCCATCTCCCTGAGAAAGGGAAACAAAAGCAAAAATGAACTCATGGGACTACATCAAACTAAAAGTTTCTGTATGGCAAAGGACATCAACAAAACAAAAAGGCATCCTGTACAGTATGGGAGAATATATTTGTAAATGACATATCCAACAAGGGGTTACCATCCAAAATATATAAAGAACTTACACACCTCAACACCCAAAAAGCAAATAAGCCGATTAACAAATGGGCAGAGATATGAAGAGACAGTTCTCCAAAGAAGAAATTCAGGTGGCCAACAGACACATGAAAAGATGCTCGACATCATTAATCATCAGGGAAATGCAAATTAAAACCACAATGAGCTATCACCTCACACCACTAAGGATGGCCAGCATCGAAAAGACTAAGAACAACAAATGGAGGATGCGGAGAAAGGGGAACCCTCCTACACTGCTGGTGGGAATGTAAGCTAGTTCAACCATAGTGGAAAGCAATATGGAGGTTCCTCAAAAAACTAAAAATAGAAATACCATTTGACCCAGGAATCCCACTTCTTGGAATATACCCAAAGAATACAACTTCTCAGATTCAAAAAGACATATGCACCCCTATGTTCATTGCAGCACTTTTTACAGTAGCCAAGATATGGAAGCAACCTAAGTGTCCATCTGTAGATGAATAGACAAAGAAGATGTGGTACATATATACAATGGAATACTATTCAACCATAAGAAAGAAACAAATCCTACCATTTGCAACAACATGGATGGAGCTGGAGGACATTATGCTCAGTGAAATAAGCCAGGCAGAGAAAGACAAATGCCAAATGATTTCCCTCATTTGTGGAGTATAACAATGAGGCAAAACTGAAGGAACAATATGGCAGAAGTCTCAGAGACTCCAAGAATGAACTAGTGGTTACCAAAGGGGAGGGGTGTGGGAGGGGGATGGGGAGGAAGGGAGAAGGGGACTGAGGGGTATTATGTTTAGTACACATGGTATGGGGGATCACGGGGAGAACAGTGTAGCACAGAGAAGGCACATAGTGGATCTGTGGCAACTTGCTGCACTGATGGACAGTGACTGCAATGGAGTATGGGTGGGGACTTGATAATATGGGTAAATGTAGTAACCACATTGTTTTTTCATGTGAAACCTTCATAAGAGTGTATATCAATCATACCTTAATAAAAAATTTAGAATTAAATAAATAAATAAATAAAAAATAAAATAGATGTAATGACAGTCCTTAAATGGATGCTCTGTTTACAACTGAAACTCCGTGGCTATCCAGTGTTTTATAATAAACAAGTAGGAGAGAAGAAAATATGAGAGCGGTTAAGACTGGTTGTTATGTAACTATTGAGAAGCAGTGCACTAACTCTTTCAAGGTAGCACTGTGAGATCAGCCACAAGAATCCAGGACTTCCAGTATCTAGCCCTGAAGCACCCTCACCCTTACCTTATTGTTACCCTTGCCTAATGCTTCCTTATCCCCTTAATCTGTTCTCACCAATTACCAGTTACAAGAGACAGTTGCATAATAGATATTTTATCAAAATAAAATAAGAGCAACATGCCTATAGTCAAAAACTTGACTATAAATCTCTTTTTCAACTACCCCCTTTTTTTCCTTCCCCCACCATAATTATCAGCTAATGATACTGTTTCCTGAAAGTTTAGGATCTAGTTCTTCAAGCTCTCTTCTCTCAGTGTCTCTAAAACAGTATCAAATGAACTTCCCATTAGTAAACAACATATTACTTAAGGAACTATGTCATATCATAGATGTAGCTTCCTAAAAAAGGTAATTTGAGACTATGAATTCTGGTATGATAGGACTCAGCAAGCTGAAAAAGCACATATGGTATCAAGTAGTCTCCCTGGGCAACTTACTTTATTCATTAAAATGTTTCACCTGTTTATACATTTCAAGTTGTGTTCTCAGTCTTTGGAAACAGAAAAACATATCCATGTACACAGTGCAGAAATATATATATGAGTGAATATTTATTTATTTATTTATCTGCAATAGCTAGATACTCTACACAGAGGAACTAAGAAGTTCGGAGCCATAAGATCATACAGGTCTTAGGTACCAATAGGCTCGTTTCTATGGTTTAGATATCACTGTACGGATGGAGCACTCAAATATTCAGCATAATATTTTGTACTCTGACTTGGCTTTGACCTCTCTAATTTGACACTATACAGTTATTCTGCTTAAGTTTCTTTCTTCTCTTACCAAAAATTAAACCTACTGTTGGCCTTCTTGTTACATTCAATTACAGTCAGTAGTTATTTATGGAGCGCCCTATTACATGCCCATCTTTTGGCAAATGATGCAGCATAGAAAAACTTAAAAGAAAAACAAAACAAAGGCTTTACCTCCAAGGGTTGATGATTATTAGAGAGATGGAGAAATAAGCAATTACAGGTTATGTATCTTATTATGATAGAGAAACTCAAAAGGCTCCATGGAGGTTGAGAGGAGAGAATAATCTTACTCTGAGTAAAGATCAGAAACCTGCTATGGAGAAAGATCTGAGCAGCTGAAAGGAAGAACACCTTTTTAAAGAATTTGAAATTTATCCCGTAGATTTTAAGCAGGATATTGATGTGGTCAGACGTCAAGTGAAGGATGGATTAGGAGAGAATGAGATAGAAGACAGGAAAGTCAATTCGAAGCTGAGGAGACAGGACAGGCAAAAATTAGTGACCTAAGGGTACAGTGACGGGGGAAAGCATTTTCCGAGTTCAGTGAGACGGGAAGTGAAGAGGGGGAGATGGTCCATTCAGGACATGCCTTGTTTCTGACCTGAGCCTGAGATGAAAGTTGGCACGAGGAGCCATATTAAAATTGAAAGGTGTAGGAGTAAAGTGAAGATGTTCAGACATACAAAGGGTATGTGGAAGTTAGTGGACAGGTAGGGTCCTATTTTTCTTCTGTCCCTACGAATGATTACATGAGAAGTAATTATATTTTGCAAGGGGTCAAATCATCTCTCTCAAAGTTTGTTCTTTTTCAGGATGTCTAACCAACAATTCCACATGCCCAGCAACTAAATCAAACATGTACACCTTGACTTTGTACACCTCTAGCCTGGTCTGAAGTACAGTGGATTTTCTTTCCATTCAATCTAAAGAATACTTATGTCCATTTGAATTCGATTCAACAAAAATGTACTGTCTACTTGCGATGGTTCCTTGGGATAAACACAAGAGAAAGAAAGCAAAGGAAACAGAAGATGAGATTTCTAGGAAAAGATAAAATAAGTTATTTTGTCATAACTATTTCTGTGATAGGTGCTATACACAGTATCTGATTAAAGTCAGGATCTCTGTCTTTAAAGATATTAAAGTTGAGAGGGAGAAGAGATAAGAAAAAGGAGAGACAAGAACACACACATTATGCAAAAGTATGACCAATAATAACTGACATCAAAGGTGCACTACACTTTAAAGTACAATCACAGATTAATGTGTATTGCAGGAATCATGTGCATCTAATACAGATGCCATCTGTATTACCAAAAGTAGAACTCAAACTAGAAACGTGAATAGATCCACACCTGGACAGCAATCAGCAGGGCCGAGAAATAATTTGAAAGCATCAAGTTGTTTCCTATTTTATTGAGGGAAACTATTTCCCCCCCTGAAAAGTCCAATAGCTCCTGACACAAAGATTCCAGGAGGCCCTTCTCCCTCATATTCAATGCCACTTGCCTGCTCGAAAAGGAGACAACCTAACTCCCATCTGTAGCAAGTCTTGCCTTTGTAACCTGGGTCTCGCTTGTCTTTCCTCTAAGTAGACTTCAACTGTTCCCAAAACAGTTCTGGGCACCAAACTGACCTTAGCCCTCAGAAGATAATTCAATGACAATTTTTGTAAAGCATCTTGCTCCTGCTTCACCCAAGTAAGGGAAATCATCAGAGGTCCCACTCACTGGAGGAAGATCTGGAACTTCTGATCACTATTACCTAATAACAAGTTGATAGATTAACCATAGCTTCATCAGCTGATAAGCAATCGTCCAATGCTCATGCCCATTAACTGAAGAAACTTACTCCACCAAAACAATTCCTAAAATCTAGGTGATCAATCTGTAATTTTTTTTTCCCCACAGAAGCAAACTCCTTATGTATTCTTAGCATAACTGCTCCGTTTTGGTTGGTAAATACTGGAGAAGTGTGTTGCAGGATCAATATGCCTACAAAGGCATGAAATACAATTTAAGGAAGGTCAGTAGGCAGAATGATTCTAAGGGAAAAATCCTTCCTTCAAAGGTGCAACATTTAGTCACATAGTCTCTTGAAAGAACAGATTCCACAGCCATCCCTCTAGGAAATGAGTTTATGTAAACGAGAACATTCGGCTTTGTACTGCTGAAGTCGCAGAGTATACCAGATGTTCACCATCCCAGGGCTGTTGCATGATATTGGTGAGTATTTCATAAACCCCAATATTGGAAAGATTCAGCACATACTATGCTTTCTTTTCCTCACGCTGAGAAAAATTTACACATTATATTTCATTCTACCAATTTTATTTTTTAAATGTAGCTGCCTTTATTTAAATGCCACAATTCATCTTACAGTGGTATTTAAGGGGCTTTGTGGCACTGTGCCAGATTTATATTAGAACCTCGGCATTTGCAAATGAACCTCTTTCAATTAGTGTTTCGGGAAGCAATTAAACTGTCTAAAGTGTATTAATGAATACGCTGGAATTGGGAAGCCAATCCTCCTAATACCACCATTATTAATGCACCATCTGCTTTGCTGCACAGGAACATCCAGGATCTCTGACCTCAGGACCACACAACCCAGCCCTTTATTCAGAAAGGTCACAGGTGTATAAATTTGCAATCAGGCTCAATATTCTATATAACAGGTAAATATTACAGATTAAGTACATATATTTCTCTGGGATTTTTCATGGATGCAAATAAAGATGCTTTTTTTTTTTCCTTTTCATTCTGTGTTCTGCGTCCAAACACCAACAGCACTGTGACTGTATTCCTGGATCTGATATTCTTGCAAGAAGTGTGCTATATGCACACCCTGCTATCTTTGAGGGTATCAGCAGGATCTCTGATGAGGCTGTCTTTTTGCATTAATGGAGGATATCATATGCTGCTGTGCAGTAGCTTTTTCACAGGGCATGGGCCAGGTGCTGAGACACTTGCTGGTGACTCTTTCCACCACCCTCCTAAGTGTCTCTGCTACAGGATTGGGTTCTGGAGAAGCCTAGGTCTCCTGAGCTATTTCCTGTTGGCTTTATGACCAAGAGGAACCCAGGGCTGTGGGGTACAGACTAGTGAGAGGATGCAGGCGAGGGCAGCTGCTCCGTGCTGGGAAGTCAGCAAGTCATCCACTCCACTAAGTACGCTGGCTTTCCTGACGAACTGCTGCTGAGGCCGTCAAGAGGAAAGAGAAGGCGCAGGCTTTGCTTTTACAGAATACAGAATCTAGTGCAGGAAGGAGGACACAGGCCCAAGTAAAGGCCACCTGACGTGAGGAGGTAGCCGTGGAGTGGAGGAACCAATCAGGAATTTGAGGAGGAAGCCCCTATGAAACATATAGGATTTAGGAAAACAGACAGAACAGATAAATTTCCTACAGAACTCTGGACTTCTCCTACCTTAATTTCCATCAAGCACTGCTATGGGTTGAATAGTGGTGTCTCCCCAAATTCATACATTGAAGTCCTAACCTCCAGCACTCAGGATGTGACCTGATTGTTGCAGACGTATTTAGTTAAACTAAGGTCATACTGGACTAAGGTGGGCCCCTGATCCAGTATGACTGGTGTCTTTACAGACAGGGGACATTCTGACACAGAGGTGCACACAGGAGCATGCCACATGAGGCTGTGCGGAGACGGTGGGAGTGGGACAGAAGATGCCAAGGGACACGAAGATTGCCAGCAGCATGCAGAAGCCAGGAGAGAGGCATGAACAGATTCATCCTCTGCATCTTCAGAGGGAGGGTGGTCCTGGGACACCTCGGTCCCTAGTTTACAGCCTCTACAACTGTGAGAAAATAAATTTACGTTGTTTAAGCCGCTCACTTTGTGGTATTTTGTTACAACCACCCTACAAGCAAATGTTAAGTGCTGTTGTGACCAGTCATGAAATGCCTGACCCCTGGATTATAAACTCTTTGAAAATGAACAATATTGTTTTTGTTAATTTTTTTTTTATTCCAAGTCCCTTATATAATACTGGACTTACGATGGGTGTTCAATAATTTTGGGTTGCATGACTAAATTAGGATGAGCACATCATGGAGAAATTTGGAAAGTTCAGGTGACCGAGAGAAATTTACTAACCCTGAGATAGAAGGTCAAATCTGGCAACCACCAGGGTGGGCATGAAGGGGCTTTAGAAGAATCTGCAGAATCTTGGAACTCCACAGGGTCTTCTTCAGCAGAACAGATGGAGGGTGGAGGAAAGCGAATCTGGTTACAGACCACCATGTCCTCTGCGGAGACTTTCTCCACCCAGGGCAGGCTCTTCAAGACCCAATCATAAGAGACAACAAGCTCACACACACTCACACACAGGTACAGGTCCTACCGCACTTACAGGGGAACAGAATCAGGAGCCTCTGCCAGTTCCCCCCTCTGCTGGCTCATCCGCTGAAAGCCACAGTGAGCCCTTTTAGTATGAGAGATCCTCGCTAGCTGCCTGTTCGTTAGGCCTGTGCATGGCAGAGACGGCAGGTGTGTAGAAGAGAGCGCAAAGGGAGAGATGTGTGAAGGTAATCAAACTTGCCGTTGCTGAACTGAAGTCTTATGTGTTGGCCTCTGTGCTGGGAACTTCAACTACATAAGCTCGCCCAGGTGGTTGCCATGAACCCCCAGTTTACAAAGGAGAGAAGGAGGCTCAGAGAGGCACAACTGTCTGCTCAGAGCCACACATCTAACAAGTCAGGTGGCTGAGGTTTCACCCAGGTCTTTTTGACTCCAAAGTCTGTGTTCCCTTTCTACTTTATCAAATTGCCTCTTATTCTGGAAGCAATTTAAAATCAACACTCCCTTCTGTGCCCGTGCATTTTATTCTTGTCTGTGCCAGCCTGGCCCTTTAAATGAGCTGGCCCACTCATCCTCTGCCTAGCAGCCAGCACAAAAAAGCTGGCTTCAGACAACAGCGGTTTGCCAAGCAATCTCCCAGGTTATTTCTGCTTTGTGTATTATCTATTAATCTGATTACTGCTCTCTGGTACCTCAGATTTTTGGCCGTGGACCCTCTGCTCTACCTTATTGGAACTCATTTACTGACCACTGGCTCCCCAATCTGCCCTGGCCCTCATGTGCTCCATCAGCCGTGGGATGGAGACCCCCCTCCAACTCCATTCCTAGTTTTTTGAATAAGTTTCCTTCATCCTCACCAAAGAAGCCTATCTTCCCTTGAAGAGATGAGGGGAATGTGAAGGTTCCCCCAAAATAGGATGATGGCTGTGCAAGAGACCAAGGGTCCTAGAACAGGACCAGAGAAATTTGTATTTAATACTGGCCTTGCCACCGAGCAGACATGTCATTTGGGGGAACATACTAGTTTTGCATCATTATAAAAATAAGTGTTGTACCAGGACCTTGTGAGGTTCCCTGTGGAGTTAATAATCTTTAACTCTTTGTTAAGACATATGAAACAAGGACCTTTTTAAAATTTTACCAACCTTATTTGCACCTGGCCATCATTTTTTAAAAAGACATTGGCCACTTTGAAAAGCATCTCTGCCATGCATTTGTTTGCACTTTTAAAAAAACAACTTTGGGGTGATAAACCATCTGTTCTAAGACTGTACATCAGGAAATATAATAAAGTCTAGCCTGGAAACATTCGGAAAAAAAACACGTAAGGCAGGAGAGAGACACCTGCCAAAATAGCAACTTACTGAATGCACCCAAGGTGGACACAGTCCCTAGTTTCACTTTTGCATATAGTTCCTGTCAAGTTGGCTTTGTATGGAATATGAAGCATCTCTATCTTTTTGGCAACTGTTTATTTGCAGTACCTACTCCATGCCTGCCCTGAAAATAAACTAGAGATAAATAAGAACTCAAAGACCTTAAATCTAGAAACTACAGGGGTCCTGCTCTTAGAAGCATTATAGTTGACTTGGTGGTCACTACACTTATTCGTATGAAAATAACTCATTTCTTAGAATATCAGCAAACTATTCATGATATAGTATTTTGCCTCATTGGTAGTAGGCTTATAGCATTTTTGCAAAAATGTTTTATATAAATTTTTAAATAGGGCTGGTCCAGGGAAATGGCAGAGAAAGAGTAGGTAAAAAATACTTCACTTCTTTGACTCCAGTGAAAGCAGTTCTTTGATCACTGGGTTAGTATAACAATTCAGTCATTGCTCTGGAAGGCCTTGGGAAAAGCACACATAACTGCTCTGGGATTATGTCCTAATAGCTTTTCATTAATAGACTTGAAGGGATTAATGTTCCTGGCATTCGGGCTGGCAACTTGTACCACTTACCCTTTTCTCAGTTCAACACCATTTGCAATTATTTTCTATCCTTTCAATAACCATTGAAATCCCACTTCTTCCATGAGGCTTCTCCTGAATACGTGGGGGAAAAAATGATTTCCTTTTCCATGCAAGGCAACTGAAGATTCTGCTTTGCCAGGATTGTCCCAATTTTAGCGCTGAAAGTCCACATTCCAGGAAACTCCTCAGCCTTGGGAACTGTCTGTCACTGCTATGGACTAAATTGTGTCCCCTCAAAATTCTTAAGCTGAAACTGAAGAATTCCCAGTGGGTTGGTGTTTGGAGATGGGTCCCTTTGGGAGGTGATTAGGTTTAGATGAGGTCATGAAGGTAGGGCTCTCATGATGGGATGGATGTGCTTATAAGAGACGCCAGAGACCTCTTCCTCTTTATCATTCTCCCACACTTCATCTGTCTCCCCACATTTCTCTCTCTCTCTCTCTCTCTCTCTCTCTGCCAAGCGAGGGCACAATGAAAAGGTGGAAATCTATAAGCCAAGGAGATTCATCAGAATCTGACCATTCTGGTGCCCTGATCTCAGATTTCCAGCCCTCAGAATTGTAAGAAATCAAGTTATGTTGTTTAAGCTAGCCTGTCTATGGTATTTTGTTATGGCACATGAGCCAAATAATGCTTATCTCTATGTTACCTCCTTTGAACATAAAACCTCCAAGAAATGTTCTTTTGATGTGAATTTTTATTACTTCAAGTACACTTGGCATCACACATTTGTGTTTCGTGAAGTTGGGAGAGACACATAGTAGTCTGTGTGTTCTTTTCAACAGTTTTAGATGCCAGCAACACCTGGTTTTTGGTTATGTTGGCCAGACCACAACTGATGTGCTCTGCACAAATTACTCATCCAGAGACAGGAGCCTGCACTGGGTGGGCCTGAGAATGAGGCTCCTTTCACAGCAAGTGATTGGAAAAATGGGAAATCAGTAACGTTTACTAATTCTCAGACATTCAATTTATCTGACATCTATCAATCAACAAATAAGTATTTATGAGATCTCGTTTGCTTAGCTTTTATGTTTGGAAAAAGAAAAAACTGTTATCTATTGGCACTTGAGTTGAATATTTACTTAATCCTTCTGAATTCCAGTTCCTTTATCCCTAAATGGAAATAATCATATCTGTATTATAGGAAAGCTATGAAAATTAAACAGACTGGTGAATAGTGCCGAGTGTCTTATAAATACTAAAATATTATAAAACAACTAATAAATATTATAAAAATAGTCATAGACTAGCATAGTGTCTTATAAATATTAAACTTAATGAATTAACCCAGGCTTGTGCTTGGCATAATGAAGGACACAAAAAAACAATCAAGTAGAATTCTGTGGCATCTAATTAAACCTGCAAGCATTTCAACCTCTTTTGCATTGTTACCCACATCCAGAGATTCTGGCCTCTGCACATCCAAGCTTCCCATGTTGATAGCTCTTGTCCAGATCTCTTCTTGGAACTCCTGGCCTATATGTTGAGCACCAGTTGTATGACTGAAAAATATGTTAAACTCAACAGCATCAAGATAAAACCCATGATCTCCCCTGTCCAATATGTTTGTCTTTTTAGTCTCTTCCATGAATAACATCACCTTCCAACTACTGTGCATGCCAGAAACCTTGGAGAAACCCTTGGCTTCTTCCTATCCTTAAGTTCATACCCACACCATCAGAGTCTTATTCATCAAACCTCCTATACTATATCATCCCGCCACTCTCTGACTCTACCATTACCCTGTCTGGAGCTGCCAATGTCTCTGTCTTGGATTATTGCAACAATTTACTAAATGATCTTCCCAAACTCTTCTCCAAACTCTTGGTCTTGTCTAATCTTTTCTCAGTTAGCCCCAGAGTGGAATTTGCAAAACAAAACTAAGGCCATGGCCCTGCCCTCCTACAAAGTCCACAATTGTTCCCTATTTTCTCACAGAATAAAGACCAAAATTCTCTGCAAGATTTACAAGACACAACCTGTCTGATTCCTGCCACCTCTGCAGCCTTGCTCCTAGCACACGTGCCCCGCTGTCCACGTCACACTGATCTTCTGGTTTCCATTATGGAGCTTTATGGTCCCCATGGCAAGAATATTCTACCTTTCCCCTACTTTATTTTTAAATCATTCTGGTTATTCTTCCAGTTTCAACTCAAAAATTACTTTGTCAGGGGGAAGTATCCTATGAGGTCTCAAATTGTCCTATGCTTATCCTTGGAAAAGCATTTAGAATAGCTGTTAATTTTATATTATTTGTAATCCCTTATGTCTGTGTGCTCCACCAGACTGTAAGTTATGCGAGGATAGGTGCACATCTGTTTTTGCTCACCACCAAGCCATGGATCCTATTACAATCTTTGGCATATAATGGGTGCTCAATAATAATATGTTCATGAGTGAGTGAATGAACAAACAGAAAACATTACAGGCAGATCATCACTAAGTATCTGGCAAAAAAGAGGAAGTAGAGGAAAGCTATGGAGGGTAGGAAGGTTTCCCTGAGGAGGCAATGATCAGGGTAGGAGATGGAGAATGGAATAGGGAGTAGAATTTAGATAGCTACAGAGGTGTGGGTAGGGAGCTGCTTTTCAGGAATTAGTATGAACAGGTAGAAAGTCTAGGAGGCTGCAGTAAGCATTTCATATACAAAGAATAGTGATTCATAGGAGAATGAGTATGCATAGTTAAGGGCTCAGAGGAAAAGTCAGGGTGCCCATTTCAAAGTCCTGAGGGATGCACATCATTTGTCTTTATTTCTAGCTATGATTAGTGTTTCAAATGGGTGGTTGAAATTAAAGCAAAAACCCAGTTTCCTGGGTGAACAGTGATGAGCAAACATTGTTTTGCGGGAGGACTGTCATCTGTTTGTTTGGGTTGATATGAGCTTGCTTTTGTTTCACTCTATGGAGACAAATGACTCTATGTCTCTCTGCCAGTTACATTATTAACTCTACTGGCATTTTATTTCTAAGCAAAGGGATAATCGGAGGCCAAACACAGAGGATGCACTGAGAAGAAGACTTGCCACGGGCTGCAGACTGCCTGACATTTCAGGATGAAGAATCATTGCCTCAGAAACCTCCCAAGCACTTCTGTACCCCAGTCAGGGAGCTATTATGGTGAAACTCAAAAGTAAGTTTGCTCCATCTTCTATCTCACCACCAGCATAAAGAATATATTCCAAGCATTTAAGATAATTAAATCCCACTCCTTTCTTGGTTATTGGCAAGCCTCCTTACATCTACCAATATCGAAATAGCACCTGTGCTGTTCTCCAAATGCGCCACAAGGACTCAATTTTATGATATGAAGGGAAGCATGAATTGGGGAGGAGGAAACGTTAGGGTGGAAACAGTCACGGCTAAAAATTGTTAAGATATCAAGGACAAGATGCAGATGTGTTGACATCAACACAGCCCAAAGCCCAAGTTGCCAGTAAAGACTAAGACCCAACTAAGTAGGATGAAAATGAGGGATGGGAGGCTCCAGTGGGAGTGGTTGGGAGCACATGATATGTTGGAAGAGCAGAGAGACTAGGGGACTAGTTGACACAGGTGCTAATAATATTTGGTTTCCATGTAAGTAAAATCCCCATGAGCTTGATGTCTGATTCCAAGGAAGTATCAGTTCAAACAGCAGGACTGCTTGGGTCATAAGAGTTATTGTAAACACCCATGCCTTTGTCCCAGAGTATGACAGGATTCAATATCTTTATTGCCTATTCAATATCTTTATTGATGGCTGAGATGAAGGAATTGATCAAGTGCTCATCAAATTCATGGACTACACTAAGTTAAGCGGATTTGCTAATGCCTTCATAGAACAGGAATAAAATCTGAACTAATCTTGGCAAGAGGAGTGACTCTACAGTGGGGTCCCTTTGGGACAAGGAAAAATAAACAAGGGTTCCAAGCTGTCTAAAGCTAAATACAAACATCCTAGGCACAGAGGTCAAACCTCCCTTTCTCTTTTCCAGACCTTCATTAAAGTTATGGATTTCCCTTTCAACACAAAACTTTAAAGGGAATGTGAGTAAACAAGAAAGGTTCAGAAAGACATAACGAATGCATAATCAAAGGAAAATGACAAACTACGTCCAAACCTACAGAGGTTGCTTAATAATTGTGCAAATGAGAACAGATGGAAGAGAGGGAAGGAGGAAGGAAGGAAGGAGTTTTTAATATGGAAGCATTGGAGAGAACAATGTTATGGGTAAGATCTTTGTAACCTTTATGGGAAGAATCATTACCCACAGCTGGAAAGAGTAAACATTCATCAACTTAAAACAGAAACTGCATCAAATAGTTTCCCCATGCCCCTCTCAACTCTGAAATTTGATGATACCTGACTTCCCAACTGGTATTTCCTGCCATTGGGCTAACCAAGAATCACACCTGAGACGTGAGCAGGTGGACACAGAGGAGAACCAGGATTGGGCATCATTTTCCCAGGCTTCCCCACTTATGCCTTTTTCCTTCTTTGTGTTCCTACACCCTTCCTCCCATAGTTCCACAAGCTGCCCACGTTGCTTCAGGATATATCCTGAAGATTATCTCAGAATTAAGAAATACACAAACGTTCAAAAGGTACACCTCTGATTTGACTCAGAATTGGAGCTGGACTGAAGAAGGGCTTCCAGACTATATTTACAGGCATGGTTTCCAACCTGGGCTTCATATTACTCATCGATGAAGGTTGGAAACCTCTCCCAGACCAGGTCAGACCTAAGGCCAATGAAGTCAGATTATTAGGGAGTGGGTCCCGGGCATTAGACTTCTTTTAAAGCTCCACAAGAGGTACCAGTGTGCAGCCCAGCCTGAGAGCCACTGCTTTACAGGGTTATTGGTTGGTTTTCTTCACCTCAGAACATGAGCAGAGGAATCCACCTGTGGGGAAAATGGAAGTTCCTATGGCCAGGATCCTCACCTGACCCTAAACTACTTGATGATGTAACTGGCCTGCTGCTAGGCTACTGCTTCCACACCCTCAGCAATGAGCTATTATTGACTGAGTTACTATGTAAATAAGAGTTCTGGGCAGAAGCAGAGATGGAGGTAGATTATAGACCTGCAGACTGCTGGATGCAGACATGATTCTAGTGCTCGACCTACTGCCGGAGAATAAAGCCAGATATAAACCCTTTTACCCCAAGAACGTTCCATAGTCATTTCTCAGTTTCACAAAATCCATAGTGAATTTGCCCAGAGCTGATACCCTCAGGCAAGACACAATCCCCAAAACAGCCTGTGGGGGAACCTCACACATTCTGCTCACTTAGTTAAGTGACAGGGGCAGACACTTCTAGTTGGACTGAACAGCAGCAGTTCCTCTCACATTTTAATACACATACAAACTATCTGAGGAGTTTGCTAAAATACAGGTTCTAATGTAGTGGGACAGAGGTGGGCTTGAAATTTTGCATGACAGCCACCTATGTGATGGCGTGTAGACCTCAGGGACAGTTGGGACTTAACTTCAAACTTACATTAACTCATGAACATGCCTCCAGTCAGCTTTACTACCCACTTAGCAATTCCCATGGCTCTAAATAAATGGAGGCTGATAGCTTGCTCTCCTTATTCTGTAAGAGCAACAGTGGGATTCTCTATCCAAAGCATGTGGAGTTAAGTATCTAGGTGTCTTGGTGCCTCGTGATGGCTAATGCTCTGTGTCAACTTGACTGATCAAAGTGCCCACAGATATTTTATTTGGCTGAACATCACTTCTGTGTGTGTGTGTGTGTGTGTGTGTGTGTGTGTGTGAATGATTCTGGGACCCAATTACAATGTGAGGAGGGTTTTCTCCCGTACCACCAATTCTTAGGCACCACCTGGGTGTCCTACAATTCAACTCAACTCTGACACTGTCTACCAGGAGATAGCATCAAATTCCACAAGTTAAGGGCTCAGCCAGCAGACTGTCCCCCACCTCAGATGCCAACCACAAGTCCAGGTTGTCACCTGTGCTTCTGATCAATTGATTAGCTATAAATCAGAGGTTCCCATGAGCCCCTCCTCAGGTTCAATTAATTAGTTAGGGCAGCTCACAGAACTCAGCAAAAACAGTTTACTTACATTTGTCAATTTATTATAAAAGGATATGGTAAAGGACCCAATGAGCACCCAGATGGGAGAGGCAGGTATATACGTGCAAAGGGCAGAGCTTCCATACCCTCTCCAGGTGCATCAATCTTTCAGCATCTCTACTTGTTCACCAACCTAGAATCTCTCAGAAGTCCTTCCAGTTAGGGTTGTACAGAGGCCTCTTTACAGAAGCATGATTGACTAAATCATTAGCCATTAGTAATTTATTCAACTTTCACCCCCTCTCCCCACCTCAGAAGTAGGGAGGTGGGACTAAAAGTTCCTATAATTATTTGGTTGGCTCAACTAGCAAGCAGCCCCCATCCTTAGGTGCTTTTCAAAAGTCACCCCATTAACACAGCAAAAGACACCTTAATCACTCTCTACAGCAGAAATTCCAAAGGTTTTAAGAGCTCTGTGGCAGAAACTGGGGAAAAAGACCAAATGTGTATTTCTTATGATATATCACAGGCAGTTTTTCTCAAACTGCACTAAGCATATTAATCACCTAGGAATCTCTCTAAAGGGCAGGTCCTGACACAGCAGCCCTGAGAGCGCCATTGGAGTCTACATTTTGAACAAATTCCCAGGTGATGCCAATTCTGCTGGTCTAAGAATGAAGCTTTGTGTCAAAAGGATCCAGGGGAAGTTTTACGGACTTCAAACATGGTGGCCTCTGAACTTGGGTGTCCCCGACCCAATAATTACCTCTGTTGAGTTCAACTAGCTTGGGTTCCAAAACTGTGACTCTTGATGTCTTTTAGGCAATAATTCCCAGGCACATAAACACCTCAGACCATAATTTTTCTACATTACTACCAACTTTTGAATAATCCTAAAATTACAAACAAAAAAAGGCAACCAGCCCTTCTCAAAGTCCTAAAAATACCCATTTTTAAGGACAGCACTATCTGTATTTGGGATCGAGCCATATTTAGGATATCCAAAATAAAATCTCATGGAAAGTATGTGCCCCAAGCCCCTGATTGCAGAGCTCTAGGGTGAACTAAGATTGACCTCATCTCAACTGTCAGGAGAGTTCTGATATGCATTAATTGTTCAACCCAGAGCTTTTGACATCATAATTCTCATTTACACCAGTCTCTCTTTTTTAGAAGAGAACTCAGCACTTGGAGAAATATTGGCTTCTTCAAGTCAAGACATTTAGAGACCAACTGGAAATGCTCAGAAAGAACTAAGGACAAGCACATTGCACCATTGACTTATGCTGTGAATTTGGAATAGTCTCAAGTCTTCTTGAAGTTAGGTTGTCTCTTCTGCAGAGTAGGGATATTTTCATAGATGTTGGATGAAGTTCACATAACATAATGGATATGCAAGTGCTTAGAAAAGCTAAAGTACTATGCACATGTAAGACCTTCCTTAGATTCACCCCAAACTTTGAATCTTTTATTCAATTTAATAGACATTCACTAAGTACCAACCGTGAGCCAGAAATCATTTACAAGGATGACTTCTCTAGCTTGCCAGGAAATACTGTCATAGCTGCTGAGCTTTGATCCTTAAGACACACATCGGTCTGAAGCCACATAGAAAAGGCTCCCTGTTTGGCAGCATGCCAGTGACTGCCTTGACCATGGTGACCACAGGGAGTGACCTCTTCTATGTGGTATGAGACTGTTGGATAGAGGCCAACCCTAGTTACAGCCTCTCCTCTAAGCCATGAAAGGTTATTATCATGTATGGGCTTTGTCAGAAGACTAATACGGGTCCCAATTCCACCATCATTGTTGCTCAGTTGCCTTGTTACTATAGAATGGCGGAATGACACTCTCTCTAAGCTTCAATTTCCTCATGTGTGATAGATGAATATTTCTATTTCCTGTACTTTCTATTATTAATACAATGAGGACCAGGATTCCAAAGAGACTATTCCCTAAGGACAGTTTCCTAAGATGATTTCCAAAGGAGTATATGGAACAACAGCCCAAAACACTATTTTTTTGGTACTCTTTCCTGAAACTGCTGCTATAATTAAACTGGCTTCAAAAAGGCATGGTTTCTGCTGTGAAGTCCTGGCCCAATGAGTAAGCCAAATCATATCTTTAATAATCTATTGTATAATTTGAGGATAGTTTTTAAAATATATATAGGCCAAGAATCTCAAATTGCAAGAGAGAGAGAAAAGAAAGAAAGAGGAAAAAACAAGCAAAATTCCACAAAGCACACACCTTGACTGTCCACTTACAGGGTACAGCTTGCCTTCTAAGGCACCCGACCTGAGTCCCATCCTACCTATAAGCAGAGACCATGAAGAGCTATCTTACCACTTTCAAAGTCTAAGTCCCAGAGGATAAAGTTGGGAGAGAGTCTGCAAGTCTCCCCACTCCAGTCTCTCCAGAATCTGCCTTCCAAGTTCTGGTTGTTCTAGTTAAAATCAGGCTCTTCCACTGATGATGTCCAACTTCTTCCAGAGATACCAAAACAAGCCTTGGAATATTGTAACTAAATAATATGACCCATCTTTTAAAGAGGATACTCTCCTTCCTCTAGTACCATATATATATGATCTATATATAGTATCAGGGGATCATTTAATTATAATCATGTAATTATACTCAGAAAATAGAAGCTCCTGATATTGTTCTTGGTGTTATGAGTTATATGTTTTAACTTCCAGGTTAAAATATTTATGGAGAGGATGTGAGTGGTAACAGGTGAGCCACACAGGGTTGCTTATCATGTTGGCACCTGCTCAGTATTCCCCCCTTGGCCATGAGGCAGCTTCTTGATGGCACCTACCTGAAGACAGTAAGAAACAAAGACCCATAACACTGTCACATCGTGTACTTTTCATTCAGCACAACTTAAGCCAAAAGAGACTCTGGATCCAATTACTAGTCAGAAGGAGCTCCCACAGAAGAAGTCACCATCCCGGGCTGCAGACTAGCCCTGGAGGCTGTATTTCTCATATATCAGACAGTAATACACAACTTATGATACCTCAGTTCAGAGGAAGACTATTAATTGCACAGTATAGGGATCCTCTGCAACTTGTAATGAGTTTTGTAACTGCAGTTTGTGGCAACGACCTTAAACTGAAGCGGGAAATATCAAAGTTGGGTCAATAGTATAGATTTCTCCCTTTTTAATATTGCCTTAATAATCACAAAGAGGGCTGTTCTATTCTGCTATCTTTTTGTTCCATTCCAGTTGGTGTTTCATGCTGACCTCAAATAATTCACGTAAAAGGAATAGCCGTAGGAGTACTGCTAACAGGTACAAGCAGTGATGTTCTCACGGGCTATTTCCAAAGGAGATGTACAGGTGTATGAAGAAATGGCGGCCTTTCATCTTTCTCAAGGAAAACAACCCAGTGTTTTTATCCTAAGTCAAATCAGCATAATTTTGTCTCCAAATGTTCTTGAAAATGCTGCGTAGCCACTCAGGAAAGAGAGCAAATGCCCCTTAGTTCCACTTTTGGAATGCAGGCTGTACGTGTAGGGTCCATTGCACGTTGGGCGGTCTGAACATGAGCAGCTTCAGTTGTGTTTTCCACTTAAATGGTTTAGCATAAACTAAAGTCTGGCAGGTTCCTGGGCTGAAACCTATAGCAGTGTTTGAGGTTAAGTGTCATACAGAAATCACCTACTAGCTTTTGACTAACTGTAACCAGGAAGTTGGAAGGAATTCCCAATCTATCTCATCTTTCCCAAAGCTGCTACGCCCACACCTTATGGCAGAACGCGGTTTGAGAGGACTGGGAACCCAAAGGACCATGGCCTCATTCTGTATCACATGCTTAATTACAAAGCTCTCATTTTGTTCTGCAGTCAGGAGAAGCAAAACATCATTTACGAGAGGTACTACCACAGAAGGTCAGCCCTGAGAAGTGATTGATGCGTTCCCGCAAGGGGCAGGCTCTCATTCCCAGCCTGGTGGTTGGTAAACACACTTGTCTGACTCCCCGCGGTGGAAGCACACAGCTTTCTGCAGGCAGTGAAGTGGCACAAGCCCGGAGCTGGGCTTGCCTGAGGCTGTGGGGAAGGCCAGCAGTGCGGCTGTGTGGCAGCTGCTGAGCAGAGGCCAAACCTCCAGGCAGGGCTATAGCCATTATGGCCCCATTATAGCAAACTCATCACTAGCTGTCGGGGGGTGAGTGCCCCCCAGAGGGACTGACATGTTCAACATACACACACACACACACACACACACACACACACCACACACACACAAACCAGGGGACCCCAGACAGGAGGTGCTAAAGCAGTGGAACCACCATGAAATCTCAGCCGTTTTCCAGACCCAAGGGATATAGTTGTGCACTGAAGGTTCTGATTATAGAAGGGCAGGGCATCCCCCTTGCACTTCCATTCTCAGAATCTGTAAAGTTCTCATCTCTGCAAATTTCTTGGCAAGATCAGGACCAGAAAAACTATAAAAAGAAGCAGCAGCTGCCTAAGGCCCCTCTCTCTCCTCCCTCCTGGGTCCCCAGCACTCGTAATACCAATGCAGCCACTATAGGCCACGTAACAGAAGGCGTACACAATCTCTTCAGTTATATCCCATATGTATTATATATTCTTTTGTGTCTAATCTCCAAACGTCCAGAAAGTTTCTCCATGAGATCTCCAGCACAACTGAACACCTCAACCCACAAAAGTTAAAAAAAACCAACAAGCTAACCCATAGGCCGCTGAAAATCTATACTAAGATCCTATTTTTAGAAGTGAAAAAGAGGGTACAGGGAGAAAGACTATTCCAAAGCTTGCTCTGGAATCTCACACTCTAAAAAATGTAACATGGAAGTTAGGTGAATGAACTGATTTGGCCTACCAATTCCCCACTGACTCCATCATGTCCAACATGATCTAAATCACTCAAGATCTATTAGACACAAGATAATCAAATTTGAATAAAAGACAGATTCTTCTTTCCCCCATGTCCACCCCATCAGGTTTCTTGGTTGCAAATAACAGAAATGGTTTGCTAGAAGAGTACTAGATAGTTTTCAGTCTCAACATTGTAAATGAAGAGCCACCTCATTAGGGCAGGAACGAGAATCAGAGGTAAGATCATAGTACAGGAATGGGACTGGTTGGGACACTACTGATGTTACCATTGGACACTATCAGCCACTGCTGAACCACAGCCATGATCACCAAACAAGGGCTCGTGTCATCCCCATAGCTGGAATCAGTTATCAAGAGCCCTAGTGCGGTGCATCAATGCTCCAAATTAAGGTCCTATAGGACTGTGCTATTGGCTAATTTAAGTCATACGCCCACGCCCCAGTGATGAGAGTGGGAAAAGACTATTTTCCAGACTTTTTATCCTCCTTAGTTAGAAGCAGGGCCTCTCATTGTATTCTGCCAGAGTAGGAGTGTTGAGATCCCTGACAGTCAAGACAAAAAGAAAACAGAGAAATGTCTACCAGAAGCTTTCACTATGAAGTAGGAGCTGGGAATGGAAACCAAATCATGTGTAGATGAATATAACTAAGACACTAACAGCATAGGACAAAATCCACGTGTAAGGTACTAGGGGGATCCTGACACCTAAGGAAGGAAAATGTTACTCTGGCTGAGGGCTAGGAGAAATTTCATGTTGAAATAATTTTCAGCTGAATATTTGAAGATAGATGGGGTTTCAAAAGATGCAAAAAGATATTCCAAGGGAGAAATACCCCCACAATGTTAGAAGTTCTTCTCAATGTAAAATGTAACTTTGTTAGGAAGAGGTTTGGATGAATGGACAGATGCTTTATATACACAGCTTGAGAGCTTCCGACAACCTAACTTTTCAATACATCAAGCAAGGGTTTTCCAAAACAGAGTAATTTCCCATGACCCTTAGGGAAGGGATATTCATCACCAGGTCAAAAGCAGAGCAGGAGAAGTTATGTCTCATCAGGTTCATCTTAACTTCATTCGCACCACATCACAAATAGGAAATTAACGTAGGGGAAACATCTAGCCTCTTTGCTGTGCCACACATCAGGCACTTGCTAAACACGAGGAGTCATGCCAGTTACAAACACAGAAGGAACCAAATGGAAAGATGTTGACTCCTGGCCAAGTCTGGTTTCTAGGAGCTTGAACAAGTTGAGAAACGGCAGACAATTAACTAGGTTGAAGTAATTATTCAATTTGACTAGGGCTGAAGAAGCTCTATTATAGAACTTCTGAGAGAGAGAAACTCTTCCCATAATATGCCAAAATACTTAACATGACCAGCACTGCTGGGATCTAACTGATTTGCTTTCATCACATTTTTTGTTCATAAACACTTTTTTTTGTTTTACTTATGAGAAAAGAAGTAAAAATTCAAGTTCTAGAACAGAAATTTTTCTTACATAGAAATATAAGAATCATAATGTCCTTGTCTAAAAGAAGGTGAACTAATGAGAACTATGAGGAGCAGTAGAAAGTACTAGAAAGCAAGGGCCACAGAAGACATGACTCCAGGGAGAGACCGGGACCTCCTTTAAATATCTGATAGATCACAACATAAAATTGGTAAAAACTGAAGTAATCCAGTAATGGGATTCGGCTATAAATATAAGGGATGGAACTGTTGAAGCAGAATTTGGAAAATGTTCCGTTGTAATGGGGATACTGTTGAAGTCCTCAAATTTCTAAGAAGAAATGACAAGATGGCTGCATGCTGTGATTTGTCTGAATCTCCTAAAGTAAACCTAAGACTGTTCACATAAATAATTTTGAAACAAAAAACTATTTGTGGACTAACTGAATGAATGATTCCTGTATAAAGATCAGATTTTAAGAAAGCAACATCTCGATGAGGAAGGTGATGATATGAAGAAAAATTGGCAGTCTTTCACTTGTCATTTGGATCTCTAATTCAGAATCCATTTCTCAATGTGCCGAAATACAGGCTGCATATCCCAGGAACAAACTGAACCTGCTTTGTTTCAAGTGGCTACTCCTCAGCAAATGTCCTCCTTTTCTCAGAACGGACGATTCTCCTGAGACACATCCTATCTCCCGCTATTGTGTGGGACTCTGAGGGGACACAATGACTGCTCTATGGCAGAGACCGCTAACAATGGTGATAATATTTACAAGTTTTTCATTTACTACCTAGAAAATTGCTAAAGTCTTCCTCTCCCAGGCACAGAAGCAGAGTTGCACAAAGCATACAAAGAAGCAATTTTAATATAAAGATAATTGAATAACTGGTTTTTATAATCTAAACTCCAATTTAATAGCTAGAGTAAATTTTCTTCATATTAGGACAGAGCAATAAAAACCAACCAGTGGTCAATATTATCTCAAGCCTCACTTCATTTCCCCTTTGTTCTATGAATTGTGACTGATCTGTATTCACTATGCTTTAAAAAATCACCATGTTGTGCAGAACAGGAACTATATGAAACTCCAAAGAAAGAGAAATTCTAAGAAAATATAACAATTTTTTTTCAAGCTTATCTTTCAGGGTTAGAACATTTGATTTTCTTGTTCTTTGTGTTCCATCTATATTCCAAATTTTCTACATTTCTTTTTATATTAGGAAATACCAATGTTTTAAAACATCATAAGCAGACTAAAACTATGCAAATAAAATTTAAATACAATAAACATTTGTAAAATTTTTGACAATTCACTAAAATGTTAACAGTGGCTATCTAGTGTCATTGCAGTTATAGGGATGAACATTTTCCTTTCTCTGGATTTCTGGAGTGTCTAAATTTCTATGAGTAAAGTGTTTCATAATATTTTCTTTGTGTACTGTCACAACATGTAATTAATTTGATACACATTTTCACAATGAAAGAATAAGTTTATCTAGGTTAGGAAGGGTCCCAGAAGGAAAAAGAAGATAGCCTCACAAAGGTTTTCCTGAAAAAGAGCCTAAGGAAGGGATTATTTAAAGAACTTTGGGCAGGGCTAAGGGAACTAACCAGGAATGGTGAGACATGTAGGATGGGCAACAGAAGAAAACTGAATGCTCATGATCCTGAAGGAGAAAGGGGAGGAAATGGTGTGTCCAAAGCTCAGGGTGAATTGAAACTACAGTAAGGACAATCTGACGTGAGCTGTGACTGGAAAACAAACACAGCCAGATGTGTGCTGGGGGCAGGACCCAGGTAATAAGACTCTGGCTTTCTATTGCCTTACCCTCCGGGGTTACCCGGCCTTGTCTCCCATTGCCTGAATCCCAACAGAGCAGAGAACCCGAAAGCCTATGAGATGTGCAAAGCAGTCAACTTTCTGGAGCCCAGACCAACACACAAAACAGTGGAAAATGGACCTGTGGCAGACAGAGGGACAGTGGGCCAGAAATAACTGGCATAGTCCTGTGTGTGTGCATCACCCCTCCTGAGGCCATCCATGTACTTTTCACTTCATTCTCTAAACACTGAACCAGTAATCTAAGTTATATTCTGGATTCTAGGCTCCTTCATCTCTGACCTGCCTGGTCCTGGCTATTTTCTGCTATTCAAAGAATGAACTGTAATATGACAGCCTACACCCAAGATAATGGCTTAGACCAGAATGGCAGCAGTGGTGTGGATAAGAAGTGACCCAATTCTGGATATATTTCCAAAGCAGAGTTAGCAGGACTTGCTGGTGGTTGGGTGAGGGCCGTCCAAGATGCCAACAAGCCTGTGGCCTGTACCGCCAAGATAGTTTTGGCACTAACAAAAGGAAGATTTGGAGCCAGGAGAGCCAAATTTGGGGAAAAAGATAAGAAACTTAGTCTTAAACATACTAAGTTTGAGATTTCTATTAAACACCTAAGTAGAAATATTGAATAGTTGGATATATATATAAAGATGGAATTCGGGGAGGAGGTTTGGGATTAAAGTATAAATTTGAGAATCTTTTTTGTAGATGGCTTGTGAAACCATGGAACTGAATGAGCTCATGAAGAAAATACATGAAGATAAAGTGATAAAAGGACCCAAGGGCTATGCCCTGTAGCACTCCAACATTAAGAAGTCAGGGAGATAAAAAGGAACCAATAAGGAAGAGTGACAGGGAGCAGCCTGTGAGCTGGAGGAAAGCTGGGCGTGCTTTACCTGGAAGCCATAATAGGAAAGGACTTATGCAGTATCCAGGGGGAAAGGTCACCAACTGTGTCAGAGGTTGCTGATACACCCAGTCGGGGGAGGACTAGGAAGTAATTCCTGGCTTTATCAAACAGGTGTTCTGGGTGATCTTGCCAAAACCATTTTTGCTGGAATGGTGGAGGAGAAAGCCTGATTTGGGTGGACTCAGAGAATAGGAAGAGAAAAATCTGGGATAGACAATTCTTTTAAGAGGATTTGCTTTTAAAGGAATAAAAAGAGATGGTTGTTGATATAGCAAACAGAGATCATGATACTTATGTTCATTTGTTTCAAAGATAAGAATAATAGTGGATGTTTATATGCTGATATAAAATACCCCATTCTCTAAAGCGAGGTATTCCTCAGGGTATCAAAATACCTGACAGCAATTTCAGGCAAAAACAAACAAACAAAATTCATGTACCCATACCTATCTATGAATACCCTTAAGATTTTGAGAGTTGGTTTCTAAGGAGCTGATTTTAAACTGTAACATCTCCAAATTAGACAACCTTTGAAAGTTGAGAGATAAGTAACATCTCTGATGTCTTACAGCATCAACTGATACTGTCCAGCACTGACACTTCCTGGTAATTGAAGAACCTATAATTGACTTAGTTGTGCCGCCTCCATAATCTTTTTCTGAATGTGAGGGGCTCCTAGAGTAGAGGAAGCTGTGAAGAGACACGGCAGCCGAACGTGGCTTCCAGACGCTTCCTACTTAAATGTCAAGTTGACTGCATTTTGACGTTTTTGATTGAATCACTTTTATGCTTCCCAGTTCCCCCTCCAGTTTTTTCTTTATGCAATGGGAAAAAGAGTAAATGTGCAAGTCGTGGGCAATATTGATTTTTTTCTATCACCATCTTGGGGATTGAGGAAAAAAATCTTCCGTTCATCAACCACAGAGTCCCACCTCCCTTTTTGGACTGACTCTCCTCTCTCTCCGTAAGTCTTTTCCATTCCTATATAGCTACATTTCCCGGCAAAGCACAAACCAAAGCAGGGGTGAAACTGCAAGGAAGACATGGAGCTCAGTTTGGACAGTGATTAAACTCAGATGTAATAACCGAGGAACCATGTAAGCCACAGGCACGGAGACGAGGAGTTGATTAGTATGGTCCCAGGGTTAACAACGTGGGAAAATGAGAAAAATGATTAACAACAAGAAAGCATTGAACAGTGCCGTTCCCTGCTGGGTCCTGGAGGCCAAGCAGCTCAGGCATCTTCCCGGATTCCACTCTGCTCCGCTCCCTGCGTTCAGTCTGCCTCTAACCGCTGACAACCTCTGACTGTTCTTGAAACACTTTTCTTGCATATTTCTTCAGTCTAAGGCAAGCTCAGGACCTCCAAGCCTTGGAGCTGACTGTCTGTCTTAGCCTGTGGCTGCCTCTCCTCCCAGACGGTGTCCACCGAAGAAGTTTCCACTCCGCAGGAATGTATAATTTACTCTCTTTCCAAGCAGTTCCAAAATAAAATTCAGAGTCTTGCCCTTAAGCTTTGGGATTCCCGAAAGGTAATTTATTACCTGTCTTGTCACCAAGTTCCCCTTCCCAACCCCAAGAGTCCATGCCCTCTCCCCTAACCCATCCTCGATGCTCCCTCCCCTCCTCGGAGGCCCCCCATCTCAGAGCTCACTGACTTTACCCGTACTGTGCATTGTGTTCTTAGAGAGAAAGCACTTTCTCAATCCCACTTTATATGATTACGTGATAGCCTTTTAATAACCCCATAAATAATCCACACACTGAGGAGACAGCAAGTACTTCAGAAAAAAAAAATTCCCATGGTTTATCACTATAGCAAATTAATGGGTGGCACACATTAAACATGACTTACCCAGGTTGGAGTGTGTGTCTGTAAACCTTAGTTCCTCAGCATGCTGGGATAAGGGGTGTAATCTTTAGCAAAGAACTTCAATCCCCTCTGCATAACAACAAAATCACCCTTGTTTTGGCTGAGTGAGAAAATTCATACAGCAAATGTCCAGAGAAGAATGAGCTGATGTGCTTAGTATGGGCTGTTTTGTCAAACACTCACTTCTTTGTCTGCATTTACAGCAACTTTACAATGTGGCGTAGAAGACCCTCCCAGTCTATCTGTTATCTTTCCAGCCTCCTGCATCAAAGATCCTCCACATGTTTCCTACACTCAAACCAGGTCCCCAGGTTCTATCATCCTTCTTCTAAATTGGTCACAGTCCTCTGCATCTTGTTTTCCCTTAGACTCCTTTGTCACTTACTAAACACCGATGTTACCTTCAAGGTTCAATGCAAATGTCATTTCTTCAGTGATACCTTCCTGACGCATGTCTCCTAGCACAAGACCAAGTACCCCAAACAGGCATTCAGGGTAGTCTTGCTGATTGAATGATTGTATTTTATAATCTGTTTGACTGACTTTCTTTCTAGACCTCCTAGCTGTAAAGATTTCTTTGGAATTCATTCAAAATCATCCCCCCAAATCAAAGTTCCAAACTTTATATGCTATAAAACATATAGCAACAGAATAGTGTTTTGTGTAGGTGTTAGGGACTGCTCAGTATCATCACTGTGTACACTGAGCTGGGCATTGGAACAAAAATTCAAATATTAACTTGTCCTCTGATCTTACTATGCAGGTATATTTCAAATTGTGCCATAGCTATATTTCTATATTTCTACAACATATGTATTTCTGTATTTCTAAATCATGTTTCAAATGCACTGCTCTTGGCTCCTGCTAGCTTAAGTAAGTCAAAGAAAAACCCATTTATAAAATAAAATATTTCTAATATGAACATTTATCCTCAAATGTATCTAGTTTGTAAATTTAAATTTTGGCAAACCTAGCTTCCTCAAATCAGGATCCACCATCATTGTCGCTCATCATTCAGAACAGAAATCTAAGTGTGCAGATTTACCAAAGGTAAGAAAATAGGATAATTTCTAAGAAGGTGTAGAACTGGGCAAGATGTCCCTAGGTATTCACATTCCTCCCTTAGAAACAAGAAAAAGCAAAAACAGAAAGTACCATTAAAGTATTAAAATACTCTCCTATTCCTTATTGCATTTAATCTCTAAAAAATCACTAAGCAAGGAAATAATTTTTGTAACTATTTCACAGATGGAGAAAGTGGAGCGCAGAGAGAGCATAACAAAGAATTGCAGGTTATACTGTATCAAAGCTAAGATTAAGTCAGGCCCAGGGACTTCCAATCTTGTGTTCTTTGGAGCTCTTTTCTAGAGAAGTTAGCCAGCTCCAACCCTTATAGCTACAACTTTTACAATTTGAGTTGATTTCTAAAATCTCCATCACAATGAGCTTGAGTGAGCAGTTTAATCTATTAGAGAGAAAGGTTTACTCAGGGAACCTGGTAAGAATAACATTTTTGTAAGCCATTGTAAATAGGAAGGCTTCATTTAAAAAAACCCAAAACATGTAATATGTGAAACGGGATATTACTCACAATCATCAATATAAAAGAACTCATATATGCCAGAAATGGTACCCTTATTTCAACCTTCATGACAACCATCATGATATGTAATATTCATATTTTATAGATGAGAAATTGAGGCTGAGAGAAGTTATTAAATTATCCAGGTTGACACAAAAAATTCACCAGTGTCATCTCCCTCATGGCTTTATGTCTAGGATAGTGAATGTTCTTGATGAATAGTTTTGAATGAATGAAGGGCTGAATGAATGAATGAGTGAAGTGGTAAAGCCAGGGTTTCATTCAGGTATGTCTGCTTCTAAAGGTCATACTTTTTTTTTCCCTGCAGTACACTCTTCCCTTCCTAACCAAATGTATGGGTGGCTTCTTTAAAAGAGTGAGTGTCGCATATGAATTTTCAGAACATGATCCCCTATGTAAAATGAGGGAAGCCTGGATTGTAAAATGCATTCCAGACTGGTGGCATTAAGACCTGCCAGGTCTGAGTTCCGCTCCCACTTTAGTTACTCAGTTGCCTTGTCTGGATGTGGCTGCAACTCTAGGCTGATCCATTAGCCTTCAGCCCCCTCCTCTCCTTCAGCACAACCAACCCCAACATCCCTCTCCCTGGAGTCTTTTTCTAACTCTCCAGGGCTCTACTTAACTTTCACATTAATGCACATACGTATGCCCTGTCTACAGGAGTTTGAGTAGTGCACACGGACAGCTTCAACAGGACTGTTCTTTCCAGTAAGAAGAGATGGCCAGTGACAGGTGCATGCAACGCATTCTATGACAGGAACGACTTAAAGGTATTTACTTGTCATAAAGGGAACAAAGATGGGAATGAAAAGCCATTGCCAAATGATGGAAATTAGGAGGTAAGCCATTGCCAAAAAAGAAAATTAGGAGGTAAGATAAAAGAGTATCCTTTCTAAATGCAAGGGACTGCCTTCTATATCCCAAGGTTCCTGGCTACAGTCAAATTCTAAGAAAGCAAGTAAGAAAAAGCTCACAAACTAAGAGAAAACAGAGAGAGGGGAGGCAGACCACGGCAACACACCTCCACTGACCCCCGTGGGGACAGTCCCTCTGCAAGCCTGCCCAGCTGGTAACCCTGCTTCCTTCCCATTTTCACCAAGGCTCTTCAACTCTATTATTGTAAAGTACAATGATTCCCTGGACTCTCTGATGCTATCTCTTAACCCACATGTTGTCAGAAAATAAAGAACCCAATGTGTTAGGAAGGCTCACACAAGGGTGCATGATCACAATGGATGGGAAGAGGCAAATGGGAACACAGCACAAAGCTAAAGAAGTAAGAAGAGAGCTGTTCTTACAGAATGCCAGCTCAATAGGAATAAAACACCAGAGGCAGCAGGTCAGGAGGAGATAAATTCATAGCACAAGGTCGCATCTCCTAAACCTACCCCATTGCCATTGTGAATTGGGTCTTCTCCAGAAAGGAGAAGGCAGCAATGCAATCTGGTGTTTGTACAGAATGCACAACAGCAGAGAAACGGGGCGATGCACAGCAGAACATCTGCTCAGAGACGCCATCTGAGAAACAGCGAGCACTTACAGGCTGCCTATATCTGTGCACAGCTCTGCATTCCAGGAGCCTTGGACTGCAGGAGAGGGGAACCAGAGAGAGGGGCAGGGAAAGAAGGGACTCAAACTACACGAAGTCAGACACTAAATGGTTCAGATAACGTGGAAGGAGATGTCGAGAATGAAGACGCAGAGGGGAGAGAGGGAGAAGCATTTCTGGACACATAGTTCTGGTCACCTTTCAGCACAAACGTTGAATCTGGGTCTGCAGCATCTTGTGCTCTATGGAACAACTATGAGGAGCACAAAGACCCACACTGTACTGTTAAATCATTCGATCACTTGCCCAAAGTCACAGACTGTAAGCAGAAGCGAAGGCAAGCCCAGATCTCTCTGGCTCCTCTATGCAGCACTTGAGCTCATGGCAGCGTTCACAGGGGCACTTCCTCTCTCATCCCTGAAAGTTCTCTCCTGTTAGCCTCTTGCTTCCCCCTCTGGGCTGTCCTCCCACTCCTCTGTCCAGTTCTCCTCAGCATCCTTCTCCAGTTCCTGTTTATCCTTTACAGATACCCTATGCCTCCATTCTGCCCCCATGAATATCAGCCAGAGAGAATACTCTGTCTCGATGATGCACCTCATCCACTTCTGCTTAGACCTCTCTGCTGGGAACTCCTGAACTTCTGCCCTGAATTGATCCCTCTCCCCAGCCCGAGAGATCTATATAACCAACACCATTTTTACTTCCTCACAGTAAATATCACCACAATCACAATTTCCCAGACTGTGACTGGCTGGTCTACATTTCCAGAGGCCACCTCCTACCATTTCACCCCAAGCTGCCCAGGATGCACCTTTGGGACCCCAAACTTCCCAAAGCATAATACTGTGATAGTTCTCATCACCGAATGGATTAGTTAGGTGTTTACTACTCTCCCCAGTACTTTGAGCTGTTCAAGGATTAGAAATGTCTCATTCATACGGATCTACTATAAGGTAGGCAGTTCATGTTTCTTGAATGCATAGCGCAGAGCTTAGTCTAGTGAGTGGCATGGTGATCACACATCACACAAGCCAGAAGGTCTCCTAAGCACTTCCTTTTCTCTCACTCTCAAGTTCGAACAGCCAAGCTGCATATTTACTTACCTCCTACATAACTTTTGTACATTTTGTATATCTCCATTTTTAACTGGTCTCTCTCCTATCTACCCACCACTTCTACTGCCCCTTGTTCTGTTTCAACCCTAGAAGATTCAGAGGCAGTTAGTGAGTGGAGAAAGTGAATTAAAAAATCCTAATTGTTCAGTACAGAAAGCCAACCAAACCTCTCTTTCTACACAAGCTAACAGCCCAAAAAAGTCCCAAAGGAGAGAAAAGTACCATTAACTTTAAGTGAGGATGTAGTTTTGATTACTAATGTGACTGGGCATCCTAGTTACTAAACTAAGATAAGACTATTTGGAGGACTAGACTGATCATAGAACTTTAGATCCTGAAGAGTGACTAGAGAAGTTGTAGAACTTGCCTTATATCTTATCTAAAGAGAAGGGAAAGAACTACCCCCAACAATGGATTTGAAGGGACAGAGGAAAACTGAAGTCGCTATATTGCTGTTCTCTGCATATTCTGCTGACTCAGCAGAACATTTCCCTAATTTGTATGAACCTATCTCAGAAGTTAGTTGAGCTGCAGTTAAGTAGTTAACATAATTCCATGGTTTACAGGCATTTAATTAAAATAATTTTTATTTTGACTTGGCAGCTTTCCAATTATGAAGCTCACATTTCTCCTGCCCCAGGTCTCCAAAAACTTGAGGGTCCTTGTAAAGCTAATGGGCCTGAGGCACTGTGCCTGCAGAGTCTAGACAATAAAGCAGCAGTGACGCATTGCACTCACTCAGCCAAAGTGCACTCTTGAAAATGTAAATCTGACCATGTGATTTCTCTAGCTAAAATCTTTCCATTAATCCAAGGCACTTACAGGATAAAGTCCAGATTCCTAAATGGGCAAAGCACGACCTTCACTGCCTGGCCCTATTCCCTCTCCGGCTTCGTCTGTGGCCATCATATCCCACCAGTGTGGGAATTTATGCAAATGCAAATAAGGAACTTTCCTCCTAGACAGCTCTGATGTTTTTACATTATCTGGAATGCCCCTTCCTGTCTCATGGACTAAGTCCAAGTCTTTACCATTTTAAAGACCTTTTGGGAATATTGCTGACTCTGAAAATTTCTCAAGCCTCTTCCCTACCCTTGGTCACACTTTATCTGCTATTCATTCCCCTAGGATTGCTTTTATAACATTCTCCTGCCTAAATATCTGTTACATGTCTGCCTTAGCACCTTGCTGGGAGCTTCTTGAAGCCAAGGTCAAATTTCATCTAAGCTTGTTTCGCAAGCTTTAAACCTGAAACTTGACACATATTAGGCATTAAATAAATATTGTTGAATATATAAGAGAATGTAGTTGCCTATAGGACCAATGTAAATCACATGATTTTTGCTGTGATGTAAAGAAAGTTGAGGGCAAATTAGGTGAAGAGACTTTAAGAGAAAAGCAACTTCAAGTATGTGATTATATTAATGACTTAAACCCCACAGAATGTGAGAAAGACATAGAAAATTATAGAAAAGCAAATATCAGTCCAGGTTAAAGAGGAGGAAAGTTAATTCTGGAATCTAGAGCTATTTTGCCTTGATATCAACCCTTGGAAAGATTCCAGTAAATATTACTAAATCAACTATGTGTAACTCAATGGAATTTATAGAGGAAATAATAATTACTGGGAGCCAGCATTTCTCCCCTAAAAGATTCATGCCTAAAATCACTATTTATTTTTATTTTCTTGAAGTTATTAATCTGATCATTAAGGACAATGAGATAGGTATAAATAAAAATTTGTCAAAACACTTATTTGGATCACCACAATTTTGTTTTAAACAAGAAATAGAAACACTGAAATATGATGAATTCAAGTACTGTTACATAAAGAAACTCTCCTCCCTCCATCCATACCACAGATTTACCTCCAAGGTACAAGAAACAGCATTCTACCCCTGGGTGAGAAGAGAGGGATACTCTCTGTGATGTGCTCGCATTAAAGCTACTCAAAGCTAAGCGTAGAACAGGAACACTGAGAAATCCTTGATCACCATTTCCTACCCAAAGCACAAGGGAAAGCAGCCGGGCACTACAGGACTTTGAACTGAAGCCTACCTCATGACAGAACTACCTCAGTAACAACGGCTACAATGTCAAAATATTTACCAAATTGATTCAGTCGTCCACATCAGTGGCCCAGCAGAAGGATATGTGCCCATTTCCTTTTTTAAATAATACTTTGATCTCTTATATTTTTCAACATACTATCTCTGATATTTAATCAAAAATTAGGAGACAAAAAAAGCAACCAAAAGAACTCATTGTCAAGGGATAAAGTTGTCAATATAACCAGACATAGAGATGACTTGAATTATCAAACAGGGACATAAAATACAGCCACAATATTTTAAAGGATCTAGAGCAGGGGTCAGCGAACTGTGGCCTACAGGACATATTCAGCTTTCCATTTGTTTAGTCATTCATTTATGATTACTTATGGCTACCTTGGCCCTATAGTCTTAGAAATTGAGTAGTTATGAGATCATAAAGTCTATAAAGCCTGAAATATTTGGTATCTGGACTTGCACAAAAAGAAAGCTTGGTGACTTCTGGTCTAATGGAAAAGGTTGACAATGTATATAAACAAATACAGAATTTCAGCAGAGAGGTAGAACTGATGTGTCAGATGGGAATACTACAAATAAAAATTATATCAAAGATAAAGAATTCCTTCAGTGGGCTCACCAGTAGCAGCATAGGATCACAGAGTAAGCTTGAAAATACGTCAAAACCAATAGAAATTATACAAATTGAAACACAGAGATAAAAAAGGGAGGGAAAAAAAAGAACAAAAAAATCCAAGACCGGTGGGACATTATCCAGTGGTGAATGGAAATGCAATTAAAGTCCCAGAAGACAGAACACAGAAAATACCTGAAGTGGAAATGAAAAGGAATTTACCAAGCAGTCACATAGACCTGTGTTTGGCTAAGTGACCATGCCATATAAGCTGGACTATCAGGATGACATAACTTGGTCAGAAGACTTTTGCAGTATAAAACAGAGATCTGACTTTCATCCTGTCCTTTGTACATTTTTGCTGATGATTTGTGTAAAAACATAGGTCTACTAATCAATTTTTTGGATGACACTGATCTAAGTAAAAGAATCAGTGAGTGAAAGAATCAGAATCGATAGCATCTAGGTAGGTTTGCTGGTGAAATGGGCCAACTATAGATACAACCACAAATCACAAACCTACAAAAACAGAGGATGGAAGAGGCTTGCCTTAATTGCATTACATATCCATGACATAATGGGCTTACATGAAATCGAGTCCAATACAAACAAATATCTATGTTTGATGTGACTCCCAAATAAATGGATATATTATGTATTACTGGGTAAGTGGTATCAACAAGGGTACAGAATTTAAGGCACCAAAATAAGAACCCCCATTCTAGTCTTCAACTAGCCTATTAAAAAAATTTGGTGGACCATGTGATCAGCATGCTCTTTACAGCCTGTCAGATAACCCAACAGAAATGTTAAGTTGGCAATTAATTACATTGCTTGTATCTAAAGGAAAGGTCTGAGCTAGAGATAATTTGGGGTGTTTTCATTGCACGGGTCACTACTGCCCAATAAATGTTCAATTAGTTTTACTAATATATTTTACTTAATCTAATGTATTTAAAATATTATTTTAACATGTAATCAATAAAAAATGTGAGATAACTACTTGCCACTGTGTTTGTGATGTCTCAGAAATCCGTTGTGTGTTTTACTCTTTTAGCGTGGCTTAATTCAGACACCCACATTCTAAATGCTCCAGAGCCACCCATGGCTAGCGGTTTCCACGCTGGACAATGCAGGCAAAGGTCATCACTGAATTCTTTAAAATAGATAAATATAAATAAATATAGAAAAGAAAACAAACTTAAGATTAAATGTTAAGAAGTCCCAACAAAAGAAACTAAGACACAACCAAAAGAGAAGGAGAATCTAAGTGTATTGTGATGACAGCCAAGAGAAGAGAGTGAAGATGTGTATATTTAACAGTTAATGTTAAATTCTAATGATGGTTCAGGACCGAAAAAAATATCTGTTAACTTTAGTGATGTAAAAGAACTAGGTCCCAATATGACAGTGGACTGAAAAGTGACTGCTTGAACTCCACTCTTTTCAGAATGAGGAGCAATGTGCTCAGATATTGTGGTTCTCTGCCGGTCTACCGAGGGCTTTGGATCTTGGCTGGAAAATCCACTACAGGAAAAGAACACCTGGCAGGCTTCTGGGTGCCACCTCAGGAGACTCCGGTGCAAAGCACAGAAATGAAACAGCTGCTGCTGTCTCCCTTCTATGCACATCCAATTCCTTTGTAGTGGATTCCGTCTGAAGATGTAAGCTTTCTTCCTATTCTTCAGTCACAATCTGGGATAAAAATTATTCAATGCATAAAATAAAACATTTCATCCTTGAAAAAGACGCCCTGAACACATTTGGGCAAGAACGGGATGAGGGAGCATCTTCGTGCATGGAGCTCAGGTAGTGATAGTGACTCTTCAGAACTAACAGGTGAGCAACAGGTGAATGGATGACCATGTAGTGGTCACAAGGGAAGGAAGCCCTGTGTATATATGACCTGGTCTCAGCTCCGTTCAGGAACATCTTCTCTCAGTTAAGATGAATGCTAAGCCCCACCTATAAGGGGCTATTAAATAAATCATCTCTGCATGTTCTGCCAGTCACAGCAAGGACACACCTAGGACCCCAATGTCCTCACTTAGGGACCTGTCTCCAAGAAGCTTTATCATTGCTATCTGTAGAGCTGCCTCCATTGGCCAGAGGCCCCAACACTACCACCATCACAAGTAAGCACGACCCCTGGAAAAGAGGTAACAGAAGAGGACGAGATTTTCAGAGATAAGATGTCTCAGGCCCAGACGCAGTCTCAGTCCTGAAGCATTAGACTGAATGAAATTTCAAGTTCAGACCAATGGTTCAAATAAAGAACATAGAGAGATTCTATTATTTGGCCTATTTGCCTTCAGCTGACACATGGCAAATCTGTGCTTGTTCTTTGACTTATACATCATGGTGTAAGGGAAAGAGAGGCATGAGTTCTAGCTCTGTGCAATTTTGGGCAAAACCAGCCCCCTTCCTGGGCCTCAGTCATCTCATTCTTTCTAGTTCTGACACAATGTGATCCCACCTCCATCGGTTCAATGTTCTCAGGTTTCCCCACTAGCCCTAGCATTTCTGTTTTCTTCTGCCAGCTCACACAGAGGATTCATGATGACTGCCGTTGCCATAGGAATGATTCATCTATCATAAAGGTGGCTGCATGAGATCACAAATACTCCAAGGAGAGCTAGAAGGGGGGGAAGTGATATTCAGAATCAAGAGATAGATCGGCACTGAAAGTGGATGACAGCTTAATGAGAGGGGGAGATAAAGCTCGAGCATTTTCTGTAACTCTCAGGTGTGTGCACACTTCTCCGAGAAGCATAAGAGCAGATCCAACATCAAATACGTCTCCCGTGATCCCTCCCATGCCCATTCAAGACAGTTCCTCCACAAACAGCACGTAAGCCAGCCTTAAGAGAGACCCTCCTCAACAGCGGTTAATGACAGTGGAGGTCACAATGGCTTGGCGTGATCCTGGACACCACGCCCTGAGCATCCACTGCTGGCTGCTTGTTTATAACTTACTTGTGACTTACAGGAAAAGGCTGGCGACAATTTTGAAAAGATTTCTTTTTCTATGTAGATTGTTTGGTACTTGACCTCACGATTTTTATTCTTGAGGTGGGTCATTTTTTATTATAATATAATCCGACTGCTAATACTTCAGTGGTCATTTTCTTCTTTTCTCTCCCTAGTAGGATTTAACAGACTAACCCTAACCCCAACCTCAGACTGAATACTGAAACTCAGCTGTGTACTGAACCCTCTGTCAATCCTGATCATGGACTGAGCAGCCCTCCATTCTGGCCATAGCAGGTCCCTCTCCCAACCCTAGCCACTGACAGACCCTAACTCAGGCCGCAGCCAGCCAGAGAATGACCATTATTAACAAGAGAGTATGTTGTCTCACAATGACGCAGAAAGGAGCAGAGGAGAGGAGAGATGGGCAGTCAGTGCAGGCCAGTCCCACATGGGGCCACAACTCATCCTGCATATCTGTCTAAGGATGGGTCAGAGGCATTTTTATTATGAAATATGATACATTCATTTTACAGTTGCCTAGCAACAGGATGACAATCAGCAAGATGCAATTCAAGCATTCATCTGCTTTGTTATGAAGGAGCTGGGAGCAGTGGCGGGCCTGAGGACATCCCAGCAGGAGGCAGGACTGACAGTGTGGTTTGAGGATGAGGAAACCAAGCCTGCAGAAGGAGGAGCCTCAGAGTCTGCCTTTCTTCCTTCAGACTCCTGGAAGCAGGGATTTGTTCTGCTGCTGGCTTCCCGCTTCTGCATTAATTACTAGCGTCATGCCAAATCATGTGGCATGTTCTTGAATCACACACAGAGCTTGCTCCGTGCACAAAACATTGGCAGTGGAAAACAAATCAGGATAGGAACAATAAACCTTCTTAGGCTACTGCCCTAGCATGCTGGTGGGGTTTTGGACATGCTGTAATCACTAAAGTCGGGTAGTTAGGCCACTGAGACAGTTTCCTGTGGCTCATTCCCACTCTTTTTAGCACCTGCAAATTTATTACATAAGATATTATTTTGTACTCAATTTAATTAGTTAGAACCATTTGTAGTCATTCAAAATACACTCCATGTTGATTAAAATAATTAGTGTAGGGCTACTAAATATTTACCTAAGATATGAATCCGGGGGGAATTTGATAAATTTAATTAGCAAGAACGAATTATTGTTATGATAGGAGTTAGGGTTTAATAAATATAATTACAGAGTACAAATGACGGTTTCTTAATTAATAGATACTAGTTGCAAACACAAGAGCCATTATCATATTTTCATGCAGGACATGCTACTCAGCACACCTTCCAGATGTCAACTGGAACAGCAATGGCGACTTACAATAAGAGGAGCTAACACTTACATGCTTCTGCCGTCAGGCACCGTTCTAAGTACGGTTAGCGTATGAACTCATTTAACCCTTACAACAATTCCTATATTGTACATGTACAGAAACTGAAGCACAGAAAGGTCAAGTGCCTTGCTAAGATTACACAGCTAGGAAATGGCAGAGCTGGCATTTGATCCCCTACAGTTTAGCTCAAGAGTCCATGCTCTTGACTACTATCTATAGTTCCTAAAACAAACAAACAACAAAAACAAAAATAGAAATGTGAATGTTCAAATGATCAGCAACTAAAATCCTCAACTCCACATTTGTTGTTGAAGTGTAACAGACTTCTGATATTTTCAGATACCATTTTCACCATTTTGGAGACTCTAAAGAGACCCTGAAGGCATCTGGCCTTCGGTCATTTATACAATTGCTGAGGCTGGGATGTGGGAAGGCAGGGTGCTGCAACTGACAAGCAGTGAGTGAGCCCAGCCGAATGCCCAAGGCTGCATTCCAGTAGTCTGCTGGGGTGCTTCCCGGGCTGGCCTGTTCTGCACAGGCCTTCTGTCGGGGAATCTTTCACCATCCAAGTGTTTGCAAGTTTCGGCAGTCAAGAAGGTATCAAGGGTCAACTATGTAATAACTTTGGGCAAAGTATAATTTGTCTCCAACCAATCCTGGGCACACTCCTCATTCAGTTTAGAACACTTAAGGCCAAAGGCCCTCACGCAGTAATCAGAATGGCCCGAATTACTGCCTGTCTGACCACAGACACAGCAGGTTCCATGTGATCAGACCCTGACCTCTCACACTCCCCATTAAGAAGAGCCCATCCTCAAGAGGGTCTGTTTCATTTCCAGGATGACCTTAACATAGGGATTTGGTGGTGGTCCTGAGTCCTGATATTGAATTCATATGAATATGCCGACATACATCCTCCTTGGTACCAGGAATATCGAGAAGAACAATGGCTCCTACCTGGGGACAATTACCTAAGGTAAGGCCTGTCGATAAGCCTGCTACAGCACTTGAGAAATATTCAGCATTAGTTGCATATTTTCCTATATTTGAAATAAAGGAAAAAGTGAAGACTTTTGCAGGCAATGTTCAGGATGCCATTAGAGTTGGTGTTTCAGGACGCTCCGTGGAAAAGCCTAACTTCTGCTTGTCCACACTTCGGGCTGGGGGAGCCGTGAGTGGGGCAAGTAAGTAATTACTGGTTCAGATTGCAAATGAGAATCCCTGCAGAAGGAAACATGGAGCAGGGTTCCCTCCAAGACAAATGCTCTGTGTGACTGAAACCCACAGCTTGGGCCCACCTCTCACTCAGTGCTTCACAAGTGTTTCAAGGCACCCCTTGATTTGGTCCACAAAGTTAGTTCTTGCTTTGTTCTTGAGGCCTGGGAACTGAGGCAGCTCACACACCCCGTGGCCCCCCAGGGACAGCCTGGTTTGCAGAGATCTGTTTTCTAAAGTAGATAATTTGACAGCCAAGTGCATAGACAGGAAGCTAACCACGTTTGCTGCCGGGAGTCATCAGCTGCAACCAAATTTTAACCACCAAATACAATCCCAAGATCTATAAAAGTTGGTCATTTTGCAAATGGTGAAGTCAAGGATTTCAGTAAAATCAGCTTCCTCCTTTCCCAGATGAATTGAGATGCAGAGTTAGGAAGTGAACTGTGAGCTTCACACTAGCAGAGGCAGGCCTAGAACTCAGGTCTCCTGACTGCCACTTCAGTGTTCCCGCCATTGAATGCAAAGTGATGTGGGACATCCTTCTAAGGACACATGTTCTGTAGGCCTCCCTAACTCACACTTTGAAATTCACACAATGTTTTGAATACACAGTCTATCTTCTTCCAAAATGACTGGATTATTCATATTTCCGACATGAAGCAAGAACATGAGACTCAACCAAATTTTCCTCAAGCTATTTTTTTAGGAAGAAGAGTTTGTTTGGCTCCTGGAGTAGGCACTTTTCCCCAGATCCCAGCTCATATCCCTGCCCAGTGTCCTTCACACCATGAGTTCTTTAATTTGTGCCTTGGGAAGTGCCCGGGCTTCATTCCTGGGGTAAACGGATAATCATCATCAAGAATGGGAAAAGATGGCATTAAGCAGAGGGTGCAAAACCCAGATTATCCGAGGCCCAAGTCTTTCTACTCAAAGCGGAGTTCTGGAAGGTCTGGGTTGGTGCCAGAGAGCATAGCAAACCTAGGATCAACTCCCTTGGGTTCAGCTTTGTATAGAAGAAATGGCATTTCTCCCTCCAGTCAATCCTGAAACATAGTTTAATCTAAGGGGAGCAACATGGGAGGGAAAAAAAAAACCAATAAATAGTGAAAACAGGAAGCAGGAAAAGACAGGCCTGGATGTGCAATTCTTTTTGTGCCTATTAAATGAACTCTGGTGGGGATGAGGAGAGAGAATTATCCTATTTATATATTGAAAGGAATTTTAAATATGCATAGGCAGGGAGAGAGTATCCGCAGAGATTGAAATGCAAAACACAGAGTGGTCTGTGCATCTCCCTTCTCTCTCCCAATACCATGAGTGAATTCCTTGCACCAATTTCTGGAAAGTTCCTTCTAAAACTCAGAGCCATCCTTCTACTTACTCAGCATTTCTGTCTTAGAAACGCAATTCTATTTTTACAAAGAAATGGGCTTTCACTTGAGAAACACCTTGCAAATCTATTCACACATGAACACAGCTCACACTTCTACACTGATGCGCACACATTTCCAACCAACCCATACACACACACACACACACACACACACACACACACATCTACCACAACCTGTATTTCTGCATCATGATCTCCTTGCCACTTGGCACTGGGGTTTTGGATAGTGTGGGTTCATAACACACGTAAGGGAAGATCATCTCATGCTATTAAGCAGGGAAACATGGGAGCATGGATTACATACTATGGGAAATCTGTCATTGTTCAAGTGATCACAATCACTTTGAGAACATGATGTAAAAGACAGAAAACTGATCAAATTTCCTCCTGAATATATTTTATCCACATTTAAAAAGCAATCCTTAGATACACGGAAACTTCTGCTTCTTTACCAAATTCTCCCCACTTGCAATTCCCACCAGACACATCACCTCCTCTGAAATAGGAGTTACTGTCCTCAGTGGCTCCAGAGTGGCAAATAAATCCCAGAGTAGCTGCTACTTTCTCCTCTACAGCAGACCAGCACAGCCTAAATCCCAAACCAAAGTCCAGAAAGAAAGAGGAATTGCCAAATAAACACAAGACCCTTGAAAATCATGTTACTTTTTCCCGGCCCGCAGTCTCTCCCTTCTCCCCTGTATCTCACAGGTCCACACCAAGTTCTTTCCCCTCTTAACCAGGCCTGTTGCTTTATTGGATTTGGTCACTGACATGGGGGTCACTTTGGGAAAGTGACCACTCTCTGGTTATTTACAGGACAGAGTACTTTAAAGATTATGAAGTTTGCTAATGGAAAGTTGAGACTTTCAGATGATTGTAATATGTTTCCATTTAAGAATGAAAATGCAGAGCACAAAGGGGAGAGGAGGAGGGATGGATTACGAGAGCACGTACAGTACCCCATGGTCAGCCCACTGCAGGCTGTGCAGCAGCTCTTCAAGGGGAGGAGCCCATGGGTGACGCAGCCAGCTACCCTGGCCATCCACTCAGGAGCCAGGAAGAAGCCCTTTGCCAACTCCTGACCTCCTCGCAGCCCCAACTGCATTCTGCAGGGTTTGCCTGGCTAACGCCTCTTCATCTGTTAAGTTTAGCATCACTTCCTCTAGAAATCTGTCTCAGATGGTTCCCTTCTGACATTTGAATAATTGCAGTTTAGATGAAGAATGGGAGGGTGAGAAAGATGACTAATTCCATACTGAGATGCACAGTGTCTATGGTTCCTATGGAAAATACAGGTGGTGATATGGGGGAAACAATTGGCCTTCTGGACCAGATATCAAGACAAAAGACTTTCAGAAGCAACTAGGAACCTCCCACCATATGAGCCATTCTGAAAGCATCAGTGATGAGGGGGTCCCTGGGGATACGCAAGCTTGATGCATCCCCAGGCGGCCACCAGGCAGAGGGCAGATGCCACATTTTGAGGAAAGAGATTTGGTCACAGCTCTGTGTAGAGTTTTCTTTCTGTAGGTCCAGATTTGTGATACTGGGACAAAATGAATCATCATCAATGTAATTACATTAATGTAACATTTCTCACTGAGAATGCAGGGAAGTGCTTACATCTACATTAAGCTTTCAGGCAATCAAAGACCAGAAAAGAAAAGCCTGAAAATGGTATTAATGTGTGAGAAACACTTTTAAAAAAACCCCACAGATATCTTGAGAACAACTGAGAAGAATGCTCACTGGGCTGCCTGCCACTCGCAGCCCCTGCCTGGGCACAGGCTCGTGAAGGCCTGAAGCACAGGTGCCTTCCTCCCTGGGGAACCAGCACCCAGATCACCCACTGCCTGCAGCTGTGGCCCCTACCTAGGAGTAACGCTTCCCTTGACTGCCATACAAGACCTGCCTTCCCCTGGTGTGCACTGGCAGGGGAGGGGCTGAAGGGGTCTCTCTTTGCCCCACTTATCGCTAACCAGCAATCAATCAGAGCACAGAGCAAATTCAACCTAGAGCTGCAATCTCCCTGGGCGCCTCCATGTCTACCTCCCCATCTTCCCTTCAGCGTCCCTGAAATGATGTAGGCTGTGCTCATGATGCTTGGGAATCTCTTCTCCAATAGAAGCAGGACTGTAGTTTGCTAAAAAACTATCGAGACTGAGGCCCAATTAGACTGAAGGAGGCTTTGTATGGTTTCAGTGCCTCTCCTCATCATTGCTGCCTCAATGTCCATTTATGAGGGTATTTGTGGAGACTTGCAAGCTTCTGCTTAGGAGTTCTATTTCCGATGGTGCCATGAGAACTTGCTTTAACATTTTACATGTGTTGGCCCGCCTGTGGCTTTCCATGAGACTCACCTTCCACGGTCCAGATCAAAGATTCTCTCTCTCATGTTGGCTGCAATGCCACTGAACTAACACTACCCTGACACAAGTGCCCACACAGGCCAAGGTGCTACTATTGGCCTCACAGCCAGGGACCGCATGTGCCCTAAGGGGTATCATCCTTCATGCGTCACCCATAACTTACCCTGCCCTAGTTCAGAACCCCATCCTTTCTTATCAGAATATGAAGTTTCTTTGTTTTCAGTTCATTGTACCTCCAGTCCTTCTCACACATGGGAGAAGGATGTGTGCATCTGTGCTGCATGTCTGCCTTTGCTGTTCCTCTTCTAAGAACACTTGAGCTCCATCATTGGCTTCCTAGGCCTGCAGGATCAAGTCCTGGTGGTTTTTGCGGTTAGCTTTTCTCAGAACACAGAAGGGTAGGGAGACTTCCTAACAGCCACCATCTCCAGGAGCCCAGAGCTCAGGTAAAGCACATTGTCATCCCATTGCACTCAGCCACTCTCCGCTGGCTCCGGGCACAGATGCAGGCTGCTGAGCCCATCAGAACACCCCTGGCACAGTGCTCCATCCAACCTCCATGAATGGGAAGCCCTTCTCTGTCTTCTGTGCCTCACCAACCTTCTAAGGTTCAGCTCCAGATTCAATGACCTTCTCCATAAAACCTTAGTCAGGACCGACCTTGTCCGGCTGTCACAAGGATTAAATAAGATGATACAAGCAAAGTCCTGGCAGGGGGCACCTGGTGAGCATTCAAGAAAGGCAGGCTTACAAAAGGCCTTTCTGACTGGGCCCTGCCCATGGAGCCGCCTCCACCAAGCCCCACGCAAGGCGTCTGTCTTCACACCTGGAACACCAGGACTCAACTGCTGCCATGTGTAGCTGCTCCTCATGCTGTGTTTCATGCTGTTAATAAACATTTATTAATCCTCACTGGAGCTGCAACAGTGAGCAAGACAATCCCACTACCAGCTCATGTAGAGCCCGCAGCCCACGGGGCTCCCTAGACGTAAACAGTCGCAGTGCTGGGTGGCACAGGCACTAACAGGCTAGTGCTCTGGGGGCATCAAAGTAGACATCTGCTGGCCTGGGAGGAAGTGACGGTTAAGCTTAGATAAAGGGAGGGCTGTTCAAAGTATGATTTTTAAAAGATCTAAAAGCTGGAAGGGGAGAGGCAGGTAGGAATGGGGAAGATGCCTCACTTTGGGCAAAAAGTGTTGTCTTGATATGTCAATTATATCTCAACAAAGTGGCTTAAAAATAAAGTTCCTAGTAGATTTTAAAGAAAAAGATTACTCAGCAGCATGAAGGCGGGGCTCCTCCAACTCATGTCACTTACAGTAGAATGTCCTGGAGCGCTTTCCAGAAGTTCAGATTCCTAGACTCCAGCTCGGACCCAATAAATCAGCATCTCCCAGGTAGGACCCAGGAATCCCCTCTAACAAGCACCGCTGGAATACTTATTTCGCAGCAAAGGGTGAGCACCACTGCCAGGGCACGCTGCCGGCAAGTGCTCTCGCAGCCCCACATCTCCCTCTGGGCTGCCTCGCTCTGTGTTATCTTGCTTGGGCAGGACACCCAGCAGGTGCCAATTAAAGCATGCTGGTTGCTTGTCAGATGGTTCACCGCACGCCCATCACATCTAACGTGCAATGAAGGCCGACCGCTGTGCCAGCTGCTCAGGCCACTCCATCTGGGCCTCGCCCAGGACGACTCCGGGCTGGGGTCAGAGAGCAGCCCCGAGAGGCTGCACAGTCACCACAGACGGAGCCTGGCTCTCTGGCCCCTAAGTGTGAGACAGCTCCCTATTTCTGGTGTTTCCTCAAGCTCCCCTCCTTACTCTAAAGCTTTTGAGCTCTACAAAAAAAAAGACAATGGGTATTTGAGCCTCGCTTTAAACAACCTTCGAATGGATGAAGGGGGTTCAAACGGACAAACTTCCAGCTGGAAGAAAAATAACTTCCGGAGATGTTATTTGGCAACTACAGTTAATACGGCACTATAGTTAACAACACTGAATCTGTACTTTTGGAAGTTGCTAAAGAGAGAGAAGATCCTTAAAGTTCATCCCAAGGAAACAATTTCTGACTGCATGGTGATGGACGTTGACTAGACTTACTGTGGTCATTTCACAACATACACATATAGCAAATCATTACGTTGTACACCGGCGACTGAAACAATGCTATACATCAGCTATATCTCCATAAAACAAGAAACATTTTTTCCCACCAGATGCACAGGCTCCTAACTTGCTTTATACGGTAAGTTTTTCTGGCGGTTTTTCATTCCTCATTATTCCGGAGGACCTGCCTGGCTCTCTCTGTCCCTCATACAGGGAAACCAGGCCCTGGTCCTCATTGGGGATGGCTGAGTGTTGCTTATCACCCTGCACTGAGTCCTTCTCTCCCCAGCCCCCAAATATGCCCTCTTGTAGAGGCACTTAGTTTTGTGCACTTTTTGTTTACACCTCCTTAGAAATTTGCCAGAAATTAAAACTGACTGGGCTCACTTTTTCTTTTTGGGTGGAGTCTCTAGTGGACCCAAACAGGGGCATGGAGATACCCCAGCATACAGGCAGGAAAGGGAGCCGAACTCTGAGGATATGAGGCGTGTGTCCCAAGGACGCTCACAGGGCTCGGGGTGCCTCCGTGTCTGGTCAGGACCTCCTGACCTGAAAGTTGGCATCGACACAGCCAGCCTCCCTGGGAATGGATCCAAGCCCATGCCCACTACTTGCCCCCAGCAGAGCCAATCCCACAGGCCCATGCAGTGCACCCATCAGCTCCACATCTTCCCTGCAAGCCATGAAGTGGCCAACACAGACATTGATGAAAATGAGCACAGTAGGAGGGAAGAAAAATCACCAGCCTACCTCTTCAAAAGCTTTATTTTTCATCCTTTTGTTTCATACTACTTCTCACCAGGTTTTCTTTGTTTCTGTTTATCTATTGGCTCATACTATTACTATGTGTAAGCATTCTGAAGGGAAGGACTGTGAATTGTTTTGTTCATATTCTAAGCCCCATAAAACATGTTATTAAATGAAAATAATGGAGGAATGAGTTCACTGACCCACCGCAGTCTTGAGGACCCCCCATGAGATCTGTGCCCTCCACTTGATACAGAATAGCTACCTAAGACTGAGGGGATAAGGTGCTTGTTAAAATTCCTCTTCCTTAAAAAGTCAGAACATACATAAACCCATTACTTTAACTGTTTGTTCCAATAAAGAGATAGACAACATTCTAAAAACTAAGTGCGACAATGAAAAACACATGAGGGGCAAGTGACAATGCTCAGAGGAAGAAGCCCCCAGGAGGGAGGAGGTCTACTGCAAGAGGAGGGACTATGGAAGGAGGATGGCCTCTAGGCCATTAGCTGAGAAGAAGACAACCTCTCCTGAGAACACAGCCCCCTCTGACCCCACAGGCCGAGCTGGGTGTCCCCGTAGCCTTGAAGATGATGTTGATCATGGCAGTTGCTACAAGGTATTTTAACACCTGTGCTCATGCCTATGGGCCCCTGAAAGACCACATTTGATTCATCTCTGAACCCTTGGGCTCTAGCACACAGCAGGTTCTCATTAAATGTTGGCTGAACCAATCAATCAGCAGGCTGTGTTTGGTGGGAGGAACAGAGTGAGAAGCAAGGCCTCTGGGATGGAAGATGTAAGCAGACAAGGAGTGTATGTTTGTGCGCTGCTATAAATGGGACCTGTAGGCAATTCAAGATGATAATGACAGATCACCGTAAGCCAGTGGTCTAGGCAAAGAGCTGCATTAAGAAACCATCCCTCTGGCCTGAAGGCACCTACGTTGCTGTACCTAGGGCATAAAATCATAAAGGCATTGCTGTTTGCTCAACAGTTAGTGAAAAATGGGTCCCCGTTTCTTCATCTCACTGGTGCCTCCCCTACACATTGAAAAACAAGCAGGTTCTGTCTGCAGGGAGGGAAAGCAGGTTCCTGCTTCAGATAATGAGATTCTGGGGTGCATGTATAAAACCTGGCAAGGAAGAAATACTACCAAAATGTCAGGTCAGGGAGGGGTGATCACGGCACCATAGCTGCCCCTGCTCTCTCTCTTTCACAGGATTTCTATAAGCAACGGACTCTTGCGCTTTCTAACAATAATCTAAACCAGAGGCATCTGCTTTCATCTCTCTCAGCTGAGAGGCCTTTCTAAGCTCCCCACTGTTTGTTTTGGTTTATTACTGAAAGGCTAAAACCATAAAAAAAAATCATTGTTGTGGGTATTTTCCAGTTGAGATGAAATATTTAACAAGGGTGATGTGGGGAGGAGGAAGTTTGCTGAAAATACCATTTTTTAAAGGTCAAAAAATGCATAAACCCATTACTTTAATATTTTTGGTTCCCACAAGAGGCAAAGTGTTCTGAGCCTTCCCCTCCCCGCCTCCCACCCCCGACTTCTGTGCACAAATGCACACGCGTCAGTTCCATGGCCCCCAAAACAGAGCTATGATACTCGGACAGCCCTGCTTACAATCTTCCGTGGCTCCACCCAGCCCAGAAAATGAGCTACAGGCTCCCAATCAGCACAAATCCAGCACAAATCCACCCCAATCCAGCTCCACCCAGCTGTGCATAGTCACTGCCCATGGGGTCCTCACACCCCCTGTCTATTTCAGCCTATCAGAAAGATGCATCCTTGGGCATATTTTCAAATATAGAGTTTTACCTCTTTATGTCACAGAATCATGCCAGTCTCTTTGAAATAATCTCTCCACTTCTCCTTTCTCATCCATAGTGACACATCAAAATCCTACCCATGCTTTCCATACTTAGCGCAATTTCACCTCCTTCAAGGTGTGCCCCCAACCACCCCAGCCAGAGCTCTCCCAGACACACAGGGGATGCCATGCCAGGCACCTGTTCAGGGCTCAGCTCACCTTTCAGGCTGCAGGTTTCTTAAGAGTGGTGACCATGGGCTATATAACTTTGTGTCCTGCACCAAACACAGTGCCTTCACATAGCGAGTACTCTGTATTTGTTTCATGAAGAAACAAACAAGCTCTTTCCTCTCTGCAGCATTTGCTTCCCTATTTGTGCAAAAATTAGATTCTTAGAACATGCCAAAGCACTCTACATAATGGATGCATCTTCTGATTGGATTATAATTAAAATAAGACTTTTTAAAATAACATAGTTACCTCGATCGGCAGAAGGGAGATGACAGATGTAACGGATAATGGATGAACAGTTTAAATGCTGTCATAATGTATATCCTATTATGTTTCCTGTTTCAAAAGAGAGCTATGCAGGAACATTCCAAGAACCTGCTGTTGGATCATCACCCCAAGTATAGCAGATCATGCGGTATGACAAAGTCAGAAAAGTTAAAGACCTGACAGGGGATGAGGGCACAGAGCAGAAAGGGTGCGGTGCAGGAAGAGTAAGACAGTTCACCAGCAGACTGCAGACTGGCATGACGTGGGGTTCTGACAGAGGCCTGGACAGGCAGGGGCTGCTCTGCACACATTTTAGACCAGTCTTGTCCAGTATAGCAGCCACCAGCCACATGTGGCTATTAAGTGCTTGAAATGTTGGTAGTGTGAATTATGTGTTTTAGGTGCAAAAAAATCCACACTTGAAGATTTAGAATGAAAAAAATGTGAAGTATCTCTGACTTGTCAACAGGTTTCAACCCCAGACAAATTCACTATGGATTCAATGAGACCAAAGAAATGACAATGGAACGTTCTTGGGGTGAAAGGGTTTATACCCAACTTTATTCCTGTGATGGCAGGTCAGTCACTAGAATGCCATCCACTCAGAGCGAGTCTGCATGCAGCAAGCTGGTCTCTGCCTCTGGGCCTCTCTGCCCATACAGCCGTCTCAGTCTCTGTCCTTGGCGCTGCCACCACTCCAGCCTCTGCTCTCCTGCAGCCATGCCATTGTGTCTCCCAGAGCACTGGGCGGAGCTCTTTATATAGAGGCAATAACAACATATCACCCACACGTGTGTAGTGAGCTAGCCAACCAGGGCCAGGTGAGAATCCTGGCCACAGGAACCTTCACTTTATCCACAATCTCATTAATGAGTTTTTATATCAATTGTACATTGAAATGATAAAACATTAAATATACTAGGTTAAAAATATATACTATTAATTTCAACTATTCCTTTTTACTTTGAAAATGTTGCTACTAGAAAATTTAAAATTACATATAGGGCTAGTATTTGTGGCTTGCATTATATTCCTATTGGACAGCACTGTTCTAGACTAAGTTTTCTAGACTGAGTAGGATGTCAGTCTTCTTACCCCCAAGAAGGAAAAAGAACATCATGCATAGTCCAAAAAAAGGCAGATACTAGAGCCAGCCGGCTTTGTCATTTTCTGGCCAGATGTCCATACACATTTGTCCAGAGTTCTGAGATTTGGGACTGCCCTCCCTCTGAGTATAGAGTAATAAATAAATCGCGTGACCATTACCACAGCCTCAGGATCGCTGACCATCTTAAGCCCCAAGCAGGAAGAGTGCCAAGAAGTATTTGTCCCGTTTGGATACGGGAGCAGCAGCAAAACATGAGGCCCTTTAAGCAGGCACTGTCATGATTTAACTTGTACTTTTCTTGTCATTGCAGGGCTCATTCATATTAATGCTTTATTTAACCTGGTATCTCCAAATGAGCTGATGAATATGACTTAACTGATTCTTTATCAGATAAGGTATCATTTGCTATGATAATTGGGCCTAATTTCTTACCAAAAAAAAAAAAAGCTTAAAATTAATGTATAACTAAAGAGTCTTTGAAATAAAAAATTGACCATCTCTTTTCATCTTCAACCTGAGTCAACTGAGATTTAGCATAGCAACCTGTCATGGCCATGTACACTCCTGGGCAGGTAGGGGGTGCACAGGAGATGAGGGCAGACAGTTTGGGAACATGCCTAGGACCAACAGAAATCTCTGTGCTATCACTGACTTAGCCCCTGGCTTAAGTTCTGCTCATCCAAAACCTTAGGTGGTGTATGAGTTATCTATTGCTATATAACAAAATGCCCCCAATCTTAGCAGCTTCAAACAACACACATTTATTATCTCACATTGTCTGTGGGTCAGAAATCTGGGTGTAGTTTAGGCAGATGTTCCAACCTCAAGTCTCTCACAAGGCTGCAATCAAGGTCAACGTCAGCCAAGGCTGAAGTCCTCTGAAGGTTCAACTAGGGCAGGCTTCGCTTCCAGGCTTACGTGGTAAATGCTCTTATGTGTGTATGTATGTTGATGCTGAGACAAATTCTTACAAATATTAGTATTGCCTTTTCTATTAACTAGACAAATGGCTCACATAGAATTTATATCTGCTCACCACCCCCCTACCTGCCCTCCCTATTCCTACCCACTTCTTATCAAGAATAAATTTATTTCACAAAAGGCTGAGTTAGCAGCTTATGTAGAACCAGCTTCCCTGTATCACATGTAAGTTCTACCAAAAAATGGCTTGAAATGCAATCCTTTGTGAGTTTTCACCTGTAATTGTACTAACAGATTAAAGACCAAAGAGGGAGAAGTCCTTTGCACAGCAGAATGCCAATAGCTCCCCAAATCTAAGCCATCAGTCACTGGACAAACAGGTGTCCTCCCTTTTGCCAGCCAATTCATTCCATCCGAGAGAGCACCTGAAGGGCAACTGGACGGAATGTAAAGTTGCAGCTTGTGAAATAGCGAGGAAAGACAAAGTTTTATAGGGGAGGATGTGTTTTATTCCCCCATACTTTTCTAGTGAGGTTCATCAACCCCCACCTTCACCAGCCAAAGGACCAGGGGAGTGGGAGGGAAGCCAGTGTTGGCAGTGCCATTCAGGGCAGACCTTCTGAAGATTGGCATCTCACAGGGCAGTGCAGCAGGAGGCAGGAGCCAGATTGCTCACAGAGCTTTGGGGTCCCCTGATGAGCCATGAGGGGAAATCTCCCTTCTATGCACTGCCCCCACTCTGGCTCCTGTGCCCAGTCATGAGGAATCCCAGCCAACATTTTCACTCCCTTGCCAATGGCTGTACCATCACATTTTAGTTTCACTGCAAAACTGTGTTATATTTTGATTATTCTAAAACCTATCAACTATTTCCTTGCCTAATTAGATAACAGATCTGACCATCACATGTAACCTTTTACTGAGGACTCAGTTACCAAACACCAGTGACCTCAGGATGCCTGAGTGTTGTGTCTGCTTGTTCCTGGTCAGAATGGCCCCAGATCTTTGTGCCTTTAAGTTCATGTACCATTTCCTATAGATTTCTTCTCTCTTCCCTCAAAGCTAGGCTTTGACAGTCATTTCTACATAGTTAATCTGACTAGAACTCTCTCCTGTATGCAAATCAAGACACACAAGTACATTCACACTTGCCTCTAATATAGTGCTTCTCATCGAATGTGGGCTTGGGGAAAAAAACACTAAAAAAACATATCTATGCAAAACACATTAAAAGGTTCTGATTAAAGATCTCAAGGCATCTCCTCTGAGTTTAGGACATCATCTCTACCTTTGTTATTAGTTTGCACAGATCCTTACTTACAGTTTAACAAGTTTGTTCCTAATTGCTATAAAGACTGGTGAACTCTAAGCGATTAAAGTTCTATCTACTCCTTAATTTCTCTGCATATCTAATAGAGGTTGTGTGTGTGTGTTTGTGTGCATGAGCATGTATGTGTGTTGTGTTTCCCTTGCACATCACCCATTGCATCATCTGGGTGGAAATACTGAAGATACTATTGACTCATCACTCCTCACAACTGATCAGTCACCCAGTCCTAGGGTTCCACTTAAAATATTTCTCAAATGCACCTCCTCTGGTGCATTGCACTGGCTATTGCTCTATCTATTAGTTTGTTAAGACTGCTCTGATGGCTAATTTTATGTGCCAACTTGGCTGCCATGAGGTGCCTAGATATTTGGTCAAACATTATTGAGGGTGTTTCTGTGAGGGTCCTTTTGGGATGAGACTAGCATGTGTATAGTAGACAAAGTAAAGCAGATTGCCCTCCCTAATGTAGGTGGGCCTCACCCAATTAGCTGAAGGCCTGGATAGAACAGAAAGACCTACCCTTTCTCAGGTAAGAGGGTCCTCCTTCTCTGCCTGACTGACTGAGCTGGGGCATAAGTCTTGTCCTGCCTTTGAACTGGAGCTGAAACGCTGACTCTTCCTGGATCTTGAGCTGCTGGCTTTTGGACTAGAACTTATACCATCTGTTCTCCTGGTTTTCAAGCCTTTGCACTCACCCTGCAACTATGCCATCAACTCTCCTGGGACTCCAGCTTGCCAACTACAAGGGCTTATTAGCCTTTATAATTGAATGAGCCAATTCCTTGAAATAAATAAATAGATAGATAGAGAAACTGAGCGACAGACAGACAAATATCCTGTTGGTTCTCCTCCTCTGGAGAACTCTAATACGGCCACCATAACAAAATACCATAGACTGGGTGGTATAAACAATATAAATTAATTTTCTCACTGTTCTGGAGGCTGGAAGTCCAAAATCCAAGTGGCGGCAGGGTTGTTCTCTCCGGAGGCGTGTCCCCTTGACTTGCAGACGCTGCCCTCTCCCTGCGCTCCCCCAGCAACAGCCTTTTCTCTGAGCGTGAGCCCCCTGGTGTGTCTCCTGGGTCCTAACTTCCACTTCTTCTGAAGATAGCAGTTAGAGCAGACTGGAACCCACCCCTCAACAGCCTCATTTCAACTTAATTACCTATTTAAAGGCCCTGTCTCCAAATACAGTCCCATCCTAAGGTACTGGAGGTAGGCCTTCAACCTAAGAATTTTGGAGAAATACAATTAAGTCCATATCATGATAGCTATTGTCTAGCTTCTCGAAATAGTCTTCTATCATTTTTGTTCCTTCCCTTCCTCCACTATTACCGCCTCCCATTCCACATATGATTGTTTAATACTTCTCAAAGCCAAATCTGATCAGGTATTGTCTGTTTAATTTGGCCTCATAAATCCTCAATGCTTCATTGCTTAAGACACAGTTGAAAATCTTAAGCCATAAAACAGCAGGATATTCTGGGTCTTGCCCCTAACTACCCTCTTCTAGCTTCGTCTCTCCTCATTTTTCCTCACTTGCCAAACACCCAATTTGTAGCCATCCTCTCTGCAGAGATTATTCATCTTTTGTTTAACTCAGAGGCTTTTCAACTATATCCTCCGAGTTTTTCAGCCTCCCTGAACACATACCTTCTAGCCATTGCTGTATAATTATCAGTGGATCTGAATCTTCCTTCCCAGACAGAATACAATTTATTTGTGTTTTGTCCAAATAGGAAACTGCATTATTTAGTTAACCCATCAAATATTTGCTGGGTGCCTATTTTAGGTCCAGCCCTTTCCTAAGGACCAAACTGCCCAGTCTAGCTTGAGAGGTAGGAAATATACATGATATAAAAGAACTAACAATATAATTTGTACTCTCTTGGCCTTCTCCCAAAGACGGTCAACAGAGATAACTCATCCACATCTATTGCTAAGGATTTGGTAGAATCAATGGTTTAAAATAAATTGAAACACACTATCTAACAGAATAGCAACTTTTCTTCTGGTATAACGTATACAATAAACCAGTAATAGCCAGCTCCTGCAGTCTAAGATTTGCCACCTAGAAATAGCCATACCTAGAAATAACATGAATGTGACAGTCTAAGGACTCAAACCATCCATCAGGACAGTGATTTCAAAAGCTTATTACAGATGGATTTATAGGCCCAATAAGCCACAACTGCCATATTCTATAATAAAGTAATATAGATTCCAAGGAAGCCTGGGGAGCTGCAGACACTGTATTCATATGGTTTTCTGGGTAAGGACAACAAACTTGGGGGAAACTTACTAGCTTAAGTCTACACACTGATGCTTTCAGTACAACTTCAACACCTTCAGTTCAGTAAGGCAGTTAAAGGCTACGAGTCAATTTCTCATGGCCTGTCCAAACAACATGCCACAGTATCACTACTATTAATTGTCTGAACAAGTTGATTTCATGGAGAAATAATATCACAAAAGAGACCCATAATGCCTTCTTTGTATTCCCAATTTTAATTTTATTTTTAAGATGTTAAGGCCAGGTGAGTAACACTGAACCAAAGGAAAGCATCTTTTCTGAGTCTTAACTAATTGGCCAACCTAAAGAGAACAAGCACAGAAAAAAGGTTCTATGGAGAGAAAATACTCAAGGGGAACTGAAGAGATGCTATTCATTTGCTAAACATTGCCCTTGTAAAGTGCAAGGGAGAACTGATGAAGTTACCGTAAAAAAAAAAAATCTTACTAATAATTCCCAAGGTATCAGTGCAAAGACATGACTACTGTATACAGAGAAAGAATGCAGGCATGATATGTTTATTTCTGGGCGAATGACCAGACCACATAGCTCTGGGTGTTCTAAAATGTGAAGCAATTATTGTCACACCATTCTTGGAGTGATAACTCATGTAGTGTTGCCTTGTTCAGGAGATGTTAATGGGGGCTGAAATAGGAAGAACATCTCAGAAAGTCCCCTGTGGTCCAAATGATGGCAGCGCCTGTGAATTGTTCTGGTCTATGGCTCAGCTATGGGGCCGTTGTATTGAACCTTCTGTTTTGGATGCATCCAACCTTGAATATGAAATGATGGATCTCCTTAGATTTTAAGCCCCCGACACTTTATTCCATTAATAAATATTCATTTTCCTTTTCTCCCTCCAGTACCATTTTCTCATCAATCATGGCTGAAGTCACAGCTGTGAAAGCCCTTTATCTGTTACCATTCATCTCTATATGATTCCGTGCATCCTTACGAAATTATGAAATTACTGAAGATGGGGAGTGAACCTTTTGTTTGCTGTGGTTTTTAATTGTCACTGAGTCTGTGTTGATTCCCAGAATGAAACCACTTTGTTATTTTTTTTCCTTCATTTTCTTCTAGTACATGTATAAATCACTCCATTGGATTCTACTGTCTTGTAAAAATAAAAACGATCCCCAAATGTTCAAGAATTACTCAGGGACTATTCAGTGTTCAATATGTCAAAGCAGCCAAGACAGACAGTCAGGAAGAAGATTAGAATCAATGAAGAAAAATCCATCCCAGCACAAGTTGCCCTGCTGCCAGCACTGTCAGGGCAAGGCCTGCCCACTCGGCACCCTCATTCCTGGCAGACAAAGTCTTCAAGCACGAGACCAGGAGGAGGCTGCAATGTCTGCTGCTTGAGTTCTGAGGACAAATCCACAGTTTATCTTGTCCAAATGGATACTCCTATGGAGTGACTGTCCACTGCACAATTTTAAAATCTCCTTCACTTCTCTGCTGCTTCCAGATAGGGAATGGTCACCTGGGCCAGAGCGGGGGGCTCAGTGATAATCCAGAAAACAGGATCCGAGATCCCCACTTACTCCCTGCTGATTCACCAGCATCAGAGGCTCTCTGCCTGGAGCAGGCTTTTTGCTCTGTTCCACTTTTCTTCTCATCTTTCCATCTAGCACTAGATATCAACTAATCTCTCCTCCTACCCCTTTCAAACACACTGCACAACTAGGGGACTTCAAAAGGTTAACATCTGCCTGGATTTCAAGTAGGAAAACTGGCTCAGGTGTTGATAGAGTTAGTATCAATAGATTATGGCTGCAAAAATGAGATCAATGAACAAACAGATACTCCATGAGCACCTTCTGTGAGCACAGTCCTGGGCCAGGCTGCACATTTGCAAAAGCAGCCCCTGGGGGCCAGAGGGTGGCTAAAAAGGGTGAACGCAGAAAAAAGAAGAGATGAAAACAAGGTGAGGCAGGTTTACTATGAAAACAATGAACACTTGGAGCAGACAGGCCTTGTTGCCCTCTTCCCTGGAAAACTGAAGAATATTCTGGAAAACAAGTCTGCTCCCAGACTCACACCATTGCAAAAGAAATCTCAGCCTTGGCATCTGACTAGGATGCCTCTAAAGGTCCTTCCAAACCTTTGATGCTGAGACTTTCTGGTCTGGAAGGGAAGTAAATTAAGTCTTCTGGATAGAAGACAGGCACTACTTGAGCCCCTACCCCATTCACAAACTGCAAAATCTTTCAAGCTGATGAAATGGGGTATGTATCAAGTCAACGTCCTCATTCACAAATCAGAAACCTGAGGCCCAGGGAAGATAAGAAACTGCCAAAGGTATGCATTCAGGTGGTCGTGTGACCAGGGCTAGAAGCCATATCTCTGGGTTTCCATTCCTAGACTCATTTCCCATACATCTTATCTTGAATGGGGTGATAAGGCAGTATGTTGCCCCCTCCTACTGAAAGCTGAATGTTGAATACAGCTTCCATCAGTCTGACGGCTGCAGGACCAGCCCAGAAGACCCTGTGGCATATTGTCACTGATGCACAAGGCTTTTAACAGAGACATTCACGATTGTATCTCAGAAAGTATCACCAATTCCTATTGTGGGTGAGTATGTGACTTGCAACTTTACCCTGGTTTCTTCTGTAGTAAAATAAAACAGAGACCCTAGTGCTCTTACAAAGATTTTGGAAGGTCAAATTAATCATTAATTATGAGCACACAGAACTTCATGGAGATTGTGCTTCAGTTTGACATTATTTATTTTCAAGAAACCTGGTGTTATAATTATGCATCCAATAAGGAAAACCAAGTACTGGAAGTTGGGTTTTTTTAACTTAAAAGATGACAAATGCAATCTAAATAAAACAATTCAATATAGGAAAAGCTCATAAAGCCTTCTACAATTATGCTGGACATGTACAAATCTGCAATAGCAGATGCCCAACATGACAGGCTTTTGACAGGCTTCCAGTTTTCCACATCATGACCAAGAAGTACAGGCTGCTGGCACCATCCCCAAACAGCTATGAAGATGCCAGAAGAGAAAAGGGAAACTTGTATATTTAAGAGGGACACTCAAAAACTAAGTAAAATGTGTATGAAGTTTCTGGGGAGACAGAAGATTGATGGTTGAGTTTGCGCAGTGGCCTAACATGGGACAGGCTAGAACTCAACTGGGGGACAGCTGGTCTACCATTCTAAGTCCCAGTATAGCCTCAGAGTATCATTTTCTGCATTGCTTCAACTCAGGATAGGAATACAGCTGTTTCTATCTCCCCAACCATCCTACACACATTATCATAGAGGAGGCTCCCTGCAGCAGGGAGCACTGGTGCATTCTCTAAGATAGGGTACAAGGAATGATGGAGCACCAATCTCAACACCAGAGCCTCCACATCCCCCTAAACTCACCAAGAGAAACAATCTAGGATCTACGGTGCACCCCTCCATCCTGATGGCATTACTAACCAAGGTAGTGGATGGTCTTAGAGTACAGAGGGTGAGTTCATAGAGAAAAGTGAGGTATCTGAGAACAACATGCATTTTAAACAAAATAGAGACAACAAATGGAACAACCCATAACAGAAGATCAAATATATACCCGAAGGAAGACAGGCATTTCATCTGCTTGGAATTTATTTTCTTACAGTATAATAATGAGCTAATTTCTCTCAGAACTTTACTAAGTGATCTACTGACTCTTCCACTGATTTGTGATGCTGCCGCTGTCATATATCAAGTTTGGATGTATATGCAGATTAAAAAAACAGATTGTAAAAGGCAATAGTATTAAGTTACCAGAAGAAATGCAGTAGAATATATATTTACCTAAGACTGGACAGATATTTACCTTATAGTAGGAAGGGCTTTATTAAACAAAACTCAAAATACATAAACCATGAGAGGAAAAACTAAACAGAAAAAGATTCCTGTACCTCAAATGTCACTCTGTGTAAAGGTAGAGTAAGAGCAGCCTGGAAGAACATATTAATAAGGAATTTCTATTTAGATATGTGAAGAATTTCTGTAAATCAACTAGAAAAGATGGGAAGCCCAATACAATAGAGACAAAGGATAAGAATATGCAACTCAGAGGCCACCCAAAGGCTCATACAAGGTGCTCACACTCAGTAGTTATCAGTGAGCATCCCTTTGCAATTATCTGATAAGCAAAAATCAGTAAGTGGATAAAACTACATGTTGGAAATAGAAATATCCATGCACTTGTGTGTCTTTCTGGAGAGAATCTGGTAAAACTTAGTAAAATTAAATATAAATATAGACCATGACCTCCAATCACCCCATCCCTGATCAGATATCCCTGAGAATCCCTCTGCCAGGTCCTCAAGAAGACATTTGTGAGGATGTCCACATCCACAGTATTGTGACAGCAGGAAGTTAGAGGCAACCTAGATGCCCTTGGCCAGAGAACAGATACATGAAATGAAGTATAAGCCCACGGCAAAATGTTCTGCACCAGTCAGAAATCATCAACTTTCTCTGCATAGAATAATATGAGAGTATAAAGTAAAAAGAGAGAGACATCGAATCAACTTTATGTGAATTAAAATACATATAATAGGTTCTTTAATGCTACACAGATATGTAAATCAATATGGAAGTTGAGTTGGGAAGACATGCATTAAATACACTGGAGAGAGTGCCTATGCAGGAAGGGGAATGGGAATTGGAGCTGAAAAGGGAAATAATTAAAATTAAATGAAACAAAAGAGGCACTTTGCATGAATAATGATAATATCACACTGTTCATCTGCGCATGCATTCTCTCATTGATCTGGTACATATGTGTTGAGTGCAAGGTGAATGGTCAGAAAAGACTCCTGCCCTCATGCAATTTCATATTGATGGAGTGAGGAACAGAACAGATGATCGTGAGAAAATCAACTGTGGGCACCAATGATTCTAAGGAAAATTAAGATGAGGAAGAGGAGGAGGAGGGTGACACTGACAACAATACATCTGAAGTGACATATCGTAAGCTTAATAATCCCCAGCCCTCACTAGCATATATATTTAAATGGATGAATTTAGGCAAACTGGATCTTGGAGCTGGGTGGACTTCCTCTGGAGGACATGTGAGACCATCTCACCAAAACACAGAAATTCCCTGTGGAAGGACCCCACGTTACCCTGCAGCAGTCTCATGCCCAGCTCTGTCCCCAGATGCACACAGCACTCATACAGCAGCAGATGCAGGAAAGAAGCAAAATGCCACCTGATTAGTTCACTTTTCCTAGTGTTATCCTCCATTAGGTTTATCTCCTGGAGCCCAAATACAGCCCAGGCCTCCAGGGCTGTGCCAGATTCTGTTTCTTGTGTGTGGATCTCCCTCTAACCCAGGTGGCCAAAGGTGGAAAGATGGACTCCTTCTAAAAAGGAGAGAGTGCAGATCGGTGGAAAATGAGCAGATCACCCAACCCCTTGCCATTCTGCATCTACCTGCAAGGCTACTCCGAAGAAACCAGTATGGATGCAATCGGACCGTGCAATCTGCATTTTCAGGACAAAGCAATAGCTTTGCAGCCTCATAAACTGGCAAAGGACTGCAGTATCTGTGTGTACTGGCAGGCACTGGAAGCTGTTGGGGATGGGAGATAAAGAAGAAATTAGAAGATTTTCCAAAGACAGCACTTAACCTCAAGTTTGGGACTAAGATATCTCAGCCTTAAAGATTCTTCACAGAAATTCAATTTCAGGAAAGGGCTCTTCTTTCCTTTAAGACCTCACCAGTGGTCTTTCTTAGACACTAAATATCCTGGACCCCTCATTCTTCCCATGCTCCTCCCTTCCTCCTCCCCACATGTTTTTCTGCTTCTTCTGGATAGCACACACAATCAGAAACACCCAGACTATGGACAATGGCTGAGGCTGCAAGTGAGTAGGGAGTCCCTGAAGAAAACATGGGCACTTTGTCAGAGCCAGGGCATAGGAATTAAAAACCTTCAGACACAGGTTTCTGAAATATCATAATACACTCCAGTGTTGGCAAGGGTGCTGGGAAATGAGCCCTGTCTCAGCACTTTGCAGTGCATTTGAAGGGCTTTGTGTATGTCCACCACCCCTGACCAGTAATTGCTCCTATGGGAATGTATACATAGGAAATTATCAGAAATGCAGGCAAAGACTGACATGTAGGAATATTTAATGCAACATTTGTGTGCGACCCAACTGTCATCTGAAGCCTTCCTGTTTGAGAATTAAATAAAATCATCCCAAGACTCTCATATCCTCTGGAAACGCCAATGTCTTCCTCAAGCTTTCTGCGGATTCTCAGGGCTTAATCTTTAAATTTGTGTAACATGTGAACCCTAACTCTTTCCAACTACAAACTGAGGTCAAGGATTACAGTCCCTTTTCTTGACTTTCTCTCCAACACAAACGTAAGTTTTAAAATTAAAAAACTTTAAATTCTTAAAAACTTCCTTCAGCCTCCCAGACTTCTGAGCCAGTGCTGGGCCCTGTAAGGTTGCTCAGCTCAGCTCACCCCCTTTCGTTTTCATCTCTTTACCTCTCTGTCTCCTACTTCTCTGCTTGACCCAACACCAAATTTTATCTAATACTATAAACAAAGCAACGTAACTGTTTTGCTATCCATAGATAGAGCATGCCCTCAGGGCAAAACCAAAAAGCCTACTGAGATATGTTCCTAAAGACAGTCAGTTATGAAGGATTTCTTTCCTACTGGGTACCTACAAGCTTCTGTCTTTGTCAGCATACATCCTCATGCTTTTATGTGATGTCTGGAACAATGGCAGTCATTATGCAACTGTTAGGTAGAAAGACAGACATGAGCAGTTGGGGAAGAGAAAGATAAGGTTCAAGGAAAAACCACCCAGTCAGAGGATTCCACTTCCACAAAGGCTCTGCAGGGAGAGAACTTCCTTGCTTATTGGGACCAGGCCAAACCAGTCCCAACCAGATCACAACTCAAGCACAATCAAACAAAACTAAGAACCACCCAAACCACCCCTCAGCATAATCTCATTAAGACAAAATTGCAGTCTTGCTCCCCTCACCCTCCACTGGCATTTCTGTGTGCATTTTGGGACTACACAAGTGCACCAACAGGAATGGGTGTATAAATAGAACTGTCAATCAAATGATCTCACCCTGTCAATCAAAGAGGTTCCTCCCAGTTAGATAAATAGACCCTCCTCTAAAAGATGGAGGCCTTTGTCTACCTTGACTCTAGCCCACTCCTCCCTTGGAGTGTACTCAAACAACTAACCCTGGAAGGCATTACCACCATAATTCTTTTTGTAAGAAATAATAAACATTCCTTTATTTTTATCATTATTTCAAACATTTTTAGACAAGGGTATAAACTCAGTTCTGACACTGTTTACCTGGAGATAGTCTCAGATCCCACAGGTCAAGGGCTCAGTCCCACAAGACTTCCCCATCCCCTTCAGATGCCAGTTGCAAGCCCAGGTTGTCACCTGAGCTGCTGACAGACTGGCTACAAATCAGAAGCCCCAAAAACCCTCTCCTTGGGTTTGATTAATTTGCTAGAGAGGCTCACATAACTTAGAGAAACAAGCACCTTAACCTGGAAGTTCTCCCAAAACCCTGCTATTGGAATTTTATGGAGACTTCCTCAAGTAGGAAGGATTAATTATTAACTCCATTTCCATCCTCTCTCCCTTCTCTGGAGAAGTGGGGGAGTTGGGGTGAAAATTCCAAGCTTCTAATCATGGCTTGATCTTTCTGGTGACCAGCCCCCATCCAGGAGCCCTTCAGGAGCGTCCCCAGAGTCACCTCATTAGAAAAAACTATGCACCTGGTGCTCTTATCACTCAGGAATTCACAAGGGTTTTAGAAGCCCTGCGTCAGGGATGGGGTCAAAGACCAAATATTAGAACAGGAGATGCTTCTAATGCTCAACACTTAGGACCTAATTACAAGGTTTTTAGGAGTTCTGTGCCAGGAACCAGGGGCAGAGACCAATACGTATATTTTCTGTTATCTCACAATAACTATACCCTCTACTTGCAGCCTAAGGCATCTTAATAGCTGCATGATACATTCAAACTCTTAGTATCTCTAAGCCTCAGTTCTCCCACCTTTACTATGGCTAGTAAGATAGTAATTTACTATACTGAGTTTTTGAAGAGATACAATAACCTAATGCCCACATACAGTAAATAACCTATACACATTATACTTGTCATTCCTTGAACAATTATTGTCATCTATTTTTGTCTTACCATAACAGTAGAGCATCTGAAATGAAAATTAAAAGTTTAAGATTTTTATTTCTAAAAGCCTTGAAGAACCTGGCTTTTCCAGCTTTGTTTCTGAACAATCCCACCAAAAAGCCTTTGCCCTGAATCCATCATATTCATGTGTTATCCACCTAGGACGCTATGCTCTCTCCTGACTGTGTGTTTGCTGTTCCTGCTGCCCTGTTCCTTTTTCCCACTCTTCAGGACCTAGGGAACTCATCCTTCCCTAACGGACCTACTTGCGAAATATACTGATCATTTTATTTTCCTCTTTGATCATAAATGTGTGTATGTTTCAATTGGCATGCTTAATTAATACTAATGGAAATTTGGTAGTATTAAGGCAAGGGTCCAAAAAAGAAAGAATCAATTCCTACTAGACAATGCTTCTCCCCAGTGGTATTATAACAGAGATACTCTCAAGGAACTCTAGCCAAACAGGAAACAAAACCCTATTCTGCTATTGGCTCAAAGAATGTCCCAAACCCAATGGTGAGCAATCCTAAAAATTGGGTGAGAGAAGTGTTGGCTCAAGGCCTAACTTGGAAGTCCAAGTTCCTCCCTCCCACTGCCATGAAGTCTCATCTTGGCCTCTTACTGTCATCTGAGTGGCCATACAAAGACCAGAGCAAGAAAAAGGGGTGGTCTAGCACCAAAGAAGAGCTACCTTGGTTTGCCAAGCCTATCAAATATTGCATAACATAGAGAATGGAAATGAGCTAGCTCTGTCCTAAGGACAAGCTCTATCTATGTGTGGGTACCATGAGGCATCAGCAAATACCAAAGAGCACAGTTAGGGCCTTAGACAATGGCCAGACACATTAGCTTGTTTTCTTTTGTTGGGACATTTCTGATGAAGGGAGATAAGACTCAAACTTCCATCCCCAGTCCTCGCCAAACTCTCGTGTCCCAATGGCAGGGTAACCGGAAGTGCTCCAGAGAGTAGCTGCTCACTCGCCCTGGGGATGGAAAGGGATGACACTCAGCAGAGCCTTCAACCAACCATCATTCAGCGAGCGGTGTGTGTGAGCAATAAAGCTTATGGTTCTGAAGTGTCTCTGACATGTTCCAGGTGTCTGTTATAGCTACAAAGCCTAGGCAGTCCTGACGATCCTGGGGTTCCTCTAGGAATGTATCATCAATCTAACACAAAGCCTATATGCATGCTCAGTGGATCTGCTGAATAAACTGATGAAGGTTTTTAATCAAAACTATCACTGTCTTCACTGAGTGGCAATATAGTATAGCAGGAGAGATTAGATTTTGGAGTCACAGAGACTCACTTCAAATCCCATTTTGCCACTTACTATTTATGAAACTTTCGGCAGTTCAACCTTCAAAGTTTCAGTCTCCTCACTGAAGAAAAATCTTGTCTGACACGCTTTCCTTCATGGGTTCCTGTGAGTGTTGAATGATATAACATGCATAAGGAGCCTGGTATGTTCTTGGTACACCACAGATGTTAATGCATTAGGTTTACTGTTAATGATACTGGCATTTTTTTGTTGTTGTATTAAAAAGAAAACTGCACACAAGAGCAATGGAGGTAAAGAAAAGGAGCAATATATTACAGATAATTCTGCAGTATTAGTCAATAGTACTAATAATTGACTGGGTTGGTGGGATTGAGGAAAAAGAGGGAAAACGTGAAATAGCAAAAAACTGCCAGATTTTCTAAGGAGATGGGTGAGCACTGCTACTTGATCTAGACAGGTCATACATGGCTTGGCTTGGGTGCTGGATGGGACATGGGAATATAAATTCAACTTTACATATCTTGGGTTTCAAAGGGTGTGTGTTATCCACATAGAGTTGTTGAGTTCATAACTGAATATATAGGTCTGAAATTTAGGAAAAATATATGTCTGTACACGTAAATATTTGTTGGTTAAATAGTTAAAATGTAGGTGAGGGGAGGTAAGTCAACATTAAATGAGTTATTTGGCAGGCACATTTCATATTTTATGTGTACATTTTTGCATAACCAACAATTGTCTATGGATAAAGGGATTAGCCCACTTTGAACCTGATTTTGCATATGTCCTATTCTGAGGGAAAATTTTTAACAATTTTGGAATTTTAAACTTATATTTAGGGAGACCCGTGCCTATTTAACCAAATACAAATACAGTCACTGGCGATAAACCATTTGGGAAGTACAAAAGAATTAGCCTCATTAAGTAAATGTTCAGAAAGCTAATCATTTAGCACTGATCTTTGTGTTTCATAAGTTTGAGTCAGAAATATCTTAATTAGTACTAGTTATTACCACGGATAGAGATGGTTGTTAGATGAAATAATTTTCCCCAAGTCATTAATTCAGCAACTATTTTTTTTAAGGATCAACTCTGAGAAAGGCACTGCCTTGGCCATTTTATTGGATGATAAATTTAAATTAGAAACCATTCTTGCCTTCAAGGCGATCACAGCATCCGGTGGGATAACAAGGACTACGGGACGGATCCAGGTTAGGTGCCATGGCTGGTGGAGTGGGCCAGGCGGTCAGGTGGGTTTGTGTGGAGCCTGGGATTTTTGAGCTCTTCTTAAAAGTTAAGCTCAATCTCCTCATATGTGAAAAATGGTTTGAGGAGGGCATTATAAAGGGAAAAATTAAAGGAGCAAAGGTATAGAGCAGAGAAAGAGTTGAGTACTTAGGCAGAAGAGTAAAAACCTCAGTTTGATTATGACTGAATATTAAGTGTGTGCAATGGGACGCTAGATTAGGGCCAGGCCATGAGGGATTTTGAATGCAATAGTTACACTGTCACAGGTTCTAGGGCTCCACTGAAAGAACTTGAGCAGAGGAGAGATTCACCCTTATTAGGTGTTGCAAAAGAACTATATTTGGGGGCTTCCCTTGGGTTATTTTTTCTCATCATAAAGTCAGGGAAATAATATTTACTGCACAAGGATGGTTTTAAGTAAAATAACCTATATAATGCCTTGGTTGGTATTAAGTTCCCTTCCTACCCTCTTTCCTGAAAGTGACCTGATGATATCCACCTGCTCCTCATTAGGACCCCAAGGGCAGCAAATACAACAACATGGAGATATTAACAAGGCCAGGTGCGCTAAAGGCAGCTGGAGACCTAACAGCAAGGATTTAACAGATAAAAGTAAAGGCGAGCAATAAAAAGAGAAAAGGGGGAAGAAATGTTTGCCAAAGGCTGTTGAAAAGAAATAAATTGGAAACCTGTTATGCATGTATCTGGGACACTGCTGTTAACTCAGGAAGGGAGGGAGGGAGGGCTGACAGGGAGCCCCACTCCAGTGTGTCCTAGGGCACCCAGGACACAGGCTCCTCCGGCTGTGTGCATGTTGTGTGTGTGTGTGTGTGTGTGTGTGTAGACACTGCTGCCCATCCCAGCTGTACTGGCTGGCAGAAGGGAGCTGGAGCTAATCACTAGGATTGTTTCATTTAGGAAAATTGTTCTCATCAACTTGCAATTGTGACACCATAGTAGTATCTGCAGGCAAATTGACACATGCAAAATTCCAACAGGAAAATGTGCCGAGATGGGGGCAGGAGCCCTGAGGACATCATTAAGAATTAAACATACAGAGTGGAAAGAGCCAAAGATCCGCCTTGCTGCTGCAGGGGTTATGCTCGTACCTGTGCAGAAAGCCCCACCAAGGCAACCTCAGAGTGGGATCCCACTTCCGACCCGGCCACTAGAGTGTGGTAAAGTCATCAAGTGCCCACGGCATAATGTGTCCACTGCTTAAGAATAGGACAAGAGGGACGGTGCTTCATGGTTGCTCTCCAAGGACACCAGAGTCTAGGCAGAGAGTGAGACAATACGCCCTCTATGAACTAGGAAGCCCTCAAGGCCTCCATAAATTGTGCTGACAGATAGTAAGGGAGGGAGATGCACAGAGGGGCCATAATAATTACTCTGCTACAATCAGGGAGTTTCCTGGAAGAGGGGCACATGAGCTGATTGAAGAATGAGTAACAGGAAACAAAAGGGAAGTTGGCTAGGGTTCAGAACATGAGGTAAACAAGAAGGGTGGCTAATCAGTAATGGCAAAACTAACTCAAAAGACTCAATGACTCTATCCCTTCTGCTTAGTGCTTTTACAGGCATAGAGCTGCCACCTTTAAAACATCTACAGAGAAGTGTTGAAAAGTCATGAATCACTGCCTTTCCTCCTAGGATCTCCTCCAGAACAAATACTGACACCCACCTTCTGGAGGATCCTGTAGGCAAACCTGCCCAGCTCTGGGAAAACTTAGCTGCTGAAGTTGTCTCCTAAGCAGCCACAAAACATCCTGGCTCCACACTAGAGGTCCTGGGCAGAGAACTATTGGTTCTCTCCTAAAAATCCAGGTATTAGGATACAAGCTCCACAGGGCAAGATGCTGTCGAATGAATGAATGAACAGTATAGGTAAACCTTCGAGAAGATCTTAAGCCCTGGACCCCACACATATCATATCAAGAGGTGTTGGCAGAGAGTTTGCACATATAAATATCTGTTGAATTGCTGAATTAAATAATACAAAGATCAGTGACTAAATGAATAACTAAATGAGCATGCTACTTAAACTATCAGAGCTTTGCGGAGGGAAGTCTACCTGAAGGCGTACACTGGGCAAGCGCTAGGATGTGGACACTGCAGCCCTCACCACATTGCAGGGCCGAAGTTCCAGTTCCCCTTCCACAGTCCTACAGGCCCCCTAACCCCATTCATACCCTCACCCCAACTGCCTGTTGTACACACAGCCCACCTTGCACAGTGTCCCCCATACGTTCACATGACCACAGGGCATGGTGAGTTAACCTAATGAGCCCTTCGTCCATCAAAACAAGCACATTTTATAGGTGACAGAAATGATACTGAATCAGACTGAGTTTGAGTTGCAACAATTTAAGGATTCTGTGACTTGTACTGTGTGTATAATATATCCTTTCTGCATAGATCACTGGTGTCAGGACAGGACCAGGAGCAGTGTTATCATCTCTGCTGCTCTTCAGCTCAGTTCATTTGTGGTCTCCATTCCAGAGGTCCTCAGGGCCTTTAGGGGCTTTATCTTACCCTTCCAGTAGGCAGCAATACCTGGAATCAAGGTGCCATGGCCCCTAGTCCATGCTCATTCTATGCATTACTTTCTTAACCAACTTCAAAATAATGTATTTTCCTACCTGATTGGAAGCAGGGCTGTTGGGTGGGGGTGGGGAGGTGAACATCAGTGACATTTTCTATATAAATCTTCATGTCCTGAGAACACACAAGTGGCTCTCAAAAGACACAATTTGTAGACAGCGGCTCCCACCAGAGCTCCAGCCTGAGACCCGGGGTACACGGCCACCAGCTGCCGGGTCACCAGAATGTCACTAGCCCCGACTTCTCCTCCACAGGGATCATGCCCAAATCCGCAGGGAGTGGCTTTCAACTCAAGCAGCCAGCCCAACAGTGTGACTCAGACAGCTCAAGTTTTTCGTGGCATTTCATTTAGCTAAGCTACATGATGGGGCTCCGTGTGGCAGATAATCTCCCCCATTCATAAGCCAATGTTTAAAATGAGGAGGAGCCACTCCTCCTTCTGTGCCCTTCAGTCCCTCATTTGCGTGAGAGTTTTGTTTTGCTCATAAACTCAAGCCCCTCCTTGTCTTCTGGATATGAGCAGACTCTTTGCCTGTGGAAATTTGAAACCTGTCTGAGAAATAAGCACAGCTCCATGCTAGAGGGCAACACAGGAAGGAGCTCATCCCAGCAGAGAGAGAGAGAGAGAGAGACAGGCCCCTTAGATGTCCGGCTCAGTCTTGGTCACGGGCAGAGCAGGAGGCAAGCAGAGTGCCAACTGCTATTGATTGAAATCAATGACAGGACATGTGGCTGTGACCTGGAGGTGACTCTGGTAAAGCAAAGGGTGGCAGGAAGGCTGGACAGTGGGCTGGCTGCCCGGAGCACTCAGGCATGATTTCCTCTGTCTATGTGCTGTCACTCACAGCCCTTTCTACAGCACCGGTGTCATGCCACATCAGCTGCACCTGTGCCCGTAGGGTGACGTTCAGACTCAGATAAATACCGGTAATGGTCGTCAGGATGATGGGCACAATGGAACACCCTAGTGATTGATCTGTTTCCTTCCATCCTGGGGCTGTGGTTCTATTAAATGGATGCTGGTATTTTGAAGGAAAAAGCAGATGAAAGGACTATTGGGTGGCCTTTGTTTCTCATGTGGTTTGGATGTCACTATTGTTGTCTGCTCTTGGGACTTTTTTTATTTTTGGGGGGGTGTGGGAATGATTTTTTTCAAATATATCTAAACACAAGCAACAAGACTTCAGTTGCCAGCTCCAGTTCCTTACTGAATATACTCCAGAGCTGGAAAGACGTCAGTGATTAACTGACGTCCCTGTTCTGGTGCAAAATTCTGCTGTGTGGCAGCATGAGAAGCTGACCAGCCCCGTGATCCTCCTTGGAGGCTTCCCCCCTGAACATTCCCAAGACCAGACCTCTCCTGCCAGGCTGATAGGTCGAGCACCTTTTTCCTCATTTTCACAAAGCAAGCTAGGAATTGAGGGCAACATTATGCCTAGCTGGTGGATGATTCATTGCATTTTTAGATATTTAATTTCAAAGGGAAATTATTTATAAGAATACTTACAATTGAAATTATTAAGAAATTCCAGGTGACAAAAAGCCATCCTCTTCCAAACTCTGAAATTGGTTGTTTTCCAGTTTTTAAAACACTGGAAAAATACATTTAGAATTTGAGTGGCCCGTTTCTTATCTCTTTAACCAAGAGTTCCTTAATTAGTACGTTACCATTTCTTTACCTGTAAAATTCAGATATCACTGAGAATTTCATAGATGGAGTAATTTAGCACTAATTTTAAGAGTTACTTCTTCCTTATACCCTCACAAGGACGCTGTACCTTTGAGAATCATGACATCAACACAACGTCCATAGGAACTTAGGATACTACACATTACCTCTGCACCCTCCCTGCTGGGCCCTGAGCTGAATGACCCTGGGGAGAAAGCAAAAAAGGGACCTCATGTCCTTGTAGCAACTAGTGGATGTTAAGAGATGAAATGGTAAATCCTGGCCTCTGCTGACCAATTCCCCGTGATAAGCCTGGAATTAAAGAATGAGAAGTTGGAACATTAGACAGTCTGTGCAGTGTGAAAAAGATGCCGTGCAGTTCCTTAAATTTAGCTGAAAAATGTGTGAAGAAGAGTGACTGACAACATGATATCCTCCTTCCCAGCTCCCTCCTAGAGTTGTGCTGCTCAGGGTGCTCTCTGCAATAGGACCAGTGTGTAAAGTACTTGTCAGTGATCTATAAACAGATACAGAAATGTAAAGTGAACATATCAATACTTGCATAACGATCTGCATTGCCACAATATCCAAGGACAGAATCTGTGGACCCATCTTTTTTAAACAGCATACAGACTAACCTAGGTGGGATTTGTCTTGTCTTTGGGAAGTCTTAATCTTGGAGGCTTGAGACATCATGTAAGAAGTTGGCTTTCCAAGGCTGACATGCTGTAGGGAAGCCCTATCCCTATAGAGCAGTGATCTATATAGTTGCTTTGGTCAAGAAATCACATTGGCTGAAACTGTATTCAGTCAAGGTAGGATACATCTATTCACAACAGAATGGAAATCATTTTTCTCATCTATCCAGAATTTTTTAACAGGTCCTTTGGCACCAACAGTTTGAGAAGCACTGTGCTATCATATTCTCCAAACTTATAAATTACTCATTCATTGTTCTTCCTGCTGGGCTGATTGTAAATGCCAGGAGGGCAGGAATCGTGCCTGCCTTCCTCAATGCTCTATCACCAAAGCCTAGTACGATTCCTGGTTTGCTGAATGAATGCATGAGGAATGTTTAGGTTTCTGCCTTCCTCTCCCATTACATATCAAGAGAAAGCAAGTGCAGTGCATTTGCCAAGTCAAGACAGGGGCCACCCACAAGCTCTCACTCCCCCCCTTACACTGTCATCAGTGTCAGGGCAAGGAGACAGAAGACTCCAGAATATATCTCCAGATTTGTGAGTTAAGCCTCTAGAGAAATATGATCCCTCTCTAGAATTCATTTTATCACCTCATTGGCAGGATCACAGCTATTCCAGAAGCAGAGTACAACTGACATTTCTTGTGAGAAGCACTTATTCCTTGGACGTTCGCGGTGTCCCATAAGCACGCCATGGTTCTTTGCAAACTTCAGAGAGTAAACCAGGGCTTAAGTTTCAGGGTAACTGACATCACAAAAAAAACTCACAAACGTCATGACCTTGTTCCCTCAGAGGACACAGGAGAGACAGACCGTGCTTACTGTATCATAATGTTTTGATTCAAAATATACTTTGTTGACAAGTACTGGAAAGAGAAAGTTTTTGGCTAGAATGCACAGAGGCTCCCTCCTGAGGGCAATACAGTCTGTCTCCTCAGGGGGACCCAGGAAGGGATGGGTGTTCTGGTTACCTGCTGCTGCAAAGCAAACCCTTCTAAGTTATGCCTAGCTGGTGGATGATTCATTGCATTTTAGGCATAAACAGTCTTGTTATCATGCTCACAGATTATGTGGGTCAGGAATTCAGATGGGGTATAGTTGTCTCTGCTCCCTAACATCTGGGACCTCAGCTAGGGAGACTGACATAACTGAGAAGTTCTCACATAACTGGACACTGGAATCATCAGGAGACCCCCTGACTCACATGTTTGGTAGCTGGGCTGAGACGATTCAAAGGCTGGGCTTCACTGGGGCTCTTGACCAAAGCAACTATATAGATCACTGCTCTATAGGGATAGGGCATCCCTACAGCATGGCAGCCTTGGAAAGCCAACTTCTTACATGATGCCTCAAGCCTCCAAGATTAAGACTTCCCAAAGACAAGGAGGAAGCTACATGGCCTTAGTGTCACTTTTGCCATGCTGTACTGGCCAAAGTGGGCACACACACCCCCAGATTCAAGGGGAGCGAATGGAGGCTGCACTTCTTAGTGGGAGAAGTGTCAGAGAATGAACAGCCATATCTTAAAACTGCTCCAGGAAACATTTGAGACTTTGGTAAACAATATGCAGGGATGCTGAAGATCCTAAAAGCATGTGATAGTTTCACACCTCGAAGAACCAGTCTTCCCAGGATGCCAGAGGTGCTCTGCCTGCCAACACTCAATCTTCAGATTTGGAAAGCTGGGTAGGAGCCATTTCACCTAAGAACACCACCCCTCCATCTATCCATTTCACAAAAGAGGAAATAAAGGTCTGGGGGTGATGGGTTGAAACTAGATTCCAGGTCTCTTTCTTTCAAGTTAGATAATCTTAAGCACCTTTTCAAGACAACACACTTTCTCCAAGTAATCCATGTTAAAATTCCTGGTGCATAAAATCATCAATGGATGTTAAAACTGGTGGTAAAAGTACGATGAGTAACATGATATTTACATGGTCTCAAAGTACCTGCCCACACATTATTTACTAATTAAATAGAGAATAGGTAACTTTACAGTGAAAAAATCTGGTGGGTACCACCTTAACCCACTTATCAAAGTGCAAATGAATATCATTTGATTCCTGATATAAGGCATTCAGAAAGCACAAGATAGCTTCTCTGACCTTCCTGCTCCAAATACACAACATGAATCTAATCATTATTGAGGAACATTCTTTAAATAATTAGGCTATGTTAAATAATAATCATGAAAGAAAGTCTCTTTACTCAAGTAGTTCAGAAAAAAATACTATAGATGAACATACACATAATAAAGGAGAATGATAAAGTAAATAGACATAATATAAACAGTAGGTAACTCCAAAAAAGGAGTTTGCAGAAATTTCTATGCTATTTTTGCAACTTTTCTGTAAGTTTAAAATTACATCATAATTAAAAGTCATACAATGAGCAAAAACAAGACACTCATTTGTGAGTTTCTAGGTGGTGTTCTTCCAGCTGTTATAATGAATTCCATTTCTTAACCCTCTAAGCAGTACTAGTGTAACAAAGCATGTCTTCTACTCTCAGATAACTCCGTCTGTTCTTTAGCAAGTAGACCAAAGCTTTTAGGGGCAAAGTCAACCATTTCAGGGCATAAATGGACCCTACATATAGATCTTTTAGGTCATGTCTTAGTTAGGTTGCAAGTTGGTATAAGAAAGAGACCTAAAATCCAGAAGCTTATAAAAAATAGTTCATTCCTCTCATCACACAAGAAGGCTGGACAGCCCTGCCATCCTCGATCTGAAGCTTCCCTCTCTGGATTCAAGGGAGAAGCTTCAACTGTCATTTCCCAGCCAAAGGGAAGAAGGAAAGAAAGAGTGAAAGATACAGAGCTTCATGAATCAAAAATTCAGTCTGGAAGTTTGTATACATCTCTTCCATTGTCACTTTCTTGGCCAAAATTTAATTACGCGCAGCAGCTAGACAGTGGGGGGGCTGAGTAATCAGCCTCTATCTAGGTAGACGTGGGTCATGTTCCCCGTGAAAACTCAGGGTGAGGGGAATGTTCTATTATTAAGAAGGAAAGAGTGAGAAAGGATCATGGTAGGTAATCAGAGACTCTGCCCAGGGACAGAGACTGGGGGCTTCTAGAGCACCAGCAGAGCATTTCAGCGATGTTTTCAGCAGAGGCATGAACTCATGGAGGAGGTAGGAAATTCATTGATGAGACTGGGCTCCCAAAATAGGCACTGTCCTGTTTGGGGCCCATTTGCATAAATTATTTAAGTAGCTGTAAGATTTCCAAAGACCCAACATGCTTTATTCTGGAGACAAAGACCAATCAAAGCTTTCTCTGCCACAGAAAGCCAGCACTGCCGGGTCAAATTATTTTCATTCTGTTAAGAGAACAGAATGTCTTTACACAAAGTTGTCCTCATCCTTGCTCACGTCCCCATACACATGCACACGCACACCTCTGTGCACACTCAGACCTGGTGTGCGAGGTTGCTCCAGGAAGCTCTCCTAGTCCTTTTAGGATTCTCTTAATTGAGCAGGAGTGCTGGGCTTATTTATGCTGTCGATTCTCACTTACTTTATATGGGCGCTAAATGGTTTCCATAAAATAAGAGCCAAATTACTCAACATTATTTTTTAAGGGACTATGTCTTGACTCATCAAATGTATGAGTGGCTAAATTGCTTTATGCACATCTGAAAAAATAACTTACCCCCAAACAGGCAAGCTAACGCATCTGTATTCTAATTGATTAAAGCTTTATTTCCAAAATGTCACTTTCTCTTCCGTCTTTTTTTCTCACATCTCTGTAGGAGGCAGATACACACAAGGGCAGACTGCAATGGGCTCTGCTTTTCCTGCCCAGCATCACTGTACTCCAAGGGAGGCAGAGAGGAAGCTAACAAGGGTGCAAGCTGGTATTGTCTGCTTTATTCTAATCATCAGTTTGCCATTTGAACCCACGTCCTGAAGATGTAATGGAGCACCAAGATGTGTTAGGCATTTATCATCAACACGGAGCCTGAAGAAAAGAAAAACTCATGAACTAAGAAACTATAGATCCTGAAGCCCCCAAAGTGTAGCAAAGAGGCTTTGAAAGTCACTGTGGTTCCCACGGGCCATCCTCCTGATGCTTCCTGCCCCAAATCTGGAAGAAATTACCCCTCCACCCTGCCTGTGACTTGTCCAAATGCCTAGCGAGGACCTCCTGGCTCCCTGTTACAGCCTCTTCAGCAAGCCCTGCTGCACTTGCCCGGCTACAGCCCCAGGTCAAGAACTTTCAGACAGACCGCCAACCCTGTCTTAGGTCACGGACCTGTTGACATCAAGAGCAGGGGCATCCAACTGCCAGCTCCACGGCTCGAGGATACCCACCCACTCTGTTCCAAAACAGAATCTCCCACATCATTCCTCCGGGTTGACCTGGAGTCACTGAGCAAGTGTGTTTGCTCACGCTCTGGGCCCCATCCAGAACCCCGACCATCTTCTCCTCTTCTGCTCACCTCATTCCCTGCCCACTGGGTCCCCCAACACCTAAGTGAAGGTGAAAGCCCCTCGACCACTTTCCAAAACACAGCCCATCTGGGGACTCCATCAGGACCACCACTCTGCAAGCTGTTTGCCTGCACATGGATTTTATGTCTGGGTTGGATTTTGAACTGGGGAAAGTCCTGCCTCCTCAGTCTGTGCCTTCCTGCAGCAACAGGCCTCGAACCTGTTGCGGGATATTTTCCTCCTTCCTCTGGTGATTTGTCCAAAGCCCTAGGGCCTTAACGGTCATCTTCCTTTTGGCATTTCTCCACCTTGCAGCTCCCTGGGGTCTCACTGTCTAAATGTAAGAGGTGCTGTGCTGATAAACGTGGCAGCAACTGATGCTTACAACGTCTCTCTGGGGACCAACCCAGCCCAGTGGGGCAGGGGCAGGCAATGCTGGATGCCCTAGAGGCCCTGCCAGCTCCAAATGGGGGTCTGCCACATACTCACCCAGAGCCTTAGCTTATCAACACTGCAGAGCATTTCATGCTCTTTCTCCATCTGTGACAGACCTGCTGTTTAAAAGCTCTCCTTGGAAATTTAAAGCATTTTAGACATTTTGTTGTAAACAGGTTTGGTTCTTTACTTCCTCTAGTCACAAGCAGAACTTTAAAACTACGTTTAAAAACAGTGGGAAGTAGGAAGGAGTTGTAAAATTTGAAGCTTACATTAAATAAATCCTATACATGTAATTTCCTTTATTGGAAAAAGGGAACTGTCACAGGATCAAGAAGGTAGATGCATTCATTGCCAATGGCTGCTATACCAGATTTGTCAAACATAGTGGCTTAAAAAACAGAAATCTCTTTATCTTACAGTTCTGGAGGTCAGACTTCTGAAGCATGTCTCGTAAGGCTCCAATCAAGGCATAGGCAGGGCTGAATTCCTTTATGGAGGCTCCAGGGAAGAATCCACCTCCTTGCCTTCTGCAGCTTCTACAGGGTGTTCGTAGTCCTGGACTCATGTCCCCTTCGACCCTCAGAGGCAGACAAGCTGAGTCCCTCTGACGCTGAATGTCTCTGAGCTTCTCGGCAGTCACATCTCACTCTGACTCATTCTGCCCCCACTTTTAAGGACCCTTCTGACTACAATTCTATTTGCAACCTTAATCTCCCATTGCCATGTTACCTAATATAGGTTCTACATATTTATAGAATACAGGTTCTAAAGATTAGTTCTGAGGATTAGCATAGGGACATCTTCAGAGGAGGGAGAGGCATTATTCTGCCCACCACAGTAGACATAACCAGAGCTGTGCTCAGCTCACATTTAGTGATCCTAGGATCGAACTCTGAAATTGGAAAGACAATTTCAGGATAATATGAACCTTCCCCATGTCTTCATAGCCCCTTACGTCCAAAGTGGGTTTCCTGAGGTTCTGGTCACATAAGCTGATCAAGACTCAGGTCCCAGGAATTTAAGCTACAACAGTGTCCTCTGTGATGTGGAAAAAGCTCTGATGACTAGTTTGTTGACTTTAAGGAAGTGCGAGCTCTCTGAATCACTTTCCATTAACCAACTACTTGCTTAATGAATCCTCCCCATGTCTTGGGTGAATCACACTGACTGATGGCACAGCACACTGAAGGCTCTCTGCTAGTTGGCTAATGTCTGATATATACTAACACTGTCACTTCCACCAACTGAATTGGATGCTCAGCTATGTCAGCTGCGATTGTACCACAGCCCATTTATGCCAGCTCTACATGCTCTTGTAATAATGTAATTTAATTAAATGTCACATAAACCAATGAAAGATGAACATGAAAAGAGAGTTGTTTTTATGTACACCAAGTGGAATGCCTTGGAAAGACTTGATAAAGATGAGTCACTTCAAAAAAAGAAAAAAGAAAAAGAAGCTGGTAAATTAGATAGTAAAAGAACTTTAAAGGATAGGAAATAAAATCATAAAAATCTCAAAGGATTTTGCCAAAGAGCAAAAGTGGAGCCATAGTAGGACCTGGAGGCAGTTAAGAAACTGGCAGAACCGGAGCACAGAGGCAACAATTTGAGGGGAAATCCTTGATTTCAGCAAGCTATGTAAGTGATCCTAACCTTGCTTTTATTGGCTGAAGAATCAGTGGGGAAAGCCCGATTGATAAAAAAAAAAAAGACCATAGGTAATCTCCTCAGGATAGACTGGAGAATGGTTTGAAAAGTGCCATACAGATGGGAGGACTGTTCCCAAAAGGCAAAGGGTGAGCTGAACAGCTCCTTCTCGGTGACGGTAGTTGCTGTTCCCGCAAATCCTCCCGGCCCTCCTGCCCGGAACTAGCAGGAGGGCTGGGAACCCATTCTGTCCGAACAGTCCGTGAGTGATCCCAGGCTGACAGACCAGGTCACTGAAATAATGCTTCTCTGAAAATGACTTCCAGAAAATCCCAGCTCTTTCCTCAGTAACTCTGCCCTTTGAAGACAGTTATTAATTTGGGGAATATTGAGGAGCATCCAGTGACAGATCCTCTGACCCCCCCCTCCTCCTGGCTCCTGAGCATGTCCAGAGAAGAGGATCAATACTTTCCTTAGGCACAACCATACAGCCTTAATGGGCCTTGTGCCCACACACACAAAGAAGTCAGGGCTAAATGAATACAAGACAGTGAAGGAAGACAAATCAGGAGCCCTAGCTACACATTTCCCCTGCTTTTCTTTTCTATTAGTGGGTTTTCTAATAGTCGGAATGCAGAGTCTGTGAGCCTAGGGTCTATAGCTGCTCTGGATGAAAGTTGGTCAGAGAATGAGCTAGAAGCCTGGTATGCATGTACAGATGCCAGCCAAACATGGAATCCAGCCCCCACCCATTACCAGCCCTAACCCTCAAGGAGCGGGGCAAACATAATTATGCAGATGGGTCAAGAAATAGATAGTTTACTATAATTTCAAAACCAAAAGATAAACCAATAGACTTAAAACTAAAATATGATTATTAACGGTTGACAGGAGAAGTAGTGTAAATGACATGAAACAAATCAACAAATGATACTGTATGTTAATAAATCATATCTTAATTACTATTAGGAGAATTAAAAATAGAAACAGGTACCAGAAGGTGTGGGACAGGGAAGAAACTTCTTGCATGGTTATTCTCTTGTACTGTCTGAATTTGTATATAAGTAGTAAAAGGTCTAGAAAAATGTACACTAAAGTTTTAAAAATGTGTTCACCTAGAGAAGGCGAGTGGAAAGGAATGGAGAAGAGAATATTTTTATTTTTTGCTTTGCCTAACCTCTACATTATTGCATGCATTCTCATTGAAGTAAAAATTCCAAAACTAACAATAAGTGATTATACACATTTATAAAGTGGAATACTATGAAACTACTTAAAATAAGTAGTTTCTTATTTTAGTAGAAGTGGAAGACTAATGGCCCCAGAAATTGTTCCATAATATGTGGTCAAACTCTTAAGAAGAACCTCAAGTCTTATTCACTCATGGGCAAAATGAGCCTGACTACATTCAAACAAACTGATTCATGGCTTAAAATAGGTTTTAAATTACTTGTATTATCAGTTATAAAATTTAAAAAACATTGCTGGGAATAAGTTTAAAAAGAAGTATAAAAACTATAGCAAAAGTTCATTTTGTCCATCCTCTAGATAACATTCTACTGTAAAGTCTTTCTGATTTTTTTCTGTTAATTTATAAATTTTCACTTCATGCATGTATGTAGACACATATACATGTATGATTGATTGCATTAGCCAAAATGGGATGATATAATTCCTACTGTTCTATAAAAATAATAGGAACTGTTCAAAAATATGTGTATCATTCTTGCACAGGGACTTTGTTAACTTTTTCTGTATCCTTCTAAGTTTATAACATGCACTACTATAGTGAGAAGAGTGTTTAAAATATTATCAAAATTATAAAGACTTTTGAATTTAAAATGAGTTCAAAGACAATTAGCTGAAAAAGCCCAAAAGGCTTTATTGAGTTAACAGTGAGTTTAAAATACGAAATTAATTTTAAAGCATTGATTTTTTTTTAAAAAGAGTGAGACATTTTAAATTGTTTTTTAATTCTGTATTTCAAATCAAGACATCGAAATTAATTTAGCTTCTCTATAGGGTTTGTGAATAGGTCTTCATTTATATGGCCTAAACACCACAATATGCCAACTCCCAGTTGTCTGCACTTCCCCAGAAAGCTGCACGCAGTAGTCACCAGGCTGCCTTGGACTGCATTTTTTTCTGGTGGAGAATGGTGATGGAGGGAGCATCATTTATTCTTGAGACTCCTTAAGCACCGTGGAATATGATGCATGCACACTTTAAGAGGACGGCATTGAAGTTTCAGGCTAGGGAAATCTAGTCTTAGGAGAGCTTCATTCACTAGCTCTCATTATGTGCCATCCCCAAGGAGGTTTCAGTATATGCCGTCTTCCTCTTGTGCGCCGCCCCTTGATGGAAAGATCCTGCCTGCACTGAGAAACAGAATAAGGCGGCACCTCCTCTGAGGCCAGTGGTCCCTCTGGGACAATGACACATCATGGTCTTAGGTGAGAAGAGGAAGGGCCACACCCCTGAATCAGTTCACAGAGTGGAGAACCCAGGCTTCTGGTGAATAGTATGATTCATGGAAGTATTTATTACACCTTCCGTGTGTAATGCAGTGAAATGGAAAGTGTATCTATCAGTGAATCAGATGTTTGTGTTCTAACCCTAGGGCCTCTAGGAAAGAATTAGATGACTTTGAGTAAATGACCTAACCCCAATGAGACTCAGCTTCCTAAATGTAAAATGGGGAAATAAATAATGCCTGTGTAATATAGTTTGTTAAATGCTATCCTGACCCAGTTCTGAGGACCTGGCTAGAGGCCAGCCAGTCCCCTTTCTTGAGCAGCCAAGTAATTCCACAGCCCCAACCACCACCCTGATCAATTTCTCATTCTCCAGGCCTCTAAAACCCACCCTCACCATCCCAGAGTCATGAAAAGACAACTCCTGACAGCACTTATACCCCAGAGCCTGCTAAAAATATTCAACTTGGAATCTTTGGCTTTCCTATACACTAACAATGAACTAATAGAAAGAGAAATCAGGAAAACAATTCCATTCACAATTGCATCAAAAAGAATAAAATACTTAGGAATAAACCTAACCAAGGAAGTGAAAGACCAATACCCTGAAAACTATAAGACACTCTTAAGAGAAATTAAAGAGGACACTAACAAATGGAAACTCATCCCATGTTCTTGGCTAGGAAGAATTAATATCATCAAAATGGCCATCCTGCCCAAAGCAATATACAGATTTGATGCAATTCCTATTAAATTACCAACAGCATTCTTCAATGAACTGGAACAAATAGTTCAAAAATTCATATGGAAACACCAAAGACCCCAAATAGCCAAAGCAATCCTGAGGAGGAAGAATAAAGTGGGGGGTATCTCGCTCCCCAACTTCAAACTCTACTACAAAGCCACAGTAATCAAGACAGTTTGGTACTGGCACAAGAACAGAGCCACAGACCAGTGGAACAGACTTAGAGACTCCAGACATTAACTCAAACATATATGGTCAATTAATATATGATAAAGGAGCCATGGACATACAATGGAGAAATGAGAGTCTCTTCAACAGAGGGTACTGGCAAAACGGGACAGCTACATGTAAGAGAATGAAACTGGATCACTGTCTAACCACATACACAAAAGTAAATTCGAAATGGATCAAAGAGCTGAATGTAAGTCATGAAACCATAAAACTCTTAGAAAAAAACATAGGCAAAAATCTCTTAGACATAAACATGAGTGACTTCTTCATGAACATATCTCCCCGGGCAAGGGAAACAAAGGCAAAAATGAACAAGTGGGACTATATCAAGCTAAAAAGCTTCTGTACAGCAAAGGACACCATCAATAGAACAAAAAGGCATCCTACAGTATGGGAGAATATATTCATAAATGACAGATCCGATAAAGGGTTGACATCCAAAATATATAAAGAGCTCACACACCTCAACAAACAAAAAGCAAATAATCCAATTAAAAAATGGGAAGAGGAGCTGAATAGACAGTTCTCCAAAGAAAAAATTCAGATGGCCAACAGACATGAAAAGGTGCTCCACATCACTAGTCACCAGAGAAATGCAAATTAAAACCACAACGAGATATCACCTCACAGCAGTAAGGATGGCCACCATCCAAAAGACAAACAAAAACAAATGTTGGCGAGGTTGTGGAGAAAGAGGAATCCTCCTACACTGCTGGTGGGAATGTAAATTAGTTCAACCATTGTGGAAAGCAGTATGAGGTTCCTCAAAAAGCTCAAAATAGAAATACCATTTGACCCAGGAATTCCACTCCTAGGAATTTACCCTAAGAATGCAGCAGCCCACTTTGAAAAAGACATATGCACCCCTATGTTTATCGCAGCACTATTTACAATAGCCAAGAAATGGAAGCAACCTAAGTGTCCATCAGTAGATGAATGGATAAAGAAAATGTGGTACATATACACAATGGAATATTATTCAGTCATAAGAAGAAAATAAATCCTATCATTTGCAACAACATGGATGCAGCTAGAGGGTATTATGCTCAGTGAAATAAGCCAGGCAGAGAAAGACAAGTACCAAATGAACTCACTGATCGTGGAGTATAAGAACAAAGAAAAACTGAAGGAACAAAACAGCAGCAGAATCACAGAACCCAAGAATGGACTAACAGTTACCAAAGGGAAAGGAACTGGGGAGGATGGGTGAGAAGGAAGGGATAAGGGGGGGAAAAAAGGGGGCCTTACAATTAGCATGTATAATGTGGGGGGGGCACGGGGAGGGCTGTGCAACATAGAGAAAACAAGTAGTGATTCTACAGCATCTTACTATGCTGATGGACAGTCACTGTAATGGGATTTGTTGGGGGGACTTGGTGAAGGGGGGAGTCTAGTAAACATCATGTTCTTCATGTAATTGTAGATTAATGATAACAAAATGAATTTTAAAAAATTTTTTTAAATACATATATATATATTCAGCTTGGCCAAACCTAATTCTGCTTGCCTTGCCTTGCTCTTTCCTTCCTACAGAAACCACAATAAACGTGCTTGGCTACAGTTCCCCTCCCTCCTTTTGCTTTGTAACCAACCCTGAGTGGTCCTACATGGCATGCTGTTTTCTCCCCAGTGGACTGGGAGTGTAACAAAGTCATAAAACTTCTGGTTTCCCACTCTTGCTCTGTTTCTGCCCTCCCCGTATCTCAGCCAAGGTAAAACGGGTAAAGCAACCTGCCCTGTATAACTCACAAACTGATTTGGAGACATATTAATATAATGGCTATGAAAGGCCTTTGAACAGTTGGAGAGATTACAGACATGTAATGTGGTCTGAAGTGCCCTCCTCAGTAGGGGACGGGAGGCTAATATCGGGTGACAGATGCACACTGTGGCAGAAACCATTAGTGCGCATCCATGAGTTTTCTCCTTCCTGGGCACACTGGACATAGTGTCTCCTAGATCCCTGTACCTGGACTATTTCTGGTCAAATGCTGTGAGTGGAAATGACATGTTTCACTTCTAAAGTAAGGCAAGGAAAAACCCTGCAAGATATTCTAGCTCTATCTTCATGCAGCAGTGGGTATAGAAACCATGCATGAACCATAAGATCTAAAGTCTAGATACATGTTAGACTCCATACAGGCTTGGAGTCCTGAGGGTTAATATGACTTCTAGAAATTACTTAAGTGAAAAATAAATTACATTCCACTTGGCTGAGATACGGGGAGGGCAGAAACAGAGCAAGAGTGGGAAACCAGAAGTTTTATGACTTTGTTACACTCCCAGTCCACTGGGGAGAAAACAGCATGCCATGTAGGACCATGGATGCACAATGTGCATAGGTCTATTTTCAGACTGAATACTTTCTCATTGATCTATTTTTTAATCCATCTGCCTGACTTTATAGATCGAACCAAGTATGTAATTCCTCCATTTGTTTTCTTCTTTTCAGGACTGTTTCAAGTATTCTACATTTTTTGCATCTCCACATATATTTTGGAATCAGTTTACTTTCTTAAGTCTTTTTGAGAATTTGATTGGGACTGAATTGAATCTCTAGATCAGTTTGGAAAGAATTAACAACTTGAGTCTTTCAGTCCATGAAGATGTAAATGTCCATTTATTTTAGTTTTCTTTAATTTTTCTCAACAAGGTTTTACCGTGTTAAGTGAACAAAACTTGGACATATTTTGTTAGATTAGCCCTACTTTGTCATGATATGTTATTCTTTTTATATATTGCTATATTTGATGTGCTATATTTTGTTAAGGAATTTTGCTTTTATAGTCATGAAAGTCTTCAGTTTTCTTTTAATATAATATCTGTGTTTAGTTTTGGTATCAGGATAATATCAACTTCATAAAACAAATTGAAAAATGTTCTTACATCCTCTGTTTAGAAAGGGTCTTGGTATAGAAATAGTATTATTTCTTTCTTAAGTGTTTGATAGATTCCCCCAGTGAAGATATCTGTATTTGGAGTTTTCCTTATTAGAAGGTTTTAAACCAAAAGTCCAATTATTTTAGTAGACCTATTACTGCTCACATTTTCCATTTCTTCCTGTGCTGTTTGGTAATCTGTGTTTTTCAAAAAAAATTCCTAGTTGTTGAATTTATAGCTATATGGTTGTTCTTAGCAGTCTCTTATTATTTTTAAAATATCTATAAAACACCCCAAATTCCAGTGGAATGTAATTTATTTTTCACTTAAGTAATTTCTAGAAGTCATATTAACCCTCAGGACTCCAAGCCTGTATGGAGTCTAACATGTATCTAGACTTTAGATCTTATGGTTCATGCATGGTTTCTATACCCACTGCTGCATGAAGATAGAGCTAGAATATCTTGCAGGGTTTTTCCTTGCCTTACTTTAGAAGTGAAACATGTCATTTCCACTCACAGCATTTGACCAGAAATAGTCCAGGTACAGGGATCTAGGAGACACTATGTCCAGTGTGCCCAGGAAGGAGAAAACTCATGGATGTGCACTAATGGTTTCTGCCACAGTGTGCATCTGTCACCCGATATTAGCCTCCCGTCCCCTACTGAGGAGGGCACTTCAGACCACATTACATGTCTGTAATCTCTCCAACTGTTCAAAGGCCTTTCATAGCCATTATATTAATATGTCTCCAAATCAGTTTGTGAGTTATACAGGGCAGGTTGCTTTACCCGTTTTACCTTGGCTGAGATACGGGGAGGGCAGAAACAGAGCAAGAGTGGGAAACCAGAAGTTTTATGACTTTGTTACACTCCCAGTCCACTGGGGAGAAAACAGCATGCCATGTAGGACACTGAAAATAGACATAGACCTATATAATCTATTAATTTTCAGGGACCAAGGTAATTCAATGGGGAAAAGAGAGTCTTTTCAACAAAAACATTCTGAAAAACTGATAGATAGAGGGGCTATCACCTCATACCATACATAAAAATTAACTTCAAATGATTATAAGATTAAATATGAAAACTTAAAACTCTAAAACTTTAGAAGAAAGCATAGGGAAAAAAATATTTGTGACCTCCAGACAGACAAAGATTTCTTTGATAAAAGAGAAAAAACACAAACCATAAAAGAAGTCATTGATAAACTGGACTCCATCAAAATTTTAAAAATTTGTTCTTTGAAAGACACTACTAAAATAATGATAGTCTATAATAATATATTTCAATATATATATCTGAAAAGTGATTTGAATCCAGAATATATACCATACTTTTATAATTCAATATGAAGACACAATCCAATTTTTTAAATGGGCAAAATATTTAAACTGAAGCATCAAAAAAAAGTTATATAACCACCTAAAAATATGTCCTAAGCCATTAGTCATCTGGAAAACTACTGTACACATTAATGACCACAATTTTCAAAGACTGACAATACCAAGTGCTGGTTGGGATACGGAGCAACTAGAGCTCTCATATAATCATATAGGAGTATATGGGAGTTGTTAGTAGGAGTATACCACTTTGTCAAACAGTTCAATAATTTCCTATAAAGTTAAACATGCCTTGACCATAATAACTGGTAATTCTACTCCTAGTTTTTTATCCAAGAGACACGAAAGCATATGCACAAAAAGATGTCCTCAAAAATGTTCATAATAGTCCCAAACTGAGATCCACCACAACATCCATGGACAGTTGAATAACAATTGATAAACAATTGTGTTATGTCTATATAATAAATACCATTCTCCTCTAAAAAATAAAACTAACCACTGATATATGCATCAAAAAGGCTATGTCTCAAAAATATTATTCAGAGGAAAAAAGGCACAAAAAGCATGTACTGTATCATGGTTCCATTTATATAAACTATAATATACAATTCTAATCTATAGTCACATAAAGAATATCAATGGTTGCCTGAGTCAAATGTGTGGTTGTAGGAAAAGACTACAAACAGGTAGGAAGGACATTTCTAGAGTGACAGAAATTTCTATCTTTATTGTGCTTGTGTTGCATGGGTTTACATAGTACCCAAACTCATTGAATTATATATACTTCTAATGGATTCTTTTAAATTATACATCTCAATAAAATCTAATTTTTAGAAAGGTAATCAGTGAAAGGTACAGGAGGTTTAGCAATATGAATACAAACAGGACCTGAAATGTATTTCAAATCCCTATTTCATGCTAGAAATAAAAAAAAAAAAAAGGATTCTAATCGTGTTCAAATGCCTGTATCCATTTCTGAGTAATGTGAAGTATAAAAGGAAGTTAGTATGCATGCTCCAGTTGTCCCTTTAAAAGAATTATCCGAAATAAGAATATCAAAGGATAGCTATGAAACAAAAGCTCAAGCATCTTCTTTTGCCTAATCAACACAGACTTCCTGGGAGCAGCAGACAACCTGAAGAAAGATGCATCTTCTTTCACTAGCACCATCCAACTCTTTCAATAAAAAAACAAAGGAAATCAAAAGGCGAGAATAGAGAGTACTGCACTGGAATCCCAGCTCCTCTGCTTACCAGCCTTGTGATTTTGGCAAGGTGCTTAACCTTTTCCAGACTGGCTCTTCTCATCCATTAAATGAGGACAGAAAGTATAAATCACAAATTCTTTGCAAACATTAATGGACTTCCATGTAGCAAATGCTTAGCAATGCTTGAAATACAATATACTTGCAGTTAACAGTAGTTAGGCAAAAAAAAGGTGTTGCTCTTGTTATGTAACACTTTGTCATAGATTCCTTTTATTTTATATCAATATGTTTTCCCCAGAATTCCTGGGGTTTCAACAATGCCTTTAAAGCACCATTCTGCTGTTAAAATATATTCAAAATCTTAAGGAAAAAAAGAACACACAAATGTTTTATATATTGTGCTATCATTTTTTACCTTTATTGTTTGTTTCTCCTGTAGGAAATCTCATGAAAATGCAAAAAGAATGTATGGATGATTGAAGAGATCAGGGAAACCAAGGACAGATCCAGGAGTTTTAATTTGATCTGGATTTCCTTTCTTCTACAAAGATAAGAAGGAAATGAAGTCACCACTTGGATTCTGAGAACATTCGACATTCTTATCTGACCTTATGGATGATGAAACATAAGCAAATCCACATCTGTAAATCTTAAATAAATACAATAGCTGACCATCTTCAATGTTTAAATCCTACCCATCATTCAGGCTTATTCAATGATTTATTTACAGTTTCTAAATTTATTGAAATCTGTTCAACTGTTTTCAGGCAACAAGCAGATGGAGTTTAGGACTAGTGAATTCAAAGCATCAAGCTCACAAACTGAAAAAGGATAGACTTGGTCTAAAACAGACTGCATTGTTGAAGATAAAATGAAAGGGCAACCTTTACACACCAGCATTTTACTCCTGGAAAGTTCCAAACACTGATGAGAACAGTTGGCTATCCATCTGGAAAAGGTATTTAAAATTAACTTGAGTGTAGAGTACTATTTTAAGGTAGCAATTGCTTTCTATAGATGTCCATTCTATTCAAATGCAGGCCTCAAAGTCATAAAATATAACGTTGGAATCTGTTAAATGGTAAACTGAGGCATATTAAAAATGTTAAGAGTTTATCTGAGCAAAAGTCAGTTTGAATCAGGTAGCACCAAACCGGAAGTAGTTAGAAGCACTTCACTGACAGGAGCTCAGTGGGAGACTTTTACCAAGAAAAGGTAAAAACAAAGTAAGGAACTCATTGATTGGTTATAGCTTAAAGCCTAGTAGGCTGTTTATGATTGGTTGTCCTTAGGTTGCAATAATTTTACACCCTTGAGACATTTACAGGATTAGATTTTGGTTTGTTTACATGGGCTCCATGGCATTAGAACATCAGCCTAATGGCCTCTTTGTTTTACTGGTTTAAGGCTCAATAATCTCAGTGCTGAGGTATCTCTAAAACTCTAAAAGTTACTATTGAATCATTTTAAAATTGAGAAAGGTTGAAGGTAGGAACTAATGTCAGTAATTTATGATGAATTCAGACTATGAAAATGCCAGATGTTAGGCTATAAGATATATATGATTGCATTTAACAAGTTTTTCTTTTCATGATTCAAGACTTTTAATAAAGTGCTCTAATCAATAGTAAAATGCCTGACCAAAGCTATTAGCCTCAGCATTAGAAGGCTAAAAGGTAATACAATCCCAATTATATCATAGCTACTAAGATAGCATGGCAACAATTAGCTTGGAAATATGGTTAAATTACTTTACCCTGAATAAACTAGTGAGCAGATAAAATGATTTCCATAATTAAAATCACAATGTTCAACTGTTTTCTTGTACTTTGGGTATCTTGTACTACCCCCAAAATAAGTAAGTTCATAATCCTGGCCACAACTTACAGGTCATGGGAGCAACATCAAAGTGGTACAGTCCCTTCCATGACTACAAAGTACTTTCATTAACCAGATGCTAAGAAAGGTGAGGCAGAAACAGCTCACTAAGATCCATGGACCCCTGTACACATCACAGCCTCCCTTGCAGTTGTGTTGGGTCTATGCAACTGGGTTCTGGATAATGGAATAGGACTGGAAGTAATCAACTTCTACCTGGCCTTGACAGCTAACAATACCTTATCATGGGATCTAGCCCTCTCTTCCCCATCTATGGCAAGGCAATCACGGTGTAGCTGGTAGATGGAAGCAGCCAGGGACTCGGAACGCACTATTTGAAAAAGAGACATGGGAGAAATGCCCGATCCACACTGCATGTTGCTCAGAAAGATACAAACACCCTCCTCGCTGTTAAGCCGGTGGGATTTCAGGGTTTATTTGTTATTGCAACATAGCCTACCATATCCAGACCAATATAAAGCTAATAAAAATGGACCTTTCTGTTTTGACTATAACACAGCAGAAAATACTTTTGGCTCCTTTATGCTGGATACATCCCTGAGAGATTTCTGTTACAAAGATAACTTTGCTTGATATTCAACCAACAAGAAGACTCAGATATGTTAAAAAGTAACTTCAGCTGCCTTCCAAAATTAGCAATCATATAATCTTTCATTTGTGCAGCAATACAAACTTTTTCATAATGCTTTCATGCACACATTTTCACAACGGCCCTAGAACTCTTTTAAAGTGTATAAAATTCCACCTTTACGATTGAACAAAGTGAGTGACAGCAGGATTTTAAGTGAGATGTCCAGTAACCCAGCCAGTCAGAGCATAGATGAGGCAGAATGTTGCCTTTAGTCTTTCTGTAATCAAGAAATGCTCCAAGCTTTCAGCCTTGTTGCAGATTTTTGCAAGCTCCTCTTTTAATAACTTTTCTCCATTGCATTCCTGACTTATTACCACCCTGACTTCCAGCACTCTTACTCACATGCAGACTCATTCCAGCTGCACATCCCAATGTTTATGCTGTGTTTACTGTGTTGTCTCCTAACTAGAGCCCATTAGCTGCTGAAACAAGAAGGATGTTCACGAATAAAACACAGCTTGCCTGTGGCTGCCAAACCAGAAGAGCCCATCACAAGAAGGGGGAGGCAAAGATGTATCTCTGCTGATGGCGAGTAAACTAATGTTTTTTATATGAGTTTCCCTTTGGGTGGCTCCAACAGTGGGAGGACTAGAGGGCTGAGGGCAAGTGACTTACTTGGGGGAACCAAGCCAAGCACTTTTTCAAAGTCTTACTTCCAGGCAAGCCTTGCCCTCTGACCAGGAACCAGATCCCAGGGTAGATGGGCCCCAGTCTGAGCTGCTGATAGACTTGGAGGTCAGGAAGTTTGCATTCATAGTCAAATTGACTTAAACAGGAGAAAGAAAGAGTTTATGAAGGTGGCTGGAAAATACGTGACCTTAATTGACTACTTGGAGTATTTAACATAGCTCACAGCCAGGTTCAAAAGCTGTCTCTTTGCTGTCCAGCCTGGATCACCCATCTGGCCCATTTATAATAATAATAATAAATGCCTGGCTTAGACAATACAGAAGGGCCTGGGAGTGAAGGCTGATGGCAATCTAAGCTGCTTTCACCCAGAGTCACAGGCGAGGCTGAGCCCTTCCCTCATTTCTTTGGCCAAGTATTAACGGCCATTATGGAAGGTGGAGAAATAGGTCAGTGTAGGCCTAATGTAGAGCCTTCTGGCTTTGAGGTCAGACAATTATGTTTTCAAACTTGGAATCAGCATTTAATAGCTGGGCGGGGTGACCTTGGTGAAGTGATTTAATAACCTCCCTGATGTGGTTTTCTCATACATAAAATAAGAAATAAGAGTAACTACCTTTGCTGAGTTGTAAGGATTAGGAATTATACATGCAAACATTCATATATGTGATTCTTGGTGTGGCATAAACCCTGGCCTATGACTGGCCCTCAGTAAATGGTAGCTTTTTAGTTGTTTTATAATTATGATTATTCAATGGAAAACATCTTTTTTGTGCTCTTGCTGTGATCCATCTCTCACCATCCCTATGAGAACAATCTGTGTGGTACCAATCCCTAAAAACAAACAGGCCCTTTTCATATAGAACAGAAACCTGGCACAATGCCCAACATTTAGTAGATATTCCACATATATTTGTTGAATTTAATTGAATTGAGCTGAATTGTACCTAACATTTTCATCCTTAGGCGACTTCCTTGGTTTGCTTCACGCTTCCATATTCCTCCAAAAATTAAGCTTGGCTTACTCCTTCCCAGAGCTTCCAAGTGTTTTTGTCAAGTAGAAGGATAGACATGAGTAGCCAGGGAAGAGGAAGGTAAGGTTCAAGGAAAAACCTCCCAGTTAGGGGGTCCCACATGAAGACAACAAAGGCTTTGCAGGGAGATAACTTCCTTGCCTTTTGGGACCAGGCCAAACCTCTCCCAACCCGATCACAGTGCAAGCACAATTGAAAAAAAAAACTAAGAACTGCCAAAACCACCTCTCATCATAATCTCATTAAAGTAAAATTGTGGTTTTGCTCCCCACCACCACAGACTTTTCTGTGTGCATTTTGGGACAACACAAGTGCACCAAGAGGGTTGGGTGTATAAAAAGAACTGTTGATCAAATGACTTCACCCTGTCAATCAAAGAGGTGCCTCCCAACTAGCCCATGATAAATAAACCCTTCCCTAAAAGATGAAGGCTTCTGTCTACCTTGACTCGGGCCCACTCCTCCCTTACAGTGTATTCAAATAAAACTTTTGTTCTGCTTCACTATGGTGCCTCTGCCTTTCAATTCTTCATTTCAACAAGGACAAGAATTAAGGAGAACTCAACCCGTAACATATTTAGTGCTGTGACTTGGATTACTAGTCCCACCATTAAGGTGTGCTAAATAAAGGCCTCCTGCAGCTTTTTAACTCTCTATCAGGTCTCTCAACTGAACTCTATCCTTCCAGAAGACAGGAATGGAGGAATTCCACAATCTACCATCTGTAACACTTGGCTGCTGTTATTAAATGTTTATCACTTCTTGTGTATGAAGAATTTCTTATTTGATATGGAAATTTCCCATGATTATATTAATATTATGGTGCAATTAAAAAAAAACAAGAACCAAACTGATGGATCACATTTCTATCTCTAGGCTGCACATTTTGGCCTGGCCTTCTGAAAAAAGTGGGAGAGAGCCACAAAAACACTTTAGAATCACAGCTAGGGGAGATGGCTTAATACTGCAGAATAACAATGTAATGTTATCTTAGCCTGTCACAGTCTTGAGGTTAGAAAGAAATTTCGAGGTCACAGTCCTCCCCCCACCCCAGGCAGGGAATGTCTGCCAGCTCATATCAAAACCATCAACAGTCCTGGCTCCACAGGCACTGGCACCAACCCTAAGACATGCCACCAGGCCTTGGGGCAGTGGATACCCACGGATATGGAGGGGCTAACAAGCCTGTGAGGTCTGTGCTGACTGCTATACACCACAACCTGGTTGTCTACATTCTACAAAATTAAACAAGAATGGGTAAAGTTTATTGATTTGGATGTACTTTTAAGGCATAGAGCTCTAGAATGGGAGAGTTTGATGTAACTAATACTCACAATGAGGACATATGGGGCACAAAGCAAAATGCAGTTCACACACAACCTTTTATTCCTGGAGGTCACGTATTAATTTTTTAAGAACGTCTGTCTTGGTTAACCTAGACTTGATTTAGTACACACTTCCTTCATGAAAATGTGCCCTAAGGCATTCATATGTAGTGCTTCCTTTATACCCTGGGAATGAGGAGGTGGAGGTGAGGTGGGGTAACGTCCTGCAAACTGAGTTAGTCCAAAATCGAGACCAGGCCATGACGGGGGAGTGCAGGGATCTCAGGTCCGATCTTGCAAGAGCTAAGGTTCCACAGTACCAGGCTTGGGTGGGAATGGCTAGTTCCTTAACTGCATTCCTAAAGGTCTATTTACATTTTAAATCACTGTTGTGTCACAAGGTTACATTCTGACACTGCCAAGTACTGAAGTTCAGAATTTTTCCTACAAACAGTAAATAGCTTACTTCTCAAATAGTGTAATTTTTGAACTTTTTATTCCTCACCATGACCGTGTTAAGAAAGCTGTCAAGTTTTGGAATTTCATGGAGAAATGTGAAGTGGCCTTTGTGAGCTCCACAGAAACCCTCTGAGGCCTGACATTCTAAACGGGATGGCTCTATTTACATGTCATTGTCCTTCCAAGGGAAGGCTGTGGGTTTGGATTTGGGATTACCGTGTCAGACAGCTCTCACTGTCACAGCAGCCTTGGCTTTCTTATATTCATGGATATTTTCATTCATTTGCTCACTCATTTATTCATGCAAAAACATTTATGATTTTATTCTCTGATGTCTCAGGAGGCTGGGACCCCTGTTTTGTTATTAAGGCAGGCAACAGGAGTCAGGAGTCGGAGGTACCCTGTACAGAGTCCCAAACACCCACAGAGATCCTGCCCAAAGCACTTTCAGTCAAATAAATTATACTTGCTGCTCACCTATGACTCATTTACCTTAAACTATGAGTATCTGAGCTCCTTCAAGAGGCCTTGTCAAGAAACCCAACTTGCATTGCTCCTTGTATTAGACTTCGGTTTTGCCCGCTGCCTCCCGTATCCGTGACTTGAGTTTTCAGGACTTGGCTCGTCGCGTCCTGTCTAAAAGGCAAATGAAGCTCCAGGCAGTTTGTTCTCGCCCTGGGTCAGAAACAGAACTGAGAAGGAGTAGGATTTCAGGGAGTGCCACCCTGGGAAGAAAAAGTTACACCAGCATCCAGTACCTACCACGGCTGCCAGGAACTCTAGCACTTGCTGCTTCAGTGACGTTAACTACAATGGTCTGAGCCACAATGATGTCACAGGCTCAGCACTAAGAACGCACATGCATCATGTCATGGGATGCTCACAATCACTTTTTTTTTTTTAAGCAAGAAGATATTCATTCTAAGATTACCATCCTCAAGTGACTGCCATTTGGCTTATATGTATATTTTTAAGTCTTCCCTTACCCCCTCCTACCACTACTCTTCACAATCACTTTTGAGAGGAAGACTCGGTGTCCCCATTTTGCATATGGTAAAACAGCAAAAAGCTTACATGGGTGGCCCAAGTCCCGCCTAGTTAGTAGGTGACTGAGTTGGGATTCAGAACAACTACTGGGCCACCAGTACCTCCCCAAGGGCACTTACCCCTGTTAGGAAGGCCAAAGAAGATCACAGACATGACTGAAATTCTTAAGCTTTAGTGATTTCTCCATATTTGTTATTTGTTTCCTTATTTTACTTCCCTTGTGTGAAGACCAAACATTATCCTGGATGACTGAAGCTCACATTTTCATCTTGGCAATGTAGTTCTCACAGGTGAAAACAGAGAAAGAAGCCAGAATGCAAGCACATTCTGTGGAGGAAGAATAAGGACAGATGCTCAGAGTCTGCACCTCCGCATGACAATGAGAAAGAACATGGAAGGCCAGTTCAAGGCCAGCCACAGGTGCACAGATGGGGCAAGATCTATATTCCCCAAACAACTGGGGCATATATGTCCTGGGCAATTGTGTTAATCTTTACATTTATGTTTTCTGTTTTAAACAACATAAAGTGACAATGGAGAACTGAGGTCTGGCCAGGACTTCACTAGGATGCTAATATTTGGTGTGAATATTTAAGTGTGGGAAAGAGTGTTTCAGTGGAAAAGGAAAAGAAGGGAATTCCAAGTGAAGGGAACAGCATATGCAAAAAGAAGGTGAGGGAGAACAAGGCAATTTATCCCCCTGACTCTCAGGGATGGGCCTTCGTTCCATTCAGGGTCACCAAACATAAAGGAAACTTTCACCAGGAGTTTGGGTCTCAAAGTGTGTCACCCATAATAATACTGACAGTTTTTTATTGTCAGTTATTTTTCTTTTGCATAGGATCGTACCCCAACCATATAGCTCCCAAGGGTGAAATTTAGATACTTTATTTTTAAAATATCTATGAAGCACTTACTATAATCCTGGCCCTATGTAGCAGTACTGCAGTGGGAGTGAGACAACCTGGGTAAGAGTGACAGAGCTGAGGTTACACTTCATAAGGCATCATGCTAATAGTCCAGTAATGTAGGCAGAAAACATTCATATTTTTGAAAAGAAAGCAGTGGGTAACAGATGTGAAGTGGTTAAGGCAAGCCAGGTTCTTTAGAAGAGCAGAAGCTAGAGGAGTTGGAGGCACTCTTTCTTTGCCAAATGAACTAATTGACTTGACAGATGAGGCAAGGGAGAGGATATTAGATGTTCCAGGAAGAAAACATGCGGCACAGCAAAGAACTACAAGTGTGGTATAAATTTGGGAATGATGAGAACTATAAAGTATATATTAGGGACTCCTAGAAAAGAAAGATTAGAGCCAGATTCTAGAGGGCTTTAAAAACCAGGCTACACTTAACTTTTAGGAGACAATGGGGAGCCACTCAATTTTCTTGAGCAAGGCAGTGACTTAAGAAGATTAATCCATCAGGGGGCACAGGATAAACCGGTACACAGAGAGCAAAGAGGCAGAATGTCCAGTTGAACCACCACCGTCTGAGTGTGTGAAAATAAGAACTGGACCAGAGTTCTGCCTACTGACACGCAGACGAGGGATACCAATTGAGAGATGATTAGTAGCAATGATTTACACTGTACATGAAATACTGAATGAAATAAAAAGCATGAAGAAAGGTGTCACGTAATGTTATGGAAAAGGTGCTGAAGTGTAACAAGAAAATGGATGATCTTAACAATTGCTCACAACTCAAATAGTTACAGAGGGTGCTATTTCAGAAAGATTGGAGAAACTAGTCACAAATTACATACACAACAACCCCAGCACAGTGACCACAAGACAGTTATTGCATCACTACCAAAAAACTGCCTGGCAGGGGAGGGTAACACTTACCACTTCCTTTTTCCTGAACCTATCCAGTCATCGCCTTTCCTCCACACCTACCAAAACAGAAGGCCAAAGAGAGCTAAGCAGCCTATGGGATGCCATTCAATGTACAGTTCATTCAGGGAAGCCAGGAAAGTATAAGATAGCATGGCAACTCATCCCAAACCTGTCCCTGAACAGGAAGAAAAACTTCTCAATGCTATATGGGTTCTATAAGGAGTAGGGAGGAAATATTTTGAGAAGGGGGCAGTGGAGGGTAGTGCTGCAGCACCACTGGGGATCACCTCTGTTTGCTGATGCTTCATTTTCTTTATCTCAGCCATTTGGAGCCCTGCAGAAGACCTCAGGGATGGGGAGGATGGCGGCACTCAAGGAAGACTGCCTTGGGAAGCCAGAGCATAGCCATGCACACATGATTCTGTTCTTTCTGTTTTAAGAAAAGTAGCTTCTGCTCTTCACCTGCTTCCTTCCCAAAGGCTAACTCCTTCCCAAAACAATAAAGGATGGGAAGTTGCTCAGAGGAAGAATGCGGGCGGCCCTGCCTCTCTAAGTTGAGCACACCATCTCGTGCTGAGCCAGCTGCCCTCACGGAGTTAAACTCTTGTTCTATTTTCAGTGGGAACAGTACATACCTGTCCTGCTGAGAGCCAGTCCATTGCAGAACTAGAGTCTTTGAGTAGCTTCCTGACTTCTTGCAAGTTAACGAGCCTTATTGACTTCAGAATGATTACTTAAAAATGTTCTAAAGTCAATGAACCTAAGGAGCTGAATAGTCAAATAATACAGAAGGTTCTTAAAGTGGCCCTTGGCTCTGTGCATCAAGTGGTAAGAAGACATCAGTCTTCAAATGGTTTCTCAATTACCTGGCATGGTGTATCTGCAGAATCTCTATCATAAATAAGCAGCCACCTCTCTCAAGATGAGACTCGGAAGCAAAGGTCAAGATGATGACATCAGGAGTCATGATTCTTAGAAGCTCTTACTTTTCTACAGACTATTAAGATTCAAGTCCCATGAAATCTGTGTCTTATTTTAACTGAACCACCCCAGTTAATGAGTGCATCTATTAACTTATTTAGAAGTGGGTTTTCTTTAAACTCTGAGATTCAATTTTCCCTGAGATGCACCATTCTAAAATCAATGAAGACCTGTGACATATTTATTTGCAATTCAGTGGGAGAGAAAGAGATTTCTGGATTCCTGTGACTGGGGATATAACATTAGGTACCTTCTACCTACTAATTAATTATTGCTATTAAGTGAATGCTTCCTCTCTGGAGGGTACTAATCTAAGTGCCAGGGAATTAAATATATATATATCACATACACACACAAATACACATAACCAAACTTTGTCCTCAAGGGGAGTAAATGATCCTTCAATCCTGCAGGAGATAAGGCTCAAAGAAAGAAGAAATGTACACAACAGCAATAGAAGAGATTGTGAAATAATGATAATAATAATAGCAATAACAGTAATAATAATAAAATGTATATAGAGCACACAGCATAAGTCAAGCACTCTTCTAAGTATTATAGATATGGTGATTTAATTAATCTCTCAATAGCTCTGTCAGGTGGGTACAGAATTAATCTCCACTTTATAGATAAGAAAACTTTGCTCATGGAATTAACTAACTTTCCGAAGGTCATAAAGCCAGGGCTGGGTTTCTATCTAGGTTCATAAGTTTAGCTCCAAATGCAATTCTCTGAACCACCACGCTATTGGAGTTCAGAGCCAGTCAACTGCAGCACAGGACAGAATGTACTTCTCATTCTGGAGCTTCTCATAGGAGCTAGGTTGTAAGTTAGTTTGAAAGATGAGGTGGAACTTAGAAGTGTGAAGGAGAGCAGATGTCCTAGATAGCCTGAACAATCTGAGCCAAGTTGGGAGGCAGGAGCAACGATGAAGAAGAGAATAGCAAAGGGTCTGAGTGTGTGGGACCCGGAGACTGACTTCACAGCTTCAAATCCTGGCACCTCCACATACTAGCTCTGTGACTTTGGACAAGTTTTCCAACCTCTCTGTTGTCCTAGATTTCTTACTGTAAAGTGGACATAAAAAATACTGTAGAATAGTAAATTGGTAAATATCTGTAAACCACTTAGAACAGCCCCTGGCACATAGTGTCATATGAAACTTTTTCAAGCTAGTAAATATAACTTAGGGGCACTGAGAGACAGGCCTGGCTAAAAGGCTAAGTGATATTTAACTGCATGTCAGTATGTGTCTTCCCTTATCACCCTCCCCTTCAAAGACTACCTCCTCGATGTTCCAGGGTAATTTCTGCTTGGGTAAAGAATAAGACAGCTCCTGGCCAAACCCTGTTAGGAAGGACGCCAGTGTAATTGCCATCAAAATAACCACAAACACTATCCAGAGCCTGCATGTGCAAAACACTTTTAGATGTGCTCAGTAATTTAGGGGAAAAAAAAAAAGGAAGAAGAATTGCAGTTTGAATGCCTCCAGGTGGAACCAGTTACACTGAAAGCCCGCGGCTGCATCAGACCCATGGCTGGCTGCAGTACCAGGCAGATGTGGCTGACTCCAACACTCAGAGCACCCCCAGGAGTAAGGGGATGAGTGAAGGGGGTCAGGAGCCCTTACTAGCTCGTTAGTGCTATCTGGATTTAAAAGAGAGATTCCCAAATCCCAGGAGATGGCTCACGGCTTGGAACAAAACCCAAAGCATTAACATCCTAGTATTCCAAAATGATCCCCGAAGCCCTGCAGTTACACTGATGGAATGTGATTTATACCGAGGCAAGTGCTGCCAAAATCCAGACTGGGGAGGCAGCCGAGCAGGGGACTAGTTGAGAATGCTATGAATCTCTCTGTTTGTGAAGCTCCCAATTAAACAGAAGTGGTGCATCTCAGGAGTCCTGGGGCCCTGGTCCCAAGCCCTGCCAGCCTCTCTGCCACCAAGGGTCTGTGGATTGCAGCCCTATTCTATCCCCACATTAGACATCTAGATCTCTGACTCTAAGCAGCCCAATGGGCTTTGAAAGGGCCACAGAGGCCATCTCCAAAGACACATTCTCTGAGCTTGCTGCCTTTAGCCTGAGGGTCATCCTAGGGAATGGGCCTAAATCTAGTTCAAAAGCTGTTTCAGTTTCTTATGGGTGGACAGACTTGGGGGGAGGGGATGGGAACAGCTGGTGAAATCAGGAGAGACACATTCACACCATGGAAAAAAAATGCCCATATACACAGTTTGAAAAATTCTCCCCAGTTCAGGAATATTATGAGTTAGGTTTTCTTTTATAATCTCCCATATACTGATGGTCACCACTGTAATGTAGAGGGTTTTAAAGAAGAAACAGAGCAAGAGCACGCTCTCTGGAGTCAGACAGGCCATGGTTTGCTTTCATAGCACTACCAAACTAGAAAACTGTCTATATGTGTTCATGAGCTCCCTGTCTGAGGGTGTGTTCAATTAGAGATCAAATGACTATTGTTTTCAACTTGAGAGTCAGTCGATGTATGAGCCTAACAGCCTATTACTATAACTAAAAACTTCCAACTCTCAGTGACTTTGCACAATACAGGCTCAGTTCTTACTTTTGTCACAGTCTAATGTTGGGGGGTGCTCTGCTCCACATGGTCATTAAGGGATCCACACTTCTTGTATACAGCAGATCCCACCATCTCTGAAGACCTCAGCATTTTACACTGGTTCCTCCCTCTCCCACAGGCAGACAAGGAAAAAAATGAAGGAGTTGGGAGCCAAATTTGGAGGTGACATACATCACCCCCACCTATATTCTATTGTCACATGGACTGCATTTCCACAAAAGGAAGGCAGAAAAATAGAGCCTTTCTCTGGGGGCAAGAGGAAAGGGAATTAATGGGGCTTGGTTTGGGGGTATGTTCCTTGTCTGCCCAATGCAGGAGGCTTCTTGGAGGAAGCAACACCTGAGATCACTGAGGTTGCACATCCTGGTGGCCTCCCCTGTCTTTCAGGTTGGAAATAACATCAGAGGCCATTTCAATCACTGTCTCGAAGTTCAGTGAAGCACAGAGCTGACTGCTTGGTAACTGCCTGGACAACACTTGGTGTTTGATCATAAATGGGATCTAAAGGAAAATGCAGCAGGCAGAGAGGCCGAGGGTGGAGGCAGGACCCAGGGTCCAGAGCAAGAGCACTGATACTGCCTGAGTGGGTGTCAGAGGGTCATTGGGAGGATCCCTGCCAATTAACTCCACTAGTTGTGGGCAGGAGGGTGGGCGAGAGAATCTGTCTAATGCTATGCAGCTGCTGGGTGTGTTAGAAACAACTCCCCTACAATGTGAATATCTGGACAACTGCTGAGCATCTTATGTATTGGACAGTCACCTGATTTGGTTTCACTGAACAGTATCTGAAATGCATAATCTGAAATACATATAAATACTCATTTATAATTAGCCCTGTTGCTGATCTTATATGGAGTTTAAAGATTTCAAACCTTGCAGTTAAAAAATCCCAATAAATAATTTTCAATAATAAACCTCTGCATCCGTTATTCCTATAAAGTCTTATGACTACAATGGCCATCAGAGGTCATTTGATCCTTTTTCCCATTTTCCTGTAAAGACTCCAGCTTGTGACATATCTTGTTTTTAGGACCTCAGAAAAGGACAAAACATAGAATATCAATGCTTGAAGAGCCCGTGACTGTTCCATCTGTAACAGAGAGAGACTATGCACACACATGGAGCTGCCATGAGAACCCAGGCCTGCCATTTCCTGCACGCCACCCTGATTCCTGCTCTCTCCCTCTTTGAGACCCTCAGCCACTGTATTAGTCTGTTCACGCTGCCATAACAAAAAAACCACAGACTGGGGGGCTTGAATGACAGAAATTAATTTTCTTACCGTTCTGCAAGCTAAAAGCTCAGCATTAAGTGCCAGCAGGGCTGGTATCTTCTGAGGCTTCTCTCCTCAGCCTGCACACGATGCCTCCCAGCTGGGTGCTCATACAGCCTCCTATCTGGGCGCACACGGAGAGAGTGAGCTCCGGTGTCTTTCTTTTCTTATAAAGACACAGCGCTATCAGATCAGGCCTTTCCCTTATGACCTCATTTAACCTTAACTGCCTGTCTCCCAATCCAGTCACACTACAGGTTAGGGCTTCGACATGTGAAATTCAAGGAGACACAGTCAGTCCCTGGCAGCCCTGCACCCCCAAGGCCCACCCTAAATCTTGAGGCGGCCGTGCCCAGCTCTGCGGAACAGACACAAGGGTGTTCTCTGCCTGGTCAGTGCCTGAGCTCCGTGTGCTGCCTGTCAGTGATCGCCCTTCAGTTGGTCCTGATTCCTTTCCTACCCTCTTCACAGATCCATTCATAAAGCTCTGGCTGTCTGGAAAGTCCTTCCTGAGGAACAACAAATACTCTAGGTATGGACACCCTTGGTGATGGCCTGTTTCTTTGTCTTCCATCCACCTAAAGGCTCTGACACTGGAAGACAGGGCCACAGCTCCTGCCATTGAGCTGCTTCAGGAATCACTGAGCATCACCCTCCCTGGATTAAACATTTTCCACAGCCAGATGGAATTACATGAATTAGATTTCTGAGTCTTGATCTTATTCATCACCTGGTAGAGGTCATTAAGTCAGTCAACAGGTTTTATCTGATTCTGACATACTCCCCAGCCTGCGTAAGTTGCATGACTCTTGTTTTTGCTGTGGGCAGAGTCATAGTCCATGATCTCCCCAATGAGCATGAGGCCATCCCCCAGCCAATATAAAATCACAGTTGAATTTTCCTAGTTTAAGATAATCCAGGACAACAGACCGGAAGGCAAGGGAGCAGGGAGCCCAGAACAGGATGCCCAGGTTCTGTGTCCTGCTCTGCCATCTACTCTGTGTGGCTGCATACATGACAGTGCCTGTCTGAGCCTAAGTCCCCTGACCTATTGACTGGGACTGTTAAACAGTATCTCCAGTCTCCCTCAGCTCTGGTGTGCCCATGCCTGGCTATGCCAACCTCCAATCAAATCCTTTCTCCTTTTCTTGCAGGCCAGGACATCCAGGGGTATCCATTACTGAGGACTTCTTGGACTTTATGCAGATTCTTTGGGAGTCTCCTTATCAGACTCCCCTAGATTTCCCTGGATAGAACTATGGTCCATGCACCTTCACATCAATGGCCTCATTTTCCAGGTCCAAGAAGATGAATGTTCAGCCTGTGCACCAAGGGAATAGAGTATTTCTTTCAGGAAGTTAATCAGATTGTATATTTTAGCCTTGGGGCACTGGAGAAGGGAAAGAAAAATTCCCTGAAACAACATGTCTCTTGTTTAATAAAGTTTTATTATTATTATATATGAGTATGTGAGAATGAGAAATCCATATCTGTGCTTCGCTGTCTCAGCTTTATTGGTTCTGAGCTTAAAAAATCAGTTTGGTGACTAACAGAATATAGAACTGACTGACCGGTGATTTTTTAATATTTGGCTCTTTCAGGAACCAATTTAATAGAATAAGAGACTATTGGAAAGTGTAGGTGATGTGGAAATACATTACACAGAAGGGTGGGCTGTCCTCGTTCACATCTTGGAAAGGATGGGCACTTATGACAGGCGACAACGGCCTCTGACTGTGGCTACATCAGCACAATGCAACTTTGGCTTTGGGGAGTAAAATGAAGCTGATGGTTTTATTTTTCCCCAACTCACATCTCCCAGCCCTTGTTTTGAACCCTCCTTCAACTGAGAGCATCTTCCTCCTCTGGGAAACACTTTTATTCCAGCAGGCTCCAGTCGGCTACCACTGAGTATGTGCATCGAGCCTCAGTGCCCGTCCCCCAGGGTGTGCCGTCTCAGCCTGAGTTCTCCCTGGAGTAGTGCACCCTGTTTCCTGATGGAGCTGAGTGGGGGAATCCAACTAACCTTCACCCATCCTAGGGACTCTACAACTTTTGAGTCAGCGACACTCTGGTGGGGGGCACTAAGGCTCTGTCAGGGAAACGTAGCTATGAATCACTTTGGGGAATGACATCTGGGAATACATCACAGTTCAGCAGATTTAAGTGACTGTCCCAGACCTCAAAGCTACTCTGTTGAGTAGAGGGCTTAGGTAAAAGGGTGGATTGAGCCTTGAAAGGGAGAGGGAGCCTCCTCCCCTGTGGAGCCCTTATCTAACCAGGGAGATCTTCCCCAGAACCAGGCTGTTTCCTGCAGGGGCACCAACAAGAAGAGCACAACGCGGGGCACGCCGTGGACGTGGCCTTGGCAATCTCTCTGCTTCCAGGGCCTGCATCCCCTGCCTCCAGGCTCTGTGTCCTGGGGATAACTGTTAAAAGCTCCAAGTCTTCTGATTTTTTGTATTGAGTTTTCATTATACTTTAAACATTGCCATGGGTGGAATTAATGAGCAGAGGTTTGCTGGATATTCAGTCAGAATTCTCGGAACCCCAGTGGTCTTGACTCTGAGAGCTCAGGATAACTTGTCACTTAAATGGCCCATAATTTTGTTTCTCATTAGTACCAAGTAATGCTCTCAGTTACTCTAGGAACCCCTGGGCCTTTTGCTGGGCCATCAGCATGGTTGACTCATTCAGCATGGTTGACTCATCAGCATGGTTGTCTTATGGACATGATTCAGGTCCAGAGGGTCCCTCCGAGGGGCAAGTTTGTGACTCCAAAGGACCTAAGTAGATAACAAGGCCACCCTCTTTTTTATAGAACTGTCTTCACCCAAAAAAAAGCCAAAACTCTCTGCATGGATCACCAGAAAATTCCTTTGGCCCCTAAAACTTTATTCCTGTGTTCTCAGTGCCTAGAATTATATTACTGGAACTTGACTCCCCTTGGGATTTTAAGGCATTTTAGTCTTTTAAAGTCCCTTATTAAATTGCAAAGACATTTAGGAAAGGTGAAAACTTGTATTACCAACAAGAATCTGAAGTCATTGAAGTCAGAAAAGATGACTTAAATGCCTTTTCTTATATATTAAATCCCAAGTTGCCCAGGACTCTCAGAAGGTTAAGTAATTCCATATGACCAAGGTGCTCAGCTTGCTGAAGACTTACCTCTTATAAGTCTAATTTAAGCCATATAAAATATTTTGAATAGAGATCCCATCCAAAATGTTTTACACTGCCCTACTTTCTTAAATGCTGCTTACCAAATGCAAAAGACACTTTCTTGATAATTCAAGGTCATCAGGAGCTCCCATTACTGTCTTCTGCATGATTCTCTCAGGGTCCTTTACAGTACGCTGGGCTGTTTGTACCTGCAATGGCAGTTCTTATATTTCCTCTGAGATCTATGTCTTCTCCCTCTTCTATAAGCCACTTTCACTCTCTTCTTATTCTTGCCTGAGTGTTTGCCTTAAGCATTCTTTCTCTTTCCTGACCTATCTCTTTTAATCACCTATGGGTAGAAAACAAGATACATGAGATTTTTGGAGTCCATGAGTAAAAAAAGAGTAGACAAGCTTTGAATAAGAATTTTCCCCATAGATGAGAGCAAGAATTTTATTACAGACCCACTGATTCTTACTACACAGGTATTTTCGCTTTTTCTCAGATTCTTGGCTATTATTTGGATAAGTGAGGTAATCTCTCCCCTGGCGCGTGATAGGGGAAGTGAGTTTCTTTAGAAAGTTAGGGACAGAGATGCCTGCCCTAAAGCAAAAGGGAAGGGGCAGCAGTTGGAGATCTCACTGCTCAAATTGCCTGGGCCTCATAAGCAACCCCTGCTGGGGCTGCAACAAGTTCCGTCAACATGATTATTCAAAGTGGGACAATTTTAAGAATGAAAGGGTACCCTATCAATGATTTCAAGACACAGGAATGGACCTGGGCTCTCCTAAGCAAATAAAGACTTAGGATCTCCCTGTTTCTATGAAAACCTTCAGCAACATCAGCGGGTGTGGAGAATTAAAAATGTCGTGGGCTACTGCCAGGTTGGGTGTCCATCATCGCAGCAATCACAGACTCTTGTTGGACAACTTTCCCATTTGTGTTTAAATGTACAGGTCTTGGACTCTGACCATTGGCAAGAATGACTGACATCTTAAACAAGGCTAAAACAAAGATTTTATTATTCCTTTCATACTTTGTTTACCCTTCTGCATCCAAATACTGCTAAGTTCCTTAGGTTGGCAAATAAAATGTATTTCTGGATTATTTTTCTTGAAGTGTCTGATATAACAAGTGTATTGACCAGGGGTTTGCTTGAACTGAAGTGTTATGATCATTAAGTCAGATAACGTGTGTAAAGTTCTTAGTCTAATATCTGGAATATAGCAAGTACTCAGTATTAACTAAAGCAAACACATGTGTACTGGTAAGTGCACATACACAAATATAGTTCTGCTTTCAATCTAAAGCACAATCTCTCAACGTGTGTTACTACCTTAAAGATCCTTTGGGCTAGATATCCAATTGCTAAGAATTTGTCCTAAGGAGAAGCATGTTTATCACAATGTCATTTATAATACTGAAAAATTGGAATGACCCACATCTATCAATAGGGCATTAGTTAAAAGAATAACATGGCATCCAGAGAAATTTACAGATTCAATGCAATCCCTTTCAAAATACCAATAGCATTTTTCAATGAACTAGAGCAAATAATCCTAAAATGCATATGGAACCACAAAAGACACAAATAGGCAAAGCAATATTGAGAAAGAAGAACAAAGCTGGGGGTATTACTCTCCCTGACTTCAAGCCATTCTATAAAGCTACAGCAATCCCCAGAAATAAACCCACACTTCTATGGTCAATTAATATATGATAACGGTGCCATGAATATATAACGGAGAAAAGTCAGTTTATTCAATAAATAGTGTTGGAAAACCAGACAGCTACAAGCAAGAGAATGAAACTCAATTACTACCTAACCCCACATGCAAAAGTAAATCAAAATGGATTAAAGACCTAAATATAAAACATGAAATCTAAAACTCCTAGAAGAAAACATAGGCAAAAACATCTTGAACATAAGCATGAGCAATTTTTTTCTGGATACATCTCCCCAGGCAAAGGAATAAAGACAAAAATAAACAAGTGGGACTATATCAAACTTAAAAGCTTCTGTACAGCAAAGGACACCATCAACAAAACTAAAAGGTAATCTACAATATGGGAGAACATATTTAAAAATGATTTATCCAATAAGGGGTTAACATAGAAATATATGAAGAACGCATATGATCAACACCAAAAAAATAAAATAACCTGGGGGAGGGGTTGGGGTGGCTGGGTTGGGAGCGTGAGGGGGATAAAAGGGCACAAAAATTCTCAATCATAATATAAGTTCATCAGGGGGATGCTAGTACAGCATGGAGAATACAGCCAATGATTTTGTAACATCTTCCTGTGTTAACAGACAGTAGCTGCACTAGTGGAGACGAGGATTTAATAACATGGGTAACTACTGAATCACTGTGGTGTACACTTGAAACCAATGTAAGATTGTGTATTGGTGATACTTCAATTATAAAAGAGAATAAAAAAGAATAACAGGGCATCTACACAATAGAATATGATATATAGCTCTTAAAAATAATGAAGTAGAATTTGATTTATTGATATGAAAAATTCAATGATATATTGCCAAATGAAAATGCAACTTACAAAGCAGTGCTTACAGTGTATTTTCCGTGTGTGTCCAAACAAAAAATGAAGAAGAAAAGACATCAACAAATCTCTTAGGAACACATACCAAAGTTATATATCTTTTTTTATATATTTTAGATATTCCTCAAAATTATGTATGTATGTGTAAATGTATATATATATACATATATATATGAAAAAAATTTCAGAACATTCAACAAAGAAAATTAAGGTTTCCAGTTATCCTCTAAGTATATATATATATAATATATATATATATATATAAAGTGTGAATGTGTATACATGTGTGTGTGTGTGTGTGTGTATACCATATACATAAATGCATGTATATAACTTTCATATTCAGAATCAAGCAATACAACTACCTCGAAATAACTCTCAGCTCAGATCCCAGCCCCTCTGAGAGGTGCTCCTGGGCTCTCGGGTCAGCTCCTGCTCCTCTCTGCTCTCATAATTCCCATACATATTCCTGTTCTTGCATTTATTTCTCAGCATTATAGCTTTTCTCACCAACAAGACCAAGTAAATTTGAGGGCAGGCCATTCACTTGATTTACCCTTGATATTCTCTTATATGCCACCTAGCTTACATTTATGCTCAGTCACTGTTTGTCCAAGGCATAGATGCATAAGTGAATGGGCCTCATACCTTCTAGAACTAAACCAGTCTCCAGAATCTAGTGACCAGCAAAAACAGAAGCAATACTCAACTTGCCTTTGTAAACTGACTGCATCACCTAAGACCCAGAGCTTGGGATCCCCTGAAGGATATACAGCAAGTCCTCAATATCTTTTGAAAGAAAGAATAACGGGTTGAATGGATGACAGTGAACAGAAGAGATCAGGACAACACCAGCTCCATCCTAAGCAGAGGATCTAGTAACAGCTAGCAGCAAGACCTGAAAATAACCCTTGGAGACAGAGAAGTGAAGGACCTCGGAGATCATATAATCCACCTCCCTCATTTCACAGCTGAGGAGATGACAGCTCAGAGAAGAGACAATTTCCCAAAGACACCGGGCAGGTAAGCAGCAGAATCTGGGCTGGAACCCAGAATGCTCGCCACCCGGCCTGGGGCTGCTTCGCCACAGTCAGCCTCATCCCACCCACAGCCTAAGGTCTCTGTAATGTCAGCATGCTCTTGTTTTCTAGATGGACAATAGAAGTCAAAATCAGGATGCTCCCTATTCATCTCTGTCTGTTGTCTATTTTTCCTTCTTCCATCTGCTTTATATGCTGTTTGAACCAGACGCCCTCCCAGAGCAGCAGCCCCACTGTCGGCACTCTGCCTGCATCCAGTGACCGTGCTACCCTGGGTGCTGAATCTCACCTACCAGGGTTTTGTTCTGTTGAATAAAAGCAAATCCTGCATCAGGCAACAAATACTTTCCAATTCTTGAATAATTGAAAGGCTGGGCCCCAAGCCACAACAGGCAAGGAACTGATTAGAAATAGACAACCAGCAGCCAGCACCACCCCTGTGAGTTTAGGGCATTCCACAGGGAAACTGCCTCCCTTGGGGCCTGCTGCCAGGGCCCAGGTCTGCTTGTGGGAGAGTGGGAGGAACTGTGCACACATCAGCCTCTTCCTAATTCCACAGCAACCCTCTGTTTCTGCCACCAAATTAATCTATGTGGTGAAAGCAACAAAAAGCATATAACTTAATGGTCTCCATCTCCAGGCTGTGATAACTCATCAAAGGCACTGAAAGCATTACTCAAACAATAATCTTCGTATTCTTTTTGGACAGACCATCAGTGGAAATAAGCCTGTTTCTCATCTTATGTGTAAGTACTGAGCAAGTACACGCCTTCTCCCCCTTTTGCGTCTCTCCTTTTCCAGGTCACATGAAGAAAACAAAACTCACATTGTATCGACAGCGACTTACAGCCTTTATTTCTTATAACCACTCCCTGAGGCACACAGAGCAGGACCTCTTTTATCCGTGGCAGATCTGGGAACAGAACAGAGACTGGCCCCAGACCCAAGCTTGTACTGCCCTCTGGGGCCAGCTGCTCTAGTCCTACATGCGTCCTGCCCATGTTCAACGCTATGGCCACAGACATCGCAGCAAACTCCAGATATGATCATATAATTTCCACATTACAATCCATATTTTGTTAGCTGTTTCCCATCATCCTTGGGATAGAGACCAAAATTCTGAAGAGGCGTTTCCAGGACTCTCCACATTCCAGTACTTCATTTAATCAACAGTCCCACCCTCAGGGACAGCCCTCATCTGAGGGTGCTAAGGCACAGAGAGGTGGGCACACAGTTCGCATTCTTGCACCACCAGCAGGTCCCAAGGCCCTCGCTCCTGACACCACCAGGGCACTCTTGAGACCTGTGCATGATCAAGTCCTCATCATGCACCATGCTCTCTGCAATGGCCACACCACCAACCACAGTAACTCTGGCCTACCCTGAGTCCGCAGAGATGCCAGCCTCTGTTGCTCTGGTCCTTTACAAGTGTGCCCGCCAGGCCTGGAACATTCTTCCCTAGGGCATACCCCCTCATCACTAATGCTGTGATCCCCAGGTATCTTGAATCCCTAAAGAAGTGGGTACCTGCAAGAACAGACCCATAGACCAGTGGAACAGACTAGAGAGCCCAGATATAAACCCAAACCTATATGGCCAATTAATATATGATAAAGGAGCCATGGACATACAATGGGGAAATGACAGCCTTTTCAACAGCTGGTGTGGACAAAACTGGAAAGCTACATGCAAGAGAATGAAAGTGGATTATCATCTAACCCCATACACAAAAGTAAACTCAAAATGGATCAAAGACCTGAATGTAAGTCATGAAATCATAAAACTCTTAGAAGAAAATATAGGCAAAAATCTCTTGAATATAAACATGAGTAACTTTTTCCTGAATGCATCTCCTTGGGCAATGGAAACAAAATAAAAACTGAACAAACTGGACTGCTTAATGCTAGAAAGCTTATGTACAGCAAAGGACACCATCAGCAGAACAAAAAGGCATCCTACAGTATGGGAGAATATATTTGTAAATGACATATCTGACAGGAAGCTAACATCCAAAATATATAAAGAACTCACACACCTCAACACCCAAAAAGCAAGTAACCCTACTAAAAAATGGATGGAGGATATGAACGGACACTTCTCCAAAGAAGAAATTCAGATGGCCAACAAGCACATGAAAAGATGCTCCACATCACTAATTATCAGGGAAATGCAAATTAAAACCACAATGAGATATCACCTCACACAAATTAGGATGACCAACATAGAAAAGAGTAGGAACAACAAATGCTGGTAAAGATGTGGGGAAAGGGGAACCCTCCTACACTGCTGGTGGGAATGTAAACTAGTTCAACCATTGTGGAAAGCAGTATGGAGGTTCCTCAAAAAACTAAAAATAGAAATACCATTTGACCCAGGAATTCCACTCCTAGGAATTTACCTTAAGAATGAAGGATCCCAGTTTCAAAAAGACATATGCACCCCTATGTTTATCGCAGTACTATTTACAATAGCCAAGATATGGGAGCAACTTAAGTGACCATCAGTAGATGAATGGATAAAGAAGATGTGGTACATATACACAGTAGAATACTATTCAGCCATAAGAACCAAACAAATCCTACCATTTGCAACAACGTGGATGGAGCTGGAGGACATTATGCTCAATGAAATAAGCCAGGCAGAGAAAGACAAATGCCAAATGATTTCCCTCATTTGTGGAGTATAACAATGAAGTAAAACTGAAGGAACCAAATAGCTGCAGACTCACAGACTCACAGACTCTAAGAAGGGACTAGTGGTTACCAAAGGGGAGAGATGGGGGAACACAGGTGGGGAGGGAAGGAGAAGCAGAATGTGGGGTATCATGATTGGTGCACATGGTGTAGGGACTCTGTGGCATCTTAGTACACGGATGCACAGTGACTGCAATGGGGTATAGGGAGGGACCCGATAATAAGGGTGAATGTAATAACCACATTGTTCTTCTTGTGAAACCTTTATAAAACTGTATATCAATGATACCTTAATTTAAAAAGTAAGAAGTGGTTGCCTGGTGGTCTCCATCCCTACAGCACCCTCTACTCTTTCATCTCCCTCATGATTACTGCTGCACGCCGTCTGCTTGGACTGTGAGCTCCAGAATGCTGCCCCACCGTGACTGCCCACTTCACATCTATGAGCCAGCACCTATTACAATGACTGGCTTGGAGCAGAGCGTAGTAAATATTTGCTGAACAAATGAACAAACAGCTGAATAAAAAGCAAAAACAGAAACAGAATTAAGATCGGGCCATGAAAAAATCCTTACTGAGTATCTTTTCATTCCTTTTTTGTTATTTTTTTAATGAATATTTATTTAGGGTCCGCTGTGTGCCAAGAACTGCTCTAGGCACATAGAACAAAATAAAACAGTGCAGAAAAAAGGAAACATTCCCTTCACTCATGAGATGGCTTTTGTTCTACTTAAAGGAGACAGATAATGAAGAAACCAAATGAAATGTATCGTTACACAGTGCTGAGCACTATTGTACGGGAGGTACGAGGAGGAAGTGGGAGATGTTGGAGCATAGGTGCTGAGCACAGCAGCTAAAATCAATTCTCACGCCACCTATATGCTGCAGTCTATATGCCACTAAATTTCCTTTTTCACCCAATTCCCCTAATGGTGTATATTTAATTAGCTCTCTATTTTAATGCTATTTTTACTCGTTCTGGGATGATATATGGGTCAGGCAACATTTTGTTCCTCTAAAATTATTTCCTTTGGATACATTTCTAAATGGAGAATTACTTAATCAAAATGTACATTTTTACAATCTCATGAAGTACTTCCATTTTGTTATCACAAATAATTTCAGGAATTGATAAGGCCATTTTAGAAGAAATGAATGTATACTTTCATCATATCAGCAACAGAAGTGAAAAACACTATTCTTTGTTCACTGTTGTTGTTTCCGTAGATGTGAAAATGGCATTTCAAGGTTACTTTCATTTGTACTTCTCTGTTTCTCCCATTTTTATTTTTTAAAATCTGATTGTCCCAATACAAAGCAGTACTTCTTTACCTTGGAAAAATCATGACTGTGTTTACTAAACTTGAGGTCTTTGCATTTTCAGTAACAGAGCAGAGAATGCATCCAAGACTAAGATGGGGAAATAGATTCCACAAAATGACCAGGCTTTTCCATTAGGACAACTGGGTCATGAAAGCTACTGGACTTGACGTACGAAAAGATGGATGGGGCTCTGAATGCACACCTACCGAGTGGGCACCTTATCAAGTAATTAACTATCAAACACTTAAAGTAAAGGAGCAATAATCATATACAATACTAAGGACTAAATTTGGCATGGCTCCCAAGGGCTCATAAAATATCAATACCTTTTGACCAGTTGAAAAGTGGCCCTCAAAGGTAATTATTTTTTGCCCTTTATCTGCCTTTCCTGAGTAAGGATTCTGGGGCTTACATCGTAGAGGCTTGAGTATTCAGATTATTTCTGTACAGCTGAATAAATTAGTAAGTAAAGGCTTTCTCAGTTAATTATTTCATTTTTAAAATTATACTGAATAGCTATTTGAATCACTCATGACTCTGTTTCATTCTTACGATTATCATTAATATACAGGTTTTAAGGTTGAACATGGGACTCTGTCAGAATCAGATAACTTCTAATTTTCACTTTCAAAGATGGCAAATGGAAATTTCAACTGCTCATTTAAGTTTACTATCAAATATGAGTCATCCTGGAGAAATTATGTTTTTCTTTTTGTCTGGCACATTTTTCCTTTTGATATAACCAGATAGCATGTCCTTTGGTTCCCACTAGATTTCAGTATTTATAACCCTTTCTTTAAAAAATGAGGCATAATATATATATATACGTATAATAACACTGACCATTTTTGATGTGCAGTTCTATGGTTTTGACACATCAAGTTACAAATAATGTAACAACCACCAGAATCGAGATATAGAACTGTTCCATCACCTCAGAAATGTCCCCACAGCCCTTGACAGCCAACTCTCCCTCTATTTTCAGCCCGTGGCAATTCTACATCTCTTTTGCCTTTTCCAGAATATTGTGTAAATGGAATCCTACAGTGTGTAGCCTTTTGAGTTTGGCTTCTTTCCTTTAGCAGAATGCATTTGAGATTCATCCAGGGTGATGCACATATCAGTACTTTATTCCTTTTTCTTTTGAGGAATGGTATCCTTTTATATGGATGTGCTACATTTCTTTTATCTATGTATTACTTAAAAATCATAAGAGATGTTTTCAGTTTGGATAAATTATGAAAAAAGGTGCTGCAAACATTCAGGTACAGGTTTTTGTGTGACTGTTAAATTTTCATTTATCTTGGGTAAAATATCTAGGACTGATTGAGAATATATTTGTAAATGACATATCTGACAAAGGGTTAACATCCAAAATATATAAAGAACACACACACCTCAACACCCAAAAAGCAAATAACCCTATTAAAAAATAGATGGAGGATATGAATGGACACTTCTCCAAAGAAGAAGTTCAGATGGCCAACAGGCACATGAAAAGATGCTCCACATCACTAATTATCAGGGAAATGCAAATTAAAACCACAATGAGATATCACCTCACACAAGTTAGGATGGCCAACATAGAAAAGACTAGGGGAACAACAAATGCTGGTAAAGATGTGGGGAAAGGGGAACCCTCCTACACTGCTGGTGGGAATGTAAACTAGTTCAACCATTGTAGAAAGTAGTATGGAGGTTCCTCAAAAAACTAAAAATAGAAATACCATTTGACCCAGGAATTCCATTCCTAGGAATTTACCTTAAGAATGCAGGATCCCAGTTTCAAAAAGACATATGCACCCCTATGTTTATCACAGCACTATTTACAATAGCCAAGAAATGGAAGCAACCTAATTGTCCATCAGTAGATGAATGGATAAAGAATATGTGGTACATATACACAATGAAATATTATTCAGCCATAAGAAGAAAACAAATCCTACCATTTGCAACAACATGGATGGAGCTAGAGGGTATTATGCTCAGTGAAATAAACCAGGTGGAGAAAGACAAGTGTCAAAAGATTTCACTCATCTGTGGAGCATAAAAACAAAGCAAAAACTGAAGGAACAAAACAGCAGCAGACTCACAGAATCCAAGAATTGACTAACAGCTACCAAAGGGAAAGGGATTGGAGAGGATGGGTGGGAAGGGAGGGATAAGGGGAAAAAGGGGCATTAGGATTAGCACACATAATGTAGGGGAGGTGGCAAGGGGAAGGCAGTATAGCACAGAGAAGACAAATAGGGACTCTATAGCATCTTACTATGCTGATGGACAGTGACTGTAATGAGGTATGTGGTGGGGACTTGATAATGGGGGGAGTCTAGTAACCACAATGTTGCTCATGTGATTGTATATTAATGATACCAAAATATATATATATATATATATATATATATACTAGGAGTGAAATTTCTGGGTTTTATAATGACGTACATGAAACTGCCAAGTGGCTGTACAATTTGCATTCTCACCAGCAATATGTGAGAATTCCACTCACTTTATGAGCTCTATCAGCTCTTGGTATTGACTGATATTTTTATTTTAGCCTTTGTATTAGGTGCACAGCAGTAGCTCATTGTGATTTTAATTTGCATTTTTCTGATGACCTAAAGATAAGCAATATTCCATAGGCTTATTTGCCATCCATATTTTTTGGTTCAAATATTTTCTGTTCAAAGATTTTTTCCACATTTAGTTGGGTTGGATGTTTTCCTATTACTGACTTTGCAGAGCAATTTATATATTCTGGATGTCAGTCCTTTCCATTATACCAGTATTTTCTCTCAGTCCATGGCTTGTCTTTTCATTTTCTTAACAGTATCCTTTGCAAAGCAGAAGATTTTAATCATGAAGGAGTCCAATTTATATTTATTTTTAACACGTGTGTGTGGTTTTTCCTGTCTTGTTTTATGCCCTGCATGGCCATCAGTGACCATTGTACAATAGGTGTGTTTTGCTGTTTCATCAAACACACCCAGTTGCCATTCTGCCTCCTTAGCATGAAGGGAACAAGTTACGAGCACATGGAATGAATAGTCAACTAAGAGTGCAGACATCTAGGTTCCTGTTTTGTCATTGGTTGGCTATCGACCTTGAACTTATTATTTAAACTCTGCAGGCTTCCATTTCTTCGTCTACATCTGAGAAGTAAAACCCACTTTACCCATCTCAGCAATAGTGAGGATGAAGTGAGATAAAAAGATACAGAAGCACTTGCAATGTTCTGGAAGGATTATAAATACATGGGACAGCAAGGGAACATTTTTTTCTTGCAAGAAGCTCCCATCAACTTTGACAGACACACTTAGACCCCACATTACAAAGGTACTTCTATAACTACAAATATAAAGCTTTAATATACTTTGTGTTCCCTGTGTCTTTTACTCTAGAATGTCCTCTGGCAACTTCAAATTTTCTTTTTGTTCTCTTATATTAAAATTTTTTTTAATTCTATGTATTTAACACTGGATAATCTTCCAATTCCATTTCAGAAACTTTAGTTTTTTAATAATTAAAAAAGAAATGCTCTAACCAGCAATAGAATTAAATGATTCCTTCCTTTGGACATTCAGCAGAAACATCTTCTTTCATGAAATTGTGGTGTTATTTATTCAACAATGAAGCATGAATTTTCTTCTTCTCTCGCTCAAGGGAGGAAATTGAGTATAGGAGAAGCTTACGCATTCTTTAGGATATGTATGATCCCTTTTCTAGTAAAACTAGATAAAGAAAAGGATATTTCTGAAGACAGGAATATTTGTGGCTAGGAATTATAGCTGTAAGTTTCTAAAAATTGAAACTCTCTAGGAAAAGAACACCTTTTTAAAAAGGCTTAGCGTCTATAACCATAGAGAATTGATCATTTGTCATTCTTATGAAGTGTTTAATGTATTTGTTGACATTTTCAATTTTTACAAAAAGTTTTAAAGACTTGTTTTTAAGTTACATGATTAATTTTGGTAAAAGTGTTATTAGTCTATTTTGGGAAATGGGTAAATCTTACCCTGCACTCTTTTACTAGCCAAATAGCTCAAATCCAGGATAACTGTTTTAAAGAGAAGGTCACATCATGTCAGCTCTCTGATCAACGGCTTTGCTGTCTCACTCAGAGTGATATCCCAAGTCCTTACAAGGGCCCGTGAGTGGCTCCCTCCACCCTGGTACCCCCCGGCCTGCCTGCTCCAGGTGACTGGCCTTCTGTTCCTAGTTGATTTCAGCCCATGTATTCTCCCTGGGATCCCCTACCTGCTGTGCTCTTCCCCCAACTATCACAGGGTTCATTCCTGGTCCAGGACCAGCTATGTAATTTGTTGGGCCCAGTATAAAATGAAATGTCATTTGTTAAAAAACTATTAAAAATCTCAAGATGGTGACAGCAGAACATCGAAGCCAACATGGTGCCCAGTGACTGCACAGACAGCATGCCCACAAAGCCTGCCCTGCCTGGCTCCTTGCTTCCTTCATTGTCTGTCCCAACATCACCTTACATCAGAGAAGTCATCGTCTCTGTTCATTCTATAGAAATAGTTACTCCTGGCACCCTTTGCCCCTTTCCTTTACCTACTTAGTTAAAATTATTCAAGTATGTATTGCCCATCTTCCAAGTGGAATATATAGTCTACACACGCTGTGTTACCAAGAGCAGAGAACACACCCAGCACACAGTAGCCACTCCAGTATTTGTGGATTGAATGAACACATGATTAAATGAGCAGTGATGAAAACCCAAAGCAACATGAATAAAAATTTTTGAAAAGCAAGAGACACACCAGATTTTAAAAGAGTGAGTTCAGAAACCATGTTTGCAAGTGTAGGAAAGGATCCAGATTTTAAAATACAACTTTAGGAATAGGAAAGTGGATTCAGCCTCAGCTGTAACACTGGCTGGTTGTGTGCCTTTGGGCAGGTCTCCCAACCTCCCGGAATCCCGTGTTGCCACCAGCGCAGTGAGGGGCCTTCCCGCACTTAATTTCATGACTTTACAGAGCAGTCTCAAATCCTCAAATGAGACAGTATGATACAATAATCTTGTCGACTGAAGATATTTTCTGTACATTTGGGTTAAGAAACAAAAATGAGGTGCTCTTTGGATTACTGGTCTGGCCTATCTCCAGGCTTCGCCTTCAACGTGAAGGGCAGGTTATGGATATACAGAGAGAGTGTATACATATATATATACTGTATTTGATACTGTGGCCTCACAAAATCATTTTGTCCTGAGGAAAAAAAAGTTAATCTGCTTTGGAAATAGTTAGAATTGTTATAAATAGCTTATTATGAATTGAGCTCGGGTAACTTGACAATTTAAACTCTTAAACTGGTCACAGTAATGTGCTTATCTGGGTCCATGGGCTCTTACATGTTCGTTCTTTAAAAAGAGATAGAAATCTAAATGTGGACATTCCTAGGCCTGGTTTCCTCACTGCTGGATGGGACTTACTTGGACATCTACTGCTGAATCCATTGTGGAAAACAGGACCTTCATTTAATATGCCAAGCTCCTTTTTTGTGTTATTAATTCCAAAACTCATGAAGAAATTCTTGCGATCATAAATTCTCTTGGCATAGATGATACAAAGAAACACAAAACATTAAAATGCCTTCTGGCTCTATGTTGTGTCTGTGTTGAAAAATATGTGTTTTCCAAATCTCAGCCTCTTTTCTTTTTGGTCAATAATTGTACAAAGTATTTGCTTTGTAGTTTGTTTTTCATGTCCATTTTATTTGAGATAATGCCCTGTATCTTTTTATTGCTCTGATTCATTTTTCCTCTACTCAATGTGGTCTTTAGCAAAGAAGAAAACTGATTCCCTCCCCCCCTCGGAAGCCACATTAATCCTTCCCACCGAAGACTTCTGATGTGCTTTTATCACTATTTTAAAATAATCCCCATATTCTATTTGATGGAATAAGAACAAGATGGACCCCAATCACATAAAATAAGACAGGGGCAAAAGGAACCCAAAGTGAAACCCAGTGCAGATGTTGAGTGACAGGCTTCAGATTTGGCCAACTGAGTAAGGAAGGGCCGAGGAGTATCCCGGGACGCTCAGGACCAGGGCAGAACAGGGCTTACCGCAAGGCTCCACTGAGGCTGAAATCTCGACATTCTCCTGCTTATAAACTATTTCTAAGGGCAAGGATTACAATTCCTTACTAGGTGGCCCCAGCTGTAACAGTCAGGGGAATATGGGTCTAGGAAGCTTGCCCGGTCATCTGAAAGGCGGGCTGGGCAGAGCAGAGTTCAGTCAGTTAAAGATAAGTTATTACGGAATGCATGTTGCTCAGACAGTCAGGACGAAATAAGAAAATAAAGTATCATAGTGACATACCACTCCCAAGTGTGTTACCAGCATGTAAGGAGACCCTGAGAAGCAGGCCCTCCAGAACAGCCCATGGAACATACATACAGATTCAAGGATAATTCCCTATCCATGAAGGGAGGCTCCTCCTTTTCTCCCTCCTAAAGTTTGAATAAGAGCGTAAGAAATCTCCCTATACAGAAAATTAAAGGACAGATTTGACCACCTGGTGTAAGAGAAAAGACCGCAGTGGTAAGCACTGGAGGCCCTCTTTCCAATCCCAGCCATTCTACCCATCAGCTTGAGCAGGTTTCTCTTAGACCCTCCAGACCAGCCCTTCTGTCGGCTAAACACCGTGGGTGAGGGTGACCCAGATGACCTCTCGTGAAACAGAAGACGCAGCCAGCTGAGACTTTCTCAGATTTTGGAAGTACAACACTGTCAGATATAACAAAATAGCTGCCGTTGTAAGCGACTGAATTTTGGGGTAGCTTGCTATACAATAATAGGTAATTGAAACTGATTTTTTTATTAGAAGTGGGCTGCTACTGTAACACAATGGTAAAAGCATGCAGTGTTCATTGTGGAGCCAAGGAGTGGGTGCAGGGTGAAAGAGCCTGAAGGAGACTGGCAGTAAAGTATCGAGGACAATGGGAAGACTGTTTTGGAGTTTGGAGAAAAGATGTAATGGCAGAAAGTTGAGTGAAACTGTTGCCTTTAGTAATGTAGAAAATCGAAAAAGTATATAATGAACTGTTAGATCTGGCTAAAGAGATTTCTAGACAGCTCATCAAAAGTAGCAACTGGTTTCTTTTGACTCTATGTGCTAAAATACTGCTTGAGAGACATGAGATTAAACAAGAAAATGTATAGTTTCCAAGTAGAATTTAGAGGGGATGTAAAGAAGCCAGGACCTGTTCATTCCAAAACCAAAAACGTTTCCCATTCCCAACATCCTTGGATGGTGAAATGATCTCAAGGTAAGAAATGGTCTCAGGGTCTCAGATCTTAAAGCTGTTGCTCTAAGACTTCTGTTGAGACTCAGAATTAAGGGTGTACCTAGTAGGACTTAAACAAATCTTAAGGATATCACAGTGAATTCTCTTTGGTAGGGAAGGAGCCTATAAGAATCTTAAGGGTAAAATATTATAAAAATCTTTCATCTGAACAAAAAACTTCAAGAATCTTGAAGTCTTTGTCCCCCAACACCCTTGGTCACAACAAGCCAGATAGGAGCTTATCTGGAAGATAATTGTGAGGTGACTATTATCTAATGGAATGAACCCCAAAACGAGTCATGCTAAAATTCAGGTTTTAAGAAAATTATACTACAAAGCAGTTAGCAAGATAGAGACAGTTCACAATGAAGAGAACTTTGTATCCACAAAGGAAACAGACTGATAAAACTACTCAGCTGCACTCACAGGCTGTTTGTTATATAAAGGGACTCAGAGGCTGAAACCAAGAGCCCAAAGAACAGGAATACAGGCCATGGAGAATCATTCCCAGGGAGGATGGCTGGGACTGATCAAAGAGGTGGCAACACGGGCCCAGCTCTATTTTACAATTAACTGATTTCTGAATTGGTCTGGACGAGTAGCTGCTATGCTACTGTTTTTGCCTGTTTGGATGAGACTATTATGTTTATCCTACCCCTGTATCACCAATGTCTGTTGGCTGTTAAGGGGAAGATAACTCATCTCTTTACTTAACATATCTGCACATCAAGGAGAACCACACTTGAGTCTCATTAGCTTCTAGACTTATTGATATAACAAGATCCTGGACCTCAACTCAAGTAGATGCTAAAATGGGATGAGAACAGTGAGTACCTTGAGAGGCAGTAAATATTTTGCACATGGGGGAAATATAGATGGCTTGTGACAGATGGAAGATGGTCACAATTTCTTCGATACTCCTCCTCTTGAAGAGTGGGGTCTAATATTCCCTTCTAATCTTAGCTGGCCTTGTTGATTGGTTTGATGGATAGAATGCTGCAGAACATTCTGGGACCTTTGAAACTAGACCATCAAAAGCCTATGCCCCTTGCAACACTTTGTGGGAGCTATGAACTACCATGCTGGTGAGGACACACGTAGGCACTCCAGTTGACCTTTCAACTTAGCACCGTCCTTTAGCTCCCCATGTCAAGAATCATTCATAACATGAAACTCTCTTGGACCCTCTGGACTAGTCCATGTACCAGCTGAAGATCACAGAGTGACCTCAGACAATGCCACATAGAATGGAAGAATTTCCCCACTAAGTCCTGCCTGAACTGCTGACCCAAAAAATGTTGTGAAAAAATATAATATTTTTCACTAAGCTACAAAACTTTGGAAAAACTTGTTATGCAGCAGTAGATAACCAGAACAAGATCTTTCTTTTTCTGGGTCTCACTTTCCTCACTAACAAAATGTGAGATCTGAATCATATCTCCAAGTTTCTTCTAATTTTTAACAAAATTAGCAAAATAACACAACTATTTTTATCAAACTGCCATAATCCTATAAAATCATCTGTAGATAGCAAGCATTACAAACTACATCACTTCTGACCAAAACATCAGAACTAGATTTAAAGCACTGGGGAATTATCATCAATATACATGAACCACCATTCTGGCTGAAGATAGGTTAGCGAGGCTCATCTTTTTAATAGAGAAACAAAGCAATTTCTCCTGAATGACTCTCCATAGGGGATAACTAAATGAACCCAAGTTACTTTATATTGAAAACACTGAAGTCACATTAAATAAATGCACTTCTTTCTATTTATTCAGCATAGGAGTTTGTAACTCAGAGTCAGTGTACCCCCCAAGGAGTCCATGGACAGAATTTCAGTGAGTGGTCCATGAACTTTTATTGCAAAAAAATATTTATTTTCCCTAACCTTTAACTGAATTTAGCATTGACTTCAGTTATGATGGCAGGTAGCAAACCAGAAAAGTATTAGCAGTATCTGTGATTTCTGTCACCAACAACAATCAACACTATTTTCATATCACATAACAGTTGTTGCAGATATCTCAAATATCATTCACAGTCATCACCAACTTTGAACATAGTGTTATTAATTCCACAGAAAGAGTCATTATTGAATGCATTAAATACATTATTTAATGTTGTATTTAAGGTTATATACATTATTATAAAATATATCCTACTATAGAACAAATTTGCTTTTGATGTTTTGATAATATATTATCATAATTGTCTCCTTTTTACATACTATGTATTTTAATTTATGCATTTAAAACATTCAATAACTCTTAGCTTGCTTGACTCTCCAGCCATCCAGCACCTGCCACGGGTCCAGTGTGGCCTCAGAGGTCAGCATGCCAATATATACATTTGCTTTTCTCTCATGCTTTGCTTCCTCTTCCCATTTCCCATATTAGTTGCTCTGAATTTCAGTCAGTCTTAGGCTCTGACTCACTTCTGACCTCATTCTTCCCAGATGATTCTGCTTCATATTTTATTATAGAGAGAATCCAACTTCCTCATCTTACCCATTTCCATCATTTCCATTGCTATATATATGCTGTTCTCTCTATCATATACATGTATTGCCAAATCTCATGCTTCTTCTGAGTTTGAAGGTCTAAATTTCCAACGGCCTGCTCTTGAATAGCATTCACACACTTGGAATTAAACAGGCTCGTTCATTTACTTCTGCCATGATACGATCTGACTCACTAACACTTAGGTGCACACGATAACAGGAATTCTGTGCATCAGAATTTCTGGTGTCACTTCTGGATTTAATTCCCTCTCCTGAACCCCCCAAATTCAGCCATATTTAGTTTGTCCCTTTAAATATTTCTGAAATCCACTTCTCTTACTTGACTCACACTCTACTCAATTCTTCTGGTGACCATTTAATGAGCTTTTAAAGAATCTCCTGGTTTCTAGTATCCCATTTTTTTCAGTCCAACTAGAATTATCTTTCTAGTACGCAGATTAAACTATCTTACCTTCCACTTGAGAAACTGTATTGCTTAGACCAATGAGCCTCACCTGGGTCAATAGTTGAAACACAGATTGCTAGGCTCCATTCCCAGAGTATCTGATCCAATATGTCTGGTGAGGCCTGGAAATCTGCATTTCTAAACCGTTCCCAGGTGATGCTAAAGCTGCTGGACAGGAAGCCACACTTGACAAATCACTGGCTTAGACCATTAGTCTTTAAATCTGTTTGATTTGCAGTTCTTCTAGGAAAGAATATTTCAATCAAACCACTAGTGTGTATATACATATATGTATATATATATATATATATATATATGCCTATTTTTGTATAAATCACATACATATTCTAATGTACTAATATAGTGGGTACATTAATGAAACACACCAAAAATAACCATAAAAAGATGAGACTAAAATTGAAAATTCAAGAATATTCTTCCTGGATCCAAATGGATCATTGTTGTACACCTGATCAGAGGATTCTGGGAGGGACAAAGAGTTAAGAGCAAGCCCATGGCTTGAGATATGAAGCGCTATAGTCTCCTTCTAGTCAGTCATCCCAGCCTTGCTCTCTAATCCTGGCTCCAGACCACAGATGACAACCTTTGGAAATTTCCTTGGCCTCTCTAAGCCTCTGTATCTTCGTGGGATTGTTCTTAGGATTAAGTAAATTCAAATGCATAAAAAGTGCCCAGCATATAATAAGTGCTTGATTAATGCTGACTATTATGACTGCTCCTGGTTAAACACCTTATGCTATAATTGTGCTGATCAGTTCACTGTTTCCTGAATAAACATCTATAACTCAATGTCTTCGCTTGTGTTGTATCCTGTACCTGGAATATACTTTCTTCATCCCTACTTGGTAATATCCTTCTCATCTTTCACAGCCCAGCTGAAAATGTATGTCCCCTGTGTCAACTTACCCCTGTGTCAACACCTGGCAAATTAATTGCTCTCTCCTCTGTGCTCCCTTAGCACTCTTACAGCCTCTGAATATGGCTTTCCACAATGTACTATGTAGTCACTTACATGCCATTCCCTCTGATATTGTGAGGTCCTAGGTGGTATGAACAGTGTCTAGTTGACCTATGTATCCATCATACCCATGAGAATGCTCAGCACCTAGTAGGTGCCAGATAATGATTGCCAAAGAGGGTGAGGACATGAGGGTGGCAATCCTATCTCAGCACCACAGCCTAGCCTGGCACCCTGTGTTCAGCTGTAGATGGTATCTTCTACATCACTTCATTGCAAGTGACCCCCACAATTTCAGCTCTACTTGCCCTGGTCCCTTGGCCAATAAGGCTGTGATATAATAAAAAAACAAATACTTGGTCTTTGTCCTGAGTTCCTGGCACACATTCCTAAAATCTTTGGAATCTCCAGAGTGATGAGCGTCTTTTGCATGCTAATGAGACGACTGGGTCTGGGGGTTCCTGGATAGCTTCAGGATGGGGGTTGCTCACCAGGAAGAGCAAGTCTTAATTAAAAACTTGGGACTTTCAGTCACATCCCCCAACTTCCGGGGAGGAGCGACGGGCTAAAGGTCAGGTTCAGTCACCCGTGGCTGATGACAGCCAATCATGTCCAAACAAAGCAACCTCTGCAGAAACCTCTGAACCACAGGATTTAGAGACCTTCTTGGTTGGGAGTGCTTCCACATGCTGGAGGGTGAAGCCCCCCAATTCCATGGGAGAGAGGCTTGTATACTAGGGACCTTCTGGATCTCACCCAATGCTCCTCTTTATTTGGCTATGCATTTGTATCCTTTATAATATCCTTTCTAGTAGACCAATAAACATAAGTAAAGTGTCTTCTTGAGTTTGTGAACGATTCTGGCAAACTAACCTGAGGACAGAGTTGTGGGAATGCTGACTGACAGCAGCTGGTCAGAAGTATAGGCAGGTGGCAGCCTGAGGCTTCCAACTGGCGTGGGGGCAGTCCTGGGGCACTAAGGCCTTAATCTGTGGGGTCTGTGCTAAATCTGGGTAGTTAGTGTCAGATTAAATCAAATTGCAGGCCATTCAATTGAAGCTGGAGAGCTGGAGAATTGGTTGGAGTAGGTAAAAATAACATCCATGGTGTTACAATGTGAACAAAAGCAGTTCAGAGAGCCCAGTTAGGTCCATATGAGAGTCTGCAGCCACCTGACAGAAATATGCTAGCTAACTCAAGAGGCACCACATCTTGAACTCTGCCCTTCCCAGCCCTTCATCCTGCCCCTCTAAAGAGTGTGTCCACAGAATGGGGACAGGCAGAGCCTATTACAACTGGTACCTCAATTATTCTCCCTGGTTTCCCTAATTTCATGACCTTGAGATACATATATATAGAAAGTATGCCTGTCTTTAGCATGAGAACTCCCCAATCCCACTCAATACACTGCCCAAGATCCCAAGGATTCTAACTGTGTTTCTTGAGTCCATACTTGGACCTTCTGGCACATATGTTCCGGTGCACATGCACATCCGCGTGACCCATGGGTAAACTGTGTCAGAGCCTGTCCCCCTGCTCACCAGCTCCACTGTCCTCAGGGCTCCTCTGCAGCTCCTGCGGGGTGGCTCCAGTTTCCCGAGCAGGCTCGCTCTTTGAAAATGCTGGTTGTCCACTGCACAGAAGATTGGAATCAAATTACACTGACATTTTAATAAACCAATCAAAGCCTTTCTATCACCTGCTAACAAGGTTAACATTGTCATTCTCCTGCTGCCCAGCCTTAACCATTCAATGAAGATCTGTTTACATGTGCTCATGATCCCTGTGCTATTTTATTGTGAAAAAAGCTAGCTTCATGTCACATAAAGCATGTTCTTAAACCTTGTCACACAGCATAAGGGAACCAGATATGCCTTTGTCACCCCTCATGAAAGAAGAATATCAGGCCCATTAAAAGGCTGAAGTCCAAACACCCTTCAGTGCTTTTTCTTCTCATCAGCAAAAATGCTCATTAATTCTAATCTTTGCTTTCAGGCATAAACTACAAGATCTGAACAGAAACTTCACTTGTAATGGATACATTTTGACAGAAGTAGGATTATGATGATTCTACTGGTAATAATAATAATAAACCCTATCAAGGTGTCTTGCCAAAGGGTTTCAGCCCCGGGCAAGTTCGCTATGGATTCAGTGTGACCAAAGAAAATGACAGTAAAATGTTCTTGGGGTGAAAGGGTTATACCCAACTTTATTTCCAGGTGGCAGGTCAGTCACTAGAATCCCGCTCACTCAGAGCGAGTCTGCATGCAGCATGCCAGTATCTGCCTCTGGGCCCCTCTGTCCGCACAGCCGTCCTCTGGGCCTCTCTGCACAGTTGTCCTGTACAGCCATCCTCTGGGCCTCTGTCCTCGGCGCTGCCACCACTCCAGCCTCTGCTGTGCTCTCCTGCAGCCTTGCAGCCCTGCCACCATGTCGTGCCCAGGGCACTGGGCAGAGCTCTTTATATAGAGTCAACAGCCATGTATAGCCCACAGGGGTGAGCTAGTCAACCAGGGCCAGGTGAGAATCCTGGCCACAGGAACTCTCATTTTATCCACACAAGGGAACCAGAGGATTCTATGTTCTCTAAGCTGGCAGGGGGTCTGAGAGCCCCTTTGTCTGGAACATGGTCTTAGGATGCTACAGAGACAACTATATAAATAATGTGACTATGAAATCATGAAATCTTCTAACCAACAGAGCAGAAAGCACAAACCCAGAGAGTAAACATTCATTACTGACTTGGTCTGGTGATGAGGATATGGACTCTTCTTCTGAATAACCCTGACGGCCTATCTGTGAGCCTGCCTTTTCTAGAACGGGAGATCACTGGAAGAATACATGGGGGAAAATAGGTAGAAGGCCACAGTCACCATGGAACCAGAGATTGGAAATCTGGGTCTTCTTAAAGAAGGATATAGTCATTCTCCATGATTTAGACATCAAAGTAATAACCAAGATTCTCTTATTTGACTTGTGTGTATATACCTCCCATTAGACAAAACCCTGGAGCACTGCACAGACAGATACTTAACAAATATTTGTTCAGTGAGTAACTGAATAGGTTCAGCTTCCACGACCCAATACTATTTCAATTGCTTCCCCGGCCTTTAAGAAATACGGCTGTCCAATCCCACAACCTAACCCCGCAACTGTAATACAGGCAGAGGGAGGTCCTCATGGAACTGCCATACCAGTCCCGGGCTCCTCACCCGAAATTACTAACATGAAAGAATAGACTACTACTTTATTTAAGCCACTATTCTTGGGTCTTTGCTACCAATGGCCAAGCACAGTTTCTCATTGTTCCCAATATACACTCCTGAGATTCCATCTCACAGATAATAAGCAAACCAGTTCACGCAGATTAAGATGCTTACACCAAACCACACAACTAGAAAGCATGAAGTCAGGCTTTTAAACCCTGGTCTCTGATAGCAAAGCCTTATTCTTCCCAATATGCCCATGACTGTAATGGTCATGAATCAATAGAGCAATTAGAATTGTTATGTCTATTGTAATATCGAGTTAGAAAAAGGATTTGGTTTCAATAGATCAAAGTGAAAAGAAATTAGAAAGAGAGCCTGTGGGGAAATGTGTATGTGGAGAGTTACCAGAAGAGAGGCCAGCCAAAAAAGGATTTAACACAATTGCTTATCAAATGGGCAAAGGACAGGACACACAATTCACAAGTGAGGACACATAATTAGAAGACAAATGGGGAAAGCATTTTATTTCTGTAGATATCAACGAAAGGCAAATTAAAACAACAGTTTTATGCCTTCTAAAAACAACAAAGAATGGCAGTGCCCTATGTTACCAATGGTGCTGTAAAACCCATACACAAATGTGCTTTGTTGAGAACATCATTTGGAAAACCCAGTTGAAACAATTTACTTATAATTGCTGAGTCATGCAGCTATGGATGTTGTATCTTAAAGAGAATTCTGAAAGAAATCTCCTTATGTCTCTCTACATATAAAGATGTAAACCACAGCAACATTCAGAACTTGCTGTTCTGAAAAGTAATGTAGGTGCCTATAAACAAGAGGACGTTTACGTTATGGAACATTAATATGGTAAAATATGATAGAGAGCTGGCTCAGTCCCTGTCCCCTCTGGTCTGGATCACCGCAATAGATTTGTTCCTTGTCTTCAGTCTGTCCTCTCCGTTCCAGGCTCCACCATGCGACCAGATGGGTCCTATAGGTATGGACCTCCTATCATCTGCCTAGTGGAATTTCAAGTTCATAGCAAGGCCCCTCGGGTCTCTGCGAGCTCTAGTCCACCTGCCTCTCCTGCCTCATTTCCTGCACTGGCCCCACCTAGAGGCTTCTAACTGCAACTAACTGCAACACAAATGCATTTGCTACGTGAATAAACACCCATAACTCAATGTCTGCTTATGTTGTAGTCTCTACCTGGAATATCCTCCCTTCACCTTCACTTTGTAAAGCCTTTCACAGCCTTCTCAACCCAGCTGAAAATGTTAGCTAGACTATGTTCATGCATCTTTAGAATTAGGGCCTTTTCTGTGTAACAAGTGCCAGTTTGCCTTCAAGACAGAATTTACTTACTGCCTCTTTGTACATGTTTTCTTGATTTTGTACACCTCCACTGCCAGGTGAAGCCAACCGTGCTTTTTCTGGGGCCTTCAATGAACCTAGTATAGATATTTATCATCACTCCTGTCAATACTTATTGCAGGTACTTTTATATATGTCCCCTAGAGGTCATGGACACATCATCATAACCAAACCTATAAGCATCCTATTCACCAGCATTTATTTAATGCTTATTTTATGCCAAGCACTGGGTCATTCATTTTGCATTTCATCTCCATATCTCATTAAAATCATTACAACTCTAATAAAGTATGTTGTCAATTATTAGTTAGAAGGCAAGGAAACTGAAGCTCAAAAAAGTTAAGTAACTTGCCCAAGGCCCAAAGGGAGCCAGTGGCACAGCCAAGAACGGGACCTTGGGCCATTTGATTCCAGCTCAATAACTGTTATAAAAATAAAATAATGTAGCAATATGGGTAAGTGTTTACAACAGAGAGAATAAAAGCAGAATGTAAGTATGAATCCACACCTTGATTACAACCCGCTTGAAACTACGTGTACACATTTGATAAAGACTGAGTGGGAACTGGCAATAACAAAGGCTAATTTGTTGGAGAAACAGAATTCTGGCAAATTTTAAATTGCTTTTCCTTTGTATCCTACTCATACACTGCTTCCCACGACTTGTATTCATGAGAGGCTAGCTGTTCCATCATCAGAGCTCCTAAGCCCATCTCAGTATCAATAGACTAAGGGAACTCAGAGACCAGATGGCCTAACTGGTCAGCTACTGAATGTTCTTGGTGGAAACTGTATGCATGTCAGTAGGCCAGAAAAATGCGTAAGTCATAAGAAGAAATGCCAGTTTCCTTCTATACCGAGTTGCCATGTGTGAACAGAACTTGCACAAACCTTAACTGTGTGAAAAACACAACCAGAACGTCTCAGCACCATTTCATACAAGTGAATTCTGGACATGGATTTCTAAGTAAGGTCTCCACCTTATGAAAAGAATGTATTGAAAGAGTAGGAGAGAGCAGCAAGGGACAGGAGGAGGGGGACCTAAAAGGAGAAGAGAAAAAAGAAAAAAAAACAATTTGTGATTTGACTAAGGATTTTTAAAAAGGCCAATAAAAACTCAAATAAATCTACGATTGGTTTTCTTAGGGATCCTTCCCTGAAATTTTGCATTTCAGAATGTGCTGTTGTTTAATTTTACTTGAGCAACAGGAAAAATGATGGCACATTAACAGAAATGGGAAATCAAGAGGAGGAGGTTCTCTGGGAAGGAATATAAACCTATAAAGAGGACTCAATAAATGTTTGTGTAAAGACCATTAAATCAAAGTGTCTTATTTGTTGTGTTTTACTTTCCAACAGGAATAGGACATGTTTCATGGCCTGACAAAGTTAGGAATACCTCCTCTCAAGGGGCAAGACTACATTTCGGTTAATTTCCTATTGCAATGAGATAGAACTGCAAGTCAGCAAGGAGCAGAGGCAGGCTACACAGGTTCCTGAGTCTTGTATTCCCATCAAATGCAGGACCCAGAAACGGTCAGGATACACCTGTACTGCTCTTGCCCTCTGCCTAACAGTGACTCATGATGAGGGGATTCCTCAGTTGCCCACGTAATCCAGGTCTCTCTAGTTCAAAGTATGTCGGGTGCAGGTGAGAAGGAATGTGCTTTCCGTGGAGCTGAGTCAGTCTGAGCAAAACCATGGGACCTCCTCACACAGAGGGTCTGACCCTTCGCGTTGTTCCCGAGGTCAGAAAGACTGGGCGCCTTGTGGCCCTCGGTTATTACTTGAGATCCCAAGGGTCAAAATCATTCATGTTTCAATGAAAATATAAAAAATAAGACACCGAAATTTCCAAATAAGGAAAATTTAAAGCAGGAAATTAGAAACCATTTTATGATCTTGCTTATGGCAGAAGTTCACTTTTGTGGAAGCTATCTCTTTATTCTCTGGGGAGGGACACATAGATGATTCGTTGTTGTTTAGAAAAATAGATAATATTCATAAACTTAAACACCACTTGCTTCCATGAGCAGGAAAAATTTGTTCCGTGTTGGTGTCTGGGATCTCAGCCTATGAGCAGATTTCCCTTAGGTAAAGGGCAAGACTGGAGCCTGGGAGGGTAGGTTGGAGCTAACCTGGCATTGAGGCTAGTGGAAGGCTGACAATATACACCCCTTAGCGAGTGTCAGAGAACAAGACAGCTTTTGGTTAACATCAGAGACTGACACCCCCCACATCATTCAATAACTACCACCTCCTCTTTTCCCTCTGTAAGTCAACAGGAAAAATAACACCCCTGAAATAAGAGATTCATTTCTCATCAAAATAGAACCTTCTTTTATGTAGCTACACATAAGCTTCCTTACTGAAGCACCAAATTCAAAAGCAGCTCTGTAAGAATTTGCTCTTATCATAAATAAACGATTGTATATGAGAACTTATTTGCAGTAAAATCTTATGAGAAAAATATAATTTATATCCTCGTTTCTCCTGTGTATTTTATGTAATATCCTAGTAAAATATTTCCATTTTACAACACATACCTATTAAAAACATTCCTTATAAAACTGTCGGCATAAAATACAAAAAACTGGGAGGAAAAAGCAGAGGAAAAGAAAATATATCAAAAAGAGGTGATGAAGGGCAATGGAAAGATGCTTGTGGAAACTCTCCCAGGGAGATATAAATAATAGTAATATGGAGGCAATGGAAGGTGCTGATAATTAACCGGCTATTCTAAGATGAGAAATACTTAAATCCTTCTTAGAATGTCATTTTTTTTTCCTCTGCTAAAATGGAATTCTATCACAATAAAATCTGGAGAAAGGACCTTATCAGTGAGAAACAATGAGTCCACAAAATAAGTCAATTAAAAGAAAGTGTCCTAGAAATGGCAAATATTGCCTGTGAAAACACTGCCTGACATCTGATGGAAGTTTCCTCTTTCTAGTAAACAGATGCTCCTCCCACCCACAGGTGGGCTTGCTGCCTGTTAGCCAAGGACCCCTTAAAACCAGCTAATTAGATCTGTCATCCTCTGTTAGGTTCTAAGTATTTATTTCTAAATTGCTTGAAATGTAGAGAAAACTTGCAAGAATCACAAAAAGAACTCCAGAGACCCATCTTTCACATTCTGTTAAAATCTTCCCACATTCTCTTTCATACATATATATATATTCAAATACATTCAGATTATTACTTGATCATTTGAGAGGAAGTTGCAGCTTTCTGATATCCATTTACCCCTAAAACATCCATCAATGTGTATTATCTGGGGGCCCTCTCTTACATAGCTAAGACAAAATTATCAAAGTCAGGAAAACAATATTTAATATTACATATCACACAAACCTTACTAAAATGTTACCAATTATCCCAACAACAGCCCTTATTTTTTTGAAAAAAATAAAAGAGATAACAAAAGAAGGAAGAAAAACCAAAAGAAAATTCTGGTCCAGGATGCAATCCAGGCTCACACACTGCGTTCAGTTGCCGTGGCTCTTTGGCCCCTTGATCTGGAACAGAACCTCAGTCTCTTTGTTTTTCTGACCTTCACTTTTTGAAGAGCACAAGCCAGTTATTTTGTACAATAACTTGTTTTTGTCTGATGTTTTCCGTGTGATTATATTTAGATTGCACATTTTTGGCAGGCAGGCATGCCACAGAGGTGATGTGTCTTTCTCAGGAGGCATATGCTGATTTGTTCCATAAACGGTGATAGCTTTGATCACTTCATTGACGGACGTCCATTGCACAATTACTATTTTTCCTGTTGTAATTAGTAAGTGGAGGTACTTTGAGATGATGTAAATATCCTGTTGATCAAATTTCCACCCACTAGTTTCAGCATCTATCAAGGACTCCTGCCTGAATCAATTACTACCGAGAGGATTGCCAAACATGAGGAAATGCCATGCTCCATGGAAGGGACATATCAACATCTCTGAGGGATCATAGCTCAATTTTTGAGTTGGAAAGCAAAGCAGCACCTATTTTTACCACAGTCTGGAAAGCAAAGATCAACAAAATTGTCCTGGTTAATGGCTATGTAGACCACAGAATTCATTTTCTGTGCATCAGTAATTCTTAATGGGAGGGTGAGGTTTTAGATCCTGTCCAAAAGGTCATAGGTTTAGAAAAGTTGAGAAACTTTCATGTAAAGACACTTTGAATGGTGTAAGCAACCAAGTTTTTTCCCTACTAGAAAATTTAGACTCTGAAGTGTGTCTAATTCGTAGTGATGGGTATTTTGAGTTTGCATTTTGGGGCTCTCTTCTAGACCATTTTATTTCTAACTAGTTTTTCTTTCTTCTTTTGCTCTAATTTCTTACTTACACATCTTGTTTTATTAGGTATTTTTTGTAGCTAAATTGAAACTTCATGAACTAAGATAGGCATACAGACATCAATAAAATCATGTACTTTTTTCTTTGTTTTATTAATTTTTTCAAATCTCCAAAAATCAAATTTTTTATTAACTAGGGCTATCTTATTTTGTTCCACTTGACATGCCATGTTTGAAGGGTAGGAGCATGAAGGAACTCATGAAAAACTTTAAGTGAGTGTCATTGGTTAATTCCATGACTTTACACTTTCCAGGACCCTAAAGTAATGAGACTGATTATTGCTTGGCAAATGCAACGGGACCTTCTTGGTGCGCTGCACCAGGCATCCGAAGGCCCACCCACGGTGTAATTCTGCCTCTGCCATAGATGACGTGTGTGGCCTTGAATAAGTCAGTTCTGCTCTCTGAGCTTTGGCACCCTTGACAAAAACTGGGAATTAGAGCAGAAACTGCCTATCCTACCAAATTATTGGAAAACCCCACAGGAAAGTGTATCAAGAACTACAAGATCCCAGGAGTTCTTACCATCTTACCATTCGGTAAAGTAATCAGACACTAAACAAGCAAACAAATCCACAAATTTAACTTCAGTTAATAGCAAATACTATGAAATCAAAACAGAGTAAGAAATGCAAGAATGAAGGCAGAGAGGGCTACTTTAGACAGGATGGCCAAAGGAGGCCTCTGTAGAAGGTGGGTATTTAATCAGAGACCTAAGTAATGAGAAGCAGAACGCCATGCAAAGACGACGAGAGTATCCGAAGCACAGATAAAAATCCTAAAGCAGGAAGCCGTTCAGTATGCTCAAGTAACCGCAAGACGCCAGTGTGGCTAATGAGTGCTTGCTCAAGCAGGCCAGGTGAAAGGACCGGCAGGTGCAGCCCTTGTGAGCCAATCTCCCCGCAGCCTCAGTGTCAAGAGCATGGGCTCTGCAAGTCCACACAGCTGGGGCCGCGTCCTGGGTCTGTGTGTCGCCTATCCTGGGGTACTGAACTGCTCTGTGCTATAGCCTTTCACACATAAAACAGGAATAATAATAGCAGCTACTTCATTAAATTGTGTGAGAATTCAGCTGAACAACACTCAGCCCTGTGCCTGGTACAGGTGAGCTCTCAAGAAGCATTAGCTATTATTTTCTGCTCCACTGACTTCCCCATCAATTGAACATCCATAGCCCTCACAAAACAAACCACACAACTCAGGATTTTCTACTACTTCCTGTTAGCATAAGCAGTGAGATCCTCAAGAGTAGAGAACTCATTTCTTTCAGCCCCACAGCACCAAGCACAGAGATGCACACAGTAGGCACTCAGTAAGATATCTAACCTGAGCAAATATTTGTGAAAGGTGGTTCCTGACAGTAGGAACAAGCCAGCCATGAATCGTAGGCAGTAAATCACACTCCCCTGAGCCCAGCTATATATAAAATGCACAACGGGTCCAACTTGTTTTTAGGCTCAACCTATGTGAAATGTTTTTAGATTATCCTAACATATTCGGATGCATGCTCACCTTAAGTAATGTGTTGTCTCAGGAGTGAGTCCCTGGCTCTGCCATAATAGCTGATTTTTATCAACAATTAGGAAAGGAGGCATTTGTCTGATTACTCGCCCAATTTCTGAACAAATGGCTCCTCAGCCAACCATTGCAGATCCCTTCCCACCACCAGCAGCCTTTCCAAGTTCAGAGTTCTCACTCTGATCGTGCTAGGAATGCAATCAAGTTCCTCCATGGAGATAAGTTAATTATCTCCTCAGGCTATGAACAAACACATGAGTTTGTTCTCTGACCATGTTGCCTAACGAGAGGACACCCCAGAGGAACTAGAGGGCTCACCAGCTGCCACCCCAGGGCCCTTATGGCAACTGGGAGCCATAATCCAAAACGATCTGGCCTTTATTCCCCAGGTTCCCCATTGCACCTGCTTTTGGCGACGCGGCCCTGGACACAGACCATGGCTCTCTCCATGCTCCTCCCGCCAGTGCCGCCATGCCCTGGAAGGCTAAGGCCAGGCTCCTGGGGCTCACCCCTACTTCCTGCAGCCCAGCACACCTCCCAGGACAGGATGTCCCACTGGAAATCTGATCCAGCTCTGCTGAGCCTCCCAAGATAGATAAGGGAGGAAATCAGCTTTTCTGTCCTCCATCACCAGGCTGCCAGGGACGGCAGGACCCAAAGACTCAAACATAAATCACCTATCTCCATGTTTTAAACTTCAGCTTTAATCCAGCTCAGAGTGAGATTAGCTGCTTCAGAGACTGCTAATTGCCAGATGGCCGCTGATAGCCAACCACAGAAACGTGTGTGTCAGAGCCTGCCGTGGAGCCTCAGGCAGTCAGGCCCGGAAGGCATGTCAGCGAGGCAGGCCAACCCTGCATCTCCTCCTCGGCATGGCCCGATGCCGGCAAGGTGGCTCGTTCGCAGATACACAGTAAGAGGACAGCACGTGCCTGGGAGCTTTCTGTGGGTTTTACTGGAATTGAGGGGAGACAGAGAGAAGAGCACTGAGAGACAGCAAAGTGTCCATAGCTGGTTATTGCCCCTAGAGAGGGGCAGAAGCAAGAGGAAGGAAAGGTAAAGTGTTAAGTTTCTCCTGGACTCCAGGTGTGACGTGGACTGTTTCCACGTGGTGTCCCTGGGCTCCGGTCGCCGGCCTGCCCCTGAGCACGTGTGTGATCTTGGGTAAAGCCCTTCCCCCCGGGGGAGTCTTAGGACCTCTGTGCAGGTGGAGAAGGGTAGACCAAATGATCTCTATGACACTGTTCCTCATTTTTTAACGTGACCAGGGTCCCCAGGAGGACTTGTTAGAAGACAGATTTCAGGGCCCCAGCCTGTTTCTGATCCAATAGGTGTAGAAAGGGGCCTGAGAATATGTGTGTCAAACAAGCTCCCCAGGGAGGCTGATGCTGCTGCTCACCTACAGACCGCACCTGGAGGCGCACTGCCCTAAGAAGCAGCCACAGACCTGAAAGCTAAATAGCAAGAGTGAATCCGTGAACAGAAAACACACACGCACTTTTTTAAAAGAGCGCAAAAGAAGAAGAACCCAAACTAGTAAATCAATGCCCATGGATCCAAGCCTACAGGTTTTCTTAAACTCTTCAAAGCAACCCAAATATTAATATGTTGTAAGCCAAATCTGAATTCAAGTTTATGTCCTGTGGCTCAAACCCTTTCCTTGGAGAAGAATCAAGTGCTGTCTTACATCCAGCAAACCTATCAGGTTGAATGAGAGGGGTTCATTAACAGTCACACTCAGATGGAGACCCTAAAGGCATCCCAGAGAAGCATCTGAAGCATCTCAGGCACCTGGTTCCTCCAGTCATGCTATGTCCCCTATGAGGACGATAACCAGTGAGGGTACCAGTGGGATGGAGACAACACAGAGGTTCCCACCAGCACTTCTGTGATGTGTCCAGAGCCCACAGACCTGAAGGACCCAGCCAGCATGCTGCCAGCCTCCCAGGACATCTGTGGATTGTTCCCAGGAGATTTCTCAAACATACGTCAACCCAAACAAAGGTGAGAAAAAATACACATACACTGAAAACCCCAGAAAAACAACTGAATGCTCCTAGGAGAATGTTTAACTCTTAGCAAACTATACTCATGAGCCAAATACCCAATATCAAAGCTACCTTGGGATCTTGCAGAACAACAAAAATGGCAGAGAGGAAACCCAGGCAAGGATGCTAGGGAACCTCCGCAGGGCTCTGTCAGGTAAGATGTTTCGTGGCTAAAAGCCAGAAAAATATGACATTGGTGTCAGTTTTGGCCTCTGGTTCTACAGGCAGGTCCGCTATCATGACACACAGAGTAACTGATGTGGCCAAGGATGGGAGATAAGATGAAAGAAAGAAAAATACCACCCTTCCCAAGCCTGCATGAGGCACCCAGCAGGCTTATGCCCTGGCCAGAGCCAAGGCCTCTCACCAGCAGGTCATCTAGTGCTCATCTCCCAGCCCCATCTTTCCTACTTTCTAGTGGAAGCATGAGGAGCATTTACACTAAATGTAATTCTACATAATTGTTATAAATGCACAAAACAGAATGCTAATGTCACAGATAATCCTGCTGGTAGAATATACATAATGTAAAAAAAAATCAATCTAACAATAAGAAATTCAGTAAAAAGCAACAGTTTATCACCACACAGCCCACAACGGGACAGAGGATCAGACATCTCTCTTCTTCTTAACAGAGAGGTAATAGATACTGGGCACTGAAAATAAATGATACCCAAGCTAAACATTTTTCATTTAGGTAACATTAATAGAATTGAAAAGGATTTCTATTTCACAGGATTTGCCAAAAAGGAAATCAGAAAACAGACCGCATAGAAAAAGAAAACATCACCACCACCACCCCCAAAACAAAGTAAAGTAAGATAGAATTAAAACAAAACACGCTTTCCTAGAAGATGAATCAAAGCAAACACAGCCCCTGCTCTTTGGATGACTGCGCAGAGCCTCACCACCTACTCCTCTCCCACGTTCTCACCAAGAATGGCGGTGCCCACGGCCTTCTCTCTGACTCAGAGTCCTGCCCCAACACCTCAGCCTCTTAGTCCCTCCCTTTCTTCATCGACCTTGACCTCCCTGATTCGCCCTGTCATCTCCAAAAGCGTCCCACCTCCACAGGCCACTCAGTCAAGCACCACGCACCACATAGCCTGACACTCCAGCTGTGAAAGGAGAGAGGGCAGATTCAAGGGGAGGCTTTGGCTTCTTTGGGGTTTTAATAGAAGAGAGTAAGATTTTCGTAAGAAGCAAAAAAAAAAAAAAGGTTACAAGAAAAGGGAAATTGATAGTGGCAAGTTTTGAGAATCCCAGTTTTTTTGAAGTTTTGTAGAAGAAAGGGGGTCAGGAAAGGGCGGAGTGGTGGCCTTAGAGTTAATCAAGCCTGTGATTTATTAACATTACGTTATCAGACTCATAGAATGAGATGCAAGCAGCTTTCAGAGAAACAGTCGCAGGCTCAGTTTTATTGCTGCATGAAATAGAGAAACTAAGTACCCCAAAGACTCATCAAAGAACAAAAGTATGAGGAAATGTTTTAAAACAAAGTAATAAAAATAATACTACAAATCAATGCTTTATAGAAAGAAATCTGCAGAAATGAATAAATAATTCCAAGAGTTGACTTTTTAAAGAAACAGAAATATATGGTTGATATAATTAAGGGGAGTATGTAATGAAAATGTGATTTAATCACATATATGAGGTTTACTTTCTAAAAATGAAATGAGTACTATTTCAACCCAGCTAGTAAATTTGAAAATCACTAGGAAGAGTTTCTAGAAAAATCTATCAATCACTAAAATTAATTCATGAACTAAACAACCCAAGGAGTTCAATAATCATAGCCAAACCTGAAAGAGTTGCACAGACTATTACAGACACATATATATATACATATGCATATGTGTATATAAGTATTTTCAAATATATATGTGCATGTGTGTGTGTGTGTGTGTGTGTGTGTGTAAATACGGGTTGTTGTTTTTTAGAGTGAGCTGTACAGAGGTGAAATTTTCATATTCTCAAGGGAAAGATAATCCCAGTGGTACCCAGATCCACAATCCCTTATTTACAGTTCTAAAATTTCAAATGCTCAGCAAACACAGTCTTTTCCATAAAGCATTTTAAGGCAAAACCTAACTGGAACTCATTTCATAGTAAAATTTGACCTGAATTAATATGAGATAGATAGATAGATGATAGATAGATAGATAGATAGATAGATATAGATGGAGAGATAGATAGAAAATATATATATATATATATAATTTTTGTTCCAATTATTGTTTTCATGTCATGGTACAAAACAGTAAGATATTTAACTATGCACTGCTGCCTCGGATCCCATTAGATGAGATAAGCAATATTCAATGTGTATCCTTTATTACCTTTCTAAGACATCTAAAGGTTCTAAATTCTGAAACATATCTGGTCCCAAGGGTTTCAATCACAGGCCTTGGTGGGCCTATATAAACTGCCACAGAGCATACAAAAAAATAGGAAGTTTCTCAACTATTTTAAGAAGGTAGTTAACCCTGATCTAAAATTTGGCAAAAGAGAGTTTTCTCATGAAAGGAAACTACAATCTGATTTCAGTTAACTGCAGAAGCAAAAAGCTTAAATGATATTTTTCACTTTTTCAATTTGGTGATAAAAGAAAATATGGTCATTATTATGAAAAACAATGTGCCTCCCCTAAATTCATATATTAAAGTCCTAACCGCCAGCACCTATCTCAGAATGTGACTGTATTTGGAGGTAATATTACATTATTAAATATTCAGTGTTCAATAAATCAAAGAAGTAACTAGGTTAACATGAGGTCACTAGGGTGGGCCCTGACCCAATACGAATGAGCCAATATCCTTACAAGAGGAGAATTTGGTCACAGACAGGCAGAGAGGAAAGACCATTTGAGGCGTGAGAACACAGCTGTCTACAAGCTAAGGAAAGAGGCCTCAGAGAAGATCAACTCTGCCAACACCTTGATCTCAGACTTCTAACCTCTAGCATTATGAGAAATAAATTTCTGTCCTTCAGTCCATCCAGTCTGTGGTACTCTGCTGTGGCAGCCCTAGCAAACAAATACAGCCATATTTTAATATTCAAGTTTAAATAAGTAGTAGTACAAATTCCACCATCATAAAAGCATCTCCTTTCCTTCCCTCTGGGCACTACTTGCATGAAAATTCCAAGAATCTCTAGGATGCTTACTCCATGCAGATAGAACTGTTTACTAGCCTTATAAAAATTAAAAAGACAGAAAGTTGGATCGGTCCACCAGAGGGCCAGGCGTTCTGCAGCTATTATTCCCGGACCACACACAGTATCTGTTGTAAGCATGGTACCCAGAAAAGCTTATCAATGGCCAAGTCACCAGCACCAATAGTCCAGCACTCTGGCCACACTGCCACCAGCACTGGGGTGCTTGAGGTTCACACCACCAAGGCGAGTCCCACAGAAGGCCTCTCTGCATATTACGCCTGTGTATGGTGGTTCACATCATTCACGTCTGAGCTCCCAATGTTGCGGCTCCCTCACACAGCACTTGCCTCACACACGTGGCCATTTTCCCAAGGTGACAGGGTCCGGGATCCAGACTCAGCCACGCACCCTGACATCCTGCCGCACACTCTCAGCTTCTGGCCATCAGGAGAAAGAGCAGTCCTTCCCTCTCTCTGTCCAAAGCCTGTCCATTCCTGTCTACCATTAGTCATGTTTTTCTAAGGGAAAAATCTGATGTTGTGAAATGAAATGTGACCTTGTGAAATGAGACAACAGCAAACTAAACCATGCCGAGTAAAAACGTAGCATTCCATAACTAAGTGGAGGTTATCCTAGGAATGCAAAGATAGTTAGTTATTAGGGGACAGCGTAAAACATCCTATCACTAAGTCAAAGGAGAAAAAACAACATATCTTCTTAAGAAATAAGGAAGTGCCTTCAATGGGCATTTCTAATTTGTAACAATAACCACCACCAGGAGAACATCTCATAAACTAGGAATGGAAGGTTGTTCCTTGGTATGGTAACAAATTAAAACCTGTCGCCAGGCAAATGTCAGTAACTGCTAATTAAAAATAAGTGGTATTCCCACTATCAGAAAATAACAAGAGAAGGCTATTTGTAATCATGGTCATTATTTATTATTTTCTAAAAATGCTACACCTGTGCTGTTCGAAATGACAGCCACAAGCCACATGTGGCTACTGAGTACTTGAGATGTTCTGTAAATGTTAAATATGCACTAGGTTTTGAAGACTTAGTATTTTTTTAAAAGAATGTAAAATATCAAATTAGTAATATATTGATGTATGTCAAAATAGTATTCTGGATATACTGGGTTAAATAAAAGTATGTTATTGAATCAATTCCATGTGTGTCTTTTTATTTCCGTTTACCATTGCTACCAGAAAGTTTTAAATTACTTATGTGCCTGACGTCATATTTCTATTGGACAGTGTACTTCTAGGCAGTATAATAAGGTAAAAGAAAAAAAAAGTCTTTAACCACAAAAAGTAAGTAGGTGCAATTATTACTGTTTGAGGATTAGATGGCTGTTTAGACGAGAGGCTATTAGACGTTTTTAAAAATAACTATTTAAAAATAAATGACTACATTCTATGCAGTATTTGCCAGTTAGAGAATATAATGGAAAAATAAATCCCAATGTCCACAAAATATATGTTTAAGGATAAATTGTACACAAAATGCAAGATATTTATACAAATAAACAGCTGTAAGTGGCTTCAGCTTCTCTCCTCCCTGCGGCTTAGGAAGGGTCCAAGCTGCCCCCTCAGCACCCAAACACGTTCTCACCCATCACTGTGCCAGTCCCTGTACTCATCAGACTGACAGCTTAACAGGGAAAGAATCTGCTTCCAAGCTCATCCAAGTTATTGGAAAAATTCATTTCCTTGTGGTTGTAGGACTGAGGGCCCCAGCTTCTTTCAGGCTAATGGCCGGAGGCTACCCACCGTTTGCAGAGGCCGTGTGAGCTTTCCCAACACGGCACTTCCTTCATCAAGTAAGAAGAGCTTCTGGAATGAATCTGGTAGCAAGACAGAGTCTCATATAATGCAACATAATCACAGGAGTGGAACCCCATCACTTTTGCCATATTCATTCGATTAGAAGCAAGTCAGGTTCCACCCACACAAGGTGAACGGGATGCTCCAGGACGAGAACCAGAGATGGGGACCATGGAGAGTCACTCAGAGTCTGTCTGCACATGGTGTGTGGATGGGAGACACATGGAAACACAGTAGAAAAGCCATCCCTGTGAAGCAGCAAGCACAGCAGTGTGAGGAACATGCACATTGACTACATATTCTGCTATAGCAAACCAGAAAAAAGACACAAAAGACCGGGAATTTTGGCAGTGCGATGAGGAGAGTAAGTTTGCCAAATGAACATATTGACCACTTAATTAGTGTTGTTTCTTATTCAATAAATTCATTGGTATAACTCTGTTGTGAGAGGACCTGTCAACTATTTTAAAGGAGTTGAAGATGTGAGACGGAAAAACAAATAAGCTAGCCTGACGATAATCTTCACAATGTATCGCCTGGGATGTTCTTAGGAGACTTGGCTGGCAAAGGCATCTGACCAGTGAACAGGCACAGTGACCGGCCAAAGAATATTTTGGTTGACTGATTTCCGTCCTTTCCCACCAGAAAGAATGGAATTTAATCTTAAAACTTCCGTAATTCAACAAGCAAAAAGCTACATGAAATATAAGATATATGCTAGGTGCAAAAAACCAATCACAGATCACCAGTTTACCAACAGCCTCCACGAAATGATGTCTAATCAGGGAACACGTGAAGCTTTGGCCTCGATTGCTCCTCCCAGGGCCAGCCTAACCTCCCATCCCTGCACCCACCCTGTGAGAGTTGGCAGAGCCTCCCCAAAGCTGTCAACACAAGGGGGTTACACGGTTTCATCTCAGTCTTCTCACCACCAGAAGCACACCCATGACACTGCCATCTGCTCAGCAATACGGCATCCCAGGAACCGGGATGCTGCTCGGGGAGTGCAAATGGGTCTGGGGCCATTTCTTTGTGACACCTCAGCACTCATCCCCCTCAAAGAAGGACAGATACACCCTATTTAACAGGGACCCAGCTAGCATGGCTGCAAAATGTTGGTTCTCAGTAATTCTGAGACTTCAAGTATATTTGGAACTGACTGAACCCAGTCGGCATGAGCAAGCGCTTCTGCAAAGCCAGATTCCATGAAGCAGCTAATGGTGACAAAGGACACTAGTCCTCAGCAGGGGGCACACCAAGTTCTGTTTGTCCAAAGAAACAAGCATGTAGGGAAATACGGCTCTCCCAAAAAGACAGGTGGGCAGATTCCCCACTGTGCCCTCCCTTCCCTACCCCATCACAGACAAAGGGGAGAGAGTTACAAGAAAAAGCATTTAAGCCAACCAAGGTAGGAGAGGGGTTGGGACCTGGAGGATATTGGATAAAAGTTTTATTTCAGGCTTTGAAGATACATCGTTTGAATATTCTTTGTCCCTTTGTCTTTATTTATTTTCTGAATACAGGAGTGTTGGGGGCAGCATTATGCCGTTCTGCAAAAAAGGAAAGTGTGAGATATTTGAAAAGACAGCCCCAGGTCTCAATGTTAGCTTCTCCACTTATTCTCTGCTCACCTTTCAACAGAACACTCTCATCCCCTTCAATCTGCTTCCTCGCCTGCTTAGAAGGTAACATTAAAAAGGTATGTAATCTCACAGCCTTATTGCAATGGCCACATGTTAGGAATCAGCAAAGCACCAAAGCATCCTACCCTTAGACGACAGATTTGCAGAGCTGAAGCCGGCCCTTGGTCCATCACACCCATTTTAGCATTCCGCATGCCCGGATTCGAAGCCCTAGTGGGAAAGGGACTCGGCCAAGTTCTCTCTGCCAGAAAGACTTGATGTGGGGCACTGCCTCCTGCCAAGCAGCGGAGATAGAACTAAAAAGTAAAAATTCAGCAGTCTTGCCTGGGGCTGAGGAGCCACCCTGCTGGGTATGGGGCTGAAGAGGGCAGGGTTTAGGGCAGGCCCAGGCTGGCTGGGTCCTGAGCTTCACTCTGAGACCCTGACAGGCCACCAGCCCCACCAATGGTGGCTCCAAGCCAACCTACAACCACCCTCGGTCTGTGTGACTGCCAGCTGTCCTCTGCTGCTGGGCATCACAGTGACCCAGCATCCCAGGCCCTCAGACTCTGGCCACATATATGAAGGAAACAGATGGTGGCAGAGCGGGCAGAGAGGAGGTTTCAGCAGCTCCCATGCAAATCAGCAGGCTATGTCTATGTCTGGGACAGCCCCGTCTCTCCGTGCACCAGGAAGCTCCATGGACATATTTGTTTACTCCATTTGCCGATATGCAGTTTGCATAATATTGAATCTGGAAAGGACACTGCATCTACTGACAGGAGTTTTCCCAGCTGGAAAAAAAAAAAAGGAAAAGAAAAAAAGAAACGAGCTTTATGTTTTTTACATTTTGGGGTAAAAATAAAGACACCAACACCTCGTGCCAGGCTTTTTGATGGATAGTTCGCTGGGTGGGGAAGGCCACTTCTGAGGTCAGGCCATGCTCCCAGATGCAAAGTATTATTGGATGGCTTTCTCATAAACACTGTTGGCAGCTCCAGGGACGGCGCTTTTGGTAAAAAGGATGTGCTGGAACGAAATGTAGGCCTCCAGCCAAGACACATTTCTTTCTATAAAACGCAAAACATGCACGTGTCAGGATGCAAGGAGCCAAGCCTCTCCAATAGTGGGGGTGTCCTCCTGCTCAGCATCCCCAGAGCATGGGAAGACCAGGCTGGGCTGGGCTTTGACCTGAGATGCCTGGTAGGGAGCAAAGAGCTGAGAATGGATCCCAGCCCTGGAGCCAATGGCCAGGCTTATATTTTCAGATTGGTCTAAACGCTTAGCTCCGAAACAAGTTACAGTGAGGCCCCTCCAAATTTGCAAGAGCAAAGACACAAAGCACAAAGCCAGGTAAGTGGAAGGAAGTCCAGCAGGGGGATTCATCAGAGGCCCCAGACAGGCATTCTTACGAATACTCTCTTCTCACTCAGACCACACTGAGGTCCTTCCCATCACATTCCCTCCTCCTCCTCCTCACCAGCAGGCTCTGGTGAACTGTGCAGAAGCACTGCTTTTCCAAATGCCCCTCTGCACATAGTGTGGCCCCCTGGACCCTCCTACTCAGGACGTGGTCCTCAGAGCAGCAGCATCAGTGTCACCTGGATGTTGGTTAGAAATTCAGTCTCAGCCACCACCCCAGGCCTGCTGCCTGAGAGTCTGCATGTTCATAAATGCCCAGGTGATTTGTAGGCACATTTAAAGTTTGAGAGGTACTGCCCCAGGGGCTTCCTACAACATCCTCTGAATTAGACATGCCTGCCTCCTTCAAGGTCCTGCCAGCTGAGGACAGTCATCAAGGCATAAAATGACAGAGCCCCTCCCTCCCACAGCACCCCCAGGTCACAACCCTGCATTTGGGTGAAGGGCTTTCTGGACTAGAATCCACTGCTCTCAGGACACCAGTTACCACAGCCATTCAACCTCTGCAGCAGGGGGCAGCTGCTCCCACTCACTCCACCCTATTACTGTCCCAGAAGAGGGAAAACCACGGAGCTCCAATCTAGGATGATTTAGGACCTGAAATGAAAGTTAAAAAAAAAGCAGATCCAGAGTTCTTCATTGTGACTTTCTCATCTTTCATCCAGAGACTGGATTTACCTGATCCAGCAACAAAAGATTCCGGTCCAATGCAGTCAGGGTGAAGTGTAGAATTAAAGGTAGTTGTGTCCCTTGTGGGCTGGGCTGCACGGCCACCCTGCAGGAGCCCTGGCCCAGAGGGACCCAGCTCCGCCTCATCCCTTGCTACTTGCAAAGCTGTTGCTTTTGTCCAATCACCGAATCCGGAGAACATATGAGCTTATTCCCAAGAATATCACCAGGCTCTGCAGATGACTCAACAGCAAACTCCCGCTGGGTGTAAAGTAGCCCTGCACACCAGCAAGGCTCGGGGGCCGCCCTTAACATCTACTGTGATGTGACACGATGACCCAGCCACCAGTGAGCACTAAGCACAAGGGCATGCCTGCAGTGCCTCTTTGGGAGGAGCAGGAAATGCCACTCCCTCCTGGTTTGGGCCCTGAGACCTGGCCATAAACATGAGTATCTCACTGTGTATAGCGGGGATGACACCTGGAAATGTCTGTTCTGCTACCTCAGCTAGTGCTTAGGATTTATACTGTGTAAAAACAGCAGGAACAGAATTTTATTTGCTACAAACATGCCGTAGATGAGTGCTTGGGAGAGCTTTTGTTTGGCATCATACATATAGATTATAAGTTGCAACTTTGGACCATCACATCTACTTATCATTCATCATGCCTGGAAACTAAAGCCCAGGCTAAGAAGGGACTTTGGCCAAGTTCATTGTCCACGTTTCGTTTGCTTTTAAAGGGTTGCAGCAGACATAGGTTAGCTGTTTTAATTTTTTTTTTTCTGGTTAAAATTACTATAGCAGGTCACACTGTATGCAACTGCATGGCCTTGATTACCATTTTTTCCTTGTGTTAAGGCAGACCCAAAAACGACTTTCTGAGGAAAATCTTGGACTTACCCACACGTACATCCTGGCTTATCTCCAAAATGGAGATTTCTTTTCAGGCAGGAGTTCTTGCAAGGTGACACAATTTTGACAAGAGTGTGTTACTCTTACTTCCACCTTGGGTGACTGTTAAAACCTAAGGCTCTACACCTACCCACTTCCCTGCAGCAGGGAGTATTTGCCCTCCTGGTAGTTGCCAGGGAATGTAACCTTGAACTTGGTGTCACTCAAACCTCTCAGGTCCTCTTGGTTGAGAGGAATTGTATTTAAAGAGTATTTCCTGAGGGGGATCATGTTAGTTAAGATAATACTAGCTACTCCAACAGGAAGATCCCAAATTCTCAGTGGTCTGACACAATAGAATTTGGTTCCTTGGATATGGCCCAGTCCAGTGAAGGTTTTCTGGCTGCGCATCCTTCCACCAGGCCTTGAGTAGCCTACATGCGGTTCCACCCTCCTCTGGATCCTTAGAGCCTTCCCCTTTCAGCCAGCAGATGGGGAAAGGGGTCATGAAAGAACAAATGAGCAACTGGCTTACAGATGTTTGTTCATGAAGCCTGAATCTGCTGCTTAGGAGAGCTGGGGAGGGGATGTTGGGGAAGCAAATGACCAGCAGGTGAAAATGTTCAAAGTCCATGTGATGCTGTTGAAGCCTGGCTCACTGAGAACATATGGAAGAGCAGGAGCTTAAACCACAGGAACAGGTATAGCTGAGGATCCATATCCCTGCAACACCAATACATGCCCTTAACCCTGAGGAGCGAGGGAGAGTGCCCACTCCAGCTTGCAGCTCAAAGAGGGGCATGTCAGAAAGCCCACCTTTAACTGCAAAGACGCCCTAACGACCACTCCACATGCCCTGCCCAGCCCCACATCACCTTCCTTTTGCCCCTAAAGTGTCCAGCCCTTTCCCCGGTGCCCGTGCACCTCCCTCAGCCATGCACATGCCCTCACCCCTCTTGCCTCACAGCTCAGGCCAGCAACCTAGTTCTTCCTATCTTGCACGTATTATACTGATGTCCTCTTGGTCCTCCAATTCCTTAATTATCCAACCCCCAATGACCCTAAGAAATCACCCCGAAGTCCCCAGAGAGGGGCAAAGACCCCCCCACCAAAAGTAGAGGAACTTACAGAAGGATTCTGTAGAAGCCACAAATGTTTCAGTTATATTCATAAGAAACCCATTTGTTCATCTGTGGAGACTTATCCAAAGGTCCATGGATAGAATTCCAAGAATCAATGATGTTAGGGATTTGTCTATATTTGTACTAACTGCTAACTGAACTGTAGCATTTCCTTCATTTACAAATGTGGGCAATAACTCACAGTGCTTTAGAAAGGCCTATGATTTGTCAAAAGTAGAAATCAGACACTTTAATATATTATGACTGTTGAAGGTTTCTCAAAATATTATTTATTTCAGATGTATGGCAATTAGAACCATGTAGATCATGCTTTACTGAGTTAAGGAATCGCATCTATGACTGTGCCACATATCTGCTTTATTTACATTTGATAACTGTAGTATCAATAAAATTAGTTTCCTTTGTAATCCTATATATTTTATTTTGTGCATTTAAAACAATTAGTCCTGCCCTAGTTCAGGCTGCTAATAACAAAATACCTTAGAGTGGGTGGCTCAAACAACATTTATTTCTCACAGTTCCAGAAACAGGGAAGACCAAGATAAAGGCACCAGGCAATTCAGTGTCTGGTGAGGGAACTTTTGCAGACAGCTGCCTTCTTGCTGTATCTTCACATGGCAGAGAGACATCATCTCTCCTGTGCCTCTTCTTGCTGGGGCACTAATCCCATTCCAGACGGTCCCACCCTCATGCCCTAATTCCCTCCCTCCTGCAAATACCAGCACATGGGGATCAGGACTTCAATACGTGTACTTGGGGGACACAAACATTCAGCCCATCAAAGCCAGTAGAACTCACTAGATGCCAAAGGAGTCTATGAAAAAGGGGGAAAGATGGTAAAGACACCCCCCCACCGTGACCCCTAGGAATCACGGCCCCACCGCAAACTTCCTGGGACACTATCAGCCCCAGGATCCTAACCTGAGGCTTTCCAAGCATTTCACAGACAAGTTCTCCTACTGCCTCAAGAGGTGATAAATATCCCCACTCATGTCAAAAGCAGGAAACAGAAAGTTTATGTGCAGCACAGGGGTGGGGAGCAGGGAGAAGGAACAACTGGGAAGTGAGGAGACCTGGTTCCCGGAGCCCTTGGAGTCCCCGTCTCGGGGAGCGGAGCTGAGCAGCCTACCTGCACCCGTTCTGTGAAGGCCCACCTACATGGTACGCAAAGGTGGGGGACAGGGGTGCAGACAAAATCCACCTCTCGGAGGCCCGACCCATCCCAAAGTATGTCTCCAGTCCTGAGGCCCCTGGGTCCAGACCAAGAGAGGGACTCTCTCATCCTGCTCAGGAAAGGGGAAGAGGCCCTTCGTGAACATAGTTCTACACTGGGTGGGAGCGATTGTTAGTCCTCAGCTCCCCGCCCCTCACACTAATCACCAGGTGCTCTGGGCTAACTGATTTGTAGGGAAAGACCACATTGCCGAGCGGGCATTGTTTCTGGGCTTCAGCTGTCTACTTCTCAAGTGGAAATTACTTTGCAGCAACTTTTCTTTCTTCCTCTCACCTTCAACTCAAAGTCTGTTTGCATGTTTTCCTTTTGCAGTTCGGTGGGGGGGACTGAAAAGGGGGAAGAAAAGAAAGGTTACTTGGTCCTTTGAAGAGAGAAATCCTGCTCATGGATTTTCTGCCTTTAATTCATTGGAGAGAAAAGAGCAGTTGAGAGAGCAGGATGGAAAGAGAGGCCAAGGAAAGGTGCGAGGGGCTTAGATCTGCCCCCAGGGGACACAGGGCAGCTGCTCCCAATATCCCAGGGCAGCGGGACCCACAAGCCCTTGGACACTTCCACTTCCAGGCCACACCTGCCTGACCAGAAAACTCTGGTCTATAGATTCTTAAAACAGCCCAGAAGAGGGAAGCATGTGGCTCGGCCAGAAATGCTCTGCCTCCCGGTGCTCGCTGCCTCAGGCTCTTTGATCAGAGAAATAAAAGCTGAGAACTAAGAAATCATTCTGAGCACAAGCTGAGGGGGGATAGCTGATAACCCAGGAAATACTCTTTGTAACATGAGCTTGTATTTCTTCCTTCATCTCTAGGCATAAAGAGGAGAGGCAAAAGATGTGGTCATCAATACTGGGTGATAAATGCTCAGAACCTCTGGGTCAGCTCAAGGGCTCACTAGCCTGTGAAAGAGAAAACACCTAACACCTCTCACAGGGCATGCGCTGAGGTGAAAACATAGACTCTGTCAGCTGCTCCCCACTGCAGAGCCCTCTGGAAAGATACACCTGTCCTGACTCTGGGTGGAGCTGAGATGTCAACAGGCTGTGAGGTTCACAGGTCAGTGATGGGGGCTCAGTTCAGTTCCGTTTAGAAAAACAAAACCTTAGCACATAGTAAGTACTAGAGGAAACAGGGGCCAAAAGATAAATGGAAGTTGGGATGCCCACAGACCTGTAAACTGGAAAGAGCTAGCTGATAGTGCTATAAAATCTGTATTCACAAGGTCAGGGTGGAGGAGTGGGAACGATTAATTAACTGGAAAAGGTGATGCCCAGGAAGCTGGGTTTTGATGCATAAATAGGAGTTCATCTAGAAAGCATAGGATGAGAGTGATCTTCTATATCGGGAAAAAGAACACACAGACAGGCACAGAGATGTGAAATATCAAGGTGTGCTCAGCAGTTAGGGTTGGCTTGAGTGTGAGGTCTGGGGAGGTGGGGAGTTGTAGTTGGTCATCTTAGGATGAGGTCACAGAAAACCTAAGCCCCACCAAGCTTGGTTTGCTGGGGATTGTGTCCTGGTGGAATGGTTTTTAAGAGAGTAACATGTCAAAGTGTGTGAGTGTGTTATACATGCACATTCTGGCAGGAGGGTGAATCAGAGCGGTATGCAATATAGCATTTCCCCTTTGTACATGCTGGTTTTAAGGCATCTCCAGAGAGACGTGCAGGGAGCAATGGAACACACGTTTCAGCAGCACAGGAGGAGAATCTGTGCTGGAAATGCTGACTGGGGAGCTGCCAGGCTGGTGGAGGCGGCTGAGCTCATGATGAGGAAGAAACAGACATGAGGCCACAACCGCTGGACCCTGGCTCAGCCAGATGGCTCCCTGCTTTAGACATTCTTGGAATGTCAGACTTGAAGGGCTCAAAGGGATTACCCCGAGCCCTCATTTAGCAGACGAGGACGCTTCAGGCTGGTGGTAGCGATGGCCCTAGCTCTCTGGCCACCTGACTCCCACGCCTACACCAGCCCCCGACCTGCCTGCCATTGAAGCTACAATGGGCCAGAGGTGAGAGGGGAAAAGGGAGACATAAGGGATGAGATGACAAAGGTCAGATTTAAAGGGAGTCTATCTAGGGCCAAAAAAGATGAGGTGGAGACGAAGGACATTAAGCAGACCCCAGTCAGGAGGTAAGAGAAGGCTGTGCATTCCCACTTGGGGGCCTCAAGATCCCTTTTCTCCTCCGAGCGAACTCTCCACCCATTTCTTTCATGAAGCCATCCGACCAAGCAGAGACCAAAGCCTGAACTGTTCTGGCACTTCTCACCCAGTGCTGTTCACATTTAGCCATAAAATGGCACCTTTCATGGACGTGACTCTCCCCCTGCTCTTGACAGTGGGCAGTGGGTTGAGAGCATCATCTGAGGCCCCGGAACTGAGCACAGCCAGCCCGCCACGGAGTGGGGCTCCCTAAACAGGAGCTGGGGGAGGTCGGTGCTCACTGGGAGGACACAAGAGGGTAAGGCCTGCAGACCTTGTGGATGAAAGATCCTGTGGATGAAAACGATGAGCAGACAGACCAGGAAAAGGAGAGCAGAGCCTGAGACCAACAAGCAGGGCTGCTGTCTCTCAGGAGACCTCACGTGGGCCCCCTGCTCGAGTCACAGTCTGAAGAAAACACAGGGATCTGACACAGATCACACCAGTTCTGGCAGAGGCAGGACACAATGATCTCACAGGTATTTTCCAGCCTTCACGTCTATTATCCCCAAACAAAATGACATGTGCTTCCAAGCAGCTCCCCTCTGGTTATGAGAACTGCAATTAAGCACAAAGTACACCCCCACCTCAGTCTGCACAGAGAGGGTGGAGAAGCCGCCGTCGCACAGCGAAGCTGCCGAGCTGAGTCCGTGCAGGGCACCAGGATCAGTCGCTGCTCCCAAACTCAGCTGTCCCAGGGAGGCCTCTGCAAGCTCTCATTTAGGCTCCACTCCAGACCAGGGAGTCAAGGAGGGCGCAGTGGCCTAGGAGGAGTGGTGCCAGGATTCTAGCCTCTGTCCTGTCACTAAAAGGGGGTGTCTTCCCATCTTGAATCTCCACTTTTTCATCTGGTCTCCCCACCTGGCTACTGTCCATTACATGAGGCTGGGACTCCTTTGGCGCCCTCCCAACTGAGCCATCGAGAGACCTCAGCAGCTGCTCCCCAAACAGCAGCCATGGCACTGGTTTGCACTGGTACCTCAGGACTCCAGGGACCCCCACAGTCCCCAGCACAGCCAGCCCAAGTCTGCTCAAGGTTGCTCTGGGAATATGCATTTGAATCCCACCAGGGGTATCCAGTGAGCTTGGAATCACAGCAAGACTTCCCCCCACCAGACTCAGTGTGGGCCACGCTGGGGACAGTTGTGACGGGGACCGAGACCTGGGTCATGCTCCCAGTGCTAAAGGTCCCGACCGGGCTGCAACCAGCCAAGGGACCCAGAGCAGTCAGATCCTCAAAATGGTCCCTGGTGCCCCAGGCTCCCCAAACTGTACCTGTTGGTTTCCAGGGACCCAGACCTGCCCAGGGCTGCTTAGCTGAACTGCAACTAGACAGCACACTGAAGGCCCCAAACCCCTTCCTGGCTAGACTCCCAGGAACAGATCCTGGGCATCTCCTCTAGCCTTGAACTGACCCCAGGGTGCCTGATTTGGGCTGGCCAAGTCCAGGCCAAATCCAGGGAAGGCAGATGATGGGAAGACAGAGTAGTAACACAAGATTCAACATCTGGAGAAAGTCCCCAGGTGATCGCCAACCCCCTTCCTTGAAAGCTGCCCGTGGAAAGTATGCAGAGCAGTGAAATATGTGGTCCACCCAGACCCAGAAAACATCCTCCGGTAGGGACAGGGAGCTCAGGCCCCAAGTCCTGCGGTCCTTCCGCCCTCCCTTCACTCCGCCCATCCCCTCTCCTCCCCACAGTCACTGCCCCAGACTGCAGACGCCTCTCACTCCAGAGGCAAGCCTCCTGCACCGGCCAGCGGGACTGTTATCAGGGTCTCTTCCCGGTGTCAGTCCCTAGCTGCTGACCACGCAGAGCTCCCCATGCCAGGCAAGCCCGGCTAGCCTGCTCCTCACTGGACCTCCAGTTTCCTCCTCATTCCTCACGCACAGGCTGCTCCCCAGCCAGCAGCAGGTTCTTGCGCCCTCCTTTCATCCTCCCTAAATTCCCTGTGAAACCACTTCCCCAACACCTCCCCAAGACACTTGCTCTGCCCCAGCTGCTGGCTCCCCCAGCTGGGTCCCTCTGGGTCCCGGGGACTCTGCCTCTCGGCCCTCTCACATCGTCCACTCACTTCCCCCTCTACCCGCGGCCCCTCCACCAGGAGAGGCTGTTTAAAGGGCTGTGCCAAGAGAGAGGATCTTGTCATCCTTTTACTATCGCTCAAGGGGCGCTGCTGCTCTTGGACCACAGTTGGCCACCCAGGGGACGCTGCTGCATTTTGTCTGATTTTTCTCCATTGACCTTCCCACCTTCTGACACAATGTTTACTTAATGTGTTTATTTGTGTCTGTCTCCCTATCCCCCAAAGAAATGGCTCCACAGAAGGAGCGTGCTCGTCTGTTTTTGTTCACGCCTCTATTCCTTGTGCAGAGCAGTATCTGGCCGATGGCAGGCACTCTGTAAACATATGTGGAAGGGATGAATGAATGACTGCTTTCCTAGGCACCAGCCATGCAACATCCCTGTGTAGGCAGATGCTTTCCATGTGAAACTTTGGGAGAAGGCCGAGCTAGGTGGAAAGACCCTCCTGGCCTGGGGTCAGGCCGCCTGAGACCTGGCATGATGAACAGTCCCTATGACCTCTGTCTCCTCGTTTATAAATTAGGGGGCTGAGTGGTGCCCAGCTGCCAAGTCTGTCCAGGACTCTCACCCTTGTCAGCGGGCCGCCTGCTGCCCACTCACCAGTATCCCGAAGGTCTCTCCCATAAACTGCCTGCAGGCCCTTCCCAAGCCCTTGTAGCCCAGCAGGCTCTAATTAGGAGCTGCTCTTATCATTCTTATAATTTATTTCTCTCTGGTCAACATCCCTTTAGTTGCTCAGTTTTTCTCTGATATCACAGCACACACAGGAAAGGCTACTTACAGAACAGAGGAGGCAGCCAGCCAGCTGAGGGCAGGAGCTCTGGCTGCCTGGCTGCCTGAGGGCTGGAACTTTTCTCCAGTTCCTCCCAGAGAGACTCCTTGTTCCCATTTCCTGCCCCTGCCCCTCTCCTGGGTCACACTTGCCTTAATACCCATTGGTCTCCCTTCTTGCCCAGGCCAGAGTCGCCAGCCTGCTCCACCTGTGCCCCGGGGGAGGGACTTCAAACAAGGCCCCGGCCCCAGGGGGATCTGCCCTCACAGAAGTCCAGGGAGAGCTGAAAGGGCCCTGCTACTTGCCTGTCTGTCCATGTCTTCCCGCGGGACACAGATATCCCACCTAGGGGACTGGGTTATTTTTTATCTAATTTTTACCTGTATTATTTTTTTCATCTCAACTCTCTATTTCTACTGTGGGAATCCAGTGTACTTGCCAGATCACACTGAAACTTTCTCTCAACGATCACCGCTCCTGGAGGTATAGCCCTCCCCACACGGTCTCTGAGTGGGTGGAACCAGGGCTGAGGCCTCCAGGGCCAGACGGGAGGATCTGACTTGGCGAGAGGAGGGAGGCTGGGGCGCATCTCAGCAGGATGGAAGGTTGGGGCAGAGCTCCTTTCCAGTTGGAAGATCCTTGACACAGACGGCAGCAGCCTGCAGGCAAGCCCATGCTGGAGTGAAAGGACAACCCCACGGGGTGGCTCACACATTCGCTGGAGACAGGGATATGGTGTCGGGACCAAGAGGCAGCTTGCAGAGAGGGTTAGTGTGAGCAAAGCTCCAGCCCAGACCACCCAGGTCTCAACCTGGCTATACCACCACCCGCTGGCTAGGTAGCTGGGCAAGTTTCCTAACATCTCTCCCCAGCTTTAGATGAGAATCATTAGAGTACCTCACGGGCTTGCTGTGACAATTAAATGACTAAACATGAGTAACGACTTAGTCCAGTGCCTGGGACAAAATAAGCACACGAGGAGCACTGGCTATTATTATTAGTATATATTCTTCTCAAGCACTGTTGTCCCACCAGAGCCATCATCTCCAAAGATATCCCAAATTATCAACACTTGAGCATCAACACAAGTCCTCAGGGCTCCTCTTCTAGACTGAATGCATCCCCGAGCCCCTCCTCTGTAGAAATTCTGCAGCCAGGGCAGCAGAGCCCCCAGACTCTGTCTGAGATCCCCAATATCCTGCCTGTGAGAAATTGCAAGGTAGCCCTTCATCGGAAGAAATCAGTCAGCCCCAAGGAAGAAGACATGGCCGCTGGAGGGCATGTGGACAATGCCACGAAGTTAGTGGACAGCAGATCTGGGAGCAGACCACAGTGGCTCCGGCTCCCCAGCGGGCATGCAAAGCCCTTCCCTGGACCCCTGGGTTCTGCTCTGATAGTCCATTTCCTCCCTGCCCTCTCTTTGCCATCCTTCCTCCTCTCTGGAGGCTGAGGTTAGAGCCCTGCACCCCGGAGCACCAGCAGTCTGTCCAGGCCACTCAAGAATCTGCTTCTTCTGGGGAAGACCCACAACCCATCTCTTCCCCCTAGTCCAGACATTATTTCAACTGCCAAAAAAAATTCATGCAAATTGGGGCCAAATTGAAAATCTGTTCATCACTTCTTCTGCTGCCTCAGGTCCCTTGTTGGGGATTTTTTAAATGGCTCTGCTCATCTGAAGCCAAGGAAAAGAGAGGAGACACATGGAGTCATGCATTTTTACAGAGATTCTTAAGAACTGTCCTTGTGGATACCCCCTCGGCCCATCCATGTTGCAGTGGGCAAGTCTCGCTCCATGACTTGCTCTTACTAAAGGCATTTCTCCCTGCACCTGACAGCCTGGGCATGTTTCTGTGGGGACTCGCCTGCACATGGCCTTCAGGAGAGATGTTTCTCACACAACTGGCTCCGAATAATCCAAGGCTTGCTTACCAGAAAGACAGTCTTTCTGCTGCACAACAGGATGCAAGAGCTTCAGTTTTAACAAGACAATGCCCACTGGTAGAAGGACTTCTTATAGTTGAAAACCAACTCCACCCAAGAAGTGATAAAACTGGGAGTGAGCCCGGCTCCATCGAACACACTTGTGTGTCTGCATCAAAGGTCTACTTTAAAGAGCCTTGGGATTTCTTTCACATGGGCTCTTCTGGGAAGTGTCTTGTGGGCATTGAACTTGGATGCAGAATCTGACTCAATGTCAGGTCTTCAAATACCTTGCAAAGAAAGCTGTGGCTCTCAGAAGCTGCCCTTGGGCCACAATCACTCAGTAAAGCCCCCAGTTTACTCAGAGTAGCAGCCAGGGTTCTCCAGAGAAACAGACCAATAGGAAATAAATAGATAAATTGGAGGGAAAAATTCATTTCAAAGAATTAACTCATGGAATTGTGAGGGGTTGGCAAGTCTGAGATCCATAAGGCAGGCCACTAGGCTGATAATTCAGTTGATGTTGCCATCTTCAATCTGAATTCCGCAGGGCAGCAGGCTAGAAACACAGACTATTGTAGTCTATGCTGCAATCTTGATAAGAATCCCTTCTTTGGAGAACCCATCTTTGCTTTTAATGGCTTCAATTGACTGGAATGAGGCCTACCCATATTTTAGAGGGTAATCTGCTTTATTCAAAGTTTATTGATTTAAATATTAATTACATCTGAAAAGTACCCTCACAGCAACATCTGTACCAGTATTTGGCCAAATAATTGGGCATCACAGCCTAGCCAGGATGACACCTAATTAGGCATTGTATGTGGCAACTCTGACCACTCTCTGGCCATCCCATTTAACCAGTCTGCCCCAACTGTGCCTCTCGTGGCGCCTACTTCCTTTCCCCTGGGCACACATGCTCTCCCTTAGCTCGGTGCTGGGCCAGGCTGCCCCTCCCTTTCCCACTGACCAACACTCCTACTCCATCTCTTGCCCCTTCAAATCCTTCCTTCACCCTCCAGGACCCAACTCCAGCCCCACTTGTTTGATGGAGTCTTCCCTGGCCTTTCTGGGCCACACACATGTCCCTCCAGGACTCCTGAATCCAGAGCACAGACCCAGCCTTTGATCACACACCTCCTGAACACCTCCTTTTTCCAGTCTCATTTCTGAATTAAGACTCTAGCTCATGTACCTCCCCCTTCCCCCAGGACAGGGCTGGGAAGACTGAAAAGGATTCAGTGTCCATCCGATGGGGATTTTCTCTTCAGGGAAAGTACAATGATGAGAAGCTTTGGATTAAAAAGCAAAGTCAAAACAAAAACAGGAGAAGCAGAAGAAATCTGGAGGTCATTCTGTTTGAACTGAGCTAAAAACCTTGTAGATACACACACTGAATGGCTCCTGCCCAGGCTAATCTGTGAAAATACAAGATATCCTGCAAGGGGAGCAGCTTCTGAGCTGCAGATGGGGTTTCCGGCAGGCACTGGTATCACATTAAGGGAGGACTGAGTGATTCACTCTACAGAGACCTCTCCAAACAGAGGAGTTCAAAGTTCTGCTTTTAATCGATTTCGTGTGTGATATCACTGGGCAGCATTTCCTCCGAAGATAAGGGCAGCATTGATTATCAGATAGGAAGTACAGGCAGCCTTGAGGAATGAGGAGCCCACAGCCAGAGCAAAGGGGCCAAAACCAGCTTTGGGAGGGGGCTGCTGGCTGCTGCTTTGCAGGGTGAATATACCTCCCAGGTCAGGCTCCAACCCTGGCATTCAGGAGGGCCTAGAGCTTCCCCCCACGAGCCAGTCACTAGCTTGGGGGGAGGAGGGAAGAGGAGGGAGACATACAAAGACCTTGGGCATTTCTGAAAGGCACAGTGTGACAAATCTCAGTGTCTGCTCCACTGCAATTAATTTATTAATACTGTTGAGTATGAAAAAGTGTCATATCCCGGGCTAAGTGCTATAGATATGAGACAGCTGAGCCCTGCCTGTAGGGGGAGCACGTTCCAGCAGGGAAGAAAGACATTGGAAAAGTTATTATAAGTAGTTGCCAAGAGAAATCAGGTTGATCACACACAATTTTTAACGGGCAAAGTGACAGCATGGGAACAGAAGCTGCTGGGGTGGCCAGGGCAGGGCCGGAAAATCACAAAAATTGCATCTATCAACAAACAGGCTTCTAGCACTGCCTTCCCTGTGCACATCAACTTCTAGAGGCTCTGCCCAGCCTGGGGAGGGCTGGTGCCAGACCTTCGCTGGATTAGAGGCCCCTTTTATATGCTCTACTATGACCAGTGATGCCCCCACCACCACCACCATTGTCACCCATAGACTTTCTCGTGCTGTATTTTATCTGTTTTGTTGCCAGTCTCACCAACTGAACAATAAGCTCAGTATCACTCACAGTTTTACCCCAGGGCCTGCAGAAAACAGGGTGCATGGCTGGCCGCAGCTTTGAGTGCTGTCTGTCCAATGTACATTCGAGAAATTTCACTAATCACGATAGCTGGTGTTGTTTGAATAGGCATTATGCTAAGCACTTAGCAAGCACCGACTCATTTAGTCCTTGAAATAACTTTTTGAGTTGAACATTAGGCAAATAACAGACCTGAAGCTCAGAGAGACTAAGTAATGTGCCCAAGGTCACACAGCTCAGGACCAGATTCAAACTCAGAACCGTCCCTGGGTCCTAGAGAGGCTTGCCTGAGGTCCCTGGGAGTGGAAGCATGTTCTCCTCTAAGTGCGTAAGGAGAGGGAACTGCCAGGTGGAGAAAAGATCCAAGGATTTTTGAGTGCTCCGTGGACACATCCATAAGAAAGGCAGTTGTCAGGATCCAAGGCTCTCAGAGATGGGCTCGTAAGCCCACAGGATCCTCTGTGAGGAGGTGAAGGCAGGTGCCAGACTCTACAAGGCTTCCTGGAAGAGAAAAACCTAAGACAGGACACGGGGAGGGAGCTGGCCATATATAGTAGAAGGAGGCAGAAGTGTCAGTAATGAATGCCCTCTTTGTTTCCTGGTGGCTCTCTCAGGTTTATCAACGTTTCTCCCTGAAACTCAGGGCCTGCAGCACACAGGAAGCCCCAGAACGAGTCCCAGACCCAGCTGGATCCGGGACAGGAAGCAGGGGGACAGAGAGAAAGCTTGTCACCATGAGGGCCAGGGCACAAACGGACACAGACAAGAAGCACAGGCATGACAGTGGTAAGTGATTCACCTGCTGTCACCACACAGGCCTTAAGTGGGAAGTGCTGAAGCACAGTGGCCTGCGCTGGCTGCGGAGACAGGCTTCTCCCCGAGGAGCCACTGGAGCCTGCTGCCACTTCCCTGTGGGAAAGAGAGGAGCTGTCGTCACCGAAAGAAGGAAAAGCAGCTGCTCCTTTCATCACAAAGCTCCAGCAAGCCTATGGCAAATGGTCTCAATTCCTTCCTTCCACCTGATTTATACCAAAGCCATTGTTCAGCCTGATGCTGTTCAATGTATCACCGGAATGAACACTGTACATCTTGATATCTCACCCTCCAAAGCCTCATAGAAAAATGGATGCTAATGAAGACACCTTCCGTGTTTGCCTAAGAAGGACATCACCTCTGATAATACAGAGTGCTGCAGCTGATCAATAAGGGCAATAAATCAAGGCAATTTATCAAATACAACAAGCACTTTCTCAAGCAAATGTTCACAAAGAATCCAGAACAGCACATCGCCAGCACTCAGAATGGGGAAAGATGCTGGTGGCTACTTATTATGAACAAAGATTCAACAAATACCTCAAGAGAGATTTATAGCCAGGAACAGTGACGTTCATTGTCATCCCATCCCAATCCCTACCAGAGCTGTCCCTGTGGGATCCTCATCAGTGCTCTTTAGACAGAATCCAATTTACCATCCTTTCTGCAGAAATACCCAGATCAGCTCCTGGGACAGAGCTAGCAAGTGTTCAGGTAACAAGGGCAAGTTCCACTGGGCCCAGCAATGCACAGTGAGGTGAGTTCAAACATAGAAGGTCTCAAGAACATGGGAATTTATCCTCTAATCTGCCCAGAGAAGGAGCAGAGAATGGTTCTCCATCCAGGAATCTGAAAGCCCTCTCAAAGGAGAGCCCACATCCCAGCCCTGGTCCTGACACTTACACGGCACTGCTTTAACAATCCACTGAAGCGGGCAGACCACTAATGTTCACTTCCTTTGCAAGCCAGAGTTCCTAACACAGCCACTGTAGTGATGAAGATGAGGTCATACCGCTTCCCAGTAACGGGGAGGCTGGGACACCATCTCCACACCTCAGCTCCCGCTCCAGCTCCATCCTTACCTGTGTCCACTTTAGGCTGCTGAGGAGCGAGGGCCATGGCAGAGGCTGGGGGTCATGGTCCAGGCCTCAGACACTCGGGCCTGGCCTGAGAATACACTCCTGCCCAGCTGGAGAGCCTTTATGAAGACACATCATCCATCCATCCATCTAGCCACCCATCCATCTAACCACCAGTCCATTTATGCATCCAACCACCCATTAATCCACCCACCAAGCAGTGCTGAGGGGTCCACCACATGCAAGGCCCTGTGGGGATGCAGAAGTTCTCTCAAGGATTCAGAGTGAACAAAAAGTGATAAAATAGCCTGCTGCCTAGTGATATGATGGAACCAATCTAAGCTCTAGAAGCAGCTACAGCTGGGTCCTCATCTCAACTGTGTACCTTTGGGTAAATTATGGAACCTCTCAGGGCCTCCAATGCCAAACCTGGAAAACAGGGACGGCAACGGTGCCCCCCATGTAGGTCCTTTGTGAGGGTTAAACAAGAAAAAGTGGTTCCCAAAGGGTGGTAAGCGTATCGTCAGTGGTACAGGTAATCACTGTAGTTGGAACAGGGACAAACTTTTATCTAAATAACTAAACACCATACTCCTAATTTCACAAATCTGCTACTAAAGATCGATGTAAAGTTTGAGTTTACACAGAGAAAGGTATTTGCAACAACAATGGACTGGTATCAAGAATATAAAAAGAATTTCTACAAATCAATAAAAATGTTAAAAAAGAGATAAATGAATTGAACAGGCATCCACAAAAGAAAATATCCCAATAGTCAATATGAAAAGATGTCTAACCTCATTAGTAATCAGACAAATGCAAATTAAGATCACAATAAGGTATCACTACATAATCCCCAGGATGGCTAACTAAAAACAGAAATACTGAGAGTTGGTAAGGATGGAGAGCGATGGACACTTGCGTACTTGGGACTATAAATTGGTGCAACCCCTGGAAAGCCTGTTCAGTAGTTAAAGTCTAATAGATCCCTATCATATAACCCAGCAATCACACTCCTCAATATACATTCAGAATAAATGTGTTTTAATAAGTACATACAAAGATGCTCATACTACCAATATTCATAAACTGGAAACAACACTAACATCTGTAAACAGCAGAAATAAATGATGGTGCTGTATTCATGCAATGAGAGTGAATGAACCACAGTTACATGCAATGACAGAGGTGTTCTCTCAAACGCGATACTGAATCATAGACATCAGACACACACCAAAACATACACGCAATGGGAACCCATGTGTTTTATGAGCAAACACAGGCAAACTAAACAACAGGGGAGACTCAGACTAGGGTTACCTCTGCAGGAGCAGAAGGGGAGCCTGAGAGGGGTCTCAGAAGTCATCCTGATCTGTTTCTTGACATTTCCTAATAATCTGTTGGTTTATACATTTATGCTGTGTGCAGTTTTCAATATTCTGTTAGTCTTAATTTTTAGAATGTTTCACAAAGTCTTTAAGTATTAAGTTAACACATGGGTGCATGATCAGAGCAAAATTGTGAGGTAATGAAAAATACTGAGATGATGGAACTAACAAAACTTGCCAAGATACAGATCCTCTTCTGTACGCTCCTCCTCAATTGTCTCATTCAGTAGTCACAGCAATGCCGTGCAGTAGAAGGTACTGTCAGCCCCCGATTTGCAGACGGGGAATCTAAAGCACGAGGGACTGCGCTACCTGCCTAAGGCCACCCAGCTAGTTAGAACCACAGCGGAGAGTCAAAGCCAGGCCATCAAGCACCGAAGTTGTGCTCTTGCCCGTCTCCAGGCTGCCCTCCAGCAAAGGATCAGCACAGTAACTGGCACACAGTCAGACTCACCCTGTGTTAACTCCTAGTAGGATAAGTCATAGTCCTTCCCTTTGATTCCCTGCATTCTGATCAGGGAAACTGCCTGTCACTTTATTCATTTTCTGTTTTGGTTTAGATACTCCTTTTCCCCCAGATGTTGTGTCCCTATGTCAAGAAGCCTAGTGAAAAACTGCCTAATGGGGGTCTAGAGGACACCACTGGCACAACAGCACAGCCTTTTGAAACACAGAATAGCCAAGCTGATATCCACGATATATTAACCACAAGGTGAGATTGTCTTCACCTGATGGTAACTGTCTCAGGGGAACCACAAAAAGTTTTCCAGATGAAGGGGTGAGGTGCTGACGTGAGTTCTCAGGCCTCCTCCCGATGCTGCAGGGTGCGTCGGGCGCTGATGGTGGTCGGATCACAGGGAAGCCGGCGGTGAACTGCGGGCATCTTTGCCTCCTCGAAGGAAGCCAGAGATGGATGATGCAAATGCATGCAGAATGAGGCAGGGGGAGAAATGGTTAGCAAATGTTAGGAAAAGAAGATGGTCCCAAGGCCCCAGGGCTTGAGAATGTTGCCTGAAATAGACTAAAGCTGCATTTGCTCCTAGGAAGTATTGCCCTTTGAGACTATGCGGTCATCCACCAGGGAGGCAGCCCTCCCCTGGGCCACGCCAAAGGCCCCCCTGGGAAGCCTGGTTGACGTGTCATCGGGAGACCGCTGTTAGGGCTCTGAGCATCTGAACAGCCCTTCTGATGCTAAATGTATTTGTAATCATTGCAGCAGCATGTTTAATTATAACTAATGGGTGTACTCTCGCTAAGTAATATGCCGTTGGAAGCCCCCTTCCCCCAAGTGAGAATATCCACGAAGATGTAACAGATGCTGGGCAAGGAAGCAACTCTGTGTAAGATCAGCCCCTACGTGTGAAGCCCCACCTCTGACGGAGAAATTTCACCAAAGATACTCCCCCCAGGACACCTGTGTGGACAGCTCCTTTCAGGCTGTGGGGTGGGGTGTCCTATTTGTGAGCTGCCACTTCTGAAAGCTCAATGACAGGGCCAGAGCCCCCCTCTCCAGGCCTCCTACAGAGCATGTGATTTAACATGCACATTATTAATGAACTTCATCCTAAAGTTATTCTGGCTGCATGTGGAGCTTAGAGGACTTGGGAGCACAACTTGGCAGGCGAGAGAGCCTTTAAAATGCAGCACTTCTCCAGCCTGGTTTAAAAAAAAAACATATCAGAGAGGAAATCTGGGGGGCAGGGACAGTAGCAAAAATGGGCTGGAAAGAGTAGAATGAGAGAAAGAAAACTCAAAGTATTTTTTAAAAGAAATATATATATATTCAGCCCCCTTTCTGTTCAGCTCTGTCCCTCCCAGCCATGGAGCCTCCATCTGGTCAGGAAGTCCTTCCTGCTCTTCTCTGTCCGGCCAACACCTCAGGGCTGCCCAAGCCACACCCAGAAATTCTCCTTTGACTTCCCCAGATCTCAGAGCGCTTTCCCTCCTGGCCAGTCTTTCCTAGTAGCCGTTTGGCACTTTGTTCATTTAATTATTCCTAAAAACAGGTCTAGACTCCTTGCCGTGAAGTGATTGTAGCAGATGCTAGTCCCAGGTCTTAGATAAGGCAGCTTTCCCCGTGGGGATCCTGTCTTTTTTAAGAGGAAGGACACACAGTGGGCTCAAGGTCATGCTGCCCAAGGCCTGGCATGTACTGGCCCCTCAGGGAATGCCTGCTGGATGACCAAACTGGACTCAGCACCATGGAAAGTGGCCCTGCTTGCTCCGTCCCACTGACCCTGACAGGATGTTGTCATAGCATCACTGCCCATCTTCCCAGGGGACAGCTGGGAACAGATGAAGGGTACCTCAAGAGGAAGGTTCTTGGATGCTAGTCCAGATTTTGCTTGTGTAGGGGTAGAGCCTCTGAAGAGCTAAAGCCCCAAACATCATCCTTCCCCCATAGGCTTCCTGTCTGGGGACTTGGCATCCAAAGAACAGGAATGGTAATGCGGATGGAAGGAGAGGAGAGGAGCTACTGGTGGCTAAAGACAGCTGGTCGCTTACGAAGAGGAACAGACATTTATTCAGTGAACAAGTAAGGGCCACCAAAAGCCATGGTGCATAGGGACCTTTGTAGGCAGAAGGAGGGAGTCAGAGGTAAAGATCTGGGCTCTGCTCTGTCTTTGGAAAGAAAAGACATAGAAGGTAGAACAATGGAAGCATAATCAATTCCTGACTTCTTATAGAAATGACACTTATCTCAACCCAAATCCAGGGACGAGTTCTGAACTCGGTTCACACTTGCTCCCAAAGGAGCCTGGTCACGTACAGTCGTGCACCAGCCTGGCTCCCCTCCACGTGCAGAAGCACTTTCTAACTAAGCCCATTCCTGTTACAGACACAAAAAGAAGAAATCCTGGCATTTTCTCAAGGTTCTCACAAACGTGATAGTAATGCTTCACTTACTAAAAGATTTTATGTTAGTAAATATAAAATCCATTTTTCCTGATCAAATGATTTTCTGGACAAGAGTAATTTTCATGATGCATCAATTACTCTTTGAACAGCAATGAGAGGCAGAATGAGTTAGCCATAATTTGGCCTGAAATTTAGGATGTTGCCCCAGGTTCACCAGGTGCAGAGGCCTAGGTCCTGGCTGCTCCTGAGTCACTCTGAGCTGCTAGGGCCCCTCCTTGCAGAAAAGCATGCCAGAAGATCTCCTTGATCAGAGTCAAGACAACACCACTGGAAACTTCTTCACAAAGAAATGAAGAGAATGTCCAGATGTAGCCTAAATTTCTGACCATCTCAAGAGCCAGGCCAGGTCATTCTAGGTGATGAGAAATACTCTTTCCTGTAGGCTCCTTGCTGTACCCAGATTTCCACAGTACTCACTTCTCTACTTTAGGAGGAAGGAAGACAGCTGGCCAGGTTGTTCCCATTGCAAGATGTGCCAAGATGACAGTTTTCTGGCCAAGGTATCCCCAACTGGGAGACCTGGGACCTTAGCCCTCATTCCCTCCTCGATCACTATAGGGATCTGTGAGGGAAGCTCCCATCCACTGGAAGATACCCTGTTCCAAATCCCAAGAAGTAGTTCCTTTCTCCAAGGAAAACTGGCAAATACATCACTGCACGATTAAGTGCATCACAATGAGAGTTGACCCAGGGTACATCTGTTTTGAGTCAAGATCTCCTAGTTACATGTGACAAACATCAACAACTCTAAACTTTTCCCTGCATAAGCTTGAGTCTAGATTCTTACATCCAGTACGAAGCACCAATCTCCCGTTCCTGTTATGGAAATCTTGGTGTATACCCAGCACCATGCTGAGTCAGGGAGGATCTTTGCTATTCTCTTCCCTTCCATCCCAGAAAGCAGAGATATCACAATGGCTCATCCTATAGCACAGATCTCTCAGCTTGGCCTCGTCTTCCCTGGAAAGGTTGCATTCAGGGTTAAGTAACAAGTGATTACAAAGTGCCTTTGTCATTGAAATGACAATTAATGTTAATGGAATTATAGTCAGTGGCCTCTACGTTCTGCTGAAACAAATTAACATTGAAGCACTATCACTTAACAAAAATAAAACCACCCTACAATAACTTCAACAGTATGTCAAGAGGCAGAAATGTGCAAAGGACTCTACTGGGTACCATTTTCGCAAGGCTATTCTAAGAATTAGAGTGGAGGGGGGAAAAAACACAACTCTCCCAGTTGAAAATGTTTACTCTCTTAAAAGGTAAAAGTTGATTTGTTTTTATGAAATACCGCAAATATGCTCTGAAAGTCACTGAATTCCTTTGCTACCTCATCCCAAATCATTGCTTTATGGGGCTTTTAAGACCCTCAAACTACAGTACTGGAGCTAGAATAGGACCATTCCCAAGCAAAAGGATTATAAACAGGATGTTAGAAGAAGAAAGGATTCTTTCAGAACCACAGTGTGATCTGCAGGTAACTGAAACAGCCTAAGACTCCCCACTCAGAAACACCTGCCTTCACTACCTGAGTCCTACTCTTGGAATCTTCCCTCTGAGTCTCTATCAGTTCATTGTCAAAGCAAATGGGTCACTCCATCCATAGAACTTTAGGGTTACAAGGGCCCTTGGTGGTCGTTCAGGTCAACCCACCCATGTCACAGCCAGGAAAATGCAGGTCCAGAGACTCAGTCAGAATCACGCAACCAGTCGCTGATAGAATTTGGACCCCATCCAAGGCTCCTGAACACCAAGTCAAGCACCTTGCCCATTACTCAGTGTTATGGGGTGAATTGTCCACCCATCCCCCACCACACAAACAAAAAAAGGTATGTTGGAGTTCTAACCTCCAGAACCTCACTATGTGACCTTATTTGGAGATGGGGTCTTTTTAGAGGTAATCAAGTTAAAATGAGGTCATTAGGGTGAGCCCTAATCTAATATGTCTCTGAAGAGGGGAAATTTGGACACAAAAAGAGATGCCCACAGAGGGAAGACCATGTGGAGAGAGAGGGAGAAGATGGCCATCTGCAAGCCACAGGGACCGACCTTGAGCACGTCCTCCCCACACAGCCCTCAGGAGGAAGCAACTGTGAGGAGACAGTACGTTTTTGTTATTTAAGCCTCGCAGCGTGTGGTACTTCCTTACGGCAGCCTTAGCAAACCAAGACACCCAACATCAACTGTCAGGAGTGGAACATGTGTCTGTAAATGTCTCTGTAGATGTCCTGGCTTTATTTCATAGTTCAGGATGCATAAACCTTGACCTCCTTAAAAATGAAATGACACAATTCCCCTGAAAGTATATGTTAAACATGCTAACCTCTAAAAGGCACAACCTTAGTCAAAACACAAAAGCAGGCCAGCAACACTGCCAAGTAGCTACTACTATTAATTCCATTTTAGAGATGAAGACCCTTAGACACGGAAAGGCCGCAGACCCACCAGAGAGCAGCCAATCGGCAAGTGGCAGAGGCCACTTCAACTCTAACTCAGCGTGGCTCCAGAGCACGAGTTCCTGAACCACACACTACCCGCCACTAGCTGTGTTCAAGCAGGAGGAGGACCACCAGTAAGAGAGGCTTTCTAAGGAACCCCTTCCCCTGAGGGAAAGGGGAAGCGACGGGTTTTCTAAGGTCCCCAGAGCTTTGAGTTTCCCTGAGTTTACGATCCTATAATTACTGCTGGTTTGAGCAGTCAAGGGACATTTCAAAGAGGAAATAAGATGAGAATGAGAGTCAGAATTAGTATAGACAGGAAGGAAATTAATGATGAAGATAGGAGACTTCAGTAGAGAGAAGGCAATTAGGAGGAACAGCAAGGAAGGTGTTAATAAGATTCCAGTTCTTTCCTGGCTATAAGATGCCCATAGCTCAGCTACCCTGGTCTTTGCGCTAAGTGTGGGATCATCTGAGCCTCTCCCGTGAGGCTTCATCTTGTGTGCAGCTGATTAGACTGACATGAACCCTTTCAGCTTTCAAAGTCACATGGCATTAAGGATGGATACAGAGCTGATGCTCTGAGCTCTTAATTTAACATTTGTTTCTCCAGCCCTAAGTTAAACATGTACACACCATAATGTTGCCATCATGTTACGGGCTAAATTCTGCTAGTGTCTGTGTGCCCACGTATCTTATATTCTCCTTAATGTGAGCTGCTCACACATGCAGTGAAGAAAGAGGAGGGCTCAGAGCCCTCGGTGCCCAGAGCGCCTCCTGAATTTATGCAGAGTCAGAATCATAGTCGTTTGAAGGACAGTTTTCTGTCTCTGCCTCAGTTCAGGCAGCAGACGTGTATTTCTGATGCAGCAGCTGCAGAACATAAAACCTGCTCATTTCAAGCTAAGTTTTTATTTTCTCTGGTTTCAACAAGTTGCTGTGCAGAATATCTACTCAGTGGGTGACATTTTCTCAGCTTGCTTTGGAAAAGAAAAGGCAGATTCCCAACCCCATCCCTAAAGTTTTTTCTAGGTCAGTAGGAGAAAGAGGTGTTCAGAAGCCTGGCACTCTAGAGACGTGCATGAGGTGGCTGCTTAGGGGAGGGGAGAGGACTGCCTTCACCTTTGGGCTGCATGGCATCCAGTAGGAGAGCTGGGACAGAGAAGAAAGCCAAACCCCACATGCAGTGTGGGTGCTCCAGGGCACCTCAGGAAGGGGACTCAAGCTACACATCTATCCCACAAAGAGCAGACCCTGCTTATTTCTTCCACTTCTAGAAAACAATCCATGCAAATTCTGAGTTTGGCTGCTTTGTCAGTTTCTAAGACACATCTGTCCATTTCTGCCAAAGAAAATGGGAATCTCTGAGAGAAAGAAAATAAAGCCACATGTAGAGTATACCTTGAGTATTTTGCATCTTTCTAGAAGTACTGTGGATAATTTGTATGTTTGAATGCTTGCTTCCTCTCTTATAGACATGTCAGCAAATACCCAGCTTTCTGATTACGAAGGGCTCCTTCTGAGCATGGGATGGGGGCTTTCCACCTCTGGAGCCTAGAAACTCAGAGCACTCCATTAGTATTTACTTGAAAAAGTGATTTTCACCCTAGGTTTCTGGTATATTTTTAACCCCATCACCACTGACTATCAAATAACAGTTAACTGCCTTTTAATGATTCCATTGTGACCACCTCTCTTATTATAAGCTGACTCAAATCCTCTTGGGAAATAGCTTTATAAATAACAAACACCATCAAAGAGTGTTTAAAATAAAATGGGCAGAAACTCAGACTGGGAGGAAGAACTGCCCCAGTGACTATGTACACAGTATTTTGGAGCAAGAGAACATGTAGTTCAAAGTTTCATTTTCCAGGTGGGCACACAGATGTCAGAAAGCGACTGAGATGCCCACTTTCTCACAGCGAGTCAGGGGACAAGTGGACTGAAGCATAGGTCATCTGACAGCGACACAGTGCTGTTCCCCTCACGGCCACCAATGAGGAAGAGTTCTGACATGTGTGGCTCTGGCTACCTCTGCAAATTCTGTCACATCTGTATCTTCCTGCAAATAGTGTCCAGCAAGACTGAGAAACAGGAGCCTCTACTCTCTTTCATTTAACTACTTGCTTTTCCCAAAGCCCTTGCTTAGGCCGCAGTGAGCCTGCCGTGCTTTGAGTTAACCTTTAGGGATGGCCAATGGCACCATCGAACACTGCCGCACACGTGGCAGATGCAAACACGCCATGGCCTCAGCATTTTGCAAGAAAACATGCAGGTGAATTAAGCATCAAGAGGACACGCCATACCCTGCAGCAATATGCAAAATGCAGTTTGTCCCCAAAGTCCCAAATAGCTTGTGTCAAGTTTCTTTCCTCCCACTCTGCAAACATCACTTTGGGAATGCACAGATTTCTCTTGAGAATTTGTTCTGCTTGTTTTCAGCTTGAAGTGACAATTCCTTGAGCGAAGAGCCTGCGGCAGCTGTAGAAATAAGGACACAGAGAGAGCATGCACCTGATGACAGGAACAGGGCTAGCGGACCCTCAGTGAGCCAGGGCATGTCCCCGCCTGGTGGCCTTCAAGCCTTCCCTCTCCCACCCCCTCACAAGGTCAAGTCCACACCCCTTACCTGGTCCACCAGGCCCTCCCTGGCTGCCCCCACCAACCTCTCCAGCCACAGCTGGTCACTCCCTTCTTTTTCTTCGTCACACATTCTCGAAACAGCTTCTCGTAGCTTCGCAAACACACAGAGCCTGCTCTTGTCTCTAGTCCTCTGTGCATACAGCCCAGCTGCCCTTCCTCGCTCCTCTGCCTTCTCCCTTCTCCCCGCAGTGTGCCCTGGTGGGGCCACTTCCTCTCTTACCCGTGGAGCTTGACTTTCTTCTTCTTGCAGTACAGTATCATTCCGACTGTGAGAAGGGTCCATTTCATTCTAGAACTTCTCAGCTTCCCTCCAGAGGTTCGGGGTCCCAGAAAGTATGCAAAGAGTTGACTTTTCCCTGTAGCTCGTAAACTTTGGAGTCACCTCATGGTCACCACACGGTTTTCAGTGTCACGTCCTCTCCGGTCCATGAGGGTGCTGCCCAGTGGGGAAGCTATGAAAATCCTGCTTCAGCTTCAGGGGTACCAGCCCCCAGTCCTCTTCCGCCACGACCAAAATGGGCAAAACAGCACTTTTATTCACATGGAATATTTCCCAAGAAATACAGCATGACCATCACTGTATACTTCTCTCTCCTCCACCCTAAGAAATTTAAAGCCTCTTAAAGCCCTGAGGATTCAACCAGTCACAGCAAAACTAGGGTATGGAAGAAAAGCCGAACTCAGGACATCCAAGAGACTCTCTAAGTGGTCCCGATGAGTGAACGTAAGAGGGCAGGACATGACCCAACCGTTTCCATGGACTGAGTCCAAAACCTCAGAGTTACACTTTGTTCATAGGATCCTCCCATGAATCATCAGAGAAGTATTTATTTCAAAATTCTTTTGCTTAACTCTTTATACAATTATAGAATCACAGGCTGCTAGGACTTGTGCAAGATCTTCAATCCACCCACCTTTCTGCGACGGCATGGTCAAGGCCAAAAGGGGAAAATTAAGGAACTCAAGTTTCTTCACTAGGGCCAAACCTCCTGCTCCCAAGCCCCACCCGCAGCCCCACAGCCCCACCCACAGGCCCCTCATCCAGAGACCTGGCCTCCATTCACAGGCCCTGAATTACACACAGGGAAGGAATCTCTGCGCCTGCCATGAGATCTGACAGCAGCTGTGCATATCCCAGAGGGGACCACGACAGCAAACGCAATTAGCAGGGCTGCCTGACGACAGCGAGGGCACAGCCTTCTCCCTCCCGGCCCCAAGGGACTGAGTGACTGCACACAGGCGTCATGTTGTCGGAAGGCTCTAGGCCCCATTCTCTCTGCATCCCTGGCCCATCTCCTAGTGCAAGACAGAATGAGAGGACTCTGGAGATCCCCCTTCCTCCATTGCCTAGCAGAATCTCTCATATAAATAGAATCTTCTTTGGGATTCAAAGTATATCAGATGCAGCAGTTCAGAAGCTTTCATAGCTCCAGGAAATTTCCCCATTTGCTCCCCTCATAGGTATTCTCTCCCACCCTTGGGATCTTGAGCCTCACTGTGACTTCCCAGGGACTCAGACTTTTTTTAAACACTAAGTATTTTTAGGTTCACAGCAAAATTGAGAGGAAGATAGAGCCTTCCCATATACTCCTGCCCCCACATACGTAGAGCCTCCCCCATTATCAACATCCCCTATCAGAGTGGGACATTGGTTAGAGCTGATGAACCCATATCAACACACTGTCAGCCAGGTCATAGTTTACATTAGGGTTCACTTTTGGTGTTGTACATTCTATGAGTTTGGACAAATGTGTAATGACATATATCTACCATTATGGTATCATACTACCATATTTTTGCTACCCTAAAATCCCCTGTGCTCTGCCTATTCAGCCCACTCCACACCTACCCCTGGCAACCACTAGTATTTTTATTATCTTCATGGTTTTGCCTTTTCCAGAATGTTATATAGTTGGAATCATACAGTATATAGCCTTTTTAGATTGGCTTCTTTCTACATAATGCATATAGTAACATGCATTTAAGTTTCCTCCATGTCTTTTCATGACTTGAAAGCTCATTTACTCTTAGTGCTGAATTATCTTCCAGTGCCTGGATGTACCACAGTGTATTTATAACCACTCACCTACTGAAGGGCATTGTGGTTACTTCCAAGTTTTGACAATTACAAATAAAGCCACCATAAACATTCGTATGCATGTTTTCATGGGACATAAGTTTTCAACTCTTTTGGTAAATATCAGGGAGCACAACTCCTAGATCCTATGGTAAGAGTGTGTTTACTTTTGTAAGAAACTGCTGAAGTGCTTCCATAGTGGCTGTTCCATTCTGCATTCCCGCCAGCAATGAATGAGTCCCTGTGGCTCCACATCCTCACCACCATTTTGGTGTTATCAGTGTTCTAGACTTTAGCCATTTTAATTGGTGTGCAATGGTATCTAATTGTTATTTTAATTTGCACTTCTCTGATAACATATAATGTGCAGCACCTCTTCACATACTTATTTGCCACCTGTATATCTTGGGTGATTTATCTGTTAAAGTCTTTGGCCCATTTTTCAATCAGGTTGGTTTCTTATTATTCAATTTTAAGAGTTCTTCATATATTTTGGATAACAGTCCTTTATCAGATGTGTCTTCTGTGATCCAGAACTTTTGATTCTGAAGTTCAGAGACAACAGAAACATGTAAGACCTCTGGTATAGACTAGAGATACAGGGCTCAGGTTGGTTATCCCCAAAGAGATGGGTCTGAACCAAACACAATCCCAGAAAGAACTCTGACATGGAGAGTTTGATGAATGATTCTGTTCTTATTGAGAAAATACAGTCCATTCCTAGAAGGCAATATCACTGAGACTTTAGAAACCAGACACATGCAGCCCTCAGATACCCACAGGGCACTTGCTGTGTTCAAGGTACTGAATCTAATAGCATTTGGCCAGAAGTTGCCATAGGTACAGCTGTCATTGGAAATAGCAGCAATAAGGTCTAACATCTTTAAGTGCCTGGGCTTTTTATGAAATATTTTGTTCTCAAAATAATCTTTTGAGGTAATACGATTATGGTAGGCAGAAAAACAGTCCCCCAAAACTTCTGCAATCTAAACCCTGGAATCTGTGAATATGTGACTTTTCATAGCAAAAGGGACTTTGCAGACATGATTAAGCTGGAAATCTTGAGATGGGGAGATGCTCCCGGCTTACCTGGGTGGGCCTAATATAATCACAAGGATCCTTGTAAGAGGGAGGCGGGAGAGTCAGGGTCAGTGAAAGAGAGGTGACAATAAAGAAGCCGAGGTCAGAGTATTAGGGCTGCTGGCTTGAAGATGGAAGGGGACCGTGAGCCAAGGAATGCAGGAACGCTCTAGAAGCCAGAGAGGGTAAGGAAACAGACTCTTCCCTAGAACCTCTAGAAGGAGGACAGCCTGCCACATGGACTTTTAATCCTGTGAACACCATTTGGGACTTCCAACTTCCAGAACTGTAAGATGATAAATTTAAGCCACCAATTATGTGGTAAGAGTTACAGCAGCAATGTGAAACTGACACAGCCATTCAGATTCCCATTTTATAAATGAAAAAACTAAGACACAGACAGGTTAAAACCCTGGCCCTGAATTGTACACATAGCAGTTGGCAGATCTAGGACTTGAACCCAGATAGTTTGATCCCAGAGCCAGGATTCTTAACTGCTAAACTCTAATGCTAACTACCCATTGAATCCATGAATTAATAAACAAGCAAAGAATGAAGATTTATCCTTAAGGTTGCATAGTTTTTAATTAAGTTAAAAGATGCTACAGAAACAATGAGAACCCAGAAGCCATCTAACACAGGTAAAAAATAGCATAATTTCCTTGGTAGAAGAGTTTACTATGAAATAAAAAGATCAAAGTTTGCTGGTAGGAATGAAAAATGGCACAGCTGCTATGGAAGACAATACAGTGGTTTCCCAAAAAGCTAAACATAGAATTACCATATGACCCAACAATTCTACTCCACTTTTGGGTAAGTATATACCCAAAAGAATAGAAAAGTACTGAAACAAATACTTGTACAGAAGTGTTCATAGAAGCACTAGTAGTAATAGTCAAAAAGTAGAAATAATCCAAATGGTCATCAACAGATAAATGCATAAATAAATTAAAGTATATATATATGTGATGGAACAGTCTTTATTATAAAAAGGAATAAAGTACCAATCGTGCTACAACACAGATGAACCTAGAAAAGATTATGCTAACTGAAGAAAAGCCAGGCACAAAAAGTCCTGTACTGCATAATTCTTCTTATGTGAAATAGCCCAAATAGGTAAATCCACAGAGACAGGAAGCAGATCAGTGACTGCCAGGCTGGGCTGGGAGCAGGGAGGCAGTGGAGAGTGACTGCTTAATGGATACAGGGCCTCATTTTGAGGTGATGGGAAAGTTCTAGATCTAAATAAAGGCATTGGTTCACAACACTGTGAACAAACCAAATGCACTAAATTTTCCACTAACATGAAAAATTGTACATATTTTTCCTCAACGAAAAAGAAAATGAAAGAGTACTGTAATAAAAATTATCAAGGAGGGCTTTTGAGAAAGTTCAGAGCTTAATCTGGTCTTTGAATGATGGCTGGGATCAGGTGAACTAAGACAAGATGGAATCATGAGAATAATCATGACAATAAGAAAAAGGGAATAATTCCCCTTTAAATCCACACAATAGATATTCCTGCATATCTGTGAATTCCTGCACTGTTCCCCAAGGTCACCTCACTTAACCCCCCCCTAAAGACTCTACGCAGCCCTCAGATTCTGCAGGAATTACCAAGGGCACTCCACACATTTACAAATGCTTGATATAAATTGTGTGAAGAAGAATATTTACCGGAGAGTGATGTGTTAACATCAGAAAAACTGGAGCGAATTCCAAGTGACTCAGAAAGCCCCACAGCACCCCAGGGCTTCCAGGAGACCTGGGTGTCTGTGTATCACATGGCTGTTCCCAAATTCTGTCGACACCCCCAGATCTGTCTTGCAGCGCACCCACCATGACCTGCTTGGCCCTTCCCCATCACCATCACCCCCCTCATTCCTGTAAGGTCATAGGTCAGGGGTCCCAGAAGAGCCGCAGGGGTCTAGGAAGGAAATAAAGGAGCTCCTCCTTTCTCACTCACCAATCACACAGCCCCAGGTGCAAAGAAAATGCCAGGGCCTCTGTGAAGGCAGATGGTCCGGCCTGGTACTAGGCTGAATCCCCCTTTCCTCAGTAAGCAGGAGCATTTAAAGGATCCAAAGTAAGTGGGCTTTGCTTTCACTGCCTGCCCCTCTAGGGGAGGGTTTGAAGAGTGGATTTGAAGCTCTCTAGGAACAAACCCACGTCTACACCCACTTTTCTGACTCTGAGCTCCACCTTACCTCACAGGAAGCTTCCTGACACTGTTCAGTCACACCAGGGTCCTCTGGATCCTCCCCCCAAGCCGGAGCCATCAGTCACAGCAGGACGGGAGGCTGGGTATGGAGGCGTAATGAGATACATTCTGTTCTGTTTACAAATTGCCTTCAGTCCTGTGGAGAGAAACTTCTGAATGTGAAGTGCTATTGCCACATGAGGAGGGGTGTGTGACTGACAGCTTCGGTTTGGGGCAAAGCCCCTGCCCCTGCCTGAGCCCCTCAGTCCTTATGCAGAAACAGGGACACTGGCAACTTAGTCCATCTCTTCTCCAGGGAAGGGTGTCACCCCACTGGAGCCCAGGCACTCTTCTCCAAACTCCTTCCACCCTCCCTGTGTGCACACTCACGGGCTCTGGTGTGTCACAGCCAGCCTTACTACCTTTTCATAGGTATGCCTTTCATCTAGTACCAGCCTGTCAATTCATCAGGGGAAGGAGTTTGTCCTCTTCATCCTGAACTGTCACTGAACATGTCATGGTGCCTGTACATATATATACATGTACACATACACATACATATATACTGGCTGTCCAAATGCACATTTATATTCTTGCTCCTGTGTCACCAATACTGCAGGCCTTTATGACCTGAAGAATTATGCAGATGTATTAAAACTGTTAAGGTCTACTGCATGCCTATAGTGTGCTAAGCACGGCACTGTGAGCTCTATACACATGTTCTCCAAACCTTCTAACTACCCTGCAAAGTGAGTATTCCATCCTCAGGGGACAGTTAGGGACAATGCCTTCTCTAATCCTCAGCTCTCTTTCTCTCTCCAAACCAAGCCAACTAGTTTCCACTCCAAACCCCCAATCCCTGCCTGCACTGCACCAAAACTGCCTTTTCTGGTGTGACCTACAACCTACAGGTTGCCAGATCCTTAGCTACTCTGGAGCACATCTTACTGGACCCAACAGCACCTAACCAGTTTGACCAGCACTCCTTCCAATTTTTGACTTCAGTGTTTGACCTTCAAACATTCTGTCTTAGCTTTCTGGATATCACACTCCTGGTTTTCTGCATATCTGCTGACTCCTCTGGTGACTCTGTCCCAGGCTCCACAGAAATCAAGGAAAACAGTTCTGGAGCAAGACTGCTGGGTTCATACCCTGAGCTCCTCCATCTACTAACTGGTCTTGGGAAAAATATTTAATCTCTCGTGCCTCAGTTTACTTCATAGCATTGTTGGGAACATAAAGGAATAAATACATATAGCACACTTATTACGATGCCTCCATAAATGCTAGCTCCTTGTATTATCACTATGATAATCCATTATTACACCATCTCTAAATTTTGAAGCTCCAAAGAGCCATTCTGGGTCCCTTTATCACCTCAGTCTTGCCTAAGGCAGCCTCATTCATCTCCATGATTTTCAGTGTCATCTGTATGTTGGCATCTCCAAATTCCTATCTCCAACCCAGATCTCATTTAAGCTCCAGATTCATTTATCCAATCACCTACTTGACATGACCATTTGGAAGCCTCACAGACATCTCAACTGACATGTCTAACACCCAACACTCCCCTTCCACTTGCCCCTCCTCGGTCTTCTTCATCACAGACAATGGTCCCATCCTCTGCTGGTGACTTATGTAACAAACCAGGAGACCACCCTTGACACTTGTCTTTCTCTTACCTCCCACATCAAATTCATTACCACAGCTTCTAATTTCACCTCCCAAATGTATCTTAACTCCATATTCCCACATCAAATTCATTACCACAGCTTCTAATTTCACCTCCCAAATGTATCTTAACTCCATATTCCCTTTTCTACACTTGGGTTGCCATCACCCTACTCCAAGATGCAGGTCTCCCTGTTTTATCTCTCCCAGGCTGTGGGTAAAACTGCAGTGTTTCCAGAATCTCTGGCCAGGCTTTAGGGCATCTCCACATCAACAGGCGTTCCTAAGGGGTGGAGAGAAGTACTTCATCTCCATATCAATGGGTAATTACCTGGGCGGGAGGGCTTATCAGACCCTGAGAGGTGGGGGTGGGGGGGATTCGCTTGCAGCAGGGGAGACACCAAGACAGCTTTTTTGTAAGCAGTAAATGGGTTTTAAACTTTATTTCTTCCCTTTGACTGATTACAGTTTCAGTTAGGTATCTCGCTCAGGGATTTCCTCTCCCTGGAGTAACACAGCACTATTCCTTTGCTCACATGCAACTCCAAAGAAGCTACTGTTGGTGGGGGTGTTATTTTAATGTTTTAATCTTGTTTTATCTCAAGTCAAATCATGAAGTCAATCTCTGCTTAAAAGCCTCCAATCAGTTCCATTTTCCACAGGAGAAATCAGATTCTTCCAAGTGGCCTCAAGGCTCTTCAGGATCTGGCCCCTAGACCCCTCCAGCCTCACGCTGCCACTCCTGCTGGCGGACTCCGCCCCTGCTACACGGGGGCTGCCCTCCTGCCCTCCCCGCCTCAGGGCTGAGCCGGCTGCTCCTTCTCCAGCATTCTCTCTTAACCTTTGGGGCTCTGAACTGCTCGGGCAGGCTGGTGAAGCCTGCGGGGCCCGACTCAGAATGTGCTTCAATGTATAAAATAAAATAAAATGCATAGGATGACAAAGGGATCCAAATGTATCAAAACACTATTTAAAAATACACTTGTGACCTTGTGATGTACCACTGTGGTGAAGGACGTTGATAATGGGGGAAGCCGTGCGTGAGAGGGGGCAGGAAGCATGTAAGAAATCTCTGTCGCTTCCACTCAGTTTTGCTGTGAACCTAGAGCTGCTCTGAAAAACAAGCTACCAAAACATACTCTTATGATGTAGCGATAATATATGTGCCTCTTTATCAAGGTATCAATTAACATGATCCAGCAATGAGTCTAGTAACCGCCATAATTTAAACATGACTTGGAAACAGCTGGGATTTCCACTGCTGACAAAGTCATAAACAGGCACCACTAACTGTACTATGACATGAGGTCGAAAGATCCCCAAGTTCAGAGCCTTGCTGCCCAAACTGAACCCTGTCCCCCATTCTTCCACTGAGTAACTCCTACTCACCCCTCGGCCCCAGAATGCCCTTCCTCCACCCCCAAACTAAGTGAGGACCCTCTCCTCTTGTGATCCTTTCAGACTACACTCTGTTTTTAACGTCTCAAATTTTACCTCAAATTATGATTACATATGAGTGTGTTTGCACGTTCAGTATTATGTCCGTAGATCAAAAACTGTGAGGGCTGGAGCAACACCTACTCTGTCTGGGATTGACTCGTAGAAGGGCATGATTCAGTGAGCGAATGAATGAACTGCCCGTAACTGGCAGGCCATGGAGCATACGTACAAGGGACCCATCTAACTCCAGAGGAGGTGTCCTTCCCATGACACATGAAATTAAACACAGGAAGAGATGATTTCTGCTTCACGCACATGTACCTCTTTTTATCATCTTCCAAATGCTCTCTCCACTCAACAGAAAAGCTATCTATGTAACTTTATGAAGTTGGCCTTCAGAGAGGTTACCTTTACCAAAAACGCTGGTATTATCAATGGTAGCTTTTACCACTGATGATAATGGATGAAATATTGGGTTCACATTTTCAAGTTATTTTGGGGAAAATTTCCATGTTTTCACATTTATTACATGTTTTCACACCTATGTGAAATATTGGATTCATATTTTCAAGTTATTTTTGTGAAAATTTACATGTTTTCACATCTGTTCAGATCCTAAGAAATAGGACTATAGATGATGATGTTAATGATAATAATAACAATAAAAAACACTTATTGAGTGCTCTACACACTTTCAATGTATTACCTCATTTAATCTTTACTGTAGTTTAGGAAAGTGAGGCATAGAGAAAGGATGAACCCAAGCAAAAAGCTACCCTCTGTACTCCACCATCACATATACCTGTTTTAAACTTTTCCCTACCCACCCCAAGAGCCTAGAATTTGATAACAGAGATTCTTAATACAAAACAGTCCTCAAAGGAGGGACACCTTAACCCATTCATTTCAAGTAATACACTGCCCAGGATTTTTCTATCACCAGATCAGCTAGTCTTCTTTGGGAATCAAAAAAGCAATGATATAAGTTCAAAGTTCAAGACTCAAAACCCTCCCTAGGGGACAGGAGTCTTCACAACTGGAAGCCCAAGGCAACAGACATGGAAGTAGAAGAGAAAGCAGAGAAAGGATGTGTAGGAGATCAGAACACGCACCTCAGAATATACCACTCCAACATAAGGATGATTCTGAGTTGAAAGCAATTGAGGAGAAGCAGACAGAACATGGGCTCTCCACAGTCCCTCCGGGTGCCTAAAAGCAGATCATAAATCCCCCTTGTGGAGATGCCCCCCAACCCCGCCCCAATCCACTTCTGGTGCCCCAAAGGGAATAACAACTTATCCCCAGAGAGGAGATGACAGTAAGCAGGGTCGACACAAGCACCTCTTACTAACCAGTCCTTATCTACCATTCATTTCCCCATATATTTGCCTTCCTATATTTGTAGACCCTAGAGGCTCAAAGTCCCTTTCCTTTGTCTTCTCACTTCTTAAATTTATCCTCTTTTTTCAAAATGGTATAAAAATCTCCAAGCCTAGCCATTTATTCTGGAGGTTTCTCCTCTTCCTATGATGCCCCCTGTGCCACATAAAACTTTTCACATCACATAAATTTGTATACCTTTTCTCCTGCTAATCTGCCTGTTGTCAGTTTTTTTCAGAGACCCAGCTAGAGAATGTAAGCGGGTAGAGGAGAATTTTCCTCCCCTACAGATGATAGATGAAGGTACCAAATTCCAGCTCAGAACAAGACCTTATAAACATTTCTCAGTTGGGTTAGGTTTAAGGCTGGGTTAAAATTAATGCTTGAGTCTACAGTGGTTAAGACTAACCTATACATAGCTAATGTCTGGGTCAAGGTAAGGGTTAGGATTAGCCATCGGCTGGAATGAGAACCTTGTTTCCATTGAAGCTTGGTGTCTAGGTTTTAGGAGGGGCTGACTTCTACCTAGACTGTAGGGTTAGGTTTTGTGTTAGAAGCTTTTGAGATCTGGCTTGTGGTCAACTTTAAGAGTTCAGAGTTATTGTCAGAGTCCAAGTCAGAAGTAGGAAAACAGTTTGGAGTTGAAATCACAGTAGTATTAAGGTCTGAGTTTATATCATACAGGATGCTATCCTTTAGGTTACTGAAAAATCCCAGGGTAAGGATCTGTGGTCAGCCTGTGTTTGGGGTAGAGATATGAGGAGGTTTATGCGTGTTGGCAAGGTACTGACAAAAGTCCGGCATTGCATCTGGCGTACACAATTCCACAAACCTAGAAGGCACCTGTTGGACACAGCTACAGCCCACAGCAACTTCACCCCTGGGTCCCTGGTGTTGCTGTGGCCATAAACGAGGGGTAGCCCAGGATTTCATACTTCTCCCCACACCAGAGTCACTCCAGAGCCAGCCTCTTCCCTTGGCTTGCTCCCACTTCCCACCCTCAACCCAGAGAACGTGAGCGGATGCCCAAGCCCTGGCTGAACGAGCCTATCAGGCATTAGTAAGTAGAGAAAGGCTTGCTATTCCATTAATAAAGACAAGAAACTATTCTGATGACTTCAAACCCAGACTAGGGAACAGGTCCAGGCCTGGACGGAATCTGAGTTTGCTCCAGTGTGACCCTTGATGCCACCTGCCCTGCACTGCAGTCCCAACTGCAAACAGCCCTGATCGTCCCTCATTCAAGTCCTTCCTCCCAGGCAGCTGAACTTGGAGCTGACGAACTCAGCTCTCGGGGAATTTCAGGATAGTAAGTGGTGAACACAGAGTCCCAAAACTAAAGGATGAAAGAGCAGTTCAGAGCAGTGGAACCTGCTCTGGACGGTGCTGGCCTCCCCAGCCATCACAGCCCTCTCTACCCCATGGTGCTGGGTGCACCTTGTCCAGAGGAGAGGCTGGAAACCTCGTGGGGAAAATCAAACCTCAGAGTCTGATTATGGTGATTCAGCTGTCGGGAAATGCTGAATTCAGGGATTTATTTCAGTCGTCGGTGCTGCAGCGGCAAATGGAAGTGGCCCCCAGCTAGGCAAGGACACATAACGTGGCTACAGCGATCACAGGGATCCGTGGCCTCGTTTAGGAGGCCTCAAGCTCAAAGAGGTCTTCTCCACGTCCATCCTAGGATTGCAGGTCCCCACATTTTTTTCAAAACTTTCCTGGTAACCATTTGAAAAAGCAAGCATAAAATAAATAACCCTTTTCTATTGGAAAAATCATTGTAACTGGAGGTACGTTCTCACCAAGGCCAATACAAGGTAAGAGAGAAGGCGCGGGGGACCTGGGTTCTAACCTAGAAATGTCACTCACAGCACCACAGGAGGGCTCCCCTCTTTAAGACTCACACTGGTAGCTATAAAACAGGCACAACTGTGCCACCTCCACCCCACAGGGGCACCGTGGCAACAGGAGAGAACGGCCACTGTGGAAGCCAGAGAGCTCAAACAAACCCATCTGTCACCTTCTGCAACCTCCCATGTGAGTCTCGAATAGCAGTGACCTGGGGGATGGCGGCACGCAGACAAGCCTACAGGTCACCATGTCCTGCAGGCCCAGCTCCGGAGACGAGGGCCTCCTCCAGAGGGGGCTCCTTTGTCTAACTGACCTCCCAGTCCCCAAGCGCTCTCACCACACAGCCCGCATTTGTCCTTTCTTAATTTGGGGCCATTTCTCCTTGTTGTTCCTACACTGATGACTGAAATTAATCCCTGGCATTTCCCAACAGCTAAATCATCATAATCAAACTCTGCAGCTGCCAGATCTGCTGACTCAAACCCCCTATGTATTCATATGATATTTGCCGGGTAATTACAGAATAGAGGTAATTATATTCATGACTCCATTACTTTCATAATTCCAGAGACCCAGAAACCACTAAAAAAAATATCCTCATCGGGCCCGGAGAAGAAATTCCTTCAATATGTACCCTAACTCATGGCTTATCCTGTTTGTCCCTCACGTAATTCTCTCTTCAAACCCCCCCACTCCACAGCAGCAGCTCCTGAGAGCCCCAGTGAAGGCAGGAAGGAGGGACAGGAAACAACGACCAATGCTTATTGCCTGCTTAGGACCAAAAAGGCTTTGGGTTGTCTAAACAATGGGCATTAGTTATAGTCATACTACCTACGATACTAGCGAAGCCCTAAATTCCCACAAGTTCTCAGGGGCTTACCATGGTAACAACTTATTTCCCATTCATATGTCATAGTCTGATTCAAGTGGTTCTCAGCAAGGACCTGTCATGTCCTTCCTCAGGTACCCAGGCTCTTTCTAGCTTGCGGCTCTGCCCACCCTAAGTCCTCGAAGGTTTCTCTGATCAGCTGACAGGTGGGAAAAGACTTTCTAAGCATCTTGGCTCAGATACGACACTCATCAATTCTGCTCAAATTCCTGTTGGCGACAGCTTGTCACAGGGTATCACCGAAATGCAAGGGTACTGGTGAATGTGGCCCTCGTGGACCGCCAATCCCAGCAACGGCTCTATGCTCTGGCGGGGAACTCACCCACCACTCTGGCAACGATATGATACTAACGGGCATGGGTGAACATCTGGGCACTTGTGAAATGATGAGCCATTGCATGCTGAATGCCATGCAATACAAATTAAAGTGATAAACAAATATCCTAAGGAGATGACAAAGAAAATTCTGTCTCTTCTTCTATTACTTCAGCATCCAAAAATGGTCCCTTTGCAATTGTCTCCAAACGCAACCCTGTAGCCACTCCCCCCTCCCCCGCAGGTACTTAGCCCCCACCCCACCTCCGCATCTCCCACCCCTACCCCCTCCCTTCTCTGCATCCTGCCATGGTTTCACAGAGCTGCTCTCCAACAGCTCCCACCATAAATCCTCGTCCCAGCCTCACAGTGGGCGCCCCAGCTGTCCCTCTTTGCAGCCCATGGAAGTCCAGCAGTTGTGAGTGACACCAGCAAGGATTTCAGTCCCTGGCCACAGGGACAGGCAGGGCAGCCACCGAGCCTGATGAAACTGGAGAAGGGGGCTGGTTGTGAGGCGACATCGGGAGGCAGGACACAGTCAAGTTCCACAGATGATGGCACATCGGGGCTGCCCCTGGGAACACTTGTCCCAAATTCGGCAGCAGCAGAGGAGGCTCAGGAGCAGAGACACTTGAGAGCACAGCAGGGAGACAGGGCCCCTGGGTCCTGGAGAGCCAGAGGAGGACCCTGCAGCTGCTTACAGCCTAGGAAGGACTGAGCCTGCGCTTGGCAGCTTCAGTGAACCTGCCTGTGAGCAGCTGGGGGTGGGGAGCATGGGGGTGGGGAGCGGGGCAGTGAGCCAGACGAAGGAGAAGCTCACACGGGGTCCACACACAGCATTGCACCCACATCCGAGTGAGCCACCCAGAAGACCTGAGTCCATTGCCCAACCAACGGCTGGTCCTCACCCCATGCAAACATGGGGATCCTCAAAGGGATTCTTTCTTTCCTATTTCTGAAACTCCAACCTAGTGGCTACCCTTATTTCTCATTCTGAATTTTCAACTTCAGCAGTATTCTTTTTGTTTGTTTCAGAGAAAGGATAGAATTAAGTCTTACAGGGCTTTTTTACACTTGAAAACCTCTACAACAAAATACAGGTTTCCCCCAGGACTGATTTTGGGCCAATCAGAGCATCCCATGAACAGGACATCCAGGGATGGCCCTTCAGGGTGGCAGCACCACACCTCAGCTCCCGAGAGCCACGGGGAGCGCCTACCGCCGGTGAGTCCTCTTATAGGACAGAAAGAAGGCAGAGCGCAGTGCCCAGGGTGAGAAGGAGAATCTCCCAGTCAATAAACCATTTGACTTTGTCAAATTTCCCACCTGGGAAGCCCTTGGGATTTCCAAAATGTGGATGGAAAACTTTTTCAGGTAGCATCATAATCTTTCCTCAAAATGCAGTATTTAGAAGCACATATTGATAAGCAATAATAAAGAATAGGTCTAGTTTTTCTTAATTTTTTAAAATTCCTCTCAAGTAGGAGGGAAGGGGCCTAGGCTGCCCTCCTACCTCTGAACCCCTCCCTTGGTATACCTGTTTCTGCAGTTACATTATCTGGCATCTGTCCAGAACATTGAGTAGCCTACAACCTCAGCCACCCAGAGCACAGCTGAGAAAATAAAGGCCCTAAAAAAGCAGCTGAGCCCCAGGTTAGCAGAGCCACTGTCCATGTGGAGACATGGAGCTTCTCAGGGTTCCTGTTGCATCTACATTTTAACAGCTCAGTGAGTTTCGTTCCTAGGCCCCAGCACCCAAGGCCAGTTAATTGGGAAGGGGACTGGATTTGCCACAACAGGCAGGGGGAATATTGGTAGCAGTGAGCTATGAACAGACAGAAAATCCAGAAGTCGGTGTAAAAGCTCTAACAGCACCGTCAGCTGGTGGCTAATGCCTGAGCAAACCCCCCGAGGCTCTGCAGGAGCTGAAGGGCCTAGGAGGCATCCTGGGTAGACAGAGGACAGCGATCCAACCTGGCAAAAATCCGGAAGGAGCCAGTGTGTGTGTTTGGAGGACAGGAAGAGGAAAGAGGTGAGGGCTGGAGAAGGCACCCAGAGCCAGGGCACGGGAGGCAGGCCAAGCTGACCCTGGGCGGTGTGAAAATGAGAGAGTTTGACACAGTGGTGTGTCTGGAGTGTGAGTGTGGGAACACGTGCCCGTAAATGAGAGTAGCGATGGAGGGTGCAGGCAAAGGGGAGAGCTTCTGGGAGATGAGAGGCACAGGTGCTCCACAAGGACCAAGGAGTATCCCAAGGAGTGGGGATGTCATCAAAACGAGAGAACAGCCTGGCCTGGGGAGCCCACGGCTGTCAGATGCATCATCACACTCACTCCGAACGGCAGAGCCCAGGAGAGACCTGAGACATCTGCAAATTCCACTCCCTGCCTTTCATACCCGAACTCTGAGACCTGGATGGGGTGGGTGGCAATGTTTGTCGCAGGTCTGCACTCTGGCAGGTGGCCAGTGGGACAACCAGGATGGCTCCGCGACCGCTGCCTCCCAGCCCAGGAATCTTCCCCTGTGCCCACTGCCTCCCACTCCTTCCCCGCCCACATCCTGTGCGGTTCCAGCAACTGTCCCTGCCCTGTGTCAGGGTCAGCAGGATCACCCATTGCCCTGAGCTCATCCAGCCAGCTGGCCTCAACCATTTAGCCTTGACAGAAGCAGGCAGTGGGGCGCCTGTCCGGCTGAGGAGTTGGGAAGCTCCGTTAATCATGCTTTCAGAGCACTTTGCGATGCAGAGATGAAAGACGTCTGAGGAGAGCAAAGTATAGCCATTAGAATCCCCATCTTCCTAATTGAGGAAAATGAGGTTATTTCCAAACCCTCTGTGATGCAATAGGAAATGTGCTTGATAGGCCTGCACTTAGGGCTTCCCCCCCACAGCTGCTCAGGGCCGCGACAGAGGAGCGCTGTGTGGGGAGCACCCAGCTCCTCAGCCCCCGGGTAGGGCCCCACCACTAGGACGTGCCCCAGACGCCCCGAGTCACTCCTGATGCACCAGCCCCGAGAAGGGCAGCCTCGAGAAAACATCAAAGTTGGGCGCATTTGTGCAGCACGAAGTCGTCCTCTGCACTGAGTAATTGGAACAAAACGACCCAGGTAGTCTTGCTGTAACATCAAAGCTGCATATAATAACCTCACAGATGAATTCAAGAGTGAATACATTCACAGCCACTGCTCAAGTTTGAAGTATGGTGTGATTTTTTTCAGCTTCAGAACTGAGCCAGAAGAAAAAGAAAAACCACCAGCCATAGCTTTCTTTGTTAGCCAGCCGCCTCCCCTTTCAGGATGTGGTGAACGTGTGGGCTGACAGCCTGTAAGTAAGAAGAAGTCAGCTAGGAACAATGATAAGCCATCCGTAAGGTAAAACACCACAATGAACATACATGTTCTCAGATGCAAACCCTGGCTCCCCAGCGAGGCTGCCTGCAGGCTGGGAGGCTGAGACACTGGAGGAAATGTCTGGGGTGGCTCAACCATCTATACGTCATGGCGGAGGGGCTGGTCCTCTGTCACCTCCAAGGAAAGGCTCCTTTTATTCAGGCTAGAAGACTAAAGGTGACTTATAAATAACAGAGCTACCAAAAAGAGAATCCAACGCTGGCTAACAGTGCTAATACAGAAGGCCTTCACTGCTGAGCAGCTATAGTCCTGGGACTTCCCAGAGGCAAGTGGCAGTCCCCCACCCCACTCTGGGAGGGATCTCAGAGGTCACAGCCAGTGCGACTGAAGGACAGGACTGTGACATGCACCATGGCTGATAAGGGTCTGGAAAATATCATCTGTGCAATAACAAGTAATATACACTGTCTCTGCTCCAAGTTCCTAGCACAGAGCTCCTGAAACCCTTGTAGTATCCTGGGTGATAGAAGTGTCTTATCTAATGAGGCATCTCTGACTGGGCTCCCAGAAGGCTCCTGGATGGGGCTGGACGTCGGAAAGACCAAGTCATGATTAGAAACTTCAATTCTCAGCCCCACCCTGCATGCCCTTGAGAAGGAAGAAGTGATGAAAATGTAGTTAATGATCAATGGTGCCTACATGATGAAGCCTCTATAAAAAATTCCTCAAGTACAGTGTTTGATGTGCTTCTGTGTTCGGGAAGACATGGCAATTTGGGGAGAGCGGAACCTGAAGAGGACAGGGAAGCTCTGCTCATTCCCACATACCCTGCCCTGTGTGTCTCCTCCATCTAGCAGCTCCTGAGTTACATTCTTTTATAATAAACTGGTAATCTAGTAAGTAGAATGTGTCTCTGAGCTCAGTGAGCCACACTAGCAAGTTCATCTAACCAAGGAGGGAGTCAAAGAAACGTCTGATTTATAGGCCACCAGTCAGAAGCACAGGTGACAACCTGGACTTGCAACTGGTAACTGAACTGGGCGTGTGGGGTTCACTCTTGTGGGACTGAGACCCCAACCCATGGAATTTGATGTTATTTTGAGGTAGAGAATTCTATAACTGAGTGGAACTCTAGGACACCCAGCTAGTGTCAGCGACGTGCTTGGTGTGCGCAGAAAACCCATACGTTGGAAGTTGGAATTCATTAATTGGAATCCAAATCTTCGCATCATTTGGAACATGGCTAAGGCAAAGTTTAGAACATCTCCTGTCTCAGCTTTATGCCACACGATAGCTGCTCTCTTCCCTGCTGGACCCATCCATTCAGTGCCACCACCCTCCTGTTCTTCATGGTTCGACCAAACCCCCAGATCTTCTGTTCCTTGTTGACTTTAACTCCCTGTCCCCCCTCAGCACCCCGCTGGGTACCTAGACATGGCCTGCTGCCAACACATACACTGCTACCCTTTCTTATAGCTGCCATGCTGTAGGTTTGCATGCCCAGTTAACACACTATTTATTCAACCCATTTCACAGTTAACAAAACAAGGGGACTAAGAATACAACTGCTCTCTTCAGTCAGAGAACATATGGGTGGCATGTTACTGCCATAACTACTGAGAGGTGCATCCTCTTCAAAAATCAAGTGGCCTTTAGATACATTACCACCTCAAACCAACTCTGAGAAGCAATGCTCTGGAAACCCCGACTTTACAGCTAAGAACACAGGGACTGAATGACCCACCTGGCTTACATACTACAGGGCAGCAACCCAGCCTGTTCCTAAAACTCAACTTTTTCCCCCATACACACCTTACAGCCCAGTGGCACCCTTGCCCCCAATTACAGATTGAATCCTATCCCCCAAAAAGGTGTTGAATTCTAAACCCTAGTACCTGCAAATGTGACCTTATTTGGAACTAGGGTCTTTGCAGATGATTGAGTTAAGATGACAACATTAGGGTGGGCCCTAACCCAGGAACATTGTGTCCTTGTAAGGAGGGGAATGTGGGCACAGACAGATCATACAGAACGCCTTGTGAAGATGAAGTCAGATCAGGCTGGTGCCTCTACAGGCCAAGGAAAGCCACAGATGGCCGCCCACCCCCAGAAGCCAGGGGGAGTCAAGGACAGATTTCCTCCCACAGTGCTCAGAAGGAAGCAACTCTGCCGACGACTTCAGCATGGACTTAAATGTCAATTGCCCAGTTTGTGATACTGTTAGGGCCGCCCTAGCAAACAAATACACCGCCTTATATTCCCATCAACCTCTACATTCTCTTTGTGTCTCTTTGTGTGTGTCGCAGGGATGCAGCAGGCCTTTCCTTAGGCCTCCACCCAGGGCAAAGTCAGACAAAAAGCAATTAAAAGACAAAAATCTGTCTCCCTAATTTACCTCCTTTATACTGAAAATGGGTAGGGTGTGGGCTGGTTTCTAGGGACTCACACATAAGGCTTCTTATTTCAGGTACTGCCACACACACACACACACACACACACACACACACACACACACACACCACCAGGCACAAACCTTGGCATACCAGGCAGAAGATGGAAAGGCTGAGGAAGCCACCCCTGTTACCTGAAGCCTCCACCTGCCCCCAGCACACCACCCACCACTGCTAGGGTCAGCAGCCTCCAGGGCTGACACACTCCTCCACCCACACCCTGCAGTCATCTCTGCGTGCCCTCACCTGCCTCACCAGCTGGCACACTGCTCCTGGCTGCCAAGGAGCCTCTGTCTGGGGTGCTCCGTGCGAGGTCACCCTAGAGGGTGCTCACCTCCCTGTCCCTCTGCTCCTCAGCGGCCCCCTCCCCCAACACCCAGCACTTCCTGACTCCCTGTGGCTCCCCTGGAAACTGTCTGCTGCCCACTGCATGGCAGACACTCTCTGTACTTTCAGTCACAACTTTGCCTTAACTGAACACCCAGACTTGGAGGATGTCTCCTTCCGTTTCCCACTGTTAACAGTCCCTCATCTCCGCCAAGCAAAGCAGGCACCCTGTGATGCCCTGACAGCTCCCAAGAGGCCCCGGCCACCAGTACTTAGATAAAGGAGCAATCTGGGCGGAAGTAGTGAGAGGGTTGGTGCCGGCACTAGCTTGGAGCCCCCTGCCCGGGGGGTTCTCACCCCAGGGGCTGTGTTTCCTCTGACACCCCTGCAAGCTCCTCGGGGGTCCAGGCAGAGCCAGGGGAGGAGGCTGGCAAGTTCCAACCATGGGAAAAAGGAGTCCTCTTAGATACAAAGTCATCACTCAGGAACCAATCACGCTGAGTGATTTCTACAAAAGCCCCTGCCTTAATCATGATTTTGCCCTAGAGGTTCAAATTTTTCTTTTTCTTTAAATTTTGTGCTTATTGTGAATAACATAGCCTTATTGATATGATTTTGAGTCACTGTTATTTTTCCGACATGGGGTGATTTCTTAAGAGTTTGTCATATAAACCAGAGTTAGTCTTTTTCCTACTGATACATTCCTGATTATATGATGTACTTAATAGGAACTCCTGCACACCCACTACTCTTCTGCTGAGGACTGGAGTTCATTTGCTTTGTGTTCAGTCAGTTCCTGCCTCCTGAACATGGGCGTGTCAACACTCACACACACATGAATTAAATGAATTAAATGCAGGGGTTGATGAGGAAAAAGCTCCTGCATCAGATGAAGTACTTGGAGATTTATCAGCATCTCTAGGGCACTCAGAGCCTCTCCAGGATACCTCTGAAATGCACAGGATTTGGAAGGGATCAGGAGAAACTTGAAAATCTCTAAGAATGCAAGAAAACAATTAATGACTTGGAAAATAGGACTCCTTAAGGTAGGTTAGGAATGTGGTCATACAGCTTTAATGAGAGACAGTTGAAGAGTCAGGAATACTTTCAGGAGCCTTTGAGTCTAGCATGAAATCATCCGCATCTAAGTAACTTCTTCATTCTTTTATCGTTAAATAAAGCAATTTCTTCTTTCCCATCAGCTTCCTCCCCCTTGATTTCTACTCAGTGGCCCCCACCCCGACCTTTGTCTACTTAGGGTTCATCAACTCAGAGAGATGCCTTTGGTGGCTTGTGCGTGGTTCCCTGTCTTAATTGCCATAGCACCATAGAAGTGGGGGAGGGAGCGGAGAGGAGCATGAGCACAACCAGGTAATAACCCCCCCCATGCGCCTGCATTTCCGCTTTCCGCCCAGTGCCTCCCAGGCACCCCATTCTATGGAGAGCATCTCCCACATCGTCCTCATTGCAAGCCCTGCAGTCAGGCCTTATATATCACTGCTCTCTCCCCACTCCCCAAAACATATACTAGGCCTGCCCCCGTGTGATTACCTCTAACCCAGAAGGCCTTTTCCCATCACCTAAACATAGAGATACCGCCATCCTGAAAGACCTAGCTCGTCTCTAACTCTCCATCAAACCAGCCTCTTTCCAGCCCAAAGGGAGAATGCTTCCTCTGCAAACCTGCCAAGGAGTGTGACGGATGTTCCCAAAGCATTCAGACTTGTGAATCAATTTATATTTTCATGTGGACGTACTTTATCCTCACAACTCAACTGTAGACTTCCTGGAAGTCCATGTACTGAGCACATAGTTACTATTAATAAATACTTACTCATGTGAAGGACTGTGGCCAAACAGTCCCTATTGGCTTTGAGAGTGGAGCAGGGGGAATTAAAATAGGATGCATGTGGGATGAAACATAAGAACAATTCTAACACTTCACTATTCGTACACACCTGCTTCATCATACTTGTCCAGCATTTTAGCAGACATGCCAGTACTCCCAAGTATATAACACAAGGGCACAGATGAGTATGTAGAGATTACAATTGCCTACACTAAGCTCTTTGCCAGGTTCTAGGAATCTAACATTAGCCCAGATGTCACTCCCACCAACCTGGCCTGGCTCACCTTCCCCCCAGCATACCTGGAGACACAGGCTTACTCACCTGCTCTTGGTCACGCTTCTCTCAGAGCTACCCTTGGATGTGGCCCTTCACTACCTGGAGCTCCACACCCAGAGTCTGATGTAACTGGTGTAGGTGCGCCCAGACATTAGCAGTCATGAAAAGCCCTGCTTGCTTCAGCCGGCTACAACCTGCTGCACCGTGCACCTCCACCACTGGCCCTGCCATGGCAGGGGGATGAGGGAGCCCACCCACTTCCCCTTATCGCCCTTCCTTTTGCTCTGCAAAGGCTTAGTGTGAACAGACTCTACCAAAGATGTGTGGGCAGCATGGATGAATGATAATTTAGGGGTGGTGCGATTAAAGTGAGACACAATATGATTTTCCTAAAACTCAAGAGAAGTAATTAGCTCTTCCCAGGATATACTTTCACAAGCACTGGGGAGCTTCTAGCCTTGCTTCCCAGCATCAGGCTGGGCAACCCCTCTTTGGAAAGAGAGCCTCCGCCCTTCAGGTTTTGACCCTCCACACACTTTACCCCTGGAGGTTGGTCTCAGCCTTTCATCCATCCCTACTGCCCAACAGGGAAATCCTTGAGATACTATTTTTTCCATGATCTGACTTATTCAGTCAGAATAACCCCACTGGCCTTTTAGCAAATCTCTCCAGGGAGGTGGCTGTCCTTGTTCACTCCACTGGGACCCAGAGGAACTGTGGCACCTCATTGTTCTTGAAATATTCTCAACTGCACACACCCACACTAACACACACACACACACACACACACACTCTTGCCCAGAATATATAGCTCCCAGATACAGGAGATCGCACAGTCTAAATCCACAGTAAGGACAGAAACAGTTTCCTAAAGGCTGTGCAATCTATAAAGATTTTTTTCCTGACCACCATGAAATTCCCTGCAATTATTATGCAGAACAGCTACAGTTCTTCTCTCCTGCTTCAAGATCAAGGCCAGGGGTCCACCGATGCCATCAGGAATGACTAGCTAAACAAAACTGTGTGTCCTTGAGTGCCACATTTATGCACCCAGAGACCCTGAGAACAATGGCTTTCAACCCTGGCTACATAGCAGAATCATTGGGGAACCTTGAAAAATTATCCATGTCTGGACTTTACCCAGATCAGTTAGATGCAAAGCTCTGGAGAGGAGGCCCAGGCACGGCTGAGAGTCACTCTTGCAGAAGCTTTGAAAGTGAAGCCGTCCTTACCTTGCAACAGATTCTTAGGCGGGGCAGGTTCCCTCCTACTCTCCATTAAGAGAAGTGAGGAATAGATAAGGTTTATTTTTCCCTCCCCTACCCCATCCCCAATACTGAGCAATCCTCTGGAGGCAGGGTAAGAAAGAAATGTATTTTGTACTCCCAGATAAACAAAGAGGATGAAGATGCAGACCTATGTCCCGCCCAAATCCATCTAAATCCTCATCCCAAGTACCTTGGAATGTGACTGCATTTGGAGACAGGATCTTTCAAAAGAAAGTTAAGTTAAAATGAAGTCATTGAGATGGGCCCTAATCCAGTATAACTGGTGTGCTCATAAGGAAATAAGGACACAGATGTGTACAGAGAAGGCCAAATGAAGCCTCCAGGAGAAGATGGCCGCGTGTAAGCCAAGGAGGGAGGTGTCGGAAGAAAACACCCCACTGACACCTGGGTCTTGGACTCCTACCCTCCAGATCTGTGGGAAAATTCACTTGTGTGGTACTTTGTTATGGCAGCCCTAGCAAACTACTATGAGCCCCTTTCTTCCCCTTTCTTCAAGGAGCCGGCAGCAAGAGTTTGAGACCCCAAGATGATTCACAATGAGTTAGTGAAAAGACTCAAGCCTAGGTCCCGACTCCAGGAGGCCGTGGAGACTTCTTACAGAGCTAAGAGCACATGAATAGCACTTTCTCTGTCAGAACACTTTAGTTGGAGTGTCTCTAGAGGCAAAAAAAAACAGTATTTCTAAGAGCCCCCAGGTCACCTCCATCCCCAGGGGCCTAAGAACGCTAACTCTGTCCCCAGAGGGACTTCCGGTCCCCTCAGAGGACCTGGCTGTCCCTGGACCTTGATCTGACGGAGGACTGCATTCCCTGCCTGCCAGAGCCGCCCCTCTCACTCTCTGAGCTGGTCTCCCATTCAGATTGCATTCTGAAGCTCCCTATGTGGGGTGTGAACTGCATGAATGCTCTCAAAGCAGCCTCTTTATCCCAAAGCCTGAAACTCGGACAAAGAGGGCATCTTCACCTGTGAATTAGCTTGATTTTTCCAGCTGCCGCGGCTGACTTCCCCAACAGTAGACCCGGCGTCTATACAAACGGCGTCTCTGAAAGCTGGGGCAACATTCTGTAGCTATTAGCAGGCTTCTTTTTTCTTGGGCCAGGAAATGTTTTCTTTTAGCAGGCAGCTTGAAAAACGCCCTTCCAGAGAACTGAGTTGTCAGTATAAATGAACCTTTATTAGAACTATAAAAAAAGGCTACTTAACATGTAATTGGACCATTCTTCATGCTTAAAGACACTGTTACAATCATGTCAATAGCTAACTTAGAAACCCAGGGTAAAAAGCAAACATTTTATCTGCAAGCTCCATTTTATAGCCTGGTAAGATGAGATCGTATCAATCTCTGTGTCTTCCAAAAGATGAGAGAGAGAAATTTGCTCAGGTTTCTCTCTGTCATTCGATTTTTCCTCTCAGATTTACTGAAATTAGCTAATGGGAAAGTCACTCCAACAGGCTCATTCCACAAATGCTTGCTCCAAACAGGATGGAGAGATGAACTCAAGCACTTCACACCCCGATGTGGTTCCGCTTCCATCTCCTTCCCTAATCCTAATGTTCATAGTACTGTTTATTATCAACCAGTTTATAGATCTCTAGTTAATATTTGCTCAGGGCTTATGTTGATTTCTCAATACACGCAGTTTTCTGGTTTCATCTTTATCTTTAAGGATTAGATTGGATCGAGCTGCCTCGTAGTAATTTAGTTTTTATCTTATGCCTTACAGTTTTATGTTCTTGTAATAGCACTTGCTTTTCCTTTTTTATTTAATTAAATATATCTTATTTCACAGCTACAGCATTTTTGTTTGGAGTTTATTTATTTAACAGCTGGCAGGGTGCTGGTGTTTTATAGAGGGAACCATACCGGGTATTTTTAGAAATTCAGAAGTTGGGGAATGCACCAGCTGAGAAGATGGAAGAGAAATCTGAACTTGGGAGATGAATGCTTAGAGATTAAACTCGGATTGCTTTGGTTACATGATAGAGCTCCACAGATTAAGTCCTTAAAACCAAGCAGAAACAGAAACAAACAACAACAATAAAGTTTATTTAAAAGCATGCTCAAGCAAGACCGTCTTTGCCCCTCTGCAGAACAGCTGGCTCTGTTCATTGGCTCAGCCAGTGCAGAAATGCCAGACACTGCTGATGCCTGGGGACTCCCCCCAACACCACCCGCAGAAGGTGCTGCAGGTTTGTAAGGCTTTATAGCCATCTCTGTCTCCACTGACCAGCTCCATTCGCAGTTCTGAGGACACAGAATCTTGGCCCATATAAGTCATGTACAGTTGTAAGTGTACAGGTGCCCCTGGAAACAGCATGACTGACAGCACAGGACTTTGTTCCAGGACAGACAATGATGGGATTCAGTACATACACAGTTGAGTCCACAGCCCTCCTTTTACCCTGCTGAGCTCACCAGGCCCCTTCCAGGCCTGTCTTGAAGCAAGAGCAATAGCTTCACCAAACCTGAGCTTGGGTGAGTCCGGTGAGGTACCCAGGACACATCATTTAACAAGGTGCCTGCATTCAAGGTCGGGCAGAGGGCACAACACTGAGAGATCTTCTTAAATTGTGTGTGCAACCCAGCTGGCTCAACTCACCCTAGCCCTCCTGGAAATACTGATCCTGCAGGGCACTGCCACATGCAAGGCCCTGGCCAGGAAGCACCTGCAAACCCTCAGGCTTCTGTGGCTCTTGCAGATCATTTGAACCCAGCTGCCAAAGGACTGTCCTCCATCCTGGCTGGGAAACCTCTGCTCCCTATCTGCCCATGAAAAACACCATCATTCTCTCAGGTTCCAGCTAGAAGAACCTTGGGAGATCCTCCCACTCATCCTGTTGGGCCCAAAATCTTGCTGACTCTTCTTCTGCGGTGTGGATAAGTGAAGGTTCCTGTGGCCAAGATTCTCACCTGGCCCTTGTCGGCTAGCTCACTACATATGTGTGGGCAATATGTTGCTATTGACTCTATATAAAGAGCTCCACCCAGTGCTCTGGGTGACACGGTGACACAGCTGCAAGGCTGCAAGAGAGCAGAGACTGGGGTGGTGGCAGCTCCAAGAACAGAGACTGAAACGGCTCTGGGGCAGAGATCGGCTTGCTGCATGCAAGACTCATTCTGAGTGGATGGGGTTCTAGTGATTAACCTGCTACTGTGCGAATAAAGTTGGGTATAAACCCTTTCACCCCAAGAATGTTTCATTGTCATTTTTTGGTCTCATTGAATCCATAGTGGCCTTGCCCGGGACTAAAACCCACTGGCAAGACATGTGGTATCTCCTCTTATTTCTAAAGCCACAGCAACTGCTTTAAATCTGACTCATATCATTTTACACCTGGGTTATTGTGCCAATCTCATAAACAGCTCTATGTCTACAGGCCTACCCACCTCAAGGCCAACCTTGACACAAGTGGCTTTCAAGCCTGGTCCCAGGACCAACAGCATAACCATTACCTAGAAACCAGGTAGCAAAGCAAATCCTCAGGCTCCATCCCAGAACTGCTATATCAGATACTCTGGAGGTAGTCCAGCAAAAAGAGTTTCCGCCTGCCTTCCAGGTGATCTTGACACACACCAGTGTTTAAGAATCATGTCTCTACCACACACAGATTAAGCTAAAATCCATGCTACTTTCTAGTTTAAACATCCTTCACTGTCTCCCTTACAATGAAGGTCCAATTCACCAGCCTGGCACTCCAGGAACCTTGCCATATATCCCCATCCTATGTCTCTGGCCACATTAACTGTCCTCCCATCTGTCCCTCAAGCTCCAGCCAAGCTGCATTCCAGAATGATTCTCAGATCTCCTTAGCTGCCTCCTGTTCTCCAGGGGTGGTGTGTCCAATATTATTCTTTTGAAAACATACCCACAACAGTGTTCAGAATCCTGAGGGTGGGTCAGACGTGCAGAAGCGGTGGACAAGGCTGGGAACCGGAGGGGAATCACCATGTGCAGAATGCCTACCACTGGCCAACTCTGTCACTGATTGATTTCCAAGCCATGTCTCAATGAATACTCATCAAAAGAAACCTATGGACTTATGGAAGCTGGGAGGCCAGGGTGTCCAGGTCCAAATGTGAACGTGAAGGAGAGAACCTTCCGGGGATAGAGAATAGGAACAGATGTAAAAGGATGAAAAGTGGGGGAACCCCAAGCTAAGTCCAGCCGGGAATCCAGGGACTTCCTTCAGTGTCCTTCCAGGATCCTAGAATCCAACAGCCCACCCATGTTCCATCCTACAAACGCCTCAATGCATTTCCTTTCTTTGCTGACTGTTGTTGAAGCAAGGGAGTCAAAGGGGTTCTTGTCTTAAGTCCCTGATCCAAAGATCCAGCTGCACCATTTGTGCTGAAGCAGGAGAAGCAGAACCAGACCCAGAAGGAACATGGGAGGCACCAGGGGGAGCGGGAAAACATTAGATGCTGGGAGCTCAGGGTTCCCAGCTCACACATCCTATGACCCTGGGTGCTGGCCTTTGCTTTGCTGAGATTGTGCATAATGAGGTCTCTAATCAGCCTCGATTTCAGGGCCCATCTGACATATGTGAGCACAACATACTGGTCAGGTCAACTCCCCCCGCTCCCGGGCATAATAAAGTGGTGACCTAAAGTTTCAGTACCTGCTAAGAAGTTGCCATTAAACCAACCTTCATGTTCCAGACCCTTCCAGGTGCCAACATCCTTCCCAGAGCCTGCCAGAGCCCAGCATGAACCCTGGGCCTTGGGGCAGTGTGGAGAGGGGGCTGCTTTTGAATTTTTTCTCTTAAAGCCTGAGGCTTTCAAGGGTGTTTTGCCTTTCAGATTTATTTCACAAGTTGCTGTTAATTGTGTTTTCAATTAGTTATGTTTAAAACATCCTGAGATTTGGGCAACTGAAATTGCAGTGCATTAATAATTATTAAACAGAGGTTCTAATCCATTATTTATTGAATAAATTTTTAATACTAATGCAGAATCCATTGTCACTGCCACCATGAGTTTGGCCATTAAAGAAAAAGCTGACGAAAGGAAACTGAAGCTCCAGGATTCTTAAGTGAAGGCCTGTGGAGCAGAGCTTCCTGGAGAAGGACTGGCAGCTGTTCCTCTTTTATGTCTGTTTAATCAAGGCTTTGTTGCCGGGAGAGAGAGAGGGAGTTCCCACATAGTAGGTACTCAGTAACTTTACAAGGAGAGAATGAATGAATGAGTAAATAAATGGATGTAAGAATTAAAGTAGGAGAGACTCTTTAAGATCTGAGATCCTTTCTCTCGTAAACTTTAGCAAACACTTAGAGAGCATTCAACTAAGCGATGGAGTGTCTGACGGATAAAATAGTAATCCCTTCCCTTTCAGTCTGAAAGATCAACATTATAGAAATTTAAATGTATCATGCAATAAGATACGATAGCCCAAGGTGGCACAGAAACCCACATGAGGGGGTGAGCCTTGATGGAGCTCAGAGATGGCTTCAGTAAAGAGAGGTTAGGTCTCAGATGCCCATTGGTCCGGAGTTAGACATTAAGAAAGGATAATAAGCATATTTACAGTCACATGCAAAGAGTGTAAGCCACAAACACGGTTGCATTCAAGATCATGAGCAGCTCGCTGGGAGAAAGGGTTAGAGCCGCTGGAAAGGAGGGTGGGAGCAAGAAAGTAAGGGCTTTGTAAGCCACACTAAAAAGTCTGGTTTTCACCTGAAGACAAACCCATAGGTGAGCGTTAAGCAAGTGACCAACTGATCGGATTTTTATTTCAGGGCAAGCATGGCAACTCACGTTTTGCCAATAAATCTAGGTAATATGCTGGGGCACCTTGGCTACAGTTGCACTGATGGGTGAGGAGAAGGGGTGGGATTGAGGGTGATTTAGAAGCTACAAGAGTGGAATTTAGACACTGAGTTCAGGAAGAGTCAGAGATGACCCTAGCATTTTTGGCCACAGTGATTTTGAGGAGTAAGAGCCAGGCTGAGTCCGTGTTGTGGGGGAAGAGAATGACAGATATGACAAACATCTTTACAAATGTCAACTTTGAGGTGTGTATGGAATATCCATGTGGAAATCCAGCAAACAAGTGGATATATAAATCTGGAGATGAGCAAAAGATAGGGGTTGAGCTCCGGATGGAGAATCATTCACACAAAGGTGATAGTTTCAAGTATTTGTTCAGGATATACTATGCTTACACTGGGCTAGATAACTGTTGGCTATGAAGAGTCATTAAAAATGACCATCTAAAGAATTTTTTTTAAAAAACCTAGTTAAACATAGAGAGAGTCTAAAGTCTTCAGGAGAAAGAAAGAGATACAATGAGAAAATAAAAAAGTGGAATGAAAATGGAACTTTTAGAATTCACACCTGTCTTAGACTCAACCCAAAACGAATGGATCAATTTTACAAAGCACCAACTCTAAACCTTTAGGAAATCAGGGATGTAAAAGTGACATCGTGCAATCCCCTCTCAACCTCATCAAGAACGTTGAGAAGCTCTGACCCCCAACTCCACCTCTCTGCCCCACCTTCTTCCCAGGATCTTCTCTGAACACTGAGGACTAGAGAGCTTCTACTCCTCTGAGCACATTTAGCTCCAACAACTCTGGCCTTCTAGGCTCTGAGCTCACATGACCTGGAGGCTTTTAAACTGTCCCGCTCAACCATATACTTTACACATTAAATATGTACTGCTAGGCTCCTGGAAGACCACAACCCATCCCCATTCCCACCTAAAGATTCCAGCTAGGCCTAGTGCAGGGCTGAGCAGTTTGTTCTGGTAATTTCTGGTTCTGGAACACTATCCACCCTATGAGGTCTCTGCTCTTCCACTCTGCCCTACCTCCAGGGTGGCTCAGTTGGCCACGCAGAGATAAGCTCACATTAGGCACTCAGTGAGGACCTGGGTATAACGGATCCAGGGGATCCCTGTCTTCACACTCCTTCAGTCTCTTTCCAGCACTAGTGGGACTCTGAGCCCCTGGGTCACACGATCTTGCCAGATGGAGAGAAGAGAATGGAATGAGGATGTATGTGAGATGGGTATGATTCATTAACCTTCTGCCATCTCTCTCTAGAAGCACTTAGAAATCCCTGAGAACAGACACTCAAAGAACATAAGAGACGATCTCTGTACTAGGAAAAATACAAATGAGAGGTGTAACATCCCAAAAGATGGGAAGTGGCCATGCCTACCTTCAAATGAGGCCAGCAGGCTCAGGGGAGGTCTGCGGGCTCAGGGGAGGTCTGGAGACTCAGGGGAGGCCAGCGGGCTCAGGGGAGGCCAGTGGGCTCAGGGGAGGTCTGGAGACTCAGGGGAGGCCAGCACGCTCAGGGGAGGCCAGAGGGCTCAGGGAAGGTCTGCAGGCTCAGGGGAGGCCAGTGGGCTCAGGGGAGGTCTGCAGGCTCAGGGGAGGTCTGCGGACTCAGGGGAGGTCTGCAGGAGCTGGCAGGGCAAGAGTGTGAAGATGGTGCCTATGTAAGATGTGGAAGCCAAGCCTACGCATTCGTCCAGGCAAAATCCACCATTCTTTACTTTGTCTTCTCACATTATTTTTCTGCTTGTTTTCCTCCCTGCTTCCTCAATATAAGCACCTTGAGGCCAGGATTTCTCACCTTTGTATCTTCTGCAATGCCCGGGAATGAGCTTCATACATTGTAGACGCTCAACAAATTGTTGTTGAATAAACAAAAAAAATGAACTCTATTTTCAAGAAACTTTATTTACTATGAATAGTTGAGGATTTCATAAATGAGCTTCAATTCCTTCTAACCCACCACCAAATTGCCAAGAAAATATAAAATAATAATTGTATTGTCAAAAACTACTCAACACTATTCTGTGGCTTTCTAAATACACTCTACAAACCCAAGGACAACAGAAAGAGCAGAGGGGAGAAGCACGTACAAACAAAAGCCACTGCATGACCGTGTGGTTTTCAATTGTGCCTGCTATTTGGGTCAGTGTCTTCCAAGAGGGACTGAAGATCCATTAATAACACTTGGATTTTAGGGAAAATCTTTTTAAAGGACAATGTTGTGCCTTGTGAATATTCTGTGCCCTCAGGGAAAAGAAAATCAGGAAAAGAAACACTGCAGTCAGCCCTCTCAGGAAGAATTGGGTTGGGGCCAGGAAATCAAAATGAGAATGAATTTAGCATTGGTGTTGCTAGAACTAATTATCAGGGAGCTTATTTATACTTTTTTTTTTTAAAGAGGGAGGGAGGAAGGAGTGGTAAAATTACAACAACCAATGAATAATAGGATTGGAATATTCCCTTTTTAGCTATTGGATATAGTATCATCATCATGCTACTGAGAAAGTACACGGTCAATTTTGACATGTAAATCCAGTGACTTTTTAAATAACAATGACAATATAACCTAAAACAAGGGATGATCTTAAAGATTATATGATCTAATTTGATGTAACAATCTTGAAAATACTATATACTATAGTCCCTTTCCACAAGTGAGAGATGGAGAGTCCCAACATTACCAGTGGTAGATACAGGACTCGAATACATGTCTTCGGACTTCCATTCTGTGCTTTTTCTTCTCTGTGTGGTTCAGAGAACTTTCTGGTGGCAAATTCCCTGTAGGTCTGGCAAATGGTGGTGGTTCTAATGCCTAGGTAAGAGCTGCTATGACTGAGGTCCTAGCGCCCACAGAAAACCTGAGGCACAGAGGCCCTCAGGTCTCTTCTATATAGTTGGGACCTGAATCCCATAATTAGCAGCATGACATAGCCACTTTTTCCAGGCACGGATTTATGGTGGAGCTGACGCCCACTTAGAAGCCACAAAGTGGGTTAGTCAGGGTTGGAACAGGGTTGCCTGACAGCCTCCTCCCTCCCAAAAAAACAAAAAATTGGTTCAGAAAGTGGTTCATAGTTCAAACTCAAGAATCGGACAGGGAACCACCACACTTAAGAAATTATTAAACTTGCAAGTGGCAGCTTCACTGGCCTGTCCCTAGATGCACCCCTAGCCACGTATGCCCTCCTGTTCTCCTAGCCTGCTGCTGCAGCACGTCATGAACTATGAAATACAGAATGAAAACAGTTCATGCACAGGCTCGTTGTGAGTACCCACTGGAAAAAAAATAAGAGCATGAGCACACACTTGTTATGTGGCCCACCCTGTCTTAGGGAGGCAGGCCCAAAGACAGGTGCACCCCGACCCTCCCCTCCTCACCACTGATCTGGGGTCCCCACAACCAAATGAGAGGGAAGGCAGGGACCCAGGACTCAGCATACTGGTGGGGGTTCTCCAGAGAAACAGACCAATGGGACAAACAGGTATGTCAAAGGAGATTTACTACGGGACTTGCATCACGTGGTTATGGAGGCCAAGAAGTACCACAAAATGCCACCAGCAAGCTAGAGAATCAGGAAAGCCAGTGTTAAATTCAGGCCGGAGAGTGGGGAGCTCCAATGCCAGGAGAAGGCGAACCTCTCAGCTCAAGAAGAGAGAGGCCCTTCCTTTGCCTTTTGTTCTATCCAGGCCCCCGTAAGAATGTTGGATGAGCCCACCCCCATTGACCTTCTTTACTTGGTGTACTGAATCAAATGCTAATCTCTTCCAGAAACACCCCCACACACATCCAGAAACAATGTTACACCAGCGATCTGGGCATCCCTTAGGCTAGTCAAGTTGACACACAAACTTAACCATCATATTCAGGATGCCCTCCGGCCTTAGCACAAAGTTCCAGCCAGGATCTGTCACCTGTGTGTGGCCCTGACACAGGGAGCACATCTGCCTGTCAGTACTGATTGCACTGTGTCTAGTTGATCCCATCCTGTCCTACTCAGACACTGAAGTACGTCTTACATAGAAACCCAGCTCTTTTCCCTTGACCACACTAAACATCCTAATTTCTCTTCTCCTCCTCTGCGGTTAGTAACTTAAGTCTGCTTGGAGCTAAATGACCCAGTGCCCACAGCCTGGCTGGGAGCATGGCTGGCTGCAAAAGCCCCATCCCGCACTCACTGAGAAGGGGCCCTCGCCGCACAGCACCTGCTACCCTTGCATCATTTCCTATTCCTTTCTGAGTTGAAGTTTTTAGGTAGGCAATTCAAGAGGCTGGCTGGCTCTGGATCCCTCCAGGGGAGCCAAGATCCCCTAAGTATGACCTCACCTGTCACACGGTTCATCTCGCTCCAGGCCTGGATGGATGAGCAAAAGGTTTATCTTGTTTATTAAAGGAGCAAAGCTTTCTCTTTTAGAGAAACACATTGAAATATTTATAGAGAATATAATACAATCTACAAGACTTGCTTCAAAATAAGATGGGGGTGTGTGCCTGGGGCGTGGATGGACCAGGCTGGGCTTGGGTGAATCACCATGGGGACTGGGTGGTAAGTACATGGGGGTTAAAATTCTCCATAATAAAATGCCACTTTTTAAATAGTTAGACTGAAAAACCTGCAGAACTAAAGTAAATAGTCCTAAAAAAGCACATTGTTAAATAAATAAAATGTCATGATGCACTTGGTCTCTCTTTAATTCAGACTCTTTTTTAGTCATTGTTTAACCCACTTTTTAGGACCGGAGGTCATCAGAGGGCTTCCTTTTAATTTATCCTAAACCTTTATTTCAAGAACAGTCCCTCCAAGACAACTCCCAAATCGCAGGCCAAGCTGACACAAACAGCCTTTCTGGCAGCCTGTCCGCAGCCTTCTCCCACCTCGGCCGCAAGCAGGCTGATTTCCTCACAGGTCAGTTTAGGTAACACAGTGACCTACCATTTTCTCCATTTCCTTTTCACCAGCTGTCCTGCACCTCCGAGCTCGGGCAAAAGCAGACAGCAGAGATCACAGTCATGTCGGTGACTCTGATTCCCTGAGGAAGATCTTGTAATTGACGAGAAAAACATAAGAATCTTCTTCTCCACTGACCCACACCCATATAGGTACTGCTGTTTGGACCCTGGGGCCATATTTCAGGTACTTTTGTTTACCAGCCCACAATATATCCAAATTACAGACCTGCTCCTTAGAGAAAGGAGCCCCTCAGAAGTGCTAGCACAGTGAACTCAATCCAATCACATCCCCAGGAAAGGTCTCACTTCCTAGCACCTTTACCTACCTAACCGCTCAACCCCATCAGATCCCTGCCCCACATCTGCACAGTCTTGGTACCTTCCTGTTCTTGGGTCAGTACTCTCCACCTTCCATCTGGATCACCCCATTCTAACAAAGATAACATTTCTAAAATTGATTTATAAAAAAATTAACTGGGATTTTAGTTGTGGACAAGTGAGTATACATGTATGCATACAATCTGCATTGCTCTGGGTGACTCTGACTACAGTTTCTATCCAATTATACACAGGATCAGTGCGGACAATCCCTCAGCCTAGTCACTTGACATCCCATTCCCTGATGCCACCCCAAGCCCCATAAGCCAGGCACCACGCAGAGCAAACTACAGTGAAAACAGACCTCACTTCTGAGCCCTATTTCTCCTTGTCTCACTGAGCATGAGAAATAGCTTTCAGAAGAAGTGTGTGACAGGGGAACATCACCAGCCCAGAATGGGCCATGCTCTAAATCCAGGGCCAAACAAGGGTGGGAAGGAGTACTGCAGCATCAGAGAAGCAGCAGAAGGCTGCAAGCCTCCCTGCCTAAAGTTCTGGCTCCCCCTGGTAGGTCTCTCCTCCTTCTGCCCCCTTATTTGTTGCCTACTACCTGGTTAACTGATCAAGCTGTCAAGTGGAGAAGCCGGAGAGCAGATGGAGCTGGAAGCAGGCAGGGTAATATTGCTAGACGTGGGCACCCCTGTCTTTCTCACAACTCTCTCAGGAACGGCAAGCCTCCTGCCCCCAAGCAGCCCTGAGCAGATAAGGGTCAGTAATGCTGTGTGATGGAACATTCACACATTCTGATCATCTAGCCAGGAAACAGCTCTTCTTGAGATTTCTTCCAAATATACTTTTTACACTATCTTTTACATTCACCTGGCACAATGACAGGTTCAGGAAAACAAGAAGAAACACAGCTAGACGACTGCTGTGTCCCACTGGGTCTAGCCCCCAAGATTGAGCCCACTCTGACTGAGCAACAGCCTTGTCTTATCCTGGGTTCCCACTAACTGTAACCAGAGGTTTCGACCCAGGAAATGGGTGTATGCTATGGAGAATCCTACAGTTCACTTCAGGAACCTCCAAGAAGCCCAGGGAAGCCCTTGGTCCCCACGTTTCCCAAGCTAAGCTGTAGCCACCATGAGAGCAGTCCACAGCAAACATACTTCTGAACTAAACCAACCTCATTTGTGGCAGAGAAACCTTACATGCCCTCCGGACAACTTGGATCCATTCCAGTCTGCTGGTCGGTGGGGACGGGGCACGTAAGCAATATATTGGGAATGCTTCCTGAGCTTCTTAGAGAAGGCCAGCCTGGCACTACTATAAGAAAAAGCCAGCCTGTGAAGCTGAGACAGGCCTTTAGGTGAGAGCACCTCCCACGCCTAAGAAAGCTTGACTTGGTAAGAAGGTTGAATTTTCTTCCCAAATTTTTAAAAGATGTGGCAATTGAGATTCAAAGTATTAAGTCATTTTAAGGTTTTAAGAAATAGTAGGCATTCGGGAAATATTTAGTTAATTAACAAATGAAAACAAGATGATGAGACAAACACATTAAACTTCTTCTCTGAGGTATCTGACCCCAAACATAAGATGCAGTTATGCAGACATTCTTTCATTGGGGTGACTTGGATCCCAAGAGAGTTCCTACTTGTTTCTAAAAACTGTCTAAAATGTGTTCAGAATATATCCCAGAAAGGGCCTCCCCATTCTCAGGGCTGTTGAGTAGAGGCTCCTCCTATCAAGAGCCTGGCACAGACCCTCCTTAAATGAGGATGCTAAGTTCCTGGTGGGGAGAGTCATGTCGTGTTCATATTCTTCCAACTAAGCACCCAGCCAGCTGCAATGGTTAGCTGGCTGCTCATCTCCCCCGCCAACAGAAATGGGCCTAAGAGAGGGGAGGCTGCTGGCAGCCACATCTATGCTTTGAGAGAGGGGAATAAGAGGATGTGCCTTGTAGGTGCACTGCTATACTGGAGATTAAGTATGGGTCCCTACATTCCTGAAATTATTATTAGATTGGGCATTGATTCCCATCTGACCCCACCCCCACCATGGCCCTCCACTGCAGTATTGAAGAATGACATAAGAGATGGGAAGCCTGGGCATTTCAATAACCAAAACCTGAGTGCCACTTTGCATGTCTCACCAAGACTGCTGGAATGTCACCTCTAACAGCACACAGTGCTCTAACATTTCATACCTCCATGATGTTACGGGATCCTCATGACCGCCTTGTGAGGAGGGTGCATTGAGGCTTGGCCTCTCACTGTGTGCATGGAGATTCTGCATCCTGCAGCATCATTCAGCAAGTCACCTGCAGTCACACACGAGTCACCGACAGGGGCTGGTTCAAATCCTGGTGTTGCCTCCACTTCTCCCTGCTGGCTACTGCTGTCACTCACTTGTGCCCAGTACATTTTCCTCCCGGCCCTCTACGAATAGAAAGATCAGTAAGATCCCCACTCCTCTCTTCTCACTGTCCTTCTCCCTGACCTGCTGTGGAGTTCCCAGGAAGGAAGCCAGGCCTGCAAGCATCAGTGCTTCTCTGCAGCCTGCTACCTGAGTGCTGGGGACAAGGACACAAGGTGCTCATAGGTCGATTTGGGAAGAATTATCTTCTTGAGGGCCACACTCATAAATATACTCTATTTGAAGTCTTTTTGAAGTTACCCTTTTTGAAGTCTTCTTAAATGTCCTTTAAGCGATATTTTTTCCTTTTTTATGCATCATTTATTAGATTAATCCTTATATATCTTATGGGGTTTTGTTGATATTGCAAATGTTATTTTATAAGCTCTTATGTCTTCAAGTTTACTACTTCTCATATAGAAGGACACAATATATTTTTATTTCATCTTGTTCCACAACTGCACTCTTATTAGTTCTCACAGTTTTTTTATTCTGATGATTTTTCTAAGAAGATAGTAACAATTCTGTATCTCCTCTTTTAATGTACTTAATATGTGTGCATCTTCACATGTGTATGTTGGTTCATTGACCAGGACTCTATGAACTGTAGTAGTTTTACTAATTCAAGTCACCAACTAGAATCACTTCCTTATTCCAATACAGCTTTTCTCCCACGTATCTCCTTGTATTTATATTGTCAAGTATATTACATTTCTCAATGTTAAATTTCAACAATACAACTATATACATATTGTTTAACACAATTGCTGTCTAAATCAGTTAAGAGAAGAAATATGCTTTTATAGCCTCTTATAATGACATAATTACCTTTACTTTGTGTTTTTCATGTGGATTAAAATTACTGGAGTCATTTGCTTTTATCCTGAGGAATTTCCTTGAGTACTTCTTACAGGTCTGCTAGCAACAAGTTCTTTCAGATTGTGTTTATAGAGAAACGTTTTTATTTTACCTTCATTTTCAAAAGACTGTTGTGCTGGGTATGAGAATATTGCTTGACAGGCTTGGGTTTTGTGGTTGTTATTGTGGTTGTTTTGACAGAACTTTCTATATGTCATCCCACTGTCTTCTGGCCTTTATGGCTCCTGATGATTTGTTATTATTAGTTGATAATATTAATGAGGTCCCCATGTATGTGATGAGTCTCTTTCTCACTGTCTTCAAGATTTTCCATATCTTTCAGCATTTGCAAATGATATGGCTGAGTGTAGAGCTCTGTATTTATCATACTTGGAATTTGTTGAACTTTTGGGTATATAGTTAATGGTTTTCATCAAATTTAAGAAGTCTTTAGCCATAATGTCTATAAATATCTTTTCTGCTCTTTTTTTTCTCCTCTCCTGTTACTCTCATCACACAAACATGTCCCGTATTTCTCTGAGGCTGTTCATTTTTCTTCATTTACTCTCTCAGTTGTTAAACTGTATAATCTCTATTGATCTCTCTTTAAGTTCACTGATTCTTTCTTCTGCCAGATGAAATCTACTGTTCAGTCCCTCTTGTAAAATTTTTATTTCAGTTATTGGGCTTTCCACCTTCATAATTTCCATTTGGTTCTTTTTTTTGTAATTGCATCTATCTCTTTATTGTCATCTGTTTATGAGACGTTGCTGTTATACCTTTCCCTCCTTCCTTCCTTTAATTATTCAAACATAGTTTCCTATAGTTTTTTGAACATAAAATAGTTGAAGTCTTTGTCTAATAAGTCTGACACCTGGCCCATCACAGACAGTTTCCACAGCCTGATTCTTTCTCATATGGGCAACTTCTTCTATTTCTTTTCACATCTCATAATATAATGCATACTGATCCCCTCCTCTGGGATTCTGCTGGGAGTGGTGGTGTTATTTATTTGTTTCATGAGTTGGATGGATTATGTTAGTGGTCTAAGAATCCCCCCTAAGAATGCAGCCTATGATGTTACTGCTCAAAGGCCTGGGGCCTGTGCACTGTCACTCTAGGATGACAGTGATTTTATTGGGACTCTCTGTGTCTCTTACCCTGCTTTCACTGCTGTCTGCCTCCATTGATATCATGCCTAGCTATTAGCCTCCACTAATTGTTGGCTAATTATTACTTTAGACAATGCCCTGGGGCACAAATTGCCCCACAGTCTATTACAATTAAATGTGGGTCCCTTTCAAAGGGTAATCTTTGAGGCCAGACTTGGAGGTTTGTATCAACCCCAGGAGGGTTCTTCTCAGCTGTCTCTTTCTGTAATTCCATCTAGTGAACTTTCAGATGCTCTAAGGTTTCACTTAGTGATCTAATTGAGTGATCTTCACTGTTTGTAAGAGCACTCCTAAAGCTTGAACTTCCCCACACTATGGTACAAATGAAGTCAGTTTTCTTGGGGAGAGCTTCAGAGCTCTTTGTTCTTATAGCCTGCCTCTTCTCTTGAACAACTCTCTTCAACCACTGCTCCACAGCTGGTGGCAGAGAAGTGGCCTACTTATGTCAGAAGTACACCCCTGCTCCATGAGCCTCATTAATGCCACCCTGCAGCCTAAAGTCTGCAGCATAACTCTCTCAGCAACCTTACAACCTCTTCTCTGCCCTACAACCAAGCTCAGGTAAGGTGATTGGGGTATGCTATGCCTGGGGTAGATTTTTCTGCCCTACAAGTGGAGGCTGGGTAGAGTAAGGGAAGAGTGCCCCATAGCCCTCAGTCATTCCTGCCTGGAACAGGGCCTCTGAAACACAGAAATAGTAGTGGGAGGCAGGATACGAAGTGCTGATGTCCTCTCAGGGAGACACCCCAGGCCCCTCAACCAGGAACTGGGTAGAGATGGAGCTCTGTGCTCCCTGCTGCATTTGCCTGGAGTGGACATGCATCACTATGAGCTGGGAGAGTGGGAAGTGAGGAATGAATTGCAGCCCAAATGTCACAGACTCTTCCTGGTCTTACCAAAACCCCTAAACTTTCTTAAATATTTCTTCTGCTGATGTATGCCCTCAAGACAATTTTCAGAGAATTCACATGCTTTCTTACTATAGGTAATTTTCACCAGTTATGGTTTCTTGCTGGGGAGAGGGTCCATGGAGCCCCTCACACCACCATTCAAGAGATCATCTCTCCACAACTCATTCTTGGGTTCTATTCTATGGAGAATAGAGACAAGACAAGAAGAGGGAGAGGTAAAAAACCAAGGGTGTGGGGAAGATGCAAAGGGAGGAAGAGAGAGGAGAGAGAGAAAAGAGAAAGACTGGGAGAGCTCTATCTAACCCTGCTTTTTACCACATTGCAAGAACAAATAAAAATTAACCTAGTTTCAGCAAAGGACAACATTAAACACAATTCTGAAGTGTGGCAACTTGGCCTTTGGCAGCTCTGCCTTTCATCTGTGAAATCCTCATCCCTGACAGCATCCAGGTGAGGGGACTCCTACTCTACTCTGGTCTTTTCTATCCCTAAGGTCCTTTTTCAGCTCTGTGTTTCATTTCTAGAGGAAGATGCCAGCCCTTCATTCACACTAAAGATGGTGTCACTAGTTGGGAATTGCTTAATGTGTGATTTTGCTAGTGGAATTTCCCTTTTACAGGGGAAAACCCTATTTATCCCAAATGTATAATCCTCTAAGAAACCTGAGGATTCATCATTAGGGAAGCCCAAGAGATATTGATCCAAAGAGAAGGGGATCTTTTAGAATATTAACTAAGGCTGTTTCACCTCTAAAGGATTCTGAGGCTTCTAGAGCCAAGCACTGTGGCTTAAGACTTTCTGACATGTCCACATATCCAAGGAGGCATGCTTTCTCAGTAAGCACAACTTCTCTCCATTGGTTACTGATATCCCATCTCAAATTTAGTGCAGGCAAAGAGGAGAACCAATAGGCTCAGCTCTTCATAGCTTGTCCACAGGGGCCTCTGTGCCTCAGACAGCCACATGGTCTCTGGTGGAGACATCTGTGTCTGTGTTATATTTGGTGAGTAAGACTGAACTGTGTCAGGTGAGTACCAGGCATGGATATTGAGTTACACTGTGATCTGGCAGCATTTGGCAGCAGACAAAAAAGTGAATGGATCAGAAAGATGCCAAGATTGTGCCAGCAGCAATGCCAAGGCAAGAGCAGAAAGAAAAATAAGTGCTAGAGAAAAGTACAAGTGACAGACTCTCAAACCTCAGGCAAAGTTTACTCAAACCTTGTTATAATAGGTGGTTTCCTCAGGCCCACCTGTACTATCTCAAAGGTCAACCCAGTTCTGTCATTCCAATGTTGACCTCCTCTATGAGCACATACATGGGAGACAGTTTTAGCGTTTAAAAATCCATTAAGTCACTACCCCTAAGAATCCTTTCTTGAATTTTATTTTGACAGTTGGGCTTTGTCTTCTTGACTCCCACTGGACTCCATTGCATTCAAAATGGTCCCGAAACAACAGAAGATTCCCCCAGATATCTATCCCAGAGTACTGATGTCCATATTGGTCCATCTGCTTGAACCTGATCAGCAGACTGGAATTTGGAACTCTGAACCTCTCAAAGGAGCAGGGGCCAACCCATCTCCCATCTCTGGGCCAAAGTGTGTCTCTAAAACCCTACGGGGAATGGTAAGCAGGGAGCAAGCTCTGGAGACTAGGTTGCTCTCAGACAGCTCCTCCCATCTGTTCCTTGCAGTGAGCTCCATAAGCAAAGGCATTTCTTCCTGTGTTGCTCATTGCTGTCTCTCTAAGGCCCAACACAGTCCTGCATAGAGTCGGTGCTCAAATATTGATCAGTTGAATAATCAAGGCTGTTCTTTTGCAAAGAGAAATGATTTCTGGGGTGCCCCATTTCACAAAGGACAATTCACATTTGTCTTCAATAAAGCCAGCTGCTTAGGAGTACCTGGAATTCTCCTTTTTCTTCCCCAAATCCAGCCACTCTCCATTGGTGCTTTATACCTACTCATCCTAATCATTTCTACATACTTTCTGAATATGATTAGGCCAATAGGAGCTGAGCTGTCACCATCTCTTTTATAGTCTGCCTCTTAATCACTAACACCATTCAACTAAAACCAACATGAAAACTACTCGATTTACATGAAAGGCGAGGAGAGGCTATTGTGTTGGTTATAGACGCATGTTCTAGAAACTAAACAAAATGCCTAGCTGCAGGCCAAAGGTGACTTTTATATACACCTGCCTCTGTCTAGCAGTCTGAGGCTCTGCATTGTGTGCACATGTACGTGTGTGTGTTGAGAGAAGGCAGGGTGGAGACAAGAAATGGAATAAAGAACCTCTTCATCTCCCACATCACTTCCTTTGACATCATCACCCGTCAGCTCCTTCAACTGAAAAGAATCCTGTTTCATCAGCACCAGATGACGAAGACTGAAATCAGACCGAGACAAGCTCAATTTCTTTGTGTATTTAGTAATAGCAGCTCCCAGACATGAGAATGAAATGAAAGTGAAATATTACTTCTCCCACTGAACCAGAGTCTTTTGGTACAAATTCAATTCAGATCCCCCACTAGCTGTGCTCTTAATGGCTGAGGAACTGAGGCCTTTTGCCCAGATTTGGTTGCTGGGTCCTAGGAAGATACAGCCGAATTTGTTAGTAGAAAATCACAAATCAAGAGATTATTATCCAAAATTGGGCTGACTAGATAAGGTCAGTTTTTGTACCTGAAATTCTCACGGAAATTTAATTAAATAGAATAGGAAGTATGCCCTATTGCTGATTATTGTAAACTATTAAGGCAAAAAAAAAAGAAAAAACCATAGGAACAGATTGTACCTGGTCACTCTCCTGGAGATAAAAAACAAAACTGAATAGTACATCGCTCATATTTCAAGACCTAAAGTCCAGAGTCTGGCATTCAAGGCCATTAAAATAAACCTCTAACCCACCTTCCCAGTCTGATCTCTCAACGTTTGTATGTTTCTGCCACTTTGAAGCACTCGCTATACCTCATAATCAATCCCCTAGGATCCCCTACCACTTTTTGGTTTCACACCACACCTTTCAGTTAGAAACCACTTCCTCTCTGTTTGTCTATGACCAAGTTGCACCCCTGCTTTTTTTGACCCTTCTCAAATGCAGCCTCTTTTCTTAAGATACCACCTGTAATTCCCCAACATGGCAATCTCTTACTCCTTTTCGAAACACTGTATCTAGACATTCATTCACCAAACTCTATAGTATGAGTAATAACAATAATAGCTGTAGTTGTAGCTTACAACAAAATCAGCTAATAAATATTAAATCCCTATTATTTGCCAGGTACAACATTAATATTCATTGACTCATTTAGTTAATGATTCTCTTATTTTACTTCCCCATATCCCTGATGGCAGGCTTCAGTCTAAATGACCTTTCTCTGCTATATTCCTTAGCATTATGCCTAGACACAGTAAGTGATCAATAAATGTTTACCGAATATAAATAAATTAACATATGCATGAATATATGAATAAATGGATGAATGAATGAAGCAAAATGAACCCTGTTTTAGGGCAGAATTTCCATAGACCATTGGGTTGGGCTCCTGGATTGGTTATTCACATTACTTGAGCCCCTTTCCACCCTGGACCAAATTGCAGAGCTTCACATAGCAAATAACAAAATGTCTACAGCTACGAAGTAAGAATGGGGAGACTTTTGCATAGGATCATGAGGAGGACTCCTATCGTCTAGTTCCCAATATCACACTCTTCAACAAACTAGAAAATGACCCAAAGGTATAGCAAGCTTCTACCTTTCCTTTATTGGACCACCGTTTCCACCTCTGGCACCCAGAATCTTTATGATTTCCTGTCCCACAATAAGTGCTGAACAAATTCAAATATACATAGGTGTATCTGAGTATATATGCCCTGCCACAGCTGCTTACAAGGCTTAAAAGACCTAACTCAAAGGAACTGTAGGAGTGATTTCAAATGTCAGTAAAGAGAAAAGCAAGCATAACCAGAATGTACTGCATGCCTAGTCTCTTTACAATATACTACCTCTATTAGCTCCTTTAATTTGCATAATAATCTTATTAAATAACAATAATAATAATAATAGTGTATTATATACTGGGTTCACTTTTAAGAATTTTACATATATTATCTCACTTGGTATTCCCATTAACTCTATGAAAAAGTAGCATTTTTATCCCCACATAAGAGATGAGAAAACAGCCATAGAATCTAGGTAACTTGCCCAAGCTAATAAAGAGTAGAGCCAGGATTCAAATCCACTCCTTAGAAGCACACTCTACATCTTCTAAGGGTAGTAGTTTCCCAAAACTACATGTAAAGAAACAGTGTCTCAGAGAGAGTACCAGGCCCAAAAAGTCACACACTTAGTAAATATAAAAGTTAGAATTCAAATTTGGTATTTCGATTCCATAAGTACATGCTTTTTACTGAATGTTTCAGTTGAGGTAATCATTCAGGGTACCAGAGATATTCTTTATAAAGTTTCTCAACTCAAAATGCATGTGCGTTTAAACAAGGCCACCCCTGAGAAAGTGATCCTATTGTGTCCTACAAAACTTTCCCAGGCTGTTTTCCACCGATCATTCCCTGGCTCTAACGTTTTCTGTCCATGGTGCTGAATTTAAATACCAACATAGCTGTCATAGAGAAAAGGAAAAAAAAACAAACAGTAATCTGAATCTAGACTGTAAAGGATCTTGAATACTACCCTGAGCCTGGCCACTGAAAATCAGGGAAGTCTTTTCCAAACCCTCTTCCTTAAACCATAAATCTCTCCTCTCTTCCAAAATCTTTCAGTTGAATAAGGTAAAATAAGTGAGGCTTCCAATTAACAAAGACTATTCAAGCCAGTATCTTTGAAATTCAGTAATTCCAAAGATGCCATCATCTAAGAATAAATCAATGAAAAGGGAGCATGAGAAAGTCTATTTCATAAATATCAACCCAGATCTGAACAGAGTTCAAATAAAAAGGAATCAAGGCTAGAAACCCTCAAGTGGGTCTGAAGCCACGGGCATTGGGCTAATGGAGGGTGCTGAGGCTGGTGCTGAGAACAAAGGCTAGAGACAGAGGATGTCTTTATATCTGGTAGAGAATTGATTCTCAAGCCATGAAAATGTTAGTTAAGGAAACACTGACATGAACTAGGGCAGAGTAGGGGGAAAAGAAGTTGGAAAATAGCAAGTGCAATTGCAGGCTTATGAGAAATGGAATTAAAGTTAAGAGAAGGAAGGCAATCTATTGTTGTGGCAAACAGCAGAGCCACTGCATCATTATGGTGGCAACGACCTGCTGTGTTCATTTGTCTCTGAGCTGTCTGATCTAGGGGCTAGGTGATTTATCTACTTTCCACAGCTTCTGCTGGGCCGGGCCAAGAGGATAACTTGGAGAAAGGGGTGGGGGTAGGGGTGGTAACACTCCAGCACCAAGCCAGTGAACTCCATATGCCTGTGTCAGAAAGCACGTTCATAAATCAACCAATATTCCACATTTATTTCACACCTGCTGTAAACAAATCTCTGTGCTAGAAAGATGCTAGTCATACAGAGCTTGAGCAAATCCATTGGCCTTGGAGAGCTTACAATCTAGTGGCAAAGATTAAGCATTCAGAAAACCAATTAACAATATATGCTACATCATAGCTACAGGCAACAAGATCAAACAGAATACAGAGGAAGACTATTGACTTCCACATCAGGGAAAGCTTCAGAGAGGTGGCAGCACCTGAATCAAACTTAAAGTGCAGGTAGGATTTCCAAAGGCAAGAAAAAAATTAAGGGCAAAAATTTGAGAACAAAGCATTTAGCAAAGCCTCAGAGGCAGGAAAGGGTCAATTATGTTTTGGGAAGGATAACATTGCCCAAACAAAGCCAAATTCATGACCCAGAACCTAGATACCAGGCATACAGTCCCCAAGCTGTCCCCATCAGGGGAGGGACTTGAGGCAGCAGGGCTCTGCACATCAGTACTGGGCTGCATCACTTTGCCAAAAAGTGAGTGACTTCCAAAATTTAAGATTTCTGGACAAAGTTGGATATGCTACTAAAATACAGAAGAACACCAGACCAAGCATCCTTTCATCTTGTAACTATCCCAAAAGGTCACCTGTGAAGTTAACCAGAATAGAACTGCTTTCTCAAGCTACTGTGCTCTCAACCCTGTTAAATAAGAAAATCCAGTGGTGAGGGTTAATTGTGGCAGGAAGCACTAAGAGTCTATTAGGATTCTTAGAAGTGAGACAAATAACATTTTGCTTACCTGTTTTGGATTCAATGACCTCATTGCTGACTTGCCAAACTGGCTAGGCATATCACCTGCTCATCACAAGTTAGGCTATCTCATAGAGCGGCCACCACAGCACAGCAATTTATGGAGTCAGTAAACATATATCAGAGGGAGAAAGGATGCTGAGCAACCCTCAAAGTACAAGGGAGGAAAATGTCTTAATTCTAATTCTAGACATATTTCTAAAATACATCTTATATTTATTTCTAGCTCACATGTGGACAGAAAGGAAGAAAGCCAAGATGGAAATGAAGGTGCCACATTCCAGAGATAGTGGTTTTAGAATAGTAGTCTTCCTTGCATTACACCACAGGACACTGAGTGTGTGGAGGGAGAGGCAGGAGCAGACACTCAACGTGATCTACTACAGATGGACCCATCCTGTGGAAGGACTGAAGAGTAGTATGTCTTCAGGCAGGCAGGACAAAGACAAACAAGAGCAAAATGAAAAGTGAACAATTTTGAATTATTCAACTAGTGGAAATTCTAGAGGAAAAATAAGTCTTCGTGCAGCAAGAAGAGTTCATCTGGACAGAGACTAAGAGCTGACCACCCTAAGCCACTGAAAACACGTTCTCGAACACACTCAGTGGTCTCGCAACTGCCAAGTGCTGAGCACTTACATGTGTGAAGCATTCATACAGGTCATCTCACCTGACGACTTCAACTCTTGAGATCCCTGATCCCCGGACTTCTGCCACCAGCACCTTCTTAGTTTTCCTTCAACATTTCCCAGCAGTCCCCCTCACTCCCCTTTTCTGGCCACTCGGCCTCCTCTTCCTTCCTGATTGAAGGTGTTCCCCTGAAATTCAGCTCTCTCTTTACTCCCTTCCCATATTAAACTCAATCCCAGGGACTGAAAGGCAAAGTCTTAGAATTTAATTTCATTCCAGTGACAAGCTTGGAAACGAAGGCAATGTACTTACCACTCTCAATCTGTTTCCTTACCAATCAGATACAGATATTAGTGTCTTCTCAGCATATGCCAGTTGACTATTTTGAAAACCTTATGGGATGATATAAGGGAGAGTGTTTTGAATACTGTAAAGATTATAAGCTGTTTATCTCTAAGGTAAAGCAGGATGATGAAAGTTGTAGTAATCCTCTCCCATCTAGACTGCATCTCCTACTGGCTCCTTCAGTCTCTTCCCCCATCCTGGCCCCAAATAACCCCCATGCTGTGAGCCAAAGCTACCTTTCTCTTCCCTCTTCTCTCTCTGCCTGTACTTTGCACTCTAATATAACCATAAAGAACTTTCTGGCTTAAGACATGAATTGGGCGATGCTGGGGTGAGCTTGGATAAGCCAGCAGCCAGAGTAACTGTAAACCAGATTGTTCTACCAAGAAACATCTCAAATGTTTTATTTAACCATAAGGGCTATGAAGTCACATTTCTGGGGCTCAAACTCTACCTTCACCAGTATTAATTCCTCTTTGACCTTAGAGAAATTGCTTGACCTTTTTGTGCTCAACTATAAAACAGGAATGTTAACAGTAGTATCTACCTCATGGGGCTTTTGTAATTTTTACATAAAATATGTAAACTAGCTGACATTATAAAAATGGAATAAATATTTGGTCCGATTTCACATAGTGAGAGGTGGTAACAAGAACTCAATCATTCAGCAAATATTCAGAAATCAAGTGAAAATCTATTTGCTCCAGGAACAGTGAGAACAAAGCAGAGATCAATTCAAATTTATTAGAGTCTAGTGTGGAAGATTAAGTAAATAAATTATAGCAGTGGTGAGGGCCACAAAAGGAAAAACGATGCTGAGAAAACACACAGAAAGGGAATCTTGGAAGAGTGGGAAGTAGGAAAAAGTAATGAGGTATCATGGACATGAACCCCAAAATTCATATGTTGAAGTTCTAACCCCCAGTACTTCAAAATGTGACTGTACTTGAAGACAGGGTCTTTAAAGAGGTCATCAAGATGAAATGAGGTCATTAGGGGGTCCAAATCCAATGTAACCAGGATATCAGGACACAGACACACACAGACGGAAGACCATGTGAAGACACGAGGAGAAAGCGTGAGGTCCTCCCTCAGAAGGCCCTGCTGACACCCTGACCTTGGAACTCTAGCCTCTAGAACTGAGGACGTAAGTTTCTGTTAAGACCCCCTGTCTGTGGTGCTTTGTCATGGCAGCCTTAGTGGACTGATACATGCCGGATGGCAACGGAACTCTTCAGAGACACGTCACAGCACATCTGAGACTGCAGCCGGAGCAGGAGAGACTGTGAGCAAAGAGCCTAAAGAGAAGCTGGGTGCCACCCTTTCTCACAAGGCCTTACCTTCGTATATATTCCAAGTTCTTTGCATCACACTATTAACTTCTGCTGTCCTCACACAGCCTCAAGGTGGTTGGACTCCTACGATACATGACTATCAAAACTAAGGCCCAGACAGATATGTGAAAAAGGCTGGCATGGGGCTGAACTCGACTTACCCAAATTAGATTAGTGCAGGATCTCAGGAATAACAAAACTCTCTCTTCTTTGTATTTGGAACTGAATATAGTTGAGCTTAACTGACATCGTAGAGTGGGAAAAAATTAATTCCCAGTGTAATTTTATAACATGCAGAAGCTGCCCGCCCATATAAGAAAACCAGTGGAAGCAGATAGCACATGCATGACTTTAAAAGGACAGAATGGCTGAATATGGGCTTACACATCAGTTAGGTCAGCAGATAAAAATGGAAACCAGATATGACTAATGTTTTGGAGGGGACACAGGCAGTGGGTGAATTTCATGAAGGCTGTGTGTTCTTTTCAAGGAAGGAGAGAGTGGTGAATAATAAATCACAACTTCTTCCCTAGTCCTCAGACATCCTCAAGGATGATTTGAGCAGTCTGCACCCCACACCCTGCACATCCTCCTTGAGGTTAAAGAGCCTGGGTTGAGCTCTTTGAGATCAATCTGCAGTGCACGAGGGCCTCCGATCAGGAACAAGCTGAGGTCAGCAGGGTATTTCCACAGCACTGATATAGCCTGGTGGTGGGACACTGTGGGGGTGACTAGGTAAGCTCCCTCTCAGAGTCACCCCAGTTTCCACCTCTGTAAGATGGGGCCTCATTTAATGTGAGAGTTCAATGAAATAATGAGAGGAGAGGTCTAATGCTTGATAAAGCATCATGCCTGGCACAGAGAAGGCACCAGATAAATAGTAGGTCTTTGTCTAATATTTCAGGGAGTAAAGTTGCTGCTTTTGGCTTGAGGCTGCAGAATGGTTTAGATGCCATCAAGCTTGCTCACAAATCTGAACTTTACACCATTCAAATGCATCAATAATGGATTAACATTTGCACAGCTATGCACTCCCCAGAGCAGACAGACAAAGGCAGCTGGCAGCACCCAGCATCACCCTCCTACTTTCTGAGATGAGCAAGCTAAAGTCAAAAGAACCCAGTACTGTCAAGTAAATATATCTGAGCCTGTCACTGGAAAGTTCCTAATAAGGTTTTTGGGTGATTCATTTGGTGACAGGAGGCATCTGACTCACCAAGCGTGCCCTTGCACACATCCACAGAGTTAATGGACAACAGGCCTCAGATAATGTTTTCTCAGAGCAACTCAAGGTGTTCTTCAAGGCGTCAAAAACACAATTACTCCACCGACACATGATGAGAACCAAAAATAACAATTATATTTTCTTCACGAGAACAAGAGTATGGAAAAGGTAAGAACCAGTACTGTCCAGAAAAAGAGACGTGCTGTTTTTCAAGCTGATAACGGGTCAACACCAGAACAACAGATTACCCCTTGGGTTCATTTCAGTGGCTGCACATCTGTATAGACATCGATGCCACATTACACGAAAATGTCACTAAGCCAGAGGATCTCAGGGCTTCTGGCAAACTCTGAGCAAAGCTAGAGGCCACATCTGGCTGGACTTCCAAAGTAAAGCCTTTGGGGACATGAACTTGCCACACAAAGCTTTCAGACGGCACATTGAGGACAGCCTGCCAATCACAGCTGAACAGTTCTTCTGAACACCCCATGCTAGTGTGCTGTCCTCTAACCACATCCCCATTGCTTCTGCCTCCTTCCCCCCTGGCTCCTGCACTATTCGAGGTACTCCCCAAGAGTGATACATTATTTGATCTTTGCTGAAATAATTTTACTATTGCCTCCCTTCCTAAATTTTACATTTTTCAAGAGTAGCAGGAAGTCATTCTCCAATTCCTCATGACCCCTGTCCTTCTCCAAACCTCCAAACCCTAGCTTCAACCCTAACCTCAGCACAAGGCACTGTACCCAAGGGCCCACACTAATGCCTGTGATAGGACAACAGAACAGACTCCTGCTCAACAGAACCTCTGAGCACTTGGAACCCCCAGGAGAAAGTCTTCATATGTGACATTGGTCAAGACAACTGTCACGCACTGGTGCTGTCACAGTATTCACTCTTGCATATCAAACTCCTGCTTATTGGACTGTTTTCAAAACTCATTAAAATGGTGTACAATTTGCTTTCCAAAGTGTGATATGTCTATAACGGTTTGCAAGACATTCAAAACATGGAAACTCAGAAGACAGAATTGGTTTTAATCAGGGCCAGGTGTCAATGATGATAATAGTGAGGGCATGAATGGGTTGGTGCTCTCTGTACATTCCCCTTCTCATTTCACACTGACTTTGCTGAACGAAGACGATTAAGAGGCTCTGCATGGGAGGCACAGAGATCTTTTTAAAGATGCAGAGCTTCCCTATCCACAGCCAGACCCTGGAAAATTGCACAGGCTGAAGCTTCTAATTCACAGCCCTAGGATTTAAAGGCCTGCTGCAACGTAAGGCTCTGACTGCTGCTTCCAAAGTGTTTGGAGAATAGTGGTGTCCACAGGAAAGATCTCATGACCTGTAAATGCCCCTTTGCACACTCCTAAGCAATCCTGGAGGACCTAGAGACACACAAAAAAGGGAATTCTTTTCTTCTCTCCTGCTTTTCATCTTCCAAACTCCACATACTCACACTCAATGCACACCCAAAAAGAACAGAAAAAAAATCTCACCAACCCTGACCTCATTCTTAAATTATTTGCCCAGACTCATTGGGAGTCTTAAATTATATGCCCAGAAGGAATAGAGTAGTAGAAAGTGGCAATTTCACCTTTACTATAAAATTAGTAACAGTTAACTATGAAATGACTAAGTAATTGTTAAAAAATTAAAACAATGCAAACTAGAAAGTAGGTTTCCACGTATCTACGCCTTATGAAGCTCTTGCAGATGGAACAGTCAACATTCACCTTAACACCTTGGGCTACGAGCTCTGACTGACCTTCTGAAAGACAGTGTATGATTAGAACACTTCTGGAAAATCATACCAGAAACTGATAACTCTAATTGCTTCTTGGAATGAAGAAAAACGTACTTTTCATAACCTTTCGTACTGTTTGTATTTTCTGCTCTGAGCATGAACTACCTTCTAAAAGTTGAGATAAACAAATTAGATCATTAATAATCTGGCTAATTTTTTTAACTTGCTCTGTTAACAAGGCATCAAAAGCCAGTCCCTCAAATGGCACTTCTTTTCTGGCTGCAGAATCTGAAAAGAGAGGCTTTAGTCCCAGCCTTCTCCTTAATATGCCTGACTTGTGTTTTCAATCCACAAACACAGAATATCTTTTCATTTACTGATTTTCTTTTGATTTCTTTTATCAGTGTTATAGTTTTACAAATGTAGATCTTGCACATATCTTGTTAGATTTACACGTAAGTATTTCATGTATGGGTGTTACTGTAAATGGTATTTTATTTCAAATTTTAATTGTCCGTTATAGAATGCATTTGACTTTTGTTTACTTAACCTTGTGTCCTAGGACCTTGCTATACTCACGTATTAGTTCCAGGAGAGTTTTGTTTGTTTTTCAGTTCTTTGGGAATTTCTACATAGATAATCATGCCTTGATTCTTATTTTTTTATCTGTTCTGAAGATTTCTTTCAATTGGTATATTTAGACCATTACAACTATAGATGTTTTCATTCTTCCTGCCTAATCTGTAGAACTTCATTTCCTTGTCTCTCTGTGTATTATGACTTTTCTTCTTTACCTGTTAAAGTGATAGATTACACTAATTGATTTTCTGATACTGTATTAGCCTTGAATACCTGGAATAAATCCTATTTGGTTGTGGTGTGTAATTCTTTTTATACAATGTTGGTCTATATTAACTTGGGTTGAGGACTTCTGCTTCTGTGTTATTGTAGTGTTTTTCTTGTACTGTCTGGCCTTGTTATTAGGTTAATGCTGGCCTCATAGAATGAGTTAAGTGTCTGCTCTGCCTCTATTTTTCCAGAATTGTTGAAAAGTAGTATCATTTCTTAAATCCATGGCATGATTTTCCAGTGACTAGAGTTTGGGTGGGGCTGGTGTTTTTTTGTTTTGAAAGAATATTAATAATTGACTTAATTTCTTTAATAGATGTAGGCTGTTCATATAATCTATGTATTTTTGTGAGAGTTTAGCAGTTTGTGTCTTTCAAGGAATTGATCCATTCAATCTAGCTATCAATTCTGTGAGCACAGAGTTTACGTGATATTCCTTTACTACCTATTAATGTCGATGGACTCAGTAGAGATAACCCTTATTTTTTATTTTGAAAATTTTGTCTTCTTTTTTTCTTGGTTTGCCTGAATAGATGTTCACCAATTTTATTGATATTTTCAAAGATTTTATTCCATTGATTTTCTCTATTCCTTTCCTCTTTTCAGTATAATTGATATCTGCTCTAATTTATATTATTTCCCTTTTGTGTTGGCTTTAGACTTAAATCACACCTGCCCCTCTAGTTCCCTAAGATTATTATTGTAAGATCTTTCTTCTTTTTTAATATATGCATTTAATACTATAAATTTCTCTCTGAGCACTGCTTTCACTGAATCCCACCAATTTTGGTATGTTTTATTTTCATTTAGTTTAAAATAATTTTTATTTTCTCTTGAAGACTTGTCTTTCATTCACATGTCATTTAGAAGTATTTTAATTTCCAAATATTTGAGTATTTTCCAGTTATTTTTTTCTGTTATTGATCTCCAGTTTAATTTCACTGTGGTCAGAGAATATATTTAGTATGACTTCTATTAATTGAAATTTGTTAAGATATGTTTTATGGCCCAGAATGTAATCTACTTTGGTGAATGACCCATGTGAGCTTTAGGAAAAGGTGCATTCTGTTGTTACAGAACGGAATAGTCTATAAAGTCTATTAGATCAAGTTATTGGTGGTGCTGTTCAGGTTGACTACATCCTTACTGTTTTTCAGCCTGCTTATCTATCACTTACTAAAGAGTCTCCAACTATAGTAATGGATTTTACCACTTCTCCTTGCAATTCTGTCGGTTTTGCCTCATGTATTTTGGCATTCTTTTGTTAGTTGCACATACATTCAGGATTGTTATGTCTTCTGGAGACTTGACTTTCAACATTATATAATGTACTTCTTTATTCCAAATAATTTACCTTGTTCTGAAGTCTGCTTTGTCTGAAATTAATATACTTACTTAAGCCTTCTTTTGATTAATGCTAGCATAGCATATCTTTCTTCAACATATCTTAAGCATTACATTTACTGTGGCTTTCTTGTAGACAAAATATAGTTGATTCTTATTTTTTTATCTGTTCTGACGATTTCTTTCAATTGGTATATTTAGACCATTACATTAAAGTGACTATTGATAAGAGATCAATATCTACTATATATGTAACTGTTTCTATTCATTGCATTTGTTCTTTGTTTCATTTCTCCATCCTTTTGCGCTTTCTCTGGTTTTAAGTGAGCATTCTACATGAGTCCATCTTCTCTCCTCTCTTACCGATTATTCTTCTTTTCAAAAAATATTTTAGTCATTGTATACTTCTAACAGTTTGAAGTAGACATTTTTAATTAAAGCAGCCCCATCTTCAAATGACAGTACACAGTTTCATGTTTAGTGAAAGCACCTCATAACCGAGTATCCCCCCATTCATCCTCCCTGCCCCTATGACGCTGCTGCTATTCATTTCATTTCTCCGTAAGTTGAATCATACAGTCACATGATCACACAAATAAATTATTACTATTATTACTTCAGCAGTTTTCTTTTAGATCGATTAAGAGTGAGGAATGCCAAGAATTTTATTTCACCTTTGTTCCAGGCAAGCATATCTCCGTGTGATTTTTCTGTATTCACCTGTCTCTCCAAATTCTGAAGACATGGTTTGCTCTGTGACCTCATCCTCTGATTGTCCAAGAAAAGCCCCTGATTTTTAGTTTGTTGAGATTTTCCTGTTGTTGTAAGGATGGGAGTGATGACTTCCAAACTCTTCACGTCTGGAAGCTAAAACTGGAAGTCCCTCGACATGTTCCAAGGTTCTCATCTGTAACACGGAAAAGACCCTGGGCCTTGGAGGTTTCAGGAGCAATGAAATATACAGGAAGAGGGCTTCCAGGAGTGTCACCAGCCATGACTTCTACATGATCTACTAGCCAGTCCTTCATTTTATCAAAGCTCATTACTTTCTCATTCTACCCATTCAGAATTTTATAGACTTATATATCCTTATCCATGAGGATTTCTGAATTAAACCATAAATTCACTGAATGAAGTATTCCTCTTGGCCTCCATATCCTTAACATTTGCCTACGCTGCATTTTCATAGTGTAGACGCTACCAAAAATAGACTCAGGCTCAAGTTAAGAATAACAATGATACTTAAGTATCAAATGAGTTATAAATTATAGGATTTAAAGTACAAGGCTCAGAGGTGGCTGGGGCAATAGAAACAGCATATTCAACCTTAGAATGAGGCAGAGCATGGATGAAAGAAGAGCATCAAAGGGTCTGGGACCCTCAATACCTTGGGATAACTCCTCTTTCCTTGAGATCCCAACTTAATCTCTGGGGGGTCTGTGTAGCTACTTCCTCCCACTGTTCAAAACTAACAGTGACCATTATTCCTAGAATTATAAAATACCAATAAATGTAAGGAACACAAGAATTCATTTAGTCCAGTCATCCATCCAAGGCAAAAATCTTTCCAATCCCAATTACATTACTAAGACAGTATCTAGTTTTGCCATGAGCCAAACTTATCCTTAGTTTCCTAATCTCCCTGTGCAGGACTTCACATTCTGAGGGAATCCTCAGAACCCCCCAAATGAGAATCACCTGAAGGCTTCATTAGTGCAGCTAATTTACTCCCCACCCAGCCATGAGCTGGACCAACTGCAGTCTGCCTCCCACTTTGCACTGGTCTTCTGGCCACTTTCAGTCCATGTGACTAGGGCCCATGCAGTGAAGCTAACCCAACTTTGATATAAATGATGTGAATGAACTCTGGTGCCAAACGTGTGAACAAAGTTCAAAGATTTATGCTTTTAAAATTTGGCCAATTCCTGTGCATGAGAAAAATCAATTGTTGGACCTGCTTTGTTCTTGAAAAAAATCAATCATCGTTCTTGCCAATGATCCCATTACCCTCTGGATGCTGGAGTCCCTCCTTCACATCCCCCAATGCATGTTGGCATCAGCTGTACTGAACTGCATTTCCATAGGCTTCTGTCCTGGTTTATGAGTGAAACCACCTTTTATATCATTTCTCTTCTTAGCATCCTTAGATCCCTATTACTTTTCCCTAAAATAACTAAGTATGTGAACTAATTAGCTTAGGAGCACAGACTCCCTTAATGCCTTCTGAATTCTGCCATCCCACACTGATTTCCCTATGTTCTGAGCTGCAAAATAGCCCCTCACTTGGTTTTGGTTTAATTATCCTTCAAGGTCATCCCTGTGCCACTCTTGTCCATGTTCCTTTTCTTCTCTGCTTCTGTTTTTAAGAAGATTTTTAAATAGGTTTGGCAGCTCAGCCGTTTTTGAGTCATTACTAGCTTCAATCCCCTCTTGCGTTTATTACTTGGCCTATTTTTTCTCTAGCTTCGCTTCTTTCTCTGCTCTATTTGCAAGAGTGTTTCTGATTCTCTCTAACCACTTTGCCAGGTTAGAACCGCTCTGTGTTTTGGAGGCCTGTATCATTTCCCTGCAGTTTGAACTAATCTAGCATGGCCTTAATTTGGGCATTGGCCCTTCCTCTCTCCAGTTTACAGCACAGACAGGCCTTTCCTTTCCAGTTCCAATTGGTTGCCCAGGAAGCTGGACTAAATGTCCCCTTGATCATCAGGATGCACGCTGGACAGGCAGGAGCCCCAAGAAGACAGCAGCACCATCCACAGGTGTTCAACAGCACTCAAACTTCCTGATTTCCAACCCACCTGCTGACTCATTTTGATATTCAACTTTGACAGAAACCAGAATCCTGAGGTGAGAATAATAAAGCAAATGCAACAATTGTAATGATAATGCCACCTCCCACTGGAGAGCACTGAAGGCTCTTCAAGCACTTTCCTATATTTTATCCAAGACACATTGCATAACAAACTTCCGGGCTTTTTGTTTCTTCTAATTATTATTCTAATTATTTTCTATTTTCTTCCAATCTCCTATTGTAATTTCTCTCTTTCCCACTCACTTCGCATTATCAAGCTTCACCTTAAAGGCTATGAAGACACGCAGAGATGGATCTAGACAAAGGGGCTTTTAACTTTCTGAAGCAGCAGAACACAAATTTTACACTGAAGCCAGAACTCACATCCTACAAGGAATGTGAAGGGATGATCAGGAAGCTAAGGATCAAAACCTAAAAACTGAGCACACATATCAGTGGGAGCCAAGATGGCGGTGTGAGTAGAGCAGCTGAAATCTCCTCCCAAAAACCACATATATCTATGAAAATATAACAAAGACAACTCTTCCTAAAATAAAGACCAGAAGACACAGGACAATATCCAGACCACATCTGCACCTGAGAGAACCCAGTGCCTCATAAAGGGGGTAAGATACAAGCCCCGGCCCTGCAGGACCTGAGCGTTTCTCCCCAAAGCTCCCGGCGGGAGAAGAGCAGGCAGAGCGGGAGGGAGACGAGCCCAGGACTGCCGAACACCCAGCCCCAGCCATCCGGGCCAGAGTGCAGACACAGTGCGTGCACGGGGGCCCTGGATGCTAGGGAAACAGGGCAGCAAGACCGGTGAGCAGGTACCGGAGGCCTGGTGCCGGAGGACATAAGAAAAGCGAGCGGACATTTTTTTTTTTTTTTTTTTTGCTGTTTTGTTTTGGCGAGTGCTTTTTGGGAGTCTTAAAGGGATACGGACCCCAATACTAGGGAAACAGGGCAGCAAGACTGGTGAGCAGATGCCTGAGGCTGGAGCCGGAGAATAAAGAAAAACGAGCGACCATTTTTTATTTTAATTATTTATTTTTTTAATTTTACAAATTTTTTTTTTTTTTTGGTGGTCGTTTTGTTTTGGCGGGTGCTTTTTGGAAGTCTTAAAGGGGCAGGGCGGGCCACTTAATCCAGAGGTAGGGAATCCGGGACCTCTGGGCACCGTAACCCCTGGGCTGCAGGGAGCAGGGAGGCCCCTTACGGAGATAAATAGCCTCCCAGCAGCTCCTGCTCCAACGCGACTCCACCATTTTGGAGTAGCTGCCCGAGCCAGGCCACGCCCACAGCAACAGCGGAGATTAACTCCATAGCAGCCGGGCAGGAAGCAGAAACCCTGTCTGCGCGCAGCTGCGCAGCACAAGCCACTAGAGGCCGCTGTTCTCCCAGGAGAGGAGGGCCACAAACCAACAAGAAAGGAAGTCCTTCCAGCCGTCACTCGTCCCAGTTCTGCAGACTATTCCTATCACCATGAAAAGGCAAAACTACAGGCAGACAAAGATCACAGAGACAACACCAGAGAAGGAGACAGAACTAACCAGTCTTCCTGACAAAGAATTCAAAATAAGAATCATAAACATGCTGACAGAGATGCAGAGAAATACGCAAGAGAAATGGGATGAAGTCCGGAGGGAGATCACAGATGCCAGAAAGGAGATCGCAGAAATGAAACAAACTCTGGAAGGGTTTATAAACAGAATGGATAGGATGCAAGAGGCCATTGATGGAATTGAAATCAGAGAACAGGAACGCATAGAAGCTGACATAGAGAGAGATAAAAGGATCTCCAGGAATGAAACAATATTAAGAGAACTGTGTGACCAATCCAAAAGGAACAATATCCGTATTATAGGGGTCCCAGAAGAAGAAGAGAGAGGAAAAGGGATGGAAACTATCTTGGAAGAAATAATTGCTGAAAACTTCCCCAAACTGGGGGAGGAAATAATCGAACAGACCACAGAAATACACAGAACCCCCAACAGAAAGGATCCAAGGAGGACAACACCAAGACACATAATAATTAAAATGGCAAAGATCAAGGACAAGGAAAGAGTTTTAAAGTCACCTAGAGAGAAAAAGGTCACCTATAAAGGAAAACCCATCAGGCTAACATCAGACTTCTCGACAGAAACCTTACAGGCCAGAAGAGAATGGCATGATATATTAAATGCAATGAAACAGAAGGGCCTTGAACCAAGGATACTGTATCCTCCATGACTATCATTCAAATATGATGGTGGGATTAAACAATTCCCAGACAAACAAAAGCTGAGGGAATTTGCTTCCCACAAACCACCTCTACAGAACATCTTACAGGGACTGCTCTAGATGGGAGCACTCCTAGAAAGAGCACAGCACAAAACACCCAACATATGAAGAATGGAGGAGGAGGAATGAGAAGGGAGAGAAGAAAAGAATCTCCAGACAGTGTATATAACAGCTCAATAAGTGAGCTAAGTTAGGCAGTAAGATACTAAAGAGCCTAACCTTGAACCTTTGGTAACCACGAATTTAAAGCCTGCAATGGCAATAAGTACATATCTTTCAATAGTCACCCTAAATGTTAATGGACTGAATGCACCAATCAAAAGACACAGAGTAATAGAATGGATAAAAAAGCAAGACCCATCTATATGCTGCTTACAAGAAACTCACCTCAAACCCAAAGACATGTACAGACTAAAAGTCAAGGGATGGAAAAACATATTTCAAGCAAACAACAGTGAGAAGAAAGCAGGGGTTGCAGTACTAATATCAGACAAAATAGACTTCAAAACAAAGAAACTAAAAAGAGATAAACAAGGACACTACATAATGATAAAGGGCACAGTCCAACAAGAGGATATAACCATTATAAATATATATGCACCCAACACAGGAGCACCAGCATATGTGAAACAAATACTAACAGAACTAAAGGGGGATATAGACTGCAATGCATTCATTCTAGGACACTTCAACACACCACTCACCCCAAAGGATAGATCCACCGGGCAGAAAATAAGTAAGGACACGGAAGCACTGAACAACACAGTAGAGCAGATGGACCTAATAGACATCTATAGAACTCTACATCCAAAAGCAGCGGGATATACATTCTTCTCAAGTGCACATGGAACATTCTCCAGAATAGACCACATACTAGGCCACAAAAGGAGCCTCAGTAAATTCCAAAAGATTGAAATCCTACCAACCAACTTTTCAGAACACAAAGGCATAAAACTAGAAATAAACTGTACAAAGAAAGCAAAAATGCTCACAAACACATGGAGGCTAAACAACACGCTCCTAAATAATCAATGGATCAGTGACCAAATCAAAATGGAGATCCAGCAATATATGGAAACAAACGACAACAACACTAAGCCCCAACTTCTGTGGGACACAGCAAAAGCAGTCTTAAGAGGAAAGTATATAGCAATCCAAGCATATTTAAAAAAGGAAGAACAAGCCCAAATGAATGGTCTAATGTCACAATTATCGAAATTGGAAAAAGAACAAATGAGGCCTAAGGTCAGCAGAAGGAGGGACATAATAAAGATCAGAGAAGAAATAAATAAAATTGAGAAGAATAAAACAATAGCAAAAATCAATGAAACCAAGAGCTGGTTCTTCGAGAAAATAAACAAAATAGATAAGCTTCTAGCCAGACTTATTAAGAGGAAAAGAGAGTCAACACAAATCAACAGTATCAGAAACAAGAAAGGAAAAATCACGATGGACCCACAGAAATACAAAGAATTATTAGAGAATACTATGAAAACCTATATGCTAACAAGCTGGGAAACCTAGGAGAAATGGACAACTTCCTAGAAAAATACAACCTTCCAAGACTGACCCAGAAAGAAACAGAAAATCTAAACAGACCAATTACCAGCAATGAAATTGAAGCGGTAATCAAAAAACTACCAAAGAACAAAACCCCCGGGCCAGATGGATTTACCTCGGAATTTTATCAGACATACAGGGAAGACATAATACCCATTCTCCTTAAAGTTTTCCAAAAAATAGAGGAGGAGGGGATACTCCCAACCTCATTCTATGAAGCTAACATCACCCTAATACCAAAACCAGGCAAAGACCCCACCAAAAAAGAAAACTACAGACCAATATCCCTGATGAACGTAGATGCAAAAATCCTCAACAAAATATTAGCAAACCGAATTCAAAAATACATCAAAAGGATCATACACCATGACCAAGTGGGATTCATCCCAGGCATGCAAGGATGGTAGAACATTCGAAAGTCCATCAACATCATCCACCACATCGACAAAAAGAAAGACAAAAACCACATGATCATCTCCATAGATGCTGAAAAAGCATTTGACAAAGTTCAACATCCATTCATGATAAAAACTCTCAGCAAAATGGGAATAGAGGGCAAGTACCTCAACATAATAAAGGCCATCTATGATAAACCCACAGCCAACATTATATTAAACAGCGAGAAGCTGAAAGCATTTCCTCGAGATCGGGAACTAGACAGGGATGCCCACTCTCCCCACTGTTATTTAACATAGTACTGGAGGTCCTAGCCACGGCAATCAGACAAAACAAAAAAATCCAAGGAATCCAGATTGGTAAAGAAGAAGTTAAACTGTCACTATTTGCAGATGACATGATATTGTACATAAAAAACCCTAAAGACTCCACCCAAAACTACTAGAACTGATATCGGAATACAGCAAAGTTGCAGGATACAGAATCAACACACAGAAATCTGTGACTTTCCTATACACTAGCAATGAACCAACAGAAAGAGAAATCAGGAAAACAACTCCATTCACAATTGCATCAAAAAAAATAAAATACCTAGGAATAAACCTAACCAAAGAAGTGAAAGACTTATACTCTGAAAACTACAAGTCACTCTTAAGAGAAATTAAAGGGGACACTAACAGATGGAAACTCATCCCATGCTCATGGCTAGGAAGAATTAATATCATCAAAATGGCCATCCTGCCCAAAGCAATATACAGATTTGATGCAATCCCTATGAAACTACCAGCAACATTCTTCAATGAACTAGAACAAATAATTCAAAAGTTCATATGGAAACACCAAAAACCCTTAATAGCCAAAGCAATCCTGAGAAAGAAGAATAAAGTGGGGGGGATCTCACTCCCCAACTTCAAGCTCTACTATAAAGCCATAGTAATCAAGACAATTTGGTACTGGCACAAAAACAGAGCCACAGACCAATGGAACAGACTAGAGAATCCAGACATTAACCCAGACATATATGGTCAATTAATATTTGATAAAGGAGCCATGGACATACAATGGCGAAATGACAGTCTCTTCAACAGATGGTGCTGGCAAAACTGGACAGCTACATGTAGGAGAATGAAACTGGACCATTGTCTAACCCCATATACAAAAGTAAACTCCAAATGGATCAAAGACCAGAATGTAAGTCATGAAACCATTAAACTCTTGGAAGAAAACATAGGCAAAAATCTCTTAGACATAAACATGAGTGACTTCTTCATGAACATATCTCCCCGGGCAAGGAAAACAACAGCAAAAATGAACAAGTGGGACTATATTAAGCTGAAAAGCTTCTGTACAGCAAAAGACACCATCAACAGAACAAGAAGGATCCCTACAGTATGGGAGAATACATTTGAAAATGACAGATCCGATAAAGGCTTGACGTCCAGAATATATAAAGAGCTCACACGCCTCAACAAACAAAAAACAAATAACCCAATTAAAAAATGGGCAGAGGAACTTAACAGACGGTTCTCCAAAAAAGAAATATAGATGGCCAACAGACACATGAAAAGATGCTCCACATCGCTAATTATCAGAGAAATGCAAATTAAAACTACAATGAGGTATCACCTCACACCAGTAAGGATGGCTGCCATCCAAAAGACAAACAACAACAAATGTTGGTGAGGCTGTGGAGAAAGGGGAACCCTCCTACACTGCTGGTGGGAATGCAACTTAGTTCAACCATTGTGGAAAGCAGTATGGAGGTACATCAAAATGCTCAAAACAGACTTACCATTTGACCCAGGAATTGCACTCCTAGGAATTTACCCTAAGAATGCAGCAATCAAGTTTGAGAAAGACCAGTGTACCCCTATGTTTATCGCAGCACTATTTACAATAGCCAAGAATTGGAAGCAACCTAAATGTCCATCGATAGATGAATGGATAAAGAAGATGTGGTACATATACACAATGGAATACTACTCAGCCATAAGAAAAGGGCAAATCCTACCATTTGCAGCAACATGGATGGAGCTGGAGGAATTTATGCTCAGTGAAATAAGCCAGGCAGAGAAAGACAAGTACCAAATGATTTCACTCATCTGTGGAATATAAGAACAAAGGAAAAACTGAAGGAACAAAACAGCAGCAGAATCACAGAACTCAAGAATGGACTAACAGGTACCAAAGGGAAAGGGACTGGGGAGGATGGGTGGGTAGGGAGGGATAAGGTGGGGAGAAGAAGGGGGGTATTAAGATTAGCATCCATAGCGGGGTGGGAGAAAGGGGAGGGCTGTACAACACAGAGAAGGCAAGTAGTGATTCTACAACATTTGCTATGCTGATGGATAGTGACTGTAAAGGGGTTTATGGGGGGACCTGGTATAGGGGAGAGCCTAGTAAACATAATATTCGTCATGTAAGTGTAGATTAATGACACCAAAAAAAAAAAAGGCAGTTCCTTTGTGGAGGCCTCCAATGAGTTCTACACAAGGGTATAAAGGGCATATAAAAGTGTAGGCAAAGGCTCTGTTTGTGTTTATACAGAGGATCAAAGCCTAACTGGGCTACCCCGAAAATGAACTAAGATACGATATGAAAAAGAACTTTCAACATCAGCACTCTCTGGAAGACTCATGCCAGAAGATGATCATCAGAAAACCCCAACAAAGATCCATGCACTGCTACAGCTGTAGATGCACTCATCCCACCAGTTCCTGGACTTGTCATGGGAATGAAGAAAGAGATATCTAAGCTGGCCTGTGCATACAGTAAAACAACAAATCTGACTGGATCTATACTGTTGGAACTCAACCAAGAATTAGGAGAAGTGCAAATTGTAGCGCTCCAAAATCTTACAACCACAGACTATTTACTGTTAAAAGAACATATGGGATGTGAACAGTCCCCAGGAATGGGTTGTTTTAATTTGTCTGATTTCTCTCAGACTGTTCCAGTTCAGTTGGACAATATCCACCATATCATAGATAAGTTTTCACAAATGCCTAAGGTGCCTAACTGGTTTTCTTGGTTTCACTGGAGATGGCTGGTAATTACAGGTATGCTTTGGTTATGTAACTATACTCCTATTATGTTAATGTGTGTGCGCAATTTAATTAGTTTAAAACCTATACATGCTGAAGTTACTCTACAAGAAGATATGTCAAAGAAATAATCAATCTTTCCATGTTTTCTGCCGCCTGCTACTTCTATAGCTTTTCTTCTTCCTTCCTAATTACAACCCTTAAATAGAATTCCTGCCTCATATCGAATTTACCAAGTATCATAATTCTTCCAAGTGGTAAAGACACCTCAAGACAAATGCTGGGCATAGAAGCCACAGGGCATAAATATGCAAAGAAGTAAAAAGCTAACCTTTTCAAACAATAAGGCTTCTCTCTCACTTACCAACTTTACATTTCCCTGTATGGCCCCGGAAGATGACTGGTTAGCCAGAGACGGGTAAGATTCCTCAAGGGAGGAACAACCTAAGACAGGCACAGTCGCAGGGGGGCCATCAGGTGAGAAATTGGGGATCAACAGAGGTGAGGCTTAGAACCTCACCCCCCCTGTTCTGAGAGAAATCTTCTGCATATGTGGATGTTTTATTGCCCTTGTCTAGCTTGGATTAACACATAGTCTACAGGCACACACCTGATCATCTACATTTGCTCTCTTACAGCACTAAACTATGTTTTCTACCTTTATCTTGCATCTACCTACCACTTCAGCATTTTATTAAAAATAATAATAATAAAGAGAGAAATGTGGTATCCACATATAAATCAAGTATAAAAATCAAATGAGTATTCATATTTGAACTGTTTATAGTTCATAATGTATGAGCAAAACCAAAAGTTTCTGTGATGAGTGCCCTTGTACTGTTCACTATGTAAGAACTTATTCACTATGTAAGAATTTGTTCTCCATGTAAGAACTTGTTCGTTATGCTTCAGAAGATTGGAGACTGATGAAAATTAGGCTTGGGGTGGATTAATGATTGTGCATTGAGCACTGACTCCCCTGTACAGAATTTTATTGTTGTTAACAACCATTTGATCAATAAATATGAGAGATGCCCTCACAAAAAAAAAAAGTACACACTTCCAATTGTAAAATAAATAAGTAACCGGGATGTAATGTATAGCATAAGGAATATAGTCAAAATATTGTAACAACTTGGTATGGTGATAGCTGGTACCTAGAATTATCATGTATATAAATGTTGAATCACTGTGTTGTACACCTGAAACTAATGTAATACTGGGTGTCAACTACCCTTCAATAAAAAATAATTATCTAAAAATAAATAAATAAATAAAACTGAGCACACCCAACAGAAACGGGGGAACTGCTACAACTCAGAGGCACACAGAAGACCCAAGCCTCCCTCAGAAATTTCAACAGCAGGCTGCAGGGAGCACCTCAATCCAGGCATCACGGCCAGTGGAAATGGGTTCTCAGTGGAGACTTAATTCAGTTTTCAGGTGGGACTGAGTCTGCAGAGTATGCGCCTCTGTGGGCAGAGGGACTAGGCAAGCAGGCAGAGCAGAATGCCAGGTAGAAAGGGGGGAAAAAGAGCTACCCAACCATGAAGCAGAGCAAGAAGACACAAAGCCAAGAAAACAGGTCTTCAGGAGTCCACTGTTATAGCCTGAACTGGACAGAGGGCCTTTAAAGAGGTGATTAAGTTAAAATGAGGAAACAGAGTGGTCCCTAATCCAATGTGACTAATGTCATTACAAGAGGAGGAAATCTGGACACACAAGGATGCACAGGGGAAGACACAGCTAGAAGGCAGCAGTCTGCAAGCTGAGAGGCCTCAGAAGAAGCCAAACCTGCCAACACCTTGATCGTGCAATTCTAACCTGATAAAATTAATTTCTGTTGTTTAAGCCACCCAGTCTGTGTATTTTGTTACAGCAGCTCAAGCCAACCAATACACTCACCCACGGGACGAATTAAACAGAAAACTATCAAGTCATACTTCCTGGGTTCAAAATTCACCTGAGCACTTACTGGCTATGTGACCTTTGGGCAAGTTATGTCACCAACCTGTTCCTCAATTTTTTCATGTGTTTAAGGAGGAGAATAATGGTACCTACTTCACAAAGTTGTCATAAGGATTAAATAAATGAATCCTTGGAAAGTGCTTGGGAAACTATCTGGCCCATGGTAACACGCTATGTGAGTGTCAGTGGCTGTCATCATCACCATTTAATGTGCCAGGATTTTTCATAGGTTTCTGGAAAGGTAGGAGAAAACTGATAAGACTAGGGAAAACATGCAAATAGAAATAGATTTTTGAGGCACAAAGCTTGTGACCTAAAGCTTCTACCAGGCAAATATCAATAGCTAATTCTAGAAAATGAACACAGTCATGAAAGATAGAGTATTTCTCTCCCTTTTAATTCATGCACAATGGCTTCCCAGAGTTCACAAGCATTTCAGCAATACACATTAAGTACCAACATCTTACATGTAATATGAAGAAAAAGAGCAATAAAGATGAATATCATCAGTGCTTATGAGCTATGGACAGGCTTCATGCCATCACTGTCCAAAAACAGGAGAAAGAAAAATTCTAGAGTCACATCAGTCTTTGATGTTCAAAGTCTACAAGCTCTTCTTTTATCTCATTGTATAAGAGAAAATATGAATGAATACTCCCTTCCCTTGAAGACCCCTATGGCAGAGACAAAGCAGAATGAGAGTTCAAGTTCAAACTGTTGGATACAATTAGAGAATTCTTTCATAAACAATAATATCCATGTTTTTAGATAAGGAGATTATTTGTCCAAAAGGTAAGCACAGGCTTTGTGATGTGGTAATTACATAGAGAATATTATATTTGGCCCTTCAAGTTCCCCAGTCTTCACTTCAGCCTGTCTAAGGAGAAGGAGATTGAAGCCACACTCATGGAAATGTCATATTTATTGACAGTGATACATTTCTCAAAGTCTGAAGGACTCATCTGCACTTACCTTAGCAGCAAAGACTTAGAAAATGGACAACTGCTCCCCCAACATGAAAAAAATTCCTAGAGCCAAGCAATTGATGGGAAAAAATGAGACTGGCCTACCAAAGATGAAAACTCTGAGAGATCATTCATGTTCAGAGAAAGTCTGGCTAAGAAAGGCAAGCTGACTAATACAATGAAAGAAACTGAATAGAGTCTGCATATTGCTAATACAGAGAATATGGCTCATGGTAAAGTGGTTTTTTTAATTTTCCTATTACTGGGAAGACCAGGATCAAACCACTTATCTCAGAATTCCACTGGTCTACAAATCCATCTCAGAATCCCGGGCTGCTGTTTTTGTAAGGCTCAAAAGAGACCACTGATAGGTTTGAAAAAGATTATTTCCAACTATTTTATTCTGACCCCCTGAGAAATCAGATTTCTGAAAATATTTCAATTAGATTTGTACCTTTGTGACCCTTCATCCTTAATGACAAAGTCCAGGAGCTATGAGTTATGTTTCTGCCGAGCAAGTCAAGAAAGGCTTTTATTAAGACCAAGAAGGATTGAACACTTGGTAAGGTGGGGAGGAAAAGGAATATATATGTTGTTCAGTGGTTTAAAGATTTTTTTTAAGATATTTGCATTCTGTGGCTGTGAACTGCCTGTGAGTGGCTCTGCTCTATATCCTGTTTGATAGACCAGTTGCTCTATCATCTATTTCTACCCTACACAAACTGGCTAGGCTACATCGCCAACCCAAGTTCTGCAATCGCTGAGGCCTCTTGGCATTATTTTCCTTCCCTTGTTTATTACTGTGTGTTGACATCCAGACAGATTCTCAGGCAGGTCCTGTAGACTTCAGATTTTTACAATATTACAATTTCAGCAGGCTGAATGTTAAAAAATGGAAATTGGACATACTGTTATCAACTTTAATCGACCATTAGAGCATCAGAGCCTGAAGGCACAGTATTTAACAGTTGGAATAGGGTGGTCAAGTAAAATGCTGTCTCTTTCATTTGGAATCTGGGAATAAAGCCAACCCAGATAAAAAGGGAAAAAAAGGCATTACTCTGACAGCTGTGGCAGAGCGCAAGGATCAGTGTTGCAAAGGAGGCCAAGATGCAAATAATATGGCACACTTGGGTAAGGTTTGCCTGTAAATTCTGGTTTCCAGATTTTGTACATAATGCAGATAAATAAGCCAAGGAATGAAATACTGACCTACCAGAATGAAGGCTATTATCTAATATCAAAAATGGATACCGTGACATCATATTATCTTACCAGACTTGGCCTCAAAATGTCATCATCTTTCCGTGCAGCGATGGCTGTCTTCTTGGAGAGGCAAATTATTTGCTGCCTTGGTTAGGCTTCTCTGCCTCAGCCCCTGAGCATGGCACACTGTGAACGTTTTAGAGAATGGATTCCGGAACTAAGGTTTTTAATTATACTTGACATTAGTGAGTTTTCACCTGTTGGCAGCCATTGTGTCTAGGAAATACGTTGTTTTACAGGAAGTTAAGATTCCTTTCTCCTTGACGCCACTGCTGGCCAGACCACATTCCTTCCCGACACCGTTTACTCTGCTAATATGGTCCTGCACATTACGAACTTTCAGAATGTTAAACTGAGCACAGTTTTCCTTTAAACAAAATATATTGTTTATGTAAAGAGTCTAATGGCCCATAGCAATCCAATTTACATGTAAAGTACAAGATTTCATATTGAATCAGTTTTATTACTTCACATATGAAAGATATTGAGCAGTGGTAGGTATATTGTATTTGTATCAGAAAAAATACGAGGGCAGATTTATGGGGCTCGGGCTTAATAATATTAGAATCGATCATCCCAGTGAGAGGCGAGACGTCTGCCCCTTGTGGGAAGAAGCATCATCGCCACCACATCCCTATTGCTCAAGGAACCCTTTCGCCTCTTCACTCAAAAGGACCATCCCTCAAGGGTTAATAAGGACTCCCAGAGTGGTAACATTACCTCTCTATCAGCAGCAAGGGACTATTATTGATACCATTTAAAATTTATTAAGCACATTTGGTTTGCTGGGCATTGTACCAGACCCATAAAACAGAAGATATTACTGGTTGCTTGGGGATACTAACTATGTTGATTCTCTTGACCTCTCAAAAACTGGATTTAATCTTTCCCATATTTTCTATATTATGAAATCTCACACCTATTTTTCTTTACGTTTCATCTTTTCCTTCTGGAAACTCCCATCATTAGACAATCTCTTTGCAGAGTAATCTGTACTCTCATAAACTGTAACACTATTTGAAATACTCTAAGAGAGTGCTAATGTCTTTTTATTAATCTGGAAGGTTGTTCTTTAAGCACTGCTGCCCTTTGGAATGTTCCCCAAAAACAGATTCTCTTGATGTCCCTCCTTTAACCACAATAGATTTTCATTCAATATAATGGAAGGTTCCAACTAATATCACTTAGATCAGATGGGCATAGAGCATATTCTTGACCTAACAGAAACTAAAACTAGGAGGCCCCAGTAAGGGACACTCAATGATTTGAGATGGAACTAATGCAAAAGTATATTTGCTCATAATATCCTGTTGGAAATTTTATAACATTTTTTAGACACAAAAATTTGTTTTGGGGATTTTCACTTCTAAACCAGTTTTTCTTTTCTTTTTCATCTTTTCAAGTTTGGGAAGTCCTTTCTTTTCCATCCTAATTTGCTTCTTGGGGTAAAAGGTGGTCCCTAGGTGTCTGTGTCTGAGTTGATGTGGTTGTGCTTTTGGATTCTGTTAGAATGCACCAGTTTTCCATGGCATTCTAGCCTCTGGGCATGCAGGCGAAGTTCAAACACAACATTTCAAGTAAACAAAACTAGATTGAACAGCTAAAGCCTTCTTTCAAGGAACAACAGGTTCATGAAGGCAGACCACAGTGTGATTCTTTGCCTACGCCCCAAACGTAATTCACCCAAACTCACCCTAAAGTGTGCATTCTATATATGCATATGAGTCCACACACAGTTTACACCTCTTGTGCCCTGCACAATATGGTTCTGATATGGATTAGTCAGAAAATCATTATGCTTGTGGAATTCTCTTGTACTAGTCCTGTTTCCCTTAAGCAGAAAAAGAAACCTTAGCTACAATACTGAGCTTACATTAAAAAATATTTCCTCCACAAGAAATCTTCCTCCCTGCAGAATCCCAGGTGTAGACTTAGCTACTAAATCCAAGCTTTGCAAGCACTGGAGCTCTTCAGGCAGCGAAGAAGCCCAGGTGGGGAACCTCTGCCTGCACTGGAAGTGGGGCACCCAGGTGGGTCATCCCTGCAGGTCACCAAAACGCACCCATCTAATTAAAGAGCCCTTGGGTGCTGCTTTGTCTTCAGGTTCCAGAGACTAGGATTTGAATGTGAGAAAAATATTAAATTAGCTAATAACCTTTATTTTAAGAGGTTCTCCCCATGCCTTGAACAAGGAACTTCTATTTTCAACGTGTCATTTCTATTCCTGATGTGTTAGTTCTCTCTCATTGATCGCCACCCCCAGTCAGGCGCCTCACTGGTCAGTTCTCACAGCTCGGGAGGTGGGGTGTCCAGGATCCTGAGGCCATCACGGTCAGCTGAGGGTCCTCCTCCAGGTCACAGATTTCTCGTTGTATCCGCCACATGGAAGGGGCAGGGGAGCTCTGTGGGGTCTCTTTTACAAAAACACACATCCCATTCATGAAGCCTTCACCCTCATGACCTAATCATCTCCCAAAGGCCACGCCTATTAAAACCACCAACTTTGGACATTAGAACTTCAGTATGAATTTTGGGAGGATGCAAACATTCAGACCCTAGTAACAACCAAGGCACTGGTGTTCCCTGGTCAGTCCAGTCCCATTCTCGGTTCTTCACGAATCATTGCTGTGCCCAAGTCAAATGGGTGTGGTTTTGAAGGGAAGGTCCAGATGTAGGAAACATGTTCTGTTTCCCAAGGAATTCACAGACATTTTGGAGAGTGTTTTGGTACAAGTCAGGCTGCTATAACAAAAATGCCATAAATTGGACGATTGATAAATAAGAAACATTTATTTCTCCGGTTCTGGAGGCTGAGAAGTCTAGGATCAGAGTGCCAGCACATCTGGTGTCTGGAGAGAGTCTGCTTTCTGGTGCGAAGAAAGAGCCTTCCTGCTGTGCCCTCGAGTGGTGGAAGGCATGAACGAGCTCTCTGGGGTCTCTCACGGGCACCCTGGTCCCGAACATGAAGGCTCTGGCCTCTTGAGCTGATCACCTCCCAAATCACCTTCTAATACCATCACCTTAGGAGTTTGGATTTCAACATATGACTTTGGGGACTGGGGGAAGGACACAAATATTCAGACCATGGCAGGGAAGTAAGATTCATATATGGTATAAATATCAAATAACACAAGTAGACATGTGATTAAAACATCAAAATGCAAGGTCCTTGAAGTTCAGGGAAACAAATATTCCATTATATCCACTATATGCCATTACCAAGGCAGAAAACTAGATGAACATATTCTTGAAATAGTTCCAGTGATAATTGAAATAATAAGTTTTCCTTGTCTTGCCTATAAGCAGACAATTCAAGTAATCCTACCACGTTGGTACTTTGTCATTCCATTTACTTGATAAAGCAAAAGAAAAACATCAAGAATGACACCCATTTTTATATGAATGTAAATTCTTTGGTTTCCACCTTACTTCCTTTCCTAGTGCAGAATGCATTAACCAAAGGAACAGTGTTATACATGTGGCAATCAGTACCCTTTCTATCGCACCTGACAAGCCTATGTCAGCTGTTAGGAGAAACCTTAAAAAAAAACAATCCTTCCAGGACAGCTCCAGGCCCTCTCTAGCCTTTGTAAGAGCCAAAGGCACGAATGTAAAAGACAATGTGCTGGAAGGATTCAGGAATCTCTGATTAGAAAACTTTTCTTGAGACCAAAACTGTATGGCAAACACCTGTTTATTTGCATATATCCTCCCCTGGTGGGTGAGCACTTCAAAGTACGGGACAAGGACTCCCTGTCTCTTCCTTCTAGCACAGTGCTTAGAAAAAGCACACACAAATGGTTGCTTAGTTAGTTAATTAATTAATTAATTCATCCATGCTCCAAGGTTAATTAAATTCCTCTAAACAAAACTTCTATTTACTCAGTGGTCTCAAACTAGAGTTTAGAAGGAAAGCAGTCTAATTGAATTAATTCACCCTAAGGCATAAATTATTAAAAATACATCAGTCTGAAGTAGGACTTGGCATTGGTTTTCCTTTTCTTTTTTTTTTTTTTATTTCCCCAAGAGATTTTAATGACCAGTCTGGCTTGAGAATTATTGGCATAAAATGTCCTCTGTGCTTAGGCCCCGGCTTAACTCTTCTGCTGTTTCTCTGTATCATCCTCCCCATACAGGTACATCTCTAGCTGTGCAGATGTCCTTTCTCATGACCACCCTACTTTCCCAGACCTCCAGATCTCTTTCAACATACTTGGAGAAACCTGAAGTCAGGCATGATGTCTTCCTGCCACCATTATTTGCCCTCTATGGTCTCAATATTTGTGATCCCCCAAAATTCATACATTGAAATCCTAACTCCCAAAGACACTGGTATTAGAAGATGGGACCTTTGGGAGGTTCTTAAGTCATGAGGGTGGAGCTCTCATGCATGGGATGAGTGCCTTATAAAGGAGATCCAGAGAAATACCTAGCCCCTTCCACCATGTGAGGACACAGCCAGAGTGTGCAGTGGGCGGAGGCCCTCACCAAACGCAACCACCCTGGCACCTTGAGCTTAGACTTCCCGGCCTCTGGAACCATGAGAAACAAACTGCTGTTGCTTATAACCTACCCAGTTTGTGGTATTTTGTTATAGTAGCCCTAACACACTAAGACATTGCCTCCTGAATCAGATTTTTTTCCTGAAAATGGATGACTGAAATTATGTTTCATTTTGAACAAGAGTTAAGTCACCAGAGTAAGGAAACCAAGTAAAAAGCTACTCTGGTAATTATGAGAAATTTGGTGAATCTCAGTGAGAAGGAAATTCAGAGGTTAAGGTCTTTAAGATTCATCTGCAGCAGCTCATCCCAGGGCTGCTTGATGTTGGTGGCGGTTTTCTTCATCTCCAGGGTAAAACCCCCTTTCTAGCTATAGAGAAAGATGTATTGCAGTTGCCAGAGCTACGAAAGGCGGTCATGATTCCTGACACCCCTGCCCATTCTTTGCTAACCCTCTAGTATAAAACACCCAATTTGGTTATGACTTAGTAGGTGCTAGAAGTAGAAATTAGGGTTTCATTTTGATGGATTCAAACCTGACCCAAGCTTCTGGACTTCTGCAATAACAGAGAAAGTCTCAGACACCAAACACAGTGAGTTCAGGGCACTTTTCAAGTCCATAAAAATGGATGTTTCTCACAAAGTAAACTTAATTTTATCCTGTGATGGTGGTTCTGCTACACACATGACTCCATCTGAAGTTTTTAGGGCTTATTCTTTTAAGATGATCCAGAAACGCCCCCTTAGCTTGTCTTCCACAAACATGATTTTTTTTTTTTAGCAATTTAGATGTAGCAGAGGGATAAAAAGAGGTAAGAGGATTTATCAGAATTAATTAATACACAAGAGGAAAGAGATGTATGTGATTAAACTAACTTCTCAGGTTCATCATAAAGACTTTATTCATTTATGTGACTCGGAAATTCTGTCTTTGTCATTTAGGAAATAGCCTTAGGTGTGAGATGTGAAGGGTCATATGAGTGAAAACGGTACAAGCATTCTTACTCCCAGGTCCACAATGGGCGACCCTCTAAGAGAGAGTAGTAGGATTTCGGTCAGAGGGGATAGCACAGCCCTGCATGCCCCGGGCTGACTCTGGTTCTCCGTGGACAACATACTAGAGGACACACAGGAGAAAGCCTTGGTGGACAAAGGGCACCTCTCAGAAAAGCAGGTGACCAGGCCAGCATCCCCAGGTTCTCCATCACTTGGGCCTCTCCCAAGGCCTCTGGCGATGCCCTGAGCTTCCCTCCCCAGCACTTCCTCGATTGTTCTCCACACCCTACCCGTTAGCCTGCACCACAGAATGGGCTCCCTTCACCCTCTGTCTGCCTGGCTTCTCCCGCCCAAGCTCGGAATTCAAGCTCTGGTTCATTTCCACCGGGAGGTCTATCATAACAATACTTGTTCAGCATTATCTACACTGCTTGTAACCAAAAAGTTCTATCTCAGAGTGGGGTTGATCTCAAGAAGTAAAATTTCAACCGCCTGGAGTAATTAAAAAGAAATTTCATCATCTACTCACATCTCTCAAAGGGCAGGAAAAGGTCTCCAAAAGTATAATTTATAGTAATCTTTATTAAAACCCTCTTTCATCAATTCCCTTCCCATTTCAAAGCTCTTCCAGCAACATGCCCTTCAACCCCTCCCCGGAATGCTGCTCTCGCTCCCCCAGCACAGGAGGCTTTCTTTCTTCTTCTACTGCAGGAAAGAGACAGGCAAGGACCAGGTGATTTTCTTTGGAGATCTGGGGGAAGGGTAATGTCTTCAACATGAAGACCTCATGAAATTTGCAGCCCATCATCTACTCATCACATATCCTTGTATTTTAGACATTTTGTCTGTGTAATGATCCTATCTTCCAAATAAACTGTGGATTCTTTAAGGCAAGAACTAGGCTTTATTCACTTTTATATTTTAGTTAAGTGTAGGTCCTCCATAACAGTTCACAGAATGAATGAAAAAATTAAATTATATAAAAGTCAAAGATTACATTTTGTATTTCATTAATTCCTTCTGCAAATATCACACATTACACACTCTGTTACTATTTGCTGATGATGATAAAAAAGCAAGGCAAACCAACCTGAGTGACGGGCTGGAGAGGAGGGAGAAGTTAATTTTATAAAGACGAGGAGGCAAAGATGTGGGGCCCTGTTCACAGAGTAGATACAGACTCTATCTGCCTAGGCTGCTCTCACTCCTTGTCTGTTCTTCCCTTTGCCCAAGGGAGGGCAAGGATCAAGTCATGGAATTTATGAGAAGGCACCAAGCTTCAAGGAGCATTTTCACTGGAAGAGACAGCACTCTAAGACCCAAGATCCAAAATAATGTCTCTCAGCCGATGAATTTCTAAACATGAGAAATATCACTGACTTCACATCACAACCATTGTCTCAGGGGTTATTTATTCCATGCTAAGACCCAGTAGAAGAAATATCCCTTCTAAAGCATCTCCAGCATATGCTGATAAGTGCTTATTACCCACAAAACATCTCAAAACTCTGCTGTGCAAACCCACATATTAGAAAATATTCCCTTGAGCTCAACCAAATGTTTCACCATGAAATTCTACCCACCAGTCCTAATGCTGTTCTCTGGAAATACACAGAAGTCTAAGGACTTCTTCATATGATCTATCTGAATATTTGAAAACAACTCTTGACTACTCTGTGACTCTTCTCTCCCATTGGCTAAACTGCATTTCCATCATACTTCCTCATATAATATTCTGAATCATCTCATTGCTGAGAACCATGCTTGCAAGCTAACAAGCTAGCCAGTTTCATGGATGCTGGCTGAAGACCCAAGACTACCAGATCAGAAACCAAAGACTTTACCCTCATGGCACAGCAGGAAGCATGAACTTCTTGTTTGTATTATTACCCTTGTTCTCCAAGTCCCATAGGGAGCCCTGTGAACATGGGTCAAGGTAAATGCTACATGCACAAGGAGTTGAGGCATTAGCTAAGGAAGCCTGAGCTTAGGAAACTCCCAATCTTATCAAAGGGATCTGCTGGAAAGTTTGCCCAACATTTTCCCTGGAAGAAGATAATATCTTTATTTTCCTACTCAGGAAACACATATGCCCTCTGTCCCAGAGTGATGTCACATACCTATTTTCCAAAGCTGTCTGCTATAGCTGTAAACCCTTGAAAAGATTTAAAAAGAAAGCAGTCTTTGCCTCTTGTTCAAAAAATGGGATGAACCTAAGACACCTACTGAGACTTATGTTCCAACAAGCATCCTCCCAATTTCCTTGAACTCCTTCCCTCACACTGAAGTTGGACAATGCACTCTATACCTGTGGCAGCCAGAACTGAAGGCAACTTCACATACGTGGCTTGAGCAGTACAGACTACAGTGGGACTCCATGACTTCTGCAAGGTCTTTCATTAGAGATACAAAACTTTGGGTCTGTGGACTCAGTTTCTTCACCAAGGGCAGATGATCCAGGGGGGAAAGCACCATGTCAGGAATTCTACAACCTCAGCATCCCTGTGCTATCTTGGCTGGAGGGGGCTCAGGAGGAGGCGAGAGGGCAAAGACCCAGCCCCACCCTTTAGCTACACAGAGCCTTTAGTCAGCCGCACCTCCAGGGCCTCTTCACCCAAACTGTTACCAGTTGATCAGCCTCTTCTCCTTCCACCATCAACTTGCACCATTCATTATATGAATCTTAAAAAAAAAAAATTCATTTTGCTTTGTTTTGCTTTTACCCCTGCTGAGTTCGTCTTATCAGGCACAACCTGTTCTTCCAGTTCTTTGCAACCTGTTTGGTGTCTGGGTTTATTATGCACCAAAATCCCTACTCTCCAAAGACTTGAGCAACACTGCTCTATAGTTGCCTTTTTATTGTTAGTTATTAATAATATCATGAAAGAACCTTGTCTTGACCACAAGGAACTGAAGGTTATAAGTCAAGTGATGCATACCTATACACCAAGGCATGTATATGCACGTTGCACTTGGGAATGAGCCCACTCCTCCCACACAAAGCAGAGGCCCATGGTACGTGCTCTTCCTGACACCACCCACACATACATCTCAGTACAGCATCAAAATGGGTTCAAGGAACACGGCAGGCAAGAAGTAGTCTGCTACGTGGTAGGAGGTGAGAACACTTGCTGAGGCCAGGAAAAGAGGGCATAAGCACCCGGTGGGGCAGGGGCAGACGCGGCTTCTCAAGGCATGGCTGGACTACCCCGGCCCAGACGCTACTCTCATGAAGCCTCAAAGACACAAAGTTCTCAGAAGGGAGAGCAGGCCAATTAGTTGAGCTCCTATTACAGGCCAACACTTTCACATGAAGTTGCTCTTATGGTCACAAAACACCGTGGCACAGGTCTTACCTATCTTCACTTTGTATGAAAGAAAATTAAGGTCCAGGTAAGTTAGGCAATGCGTCTACATCAAAAGGTTAGGAAGCATTCAAACCAGAACCTGATCCCAGGGTGATCTGATCTAGGCTCCAACTGCCTTCAGGATGTTGCTCTGACCCCAGAAACCATATTAACAAACCCCCAGTGGGCAGCAATCCAGACCCCAGTCTTCTCTCCCCTGCCATGGCCTGCGGCATGTGTCCCAAGAAAAGCCCACCAATTGCAGAGTGGCACCCATATGAGTCCTCCACCCTCACCTGGACCACAGGGCAAAGCTACCACCTGTCCCCACAGCAACAGTGTCAAGCTCCCATCCTCCTCCCCAGCGGAGCCCTGCCGTACCCTGTCCCTTTTTCTCCTAGATGAGGAACCTGACTTCTAATTTGCTGGGTTCACTTTTCACCAGCAAATTACCAAATGACAGAATGGTATCAGAGTTCAAGGGTCACTCAGTGGAGCTAGACCATCTAAATATTGGCCCCTTTACTTTCCAACTGCGTGATTCTAAGCAAGTTATTTAGCTTTTGTGAGCCTCAGCTTCCTTACCTGTGAAATGACAGTAGCATCTGTGTTTACCTACTGGCAGTCCTGGGCGGCTGGATGAATCAGTGAATGGAAAGCCCTTAGAACAGTGCCTGGCACGGTGAGCACAGGATACCTGCTGGTTCTTACATGTGCTGGCTCTGTGACCCACAATGACAGGAAAGACACAGCCCCTGCCTGAACCCCAACACTGAGTGAAGTGAATGCTAAGCACATGACTAATCATAACTAATTCGAGTTGAGATGAGTGCTCTGAAGGAAAAGCACAAAGTGCCATGAGAACATTTACCAGGATGAGTAGGAATCAGCTAGATCAGGGTAGGCAAACCACGGCTGGGCTAGTTTCAGTAAATGAAGTTTCTTGGCACACAGTCCCACTTTTCCACATACAGATGGTCTGTGGCTGCTTTTGCTCTATATCCCGGGAGTCTCAGGAGAGACACTGTGGCTACAATGCCCAAAATACTTACTCTTTGGCCCTTTAAGAAAGGGTTTGCTGACCCTTTGGTCAATGAAGAGGAAAAGGGAGACAATCCATACAGAGGAAGGCTGCACTGGGAAAATGTGGGTTCCCTAGGCATGAACTCCCTCACCTTCCTGAACCCAAGAGCGCTTATTTATAAATGCCCCGGCATGTACACCCAGCTCCGCCTGCTTCCCTCTGGCCTCTGGGAAGAAGGCAAGTGGCAAGCTTTACCCGCATTCAGAACTGCAGCCTCCTCTCTGCTCACATCTACCCTCCTGGAAGAATCCCCCTCCCTGTCTCTCTCCAGCATCTTCTGTCTCTCACTCTACTATAACCCTGTCCTCACCCTTCCAGCCCCCACCAAGCCAGAAGCCCCGGTCGTCCTCAACAGCGTCTCCTTCACCTTCACAGGCTCTGCTGGTTCTTTCCACCGTGCCCCTCCCACTGCCCGCCTGCCCACTGTCACTGCCTATTTCAGACTCTCCTCGGCCCTTACCAGAACCTTCTCCCACCCCCGCCTCCCCACACAACCACTCATGCTTCCAGCATTGCCCCTCTGCCTGCAGGGTTATTGCTCTAAAATGCAAACCTGACCATGGCCTAAAACCTGTGAGAGCCTCCCAATCGTTTATGGGAAAGAGTCCAAACTTTTAAACAAAGCTCTACATAATCTATCCCACCACTCCTGCAACTTGATCCTGCGCAAATAGGACCACTATCATATTGTAACAATCATTTATCTTTCTTCTTGACCTTTGTTCTGTACCCCCCTCACCTCACGAAGCTTCTGGGAGGATACTATCAACCAGATGCTCCCTCTCCCAGCTTCCCTCGCAGTGAGGGTGCAGAATGCCTGAAGTGACCTCAGTTCCCCCAGGTAAGCCCAAGTCAGATTCTGAGTCTGAGGCTGGCGACATGAAAAGGGTGCAAGCACAGGATTCACTCCGGGGAGGGTGGGGACGCCGACACCCAGGGGCTCACGGCGGTGCCCCCTGCCCAGCACTGTGGTGTCAGGAACAAAAGCCACCGCGACTGTGTCCAGCAAAAGGGTCCGAGGTGTCCTCTCGCTGTGACCAGCTCTGATGCGCAGCTTTGAGCGCCGGTTCTCAGGCTCCAGTGTCACGCCTCCTCTTCGCACACTCCTGGAAATGCTGTGAGCTTCCTGTTCTGTAATAAATTCATTTTTCTGTTTAATCTGACAGAGTTCATTTCTGTTGTCTAAAACTAAGAACTCTACCTGATAGACCTGCAAAGTCTCTTCTCACACCTCATTCCCACACAACAGGGAAAACCAGCCTGTCTCTGTTTAGTGCCTGCACTGTGCCCTAACACACACACACAAGAACTACAAGACGTGTATGATATCCATATTCACGTCTGCCTCCCTCTTTGCATGAACTCATTCATTCATTCATCAAACATCATTATGTTTCTAGTGGAGAACAAGACAGGAAACATTTCTGTCTTCACTGAGCTTATATAAGGCAGAAGCTACACTGACTTGTATTTATCCTCAAGTGCCCACCGAAGTGCTGGACACAGAGAATGTTCTCAATCCATGTTTGACCTTTGTGTTCCCAGCCATTCCTCTGTCTCTCTTCAGTTCAGCCTGCTGGCTAAGATCTCACGGTGTCCATGACCTTCACCCTGAGCACTGCTTCACCACCAGCACCTTGGCTATGGAAGTGGGGGTACCTTCTAGGATGAGCCCTGATCTTGTTTGCTTTTTACTAAATCTTGAAAATAAGAATGACTATCATACTCCTTTTGAGGAACATGAAACTGAAAGATGGGTGATTGCATATTCTAGGCATTTGAGTTATAGGTGACCAAGGGTTTTGACTGACTTCTTTGTGTCCCCTTTAGCCTAACCCATTCTAGGACTGGGAACATAGCAGGTGTTCAATAAATGTAGGTTGAACTCAACACAGTTGTTAAATATATGTTCACATATATCCTCACAAACAGAGCTTGTGAAGTGAGTCACAGGGTCTAATTTTTGCAGAAAAATTCAGAAGAGCTTCTGATTAGTGAGTTGGTTCTATTTCCCAAGAAATCATCTTAACCTTTAAACACAGAAGGTCAGCGTCTCCTCTCTCTGCTCATGCATAATTCCCCTGCCCTCTGCTGCTCAGTGCCTGGTGGGCACCCACCAGAGGGGGAGATGGCATCAGCGGGAGGAAGTGCACAGGCGCACAGAGGCCCAGGCTGCCTCCGTGGGTTGACTCAGCCCTCAGGATATGTTGTCTCATTTGTTACATTATTAATAAAATTGCAAGAAGTTTGGGAGAAAACTTTTCTCCCCCCCGCTAGAAAAATGAGCATTTATGCCACACATCTGTGCAAGCTTAGGAAGATGAACATCAATCAAACAGAAAATGTTCCCTTTGAATCTGACTCTGAAGCCAGTGCCAACAAAGCACTTTGAAACAGTGATGGTAGGAATGCTTGGATTGGATAAATCATGGTCCTCTAGGCACTGCGGGGGCCCCAGGTTGGGCAGGGGGGAAGTCCGGCCAGTCCCAGCATCTGGAGCATTATCACAGAGAGTGGGTGGCAGGCTGGAAGTGGTCAGTGACAGGGTATCCTGCAACAGGCAATGGCTCACAGGACCAAAGAGATGCAGATTCACTCAAATGATGGCCAAGGTCAGACAGGCTGGCTTGATAATTTCCTGAAGGGTGTGGACTGGCCTGCAGGGCCATCTGCAGCTAGAGGAGGTCAGGTGAACCTAGGAAGGGGGGGGCATCCAAGCACATCACTCTAATTAGTGGGACTAATTCATCACAGAACCAGCATATCAGCAGCTTTTTAGCAGCTGTGTCAAACAGCTAATGGGCCACATGTCACCTCCTCACATAAGTCTCCCCTGATCCCCTCTTTTAAATAGCACCCTGTCATTCCGACCCCATTTCCCTGCTTGCTCCTCCCCCTTGGCACCCATTGCCAGATACCTTCAGATGCTTACTTCTTTGTCTTGCACACTGTGTATGGTGTTGCAATGCTAGAATGCAAGCTGTATAAAGATGGTGCCACTTTCTTCACTGCTGGGTCCCAAGCTCCTGGATCAGTTCCTGACACCCAGTTAATATTTACGAAACTACAAATAAGTATATCCAGAACTAAAAATCCTAAGTCTTTTCACTTGAACTGCTCATAGGCCAGGCTTATCCCGTCTGTATTTGTGCAGTTGTGAGTTTTTTAACTAAAATGCAGCATTTTAACTTTTGGGTTTTGATCTATTTATCCAGCCTTTCGAATGTATTAAGTCTTGATTCCAAGACAATCGTGGGTCCTCTCAAACTCATTTCAATTTCCCCAAAACCCAAGCAGCATGCCGTCATCCCTCCATCCATGTCAAAGATAAAATATCGAACATTCAGAGTCTCCGGGCCTGCCAGTAGATATGTCCCCTCAAGCCTAGATTGTTTCAATCATTTGAGCCAGGAATCATTGAGACAGAGGTTCTCAGCCCTCGAAAGGACTTTGAGATCAAGTGGCCAGTCTCTTCAATTTTACGGACGGGATTACAGTGGTGAAGCAAGTGACAATGCGATGGCCTCTCTTTGACATCATACAAAGTGTACTGGTAAGTTCACAAAGCCTCAGCTACTCTCTGTTAACTAGGAGCTTCCATAGCAACAAGCTCCCAGGGTGGCCTGGGCCAGCACCTGAACGCTCCGTCCTCCATGCCAGGCAGGCACGGTCCGTCCACCAACTTACCTAGTCTTTATCTCCTCCCATCCTGAGTGAGGTCCATACACAGCAGATGGGAAGCCAGCCCAGGACCCTGGACTTCTCCTTTCCTCATGCTGTCTGTCCTTCCTTTTCCCTCTTTCTGAGGCTGCAATGCTCTCCAGTTCTCCTTATGTTCTGCCCCAACAAGATGTACGAACTTATTTAGATAGAGTGCAAATGCCAACAAATACACTGAGGAGCTAGTGCCAAAAGACACTCAAACACAACACAGAGGTTTCTTGGCACTTCTGAAAGCATAAAATCCTTTGGCTCAGTGAGTAGTATAGAATTTACAGAAAATATGTCCTGAAACATCACAGTATGCATCTGTTGAGTAAATGAATGACTTTGGCATCTGAAACAAAGCAAACACACCTAATAATGGAATCTGTTGGTACTCTTAGACTGACCTTGGTCTAAGTGAGGACATCAGGGAAATTCCATGGTGCTTCCCCAGTTCCCTGGGAAAGGCTGGGGAAAGGCGAGTCCAGTGTCGGTGCGATTCAACCTCCAGAGGTCACCGTGGGACGCAAGGAAGCTGGCAGGCAGCTGGGGAACATCCTTCCTTAGCCTTCTTCCCCTGCCCTATCCTGCTTCCCTTGTGCCTCTGCTCCTAAGAACAGCCCCTCAATAAACCACTTTCTTAAGAATCTCAGTCTCAGACTCTGCTTCTAGGGAACCTAAACTTCCATAGCAACAAGCTCCCACGTGGCCTTGGACCAGCACCTGAACTCTCACGTAGGAACTTCTACAACTTACAGCTAGTGTTCTGTACTGAACCTGTCCCCTCACTACCATTTTAAATTCCTCTCACCCTTCTGCCCATTTTCTGATCCCCAGAACTAAACATCAATAAACCTCCACTTCTGCAGAGAGCTCAGGTCCACAGCCATGATGTTAACGGCAGCCATGACTACTCACTAATCATAATGCAAAGACATTCAGACATAAATTGTCTAGAGCCAGAGTTTTAGATACAAGGTAAGCAGCTTAGCTTACCAAGGCTTACCAAGCAAAGCCAAGAAAGACACAAGAGCTTCAAAGCAGCCAAAAGGTGTCTTCAGTTATAGGAATAGAACCGGCTGTTGCAGTCATTAATTATTTATGGCACAGATTTGGGGAGGAGGAAGGGGCAGGTGGTGAGAGAAGCAATACAAAAATGGAGACAGAAAGATTCACACAGGCTTGTCTTAAAATTCACAGGGTGTTTAATGCAATTCCTATCAAAATACCAATAGCATTCTTCAATAAGCTAGAGCTAATAGTTCTAAAACTCATATGGAACCACAAAAGACCCCGAATAGCCAAAGCAATCCTGAGAAGGAAGAATAAAGCAGGGTGAATTATGCTCCCTGACTTCAAGCTCTACTACAAAGCCACAGTAATCAAGGCAATTTGGTAATGGCACAAGAACAAATCCATAGACCAGTGGAACAGACTAGAGAGCCCAGATATAAACCCAAGCATATATGGTCAATTAATATATGATAAAGGAGCCATGGATGCACAATGGGGAAATGACAGCCTCTTCAACAGCTGGTGTTGGCAAAACTGGAAAGCTATATGCAAGAGAATGAAACTGGATTATTGTCTAACCCCATACACAAAAGTAAACTCGAAATGGATCAAAGACCTGAATGTAAGTCATAAAACCATAAAACTCTTAGAAGAAAATATAGGCAAAAATCTGTTGAATATAAACATTATTAACTTTTTCCTGAATGCATCTCCTCGGGCAAGGGAAACAAAATAAAAAATGAACAAATGGGACTACAACATGCTAAAAAGCTTCTCTATAGCAAAGGACATTATCAGCAGAACAAAAAGGCATCCTACAGTATGGGAGAATATATTTGTAAATGACATATCTGACAAGGGATTAACATCCAAAATATATAAAGAACTCATACACCTCAACACCCAAAAAGCAAATAACCCTATTAAAAAATGGGCAGAGGATATGAACAGACAATTCTCCAAAGAATAAATTCAGATGGCCAACAAGCACATGAAAAGATGCTCCACATTGCTAATTATCAGGGAAATGCAAATTAAAACCACAGTGAGATATCACCTCACACCAGTTAGGATGGCCAACATAGAAAAGAATAGGAACAACAAATGCTGGTGAGGATGTGGAGGAAGGGGATCCCTCCTACACTGCTGGTGGGAATGTAAATTAGTTCAACCATTGTGGAAAGCAATATGGAGGTTCCTCAAAAAATTAAAAATAGAAATACCATTTGACCCAGGAATTCCACTCCTAGGAATTTACCCTAAGAATGCAGGAGTCCAGTCTCAGAAAGACATATGCACCCCTATGTTTATCGCAGCACTATTTACAATAGCCAAGAAATGGAAGCAACCTAAGTGTCCCTCAGTAGATGAATGGATAAAGATGTGGTACATATACACAATAGAGTATTATTCAGCCATAAGAGGAAAACAAATCCTACCATTTGCAGCAATATGGATGGAGCTAGAGGGTATTCTGCTCAGTGAAATAAGCCAGGCAGAGAAAGACAAGTACCAAATGATTTCACTCATCTGTGGAGCATAAGAACAAAGAAAAAACTGAAGGAGCAAAACAGCAGCAGACTCACAGAACCCAAGAATGGACCAACAGTTACCAAAGGGAAAGGGACTGGGTGGAAGGGGGTGGTGGGAAGGGAGGGAGAAGGGGAATAAGGGGCATTACGATTGGCACACGTAATGTAGCAAGGGACAGGCATGCGGAAGGCAGTATAGCACAGAGAAGACAAGTAGTGACTCTATAGCATCTTTCTATGCTGATGAACAGTGACTGTAATGGGGTATGTGGTGGGGACTTGATAATGGGGGGAATCTAGTAACCACAATGTTGCTCATGTAATTGTATATTAGTGATACAAAAAAAAATTCACAGGGTGGTCTCCTCTCTACTCTTCCCCAGAGGACAGCAGTGACTCAGGCTGCCCCCTCCCCCACCTCCTCCCCTGTCTCCTCTGGGAGCCCCAGAAGGAGCAGGTGCTCTCAAGTCAAAAGCTCTGACCCTCTTAGTTCACACTTTTAGACTCAGAAGTACTTCAAATAACAGGCCCACCCTGGCCTCCCAGGTCTGGAATTATCCCTGTGCCACATGTAGAGGTCCCTCAGTGCTGCCACAGTCTCCTGGCCAGCTCGCCCCTTCCTTCTCAGGGGCTCCTCAAGCGTCCCCACCACGTCCTTCTCCATTCTCGGGTAAGCTTGCTTCCAACTTCACAGACAACACAGAAGGCAGCAAATGTGACCCTCTCCCTTACACACACGCAAGCACACACACACGCACACACACACGCACATACACACATGCACACACACCCACCGGCATCTCTACCCACCCTTTCCTCCTCCTCACACACACCCGTTCACTGTTCCGCTTCTGTCCCGTATCTTCAATCCCCTAGAACTGCAGGCTCCTTCCTGTGAGCATCTTACTGTGCTGGCGTTTTGCTTCTTAAACAACAAAATGGGAAGAGTCATGAGCAACAGATTATCTCCCCTGCTCCCAACAGTGAGAACAGAAGGCATCAGATGGGTGCCCTCACCTTGTTCCCCGCATTGCTAGACCTGAGCTGGGCGTCTCCAAGGTAAGCCAGGACCCCCAACAAAGGGCTTCCCCCTGCTCCACCTCCTAAGGCACGTCCCTTTTCCCTTGATGAAACCCTCTCTAGAATATTTAACTTTCTCCCCAGCCAGCCCTACCATCTCTCCATCTTTAAGTTCCCTGGCTGTCACCGTCTGCACCTGAGACCTGCACCTCCAGCCCAGCTCTCCGCCTGAGCGCCACACGGGTGTAACAACTTCCTAACACACAAGAGCCTTGAACAAAACTTACCTGAAACTAAAATTCTCACAGCTGCTCTCCTCACGGCTCTTTGATGTCTCATTTTAATAAATGAGCATTTCAGCTAGCTAGTTGCCCAAACCAGAGAGACCTGGATATGGCCCTTGACCCTAGACCTTTGGCCTCCTCCTCCCTTACCCAGTAATCCACCATGTCCTATCTTTAAGTCTCCGAAGTGACCCTCAAATCCATCTCTTTCTCTCTATTTCTTAATCGTGGCCCCCATCATCCCACCTTCTAATTCTGGAAGAGCCTCTGTCCCAACCTGCCCCCCTCCACCACTCCCACCGCAGCTAGATTGCTCCAAAATGCAAACTGGAGCTGACCACCCAGTCCTTAAGCCCTTTCCTGAATATCTGCACGCCCCACCCCCCAACAGTCCTCCTCCCAGGAGAAACAGACTCAGAGAAGAGAAATTGAGCAGAATACAGCAAATCCAGGGGCAGGGAAATTATTGATTTGTGCATTTGTCCGTTCATTAAATTATACCTTCAGAACTTGTTGTTAGTCCTTTTGGGAATCTCCCAGCCCAAGCGCTTAGTTTCCTTGTTTATTTCCTTCATAGCATTTACCTCCATTTGTTATTGTTTTCTTTGATTTACTGTTTTTACATTTTTTTTAAAAACCTTATCTCCTCTTTAAGAAGGTAAGTTCCTTCAAGAAAAGGTCTACTCTCTGATGGATGTGGTACCCACAGTCCCTTGAACAAGGCAGGGCATACAGTGGTCATTCCATAAATATTTATGGAATAAATGAAGGCATGAGTGAATGACCAAATTGGTACATGGTGGTTTCTGTCCACAGTCGATTCTACCAACACTAGTTTGAGAACAAGTTTGCCACCATCTATCACCATCTATCATCAAGATTGTCCCCATGGAATGGGGTGTGGCACCAGCGACACAGACACACAAGTGTAGTTTCTACCCTCAAGTTTCCCTAGGGAGGGAGAAGTCCAGGTGCGAAGGGCTAACTGCTAGCAGTGCGTGACCAGGACTGTCCAGGCCCAGGGACGGCCTCGCCCGGGATGTGCCCAGCAGAGCTGCCAGCCTGAGGGTGGGAAGTGCTCGGGCCTGAGGGAGCTCGGCCCTGGGGCGTGTTCCCACCTCGCTATATGTTTACCCAGGCTGCAGACACCCATTCCACATGCTCAGCCCCCAGCAGGAGGAAGGATGGGCCTTCCCTCTGGTCGAATGAGGTTATATCTTGAGGCAGCATGCGATTTATATGGTGAGAAGGAAAAAAGAACAGGAATGGGTTAAAGAGAAAAAGAGGAGAGAGAAAAGGCAGCCCTCCCTCGCTCATCCCTCCTCTGTGACCGTGGCCCCAGGCACCAAGTTCACTAGGCCGATGCAATGTCCTTCTCACCAGCTTCCCCGCCCCACCCCCTGTTTCCCCTCCACAGCCCAAGCTCCAGCCAGGATCTGAGTCATCTTTCAAAAACGTAAATTAGATTGTGCAGATGTGTCACTCTGCTGCTTTAAACCCTCCTTGCCTTCGCTCACCATGAAAATAAAATCCAAATTCCATATTCAGTCTAAAAAAGCCCTATGTGACTTGGTATCTGCCTCTGTAGACTTGATCCAGCCACGCTGACTTGCTTTTTGTACCTGGAAATACCAAGCTTAGTAAGCCCCGGGCCCTTGCCCTCGCTGTTCCCTCTTTCTGGCTGGCTCCGGCCCCTGATCTTCACCAGGCTGGGTGATTCTTGTCATTCGGCTTAAATGTCACCTCAGCAAAGGCGGTATTTGTTTATCCCTTCTAGAATAACCGCAGTGCCCGCTCTCCGTCACACTCCTGGGTTTTAGTCGTGTGCAGAAAACTGCACAACCCTTCCCACTACCTGTGTCTCTCATGTTCAATTTTTCCTCTATGCCCCCATTATTATTTTTCAATTGCTACATAACAAATTGCCACAAACTTAGCTTGCACCACCACCTACCGATGCGCTCACTGTTCTGTGGGTCAGAGGTGACGGAGGCCTCCGCTCAGGGTCTCACGAGAGCTGGTGGCTGGGGTGCATCCTCATCTGGAGCTTGGGGTTCTCCTCCAGGCCCAGGAGGCTGTGGCAGGATTCAGGTCCCGCAGCTGTAGGACGAGGGTGTCCAGCCTCGCCGCCTGTCACCAGGGGCTACCCCTAAGTCCTAGAGGCAGTCCACATTCTTTGCCACACGACTCCTCCGACTCCAAAACCAGAATCCGAGGCTCTTCCTCACATCAAGGACCCTCACACTTCAAATCTCTCCCACCAGGAAAATCTCAGTTCCTTTGAAGGGATCACCTAACTACGTCAGGTGTATTAGGATAATCACTTTTAAAGTCAACCATGCCTGATCACATAGCCTGATCTCAGGAGTGACTGTCCCATCATATTCACAACCACACCCAAGGGGAGAGGGTTCCACAGGGCATGTACCCCAGGACAAAGGAACCTTAGTGGTCATCTTAGAATCCTGCCTACCATACCCCACTAGAGTAGAACTCTGTCTGCCTTGTTATCTCTGTATCCCAAAGCCTAGGACAGTGTCTCCAAATAAAGAAAGTACCTGCAGAAAATGAGACACTCACACAGCGCAATGAGGGACACCAACAAGGTGGCTCAGCAGTTAGAGGTGACCAGGCCCCAGGAGCCCATGCCCTGTCCATCCAGCCCAGAGACTCAGGGAATCAGAATCCCACAGACCCGCATCTCACCAGGGCCCACCAGTGTGCCACAGCACACTAGTAAAAGCCTCTGCCCTGGAATAGTTCCAGCACACAGAAGATGCTCATTAAATATGTTTTCATTTATGAATAAAACGACAGGAAGAAGGCAATGTCTTTTGAAAACAAGAGATGGAAGGAACTGGAAACAGTGGGCTGGGGGGCGAGCAAAACAGAAACCATGAACCAGTCAAGCACCTACTCTTAGGCGATGCTTACAGGGGCATCAAGACCTATCCAACACCTACCTCCCAAGAACCAGCTCATGTCCAACCCTATCTCTTCCAAGAAGTCTCCTCTGACTCCTGGCCTAGGTTCCCAGCACTGAATGCCTACCTGACTTCTCCGGCTGGCACTCTGCAGAAGCTGCCTTCTGATATCTCTGTGTTGTGAAGAGCAGGCCACATCCTACTTGCTGGTTGTAATTTGCCATGCCTGTGTCTCAAGTCCCTGTCTCATCTTTACTCTGCTTGAGGACTGTGTCTGCCCCGCCCATCTGTCACGCACCGTAGCTGGGCAGACCCCTCGGGACTGCTTGGTGGTCTGTAATTGAGATTTGCTGCAAGAAGGAAGTTGGAGTTGGCCTGTGGGTGGGTAGTCCTGAGGCCAAGTACTGGGCTGGGTGATAGGTAGAGGCCAGAAGGTGAGAGAAGGCATGAGAAGGACAGGAAGGGAAGCAACCAATCCAGGAGAGCAGGTCATCACCGCAGTACAGCGGGGAGCCACATCCAACCAACTGGCCGGCTCTACTACCTGACTTTGTCAAAACCTGCCAAACTAGCCACAAGCACTCAGAATTGTCTCCATTCTCCCTTCTTTGTGTTTCCAGGGGTGGCAGTGGTCAGTGTTGGTACTGATAAAACGATACGGTGACATTGGTGGTGGGAGTGATATATTTTGCCCTTAATATCCAAGAGGGTAAAGAGAAACAATCAAACAGTCTGGTATGCTAGTAGGTTGAAGGATGACCATACACCTATGACTGAGACTGTCACGGACCCCCAAGCCCCACTAGGTGGGTGAACGGGAAAGTATGTTTGTGCCATGGGTTCAAGGAGGCCTCTCACTAGCCCTGAGATAGGTCAGAAATTCACGAGACTTCTGAGGCTGGGACTGGGCTCCCCACCAGGAAGACTGGCACTCAGAGAGAGCTTAGAGGGCAACCTGCAAGGTGATGGGCAGGCCGGGCGGGCAGCAGGGCCTGGGAGAAAAAGAAGCTGGGATTATTCTTCAGGGGAAGACAGGCAGCAGGATTTAATATGATCTTCAGGTATCAGAGGAGTTCTTAGGCAGTTCAGCCAAAGTCTTGGCAGTGGCTATGGAGGGCAGAATAAGGAAAGGAACTTAATCCCCAGCATAAGGGATTTAGGATAGCTAAGGGGGAGAATTTCCTGATGGTGAAGGTTGTTCTAAGTCGCAATGAATGGTCTAGAGAGAGACTCAGGTCTGCTCTGGAAGCTTTTACAAGTAGAAGAGATTATCCTCTGGCAGGGCAGTTTATCTCTAATCCTGCCTGAAGGCAGGGGAATGGACACAATGACCTCAAGGTCTCCTTCAGACTTGGAAAGCGAGCCTTCCCATCAGCGGGCCAGCCAACACTGCTGAGCAGGTGGTGAACATTAAGGCCCAAAGTGTTCCCAGAACTAAGAAGGAGCCAATCCATGTGAGATCTTTCCTTTTTCTATTTTTTAGCCACAGCTGCCTCACAGCAATGGCCAAGGTCCTCTATAATCTCAGGTCTGATCAAGGGCAATTTAGACAAGAAAGCTAAGGGCAGCCACAGGCCACACAGAGATAGATTACTCTCCACTCTGCAAAGCACCCAAGACAACAGAGCCGTGGCTGTGGTCGTCTCATGCAGGGCTCTGCATTTAACCAGCCACAGAAGAAACCTGTTGACCCACCCAGGTAGTAGGGAACCTGAGGGCATTCCCAGTCTGCTGCTGCTACCAGGATGGCCAAAGGGTCCCCCAAGTACTACAGCTGCACTTCCTGTGAGTCCACTGGCACACCTGGGAATACTGCACCCAGCTATTCATTAGGGTGCCAGCAAACAGAAACACATGCTTTCATGCATGACATGAGGAGACAGACCTGCGATGAGAGCCATAGTACAGACAGAGCATTAACACGTATGAGAAACTGGCTGGGGTGTCCTCAGAAGGCTTCCAGAGCTCAAAGAAAAGTGGTTTTGCCAAGTGCTTCCAGGTATGTGAACAACTCTAAGGGCTACAGTTGATTCAATGCCTTCTGTAAATGAGCCAAAGGAGGGATGACCTTTGGCTTTCTGGAACCTACTGGTCTAGTTCTGGAATCTGGGGCTCTGGCTCTGTGCAGGTGTGGGTAAAATTGCAGTTATTTCCAGAATCTCTGGTCTGGCCTTCTGCATCTCCATATCAACAGGTGTTTCCAAGGGGCAGAGAGAAGTAGTCCATCTCCGTATCAATAGATGATTACAAGGGTGGGGGAGTGAGGGTATATCTGGACCTGGAGAGGCTTGTTGGGGCCCTTTTGCAGCTGGGTGCTGAGAGACCACCCACACCGGGTGAGCAGAAGTGGACAACTGCTTGCAGGCAATAAATGGGTTCCTCCCACTTTATTTCTCCCTTTGACTGATTTCAATTTTAAAGGTAATTTGCCCCAGGCTGGGAGAAAAACTCCCCCCTTCCCTGGAGTTACAGCAGGATAAAGTTTTTTATCAACCAGATACCCTTGGAAGTGAGTACATCTTTTATTTTCAAGTCTACTCCCCAGTGAAGAAACAACTACTTGACCCCTAACCCTACCCCTTCTCAGAACCTGATTCTTCATCCCTATTTTTCTCCTTAAAACTCAGCTGACATCTTCCAGGGCCATTTCTTTCTCCTCCACATCTGTTTCAACTCTTTTGCACGACTTGTACCATCCAAATTGCTGCTCCCCACCATTCTAGCACTTGGTAAGTCTATAACTCTATGTCCTCCCCCACAAACAGGGCCTCGGGGCCAGCGGCCTCCCTTCAAGGACACCTTCCCTTCAGGAGGTATGAACACTTCTGGACACGTCCACCTAGACTGTACCGCCCTTAGTTAGCATATATACAGGACTGGAGCAAATGACCGTGGATCTGTAGGAGAACGAAGCATGGAAATGTATTGTTCTGCCAACTGCGTAGGCCAGGAATAAGCAGAAACTTGTTGCAAAAACATATTACACATGTAATCAGCTGCATCCCCGTGCCCAAATAAAGCTATTTTCATTCCATAAAGCAGAAGAGCAAGTCAAGTCATTAGGGGAAATAGAAATGGGAAACTTAAATGTCTAATTGGAAGCTCTATTGCACTTGCAAAGTACCTTTGGTTTTTCTAAAATTTCAGGAGAAACACATTGAGCTTGTAATTGCAGATAGATCGATGCCACATTCCTTCCTGCATTAGCACAGAAGGAGAGTCCCTTCCTGTGGGCTCATCCCAGCCCCAGTTACGCTGCATAAACAGCAGTGAGGGCCCAGAAGGAAAGCTGGCTCAGAACAGCAGGAGAGCTGAAAGGAGAGCAAAAGCCCTCTTCTTTCTCATGGAAAGCACAAGCCCACAGCCACAGCCTCCTCATAGTAAGACTGTCTTAACGGTTTTAATGTGTTTGGTTTGTTTAGCTATCTCTTTGAACTACAGTGACTTCATCTGTAAAATCCGAGGGTGACACATGATGAGTGGTTTTAGCCCAGGATTCCACAGAATGCCTTGGGAGCTGCTGAAGGGAGGGACCCACAGGGGAGAGGGACAGACAAGGACCAAGTTGTCAAGATTCTAGTTCGCTATGCCTTGCCCACTTTAGTGAGCCTGCCTCTTTTGTATCTGTTCAGTATTTTGGGATTCCACATAAGCTATTATTGGGCATGGCTGCAGGCAAGGTTTCTGTTGCTTAAATACACACACACACACACACACACACACACACACACACACACACACACACACAATCCACTGATTTTAATAGCCTCCACCAGGATTGAGAACTTTGGATCTAGCCTCCTAATCTCATTGTAGAGATGAAAGAAGCCCTCATCTAACAGCTTGGTAGCTTGGCTACAGAACTCAGTTCCTTGTGCCTTCTTTGGAATATGTATTCCAGGAGCTCAGAGTGTAAGAAATCAAAGGCTGTGCTCCCTGGGGAAGTCAGGCTTGACCTGTTGGTGGGTCCTGCGCATGGCATTGTTTGGAGATACCACGAGAACAATTCCTGCCTCACACACCTTTTCACAGAAAACTCATCTGAATTTATGTTTTCCTAATGCACCTCAGCATGTTTCTTATGAGTTGGAGAAATGAGATGCTCATTTGGGTCATGAGGTCCTCTTATAGATAAGGTCTTTTTATCTGGAAGTATCTGTCTAAGGAAGGCTGAGAGACATTTATCAATACAGGACCGTCCGACGGCCAGGAGCACCGGCATCAGCAGAAAGCGTGGGAGGAACAGTCCCAGAACCAACATCATGGACTTTCTGAAAATTCCCAAACAGCCTCAAAGTCAAGGCATGGAACCCTAACAGTTGATTGTCAGGTACTGTGAGTGCACATGCGAGGGGTTTCCACGCACCCTCCAGAAGCCAGCCCTGTACACAATGGCTCAGCAGGTGACTTTGTCTCTGACCCCTAGGAACCGGCTCACCCTGCACTCTGATGGGCATTTCCCCACTCCATGAAATGCCTGTGGCCACCTTCATCTTCAAGAGGAGGAGATGAGAAGGCAAACTTAGAGAACAATATTGACCCTGCTCTCCAGGAATGGCCTCCAGGGCTCAGGCCTTTAGCTCAGGAGGGCAAACATTCCCACTAGAGTGATTATGAGCAGATCAGCCACACACACACACACACACACGACATGACATCCTATATGATTAGGTCCCTAACTGTATTGGAAAGGACACCAGAGGCACATAACAGAAGACCTAGACCAGTCCCTCCCCGGCCTTTTGGCAACACGCTGAGCTGGACGCCCACTTCTCTGTCCTGAAGCACTGGGGCTGGGAGCACCATGGGATACGAAACTACTGCTCTCCCAGCTCAACAGATGGCTGGGTGTGCAAGGGCAGCGGGCACTGGTCTGTAACTACCAAAAGTCTAGGTTCCTCCACAGATTTTAGCCCTGAATAGAGACAACATGTCCCTGGAAAAATGGATGCATATGGAGAGAGGAAGAGGAGCAAACGGCGGCAGCAGAGAGGGTGATGAATGGCCAGTCTCTGTGGCTGAACTAGTTATTACTGAGCCGTTTGCCACTCGGCCCCATGTATTTTTAAAGCATACAGTTAAGGAGCATTTATTAAAATGTTTTCAAGTTGTCCTTCTAAAGAAGAGACCCTGGCAGGCCACTCAGTATACTGCAAAGGTGGGTTAAATACTATTATCCCTGCTGCAAAGATAAGGAGACAACAGTATAATGGATTACCTTAATTTCCCAGAGACATGCAGTGAATTCATTACTGGGAGGAAAAAAAGGAAAAGAAAAAGACAATCAGATGCAAGAGTCCTGAAGCCTCGGCTGCTTCGGCAAGAGAGCCAACCAGTTAGAGGGAAGGAGAGATGAGCCCCAGACCTCTACGGGGGCTGTTCCAAACCGCAGTCCTTAGAAGCACAAACACCTTGGGGAACTCCGGATTAAAATGTGCCACGGAAACAAATTCACCGAACACAAAACCGTGAGGGCTCAACACTCTGCCTCGTGCTGCAGATGGGGAGAGGAGGAGAAAATAATCCAGATCCTAATTTAGTTCAGGGGCTTGTTTTCTTACACTGACAAATCCTTCTAAAAACGATTTCCTGATTACAGTCAAACGGCGGAGGCCAAAACTCTCCGAGATTGTTGTGCTGTCAGCATGTTAATGGTGTTCCTTAGCAACTCTCTCTCCCCTCTACTTTTAGGAAGAAACAACACCTCTGCCAGTAACACGAAGCTGGAGAAGCCTCAGCACCTCTGATGATTCATGGCTTGGGAAAGAGGCGCAGACGTGAGGCCAGCGGGAGGAGTGGAAGGCTGGCCAGTGGCAAGACAGAGGCAGCGAATGCAAAGGCAGGTGTCAGGCTATGTGGAGGAAACTGTGCAGGAGCAGAGAGAGGCCACCTCATCTCTGTCACTCTCTGGTACCTGCAGCTATCATCTACAATTTCATAACTTGAAATGCAAATCCCCATGTTCAAACAGAGCTAATGCCTTTTTCTCACCAGATTTAAAAGATGCAAAAGAAAAAAAAAATGGCTAACGAGAGGTCAGGTCAGTGAAGAATAAGGAAAAGGGTGTCCTGACCTGATTCTGCTTTTATCTTCAACTTTGGAATGATCAGAATCAGTTTGAACAGAAACCAAAATCAAGGTTTCATTCATCCTTCGGTCACGCGTCTCCTGCAGATTGACAGTGTGCCGGCACTTGTCCTTGGCCTCCAGATGAGTGATATCAATGATCCCTAAAGCTGGAGGGGACCATCAACAACAACAATCTCGTTTTCCAGAGGGGGAAACTGCGGCCTCGTGAGGTTGACCTCCCTGAGTTGTGAGGGATTTGCTGACAGATCTACAGCAGGAATCCAAGTGTTTCCACCATGACTACTAATTCTCAGACCAGATGCTTCAAAACTGGACGTGCGTCATCTTGGTTTGAAAAGGGGAGAAGTGAGATTCAATTTGCCAATATTCACATCGTTGGAGGACGTGATATTCATCTCAAGCCAAAACATATTGGTAAATTCCCTGATTTAGTCAGATGATGTCTCACTTTACATGATAAATGTTTCTAAAAAGTTGCGTGCAAATCAAATTTTTGTAAATTGAATTACTTTTTTAAAAGCACAAGACAGATTGCTTTGTAAAAGAACCCTGGGCTGAAAATGAGAAATATTTCTGCAATTTAAATAATAACTTCCTCCATAATTTATCTCTTCTGTAATTCATAATTTAATATTCCTTAGTTTTGTTTAGCATCACTTGTTTAAAACAAGAAATATCTATAGTTACATAGCTTGTGCCACCAAGAAGTTTGAAGTACATTAATAATAACTAATACTTTCCTTCTACATATCCTCAAGAACTAATAAGGAACTGGTATGCCCATTTAGCAGGTGGGAACAGTCAAAGGCATTGGAGTAAAGAGAGATCTAAGATCATGGAAAAAGTCAACAATGTGGACAGATATCCACACATTCTTAGTTATAAATCCCACATTTTATCTACTGGGTTAGAACACGGTAGCAGCTATTGTATTCGAGTTTTGTAGAGAAACAGAGCCAATAGGATACATAAAAATATGTAAGAGGAGATTTATTACAGGAATTGGCTCATGCAATTATGGAGGCTGAGATAAGCCATGATATGCCATCTGCAAGCTGGAGAACCAAAAAGCCAGTGGTATGACTCAACCTGAGTCTGATGGCATGAGAAAGGTGATGGGGAGGTCCAAGAGAGGTTAAAGAAGGCCTATGGATATAACTCGCAGAGTTCAAAGGCCAGAGAACCAGGGGCCCCAGTGCCTGAAGGCAAGACAAGATGGATGTCCCAGCTAAGAAAAGAGAGAAGACTGGCCCTTCTTCCACCTTCTTGTTCCATCTGGGCCCCCAGTGGACTGGATAATGACCATCCACACGGGTGAGGGAGGATCTTCTTCACTCAGTCTACTGATTCAAAGACTAATCTCTTCTGGAAACATCCTCACAGACACACCCAGAATAATGTTTTACCAGTTATCTGGGTATCCCTTAGTCCAGTCAAATTGAAAACTTGGCCATCACAGCTATTTTATCCAAGGGAGACATTCCCACATCACAGATGCATGGACTCCAAAGAATTGCACGAGCTATCTTAAAGGCCTTTGCTTCAGGAATCCAAGACAGCCTCATTTCCACCTCTCTGCTCAACCACTTGATCACCCAGAACACAGAGAGCAAAGGAAGAGATTCAACCAATCCACGCCATTGTGGCTTTATTGATTCTCCATCATAGATTCAACCCCCCAACTACAGGGAAGAATATATAGGCTCTGGCCCCAAAGACCCTTAAAGAGGCAAGGTTCACACACAAAACTATGTTGAAGACTCTTCGGAGGTTCCTCAAAAAATCAAAAATAAAAATAGCATATGACTGAGTAATTCCACGTTCAGGTATTTACCTGAAGAAAACAAAATCACTAATTCAAAAAGATATATGTTTATATATCTTTTTGTTTTTTGCAGCATTATTTACAATACCCAAGATATAGAAGCAACCTAAATGTTCCATTAATAGATGAGTGGATAAAAAAGATATGACACGTATATATAATGGAATATTACTCAGCCATAAAAAAGAATGAAATCTTGCCATTTGCAACAACATGGACAGATCTAGAGGGCATTATGCTAAATGAAATGAGTCAGACAAAGATAAATACCATATTATTTCACTATATTCAAAAGCTAAAAAATAAAACAAATGCACAAACAAACAAATCAGAAACAGACTCTTAAATACAGAGAACAAACTAGTGGTTCCCACAGAGGAGGCAGATGGGGAAATGGGAAAAATAAGTGAAGGGGATAAAGGAGAACAAACTTTCAAATATAAAATAAATAAGTCACGGGGATGAAAAGTACAATACAGGGGATATAATCAGTAATATTTAGTAACATTACATGGTGACAGATGGTAACTACATTTATCATGGCAAGCATTTCATAATGTATATGATTATCAAATCACTACGTTGTACACCTGAACTTAATATAATATGTATGTCAACCATATTTCAATGATAAAAGTCTGCTAGAATTCACATGGGTCTTCCTCATTAGATTGCAGAAACTTTGCAATGTTAGCACCTTGCCTTGGAAAAAAATCAATACCTGTTAAATTTTTTTGTCATATCAAATTACGAAAACATAGAGGGATTGGAAATGAGGTAATCTTCAAATATCTGGAGAGGTGAGGTAGAATAGATAGAATAACCATATTATTTGTATCTCTGGAATGAAACTGTCACCTCTGCAGTGCAGGAGGAACGATCATGCCAGCCTCCTAGAGCTGTGGTGGCACTCAAGTGGCATAATAGATCTAAAGCGGTTACCAATCTTTGGCACACACCAAGCAGCTAATAAGTAGCACCTATCACTTATATTACAAGGATCAGACTGCAGTGACAGAGGAACTGATGGCAGATCAACATGAGGAGGAATTTTCTGAGTATTAAGGGCTGCTCACTCAGGAAAGCTACTGCATGGGCCGTGCTCCCTATCCCACAGGCTAGAGGGTCAGCTCTCAATGAAGATGTCAAGAAAAGTCCTGCACCAGGTAATAGATGGCTGATAGCACCAGTCCATTAACCTGGCTGAGAATCAGAACACTGTAGTCAGTGTTTTAAAAATACACAGTGCCAGGCCAGTCCAGACTTCTTTAACAATTGCAGAAAGGCCCAGGAATGTGTATTTTAATAAGCATTTGAAGTGATTTATAACTGGCTGGTCAAGCATGGGCCTAATTACCTAAGTATGAGACCCACCTATAAAGAAACTTTATCATCCCTTCCAAATTCTGAGGCTCCAGGCATTCTGTCATCCATCCTTGATCACTTTCAGGATAGTGTCACAGAAAACAATATAAATTGATCAAGTCAGAAAGACAGGGTTCAAATCCCTGCCCTGACATTTCCTCTCTATGTGACTTAAATAAAGCACATTGATTATTCTCGCAGAGCCTCAGCTTCCTTGTCTGTAAAATAGAGATAAAAATGACCATCTTGAATGGAGGTTCTAGGGATTTTTCTGGCACATAATAAGTGCTTAATAAATATTTTATGAACCTGATAGGAAAGTGCCTCTCACAGTATGAAGAAAATAATAGGAACCTAACAAATATCAGTTCCTTTTCTCCCTACTATCCCAAGCTTATGCATTATGTAGGGGAAAGTGAGTTCACTTAAACCAAGTAGATGGATGAAAGATAAGAAAGTGAGACAGAAGAGCCGTGCATATGGAGACACCAGAACAGCTTGGGGGATTCCAAAAAGCCAGGAGGATTCCCAAAATCTAAAGTAGAACAGGGAGAGAAAAAGCACAATATATTGAATTTCAGTGGGGAAGTAAAGGAGAATGAAACATCATAGATCTTTCTGGATTTTGTTGGGTGTTCTCAGTCATTAAATCTGCATTTAGAAATATTTATATTTGCTGGAAACGAAGAACCTTGGTGCACAGGGAGAATGAAAAGAACAAGGGACAGGATCTAATTAATCATCAAGGGACTGTCACATTGACAAGTCGAAGAATTGGAAAGTTACAAAGTACCAGCACCAAACAGCATCAATCACCCAACGATGGTAAATAAATTAATCAAAAATCATTGGGTACCAAAAGGTCTGGTGGGAAAAATAAAAGGCAGAAGAAAAAAAATGATCAGGAGCAGCAAGGAAGCAAAATAGCAGAGCCTGACCCTGTTAAAGCTGAGGCCGTGCACCCTGGCAGTTGGCCAGCCATGCTGCCTTCAGTGCTTGCCCACCCCCAAGCAAAATGCCAAGCAAAATGGGCACACAGGTAACTGTGGATGCTGCCATTGTCACACCTGTTACCCCTTCCGATTTGAGTGGGAGAGCCCCCTAGCATCCCCACACCCTATTCCCCAGCGAAGGGGGAAGCATGATCCCTGACATATAGGTCACCCCAAATGCTACTTTGCTCAGAACCATTCCCCGACTCATTCCTAAGCTGACATATTTGTGTGTTTGAGTTGAAAGTCCCCACCTGGCCTGCAGAGAACCATTTATCACTGGCCCCAGGCCTTGGCAGAATGCACAACTCCCTCCTCTGTGCCATCGGTGGCCCTCCCCTCCCAGCCTGGCCTGTATTTCCCCAGTTGTTCACTTTTTCTTTACCTGGCAAAAGAGTGGTTGAGGGGGATTAATAACCTCATCACCAACTTCCCCATTCTTTTTCCAATCAGCATGCATATACCTGCCCTTCCAGGTTCACACAGGATTCATGGGGCTTGACTATGAATCAAAAGAATTGAACACCTGGATTGTCTGTGGATCCACACAGGTCATGAAATACTCTAGGTAAGTTTAACATTTGCTAGAGCTTAAGCCCTACCTTTATTTTTAATATATTTTTTACATGCCAGACCACCCATCCTTTCTAATTCATCCCTAAGTGAATATTTGCCATGTAATTCCATTTGACGGATATTCATTGAGCCCCACATGGTTCCAGGGATGATATATAAACCAGTGGAGCCATGCGTCTGTATTCTAAGAGTTCACAGATTAGTAAGAGAGCAAAACCATCACAAATGACATGTTCTGGGCAGCTATGACCCTGGTGACCACACAGAGATGTGAACAATGCATGACAGCACGAAGAGCAGAATTAACTCTCTTGTGAGGCATCAGAAAAGGCTTGGGGTAGGGAGGGGAGACAGGAATCCAGTAGGACTTGGGAGGAAGTCAAGACTTGGATGATGGAGACAGGAGAAGGGCATTTAAGGCCCAGAGATGAGCTTGAGAAAAGCCTCAGAAGTGGATGCAGGAGACGTCAGGGGAATCATGGAGAAGCTGGCTTCGCTGCCCAGACAAAGCAGGCTTATGAGCGGGAGGGACAGTGGTGAGGGTTGGGAGAGTCCTAAGTACAAAAGGGTCCCTCCACCCTGAGCAATTCTGACCATCTGGGTGCACAATACTCTCCCTTCTCTAGCCATCCAGGGCGGTCGGAGCAGAGTACCAGGACCTTCCCAGGTGGGGCTGCTCGTGGGCTGGAGTCTCCAAATCTGAGAGCAGCAGTGCACACTGGGGGCTCCAAGGAACGAGACCCCAGATGGCAGTGCCCATGCTTGAGGCCCGGCAAGGGAAATAATACATAAGTGATATCTGAGCACAAAGAGGTTATGTACAGATCATGTGTTCCCAGCCAGGTGACAGACAAATGGGTATCAAATAGATAATGTGAGTGGACATGTTTCGGAAAGTGAGACACTATATACGTTTAACTGATTAACTGAATGAGTCAGACTCAGCAGGGCACAAGCCACAAGGACACACTTCCCAGCTGTCCTGTCACCTGTTCCAGGGGACCATTCCTCCCTGCTCCTAAATGGGTATCCAACAAGTCTCATGACACTTTTTTGTTAACTTTCAGATAAAAAGCAAATAACCTCTTTTGAGGAGCACATTAAGGAATCCAGTCCTATGTCATATTAAAACTCTAAAATCACTTCCAATTAGCAATTTCACTGGTCAGGCCCACTGTGGTCCAAGACCTAAGTGGGGAAGTCAGCAACGTCACCCCTTCCTCTTCTCCCTCCTCCCTGACTTTACAACCCTGAGTTGTGGCCCCACACGGGTGAGTGCAAGGGAGAGTGTGGGGAAGAAAGGACCTCCTGCAACGGTCAGCTATAACCCAGCAGTGGGGCTCTTGGACTACAGAAAATGTCACCCAAAGCTAATTCTTTTCTCTGTGGGGCACTCGCACGAAGACCCCAGTCTTGCAATCTCTTGCAAAACTATGCTCCGTGTGGCCCATGGCACTTCCTCAGTCACTGGCATCTTGCAGTGGCCCCTCCCCACCCCTCAGGTCCCTCACTCCCCAGGGCGTACTTGCAGGCAGCCAGACCCTGTGTAGATCTCCTCCTCAGCACTCCCTCTGCTCTACAAGAAATGCACACTGTAGGCCTGGCTACACCCTGGAAGGACAGACTATTCCCAGCACAGTCCTGATTTTTTCTTCTCTGATGCCTCTGCCTATGCCGACCAAGAGTCCAGTTACTGGATCCATCAAAGGCCAGGAAACACATGTGAAGTTTCCTGAGCAGCCCCTCTGATTGGAGGGGAAAGCCTCACCCCTCCTTCCTACTTGAGATGTAGGGGTAGCAAATCACCACATGTTGACATCTTTCCCCAAAAGGATCCTTAATCCTGGCCTCCTGTCTCCCACCTTTATACCCTGGGTGTGGGTGATGAGCTAATGCTGACAAAACAGTCTAGGTCACCTCATTTTTAATTATTTTATAGTTGGGCTTGCCTATCTCTTTAAAATGTGAAAGTACTTGGCATATATTTTGCTCAGATTTTGGGCATCAGCTGAAATTCCAAGCAACCAAAAAAGCATATGTAACATCTTTATATATGACTACATATCATAGATTCACAGATTTTTAGAGGTTCAAGAGCCCTTAGAGATAATATAATGCCCCCCACTCATTTTTGTATATTATAAAACTAAGACTCCTCCCCTGTCTCCTATATCTCCTATAAAGGCAATACTAAATGCTGGGAAAAAACTGAACATCTGGCAGAAAATATCTCCTCCCTAACTGCCCAAGCCACATCTCAAGACCTGAATAATACCTCCTCTCCCAAGAGAAACAGTCTTTGAGAAGAAAAGGCCACAAGGTAGCTGGGACAGGCAGCATATGCTTTAATCAAGACAGACTCATCTTTGCTGCAATAACAAATAATCCCTGAAATCTCAGTGACCTAACAACACAATACAAGCATATTTCTCACTCATTCCAAGTTCTATGTGGATGGGTAGGTTCCTGAGCAGCCCTCCTCCAAGGAGTGATTCAGGGATCCAAGCTGCCCTTCTCTTTTGGTTCTACCTTATCATGGATTTGAGGTTGCTCTTCAAGAAGGTCCCCAGCCAGCAGATGGAAAAAAGGAAGCACATGAAATCACATGATTATTTAACTACCTTGGCCCATATTACTTCTACTCACATTTCATTGGCCAGATCTAGTCATATGGCAAGTCTAAATCAAGTGAAATTGAGAAAAGTAGAGAAGTCCATAGAACCCAGTCTGTGTTACCTACTAAGTATCCATTTTATTCTGTAGACAAAGGTATTTCTCCACCATATTCTGGGGCTGAAGTCTACCCTTTTCTTATCTAAAGCCTCACTTTTCTCCACATTGTGATTTGATGAAGAAGAAGAACTTTGTATTTTTAATCAGAGGCAGTAGGGCATTGAGATTAAGAGCACAGACTCTGTGGAGTCAAAATGACAGGGTTTGAATCTATGTCCCACCACTTGTTAGCTAAGTGACCTGGTATAAGTCACTTAACCCCTCTCATCTGTTGTAACACGGGGATAATAATGATACCTACCCTGAAGCATTTTTACAAAGATTCAATAAGCTAATAGGACTTAGAATAGTGCCTGCCTCATGGTGATCTCTATAAAGATGTTAGCTGTTAATTTGTGATTATTATTATTTTCCATACCCAACTCTTCAACCTGTTAATTACAGTTACTCTTGGCTATACATAATTCCTGTTGCCAGAATAGCACCTTGCAGACAGATGCCAGACACTATAGTTCGTTGATTTAGGGAAGAAGGCAGATCCCACTGTCTGCAAAGTTTCCAGGTCATTTTCCAAATCAGTTTTCTGGGACCAGGCATAGTCAGAATAAAGCCTTCACAGTCAGGTTTCAGGGTGGCAGAAATGCTCCATGCTTCAATAGCTCAATGGCCTCACACCAGCTTTCAACGGCCTGCAACTCTCTGAAGAAGGAACTATGCCCTAAGGGTGAAAAGTTATTTAGTTTCCCTGCCTGACATTCTAGCTCCTGGCTGTCTAGAAACAGAAAAGCTGTGTCACAGTGCCAGGACGTGACAAATGATGTGGACGGAGTGTTACCATACAGCCATCCATCCGCCGTCAGGGACCAGGACCACAAGGGGATGGAAAATAAACAGGGAAATTGTTAATTGCACAGCTCGAAAGCTTTCCCAGAGAAACTTCAGAGAGAAGTGTGTTTTGCCTTCACCCAGAGAGGCGGAAAAAGCTGAAAGCCTTTAGGTGGCATGTCACCAGCTACTCAGAAGACAGGCAGAGCTAGGGGGAATAAAGAAACCTCCTCAGGTAATAAAAAGAGCCAGCAAGGAACACGACAGAGAGAAGCATTGCCAAAGCAGGTGTCTATTTTACTTGGAGAGAGAACTAAGGTTATTCTTTACAGGCCCCTAGATAAGTTCCTTAATACTAGGGTTGCCAGAATCTTTAATATGAAAATAATGGTATTTTACTTTCAGAAAAGCACGGTTATTCTTGAGGACCCTCCAGAGTCTAAGACTATGTGATTCTTTAAGCATGGGCCCCCTTTCTTCTCTCCAATTCTCTTTGCCTTCAGTGTAGAGTTATTTATTTGATAAAGATGAAATGGGGATTTCATGGTACTAAATTGAGTCTCATTCACAAAGACAGAAGTGGAATGGAGGCTAAATATACATATAACAAAACTCCTTGACACAAATCACCTCCTCTTTCTGGAGAGAGGGTTCTAACATCACACACAAACATCTGCCATGCTGTGAGGTTCCAGTGCATAGGCTGGATTTTTCCAAAGGGAAAGACCTAGCACATATCATACAGCCTTGATATTTTCATTCCCTCCGATCCACAACAGCATCTATTGAAAGGATTAATACTTTGACTCTAACATAAAGCCTATAGAATCCATATCAAAACAAGTTTGGAATTTCTGCTTCCACCCAAAATGGAATAAAAGGAACCAGCTTTATCTTTCTATCTTAAACCAAAACAAAAAGCAAACAACATATATGGAACAATGGTTTTCAAGGCTTAGTATATAAGGGAATGAAGGACAGTGATCCCTGAAAGAGGAATAATAAATGAGAAAAGCCTTATGAATAATGCTACAGTTACTGCCTTGAGAGACTTTTTAAGCCGTGACCCAAGGAGAGGGAATCTAGGAAGAGCCCAGCACGTAGCATAAGTCAAACAGGTAGAGTTGAAAGTCCAGAAAATCTGGACTTGACTATTATTAGGATTTTTATCACATTTGAAATAATATAATGTCCCTTAAAGTAGATTACGATAACAAAGATTTGTTCTATGGTCCTTAAAGAAACCATTAAAATAACTAAACAAAAAGTTATAGCTGTAAGCCAGCCAACTAAGGAGATAAAATAGAGTAATTTTTTAATGCCCCATTAATCCAAAATAAGGTAGAAAAAGAGGAAAAGAACTAAAAATAGAAAATAGCAAGATGACAGACTTAAACCCAACCATATCAATAATAATATTAAATAGAAATGACCTAAACACTCCAATTGAAATGCAGAGACTACCAAAACCAAAGATAGTGCAGAAAAGAAAACTACAGACCAATATCTCCCATGAACTTAGACACAAAAATCCTCAACAAAATATTAGCAAATCAAATCCAATGATGTATAAAAAGAATTATGTCCCAAGACCAAGTGGGATTTATTCCAGGTATGCAAGGCTGGCTCAACATTCACAAATCAATTAATATAACTTATCACATATCAACATGCTAAATAAGAAAAATCCTATGATAATACCAAATGATTCATGAAAAGTGTTTGACAAAATCCAATACCCATTCATGATACAACTCTTGGCAAATAGGAATGGAGGGGAACTACCTCAACTTGATGAAGAGCATCTACCAGAAAAACCACAGCTAATATCATATTTATGGTAAAGACTAAATGTCAGAAATGAAGAACAGATTAGTGGTTGTTAGAAGTTAAAGACAGGACAGGGTGGGGCAGTGGAGAGGGAAACATGAAAGATCTTTGTGTTGATTCAACTGTTCTACATCTTGAGTACATGAAACTATTCATGTGATAAAACAGCATGGAACTAAATGTACACACACACTTATAATACACATGCATGCAATTAAGAACAAGTAAAATGGGAAATCTAAAAAAGTCTGATGGATTGTACATCAATATCCTGGTTTTAATATTATAGTTTTGCAAGATGTTATTGAAGGAAACTGAGCAAAGGAAACATGGGATCTCTATCACTTCTTACAACTGCATATAAATTCACAATTACCTCAAAAAAAAATTAAGGCATAGATTTTTCAGATTGGATAAAAAATAAAAGACTAAACTTGTGGTGCCTGTATGAAAGATATTTTAAATATAAAGACATAAATTGTTAAATGTAAAAAATGGAATATATATGGAATATATACATAACAGCATATGTATACATTTAAATGCTAACATTAATCAAAAGATAATTGAAATGGCTATATCAATAGCATATAAAGTAGATTTCAGAGCATCAGATATTATCACAGATAAAGTCATGTCATCATGATAAAGGGGTCAATTCACGAGAATCACATAACAATCTTAAACTTATGCAACTTATAATAGAGCTTCAAAAATACATGAAACAATAACAGAACTTCAAGAAATAGACAAGTCCACAATTATAGTTTCCAACATTTGTCTCCCAGTAATTGGCAGAGCATGTACAAAGAAAATGCAGAGGGACATAGAATATTTGAACAATGTTGTCATATGTATGCGTAAAATTTGTCCACAAATGTTCATCACAGCTTTATTTGTAAGAGTAAAAACTGGAAATAACCCAAAAGTCCACCAACTGGTAAACAGATAAATAATGGCTTATCCATATAATGGAACACTGCTCCATAATAAAAGGAATGAACTATTTATATACATAAAAAATGGATGAACATGAAAACAACTATGCTTTTAGGAAAAATCCAGTCAAGAGAGTACCTGGTGTCAGATTCCATTTGCATAAAATACTCAAAAACGCAAATTCATAGCAGCAGCAGATCCCAGGTTACTAGGAGGTAAGGAGCCTAGGGTGGTGCGTATAGGGCTGCAGAAGGGCTCGGCTCCCAGGATCTCTGTGGGGGGCAGTTTGTGTCCTGATCATGAGGAGAGCTGCACGATGGCATACATAAGCCTTATCAAATTGTATGCTTTTAATATGTGACGTTTACTATGTCTCTTCTACCCCAATAAAGCAATTAAAAACACACACAGTATGACCAGCACCCACCAGAGCAGCATCAACCACTGTCCCCAGCAGTGATCCCTTCTCCCATAGCCAGAGCTGTGTTCTCACTGACCCGGGACACCTTGAGAATCTCCCCGCTTCCCTCCATCTCTTCAAACTCTATCCTTCAAAGACCAGAACAGTCCTACCTCCTGCACAGACCCTACCATGACCTCTCTCCCCCCTCACTCTCACTGCAGACAGAGGCTACACTAGTTTTATATGAAAGTATCTTCGTCATCCAAAGAGATGAGCCCCCTGCGACCAGGAACCCTGTCATCAGGATCCTTCCTCTACCTGTACAGGCCTGAACCCAAGAACCTGTTGATTATTTTGTTAATGAATCTCCCATTGAGAGATCTCTCTCATGAGGTTACTCTTCACTCTGTGATGACATGTCATTAATTTTAAAAGAGAAGAGCAAAGAAGAACCTCTGGTCTCTGCATCTGCGAGGGACCACTGTATTTTCAAGCAGAGCATGCCTCAGAAAGGTCCTGAGGTGTCCTCGCTCATATTAGAGCTCTCTGCAGCAGGCTACAGTGCATGCTTGCTGCAGAAAACCAGAGACCAAGGGCTGCTTTGGTCCACCTTGTGCTTCACATATTCCCCAAGGGTTCATCAGCCTTTGCAGAGAAGCCATGACCTGCCCTGTCATTACCACAGCCTCAAAACATAGACAATGTCTGGTGTCGGCTAGGTCCTTGCTCAGATGAGTAAGCCAAGGCCAAGGAGATCACATGGGTGGTTCCGGGTCACTCACAGAAAATTGCTTCATCCTTCTTTCTTTGCAATTTACACTTTTTTCAATTGAAAAGATCATAAGATAAATGGAATAGACCTACACCCTCTGTCCCTTCACTAGATCAGAAAAGAATCACCGTAAGTTTTCCATGCTTTCTACAGGTGTTTCACGATCAAATTTCCTATCATTTGGTTAAAAGTAATTTCTTCTGCATCTCACACTTCAATCAACTGGTTAAAAAAAAAAAAAACAGTCAATACACTGACAGCCTTAGAAGTGGATAAAGATATTAGCAGGAGGCCTGCTGGTTCCAACGAGCAGCAGACAACTAATGATCGATAGTTTTTATCTCCTAATGTCTGGATGGCAATTGCATAGCCTCCAGCTAAGAACTTCATTGACAACTCGGGTGTTGCTTCAGGGAGGGAGGGGAAGCCAATTTTTATGAGACCCAAGGAGAAGTGTATCCTTCAGAAATACCTGGATCCCAATCACCATGAGCCTAGAAACTGAGCTGATCTGGACTCTTCTCTCTGCACTTTGTAATCACCCAGTTCTCCTCCCAAACTGTCCCCACTCCCCATCCCAGCAGCCTCCACTCAGGCCAGTAGTCACCTCAAATATGTCTGACAGCAAAGGGGCCCTGGTCCCGAAAAATGATTTGCCTCTTCTCATGTCATCCCTGGAGATCTTCAAGGAGATCCCTGACACCATTCACATCTATTTCAAACTCTGCAGTGAGGATCGCGTGCCCTTCATTAGCTGTCCTCTAAATTTCTCCCTTTACAGCAGCATTCTCTTTTCCTTGCCAAACCATCTCCGTCACGCATCAACCGAGACATGGAACACACTTGCTCTTCACTTCCATACACAATTCCTTCCTCCCTCCCTCTGCTGAATTGGCTACCTCCAGCTAACATCTCTTTCCTAGCTACCTGTATCAGCCATTTTCATAAATTTTCCCTTCAAAGCTCTATCGCATAGTATTATGATCAACTCCACTTTATTTTCACAGTATCTTTCCTCTCTGCCCTTCCCCATTTCCTCAACACAAACTGCTCAAAGCCCTCTCACTCAGGGAACATGCTGCTGTGGGGCTGGTCATACCCCCTGTAGCATGATTTCCAAATTAATTCCCCATTAAGAAGCAAGAAAACGTCTCCTGGACAGCAGAGGCACATGTCGGCATTTGCCATGTGTGTGAGTGAACACACAGAGCAGAAACGTTACAGGGATGCTACACAGCTGAGCGAAGTATCTCCCAGAGCATGTCAGGTGGAACGCTGACTGTCCAGGATGTCAATGGATACGATAGGTTTCTTTTCAAGAAGTTCCATAACCAAGTAAGCATGGTCAATATTAAAGAAGAAGTTTTTTTTTTACTGCTAAAAGTTTGAAAGCCTTCCACATGATTAGATTAAAAGTTCTCTCCAAGAAGGAGGCATGTTATTATTTTTTATGAAAATTATTAACCATTGTTATTTATTCCTTTTTTGTTTTTTTCATTCTTTTTGCTATATTATACAATGAAATGCACAAATCTTAGTATACAGCTTGATGAATTTTGACATATGTATACACTCATATAACCATCACCCAGATCAAGATATCAAATATTCTCACTAGTTCTTTTTTCTCATAGAAGAGGCATATTACACATCACTTCCAAATTATATGATCATGGAGCCCTTATTCACAGAGCATTATACAAGATTATAGCAGCCCATGAAGTGCTCTTTGGGACACATTTCCCCTGAAACATTTAGCATACAGGTTCACATAGGTCTCCTGAATGAGAATCTGTTCTTTCCTTATCCTCAGTTTAGGAAATAATATCACAGTTTTTCTTTGCCTGATCATTACATGGCCTCAGTGCACATGTCAGTCTATGCTTGAAAAAAAAAAAAACCATAACAAAAGTCAAAACTACTGACAAGCATTAAAATCAAAATTATCCCCCAATAAGATTATAGCATAAACACAGCAATAAGCCAAACGGCAGAAAACAGAATTAAATTAAAAATCAAACTGCACCCCTACCACCTGTTCAGCAATCAATATATCATTACCCTGTCTACAGAAGAGGTTTGCAAGTAACCAGTGCCAGGCTGCAGTAGGGACAAAGGCAGGATTGGAGAGAACTGCCTTGAACCGCTTACCAACCCAAAGTAGAAATTTAAGATTCTGAACACTTGCCCGGGGGCAGCATGGACTGCAATATCCATGCTATAAGAAAATGCAACCGCACTATCCAATTAGACCATAAAGCCAGCAGTGGAACCAGCTGAATCCTTTCCACAGCTGGGGGGAGCTGGGAATAAGATACCAAACTGGACCCCCATCTCTTACCCATTGAAAATTATAGAATTGCCCGTACCTTTGTATAAGTTCTCTAGCCCAAACAAATGGCCAAGAAAACACACAACAGCTACCAAAGAGTAGACAACAGAATAGTAAGGGATCTGAGTTACAGGCAACAAGGCTAAAGGAAATAGGAGGATTGAGCCCAAAGCACAGAAAACTCAAGAGTGTAAAACCTAATGTCTTCTGTGTTTGAGCAGTCCTCACATCAGGAGTCATTTGGGTCATTATGCTGTCAGTTACAAGGTCAATTTGGACTTGATAGTAAGAAAACTTTCTAACTTTGTAGGAATAAAGAGATTGCCTTGGGTAATCATTCCATGGGTCTTGAAAAATCCACCTGCCTTCCCAAGAATCACTCACTAACCCATATGCCTGAGTGGGCAGGGATGCTGGATTTATACATCTCTGAGCTTCCTTTTAAAGCTAAGAACACGTGTCGAGTGTGCCCTTTGTGCTCCATCAAGAGAGAGAAATACACTAGAGAAGATTTTTACACATGTGAACCACTTCAAAAGGCATCCGTAGGCATTGCTTGCCATGAAAAAGTTCCTGCCCTGATAGACAGGCAAGATCCAACTTAGGTGTGCATATTGGGGCTCTTCTATTCAGTGAGGCAAGGAGATAGACTGTCTCAGGGCTCTGACCTGAGAATCTGCACCAGCAGCTTCTCAGAAGTTAAAAACTATCTAGATGGAATGTTATTTCTGCTTAAGGGAAGTTAAGAAACTTTCAATCAAAACAGCTTGGTAAATTTACACTTTGACATTACCCTGGCACCACGTATGTAGCAATGGTCTATTCAAAAAAAAAAAAAAAATACCACAAGGCTCTCAGTAAAAAGTAAATGTCTTCCTGGATCAGAAACATAATAGCAATTCCAAAACAAACAGCTCTGAAATCACAGACCCAGGCCAAGGCAGTGGCAATCTGGAGTTCAACTGTCTGGGACAGTGGGAAGCTAGGAGCGGGCTCACTGCTTAAGGCTACGGGGTAGAATTCTCCCAAACCTCTACCTCCTCCCCCAAACACACACAAACACGCTTGACAATAAAGGCAGAGAACAACTGCTCTCAAGCGCTGCAGGAGGCAGAGAAATACAAATCCAGCCCCAAGATCAGGAACTCAGCAGGGTACCTGCTAGCTCAGGAACAGGGTTCCTAATTTCCATGAGTATGCAGCTGGTCCGGAAACAAACACCACCATGCTAGGATCTGTTCAGGGTCAAGGATTAGGATTAGGTAACACTTAACCACTCAGAGAGGAGTGAGCATTTATTTGCAGGAGGAAAAAGAATAACAAAGAACAAATAAGATCTCCCCTCAACATGAAGCCATACATCAAAATTCCCAACCATGTAAAGAAATAAACACTAAGGAAGCAAGCCAACGAAAGGAACAACTGAAACACAAAATCAATTTATAACCCTTTTGTTGACGTGGGGAAATAAGTATATTTAGATGGATTAAGAAAGAATAACACTTTTTAATGAGCAAAAATCTCTAGTGAAAAGGCAAAAATGAAACAGGAAAATGATATGAAAACGCATCAGTAAGAAGTCTTAGAAATGAAAATTATAATAATGGATATTAATGAATTTTTAAATCAATACATGAAATAAACTCTAGCTTGAAAACAGAGCAAATCAGCAAAGGAGAAGATGGTGCTGAGTTTACTCAGAGTCTGCGCAGAGAGAAAAAGATAAAAAAACATGAAAGCTTGGTTAGGAAGGATGGAGTAAATTGAGAGGCACCAACATAGGCTGAATGAGAGTTCCAGGAGAGAATGGATGGAAGGGCACAGAAACAGTATTTGGAAGCTGAGAATTTTCCAGAACAGAGAGAAAAATCTTGTGAACTGCCCTCCATTTACCAGAAGAGGAAAAATATAAATAAACCTATACCTGGACATAAAACTACAGAACATTAAAAGTAATGAAAAGAATCTTAAAATCCATCTTTGACGAGAGGGCTGTCAAATTCAGACTGAAAGCCACCTTCCCAAAGTGGACACTGGAGACCAGAAGTGAAAGAAATCACGTACTCAAAATTCTGAAGGGAAAACACTTTGCAGTGTATTATATCCAGTATTTATTCCTAAAACTATTATTCTAGAAAAAAAGAGGCACTTTTCAGACATATAAAATTGAAACCCATTGAAACATACACCATGTAAGAAACAATTGTGAGCACAGAAAATAAACTGGTAAAATCTATCATTAAATATAAATACTTACAAATGTGTATGTATATATGTGTGTGTATCACACACACACACACACACACACACATATATCATCATTTTTAAAAACACAGCCTGTTGGATTGCAAACTGGACATGGAGGGCAGGGAGGGACGTGTCCAGATTGGTAGGCGAGAAACTTAATAACAAGGGAACTTACGTCTGCGGTGGCTGCAGATCCCCACACCGGCCGCCAGAATCTTAAAAGTTTATATAGAGGCCTGACTGGGTTTCACACACGTTTACCCTCCAGGCGGTCTCAACACCACCCCGCTCTCTCCTTGAAAATGGCTCCCACTGTGCGCAGCGGAGGGCGGAGTGCGCATCCCAGGACTGGGAGGCAGGGAGGAGCCTCCAACTGCCCGGACCCCCCTCCCGGATAGGCTGGAGGTCATGCCCTCTCAGGGGCCACCACCAACACTGCCCCAGCCTCTCAAAATGAAATGTGTAGGTAATATAATCTTTCCTTTACATATAACCTCAAAATCACCCATGTAAAGCGAGCCCTCGGGTGGCAAGTGCCCAGGGTAGAGGAGAGAGGCGTCTCCGGGCTTGGGAGCCGCCGTGGGGGGTCCTCAGCCAGGGAGACGGCTCCTGTGGTTCAGAGGTCAGCTACATTCGAAGTGATCGAGAAAATAAGGAAATAAGGAATATGTGAGCCAGGTTTCTCTCTACTGAGAATAGAGGTACAAATCATAGAGAGAATGCAGTATGGAAAAACTGCATTATGTTGGATTATATTTGGAGATATTGATGTAAACTTACGGTTCCTAATAGAAAAAAATAGGTACATAGAAATCGATATAGTTATGTAGTGATATAGATGATAGGTAGACAGACAGACACATAGAAATGCATATATAGAGAGACAGACAGAGAGACAGAGAGAGAATTCTAGGTCTATCTGCTGAGAAGGCCTGGAAGCAAGAAAAAGCAGTAGTGATAAACACACACAGCACCAGATCTTGGTTTTCAAAAGGGAAATCAGAGGTTTTTGGGAAAACTATCATTTCCAGGGCTGGGACAGAGACCATGCAAGACTGGACTACCTTGTGTCAGAAAGATAAGAACATATCCCAAAGACAGGATCCACCTTGACAGGTGCTTCACTAGACAAATTGAGGACAACTTGAGCATCACAATGAAGGACTGTAGTAAGAGAGTGTAGCCTGCGGGCTTAGGAACCCATCAGTACATACCTACATACAAAAGAGTCCTACCTAACAGCCCAGTGCCAACTCATGAGTGTGGGAGGAGTATTAGGAAGTTGCCGTCTGATGATTGATTCAGGCAAGATTCACCAATAGATGTTTGTGCTCCAGGGTAAGTTTTTGGTAAAGAGGTGTTTATATACAAAGTCTCAAATATTTCCTCTTAAAAATAGCTACTGATTAGCTGTTCAGCGGACAAACCTGACTGCGGGACATACAGCGAGATGGGAGGAGGGTCCCTGAGGAGGCTCTTGCGTTACTGGGACGAGGAAGGTCTGTAAAAGATCTGTGGCAGATCTGTGGTAGTACATGTGCGAGGGCACTGTGACATTAATTTCCTGATTGAGCGCTGGTAGGGCAGCTTTAGAGAGTTTCTTTCCTTTTAGAAAATACATACTGAAGTACTGTGAGACAAGGGAGTGTTCCTGCCTGTAACCTCAAATGGGTTCAGAAAAAAAGTGTGTGTGTGTGAGCGCATGTGTATATATACACAGAGAGAAAGATCGAGAATGGTAACGCAAATGTGGTCATGTGCTTTAGGGGGACAATGCAAAAAGTTTACAGAATATCTGAATGAAAAAGAAAACACTTAAGAGGAAGTTGAATTTTAGATCAACTCATCAATAGATAAATTTCCATATTTAACTAATCGACCTTGAGCCAAGTCATGTGGCTGTCTAGGGAAAAAATCTGATACAGAAAGTGGCATATCCACGTTGACCCATGAATGGGGTGGAGACATGATCTGGCTCTTTCTCCATGCCAGATGCTGACCACATCCTGGCTTTTCCCAGTGCTTCTCCTCAGAGCCCCAGCAGAGCCCTTTCTGTAGCAAGCTTTCAGCAATGCCCCTTTACTATCCCAAAATGAAAGTCATAGATAATGTACCTTACCCACATAACTTTTTAAAATAGAAATATATTGTCCTAACTGTAATGGAGAGATTAAAGGAAATAATTTACAATAAAAAATGTATCTCAATATGCTAGGTGATGATGACTATACTAAAAGACATAAAGTCATCTGATATTTACACCTCTATCTAAGAGTCATCATGAATGTGACACCTAAAAATGCAGGCTGATTTAAGCATCTTGTATTTGTGAATCAGATTATCTGATTACTGTTTTTATCAATGAGTTCATTTTTCAACATGGAAAATGACTCTTGGTAAAGCTCTGAGCCAAACAAAGTACTACCTTACCTCATTTCACAAAAGAACCAAATCCTTAGGAAAAAAGATGCAACACTTTAAAACATGCAAAGACAAACACCAATATAATGCACCAAGTACAATGCAATGGAGAAATACATGGAAAATTATATGTAAAATAGCAAGCTTGTCAATCGTTAAATGCTTGGGAGAGTGATTAACTGGGAGACATAATTAAGTGGCCAGAGGCTTGTGTCTTTACATAAACTCAAGGGAATAAGACAGCTACCGGCACAGATCGCTACAGGTACGTTGTAGGGCAACTCCCACACCATGAGAGGTGTTGCCATTGGTGATAATGATTTTCCATGATTGGAATGATGTGAACAATTCTTGGTAGATTTCTGAATAAAATGTAATCTTTTCTCAATTTGCACAGTAGAAATAGTCCCTGGGGAAGGCACTAGGGATCAGAGTTATGCACAAAATACTTCATATGTAGAACAGTTAAGATCTAGGTTCAGCTAATTATCAAGGTTTTCACCTACATCAACACCCTCTGATGCACTGGAAATCCATGCAGGATACAAGACAATTCTGGGCATACAGGACCCATCCTTGCCCCTCCTGCTCACATCAGTGGGTCAAACAAAGGCCCTCTACACCTTCTCAAATGCTCCCTCAGAGACAGAACTTCTCCAGAGATCAAAGGGGCTGTGGAAACAACTTATGAGACTAGGAACAGAATTATGACCATGTGGTCCTCAAATCTGAAGACCTCAGACAAATAGCAATCAATCCTGTCCCAATAGACATCAGTGCTGAAGAAGGTTAGACATTTCAGCTCAGAGCATTTGCTTTAAGTCCTTCTGCAATGATGCACTCACCACAGGCAACTGATAAAACTCTATGAATGAATGAACAGGTCACTTTTCTGATTTGCTATACCAAACAATACAGATATTGTCTGCAAAGAGGTCAGCAAATCAAGTAACACCAAGTGTAAATAAAAGAGGGAACATGTTCTCAGATGCACAGTAGAAACAATCCAGTGCTGGAGCCGGGGAGTAGTGCCAAGTTGCAGAGGCATCATTGTGGCACCCACTGTGATCATTTCTCTGCTATTAGGCAGCTCCAGTTTTCTCAGGTTTGAGCCAGTTCTGCTGGCTTACTGGAAAGAGTCTCCCAGAACCTCTCTATTTCAGTTTCCTCCTCAGGTGTGGCCATGAATAAATAAAAATTAAAAGGCATTACGGGGTTCTCCTCAAAGTCGGGGGAAAGAGGGGATCTTTCTGGAACTTTCCCTAGTGTGGCTGGATGGACTTCACTGAGCACCAGGAGTGGTCATAGAGATCAAGTCCTTAAGGTCACAGACTGGCCAGAGCACAATCTCTGACTCTTCCATCTTTGTTGAATTTGATGTAAAATCCTGAGTGTTTAACATACTCTAGCTGTTCAAAAATTCATAACTGTGATTGTCATTATTTCTATTATTTTCTGTTTATGGACTAATGAAAAATCAGCAGCTTCTCAGCTATTGCCTGGGCCTCCAAATTCAGTATCTACAAGGTGAAACTGGGTCCGTGAAGATTTTCATGGGATAAACATTTTATCGTCAATCTTTCCCTGTGTCTTTTACTGAATTTTTTTAAATGCGGCACACCCACAGCAATTTAAGCAATTAATAGCACCAAATAGAAGTAATTTCCCAAAGACAGAGCCAAACAGATTAGGTGCATGAATAAAAGATCACAAACCGGATATCCCTTAGAGATCTGCCTCCCAGTTGGGGAAAGGGGAGACTCATCGTTCTTCTCCAGAACACTTGGATTCATCAAAAATGCAGCCTATGTAACTGGCCTCTCTCCCTTACTATTTGCCAAGTATCCTCCTACCCTCCTGGGGAGCTTCAGGGCCAGTGGAAAAAAAACCCTGACAGAAGCCTCTTTCACTTGCAGCTTTAACCTCAGCTGAGGTTCAGAGACCCCTGACACCATACAGAAATGTCTTCATTACCATTAATTGGTCTAAATTCAGTCCTCTGAGTAAATCCCTTCTTCCCTACCTCTCCCCACCTGTTAGTATTCCCACTACACACAATTTTAGGTGGAGATGGGGCCTCTTCCAGATTCTGCAAAGGGTTGGCATCACTCAACACTCAGTAAATAGATCTATTGCTTTCTTTTTTTTTCCAGAGAAGAGTATTTGCAGCAAATATACCTTTTATGGTAAGTGCATCTTTTTCTGGCCAGAGCCTTAGAAACTCTAGGATGCATCCAGAAGATTCAACAAAGGCATGTCTGAGTCTTGCAATACTGAGGCAAAACAGATTGACCCTGCTTTTTCCATTCCCAGCTCCTGGTATTCAACATAAACACAAATCTTCTTTTCCTTCTTGGTGCTGATTTCTGCTCACAGCTAGACCAGTTAGGCCTGTGAATTAATATAGAGCTGAAGACTTGATCATGGCAGTATCCAGGGGTCAGCTTTTCAGACTGCCAGCCAGCCTTCCTCACCCAGCCTAGTGAGCATCTGGGCTGCTTTCTCCTCACTTACGTCACTATTTTATTCGTGTGTGTGTGTGTGTGTGTGTGTGTGTTGTATGTGCATGTTGTCTCCCCAGGTTTGAAAGTAGAGATGTCTTATAAAAAGTCTGTTTTCCTGACCCCCAATAGCTCTCAAAGCAAGAAATGACACACACTGGCAACCTAAATCATGTTTTAACAAAGGAATGAATGAAAAAAAGTACTTCTGGCTCTATTCCCACCTCTGGAAAAATAACTCCTACCATATGTCTTCCCAGCATACTTACTGAAATGTCTCCATGAGATTCAGCTGTTTGCTGCTGAGCCCACAACCCTTGTGCCTCTCGGTGCTGAACAGGAAGAAACCAGGTCTATTCACCAGTCTCCTCTGGGGCCAGGAAACAAAGAGATACAGTCCCCACATGTGTGCCAACTGACCCTGGGAGAGAAAGAAGAAATTACTGAAATAATACCAATTTTTGAAAGCATCCCACAAATGCAAAAATGCTCCCATGCCACCCAGTATGCTTCTGGGTTATAGCAGGTGGCGAACACCATAATTTCTGCAGACCATGCACATAAATCCCATGCCAGGGAAAATGAAGAGATCAATGCAATGCCACATTAGCCCCGAATCTTCAAGTCACGAAGAGACTGTGAGACTCTATCTGGAATACATCTTATGAAACCTATTAGTTAGAACTAGGAAGTAATCTAAACAGTTTTCTGGGACTGTTTCAGAAGAACCTGTTGTAAAGGAGAGAAATCTATGGCCTACTTGGTGTTCAATTTCCCATCATCAGGAGGGCACCTCATGGCATATCAGCAATCAGACCACAGCCCAAGAAATGCTCATAGGCATTCCTCTCCAAATGGTAAGCTCACTAACAATTTCTGTTTCTGACCATAAAGAGGAAAGTTCTTAGAGCTCTAAGTACTCACAGATTGGAAGCGAGGGTGACATCTTCCAGGAATCAGAGACAAGAGAAAGAGATGAACAAATCTAGAGAAGCAGACAAGCCAAAAAGCATTTAAGCCAGTTAACCAGCAGGGAGCCAGCCAGGAGGCCAAGAAATACTTTTATTTGATCCACCCTGTCGGTCTAGCAAACACATACAATATGTTTGAATTCCATCGGTGGAACACAGATTGTTCTCAGCGATGATCCCACTGCATACCAGAGTGCAATATTCACTTCTGGACACTGATCCAGAGTCCTCCAAACTCAGGCATTCAGGAGATGCAGAACCATCCAGGGATGAGCCAAGATAAGACATTTGTGACAGACGTTCTTGACCTTATAAGGTACCTGAGTCACTGGCTAACAATGAGCCTGTCAAGCCAAGCCTACTATTGAGTTTATGCCAAATGAGTGATTAGGAGTGAGATTTAAAGGGTGGTAGGTAAGGCTGGAAATGCAGTACAGTGCACCGTCTGAAGCTTTTGTATCCATGAGAAGATACTCAGTGTTCAACAGCAGCAAATCAATACAATCAGCTTGGTGTTTTTTCACAAACCAGAGCAAATCTCCTCAGGAAGCAGGCCCTGAATGAAGGGATGTGTCCTGAAGCAAAATTGCTAAGTGCAGCCCATCAAGACCAGATGTGTCTTTAAGAGAAACTAAGTACAGCAGATACAGGAGAAGATCCTGGAAAAGCAAAAGACCTGGTTTAATGCTCGGAATTTCTGTCAAACTCCAACACCTGCTAAAAGAACAACAGAAACAAAATGGGAACGTTTCATGAAGACTGGGACCAACTTGAAGCTGCCCAGAACAGATCTCACTGAAAGAATTATCATAATTAGAACAACCCCTAATGCAAGAAGGGGTTTGCTTGGGCGGGTGTATAATCACTTCTGTGCACAGTGTCTCTCTGTGTGCATGTGTGAAGGGTGCCTGAGAACTAAATGTGAGTGAATGTATCCGTTGAAATGAATTTCACTCCAGCTCTCTTCCACAATTAGAACCATCAAGCCCCAGAAGGATTTAACAAACCCCCACATACTGTCCTGTTAGAATAGTGAGCCCAGAGCTTGAAAGAAGGCTGGTCTGTACTATTTAATGAACTGTGACCTACTGTGTCATCACTAAAAGACATTCGTCTAAAGCATCCAAGCCCTGAACACATGTACCCTCCTGAGAATTTTTTTGCATGAAAATGCCTCACTGTTGCCTCCTCATGTTGGTTCTGGATGTTTGGTCCTAAATGTTTACTTCTGTTGATTCTTGACACCCATGACCTCAAAAAATGATTGTTCTCCCAGGAAGCTGGTGGGTCCCTCACATAAAGAGAATTCTTGTTGATTGCTCTCACCAGTCCACCAAGCCTACATGATAAATTTGGATGCCATTGGTGAGCACAGATTGGACTTGGTACCACACAGTATTCACTAACCCTTGCTGAGTTCAGATTCGGGGTTGGGTGGGGAGGTGGCCAATGAATATGTCCAAAAGGCAATTCACTAAGGATAATCCACGGCAGGCAGATGTGTCCCAGAGAGGCAAAATATGTGCAACAGAAGAAAAGCTGGGGAGGAGGGCCAGATGGGACAGAGCCTCTGTCCTGTAGGAAACTGACAGAACAATTCAGGGGAAAAGATACATTCATGAAACCAAAATAATTAAATGCTGAATATAAGGTATAAACTAGGGGTGCATTACCCTGGCTGTGTATCAGAGTCACCGGAGAGCTTTTAGGAAACAGTTATCCTGGCCCCATCCCAAGAGATTGCAATTCAGTTATTCTAGACTGAGATGCAGAAAACAATAGCATTTAAAAGCTCTCTGGGTATTTTTAATGTGCAGCCAGGGTTGAGACCCATTTATTTTGATTATAGAACCTGTAAGAGCTCAGATGAGGAGGTTCCTGAGGGTAGAAGGAATCTGGAAGGCTTCCCAGATGGATAAGTAGGGAAGGGAAAAAGAACCAGGACTGTAGGGAGAGGAGATTGGGCACATGCTTGATGATGAAGGCCTTGAACTCTGGGCCCAAAAGTGCAAACTTGATCTGATAGATAATAGGAGGAAATGAGGTTCCTAAAATAGGTTGGTGGACGCTCATATACACAACATTTTTCAGTTTACTGGGCACTTTTCCATCTATCAGCTTATTTGATCCTTTCAACAACGATATGAGGTAGGCAAGCAGGAAAAACATAAACATATCCATTTTATCAATGAGGAAATGGAGACCCAGAGAGTTTGAATGACTCAATAAGAGTAGTGTTTTCAGAAAATTAGTCCAGTGATAGCTTGCAGTGTGAATTACAGTGTGGGAGAGAGAATGCCAGGAGGTCTCTGAGAAGACTAATGCCTTCCCATAAATGGGAGATAATATCAGGCCACGGCAAGGCAGAAGCCTTGGAAAACACAGCAGAGAGAGCATCTAAGAGCTGCCTTACTGCTGCGTATCCCTCTATTTGTGTTTGGTGCATGGGCACTAATCTTTAACACAGTAGGTTAAAGTTGGAGCAACTATGTCTGCGTTAAGAATTGGGAAGGCTGCAGAACAGAAAGGTTGGAGCACACTTGAGCAGACATGGCCTAGAACTTGGCCCTGCCAGCAAGGAAACCCTTCTGCACAAGTTGATTTTAAAGGTAAAATAAGCTTTTTCACCATTCCTGATGTTTCCTTCCAAAAGTGGAGGGAACTCTATTTGACAGATTTGATGTCTCCCCATCTTCTACCATGTCATTCATTTGGTGAATTTGAGAATAGTGACTGAGGATGCTCAGCTGAACTCTAACTTGATTACTGGTGGGAGCCAGCCAGTCCATGGAGAACATTCTCCCAATCTCTTGCCTGGGCAGCCCTTCCCCTGTCAAAAGCCCTGCACTGTTCAGTGCTTCCTGGGCTGAGTGGAGGAGACTGTCCTGATTCTGGGGCTTGGAATTAACCAACCCACTTAGCTAACAGAACTCTACCTATGACCTCCAACTGAGCTGTTCTGAGTGGTGCGTTTGAAATCCAGCCGTACTTTCTAGTTCATGACTTCAGAGCCAGGGAAGAGCAGAGGAGTTCTATTCAGAGGAAGCTTCCTCAGAGAGCCCAACAGCTGGCATTATTGGAGCAAAAGAACAAAGAGATTCTTGGCATGAACCCATGACATTGGCAGCCCCGGTGGGGCTGGAGGACATTCACCCCCAAGAGCCATAGAAAGGAAGAGATTGGTGAAAATCCTCCAAAGTTGCCCAGCAGCTCAATTAGTCCACCCACTTCCCAGTGGGCACAGCTGCCTCTCATTCAGCTCTGAGATCCACTCTGGGAAATACCAATCCCTGAGCCTCAGAAACGCTGCCAGGCTCTGCACCATAAAAGAGCCCAAATCTTGTAGGCATTTTGTTTAGTTACAGACTGTTGTGCCCATCAAACTCCTTTATCCAAGCTGCCAAATAAATGATTGGCAGGCTCTATTCTATGATTTTTACAGCACTAAGAAAGTATAGAAGCCTAGACAAATATTTTAATATTCTTTAACTTGTTAAACAGTCTGACAAGCCAGCTAATTACACAGTTAATGGTCAAAAGGCAAAGATGCTGTAAAGGATCATTTTTTCCCAAAATGAGATAATTTTGTAATTCTAGTTCCTTCAAAAAAGCTAAAATCTATTCCTTTAGGGAGCAAGGGCCAATATTCATTCTCTATTTTCTACAGGTCTTGAGAGTGCATGATTAAGTTTCAATTATATATAAAGTCTCTGAGGGCTGACCTTTTTACAAGGTCTTAGACTAAGTTGACTTGGGTCATCTGGATGCTAGAGGTTCCAGGAAACGGGACCTCTTCACACTCGCTTCATGTGTTCATTCAATGCCACCTTCTTTTACCCAAGACTCTTTGATCACTTGCTGCCTTAAGTAAGATGTGGAAGATGGGCACATGGTTAAGGTGATGTGATGGGGAGAGAAAACAGAACTTCCAATTTTAGGTCATTGTCATTTTTTTTTTTTACAATTTCTATTTAAACATTTGTTTTGGTAATTGGCTCTCCGCTAAACCCAATTACATTTCCAAAACCCCCTTCATTAACCCAGTTTGGCAGCATATCTAAATAAACTTGGCTGTGGTTCCAATTTACAACAGTTTGACTGTTTTGTGTTCTCTCCCTTCCTACTCCTTGGAGTGTGAGGGGAGGAGAGGGAAGCAGGGTTTGGGAGGCTCAGGACATTGGAATTTGGGCAGCTGCTGACGTGTGTTCCCAGAAGTGTGGGGCCAGAAACTAAATGTCTGTATGTATGAAGGGAGGGAGTTCGCATGAAGCTCAGTGCTAAGTGTATGTGTATGGAAGGGGCCTTCATGTCCTATTTCCCTCTTTTTTGCACATAGTGAGCCTCTAGAGAGAGGATTTTCTTCCACAGCAGGAAAGCTAGGAGGGAGATGTCTCATCCAGGGTTCAGAGCCTGTTGCTCACACTGTTGTACATAAATTTCCTCCTTCCACTCTTTCTTTTCAAGTATATCCATATTTCAATGTCCAGTTCAAGCCTTGCCTCCCCCAGGAAACCCTCCATGACTACACCTGCTAGAAGCAGTCCCCCCTCAAGAGCAAAGTCCAATCTACCCAAGAAGCATGTACCACCTACTCAGTTCTACATGTAATGCAAACATCTGAGTTAGCTGTTTCAAGAATTTTTCCAGACAAAAATAACAGAAGGTAGAGTAGAAAAAAATATAATTAAAAAAAAAGAACAAAGAGCAACATGGGTTCAAACTGTGGTGCTTTCAGGTGGAAATGAGGAAAAGAAATGGCAGAGAATCATGGAGGGACATCCAGATTCCTCTAGCTCTAAGATAAGTCAAGTTCTTCTAAAAAAAAAAAAAAAAACAAATTCTAACAAGCTCTCCATGCCCGTCCTGCTTGAATCCTTACTGAGGCAGAGCGTGCAGTTCCTCTCCCCAGCTCACTTTTAGAACATTTCTGAAAGTCAAGATCAGTTCCTTACGTTGGTTTATAGTATATTTCCTTGTGTGATAATGGGAGGAGATTACTAAGATGAATCCTTCCATTCACTCTTTGCACTATCTCTGCCCAATACGGTCCGGAGTACCAGAACACTGGTTCTGGCGACCACCCCCATCTCTCTAAAACTATCTATATGACACCTACTTAGTACAAAGGTCCAACCAGCTGGGTGGAATGCCAACAAGCCAAGCACCCAGCCACCTGTGGCCTGTGGCTTTACGACCAGACACTGGAGCTATTTGTTCCTTCCTTCATTCAGTACTGTACGTGGGAATATCCATAATATACCAGCACTGTTCTTGAATCTGGGTGTACAGCAAAGAACAAAACAAGCAAAGTTCCTGCCCTTTCAAAGAGTCTGTGTTCTAATGAGACAGGCTAACAAGAAAGTACAACCATATACATAAGATATTGTAGAGATAAGTGCTATAAAGGAAAATAAAGTAGTATCAAGAGTTAGATGGTGACTGAAGATATTATTTCAGGGGGTAATAGAAAGTCTGAGGGAGTGATATTTGGGCAGAGACCTGAATACGATAAAGAAGTGAGATTTGTTCATATCTGAAAGGAGAAGCTTCCAGGGGGAGGGAACACCCAGTGCCAAGACTGAGGTAGGAAGGGTATCAGATGAAAAAAAAACAAGGCTTGTGCATCTGGAAAACAGCGAGCAAGAAGGAAGCAGGTAGGAACAGAGGTCAGGGGTGAGACACAGCTTGATCCAGGACTGTCAGCGTGCCGACTCCGTCCTGCCGTGGTAGGAAGCCGTGGAATGGTTTTTAAGGAGCGTCACAGTCTGATGTAAGTCTTGCATGCTCACCCTGGCTGCTCTGTGGAGAACAGAACAGATTGTTCAGAGCTCAGAGTGGAGGCTGGGAGCCCAGGCAGGAGTCTTTTGCTTGTTCCTGCTTTTTCCTGTGTATCGTCTTCCCAGCTCAGTGGCAACCTGTTCTCGGGCAGACTGTTCTGGTCTGCCTGGAAACCCCACTGCTTGGCTCCAGGGAAGCTTCTAGAGCCCAAAATAGCTCCCCCCAGTCCCCTCACCATGTTTTCCTTTCCCTTATAACCCAACTAAACATACCCATACGACTGTTTCCTGGGCATCATGACCTTCCTCCTGTGCTCAGTCATAGCTTGTTCAGGTGGGGCCAGGAAACTAGCTAACTGACTTCACACACTGATTCTCCCTAAGGTGCAAACTGCCAGTGTGATCTTGTTCTGTCACCTGTTAAGGGGGGGCATTTCTTCAGTATCTATCTCAAAAGAATGGGTCTCCAGCAAGATAACTCCAGGAACCACAACAGACTTTGCAAAAATGCAAGCTCTTTAGCAGGATTTTAGGTTCTTTATAAAAGTATAAGAAAAAAAATAAGATGATATATTTCAAATTTGAAATTATTTCAGATTAGATCATGAACAGGGAATTCATCCAATGCCTGGAATGGCAAAGCCTTAAGAGGCTGTTTAATTGAACCAACCCATTTCAGAGAGGAGGCAACAGAAGTCCTCAAATTGGAAGGTTTTGGCAGAAAACCCACAGTATTGATTCATCCTAAACTCTGCAGATTGTAAAGTACTTTGGGAATGGATAGAATGATGCTGATCACTTTTGTCACCATTATTATTTTACTAACAATACTCCAGGGGACCTCTTTCTCCATTGCCTTCAACCTCTTCCTCTCGGTGGAAACCACATCCTATGGCTCAGAACTCACTTGGATTCTAGAGTCAGGTCCCTGAAGCATGAGAAGACACAACCCTACAGTTCCACATTTTGACACCCCCTCCAGAGGACACAGCCCCCCAAAAGGAGAAGTGACTCGGCTTGGGAAAACAGAGGTAGCTCTAAGCACTGGTCCCTAAAACCAGTTATTGAGGTGGTCATCCATGTCATGTTACCTGGGGACATTTAAGAAAACACACATTTGCCTAAAAGCAGCAGAGAAAGAGAGGAAGCCCTTTTACTTGTCATTCACTGGGTGATGGCTTTGCAGAGGAAGCTGGTCACCTCAGAGAATTTTGTTCCTCCAAACAGAGAAGGAAGGACCCTATGGTCTAGAGTCTGAGTGATGGTGACACCACTGAAGCAGCAGATTAAATATTTTTGTGATTCCATAAGCAGAGAACAAACTGCTCAATGAATGACAGGCACTGCACAGATGCTACCTATTAAATAATTAAAATAAAGTAGAAATTAAAAATAAACAGTGGGAAATGATTTGAAACACACACAACCAAAGGAAGCAGAAAGAGTAACTTGGGAATGAAGAAGTGAGTAAAATTAGATTTGAGTTATTTCTAAATTCAATTGCATCTAGATTAACTGGCTGTCTTTCTTCCCATTGTCAGCATGAAATAAACAATACCTTACACAGAGAAATCCTAGAAGCAGGTGCCATACTAACGCAGCAGCCATGATGCCTCTTTTGATGAGCAGGGAAGGCCCCAGATTTTCCTGATTAGGACAAGATGTGCAGATATAAAGTGAGATACAATGGAAGGGAAACGAAAACAGCATTTGCAGTGGTCAGCAAAAGCTGGGTAATAATCACAGACTCTTAGTAACACAATAAACATTTACCTCTCTCATATTTGTGGGTCAGTTGTGAATTTGCTGATCTAGCCTGAGCTTGTCTAGGTGGTTCTGCTTCCAGCAGCAGACAGGGCTGATATTGGCGTATCTCAATTGATAGTTGTGACCAGGTCTATTCCTTGTGTGCTTATCCTGGGAGGCAGGCTGAAATGGCAACACCTACCCCAAAGAAGCTTGCTTCAGGGTAGTGGCAGAAACATCTAGAAGGTAGGTGGAAACACACTCAATTCCTCTGACACCTCAACCTGGAACTGGCACACTTTCAGTCCTACTTATATTCCACTAGCTAACACGGGTCCTGTGGTAAAGCCCTGTCTCAACAGGATAGGAAAATATTCTCCACCCACTCTGCTAACTGGTACTGCAAAGTCACTTGGGAAAGCGCCTGGATACAGAATTCTAATGCAGAGATCAGGAAAAATTGCAAACAATGACCTGACCTTCCATGGGTTTTATTTAACATGATACTTTTCAAAGCCAATTGTTTCTCAGGTCCTTCAAAATGATGTTCTAGATCATGGTTTGACAGACAATGGTACACAGGCCAAATTCAGCCTGCCGCCTGTTTCTGTATGTCTTGCAAACTAAGAATGGTTTTTGTATTTTTAAATGAGGGATAGGGGGGAAACAGTCCAAAGAATAAAGATGTTTGGGGTCACATTAAAATTATATGACATTCAAATATCCGTGTCTATAAAGTTTTATTAAAACATAGCCACACTCATTAGTTTAGGTATTATCTATGCTGCTTTCACACTGAAACAGCTGAGTTGAATAGTTGCAACACAGACGATGTGGCCTGCAAAGCCTAAAATACTCACTAGCTGACCCTTTAAAGAAAAAGTTTGCTGACCTTTGGTCCAGACCACTGCTGCCCAATAGAAAAATAGTATGAATCACAGATGTAACTTTACATTTTCTAAAGACACATTGTGATATTGTGATTTATAATAAAAAATGTATATTTGGCCTTCATCCCATTTCTGGCACAGAACGTTCTAAGGGATAAGAGTGCTAGAGGTGTCTTGGTATTCATAACAAGCCCCTTTCAACCACATCTGAGTTTATGTTAATGAGGTGGCTTCTGGAAAGCATCAAAGGGTATAGGCTGGTGGCCGGGAGAATGGACCATGTGATTAGAGTGCTGGAATTTTCCGTCCCACCCCCTGTGACTTCCAGAAAGAGGAGAAGAGATGGATTTTGAATCAATTGCCAATGGCCAATGCTTTAACCAGTCATGGCTATGCAAGGAAGTGCCCACAGAAACCCACAGGCCTGTTTCCATTTGGTGAACATGTAGAGACGTGGGGACAGTGGTAATTCAGAGAGCGTGGAAGCTCTTCCTCCTTGCCCCATACCTTGCCCTGAGCATCTCTCTTCCATCTGGATGTTCCCAAGTTATATCCTTTTATAATAAACTAGTAATAAATAAATTTATAAGTAAAATGTTTCTCTGAGTTCTGTGAGCCATTCTAGCAAATTAAACCCAAGGAGGGGTTGGTGGGAACTTCCAACTACAGCCAGGTGGTCAGAAGCACAGGTGACAACCTGGCCTCACAGGTGGCATCTGAAGTGGGGACAGTCTTATGGCTCTGAGCCCTTAACCTACAGGATCTGCTGCTATCTTTCAGCAGACAGTGTCAGAATTGACTTAAATTTGTGGAACACCCAGCTGGTGTCAGAGAATTGCTTGGTGGTATGGAAAAACACCCCCACTGGAGTTGGTGTCAGAATCGTACACATTAGAAAAGTAAAAAAAAAAAAAAAAAAAAAAAATAGGTGAAACTAATTGTAATCATATACCTATTTAATCAAATATATCCAAAAGAATACATTATAAAAAAGGATTAGTGACAGATTTTACATTCTTTCTTCATACTAAGTCTATAAAATATGTGCATACTTTATACTTACAGCACATTTCATTTCAGACTAATCACATTTCAAGTGATCAATAACCATCTGTGGCTGGTGGAAACCATATAGGAAAGTAAAAATGTAGACCACTCTTATCTCCCCTTCAAGAGGCATAATCCTCTTTATTTTTTTCCAAATCTCTTCTTAAATCAACGTGAAAGGAAGGAGCGACACACAGCAGCAATTCACCAGAGAATTCTGCTTTATTAGGGAAAAGTGCTGGGTTATATAGGAAGGGGCATGGGGTGATTGAGGTGTCACTTCTACGGGGCTGGTGGCTATTGGCTAGGTGCTGGAATTAGGGGGACGAGGGGTGATTGGGCTTCAGGTGGCGCCGGTGGGAACCGAGGACCCGGAAGAGAAGCAGGAAGTTTGCCATCTTATGGGTGGGGGCCCTTCATTACGTATTCCAAATAATGTCATAGCTTGAATGACTACAGAATGTATATCTTGAGCCAATATTATACTACATTGTGCCTTGAGAAGAGCTCCACATATAGCAGATGCTTAGAATTTGTTGGATAAATGAATATATGGATAAATGGTGCATTTGCCCACATCATGTTTCTGGAGTCATTCTTTGGCTTCTCCCTGTATTTGATTCCTATCCCTCTAAGTAAACAGTTTGCTCCTTAAGTATGATGGCCAGGTATTTCTTATTAGACCCACTCTCCTGCACTAATAACTATAGGCTGTGGGAAGTTATTTTTAAACTAACTACATGAGAGTATCAAAAACAAGAAGAAACTTAAAGGAAAGCTATAACTGGAAGAAAGGAATGACGCCAGGTTAATTCTCCATTTTTTTAATTTTTACTTGCAGGTAGACCAGTTAGCAGCAAGTGGGGCAGTTAAGACTTGGTAGAAATTCCAGATCCCACAGTTGACATGAAGTGGACAGAATTCATGGTGCTCACAGCTGCTGGAAGAGGGGGCACGTAACCCCAAAGGAAATGAACTAAGGAGAGGGGAGCTCTAGATACTGCAAAAAATCCTGCTCAAACGCTGGCTGTCACCTAAACAGCACCTACGTAGGACAGATGTGACGAAGGCAGCTGAAACTGAAAGAATAAGCAAAAAACATGCTGCCGCCCACAATAGTGGAGACAGAGGCTAGAGTTCCAGTCCAGTCACACGAAACTTTTGACTTAAAACAAAAGCGAAAACAAAACACTTCTGAGGCATGTAACAGAATAATCCAGAATGTCTACAGTGTATCATTCTGAATACAATCTGAAATGACTAGACACTTCATTCCTTCATATCTTTCTGGAAACTTCCATCAAGACCCTGTAAAAATATCAATATTATTAAGAAGCTATTCCTGCCCCCATCCTTAATCACTTCCTTCTTTGCCCCATCTCTGAACCCAGGTATTCCTCTCTGTCAGAGTACACACCACAATCTAGAATAATTTATTTCTTTATTAATCTCTCTCCTTCATTACACTACGAGATGTACAAAGACATGAACCTGATCTACTTCCTCTTGGTATCCCCAGCAACCAGTGCCAAGGTATCCCTGTATAAGGGTCCGATAAACGTGTCTTGCATGGAGGGAAGAAAGGAAGGAGACTTACATTTTTTTCTGAAAATTTAAGGTCTAAAAATTTTATGAAATCCTTTTGACAGATGTAAGCTTTATAATTCTCGCAAGACTAGAGTTCTCACAAAACAGCTCTGCACATTTCTATATATTTATAATTTACACAACACTGAACATAATCTTACTTAATCCCTTTGACAACTTAATTATGCATTATTACTTCAAAATTACAGGTGAGAAATGATCGAATGATTGACTGTATTGACTTGTCCAAGATCTCTGGCATATGACTAAAAATGAACAGAACTTTGACCTGAACCTGGGCCTCTGAAGATTTGTTTTGTTTTGTTTATTTTCAAGACATAGAACCTCTGAGGCTAAATTAAGCTCACTGCCTCCTAATGTTGCTAGCACATTAGTGCGTCCCTCCCGTAGACATCCAGCCGTCGTCAGTGCTGAACACCTACCACCGCCTGCTCGCTGTAATTTTGTAAAACAAAATTGTCAAGCTAGGCTCAGTCTGCTGGCTGTGGGGGCCTCCAGAGGTACCAAAAGCTCCTGCCCTAAATCCAAGATCCCGGGCTACAACTTGGCTCTAGCTCATGGGGCTGGTACTGCCCTCAAGTTCAGCTATGTAGAGGTGTCTGTTAATTCTCCTCTGATTCCATCTGCCACCCAGCTTTGCACCTGACATGGTTGCAAAAGGAGGCTTCATGGAAGATGGACTGTGGGATGAGTCTTCCTGGAGGGCTAAGTGGATACATGGAAAGGAATGTGCAAAGTGCTTGAGGCAGGAAGCTGTTGTAAAACAAAATGTCAAGGCAGGAGAGTCCATGGTTTACTCCCAGAGTTTATAAGGCCTGGCACAGTGGTGCTGTCATGGGGAAAAGTAGGACCGCCACCACCACCATGCCCTCCACTCGCCATGGACATAAACCTGAACATAGCTTTATATCAGACAGACAGCTCTGGGGGGTCAAGGGTGATGTCTCCAACTATTGATGCAAAGCCAGAGGACATCGCTAAGATCATCCCGTCAGCCTCACTCCTCCCCTAGCAAGGAGCTCTCTGCCACCCCTGTGCATGTGCCAGCTCAAAGCCCTAGTGAGTGACAGGGTACTCTACCCAAAAAGGAGCCCCAAAACTTTATGGTGCATCTTGAAATAGCCAGCCATTTTTAGAAAATGCCTTTCTGAGCACTGGGACCTTTCTACAATGGAGTCACTGTGGACAATTTTTTTAAATATATTTTCCCCCATTTCTCCTATGGTAATTCTGATTGCCTAGGAATAGAGTGGGTCTATAAACAACCACAATTCCCAGGCTCTATACCAGACAAGCCAGGAGGGGGTGTGGGAGTTCATCCTTTCTAAAACCTTCCCAGGTGGTTCTGCGGCAAGGCCGGACGGAGCCGCTGAGCTGGAGTGTTCTACTGGCCAGCCCAGACCTCCATCTAGACCCTTTGTGGTCTCTTCCAGCTCTGCTCCCTGCAGCCAGCAAAGCTTCCAGGGCTCCCCCTCAAGACACCTGCTCAATGTTTAAAATACAAAAGCCATCATCTTTTCCTAAGCCTTTCCTTTTTAAAACTAAAAGGAACATCACAACAAGAAAGGGTGATTTGCCTGTTAGGAGCCTCCAGAAATTAGTCTCAAAATAGTATTTGCTTCAGGGACTTTCTTTATTATTGTTCAGAAACAAAGTGTTGAAAGCGTAGGAAAAATTCAAGCTGATGTATTTCACCCACGTATCAGTGTCTTCACAATGCTGAGGAACGTCTTTTCGCCCAGTCAGCTTTGCTTTGGCAAGTGACCCTGTGGAAAGTCAAAGAAGGAAGAGGTTTGGGGCAGGTTCTCGAATTGCCCCCACGTGAAGGCATCATTCGAAGGCTTTGGGCTCCCAGCTCTTCCCAGCAGGGAAGTGGTGGGCTCCATCCTTCAGAGGCAGCCTCCAGGCAGAGCTACAGTCCTGCTCGGGGAGATGTCCAGCTTCATTAGGGTTGGGCTCTGGATGTAAGAAAAGGAATCATCTCTAGATTCATGTTTTGGGCACCTAATTGGAGTGGAAAGCTGAAATGGGCAGCCAGAGGCTGCAATGTACTAATCTCACCCCTCAGTCAGAGCCCTGGCATGTGAGGATTGGCTAGTTCAGGGAAGGGAAGACTGGAAAGGCACTTTCCTGAGTGCAGTGGTGCCACAGTAAAAGAAGGTGCTTACACCACCGCCTCGATTTATCTTTGCACTGGTCCAGCACTGGTCCAGTTAGTCCCAACAGGGTGGGTGGGTTTCCTCAGTGGGCATCTCCTTTGTGTGCTGACCACATTTCTTCATGACAAGCCCGATGTTTAGCAAAGGCTTAACACCAAATATAGGAGAAATAAAGAAGGGTATTAGAAGAAATCATCAAACATAACTAATGTTTATTTATCTTTGGTGGAAACAGTAACTCCAAAACTGCTGGGCCGCACAATTGTTTACCTGCTAGAGGGAGGGGGTAGGAGAGAGGTTAAGAATTCTAGCCACAGATATGGGTATCTCCCCCTTAATATTTTCAGTCTTTAAAACTCATTCTCATGCTGTATCCCAACTTACCATCAAAAACTCCAGTTCTTTAAACAAAGTAACTACTATTAATTCATTTTACAGATAAGAAAGTTGAGGTTGAAAATTTGTATCACCGCCAAAGGTGCAGAGGTACAAAGTGCACTGCTCCTAGTCCAAGCCCTTTCTCGACAATGACCTTCATGAAGCTGAAGGGGCGATGATCCAGGGCGCACTGGGACCCAGGAGCCTCATGCCCTCTGCACTCAAGGTACCTACTCTAAAAATATCACCTTTCCTGCGGTTAGCATGCCTTTGTTTCTGAGAACTCCCTGGGGTCACAGCCTAGATGAACCAGCAAAGTCATAAAAAGACAAGGCTGGTGCCTCCTCTTGCCATCAGCACCTCCAGCTGCAGACAGCAGGATTCACAGGCCCAGCCACAGGACTCGCCCGTGAAGAGGGCCTCCCCTCTCCTCTGCAGCCACAGGCAAGAGCCACTGAGCTACATGCTGGGGGTGGGGAGGACCCTAAGGCCCATCAGCCCGGGAATATTTGGCAAGCAGGACTAGATGGGGAGGGAGAGGTGCTGGCTTAAGAAACCAGAAAGCAAAGAGGTCAGAAATGACCTCTTTGGTGACTCGGGAACCCACCAAAACGTCCCACTAATGCTAAGTGTCAGAGTGAGGACTCACACCGCCTGCCCCTGGAGCCTGTGTTCTTTCTGTGACACCAAGATGCCATAAATAATATATATGCACACATATAACATGTATTTTATAATAATGCTATAAATATATAATGGTAATATAGATGTGTAATAATAATGATGATGATAATAACAGCTAACTTTCCAAGGAGCAAGAAGAAAAACAAGGGACTTAGTCCCAATGCACCTCGCCTATCTCAGGGGAAAACTGAGATGAGACGGGCAAGCCCTGTAGCTTCTTCTAGCTGAGTACCTTCCGCGTGGCTGTTAATTTTACCTGCTTCCTGCAAGCACTGAGTGAAGATCTCAGGGGTAAGCCAAGTGTGGGAGGTGAGGTGGGAGGCAGGATGCTGTGGCAGGGCACCTGGAAGAGGGGCACGGGGGGACTGGAGAGCAGATGAAGGCAGCAAGAGGTCCAGAATCGTAGACCCCTACTAGCCAACATGGCAACCTGTGTGAATCATAAAAGAAGAAGGAATCTTGCTTTCTCAAGACACTTGATGGCCATCTGCTGGAAAACTGTCCTAATGGTGATACAAACTCTCACTGGTGAGGGACCAGAGATGCAGAAGAACTTAGAAATCATGGAACCAACACACGGCAGAGCAAGGAGGGCTCTGGGTTCAGATCCTGACCCAGTCACGGTCATTTTGGTGTCCTAATGGGAATAAGGATGACTGGGAATGTGACTGGTGCTCCCTGGGGTCACACAGGTATACTGCACAACCAGGAGGGGACCCCTTTCTCTGGACCAGTCAGGGTGAGGCACAGCTGTGTTGCTAATTAGGGGGACAGCCCCTGGGCCCTGGGGAAGCTCAGCCTCCCTCTTCAGGGTTCCCTCCAGTTCTCAGATAAGGACACCTTGTCCCACAACAAAGGAGGGAAGGGGTATCAAGACAGTAAGCCAGGACCTGGAACCCTGAGTGCTTGGCTCTTCTGTTTATAATGATTCTTCCAGCCTCTTCCTCTCTCCAGCCTGTCGGCTGTATCAGACACCTGCCTCTACGTTCACTCTGATGTTCACAGCTGCCATTGCAAAGGGAGAGCAGAGAGAGGCTCAGAGGACGGCATACTTCATCTGGACGTAAGATTCCCCAGGACACACACCATTCGGTCTCTCCTTCCTGAGAGCATAGCCTTCTCTTCTAGAGTAATGGAAGAGGACTCTCTGGGGGCCTAGGGGTGAGGAAAGGCAGACCGGAGAGACAAGAGATGCAGAGGAACAGAAATCATGGAACCAACATGTGACAGAGCAGAGAGGGATCCGGGGTTCAGATCCTGGTCCAATCCCCTGGTTCATGGATGGCGAAACTGACACACATGGAGGGAAGGGCTTGGTCCTGTCTTCTTCTCTGCTGGTGGGAACCAAAGTTAACTCAAGTCTCTTAACTGCCTAACCAAAGATCACCCCTGAGAGCTGCATTTGGAGTTTCAAGGCACATCAGGCTGCTTGGTTCCAGGCAAGACCGAAGCTGCGCTTGAAGGTTCACAGGGGCCATGAACAGGACCCAGCCAATCAAGCCTCAGGCCTCCAGCCCACAGGAACCTGCCAGCAGAGACACAGGCCATCCCACAAATGCATATAAAATGTGCACAGGCAGAAGCAGACCACTCAGACAGAAATAGCACACAGGCAGATACACACAACACATGTTTGCACGGGTGAGTTAAAATAATTCCAGCTCCCATTTACTGAGCTTCTTCAGTGTGCCAGCCTCTGCACTGGGTAATTTATATTCATTATCTCATTACCTTCCCAACAATCCTACTTGTTAGCTCCACTTCACAGATAAGAAAATGAGGCTCGGAGAGAAGACTAACTCACCAAAAATCACACAAATGCAAAGTGTCAGAGTGAGGACTCACACCGCCTGCCCCCGGAGCCTGTGTTCTCTCTGTGACACCGTGATGCCATATGTAAGTATACACACACGTGCAGCATAGGAATGCTATAATAATGCTAATATGTAAGGTTAATACAGACGATGGTAATAAAGACGTGTAATAATAACAATGATGACAATAATAGCTACATTTATAAGGTAAAGTTCTAAGCCACTCATCATTCTAAACCCTTTCAGGGACTTAACTCATTTAATCCTCATACTAACAATCTGCATTAGGTACCATTTTATAGATGAGAAAACTACAGCCCACAGAAGCTAAGGAGATTCTCAAGGTCCCCCCGCCGGGAAGCAGGAGAGGCTGGGTGTGAACTCGGTCACAGGGCTTCACGTGGATGAAGAGGTGAGGCTGAGGCCGGGCTGCCCTGGACTCTGGATTCAGCCCCAAGGGTGCCGCCTGCCATCCTCCCAGGTGGGCCCTCTAGGACTCACTCCCTCAGGCCCTCTGTCCCTGGCCCCTGCTCAGCTTTGCTCACTTGGCAGCTCCGAGGCAGAACCCTGGCCCTCCCGGGAAGGCAGCCATGAAGGCAGGCAGCAAGGCCAGCCCTGGAGGCTCCGTGGCCCCAGGGTAGGGAGTCGGGCTGCTCGTCCGACAGCAAGAGCTTTGGCACCCAGCGCACACAGGCACGAGGCCCTTTCCCGAGCCAGCCTGCCGTCCCTGAGCTGCACCCAGCCGCTTGCGCGCCCTCCCTGCCATCCTCCTTGCACCTGGCCTCCCAGGCTGTTTGTCTTCACACGCTCCCCTTTCCTCCCAAGACAGCTCCTCTTCCAGCCCCTCTCTTTCAGCAGATCAATCCATTTTGTATGAGCACATGAGTGAGGAAGAGATCAAGCTACTGAGACTGAATGCTCAGCCCCCACAAGAGAAGCAAGAACCACCATCTGTGGCACAAGGGGGTATGGACGGGATAAGAGTCCAGACCCCGTGTTCTGTTTGGCTACACAATGGGCCACATTCAGCAGGCGCCCTCCTGCTCTCTAATCTAGCTGGAAGGGCATGTGTGCAGTCTATTAGCATTTATTTTCCCTTTCTGCATTATACTGATAACCCAGTTTCTGACCCAACCTCTTGCTTTTCTTTTCACTCCATATTGTAATTCTGCTTTCTTAAAATCCTATTCAGCTACATTAAAAAAAAAAAACAAAACTCTAACTCTCTACCTTTTCAAAGCACATCAGTCATTTTTTTTTTCCAGCTGAACCAAGGTGACTCCTGTAAAGGATTTAGCATTCGGGATCATAGTAATGGTTCAGGCACTAAGGGACAGGTAGCATTCTTCAGGCTATATTTATAAATTCACTAATAGAAATCAACATAAAGGATGAACCTCTGCAAACAAAACACACAACTGTCATAGAAACTGGATACCCGGGACAGGCAAAAGTTTCTCAGTCAGCTCTGCCTTCCAAAGAGCCGGAAATTGAGCACATTACAGGTGGCCACAGGCCATACTGTCCTGTTAACTCCCAGTGGTCAGCTCGGTTACCCACCCACTATATGTTTTTAACAGGATATACCCAAAGTAAAATGAAGAGTTTAATCAATGGTTAATGATTTTGAAAGCAGACATTTCACGAAACCCTCTTAAGTGCTTCTGAGCAAACTAGCAAATTGCTTGTAATCATAGAAAGTGGCATCCTCCTTGGCCAATGCCTTTTGTTCATTTTTGGAACCTCCCATGTGGGAGCCAAGCATGTTGATCATTGGGATGTTCTAAAACAACAGCTGGATAAATGAGACGATGGCAGGGATAGGACCACGGTGTGGAATGCAGAGGCTGCCTTCCGAGCCCAAGACTTAGGCCCTGCATGTCCTAGTTTGGTGTTGTCTATTTATATGCCTTCTATGACTTAAAAACAACCCACCAATATAACAAAATGAATCGGCATTTCTAACCCAGGGGAAATCTTCTGGACTCCTCAGACATGCTAAACATCAAGAGAAATTCTGATTCACAACTTCATCTTAGGGAGTAATTTCTCACAGAAGTCTGACCTCCCACCAACCTTGAGAAATACAAAAATCTCCAGGAAAAGGGCCATACATATGATAGGACAAGGACATGGGATGAGTGACAGCCTGGTTCTGACTCAGGCAGGCTTTCTCTTTTCCTGGAAAGGCCCCAGCTTCCTAAGAAACAAAAGTGAGGAGGAAAAGGATTGGAGTTCAAATAACCGCCTGCCTAACATGAACACAGAGAATGAAATGTTTTAGTTGCGAGTAACAAAGAAGGGCAGGACCATTGGGCCATTACTTCCTCTAGCTAGCTGGGTCCTAGCAGATGATCCTATAGACCAAAGCAGGAGGACTTGAATTTGGGGTCATTTGCTCGGGAGGGGAGGCTATGGTTGACACTAGCATTCACCCTCTCTTCATTATGCTCATATGAAGATGTGTGGGAAATAGCCAGAGAAAAGGAAGATACTGCGTTGTGATATAACATGACCAGACCCGAATGGGGACCAGGCACTGGCCCCCAAATATCTATGTGCCCATTTAGACCTGGAGACTGATCCCAGGCTGGCAATAAATGAAGCGCGTCAGGGAAGTGTCCTTACAGCGTGCCTGATCCTAAGGATGGTCTGTAGAAATCCAATTGGCTAGAGTCTCTAACACAGAGGCCTACAGAGGCCAAGAAAGTTCTGCAAATGAGTGAAATGGGCTGAGAAAGAACCTTCTGTGGCCAACTGGAGAGCACAGGTCCCAGCTCAAGTGTTGCCAGATAACCCAGACTTTCCAGAGACACAGAAATCTGTTTTGTTTTACATTGTCAAATAATTCATAATGTTTAAAACATTGCACCCGCCAGATCTGGATCTCGAACTGTCAGTGGGCAGCCTTGTTCCAAAGAACATTAAATCCATAATCTTTATCATTACCAGGCATCTCTCCCCAGTGTCTTATTGGACCAATTATTTGCTTCTACAGTGAAATTAGACAAATCATTCTGCCTTTCTGGGGCCCCTGTGTAGAAGATATTTAATTCCCAACTGAAATTCCACATGTTTTCTTTCAGGGCTCATTCAGTCATTCAGAGTGATCTAAGCATGAGGGATACAATGCTGACGGTCAAGGTACTTTCTCTCATGCAGCTCACATGCCAGTTGGGAGGGTGGGAATAAAGGCATAAAATATATATCCACACATACATTTGTATGTACATATGCATACATAAGTCCAACACACACATATATGTACGTGCACTTCACACACACAGGCATTCACACTGTGAATGGATTGGAGTCCACGTTGTAGGTAAAGGCAATAGACTCTGAAAATAGCTTGAGTATGGAGAATAAAAGAAAGCAGAGCATCAAAGATGGTGCTGAGCTTTGCAGTTTTAAAACAGGTGGAGGTTTATGAAAGAATCAAGAGTTGTGTGTTAAACTTGTCAAGTCTGACTTGTGTATTAGATACCCAATGGTGACACCATGTATGGCTCTGCAGACTCTACCTTAAACACAGAAACATGCTTGGTGGTTTCCTCAAGAAACTACAATAGTCAGGGGATGTAGATCAAAAATCTACAAGGCTATTTGCGATAACACTGACAATCACCATATCTAGCAGTAAAACTGACCTCTCGCCAGTCCCTCAGTCATGTTAAACCAACAACTCCACAGTAATTATTTGTATGTGATGAAGTTATAGGAAATGAGTGTCTTTAAGCTTTTATAGATCAGGTTAGACATCTTGCTAACTAAAGTGTTGCTATCCTTTACTAGATATCGGCCCTAGAGTTAGCTTTCCCTGCTTCAGACCACCCCATATCACAGGCCAACCCACGTCACAGGGCTTGACCTTGACACCATGACCATGGAACAGGAAACTGTAAAGAGGCAGCCTCCCCAGTCTGCCGGCCTCCAGGTGCCCACTCTCCCGAGTGCACCACGGGGCACGGGCCCCTGTGAGCCTGAAGAGCTACACTGACCTTCATTAAATAAAATTATTACTATACTATGAAAAGTGGTTCATTAGCTCCTGCTTTGTAACCATGCCTACGGTGTTTCTACCTAACAGAGCCCAGGGAAATATGGCAACCACAGCACTCTTTGCCGTAGCTGTAATTTTTGACAAAGAACTTGCTCATCCCCTCCTCCTGATTTACTGAGCCCTTCGGCCCTCCGAAGCACCTTGCCCCTGCCTAGTGATTTCTCAGCACTCCTCCCAGAGGACGTTGTGGGATGTCAAGATACCATGGGGAGGATTAGAGCCTTAAACCCGAACAAAGGCAGATTAAGCCTCTAGAAGAAATCAGACCCCAGAGTAGAAGGTGTTCTTATGTGAAATGGGTGGTGGATATTGGGGATCATTTGAACCAGTGATCCCAGATTACAGAAAAAAATGAAAATAGAAGAGGACTTAGCTCCTCTCCTTTGCGAAATGGCCCCTTCTCCAGAGAGCAGGCTTAGCTCCAGCAGAAAAACATCAATATGCTATGATCTCCATCATGCCACAGATCTGGTTCAAGCCACTGTTCAAAGTCAGAAAGAAAATATTTGCTTTATTAAATACCCCTAACCAAAATCAGCCTATTCAGATTAATATTGCCTTCCGATATTGCTTTCCAAATGTTAGGAGAATGACCTGGAAAAGGGAAAAGCTTCGTTTAAGAGTGTTGATGTCTGCTTCTATATGGATGGATCTTGAGATGTCAGATGAACCAAACAACCACTGGTTGGAATTTAATAATCTTTCACCATCCAGATATGAAACCTACTATTGCCCCAGTAAAGACTTGTAGAGAGCAGAGCTTCTATAACTCATGGGTGCTCCGTTCAGAATGTAGGAAGTCACAAGGGAGTGTCACGCCCACGTTAACATTAGAGGCCAAATAAGCTGTGAAAGTATAGATTTCAAATCCATCAGACAGCTGAGGATGTCAAAAACCCCAACTGAATTAAATTCCAGAAGGCAGTGAGCGCTTCCTTGGAGAGTAGAGACCCACACCTACTCTCATCTTTGGTGAAGAGGTAGAAGGAATTCAGTATAGACAAGGTAAGGAGAAACCAGCCGAATGTTTCATAAATCCCTCTGGCTGCGTGTGAGCTAGTAAGATAGGAAGCCAATGGCATCCCTTCCACAGAACAGCTCTGCACCCATGACCCACCTCTGTCCATAGGCCTTCACCAAGCTTGTGGGGGTAGCGTATTGAAGGCCAGGGGGCCGGCAGAGCCCTGAAGATCTCCCCTCTCAAACCATTTGGGACCTTCCCTAAGTGCAGGAGAGTGGCCCACTGCAGGGTGGAGGCAAAGCAAGAGAGCTGAGCATCTCTCTGAGACATCACAGACTTAAATCCAATGCCCAGGAGCAGCTCCCTGGATACTGGGACTCGGGCAGGCAGGACAGCCGGGAGTGATCCCTGCAAAGCTTGGAGGGCCTTTGCTTACTTAGCTCACTGGAGCAGCCCTCCGAAGGCTGGAACAGGAGTAGAATGGAAAGAACCTTCCCAGGGAATAGAAAAGCAGCATCAGGGCTGGAAGAAACAGAGAATCCTCCGGGGCCTCAGAAAGTCGGTGGGGGTTAGGGGTGGGTGGGTATACAACAGTCACCCGTTGTTCACGAAGCTCACAGAGAGCTCCTGAATCCGCTGTTCAGAGTCCCAGCCCTACAGAAGGGAGAGTGTTGATCACACCTTCAAAGCATTTAAAGCTGGAAGTGAACTGAATCTAACCCAGGCTGCAGCGAGCTCAGGCCCAGCTCAACCACATGCTGGATTAACTCAGCCTTAACTGTCCTCGTACTATCTGCCCAACGGAAGAAAGATCTTTCCCTTTTCCAGGGATAAAGGTTATTTACTTTTTACCTCTTTGGCCCCTTTATACATATGTTCCAGCAGTAAAAAAAAAGTTTAGGAAATGCACAAAGAAGGAAGAAGATGTCTAGAGGCCTATGGTTTAAGAAGAAATGAGCAATGGAATCAGACTGAGAAGGGCCAGACATTGGGTTTATCATACAGGGAATTTCAGGGAAAAAAAATATATGATAAATACATTAAAGGATCTAAAAGACATCATGGACAATATGTGTGCAAGGATGAGGAACTGGATCGGGGAAATAGAAACTATAAATGAGAACAAAATGGAAATGCTAGAAATGAGAAATACAACATCAGAAGTGAATCATCCATTTGATAGGATGGAAAACAAACTGGACAAAGTAGGAAAGAGGATTAATGAACTTGAAAACAGGACAATAGGAATTTCTTTGAATGAGAACGTTTCTGGAGCGACAGAAATGTTTTACATGTTTTTTTCAGTGACAGTTACACAGTGTATACAACTCTCAAACTCCATCAACTCGAACCCTTAAGGTTCAATTAAGATCTATGCCTGTTTTTTAATGTGAATTAAGTATCAATAAAATATGAATGGGTGAAAACACAGAAAGCTATTATTCAACATATTTATAGAGCATCTGTGTATGGCAGATATGTTACTACCAGATGACAATAAAAATCAGTTCAAAGTGTATACATTGCCTTTACAGAGCTTACTTACATTCCTTGAAGGAGTGAGCTTGCAGCATCCCTCTCGGGGGGAAAGTTAGGGCCTTGTTTTCTCATATGATATTTTTAAAACCCAAAACACTCATGAGGGTGTATGATCTGAGTGGCAGAGCAGAAACTACATAGGCCTAGATTACATGCCCCCCCAGGTTTACTCAGTCCCACATAGCCCCCCAGCCTTCAGCTACATGCTCAATGGAGGACCTGGGCCACACTTGTCCCACATCCCAAAGCCAGGGACAGCTTTGGTCAGGCCTCCTGTTCATTTCCCAGGGCACAGCCTCCGAAGTGCCGGCACCTAGCTCTGGGCCCGACCAGAAACCTCCCCTGCAGCTGCCAGGAGGCGCTGAATAACATAACCTTGAAATCCCAACGGTTCCACATCCAATGGAGTGCATTTTGACCAGAGACAGAAGCTAGGAAAAAGCAATATATAAATGTCGTTGCTTTTCCCCTCCCCTTCCCACCTCCCCGCTCCTCCCCACCGGGACTACTCTGAGGCACAGTCAGTCCACCAGGGCCCCTCTGGACAAATCGTTTGTGACAGACACACTGGTGGTGTTGCCATAACAAGCTAGAAACCCACAAATGCCCCACTGGCCCCCGCGTCCTAACATCCACCCCACCCCCTCCTTCCTCACTCCTGCTCCCTGGGGATTAACCCGCCCCGTTCCCCGTAAACCAGCAACACAAGAGCTTGGCCTCCGGCACTGTTTTCTGGGTACCCAGCTTCCTACTAACACAAAACTACTTCTGAAAAGGAATACTACTCCTAATTTTTTATAATGATGGAGTTTTTACCGCGTATATTTTTCTAAGTGCTTTCCCTAAGTTAACCCTGTCTAGTCCTCAGAATAGCCCTTGGCAGTAAATGAATTATCCGTATTTTACAGGGGAGAAAACAAAAGCACAGATGGGTTAGTATTTCAAAGGCTACAGAGTTAAGTGTCAGAATGACGAGACCAATCCAAGCAAGGCAAACCCACTTATTAATCACCATGTAATACTCCCTCCTTAACACTAAATGACATCAAAACAGTGAACACAGCCGGCGTGATGCCTGTGAGAGTGTGAGCTTATTAAAGAATCTGAAAGTCCAGTGGGAAGCTAGAAATAAGAATCAGAAGCTGGAGCCGGGCCTGTATATTGCAGCTGAGAGCCTGTGAGTGTTTCATTTCCATGACCCCCTTCATTTTGCCCCAGGCCTAGGGAGTGTGTGCACATGCATGCACACTCCCACCTGTGCAGAGTCTCAGTGAGGCACACCCGCACGCTGGACATGGGGACACAGGACAGTTGGCCTCTTCTCTCTCCATCCCTCCCCCAGCCCTACAATCCTTGCAAATGCACTAAAAGACTTGTCACATGATAATGAAAAACTGAAATGTGACAGATTCAATTACAGTTTATATTTTCACTTAACAATCAATTACCTTTCTCTTATTTCAGGAACACCATTAAGCTATGATACCAGCTCTGGAGAGAAGCTGTCTCAGGGAGGGGAGCAGCAGGCCCAGGGAGAGCTGAACAGGGCTGTTCATCTCCCAGGAACCTGGTGAGAGGGACATGGATAGGCACCGAGCTAGAGAAGTGGGTAAGGAAGGGCTGGCTTCCTGGGGCTACACAGGCATGAATAGGGGATGATCTCTGCCTGTCTGTGCCAAAGGTGCAGGGAGAAGGGGATCACCCCTTCCTCCTGGCCTGCCCATGTGTCTGCGGGTGCTTCCCCAGGCTCTAAAACAAACAAGACCGGTGAAGCTCCATTGCACATCACCCAGAAGCAGCTGATCTCTGGAGTTCAATGCTTGCAAAGTGGGATGAAGAACATCAGAAGCAGCACTGAGCAAAAAGACCCACTGAGGACCCAGCAACTGTGCACGAAGCAGAGGCAGCTTCTGATGCTTAACTTCTGCTGAGATCCTTCAAGCAGTTTGGGGTGTTCAATGCGTGCTTGCTCCCCACGCGGGCTTTGTAGAACTCAGGAGGTTCTGGGGTTTGGCATCTTGGAAGCCGCAGTGATAAGCACAGATGCAGCAGCCTCCAAACAGTGGCCACACAAGAGGCTGGAAATGGAAATCCCAGCTTTCCTTGAGGAGGGCATAAACAGGAGGGAATCCCAGTGCAGAGTTTCCTCTCCTCTCTCCCTTCTCCACCTAGGAGAGCCCAGACCGTGACAGGCCTCTTCTGCTTCCAGCATCTCCCGTCCTAAGCCTTCCCCCTACTGTAGCCAGAATGCCATTTTCAAGTAAACAAATCTGACCTTGTCACTTAAGGCTTAAAATCTCTCATTCTGTCAAAATAAAGCCCAAATTCCCTAGCATGGTATTTCAAGGGAATCAGACTAGGCCACCCCAAAATGTGCCACTTGGGCATAATGATTATTTTGACTTTAAGGTAACTGAGAATCAACAGATGCAGGAAGAATTCTCTGTCCTCCTCTCATCTGCCTAAAAATAGAACATAAATCTTTGGTAAAGGTGTTTATTCCGCCCCACTCCACCAATACCAGTAAGGGAAGAGCAACTCTTTGACTTTCATAGCTTTTTGTGAACTCCTATACACATAAATTTAATTTTAAAAAAACTCTGTGCCTTTTCCCATTAATCTGTCTTTTCTTAGTTTAATATGCAGGATCCGGCACCGAACCTAAGGAAGTATAGAAGTTTTTCCTCTCTGACATATTCAAAGTCCTTCCTGATCTTGCCTCTCTCTCACACACCTTTCAGCCCCCTACCAAACTTGACCTGGTTCCCAAACCACTGTTAACTCTTAAGTGCCTCCCAGAACATACACACACTCTTGCATTTTCGAAGCTCCACTATTTGACCCAATTCCTCTTAAGCCTTTGAAGTCCTTTCAAATATTTCCCTGTCCTAAAGCCTTCTTTCAACACCACCAGACAGTGGATAGCTCCTTTCCCTGTGACCAATGCACTTTACTCACATTATTTGCTCACACACTGTTGTGATAATTATTGTGTAACATATAGTGTTCAGCAAGGAGGCAAAGCATGAGGGCAAACCACAGGGATTCAGATCCCAGGCCTGCCTCTTCCCATCTGTGTGCTCTCAGGCAAACTGCTTATCCATTCAGGTCCTCAGTTTCCCCATCTTTAAAATGAGACTGATATAAGCTACCTTTTATCAATAAGGTGGTTAGAAGGATTAAAGGAGTTGCTGCATGAAAACCACTTGAATTGATGCATGATACATAGTAACTGTTCAATAAACGCTGATTATTAGTTACTTTATTTTTCTGAACTAAGAGTTTTATGAAAGTATCAATTAAATCTTAATGATCTTTGTACCTAATGTCAAAAAACCTTTCACAGAGCCTGGTGTTTCACAAGATCTCAGAAATAAAAAGGGGGGAGGTGGTGGATGCTGAATGAATGAGCCGTCACTATGCAGAGATTTTGTGAATACAGTAGCTCCTAGTATTTGAAACTGTGAATACATAGTTTTGTGGAACATTTCAGCTCCTGATCCTGTCAAATGTGCTTACATGTAAGTACTGTGAAAACATTTTAAGGGCTGATACTGTCAAATATGTTGAGGAACCACTGTGAATGTTGACATTGTCAAATGGGGTGTCAAATACGGTTATATGAAAACAATGTAACAGCAATGTATGTGACATATAGATCTATATTAAAGATATTGTACCACCAGCAAGGTTAAAGCAAAATGTAGTCCAAGTAAGATACAAAGTCCTACCTTTCGGCTCATTGTCTTAAAAATGACAAATCCAGAAATTCAGCACATACTAGTGCCTTTTAAACATGATGTTGGTCTTGGGGGGAGAGTGAAATGTAAATGAAGGGCCCTTAAGGACAAGATACTGGGGAAAATGACCCCACCCACTACAAAGAAGGCCTCTCCTAACTGAGACTTCTTACACTTTCCTCCCCATTTTCATGGAGCTGGAGGCAGTGCAAGCAATGAGACAGGTGTGGCTGGGATGCTCTGATAACTATGTGGGTCTTTGGTCATGACCATGAACCCTTCTGTTACTCAAGCCAGCCCCAGTGAGGGTTGGAGATGAGAAGCCCTCTGTCCTTATGGGGTCCTGGCCTGGCAGTGACAGTGGGGCTCCTGTGTAATGACCTGGATGACACACCCTGTCCCCTACCCCATCCAGAGCTCTACCGCACAACCATCAGCAATGCCGCCACAATGGGATCGTGCCTTATGTTGGGGTATCAGTTCTGTTTCTAAACTGTAGCAATTACATTCTAGGTTAAGACAAACACAAAAAGATAAAAAAGACTCTGTGTGTATACTGCATTAACCTGACTATTGCATCCAGGAGAAAGAAATCATATTAAACCTTTATTTTGTTTTACATCTGCTGGTCACATCAGATTTGGAATCAAGTGTCCCGGTTAGGAAAGAGAAGAATAGCATTACCTAAAAATTTTAGCAATACAGATCAAAAATCATAAAAATGTATCCTCTCCTCCACTAATTCCAGATCTGCAAATTATGCAGTTTCTCATATTATAACAATTTTGAAATTTGGATGCACCCTTACAATTGATATACACATGTACCAATGGGTCTTTTTTACTTCTCCCCAAAAGTACTATTAAACTGATAGTTGTCTTAAGTCAATTGTATTAGCGCACTGAGCCGCCATAACATAATACCATAGATGGGGGGCTTAAACAACTGAAACTGATTTTCTCACAGTTCTGGAGGCTGGAAGTCCAAGGTGTCAGCCAGGGTGGTTTCCTCTGAGGCCTCCATCCTTGGCTTATAAACAGCCGCCTTCTCACTGTGTCTTCACAAGCCCTTCCTCTGTGCTCCTCTGCATCCCTGGTGACTTCCTCTTCTTATAAAGACCAAGTCATATTGGATTAGGACTTGTTGGTAAAATTGAAATATTTCCAGAATCTCTCAATTAACCTGTGCATTTCCACATCATAGGTGCTACCAAGGGGTGGAGAGTAGTGGTCCATCTCCATAATCACAGGCAATTACAAGGGCAAGCAAGGGCTTGTCTGGACTGGAGAGGTTGGGTGGGGGTCTCTTCTTCTGCAGCCGGTCTCAAGAGACACAGGAGAGCAGAAGTGGATGACTGCTTGTAAGAAATAAACGGGTCTCTCCCACTTTATTTCTCCCTTTGACTGATTTCAGTTTCAAAAGTATTTTGCCCTGGGATTTTCCCCCAGAGTTACAGACCCACTTCCATGACCTCATTTACCCTTCACTACCTCTTTAAAGGCCCTCTTTTCAAACACAGTCACACTGGGCTTTAGGGCTTCAGCACAGGGACGTGAATTTGGGAGCATGCCATTTAGTCCATAACATTAGTTGTGTCTTAGAATCAAGGAAATAGAGCATAACCTTCATAACTGATAAGAAATAAATGTGTGTTTATAGAGAAAAACAAAGGTACTGTCACACCTTCTCTGACAGCTGGAAACAGACCCATTGCTGACCACCTCAGTGAAGTGAAACCCGGCGTTCTTCGCCCACATGCCCACCCACTTCAGAAAAAGCTCCTACCGTATTCTCTAGTGTCTCAACAATTATTTTACCCCCTCTATCTGAACTCCCAGAGTGCCCAGAGCTCACATTTGGCCCCTGACCATAATGAGTCTTGTAATTTAATCTTTTCTGAATAAATCTTTTTTTTCTTTAACCATAGGGTAACCATCTCCTAACTCCTATACCTCCTTCACAACTTATGTGTCATTTCCTCCTCTGGAAAACTTCCTTTGACGCAACCAAGTATAGCATAGGTGTCCCCTTCTGAGATCTCAACTTCACCACAAGACTTATTCTGTTTACTGGTATGTCTCTCTCTCTCTCACACACACACACACACATACACACACACACACACACACACACACACACACACACAGCCTCTTAGAGCTGGAGACTCTCAGTCAACTTTCCACCTTCAAACAACCCAATGTGGACCAACACAACCACTCATTAGCTGCATGTCCTCTGTGCCTCAGTTTCCTTCTCTATAAATAGGGACAATCACATGATCCAGCTCAGAGGATTGACGTGAAGGTGAGATGAGGTGGTGAAAGGTAGACAGCGCTCGGCTCAGAGTCATTGCTCCCTGGTGGCTGACAATGGTCAGCACTACAAGAGAGCCGCGCTCCGAGGATGCGCACAGGACGAGAGGAGGCTTCGGGGAAGCAAGGATTCTGTGTTCTCCACCTTCTCCCTCCCCCATGAGACCTAGGCACACAGGGCGAGGCACAGGCATCATTTCTTAAACAAGACTTAAAGTGAATGAGTGACTTGGGATTAAGAGTTCAGGCAGCCCCAGTGGCTGTCATTGTTCCAAATATTCCATAAATTTCACAATCCAAGAGTTGGCCGAGAACACTCTCCTGTGTGTGTGAGGCTAGTGTCAGAGGGTGCCTGCCCATTGCCTCTTTGAGGTTTTCCCAATTGTAAGAGACCTAGGGAAGCCTTCCTTCTGTTTCCTCCTTGTTTTGAAGGCATTAATTATTAATTTAATTGATCGTTGCTCACTAAATATGCTTGAAGAGCTCTACTTGTTTCTATGACTCAGGTGACATTTGATCCTGCACTTTGGCCACAGGAGCTCCAAGAGCTCCATGCAGCCCACTCGGATGAGGGAACCCAGGCAGGGCCCCCCAGCTCTGAATACTCACTGACGATCTAGGTTGGTGCTGGGGTGGTTTGAGTAACTGATATTTTTCTGAAATTAATTCTGCTTCAATAGTGTTATAAAATGTGAGCAACTGGTTTATTGAGCAGCCTCAGTGTGATGGGATATAAACGTGAGTTTCTTCATTCCTGCCTCTGATCAGGCCTCATCTCACCTCCCGCTGCCATCCTGTAACAACACCTTGCTCAGATTTCATGACTTTCTGTCACTTTTGGTTATTAAAAGTCAGGTAAGTTTAAAGCTTCCATCTCAGGCTTTATTTAAATCTCATCTCCCCTCCACCCAAGCGAGGCTGGCAGGGGCTTGCTGCTTGCAGTGGGGAACTCTAGCCCCTCAGCCCTCCCAGCTCTTTGAGGCCTGGCCACTCTAGTGCTGGGCTGGGAAGACAGTGGAACAAGAATGCAAGCAACATCCCTTAACTCTGTTGGTGGGCTTACCCTCTAGGGCAAAGGTGGGCTTCTTTGGGGCCATCCCTCCACTGCACACTTACCTGAAATGGGAGGTCCAGTTCCAGCCCTTACCTCTTATTGTGTGTTATGGATTAAATGTGCCCCCACACACACATTCATATGTTGAAATGCTGACTCCTAATGTGATGCTATTAGGAGGCGGGGCCTTTGGGGGGTGATTCATCCATGTGGGTGGAGTCTTCATGAATGGGATTAGTATCCTTATAAAAGAAGCCCCAGAAAACTCCCCCACCCCTTCTGCCACGTGAGGACACAGCAAGAAGAGAGCCATCAATGAACCCAGAAGTAGATGCTCCTCAGGTGGGGATGCCTAATCTGCCAGAGCCTTGATCTTGGGACTTCCACCTCCCAGCTTCCAAAACAGTGAGAAGTAAATGTTTCTTGCTCAAAATACCTAATCTGTGGCGATTTACAGTAGCACTTACAGACAAAGATACTGTGCCCCTGCACCTTCCAGTCTACTGTTGCTGAAGTCCACCAGCCGTCAGGTAACCCACAGAGCAGGCAGGACCCTGCAAGCCCAGCCATCTCTACGTTGTCTGCTAGACCCGTGGAAACCTCACGCCTTCCTGAAACGCCCGAGCACAGACACAGGCTCCTGCCTGCTCACCTCTCTGCTCACACTGCCCTCTCTCCCTATTTTTCTCTCCTGCTCTTCTCAGCAAAGGGCCAGTTGAGAAAGTAGGCATCTAAGCAGACATTTAATCTGGAGTTTGAATGTGAACTTCATCTTCTTTTTGTAAGCATCCCCAGTCACCTTGATCCCCTTCAATTAACCTGGGGGGTTGGGATGGAAGGTGAAGGATTCACCTCTTGCCAAGAACCAGGTGCAATAATGACCTCAGCTCAGTTTTTCTCCCCTCTCCTCCCTTCTCATGCAAAAACTGAGGGGGGGGGGTTCTGGCACAGCTGATGGTGGCAGGACTAGTACTGGCTCTGCACGTTGGCAGTTTTCTCTAGGAGGCACAGAACTTAGCATATTTTTGTCCTCAGTTCCAGCCCTGGTCACCAATTCTGGGTCAATAGGAAAAATCTGCTCAACTTCCTATCACATGTGCAAGTTAAAATCTGGGTCCAAATTGGCCTTCTGTTTCGGGGGGTGCTTAGTTCATGTTTTAGAAAAGAGTAGAATCTGGTTTCATCTGGTCCAGGCTTTGGTTAAAGAATGATATTCAAGGGCCAGCTGAAACTAAAGCAGACCAAAAGGATCCTGCTCGGGGCACAGCGCAGTTTGGGTGGCGAGCGAGGCAAGCCCCAGAGGAGACCCCACTCGCCATCCTCGTGTGTGGGATTAATGTAGAATAAAGTAAACACATCAGAACCCCTGTTCCGTAGGCTTGCTCAGAGTTTCCAGATCCTTGATGATGTGGTTGTTCTGAAAAGAGGAACACGACCAGAAGGCAAATGCGCCCTTGTGTGTCCAGAACGCCGGGCATGCAATAGGTCTCATGACTCCCCTTGTGTTTTTCTACAATAAGTAAACACTTCTCGGGAGCATCACGTCTCAGTGGGCTGGAGACAGCATGAGAGCTAAACACAGATTTAGGAACTGATAGTATTGAGTTCCCGCTTGAACCCCTACACGTACTCTATAGATGTTAAGGTTTACTTGCTCAATAAATATGAGGAGTGGCTTCTTGGCATTACTCTTGTGCTGCAGCACCCTGAGTCCCCTGGCTGGTCCTTTCAGATCTTCAGCATTTTGTTGTGTTCCCCCAAATCTGCGGGTCAGAAGTAAGGAGGGACTAACACCACAAGACCCCAGGGCTCCATATGGCTCCATCTTTCAGATACTCCTGCTGAGCCACAGCTGATCTCTTGTGGGTGGACCATCAGCCTCTTTCACTGTGACCAGAAACTGCAAGGCCTTCTTCCATCTAGGTGAGAGTGGGGAGCTTACTGACAATGGGGCACCCACTTCTGCCTCTCCTAAGCTGTGAGGGCCAGCTATTCATCTCCTCAGACTTGGACTTCTTCTGTAAAATGAGGAAAACCATATCCACCTCAGGATGCCAGAGGATAAATGAGAAGACACTGAATGCGAAGTACATGGGATGGTGCTTGGCACCCAGGGGCAGAATAAATCCCCAGTCTACCTCTGCTCTCAAGAGAGACCACAGGGACCAGGAGAAAAATGGTGCGTCTGCCACCCAATCTCTCCACAGGCCAGCTCCTCCAGCCCAGGGCCACTGCACCACTCCGGTCCAAGCCATCCTTGTCTCTGCCCTGCCCAGTGCACGAGCCTCCAGACTGAACCCCTGCTCCAAGCCGTGCTCCCTGCCATCTATCAGAATGATCTTAATAAAATGTAAGCAGATCATGACATTGCTCAAAGCCCCGCAGTGACTCCTGTCCTCATCAGAGTGAGAGCCAAAGTCCCCACAGTCACCTACAGGGTCTTACATATTCTGTCCCCATTTGCTTCCTGTCCTACTACTTTCCGCCTCCCTATCTCCATCCCTGCTTCTCAAACACAGCCTGCTCCTGCCCCAGGGCCTTTGCACTGAACAGTCCTTCTGTCAGGAGTATTCTTGCCCCCTGATATCCACATGACGACCCCTCACTTCTTTCATGCCCTGCCTCAAATGTCCCTTCAACAGTGATCTTCCCTGACCACTCCATTTAACTTCATGTCATCCCCCTATATTCCCAATTCCCCATGGCATTTTCTCTGTCTCCTAATATACCTAATATTCTGATTTATATTATTGTCTACCACCCTTTCCCTGTCCACACATGATAATGTAAGTTCATTGAGGGAAGGAATTTTTGTCTGTTGTTCGCTTCTGAATCTCCAGCATCTGGGACAGTGTCTGGCACATAGTAGGTGTTCGATAAACAATTATAGAATGACTGCCTAAATGAATTAAAGGACCCAACAGCAGGAAGCGGGAGGCCCTGTTAACTGTTGGGAGCAGGGCTCCAGTCTGCCTTCTGCATTGGGAGATGCTGGAGAGTCAGAGGAAAGATGAAGTCAGCTCAGAAGAGAGTCCCTGGGGTGAGCACTGGACCCCCATCCCTGCCTCATCCCAGTTTAGACCCAGTGCTGGAAATCCATGTGAAGGCATCCTCTTTGGTCCTTCTAATCACCTGTTTCCTCTAACCTCCAACTTGTCTGGGGACCAAAGTCCAAAGATCTCACAAATAGAAGCTGTGTTAAGCATAGGACGAGATCAATGGCACTTTGACAATCTTGACTTCAGAGAGTGAACGTGCTGCCTCAGAGCCCCCAGCCACTCCCTGTGGCCTTTCAGGTGCCTGTTCTAAGTCTCTCTCTGCCCAAAACCTTGGTTCACACCTTGACCTGATGGGACGCAACTCTTTCACGTGTGGGGGTCTCTTCTCTTCACATGAACTGCAAGTAAATCAACAGCTGAGTGTAAGACAGCTATGATGAACTGGCAAGGGCTTGCTCCATCTAAAGGCATTTAGACATGCAGACATGAATGAAGGAATGAATGAATAGCACCAGTCAAGCCAAACAAAACACTTAACTCTTGCAACCTGCCAGTTTGCAGCTGCACCCTTGATTGCAAACTTGGACCCGATGTGGGGCATTCAACAAACACCTGTCGGCTGATGAGGGACTCCTGGAATGAAGTACCAAATACTAACTCATAGAAAGTAGCTGAGCCCACTATTAAAAGGGTCCTGTTTCAGCAAGTGAGTCTGCCATTTCGCAAACGTAGCATATAGAGCATTGTTTCTCACCCCTCTCTCCCTTAGTCTCACGCAGGTGTCCATGAACATACTGGTCACTGGAGAGAGGCTCATGCTGTCTGTATGGAGGCAAGGCCAAGCAAAGGGGTATAGAGAAGGGCACTGGGGTGGGCACAGAGGAGACTGTGATTCTTGCTCCAGCATAACCTCCATACCATGTTGGGTTTTTAACTGGTTCTCAAAACACTTTCATCAAGTCTGTCTAATCCATGCTTCCCAGTCACACGTGGGTACCTGTGAGAGGGCATACATGCACATACACCCCACCAACTTGTCTGACCAGCCTTCCTCCTTTCCTGTCCTAACTCCTGCCTTTCCTTAACCTAACCAGTAGCTTTTAGAAATCCTCAGGACATTTGTAGCATTAAAACAAGTGTATCTCCATTTTATTGCACCTGAACTTCTTGTAAAGAGCAATTTCATTTTGTGTCTCCATTGTATTCCATCTGACTTTTGCACTCTGAAACTTCTTCAAACAAAGCTCTTCTTGTGAAACAGGAAACGTAGCTGACAGCCTCCTGTTCTCCCAGCACTTTTTCAGAACGAAAAAACAATGTGCAGGGCTCAGCCTAGAGCTCACAGCCCACTAGCTGCTCAACCCAGCAGCTTCCAGTGCCAGCTAGAAGCAGGAGCTACGAAGGAACTGTACCCCTCTCCAACTCTGCCTGCTCCGTCCCCACAAACTTGGGGAACTTGGGGGACTGGCGAGTGGGTGGGTGAGTATTTGCCTTATTACAGTAAACCCTTACACGTCTTGACTCTAATCTTGTCACCATCCAGATCCCATTCTATGCACCTAACAGAGTGATCTCTCGTGTCACTTTTGCGTTTAAGGCCATTCAATGCTGTCAGGATAAAGTCTTCCAAGTGTGGACTTGATGTGGTTGCCAGATGCCCCCAATTCATCTCTTGTACTCACTCCCCTTCACTCTCCCCTCTACCCAGATCTGCCTTCTTTCATGTTAGGGATGTGCCACATTCTTACCACCGTTGACCGTTTGGCCCTTTATCTCTATGCCCAGCACACTCTTCCCTCCCCAACTCACTCCCCTTTACCCACTTACCACTTACCCAGCCAGTCTTGTCCTTGGTTGAAGAAAAAAATGAAGAGTAAATGATCAAATGGAAATGTCTAGTCTGGGGGAAATACTTTGGCCACAGACTGAGTCTGAGGAGTCACCATGTGGCCTCTAAGACTCTAAGTCCATGGTTGAAAGAGCAGCATTTGCTGGTGGGGAGGGGAGACACCGGAGGGTCCTTTGGGACCTGAAGGGTGTGGCCCTGAGAGAAAACATTGTGCAGGTGCTGCAGAGAAGCCGTCCCTGAGGGCTAAGCCCCTCTCCCCAACTCCTCCCCCTGCCCACCTTTCTTATCCGTGTTAGGAATAGGCAGTCTCGCTTCTCGAGCCCTCTTACCTTCCTTTCTCTCAGGGCACATCCCATCTACATCTGTAGAGGGGCACTCATTCCATCCGTGGGGCCACACCACTTAGAAAAGGCTCTCAGCAGCCCACCCAGGAGCAGCCACTTGTTTGTCCAGAACTGGCCAAAGCCTGGCATCTGAGCTGGCTACTCTACCTGGGGGACAGGACGCTCACAACATTAGAATCAAAATAGAGCCTGTTAGCAAAGAAACCTAGGGCCTGGGAGGGAAACAGCTCAGACAGCTGGGGAGGAAAAGCACTGTGCATGCACGGGTGTCACCACGTCTGAGGGTCAGAGCCTGCAGAAGTCCCCAGCAGTCCAAGGGAGACAGACCCGGATGACCCACAGTTAGGAGAGCGGAATCAGCTCGGAAGAGAGAGCTCGTGTCGGCTTCAGTTTCATCAGAAGTTCCAGTGCAGAAAAAAGTTTTATAACCAGACGTGGAGAGAACAAAGATTCTCCTTAAATAGCTTTTCTCAGTTTGAGAGCAAAATAAACAAATTGTGTCCCCCACAATGTGGAAGCCCCGACCCCCGGTACCATACCATAGCAGAACGTGACCTTATTTAGAAATAGGGTCACTGAAGATGTAATTAGCTGCGTCCATTCGGGTGGGCTGTAATCCAACATGACCGATGTCCTTGCAGAAAAGAGAAAGGTAGGCACAGAGACATGCACACAGGGACAACACCACGTACGATGCAGACAGAGATCTGGGTGATGCATTTATGAGCCAAGAAGAGCCAAAGATGGCCCGCATGCCACTGGGAGCCAGAAGAGGGGCCTGGAACAGACTCTCCCTCACAGCCCGTGGGAGGAACCAACCTGCCTAAGTCTCTGTCTCAGACCTCCAGCCTCCAGAGCTGTCAAACAATACCTTTCTGTTGTTTAAGCTACCCTGTTCAGAGTACTTTGTTATAGCAGCTCTAGCAAAAGAATACACAAAACAAGCAATATGTCTAAAAAATGTTTTTCCTACTCAGGGTCCATCCCAAATACAGTGAACCACCTCGGAGACCTCTGTGCCAACACCGTGACGCCACAGGCCACCAATGGCTCCCCAAACCCACACTTGCTCTGCAGGTCAGATGCCTCACTCCCAACCCTCTCAGCCCCATCTCCTTGATTGTCGCTGTGACAGGATGACAGTGTAAGAGGGTCATTATGAATGTGGACTTTGAAATGAAACAGACCTGCGTCTGGATCCCTCTCTCCCCATTTGTGAGACAGGCACACTGGCTGCCACTCCTCGCCAGGGGCGAGTTGCTAGCAGCAATGCCTGCTTTGTGGGGTGGCCTGAAATCACCTGAAATATCAGGGGCACATGCCGGTTCCTGGCACACAGTGAGCACCCAGACGTGGGAGCTAGTGTCATGCTGGTTCCAGAGGATAAAATTAAATAAGGAGTCACCCCTTAGATCAGCAAAACCTATAAAGTAAAAAGAAAAGAAGACCCAAAATGCAGCCCACGCCAGTTACTGAGACAGCCCAGGGGGCTCCTCTGCAGCTTACGCTGGCCCAGCAGAGGGTCCGCCCTGAGGGCAAGGAGGGGGACCGAGCAGATGGGGCGATCAGCTACAGGGCCTGGATGGAGGAAGGACAGGAGAGTCTGCAGGTCAGAGCAGTTGGGCACATGCAATGAGGAACGCGAAGGGGAACCACAGCCACCACCTGAAGGTTGATCAGCCCCTCCCCTGGCTGGGGGACAGCATTCCTGCCCTGCAGGGAAGACCCCGGCAGCCTGCTGCATTCCTGCCAGAGCCGAGAGGAGAAGATACCTTGGGTCACACCAAACCGGAAAGAGGTTGCCTGGAAGTCACTGATATAAGTCACAGTAAAATCTGGACATGTGTAGCATCAGGCTAAGAAAACATGCCTTTGGGAAACTCTATGTAGCGATGTGCTGTTTAACGTTTAACAACTGGGTGGGAGTATCGCCAACTTACCTGGTGTACAAAATCCATCATGGCCATCTGGAAACTATCAAGAAGGTACAATTGGTTCACCAAATTCCTGAGAATGTGAGCCTTGGCTCTTGTGAGCCTAGAAGCTGGCTGCAGCACACTGAACCTTGAGTGGCACTGGGGCAGACCCCTAACCCTCGCTGACCAAGATGCTCCTCACTGCCTGCCTTCCACGCCTGCCCTCTCCATCCAGAGCCAGCCTGCAGCAGCATTTCCCCCCTACTCAGTTCTGGACCTGCTCTGGCACCTGGGCACACTGCTGACCAGCCCCTGTGCCTACTCCCAGCAGTGCCTTAGCAGCCTGAGGGAAGGGCTGGAGCCATTTCAGGTACAAAACTGGGTCCCATCCCTCACTCTGCAGGTGAAGAGCTGCTCCCAGACACATCCAGTGTCAGCGCCTCCAGGAAAGCCTTGCTCGATGCAGGAATGCACGGGTTCTCCAGAGATGAGACATCTGTAAGGACCCTGAGGGACCTTCCGCCCATGTCCTGTGTCCTTCAGGCCAGTTCCAAGGATATGATGTGCACTTCCGTTCCCTTTCACACCACCATTCTGCTGAGGAATGGAGCTGTGCCCTCCAGCCACCCCTGGTCTGTCACCACATGCAGACTTGCACTGCCATTCAGCACACATTGGAAAGTGTTCCTCTCTGGACTGACAAGAAGCCTGCAGAGCTGGCATTCTAAACGCAGCCAGTCAGCACTAGGCATGCTGCCCTGGACTCTGCACTCTTGGATTTTCCCCTCCTGGGGCAAGACCCATCCTCAGCTTACACTGCCTGCAGGCTGGCTAAAGAGCAGTTCAAGGGATTTACAGGGAGATGCTGTTTTCTTCTCAGATAATTGCGTCCAGAGGAAATGTGATCAACCGCCAGCTTTCCCAGCCATGGGGTGAGGTACGGCCTCCCAAACCAGTGGTTGCCCGCAGCCCGCACACTAGTTAGCGCTCATCAGACATGCGGGGGCTCAGAGCCAAGTCAGGAGCACTTCCAAGCCCTGAGTGAAGTGAGCTGCTGGGGACTACGCCCAAATACCCTGGGCCAGAAGCCGAGAGGCTGGGGTTCTCTCTGCCCCACACCAGCTCACAGTGACTTTGGGCAAGTCACCTGACGCCTCTGCGCTTCACGCTCTTCACGGGCACAAAGATCCCTGTGGCCTCCTGAATGAAATTATTAGGAAGAATGCATGGCATGAGGGGTATAAAGATGATCTGGAGATGATTTACAATCAGCATTCCTTAAGATGATGTTTACAAACACAAAGTAACACTGGGGATTTGCTGGAGGCAAAAGGGGAGTTTTAGCTGAAATGCTTTATTGATCATCCAACCATTGCTGACCTCAGTAAATCCCCAGCCCGTACAGATGGACAAAATGGTGAGGCGGCGAATGCTTCCCTCATTGCTGCTCCCAGGTCAATAATACTGTTAGGACTCTTGCAAATACCCCCAGAGTGCATGGCACATCCAAGCAGGGGAATGGGAGGGAGTCAGAGGCCATCATGCAAAGGGTCAGTGAGCTCCTCCCACCCCAGCGCCACCCCCACCCCGGATCCACCACCAAAACAAAAATGGTCTTGCAAGGGGGGAAACAGCCTTAGCTCAACAAGAATGAGGATTGTTTTAGGAGAAGCGGAGGGTGCTTTACTCCTTTGGTTTAGGAGTGCTGCCTCTGTGCAGGGAGGTGAACATGCCAGGGGAAGGCTGCTGCATGGCTTCTGCAGACTCTGCCCAGCTACAGAATCCTGCTCCTGCCTCACTGAGGCCAGTTTTCCCCCAGGTGCATTGGTGTGGTGCAGCCTGACCATCAGATGTTTGCATAGTGAGGACGCCTCCTATGCCCATGGCAAGAAGCAACTCCCAAGCCTGTGGGCAGCTGGGACTGCAGAGGACCATTAGGCAGCCCCCACCATACTTTCCACCTGGATTTTCCTTAAGCCAGACCACACACGAGCTTCATCTTGCTGCTGGGTCCCAGCGGAATCCCAGCAAGTCTCCATAAATCAGAAGGGGAAATTGTTTTGAAATGAAAAGTCCTTCCCACATAACAGAGCTCTAGCAGACAGCAATTATTCTAATTAACAATAAGAATAGATCAGCTTAGTGAGCACGTTCTATGGCCAGACGCTGTTCTAAGTGCTCTCGTTCATCCAATATTACAACTCTATGAGGTACTGATTTTTATGATCCCCAATTTATGGGTAAAGAAACTGGCAAGAAAGGTTAAGTAATTTACCCAATGTTATGCGGTTAAAAAGTGACTATATTTGTTATGTAATGCTAGCTGCTATATTAAACAAACCTGAAATCTTACAGGCTTGACTTAATAGAAACTTGTGTCTCACTCAAGGAAAAGCCTCAGTAGGGGGAAGAATAGATGCTCAGTCCCTACTCGGGCCACACTGACGGAGGGCAGCCTGCCATCCTTCCAACCCCAGCCAGCAGGTGGTGGGTGGGGAACATGGTGGCTCACGTGGGAGGTGATTATGGGCCATGCCGAGAAGGGGCATATATCAACTCCACCCACGTCCAGGCCCAAGCTCAGTGACATAGACCTGCCCGGATTCAAGTGAAGCCTGAGAAATGTTGACCCAGGCTGGACAGCTGCTTCTGGTCACCACTCTGCACTCTGAAGGGGAAACCCAAGGCTCGGGTGGTCAGGAAGCCACCTCTGCCACAGTTTTGGAGCAGGGATTCAAACCCAAGCAGAGAAACCCTGGCTCCAGAGTCTGTCCTCTTTATCATTGTGCTACCAGACATGGGTTCAGGAGTTTCTGGGGAGGTGGCCACAGGGCTCAGGTAGGGCTGGGAATCTGGGCAGGGCTGAGGTTGGGGGTGGGGGATGGCAGGCATCACTCAAGTGCCCAGCATTAAAGAGACTTTTTCAAATATCTCCTCCACGCACCTGTCACAGGGTCTGAAACCCCACCATCCACACGGCTCTCTTGGTCACGAGCTCAACAACTCAGGAGTTCCTACAAAGTGGCAGCTACCTCTGAGGAGAGCTGAACTCCAGACCTTTATTTTACAACCTCCCTAAATGAGTTCATCACATGCTTTTCCAAAGGGGCCCCTGGGTGAGTTTGCAGTCCAGTGGGAAGTGGGTAGTCTGGAAGATGGAGTGAAAGGAGTGTAGTTGGGAGAGGGGAGAAGGAGCCCAAAATCTAGGAATAAGCTTCATGTGGCTGGGTCAGCAAGTAGCCGGTGTATCTAAGCAGAGAAAGATACATGCTGGGGGATATAATGGTTTTAAAAAACATCCACAAATTCCCTGATACTCCTTCTTTCATATGGGCTGAAAGTAGTGACTTGCTTCTAGTGAATGGAGTAAAGCAGAAGTGATGGTGTGTGACCCCAGAGATGGGTCATCAAGGACACTGAGGCTTCCTCCTTGTTTTCTCCCACTCTCTCCTGGACCACTTACTCTCAGGAAGTTAGCTGCCATGCTGTAAGGATGCTCAAGCCACCTCTGGGGAAGCCTACATGGTGAGGAACTGGGGCCTCCTGCCAATGACCATGTGAGAGGGCCATCTTGGAAACAAACCCCCCAAGTCCCCCTCAAGCTTTCAGGTGATGTACCCTGCCAACATCCTGTCTGCAACTGCAAGAGAGCCCCTCAGCCAGAACCATCCAACAAAGCCACTCCTGAATTCCAGACCGACAGGAACTATAATACAAAAATTATTGTTGCTTTAAGCCGCTACATCTTGGGGTGATTTGTTTGGCAGCTACAGATAACTGATACGGGAGGGGGTAGCAAGCTGATGGAGGCAATACGTTCTCATTCACAAAGAGCCTTGAAGTCCAAAAGCCAGCTTTGGGTCCTCATGCACCATGAAGAGGCAAGAAATGTTTCAGCACATGATGGGAAGTAGAGAACAGAAACAGAAAGCATTCCTTTGGTCACAGAGTAGAGGAAAACTCAGGCTCCCAGAGTCTCAGCCTGGGGGATTTGCCCTTCTCTAGCCCAGTAGTTAGTTCTAACTAGGGGCTGTTTTGCCTCCCCAAGGGACATTAAGCAGTGGGTTGAGATATTTGATTGTCACAACTTGGTGGCAGTCAGGGGCAGGGTTTGCAGCCCTGGTATCTGTTAGGGAGAGGCCAAGGATGCTGCTAAGCACCCCAAAATGCGCAGGTCAGCCCCCACGACAAAGAACCACCTGGCCCAACTGTCAATGATGCCGAGTGAGAAAACCTGCTCTGGCCCTCCCCTTGAAACCACTGTCTCCGCTGAAGCATCTGTATGTCTGGGACTCACCAGAGGTTGAATCGCCATTTGGACTTTCACACGAAGAGTCTTTCCAATTTTGAGGACTCAAAAGAAGACAACAAAACCCTGGTCAATCAGATAGACCCTGGCCAGGTTCCTGGAGACCAGGGCATTACTGTGGGCATAGGACTAAGAACTTCCACAGATTTTTAGAGGCAAGAAGTCAGAATAGAGTAGACTCCACTGTGCTAACAAATTAACTTTGAAATCTCAGTGTCTTGACACAAAATATATTTATTCCTCATTCACACCACAGTCCAGTGGGATCACAGGAGCCTCTCCTCCCAGTAGTGACTTAGCCCCCAAGGCCACTTCCATCTCTGGTTATTCTGTCTGCTTGCATTGGCCTTCTCAAGTGGCAGGTGGTGGAAAGGGAGAAGGGGAGATCACACCTGGGAGATTTGATGACCAGCCTTGGAAATGCCAACATTCCATTGGCCAGAACATGTCACATAACTCCATCTAACTGCAAAAGAGGCTGGGAAATGTAGTACAACCATGAGCCTGTGAAGAGGATAAAGTGGATGTTGGTCAGCACTAGTCGTATCTGTGTTCTGGTATAGCCCCTTCTCATCCTCTTTACCAAGGTGCCACACTCAGGCACAATCCCAAGAGGATCCATCACTAAAGAACCGGGCACTGTCTTAAGTCATTGGCAGGTCGTCCTGTGGGAGACAAAGATGGCACAGGATGCCTCTCCATTATCTTTGCCCCCACAGTCAACTATGCTAGGGCCTTGAGGGACCTGCCCTCCCAACCCCCAAGTATAAACCCAAATTAGGTAAGCTCTGGTTTCTGGAAGAACCCTCTTATCAGCCACACTTACCACAATTTGGTATCTCAGTTTCCAATTCTGCATGAAGGGTGTTTAACTTCATCTGTTTTTCCAAAATGAGAAGCAAATCAGAAAGTTACTTCATAACACATCTTTCTGAGTTCTTTATGCCCTTACCACTTGAACCCTGTGTAGTGCTCTCAGCCCCGCTCCAGCGAGGTACGGCTGAGCCCATGTGACAGCTGAAAGCTTAGCCATTTGGCTAAAAGGAGAGGCCCTAAAGGTGGGGTTAAAGGGAAAATGGGAGTTCAGCTGTGCCCTTGCTATATATGATCATGTGAATATGCATCTCATTAAAGATTTTTTAAGAGCCAATTGTGTATTCCCAATTTAAAATAGGTAAATACAGCACTCTTGGGATAAAAATGAAGGTAATTCCATTTGACATGTGTGCTCCAAACAGAATCAACTCACCCAGCCCAATTTTTTTTCTTAGCTTCTGTTCAGGAAGTTTGAGTCCCATTTCTTTTTCTCTTTTCATGTCAGGCCTGAGAGGCTACCCTCTCTGCTAGCTGTCACCCATGTAGGTGTACTCTATAATCCTAAAGAGCATGCTGAATGCAGTTTGAATACAAGATATTACAGGCAATAAAGTTTATCCAAATGGCTTGTCATTATTTTTGCATCATTATACAATTACTGCAGCTTTGGAAGGTAATAAATCACTGCACAGGTGACAAACTGAGAAGCTAAGAAGGACAGTTATTCTCACAAATAAAGCAACCGCTGCTAACCAGATGTCGGGGCTTGGTGCTCAACCTTTTAAAAAATGTCCTGTGGTCCTGGGGAGTGTCAGTGGGAAAGGCATCCACATCTAAAAGCTTGCCAAGCCCACTGCTGAAACTGCAAAGGAACCTGAACTCCAACAGTCCCCAAAACGCATGTCCCAGATTCCCTCTTTGATGACCCAGAGAGAGCGTCAAAGCACCATCAGCCAAACTCCAAGTCTAAGCTTCACTGGTTCAGCTGTAAGTCTCCATTCATCCTGACTCAGGGATGTCGCCAAAGAAGCCCATGTCATCATTCATGCACACATGTGTATGTGCACACATGTGTTTTGTCTAAGTTATTTCCTAGAACACTAGTTTTGTTTTGTGTTTTATACTTAGGTAAGTCAACAAATAGCAGAGCATGTTTTCCACAGGCCATAGAAAATAGTTTTCTAGACTAAAATCAAGCAGATGTTTTGAGTCTAAGAAACAATCCTCTATGAGAATATTAGGAAAGAGAAGAAGGGTTTTAAAAAGGAGAACTGACTCAACTTCACTCTGATGCTGGTGGTACCCTGGCTGAGGAGCTGCAGACTCTCCAGATTTATCAAAGGGTTTGCAGGCTAAAAGGAACTGCTGAGAAAAGAGCTAGAGGAAAGCTCTTGCAGAAAGTTCCAGTGAATATAGGTACTTGAAAGCAACCTGCACCACTAGAAAGTGTCTTTGGTTTTGATGAGCAAGTTGGGTAACTAGTGCCCAGAAGTGGGAAATGTTGGGTCAGGGAATCACACTCCAGGGAAATGGTTCTCAAAATGTGATGCCCAGATGAACAGCACCAGCATCACATAGGAACTTATTAGAAATCCAGATCCTTGGGACTTACTTCAGACCTACTAAATCAGAACCTTAAACTACTAATTGAAATTATTATACTGGAAAGGAGACCCAGGTTCATGCACCCCTCTGAATCACTGGGTCAGCCCATTGCTATGTATTTTCTCTTTGCGTAGGGCTGCCACATCTGGATGTGCAAGTTGGGCACTGTACAAATTCCCCATGACCAGGAGATAATTAGGGGGCTAAACATAGGCCCTACTTGCTCCTAGGTCATGAGTTTAATGTGCTACATATGCCCTGAAAAGTGTTCTTTTTTTCCTAATATATTCAGACATCATATAGCCTGGTATTTCATGCTATTTTCATCTGTTTATTCAAATAAATCTCAACCTTCAGGATGAAAGAAGATGAACTGCAAGCGAATCAGAATCTTACTCTTCTAGATGGAAGGATAAACAGTTTAACTAAAATGGTGACTTTATTTCCAATAGTGACTTGAACTCTCTAAAGCCAGGTTCTCACTACTGATGACAAATGAAACTAAAATGAATTACAAAACAAAGCTCATGCCTGCATGACATTCTCCCAATTGTAGAGTAATTTTTGTACCTGTTGAATACAGCAAGTCCAGCACCAGGAAGCCATCCCAGATGACAGCAGAAACATGTGGGGTTCACACAGAGCCCCCGTGGGGTTCACACAGACCCATGCAGGGTTCACACAGAGCCCCCATGGGGTTCACACAGACCCATGCAGGGTTCACACAGAGCCCCCATGGGGTTCACACAGAGCCATGCAGTGTTCACACAGAGCCCACGTGGGGTTCAGAGCCCACATAGGGTTCACACAGAGCCATTTGGGGTTCACACAGAGCCATGTGGGGTCCACATAGAGCCCACGTGGGGTTCACACAGAGCCATACAGGGTTCACACAGAGCCCCCATGGGGTTCACACAGAACCATGTGGGGTCCACACAGAGCCCACATGGGGTTCACACAGAACCATGCGGGGTCCACACAGAGCCCACGTGGGGTTCACACAGAGCCATACAGGGTTCACACAAAGCCATGTGGGGTTCACACAGAGCCCCCATGGGGCTCACACAGAGCCCATGTGGGGTTCACACAAAGCCCACATGGGGTTCACACAGAGCCATGTGGGGTTCACACAGAGCCCATGTGGGGTTCACACAGAGGCATACAGGGTTCACACAGAGTCATGCGGGGTTCACATAGAGCCCACATGTGGTTCACACAAAGCCCACATGGGGTTCACACAGAGCCATGTGGGGTCCACACAGAGCCCACGTGGGGTTCACACAGAGCCATACAGGGTTCACACAGAGCCCCCATGGGGTTCACACAGAACCATGTGGGGTCCACACAGAGCCCACGTGGGGTTCACACAGAGCCATACAGGGTTCACACAAAGCCATGTGGGGTTCACACAGAGCCCCCATGGGGCTCACACAGAGCCCATGTGGGGTTCACACAAAGCCCACATGGGGTTCACACAGAGCCATGTGGGGTTCACACAGAGCCCATGTGGGGTTCACACAGAGGCATACAGGGTTCACACAGAGCCATACAGGGTTCACACAGAGTCATGCGGGGTTCACATAGAGCCCACATGTGGTTCACACAAAGCCCACATGGGGTTCACACAGAGCCATGTGGGGTTCACACAGAGCCCCTGTGAAGAGGTCCTTCCTCACATGGGGAAAGGCAACAGGATATATTTTATAAGCCTCAACAATTTCCCATATAAAGCATCAGTCCTTCCATGCACAACTTCCCAAGGTCCTGGCATCTTCCAGGGCAGGCGGAGTCTCCTCTACAAAATAAGCCAGGTGAGGAAGTCACATTGGAAAGGGTTCTGTTCTTCCTCTGCCACCAACCCTTCCAGAAAAAGGCCACTGGGAGGTGACCCAGTTTGGGCCTGCTCACCCCTGTGACCTCATAACATCACTGAGAAAACCCCATCAGATTAGGGGGATGCAAGGGGGGAGTTACTTCATTTCCATTGTTCTCCACATGCAGAAAAATGATCGTTTTGTGTGTTACACGCTGAGTAATCAATTCCAATCCCCTGGAGATTTCCTGGGTCTGCTAAGCACATTTATTCTTGTTTCTAATCTATTCCTGTGATTTGCACAACTTGAACATACTGTCATCATTTCAGAGGAGGAGAGAGAAGAGGAAATGAGAAAGCAAGGGCAGAGGGAGCAGGAGACAGGGTGGGAGGCGGGGCTTGATCCTGTCATTCCCCAGCTAGAAATTCCCCTTTGTCTATAGGACCAAATGCCTATGGATCCCATTCAAGACCTTAACAGCAGAGCCTCAAAACTGAGTTTTCAAGGTTAAGTGTAATGACAATGATAATATAATGATATCATCATTCTCATCACAACCGGGCTGGTATAGACTAAATACTAGAATGTACCTGACAGCTTTGTTTCATAATTGTCACATGCGGTTAGTAACTATTATTATCACTATTGCATTAGCTAATAATTGGAAGATCTGGGATTTGGGCCCCAGCAATCTGACCTCACATCCCTATGTTCCTAATGGCTATGTTAAATGTTAAACTTTTCAAAACATGAAACTCCTGGGCTCTTCTGTGTCCTCTGCTCCTTGCAAACCTTTTTAGCAAGAGACCAGAGGAAGCTACAATTTAGCAATGAAATTCTGTCCCTGAAGCCATGAGTTTTTGCCCTCTCTCTCAGCCTCAAGTCAGAGGAGACCCTGTATGTACAGAAACTGGATATAAAATAAGCTAGAGATACAGACAATCTCTGGTCCCAAGAACTCCCTAAATCCTGTCACCTAACACAAAGTTTCACAAACTAGTTCAATAAATATTTGTTGAATGGGCACATTCTCAGATTCATGCTCAGCAAATTGCTGTACGATGATAGGGCAGGCTATGTGCTATCTGATTTCTTGAGTGTCACCTCATCTAAGCTTCACAGGAACTCAAGGAAGTGTTTGTACCCCTGTTTTCAGATGAAGGCACTGGAGTTCAGAAAGGGCAGTGGCCTCATCTTGCCTGAAGTTTGTGAAGATCTGTGGGTTCATCACAAGGAAGGAAAGAGTTTTTGAAAAGCAGAGGCTACTTAGGGAAGCCAGACTCTCAGGCAAGGCAAATCTGACCACTTTATACCCACCCAGCTCAAATTTCTTTCCCCCATTACCCAAATTTTTACTTCACTGTTAAATTTCAATTCCTCAGGGTGGGGCGGAAGATGGCGGCGTGAGTAGAGCAGCGGAAATCTCCTCCCAAAACAACATATATCTATGAAAATATAACAAAGACAACCCTTCCTAGAATAAAGACCAGAGGACACAGGACAATATCCAGACCACATCCACACCTGAGAGAACCCAGCGCCTCGCGAAGGGGGTAAGATACAAGCCCCGGCCCCGCGGGAGCCGAGCGCCCCTCCCCCCAGCTCCCGGCGGGAGAAGAGCAGGCAGAGCGGGAGGGAGACGGAGCCCAGGGCTGCCGAACACCCAGCCCCAGCCATCCGGGCCAGAGTGCAGGGCCCTCGATACTGGGAAAACAGGGCAGCAAGAACAGTGAGCAGGCACTGGAGGTTGGGCGACAGAGGACATAAGAAAAGCGCGCGACCATTTTTTTTTTTTTTTTGCTTTTTTGCTGCTTTGTTTTGGCGAGCGCTTTTTGGAAGTCTTAAAGGGACAGGGACCCAAATATTAGGGAAACAGGGCAGAAAGACCGGTGAGCAGAGGCCTGAGGCTGGCACCGGAGAATAAAGAAAAACGAACGACCACCTTTTTTTTTTTTTTAATTAAAATTTTTTTTTTTTTTTTAATTAAAAAAATTTTTTTTCTTCTTTTTTTTTGTGGTCGTTGTTTTGTTTTGGCGAGTGCTTTTTGGAAGTCTTAAAGGGGCAGGGCGGGCCACTTAATCCAGAGGTAGGGAATCCGGGATCTCTGGGCACCCTAACCCCTGGGCTGCAGGGAGCAGGGAGGCCCCTTACGGAGATAAATAGCCTCCCAGCAGCTCCTGCTCCAACGCGACTCCACCATTTTGGAGTAGCTGCCCGAGCCAGGCCACGCCCACAGCAACAGCGGAGATTAACTCCATAGCAGCCGGGCAGGAAGCAGAAACCCTGTCTGCGCGCAGCTGCGCAGCACAAGCCACTAGAGGGCGCTGTTCTCCCAGGAGAGGAGGGCCACAAACCAACAAGAAAGGAAGTCCTTCCAGCCGTCACTCGTCCCAGTTCTGCAGACTATTCCTATCACCATGAAAAGGCAAAGCTACAGGCAGAAAAAGATCACAGAGACAACACCAGAGAAGGAGACAGACCTAACCAGTCTTCCTGACAAAGAATTCAAAATAAGAATCATAAACATGCTGACAGAGATGCAGAGAAATACGCAAGAGAAATGGGATGAAGTCCGGAAGGAGATCACAGATGCCAGAAAGGAGATCGCAGAAATGAAACAAACTCTGGAAGGGTTTATAAGCAGAATGGATAGAATGCAAGAGGCCATTGATGGAATTGAAATCAGAGAACAGGAACGCATAGAAGCTGACATAGAGAGAGACAAAAGGATCTCCAGGAATGAAACAATATTAAGAGAACTGTGTGACCAATCCAAAAGGAACAATATCCGTATTATAGGGGTCCCAGAAGAAGAAGAGAGAGGCAAAGAGATGGAAAGTATCTTGGAAGAAATAATTGCTGAAAACTTCCCCACACTGGGGGAGGAAGTAATCGAACAGACCACGGAAATACACAGAACCCCCAACAGAAAGGATCCAAGAAGGGCAACACCAAGACACATAATAATTAAAATGGCAAAGATCAAGGACAAGGAAAGAGTGTTAAAGGCAGCTAGAGAGAAAAAGGTCACCTATAAAGGGAAACCCATCAGGCTAACGTCAGATTTCTCAACAGAAACCCTACAGGCCAGAAGAGAATGGCATGATATATTTAATACAATGAAACAGAAGGGCCTTGAACCAAGGATACTGTATCCAGCACGACTATCATTCAAATATGACGGTGGGATTAAACAATTCCCAGACAAACAAAAGCTGAGGGAATTTGCTTTCCACAAACCACCTCTACAGAACATCTTACAGGGACTGCTCTAGATGGGAGCACTCCTAGAAAGAGCACAGCACAAAACACCCAACATATGAAGAATCGAGGAGGAGGAACAAGAAGGGAGAGAAGAAAAGAATCTCCAGACAGTGTATATAACAGCTCAATAAGCGAGCTAAGTTAGGCAGTAAGATACTAAAGAGGCTAACCTTGAACCTTTGGTAACCACGAATTTAAAGCCTGCAATGGCAATAAGTACATATCTTTCAATAGTCACCCTAAATGTTAATGGGTTGAATGCACCAATCAAAAGACACAGAGTAACAGAATGGATAAAAAAGCAAGACCCATCTATATGCTGCTTACAAGAAACTCACCTCAAACCCAAAGACATGTACAGACTAAAAGTCAAGGGATGGAAAAACATATTTCAAGCAAACAACAGTGAGAAGAAAGCAGGGGTTGCAGTACTAATATCAGACAAAATAGACTTCAAAACAAAGAAAGTAACAAGAGATAAAGAAGGACACTACATAATGATAAAGGGCTCAGTCAAACAAGAGGATATAACCATTCTAAATATATATGCACCCAACACAGGAGCACCAGCATATGTGAAACAAATACTAACAGAACTAAAGGGGGATATAGACTGCAATGCATTCATTCTAGGAGACTTCAACACACCACTCACCCCAAAGGATAGATCCACTGGGCAGAAAATAAGTAAGGACACGGAAGCACTGAACAACACAGTAGAGCAGATGGACCTAATAGACATCTATAGAACTCTACATCCAAAAGCAGCGGGATATACATTCTTCTCAAGTGCACATGGAACATTCTCCAGAATAGACCACATACTAGGCCACAAAAAGAGCCTCAGAAAATTCCAAAAGATTGAAATCCTACCAACCAACTTTTCAGACCACAAAGGCATAAAACTAGAAATAAACTGTACAAAGAAAGCAAAGAGGCTCACGAACACATGGAAGCTTAACAACACGCTCCTAAATAATCAATGGATCAATGACCAAATCAAAATGGAGATCCAGCAATATATGGAAACAAATGACAACAACAACACTAAGCCCCAACTTCTATGGGACACAGCAAAAGCAGTCTTAAGAGGAAAGTATATAGCAATCCAAGCATATTTAAAAAAGGAAGAGCAATCCCAAATGAATGGTCTAATGTCACAATTATCGAAATTGGAAAAAGAAGAACAGATGAGGCCTAAGGTCAGCAGAAGGAGGGACATAATAAAGATCAGAGAAGAAATAAATAAAATTGAGAAGAATAAAACAATAGCAAAAATCAATGAAACCAAGAGCTGGTTCTTCGAGAAAATAAACAAAATAGATAAGCCTCTAGCCAGACTTATTAAGAAGAAAAGAGAGTCAACACAAATCAACAGTATCAGAAACGAGAAAGGAAAAATCACGACGGACCCCACGGAAATGCAAAGAATTATTGGAGAATACTATGAAAACCTATATGCTAACAAGCTGGGAAACCTAGGAGAAATGGACAACTTCCTAGAAAAATATAACTTTCCAAGATTGACCCAGGAAGAAACAGAAAATCTAAACAGACCAATTACCAGCAACGAAATTGAAGAGGTAATCAAAAAACTACCAAAGAACAAAACCCCCGGGCCAGATGGATTTACCTCGGAATTTTATCAGACATACAGGGAAGACATAATACCCATTCTCCTTAAAGTTTTCCAAAAAATAGAGGAGGAGGGGATACTCCCAAACTCATTCTATGAAGCTAACATCACCCGAATACCAAAACCAGGCAAAGACCCCACCAAAAAAGAAAACTACAGACCAATATCCCTGATGAACGTAGATGCAAAAATACTCAACAAAATATTAGCAAACCGAATTCAAAAATACATCAAAAGGATCATACACCATGACCAAGTGGGATTCATTCCAGGGATGCAAGGATGGTACAACATTCGAAAGTCCATCAACATCATCCACCACATCAACAAAAAGAAAGACAAAAACCACATGATCATCTCCATAGATGCTGAAAAAGCATTTGACAAAGTTCAACATCCATTCATGTTAAAAACTCTCAGCAAAATGGGAATAGAGGGCAAGTACCTCAACATAATAAAGGCCATCTATGATAAACCCACAGCCAACATTATATTGAACAGCGAGAAGCTGAAAGCATTTCCTCTGAGATCGGGAACTAGACAGGGATGCCCACTCTCTCCACTGTTATTTAACATAGTACTGGAGGTCCTAGCCACGGCAATCAGACAAAATAAAGAAATACAAGGAATCCAGATTGGTAAAGAAGAAGTTAAACTGTCACTATTTGCAGATGACATGATACTGTACATAAAAAACCCTAAAGACTCCACCCAAAACTACTAGAACTGATATCGGAATACAGCAAAGTTGCAGGATACAAAATCAACACACAGAAATCTGTGGCTTTCCTATATACTAACAATGAACCAACAGAGAGAGAAATCAGGAAAACAACTCCATTCACAATTGCATCAAAAAAAATAAAATACCTAGGAATAAACCTAACCAAAGAAGTGAAAGACTTATACTCTGAAAACTACAAGTCACTCTTAAGAGAAATTAAAGGGGACACTAACAGATGGAAACTCATCCCATGCTCGTGACTAGGAAGAATTAATATCGTTAAAATGGCCATCCTGCCCAAAGCAATATACAGATTTGATGCAATCCCTATGAAACTACCAGCAACATTCTTCAATGAACTGGAACAAATAATTCAAAAATTCATATGGAAACACCAAAGACCCCGAATAGCCAAAGCAATCCTGAGAAAGAAGAATAAAGTAGGGGGGATCTCACTCCCCAACTTCAAGCTCTACTATAAAGCCATAGTAATCAAGACAATTTGGTACTGGCACAAGAGCAGAGCCACAGACCAATGGAACAGACTAGAGAATCCAGACATTAACCCAGACATATATGGTCAATTAATATTTGATAAAGGAGCCATGGACATACAATGGCGAAATGACAGTCTCTTCAACAGGTGGTGCTGGCAAAACTGGACAGCTACATGTAGGAGAATGAAACTGGACCATTGTCTAACCCCATATACAAAAGTAAACTCAAAATGGATCAAAGACCTGAATGTAAGCCATGAAACCATTAAACTCTTGGAAGAAAACATAGGCGAAAACCTCTTAGACATAAACATGAGTGACCTCTTCTTGAACATATCTCCCCGGGCAAGGAAAACAACAGCAAAAATGAGTAAGTGGGACTATATTAAGCTGAAAAGCTTCTGTACAGCAAAAGACACCATCAATAGAACAAGAAGGATCCCTACAGTATGGGAGAATATATTTGAAAATGACACATCCGATAAAGGCTTGACGTCCAGAATATATAAGGAGCTCTCACGCCTCAACAAACAAAAAACAAATAACCCAATTAAAAAATGGGCAGAGGAACTGAACAGACAGTTCTCCAAAAAAGAAATACAGATGGCCAACAGACACATGAAAAGATGCTCCACATCGCTAATTATCAGAGAAATGCAAATTAAAACTACAATGAGGTATCACCTCACACCAGTAAGGATGGCTGCCATCCAAAAGACAAACAACAACAAATGTTGGCGAGGCTGTGGAGAAAGGGGAACCCTCCTACACTGCTGGTGGGAATGTAAGTTAGTTCAACCATTGTGGAAAGCAGTATGGAGGTACATCAAAATGCTCAAAACAGACTTACCATTTGACCCAGGAATTCCACTCCTAGGAATTTACCCTAAGAATGCAGCAATCAAGTTTGAGAAAGACAGATGCACCCCTATGTTTATTGCAGCACTATTTACAATAGCCAAGAATTGGAAGCAACCTAAATGTCCATCAATAGATGAATGGATAAAGAAGATGTGGTACATATACACAATGGAATACTACTCAGCTATAAGAAAAGGGCAAATCCAATCATTTGCAGCAACATGGATGGAGCTGGAGGGTATTATGCTCAGTGAAACAAGCCAAGCGGAGAAAGAGAAATACCAAATGATTTCACTTATCTGTGGAATATAAGAACAAAGGAAAAACTGAAGGAACAAAACAGCAGCAGAATCACAGAACTCAAGAATGGACTAACAGGTACCAAAGGGAAAGGGACTGGGGAGGATGGGTGGGTAGGGAGGGATAAGGGGGGAAGAAGTAGGGGGGTATTAAGATTAACATGCATGGGGGGGTAGGAGAAAAGGGAGGGCTGTACAACACAGAGAAGGCAAGTAGTGATTCTACAACATTTTGCTATGCTGATGGACAGTGACTGTAAAGGGGTTTATAGGGGAGACCTGGTATAGGGGAGAGCCTAGTAAACATAATATTCGTCATGTAAGTGTAGATTAGTGATAGCAAAAAAAAAAAAAAAAAAAAAAAAAAAAAGGGCAGTTCCTGTGTGGTAACCTCCAACGAGTTCTACACAAGGGTATAAAGGGCATATAAAAGTGTAGGCAAAGGGTCTGTTTGTGTTTATACAGAGGATCAAAGCCTAATTGGGCTACCCCGAAAATGAACTAAGATACGATATGAAAAAGAACTTCCAACATCTGCACCCTCTGGAAGACTCATGCCAGAAGATGATCATCAAAAAACCCCAACAAAGATCCACGCACTGCTACAGCTGTAGATGCACTCATCCCACCAGTTCCTGGACCTGCCATGGGAATGAGGAAGGAGATATCTAAGCTGGCCTGTGCATACAGTAAAACAACAAAATTGGACTGGATCTATACTGTTGGAACTCAACCAAGAATTTGGAGAAGTGAAAATTGTAGCGCTCCAAAGTCTTACAACTACAAACTATTTATTGTTAAAAGAACATATGGCATGTGAACAGTCCCCAGGAATGGGTTGTTTTAATTTGTCTGATTTCTCTCAGACTGTTCAAGTTCATTTGGACAATATCCACCATATCATAGATAAGTTTTCACAAATGCCTAAGGTGCCTAACTGGTTTTCTTGGTTACACTGCAGATGGCTGGTAATTACAGATATGCTTTGGTTATGTAACTATACTCCTATTATGTTAATGTGTGTGTGCAATTTAAGTAGTAGCTTAAAACCTATACATGCTGAAGTTACTCTACAAGAAGATATATCAAAGAAATAATCAATCTTCCCATGTTTTCTTCCGCCTGCTACTTCTATAGCTTTTCTTCTTCCTTCCTAATTACAACCCTTAAATAGAATTCGTGCCTCATATCAAATTTACCGAGTATCATAATTCTTCCAAGTGGTAAAGATACCTCAAGACAAATGCTGGGCATAGAAGCCACAGGGCATAAATATGCAAAGAAGTAAAAAGCTAACCTTTTCAAACAATAAGGCTTCTCTCTCACTTACCAACTTCACATTTCCCTGTATGGCCCCGGAAGATGACTGGTTAGCCAGAGACGGGTAAGATTCCTCAAGGGAGGAACAACCTAAGACAGGCACAGTCGCAGGGGGGCCATCAGGTGAGAAATTGGGGATCAACAGAGGTGAGGCTTAGAACCTCACCCCCCCGTTCTGAGAGAAATCTTCTGCATACGTGGATGTTTTATTGCCCTGGTCTAGCTTGGATTAACACATAGTCTACAGGCACACACCTGATCATCTACATGTGCTCTCTTACAACACTAAACTATGTTTTCTACCTTTATCTTGTATCTACCTACCACTTCAGCATTTTATTAAAAATAATAATAATAAAGAGAGAAATGTGGTATCCACATATAAATCAAGTATAAAAACCAAATGAGTATTCATATTTGAACTGACTGTTTAGAGTTCATAATGCATGAGCAAAACCGAAAGTTTCTGTGATGACTGCCCTTGTACTGTTCACTATGTAACTTATTCATTATGTAAGAATTTGTTCTACATGTAAAAACTTGTTAGTTATGCCTCAGAAGATTGGAGACTGACAAAAATTAGGCTTGGGGTGGAATAATGATTGTGCATTGAGCATTGACTCCCCTATACAGAATTTTATTGTCGTTAACAACCATTTGATCAATAAATATGAGAGATGCCCTCACAAAAAAAAAAAAAAAAAAGGACAGACTTCCAATGGTAAAATAAATTAGTAACCGGGATGTAATGTATAGCATAAGGAATATAGTCAAGATATTGTAACAGCTTGGTAGGGTGATAGCTGGAACCTAGAATTATGTATATAAATGTTCTACCACTGTGTTGTACACTTGAAACTCATGTAATGTAATACTGTGTGTCAACTACCCTTCAATAAAAAATAATTATTAAAAAAAAAAAAAAAAAAAAAAAGAAAAAAAAAAATAAATTTCAATTCCTCAAATGGAAATAGCTTAAAACAACATACCTCCAGGAGGCTTCTGAGCTGTTCTGGTAACATTGCTGCATGACAAATTCCCTAAAACTTAAAAGCTTAAAATAACCATTTTATTTTACCCACCGGTTTGTGGGTAAGGAATGTAGGAAGGACTTGTCTGAGGGGCTCCCACTTGGAGTCTCTCAATGTGTTCGTGTCTGGGGTTTGCAGAGAGTTCAGTCAGGGCTGCATCCTACAAAGACTCAGCTGGACTGGGCATCCAAGACGGCTCACTCACATGTGGACAGTCGATGCTGGCTGTTGGCTGGAAACTCAGCTCAGGTGCAGGCTGGACACCCTCCACGTGGTCTCTCCAGCATGGCAGCCGAGGGGTGGTCAGACTTACACAGGCACCTGGATTTGGCCCAAGTGAGCGTCTCAAGAGAACCAGGCAGAAGCACCAGGACCCTTTTGATCTCTCCTTGGAAGGCACCCAGAGTCACTTTTACCAGACACTTTTAGTTAAATAGCTACATGCCCACCCAGAGTCAAAGAGAGGAGACCACATCTCTAGGAAGGAGCATCAGTGAATTTGTAGCAACTTTTTTAATGCCACACAAGGCCATTAACATTCACCCAAGGATAGATTTAAGTCAGCCTGACCCCTCTGTGGGAAAGTGAGTCTCCAAAGACAGCCACCAGTGATTTCCTTCCCCCATTGTTAAATACGTGTAGCTTTACCCATCAAAGGTGTCATCTCTTTCCCCTGGAATCTGGGCTGGCCTTATCAGTGTAGCATGTGGGAGAGCGGCCCTGCTGTAATTGGTCCAACCTTTTGAAAACCCAGAAGCTTCCACATCCTCTGGGGGAAGTCAAACGCCATGTAGGAAGTCAAACTACTCTGACACCACCACGCTGTGAGGAAGCCTAAGCTGGCCTGGTGAAAAAGCCACATGGAGAAAAACACAGCTGGCAGCCAGAAGCAGAGCCCCAAACATCTCACCCAGCTGAGCTGCTCTCACCAGCCCCTGGCCACGTGAGCCCTTCCAGTCAAAACCAGACACTGTGGATCACACACATGTGTCAATCATCCCACACGCCCTACCCAAATGCTAGACCCACAGACACGTGAGCGAATAAAATGCTTGTTGTTTTAGCCACTGTTTAAAGCAGTTCACTGAGCCTCAGGAGACAGTTGAAGCACTTGGAACCACTTTCCAAGACTAGCCACACTGTGGTTTTGAAGGAGGCGAACAGGAAGCACCGACTAGGGGTGTGGAGGTGTCACACCGGGTGAGGCAGGAGCTGGGTGCGGCTGCAGAAGGGAATGTGGGTGGGTGCCAAGGACATATCTACCCTCTTTCAAAGTTTTGCCCCCAAAAATAAGGGGAAGAGGATTCTCTTCCTCATTTAACTTCTCCTCCCTCATGTCCATTGGCCCTCCTCCCAGGACATGGGGAGGTTAAAATATTATATATTAAATAGAATTTTTAATTCATTGTATTTTTACATATGAAATATTTCAAACATACTGAAAAAAAAAACCCAGAAAATAATTTAAGAAACACCCTTGTACTTACCACCCAGCCTTTAAATAGATTTTTGAGGAGCAGTCAGGAATCTTAATCAGTTTTCCTAGAATTGCTATTTACAGGACAAAATGTTTTGCATTCATTAAAAAAAACTGACTTGGGGATGAATACCGGGGTTACCCCTAGTGGTCAGCAGTTGGATTGAGCATCTGCCATCCAAGGACCCCAGGATCTGGCAGGCCCCAAAACAAGGCCAGTGACTTCTCTTCCATGTCCCTAGCCTCCTGCCCCTTCTCTCAGCCACTCAGGGTCCAGAGCAGTCCACGAAGGCCTCCAGTGGTGAACTCACCTGGACTGCTTCCCACTGAACCACCCAAGCCTGAACCCTCAGTCTCCCATTGCTACTACTCTCACCTTGCTCAAAAATGTACCTGTTCCATGTTCTATCCCTGAGACAGCTGATAGCCAACCAATGTGATGGACACCGCAGACCTCCTGCTAACAGCTCAGTGTATCATATCAGTTCCCCAAGTTTAGGAGTTTGAAGAAAATAGGTACTTTCAAAAGACAGCACAGTACAACCCACAACCAGAATATCATGTCAAGGGGTGTACTGAGGTGCATGGCAGGGGGGTTAGTGGGGGGTCCCATGTACACACCCATATTCACCCTCTATTCTTCCCTCCCAGGGAAGCTGACCTGTACAGATTACACGAAGGGCTCCCTGGCTTCTAGCTTTCTTTTGGGTGCACTCAATGACGAAGCACACACAAGGGGTAAGCAAAAGGGAGGAGAGGGCAGTCCAGGTACTTATCTCTAGGCATCCAGCCCAGGGTGCCCCTAACCAAAGCCTCCCACTGGACCATCCGCACAGCCCTCCCTTTCCTGGATTCCAGGAACTGCTCCCCACCCTTGCTTTTTCAGCCTACAAGAGGCAATCTACATTATCCCCTATGGGCTCCCTTCCTCCTGCCTGCACCTTTGAAAAGTCTTTTAAAGTCCCCTCGAGATGCCCAATTTGAGTGTGCCATCCTATTCCTGCTGAGACTATAACAATGCAAGGGGGAAGCAAAACCTCTCAGCACCCCTTAAATCTTGCCACATACCCCCTCTTGGAAAGATGATCCAGTCAGGAGCCACCAACAACACTGGCAGAGGAGCACTGCCCCATATCCAGTCAGGGAGGCCCAGGCCTGAGGCGGTTCTCAGCTGCAGGTGCCCTGAGCCCTCTGCCCTTGGCTATCCCAGGTGCACGTGGTCAGCAGAGACTACAGGTGAGAACACCTCCACGCTCCTGTTCCCACCAAACAAAGTCATCCCTAATTCTGAGATGCTCTCTTATGCTTTATGCTTCTTCATAAAAGGATAGGACATATTATAAGTAAAATGGGCTTGCTAAATATAGTCTATTCAGCCTGGGGAAAGCTAAATTATTCATAACCAGACCAGGATATACAATGCCCGCTAAACACAAATCCATTTTTGATTTTGGTATTTTTTCTGGGGCCTGTGTACTCAGCACCCCTGCATTGATCTATAACTGCCCCCCTGATGCCCGCATTTCCTCAAGATGAAGATCTCAGCTTCGGAGCCAATTACCAAGCTGTGAATAACCCCAGTCTCGCCCTCTGCAGGACAGCAGCAGCCACAAGGTCATCGATTGCCCATCGTGAGCAACGCAGTCCTGGAGGCATGTGCATCCCGTGAAAGGATCATCAGCTCCCTGCAGTGCCCCAAGGATAAACAGGCCCTAAAAAAGACATCCTCGAAGTCAGGATGGCTCAGCATCCATTACATCATGCAAGGAAAGATGGGACAGTGAACAACTAAAGCCACTGAGTCCTCAATGAGATCAATGCCTGGGAAATGATGCACACGTCCCCTCCAAAACAGAAGTCTCAGATTGGGCTCATACATTTCAGATTATTTTCAACCCAAGCTCTCTCTACACAGGAACTGCTGATTAGATTTTTTTCTGTAGTATGAGAATTGTTGAAAATACAGATGTCTCCAAGACACTCTTCTTTTTACTACTAGTGTTTTCCAAATAAGACAAAGTAGAACTGTGAAATAAAACAGGTCTCAGCTGTTCTCTTCTTTTTGTTTCACTCCAGGAGCTGAAGATATAGGAACTGACCTAGAGGCTTCACGGGCAACTCAGGATGCCCCATGAAAAAGTGGGGCAGGATACAGTGAAGCAAGCTCCAAGGTGGGATCCCTAGGCAATAATCTGCCAAGATATAGGATTTGTGTTCTAATAGTATAGAGAAATCTTTCATAAATAGGTTATGTCATTACTAAATGATACAGATCTTAAGAACCATAGATAGAGCTTTTATCTGAGGACAGTGTAGGGAAAATGGAAGTTGCATGGCCAGGATGCGCACCTGACCCTAATCCACTTTTCCACTGCACACGTGCAATGATGTAATACTAGGCTTACTGTGCAAGTGCATGCTGGCACATATGTTGGCAATGAGTCATTATTGTCTGTGTTGTATATAAAGACCACCACCCAGTGCTCCAGGTGGAGGCAGAGGCAGGCTGCACATTGTGGACTTGCTGGATGCAGATGTGATTCTAGCACTTGACCTGCCTCCGCGAGAATCCAGCTTGGTATAAGGCTTTTTGCCCTCAAGATTCCATCGTCGCTATTGAGTCTCACTGGATCCAGAGTGAACTTGCCTGGAGCTGAAACCCTCTGGCGCTACATTCGGCATAGTTGGCAGGATTCAGTGTAGACCAGAAAGGTGGAACGAGCTGACTTCAGGGGCAGGGTGCTTCGGTGGACTGCCCCTATGCGTGGGGAAGTGCGCAGGACGGCCCTGTGGGTGAGGGGATACCTGAGTGCCTCCCAGTGGGCAGGTGGTCTGACATGGCTTGTCTCCAAGAGGATTGGGCCCTTCGCCAGGACAGGTTGGGGGGTAGACGGAGGTGATACCTGAGGCAGTGATAGTGGGGTCCTCTACAAAATAGGGAAACCCTTAGAGAAACAGAGTGCCTGCATGACAGTGGGAGCTGTGGGTTGGCCATTTCTCACAGTGTTAAAAAAAGGCCACGAAGGAGAGGGATGTACTCCTGCAAGGAACATGAGAAGAGACAGCATGAGAGCCCAAGCTGTGAGGTGCTATGGAGACGGTAAGAGAGATAGTGTCACTGTGAGGCACTGTGGAGAAGGTAAAGGATGTAGCAGTGGAGACACTGCAGAGTGGCAAGAGAGCTGCTGTCATCCCTAGAAGTGGTGGAGGATACATCAGAGGAGAAAGAGAAGGTGAAGGTGGTACTAGAGGCACCAATCCCTCCTCTATTGAAATGCTACCAAACTGTAGTCAAGAAAATAAAGATGCAGCAACTGAAAGTGCATTGAGGAGAGATGTAACTCCCCCACCCAGGTCATGGAGCACTCCACGTTCCACCCCTAAGCACAGGCAGAGCTGGCGGATTTGAGCTCCTGTTTTCAGAAGAAACCCTTGGAGTCCATATCAGCCTGGTTCCTGCACCTTTGGAATGTAAGGGTGGATGGGATCATTCTGTACAGATCAGAGATGGGAGAGCTGGCTTCCCTGACAACTCATCCTGCTTTGCTGCAGCAACTGCAGAATGCACATCAGACCCCAGGGAATCATTCATTTCTTGAATGGCTGATGGCCGCCCTTCACACTGTATGGCCCAGTCAGGGTAACTTACCATCTTCCCTCACTAGATGGCAGATGTATGCCAGCTCCAAAAGGTGTTACAGGAGTTGGGCATGAAAAAGGCTATTTATAACCTAGTTAATCATGGCCCAGATAAGGAGTTCTTTACTGCTGGGATGATGGATATGGTCCTGCAGATGGCTCCCCCATCCCTCTTCGGGCCCTTAATGGCCATTCTTGCCCCTCACATAAGGTAAGCCATAATGTGGTTACCCACACTGTGGCAGATTTGGGGGAGGATGAAGCCATACAGGCATGGAGTGGAGTGTGGTTTGCTACTGAAAGTAAGGGCTTAAAGGGCCTCCTGAAGGTCATGAGGACCCAGACGTGGGTTGATTTGATAAAGACAGGAGCAGACAAAGAGAAATCAGATGGGAAGTCAAATACAATCTTACTGAAGCTGTAACAGCAATGGAAACTATAGCAGAAGTTTCAGCCATTGGCTAATGCAAGGACCAAGAAATGGAATCTGGAGTCAAAAGCCACAAGTCTGGCCTGTGCATCTGCAAGATTTCCTGCTAGAGACTGGGCTGACCTTGCCTGAACCCTCCAGGAAACTGATTGGGAAATACAGTTTGACTGAGGGGAGGGTTGAAGCACCTGCCTTGAAAGACCAGGTGGGGACTGGAGGACACATGTTGAAATACCCAATTCATTGGTCTCTAGTGAATGTACAACACATCCTGGCTCTGGTAGACAAAGAAGCCGAATGTTCACTGATTTATGGCAATCTTCAGTGGTTTCCTGGGACATGTGCTGTTATAGACAGATAAGGGGGTACGGCTGTCAGAGTGAAACAAGCCCAAATCCCTTTGGGAATAGTGAGTCTACTTCCAAAGAAGTATACTGTATATCACTCCCATCTCCAAATATATATTTTGGGGATAGATATCCTATAGGGCTTATGGTTGCAGACCACTGCAGGTGAGTTCAGACTGAGGATATGTGAGGCAATTATAAGGGGAAATGCTAAGAAGCCACCAATAGCTTTCCTTGTGCCTTGGCAGGTGACTACTACCAAGCAATACAAATTGCCTGGAGGGCGTAAAGAAATTGGAGAAACCCTCCAGGAACTTGAGAAGGTAGGTATTACAAAGCCCACCCAAAGCCCTTTTAATTCCCTGTTGTGGCCAGTAAAAAAGCCAAACTGCTCCTGGCATATGACCATAGATTACAGAGAACTGCATAATATCAGACCCCTTCTGCATGATGCCACCCCCACTACAGCAGCACTATGGACACACTTAGTCTGAACTAGGAACATATCATCATGCTGTGGATCTTGTTGATGCCTTCTTGTCCACTGACAGAGCAGAAAAGTCAAGAACAGTTTGCTTTCACATGGAAAGGACAGCAAAGCACTTTCACCATCCTTCCACAGGGGTACCTCCACAGCCCCACCATTTGTCACGGACTTCTGGCCCAGGACTTGGCAGCATGGGAGAAACTACCAACAGTATGGCTGTATCATTATATTGATGGTATTATGCTCATGTTTGATTCTCCTGCAGATTTAGAAGGGGCAGCTCCTAGACTGCTGCAACACCTACAAGAGAAAGGATGGGCCATGAATAGCACCAAGGTTCAGGGACCTAGTTTGTCAATTAAATTCTTGGGGGTTGTCTGGTCAAGTAAGACCAAAGTTATCCCAGAAACAGTCATAGATAAACCCCAGGCCTTTCCTACCCCTACGACTGTGGCACTATTGCAAGAGTTTGGGGGTCTTTTAGGGTACTGGAGAGTGTTTATCCGACACTTGGCACAAATTCTGAAGCCCTTATACCATTTGGTATAAAAGGGCATCAGGTAAGATTAGAATGAGACATACATCTGCTTTTACCATTGAAAAACAGGCATACAGTGAAGGCCATGCGAGCCTTGAGTGTGACAGACCCATCAAGGCCCTGTGAGCTTGATGTTCATGTGACTGAAGACAGTTATGGCTTGGGTCTGTGGCAGCGGCTTGAACAAACCTGCCAACCTACTGGATTCTGGTCACAACTCTGGAAAAGAGAAGAGGTACGGTTCATCTTAATAGAGAAACAATTGGCTACTGTGAACCACACCTTGCTGGCTATGGAGCCCACCACCAGAACAGCCATGATAAAGATAATAACGACCTATCCCATTGCAGGGTGGGTACAAGACTGGACCCAAAAACCACAGAATAGCGTGGCACAGACACCTACACTGGCCAAGTTGGTGTATATCTACAGCAGCACAGTGCCCTCTCCTCTAGCTCCGTGAGTGGGGAACTCCAAAGCTTACTGGGGCCAGTGATACACACCAGTAAAAGGCAAGAAGAACCGGCTTGAGAGCCACCAGTAACAGAGAGCCCTTTTCACCAGGGAAGACCCCTGTATCTGAAGATGCATGGCATACAGATGGCTCCAGTCATGGGCAGCCCCTATAGCTTTCTGTCCTAAGACTGAGACAATACAGATGGGAGATGGTGAGGGGAAGAGCAGTCAGTGGGCAGTTGTGTGCAGTATGGCTCATGATCACCCAGGAGCCCTCCACAATAGTTGTTTGCATGGACAGGTGGGCCGTCTATCAATACTTGACTCTGGCTACTGTCATGGCACCATGCCAACTGGTTGGTTTGTCAATGACCTTTCAGAACAAGAGTGTGGCAAGACTTATGGGCCTCTAGTCAGATTAAAACAGTTACAGTATATCATGTGATAGGCTATTTGCCACTGGCATCCCCAAGAAATGATGAAGCAGATGAACTGGCCCACGTACATTGATTAGAAGGAAAGCTTGCCTCTGATGTGGCCCAAAAGTTACATCAACATTTGTTGCATGCAGGGCAAAAGACAATGTGGCTGTAGCCTGTCAGTGGGTCCTGCCTTGAACCTTTGAAGAAGTCCGCAGAGCCCAGCAAGAGTGCACTGAGTGCTCTAAAAGGGACTTACACCAAGTACCACAGCAACCTGGGACTATAGCTAAGGGGCTGAGAGCTCTTGTCAGGTGGCAGATAGCCTATATTGGGCCTCTGCTCATATCAGGAGGATATCAGTATGTCATGACTTGTGTGGACACAACTGCTGGACTTCTGGCTGCTTTTCCTGCACATTGCATGGACCAGCAAACCACCAAAAGAGATCTAAATTGTCTCTTTGTGGCCTATGGCCAAGCACAGGTAATTGTGGTCAAGGTACCCACTTGATTGGACATGCACTACAAGAATGGGTGCAACAGTTGGGGATAAAGTAGAAGTTTCATGTACCATATAATCCTACTGGGGCAGGCATGATAGAGAGGTACAATGGTTTGTTAAAATCCAGCTTGAAATCAGATACCAATAGTCTATGGGGATGGTCAGTCCATTCATGGACAGTGCTACATCATTTGAGAAGCCCCAGAAGGGGACACTGAAGCCCTATAGACATGCTAGCACACATTGCTGCCTCCCATATACAATTGCAAATACAAACTGAGGAGCAATTGTTGAAGCTGGGTTTGGCCACCAGAATAATATCTTGCTGCCAGCACCAACCACAATAAACCCCAGAGACTCCATTCGGTGGACATGGCCTTGGATGTTTTGACACATGGACCAGTGAAGGCTGGCCCTCCTGGAACCTTGGGGACAGGACTTGGAAGCTAACCTCCCATGTATTCCTAGAGTAATGACAGAGTGGGCTCCATGGATCACAGTAGTGTACCCTAAATGGCTGGAATGTAAGAGCATCTTACCAGGGAGTTTTGTTTTATCTTTTATGGCCAGTGCATGCAACTCTAGCAGCAGTATACACAGATGCCTCAGTAACCCCCACAGGCAGAGAGGTAATGGTATGGTATACTAGACCCAGTCAAGACCCCCTTCCTATCATGGTCCTATCACAGGACCACTCTCTTGCAGGCATTCTAACTGATGGACAAGATTTTCCAACATCAGTGTCATTAAAATATGTATCTTATTGTCCTTAAGGCTAATCTCCTCTAATATCTTCATGGACTGGGTGCATAACCCAGCAAAAACTGTCAACAATTCTGCTTGTTGGGGTGAGCAAGGAGCTCCCTGCCAGTTCTGCTTCTGGTCTCCTTTGGAAGGTGCGAGTCATAATTCATCTGAGTGGAACTGGTCTGAAGATGGCTGGGATGACCATTTGGCAGTAATTAATCTCCTCAGGCTTGAGGAAGGCTATCATTATCATATTTGTTGTTGTTATCTGTAATTTGTTGTGGTCTCTGTTGCTGTGGTAGAATCTCGGTACAAGGTTCCAACTTTCTCCCACAGGGACCATTGCGGAAGTTTGAGGGCACATAGACTGTGAGGCAAGAATCCTGGAGGGGTGGAGCATAGGGAAAATGGAAGTTCCCATGGCCAGGATGCTCACCTAATCTATGAACCCACTGAGAAGATGCAATGATGTAATACTTGGCTTACTGTGCAGGCATATGCTGGCACATGTGTTGGCAATGAACCATTATTGTCTGTGTTGCTATATAAAGACCTCTGCCCAGTGCTCTAGATGGAAGCAGACTGTGGACTGTGGACTTGTTGGATGTGGACATATGTCTTGTCAATGGGTTTCAGCCCCAGGCAAGTTCACTGTGGGTTCAGTGAGACTGAGGAATGACAATGGAACATTCTTGGGGTAAAAACGTTTATTACCCAGCTTTGAACTCTTGGCAATAGGTAAAGCACTAGAATTACATCTTTATCTGATGGTCTGCAGGTCTGCAATCCTCCTTCACCTCTGCTTCTGCACAGAGCACAAGGCAGAGCTCATAATATAGTGACTCAGTCAATAATAGCTTATTGCCTACAGGTGTGGAAGCAGTAGACTAGCAGTAGGCCAATTACATCAAGTACTTTAGGTTCAGGTAAGAATCCTGGCCATAGGAACTTCAGTTCTCCCCACGCTCCATCCCTCCAGGATTCTTGCCTCAACAATTTACACACTCTCAATCTTCTGTGATGGTCTTGGTAAGATAAAACTGGAGCATTGTAACCAGATTCCACAACAGCAACAGAGGATAATGACAACGTACAGATAATAACAAAAATTATGATACAACAAAATTTTGATAAAGGTAACAACAATTGTAATAATCCTTTAGCTTGAGGAGGTTATTCCAGTTACATTCAAAATCAGTTCTACTCAGATGAGTTCATGACTCACACTTAGTAGTGGTACTGATAGGGACTCCATGTACCCTGCCAAGTAGCAGGTTTTCTTCTAGGGTGTGTGCCCAATCCACAAAGACCTTAAGGGCGATAAGACACATTTTAATGACACCAACATAGGCAAATCTTGTCCATCAGGTAGGATGCATGCAAGAGAGTGGTCCTGTGATAGGACTGTGGCAGGAAGGGGGTCCCATTCAGGTCTGGTATACCATACCTTTACGCTTCTCCCTGTGGGGGTTACTAAGAAGTCTATGTATAGTGCTACTGGAGACGCACGCATTGGCCATAATGATAAAACAAAATTCCCCATATGATGCTCCTACCTTCTGGTTACTTAGAATATCCTGCTGTGATCTTTGGGGGCCACTCAGCTGTTACTCCAAGAATACACAGGAGGCCAGCTTCCAGGCCTTGACCCCAAGGTGCCAGGAAGACCAGCAATCATTGGTCCACGTATCAAAATGTCCAAGGCCACATCCACTCAATGGAATCTCCAGGGTTTAGTGCAGTTAGTGCTGGTAGCAAGATATTATTCTGGTGGCCAAACCTCAGCGTCAACAATTCCTCCTTGGTTTGTATTTGCAGTTGCATAGGGGAAGCAGCAATATGTGTTAGCATGTCTACGAGGCTTAGGGCTCCCTTTCAGGGTTTCTCATTCAAATACCATAGCACTGTTCACAAGCCAACTGACAATCCCCATTCACTACTGGTGTCTGCTTTAGGCCAGATTTTAATAAACCATTATATCCCTCTGTCATGCCTGTCATGGTAGGATCATATGGCACATGAAACTTCATTCCTAACTGTTGCACTTGTTCTTGTAGTTCATGTCCAGTAAAATGGGTGCCTTGATCACTTTCAATTACCTGTGGTTGGTGATAAGCTGCAAAGTGACGTTTCAGGCCTCTTTTAGTCATCTGTTGGTCTGTACAATGTGAAGGAAAAGCAACCAGGAGTCCAGTAGCTGTATCCCCACAAGTCATGGCATATTGGTACCCTTCCGACATGGGAAGAGGCCCAATATAGTCTATGTGCCACCAGATGAAGAGTATCAGCCCCTTAGCTATTGTCCCATGTTGCTGTGGAACACGGTGTAAGTCCCTTTTACAGCACATGATGCACTTCTGCCAGGCTCTGCTGACTTCTTCAAAGGTCAAAGGCAAGCCCTACCAACAGGCAATAGCCCACATTGTCTTTCATCCCACATGCAAAAAATGATGATGTAACCATTGGACCACACCAGAGGCAGCTTTCCTTTTAGCCAATGTACCTGGACGAATTCATCTGTTTCATTGTTTCCTGGGGATGCCAGGAAGAAATGACCTGTCACGTGATATACTTTAACTGTTTTAGTCTGACCACAGGCCCATAAGTCTTGCCACAATTCTTGCCCCCAAAGGGATCTGTGACCAACCAAACAGTTGTCATGGTACCATGTTGGTAGACACAGAGTCAAGCCCGGAGATATGGTCCAGCTACCAGTCAGACTACTGGAGAGGGCTCCTGGCTGATCACGAGCCATACTGTCTGCAACTCTGCCCATTGACTGCTGTTCCCCTCACCATCTTCCATCCATATTGTCTCAGTCTTAGGATGAAAAGCTATGGCCCTCCATTTTTGGGGCTGCCCACAGCTGAAGCCATCTGTGTACCTTGCATCTTCGGGTACAAGGGCTCTTCCCTCCTGGTAAGGAATCTCTGCTACTAATGGTTCTAATGTAAATTCTTCCGGCCTTTCACTAGTATGTCACTGGCCCCAATAAGCATTGGAGTTCTTCAATCAAGGGGCTAGTAGAGCAGTCCCTACACTGCTGTAAGTACATACCCCACTTGGCCATTGTAGGTGTCTGTGTCACACTACTCCGTGGCTTTTGGGTCCAGTCTCAAGCCTACCCCACGATGGTTATTACCTTTGCCAGGGCCATTGCAGTGACGTGTTCTGTAGCCAACAAGGCATGATATATGGCAGCCAATTATTTTCCTGTCAAGGTGTACCATACCTCCATGCCTTTCCAGAGCTGTAACCAGAATCCAATAGGTTGGCAAGTTTGTTCAAGCCACTGCCAGATATCCCATCCATAATCATCTTTGGTCACATGAACGTCCAGTGCACAGGGCCTTGATGGGTCTATCACAGTGAAAGCCTGCACAACCCTGACTTCCCATTTTGCTGTAGTACAGGCAAATGCACATGTTTCATCCCAGTCCCACCTGACACCCTTTCATACCAAATGGTATAAGGGCTTCAGAATTTGTGCCAAGTGCAGGATGAACACTCTCCAGTAGCCTAGAAGACCCAGAAATTCCTTTAATAAAGCCACAGTTGTAGGGACAGGAAAGGCCTGGACCTTATCTATGACTGCCTCTGGGATAACTTTAGTCTTACCTGACCAGACAACCCCCCAAGAATTTGACTGACAAACCAGGTCCCACCATGGTGCTATTCACAGCCCATCCTTTCTCCCATAGATGTTGCAGCCATCTAGGTACTGCAACTTCTAGATCTGAAAGAGAATCAGACATGAGCATGATATCATCAATATAATGGTATAGACGCACAGTTGGTGGTTTCTCCCATGCTGCCAAGTCCTGGGCTACAAGTCCATGAACAATGGTATGGCTGTGGAGGTATCCCTGTGGGAAGACAGTGAAAGTCTATTGCCATCCTTCCCATGTGAAGGCAAATTGTTCCTGACTTTTATGCTCTATGTCAATGGAAAAGAAGGCATCAGAAAGATCTGCAACATTATGATATGTTCCTAGTTCATGACTGAGGGTATCCATCAGGTCTGCAACAGAAGGGACAGCAGCATGCATAGGGGTATGACTTCATTCAATTCTCTGTAATCCAGTCCTATGCCAGGAGCCATCTGGTTTTTTACTGGCTGCACTGAGGAATTGAAAGGACTATTGGTGGGCTTTATAATATCCACCTTTCCCAGTTTCTGGAGGGTTTCTCCAATTTCTTTATGCCCTCTAGGCAATTTGTATTGTTTGGTATCAGTTATACATATCCTCAGTCTGAACTTACCTGAGATGGTCTGCAACCATAGGCCCTGCAAGGTATCTATCCCCAAAATATATTCGAAGATGGGAGAGATACACACAGTATGCTCCTTTGGGTGCAGACACCCTATTTCCAAAAGGATTTGGGCTTGTTTCACTCTGCTAGCCTTACCCCCATATCCATATGTAACAGTGCAGGTCCTGGGAAACTTCTCAGTGTTGCTATAAATCAGTGAACATTCAGCTCCTGTGTCTTTCAGAGCCAGGACACATTGTACATTCACTGGGGACCAATGGATAGATATTTCAACATGTGGCCTCTGATCCCTTATGGCAGGTAACTCGACCTTCCCTTCAATCAAACCGTGTTCCCCAGTGATCTTTCTGTGTGGGTTCAGGCAAGGTTGGCTCACTCTCCAGCAGGAAATCTTGAAAACACACAGCCAGACTCTGCCTCTTCATCCTCAGTGGCTGGAACTCCTACTCCAGTTTCAGTTGTTGCTACAGCTCTAGTAAGATTCTATTAGACTCCCTATCTAATTTCCTTCTGTCTGCTCCTGCCTCTGTCAAGTTAACCCATATCTGGGCCCCTGAAACCTTCACAGGGCCCCTTAAATTCTTCCTCTGAGTAGCAGACCTTATTTTTTTCCATGTTTTCATTGTTTCAGCCTCTCCCAAGTCTGCTACTGTATGGGTAACCTCAATTATAGGCTGCCCCAAGTGAGGGACAAGATGGCCACTAGGGCCCAAAGAGGGATGAAGGAAGCATTTGAAGTACATTTGTCATCCCTGCAGTAAAAGGCTCCTCATCTGGGCCATAATTCTCTGTAATATAAATGGTATATTTCATGCCTAGTTCCCATAACATCTGTTGGAGCTCAGCATATGTCTGCCATCTAGCAGGGGAGGATGGTAAATCACCCTGATTGGGCCACACAGCATGATGCACAGCCAGTTGAGGAGGGAGTGATTTCCTGGGGTCTGATGTGCATTTTGTAATCACTGCCTCAAGACAGAATGAACTGTTAGAGAAGCCAGCTTTCCCATTTATGATCCAGACAGAACAATTCCAACTCTCCCTATATCCAAAGATGCAGAAGCCAAGCTGATATTGACTCCTAGGGCTTCTGCTGAAACCAGAAGCCCAAATCCACCAGCTCAGCCTGAGTACAGGGGTGAGGCATAGAGTGCTTCATGACTTAGGGAGGGGGCCACAACTCTCCCAGAGGATCCCTCGGTTGCTGTGTCTTTATTTTATTTATAACCACTGGGCTTGCTTTCAATAGAGGAGGGGTCAGTGCTCTGACACCACTGCTTCATCCTTTCCTGGCTCCTCCATTTTCGGGGCTGATGGCACTTTTCTCTCTACTCCTCCCAGTGCCTCCTCTGCTATACCCTTTACTTTTTCTGCAGTGCCTCACAGCAATGCTAGCTCAGTCTTCAACACCTCTTTTACCTTCACCTTGCAGCTGGCATTCTTGTGTCACCTCTTCCTATGTTTCGCTCAGGAGTATGTCCTTCTCCTCCATGGCCTTTGCCTCCTTCAGAGCACCTTGCAGTGTTGCTGTCTCATTCTGTAAAGAATATTTTACCTCCTCCACTGCACCTCACAGTTCACGTTCTCACACTACCTCTTCTTGTGCTTTCTGCAGGGGTACATCCTTCTCTTCATGGCCTTCACCTCTTCCACATTACCTCATAGCAATACCATTTCATTTCTTAACAGATCTTTTACTTCCTCCACAGCACCTTGAAGCTGGCATTCTTGTACTGCCTCATCTCATATCAATGCCATTTCATTCTTCAATGAATCCACAGGAGTTTGCAGCTCATGCTCTCATGCTGCCATTTCTTACATCTCTTTCAGGAGCATGTTCTTCTCATTTGTAGACTTTTTTAATACTGTGAGAGGCAGTCAACCCACAGCTCCCACTGCCTCCCGGGCACTCTGCTTCTCAAAGGACCTCCTCATTATACAAAGGGGCCCCCTGCACTCCTCCGGTGTCACCTCCATCTGCCTCCAGTCCTGGGGTGGGGCCCTGCCCTCTAGAAAGCAAGCCACCTCAGACCACATGCCCATTGGGGAACACTTGACTGCCTCCCCATTCATAGGAGCAGCCTGCTGAAGCAACCCTCCCATAAGGGCAGCCCATTCTGTTCCTTGGTCAACAGTGAATCCTACTGATGTTGCCAATTGTCTTCCAATGGGTTTCAGCCCCAGGCAAGTTCACTATGGATTTAGTGAGACCGAGGAATGACAATAGAACGTTCTTGAGGTAAAAGGGTTTATTATCCAGCTTTGTTCTCCTGGCAATAGGTCGAGCACTAGAGTTACATCTGTATCCAAAGTCTGCAGGTCTGTAATCCTCCTTCATCTCTGTCTACACCCAGAGCACTGGGCAGAGCTCTTTGAAACAAAGAGTCCAAACAAAATAGACAGAGTCATTACTCAGTCAATAATAGCTTATTGCCTACAGGTGTGGAAGCAGTAGCCTAGCAGTAGGCCAATTACATCTTCAAGTAGTTTAGGTTCAGGTAAGGATCCTGGCCATAGGAACTTCAATTTTCCCCACAATGTGATTCTAGTGCTCAACCTTCCACCGTGAGAATAAAGCTTGGTATAAGACCTTTCACCCCCAACATTCCGCTGTTGTTATTCGGTCTCACCTAATCCAGAGTGAACTTGCCGGAGCTGAAATTCTCAGGTGCTACAGACAGAATGGGACACTTAGAAATGGACAGTGATATGGATAATGTTTCTATTCCCAGGTACCCCACCTTTTACATAAGGCCCTCAGAGATTGGGGTAGCTTCCTCCTAGGCACTGTCACAGGCTGTGTAGATTTAAAGGACAAACCTTCTACTGACTCCAGTGAGTGATTTGAGTGGCAGCCCTTGACCTTCCAGAACCCAAGATGTCACTGGGTGGATTATCTGGATGAAAGGCATGACCAATAGCAAAACTTGGTGTGCCTTGTCTCTCCAGGCAATGAAGCTGCTACTTACAACCCCAGAGATGGGACCAAACTTCAGTGAGCTTCATCTCACAAATTGTTGCCTGGTTTCCTTTCCAGTGTGAGAAGAGTGTGTTTTATCGATCAAAGAAAACAGCCTGCAATGATGGATTCTGCATGACTCATGAAGCAATCAGCCCTCCTGGAAGTGAGTGAATGTTTTGTTCCATTGCCTGCATCACTGGATGAAGAGCTCCCTGGAAAGTCAAGCAGCAGAATAAATGCCATCCAAAGGGAAAGTTCTAGGGAGCCCTGGCATTCACAGGAATGGGGCCTGGGCTTGAATCATAGCTCCCCTGTTTGCAGCACTATATTCAGACTAACATGATTTTCCCTTGAACCAGTAGTTCTCAAAGTACTGGTCCCTCACTAGAACCACTTAAAACTTATTAACAATGCAAATTATCAGGATTCGGGCCCACGGAATCAGTGACCCTGGTGCAGAGAGAGGAGGAAGGTAGAGAAATCAGTTTAACCAGCCCAGCAGGCGATTATAATGCACACTCAGGACTGCTCAGAGGAATGTGTGACTTATCTGAAGGTGTTGCTCTCCCACGATGACTGCTACTGCCCTGCTTAGCCCACCAGACCCTCTTTGGCTGGGATGGACAAGGGATGAATGAGACAGAGAGAAAAGGAGACACAAAGAAAAAGAATTTCTAACTTTTGCAGCAGACATCTATGGGAGGTGTTTGTACTGGCTTCGGGGGAAGTTCAAACTAAATGGGAGCAAGAACAACACCCCTAGACAATTAGAAAATGATCAGAGATCCCCAGAATGTAAGACTGAGTCCCCTTGAAGAACTGACACTGCTATTGGGGATGGCAGGGTTTGGGGAGGCGAGCAATGAGTCTACAGGAGTACTAGTTGGATGTGAATAGTCAGAGTTGAGGAAGGACACTTCTGTGTGTGACTGGGAGAGGGAGGGGTGGGATGTACACCCAAGTGGGAAGCAGGGTAGGTGGGAGTCAGACAGAGAAGAACCAGCTCACTGGGGCAAGTGATTCCCTTAAGGGTCCTTCTGGGCCTGAAGCTACTTTCCTTATTCAGTTCAAATGCAGTTTCTCTTAAATTAGTAAACTACACAGGCCCTTCCAAGTTACATACTGTGCTTACTCCTCAAGCCTCCCCTAAATCTCTCTTTTCCCCCCTGCCAGCCACATCAGGCCTATAAATAGAGAATCTTCAGGGGATAGAGTGGCTGAAATTGCATGGTTTATTAGGATGATTATATATTATTTATGTAATAATTACATACATCATTATATAGCATTATAATCATGCCTGTATTTCAGCTTTATTAACCATCAAATATCATTTTTGCTTTTAATATTTTTATGTTTTTTTAAAAGATTTTAATTATTTGTAATTTTATTTGAATGCACCCTGAGGTTTTAGAATGAAGAATGCTGCTCTAAAAATCTAACAGATAAATAAATATTTGGTATTAACTATTATTTCAAGAGATTTAGCCTTATATTAAAATGTTTGGTTGAGAATGTATAGTTGGGAAAGATACTATATGGCTTGAAACCATCATGGATAAAATCATTCATTTATTTATTCCTTCAGTCAGCAAAAATATACTGAGTGCTGACCATATGCCAGGCACTATGCAAGGACCATCTTGGGATATGCTTTCTTTGTACTTACGACAGACAGAAAGGTTCTGAGAAATGCTTCCAGACTTCTGGGTTTAGAGAGGATACTGTCACCATTCTCTGCAGATTGCATTTTTTTGCCCTACTCAAAGGGTGTTGATCAAGGTACGCTGTAAGACCTTACCCTCTTTATGAGCACTATATGGTAACAGGTGTTCTAATGCAGGTCATTAAACACAACATAGGAAGAAAAATCAGATCAGAGAATTTGCCTCCCCTGAAGAGCAACTGGCTATGCAGGAACTGGAGCCCAGCCCAGTTCTGAAATGTGAGCCTTGTGATGCCACACCAGGGACCATCAGTGATGTACTCACTGTCTGATATGGGAATTTTTCTCCCTTATACCTCTACTCCCATTTCATGCCCCACAGCCTTGTTAGAAGCACCCATAGCCAGTCTAAGCCATAATCAGGGCACTGACAAAACAGAAGCACCTAACACATGTTTAAACGAATTTGATATTTGAAATACTTTTAAAATCATCCAATTAATTATCACTGGGGAAATGACAATGTTGTTGGACCTTTTTATACTTGTTTTATGGCTTAGCATTTATTTTATTTTTAATTATGCTCTAAGGGTTCTTTTATCCATTTAATGTTTAGTCCCTAAAGGTTGCTTTGGCAGAATAAAAGAACATAATAACCTAACTCTCACTAAGTTGTTCATGACTCACTCTAGCTTAGACCCTTGTCAAGGACTCTCTACTGAAAAACAATGCCTAAATTGTTGAACTTTACATACTGGACAGAAGACCCATGGCAAAGATAGTTTTAATAGGAAAATCGTCAGAATTCCCCTCAAACCATACCTTGGTGACAACTGCCTGTCTCTTTCATGAGGCAGGAAGGGTGTTTGGGTCAATTGTTTCTGTGAAGTGAAAGAGAATTTTTTTAATCTACTCAACATAGAAGTTACTCTCCTACCAACAGAATGCAGGGTCCAGGGTCAACAGACAGACTCCTGTTGTAGCAAAACAGGAGATTCAGAAAACTAGATGGTCAAAAGCCATTTCTAAGTTCTGCAGCAGACATGTATGGTAGACATTTTGTTAATCACTTAACTGATCACATGTTAATTAATAAAACAAATTTGAGATGACGAATAAATCCATGTATCTTTTCAGAACACAGTGGAATGAAACTATAAGTCAATGACAATAAGGAAATGGGAAAATTTACAAATATATGGAAACTAAATGACATGTTCTCGAATAACCACCGGGTCAAAGAGGAAATCAAAGGGAATTTTAAAAATTTCTGGAGATAAACAAAAATGAAAACACAACATATCAAAACTTATAGGATGCAGTAAAAACAGTACTAAGAGGAAAATTTATAGCAATAAACATTTTTAAAATATCAATTAAACAACCTAGCTTTACACCTCCTTGAACTAGAAAAAGACAAACTAAGCCCAAAGTTAGAAGAAGGAAGGAAACAATAAAAATTAAAGCAGAAATGAACCAAATAGGGATATGGAAGAGCAATTGAAAGAAATCAACAAAACTGAGTTGGTTTTCTGAAAAAAGAAAACAAAATTGATAAACCCTTAGCTAGAATAACTAAGAAAAAAAGAGAATACTCAAAGAAATTCAGAAATGAAAGAGGAGACATTACAGCAGATGCCTCAGAAGTAAAAAGAATCATCAGGGAATTTTGTAAACAATTATATATCAACAAATTTGATAACATAGAGGAAATAGATGAATATCTAGAAACATGCAACCTACCAAACTAAATCAAGAAAAAAATGGAAACTTAATAGACTCTGGTATAGTGTAAACATAATTTTCTATGCATTAAGAAACAAAAAAATCATTTAATTTGCTTTATTACAATATTCACTTTATTGCAGTGGTCTGGAACAGAACCCACAATATCTCCAAGGTATGCCTGAATAGTACTGGCATAAAAATAGATGTGTAGAATATCAACAAATAATTATTGGACACCAGCAGGGTGCCCAAGAAGAATTCAACTAAATTCTGATACTGCCTATCCAGAGAGAGCATCAGATTCCACAGGTTAAGGGTCAGTCCTGCAAGAATGTCCCCCTCAGACATCAGTCACAAGTCCAGGTATTCCTTGTACTTCTGGCTGACTGACTGTAAATCAGAGGTTCCCAAAACCTGCTCTGTGGGTTTGATTAATTTGCTAGAGCAGCCCACAGAACTCAAAGAAACATTTATGGACTAGATTAGCAATTTATTATAAAATAATGTAACTCAGCAACAGCCAGATGGAAGGGATGCACAGGGCAAGGAATGGGAGAAGGTAGCAGAGCTTCCATGACCTCTCCCCAAATCATTATGTATTCACCAACCTGGAAGTTCTCCCAACCCTGTTCTCTTGGGCTTTTATGGAGGCTTCATTACACAGGCACGATGGATTTAATCTTCACCATTGGCAATTGCTTCAGCCTCCAGGCCCTCTCCTCTACCCAGAGGTCAGGGGGTGGGGACTGAAAGTTCCAACCATCTAATCACATGTTTGGCTTCAGTCCCATCCATTCTTAAGTGCTTTCCAAAAGTCACCTCACTAACATAAAAAATGATAACTTTATCTTTCTCAACACTTAGGAAACTCTAAGGGTTTGGGAGATATGAGCCAGGAACTGTGGGCAAAGGCCAAATATATATTTCTTATAAATCACAATATTGCAGGGTTAATATCCAAAATACATAAGGAACTCACACAATTCAATAGCAAATATATAATTTATGAATGGGCAAAGGATCTGACTAGACATTTCTCAAAAGAAGACATACAAAAGGACAATAGATATATGAAAGGATGCTCGGCATCACTAATTACTGGGAAATGCAAATTGAAGTCATATTAAGAAATTACCTCACACCTGTTAGGATGGCTATTATCAAAAAGACAAGATAGCAAATGTTGGCAAGGACGTGGAGAAAAGGGAACACTTGTGCACTGCTGGTGGGAATGTAAATAGGTACAGTCATTATGGAAAATAGTATGGAGTTCTTCAAAACATCAAAAATAGAACAACCATATGATCCAGCAATTCCACTACTGTGTTTATATAGCCAAAGGAAATGAAATCAGTATCTCAAAGAGATACCTGTACCTCCACATTCACTGCAGCCTTATTCACAATACCTAAAGTAAGGAACAGCCTAAGTGTCCATCGATGGATGAATGGATAAAGAAATTGTATCTGTACAATATGTATACACATATACAATGGGATACTATTCAGCTTTAAAAAGAAGGAAATCCTGTCATTTACAACAGCATAGGGAACCTAGAGGACATTATGCTAAGTGGGATAAGTCAGACACAGAAAGACAAATACTGCTTGATCTCACTTATACGTAGAGTCTAAAAACATCAAATTCATAGAAGCAGAAAGAAAAATGGTGGTTACCAGAGGCTGGGGGCTGGGGGAAGTGGGGAGATGTTGGTCAAACAGTACAAAGTTTAGTTACTTAGGCTGAATAAGTTCTAGAGACCTAATGAAGGACAAGGTGACTATAGTTAATAACATGGTATTGTATACTTGAAATTCACTCAGAGAGTAGTTCTTAAGTGTTCTCACCACACATACACACAAAGGTAACTATGTGAGATGATGGATATGTTAATTAGCTTAACTATAGTAATTATTTCACAGTATATATGTATATCAAAGCATCACATGGTACACTTTATATATAATTTTTATTTCAAAAAGAAAAATTCAATAAAGGAATTATAAACATTGAACAGGTGAAAGAGAGGAGAAAGCACAAGCTACACAGGTGAGATCAAGTCTATTTGTAATTATATGCAGTGTAAACCTACAAATTATTAATTAATTTGTAATGGTTATGTCACATATTCCATAGAATTGATGGTGCATTTTTAGCAATCCTTCAATAATGAACATTTAAACCATTTCTTATTTTCCTTATGTATCATACCAATGTATCACTGGCATAAATACACAAAGATTTATATATGATTACAACTAACAAGTTTGTAGAGTGAACAATGTAATAATAAAATATTCAATATCTAAAATATTAAAGTATTTGAAGTATTTAATTCAAATAGATGTATGAGTTAAATACATATATGTTTGTATGTGTGTGTGTATAGTATATATATATATATATGCCTGAGAAAGCCCATTTGGTGATACCAAGTCAAAATGGCCTTTGGCACAGACTAGCAGAGAACACAGAACCCATGAAACACAAGCAGGTGTGTTCATGGTACAAATAAAACCACAGCAGCAAAAGGTAAAGAACAAGGTAGAACCCCGAGGAAGAGATTTTCCTAATCAGATGTTTCTTAGAGATTCATCTATTCCACCCCAAAAGGGAACTGACAAAGTTAAATCAGACCCCAAAAGGTATAGTGAATAAAGTTACTTATATGTCCTCAGGCTTAGGTTAGCCAGTTAGGAAATCCTATACCTAGTTCTTATTTCCTAGTATGAGTGTCCTCAATTAGTCAATTTGTTGTCGTTATCCAGCTTGAGTTGAGGAGCTGGTTTGGGCGTTTTTGTGGGTGGATTATCACAAGCAGGGAAATCCAACTGTCAACTGAAGTCCAGACAGCGGAGCCCCAAGCAGGCAGATGACGTCCGCTCGGGTCCTTCCAGAACAGGGTCTGAAGAGGATCCAGTGCTGTCTGAAACCTTGTACTTTGCATTATACTAGCCCCAGATATGAACAGGGAATTGAATATTCCAAGGAAAACCTCACCTCAGGTGTTTTAGGGCAAATCATCACAGGATATTCACTGCCAGAAGAGAGGCCTTCAAGACCTCTGGCCCCATCAGGCTTCTCAGCTTCGACGCCAGCTAGGGCCTTCCGCATTCCCCCTACCCTCACTCGTCTTAGGGGACTTAGACCAGCTCTGCCCAATAGAAAAAGAATGCAAGCCACATATAATTCTAAATTCTCTGGTAGCCACACTTAAAGTAAAATGAAACAGTGAAATTAATTTTAATAGTATGTTTTGTTTAGCACACTGTATTCAAACTATTATCATTTGAACATATAATCATCAAAAAAAATTATTCATGAGACAATTCCCATTCTTTCCTTTGCAATCTGGTGCATATACAATGGATGGCTCATCTCAATTTGGACCTGCCACATTCCGTGTGCTCCATCACCTCATGTGGCTCCCAGCTTTCCATTTAAACAGTATAGACTGAATGATCTCATTTAAAGTCCTCCACACTCAACAGGGATGCCCTAGACTAGGGCCGGGAACCAAGCCTGCACGTCTGTGCTCACCCATACTGTTTGCCAGTGTGCCTCGCCTGTGAGTCGGAAATGGCCCAGAGAAAGCCCGGGCCCTGTGCTGGAGGACCTGGCTGGGCAGCCACTGCCAACTCCCTTCCACCCAGCAAGCCAGACCTGGCTTCTCACCTGGGATCTGCTGTCTGAGCTGCCTCTCTGAGTCCTGATGAAACAGTTAAATCCTCTTGAAAGATTTCTGATAAGATGTCTTATTTCTTCAAGTGTATTAGAAGAGACTGTTTTTAAAATCAAAGAACCATCTTTAGGGGGAAGCAGGTTCCTCACCAGTGTGACCCGTGCGTGCACTTTCCCCCGAAGGAGCACTGGCCTCCGGAAGGAAAGCTCATCACCTCTCAGGAAGGTGAGTGTCAAGCTCTCCTGCAGCCAGCTAGCCATCCACAGGTCAGCGGGGGAGCCCACCCCCAGCGGGAGAGCAAGGAGATGAAGGCGGGTTCCTAGAGGGTAAGTGGGGAAACGTGCTTGAGACATTTCTTTGCAAATCTAACTCAGGGTGTGCAGGAAGCTCGGAACCTCCAGTACCTGAAAGCAGTGACCAGATAATGCAGGAAATGATTTAGTGTCCTATGCCCTCCTAACAGGGCATAACAATGCCACCATTAGCACTTCTGCCTGAAACTTGGGACAGGACACCCCAGGAGGGGACAGTCATTATCACCTCAGAATGCAGAAGGAACCTAAATGCAGTTTCTGAAAGAGGAAAGGATACAGAAGGGCAGACAGGGCTGGTGGGCCCATGTTACGAGGTGCCCTCTTGGTGTCAGGCAAGGTGTTCAGGGCTAAAGCAGAGAGTCAGGCACCATCCATTCTTTGGGATTATTTGGGCTCTCTCAGGGCAGGCTGCTAGCCAGTGTTGGCCTGACCTGTCCAGTGCCCACCTCCACACAGCCAGGAGTCAAGGCTCGATCACATAGTCCTGATAGAAAGGTGAGCAAATCCTCGGGTTATCAATGAATCCACTTGTTCACATGTTCAGCAGATACATTTGGACACCAAGTTCTCAACCAGCTTCTTAAAAGATCATTTATTCCTCCAAATAATTGTTCTTTAACTGATATTTGGGCTCCTGAGTCTGTGACTCCCTCTCTGCTCTTTATAACCTGGTTGCTAAGTGTCATTTTAGGAACAAAGTGGGGAACACAGGGCATAGAGAAACTAACTGCTTTAGAGCCATTAGCTGACACTTCACAGCTGAGACATAAAGCTGGGTCTTCAAGGCTGGGAGGGAGTTCGCCATGGAGAAAAACGTGAGAGGAACATCACAAGCAAAAGGTGCAATAACATAAAGCAAGGATCTGAGAGAGGAGTTAGCAAGGTGCAATCCAACCTGAAAGGCCTCGGGCTGCCCCAGGCCAGCTCCGGGAATGGACCGACTGGAGGGTCTCCGGGTTACGGTAGGCTTGTTGTGGCACATGGGAGAGCTGGAATGTGTTCGGTCTCTTCTGTAATTTCACTTGCAAACATCTGATTTCACATTCTTTTTTTATAAACAAGCACAAAAATAATCCCCAAACTTGACATACCCAGAACTTCCTAACATCCCCAGATCTGTGAGCTATTCTTACAAACAACATAAGCGCCTTTGACATTTCCCACCAACACAGCTGTAACACTTTTAATGTTTACAATCCTGCGTCACCCTGGGTCTGAGATGCTCTTCCAATTAAACCCTGGTTACACTTCTCTTTCCAAGTGCGAAAGAATCCAATTAAAGTTAATGAAAGCAATCAGTCTGCAAGTCTCGGGGTGTTCTGCCCCATTTGTGAATGTAGGTAATAACACCACTGACCTCATGGAGAGAGAAGAGGCGCTGTTGCTCTCTGCAAATAAGCCAGACCTGAGCCAGCCAGGGAAACCCAGGATTTAGGGGGTCTCCCTGTTTGGATTCCCCACAAAGTTCTGGATCCCATTAAAGCAGTAACTGTGGGGATCTGTCTTTTAAGGAACTTCAGACTCATTTGGCAACCATATGGCTGAAGTTCAGCAGTTCCTCCCATAAGCCTGAAATCCTGGGACACCTACATGTATTTTCAAGAGGACATTCATTGCAATACCCTTGATTTTCTATCTGGATTCCATGAGGCAAGTCTTGATACCAAAAAATAACACCATTAGAATGCCAAACACCCTCAAGGTTGAAATCCGCACCAGCCCTCTGTCTGAGTTCACATGATATTTTCCAGTCCTTAGTGCTAACTCTCAGAGCACGAGGTGGACCTACGGCTGACCTGACCCTAGAGGGTCAGCCTCGGACCCTTCAGGAAGCATCAACGAGGCCCACACCTCCATGCCAGAGAAGCTATTGGGACACACCCCTCAGACATTGCACACAAATGTCATGAGCATTGTCACCATTCATTTCTAAAGGGGCCTGTCCCCCCCTTCCACTCCTTCTGCCCAAGTTCAATTGAAAAGCCACACACCCATCTGAGCTGGATTTGTTCCTCACTATTCTGTATTTATTTTGAAGGCTGACTCACTCAACAGTCATTTCTTGGCAGAATCATGCATTTTTGGCCTCAAAACACTTGTCCCATGGTTGCTGTTTCCTCAGATCACTGCCCTTAGATGTGAGAGTCTGACCCTGGCCCCATCTGACACCCATAGACGAGCCCGTCCCTGTTCTCAGGGAGCTTTGGCTCTGGCTGGAGAAACAAAGCTGACACTTGTGAGCAGTTGGAAAACTGAACAAGGCAGTAAATAATTAAGTGCTACTCAATTACATAATTGATTAATTATAACTAATTGCTACTTAAATGAACTGCTCTAGCCCACATTGATCTTCCTCGGCTCTGACCTCATGGTCTGAACCACTCATTCAGCGCTCACACATTGTCCAGAACGTTCCTCTCATCCCTCAATGATGACTCTCCCCTCTAGTGACTGGGAATATTCCCAAGGGCAGAACCAGGTTTTTTTGAGCTAAGGACAGACCTTGGTTTCTTCATTTTTTCTTCTCCCTCGCCCATAGCAGAACCCATTCAAATTATAAGGCTCTTTGCTTAGTAAACACTTGCTGACTAATGTCAAAATATGGACCATTGTTCATATAACCAATGTGCCCCAGCTTCATGTGCCTATGAGTATAAACTAGGGACACATAATTATAACTGATTTTGCTTCATTACCTTAGTCCTTAGCACGCCCTTGGGAATGGCCCGTGTCTGCTCGTATGTTCCTCTGCTCTGTCTTGTTAAGTCACTGGGATAGTGCTTCTAGAGTCATACCAGGATGCCTCCTGCAGCCCCCACTCTGATGACTGGTGCAGGCCCCCCTTTTCCTTATGCATTGTTGGGTAAATAATGCAAAGGCAAACCAGGGCATTGCCCACCAACCTCCAGCTGCCTGAGCGTCTTTGGGGTTCTCAATCCTTCAGTAGGGCTCTGAGCAACTAGAAGAGCCTTCTCTCGTCCCTGGGTCCCCCGTGGAGGACACCACTGCATCAGTCAACTCCTCCACCATAACAAAATACCACTGATGCAGACGGCCGGGGGTGGGGGGCGTTTAACGGAAACTTACTTCCTCACAGTTCTGGAGGCTAGAGGTCCAAGATCAAGCATCAGGAAGTTCGCCTTCACCCAGAGGCCTGCCTCCTCGGCTTGCAGATGGCCATCGTGTTGCTGTGTCCTCATGTGGCCTTCCCTCTAATCCTCTTTGAAGGACACCAGTCAGATTGGAGTAGAGCCCACCCCATGACCTCACTTGACCCTTACTACCTCACTAAAGTCCCTGTCACCAAAACACAGTCCCTTTCTGAGCTGCTGGGGGTTAGCGCTTCAACATATGAGTTTAGGGGGGACACAATTCAGCCCACAACAACCACTAACAGTCTAAGTGTGTAATAAGTACCATGAGTGTGGTGGAATGGGCAGATGACAGAAGGACAGGTGGACAGGAAAATGGAGCAGCTGCTGAACAGGTATTTGCTGCGGACAGGAGCAAGGTGGGGGATAACCTCTAGGAGAGCCTCCCCAGTCCTGGGGCCCCTCGGCTCCCCCACACCTCTCCTTTTTCCCTGGAGGGGTCTGCCTTTGAGAGGACCTTCTCCTAGTTCCCTTCCCAGCCTCAGGACAGAGACAAGATGTTGGTGGACGGGTGGAGAGCCACGAGGAAGGATGAGCCCAAGGTGATCCGAGCACATCGCACTTGGGGTGCCACGCCCTGCACACACCCTTGGGGAAGCGGGCAGAAGACACAGCTCAGGCCCTGACTTCCCACGTGACACTGGGAAATTCTAATGCCACTCTGAAAATGAAGACTTTGTAAATAACCAACATCTAAAAGGGAGACAAAATCCCAGATTTCGGGGCCTTTTTCTTTTCATGTTCAGCAAATCTTTATGCTGTTGAACAGGAGCTGCGCTCCCGGTGGCGAGAGACGCCCGATAATTACGGTGGGGCTGAGAGTGCCCGCAGGTCAGCGAAATAAAGAGGAAGAGAGTGCCTGCACAGACTGGCTCAAATATCAGGTTCAATGAAGAAGAAAACACAATTTATTCATTTGGAAGATGACTCCAGTGACGTGAACGTCCTGCACATTGTTGGAATTCAGGGGGAAACAGAGCGACAGCCCAGAGGAATTGCCTCCTGGGGAGCAGAGAGAGCTTATTGCTTTTAGAGCAAGTACACAGCAGCAGAGACCCTCTGTGGCATTTCTGAGTTTAGAGATTCACGATCCACAGGTCAGCAGAGCTCTGAGGGGCTCTGAGCCCTTTGCTAGGGGCACTGTCTTGGGGGGTGCCTGGCCTGAGCTCCCAGGATGGACAGCACTGTGCAGACACATTCACGACCCCTGGCCCTTTGCAGCAGAGGTAAGGGGTGTCACCAGTGGGGCCCCTTCTCGTTAGCAAAGCAGGACATGCGTAGGTTAATTCACGGCCTCATCTGCATCCACCTTGCGAGCGCTTTGCTCTCCTTTGCTCCCTGCACAGCATGATGCTGTAAGCCTGCAGTGACCCGATGCACAGGAGGCAGAGAGAGGCCTGGGCACTATGGACAGTCATTGCCCTAGGTCGCTTCTGGGACAGGAGACCACCCACCTCGTTTGCCCAGGACAGTCCAGGTTTATACCTATGGTCTCAGCATAATTATTAACATCCGAAGTGTCCCCTTTTGAACGCTAAATTAAACAGGGTACTGTAATTCTCTGGCATATTAGAGGACATGATCCATATTCTTTCATGCCTTTTAGCCAAGACACCTCTGATAGGTCCAAGCTCTGCCTGGAAAAGGCTCTCCAGATCAGAAGCCTCTACACAGTATTTGAGCGGTCCTCTCTAGAGGAATTAGGAATATAGGATCATCTAGAAAATCAGTGTGGGTACATCACGCAGTCCCAGGTTGCTGTCAACACATGGTTCACACTGAGCATATTTTGCCATTGTTTCCATGGTCTGAGAGTCCACTGAATGCTCCAGCGCCCCTTCCCAGACAGGAAATTCTTCCTAGAGATGAAATTCATTCGCCTGCCTTATGCCCCCAAGTACCTTTGCAATTACACCCCACCCTCAGATGTAGTCCAGACATGTCTCTACCTTTATATCCTGCCTGGGCTGAGACTTAGCAGATAAACCCTGAGAGACAGAAACAAATAGCTATTTCCAAACTGTGAGTGAAATTCTTGTCATCACTGGGCACTAGCAATGTGCAGGGCCTGGGAGATGGTTTATGGATGAAACGATCTAAGCTGGAATAGATTGAACAGGGAGGCATTAGATCTGAGAGAAGGATGCATCAGGAAGGAGGACATGGCACAGATGTGGGAAGGATGAAGCACCTGGCCACCAGCAACTGGGCAGGAAGGGGCATGGGGACAGGGACCTGCAGCCAGGCCACATCCCTGGAGCCTGGGCCACCTGATGCTCTCTCACCAGCTCCCACAGATCCTGCCATCTGCACTATTCCACTTAAGGACACTGTCCAGAATTTAATTGACTCTTAAACTTAGCACTGTGATTGTGAACAAGTTTGGAGGTCACCAAGTAAGTCACTGAATATTGAAATAAAGAGCAAAGACTGAACTGCTCACAATCATTCAGCAAAACAGAATGACTTCATAATCTGTAAACAAACAAACATGAGACACCCTAAGTCTCCTCCTAGGAGTTTCTGACCAGGCCAGTCAGTCAATGGGTGAGTGGGCTCAGCAAAGGCCAGGGAGGCCTGTGCTATCGACTCCCAGCACCCTTCACTCATTTATGTAACCTCACGGTTTCCACTGCTTTCTACTTGCACAGGGACAGTCTGTGTGTTTTGGCCTTTAAAATTCCAATTTTTATTCTAAATCTCATTGTTTCTGTGAAAGGGCACTCAGCAGTGTAAGGATGAAGTTAGCTAAAGACAGTGTTAACTTAGACCACCTAGAGAAAGCACTAAAAAGTGGTAATACCTATCACTTTAGAAATAGAAAGAAAACATAAAGGATTTTTTAAAATTCAGTAGCTATTTAAAAGATAAACACAAGTAAATGCAAGTGGAATTATACCAACTAACCATATTACCAGCAGTCAATTGCTTAGAATAAACATTTTTATTTCCAGGGCGTTCTAATATATTCAAAGACATGGAGAATGGCACCAGAAGAATTTATCACTGACATTTGCTAAATTAGATATTCCTGAGGTTTGCCTATATGGATGACAACATTTTTAGCACTTCAAGGTCCTTGCAAGAAAAAGTCTCTATAAAAATTCAGGACGGTATTGTTATCATCAACACTTTAAAATTGACTGTGATTGTTACAGCAGTTTTGAAATCAAAGAGACCTTAAAAGAAAGGGAAATTATATGTGTACTCTGTATTTGAATTTTTATACATGAGATTTAAAACATAATATTGTGATGTTTATTTCAGATAAATTTGTTTTTATGAAAGATGCTCTTTCTGAGCCAAAGTCAATGCATAGCTTAGCAAAAACCCACCAGTCATGTAATATCCATCAAAAACCCACCAGTTTACCAGGGTATCATGCCTGATAATTCAGTTCTCAACCTGTTCAACCATGCATTCCATTTTGGCTGCTGTCCTAATTAATAACTAATCTATAAAATAGGGATAATAACACATACCCCATACATGCCACATGCAAAATTATAGGGACTAAGCCAGGGCACACATGTACCTGGCACAGTAGATGCTTGGTTAAGTATTTGGATTTTATGTTTCTCTTTATTTTTCCCTGACCTTCTACAAACACTTATGGTCTCTATTCTTGTATTCCCAAGGCTCCTTAGAAAAAATAGTAACAAAATAAAAAGGCTTTTTTGGCTCATGATACCTTCTAATGTGCACATTCCCCAAGCGCCACTCATGGGAAGCAGGACCTCCCTGGCTGCAGGCTATTTGGCTGTGGGCCCGCTCCGCAGGGCTCATGACCAGACCTCCACTGTCACCACGGGCCATCTCCATTCCCCAGGTCAACCAGATTAAAGTCTAGAATCAGGCTGAATTGCAAATGTTCTTAAACTATTTTATTAGAAACGGATTTATATTCCTGCATCATTTTTGTTTCCTCCCCAACTTTGGATTCACAGTATCCCACTTTGGGAAAAACTGTGATGGGTTCCCCTAGCCACCCCCCTGGAGGCCAATCAGCTGTTCCCAGTCTTTTCTCTCCCTCCTCCAGGGACCCACCAGTTGGACTTATCCCTACTAACTCTGTTTATTCAAACTATGTGGTATGTTTTTTAAATCATCGGCAACCCCCAGAAATCACAAAGAATACATTCCTTAGGGCAAGGACTATGGCTCGCAGTAGCGTAAAATGCTCTGTTAGATACTCATAGCTGGTTCTCAACTAGCAGTCTTTGAATAGAACTTAATCTTTCCTTTTTTTTTTTAAAGGCAGTGCTGCCAACAGATCGTAATAATGCTGCACTATGGGGGTCTAGGTATTATTCGCAGGCCATCTCAGCTCCGGCCACACTGGCCCTTCCACACCGCCATAAGCGAACGTGGACCTGGGGCAGGGGGCATGTAGCTTTGGCCGATGACCCAGCTCTCCCAAGTTCAAGGACAGCTGAACTGGTAAGAGGGCTACAACCGAAATTTGTAAACCTGCTATAAACCTAAATAAACATGTCAACCTTGTTCTTGTTTGAAGTTTCATCCCCTCAATTTTTATTGTGTTTAGACTTACCAGGGTATCATGTATACACCACGGCGTATACACATGTAGGTATTACCAAACACTTTATGGACTCATGGAACCAGCTTACACGTAATTTTCTTTTACGTAACATTAAATAGGAGGCACAGACATGGCCTTATGAAACATACCTCACTGCAGCCATACATATCCATCAAAGCCCATTCAGCTACCACAGCAGGATACAAGGGTTGAATTGAATCATCAGTTAGTGTTCTGATCTGGGGTAACTCCCAACCACAAGTGAAGTTTAACCGATGCCATAGCATCTTCAGCTTTCTTCAGTACAGGACCTGCAATGCATAAAAATAAAGTACCTCATTCTGGTTTTCCTCCTCGATGGTTTCTTTCTATGTGAGGAGATATTATATGGTCAGACCCATGGAAAGTACTAGAAGTATATTTCCCTGATTGTTTTATGGGTTGAGACCACTTAGGATTCCTGAGAGGCCAAACTTTCTCCCGCCAGAAACCTGGGCCCTGGCTGTGTTTATCACAGCAGTTTCTTGTCTTCGGCCCCTTGCACCTTACGTGCTGTGATATTGCTCAGCCTGCCCACCAGGTACGGAATGTGAAAATCTCTGGCTGCTGTGGGTTCCTGCTCCAGCATGTACCTTGGTAACTTTCATCTGCAAACCAGACCTTCCAACGAAGAAGAAACCACAGATCTCAAGCACCTCACCACACAACACTCACTCTAGATTTTCAACTCAAACTTGTGACTTTTATACTGAAGTAGCATGTGACTTACTGTGAACTCACTGAGATGGAAAATCAGAACAGGAGTACCAAATATCTCAATTAAGTTTTTATGAGATGCCAACATTACACCTAGAAGAGCCTTTAGAGATCATCTCAGTCGACCTCTTTGTTTTACAAATGGGGACCCAGAGGGGTGAGAGTTTAAGACACCAGCCAGAGTCCCACTCAGTAAGTATCCTGACACTGCCACCCTGCTCTCCACAGACCACCCTCCCCAGTGCCAGTCACCACTTAATCAAGTTGCCCTTGAAACGCTAAAGTGCCAAAATGATGTTTCAACACTCAGTCTGTTTTCTGCTTTGCCCAGCTAACTTCCCACCTCCACTGATGAGCAGACAAGTGTTAGAAATCTACAGTGTTAACTGTTTTATAAATTAGTGCCTTTGTTAGATCCTTCAAAATAGACGCTAGCAAAATCACCACGAGTAATACTCTACATTGTGCAGCTCTCTGCATTTTACAAAACACTTTCGCTGACCCTACCTCCTTCCATCAAGGAAATAAAAAATTTCTTTGTTTTGGGAGATAGGAAACAGGCAGAGAGACTTTACTAACACAAGGGTCCATCAAAAAAAAAAAAAGTTTCAAAAATATGGGTGGGGCTCAAAGAAAACATGTTTTTCCTATTTGGAGCTGGGGAGCCGAAAAGCCTCAGCTCAGTTCCCCGTCACGATCACCCCTTTGAGAAGTTCAAGCCTGAGAATTTGTCTGAAACAGAAATCACACGGCCTCTCCTCCAGGCACTGACTTCAGACCCATCAGAATTCTCCGCGCTGGAGTTGACAAACCAAGGTCCCCCAAACCCTGCAATACTCGCAGGGGGGTCTGGGCAGGCAGGGGTGTGTGTTTAGGCAGAAAGTGATGATTCTGATCACAGAGGCTGGAACCCAAGAAGAGGTGTGCTCTGGCCACTGGCAGGAGCCAGACCTCCCTGACCCCAAAGGACTGATCGCTTGCTCGGGGCCAGTTTGAGCTCATGGATCCAAAAGCCGAGGTATTTTTTTTGTCACATAGGATGAAAACATATTTGTAACATCAGGGCAAATTACGACACACAAAATCCTACAATCTAATCATATCGAGTTTATGTTTCTCCATAATCTCTGGTCTTTCTTATCCACTTACACATACATTTTTTACAGCCATAAGAAGAGTCTATATAAAACTCTATATTCTCTGTCATATTATTTATTATCTGTTCTGTGTTTTTCCAAGTTTCTATAGTTCCCATGTCAAAATGGTCTTGATTTTTATAATCATCATAATTTAAGAGGGGGAGGGCTCAGATTATCCCTAAATTTTTAAGTAAAGGGAATTTCTGGGCAAAAACGAAGAAATCAGTTCATGAGAGTCTTCCCTCATGTTTATGTTAAGCTAGCCACAGGGATCAGGTTCGTTAGGTGGGGTCTGAGATGCCGGAGAACATCAGCATGACCGGATGTAGACTCGGGGAGCAGGGGCTATGAAACGGCAGCTGGAAATCCAGGACGTGTGTCCAGCAGTGCCGGACGGAGAGGCCCCGCATCTGGCACAGGGACGCCGTGGAGTGCCTCCTCTGTGAGTTCATCAGACTGTACCAGGGCCCACGTCAAATCTCCCCTCGGCTCTAAACCCTTGACCACCAAGTAGTTTGGGGTGATAATCCTCTGTTCTAGAAACTTTCTACAGAGATGGGACTGCCCTGGGTGATGAGCTGAAGCATTCCAGTCCCAGTAAATGGATGATCTGGTCCCCACTTACACATCAGGCTCACATGGACGTGGTTCACCCTTATATCCTCATCCCTAAAGGGATGGGCCTGGCCACCTCTGTATATAAGACAACACTGGTTTTCTGGGCACACCGAACTGAACAGCAGTGACCACATCAAGCTGCATGACATCAGGCTGGCCAAGGGCAAGATGGCATCCTTCTAAGGCTTGGCCTTCTCTCTGTGTGTAACATGTGAGTAACTCAACCAGGATATGATTACTGTTGCCTGGGCTGCTCATTGCACTTGTTCATAGCTTTCTTTCTGCTCTTCTAGATAATATTGATATAAATACCCCTTGTGCCTTTGGCATTTGTATTTAAGAAGTCATAAGTATGGCTGAAGATTATATTCCACATCTCAGAAACTTGCCCACAGGGCTGAAAAATTCCAGAATGGTGATTTACAGAGTGTCAGAAGAATCCAAGAGTGACAGCAGAGAGTGTTCCATTTTTTGTTCAGGGATTCAAACACTAACACATGGAGGCCACTGAGCTCCATGGGCAGTGCCTCTGGTACCATGGCATGGCATGGCATGAGCCAACCCCCACCCACCAGAATGCCACCAGCTGAACTCCTGTGTCCTGTATGCCTGCCCTCAGATGTGCCCACCCAAGCCCATAACACATTTGAGCTGCTCTAGACCCAAATCATGGTGATATCCCTCCCCTCTTCACATCTCCATCCCCTATTAAATTAAAACTTGAATGATGTACTTTGCCTTCCCTCCAGATAACATTGCCTTCTGCAACATGAAATTAGATTGAGAGAAATGGCTGCTGAGTTGTTTGAATTTCGATCATTAAACTCAAAGAAGAAATGGTAACTCAACTAACTCTCCATTCAAACTACTGTGTTTTATCTGAAATAGAACATACCAGAAAAAAGGTTCTTGGCCACGATTTTATGATGCATGTTCTTAAAACATTGTAATATTCAAATTTTCCCAAGTATATTTAACCTTTTAATAAGATTAAAACTAAATGGCTGATTCTCTCCAGGGGAAAAAAAAGGCCATCCTTTCATATATCAGAGGCCAGCAGCCCATGGCCAGCCTGTCAGAGGCGACCTGCATGGGGATTCAGGGAGATGCCGGGGAACTCACACTGCATTGATTTTCCTGACTTGACTCTCAGTGTTACTAAGGACCTTGGCTTAGGCTCATTGCTCTGGCTCTCTTTTCTCTTGGCTAACTCACAGAAGAAGCTAGAATCCCTGAGGAGCAACTCTTTGTCCACAGCTCTCTTGCTGGAGCCTGAACCATGTCCACTCCTGCCCAAGGGAGGGCTTGGGCTGCACATGCCTCCAATGTAACACATCCAAAATGGAATGCATCGTCTGCACAACCCCTCCACACATATATACATACATAACGCTTGCACAGCACAAACACACTTATGCAACACATACACACACACTTCTCTTCTCTTCCTACATTCTCTATCTCAATGAATGGCCTCACTATCCTTCTAGTTTGAGCCAAGACCTGGATAATTCTAGATGTTTCACTTCTCCATTCCTCAATGGCTATGAACTCTAAGCACTATCTATACAAGCCCTGAATACCTTATTCTCTACCCCATGACTAGAGCTCTCATTATCTCTCATCTGAATTATTACAGTATCAGGAGATGCCTTAATTAAAGGAAGGAGATTCCACAACACCTTAAAATGTCAAGCCATTGAGCAATTACCAGGTGCAGTGCTGGGCATTGCAGGAACTCTCCTAACCTCAAGTTCACAGTCTACTTTGACAGGTGCTGCCTGACCAAGAAGAAATCAGAGAAGGAAGCAGTGTAATGATAAAGTCACAACCAAACGTGCTAACATCCCCCAAAGGAATTCTCTGGAGGTAAAGACTGATAGGGCAGGAGTTCTCAGGAAGGCTTCCTGGAGGAAGTAGGAATTTGAGCCAAACCACCAAGAAAGAGCAGAACCCTGGAAGAAAGTCCTGAGAGCCAATGGATCCATGGGCTATACAGAGACAGGGGAGAGTTGACTCCATGTTGGGGATGGTAAGAAACAGAAAAAAACAAAATGAGTCAAAATAAGGAGGTGGATGCTTCTGAGCATGGTCTTGGCCCCTACAAAGACCTGGAAGGCTAAGGCAGGGAGGCTGCCATTCCTGAAGAAGAGGGTTGAATGAGTGTGGGCTCCTCCTTATTATGTTCAGAAAAGGCAAAGTGGCGCATAACCAATAAAACTAAGCCTAGCATCAAAACTGTAGCCTTTGGCTAAAGCCACCTCCTGGGCTGAGGCCCCAGTGTCTTATTTTGTCTGCTGCCAGCCTGCCCAGTCTACAAGGGTAAGTGTCAGGGGCACATAGCAACTTTTCCCAGCCACTGGCCAATTTCCCCTGAGATCCAGAAAAGCATCCACTTAGAACTCTAAAGTCTACAAATTCCAAGGTCAATGTGTGCCACATTGGACACATTTGGGGTTCACAGTGGTGGGTTTCAGCAAGGAACTTCCATAGCAGAGCTCTTTATTCACTGAGAAAGGGAAGGGTGCCTCACCCAGCCCAGGAAAGCAGAGGTCTGAGCTACACATCCCTTTGAGCTTGGGAATGAACTAAATAGGCTCAGGGCATTCAAATTAGTACCCAAGCAATGGCAGAGGGAAATTAAGAATTCCTGGGTCCTAGAAATGATGAGCCAAAAATAGAAGCCAAGCTTAATTTTCAAAAGCAGGTGTCTTCTAATCAACTGGGTAGATACTCCATGGGGAAGTACTGAAGGCCTCCAGGGCGGGGTGCATACCCCCAAACCAGAGAGAAAGCAGCCAAAGGCAGCCAGAGCAAGAGACCAAAATCAGGCAATGGGAGGGTGGGATAGGAGAGCTGGGCTTGGAGCTGGGGCTTCATGACTAGTCCCCAGCCCTCAACAGAACAGAAAGGGCCACGGCTGGCACTTGGGACACCTGTAGTATCCTCCCTGCTCTGCTACTTGGTAGGGGTGGTATTCCAGGAAGTTGCTCACCCAGTTGAGGCTTCATTACACTTCCGTGTGCAATACAGGTTCCCAGACTGCCCCCTTCAGCCACCACCACTACCGAGGGTTTGGGGAGGGTTGAGTGAGCCAACATGTGGGGAAGTTCAGGGTGCGGCCCTGTGCTCAGATGAGGGGGTCTGCTTGTTGCCATGTGCTCGCCATGGCCCCAGGCTAAATAAAGAAGGGGGAAAATGATCATGTGGAGTCTGGCACTGCCCTCCAAGAGTTCCTAACCATACCTGGAAAAGAGGAACCTCACCGGAGACAAGTATTAGTCTGGTTAAAGGGTCCTACGCAGACTGCTCCGTACTGCAGAAAAACACATTAGATGTAACCAGAGAAGATATCCCAGAAGAGCCAGAACATCAGCTGGACCACAAAGGACAGAGTAAAATTCAGGAAGATGGCAAAGCTGAGAATAAAAAAGAAAAGGAAACCTCCAAACATCAGAAATGTAGGCCAAACACTAGCTTTTAGAACTCATTCGTGGCTAAGGTACCTAGAGACACCCAGGGCTGCAATCTTTTTTTATTATTATTATTTATTTATTTTCTTTATGAGCAAAGTCATGAAAATCTGAAAACTCTACAGAAGGGAAAAAGGAAGAAAACTAAGATTATCCATGATTTCATCACTCAGGATAACTGGTGTTATTTTATTTTATATCTTTACAGTCTTTTTCAAATATTGTTATATTTGAAAATCCTTACATAAATTTTAGTATGTAAATATGAAATGGTTAACCCATTCCCCTATTGGGATTTTAAGATATTCCTAAATCATATAAACAATATTTCAACATCTGTTGTTGGAATGTGGATCCTAGGGTAAGGGCATCTGGGTAAGGGTATTCTGTCTCTGTCATTTACTGTCTGGGTTACCTTGGATGAATTTGCCTCTCTAAACTCAGGTAATGAATAAGAGAAGCCAGACAGAAAGAGAGGACCTGTGGCATGGTTCCACTTGTGTAAAATTCTAGAAAACACAGTCAATAATGACTGCGAGTAGATCAGTGGATGCCTGCAGTCAGGTGGGACATGGAGAGGCAGGAGGGAAGCATTACAAAGGGCAGGAGAGGACTCTGAGGGAGATGGGTTATGTTCAGAACCTTGACTGCGTGGTGGTTTCGTGAGTGTTTACATATGTCATATGTTATCAGATTGCACACTTTAGTGTACACCTTGTGGGTGCAATGCACAGTGTACTGTGTACAGTTTTCTCTGTTCACTATACCTCAATAAAGCTATAAACGATAGATGTTTTTTAAACTCTGTATGAAAATAAATCACCACTGGGGATGTATAGGCACACCTTTTGTCTTCTCCCTCATCAAAATGTTTCTTTCGAACATTGTTGCCAAACCAATCAGCAAAAATAAATGTTCTCATTATCATTTTAAATTGCGTTTCTAGAAGATTGGAGACTGACAAAAATTAGGCTTGGGGTGGAATAATGATTGTGCATTGAGCATTGACTCCCCTATACAGAATTTTATTGTCGTTAACAACCATTTGATCAATAAATATGAGAGATGGCCTCACAAAAAAAAAAAAAAAAAAAAGGACAGACTTCCAATGGTAAAATAAATTAGTAACCGGGATGTAATGTATAGCATAAGGAATATAGTCAAGATATTGTAACAGCCTGGTAGGGTGATAGCTGGAACCTAGAATTATGTATATAAATGTTCTACCACTGTGTTGTACACTTGAAACTCATGTAATGTAATACTGTGTGTCAACTACCCTTCAATAAAAAATAATTATTATAAAAAAAAAAAAAAAAAAAAAAAAAATTGCGTTTCTGTTATTGCAAATGAAGTATAAAATATTCACTTATTTTTGCACATTTGCGTTTCCTTTTTAGGAACTGTAGGTTTGTAGGCTTTGCGTGTTTGGTTGCACATTTATTGATTTTCTTACGTATTTCTTGCAGTGATTATGAAGTACGTCTTCCCTGACTTAGGCCATGCAGATACATGTACTTTTTTCAAGACAAAAATAGGATCATACTTTATTTCCTATTTTGTAGCCCATTTTTTTACACTAACATTATGTGAATATCTCTGTGCCAGTAAATATGCAACTACATCATAGTTTTAGGGGCTACAGCAGCAATCCTTAGTGCTGCCTCTTCAATCATATTTCAGTTTCAGAAAATGCAATGAGGCTCTCCCTCATTTCAAAGGGAGTTGAGAGTAACTTCACAAATCACTTTTCTATTTGCCACCCACGAAAACCACAGCAGATCCTTCAAAGAATGACAGCCAAGAACCCTCCTCACCCTAAAAGGGAACTTTATGGAACTGATTTTTCAAACTTTTCTTAGTTCCCCTAGAATAATGCTGATAATGAAATTTTCAGCTAGCCACACTTCACCTGACAAATGATGAAGCGATCAATTTGTTCCTATTAGTCTCCACTTCATTAATACTCAAAATGAGGTCCACTCTGCTAAACAGTGAACAACCTTTGGCTCAAGTGGAGATGTCTCTTTACTTTAAAAGAAGTAAATCAGCAGTTCTGCCTCGAAGTTCAAAAGGAAATGCTTTGATTAAAATTAAAAAGCTGTTTCTCAAGCAAAAAAAATTGGGAATGTCCTATGAGAAATGCAATTATTATTCAGTACAATCACTGCTATGACATTGGGGTTAAGAATTTAAAAGTGACAGCTTAGGAATGAAAAGTTATGGTTTACCTAGCCATAGTAATCTAGCTGCTTTGCAGGTTACCTATGAGTGACACAATACCCAGGCTCCATCACCCAATGGGATGCCAAATTGGAATCAGTAGAACCCCTCTTAAAAATCATCTCTCTGATCCCTTTTAGACTGTGTTTCAACCAAGCCAACCATATACATGAGAAAATATTCAGTCTGAAGATCAGCTTGACTGACTAACCGCACTGGCCAAGATTTTTATATTTTCAAACCACTGGTCAGAAACAAAGCCTTATTTTTGAAAGGTGAAAACCAGGAACTGGGTTACAGCAACCAGTCTGCAGCAGCCCAGGCATTTCAAGAGCACTTTTTGTCTGTTTGTTTGCTTTTTCCTGATGATTAGAAAGCCACTGGGCATTCAGCAAACACTGGGACCTCCCGTGCACTGCACACAATTCTGGGTGCTGGTAAGAATATGAAATTGAGCACACGTGCCCACCATCATTAGCTAAATGGATGAAGAGATAGGCACGTAAACAGCTCACCTGCTGACAAGGCCAATGGGGTTGAATATAATCAGAAAGAAAAAAGATCTCTGTGAGCATAAGACGCCAGTGATGGAGACTGGCAGGATATGGGAGAAGGCTCTTTGCGAGAGATGGCATTTCCACCAGAGGAGAGACAGACACACAGCTATCCAAGCCCGCCCATCTTACCTTTGGGTGCATCAAACCAACCTGGAAATAACTACTGTAAGGGATATTTTAAAATCTCAATGATCTTTAAAATAAATCGAAGAGGGAAAACTACATTTCAAGGAGCTAGGCTAATGAGCACTTTTTCCATAAAGGTGATAAAAGCAATTACAAATTACACCTTAACAGAAAAGCCCTCTGTCTATGGATGTTTCCTCCCCCAACTTAACACTTCATCCAGCTACGTACAAATATTACACATTTTCAATAAACTGGAAACTTGCAGCTCATTTGAGAGCGAGAGGAATCTTCTGCACAGCATGAACCACCTGAGAGGAAAAACCTTGAAGAGTGAGGAGCTGAGCACCCTTCAGCAGAGGCGCCAAGGGGAGCGGACAGGGGGGTAGTGGGCAGGGGGGAAACAGAGCAGCTCTCCTGGAGGCACTCCTGGAGACACTCCTGGAGGCGGCCCCCCAGCCCTGAATGACAAGAACAGGGGCTTCACCCAAATCAGGGTCATGGGGGCTGGAGACGAGAGACCAGTCAGCTGCAGGGGAGTGAGGCAGGCCAGTAGGTTCAACTGCCCAGGAAGCATGTGCAGTCAGTGGGTCCAGGAAAACGCCTTGACTCCCTACAATTTGGTCTGAGATGTGCAAACCCCAGGAAGGGTTTGGGCTTAGGGAATTGGAAGCCAACTTGGGAGAGGAGGCTTGGTGGTCAATGTAGATCCTTTTCTGAGATCTGGGTTTGGCATGAAGGAGGACAGAAGAAGGACTGAGGTCAAAGAAGACCTGGAAACCCCACTGTGAGGCTGTTGCTGCAGGAAAGTGGACCTTAGAGCTGAGCTGTTCCCTGGGGCGGGGCCAGAGGTCCTGGCCCAGACGGGGTGATGCCTCTCATTCTGGATCATCTCAAGGCGGCCTGTCAGAGGCCTGAATGTGGAGGAGAGGCCACAACACGGGAGAGGAGGAGAGCTGGAGCCTGTGTACTCAGAATACGTTAAAATACTTGCAGCATAGCAGGTATCTTCCAACGATGATAATAGAACAAAGGGTAGCTAGCATCCCTGTAAGGGAGACACAAGCAGTGCAAAAGAAATTAAAGATATAATAGGGAAAAAACTTGCCTAACATGAAGGAAGAACTGAATCTACGTAAGTGAAAGAGCATTCCAAGCAAACCATGTTGGAGGACATTTGAAACAGAACGAGCACTATCAGTATCAATCCCGGTAAATTATCAAACATTAAAAAAAAAACAGAATTTCCATAGGCATTTGAAAAGAAGAAACAAAAAAATGTACTTAAAGGCTGATAAATTAGGCTAGCCTTATGTTTCTTTATAGCAACATTAAAGTACAGGGGGGGAAATGCAACAGTACATGAGAGTTTCTGAAGAAACAAAAGGGCAATCCAAACATTGTAGGCCCAAAAAGGTGCTGTCGGAGTATAAAGGTGTCAGACTTGCATTCGCAGATTCAGGAAATACAGCACCCATTAGTCCCTTAGGTAGAAAATTTTGATGACAAAATCCAGCCACTTAATTAAAAAGTGGGAAAGTGGTAAAAGGACCTGCAATGGACACTGAACTCATATAGTAAAATGGAAGCTAAACAATTTTTATATGTAAAAATATGCATATGTGTATATATTTTACAAGTTGGAGAAGAGCCATACAGGAAATAAATAATATGAGGTATGTGGCTAACGGTGGTTATCTCTGAAGGTAGAGAGGGTTAAAGGAGACAGGGAGAGGTAACTATTTTTTCTTCCATATTCTGTTTTGAATTGAGGCATAATTAACATGTAAAATGCTTAGATTTTAAGAACAGAGTTTGACTCATTTTGACAAAAGTATAAACCCATATAATTACTCTTCCAACCAAAAAATAAATTTCCATCACCCTCAGAAAGTCCCCTTGTACCTTTCAGTCACCTCTCCAGACCCCGAGGCCACCAGTGCTCTGATTTCTGTCATCTGTTCTAGGACTTTATGTAAGTGGAGTCCGATGGGTTTGGTTTCTTTCACTGGCATGTTTTTAAGACTCATGTATGTTGTTATATGTATCAGTAGTTTATTTTTTATTGTTGAGTAACATTCCATGGATATTCCACAGTGTGTTTAAACATGTTCCTGGTGACAGATATTTTGAGTTGTTTACAGCTTTTACCTATTACAAATAAACTTACTAAGCACATTTTTGATGGGGCATCTTCTCACTTTTTTAAAATTGAAGTATAGTTGATCTACAATATTATATTGTTTTCAAGTGTACAGCATAGTGATTGGTTCAATAGCTACCCACATCATTAAATCCTCATCCCCACTAGTTCAGTTACTAGCTGTCAACATGAAAGATGTTACAGAATCATTGGCTACATTCTCCACGCTGTACTACCCTCCCCTGTGACCAACTCATATAATGATTGAGACTTTGTGTCTCTTTATCCCCTTCACTCACCCCAACCACTCCCCAGTGGTAACCACCAGTCACTTCTCAATGTCTACGAGTTTACTGCTAGTTTGTTCATTTTGTTTTGTTTTGTTTTTAGATTCCACATATATGTGAAACATATGGTATTTGTCTTTCTCCACCTGGCTTATTTCACTGAGCATAATACCCTCTACATCCATCCACATTGTCACAAATGACAGGATTTCTTTCTTTCTATGGCTGAATAATATTCCATTGTGTCTCTATACCACATCTTCTTTATCCATTCATCTATTGATGGACTTCCATACCTTTGTTATTGTAAATAATGTGGCAGTAAACATAGGGGCGCATATATATTTTCAAATCAGAGATCATGTTTTCTTTGGGTAAATTCCTAGAAGTGGAGTTACTGCATCATATGTTATTTCTATTTTTAGTTTTTTGAGGAACCTCCATACTGCTTTCCATAGTGGCTGCACCAATTTCATTCTTACCAACAGTGTAGGAGAATTCTCTTTTCTCCACATCCTTGCCAACACCACCTGTTATTTCTTGTCTTTTGGATAGTGGCCATTCTAACTTATGTGAGATGATAATCTCATTGAGGTTTTGATTTGCATTTTCCTGATGATTAGTGACGTGGAGCATCTTTTCATTTGCCTGTTGGCCATCTGTATTTCTTCTGTTCAGGTTCTCTGTCCACTTTTTAATCAGGTTATTTGTTTTTTTCAGTGTTGAGTCATATGAGTTCTTCAAATATTTCTATGTTAAGCCCTTATTGGATAAGTCATTTTTAAATATGTTCTCTCATATTGTAGATTGGCTTTTAGTCTTGTTGATGGTGTCCTTTGCTATACACAAGCTTTTTAGTTTAATATAGTCCCACTTGTTCATTTTTGCTTTTATTTCCCTTGCCCAGGGAGATGGGTCCAGAAAAAACTCCTCATGCTCATGTTCAGGAGATTTTTGCCTATGTTTTCTTCTAAGAGTTTTATGGTTTCATGTCTTATATTTAGGACTTTAATCCATTTTGAGTTTACTTTTGTGTATAGGGTTAGGCAGTAAACCAGGTTCATTCTCCTGCATGTAGCTGTCCAGTTTTCTGAACACCATTTATTGAAGAAACTGACTTTTCTCCACTGTATATTCATGGTTCCTTTATCATATATTAATTGACCATATATGTGTGAGTTTATTTCTGGGCTTTCTGTTCTATTACATTAGTCTATGGGTCTGTCCCTGTGCCAGTAACATACTGCTTTGATTATTGTAGCTTTGTAGAATAGCTTCAAGTCAGGAAGCATAATACCCCCAGCTTTGTTCTTAGTTCTCAAGATTACTTTGCCTATTTTGTGGTTCCATATGCATTTTAGGATTATTTACTCCAGTTCACTGAAAAATGCCATTGGTATTTTGATAAGGATTGTATTGAATTTATAAATTGCTTTGGGAAGGATGCCATTTTGACAATACTAATTCTTCCTATCTATGAGCATAAGATGGATTTCCATTTATTTGTGTCTTAATTTCTTTCATCAGTGTCTTATAGTTTTCAGAGTACAGGTCTTTCACTTCCTTGGTTAGGTTTATTCCTAGATATTTTATTCTTTTTGATGCAATTGTAAATGAATTATTTTCCTTATTTCTGTTTCTGCTAGTTCATTGTTAGTATATAGAAATGCAACAGATTTCTGTACATTGACTTTGTATCCTGCAACCTTCCTCAATCCAGTTATTAGTTCTAAATAGTTTTTTGGTGGAGGCTTTAGGGTTTTCTGTACATAGTATCATAACAACTGCAAATTACTAAACATATTCTTGTCTATTGTCCTTCCTCTTGGATAAATGCCCAATATGGATTTGCTGGGATATAAGATAGTTGTGTATTTAACTCCCTAAGAAACAGCCTAACAATTTCAAAGTGGTCATAATCATTTTACCACAGAGTGACAACTGTTCAACTTTGTCTCCAACATTGACATACATTTTCATTTTAATCATCTAAGTGGGTGTAAGGTGGTATCTCTTCAGGGTTTTAATGTATATTTATCCAATGACTGATGATACTGAGCTTTTTCTTGTTTTTTTTTCATGTGTTTAGTGGCATTTCATGTATCTTCCTTTGAAAAGAGTCTGTTTAAAATTATTTTGCAAATATTTTCACTAAGCTGTGGCTTGCCTTTGAACTTTCTGAAGAGTGTCCTTTGAAGAGCAGATGTTTCTCACTTTAATGAAGTCCAGTTTATTTTTTCTCTCTTAGAAGTAGTGCTTTTTAATATCCTTTAAATAAATGTTGCTTACTGTGGTCAAGAAAATATTCTCCTATGTTTTCTTCCAGAGCCTTATAGTTTTGCCTTGTATATTTAGGTGTGTACACATCTTGAATAATTTGTGCACAGTATGAATTAGTGTTTAATGTTCATGAATTTTTTTATATATGGATATCAAGTTATTCCAACATTGTTTGTGAAGAATATTTCCCCTCCTCATTTAATCACATTGTCACCATTGTTGAAAATAAGTTGACTGTATTTGTGTGGCTTTATTTTCAGATTTCCTAATCTGTACCACTGATCCATCTGTCTACCCTAAAAAAAAATAACACATTGCTTTAGTTACTGTAGCTTTATAATAAGTCTTGAAATCAGGTAGAATGTCTTCCAACTTTGTTCTTTCTCAGAAAGTTTTGACTATTCTAGGTCCTTAACATTTCTATATATTTTTAGAATCCACTTGTCAATTTCTTTAAATAAAGGCTGGGAGGGGTAGCTGGTTTGATTTTGATTGGAATTATGTTGACTCTATAAGCCAATTTAGGGATAATGAACATCTTAATAATACTGGGTCTTCCAATGTATCAACATGACATATTGCTCCATTTATTAGGTTTTCCTTAATTTCTCTGTTCCATATTTTATAGTAGTCAGCATAAAGATCTAGCACGTTATATTAAATTTATTCCCTTGTATTTCATGCTTTTAATTTAATTTTATATAAATGATATTTTATTCCATTTCATTTTTCATTGTTTGTTGCTAAAATATAGAAGTGCAACTGATTTTTATGTACTGACCTTTGATCCTGTGAAATTGCTAAATTCACTTTTTTGCAGTTTTTCCCTATAGATTTCTTAGGATTTTCTATATACATTACCATGTCATTTAGAAATAAAGACAGCTTTACTTCTTCTTTCCTATTTCTTTCCAAACTTCCTATTTCTTTCTTACCTTATTGCACTATCTAGGACCTGCAGCATAATGTAGACTAGAAATTTTTAGGGTAAATATCTTTTTCTTGGAAGAAAGTAAGCATTTCATATTTCACTGTATAACGTTTAAAGTTTCATGTTTAACATTTCATGTTTCATGTATGAGGTTTGTTGTAGGTTTTTCATAGGTTCCCTGTACATACTGACAAAGTTCCCTTCAATTTATAGATTGTCAAAAGTTTGTATCATGAATGGGTATTGATTTTCTGCATCTATTAAGATGATCATGTAGGGTTATTTTATTCTGATGACATGGTGACCAACAATGGATGATTTTCTTATATTAAACAAACTTTGCATTCTTATATAACCCATTTTACAGATTGCTAGATTTGATTCACTGATAACTTGCTGATGATTTTGTGTCCTTATGTATAGGGATATTGGTCTGTAATTTTTTTGTATCTCCTTATCAGGTTTTAGTTCTTTAGATTGTCTTTATTATTTGTTTTTTATTTCATTGGTTTCTGGTTTTATCTTATTTATATCCTTTCTTCTTAGTTTGATATAAATTTGGTCTTCATTTTGGTTGTATTTTTATGGTGATTTTGTGTGCTAGATTTGCTTATTTTTCTTGTGATTTCTCCTTTGACCCCATGGTTATTTTATACATGTAGGTTTATTTTTTAAAATAGGGAATTTTCTAGATATCTAATTTCAATCCTTTGAAATTTACTGATTCCTGTTTTAGGTCCAGAATATGATCTTAATGAATATTTTATGTGCACTCAGAGATTATGGAGAAATTTTTCGACTGCCAAATAGTTCAACTTGGATGATGTCATTCAAACATCTATCTCCTTATCGATCTTTGTTGTATCAGTGACCAGGCCATGGATGCTAAAATCTCCATTTATGACTGTTTATCTATTTAGCTGCCTTAATTTTGGTTCAGGCATTTTTGTTTTCAGTTTACCAGTAGAAATTTGCTTCCTTTACAGTTCTATTATGGTACAATCAATGTACAAATAGCAGGACATATTAAAAGTATACAATTTGATAACATATGACATATGTATACACATGAGAAGCCATTCCCAAAAACAAGATAATGAACATGTCTATAATCTCAAAAAGTTTCTTCATGTTATTTTGTAATCCAGACTTGACTCACCCCCTCCCTTTCTCCAGTTATCCATTGATCTTCTATCACTATACATCAGTTTGCATTTTCTAAAATTGTTTATACACAGAAACACATAGCATGTACCCATTCTGTCTTGATTCTTTCACTCTGGAAAATCATTTTGAGATTCATCCATGTTACTGCATCTACCAGTAGTTTCTTCTTTTTATTACTGAGTAGTATTTCATTATGTGGATATGCCACAACTTAGTGATTCACCTGTTGGTAAACATTTGGCCTTTTCCTAGGTTTGAGTTATAACACATAAAATGTTTATAGGCTTTTCTTATAAGGGTTTGTGTGGATATATGCATTCATTTCTTTTGACTAAATACCTAGAGTAGAGTGACTGTGCTGCATAGTAGGCCTACATTTATCTTATTAAGAAACTGCCAAATTTTTCCAAAATGTTTGTACCATTTAACATTTTTACCAGCAGTTTATGAGAATTCCTATTGGTCCATTCTTGCCAACAATTGGTAGTTTTTATTTTTAGCCATTGCAATGGAAACGTTGCACTATGTCATTACAGTGCAACTTGTATTTTCCTAATGACCAATGATGTTCAGCATCTTTTCATGTACTTATTTGTTATCCATATATCTTCTTTAGTGAAGAGTTTTTTGGTGAAGAATCTTTGTTGTTTTTTAAAATTAGGTCATTTGTCTTTCTGCAATTGGGTTGGAGGAGTCCTTTGTAAGATTTATGTTTTGCAAATGTTTTCTTATTGTCTTGGTTTGCCTTTTCTTTTGAGAAAAGAAGTTTTTAATTTAAATGATTTTCCACTTATTGAATTTTTATGTTTACAATTTTTTCTTTTTTGGACATATTTAAGAAATCTTTACCAAGCCCAAAAGCACTAAGATTTTCTCCTGCAAGTTTTGTAGTTTAGCCCTTGCATTTAGTTTTATGATCCATTTTAAGTTATTTTTTTTTTATATTGTGTGAGGTAAGAGTCAAGATCCATTTTTCTGTATGTTACAATTGTTCTAGTCATTAGCTGAAAAAGTCATTTCACTACACTGAGTTAAACTGCACTGAGCCTTTATAGAAAATCAGTTTAAATATATGTGCATCTATTTCTCCACTCTCTATTCTGTTCCATTGATCTAAAAGCACATATGTATGTCCATATTACACTTCCTTTATTATTGAAATTTTGTCATGAAATCAAGTTTTATTCTTTTTCAAAGTTGTTTTGAATATTGCTACAAGTTTTATTCTAGATCTTATGCATTTCTATATAAATTTTAGAACCCACTTACAAATTTATAGAAAAAGATGACTGCTGGAACTTAATTGGAGTTCATTGGAATCTATACATCAGTTTGGAGACAGCTGACTTCTTGACACTATTAAATCTTTTGATCCATGAACACAGTCTACATTTCCAGTTATCTGTGCCTTCTTTAATGCTCTCAACAATGCTTTTTAGTGTTCAGGGTACAGCTTACACAATTTTTGTCAAATTTATCCTTATGTATTTCATATTTATTATACTATTTTTAATAGAGTTGCTTTTTGAAATTTCATTCTCTGGTCATTGTTGCCTATAGTAATGTATGGAATATATTATGATTTATTTTTATAGCAATCTCATAACCTGCAACCTTGCTAATTTCATTTATCAGTTATTCTGACTACATTCATTTTATACTGTTTTTGTAAATTCCTTAGAATTTTTTTTACATAGATGATCATGTCATTTGCAAATAAAGTACAGTTTTAGCAATTTATTTCCAGTTTGGATGTTTTTTATTTCTTTTTCTTGCCTTAACACACTGGTTAGCTTCTCCAATACAATGTTGAATGTGGTCTTAGGTGGAAAGCATTAATTCTTTCAGTATTAAGTACAGTATTTGCTGTAAGTTTTTCATAGACATACTTAATCAGGTTGAGAAAGTCTACTTCTATTTCTACTTTGCTATAAGTTTTATGATGAATGCCACATGCTTTTGCTGTACTGATTGAGGTGATCAGAGGGTTTTCCTTTTTAGTTTGTTAATATGGTGAATTACATTGATTTTTCAAATGTTGAATCAATCTTGCATTTTGGGGTTTAACCTCATTTGGTCATGATGTATTAGTCTTTTCATTTATTATTGAATCCAATTAGCTAAAACTCAGAATTTTTCATCAATTTTAAAAGGGATATTGGCCAGCCAATTTCTTTTCTTATAATGTCTATCTCTTATTTTAGTATCAGAGCAATTCTGGCCTCATAGAATGAGTGGGGAAATTCTCCCTCCCACAACTTTCTGGAAAAGTCTACAGAATTTGGTATCTTTTTTTGCCTTAAATATTTCTGGGTTTCTCCAGTGAAGCCATTTGGACCTAGAATTTATTTATGGGAATGCCTTTTACTTAAAAATTCATTTTCTTTAATGGATATAGAGCTTTTCAGGTTATCTATTTCTTTTAGAATAAACTTTGGAAGTCTGTGTCTTTTGAGGAGTCTGTCCATTTATCTAAATTGTCAAATTCAGGGGCATAAAATTGTTCATAATATTTCTGTATTATATTTTGATGTTTGAAGACTCTTTAGTGATGTACCTCTCTCATTTCTGATACTGGTAATTTATACTTTTTTCTGCTCTATATGGCTTGAGATTTATCAATTTTATTGATCTTCTCAAAGGACCATTTTGTAGTTTAATTGATTATTCTTTTTTTTCTATTTCATTGATTTCTACTCTATTATTTCCTTTCCTTTGCTTACTTTGTTTTTCATTTGTTCTAGTTTCTAATATAGAAGCTTAGATCAGGGGTCAGCAAATTTTTCTCATAAAGGGTCAGAAAGTAATTATTTTAGGCTTTGAGATTCATATGATCTCTGTTGCAACTAATCAATTCTATTGTTTTTGCATGAAAGCAGCCATAGACAATGCATAAATGAACATGGCTGTTTCAACAGAACTTTATTTACAGTTCAGTCTTGCCCATCTGCCATAGTCTGACAATTCCCAGTTTACATTATTGATTTGAGACCTTTCATCTTTTCTAATACAGACACTTAGTGCTATAAATTCATATAACTACAGTTAGGATGTATCCCACAAGTTTGATTTGCCATATTTTCACTTTCATTGGAAAATGGAGAATGTTTGGGTTGTTGACTATGAATCTAGTCTTTCCTGAATCACCACCTCTGTGCAATCAGCTCCCCTTTATCCTGGTGTCATTAATTGAAAGCAGGCCAGGCATGGAAACCTCCACAACTGCTACCAAAGCTTCTGTGCTCACTCTTCTCTGGGCCCTGCAAGTGAGACACTGTCAGTCTCCACAACTTTCAAAGACATCAGAACTCCAGGCCTCTTTCCAGCATCCCTTCTCCAACTGTGTCTCCTCCACCTCTTAAACAGAATGGCTGGTTACCTGGCACCAGCAAACCCTCTCCCATCAGCATGAAATACAAATGTTACCCATTGACTTATTCCTGAGGATGCATAGATCAGGGGAAGGGACTGTACTCATTAGGTCCCTGAGAAGGGGACTTCAAGACAGAATTAGACTTGCAAGAGATAGTTTGGAGGAGGGAGCAGGAAAATGAAGGGAGTATCTTCAGATTACGGCGATCTGACATTTCTGAAAGGAGAAAGGGAAAGAAAGGGGATTCAGGGAGGAAGTCTCGGACTACAGCAAGTTCCAAGAAAGTTTCACTGGAATTATCCAACCAAATTCACCTACTGGAGTGGTCCTGCATTTTGCTGGAATGGGCCTGCCTTTGCACTCGTGCCATGTGTAGCCGCTGGCTGGGAGTAGCCTTCAGAAAGTACGACCTCAGTGTGAATGCAGGGCTGGGTCCCATGAAGACCTTGGAAAGAACTTCCAAACTGTCCACAGCATCTGAACTCTATCTCCCATTAGTAAAAGAAGTAGAAGGAGAAAAGCAGATGACTTAATTACTTGTTGATTTAGAGCTGCAACAATCACCAAAAAGCAGAATTCACACCTCTCACCTGAGTCACCGGTGCCAGAGGAACCACACCCCACTGAAGGGCCTTCCGCACACTGACTGTGCTTGCCCTGCATGCCAATGACACCTGTCAAAACAATACTTGACAGACGTATCTTGCCTTGTTCTGAACTGCATAAACTCAGAAAAATATAACAATAAAACGATCCAATGTTATTATAAAGGCCACTGAACGTACTTCTCGGCACTTTATTAGCAGAATGTGCCCACAATAGCGTGAGCTTCTATGGGCATCATGGCTCTGAGTTTCTCACCTGTTGCCCAGTGGCAAGAGCCACGGAAGCATTAGAGGATGTGACCCGTGCAGTAATGGGTGGGCATAAATTCTGTGCCTAGAACCTTGACTGGATGATGGGTCTTTAGAGGCAAAGCAGATTCAGCCCAATGGACCATTTAGTCTGCACTGAGGATTAGCGAAGCCAGAGTGGCGGAGACTGAACCAGCCAGAAACATGGGCAACCTTGCACAACTTCAGAAGCAATTTTCTCATACACTACAGCAAACCTCCGAGAGGCCCAGAAGCAAAATGCCTCACTGGGCAAACTGAGGCAGGGGAGTAAAACCAGAACCAAGCACGAGTCTCTCAACATCCCCTCCCCTGCATGCGTGAGCTATTGACCACACAGCTTCCTCTTTTAGCAGTACTATTATTATCTAGATTTCACTTGCAATAACACTGAAGACCTAATAGGTCTTTGTTTCTGGTAGTAACTCTGCCCCCTGGTCATCCAAATGCCTCAGAAGTGGCTTTCAACCTTTGTAGGCTCAGTTGTTCTCCAGCCGGGCTCTCTGAAGGTGGAGGGTGAAGCCGCACCTGTCCACACAGATCAGCCCAAGGCTCTGACCAGCTCCTAGCAAAGGCCACAGTGCAGAACTGAGTAAATCATTCCCAGGGATATTTATCAACAGTGTACCTGGGAGGCATTTTAACAAAACACTCTAACCTGCAAAACTGACGGCATGCATTTTAAAGACTATTTTCTACCTATTTAATTATTTCATTTATTGGTCATTACCTATTGGGTTCCTGCTCTGTGCAAACACTCCACTAGGCTTAGATACAAAGACCACAAGAGGCTGTTGTAATAGTCCAAGGGAGTGGCTTTGTCCTGGATTAGGGTCATGGAAGTTGAAGAGAAGGGATGTAGGTGGATGAGAGAAATATTTAAGAAGACAAAGACCCAGCTATCCCTGAGTGCCTAGTATAAACCAGGCTGATAGTTTATCTTTGGCAAACTACAGTTCACAGGGCTCTTTGCAACATGGAAATGCAGGAAATGTAGGGCCACTTATTCCAAAAGCAGGAAAAGCTATTTCCTTTTTTTCTTGCTTTCTGGGGTGCACCATTCCAGAAAGGCTCAGCAAGGCTAATGGAAGGCCTCAAGACAAGGCTGCATACGGGAGAAGACCTGCCTCTTACAGGAAAGCACCTGCCTTAGGTGTACTCACAGTCAAGTGCATTCCGTCACAGGTGCCCAGGGTCCCACCCTGCGTCTCAGTGGCACACCCTTACCCTGGTCCCCTCTGGGAGCACAGAGTGGCAGAAGTTGCTGGGTCAAAGCAAAGGAGAACCTGTCATGGAGATGTGATAAGACAGTGAGATCCCCAGTGCATATGCCATTGCCCCACTGGATTCCACTTATAAAACGCAAGCTCAAAGATATTATTAAGACTTTCAAGTTGGCAACCACAGATATTAAACCTCAAGTGCAGGGCTCTTCTGAGCACAGGGCCTTTTGCTGCTACACTGATCACACACCCATTCCCTGGGCCTGGTGCCAGGCACCGTGTTACACTCTGTGTACAAGAACAAATGAGATTCAATTCCCACCCACCCACTGGGACAGGGCAGGGAACTACAGGACACTCTCAGGACTTGGGGGACATGTGACAGAGAAAGTGAAATCTAACTCCGTGTAAACTGTAATTAGCTGCCGGAAGGAAGCGCAAGCAGAGAGGAGGAGACTTCTAGCAGAGGCTACAGCAAGTGCAAAGGTCTAGAGGCAAAACTAGAGAAAACAGACACCTCTGGGGATCTGCAGTGGCTATAGCTTAGAGAGACTCCAATGCAAGAGGGTGAGGAAAATGAGACTGGGAAGGTAAATGGGATTGATTATAAAGGGCCATGAAAAAGATGTTCTAAATTTTTAAATTTTATCATAAAGGCAAGGGGGAAAAGCCTAAAGAGTTTTAAGCTGAGAAGTGATCAAATTGTATTTGTACATAGAAATAACACTCTTGAGATTAAATTGGAGCAGGCTAACTCTAGCAGCAAGAAGTCCAACTTTAGGTTGGGTGTGCCATGACAACGATGCAAATGGTCCAGAAAGAAGTCATGGTCGTCTGCTAGTGAAAACTGAAAAGGAAATCTATCAACTGCATTGTGATATGATAAATTCATACAGAAATAAGCCCAGACTATCGTGAAAGCAGAGAAAGGGGGTCCCAAGTCGGAAGATCAGGAAGCCATGCCCCGCTTGCACAATGAGACGTGAACAAACGCTTGTGGGTAAATGGGAGTACAGTGGGGATGGAAGAGCCTCGGGCAGAGGAAGTTGTAGGTGTGGAGACAAAGGCACGCTCTCTTCTGGGGACTAGCCCTCCCGTATGGCTGGAGGAGGGAGTGAAAAGCAAGAGTGGCCAGAGATGAGGATGGAGACATGTGCAGCAGTCAGACACAGTGACTTAGGAGATCAGTTTTTGCAGTGAAGATAATGGGAAGCCGAAGACTAAAGCAATTTTCACTCCAGTATGGGCAATATGTTATATGTGTAGAATTTGGAGTGGGGTTGGGCAAGACTGGAGGCAAGGAGCCTAGTTAGGAGACTGGTACAGTGACCCAGGTGGAACACCCTGGCAGTCCGCAAGTTGAGTGGCAGTGCGGTTATATATAAGAGGGTGCAACTGTAGGATCTGGTGGACTACTGAACATCGTAAGTCAGAGAGAGGAGGGGCTCACAGAGGATGTCCACATTTCTGGAAACTGTGTGGATAACTGTGTCATTTTCTAAGCGAGGGACCACAGGGGGAGGCTCACCAGAGTTGAGAAGAGGAAGAGTTAGTTTTTTTCCATGTTGTGCTGGAGTTGCTCCTTAGACATTCAAGCAGTATGCTTGGTAGAGAGGGGATATAAGGATCTGGCATCAGGTAAGGGGTCTGGGCTTGTTTGTGAGGCTGTGTTTTCAGTCTATCCTTAGTAATGAGACATGAAAGAAGTGAGATATTTGCAACAATCCTAAGCCCCTTCAGGGGAGCAGCAGCTCTCAGGATGAAAAGCATCATCACTCATGCTTTCAGACAGGTACTGGGACCATAGAGCCAAGGAGAGGCTGGGTTGTAAGACCTCAAAATTTCCTTCAGTTGAGCCTCTGCATCTTTAGCCTTGTCCATTATCTCACATTTATTTTCCTTTTCACATCATAAGAAGAGTCAATTTAACTTTAAAGCCAGAACCTCTAATGCTAAGACATCAAAATTACATTTCCTAGAAGACTGTGTGCTATCCTCATGCTATCTTCCAGGATTCTCCTCCTCTTGGGGACCCCCACCCCCTCCTGGTACCTTTCTCATCTTCTTTGTACCCACAAACCCTGATCTCCCAGCCACTCCCTCCCTCCCCATCTAGCCTGCCTGTCCTCTCTTCTGCCTGCCTTGGTAATTCTCTTCATATATCTCTGTGACTGATGAATAGGAAGTTAATCAGAGTGCAGTCAGCTGTACCTTCGAATCATGGACTCATTTTGAGTTGTCTTAATTGAACCATCTTCCTGGGAAAGATGAACTGTAGATAACAATTCAGAAGGCTTGTGCAAAGGGTAAAGAGATGAGTCTTCTAAAATGAATATATGTTGAAGTCAGATGACAAGAACCTTAGGCTCACCTAAAATCATTCAGCCAGCCAGTCATCACTCAAGAAAGGTTTACCATAAGCCCCTCACCATGTCAGGATCTCCAGGAATTCAGGTTTGTGGCTCTCTCTGCACTCAAGCCATTTTCTCTGCCTTTGCCTGGAGAAAGCTACAAGACTATTCAGGGAAGGATGAGATCTGAAGTCAGCTTCCTTGTGGCAGCAAAGAAAGAAATGATGGACTGAAAAAGTAGCCCACGTATGAAAACCCTCTCGACACAGGTTGGCTCACCTGCTTGAAAGAATCGTAGCGGATTGCCCCAGATACTGGCTAGTTATTTTCTAAACTGTTTCTCACCATTTGCCAGACAGAGCTGCCAGGTTACATTTCCCACCCTCCTTTGCAAGTGGGTATATGAGAATTCTTGCCCCTCAGTTCTGGTACATTCAAGGCAATTCTCCCCTAATTAGGTCACAGCTGGAAAGGAAAGGGTCTGACCTGCTCAGAGTATGCTTTGAAAGACAGCATCTTCCTCCTCTTGGCAGAAGCCATGCTCTGATCTGAAAATTCCATTCCCAACTATTTAAAGGGGCAAACAAGCCCATCACACCTCCTGGATAAAGGGAAGCTCAAAAGGCAGAGTAGAGCCAGGGCACTTTTAGACTCTCTCCAAGTCCTGCTCAAAAGTCACTAATTATTCAAGATCAGAAAGGACAGAGGCCAAATTCAACTAAAACTAAATTCCAGTCAGTGTCTGCACTCAGGAAGAATAATTAGCAAAGGCAATCAGGTTCTATTTATCCTCCTATCACAAGGCAAAAATCACTGGTTACCTTCAGCAAGTCTATGTATCACCATTCTAGATGTTAGCCTCAGAGAATACTAATTTAGCTTGGGCCCCTGCTATGAAATGCAGCCCAGCTGATATTCAAACATGCATAAACATCGTCATTTGCTAATAGTGGCTAATGGCTTTAATCACAGAATAAAACAAATCAATAATTAACCTTAGCAGTAGAAGTGTAACTTGGATTCAAAAATAATGAATTTGCTAATGGTTCTTGCTGCCATTAGTACATATACATCAAGGTAAATATGAAGAGATGTGCCCATTTCCAAGGAGCTAATCTATTCACAAGTATCAGATTATAACACCTATTTGGAAATGAAGGAGGACAATAAATAACACATCTACCAAGTTATCTCTAATTTATTAAGAAAACTGCAAGCTTACATGTGAAACCATTTATTTACCATCCTTACCCCCATTATATAGAGCATTTGTGCCAGAAACAGATGTCAGAGAGCAGAAGAGCAACCCCTCTGGCTTAAGGAGCCCATATCCCAGCAGAGTAGGTAACCAGAGCAAGGATATAACAGCATAAGAGAAGACTACACACAGGCAGATGCACATGAGCTGCCTGGAAAAGCTAGTGATTATGATAAAAGATGTGACAATTGAGCTCGGCCCTGAAGGATGAGTAGAGATTGCCATATAGACCAAGAGTGAAAGACTGAAAATAATAGAGAACAAGAACATAACATCTCTAAAGACTGCATGTATAGCTATGTGGCTGCAAAGTGAGGGACCCATAAGGGTGCTCAGGCTGAAGAGTTAGAGTTCACCTGAACACAGAGGGCCTTGGGAGTCTTGCTGAGATACTTAGCTTTTTTTTGAATAGGCAGTGGGAGCCACGAAGGACTGATCTATATGGAATGAGAAGACAAACAAGTCCTGAGAATTTTGTTCGTAAGTCTTATACAGTCAGTAGAAATAGATTTTATCTGAGGACATGTATGTTTATCTTGTTTGTCTCAGATCCTAAGCAATTACCCTGAAGGCTTGAGCGACTGAATAATTCTCAGGATTTGCAGATGTTGAGCTGCACAACCCTAGTGATAAATGCTGAGATTGCCAACCAAAGGCTAGCCCATACTTGGATCATATTCAGTTTTATTTATATGTAAATATGATTTGTTTTGTGTTGCTTTGTTTTTCACATAATATTTGGATAAGTACATGGTCCTTTAAGAAAATCTAGCAGAATCCCTCTCCCTTTTATGAAGGGTGATACGGCTGATATCTTTGGTTACCTAGCCAGAGGCTGATCTCCCTTCCTACATGGTGGGAGAGCTCTGATTGTTCATTGTCCTCTCCTCCTCCTCCTGACTTGGATGAATTCTGACAGGTAAAAGCCAATTGTGTAGGTGTCATTCTCCTTGCCAGTGACTGGCTTAAGCACAGGCGTGTAACCAAATTCTGGACAATGGTATGAAAGATGAGATCTGCTAGAGCTTCTGGGAAAACTTTTTCTTTCTGATATGAAGAAATATAACTTGTCTTGCTCTCACTCAAGAATTACTAGGAAGCTACCAGCTGTTGCGAGGGGAAGCAGCCTGAAGGCAATGTGAATTGCTAAAGATAGCAAAGCAGAAACATGAAAAGAGTCTGAGCCTTCCATATGCAGCTGAGTTACTGAAATAACCAACTGGGAGCCAGCCGACCTCCGGGCTTCTTACCTAAGACAACAAGTTCTTTATTTAAGCCAGTGGACCAGAGCACGCTGGCTATCACAGGTGGCCTACAGCAGTTATGGTTCAGCTGACACACACCAATGTACCATCATGTTTGTTATGACCATTATTCATTCATTCATAGGCGATGGGAGCCACAAAGGACTGACCTATATGTAATTAGAAATAAGACAAACAAGCACTGAGAATTTTGTGTTTATGCCTTGTACAGCCAGTAGAAATAGGTTCTATTTGAGGAAATGTATGTTTGTCTTGTTTGTCTAGGTCAGAGACTGTGCTGTTAAATTTTTTTTTTTTTTTTTAAACAAAGAGTAGTTTAATAAGGCAAATTACACACTCAAGATGTAGTACAGGCATCATGCTCCAGAGGTGAGCAGCTGGATATTTATCTCATCCAGAATGAGCAGTTATTTAAAACTTCCCCATATTAACTGCATTTGTAAGAGTTAAGTATTTGGTGAAGCCTGACCTAAAAGCAATACTAAAACCCTTGTTACATTCAGTGGCATTTGTAAGGTTCTCTCCAATATGAATAGTCTGATGTCCAGTGAGGTGTGAGGCTTGAGTAAGCGCTTTGCGACAATCCGGGCATTTGCAAGGTTTCTCTCCAGTATGAATCCTCCAGTAACATGCAAGGTATGATTTCTGACTGAAGGCTCTGCCACACTCATTACTTTTAAAAGGTTTCTCTCCAGTATGAATCCTTCTGTGACTTTCAAGTGAAGAATTTGCCACACTCGTTACATTTGTAAGGTCTCCTTTGAGTACGGATTACCTGATGCTTACTTAGGGTTGATCTCAACTTAAACACTCTGCCACAATTACATTTGTATGGTCTCTCTCCGGTACGGGTTACCTGATGCTTAGTTAGGGTTGATCTCAAACTAAAGGCTTTGCCACAAACATTTGAAAGATTTCTCTCCAGTATGGATTCTCCTGTGACTTTAAAGTTTTGAGTTTTGACTGAAGGCTTTGTCACTCATTACATTTGTAAGGTCTCTCTCCAGTATGGATTAACTGATGTATAGTTAGGCTTGATCTCAACCTAAAGGCTCTGCTACACTCATTACATTTGTAAAGTCTCTCCAGTATGGATTATTTGATGTCTAGTGAGGTGTGAACCTTGAGTAAAGGCTCTACCACACTCAGGGCACTTGTAAAGTCTCTCTCCAATATGAACTACCCTATGCTTACTTAGCTTTGATCTCGAATTAAAGGCTCTGCCACACTCATTACATTTATATGGTTTCTCCCAAGTATGAGTTTTCCGATGATTTGAAAGGTGTGACTTTTTACTGAAGACTTCCCCACATGTCACATTTATATGGTTTCTCTCCAGTATGGATTATCTTATGTGTAGTGAGGTTTGAGGCTTGCGAAAGGCTTTGCCACACATTAAACTTAAAAGGCTTCTCTCCAGTATGAATTCTCTCATGAATCCTAAGTTATGAATGCTTAATAAAATGCTTACCACATTCATTACATTGGTAAGGATTATTTCCACTATGGATTACCTGATGACTTGTTAAGATTGAACTCACAATAAAGGCTTTGCCATACTCATTACACTTGTATGATTTCTCTCCAATACAAATTCTTTGATGGTCAGCCAGGCTTGAACTTTGGATAAAAGGTTTACTGCCTTCATTACTTCTGTGTGGTTTCTCCCCACTATGAATTCTGTGATGTTGTACAGGTTTGGAACTATGGAAAAAAGCTTTGTTGCATTCATAACATTTGTAAGCTTTCTTTCCAGGGTGGTTTGCCTCTGGGAAGTTAGGTTTGAACTCAAACTAAAGGCTCTGCCACACTGATTACATTTGTATGGTTTCTCCCCAGTATGAGTTCTCCAATGATTTGCAAGGTAAGAGTTTTTACTGAAGACTTTCCCACATATGTCACATTTATATGGTTTCCAATATGGATTATCTGTCTAGTCAGGTGCGAGCCCTGGTTAAAGTTTTGGCCACAGTCTAGACATTTGCAAGGTTTTCCCCTGTGTGCTGTCTGCTCTTGTGTCTCTGTTGAAGAATGCATAACATCATTGTCATATTTTTTGGAATTGTTGGTTTGGATAGCAGGAGAAATTCTTTGACATGGTGAAACTGAGGAACTACTGCTGAGAGACATCTTAACTTCATTAGATTCATGAATTTCCCCTTCAGTTTGAAATACAGACAGTTCATCCTGACAGGTGACCCCAGGCTGATTTTCAAAAGGCTTCTTTCCTGCATCCCTTCATTTTTAGGTTGATCTCTTCTAAGAGGGAGATTATTTTTATGTATTCCTTTATAAATTCTTTCATCATCCTTCCAGTGACACTCAATGTCAGGATTTTCCTGGATTTCGCTAACATACAAATCTTTGATTTCATGGCTTATATGTCTCCCCAACATCACTGTTTGGGATATTCCTTTATTACCATTCTCCTTTGGTTGTAAATTCTTGATCACATGTGTAGAAGAAATACCCAGGGACACCAGGTTCCTGTAGTTCTCCTGTATCACATCCCAGTACGAGGCCCGCTGAGCAGGGTCCAGGCATTCCCACTCCTCCTGGGAGATCTGATGGCCACATCCCTTAAGTCCCTTAAGGTCAACCGTCCGCTTAACGGGGCTTCCGCCGCCTCCCGCTGGGCGCTTCCTGTTAAATATTTCATTACTCCTTTTCTAAGGTACCTGCCAAAAGTCACCAAAAGAAAATTTTGAGAGCAACAATAACATAAAAAAGGACTCATCACATGCAAGGGAGCTCTAATAAGATAATGGGTGGGTTTCTCGGCAGAAATCTTGCAGGCCAAGGCAGGGGGTGGGAGGTGATATATTTAAAATATTGAAAGAGAAAAAAACTGTCAACCAAGAATACTATACTTGGCAGTGCTGTCCTTCAGAAATGAAGGGCAGATAAAGTATCCCAAACAAACAAAACCTCAGAGAGTTCATCACCACCAGACCTGCCTTATAAGAAATGCTAATGTGAGTTCTTTAAACTGAAACGAAAGGATGATAATTAATAATGTAAAAACATATGAATGTTTTTGTGAGTGTAAAATGTTTTGTGAATGTAAAACTCACCAGTAAAGGTAAACTTATAGTCAAGTCCCCTATTATTGTCATGGTGGTGCATAAATTACTTTCCACTGTAGTTTAAGAATTAAGAAACAATATATGCTAAAAATACATGCTAAAAATAACTACAAATAAAATAATTTATTATTGGATACATAATATAAAAAAGATGAAAATTATAACACTAATAACCTAAAATGTGAGGAGGGGAGAAGTATAGTTTCTATATCCCACCAAAGTTAATTTATCAGCTTAAATAGGATGTTACAACTATAATTTTTGCAAGTCACATGGTAACCACAAAGGAAAAACTTGTAGAGGATACGTACAAAAACTGAAATAAAAGAATCAAAGCATTCTACCATAAAAAGTCATCAAATCCCACAGGAAGGCAGCAAGAGAGGAAAAAAGGAAAAAGGAAAACAAAACCATGAGAAAACAACAAAATGAAAATAGAAAGTCCTTATTTATCAATAATCACTTTAAATATAAATGAATTAAATTCTCTGATCAAAGACATAGAATATCTTGAAAAGATAAATAAAATTGACAAAGTTTTAGCTAGACTAACCAAGAAAAACAGAGAAGACTCAAGTATATAAAAGTATAAATGAAGGATGAGTCATGCAACCAATATCACAAAAATACAAATGATCATAAGAGACTACTATGGACAATTAAATACCAATAAGTTGGGCAACCTAGAAGTGGATAAATTCCTAGAAACATACAACTTAACAGTACTTAATCATGAAGAAGTGTAGTATCTGAACAGAACAATAATGAGTAAAGAGATTGAATTAGTCCTTAAAAATTTCTCAACAAACAAAAAAGTCCGAAATCAGATGTTTTCACTGATGAATTCTACCAAACATTTAAAGAAAAATCACTGCCAGTCCTTCTCAAACTCTTTCAAAAAATTGAAGAGGGACCACTCTCAAACTCATTTCACAAGGTTAGCATTACTCTGATAACAAAGAAAAATATTCAGATAAGGATATCACAAGAAAAGACAACTAGGTCAATATCCCTGATGAATACAGATACAAAAATTCTCAATAAAATACTAGTAAACTGAACTCAACAGCATAGATAGATATAGAGATACATAATGGAATATTATTAAGCCATTAAAAATAGTCACTTCTGCCATTTGTGACAACATAGGTCGACCCTGAGGGCATTATGCTAAGTAAATAAGTCAAAGAAAGATAAATACTGGATGATCTCACTTCTATTTGGAATCTTAAAAAACATAACTTATAGAAACAGAAGGTAGATTGGCGGTTGCCAGAGGCTAGAGAGTAGAGAAAAGGGGGAGATGTTCGTCAAAGGGTACAAACTTCCAATTAAAAGTGAATCTAATATATGGCATGTTGGCTATAGTTTAAAATACTGTATTGTATACTCCAAAGTTGCTAAGAGAGTAGCAATATTCTCACTACAGAAAAAAGGTAACTAACCTTATTGTAGTAGTCATTTTGCAAAATATACATATATCTAATCATCACATTATCCTCACATTGTACATCTTAAACTTATATAATGTTATGAGTCAATTATATCTCAATAAAAATGGGGAAAAATACTGATTGGAGCCAAATCCCAGAGAACCTAGAATGTGAATATGAGATTTTATTGTATTCGGAAAATATAAAGTGCCATCACCAATTTACAAATCTCCCATGATTTCCTTGGAACCAACTGACAAATAACACATTTGGACTCAATTGTCAGCTTTGGCCAGAACACACCTTACAAGACATTACTTGTCAAATTTACACTTCCACTCCGTGTCCCACTGTAGGCCAGTGGAACCAAAGGTCTGGTCTGTGTCAACTTCTAACCCCTGCCTCTTATCAAGAGAGGCCAATAAGATAGGGAGGAAGAGATCTTAGAATTATGGAAAGCCCCTAAAGATTGTATTGTCAAACACCTAATAGTACAATCAAGAAATATAAGAGGCAAAAGGGAAAATAACTTGCCAAGGCCTACGAAGGCATAAAAACCAGAACCAGACCTGAAGCCTTCCAGTCCCCAGACCAGGGCTTTGTTACAACACTGCACTGGTGTTATAAACACGCTTGCAAAATAGCCATCACAGCACACATGCTGTGTACCTCTCCAGGACCCCATCTGTGTCTGTGTAACTATGTACATGCACACACATACAGGAGAAAGACATGATAAAAAGAGAAGACATGAGGACTTTCAAAAGACTTTATAGGGACAGATCACAAACATCCCTCCAGCCAAGTAATATGCCACCCACTCAGATCATTCACAGGAATAACTGAAAATATGACAGCCCACCTCTGTGCACAGGGACACAAAGCTATTAAAAACCAAAGGAATTCAACACTCCAAATGCAGACTCCTCAAGTCCTTTCCCCACTTCCTGCAGACTGGGCCTCCAGTTCTGCCAGCACTGCTCCAGTCAAGCAAGCAAGGACCCTGTGGTTAATGGCCTGGGAGAGAAGGTAAAAATATGTCATGTCCTTTTCTCCAGTGTCTCTGTACTTATTTAAAGGCCACTTCATTAAATTTAAAGCCCCAAGACACTTGTAAGTACACTGAAAATCAAAGTCACTTAGGAACCTAGAAAACAGAGATGGCTAGAATTTGGTTTGGAAAAAGGTACAAGGACAGAAAGTGGTCACCAAAATTAAGGTGGTTGCTAGTTTTTCCTGGTCATCCCTGCCAGGTGTGGCTGGACATGGAGACACAAGTCTTTCTGGAGCTACCGTGACTTCCAAGGGCCATAGCCCACCACACAGGGAGGAAGAAATGACTGGGGCTAATTGAACAGTGACAGCCAGACACTGCTCATGTCTCAGGAACATGCCTCCGCCTGAACAAGTACTCAGTGTCCTGCATGCACAGGCCTCCTCTGCCCCCTGCGGCCCTGCAGAAGCTTTACCCTGTGCTCAGGATTCATTCTTGACCACGTTTGCTTCACTCTCAGCCACACCTCCTACCCCTTCCTGTGAACCCAGAGACTTCACTTATGATATCTTAGTCCTGCTGGGATATCACTTTGCTGTGTGGACATCTTGTCTCATCTTAAGACTACACCCCCAAAGACAGACCATCTGTTGACTTTACTCACTTACTAAAATGCTAGGACATAGAGTATCTGAACAAACGAATGAACAAATGAAGCTTTTGTCTAAATGGAGGCTCCACTTTATATGCAGGGGTCTTATCAGACTACCCTTCAGTGTCTTTCATAAAGCAGGTACCCAATGACTGTTTGTCTATTGATCAGCCTTCCTTTGAGAAAGTCTCCAGATTGATCACTGCGATCTTGCTCAGACGTACATAGCCTGCCTATGAAAATCCAGGACAGGGGTGAGCAAAGCCAGTTAGAAGGCCCTTGTCTGTAAGAGTCACAGTTTGTCTTGCCAGATGCAGGAAAAGGGAAGAAGTAATCTCTGGTCGATTCCAAAGTAACATTGGGCAATTAAACTCAGGGGTCCTGTTATAAGGTCAGAAGTCAGCAAAGCCAAGTTTCCAAACAAAGTTGGAATACACTTAAAGAAGCAATGCTTAAAATCTCCAAAGATGAAAATAGCTGAAGAATGATGTTTGAGGAATTCAGATTTAACTCAGCAAGATGAGCTGTGAGCTGGGCAGGGAGACAAGCAGATGAGCTCATCCTCGGGCCACCCACAGCCTGACCCAACCTGCTGCGGGCAGGAGCGGTGGAGGCTCAGACTCTAAAAGGTGGAGAGAAATGAATGGGACTTGGCTGACCCCAGGGTCCAGAGCGAAGGCTTGCTTGTACGTCTAATGCTGCTGGTTCTGGATAAGACATGGTTTAGAGACGGGGTGGTGGGGGAAGCCGAAGAGGAAGGCTATAAATGCAATTTGTAAAATCTTTGGATTGTGATAAAACCCCAATACAGGTGGGTTGAGTGAGGGCTTGAAATTTCATCAGTTCTGGGAACCATCCCGAGTGGAAGGGAAGGGGCTGGGTTTTATCATGTCAAAAAGTCAGCAATAAAAGAACTGTCCTGCGGTCAGGGCAGAGCCGAGCTGACATTTCAGCCCGAGATGCATTCCTTTTAAGGTCCAGGAGTTTAAAGAATGTGCTTTCCAGCCTCTCCCACAAGCTCACACAGGCAAAGCCGAGGCAGAGGGAGCTGTGTGCGCAGTGAGATGTGTTTTTCTCATTACCCTTCCATGCCTTTCAAGGCTTGCCTATGGACTCCTCCCCACTGGTGCCTTTCCCAGACAGAGGGGGCTTGGCTGGAGGGCTGTCAAGGGGAACACACTTTGGAAGGAAAGTGAAAGGAAGGTTCTCAGGTCTAGCTATCCTGAGAACTCACTGAATATCATCTGGTCAGGTTTATGATGAGTGTATACGTCCAAGGGAAAGTGCTGCCCTGCCTCGGAAATCCACAGATCTGCAGTCTGATGTGTACAAAGCTCAAGTCTGAAGGTTGCTTAAAGTGACCTGGCATGCATGCATGCATTCACTCACTCATTTAATTTAATTCATTCATTAATTTAATAAATAATTATCAAAAGCCTTCTCTCTACTCAAATACACACAAAGGAAATAGGGTCAGCCCTGAAGCCATGTCTCAAAATGACCGCAAAGCAACTGCTCATGATGTTTTCCTGGTCATGGGCTACAATGCTTTGCTAAACTGTGCTGTGGTCTCTTCCTGGAGTAAAAGAAGGGACTTCCTTATTTGTTCATATTTTAGTGCTCTCAGCCAATCAAGCAATAAATTTAAATTGAACGTTGACTATGGATCTATGAATCAGAATATATTTCTGGTTAAACCGGAAATGTGGGTTTGTTACATGAGATTTCACTTTGCAGACATATTTCATGGGGATGTCTCTTTCCAGGATACTGGTGACCAAAAAGCCAAAGTCATTTCAAACATTCTGGATACAATAGAATCTTCAGAATAAGTTTATTGGTGAACATTTATTTTTATTACTCAGTTAAAGCTGAACTTTTTCCTTATAGCAATAGGGGTCCTGTTTGCTTTGAGCTTTACAATATTCAGCCACGGAGATGAAAAATCTCCAGGTAATTTGACAAGTGATTTTTGTATTGGTACCAAAATTACATATAAACCTAAAGTCTAAGAAAACATTGCAACTAGCCAGCCTGTCTTAGAAGCCCTTCCTTAATCTATTTAGTGGAAGTAGTTACTAAGGACAGTATCCAAAGTGTATGCACTTTTTCAGTCTCTAAATTAGTTCATAAACATTATTTGCATTTTATAGTGCAATAACAGTTGACATCAATACAGCAGTCATTCCCACATAAAATTTTACGGCTTTTGAAGAAACTATATTTTGTTGGTCTTTGTTAAGAGAATTTTGGATACTGAAAGCACAAACCACGCTTATGAACACATGCATTCACACACATCCTGTATGACAAATATCAATTCTTCCTGGGAACTCTAAGAATAGCAATGGAAAGGCTATCCAATTCCCACTGCCTTCAGGTGAGCTCCCGCCCAAATCATGCATCAGTCACATTTCCTACACTCTAATGAGAAGGTGTGAGATCGTCACAGATGTTAAGATATTAATAAGTGTTCTGCCACAGGAAGGTTCAGTGGTCCACTAAGTTTGGAAAAAGAGATTAAACCAAAACAAATGAGATGGCATTTTGTGTGTTATTTATTTGTTTATGGCTGATCTTGAAGGAGCTTTAATACCTTAACACTTACTATGAATTCCAACATGAAAATGGAGTATGCACAGTTTCTAAACTTAATTAACCACAGAACCCTTTTTGTCAGGGGATACTAATCTTCTGTGGGAAATATCTCTATAGAGGACAATTGTTTGTCTTGGTTGTAAATATTTTAAGAACCATCTTGGCCCTGTGGAATTTCCTTTGGCAACACATCCATATAAAGATAATCCCACTTTTGTGCCTCCACAGAACTCTGAATACACTGAACCCCAAATATATTTCTATCTTGCATATACCTTATCTATTTATATATCCAAAGTTACATGTGTGGATATTCACAGATTTGTCTCCCCTACTAGGTGGTGATCTCTTTCAAGGAACAAATCATGCACTATCTATCCACATGTCCTCAGCACCTGGTCCATGACCATTAACCTTAGTAGAATCTGTGAATGAATATTATTATTAGAAAATAAGCTACTTTACTGAAGTTTCAGGGGTATCAATTTCTCTATTCAGATAACCTCATCTGACATATGGGTTAATACTGACCAATTAATTTTGCCACATTTATTGCCATCTGTGACTCAAAGTACATATTGGATGACACACGGGTTCTCTAAAATAGTCTTTGTCAGACTCTGTGCAGCCAATTAATGTGCCCCCTGGTGCCAGCCTCCCCTCCTGCTCTGACTTTCCACTGCTTCCTGTCACACACCTTCCACCTCAGCCAAACAGCCCAACCCCACCTTCTCTAAGTCTGGCTGTCATTTCCCTGCCCCTGAACATTTCCTGCCCCACTCTTTCCATTCTCAGTCTTTTGGCAAATGTTCATCCACAGTCTACTAAGGCCTGGGCATGGCACTGTGCGTTGGGTTACAGAGGTCCATGAATCTGGTTGTAGCTCTTAAGGAAGTCATCATAGCCAAATACAGCATGGAGTGTGCTGTCACAGAGCTTGGTACAAGTACCATGTTAGCATGCCAAGGGTGCTGGGTAAGACTTCCTGGGCAGGAGCTATTTAAACTGAATCATTTCTTTAACTACATATTACTCATGGGTGCAGTCACTGATCCTAAACCCTGTCCTTTCTCTCCTACTTCTCATTTTCATGGAATAAACATATAGGGCTTGGCCACTTAGAACATCAGACATCCCCATCCACGCATCAACTGGATGAGTTATACCTGAGACTGTTGTACAAATAATGGCTATCTGAGATCAGGGAGGAAGAAGAGAGAGAGGAGGAAGCAGCTTACCAGGGCAGCCCTCATACTGTTGGGGGCGGCACCCGCAATTGTTGTAAAGCAAGGGGGAGGTTAGGGCATGTCATTGCCCACACACTGAATGCACTTAGTTGTTGTTCTGGTAGCAAGATTACATCATTACAAACCTTGGTCTTTCAAGGAACAATTTAAGGATCATTTGAGGGAAAAAAGTGAGTCCTGGACTCTTACGTTCTGATAAGATCAAGAAAGCACCAGCTGTGGAATTTGTAAATGGTGTCAGGAAGAAAACTCCAGATCTATAGCGTGGGGCTCTGGGAAGAAACGCTCATGATCACTGATCTTAAACTCACAGAGGGAGGCATTGCATAGAGAACCAAAGACACCAGCAACTCTAAGTCAGAGAGCCTGTCTTCTGAAGACAGCTTAGGAATATTGCAACCAAAGTATTTGGCCTATATTTTCATTTTAATGTATGTGCAAGTATCTACATGAGCTTTAAAGAGCTCTTTCAGTAAGTATAAAGTTACAATTCTAAGTTATAAAGCACTATGGTCATAGTTTAATTGGCAGTACTTTTTTTTCTCAGGGGTACCTAAAACAATGGTGTATCTTAAAATCAATAGTGTCTTAGATGCTCTGAAATACGGAGGCTACTTGTTTATCCAGTTAACCCACTGAATCCTAACTGTAATTAAGTTTTCTCTTTATGTACTGCTCCAGTTGAGTTGAAAGCTTCTCCAGTCCATTAGCCATCCACCTGAGCTCCAAAAAATATGTCAGTGTTCTTTGTATTCTCTGAAAGAGGACAGCAAAATGTGAAAACCTTTAATATTTAATAGTGGTCTGTTCTCCTCCTTCCTGGTTTTAGGAATTAGATGGGGATGACTTCATTGCTCTGCAGGCAGCTGTACTGATGGAATGGCCCTCCTCTGTGCAACAGATGTGCTCCTGGAGAAGATGTGCTTAATTTAGGTTTTTTAAAATTCAATTCTGCTCCCGCAGAAAAACAGTTTGCTTAAGACATCACACACACACACACACACACACACACACACACACACACACACGCACACGCACAAATTTCACCTGAGAAACCTACAAACAAGGATTCCACAACTAGTTAGGAGCAGAGCCTAGGTCTGCATGCCAAGTTTCTGGACCCTGGTGGCCACCCCCACTCTTTTGAAGGGTAATTATCACTTTAGATATACAAACCCAGGAAAAATTGAAAGCTCTTTCCACATTACTTCTTAAACATGGGCCAACACGGTGTTACTAACAAGTATGTAATTCATAAATCTACAAGCCTTTTCTATATAGGCTTTTGTGTCAAGAAATAGGAAAGTAAACCCCAGATGCTCAGCCTCGAGGAGGGGATTGCAATTGATGGGATTTTCAAAATGAGAAAACAGTCTAGGTCCAAGGAAATGGTGCTCGGTCACAGCACCCTAAGAGCGTTCACGGGAAGGATTTTCTCCTCCTGTCATTCTGAAAATCTTAATGGGTATGAATTGAATCACTGAGCTGTGCCACTGGAGGGAAAGGGAAATGTCAAGCCTCCAGGTTTCCGGTCCTGCATCTGGGTGCCTGAGCAAAGCGCACTTCAGAACGTCTAGGTTTGAACATGTTTTCACCACCAAAAATAAATCACTAGACAGGTCTTCCCACGCACCTATAGTGTCCTCTGCCTCGCTCCAGGCCCCTCTTTGCGGAGCAGAAGGTAGAGCCCACCTGGTCCTCATTCTCAGGCAACTGACAGTGGGGATGTGGGGGTCAGCCTTGCACCTAAGGACAAGGGAGAGCCACCTAAGCAGCTTTACTGTACTAGGGGGCCCAGGCAACAGTTGCCATGGGAACAATGTCTCTGATACCATCACATCCCATCTTACGGACACCTGCACCGTGGTGGGAAGACAGACATAAATCAGCAGAGAGATGTGCCCAGAGGCCAGTAGTGCTAACGGTGCATCCGGCACCCCTTGCAGAAGCCAAGATCTCCTTCTCAGCTCAGACTGGCACCTGGAGGTTACAAGAGACACCACCCCGGGAGCTTTCTGCTACCTGGCAGGTATCACCAGGGTGCTATTTCACTTCACTACTCGAGTTGTCACCATTCTGGGGGCCTCAGATTGCCACAGGAGCTCTCTGTTCAAAGCAGGTAAGAAATATACACAGGGAATCAGAAAAGTGGGTGGAGAATAGTATTGCTCTGCATGACACAGCATTGTATCCCTGAGAACTCGCAACAACCCAATAGGAAATACAAAATGATGTCATTACTTATTCTGGAATTGAGGCCAATGGGCCATCAGTTAAACCAGGCACCTCGCTACAAAGCCGACATACAGCATCCCGAGCTTCCCTCCTTTCGCAGGCTTTTGTCTAAATAACTACAAGGATCTTAGCGCGGGGAGGAAAACATGCCCTTAAGGAGAGGAGAAATGCTAGTGATGAAGAGGGGCAGGGACCGCATGGGTTGGGGGCGGGGTCAGGACCCTGTAGAAAGCGGTGAGGCATTTTTCCAAGGATCAAAGACCTGAGCTTAAGTTCCCACCAGTTAAAAAGGAGGTCACCCTCCCACACTGCTGAGCAGGGCTGCTCCACCTCCACGTTTCCAACAGGGAGGAGAGGTTGCAAGGAACAGCAAGCACATGGGTGTCTAACCTCCACCTCCCTCCCCCGGCTTTCTGGACACAGCTGCGTGGGCCCCTTAAGGTCCCTGGTAATCTTTCTCTGATGAGCCCCAGAGAAGTGCATTAAGCTCAGGTTTCAGAGCAGCCTATCCTGGCTGAGGGCTCAACTCTGGACTCGCCCCAGAACCACGGAGATCTCTAAGCCAGAGACACCATCTGTCAGCACTGGCAGATGAGAAAGTGGGCATCGCCCCTCCCAGCTCCGAGTTACAGGTTGCCCAGGGAGTGTCCCACAGGTGGAAGGCTGAGTTCCATTCATTGGTTCCCCGGCCTGAGGCCAAAACTGTCAGACAATACTTCCTGCTAACATGTTGGATTTTTCCAACATAGAATTACTTATTCATGAAGTTATTTAGACCTAAATACCATTCAAGCTTTTTTCATTTACCTACTTCCCCTAATAATCTATCATTGGAATTATACATTTGATTCCCAATTACAAGCTAAGACTTACCTCCAGGGCCCTGATATTGTCTTAGAAACTGCAGAGTTGAACCCAAAACAAAGCCAATCAAGGAGGCCTCTAAAATTCCTCGGCACCACCATGCTATGCAGTTTGAGTCTTATTTAAAACGACTATTCATTTTAATGACTGTTCAAGTTTATTTTCATAAAAATGTGTTTTACATAAGTCCCTAAGTTTCATATACAATTAATTCCCTTCACAAAGAAACTGTGTTTCAAACCCAGGATGGTCATGCTGGTCTCCGAGACCGTGGAATTTGTTTCTTTCAAGCCGTAGTTGCCTTTTTAACACTGTAATTAAGCTTGAGGGAAAAAAATCGTAATGCACACCAAATAAATCCTATCCCTTGTACAATTATGTATGGTACGTGGTGAGAAAAAAAATGATCTTGGCTTTGTTCCTCTTAAAATACACTTGGCAGCCACCTCACTTAATAAGCTCCTTTCTCTTTCTGAGGAACAAGAAAGTCACGAAGTCCAAGCAATAACGGAGGTGTGCTGGGACCTCAGGAGGGAAGTGACAACACCCCACAGCAGAGACCTGCACGCGGGGGCTCAGAACCCTGCCCGGATCCGGCTTCCTCATGACTGTTTGTCTCTACGTCTAGCTCTCTGGGTCTTGCTTTCCTTATTGTTTCTGCCATTGATAGACCCTGATTTTTACACAATTCAAGACAAGGCCCAACAGAGAGGACTCATAAACCCAACTCATCATTCAAGGCTTGGTTCAAATACCACCCTCACCTTAACAAGATGTTTCTTCTTCCCCACAATGAACCCAAAAATCCCTCATGTAGCTCACTAACAGCTCTTACTTTGTTTCCACAACAAGCAATAGATACACCCGCCCCAACACTGCATGTTCACTGTCTGTGAGGATGTCTTGCTCAGCATATAATCTAGAGGCTCCTGGGGGGCAGATGCTACATCGGATTAATCTATTTCACCTGCTGGTCAAGTGGCTTGCATTTAATAGGCATTAAATTTGTATTTGTTGACAGAATAACTGAATGAAATACTTGCCCAGAGTTTTGTTTTATAAAGAAGAAGGTTAGAGAGGGAAGGAGAGAAGTAAATGTACTTAATTTGTTCTGGATTATGTTTGGCAGTTTATCACCTCCAGGTGGGTGCGAATCCTTTAGATCTCAGATTAAATGTCACTTTCACATTAGGTGAGACTAGGTTTCTTCAGTGTATACTGCCACACACACACTCACGGACACACAAAGACCTGCTATGGGTGGTGGTGTCAGGGTCATTCTTTCCCACTCCTGGTGTTTCCCTTCATATGAGACATGCTTCCACTAACATCATACCTACTCCTGGCCTCTTTCTCTGCCCCTTGCTCACCCATGCTGGGATTTTTTTAATTATCTATCTATATCTATATCTATATCTATAGATATTATATTGATAGACAGTCTTATATTAGTTTCAAGTATACAACAGTGGTTCAAGAGTTACCCATAGTATTAAATCCTCACCCCCACTAGTACAGTTACTATCTGTCAACATAGGAAGATGTTACAGAATCATTATCTATACTCTCCATGCTGTACTACTATCCTCCTGACCAACCTACATTATGACTGAGAATTTTTGTGACCTTTTATCCCCCTCACCTCCCTATCCACACACCCAACCCCTTCCCCACAGTAACCATCAATCCCTTCTCAGTGTCTATGAGTCCAGTGCTGTTTGGTTGTTTTGCTTTGTATTTATATTCCACAAATAAGTAAAGTCATATGGTATTTCTTCTGGCTAATTTCACTGAGCATAATGCCCTTTAGATCCAACTATGTTGTTGCAAAGGGCAGGATTTCTTTTCATTTTATGGCTGAGTAATATTCCATTGTGTATATGTGCCACAAGTTCTTTATCTATTCATCTATTGATGGATACTTAGGTTGCTTCCATATCTTGGCTATCATAAATAATAAAGCAAAAATCTCTTGAACATAAATATGAGCAATTTTTTTCCTGGACACATTTCCTCTGGCAAGAGAAACGAAATAAAAAGTGAAACAAGTGGGACTACATCAAACTAAAAGGCAAAGGACACATTTGCAGAACAAAAAGTCAACCTACAGTATGGGAGAATATATTTGTAAATGATTTATCCAGTAAGGGGTTCACATCCAAAATATAAAAAGAGCTCATACACCTCAACACCAAAAAAAAAAAAACCTGTTAAAAAATGGGTAGAGGACCTGAACAGACATTTCTGCAAAGAAGAAATTCAGATGGCCAACAGACACATGAAAAGATGCTCCACATCACTAATCATCAGGGAAATGCAAATAAAAACCACAATAAGATATCACCTCCCACTAGTCAGAATGGCCACTATCCAAAAGACAAGAAATAACAAGTGTTGGTGAAGATGTAGAGAAATGGGAACCCTCCTACACTGTTGGTGGGAATGTAAACTGGTGCAGCCACTGTGGAAAGCAGTATGGAGGTGCCTCAAAAAACTAAAAAAAGAAATAACACTTGACTCAGTACTTCTACTGCTCCAAAGAAAACAAAATCCCTGATCTGAAAAGATATATGCACCCCTGTTTATTGCTGCATTATTTACATGCTGAGTCTATACTGATTCACATGAAGGGGATGGAGAAGGGGACCTGGCCTGGATTACCCAGCCACCCTCCTCATCCTCTCTCTTGGAAGCTGGTTCCCCACGGGAAGCACATCCCAAACCAACTGTGCCTCCCGCTGTGGTTTTACCCAGATGCCGTCTCTCTGGCTGCGCCTGGGGAGCTTGCCCTGGGCCCAGGCTGCCTGCACAGGGTGGACGAGCTGGATGAACTCCGAGATTCAGGGTCAGACAGCCCACATGCCTGAACATATAGGCCACATACGCCTCCTAAATTTCAGTGCTATTTGATTTCCTATCTGCCTTACCCTTTGATCTTATTTCTTAGTTGGCTCAGATCTTGGGTGAGAAAGACAAGAGTTACTCATTGGACCTTCTAAAACCCCAACTCCAACTTACAATAATTACTTATTTAATCATCATATTCCACTCTGGACCCTCAGCTCTGTGGCTCTTCCCTCTTTTCCAGTGAGTCCCCAAAGCCCAGCAACGACTGGTGTGTGTTGAGTGCAAAACTCCAGTAAAGATCAATCCAAAGAAAGAGAATACAAGGGAGAAAGATAAAAGGAAGAGAACAGAGAGGGAAGGAGTTCTACAAGAAAGATACTGGAGAGGAGTAGAAGGAAGCAGAAAAATAAGAGCAGTGATGAAATGAGGAAGGAAGGAAGGGAAAGGGGGGTCAAGAAGGGAAAAAAGAGGGAAAAGAATAAACCAGGTGAGGGGAAAAAACATAAAGTGCCACAGAAGACAAGCCTGCGCCCACGGCCAGAGCCCTCCGGACACCAGGACAAGCCCTGGGCCGACGGTCCTCCCCCACCGCAGGGGCGTCTGCTCCCACTGCCCATCCTCCTGCGCCCGCTGATTGATCTGACAACCTGAGCACTTACTTCCTGCTCTCTGTCTGCGGAGCTGCAGGAAGGAGGAACTAGGATGGAAACAGGTGCGAGTGTCTGGGGAGGAGAATGCCTCAACAAGAGGGATTGTTCTTGCTCAGCAGCCGACCGCAGGATACCCCACCCCGCGAGGGTCCGGCCCCAGCCGGGCAGGCCGAGAACAAAGCCACGGGCTCCTCGCCGCACCTCCCCCAGGCGCGCCCGCTGTCGTCACTCATCCGCCCCCCTTTCCATTCAGTTCTCATTATCCTTCTACTAATAATCGCGCAGAGCCAGGCACTTGATCAGAACTATGGGTTCTGTAACTCACCCAAACGCATCACAAGCGGAGACATTTATGACTGTCCCAGGGCATATGTCTCTGTGATTTATCTCCTCCGTGAGCTCTCGGGCGGCCCCCGGAGTCTAGACACGTCTCATTTCAAAGGATGGTTGGCAGAGGGAACCCAAGGCCTGGCGTAGGCCTTCCTTCCGGTCCTCCACCTCCCCGCTCCCACAGGCTGAAGACAAGGGGCACAAGCATTTCTCAGAAAATAAGTGGGTAAATTCAGGTTGATTATTTTGTATTTATCAAATCTGTAGATGACCTAGTTTCACCAGGCAGCACCAATGGCTGAATGCTCACTGGGACTCCGGTACAGTAGTGATTTTAAAAAGAAGTTCAGCCCTGTTGGTAAGAAACATGTCATCTTGTTTATATCCAAGTTAAGGTCACCCACCAAATGGCCTTTCAGTATTTACACATGCAAAATACATTGATGATAATGATGATTAAAACCTTAAGTTTTCTCTCTGAGCTTCAGATAACTTGAAGGACACCGTCTATTTGTGAGGGTCGCCACGGCAGAGTCCCACAGACTTGGCGGCTTAAACAACAGACTTTCCTCACAGTCATGTTGTCTGAATGTCTCACTCAAGGAATCAGCCGCTTTGGTGTCTCTGGAAGCCTTTCTCCTTGGCTGATAGACGGTTATCTTTGCCCTGTGCCTTCACACTGGTCTGCCTTCTGTGTGTCTGAGTCCTAATTTTCTCTTCTTATAAGGACAGCAGTCACACTGAATTAGGCCCACCCTAATGACCTCATTTTAACTTAGTTGCCTCTTATAAGACCCTATTTCCAAGTACAGTCACATTCTGAGGTATAGGAGTTAGGATTACAGCACATAAATTTGGGGAAGGGGACACAGTTCAGCCCATAATACACCCTGTTACAAATTCTCTCCTCAAGCCAGACCAGAATAGGTAGGAGAGAAAATGAAACACTCAGTTTTCATTCTCTACCAAGAACATGGAAAATGTATACACACGTCTCTGGAACACTCCCAACCTCACAGCCACAGCCCTTTAGGGCAATTGAATTGGAACCAACTGTCCCCCCAGTTATGAGGTTGCCCAGTTTTGAGGTACTTAGAAGGGATGTATGACTACCACCAGAGACACTCGCTCAGCTCCAGGGGATGTGAGGCAATGTGCTGAATCTTCATCCTCCTAAAAAGGAAAAGTAAACCCTGGGGGAAATGGCTGTAAAACCTCAGGCTAGCTAGTTAACCTCCCTGAACCTACCTCTTCCCCTGTAAATGGAGGAGAGAAATGCATCTACTTCATTTAACCACTGAAGATTAAATAAGAATGTCTGTGTGCTATTTAACATAGTGCCTGGCATAGGAAGTGCTCAAAACCCAGTAGCCAGAGCTGCAGTGGTAGCCGCAGTGGGGACCAGGTGGGTTTTGTCTCCCCCAGATCTGCTGAGGCTGTCCCATTTCCCAGGCCCTGGGCCTGCTCTTACCTTCCTGTGCGTCCTCTCTTCTCCTCTCAGCCCAACACTCAAGGGCCAGCTCCAGCCCCACTTTCTCCCAGATGGTTTTCCAGAACTCCAGCACACAGCACCTCTCACCTCTGGGCTCCTGCAGCTCAAGCTTTCAGTGTTTTCCTCCAGCCCTGAGCACAGTCTCGGGCTGTGATTTTAAATGTGCTCTCAGCTTCTATGGAGCTGCCTCAGGCATGACTCCCCTGTCACCCTTTTGTGTGCATGCCTCATTCCCTCCAGCATGCCCTCTGTGCCTTTGCTCCCACAATAGCTCACCCCTGAGGCACCTCTTACCACAGTGCCACCCACCCTGCAAGCCTGGCTAACACCTTCCCTGCTGTCCTGATGCAAAGGGAGCTCTGTGCACCCACAGCAGCAAACACACAGCCCCTTACCTACCATTGTGATCACCACTGCCAGGCCCTGAGTGCCGAGCATGTGCCAGGCCCTGCGCCAGTGGCCTCGCTCATGTTGGCTCCTATCCTCATGCTGCAAGATAAGTACAATGTCCCCCATTCTGCGGGTGAAGAAACCAGGACTCCCGGGCCACAGTGCTTTGCTCTGGGTCACATGACAGTAGAAAAAGAAGCTGTGACTTTCTAAGTCTGGCTAGCTGCAAACACAGCTCCTTTTCTACCATATCAGTGTATCTCAAATGAGTTGAATGGGTACATAAACTATGTGGGACCACATATGGGAAAACTACCCAGCAGTGAAAAAGAATTAGACTACCACTACATGCAACACGTAATATGAGGAAAGGCACCAGACACAAATCATAAATGCATGATTCCGTGTATGTGAACTTCAAGATCAGGCAAAACTGATCTGCATTGATAGTAATTAGAACAGTGGTTACTTCTGAGAGAGTGGGGTGAGGGGATTCACTTGGAAGGGACATGAGGGAGCTTCCCAGAGTGCTGGAAATATCCCATCTATATCTGGGTGGTATTCATACCAATGTATATGTATGTAAAATTCATATACTTACTATATATGCATGTTATACCTCAATAAAAGAATTTTTTAACATCTCAGGGAAGATATGTGTAGTTTTTAAAATATATTCAATATTCTAATTTCATATTTGGAAACCAAAAAGAAAATATCCACTCTATTCCTTTTGAAACACAAACTTTAAAGGAATTTTCAAGATTTATGTTTCTCCACAGGAGACATATGTTTAGAAGACTGAGACACACTGCACTACACTGTTCACATTCTGCCTCAGATCCTTGCATACCTCTGGCTCCCCAGCTAGACTCGGAGCATCCTTGAGGGAAGGTGCTATCTTAGTACAGAGACAACAAACGAACCAGGGCCTGCTGGGTGCACAGAAAGGGCTTAGTAAGTGATTGTCAAATGGGCCCCAGAAACTAGTTGGCCATCCCTGCCCTCCAGAACCCCTCACATACTGAAGTGTCAAAGAACTCAGGTCCATGACTGCTCCTCCCAATCCTGTCCATCATTCAGCCACATTCTGCAATTCAGAAAAAAAGAGAGGAAAACAACTGCTGTGGAAAGCCTTGCTCTGAACCAAGGGGTGGCCGCTCAGCAGGGCTGGCAGGGCACTGAGCTGCTGAGGGTCTTAACTCCACCCCACTAATCATATAAAATTTCGCCAGCCAATGCCTCTGCCCGCTGTGGGCAGTTTGCTCTGCACATAGACTCCAGGCACAGAAAAGCTGCTGGAAATTGCTCTTGCAGGCAACCACATTTCCTGTTCTTAGAACAAAGTCTTTAATTTGTGTGACAAGAAGCTTAGCCTATTTCCAGCTGTCATTCTCATCGTGAACTCCCAGGCGAGGAGGGTGAGTGTGAATCTTCCTGTATTGAGCCCCAAGCATGTCAGGTCCCTAGCACAGGTCTGAGAACAGAGTAGGCACTTAGAGGTCAGTTCACACCCTCCTTCCCTGGAATTTCATGATGGAAAGGACAGCATTTGGGGTATTGGTATTATCAGTCAACCAAGGCACAAATTTTTCTCAAGAACATACCCTGTGCCATAGGGGTTGTCAAGAGGATGAAGTGTCTTTAGTGGCTAATAATGCCAAGCTCCTTGAATAACTGGGCCATGCTGAGCACTGGAGAGAAAAATGAAGGAGCTACTTTGCTGTCTTAAATGGGGCAAAATGTGTGTCTGTGATACTTTCCTACAGTTCTTATTCTGTGACAGATCTCATGAAACTTCCTGGAAAGTTCCTGCCTGGCTATCAGTTTGAATTACAGGTGGATGACCAGCCATCCTCAGGTTCAGTGAGGCCTGGGACAGTACAGGCTTTTGTCTTCATTGCAAAGGTACAGCCTCATCTTTGTCAGATTCTGGGACAATTTCAGGCTTCTACTGACTGCTTTGTGTCACTCCTTTGGAGAAGTTAGAGAAACTCTAGGGACTGATTATAGGCTCATGAATGTTCAGCCTCTTGGTGATTCATAATTAGTACTAGGTGGACAGATTAATTGGCTGATGCTCCCTGAATACCACAAAGGGGGCCAAATGCAGTCAAATTACCAAGCAATAGAAAAAAAGGGAGATGGCATGCGACGAGGTCTGTCTTGAGAGGCTCCACCGACTGTCAGAGCGGCACATCCTCAGATGTTTTAATCTACGCCTTCTTCACCCAGGTATGTAGATGTCCCAGAGGAGGGCAATGGCCGACCTCATCCTCCCAGAGATCTCAAGGTGGGAGTGGACTGTGGGCTAGATTAAGTCTTAGAAACCAAAGTCAGGGGCTCTCCTCTCTTGCAATGAAACTACAGAGTAGTCTCCCAATTAAGTCTCTCACTCCTTCTCTGCTACAAGAGTTTGCAGAATTAATTGTACAGCCCCTCCATAGATGAGAGCTGAGTGGGGAACCCGGCATGAGGCTCACTCCCGCCCTCAGGTTCACAGACACTCTACTGAAGTATCTCATCTGCCATGAGACCTGCAGAACACCCAGCTAACAGAGACAGTTCTCATAATTCTTGGCAACAATTTTCATACTGGTGTAAACAAAAATCCCTTTCACATTTATTCATGACCATTTAGGGCCATCTCTTGCATGAAGTACCCTGAAGCACACAGAGGTAAATTAGACATGTTTTCTGCCCTCATAAGTTCTTAACCTGATAGAATAAACTTGTGTACAATAACAGACTACAAGGTAGGTGGTGACAATAATCCCCAAGGAGGCCCAGTGCTCTATGGGGACACAGAAAAAGGAGATTCCTCCTAGTCGAGCGAATCAAGACAGGAACCATAGAAGAGGAGATATTTGTGTTGGACCTTGAAAGACAGATCTCTAGATAGAAGAGAGAATAGGAAGGAACCAGCCTGCCAGGGTGAAAGGACTCAGGACCAAAAATGGGGAGATGAGAACACGTAGGCACATTCTGAAAACAAGTTGATTAATTTCACTAACCAGAGTATGTGAAAGGGGGAAATGAGAAGTAAAATCATTTAAGAAATGATCCAATTTGAGAAAAGTCTAAATCTCAGAGGAACTTGAATGCATTTTGGAAGCTTAGAGTTTTTCATTAGGCGAAAAAAAGTTACTGAAGAATTTCATCAAGGCCAAGGTCAGGGTCAGTGGTCAGGGAGATAAAGGATGGCTTGAGTGAACTTTGCCTTCAGAAGAAAGTTCTGGAAGTTTAAGAATCAAAGGCAAAAGATACAGAATCCCCATCTCTGAGGGAAAAAAGTTCTTTCTTTTCAAGCTCTCTACAGTCTCTGTTCACCTGTTTTCCCTTCTATCTTTATATTCAGAGTTCACCCCCTTCTTATGGTTCTTTCTGCACAAATCACAAACTGTCAAGTCTACCTCTTATATGAAGAAAATTGAATGTATATCAATTACATAATTTCCTCTCCACCCTTTTCTTTACAGGCAAGCTTTTTAAATTGATAAGAAGCCTCCAAAAATGGATGATTTTGTACATACCCCCCTTTCAAAACCACAGGATCTTCACAAGATGATCCATTAGGGAGTGAGACTAAATTATTAGAATCTTAACTTGTATTTATTTTTATCCAAAAATATATACATGAAATTATGTTTTGCTAATCCAGTAGAAATCTGTCATAATTCGATAAGCCGAGTTCAAAAAAATTCAATCAAATAAAATTCAGGGTAGAATTCTATGAAGGTTAACAAAAAATAATATTTGGGGTCAGTTGTAGTGTCACCAAAGATAGCACCAGATGAAAAGGGCATATTAGTTGCAAAGAATATCAGCAAATGTCTTGACAGCCCCAATATAAGGCAGAAGACAATAGGATATTATTTTCAAAGAGCTGAGAAAAAAAGTAACCGTCCATGTAGAAAGAATTCTACAGACACTTTTCTACCTTCCTAAATTATCACTGAAGAAAAAGACTAAAGACTGAAAGAATTTACCACTAACAGACCTTTGCTGAAAGAATATTTCTCTTTTTTCTATTAAAGGATGAAAATTAGGAAAATGGAACAGATGCCGAAGGAGTGAGATATAAGATGAAATGGTGACCTAAAGAATAACAATATAAATGAACCTAAAGAATAACAATATAAATAATAAATAATTCATGATTAATTTAAGAATAATAAAAATCAAGAAGGAACTAGAAATACTGGATAAAAGAAACTTATAATATGGGAGATTGTGATCAGAATTAAAGCTTTATAAATTCTTTGAAATTTTCCAGATGATTGAGGTATTAACTTTGACTGATAAGCGGAATATACATGAAATCATGTTTAAAGTGACCACTAGAAAATAGAGGAAAAAATAACATAACTTTCGAATAAGTAGAAGGGTTAAGGAAGAATAAAGAATATGCTATCTATCCAAAGATGTCAGGAAAGCAGAGGAGAAATCAAAACAAAGAAATAATAGAATAAATTCAAATATATCAGTCATCACAAGAAATTAAATGGATAGAATGGAAATTAAATGGATTTTAACTCAACCGTTAAAACCCAGTTTGTCAGATTAGATAGAAAAACTGAATCTAGTTATTTGCTGCTTATAAGAAACAAACTCAAGAGACAGCTATTGCATGTAACAAGATGGAAAAAAGATATACCAGAAGAAAGGTGACAAAATAGAGTGTCCAGGGAAAGCATGAGAGACAAAGATGTGCACTACCCAATAAGAAAAAGAATTAGTTCCCAGGAAGATACCACAATTCTAATACTGTCCACACCTAAGAATACAAATGTGAGGTATGTAGAGCAAAGACTGACAGAACTACCATGTGAAATGGACAAACCAGCAATGACAATGGGAAATTTCAGCACCTATCTCATGTATATACTATGCTAGTAACTATACTATATAGTATAATATACTAATAACTGGTATATTAAGGAGAATGAAAATTAGCAAAGATATAGAAGATACAAACAACATAATTAAAAACTTGATCTAATGACCATCTACGGGGAGCTCTCTAGCCACATCCTCTCTCTGCACCTCCTCGCCTCCCATTCACTCTTCAGCCAGCTGTCTCCACTCCCAAGACCTCTCTCCAACACTGGCCCCAAGAGTTACCTATGACCCTCTAGTTACCAAATTTTTATTCTTCTGCTTTTAAAATTATTGGTTACTCTGTCCTTAAAACTCTCTGACAACTGTACTTCCATGACCCCAGATTCCATTTCCTTCTAATTCTCCTTCTGCTCATTCACCACATCTTTCATGTGTTTAGCTTCATCTGCTGGTCTTCCCCGAGGTTCTGTCCTCATCTCTTCTCATCCTATTCCACACAACCTCCTCCCCAACAATCTTACTTATACCAAGGATTTATCTTGAAATGCAAGTTCAGCAGTCAAGGATTTGGTTCAAGAGCCAGCACAGATGTGACTGCTGCCCATAGTGTCCCTTACTGAACACCCTGGTGAATGGCAGGGCTTGGGGGAGATTTGAAATGTTGACCGTGTCCCCCTAAATTCAGAGCAGGGATTGTGTGTGTCTTATTCACACTTACACTTAGCTCATTGCCTCACCCGTGAGAGATGTTTGATAAAAGTTTGCTATTTGAGAACATTCTGAGTTTTGCATGCTCTCTGGAGAGCTCCAGAAATACAGTGGGTTAAGAATGGAAACCTATAACCAGTCTCTGAGCTTGGGCCATGACTCAGGCCAAGAGATACAGCCCAAATAGCCCAGATTCTGGTCAAGAGGTCAATCTAAGCCACCCCTCAGAGAGGCCAAAGAGGCCGCATTTTGGATGCAGCTCTTACTGCTTTAAAAACCAGAGCACTGCCTGAAATCCACCCTATCCGTGTTGATTCCTCACTGTCCCTCTTTTTCCCCCTCTCTGGTATGGGAAGTTCCCTCCCAGCTCCACCCACACAGCTGTGAAGACGCCCCCAGACTCTGAGAGAGAGGACATGGGCACTCTTCACATCAATGACTGGGAACCAGGGAAAGCAGTCTCCTGGCAAAGCAAAGTGGCCATTTTCACAGACATTTCCTAAGCACGTACGCCAAACCCCAAGCTGCTGAAAAATCGGTCTCCTGTCCTTTCACATTCCTACGGCAATAGAAGTTCATTTTCTCATCATATACTATAAATTACAGGCTGAAAAGGTGGGGCACGTCTGACTTCAGCCTATAAATAGCTGATCTTCCTTTGCTTCCTCAGAGGGGCCATTCTCAACAGTGGCTTAGCTCAATGCATCCCCAGCAGACAGACAAAAATGCAGGAACAGAAATCAAATCTCCCTCCAGAGAGCTCAGGGGCAGGACCTGGAGTTCTTCATGCCTCTGAATCAGAGAAGACCCTGCCCAGTGCACACATGTTTTTCTATGAGGCAACATCTAAGTAAATCCACTCCTAGTCTCTCTCATCTCTCCTACACACGCCTTCTGCAAATAGCTCCCAGCACTGCCCCAGCTTCTTGTAAAATAAAAATCATAGCTAAGCAAATAATTTAAGACTCATGTTTAAACCTTTCCCAGATCCCTGCATTCATTGCTCTTAAAGTGCAAATGACTTTGCCACGGGCTCCTGAAGCCGTTTAGGGGTAACAACATGCCTCCACCCCACCGAGAAGGTATTTTGTTCAGTATTTAAGGAACTCCTCACAGGGCACATGGAAGGCAGTTTTTCATTAATCAACAATTTTATTATCACCAGCTGCGTGCAGGACATGAAATAGATGTAGAGGTGAATGAAAAACATGAGTTTTGTCCTCAAAGAGCACACGGTTGAGATGAATAGATATAACACACTCTGTGAAACAACAGAGGGACAAGAAAATTGTGATTAGGTATCCAAGTATGTGGAATGGCTAGAAACCATGATAGGAGAGCAAGGAGGGCAGCATGTGAAGACTGAAGGCTTCCTGGAGGAGGTGGAGCCGAGCTGGTAGGATTTGGAGAGACAGAGATGGAAGCACCTGAATGAGGAGAACAGATTGAGCAAAACCAAGAGAGCAAATTAAAAGTCACATTTGGGGAGAAGCAACCTGAACGTGTCATGTGCCAAAAAATGCATGGTCAGTGTTATGAGCTGAATTGTGTCCCCCACCCCCAAATCGTGGTACCTCAAAATGTGACTGTTTGTAGATAAGGTCTTTAAAGAGGTGATTAAAGTAAAATAAAGTCATATGCCTGGGCCATAACCTAAGACAACTGATGTCTTTATAAAAAGAGATTGACAAATGCATACAGAGCGGACAGCAACTGAGGACAGAGAGAGAAGACAGCTGTCTGCAAGCCGAGGAGGAAGGCCTCAGAGAGAACCAACCCTCCCAACACTTGGTCTTGGAGTTCCAGCCTCCAGAACTGAGAAAATACATTTCTGTTGTTTAAGCTGAGTCTGTGGTCCTTTACTACAACAGCCCAAGCAGACAAACACAGCCAAGTTCTCTTGGGAAGAACTCTGTGGAAGCAGCTGGAGGCTCCCAGGAGTCCAGATAGATTAGCCATCTTGGCCTGATCGAAGGCACAGGCTAAGAGCAGATCTAACGGGCTTAACAGGTGAGGCAGACCAGCCGGGGCCACTGGTTGCACATGGGGATGAGGGAGGGCTGGGATGTAGGATGTCTTTGGAACCTGAGGAAGAGGGACTCCAGGTGGCAGGCCACCATTTCGGTTCCCAGAGGTGCCCTCCCCCTGTCCTTTTCCAGCCCCCAGTGTCTGTGCAGCAGGAGACACCTTTAGGGCACGGAATGCTGATGAATTAAATCCCAGCTCCCAGTTCTTCATGCTGACTGGAGCTGGAAGCATCTTGGAAGAAAAAAACCTAAATTGTTAACTGAGCACCTGCTCCCACTCTTAGTGGGAATGGAGCAGGTAGTCAGAGAAGAAATCCCTCCTGGGGGAGCTGCTCATTAAGAGGCTCTGGGAAGCAAAGCGTCTGTCTCGTCTTTCAGCCACCTGGGGATCCTGGACTCCTCAGTCGCTCACTTCTGAGAATCTTGGCTGCAATCACTGACAACTTCAAACCAGACACCACAGCTCACGCTGAAAGAGGAGCATCAGGAAAAGCATACCGTGACCCCTTGAGGGGAGGTGGCACCCCAGGACATCTCTCACCTCCCCAGACACTTAACAAGCTTGGGGTAATGGTGGCACCTGCTCACTTCATACATTGACATATTTAATTATCCAAACAACCCATGATGTGCAAACTGTAGCCCCAATGCAGTGCCACTATGCACCCACCAGAAGGGCTGAATGAAAAATAAAATCTCCGTGTTGATGTGGACATAGGGAAGCTGAAAACCTCCCTCAGTACTGGTTATAACCACTATGGAAAACGGCCTAGCATATCTGCTAAAGCTGGACCTCTGGCCCAGCCACTCCATTCCTAGGTATAAGCCCAACAGAAATGTGTGCATATGTGCACCAAAAGGCTAGTACATAGCAGCCCTGTGGTACGAGAACCCTCCCAAATTGAGTGGGAAGGAACAACTATAACTACACACAACAAACAGTATGGAGGAATCTCAAGAGCATGAGGTTGAGAAAAAGAGACTAAGCACAAGAGACCACCTACATGTGGTTCTATGTGAAGGACGCAAATAGGCACAACGAATCAAGCAAGGAGTGAGTCAGAGTTATCCTTGGGGTGGGGAGTGCTGCACCCTCTCCTGCTCTGGGGAGGCATGAGCAAGGCTTCTGAGGGGCTGGTGACATTCTGGGTGCTCATGACATTCTGGGTTTTATGGGTGTGTTTGTTTTACTCTAGGAAAATTCAGTCAACCATATTCTTCTATTTGTGCCCTTTTCCATATGTATATTTCAATAAATTTTTTTTTTAAGTTAAAACCCCATATCGTAGGAAAATGACCTTCTGCACTGAGGAAAACAAGGTATGGAGGACTTATGTAATTTTCCCAAGGTCAGATGGCAGGACTCACACCCACCCAGCCAGGGTCTCAGGTCGGGACACGGTCACTGTTCTACGCACATCTCAGGAGAAGAGGGTGTCTTAGCACAGGCCCTACCCTGGCTGTCTTGTGCAAACCCTGCAGAGCCCTAATCACAGTGCTCTGTACTTAACAGGCGTCCTGTCTATGTCTGATGCTGAACACATATTGGAGTGGTTTCCAGTGGGTAACATGATTCCCACAAGCCCCAGCGTGGCCACTCTATAAGAGCCAGACCAAAGAACAAATGACTGAAGATAACCTTATATCATGGACATTAGAAATGATTCTTTAAAACCAAAAGCACTTTCTCACCCTACCATGTCCCTTCCCTCCCAAAGATGAATAGATGATCCCAGACCTGGGTTTCCTCGGGTCACTTGTCAACAATTCACAATGGGCTCTCCTTCCAGGGCCTTGGTAAAGCTATTTATCCTGGTGCTGAGAAAGATACCTCCAGACCTTGGGGGCCAACTCATGGGTCAGGAAGCCACTTGAAGAATCTAGAGCCCAAAATGTGAGATGTAAAACTGGTGGGCATCCAATTGGACAATCTTTTCTCTAGAGAAGGGCTGGTGCCTGACTCAGTCCATCCACTCACACACTCACACATTGCACACCTGGTACATAAAGTTGCAAAAGACACAGCCCATGCCTGCTACAGGCTCCCAGGGGTGTCGAGGAATCAGACATGTAGAAGAGGGAACTTGACCTTACAGCGTGGCTGGGGGAGTTAAGTGAGATAATAGGGAACAGATTGTCCCATAGTGAGCACTTCCTAGTTATTAGCCAGGATTATTATATACAAGAAAATGCTACAGAAGTATTTGTGCATTTCATTCAAAGTAAAAAGTGGTCAATCAAGTGGGTGCAGGGTGATCAGGGATGGTCTCACGGAAGGGGTGCTCCAGCAGGCCACTCCTCCGTGAGCATCAAGGGCGTCTGGGGGCCTGAAGACTGCCCCCTCCTCTATACTCTCACCAGCTCCAAGCCTCACACTTGCTCATTCCCCAGAAAACAAGGGAAACCAGGCCCAAGGAGCCCGGGGACACCTGTGTGCAGACAGCAGGTCCCATTCTCACGGCAGCTCTTCTGAGAACACTGGTGTCCCCTCCTCGCTGCTCACTGTCAATTTGCTCATCTCCTGTCTCCAAGCAGAGCCTACCACTGCCACCTGCCACTCAGCTCACAGATTTCCTCTCCTCCCGTGACAACTGTGACTTTGTAGAGTCAGTCTTGCATTTCCACTGAGACTGATGCTGGCCACCCCATGCCCCTGAGAGCCCACCTCTGCCTCCACTCGCTGCCCCTCGACTTTTCACCAGAGCCCAGGCCTCACTCCGGAGGCTCCCCAAGGTGTGGTGCTGGCTTCTCAGAAGCCTATGGCCCAGCAAGGCTTTGCATGTGAACACAGCCCTAACACGAGCAGAGCATCCAGGGAGCCTGTGCCCCCACTCCCCAAACCCCAGGGGAGTAGAAAAAAAAAGTCAGGAATGTGATAGAACTGTCCAAAGTACATCAGAACAACTATACACATGGCACACCCTAAGGTACAGTTCCATCTGTTGTGTAATAGTATAAAAATAACAAAATTTCCATCAAGATGGAAAATAAAAAGGAAGAAACCACTTCAATGGCATTTGAAAACTATGTCTAAACAGAGTTGCTTCTTTCCTCGCTGGCAGACTCCCAGTGGTGGCCTCTGTTCAGTTCCATCTCTGTTGCTCCAGTCCCCTCTCAGCACCCTCCCTCCTTCTCGCTCATTCCCTTCCTTCTCTTCTACCCTGGCCTTTGTCCCATGCCTGGCACAGACAGGGAACAAGAGATTACAACCCTCTGGATCTGAGGACAGGTCCGGCCAGTGTCCTGGAGTTGCCCCCAGCTCAGCTGCACCAGTGCAAATTCACAAGACGCCAGCCCAGGAAGACACCGAGGCACCCCATCCATGGGATTTTCCTATTTAGATTGGCCCAAATGAAGCTGGGGGCTGGGAGTACTCCAGTAACCACCAATAGAAAACTCCCAGAGCTGCTCCATGCTCTGTGCTCCTATAAGTTAAAGCATTGATTGTTCCCCAGCTAAGCCTCAAACTATATGAAGACAAGAGACCATGATCCCTCACCGCTCACCCCCATAACCAGCCCAATTTCTGCCCCAGAGGAGAAAGGAGATCAAGAAATATCTACTGAATGAATGAATTAAAGGCTGGCATAAATGCATGAATAAAGGAATGTGTGGATCATGGGGAAAAAGTGATAATATTTATTTTTAACTAATGGTTATTTGTATCAAAATACTACATGCACATGGTCTAAATAAAACTCACACAGAACTAACACTTGAAAGGGAGACAGCACTCTCCCCCAACAGTCATGAGCTCAGGAACAGCACTCTCATCTCTTCTCCCTGTTTCTTCTGAAACATGCCTTCCCATATCCTGATCTACCACCCTGTTAGAGGGGAGGGGAAAGCCACCATGTGACATTCACAGCAAACTCTAATAAGAGCCTAGCAGTGTCCCCTGGAGTTCTGGAACAAGGCCATGTCACCTGCAGCAGAGAACTAAATACCACCCAAAATATAGTTTCTGGCAAGATGCTGGGCCCTGGCAGAGACAGAATCTGGCACCTGCCCATGTGACACCATCATAAACTGGGTTCTGTAAGACTTGCTAAGTCCTGAGGTCAGGTGGGCCCAGCAGCAGTCCCTAGAAAGACCAAAGTGATAAGTCTGGGAGGTGACATGCCAGAGCCATCGGGCACAGGGACGCTGCAGAGCAGAGGGCTCAACACCCTGCCAGTCACCACGACAGCCCTCACTCTTCTCCTTCAGCTCCTGTCAACAGCTTCAGGAGGGTCCCCCAACCTTCTGATGGAGGCAGAAGAAGGCTGAGCCCTGCTTACAGACAGGTCAGCTCCACGTGTGGATGCCCCCCAAAACTAGGAGCCTGGTCCTGCCCTCGACTAGGGGGCACTCTCACCTAGAACTCATCTTTCTCTGGCTCCACAGATGTTCAGATGGTAGAAAATATAAGGGCAAATGTCTTTTTTTCAATTGTGGTAAAATACACATAAAATTTACAATTTTAACCATTTTCAAGTGTGGAGGTCACTGGCATGGAGTACATCCACACTGTTGTGGAATTATCACCACCCATCAGAACATTGTTTACCTTACCAAACTGAAAGTTGATACCCAGTTAATACTAACTTGCCTTTTCCCCGCCCCCCTCGAGCCCCTGGCAACCACCATTCTACTTGGTTTCTGTGAGTGTGACTATTCCAGCTTACCTCGTATCCGTGGAATCATACTGTATTTTCCCTTTTCTAACTGACTTATTTCACTTAGCATGATGTCTTCAAGGTTCATCCATGTTGTATCATGTGCCAGAATATCCCTCCTTCCTCAGGCTAAATAATATTTGATCATTTGGATGTAGCACATTTTGCTTATCCATTTGTCTTCAATGGATTCTAGGGTGCCTCCCCCTTTTAGCTACTGTGAATAATACTGCTATGCACATACGGATGTACAAATATCTGTTCAAGTCCCTGTTTTCAATTCTTTTGGGTACATACCCAGATGTAGAATTGCCGGACCATACAGTAATCCTAATTTTTTGAGAAACTTCCACACCATTTCCACAGTGGCTGCACCATTTTACATGCCCACCAGTGCTACAGGAGGATTTAACTCCTCCACATCCCCACTAAGGCCTGTTTTCATACATATGTAAAAAATGTGTGTGACACGGTATCTCGTTGTGGTTTTGATTTACATGTCCCTAGTGATTAGTAATGTGGAGCATCTTTTCACATGCTTACTGGCCAAATATCCTTTTAGTTACAGAAAGATTCAAGTTCACCAAATAATGACCGAAGAGCCCCATTTCCACTGCTGAGCGCTCTATGCAGGCAGCCACAGTGCAATCACCTTGGGAAATAAACAAGGATGTGTTTTATTAACCACTAACTCATATTATCCAGAAGAAAATATTTTCATTCTCTGTCATAAGGGGACTTGATTGATGAATGCTGGTTCAATAGTGCAATTATATGAGAAAAATGTAAGCTCAGCAACAGTGGCCTGACAACTTTACTGAACCTTCTAAACACTAAAATGTGGTTTCATTAGAGCATGGGGTACTAATTTACCCAAAGGGATGGAGGAAATCTTCACCCAGCTCCTCCCTTGCATTTAAGTGTGTCCCTACTCTTCCCAAAGGAATGTGCATGGAAGAGATATGTATCACTTGCAAGCTGAGGTTTCTCAGAAGTGGGTATTTTTATTCCCGCTCTCCTTTTCCCCTTCTGCCAGCTGGAAGCGGGAGACCCTGAGGTCTTAGGTAATAATGCAGCCTAAAGATGGAAAATGTTTGGATCCTTGAACCACCATTTGGAGAAATATCACCTGCCCAACAGGAGCACCCAGTGTGGACTGAAAGAGGAATATACGTCAAGAGCCAGAGTTAACTTACATAATACATTAACAGACTAATCAAAGTGGTATTCTCTAGTTTTTGTGTTTCTGGCATACTTTCAAATGTTAGAATTTTTGCCAGCACCCTGGAAAGGACTGCACCCAATGCAGATTGCACACCACTTCCTGCAGCATTGTGTCACTGCCTGAGGAGATCGACATACCTGCTCTTTTACATATAAAAGCAAAATTAAAATTTTTGCAGTGAAACATGACCATTCTATGGCATAGATGTAGTGTGATGCTATCGTTCTTGCAACGTATTCTAACCTCCCTGCACTGTGTCACACTACCCATTCAGATCAAGGTTGCATTCCTAGCCCTACCAGATGGAGTTTTTACAGAAATCATCGCTCAGTATGTCTGGCTGGTTACCTATAAGGGGTCACAATTCCTTCTCTAGTGGATCAGGGCACACTGGTTGAGAACCATTGGCTCAAAGGTGGGCCATACCTATGCATAAAATACGTTAGCCCAAGCATTCCCTATGAGTGTCTCCACGTCCAAGAGGACAGGGTCTCAGTGAGTAATTTCAGCTAGGGTGACTCTAGCTTTCACTTGCACCAGGAAGTATTTCTCTGAAGGTCAATTTGAAGTTTATGGCTCAAGGTCAACAGGGGCTGAAATTCTGTCTCCATTTCCGAGTATTTGGTGTCTCTGGAGTGAGGGAGGGGGAATTCACTGGGATGCAATGACTAATATGAGATACACAGTAGCCTATGATAGTGCAAGTACAGAATCAACAAATATCTAAAGATGAATAAAAAAATAACTAACTGCATAAACAACCAAATACATACATACAAAGAATCAAACCATCCACACAGTTCACTGTCCACATTAACATGACTTTCCTTTTCCAGGAGATTCTTAACCAGGAAGGTAAAGTTTGTTCAAACCAAGAACTGTCTGAAAGACTTAACTCTTAAACAGAGAGCATCAAGTGGCAGTTTATACGTTAGGACCCTATGATCCCCTCCCATCAAACTCCTCACCTCGGTGGGTTCACCAATCCTAAACTATTAAGTCATGATTCTTAGTCCTAACCCAGCTCCTGCATTGGAAGATCCACCTTAAACCAGTCTTGAAATTCTCAGTAAACATTCCAACTTTGGTCTTTCCCCAGGGAGGTGCAACTAGACTCTGTCAAGCTGGTGTTTATCAGGTTACACATAAAAAGCTTTGCATTTCTATAGATTGTTTGATGATATTTTGGAATCAAGAATTTGGCAACCCATATGTATGTACATTCTGGCCATGTTTCTACAGTTAATTCACTGGGAATCTCAGGGTAAGTGTCTTAACCTCTTTTCTTTCACAATAAATCTGGAGATGCTAGATCAGCATATCCGCCTAGTTCTTTCAAACAAGGTTAAGCATGATCTACTATGGCCTGAGGCAAAAAAAATAATAACCCATCAACAACACAGGCATTTGGTCATTGAGACCAATCACTAAATCCTTTGAGGATTATTGTAAACATTATTACAAGACAGACACAACGTTCACTCTGGGCAATTAGGAAACAAAAGTCATTTAAAAAGAGAGTCAAAACTGGAAAGAAGTTTGGAGAAAAGAAAATAAAAAATTAAGAATTATATTAGGATGGGGAATCTAGAATATTACAGCTAGAATAGAAGAATTTTTTTCAACAGCTGATAAACTGAGCAATCATTTTTCTTCACCATGGCCAACATACTGAAGCTAATGGTAAAAGCATTAATTTATCATGAGATTTAAAAGATCCCTCTTGTCAGTAATGAAATAAACACGTGATAGGTTAGCCAGTTATTGTTTATAGGAAGGTTATTATAATAATTAAGATTAATAGCAATTACTTGTCATATGGGTGGATTTTTTTTTCCTTGGGAAATAACAGTAGCCATATTAAATAACTAATTAACGCATCTCCATGTCAGGCTCTGGATGCATGAATTCACAAGGCCCCCCTTATTCTCCAGTGCCCCATAAGCAAATAAATAAATAAATACTGTACACAAACTAGCTCACATTTTGAAAGGAAACTTCAAAAATTAAACTAGTCACTGGGGCCTAAAATGGAAATCAAGGCTTTCTCCTAGTCACGTGCTTAAGGACCTTGCTGAAACTATGATGGCTGACAAAATGTGGATTCTGGATCTCACTGGCTTTTTGTGTGTTTCTGGGGATGTACATAAATAAATACATAGCTTGAGTGTTATACATTTTATATAACTTGAATAATTTTATCTTCATGCAAAATGGGATTTTTTTTTACTCAGTCACAGCACTAGAAGAGAAATCTTAAAGCCTCAAGTATTAAAGCCTTAAAGCTATTTTTATTGAACATTTTCCAGAGCAGCGTGATAACTGTTTCCTCATATTAGGATGCTTCTTTCTAAGGGGTGGGCTTTGCCATTTCCGTACCTCAGTACTGAGGGAGCAGCGGCGGTCAGGGAAATCACTCTCCTCACCTGGAGAATGCAGTCAGTCCCTTCCAGGAAACACTTGAGGTCGCTGTACAGCGTCTTTACGAGGGACAGAAAGAGGAGAGCAGAGCCATGCGGGAGGCGTCCTCTGGCCTAGAGCGTGCTGCTAAACCGGAGCAAAACAAGTTTGCAAATGCAGAAAGGCGTGGTGGACACGGGGAGAGGAAACACCTGCTCCCTCTCAATTAACCGGTTCTCCCAACTGCAGCTGCACAACCAAATGAGGATCACAGGCCAGAAAAGCAGAGCCTGGCCAAGGGCGCACAAGGTCTGAAGGGGGGAAACAAACTGGGTGGTGAAGATTGCTGGTGTCCTGGGCGAGCTTTGCGTTCCCTATCCCGCCACTAAACTCGCCTCAAGGCAGCTCTTTACTACTCTCCCTCCTGCCCACGCACAATACACATACGCATGCTCGCACACCAACACACACATGCTTACACATGCTCATATCCTCACACATGCTTACACCCCACACACAACATACACACATCAATACCCACACAACTATTAACGGCAAAAGTGCATAGACTTCCATTTCTCCCTGAACTGTCATTTTCAAACTGGTAAATTATATTCCACAATAAATGTGTTTCTGAAGATGGGAGAACGAGGGGAGGGAAGAATGGGGAAGAAAATAAAAGGTATTTATGGAGCCTGCTCTGAGAGAGGCTCAGATATGATGGCAGACACAACTCCTGATCTTCAAGAAGCCCGCATCAGTTCTGCAGAAGGGAATTGCCTTCTTAGAAAAACACCTAGCACTTCACAAATTCTGCTCCGAAAAGGGTTCTTGGGAGGGGTGGGTGCAAAAGGACTGGGCTGCCAGCAACACCTGCCTCGGAGACCCTCACTCGGATGCCGCCACCCAGTCCCCAGAGCGCCACCAGCACAGAAAGCAATCCGCTTGGCTTGCCTAAGCTCAGCTGAAACAGACTTGAGTTTGCAAGTCCCAGCTGTATGCGGACAGAACAGAGCAGGGAAAACAAGAAGGAAAAGAATGGAAAGTCTAAGGCTGGAAGGTCACCTACCCCAGGAAGCGGACCCGCCCCTGCCCCAGGGCACAGAATCGCCAGAGGCGCTCCTGCTGTCCCGTGTCCAGCCCGCACACCTACGTGCACAAGCCCTTACTGGTTCCATGCTTCCAGCTAGCTCCTGGCCTGACCTCTCCTGACAAGCACTGTCTTGCTTCTCACCCTCCTAGCCTCCATTCTGTCCATCCCCAATGCTAGAAAGATGGTCATGCTGTGAGCCACTTATGGGGTCCCATTTGCTTTGCGGGTCTTGCTTCATAAATCATGGTGGGCAGGAGGTACAACCTCCAATTAGGATAAGGCCCACCTCTTCTGTTCAGGCTGTAGCCTGATCCCCTGAAGCGCCCCACTATCACAGAGCCTTAGCCAACACCCATCCAGGAGAAACCAGCCAAGCAGGGAAGCAGAGTTCCCTTAAGGCCACCAACACCCAATCAAAGCAAGTAAGAGGCCAGGCAGCAGCTTCTTGCAGGAGCTGACGTTTGAATCTGTCTGTTTGGGGCCCAAGAAGGATTTCTACAGGCAGCAATAAAGGGGAAGGATGGCATGTTAGGGAGAGAGGAATGGAAATGGAAATGCAAGAGATGTTAAGTTCCAGAGCCCAAAAAGAGGGGAAAGTTTGAACATGCTGGATAGGACACAGAGGAGCCAGGCTGGGGCATCATCGAAACCCCAGAGTACATGGGCCATTGGATGAAGTAGGGAGCCCTCCACCATGGCTCAGAGGGGTGGAGACTGCACCCCGTCGGCCAGGCTCCACAGAGGTGGGCCAGCTTGGTACATGGCTGGGTACTGAGAACTGGCGCTCAGAGCAAAGACAGGGCATCTCATCAGCTGCACATGGACAGCAGCTACAGCTGTGAGGGGGTGAGGTCGCCAGGGAGAGTGTGCAGAGTAAGAACACTGGTAACCAGACAACGGAACTCTGGCAACCACTGATGTATAAGGGGCAGGCTGAGCAGGGGAAGAGGGACAGGTGGCCTGAAAGTCCAGGCAGAAGGAAATGCCTCAGGCAGAGGGGCTCCAAGGAGGCTAGGGAAGGAGAGAGCTCGAGACAAGACTCTCACGGGGGCATAGCTGGCGCCAGGGTCCCCCTCTAATCCATCCTCCAATCTGCTGTCACGGGAATCCTCAGCAAGTGCCGTTGTGACCACGACATCTGCTTCTCAGACTGGCATTAAGGTTCCCCATGAACTGCTTCTTGCAAAACACTCCACCCTCATCCTATAATCGCACCCATAGAGAGAGCCTGCTTTCACTAAGTTATTTCCTCCCATTTCCCCTACTTTCCTTCTCACCATGCTTTTATTCATGCCGTTCCACCTTCTAGAATGCCTTTCCTGCCTTGACTATCTTGCCCACCTCAGAAGTTATTGAACATGCTCACCAAGTCTATCTTATAACTCCATCTGTGGCAAGTCACCCAGAAGCTAACATGTGGGCATTAAACCATGCTGTAGACAGGTGCAGCCAGATGGACTGCTGTGGATAGACACTGGCGAGCTGCTGTCACACCCTCCAGACACAAAGAAATGTGTGGGAGCTCATAGCCCATGACCAAGGGAATCTGTGCTCAGTACAGCCCCAGAGCAATGGTTCCCAGCGGCTGTTAAAAATCCTGTTGGCTTCTCTCCGGTCCTCTGTTTTTTAGGCAGAAGAAGCCTCCTGGGCAAGTGTCAGCTCCTCCAGCCTTCACCTGGAGAAATCGGGGTGCTCCTCCGGAGTGCTTAGGGATCTCCGAAGGTGAGGCCCAGTAGTAGGATTAATAAAAGCAAGTGTGACTGGTTGCTCTCAGCTCTGACACAGCCTGGGAATCCCTATCAAACAAACACCGACATGGGAGGAGAGCTCACTGTGGATATTTCAGTGCTAACATTCAAACGTTAATAACTTTACCGCGTTGATTAATTTTAAATGTCAGACCACGTTGCTGTGTAAAGCTAAGGTGCACAGGAAAAATGTACATTCTCTGGCTTGCTGACAGCACCAACACATCCCATGTTTGATCGCTAGCGGGGAGAACGGGGGCTTCTTTAACAGTCGCTGCCCCTGCAATGCAAACAGGACAAATAAACGGCATCTGAACGCATCAACCACCTAGTTTCTGAACAAGGGAAATGGCTGAACTAACAGTAATGAGATTTCACACAGAACCACCAGCCTGTGTGAGGGCCGAGACCTCACCCACGATGCCGGTTTCCAAGCCCAAACAAACATGTGCATGTTGGTTAAGAGCCCCTGGAAAAGAGCATTTGTCGTGGAAAGTGGTAATACGTGGCTGCTGATCCCTCCCCGGGGCCAGAGGCAGAGCTGGGTGGGGCTGCTGGGCAAACTCTGCTCTGCCCCTGGCAGAAAAATCAGGGGGAAGACCTTGCCCGGGAAAAGGCTTGAAAGGAAAAGGAATGAGAGGCAGGGACTACAGGAGGGGCTTGGAGGAAGGAACAGATGCCTCACACAAAACCCACCCAGGGCTGCCAGGATTGCAATTAAAAATTCACATATTTTGGATTCAAATTCTCATATTTTAAGAGAATTTGGGCAAAATCCTCCTCCCACCCATATTAGCAATGCAAAACCAGCAGTCAAGATAGACCCAAATTATCATCCATTTTGCAAAAAGGATGAAAATTGTATAGCACAGAGTCCAAGATTCTTCAGAGAAAACAATCATTAAAGTACACCTGGCAGCCTTTGGTCCCAGCCCCCAGGCCCCAGGGGACCTGAGACAGAGCAGCTACCCTCTCCCCACAGAGCCCTGGGCTGCAGACCTGGCACCGTCACTGCAGCCACCCGCCACCAGGGGCTCTTAGGATTCTCTTTCAGTTTAGGCCATCCTTCTTTGGATAAATTTGTGTACTGAATTCTGGACACACTAATACTACGGTAGGATAGAGTGGAAGGGCAAACAGAGTGTGCCAGAAATGCCAACACAGACATTGCCCCAGGCCTGACACATTTGGATCAGGCTTCTGGTGTCTAAGCCCAAAAATAGGGTTAGCGAGAGGGAAAGAGGGCTGTGAAACTATAGGCTCCCAGAATCCAAAGTAACGTGAGATCTTCAATGAGTGGGGTCTGGCTGGAGCTGAGCACATGACAGCCAGTAAGTCTCTGCTAAAATCTTTGAGGTTCCACCTCAGGAATGAATCTCCAGCCCATTTCCCCACCTTCTTCTCCACTGTCCCTCTCCCTATTTCAAACTTCTTCCCCACTGCTTCAAAAATGATCTTCCATGAACACCTATCTCATTATGTCAAGTGGCCCCCGCTGCAGACAGTGCCCAATTTCAGCTCCAGCCTGGCTCTCTCGGGGCTGGTCCCAGGGGGCAGCCTCCACTGGGCAGCTAGAACACAGGTGTCATGAAGGAGACCGAGTTTTACCAAATAATGAAAACGTGTTTCTACACATACATGTTTTATTTATTAAAGGACTATAAGTACAAATGTAATATAGATGTAAATGCATTCTGAATCCCAGCAGCACATTGTAAGGGTGAGCCAGAGTCTCTTAACTGCAGGATCCAAGATGGGATGGACCTTTGCGAGGTTCATGGACCTGCTGGGGGAGCCACAGGGGTGGCATCAAGATTGGCAGAAAGTGCTCTCTCTTACCAGACAAGGCAGGATCGTGGAGGGCTTCAGAGGCTCGGCTCCAAACTCATACATCTTAGTAAGGTTGAAACCCAGTGTACAGTTTCCCAGCATTAAGATCTCAGCAAGTCACCTACCCCCTCTGAGCCTTCGCTTCCTCACCTTGGAATAATAACAGTATGTACTTCATAGGTTCCTTAGATTGCAGTGAAAGAATTCAAAGAATGCATTTAGCCCACTACTTCATGACTAAGTGTACTTTATTGTTCTTAGAATTATGAGACCAAGACTGAGAGGAGGAAAATCCCAGCCACGGGCACCCAGTGAGCTGGCGGCAGAGCTGGAGTTCCGCCTCTGGTCTCCGGAATCCCATCCTGGCTGCTTCCCCACACCGGCCTCCTTTTCTTTGCTACAGAGCCTGCTGCAGAAATCAGGAGCCAGAGGATAATAAACCCAACTGGGCCATTAGGACCAGTCATTTCTCTCTACACCCAGCCTTTGGGGATGTTACGGGTAATCGATATGATAAATAATGCGGCATCGTCTGGGGCACCTCTCAAGGGAGAATCTTGGAAACCAAGAGGAGAAAGAGATTGAGATCATAACAGGAGATTCATTGAGAAATCAAGGTCTCTAAGCATTACTGAGTTTCCCCTTTGCCTACCCTGCCTTGCTCTATGCCAGACACAGGGGGAGGGAGAGGGGATGCCAGGGTGGACAGGTAACACAGGTGCTTCAGGGATGTAGTTCCAGGTTTTTGTCATCCAAGGTATGCCTCCCAGTCACACCACTGATGCACAGACATGGCTCACAGGTAAGAGTGGTAAGCTTCGGTGATCTCAGCTGTGGGCAAAGGCTTCCTTCTCTCTAAGAAGAACCTTAAATGCCTGAGAAAACCTCACAGAGCCCAGGCACAACTCCAGTGGCCCCCAATCCCAAGGACATTCGCTGGTTCATCAACATTCAGAAGTGTGCAGAAACATCTATATTGGATAAATGTTTCTCTGGTTCCCTAGCATAACTCTGGGTTAAAAGGGCATAGTTTGGACTTACAAAACCAGTTTGGAGAGAGAAAGGTGCCCTCTGGAAATCTCTAGCAAATAAAGAGCTGACCAATGTACCAGAAAAATCAGAAGTCTCCATACATTTCCCTGAATTTCACTGCAAGACATAGCCCTTGCCTAAGGGTGCAAAACAGAGGTTCTGAGAAGCTGAGGTCACAGATCCACAAATAACCCTGGTGGATAAGCAGTCTAGGTGATATTAGAAGTGAAATGGTTGAGCCAGAAACCTTTAAGTGTCTCATGTGAATGAAGGTATTCAGTGCTATTTGCAGAACTGCCACCATGACCATGTCTGCTGAAGGAGGAATATATGTAAGCTTGGACTTCAGTCATTAGCTTCCTCATGCAGAGTCACGTATCAAGGAAATACAGAGCCTTCAGGTATGGGGCATTGTGATCTCAAGCCAACAGACAGAGAAGCCATCGCCTGGTACCGCAGGGGGCAGATCACAGCCACGTTCAGAGGGGAATCGAGGGATGTACAGCTTCTCGGCAATATAATGACAAAGATTTAGTCCATAAAGCACCTCTGGGCATGTGCACAAGCAGCATTTCCTCCAGATCAAAATTCTACAATTCAGAGCTGATCCAATGAGAACAATACGAGACAGACACCCAGAAGAAATGAAGAATCTTAACTGGACCAGAGCTGAGACTGTTACCTAAGTGAGAAGAAATTAGAAATTAGTAACACAATGTAATAAGTTATCATTTGTTGTGTTAATGATGCTTGTATTCCCTGTCTGGTAACCATTTCTAGATCTTTCTCATTATACTCTCATCTCCATTAATATCTTCGCTAGAGTACTCCCGCACAATCTGCTGTTGACAAACATGTGGCTTGGGTGAGCCAAGTATCACTTCAGGACACTGTTCCCAAACTGGGCAAAGCCAGGGACTGGCCGTCTTAGAGAAAGCCACTTGAGCACGGCAGCCTTCTGTCTGAGAGCCCTCCCCCACCCACTCCCCAGGAGCCTGCTCACACATCTGTGAGCACATGCCACAGCGATGATAACCACAGGTGGAAATCCTCTGCCTCGTCCTATCCCGGCCACCTACCCCTCCACAGAGTGCCTCCTGCCCGTGACCTTGTGTCTGACATCTCCATGCCGTACCTGCTGGAGGAAACAGGATGGTGTTCTGATGAACAGATAAAACCAGGGCTCCAGGAACAACAGGCTGATCTTTAGGGCATTGGCTTTCCTTTGTTATTCCCCAGAACATGAAAGGACTCATTCCTCTGAAATACCATCTCCCAGGAGCATCAGGCAGAGAAGGTCTAGGGTGCTTCATTTCTATGCCTGAGACTGCCTGTGCCTGTGTGTGTCTTCATCTGATGCTTCGTTCGTGCTTGTTTTCTGTGACTGTGGGACCCATCTGTGCACCCTCTCAATACCCTGGTCCGAGCCCTGGTGCCTCTGAGCTACAACCATCCAAGACTGACCATATCTGTGAACCTTCCCATGACTTTACAGGTCCAGAGCATGAGTATTTGCAGTTCCTAGAAATATGATTGTTTGATTATACTGTGGTTGTTTCTGATTATAACTGTCTTGGTGAATGTTTCCTGCCACTGTGATTATACCTGTCTGCAGGGGTGATATTCACAATATTTAACGCCTGGTCCAGCACCAAGCAATCAGATATCTACCATGAACAGCTGGTGTGGCCACACTGAGGCAGGTCAGCTGGTTCATACACAGTTTATTGAGCATTCTCATTACAGTGAAGGATAATCATGAAAGCGCTTTGTTTTTATAGCTGCCTTCAACCATGCTCTGTCAAAACCCTTCCCTGTCACTCAGTGACATCTTGAGTGGATCCCACTGGTCTCCAGTCACCCTCAGTAATTGGAAGTCTGGTAGCGTCCACAGGGTTTATCCGATTTACACCCAGAGCAGATAGGCTGCCTGGATTGGGGGCTGGGGAGAGGTAATTGGCCTCTCTCTGCTGGAAACAGAAGTCAAGGAGCAGAGGTGGGAGAGACAACAGGTGTCCTCTCTCATGATTGGTCACCTGGGGCATGGGGCGGTGTCCCTGATCAGGCCCTGGCTGCGTCTGGTTTCACTGGCCACTGGTCATGGCTGGGATATGTGTTGGGTAAATGGTGCTGCAGCATCCATGGGGCTGTGTCCAGGGTCGCCCCAGCTCCCTTTACCCCCACCAGCAGTCCACAGCCCAAGTCCACTCACTGAGGGCATCACTGAGCCCCAGCAGCCGCCTGGACAGCCCCAGGGCCCCTGTGTCCTGACCTCCGTGCTCCTTCCCACTGAGCAACAGTGCCCGGTGAGGCCTCCGATCCCGTCCTCAGAAGACCCAAAGGCAAGGGTCCTCTAATCTCATCCTCTCCTTCCAAGGCACTATCTCAGGGCCCTTCATGAACCTCCAGGGGACAAGCGGGCACAGCCCCTGTGGTCAGGCAGGCAGACCCTGAAAGTCCAAGGCTCACAGGTCAGGTTCTCCCAAGATCTCTCGTACTCCCTCTGCAGCCTGCCCACTGGGGACCCACATGTCAGCACCCCCACACCACCCTGTGGAGACCCTTGTGCAGCTATGGGGGAGAGAGTGGGCAGCACAAGAGAAGGCTGCTTCAGAGATGGGTAAGATTCCTCAAGGGAGGAACAACCTAAGACAGGCACAGTCGCAGGGGGGCCATCAAGTGAGAAATTGGGGATCAACAGAGGTGATGCTTAGAACCTCACCCCCCCTGTTTTGAGAGAAATCTTCTGCATCCGTGGATGTTTTGTTGCCCTTGTCTAGCTTGGATTAATACTTAGTCTATAGGCACACACCTGACCATCTACATTTGCTCTCTTACAACACTAAACTATGTTTTCTTCCTTTATCTTGCATCTACCTATCACTTCAGCATTTTATTTAAAAAAAAAATAATAATAATAATAATAAGGGAGAAATGTGGGATTCACATATAAATCAAGTATAAAAATCAAACGAATAATCATAATTGACCTGATTATTTATAGTTCATGATGCGTGATCAAAACTGAAAGTTTCTGTGATGACTGCCCTTGCACTGTTCACCATGTAAGAACTTATTCACTATGTAAGAACTTGTTCACCATGTAAAAAGTTGTTTATTATGCTTCAGAAGATTGGAGACTGTTGAGAATTAGGCATGGGGTTGATTAATGATTGTGCATTGAGTCCCCTATACAGAATTTTATTGTTGTTAACAACCACATGATCAATAAATATGAGAGATGCCCTCTCAAAAAAAAAGAGAGAAGGCTGCTTGCCACAAACCCTGTACTGCTGTCCACGTGGACAAGGGCCCCTCTCCCCCAACTTGTCTTCCCTTATGGGAAAGAAAGCTGGAGGCAGAGGGTCAAGTGAGAGTACCGAGGGCTGGGATCAGGGTTTTCTGGGGAGATGGCTGACCCCTGTTACTGGCAAACTCCATCTTTAGAATGTGGGGTACTCAGCCCCTCTTCCCCAGCTTTGGACTGAGCTGATAATTCAGAGACTTTGGGGAAAACTTCATTCCCCACCCCAGCTTGTCTTAGTCTGCTCATTGGCCTGCAGCACCTCGGATAGTTGTATTGGTGCCTGTTGCTGGTTCCAGGCTGTCTGGGATCATGCACCTGGGATCCTGTCTCAATCTTCACACCCCATGCTTGTGACCATGTCTGTATATCTGTGTGATGAGGGAATCTCTTTGTGTCTACAACCAGGGCTCAGGGCACCCCCTGGGGGCATCTGGGACTGTGTCTCCATGACAGCATTTCTGTGCCCAGACTTGTACCTAGTCTGACTGGGGGTCTATGCCTCTGAGGAACCTTCTGGGATCTGTGACTCAGCCTCTGACTCTACATCTTGTACTTTAAACAGAGAGCGGCCGTGTTTCTGGGTTTGGACAGTTGTGACTCTCAGTCTTTGCATCTACTGTGTCCTTTGCACTGTCATCTCTGTCTGGCTATGGCAGCAGCCAGCCTCTAAGGCTGGGTGGTTTCCTAGACAGGAAGGGCTGAAGCAGAGTGGTGTGGGACTGGGTGTGGCAGAGCTGACTCCATCCCCCCCGCAGGTTAGGGTTCCAAGACAATTCTCTGTCCCTGGCTACCTTTTCAAAGTCCTCTGCCTCTTCCACCATCTCCCAAAAACACCCACCAAATCAGAACTGGGCATGCTGATCAGACATTAAATAATATTCCGAGAATGTACTTGGCCCTTCACAGGCCCCAGGTAACTCAAAGGCCTTGACCACCCACTGCCAACCCATGGACAGTCCTCTCCTTGCCTTCCTCTGGAGGAAGATGTGATACAATAGAGACAAAGACTTGAATCCTGATTTAGTTTCATACAAACCTCCCTGAGTCACAAACCCTAGTGGGGTTGTTGAGAAGACCAGGGAAGATAATGTCAGCAAAGCCCAGTGCCTGATACATACATATTTCTTTGGGAGAAAAAGGATTTGGAGAGATCCATCTGGCTTAGCCTGAGGGATGTTTCCCTGTTACATGATCTAAGTAAAGTGAGGTGCTTCTGACAGTATGGATGTTTCCATACATGAAGACCACATATATTGTTGCACTCAAGCTATATTAGTTTTTGTTTGTTTTTGGTCTTTCTAGGTTCCCATCTGCTCTGAAGACAATGCTAAGGATATAGCTGGACAATCTTTTTCTAGTACTGAACAGATTATATGGTAGATGATACTTGAAACCCCTCCACCGTTTCACCAAAGCCAGGAATAGAGACAGGATTGTCTGGGAAAGCTTTGTGGAGGACTCCCTTGTTTGAGGATGTGAATATCCATGACATAAACAGGAGACTTACAAGGTTTTGAGAATGTTATACTCTTAGAAACATTGTCAGATTGGACTGAAAGGGACAGAGACAGGATGAAATAAGGAAAGACTATCAGACCCCTAAAATTTTATAGGCAGGAAATAGGCTTATGAAAACCACAACAGCTGCAAGCATACACTACCCTTCAAGAAAAAGGAAGAATGACTCCCAGGTCATAGTCACAGTGTGGTCTCAAGGGTGGAGCTATGGACCCAGAGGGCTGAGCCTTGAACTGCAAAGTATAATTCCCAGGCCTTGAAACCTAATGGAATTTACCCACATGGATTTTCAAATTGCTCTTGGCTAGTGATTCCTTTCTTCCTTTCATTTTCTCCCTTTTTGGAATGGGAATGCCAATAACTCTTATCCCATTCCTGTCCCACCACTGTGCTTTGGCATCAGGTAGCTTGTTTTCTAGTTTCACACATCCACAAATGGAGAAGAATTTTACCTTGGGATGAATCATATCCATAGCATCACCCATACCTGATTTGATGAATCATATCCAGAGGGTCACCCATACCTCTGAGTTGATGATACTTAAATAAGATTTGGGACTTGAGTTGATGCCATAATGGGTTGGGACTTTGGGGATGTTGGGACAAAGTGAATGCATTTTTCTTGGGCAACAATGTAAATCTTTAGGGCCCAGAAATCAGACTGTAGTGGGCTGAATAATAACCCCCCAAAATATCAGGACCTACTCCCTGGAATGGGTGTTACACCCTGTGAGGAAGGAGGACCATCCTGTGAGTGCTACCTTATGTAGCAAAGGGTCTTTGCAGATGTGATTAAGGATCTTGAAATGAGGAAATGATCATGGATTGTCCAGGTGAGCCCTACATAAAACCTCAAGCGTCCTTATAAGAGAGAGTCAGATAGAGATTTGACAAACACAAAGGAAAAGGTGATGTGGGCTGGAGCAGAGAGAGAGATTTGAAAATGCTGGCCTTGACAGTTGGAGCGATACAGCCAAGCCAAGGAACGCTAGCAGCCACCAGAAGCTGGAAGAGGCAAGGACAGATTCTCCCCTAGAGCCTCTGAAGGGAGGGCGGCTCTTAATTTTAGCCCTAAGATCTGATTTCAAACTTCTAGCTACCAAAAATGTGAGAATCAAGTTCTGTTGTTTTAAGCCACCAGATTTGTAATTGCAGAAGCCATAGGAAACCAACACACCATGCAAAAAGCTTTCTTCTGGCAAAACAACCTGCTCCCTCTTATCACAGGGGTGCCAGATGACGCAAGCTGGGCAGTAATAGCTTCCCATACCCCAGCCATAGAAATGAACCAGACATGGGCATGTGCCTAAAGTGGGACCAGTCAGAGGCCTTCTCTGAGAGGTTTTTCTAAGTGGATCTAGCAGAGAAAACCTTCTCTTCTCTCTATGTGTGAGACTGGAAGGATCTAAGCCTGGAGCTCCCTGTGTCCTTGGTTCCACCCCGTGGGGACAGCTAGCCTGAGAGAAGGAAGCTGCCACACAGAAGAAGCAGAGAAGGGAAAGAAGGGGGAAAGACGAGAGGCCCTGAGTTGGCTCAACTCTGGCTCACTCTGTGATTTCATTATGGCACCATTATCTCCTTTTTTACTTAAGCATTTGATCTGGAGTTCTGTCACATACACCCAAGAATCCTGACATATCATCTCTCCCTCCTAATCCAAACTTCTGCTTCCCCCTACCTACACTCTTCATATCTCTTAATCAAACCTCAACTTCGTTTTACTGAGCAAGAATTTACCAAGCATCAAATTCATAGAGGGCTTTAAGCACCAGGAGGAAGGAAAAGAATGTCATTTGACGTGAGCCTTCAAGAATGGATGAGATCTTCTGGCAGACGGAGGTGAGGAAGAGGACCCTCTAAGCAGAGGAAACAGCGGGTATAAAGCCGCAAGGATGCGACAGCTGTGATTGGATAGTCGAGCTTGGTTGGTGACTGTAGCGATGACAAGTGGGATGGACAGAGCTGCTCTACAGAAGGCCTGGTGTGCCCTGTGTGAACGCTTGAACTCAACTCTGGAGATCACAGGGATTCATTAAAGAGGTTAAGCAAATGAGATGCCTCAAAGAGATACTTGGAAATTGATGGAAGCAGGGAGACCTGATACCAGCAAGAGATGATGCTGATCTGAACCAGAGCGGTGGCAGGGAGGTCTGGGGAGCAGTCAGAGCCCAGGTCCCAGTGTGGAAGCATGGCCCTATAACGGACTGATGTCCCTCTCTCTGGGACCAGTCTCATTCCCGCCTACCTCTGAACTTTGGCCCCTACACGTCCCGCACCCGGAATGCCCTTCCTTCTTTGTTGCTGTTATGTAAGCCCTCTCTATTTTTCAAGGATAATTTCAGGAGCGGCCTGTTCTGACTCTTGGTCTATTCTGGCCACCCTTCTCTGAACCTGGACCCTTAGACTATAAATTTAGACCCCAAAGATGTCCTAGTTTTGCCTCCCAATCTAGGATCCCATGACTGTCCTGCGTGTACACATGTATATATAGATGTACATGTATGTATATGGCATGTTTGTTGGGTAGCCTTTCTGTAAGTTCTCAGTGGGCAGGGGAGTCCCTCTGGAATGCCCTGAACGTGCTCTGTCAGTACCCTTCAATATGTAGGATCTGAGATGACTGTACCAGCAGCTCTGGAGAGTCCAGGCCTTCTGGCAGAGGCAGGTCATGTGGACACAGGAAGGGACAGCAATAGGTCACACCGTGCATCAGTGACCAGGCCAGGTTGGGAGTAAAAGGCAGCCCTCTCACCCACCAGCAGAGAAGGAGCTTCTCTCCCACTTACCTTCTTGTCTCTAACCTCACAGACCAAAGTCAAAGCATTAGAAAAATCAACTCAATAAGTAGACTTCCTCCCTTCTTTCACTGTTTTAAGAAAAAGTAATGTGGCCCTTCCTTTCCCTTAGTTTACAAAGATTTTATTCCCAAATGAATTATGAATTATTAAAGCTCCACTCCATTTCTTCTATATTGTTGTTAATTGAAAAAATTAAAGATGCATGTTCTGCAACCTCCAGGGTGGCCCTGGGAGATGGCTCGGGGGAGGATGCACCACCACCTCCCAGGCCAGCTGCCAGTGCGATGTCTATGCAGGGCATCTGGTCAGCTACTCAAGCGCTCCGCTTGCCTGTCCTCACTGCCTCACGCAGGCATGCTGGGGGGATAATGTCATTTCTTTCCATAATGCACACTTCTTTTTGCCCATGTGAAAGTCAGTCCGTGAAAGGAGTGCATCATTCAAAAAAATGTGGAAAGCTGTACTTGTTTCTCTTGAGTGACTCCCAGGGTGATCCAAGCCCCAGGTGTCAGGGTGACCTTCTGGGTGTGAGATGTGACGTGTCCCAAGGATGCTGTATAAAGTCTGAAGTCTGATGGCCAGGCTAACCCCACTGCCCAGCCCTGACTGCCCATAGCCAAGAGATACAGCCCAGGAGCTGGGCAAACCAAGGGCAGGGCCTTTCACCCGGACCCGGGCCCAGGTTGTGCTTGCCCAGTACGGTGGGGCTTCGCCCCGGTCTTTGGGGTCCTTGCCTACTACTCGGGAGTTCTCTCTATCACTGTCTGCTCAGGCTCATCAGGCCACTCCCACGGCCTGCTTAGCGTGTAACAGGTGCTGAGAAGTGTTTGTTGAGTGAATGAGTCACACCCATGGGCTTGGTTAACATTCTGAACACAGAAACAGAGTTAAACATTGAATTAGGCAGGAAACTCTAAACTAGTTTAACAAGCAACCTCAAATCCAGGAATAGTAGCTCTTGCTGTCATTTTACTTTTTGCCTCCCTTAAACTTCTTATTTGGCCTTACATTGCTCTTATTTCATCTCAGTTTTCAGGTGTGTATCTGATCCAGGTGGTTTGGCAGCAGACACATTTGCTTCTCAATGACCCTCCGTGCAGCAGTCTGCTGCCCTCCCCAGGGTCTCTCCCCAAGCAGCAGCTCAGAGCCCCGGGGTCCTTCCTCCTCCTGTGAGCTCCTGGCGTGTTCTCCGCTTGGTGGTGAACCAAGAAAGGGAAAGGAGGCCCCCCTGCCAAGCCTTGCCCCCACTCCTGCCCTCTCCTCCCCAGAAGAAGCCCCTCGTCAAGACTCTAGAGGCTGTTCCCTGCCTGGTCTGCTCTGCATCATCTCTGACAAAGTCCAGCCTCCTTGGAGTCCTACGAATGATCTCCCACCACTTCAGGCCCACTCGGAGGAGGCACCATCTTAATAAGTTTCCCTTGACATGAGGTGAGTTTGGGGGACTGAAGCAATACCCCAGGCTTTGAGGACAGACACTGGCTGCGACTCAGGCTGCCCCTTTGGCTGGTGCCCTTCAGGTGGTGGGTGGAAGGGCGTTCCCCGGCCCCCCACCGCAAAGGCCCAGGGGAGCAACCTCTCCCCAGGCACTCATGCACCAGGAGAGGCCGATGGACACAGCCGCTTCCCCCGGTCCATTGCCCAGTTCGAGTTTTGTTTCCCTTTTCCTCCTAGGCAGTCCTGTGAGAGGAGTGGAAACTTGGCGTTCAGGAACCCAGGGAGAGCCACATATCACGTGCTGCCTTCCCCTTGGTTTGGGAGCAGTGCTTGCCCGAAGTTGTGCCTTGCTGTGAGTTCTGCTTTCTGACCTTTAATGTTCCCTAGTTCAATTTCCTTTGCAATAAATAAATAAAATAAAATGTTTTCATTGAATATAAACCAACTCCCTGCAAGAAGTCTAGGTGGCACGTAAACTAGGAAAGATCCGTTCTCTTCGTTAAAGCACTCAGTCCTTAACCTCCATACTTTCTTCATCCCCGCTGTCTGCCTTGATCACATGGAAGTAAAACCACAGCCTCTGTCCTTTGGGGAGCTCACTCCCAGAGGTTCAGATGCCAGTAAACCTCAGCATCGGAGGCTCTCACAGGCATCCAAGTGTTAGAGCCAGCCCGGGGCCCGGAAAAAAAACAGGCAGAAGGAGAGGTAATGGGCAGGCACAATGGTCCAGGCAGCTACCCCCTGGAGCCTGGTCTGCAGTGTGTCTTGGCAGTCCAGGAAGTCCCCTTGGAGAGGCTCCACAGTGAGCACAGTACCGTAAAAGAGGAGCCCCCTCTCACCACCAGAACTGACCGTGATGTGGGCCCTTGGGTACCTGCCTCTGACGGGAGTCCTTGTGGCCTGGTGACGCTGCTATGAGCAATACTCTACACGACCCTGTGGCCAGCATCACCTCCGCACAGCTCCAGGTGCTTCCCGTCCCCACTCCAGGGAGCGGCCGGCTGCATGCTGTAGTCCTCGGACTCTCAGACTGGCAGTGCCATCGCCCACTGCCAGGCTGCCTCCTGGATGGATGCCACAACTTTGGAAGCAATGCTCTTCAGGACAGCTCCTTCAGGGCATCGGGCCCTACTTCTGTGCTCTTTCAGGGCCATGTGGAGAGAGAAGAGGGGTTTGGGAAATAATCACTGTCCCATTGGGTACAAACCTAACAAGCTTGGTCAATCAATGTTGAATCTGAACTTTTACAAGTTTTCTTTAATTCAAATATGTATGGAACAAGTGTTCTCTTAATGGTTTGCATCCATCAACCACCCACTGACCAGGATGTATGGTGCCACCTGCCCAGCTAAGAACAGTCGGGCGTGGACAGAGATGAAGACATCACCCTGCCCTCTAAGAGTGCAGTGCAGTTGAGTGGACCAGTCACACACCTGAAAAATGAGATAAAGTAAGAGCAGTTTAAGGCCAAATAAGATGTTTAAGGGAGGCAAAAAGTGAAATTACAACAAGAGCCACTATTCCTGGAACACATGCCCACTTTGTGCCTCAAAGATCTTTAATCTCCACAACAACCTACTGAAATAGGTATTATTATTAGCCCCAGTTTGCAAGGAGAAAATGCATGTTTAGAGAGGTTAAGTGATTTTCCTGAGGTCACACAGCTAGCCAATTTAGGAGCTTAAATTTAAACTCCAGTCTATTTATTCCAAAGCCTGTGCTTCCACTCACCGTGCGATCCCAGAGACATGTGCAAGCAGAAAGAAGACTCTGAGGCAGATTTCAGCTCAACATACAGAAGACATTGCTAAGAGCCCAGTGATGGCATAGGCTGGGTCCAGTGAATGAGCTCCCAGCCCACAGAGAGGCTCAGGCTAGAGGGCCCCCAGGCAGGCGAAAGAAGAATCCAGACCCCAAAAAGGAGATGGGACAAATACATCCCAGATGGCAAATGCTGAAACTATTGGGGGAATCAGGATTTGGAAGGGCTATAATTTGATCAAATAGAAAGTTCCAGAAGGTGGCACATGTGTGGGCCAAGCTGCAGAGGTGGGGATCACAGGTATGAGCCCCTGGGGGTGGTAAGTAAACCTGATTGGCTGAAGCAAAGAATCTGTGTTCACCAAATCTCCCTTTGCAATGAGCAAGGCCTAGCAAGAAGCTGGGGTTGTGTTAGGGGGACTGGCTATCAGAAGTGACCAGGAATATCTGAAGAGTGGAAAGGTGGGGAGAAATGAATGTGGCAGTCGTTTTTGCTTTCCAGATCAAGGAGCCAGCCACCTGCATCCAGAAACAAGAGATCAGGCCAGCACAGGGTCAGAAACTGGGGAGCAAGAGCCAGGCCGGTGTGCTCGGGGTGCTTCTGGTTGCAGCATATCAATGTCTTGAGTGTCCTTCTGCAGCCCCATAGCTGAAGGTACAGGGGGTTGGGGAAAAGTGTTGGGAGTGGTGGGATCACTTCTTCCCAGTGGGGCTGGCCTCACAGCCACAGGGGTACAGGCTTACCCCCCACGTGCCACCCACCCACAGCGCAGCAGTGCCCTCGGAGGATGAATAGAGGATCAGACCCTGAGAGCAGAACGTCCGGTCAGTCCAGAACACGATGACATGGCACCTGTCCCAGAACACCCATTTGGGCAGGGACAAGGAAATTGCAGGTCCTAATCTGCTCCTTGCCATTTTCTAGAAATGGTTTTGTGGGTTCTCTTGTTTAAAAAGAAGGAAAGGAAGGAACGCGGGCCAATTCTGAGGGCTAATTGCCTTTGCTCTCAACTAAAGCCCATGCTTTTCCTGGCAAACGTGCCCTCCTATTGCCGTGCTGCCAGGCCCACTCTACGTTTCCAATCAGCCCTGAAAATAGCCCTTGATAGAGATAATAGGAAGAACAAAGAGAAATTTAGAAGAGCAGAGAGAGGAAAGAAAAGTCACACCTAATCGGCAACACAGAAGCTGTTTTCGTAAAGAGCCCTGAGGTCTGTCCCTGATTTGTCTCCAAAACAGCAAGGTGTTAAATCCCAAGAAACCAACTTGGACCAGAACCCAGGGTTCTTTGACCGTTTTAGGTCACAGACTCTTCAAGAACCTGGAAAAGCATGTAGCCTGTCTCTCACCAGGAAAATGCACACAGACACACATTCCACATATTAATTCAAGGGCTCACAGACTCTACTTGGTTCTCTCTCTTTCTCTGAGTGAGTGTGTGTGTGCATTTACAAGGGAAAGACTGAGCTGCGTTTATTCAGGAATAGTCTTTAGGATTTTTTAAATTTGTCCAGTTTGAAATCTTGGAAGCCTCTCTGCCACTGAGTGAGTATAAGGGTCCAGAGAGAAGGGTGGTGCTTTGTGAGCCATTCTCAGCAAAGACAGACACCAAGGGAGTCAGCCCAGCACTGGTTCTCTCAGGAGAGCGGGAGGCATAAACCCCTCACCAGCAGGCCTCAGCAAGAACAACTGCACCACCTGAAAGGCTAATAATGGCCACAGGCTGTTGGAGCCCTGCGCCTCACACCTGGGGAGAATGGTCCATGCCGGGGCTTCCCAAATGTTCCTATGGGTTCCTGTTAAAATGCAGATTCTGATTCAGTAGTTCTGGGATGTGGGACAAGACCCTGCATTTCTAACAAGTTCCCAGATGGAGCTGATGATGCTTTGAGTAATGGGTATGATGCAATTACCTGCTCCTGGCCGAAGACCCAGCAAAGACCTTGAACGTGTGTTACGGAGAATAGGGCACAGTTGGGATGCCCCAGGATGTAAATGTCACCTGAGCTGAGTGTGAAGCTATGGCGGTCTCTTCAAGACTGCTCACATAACCAAAGCCTGTGCCTTCTTCCTGGGCCAGCCAGAGATGGTGAATAGAGGGACGGTGCCTCATTCATCTCTGCATCCACAATCCAACCAGCCCAGGGCCGCAGACACAGTAGGTGTCCTTTAAGTGAGGGACAGAGTGCAAGCCCCACAAACTGGCATGGTCAGTTCTCCAGCAGAGGGAGGCGTGCCCTACAGTCTCCCATCTCCGGGAGGAAGAAAGGAGGCTTAGGGACCATGTGCACTCAGAGTTCCCGGCTGCAGAGTGTTGTGCTGGCCAGTGAGCATCTATCAAGCACCAGACGTGTGATCGATTCCTTGCTGGGTTCTAGGAGCAGGGCCAGGAGAGGCGTGGAGAGGTTGGGAGGAACTGGAACATCAAAGAGAAAAGAACTCTTAGAAATCATATAGACCAATCCTCTCACTTACAGACGGGGATGCTGAGGCCCAGAAAGACTTGTTCAAGACCAAACAGCTGGCTGACAGCAGGGCCAGGGCCAGAATGCAGGTCTTCTGACTCCCTGCCAGTCTTGTCCTCGGGTCTGGCAAGAGTGTCCAGTGGTGATTAATGAAGGCTGCTGACAGCCTGAGCAGAGTAAGCCTATGGCACCTGAGAATCCTTATCTGAAGCCCAAGGTGAACTCTCCCATTTAGCCTGGGGCAGGCAGGACTGGCACTAAGAGCTCAGCTGCCCCGGGACCCACCGGGAGGACTTCCACTTACTAGAGAGACTCTGCTTGGAATCAGTCAGCTGGGGCTGGGCAGGCCTCCCCCCTGGATTCTGAGAGCACTGAGGGCAGTCCTTTGCCTTGGTCCTGTTCTCTGGGCAGCCCCTACTCAGCCTGGCATGGGCCCCAGCACGTGCAGGCATCAGGGAGCATCTGTGATGCGGCCCACGAGGGCAGAGAGAGGCCTACCTGGGCATGGTGCTGATTCGGGGCCTCTCCCAGCACATTACAGACTGTCAGCCTAATAGGCCTGTGCTGAGCGCCTGGGGGAAAGTCAGTTTCAATCAGGCCAAGAACTGCGGCTGCAGACAAATGCCCTGCGAAGGCAGATCGGCCTCGGAAGGAAGCCAGCCTGGCCCCTCTGCTCTCTCAAACAAGCTCACTCCTGGAGAAGGGGCAACATGAACACCGGGTTTTCCCCACAGCCAGCAATGGGCCCCCTTTCCACCTTTTTTGTCCAAAACCACCATGAATAAGGAACTGCAGGTCAGGCTCCCTTGCGGCCCTGAGCTACACATGCTCCAAGCACCAGCAGATCTTCAGCCAAGCTGCCCAGCCTCAAACTCCGGGCCTGGCCCCGGTGCCCAGGGCCTCAGACAGATGGCACAGCTCCTGAGTAAATTGGACAGGTCCCTTCTGAAGACTGAATCCACTCCTCGCCCCTGTTGATTCCAGATCACAAACACCCACGGAAAGGGATCATGTGAGATTCTGTGAACAGCTACATGACAGACCCAGAGGGAGCTGCCGCCGCCCTCAAAGCACCCACACGGGGGCAGGTGTACATCCCCGAGTGAACTCAATGAGTGAACTCAAAGTAATTATATATAAAAAAAATAAACAATTAACTGCCTACTGTGTGCTGCTCAGCATCCCTTGGTTTCAGGGCTAGGGCAGCTTTCCTAAACTAGTCTTGCCACACATAAACGGAAAGCGAAGCTTCTTTGTCCCACTTTCTACATCCGAAACACCCTGCAGGGATTTGGGGATGGTGTGGCTAAATTTAAAAGTGCCTTCATCAACCTTTCAAAAAATGTGCAAGAACCATTTGGAACTCTCCAGTTGGCCTCTCTCCCCCTGGAAACCATCCTTACCACCCTGTCTTGCTCCCAGATTTGAGACTGTGAGGAAAATCATAACCAACCCAGAGCTCACAGACTCAGATCTGTTCCCTGCTCTGATATGCATGCAGAAGAGACTGATTCTTCTCTGAGTCCCTGAGAAGCCTCCATTTCCTCTCCTGCTAGCAGTACCTGCTGCTTAGGATTGGTGTGAAAACCACATTAGATCATCGGGATAAAGTACTCAGCACAGGGCTGACACATAGTAGGCCCTCAGTAAATGGCAGCTATTATGGCCATGGCCTGGATGGAGGGGAGAAGTGGACTCAGGTGCCCAATTTTCCCTGTCTGCATTCTCTCTGCTCCTCGCCTATCTATGCACAGAGATGGGTATATTCAACCTTGAATTGGAGACCATAAATTCCCTAGGTGCTGAAACAAGAGCCACCCTTATTTCTGGACTTCACCACGCTCAAAACGGCCCACTGAGGCAGGATACATCAATGGACCGCCCAGGGGACACTGAGACAGGGCCTGTGTGATGTCATTGAGCTGCAAATGCTGCTGGTGTGTGTGATGGGCTCTGGTTTAGTGAAGCATGACAGAAAATTACTTTGGCAATCACCTCTGAGGGAAGGGGGCCTGGCTAATGCTTAAGTCTTCCTGGGTGCTGCCATTGGCTCCTTGTCTTTGGTACAGACTATTTTTAGCATAAATAATGTACACTCTATTACATTGTCAAAACTGACAGATGAGCATTTCCCTGGCATCTCATTCACTCAGGAAAATTTTAGAAAAAGTTAAACGAGCTGATCAGAGTGCAAAAAGCTATAGCATACCACATGCCATGTCCTTTGACCTTCAGGACAGGTGCCTCTGCACTCTGCCCTTTGTTATAGGTGTCCCGGGCTCTGAAGTCCACAGCTGGAATTCACACTCAACTCCACAGTATGTGCCATCTTAGTCCAAGACAGCCAGGGGCAGCTGAGTGCAGAGAGTCCAGTTAGGCAAGCATTTGCAAAAACATATATTGTAGGAAAAGAGATACAAGATGAAAACTCCATAGTCCCTGGAGGCCTGGAAAACCAGCTGTGATTTCCCACTGTCCAGTCTCACAGCCCTGTGCCGTCCTTCCCCTTACAAGGGGAGGCACTGTGGGGTCAGCTAGAGATCAAGAAACTCAGTGTGTCTATCAAACAGAAAGACTCAGATCAGACCCGTTTCCCAGGTCCCTCAAGATTACAGAATTCTTTGTCTGTTTAGTTAGTTGATTTGAGGCTTTATTTTCATTTTACATACTCCTCTACTCACTGTTCCTCTGACTGTGTCCCTGCATTACAGTGCCCAGCATGCAACATTCTGCCCAGAGTGCTTTTTCTCCTCATCACCCAGTTAGATCTACTTTTTAGGGCTCTGCAGGGAAGTCACCAAGCTATCTTTGGCCACCCAACTTAAGAAAGGCCCCTCTATTCTCCACTCTCAGAGCACCCTGCTTTTTTCCTGAGGAGCACAGTAGCAGTTTGCATTTATTGTTCATTTTTTTCCCTTATTAGCTTACGGCTTCCCCAAGAGCAGGGACATGCATGTTCTGCTGACACTATGGACCAGCATCCAGCACAAGGCCTAGCACAGAGTCCAGCACAGAGTGGAGATCATTAAGTGAAATGCACTGAGTTAGGTGGATAGATGGATGGATGGATGGATGGATGAATACCAAGAGAGAACCAAGAATAGTAGTGGCTGAAAGAATCATTCAATTTCTTAATCCATTATATTCATCCACTCAGGAGGGAGGATATTTAATCTCCTAAAAGAGGTGAAATGCATGCCTCTTTGTGAAAAACTGAACAAGTGCAATTGTCTGCCCTTTGAAATGACTGGGGAAGGGCCTAGGAGAGGGAGAGACCCAAAATATCTTTTCAGACACTGAGAAGGGTACAAGCAGATCCACAGAAGGATTTATGTCTCATAACCCTAAAGATGTAAATATTGAACCAAATTCTGGAATTTCCAGTCTACTCCAGGCAAGTATTGAGGGCTTAGTGAACACAGCACAAGCCTCCTTCTCCTGGGCATCCTCTCCTGATGGCCCCGGCCTGCTGCACCTTCTCTCTGCACTGCCGTGTACCTCACTGCCACCATGGGGGCTGTCTCCTCGCACTTCCTCCCACGTTCCCCTAGGAGGTGATCTCTGCGCTTTATGCAGCATGACCATAAGCAGACCCAGAGCTGGGCATACTCAGTCAAGGCTAGTTGGTTTATGTCTTCATCTTGATTATAGGAGTAGTACTCTCCGATAGGAAGGGCCAATTACTACAGCATGACATAGTTGGAAGAATAAAGATGTAGAGTACAAATAGAGAAGGAATTGTGAGGGACACCAGCTGCCTACTGCAGATTGGCTCTGGATCTGGTTCCCTTCCACTTCTTCATCTGAGCCACTATGCACCCCTAGGGGTGTCATGTACAGTGAAGTGCCAGGTGGTGGAAAGGCAGGGCCAGCAGGCCCAGGCCCTGCCTGGCAAAGGCTCCTGGTCTAGTTGACACTAAAGACAGGCACTCAAGTCACAGGCAGGCTGTGAAAAGACCAGGGAGAACTGTGGACAAGATTCTCCAGAAAGTCTTCACTCCATGCTGGCATCCCTGGAACATTCTTCTCTCCCAAAGGCTGAAAATTACCAAAACAAAAATTATGAACCAAGAGGTGCTGCCAGGCACATGGGCAGATGGACCATGGAAGACTAGATTAGAAGGAGAAGAGGCTCCAGGCCACACCTGCAGGGGAAAGGAGAGGGCCACAGCAGAGGGCAAGGTGGGAGGAGTCAGGCCCAGAAGCCTTGACATGAGCTGCTCCTGGTACAACACAGGACATCAGAGCTTGTTGGAGCCCAGAGATCCATTCCCAGGGGAAGTGGGATGGGTCATCCAGTCATCTCACAAGGCCCAGAGATGCAGAAAATCTTAACTGGAGGAGGAACAAGAGAGGCCAGGAAAAACAAAGCAAACCAGCTGATGGAAAGTGCTGTCCAGATTGTTACTGGACAGGACACTGGCCTCCTATGAGTAGACACAGTCTTGCCCCCAGCCTTGGATGGTCACTAGCCTCCCTTGTAAGAAGTTCACTGTCAAGAGCAGTGGACGGTCCTAGGTTTTATCCTATTGCATGCTGACAAGCTAGCCTGCCACAGTTTTATGGATTGGGTACAAGGCATGAGACCCCTGGGTCAGAAACAAAGCCCTGGATCCCTCATGGTCCAGCAGCAGCATGAGCATCACCTTTGCACTGGCTCCTCTTGCTGCCCAAGTCCACAGGGACAACGCAGGGCCAGGGGAGTGGGGAGGTGGATGATGCCCACCAGTGGGTTTACTTCATAGCTGACAGAATCCAAGCGTAAGAAACCTGAACCTTTTTAAAGGGGCATAGCCTGCCTGACTTTTGTCCTGGAAGGAGACATTATCTTCACTATACTGGACAATAAAATTACCTGCTACTCCTCTCTTCCACAGAGGGACTGCTTTGCCTTACAAATATCCCAGAAAACAGTCTAGAACAAAGGCCATGAGGGCCTCTGCTCCCAAGATGTGCATAAATGCAAGAAGCCAAAGAGAAGCATCTCACAACACTCAACACTACACAGAAATAGAGTCCTCCCCTCTCACACCAGCTCCTGCCTCACCCCCAGGAGGAGCACAGGACAGAGCAGGCAAGAATGCTTCATGAAGGGAAAGTCCTTGAACCTGATCTTGAAGGGTGGCAGAGACAATGTCACATTATTAGGTGACTTATTTTGAAGAATGCCTTCTCTAAAATATGGGTCAGCCAGGGTACAGAGAAGTAAGAAACTGGGTGAGAAGTCCCCCTAGTCTCCCCCAGGAGAAAGAATGATGTAGGGTTTTCTTAGGGTTGCCTAGAATCTGAACCCGTTTGAGGTCATTCTTTGGCCAATGAGTGAGCCCTCCCTGCAGACCCCAATCTCTTTCCACCCTGTCCAAGACACACTGCACTCCCACCCTCCAGTAATGGCATTCCCCAAAGTTATCCAAATAAAGCCTGAGGATCCTGCCCTCCAGGTGTATGCTCTGAAGCAGCCAGAGGGGAAGGCCTGCTAACCGCCTTCCTCTTCATAGCAAGCAAGTGGTGAGAAAGTTTTATCTGTGTGTATCTTGTATACTCATTGAGGAGATGACCCATTCACAAGCCTTGCACTTAGAGGGCAGGTCAGATGGTCGTTTCAGTGACTCCTCTAAGCATGCTGCCTTTTCCTATGGAAACATGCCCAGCAGCCCAGATCACGTCCAGCCCCTCACCTTGTCCTTTCTCACAGAATTTACAGCAAGGGATGCACATGCAATGTCATAGGATTCCCCGTCTGAGCATGCCCCTCCGAGGATCTCTCTAGAGGTTTCCACAAGCTCCTAATCTTCTTCCCCTCTCCCCTGGATCTCTTAAATAAACGTTGTGTGATCAATTACTGCATTGCTCTATTTAATTGATTTATATGCACTTTAAAAAGCTTTACACTGAACAGGAAACACATCTATCATAATACTTGATTGAATTGGAGAGAGGAAAAGGGAGAAAGGGAATTAAAATTTATTGAACATTTATTAGGTGCCAGGTAAGGCACAGATAATTTACACACATCATTGACTACAATCCTCACAGTCACCCTGTGAGGTGGGCACTTTTTCCTGTTTATTAGACGAGGAACCTGAGACCCTCAGAGTTTAAGGGACTTGCCCAGGGTTACAAAGCTATTAGCTGAAAGAAGCAGAATTCAACAGTAGTTCTGACTCCAAACCAACATATACTTCAAGATTTCCATATCCAGTGTTTCTATAAAAATTATGAAAAAGGAATTTTCCTCTTATTGTAGCATTGTTTCATTGACTAAATAAGATTAAATTTGCATTGTCTCCTTGTACCACCTTTTGCTATAGTTGAGTGTGCCTGTGTGCACTATTTCATACTAGAGGGAACTGGGTGGGGTGGGAGAGGCAGGAGGAAGGGGGTGTTGAGGGATAAAGTAAGCATGTTTACAAAGCCTGAGAATTTTCTTTCTGAACATTAACATCTTTTTAAAATTTAGCTATTAAAAATTGTTCAGCTATGTCTAGTCAATACCACTGTGAAATGGAATGGAGAACATTCAGTCATTCAGGGGGTGTTTTTAGATGACAACTCACTGTGTGTGGTTACAGGGAGCTGGCAAAAGACAAGTCACTCAAGGTCCCTTGGAGCTTGTATTCTTGATGCTGGAGTGATACCCAGAATCTGCAGCAGGCAGTTAGGCACAGCCCTGAGCATGCAAAATAGACATGGATCCCCTTCCTGGGCAGAGTCCAAGGGAGGAGACAGCTGATCTGAGATTTGAGGGACAAGGAGGGGAAGCCCTGTACCTTCCCTGATGATACAGGGTGAGCACTGTCAGTTCATTCGCATGGAGTCCCAAGACCATGGCAAGGCTTGGCCTATTAGTCTGGGTACTCCAGGCATGCAGAACCCATAGGGTGATAGGGAGAGAGAGAGAGAGAGGTAGAGATAAAGGTAGAGATACTATAAGGAATAGAAGGATTGGCTCATCAAGTTATGGAGGCTGAAAAGTCCCAAGACCTGTAGGTCTGCAAGCAAGAGATCCAGGAGAGCCAATGTTGTAAATTCTAGTCTGAGTTCAAGTCTGTCTCCTAAAACAGGAGAAGGCCAATGTCCCAGCTCAAGGCCAGTCAGGAAGAAAAGATTCCCTTTTTCTTCACGGGAGGATCAGTCTTTTTGTCCTATTCAGACCTTCAACTGATTGGACGTGGCCCGTCCCCACTGGGGAACACAATCTGCTTTCTTTAGTCTACCAATTCAAACATTAACCGCATCCAAAAACATTCACATGCCCAGAATATACTCAGAATAATGTTTCACCAAATATCTAGGCATCCAGTGGCCCACCAAGTTGACACATAACATTAACCATCACCCTGTTACTAAAACATGCCAAACTACTGAGTTCTGTGGCCTTGTGTCTGTTTTGCAGTTTTCCTGTCTCTTATTACCAGGCTGTCTGCTGTCACTTCTGGTGGTTACTATTCCTACCCATAGAAGGACATCTCTTCACTTATAATTCACTCTAGGTTTTAAAACAAGAGTACTATTCTTGTTGAAATTTAAGAATCTTGAATGAGTACAGAGATCTGTGGGTAAAATGCCCGAGATATAAACCAAACACTTTGTGACATTTATCTTCTTAAGGAAACTTTTTGCTACTATTCTGATTCTTAGAACTGTGATCTAGGCAAGGAACTTACTAGGTAACATGAAGACTTTCTATATCAGGATGAATCAAATAAAAATTGAAATAATATGAAGGCAAGTCATGGGTACTGTGTTTGTACAACTTCAGAGAGCAATTTAATATTCAGGAATTACAAAACACAATGAATGTGAAAACAGGTAACTGAACAGAACTGGCCCTCCCAGCTTTGTGGTCTCTGTAAATTATCCTAGGAAGAAATTATTTTCTCTACACCAATAGAATGAATCTGTTGTGATTTTCCATGCGATAAATTAGTCAGGTCCCACCAAAGAGTTTCCAAAAACAATGGGTATTTTTACATTTAAAAATAATCAGAACATTCAGTACTTGACACAAAAAAGTAGCAGCCATTCTGCTTGGCACCATTTTATCAATATGAGTGTCAAATTTTTTATAGCTCAAATTAACAACCAGGAGCTGTAATTTTTGTGTTTGTTTGTTTAAAAGACCAGCGGAGATTTTTCTTTTTGCTTGTTTAAGCTTCATTTAATTCAAACTCCAATCTGCCCCTCTTTGATTGCATTTCCAAATCCTAAATAAAAGTGATAACTCTTTCTGCCAATTGTAACAAACTGCTGGTGCCAGTTATTGCTTTTAGAAAAAAAAAAAAAGTAAAAGCAAAAAAAAAAAAAAATCTTTTAATACTTAGCTGACAGCTTTATCCAGAAGGGGGGAGAAAACCCTGGCCTTTCAAAACCACCCAATATATTTGTAACAACCTCTTTACTGAGTTCATGTATCTTCTTTATTGTTCTTCATAAACAGGCTATTGGATCTCTCTAGCTTGCAATGTGAAAAATGAAAGAATTTCCTCCCATCCTTGCCTCTCTTATCTCATAATTGTTTTGTTCTGAGAGGTAGGAGAGGCCCGTATAAATGTCTCTGCTATTTTATTTGTCCTCTCCAAGCCCATTCATGCTTTTCTCCAGGGCTTTTGACTCCTTCTGTTTCTGTTTCTGCCTCAACCTCGATCTGCTTACTTTTTTCCGCATCCAACCCTGCTAAATAAAGTGTTTGAGATTTCATTTCAGAGGGTGATGCAAAAGAGATAAGAGTCAAAGGCATTTTAAAAGCCACTTCAGCATGCCTGTGTTGGGTAGGTCGAAGGTAGAGGTTTAAGGAGCTGCTTACCTGCCATCGCAGAAAACATCCCGGTCCGGGTCTGCGCTGCCCTGATAATGCACGAGCATTCAGCCACTTCCCTCTTCCCATCTTCCCAGAGGGCCCTGCCTGCTGTGCCTTCTCCTGCTGCAGCTTCGGAGGCCCCTCTGTCTTCTGAGCTCTGTCCTCTCAGTCCTCCCGGTAAAGCTGAGGTCCTCCCACAACAGGAATAGCCCTTGTCAGGGACCATCAGTTCTGAGAGCCTGTAGAGGATGGGGATGGGTTGGAATTTTGTAAATGTGGTTAGTTGTCCTATTAATGAAGGAGATACCCACTCCAGGAAGAGGCCATGGAAAGGAGCCTGGAGGTAGAAAAAACTGTTTCCTAACCTTGATTCCTCAATGATGTGCGAGACAGCAAGCAGCGCAGCCCTGAAGCCCTCGGTAAAAAGGCCTGCGTGTGGGGGTGGCTACAGGCGAGAATACAGTGAACACTCAGTCGGGTTTTGCTGTGAAAATGCCATGTAACAATCCCCAAATCTCAGTGGCTTACGACAAAAGACGTTTGTTTCTTTTCAGTAATGGGTCTGCAGGTTGGATGGACTTGTAGGCCTGCCCTCCATGGGCCTCTTCATTCTGGAACTGTAGCTAACCAGGGTAGAGATATGTCATGGAGGAGGCAGGAGCAGCAGAGGGCAAACGCAAACACCCGCGGCCTCGGCACACGCTCCTTCTGTACCCTGGGGACGCGGCCACACCCAGAATACAAATAAGTATGCACTGTCCTGAGGAGGAAGAGAGTGAGTGTCCAACAGTAACCCAATCACACCACAAATCACACACAGTCACAGGGGCAGGGACACCCGCTTCAGAGAGGCAGTCGGTCCTGAGAACAAGGAATTGTTTGTTCTTCCTACCTGCTCCAGGCCAGTTGGAGCTGCCCAACAAAGACATTTTAAAATCATGTTTAGATGTGTGGACAATTCAAAGAAACTTCAGATGTCATATAGTCAGTCCTACACACTCACCAAAGGAAGCTTCTAGCAACACCTCCAGTGATGGGGAGATCAATTCCTCAAGGCAACACACTCAAAGCACACAAAAGGAGTTCCCTCCTCACCCACTATGGCAATGCCTCGGATAATCTGTGGACAGCTCTGAGCTATCCCTAAGCCTTCCCTCCTCCAGGTGAAAGGCCCTGGGTCTCTTTTCATCAAGGCCCGTGGTTTCAAATCACGATTTCCTCCAGGTATATGACATTTTGTTAATACACTGCTTATATTGTAAACCCAGAACTGTGCCCTGAGCTCCAAAACCACAACAGTCGTGTAATCAGGGTGGGCTCATCCCCCCTCATTCCAAGCAAGCATCAACGGAGACTGACAAGCCATATGTCTTACTCAGGTTGAGCTTAAAGTCACCTAGAATCAAGACATTCTTACGTGTGCTGCTAAACTGTTCATCAATCACCTATTTATGGAGCGTTTATATGCTCTGAACCCTGCTAGGTGCTGCAGATGGTAAACAAAATTGACATACATGGTCCTAGCTCTCTTGGAGGCTAGTTGGAGAGACAGAAAGAAATAAGGGACCCAAAAATAAGAAAAATGAAATACGTGCTATGAAGAAGAGATACTATGAGGAATAACACAAAGACTTCAGGGATCAAATCCAAATTATTGAGAAGGAGGTGTTTCAAGCTTATTCTCCCCACTTCATTTTTTCAGAGGGAAAATTAGTTTCAAACCAATGTGTATAGTATAACCCTACTTTGAAAAACATATTATATGATAATATAATGGGGGAGGGGGGTATTTAAATGTGCACATATAGAGGGGAAAATGTCTGATAGAGCACAGAAGATCTTGGGGGCTGTGAAGAACACTCCGTTTGATACTATAATGGTGGAGGCATGTCATCACACATTTGTGCAGTGCCACAGACGCACACCACTGAGGGTGAACCGTAACGTAAACCATGGGCTCTGAATGTTTATGCTGTGTCAGTGCAGATTCCTCGGCTGTAATAAATGTCCCACTCTGGTGGGGGATGTTGATAATGGGAGAGACTGTGCATGTGTGGGGACAGGAGGCATGTGGGAATTCTCTGTACCTTCCTTCAATATTTCTGTGAACCTGAAACGTCTCTGAAAAAGTAAAATCTTAATTCAAAAAAAAGACTGGCAGATATTTATCAGACAGTTTACAGTCATTCTGTGTTCATTCACTCCCTCAGACACTTACAGGGCCTTTCTATGTTAGACACTTTACCGGAACTGAGAATGAGAATTTAATTTAATATAAGCGATTTAATTGCTTCATTCTCTTTCTTCTGCTTATCTGTCTTTTTTCATTTTTAAAGTGAACATACAATAATAATGAACCAAAGAGAAAGCTTCAAAGCAGGCCTCCTGCACCCACCTGCTCCTGCCTCTTTCTCCCCAGCTCTCAGACCCCAGGCTAGGCACCGTGTTTGAGAACCTTCAGACCTCTGCTACAACGTTCAGACCTGACCTCCTGTCCCTCTCTTGGTCCTGGTACCACCTTCAAGCTCAGAGAAAGCCCCACCCAGCCTCCCTAGGCCCCCAGGAATTCCCAGGGCTAGGATTTGGGCAGCTGAGTGGGGCCCAACATCCCACCAAGGTAATATGGTTCTCAGGTCATGTAGCACTGGAGAGGCAGCAAAGGAGATCAATGGAATTTCTGCTCAATGAGTTGATGATAATAATAAATAAGGCCTTTTCTCCAAAGACTTGAAATCTGTTGTCTCACTTGAATGCACAAAATTATTCATTAAAGAAAACCTCCCCACAGACTTGTGGTAGGTGGGGATTAGTAATCATTAATCCCATTTTACAGATGGGGAGACCAGGACCCGGCAGGAGCTCGAGCACATAACCACTGGCAAAGCAGGTGTCCTGCCTGCCCTGCCAGAGCACTATTTGAAGAGAGCACAATCACAGCATAGAGCTGGCACTGGAGCGCAGGCCCAGAAAGTCACACCTGGACCCTCTAAAACCCATGCTGAACTCCCTCCCTATCCCTCTGACTGCTCCCCTCCTCTGCCTGAGCCCCCTGAGGACCCAACCAGCATCTCTTCCTCCTTCTCTGTCTTCCCAAGACAGGGCAAGCAGGACAGGGACCAGATGCCCCCTCTGTCTCCCTGCCCCTGAATGTGCTAGGACAGGCCCCCCAGAGGCCCCTAGTCTGGGTGATTGTTGATGCATGAGTTGGCTGAACCCTGGCAGTATAACCACTCTGGTCCAGGCTCTTGGATTTGGCAGGAGAATCCTTCCCAAGGAGGCAGAGGCAGCCATGTGGCTCAAAGCAGGGAGAGGACATCCTTCTCCTGCTCTGCCTGTGACTGTCAGAGCTTCAGGCCTCGGGTAACCATGGTAATCACCAGCATTAACCACGACAGCGACAGGAGCCCAAGCAGGCAGCTCTGACCTGCTCCCGCTACAGATGGCGCATTGGCTTCCCGCAGCACATGGTCCCCTAGTCTGTACCTCTGCAACCCTGCACCTCTGCTGCCTGGGCCCAGGGGCTGGAAAAGATGATCCATCTACCAGACCCAGGAGTCAATGCTGGAGGGAGACCATGGACCCCAAGTCTCCTGCACCCTCAGCAGGGCCTGGGGCAGAAGAGATCTAGGATGTGGTCCAAGATCTTAGTGGCCATATTAGTGGTTGCCAAGGATCAGGCTTATTCTTGGACACTCTGACCAGTCCTGGCCCTGCCTCCAAAGGTGGCAGCCATCAGCCAATCACTGCAGGAAGCCAGCCCAGCCTGAAGCCATGGGAGCCTCTCATGCTGGAAATTAGGGGCACCCACGAGTAAGCTTCTGCTGTCCTTTACCTAAAGGCATGCCAGGAAAGCCTCAGTACAGCCATTCTTGCCACATGTGGGTGCTGCCGCTCTGATGCACCCCACCACGCCCATCAGCTTCCCTGGCCCATGTTGGAAGTATCAGGAACTAGCTTTCCCTGTCTGCAGGTCTCTGGCACCCACTAACGTCCTGCCAGCCTGTCTCACCTCATTCCTGAGTCCTGCTTCCCATCCTCTCCCTCCCATCAAGCACCAAACTACCTCTCCAGGTGGTACAGAGCTGAGCCACTGCCCGGAACCCAAAGGCCTTTGCAGCTCTGAGGGCCAGGCCAGACTCCCCACAGGAGACCAAAACTGAGGCCTGATGTTTATCTTAGGTCTTCAAGTGCTGGGAGCAAAGGGCAGCTCTCTGAGCTACCAGAATCCCTGCGGAGGCCACCCCAGGATTTGCAACAGACCTGAGACTGCAACCCCAATTCAAGGGCTCTGCAAATTCCAGCCAAACAGTGCCAAGGATTCTTGTGTCCAACTGTTTCTGAGAAATCTTTAAAAGGAAAAGGGCAAAGGAGTGAGTTTCCCAGGAACTCCCCAGCCGAGGCTGCCGCCCAGCCCGATCCCCAGCCCTGGGAGCCCCGTGCTGGTGCTGGACCGACATGGCACTCCCTCTAGTGGCAAGCCTTCCGCACAGAGCCAGCGTCTCCGGCAGGGCCTTGCCAGCAGGGCACTCTTCCCCCGGGACCAGGCAGCCTGCCCTCCTCTCCCATGTGGAAGGGCAGACCTGCCTGGCTTTGGGGAGCAGGGGGACCCCACCTGTGCCAGAAATAAGTGCCACAGTGAGGGTGCCCATCCAGCCTCAAAGCCACTCCCAGCCAGGAGTTCGCAGCCAGATCCCCTAGCCCAGGTGAAGCCACCGTGTACCTTACACCTTGGTCAGGCCAGTAACAGGTCAAGAAAGCTGTGTGGCCTGAGCTCTCTGCAAAACGCAGGCCTCTGAGCAGCCTTGCCAAGCCAACCAGTCTCATCTTTCCAGCACCTGCTGCGCAGCAAGCTTCACAGGGCCCCCCAAGAGCTCCCTGCAGGTCTCCCTAGCCTCCAGCCCCCACCCTGCTGGGCTACCAAAGTTGGCTCACGTGCCCCACCCACCCCTTGGGGACACACTCTCTTACTCATCTCTGTATGCCCAGCACTCCACACAGTAAGTTTTTGTTGAATTCATCTAAGAATATAGAAATAAAACAGTATTTGCTGTGACAAAAGATGTTTTTCCCCACAAAGACCATCTCCTTTATCCCACAAAACTCTTCCTGTGCCCAGCGAGTTGGGTTCGGTCCCCACTGGGCCCATCCTTTACGTGCCTCTTTTCCATGCTGCTCTGCCCCCAGTGAGAGCTAGCTCCTCAAGGGTAAGGGCCATGTCTAACCCACCTCAGGGTCAGGGTCTCCAAAAGAATGTTGAGAAAAGATTTAAGAGAGGGAGGGAGGGTGGGAGGAAGGGAGAGAGGATCTATTATCCAGTCAAACCTGGCATTTGATGCAAACCTGCTCTGATTGGCCTGTTCGCTCATGCTATATCGGAGAGCCATGGGTGCTCTTACTATAATTTAATTCATCAATTTTAACAGCTTTATTGAGATAATTCACATACCATACAATTCACCCATTTAAAGAGCAATTCAATGATTTGTACTGTATTCAAAGAGTTGTGCATCCATCACCACCATCCGTTTCAGAACATTTTTATTTCCCACAAATTTTCATTACTCCACACCAATGAGCAGTCACTCTCCATTCTCTCCAAAACTTCCAGCCTTAGGCAACTGCTAATCTACTTGCCATCTCCATGGATTTGGCTATTCTGGACATTTCATATACATGGAATCATACAATCTGTGGTCTTTAGTGACTGACTTCTTCCACTGAGTATCAAGTTTTCAAAACTCATCCATACTGCAGCACATGTCAGTATTCTGTTCCTTTTTATTGCCAAATAATATTCCATGGTATGGAGCAACAACACTTTATTTATCCATTGATCAGTTGATGGACACTTAAGTTGTTTCCACTTTGGGCTATTATGAATAATTTTATTTTTATAGTAAGAAGAAACAAAACTGCTTGTTGCTTTCCCAGATTCAAAGGAGGAGCTAAGGTAGTTTAGCATAAAAATGGCAATGATAATAGTAAAATCTAAGGCTATTCACTGTTTCAGTGAATTTGCTGTTTAATTTTGAGCTTCTTCTGTGCATCAGGCAGGGTGCTAGGGACTTTCACAAAACACTATCTGCTTTTAACCAAAAATTTTGAACCAAGTTTTGCATGACAACTGAGTCCCAACTTTAAGCTTTTTACCGGCCAAAGCAAAGAGGGAAGTACTAGGAAATATACGCTACAAAGTTGTCATGCTGCCATCATGCTACGTTGACTCTAATTCACTCTTGTCCAAGAATTAGAAGAGCAGAGTTTGCTTTGGTTTTCAATCAAGCACAGAGACTCGCCACCCCACAGAGCTGTTTCTCCCCCATACTCAGTTAGCCACTGACATCGCTGACGCTATTCTCTGATCTACACAGCACCTTCAAACTCATGATCTCTTAACCCAGCATGGTATTGCCTGAGCAGCATCAGGAGCCCCATTCTGCAGATCTTTGGTGTTTCTTTAACAAACATTTGTCCCACGTTGAGCACTCTGTGTCCAGGACTGTGCTAGGACTGGGGATTCGAGGTGAACTAGATCAGTATGGTGTTGCCCTCCCAGACCTCACACCTGGGGAGGGAACCAGACCAGACACCAAACAAGTGGAAGACCAAGTAATTCCAAAAGGTGAAGTCCTGGGAATAAAACAAAGAGCTGTGATGGAGAACATCAAGGTGGGTGGAGAGCATACTCACCTGGAGTGGTCAGGAGAGTCTTCACCAAAGAGGTCGCTTTTCAGCTGCTACCCTAAGAAGCAGCCAGCCATCTGGCCAGAGGAGGACGGTGTTCACTGCAGTGGGAACCACAGGAGCAGAAGCTTTGGGGTGGAAAAGAGCCTGGTGTGGTCCAGGAACAGGAGAAAGCCAGGACAGCTGGAATGAGAGGAGAAGGGAGAGGCGGCAGGGCGGCAGGGTAAGCAGGGACAGATCGGGAAAGGCCTTACTGGTCAAGACGAGGAGCTTGGATTTTATTCTTAGGGCAGTAGACTCAGTGAGGAGTTTTAGAGAGGAGAGGGATGCATCCTATTTAATTTCTGAAGAGACTGCTCTGTGGACAAATGATCGGGGAGCAGAAGCAGCAGGAAATCCTGTTGGGAGGCTCTTGTGACCATCCGGGAAGGGATGCCTGTCACAGACAAGGTGACATGAGTCACACCAGAGCAAAGGGAGGAGATCATATGCATTCTGGAAGCAGAATCCACCAAATCAGCTAATGAAGGCATCAAGATGAGGGAAGACTCATAGGGGGCTCCTAGATATTGGTTTGTGGAACTAGGTAAACAACAGGGTACCTCGTGAGGTGGGAAAGCGGAGAAAGAATGGGATGGGGAAACACCAAGAGCCTGTTGGAGGCACAGTCGGCCGGAGGTACTTGTGTCACACCCACCTGGAGAGGCTGCGCAGGCGCCTGGACATGGGAGAGGAGGCCTTCCTAGAGGTGCAGGTCGGGGACTGTCAGAAGAGGGGAGGCCCTTAGAGGCCTGGGGAGGGATCACATCGCCTGGGGAGGTCTTGGATGCTTTCAAAGTCTTTCTCTGTACCTGTGCCTCCCAGGTGCCAAAACAGTAAGCCAATTTGGTCAGTTTAGAGGGGAAAAAGTTCACAGATGATTCTGGCCATTTGGTGCCATGGAAATAAAACTGATTTTTGAGCAACTTTTTCTCCAGTCGGTCATGGGTTTGTCTGCATGTGTGCCTGATACACAAACCGTTCATATGCCTCTGACCAGACGAGAGCAAAGGAGATGGTGCAGCAAGTGGGCCAGCCCCAGCACAGGAAAGAAATGCTCCCACCAGGCAGTCAGATCGTCTGTCAATGGATTACTGCTAGAGCAGAAGCATTACAACACAACCATAACCGACCCGCAACACCACAGGAGCTGAAGGAACTGAAGGGCTGTGGGTCCTTGCTCATTTGCAAAGGGGAAGGTGGAAGCCCAGCCAGTTTTGCCCATCCACATATGCCCCCCACATATGCCATCATCACATTACCATCACCACCCTGCTGATAGAGAAGATTGTTTTGCCAATAAAAAATCTATAGAAATAATCCCATATTGAACTTTTCTGAAAAATCAGCATTTACTAACAAATTTGCCCTGGGTCCATTGAGGAAAGAGGGTATACCTCTCAGACACACTCACATTGTTTTCATGATTTTACCAGAAAATCTAGGTGAAAATAAAACACTCCCAGAATCCCATTCCAAAGGCAAAGGCAACTCCAACTTTTGCTGTTTTTTACAAAGAGGTGACTGGGCCTCTTCCCTCGGCCACAGGGCCCCAGGCTTGGGGGAGTGCGGGCAGCAGACACAGGCTAAGGGAGGAGGAATTAGCAAGCTTTCTTCAGAATGTGGCTCTGTCCAGTCATTTCTGACTGGTGGGTGTGATTCAGATGTAAACGTAGTATCAGTTGGGTTTTAGTTTATGAAGGAAAAAAACTATGATCACCCCGTCATAGTTATTGATCGTGGTGATGCGCCCAGACCTGAGGTAGACAACACAAGAGCAGAGAAGAACAGCACCCAGACCTAGTCTCAGGAAAACAAGGAGCAAAGGTCACTGAGACAAGGGCATGTGCAAAGACCACAGCAAATTCAGCCTGGGGGTGCGAAAGGCCAATTAATTCAAAAGCCGACCTGGCAGGCGCTCACAGGGAGACAGCGCTGTGCAGGGTGAGGGTACACCACCGAGGGGAGACGACCGTGATCCAGAAGGATCTGGAGGACTCAGGGGACAACAGAGCGGGTCCTGTCAGCAGGGAAGGGGCCTGAGCTAAACTCCAAAGCCGGAAGGTAGGGGTGGGTTTGGGAGGCAGTGAAGAGAGAGCGCGGGTGACCTGCAGGAGAGATGCACAATGAGGCAAGTGCCAGGAGGAGGGACAGGGAGGCTTCTGTCCCCAGGCAGGATCTAACCTGACCTGAAGCCATACATGTACATCTTTCCGCCCTATGATCCCACTAGAAGCCCCTCAAAAGGCCTGACTGAACTCCGTCCTGACTCCACGGTTCGCTCTGCAAACACCTGGACAAGAGGCTTAAAATGTAATACAATTTGTTATGACTCATACCTTGCCCTCCCTTGCCAAGCTCCCAGCCACGTAGGTATCTGGGGGGAAGAGAGAGCAAGATAACAAACGGTGCAGCTCTATACCCCCTCTCCACACTCCAGTTCCCTGGATAACTGATTCTCATAAAGCCATGCATCCACTCTTCACCGTCATGTTAAAAGATCAGAAGGGATGCACAAATTGCAGGGTATAGACTGCCTCCAGCTCCATTTTGTGGAAGGTTGGCCCCCAAATTAACAAAAATGTGTTATTTTATTGAAAAGCATATCTGGAGGGTAGACACTTTCCAGATTTCTTGTTCAAGCACATGTAACAAGAGACTCAGAAACTAAGATAGTAAATGTGAAAACTTACCCAAAATTCTATTCGGAGTACTCACCAGCCCAGTTTTTGGCAAATACTTGTGTTAAGTGGGCTGGGCCTGAACCTGATGTTGAGAAAGTGCCCCGGAGCCTGTGGGTCCCCCACACGTCACTCACACGGCTCGGTTGCAGGGCGTGCTGCAGCCACCTGGAGAGGAAGGAGGCCTGCTGGGCAGGGCCAGGGCTGTAGGGACCTAACCCAAAGAAGATGCCTGAATCGCTACATGCCAGGGGCTCAGCCAGCCGGGCCATGTGTTTTGGAAATGACTCCCAATGTGACTTCATTGCTCCAGGTTCATTCCTTTCCCTGCTTTCCCTGCATACCAGGCTAGATGGAAAAGCTTGTTTATTGCCCGGCAAAGGTGGAGGAAGTCTTCCAAGAAGGTCATGAAAGCAGAGAAGCAGGGTGGGACATAAGCATGCTCCCACCTACCTAAAAAATGAAGTAGAACATCTTTCATTTGCCAGTGGAGGAGACAGAGAGAAAGTATGGTGAAGAGGTCAGACATGAATTTCTGGCTGTCTCTAGGGGTTGAGACCTCTGGGGGTAGAAGAGAAACTGGGGGTCAGCCAGTTTGCAGGTTTGCAGGGAAATCCCAGCACACAGCATCTTACTCCTGACTCCCAGGGCATATATCAGGAAAATCAGTATTCCCAGAAAAACCATCTCAGGCAAGGTGCCCACCACGTACAGGGCGGTGAGTTAGGAGTGGCTAAGGAGTTGTCTAGATGGCGTGTGGTGGTGTTCCCTCCTCAGCTCCTGCTGTCCTCGGAGTGTTGCATAAGGAACCAAGAAGCTCCCTCCCACTGGGTCAGTCACCAAGCTCCACCTGCAGCAGGAACACAGACTGCAAGTTTCCCCAGCAGTGGGCACTTTAGAGGTGGAGCTGGTGAGGCCAGAGGCTGTCTGGGGACAAGGGGGCAAGCACATGAGCCAGACGACCATGAGTGGGCAAGCCCATCGAAGCCAGAAGTGAACATGTCCTGCACCCAGGCATCCTCCTAGGAAGGCAGGCAGGGGGTGGAAGGGGGAAGTTCTCCCTTGAGGATGAGTCACAGACCAGAAGGAGAGTCACATTTTAGCTGGTCTTTTACTGGAGCATGGCGAGGGGCATTCTTGAAACTCGAAGAAACAGTGCTGCCTTTAATTGTCCAGTTAAAACTGTTTTTGGTGGTGAGGATGATGCAGTGGGGGGGTATTTGTGTTTTTGCTTTCATTGCTGTCTTTCCTGACCCCAGCAAGAAAGCAAGATGGGACTAGATGTCTAAAAAGCCTATCATGAATGTGCACAGGTGGCAATGGGAATCTCAGGATTGTGTGCCACTTGGTGAGGTCCAGTCAGTGGCAGCAACTATATCCCATTGGGGTGTCCGGCTGTGTTGAAGGAGGCCTGGAAGGGCCCAGCCCTTCACAGACTGGCCTGCAAGGACCGAGAAGGCGTCCAGTGCTAGTCAAGCATTTAGCTCAAGGAGAAATTAAGTTCCAGGCAGCAAAACTACCACCGGCTCCAGCTGATGGTCTGGGGAACCTTGCTAAAGCTTCTATGGGAAAGGAGCAACTCAGGGGATTGTTTGAGACTGGACAGTCACAGCAAGAATTGCTTAATAGCACCCACCCACCTTCTCTGGACTCCAAGGGAAACAAAGGCTGCTAATTCCCCAAAGATGCCAGCCCTCCATGCTCTCCGCTTCCCCAATCTCCCATAGACATGATGAGAAGGGATAATGGATTCAAAAGCACATCATGGACTGCAAAGTGCTACACAAAAGCTGGCATAATTATTAATATTAGCAGTGGGACTTTTTTTCTAAAGAGATACTATCATTGTGTGTTGATAAATCACAAAAAGGCTTCCCACTTGAGCTGCCTTTGTTTGACCTGAAAGCTTTTCAGTCCTACAAAATGAGTCTTTTTAATGCAGGGTGCCCATCACAGTGGAGGAACAGCCCAGGCCCATCTCAGAGGGGGGTAAACAGAACTGGGAGAGATGACACCCTTGTGCTGATACGGGAAGATGGTGAGCAGCAGGACCACAGCAAGCACTTAAGGAGACTGCAGCTCGCCACTTGCATGTGACCCTCACCCCCAGAGGCTTTTCAGCTTCCCAGAGGGCAGGACTTGTTGCTTCTGCATCTCTCCAAGCCACTGTTTGTCCACCCCACAACTCCACACTAGTTGGGGGAAGAAGCACGCCACTGGTCAGTGAGGTATCACTCAACTGAAGAAATGCTCGTCACAATCCAGACACCAGTGCGTGAGCCAAAGCCCAGATCTCGTAGGGCTGATGCTAGCCTAAGGAGCAGGAGGTCTGAGTTCCAGTTCTTAACAGCCGCAAGTCTCAGGTGATTTTTAGAAGAGTCCCTTCCCTTTTGTGGACTTTAGCTTCTTCATCTGTAAATTCAGGAAATTGGATTTTTAAAATGTTGAGTGTGTGAACCCACCTTCTGTGATTCCATCTATCTCCTGGGCAATGCAAACAAAATGAAACCAGATGAAATAATCTTCAACAATTTAGCAAAAAGAGCAGCCCTGTTCTTAATGAGATTCCAATGAGGTTAAGACTGGCTTTTATTAAATTTTGTAATTATTTAATGCTATTAGAATATTGTTTGTAGAATGATTAAAAATTGTGAATAAAATATAAGCAAATGATCCACTTAAATCTGAATCTGAAAAGGTGACAGAGTCGTCAGGACCAAGGACCTCTCAGTGCACAGCCAAGCAGGGGAGCCAAGGGCACAGCAGGAAAATGGGTCCAAAGCTGCAGGGACGGTGCCACGACACTTGCCATCGAGATGCTGGGCCCTTTGAACTCTGCCAACAACAATCTGAATTTTCAAAAATTTGCAACACAATGAATTCTGAAATCATACCAAGCATAGCTGAGAGATGAGTACAGCAGGAAACTCCTGCTGCCCTTCAGAGTCACCTAAGCCAGGGGCTTAGTCACCTGGCAGACACTGAAAACCACAGCAAGCCCGTCCATTAGGAGTTGGGGCCATGGAACGTGCAGCTTCTGCCAAGATCTCAGTCAACCCACGGCAATGAGAAAGAGAGAAATATGCTGGTTTCCCACTTGTTTCTGCCCTCAGCCTTCCTCCAGTGTTTCTCATTGGCCAAACCCAGCCAGGCACCTGCTAACAGGGGTACCTGGAGGAGCAGCCAGGACAGCCCATGTCCCACACACACAGCTGGGCAGAGAACTGGAAGGAACAGGGTCAGGTGCAGCACAGGGACTGATTCTAAACCCACAATTTTAAAACTATCACTGGGCAGAGGAGGAGGGGTCAGTCTTTTTCAGGCATTTATTATACAATGGTATATTCAGGAAGAACAAGAGGGAGACATTTTAAACAAACTTGAGAAGCAAGCACCTCCAGGATGGAAATTCCTGGCTGAGATGGTTGAATGAAACAGGTGTGGAGGCTGGATGCAGCATAAGAATGTTTTCTCTCATTCTGTCATTCACTCTGGGGTGCAGCTCCCTGGGGGGCCCACTGCCAGGGTGCCTGCCTGTCAGGAACACAGCCCAAGCCTGGTCTGTTCAGCCCCCAGGCCCCAGAGAGAACTAGCCCCACCGGACTGGATACCTCAGGAAAGTGGGTCCTATAGTCTGCATGAGGATCCATTGCTCAGCGCAGTCTAAGTGTCTGCTCCACAGACGACTCCCCAAGTCACGACCTAGACGGCAGATTGACCATCAGAGCTAGAAGGATCTGTGAGCTTGCCTGGTCCTAGCCAACTCCCCACTCCTACCTCATACTCCAGTGGAGAGACTCAGGGCCAGGGGTGCAAAGCTGAGGCCACAAGATGCCAAAAGGCCCTGCCTTGGCATCAGTTTAGGATGCCTCCAAAACATACAGGAGATACAGCTAAATGTCTGATGGCCCCGGGACAGGTTCTAGAAACTACTTATTTTAAAAATAAGTCTCTGGAGACTTTGGCATCTGTCTTTGAAAGAGTAGCTTGTGTCAGGTTAACCGTCTTGTTGAAAGCAACTAAAAGGCTAAACATATTGCAGAAAATAGCTGTTAGGAGTGATTGGAGAGTGAAGGCAGCCAGGACATTAGGGGCCAAAATTCTGGAGAAAAGGGAAATGCAGTAAGTAAACCCTAAATTTCCCTCATGTTTTCCCTTCAGGACACTTGCCAGTTCTCAAGGGGTATCACTGAAACAGAAAAGCAACATTGGTCGAGCACTGCAAGAGCCTTGCTGGTCTGAGAAAACAAAAATTGGAGTTCAAAGCTATAAGGGTAGACAGGACATAGGGAACCCTTGTCCTGGAGAAAGGACCCATACAGAAATATGCCAGGCATTCTGCATTTGATTTACCCTCAAGGAATTTTCTCATTCCTAAGTCTTTCCACATGATAGGCAAGAGGCCAACAAACTAAACAGTGAATAGCTTCTAAAAGGCTGGGAAACCAGTCAGAGTTTGAGCAATCTCAAAGCATTAGGAAAAAAGTATTTAAGTTCAGGGCCCACTAAAGAGGAGAGTTTTGGTTGAGATTTTCATTGAGATAGCTGAAGGATTATGCACTAAGAGAAAAGACAGGCCAGAGAGAGACCAGCCCTCACAAAGCCTAAAACCCTGCCTCAAAATATCTCAATTCCTGACAGGATCAAGGTGATCTGCCCACCCTTCAACTGCCTTCTAGGGAAAAAAAAATCCTCTCTAAAGGAAGGCAACATCATCCAGAGCTTCAAACAATTTTTCATTCACAATATCCAGTATTGAACAAAAAATTATCTGGCATGCCAGAGAAATTGAAAAAAAAAAGCCTAGAAAGAGACACATAGGTGACCCAGATTCTGTAGTTATCAAAGACTAGCTAAAACTAGGATTAATATGTTAAAATAGATGAAAAGATAGAAAACTGGAATATTTTAAAAGAAACAAATTCTAGAACTGAGAAATATGATAACTAAAATTAAGGATTCAATCAATAGGTTATAGGTAGGTTTAACAGCAGATTAGACACAGTAGAAAAGAGGATTCATAAATTAGAAAATAGGTCAGTAGAAAACTAACCAAATTGAAGCAGAAGAAAACAGAGTAAACACACATATAGATACATACACAAAAAGACAGAAAGAGAGAAAAGAGCAAAAAAGACACCAGGAAAAGAACAACATGTATGGAATTTGAATCCCAGAAGAGGGGAAGAGACAAAATAGGACAGAATCGATATTTGAAAAGATAAAGACCAAGAATGGCATCAATATACAGATTCAAGGAGCTCTACAAAACCCAAATACATAAAACAGAATGACACAGGGACATATTACAGTAAAACTTCAAAAACACAAAAACAAGAAGAAAATTCTTCAAATAGCCACAGGAAAAAAAAAGACATTAGAAGCAAGAGTAAGATGTACTGAACACAACCACAGAAGTTGGAAGACAAAAGAGTGACAAAGCCAAAATTCTGAGGGTAAAAAAATAATTACTACCCTAGAATTCTATATCCCACAGAAATATTCTTAAAAATGAAGACAAAAATTTCAAGCAAATAAAAATTATGAAGATGTACTGTCAACAGACACACACAAAAAGAAACACAAACAAAAGTTATTTAGACAGAATGTTCCCAGGTGGAAGAATAGTAATACAGAAAGCAACAGAGACGACCAGAAATGGTAAATGTGAGGGTAAATCAAAATGAATATTGACTATTTAAAACAGTAAAAATAATAATGCCTTGTGGGATTTCAAATACATACAGAAGTAAAATACATGACCAAAATAACATAAAAGGAAGAATAGAGTTGGGTAAATAGAGTTGGGTAAGGTCCATGTATTTGTCCAGGAAATAGTAAAATTATTCACTGAAGTGTAGATTCTGTGGAGGCATACGATAAATATATAGCAGAGTTGGATACTATCACCCAAATCTAAACCTGGCCTACAGCCTATTTTGTACAGCTTTGGAGCTAAGAATGATTTTGCATTTTTAAAGAACAGTTGAAGAAGAAAAAGGAAAAACAGGAGGAAGTTGGTTAGGAAGAGGGAATCCGAGACCATAGGTGGCCCTCCACACCTAAAATATTTATATCTGTGCCTTTACAGAAAGTTATGTCAACCCCTCACCTAAAGTAGCACTAAACAAATAATAAAAAAATTTATAACTAACAAGCTAATAGAGGGAGGAAGTCGTATCATGAAAAGCACTTTATTAAAAGAAGGCAGCAGAAGAAATGAGAACAAACCAGTAGAGCAAATATAAAACAAATAAGATGATAGAGTTAACACCAAAAAATCAAGAATTTGTTAAATGTAAGTAGACTCAGTAATCCAATTAAAGTTAAAAGATTGCCAGACTGGAAAAGCAACACAAAACAATATGGCCCAACTATATGTTGCTTACAACAAACAGACCATAAAGGTTGAAAGTAAAAGGGTCTAAAACAATGTGATACGTAAACATTAGCCAAAAGAAAGCTGGGTTAGCTATACGGATAGCAAAGCAAAACTTTAAGGCAAGAAGATAATAGTCCCCAGAGATAACGCAGAGCATGTAACAATGGCAAAATGCAGTCCCGCCGGAAGATTTAATAATCTGTAATTGCTACGCACCTAAAAACAAAATCTAGAACGTGCAAATCAAAAACTGACAGAACTAAAAGGAAAAACAAATAAATCCAGTATCATCATTGAAGATACCGAATACATCTTGCAGCAACTGATAGAATAATTAGCTGACAAATCAGTAAAGATAAAGGGCATTTGAACGTGATAAACAAACTTGACCCAGTTGACATATGTAGAACACTGAATCCAACAGCAGCAGGCTCTCATTATTTTCAAGGGTGCATGGGACATTTAACACAATAAACCATATTCTGAATCATAAGGCAGATTTCAGTAAGTTGCAAAGAGATTAAATGAAACAGAGTATGTCCTCTTATTAGAGTGGAAAATTCCCAGAAATCAATACAGACTATTAAAATTCTCAAATTTCTAGACATTACAAAATAACACTTCTAAATAACTCAAGATTCAATAAGCAAATAAAAAATTAGAAATTTCCATAGAAATTAGAAAATATTCTGCACTGAATAATAATAAACAAATATGTTAAAAACTTGTGGCATAGAGCTAAACCAGGCATAAGGAAAAATGTGTACCCTTAAATGCATATTTTAGAAAAAAAGAATGACAGAAAGCCAATGATCTATTGTTTCTCTTGAGGAGTTAGAAAAGAACACCAAATTTAAGGCAAATAAATTAGAAGGAAAAATTAATAAAGAAATAAACCCAAAAATGAGACAGAAAAAACAGAATACAGAAAAATCAAGCCAAAAAGCTGGTTCTTTGAAGACTAATAAGCTTTACAAACCCCTAGAAAAACTGATGAAGATAAAAGCAGAAACTACTAATATCAAGTAATAGAAAAAGGTGTCATGATTCTAAATTCATAAAAAATCAAAGGGGCAATGAGAAAATGTTATAAGTAACTTTACGCCAATAAATTTGGCAACTTAGATGAAATAGACAAATTGTTTTTTTAAATCACAACCTGAAAATATGGAACCAAGAAGAATTAGATAGTCTTAATTATCATATCTACTAAAGCCTGGACATTGCCTTCCAGTGATCCAGCAATTTCACTCCAGTAGAAACGCCTACCAGACTGCACGGAAAGATGTGTAAGGAATGTTCAGAGGGACACTATTCTTAATAGATAAGAACTAGAAGCTACCTAAATATCCATCAATAGTAGAAAGGCTAATTATATCATGGTATAGTCATACAATAGAATACTATATACAACAGTGTAAAAACTGAACTAGAAGGCAACAGAATGGATGAATTTCACAGGCACTAATGCTGAATGAAAAAAGTCAGATAACAAAAAATACATACTGTGTAATTCCATTTGTATGGCAACACTAATCCACTTTGATAGAAGACAGATGTTGAATACTTTGTGTAAGGAATGACTGGGAGGGGCATGTGGGAGTCTCTGGGAGCATGGACAATGTTCTCTATCATAATCAGAGCTTGTTCACTATATACAAATTTATCAGGACATGTCCCTGAGATTGTGCACTTCTCAGAATGTATGATAACTTAATTTTTTTAACTTACAGATAAATACTGAATAAGTCTCTGAGGCAAGTTTGTTTCTGGGCATCTGTCTCTTATAAACTGTAGACTGCAGTACAATATTTAACCCCTTTAAACTCTTATAAATAGAACTCCAGAGCATTTCAAGAGCTTCCAACCTAGGATCATGCTTTTCATACACCTTTAGTGGAAAAATGAGTCCCCTTTGCCCAGGATGGATGCATGAGGACAGGTCAGAGTAGAAGGAAGGGGATTGGATCCCATCCAATGAGGCCCCATCAGAGGGATCATACTATGCAGGCAAATGTGCCCTAACAGAGAATAAGCTTTCTGACTATTGGAGTTTCCAAAATGAGTATTCATGGTAGAAACCATTCAAACATTATTCAGTGTTCTCTTCACCCCTAAAGGGCTGGATGACTGGATGGTTTCTTTCATGCAAGAGGGGTGGCCAGGTTTGCAAAGGGATGGGATTCACCAACCAAGTCCTTCAACAAAACAGTGAATTCTGGAGAGGAAAGAAAATCTGACTGGAAACAAATTCAAAAGATAAAAAGACAAAGCTGTTTTTGCCATGGTAACTAAGGCTTGCCCATACCTAGATTTATTTCATTGACTGAAGTGGTTTTGTGGGTATAAGTGATTTTTGAAGAGCAAATTAAAAAGACTTTTTATAAGCCCCAGTAGAAAACAACATAGTATGAGCTAATGGAACTTGCCATCTCTAAAATACTTACTTTTGTAATAATCTGTTTATTAATGAAGTGACCTGAAAAATGGATAATGGTTTCTAAAGACTTCAGGCACTGGGATTTTTCCACTTCATTTTGCTTTTTTTTGCAAAAGTATACTATGAAGTAACTCAAAATTTGCTGACAGATTTTAAGTACAATAATTTCAGAAATGCATGTTCGAGTAGGTTGAATAAACCCATATTTCTTATATTGTGCCCTTAAATTATTCCCTCTGGTGATGGAAATGTTCTCAAATTGGTTGTGGTGATGGTTGCACATGTCTGTAAATTTACTAAAATGGACCTATTTGCACACTTAAAATGGGTAAGTGTTATGATCTGTAAATTACAACTCAATAAAGCTGTTTTTTAAAAAAGGAAAAACATAAATTCAATTGAATATTTTAAAAATTATTTCCTCTCTTTCTCCCACCTTGTCATACAATGCTGAGTGTTGAGAAGGAGCAGTCAAAGGAGAGATGGCGATACACAAAAGACAGATGCAAGCTCTAGGAAGATCCAAGAATCCTAGTGGACAACACGCTGAACAATGAACACAAGTCAGCAGCAGAATGTTATTTTTAAGAAATCAAGCTCTCTGTTGGGAAATGTTCTAAAAGCAACACCTCTCAGGCACTGACCCCAGATAAGCAAAGCCTGGGTACTCCCACACGCAGTGCTCCTCACTTGCTCCCCCTGCTGCCTCGTTTCATCTTCATTAATTAACCCCTGGGCTAGTCCTTATGTTGTCTAGTAAAGGTCAGAATCCACAGACACGTGGACTTGGACCTCTTTGAATCAGGAGTTGTGTTGTATTCCCCCCAGAACCCAGGGTCAGTGAAACCCCTAGCCAGTGCCTGGTACCAAATAAATGCTTAGGAAGAGCAGTTTCTGTCCTTTCTAGCTCAGTGCCTGGCATTAAAGACAAGGTGTCCAAAATGTTAATTTCCTTTCTTTCTAGACTCTCAGGGACTCAATCAATATCACTCTTATAATATAGTCTTGATGAAAGCTGCATGTGAATTATCTAGAAACCACCTACCAGGAGGGTCAGCTGGGTCCCAGCAGTTGAATAGGAGCTGAAAGCAGTGTGCTCGAGGCCCTTCCCCTCCTCTCCAGGCATCCAGCCACTGCTCAACATCATCTTCAGTTCACAGCCTAGCCTTTCCCGGCTCTGCAGACTCTGGCTGGCAAATGCTTCCTGCTATCACCGGTGACCCTGGCCTACCACACACCACACCTGAGGTCTATCTCCAGCCAGCTCGTGCTCAGCCCACACCCAGCTCAGCTTTAACCCACGGCCCAGCACAGCACAGCTGAGTGCAGTGAGAAAGGGGCAGCAGGTGGAGGGCAGACAATGCTGACGTACTGTGGTTCCAAGGTCAAGGTGGAGCACTCTGGAAGGGTGACCAGAGAAAGACATGACACGCTCACTGTCATGCTCATTGTCCCAAAGCAGCGCCTAGTGGCAGAGCCAAGGTCGAACACAGGCCCACGAATTTGGGCCCAGTCTCTGCCGCGGCTTGGTCATGTGACCTTGAGGACAGCTCTGAAGATCAGGGCCTCCATTCATAAAATGGCATTGGCTTGTCTCTTCCACAGCTTTGCAGTGGAGTAGACAAGGCTGTGGATGTTCAGATGCTGGAAGAAAGATTCCACACAGGGGGCCTGAACAGGAGACACCTCCACTGCCCACCTCAGCAAGGCCTGAGCTCCTATGTCAGGGAGCAGAATTCAACCAGAGGCTGCCCAGGGCCTGAACGCCTACATGGAAATGTTGCTTTTACTGCCCCTCTCAATCATTAGGTTCCTAGCTTGCGTTTCTGGAGTCTTTTTACACTCTCTCTGACACCTCTGTTACTTTGGGATACAAGCAAACTTCTGCAGCTGTATAACCTTCAGTCTACGAAGACCGACAGATCTGAATTCAGAGAACAACACTGTTGCGTTCTCCTGTAGCTGAGAAAGCCCAGGGTGACAAAATCCAAGAGGGGAGAAGCTGTGAGCTGAGGATGCTGAGGAGATAGCCGAGTAAGCTAGTTAAATTTCAGAGTAGTCGGAAATGTCTGACTTCCATGACATTTTAGAAAAACAAGCTGCAATAACGTCACCACTAAATAACACCATTAAAGAAAAACAATTATTACTGCTTCAAATTATGGGCTCTAAGAATAACAATGACATGTGCATATAGCATCAGAGTGTGTAAGGTCCCAGCTTTTAGAGTCAGGACCCAGCATGAGTGCCAACCCTACTGCTTCATGGTAGTGCAGTGTTACTTAACCTTTCCATGGCTCTGATGCTCCCTTTGTTAAGTGGAATGTTGCCCCACTCTTCAAGGTAGTGAGGGCTAAATTAAATGAGACAATATGTATAGAGCTGTGGTAGACAGAATAATAATGCCCCCAGGGATGTCATCTTCCCTTTCCCCAAAATCTGTGAATATGGTACCTCACAAGGCAAAAAGGACTTTACAGATGTGATTGAGCTAAGGACCTTGAGATGGGAAGATGAATCTAGATTGTCTGGGTGAACCTCATATAATTACAAGGGTCCTTCGGAGAGGATGGTAAGAGGAACAGGGTCAAAAGCAGAGATAAAGCTAGACAGGCGCAGAGAGGGACAGAGATTTGAAGATGCTACCCTGCTGCTTGAAGATGGAGGAAGGAAGCAAAAGCCAGGAATGCAGGCAGCTTCTTGATGCTGGAAATGGCAAGGGGAACAGTCCTCCCCTAGAGCCTCCAGAAAGAGTTCAGCCCTGCAGATGCCTTGATTTTGGACTTCCATCCTCCAGAACTGTAAGACAATAACTTCATATCATTTTAAGCCACTAATTTTGCACTAATTTGCTAAAGCGGGAAAAATGAAACTAATACAAGGCTTTTGGAACCCACTTTAGCTCTGTGCCAGGCAAATTTCAAGTTCTTGCAAAATGATAATCAGTAATGATAGCTATGAATATTTGGAGGGACTTTAATGACTTTTTTGTGTGTGGCCAAATACTCATGAGATGCCTTCATCCCATGGAGGGATTTTCTCTCTACACTTGGTCACGTCCATCAACAGATGCTCCTATCTCCCAAGCAGCCTGTCCTTGAACAGCTGTGTGATGGCTATAGAGAGTTCATTCTTGTGTGGACTTAAAATCTGCCCACCAGGCCCTCTGAAATCTTCCTGGTCCCCTCTGTTCCTGATACTCCTTCAGATAACCACAGACAGGTCTCAGCTAACCCCAGAGGTGTCACAGCTAACTTCTGAGTCCATACGGGGCTTTGGGCAACTGAGCACCACCACCAACTGGCACTATGTTCCTGTATTTTTCTCTCAGACTACAGCTACTGCCTCTTAGCCCTGGACTCATGCAGGGGACTATTTGGATCCATGTGCTGGATCCTTCCATTTGTCTGTTTCATCTTTTATCATCACATTTAGCTTGCTACCTGAGCCTATTCTTTGGACCTTGTTATGCCAACTAATGTTTTGTCTACATGTCATCTCAGAATTTGTTGAGTATTAACTAAGTCATCTATGTCTACATTCCTAACAAAAATATTATATGGAACCACAACTGTGGCCTTTCACTAGACATTAGCTTTCATACTGACATTGACAGCATCTTTGGGTATGGCCATAAAACAATTCCACATTCTCCTACTATGCATACTAGTCTGCAGTTGAAATTACTTCATCTTGTGCACAAATTTACCATGAGATTCCTTGACAAATACAAAGCTGAGATGTGTTTTGCCTCTACCATAACTAACACATTTCCCTGACATAATAATCTAGCAAACCTATCACAAAATTGGGAATAAGGTTACCTTGTCATGGCTTGCTCTTAAAGGAGCCACTCAGGCTTCTAGTGAATTCCCCATTTTTTTCTGTGCTCACAAAACAGCCTTAAATAATCAACTTAATATGGGTGGATGGATCTCCCCACTTCTGTAGTTTGCAGAATCCCTTCCCCTTTACTAGTAAAAGCTGTGTTTTCCCATCTCTAGTGTTCCATTTTCTTTTCCAGTCACCATATTCCTTAAAGATTATCGGCAGAGGCTCTACAGCTTCAGTGGTGAGTTCTCTCTACTCTCTGGAGAGTAATTTGTCCTGGCCAGGAGACTTGAGCTCATTTACAGCATGTTGGTGCTTGTTATAGTCTCTTTACTCATCTTGAACTTCAATTTTCTCTTACCACGGTTTTCTTTTTCTTTTTAGTCAGTAAATGTTCTCCTTGGCAAAAAAGGAGGTAAAATTCTGCTTTCCAGCTGCTATTCTAGATTGCAAATAGCGTCATGTTGCTTGGTCTGCTCTAAACCCATGAATGGTTGATTCCCTTTGCCTCCAGTGGTTATTCTCAAACTCCTCAGGGTACTTGTTAAAAATGTAGATTCTCCAGAGAATTTCCCTCTCAGAGACCAAGTCAGTTGCTGTTTTAGTTAGGGGAACACTAGCTGCAAAAACAAACCTAAAAATGTTAACTAATGTTAAACCCAAAGAATGGCTCAAACAGCAGACTTGTATTTCCCATTTTCTTGAAGCCCTAAAATGGGTGATCAAGATCAACAGGTGGCTCTCTCCAAACAATAATTCAGAGACACAGGGCTCCCTCAGTTTTATTGCTCTGCCATCCTCCACATGTGGCATCCAATACGCCTGTGCTTGTCTACATCAACATGGAGAGCCAGAAAATAACATGGAAAACATGCAGGGTAGATTTTAATGAGTCAGGTCTGGAAATGGTACATACTACTTCCAGTCGTATTCTACTGACGTAAGTGCGCCTAACTGTAGAGGAGGCTAGGAAATACAGTCTAACTGCCAAGGAGGCTGGGAAAAGTAGTCTAAGTGCAAAGGAGGCTGGGAAATGTAGTCCATCATCTGCATCTGTGATCCTGCTGTAGGACCCCCACCCCACTTTGAGCAACACTGCCTGCTGCACCCCCAGTGCAGAGCCTCCAAGGCCTTTTGGGAAGTGACCTCCTCTTTCCTCTAGCTCTGTCTGCATTCTCATGCTTGAAGCACTAGTAGCTTCCCCAGTCTCCTTGCTCTCATACCTCTGTGCTTGGCAATTCTTCTTCTCCATGCCCTTCCTTCTATTGTTTGTTGGACAAATCCTGCTCAACCTTCAGTTCAAGTGTAATCTCTTCTGTACCACCCTCCCTGACCCACCTGCCCCCAAGTAGCCCTGGCAGTGCCTTCCCTAAGGTCCCTGTTCTACCTGTACTGAACCTCATTATGACGTTGATCATGTTGAATGGCGTTTGTTTAAGTGTGTGTCCTCCCATTAGACTGGGAAAGCCTCAAGGGCAGTGACCTTTTCTTAATTATCTTTGTGTCCTCAGCACCTGGCACTTTGCCTGGTAGAGACAGGCACGCAGGAAGAGTTTGTGCCACAGAAATCCTTATTAGCATTAGTCAACTTGCCACAGTCACCGTTCAGGCCCCTTCTTGATTTTCTGCTCATGTCAAATAAGAAAAGCTTTTTTTTGTTATCCTTACAATTTTTGCTGGCTTAATTAATTAGACCTAATTAGATTTGTGTGACTCTGTGACATTTGTGCCCCTTCTCTCTTTTTGCCAACTGCACTCAAAGGTGAACTTTCCAAGCAGCCACTTTAGTCTCTTCAACACCGATTCCCACCCTACTATTTCTCTTCAAGAGTATTGGAAGTTGCCCATCAAGAATTCTATCAAGAGGAGTTACTGAGCTATCCTCCCTTTTGGAGTCTGACGTCATGACTCTGACATTTCATGGGGATCTTCAGAAGCTTGAATTCCTGAAATACAGTAAAAATACATTCTACCACACCCACCCTTCCCCTCCCTGGAAATCAGGGAATCCAAGATGATTGTTGTGGTCTGCCTCCAAGATGGCTACCAACGATCCCACCTCCTGGAATTCACAGCTCAATGCCCTTCTCACAGTAAATCACTATTGGTCTATGTTGTTTGTCTGAAATTAAACTATAAAAGATATTGCAGCTTCTGTCTTGCTGACTCCCCTCTCAGACCCCTTGCTGCTCAGGGAGAAACCAACTGCCATGTCTTGAGGCAGCCCTGCAAAGAGAACCATGTGGCAAGAAACTGAGGCCTCCAGCCAACAGTCATGGAAGTGAGCTTGGAAACAAATCCTGCACCCTCAATGGAGCCTTGAGTTAACTGTAGCCCCAGCTGATGTCTGACAGCAACCTCATGAGAAATCCCGAGCCACACCACCTAGTTACACTGCTCCTGGGTTCCTGACCCTCAGGCACTAGGTGAGATTATAAATGCTGCTTAAGCTGGGGGAAATTTGGGGAAAATTTGCTATGTATCCACACATAACTAATACAACTGAGCTTCTGTCACTCATTCTTATCTTACCTTCAATAGATCAGAATTCAGCAGCATGAAAGGTACAATCTTCAGTCGGGAATGCCCAGAGCTCACCAGTGTAAGGCACCTGGTATTGAAAAGGCACAACAGAACACCCAACTTCCGTTCTGATTTTGAGATATGTGTCCAGAATGAGCCAACCTTATCCACCATCTAGCCAATGGGTCGTATCAGACTCCTTACTGATGACAAAGCATCTGCCCCTCTTTCTGTGTGTCTGCACCAAAATTTTTAGACTCAGGAATCATCAATTCCCACATCCTTTGTTGTAAGGAATATAATAAATAATTTTTTAAAAGAACGTTAAAGGCTTAGAACAGTGTCTGGCATGTAGTAAGTGCTAAACTAATATCAGCTATTATTTTTATTATCTGTACAAACATTATTTTATATATTGTCGTCCCAACTAACATCTCTGTTGCTTTTGAACAGCACATACACATCTACTGCCACATTTGATCTTGATTCCTAGGAAAAACAGCCTTGATTATAATAATGAGGCCATATCTGCCACCCTTTTAAATCTTAAATTCAGTTTAATAGGTCTGTCTGTAGATTTCTATGTAAGTATCTCAGATTCCAAATATTGTTCTGACTCTTCCCAAGTTCTCCTAGGTTTTTCTAAACCCACCTATTCTAATGTTTAAGTTTGGTTATTTCTACTCAAATTTTACATTGGCCAGAACTCTGGCTAATTTTTAAATTGACCTGCAGCTACAGTGACATTACCAAGGGTTGAGACTTTAGCTAGACAATACCTGTTGCTTTCTATGACAATTCATAGCCACAGAAAGAAAATGTGTCTGATTTGCAACCCTTTTCCCGAATAGACAATAAGTAAATATATAAAGTGTTGAAATCTTTTTTTAATGAAATCATCTGGTAAATATTTTTCAAAGGTTTAGAAGTAGTGAAAAATGTTAATGTAACAGGGCTGCAGTGTGACACTTGCCCACATTAAGCATTTGCCTCCAAAAGTCTAGAGGAGAAATCTTTTATCTCAACAATGCAACATTCTTCAATTTATAACAGGCTCTGATTTTTAAAGCAGTTTCTATTCAAAACATCTTTTATTACCTGATATAAATGTGCCTTTCTTTATACAATCAGGTAACCTAGCACATGTGCCCCTCTTTTCCTTAGAGAGCCTAATTGTAGAGCACATTCATCCTGTGCACTTGATGCCTCTCACCCCCACCTCTTCCCTTTTGGGTGGTGTCTGTTCTATTTCATTCTTAAATGTCTCCTTTGCCCCGAGCTTTAACCTGAAAGTTGCTCAAGACCTTATCAAAGTAGGTAGGTGACAAATCTTTAAATAAATAAAAATAAACATGTTTCTGATCAATTGTATATGAACAGAATTTCTAATAAAGTCAACCATAGATTAAATATCAAGAGGAAAGCTTTACTAAGGAGAAGCCCCTGCATCCTTTTCTAATGCAAACTAGCAAGTCTTCCTGTTACATAATTCTGAATCTTCATATATCATATTTTCTTACAGCAAGATGTACCTGGACCAGATGGTGACTTTTATCACAGACTTTGGGCTATTTTTAAGACCCTTACTAAATATTCAGTAAGTACTCTGAGTTCAGGCCCTGTTGCTTTTCACTTCCTTGTCACTCCAGTTCTCTGAGAACAAGCCTCCAGGGCCAATGAGTTGACAATCATTCTTGCACTGGGTATGACCTCCCACATTCTTCCTCCCAGACCCACCGCACAGAAAGTGCATGCAGCCTCCCAAATTCTAGTAGGGATAACTTGAAGATGAAATACAGGGTCACATATTCCAAAAACCCAAAGTAACTGAAGCCATTAGATGTTTCACTTTGCAAACCAAGATTTACTCACTCCAAGAGTGTGTGAAGCTTGATCCCCAACACCTCTGTTTTTGGTCTTCGGGGAGAACAGAGAATTTGCTTCCTGGAGGAGAGGCTGCCTTTTGCTTGTGAACCTGATAGGCAGCCTCAGCTTTGGGGATATGGAGATAAACAATCACTCTGAGACAGATCACTTGGCCTGGCCATGTTCATTAACTAGCTGATGAAAAGGAGGTTTACAAAAGACTCTGAACTGCAGTCCCTCTGCGTCCTGCTGTGCTCCCCACACAGCGCATGTGGACTGTGACACTCCAGGCAGCCTGAGGCAGCAGAGAATAGGCAGCATGAGGCAGCATAAGAGTCTCTGTCCTGGAGACATTCAAAGGAGGGAAGTCATTTGCTCTAGTTGGTCACTGTCTGCCTTTGGTCCAATTCAGGGTATCAAAATGACCACACTAAGGACATGGTCCTGGCCTTAAGTTCTACAAAGACTTCAAGGAACATGAAAGACAGTGGCACCCATAGATTCCAGAGTCAAACTGGGGACAGGCAGGTCCTTTACCTCTTTACTCTTAACAACAGCTCAAAAATATGTGTAGGCAAAACACTTCAAGCTTTCAATCTTCTCTCAAAAGGGTCCTAAATTTTCCTTTTAGTAAACCTGCTGCAGTGAGTGACAGGACCCTCTAACATTCAAACAAAATGTTCCTTACAACCCATCATACCCATCACTGGGTCTTCATTTTGCATGCTCTCATTGAGAAACACTGGCCCTTCTTAAATATTGAAAAAACAAAGTGAACAACTCAACATCCAATAAATCGAGTGACTATGAAATCCATTCTTTCGATCGCCGTGTTTGAAGAATCGTGTTATCAATAGGAAGAATAGAATCTGCTCTCTTAAAACGCCCAAGCAGTGTTTCCTGTCAGTCTGTCTGGGAGTCAGAACCACCCAGGAAAATTGTTAGTGGCTCTGTCTAATTAGCACTCCTGCCACCTGCAAAAAGAAAAAAAATGGTACTAAAAAAAGGTGCTGAATTCCTGCCATTGAGAATGCCAAAAAAAGACACCACCACTGGTTTTATTCTGAGTCTTAGAATCTAATAGTTCGTTGATTTGGGCAGAGAAGGGAAATACACTTTCATTTTCACCCACAGGAAAGTGACTATTAACAACAAGTTGTGTTGCAGAAATTGTCATACCATGATGAGTCCCCCAGTTATCAGAAGGACAATCCTACCTTCTCTGCCCTTCTGGCCCCAGCTTTCACCTCTTGCAGGTCTGGGCTCCCCTGCCTCCATGGAAACCTCAGATCCAGCCTGAGACCTGCTCCTCCAGGAAGCCCTCCTGACCAGCCCAGCTCTTGCAGATCATCCCCTGGGCCCCACAACACTTGGCATCTTCTCCCCACAACTGAGCACTAAGTTGTGTTTCTTGACAACAACCACTGTTACCTTCACCTCAGTTAAGAACAAGAACTAAGTATTGTTTTCAGTTGCCTCACCATCTTTTGGAAAACAGGCAGGGCAAAAGTGAGCAGAGAGTAAAACCACCTTGTATCTTCCCTGTTATTCCTGAGAGCACCCAGCACAGAGCTGAGTATGCAGGAGGTCCTCAGCAAAAGGCTGAGTGAATGATTAGCAGGTGTCTTTGTGGTACATCACAGAGCGCAGTGGCCATGGTGAAAATTCGGCAGCTGTGACTTCTTACTTCCTGCTTTAATCAGCACCATGGGGTTGAAATGCTGGACACACAGTAGGTGCTAAATAGATTGTTATGTATTGATTCCCCACTAGAGGGACAGACTAATGCAGGATTTATTAATGCTTTTGATGCCAAATAGGGGTGGCTTTAGTGGTGCATAATGTTAGAAACATAAAACAGCAAACACAAAACCCCAACCAGCAGAGAGGCTTGCTCCTGCTCTGTTTACATCCACTGTGCTTCTGGAAACAGATGTCCTCTCAGACCTGAGGGTTTCTGATGAGGCGTCCACTCTTCCAAGTGACCTGTGCACTCAGCAATCAAAGAGGTGCTTTTCCCTCTTCAGCATCATTCCTCTGTATCCTCAGACTGATTTTCAGCTCTGGGTCCAGGGCTGGCTGCTGATAAAAGCAAAATCAGCATCCTCTGTGTGTCTCTGAGGGAAAAGCACTGGGCTAATGACAAAAGAAACTGCACTTGCGTGTTGAGTGTGGTGAAAAGAGCAGAGGCTTTGGACCCAACAACCAGGCTCAAATTCCAGCTCTGCCCCTTCTGGGCTGTGTGATTTCAGATTACCTACCCTCTCTGTGACTCAGTTTTGGGGACTGATAAGACTAATTCAGCAGGTTGTTTTGATAACTAACAAGATGTCATGGGTATATACCTGGTACAGTACTTGGCATATAATAGTCACTGAGTAAATAATTGATTTGTTGTGGTTATTATAAATACAAATAAGGACAGAAGTCTATCTCAGCCACAGTGGGCACTGCCAGGCAGCCCTGATGGAGCTTCCTCTGGTGCCTTTCTACGTGAGAGTAGTAACCTTCCCAGCACAAAACCCTCATCTAGCTGATTGCATAAATAATGGCCTATGCTCTGAGCAGGGAATGATTGTCATGGAGCATTCCAGTCTACATCTCTGTGCATAGCAAATCTACACCTTTACAAACCATCTGCTTGGAGCGTACACATTAGTCCTGATCCCAGAGCCCAGCTCAGGGCAACTCTTCACAACAGAGACTGCTGATCCCTGATCCTGTGCCTAATGGAGAAATCCCTGACCAGGGCCAAAGGAGTTCCCTTGTGCAGCACCCCACAAGTTCCACTGACCAGGAAGAGAGACCCATGCCAGCCATGGAGCATATGCCGTATACCACAGAGCAGGGCAGTGAAGAACCCAGAACAGATCCCAGACACCAGCAAAGTCTATGCAGAAAGAGAGAAGATCCCTTACACAAAACAAAGCAAATCCAGTATATGTCGCCAAGACCTGGGGGAAGTGGAGCAGCTGACACAAACAATAGAGTCGCAGATGTAAAGGAGCTTGTGTCTAGACCAGAGCACACCCTTCATAAGCAGCTGTATTCAAACCCAGCAGCTCCCAGCTAGGTGGAGCCCCACTGCAGAGGCAGATCTTGGCTTCAGACTCTGGAAATCCTTATTTGCATTCAGGCTCTGGGGATGAAAGAAGGGGGAGGCGAGGAGAGGGGAGGCAAGCTCATGGCGATTCTAATTCACGCAGCTTTTCCCATTCTCCTGACGCTGTCACCCCTGGTGAGCTGCTACCCAGCTCCAACCTTGGAGGTGTCGCAGTGCTCCAGAGCTGGCACCCGTGACATCGCTGAGGCCCAAGGAGGTCCTCCTCTGTGTGGCAGTGGATCTGGCACAGCTCCTCTTCTCTGACAATGCCAGCAGGGAAACTGGGAGAATCCTCACACCTGCCTTGAGATGTAGTTGAGGAAGTATTCCTGGAGCACATATTTCGTTCTTTCATTTGAAGAACATTCAAAAGTATCTGCAGGACAATATGAGTACCTCAAGTTGCCGAATAGTAACCTAGCGCAGTCCCTGCAAACCTTAGTCACATTTCCATAATGCTTGCAGCTGCTCCCAATGTAGCCAGGTGGATTCCCTCATGCTATTGATGGATCTACGCAGATCATTTCAGGAGACAGCTTTCTACAACATGAATGACCCTGCCTCCCCCTGTGCCTTTGTTCTTCCTTTCTTTGCCTTGAGTTGTGTGAGATGTTACTTGTGTATCTTTTAAATCCCAAGGAACCTCTCTTTCTTGATTTTCCCAACTACATTACACTTCAATTTCTTTTCACACACCATTCTAAGAACTTAGCATTCAAACCCCATCCATCATTCCCCTTCAGGTGTTGTTTGAGTTCCCTCCAGGAGCTCTCATACCCCTAATCCCTTCCTGCACCCCCCCCATACACCCCTCCTCCAGGCCCTGTCACCCTGTTTTAAGGACACACCACTTTTCTGGCTAATCCCATCATCAAGATTGTATTCCTCCCTACAGGGCTTTGCTCTGCCCCCTCCCCTGCCCCAAGGCTTCACACACAAAAAATTTCATTCAGTTTTTTTGTTTTTCAGGAAATAGAGTTACTCTAACACCAGTGGGCCATTTCCCTGGTGTCCTCATTCCCTTTCACTGACAGTCCTCCTGCTACCCTCAGTAGATTATTATTATTTATTATTTATCAGCCGCCACACTGTACTCTGTCTGCTTCCTACAAGATATTAAAGAAGGCACAATCCCGGCAGTGCGTTTACAGCCAAGGAGAGCGGAGGCCTGGATTCAGACATCACAGGAGTGAGCTGAGGAAGGGATCGACTGTCCAAGTCCAAGGCGGCCCCAGCAGACGGGCGGGGCCTGGCAGAACGCGCCCCAGGACGGTTCCTCCCACTTGCGGGCAAAGAGCAAGTCGCGCCCTACCTTACCGCACCCCCTCCCCAATTTCCTCCCCAGGCCTCAGGCCTCAGGGCCACTGCTGGGCAGAGTGCAGAAGGGCGAGGGGGGTATTGAAGCCTGAAAGCCTTTAAGTTCAGGCTGGCGTGGGGGATGGGGGGAAAGGGTATATTTCTTTGGAAATTCAAAACCAGACTAGGGGCTGGAAGGGCAGGAGGGAGAGGCCAGGGAATAAAAACCAGATCCAGAGGGTTACCAAAGAAGGGAAGGCTGGTCCTGAACTGTGAGGTTCTGGCATCATGGAAAAGCTCTCACTGGGGGGCTGCCTCGGGCCTCCAGCCAAACCTCTCCCGTTAGGATTGAAGTTAGGGTCTGGGTAGATTGCTTGTGTACACAGAGAGGTGATGGGACTCAGAGAATCAGTGCAGTGTGAGAGACGGAGGGCGCGGGGTGTCAGTGTGGACCGGGAAGGCTAGTGGAGACCCAAGTAAGGGTTGTCTAAACAGAGGGAGACTGTGTGGATTCAAGTGGATCAGTGTAAACAGCAAAGTCCGTGTACACTGGGTATCGAGTCTGGACCCACTAGAGATGATTGGCGGTCTGGATTTGCAGGGCTAGCCGTGGTTCTCTAGAGATGTGGACAATCCCGGCTCCTTCCCGTGGCTGGACTGTCCTAGAGAGAGGGCGGAAGCTGAAAGACGATTGGACTTTTCTTTCTCAAACTTTTCTGCCAGTTTCCTAAGGAGTCTCAAGCAGACGGGGTGCCCGCCTCGGTCCGGTCCCCAACCCCTCCGGCGGGGCCGGGAGGCCAGGGCCGAGCGGTCGGGCCACGCGCCGTGCATGCACCGGGCGCGGCTGCCAAGCTAGGCGAGCCGGGAGCCACCGCAGGGGGGCGGGGGCGCAGACGGACCGATGGACACGCCTGCTAGCTCTCCACCCCGGCCGGCGCGCCGCTGCCGGGATCCCTCGGGCCAGGGAGCAGCGCAGGGTGCCCGGCCGGGGGCGCCCCGCCTCCCGCGCCCTCCACCCCCGCCCACTCGGGCGCCCGTGATTGGCTCCGCCCGCCCCTGGCTGCGCGCCGAGGCCCGCCTCCCTCGCAGCTAAAGAAGACGGTACCCGGAGCGGAGCGAGCCAGAAGGGAGCATGGTCCCCGCGCCGCGGCCGCGCCAACCCCCGCGCCGCCGCCGCCGTACCCGTCGCCGCGGACCCAGCTGCAGCTCCGGCCCCGGCCCCGGCTCCGCAGCGTCCGCGCGCAGCCCCGGCGGCCGCCGCGCCTGAGCTCAGCCCCAGCCCCGCGGCCGCCGCGGCTGCGGGAGAGGGCGGGGGCGATGCTGCCGGAGCCGCCGCCGCCGCCGCCGCCTCGGTGAGAGCCGCGCCGCGCCGCGCGTAGCCGCACAGGCTGACAGGCAGAAGGACTGACTTCCCTCTCCCGGGCATCCTCCCTGGGCTGCCGGGAGGCGGCGGCGGAGGCGGGGAAGGAGAAGGAGAAGGCGGAGAGCAGGCACGCGCTGAGGTGGACCTGGATCCGTTTCTCCGGGCCAGGACCCTAGCGGCCCCCGCCACCGCTGCCCGCCGGCGCCGTCCGCTGTCCATCAGCCCTCCCGCGCCCACCCGCGACCCCCAGCTCTCTGCGCGTCGGGCCGGGGCCGGAGCCGCACGGCCGGAGGTAAGAGCCAAGCTGGGGCGCCAAGGATGCGGGCCGGGGACCCAGGTTCCTGGCGGCTGCGTGGGGCCGGGCTGGGCTCGGGAGCGGCGCCCGAGAGCCCGGAACGCTGGGCTCGGCTCCCGTGGCGGCGGCGGCAGGAGCCTCCCGCGTCTGGACTCGCAGGACTGCAGGAGCCCTTGCGCCTGCGCTGCTCCAGGGGGGGAAACGGGGGGAAAAACTTCCTGCCCCCGGGTGTGCAGGCACCGAGGCTGCCTGGGACCAATGTCGCGGTGGTCGCGACGGCTGGAAGCGAGTGTGACCCCCGGCCAGGGCAGCCCCTGGCGGGGCCCGGCGGCGCGCCTCCCTCCCCAGGCCACCTCCCCGGAGCGGCCCAGGGCCCGGGCCGGGCTGGGGGCCAGGAGGAGGCAGGGCGAGCTGGAACCCGGGGCGGCCGCGCGCCCTGCCCTTTGGGGAGGTGCGGGCGTCTGTGCGGCTAGAAGCCAGGTTGGGGTTTCTGTCCCCTCGCGTCCTCAGACCCCTCATTTGGGGCCCGGGTCTCTTCACTCAGTCCCAAGTAACTTTCGAGGTAGATGAGAACCGTGAGGAGGGAACCCTCACAGACCTTGTTGTGACCCCCCTTCCCTTAACACCCTGTGGTAGCAGCGTGTTTGGGGGCGCGGAGAGGAGAGCGTACGCGGACAGTGAAGGAACGAAAACGTGGTGTCGGGTGGGGAGGGGCTGTTTATGTGTGGGATAGTGTGGACCCCGCGGTGCGGAGTGTGGACGCGCGCCCCGACCCCCGCGGGGGTGGCAGGGTGGCGGAGGGCTCACGTCCGGGGCTCGGTGGCCTGCAGCTGCCGAGGGCGCGAGGCTTCTCGGCGTGTGCGAGCGCCGGGCAGCGCCGGCCAGGGGCCCGCACCGCGGAGTCGACCGCCGGCGTAGGTCCGCGGCGGCTCCGGGAGCAGGTCGGGTGTGCGCTGGCTGGGGCAGGCGGGGACGCGCTGCCTGCGTGCCTGCGGCCACCCGTCGCGGTGGAGGGCACGGGGGCAGAGCGCGAGTCTCGCGTGCCTGGGTAGTTCCTGGCCCTGGAACCGAATGGCGGACGCGGGTCCCTCCGCGGGCCCCTGGGATGCTGCTGGGTGAGGAGCCGCCGCCTTTGCCACCCCTGCTGCTCTGCAACGCTCTCCTCCCTGTCTACGGTGCTTGCGCCGCGGCGCGCCCCGGGCGGATCGTGGACGCAGGTATTTATGAAGCATTAGGCAAGACCGCGGCTCTGGAGGGACGGCACCGTTGAGGACGCCTCGCTGCCGCTGCCCGCGAACTTCCACTTCGTCAGCTCAGGGACAGCCAGGCTCCGCTGCGGCAGGCTTCAGGCTCTCATCAGCCCAGCTACGCTTGGATTCGGACTCCTCTTGCAGTGATAGATCTATCCTGGTTGCAGCTGTATTTACCCTAATTTCAGCCTCTTTAAAGTCGTACGTCTAGTCACTACAGAGTTCCTTCCCTTGCCGTGCGGTCTTATCTCTAACTGAACCCTGGGAGGGCAGATTTAAGGAATTATTTCGAGTTAGTACGAATAACAGCAGATTTATTTAGCCCCCCTCATTCCTGATGTTTTTGCAGATTATATTAGGGGTGCACAGAGCTAACTTTTTCACTCATTCGGAAGTGAGGTAATGAGCAATTTTATAGATTGTTCAGTCTGAAAACATTGACACCTAAGGAGAAGGTGAATGCTTTAAAGGCTGGTTGGTGTGCATGTATTTGAGTTGTCACATATTCTAGGTGTTTATACGGGTACAGAGCTGTGTGCCACTGATGAATATTGTCTCTGTCCCACACATTGTTACCAGTACACTGGATTTATCATCCTGCAAGAAATCAGGGAATTACTAGCATATGTGCCCTTAAACTCTGTATGGATTTAATGGCATTAAAGTTGATTTGTGAGCTGATGCATTTAACCAATTTTAGTAACTTTTCTGCATAAGCACCTTATAAACCACATTTGTCTATGATTAAGGAAAACATTTTCTTCTGTTCATTCTCTCCATTTCTAGCACAGTTAACGGAAATCGGAAATTTATAGGTCTCCAACTTTCATTTGCAAGCAACAATCCAAATGAAATACCTAGAGTTGTAGTGAAATAAAATATCCTATGGTAGCTATGGTAACAAATAGATTAAGGATTATTGCTTGTTATCTGCATGTGATGGGGGGGGTTAGGAAACTGGTGTTGTCTTTTTAATTATGTGTCTAATGAGTGGTGGTCCAACTTCACGTATTCAGAGTGAGAGATAAGCGAGACTGAGAATTCAGTTTTGTGAAGGGTTTATTGGAACAAAGACTAGTAGAGCCCAAGAGAATGACTTCTGTTAACTGCAGCTTCTCATATTCAGAAAGCAAACGGATAAAACCTTTTTTTTTGTTTTCCAAGTAGATGAGAATTGAGTTAGTCCCTTTAAGATTAGAAAATGTATTTGGCTTATAAGCTCTTACCAAAGAAACCTTTAAATCCAGATTCTGTTTTCTAGGAATAAACATATTAGAAGTGTGGATGCTGGTGTGTATTGAGTGTCACAGTTGTTATCAACACCTGTCAGTCTAAGTGAGGCATATCATTAGTCTATTCAAATCTTGCCTGTTTCAATATTCATGCATTTCCATGGTGATCCATTCCATTTTTGTTTACTTAGTCAACCTTATAAATCTTTGGCATCCATTTCAGTTGTGCCATCTTTTTTCCTTTCACTTATCAATTGATTTGGCTGCAGATCATTCCCAGTTTAAAGTGTTTCCTTTTTCTTTTTCCCTACTAGTTCCCAAAAGTTCACACCAATATAAAGGGTTAAATTTTTTTTAATAGACACAAATAACAAATGATGCCAATTTAGTTTTTAGTATCTCATTTGATATGCATGTGTGCATGGGTATTTTTTCTTTCTTTCAGCAGGCTATGGAAAAGCTTTCCTGCTTTATGGCCCAGAGATGCCAGTCCAATCCAGCAGAACTGACTAAAGGTTTCCCTTGCTTTTTCTTTCCTTCCTTCCTTCCTCCGCCCCCACCCCCCACCCCTACACTGTTAGGGTTCGAGGATTCTTTATTCACCTCTATCTGGCTCAAACAGACTTTGGGACTTTGTGTATCAGAATGGGCCTATCCTTCTAAGATCTTTTCTGTTCTATTAGTAGCCAAAGACAGAAGGTTCTGAAGCATTGGAGAATTTTCCAAATACAATATACATATAATCACAACATATAGTATTCCTAGGATCATTGTAACCTTGTAAGTTCTCCGAAAAGGCAGTTTTGCTTAAATGCAAGCAATGATTTTGCTCATCTGCTTTCAACTCTGCTTTCTAATGATTCAGTCCCATGCTAATCACACTCTGTATATTTCAGAAATATCAAGGCAAGCTTTAGCACACTGCTGACTTATTAGGACCAGGCAAAGTAATTGGAACACTTAAGTTCGAAGTCAGATATAGAAACGGAATAATAACCAACCTTGTGATTCTGTAATCGGTCAACTAAATGCCTGCGTGGGGGAAGCGAGTGGAAGAAACACCATGAATAGGAATTCCAGCTACTGGTTGTGATGGATGAGGATAAAGCAAGTCAGAAACCATGCAGGAAAACAAGAAATCTCTTTGCAGGCAGGTCACATGTAGACTCAAATGTTTAGAAACAGAATATTTGTAGTTTGTGCAGAAGATGGCCATTTGTTATTACTCAGGAAATTGGGGGTCATCTCTTACTATGCTTAAAAAAGCTGGGTAACATCCCTAGAAGGTACTTTCACTTGAAGGACACTTCACCATAGAAATGGTCTTAATAATTGTGTTTAAGAAGGAAAAGGGAATCAGAATTCTTTACTGGCTCGTTAGATCAAAAGTGCTGAGCGGAGGACCACTCTGAAAGCATACTCTGCAGTTCTTCTAGTACAGCCACTTGTTTACTTTCCCAGAGTCCTAGGTCAGAAAGGCATTCTCTACCTTCTTCAAGGAAATCACCTGAAAACAGGGAAATTGGAGCTGCAGACTAAGATGAGGCAAGTTGATCATTAGCAACACAGCTCTTCATGAAATAAACTTTATTTTCTTGGGGCATTTCCATCTTTAGAGGGGGAGGAGGAACATTTCTCATTTCCCATGAAAGAGGATATCTGCATGAAATACAAATATTTCATAGCCTCTTGACTCTGCAGCAGCAGGTGATGATTCACAAGCTAGAACAGGAACAGTCGCACATTATTATGGCCGAGGATCAGGTTTGGGCCAGGAGGTCAAGTGCCCAAACACTTAAGGGCTGCCATTGACTAGGTGTCAACTTTTATAATCATTGTATAGTTTTGAACTTTTTAAACCATTGGCTCTTTTAAGAAATATATATATATATATATCACATGTAATACAAATATATATAAAGTATATTTAGAATATATACACATATACAGGCTGCTACTTTTTCATTCTTTTATTGTAGTTAAAAAACATGTAATATGAAATGTACCATCTTTACTATTTTTAAGTGTACAGTGCAGGAGTGTTAATATTCACATTGTTGTGCAGTAGGTATCTAGAGACTTTTCACCATGTAAAACTGAAATTCCATCCCCATTTAAACATCAACTGCCCATTTCCTCCTGCCCAAGACTCTGAAAACCACCATTCTACCAGGTCTATGAATTTGCCTACTTTAGACTGCTCATATATGGAATACTACAGTACGTGTTTATGAACATGGAAACTCAAATATCTCTTCGAGATCCTGCTTTCAGTTCTTTTGGGTACATACCCAGAAGAGAGATTGCTATATTCTACCACTTTTTACATTAAAATGTACATCAATCTTCTGTTTAAGAGACTTGGTGAAAATGCAGTCAACAGAATACAGTCAGATAAAGACTGCAGTGCATGTGCCTGGCACTTGTTCTTCCTTTTCTGTGTGTACATTTCCTCACAAGTCTCTCCAATCTCTCTGTTTTGCTTTTAGGGCTGGCCTGAGTTGCAGTGATATCACAGAGTGGGTAGAGGCCTGGGCGTATTGTCAAAGTTGAAGTCCAGTGCCTAGTGCCTACTAGCTGTGTGACCTTGGAAAAAGCCTCAATCACAGTAACCCTCAGTTTTCTTTTATGAAAGTAGAGAAAACAATGGCCAAGATAATCCCAGTAAAACTTGCATTTCAGTGTCTGGTCTAGAAAAGTGTTTTGGAAAGGAGAGCTTAGAGGAAATAGTAGTGATAGAAGAGGCAGCAACAATCCCCAGAAATCTCAGGAACTGTAGATACCTATCCTGTTAAATTTGATCATAAATGTTTTCCTGGTACACCAGTACATACATATATATATTGTGTGAGTCTCATTATCGGCACTTACTCTGAAAGCCTAAGAGATTTGCATCACAATTACAATAGTTAAATATATCCTCGAGTAGATTTGGTATATGAACTTTTAATTCCATTTTTAGTATCATAATTTTAGAGTCGATGTGGATTTTAGAGGTCAGCTAATCTACCTGTTATTCAATCATCAAACCTGAATCAAGCCCCAATAATATAATATAATAATAATAGCTTCCAATTATGGCTGCCCACTATATTTTAGTACTTTACATATATTATCTCTAATCCGCATATCAACACTGCAAAGGTGGGATTATCCACATTTGACAAATGAAGATGAGACTCAGAAAGGTAATCAACTGGCCCACAGCCACAAATCTAGCCACATTGTACCAGCCTGGGTGGAACCCAAATCTGTCAGCTACCAGTCTGTCTCTCTTGTCTTTTCTGTGTGTGTGTGTGTGTGTGTGTATGTGTGCATGCGTATGTTTCTGATACTCCAGACTGGGTCTCAATGCACATCTACCACTTTACACGGCCTGTTATGTGCCTGGTACTGCATTGTCTGTGCTAATTGACATTTTAAAGAAAATAAGTCTATTAGAGGGAATGTGAGCTTAAATAAGAATATTGCCCAGGTATGACCAACATTCTGTACTTCTGTATTTGCCCACCTGCTTCCATCTACTCTGATTCCTGGAAGGCAAATGAGACAAACTTGTCGATGCTTGAATGGCATCTGTTTTCATAGTGAGCCAGTATAATAAATTAGCAAATTGAATAGTAGAAACAATGTATAATAAAGGATTAACGATACATCCAGAACCACTAAAGACTGATCTGGGCCTGTTCACTTTTGAACCCCAGTGCCCAGCATAGAGCCTGGCACAAAACTATAGTAAAAATGTTTGTCTGGATAAACTGATGCCTAGAGAAAGCATCAGGTAATAAACATCAAATTCTACTTTTTGGATTTTCTTTTCACTCAGTGGCGGCGTAGTTCTATCTTCACAATTTTTCATTGTGTGGAATTTTAGATGCTATATTTGGGCATATATCTATTAAATATGCTTGTTGATGAATTCTAACTAATCTAAATGGAATCTTCTAGGATTTATGACTTGAGACTTTGAAGACTAATTTTCTTGGAGCGTCTTCATTCCAGTGATAACTTGAATCTATCTGGCACTTTTGAGAGTCGACACAAAGTCCATCCTTCATACTACACTTACTTACAAGGTGTTGTCTCCACAGATCTTTTAATTTGTGGTGTTTCACAAAAGCATTATTTTAAGGAAAAATAAAACACCTAGGAATTCCTATATTTATTCCTTACATTTGTTTGGGGAGATGGGTAGAAGATATGAATAGGGCCTGGGACAGACCCCACAAAGGTGCATTTGCTCCCTGTTTTAACTCTTGCAGCCCTTGTTCCCTAAGTAGTGACTTTGCCAGCTTGAGATTCACTGTGAGAAAGGCATGCTTTCACTGCTATGAAACACTCCTGTGATCAAACCTGTAGCTAAGCCATCACAGGAGATGCTTGTTATGGGGTGGACTGCCAAGGACCCCGGGCTTGGCACAGGCCACAGCGTGTGCCTACCTGTACAGCTTTACCACCTCCCTGTCCTTACTCCTGGGCATTTTAAAGAAAATAATTCTATTAGAGGGAATGTAAGCTTAAATAAGAATTTACCCAGGTCTGACCAACATTCTGTACTTTTGGATTTGCCCACCTGCTTCCATCTACTCTGATTCCTGGACGGCTAATGAGAAAAACTTGTCGATGCTTGAATGGCATCTGTTTTCATAGTGAACCATTATAATAAATAATTAAATTGAATAGCAAAGGTAAAAATCAGGAATGAGGTTTTCTTTTTCTTCAGGTATCCCCTCGAAGCTCCTAGAAGCAGAGTCACAGTGGGGACAGTGAGCAGAGCAGACAAGACCATATCTCTATCTTATAAAAAGCAAAAGCTGGTCAAAGGCTTAGGCCAAATGAGAGACCTTCCAGTTGCCAGATAATCCTTATTTTCCTTTTGGACATTTAGTAACATTAAGCAGTAGCGGGGAATGGTGAACCATAGATTAAATGAAAAACTTATCTTTCTCTGTTACCTACTCTCTTCAGATTTCCAGCTTTAAGCATTTGCTTTTGGATCAAAACCACAGTTGAATTCAGCCTCCCAAGGAACTTTAATGATATATATTCAACTCCTAGACTCCTAAATGAGCCTAGACACAATAATTGTTTACTGCACAGGCACAATGGAGAGAACAGTTCCTTTCACTGGCAGCTCATTTGTTGCTCACTCTGTGACGTGGGTGGCATTATGCCCATTTTGCCGATGAGTTCTAGAAAGACAAAACATTTGCCCAAAGTCAGATAACAAACATGCGTGCTGGATGAGCTGAAGGGATGACCAAGCCTGGCCTCCAGACAACTGCCAACTGATGAAGGAGAGAGCCAAGAGCCCTTCTGTGAATATAGATGGCTTATTAAAATAATAATCCCACATTTAGCCACATTGCTCACTGATTACCATGGTTCACATAATAAAATGAGGTCCATATAATTTATTGTCTGTTATTTTTTTTTATTAAAGTATTATTGATATACAATCTTATGATGGCTTCACATACACAAAACAGTGAGTGGTTCAGCACTCACTCATATTATCAAGACCTCACCCGCTCCGTTGCAGACGGTATCAGTGCAATAAGATGTTATAGAGTCATTAATTGTACTCTCCATGCTGTACCTCCATCCCAGTGACCTACCTATGTTGTGATTGAGAATTATAGTGCCCCTTAATCCCCCTCTCCCTCGCCACTCACCCTCCCCAACACTTCCCCTTCAATAACTACTAGTCCCTTCTCAGTGTCTATGAGTCTACTGCTTTTTCTGTTCCTTTTATTTCACTTTGTTGAGGTCCATCTAATTTTATTTTAAGCCTTGAAATAAAGAAACAAGAGTATGATTTCAGATCCTTCACACTTAAACTTAATGCCATCATCATTTGAAAACTGAACAAAACTTCAAATCTGAGTTTATCACAAAGGCTTAGGTCTAATGGACCACTTTTCTTTATGGTCAGAAGGCTTCTCAAGGTGCACTGGCTTGAATGAATGAGTACTGAATATCTGAGGATCAAATGAGTTCCTGTTTACAAAGTAACTACAACCGTATCAGGCCTCTGTGTGTACATGGGTGGGCTGAGTTCTCCTCCAAATCCCATAAACAAGCTGTTGTTTCTGGATTCATCTTGGGAACCATGGTCTCCCTGAGAGCAAGGACTGTCTTAGTCATTCTTGGCCTTGGACCTGGCATCTGTTGGGTACTCATTGTTGGGACACTGTGAGATAGGGCCCAGACCAGGAGCATTCCCAGTCTGACTTGGAGGCCCATGGCTCCTCATGAAGCATGCCGAGAGCCAGGGGAATAGGATCAATGAGTGGTCCAGTTGAGGAATGTCCTGGGAGCTTCCCAGGCCAGAAGGGGGAGAACCCGATAGTGAATGCTGCTACGGGATCCATCTGGCCCCACCTGACCACCTAGGTCGGATGCTGCTGCCGCTGACCAGACTCTTCAAGCCCGTGGAGAGGAGTCAAATGGTGCTGCTCCTGGCCTGGTCCTCGGACTGGTGCCAGGCCAACTGTTACCAGGCTGTTACAAGATAAATTGGGAGTAAGCATTTAGAAACTTCTATTGCATTTGACATTGCCTTGACAGCAGTGATCAATGAGAGCATGATCTGTGGGTCGCTCTCATCAAACAAGGCATAGACCAGTTTGGGCCATGCCAAACTCCTGTGAGTTGCGAGAGAGTGGCATATGATGTGAGCTATGGTCTAGCTATACATGGTAGAACCACATTTCAGTTCTTAATCGATTGAAGATACAAACAAACCCTGAACACCTGGCCCTTCACCACAGAAAGGGGTGGAGCACAACATGGAAGCCTATACTTGGTTATCTTACCAAAGCCTGTGTAGTGATTTTTCTGAAGCTCCAGTCTAGAATCCCTCATCAGTGACTTTACCACTTTGGGGGACAACAAATGGATGAAATTTTGGTCAATCCAGCAGTACTCATTTTAGTGGGGGCACCTGCTGGGTCCGTCTTGTCCAGAACGTGATTGCCATATTGGGTTGGCTGCATTGAGGGGTGCCTGCTCTGCATCCCAGTCCGTCTCACTAATGCTAAGTGAGAGCTTCAGGTTCTTAAGTCAGAAACCTCAGACCCACATTCATCTTGAGGCCATTTTGTTGCTGTTCTGCACTGTTTTGACCTCTTGAGATACGGGAAGGTTATTTTGTCATTAAATTAGTTTACCTGTTTCGGGTAGCTTCTTTTGCCATTGAATTAGCTTACTTGGTTAATGTGAAGAAATGTAAGCTGACCATGCTCTGATTCTGGCTTTCTAAACCAAAAGCAAGAGCCAGCAAATTTGGGAAGTATAAGTATGGCATTTGGAAGCCAGGTTGGTAAGACTTGCAGGCTGCGTACAGTGTGTGGGTCTGGCTGATCTTGATAGTGAAGAGCCTGCTATAAATGGAGTACTGTAATCTATTCGGTTCATGCTGTTCCAACCAGCTTTAATCATCAAAACTTGAATAATATTCAAACTGTGAAAGGAACATATTTCTTGCTGAAGTCGAGGTGTGCCAAGTAGAAGCGCCAAAGCTTCTCAATCTACTGATCTGTGGCAACATGTTGCAAAAAAAGGAGCACCTGGATTGCTTCATGCAACCTGGGGAACTGCCTTTCCCCACGATCACATGGCACTCAGATGTATGATTTCCTCCTTCTCTCCCAGAGGAGAAAATTTATTTTCATGGAAGTCACTTTTCCCCTCTCTATGAAGCCTCTGCCTCTCTTGTAACCAGAAGGACATTTCCTCCCTGGCCCCAGTATCTGACAGGACCAGCCCCAGGACCTCTGCTGGAGAAGTCCAGCAGTGCAGAGTCCCACAGGGCTCTCTGGAGTGAGGGGATGTGGGTTGTGCGACTGGAAGGCTCCCCTGGCTGGGACATGAGGGAAAGGTCACAGTCAGCCATGGAAACCCGAGTGGGAGGCAGCTCAGGGCACTGCCTTCCTGGGGTAAAGGTGCATAGGTCACCATCCCGTGGTAAGGCTCTAGCTCTGGGCTCGTAGAGGACAGCCCCTGCCTCACCACATGCTCTGTCCCTCACATTCCCAAGTGAGAAGGGCATTCCAGAGGCACCACCCTGCTCAGGTTCCCATGTAGGAATTTAAAGCATCTCTCCTAGATTCTGCAGAAACCACAAAAAGCCATCTTTGTTAGTGAGGTCTCCTCGGGGAGAGAGTTGGAGTGGGCAGGCACTCTCTGAACTGTGAAGTCACAATTCAGGAACCATAACTGCCAGATGTTTTTATTCCAGGTATGCATCTCAGGGTGTCAGGTCTTCAGAAATGTTTTTTTTTTAATTTCTGGAATAAACACCTGGGCCAGGTATTGTCTCCTTGGTTATAGGGAAAGGAAGAAGCAATTGCCTGTGCTCCATGTGACCAGTGGTCCACTGGGGGTGGGGATGGGTGTAAGGGTCACAAGATTGACATCTAAGGACTAAGTATGTGAGCTTAAAGGGGGTGAGACTGAGTTCTCAGTCCTGTGCAAAGTTACAATTAAAACTTACCTTCAACTCAACAACAAATGCACAAACAGCCGCCTTAAAAAAATGGGCAAAGGTCTTGAATAGACATTTCTCCAAAGAAGAGATGCTAATAGCCAGTAAGCACTGAAAAGGTACTCAATATCACTGATCATTAGGAAAATGCAAATCAAATAAACCATAATGCAATACCACTTCACACCCATTAGGATAAATGTTCAAAAAAAACAAACACACAGAAAATAACAAGTGTTGGTGAGGATATGGAGAAATTGGAACTCTTACATGCTGCTTGTGGAAATGTGAAATGGTTCTCCACTATGGAAAACAGTTTGGCAGTTCCTCAAAAAATTAAACTACATTACTGTATGACCCAGCAATTCTAATTCTGGGTATAAACCCAGAAGAAGTGAAAGCAAGGACTCAAATAGACATTTATCTAGCCATGTGCATAGTAGCATTATTCACCCTAGCGAAAAGGTAGAAGCAACCCAAGTATTTGTCAGTGGATAAGTAGATATATAATATGTGGTTTACACATACAATGGAAGAATACCATTCAGCTTTAAAAAGAAAGGAAATTCTGCTACCTGCTACATGGATGTACTTTGAGGACATTATGTAATGTGAAAAAACCCAGCCAGAAAGACACAAATATTATATGATTCCACAAAAATAAGGTACCTAAAGGAGTCAAATTCAGAGACAGAAGGTTAAGGGCAATTGCCAGGGCCTGGAGGGAGAGGGAAATGGGGAGTTATTGTTTAATGGGTATAGAGTTTTAATTTGGGAAGATGAAAAAGTTCTGGAGATGTGGAAAGTGGTGATGGTCGCACAACAATATGAATGTACTTAATGCTGCTGAACTGTACACTTAATGTGGCTAAAATGGTGAATTTTATGTTATGCACTTTTACCATGACAAAAAAAACAGACACCTAAACATATTCCAAACGGTTATCCTAATAAATGCTTCAGACAATTCGCTTAAAGAAGAAAAGGCGTTTACTTTAACAGTTGAACAACTCTTACCGAGCACATGCTGTGTACCTAGCCCTGTGCTGTGCATCGTATTTATTTCTTAATTTTATTTGAGGTATGACAGTTGAGGCAATACAATAAATCCACAGATCTTAAGTGTTTAGTTCAGTGAGTTCTGATAATTGTATATACCTGTGTGGCCACCATCTAAAATAAGATACGAAACATTTCCATCACCCTAAAAGGGTCCTTCGCTCCCCTCACCGAGTGATCCCTTCCTCTCCCCAACCACTTTCTGGTGTCAGTCCCCATAGATTAGTTTTGCCTGCTGTTGACTTTCATATAAACAGAATTTGCAGCCTGCCCTCCTTTGTGCCCTTTTTTTTCACTCAGCATACCTTGTGTGCCATCTATCTGTGTTCCCACATGTCCCAGTAGCTCCTTCCTTATTGCTACATAGTATTCTGTGGCATGTGCCACAGTTTGTGTGCCCATTCTTCTGTGGGTGGACACTGGAGGGCACTGTGTTTGGAAATGGCCAGCAGCGGGTGAGGATGTTGGCTAACCAGCTGGGAATATCCCCCACAGATTGGGGTTGTCATACAATTTCTCCATGATGGGGGTTTTCCTACTTGACCCGCAGCATACTCAGAGATGAACGGTCTCCAGGTAATGGCACTTCAGTGATTTACACTGAAAATAACATCCGGTGGACCACACCCATATGTTGCTACTAAACAGATTTCTACCCTGAAGGTGCCTCAAGTCACCCAGAAAAGCTAAATCTCTCTCAGGAGGCTGTGTGGTGACTATACACTAGGACAGGAGGTTGGTAGATGGTCTTGAAGGTTAGTGGCCCTGAGGGGTGACTGCACCATCCCCAGCTCAGGCAGCCACCTGCAGAACTGATCAGATGCCTGCGGGGCAGGGCATGGGATGGGAGGGGCAGAGCACCCTCTCCTTAGGGTAGGGCCAGGGTGGCCAGTCCCTAACCTGGCCCCTAGTGTGGTGCCTCAGCACTGGTTGGCTTGTTCGTTCTGTGGCCTTGTGAATGCCTTAGTCTGAGCCTGAGGCGCACGTGCTCTTCTTCTTGTGGTGGCTGACTTCTCTGCTGTGCCCTTTCTCCGCTGAGTCTGGTGACTCCGAGGTCATTGCCCCCCATTTCCACATTTCTGGGCAGGGTATCATCTCAAGTCACATAAGCCTCACTGTGCCTCCCTGTTGTACTGCCAGTAACTGGCCTGCAAGAGGTCGGGGGTGGGAGGGGAATTCCTGCCTTCCAGGAAGTCAGACACAATTCATCTGTGAAAGCTGAATTCAGTCATTTCCCTGCTTCCATGTTTCTGGGCAGTTGACTTATCGCCTCATGTGGCTGATACACATGGAGACTGTGTGGGTGACAAGTGACTGTTGTCCTGTGGCAGAGAGCTGTGGAGGCACAGGGTGCTGCTCAGGGTGGGCTGCAGGGAGAATCGGGAGGGCCTCCGAGGGCATATGCATTTATGGTGGTCTCCCTTCCTCCATTCAGGAGCCTTACTCTGCAAACCCCCAGCCCTGGCCCAGGTCCACCAGCTCACAGGCTCCACACAGCTAACAGATCCACTCTCCCTGGGAGAGGTGAGCTGAGGTTTGCCTGGTGATTTGTAGAGGGTGCACTGCTCTGAGTTCACCTCAGGGAAATGTTGGCGGTTCAGTAGCGTGTGCGTGAGCCCCATGCTGGTCTTGGGATGGGGGAATGGAGAGTGGAGCCCATCTCAGCCAGTCGGGACCTGAGTGTTGTGCGTGCCCCGCTGTGGGCACAGGGGACCTGGGACAGAAGGGAGGTTCTGCTCTTGAAGAGAGCTACCTCTCCGAAACGGTGGAGGAATAGGAAGGGTGCATTGCTGACAGAGACTGTCAGCTGGTTCCCAGGAGCCACTCTGGCCAGGCAAGGCCGCCCTCAGTTCCCTCTGCCTCTTCCCTCTCTGGAATGCTTGCCGTCTCTGCCCGGTTCAGATGCTCCCTGTGCTTCGTGGCTTCCCCCGCAGGAGCCCCCTCCCTGTGGGGATTACCTCACCCAGGTTCTTGATGTAACTGCCTTATAGGAGTCTCAGCTGACCACGTGCTCCGGGGAGACGTGATCAGCTCAGCTTTTGTTTATATTCCGTTGTTGATTTTCCTCTAAGGTCCTAGGCCAGTGCTGGGCATATTTCACAGTTTGAATAAGCGAGGCCCAGAGAAGGGGAATTCCACCTGGGACTAGCCAGTCAAGGGGCGGACCTGGGACTGGAATCCCAAATCTTAGACCCTGCAAAGAGCATCATGAATGGTGCCAGAAGGGGCAGGCGCACCAGGCCTGGAGGAGGGTCTCCTGTGAATCTGGTGCTGTGTCAAGCTGTCCTGGGTGGGAAGGTATAAACCTGTGGGATTTTCTGTCTTTGTGTTGGTCACCGTTACAGGAAGGTAGGGATGATTTCCTAAAATGTGTGGCTTGAAGAGGGATCCCTTTACCAGGATGTGAAATGACCATGTGTCCAAGTCTGAGCCACAAAAGTGACCTTTGCTCCATTTTTCCTGTGCATCAGACACAGATCTTTTCAGAATACTGAACTGTGTGTTCAGCTTTAGTCCTTGGGGTCTTTGGTGAAAGAAAGCCCAGCCTGTGTTTGGTTCAGGTGCTGCCCATACTCCCCACCCACCATCTTCTCTCTCCCCCGACCCAGGTTTATGTCTCCTCCCAGACCAGCTATGAACCACACAGGCTGGTTACTCTTGGGGAAACCTATCCTTGGAGTATGTCTGAGCACTGGGGTGGGGTTGGCAAAGTGGTGGTGTGAAAACTGTTCCTTGCCTTTCTTCTGATCAGGAAACCATATGGAAAAATAGAAAACACTCCTTTGGGGATTGAGAACAAAGTTTCTTAAGTGACTTTTTTATGAGTTTGATTATTTGACAGAATAGTTTTTCATTAATAGGGAAAATTGGTTAATTAAAAGAAATCAGGTACGTGTTAGATATATATTATGATGTCAAGTATGTAAAAACAAAAAGAAAATAGGAAAAAAGGCTGAAAATATGCCATAATGTTAACAGTAGTCATTTTTCTACTTTAAAATTCTCCTTGTTTTTTAAGTAATCAGCATTTTTTTTATAATGGGAAAAATAAAAACAAGGGAAAGAAATGGAACTATACTCATAAGGTTAATTTTTGCTGCTCACCACTCCCATAGTTGAGCAATATGTGTTTTGTGTACATGCCCGCACCAGTATGGATGAAAGTAGGAAAAGAACAGGCCATAATGTGGAACAAATTTTAAAACAACCAGTTTTTAATAGGAAAGAAGGAACAAAATCATTTTATATAATTCCATAAAATGTCCCTTAGAGTGAATCTCAGACTCACCTTCAATGAACAATTCTCTCAGGGTTCTTCTCCATCCTGGGGCTCCTGCAGGATCCTAGATTTGGGGACTTTCTTAAAGGTAGCTAAAAGAGGATTCAAACCTTAAAAGCCTGCCTTGTTGAATGCAGTGCCAGCCTTCTCAAATAACTGTGCCCCCAAGTGGTCACTTGTACCTGTAAATTACATCCAGCAAAAAGGTTTCAATTAACCGGGTCCCGGACCCCAGGCTTTGCAATTTAATGATGATGATGACGACACAGAACAAAAAGCAGTGAGGAAGGAAGGAAGGAACACACACACTACCCAAATTCTGTGTGTGTGCATGTGTGTGTGTTTGGAAAGAAAATGATGCAGAAGAATTTTCTGAATATTTATGCCCCTCCAGAAGGTGTGTTTGTGTGTGTTTCCATTTGCAGAAGGACCTGGCCAGAAGGCGGGTGAGGGTGGCTGTGAGCAGAGCCCTCCCAGGAATTCCAGAGGCTTCACTCCTTTCCAGAGCACTGCTCCATGCAATGGACGGCCTGCTTCTCTGCGGCAGTAGTTCCATGATAGTCTCCTTGGCAGTCTGCCAGAGGCTGTAAGTGTACAGAGAATTGTGTTTTAATAGAAGGCTTTACCTCTGATACAGATTTAAAATGAAGAAGAAACTTTCTGTTCCTCAGCCAGAAAGAAATGCATTTTGCTTCTTGTGAAATGCTGGTGATTACAAGCTCATCTTACATAATTTTATTATTTTCAATTGCTGCCTGTCAATCTCAGGTGATGGTTTCCTGGGAGCAGAAAGGAGGCAGATTCTGGGTGATGATAAAAAACTAAGTCACCTAGTCATTATTAGCAAATCTTCCAGAAGTTTAGAAAAGAGAATAATTATCTTTGTGATGTTGCTGTTTAAGATATTCAGAACTTGCATAGCTGGGTTAGACATGCAGAAGTGAATTGAGTAGTGTTTAATGAGCTTAGAAAATGTATTTCCATTTTAACAAAGGGTTGATATTTGAGGTGTTTTTTTTTTTTTAATCTTTAAATCTAGTGAAGGAATTCTCTTGAAATAACTACATTCTTAGAAATCTTTGACATTATCAAGGTGGTCCACTGTCACACCCACAAGAGGGCATTTTCTCATCAACTACTGGAAAAACGGAGTTTCCTAAAGAAACACTCAAGAGGCCTGGGGGAAGGAGAGTGTTAATCAGAATCGGAGGTGGAGAGCTGCTTGCAATTGAGTTGTATGTTCGTTTCCACTTAATATGTCCTGCTGATGTGTGAGCCAGTGCTACTGGCCAGGAATCCTACTCACTGTGTTTACTCATTCTGTTTTTAACGTCTTATTCCCAGAATGACTGGGGACCAAAGAAAACCTTTATGAGAGCTTCCTCCAGACACAACATACCACATGCTAGTATGTAGCTAGGATTAGTTCCCAGAACTGGTATTATCCATCAGTGACTTAAGCACCAAATTTGATTTTTCTACTGTTTTGTGACTCTGGCCAAAGTCCCCTGGTACAATGAGCCCTCCACCTTCTCCAGCAACAAGGTCCCTCCTTTATTTATTTAACAAATATTTATTAAGCACCTACTGTGTGTGAACAATAAGCCAGGCTAAGTAAAACCCTGTTCTCTTGGAATGTACATTCTTGGTAGGGAGACTTATCATGAAAAAAGAAAACAAATAAATACTGGAGTATAATCTAGATAATTGTAAATGTTATGAGGAAAAGTAACTGGGAAGAGGAAAGAGGTAGCTATTTGGATTGGGTAGTTAGGAATATTTCCCTGAAGAGTAAAAAATAATATTCTAGTTTTGTTCAATCAGTAGCAGTACAATTTGGCTTACAAATGTAATAAATCCTTTGAACTGCCTTTTTTCTTCAAAAAAGTTCTTTGCAATCTTTACTATTTTATAGCCAAGAAATAATAAAAATGAAGGAAGCAATATGAAGTTACCAGTTATTAGTTTGTTAAATAACATTTTCAAAATTACCACCTACTCTTTACCCCATCTTTTCAATAAACAATTAATGTTTTAACACCAAAGAGTAGAATGGATGTAATCCCAGAATTTAGGAGAGTTGGATACACTAAGTGTTTTGGAAAATTTGGGGAAACATGCTCTTGAGTTTTCTCATTTTCCAGGGACTGTGAGGACTTCATCGCAGACTGGTCCTGCTCATAGTAATCATCCACCCTTCTCTCAGCCACAAGGGCCAAGCCACAGAAGGTCCAGGAGTGGTAGTCTGTTCCACATGCCTGCCCAGCTCACAGCCACACACGCAAGACACAAGAGCAGAAGGTGGCATGCTCCCAACCCTAGTGGTGCTAGGATATTGGTGGGGAGTCTGGCCCAAGAGCTGTGGTGCCCTTAGAGACCCATGTGACTGTTTCTGAAGCCAGGGGTCAAAACTCTACTTGGAACACATATTTTGGAAGGTCAGAGCAATATGGGCTGGGCAAATCACGGAAGACTTAATGGGGGAAGGAAGCCTTCAACTTGGCCTTGAAGGATAAATACCTGTAAGGAAAAGGGTAATGGGATTAGAATGGGTGGTATGTTTATTTTTTTAAGTTAATGTGGACTATCTTTTGGTAAAAAAAGCAACACCCATTGTGTAATATTTTCAGGTATAACAAAGTAAGAATCTCTAAAAAGCTATTGCCTAGAGATGGCTGTTGTTAATATTTTATCATATTTTCTTCTCGTCTTCTTTTTGTTTTGCATTTTTACAATAGTTGGGGCCTTATTGCATATGAAATTTTGCATCTTGCTTTTTTACTTCAGAACATTTCCCCATGTTACTTTAAATTCTCTATGCTTGTGTAGAATTCCATCATGCCTGCAAACTGGTTTACTCAGCTATTCCCACCAGGTGTACTTCTTTCTACTGTTAACACCCTAGTGGGTGTTCTTGTGTATTATTTTGGTTCATAATTTTGGTCAGGCAGATCTGATGGGGCCCACCTCTGAGGGTAACAGCGGGCTCATCCCAGTATCCCCCCGGGCCTCTGTCTTCCACATTCACACGGAGTTAATGGTACCAGCCCCACAGGGTGGTTATGAGAGTTACCAAAGAGAATGTTTCAGATAGAGTTCTAGAAATAGAATTAGCAAGGTCTGAGCTTTTAAAAATTATATAACTTTCCAGTTTTAAGAGTAATGTGTTCTTTATGGAAAATTTTAACAAAAAGAAAAACCATGCCTAATTCATCACTGAGAGAAAAATAATAAACGTTTTGGAATCTGTTATTTGTCATTTTTAGCAGAATTGGTATCATACCATATATATATATATAGTATCTCCTACTTTTTAATCTTTTAACCTTATATTGATTTTCCCTTTCATTATGTATTCAGAAACATCTTAAAAGACTCTAATTCATTATATTCTATTGTATTAATGTGTCATATTTTATTTAACTAACTTCCTTTTGTTAGATATTTAGATAATTTGGGTTTTGTTATTTTAAATAACATTGCAGTCAGATGTTGTTGAAACATAAGTATCTGCAGACATTTTGGATTATTTTCTTAGGATTAATTCCTGAAACTGGTGCTACCAAATCAGAAGTAGGGACATACTGAAGACATTGATCTGTACCACATTACCCCCAAAAGCCTGTGCTGTTTTACTCTCCCATATATAGCACTTGCACACCCATTTTACCCCACTCTTACCTATTATAATTTTTAAAAATATCTTAGTCTGTTGGATAGGTGAGTAATGGTATCCCGCGGTCTCAATTTGCACTCCCTTAATTACCAGTTGGCTGGAGCATTTGTTCAGTGTTTATTGACATTCCTGTCCTTTGCCTGTTCTTCTATTTATATTCATCTTTTTCTTATTGATTAGTAAGAGCTCTTTATGCATAAGAGGATATTAACCTTTTGGTGTAATGTTAAAAATATTTTTCCCAGTTTGTGTTTGCCTTTTAAATTCACTTATAATTTCTGGGTTGTACAGAAGGCTTTAATTTGCTTGTCGTTCTGTTTATCAGTCTTTATCACATTGATGTTTCCTCTTGTTTTTATGCTTAAAAAATCTTTCCCTACCCTGGCTTTAGATATATTCATTTACATTTTCCTCTGCTTGTTTCATGATTTTATTTTAAGGATTCAACTTATTATCCAGTTCTATGTTACCTCATTTTGTAATAAGATAAAAGATAGGAATTTAACTTTTTTTCTTGATAGTTATGTAATTCTTCCAGTTCTGTTTATTAAATGATCTCTGCTCTTCCCACCCTGATTTGAATGCTTCTTCTCTTATATACTGAATTCTTATGTGGGCCAGCATATATTCCCAGGCTATTTATTCTAGTCCATTTTTTTCTGTCTGACCTAGTGCTATACCACATTGTTTTAATTATAGAAGCTTTTATATCATCTTTTAAAATCTAGTAGAACAGATCATCTTCATTATTATTATTTCCAAAACATCTTTAGCTGCTATCTCTGACATATCTAATAGCCCAGATGAACTTTAGAATCATTTTTACCAGCCAAAAATCTCTTGCTGACTTTTTTTTTTTACATGATATCCATATGAATTAGATGCTATCTACAAATTGATTTACAAAAACTTAACATCCTGACTACAATATTGCATTTTCTCATTCAGGAATGTGCTCTTGCATTTACTCTCTCTCTCTCTCTGTTTATTTAAGTTTACTTTCATATCTCTCCGTAAACATTTCCTCGTATGAGTTCTGCACTGTTCTTGGAAACCTTCATTCCTAGATGCCACATATAGATAGAGTGGGAACTTTCTGTCCTTTTGTATTTTCTAGTGAATTATTACTGACAAGTAAGAAAGCTGATAATTTTTATTTATTTTGTATCTTAGCAACTTATTGAACTTTCTTATGAATGGAACTTTTTAAGGCTTTCAAAACACACTGATCATTTTACCAAAAGGTTTTATGTACAACCAGTATTGTCTGGAAAAGCTTATATTATCATGTTTAAGAATATTAATTTGGAGGAAAATGGCATCTCATTGTATCCTATATACCATTTCAATGACATTTCTTCCGAGTCTTAGCCTGGGTCCTGGTAATGTAATCTGTTTGGGCGACACAAGCACAGCGTGCAATGCTTGCGTGAGGGCCTCTCCTGACCCACAGTCAGCTAGGGTGGCTCTGATGTGCTCAAGGGTGCAATTTCAGATGGCAGCCTGAGGCCCACAGCCCTACCTTGTGGCGACGATGGGAGGGGTTCAAGGTAAGGAAAGATTTAGGAGCTAGCCCTGGATATATGTCCCAGATTGTCTGGGTAGAGCCTTCTGGTATTGATGTTAGGTTTCATTTCACCCAGATGTACACTCACGGGCAAATTTGAGTGTGAAGAAACAGTCAGACACCACTGTCCCACTGTTGAGCCCTGAAGGACACTCAAGATTTCCATTCACAGCACAAAGACAACCCCTCAAAGGGAGCAAAAAACGAAGAGAAAGGTTGACAGAAATGTAACTGTAACATCTAGGAACTTTGTTCTCAGCTAAGTACCCAGCTCACATTGCATTACCATCTTCTCTAAATTAAGGCCTTCCTCCAGTTATGGGAACAAGCGGCTTTCTCCTACCCCGATTCTCCCTAGCATATGGCTGGGGGTGGGGGCGGAATCTCCCCACGTCCTCACACAGACGGCTTGTGAATGTACCGTGGGGTGCATTTCCTCCATTGGCCGAACAACTCATCTTTTACTCTTTGATTTTTATGCCAGTTTGGGAAGGTTGCTTTTCTACTGCTTGAAAATCTTCCTCAGAAGGAATATGTTGCCATCAGCAAGTCCTCTGTGTTGTAACTACCTCCTATGAAACCAGACTGTAAGGCAAGGCATCTTCCCTCAATAAAACCCGAATCTATTATTCATGTTCAACAAATATCTGAGTGCCTTCTGTGGGCCAGGCTTTGTGTTTGGTGTTGGAACTCGGCCGTGGACAAAAGCATGCCTGGTTCTTTCCCTCGAGGTGTGCACAGTCTAGCGGGGGAGATGTACGTTCATCAGATCATCCAGACAGAAGGCATGCTGTGCTGTTTAGGGAGCCTTAGCTCATCTCGAGTTCAGGGAGTCAGAGCTGGCTGTCAGAGGTGGCCAGGAATGGTTGATGTTGGGATTTAAAGGGAGGCTGAGCTGGTGGGCTGGGGACAATGAGTTGTAGGCAGAGGGGCCTGTACTGTAGCCTGTAGAGAGAGTGTGGTAAGTTCCAGGAAAGGAGAGAAGGCCAGGGAGGCTGGGGCTGAGAAGGCAATGAGGAGCGTGGGCCAGCAGGAGGCCAGAGAGTCAGGCAGGGTGAGCCCATGCAGGAACACAGAACCTTTGTCCTAATTGCAAGAGTCCTGCAGCTAGGACTGAAGTGATGGTGCCGATGGAGAGAAGCAGACAAGCCCAGGACATTTAACAGGCTCAGTAGGCAGGCCTCAGCGGCGGGTTGCGGTGGGCCGTGAAGGAGAGGGAGGTCTCAAGGGTGATGTGGAGATTTCTGCTGTGAGGAGCAGATGCATGGTGGTGGCATGGACGGCGCTGGAAACGCTGGGAGGGGCCGGGTGTGTGAGAGAAGACTGAGTTTTGTTTAGGAGCAGGTGTGAGGGCTCCTGAGACGCACAGTGGTGGCAACTGGCAGTCAGATGTGTAGGTCTGGCTTTTGCTCCGAGGAAAGATCAGGACCAGAGATGTGCATTTGGAGGGATCACCCAAACTAGGCTGTGGAAGAAGAATGTCAGAGCTAAGGGACAAGCCGTAGGGCCAGCCAGTGGGGGCCCAGTCCTCCCAGGCCCTTGCTGATCCTTACTACTCCCAGACCAGCTGCCAGAGCTGGTGATGTCCTGTGCGTCATCCGCCGTGCGCTGTGCCGGCCTAGGCAACACCAGAAAGCAGTGAAGCATGAGCCAAGAGGAACATCAGGTTTGTGTCGGTTCAAGATCATTTATAGAATCATACATTCAATGAAAATTTGTGAAACACCTACTACATGCCAGGCACAGGAACATGGATAAAAGCAGTGAAGAAAACCCAGGCCTACCCCTCCAGGGAACTTCCAGTTTAGAGGAGCAGACAAAAGACAGGCAAGAGATGGGATTTTTCGCGCTTATGTGACTTGCTAAAATGGTAGGCATCCTGAGGCTCATATGAGGCCAGGCGAGGGAGGGGCCCATTCAGGGGAGTCACGGAAGGGCCAGGGTGAGTGAAATGTGTGACACAGGGCAGAGGTGAGGCATCAAGGGCCTTTGGGCAGAAGAAACAGATAGGTAGGCATGGTATCTGGGGAATACGAAATGGTTGCCGTGACTGGAGTGCACCATAGGTGTGCTGCAAAGGTGCAGGTGTGTGATTGGTGGGGACAGGCCTGGGAGTTGGCATAGATACAGGGAGATGGGGTGTGATGTGTAAGCTGCAGGGTGGACAGCATAGTGCAGGGCCAGATTTCCTTCTGTTGTGTGTGCCAGAAGTTTCCTCAGCCTCATCCATTCCTACTGTCGGGAGGAGAGGAAGCAAAAATACCCTTATTGCCCCTGAGTTGGGAAATGAAGGGCTGGACTGGAATCTTTAACAGGTACGGCTGCTGGGGCTGCATCCGCTGCTTCCCGGATGTGAAAGCGGCGGATCCCAACTTCGGCAGCATTGAGCGATTTGTCCTGAGGGTCTCGCTGGGCTCTTTTCGCAGAACTGAGAAAGTTAAGTTTCTGAGTCACTTAGGCCCTGTGCACGGGCCCAATCTAATAACTAATAACCTTCTGGAGGAGCCAGAATTTAAGTCATGGATGTCTTCTGGCTCACGCTCTCACCGGACTGACCGTTAGGCATGCCTTGCTTCCAGGCTCCCTGGGAATGTCGTAGGGCCCTGACTTTAGGCAGCTGGGGCTTGGCTTCCTCCAGCAGCTCTGAACCTATCCAGGAACTGGGGTGCTGCACAGTCATGCAGTAACCAGCTCACACATGGGTCTGCTCAGAACTTATCAGTAGTTGAGGGATTTCAGAGATGAAATAGAATCAAATTCATGCTTTGCTTAGAATTCAAGGACCAGGCCATCATCAGCTCTTTACTGAACACCCAGTCCAGTTGGTTGCAGGCACTGGGGGGCAGAGGAAGGGGAGTAAAGAGACTAGAAGCTTGTTGGAGATAAGATGCATGGGGTCAGCATCGCCAGCCTGTGGGCTGTGGTGCTCAAAGCCTGACTGGTAGATATAAATGGTGCCATGTGGGCTGAGTGCCAATCACTGTCTTGAGGGAAAGAGGTCTGCATCACCTAGAGCTGGGGATGGCACTGTGAGAATCAGAGGGAGAGGAGATTAGCATGGACCAGAAGCATCTTGGAAGGTCTTTGGAACACCTGGGCCTGGATGGAAGGCTCTCACTGGTTCTTTCAGAAGATAATCATCTTACGTTGGTAGAGGGAGAAGCAGGGTTCCAGGCCTGGGTCACTGCCGGGGTCTCTTCTGCTCCGGGATCGTAAGCAATGCAGCAGAACCCTTTTGCCAAATCTGATGAGGTTGTCCAAGTCCCCGTGATGCTCCAAGGATCACTTATTCCCTCAAGAAGCTGGCAGCTCAAGTGCCCCTTCACAAATGGAAAAATGGAAGGTGTGGGGCCCGTGGAGGGTCTGGCTGGTTCGGGCTGGTCCAGGCCTCATTCTCCCTCAGCTTCTGACTGTTTGACTGTTTCCAAGTCACCTTTAATGTCGTAAACCACTACTTGTCACTAAGCCAAATTCCTGTGCTCTTACTTAAGCATGATTCACGCACTGGATGCTTTTGACATTTGAAGATTACTTGGTTCTTTGGGCAATTTTCTTGTTTGCCTCCAAGAAAATGCCTGCAATTCTCCATTTCATTTAGAAATGAAAAGGTGAGGCCCAGGATTATGTAATGAACTGGTTGAACTACCAGGTGTTGGGCCTGGTGGACCTGTGGGGGTGTGGCTAAGCTATAAAGCTTTTGCTGCTAAACAGATTAAGGCAACTCCTTGACCTCCTGTTAGGGATCACTTGGAAGCAAGGTTAATTCATCTGCAGAGTCACACCAGCCCTGAGCTGGTCTTAAGAGGCCGTCTGTGCAGAAGCCAACCATGGGACCAGCTTGAGTGGCCACCAGGTCTACTGTTCTGTCCTAACAATGTTCACATGCTATGTGATCCTTTATTCTCTATGGCAAGGGGTCTGTCCAGACCGTGGACATAGTTATCACAATGTTGCCTTTCTAGTCCACTAAGCCACGACTGCCGTTACTGGAGAGAGACTACTGATCTGATTTCAGGTAATTCTCTACTCTCTCACTAAGCTCCACCCTGCCCACCAACAAATGCCAAAACTGAGTTTATACCACATAGGGAAACAGAAGATAGAACAGCCTGGTCCCCACCTTGAAAGAGACCATTGACCTAATCAGGAAAGCCACAGATTCATGGCCACATACTGCTTATCCCAAAGCGCTTGTTAATTTTCCTGTTAGTTCTCTATTTAAATTGTCCATTGTTCCCCACCGAAACCCAGCTCTATGAACTTGGCATTCAGGGCCCTCAGCTTGTCCCTAGCCACCCTCCTGCCTGTGTATGGTTCCCTCCCTTCCTCACAGGTTCAAGGTGAGGACCGGGTGCCCTGCTGTGGCGTGAGATACATCAGCCCCAGCAATACTGAACTGAGGCAGCCTTGGGGAAATGGCCAGGTAATTTCACTGTCACAAAGGATCTGACAAGAGACTGCTGTTCTCACAAGCATCTGAGAACTCCATGCCTGAGCCCCTCAGTCCTCCCAGCTGTGGTGTTCCTCGGATGGAGTCCACTCCATTAAAGCACCGGAAAACAGGACTCTTGAAGACAGGATAAAGGATTAGAGATAATTTCATTTCAAAAGAAAGAGGCTGAGGAGGGACTTAATTGTCTTTGAAGGATGCTCGTGAGGAGCAGAGAGATGAGTTACTCTCCATCTCACTGAAAGAGAGAAGGCAAAGTGGATCTCCAAGGAGCGAGCCAAGTCTCCAGTGAGTCCCCGCCTGGAGGGTGCAGGGAGACTGCGTGCACAGGGTGGGCAGCCCTGGAGGGCCTTACTGGCAGATGATTTTGTTCAGGGGCTACCACGGGAGAAAGATAGCTCTCTCAAAAGAAAATTTTTGAAAGCAAGGAATTAATGGAGACAGTAAGACTGTAAGACCTTGGGAGTCGGAGAGCTCTTGAAGGAAGGCTGAGGAAGCTGGGCTGCAGGAGGGCTGGAAAGATGAGCAGAACTTTTAAATGCAGAGAACAAGGGTCGAGGAGTAGATAGCAGTATGACTAAAGGTGAGAAGTGGGTGTTTGCTGACTGTACCCTGCAGAGCAGATGGAACCATATCAGCTAAAGCACAGAGTTCCCAGAGGGAGAGCAGGAATGGGAGATGGACCAGAGAGGTCGGTTTTAACCTTTACCCACGGGCAGTGGGGGCCCCACTGGTGATGCTTTAGCAACACCCACTGGTATTGACCCATTACAGGACTCCCAGTTCTGGTGTACAACCCTTCGAGGTGAGTAGCAAAATAGTGCAGCCTCAAACTCCAGTCTGTAGGTCTGTCCCTTGCAGACTGCTCTGCCAGTAGAAGTAGAGACACTGTAGTGAGTTTCTCATAGAAGCAATGCATTCCATTTAAAGTGCTATCCTTTATCCTAAGATTCTGTTCTCCCACTCCCAGTCAGGATTCTAAGTAGCAAGCAACAGAAACCAATTCCGGCTGATTAAAGCACAAAGGGAACTTACTTCAATGATATTAGGCAGCCCAGAGTCTCGAGATGCATGGAGAACCAGGTTCAGAGGCCTCGCTGCCAGGAATGACAACCGATCGTGCCCAGGTCTGACCCTGCAAGGCTCCCGCTAGCTGCCCTGCTGGGCCCTACCTTCAGCTCCCAACAAGGGTGCTGCCCCTGCAGTGATTCTGCACCACCCCATATCTGAGCATCAGCGGCTTCTCACTGAACCTGTGTTGACGAGTCTGATTGGTGGAGCAACGTTAAGTGCGTTTGCCGTTTCATTGTCTTCAGTGAAAGGTGGGTTTTGTCTCCTCAGGAACAGCATTCCCGGACATGGGACGGGGTTCAGGTGCTGAGAGCCAAGTGGAATGTGTCTCTTTTCCTCCTTGAATGTACGTACCTGTGTGCTTGTATGTGTACGTGTTAAAAATGTTCTCTGTTTTGTGAAGTGATGGTGATTAGTTGGATGTTTAAAACATTATTGTGAATGGGTAAAATACGGAGTTGGCAACCTATTTGTTCCCAGATGTTTCAGGTGTTTAGTAATCCATGAAACCCAAAAGACTAGGAGCCACAGGTGTAGACTATGCACTTGGGCGCCAGACAGCCTGGGTCCAAATCCCAAGCCTGCCACTTACTAGCTGAGGAAGCTTGCATGAATGATGTAAGTTTTCGAAGGCTCCATTTTCTTATACGTACAATAAAGATGGTAATCCTCACTTCTCAGGTTTGCAGTGAGCAGTGAATCAGAAAACAAGAACAAAGTGCATCGTCAGTGGCCAGTAAGGAATTGATGATACTCTTGGGGGAAGGATCAAAATGGACTTGAACAGCTTTCTACAGGCAGATCCAAAATGATCCAGGACACCTGAGAATCTGTTCTTGTTCCTGCTGGAGGTGCCTCATCAAGGTAATAGGTATCTGGGGACCTCCCTAAGCCCTGGGTAGCCTCATTTAATTCTTCTCTACTAACATCTGCAGGCTGGAAGGAGGCCACTGTACTACAAATACTAACAGAGCCCAGGTTCCAAGCCCCTAAGCCCACAGAACCCGCTGCTGGAAATAGACTCAGGCAGCCAGACCCACCCCACAGGGACATTTGGTGTCCCAGGGCTATGACATGGTGGGCACGTCCCCTTCGTGTCTCCATCTCTGGCCTTTGTCAGGATGGACAGGACAGGCTGTGTTGTCCTGTCCAGCTGTGCATGTCAGTTTCCTCATTTGGCAAAAGGCCAGCAACTGACCAAGGCCACCTGGCCAGGGAGTAAGTGGCAGACCCCAGACTCAAGTCCAGGACCTACTCATGCAAATGTAAGAGGTGCTGCATGAAGTTATGGCCCTGGGCTGGAGGGACACAGGCCTCTTCTGCCTGTGAGGTTCATGCCACCCTGTCCTTTGGGATGTGCCCAACTCTTCATCAGTAACGCCTCACAGATCTGTTGTCCACATGATTATTGAAACTCTTCCTGGAGAAGCTGCCTTTCTATCCACTGTGGCCTCTCAGGAGTCACAAGTGTCTCAGCACACTGCCAGCAGCACACACGGTGACTCTCTCAGCTGGGTTCACTTGCTTCCCCCTCCCAGGGCTCCATCACTGTTCTTCTCACTCTACATAGTCGCCTTTAACAATGTTCTCTACACCCCCAAAAATGATGGCTTCTGAGTCTGTGTCTTCAGCACCACCCCCACTGCTGACCATAAGATCCACAAAGCCAGCCCTCTGAGTATCATCTCCCCTGGGCACTCCAACCCGTCTGAACTCACCTCTTCCGAGCCCACTCCCAAATCTCTTCCTCCTTGGTCATGATGTCCATCTACGCTGCCCGGGATGAAGCGTGGTTATGAGCTCTGTTAGAGATCCCTGGACAAACAGGTTCCAGGCTGGCTTTCCTCAGTTAGGTCTGGGGGCAGATCCCTTTTCCCTCCATCCCCTTCCACGCAACCTGTGGCCGGTAGAGGGACCCAGGGAGCTCCTGAGGGGCCAGTGGACAGAATGCTTTGGTTTGGAAATGTTAGGTTTCAGCATGATTTAGTGCCCTGGCATTTCTGAGCTAGTTTACAGTAATCAGGCATTTGTTAATGTTCAGTTTCCTCTCCATGGACTGTTGCTGACACAGGAACTCTCTTTGTTGACAAGATTCCAGCCTGTGCTAAACAGTAACCAGCGCGGGGAAGTAGGGAAAGCAGAGCCCCAGCAGCTGCAGTCAACGTCGAGAACATGGAAGCCCACACAATCCCGTCACTCACTCGCTGTGGTAGCAGCTTACCCTGAGTCTCAGCTATTTCAAAAGGGCAATAGGGATAAGCAAACTTTCCCCTTAGGGTTATAATGAGGATTAAAAAAGAAAGAATGTAAAGCCTTGTGTTTGACTCATAATGAATATCCCCTCTTAATTGTCCCATACTACCCACGTTCAGTCTGATTTGATGGAGCATTTGTTCTGGAAGGTACCTGATGATGCTTTTCTATGTAAAGAAATAGATATGTCATGATGGCTTTCTTTCTCCTAATGTGGTCGAAAGGCATGCGGCTATTGCCTCCTGCCCCATCTCATTTCCCATCAGTGTTTTAGACTCCAGAGTTGTGGACTACAAATGCTAGAACATTGTCCTACTGACTCAGAAAGGGTGGAGTCAGAAACTAGGCTTCCAGATCCCCAGGCCAGTATTATTCACCCAAAAAAAGAGGGAATTCCACGAAATCAAATTTGGGACTTGGATGTGTGAAGCTTGCAGATGCTGGCCGCACCTGCGCACCTCTGCAGACCTGGCTCACTCTTCTTTCTTCTCACTTTCTCTCAACCTCTCCTGTCATTTTTACCATGTCTGGAATTAGAGTGGAGGCCAGGTGAAGACCCCTGTCTCTCTAGGTGCTCCTCTTGGCAGATTGCCTGGGTGGTCTGCTTGCCCCCACTTCTCGGGAAGCCTGGCCTGGGCCTGAAGCTGCGTCTTTGTCGCCAGTGTGACTGTGTGGCCGTGGGACGCCTCCCCATCCTGCGGGGCGGAGCAGCCGGTCTGGGTATGCGAGAGAGGAGGCCGGCAGTGTCCTGGGCCAGTGCTAGGGGCTGTCCCCCCTGCAGCTCCCGGGAATAGCCCACCACTCGAACTCCTCGGAGCTGGACAGCCGATTTATCTCCTTTTAATCACTCCAAACTCGGACATTTTATGTTATTTTCAGGGAGTCTTTTCAATCTCATTCTAAAAATATGTCTTCATTCTATTCAGAATAGATTTTTAATTGCCCTTTCCCTGAAAAATGTTGAGCAAATTAGTCTTCAGGATACCAGCGGCCGTAATGGGAGTCCTCTTCTCCCCTCGTTGCCTGAGGTGGCCCGTTGGAGCAGAGCTAAAGTGGCTCCAGGTCGGGCTGCACTTCGGGGCTGGCCGGCTTCTGCGTGTTGGCCACCTGCTTCTAACTTCAGAATGTTCTGTTCCTGGCTCATACGTAGTGTGTGAAGAGAAAAGGACTTGGGGCCAGTCCATCATTCAGGACTAGGCTTCCCATCCCGGCCGGCCCTTGGCTGGATGGGCGACTTTCCACAGCTTCCTTCTAAGTTTCAGGGTCCTCGCAGGTACATGTCACAGGGGCTAGATCAGCACTTCCCCTATCAGTTCACCTGTTTATTCACAGACAGAATGAAATATTTTTCCACATGTGGAGATTCGGGCTTCTTGCGTGGTGGCCTCGTGCAGTATGGCAGACACGGTGACCGCTGCCTGGGCCTACCGCGGGCACGTTCTTGACCAGACGACACCACAGAACCCTGCTAGCTCTGACCGTGTTCCGTCCCGTGCCCTGCTGCCCACTGACCCTCGTGGACTCGCCCACGCTATCAAATAAAAGCCAACTCCAAAGCGTTGGACGTTATCCACAGCTGGAAATCACCCAACATTCTGGTTGCCCCTCAATACCCAGTGTCCTCGCCTCCCTTGCTGCCCCCAACTGATTGTGTTACTACTGCCTCTCACCCCCTTGGACCCAAAGGTCAGAGGCCCACTTAAGGGAGGCAGAATGCCACAGGACTGGAGACGGGCTGGCCCAAGGACCAGGTCACCGGTTGGTGGCCTCCCCCACAGTAACGTGTGCTCCACGCATCTTCGTCTCAGGGTACTGCCCCAAGCGACCACTGCCCTCTCAGCCCCTGCCTTTCCTTCCCTAGCTTTCTTCTTTTTCTTTTTGCAGTCAGCTAGTGCATATTGTATATTTTCTGGTGAGCAGTGCAAAGGAAGAGAGTCCAGTAGGCTTAGCTACTTGGCGCTGCCTCCACCAGGCAGCGCTCTTTGTACCAGGGCAACTCCATGGAGTGCCTGCTGTGTATTGACTGCCTTTGGGCCAAGGGTCCCACCTGTGTCCACCCCTTTGTCCAGGAGTGGCCTTGCTGAGGCCACATTCCTCAGTGGGGTTCTGGGCAGGAGAGTCTTGAAAGAGGAACCCCCAGTGGAGCAGACCTAGTGGCTGACTTGTATAGAGCCCCTCCTCTGACCATCCCCCCACCCAGATCCTACCCAACCTTCACATCCTCAGCATAGTCTCAGGCCTGCAAGAAGCACCATCAGTTTCTCATTCTCCCTCCGCCGTGCAGAGATGGGGCCAGACCCCAGTCTGGAAGCTTTCATTGACACTTCCTCATTTGCCCCAGTCCTCACAGTGACCTCTGGGAAGTAGATCTCACTGTATTCTCTCCTTGCAGGCAGGGAAACTGAGGCTCAGAAAGAGGTGATGCTTCCTCAGTGGGATGGCCGAGGTGTGAGCCCACCCATGCCTCCTGTCGAGCTTTGCATCCTGTTGCAGCTCCTCTGAACCCCTGCAGCCCTGCTGTCTGTTACCTGCCAGGCAGTTGTTGGAGCCTGTCTTGTGGTGTCTCCTGGCATGGCCTGCATTGTGGTGATCTGTGGTTTGTCCATCGCTGATGGGGTGTCTGCTCCTCCCCAGATTAAACAGCCACCTCTGCTAAGGGAGGGCAGGATGGGGCGCCATCAGGGCTTACCTGTGGAGTGGAGGTAAATAGAGGTCAATTCTTGGCAGTCTCCACCTCTCCTCTTGTCCTCTGCCTAGCTGTCTTCTCCTTGGAGGAAGAAGTGAAGGATTTCTGGTACAAAGTGTGTTCTGCTTGTCCTGAATGTTAGGGAGAGAGTTTCAGATGAGTGCAAATGTATGAATGTGTCTCTGTGTATCTCTGCATGTGAATGATTATATCTCTGTGTGTGTCTATGCCTGTGTGTGTAAGTAGGTGTCAGTGTGTCTATGTGTGCCCATGTCTGAATCTCTGTGTCTCTGTGTGTATCTGTGTGCATCTGTCTGTGTGTCTATCTCTGTGTGTATCTATGTATATGTGTGTCTATGTGTCTGTATCTGTATGTGTGTGTGTGTCTCTGTGTCTATAAGTATGTGTGTCTGCATCTGTATTTCTACATGCGTGTCTGTGTTTGTGTGTGAGGCTTTTTGTGTAAGTCTATGTATAATTCTGTGTCTGTGTCCATGTGTGTACCTGTGTCAGTGTTGTGTGTCTGTGCATGTGTGTGTGCCTTTGTATGTCTCTGGGTAATCCTGTATCTCTGTGTCCATGTGTGTACCTGTGTCTGTGTTATGTGTGTGTGTGTGTCTGCGCATATGCGAACACAGGTAGTCGGCAGGCAGGGGCACTGCCTTGAGTCCCTGACAGGTGACACTGTGCTCCCTCTAGGAGGCCTCATCCCTGTTCAATGTCAAGCCTGTGAGGGATCCAGTCACTCGCCCACACCTCTGTCAGTAAAATGCCAACAAGCCATTTATGTCCCTGTTTTTAGAAAATGAAAACCTTAAGTCATTCACTGCAAGCAGCCTATGAATGGGTCTTGCAGATTTGCCTCTGAGGACTGGGGGTTCTGCCAGAGCCCAGGCTGGCACCCAGGGGAGGAGCAAGTGGCGGCAGAGAGGGGCCCACGGCAGCCTGGTGGTGCCACTGGCTCACCTGGAAGCGAGATGAGTGCCGCCGTTGCTGGTGGCTGGTGGCGGCTGGCTGAGCCACAGGGAGGGAGAGGACCTGGGAGGGCTTAGAGAGGGCTCCACCCTGCGACGGGTTCTTCTGCCGAACCAAGAGATGTGCAGGAGCAGGCCCCAGGGCCCGGGGCGGGCAGGACCCCATGCTGAAGCCCAAGGAGGTGAGAATGTGCCTTTGGAGATGTGTGGGTGGGTCCCGGTGACGGGCTCTTCTGGGGACCTCCCCAGGTGTGGGTGGGGTATGCAGAGGGTTCCATCACCGCCCGGGGGCCTGGAGCCGCAGGCCCCAGCAGAGGAAGTGGCTTTGGCTGGGTTCCACAGGGGATCCCCAGGGGAGCTGCTTGCGTAGTAGGAAGAGGTTTCTGCCCGCCTGCTTACTGTTTCTCTTCTGTCTGGAAATGTAAAACCTGCCAAGCTGGGGCTGGGGCTGGGTGGGCCTGTTCTGGGGCCTGCAGCCACATGTGGTGTTTGCAGAGCCAGGAGCTGCCTCTGCCCGGTCTCCTCCCCAGTAGACCCCCGGTGGGCCAGCCCCACACGCCCGGGTGGCTTCCCTTCGCAGCAGAGGCTCCTGCGGCCCTGCTCAGGACTCTGTTGGCCTTTGCATTCTAATCCCCTTTGAGAACCTCAGCAGCTGCAGAGGCTATGGTTTTTCCTCTCTCATATTCCTTAACAACTTAAAGAAGAGTTCTGGACTTGTGTTGCCCTCAGAGGGAAATGGCCTGCGTGGCTTCTGGAGTGTGTGATTCCCCTGCAGCTTGGTGGGTCGGTTGCTGACTGGAGGGTCAGTCTGGAGAGGCCTAGCCTGGGAGGGGGAGGGGGAACTCCTGGGAACTTTATCCAGCTCATCACTAATACGGGCAGGGGGTGGGGGGTGATTGGGTCAGAGCTTCTCCCCCTCCTGGGCCATGGCCTGGGCTCAGGGACTCCCTCCGAGCTCCTTCTCCATCCTGACATGTCCCAGCCAGGTGACCCAGGCCTTCCACATGGCCCAGCCTCCAGCAGCAGCAGTGCCTATGAAATAACCACAGCACGTCTCTCTCCCTGAAGAATAATGGGGACTCTGTTACAGGCTTCCTCAAAAGAGTTGCCATGGAATCCCACATTCACCTCCCCAAGATGCATTCCCCAAATCTCTCTGGAACCTCTTACCCCCTGAAAATTCCCCACTCCATACCACTGCTCAGACCTCTCCCCTTCCTCTCCCCAGACATAGTGCCTTTATTGATGTGGCCCTCCCTCCTCACTCCCCTCCCTCCCAGCTCTCCTCCTTTACACCCCCACAGGCCTGACTTACCGTCCCCTCCATACACACTTCCTGCAGGACAGTCTGTGCCCCCACTGCTGCTTTTCTTGTAATAAAAGCACCACCCACCACTCCTACAACCAAGGATGGGTAGAATGGATACTTCTAGAACAAGTGCTTGGGGCTTAATTGTTGTTAAAGGTGGTAACTGCATCTGTTTCAAATTACATATTTTTAAATGCTTATTTACATCATTTTCCCTAACATGAAACCTTGGGAACGTCCAAGTGTGTGCGTGTACATGTCAGGCATGTGCGTGTGTGTCATGTGAGAATGTATGGCTGATATGCTCATTACTCGGTCATCAATTTCTTTACACTTCGGTCCACTTTGACTGCTACATACTTGTTAATTGTTTTTATTATTTATCCTATATGGTTTCATTTACAGCCAGAGGGAATCACTATAAAAAGTGACAAAGACAGGAAACAGAAACATTGATGTTGAACCGCCCCAAGCTCATCAGGAACCTAAGAATGGTATTTCTGCCAATTTGCCTCAAAGTCATTTTTTTCTAGATCTGTAAGTAGTGATCATCTGATCTAAGTTCTTATATAGGTCATCTAAATGTCTTTAGTACATTAAGTGAGAGGAAAAGAGAAGTGGATTAGCAGGAGGCAGGGTACAGAAAAAACAGAGATAATTTAACTAGCTCATCTTTTTATTGATTGGAAAGAAGTATTACCAGCAATGTGTTATTTTGAAGAACTTAAAATCTCTCTCTCTCTGAATCCTGCTTTCCCTTATCACTTACATAGCATGTAAACACTACAATAATAATGCTGCTGATTTTTCTTACACTCAGAATGCAAGAATTCTAAAGATCAGGTCACAAAAACATTTTTATAGTCTATTTTTGAATCTGATGCACATAATTAAGTTTCAATTATGTTTTAAATATATGTTGGTCCCAGAACCAAAATGTCATTTTTTTATTTTTCAACAAATCAGTCTTTCCTTGCACAACTAATTTAAAAGGAAATGAAATGTGTATAACTTGTTAAGTGGGGAAGTGTTGAAATGTGTCCTTATATGTAATGAACGTTATTAAAAATTGTCTCTTAATGCTCATTTAATATAATCTTTGAATAATATACTCATATAAAATATTTAACTAAAAATCTCTTTTACTGTAAGCCATGCAAAAATGATAAAATGATTTTTTTTAATTGTAGGGAGTTTGTGAAATTATAGATTACTCTGAGTAGAGTTCATTAGTCAAAAACAGGATTGGAAATGCTGATCTAGAGACACAAAACCCAGGAACTAGCAGCAGAGAGCAGGAGCAGGGGAAGAGAGGCCAGCTGGGGAGGTGAGGTTTGGGAAGGCCCAGGCCTGGGGGGTGTGGAGCGTTCAGCGCCTTGGGCTCTGGCAAATACTTCTCTCCCCAGTCACCTGCCAGAAACCTTCCGCTTAGCAAATGCTGAAAGCTAGCCAGAATCAAGGGTACCTATCAGTGTCCCCTTTACCTCTTGTTTCCTGAAACTAAGTTACAGTGGAAAATGCATCCTTCAAAGACAGAAAGCCCAGTTGAACAGCAGGACCAAGACCCGTTCTTATAGCCACTGATGAAGCATGTGAGTCCCCAGATAGCAGCCCCGAAAGGTGCATTCTGAACTAAGCCCCAGCTAAGCTGCTTTGCCGGCTTGCCTCAGATTAGACCAGGTGGACGGGCTGCAGGCGACATCATTTCCAAGAACTGGCTGTCACATGACTTGGCAGGACCATAGCAGCCAGACAGGATTTTGCCCCCAAACCATTTGTGAGAGCTGGAGGGACCACAGGGCACTGGTCACCCAGGCCAGCTCTTTTAATGTGTGAGGGACAAGTTGAGTCCTAGAGCTGGGAAGAGGCTTGTCTGCAGCCTCATTATGGCCCAAGAGGGTCCCACATTTGCATCCTTCAAGAGGGGTCTAGTTCAAGAGCATGCATCAGCTAAAAGGTGTTAATCCTGTGGGAATTGTGCCCTTCCCATGCCCTGAGAGGTGGCCTCAGGGTCGTGCGGAAAGGCTTTGGGAGGGACAGCACAGACTCGGGAGAGGGCTGTGTTCAGGAAAGAGGATGAACTTGAGCTGTGGCAGAAACCGTTGTACTGCGGTCGGGCTCTGTAGGTATTTTGTGACCCATCCTGCAGGAACATTTATTTGTATCTATTCCAGTTGGTTGACCTGCCACAGCCCATCCTCAGATGTATCAATCCAAGGTACTATTGTTTATAGAATCATTGGCTCACAAACTCTCCCAGGGCTCCCCTGACATGGGACTCCTCCAGGGGTCGGAGCGCATCCCCTGCACGCCTGTCCTTTCCTTCAGGTGCAGCCTAACTAAGGGGAAGCACCTCCTCTGCCAGCCTCTCCCCTCCCCTTCCAGTTCTTTCTGCCCCTTGTCGTCACCCAGAGCACACCTGGCTCACCTGCCACAGCCTTTCAGGTGGGAGCAGATGGTGACGAGACCCACCCTGTCACTGCAAATAAATGCCGAGGCAGCAGTCACGTCTCCTCCCACTGCTCTTCACACAGACTCTTCACGTCCTCGTAACATCTCAGCCACACATCTCTATAAAGGGGCTGCAGTTTGTCCACACCCATGAAAAGTGTGGCCCTAGAACCAAATGCAGCTCTTGGAATGTTGAGCCGGGCCTCGTTATGGGGGCAGCTCTTCTCGAAGCTTCTGTGTTGTAGTGCAGGTGATGGTGGTGAGGTTTGCATGAAGGATGGTAGAATCTCACCTCCAAAAGGGCCACGTGTGTCATTCAGAAAGAACACTTCTTTTGAAGGCCTTTTTCTGTTCTAACCAGAAAAGTAATGTCAGTTTTCTACAGAGTGATAGGGACTTGAGATACTAACTGATTTACTTAATGATACATAGGCCTCTTGATAGGGTGTTTCACGGGCCACGTGACTGCTAGAGACACCTGAATGTCCCTATTCTTTTCCCAAACCCAAGGACCTAATTGTAGCTTGTGGTCCCCTGAAATCTCACAAGAAGGTGTCACCTAATTACACAGCAGGATAATCATGCAAAAGCCTCTTCTAAGGACAGTGCATCCTGTTGATCATTCTAGGCCAAATATTTTTACAGTGTTCTATATTTACACCAAAATTGAGGTGAGCTTCACATTGTGGCATTATCATAGGAAATGAAAGAATCTGTCTAAAATCACTCTTTATTGAATGACTTCTTTAACTTGCCAGGAAAGTCTATCAGAGTGGGAAGTCATGCTCTGAATGATGTGTACTGAAGAAAAATTGATACTGGTGGAAATACCATTTTAAAAAATTCTAGGTACTGATAGTAACTTTGTGTGCTGCATGAGACACAGAGGGGTGGCATGTTCTGCATGTCCACATAGTGTTATTAGTTTGTAACTTTCTGCTGTGACATTCCACCATCACAGCAAAATTGCAACCTTTCAGCACCTGCAGAACAGTCACATTAAAGTGGCTTTGAGGGAGAGATAGCTCATGCGGTCGGGCGTTTTGGTGTCGCATTCAATTGACTAAACATAGTCATTTTGGGTTCTATTATTGACTAATTTGGGTAATTCACCTACTGGGAAATATTTAAAGATAAAAATATAAAATCATGTTGGTTCATGAGTGAGGTCCTTGATGTCAATCCTGTGACATATTTTTAAAACACTGGAGGCTGTTCTGAAAAAATATTCTGGCATGTTGTAGTTAAGTGAAACAGTGTTGGAAGCCCATCAGCTGTTTGTCCATCTTCCTCTCTGCTCATGAGCTATTTTATACCTGGGCAGCTCCAGTTTAATAGAGAATGCCAGTAACAAGTGTGCCAGAGTGTGACCCCGTCTGGAGCCTTGATTTTGATTAGCCATCAGCATGCTCACAAGCTCATTTCTTGATTGGTGCTGAAATATGTCACACCCTGATGGAGCATCGCGGGCTGTCACTGCTGATGGATTAATGACAAAGCCCCTGCAGCGTGGCCTCACCCATGCCAGCTGCCTCCAGAGGGGACAGTTTTGGCTGTGTCTGCAGGAAGCCTTGGAAAACCGGAGTGGGCAGCGTCTGGGAGTCTGCGTGGGCAGAAGTGGAGGGGAGCCGAATTCCTCGGGGACAGCTTGCTGTGTCTTTCTCTGTCCCCTGCGTGTGAGATTTGGGAACTTGAGGTCTGTATTCCCCTTGAAATGTTTTTGAGGTATTTAGAGTTTGGCATGGGCATAGGATTTTACTAGTTTTACCCCACTTCTATTCTGCTTTCTTGACCTCCCATAATCACTCTAACCTGTCTTACATGCAGTATATGTATTTCATCTCCTCTTATCTACCCATGCCAGCAATGACCACACACCCACTGTGTGCAGCCACCATTGCTGGAGTGCATCTGGGTCATAATTACTTTGGGGTAACCGTATCTGCCTTCCACGCCCCTCACGCGTCACGTTATGTTACCTGGGCTGAGCTGTGATTGATACTAGGTATAAGTGGCTGAAATGAGTCAAACGGGAATGTATGGCTGAGTTGGGAGGAAGGGAACCCCTCTCCTGACTGGAGCTCAGCACGCCCTGAGGATTCTACAAGATTTCACAAGGTGCAAGCAATGATCTTTGCCTCTTCAGACAATCCATGGCAAGTTCTGTGCTCCCTCACTTGGCCAAGCCTAAGCTAGGCTGGGCCCTGGGCTTTCTTCCTGGCTCTGCTGCCAACTCAAGGTATAACCTTAGTTGGGCAAGTGTTTCTCCTCTCTGGGCCTCAGCTTCCCCACATGCACAACAAAGGGGCTCAGAACAAAAGATCAGCTCTTTGAATTATATTCATGAATATTTGCCTCTCACCAACCCAGACCTGCGCTTGGGTACATATACATGTATTCATATGCATGTGCACACACATACACCCCCCCCCACACACACACACTCAGCTGTGTCCTGACCCCTCACTAAGGAGTTCAAGGTCTGTCCTGTCCATGTCAGTCCCTTCTATGCAGCCCAGGGAGCTGTGGATGGGAGAAGCTGCTGCCAACAGCCATGGTGGGCTTCCCGCCATGTAAACTGCCATCCAGCCCTGAAGGACAGAGCAGTGCTCCAAATGTGGGCCCTCCCTGCACTGTGTAAATTTTCTTTTTGCTGTATAAGTAGCCCTACCGGAAGATTAGATGAAGGAAAGGGAAATCACCTATACCACCACTTCCCCAACAGCTACCACTGTCATTTTGTAGGATTCCTTCTAGTGATTTTTCAATTATATATTTTACAATTTTTTTCATGCTTGGCACTGTGCTAGGTCCTATACACATATTAATTACTTTTTGAATCTTTGCAACAGTCCTTCTGGATAGGAATTATGGACCCATTTTATAGAAGAGAAAACCAAATAGAGGCTGAGTGCATTGCTGAGGGTGCTCAGCTGCTAGAGCTGGGACTCGAACCCTTGCCTTATGCCCACAGACCCTCCCCTCCTTCCATTAGCACAGTGGTTCTAAAATGTCATCTGTACAAAAATCACCTGGGAAGCTTGTTAGAACCCAGAATGCTAGGCCCACCCCCAGAGTTTTGGGTCCAGTGGGTATGGGGATTCTGCATTTCTAACAAACTCCCAGGAGATGTTGATTGTTGGTGGCCTGGGAACTGCCTCTGAAAACTGCTCTGCTGGTCTATACTGCATCCTTGGGGAGACCTTGTTCGATGTCCTGATTTTCCTGCTCATGCTTAGAGCATTCCCCTATGTTGCCGTTTGGCTTCACGAACATCACTTTCAGTGGCTATGTGGTATGGCATGTGTTCTTTAAAAGAGATCAGTTGATTATTTGGTGCTCTGGAATTCACAGTCCATGCCTTCAGCTCAGAGCCAGGCAGACCACCCACAGTTATATCCCTCCCTGAGAAGGGCACTCCGGACTCTCCCTTTGGACCAAAACTGTACCTCGGATCATTTCATCAGTGCCCAGTGCCGTTTCCTATTACCTAGATCTGACCCACTCTTCAAGCACAATCCAGCTTTCACCTCTGCCTGCAAGGCCACACTGCCTGCGCCAGCCCCGAGGTGTCTCCTCTTGCTGGGCACAGTGACGTGGGTGTTACTGCGGTGGGTAGCCTCGCTTATAACCTGGGAATCAATTTTGTCACTTCTAGAGAGTGACCCTCAGATTCCAGAGCCACATACAGATCATCAGCCTAAAAGGTCCTTGGAAGAAGTTTGGCCGAGCTCGCTCATTTTACAGGTGATGAAACTGAAGCCCAGAGGCAAGGAGAATTGTCCCAGGTCACACAGAGCACTGTCCCTAAAAACTCCAATTTGAATTGATTCATGACAGCTATAGATTTTTTTTTTTACTTTGCAGTTGATTTACCTTTACTGCTCAAAATGACTTCCCAGATATCCCTATCTGAATGCGTGTAGACTTGAGATAGACCAGCACAGCAGCCAACCCTCCATCCCCGCCGTGCAGCCTGGGGACTGCCCCTGTCTTGCACAAAGGCCCTCTGGTACCCACGTGGGGAGCTGCTGGAGAAACTGCCAGATCTTGGATCTTATTCCAAACATTTGCAAGGCGTCCACTGGAGCCAAGGCATGCCCAGCTCTCCGGACTTTTCGGGGGCAAGAACTGAGTTTACAAGTGCCCAGAGCTTACAGACCAGTCCTTCATCCAAAAGCGGGACTTGCATGTAGAGCTCCGGGCAGAGAGCAGCAATGGAGTGAATAATGTGGAAGGAAGCCACAGCTGGTCTTTCTGTGTGGGAAGGAAATGTGCCTGGAGGCTTCTGTTTTTATTATCTAACTAGTGTATTTTCTCTGAAGCAGACTCAAAATAAGGCGAGAATAATTATTCCCTGCAGCCCCACCTCCGCCTCGCCCCCTCGGGGGACTGCCGTGCCAGGGGCTCTGGGCCAGCCCTGCTCCCGCTGCCCCTCGACCTGCAGCTGTCCCTCAGGGCTCTTGTGAATATGGGTGACAGCAGGTTATTCTTCACTTGAAATCTACCCTTATCTTTTTTTCTTATTATAAAAGCCATACTGTATGTTCATTTACAATCAAATGAACAAAAAAGAAATAAATGAAAATAACCTCATAATACTACCCCAAGATCACCACAGTTCAAAACCATGGGTATCCATTCCAGATCATCCCTTTGCTCTTTTTGCTCATTCTTTCTTTCATTTCAGGTTTTTATGTACATATAAACATGCCGTTTAGTGTTACATAGAGTGTTTTTTTTTAACCTTAAATGAAATCATGCTTATGCATATTGTAACCTGCTTTTTTCACTTAGAGTGTCTTGGGCACCTTTCCACGTCAGTGCTTGAAGTCCTAACTCATCCTTGTCAAATAGCATTCAGAAATTAAGAATGCCAAAGCACTGATTTAAAATCCTCGTCTGTTGGCTATTTAAATTATTTTCAAGCCTGCCCTGTGACCCACACACACTCCTTTGTTCACTGCCCTCCTTCTTGCCCTCTGGCCGGCTCCCTCGACAAGGTTTCAGAGCACACTGCGTCAGCCAGCACATGCCTCTCCTCGGGTTCTCTCCAGCCCCTTGGAGGGTGGATGGCTATCCCGGGCCTGATTCTCCACCAGCAAAAGCATTGGCTCTGTGACAGGAAGAACTATAAAGCATGTACTGAAAACTCTGTGCAGAGTTACTAGAGCTCCTGAATTATGGGGCTAGAGAACTATTAGGATGTTACCCGGATTCTTTGCTACACGACCATCCCCAGGAGGAAATGTGAAGTTGCCCCGGAGCCACAGGCTTACACATCGCCTTGAGTGCCATCCAGGTGTCCTGGCACCTCTGGGGCTGGGAAGAAACGGCATCCCCTGCATGTATCTGGGAGGAGAAGGGCGCTGCTTGGAGGCACATCACAGAGGGGAACAGATTCCTAATCAGATTTTACAAAGCAATAATGGTGTCTTTCTAAAGATGAAAAATACAGCTGTCAAAATGCAGCAGGTTTCCTCCCTCTTTGAGGCTGTATGTGGCGTGGGGTGTGCAAGTGTGTAAAGTCCTTTAAAAAGGCCAGGCCTGTGGGGTATGGTCCAAAATCGGAATGCCAGGGGTTTGACAAAGCAAAGAGCCACAGTTTCAGTCTCTGTGGAAGAAACGGGTCTCGTCAAAACCCTCGTGTCGGATGGGAGCACCAGTCAAGAATGCAACCCTAATCAAAACTTCAGGCAGTCGATAAATTACAGTTCCAGAGTGGTCTGAAGTTCTGATTTCATGCTTGGGCCTTTTTGACAGGAAGGAAGGAAGAAAGAAAGAAACTGGCGAGATTGAGATTCCTTCCCCCAGGCTATTTCTGGTAAACCAGTTACTAGGGTTTTATACACATTTTTACAAAAGGACAAATATGTGGGTCAGGTGAAGTGGCTTTGCAGGGGGCTGGGTTTTGACATGCTGTAAATAGTTGTCCATAATGGGGCGAGATTGGCTACCCTGAGCCGTGGAAATGGGCTGTCTTACCACCTGCCTAAGGCTGTCTGGGAGCAGGGAGAAGGTCTGGGCTGGGGCTGGCTGAGAATGGCATCATAAACAAACCTGCCCTCAACAGAGCTCATGGAAATGTCAGCCCATAAGCTCAGTGTAGTGCTCGCTAGTGTGAGGCAGAAACTGGGCCTGACAAAGAGGTAAGGAGATGGGATTAATTCACTGGGGAAAGCACCCTAAAAGTGGCAGCATTTGAGTTTGGTGTTTGGAATGGGGCACGTCATGGTGAGGTGCATTCAGGGAGGTGGCACTGTGACCAAAGACACAGAGACATGAAAACGCATGGTGAGCATCAAAGGCCCAAAGTCAGACGTTGGACAATGACACCAGGGAGGTAGACTTGGTCAGATTTCGAAGGACTTTAGGGCCATTCTGAGGCATATCTACTTCAGGCTGCTGGGGCCACTGGGTAGTTCTGTGTGTGTAAGTGATGGCATCACACTAGAAAGATGGCTCTGTCAAGTAGAGACTGAAGCAATGCTGGGTCAGAGAAGCTGGAGGACACTGATGTAGCACCCAGGTGGGTACGATCCAGGGGCAGTCCTGGTGGACTGAATTGACAGGGCTCGGGGGTAAGTTTAGATGACACAGTGAAGGAGAAGTCAAGCTCACCTCCCAAGTTTGGGAAATGAGTTGCTGTTGCACGTAAATCAATTTTCTACTCCACTAAGTTTATTCATTTAAGTGCCCAAACTTAAATTAGGTCTTTTTGGAAGAAAGCTTTCTAAATAGGGACCATCGAACATCACCCTCTGCCTTTTTAAGCAAAGGAAGTAGAACGTAATGTAACCACCTTTTGGTGGGACTGTTGGTGTGAATAGTTAACTGTCCTCACTGTTGAGGGGTGTGGGACCCTCTGCTCTAGCACCCAATAGCTCCACACTATTACACTTAGCTAGTTCTGAAAAAAAAAAGCTATTGCTTCCAGCTGTCATTTCTCAGCTGCAGAGCTTTTAGACCTTCATTCTCCCACTATTTCTAATCTTCAGCCCAAGCTTTTCACATCTACAACTCTACGTAAAGTTTATGGCCATAGTGATGGTTGTTTCCATCGTTAAGTGGGGGATTCCTTCCAGTTACTCCCACTTTCATAGCTTTACTGCAGAGGACTGAGCTTGGAGTGCACACGGATGTTTTTGTATTTCTTTAGCATTACCCACAGTGCCTAGCTCTGTGCTGAGCACATCTTCCCTACTCGGTAAACACCCATGGATTACCACCTGTAGATAGCCTTCTGTTTCTTTTTCCCATCATCAAAGGAGTTTTGCCTCCCTTCCTTGAAAGCTGGTGTTATGAAGCCATTTTGGAGATCCAGTTTTCCCTCCCTTAATTGTTTGGCAGTTACCCTCTGCCCTGTGGAAGCCTGAGCTCCCAGAGCAGAGCAATGGTGCCTTTCTTCATTGTCTGCAGATTTAGGCACCCAGTGCAGCTCAGAGAAAAGCCAATGAGTCGCAGGTGTGGGTCTGCAGAGCAACTCTCGTTGCTGGGGGTCCAAAGCCACAGGCGTTCATTCAGTGCTTGAAGCAGGAAGAGGAGCCTTGATGATTCTGAGGGTCTCAGGTCAAGTTAGCAGAGTGTAGACTTGGAAATAATTTGGAGATGCCGCCACGCCTCCACAGCCTTGGCAAAGATGAGAATGATTTTGCCATTTGCTGTTGGGGCATCGTTTAAGCCCATGTCTTGCTAGGTCAGTGCTCATGCCCAGACCTGTAAATTAAAAATATGCCTTGGTCTTAGGTGCCATTTCTCTTGCTGGAAGCAGGGATTGTGTATTCCTTTGCAATTGCTGGGAGCATTGTAGACCAGGAGGAAGAGAATGGAGGATGCATTAATTTAAGCATATCTTCCAAGGGGAATGAAACTGCAAACACAAATTCTCTCAGACCAGAAAGGAGCTGGTTTCCAGTAGCAAAAGCTCATCACAAGAACAGGACTCTCTGAAAATCAATCCCCTGCTCTGTGGTTGAGCTGGGTCTCTGGCTTGATTGAAAGCCCTAGTTCAGCAGAATGTGCGGGCAAGGTGTAGAAGTAGGCCGGCCACATTTATGCAAACCAGCCTCAGAATTGGTTACTCAAAACTCGGGTGACATCAACAATCTTCCTAATTTAGTTTACCTGGGAGCAGCTTATTGCAGCATCTCATGTAATGCCATGAAATTGAGGCTGGTTTCATGATACATCAGATTGCAATTGTAATTGCAAGAATCCTGCAGTGTTCTGGCCCTCCTACATTTTAATATGGTCTTTAATGCTTTAATCCCACTTTCGGGTGAATTGGAGGCATCCTTCTTGCTAGACAGACTAGGAAGGAAGGCACTATCTCTTATGTGGGTGACATAGGTTTATTTTCACAGATCCAGAAAGGTCTTAACAAAACACAGCCTCTGCTTTCTAATTATTACCTCAAAGATGGCTGCTGAATAATTATTCTAAACCCTATAGCAAACATCTTGTCTCAGTTTATATATTGCTAGGCAAAACCCACCCCACAATTTAGTGGCTTACAAGAACAACAGTCATGTATTTGCTCAGGATTTTCCAGTTTGGGCAGCGCTCAGCCGGGACAGTTCATCTCTGCTCTTCATGATGTGGGCTGGAGTGCCTTGGCTGAGGCTGGGAGTTGTATTTTCAAGAATTGCTCATTCCCATAGCTGGCAAGCTGGAGCTGCCTGTTGGCTGGGGCTGTTGACTGGTGCCTTGGTTGCTTTCCAGGAGGCCCCTCCATGTGGCTAGGTTGGGTTTTCACAGCATGGTGGCTGAGTTCTGAGAGGACATATCCTAAGAATGAAAGTTCCCAGAGGACAAGCCCTGCTGTGCAAGCACTTATCAAGCTGCCTCTTGTACCATGCTTGCTTGTATCTCATTGGCTAAAGCCAGTCACATAGTGTGGCAAGCAGCATGATGGCCTCCTAAAGATGTCCACATCCTAATCCCCCAAAACCATGACTATGTTATCTTTCACATGGCAGAGTAGAGATTGTGTGTGTGGGTATGATTAAATTAAGGATCTTGAGATGGAGAGGTTACCCCAGATTATATGGGTGGCCCAAAGTAATCAGAAAGGTCTTTAAAATTAAAAGATGGAGGGCAGGAGAGTCAGTCCCAGAGAAAAAGATGTGAGAACAGAAGAGTTTGGAGCAATGCAGAGGTTGGCTTTGAAGATGGTGGAAGGGGCCATGAGCAAAGGAATGTAGATAGACACTCAAAGCTGGAAAAGACAAGGAAATGGATCCCTGTCTAGAGCCTCTAGAAGGAATGCCCTGCTCACACCTTGATTTTAGCTCAGTGAGACTCATTTCAGGCTCCTGACCTGCAGAACCATAAGATAACCAATTTGTTTTGGGTTTTTTTCTTTTGTTTTTTTTTTTTCAATTTGTTTTGTTTTAAGCCACCAAGTTTGTGGCAATTTGTTACAGCAACCATAGGAAACTAAAGCACATGCCCAAATGTACATTTTGCAAACCAGAATATCATGGGGTTTTCTTCAGGAAGTTGTTTTGATCAAAGGTAAATATTTCATGGTGCCTTATCATAATTTTTCCTTGTCAAGTAAGCATTTAGTTATCTATGCTTTTATAATTGTGCCAAGCTAAAATTGTGACTGCCATGCTGAATGTGACATCATTTTAGCCCCTTGTATTGGAACCAATATAAGATTATTTTTCCTTTCCTCAATTTTTATTATGAAAAATGTGAAACAGAGAAAAATTGAAAAAAATAGTACAATGAATTTCTGGATACCCACCAGCTAGATTCAATCACTGTCAGTATTCTGTTGTGTTTGTTTAATTTGCAGGTATGTGCTTATAATTTTTTTACTGAACCATTTGAAAGTTTCAGACACCCAAACCCTTCATCCCCAAATACTTCAGCATATGTGTCCTAACTATAAGGATATTCTCCCTATACCACATTGCTATTATCACATCTAAGAAGGTTCATCATTCCCTAATATAATCTAACATCCAATCTACATTCAGATTTCCCTAATGGTCCAAAAACCCATTTTTATAGCTTTTTAAAAATCCACTCATACATTCCATTTAGTTGTTAATATCTCTTTATTCTTTTATTCTAAAGCAACCCCACACCTTTTCTCTCCTTTCATAACATTGAGGAGACCAGGCCAGTTGTCTTGCAGAATGTTCCACATCCTAAATTTGCCCAGTTATTTCCTGCAGTGGTGTCTGACTTGCTCCTCTACCCCTGTTCCAATACCCCTATAGTGCCTGTAAATTGGAAGTTAGATTTAAAGGCTTGGTTGGGTTTCAGGTTCTACACTTTTGTCAAGAATATTTCATACATGGTGCTGTGTCCCTCTCATGGTCTCACACCAGAGGTACATAATGTCAGGTGTCCCCTGTTCGTGAAGTTAAGTTTAGTCATTGGATTAAAAGTGATAATCATCAGATCACACCACTTTAGAGTAGGTTTTTCTGTCTGTATTGCAAGTAGTCTGTGGGGTGATACCTTGGCACTGCACAAATATTCTGTTTCCAGTAACTTTTCATCTAATTGCTTTTGCATGCCTTGAGAACCCTTACCCAAGCCAGCTATTTCAGGTATAGAATGGTGGTTTTCTAATTCCATCATTCTTTTTACATTTATTAGCTGAAAGCTTTTGTAAAGAATAGCTCCTGTGCTTCCTTGAGCCCTTCCTTGCTTTTAAGCATAGTATATCCCAGACAGACCTTGTATTTTTACTGTTCCACACCTAGATTCAGCCATTTTCCTGAGGAATCCTGGTTCTGTGTAGTGTGGAATTTAAAACCAAGATCTAGGTACTAGGGATGTTCATTCTAGGGTCATTTAGTGACTAGACCCTGGAAATATATTTATTTAATAAATTTTGTGTTCAAATTGATATTTCTGATTCAGGGTATTTTTCTTAACTCCTTAGTTTTTTTTTAATGTTCATCTCTTCTCAAACTGAAAATTTGCTACATATTACCATATTTACCTGTTTGTGTATAATATACTTACATACGTAAAATAGTTTCAAGCTTATAACATCAATATTATTACTAACAAATAAAACTATTACTGTTTGCACTTCTTTTTGACCTTAGACTATATATTATTATGAAAGCACAGAGTACTGTGTTCAAAAGTCCTTCCATGGTGATTATGTTGTCAGTTTGATAAACAAGTCTATTTATTGACCTTTGTTTTGGATTGTAAAGTTAACCTCTCCTCCTTTTTCAAATGAATCTTTTTTGAAAATGTAAAACATGTACATGGTTTCAAAATCAAAACTTTATAATAAGGTGACCTCATAGAAATCTTGGTTCTGTACCTGTCTTTTGCACCCTACCCCCCAACATAGGTAACCGTTTCGTTAGCTATTGATTTATCTTTCCAGTGTATCTTTTTGTAAACAGAGCAAATTGATATTCATTCTTATTTCCCCTTCTTTCTTCAACAACAGTAGTGTAGTGTGTATTCTTCACATTGCTTCATGCACTTTTCAGTATAGCCCTGAGGGCCCTTGCATCTGTGCATCAGGGCCATCTCTCGTCCCCCGCCCCACAGAGTGGCCCTACGAGGGTGCACTCAGCCGGTCCTTAGCAAGAGGCTCTTGGTTTGGTTCTGATCTTTTCTTTTACCAACAATGCTGTGATGAGTCATCTCTAGCACCTATTTGTGTCATACACTGGGAGGTATAGCTTCAAGTGGAATTAGTGAGTCGAAAGATAAAAACATACGTAATTTTGTCAGGTATAAGTTCTCTGGGGTTGCGCCATTGTGCATTCCCTGAGTGATGTGTGAGAATAGCTGGGTCTCCACAGCCTGAACAACAAAATGCTCAAATTCTGCCAATAGGAGAGTATGAGATGCTATTTCAGCCTAGTTTTGATTAATGTGTATGCTTTTATGAGTAAGGCTGAGCATTTTTTCATAAGTGTAAAGGCCATTTCCCTTTCTCTTTCTATGAACAGTTTACATCTTTTGTTCCTTTTCCTATCTTGCCTTTGGCTTATTTCTTCTCAATTTTAAGAGCTTTTTCTAATATTGGAGAGATTAGACCTTTGTCTCTAAGTTGCGAATGTTTTCCTTTCTCCATTTTGTCATTTGTCTTTTGACTTTACTTATATGTATTTTGCCTTGCATTTGTCTTATTTATTTTTATGTGGACAAATTGATCAATCTTGTATTACCTCTGGATTTTGAGTCCAAAGTAAAAAGGTCTTCCAGGTTATAAAGAAATTCACCCATGTTTTCTTCTAGGGCATGTATAATTTCATTGTCTATTTAGGTAACCTAATCCATTTGCAGTTTATTCTGGTGAATGGTGGGAGATATGGATTCAATTTTATGTTGTTTCAAAAGGCCATGCAAGATTTGAGTTGCCATCTTTATCATGTTCTGAATTTTCACGTGTATCTGGGTCTACTTGTGAGTTTTCTATTCTGCCTGATCTGTCAGACCTGAGATTCATGAAGGTCACCTTGACACATGTCCAGATGGAGGGACATGGTGTCTGGTCCATAGTCCAGAGTCAGCCCAACCCAGAGGATGAAAACTCATGAGTGAGCAGATAACTTTAGTATGGAGTAGCCACTATCTATCTGATTGGACTGTAATTTAGATCATAACAGACTCTCTGCAACCAAAATTGTACCAACAGCTTTACTGAGGGCAACAGTATTTACAAATACTCTAAAAGCCCCTCCTGGGTCATGCTGGACTGCAGACGTACCTTGGCAATACTGCACTCTCTGTTCCAGACCACTGCAACATAGCGAAGATCGCAAGGAAGTGAGTCAAATGAATTTTTGTTTCCCAGTGCATATAAAAGTTATGTTTATACCATGCTATAGTCTATTAAGTGTGCAATAGTGTCTAAAACAACAAAGTACCTTAATTTTAAAATATTTTATTGCTGCCATATGCTAATCGTCTAAGTTTTCAGCAAATCATAATCACTGATCACAGCGCCGTAACAAATAAAATAATGATTAAAAAGTTTGAAATGTTGTAAGAATTAACCAAAATGTGACAGAGACATGAAGTGAGCAAATGCTATTGGGTAAATAACACTGAGAAACTTGCTCAATGCAGGGTTGCCACAAACCTTCACTTTGTAAAAAACTTAGTATCTGCGAAGCTCAGTAAAGCGAAGCACAATAGAATGAAGTGTGCCGGTATTAGGTACCATTTACCAACTGCACTGTGTCGGCTCCCTGTGGAACTGCTCTTGATGAATAACACTTTAGTGACGGGTCATGGTGCTATAATGAGGGATGTGCTAAGAAAAAAATCCTGTGGAACTCCAGGGTGTAGTAGGACATTCATTTTATCATTCTCTCACTCCTGCTTTTGTCTTATTTTCCTTTATTTATCTTGATTTCCTGACATGATTTTACTTGTATTTTTCTTTAAATTATTATTACTATTATTATTTTTGAGAGGACCTCTCTCATGTTTATTGATCAAATGGTTGTTGACAGTTAACAACAATAAAATTCTGTACAGGGGACTCAATGCACAATCATTAATCCACCCCAAGCCTAATTCTCATCAGTCTCCGATCTTCTGAAGCACAACGAACAAGTTATTACATGGTGAACAAGTTCTTACATGGTGAACAAATTCTTACATAGTGAATAAGTTCTTACATGGTGAACAGTACAAAGGCAGTCATCACAGAAACTTTCGGTTTTGATCACACATTATGAACTATAAACAGTCAGGTCAGATATGAAATATTCGTTTGATTTTTATACTTGATTTATATGTGAATCCCACATTTCTCCCTTATTATTATTATTATTATTAATAAAATGCTGAAGTGGTAGGTAGATGCAAGATAAAGGTAGAAAACATAGTTTAGTTCTGTAAGAGGGCAAATGTAGATGATCAGGTGTGTGCCTATAGGCTAAGTATTAATCCAAGCTAGACAAGGGCAACAAAACATCCACAGATGCAGAAGATTTCTCTCGAAACAGGGGGGGTGAGGTTCTAAGCCTCACCTCTGTTGATCCCCAATTTCTCACCTGATGGCCCCCCTGCGACTGTGCCTGTCTTAGGTTGTTCCTCCCTTGAGGAATCTTACCCATCTCTGGCTAACCAGTCATCTTCCAGGGCCATACAGGGAAATGTAAAGTTGGTAAGTGAGAGAGAAGCAATATTGTTTGAAATTAAATTATTTTTAATGCATCTTTGCAAATGGTTTTTGGAGGTGGGGGATATGTGTTTGAAGGAGAAGGGAAAGAAGGGCGGGAATCACCCGAGACTGATAGCTTTACACTGCTGGACTATATAAACGATGCCCAGTCCTTGATTCCAGTCGAGATTTACCACACGTTTCAAAGGAACTTTTCTTTGACAGGTTTACCTAATGCAGGGAACACCTTTGCTTCCAGGTCAAGCAGTTTCCAGCCTTTGAATCTTATCATTTTAGATCAGGGAGGAATGAATGCTGAAGGATTTTAAAAGCAAATACAGGTTCAGGCAAGTACTTTAGTGACCGAAGTCAGCTTGAGGCATTCATGTTTGACTTCACTGCACACATCTGCTCCCTGACTCACGTTGCCACGGTGGGCCTGTGCTGGAGTGCGCACTGCGTTACCCCGTGGGCCCAGTGCAGACCTTTCTGCTGGCACTCATCACCATGCGGTCCCTGTTTCTCCTACTTCTTGGAACTACCCCGTTGGTCCAGCAGCCCTTGTAACTTGTGTATAGACCACACCACCTCTAGGAACCCTTAGCTGCATCTTCCCCTTAAGTTCCCTTTGCTCCAGTCTCCCTGTCCTGGGCGCTGCTTGTACTAAAGGTAACTAAATTGACCTTGCTTCCCTGCTTGATAAATTCATTTACAACTTTATAAAAAGTATGCACACAGAATCCAGGAGCTAGAATGGCACTCCCTGAGTGTCCTATGTGGTCCTCCCTGTAGTGAGGAAGCAGAGCAGGACGTGGACCCTGCCCTGCAGGGGTGCCACACAGGTGGCCAAGACATAAGCACATACAGGACAGGCTCTTCAGAGGATGCAGTGAGTGGGGATCATGGCCCTGAGACTGCTCCCTGGGGATGCCCAGAGCTGTGGGTAAAATAAACCTCAGAACAGAACTCCTGCCACCAAAGTGGTTCCTGGATGCTGGAGGCAGCTGTTTCCAAGTACGTGACTTCTTCCTGGGCTCTGTTAACACTGGTCCTTTTCTTCCCAAAGTCATGCCACTGCCCTCCGCTCCTCCCAACATGTACTTCCTTTGGTGACTTGTCCTCCTGTTCTGTTAAATGTCTGAAGAGAGAAAATAGCTTTGCTGAAGTCATTGCTGGAAGGTGCCTGCATTAGTTGCATGTGGTCGAGTGTCTTTACAAATATAAAAAGTTGCCCATTGCAAATCAGCCTGCATGTCTTCCCAACACTGATGACTACCTTGGCTCGGACCCAGCTGACCTCCGTGGCTGACCATTGTTCCATCAGCTGGTGCACTTAGGCCATGATCATGTTGTTATTCCTTATGCAAAGGCCTGTATCCCTTTTCCGCAAATCCAAAATAGAAAAAGCTCTGGAAACAAGAAACTATTTGACAGCGAAAGCTGACCTACTGCTGTGAGGCCATTCAGGGTCCTTATTTATCCCAGTAAATGTAAATATTCCTACTTTTTATTATAGAAATATTAGTATGTCTGGTTCTTGGATGCTGCTCTAGAATCTCCTGAGAGTATCATGATATATGACATTTAAACTCTGAATTCCAAAGCAGATCTGGTCCCAAGGACTTGAGATAAGGGATTGTGGGCCTGGATAAAACCAGAGGCTTAAGATGCCTATAATTTCACACCATGTGACTGAAAAGATAACTCTTGTATAGAGTGAAGAGTGAAAGTATGTGATGCGCAAGACTTTAAAAATATCCAAACCCAATCAATATAGGAACAGCTTCCTCATCCCTCAAAAATCCATAAGACATCCATAAAGCCTAGAAGAAAGTCCCCAAATCAGAATGTAATGGGATGTCTCATGATCCCCATAATTTGCCAACTGTGGGTGCCCTGACACCAGCAGGTTTCTAGAAATCTAATGTTAGTAAGATTTTCAGTGCTTTCCATATATCAGGCACTGTTCTAATTGCTTAATAAGGATTATCTAATCAAATCCTCATGAAAACACTTTGAGACATAAAATATTGATATCCCTTTTCAGATAAGGAAACTGAGGCCCATGGAGATTAAGTGTATCCATCACAGCTCAGAAGCCAGAAAACAGAAAACCACTCTCGCTCTTTGGCAGAGATTAATAGAAGGAATTGGGAGTTTCCAAAAGCATTACATGGACAGGATCTAGGCTTAGGCTCCAGGAACGATTCCCAACACAACACTGCAGAACTGGACCACCAGAATCTCTGCGTCTACAGGTGGGATGGGTGGGAATTAGGACCCCACTATGAGAACTATCAACTTCAAGAAACTCATCTTTGCTGCCATGCAGGGATCAGCAGAGGTCCCCATGAGTGCTGGCCTCAGAGTTGCATCTGCTACGTGGGTACTTTGCTTTCTGCACACCACAAAGCCAGTGACTTGTCTCCTTGCCTCTGCTTAGCAGAAAAACAGCAGGATCTATAGCCATATGGCTCCCACCTCATTCCCTTGGCCTCTCAAATCATATACAAGCACATCTGCTTGGTAGAACATAAAACACATGAAGATGCCTGGAAGTACAAGGGAGTATGCCCTTGTGGCTTTCTCAGCTTCGCATACAGGAAGGCACACGAGGAGGAGGGCTGAATGTATGTTGAATGAGTCGGTTGGTGGTTCCATGCATTAAGCAACTTCGCAAAGGTGACACAGAAAGTGGTGGAATCGGTATTCAAGCCAGGCCATCTGGCTGCAGAGTCTAAGCTCTGTACATTCTACTGCCTCTCCTGCGCCATAAGCTCATGCCTGGGCCTGCTAGCCCCCCATGACGTGTCTTCTCCATGCTCTCTTCTTTCAGCAGTCTACAGCTAGCTGATTCATGTGTCGGTATGGCTCAAGGGAGCCTCTAAAACTAGACTGTGAATCCTTTGGGGCCTAGGATTAATGATTCCATCTACCATGGATTATCTCTATCTACCACATACTGGCTACGTGTATCAGTTACTTAATGACCCAACAATGCTTCAAAACAAGCCACCACAAAACTCAGTGACTTAAGACACAATAAACATCTAGTATTGCTCATCTAGTCTGTAGGTTGGCTGGTTCTTCTGGTCTTAGCTGGGTTCACTTGTGCCTCTGTGGTCAGCTGTGGGTCCCTTACGTGGCTCTGTGATCTTGGCTGGGCTCGCTCAGACTTTGGTTGGGCTGACAGATCTCTGGCTCAGCAGGCTGGTGTCCCATCCCACAGCAAGCCTGGCCACCATGTTCTTAAGCAGTTTCTGAAAAGTGGGAGAGGATGTGGAAATGCACATGTACTTTCCCAAATCAACTCACATGGTCATGCTCAGGGTCAAGTGGAAAGGTTACTAGAAAGTTACAGGGCAAAAGGTGTCACTATAAGGAGGCCATAAGTTGGACCCTCAACCGTAGCCATAATATTCAACCTTTCAGATGAGCCTGTGCACCTAGATACCTTGGAAAGCACTGTTTGGATGGGAGACATGGAGGGCCAGGCCTTCTGGAACCCTGCAGGGTCAAATCTAATGCAGGATTCAGTACCTGGGAGCTGTCCAGCAAGGTTCTGCATAAACTGAATTGTCTGTTCTTTTGGCTGGTTCGGTTCTGTGCTCAAACCAGGTTGACCAGCTGACTCAGGGACACAGCCATTAACTTGCAGGGCCTCTGCTTAACAGAGCCGCCTCTCAACAAAGACAGCCTTTTGACATCTCAAGCAGCATGTCTGCATGCTCACCAATTAAAGGGCTCATGTCCTCAATGTGACAAATACCAGGGAAAACAATGCTGCCATTCAGAACACAAGTGGGGAGCACATGAGCGAGTTAATCATGAATCAAGCCCTGGCCTTGGACTCCAGCTTTCATCTGAGATAGAACACGACTCTCCCAAGATTTCCCGGGTTGCGCCGGCTGCTCTGCCAGGGCAACATGCGCTGCCCCTGGTGGAGAAAGTTCGCCTGCTCCGCGGGATCATGTGAAGGGTCAGGTAGCTTAGATTTCGGCAGGCAGATCTTATGTTTTCTTAATTCATTTTTAATAACCTGACAGTGGTGACCGGTGGCTGTGCTGCAAGGACAGAGCCAAGGCCAAGTTCCCCTGTGTGGCCAGATAATCGAGTTCCCTTTCCCTATAGAACAGGAGGGGCTGCCGCAGGCCAGTTAACAGCTCTGATATCGGAAGACACTAAAGAAAGCAGATGTTCCCCCTATTTTTTCATTTGGTCCTTTTTCCTTTAAAGCAAAATTTTGTTGTCTCCCAGGCCCCTAGGGATAGCAGAGTTATGTATTCTCTGGTTTGCTTCTCAAGAAATTAATTTTAAACTAAGTAAAAAGAATTTTTAACAGCTTTATTGAGATATAATTCATATCCTGTACAACATACCCATTTAAGATGTATGTTTGAACAGTTTTTAATGTGTTCACAGAGTTGTGCAACCATCACCATGGTCAATATTTTCATCACCTCAAAAAGAAACCCCACCCCCATTCTAAAAGTCATTCCCTGTCCCCCCCTTCTCCCAACTCCTGGCAACTACTGATCTACTTTCTGTCTGGAGAGACTTCCTAATTCTGGACATATTAAATGAATGGACTCCTATGTGATCTTTTGGGACTGGATTCTTTCATTTAGCTTAAACTAAGTAAGTTGTTTAAAGCTTAGTCTTTAAAGGCAGGTGACTGAGTTTGAATCCTGGCTCTACAGCTGACTCTGTGAGTTTAGGCAAGTGGCTTGACCACTCTGTGCCTCAGTTTTCCCCAACTTCATACGGAGAGAATTCCAGTGCTCACTTGCATCAAGTTCACCAGGGTTAACACATGTAAAGCTGTGCTGGGACATGCAAATGTGAGTTCTTACCATCTTTCTTGTCCTGGCCCTCCCGGGAGACCTTTCTAGCTCTGTTGGGGGGGACTGTCTCTCTGTTTTCAGTCCTTCAGCAGACATTTACTGGAGTTTGCTCAATGATTCCCACAGGGACTGCACCTGTGTCCCAGGGGCTGGGTAACCCTGCGTGCGCCTTGCAAATTCTCACCCAAGTCTAGAGCCTCCTGCATCCACCCCCTTTTCCCAAGTCATTCCTATGGCCCCTCTTTGGGTTTTGAGGTTCAAGAGAGTTCTGGGAGTGTCACTGGGAGGGTGACTACCTGGTTCACTCACATTATCGGCTACCTCTTCGTGTCCTCAATCTTTTTACTGTCAAGCTGGGAGAGAAAGAAGTATAATCACAGCCCTCATTGAAAGGAGACTCTCTTCCTTGGTTCTTATTTGTCAATGTGCAGTAATATATTAATATTATTAACTATAAAATGATAAAACATTTATAAAGGTCACAGGATAAAATAAAGGAAAATACGCCCCTCAAGCCTGAAGTACTGGCTGACTTCTTGTAGGAGTGTTCATCTTTTCCATCTCCAGGGGGGTAGAATTTTATGAGGCCAAGCAGGTTCTGTTGGTAGACTCTGAGATGACAGATGTCCCCACCCCAGAGCGCAAAAGCTGCACTTCTGGGTAACCACCCCATTTACACTGGGACTGTGGTTTCTTTGTGCATTTTTATGTCTTTTCCATGTCTGGGTTTGTCTTCCTGAGAGACTGTAAACTTCTAAAGAACAAGAACTGCGTTGTCTCCTTTTATAGGAGTGTGTGTTTCCTACAAATTAAAGTTTTTTACATGTTTCTTACATATGCCCACCATGTTCTCTTATTGATGTGAGGGTGCAGTGTCTCAGGAAACTGTCTGGTAAACAGTCCCCTGCTCCGTCACTATCAGCTGGTTCATAAGCCCAGCCATGGCTTCGTCTTCGTGTCCTTCTAACTGTGTCTTTTGCCTCTATATCTACCTGTGTTCTGACAAAAATACAGCACTGGCTAGCATAGGGCCAAGAGGCAGGATTTCTCTGAAACTTCGGGATTTTGTTTGCTTATAGTACATCTCACATTTAAGACTTTTTAGAAATACTCTTGAAAATAGAAGTGTGAGGTGTAGCATTTTCCTCCCTGCTGCATGAGGATACTGGGAAAAGAGCCCACCCTTGATTGGAGGCTTCTGCTTCATTTCAGACACATGGAGCAGGAAGGAGGGGCACTGGCAGAGGGACCAGGGCATTGCCATGGCCTGTAATGGGGCTGTAATAATGGCCAGAGTGGCCAGCATTTATGGAGTTCTTACTATGTCCCAGACCCTGTTCTAAACGTCGATGTGTATTATCATCTCATCTCATCCATTCAAAACTCTATGAAGAAGAGATGTTCATTTGCCAGTAAAGAAATGGGCATGAAAAGAAACATAACCTCAAAGGCCCTCTGGAAGGAACGGTGGAACCAGGATCCCGGGCCACACACTACACCTGAAAGCGCAGAGTAACATACTTCTCAAATTGCAGCCCCTCTGGTTTGAACAGTGGGCAAGGTGAGGGGCCCCATTTTCTCACGAGAGCCTCACAAGCATCCTGTAAGGTAAGGAACACCTCACAGAGGCCCAAGTCTCTAGAGGGTGTAGGTTGAGGCTTTGGGTTCACCCACTGCTAATCTTGTGTTCATTGCTGCTTTCTTAAGCACACAAAAGTAAGGGAAGGAATGTCTCATTAAATCTTTTCACAACAGCCCCACAGCGTTCAGGCAGAAGCATCCCCAAAAAGTGTAAGAGAGGTGCTGTGTGACCAAAGATGGTTGGGAAACAGCCACTGCAGCCTAGAGCCTCACAGGCCACGTTTGTTGGTCCAGTTGTTTTCCATACTTGGTCTGGCATAGGAAGTCTGTGAATAAGAATGGGAGATAAGCATGTCTTTATTTTCCAAGTGAAAGCATTCCCTTCGATTTACGTATGTGGGCAACACACCACAGGTAGTGTGAGCTGTCCTTGTGACCTTGTCATAGGTAGGAATCACAGACAGTTTCTTCCTTGTTGCACATGTCTCAAAATATCATTTACACTCATCAGTACTTTGAAAGTACAGTAACTTTAAACACGACCCTGGATTTTATTATTTTATGCATTAATAAAGGACATTTACTGGTATGTTAACATTTAGTTTTTTAATATTTTGATGACTATACTTAAACAGAATTGGTTCCTTTTATCCTATGTGCTTTGCTTTATGCATTTGAAAACATTATTCTGAAAACATTATTTCATCAGGCTGCCAAAGGAGTCCATGGTCCCTGGCAACATCTACTAACAGTTCCCAGGAAAGCACTTCGGAGGAGTCAAAGGTGGAGATGCAGGAGGATAGCGCGCGCACACACACGATCCTTGCTGGGAATGTGGAGGAGCCCTTTCCCCCTGAACCAGAGCCCCCTGCCAGGTCCTGGCAGCCCCTTGATGCATCAGTGACTCTGCTTCTCTGGGCATCCTGAGAAATGGAAACCAGTGCCCCAGACTTATGACAAAGACACTGTTTCAATTAAGCCAGAAAAACACAATTTATTACCAGCATGTTTTCAGTTCCAGGCGATGCCTTGAAAAGGTCAGCTTATATGAATATTTAGAAAAAGCCAGATCATGAAATAAGGTGGACTTGGTATTTGGTTATTTATTTATTTATTTTTTCTTGATGAAGAAAATTCAGATTCACTCTTACGACTGGCAAACTCTGGCACTTTTTATTCAACTTGCATTTGCTCACTAAAAAGGACACTGTTTTAGAATGGCACTGAGGAGAAGTTTTATGTTGGATTTTACTGGGTTGAAAAGCAGGGCGGCGAGACCTACCCGTGGTCCAGTGGCCCACTCGCTGTCTAATGTCCTTTGAAGGTGGTGTATTAGATGTCTGCTCAGGAGATGCTGTTCAGTGCCTGGCTGTTTTGTGTTTTTTCAGCTGATGGCTACTATTTTCATTAGGGGCTTTTATCCAGTGAGTCGTCTTTTGAAAATACAAATTTAATGGAGTCAATTCTTCCTTTAAAACCTCCACTGGCTCCCCCTTGCTGGAGGAGAAAGTACAAAATCCTTAACTTCACAGCCAGACCCTTTATGCTCTGGATGCAGTATTTGTTGTTAGCCTGTGTGTCTGCTCCTCCCTCCCTTTACGCTCCCATTCCAGTCAAGAGCTATGGAGACTCACTGGATTATATTGTACGGTGAGCTTAGTAAAAGAGTAAGCTAATATGCTGCTTCTTTGTTTCACATAATAATTGTTTTAAAAATAACTTTATTTTCATGCCTTGTAGGCTGGATTTTATTTAAACTCCCAGGTTTTAAATTGGTCTATAAAATGTATAGTCTTGATGTTTTGTATAACCTTGACATACATTCTTTTAAAAACCCCTGGTTTATTTTTGAAAAGATGCAGATTACAGGTTTTAGGGCAGTTATTTATTCTGCTGTTTCTGTTTTCTTTCACAATCATATCAGAAAACTGAATAACAATTCATTTCATTTATACAATCTCTCCTGATTGGTAGAATGCCCTGCTCACAGTTGCTCTGTGATTTCTGCTATCCCTCTATTCCTGCATTTTTCTGCAGTATTCCCCCTAGCCGCAATCTCTTCCACAGTGAGTGTTTTTTAATTCTGTACAACAGATATTTCTTGCTGCCTACTTCCCACCAGACGCCATGCCGAGTGCCAGGTATAGAGTATGGAATGCAAAGCCAGGCTGAGCCCCCCTTGTTGCTTGGCATCGCATTCCACAGAGCCTTTCACTTAAAGAGAGCTCCGGGTTTTATGCTGTTTGACGACTTGTACAAACAGGAGGTAGGGGCAGGTTTATTTTTTCTCATGTCAGACCCTGTGTTCAATTAGTTTGTAGACTCTGGAGACAAATTTACTGCAAATGAAATGAGACCACCCTTTGATGCTTCCAGAATGGTCTCTTTTTTGGGGTCTGGCTCCTTTTGGTAGAATTGTTGTCTTCAATCTTTCAAATAATCAGTAACAAAGTTTTGGTTCACTCATAAAATTGGACTACTTATACAGAGACTGTGGTCTCCTGTGACTGATTTATAACACTCTAAAATAAGTTGTATATATATACACACACACACATATATATATATATACATATATATGCTATGTGTTGTTCAGAATTATATTACATTTCAGGTCAAAAACAATGCTTGTCAACTTTGACTTATTTTAAGTGAAAAGCATTTATAAGTTTGCTTAGTATGGTGGGTGTTTGGTTAGTCTAGTACTACTGTTACCATCATCATTGATTTGTCTATTTTTAGTGTAGGCCTTTGTTAAAAACAAATCAATAAATGGAAATCCAGTTAATGGACAATACTGTAGTTATGAACTTTATTCATCTTTCTGCTCGGGAACTTCTCTGAGGGTAGGCAAGTCTGCCATTGGGAGAAGTGTCAGCAGAGGGATAGCCCCCCTCTTTCCTTAATTCTACTAATAACACGGTAAAGCATGTTCTTTGGCTCATCTGTTAGCCTCTGTTATACACTGAATTGTGTATAACCCCCAAATCAATGATTCAAGCCCTCACCCAGTACCTCAGCATGTGACAGTATGTGGAGGTAGGGCCTTTAGAAACGGAATTAAGGGTAAGTGAGGTCATTGGGTGGACCCTAATGTGATCTGACTGGTGTTGCTTTAAGAAGAAATTCAGACCCACAGAGACACACCAGGGGTGTGTGCACACACAGAGAAAAGACCATGTGAAGACACAGCAAGAGGGCAGCCATCTGTAAGCCAAGGCGAGAGGGCCCAGGAGAAACCAAAACTGCCAGCACCTTGATCTTGCACTCCCAACCTCCAGAACTGTGAGAAAATACATTTCTGTTGTGTAAGCCCCTCAGTCTGTGGTCTTTTGTTAGGGCCGCCCTAGCAGACTCATACAGCCACCAAGCCTGTTTCAAAGGATTCCTCTTCGGAGCAGATTCCCGTATAATGACAGCCAGCATCCTCTCCATTTTGGTACATGGAGAAGCCAAGGCAGAGAGGACAACGACCCCAGGCACTCGATGCCGTGGCTGTGACGGGTACAGGGCTGAGAGGGGGCTGCCTCCATGGAACCCCCGGGGGAACCTCTCAGTGGCAAGCGTTCAGCTGTGCCAGGAACCCAGGAAGAGGCAGGTGGAGGAGGGTCCTAGCATCCTTGCAGCAGTGATTTGGGCTTGCTCAGGAGGATTCATTCTTTTTTCCATGGATCTTAACAAAACATCTGAGAACTAAATATGAAACTCTTTCTCTAGTAGAGCCATGTGATACGCACGTCTAGCACCCATGAGTGAGGAGCCGGAAACATTCGCCCACAACAGCGCTGCAGGTTTCTGGCTATTTGTGCTTTGGTGTAAATGCTCACGTTGCGTTTTCCATTCCTGCCACATTTAACACCTCAGCCTGAATGCAGCTTTATCGCTGCTCTGGGATTTTCTACAACTTCTTTATGTGTATTAAAATTCTGGAGTCTTGCCCTTAGAAAAAAAAAAGAGGTGGTCACTTTTTGACTCTGAAATTTTCCCAGGATGGCAGCTCCAGAAGAACCCTGCATGGAGTCCAGCAGCCTACAGGGCTGGAAAGTAGATGCACTCAGGCCAGTTTGAAAAGTGCTGACAGCGCCCAGCTGAGACAGCTCGGCAGAGGAAGGGGGGTGGGGACCCTCCAGGTCATGCACACCAAAGAAGAAGCAGGGCTGGCCGAGGGGAGTTGGGTGGCAGCCGTCAGCATCTCAGGTGTCAGAGGCGGTGCAGCTCAGATCCAGAGCATTTCGAGGCCAGTTTGCTTTTCCCAGGTGTCTTCCGAGACCCTTCTGTGCACCTTGCTCTGGATTGAAACTGAAAGGGGTAGTGACAGCAAGAGAGGATAAAGCAGGCCCTGCTCTGAGACGGTGCAGGGTATAGCAAGAGTGACCCTCATGCAAACACAGGCACCAGCATAGGATGTTTGACTGCAGGCTGAACTCAAAATGGTCTCTAAACAAGGAATGGACAGATCCTCGGGGGCTGGCATGGCTAAGGTGATCTTTTCCTGTGGGCAGTAGAAGCAGTGAGCTGCAGGGTCTGGGAGGCTTTGGCAAGGAGGAGGGTAGACAGAGGTTATTAGCTCTCTCCTTTGCTTCTGTCACTTTAAGGATTTTGTGTGGGTCTGGGCTCCTTCCCCACCCACTGTGTGGTTGAGACTGCTTCGGACCTCGGGAGTCTCCTCAGCGTCCCTGAGGTGAAGGTGGCTCTGAAGTTCCCTGTTCTTCCTTTAGGGCTACCACAGGGCTGTGGCAGGGTCTGGCTGGTGTGGGCTTGCCAGTGAGAGTTTCCCAGGCTCTGAAGTACCATGAGCAATGGCTCTGTGGCCAAATGAAAGGCCCCTCCTTGACCAGAGTGCCCTGTTGGCTTGGAATCCACAGAAAATTCCAGGATTCCCACTCCCAGGGAAGAGAGTGAGGATCAGCACATTAACACCTGCCCCACAGGCTCCAAAGGAGGGCTGTAGGTGGCCAGTAGTGCCCTGGAGAGGGCCTGTTTGGGTGGCTCACTCAGCAAGGTGACTACTAGAAGCTCATTATTCAGCTTGCCCATTTGCTCATTCATTTAGCCAATTCATGTTGAATGTCTGCTTCCTGCCAGGCACTGGTGCTCCAGACTAGAGCACGGATTTGTAGGCTTTTTCTAAGCACTAAATGTTTTAGGCTTTGAGGGCCATATTGTCTCTGTGGCAGCTACTCAACTCTTACAGGGCAAAACCAGCCATAGAGAATGCAAAAATGCACAGGTGTAGCTTCGATCCAATAAAACTTTATTTACAAAAATAGGCATGGGGCCAGATTTGCTGACCCCTGGATTAAAAACACAGAGGAAAACAAAAGTGAACATAATCTGTATGGAGCTTACACTGTAGACAAAGAAGACAGAAATTAATCATATAATCACAAACATAAATTATAACTATGAACACCGGTGCTTGAAGGAAAGATACATTCTCATTGCTGTACAAATGGGCAGGATATAGTCACGGGTCAAGGAAAGCTTCCCTCAAGAGTTGATTCTTGAGAGTCAGCAGCATGCAGAGGGTAATCAAAGCCTTAAGCATGGTTTTGATCATCTGGAGGAATAGGACAGAGTACAAAAAGAAGAGGGCCTAGGAAAAATCCTCAAGGAATTCTGATATTTAATAACCAGAGAGAGGAGGGTGATCCCACGAAACAGAGTGACAGAGCACCAGTGGCGCAGGGAAAAGATGGAGGATCGTTGTGTCATGGAAGCAAAGGGAAGAAAGTGCCCCAGGAAGGCTGTGTTCAGCCTGTACCCACAGCAATGCGGAACTGGCTGTTGGTACCCAGTGACCACTCTAACTTGTCGGTGGGTCCACTGAGACTGGTTAGTGCCCAGGCCATTCCAGTTATTAAATGGCTTGATTTTCATCCCTGCTTTTGTCATCAGTGTTGGAGGCTTCTGGGATAGCAAACAAGATGGAGAGTGGAGGAGTCCACTGGATTTAGCAACACGGAGATGGTGGGTGACCTTGTCAAGTGAACTAGAAACCGAGCAATGGGCTGAGGAGGGCTGGGATGTGAGGAAGTAGACAGCAGGCCCGGACAGGCCCTGAAGGAGCTTTGCAGAGGCAGAGGGGCTGAGTAGAACAAGTAGGGGGTAAACTGCAGGGGGGTGGGCGGTTGAGATTTCTCTTTAAGATGTTGAAATGATGAGAGGGACTTATTTGTTCAACACACCTCCTATGCATTTATTAACTTAGCAAACTTTCTGTGTCTCATTCATTTATTCATTGATCCAACACTGATTCATTGATCCAACGTGGCTCTCATCCTTGGGGTGGAGGGAATATTTACTATGTTCCAAGCACTAAATTTTATTTCCTTCTTTCCCTCTCAACAGGCATTTACTGAGCATTTACTATTTGCCAGGTACTGGACCAGGTCAGGTTCCATTGGTACAGAATGAGTAAGTTGTAGCCTGTATGCCTTCAAGGGGCTTAGTTTAGTGCAGTGATTATCAACCAGGGGTAATTTTATCCCCTCCCCTTTCCTGGGGGCACTGGGCAATGTCTAGAGATATTTTTGATGGTCATAACTTGGGGGTAGCAGGGAGATGGAACGCTCCTGGCATCTAGTGGCTGGAGGCCAGGAATGCTGCTGAACATTGTGCAGTGACAGGACAGCCCCACAGCCAAGAATTACCCAGTCCAAAGTGTGCCTAGGGTGGAAAAGTGACTCAACAGATGTACATATATGGTAATGCAGGAGCTCAGAGAATGGGCACTCAGACACACACAGTGGAGCTGGCCAAGCAGAAGAGGGACAGACAGGACAGGCAGAGAGACATGGAGGTATGAGGGAGCATGGCACATGCCCTGGAGTTTCCAGGAGTTCAGAGTGAGAAACCATAGCCAGTAAGGGCAAAAGTCACTAGAGTAGGGCTGGGGCCAAAGATGCCATGCCAGGGTACTTTGGATTTTGCCTAGTCCTTGGGAAGCTGCTGAAGAATTCCGAATGAGAGGAAACCGGATTTGTGTCTTAGATCATTCTGGCGGCAGACAAGATCAGATCATCGCTAACGTGTTTTAAGAGCCTGCCCTGTGTCAGGCACTTTCCTGAGCACTTTACTGATTTACCTCATTTAATCTTCCAACACTGCTATGGAGAAAGGGCTCTTGTTACCCCATTTTACAGCTGAGAAGACAGAGGCAGAGGAGTCACAGGCTTGCTCGACATCACATGGACGAGCATGGGATAACCTTTCTGTGGTTCTTCCTGTCTGCCCCTCTAGACTCTGGGCTCCGGAGCCAGACTTGAGCATCCACAGGGGCTCAATTCATAACTCATGTATTTTAGCACCTCCTGCAGCTGCACCAAAAATCCCGTGCTTGCAGCTTAAAGGAGTGTGGCCTGGAGGTAGCCAGTTTAATTCTTCCTGATGAGGAGTTCTCATGTAGCTGTTAATTTTTTAAGCACTTTGTGCCTGAAATGCACCATCAAAAGACAAGCACTGGAGAGAAGTGTGCTTCTGGGAAATCAAAACCACTCTTTGCTGCCTGAGATGTGTATGTGCTCCCCAGTAACATCCTGGGAGTCCTCCATCAGGACGGCCCCACCCCACTCTCAAATGCACACTTTCTCCTCTATCTTTATGGGGGGTGGCAGGGGCTGGGGATAGATTTGCATGACTAATAAAATGTAAAGTAGGTCTCGTGCCCAAAGCTACATCCTGCTTCCCAACAGTATGATTACAGGGCCTCCGTCTCCCATTAGAAGGGGTGATCCAGGGTGACAGCCCTGACCCAGGACTGACAGGCATGAAAGCCTGGGGCCTGAGCCTGCAGGTGGAAGGGACGGCTCCCGGCCAGAAGGGAGGAGGGACAGATGCAGCTCAGGGCGGCCAGGGGAGGTGACGTGAGGGCCACTCTTCCCAGCCCGCTTCAGCTGTGCTCCTTCTGTTTGGAAAGATGATCAGACACATGTTTGTCTGATATTTTTGAATAAATGTTTCTTCATTGTTTCAGGCCGTGGCAGAGTCCTGGCAGCGCTTAGGAAATGCAACTGCTCTGTGATCTGGAGGGAAACCCTCTTGAAGAGAAGGCAGACATTGTGGCTGGGACGAAAACCAAAATAGGCTACTATGGGTAGGGGGCTAGAAAAGCCTGCTACAGGTGGGCTCTTTGAGGCTGGTTCATGCCCCGTGAGTCCACAGTCCCAAATGATTCCCACCTGACAGGTGAAGAGCCCTAAGCCCTGCCACTGTCACCGAGGGTGTCCGGGGAGAAGCCATATTTGGACTCCTAGGCTTTCCTCAAGGTTCCCCTCCTTGCATGTAGGGCAGAGAACTCTCTGGACTTCAGTTTTCCCCTGTGCCCAATGAAGGGATTTTTGGACTGAAGACCTTCTAGTCCCTAATGACTTTGATTTGTAGATTAAACGAGGCCTTTGCCAGGTGGCCCCCTCCCACTACAGTGCTAATAAGACTAACTTTATGCCCAAACATAAGGCAGTTCCCCACTTTCCCAAAGAAAAGTTCTCCCCAAAAAAATTTTTGAGCCAACCTGAATATATGACTTTTTTTGAAATATGGGTGAAACAACCAATTGTTTAACATACAAATGATGAATTATTTAATGAATTACTTTAGTTACACATCCTTAAAATTATGCAACATATAAAATGTTAATCTTAAAATACTCCTTTTACTACTTATATATTTCATGAGTCTTTATTCAAACCTGTCATATGCAGTTTCAACTCCAGGGTGTGTTTTGTTCCCAGTGTATTTTTTGTATCACAAGTGCTGCTTTTTTGAGTCCTTTGACAGTTTTCCAGAGCTCATGATCCTCATTTCCACCCAAGTTTTCAAGAGACAGCACTTTTTGAATCTGGGGATTATACCTGCCTTTAGAATTTTATCCCAAGCCTCACATCCCAATTCCCTTAAATTGAAGCAGGGTTTTTTTTTCATTTTCCTCATAGGTGAACCTTCATGATCTCTTATAGCAATTAACCATTCTTAGTTTCTTTTCAAACTGATCTTTAAAAGTCTTATTTATAAAAACATCCAAACACATCTGTGTTAACCTAATTAGATAGGAGCGTGCATTGTAAGGTAAGTGCTTTTACTGATACAGAATCTATCAATTAGTTGATATATTGGATATGCTGAATGTAAGGCAACACCCTTTCTTCTGAGGGATAACAGAAGATGAGGGGGAAAGATGGCCATGTGTTTGAGCATAGACAAAATTTTCTACCTAAATTCTCCTTTAAAACCCATCAGCTTGTTTTCATGGCACATAAGAACATTTCTTTACTGTCTGTTTAGTCCCCATGTCTGCAAATATAGACAGAAGTCTCCGGTAGAACCAGATCGCAGAGGGTGGTGCTGGGTCTGCTGGCCAACCCCTCCCCTCGCACCCTGCCCCAATAGATCTGACCACCATGTTCCCCCACTCTCCGAACACCAGGAGCTACAAGCCCCTTCTGGCCACCTTTCTGCCAACCTGCCACTGGGCTTTTGTGTAGTTTAATGAGCATAGAGTCGTTTGGAAATGTGCACTGGGCTCCACAAAAGGAAATAGTAATATAATCAGAAATGATTATATTCCAGCACTTCAGCACTATTGCTACTATTAATGTCCATTATCACTATATTACCTGAAATGTGTTTAACAGCCAGAGTCACCAATCAAGGTGCCTGTCCTGGAAAATGTGTATTCTCTCCATCTGGATCCCACTATGTATTGTGCTGTTACTGCTTTAAATTTTTTTCCGATAATTGGAACCTGCTACTCCATACTTTGAGAAGTAATGTAGTGGGTGAAGCCTTGAGAGGTTCAAAGCCTATGTTTCCATCAGGGAAATAATGCAATTTCCATGCAAAATGATTATAATATTATTCAGTGATTACATGGGGGTGGGGGATAGTCTGTTTTTGTTAGACTTTTGAAAGTGGCAAATTGAATTCCGTCCAAGTAATGGAAGTAATCAGAGGTTATGGGTTTCCAGCACGATGTATTTGCCATGTTAGAATCTCACTCCCCACCCCCCACCCCCAACCCAGTGCCCCCAGAGCCTTTGCTGACCACTTGGGGCAGAGCTGGAATGCCAGGAGTCAATTCCCTGGCAGCAGCTCTCAGACAATGAGAAATGAGGGTTGGCAGAAATGCTGGCTGCTCCCTCACATCTGGGGTGGGGTGACTCTGCGATGTGTCCCTCTTGGTCCCCAGAGGTCCCCACTGGAATCAGCCCAGGTGCCTGCTCCTTCAGGGCAGTTTGTGTCGCCTCCCCTCACTCATGTGTCTCCCCTCCCCACTCACCTCCCTGTGCTTTATTTCCATCACTCCCCAAATAAACCACTTGCCTCAAATCCTTACCTGGGTTCTGCTTTGCCAGAGTGGCACACCTGACCTCCTGGCTCTCCTCTTTCCAGGGGCCACTTGAGGTCCCTCGCCCGACCCCCCATTTTGTGGAGGATTCTTAGCACCACTCAAAGGTCTCAGTGTTTTAAGGCCTCATCATCTTGAAAAATGAAAATTATGAACTTTTTTTTATTGGTTAGGAAAGTGATGGGCATAATTTATTTCTCCCACCTCTTCTCTTAACTATTATTACCCCTTTCAAGGGAGACAAGACTTAATCTGGGTTGTATTTTAAATGCCCATAATCAATATTCTCATTCTGAACATGTATCTCTCTGCTCTTAGATAATTTATGTATAATTTTAATGGATTTATCAACAGCATCCCTTCCTCATTGAAACAGGCTGCTGCGAACAGATCACTTAATTTGCTTCTCTGTTATTTTTCATACATGGCTGCTGCACGGCCGACAGTTAGCAGATGATCCCACTACAGACACATTTGACACGACACGACTGTGGGGATGAGCAAGCTCAAGGTCTCCTGCTGCAGCAGGCAGTGTGCGTCCCCCTTACTCAGAAGGGTGGCATCCCAGAGACCAAACCAGACGAGCAGGTGCTGAGGTAGCAGAGCCCTCCTTCCCTGCCGTAGCACCGGACGCTGCCAGTGTGTGCCCATTCCCCGGCCTGCAGGCATCAGCTGACAGTCCGTGCTTCCAGCCTCTTTGTGGGGGAGGGTGCCCAGCCCACTCACAGGGCAGGCTGCAGGTGTGGCAGGATTGATACCCTCAAAGCACCCACCAACCAATGAGTGTTGGGAAGTGATGAATACCCCAGCTTCCTTCCTCGTCTCTCAGCCGCTCTACACGGCCTCAGGGGGTCCCCAACGAAGCCTACTTACCCACAGCAGTATCCCACTCATTGATGCACACTTTATTGGCTTTTCTCCTGTCCTCTCCCACATCCCTGCTCCTTCACAGGGCTTACCTCCCCCAAAACACCACCTACATCCAAATCCATGTTTTGGGGTCCACTTTGGAGGGAAAGCCACCCTAAGATGCTTGCCCTTCAGAGTGTCTTCAGGCTGGTCTTCCCAGCGCTCTCATCCTCTGGGACCCAGGGTGAGCCCTGGCATGGAGCCTTCCTGCAGCCTGTGATCTCCCCCACCTCTGACCACCTTCAGTCCTGCCAGCAGAGGTAACTTGACCCTTACATCTGCGGCCTGGTGGCATTGTACTTGTGCAGGTGTGTGTGTGTGGCAGGGCAGCTGCCACCTCTGCCAGCTTCTAGCTGACCTGAACGTCTGTCTCAGAGGTGATGGTGCTCCAGCCACATCCTTTATTTGGAGTGAGGACCAGAGGCACCCAGCAGGTGGAAGGTGGTGTAGCTGGACAGTGTCAAGAGTGCACCCTTAGAGGGAAAAATAAGGCACAGAAACTCCTCCCCCCAAAGACTGATGTGAGTGCTGGTGGATTATCCGTGCTGCTTCTGTCTTCTGGAGTAATGGCAAGGGACTGCATTGTGTTCCAAAGGAAAAATGTTCTCTAGACGGGGTAATCTCTGCCATGCTGGCTTGTGACAGACAGAACCACAGTGACTTCTAAATTTTCTCAATGGAGTGAGATGTGTGTAATGTGTAATAAAATATAAATAAGCCTTTAAGAAGCATCTATGTGTTTTTTTTTGTCAACCTTTAGATGCATTCAAGCCAAGTACAATTTTATATGAGTCCTAGATGATATGTAGTATTTTTATTTGCTACTTCATTGCTAAATGTTTCATATAAAACTGAAGAGGAAAAAATACACAGTCCTACATAGAAAAGAAGGAGCAGATGGCTAAATGTGACCGTGGGAGAGAAGCAGTGAATGGAGAGGGTTCAGAATGGAAGCTCCCTACTCCCGGGCGTGGGCCTGAGATGGAGTGGAGGGAAATTAGTGTATGTGGTTACCTGGGTTCGTTAGCCATTTTCTCCCACTGTGTTTTAAGTAGGCCATTAGTATTCAGAAGAATCTACAGGTATCTTTGTTATGGCTTTTTTTAATCTTTTAAATGTACATATAAATGAGTATGTATTATTTATAGATGTCTTTGGATTTAGAAACATTGAGCTTGAAAAGTAATGCAGCAAGGAATATTTGATTTACTGCTCGCTGAGAGGAGAGAGGAAGACAAGACACTTGACTTTCCGCAGGAAGGAAGACTGGGCTGTGATAAGCTGTTTAACCTTTCTGGGGGACTTTCCTGGAATAGGCCGTTACAGTTTAACTGTAGACAGAGAAGGCGAGGAGAGGACACTGCTGGGAGTTAGAAAGCCAGCATTGTCATCCCAGCTCTCCAGCCCGTCAGCTGTGTGACCTTGAGCTTGTCACCCACCTGCTCTTGCCTCTGGTGTCTTGCTGTATCTGGACGTCAGGCTGTGCCAGGCTGTGGCTCAGTGATTTGGCGCATTGTATTGATTTTTCTGGGCTCTGGCCCGACTCCTTAGCTGCTGGTTTAGTTTGCAGACGTGCCAAGGGGTTGGTGAGCAATGGTTTTGTGTTTTTTCAGACGGAACGTGAAGCCACAGTGTGATCAAGCCACTTGCCTGCACACGTCGTAGAGATCAGGAAAACCGAATTAACTTCTAATTCTATTTTCAGTTCTTAGGCTGCTTCTGTATTGGCCAAGAAAAGCAGAGAACTTAGAGAAATTCCTCGTAATGACTGCTTTCTGCCTGGGTAGGGAGAAACATGCCTGTCTGTGGTTTATTTTTAAATGGATAACTCATCATATCTGGGTAAAAAGTACTGTAATCTCCAAAGGCTTTTCGTTCACATTTTTTTTCTAAGAGAGTAGAGAAACAGCCTCAAATCTATTCAAATAAAACAGCTTTGTACTGGATGAGGAAGCGATGCCTCTCAGACCCTACTGAGGCTGGGAGAAGGCTTTCAGCCCCTGGCCCTGTGGCTGGAGTTCAGAGGAGAGGTGAAATGAGAGAAGAGACGCCATAACAGTGCTTCCTTCAGGCCTGGAGTCTAGTGTGCCAGTTTCTGGGGAGGAGCGAGGAGGAGGAGAGGATGGTAATAAAGGCTGAAGCTACCCACTCAAAGGAATTCAGGGAGGAGCAGGCCGTGGAAGCTGACCCGCGTCGGGTTGGCCCAGGACGCCTGACATATGGTCAGCCCAGTGGTTCCACCACCTCCCAAAGACGATTCCCTCCCCATTTGCTTGTTCTCTGTGTGCTCACTTCTGTGGACAGGTGCTGGGAGAAAGGGCACCATCTTGTGGGATTCCCAGCCCTCCCCGTGGCACTATACACAGTCAAGGGATACCATTCGGTGCTTCGGTTAGCAAGCAAGCATGGCATAATAATGGTGATAGCCACCCAGTACATGTGCCATGGGCTATGCTAAGTGCCTTTATTCTGTTCAGACAATTAACTCTCAGAACAACCATGGATGTTTAGTGATATGATACCCATTGTATGGATGAGGAGGCGGAGGCAGGAGATGGAAGTGGAGCAGTGGGGTTGCCAGTGTGAGCGTTGTGCCATTAAATGGCTGAGGTGAGATTTATACCCAGGTCCCTCAGATTACAGATCTTTGATTCTCTCGACTCCCACATGGACTGAGCCAACCCCTGAACTGGGGTTGGACCAAGATGCAAATCCAGACCTGCTTGTGTGAGGCTACAGGATTCAGACTCTGTAGAAGGGGTTCCCAGACCTCTCTGCATCTCCATGAGGGGCCCAAACCCAAAGCACCTGCAGCCCACCTTGTCTTCCTCTGGGAAGCTGCCTTTTCCCCCACCACTTCTCTCCAAAGCTGTCAAGAGGCCAGGGTCCAGTGGAGCAGGGGATGCTGAGGGACCCCATGCACTAGCAGCCAGTGTCAACCAGACCTGGCTCAGTCCAGACTCTGGGAGTGAGCAGGCACTGGATCCAGGGACCTTGTTTGGTGGCTGCCTCTCCTGTCCCCACAACCGTCTGCCACCCCCCAACATGTACAGCTGTGTCCCGTTAGACGGCTCAGGGTGTTTTTCTGATGTGGCTGGCTACTTGAGTGCTTGGGATACAGGTCAAAGGCTCCCCCACAGAGCAGAGGCAAAAGCCCCAGGGTCAGTCAGCAGGAGAGAAGCAGACCTCAGACAAGAAACTGGGATGGGGAAGGTAGAAGGGAAGAGGGGAGTCCTGCTGTCTCGGGCCTCTGCTTGTGAGGTCCAGGCCTGTACGGGTGATTGCCTGGATGTGAATTCCTCTGTGGTTGGTGCTGGGATGGGTCAGACCTGCCCAGGGCCCAGGTCACATCTGGAGAACCGCTGGGGATCCAGCCTATCTCACTGCACACTGCTTCCTCTTTCCAGGGCGCTCACCCACCTCCCACCCTATTGTTCTGTTTTATTCCCCAAGACTCTAGACAGGTCACATTTAAATGGCACAGCCTGGTCCCAGGAGCATCAGGGAGAAGACGAATTCACCTTTGAGACAGGGTTGTAAGTGGGCAGTACCACCGAGGTCATTGTGCTGGGGGGCTGCCGCACAGATGCCCCAACCCACACAGAGGCCTGTCAGCACCAGGAAGGAGTGGAAAGCCCCGCCCACCGCAGTCCAGCGTGGTAGCTCCGGCAGCTGCACTCCCATCAGTGAGTTAGGGATGGCGGCATCTGCCCTGCCTCTCCTGGGTCCCCACGGCAGTCTAATGAGGGGGAGAAGATGCAGAAGCACTCCAGAGAGCCCACAGTGCCAGGCCATGTGAAGCATCATCATGAAAAGCTTGAATTTATGGGTCTGAAGGAGAAGCAACATCTGGGAAGGAATTATCGTAATTTAAAGGGAGAATGTGGGCCTGTTTGTAAGAGCGAAATCTGGAAGCAGTGTCTGGTTTTTTTTTTTTAACTGGTTTGAATTCCAATCATGAAATTGCAGTGCGAACTTCTAGATGTTCGAAGCAAAGTTATAGAAAATGAGTTGGTCTTGTAGGCATTCTCCTGCTTTCAACAAAGTTTTATTGAGCATCTACTACATGTCAGGTGCTATACTCTCTGCTGACATTTCAAATGCCACTATGGGTGAGTCAGGCTGTTAGATCCTCTATGGGTCTTGTAGTCGTCAAAAAATGCACGGGTCTTCTAGTTCTGATTCCAGTGACAGGCAAATCAGCATTAACTGGGGGGGATACATGTGCTGGTGCTGAGCGCTGGGGCTAAGTTGGATCAGTTGTAATTAATTTAATGCTGAGATCTGCTGTGTAACAAGAGAACGGTGTGGGGGTGGGGTTGATATGCAATTTATTTTCCTAAAATTCTTCAGCCTGGGTTTCTGGCATGGCATAACTTAGGTAGGCATGGCATAACTTAGGCTGCAGGCACCCCATTTTCCTTATCTGCCCATTCTCTTTGCCCAAGCCATCCAAGAGGGACCCAAAGATGGGCCATCAAGAAGCCTCCTTGGGAGACACACCTGCCTTGATATTCTCCAGCGATTTGTCTCAAAAGAGTCTGTACTCTGTAGTGTGCAGACAACCTTCCAGAGGATACTTTTCAGGGGGAGAAGAGGTGAAGGCAGGTGGGAGGAAGTCCAGGAAGGGGAGCAGGCATGTGTCCAGTCACGAAGCAGAGGACAGCTGGGGGTGTCTGGGGGCAGGAGTCCAGGCAGTGGAGGCCGGAAGCTCAGGACCCTGGGAAGATGTGGAGTTGGCTGGGTTCTCCCAGGCTCCTGTCATGGAGGGATTTTGGTTATGTAGTACTGTCACCAGTTCTGGGGTTGAACACTCTGGGGGCTGTTCGTGTGACCCAGGTGAGAGATGGAGAAGCCTAGGACCAGGTGTCAATAGTGGAGATTAGAGAACAGGTACCCGCACACCTGTTCTGAATACTGTGTGTGTGGCAGGAGCAGAAGGAGAAGGAATTCGGGGTTTCAGGTTCGGAGAAGCAGCAGTGTCAAGCCCTGAGATCAGGGTTCAGACATAGCAGATTTGGAGTCAGTCAATTAATGCACGATGCCTCAGTGTGTATGGGTCAGGGGGAGGTGGGTATGAATTGATTTCTGGAGTGGGGGGCAGTGCAAAAAGCCCGAGATGTAACAATGGTTATGACCTTCAGAAGCCCCACCCTACCCCAGAAAATCTTACTCCTTAGCATTGTATTTGCCTCATTAGAAAGAACTTGAATTGGATTGAATTGAATTTTTCTCTTGGTGGAGGTGGGTGGTGCTAATGGGAGGGGTGGAGGGAAGGCTGAGAAACAGAGGTAATACTAATGTGGAATCTGGTGCGCTGCCGTAGTGCTGACAGGGGTTTTGTGGTAGGCATGGGGGCCCGTCTTTGGCTTCTGTGTGGTGGGGTCTGTCCAGATAAGGGACCATCTGGGGCTGCCTGGAAGCGGGCAGTGGGGGCGAGGGGCAGCACAGCATCCAAGTGGGCCATGGGGTTGGTTTGGGCTCAGCAGGAACTGATTGGAGTGAGGACACTGGCCGACACCTGTACTTTTATTCAGCCCAGGGGCGGTGACTACAGAGTGAACCTGGAACAGCACCTATGTCCTTGACTGGCACCCCAGGAACAAGGTCGCCAGATAATTTGGAACAGGGCATGGGATGGGAGGCACGAGCCTAGAGCCCTTTCCGGCTCCCTTCCTCATGTATTTGCCATGTAACTTTTGGTGATTCTTTTTTTCCATGAGCTTCAGTTTCTTCATCTGTAAAATGGGGATAATAATAGTAATCAACTCATACACTTATTAGAAAAGGTAAATCAGAAGGTGTGAACGAGCTGGGCTTTGCACACTGTGAGCCTTAGGAATACTTCCCGCGTCTCGGTCAGGAGTCATGGCCTCTGCGGACCCTCTCTTCCCTTGAAGAACACATGGCAACACAAAAACTTGCCTGGTAGTGCATATCCCTGGCATTGAGAATAAGTAATGGGTCCCATCAGTGGCCAATTTTGGCTCCTTAATGGAAAGAGGAAACCTCTGCATTGGGCTGGGTGGGCTGTCCTAACGCACTGCGTCTTTGCGTGTTGACCCTTTTAAAAGCAGTGCCTTCCGGATGCCTTGGCCCATGAACTGTCACAAACCTGATGGATAAACCTTCTGAGAGTGTTTATTTTGGAGTTGGCAAGCTGCCTGCAGGCTTTGGTGAACCCATGGTTGATATTATTAATGGATGGCTTGTTTTTCTCTCTTCTTAAAAGAAAATGTGGATAAGAGCTCCCCTTGCAGGATGCTTCCAGGATAGATGTCCCAGCCCTGGGCCTGAGGTGCTGTGGAGTCCTGCACCTGGGCTGGCAGAAAGGCAGGTGTGGGAGTTGGTTTTCTTGCTATAGTTTATAACCTCCACTTCCTTTGGCTTTTTTCTTCCCAGGAAGAACGAATCTTCTTTTCCCAGTTGGCTGAGGGGTGCTGAGCTACCTAGGTGCTGGAGCCATAATTGGGTAGCATGGTCAAGACCCAGGCAGGGCAGCTCTCTGATCCTGCATCAGATGGGAGATGCCTAATTGGTTTCTCCTCTCTTATGGCAGTTTCTCTCCAAAATATTGGTATCTTTTATAGGGAAGTAAAAAATCCTGGGGCCCTTGTTTATAATTCTCTTGGCTATCAATTTGGTTCATATCAGGAACCATCTTTATTTATAGACTTTGAGTTAGAAAGGGTTTCAAAAATTTCTTTGAGTTTAATTTTGTAGTTCTCCAGCATTTAGGCAGTTTTTAACCCAAAGGGCCCACCCATTCAAGGGCTTTGTTTTCATATTGGCCGTTATGTCCTGTTGACCCCAATTAGCATCTCTTTTTTTTATTGAAGTATCGTTTACGTACAGTATTACATTGGTTTCAAGTGTACAACATAGTGTTTCAATAATTATATACATTACAAAATGCTCACCATGGTAAGTGTAGTGTACCGAGTTATACAGTATTATGGACTATATTCCCTATGTTGTACTTTTCATCCCCAGAGATTTACTTATTTTATAATTGGAAGTTTGTGCCTCTTCATCCCTTTCACTTATTTTGCCCTTCTCCCAGCCCCCTCCTCTATGGCAACCAGCAGTTCTCTGTATTTATGAGTTTATTTCTGTTTTGTTTGTCTGTTTATGTGTTTTGTTTTTTTAGATTCCATATTTAAGTGAAATCATATAGGTTTTGTCTTTCCCTGTCTGGCTTATTTCACTTAACATAATACCCTCTAGGCCCATCCATGTTTTGCAAATGGCCTGATTTCATTCTTTTTTATGGCTGAGTAATATTCCATTATATACATGTACCTTTATCCATTATATATAATTTATATTATTGATATTTATATGCATTCTTTACCCATTCTTCTATCAGTGGACACTTAGGTTGCTTCCATATCTGAGCTATTGTAAATAATGCTGCAATAAAAATGGGTACAAAAAAAAGATGGGTACATATATCTTTTAGAATTAGGGATTTCATTTTCTTTGGGTAAATTCCCACAAGTGGAGTTACTGGGTCATATGATATTTCTCTTGTTAATTTTTTTGAGGAACGTCCGTACTGATTTCCATAGTGGTTGCACCTATTTACATTCCTACCAGCAGTGTAGGAAGGCTTCATTTCTCCACATCCTAGCTGACACTTGTTTATTTCTTGTCTTTTTGATACCAGCCATTCTGACTAACTGAAGTGCCTTGAGAAAGTGAAGGACATGAGACCCCTTTCACTTATTACCTATTGCATTTTTTAAACTAAAGTAAAAAAGTTCTTCATCCTGTGGCCTTTCAATTTTATTTTCCTTAAGCCTGGTAGCTGCCCTTTGATGATGAAATTCGTGGAAGGGAAAGGGTCAGACTGACCGGCGTCAAGTCCTGCAGTGGTGCCCTCGTCTTACCTGGACACAGGAAATCCTACTCCTCTCCCTCTGATTTCCCAGGTTCACTCCTGGGATTCATCTTCCCAGGTCATAATCTTTGGAAACTTAATGTTTTACAGTGTTAACCTGGGAACAAAATTATTACTAGAAATGGGTTTCTAACAATTTATTTTAAGATCACTTTAAATACCATGCATCTCCAAGTAGAATGTGTTTAGGTGCATGAATGTATCTAAGAAGAATATAATGAATGAAGGGTCTGTTACACACGACCACGTGATGGGTGCCAGGGGTCAGATTCAAACGTGAAGATAATGTTCTCAGGATGCCCAGGATTTGACTGTAAGGAGTGGTGGTTGGGTAGAAGAAAGAAAAGCAAGAAGAGGATATAAATGAAATTACTGAGATATAAACCAGCGCCAAATATGAGGTAAGAAAAGGTAGAAACCCTCAAGAGAGGATTTTCTGGTTGGGGTGGCAAAGACCATACAGGGTCTGTTCACCCTGGGACTTTGAGTGGGTGGTAGCGATACTGACATGGTGCTGCTGAGGGTGAGGGTGAGGGTGATAATTACATACGATTTCTGTAGTTTTGAGAATGGGAATTGAAGGCTCATCAGAATTAAATGACTTAGCCTGTGTCACAAAACCAAAGGGCAGTGTTAGAATTCTAATTCAGATGTCTGATTCCAAAGTCCTCCTTTTAACTGTCTTAGAATATATCCAGGAAATAGATACATTCAAATGCATAATTTGAAGAGAGTTCAATGAAAGGAATATTTCCAAAGGTATAGGCCCAGTATGAAGGGCCCAGAGCAGGGCAATACCCTAGGGCTGCTGGTGGGGGAGGGTAACTACCACCTCTAACCCTACAGGCAAGGGGAGGGAACCATTCCTGGAACCAGAGAGAGAGCTATGTGGGACCCTGTCCCCCACGCCAGCCAGAGCCATGACCTCCAGTTGAGGGTCAGAGGCAGCCCAGAAAGACACTGCAAGGAGGAAGGGAAGTAGGAGAATAAACACCTGACTCCATCCCAATCCCCCATCTCCTGCCAATGTCTGCATTGGCTGGACCTAATAGGAAGTCCCAGGGCCTCAGAGCCCCAGGGATACCCTCCATGCACATCAGGGGAGCCTCCCCAGGGCACAGAACAGGGTGGAAGGGGAGCTGGACGAAGAGAGAAGATGCCCAGCACAGCCTGTGATACCTGACTTGTCAGCTCATGTGAGGATCTTTTCCTAGCCACATTAGAGGAAAGTCCTAAAGAGCTCAACTTTCCATGTGTTTATTTTTGTTCGGACTTAGTTTTAGTCATCTCCTCTAGAAGTGGCCTCTGGGGACCGCAGAGGCGTCGGAGCTGGTTAGGCAGCCCTGGTGCTCGCCTGCCTCTGCTGCCCCTCCGAGCACCTGTCTGGCCTGTGCCTTATTCATCTGGCACAGCCTAGGGAGTCTAGCCATCTGGGTTGGAGAGGAGGGAAGCAGATCAGCCTGACACTGGCCTCAGAGAGGTTTGTCTCAGGAGAATGGATGCTCCTAAAGCTTGGTGGCCAGGGCCCTTGGTTCCCAATCAGTCGCCTTTGCAGTGGACTTCCAGGCCTCACGTGATCTGCATACTTGGCTCTCTGGCTCACACTACTAGCCTCCCCCTGTCCAGCCGCAGTGGGCTCCTTGCTGCGCCAGGAATAGTCATGCTCCCTGCCCCAGGGAACTGGCTCTTTGCACGGGCTCTTCCCTTGCCCGGAATGCCCTCCCGACCCCACAGCCACACAGCCCGCCCCCTCATCACCATCCCACGTGCTGACTGTCATCTCCTCATGACCTGACCACCTTCCGTAAACTGTACCTCAACCCCACACACACCTTCCACTCTATTTCTTCTCTAATAAGCAGCACTGGCTACCATCTAATATATTATTCAGTTTGTACATATTTCTTTTAAGTGTACTGTTTATTCTGTTTCTACTCACTGGAAGATGCGCTTCATGAGGGCAGGAATTTTTTGTTTTGTTCATTCGTATTCCAAGTGCATAGAACCCTGCCTGATACATAGTGGGCCCTCAGTAAATATTTAGTAAATGAATGAATGGATGGATGGGTAAATGAATGAATGAGACTCTCAAGAATCTAAAAATGATCTTACTGCTGTCTCTCTGACCTCTCTTTTCACCAACACTTATCTGCCCAGGATCTTTCCCAGAAATACATCGATCATTTATTATCATCAGTACTTGTGGCCAAAGGGGTCGATTTACCCACACGCTTCACATAGGCTCAGGAAAGGAAATGTACTCACGACTTTGGCTGTGTGTCAAAATTAAATGGTGACCTTGGCTCATTTTGCTTCCCCAGAGAGGTTATTTCTTAATCGTAAAGGGAACACTCCATCCTTGGGAAAAATAATATTTTTGCCCCCTTCAGCTTTAAATGGCCATTTGACATGGCTCATGTGCATCTCCGTCAGTGGCAGCTGAAAAGCACTGAGAAAGACCCACTGCATCGTCGGAGAGATGCACGTCAGAAGGTGGAATTCGTTTACAGAAACTTATTTACCTGTCCAAATCCTTCATAGCACATTAATGCTTTCCCCTGCTGTCTGGGACTGGAGTGCTAAGAGGAAAAAGAAAAATCAATTGATAATGATATATTCAGTTTAGAAAAATATATTGATTCCCAGGGAACGACAGTCGTGTGTTTTTGCCATGGAGGGTGCCATTTCTTGTCATGAAGATGGCTTGGCTTTCACGTAGATAACATTTGAGAGAGGGAACTCAGAGTAGCCCTGCCTCCCCCTAATAAATAGCCTCTTTCTACTTGATATTAAATCTATATGTTTTTGAAGAAATTCTCTCCAGGGAACCCATCCTTTGCCTCCTCAAGGTCGTCTTGCCCATTGTCTAAGAGAAGTAATGATTTGTTTTTGTAATTTGAGACTGTGTCGTGTTCTCTTTTCAGCATTAGATGAAAGACTTAAATCTCTTATTTCTCCCCGTCTGTGAGGTTTCTTGATTTGGATGCGATGGAAGGCAGTGCCGTTATTCTCTCGCTTATACCCTGTGCTTCTCCACGGGGATCAGGGCTTTGTGTTTGGGGGATGGGAGGGATGTCTGGCATGTGCCATTCGGGTTCTCTGCTGCCTGCTTGGCCTTCTTATCCGGGAGTGTCATGGCAGAGTTTGGGCACATCTCTGTGAGATCATCTGCAGTCGGAAATCCCAGAGGGACAAGCTTCCATCCCCACAGGATGGCAGGGACCATCTATGTGATACTGGAATTCTAAAGAGATCTTTTTGCAAAAGATGTTATCTTTGCCCCACCCCACACCCATCCTTCTCCCCTCTCTTTCTAGACTGTCTGGCCTGGTGATGCTCAAGCGGTGCTAAGTGTTGGTGGCCACCGAGACTTTTGCATCCTGGGGACGAATCCAGAGCTTGCCAGAGACGGACAGCGGAAGGTAGGTCTCTGCTCAGCTTACCTGGAAGTAGGGAAGGCATCAGACCTGGGCACAGCCATCTCTCTTCTCTAACACCGATTTCCTGGGGGGAGTGAGGAATATGGAGCTGATCTCTGCCTTTTTGGTCAGTGAGATTTTTACATAAATGTCAGATTAACTGGTACCCAGAACCTAGCTAAGCTGCCTGGGCCCTAATCTTCCTGGAGCGAACCCTCGAGCACTGCTCTAACTCTTCTTCACCTACATGGGTCTCGGGTTCCCCGGGAGGTTAGAACTGAGGGCAGCCAGCAGCTAGGTGATCTTTAAGCCCTCCCAAAGTACAATTCTTTTGTAATTTGACTTTCTTATTAAAATTGTTGCTAAATATCATTAAAATATTATTTGCTCATTTTAAACATATTTTAAATGATAGCTCCTAAAATTATATAAATTACTTATAATCATAATCACCAAAGGTAACCATTTTAGTATCTCTTTCCAGGCTTTTTCCTATGTACATATATAAAGTGCTCACACACACATGCACACATGGGATCACACACTGCTTAGTGGTGCTATTCTGACTTCACAGACTATCACAGCTACCTTTTTTAGTCAACAAATATAAATCTATAGCATTTTTAAAGGCATTATATCATCTACATATAATAATCTACACAATTTACTTAACCAGTGATGTAATGTGTATTTTAATATTTCACTCTTACAAATAATACCACAATGTACATTTTTTGTGTATATCTTTGCACAGTCCTTTGATTATTTCCTTAGATTAAATCTATAGAGGTCTGGCCTAAAATTTTGATTCCAGATTCTTAAACCTAGATTATGAAGCACAGGCAGTCTGGGGAGTTGGGGGAACCTGGGCTACCATGTGAGGGCAGAAATCTGATGAAAAGAATCTGCAAGGTTGCTTCAACACCCACCCAGCAGGCCAGGACCGTGCCTGCAGAAGCAGGGGAGCCCAGAGCTGGAGTGGCCCACACTCACCCTTCATATACTCACTTAATCATTTGCTGTTGCTCAGGGGTCAGGGGTCAGGGGCCTGGACCTGGAATGAAGGTTGGAGGGTGGAGGTGTGGACACTGGGATTCAGGACAGTTGAAGCTGAGCTGGCCCAGCCTGTCATGTCTTGGTGACACGTGAGCCTTTAGAAGTCCGTGGGTTCAAGCCTCCTCTGCATTACCCACGAGGCCTGCTGTAGGATGAGCACAGCCCACAGCAGCCCCAAGAATGCTGTCTTCCCAGAAGCCCTGTGTGCTGCTGCCTCATAGCCTCTGCCTGGGGCCAGCTTGCGGCCTGAACGCCATCTTTTTTCTGCATCGAGGGCCAGGGCAGCAGACCAACAAGGTCCATATTCTCTGCTGGTCAAAGAGCTTTCTCTGTGGACCCAGAGACAATGGAACTGGGGATGGCCCTGGTGCCAGAACCCTTGCTCAGAGAGAAGAACATGCAGCTCTGGGATGGCAAGGTGTGGTAGATATGGTTGCCAGCAGGAAGCAGGATGAGGCTCTGTGCTGGGCCTGCATCGGCTGCCGAAATGGAAGAAAGGTCCACTGTGCACTGCGTCCTGCTGCCACACAGCAGCCCAGTGGGGTGGCCAGTGGACACGGAGGAGGTCCTGACATTGAAGACAGGTGGGCTGTTGCCACATGCCTCATGGCACCACTGGCCGGTGGGACAGCTGTCCGGTGGTCGCCCAGGCACTGGGCAGTGCTGTGCTTCTGTAACTGCTGGTTCAGAGGTGGGGAGTTGGAAAACTAGACAATTAAGCTGGGATCTGGTGCCTGGCATTCCAGCTCCTAAGGGGGCAGAGGTGGAGTTAAGGGTCTAAGCGAAGATTCAGGAGGTGCTCTTCACAGAAGTCAGCTTTTCTAGTATCCGTCTTCAGGTTTTAGACATGGTGAGCATGGCAGGGGGTGGAGGGGATAGTGACACTGGAGGGCGGTGGGTCTGATGGCTCTTATTTTGGGGTCTCCTATTCCCTACCACCGACACAGGGTGGCGCATGGCTCTTCAGTCATCCCAACCTTCAAGAACCGTGTGTTTTAGGATAGGGAGGGACGTTGAAGTTAATCTCACCAGGTACACCTGATAGGATACACCCTCTGTGGACTTCAAATCCCTGTCCCCCCAGGGTGGTATGTCCCCCCACCCTCACCCGTGAACTCATGCCAGTCTCCCCTCCCACCTTGCCAGTTCTGAGAGGGTGGGATCACACCTGATCCACCTCTGTATTTCTTCCCACAATGCCCACCAGCGCCTTCTGGGGCTTTCGGTAAACACATCTGGGCACATAGCCACTCAGCATGTGGCCTGGTGCTGGGTATGCGTTTCCCTCACGTGCAGGACTCCCATGGATTCCCAAGAAGATAGGAGGGTTTCACAGCCCACTATGGCCCTGGTGGGAGAAGCTATCACTTTCCTGTGGAAACTGGGCCAGGTCACTGGGCTGTGTATCCTGCTAAGAACAGGGCCCGCTCAGATGCAGATCGTGGAGGGCTGCTTCTCAGTGGTCTGATGAAAATCACCAGCACAACCAAGAGCATGGGGCCAGAACCAGCAGGCAGGGATGAAATCAGATACCTGCACTGCAGTGTGTGACCCTGGCTGCGATGGGGCTCAGGGGAGGTAAAGCTGAGGCCCTGGTTAGTGCAGAACCAAAGGCTGAGCCAAGAATGGCATTAACCTAAGCTTTGGAGGTGATGAAGGGCACACGCCACCCCCTATCAATGCTGGGTTGCCCTGGGCCGCATCCCCAGCCTCCATCCTTGGGACTCCTTACTGCCCATCCGGGCCCCTTGCTCCCTGTGTGCCCTGCATCCTGGGGGAACCTTGCAGATGCCTCCAGAGCCCATGGGACCTGGAACTGTTCCCCCAGAACACTGTGCACTGGCCTGGACTTGCACACTCACAGCAGCTACACCCAGCAGAGCACCCCGAAGGTGCCCTCGCTGACCCTTTCCTTGGCCTTCGCTCCTTTGGGCTCCCCACAGCCTTGCTGCCTTGGGTTCTCCAGCCCCTCCTCCCTCTTGCTGTAATGAGGGTGTTTGTGTTAAAAGCTCATCCTCAGCTTTTCTACCTCTCAGCAATCCCTCTCAGACCTCTGCTTCAGCTGTCCCCCAGGCTCCATTCTCAGGGACGCCTCTGTCCTAAGGTCCCGAAAACTTTTCCAGAGTCCTGAGAATCCGTTACCAACCTGCTGGTTTGCATCTCAGGCTCAGCCTGGCCAAACAAAGCTGCCCTGTAGCTAGGATGCCTCACTGCTCACCCCACCCTTGGCTGTGAATCTCTCTCTCCTTTGCCTTGAGCTTCTCACCTTCCTTCCTGGACCATGAGCTCCTCGAGGACAGGGACCATTCTCTTATCTCTTTGTGATCAGAAGATCTTATTCAGTTCAGAGATCGCAGGATGCAGAGACCTCACAGGCAGTGTGGTGGACGGCACCCTTGACAGGGAGGCAGGCCTCTGGACCTCACCCCACTAACTCTGGGCCAGCCCCCTGCAGCTTTCTGAGCCTCCATCTCCTCAGCCTTAAAGTGAGAATAACCCCTGACCTTCCTCCCTCCCAGAAGAAGATGACAGGTTTGGAGAGAAGATGGCACACCTGGGTCAGCAGTGCTCAGCTGTCCTCGGGGAACACTAGATTCACCTGGAGGACTTTAAAAATACAGACATCTGGATCCTTGCCCCAGACCTTCTAATTTAATTGTTCTCGTGAGGATGGGCATCAGAGTATTATAAAGCCTTAAGCACTATCAACTCAAAGGTGTTACTAAATTCCTGGATTCTAAGCCTTGAGGAATTGAAATGGAAGTTATAGAGATTTGGCAAAACTAAATTCTTGGTGATATACAATTTCTCTACTCTTTCAGATATTCTAAAATCTACCGCCTGGATCAAGCCATCAGAAAGCTGGGTACCTTTGCAATGTCACACTGTCACCCCTGTTCATGTCACCCCATCTCAAAGTGCTTTTATGGGAACTGTATAAACTGTTAGATCTTTTTTTCCTGTAGATCATATCGATGTGCCCACATTTAGGATTTGTGGCAGTTAATGTTTATTCTGTCCCTGTGACCTCCTGGCTGGGACCCTTTCAGCACACACATATTCTTCTCTGGAGCCATTGCCAGTGTAGCCCACATTGAATCCTGTAGCAGATCAGCTTCTTTGCCTCTTCCAAGTCTAAACAGTGGCACTCAACCTTGGCTGCATATTAAAATCACCTAGGAATATGTTAAAAATTCTGATATCCAGGCTGTTCACACGAGTTAGATCAAAATCTCTCAGGATGGGACCCAGGCATTAATACTTTTGTAGAAGCTCCCCAGGCAATTCCAGCGGGAAGCCAAGGTGCCTGGACGCAAATGTGTGACCACCCGCAGCAAGCATACGGGCCTCGCTACCCGTGGCTCATGGAGGCGGCATGCCCTGCACCAAATCCTGCTCCCGCACTGGTCGTCTCTCCTGCTTTTGATTCACATGGTCTTACAGACCCTTTTAAGTCACTATCACTCATTTCTGGAACTCTAAAATAAACAGGATAGAAAGCTTCCCGCTTTTCTCTGGCTGGGCCCTGGGCACAGCTCCTGCCCCCAGCAGGCCCCCGAGGAGAGATGGCTGGGGAACCCTTCCCCACCCACAGGCGCCGGGGCAGTGCCCTCGGTTCTGGTAGCCCACGATGGGGAATTGCCCCCAGTTCTGCCAGGAGCTCTCCAAGGCACATGAAAGAGGCTGGGTCAGTTCAGTGTCTGTGTGCTGACACAGGATTGGGGCATGGAGGACAGTGACAGAAGTAGCCCACCAGAGCACCACTGTGCCCAGGAGAGTGACTGTACCACTCTTATCTGCCCACCTTGGTCTGCAAGACTCAGCCCCACACCAAACAACAGGCTGAGATCATCCGCCAAAGGCAGGAGATGCCCCACGGGTAGGCTCTTTACCCAGTCTTGGATGCAGAGTTGTTCAGGAACAGCTTAAACAGGGGCAGTTCCCCTTAGCTAAGGGGGCTGGGGAGTGGGGGGTGGGGGGACCCACATAGCAGATCGTTTTAGCTGCAAAACCTCATTTGGCACCTGGGCTAGAAATAGCTTATCTGCAAACCTCAGAGTTTATTTTTGTGGCCAAGTTTGATTTTCCAAGCGACCTGTCTCCTTCCTTACTTTGAACATGCCCCACAGCCTGGGCTTCTGGGAACATTGTGAGTTTGTGCCCTACAGGAGGGCACCTAGCCCAGAGGTCATGGGAGCTGACCCCCAGCCTGCGTTCTGCAAGTTTTGCTGTGCACTGTGAGTGCTCAGAGAGAGGATTCCTCTTTCTAATTTGCACAAGAATGCCAAATAGTCTAGTGGTGGCCCTTTGGGGGTCCTGCTCAGCGAAAATGCTGTGCCTACATCTGCCTGGTGACTGTTTGAGGGTGCTCCTAAATGTGTGGGCTTTTGTCCCTTTTTGATGATCTCATACACTCACAGGCTGTTCAAAAGAACTTTTAAGCTTTTGTCTTCCAATCACAAGTTCCCTCTCTCCCCTTCAACATCTCCCAGCAGGACAGATAGTCAGGAACACTGGGGCTGGAGGAGGAATGCTCAGCACCTGGTAAAACAAAAGGGTTTTTCAACATCACTCATTCATTCCTCATTCCCTCAAGCACTTACTAGCAACCAATTGTATATCAGAGAAGTCAGACCAAAAGCCCTGTCCCTAAGGAGCTTGCAGTCCAGTGGATACCAGCAAGTAAATAACATTTTTTAATGAGATACAATAAATGTAACAATAGGAATTTATACAAAGTGCTATGGAGAACAACTCATTCACTCAACAAGTATTTCTTGGACACCTGCTGGATGCCAGGCATTGTTCTAGGCACTGGGATTATAATAGTGATCATAGTAGACAAAATCCCTGACCCAGAGCTCACGTTTAAGAGGATGAGAGTAACTCAGCAACTAACCCAACTTAGTCGGGTCAAATCCACAGGCTTCTGAGAGGTGAGTTGGGATGTGTGGCTGGAAAGATGACTGGCTCTTGGCCATGATGGGCATCGAATGCTGCCCTAAGCCCCTGAAGTCACCCTCTCAGATAATGGAGACACTGCTGAAGGCTCTCAGAGTACTCTCACCACCAGGCTCCCAGTGCACACCCTGACCCCAAAGCAGAGACTTTTGGCAGCCTCGGGCTCCAGGCAGCCGCGGCCACAACGCCAATTTGTCGGCATGTCCAAAGCTATCATAGGACTATCATACCTCCTCCCATGACCTACTGCTTTTAGTTTGCGAAGTGTTTTCACATATCTCCTCTCTTTGGTCATAGGGGGACCATAGGGGGTAGACAGAGAGGGATTATTGTTGTCATTACTATGCTAAGCATTAAGTGGAGGCCCAGAGAAGGCTAATACTAGAGTCCTGCTTCCTATCCAGAGGCCCTCCTGCCCCCATGTCAACTGCCACTCCTTATAATGAAGTGTCTGCCACATACCTGCTCATCTTCCACAAACATTAGTTGAGCACCTGTTATGTGTCAAGCCCTTCAGTGACCATCCTCTGGGCCTCAAATCTAGACCTAAACTCATGTAGGAAAAAAACTGAGTGAGTCAACCCTGGGTGTGCCTCCCACCTTAACCCCTCCATGACCTATGGGTCAGCCAGACCCAGGCTGTCACCCACCTGTGTCAGGTTGAACGGGACACAGAATTACCATCAAACGCTAGAGGCCCCTCCACTTATTCACTGAGTCCTTTCATCCAGGCCACTAGGAGGTGCATTGATTACAGCTGCCAATACATATTTTTACTCGTACTTGGAAGTGAGAGGGTCGCTATGGGAAAGGGGAACATTTAGACACCTCAGTCACAGAGTTTGAGCTTGCCTGTGTAAGTCAGACATAACCTAGCAACTGTTGTGCGGTGGTTGTTGGTTTTTTTTTTTGTAGCAACTCATTTAGATAAAAGCTTCTGGTTTGTAAGGCAGCAACAACTAAAAAAATCATTAAAAGCACTTTTCTGCTCTTACAAAGTAACCTAGTAACAGCGCAGGAGATAACAACCCGCCCCACCTTCTCCAGGTACAAAGGCAGGCACTGAAAGTGGGAAATCAAAGTCAGGACACAGAGACGGTCTACGCAGGTCCCTTCTCAGATCGGCGCTTATGGATGCGCACGAGGCAGGCCCGCCAGCCAGCCGGAGCACCTCGCCCTCCTATTAGCACATACAGGAGGCATCCTGCCTCTCTGTCCCAGAATAAACAGTGTGATTATTTATTTAGCACCAATTCAAGGCTCTCTAAAATGCACTCAGAGTGCTCTGCCATCTTGCACAGGTATACACTAAGTCACGCTACTGTGTGAATCGGATAAAGTGAGTCTGACCTCTGCTGGCTTGCCAGACTCACCTCCCATGACCCTCACCCCAATAAACACACATATGTGAAAACACACACACAGCCTCTGCTCCCATCCAGATGGACCCTTGTGCCGGCATGTGTGCACCTCACCTCTGGGCACTCTTCGTGCTAAGCCCGAATCTCCCAAGAGAGCCTCTCGCATCCCTACCGTCTCCTGGGGAGACAAAGTGCTCCCTGGCCACCACCACCCCCCATGGGAATTTCCTCTCCTTGATTTCCTGATGCTGTTCCTCTCCCCCGCACCCATTTGGCTCTTGTTGGGCCAAGTGTGGTCCTTTTACCATCTAGGGTGCTCAAGGCTCCCCTGGCCGCCACTGAGAGCTCTCTGGGGCAGGTGAGCTCTCTGCAGAGCCGAGCACACAATCAACACTGAAAAGGAGGCAGGAGTAGGAAAAGTCAACTTCCACGGCCTCTGGCTGTGCTCCGGGGTCCCTCGGCCCCTCTGCTCCCTTCTGTTGCCTGACACCTGGCTATTTCCTCGTCCACCCTGGGAGGCAGCTGGGCACCCCCTGAGAGCAGGGGCCTCCCCGAAGCCTGGCACAAAGAAATCTCTCAGTGATGGGATCAGCACATGGCATGTGGGCCTCGCCCAGAAGCGGCTCCCCAGGATGCTCAAAGGCCAGCCGTGCCTTGCAGAACAGCTCACAGCTGCCCGCCGTAGGGCAGTGAGGGCAATGCACTCTCCCTGTCCTCCCAAGGCCCATGCTCCCCAGGGCCACCACAGGCCCCAGGCCTCAGACAACCACTGGGCAGCATCCTCACTACCCACAGACAATCCTGGGGCCCCTCCTACCCACTTCAGGCCTGGGGGGATCTCTCAGCACCCATCACAGCCCCACTTCATTTCCCCCAGCCCCCTGACACCCTGAAGACAAATTTGTGCTCAGGAACTTCTGAATTCCTGCTCAGCCCACAGCTGCCCCTGCAGCCTAGACCCGGAAGGTGGACAATGGCCCTGGGAAGCGCTGGGGTTTGCCCCACCCAGGGCTGCCACGGGCTGGCTCTGGGGCTTGGAAGCCCATCCCTGCCCCTCTTTGGATCTCAGTTCCTGTGACCGCATCACGAGAGGGTTTGATCCCTGAGGGCCAGTCAGCCTCTGTCCCTAGGAGTGACCCTCTGGATGTGGCCACATGGGGGCTTCTGGGACTCGGCCACAATGAGCACTGTGGCTTCAGAAGGCACGTCAGCATGTCCTTGGGGCATCTGTCATTAACAATTATGAAGTCATTATCTGGTAAATAATTTATAACCCAAGAGATGGAATAAGCCGCCAATAAACAATAATCCATTTAGAACAAGGCTTAGCAAGGGCAGGTGCAGCCACAATGGTGCAGCTCCCTGCCTCTGGGGTCAGCACGGCCCATACTTAAACACCCGCCCAGGCCTGGCCTCTCTGAAGCCTCCTGCCCCACCCCTGGCCAGAGGCCCCACCGCTTCCCCTGGGCTCAGGCAGGATGTAGCCTCTGGAGTGAAGGCAGCAGGAACTGAGCGCTGGCCAAGTGCTGGGCCAGGGCACATACTTTCTCCTCAAATCTTCCCGACAACCCTGTGGATGTGGGTCCTGTTATTCCTCTCAGTGGAGAAGTAAACTGAGGTTCAGAAATGCAAAATAACTTACCAGGTTCTGGTTCAAGGTCAGAAAGCTCCGGGTCCGGTGTTCGGGTTGGTGTAATGGGGCAGCTCGCACGCCTGGCCAGTGTGCCCCACTCCCTGAGCTTTCGCCTCTTGTCACTGGGCTATGCCCTCCCTGCTAAACTAGGAGCTCTAGAGGCCTATGCTCCCCTCCCCAATGGCCTGTGGTGTCGCTCACCCATGGTGGGGGCCAGGGTGTGTTTCATAGAGGCTGCAGACCACGGCCTCCCTGGGCCCGTCAGCTCCTTGGTGGTGTAGCTTGTTAGCGGAGGCCAAGCCAAGGGTACTGGGAAGGGCAGCAGGAGGGGAAGTCTCAGGACCCTGCCTCTGAACTTCGTCTTCTCGTAGCTGGTGGACTCCTCCATATCAGGGGAGACTTGCTGCCTTCTGGCCATCCTTCTGCAGAAAACTCCATTCTGGGGAAGGAGCTCTTTGCCAGATGGCATGAACCCGGGCTGTGTGGGCTGGTCTTTAGGATTGGGCTAGCTCTACCAGGAGCTGCTTCTCTCCTGACCATACAGCCACCCTGTGCCTGCAGGACCTGCCCAGAGGTACCCAGGCAGGGAAGGGCCCTGAGGGAACCTCACTTATTGCTGAGAGCCTCCATTCTTGGCTTCTCCTGGGGAGGTGCACAACGCCAGCACCCACACAACCAGTCTTCCTGAGCCTTGGCTTCAAGAAAGGTTTTAGTTACATTTGTCGGGCCAGCAGAGCCACCCTGAGTTGGGAGCTTCGAGGCTCAGGGTGGAGTTGTTGGACCTTAGGCCCATAATTGTCACACATCTGGAATGTTGCACAAACCTCCACAGCCAGGATGTGTGGTTGAGGAAGCCATAGTGGTTCCCAGGCATGCAGATTTCTCAATAACTGCGGTCGCCAGCCCAAGAAGAGGCCCTTTTTAGCCTTCTGACCTCTCCTGCTGTGGACAGTGAGGTGTTCAGGATTGGTAGGCATAAAGCCAGGAGAATGGGTCGCCTGGATGCATCCTAGGACAGCTTGAAACAGCCGGAACCTTCCCATCTCCTTGGAACAGAATTGCCTCTTGGGAGGTACTGGTCCTGTCCGACTGGTCAAGCTCCCACACTGACACACACACATACATTCCCTGGCCCCTTTCTGAACTCCTCTGCTTTCAGAAATGGCCAAGTATTATGCCCCCGGGCATCTCCTGCCTTTGGTGGATGACCTCAGCATGTGTCCTCTGAGGGGCCAAGTCTCAAAGACCAAAGAGGGCGGTCAAGGGTGGTGCCTCCACGGTCCTGGACGCAGTGCCCATGAAGCCCCAGTCCCATGTCCGCACACAGACACTGAACTGACTCAGCCTCTTTCATGCACCTTGGAGAGCTCCTGGCAGAACTGGGGGCAATTCCCCACTGTGGGTTACCAGAACTGAGGGTGCTGCCGGCACCTGTGAGTGGGGAAGGGCTCTCCAGCCCTCTCTCCTCAGGGGCCTGCTGGGGGCAGGAGCTATGCCCAGGGCCCAGCCAGAGAAAAGCAGGAAGCTTTCTATCCTGTTTATTTTCAGAGTTTCAGAACAGAGTGATAGTGACTTAAAAGGGTTTGTGTAAGACCATGTGAATCAAAAGCAGGTGAGACGACCAGTGTGGGAGCAGGATTTGGTGCAGGGCATGCCGCCTCCGTGAGCCACGGGTAGCGAGGCCCGTATGCTTGCTGCGGGTGGTCACACATTTGCCTCCAGGCTTGGCAGTGCTTCTGGCCTTGGCCAGAATTGGAATTACCTGGACTTAAGGTGACTAATGTGAGACAAACTACCTCTCGCTTACCCCAGAAAAGAGGGGAGTACACCCCTGTGTTCAAGGCTTTGTTCCTTGGGGCTCAAACTTCCTGTCACCCTGGTATCTTCAACTTAGGACCCCACTTTGTGGCTCCCACAGAGGTAGGGAAGCTCCTGCCTCCAGGCCGGCTCCCCAGGCCATGAGGTCAGGACTTTCCATGCCCACCGGTTGTGGATAGACCGATGAGAAACAAAACTGTCATTTCGGGAGGAGGCAGGGGAGTTTTCAGCCCTGCAGTCAAAGGAGTGAGAGAAGCAGGCTTTTGTCATGAGGCAGAGAGCATGGCCTGTCTGCGGGCCAGAACAGAGAGTTAAGCCTCCAACAGCCCCCAAGAAACGATGCTCTGTTATGCCTGTGTTCACATGTAATTTGCCCCCCTGTTCCCAGTGAGAGGTGCTCTAGGGCTGCTAAGTGAGGCGCTGATGGGGAGGAGGAGCTGAGGACCTGCTAGGCCTGCTGTCCTTCTGCAGTGAGCCCTGGGGATGGATCAACCCAACACTAAAGCCTGCTCCCAGAGATCTCCAGGGAGGGAAATTCCATCAGCTCCCAGAGTCCCCTTTCCAGTGACTCTTGCAGGCCATTCTTCTATCTGACCTAAATCTCCCTTGCTGCAATTTAAGCCCATTTTCCCTTGTTTTGTTTTGAGTGGAAATGGAGAACAGCTAGTCGCCAGCTGCCTCCTGAAATGGGGTGAGTCAGAAGTCCTGCCATGCGGAGGCATTCTCAGGAACCTGCCCCACTGAGTCCCTCCCTGCTAAAGCCTCCGAGAGAACAGTGCTCAGAAGAAGGCATGAGACAGGCTCCATCCGGGGGGGGGGCCTTTGGTGGTGGTAGAGCCCCTCCTGTGGGCATAACACTAAGGTGGTCCCTGAAGATGCCCAAGCACACAGGGGGAGGTGCAGGGGGAGATGGGCGTGTGAATGACCCAGTGCCACACAGTGACAAGTGCAGGGATGGAATCTGGCCAGGGAGCTGGGGTTGGGGAGAGCTCCCTGCAGGAGGTGACACCCATGCTAGGATCTGAAGGAGGGAGGGAGTCGGTTGGGGAGAAAAAGGGTGCCTTCTTCTCACATCAGGAGAATTCTCATCCACTCCAGGTCCCACATTTGGGTTAGAAAACTTGGTATTCGGTATATTCCTCTTTCCTCCAGTGCTTAAGCAGATTTTTTCCTGCCCGCTTCAGCTGATGGCGAGTCTGGGGGTCCACGTGCTCTCACGTTCATTCATGTTTTAGTGGGCATATAACTGGGGGAAGCCACCGTGGGCAACACCCTGCACAGCACATATATTCTGTGGGGGTGTCTGTTGGTCTCTTGGTTTTTTGGTACTAGCGTGGTCTTTTTTGTGTGTGCTTTTTTACTTCTGGGAACAAACAGCCCCCACTTGTTTCTGCTAACCATCAGCTAATTTGTAGGCCCTAAAAGCCAATTCCTGGAACAGTTGGGTTCGTGGTTAAAAAAAAAAAAATTTTTTTTAATCTGATTGGAAATCAGTAGATCGCAGCTAAGTTCTGAGTTTAAAAAGCCATGACACCGAGTGTCTGACAGCACCCACGCAGGATGCAGTGAATACAAGAGAGGAATTTTTATTTTTCCTAGGCCAGTGGAATTAAACCCTTCTTACCCTCTAGGATAAATGGAGAGAAACTGAACCCTTCTTTCCTACGCGGTTATCTGACTGACATGATGAGATGCGAGCAAAGTCTCTGGACGTTTTTTATTCCATTGCTTAATCAAAAGCCCCCTCCAAACTTCTTGGCTTCAACACAAAGGGACAGAAAAACAATCATTGATTGGATTTAAATAATGGAATTGCCATTAATGTCTTCCATAAAAGATGATTGATTCTGACTTGGATTTATGGGAAGTTGGGGCTTGTAAAAGTAAACAGAGTGGCAGCCGTTCAATATTGATGCTGGTTCTTGCACACCCCCGTCTCAGGCCCTGCGAAATGCATGGGCTTCCAGCCTAACCCCCCACGCCAGCGGCTGACCACGGGAGCCTCCTTGAGGGAGGATCAGGGGGGCAGCCGTGGGCCCATATGACTAGCTGCCGTGCCAGCTGGAGAAGCCAGGCTGCACCTTCCTTCACATCAGATCCTGATGGGGCACTTACTGCCCTGTTTTGTCAGGAGGCTGCAGGCGCTCCAGCCCCTGGGGAGACCAGCAGCTTTCGCCTCTTCTCTGGAAGCCCACTGCCCCTCATAGGACCGATGTCCCCGAAAGTCTCCCCCTCTCCCTGCACCCCTTACAAGCGCCTGCCCTGCTGTGGGCACACCCCAGGCCCCTCCGCAGCCTCCGGTTCTGCTGTTCTTCCAGCCCGGAGCTCAGATGGATGGACCTTTGGTGTGGGGACATGTGGGCCAGGGGTTTCAGCCAGAGTTTCTCCATTGACTCTTTACTCCTGTTTGGGAAAAGGTGGAGGTGAGCCGTAGGTCCTCTAGGAGAGTGGTGCAGGGCCCTGTGTGGTCTGGGGCTCTTAGGAAGGGCTGGGGAGTGGGCATGGGGGGGTTCCATCCCATCACTGTGGCAAGAGCTCGCTCTCACACCTGCATCCCACCCACACGACCATCATCTCGCTCCTAATCCTCTCCCTCCCAGGTAGCTGCCTGTTCCATCCCCATCCAGTTTGAAGCCCTTATCACTGTCTTCCAGCCTCTAAGTGCTATTGATCTCCTGTCCCTCGGCTATAAACTGGCACCTCCCAGCCTTACCCCCAGAGTCTGTAGCACACATCCCCATCCCCTGCCCCTCCCCAGGATGCCCCTCTGGTGCCAGGAGACCTCATCAGTCATCTTTCCTCCAGCACAGGCCTCCACCTGTGCTCCCTACCACTGGGAATGGCCGCACCACCTGCCCAGACCCCAGTCAGAAATGGGAGTGCCCCACCCTCACCCATCACCCTCCACCCCTGGCCTGGGCTCTCTGGGCTGTGTCCTAACCTCCCTCCAGCCTACCCTCCATCCCCGACCTGCATCAGCTCATCTTCACCAGTTCTCACCTGAGTCACCTTTGTACCCCCGCCCCTTCCTCTGCCCCCCTCCTCTCCCCGCTTCCAGCTCCTGCACTCTGGCCCCCAGTCATCCCTCGAGGGGACAAACCATGCTGCCAGTTTCCCCAGTCCTATAGAATAAATTCCAGACATCTGCCCTTTGAGACCCCGGTCCCCTGTGCGGAGAGCACCACCCCTGGTCACACTCTGGGCCTCTGTACCATGAAGCCTCTTCCTGCTGTTCCCTCCACCTCAGATGCCATCCGCATCCTCACCTCCCCCCAGTGGGGAATCGGGCATCTTCCTTTGTGCTCCCAGGATGTGCTGTTCATACCTTTAGTGCAGAAAAGGAAATGAACCCTTGAGGGCCTTCTGTGTCAGGCATGTTTGGGGCTGCCTGCCTTGTCCACACAGTCTTCTGGAAGCATCTGTACCCACCCACAAGCCCTGCTGCTGCTGCAAGTCATGTGACTCCACCCCTCCAGTTTCAGTTTACTGGCAGATTCCTGACTTCAAGGGTGCCTTTCCTCCGACCAGCCAGCAACATAGGACTGGTTGATCTTTACTTTATAAAATTAGCTAGAGACCAATAGGATCTCTCTCCTCTGGAATAGGAATTAAGGGAACCAGAAAGAGTCCCATTTGTGGCCAGGCACTTTAACCAACAGCAATGCAGATGCAAGACAAGAGCGATTATTCTGGGGCTCAACGCCTATCAGGGTCTCACCTCAAAGGCAGCCATCACGGGCAGGGAAGAAAAGGGGGGGGGTGATGTCCCAGGAGGAGAACCTTGACTTAGAGACAGAGCCCGTCATGGCTGGTCCCTAAAGCTCTTCATGTTTCTGCCCATCTGCTGGCTTCCCCTGAAACTTTATGATCATCTCACAATGTCCTCCTTTAATATGAGCTGGTATGGATAGGTTCTTAGTGAAACCAGAAGAATCCTAACTAGAATAACTACTTTTGAAAGCCTTGCAGTAATCCTGCCAAACAGGCATTGTTTTTGCCCCTTTTACAAATGAGTCCACTGAGACTCAAAAAATATTGGGTCACATGTTCAAGGCACAGGGCAAGGAAGCATAGAGCCCAGATGTGGGCCAGTCTTTCTCCCTGAGCCTTCCTCAGCGCTTGGCACCTCCACATTTCATCCTGTTGACTGTGATCTCTGTTCCCTCACCTCCCACTCAGGGCTCTAAGCTCCCAGAAGGCAGTCGTTGTGTCTCATTCACCACCCTGCCCCCGTGCCCACCACCCACTCTGGCATAACACAGGCATCAGGAGTCTGATGGGCATAATTTCATTTCCATGCAGCCCTCAGAAAAAGTTTTGGACTCTGAGCCCAAAAGCCAGAATTCAAGTTCTGCCTCCGTCCTTTAAGGTTATGTAATCTTGGGCAGATCACTTTCACCTCTTCCATGCCTGCAACAATGGAAATAGGGTCAGAGGTAATGGGCAGTTGGAAGAGATGATTTCTGAGGCCTTTCTTGCTCCAGAATCTCACGGTGCATCATCTCCGTCCTGCCTCCCTCACAAGAATAACGTTAAGTAGAGCACTCCACGTCTTGGCCAGCTGGGAGTTGCCCCAACCTGTTCTTGCAAATAATGCTGCCCTTTCCCGCTTGCCATGCTGGCTCAGCGCAGCTCACCAGAGGCCCCCTCGCCAGGGCCTTTCTTTCTTTGCTTGATGTTTAAGAGGGACTTGTGCTGTGGCCAGGCTGGCCACAATTTTCATTCGCCTCTAATAGCAGGTTTATCTGAGAAGGATAAGATGCTTACACATATTTTCATTCTTCAGGAAAAAAAAAAAATTGGCTATTAATTTGTCAGAATTATTCATATTTTACTGATGATATTTTCCATGTATCTAATCAGGGAGCTCATGAATAGAAATGAAACTATTTAAATACAGAGATGGTGTACATTGTAAGAACTTGTTTTCTCAAGCTGTTTCATAATGCAGTGAATACATTTATTTCTTCTAAAAACAGGTTTTGCAACCATCAAAAAAAGTTTTTTGCATCTTTGATCAGTTATGACTGTTCAAATGTGCTAAATTGGTGAGAGGGGTGTGTGTGTGTTTACATGCACAGTTGTATCTGTGTGGTCACTTGAAGCATGTTTTCTGGTGTTCTCCATAGAGACAGGAGACTGTTTTCAGTGAGAAAAGTAGAAAACACATTTGGATCAAATCTTTTGGATGGATGGATGGCAAGTGAAAGTACAAATTGAAATTAGGCTGAATAATATTTGAGATAATTATTTGTACAACATAGACTGTTAAACTGCTCAAAATTCCAGTGACACTTACCTACATTGAAAGAGGCTTAGAATCATTAAACAAAGCCAGATATTAAATATACTACTGCTATCTCCTGAAACATTAGCAAGTAATGTAAAACACATGGCATGTACTCAATGGAAAATCTGAGAATACATATTATAATAGTTGTCTTATAAGACCTCTGGGAAGCTTGAACTAAATTGCTTAATTCCATTAATAACAAACTATTACTCTAGCTATTAGAGTAACATAAGGTAATAGAGATCATGTCGAGAGATTGCACAGAGGTTTTCTTCACCTAGCACAAATTCATTCAGGGCCATTGATAGATTTTAATTGACTATGGCAACTGAATAGCAACAAAAGAAATTGGATGTCTTTTGAAATGCTCTGCATTTTGTAGAAGGAAATAGAAACACCAAAACGGGGTCCTGGGGTTTCTGGGAAAGGTGGGGCAGGGCGTTGGGGAACGTCCGCCCAGCAGCTCCTCCATAGACATGCTTTCCTGTGACCTTAACAGTGTTTCTCGGGAACAGGCCCTCCACAAGCCTGAGCATCTTTTTCAGCTCTGTGTTGTCCAAATTGAAACCAGTCCAGGCTGCTGTAAAGACACGTGCTTTGTCATGAATATCCATGGGGCATGCTTCCAAGATACAGGGCCAGCGAGACCTCTGTGCAGGCTGCTGAGTCTTCTCCGGAAAGTTCTGACAACAGGGTTTGTTTCAGCCTGAGGGCCTGGCAGTGGCATGAGTGACCCCTTATCCTAACTTGCCAATAGTGTGAGAGACCCCTCACCCAGAACTGGCAATGTGAGGGCTCCCCCAGTGAAGCCGGGGACCACTGAAGACTCCCTCAGCTTCCATCTAGTCCAGGGTAGATTCTGGTAACTTGTCACCTCCTTTTCTCTTCCATTTTCTGGTCCTCCGTCCAATACCCATGACCCTTCTGTCATCTTTCCATACCACGTTGCCATCAAGATGTACCTCCTGCATCTCATACAGGCTTTGCTTTGTATGAAGTTAGTTTTTTATACTAGTCCTCTCGGTCCACCAGAATAAAATATGACGGACTGGGTGGATTAAACAACAGGTCTGTTTCTCACAGTTCTGGAGGGTAGAAGTCCAAAAACAGAGCACCAGCACGGTCAGGTTCTCTACCCACCTTGCCGACAGCCACCCTCTCGTGTGTCCTCACGTGGCAGGGAGAGAGAGAGAGAGAGAGCTTTCTCTGGAGCCTCTTCTTCTACGGACCATAATCCTGTTGGATCGGGGCCCCACCCTTACAACCTCATTTAACCTTTATTACTTCCATAAAGGCTCTATTTCCAAATACAGTCACATTGTAGGTCAGGACTTTCCTATGGATTTGGGAGGGACACCATTCAGTCCATAGCAGTTCAAGTCCCCATTTCACCTTGCTGGGCTAATCTGTCCTTCCCCACTCACCCCTTGTCCCCAAGTACCTGGGGCTTTAGTCCTGCCTCAATTTCTCTGTCTGAAGGAAAACCCACTTTTAAAATAAACTATCCCCGAATGTGAGGGGCTGCTGAAAGCAAGCCTGTGGTGGTGCCCTAGGAGGTGATAGGGAGCCCTGTGGACAGGGGAGGAGGTGACAGGGAGGTACCCCCAGACTCCCCCATACCATGCTTGTTGGTGGGTTGGGTCCAGATCATTTTACTGCCTGGTTCAGGGCACGTGATGGTGTTTCTGCAGAAGTATTTGAAGGCTGTGTCTTCTGGTGTCTGGGCTGTCCCCTGGTTTAGGGGTATGTCCTGAACATCATCTCACTTCAACCTGTAGGGTGCCCATTTCTTCTGCTCCAGGTGGCAGCGGATGTAACATTCAACCCCGCCACATCCACTGGGGTCAGTGACATTCTCTCTCCCTCTGCCTGTTGGCCCCAGTTTCCCTCCAGGACATCACAGAGGAGCTCTGGAGGGCTGGCCTGCTCTGCACAGCGTCCCCTCCTTCCTCCCAGCCCAGTGAGAGTCCTGGACCTTCTCAAGTCCTGTCAGGGCCAGACTCTGGGTGTGACGCCCAGAAACGAGCTCAGCTCCTGGATGTGGGCACCCGCCTGCTGGCACTGGGAGAATCGAATCCCACCGCGACTGCAGCACACGCATGTGTTTGAAAACCTCCTTGGCAGGCAGGACCTCCTAATTTTTTCCACTTCTTGTGATTAGCGTTGCAGACTAATCCTAGCACCAGACTCAACACCAGCTGTTCTTCCCCCACTGCCTGTTTTTACTTATAAACCGAATCCTGGAGCTGCTGCCGCATCGGCTGGTCCCACGCCTCCCTCAGCCCGGGCTGCAGCCAGTCACCTACAGGATCGACCCCAGGTGAGTTAGCTTTCTCCTTGGCTGCCTGTGTCCTTCACACTGCCTGGGCAGCACTGCCTGGTCTCCGAGGGTGAGTGAGGGCTGCACCCCGTTCCAAAGAGGCCTTGGGCTCACCTGCTAAGATGGTTTGGTAGCAGCAATTCCCAGAGCCAGACTTATCTAGAAATTTAATTTTGCTCTGGAGACATCAGACATCCCTGGATGCCACACACAATTTTTGATGTAATGAGATATATTCAAAATAATGCATGCAACATTTAGAGAAGTTTCATGACCTGACAATACAATGAACTCACATGATGTCACCTCTGAAATGAAGAATGAGAATATCAAAATTACCTGTTTTCTTGTTCAAGTCTTTCCAACACCCCTTAAATTTGGAAAGAGGTCTGCAGGGAGCATGCTGGCCTTGGCACCTCTCCCCTCCCTGCCCCTTGCTGCCCTCGCCCAGGAGCCTCCAGTCTTCAGCAGCCCCGCCACCTTTAAGCAAGGGCCTGGCCAGGAAGCACGGCCTCGGTGGCCTCTAGCCCAGCAGGAATGGGCACAGCTATCCTGTGGTGTCCAGACAAGCAGGAGCTCTCTCTGCTTTGCACATTTCTCTGGCATCTTTCTCCCGATGACTTCCATGGCAGTGCTTGGGAAGGTTATTTACAGCGTGCAGGCACAGGAGCTCAGACTTCCGCATCTCCATATCCTTAGATGCCATCAATTTGCGTTTCTTTGAGAGTGTCTCACATACCTGGAAGGCCCTGAAAACAAATCAGGGAGTGTGGCATGTGGGGCATTTGCCCTCGAAATGCTCCACCATCAAGAAGAATTGTGACTGTCAAAAATAATCATATTCCTGTTGAAAGCACATGTAATCAGCTCTGTAAATTGGGAAACATAAGTCACGGTTATATTTGTTCTGCCACCATGTGAGAATCACGAGTTTCTCAACGAGCAGGAAACAAAACTATGAGCCCTTGTAGAATGACTTGCTGTCCCGTCAGAGCCACCTTGACCGGCCATGCTTGTTTCTCTTGGTGCGAAATCTCTGACCCCCCTCAGTCCCCACGTGCTTAGGGCAGGCTGATTTCTTCCTCAGCAACTGCAGGGTACTTGAAAACAGGATGAAAGGCGATCACTCTTGCTTCCTCCTTGGCAGTCTCCCCGTGGCTTTGCCTGTCCGGCAGCTGCTGTGCATTCGGTTCTCTCTCCTTTCTTTTTCCCCTCCATTGCCCTTTCCGGCAATGGTTCAGAATCCCTGAATCAGAGGACATGCGCGGAGCCCATGCTTTCCAGGAGCAGAGCGGTGCTCAGCACCCAGGCGGGGCATGTGTGCACATGCTCGCTGTATGCTAACCGTGCCCCCCCAGAAACATCTCAGGGACACAGGCCTGTGTGTGGGATGGTGTGACAGTGACTCAGCCAGGATGGGCACGGGTGGCAGAAATAGACCCGAACTCACTTCTGCCCAGAGAGACAGGGCCAGGCCGGGAGACACTGTGGGGATCTGAGAGAAGGGAAATGAATGGCTGAGGGGGCAGGGAAGATCTGGTAGTCCCTGGCCATCTTCCACTGGACCCTGCAGTAATGTAGCCTTGAGGTCTATGGATCTAAGGAGCAAAAATGCCAGCTGGGTAGAGAAAGGAGGCTGGCCTGACACTGGTGTGTGTGTGTGTGTGATTCGAGAGCGCTGAGCTGGGAGTGTGGCTGGGGTCAGGAGCGGGGCCTGGGGCCGTTCCTCAGCACTGAAGGCAGGCCTGTGTTAAGGGAGCACCGTGCAGAGAATATGCAGGGGGCAAAGATTGGTCTAAGGTCTGCCGGAGTGATTGACTCAGGATTTCAGGCCTGAATCCTAGGATATTTATACTGACAGTGAAATAAGATCCTATGAGCTCTCAAACTGGGCATGGTAGGCTTTTTTTGTTTATTGGTTGATTTTAAGGTGAAAGCCCTCACCCAGAAAGCAGGCAAGGATTTCTCTGACAATCAGGAAGTATGGGATTTAGGAGCAGAAAATCTCCTTTCTCTGCGACCCCTGCACAGACTCCATTCTTGCGTCTCTGCCAAGTGGGCTGGGGGTGAGGGGGCAGCAAGGTGCCTTGACATCCCAGTGAATGTGGCAAATCGGAGCAAGTGCCCAGCCAGGCAGGAGACTGCTGCCTGGGCCCTCGCATGCTCCGCAAAGCAGGGCGCTCTAGGCCCCTGGGTGGAGAGAAGCCTGTGGTGGGGTCAGGAAGGGCCGGGGGAAGGTGAGCTTGGTCCTGCTCCAGCAACCCTCAGCTCCACCACTGCTTTCTCGGCACCTCCATTAGGAAACTGAGAAAGGTCGGGGAGTTTGAGAACAGTGCTATCCACGGCCCAGTCGTTTCTGCTGTCATCCTGTAATGTGCTGTCTAGTGCTATTGAGCACTTAGAATATGGTTCATGCAACTCAGGAACTGAAGTTTTAATTCTACTCAAGTTAAATGAATTTTATTTAAACTAGCCACATTGGCTAGTAACCACAGTATTAGCAGCACAAGCCTAGGAGGCCCACAGCAGAGCCTGGGTGAGGCTGCCCCGTTCCTGCCGAGACTCTAGATCTGTGGTTCTGCCCTTTCTATGCCTCGGAGTGGCAGAGTATGCAGAGCTCTCAGAGAGAAATTACCCTGAAAATCAGAATGGGCTGGATGCCTACAGAGGTCCCTGTGAGTGGGCACATCTCCTTTAGTGGTTAGGAGTGTGGTGGGCATAGGAGAAGGTCCTGCAGGTTTGCCAAAGCCTTTTCTCTCTCGCTGCACAGCATTGTTTCTGCTCTGGTTGCCTGAGAAAATGGTTTTGCAAAGCTTTATTATTTTGGATTTTTTGGCATATTCACTGAAGTCATACCTGGGTTCCCACTTTACATTTGATTTCTGTCTGATCGGGATTCACTCCTGCCCAGGGTGGTGGGGATTTCTGTAGACCACATTTAGAGTGTCCCCCATCTCCCCTTTTTCTGGGAAAGGGAATCGAGGGGCTTGGCTGCCACCACTTCTAGGAAATGGGCAGATGGGAGCAATTTGATAAACATTCCACTGAAAATGCCTGCCTTCCTCGAGTGTAAGTTAGGAATGCCTTGGTAGATATTTATTTTCTTGCTCCAGAACTGTCAGGCGCAAGCAGTGGCTGGATTTTCAGTGGTGTGTATGAAATGCCTGGCTCCGGGGTAACTGATGGAGTAAGCAGATTCTCACTCCCTTGAATTGGGCAAGAATACCAGGGAGAAAAGGGGCGGCTGGAGCAAGTCAGACGGGAAGAGGAGAAACCAATCTCAGTCCTTGAGGAGCATGGACGCAGCCCCGGCCTCCCCCTGCCCCCACCAGCCCCCACTCCCTGAGGAAGTAAATCTGTCGGGGAGGAAGTTGAGCAGAACAGAAACCCCCTAATGCAGTCTGTAAGCAAAAAATAGAGGGGTGAGCCAAGTATTATCATTGTGTTTATGATATATCTTTTCTCCATGGTCTGCTTAGATTCTAAAACCTTAATGTTTGAGGCTCATTCTCTAAAAATAGAGCCGTTGTCCACTGGCTAAGAAAGGTGGGGCTAGATGAGTAGGGGGGTTGTGCTTTTCCTAGGGTAGAATCTTAATGGTTTATTGAAGTGCATTTGCTTTGGGGTTAGCATTGTGAGAGTAATTCATTTGTCTGGGACTCTCCTTAGACCTGCAAATATGTATTGGTGCCAACTGAACAGCAAGCCCTGTGCTGTCCCCCAGCAAGGAAATGGTGAATGAGATCATCTCTACCCTAACGGAGAGACTCTTCCCAGCGTGGGCTGGAAAGGAGGAGCAAGATAGTCAGACAGTGTTAGCAAGGAAGGATGCAGGGTGGTGTGGTCATGCCAGACACAGGTGTTTAGAAGGCAGTGAGTCCAGAAGGGCTTCATGGAAGAGAGAGAAACTTAAGCTGAGCCTCGAAATGAGTGACAGACTTCAGGTGTCTGGAAGAATGCAGGGGGCTTTTCAATAGTTGAACAAAGATGTGGAGATAGGAGAAAAAACCAGGTAAGTGAAGGGAAGCTGTGGAGAAAGTTTTACTTTTATAATTTCCAATTCTTTGGGTATATACTTGGCTCTGTTTAAACCTTATAAATTTGCAGACTCCACCTGGTATCACTTTATTAGATTCTCTGGTTCATGGTTCTAGCAATCAGGACCAATCTTAGAAAAAAAACTCTGTCCTCACTACGTAGAGATACCCCCTGACCAACGACCTAGAGACACCCCTGACTCACCCACCTTTCCCAGGCCAGAGAGCTGGAGAAATACAAGATTCTGATAGCAGCAACATGATTTTTAGGTGATGGTCAATCAACTGTGATTCTGAAGCTACTTTTAACACATTCTCTCTGATTTAAAAACCTGCTTGAAACTTTGAAAGTTGATCTCTAGGTTTATAAAAACAAACGATCTCTTTTGGGTTTGGAAACATAATTAACTATTTCCTAGAAAAGAGTTTTAAAACCTGATTACTTTCCTCAACTCCACATCTCCTTGAGGCTATTAAAAATAAAATCAGATTTCAAATCATGTACACAGAGTGAGTAGCTTTTTCAAGTTCAGTTGACGAGGTTGCACCCTGACATGCTTTTCAAGATTTGAATATTTTTATAAATCATGATTATGCCTACTGTTTAATGAGAACAAAAGTGGAAATAGCATCTGCTTGTCTGCCGCGGAGCATCTCCCGGCCTGTGTGTGCTGTCTGGAAAAGTTGTGGCCCAGTCTGGAGAGCTGATGAGCGTCTTGATTAGCTGAAATTGCTTCCTGCAGGAGTTTGGGGGCGTCGGGTACTTTGATGAACTGGGTCATCTCAGGGATCCGGGACACAAGAGTTGCTCTGAGACTCAGAGTGATTTGACAGTCCAGGCTCAAGTCGCAAATCCCCAGCTGTTTCCAGCATGGCTTCCCTTCTGGTCCAGTTGGGAGCTTGGGGTCCATTCTTTCCTAGACTGGGAGCTTCTCCAGGGCAAGAGCAGGGGCTGATCCAAGCTGAATTGAACCTAAATAAGACATACTGTAGTGACTTCTGGTTATGGGGAAAGAGGTGGTACACGCAGGGGCCGACTTGCTGAGAGTGGAATGCAGATGCCATAGGAGGTCAGAGGAAATAGCTCTACAGTTATGGCCATTAAAGGTAGCTTTGCCATCAAAACGTTTAATTCCACTATTGTTCAGCCCAGTCATTGATGATGGAGTTGAAGAGCCCATGTCAACAAAAGAATTTAAATAATTTGATGCTCTTTGTTTCCTAAGTTCTAGAACGTAGGCATGTTAGTTTTCTTTCAAGAGAGTGAAACTAAAAGTGTTTTTGATTTTTAAACTATTTTTTTATCTGGAAAACTCATTGCTCCAGAATTCCTTACCACCACATCCCTGAAGCTCCTCACTAAACAATGCGTTCAGTGTAACTTCTATACAAGGAAATGCCTAGATCTTAGCAGGACAGTTCGATCGGTTATGCACTGGCAACTGCAAACGTCCATGTAGCCCAAGAAAACAAACATTTCTACCAGCAAGTTCCTCATGCTCCTTCTCAGGCCACCCCCTACTCTAGAGGCAACCACTAAGTGGTTTGTTTTTAACATGCATTTAAATTAAAACATTGCATTTTGGAACTGAAAAGAGCTTTTCCCTGGGGAAAGGTCTACTGCTGGCTCCAGGGCACACCAGGGCCCCCTGTTGTAGCCCGGCCCAGGGGGACCTTCTGCAGAGGCTGCCAAGCCTGACTCACACTTGGAGATTGTTCGAAGTCCCACCAGCTACAAGCCCCACACCTGAAATCTCAGAAATTTGCATTACCGCAAGAACAATGGATGGCAAGGAAATTCCTTCCCTGCTTTTTCCAGGATCACTTGCATGCTGAGCTGGAGGGCTCCAGTTTAGAGGGAGAGAGAGAGGCCTACTCATCAGCCTGCATAATCAGCTTCGAACATATTTCTGCCCCAACAAAAAGAACAGTGTGTTCCAGAGATGCTGCTATGCAGCTCGGAGGCTCCCTGGTGGGTGGTTCTCCTGGGAGGGAGTCAGATTTTTCAGCATATTTCCCCTATGCCCACCGCCCCCCCTTTTTTTTTTTTTTGCCCCAGGCTTTCTGTCCCCTCAAGAGGGGGCCACTCACGTGGGGTTGGCAGAGGGCAGAGATGTGTCTGGCTTGCATGTCCATTTGGCCCTCTGACCCTCAGAAAATAGAATTCCTGCACCCCCACCTATCTGCCTGGTTGATTCGCTGTGTCCAGCCCCTCTTGCATGGGTCACCAGCCTCAGGTGGTCAGTGGCATCCAGGTCACCATTTTGGCCACTTTGTCTCTTTACACTCAGTGTGGGTCTTACTCCCACGTTTCTGATGTCCACTGCATATCCTTATGGGGGCTGTACTGGACTCCCAGTTGCACCCTCTAGTCTATCATCTGCAAGGAAGATGCAGCACTGTTCTAGACACCGTGGACACTTCCAGATAGAAGCAGCCAGGCTGCCCACTGAGTTGTGGTCCATGCCCCTCCTAGGCCAGGTGTCTTCCCTGGGGTCCTCTGAAGTTGGCGCCATTGGTTTGGTCACTTAAACCCTGTCAAGATTCAGGTCTTTTTGGGGTGATGGGAAAAATTATTTCTTTCTTTCCTTTCTTTTCTTCTCCTACCTATAATTGTATTTTCCTCTTTAATCATGAGGATTTAAATTAGGAAAAATAGCTGAGAATGTGTGTGCTTTGTTGAATGTCACAGTGATGCCCTTTGTAAAATTACCCCATGAGAATTAAAAATGGCAATAATTAGAATATGTGGGACTGCAGCAGGCGAAGGCAGACCTGAGCAAAGAGTGCCCCCTGTGACGGGCAGCAGGGCACAACCTTAGGCTGGGATGCCTTGGCTCAGGCCTGGTCCTCACTTTGCCTCTGTTGTCGCTCTGACCATTGATGGCCATTCCCTGGGCTGTGCCTCAGTTGCCCCTCCTGTGTCAGGGCCATTTCCTGAAAGGTCTCTAAGGCCGTGTCCAGCATGACCTTTTTTTGGCTCCATAATTCCTTTGATATCACAGGTCACTTACATGTTGGCCATGATCGCTTCCAATTAGACTGGTGAAAATTGAGGGAATTTCAGAGACCCAGGCAGGAAATAGAGAAAAGGCCTTGGAAATTAGCACTGCCTCATCAGTGAGTCATGGCTCACGCAGACTCACAGTATCTCCACCAGTGCCCAACAGTCCGCCAGCCACGTTCCCATGGTGCAGCCTTGGTTTTCCAGAATGGAAGCCGCAGAAGGGGGCTTTAGACACCCCTTCACTTTGTTTTATAAGAGCTGCCCCTGCCCAAGCTCTGACTCACACTGGACCCCTGGGAAAAAAATAAGGCCACAGGTGAGAAGTGGAGGCCCTCATCCCAGAGGAGGCAGTTGCCCACGAAGGAGAAGCAGACAGAAGACTCAAAGCACAGCCCCCAAGGCTGTTCGTCCTGCACATCTGCTTTCTTTGTTCAAATGAGGAAGGGCCAGCTGTTGAGGCCATAACTTATGAAACACTTCTGTGTCTCCAAATCCTTATCCTTCCTCTGCTGGAAGCCTCTTGTTCCAGACCCAGGTTGTCCACTGGGCTGGGAATGTGTCAGAAAAGCACCCTCTGAACCAACCAGTGTGGGTCCCAAGAGCAGGGGCCGAGCTGAATTCTTCCGGCTGCTCCCTTAGAGCCTGAGAGCCAGAAGCGGCTTTGCAAGACTGGGAGCTTCGCTAAGTGATGGCTCAGGCCAATAACGGGTCTTCTAGAGAACAATTCCAGGTCAAGGAAGTAAGAGAACGTCATGTTCCACATACTCTGTTCAGAGCCAGACAAATTTACAATACATTTCAGAAATGTTTTTCATTTTTTAAAAAAGTCTTTTTTTTTTTTTTAATTAATATTTGGTGCTTAAAGTGTCAGTTCCCTGGAAAATTCACTTATTTGGACAAATTTCAAGCAGAGACTGAGTGCTTTGACAGCCCACCAGTCTGAGCCTTCCAGAGCAGAGGCCTTGGAGGCCCTGACAGGAGCTGCTGCTAACCCAAATGGCAGGCGTGGGAACGTCTACGCTGAGCTCCTCACGTAAGGGGCATCCTGCTGCAGTCCTGTCTCAGCCCCAGCAGTAAGTGAGGCGCACGACTATAGACAAGGGCTCAGCTCTATGTGCTCCACAGGGCAGCAAAGGTAAGCCTGGCCAGCCATGCCTTCTGGAGACCCAGGGCCAATGCCTAGGGTTTCTATGTAAGGGGGCTGGGGCAGGGAGCCAGGGACTTCCCTGAAAGGGGGTCACAGCTCCTGCTGCAGCTGTAACTAGAGGTGGCAACAGGCACTTGGGCCAGAAGAAGGGGCTGGGCTCGGACGTTCTCCAGTTCAGGAGCCAGAGCTGGGCACGGATTCAGCCTGTAGTTCTGGTGCTCCCTGGGGGAGGCCTGCCCTCAGGCCAGCACGTGCTGGGCACAAGGCTGGCAACTGTGTCCCTGAGGGTCCTGGCCTGTGGTCTGAAGCCTGGCCAGTGTTGTGTTCCCGACCCCAACCCCCAAGCCCTCTAGCCTCCACCAATGATCTTAGTGACCTCTTCCTCCCAGACAGCCATCTCAAACCTCCATAGGAGGGCCCTGGGTGGCTTTGATCTGCTGACCTGCCCCCAAGAGGCAGTCATTTTCAGGAGGAGGTCCTTCTGCCTTAAATCTTCCCACAGAGGACAGACACCAATAATTTCTCTCCTCCCTCCTGCAGAAAGCTTAGTCGTCTGTGGTGTTGGCCTTTTATACACTATACTTGGACATTTCTCACCCTTTGAGGTCTAGTATTGTTCACCATTGTTCCTCACTCTCTTTGCAAGTAGACAGACTAAGGCCCAGCGTAGCCCAGAGAGCTGGAGCTGAGGCCCCAACCTTGTCCTGGCAGGTCAGTCCCTGAGTGTCCCCAGCCCCAGTGACTGTTCCCCCACCAGTGTGTGTGCTGTGTGCTGGGAGGCTGGCCGTGGATGGATGAGGTGGGGCATGAGGCCATGATAGCCACCGGTTAGGCCACCTCAGCACTTATCCCAGCACTGTGCTGCTTCTCCCCGCCATTCAAGCCCACGCTCCTGGCTGCCCTTTGCTTTCATCTCTCTGCCCCTTAACGGTAGATGTTTCCATTGGATTGTCTGGGTGGCTCTCAAGATGCTGGCATGGAGGCCACCTTGCCCGTCCTGGTCCATCCCTGCACCTGAACAGGCTTTCAAAACCCCAGCCTGTCCGTTCCCCAGGCCCTCTCATCTAGGAGGGAAGTTCCTCCAGGTACCTCCCTAGAACCTCCTGCAGACAAATCCAGAGAGCAGGTGGGAATTCCCATTGGACCAACTTGGGTGACCAGGAGCATTTTTGTTGTTGTTATCATTAATCTACAATTACATGAGCAACATTATGGTTACTAGACCCCCCCATCATCAACTCCCCCCACAAACCCCATTACAGTTACTGTCCATAAGCATAGTAAGATACTATAGAGTCACTACTTGTCTTCTCTGTGTTGTACAGCCCTCCCCGTGCCCCCCCTACATTATGTGTGCTAATCGTAATCCCCCTTTTCCCCCTTATCCCCCCCTTCCCACCCATCCTCCCTAGTCCCTTTCCCTTTGGTAACTGTTAGTCCATTCTTGGGTTCTGTGAGTCTGCTGATGTTTTGTGCCATCAGTTTTTTTCTTTGTTCCACTCCACAGATGAGTGAAATCATTTGGTACTTCTCTTTCTCCGCTTGGCTTATTTCACTGAGCATAATTACCCTCTAGCTCCATCCATGTTGTTGCAAATGGTAGGATTTGTTTTCTTCTTATGGCTGAGTAATATTCCATTGTGTATATGTACCACATCTTCTTTATCCATTCATCTACTGATGGACACTTAGGTTGCTTTCATTTCTTGGCTATTGTAAATAGTGCTGCGATAAACATAAGGGTGCATATGTCTTTTTTAAACTGGGCTGCTGCATTCTTAGGGTAAATTCCTAGGAGTGGAATTCCTGGGTCAAATGGTATTTCTATTTTGAGTTCTTTTTGAGGAACCTCCATACTGCTTTCCACAATGGTTGAACTAATTTACATTCCCACCAGCAGTGTAGGAAGGTTCCCCTTTCTCCACATCCTCGCCAACATGTGTTGTTGTTTGTCTTTTAGATGGTAGCCATCCTTACTGGTGTGAGGTGATATCTCATTGTGGTTTTAATTTGTATTTCTCTGATAATTAACAATGTGGAGCATCTTTTCATGTGTCTGTTGGCCATCTGAATTTCTTCTTTGGAGAAGTATCTGTTCAGCTCCTCTGCCCATTTTTAATTGGATTATTTGCTTGTTGTTTGTTGAGGTACGTGAGCTCTTTATATATTTTGGATGTCAATCCTTTATCAAATATATCATTTATGAATACATTCTCCCATACTGTGGGATGTCTTTTTGTTCTATTGATGGTGTCCTTTGCTGTACAGAGGCTTTTCAACTTGATATAGTCCCACTTGTTCATTTTTGCTTTTGTTTCCCTTGCCTGGGGAAATATGTTCATGAAGAAGTTGCTCATGGTTATGTCCAAGAGATTTTTCCCTATGCTTTTTTCTACGAGTTTTATGGTTTCATGACTTACATTCAGGTCTTTGATCCATTTTGAATTTACTTTTGTGTATGGGGTTAGACAATAATCCAGTTTCATTCTCTTACATGTAGCTGTCCAGTTTTGCCAACACCAGCTGTTGAAGAGGCTGTCATTTCCCCATTGTATATCCATGGCTCCTTTATCGTATATTAAATGACCGTATATTTTCAGGTTAATATCTGGACTCTCTAGTCTGTTCCATTGGTCTATGGGTCTGCTCTTATGCCAGTACCAAATTGTCTTGATTACAGTGGCTTCATAGTAGAGCTTGAAGTTGGGAAGCAAGATCCCCCTGCTTTATTCTTCCTTCTCAGGATTGCTTTGACTATTCGGGGTCTTTTATAGTTCCGTATGAATTTTAGAACTATTTACTGACCAGGAGCATTTTTATAGGTTGTGCTCAAGCCCTCCCAGACACACTTGCAACTGCACACACTGTTTGCTGTCTGGAAGAGGCCAGGGAAGGACAGGGTCTGCTGCCAGGTTGGCATCACAAACATCTTCCCAGCCTCTCCCTGGTGGGTGCACTTCTGAAAACACCTGACCCAGTTTGGCAACAACCTCCTGGCCCTGGAGGTCTCCAAAGAGGTCAGTCTGACCGTCGCTGCCACCGTCAGGCAGCCCCTGACCCAGCTAGTTAGGTCAGCTCCACCCTCCTCGCACAGCCGGGCAGCGACCACAAAGCTGCTCTCAAGGGGGAGAAGTGGCTTCACTCCGTCCTGTGCAGCAGCCAGAGTGCTCCATGCTGGCAGTCCTGGGAACCCTTTCATCATCTCTTTTAAGAAAATGATGAGACAACACGCAAACTTCCTGGATGCAGTGGGCATTGCCCAGACATATTCCAGATGGGCTTCATTTGGGGTCCTTTCCTGCCTCTGTGTCACGTTCTCCAGCAAGCTAGGCAGCTGGCCTGGTTAACAGGTCCTTCATTAGAAACATGCCTCTCTGGGGCTCTCCGTGTGGCTGAAGGAATGGGAAGGCTCCTGTCCTTATGCTTTGGCCACAGGTTTCCTATAGCTGCATGGCCCTGTGTGACTTTGTCATAAAGTCCTGCCCGCCTTACCTAGTAAAATGAGCTCCAGATCCTCCCACTTGGCACTGAAGAGAGAGTCTGTATGGGGAGGCACAATAGGAGCCTTACCCAAACCTTATCCCCTGAAAGTTAGCTATCCTGTGCCATGGATGCAGTCCTAGGTCCAGGACAAGGACTCTGCTACTGTCTGACCTGTGTGTGCATCTTCAGGGCTGTCACCTTCTCTGTGGCTGCTGAGATCACACTAGAACATCTGAAGGGCAACAGGGAATTAAGAGCAAGGGTATAGCATGGCTGGGCCAACTGGCTCCCCGGCATGGGCCTGTCCTCCAGAAACCACCGGAGCCTCCTTTCCCAGATGCAGCCCAGTGGCAGACATGTCCACAGTGACGAGAGCTCAAACCTGAACAGCCTGGCCCCTCAAAAGTCCAGGGGAGCAGACTCGCTGGAGGCAGAGCTCCCTGGAGGCCCCCTTCGGCAGAAAGCCCAGTGGGCACTGTGGCCCCAGCCCCTGCAGGGTGGACAGAAGTCTCTCTATGAGAGCTGCACAAGGACAGAAGAATGCCACAGAACCTTCCACACTCAAATCTTCAGATTCTTTTTCTTCAATGTGGAAAAGCTGTGACCAAAGCCAGAATGGGCCTGAACTTGGGGCTCTGAGCCAGTTGTGAAGGTGGCCGCATCTCCCACAGGCTGCTCATCGCTACCCTGCTGTCCATATGTGCTGTGCCTGTACTCAAGCTCCTGAGCACCTCTGAGCACTGTGAGCATCAGGATCCTATAACAGAAGGGGCAGGAAAATAGCAAAGACTGGCAGATGCTTAAGGTGAGAAAGAAAAAATGCATGAGGCGAAGTGCCCAGCCCAGACACCTGTTGGTGTGCTCTGACCCACCGGATTACAGGATCACACATTCCTTGTCGCCACTGCACACAGGCTCCGTGCCAGCCCCAGTCTGAACAGTGTGACAATCAACAGACATCCTCCTTCTTCTGGTTCACGTCTTTCACTACGGTCACAACTGACTTTTGCAGATCCGATATCCCCAGGGACTCAGCGTCCTGACTTTGTAGACCCTCTGCAGAGAGGTTACGTTTTTGTGTAAATTTTTATCATCTCCTCTTGGGTATGACTGCACCCATCTCTTGACTCGAGGAGCCTGATTGAGGATCCACGATGTGCACCTCTGCAGGCAGTTCCGAGGGCCAGCCTCACCTGGGCCTGTCCTTTGGAAATTCACCCAGAACTGCACATTTCTTCTACAGGGCTGTCTGTCCATCTGTCTGCTGGTCTGTTAGGCCCCTACTCTCAGCAGCCCAGCAAGGGTCTGGGCCAAGCCCCCTCTGGCCTGATGCTTAGCACAGGGAAGGAGTGGCATTTGGCAGGCACCATGGAGACTCTGGCCCGGCATCTGTCCTGGTCACCTTCACTGTATAGCAAAGCACCCCCAAGCCAGGAGGTACAGAGAGCCACTTGGTGGTCACAGAGTATGGGTCAGGACTTCAGGCGGGGCATGGCTTGGGGAGCTGGTGTCTGCAATGACTCCGGACCTCGGGAACACTCTGTCTAGGTGCTCCACCTGCAGGGCCTGGGGCTGTCCAGAGGCGTCTTGTCTCACGTGGTGGGTGTGGCCACTGGCTGCCTCCAGGCCCTCTGCTGGGGCTGTGTGACAGAGCCCCTGCGCCTCCTCACAGGGCCGTGGCCTCAGGGGACTGGGTTTCTTACTTGAAGCTCAGGTCTGGGGGAAGGACATGTCCCAGCTAACAGGTGCAAGCCCATTGCCTTTGATGACTCAGTCTCAGAAGCATTGCCCTGTCACCTCTCCCCAATCTGTCAGTTCCAAGCAAATCACAAAATCCACCTGTATTCAACAGGAGGGAAATTAGACTCCACCTCTTGATGGGGGCAGGGGGCTTGGCTCTAGAAGAACATGAGATTACAGTCTGCCCCCAGTCTGTGCTGCCGGTCCTTCCATTCTGCAGATAAAAACCCAGATCCTTGACATGGTGCCTAGTGAGCCTATTCTGAGCAGATTCCTCGGGCCTGACCACATTTGGGGTTCCCACCCTGGGTTCCCATGGTCCACAGACGTCATACAAGCATTCAGTAAACCAGTTCCCAGTGACAATGACTTTTTGTAGGAACATTTAACCTAAGGCACAGCCCAGCCCAGTGAAAGGCAGCTTCCATGTAGCAGCAAAAGCAGAGACTCAAGAAGACAGTGGGTTCCAGGGCTGGAGCTGCCACTTGCTCTGTGACCCTGGGCAAGTTACTTAAGCTCTCTGTGCCAGTGTTCCCTCATCTATAAAATTGGGATGATAAAAAATGGTACCTCCTGCATTAGTCAGCTCAGGCTGCCAAAACAAGATACTATAGATGCTGAGTGGCTTAAACTAGAGGAATTCATTATTTCACAGTTTTGGAGGCTGGAAGTCTGGTCAGTTTCTGGTGAGAGCTCCCTCCTAGCCTTGTAGATGGCCACCTTCTCACAGTGTCCTCACACAGCTGTTGGGTGTCCCTGACAAGGACATTAATCCCACCATCTCATCCTATGGGTCCCACCCTCATGACCTCTTCTAAACCTAATCACCTCCCAAAGGTTCTACCTCCAGATACCATCACCCACAGGTCCTCAGCATCTGAACTGGGGGACGACTCAGGCCAACGCACTGGAAACGCCTCCTTGTAGGGCTTCTGTGAGGATCAAATGAGTTAACTGTTTGCGATGTGCCTAGAATGGTGTTTGGCCTATGGTAATCACTAGAAAATAAAATGAAAAATCAAGAGAAGAGCTCTGGATGTCTGGGACAACCGCAGCCTGTGGAGTCCTAGAACGTGGGGTAATTTCTGCCTCTGCATTGCCACGAACTCCTGTCTTTGATGAGAATGGCAGATACCAGGGGCTGGGAAGTGGGATGATGGGCCACAGGGCTGGTCACCGCGTTCCAGGGCCTTGCCTTGGATGACAGTGTCGAGATTGTACCTTCCCTCGTCTCTGCATGAGTGTGATTTTGATAAGTTCATAACTTATTCTCATCCATGGATTTGGGAGAGTGGGGGACAAGGAGCCAACGACATCTTTAATTAAGTATTGCTACTCCCTCCTCCAGAAGGTCATTTATAGCCAGTAAGGAGGAGGAGAAATATCTCTTTGGAAGGCCTTGCAAATGAAAAAAAAACAAACTTCTGAATGCAAAAACATTCTTATCTAACCCGCATGCCTCCTTCGGCTGCAGTTTAATATGTGCACAGTGCTATATAGAAATACAAAGCAGCTTGGGAAAAAGTCTCAGCCCTAAGAATCTTATAGTATTAAAACTTGAGTAATCCCACACAGAGAAAAATAGAGCAAAGCCTGGGCCTGGCCTCTGCAAACCGGTGTGCTCCGCCCACTGTGACCCAGGGGCCCTGGGACTTCCCCTTCCAGCTGCTGAGCAGACTGCTTTTGACAGCTGAATTTTATTAACTGTTTTTTCATTACTCCTGACGGGCCTGGCAATGAACTCTTATCAGTGTATTTGTGGCAAGTACAAGTCAATTAATTTCTTTTAAATAACTTCAACTGAAATCCGATTTGATTTATATTCCAAAAATGCTTTCGATTCCATTCCTTCCTGAGATTATAGCCACGCTGAGTTCATCACACGGGCTGCACAGTCACCCGCACCCCAGGGAGAAAACAGGATCCAGGAAAGAGGGAGATGAGAAGGTGGGTGTGAGCATGCTAAAGACCCTCTGTTCCATGGGAGGCCACGTGTTCCATGGGAGGGTCAGCAGAGTTCGTTTCAGTCCTGCCTGCAGAAAGGCTAGTCATTGTGGCAAGGGGTGAATTGAGAAACGCACAAGATACTCAGAAGGTGGAGGAGTCCTCCCCAAGAAGCGTGACTGGCGACCACTGTGGCCGCTGAGGTTTGGCGGTGAGCCACCCCCGTGTTTGGCACACAGAGTTTACTATATAGTTTCTGGGGTTGGGGTTCCAGGAGCCCCTCCCTTCACTCAGGCCTGGCTGTGGGCACCTGACCTTTATATGGCCTGCCACGTGGGGCCGCCCCAGGTGTAGTGGGAGGTGACCCTGAGCTGGCACTGTGAGCAGAGCTCCAAAAGTTTGCCGGTCTGCCATCTCCCAAACGGAAGCAGGCACAAGCGGAGGAGTCACCTTCCAGAGGGTCTGCCCACAGGGCCTCTGCTTGCCACCAGCCAGGACTTCCAGGTGATAATGCCTGGCTTATCTGGGAGGCAGGGAGGGCAGTCACACCCTCTCAGAGGAGGTAGAGGAGGTGGTGTGAGCTGGGTGTTATTTGGCCCCAGAGAGCAGAGCTTAATGAGCGGCTGGTGACAGTGATGAGAGGTTGGAGCTCCAGGGGACAGTGGCTTCCGCCCTCTGGGAGAAGTGCTGTGGCTGGATCCCAAGGCCAGGCAGGTGTGGGACTGGTGAGAGATGCCTTCTCAAGCCATCTTTTGCCCTGATGCCAAGCTGCTGAGTTAGGCCTGGCAGACTACCAGGTGACAGGAGGTCACTGCCCTGGGGGTAGGAATATCTGCTGAAGAATTCAGGGCAGTTAAAAAGTTTGCCAAAGATGCACCTGGACCAAAAAAATGTATTGGCCATAACAAAACAGCACAGACTGGGTGGCTTAAACAGCAGAACTTTATTTTCTCACAGTTCTGGGGGCTGGAAGTCCAAGTTCAAGGCATGAACAGGATTGATTCATTAGGGCTGTCGATGGCCGTCTTCTTCCTGTGCCTTCACGTGGTCCTCCCTCGGCATCTCTGTCCAGATTTCCTCTTCTTACAAGGACACCTGTAGTGTTGGATTGGAGCCCACCCTGAGGACCTCATGATAATTTAAGTATATCTGCGAGGACCCTATTTCCAAATAGGGTTATAGTCTGAGACACTGAGGTGGGAACTGCAACATGTGAATCTCGGGGGCACACAGTCCAGTCCACAGAGATGCTGTTCTGGGGACGCAGGCTAGCAGCGTTTCCCAAAACATATGCCTCAGACTGCCACCATCAGAAGCAACTGTAGCACTTGATAAAAATGTGAATTCCTGAGCCACATGCCAGATCCTGAATCAAAACCTCAGGATTTGGCATTTAAATAAACCAAATCAACTGCCACATCTCCACTTTCATGGAGCCCCCATGTCCCAGGGCCTACACAAGATGATCAGAGAAAATATAAGGGGTACAGAACCCAGCACCCAGTTCCACAGGCTGAAGTGCCATGGTGACTTGGAGAAGGAAGGAGGCTCGCGTGAAGGGGGATTTGGGGGAAGTTGTCCCAAGGGCAACACTTCTCACATCGGCACAGAAACAATTCACAGCTAAGGGTTAGAAATACGTGGGGCAGGTTTGAGGATTGGTATGAAAACTTGGTGTTAAGAATATGAGCCTTGTGTTGCTTTGTCTTTATCGAAAAGTAAATTCTGGTTTCTTCCACGATTCCTATTTGCCATCTTGGGATGTGATACCAGTGCCAACACATTGACACTCCGCCGACTTCAAGGGTTTGGACCTTCTTTGTGGCTTGTGGCTGCTGTGGCTTTTCCTCTTAGCAGGGAGGTGTGTGGCTGGGGACTCGGCCCGTGACCAACAGACAGGACGGGGTTGAGCCCCACTGGTGACGTCTGACTATATGGGCACAGATCTCAGCCAATGAAGCCTTGCTGAGAGACCACACGCAAGGAAACCCGTGGGACCTCTCATGGGAAAGAACATGCATGGAAGTGTCAGGAAGCCCCATGAGTCCCGTGTGTTTGGGAACGGTGTTCACACCTACTGGCTGGGTGACCTTGACAAGCTACCCTCCTTCTCTGTGCCTCAGTTTCCTCACCTATAAACAAGGGAGAATAATATCGTTATTAATATTAGTATCATTAATAATTATTTTATTAATATATAATATTAATGTGGTAAGCATTAAATCAAATAATTATGAAAAGAATTTGGAATAATGAAGTATGCAAGAAATGTTAGTGATCAATATTTTTTTCCTGGGTGGGTGATGTTCTGAGAAATTACTTCAAATAAGAGAGGGCCGCCCTCTATGGAGTGGGTGGTCAGTGACAAATCCATTCCCTTATGCTGGATAGCTCAGTGATTTTTCTGCTCTCTGCTCCAAGCTAAGGCAAGATCATGTCAGAACCCAGACAGAAGTGAAGCATCAGCCAGTACAGGGGTGCAGCCTTTCAGCAAGGGTGTTTTTGTGTGTGTGTGTGTGTGTGTGTGTGTGTGTGTGTGTGTGTGTGTGTGTACATGTGCCTTCAACCCCAAGGGGCTGCATGTAGGTAAAAGATGTCTCTTCAGCTCCTGGAGATTCTGGGCATGAACAACCTGTTCAGAAGACTTCTGCCCATGCAGTGGGCACCCTGCTTCCTGTGAGACAGTATCCCTGATACACACTGTCCACCCTGCCTCAGTTTCCCTTAGGACCAAGTCCCTGTGCACAGGCCATGGGGTATGTCCCAGGTGACTTGGTGCCATGCACTGTCACTCACCTCAAGTGGGCTCCACTTGTGATAGTCCCCATGAGGGGGGAGGGCAATGACCTGCTCTCCTTGGAGCACCCTTCTCACAGGTCCTCTCCCTCACACTGCCTTGGAGCAAGTTCTTCTCTGTGCCTATACTTTAAAATCATGGTGAAATGTTGCATTTGAGGAGGAGGGAAGAAGGTCAAAGAGGCAGAACTCACTGACTCTTCTTTGGGAATTAATTCTCTAATCCAATTTTTTTTGGTGGCTGGGGAAGCACAGGATGTGGTTAATAAAAGCAGTGTTCCCTAGTTGAAGCAGGGGAGTCTGCCTTCAGGAGCCCCTAAAATTTCCACTGGAAGCCTAGATGTCTCCAAACCCAGCTAGAAAACTCCTGCCCCGATCTGGGCATCCTCCTTGCTTTCTGAGCTCATACCCTGCTGCCAGCCAGATTCTGACTGTCCACAGCACCTTCCCTGCAGGGTGGGCAGGACAGAGTCCAGGAGAGAAGGGACTACTTCTCCCAGAACTGGGCCGGTTTCCTTTTAGATAATCATTGCAGACCTTTTAGATAATCATTGCAGCTCAAATGCACTGTTTGAACTTGACTTTTCTGAATGCTCCTAGTGTCTGACTACCAGCACTGAGTGGAGTCCTGAGGAGGCAAGCTGAACAACTTGACATGTTAATCCAAACTTGCTTGGCCCCCTCTGGTTCCTAGGAAGATGGTGGGAGGAATCAGAAGGGCTGGGCATCTGAAAGGGAAGTGAGCTGAGTTCAGGACCCAGTGAGGATGTGTGCGCTTAGGCAGGGGAGACTACAAACTCCAAATGGCCCTGTCTAGAGACGTTCACATCAGCCTACAGCCACCCCAATTTTTCTATTATTATTATTTTAACATTGCATTGGCCCTATTTTTAAAATCTGCTGTGCTTGAGCAATTTTTTCTGACGTCAGCAGGCTGCCAGCAACTCTGCTTGAAAACAAGAATAACCAAATCTTTTAAGGAGTAATGCTGACCCTGTTTCAATGCAATAAATCACAAAAAGCATTGTTTACAGTAAGTGGTATCTGATTGCTGTTAGAACCTGTGTTTATTGCTTTTGTGCATTATGGTCTCTTGTAATTTGGACAGCCAGAAATTGTATTCCTTTATGCAGTGTGTAGGAAGGGTTCGTAAGGAAGGAGGCATCTGTAATTATGCTGCCAGGGAGTGGGCTTGGGGAGCCCCGAGGAACATGAAATGCAACCACCCATTTTTCATCTGAGGAGCTATGCAGCAGGCTTCCCTCTCTCCAGTCCTTGGAAGCCTGCAGGCTCCCTTGGAGACCTGGACAGAGCAGGATGGGCAGGAGGCGCTTCAGAACCACAGGACTCTGGATCAGACAGACCTAAGTGACCTCTGGGAGTGGAGCATGGTGTGGGCGGCCAGCCACAGCCCCACAGGAGGCTGGCCAGATGGTTTTCCCTGGAAATGGCCTCAGACGCTCCTGCAGGTTCCCTCCCTCAGTCTCGCCCATCCCGACAAGTGCCCACTCAGCTTTGTCAGTGAGGGCTGGCAGCGGGAACCCAAAGACAGCCAACGGCAGAATTCCTGGTGCATCTCTCTGCAAAACTGGAGGAGAAGCTACTTGGCCACAGAGCCCGAATTTTGACACATGAGTGAATCACAGACATCACTCAATTTCTTTGAGAAACTCTTGGAAAGAAGGGTGGTGTCTGGGGCACAAGTGAGCTCTCCTCTTAACCTGGACCCAGAAAGAGGGCGAGTTTCTTTTCACCAAAATAGACCATGTTCCATCCTTCCTCGCGGCATCTGCTCCTATGAGCTCCCTGGCCCGGAGGGCTTCTGCCTGCCCACTTTACCTGGGTAGAGCCCACCCTGCCTTCGCAGTCCTCTGCCTCCATCAGGGTCTTCCCAGAACTGTTCCTTCTCCAGTATTCTCAACCTCAGTAGAATTTCACCACCATCCCCCCCACTCCCCGGTTCTTCCCTGAAGCCTGAAAAACAGACTTAGGCCCTAGACACCTCTCTTTCTCTGAACCCCAGCACCAGCTCGGCATGCAGAAGGCACTCACCAATGAACTCGAGAGCTGGTCAGCCAGCCAAGTCTTACCAAAATCTCCTGTGACCATCTCTGCCTTGTCCTCTTCCTCGTCCCTATCGTCACTGCACTCGGGCAAGCCCTTAGCTGTTCTCAGTGGGACCTCCTGCCATGTTCCCTGGGGTCCTGGGGCCAGGTTGGCATTCAGGGCCATGTCTTGGTCTCTGCCCCCTTCCCCAGTCTCATCTCCCCCATCACTCTGCCGGTTTTGTTCCATTTACCCAAAGCCCCTCTCACTTCCTGAACACATTATACCACTTCCTGATGGTTTTCATCACGCAGGGCATTTTCTCTGCCTGGAATGTCCTTCTCCCCTTCTTCATCGGCCTCTCCTCTTTGAGGCCAGCTCAGGAGCCATCTCCCCAGGGAACCCTTTCTCCACAGTGCCTGGGCCTTAGGGCCTCCGTCTCTGCTCCCATGGTTCACTGTGATGTCCTCTGTGATATCTCATCACAATTTTGATAAACTGTGAATGTCTCCCCTTAAAGGCAGGAACACTGTGTTGTCTGTCTTAACATCCCCAGTACCTGGCACAACGCCTGGCCTGTGGAGGAGTTCCCTAAATGTGGATCCAGAAACGATACGTTCCATAAACAATATCCAACTTGCATTAAAGCAAAAAGGGCACGTGGAGGGCAGAGTACATTTAAGGCCCAAATTGTACACAACTGCATCATGGATGGCTCCAGTGAAACCATACTTCTGCACAATGGGGACGAGGCCCTCACACAGCCCGTGGGCCAGGTGCCAGTCCATCCTATCTCCCCTGGAGGCCTGAGCACTCACCCGGGACAAGCACTCAGCCTGGGGAGCTCTAGCCCCACCCAACTGTATCTGAGCACAGAGCAGATGTTCCTCAGTGGAGGCACTGAGAGTGAGGCTGGCCTCACCTGGTGATTGATGCTGATACCCAAAGGATGGGGCCAGTCAAGCATGCTCACCTCTTACAGAAGAGGTAAATGATCTATTACGATTCTCAAGCCACAAGTTCTGATTGCCCAAGCCCTGGCCTTAATAGACGCTGAGCTGGATGACAAGGTTCCCCCGAGCGCCTAGTGCTTAGAAGGGCTCTCCGAGGCTTGTGGACTTGGCTTCGGGGTAACATATGGATCCTTCCTGCCCTACCCAGCCTGCCATGAGAGCAGTAGAGGAAGCAGGGAGAGAAGCCGATGCAGGGCCTCACCTCCCAATGACCTTCACTTCTGAGGCCCGAGGCACCTACTGGGCTGACTGGGAGCAGCTGGTCAAATGGGAACCTGCACACAACCCAGCAAATGCACTTACCAAGGCCAAGTATCACAGTTTCCAGGTTTGTTGATTTCAGCAAACTTGCCCCTAATTCACACACACACAGAATGCTAACCTGACTAAACTCACTGCCAGCACCAAGACACAAAGTAGACCTATTCACCCTCTTCCTCATCCCACCCACCTGCAGACCCTCTGGGGACCATGCAGATAATTTGGGCTTTTGTGCCACAGCTCAGCAAACTTGATTATGATATCGGCCTCTGTGGTCTAGCCAGGCAGCCCCGTGACTGCTGATGGCTCTGTCTCTACAGAGAAGTACAATCTTTATTACAAACAGCTGAATTCCTGGCCCGCTTTTTGGAATTTGAGCTGTTCATAAGCAAGGGTCTGGAAAATGGACCCTTGGGCCAGTTGGCCTATCAGCAGACCCATCGGGACCCTGGCCTGCACCCTCAGGAGGCTGAGGAAGAAGTCGTGCACAGAACCCCTGCTTCCTACGCCCTCGCGGCCTGGGCTGGGCTAGGCAGTGGTGCCCTAGCGCATCCTGGTGACAGCTCTGAGCCCTGGACGGTGGGGCTTTGGGAAAAGGGGACAGAGTGGCCTGGGGCGGCCCTGGCCTGATGTGCCTCCGCCTGCCATGGAGAGCAGGGCTGGCCCCTCTGTCGGCTCCTCGTGGAGCTGAGACCACAGGTCTGCAGGGAGGGTGCAGGCAAGAACAGTGGGCTGGCTGTGCTTCCTGTGCCCCTGCACCCAAGGGCAGGGCTGGAAGGCCAAGCTGCCCTTCCTTAGTTGCTCTCTCTGGCCCTGGGGCCTGCCATCTGCAGACATCTGTTTTTTTCTTTAAACTTAGATATATAAGCTATTGTTTAAAAAATGGAAATTTTTTGAAAGAACCCAATTAACATAAAGTTTGAAATTATCAACCTCTCCAGATTCTTCTTCCGTCTTTTCCATGAGCAGACACAGAGTGGATGTCAGACTCCGGGGCCTTCCGTTTCGTTCCTAGTAGGATTTCACTTCTGAGTCTCTGTGTGTCCAGTGTTCACATCAGGTGGCTGGACAACTACTACAGGGTCCCTGTTCCCAGGACTGAGCTTGCTCACCAGCTCCCATCCTCGGAAACCTAGTGCAACATATGTTTGCCTCAAATATACTTGGCTTTCCGTTCTTGGAGCCTTGTGAGGTTAATGTTATATAAGAAGCTTTATGTTTCCATCAGACTGTTCATGGTTCAAATCTTGGCTCCATAAGCTACTACACAGATAAGTCACTTTTCACCTCGGGGCCTCAGTTTTCTCATCTATAAAATGGACATGATGAGAATACCTATCTCAGAGGGTTAGTGTGAAGAGTAAATGAGGTAACGTGTGACACACAAGCACTCAGTAAAGGGTAGGATAGAAGTAGTAATTATAGTAAATGCTGCTGCTATCATTATCATTATTAATTATTACTATGGAAAAACAGCGTCAGTAGGCTGGAGGTTCACCTCCCCACATACCTATAGCTTTCAGGAGATTCGAATCAGCTAGTGCAGCATTCTCATCTTCAGGCCAGGTACTCTGCCTGCAGCCCCCCGTGGGGTCTGGAATGGAGGAGACATGAGAGGTGGCCTAGGACACCTGTTCTCACATCAGCCTGACCCTTTGATATTTGCATAAAGTGCTCAGGGGTTTCACTGTGACATGTTTTTCTTACTTAGAAGTAAAGATAAAGGAGTTGGGGTCCACCCAGTTGTCTTGTGAGAGAGTGAGGTGGTTGGTCCTTCGGGGAGGGGTGAGCACCTGGGCCACCAGGACCAGCAACCAGACTGAGAGGTCCTTCCCTCCCTCCAGGCCCTGGCTCCCCGCTTTCCGCTGAGCCCCTCTTTCCTGACTTGGGCTTGAGCTTCTGCTATTTCCTGGGCCCAGAAGTCGACCCCAGAAATCCTGCCAAAGCCCAGGCAAACATTGTCTCCTCCAGGAAGCCTCTGAGCATCTCCTCCACCCCGGTGTGGGCTCCCCCAGACCCAGTCCCCAGCAGAGCCCCTCCCTGGCCCTGGGCCCAGGCTGTCACCTGCCCTCTTGCAGTCATTCCCAGCTCTGAGCCACCCCACAGCTGTTCCCTCCCTTCTGCCCCTCTATCATGAATCCAGTGACCATCCCCCAGAAAACAGGCTGTGGATGGTGCACGGAGCTGAAACACCCAGACCAGGTCAGGAAACAGCCTAAGTGTTGCATCCCCTCTGAGCTCTCAGAACAATGCTTCCTTTTTATTAGGGACACCTGGGCACCAGGCACTGGGAAAGGGCCTGGTCTATGAACCTGGTGAGGGCCACTGCCACCAGGCAGCATGTGGAGAAGTGACTTGTCTCTAGGAGTCCAGCACACAGTGCCAGGAGATGCACCTTTCGGCCGGGCTGTTTGGAGGCTCTCCGGCAGCCTGTGCTCAGCCGGAAGCTGCAGTGGCCTGAGGGGAAGGCCTCCCTGGGTAAACTGATTCTTCTGCTGTACCCCTCCCTGCTGTCAGCCTAGCCCAGCCACTCCCCAGCCCTTCATCCAGGACACTTTTTCCAGCCAGCTCCAGCTCTCATCACCTCAGTGGGATCCCCAGGGCCCCTGGGCCCCGCCCTCTTCCTCCTCCTCCTGGGCATTCTCACCTGCTAGCTCAGAACTAGAACATGCCTTCTGTGGTATCTGAACTCCCTGCATAGCCTCCTGACAGCTGCTGAGGCACCCAGCCAGCCCAGGCCAGCCTCCCAGCAGGACCGGGCTTGGGCCCAGGACTGAGATGTCACCCTGCCTGATGGCTATCAGTAGCGGGTGTGTCGGCATAAACCACCCTTGAGTATCACCTGCCCCGGAGAGAAGCCAAGTAAGGGAGACGTAGGGAGAGCAGGACAGGACTGAAGCCCTGGACGCCCCTCCTCTAACCCTCTTGCCCCTGTCTCACTGAAGGGACTCAGTGGCCACTCCAGCAAGGGTGAGGCCCTGGGTCAGACTCCATCCACCCCAGGCAGGGCCAACCCCCCCTGGAAATGGGGAACTGGATGGGGGTGTGCATTGGGTTAATTTCCTCAGGCTTGGCCCCTGCAGTTTCATGAGATCCAGGATAAGTGCCTTTGCCTCCCAGGGCCTCAGTTTCTTGATCTGTGCAATGGGAGGGCCTACAGGAGCCTTTCTGTCTGGGCTTCTGTGATTCATTGACTACTAAAAGCCTTCCAGCTGGGCAGTGGGGACAGGGAGAACAAAGCACGCTTTATTTGCTTGTGTTAGAATCCAAGGAGTGAACTCACTGGGGTTTCCCACCCCTTGCTGGAGGTCAAGGCCAGGTCTCTGCCCTGACTCCTATTCCCTGGGTCCTGAAACCTTGAGACCCCCAGGAGGCCCTGGGAGGGGTAGATGCTGGTGATTAATTACATGTCTTTTCTGAGTCCAAAGCCAGTTTCTTAATCCCTATTTACATACCCCAGCTCTTTCAGAGAAAACAAACTTCTGATTGTAGCATGCAAAAGTTTTCCCATGCTTTAAGGTCACTTTTTCATACATTTTTTTCTTAGGATAACACAAATCCTCATTATAGATATTTCTGTATTTTAGCGAAAAGGAACCATACTCATCGTAATGAGATCCCCGAATAAAGTTCAGTTCATTTTCATCCTTCTTTCCTCCCCGAATATTATTGCTGGAAATGTTACATTATCATAAACCAGAGTTCAGGTTGCATATAGGGTTTTAACAATTGTCATTTTCTTCTGGATACAAATTCTGATTACTGCCCACATTTCACAAAGACATTTTACTACCCCCTCCCTCACTCTGCTGTTTTCTTTGTAGGCTTTTTTTTTTTGGCAGTAAACACAATCGAGATGATGAGAATTAGGAGAGTTTATGACAGTGTTTCTGTGTCCTCTGTCCCTCTTTCCTGCCAGCCATCTGAGGCAAAGAGCCTAGGGCTGGGGGTAGGGGTAGGTGGCCATGTGGGAGGGGGCTGATGCAGGGGGCTTCCCGAGAAGGACCCACAGAAAGGCCCTGGGCCCAAGGCCTCCTGGCTGGGACCTACGTCCTGTTAGAAGCCATCTTGGAGGTGAGGTTGGAAGTTTCTAGGTGGACTCCCATTCCCCTCTATATCTCAAACCACTGGTAGGACCAATGCTTGGACTTTAGAAGTGGGTTTCAGGGTCAAGGACCTTCTGCCTGGCCAACTGAGGCTATGTAAGTGCAGCCTGCCCTTTAAGCCCATTCTCTGGCATCGGGGCCAGCTAGGTGGTCCTGAGTGGTGACTTCCTTCCCCTGCCGAGGCCCAGCAACTACTCATCTCTGCCTGCTCCCTGGGCTCTGCAGATAACTCCCTGTGGGCTTTTTGTGAAGGCCTTCCCTTCCTCCCACATACTATAGGGATTAAGAAACTGGCTTTGGACTCAGATGAGTCTGTATTTGAGTCCCACTTCTGAGCTGTGTATCTTCATTCCTGTACACAATCCCTCATGTGTAAAATGGAGGAGGAGAGGATTAGATGAACCATGTCAAGCACCTTACCCAGTGCTCAGCACCCCCAGGTGTTCTGCAGGAATGGGGTGCTGTGCCTGGCTTCATTCCCACCCTGCTTCCTCCAGCTTCTTGGGGTCTTCTCTTTGTCACTTGTATCCCAAGGGAAGTCCTGTCTTTCTTGTCTTTTAACCACGTTGGACAAATCCTTCTGCTCACCCACTCCCCAGGCCCTGCCTATTGGATGTAAGGGAACATTCTCTGCAGGACCAGGCACTGCCCACTGAGCCCCTCACAGGCAGCCTCCTCCCTGCAGCTTAACGTGGGAACTACATGTACCTCCCACCTCCTAGGAGGAAACACACTCAAAGAGCTCAAGCTGATTGCTCAAGGACACACAGATGATAAATGTCACAGCCAGGACACAAGCCTCTGTTGAATTTCAGAGCCTGCAGGCACTCTGTGGCCTTCAGTACTGTTTGTTACACAGTGAAGCCTTGGAGCTCAGGGACGCCACAGACGCATTTCGGACGTTCGGCCCTGAGCTAAACAACCAAAGGCCACTGGGTTTGCAGAGGTTGTGCTCCTGCCTTTCACAGTCTTTCTGGGTCTGTCCTTATTCTCAACCATTAAACTTGCTATGCTCATTGTCTTGCCTGAAGCACCGACTCCCCCTCACCTGCTGTGGGCTTGCTTGTTAGAACTGTGTGCAAAGGAGGCATTCATAGGCTACGAAACAAGGATTTGGGGGGCTTTCCTGTGAGTGGAGCTTCTGCACCACGATGCCTGATGCCATCTGGTTTGCTTGTTTGAAGGCTGCGTTTGATTGCTTCTTCACTTGGGGCTGTGTTGGGGAGAAAGCAAGAATGGCTCATCCTTATTTCTGGGCAGATTGGAGACATCCTAATTTTTAAAATCTGATCAGAGAAAAAAAATGTTTTTGCGAGGTTGGGTAGTCATCCAAGTGGGGTAGGAAAGTGAGGTAGGCCTTTCGGGTTCTCTTCCCACAGTGGGATGGGTACCCCAAAGGGACCCAAGGTCCTGGAGTGTGAGAAGAGAATCCCAAGGCCCAGGCCCTGGGGTGGAAGTTAGGTCTCCTCCAACCCTGCCCTAAGCCCAGACCCCCAGCTTGTATTCCAGCGTCCTCTCTTTCTAGATAGTGCCAAGTCATCTGCCATCTCTGGGGGCCAGGCTGCACATCCGTAAAGTGGGCATGTGGTTGTCCCCCACCGTCCCTACAGGGTCTGTGCAGAATAAACTGCCCTGAAGGGTCAGCAGGTGCCACTCAGACTGAGGACTTGTGGTACAGGCTTGACTACTGTTCCTTGCCCTGACGGCAGTCACCAAAGAACCACCCCCACGGGCAGGTGTTAAGAGCAGTCTCTGTGGGGCCGAGTGTTAGAACCTGCTCACCTGCCCTCAGGGTGGCATGGACATTTGGTGGGGTGGAGGGGTGGTTTCCAGAGTCTAGGCCAGGAGAGGGTGGACAGAGGCATCCTGAACTGCCTGGCATCCCAACACCCCCTGCTTCCTTCACAGTCTCAATTTTTGCATTTTGTTCAGCAAACTCCAGACTGGGTCAGCTTGCCACACAGATACCCCTAGATAACAGCAAGGGTCTGGGGCGAGCCAGAGGTGGAGAGCCTGCATTCCACAGGGACAGCAGAAAGGGTGCAGGGTGTTCTCCAGACTGAGTTTTCAAATCCCTCTTAGGATCCTTCCTCCATTCTAAAGCAAAGGACATTAATGCTACACTATGGTTCTTGCCCGTGCTGATAAGGAAAACCAGTCAATGCAGGAGTCTCATTAAGAAAATCCTAAAATTTTAGTCTTATCGCTGCCGCAACATAACACAGTGAGCATGTTAATTCTTACCTCCCTTGGTGCCCCCACCCCTGAAATCCCTCTCAACTGAGGCCGGCAGGATGAACTGCCATCCCTGCTACAGCCTGAAGTCCTGTGATTCACATTTGTCCTTCCGCCTTGACGTGCAGAGTGAATCTCCAGTCTGAGTGGGTAGGGCTCTGCCCCCCCACACTTCAAATGCCTCTGCAGTTACCCCGTTCAGCAAACTTTGTCTAAATCCCTACTGTGTGCAGGCTATGGCACAGGGCTGTTAAATGTCAGTGTCTAGCTGAGTTCATCTCCTTGGAAGAGCCAATGAGCTGAGGAGAGAGCCCTGATTTTACAGGCCAAGCAGCCAGCTGACCTCATCCCCAGCAAAGGCTGGTTTCAACAGGCTTCTTGTGCAAGTGATCGTTTGCTGTTGGTATGGCTCGAACTTGGCAACGATTCTACAATTCCTGTTAGCAAAGAGGAAACAGGAACCTTGAAGTAAGTGCTTATCTCATAAAGTGACGATTCAGGGAGGAAAGCTCCTGGCTCTTTTCAGGAGCTTGCCTGGACGCCTCCAGCCCTGGCTCGGTAATGCTAATGAGCTTTTTACTGGCCTGCTGTCCTCCTCCAAACTCCTTCCCCAGCTGGGGTTTCTTTTTCTCCCCATGCCGCCTCCATGAGGTAGGTAGACTTGACTCAGGTATTCCCATCTCTCAGAGGAGGAATCTGAAGCTGGAGAGCTGAGATGACTCGCTCGCTGTCATGCTAGGGAGCGGCGGAGCCTGCCCAAACCAAGTGCCCGGCTCCTCATCTGCAACTCTTTCCACTGCACCCAACCGCGAGCCGGCCTCCAGGGCAGAAGAGCCTGCCCGGGCTCCGTGGGGGAGCGGGAGCTTGGGCCGAGGGGCGGAGGAAGGGCGGGAGATGCTGCAGCACCCGGGACTCCGCGAGAGGTGCCCAGGGACAGGCCGGGCCGACGCTGCGGAGGCGCAGTGATAGACGTTCGCAGCTCACGGGTGGGTGGCCCGCGCGTGTGCTCGCACCAGGGTGGCCGCGCTGCTGGCAGGCCAGGGGGCCAGGCATCCCATTTCAGCAACATGATCTCGGCACTGCGTGAGTGAAGGGAAACGTGCCCGCCCGTGGGTGTCTGTGGTCTTCAGCCCACAGAGGGCTGGGGGCCCCGGAGGACCCAGGTAGTGTCCGGAATCTCTCGGTGCCATGTGTTCCGTGTCTTTGCTGGCCTTGCCAAGCTTTTTCAGAGTAAGCAATACTGTATGTCTCTCCCAAGATCCTGTAAGAAAACCGTGTTTAAAAGTCAGAGTTTCAGAGGACTTCACAGAGAAAGGAGCACATTTGGTCTGAAATCGGTCCAGGAAAACAAAAGCCTCCCTGTCTCCTGGCCTCTCAGCAAAAGAATTGGAAAGGCATTATCTGAGACGGGGTGTGTTGGGGGACAGGGTCGGGGGGAAGCAATTTTTATTTGCCAGGGATCATATTTGAAAGTAATTCTGCTCCCTATAATTTTTTTATTCACACTGTCTCAGACTTTGGTTCTCGGTGGGTGACTTAGCAATCGCCACAATTTGCTGATATTCTAGTCCCTAAGAAGGCAGACTGTTACTTTTAATGAATGGAATCTGTTTTGGAGAGATTTCCCAGAGCCAGCTGAGCACCCACGTGCAGGTGCAGCACCCAGGACCAGGGGAAGGGAGGCCAAACGCAGGACTGAAAGGTGTCGGGAGCCAAGTACTCCCGTCTAGACATGGAGGGGCGAGGGGAAAAGCAGAGGAGCCAGAGAGAGCCTGGCCTGCGCCCGAATGAAAAGAACTCCCACTTTGTTCGGCTGCCTGCTGTTGTCCCAGAGCCCAGCCCTGCAGGAAGGCAGAGGAGCTTCTGGGGCTCAGCCTGGAGAATTCCTTTCTTCTTTTCTTGCTTCCTCCTATGCCATGTGGCTTCAGATCATGACATTTCAGTTCAATGCTGTCAGTGCCTTGATCCGAGGAGAATGTCTGTGTACCCAGGTCCCTTGGCCAAGAAGAAATGGTGCCCAGAGCCCGCTGGCATCTGCTCCCGCCCTCTGTCTCCCTTCCTCTCCCACATGACCAGCAGACAAGAAACACTTCCTTCCCTCAAGCAGTGGGGCAGAGCTAAGCAGGAGGGGGTGCAGGCCAGGCCCTGGGCCCCAGTCCTGAGCTGGCGTGTCTGGTTGGGCTCAGCCTCAGCCCTCTCCCGGAAGGTAAGGTACAGAGCCAGCGGTGACTTGTCTGGCTCCTCTGAAACCTAATGATCAGATAGCCATGAGCCCCAGCCCCTGCCCTTACCCAGAGGGGAGCCTGCAGAGCCAGGGGCCCACCAGCTATTTTTAGAAAGCTATCAGGTGCGCAAGATTCGCAGTTGCCTTCTTCCACCTGTTTGGGGTCATTATAGGGATCTTATGTCTCTACCACAGGCCCTGCCTGTTCTGCCACTAAGCTCCCTCGCCATGTAACCCAGCCATCTCTCTGGCCTTGCCTGGACCTATGGTAATTTTGTCCTGGGAAGCACCGATGTTGGACACTAATGCTTGCTCTGCTCTGCTTCTTTGAGTGGGAGTTTTCTAAGGTCAGAAAGTAAAGTCAGGCCACAAAGAATCTTGGTTGGGAGCCCACCATGAGGAGTGCTGATTCATTGAGCAGAAGGTCCAGGGGCTTTGTTCTACCAGGAAAGGGCACAGTGTGTGCAGTCAGGCTGGGGCATGCCCGTGAGACCCCAGAGCTCACAACCAGCAGATGCAGGGAGCTCTGGCCCACCAGAGGAAGCTGCACAGTGAAGGCCGTGCCCGAGCTCAGCCTCCAAGGACAAGCAGGGTTTGGGGTTTGATCGCCGAACACAGGAGGGGAGGCATCGCAGGCAGAGGGAACCATGTCAGCCTTGCTGACCCAGAAGCGGGCATGTCTGGGAAGCTCGAGGGGACAGTAAGGCTGGCGCAGAGGGCTCTGCAGGGACAGTGGGCAAGGAGCCTGAAGAAAGCAAGAGGTGGCACCAGGTATCAGAAGCTTTGAATGGCAAGTGAGGTGTTTGGACTTGATTTGATGGATCTAAGCCACAGAGGGTCAGAGCAGGAGAGACCAAGAAGCCTGAAGGTGTGGTGGCCCATCAGTGACCTGTCTGCAGGATGGTACAGGGTCTTCCTGGTCCCAGAGCAGTGGCAGCAGCTGCATTGGGGCAGCATCTTCGTGGCCCCACCCTCCACGCCCGGTTCCCAAGTCCTGTGAGTGTGGTGAGCTGGGACTAGCTCAGCGGCTCCCAGGAGCCCCTTGTTGACCTCTCTCCCCAGGTCCACAGTCAGGGACATCCAGCTGTAGCTTGACAGTGAAGTGGGAGTTTTTAAACAACAGAGACCGGCAGCTACAAATCAGGGTCTAGCTAACCCTGTTTGCTTTGTTCCCCACTGCCCCCAGAGCCAGCTGTTGACCGCTTACCCGCACAGCACTGGCGGGGGGGCCCTGAGAGACTTACGCTGAGGAGTAAGAGTTGGAGCCGCGGTGGCCACACTGACCTTGCGTGGCACGCTGAGGACAGCCTGCCAAGGAGGCTGAAGGGTGGGCGTGGGGACGAGGCCTCCCCAGGAGCACTGAGCAGTCTCAGCGTGGCCATTTGTCAGCTGATTCTGAAACCAAACTCCTTTACACGGACTGCAAGGCCTGGGACGCTTCTCAGCCGGAGGACGCGTGCTCTTCCTACCTTTCCGCTTCCTTGCCTGCGCAGGCTCTGCCCCAGCTGCACTGAACTACTTTCAGCAACTTAAATGCCACCTGCTTCTCCTCCCTCCAAGCCTGGCATGCGCCACCCCCCCTCAGAATCCTCCCCACTCACCCCATCTTGGGTGTCTTCTAGCTGGTCCTGGGCCCTGAAGCCCCGGACCTGGGGCCTGGCACTGAGTGTGCTCAGTAAATGCACGCCTGTCTGCGGCTGTCCTCTCACGCTAACAGAGCCTGAGAGACGGGATGGAAAGGGGCTGCCTTTCCCAGGGCCGGGCAGGGAAGCTAACCAGCAGACAGCGTCTGAGTAGGGCTTCAGCAAGACTGGTTAGCCTTGACTACATGCTGAAAACAGCAGGATTTGTTCAATGCTTAGAGACACAAAGCACTTACTAGCCCACAGAATCCTCCCAACAATGTAGGAGGATGAGTAGCAGTCCCATTTCAGAGAAGAGGACACTGAGGACCATGTGGAAGGCTGCAGGCCTTGACCCTGACTCCTGAGACCTTCTATTGAGCTGGCTTCCTGAACTGAGGGTTTCAGATCATTCTTCCTGAGTGAGCTCAGAAGTCAGGAGCAGCCCAGCCTCCTCTAGGAGGTCAGGGTACAAGGCCTGACTCCAGAGACAGGCCTGCAAACCCTGTCACCACCCCTCAAGGATTTTCTTCTTAAAAATGGGCATTAGTGATGGCAGTGAATACACTGTTGCATTTATTGCTCTTTTGGGAACAGAAAAACCTGGCTTCTTAGAGCTGTTGTATTTTATTTTTCTGTAAAGAAGAAATTAATTTTAGTCTTTCTTTTTAGTTTAAAATGTTGTTCTTTGCTTTTTCCGCCCTACAATTTAAAAGGAAACATTTGTCTGTTGGGAAAAGAAATGATAATTATAGACTAAAAATTGTTTCTATTCTGATTTGAAAAAGTGTCAAAAAAAAAATTCTATTGCACAGATGGGGCCCTGCTGACAGAGGGTGTTTGACAATGAAGCCCCAGGCCAGTTTGGGGCTCAGAATGGCATTTGAGGTGGATTTGGGCTCCAGCATCATCTGGGTGAGGGGCTTTTTCTGAGGCTGGTCTTCATTTCCCACGCTGGTTAGTAGCTCCTGTAGGGTGCAGTTCACCAGCATTAGGTAGCATGTGGTTCACCAGCAATAGGAAGGAGATGTAACTGGACAGTTTACCTATGGATTGTGTGTCCCCTGTTAGGTGACCTGTGCAGACAAGGCTGGACACTCCCTTGCATGGCCTGGGAGCTCCAGAGCCACCTAGCTTTATCCCTTAGCTGAAAATTTCACTTTTCAGCATCACAAAGCTGTAACTGCTCCAAGTCCATCGATCAGTATAGCAAGAAACTGATTAGACTGTGAAATTAAACTAATAGTCATACTACTAGCCCTTGAGATCAGCGGGGAAAGAGCTCAAAGTGAAGGCTGTTTCCAAAATCCGTATTAACCTTTGGAAGAACTCCTAGGCACACACGCGTTCCCCAGGTTCCCTTCCTCCCTGCAAATTCGGTGTGATTCTCAGTTCCCAACATGGTGCTGCTTGCATGAGTGTCATAGGAGGCCAGCGAGGCCAGGGCCAGAGGAGTCTGCAGGGCAGCTGGCGTAGGGCATCCATTTGGATCTTGGGGTGGCTGAGAGGGGTGGCCGCAGTGTTTCTAATGCATGGGGTGTGATCCCCAGTCACCATGGGCTCCAGGCTACTCCCTAACCAAATCTTGGGCCCAAGGCCATAGCACTGGCTAGAAAGTTCCTTTTTTAAAATCTCACATGAATCCTGAGTCCATCCCACCACTATGCACACCACAGGGAGGGGCTTGCTGAGCCCCTTGTGTGTTTGATCCCATGAGAAAGAGCAGTAGTTGTAGTCCTCAGTCTCCTCCTCTTCCCACCCTGGCCCCCTCCCTGCCAAGCATAACTGACTGAAGGCAATGAGCAATGCTAGAGAATGAGGAGCAGACCTTAAGGCTATTCTCTGATATGTCCTGATCACTCTCAAGGGCCAATTTGGAGGGTAGAATGTAGGTGATGTTGAGAAAGTCTCCAGCTTGGACCAGCCTCCACCTTCAAGCCTTGCAGGGGTCATGGAGACTGGGCTGGGCCTCTAGCCCCCCTGAACTGACCTTCCAGTTCTTAGGAGGCCAGCAATGCAGACTAGGCTCTAGTCACAATTCAAAAAAAAAGGCTTGCTTGTCACAAAGTCAGAGACCACGTCTCAGGCATGGCCAAGTTCTGAGAGGCTACAGTTTGTCACTCATCAAAGAGCTGAGCATGGACTGAGATGGACCCCAAACATAAGCATCAAGACCAGTTCAAATATAGGACTTCAGTCCTTTCACCTCTGCCCTGCATAATCTCAGCCGTGCAGAGCAGGGAAGGCAGGTGTTATTACCCCCAGTTAAGAGACAAGCAAACTAAGTCTGGGTGACTGAAGCTGTGTGGTCCCACAGCTAAAGAAAAGATGAGCCTAGCTCTAGAGGCCTGGCCCAGAGCCCTTTGCTTGCCCAAGTTCTCTCCAGGAGCTGAACTGGAATTAGTGAAGTCTGTGTTCTTCCCTGGCCCTGAGGAGGAGGAGGAGCCTGCACACCCTTCCTATTGGCCATCCCACGCTCGTCCTCCTCCAGGACCTGCCAGTTCCACCACAGTGGAATGTTGCCAAGGATCAGACCCCCTCTCTAAAAGTGGTGATGGTATTTAATAACTAATTACGCTAATGATCCTGCAGAGATGCCGGAGACCTGTTTAGGAGAGATGTCAATTAGAGCCATCTGCACGGTGAATGAAGGAGCCCTACCCCAGCTGTACTGTTGAAACATGTTAGCGTTTTCCTACCAGCGGCCATATGGTACTTAACGAAAGTGAATTGTTCACACTGCACAGCCCGTGCCTCCCGATGAATACCAGCATTTTGTTTGGGAAAATAGTTCTTCAGTCGTGTGGAATATTTTTCGGTGAAATAAGTAGCGAGTTGGATGCCGGCAAGCCCTTGAATGCGAAAAGACTTCCATCACCTCAAGATGTTCCTCCCTCCATCCCAGCCCGTGCCCTGCTCCCACAGTCTGCCGGGCCCAGCCCCGCCCCAGCTCCCGCAGCCCACCTGTGCCCAGTCCTCGGCGTCTGTCTTTGAATCTGCTCAGGAGAGCTGAGGCCGCACGGGTTCTTGCCCCACCTCACCTGGGGGTTTCAGTTTGTGTGAAATCAGAAGCAGGAGGTCCGAGGTTGTGGAGAATGGGAGCACTGAGCTCCATCTGGGCATGAGGCGTTGGGCAAAAGTCCTTCCAGAGTTGCAAAGTACACAGGATGTTTAATTGGGTGTGTGGCCTCGAGGAAGGGTTAACTCCCTGTTTGTGGCCTGTTCCTCAGAAGAAGTGCAAAAGCTCAGGTCCTCACCTAGGTGCTTGATGACATAGAGAAGAACTGTTTCTGGGGCTCAGCAGAAGCCTGCCCGAAGCCTCTCTCCCCCTTGTCACCAGCACAGACAAGGCCACCAATCAGTAGTGACCAAAAGTCATTGCCACCTGATGGCCATTCGCTGACCTGTGCTCAGACAGCTCGGGTGCAGGGCACAGCCACCCTGTGGGCCCCATTCACTGAAAACAGACATGTTTCAGAAGCAGAGCAATGCCAAGATCAGGCCTGTGTTGTACTGGGAGGTGAGCTGGTGACTGTTCTCTGATAGATACACCTCCCCCACCACCCACTGCCAGCTGGTGTGGGCAAGGAGACAGACACTCCGCTCCCTCATGGGGCTGTGGCCTCAGTGAGCCAAAGGCCACCGTCATGGACACCGGGAGAAAGCTGTTTGATTGCAGTCTGCTCTGGGACCAACAGGATTTCACTTGCCAGTAATGTCCATTCTGGAACTTTCCCTAGAAGTGAAGTCATTCATTCAAGCTTACTAAAAGGTAAGATCGAGTGCCGTCAGTGACACAGAAGATCTGCTGCAGTCCTGGAACTTGAGATGTTCTTCTCAAAACTCTGGTCCCATAAATCTGTTATTTTCAGTTCAGCAGCAACTGATCCCAGTTACAATAACGATCCTAAGTCCAGCAGAACACATCCTTAAGGGAGATCTTCCTGGGTGAAAAATAGTAGAAATGTACTCACATCTGTCTCTGATCAGCTGATTGCACGATTGTTTTCCACGTCTATGCTCTGGGTTTTTTCTCATTCTCATTGACACCTGGTATCAAAAGAGGCGTGAGCCTGAAAGAACCGAGTCACGGTGACTCTCCGGTGGCCCTCCCAACAAGGCGGCCAAGGCCTAGGGCAGCCTCTATTGTCCTTGACCATGAAAGGCACCCAGAGCACTCGAGGAAGCCACCAGCCTTTCTGTTCGGCTGATTTCAGGGTGCCCTCCAAAGACCAGAACCTGCCCCGCTGCCCTTCTCACCCCATTTGGAGCCATGCCTGGGAGGTACCCTAAAGAGTTAACCTTTCCTCATTTGGGGGACAGGGCTGGAGGAAGGCTGAGGCCAGTTTGACATATGCTGCCTGGTCTGAACATGAATACTGTGCTCAGACACTGAATTTGATGAATTGTATTATAAAATTTAAAAACAAATATAAAACTCTATTAACTCGCTGTAATGGCCTCCTCCGGGAGTACACACACAGCAATGGCTTACTGGCAAGGAGAAAAAAATACTCTGGTGCAATGTGCTTCTCCTGCAGCAGAATGGAGGTGGCTGGGAGCTGGTGACGTGTAGTGGGCCTACTTGCCCTCTGTGCCTGTGCGGCTTCCGGCTCCCGGGTCAAGGGCAAGGCCCCTGTGAACGGGCCCTTGCAGGATCCATGTCAAAAGGTTAGAGTTTGGCTCCTATGTTAAAACCTAAATTCCACTTCCTTTCAAGGCTAAAGCACTTCTTCCAAGATGGAACCAGGAGAGTGATGAGCTTACAAGCTGTGGCTGAAGCCCAGAGGGTGGAGGGCCTCACCTACACAAGAGGCCCATGGTTTGGGGGGCAGCATGTAGGTGTCAGGCAGGAGGAGGTGTCCCCAGGGCCACCCACCCAACTGGCTGCCCCAGGAGAGGGATCAGTCAGGGCAGGGAGGCTGTCCATTGTTCACCACAGGCCTCTGCAAATGGAGGCACATTCTTGGGGAGGGGGTTTGGCCTGGCTCCAGACTACCAGTTGGAAAGAGATGAACTTTTGTTGAGGAAGGCGAGTGCCAGGCAGCTGTGTACGCACGTGGGTGGAGAGGCGGCGCCCTGCTGGCAGTGCGGAGTCCTGGGGCCCTGGGGAGAACTACCTCCTGTCTCTGCAGCCCAGACACCCGAGCTGAGGAGCAGAGCGGCAAGTGTGTCCTGGTCTTTGGGGAGCTCAGGAGGTTTTCTGCCAACCAGCAGCTTCTCTGTTAGAGAGCAGCTTTCTTCCTTCTGTGCATACAAGGTGGTTTGGAGATATTTGGGGAAGAAAAGAGGTGGTGTGCATAGCAGCAGGCCCATGTACCAAGAGAGCGTGAAGAAACTATGTACATGAGTGTGTAGGGTGAGTGTCTATGTGTGTAAAGTAAGCTGTGCCTTGTGATACGGCTACCCACCGGCCGTTTGTGGATTGGCAGGTTTCATGTGGACTCTGGATCTGAGGGTGTCTGTCTTTCTGAAAGCATCCTTATTAGGGGCTGGCATTCCACCCGCTTTGGGAAGGAGGCCGGAATGGTCTGGGCCGGGGTGCTGAGGGACTGTGGATCTCCTGGCCCATGGGATTTGTGGCATTTGCTCTAGAAAATATGTGAACCCTTCCCAGGAGTTCGGTAGCTAATGCGTAACATGGAGCCCCCGGGGGTGGACAGAGGTTCTGGGCAGCCTCTTGGGAGCCTGGACCCTGGCTAGCAGATAAAAGTCAGGTAGACCCAGAAGCTCCCACAAGCTCCTCCCCTGCAGCTCCGGGTGGGTGGAGCATTTGGGATAAAGGGGAGGGAGGTGACGGTTATAATCCCCCTCTTGGGACTAACATCGAAGCCAGAATCAAGGCATCTACAGTAACGAGAAGAAGAGCATTTCCCCATCCAGCGCACTCCCTACAAGATCCATTCCTGGACCGTCGTGCTAATTACAGGCCAGCTGTGCTTACAACCTTTGTGAACCTGCTTTGGGCCATTTTGTATAAATAAAACTGCTTTTTAGAAAAAATAACTTTACTAATTAGCCCCTGTTATTTTACATAAATGAGATTTTCCTATGACATTAAAAAACAGAGAGATGTGTATGCAAAATGCCAAGCTTACAGAGCTCTTTTTGTGAGTGTAATATTTCTCCTGCCATTTTAATTGAAATTTGAACCAAGTGAGGAACACAGAGAGTTGAAGGTCCGCCGTCTAGGAAGCCAGTCAGCATGGCCTCAGTGCCTCTCCCATTCCCGTGCTGTGCAGCAGGCCAAGGCTTGGTGTTAGTGTATTTCTCCCTGCAACACAGTAAACAGCAAAATAACATGGGCTTCAGAAACATCCAGACCCGGGGGTGAATCTGGGTGTGGATCTAGGTGCAGATTGTGGGACCTGGGAAGTCACACAGGTACATCGCACCTAATAGGACCTACCTTGCAGGATACTCTTCACCATTATGATTTTATTTTTGTTAAAGAGAATCAGGAATGTGAAACACCTAGCTCAATGCCTGTTACATAAGAGGCATTCAATAAGCGATGGTTCTTATTATGCCTCAATGCCTTTGTTGACACACAGTGTCCTCCAGCCTGGAATTTTCTTCTTTCTTGCCTCTGTTGAAATCTTGTGCATCCTTTAAAGGGCCAGCCTGAATGCTCCTACCTCCAAAAGGCTTCCTTGTTGGCCTCTGTATGCCTTTGCAACAATGCAAGATGCAAACTCATGTTCCAGCCCAGAAGTCATTCTTCTGCCTGTTCTGCTCAGTGTTTCTCCAGCTGCTCTGAGCTTTGCATGTAGGAACCATTCTTCCCCTTCCCCTGCCATGGCGGCGCCCAGCCCCATGCCTGATACAGAGTGGGCACTCGAGACAGGCTTGTAGAGTGAATGGGTTTTGAGCTGGTGAGTGAAACTGAGGTCCCACAGTCTGTTTGGGCTCCAGTGGTTCAAAACTGCCCCTGCCAATCTACTGTGCGTGACTAATGGACTGCAAAACTAGAAGGAAAAAGAAATGCCTTTTATGGTGACTCAGAGCAGAGGACATCTTGGGTTTCACAGCCTAGAACCCCCAACAAGGCTTTTTCTAAGTCCCCAGCCCTGTGGGTGCTGCAGCAATATCTGGTCTGATAGGAATGGTCTGTATCTTGATTGGGATGGTGGTTATGTGGATGTATATACATTTGTCAAAACTTGTCAGACTGTACATGTAGGATCTGAGCAATAACTTTTTGGAAACTATACCTCCATAAAATTAGTTAATTTTTTAGAAATGCAGCCTGCCCAGATGGGCCAGGCTGAGGGGAGTATTCTGATTTTCCTGTCTTCTCCCCTGACTGTGGGTGAGGTGGCAGTGAGAAGCATCAGAGCCAGCATGTCACAGGATTGCTCTAGGAGGAAAGGGACAAGAAGAGCCTCTGTGTTTGTGGAATGACAATCCTGTCACATCTGAGCTGGGCCTGGGTGCACTGGCACCTCCCCTGGGAGCTCCCCACAGACCACCCCTGAGGAAGGCCAAGCACCAGCTCTCAGCCCTGCAGCCTCACTCAGCGCAAGCCAGAGTCCACATCTCACCAGAGGAGACAGGGTTAGCATTATGTAAACACCCATTTTCTATGTATTTGCATGCCCATGTTCATAGCAGCATTGTTCACAATTGCCAAAAGGTGGAGGCAACCCAAGTGTCCATTGACGGATGAATGGATAAACAAAATGCAGTCTCTACAAACAAGGAAATATTATTCAGCCTTAAAAAAGGAAGGAAATACTACATTCATGGATGGACCCTGCAGCACAGGTGAACCTTGAAAGCATGCTGCTAAACCAAATACACCAGACACAAAAGGACAAATGCCATAGGAGTCCGCTTACGTGAGGGACTTGGAGTGGTCAGATTCCCAGAGAGAGAAAGGGCAGGGTGGAGACCGGGAGCAGTGAGTCGATCAATGTTCATGGAGACAGCGTTTCAGCTGAAGATGAAAAGATTCCGGAGCGGGATTGGGGTGGTGGTCACCCAGCACTGTCAAGGCCCTTAATGCCATTGAAATATACACTTAAAATGGTTTGAATGGTTGATTTTATATTCTGTGTATTACACCACAATTAAATTTAAAAAAAATTTTTAAAGAGCTGAAAAAGAAATCCAAGGCCTAAGTTCGCCCCTGGCCCCCATAACTTTTGACATCTCATATCTCAAGAGACGATGCTTGGCTGAGGATTAGATTTCTGATCCTAAAAACCAAGATGTAGAAAATCCAGGCCGTGTCAGCCCGCCTACCACTGCCTTGGCATCAGAGTGCAGTGCGGGCCCTGTCAGAATAGCTAGCGTCCTTCCTGACTGCCGAGGTCCTCTCGTCAAGGCAGTCGCAACACCGGCTCAACTTAATTTTCTCATGTTGGCCCTCGCAGGTGACATGCGGCCTCAACCTGACAGCCGAGGGGTGGATTTTCCTTTACTGCTCTGGAAACTCCCAAAATCATAATTGGGGTGACCCAGCCTCAAGGCCCAAGGGGCCCTGAGCTGCAGAAATTAGAGGGCACTCCACGGAAGGGGCCTGGCCGTCAGTGGGGGTTGGCTTTTGGCCTGTAATGCGGAGTGACACTCAGCACTTGGCACAGCAGGGAGCTGGTCCCCCAGACAGGCACACGGCTGAGGAGGTAAGGGACCGACTCTCCCACCTCTGCCTCAGGGACCGGATGGATTTGTCCCTTGAATGTCATAACACTGCATCCGTCACCATCTCAAATTCACGACTAGCACCTTGCACGCTCAGAGGAGAAAATGTCTTGGCACAGCAGCTTTCTGCGAGGGGCTGCCGACCTTTTTGTTTGCAAAACAAACCTAGAATGTTGAGACCTGATATCTCACCATGAAGGTTTGTCACATTCAGGCCTTGAGGGGAACAAAGGGAGGATCTGTCAAGAGGCCTGAGCCCACATGTGGAAATTATACACTGTTCACCCCAGGGTTGGTATCAATAAATGCACACCACACACTGCAAACAAGGGCAGTGGCATTCGAAGACAAACTTGGGGTTTCTCCTCCTACCTAACGGGCAGTGAAACACAGAACACTCCACACACACACACTCTTCTGCAGGTATGGCCAAGAGGGCCATTCTGGACCTGGCTGGCACCCTCTCTTGTCTGTTCCTGTTGCCTGTGGAGCCTGCATGAAGGCACACTGCTCGTACCCCACTCCAGCCCACCTCTGGTGATCGCTGGCCTGCAATCTGGCTTTTCAGCTCGCTTCTGCATTTGCTCTGAGTTCCCTCTCGGTGCCATCAGTGGCCCTCAGATGGCTCCCTGCCTCCCTCTCCATGGTCAGTCTGCAGCCTCACTGGACACTCTGTGGGCCTAGGGGAAGGGGCTACTTTCCCCCTCTGCCTCCTCCATCGAGCAGCTGTGAAGGGAAAGGTGTTTAAAGTCCTTTAATAAAAAGTAATTTCTCAGCTCGGTTTGAGCTGTCGATTCCTGCAGTGGGCAGAAACTCGGAAGACATGGCACTTTATATGTAACACAATCTGACACACACACACACACATACCTCCAGCAGAACAAGAGAGACCATCCTGTTTAACCACTTATGACCAATATTTTGTGAGCTACATCAGTGCTTGGAGTACAGAGTTGTTTTAACTATAAACATGCCAGGATCCATCTGTGGCAGAAGTCAGAGCACAGAAACGGGGACTAAAGGAAGCAGTCAGTGGCCCATCTGGGGTACTTGGAAGGGAGGGGGGTCTGTGGGCTTTTCATTGAGGTTCTGGGCATTTGGGGCTTGGCCACTTCCAGGCTGCTTCATGGTGAGGGTTTGCTGCAGAGGCAGGTCTCAGGCCAGCCCAGCACTCCACCCATGCCTAAGCTAGGATGGAAGGGTTAGATTCTAATGACACTAACTTCATTTGATATTTGGGGCTCCTGGAGGCTTTAGAATGTGCCCAGGGGATGTCAGGATTCATGCCATGGCCTTGGATTCTTGAATACTTCAGTGCTCGAGAGAAGGAAACACCCCGAAATCCTATGAAGATTTGTTCCTGAGGGAAAAGGAGGTCTGTAAAGGAAAGTAGCTCTGTTGGCACTAAGTGTACCTACAGACCTTGCTTGGTGGATTAGAAAGCGGGTGCACCATTGAGCTCATTGGGCTGGACCCCAATTAACACTTGAGAATACAGAGGTCAGAAAGGAAAAGGGGCTTATGGAAATCCATACCCAAGAAGAGGCAGATCTAGGACTCCCCCAACTCCCAGTACAGGAGACCTTTGACACCTAAATGGGTTATGAACTGGTCAAGGCAGTGCTCCTCCATGTGCACCCAGTTCACCTGCAAGTTCGTTAAAGGGCAGATTCGGATCTGGCAGGCCAGGTGGGGCCTGGGATTCTGCATGTCTAAGAAGCTCTCAAAAGATACTGGTGCTGCTGGTCATAGGACCAGACTTTGAGGAAAAAAGATGCCTGGAGCCAGCTTCACTGGTGAGAAGTGCAAAGCTGGAACTCCTAGTTCTCCATCATATCCACTTGGCTCCATTCTTGTTCTGTTTCTAGCAAGACGTCTAAGAGCTTTTGGCCTAGGCCCCCAGGAAGGAATTATCTGTCGCTATTTGTCAGCTCCCTGCTACCCAGAGCCCCAGTGCTCCCTGGCATGCAGGAAGCTGGAACCATGCCTGAGGAGTGTGCCTATAGCCCTGTGGAAGTGAGCATGAGAAATGATCTCTGATCGTGGGGACGATGCTGTGGCCTATGTCACTCTGTTCATTGGGCTGCAGCTTGACAAACTCTAGTGCATAGCATCCGTCCTCAATATTTGTGATGATGTGACAATGTATGCTACTGACTTATTTCAGAATAAGAGGTCCTTGGTGGCAAGATTATCAGGGACTCTGCTTTTTCTACCAATTCTCACTTCTCTGGAAACTTCTACCCAGAGCCTAGATTGAGAAAAGACTAGAAAGCAGTTCAGAGGAGCTGACAAAACAAATAGGCACAAGCAAGTGAGTGAAGCCACCTAAATCTTGTTCTTTCTTCATTGTCAATCTCTTGGGCCTTAATTCAGAATTATTCTTTAAAAAAAATACAAACTAACTATAGGATTGACTCCCTGGGTTCTAAATTCAAAGCAAATTTTGCAAATAGCTAATCTGGCAAGAGTAAGGAGAGGGACTGGAAAGATAACAGAGGCAAGCAACATCTTCTAGGAGCTAATCAGAGGTGAAGCAGCAGCAAAACTCTAGAATGGGATGTGTGCACAGAGGAGGCAGTGCAGCCTGGGCCAGTCGGTGTGGGGACCCTGGATCCCGCAGGCCTCCTTTGGGCCTAAGCATGATGCTGTTTGACAGCCTGGTGCGTCTGTGATGTTAAATTCTGCTCAGCATGGTGGGAAGTATGCAGTGTATTTCAGAATATTCTGTCTTTTAAATGGCTCAGATGTTTTGTTCTTTAAGTTAGACATTTAGAGGAATCAATTTCATCTATGTCAAAAATATGTCTGCATGTAAGAAATTGACACTTTCATTAATAATGCCAGTGGACTTGGATGATGCTATATAATCCGTATTCTGCCTCCTTCTGGTTACTTCAAACATCTCTTGCCCTTGTTTTCTCTTTTCCCAATCTCTTAATAGGAGTGTTTGCCACGGTTTCTAGCCTTGCTGTACTTTGAGCTTTCTGCAGTTTGACCAGTTACTCCCAAACCCTAATGACTCCAAAACGGTGTGTCTCCGGCCTCTAACTTCCTGTTAAACGACCTTCATCTTGATGTCCTCCCACCTCAGATTCCACAGATCCAAACACAAAACCCTCCACTTCCCTCACAAACCTGTGTCCTCTTGGGCATTCCTCGTCACAGCGAAAGGTCGAGCCGCCCCCCTCCTGTGATTCGGCTCTGGTTTCCTCCCCCTTTGTGACGTCTCCTATTCAGCTCCTCTCTGTGTCCTCTGCCACAGCTCAGACCCTCGTCAGGCCTCCCTGGGCTGTTTCCACAGTTTCCCAAGTCGCTCTCCAGTTACCCAACCCCCAGGCCCTCTCCCATAGGTCTGTCCTTGGCACCACGGAAGTGTTCCCTCCTCCTCACACTTTCTCCTCAGGGGCCTGTGTCCACACCTCTGTTGTCCAACTTGGCAGCCATTGGCCAACTGTACTATTTAATTCAATTAAAATTAAATACAGATCTTCCTCAGCTTATGATGAGGGTATATCCCAATAAACCCATTTTATGCTGTAAATATTATAGATCGAAAATGCAGTCAATACACCGAGCCTACCGAACATCATGGCTCAGCCTAGCCTACCTTAAACGTGCTCAGAACACTTCCATTATCCTACAGGCGGGCAAAACCATCTAACACAAAGCGTGTTTTATAATAAAAGGTTGATTATCATTGAATGAGTTGTATACTGTACTGAAAGTGAAGATCAGAGTGGTTGTCTGGGTGCAGAGTGGTGGTCCGAGTATCGGCGGTTGACCCTCGGGGTCGCACGGCTGCGCTCACTACCTGCCCGGCCTCACAAGAGACTATCTGCATACCTCTAGCCTGGGAGAAGATCCAAATTCAAATATCAAAGTAGAGTTTCTGCTGAATGTGTATTGTTTCCACACCGTGGTAAAGCTGAAAACCTGCAAGTCAAACTATCGCATGCTGGGGACAGCCTATAAAGTTAAAAATTCAGTTCTTTGGTCACATTAGCCAGTTTTCGACCACTCAGTAGCCACATGTGGCTAGTGGCTACCATCTTGGGTGGCACAGATTATAGGACATTTCCATGATTGCAGAAAGTTCTGTTGGTCCATGCTGTGCTTTCACCTTGAGATCTTCTTTCCTTCTTCCTCTCTCTCAATCCTTCCTGTTTCCCTCCATCCCACATCTCCTCATCTTAAGCAGCACAGATTTAGTTCTTCTGATAGTGTATTAGAACACTTTTGATTGCAACAAAGAGGAACACAACTCAAACCAACTTAAGCAAAAAAGAGAACGTGTTAGCTCTTGGAGCTGAAAGGCTTGGCCACAGCTTCTGTCATGGGGAGACCAAAGATGTCCTAGAATATCAGATTCTCGTCTCTGCTTCTCTCATCACTGGCTTCATTCTCTGCTCGGAGATCACTTGCTCCCGGTGACCAGGTGCAGTTCCAGCTTACAACATCCATGTATCAGACCTAAGGGATTTGGGTCTGCCTGGACCATAAACTCTGAATCAGTAATTATGGCCAGGGAACTAGAACACTCTGATTTGCATGGCCTGGTCATGTGCCCACCCCAGTGGTGGGTCAGACCACCCAAATGATGTCCAATGAGCTGCATATGGGAAAGGACAATTCTGTTATTGGATGAAGGGGGAATGAATATGGGACAGACAACACAGAACCCACTATTGAATTCTGCTCAGAACCTTTCTGCCCTTCTTCATTTGATGGTAATCTACCTGATGCCTAGCAAAGTATCAGAACAGATCTCAACGAATCTATGGATGGAGAAATTAATCAATGGGTGGGTGTATGAACAAGGATGGATACCTATATTCCTAGCTGGTGCTATGGGGAAGGCAAGAGGAGAGAACGAGGTCTCAAAACTCAGGGCTCACATGCATGCTCAGCAGAAACACCCCTTACTGTCCGATGGTCTAAGATCCCCTTGAGGATTGGTCCAGCCCTGCCCGACAGTGGGCTCCTTGAGGCCAGCCCTCTAACAGCCACCTCTGCACCCCTCACAGCCCCAGGCACAGTGCTGGGTGCTGCCCAGGGCTGGCTGGTGAGCTGCAAGTCTGGCCCCAGCCATGTGCATCTTGTCAGTAAGACAGGAGCTGACCAGCCACACAGAGTTGCTCCGAGTGTCAGAGGCAGCAACTCTGTGAATTTCTGGTCTCAGACACCATACATTCATCATTCTTACTCAAGCCCCTCACAATTGAAAACAGGCTTTTTTAAGAAGTCCCAGCCAAACAAGCCACATAACTAGTGTTCACAACGGACAGCAGTGGGGGTGGTGCCTTCGTCTTGTGCAGAAGGATGCGTGGGTTTTGGCCCACAGTACATCTCCCAGGAACCAGTAGGTGTGCCTTCCATCCTCTCGTTTCTGGCAGGGGCCTTGGTGGCATGGCTGTCGGAGCTGTCTAGTAAACTGGAGAATTAATCCTGGGAAGTAATTAGCACTCCAGGGAGTGGGAGGTGTGGGCCATGTGTTTTGTCGTCGATGTCGCCATACCAGTGGCCTTGGGAAGCCGCCTTAACGAGCCTAACAGGCTCAGTCGGGCAACCAAGGTAGTGTGGCATTTTGTTCTATTTTAATTGCCATCCCTTTAATCTATTGTTTAAAATAGCCTCTCAGAATTTGGCAGTCCTATTTCTTCCCTGGTAAGTGAGTGCTTTTCCCATCCTTTTTCAAATCACATCTTTTTCTATGCACATGTTCATTAAGGAGCAGAAATTCACTCAGCGTCTAGAGGGCTTATTTCAGCCTCAATAGAGGCGCCTGTCTGGAAGCTTGCACATCCGGGGACACTCCTGGGGACAAGAGGGCCCATCTGAACAGGGATTAGCCCTTTGGCTACAACCTGGTCTGTGGGGGGATGCACCCCCTCTCTGCCCATTGCTTGTTCTGTTTCCGTGTGACACATGCACTGTGCGCTCTGATGGGACTGCCTGCTCTCAGGGTTCGGCTATTTGGGGATGTGCTGAGTCTCCTGCTCTCTGGACTTGACCTTTTCTACAAAGCACGTGCTGTCCTCAGGGTTTGACCGGCATTTGGAAGTAGACGGTCCCTAGGAGCCAATAGCCACAGCCTCTGTCCTTCCTGCATTCTCTCCCAGGGTGGAGGCAAGGGAGAGACCATCAGCAGGGCTAGTGTGCTGCCTGGATCCTCAGGGATTCAGCCTTGGCGTTGCTCTGCATTGGGAAGCTGAATCTGGAAGATGGGCTCAGAACAGTTGCCTTTCACCTGGGACACCTGAGGGGTGGAACCAGGTGTAGCTAACATGCACACAGTTGCTGGCTAGATCCAGGCTCTTGCTGACCTCGGGCAACTCACTTTCAACCCTCTGAGCCTCTGTCTCCCCATATGTAAAATTAAGATTGCATAATCAGGGCAGGCTAACTGCTAAAACAAGCAGCCTCCCGAAGTGACTAATCCACATAGAAGCTTATTTGTCTCTCTGGTCGCAGTACGGGGGGGTGGATGGGCAGGTACTCTGCTCTGTCACCCCAACAAGAACCAAGGCCCCTTCCAGGGTGTGTCTGGTATTTGTGCCTTGTCCTCCCCTGCAAAGGACAGGGAAAGAGAAGGGTGAATAAGGCAGCCCTGCTCACAACCATGGGGCCCAGAGGGACCCAAATCACTTCCACGCACATTTTGCACACACTAGCAAGAACTAGTCGCATGGCCTCAGCTAGAATCAAATGGGGATTGGGAGAGTTGTCCCACTGTGGTCCCTAGGAAAGAAAGGGACACAGATGTGAGTGGCACCAGTGGCCTCTGCCAAAAAGACAACAATAATACTTCCCTCCCTGGCTGCCCGTAAGGGTTAAATGCAGGGGGAAATGCACTTGTTTGTCAAGCATAGTGCCTGGCCCATGGACACACAGATGTTGTTATTTTTCTTCTCTTTCCTCTACTGGTTATTTCCTTGAGGTTTATGCAAATAGCAGGCCAGGGCAAGAAATTAAATATATGTCCCTCACCTCTGAAGCTACTTATTTCCTTGTTTCCTCACAGTGTAACATTTTATTAGACCTTCCAGTTGGGAAAGAGCAGTCAGATTAAAGGAAAGATAGTGCCTAGAAACCCGCTTCATCGGGTTTGGGAATGGCTGGAGCTTCAAAGCTATATGGTATTTCCACCGCTGAGAGGCCTCCTCGGGAGTGGCTGTGTTTTAATAAATAGCTGCCTGAGTAATTTTCCTCCAAGGAATTGCATCGTGGAGTGTCTGCTCCCTCCGATTGCTCCTGGTGCTGGTGCATTATGAATAGGATGCTTGGAGCTGCAGGGGCCCACACGTCCTCCCCACCCTGACCTGAGCTCATGATGTTATCCCCCAGACCCAGCACACTCTACAGGGTTCTGTGGAGCACATTGGACAGGGAGGGGGCTGAGAGCCTGGCTGTGCCGTGTGTGGGTCTTGCCCACAGTCTGAGGAAGATGTGTCCAAACTGCCTGTACTGTCCCTTCCCCGTGACCATGGGCAGAAGGAACCACTTTAAGACTCGGGTGCTGATTCATTCCCTTAACTACACACCTTGACTGACATTGGCCAGTTTAGGAGAGGACGACAGGAGTCCTCGATCCAGGGTCTCTTCATCTGTGGGGAGAGAGGACAGCACGGGGACATGGGATTACAGCATTCATTCATTCTTCACTGACCACCTACAATAAGCCAAGCACTGTGTGAGCCAAAACACGGCAGGGACAGACGGGCGGGTGGAGAGGGTAGTGACTGAGGGCCACAGTGCCTGGAATTGCATCCTGCTCCTGCCACTTCTTAGCTGGGGACTTTGGGTGACTTGTTTGGCCTTTCTGTGCCTCAGTCCCCTCATCTGGAAAACAGAGGTAGCCATCATAATAGCTGATTGTTATGTGGATTACATGAATCAATATTTATAAAGCCCTACCTTATAGAACTTACATTCCCATATTGGGGAGACAGAGCAATCTAAGTAAATGATGTTGTCTAATAGAAGGTAATAAGAGCTATCAAATAATAAAACAAGGAAAGAGCTTGCCATGCAAAAATGAGATTGTCAGGGAAGTCTCACTACGAAGATAACATTAAGAAGAGACCTGAAAGAAATGAGAGCACTAGCCATATGGACAACTGGGGAAGAGTGAGTAGCACACGCAAAGGCCCTGAGGTAGGTGCTGGCAGGACTGCAAGGAGGCCAGTGTGTTAGAGCAGCATTGTTGAGGGAGAGAAAAAACAAGAGAGGAAAGTGGGCACCAGGGCCTCATGGACCTTCTAAGGTTCTGGCTTTTTCTCAGGGTGACATGGAGCCATTGCAAGGGCTTGAGTAGACAGGTGAGATGCCCTGACTTGCTTTTTTTTTTTAATTTTGGTATCATTAATCTACAATTACAGAAAGAACATTATGTTTACTAGGTTCCCCCCTTCACCAAGTCCCCCCCACATACCCCTTCACAGTCACTGTCCATCTGCGTAGTAAGATGCTGTAAAATCACTACTTGTCTTCTCTGTGTTGCGCAGCCCTCCCCGTGTCCCCCACGCACTGTACATGCTAATCGTAATGCCCTCTTTCTTTTTCCCCGCCCTTATCCCTCCCTTCCCACCCATCCTCCCCAGTCCCTTTCCCTTTGGTAACTATTAGTCCATTCTTGGGTTCTGTGATTCTGCTGCTGTTTTGTTCCTTCAGTTTTCCTTTGTTCTTATACTCCAGATATGAGTAAAATCATTTGGTACTTGTCCTTCTCCGCTTGGCTTATTTCACTGAGCATAATACCCTCTAGCTCCATCCATGTTGTTGCGAATGGTAGGATTTGTTTTTTTCTTATGGCTGAGTAATATTCCATTGTGTATATGTACCACATCTTCTTTATCATTCATCTACTGATGGACATTTAGGTTGCTTCCATATCTTGGCTATTGTAAACAGTGCAGCAATAATCATAGGGGTGCATCTGTCTTTTTCAAACTGGAGTGCTGCATTTGTAGGGTAAATTCCTAGAAGTGGAATTCCTGGGTCAAATGGTATTTCTATTTTGAGCATTCTGAGGAACCTCCATACTGCTTTCCACAATGGTTGAACTAGTTTACATTCCCAGCAGCAGTGTAGGAGGGTTCCCCTTTCTCCACATCCTCACCAACATTTGTTGTTGTTTGTATTTTCGATTATGGCGATCCTTACTGGTATGAAGTGATATCTCATTGTGGTTTTAATTTCCATTTCTCTGATGATTAGTGATGTGGAGCATCTTTTCATGTGCCTGTTGGCCATCTGGATTTTTTCTTTAGAGAACTGTCTATTCAGCTCCTCTGCCCATTTTTTAATTGGATTATTTGCTTTTTGTTTGTTGAGGTGTGTGAGCTCTTTATATATTTTGGATGTCAATCCTTTATCGGATCTGTCATTTATGAATATGTTCTCCCATTCTGTAGGATACCTTTTTGTTCTATTGATGGTGTCCCTTGCTGTACAGAAGCTTTTTAGCTTGATATAGTCCCACTTGTTCATTTTTGCCTTTGTTTCCCTTGCCCAGGGAGATATGTTCATGAAGAAGTCACTCATGTTTATGTCCAAGAGATTTTTGCCTATGTTTTTTTCTAAGAGTTTTATGGTTTCATGACTTACATTCAGGTCTTTGATCCATTTGGAGTTTACTTTTGTATATGGGGTTAGACAGTGATCCAGTTTCATTCTCCTACATGTAGCTGTCCAGTTTTGCCAGCACCATCTGTTGAAGAGGCTGTCATTTCCCCATTGTATGTCCATGGCTCCTTTATCAAATATTAATTGGCCATATATGTTTGGGTTAATGTCTGGAGTCTCTATTCTGTTCCACTGGTCTGTGGCTCTGTTCTTGTGCCAGTACCAAATTGTCTTGATTACTGTGGCTTTGTAGTAGAGCTTGAAGTTGGGGAGCGAGATACCCCCACTTTATTCTTCCTTCTCAGGATTGCATTGGCTATTCGGGGTCTTTGATGGTTCCATATGAATTTTTGAACTATTTGTTCCAGTTCATTGAAGAATGCTGTTGGTAATTTGATAGGGATTGCATCGAATCTGTATATTGCTTTGGGCAGGATGGCCATTTTGACGATATTAATTCTTCCTAGCCAGGAGCATGGGATGAGTTTCCATTTGTTAGTGTCCTCTTTAATTTCTCTTAAGAGTGTCTAGTAGTTTTCAGGATATAGGTCTTTCACTTCCTTGGTTAGGTTTATTCCTAGGTATTTTATTATTTTTGATGCTATTGTGAATGGAATTGTTTTCCTGATTTCTCTTTCTATTAGTTCATTGTTAGTGTATAGGAAAGCTACAGATTTCTGTTTGTTAATTTTGTATCATGCAACTTTGCTGAATTCCGGTATTAGTTCTAGTAGTTTTGCAGTGGAGTTTTTAGGGTTTTTTATGTACAGTATCATGTTATCTGCAAATAGTGACAGTTTGACCTCTTCTTTACCAATCTGGAATCCTTGTATTTCTTTGTTTTGTCTGATTGCCATGGCTAGGACCTCCAGTACCACGTTGAATAACAGTGGGGAGAGTGGGCATCCCTGTCTTGTTCTCGATCTCAGAGGAAAAGCTTTCAGCCTCTCGCTGTTCAGTATGATGTTAGCTGTGGGTTTATATATATATGGCCTTTATTATGTTGAGGTACTTGCCCTCTATTCCCATTTTGCCGAGTTTTTATCATGAATGGATGTTGAATTTTGTTGAATGCTTTTTCAGCATCTATGGAGATGATCATGTGGTTTTTGTCCTTCTTTTTGTTGATGTGGTGGATGATGTTGATGGATTTTCAAATGTACCATCCTTGCATCCCTGGGATGAATCCCACTTGATCATGGTGTATGATCCTCTTGATGTATTTTTGAATTCAGTTTGCTAATATTTTGTTGAGTATTTTTGCATCTACATTCATCAGGGATATTGGTCTGTAGTTTTCTTTTTTCATGGGGTCTTTGCCTGGTTTGGGTATTATGGTGATGTTGGCTTCATAGAATGAGTTTGGGAGTATTCCCTCCTCTTCTGTTTTTTGGAAAACTTTAAGGAGAATGGGTGTTATGTGTTCTCTGTATGTTTGATAAAATTCTGAGGTAAATCCATCTGGCCCAGGGATTTTGTTCTTGGGTAGTTTTTTGATTACCGATTCAATTTCGTTGCTGGTAATTGGTCTGTTTAGATTTTCTGTTTCTTTCTGGGTCAGTCTTGGAAGGTTGTATTTTTCTAAAAAGTTGTCCATTTCTCCTAGGTTTTCCAGCTTGTTAGCATATAGGTTTTCATAATATTCTCTAATAATTCTTTGTATTTCTGTGGGGTCCATCGTGATTTTTCCTTTCTCGTTTCTAATTCTGTTGATGTGTGTTGACTCTCTTTTTCTCTTAATAAGTCTGGCTAGAGGCTTATCTATTTTGTTTATTTTCTCAAAGAACCAGCTCTTGGTTTCATTGATGTTTTCTATTGTTTTACTCTTCTCAATTTTATTTATTTCTTCTCTGATCTTTATTATGTCCCTCTGTCTGCTGACCTTAGGCCTCATTTGTTCTTCTTTTTCCAATTTCAATAATTGTGACATTAGACTATTCATTTGCGATTGTTCTTCCTTCTTTAAATATGCTTGGATTGCTATATACTTTCCTCTTAAGACTGCTTTTGCTGCGTCCCACAGAAGTTGGGGCTTTGTGTTATTGTTCTCATTTGTTTCCATATATTGCTGGATCTCCATTTTAATTTGGTCATTGATCCATTGATTATTTAGGAGCATGTTGTTAAGCCTCCATGTGTTTGTGAGCCTTTTTGCTTTCTTTGTACAATTTATTTCTAGTTATATACCTTTGTGGTCTGAGAAGTTGGCTGGTAGGATTTCAATCTTTTGGAATTTACTGAGGTTCTTTTTGTGGCCTAGTATGTGGTCTATTCTGGGGAATGTTCCATGTGTACTTGAGAAGATTGTGTATCCTATTGCTTTTGGATGTAGAGTTCTATAGATGTCTATTAGGTCCATCTGTTCTAGCGTGTTGTTCAGTGCCTCTGTGTCCTTACTTATTTTCTGTCTGGTGGATCTGTACTTTGGGGTGAGTGGTGTGTTAAAGTCTCCAAAAATGAATGCATTGCATTCTATTTCCTCCTTTAATTCTGTTAGTATTTGTTTCACATATATTGGTGCTCCTGTATTGGGTGCATATATGTTTATAATGGTTATATCCTCTTGTTGGACTGAGCCCTTTATCATTATGTAATGTCCTTCTTTATCTCTTCTTACTTTCTTTATTTTGAGGTCTATTTTGTCTGATACTAGTAGTGCAACACCTGCTTTTTTCTCTCTGTTGTTTGCATGAAATATCTTTCTCCAACCCTTGACTTTTAATCTGTGCATGTCTTTGGGTTTGAGGTGAGTTTCTTGTAAGCAGCATATATATGGGTCTTGCTTTTTTATCCATTCTAGTACTCTGTGTCTTTTGATTGGTGCATTCAGTCCATTTACATTTAGGGTGATTATTGAAAGATATGTACTTATTGCCATTGCAGGCTTTAGATTTGTGGTTACCAAAGGTTCAAGGTTAGCTTGTTTACTACCTTATGGTCTGACCTCACTCGCTTATTGAGCTGTTATAAACACAGTCTGATGATTGTTTCTTTCCCTTCTTTTTCCTCCTTCTCCATTCTTCATATGTTGGGTGTTTTGTTCTGTGCTCTTTTTAGGAGTGCTCCCATCTAGAGCAGTCCCTCTAAGATACCCTGTAGAGGTGGTTTGTGGGAGGCAAATTTCCTCAACTTTTGCTTGTCTGGGAATTGTTTGATCCCTCCTTCGTATTTAAATGATAATCGTGCTGGATACAGTATCCTTGGTTCAAGGCCCTTCTGTTTCATTGCCTTAAATGCATCATGCCATTCTCTTCTGGCCTGTAAGGTTTCTGTTGAGAAGTCTGATGATAGCCTGATGGGTTTTCCTTTGTAGGTGACCTTTTTACTCTCTCTGGCTGCCTTTAATACTCTGTCCCTATCCTTGATCCTTGCCATTTTAATTATTATGTGTCTTGGTGTTGACCTCTTTGGATCCCGTCTCTTGGGAGTTCTGTGTGCCCCTGTAGTCTGAGCAACTATTTCCTCCCCCAGTTTGAGGAAGTTCTCAGCAATTATTTCTTCAAAGATACTTTCTATCCCTTTTTCTCTCTCTTCTTCCTCTGGTACCCCTGTAATGCGGATGTTTTTCCTTTTGGATTGGTCACACAGTTCTCTTAATATTGTTTCATTCCTGGAGATCCTTTTATCTCTCTCTGCATCAGCTTCTATGCATTCCTGTTCTCTGGTTTCTATTCCATCAATGGCCTCTTGCATCTTATCCATTCTGCTTATAAATCCTTCCAGAGTTTGTGTCACTTCTGTAATCTCCCTCCGGACATCTGTGATCTCCCTCCGGATGTCTGTAATCTCCCTCCAGACTTCATCCCTTAGCTCTTGCATATTTCTCTGCAGTTCTGTCAGCATGTTTATGATTTTTATTTTGAATTCTTTTTCAGGGAGACTGGTTAGGTCTGCTTCTGCAGATCCTTTCTCAGGTGTAACTATCTTGGTCTGGACCAGATTTTTTTGCCTTTTCATGGTGATTGCAGTGACTGTAGGCAGGTTGCGGGTGTGTCAGGTGGGAGAAGAAAGTCCTTTCCTGCTTGCTGGATGCCTTGCCCTTCTCTGCTGCCTGTGACAGCTACCTGCACTCCTGGAGCAGCCACCGGGTTAATCTCCTAAGCTGCTGTGGGTGGGGTGTCCATCAGAGCAGCGCGGAGCCCTTTGGGGTGTGGCAGGCACACCAGGTGTGCTCCTCCGTGCTAGCGGTGACCCTACTAGGCAGCTGTGTGGCAGAAGCAGCCTTTGGGATTGGCCTGGGCGGCTATGTGTTGGGCTGGGATTCCGGTCGTCTCCTGGGAGCACGCCTGCTCCCTCTGGCTCCGCTGCCAGTGCGTGCGGGGCTTTTCCGTGCAGGCTTCTACTGGGTTCTGGCTTCACTGCTGCCGGAGCGCACGAGCTGCACCTGGGCTGTTCGGTTGCGCCTCTGCGGGCTAGCCCTGCAGCACACGGATCTGCTCTTGGTTCCTTCTAGCGCTTCCGCCCCCGGCGCACGCTCCCACTCTCCTGCTACTGGGCTCGTGTATCAGGGTCCGTGCCAGTTGGAGGAACAACTGGCAGGCTGCCTAATCCTGTGAGGGGCTTCAGATCTGCACTGCCTCTGTTTAGGGTGCCTAAATTTCCCCAATATTCCCAGCTGCCGGGACAACTTCGTCCAGTTGTGGAGTCCCTGTCTCTTTAAGACTTGCAGAAAGCACTCCCTTTTCTTTTGTCTCAGGGGCGCCGCTTGCGGGGACCTGCCCACAGGTTTTGCTTTTCCGTTTCTCTAATATCCAGCACCCCGTGCACTTTGTGTCTGCGTTCTGGGTGTGGATTTCTAGAGCTGGTTGTTTAGCAGTCCTCTTCTCTGGCATGAGCAATACCGAGCATTTTTCATCATGGCCCCAGAAGTCCACCCCGATGGTGCCAGGCTGGCATCTGACACAAGAGTCTGCCACCAGCCCCAGGGCTTTCCCTTCCTCCCCGTTCCGACTCCTTTCTTCCCGCCGGGATTTTGGGGTGGGGGAGCATTCGGGTCCTGCCTGGCCGCGGCTTGTATCTTACCCCCTTCGTGTGATGCTGAGTTCTCGCAGATGTAGATGTATCCTGGCTGTTGTACTGCATCCACTGGTGTCTCTTTTAGGCATAGTTGTATTTATTGTATTTTCATAAATATATATGTTTTGGGGAGGAGATTTCCTCTGAACTACTCATGCTGCCATCTTCCCATGATTCTGCCCTGACTTGCATTTTATCAGAATCATTCTGGCTCCTGCCTGGAGAATACACTGGATGAGGGCAAGGAAGGAAAGAGGGAGATGAGTTAGGAGGCTCCAGCAGAGACCCGGGTGGGAGATGAGAGAGGCTTAGGCTGGGGGGCCAGGATGGAGATGAGGAGAGGTGGCTGGGGTCAGGAGGTCACTCACAGCTGTCAGTCAAGAGAGTTGGACCTGTAAGAAGCCTTGTGAGTTTGAGGTGAAGGATCTGCAGGGTTGGGGTGTCAAGGAGTTTGAGTCCTGATGTGAGGCCCAGAGAGAATGTGGGAAGAGCTTGGGCCGCAAAGCCAAATACAAGAGCTTTCCTCCTGGCCCGACCTCTTCCTCCCTTTGTGACCTTGAGCAAGTACCTGATCTCTGGGCCTCAGTTTCCCCCTCTATAAAATAAGGCAGTGCTATGACTCACACAGCTGAAGTGACTTTCAGAGTGACCGGCATGCTAGGTGTGCCCAGTAGATGCTCCTTGCCTCTCCTGCCCACTGTCCCCTCGCAGTGGGGTAAGGAGGGCTCAGCAGAGCAGCACAAGCAAAGCCTCACGGGTGTGAAGAGGGAGGCACCTCGCCTCACGCCTGTGCAAGCAGAGGGGGAGTCAGCGTCTCTGCTCTGACTCCATGACATGTCCGCTGGGCACTTCTGATAGGCAGGAGGCCCCAGAGGCACGGCTTACGTGCTGCTTCTGGGGATGGGCGTTTCCCGGGCAGCCAGAGGGCGGGTGCCAGGGCAGTCCTCTTCTCTGGCATGAGCAATACTGAGCATTTTTCATCATGGCCCCAGAAGTCCACCCTGATGGTGCCAGGCTGGCATCTGACACGAGAGTCCGCCGCCAGCCCCAGGTGAGGACTCTCCTCCTCCCCCCCTGCCCATCCCAGACCCCTGCAGCATTCTTTGCTCAACTCCAGACAGTGGGTGTCAGGCCTGGTCTGGGTGCCTGCTACAGGCCAGTCCTCTGTGAATGGACTGCTGTTGTCTGCAGGCTCACTGGGCTGAGCTGAGGGCAGTCAGTCATCTCGCTGCCCATTCTTGGGCTGCTGCAGCTGAGATGTGGCCTACAGACAGCTCTCCAGCACCCATTCAGTGGCCCTGACTCTGGCATCCCCGGTTATCCTCAGGGTACCTATTCCCTTGTCCTCAGTAGACCCTGGGGCCAAGCTCTGTATAGCTGTGCTCTGCACAGATATGACTGGGGGCCAAGGATGTGACCAATGGATGTCAGTAGAGTTTCCACCCAAGTGACTGGTAGGGAGTAGCCGATGCTGTATGTTTTCAGAGCTTAGTATGTGATCAGGCACCTGGGACCCTGCAGAGCAAGGGCTAGAAAGGAGTAGAGCCAAAGGATGAGGTACCAGAATAGCCTAGCATCATCAGGAAGGCTTCCTGGAGGAAGCAAGAATGGAGGTGCAGGAGGATTGAATCATCTGAGGCAGGGTGTTAAATTAGACTGTTGCTGTTATCTTGGAGACTCAGATGCAGCCCAGGGCTGAGCAGGAAAGGCTCCCAGTGACCCCCATTAAAAAGAAGAGCTAGATAGCCCCAGCCGCCACCCCCAACTGCCTCCCAGCCCATAAGTTAGGAAAGCCTTGAGATGACTCCAGAGAATAACACCCCTAAGAAGAGAGTATCTTAGGAGGGAATGCTAGGCTTTTCCCTTCCTCCGGGGGAGGTGCCACCACCCACTGTCAACTCAAGCCAGCCACTCAAGAGGGTGTGACCTGCGTTCCCTGGAGCTGAGGACCCCGAGACTGTGCCTGATTCTGCAGGACCAGAGTTGACCTTGACTGTAGTTGGTCCAGTAACGTCATGGTCATGCTCCCAGAGCGGATGCTGCTGACAGGGGCCAGGCCTGAGCCCTGGTGGAAGACCCCGCCCAAGAGGACAGCCTGCCAGGGCCTGAGCCTTAGGAGCTTTGCAGGGAGCTCCCTCGCACAGCACAGAACCCACGTGGTACCCACAGGCAGATGAGCAGGACTGAGTCTCTGCACACAGGGGCCACCTCTGCAGGTTTGCAGTGCTCCAGCCACTCTTTGCCCCTGTCCCCTCAGCCTCCCTCCTGGCCACTCTTGGGGAGCCAGAAGCAGCAGTGAGGAGGTGGAGGCAGGACCTGGACAGTGTCACACCCCCATCCCACTGCAGGATTCTGAGCCTGGGTCAGAGGGAGCCAGTGAAGGGAAGGAGCTTTGAATCAGACATGAGATCAAAGTTCCAATAAAAGATGGGACTCAGTTATGGAGAAGCTGAGGATGAGACTGTTTTTAGAGTCAACTTTGCCAGTTACTAGCTGCGTGGCCACAGAGGCTGCTGAAACCTCTAAGTTACTTAAACCTCTCCACGCTTTGGTATATTAAAAGTACCATCCTCGTAAGCTTGTTCTGAGGATTAAAGAGCTGATGTCTTTATCTGAGGATAAAGACAGCCCATATATGATGCCAGGCACATAGTAAGTGCCCAGTAAGTGTCACCTCTCAATAGTCATAATAGAAGTAGCACCTAAAAATGGCCAAGAAAAAAGCTGTTTGGGTCTGACAGAATAGATTTGAAGGGAAGAAGTGGGAGAAAAAGAAATATGTTTGCTGCTGATATCCCACTGAGTTCAGCCTGTTTACATGATGATCATTTCATAGTATCTATAATGAGAAGAGAGTTATGCTGGGTGCCAGAGGAGGCCCAGAGCAGCTATCCATGCCATCTGGGTGGTCCAGGAAGGCTTCCAGGAAGAGGTGGCACAGGTCCTGAGCAATGCACAGGTGGAGATATTCCATGAGAGAAGCAACTGGTCTGAGGACCTTTGTGTGTGCCCGCTGGTTAGGTCCTTCTCCCTCACCCTTTGGGGTAGTTCAGCTCAGTAAACATCAGTGGGGTTCCTGCCATGTGCCCCTGAGGCAGGTCCTGGGACAGTGAGATGAGGAGGAGGCAAGTCTGCCTTCAGGGAACTGCTGGCCACATGGGATAGGAAGACAAAACGGAGAATGCCAAGCGAATGTGGTTGATGCTGAGATGGAGGGATTCAGGGATGCTGCAGGACTCAGCCTGGCCTGGGCACTCTCCAAACACACACACACACACACACACACACACACACACACACATCCTTCCCAACAAATATTTCTTCTTATGGGAGAAGGAGGTGGGCTGCACCTCCCCACCCCTTAAAGTTAGCCATGACCCTGTGGCTTGGTTTGGCCAATGACATGAGAGCAGAAATGACGCATGTCTCGCCCAAGGGAAGTTTAAGAGCCAGTGTATGGTTTCCCCAAACTCTTTCCCTTGGCTACAGTGGCCAGCAGGGCCCAGGGCAGGCTCGCTTCCCTCAGCATGGATGCTGGAGACAGATGACCTGGCACAGCTGACCAGCAGTGAACATGTAGCATTTGCCAAAAGCACACATTGTAGTTTAAGCCACTGAGATTTGGGGCTGTTTATCATTGTGCATAACTCACCTCTCCAGGGTGATGTGACCATAATTTTTTTTACGTAGCTCAAGTAGAAAACTGACCTGAGAGAATCTCTGAGCTATGTGGCCCTCCCTTTACTGGAATACCCTTGCCTTGGTAATAGCAAGTATGGATTCTAGTTGCATTTCTGCCCTAATGCTCCGTGCCTCAGTTACTGTGACTGTCAAAGGCGGTGGCTGACCCCAGAGCTTGTGAGAGTCCAGCAGAGTGGGAGGTGGTAGGGACCTGGGAGTTAGAAAACAGCCAGCCAGCATTCTGCCTTCATCAGCTTCCCAGCCTTGGGCCCTGGGGTCACAGTGAAGGTCAAATGCAGAGTCAGGCTCAGGACAAACCCAGGATAAGGGACCCCCGGGGGCACACGGTAGTTCTTGCTGCTGGGGGGCATGGGACCAGTGTTCCCCAGCTACCCCACCAGGGTGTGTGGCAGCCTGGAAGCCAAGTATCCCTGCTTGGTTAATCTAAAAATAAACAGAAAGGCAACAAAAATCTATGTTTCAATTACTGCACACAAGCTGTTCAAACAGCCAGCTCTGCACTGGAGATGTGAACTTGTCAACAGAGGCTGCCTCGTTTGCATGCTCGGGTGGTGATAAAACACACCACCTCGCAACAGGCTGCCCTCTGGTCTGGGTGTTTGGGGCTTTTTTCAAATTAAATTAAATTAAAACCACGGACATAGAATAAAGACAGTGAGAATTTGAAGCAAGTACGTCAAGATAGGGCAGCAGCTCCCAAAACAAAGGCCGAGCAGGCTGTGAGGGCTGAGAAAAGCCTGTGCCTTGGCAGAGAGGTCAGCAGGAGGGGAGCCAAAACAAGGGGGCAGAGGTCAGGACCAGGGGACAAAAGTTCCTCCTAAGCGGCCCAGAACACTCCTCGCCTGCCCTGCCAACCTGGGGCAATCCCCAGTGAGCAGTGTGGGAGTTCTTGGCTCCTCTTTCTGTTGAGGAGAGGTGGGTCACAGCCACAGTGTCTGCGGTGACCCAGCAGGCTGGATGCATGGCCGCAAACCTGGGCACTCCACCCTCGGCCACGCCACACTTATTTCTTCCCCACCATGCTGTCCTAGCTCAAGTACAGTCTATTCTCTGAAATGGATGGAGCCCCAGGGGCTGGATCACCCTGGGCTCCAGGGCCAGCCTGCCCTACGCTGCGGGTCCCAGCCTGGTCCGACTGCTCCACCTCTGAGCCCGGGCATGCGTGTGCTTTTCGCTGTCTTCTCTGCAGTGCTGACCTCCTGAGTTGCCTTGCTTCCCCTGAGGGTGGGAGCCAGGCTGCATCCTCGCCTGCCCTCAGGATCCCGCACAGAGCCTGGCTTAAGGGGGCAGGAGGGCATGGGGGAATTTGATGTGGTTTGACCAGGGAAGGTCAGAACATACATTCACCAAAGGGCTTGTCTACAGTTGCTTGGGAGGATAAAGGGGGCACAGAGCCTGACTCATGGAAGTGGAGCCCCCCTGGAGGAGGTCGGCTACCTGGTGGTTTCCGGGGAGGGACCCCAGGTAAGCCGGAGCCTCCCGGGGCCCAGCAGATGGAGGCGGGAAAGCAGCACTGTTCGCTCCAGTGCCCAGGAAGCTTCCCCAAGCCCTGTGTGCTGCAGTGGCTGTCGCTTCCGCACGTACTCTGGATGGGGATTTTAATGTCCCCCGTTCTCAGAGCAATTCTGTAGCCATCAGACGCTACTTACTCAGGAAAGAGTGGTGGGGTCTCTCCCAAAGAAGATAATATCCTGTCATGGGCAGTGTGATCTCCTGGCCCTGTGATGGCCAATCCCTAATGTTTCTAAACAGACTTGAATAGACTCGTGTCTAGAAGAAGCAAATTGCAGGAGCATTTTTGGCAGCCAAATGGAGAGAGCACATCCATCTTTCTTCTTTGCAACTCTTGCTGCTGGGTCTGGCTCCAGGCACCGAGTAGGATTTATTCATCGGCTTGGGTCACTGATGAACACCATTTGCTGTGAAGTGAGATCTCATTGAGTTAGTCATTTCTGCGATATTCAGAATAAGCAGGCATGCCTGAGAGGTGGCCTGCAAGAGAGCCAAAGGCTGCTTGCAGAAGGGGGGTAGCTGCAAAGTTAGCGAATCCTGGCTGGAAGAAAGCAGGCTCCAGACTTCAGTGTTTCCATTCTCCACAGAACCACCAACTACAAAGAGAGGAGCAAAGATGGTTACTGGTAATGATAACTGGTTAGTCCTCCTCTAAGTGATCTAACCATACCCACCGCCATAGCTGCCTGATGTTTATGAGCTCCTAATTTATACACGCCTCCCTTATTCCCTCAGTTTATGCTGATATTATGTTGCCAACTGTCATTTCCAATATCTTTTTTATTTTTCATTATCACCATTATAATGATTTACACCAGTAGCAATAGCACAAATGCCTAGTCAATTAGTCCCATGAGAAAAGTCTCTGAATCATGTGTGCCTTTTGAAAAAAAAAAAAAAATCACTACATCAAAACCCGCAGCTAGAATTTCTCAAAGCAAAGGTGCACATGGGAAGGTAGGGAAATGGGAGGCTTGTTCTTTTAATCTCATTCATCTAAAACGAGCACTGTATACCACCTTTCTGAGGCAGGGAGATTGCTTTTTGTGCAAGAAATGGTGCCCAGAGAAGGAATCAGTGGCATTTTTCCTGAAACCTGTCATCAGAAAAGCATTCTGAAGCATTTGTCTTTTTAGGTCATGTACTGAGCCCTGTAATTATGGAATATGGCTTTTCCCCCAAATACCTCTTCCCCCCAGGGCTTTGCATGGACCGTGGCACACTGATGAGCACTGCCCAAGCGTCGGGATACCTGGTCCTAGGGCTGACTCCAGCCCCGCTAATGGACATACCTTAGGCTGGCATGTCTCCATCTCTAACCTGAGTCCCCGCACCCCACCCCCAGGGATCTTGTGAAAAATGCAGCTTCCAACTCAGGAGAGCTGGGGCAGGGCCTGAGGTTCTGCATTCTAGCAAGCACCAGTGATGCCAAGGCTGTAGACCTGCAGACCGCCCCTGGGGCAGGGGGCACATAGGCCACTATCCCAGCCCTCGTCTCCATCCTCTTGTCTTTCCTCACCTATGAAACCTGAGTGTCAGGACATGCCTGCCTATACCACTGGGATGTTGTCAGGAGCAAATGATGGGGTGACTTTCAGGGAACCTTGTGAAGGATAAGAACCGTGGCCCTGTAAGTCCGTGCTCTTGTGGCTGTGACCACCTCCGAGCCTGGAAATGCCTGCGATCCCTCCCTGCCTTCCCCTGAGTCCAGTCTACCCACTGGTCCAGGGTCTGCTGGGTAGTGTCTCCTGCAAAGCTTTGGATGGACTAAGACCTAGGACATTCATGCAGGTTTAAGGGGTGGTAAAGAAAGCAGGTTCCATGTTTCCTTTTAAAGATAAAAGGGGCCCTGGAAGGGCCACTCCAGCCTGGTACCTGGGCAGGGCAGCTTGCCAGGCTCAGTGAGTGGCTGGTGATGTTGTGAAGTGGGGGGAGGGTCACATGAGGACTGTGGTCCCCGTGGCTGGGTGAGGTGAGGTGGGGGGGAAAGGCTCCTTCAGAGCAGAGGAAAATGTGAGAACAATGACTGTGCTCAGTTCACTGGGGCCTTGGTATTTGAAGGAAGGCACTCAGTTGAATCACACCTTAGGTCACTCGTCCTACGGAGGGTACGGTTCACCTGTGAATGTTCCAGAGCTTCCTTGACTTCTGAGCTGGTACTGAGGATTTGAAATGGGGCCTTAGCTCAGGCTGGTACCTGTGCATGGCCCCAACCCCTCACATTTCCTATCCACTTGGAAGTGCAGAAGGCCTGCACACCTGAGACAGGTGAGGGAAAAGCTAAGGAGGCCGCATTCAGGGCTGAGCAAGGGCAGGGAGCCCCTGAGGGCCCTAGGTACCTCCTTGCCTCCCCTTGTCCCCACCCTACCATGTGTTCTGAGCAAGAAAGGGCTTGCCACTTTGATGCAGAAGCATGTCCTAAGCCCTGCCCCGGGTGTCCAGCCTACGCCCAGTCATCCACATGGAGGAATTAGAGTGGTTTCCTGTCTTTAGAGGGCGTAGTTTTGCAGGAGCAGCCCTCACATGGGGGCGAACTTGCCAGTCCATTGCTGGGCCCTAGACCTGCCTCTGTGAGCAAAAGAAGAGAATTCTGCTCAGAGAAGGCCTCCTGCAGCCTCAGCCAGAAGCAGGTCTGTTAGTTAGTGGGGGGCTCAGTGGGGTTGCAAGTCACTGGGAGCAGAAGCAGCCCTAGGAAGTAGAGAAGCATTTCCGAGGGGCACCCCCAGCTCCTGCTAACATCTCTGCCAAGTCATGGCCAGGACGGCTTCTCCAGAAGCACCTGGAGAATTCCTTCGTGCTGCATTTGCCAAGACGGTGTTCTAGCTGCTGTTTATTACTTTGCTCCATAAGAAAGGCTAAACAGAGAGGGAAACAAAAATAAGAAAGATGGGCACAGACTGTTCCAGCCGACTTGGCAGCACGTCTCCCCCAAATGAGGCAATCACACATTCTCCAAGGGGGCCGGACAGGCCGGGGCTCATTCCTCACTCCTGTCTGGAGGCAGTGCGGACTCCCTACCTTCCTGTGGATTAATCATGCCCTCAGGGCCCTCACAGCCAGCACCCACTCCTCCGCGTGCCTTAATGGTAAGAACGGGGGAAGGATCATTAGCCACCTGTGATCCTGCATACAACATGTGCACACAGGCTTGTCAATATGTGTGGCCACAACCGGCCTCAGAGCACACTGAGTGTGTCCCCAGACACAGGGCTCCTCCATCCTGCTGCCTGCTCAGGTGTGCACAGCATGCTGGTCCGTGAGCATGGGATTCTCAGGAGCCAGTGCCGTGGGCTCCTGGACACTGGCCCCTGTACCCCAGCCCCACGTGGGCAACACAAACTGTGATATGCACAAGTCTTGGATTATTTACTCATGAATTATTCATGGTGAGGCAAATCTGTACAGCAGGGCTGCTGGTCTGGTATCCAGCAAATATGCAGGAGATAGCCCACAACAGGCCCGAGCCTCGGTGTCAGCTGATTCTCCTCCTCCAGGCTGTCCTCAGGCCTTTCATGGACCCAGGCCTGAGTCTGAGCTGCAGGGAGAAGCCGTCTGGCCAGACAGGCCTGGGGTTCCTGATAGATCCTAGGTCACCGGTGTGCTGCTGAGGATGACCTTCTCCCACCCTTGTGTTCTCTCTCAGTGGCCCTGGGTTACAGAGTTCCTGGGGGTCTCAGAGAGTCTGGGGCTGTGTTTCAGACACCCACCCATTCATAGCTTTGTGTGACGGTCCCCTGTGTCCTCATCCCGGAAACCTGCCCAGTTCCTGTCAACACTGGAGTCCCAGGCCTGCCCTTTTCTTCCCTGTACCCTTAGGATCTGAGCTTTACCCAGTGAGGGGCTCTTCACCAGGTCCAGAGGGCTCACAGGATCCACTGTTTGATCCTCTCGTGGTCCTGAGGCAGGTAGGACTTCCCATCCGTGTTTTCCAGATGGATAACTAGAGGCACCTGAGTCCCCAGGGCTAATGGGGGTGGTATTGGCTTCATACACAGCTTGACTCTCTTGACTGCCCACCCAGCTCTCTTGCTGCTGCCCAAAGGCCCTGAGTGCCAGAGTGGTCACAGGGAGCAGTCCCAGCATGCAGACCCTGGCAGCCAGTTGGGTGTGGCTTCATCAGACAGGGCAGGGAGCATGAGCCCCTTTGCAGAGAGGCCCAGAAATCTAATGACTCAATGGCCAGCCTGAGCAGCAGGACCAGAGAGGTTCCCCAGAGCCTGGGGCCTGCCCAGGTTTCAGGAATATGATGGGAGCAATAAGCATGAAAGAGTCCAACAACATGGGGGTTTTCCAGAGCCTGAACTGGGCCTGAAACCAGGCACTTACTATGGTGAGGCCCATATTTCCTAGCAGGGAAGGGTGCCCAGGCAGTCTTAGAAGTACCAGACTGTTTCTTAAATGACTCCAGAGTATAGACAGAGAAGATTTTCATTTCATGTTAACTTTTCTATCATTAGAGAGGTAACCTGATCACATTGTGGAAAATGTAAAAACCAAATAAATGACACCTAGAATTTCGGGTCAAATTCCATACAGGTCCTTCTAAGCAAGGGGTTGCTCCACTAGAGAGGCTGAAGCAAAGCTGAGAAAGGGAGGTTGTTTTATAGCGTGGAGTCCTGGGGCATGTTTTGTACCTGGACATCAGGAGCAGAGAGAAGGGAGAGAGCCAGGGAGATAGGGTTCTAGGGACAGGAGGCAGGCAAAGGTTTAGGGTAGGAGCTAGGAGTCCCTCCACACTCAGAGGAATGACTGCTGTCCAGCCTCCCTTCCCACTCTCAGAGAAGGGCCCCGTGCCAGGCTCTGCCAGCTCACAGGCAGCCTGCCAGGACAAGGTACCCACCTTGACAAGGAAGCCATTTTATGTGTTTTGTCTGTAATTGCTTGACCAGTCTCGTCTGAGAGGTCTTGTCCATTCGGGACCTTCTCTGGCCCCACCAAGCACTTCCTGCTGCCTCCCCCGCCAGCACCCTGGGCGCATATGTGGGCACACAGGACCTTTTTGACACACTGGCTCCATGCCCAGAAGGAAAACTTAGGTTGCCACCACTATAGCTGGCACTCTGCCATCTCACCCAGGGCAAACTGTGCAACACGTTCCTTTCATTCCATTTGAAAGGGGAAATTAAGGAGTGAAGTCGAACCCAACCTGGCATGCAAATAGTTGACCTTTGTTTTGAATACACTTAATGAAGCTGAAACCATATTGTGTGGCCTCCAGCTGCCTGAATCTCCATCTCCTCTCTAGCTTTTAGGAGCTTGAGAAGGTGAACGGGGTGGGGCTGGTAGGAGGTGCAGGCTGCTGGGACGGTGAGTGAGACACAGCCACGGTGTGGTGTAGCAGGAGGTCCCCGCGGCAGCGAGCTGACAGGTCTCATGGGCATCACAGTTTTCACTGGGGCTAAAGAGGCCCCTTTGACCTGATCCCAAGCACACTCTGCACCTGTGGGCACATCTCAGCATCTGCCCTGCTCATCTCCATCCTTACCAGCTGGAAGGAGATGATTTCCTTAACAGGTGGATGGGTTTGTGTTGTTTTGTAGGAATGTACGGGCTGAGTTAGCATATCAGTCAGACTAGGCTACGCTTAAGTAACTGTCCTGCGTGAGGGATTCAGCCCTGGGCAAGTTCACTATGGATTCAGTGAGACCGAGAAATGACAATGGAACATTCTTAGGGTTAAAGGGTTTATACGCAACTTTATTCTCATGGTGGTAGGTCAAGGAGCACTAGAATCACGTCTGCATCCAGCAGTCACCACGTCCATAATCCACATCCGTCTCTGCCTCTGTACACAGCACTGGGCAGAGATCTGATACAGTGACTCAGTCAATAATAGCTCATTGCCAATGGGTGTAGAAGCCTTAGCCTAGCAGCAGACTGATTACATCATCAAGTAGTTTAGGGTCAGGTGAGGATCCTGGCCATAGGAACTTCCCTTTTTTCCACAGTAACAAATAAAACTGCCAGTCTCAGTGCCTTAACATGATAAAGATTTATGTCCCAGTAGTGCCATGCCCAGTGCTGGCAAGGCAACCCTCCTGCACTGGACAGCCATACCAGTGGGATGTGGCCTCTAAGGTTACCACAGCAGGTGAGGGGATCTGAGGGTCATATATGATGTGTTTCAAGAGCCAGGTCTGGAAGTGGTCTTCATCACCTCCCCACTCACTCTATCTGTCCGAATTCAGATGTGTGATCCCAGCATAACTACAGCAAGGCTGGGAGGGGTGTCCTGGATGGTCAGAGAGAGAACATGGTGTTGTGTACTCACAACATCATCCACGCTGCCCCCAGGATCCAACTAGGGAAACGGTGGCCCCTGAGCAAGGGCCCTGCCTGGGAAGGTTTATCTCAGGACCCAGTCTAAGCTCTAGAGTCTGGCCGACCTGGGCAGGCAGAAAGTCTCCTTTCAGAGCTGGCACACTGCCCTTGGATGCTCCAGGTCTGTCTTACTGGGAAGACAGGACGTTACCTTACATGGAATTTCCGGTTGGAAGACTCAAGGTTTTTGTGAATGAGGTTCTCCCTTCACACAAATATGTTTGTCTCTTCTGGAAACATTCAACAATTAAAAAGAAGTCAGCATTTGTTTATTCATTCAGCAAACGTGTATTGAACACCCTTCTTTCCCAGACACTGGACTGGATGCAAGGGGGACAAAGACAATAAGCCCAGAACCTGTTCTCAAGCACAAATGCAACAGCATAAATGCTGGGGGGTGTCCAGCATCGATGCACTGGGTGTCCACGGGATAGACAAGGCCTCTCGCCCGACCCAGGTAGTGGGGGGCATGTCAATGCAGCCTCCTAGAAGAGTCAGTGCCTGGGCTGAGTCATAACAGACATGCAGGACTTAACTAGGGGCAGGGTGAGAAGCCATTTCTGGCCAAGGAGCAGTGTAAGAGAGGGGGTGATACCTTCAGAAACTGTAAGGCACTTGGAATGGTCGGGTGTCACCTCTGGGGTGAGACGAGTGGACAGCGATGCTAGAATAGTAAGCCAGCCCAGATCCCCAAGCGTCTTGTGGGTCACCCTGAGGAGTCTGAACCTTATTCCAAAGGGTAGGATTTAAAGCAGGAGAGTAAAGTATCGTGATCAGATTTGGGATTTTAAAAAACCATAATGGCAGTTGGGTGGAAAATGGGTAAGAAGGGCGAGGACAGGGCAAGAACACTGGTGAGATCAGGTTTGGGGGAGACAATGAATAGGGGTGGGGGGGGTGCAGATGGAGAGGGGGGAAAATTTGAGAAGCAGCTGGGGCAGTGGAAGTGAAAACCCCACTGTCAAAGCTGGGGCTGGAGGTGGGGAATGGGGGTGGCTTTCCCTGACAGAGGGAATTCCTGAGAATGAATGGACAAAAGAACAGTGCATTAATTTAGGTACATAGGTACCTGTGGACAGGCAGGTGAAGGTGAACTTCAGACTGTAAGATGGCAGATGTGGTGCTAAGGAGAGAAGCGTAGCTGGAAATGTAGCCCTGGGGGTACATGAGCAAAGAGGTGAGAGCTGAATGAGATCCTCAAGAGAGTGTTGGCAGAGGTTGGGAAGAAGAGGAGGACATACGGACCCTCACGGGTGAGCCGAGAAAGAGGATCCTGCAAAGGAGACTAAGAAGGAACAGCAGAACTGCAGGAGGAAAACTAAGAGCATGAAGATATCACAGAACCACAGAAAAGAGATTTCCAGCAAAGAGAGAGATCGGCCATGCCAGATGTGAGGGGTGTCAAGAAAGACAAGGTGTAAATGTCCTATGGCATCGAACAAGGACCTTGGTGAGAACGCGTCCCAAGGAGTGGCCAGAGCAAAGCCACACAGGAGCAGAAAAGGAACGAGGCTAAACCTAGACAACTCTCAAGACAGCTGGGAGGGGTGGTCAAGGGAAAGCTTATTGTTATTTTTTGTTATGCAATATTGAATAGATGAAAGGATGACCTCCATGGCATTGTGTAAGCCATGAATCATAATGATTGAATAAACACAGAAGCTACCATCCAGCTGAAGAGGTCATGGTCAGCTTTGCTTCAGGTGGGCCTGCAGGCTTGGTCCAAGGCAGGTCGGCCTCAGGTTTGCCCCACATGCCTGGCAGAGGAACAGTCCTGAGGGAGGGGACAGTGGCTGCCAGGGCCCAGGCAACCTCAGAAGTAGCACATAAGTGACACGTTGCCCAGATGAATCCGGGCCCTGGCTCTGGGGCACTAAAGTCGGTAACTAGGTCTGAGTGTGCAAAGACCACAGTAGGTTCAGGTTTGATAGAAATTTTAAGGCTAAAGTGGCCTGTCCATCCACTAGCCAGCAGTTCCAGAGCCCCCCACCACAGCTGCACTGGACTGGCAGGATACAGGAACGTGAGCCGGGAGCCGTTCCCGACCTCCAGCTTACACCGCAGACAGAAAGTGGCTGTGGTATAGAAAAGGGTCAAAGAAAACCAAGTCGTGCCTGAGCCATGGCCAAGGCTGGGGATGTGATGTGCAGGTCAGACTCCACCCTAACCGGCCCACTGATGCCCTGGCCCTGCCATGCCCTCTCCCCTCTGCCTCTGCCTCACTGCAGCCTCTGCACCTGAGACATCCTTCCTGACTGAGGATGACATTGGGGCCCTGTCTGGACAGGGGGCCAGCCAAGCAAGTCACCGTCGTGCTGAGCAAAATGTAGTCCTCGATGATGCAGAAGGCCCTAGAGTGTCCTGGTGTGTCTAGGTCTCCATGACAACACTGAGGGCCTTATGTTCAGAATATTCAGGAGAGTCGTGTGGGGGGTGATCTGGGGAACAGAGGCCAGAGAGCAGAGGGGTCTCTGGTGCCAGTGACTGTATCAGTAGGGTTATGAAGGAGAACTCTTAACTCCCAGAGGCTTAACACCTTCTCAGACTTGAGTCCTGCATGGAGCTGTGGTCTGAAGGCCAGAGATTCTGGCCACTTGCCCACTTTCTGGTTCCCTGACCTCTAGGGAACCACTTCTTCTCAATGAGCTCCCTGCTGCATGAACTGGGGATGACCATGCCCTGCCAACTCATGAGCTTCTGTAAGATTCAAATGAGATGTATGTAAAGGGCTTTGTCCACTATAAAGTGAGCTATCAGACGTGGCTGCTCAGCCCCCTCTTAGGGTTGAGGAAAATGTGGCCTGAGGAACCCACAGAATGTTGCTTTCACACTGGGGAAGGCGGGATGAAACCCCAACCATAATTAATGTGTGTATATCTGCATCGTTCAGAGCAGGATGGTTTGTGGGACAAAAAGCTTGCTTTAAACTGTGACTGGGTTCAGATCTCGCCGACTGCACTTCTGCCATGTGACCCTGGAAGGACCACTTACTCCTCACTGTGATGTGGTTCAATGATCCATGCTTCGCAGGCTTGCTATGAACGTGAAGCAAGCTAACGTTTGAAAGCCCCCTTTGGCGCACAGAGAAGGGGCTTCATAGATGTGGGCAGTTGTGGCTGCCCTCCTGGTGCCCGAGCAGGGTGCTGTTTGTCTTAATCGCCCTCCTCTCCGCTCTGTGCCAGCAGGTCCGGCCTCTGTTTCCTCCTGAGGAGCAGCCGCGGCTCACCAAGATGTCCCGGCACCACAGCCGCTTCGAGAGAGATTACCGCGTGGGCTGGGACCGCCGTGAGTGGAGTGCCAATGGGACGCATGCGACCACCAGCATCTGCAGCGCCCCCGCCGGGGCTGGAGGCGGCACAGCCAGCAGCCTGAGCGCCCGGCCTGGCCTCCTGCCGCTGCCCGTGGTGCCCTCCCGGCTGCCCACGCCCGCCACGGCGCCCGCCCCCTGCACCACCGGCAGCAGCGAGGCCATCACCAGCCTCGTGGCCAGCTCTGCCCCCACCGTCACCACCAAGGTAAGACCTGGTGTCCTCTCTGAGCGGAAGGCCCTGCTTCCCCCACGGCTCACAGCCTGTGTGCTGACTCGGGGCTCTCTGGAGTGTTGGTGGCCCTGGAGCTGGACCAGGCAGCCGTTAAAGTTCACATGGTTTTATTTTCCATAAAGTCTCAGTGACCGACCTGTAGGAAGACAAGTAGATGCTGAGGTCACCCATCACCCTATGCCATGTCGATTCAATGCTACTAAATGAGTAAAATGACAGTGGAATGCTAAGTTGGTGATACAGGTTCCCTAAATAGGTGAATTTAGACCATGCAAGTCCCCCTGGGGGCACCAGTGACTTCAGTTGGCAAGGAGATACTGGTCAGCAGTAAGTCATAACCACTCTGTGTCTGTTGCCTCCTCCAAGTCCCAGTCAGCCCTGTGAGATCCTTTCGGCACCCCAGGACTCAGGTTGAGGGGGTTGAGGATACTGAGGCACACGGAGTTGGAGAGCTGGTCCAAGGTCGGACCTTCTTGAGGGTCCCAGGCCTCAGGCCCCAGCAGCCAGCCTCAGGGGCAATAGCTCTAGGCCATTCTCTCTCTTCTGGGAGCCGCAGAAGCCAGGCCGCCTTACTAACTGTAGCGCTGAGCCCATTCATCACCATCCTGTCTCCTTGGCTGAGCAGGGGCTCCACAGGCCACCCTTACCTCTGCGGCCACTTGGAGCTGCCTCCCAGGAGTCGCCCAAGGGCCCGGGTGTGTGTGCGTGTGTGATTCTGTCTGTGCCCGTGCCCACACCCTGTCTAGTCTCTCCTGCTTTCATAAAAGGTGCCAGAGAAGCTAAAGGCGGGGGAGCCCCGGCCCAGCCATTGTGCGGTGGCTGTGGTGTTGGAAAGCCGCGCTCCAGGTGTGCTGCGCCTTTGTCTCTGTGATTTTCAAAACTCCCTTTCAGCGCCGCTTCCCATTAATAATGAGAGTGCTGCGGGCACGGAGCCCGGCGGAGGCCCGAGACAATGGAGCTCTTGGAGGCCGGCTCGGAGTGCACTGACATCCTGCTGCAGCGCCTTATTGATTTTATTTTCCTGTTGTGAAAACACCACCACCAAGGTGGGGAGGAAGGAATGTTGGATGAGGGAGAGGAGACGGAGGGTTATTTGGGCACAACGCCCCCAGACCAGCCAAACACATTCCTCCCCCGGCACCAGGCCCCAGGACTGCTCCGATGCGAAGACTGCTGCCCAGTGGGGCCGGCCGGCTGCGCCCTGGCCACGTCTGGCAGGCGTTCCGTAAGGTCAGCTGTTGGCCACCTGGAGAATGGCACCTTCTGGAGCCTCCTACTGGGGGCTCCAGGTTGGGAGAGAGAAGCTGGACCTGGGAGCACCCTTGGTGGTTTCTGCCCTTTCAAGGATGGAGGCCATTTTAGGGACAGTGCCGGACCTCTCCTCGGGGCCGGGTTTCGGGCTCTGCCAGGCAAGGGAAGCTGAGGGGACTTTGCAGTGAGGGACTCCCAACAGGGATACAGCCTGCAAAGCTCCTGCTTTTTTCCCAAGTAGCTTGATATTCACCACCCCTTACTGGCCAGGCCCCAAACCACAGCTCATGGGAGGAAGGGAACATAGCCTCAGACAGAAAACAGCAGCTGGGCAAGGACTGAGCAGGGTGACCTGGAGGGGAGGGGGGCAAAAGTTCGTGCCTGTGAGGACAGCCAGCTTCTTGGCACATTTCCCCCCTGTAACTGTCTCCAGCCCAGTTTCCTACCTGCAGGGGCGTGTCCACTCAAACAAAGGTGCCTGATTAGCCCTGGATTCTTCCCTGGATTCTTCAGGGTGTGCAGGAGCACTGGGTGTGCACGGGGGAGGGCGGACGGCAGCCAGCAGCAGCTTCTGCCCAGGACAGTCATTGACTTTGGGCCGTGGTGCCTTTCTGCTATTCGAGCTGGCCCCCCGACACTCAGCCCCCAGCCCATTAGTCTAGCCCCACACCGGTACCACATCAGTTGACTGGGAGGCCCGAGCTGAGGTGTCTGTGGTTTCCCTGGTCAACAGCTTCGTCTTTCCTGAGCAGCCAAGGGCTGACCTTTGCCCTCAGGGAGCTCATGGGGCCTGGAGGTGACAGTCTGTGGCCCGAACAGTATGACCAAATGACCCAAGAATGTCTCTCCCGTTGAGGTCATTGGCAGAGGCAGCTTAGTGGAGTGGATAAAGGCAGACTTTGGGACCACACTGCCTGGGCTTAGATTCCACCCTGTCTCTTGCAGGCTAGGTCACCCTGGACAAGCCGCCTTACCTCTCGCCTCTGTAAAATGGGAATATGTAGTAGCACCTGCCTGCCAGGGCTGCTGTGAGGATTGTGAGTCACAACACGTGTAAAGTGCTCAGAGCAGAGCTGAGCCTGGCATATGTAAGTCCTCTTTGGGTGCATCATCGCCACCAGCACCCCGGCAAGGCCTGTGGGGACAAGGCCATGCGCCTGTAAGGAAAAGTGAGTATTTCTAGCCTCACCAAAAAAAAAGCAAAATCTTCAGGTAAGAAACAGGCTCTAGGCCCCAAGCAGGCAGAGAAAGCAAATTGTGTCTCCAAGTGGTTGACCTTGTAACATGGAGGCCTGACATGGCCAAGGTGACAAGACAGCAAGAGGGGCCAGAGGGAAGAGGGCAGCTCGTCCTCCGTGAAGGGTCTCATGCCACACATGTGGACCAAAGTGGCTCTGGGGCCTCAGGGGAAGTTCCTCCCGAAGGTGAATCTCAGCAACAAGTGTCAGCACAGTCAGGCCTCAGCATTCCCCTGGGTGGGCATGGAGCGCAGTGAGTGTCACGTGCAGCCACCAGCGTGCCAGGCCATCACCACTAATGTGGAGACACCTGCTCCATCACCACCTCCCCCAGCCCTATGGGCCTGGCCACCACCTCCCTCCCTGTGCTGAGGAATGGGGGACAGTCCCTGCTCTCCCAGGTGGGGAAGGCCGGCTGTGCTCCCACGGCTGGTTAGTGAGGTGATAACAATTCTTTCTGTCACTGTTGCCTTTAGGCCTGAGTTGATTTTTCTGTTTCTTCATGTTTCTGTGGCCTAAGGATTTCTTGCAGGTTTTTGACAAAAGGGCAGTCAGAGTCAGACAAACATTCCTGGGCCACTGAGGCATCTGGAGGGCCTAGCCAGATAAACACACACAGACACAGGCACGCACATGCACACACACCCGTGGTTCAGACCAATAAACTGCTTCCCAGGGATCTGAATCAGCTCCTGACGCTCTGGGACACAAATCCCCAGAGCCCAGCAGGAGCGGAGTGGCCATGCCCTCCAGGCCTTCCATTTTTCCGGTCAGAAGGGGGAAGCCTAAAGGAAGCAAAGACTTGCAGAGATCAGAACCACCAGGCTGGCTCCTTTCCCGCCCCCTGCGGCCGGGCACGTTGCGTTCCGAGGATAACCACTGCCGCGCTGTCCTGGTGACTCTGCCCGTCCTCTCACCCACCAATACGACAGCAGACACCAAATGGGCGCATTTACCTCTCATGATATAGGTGGGAAAACACAGGTCAGAGCGTTTGCCAACTGCACATCGCACAGCTGGTGAGAATTTCAAAGTCTGGAGTCAGGCACAACAGGATTTGAATCCTACTTCTGCTACTTAGGAGCTGAGTATGTCTCTGAGCCTCAGTTTCTTTGTCTATAAAATGGTAAAAATAATTTCTTCCACATGGAGATGTTGTAAGAATTGGTTAAATTACTAAGTGTGTAAAAGCTTAGTGCCTGCCACTTGTTAGACATTCAATGGAAGCGAATTCTTAAAAGATCAATCAGAGATGAAGTTGAACCAAATATCCATACATTTGGGGAGATTTCAATGCCCCTGGAGTTGGTGCTGGTAGGCAGAAAGGAGGCTCACTGGACTGTCCCCTGTCCTGCCTGATGTGGCATGAGGTGACGCTGAGATAGCCCCTGCTCCTGGGCCCCCACCGCCACTGTGGGCTTCAGGCCTCCAGGCCCCAGCAGGAGGTGGGCGCTGAGAAGTGGGAACATGACTCCCCAGCCAGGCCTGTTTGTGGGATGCAAAGGAAACATCACTGCCCCTCAGTTGCTGCTGCATGAAATTTAAATTATTCTCAGCAAACCTGCTTGACAGATGGAACAGAAAAGGGACGGCTTCATAAAATGCAATTTTGTTCTTGAAAGAATGGACTTCGCAGAACCCTCACTGATGTCTGTAAAATGTATTGGAGGCTTTTTTTCCTTGTGGTCAGGAGCACTCATGCTGAAACATTCCCATCATTCCTTGGAGCGAAGCCCTTGAAAATAAGTCTGGGCTGGGAAGAGAGGGACTTAGCTTGTGTCAGAGGCCCCAGGAAAACTGCAAGGGCCGTGTAACCTGCAGGCTGCATCCTCAGAGCACCTAACACCCAGATTTTTGACATGTATGAGTATTTGGGGCTTTCAGGGTGGATATTTGTCATCATACTCACATTACCCAGGAGTTGATGTCTTCCTCATGCACCCCAGATTTTCTGGAGAAATGCTGCTCTTGAGGGAGGGGATCAAGGATCCCTGACCCCAAGGCCCCACATGGCAGGGCCTTCCTCTCATGTGGTTCTGGATATCCATGGATGGGTAAAAGATGCTTTTGCACAGTTACGGAATGAGAAGCAGACTCCCCCTGCCTTTCCTCTTTAATTCACATTGAAAATCAAAGGCTGCAGCATGGGCTCAGTTGGGAGAATCACTCAAGCCCCTTTTGTAGTGAATTTCCAGACCCTGGGTGATTTTTTCCAGAAGACTGCTCCTCGCTCCGTGAATGAGAATTGTGATTTCCCTGGTAATAAATTATCAGGCACTGATCACGCATTGTGAGACAGTTTGTGCATGTTCGTGCCGAGCACTTTGAGTCGCAGCCATGGTTGGGATTGTATCTTCATTGACTTAAAACCCATCTGTCAGTCACAAAGGGTGTACAAAATTGAAAAATGTTATGATTTCCAAAGCACCCATTTGAAAGCCTGCATTTAGGGATGGTAAACCTGAGTGGCTCAAACTTAAATTTCTGATTAAGGGGGCAAAAAAAAGGAGAGGAGATTATGTATTTTTCCAAATTTATAGGGGACAAACCTTAGTCTAGATTCCAAAGGAAGCTGTCAGGAGATGTCAGGGACTAGAGCCAGATCTGAGTATGTTAGCTTTTGCTGCATAAAAATTATCCCCAAACTTAGTGGCTTAAAACCACCCCAGTTCTGTGGATTGGCTGTCAGTTCTGGGCTGGGCTGGCTCAGCTGATCTGCCCTGGGCTCTCGCTTGTCTTTGGTCAGCTGCAGGGTGGTCCAGGTGGTTAGTGACTGGTGGCTGATGTAAGATGGCCTCAGTCACATAGCTGTGCCTAGTTGAGTCTTAGCCAAGGCATCTCAGTTTTCCTCCGTGTGGCCTGTCATCCTCCATCCAGCTCAGGCTCATTCCTATGGTGGGCTCAAGCTTCCAAGAGCAGCGAGAGGGTAAGATTCAGGGCACAAGTGCTTTCCCAACCTCAGTTTGACTCACATTTGCTAAATTTCCATTGGCCAAAGCAGTCACATGGCCAAGGCAGATTCAAGGTTTGAACAAAGGGACCCTGCCTCCTGATAGGAGGTACTTCAGTACCACATTGCCAAGGGGCAGGCATATGAAGATGGGAAACATCTGTGGTCATTTTTTCAAGGTACTCCCAGTGTTTTGAGCACCGGTACTTAAACAATTACTCGCTTCTAGCCTCCAGCCAAGATTTACATGCCTCAGCAGAAAGCATAGGGTCTGTCTCTTACTTCCCTCTACGTGGCCAGGTAGAGAGAGTCAATATGGGACCCTTGTGACCTATACATACCTGGGTTACACGCGTCCCATCCACACCAAGAGCTGCCTAGTGAGGTCTGGAAGAACACACCCAGCAGGGATTGTGTTGCCAGGAAAGAGGTGGTGCAGCTGGCCCCCAGGGAAGCCCACAGGGTACATTTACCTTGAGAAACCTCACTGGACAAGCCTTAGCCCTCAGTCCTAAAGGCTCCAACACTTGATCCTGTCACTGCCCTAGAGTTGCTGGGACTGGGACACTGCTGTTCCCAGGACATTGACATGGACAGATGCTAACCTACTTCCTCAGAATAAAAAATCCAACCCAAGGAGAACACCTTCATGGACTTTGATCAGTGAATTTCTCCCTGTGAGAATCCACACGGGAAAACAAATTCTGACCAGAAGACTTTTTGATGAGCCTAAAATCAAGAAAGGGAGCCAGGGAGGTGATGCAAATGTTCTTGAGCCGCAGATCAGAGAGCCCAGTGGCTTTTTCCCCAATAGGCTAGACCCCAAGCAGTTCCCAAAAAGCCCTTAGAAAATCTTCTTAAATTAAATTAGGTTTGCTGCAAACAGCATCATTTAAGATGAACATAAATCTACTTCTTATTCAGTTTTAATGACTTTCCCTGTTTCATTTAATTACTCATGTTGCAATTAAACAATTTTTTTCATTGCAAAAGGACAGTATTTTAGCTACGTTATGGGTTAAATAGGCTTTGGAGAACTAGCCTGGGAACCTCATCACCATTTAAAACATTGTTTTTTTATAGGGAAAGTATGTTCCAAAATCTAAACAGCCGAATTACAAATGAACTTTCAGAACCCAACCCATTTGTTAACTGGGAACGGTCTGTAATGCTAAAAATAACTCGGGGAAATAAACATTAAGAGGAGAGCTTAATGCCCCTCGGTATCATTTGCCCACCATCAGCATCTACAGATTTACTTTAATTTCAAGGAGGAGAACTTCCTCCAAACCCAGACTGACTCTGTCCCTGTTTTACTTACTTTCACAACACAGGCAGCCAAACTGGCTTGAGTTCTCCCAAAACATAATGCCATGAAGAAGACTCATTGTCAAGTCCCTGCGGAGCTAAGCTGGTGTAACATAGCAGATTGTCAATCAGTTTCCACCCTCCATTTGCTGCCCTAAGATGAAGGCTTAGGAGGATGCTGTGTGCTGCTGTGGCTGCAATCTCTGCTGGTCTCCACTGGTCAGGACATTTCATCTGCATTGTGAATATGCCTCTGTAGAACCCATAGGCAAGAAACATCATTTCCTTTGGTAAATAAAGATGCCCTGAGAACTCAGCAGAGCATCAGCATGCATGCACAGACTGTTGCCATAGGCCTATCCTATTGATTGGGGTAGGAGTCCTGCTTTCCCAGTCTCCCTGCTGCCTCATGGAGGAGATGGTGAATGCTTTGGACCCCCGGGCACCATGAAAAGAGTCCTTGGGGCTAGGGATGGAGCAAGGTGCCCACCTGGATCGAATGGTCTAGAAGGCAGTCATCAGCACCTCCCTCCCTTGACTTAAACTCTTTGCTGCTGGTTGCCCATTCCTTCAAGAAACATGCTCTGTCCCCAGACATGGGGTCCTCACTGTCCCTGATGCCCAGGCATCTCACTCAGCTTGTTTTCCCTGCCCCTACTCCCACCCTTTTGTCCTTAGAGGCCACAAGGGGCCTCCCCCATCGGCTCCTTCCCAAGCTGCCAGCAAATCATGCTTCTTGCCCTTCCAGACAGCTCCCCAGGCAAGGTGGCAGAGGAAAGCACTCACATTCCACATCCTCTGGTTTTGTGTACACCTGGAGCAGTGAGGAATCAAAGCCTGGGTGCCCTTGGCTAAGAGGCCAGTGGAGGAAGGGTGGGGAGAGAGGTTGGGAGGATCCCAATCACTCATCCTTTCACACTTGACCTCTTTATTTTAAAAATGTGGATTTGAATGATTGAGAATGGTCTGGGGCAGAAAGGACAAACCCATGAGCTGGGCTTCGAGGATGGCCTGGTCCACTGGGAGCGTGCCAGGTCTCTGCTGTTTCCCATTGGCTATGCAATGTGCACCAGGGCCTTCCACGCTGAAGGCTTCTCTTCGTGGTCATGAGTATATTTACCCAACTCTCCACTGGCCAGCTCTGGGCCACAGCTCTGACTCCTCTGTGATCATCTCTGTGATTCCACAACAGCAGCTACCTTGAGGTTACCCTGGGGAAGCTCCTCTGCAGGGCAGGGACCCTCAGAGCACAAGGTGGCCTTTCTCCAGGTTAAGAGAGACCCAACTCAGTGCCAGACTGGCAATGAACATGATCCAATTCTCGACCTGCTACTTCAAGAATTCCTTTGTTGGGTTAGAAGTGCCCTAAAGCTGCCTGGTTGGGGAATAGAAGGTAGGAATAGAGAGGTGGAATGGTCAAGCCCACAGGTGAGCCAGGTAGCTCTCTGTGAGTGTGCAGAGGCCGGACAACTGCCAGACCTGACAAAACAATGTATTTCCTGGTCATATAAAACAAACAAAAACAACTGCCTACGTTGCAGTGGGCAGCTCAGTACAGATGCCTTCCTCCATCTCCCAGACCACACACACTGGCTTACTAAAAAAAGATGCAGAAACCTTTGTGAATACTGTCTGCCTGTTATTCATTCATGTCAGCACTCACTACTGCACACGGGGTTCTGCCATCTCTTGCCATCCCGAATGCCAACACCAGAATGTAGCTTGCTGCTGCCACACTCCTGTGTTTCTGTGGGGCTGCGTTTCTGGCTGAGAGAAATCTACCGGCATACTGGGTGCCTGGGCCATGGGGTCATTTAGGAGTTTCATCCCTACCACCCATTTTAGCCACAGTTCCCCAACCATCAGCAGAGTTCTCATGCCCCAGGGCCTCTGCACTTGCCACATTCTCTTGCCTGCCCAGAAGAGCTCCTGTTCATCTTACAGCTAATAGCAAGTTCGTCCTGTTACCACTTCTGTAGTGAAAAAAATTTTTCTATTATTTCTCTCATTCCCATAGCACTTCTGTTTATGCCCCTATGTAGTACCTATAATATATGGTACCTGTTTATTCATTTGTGTCCTTACTAGGCAGTGAAGTCCATAGGAATAAGCTGCCCAGCCTATAGAATTCATAAGCACATATAAGTGTTTGAGGGCAGAATGAATGAATTTATGCCTATGAATATTTATTCATTTATTTAGCCCCTATTGCTGGGGTAGAGAAGATGAATGCCTTTGACAATCAACTGTATAACAGGGTGGATCAGCCTTCAAACAATAAGCAATTCCTGCGGATGCCATGCCTGTGAGGAGGATGACTAAGACAGGACCCTCAGGGCGAGCCGGAGTGCAGCCTTCATGGGCTTGCTGATGGCATCTGGTGCACACGAGGAGGCCAGGGTGGCAGGAGGGATTTGACAATAAGACCTTTGCCTTTAGGGCCTGCACCCCTTTGCAGCCTTTCCAAAGCACTTGGACTCACAGGATCATAACCTTTTCTCTCAAATAGTGTTTTCATGGGATTTTTCTCCCCTTTGCCTGTGATTCTCTGCAGTCTTTTGCATTTGGTATTTTATTTAAGGTACTCGTATAGTAATGACTTTGTTCCAGGTACTATTCTAAGCACTTTCCCAACACTGGCTTTTGAAATCCTCATCATAGCCCTTGAGGTAACTATCAGTACCACCATTAAGAGATGAGACAGACTAGGTGATGCCCAAGATCACTCGGCAGGGCTGGGAGTCCAGCCCTGAGCCAGGCTGCTAGCTCTGGACAGTCCCTGCCCAGAACGGCCCTTATTGAAATTTGTTCAATGAGCAACTGGCTGAACATCTTTCCGTTAACATCCTTCCCCCATGCGAGCACTGTCTCCTAAAGAGAAGCTGCAAGCTCCCCACTGAAGTGGTTTTGTCCTGGGCAGTTTGAAACAACCACAGATGTCAGAACCAAAGCGCATGTAGGACCCTGTGGCCCAGCCCCACACCTCCTAGTTCTGCTCACTTTCTAATCGGCCGCTCTTTTTTCCTTAATGGCCAAGCCATGTGAGTGACGTGGACTCCACTCAGGAGCAGGTTCCTGGGCACCACTGAGCCTTGAGACCACAGGCCACAGAGATCTCCTTTTCTCAGGATTTCTTGTTTGGGCCTCCAATGCAGTACATGGCTGGTTTCCACCTTAGCAGCTGCTTTTAGGCTGCTGTGACTTGGCCCATTTTTGAAGGGTAGTCCAGGCCCATCAGAACTGCCCACAGGTATTGCTAGGGTGGGCTTGGAGCAATTCCCAAGCTCAAGGGGGTGGCTCCCTCCTGTTAGTCCCTCAGTCGTTCCAGTGAATTTAAACCTGGGCTGGGACAGGGCTGTCGGAAAGGGTGGGAGTGGCCGTGACTTGCCACTGCCTTCCTGGTGAGCTCATCACCGCACTAGGGGGGCAGAGAGAAGAAGAAAAAGGTTACTATGTGTTATGGGTTCTGTCTCCGGCCCACTCCCTACCAAGGGGCAGTCCTCCCCCAGAATGGGGGGAAAGCCCAGGGTTCAAGGCCCATGTCCGCACTTCACTGGCTGAGCGACCTCAAGGCAGGACACTTAAGCTCTCCCAGACTCAGTTTCCTTACCTGTAAGATAGCTACAACAGTGCCCACATCACTGGGTTAGGTGCAATAGCAAGGCTATTAAAAAGTGCTTCAAGTGGAATAAGTGATTTAATGCACTTTTACTTGTACAAAACGTTCTGTGATAGAGACAGTATATATAGCCCTTTATATGAGCATTGATCTTAATCTCTCATGTTGTAAATAGGAATTCTATTATCTAAACTACTGTAGAAAATTCATTTGTGGTGTCACATACTTTTTGATTGAAGTTCTTTAATCCAGAAAAAAAATAAATTAAAAAATAAATAAATAAAAAGTGCTTCATAAAAATAAATGCCCTAATTCATAGAGACAGAAAGTGGATAAGAGGTTAGTGGGGGCTGAGTGAGGGGTAGGGGATCGCCAGATGGGTGCAGAGTTTCTGTTTGGGGTGATGGAAAAGGTTTGGGCACAGCGGTGATGGTTGCACAGCACTGTGAGTGTGATGAATGCCACTGGATTATACACTCTGAAAAGGTGGAAATGGCAGCTTTAATGTCATATGTATTTTACTGCAGTGAAAAAGAATTAAATGCCCAACCAGCACAAGAGAAAGGAAATACTGTGTAAATCCAGGGAGAGCTGACATACCAACTAACTTCCTTTATTAAGAGAAATGGGAATGCTGACCACAGTAGCTAGAATGCAGCCAATCAAATGGTGGTCCTGAACCCACACCAACATGGGCTTGATGGAAATGCAGGAAGAGCTGCTGGGAGTGGGGATGGAGGGAGGGCGGCCCAGCCCCCAGGAGGGCCGCCTGGGTAATAGTGAGGTGTGCGTCACTGAGGACTCCCTATCATGACTCACGCGGGAGGCTGGAGGCCTTGGGAGGCGCTCAACTCTGCTGCCTGCAGCAGCCTCGTGAGGCTCTGGGGCTGCCCAGCAGCGAGAATTCTGCTCAGCACAGTGGGAAGGCCAGGCCTCGGAAAAGGAGGGTCCTGGGGGATACTGGACCCGTATTCGTGGTCACTGTCTCCAGCAAAGCCTGAGCCGCGCTATGTTCAGTGGCAGCTTTAATCTCACCAGCAGCCAGGGTACTTGGCGCTAGAGACGGCAGGCTTCCCCGCACAAGTGTGCATTTCTACGCCGCGCACTTGGCGCCATCTGAGGAAGCATCTCAGGCCTGCCGGGCAGCCAGGACACAAGATGTGTCCCTGGGGGTGCCACCACCACCATTGTCATCATCTCCATGCTCATGTGTATTGAGTGCTCACTCGAAGCCAGCCAGGGTTCTGAGTGGTTTTGCCCTGTTAACCCTCAGCATCCCCCGAGGCCTGTGTGAGGCAGGTGCCATGTCGTCTCACTGCTATCTTTGCAGTGAGGTGTACAGGGTCCAGGCTTCCCCGGCTGGCACAGGGCCGTCTACTGCCACTCAGGAGTGAGCTCATACCTCCTCATGGCACTGCTGCTGTGTGGGCCACAGGGTGGGAACAGCCTGTGCGCTGAAGGGGAGTGTGACCCTAAGAAAGCCTTAGAGAAGGAGGAATGTGCCACTGCAGCTCAACCCCACTGAGCTCAACCCTGCCATCCGCCTGCACACGGAGCTGCACCCCAGCCCGAAGCAGACAGACTCCTCTCTGCACTCACCTCGTACATCAGGACTATGCTGAGGATGTGATTTTTATTCCCCCATAATATTAGGCTGAGGAGAGGATATTGGGCAAAATATATTGTACCCATAATTCACATTAATGGAAATTCAATAGTGGCAACTTCTCATCTGCTGAGATTTGGAGGGGATATTGTGAATATTGTGTTATAAAGGCATTAAAAAGGCATTATGAATTGGATTCCGTTGCGCCACACCGTGTTCCTTGTAAATAATTGAGGAAGAAACTGGAGCTTGGTATTTGGGATTACCCATTTTTGAGATCCCAGTAGTTCCCTCACCAGGCTGGCGGGGCCCCACTGACTAACAGCTCACACAGCCACAGTCTGCACCTGATCAGTCCAAACTCTCCACAGAGTGAGCATGCTGCTTCTAAAGACTCCGCCTCCCAGCAGGAATTAGTGACTGCCACTTTCACACTAGACTCTGGGCTTTTCTTGCAAAATCTTCCTGAGTCTTGATCTTCTACGTCCCTTGCCTCCAGTCTCTGGAGCTCTGGCTTCACAATCAGAGTCCAGGTGGGCTCTGGTGGCATCACTGAGTCAGCAGTAGCATTCCCACCACCACCCACACCCACCTCTGGCTCTCTCAGCAGCAAAGACTTGAGCACCAATCCACCCGTCAGGCAGGTGGTCAGCACCGGCAGCCCCAGCCCTGGTGGAACGAGCCCTGGCCGGCCAACACAGGTCTCCGGTGGGCTTCTCCATCCTGCTCTGCCACCCTGAGGGGCCCATCACCTGCTGGCTGTGCCTCCCCTTAATCCAGAGGCCCTGGTGTCTCCACACAGCCTGTGAAGGATAAATAGGGCTTCCTGGCTGGGGCCAGGTTCTACCTTTTGTTATCAAAGCCACGAACTTGGCTCAGAGCAGAGGAGCAGCTGCTCCCAAAGAAAATCTGAAAGCAGAGTCAGGAAGGAAGCTCTGAGTCTTTGCCCCGCGTGCACATCTGGGCAGAGCAGGGGAACACTCATCCTGTGACTGTTCAGGAGCCCCTGTGTGCCTGACCTGCCCCATCAAAGGACTCCAGGGGCTGAATGAATTCTCCTGTGACCTTTGCCAAGTTTGTGGGCAGTTCTGAAGTGGCTGGTCACTGGTAAATGAGTGATTCCCCTTGTCATTAGAGGTGTTGTTCCAGGATTCCAAATCTGACCTGTCGGATGGCATGCCTGGGAGTGACCAGAGAGGGGAGGGCTGTGACTTGAGCAGCAGTCAGGGCCAAAAGGCTTTTTTACATAGAGAGCAAAATCATTGGTTAGCGAACCACATTAACCAATCCTAGTTGGGATACCTGCTGCACAGGAGATATATAAGTACTTAACCTCTTTGCCAACACATTCAGAGCCCAGACTGCAGATCCGACAGCCTGAGTTCGAATCCTGACTCTTCTACTATCTAGCTGTGTGACCTTTAGCAAGTTAGTCCCCCTCTCAGAGCCTGGTTTGCTTGTCTATAAAATGGGATAATAATACCATCTATTTTATTGGGTTGTTGGGAAGATTAAATAAATTAATAATGTAAAGCATTTACAGCGTATCTAGTATCTAGTACTCATTCTGTAAGCGTGATCTGCTGTTATTATTACCATGGCCTTTCCCTCCCCATCTGTCTCTCTCTCCCTCTAGAATGTGGGTCAGACAAAAGATCCTGTTCTTAGGTTTCGCATCGCTAGTGTCTCACGCTTGCCTGCTATATGCTCAGTAAATATCACATTGTATTATGGGTAGAAGAAGGTGTAGTCATGGAAATTCACTTGCTTTACTAAAAAATATAGCTGTGCGCTTTTGAAAATCATACTCCAGTTTTCCACGGTCATATATTCTCATTTCAGAGAAGCTCCGTGACTGCTTCTCGTTCTTCCTGTGGCATCTCAGTGATAGTAGTCAATGGCCTACAAATAGATTCAACATGTATTTGATATGCATGTAGCTCATCACTGATTAAAGGGACCCCAGAGCAAGGCATTTGGCAAAGCAATCACTGCACTTCCATGAAATGAACGATCACCTCCTGTATTTGATGGTCTCCAGCCCAGAACCCTTGCCCTGAGCAGTCCTGGGCTCCAGCCCACATTCTATTTGCAGGAGGTTGTAGAGACAGTTGTATTGTTGTGGTGCTTCTTTCATTTTGTTTTGCTTTTTCAACCATTTATGGAGATCCGGGCACCATGCCAAGAGCTTTATTTTGTCTCAGTTCTTACAATAAAGCTATGTGGTAAGTCTGCAATTATCCCCATTTTACACGAGGAAACTGAGTTTCAGAAAGCCTAGGGAATTCGCTCAGTGCTCCAGCTGTCTCTACGACCACCAGTGGTAGAAGTGGGACTTGAACTCAGACCTTTATCACTTTGAAACCCACGCCTCTAACTCCCAATTCTTTTCCCTGGATGTCTGTCCTTCAGTCACTGCTGGGACCCTCAAATATTACATGCCCAGAATTAAACTCCTATCTGAGGATATCCCCAAACCTGCTCCTCCCCTGCACTCCTGGCTCAGGCCTGGATCCACGCCTGCCCGGCCAGGCAAGCCCTCGGCTCCCCAGCTCCATTCTCATCTCCATCACTGACATCAAGCCCACTTGCAGATATTTCTCAAGTCCGTTCATTGCCCTCCATTTCCACTTCCACTGCCTAGGCTGGGCCCAGTGACTCTCACCTCGGGAGCAGACAGCCTCCCTGCCCTCTCCCTCCCATCCATTCTCTCCATTGCTGCAAATCTGACCTTGTCACACTTCTGCTTTTTGAAAAAGTATAGATACTCTAACGTGCCCTGAAGATAAAGTGGCTCAAGGCCCTTGGTGATCACACCTCCACTCACCTCAGCAGGCCTCGTCTGTTCTCTGCACCTCCACCCCCATCATGTCCCACCCTTCAGCCAAACACCAGCAGCAGGCCCCAATTCTGATGTAGTGATTCTGTCTGGAGTGTGCACGTGAGCCCTTGGTACCCTGCAAGGCAGAGCATGAACTGGAAAGAGTACAGGCCTTAAGGACAGGCAGCCTTGGACTCCTATCACTGGAGTCCTAGAGAATTGCTTAACCATTCTGTGACCTCATTTTCCTCATCTGTAAAATGGGGATAATAGCACTCCTGCCTACAGGAATTGTACATGTATTTTTTCCAGGTAAAAAATCTAGCCTATCATTAGGCAAACAATGAGTGCTCAGTAAATGCTGGGGATAGTGGTGACAGCATGTGAAACATGAGTTTTGTTTGAAAGATAAGCTCCTGAGGGCTGATTTTTTTAGAGATATGAACTGTCATCTGAGGAAAAACAAAGTATGAACACAGCATCTAGCTGGTTTCTCCTGTGTTCTTCTGAGGCGAGGCAGACATCTCTTTCCCATGGCCCAGCCTGGCTACACTGCCGGTCCTCATCCACTGGTCCCCAGCCTTCTTTCCTTCCCAGCATTCTGCATGACATTCAGATTCTCTCTCATTTCTTCACTCAGCAGATGTAGGCACTTTATTTACTGAGAAGGTTCTTGCGGTCCAGCTGGTTTGGCAAGGACTTCTGTGAAGGCAGCTTCCCCGCTGGAGGATGACCCCAGGGCCCTCCCCTCTGGCATCCCCTTTGTGATGAAGGATAGGCCACGTCACGGACAGTGCGGCCCATCTGCTTCACGCACGTGGCAGCCACATGCACCGAGCACAGCACCGTGGAGCCGACAGAACCACTGTGTGTTTAAGTGCTAGTGGTTCACCTTAGGAGTTCAGCCTTTGAAAAACTCTGCCAGGACATAGGCACTCATTAAGTGGGTTGAGTTCTGATGAATTTAAGGGTAGCTTGTCCTCCCCTCTGGCTGCTGCCCGGCCTCCCTTCCCTCAGATGCCACCTCAGAACCAGGGGCTCGCTTAGAGGTGATGCAGCTGCCGCCAGCCTCCTGCCTCCAGCGCCTCCCACCTTCAGTAGTTTGCTTACCAGGCAGACCACAAAATGAGGAAGAAAAATCTTTTTAGACTGGAAAAATAGGGCTGCTGCTGTTTTATGGTGGTGTACTTTATGGTTTTCAAACATTTTAATTAGTTTCATTTTTTAATATAAATGCACCCTGATGTTATGTGCAGGAAGGGCACAGTTCTTAAAAATCTACAGAAATAAAGTAGGAACATGACAGATTGGCTATTAAAGCGTCACACTCAGATGTGTTATTATTATTATTGTTATTTAACATTTCTAAGCCCCAACACTGAGCCAGGAGTGGTAGTGAAGGGCATAGAGAGAAAGGGCCTAGAGGTGCACCAACTCAGGATGGAGGTGGTAGAGGGCCCCCGAGGGGCTGGTGCTGGCTTTCCCAGGTGTCTGCGATTGCTTCTCAGAACACCCCTCAACCATCGAGTTTAAGGACTGAGAACACAGTTGGGAGGCTTCGTGTCCTATCCCTGTCCTGTGGCCATTTGTGAAACTGCTAAGATTTCCTGGCACCTCTGCCCCACCTCGACAGACATATGAGTTATATTTTAGGACAGGCCTCCTTCAGATAAATCAGTCTCTTCTTTAAAACATTTTCATCAATGAGAAAGCAGGCTTTGATGGACAGGATTTTACTTTCAGGGTACTACTCTCTGTGTAGTGGGTTGAATAGGGCCCGCAAAATATCTGTCCACCCAAGCCTCCAAACGTGACCTTGTTTGGAAATAGGGTCTTTGCTGATGTAATTAAGTAAGGCTGTCAAGGTGAGAGCATCCTGGACCAGAGTGGGCCCTGAATTAGTGACAAGTATCCTTTTAAGAGAAAGGAAGGGGAGATTTGACACATAGACCAGTGGAGAAGACAGCCACGTGGTAATGGAGGCAGGAATGATGGCCTGGAGGAAGCCTGGCACCACCAGAAGCAGCAAGAAATAAAAAGGGATTCTCCCATAGAGACTTCAGAGAGAACATGGCCTGCTGACACCTTGATTTTGGACTTCCAGTCTCCAGAACTGAGAGGAAATCAATTTCCGTTGTTGAAGGCACCTGGTCTGCAGTAATCTGTTGCAACCGGCTGTCCCAGGAAACTAGTGTGCTCGGTGAAAGCATCTCTTCTCGGTATCTCCTTAAAGAGGCCCACCCGGGTAGGGGCAGATGTTTTGCAAAGGATGCTCTGGATGCTAAGTTTAATCAAGGAGCAGGATGGCCTGCTGACCTCCTCTCTGCTGAGTTGAAATGAAATACCGTCACATCTTTATCTTCAATGTCAAAATATGTCTCCAGACGCTTTCTAATGACCACCTGCCTGCATCCTGTAGCATGTGCACTCATATTTGGAAAACTTTCAAAGGGCAATGGAAGCAAGAGGCCTCCCATGCCCCTCTCTCAACCCACAGCAGTGTCTCCTCCAAAAAGGGAGGTGCCTGGGGCATCCTTTACATGCATTGGTGTCTTACGGGACAGACACAGATCTCTGAGGGCAGGGTGGGACTTTCACTGCAGCCTCCATTTAAAGAGAGCCTACAGAGGGTCTCTTATGTAGGAGCAGTAAGAAAATGGGAATAGACATACTCTGCTGGTGATTCCCCTGGCAGAAGGCTCTTGATTAAACTCAGAGAGCCATCAAGGAAATTCCTTAAATCAAAAAACCACACAGGCCAAACAAAAGCTCCAAGCACTAACTGACTTCTGCCTGAGTTTGATCCAGAAGAAAGTTCTTTGCTACCATCTCTCCTCCTCTTTATCTCACTGTCACTGAAAGGAGAGAAATTCGCCAGAACTATGGTCTCGGCCACTGCCCATCTTCACAGACTGAGCTTTGACCATGTTATTTCCAGCAGGTCATTTTACAGAGTTACAAGACTCTGCCAGTCCCAGGGACCCAAGGTGGGCCCTCTGTAAGCAGAGACCTCCAAACCCACATACCCGCCTAGATGAAACTGTCCCCAAATATAAGCTGAGGCTTATGGGCTTATTTCAGAAGATGAGAGATTCTCCAGGCAGGCTCCAGCCAGCCTAGCAACTCCGTGCGGTGTCTTTCCCTCAGCTGCTCCGGTGAGTCCGGGAGCAAAATTAGACTGCAGCCCAATTGTTTACCCAGCTGTTGCTGGCAGCCCAAAACCCATACTGGGCAGGCGTCAGTGCTGCTCAAAGGATGTTTATTCTTGCACTGCTCAGGGACTGGAAGCAGAGATGTGTGCCTTACTCCTGGAAAAAGGCACCCTCCCCCCGGGTTTGCCTTCTGTGGACTAGAAGGGGAGAAACCCTGGGAGTAGAGGATCCACATTTGGGATGCATCAGTTCTGGCCAGTGGTGTTCACACTGGTAGCTTAAGTCCTAGAAGTGACTTTGACTTGGGTTTAATTTCTCTGGAGAAACAGGAACCATCTGAGCTAATCATGTCCTTCCGAGGTTTTGGCGATGCTGTAACTCCATATTGGCAGTGCCTGGGTGAGTCCTCAAGCACGGAGGCTAGGGGATGGCCATGGGGAACAGAGAAAGTCACGGGCAACACCACTTCATGTCAAGAGTGACACTCAGCCTCCAGCAAGAAGGTTAAGCAGAAGACACAGACTGTGGTCCCTACCAGATCCACAGCAGGAACTGACATCAGAGTGTGTCCAGATGCTCAGAGGAATGCCAAGGGGGCCATCAGGAGGGCCAAATGTGTGAAAGTATTGGCTCTCTTGGCCTAGTCTGCAAGACACTGCTCCCAAGAACTGGTGCCTTTAAAGGTCACGGCGGTTCTCGCAAGTGCCAGCAACGTGGCAGCTGAAATCGGTATAAAACAGGAGATAGATTACAGGAGGTGGAATCTGTTACTGAAAGATTCCTGGAGTCTAGCAGTGATAGCTGCAGCTCACTGCTAACCAGGAGATTTATGTGACAAGATTATCGATGGTATTAAGCACATTTAGAAGAGAGGATTATACCTACTTCTGGGTCAGTTCCGTGCCACCAGGCCCCCATCTAGCCAGCATGTTAACAGATGGACTGCAGGCTGCAAGAAGGTGAGGCTAAATATCTGCACAGTCATGGGGAGGAGGGAGACACAGAAGATGAGTTCAGTGCTGGGTGGCCGAGTGCAAATCCTCGGAAGGGTCTGGCTTGGGGTTCCCGCCAAATCTGAAAGCTCCATTTCCACCTCCTCCTTCCCTCCCTCCACCCCCCACAAACCTGGTGGCCTCCCCAGTCTTTGGCATGGTGGGTGCCCTCTCCAAAAGGAGGAACCCATACATAACTAGAAACAGGAGGCATCAAGGGGTGAGACTGTGCCGAGACCCCCAGCCACCATCCCAGAAGCGGGTCCTCGCAGCAGCACCCTCTTCTCGAGGGAGGGTCAGCACTGTGCTCACGCTGCCACGGAGAGTGAGAGAGAGCTCACACTTAGGCCAGGCAGAGCGCTGGAGAATATGCCATGGGGAGCAGCTCTTGGTGGCCTGTCAGAGGGTGGCTGTGATGTGGACTGGCAGACTCCTTCCACCTCGGTTAGGCCTAGCGGGGAGCCGGGACTGCGCACAGGGAAAGTGAGCGGCAGGCCTCAGGGAAGGCCTCATGTCTAGGTTTGCCCTGCCACCAGGCTCAGGGATTGTTGGGTAACTCTTGAAGTTGTAAACAGAGCTTATGTTGAATGTGATCTCAGAAAACATGACTTATTTTAAATTGTGGTAAAATATGCATACCCATACAATGTACCATTTTCAAGCACACAGTTCAGGGACATTTAGTACATTTACAAGATTTTGCAACTATCTCCAGTTCCAGAACATTTTATCACCCCAAAAGGAAACCCAGACCCATTCCTCAGTCCCTCGCATCCCCCCTTCCCTGAAAGCATTACTTTTTCAAAATAAAGGTAATGGAATGGTTTCGTGGAAGGCCCACTTTCCTAGTGTGGTCAGAGGAAGAAGGGCCTTGTGCTCAGGTCATCCACCCACCTGGGGCAGCCGCATGCTCCGTGGCCTTAGCACACACCACACTACAATTCAGTTGTCTAAACTCTCTCTCTTCCCCTGCCAGGGTCTTACTCCTCTCCGTGACCTCAGCTCCTAGCAGAGCAGCTGGCACATAGCAAGTCTCGGCAACATTTGTGGGACAGAAGGATATAAAAACCAGTAATTCAGTAGCCGATATGCTACTTCTTATTGTTTGGGGACATAAATCTTTGTCCTCGAGTTGTCATACTTTTGAACCCTGCACAGAAAGAAGCAAAACCCAGGGTAGGAAGAAAAAGCCCTTCATGTCGCTCCTTTTAATTAGACGCCCTGTTAAATTGCAGCAATTTTGCACTGTGCTTCCCTCTCAGTGTGTCTAGAAGCTCTGAAGAAGCTCTTAACCAAGGCAGGCAGGAGTTCATTTTATTCTTTTCCTCCTTATTTTCTTTCGAAGGCCAATTTACTTTTTTTAGACATTTTGCTTTGCCTGTGCCATTCATGGAGATTTGTGTATATAACAATGCCCCTTTCACAGAGGAGGTTAGTGTGGTGGAGTGGAATCCCCGGGACCCCCCACTAATCCCTTTTGATGGAGTAAGACTTGGAGAATCAATTATTTTGCCTCATAGTCTGAAGAAATTCACTGTTCTCTGGCCCGCTTACCCAGAAATACAAGCCACCAGGAGAGCTCCGCTCCGGCGCCCTCCCTCGCAGCCTCCCTGGGCTGCCCTCGCACCCACTTCACTCCATGGCAGGGCCTGGAAAGATCAGAGGGACAGAGGACAGTGCTTGATGCCCGTTTTTCCCTCTATTGGAGGGAACCAGCTGAAGTGTTAACAGGCAGGCCTGGCCCCATGTTTCATGAATATTTTAGAATGTTTGCTGGCAGAATTCTAACCGTGCCGTGTCCTCCTGGGTGTACGTGTCACCCATATTCCAGGGTTTAATCGCAGCTCTGGGGAAAGGAAGCAGCACTTCCCCATTAGTCCCCGTTATTATCCTAAAACATGCCGTGTGAGCTGTTCCATGTCCAGGGTCTAAAGTGCACGTGGGCTTTCGCCTTCTTGCCCCACACTGGATCCTGGCACCAGGCAGGGAGGGCGGTTGAGTTTGCAGTGACCAGGAATGAAGGGGCTGGAGAAGGAAAGGCTGTGTGCTGGCCCCGTTGTGATGTTTTTTCTCACGTGTCTTCTGGCCTATTTTCTATGCTGGTTTATTTCAGGAAAGCCCTCAAACCTGTCCCCTGATTGCCCCAAGTCCACCTGTCTCTGGGGCCTACCCCTCTGGCCAGCCTTCCCAGAGATGTCTGACAATCCCACACACCCTAACCATCTCCGGGCCTTCTTGGCTGGCTGGTCCCCTCTGTGAATTTCCTGACTAGCAGCAAGGCCTGCTCCTCCAGCTAGCCTCCCCACTGCCAAGCCAGGCACAAAGCTGGACACCAAGCAGGCTGAATGGGTAAGAAGCCACATGAGGCCCAGGCCTCTCCCTTTTCCAAGTGGGGAAGGACACTCGTCCACCTGGGAGCAGGCCAAGCAAGGAAGCCACACCGTGGGGCCTCAGCACCCCTCACCCGCTTCAACTCACCCCCTCCCAGCGGACGCCGGCCCAGCACTCCGATGGCACTCCCAGCCATGCCTGGTCTTCCCACAACTCCCACAGGCACCTGGGCCTCGGAGGCGCTCCTGGCACAGGTGAACCCGTTTTCCCTTCTCTGTGGTTTTTCTCCACACCACACATACCGCAATAGTGGTTCCTCCTGGCCTCTCACTCCCCACGACATTTGTGTCCAGTTCTGCCAAGGCCCCCTGAGGACAAAGGCTGTTGTCATGAGCTGTTTGTAGGAGAGACGAGCAACTGACTCTATTCTTTGCTGAGCCATCCATGGACTTCCAGCTTGTGAACAAAAATGTGACTGTATGTGCTGACCATCTCTGTCCCCTGAAATGGAGGCCACCCATAGGCAGGCTCTGGAGCGGCCCGGGTAGGGGCAGCCTGGGGCCCAGAGACTGGTCAGCTGGAGATGTTTGCTGCAGGCTCTTTGCGGGGCAGACAAGGACCCTGCCCATAGTGGAGCCCAGTGGGGGTCAGGACAGGCCAGCTGGCCAGCGAGTTAACCAACACAGAGAAACATGAGAGGGCCTTCAAGGGAGCGTGTACACGATATGGGGGCCACTGTCCCATCACTCTTAGGTCTCTCATTACACCTGAGGGACAGCAAGTGGTGGGGGTTGGGTTGTATTCAAATCTTTTGGGAATGCGGAATTTGGATATTGCCTGGACCCAGGATTCTGATGAAACCCACACACTCATGTCCCATTGATACTGAGGTTCGTAAGTGCCAAGATGGGAAAGACCCTTTAAGTGGCATGCCAGTGAAGCCATCCCAGGAACAGGCCTGGGCATGCAGATTTGTGGTGTGGAGAAATGAGCGCTAGACTTCAGGGTCCTGGGGTCCCATCCTGAGGGAGTCGTCCAGCAAACATCATTGTCAAATGCTGACTGATACCAGTGCTCAGGGGGCATCAGCAAATGGGCTGCAGGGGGACTGAATGCCCACACTCCCACCCAAGAAGCCCAGGTGCAGGGCAGTGCTTCTCGGAGCCTGATCTGAGGGCTCCCTGCTCAGAACCCCTGAGGCATCATCTAACAGGCAGATTCCCACACACAGCCTCTCCCCCAACCAAAGTTCATCAGTTGTGAATCTGTAGGGCTGCAGCCTAGGTTTGCATTTTTAAAAAGCTCCCCCAGGATGTTTTATGCACAGAAAGTTGAGGCCCAAGTTATTCCATGCTGTCTCTGCAGGGGACTGAATGACACAGAGAAGAGGCAGAGAGAAATGATGCTGGGCCTGGCCTGGAGCCCCTCCAGCCCCCAGGGGTGCTGGCTCACCCAGAATCCTCACCCCGTTAGGCCTGGACAGGGTTAGGGGGCTGCTTCAACAACCCCCCAGGGTACAGTCTCTGCACACTCAGACCATGCCTGCTATGGGGCATGCATGCAGGTCTGGTTCACCTTTGTGTTGAACACCACTGTGCCCCAGATGGACAATTTCAGACCCTGGTCCTCTGTCTCTACCCTGCCTCACTTACACAGCACACTGTAACCTGCGACACACGTGCTCTTCAGATCGAGGACCCGCCTCCATCATCCTTCTCTCCCTCTGGCCCCATGGGCTTTGACACATTGAAGGTGCTCGATAAATGTCTGTTCATTTAATGTAATCTGCTGAATTGAGGCAGAAAAGGGCCTGGTGGCCTGTAGGCTCTTTTCCTTGGACCCAGCCAACAGGAGTGCAGAGAGGGCCTGCATCTGAAGCCCCTACACCTCCCCTGGTGAAGGAAATATTGATTCTGCTGTTTGTTTTGCAAGGAAGCTGTCCCCACTGGGGCAGCCAGATCGAGTGCAAGTGAAATGGAAACTGTGGAGGAGGCAGCGCTCTTGCAGTTGTCTATTAATAGGGTGGCCCAGGCATGTCCAGGCGGAGGAGAGGCCTGTGCTCTTGCAAGGGCCAGCCTGGAGCTGGGGGCCTCGGCCGGTTACTCTGGAGTCCCGCCCTCCCACCCACCTCAGCTCAGCTCAGCTCCTCTCCACACTGCAGCAGAGATGGGGAATTCGGCAATGTCAATCCAGGTCACCTTTCAAGCAGGAGCCAAGTTGAGCAGCCTTGGCCCAGGACTCCAGCAAAGGGCTCCTAAAAACCCCTACTGGACAAGGGTCAGCAGACAGACAGCACATTTGGGACCTGCAGGGAAACAAGCTTTTCCTTTCTGCTTCACAGGAAAATTTGAGTTGAGCAAAACAGGGCCAACCCCAGCAGCCATCTGGATACCGCACAGTCCAGCAGCTAAATTCAGGGTACCGGTTACCCAGAACAGTTCTTGGAGGAGCCTTCCTAAATATTGGGGCTTCATTGCCTTTAAAAGGGGTGCTAGTGTCTGCAGTGCAGGGCAGATGAGGCTGCCACGTTCAGTTGTACAAGCTATGCACTGAACTACTGTGGCTTCCCATTCTCGGTTCTACTGTATGGTAATAACTTGCAAGGACATGCAGCTGACCTCGTGGGAGAGCCCAGCTAGCCATTCTGAAGGAGGCTGCCTAAATATTAAGAAATGGGGCAGGCAGCAGAGCAAGAAGGCCCAGTGTTCAAACCCCTCGTGTTGCAGACAAAAGCAAGGGCCCAGAGGGTGAAGGAGCGTGTCCAAGCTCACACAGCGTCCGTGGCAGAGCTGACTGTAGGACTGGGCCTCCTAGCTCCCAGGCCCCGCTTGTGCCTTGCCACCTTTTCTACTCTATTCTTCTGATACTTCACCTGCCCTGGTACCAGTGGGGCAGGCAGCCTTGAAGGAAGACCCCATTCTAAGTTTTCTGCCTCTGCCCAAGCAGCATTCTAAACTGTGCTTAGGCTGGGCTGTCCTTTCTGCCTTCTGTTTGTTCAGGCTTTGGCCCATATGGTTAGTGCATTTCACACTCCCCCTCCTGCACTCCCCAGATTGTTTCCTGTAGGTTTTGGGTTTTATTTTTTGCATCTGCCCCCACCAAACCATGTGAGTTGATGTTCAAGACCTTAAAATTCAGAGAGCCTTCAGAGGAGTAAATTCCATCCAGCTCCAGGCGTCCTGCCCAGGCTCTGCATTCCTATCCAGACCTATGTGAGGCCCAGGGGGCCCAGGCGCGTGCTGAGATCACCACCCATAGGGCGGCTGCATTTCAGTCTCTAGGCTGCAGGAGCAAGGTCCAAAGTCCAGGCTGCTGAGAGCTGAGGGTCCCCAGTAGCCCTTCTAGGACCTAATGCCTTCAATGCCCAGGCCCTGAGCTAGGGTAAGCAGATTCAACCCTGAGGTCGCAGAAAACCAAGGTCAGTGGGGGTGGGGTGGAGGCCAGTCAGGGGCTCTAATTTATTCATTCATTCACTAAATACACAAATTTAGCTTATTTAGCACCTACTGTGTGCCTAATCAAAACAAGCATCCCTGCCTTTATGGAGCTCACATGCTGGTGGATGGAGACATGTAATTAAATAAACAAGTAAATGTCAGGTGGTGGAAAGTGTCCCAGAGAAATAAAGCAGAGAAGAAAGTCAGGAAGTGCAAGGGTAGAAAGTCAGGCGTGCTGTGGCTTTAAAAGCCTGTTTGGATAACATTTGAGCAAAGCCCTGAAGCGGCTGGGGGGCCATGTGGGCAGGAGCACTCCAGGCAGAGGGATGAAAAGGAGCAGGAGCCCTGAGGGAGGGGTGCGCCTGTCCTGGGCAGGGAACACGTGGGAGGCAGTGCCCACATGTTTTCGAACTGGGCCCCTCTGACTGCCACGCTGGGGAGTGGACTGAAAGGGGCAAGGGCAGCGCTGGACACAATCAGAAGGCTCCGCTTCCCCACCCATCTCCAGGCCCGCCCTCTGTCTGGGCTCCCAGTCCACGCAACCAGCTGCTTCCTGAGCAGAGTCTCAGATGCCAGTGGGCACCTCATCACCCACGCAGCCGTCCAGATCTCAGCCTCCTGCTGGGTTTCCTGACTCAGACCTGCAGGTCCAGCCCTGGTGCCATCCCTGACTCCTCCCTCCCCTTACCCCTTCACTGGCTCATCACTGTCAATTCTACTTGATCAGTGATCTCTGTTGTCTGACCCCCTCTATCCCCGTGGCCATGGGGCCAGCCAGGCCCTCGCCCAGACTCCCCTGGATCACCGTAAAGGCTTCCAAGTGGATCTCTCTGCATCCTGTCCCAGTCCCTCCAGCCTGTCCCCCCACTGTCCAGAGACCCCAGGCCTCAGGTAGAGCCCCCTGTCCTCACAGGCTCCAGTTTCACCTGCTCATTCACACCCACATGCACCCCCGCAGGAGGAGCAAGGCTTCCTCACGCTGCTTCATTTCCACCTTTGCCCTCACTGCTTCCCCGGCCCCCTCCATCTGAGAAGCATTCACTCCTCCGCTGGCCCTGCCACCTCCTCCCTGAAGTCAGTTGCTGCCAAGCCCTCCACCAGGTGGCCTTTCTCTCTGCCCCCAAACCCCTGACTCTGCCACACGCAGGTCCTTGAGAAGAGTCCAGTGGAGAAACGAGGACACGCACTTCCCCCTGAAATCCTTCCTTTGGCACGCGTCCACATCAGGCCCTGAGCTGTTCCCACTGGGATGCGTGCACAGAAGGCTTTCAGTACCTGTTTGGCAAATGAGTGGCCCAGAGAGTGTTCGTGTCTTGGCACCCACTTACACCAGCCTGCACTTGCTGCTGCAAAAAGAGAGAAGTTAGGGAAGCCCCTGGGGAATGGGTTCCAGCTGGCCTGTGGCAGCCATGGGCTTCACTAAAAGGACACAGCTGGGGCGTTAGAAGCCCAAGGCATGAGGCTGTGTGGTGGCAGCTCCAGGGGGTTGGGGTCACTTTGATTGGTTCCCACACATTGAGTCTCATGCTGCCCATCCCAAGCTCCAGGTCACTTTGGCCTGAAGACCCAGGAGTTCTGTAAATGGAGCCCAGTCATCTCTGAGCTCAGCTTCTGGAGCTGTTGCTGGTGTCCTAGAGCAGCTGCACAGGCACACTCTGACCGGGGGCAGCAGGGCCAAGGTCAGCAGGGGGCACCCCAGAGAGAAGCCCAGGATCCGCCTGGCAGCAGGCCTGAGGCAGCTTAGGGAGCAGAGATCTGGTCAGGCCCCTGCCAGGCCGGCTGCAGTTCAGGCTCGTCCCCAGGTCAGTTCACACTTTGGGGTCAGTAGGCTTTTTAGAAGGGATAATAGGTCCACTTCCCAGCCACTCCAGGGGTCTGGCTTTTCTGCCCAAAAGAGGAGGAGGAACAGAGAGCTCGAGGTGACCTTGCTCCTTCTCAGGGACAGCCAAGAGGAGAAGACTCTTCCCCCATCTGTTGGGAGCAAAGGAACCATCTTCTGGTCCCCAAAGGGGTGGGGGAAGCTCCCTGACCTGCAGGTAAGCCGGCGCCCCCTCCCTCCTGGCATGCTGGCCCAGGAATGTTACATCTGACTCGGAGGCCTTGTTTAAGGTCTCCTGGTTGTATGGGTTTTTAAGGCTCTTTTCCTACCACACGGGTGCTCTCGGGGGCTTTCCTCTCTGCCCGGGGGCTGGGCTCTGTGCTCACCGTGGAGGCATGCAGGAATCAGCAAGCAGGAGCAGAGGGGGTCTTGAACACCCTAGCTGACTTGGAGTGGGATGCGGATTTCCTGGCAGGGGTGGGGGCAGTACCGGGCAGAGGCTGTCACCCAAGTTGGAGAAAGAACATCTCAGTCATCAGGGTACCTTGTCTGGTGGCTTGTTGAAAGTTCCATGAGTTCTAAGGTCTGAGATTCAAAATGGAGAAAATCAGTCATTTACCCCAGTGCTTTGTTAACAAAACCTGGTTGGTTTGGAACAGTTCAGACACTGGAGGACCTGGGTTGGATTTTCCCATCTTTTTCACATGGAAGAGTAGGAGATAATATCAGCAGGTGGAGCGTGGGGTCTGCGTTGAACAGACCCACAGGACTTCTGCTCTCCCTGAGGCCCCCTCCCCCAGGATGCTGGTGATACTGAGTCCCCTTGGACAGCAGAGTGTGTGGGTCCCTCTTCCTGGAAGGCAGCCTCTCCCCCTACTCCTCTGGGGCAGTGGTGAGAGGGAGGTGGGGAGACAGTCCCCAGGGGATGTGCGGGCAGAACCAGGTGGTCCAGAGAACCTTCCCCCAACTGCTGACCCTTTGGTACCTAAAACCCAGACTCTGAAACCCAGTGTCTACACCTGGGAAAGGCCTCCCTTGGGCCCATTCTACCAGTTTAGATATCTTGGCCTGGAGCAGCTTGGAATTCCAAGGAAGGACTCTCATTTTAAACCCAAGGGGTGAGAGAAAGAAGGGGCTCACCTGAGGCCAGGTCTGCAGGTTAATACGCACGCTCCTCAACCTTCTTCCCATCTCCTCCCTCCCCACTTCGAGGCGGGCTACCCAAGAGTGTCAGCCTGGGAGCAGGGTCCTCATCCTTTCCCTGCCAGGCACTCACTGTGAGCTCTTGAGCCTCAGTTTCCCTACCTGTCAGACTCAAATAACCATGCCTGCTCCACCCGCCTCGCCAGGCAGCTATGAGCCTGACATGAGAGGTGCGGCGTGGCAGGCCTTGGAAAAGGGGACAAAATGGAAAGGGTGTCGCTAGAGTTATTATACAGCAGTGGTTGAAGTTTCCGATTTTTCTGCCTGGCACGTCCCTGTAGTCTCCCGGGCTCGCAGTATTCAGGGAGCCCGATGCCGCAGGCTTCATGGAACACGCGGTGATTTCATGGTGCAGCCAGGCGCTGGACTGTTGGGGGTGGGGGCACCATCTGGAACTGATTGGCGTTTTCCTGAAGTCAGAGGCCATCCGCAGACTTCCTGCCCAGCTTCTCCGGACCCTGGAATGATTCCCACCTGGACCCAAGACCAGAGACATTTCATTCCCCCTGGTTGATTTGTGTCCCAAATTCTCAAGAACCCACCCCCAGCCCCAGCGCCATCCTTTGCCTGCTTCTTTCCATCGTTGTTCTGTAAACACGTTAAAAATTGCCTCTCCTGTTTCAGTTCCCCACCTCTCCTGCAATTTTCTGGCCTCCCCTGATTTCAGCCTCCAGGATTGAAATTCTTTCTCCTGGTCTCCGTGAGGAATTGGTGAAACAGAAAAAGCAGGAAATTAATGTCCCAGCCTCGAGGCTCCACACAGCATTAGATGGAATTAAAGTACAATAATGAGTCGATACACACACAACTCTGTTGTTCTTTGATTTTCCTTTCAAAATTCATGTAGTGAACGCTTCCTCCGTCCCACACCGTCTTCGGCTGGGAGACTTGATAGCATCCTGAATGAATTTACATACCAAATGGGTTTTAATTTTATACTTTCGCTTAAGGTCAGGACATTTATTTATTATCATTATTTATTACTGAAGCACGAGTGGTTTTAATTATTTTAGTATTCCTCCTACAAAGCAGGATCACTGCTAGCTATGGAACATTTTCCGTTTCCGCTCACATAAATAATATAGTTTTTAATTTCACGAAGATTTAGTATTCATCTGCTTTGTATATGAAAGTCATCGTTTACCACAACAGAGACGGAGGGTTCAGAACACCCTGGTGGACTTCCTCAGCGTGTCCTCGGTGGTCACTTTTCCCACCTTTGGTTTTCCAGGTGCCCAGAAAGGGACCTTCAGATGGGCTGGGAGGGAAGAGGGCAGCGGGGTGTGGAAAGGGAACAATGCAGGGGGTAGGGGGTGGCTTGAACCCCCTTCTCTCATGAGGTATCACTTGCCTTTTACATATATCACCCTGTTTGCTCCCCCACAAAACCCTTCCAAAGCTGGGATTTCTGTCTCCACCTCACAAATAAAAAACCTGAGTCTCTACACATTAACTAACTTGCCCGAGGCTGCTCAGATCCCAGCTGCAGGTTCAGATCCACACGTGTCTGACTCCAGGACGCAGCCCCTTTTCCCCCTTCCCACAAGCCCTCTCTGTGCCAGGGCCTGGGTGGAGACTGCTGGGGGCTGCGGCCAGCATGGGTAGGAGCAGAAGGACAGAGAAGGAAGGAGCTGGGGGGGGCGGGGATGGGTGAGGGCCGCGACCACCGGCCAGGCCGAGGGCATGACTGCGTGTGTCCGGGTGGAGGCGGAGGGCATCCTGACTGTCAGGGGCAAAGGCCCAGTCCTGCCTCGAGGCTGTGTTCCCAGCAGGCAGCCAGGAGATTGAATCCAGCCACCTGGGGTCACTGAATCTCCTGGGATCCCCCTCCCCTTTGCCCCTCCCGTCCCTCCCACCTTTTCTTCCACCTAGATCCTCATCTCTTTCAGGGAGGCTGCTGGGTCTGTAAATTATGAGCTGCCCACGAATTTTGATTCCCTGTCTGTGAATCGCTCTCCCCTGCTTCCCTGTGGCCATCCCAGCCAACCCTCGGCTGTCTTCACCCTCGGAAGCATTCCCAGCCTGCGGCCGGTGGTCAATCAGGAACCATTTTCACACTTCCCATTGTCTCTGGGACACCAGACCATGGCGCCAGCTCCACGTTTGCTGCCAGCATAGCCTCGGGAATGAGCAGGCGGTTTGGGGTTGCCATGGAGAAGCTGGGCCCTTTGGTGGTTTGAGCTGCTTAACATGGAATAGAAGACCTGGCCCACCAGCCGGGGCAGCACAGGGCAGCGGCCTCACACCCTGGTGCCCTCTCTGGACGGCTGGTGCCCTCTACTCAGACCCAGCCAGCCAGCTGCATCCCCATCCCCTAGAGCTATTAGCAGGTTAAAACCATATTAAATTTAAATGATGCCAGCCTCATTCTGCAGGGGTTTTCTTGAGTTCTCATCCAGGCTCCAGCTACAAATCAGCTCCTGCCAGACTTGGTCTCCAAGCAGAGTTCTTTGTGTCCTGGTGCCTGTGTCCCCAGGGAGAGGAAGGAGCCCGTTTCATAACCAAACAGAGTGACTAGACACTCACCGTGATTAACCAGAGGCTGTGCCACACTGTCCTTGCACACAGCGTGGCTTAAATTTAAGCAGAAAATGGAGCCCACACTGAATCATCCTTCTCCGTGACGAAAGATGAGATTGTGTTAGCAAGAATGCGGCGTGTTTGGCTGAGTCCCTCCTGGAGCGGGGGGCCCCTCTTTAGCACACCTCTAATTTCTCTCCTGTGAGCTTCTCTAGAGAGCTAGGAAGACTTCCACGCTAAAGCAAAGCCACCTCTTACCTAGAACAGCAAAATTCTCTTCTCCATCTCAGACACAGGCTCCCCCAGGAGGACAGAAATAGATAGGAGACTCCGGGTGCATATTTTACCCATTTTTCGTATTTTCTTCCTTCTTCTTCATTGCACTAATTTAAGTGGTACTTCTGGATTAGAACTAGCGAGATAGGTGCCTGGGAATGCAGGAAGTCTCAGGGCTGCATTTAGAATCAAATAGAGTTAATGGTGCAGTCTCTTCCCAATGAAAAGAGAAATAAAATACCTTTCAGAGCTGGACCTCTTGCTGCTTTATGCAGGGGGCCCTGCTTTTGTTAGATGGGCTCCCCCTGAAATCCAGACCCACCTGTTAAAAAGATATTTGCAGGGGAGGCTTCCTTTCAAACACATGCAATTAGGCTTTTGTTTTCCACTTCTCCTGTTTTATAGAGGAGATGGAAACCCAGAGATTGAGGATCCTGTCTGAGGTCACGTAACTGGGAAGAGATGGTACCTCCTACTTAGAATCGGAAAGCCAGTTCTGAATGCTCAAAAGCATGTTTGCTGAGGGTCCACAGTAGGTCCAAGCCTCTTACAGGGGAATTGTTTCCTCTGCTCAGCACAGCACCTGCCCTCAGGGACCCTCAGTCTGGCTGCAGAGGCAGAACTAGGCAAGGAGGTCAGAGAATGAGGGTTTCCAGCCACAGCAGACATGGCCTTCTGGAAGGCAACTGGACCCAATGGGCTTGAGTGGCAGAGACTGAGAAGGGCAGGTCGAGGGGCAGCAGGATGGCTCAGAAGACACCAGCCTGGCAGGAGCAGATGGGACCAGCAGAGAATGGGGAGAAGGAGGCTAGAGGTTCAAATGCTGGGCTGAGAGTTTGGGCTTGATCTGGTGGGAGGCCCCACAAGAGGAAAATGGTCCTGGAGTCAAGTTCCAGTGCCTTACTTAGCTCCAAACTCCCCCAGGCTCTGCTGCAAATTTACTGTGCATCCTTCCTAACACAAGTATCTCTAAGGTCCCTTCTGCCTCTGACAGGCTGCCCATCCAAGGCAGCACATGGGAGCCCTGTAGGTTCTTCTAAGGAGAAGGGACAAGAGGCTTCTGTGGAACTGCATCTTCCCCCATCCTGCATGTGGAGCCCTCCTCTGGGCCCAGTGCCGGGAGAAAGGCTCTCTTCTGATCTGGGGAGCACTTGCTTCTGCAGGATTTGAAGGCATCAGAAAGTTAGCTGGGCAGCTCTGCAGGGTGTGGGGGAAACAGCATCACATCACAGGGACGATAATAACCCGACTGAGCAGACTCAAGTTTGGCGATAAGAGCAATGGTGATGATGGTTAGCATTTACTGTATCTTTACTGCCTGCCAGCATGAGTAGGTGCCTTGCACACATTTTACATCAAATCCTGTGGGGCAGATATACCATCCTCATTTTAAGATGAAAGAACTAAGGTCCAGGGAAGTTCTTTTGCCAAGATCACTTGCAAAGTAAGTGACCTTCCAAGGTTTTGACCTCAGGTTTATCTGCCTCTGAGACAGTGTGCAAGAGTTTAACATCCTTGTGTTTGCCTCAAGCAAAAATGACAGTTCACTGTAATGGCTTCATTGTAGTCTTGCACGCACAGGCGCACACTCACACATGTGCTGTGCACGTGCACACACAGCCCTGCCTTGGTTACAGCCACGGTCCCTGACACACAGCTCCCCCTGCAGCCACAGATGGCTACAGGGGAGCTGTCACTACACGCTCACAGAAAGAACTGATCGCCCCTCTCCAGGACAGATCACAGATTCACAAGCACAGCAGGGTCTGCAACAGGGAAGAGACCTGGAATGCCTGCTTACAGCCCCGTGGTGGCCCAGGGGAAAGGCTGCAGCAGAGACCTGGGCCGCAGCACACTCTGCTTGTGATGGGGAGTCTTCGTCATGCCAGGTTCCAGGGCTGCCTTCCCCGCAGTGCTGGCACGGGAGCTCAAGTGGCCAATACTGAAAGTAGGCTTGAGGTCCTGCACCTGCCGATCCCAGAGGCAGCCTTCTTCAGACCCAGAAGGTTGAGATAGTCAGCCTGACATGATGCCCCTCAGGAGGCCAGCTTGCTGGGGAAGAGTCCCAGGAAACCTCTGGAATCCTCTCCAGGCATTCTTTCCTATCTAAGGAGCATTTGTTATTTAAGCAGCTTCTCCAGGACAGGCAGGGACAAGAGAAGTAGGGAATGTTAGGTTTCTCAACGTCAGAACAGAGGAGAAAAGTACATCAGTTCCACTAGCTTTAGGTGGGGGCAAGGGCATTGGCTGAGCTTCAGATTCTAGATTCAAGGCCCAGGTGTGTCCCTGCCCTTGCCTGAGTCTCTTAGTGAGTCTTGGTCCCCGGTTCCTCATCTATTAAGTGAAGAAGCTGCAACACCCTTGAATATGTCACAGTAGTAGTAGAAAATGTCAAGGGGTTCTTCAAATGAGGAAGCCAGGGCTTTCCCATCAGTAGTCACAGAGAAAGCATGGAGGGAAATGTTGCTTTCTTTAGCCACCGTTTCAATTATCAACTGCTAAAAAGTCATGAAATATCTTTAAATATTTTTATTTTATATTATATAATATATACATTTAATACAGAAAATATAAGTATTTATTTACATGTGTAAGTATATTTTACGTGTATATACTTGTAAACATTTTTTGGGGAAGTGAGGACAAGAGGAATTCTAAATGAGGATGCTGGTACTCACTCTTAACAGTATACATTGTTTTTTTCCCTCTAGCATTTTCTGTTGTGTGGACAGGAAATGTGTGTATTGTTTTTGTAATTTAAAAACAAAGAGGAAATGAGTCCAGCTCTTTGCAAGGTGGCACCAGGTGCCATGTCCTCTTCCATGTGCTGGTTACATAGAGCTTCTCTGGGCTCAGCTGCTCAGGGCTCCTCATCCCTCATCCCTTAGGCTTCACTCCAGAGGACCTGGCCCCCCTCACATCCTGCAATGAATGTGTATGTATGTGTGTGTGTGCTGCTTGAGGGGATGTGCCACAACGTACCACAAAGCTTCTCCATATTTTAAGTGTGGGGCCAGGATAGGAGTGAAGAGGGACTTTGTTCCCACAATATTAGCTGGAACACATCCCGAGCTGAAGGTTGGTGACACCGAAATAATTGGAGGTAAGAACTGTAGGCCATTAAGATAAATTTTTGACATAAAAATGTAGGCTAGTTCATAAAAGGTTGCAGTGAAAATAGGTTATAGTGACAGCTTTTCAACAACTGTATAAGCCTCCAGATGGAAGGGAATTCAGCATAATGAATTATGGGCAGTCTGGACAACACGACATCCTTTTATGGGCATAGATCTAAGGGAAGAAGAAAGTCACTCAGACTGGCCTGTATTAAGTAATGTATTGTTCAAACATGAGTAGAGAGAAAGAAAAGGTAGCAGCTTTAAAGACTCAGCCCCTGAGGTGGACAGGCCTTGGTCTTCCTGCCTGGGCACTGGGCACGCGTGGCTCCATTCTCTAATCTAATGAGCACCTTTGCCCACAGGATCCCAAGCTGAATGTCCATGCTCATCAGGCAGGGCTGGGGGTCAAGTTCCTCCACCAGCTCAGATGTTGCCCAGTTTTGCCCTCTTGAGGAAGTTGCCTCCTCTGACTCCTGGATGTGACATGTGGGACCCTTCTTAAATGAGATGTTCTCCAGATGGGGCATCCCTACCAGACAGCACAGAGCTCAAGGAAAGAGGGGGACCCATCAGGCTGGGAGGGGGAAAAAGGCCTAGCTTGCACCAAACCCTTCCTGCCAGCGTCTTCTCCTGGCCTCAATTCTTGTCATCATATCAGAGAGTAGAAGAGGCCAACAGGCCACCTTTGACCCTGTGCACCTTTACTTGGCTGAGAGTAATAACCGCCTTCACCTACTGAATGCCCACAGCATGTCTGACAGTGCAGGGGGCATTTTGCCTCATCTTATTTAAACCTCACAACAACCCTATGACATAAGTATCATTATTCCCATTTTACGGCTAAGAAAACTAAGGCCTAGGAGAGTTCATCTACAGCTAGCTATAGTTCAAACTGTGTGGAGTTTAAATCTATAGCTTGACCCCAACGTCTGGGCTCCTGGCCATTCCGCTATGCTGTGCCTACCTGCGAACACATGCACTCAAAAACTGGACAGAAAGCATCATCAAAAAGGGAGAAGAGCTTTGAAACATCTTCTAGAGCTATTGGACTCAGCAAATGGGGATGCAAGAATCACTCGGCTGATAAAATTCACACACATTTTAAATGGGCTCTGATTGGGAGGAAGGTGTCCTTGATAGTAAAATACCCAAGTTCAGTGATTTCACTCTGGGTGTGTGAATTTATATTAATAATTTGCTAATGGCGGTTAAATGAGATCAAGTATTTTATGTGGCTGTAAGGGAGCAATATTCCACACTGGGACAGGTGTTTGCGCTAAGCGCCTGCTCTCCATGTTCGCCACAGGACAGCCCTGGCAGGCTTGGGGTCTCAGCCGTGACTGTGCTTGTGAATGATGCCCTTGGGGGTCTCTGCCCTCAGACAAAGGTCCCCTTTAGGGATCACCTCAGTCCCCAGGGAATTCAGGGCCAAACCAGGGTCTGGGGGAACTGAGCCACGGTCCCCACCTCATTGTGATTTCCTTCCAGCTTCTAGTTCTGACACAAAAACAGATTCCTTTAGGCAAGACCCCTGGAATGTGGGGGGAACGTACTGTCCACTCTGAGATGCCCAGTGAGAAACACAACTGCCCCTCTTAGCCAGTTCTGGCTGCTCTAAGAAATAGACCATAGACTAGAGGCTTGTGAACTACAGGAGTTTATTTCTTCCAACTTGTAGACTTGTCTTCTTGCATGTCAGAAAGAGCACTAGAGAGCTCTCTGGGATCGCTTTTATAAGGGTACTAATCACATTCCTGGGGCCCCCTTCATGCCTGAACCACCTCCCAAAGGCCCCACCTCCTAATACTATCAATTTAGGAGTTAGTATTTCAGCATATGGATTTGGGCAGGACACAAACATTCATCCATGACAACCTCTCCACTAAACAGCGTGCCTTTGGTTGTTGGGCTGTCTAGCCTACCACTCTGGCTGACTGGGTCTCCCCAGATGGCTTTACCTGTTGTCTCCAGGGATTTCCACCCTCTAGCATGTCATTTGTTCCTGCCCCAACCTTTCGTGGGCCACACCAGACACTCATCCAAGCCTCCCCAGTGTCAGATAAACGTGGCGCTCAGTATATAGCTGCTGCCTCAGCATCATGCGGTGAAGATTGCTGTCAGCGTCCTGGGTCCAAAGGAGGGTGCATGGCTGGCTGAGGCAGGCAGAAGGAGCAGAGTCCGTGGCCCTGGGGAAGCTCGCTCACAAGAGGTACCAGCAAGGGTCCACTGCTCTGGGACCCTGGAGGCCTGCCAGGCCATGCCTTATTTCTGCAGATTTTGGAAACACCCAGAGCACAGGGCCTCTTTGCCTAACAAGGGGACAGCAGTGCTGGACAGTTAGCCATGACATCGTCCCTGTGCCTCCCAGAGCAGCTCCTGAGTCATCTGCACCCCTCCCCCAGCCTCAAGACCTGTCCAGGGCAGGCGTGTCATGTTACCCCTTCTCCTTGGGCTTTTCTTAGTAACAGTACGGGTGGTGGCAGCTGCACGGAGGCCTTCTGGAGACATTCTGTCCTGGTCAGCCCAAGGCTGGCCCTGAATCAGCCTGTCCACCTCACCCGGGACGCCTTCCCCTCACCCTGCCCAGGGTCCTTTGCGAGATCAGCAGGCTACCTTTGGGAAGCACCCAAGAGGGTCAAGAAAGCCATGGCCATGGCATATAAGCAGGTGGCCGTCCCTCCCAGCCAAAGAACAGCTCTTGGTAGCTGTTCTAAGTGAAAATGCTGCCTTAAATTCAGGGCACTCTCCCGATGACCTGCTTCCCAAGTCAGAGGGAACAACCTGGAGGTGTGTGAGGCTGGGTCTCGGAAGCTACCCGGGCCTGGCCCCTGGGGGCCACACCCACTGGCACAGAGAGAGATCAGGAAGTGGGAGAGGGTCTGCCCAGCCTGGGCCAGCTTGGACACACCAGCGATTCGGTGACTCAGGGACCCTTCTGATTTCCCGGGAAAGGACATCAGAGCCCTTGCTAGTCGGAGACTGAGATGCTGGGTATGGAGTGAGCAGCCCTCTGAGCCTGCTCAGTGGTGGGTGATCTGGGGCAAGGTCACAGATCAGAACAGTGACTCTCCTCAGGTGAGTCAAGGTCAGGGTAGTGACCCCCCAAGAGCAAGCAAGGCCTTATGAAAGCAGGCCTGAGGTCAACGGTGAGGTTGGGTGGAATTCGCAGGACCTTGAAGGAGGGAGAAAGCCCAGCCTGAGGGAGTTCCTGCTGCTCTGCTCCAGCCAGCAGTCAAGGGTGCTCCTGGGCTGGACACTGAGGCTGGGGTGGAGGGGTCGGGACAGCAGGGAGCCTTGAAGTCAGCCTGGCCCTGGGCCGTTGGATTCTCTGGAGATGTGGGACTGGCCCTGAGCTCTGTGTGTCAGGACAAAAATCAGGGATTCCAGAGCTGGCAAAGCCTCGCGGTCTCCCACCCAGCACTCATTTTACAGGTGGGCTCCTAGACACAACCCTCTTGAAAGGCCCTGGGGTGTCAGGAAGAAGAATCTGCCCTGGTTGATTTTCTGAAAGAGGGAGATAAGAGTATGTGTGGCCAGGGAAGAATGTCCTCTCTCGGGTGCTGGGGTCCAGGAAGCTAATGAACACATCTGAGTGCGCACTCCACTGAGCCCCCCCAGGCCTGTCCAACATTCACCCGGCCCTGGCAAGCAGTCACCCAACCAGGGAGCCCCAGTGGACTCATTATCAGAGGCCCTGATGCAGCTGTAGAGGGAAGGGAGACTTTGTGGAGTCCACTGTGGAGCTCAGTGCAGGAACAGGTCTTGCAGGGCAGCCCCTGGCCACCCAGCGTTGTCCCTGCTCTTCCTAGGGGACTGTGCCCAGGGGAGATGAGATGCCTGGACTGTGGTGAGGTGGCCACAGTGCCATGAAGTCAGCTCCATGGGTTCAGGCCCAGGTGCCTGGTGGGTAATCCTACTCTGGGCCTGGTCCTCAGTGCCCAGGACTGAGTAGCCCCAGTGGGGCCCCTGTTGCCATCCAGCATGAGGCGTCTGAATGCAGGATCACTGGGCAGCTGGACGATCACTTCTCCTCTCCATAACTGAGCAGCTGCTGCTGGGGACAAGGCTTGCTGATAAGTGGTCCCACTGGGACACGGGTGTCACCGGAGGAAAGAATTGACGATGATGAAAGTGGCATATTTCCTGGGAGACAGTGTCCCTTCCAGGCAGCAGCAGGAGGGCTGGAGGTGGACACTGAGAGCTTTTCTTTCTGGTTTTGACACTGAACATGCCCTGAGGATTCAGGGCCCTGGAACAATGGGTGCCCATCTGCAAAATGGAAAGACCAAGTCACTGTGGGTCATTGGAGTTCAGCATATATATATATATATACACACACACACACACACACACACACACACACACACACACACACACACAATGCAGGGATGAGATCAGAAAAGAGAACTTTAAAATATGCATGAATTCCACCCTATCCCTCTGAGGTTAGAGAGGACCCCTTACTTGAACTTGTCTCCTTCCCCCCATTTCCCACACTGCCTCCTCTCTGCTCTTTGACTAGATGTTGGCATGGGGTCCCCACCCTGACTCATGCCTCTGCCCATCCAGGGATGGTAAGCAGTTGTCCCCTCGACCATTTGCAGACACAAGGCCAGGTCCCTGTAATGGTGAAGGAAGGTCCTATGGGACATCAGCTGATGGTCCTGCCTGCTGGGGTCAAGCCTGATCCAGCCTGGCCTGGTATCCCTACTCAATAAGACCAGGAGTGAGCCTTCACTGGTTGGAGGACAGTATGGCCCTGCTTCTTGTTGGGGGACTCCCATACTGCACAGGGTCGCTGCTGCAGGAAGCCCCGAGAGGTCACCCAGGCCCTCTACAGGATGTGGCCCCTTGGGACCTCAGCCTCTGGGAGGGACCGGGAGGAAGCCCTCACCTTTCATCTTTTCTTAGTTTTTGAGGAGATACGAATTTTGCTCATGTTTTCAGAACATGTAAATCCTTACTGATTAAAATGCCCATGCAAGCTGACACATACCCTAGCCTTGGGCCTGAAAGAAGGAGCAAAAAACCGTCACAAAAATGGAAAAGTTATCCAGAACCTTCCTTCTTCTCAGGTACTTCAGCTCTGTAAAATCTTACCAAATCTTCAGGAACTGCAAAAACTTTCCTTGAAGGCCAAGTTAGAGTATATGGGGCTAAGGGTCAGGGTGAGTGTGTGCAAAAGTGTATGTTTGTGTGTGTGTATGTGTGTGTGAGAGGAGGGAGAGGAAGGAGAGATTGATTCCAGAACATTCTTTAGTCAGGAAGGTGGCACGGACAGAGACCGTGCTTCAGCTGCAAAACCACGCCTTGTGCACAGTAAGTGCTGGGGATGACTAGGAGGCCTCGTCCCCGGCAGGCTATGCTGAGAGGTCAGGGGTCTCTGTGACCTCACTTGTTTAGGATCCTCTCATGGGGCTGCCCTTCCTGTGACTTGCTCTGTCACTGTCTTGCCATCGGCTGATTTTCTAATCCATCTAGCCACCAGATCTAAGGCACCATGTCAGGCATTGCCAGAAAGCATTGTGAGGGATCTGCCCAAAATTCTGTGTTCAGCCTGACCAATTTAACAATTAAAGGTTCACTTTACGTAATTCCTTTTCCTACAAAATGCAATTAGCAGCTTTTGCCTCCTGAGGGAACAAATCATTCACTGCCTGGTATGAGTTAGTTTTGTCAGAGTTTTTCTCCTAAAGCTAAACCACAGTCAGAACAGAGGGGAAGAGGAGCACCACTTACAGTGGCCTGGGCACCCGGGCAGTGGGCACTCATGGGCATGGCACAGAGGGAAGGAGGCAGCAAGACACTTGCTGAACCCACACTACACGGCAGATGCTATCCTAGTTCCTCAGCTGCGGGGGAGCAGTTAGAGCAGAGCCACCCACCAACAGGCAGGGCTCAGAGCGCCAGCCAGCTGCCCAAAGCACACGGGGCAGAGAGGGGTGGGGTTTCGACCCAGACAAGATTCTCTTCCCCCTGCTTCCTGCTGGGGGCTGCCGGAGGAATGAGGTGGGGTGGAAAAATGATTGGGAAATGCAGGGGGGAATGCACAAAAGAGGTAGGAGACTACCAGTGACCCATTTCGGTTTTTTAGTCGTGGACCAAAGGAGAAGTTATTTTTAATTGAACACCTGAGCTCAAATGATATCCAATTATACATAGACTGATGCCTCATTCTTTAAAAGCCCCTGAATTTGTTCCTTTGTGAGCAAGGCTTTGTCATACTATGAACTGCCGTTCCCCAGTTTAGCTGTTTGGTCAATTTAGATGCTCACACACCTCTCTCTTTTCCAGGGACCCTTGAATTGACCCAGGATAGAGAGGGAGGAGAAGTGAGGCTCCAGCCTAGGGTTTATTAGTAATTAGCCAAAAATGTCATCTTTTGGTGTCTATACAAACACAGCAATATCCATGTCCATTCCTGGGATGATTGGGGAGAAAAAGGCATTGCACAGAAATAATTTGGAAGATCTTACCACATACAGAAGGGAGTGAAACTGTGTCTGTAAACATTAAAAAGGCAGTGCCTGATAGGACGGTTTAGTCTTTTACTTTATTCTCTCCTAAACACATCTACAGTTTATTGTCTATACCAGAAACTCCCATACACCCTGTGAAGTCTCTCCTATTGCCCCGAATCGCAGTTGAACTGTTCAGTTTTGTGTCCATCCTTCTTCCCAGCCTGCAGTCCCCCTGGAGGAAGGGCTGGGTCTTTTTCTTCTTTGTCTTATCTTCAAAGCCTGGAATATCACAGAAGCTCAAAAAATATTTGTGGTTTTGTGTTTATTTAAAGTTAGAGCTATAATTCACAAAATACACACCTCACATTTACTCTGGTAAATTCTTCCTTTAATTGAAATGCATTCATTTGGAGAAAGCGATGCTGATCGGAACCAGATAACTAGAGAACTGATGGCTTTCTAAGTGCTGTGGGCCCCTCAGGATGTAAATTACAATATGGAGCATTTAGATACCAAACCCGCTGGGGGAGGCACTGAGGATTATCCATTCTCGCAGAGAGTACTCAATACAAACCCCAATTCATATTAATTAAAAATTCTAAATCATGCAATTGTTTTTTTTCTGGAAATACATTTATGCTCTGTTTTATTTATCACCATTAATAATAACGATAATGATAACAATAACAATAAAATTACTATGTGATTAAGGTGCAGATAAGCAATTAGGAAACAAAATATTTATGGATTTCTAGCAACCCCTGTGCTAGGAACAGGAATAAAATAATTACAAAGAGGTTCATATGAGAGCTGGTTCCAGAAGACTCTTTGACAGGGAGTAGAGGTCAGTCACAGGGTCCTGTTTCACCAATGATTCTATTAATTTGTTCTGATACCCGTCATTTAGTCGTTCATTCATTTAACAAATGTGTATTAAGTGGCTCGTCTGTGCCAGGCAGTGTGCTAGATGCTGGGGATGAGACAGTAAGTAGAACAGTTCCCACTCTCCAAGTCTAGGAATGGTTACAGACAGGTGTACGTCTGTTACAGCAGGTGTGACATAGCCAGCAATGGTGGTGGCAGGCACTTGCTATAGGAGAGCTTTCCCTGTGGGTATTTTGTCTACACTGAGACGATAGGGTGAGCTGGAAATATCCAGGTGGGAGCAGGTCAGTCGGGGAGAGAGTCCCCCAGAGTGGCCCAGTGATGAAGAGTTTGGTACTCTGGAAGACTACAAGTTCAGTCCTTTTGCTGAGAAGGGTAGTGATCAGACACGGGCGGGAGGGGGAGGTGTCTGTGTGCACCACATCCAGAGAGCACTGGGTGCCGCAGAAGGGCTCCTCAGAATAGTGGTCAGGTGTGCCCTTCAGAATGTTCTCTCTGGCTGCCCTCTGGGGCGATGAGACAGGCAGCAAGGGCACCAGAGAGGAGAGCGCTGCAGGAATTCGTGCTGATGGTGGCCTATGTGTCAGAATAGCAGCGGCGAGAAGAGAAGTGGGAAGATTTGAGAATTTTAGGAGAGGTGATACTATTAACAATGACAAGTATTCAATGAGCTCTCACTATGGGCCAGCCCTGTAGTATGCACTTCACATATTTATTTGGTATAATCTCCAAACAAAATCTATGAGGTAGTTTTTATTATCCCCATTTTATGGGTGAAGAAAGGAAAATGCAAAAAAGTCCAGTGATTGGCTCAAGACCACACCACTAATCTAAGCAGCACACGTGAACCAGACTCCTGTGTGGATGTGAATTCAGAGCCCGTGGTCCTAACTGACATCCAGTGACCTGGGGATGGAAGGTCTGTCACGCAGGTGGGAAGGGCGGGCTGGGCAGATGAGTATGGGTGTGACAGGTACATCAGGCAGTCCCTCGGGGCTCGTGTGGTGCTGGGAGCAGCAGAGAGCCCTCAGTGGCCTTCTTCCTGCCCACAAAGGCTTGGAGTTGCAAACTCCTCAACTGGGTGTTGGGGTGGGAGTGGTGTGGGCCCAGGGAACCTCCTCACTGCCCTCGCTGGGCCTGCTCGGCCCACAGCCTGGCCTATGCTTCAAACCTGACTCTTGCTCCCCATGCTAAATACCCCCTGATGTGTTTGTTCTGGTGTGGCTTGGAAAACCGACTGATTTCCCAACTCCCTATCTCTGTCACCATCTGAATGAGGTTTTATAGAGAATCTGTGGCTCTCTGAGCAGTTTTACAGACATTTTCTTCATTTTTTGCCTAGACTAAAGTTCATAAATTAGTGCCTTTGGAGATGTGGCACAGATGAACTGCCCGGAACAGCAAGTTTAAAAACACGGTCATGATTTCCTGCTTCCCTGCATTTGCCTTGTGGGAATCATATGACTTCTGACCCTGAAATTCTGTTTCATCAGTTATTTGATGAGCAGGTTGCTCCATGTCTCCACTCCAGCCTTGTCCTTGGTCCTAAGATAAGAAAGTAGCTCTGCTAGTTGGGCAAGTGCCCTGAAATGCTACTCAGAAGCCCTGGTCCTGACTTTGTCTCAACTCACCACAGAAACTTAGCCCAAATTACCTTACTTTCTGGATCCCATATGCCTCTACAAAAATAGAAATGCAAATTCCTGCTTGTTGGGTAAATCTTTGTGGCTGTAGAGTCAGGTGATAGATTCATGTATTCATTCACCAACTATGTGTTTAGCACCTGTTAAGTGCCAAGCACAGTTCAAGACCTTTGGGTAGAACAGTAAACAAACAGAAACTACCACCCTCATGGCACTTACCTTCTAGTGAGTGAGATGACAATGAAGAAAATAAGTGACAAATATATATAATGTGCTTGATGGTAATAAGTGCTAATGAGTTCCATGTTTAAAATGTCAACTAGGAAATACTTCTGCTGAATGCAACAAAAGAAAAAAAATAGGCCGTGAGTAATAACCATTGTCTTGAAGGCATCAGAGAGCTAACAAGATAGTGAAGAACTACCAGATCTGTCAGGGGAAGGAGAGGGGCCCATGGAGGTAGCCTAGTGTCTTGGGCCAATTCCCCTATGGCTGTTTGCCAGTTCTGAAGGGACGGCCAAGAGCTGAGCAAGACTTTTCACAGGCTTGTGGGATCTGAGGACCAGAGTTGGAGTCCTGAGCCTGCCAAGGGAGCAGTGGAGACCAGTGACCCCTTCAACTTATTTTTGGGTTGAGACTCTGAAGGGCTGCAACCTGGGCCTCTCAACTCCCATTATCTCACTTCTTCAAATTGAATTAAGGTGACCTCAGATTGCCAGTGCACCCAGGTGCCAGCAAAGCAAACAGACCATCTTGGAAGGAAGATGATAGCATCTTAGGCCTCAATTATTTTTAAAAATAATGTTCAGGGGCAGAATCTGATACACAATTTAAAGAAATAACCAGACATAAGAAGGCAACATGAACAAACATCAGTAAAAACAAAAAATAGAAACAGAAACCCACAGAGGCTCCAGATACATTAGAGTTATTAGGCACAAACTTTAAAATAACTATACCTTACCATGATCAAAGTGTTAAAAGATAAAATTGGAATTTTTCAACAAGAACTAGAAACTATATATATATTTTAAAGAACTAATTGTAAATAACTACATAATGTTCCAAATTAAGAACTCAATAATGAAATGAGGCAAAACCGAAGGAACAAAATGGCAGCAGACTCAGAGACTCCCAGAATGAACTAGTGGTTACCAAAGGGGAGGGGTGGGGGAGGGCGGGTGGGGATGGAGGGAGAAGGGGACTGAGGGGCATTATGTTTAGTACACATGGTGTGGGGGATCACGGGGAGAACAGTTTATCATAGAGAAGGGACATAGTGGATCTCTGGCAACTTGCTGCACTGATGGACAGTGACTGCACTGGGGTATGGGTGGGGACTTGATAATATGGGTGAATGTAGCAACCACATTGTTTTTTCATGTGAAACCTTCATAAGAGTGTATATCAATCATACCTTCATAAAAAATTAATTAAAAAAAAGAACTCAATAATGAGTTTAATAGATACAACTAAAGAAAGAATTATGAACTAAAAGACTGGCTAGAAAAAATATCCAACATTAATACAGAGAGAGAAGAGAAAAAAAATAAAATAAAAAAAGAAGGTAAGAGACATTTGAGTTACAGTGGAAAGGTTTAACATGAATGATTGGAATTCCACGGAGAGGAGAGAGAAAATGGGCCAGAAGCAATAATCCAAGAAATAATAGCTGAGAACACTCCTAAACAGTTAAAAAAGATATTAAGTCACAGATTCAAAGAGCACTAAAAACTCCAAGCACAATAAATAAAAAGTCCATGTTAAGGCATTCATAGTAAAACTGCTGAAAACTAAAGACAAAAAAGCAGGAAAAAAATATTACTTTCAGGGTATCATAATTAAACCTGTAACTTTAGAAGTCAGAAAACAACAGTGACATCTTTACAGTACTGAAAGAAACTACCAGCTTAGAATTTTATATCCAGTGAATGTACCACTCAAGAACAAAAGTGAAATTTATTTTTAAATGTTCAGGCAGAAGCTGAGGCACTCTGTCACCAGAAACACATACTAAAGGAAATACTAAAGTATATTCTTCTGACAGAAGGAAATTAAGTCAACATTAAGGGTTGAAGTTTCAATAGTAATGAAAAGCAACAAAACAATGTAAAAATATATATCTAAATGAATATTGGCTTAGAAAATAATAAAAAGTACTTTCATATGGACTTTAACACATTTAGAGAAATAAAATAAATGCAAAAATGGCAGAGAAATGGGGGGAGGGATGGGTAATGGAGTTAAATTATTTTAAGGCTCTTGAACTAACAAGGAAAAGAGTATAAATATCAAATAATATTAGACTTCAATAAGTCAGGGTTGCAGGTTGTAACATCTGTGTATATTACAATGAAATAATGCAAAATACTTAATCCAAAAGAAACCAAAGCACTGATAGACAGTGACCTGTAATGGGGTATGTGGGGGGACTTGATAAAAGGGGGAATCTAGTAACCATAATGTTGTTCAAGTAATTGTACATTACCAATATCAAAATTAAAAATTAAAAAATAAACAAACAAACAAAAAGAAACCAAAGGAAAGAAAAAGAAAGGAATATAGAACAAGTGAGACTAATAGAAAAATTTAGGAAAATGAAAAATTTAAACCTAAATACATTGGAAATAATATCAAATATATATGCTCCAATTAAAACACAGATTTTCAAAATGAATTTGAAAACTCTGATTATATTAATGTTCATAAAAAACAGCATTAAAGGATAAAAGGTGCAGAAAGAGTAAAAGCAAAAAGATGGGAGGAAAGATATTCTTTGCAAAAAGCAGGTATAGCTACATCAATATCAGAATGCTTAGACTTTAATACAAAAAGCAGTAACTAGAGTTAAAGATCATCTCATAATTATTTGTTTAAAAAACTCCATTCACCAGGAATGTGCAGCAATTGCATGTGCCTAAGAATGTAGCTTCAAAATGTATAAGGCAAAAACTGATAGGCCCAGTGGAAAAAAAATGGAAAAATCCACAACCACAGTGGGAGATTTTTAACACATTCCCTAAATACCAGAACAAGGAGACCAAAATAAGAGTATGGAATGTTGAGAATGCAATTAGGAAATATGACTTAATGAACAGATATAGAATATTTGTGCACAAATACTAGAGAATAACACATTGTTTTGAATCACGTAAGTGCAATGTAGAAAAATAAATGTTTTTGGGAAAGCAAGTTCAAGCAGTAGGGTCAGGGAAGACCTCACTGAAGTGACATTTGAGCAGAGACCTGAAAGAGAAGAGGAAATGCCACAGACACCTGAGGGAAGAACCTTTCAGGCTCAGGGCTGGAGGTGGCATGTGCTGGTCTGTGCAGGTAACGTGGAGGGGCCACATGGCGTAGAGAGAGAGCCAGGGAGAAGACCTGGGCTGTTGGTCCCCACAGGGAGTGGTGCCTGCGCCCTGGACTTCGTTGACAGGAGGCCAGCTGCTCCCCCTTGCAGATCCAGGCCAGCTCTGCCCCCATCCCAACAAGTTTCTTCCAAAATGTGGCTCAAGACATCAAGTTACTTCTGTCATATCTGCTTAGCCCTCCTAGTCTCCCACCATCCCTTGAACTTGCACGCCTCTCATAGCTTGCCCTCCACCCATGTCTCACGCAGCCGTCTTTTCAGGGCAGACACTAAATCTGGTGCTCCTAGAACAGGAACTACACCTCTGTAGTGTGACAGGCCCGCTCAGTTCCTTTATCTCATTCTCACAAGCCTGCATTATTATTTCCATTTGACAGATGAGAAAACTGTTTCTGGGTCTTTTGCTCTTTTCTAAGGTCAGCCTCCTCACATATGCTCACTTTATCCTCCGTTTGAATGGAAAACAGGTTCTACAGGTGGCCCAGCTTCCGGGGCAGCCACCTCCAGTCACTGCTCTTTCTCCCACCTTATACCAAATCTCTGGGCCCCGAGAACAAGTTGGGATATTCCGAGCTTCCCATAGGCACTCCCAGTTGCCCCCAGACAGTGCCACCTCCTGCCCCTGATGCATCTCTGTGCCCTTCCCAGGACAGAGTCAAGCATCATCCTGTCAGGCCAAGGGGACAGATCCCCAGCCCCAGCCTCCAGTCTGGGGGAGTCAGACAGGACCCTGCCTCTGCCTCTCCATCCAGCCCTCAGGCCCAGCTCAGGTTCCCCTCTCTGGGGACGTGCGGCCCCCACTGCGCAGTTTCTCACATGTCACTCAAGGCCTCCTCCTGCCCTTTGCTCTTGCTGCATGTGAGTCTCAGCTTTCTAACCAGCCTGAGGCTCTCTGGGGGCCTCTGTCCCATCTCCCAAGAGATGTCTTCCTCCCAGGTGTTGAGCACTCTCATGTCAACCCTTATCGCTGGCCAGCGTTCTGGAGTTCACTGTGTGTCACTGGCATCCCTCTGTCTGTGCCTCACAAGCACCGTCTGTCCATACCCCGTGCTCACGCCAGAACCTGCAGTCTTGTTGACTCTCACATCCCAGGAAATCTGAGAGGCCCTGCCTTCAGCACAGATCCCAAACCCAAGCACGGCTCACCTCCTCCCTGACCTCCACCTTGTCCAAGCCACCATCTCTCTAGCTGGCTTTTGGTATTACCCCCAATTAGTCTTCCGAATTCCAATCTTCCCACCCACAGTCCATTCTCCACACAGCAGCCAGAGTGATTTTTTTAAAACATAAATTTGATCATGTCATTATCCTGCTCAAAACTTTCACTATCTCACTCAGAAAAATCCTGACTCCTTGATTATAAGATTTGACCCCTGGCTACTCCTCCACTTTCATCTGCCACCCCCAGTCTTGCTCACTGTGCCTCCGCCTCCCTGGCTTCCTTCCTGTCCCTCTCACAGGCTGAGATGCGCCCGCCACTTGCACATTGTCCTGAATCTGGGCCTCTGCTGATGAAGGCTCCATGCCAGCCCAAGTGGCATCTCTTCAGGAAGGCCTCCCCTGACCACCCTATCAAGTCACGCTTTGTCCTTACAGGGTCCTGGCGGGAAACGGACGGCACGCTCAAAGGGGGTAACGGGACACGGCTGAACGGAGGGGCTGTTCCGGGGGCGCACTTAGGATTGGGCGTGGTGAAATACCCCAAAGGCAAGGGAGGAGAACGCATGGGGGGTCATCAGAGCTCAGGGGAGCAGTGCCTGTAGGGGGGCCCTGCCCAGGAACTGTGGCCTTCAGTAGAGGAACACAGCTACCTCCAACCTCAGCCCCCAATCTCTCCCCACCCTACCCCCCTGTGGCCGCCTTCACTGGGCAGGCCCAGCCAGGAGCCAGAGGGCAAGGAGCCCAGGGATGCGGTCCTTTCAGGGGTCACCCCCAGGCTATGGAGCAGGGCAGAGACACGGGGAGTAGACCTGGAGGGGCAGAACAGAACACATCCAGGGCTGTGTCCATTACTCGGAAACCCCTACTCGGCTTCATTCTTTCTTAATAGGATGCATCACTTCCTGACAATTTACTGTACAATAGTTGAATCGTCTTGTTTTATTTTTGCCTCTCAGCCCCACTACGCCCATGATGTAGGTCCTTGTCATGTTTTGTTCTCCATTTCCATCTCCCAAGTTCCTAGAACAATGCTGGCATGTGGCAGGCGCTTAATAAATACTTGGTGAATGAAAGATGGAATGAGGCTGCTGTGATTATCCCATTTTATAGTCAGAAAGACCAAGACACAGAAACATAATCAGTCGGGGTCCCTGGGGAGGCTGTCTTGGGCATGTGCCATTCATCACACCCAAGAGCAAGGAGTTAAAACTGCCGGAGAGGGTCCTCTGGTGCTTTGGAAACCACTCTGGGTGCAGGGGGCCCCAGAGCACCAATCCTGGCATTTCCACACCCGTGGGCTTTGCTCAAAATCTCTAAGACTGTGTGGGTGGGTTTATTCAAAGTTGAGCATGGTTTGAACTCCTATTATGCCTTAATAAAATTAGCAGAAAGTCACAAGTTTTTGTTTTTGTTTTTGTTTTTGTTTTGTTTGACCCTTCATGTTTGCAGCTAATATGTTTCCAGCACCCTGATAGTCTGTGCTTGGAGACAATCCCCCCATGGGGCCTTTGATCTGGGAGCCATCAGGAGCAAGCAGAGCTCCCTGATCAGCGAAGACCATGCTCAAGAGCGCACATGCCCAGGGTCCTCTCTCCACTGCACTCTGCTCTCGGAGGGCCCTGTTGAAAGGAGCATTGTGCCAGGGAAGGGGTCCCGGGCTCTGCAGCACCAGGCTTCCTCCCATAGCAGCCCTGTGCGCAAAGCACCCGGCAGCTGCTGGACATCTGTACACGCTCAGCAGTGGGGAAGGCACCGCGCTGACGCAGCGCCTTGCCCAGGCCTCCCGCCCCAGCTGCCTGGCTCCTTGGAGAACACCCATTATTCTGGTCTAGGTGGCTTCACACCCGCAGGCAGTGCACGCTGAGTATTTGCAGCTGGATGATTAGGTACCTACTGGGGTCACTGCATAGATGCAGCTGGCGCTGAGGGCTTTGGATTAAAATGAAGTGGCCACATCAGTCTGGTTTGGCTGCACCGGCCCTTAGAAGAGTGACATCATCCTCCTTCTGCGCAAGCCGCTGCTCATGTTCATCCCGTCAGCAAGCATTCCTGCCCCCTACTCCAGGGCCTGTAGGATCCACCTCTTCTGGAAACTGGGCTTGCTGTGGCCTTTGGTCTTCCAGGCCTGGTGGCCTTGATTCCTCCTCATGAGGGATCCCAGGGTTGATCCCCTCAGTGTTCATGAGAACAACCTAGCTGGGCCTGTGGGTCCCAATGGGGAGTGTGGACCTCTCTGCTCCTGTCCACTAAGCCAGGCCTGCACATGCCACATTCCCCCACCCCATGTCCTGAGATTACACCACCTCCTGCAGGCCCACCAGGCTGGCCGACCAGTTCCCTGCCCCAGGCAGCCCCAGGGGGCAGTCAGCCCAGCTACCATTCTTCTGTTGAGCCCTAAGAAACACACCCAGCCTGACTTCACCTTCCTCTTCAGTTCTGTGGCAGGAAGGCTGTGGAGGTGTTTGGAGCCTCCTAACTCTTATTTTACCTAAACTAACCTTTCTTAGACTGGGAGGAAGAGGGCAGGATGAACGGTGTGGCAATGAAAGTTAGAGTGAGAGGTCTGCCTGAATGTTGTCCCCACCACCTTCCCTGTCCCACTGTGTAAAGAAAATAGAGGTACCTTCACACCTTGTTTAAAATCAAGATTTTTATTCAAAAGAAATGTAGTTTCAATCATCAAGCAAACAATTCACAAAGACATTTTCTGGAATAATAAGAATACTAAAAGCTTTCATTTAGGAGGGGCCGGACCCATGCCAGGCCCAGGCTGGGGTTTGGAATCCATCACTTGCCCACCCCATGAACTCTAAGATCGATACTATCCCCTTCTCACAGGGCAAGAAACAGGTTCAGAGAAGTCCAGCAACCTGTCCAAGGACACAGAGCATACGAAAGGTGGTTTTGTGGTTCACATTCAGCCTGGGCGGCTCTGGCCCTGTTCCCAGGGTAGTTCGCAGTGGAGCCCCACTCACACCAAAGCATAGTGGCCCCACTCACAGCCAGACACCATACCGGAATCTCCCTGGGTGCCCACTACAGCCAGAAGCAGGTCTGACTTCCAAAGCTGAGGGAGGGCCACAGGGGGATCCTTACATGTGCTTTCTGTTTTCCATTTCTGAGCGTTCTCTCTGGATTAGAGCTGTGACCATATCAGAGTGTGTTTGCCTAGCCTGGTTTGAATCGTAAACTGGTGAAATAGAAATATCTTTGTAAAAATATGAACACACTTTTATTTACCAAAGGTAAACAAAACCTTTCACTGGTCTAAAGGGTTTCCATTTTTCTGCCTTTCGTCTCCTCCTCTCGGCTCACTTTGCCCATTAACATTAACCTTCAGAAAGAAATGAGAGGACACAACCTGGCAAATCTAAGGATCTGATTTCCTGTCTGCATCCTCCTCCCCACTCATGGCTCAGTGGAAGGAAACTGCATTCCGTGCAGGACTTGTTATTGCTGTAGAAACAGTATTACTTTCAGGGATGTTATGTTGTATTAATGGGGGAAGGCTGTTTCTTGGAAAATATCGCCTTCAAGTACTGTGACTCTTTTTCAGGTTATATAAAAGGGCATTAGGCAAACACTTGGAAATTCAGCAGTTTCCTTTCTGGGGAGCGCAAACAGCGGGTGGACAGGCTACAGGGCACCTCGAGCAGCAGCCTCACAGAATACGAATTGGCTGCAGTTACCTTCCTAATCAGCCCTCGGTCTGGATAATATCAGCAATCCTAAAGGTTACAGCTTTTTCTGTGATATATTGCTCCTTCAGAAAGTATTAAAGATGTTTGGAATCTATTTTTTAGAAATCTTGAAACCACCAGTGGAACATTTTTGATGCTGTGGGTAATGCATAAGGCAGCAGCTTGGGAAGGCTGGGCCAGGAGAGGTACCCAAGGGTGCTGGAAGCACAGAAGACACTGTCTGTCATAGTTTGCACAGTTAGGAGGCAAGCTAGATGGAGCATATGCTGAAATGTGTGAGTGGACATGGCTGGGAGGCAGCATTCTTGTTTCTCTTTGCTGGGGGGTGGAAAAGAGGCAGACAGTGCCTCTCCTGAGGGTGGGCCGGATTTATGGGGAAGGAAGAGCCAGAGGAAAGTTCTGTAATCATGGAAGGAATTCTCAAGCCCTGCTTGTATTCTTATTATTTTGGCTTTTGTTTTTTCTGCCTGGACTCTCCCTACTCAGAGCACATATTTGTACAAAATTTGCAACAGGAGGTGATGTAATCATGAAATTCATAGTAGATGGTGTGATGGTTAATTTTATGTGTCAACTCAAGAAGGCCAGGGCGGGGGCCAAGATATTCAGCCAAATATTATTCTGGGTGTGTCTGTGAGGGTGTTTCTGGATATGATTAACATTTGAATCGGTGGGATGAGTAAGGCAGATTGCCCTCCCTGGTGTGGGTGGGCCTCACCTAATCAGTTGAAGGTCTGGCTAGACCAAAAAGGGCCGCCCCTCCCACGAATAAGAGGGAACTCTTCCTGCCTGAAGGCTTGAGACGGGATATTAGTTTTTTCCTGCCTTCAGACCAGAACTGAAACATCAGCTATCCCTGGGCCTTGCACCTACCAGCTTTTGGACTAGAACTTACACCACTACCTCTTCTGGGTCTCCAGCTGGCCAACTGCAGATCTTGTAACTTCTCAGCTTCCATAATCACATGAGCCAATTCCTTGTAATCTCTTCATATACATACATATATATATATATATATATATCCCCTATTGGCTCTCTTTCTCTTGAAAACCCTAATAGATGTGGCATTAATAAGGCAGGGAATGAAATAATACAATCTTTCCTGAATCCATAACCTGACCATATCAGCTGCATCTCTATGAAGAAATAAGCCACTGAATCCCCAAATTGTTCAGAATGTGGCCAGTGGCTCCAAAAGGCTCTCCGGCCACACCTCTGTGCTGAGGAAGTCAGAGGCCACAAGCAGAAATGAGGACAGGGTGGCATGAGGGAGAGGGGTATGGCGCAGCCGCAGCCCCTCTCACCTGGCCCCCTGGCATCTCCTGGCCCCTCCCACCAGAAAGCTCCTCAGAAGAACAAAGGCGGAGCGGCCTGATCTCCCCCCCAGCTCCCAGCCTGGTCGGGGTCTCCCAGTGGTAGGCCCAGCCCCATGGTCCTGCTGAGCCCTGGAAGTAAAGCCTAACACTGTCTGGGTGCTATAGACACCCTCCCACTTGTTTGAGACCCAGGCCTGTGAAAGAGCCCTTCCCAGCCTCAGAACCACTATGGTGGGAAACAGAAACCCCTGCAGCAGCCTCTGCAGCGAGGCTCCCCAGCTGCATCTCCTCGGGTGGCTCTTGGCCACAGGGTCCCCACTTCTCTTCACCCACACAGCCTCTGTGCCCAGGCAATGGGGCCCCGGAACTGGTGCGAGGGGCAAGGAGGGACGGTGAGGGGCCACAGGGCACAGACCCTAGACTGAGAATTAAAGGGGCAGAGACTTCTGCCTGGGAGACTGGGGTGCCCTGGCATCTACACCCAGTAGTCAGCCATGGTCTGGGGCTCTCCTTTGTGGGATCTGTATGGGGTGGGGGCTCCCACTGGTGCAGAATCTATAGCCCACCTAGGCACTATTGCCATGAATAAAAACAATCCTAGCTTTGTAGGAGTACAGCTATGAATTCAGCTTCATGTCTCAACTCTGCTTTGTTAGCTGTGTAACTTTGAGCAAGTTAAGTAACTTCTCTGGGGCTCACCTCTGAACCAGTCATTAGGAGCAGAGTAGATCATGCAGTAAAGAGCATAGCTCTGTGCTTGATAGAGTTAGCACTCAATAAAATTTTGTTATCGCTTTCCTTATCAGATCATCAGCACTTTTCATCAGATACATCAGTACCCACAAGGTAACAAATGACTTTCGAATCTTGGCAGATAACATCATCCCACCCAAGAAAATGGTGCAAAAATGAATCTGAGTGACCCACTGGAGGGCTTTACCTTGGGAGAAACTACATGAAGTGCCTATATTACTTGTAATCTCATTCATTCACTCAATAATCACCTATCATGCCAACTCTAGCCCAGCCCAGTCCCTCAAGGAACTCACAGCCTGGAGGATAAAGCAGACAATACTCTGTGAGGGGTCCCAAGATCCAAGTCAGCCCTGAGCCCCATCACAACCCAGAGGAAAAGATACAGTCCAGACCTGGGCACAGGGAGTGGACAGGGAAGACTTCCTGGAGGAGGTAACACATGTGCTGAAGTTTAATTTCCAGCTAGGCAGACCCCTCCAGGAAAGACTGTAAATACAAAGGCAGAGAGACAGGAAAAGGCTGGGTGGGTGTGGAGAGGGAGGGTAAAGAGCATATGAGGAGTGTGGTGAGGCATGTGGCTGAGGACCAAACTGGAGCTTGGTCCTGGAGAAACTCATGAGCTGCATGGGGTTCCCAAGCTTCGCCCTGAGGACAGGAGAGAGTCCTGAAGGAGCTTGAAGTAGGAGTTTATGGCCATGTTTGCATTGTTTTAAAGCTTGGCGGCTTGCCAGGCTGTCCACCTTAGAAAGTCAGCCTCAAATGTAGCAGTGATTCTTCCCCTAAAAGGTCACAGGGCCCTCCTACCAGGTCCTGGGACCTTCAGGCCAGGGCATCCCAAGACTTGTACTGGAGATGCAGTGCATGCCCCCTGCGAGTGGCAGATCCTTCCCAGCATGCCCACTAGTCCTTATGCAATTAAGGTGCAATTTCAATAAAGGTGCTTTGTTAGAGTTCTCCAGAGAAACAGAACCAATAGGATGATTTATTTTAAAGATCACAAGCTCATGTGATCATGGAAGTTGGCAAGCCCAAAATCCACAGGGTGGACCTTCAGGCTGGAGACCCAGGGAAGAGTCAGTGTTACAGTTCAAGCCCAAAGTGTCTGCTGACAGAATTCCCTCTTGCTGAAGGAGGTCAGTCTTTTATTCTATTTAGGCCTTCAACTGACTAGATGAGGCCCACCCACAATAGGAAGAGCAATCTGATTATTCAAAGTCCACTGATTAATGTCACCCAAAATACCTCCTTGAAATTTCCAGAATAATGTATGACCACATATCTGGGTACCATGGCCCAGCCAAATTGACACAGAAAATTAACCATCACAGGTGCCCCTCCAGGTGGACATGATCCTTTGCCATGGCACATGGCTTAAGCTAGCAGCAAACGGCACTGATAACCACATACTTAGGGTAGTTGGCCATAGCTGCTATGTCCATGGGTCTCTGCTGTCCCACCTCTTGCCTTTGACCTGTCCCTGCACCAAACCTATGGCTGCTGGGAGATGAGCAGCCAGATACACGTTCAGGAGCTGCAGCTCTTCAGCCAGGGAAGGATGGCCTCTTGATTACAGGTGGCAGGTCCCAGGCAGAACCCCTGCTCCTTGTCCCCAGACTCAGTGACTGCCCTTCTGCTAACATCCTGCTAGAAGAGAAAGGAAAATGGGAATTTTTAAGTAATGGGTCTGTGATTGTACCTACAGCAGATGAGGCTCTGAGCCTAATAGTTCACACTTGGGGGCATCTCCAGGGCTAAGCTAGGGCTGGCCTCCCCTGCAGGGCTAGGTGTCTGGTCCCAGCCAGGGCCAGTGGAATATTCTCAGGATGCAGGGTGCTCTCAGAGGGACCTGGGGCCTCAAAGTGACTGTGGCATGGGGAGAACTGGGTCAGGGAAATGGATCCACTCACGCAGGCCTTGGCTGTGGCTTCTCTAGAAAACAAAGCATCCCAATGACAGGAGCTCTGACATTGATTTTTAGAAAACCAGGTCCCAGTGGCACAGAAGTGGGCCATGGTCTGTGATGACAGAAAAGATTATGGTCTAAAAATTTTAACTGACTGCCGGGACGCAACACATGGAGGGGAAGAAATCCCTCCCCTTTGGCAAGAAATCAATGCCTAGCGTCAGGACTCCCTATTGACAGCTTGATTAGAAAGGACTCAAACTTCACTTTGCCCTGGAATTATACCAGGAACAGAGACGGAGGCAGTTCTGGGGCCCTGGTGATGCCAGCAACTAACTGCATTAAGTCTGGACTACCCCATCCCACTCTCTCAGAGCACCTGGGAAAAGCTTCCCCGTTAAGGCTTAATCCACTCTTCACACCTGTGCAGAGCACCTACTGTGTGCCAGACCCTGTACTGGAAACAAGTCACAATCCCCACTTTCAGGAATTCATGGTCTCTAGGGGACCGATAGGCAAATAGGAATTACAGTCCAGTGGCACACCCGGGGCAAGGCACAGGCCTGGCGGGGCAGCAGGCTGTTCAGGAAGGGCTTCTCCCAAGAGATGGTGCCCAAGCTGACTCTTCAAGGATAAGATGGGGTGAACCTTGGTGAGAGGGAGCCCGGGGGACACACTTGGGCAAAGGTGTGGGTTCATGAAGCAGCAAGCCATGCATTAGTGCTAGTGAGAATGAAGGAAGGGCCAGGCTGGGGGTAAAACGACACAGCGGCTGGGGAACCAGATCAGGGAGGACGGACTTGACACCTTAGACTGTGGAGCCGGAGAGTTTTAGAGGGGAGAGGGACATGGCCCTATTTACATTTTATAAAGCCACCTGGCTGTGACACAAAGAGCAGATTAGGGTGGGCCGGGGAGAAGTGATGGGGAGGCTGGGGGAAGGCAGATGTAGGGGGGAAGGTGGTCAGGGCGGCTAGAGAAACACGGAGGAGGGCACCAGCAAGACTGAGGGTGGTGGGGGGGACAGTCCCCCAAAGCTGAGCCCCTGTTCCCGCCTTGGTCCCTGTGGGTGGCGGGGCCTGCGCCGGGACAGCATATAGCAGGGGAGCAGATCCACGGAGGCTGGCAGTCCAGGGGAGGACACTCTCAGTTGGAGGTGAAGGCAGAACACCCAAGGGAGATGTCCGGTGGGCCTTTCAATGTGTGGAATCTGGAATTCAAAGGCAACAAAGGTTTGGCAACCCAGCAACGAGTAGCTCCAGAAGTGCAAGCAGGAGCCCAAGCAGGTGTGGGAGAGGAGGGCACAAGAGGAACATGATAGAACCTGAGAAGCACCAACAGCTGGAGGGAGAAAGCCAAGCCCCCAGCGACGGAGGTATGAGCAGAGGCCGCCAGAAGCCCTGTGCGATGAGAACCAGCCCTGCACCAGCCTGCATGGGGGCCAGTTCCGCACTGTGGGCCCAGCGTTCAGGGGCAGGTAGGACCTCTTGGACAGCGTCAGCCCTGCAGCTCGAGGCACACGCTCCCACTGCGGGACAGCTGCGGCCTGCTGCTCCTTTCCTACTGCCCACTTTTCGGCCAAGGCCCAGAGGGGAGAAGGGTTTTATCCAGGTTCATCAGAGCCCAGGCCTGCCAACCCTCAGGCTGCTGCCCTCTGGGAAAGCTGGGACGGAGAGGCACAGAGCTACAGGAGCAGCAGCAGTGGGTGTCAGGAGCGTCTGGGAGAGAAGAACGTGCAGGTCCCTGGGGCCAAGAGGACAGGAGAGGCTCCTCCGGGCTGGGAAACAGGCAGGCTGAAAAGAATACGAATATGCTGAGCCCACCACACACGCACGCGCGCGCACACACACACACATACACACACACACACAGACACACACACACACACACACACCCAGGAGAACAAGAAGGGACATAAATATGTTTAAAATAGAAGGTGCTGCCAAAATAGTGTGTAGCCGAGTCACCCCTCTCCATTCTGGAGGCGCATACCAGACAGGCTGCCTGATGTGCATTTGTGAGGAACGTGCCCTGGGAGGGGGTGAGGAGGGATGAAATACACCCCGGCGCTTCCACACCCACTTCTGCCTACACTCCAAATGAGCCCAGAATGAATGTCCCTCCGTGGGGGTTAAATGCAACCTGCCTTATCCAGGGCCCTGGAGTAGGGTCACCACAGCACATCTCCAGAGGCTAGAGGCTCAGCAGAGTCCAAGGGGTGGCAGAGGGAACCCCATGTAAGCACAGGGGTCAATGCAGGGTAGACAGTGCCAACTGGGGTGACTTCATACCTTTGTGTGCAAACGTGGGAGTGTGCGTGTACTGCCTCGGCTCAGGCTGCTGTAACAAAGTGCCATTGCCTGGGGGGCTTATAAACAGCAGAAGTTTGCCCTCACAGTTCTGGAGGTTGGAAGGCTGAGACCAGTAAGCCAGCACGGTGGGGGTCTGGTGAAGACCCTCTTCCAGGTCTCAGACCACCGCCTGCTCCCTGTGTCACATGGTGGCAAGCAGAGAGGGGACACAAGCTCTCTCGTGTCTTCTAACAGCTCCCCAGTCCCTTGCATGGGGGCTCAACCTTCCTGCCTAACCAGCTCCCCAAGACCCCCACCTCCTGGTAGCATCACACGGAGGTAGGGATTTCAAGAGGTGAGTTCTGGGGGACACAAACGCTCAGACCATAGCTCTGTGAGGACTGGTATGCTGGGGAGCGTGTTTGCTGCCTGAGAGCACATGTGTGTAAATGAGTCTAAGAACAGGACACATGTGGGGAAGGTCCCACCCAAAAGGCAGCTTCACAGCGATCCCTGCAATGAGCACCTCGGTCCCCGTAATAGCTCAGGTCCCTCCTTCCCACCCTGCTGTTCTGACTCCCAAAGGCATTGCACTCTGCCCCCACTCCCCCTGTGCCCAGACCTACTCAGCACCCCTCCTCCTGCCATTCAGCACTCAGCCCCCTCCTCCAGGCAGCTTTCCCAGATCACGTAGCTGAGGTAGGAGGCCCTGGCACAGCACTTGATCTCACCAGTTTCCTTGCCTGACTCTCTACCAACTGATCTGCAGAAGGGCAGAGTCCTTATCCTGCTCAAACCACAAAGGAGAAACAGATGGTGAGTCCCAGGAGATGCCGCACAGGAAACTCCAGCTCAGGACCCTGACCCTGGCTGCCCGCTCCCAGACCCTCGGAGACCCTCCCCCAGTAGCGGGGCCTGTCTTCAGCCCTGCCTTCAGTGCATGGCTCCCTCGCCGGGCATGCCCATCCGTCCTTCAGGGCACAGCTTAAGGCCTGCCGCCCCCTCCCTCCACTCTGCAGGCCGTTACTCATGCTGAGGGCCAGACAGGAAGCCAGCTGTCCGCATGGGTAGTGACAACAGGCCGCTTCCACTTACAGCACCCATGTGTGCCAGGCGTGGCTGTAGGCCCTTTGAACATACTAACTCAAAATCCTATCAATGAGTTCTAGAATTATCTCTGTTTCAGAGGTGAGGATGTGATGGCATGAGAGGTCCATTAATTTGCCCCAGCTCACCCCCCCTGTAAGTGGCAGGACTTGCATTTGAACCAGGCAGCCTGGCTCTAACCACCACCCCATCCTGCCCTCAGGAGCTCGTAGCCTGGCAGATGGGACCAGCTGCTGCACAGCTACAAGAGGGGGCGGCTAGGGCCTGTCACAATGAGCCCAGCATGCAGCAGAGGAAGCTGTCCCACATGATCTCAGGCCCCAGACGGGATGTCAGAGGTAGTGAGGAGGTAGCCTGGAATGTGCTAGAACGTCTATCCTTTGCTCCCTGGAGAACTGGCAGCTGCTGGGTTCCAGCGGGTCTGCCGTGTGGTGCTCAGGGGCCCTCACAGCCCCTCCAGTCCGGCCTGTCCCCTTGGTGGGGATGGCCTCTGAGAGCCCCACCCCCAGGTGCATGCCGCAGTGTCGGGGGGGCAGTGCTTTGTCTGGGGACAATGTTTGCCTATCCCTTGTAGAGGGAATGGCTCTATTTTCTCCCTCCTGTGATTGTTACCATCTGTTTCCCTCCATCGTGTTTGTTGATGTTTTCTTGTTTTAAAACTGAAATGAGTCAGATTAGAAGCTGATTTAGGAAAAAGTGTCTTGGAGGGAAGCTCAAAGTGGCCATGGGGGACTCTGTTTCAGAGCCACTAGAGAAAAAAAGATTCTATGGGGCAGGCTGGGGGTGTCTGCCAGCGTCCCCTGCCCTCAGGGGGTGGAGTCCCCTGCAGCCCCGCAGACGGAGGCGTGGGGTTTGTGTGGGAGTGTAGAATGCGTGTGTGTGGACTCGGTGCATAAGGAGGCTAGAGCATGTGTATGCACCCAGATGCATGTGTTGTTGGGCATGGGGGTTTTGTAGGCCTTGGAAGGTGTGGGCGGTCAGAGTCCTGTAATCTGAAGGAGAGAATGGGAGGCTGGCATCAACCAAGGCCTAGATCTGGAGGGTCCCCATCTCTGCTCTCCACTTGCAGGTGTGACCTCCAGTGAATCTATAAATTAAGCCTGCCTAAGCAGTATAAGTCGTGATGTCAGTGCTGAACCTGGATGAAGATGAGTGAGGAGTGGGCTTATGTGGGGGGTATTTATAGGTGTGATTCCAGGGAGAAGAGACCCCAGAGGTGATTCTTGTGAGGGGCTATTGGTGTTCAGGGTGAGCTGCACATGGGTGCCTGGAGTGTCCCTCTCTGGGGCACTTAAGACCCAAAATATTATACTGCCCTGTCTGCCCCCACCTCTGCCCCACCCCGGAGTGCAGCTTGGGGTTCTCTGTGGGGCCAGGGGGTTTCGTTGTCCTGCCCAGCACCGCAGGGTAGGGGTAGGCGTCCTGAGCTGATAAAATGCAGGCCTTCCAGGTGCCATTCTGTCAGGAATGAAGTCAGGGCCTCTTGCCTCCCTTCCCTGTTCCTATCGACCAGTCACCCTAGACTCTTGGTTCCTAATTGTTGTTATTAAAGCCAGAGAAGGGTGTCTTGCAACTCTGCCCCTGGCTGGCTGTCTGGGTCTACAAGCCCTGCACAGCTCCAAGACCTTGACCTGTGATTCAGACTGGCTGTCGCCAGAGCTGGCAGGATCCTGGCTTTGCTCTCAGGGCAACAAGGCTTCCCACAGGCGTGGTGTACACATCAGGTCAGCCTGCGGCCCTCTCCTTTGTCCTTTCTTGATTATCTACAGTCTGTGGGTTGTCTGACCCCAGCAACCCAGAGGAACCGGATAGAGAAGGAAGACTGCCTTGGGCACAGCATCGTTCTTGAGTTCTCAGGTCCCCTAACAGTAATGATAGCTGCCATTTGTTGAGTCCCCTGCTATGTCCCAGCTCTTGTGCTAGGCCCTGGCAGTAAGGGATTTCCACTCCTCCCTGAAATCAGTCTTTGGAGGCAGGATTATTATGCCAGTTTTATAGATGAAGAAGCAGGGACACAAAGAGGTAAACTGACTAGTGCAAGGCCACAGGCAAGTTGGAGGTGGAGCGGGCCTTCAACTCAGACCCTGGCCTGCTGGGCCAGAGTTCTGATCATTACAGAGAAGCGATGCCCTTCAGGAGACCAGTGGGCTGTGAGCTAGACGATGCAGTATGTGGCCACCGAGGCTAGCCGGGCCCGGATCCAGCCTCTGCCCTCGCATCTGGGAGTCTGAGCTTCTCCTTCCTGGGAAGCCACCTGGCATGTGCTCGGCCTAATTATGTGAGACAGAGCATGCCACTCACTCCACTTACTGTGATGTTTAGGAGCAAGCAAAGGAAACTTCTCGTGTCTGCATATTTAAGCACTTTTATTAAGTGGAACAAGCTATTTCTGAACACGAGAGTGGCCAACAGCCTTAGAGGAAATTAAAATGAACCATGACAATGGAAAATTGCACAGGGGCATGGCGGATTCTCCGGAGATAAATACAACAAGCCTTTCAACAGCATTTGGGAAAGACTAGAGATCATGGAGATTATGTTGAGAGAGAGAAAAAGCAGCCATAAGAAAATTGGAGCTCAGGCTGGTGGGAGGACCCACCGGTTGTATGTTGGTTGGGCCTGTAGGTGCCCCTTATTGAAACACCTCCTGGGGTCTAGTGAACAAGATGGAGCAGAGAAATAACAGGCAGCTAGAGTCCACTCAATTCAGCAAGCTTTTGCTGAACATGGACTGGGCATATGCCATGTGGGTACAATTAACTGAACTGCATCCCCCCCAAATTGATATGTTGAAACTCTTGCCCCCATCATAATGGTATTTGGAGATGGGGCCACTGGGAGATAATTAGGTTTGGATGACGTCATGAAGGTGGGGCCCCGTAATGGGACTAGTGTCCATGTAAAAGAAGAAGAGACTAGAACTTTCTCTCTGCCATGAGAAGACACAGCAAGTAGAAGGCCATCTGCAGGTCGGGAAGAGTCCTCACCAGAGGCTGAGTGCTGGCACTCTGATCTCAACCTTCCAGCCTTCAGACTGTGAGAAATTAATTTCTTATTGTTACATCATCTAGTCTGCAGTGTTTGGTTACAGCAGCCTGAGCTACTATAGTGGGAAACGGAGATGGACGCCCAGACCTCAGCCTCAAAGATCTCTAGTGTCTTGAGGGTTGTAAAGTAGCACAACTAAGGGTTCAGTAAGTATTAGTCATAATTATGATATGACTCCTCCATTAGCCTCTGTGCTCCCCTAGACCACAGACTATTAATCATCGTGTGTCCGGCACAGGTTAGCTTCTCAGTAAGTGTGGGGTGAAGGAATGAGTGACACACCTGAAGCCAATGGGCCTCAGAGAGAGCCGTGGTGGCAGGCAGCACTGCATGGCAGAGAGGAGCCTGCCCTCGGGGGTGAAGGGAAGGAAGGCTGGCTCAGGCAGTGTGGGCCCCTGCTGAGGAAGGGGCTTAAGGAGGGTGAGCGTCTGGGACACCCCATCCCTGACCTGTGGCGAAGAGGCACAGGTGAGAAGTCCCGCACGCCATCTCCCAGCATCGTCAGGTGAGCCAGGTCCAGCTGCCCCAGGAGTTGGTGCATGACTGACCCATCCTGTTGCAGAGCAGGGCCAGGGCCTTAACACTGCTCCGGCCACCCACAACCCCACTCCTCATCCGAGGAAGAGAACTCTCTCTGCCCCAAAAGGGCTGCTTCCCTGTGTCTTCCACCCCCTTCCACTACCTCTTAAGGATTTTTACCACTTTCCCTCTTGCACCTGGACCTCCAGGGAGTTTAGATAGAATTTGTTGACCCAGCAAGCTTTCCAACACCTAAGGGGTTGGGCTGGTGCTGAATTATGCCATTTCCTTTTTTAAAAAATCACTTAAACAACCTCAATTCTGAATGGAGGGAGCTGAGCTGGACTGTGGCCAGAGGGCACACCCTCCGGACCCTGCCTGGCTGCACGCTGCTGTCATGACAGAAACCCTGCATGGGCAGAAAGCAGAGCATGCCAGGGAGCCAGGAAGATGTAAACTGAATCCCTCATTGGGTGCTTCTGGAATATTCCACCACAGAGCTGGTCCATCCCTTGGGGGTCACGGCCCCACACTGTGTCAGAATCTAGGCTCCGGTCCTAAGACACATGCTCAGGAGCTGACGTGCTTCAGTGAGTCTTGAAGTCCTCGAAGTAAAACTGTTTTAGCTCCTCCACCTGTGCCACCCAGTCTGAGGAGCCGCCTCACCGGGACATTTATGCTATGCGTTTGTTTCTTTGTCCTGCCTGACCCCGGGTGACCCTACCACAATCCCCTCTCTTGTTAAGTCTCTAATGAGGTCACTAAAGACGTCTATGTCAGGACTGTCTTACCGGGCGTGAGAGTCAGGCTGTCAGTCGACTTGATGCTCAGAGAGTCGCCTGTGTGAGCCACACGGCTGAGGGCTTTAGAACATAGAGCTGTTCCGTCTCACCAACAAGCCTTTGTCTGTAATAAAAAATAATGCTCTGTCGAGGCCCAGGACTCAAAAGGTGGACCTCAGGGGCTTGACTAGGAGTGTTAGGTGTTTGTTAAAGAAGGGGCCCCAGGGAGAGTTGCAGTCAACTGACTGGTACCCATTCTCAGGGCTCCGTATGGCTGCAGATGGGTCCTGCAGCCACCATGGGCTTAGTCAATCCTAGGATGCCCGGGGCACAGGGGCCCGGCACCTGCTCTAAAGAGCCTGCCACTTCCCCTCGGGTAGTCGGGAGCCATCTCCAGAAAGGCCTCAGTGGCCTGATTGACAATTAGCATTAAGTGCTCAGAGTCAGGCCCCTCGAGGGCCGACTGGATCGGCACACATTCGGCAAGGCACCCACATGCCCACTCTCAGCTCAGCTGCTCTGTGGAGAGGACTTCTCCTCACCAGATTCACCAAGGATTCCTAATCTGAAAATGACAAAGGCTCCTGAGAACGGCAGTCGTCTGATGTTGTCTGTGAGTCTGGAGCTGACCCCAGGGAGGACATACGTGTCACCGGCTCTGAGGCTGGGAGGCGGAGGGGTAGTTCCAGAGTCACCGCCTGCAGGGTCAGTGCTTAGAAAATGTCCCGGCAAAGGCCAGAGCGGGGCTGCTCTTGCCACACCTGCCTTCCCGCCCACTGCGGCTACAAGAATGGAGATGGGCCGCCGTTCTCAGGGGGAGCTCGCTGTCACTGACGCCAGGGCGGGCAGGGGCAGCCGGGCGGTGGGGCCTCGGAGCGCGCCAGGCAGGCCAGAAGGGAGACAGCTGTCGGGGACAATGAAGGCCCCTCCCAGCTCTGTGAGCAGGCGCCCCTGGCCCTCCCCTTCGTCCCTGTCTGTCTGGGCCACTCGCTCCCTCACATCACAGGCGTCTGCTGAGGGCCAGGCCTGCCCTGCACCTTTCAGAATGAAAGGGAAATGGGTATCAGAGGGGAGCTGGAGCACAGGAAAGGGCCGCTTCCTTTTCAAAGACTTTCACTTGTGACAGGCTTTTTTTTCTCGGTGATCTTATTTCAAAGCTCCTTTGAAAATTTTGTGGGTTTTGTAATGGATGAAAAGTTACTTGGAAATGGGAACTAAGAAGTTTTCAGTTGAGAGTTGTTAGAGGAAAGTTGAAAGCTTTGAGTTGTAAGGTTCTGCCAGATTTATCATTTCTTTTGTCCACAAGCCCCATCCATTGGGAGGGGGTTTGGAGGAAGGGGCTGGGGGCCTAGACAGGGCAGGAGAGAGCACGGTGCAAAAACCAGCCCCAGCCATGGTTGCTTTACGTTTGCAAAGGGGGCCTTCTGAGCTGAACTTTCAGCAAAAATGTCTCCAAGGTATAGACTTTGATGTCAGAAAAGGGAAGAGCAAATATGCTTCCAGAATATACTACAGGAAGCTGGGTTTTGTCAAAGACAATGGCAACCACATAGAGGTTTCGTATCAGACAAATAATTATGAAAGACGAGAGGGCCCAAACAGACCTGAGAGAGGGGGGCTGGCATGGCCCTGGGGCATGCGTACGCTGGAGAGCTGACGAGAGAAGCCAGTGAAGGGCACCGAGAAGGGGCCCCAGAAGATGTTCACGTGGAAAACTAGGCAAACCACTGTTAGAGAAACTGCAGGAAGGGAGTTTCAAGAAGGAGAAAGAAGGAAGCCAGTGGGAGGGATCGGAGACAATGGCCAGGGGATGCTGCCAGGCGAGGCATCAGGAGGTGACTGTTCATTTAAAGGAGAGGGTTAAGGGGCAGAAGCTGAGGGGTCACAGGACAAGAAGAGGTGTCCTGAGTCCCATGGAGGAGACAGCGTGAAAGGAGAGGAGGCAGATGGATGCTGGCGTGGCAGGTGAAGGGGTGAACGATTTTTCAGTCCCTGTGATGGAAAGCCAAGGGGAAGAGGGAGGGAGAGAGGGAGGGGGGTCCAGAGGACAGACGGGACGGGACAGGTGGGCTCTGCAGTGCATTTCCAGCTTCAGAGAGGGGTGGAGGTGCCCGTCTGTGCCGCCCTGGTCTGAGACTGAAGAACTGGCCCAATTGGGGAGGGTCAAGACCACACTGGCAGGGGTTAGGGGACATGTCAGTACTGGCCTAGAGTCTAGGGGATCTGAGGGATGGGAGAGATGAGAGAAGCCCCATGGACTGGGCTCCCTGGCCCCAGCATGCTGTCAGGGTCAGAGCAGGAGGCTCAGCTGGCAGGATGCAGTAGGGGAAGGGGAGGCGAGGCTGGTTCTCCTGTGGGCACCACGGCAGGGTCTCTAAGTGTTACCCCAACAGGGTAGTGTGGACGCAGCCTTGACGTGGCTAAGCCCGTTACAGCGCTGTCAGCCACCGCGGGAGCGAGCAGGAGACAGGTGGCTGGGAACATTCCAGCCACCCCAGAGCACTTCTGGTGGGGGTCTCAGAATACAATTGACCTGGGTTAGAGTTCCAGGTCTGGCACACTCTAGCTGTCACTGAACTTCTCCAGGCCTTATTACTCTCATCTGTAAAATGAAGGTAAGAACACAAACTCCTCACGGAAGGAAATCCCATCGTGTCAGGGCCTGGCATGTAGGAGGCGCTCAATAAACGTGGGAGGGTAGCAGGCCAGACAACCCCATCTCATCTGTGCTTGGCATCCATTTACGATTGGGGCTTGTCAGACCTTTACGGTGATCCAGTGAGAAAGACTGCACAGGAACGGTTGGTGGTTTCAACTTTATATTTGCAGGTGACTTCAGGGCAGGGTACAAAGCCTGAAAGCGCAGGGCCAGGTCGGAGGCAGACCACTGGCCTCCGCACGTCCCCCTCCCGCCCAGCACGTGCTGTCCCCTGGGGACGCTTCCTCCTCACTCGGCTCACTTACCCCTCCCAGTCACATCCTCTGCCCCCACCCAGGCTCCCGACAGGAACACTTGCCCTCCAGAGACATCATCATATTCCATAATATGATTGGAATCTGAATATATATTTAAAATGACAAGATTGAAATTAAAATTTAAATACAGAATTACTTTTCTGTAAGTTGCTCCGAAAGCAGTAATTTAGCAGCAAATTGATAGAGAAAGGTAAGCACTGGTCCTTTAAACCATCGTTGCAGTTTCCGGCACACGAGCCACAAGTGTCTCAATTTAACACATCGCTGGTTAGTGTTATTAGAGATTTCATCAGGCTCCAGAGCGCGTCATGGCACAGTTCTGACGGGGAGGCCGAGGGCGCTGGCCTGGGGCCAAGGGGCCAGAGAAAGGAGCCTTGTTAATGAAGGCAGGAAGGGCTCTGAAGAGCCTCCCCAGGCCCCAAGCGGGGTTTAACTGTGATTGTTCTCTTGTTTGTAATTCAGTAGCAATCATGAAATGTGAACTGGGAGACCCATAAATGTCATATGCTCTTCCCAGAGACCACAGATTTATAGCTTTGGTGTCTGTCAAGGTGTCTTCTGACCCCTTGAAACAAGGCTGGGAATGGGAGTCCGCAAACATGGTGTCACCAAGGAGCAGAGCCCCATAAGTCACATGAGCAAACCCCTAAAAGTGGTCCCAGTCAGGACCTGCCCAGCAACTTCAGCCCCTGAGCTCCCTACATTAGGGCACAGGGGCCCAAAACTTGTCAAGATTGTAATAGCCCCCTAGAGTGAGCTCCATGGAGGACCTGCATCACCTGGTAGCTTGTTATATTTGGGGATATATTTGGGATCCCATATTGAGGGCCCCCACCCCCATCCCAGACCTACTGAATCAGAAGCTCTGGGGGCGGGTTCTAGTCACTTGCATTCTTAACACCCCCCAGATACCTCTGTGCACTCACGTTGGGAAGCCCCGCCGTGGAGGTGGTTGCCATTCACCACCTCTTGTTGATAACCTACAGGTCCTAGAAAGCTGACAGTCAAGGTATAAACTCAGAAGCCGTAATCTAAAAAACCCAGACACCAAAATAGCTCCTCCCAAGCCTGAGTTTCCACCATTAGACCACCATTCCTTAAAAATTGCAGTCTCAGGGCTTCACCTTTTTGTGCAAAGGCCCGTGGGAAGTTCCCACACTTGGTCTGCAACCCAGAGGTCTGAGTAAGTTTATCCAAAACTGGCTTCCGACAGTTCCCACAAGTGGGCTGGACTCCTTGGAGACCCAAGTGCGCTGCAGGGGGAGGCATGCTGAAAAGGAAGTGAAAATCCACCCTTTGCAGTGGCCTGCCCAGCTATGCTTCATCCTGGAGCCAGCAGCCACCATGGTGGGATTCCCCGGGGCAACCCAGGGCCTGGTGGTCAGAGGGACCCCAGCACTAGCAGTGCTGTGGGAACCTGCTCTTGATGTTCTCAGAGGAACCCTCAGAACCCACCAGAAGAGGAAGAAAAAGGAAATGACAGCATTCACCACTGATGCTGGGCCCAGGGCACCTAAGCCTCCACCACCTGCATGCCGCCCCAAATCCACGTGCCTCTGCCACCAACATCTGCAGAGTGTGGACGCAGGACTGTGCTGACTTCCTTAGGCTGCCCAACTTCCAGACCGAAATCTCACCCGAGCATGTTTGAGCAGCAAAGCGCATGCCTGTGCTCTAGCTGCAAGGGAAGCTGGCAGAGCAAGTTTTCTGGCTTCCACAGCAAGAGGAGTCAGGCAGTCAGATGCACTGTAGGGTGTAGACCGGAGCAGCAGTCCCTCATCAGAAGGGCCCTCAGAATCCAGAGCCAGAGGTGTCAGAGGGGGTGTCACACCAAAGCTTTTCCTTCCCAAATTAGGTGGAAACTACAGGAGTCTTGAGACAAAAATGAGGCTGCAGACCAAGCTCAGAGTGTGGTCAGCCCCAGGATGCCCACTGCTGTTGTTCTCCCTGTGGCTGCTCAGTTTTCACTAGGCTAGGTCAGTTCCACCCCCACACAGCCAGGGTGTGCTCGGGGAGAGGCTGCACTAACTGTAGCTTTAGCATCTAGGTAATTACAGTCCCCCCTACAGTTCTGCCACTCCTGACCCTCTGTGGAACACAAGGAATACATATAAATCTTGCATTTATATGTCAAGAGCAACAACAAATGACTTTTCAATCTTTTGCCATTTTGCAATAAACACAGTAGACTGTGTATCCCTTTTTTTAAGTGGCTGTAAACAACATGCCATAATATCTCACAGATTTGTGCACAGAAACCGTGAGGGCTTGGCTGAACCATCTGCTGCTCCCACAGTGTTGACTAGAGTCACTTGGTGGTATTCATCTGATCACTGCTCTAGTCTGGAGGATAGAAGAGACCAAGGCAAGTCTCTTGAGTGGGTCCTCTCAAAAGACTTTGCCCAGAGCCACATAGTGTCGCACATAGTGTCACACCATTCCTGTGGCCATTCTCCCAGGCTGTGCTGTCCTGCAGGTTCCTGGTACAGGCACAACCACATCCCATCTTGTGGGTGTAAATTCCTCAAGGGCAAGAACCGAACCTTGACTATCACTATGCACTGGTGTCCAGAGATGCTTCTGGCCCAGAGTCAGCACAGAAGTACTGTCAGACCCGTTAACCTGCGGTGGAGGCTGGGGAACTCTGGGCAACCTTGAGAGGAGGGGTCTCACTGCTTTGAGGACTGGGCCAGCTGTGCGCAGTGATGCTCAGCAGAAGGCAGTCCCCGCTAGCCCTGTCAGCACCACACAAGTGAGAGGCGTGTTGAGTTGGCATATTCCTGTCTGTGGAGGCAGGGTCTTCGGCAGGAGAGGGACATGGGTGCTGGCATTGCTGTCTCCCCAAGTGGAGGCCCACACGAACCCAAAATTGGAATGTGGAGCCTGGCTCTGTCCAATATACCTAGGCTGGAAATGCACTAGCTGCTATGGGGACCTTTGGTGGCTGCTTTGGTCCAAATCCATCTGCCTTATTGAATCCTGCCTAGCTTTGTAGCCCGACACCAGCCCCATCCCTCTGGAAGCGCTCCTTGACTTCCAGGCTCCATTGATTCAGCTCTTCTGACTGCCTTGGGCAAACAGTGCAAGAGGCTGTGTCATGGGACCCATGAGTCAGGAGGGCACGTCAGCATGCCACATCTTCCAGTGCTCTCAGGCACACGGGTGGGGCGTCAGCAGCCTCCAGCAGAATCCAGGCAATAGTATTGGGGCCCCAGTGCACAAGGCCCCCAAGTCTGGAAACCTCCTCTCCCCAGTGAGAGGACTCAAGTGTACCACATTGCCCAGGCGCACCAAACGCTTTCACATCTCTGCTCTATTACCTACATCATTCAGTCTGCTGAACTGTGTTCTGTGTTCTCATGCATTCATCAAACCCAACAGTGATGAATGCGCCCACTGCTGGCCAGGCTGTAGCTCAGAGACCCTGCCCTAGTGCGTTCATTGTTCCCCAGACACCATTCCAGGTCCCTGCTCTCACGGAGCTGGCCCACCAGTACATGGCCACTACAGGCCCTGAGAGGTGATGTGCTGAGACTGGGATCGTTGTGTACACAGGGCAAGGGGTGAGAACAAGTGAGGCGTCATCTTTCAAACCTTCCTGACTACCCAGGATGCTGCTTGCTAATATAGCAAGTAGAAAAAGGTGTACCCTCTAGATGAACAAGTCAGCAAACAGCAGGCCATCCGGGCTATTGCAGCCTCTTGAGTGTGCTGCCTTAGTAAGCAAATGGTGCTCTGGGGGAGAAGTGCCTCTGTGGCCCAAGCGGTATCAGCCCCCTCACCTCACCTCCAGGCATCTTTGCACAGCGTGCCACCTGCAGCCCCACACACCTTACCCTAAATGGAGCAGGGCCCCAAGTGCAGCTCTGCAGGTGACGTGTAACTGGGTCTCCCCAAGTTGGCAGAGCACAGCCCACAGGCCCTGTGGGGCTTGTTGCAGAGTGGAGGTCCCCAGCCCATGCCACCACCTCCCAGAGAGCTTCATCCATAACGAATCGGGGTCTTTAGTGTTCTTCAGTCACTGAAAGAAGCAGGATGCTGTCAGCCGCTGTAAAAATGTGACCTTTGAAAATTTACAAGAGCTCAGGGTTTAAAAGCTGCTGTGTTAATGATGCATCCTATTAGCATCTCATTAAAGGGAAGCAGAGAGAAGGCTGCTCAGCCAGATGATGGGCAGATAGGGCCACTCTGCCGCGCCCGGCAGGAGGAGGACTCTCCTCATCTGTCTCTCTGCCAAGTGCCATCATGTCATAGGAGCAGAAGCATGGCCAGGAACACTGGGGAAAGGCCAGGTGCCTGGGGGGCTTCACTGAGGTGCGAGTGATGGCAGTGGGAGGGGGCCGGAGGAGGCTCCCTCAGACCTGCCTTCCTCCCCCACCTGCGCTGTGCTACTGATTGGTGCCTGGCATTCTAGCCCTGGCAAGACGTGGAACTCGGCTGGGGGAGGCCTGGCATTCGGGCTGGGGGCAGCCTGGCAAGCCTTTGGCGAAGTTGCAGATTTTGGGGCTCTCTGAACCAAGGAAGCAAGGTTGAGCGGGAGCTGAGTTCAGAACTGGAGCCACGAACCCAAACGCCATCTCCTCCCCGGAAGCCTCTAGAGATCACGTTTCCTTTGGGGCCAGAGCCCTTCGCAGGCGGGGCTGACTCACACCACCAGTGGCAGCCGTCCTCACTCACCTGGGCACCCAGGTACCTCAGCAAAGTGGGCATGTTTTTTTCTGGAGGGAGTGGAGGAAGAATGTTCATTTCATTATCTTAATAAAATAAATAAAAATTCCTCAACTGCAAGTAGCTCGTAGCTTCAGAAGTTGCTAGTGCTGCATAGAATAAGAGTGGCCTTATTTGTCTTCCCTAAAGAAAAAGAAAAAAGCCTCTATTCCCCTCTTACAGCAGAACCAGTTTCCTGCACAGAAGAATTTGCTTGTAATAGTCATGGACACAGCCGGACAGCAGGACGGTGGCAGCCGCACCCAGTGGCCGCAGCTGCTCGGCCCGCCCCCTGCGCACTGCCAGCTTCCCTCTGGAGGCGAATGTGGTAGCTGAGTGCCCACTCCGCTGGGAGCAGCGGCTTGAGGGCAGCGCTGAGCCCCAGTCACCGTGTCCCCAGGGCCTTGGGCAGGACCTGGCACAGAGCAGGGGCCACGGCTTGTTTACTCGACAAACCAACTTAACCAGCACATGCGCAGTGAGGAGCTGGTAGAAGTGTTCTGGAACCAAGGGCCTGAGCCCTTGAGAAAGTGCAGTTTTTCAAGTTCAAGGACTCCTCCAATTTTAGGGCAAACACTGGAACTCCGGAAGTCTGAGAGTTCCGAACCTAGTTACCCACTCTTTGGGAGGAGACCCCAACCCCCTCTACGGTGGCAATGGCTGCTTGCAAGGGCCAGGGCCGGGCCTCCGACTTTCCCGAGCCTTCTCCTACCCCGTCAGGGTACCAGGCTGGGACCCCGAGGCGGACTCAGAGGGGGAGAATGGTCCCTGGAAACCAGACCTGCCGGCCTTGGGAGGCGCCCAGAATCGGAGGGGCTGCAGCGCCCCCTACCAGCAGGAGGTGCTGGTGAGGAAGCTGGAGCCCCATCCAAACCTCACACCCAAACGGGGCCCTGAATGGGACGTCATCCAGGCCCCTTCCTCCTCGGGGTCTCTGAGTGGGGGGTCGCAACCTCCACACCTCTGAGCCCCCTGGCACCCTGGAGAACCTGGGAATACAGAGGGGGCTGCAGACAGAGCACACTGAGAAGCTGTTTAGAGAGCACTGTACAGCCCTGCTGTTCCAGAAGCTCCTAAGACTACCGGTGAGTGTGGCTAAGTCCCAGCCTCCCTCACCTACCTCCAGCTCCCATCTGTCCCACAAACAGAAATGGAGCAGAGACCTCTGATAAGGAAGCTTGTCCAGTGAATTGTTCTTTCCTCAGGAGATTCAACTCTTTTCCTTTGTTTCCTGCTCTGTGCACAAAAGCGAGGCATCTGAAAGGCAGGCCAGAGATAAAGTGCAGCCTGATGCAATTAGCTCAGTGCAGCCTGTGATCCTAATGGGATGCGGCTCCGCTCCTCCCAGCAGGCCCAAATGCAGGCGCTGTTTGTCAACTGTGTTATGCATCAGAACCCCAGTAAGTGCTGTCCACCCTCCCTATGCACTACCTCCCCCAAGAGCCTGGTGTGGGTCCAGGACAGTCCCACAGGTCAGTGAGGCCTGGTAGGGGGCCTGACCATCAGAACCTTCCATCAGAAGACACCAGGAGCATGGCCCTCACCTGAGGGAGGCCTGCAGGTACCCCCTGAGGCTCTGTTGACTCTCTGTGGCTGTCTCTGGTGGGCAGCCATCTGCCCCCACCCCACCTCGCCCTTCACCCCAAACCTGGCTGGGCTCCGGATGCACACCTGGGAGCTTTGAAAACTTCCCTAATGCTGAGACCCACCCTCACTCACATCCCAGTAATCCCAGTCCTGGGCTCTCCAACATGTTTGGGGGATTTTTTTTTAATTTATCTATTTATTTATTTTTGCTTATTATAAATAATGGTAATGGCCATAGGAGAAAATTCAGCAAATACAGAAAAGTGTAGACAAGAAAATAAAAGTTAGCTGTAATCCTCTGACTCTCACCCAAGAATAACGTCCCTGCTAATGTTCTTTCCCTCCTGTACATACTGTTTTATATGGTGAGGTTATATTTGTGTTGTTTATGTCCTGCTTTTCTCCTTTAACATTGTAGTCTAAGCATGTGGCCATCTCATTAAGAGTATCAGTCAACGTGATTTTTAATGACTATGTGATACCCCATCATGGTTCTCTTTTCATTTATCTAAATATCCAAATTAAAGAGTGAGAGCCTGGAGCAGAGGGCCTGCCTCCTTCCTGCATCGAGGAACTGAGGGTCCTGGTGAAGGTGCTCCCTGCCCTGAGCTGCCCTCCACAGGCCTTGGTCCCCACCCTCCCAACGCCTCCCGTAGAGTGGGACATTTGGGGCTTCAGAGGCTGGTGTGGAGTCAGGATGGGGTCCAATGGTGGCACTTTGAAGAACTATCCCCTCACATGTCAAAGGGCTGGACACCTGGTAGCACTGAGCCCATGCTGAGAACACGGCTGGTGCTTGGCACATGACCATGATGATTGTGGATTACTAACAATCCTAAGACTGGGAGATGCTCACATCTCACAGCACAGAATACTTTTCCTCTGTGTTGGCACAGATGGAGTGAGTGGCTGCAGAGGGTGGCTGGGGTGGCACTGGGGTGGGTGCTCCTGGGGGTGGGAGCTTAGCTGAGGCCACAGCTGCTCCCGCTGCACCGGAATGCCCTGTGATCCCCCAGTGGACTGGGTGGGGGCCAGGCCTCTGCTCCTGGTCCCAAGGCTCAGGCAGCAGGAGACTGCTTGGGGGATGGGCACCAGGGCAGCGACCCTTTGCCAGGCTGTGCTCACCCTCCTGCTCTGCTTCTCCCCAGGCCCCTGGCATCTCCAAAGCTGACAATCAGTCCCAGGGACTCACGACCAGCATCCGGTGGGGGCAGACGCCCATCAATCAGTCCACGCCCTGGGACACTGATGAGCCGCCCTCCAAACAGATGAGGGAGAGCGACAATCCAGGTGTGTGCTTCTCGGGCAGCCAGAGACACCTGCGCCCAGGGCTGGGAGGGATGAGGGGCCTCCGGGTGCTCCAGCTCCTCGGGGAGTCCTGCCCCACAGGCCTGCAGCAGCCAGGACCTCAGGCTTGGGGTGCAGGGGTTGGGGGGGCCACTGCGTGTAATTCCCTGGGCAGTAACTGTGTCTCTACCCCTTTCTCTGCTACTCAAGAAAGCTTTGGGGAGGGCAGGGAGCTACACTGATGTTATGAGTGCAGCTGTATCTGCTCCATGTTATTCTGAATGGTCATTCCCAAACCTCAGTGCGGTTCTGCCTTGCCAATGGTTAATGAGAACCAGAATGCTCCCTCTGCCCAAGATTGGGGGCTCCCCACCTCCTTCAGCTCCCAGGCCTTCTTTGGATAGCTCTAACCATAACAAAAGCCCTCCCTGTTATTGCCCATTGACCCAGACCTCCCAGAATACACAGAACACATCTGTGTGGCGCTCCACACCACAGTCCTACAGATCTCTGGAGACCCCACTCCTCCACTTCCAAGTCTTGACAAGATAAACACCTCAAGTCCTTCAGCCATGCCCCAGAGCCTGTGGCTTCCAGGCCCTTTACCTTCCAAGGAATTATTCCTCTCTCCACATCCCTCAGGGCTCAGAGCCCAGCACAAAGATTCCCCCAATGGTCTAACCAGCACCTCCTTGCTTGGATCTCTGAGGCCTTAGATGACTTCTCACGTGCCAGGAGCCCATCACATGCTGTCTCGGCAGTAAGACCCAAAGACTCGTTGTGGCCGCTCTGACCCCTTTCAGCCCCTCACGGTCTGGCTTAGGCAGTTGGATGTGGGGACCCAAGGGCAAGACTTGTCAATATCTTCCCATGTGACTCTTAGGATCACTTAGATCCCATCTTTCATTGCTGACCTGTGCCTAACCCTCCCAGCATTATGACACCTGCAGTTTTGGTTAGGATATCTCCCATGTCATCATCCAGATCATGGGCAAAAATGGTGAGCAGGGCTTGGTACACATCCCCAGAGAGCTCCCTTCAGGTCTCCAGCATCCTCTGGGCCATTCGCAGCTCATTAATCAATCACTTCCGTGGCACAGCACTTCTGTATCTTCACCACAAAGTTATCTGAGATCTTACCAACTGTGCTCTGATGCATTTTTCCAGGCTCCCTGGCTAATCCTGGAGAGAACTGAGCTTAGGATAACATACCTTGTCCTTAAGATGCCAAACTGACCTGCATTGATACCACCTCCTCTTCTTCAGGCTTGGGGACAATACCCCTTAGCAGCCCATTCTTGGTGGTGCTGCTTCACCAACATTCATCAGCCTCTTGTTTTCTCCAACCTCTTGTTATCAAAACCAGAGCTGTTTGTTGCATATTTATTATGTGCCTCGTTCTGGGTGTTGTCTTGACGCTTATAGCAACACTGTGAAGTTGGCAGTATTACTGCCCCACTGCTGATGAGCAAAGTGATTAGGGGGAAGCTTGTGCCTAAGGCCACCCAGCGAGTAAGGAGCAGAGCCAGGACTGCCGCGTTGTCTGTCTGACTCCAGGCATGGCACTCCAGCGCCATGCTGACTGGCTCTGCCTTTGGACAACTGCTCAGGGACAGTGCCCACTGGGGGTCTGATGGTCGCCCCACCATCGCAGTTCCTGCCCTGCCTCGCCCTCCCTCTCTGTGAGGGAGGCCCAGCCCCACTTCTAGCCTCTGGGGCTGGGTCCTGAGGGTCCATTGCCCCCACTCTCCCCTCTCTCTTGCTCAGTCTTCCCTCCCGCGGTTCACAATACCACCCAGAGAGGTCACGGAGGCCAAAATGGCATTTGAGTGATGGAGACCTAGACCCAGGCTCACTAGCTCAGAGGCGGCCCCAGTGGCCTTTCCTGACACAGTACCTTATGGCTTCACTCACAAGCCTGCTCAGGCCACCCCAATGTCAGCTCCACTCAGTGCACCCTGGGCCCTTCCCTGCCTGAGCTCTTCACAGCTGGCCTTGGACCTTGTATTAGGTCTCAGGAGGTTTGTCAGGATACCTTTGTTCAGCCACCATTTACTTAAGAGCCAAAATGGACTTCCCTTGCTTCCCCCAGGGCTGGCCCTGCAGAGGCTGCTTAGCACAGAGGCAGGTCCCCAAACAAGGCCGAGCAGAGCAGCCCCTACTGGCCTCCCCCGACCACCCCTGCTCCCCCTCCTGCTTCTCCGGCCCTTGCTTGGCTCTCGTGCTCTCACCCTGCCCAACAAACACCTACTATCTTCACAAGCCACCTTCCTTTCCGTCTCCCTCAGACAGCTATTCTCCAGAAAGCAAAAGTGCTAACATTTATGGAGCATTTGATGCACATGCCAGACACTCTGCTGGGTTTGTTTGTTTGTTTTTCAAATACATTTTCCTCATTTAATTCTTCCCCGGAGACCTATGAGGCAAGTGTTGCTAGTTCCATTTAACAGATGGGAAGGATGAGGCTCAGAGAAGATAAGCAACTTGCCCAGGCTCTTAGCTAGCAAGTAGCAGAGCCCAGATTTGAACCCAGATCACTTTGAAGGTCACTGCTTTTTCTCTCTGCTTTGTGGCCTCTCTGGTTCTCCCGGGCAGATCGTGCTTCCTCCTCTGAGCCCCCACAGCCGTCTGTTCATACCAGCAGCACTTATCCTGTGCCACCATAACCACAGGGTCCTGATCTGAGCGTCCCCGGACTCAGGGGTCTTGTCCACCTTGGTGACCTTGGCGCCCAGCCCAGGGCCTGAGGCAGTCGGTGCTTGCCAAGTGAATGTACACCCAGCAGATGACATCTCTTCCATCTCCCTTGCAGGCACAGGGCCATGGGTGACCACAGTGGCCGCCGGAAGCCAGCCCACCCTGATTGCACACTCCTATGGAGTGGCCCAGCCTCCCACCTTCAGCCCTGCTGTGAACGTCCAGGCCCCGGTCATTGGGGTGACCCCCTCACTGCCTCCCCACGTGGGGCCCCAGCTCCCGCTGATGCCCGGCCACTACTCGCTCCCACAGCCGCCCTCCCAGCCACTGAGCAGCGTGGTGGTCAACATGCCTGCCCAGGCCCTGTATGCCAGCCCGCAACCCCTGGCCGTGTCCACGCTGCCCGGAGTGGGGCAGGTGGCCCGCCCAGGACCCACTGCTGTGGGCAACGGCCACATGGCAGGGCCCTTGCTGCCTCCACCACCGCCGGCCCAGCCGTCTGCTGCCCTCCCCAGCAATGCCCCCACCACCAATGGGCCCCCCACGACCGACTCAGCCCAGGGGCTGCAGATGCTACGGACCATTGGCGTGGGGAAGTATGGGTTCACCGACCCCGGGCACCCCAAAGGTAAGTCCTGCTGCCACCTGCTCTCTGTGTGCCCACATCTGTGCCCCGCCCCGTGTGCTACGGCACAGCACAGACAGGAGTGTGGTTCCTGAGGGCCTGTGCTCGCCGACAGCTCCTCCCTGGCCTCCCCCGACCTGGAGGCCTCAGTGGGGCCTCCCCCTCCCAAGACAGCTGGCCCCAGACAGAGGCAGAGGGGAGGGAGGGGCAAGGGGAGGACATGTGAGCAGGCGAGAAGAGGAGGGGAGGGCAGAGTCTAGAGTCCAGGCCCCTTCCACCTCCAGTCCAAGCCTCTCTCACCACTGACCCCAAGGCCAGACCAAGTACGGAATGAGCAGGAACCACTGGCTCTTCTTAGGGCTCCATGGAACAGTCCTTTAGGGGGCCTTCTCCACCTTCCACCCATCAGCACATTTGGAATGTGAGCCGTGTCCCTCCCCTAAAGAGCACCTTCCTCGTGTTGTTGGACAAGAGCGGCTTCCTGGGCTTCAGGTGTGCCTAGGAGACACTCCCAGACCACCTGAGCGGCCTGAAGGTTTTGCTTGAGGACCCAAGAGTGGCTCTGTGTGGCTCCAGGAAACAGCACTTCTCGCCCGACCTTCAGTTAACCCCTTTCCCCAGCCCCAAGGTGGTTTTCAGGACAGACCACTGAGAAGAGCCCGAGGGGTGAGCCGCTGCCTGAGGTCAGAGCCGAGGGCACCAGCAAACAGGTTCCACTCCCGGCCTGTCTGAGGGTCTGTCCAGCTGGAGTGCAGAAGGGGGCAGGAGGACAGGGGGCACAGACCCGATGCTGGTGGGGCTCATCTCCCCGACTTGCCATCCCTCAGAGCTCCAGACGGCCAGGCCCCTGCTCCTGCTGAGTGGACAGGGGCGGCAGCCAGGTCTGCACCCAGGTGCAGGGAGGAGGGGACACAGTGGGTGCTCTGCCCTGCTGGGGTCTCCGGGCTGCCTTTGAAAGGGGAGAGTAAATGGTCCTAAGAAGTGTGGACCTCTGGGCACGACTTCTCAGCAACCCCAGTTACAGCCTTTGGGATGGCATCTCGGGGGCCCTGCCTCTAAGCAGAGCAATGACTGCAACTAGCCCTTCTTTCCTGCCTGCTCCCATGAGTCTCTATCTTTATCCTTTTGAGCAATTTTCAGGCCTTATCAAGCATCCCAACAACAAAGCCGTGTCTAGATCTCCAATGGGTTTAATTCCCAATCTGATTGCACCCCGACTGCCTTTGTTTTGGAAATCAGCACTAGTTTTAAATGACAAAATTATAGAAAATTACATCTAGATGGAATATAATTCTGGTAAACTCTTTGTTTAAGATCTTTTTTAAAAAAAATTGACTAAATTGATTTTTGGTTTGAATTGCTTTGGTTAAGCACTCTCTCCCTTTAACAATAAAACCTACACCAGTTCATATGCTGCCAACTCTGACATACTGGACACTGAGTGTCCCAGCCGCTCCCAAGACTATGCCAAAGCCTGAGGCACTGGGTTGGCTTCCCATGAGGGGCAAAACCCAACCCCAGGGGGTCTCCTAGGGCTGATGAAAGGCTTTGCTGACCTGCCAAGTTTCAAATACACATGTAGGAAAAAGACTTGTTCTTTGCAAAAAGGTAACTGGTAACTAGCCCAGATGTGACTAGAGTCCCTGGTTTGTTGCTTAGCACAGAACTGAGGTGTGCCTCCCAAAGCTTACAGGCATAAGTGCCTCTCATCATTGTCAGGCACCTGAATCAATACGATCAGGAAGACAGGTGGTGGAGATAGGCCCCTGCTGGCCCCTGTGCAACTGGGCCACCAGGCCATCGTAGAGCCGTGCCTATAGAATCTTTGTGGGGCTAGAGGGCATGAACCATCCTCTGTGGTGGGCCCAAGCCTGCAGACAGAAGGGTAGAAGAGAGAAGGCCCATGATGGTGTTCCCCCTTCCAGCCCCTGTAGAGTAGACTCAGTGTTAGGTGAGGGCCGGGGCTGGAGTGGGCCCAGGAAGTGTCCACGGCCCCACCTCCTACTGAGCCAGTGAGTTCCCCCCAGATCCGGTTAGTGACAACCGGTGACCGGTCCATCGTGCTGATTTCCATAGTTTTCCACAAGCTGGCTGCTTCCCCAGAAATCTCATTTAACTCGCCTCTCTGTTTACGGCCCTCATCAGCTGATCTATTCCCTTATATTTGCGGTGAAGAAAGACAATGAAGCATATACATACAAATGCCTTCAAACGCAAGCCTGGCTGGGTTTTTTTTTTTTTTTTAAGTAATTTCTCCTTTCATTTCTAATCTTAAAAGCCTTTATTGCTAAAGCTATAATTTGTCTGTCAGATCTAATGTCAAACAACGGCATTTTTTTTTAAATAAGAAATCCGAACTTTGAAACCAAATCTTTGAAACTTGCCATGTGAAAATCATATTCCTGACAAGACCACGTGGGTTTGGATTTGGGTCACTTTTAATTTTGCCCCTGGGGATTTTACATCTCCAAAGCCCAATTGATTTCACACTCGTAAATGACAGACAGCTAGCTCCGAGGGGGAATCTGGGGGCGCTGCGTGATGGCATCAACACGAGTCAGAGCTCCACTCTAAAAAAAAAAAAAAGAACTTTCCTTTTCTCCTGTTCTCTGTTTGAAAGCTTGCCCAGCATTATAATAAGATTCGCCATAGAACTCCCTGAGATCTAGCTCATTAAAGTCCTGAGATTTTTCCTATTATTGTTTGACGTGACAACCTGGCCTCTCACGGGGTTGGGTAATTATGGAGAAAGCCCCTCCATGAAGAACAGGTCTTGCCAGCCAGAGGGATGGGCCACCGATATTTTTAGACTTCATTAGTGCCCTGATTTAAAATTTCACATTTTGTTTCTTATAATTATCTTCCAATCGACTGAGCTGAAATTTCAGTTGGGGCTATGTTAGTCTGCCTTCCCAAAAAGGGCACTGGGACTTTAATTTAAAATTTAACCAATTGAAAAATAAAGGTGGTGTGGAAATGCGTTCTGATTTGCAGTAGGTCAAGCGATTGTCTCTCATCTGTGACTAGAGAAGCTGGTTTGCATGCAGTTCACTTTAATGAGCGTTATTTAAATGCATTGAGCACATATAGATTTTCTTAAGAAACTTACAAGATAAATCTTTCTTCCTCTAAGAACAATTGGGAGTGGGAGCAATCTGTAAGACTTTTTTTTTCAAGATTATATATCGAAATCTAATTAAAATAGATTTCATGTGTGCAAAGTGATAAGGGAGGAAAAAAGAATTAGTTCCATTTGAATCCTGTTATAAAATACCTGAGCTGTTTGCCTGGTTGGATTAGAAACGCTGAGCTAATCCATGGACAGAGGTAGGGCCAATATCAGGTCTTGTGAGACCTCGAAGTGTAATGTCACTAGGCATCATGTGAGCCCAGCTGGTGTGTATCTCAGCAGAGGTACAGGCTACTGATGCCATTCTTTCTATCCCCTACCTCCTTTCACAAAGGATGTTTGGTGGCTAAGAGGGTGGCCAGAGACCTCTTTTTTTTAAAGCCCTAGACCCCGGGCCCAGTGGTGAGCTGCGGAAAGGTCATCACATTTTCACCTGCATGTCTGGGGAGAGGGAAGCCAGGCTGCACTGCTCCCACTTGCTTCTGAATCAGAAAGCAAAGTCCAGGTTGACTGGAAATGGGGAAGCTTGTCTCTTCTGCCTTCAGATTTCATGGGCCTAGAGTGAGGATGCGTGAGGATCCCTAGGGCCAGAAGCCATGCCATGGGGTATGTGCAGCCCCTTTCTGTGGGTCCAGATCTCTTCCCTTCCCATTCTTGCCCCTGGATCTCCAACATGTAGAGCTCTGTCTTCGCACTGCCTTCTGCCTGGACAGCAGCTGCCCAGTGTCCACAAATGGCGAACACAGGATCTGGTCAAGACACTCTGAGGCATGATGAGCAGCCATGTGACTAGAGCAAGTCTCCTAACCTCTCAGAGCCTCCCTTTCCTCGTCTTTAAAATGGGGTGTCAATACCACCTTCATCCGATGTAGAGGACGGTTGAATGAGATCGCTGTCACGAACATAGCATTGTGCCCTCTTAACACTGAAAACCATTGTTCCCGTCAACACTGGCCCCAGGTCTGGAGAGATCCAGAAAGAGAAGTTAGTAAAGGGATGGAAAGCAGGACCCCCTCCCCAGTGCAGAGGAGATGGAAGAAGCCCAGGCTCATTTACAGAGCTAGCAGCCCCTGGTCAGGCAGCTTAATGAGACTGCCATGTCCCCATCCCTAGACGGAGTGGCATGCGTCACCTTCCTGGTAGGGGTATTCTGGACGGTTCTTCCAGGCTGTGGAGCCCAGCACAGATCTCATCAGTCTCCGCCCCACCCACTGACACACCAGAGCACACTACTCCCTCTGCACCTCATTATTCTGGAAGGAGCTGGAAATACATAAAGCTGTTTGTCCACACCTGGCTGGCCCAGAGGCACAGACTGTCCACACTGAAATCATCTTCCCACAGACCCGCTCTTCCTGTCTCTGTCTCAGAAATGGTATCATGGACCCACCCAAGGAGTTCAGAGTTAAAGCCCAAGTTGTCCTTGACCCACCCTTATTTCCCTTCTGCCCTGAGTCTGGAAATTCCTTCGCTTCCTCCTTTTCTGCATCCCCGAGTCCCCAGCACCACTCCCCCTCCAGGCTCCCATCACCTCTGGCCTACATCATAGCCTCCAGGCCCACAGGCATCCCCTCTGGTCCGGAATGCAGCCAGGAGGCAGGTCAGGTCCTGTCACCCCCTGTGAGATGCCTCCATGAGCCCCTGCTACTTTCAGGACTGTGCTCAACCCCTCACCTGCTGCCTCGGGGTCTGGCTGCCGCCTGCCTCCACCTTCATCACCTGCCATTCCACTCGCAGGCTGCCGGGCAGCCCCTTGGAGTCCCAATGTGTGTGCGCCTTAGCCAAGTGCCTGCAATACAGTTTGCCTGCTTCTGTGTGGTTCTACCAATTGCACTTGGAACCCCCGAGTGGGGCAGGGACTCCATCCCAATCCCATGGCATCCCCTGCATCCTGGACGGGCACTGGGAGATGCGCAGGAGGCATCGGATGAATAAAGGCACTGAGCACAGCCCTGGGAATTACCCACCCAGGTTCGGTGGCTTTCCTTCCACTGCCTCTTCCCTTTCTGTGGTGAGGGCAGGTTGGTACTCGAGGCCCCGAGCATATAGGAAAGTGCCAGGGTGAGACTTCACTCTGGAGCCGGTCACCCTCCCCATACCTGTGCTTCTGGGAATGGAGGGAGGTCTATTTCCAAGTTCCTCATGTACCCAAATTCCTCCACCAAAATACATGCCCAGAGCCTGTGGGGTCTGAAACTCTGCCTCAGTTCCCTTAGCAATAAAGGGAACAGCAGTAGAAGCTACTTCTTACAGTTGCTGTGAGTTTCATACGTAAAGCCCTCAGAGCGGTGCCTAGCACATCCTAACCACTGTACAAGTGCTGGCTGTTATGATGTTCGCTAGCAGTACCAGGGCCACCTTTCAGAGCCTGTGGTCTTTCAGAGGCCCAGGGTAACGAGGCAAAGCCAAGGGCTGATTTGCCCTCCAAAGTCTTGGGAGATCGTGCCAACATCATGGTGTTCCAAGGAGCTAGTTCCCCAGGGGTGCACTCTGACCAGAAGGAAAAGGCCTCCTCCCACCGCCCTGTCACCATGGTAACTGGAGGAACAGGCTGTTACTGAGACCCACCCCGTAACTCCAGGAGCTCTTTGTCTTGGGAGGGCGCCTCCTATGGACCCACAGGGGCTCTCAGCATCCTGTGAGGGTCAGCAGGGTGCCAAGGCCAGTGCATGGGTCCTCCCCCAGGGCCCGATCAACAGATGGGACAAATAGAATCATGGCGCTCCTGTAGACCATCCAACCAAGGCTGCAGACAGAGGGCGTGGTGAGGAGCATGTGGCTGGCAGCACGGAAGGTGGCCAGGAGCCCAGATGCTGCGCCAGACTGGTTGGGTAGGATTCAAATTCCACTCCCCACTAACCCAGTGAACTTGCGCTAGAAAACTGGTGTCTCTGAGCCTGTTTATAGATACTTATCTGTAACATGGAGATATAGTAGACATGCTTTAAGGATTTAATAATGTATGTAAAGTCTTAACACAGTGCCTGGCACACAGCAAGCTCAGCACATTAGCTGCTGTGACACTGCTGGTGCAGTAAATTCTAAGGAATGCTGAAGAAGAAACACTGTCCAGAGCACCTGTGGCTCAGGACAGCCACTGTTTCTAAAGCAAGGTCTTCCATAATCTGACTGGTAAAACCCTCAACACAGATCTGGAACCAAAGCCACAGGCCCACTGTTACCCTCACCTCCCTTCCCAGCCGCAGCCCCAGCACACACCCTGGCCCAAGCAGCGTGTGTCTTAGCCTGTGGAATCTGAAAGGCCGTCTACACAAAGTCTCTCCTCCTGACCTGGACACTGCCTGCCCCAGCCCTGCCTCAGAAAGCCCTCCTCCCCTCCATACGTCTCCGTCCTCAAGGGGTTTGTTAATCATTAATTGGAGGGTGTCCAGGGCTTCACGGTTTTGTTAACAGATCGTTTAAGGATGAGTGAACCAGGCAAGCAGAAAGATGCAGCCAAGGCAGCCAGACCACCAGAGAAGGTGTCGTCCGCAGAGCAGGTGAGGACAAACCCCAGCCTGTGCACACCCCTCTCAGGGACCTACTGCTCAACAGGACGCAGGTAGAGTGAGGCGCCCTGCGCTCTCTCCTCTCTGAGCTAAGCACACAGAGCTAGGAGAAGCTTATGGGCTTTCAGCTCCAAATCTCTGCTGAGCATCTTCGCGGTCAGAAATCCTGCTCTGGCCGTAATTGGCTCTCAGGCAGGGCCAGAGGAGTCAAGACACCAATGGGAATGAGAGGGATCTTCAGACAGGAGCAAAGGGAGGGAATATTTCCTTTCCTTAGGCTTCAGCAAACAGCACTGACCCACAGGAAGCCAGCACCCTGGTCCCAAGCCCTGTCTTCTTGCAGGAGTGGTGGCCTGCACAGACGCCAGCAGAGATAACCTCTAGGTTCTAGATCACTGACACTCAGAGGCCACTCGGGGGCCTGAGTCATGTCACCTCTTTCCCTGCTGCACCTCCAGACATTTATTGAGCACTAATGTGTGTAGTATTAGGCACCTACTGTTTGCAGACCCTATACTTGTGCTCCATACAAGTCTCGGCTCCTACTAGACATGAGGCCCTCTGGTGACACCTACAGTGTTCCAGACACCATGCCAGGTGCTGGGAAGGTCTCCCTGAAGGAGCCTGCAGTCCACTTGGGGAGACCAGGGAATGCCTGCAATAAGAGGTGCAGGTGCTGGAGAAGAGAGGTTCGTGTGGATTGGGCTTCTAAAAGCAGGCAAATGTTGGAGGGGAGGAGAGCAGAAGAGAAGTAGTTCTATGTAGTGCCAGATCTTAGAGAAGAATGCTTAAGATAAGTGACAGCATCACAGAATTATGATTTCTCAATAGATTCATCTATGCTAGAGTTACACGCACACACTGCTTCTCAAATATCTCATGGGAACCGCCTGATTTGAGACAGGCTCAGCCAGTGATTTACACTTAAGGGCCCAAGAAGTCTGGTCCCTGATCCCTTGGTGCACAAAGTCAGGAAGCCTGGACGTGCCTCCAGTTTCCCGCCTTTACCTTCACAGTGAGTCACGGCCGGGTAAGGACCCAGGATCTTAGGACAGAGTCCAGTTTATCAGTCCCCAAGGCCATTCTGGTCTTGCAAGTTGAAGACCCCCTTGGTCTGCAGGGGCTTTGATCTGGGTAGGAAACCCCTGAGGGCCATTAACCTCTGGCTGGGTGTGACAGTGCACAGTTAGTGGTGAATCTTCTGTTGCCTGATCACTACTCAGACATACACCAAATGCTGTCTTTGCTAAGAAATGCATATCCAGTCAGGCTGCCCCCTAGGGTGTTTTAGTTTCTGAGACTGGGAATGAACTTTGAGAAGGGGAGAGCCGGACAAAGGGGTGGCGTACCAGCTGCCTGTCCCCGTGTGATAGGGAGGTAACCTCGAACCATGAAACAAAACTGGAGAAAACATGGCACGACACTGACTTAATGAGAACTTGAAATTACATTCCATTCAGGAGCATAACTCACGATTCTAGAAACGTAAAAGGTAAAAACAATGCACGCGTAAGTGTTTTAGGAACACAACACATCGTGTAAATTGCTTGAAGAAAAAAATGGCCGGAAGGTCACTATCTATTCAAACAGTTGTCATTGCCTGATTTCTTAGCATAACTCTTTTCTTTTAAAAAGAAAGATGTCTTAGAGGAAAGCCCAGGCATTTATCAGCACATCACCAAGAACATGCTCTTTACTTTCTAGCTCTCCCAGCAGCCTTTGAACAGCCACACAGTACATTGTCAACTGTCTGGTTCGGCCCACTGGCTTCTCACTGCCTTTTCCTCCCATCTTCCAAGTGACCTCCCAGTGTTGTCCCGGCTCCACGTCTCCCAGGACACATCCCAGTTTTTCACCACCTTCTGTGGGATCAGTGGGCAATGTATGAGTCTGCTGGGGCTGTCATGACAGAATGCCACAGACTGGGGGGCTTAAACGACAGGAATTTATTCCCCACATGTCTGAAGGCTGGAAGTCCAGATGAGGGTGTGGGCAGGATTCCGCTGAGGCTTGCAGGTGGCCACCTCTCACTGTCTTCATGGCCTTTCACTGGTGCACACCCCTGGTCTCTTCCTCTTCCTATGTGGATACAGTCCTGTTGGACTAGAGTCCCTTCCCGTGACCTCATGTACCTTTAATAACCCCTTATAGGCCCTATCTCAAATTAAGTCATTTTGGAGGGTAGGGCTTCAACACAGGAACCAGAGGGGGACACAGGTCATTGTACATGGCAGGCTACATGTCAGTCTGATTGGCATATGGAAAGGGTAGGCCCTTACCACATGCACAGTTACTATATAGTTACAACGTACGACTTAACTGTGGATATTTTCAGTGGTTTATAGCTATTTGAACCTTTTCATACATGCACCATTATGATTTTTCCTATAATTCACCTATAAGTCACTCACTCTGTTACCTATTTGCTAAGCACTGGCTCTATTTTCCATTATTAGAATCCTTCACATTTGGGGTTAATTTTTTGTTTCCATAGACCCTTCCTGCTGGAGGGATCCCAGAAGTCACCTAGCAGAAGCAGGAATCTGTCCCCGACCACTGGGGACTAAGCAGGGGCTACCAATCACTGGACGGTTTATCCTGTTAAGTGGCGGAGCACGGTCTCCCATAACTCTCATGGTCCTGCCCTTGGGGGCCATCAGGAGCAGAGCTGGTCTCTGTTCTACATGACAGTCCTTCAGATGTTTGAAGATGGCAGAATTTCCTCTTCTACACACTAAACATCTCCAGTGACCTCAGTTGCTCATCCTGTGAAGAGTTCTTTTACCACACTGGTGTCCTTCCTGGTCATGCTCCAGGTTGTCAAAGTGCCTTTTAAAGTGATACCGGGTGACAGGCTGGGCAGCCCAGGGGAGAGGGAACTGTCACCTCCTTGATCTTGAGCATCACACTGTAGATATTCTTACTTTTCTATAATGATCGTGACTTATTTTGTAAAACACACACACAAACTCCCAAACTGAGAAAAGGAAAAAAAGACCCTCAAAAGTCCTACAATCCACTACACTGGTTTCTCTGCGGACCCCTTCCTGCTCTTTCTCATCAGGATCAAGATTATTGCTCACTCCTTTCCAGAAAGCCTCCCTTCCTTTCTGCACCTATTGGCCCTGTAGTCTGGCTATGGCAGAAAGTGAGTTCTTAAAAATTATTTCCTCTTGAAGTCTAGGGGTTAGACATCCCCACCCAGCCTACCCCACCCCACCCCCAAGCTGGGCTTTCCTAAGCAACTCACACACACACCCCTATTAGTGAGAATTTACTCCTAAGCAACAATCCATTCCCCTCCCTTCCATCCTGCCAACCCCATAGCCCCCACTAGAGTGAATGTCAGCAGGGCATATTACCTTCAGGTTATTTAAAAACCCCTACCTCACTTTACAGGTGAGGAAATTGAGGTTCAGAGGTGTCACCAAGATACCATATTACCCCAAGAAACTGACTTGGGGAAAATCCCCCTGTGAAACCACTCCCACCGCCTAGGTACCCTGTATAATTATTTGATCTGCTGCTAGGAGTTCTTTGTCCTGGAAGCCTTCTCTGTCCCACAGACAGAAACCAGAGACTAGACCCAGCGTGTGCCGGGCTGCCTCTCCAGGCCCTGCCCATGGGGCGCACAGAGCCAAGCCACTATGTCAGCTCAGCACATCCCACAGGGGCAGTGTGCTCACTGACACCAGCTCCACAGGTGTGAATGGGAGGAGATGAGGGACCCCACACACACACACTTGCAGGGGGCCAAGTCATTGGCACCAGTGGGCAAGGTTATCGACGGCCCTGGGAGGTGGCTTGACTGGGAGGAGACATGGTCCAGGAAGAAAAGGGCAAGATAAGAAGGACAAATTCTCCGACTCAGGCTGTATGGGGCTGGCGGGGTGGGGCAGACTTCTGGAAGGGCTGGTTCAGCGCTCTCCTGAGCACAGCTTTGCCCTCCAGGTCTCTATAAATATTGGTGGGTTTTGTTTCTGTTATTTAATTTGTAGCTTTCAAAAAATTGCCCTTCAGTATTATTTCAGCCCAACTCCTTCCTGGGAACATCAAGTGGTCCGCCACACTTGTCTGCTTTAGTCTAGAGTACCTTCCAGAACCAAAATGGTGACCCAGTTAGCATGTCTGGGATGCCTTGCTGTCCATTCAAACCCCAGATAAAACCTGCTGCTGAGGACCTGGGAGGCCCTGGAGTTTAGGAAATGCCCTATGGTGATTCTGAAGGCACCTGGTCCATCTGGCCATATGAAAAACTCTGATTGATCCAAAAATAATTCCTATATTCTTGGCCTTTTTTCTGTATGAGAATAATGATTGCCTTCTTGGACTAAACAACAGCTTTCTTAGGCAGGGTGTCTTTGGTGTAGGCAATGCCTTGAGGATTCCTACTTTAATGTCATTCATCCCAGAGAGTGAAGGAGACGTGTGGCCTCCCCCTGGGTCTTTGCAATAAGGACACCGACTTGGACTGTAAAGCCGGCCCCTAACGGTGTGGGCCAGACACCCTTCTGGGGGACTGGCAGTCAGTGCTGGTAGATGCAGCCTTATCTAGCCTTATCCACTCTGTGGATGTTTTACAGTCACTATATATTCACTCTATACTTAATCCTGGCAGCTGCCCCCATGAGGCAGGTTTGTAGATGGAAAACCAAGGCCTTTGGATAGAACGCTTGCCCAGGTATAAGTGGTAGAGAGGGAGTGGGAGTCAATATCACAACCACCTGCCTCCCATTCCCTCTCCACCATATCATACCTCAAAGCTTCCAGTTGCAGCCTCTACTGTCATCAGGCACATTTTGGCAAAAGATGGGCCACAATGGCCATTTTATGCCTCCTAAAGTCATGTGTCTGATATTTGTCAATACAAATTAATGATTCTTAAGAGTCTCGCCTCATCTCCGAAAGTGATGCATGATGGATGGGTGGGTGGACCTAATCCCCTGGCTCAATCTGTCCAGGACTTTGGGCCCTTTGAAGAAGCTGCAGACAGTACACTGGCCACCGTGGAAGCCACTGGAGCTTGGGAGTCAGGAGGCCCTGGAGATTCTTCCTGTTGCTATACCGCCCACACCTTGTACAAAGTACTGCCAATGCCGTAAAGTTAATGGAGCCAGTCATCCCACAAAGAGTCCAGTTCCATGCAAAGATGATACGTCTTTGAAGCTAACGGGGGTCTATTAATTGAGCTTATGACCTTTTAAATGAATGAAATTCTTGAAATCTACCAAAGAGCAGCACACCCACTTAGAAGCAGTTATTGACACCTTGCATCTGTTACGCATGGATGAGGGGCCACCAGGACAGAGCCCTGCCTGGGCTTCCTGCTGACATATAACACCACCTTCAGCACCCTGGGAGCTCAACAGATGTCGTGTCTGGCCACCCTTGTCCTTGGCAATCCCCCAGTCGGCCCAGTACAGCCACAGGGACCGGGCACCTTCATGGTAAATAGCCCAAGGGAGAAAGTGATGAAACTGAAGCATGGATCTCTTGAAGAGTGCCCATCCCAGGCCACAGCCTCTGTCCTAGCCTCAGGATTAGTTGGGATTGGTTCACAAGAACACAGCCAGACTGCCAGTCCTTCAAAAATGTCCAGTGTGCAGGAGGAACTGGTGCTGGGTGGTTGCTGGGCTCGGGGAAGGTGAGCAGACACAGTTTCCAGGAAGTGCAGACCTGGAACTGGCTGAGTAGAAACACACTGTCTGGCTGCAGACTGAACAGGGATCCCCACGCCATGGCCCTGGGGCCCCCCGAATATGCACCAATGCTCTGCCCAATTTCAGTCTCCTCCCCAGTAAATGCGGCTCACAGTTGCTAAAGAGCACAGAGTGGTATTTGTTGTGCCCACAGAACATCTGCTGAAGGCAAAACTTGTGTTTCTAGCTCTTCACTTCAAAAAACTGGCCGTGTTATAAAAAGAAAGGGACCATCTGTCCCTCTTCTGGACCCCAGCACCTCTTGGGAAAGATTTCTGTGCAAGAAGGCAGTGAGAAGTCAGCACTGACTTCAGTGAACTATTTTGAGGCTGAAAAAGAATGTGCCTCCCACTGAGGGGAAGTCGAGGTGGCAGATGAATGCAGGCTTTGTGGGGGCCATGAGATGGCAGGTGCTGGTGGGAAGGAGGCAGCTGTGGTCCCGTGGTGCTGCCCAGAGGCGCCAGTTGTGCAGAGGACCAACTGGGAGGACTGAGGGACACGAGGGCAGGCAGGGCAAGGACCAGGGGCCATTGGAGCTCCAGGAGAAGGTGTGGAAGGTGTCATGGTCTTTTCGCTCGCCTCTGTTGCATAACGTCAAACATCCTTCATTTGCATTCCTCCTCCAGGCATGTCTGGCCTTTCTTATTCAAAGGGCCCTTGAGGACAGTTCTGCATCTTGGGAACTACCTCTGGGTTCAGTGAGCTCCTTCTGGTGGCTGATAAACCCTCTCCACTGTGCACAGGGCTCCCATCTGCCTCGAGCTCTTTAGCACCGAGATAGGAAGGCGGCTGAGAAGCCGGGAGCCGCTGGTGGGCCCTGAAGTGAGCGCGAGCGGACTTCCGGTGGGAGGAGCGCCCCCGGCTTCCTGGCCGCACCCTCAGGCCGGCGCCCGCTGACTGCACCTCCCCAGCGGGCCTGCCGGCCCGGGCTTCGGACCAGGGCTGTGTCAGCTCCTTGGTTCTGAGGCAGCCCCGCCTCTTCCACCCCGTCCCCTGGGGGAAAGCGGAGTTTCAAGCAGAACCCAAGTAAATTCCAGAAAGCCTTGTTCCGTGAACCTCTAGGCTTGAGGCTTATTTTGTTTCGGACCTAAAGCTGCGGTCTCAGCTTCAGTTCTGGGGTGGAAAGGCGGGGCAGGAGCCGGAGGTCGGAAGTGGGGTCCTCTGAGGGCACCTCTTGTTCCCTTTTCCTCTTTGTCTCTGACAGGGTACCCGCCACCCGCTTATCCTGGGGTGAATGAATTGAGAGCTTTGTCTCCATCCTGGGGAGGGTTTGCAAGTTTTCATCCACGTTCTTAAACACAGTGAATTCCCCCCAGCTGGGTGCGCGCATTTAGATTCTGAGGAGGAAGGCAGTTCCTGGAGCAGCGTATTCAGGGCTCCCAGAATCCTAAAAGGTCACAGCCCTTTTATTTCTTGCCTCTTTTCACTTCTCCTCTATTCTTACTGATTTCTTTGGGCACATAAGAAAACAGTAGGCAAGGCCTGCTACTTCCATTGAAATAAAATATTCTGCAGTCAAACCACACACCATAAAGAAATAATTGCAGCCTGTATATATTGCTAATGGACATCTCTCAGCAATTCCCTGTCTCATAAGCTTTAAACACAGACATTAGTATAAATATGCAGAAATCCCCATTCGGGCAAATTACTCTGCATTTCTGAACAGAAGGAAGATTAACCATGTGCTGATATCTTTGAAGGAGCTCAGCAGAGCAGGAAAAATTCACTAGCCCTCTGTGGGAGCGAGCTTGGGTCGCAGTGAGGCCTCAAGAATTACCTGGAGGCCTAGCTGGCATCTCCTCCTCCCCTGGTCCCCGGGCTCCCCTGGAGGGCTGAAGACTGGGCCTCGGGAGGAGGGGACTGGCCACCACCTGGCAGGATCCACCTCCCCTGGGGTCCTGCTTCCGGAGCCTTCCCGGCTCCAAGGCCCCTGGCAGCCCAGGCGCAGAGAGCATTTCCACCTCTCATCTGCCTGACAGACGCCCTCAGGGGTCATCAGGCACTGACTGAGGTAAAAGGCCCTGGGGAGGTTTGTAGAGGCAGAATTACCTCCAACCCCAGGGCCTACAATCTCCTTTTCTCTGGCCCTTCACACTTGGTCTCCTCCCCTTGCCCTCCTACCCTCCCCTGCTCAGTGCCATGGAGGGTCCCACACTCCACAAAGGCCAGCACAGGGGTGAGGGGCTCTGTCTTCCAGAGCCTCAAAGCAGGGTTTTCCCTGGGATGAGCAGGGGAGGTGGGCCACCCCCGGAACTGCGGGCCAGGCTTGTCAGATGTGGGAGGTGAGTTATGAGCTAGTCAGGAATCTATCTCCGCAGACCGAGGGAGCCTGGTGCTCAGAGGTCTGTATATTTATTTCGCGTGTGCCCGCCTTTCCCACAGTGGAGTTGAACGTGGAGGGGGAGGAACTCAGCATTTCCCTTCCAAGGCAGAGGAAAGGGATGCTGTCGCCTCACGGCCTTGCCTATCAGTAAAGTCCAGACCGGACCCTAGGAGACCCTTGTAGCGAGCCCCTCCTCCTCTGTCCCAGAGCACCCCCGAGGCCGGGGTTTCTGAAACACCCCGATAGTCAAGGCAGATCTGTGAGGCCCCAGCCTCAGCCAGAAGAGGAGGCACTCCTCTCCTCAGCTAACCCCAGCACACGCACAGGCTTCGCTCACCCGCTCGCCAGCGAGCATCTTGATGGTCTATTTTCATGTCTGTCTCCCCCACTCAACAGTGAATGACTTTAGAACACCCCCGCCCCTGGCCGATTTAGCAACTTAATGTGGAATTTTAAAAGATACCCTTTTCTCAAGACCCTTGCCTGCCACCTACCAGAAAATTGTTACAAGAATGAAAGAAATCTGTTATGACTGTGATGTGAAGGGTGCCCCCTGGAGTTGTGCAACATGAGCAGCCTGACAGCCACTTACTGAGGGCATTACCTTCCAGGTGCTCTTCTAAGCATGTCACACATGCTGACACATGTATTCTCCCCAGCAACCCCTTGAGGTGGCTGCTGTTATGACCCATTTTACAGATGAGGAAACGGGCTCAGAAACATGGAGCCATTTCCCGTGTTTACCCAACTGCTAGAGACAGACTCACGATGGAAACCAGTGCTGTCTGGCCCCAGAGCCTTGCCCGTAGCCCCCCATGCTCTGTAATGCCCTCGTACCTAGCCCAGGTCGAGCCGTGAGGATGCCCAGCAAGTGTGTTTTCACTCTAACAGCACAGAAAGGGCGTGGCTTCTGGCCCAGTCCAGCCCTCACCCCTACACACACCTCTGCCTCCCCATTTGTAGAATGAGGAACTGGGTGCAGAGTCGCAAAGGTTCAGGGACACTGAGTCCCCACGGAGGCTGCTGAAGGTTATCCTTCTGCCAGACCTGAGGAGGCCCCCTTACAGGACCCATGCTGTGCTCAGGACTGGGGAGCGCCAAGCCTCCACGAGGACTTCGGGCCTGTGAGCTTTCCTTCCCCAGGGCCTTTCAGACTCAGCCCACCTTTACCCACCCTCATCCAGGCCTTCCTTCCCACCTGGCCAGCCTCTGCCTCCCCACCTCTGCTCTGCTGCCGACTCCTCGGGGCTCCCTCTGTACTCCCCTGCCTTCAGGCCTGCACCCTACAGCCACTCTGCAGGCAGAGGAGTCTTTCTAAAGCTCCCTCTGACCAGGCCCTCCCCTATTTAAAATTCCTGAGGGGCCCCCACTTCTCACTAAGCTCCCTCGCCTGTCACTCAAGGCTGCTGCTCCCCTGCAGCCCCACAGTCTGCTCCCACCCTTTGGCTCCTGGGGCCTGGCCCTCAGGGCCTCTGCCTCATGAATGACACACTCACTTCAGCTTTTGAACTTGGCTCACAGTGCTCCCACCCCTATTCAGACCTGCCTTTAGCCTGTTCCTCCTCCAGAAAACCTCCCCAGACCCCTAGGCCAATGGAACTGCAGGCCTAAGTGCCAGCCTAGGGTGGACATGATGCTCTCCCCTGTGACTCCAAACAGAGGGCTCCTAGGATGGGGCCTGGGCCCAAACCCAGCCTAGTGGGGGCCCAAGGGTGAACAGTCCCCTGCCTAGGAGTGTACTGAAGTCCCATCTAACTCACCCAAGTTGTGACTCTGGTCAGCCCCAGCTCCCCCCAAGCCGACACTGGCCTTTGTCCTTTCTGACTCCTGAAGGTGCTCCCACCCAGGCTGATGCAACTTGTGTTCCCTGGGGAAGGTCAGGTGTGACTCATCAGGGTACCACCACCACCACCCCTAGGACCCCTGCAGCTGCCAAACGACAACAGAGAGCCCTCCTGACAGCTATGGAAAACAGAGCTGTGTGTCTGGCAGACAGTTCCAGAAAGAGCAGAGAATTCCAAAAAAGTGGGACCTTCTGTCCCAACAAGAGCTACTTCTCACAGCCAAAAATGGGAGAGGGGCTCAGGTGACTGTCTTCTTAGCCTTCAACCCATGAGGTTCCAGCCCCCTGGGAATCCAGCTTCGCCCCTGAGGGCAGGTAGCAGTGAAGGGTTGATGAGAGCCGTCCAGCCAGCCTCTGATGCAGTCAGGAAGGCAGCCCACACCCTGAATGCACAATTCATCCAGGAGGCCCTCCTGAGAGGGCTCCAGCTGCATCCCAGCCCCCAGACAGCGGGCACCTACACTCATGGGAGGGCCAGTTCCCCACCCTGCTAAGCTCTAGCTGGGGCCTGGTGGAGCCCTCCTAGCATTGGGGCATGAGAGGGGGAACACGAGTGTATAACCCCTCCCAGGATTTGATCACTGACCCAGAAGGACATGGCCTTACCACTGAGGAGTAGCAGTCCCCCCATTGGCCCTTGTCCTGGGAAGGAGCTCCAAAAAACATGAGCAACCCTCCAGGCCCACTAGGAAGAATGGAAGAGAGGTGTTAAGTCATGAGACTTGAAGCTCTGAAAAGCCGTTTGCTGGGAGCTTTGGGACCTAATCAGCCAAACGCATGACTGAGGACATCTCTCTGTGTGGCTTCCCAGCCCTCCTGAGCTGAACCACACCTGCCCTTGAGAAGGAGGAGACAGACAGAGAGGTCACCAAACATCCTACAGAACCTGGGCTCCACAGATGCAGGGCTTTCGGTCTGTTGATGAATCCCCAGTGCAGGGTACATAGTAGGTGCTCAATAAATATTTGCTGACTGTATGAGTGAACAAATGAATAATGACTGTAGCTGAAAGTGCTCGATTCACCCCACAGTGCTGTGGGCACAGAGCAGAGAGGGTGGGAATCCAGGGAGATAGGGCAGCTTGAGCAAGGACGTAGAGGTGGCTCCAGAATTAGGGCATCATTAGGTGAGAGTCATCCAGAAAAAAAACATCTTCTTTCAGGCGTCATCTCCTATGACTGTGTATGCCTTAATTCAAATGTTCTGCCCTTTGTCACACTGTCTCTTGTCCAGACACTTCTGCAGGGTTCAACCTTATTATCTTACTATTGCCCACTAATCACAGATAACCAACTTTTTGATAGATCCCTGCCCTGAGCAGGACCACATCAAGCTCCTGAGCAATGAACAGAATCCTCTTTCTTCTGAGGGCTGTGATCTCAGAGATTTTGGCCATATAAGCCCTTGGCCATTCGAAGCCTTGGCGATTCCCAGTGTTGCCCAGGGCAGTGCAGCTTCTGGTCTGTGGCCACGGAGTTCGCCAGCCCCACCTGGGGTCCGAGGCCCTCCCGATGCATCCTTCCTTCCCTCCGGTCTGGAAAGCTTTAGATGCCCTCACCACCCCAAGTCCAGAGCCCAGGCCCTCAGCTGACTCCAGCCCCACCACCTGTGCTGCGACTTTGCTCCTCCCACCCAGCCTCCACCCTCCTAGGGATTGCACGCCGCTGGTCCCAGCAGCCAGCCCTCGGCTTACCTCCAGAGCCAGCTCCACTCAGTCCTGACCGCTGACATCCCCTCCTTTGTCTACATGTAGCCATTTATGGTGCCCCCTGGACCTGGGCCTCACCTTTCCAAGTGACCCCTAAATCTTCCTAGGCCTCTGGGCCTGCCCTGCCCTTAGGAAGACAAGGTAAGCAGAGAGCGAAATACGGTGGTTTAAACTATAAAAGCAGGGCTTTGAATTAAGCAGAGCTTGACTCAGATCTTGCTTTTGCCACTCTTTGGCCAGCGACAAGTTACTCACTCTCTCAGAGCCTCATTTCACGCATCTGTAAAATGGGGACCATCTGTCATAGAGTTGCAATAGAGATAATGTAATCAATGGTTTTCAAAGGTGGGTGGCAGGATGCATGCACCCTGGGGGCTTTTCTAAACGCGGGTGTTTCCTCCCCCTGTACCGTCCCCCCATTGCCCCCCACTAGCAGAGGGCGACGGGGGAGGGGACACTGGGCGTTGATGACCGATAGAGAGTCCGAAAGAGGCTGAGCGCGGCCGGTATAACTTAAGTACCCATGGCCCAGTTCCTGACACGTGATAAACAAGCCAGAAAGGAGCTAGCTTCCGCTCATTGGATTTTAAAGTCGAGCTCCTAGTCTTCGCCAGCCTTAAAGCCCAGCCCACGTTCCAACACCAGCGGTCCCGGAAACGCTGGGTAGCTGCCCCGGAGGCCCCGCCCCGCTCCGCTCCGCCCCCAGTGACGTTTAGGGCCCTCCCCCCGCGCTGCCGCACGTGCCGCCGGGAGGAGCGAGGAGCGCCCGCCGGAGGTTCCCCAGCGCGCGGCGGCGGGGGCGCGTCTGCGACGCCTATTTGCATATGCGCAGGTTGGATATTTATAACTTCTCTTCAGCCAGTTCCAAGTTATTGATGTCTTAAAGTGACTTTAATCTGAGCCTTCTTTTCTTCAAATGGGCTTTTGATTTCCGGAGTGATATTATACATGGCTGTAAGCTATTGACTGAGCGATTGCCCTTGTGTTCTCAATGTGCTGATGCTGAAAATCTGCGATATAAATAAAGTTCCTCTGGTAGAATCATTATAAAGCACAAGCTGCAGAAATTTATGGAAAGAACAGATTAAATGCTTAGACTTAAATTCTTCAGTGTGCGGCTTGCCCTAAACTGCTGTGTCTGGAGTTTGGGCTGCTGATTCAGGTGGAAAAAATCAAACGGACACATCGCCTGCCGGTGCATTTTCACTATGATCTATTGTGTTGCCAAAAGAGAAAGCTCAAAAGCTGCCATTGATAATCCTGGTTAAAACTTGGAGCATAAATTATAAAGACGTGTAGTTTCTTTTCGGAGTGGTTGGGGACTGGGGCGTGCAGCACAGTGAAGAAATATAACATCAATATGTGCTTATGCATTGTAATGTGGGACATTTTTATGCCCATAATAAAACATTCCGCCTACAACTATGTTTATGAAAGCAACAGATAAGAAGATCCATAATGCCACTTAATAGAGTTAATCACCTCCCATCGGAATGGTTTAAAAGGCTTTTTATTGCATGTTGAAAAGCTCTGACCATAATTAATACTCCTCACACTGTCAAGTGCCAATCAGAGGGCTGGAGGCAGCGAAGGGAACTTTCTAGCACACTGGGGCTGGGAGAGTTCTCAGGACTCCATCCAGTTGTCTGAGCTCCAGTTTTTTAAATCTGGAATCTGAACTCTGTGTCAAATGTTGGGCTCTGGCTGGAGCTTTAGGTTCTAAATTTTAAGCTCTGGGCTTTAGATGTAAATTCTGCATTTGTTCTAATCTCTAGGTTCTGGGATCTGGATTGGTTCCGGCCTCTCAACTCTAGACTCTGGGCGACGCACCCTGGCTCCCTGGATCCTGAGTGAGATGGTCCTCCAGTACACCCATATCCAGAGCTGGGAGAAGGGGATGGATGTTTCCTAACAGTCTTGGATAGTTTTCTGTCAGCTTGGTGGATCTGGCTGACCACAGAGATTTATGCCCTGTGCCCTCCCTTTACCTCTGACCATCCCAGCCAGTTTTCAGCAAAAGGAAAGGAAACATTCAGAATGCCCATGGCTGGCCTGCCCCAGGATCAGCATGTGGGTGAAGGTTTTGGTCCCTCAAAACAACAGCCTGTTCTGGAACAGACCCAGACTTATTAGCCAGGCCCACAGCCAACCAGCCATGAAGGCTCCAGGACTAATCACCCCCACACTTCCCTCCAAAAGAGATGCCTTTATCTCTATTGTCCCTTATCACACAGCCACTGAGTGACTAGAGCCACAGGGAATCTCTCAAACAGCCCAGAAAAGCTGAAAGAGGTGAAGGGTCAGCCTGAAATAATTAAAGAATAAAATTGCCCTTTAGAATAAGCTCAATTCAAGCCAGCAAAAGTGAAGCAGGCAGCAGGGAGATAGTGCTCTCCAGGGCCCGGGCCTGCCTCTCGTGCCTGGGGAGGCTGGTAGCCACGCTGGGGCCGGCTGGTACTCTGGCAGAGATTTTACTGAGTGTGAAAGCTTATTTTCCTATTGGAAAGTTGGCCCAAGAGCTGAGAGTGACCCCTGAGGGCAGTGAGTGAGGGTGGATGGGCAGTGAGGCCAAACTCTGTCTCCCAACCCAGCACGGCAGATTTCACTCCACTCAGCTGGATTCCCAGGGTGCTTTAGGGCCTGAATGGCCAGGTTGTCACTGGGAGCTCAGAGATTCTTGTGCTAAATGCAAATGTCACTGTAACCATCTTTGTTGAGAAGAATCATTCCGGAACTGACTTGTGGCCCCCACTGGAACACCAGTCCCTGGGTTTCCATCACAGCCTGAAAGTATTGATAGCCCTCTGCCCCCTCCCCACCACCACCACCCAAAAGGAGAGCTGTGCCCAGGTGACATGGCTTTTCCCACAGGGGCTGTACACTGGGTCCGTGGGGGACACTGACTACTGCTGCCCTCCCAGAGGTGAGCACCTTGCAGGGGACAGGCCACACCTTCCCCCCACAAGTTGTACATGAAATCACAAGGACAACTGGCGAAGAGAGTGAGGTGGAGGGGAGACAGGGCGCTGTGGAAGAAATGCTCATTAGTAGGTCAGCCAACAAAAGTGCAGCCATGCGTAACAAACAGAACTGCCCTCACGGAGCTCACATTCCAGTTCCCCAAAGCTTCCCAATAGTTATGGCCACCACCTCTTGGGTGCAGCGACTAGAGAAATAAGAAATTCTGTGTGACCTTTCCAGGGCCACCCAAGGCAGGCTTGAGCTAGGATCCCAAAATGCCAGAGCTTGGTTCACAGGTGGATGAGGGGTCACCTTCCAGCCCCCCTCACCCCACCCCAGGGAACTCGCCCTGCCCCAGGCAGCACTGAGAGAGTTTGTCCAGCCCCAGGAGGGAGCCCCTGGGAGGGCTGAGCCTGCGGAAGGAAGCAGTGAGGCTCCGTTCCTCTGAGGCCCTCTCAGGGAGCAGAGCCAGGGGCCGGCAGGTGGCAGAGCTGGCTCCTCCTGGAGGCAGCAGTGCGAGGGCATCCTGAAGGTCTGAGGTCGCGACTGATGTGGCCTGAGAGAAGGGGTGGCAGACTAGTGCTAGAGCCAGTTAGCATCCACAAGGGAGTGCGGGTGGGGGGTGCCAATCTCTCATCTTGATGAGGCAAGTTTTGTTCTGAAGTCCAGTATCTGCCACTGGATTTATATAAATCAGCTGCAGCACCTGGTCAGGCAGACACACACCTGGGACACCCTAAGCAGGGTTGAATGCCCAGCCACATGCCAGCCCACCCAGACTAGCACACAACTAAAGGCAGCCCATCTGTGCCTTTTTGATCAAAACTGTCCGGCTATCAGGCCCCTGGCAGTTGCCAGGCCCCCACTCTCTCTGCCCACAGCCCTGGTGGCCTTGAAGTGCCCACCAGGCAGCTGTTCCCTCCCAGGTCTGTGGCTTTGAGTGAGCCCTGAGGCCTGAGCGAGTAGGGAAGGGCTTTTGATGCGCAGAGCTGGGCTCAGTGAGCAGGGCCCTGGAGGACTTCTGGGGTGAGTTTGCTAATAGAGATGTCTTTCTGGGAGGTCGTGATACCACCTGTCATTAACCTGGGCACCCTGCCCGGGGTTCTCACCAAGAAACTGAAGGCAGCTGCTTGCAGGCGGGTGAGTGATTTGCAAGGACCACGAGAATATTTGCATAAACATATGTATGGAAGTGTGTATTTATTTGCATTCATTTGCATAAGTTCCTGGCTCTTTGAACTGTCATTCCTTAATTTAATTTTATTTTTTCAGTAAATTTCTTTGAGCTCTGAGCACAGATCTGGACACTTTGGGAATAAGAACAAAAAGGCAAAACAACAACAGCATTAGTCATAAGACAGGTTCTCAAACTTTGCTAGACATTAAAATATCCTGGGGAGGTTTTAGAAATCTGGTGCCTACACTGGGCCGCATACTATTGAATGGGGTGGGCGGGGACCAGACATCCATATTTTTCTGAAGCTTCCTGATGAAGAAGGTGAAGGTTAAGAATTGATGCCTTAACCTGACAAGGGCAGGCTCTTCCTTGCCAGACCAAACCAGTCTCAGCCTCCAGCTGGAGACACGGTGTCTCAACTCACCTCGCACATATGCACGAGACATTCATAACTTCAGTGCGGGGAGGTGTGTGAGGAACAGGGACCGTACCAGGACTCAGCAGGCTCTCAGTAAAAGGTCACCATGCCCTTCTTCACATCACTGTTGCCATACAGTGTCATCTCCTGCAGAACTAGAGCATCTGGAGGCCTGGCCACTCCTCCTGGCCCTGCCATCTAGGTCACCCTGGACTCTACCTGGGCCTCCAGTCAGCCCTAGGAGTAGTGAAGGCTCCAGGATAGGGCCCAGGGTTTGTTCTGTCTGAGGCACATGGCCCGTTCTTCTCCTAGATGACTTCCAGCCCGATGATTCCATCACTGCCTGGCACTCTGCTCCCCAGTGTGCCAGGAATCCCGAGGAAGCGGGTGCATGTGGCAGGGGGGAGGTGGAGGGAACCATGCGTTCCAAGTGAGCCACCCAGCCCTGTCTGCCTCCCCCCATTCCTCTCTCCAGTCTGGGAGAAAGCCAAGAACTAGGGTGCTTTTCTGTCCCCTGGCGGGTGCTCCCAAAGGAAGAAAAAGGTTGGAGATCTGGAAATGCTAATGTCCCTCAGTGCATGGAGTTGTTTGCCAGGGTTCTGCACCTCTGCAGCTTTTCCCTCTGCCTGCTTGATGCCGTCACTCCTGCCCCACTGCCCCAGACTCTAGAGTCCCTGGTCCCTCCATGTGCTTGCCCACTTCTCTACCTTTGCTTGTGCCATGCACTCTGGGAGCGTGTGCACTTCCTCCACGGCCGTCAGCTCAAATCCTGTCCGTTTAAGGCCCAGCCCGGTGCCTCCTATTCCAGGACACCTTCTCCAGTCCAGCAACTGTTCATTCACTCCTTCCATCACTCATTCAAACCTTACCTGAAACCTGTTCAGGGCCAGAAGCTGGGGTGCCAGGCACTGGGGAGCAGAGACAAGTCACATCCAGGCTCTGCTTTTAAGAGCTTTCCCGAGGAGTGAGAGCTTTTCTGAGCAGTGATTAAAGCCCATTACATTCCCCTCCCCAGCACCTACCAGAAAAACGGAAAGTTCCGGTCTCCTCCTGCTGTGCTGATGTTCCACGTTACTAGACGCTGCTCAGGGCAGGTGGTATAGGTCCTGCTAATTCTGCTAACAGGAGATGGGCACAACCGTAGCTTGTCTTGCAGAGGTTGAGGAAGGAGGGAGATGCTGGTTTCAGAACCTTCAGGAAGCAGAGGGGAGCAGCGGGAGCTGAGGGGGCAGCCTCCGATGGCAGCCAGAGCAGCTCAGCCCGCTCCTCTTCCCAATCCACCTCTGCTGGGACACATGGGGTCATTTCGAGGGACTCAGGGAGCCCCATGGCTTGTTTTCAGACCCTCCCAAGCCTTAGGTCAGCTGTGCTGGGGAAAACCTCCCAGCCTCCCCCTGAGCCTGCCCAGGCCTGGCTGTATGTGCCACCCAGATCCTCCAATCCCACTGAAGACCCCTCATCACCCCACCACGAGGGGCAGCACCCACCCTGGGCCCCGCAGTAGAGTTGTAGAAGTTCCAGGGAGCCTAGAGATGGCTTCCCTTCCTCAAAGGAGCTGGAGCACCAAATGGACACCAGTATTCCCCGCTGGGACGGAGCTGGGCAGGGAGGCCTGGGCCCACAGGTGACAGGAACAGCTCCTAGGTCAGGCCCAACAGTGCCTTCCCCATCCCTGGGCCCCGCTGAGGGCTGAGATTAGAGCCGAGGAGGACTCCCGGCCACATTCTGTGTCATGGAGGGGACTGCAGACCCAGCTGGTCGGAAACCCCTCCGTGTGGCCAGGTGGCAGTGCCTCAACCCTCCCGAGTCCACAGGGACTCTGCTTTCTCTTGGTCAAAGCCGGTCGCTCTGTCAGCAAACCCTCCCTGTCCCTCCTGGTGCCCAGTGCTGGGTTCCCTGCCCTTGAGTAGCGCACAGCCCAAGGGCTGGCAGCTGCGAAGTTCACCTTGGCAGTGTGGGGAGCCCGTGTAGCGGGACCAGAGATGGTCTTACAGGACGGTGGACGTTCTCTGATGAGAAAGAGGAGTGCGTCCCAGATGGAACAGCATGTGCACAAGGCAGGCTGGCCGCGGTCCCTCCACATCCGCACCACACCCTGCAGCCCCCTCCACAGGACTCACCCCCAGTGAGTGTGTAATTGCACTTTGTGCCAGGAAACCTGGAGAAGCAGAAAGTAGGGCAGCTGGGCCATTTTGGTCTGCTGCCCCATGTATACAGTGGCGCTCCGTTAATGTAGGGTGATCCATGCTGGACCCAGCCTGTCCAGGAGACTGGGCTGGGGCTTCTCACCTTTGTGTCCATGCAGGGGTGGAGCTGCCTCCGTGCCCACCCTCAGTCAGTGGGTGGTCCCCAGGAGCCGCGCACACACACACACACACACACACACACACACACGCCTCCACATGCAGCCTATCCAGAGCAGAGCTGCGCCAGGACCCACCCGTGCAGCACAGTTCCTCTGGGTCATCACTCCCCGTGAGAGTTTATTATAGTCTCATAGATTCAGCTTCTCAAGAAAGATAGACTGCCAGGCTAAATACCTGTGGGGCAGGGACCCGGCTGAGATGGGTATCACCATAGCTGGCAGCTCAGCAGAAATGATGGGAACACTGAGAAGGGTCCCACGGGGTGGAAATCGGGAGGTCCAGGAGCACGGGCCCGTGTACCCGAACAGGCCTGTCCTTCCTGCCTCGCGGTCTTGGACACGTGTGTCGCCGCTCATCACCTGTGGGCCTCGCTGACTGGGGATTCAGAGAATGAACTGTGGCATCTCTGCCCCACCAGAGCTCGCAGTCTAACGGGAGGCGGAATTCAGCAGGCAAAAATTACACACGGAGGAGGGAGGGATTGGCGGGGTCGGAGCCAAACCAGGGCAGACAGCAGGCAGTCCAGAGGGGATGGGACTGGGGATGTCAGGAGAGCCCCGCCTGTGGACCCTTCCGGGGCCGAGGCTGGGTGCCTCCTTCACAGACCAGTGCACGCCGAGGGCCCCACTGGCCAGTGTGATGGGCAGATGCCCAGGACCAGGGGCCGGCTTCTCGTGGGTGGCTGTGGTTTCTCCACAGGTGTGATGCCCACGCCAGCCCAGGCACTTTAAAGCAGACCTGACCTCTGACTCTGTGCCAGGGCCTTATCACCTGAAGGCGAGCCCCACTTTCTTCTCTTTTACTTATTTCCTGCTTTACCTAGAATGATCATGGTGATGACTTGATGACGATTAAAAGGCCATCAGCAGTATGAAAAACTGAAATGACTACCAGAAATGACACCTCTCTTGAAATGACAGGATGTGATGTGTTGCCCCAGACTTGACCCTGGCCAGGCCCTGCAGAGGGGTGAGACCCAGAGGCAGACAGCCACGGAGAGATACCCCCTCCCGGGAGATGAAGAGGGCACGAGTGGGGCTGAGGTGGGTCGCCACCCCCTCCAAACATGCACACAGGGGCACTCAGGACCACAAGTCCCCTTTCCTCACTTCACGTTCTCTTGGCTGCGAATCCTCCTCTGCGGTGTGATGATTCAGTGCCCGGAGCTGCCCTTAGCCCCTGGCATCTGGAGTTTCCATTTCATTTCTCTCTTTACCTGGGTAACTGAACTGCTGGTACTCCAGCTCCAGAGCACTAATTCTTGCAAATCCTTTAAAAGTATTGATTGATTTTCTGGGACTGCAGCTCTCAGAATTCTGGGGAAGTCCTGGCTGTTGCTAAAGCAGGTAGGGGAGGGCTGTGTTTCCCCCTCTCTTGCCCGCCCGCTCCGTCCTCCCCAGCTCCTCCCAACCCGTGTCCCTTTCTGAGGCAGCTAGCTGGCTGACTTTCCCAAAACCCTGTCTGGCTGGGATTAAGTCTCCAGGCAGCTCGGAACAGAGCGAGTTTCTGGGGGACAGAGCACATGAGAATTTAGGCTTCAGGGTTGTATCTGGCCGTTGGGTTATCTGAGACACCTGTTTCTCATCTGGACCCTCGTGGCCCTTCTATTTCCTGCTGGGTCTGCAGTGTTGGGTGCAGAAACCTTAGGGCCCTTCACGGGGCCTCTCCCCCAGCCAGGCCCTCAGCTCACCCCCTCAAACAGCTGCCTCACCCAGGCTTCCCAGGCACCCAGGTGGAAGGCAGGGCAGCCAGGGCCTCTGGATGGAAAGAGGACAGGAGGTGGTGGTGGTAGCCCATCAGGGGTGCAGAGCCCAGGCCCTCTGGGAATGTAGGGCAGTGAAGGAAGGAAGCAGGGGGCCCTGTGCACAGGAATGGGGGACAGTGAGCGCTCTCCACTTGAGCACCAGATGAGGAACAGATGTCACCATCTGCACGTTCAGGCTCAGCACCTGGAACTGTCTTCTCTGCCAGGGGGCTGGGCTGTGTTGGGAGGTGTGGTAGCTGCCGTCAGCCCCCCAGGTGCCTCAGGTGAGCTCTGTCCAATCAGTCTACATCTTTACTCAAATCCCCTGCCAGGGGCTGGCTGCAGAGTCTCGTTTTTATTTGGAAATCTGACATCTTGCCCCTAGAATAGTGAAAGGTAAAACAGAAAACTGTAAAATGGGACCAGAGCCAAAGACAGAGGGCAGGCCGGTGGCTCCTCCGCATAGAAGGGCCTCTGCACCTACGGCCTGGAAGAGGTCCTCAGGCACCCATCCGAGCAAGGGGCTCATCCACAGATTCGGAAAGGAGGAGGCAGCAACCCGCACCTGGGCTGTGAATGCCAGGCCCTGGGCCCAGTCTGGTGGGTGACCCTGGGGCACTGAAGGCAGGGACAGCACTCAGAAACTCCTCCCCTGGCCCCAGTCCCACATAGACACTCCCCGTCCTGAGTTCCTGCTTCCTGTCAGAACTCAGAGCCCTGTTCCACTGACCTCCACGCTCGAGGCCCAGCCTCATCCTCACTGCTCATTGCCCAGCAGCAGCAGCAGCGGCTTGGGGCGGCTCTCGCTGTCTCCTGGTGGGATCCGCAGTGCCCGGTGAACCCCAGGTGACCTGGATCTTTTTTTCATTTCCCTAATGCAGCTTATGAAGCCTGTCATGGTGACCCTGCCTATGCTCCAGCCTCAGACTTGCCTACCACCCCGCCTCCAGCCCTAATTCAATTGCCAACTGCCCCTGCAGTGTGCTTCTGCAACAGTTCCGGGCTCTGGGCCTTTGCACAGGCAGGTCCTAATAAGAATTCCCTGTTAACAAATCCCACTCACCTCCGAGACCAGGCCAAGCCCCCACCCTGGGGGGCCCCCCCTCATCCACTTGCACCCTGTGCCCCCAGCATCTCAGGCAGGCTCTGCTGCCAGGAGTGTTGATTGGGCTGCATGTGATACAGTGTAGCATGAACGCATTCATGTATCTGTACCATGGAGGGTCCTGGGATGCCAACCACAGACCACAGCTCTGACAGCATTAAGTAGAACAGGTATTTCTCTGAGGCTGGAAATTGGGCTGGAGTTCAGGGAGCACAGGCAGATCCGCCACAGGGATGGTCTGCTGGAGACCCTACACTGGCACCAGCTCCCCATGGATGCTCAAGTGCCACTGGGCCACCAACTCCACCACTTCACCATGCCATCATTGTCGCCAGCTGGCGCTGCACTCCTCCCTGGAGTGTCAAAGTCCAGGGCATGAGCATCGGACCAACCAGGCCTGGCCTCATGGCCACATGCCAGCAGCCATGGAGCCACCTCTGCTCAACTCCCACAGTGACAGGGCCCAGTTCCCCTCCCATCTTAGGGTTCTCCCCAGTAGAAAGGGGGTTCCAATGCCAAGCACCCCAAATCACCTATGTCCACTGCAGTGTCTACTCCCCCCATCAGACTGAGCTCCTTGAGGAGGGAAGCTCTTTTCATCTCCATAGCCCAGGGCCCAGCACAGAATAGGTCCTCAGTACATGTGCATTAGACCATGAGCTCGTAAGTTAAGAATACTGCTCGTCCTCATGTGTTTTGGTTCTCCATGGTGACACAGCTGGCTGTCCCCCGACACCCTCTGCGCTTCCTGGCCATCCCACCCAACCCCTCCTTCCCAGGTCCCCATCTCTCCCTCTTCAGAAGGCCTTCAGCGCCGCTGCAGACTGTTACATAACTCCCGTCCAGCTTCTCACTGTGAGCAGGCCTGGCCTCATAGCCACATGCCAGCTGCCCTCTGCCTCTGCCCTGGGACCAGGACTCTCATGCTCACCTATCACCCCTCCCTCCTCTTCAGCCCCACCCCCACCCCAGCTTTCAGCCCAGGGCCAACACCTTGCAGACACCTGACAAATGTGCTTTGGCTGGTTGACTGTGCCTGGAAAGTTCAGAGGAGGGGCATCAGAGTGGGAATAGCAGAGAGGCAATCTAGTACATGGGAGCACCTGATGGTGTGTGCACAGGACCAGGGGGCGGGAGGAATGTGTGAGGGGGCAGCCCACATGTGTGGGGTGCAACCACTCACGGTTGATTCTGAGCACAAGAGACAAACCTGACTCACCCTCTCATATAAAATCCCCCAATGGCCCACAGCCTCCTGTGGGATAAAGACCACTGTGGGTTTGTTTCTTGCACAGTCTGGGCCTGCCCCTCACTCCACATGCTCAAGCACACACATATGTGTGTACACATACATACATGCATACATGTGTGTTCATACACACATCACATGTTCACACACCATACATTCATGCCCATATACTTACACACACCACACACTCAGACAAAACACATACCATCCGTGAGGTCCACACCTTGTCCCTCCAGCCCAGCTGGGGAGCTCCTGCTCACCCTTCCAACGTTCCCTTAACCACCCCGCCCCTCCCCCAGGGAAGCCTCCCTATGCTCCACCTCACAGAGCCAGCCATCCCTCCTCGGTGCCTCCTTGCCCAGTGCTTGCCACACTACAACTCCTCTCACTTGGCATCACAGTCATCTGGTGTGTCCCCTGTTAAACTGTGAGCATCTCAGGTCTGCAGACATGTCCATTCACATGTGACTCTAGGACCTGGCCTGGTGCCCAGCACACAGGAGACAAACAACACTTGTTTAATGAATAAACGAATGGGCCAAACGACACAAGGCATCTGAAGTTTTGAGTCTGCTTCAGGGAGGGAATGTCCATTCCTCAGCCTCATTCAGCTGTGGACTTAGTTGCTTGCTCCAGGGCAGCCCCAAGCTCTCCATAGGCCTCCGGCTTTCTGCCCTATGCACTTAGAGCTCTCCAAGGTGCTGAACTCGGTTCTCTCTCTTGACTCCAACTATCTGTCCTGGTCTCTTGACCCTAGTCCCTCCAGCCAAGAACCACCCACGCCACTGCCACCCTAGCTTCCAAGAATTTACCTTCCAATGGAAAAGAAGCAGTGTCTCTAAATATACTATAGGCAGAACACAGTTTCACGGGAGCACAGAGCATTATGAGAGCATTATGAGAGGCAGGAATGAGTGCCCACCCCTGGCCCCAGATATAAGATTCCCTGGGACCAGACACACCCTCTCACCAAGGTCTTCAGACTGGTGCTGTAAGCACATACTCACTGATCAATACTTAGAATGCATCTCTTCCCAAACAAAAGACCATTCCCTTTGGTCTGTTTTAGAGCTGCTGTCAGTCTTTCCTAAGGGGGCCCTTTAGGGCCCTACAAAGCCACTGGAGCTGGACAGAATGGACACTCCCTCTCCAAAGAGGACGTAGACAATGAATTAGCAACCATAGATTGCCATACAAATTGTGGGTCATAACTGTTAACGCTGGTGACTCCTGAAGTTACAGGGGGCTTGATTTTGCATTCTTTCTTTGCCAAGTTTCACACAAGTCTGACATTTCAGATGATTCTGTTGGATCTTGTTCTGGAGAAGTTATTCTTACCACCACGAGTGTGTCTGCATCTGGTCGTAACTCACCCTGAATTCCAATCAGAGAGGAACTTTTTGTGCAAAACATGGTGCCAGGTGCACAAGGAGCCAGAAAGACAAACCATCCAGGATCAGAACCTAAAAAGGAGGCAGACAGACAGACATTCCTCTGAAATCAGGCAGCCAGGGAGCTCTGCTACAATTGAGACACCAACAAGGTCTCAAGGGACCACAGGAGAGGTCTGGAGTGGGGACTGGTAAGAATTCTTATAGGATGGGATTCAAGCTGAGGCTTAAGGGATGGATGGGGCACTAAGAAACAAGTGTTAATGAAGACTTGGGCAAAGGAGCAGAAAAATAAACAACCCAAATGAAGAAACAGGACATACTGGGCATGAGCTTGGAGAAAGGATTGGGGGGCATGTGGGGACAGGAAGAGAAGCTATGGATGAAGGTAAGAATAGTCATAGAAGTCTCTCGGAGCCAAAGGTGAGGAGTTTAGAAATAAGGGATCAGGCATTCCTTGACTAGATGGACCTCTAGATGAGAAAGAGCCCTTATATCAGGTCACAGGGAGTCATGGTGATTCTGCGGCTTAATTTAGATATCCCCCATCCTGCTGCCCCCAAACCTAGGCTGGCAGCTGCCTCTGGTTAGTCCCTGGACTAAGGAGGCAGGAGCACAAACCAAGAGGAAGAGAGGGGATATTTCTGTTTTATGAGGGTTTCAAAATTTTTAAAGAAAAACTTAACCAACTTTTATACCATCTTGGAGGGCATGAGAATATTCAAACCAAAAAGTAATCTTCAGTTCTGCCCAGCAAATGCATATCAAGCACTCACTTGTGTGTGGCCATGAGCTAGGGGCTGTAGGGACAGAAAGGGCCTTCGGTGACAAATACCACTGCTTGAGAAATAAGTCTGTCACCCAGCACTGGACAACTTGGAAAAGGTGGGCTGGTGAGAGGTGGTGACTGCTCTTAGGTCTTCTGTTCCCTCGCAGATACATGGCAGGAGTTTCCATGTGGACCACAGGACAATCAGGAGGTCTCCTCGCTGAGAGTCTAGATTAGACGAGAAGTCTGAGCGTGCACGCCTCCCTTCTCCAGAGGAGCCCACCCCGGGAGGGTTTGCCCATGTGGGGCCACGGGGCTGGGGCTGCTGCGACTTCCCAGTCAAGGACCTACCCCTCTGACTCGGGCTGGGCGTACAGTCCACAGCTGATTTATTCTGTCCTACCTGGAAGCTAGAGCCTGGCTGGCCCTCAGGGTTGATTCTGAGCTCAGTTCTTTGGAAAAGGAGAAAGGGAGACGTGTGTATCTGATCTGTCGGGGAGTGGGGAGGAGGGGGAGCAGCAGGAGGATTGGGAGCCAGTGGTGGCCTGGCTGAGCAGCAGCAGCAGCAAGAGGCTGTGTTTGGGTAAAGCCACCAATTTGTCCCCCCAGTGTCTGCACGTGTCGGGCTCCTCCGTTCCTGGATGAATTATCCTCTGAGCCTGCATGACACAGTCTTCGCTGGGCTTTCTCAGTATATTTCACAACTGCTCTGAGTTTATAATTTTTTCAGGTCCTTTATCAAACATGTGTCATAAATACCAATGGAAATAGGAGCATTTATCACCTCTCTGGGCTCTTACTTGAGCTCTGAGAAAAATTATTTGGTCACACAACTTTTCTCGGGGCTCTGATTTAATGGACTTCTCTGCTGCAGAGCCCCTGAAATTCGTTGCCTTTTAATATTTGACATCTCTTCCTCTTTATTACCACCTCAGACAGCCCTTCTCGTCCAGCTGGAACAAGCCCATTAGTCTCTGACAAATAACTTGTGTCGTTTGGTGAGAAATATGCAGAAGTTTGACTGCAACTTCATCTCCAGTCTTGGTTCTGTTTGTGGCTTCACTGGCCTCTAAGTAAAGCATCCAACCCCAGGCAGACCCTCCCCAGTGACCCCTTTCCTTCTGATGACACTTACTAATGGGTCCATAGAGCTAGTGCACCCTAACCACTCATAATGGGGTTTGAGACAGGGCATTTAGGGATGTCTATAACAGGGTGTTAAGAACTGGCCTCCAAGCAACACTATTCGCAATAGCCAAAAGGTGGAAGCAGTCCAAGTGTGCATGGACAAAGGAGTGGACAAATGAGTGGTATATACATATAATGCAGTATTATTCAGGCTGAGAAGAGAAAAAAAACCTGACACGTGCTACAACATGGGTGAACCTTGAGGACATTATGCTAAGTGAAATAAGCCAGCCACAAAAAGACAAATACTGTGTGATGCTACTCATATGAGATACCTAATCATATTCATAGAGACAGAAAGTAGGATGGTAGTTCACTGCCAGGAGCTGTGGGAAGAGGGGAATGGGAACTTGCTTGATGGGGTATAGAGTTTCCAGTTTGCAAGATGATGTGTTCTAGAGATTGATTGCACAACAGTGTGAATGTACTTAACACTACTGAACTGTACAGTTTTAAATGGTTAACATGGTAAATTTTGCACAGCTTTTTTTTTTAATTAGCTTCAAACTGAACTAGCAAAGAAGAAAGTTCTCTGAGCACTTAACTCCCATCATTTATTCATGCCTTCTTTATCAGTTAGCTCTTACTGCATAACAAGCAATTCTAAGATTTAGTGGCTTAAACAACAACCATTCAGATTATGACTCTGGTTTGCAGTTGGGTTGGTCTCCGCTGATCTGGGTCAGGCTCAGTTGACAATGGCAGGGCTGGCTGGCATAAATGGCCCCTTGGGGACAGCTCATCTCTGTTCCACATGCTCTCTCACCCTCCAACGGACCAACCTAAGCTTGTTCATATAGTAGCGGTGGCAGGGGCCCCAAGAGAATGGGCAAAAGCAGGCAAAGCTTCTTGAGGCCATGGCTCACACCCCCAGAATGTCTCTGACCACATTCTATGGTCCAAAGCAAGTCACAAGGCCAGTCAAGATTCAAAGGGTGGGGAAATGAACTCCACACTTTTAAGCAGGGGGCTACAAAGAATTTTTGCAGTCTTCCATACCGGCTATACGTATGCCAGGCCCTGTGCTAAGTGTTGAAGATATATATAAAAAACCATCTAGTGCAGGAGACATACATATAAATAAATAATCATAACACAGTATGCTCTGAAGAAGTAAGCCAGGATCCTGTAGAAGCATGTGAGGAAGACGGAGGGCAGAGGGATAACGTAAAAGAGGCCGGGCAATGTAAAAGAGTGTTAAGTACACTTACAGGGAGCCCGGGAGAAGGCCTAGTGAGGGAGCAGGCCTGTGCTTTCTGCCAGGTGGTCCCAGCTGCAGAGAGCTCCCCACTGAAGAGCAAGGCCCAGGCCTGGGGCAGCCGTTGTGTGGGCGAGGCAAAGGGTGGGAGTCCCAAAGGCACAGGTGGCCACCCCACTCAAAGCCAGGGAGACCAGCGACAATCTCCTGATGCTGAGGTCACTCCCCCACAAGCCTGAGGCAGCCATATCTGTGGGCGCCGGGTGCTGCCGGAGTCCCCTCTGAAGACCGAGCCCCTGCCAGGCCTGCCCAAGGCCTGCACACCGCCCATCCTGGGCACTGGTGTGACCGCTTGGCAGGCTTCCCCAGAGCCCCCAGTCCTTGAGCCCCTCACACACAAAGGGGTTGCCCTTTGACAAGACAGGAGTGGGCAGGAAGGCAGCTTGTGCCCGGAGTCGGTGCTGGCTTCCTCCCGTGGATCCTGAGCAGCGATGTCCCGAGATGCTGAAATGCCGTCTCTGCACTGGGCACTTAGCCAGCAGCAGTAAGCACATACTCACTGATCAATACTTAGAATGCACTCGGGGCCCTGCTGTGAGAAGGAATCCCCTGGTGAGCACTTTCATAAATTGAAAAATTCTTTGGAAACTGAGTAATCCTGCCCAGCTATTAAATCCAGATTTCCACCAAGTAGAGTAGAGAGCACCCACATTTACAGCAACGACCTAGCTCTCCAAGCACGTTCCACATCCTGCCCAGAATTCCCAGGGCAGAAGGCATTGCTGCCAAGGCCCCAGGCTGCAGAGGCAGCCATTGCTGGGACCTTAGTTTGAAGTAAAATCTTCCAAACCAGTCAGAATGAGGTGGGCCTGGAAGGAGTGGCATTTTATCTACCTCTGTGTTCTCCTGGCCCCTGAGCATGGCTAACTGAGCAGGCATGTGGGGCTGCAGCTGTCACTCACTGCAGTGTGGCAACCAGGGGGCAACAGAGCAGGTGCCCCTTGGTGCATGAGGACACTGAGCACTGAAAGTGAAACAGCCTGCCTAGGGTCACATAGCCAGTTGGTGGCAAAGCTGGAGTGAGAACCAGGACCCACATCTTTGTCATTCCAGCCCAGAATCTTTTCCCCATATACAACAACTTCCCTCAGAAAGGTGACATTACCCACCTGGCTCGCGCTTTCAGAAGGAATTCGGCTGGTGGCTCTTTTTGGAGCTGATGTGTGAGCCTAGCAGTTCAGCCTTAACCCAGCCCAACTCTGCGGGCTCTCCCTGAGCTGAGCCCCCGGCCAGGCCATGTGCTTCTGCTGCAGGTCGCCACTGCCTCGCCCAGCCCAGGGCCCAGCACCGCCTCCTGCACCTCTCTCCACAGCCCCTGGCCCTAACCCCAAAGCTGAAGTCATCCCCTGCTCCCTTCCCGGTGTCCCTCCAGAAACCGGGAATGTTCCCCACACCCACACCCCACCAGGTTCCCTCCAGCACTACGGACCATAGCACCTGTAGCCTCAATACGTGTCTTCCTCTGCCCTCTCTGTTCCTGTCTTAGTTCAGGCCTTTGTCATCTCTCACTTGGATTATGAAGCAATTAGCCACTGCCACCAATAACATCGAGCCTGCCACCTGTTGAGCACTCACTATTGGCCAGGCCCACGACTGACAGCTTACCTCGGACTAATTCATTTAACCTTCAGCAAAAGAAACAGGCTTCAGGGATGATGACTAACTTCCCCCAGGTCGCATGGCTGCTGGAGGCCGCATTCAGGTCCTGCCTCTGGTGTGGCTTGGAGTGCCGGCTCTCTGCACGGTGTTTGCTGCCTCCCGGCTGCCATTACTCCCTGGCCAGCCTTCCGTGTGGCTGCCGGAGTTCTTTGTCTGAAACCCACGTCCAAGCTGGTCACTGCCCCACACAGAGCCACGGCGACTCCTTGGTGCCCACAGGGTTAAGCTCAAGCCCCCTCGCGAGGCTCTTGACATCTGACCCCCCGTCTGCCTGTCCACTGCATCCCTTTGTTCCCTGTATCTGCCCCACAGGGGTACTCCACACCCCCCACCTGGTGCTTTGTGCCCTGCTGGTCTCCCCTGCTCCAGGTCTGAGCACACCCATGGGGATCCTTCTCAAGGCCCCTCCCACCCCTGCAGGTGCCCTGCCATGACTCCAGCTCTGCCTGGTATGCAGTTGGTAGTGGGTCAGCGGTTCAGCATCGCCCACACACCACAGTCCCCCCATGTGGGGTGTGCTCCTGGCCCCCCACCTCATGGCTTTCCTTGGTCCTCAGCAGAGCCAAGCCCGGTGATCCTCTCGATAAAGGGCCCACCTGACCGCAAAGTCCACAAGCCCTTGCCCACCTGTGAACCTGAGCACCTGATATTCGCCAGGTTCCAAAAACAGAGCAGGAGCCTCCATCTCCATTTTACAGATGTGGAAACAGAGGCTGGGGTGCAGGGGCTTGTCCACAAACAGGTGTCAGAGGCAGAGCTGGGCTCAGCAGGGCATCTTGGCAGGCAGCTGATGCTGGCCCGTGTGGACAGAGGTGACTAACTGGCCGAGCTGGAGGGCCCTTCCAGAATAGAAGCCAGGGTTCAGCACAGGCCTGGAGGGCTCAGAGTGATGGTGGAGGGCCTCAAGGGTGCAGCTCAATTCTACAGACATCTCCCGCCCATTCATCTGCCAGAGGACATAACCCTGCCTGACAGTGGGTCACTCTGACGCAAGAATCTGGCCCTCTGATGTGCAGCTACCAGCAATGCTAAGGGCAGGTTCTGTCCAGTGGACCCAGGGGGCAGGCAGGCCAGGCAAGGCTGGTGGGAGCACTGGTCATCCGAAGGCCTTAACTTTTGCAAATGAATGAGTTTATATGAACTAAGCAGTTGCTGTCAGATTCTCCTCCCCACTTCTGAGCCTTGAGGTGGGTCTGGGAGAAGCTTCTGACATCCACAGGTTCAGAGCCCACAGGCGTGGGGCTCTCTCTGGGCCAGCCCCAGGGGGCCAAGACACCAGGCAAAGGTAGGTGCGCATCAGGGTGGGAAGCCCCCAGAGGCCACGCACTGGGACCTGCTGGGGCTGCAAGCCAGGCTGTTCATGCTGGAGCCCCAAGAGAGGGTGGGACCCTGAGAGAATGACCCAGGGAATGGGAGGAAGTGCAGACAGCCCCTGCCTGTTGCCTGCTTCCCAAAACGGTCCTGGAAGCGTGCCATGGAAGCACGTGCTCCCCGGCCCCCACTTCACCCCTCCGAACTCAGGGTCCCTCCCCACGAAACTCACCTTCCCACCATGGAGATGAGTGGCTAACATAAGGGATGCTGATTTTGCAGGTTTTGTGGTTTTTATTCCTTTGAACCATATCCAGCCCATCTTACATCACAATGCCATGCTTTACTTGGTATCCAATACATCGGCACTCATTGGCATTTGGAGAACTTGTCTGTAGTTACTTAACGGTTTTGAGTTGTCTGTGACAATGTATTCTCTATGTTTCTGACTGTCGGTATGGGAACCTTTTCCCCCAGCTGTTCAATTTCTGGGTTTGGTTTTTTTTTTTTATCTGTTTATTTGCTTTCGGAAGTTGTTGGTCCTTCGGTCACGTAGCCCCTCCCAGTTGCTGCTTGTTTACGCATTATGTCTGTGACTCCTTCTGACTGTCAGTGTTGAGCCAGTCTTGCCAAGAAACAGTATCAAGTATTTTCCTATTTCTCTACTTCTTGAAAAAAAAATTTTAATTAAAAAAAAAAACCTCTTAATGGGAACCTGGCCCTGTCTGTCTTCTCTGTTCTGCAGAAATGTTGAAGGAATTGAACCAGCAGCGCAGAGCGAAAGCGTTTACAGACCTGAAAATTGTTGTTGAAGGCAGAGAGTTTGAAGTCCACCAAAATGTTCTAGCTTCCTGCAGCTTGTATTTCAAGGACCTGATTCAAAGGTTTGCCTTCCTTCCAGCTGTGGTCGGGTCTGTTCCTTTGTAGGACGCTTTTGTGTCGCTTTTCTCCTCCCCTCTCTTACAGGTTCCTGAAGCGTGACTCCCTGTCACAGAGCCAGTAGCCATCTCTCCTTCTCCTCCCCCCTCCCGAGTGCCCTCTCACACACAGCCGCAGGGCAGCCCCTGCCCCCAGCCTGCCCCACACAGCTTTGCTGCTCACCAGGGGCCTCTGCCAGCAGTAGACAACACCCCTGCCTTACCCCGAGGATCCCAAGTTCTCAGTGACTCACAAGCCCTCCCTGAGATTAGGAGGACTGCAGACTCCACTTCAAGGGACCACTGCACACTGCCCCCACTGGGCCAGCACAGAGTCCCCGGCGCCATCATCACTGCTGGCGATGGTGAACTTAACATCAGGAAAGCACGTTGGCCAGACCGTCCCCCGCTGATGAGAATGAGGCGCCCAAGGGGCCTCTTTTCCACAGGCTGAGTCAGGGAGAAGAGGCTCGTAGCCAAAGGCTCGTTCACTCTGCATGCCTTGATACCTGTGCACTGAGCCTAAACCGGCGCTGAGCACAGACCAGGCGTGTCCTAAACACGGTCTCTCTCAGCCTTTGCTCCCTTCCCCTCTGCCCTGGCTATTTCTACCTGAATAAGTCTTAATGGTGCATGAGCATCTTTTTTTCATTATGTTGATTTTTTAAATTTGTCTGCTTCATACCCTCGCAAAGAAGTCAGGGGCCACCTCCTACTCCTTAGTGAGGGAGTGTAGTCAAGGGCCCGGCCCAGGGTAATGTCCTGTTTCTCTCACCCATCAGCAGATTAATGCCGCTGCTCATTTTGCCTTGCAGCCTCTCCGGGGCGGACGCTGAGCCGGGACTGTGCTCAGAGTGGGAGGACAGGACCTCTGCTTGCTTCCCAATGCTGTGTTTGGACTTGCCAACTAACCCTAGAGTGACTGTGTTTTGTTTCAGGATGGCACACTGGCTGGCATCTCCTTTCCAACCCATTGTGTCCTTTCACTTAGAGCTGAGCTGCCCGGCGTGCAAGCCCCACCCAGCCACGCTGGCCCCAGCCATGCAGGAAGGGGCAGGCTCTTTGTGACTTCCAGTCTGAAGGACAGCTGGGGTCTCCTGCCCCAGCGCTTGGGATCTCTCTGTCCGAGCATAGGGGTCAGGCGCATGAGCTCTGTGGTGAAGGGGAATGTCCAGTGGCTCCTTCAGGCCAAGGGAGATCTCTATGCTGCCATTCTTGGCAAATTCTGGAACTAGCAGAGGCCAGCACCTGGCCACTGGAGTGCAAATGTGGCATCCTACAGCCTTGGTCCCCATTCCAGACTAGCGGGCGAGCATAGAGAAGCCAGCACACAGGGGCAGGTTGGTGCTGAGTGATGGCCCCACCCAGGGCTAGAAAGATGTGGGCAAGAGGAGCACAGGAGCCCAAAATAGTGAAGGTATCTTGGACAGGCCAAGGAATAGATTGCCTGGAATGTTCTAGAATTTTTCCAGGCAAAAGGTGGGTTTCCTAGAATGGGAATTTGGGGAACAAAAACAATCATGAGCCATTGGGACAAGGAGAAAGCCTTCCAAGAGATGGGTGTGAACTGAGGTGGGATGGGTAGGGGGGCCCTGGGCTTGGTCTGAGGATGTGGGGGAGTCAGGTGAAGTGTAGAGGGGATGAAGGTGGGAGAGCTGCAGAAGATGCCTCGGTGACCCTAACTAGAAATGATGGGTGCTGGCTAAGAGGTAGTCACTTGAGAAAAGAGGGTGCCCCTTGGGAACTAGGAGACCTGAGTTATGCACCTGACTCTGCCACTCGTCCTGTGACCCCAGGCAAGTCCCTTCCTCTCGCTCAGGCCTTCAGTTTTCCCATCTGTAAAACAGGAAGTTGGTTCAAATGATGTCCAGGTTTCCTTCCAGCTCTGACATTCCAGAGTGACAAAGGGATGGGCAGAGCCACCCCTGGAGAGGGTTCCAAAGGGCAAATACCCAGGCATGAAAAGGGTGCGGTCGCAGAGAGGGAGGCAGGTCCTGGCCGGAGTCAGGAGAGCTGGGGGAAGATGAATATTTGCAGCAGCCCGTGGGCCACCCAAGCAGAGACACTGGTGGGCAGCCTGGATGGAGATGAGCCAGGAGGGGTCTGAGGTCTGAGAGACAGGGCTGGGCCTTCAGTTACGTGAGGGTCACGCCAGGAGTGGGGAAGCCACGTCAGAGCCAGAGGTGCCCTTGTAGCTGAAGATCACAGTGTGGATTTGCAGCCATGTTAAGCTTTACTTCCCTTGTCCTGACCATGGGCATGTGTCGCCATAGTTGCAAACAGATTCCTTCTATGGGGAGGAGAGCAGACTCTGTATAGCAAGGTGGTTTCCTTTCTGGCCATGTCAAACCCTTGAGAAGCTCATATTCTCAGTGGTCAGGGCATAGCTCATGCTGTTACTGTGTCATTTCAATCTCCTGGCGTCTGTGGCTCTGCAGACTTCACACGCAGCAGCCACACAGATGTGGCCCCCATGCCCACTGAGCCCTGTGCAGGGTCTTCCCTCTCAGGCAGCTGCTCAGATTATGCAGAGGGAGTAGCGACCATCTGTGGACACGCTGTCCCAGTCCTAACCTTCCTGAGGGCCTAGGTGAGCGCTGTCAGATAGGTACCTACCTCTGCTGTCCCAGGAGCCCCAGGCCTGGAGACTCAAGCTAGACTCCTCCCCACCTCCAGCCTGGGGCAGGTGACATGTTCAGCACTCCAGCCCCAGTGAGGACACTGCCCCAGCACCCAGCCCCATCCCCAGGTGGACACTCATCCTGGAACCACAGGACAAACCTAGGGAAACCAGGTCATGCATGACTCTCCACTCAGCCAACAAGCAGGAGCCCCTCCTGGGTGCCAGTCTCACACGAATCGCCAGATGAGATGGGGCTGTGCTGTCAGGGGGCCCACAGTCTGGTGGGGGCCTTGTAAAGAAGTGTGGCTGGCAGAGCAGACGAATGCAGAAACAGAAAGCTCAGGGCTCATGGGCACGGCGCCTAACTCTCTGGGCAGTCCCTGGGAAGAACTGGTGGCTGGCGTGGGATTTGAACAAAGGATGGGATTCGGCAGGCAAAGCGGGAGAGCGCACTGGAGACAGGAGACGAGCAGGAGCAAGTGCCCCAGGACCACAGGGGGCTGAGGCGCTGCATGCGATGCCATGCTGCTGCCATGCCCAGCGCAGGGTGCAGGGGGAGAGAACGAGGCTGGTGCAGGAGGCTGGAGCCGAACCACAGGGCTTGGTATTCAGCCTGGGGTTGGCAGGTCAGATTTTGCTTCATGACGATGACAGACAGGGAGTGGGAGAACCAGGTCTCCCCGTGTCCTCTCCTGACCAGCTCAGCTGCCCACCAGCCCCATGGCCAGGCTGATGTCCTGCCCAGAGCCCTCTTCTCCAGGCCACCCCCCTTAACCTGCATGTGCTCTCTTCACATGCGTTCCTGCTTTTGGTGAAGTGGCAGCACCTTCCTTCCCTTAGTTTTCCCTTACTTCATTTCAAACTCTTGTCTCCTTCCTCTGATGAGGGCAAGACTCAGCCCACAAGGAGACTTGTAGAGATGTCTAATGTCATCCCAGAAATCCTCTCCCTAACCCTGAGAAGCAGGTGCCATTAATATCCCCATTTTACAGATGCAGACATTGAGACCCGGAGAATTTCAAGTGACCGGTAGATATGGCATTTGAACGAGGGCTGACTCCAAAGTTCACACTCTCATCATGCATTTGCTAATCTGGAGAAGAACAAAAATGTAGTTTTTATTTGTGCACCGAGTCTGTAAGAAGGAAAGTGAAATCTCAGGGTTGATAGTGTGGACAGATATGCAAGCAAGAGAGATGCAGAGTTCATGTGTGTGTGTGCATGCGTGTGTGTGTGTGTGCGTATCTGCTGGAAACACTACTGCATCTGCCCAAGAGAAGACAGTCCCCACCTGACGTGGTAGCTTAAGTCGCAGGCTCCACCCCCATGCCCAGGAAGGGTGTATCCTCTGGAATGGGGAGGACTCGAGGGGGCCTGAGGGCCATGGGAAGAGCCCCCAGGCTGTCAGGAAGCTCAGGGCAAAGCCTGTGCTGAGACTGCCAGGCCTGCCTCACCATCCTTTTGTTGCCCCCCCTCGGAGTCCTGTGACAATCAGGGTGAAAACCCCGCAGGAAAAGGAGCTGCAGCTTTGTCTCTGGGTGACGTGAACCACGCCCCGCCTACACCTGGCCGGAGGCAGATGCCCAGCAGGGCTGATGGACGAGAGGACAGTGGGCTGAGCCCCAGGCCAGGGAAGGAGGGAGGACAGTTTGAACAGACTAGACCTAGTGGGGTCCTTGGGTAGCAGCCTCTCCAGAGTCACTTCTCAGCCCCATGAGCATGATCCAGATTCGCCCTAGACTTCCTTTTGGGCCCATGGAGGGAAAGTCCCTTTACTTATCCCCTGGGACCAAAGGGCCCCAGGGGACACGGAACGCACTCGCCAGCTGGGCAGGCTGCAGGCCCTGTCAGAAAGGACAGGGGACCGTTCCTTAGAGTCCCCTCCCTGCCAGCATTTCTGAACATATTCCCCACACCCGGCTGTGGGAGAAAATGCTCAGCCCCAAAAGAGAGGCCCTCACTGTAGCAAATGGGACAGAGACCTGGCTTCTGCCTTCTAGCTCAAACCCAAACCTCACAAAGCTTGCTGGAGCCAATGACACAGTTGAGTTATATCCTCTTCTCATATCAAATGAAAGTAGGTGGACAGATTGATTGTTCAAGGTGATGTTCACAAGCCTCTGGGCTTGTGTATAAACTCTGGGCTCCTCACTCCATCTTCCTCTCCTGGGGAAGCTAAAAGGATCTCCATAGTCGAGTGGCACACATCCTGGACATAGGGGAGCCCATTGGACTTTAACACAATGATCAAGCCGTCTGCCTTTCCCCTCCTTCCTTGCAAAGCTGGGCCTATCGGGTGGCCCTCTGCTCCCTTTCCTGGTAGAACAGATGTGGCTAGAAGACCAGATAACAAAGGAGAGATTCACACACCTCGATGCTGGCAGAATGACGTGAGTCAGACCCATCGCCAAGCCGCCATGGGTGGGCCTGCACCCATGTGAGCTGTGCAAGTCCTCAGGCCCAGGGGGTCTGATGTGTGCCCGTGTCTGGGCCCTGGAGCTGATGACGTGCCATGCCTAAGCCCCTCCACATGCGACAGGGTGGGAGTCACATTGGCAGGGCAGGCTCGCCCTCCAGAGCAGAACAGGGCAGCACCCACGTTCACCACCTGTTCTGTGACGCTGCCCGCCCACCTCTGCCCTGCCATTCCCCCTCATTAGTGCACATCCAACTTGAAGGTTGAAGGCACCTGCTCACTGAGGTGCACGAGGGTTGATGAGGGCTCCAGCCTGAAATCTGGAGAGGGCAGCTCTCAGCCCAGGTGAGCGGATGGCTAAGGCTGGGATCTCCAAGGGCACCCCTGGAACACCCACAGAGCCAGGCCCGCCAAGCAGGGTTCCCTCCTCTAGGCTCTCCCCAGGCCACAGCCCTCTTGGGTGAAGGTGATCCCAGGAAGTTTTAGTCTCTGATAGAACCCGCAGGCTCACCCCCAAGTGTCAGGTCCATAGCTCCGAGCTGACACAGTTATGGCCACCCCGCTCCATCCCTCCAAGGTCACGTCATGGCCCCGAATGCCCAGAGGCTCCCCAGATACTCCAAAGGACTGAATGCAACATAATTCTCAGAGCCCAAGAGCCAGGTTAGCAAAGGGACAGAATGGTCACCCATCAGGGGTGATGCCTTCCAGGGGATCCCTGCTCAGAGGGAGGAGTTCTAAGGGGCACTGTGTCCAGTCCCAAGACAGTCTGATGGTCAGCAGCCCCTGACCTCCCTCAGCCTGCAGCTGTCTGGGCTACACTTCATGTACACATGTGTGGACATTCAGCGGAGCCACACAAGGCCTCACTGTCTGGAGCCTCATCTCCAACAGATCTTGGACTCGGCCACCAACAGAGCCTCAACTGGCCTAGTGGAATGGTCATTCAGCTCAGCACATCTGGCTTCTGGCCCCAGAGGCCTCCAGCCACTCCGCACAGACCTTGTGCCCAGTGGGCCAGAGGTGGAGGCAGCATGGTCTGGGGCCTTGGGAGAAGGTGAACAGCCCTGCCTGGGTCCCATCAGCCTTGCCCTGGTGGCACAGTGTGACCTCCGCTGAGCATGAAGGGCATGAGGAGGAAAGGCCAGACAGTGGCACGTAGGAATGAAGGCAGAGGCAGCAAAGAAGGGGAGTGAGAGGTTAGCCAGGTGGCCCCTGTGGCCTGAGGGTTTCAGAATTTCTGTGGTTTCAAGTGATCATGTAATGAACTATTTTTATATTTAACAAAGGCACCCAAACATGGAAATGCACCCCAACAACAGAAGACTAGGTATATAAAGTCACTTTACAAACACTACAGTGTGTCTCTGGGCTTGAGAAGGGGCTGTGCTCAGGCCCTCTGTTGAGCTGCACCTTTCCCTCCCAGGCCCGGGCCTACCCAGGGTTTAGAGGCAGAATGCCCCTCTGGGGTGCACTGAGCACCCCTCCCTGGGAAGGGAGCCCTGGACGCCTGTTCCAGCAGCAAGAGCACAGCCTCACCTGCTCCCTGCCTGCTCATATTTGTGTTTTAAAGGCCCTGGGAGGCCAAGGCCTAACTGGAGAGAATGTTGCTCTAATGGTGGCATCTCAAGTACTGTCATGTGGAGCTGAGTCTTGTAGGAAGGGTGTTTTCCAGCTTCTGTCGTGTGAACTCTCCATGGGACTTTAGACCTCATCGGGTTCAGTCCTCTTGTTTTGCAGAAGAGGAGCCTGAGGGCCAGAGAGGCCAAGGGGGCCTGTCTATTGGTGGCAGAGCAGGGGCACCCAGGTCCCCTAGCTCCCTGCCCACACAGGAGTTGGCCTAGCTCTGGGGCTGGCCTGCTCACTTTCCAGATACCTCCACAGCCCCACCGCCAGCCACAGGTGCACCCAAGGGGCCAGTCACAAGAGGCCCAGCCCCTGGCATCCCCGGGAGTGTGGGCAATGCCGAGGTTGTTTCTCAGCCACATGGTTGAGCCCAGCTGCGGGCAGGACCAGGCTCAGTGTGGGAAGCAGGGCTGGTCAGAGCAGCCGAGACGGGGTGCCAAGCCAGGCGCCCCTGAGAAGCCTGCCTCCTGACTCGTAACGCTCTGGGTCTTTCCTCCTGGTCACTTCCATACGGGTGTGATTTTTGCTTCATCTTATCTGTTTCCTTCCAGGTGCAGCTTTAGGGTGCGGCTGCCAGGCCTTAGGAGCCTTGGCCATGGTTTTGTATTTCTGTAGACACCAGATATAAACATATTTATATATTTGTGTCCCTCCCCTGCTCCCAGTTCATAAGCCCGATGCACACCCGACACGCAGGCCACTCTGACCTCTGACCCCGTGCTCCATGTGGCAGGAGGGCCCCGCCCCGGGCCAGGCCCCAGGTCATGGCTGCTGGCTGTCTGTGGCGGAAGTCCTTGGTCGCTCCCCTCCCCTCCTCCCAGCTCTGACCATTCTGTCCGTCTATCTCGTCTCGTCCTCAGTTTCAAAGCAATGTCATGAAGGGCTTCCTTTCCATGCCTAAAAGGAAACAATATGTTTTGGGGAAGAAGTGGGGTTGGAGTTGGGGCTTCCGGACAGCTTGGGGCCCTCGGTCTTTGAGGCAATCCAGGGACGTCTCCAGATCGGCTGTGATCACAGCCGATCGGGAGCCTCAGTCTTGGTGGAGAATCTTCCACCGAACATGACGGGCCCCAGGGCCTGGGACCCAGCGGCCTTGTTTGGTGGATGCCCGGGCCAGCAGCGGGGCCCAACCATATTGTTTCCCTTTGAGGCCAGTCCTGGTCCACGTCCCCATCCACAGCTCATGCTTTTTGATTTGCATCTTTTTTTGCATGGACATGCCAAGTAGTGAGAAGCAGGGTTTTCTGTTCTTTTGGGCATCTCTGCTCAGACTCTTCTTTTTCAGATCCCGTGTAAGGTCATTAGGTTCAGGTGTCAGGCCGTGTCCCTTGAGTCCTAAAGCGAAGGGCACGACTGAGGCGTGCAGGGAGATCTAGCCCTGTGAGGAGGCGGCGCTGTGGCCGCTGGGTGGCAGGTAAGGACACCCTGGTCTCTGTGCCTAGGTCGGTGCAAGACGGCAGCCAGTGCGGCCGGGAGAAGCTGGAGCTCGTCCTGTCCAACCTGCAGGCTGACGTCCTCGAGCTGCTGCTGGAGTTTGTCTACACTGGCTCCCTGGTCATCGACTCAGCCAACGCCAAGACGCTGTTGGAGGCGGCCAGCAAGTTCCAGTTCCACACCTTCTGCAAAGTCTGCGTGTCCTTTCTTGGTGAGCCCAGGGGGCGCATGTGCTACCTAGGGGGAACAGTACAAAAAATGTGAAAGATGGGCAAGAAATTCAAAAACAGCAAGGATTTCAGGCAGGAGGAGGAAGGCTGTGTGTGTACACACCCAGACCACCTCACCGTGTAGCTGGGTTTCACACAGAGGTTTTAAGAGGGGAATTTGGATAACTGAATGCCTTTACTCACCCCCACAGAGAATACCTGGTGTCACTCCCCCGTGGGCAGCAGAGGCCACACTGTGGCCCACGCAGCTTTGTGAAGACAAATGGGGCCACAGGGCTGTGTGAATGCTGTGCTCCTGGGGAGCCTGCGCCCTGGCCTCATAGCCCTATTATCTAAACACTGAATGAAGGAGTCACAAAACATTTTTTTAACTTAGTAATACGCATACCACAGAAGATGTCCACACAGGTCTCGACATGCGAACTGTCCCCTGGACACCCAGACCTGCTGAACAGGATGGAGATCCGAGTGTCAGGGACTTCCAGCGAGCCCCAACCCAGAGAACACATTTACTCTACAGTCAGAGCTGCCAACCAAAGGGAGTCAGGAGAGGGAGGGGCGAAAACGAGTGTCGCCAGAACCCTGGGCCTGGACATGGAGTGAAGGAGAAAGAAGTAGGGGCTGAGGACAGGTGGGCACAGCCAGGGGCCTGAGAAGTGAGCTGGGGAGGACACAGCCATCTAGAAGAGTCAGGAGCCACAGCTCCAGAGTTAGGTCCACAAAGTGAGGAGCTCCTGGACCCAGACACATCTAGGCTAGAATAAGCACTCGTGGGATGTCTGGAGAGTTGGCCAGACTGACCCAGACCTAAAGGCCAGGATGGGTGAGGCTGAGGCCCTTGGGAGATGGTGGGTGGGCACAAGAGGGGTGTTACTGCTGGCATGACTCTACAGTAGAACCTGTGACCTCCAACATGCCTGTCACAATCATGGGAGACCCCGCGAGCCTCAGTGTGACCCTTGCCCCCAGCCCAGGCCTGGGCTCTGAGGCCTCCTTCACTCACAGGCAGTGTGGAAGCCCCAGGCCAGGTACTGATACTCCACACCCCCTGGAGAGTCAGCGTGAAACAGAGTTCGTACCCAGAACATGGATCTACAGCTCCAGGGACACAGGGGGGCTGTGGATGCTGGAGACAGGCCACAGGGACATGGGCTCAGATAGGCAACAGCAGCAGGTGACGACCCCTTCCAGGGCCCCGTGGCCAGTGCTCGTGTGTGCTCTTGCCCCCAGAGAAGCAGCTGACGGCCAGCAACTGCCTGGGGGTGCTGGCCATGGCCGAGGCCATGCAGTGCAGCGAGCTCTACCACATGGCCAAGGCCTTCGCGCTGCAGATCTTCCCCGAGGTGGCGGCCCAGGAGGAGATCCTCAGCATCTCCAAGGACGACTTCATTGCTTACATCTCCAATGACAGCCTCAACACCAAGGCCGAGGAGCTGGTATACGAGACCGTCATCAAGTGGATCAAGAAGGACCCTGTGTCCCGAGCACAGGTAGGGCCTGCCCCACCAGCCTCCCCTCTCCCTCTGTCTGGGCCGAGGATGAAGGACAGTGAAGGAGGCGGGGCTGCCTGGTTGACCAGCAGCAGGAGCTCATGGTAGCCAGCAGGCCCAGCAGGAGGAAGCTGGAACTTCTCCCACGGGCAGCAGAAGGGAGGCATGAGAGATGAGAAGTCAGTCCCCAGAGGATTGTCAAGGGCTGGCATTCCACCTGAACGCTGATCAAGAGGCCGCAGGGCTGGGTGTACAGCCCCAGCGCCTGCAGGGAGAGATACGTGCCTGAGCCAAGGGGCCCTGGGGCCCCCCTGAGCTCAGATGCAGCAGAGGCAGCCCCAGCCATGGGTGGGAGCACCTGGACCACATGATGGGAGTGGGGGCGAGTCCCGTGGAGGGGCCAGCTGGAGAAACCAGGGCCAGAGACCAGGGCAGGAGAGGAGCACAGGGTCCCCAGAGGGGCACCTGAGTCACAGGAGATCGAGCACACCCCAACAGGACCAGAAAGCCCTCCCCAAAGGCCCTGCTCACACAGAATCTCCTCACTTCTCACGTGCGAGCCGCCCAGGGCATTAGTGCAGACACGCAGTAGCTGCAGGAGAGCTCAGAGCCCACCCAGAGAGCAGCACCCAGGAGGGCAGGGCCAGGGGGCCAGAGCCCAGACGAACTGGGCAGACAGATGACAGGGTACTTTGTGCATGTGGAGCAATAAGAAGTATGAGGACCGGGCCAGGGGCTGCAGTCAATAGCATTAGGTGGCTCCAGGATGCAGAGGTGGCTCTGCACCCCCATCCCGCCAGTGAGCCCAGAAGATGGAGGGGGCTTCAAGCTGGTCCATGGAAAGCCTTTAGTCAAGGAGAGGGGGCCCAGGGGCCAAGCAGAGGCACTGGGAGGCCACTGAGAGGATTTGCTGGTGCTCGGGGGGAACACAGGTTCTGACAGAAGTGACTGGGACACTTGGTACCACCATCAGCTTTCCTGGGCCCTCCCACCTGCTCCCAAGTGCCTGCCCTGTGCATACCCCAGTGACCATGAGGAGCCTCAGCTCAGCGCCCCTGCATCCCGGTGGGAAGCAGAGGCCCATGGCCCGGGGGAGGCGGGAAGGTGCTGAATCCGGGAACGGTGGTCCAGCCCAGGGGCAGCTGCAGCTCGCCAGACCTCCCTCCCTTCCTCCCCTCCCCTCCAGCTGCTGGGAGCTCCCACTGGCTAACCTGGGTGAGCAGTCTCTACTCTCCCAAGGCAACACCAAACAAATTATCCATGTTGTGCAGCACCACATCTGTCCTTTCTTTCTTCTCCATACAACTCACAAGAGGTGGCTCCACCTGTATAATCTGAGCAGATTCGTGTCTCCTTGATCCGGTAGCATGCGGCAGAGCTCCTGGCCGTGGTCCGCCTCCCCTTCATCCACCCCAGCTACCTGCTCAACGTTGTTGACAACGAGGAACTCATCAAGTCATCGGAAGCCTGTCGGGACCTGGTCAATGAGGCCAAACGTTACCACATGCTGCCCCATGCCCGCCAGGAGATGCAGACACCCCGAACCCGGCCCCGCCTCTCAGCAGGTATTGAGGGACACCCCCGAGCCTCCAAAACGCAGGTGCCATCAGTTAGCGGGTCAGCCCAATTCTGGGTGGTCCCCAGAGAGGCACCAGGCGCAGACGATGACAATGTTGGGTGCCACAGTTGTGGCAGTGTCCTGAGGGTGCCCATCCGTGTTCCTGCAGGTGTGGCCGAGGTCATCGTTTTGGTCGGGGGCCGTCAGATGGTGGGGATGACCCAGCGCTCCCTGGTGGCTGTTACCTGCTGGAACCCGCAGAACAACAAGTGGTACCCCCTGGCCTCACTGCCTTTCTATGACCGCGAGTTCTTCAGTGTGGTGAGCGCCGGGGACAACATCTACCTCTCAGGTGAGGCCCTTTGGGGCTGGCTTGGGGACTGGGCACAGACTTCCCAAGGGGTCTCCTCGCACACCAAGGCTAAGGAAGGCCAGGGCCCAGAAGGGTCTGCTTGCCCGGCGAAGGCTTCTCCTCCTGACCCTGGGTCTGGGCCCGCCCAGCCTTGGGCCCCTCCTCACCCCCTGCCCACTCTTTGGACCTCCCATACTGCCTACAGGTGGGATGGAATCAGGGGTGACGCTGGCCGATGTCTGGTGCTACATGTCCCTGCTCGATAACTGGAACCTCGTCTCCAGAATGACTGTCCCCCGCTGCCGGCACAATAGCCTTGTCTACGATGGGAAGATTTACACCCTCGGGGGACTTGGCGTGGCAGGCAACGTGGACCACGTGGAGAGGTAATGAGGCCAAGGTCACGGCAGGGGCTTCCTCTTTCACCTAAAGCTAAAATCACAGCACTCCTCCTCCCCAACACCCACTCAGCTGAGACTGGCTAGAGACCAACAGCCCCAGGCTCTTCAAGCACAGCAAAGGGAGAGGACTGGAGATGGGAGGTAGAAGCAGGACGGATGACAGCTGCCTAGTCACTGAAATGGGCCACTCTGGTCCCATTCAGGGGTCAGACAAGCTGGAGGCAGGAGGCCCACTCACGGAAAGGCACAGGCGGACCTGGCGGTGAGGGCACTTACTGGGACAGGAAGCACCAGCCCAGAGACCTGCTAGGATGTAGGGCAAAGCTGCAACAATGGCCCAGATGGTGCCAAGCCAGTGGCTGTGCCTCTGTGATCCCTGCTGTCTCCCCGCCTTGGGGCCAGGAAGGCCACATCTCAGGGAGCTCCCTTCCTCCCTCCACACACATCCCAGGAAATCTGCTTGCAACACAGGGATGGGTCACTACACACAGGTCTGGACAACTGTATAGAATTCTCTAGAAAAGATAAGCCAATGGGCCTGAGCCGTGTGTGGAAGCCTGCCCTCTGCTGGAAGTCACAGGCTGGCTTCGTCACCAATGCCATTTAAAGCTGACCACACAAAGTGTAGGAATCCTGCATAGGCAGGAGGGGTATAGGCTGGATGTGGGCACTTCTTTGGGTGGAAATGCTGTCTTTCCCTTTGAGTCGGGGGGACAGTTCTTGCAGAGCACAGACATCTCAGGGAGAAGCTGCAGAAAGGGTTCAGGAGGTTTGGGAGTCGGCAGCAGAATGGGGGAGGCTTCAGTGGAGGAACTAGCACCTCAGAGTGCCGAGCCGGGCCCTGGTTCCAATCCAGGAGGTCACAGCTATGACCACTGGAGCCCCTCTCCCAGGCCCTTCCTGCATGCCAGCCCCCTGCCCTGGCCCATGTCATCAACTGCCACAGGAAGCACATCTTTCCTTGTGACAGCTGTTTGCCTGTGGAGCTCCACATACCCCTCAATTTGTATTTTCTCCTCAGTGGCTAATTGGACACTTGACAAATGTTACCGTGAAGATGGTTTCAGAGACGGGCTCTGGATCTTCTCTGTGGGCTTTTACCTCCCCCAAGTGGAACCAGAGATGGCTCAGTAACAATAGCTAATTGTCGTATTGATTTGGAGATAATGGGAATCCCCGTGTGATTATAAGGATATTAATACTGCTGTTGAATCTGGGTCTGCCCTGATGCTGACAGCCTTCAGGATCCACGGCACGGCCATCATGCCCCAAGCCTTCTGGAAACACAAGCTTGCAGTCATTTGTCATCCAATAATAAACACATGGAAAAGGAGACATTTTCTATGCAGGAATAAATTGAGCTAGATATGTCATCCTGTCTTGCTTATGTCAGCTATTTTTAATCTCCTAAGATGCTGATTACTCATTTTGCAAACTTAACGCTTGTTGATAAAATACGGGGATTTGTTCGAGGATCAAAGGCACCAAGAAGGGGGACAGGCTCCACTCCCCTTGGGCCTGGGAGCAGTTCTCCAAGGCCTGGGAGCAGCCTACACCGGCTTTCCCTGGGGACTAGGCCTCTGTTCTGCTCAGACAGAGCTGGAGCAAGACCACCCAGGGATCCCCAGTACAGGGAGGAGCAGGTCCAGGATAACAGGTGCCCTGCGGCCTGCCTCAGCCCACTGGAACCTGTCAGCTGTCTTTGTAGGGGCAGAACACAGACTTGAAGACCCCTGTGCACACAGTGGGGATGGAGGGCGCAGACAGAAGGGGCACCCACTGCTTCCCGGGGAGCATGGCTGGAGCCCTCTGGGCAAGTCCATTTCTGTGCCACACGATGGCAATGATGAGCATTCACGGTGACAGGAAGGTCAGGGTAATGGGGACAGGTGCGAGGATGCTTTGTTTCCCAGGAAGCACTAATGGTACAAATTGCTCTTATATCGATAATGAAAGAGATATATGGTACATTATAATTACATTACATTACTGTATTACAGGAATACAGCAAGATTATATAATTATAGATTAAAACAACAGTGCAATAGGCAAACCTGTATTATATCATTATATAAATAACTGGGTCTAATACTTTATAGCAATATATTGTAGTAGCTGTGGTTGTGGGATAAACGATAGCAGAGCGCCTCACTCTGTGGGGTCATTTGCATGTCATTAGCATATCCTTCTCAAGCAGGAAGCTGACAGACTGAGCTGACTAGGGCTTGTGGCTTGGCAATCAGCCACCTGGAATAACAAGCTCCCGGGAAATTCGTATTTGGTGGAATGTGCCATTATACTGAAAGCCTGAAGACTAACAGCCACATAATCTTCCACTGTCGCCCAGCTCCTTCTGCAGGAGCTCTTTGGATGTCTGCCATATTGGCTTAAAAAACAGTTATCTGAACTTCTGACACTGTCCAAAATGACACTTACTCCTTCACCTGTTAACCACATATCATTCGTCTGGGGCTTAATTGAATCACCCCTGCTGCCCTTTATGGTACTCCAGCCTCTTCTCAAAGCTTGAGTCTTGGCAAGCACAGAGCTGGACATCTAGCAGCAGCTCCCCCAGCTCTGTCTTGAGCCAGGGGCACCGACTAAGGGAGACCATCACCCAGGGTCCCTGAGCTGGGACGGTATTATGGCTCATGCCCCAAGGAGGCTCACGGGGGGAACGGCCCCAAGTGCTTGCCAGGAAAGTTGTGCTGGGAAAAGCCACCTGTGGAGGTGCAACAAGCCCACAGCAGAGACCCTGTCTTGGGTCCAGAACACACAAAAAAGCAGAAGACCATGTGGTGAGCAGTAGATGGGCACCAGCTAGAAAGTCCAGAGGGAGTGCTTGTTGGGGCAGCCCTCAGAAACCATCAACAGCAAAGCTGCAAATTGAGGTCCTAGCTGCCCCAGAAGACATCAAAGAGCCCAGTTCCTTGGCCAGCCTGCTCAGTCTTGGGTCTGCTCTTCCAGCCCTGCTTCCTATTCTCTCTTCTCCTGGCCATGTCTGGTGTGTTCCGCCACCACCCACCCTCTTGCTTTGCCGCTTTGTCCTGCACGCACACGCAGCAGGTCTGTTCAATCCTGGGACCCTCCACCTTCTCCATGCCGCCCCTGGGGCTGACTGCTCGTGGGGGAACCCCACAGTCTTGTAGACGGGCCCCACTGCAGACAAGTCCTCCAGCCTCCAGGACCCCTCACTGCTGCAGGGCCTGCTTCTCTGTGTCCCTTGTTGGCAGTCTGTCCAATTCACAAGAGCACATGTTTGCCATCTTCTCCTTTCTCCTCAAGGCTCTTACCCCACAGACTCTCCAGATACTTTGGCTCTGACCCTGCCTCGCAGAGCAGATGGGGCCACTGATCAGGAGCTCTCACCATCCCACCATCAGCACCTGCAAATGCGCCGACGCTGCCATCCTTGCCTTGCTCTCTCACGCCCAAAGGGACGCCACCTCCCTCTCCACTCTGGTCATTGGCATCCGCCTTTGGGGGGAGCTGCCCATCATCAGCTCTCATCTCTCTTTCACATATATTTAATCTTTCCCTATCCAGTTGGGCTCCATCCTATCAGCATGTGAACACAATTAAACCTTGGCTCCTAAAATTAAAACAAAACCCGTGGTGTGCTGGGGCTGGTTCAGACCAGCCTGTGAGAGCTGACTGCTAAATGTTCAGAAACTCTGCGAGCCAGTTGTCGGCTTACAGGTACTAACACTTAAATCATATAAACTTAGAACTAAATAATTTTATTAAAAACAAAGGTAATCCATACTCAAAACTCATCACTACCTAATTTTTTTACTATACTATTCTCTGTGCTCTGGAGGTCAGATACACCTGTAGTCCGTCCAGGGTGGAGATTCTGTTTGATGGGGGGCTACTGTGCATCTCTTCCCAACTGTCCGTTCAGTGAGGTCCCTTTGGTAACTTGCAATCAGCTGTGGTGAGAGGGTTTACATCGCAGAAATCAGCAAATGCTACCTTCCAGGACGTTTTTTACACCTGGAGAACTGGTTTGTAAACATTTATCAGCAAGCCCATCTCTCAGCTCCATCTGCCTTTCTAGGTCTCACCTTCTCTGCCACTCTTCCCAGCAGTTTCATCCAACAGAAGTCTCCACCAGCCATCTCCACTGCCTAGCTTCCCATTCATTCCCAACGCACAAATAGCTCTGCACCTCCCATTCCACATAAAGCACCCTTGACAAGGCCCTGAGGACCTGTTTGGGACTTCTTGGCCTCTCATCACACCCTCCAGACTTACAGCTTTGCAGCACTGCCAACTCCTCACTCCCCTACAGACTTAGTTCCCTCTTAAAGGCCCGCCTTCCCCCAGTGTGTCCTCAGCCTTATTCTGGCCCACACACTTCCCCTTGTGAACTCCCTAATCTTTGGTCTCCGTCTGTGTGCTAAGGATCCCAAAGCTGAATATTTAGTCCAGGCCAGTATACCCAATGCCCGCTGTGCACCCCCAATTTGTCACCCGTAGATATTTTAAACTCCCATGAATAAAACTGAAATCATCTCCTCCCCTAGATGCCCGCAGCCTCGAACTGTCTGTCGCTCCCCCTACATCCAGTTTCCCAAGCCAGAGACCCTGAGCTGTCAAAGGCAGCTGTTGCCCGTAACTGCAACATCAGTTAGTGGCTAAAACCTATCAGTTCACCACCCCCATTCCCACTTCCTCTTGTCCTTCCTTGGTCCAAGTCGTTTCCAGTCCAGAGCCTGGGTAGCCTGGAGATGTTTGGCATGGGGATGCTGCATGGCAGGGTGCAAAGGAGCTGGACAGAGAGGGCTGAAGGGGCCCAGAAGCTGGGGAGCTCCGCGTGAGCAAAGGAATGGAGACAAGAGTCTGCACAGAGTTTGCAGCCAGGAGAAAAGAGCCCCGTGAGGTTCAGGGGCAAGGCTGGGAGGGCTAGTCTGGGCCTGAGCCTCGGCGGCCTGGAGTGATCCATCCCACGGGCCCCCTTGCCAGCTATGCCGAGAGGAAGCAGATGCTGGTGCTGCTGCGATGTCTGCAGCCTCAGCTGTGGCCCCAGCCCCGCCCAAGGACCACCCTGACCCTCTTTCTCTTCCTCTCAACAGGTACGACACCATCACCAACCAGTGGGAGGCAGTGGCCCCTCTGCCCAAGGCAGTGCACTCTGCAGCAGCCACCGTGTGTGGCGGCAAGATCTACGTATTTGGGGGCGTGAACGAGGCAGGCCGAGCCGCGGGCGTCCTCCAGTCTTACAGCCCACAGACCAACACGTGGAGCTTCATCGAGTCCCCAATGATCGGTGAGAACCAGCCACCTCAGCCCGGGGCCCGTGCGGCCTCCCCACCTCCTTGTTTTCTTCAGTCTCAGTATCCCCTGCCCAGCGGGCCAGCTAAGCCCAGCGTGCCGCAGACCCAAGTCCAGCGGGTGGGGGAGGGAAGCAGACCCCCTGCCCAGGGGCAGCTAAAGATCCCGCTACCTGGACCAAGGGCAAGCTGGTCCCTGCGCTGGGGGCCTTCTCGGGCACGCCAGTGACTGGGGGTCTGTCCAGCTCCCTTCCTCCAGGGGGCCCGCTGGGGAAGAAACGGGAGGGAAGGCCAAGAAGAGAGGCCTGACCTGCCTGCTCTGCTCTCCCCACAGACAACAAGTACGCCCCCGCCGTCACCCTCAACGGCTTCGTTTTCATCCTGGGCGGGGCTTACGCCAGAGCCACTACCATCTACGACCCTGAGAAAGGGAACATCAAGGCGGGCCCCAACATGAATCACTCTCGCCAGTTCTGCAGGTGAGCGGGCCGCGGACCTCGGCCAGGGCTGGGAAGGAGGGAGGGAGGAAGGACAACAGGAGGATTTCGAGCAGTGACCCCCGCCACTCAATGACCAAAGCATTCCCAGGCCTAGAGGATGACCCGCTCCCACCACAGAGGTGCGTGCTCGTGCCAGGGCAGAGTGGGAGGCACCCAGGGGCAGCCATGGCCCAGAAGCCCAACGCTGTGGCTCCAGCTCAAAGCCAGAAACGAAAAGCTTCCTACAGGGACCAGCCCCGGGTCCTTCGAGGCCACACCTTCTCTCACGAGAGGTGAGGGCGGGGCTGTGAGGTCGGCTCTCCCCCAGGACTGTTGCCCCATCACAGACGGGGTCCAAAGCTGTGCAGTACCCATGGGACAGGTGGCTTTTGGGGGAATGCTCTGAACCTGATGGTCTTTTGGAGCTGGACGCCGCAAGCAGAATGAGGGCCAGCTGCCCTGGAGTCTCAAGGCTGACTGGGCAGAAACCCACCCGGACCAGGCCCCATTTGCACAGCAAAGCTAGAAAGGCTATAACCTACTACTGACATGTCCTGTGACCTTGGGCAAGTAGCTTCTCCTCTCCGGGGAGGTTCTCCTATGTATTAACCAGGCAGGGGGACTAGATAACTGAGAAGTTCCTGCTAGCATGAAGACTCTGTTTAGTCTTACTTTCATGTTACATACTCTAAATGATGGCAGAGTGCAGGGCAGCCCTGGCTACACTGTCCATGAGACAGACACCTGGGGTTTGGACTCTGCTGATGGGGAGGACACCCGTGCCTCATCTGAAACTACAGGGGCACAGGAAGACTTCAGGCCTGAAGGGAGACTTAAGCTGGGTCTTGCAGAAAAGCAGGGAAAAGATAAGCCACAAAGCGGAACTGAGAGGGGCCCGGATGGCATGAGTCACTGCTGGAACCTGCAGTGCCTGGTAAGGAGTCTGGACTGACAGGTTCTGTTCCAGTCTCAGAATGTCAAAAACGGGTGGAGATTTTGAAAGGTTATCTGGTCAGTTTCAGGAGATAGCCAAGAAGAAAATGGCCATTCGCTGAAGGAGGGAGAAATCAGGGCTGGGTAAGCGGACTGTGAGGTGCGGGGTAGCTGAAATGCAGTCGGGGAGTAAGTGCGGACAGTGTAGGAGGCGGAGCTCGTGGTGGGAAGCCCTGGAACAGCAGGGCCACGGCGTCCCTGCCCCGCAGAGGGCACGCTGGGCCCTCACAGCAGCACTGTGAGGGAATTGCAGCGGGAAGCTGACTCTGAGCACTTTGGCAAGGGTGAAATCCCCAGTCAAGGAGCCAATTACAACTTACTCCTTATTATCCCATCCCATCTGCTAACATTCTTGTAAGTCATGTTCACAACGTGATTTGAGAAGTAGGAAGGCTCTGCGCAGGCAACACAGAGTGATGATCAATACTCAGTGAACTGATCCAAGTGCCCGCTCACCTTCAAGCCACCCTTAGTCAGCCCGGCAGGTCCCGGGATGCGCAGTGTACACGAGGGTCACCTGCAGCTTGGAGGGCAGTATTGCCTGGTGTCCTGATTGGCCCTGGAGGAAAGGTGTTTTTCTTTTACCAGCTTGGGTGAGAGGGCAAAGAAGAGCAGCAAGATCCCTTACAGTTTTTGCAAAAGGAGAAGCAGTTGACACCAGGACAGGGTATTGAGAATCCATCTCCAGGTCCAAGGTAGATGTTAAATGGCTAATTCTCTTCCCGCTTTTCCCTGACAGTGCCGTGGTGCTTGATGGCAAGATTTATGCAACCGGAGGCATTGTGAGCAGTGAGGGACCTGCCCTGGGCAACATGGAAGCCTATGAACCCACAACCAACACATGGACCCTCCTACCCCACATGCCCTGCCCTGTGTTCAGACACGGTTGCGTCGTGATAAAGAAATATATTCAAAGCGGCTGACACTAGCAGAAAGCCCCCAAGGAGACTGTAGACGAGTCTGGGGAGGCAGATGCTCCTCACAGTTCAATTTTCCGCAGCCAATAAGAGGCCGACAGACACAGTCAAGGAACTCACTGAGCTAAACATTTTTGATTACTCTCTACACTGAATGTAGAAAATCATCCTTGCCTTTAGGGGACACGGGGGCACAGCACTCCGAGCAGCAGGAACCGCAACCACCGAGCCGGCGAGTGGGGCCTCGGGCTCCTGTGGAGATGCTTGCTCTGAACAGGGGTGCTCACTCTGCCCGGTGCAATAGTTTCACATATTTTTCAACTGGGAGAGAGAAGCTATTTTTTCCTTCCTGCAGAGCAAGCTTGATCCCTAAACAACCACAGATCAGTTATCCTATGACAATGTTAGGTGTCAGGCTCTCTTGGAATAAGATCAAAGTGTCCTTATCACTTTGATTCCTACTTTTGTTTTTAACCAATCCACACTTTTCAGTGGCGGAGAGAAAAGAAGGGACAATACTGTGCTGCACGAGGCCCAGGAGGCTGCGGGACCCCGCCAGGACGAGAAGTCCAGCCACCGTGCAGGGCCGGATGTGGCCGGAGCCGCATGGCAGGGCAGCTGGGGAGAGCTGTCTGTCCTCCGCGGGTGTTTCTATCCTGTTTTTGCTGGAGAAGGACAAGATGATTGTGCTAGGTTTCTCTTATCCGATATGAATTATTTAGATTTCCGAGGCGTTTTCCTGATAAATAAAAGCCTATTTTTAAGTAGTGAGAGGCCATGAGAGGGATAATGCGCGAATTCCCAAAGCTCTTTGCAGGTGGTGCCAGAGTGGGGCATTTGCTCTAATTTTTCTATGTGCAGAATAGAGGATCTCTCCTGGGAGGAGTGGGGCGGTGAATGCCCCCTTTTTATTTTTGGAAAAAGTAACTCTCAGACAGCCCCATAAAAGCTGTGCCTCATGGAGGCACTGTCAGAGAAGGAAGATTCTGGTCTAGGAGACCAGGTGTAGCTGGGACACCACTCCAGCCCCTCCATGAGGTCAAGCTCCAGGCCGGGTGGGAAGGGAAGGAGGGACGGCGGGAGAATAAATGTCTGCAAAGCACAGGAGGTTATTTTTGATATTTATAGCGATATATTAAGGCACCTGCCACAAGAACGCTCAGGATGAGGATGGCCTTTTTAGACGAGCCACGGCAGCCAAGGCCTGAGGGGCATGAGCAAAATCCCTCCTCTGGCAGCCTGTCAACCTGAGAAGGGGAAGCCGGGCAGAGGTGGCACCGTGGCTCACAAGAGAAAGGCTTCCTGCTGGTCCTCAGACCCTTAAACCTCAGCGGGGATCAGTTCCCACGCCAGGGCAAGAAGGACGCTGCCGCCACTGCGCTGGTTAGTTGAAGTTGGTACCAAATACACATTTACCATTTTTATATCTGGGAAGTCAACTTGCTGTCATTTTGTGATGAAAACCACTTATAAGGAGACAAGGACAGGACATGCTTTCCATCTTTCAGTATTTGATGACACAAAATTCTACTTCTGATGTCCAACTTCTAGCATTACAAGTGTGGCTCCCACTTGGACAAGATACAGAGCTTCGTTATGCAGTTTTTAATATTATTTATTCTTTTAAAAAGTAATAAGCACAAAACTACATACGTTGTATGTCATTTAAAGTATTTATGTCAAACAGGGTGCAAGTGTGAACCCAAGGACTGGAGCACAAATTCCTAACTGCCTGGGGCAGGGCTAATGTTAGTGTTGGTGTGCGTCTGCCTCCAAAGGAGGTGTTAGTGTTCAGCAAGACTCAACACAGATGACATTGAAATTCCGTTTCTCTCCTCATCTACCACACTGGAGCAAAACTGGCTATTTCTGTGAATGATATAAAACAGGGTTCTCTGTAATGGTATTGTACATAGTATATGTTTATTGTTAAGTTCTTGTTATATTATAATAAATATATTTATAGATCTAGACTCGGAAGCCAACACAACGCCTCTGTGTGCCGCCATCCCTGCCAGTGGTGAGAAGCCCCATGAGGCCTGCTCTTCCTCTCATGCATGGCCGTCTGGGCTCTCAGACTCTAGTGCAGATCTTCGTTAACTGGGAAGGATGGGCCTCCTTAGCAAGGGGCTTGCAGACACTCTGGAATTGAACCTGAGAGTCTTCCTTCAGTTCTAAGGGCTCTCCTTGTTTCACTTGTACAGCTGAAAACTTCGAAGCTAGTTTGCTACTGGTCTAACTCCTGTGCCTGGGACCCTTTCCTGGGGGACTATGGCAAAGCCCCATGGCAGCCCCAACTCATCGACCTGGGAAGAGACACACACTCTTCCTCCAGGAACCCACGGTGTGATTTCTGTCCTATTCCTGTCTCCTTGACTTCCTCAGTCACTCCTGAGGCTGTTCTCTGCCTGTCCTAGAGACCGACTTGGCTCTGCTCAGGGTACCCACACAAGGCTTCTCAGGGTGAAAACACAGCACACAGGATCGCTCGCTCTCTCACAGGGAAAGGAGTTTAGATTGAACAGGTTAGTAGGAGAAGGGAGATGTTCTAGATTTCATCCACATGAAGAGCCCTACATCCTAACTCCCCAAATTTCACCAAGAGCTAGTGTCTCCTTGCAAGAAAAAAATTTGAAGAAGGTAGGTGGGAATGGGAAGTTCTTCAGAGAACTTGGCTGAGGTTTTGTAATGAATGGACCGTGCTGTTGCCAAATATCTGCAATGGTATCTTCAGAAACACCAGCCATAAAGGAAGGGATGGAGAATTCCTAGAAGATTCCAATCATGAGGAGCTGAAATAAAATGTTATAAAAGCCAAGCAAGAGTTTTGCTAGCTCTTTCTGTCTTCCCTAAATCAAGAGAAACATGTTCTCTGAGTCCATGAAGAATCTACATACTTTTACCATAAAAGACATGTGTCCACTGTATGAGGAGCTGTGAGGGTGTGCTTAACTTCAAAGTGTGTTTGGTGGGGAGGGGGTCTTCTCACACAGACACCACCAAGCAATTCTTGAACACGAGCAGGGTGTCCAAGAACTCAATTCTGATGCTGTCTGCCCAGAGACAGCACCAGATTCCCCAGGTGAAAGGCTCCATCCCACAAGACTGCCCTCCACCCTGCCACGCCCCAAGTGTCCTCTGTGCAATATTGTGTTTAATCCTTGCACCAGTCTACCGAGGATGGGGATCCCCGATACATGTGAGACTACAGGTTGCAGACATTAAGCAGAGAGACGGTCTAAAGCACAGCTATATTCACACCCAACTCAGTGAGACTCCACAGAGCCTGTGCTTCATCCCCTGGTCTCTCCACATGGCTGCCTGGAGTTGCATGGCTCTCATGACTCCCAAGACTAAGGCTCCTTCCTCCTCCCCAATCTACCTCAGAAATCTGCACTAACAGAATTTTGAGAATATGATAGACACTCAGCTCTGTGTTAGACATGGTCCTCTTTAGAAGCAATTTTTCAAATGCCTGGTAAGAATATCAGCAACACACTGGCTTCCTCTGCTGAAGGTTCTGGCTTTACACAGGGAACTTGGGTCTGGAGGAAGGAAAGAGTCCCGACTTGAGGGACCAGAACATCCATTGCTGCCTCATCTGAAACTCCTCCTGTGAGCTTTTACTCAGCAATGAATTCCGAAGGATTTCCTAACATTCTTGCCAACCATAACCCCCAGCCTGGGGAAGTAAAGTGAAGGGGATAACAGTATTAGTGCTGGTTGCCCCAAAGGGTGTATCACGACCTTGGCACCCAAGGAGGTAGAAGGTCAAGGCACTGACTAAAATGAGGACCCAACTCCAAGAAATCTGCCTTTTCTGCATGATGGCAAAAATTAAGACAATCCAAAATCTGTGTCCACCTTCCCAAATTTATAATCCAAGTGCTCTGCTGTCATGTCTGTAACATGTGGCAGGTCATATAATATCTTTCTTCATGAAAGGTGAGCACAACTTTTGAGTGGATCATACTAGGTCAATAAGACTATGCTCTCTGCAGTGAAGGGCCATGCCCTCTGTCACCCCTCACATGGCACCTTGCCCTGATGAATAGTGACATGCACGAAAAATGTTTTGAGTTATGAAAAGTATAAAGGCAAGGTCATAATTCTATGTACTGTTTTAGTCATCCCTGTTGTCTACAGCTGACTAAAGAAGCTATACCTTGTTAAAGTTTTTATGCATGTTGTGTATAGAACTCCCTCATATTGAGTGAAACTAGCCACAGGTTCCATCAGCCCCATCTCCTTGGGGCTTCAGCCCTAGGGATGCAGTGATCCTGTCAGTAAAAGTCAGTCTTTGAGGCTATTCAGTCAGTCCCTGCACTCTCTAGTACCCTTCTATTGCCACTGCCTTATTTTAAGCCCTTATCATTTCTTGCCTTAGTTGTTGCTATAGTCTCTTTTTTATGGTTGTTCATTAAATAACTTTATTATTTATATAATAAATGTATTAATTATTGACACATAATTCACATATGATAAAATTCTCCCTTTTAAAGTGTACGATTCAGTGGTTTTAGTATATTTAGAGTTGAGCAACTATCACGACTATCTAACTGCAGAACATTGTCATCTCAAAAAGAAGCCTGAATCCATTAGATGTCACTTTCCATCTCCCCCACCCCAGTGCTTGGCAACCACTAATCTGCTTTGTTTCTAATGGATTTGCCTATTATGAATATGTCATATAAATGGAATCACACAATATGTGGTCTTTTGTTTCTGGCTTCCTTCACTTAGCACAGTGTTCTCGAGATTCAACCACATGCTAGTATGTATCCCTACTTCATTCCTTTTTATGACCAAATAATATTCCACTGAATGGATATATTAAATGGATATACATAAAAATGAATGTTTTGTTTATCTATTCATCAGTTGATAGATATTTGGGTTGCTTCCATATTTGAACCACTAATAATGCTGCTACTAACATTTGTATATAAAGTTGTGGAATTAATTTGGGAAATGTGCTTAACAAGGTTAAACAAATTTCTTTACTACAGAACTTCTCAAAGTCAAAAACAGACTAATATTCATTTCAATTTTACTACAGTAGATGCATGAAACAGTTGGGGCCAATACATTGTGCCCCTCCTCTTTGAAAGAAGCACAACAGAAAGTAAAGGCAGTAATTGTGAAAGATTCAGAAGGAAATTCTAATTTAGAATTCTCTAAATATTTCTGAAGAAAAATTGATAAATTCTTATATGGTAGTAGAAGAAATAAGACCAGTATTCTTTGAAGCCAACCAAATACTTTTTCTGAATACAGCAAAATATTTCACTGCAATTTTCTAAGTTCCAAAAGCCTTCCACATCTCTTACAAGGTAAAAAAAATTGAAAAAATTGAAATCAACATTCACCAATAACCACTCTACACAACTAAAATACCCAACACACATACCCAGTGACAGCTGCAAAAGGATGACCCTGACAATTTCTGGAAAGCCTCTTGAGCATTTTGCACTTTATTAATTTTGAACATGATAATTTCTTAACAAATCAGCTATAGCAGAGCATGGAGAAATCAATCACTTGTCCTCTATTTAAAATTCAAAAACTTTCACATTAATTCCAGTGCTCGTTAAAATATATTAAAATATAAAAATATTCTATTTAATGTATCTTTAGATAACATTTATGATACTAGTGAAACAGTTTCACCCAATTCCAATTTCAGCTATAAAATTGTATTATGGGTAGGAAAAAGAGAGCTTCTGATGATCTTCTTGCTTTTTTTGTTTGTGAATATATATTTAAGTTCAAATAATATGGAAATTAGAGCAAAGAAGCAGTCCAAGGATGTGAAACTGATTTTTAGTGTGATAGGCAGTAACTCCTTTCTTTGCCATAGCTCCATTTTAAACATAATCTTATTAAAGAAATGTCTTTATTAAACTATGGTAAACTATAGAACTGACAGCTTACTAATGTTTCCTTTAAGTATTTGAAGTCATTTGAGACTTCCCACCACAAATAACCTTTGTTTCAGTAACATATTAAGTATAATAATACTTATGGACTGTCACATTTCTTTTTAAAAAGGATCTTCTCTTTCCAAAGTCTCATCACAACACTTTGCACTCATTAAAAAGCTAGAATAGAAACTTGTAATTAATTTCCAACACTTTCTGAAGGAACTTCAAGCTATAAGCAAAGTAACTGTACACAGGGTTTAGAAATAATGCTATTTCATATCAAAATCAATTTTGTTTTGTTGCCATAATGAGAATGTTAGAAAAGCTCTGTGCTCTATGCAGATAGTCATAGATACACGCCTAAGGTTTTTTTGTTTTTGTTTTTGTTTTTTTAATTAATAGCGCCAAACTTTCTGAAGCGTGGTTTTACTTCTGGCTCTTAAGTTCCTGTGACAATATATGGTTTTAGAGTAATGTTTCTGATTTAACACTTGTTGAGAAATTAGAAATTCCAGAGCCCTAAACAACTTACAGGGATGAAATATATTAAACTGCACCTGACACTGGACTTTTTCTTTTTAAACTGCATCTGTTCTAAGGAATCATAAACTCTATGCTCTGACAGAAGTCTCCATCCAGTACATTTACAGGGTCCTCCCATTGTGTTTGCCCTTTAGTTGTTATTACACTAGATCCTTTACATTGTCTCCCAATTTAGCAGCCCCACCCTGGTTTCACTTCCATTCATACCCAGGAATAGAATTTCTCTCTCAAAAGTTATCTCAACCACCTAACATTCTGGCCCTTCAGTCCCAACAAGGCAAGGCAAACCTGCAATCCTAATTCTAATACTAATCCAACCATCAGCGTCTGCTGAGGCTGCATTTGGGGTGCTACCTGCACGGGGGGAACCCACATGCACAGAGGCTGGCACCACTACTCATTCACGGTCTCCACCCTCCCCGTGCCTTCTCTTATTCTCATCTGTTCCGGCAGAGCTCCCTCTCCTATTCCCTTCAGTGTCCGTTCTAAAACTTCACTTCTCCCCCTTATATTTCCTACCTAGAAACCCTCACATGTAGCAGAGGAGCATACCTTCATGGCAAAATAACTGAGGTGCAGGATGGTGGCAGTGGCAGTACAATTATTAAAATCTTCCCAAATTGCCCATTAAAGATAGACAGAGAAACCAGGATAAGAAACTCAGACTCATGGGTAACATCAGAAACAACACTAAGTAATACGGAATCTCCAGAACTCCAAGTTCCAAATGGGTAGGATCAAACCACTAAGGCTGTGGGATGTGTGAGGACAAAAGTAGAAGAAAGGTATTGGCATCCAGTGGAGCTAAGAAAGTAGAAGAAAGTCACTTGCATCCAGTGGAGCTAGGAATCCCCCCCCAGGTACTCACTGGAAAGCTCTGGGGGGGAAGTAGGGGGCGGAGGGCAGGCTGAGACCACCTGGCACTAGGAGGAAATCTTGCACACTCGAGTTCTCAGGTGAATGCAGGGGTTCTGTGGTAAGTGTGAGCCTTGGGAATTCTCAAAACTAATCAGCCAAAGTCCCCTTTCACGACCAAGCCCCATACTAAGACAAAACTACTAGGGATAGAATCTCAGTTGAACAGCACAGGGAGACAAAAGAGAGACCAAGGTAAAAGTAAGGGAGGGAACAAAGTCAGGAGATTTCAGAAAGTAAGCAGTCATATATTTGAACACTTCACAAAAATAACAGAAGAGAGAGCTCTAGAGCCATGAAATTCGGGCTTCCTTCTTAAAGTTCAAGAAAAGTAATTTCATATAAAAATGAGTAACAAAAGGGACTGAGGAGAAATCCCACATAAATATATTACAAGAAAAAACTAGAAGGAGAAGGCTACCCCTATGGGCAATAAAAGCCCTCCAGAAAGACATACCTACAACATACATGAAAACTATAAACTATTATTTTAAAAAAAGCAAAAGGACATGAAATGATGGAATGAAGGCACAATATAAACCAGAATTAGAAAAACTCACAAAGGATGTGAATTAACTAGGAAAAATTAGAAAAAAAATCATCTTAGAAATGCACACTAAAGTAGAAAGAACATAAGAGTTAAAAAATAATAATAAAAACCAGATAATGCCTGAAGACAAACAGAAAGGAAAAAAGACAGGAAATTTTTTAAAGTAACAAAGAAATGAAGAAATTTCTGGTTCCAATTAAGACTAAGTAGGTGTACTCTATCCTAACTCTCCCACTGATTACAACTGAAAGTCCTGGACAGCAGACATAAAGCGGTCTGCTAAAATATTATCTGCATAAAAATTATCTAAGGGCTCTGGAAAATAACTCAGGGGAGAAGACTCAAAACTGAAACAATGACCCACATAGTGTGAGCTCCCTGGTTTGCTTTTATCTTCACATTCCCCAGCTTATACTTTAGGGCAGCCAGAATGTAAAATGCTCACTCTAGACTCTCCAGACCCAAGCCCAGGGGACTCCAGTAATGAATCGGCCTCCTCATGGCAGCAGTGATAGGGATAACAGGTATATCCCTGAAGATTCTTCTCTCTCCTTCTAGCCAGATAACCAGGAAAGGAAACTCCTGGGAACCTGAGAGTGTGGGAGAAGATCACAAAGAATAGGGAGTTGGAGAATGAGGACCTTTAAATCACTGTATGAAATCTGGAGTTACACATACGTGGAACTGACCAGGGTCAATAGAGCAAAGGCTGTGAGATCCAACTGTGATACACACCACCCTCACATCCTACTAGACTGGTCCCTGGGTTTAATACAGCACAAGGCAAGCTGTATTAAACTGCTACTGTACAAAACTACTGCAAACTTAGTAGATCAGGACGACACAAATGTGTCCTTATGCTTCCAGAGTTAAGAAGTCTAAAATGGGTTTTATGAGCTATAATCAAGGTGTCCATAGACCTGCGTTCTTTCTTGGAGTTCTAGGGAAGAACCCATCTCCTTGCCTTTTCTACCTTCTAGAGGCTGCCTGCATCCCTTGGCTCATGGCCCCTTCCTCCATCTTCAAAGCTCATCATTCCAACTTCAACTTCCACGATCACATTTCATTTTTCTCACTCTGACCATCCTGACTCGCAGTTTTAAGTACCCTTGTGATTACAGTGTGCCCACTCAGATAATTCAGGATAATCTCCCCATCTCATAATCCTTAATCATATCTCCACAGTCCCTTTCATCAACAAATTAAAATGGAATACTAAGACATATTTAAGTAATCCAAAGACTCCAGGAAAGGGGAAATGGAGGAATAAAAAACATAAGAGACAAACAGAAAACATGACAGAACTAAATCCAAACACATCAATAATTACATTAAATGTAAATCACCTTATACCCATTAGGATGGCTGCTATCAAAGAAAGAAAAAACAGAAAATAGTGTTGATGAGAATAGGAAGAAATTAGAGCCTTTATGCATTGTTGGTGGGAATGTAAAATGGTGCAACCATGATGGAAAACAGTAATTAATGCAGTACCTCAAAAAATTGAAAATAGAATTACCATATGATCTAGCCATCCCACTTTCAGGTATACAACCAAAAGGAGTGACAGCAGGGACTCAAACATATTTGTAAACTTATGTTCACAGCAGCATAATTCATATTTAAAAGGTGGAATCAGCTTAAGTGTCCATCAGTGGATGAATGGATATACAAAATGAGGTATATACATAAAATGGAATATTAATCAGCCTTAAAAAAGAAAATTCTGACACATGCTATAACATGGATGAACCCTGAAGACATTATGCTGAGTGGAAAAAGCCAGTCTCAAAAGGACAAATAAAGTATGAACTCCACTTACGTGAGGTACCTAGAGTAGTCAGCTTGGTACAGACAGGAAATAGAATGATGGTTGCTAGAGGCGGTGGGAGGGAGGGAATAGACAGTTGTTCTTTAATAAATACAGAGTTTGTCTTGCAAAATAGCGTTGATGGTTGCACAACAATGTGAATGTACTTAATGCCACTGAAATGTACACTTAAAACTGGTTAAGACAGTAAATTTTATGTTAGGTATATTTTACCACAATTTTTAAACATTACATTAACTGTAAATAATCTAAATATCCCAATTAAAAAAGAGATAACTAATTTTTTAACTAAAAAATTCAGGTTTCTTTCTAAAAGAAACATACTTGAAATATAATAATATGAAGAAATTAAAAATACAATGATAGAGACATGGTTAAGAGAATGAAAAAACAAGCCATAGACTGGGAGAAAATATTTGCAAAACACATATCTGATAAAAGACTGGTATCCAAAGTATTCAAAGAACTCTTAAAACTCAACAATAAGAAAACAAACAACTCAATTTAAAAAATTAGACAAAAGATTTAAACGAGCATCTCGCCATATATATGGCAAAAAAAAAAAGCACATGGAGAGATGTTCAACTCCATGTCATTAGGGAATTGCAAATTAAATGAGATATCACTACACACCTATTAGGCCAAAATGTAAAACACTGACATTAAATTCTAGTGAGGATATGGTGCAACAGAAACTCTTTTTTGTTGCTGGTGTGAATGTAAAATGGTATTGCCATTTTGGAAGATAGTTTGGCAGTTTCTTAAAAAACTAAATACACTCTTCCCAAATAATCTAGCAATCATGTTACTCTGGTATTTACCCAATGAGTTAAAAACTTACGTTCACATAAAAACCTGCACATGAAAACTTACAGCAGTTTTTTTGCCAACAAAATTGCCAACACTTGGAAGCAACCAAAGTGTCCTTCAATAGTCTAATGGATAACTGATTATGGTATATCCATACAATGGAATATTATTCAGTGTTAAAAAAAGAGCTATCAAGCCACAGAAAGACATAAAGGAACTTTAAATGCATATTGCTAAATAAAAGAAGCCAATCTGAAAAAGCTACAAACTATATGATTCTAACTCTATGACATTCTGGGAAAAGCAAAACTATGGAGACAATAAAAAGATCAGCAGTTACCAAGGGATAAATAGCAAGGAATAAATAGGCAGGACACAAGAGATTTTTAGGGCAATCAAACTATTCTTAATGATACTACAATGGTGGATACATGTCATCATACATTTGTCAAAAGCCATAGAATATATAACACAAAGAGTGATTCCCAATGTAAACTATGGACTCTGTTATATATCAAATATTGATATATAAATCATAAATTATAACAAAAACACCCCAGTGATATATGATATTAATAATAGGGGAAACTGGGGCAGGGGGTGAGAAGGGAAGGTAAGAGGATATAAAGGAAATTTATACTTTACACTAAATTTTTCTATAAACCTAAAACTGCAACAAAAAAGCCTTATTTTTTAAAAAAGCAACGTATAAGGGTATATACTAACCCCTTTTGTGTAATAATAAAGTAAATATACATGTAACTTGCTTTTAATAAAAGAAACACCAGACACAGAGAATTAATGAGATTGGCTACCTTCCATGGTGGAAGAGATGGGGGAAATGACATTTCTCTGGGTCTATTTTGCATAGTTATGACTTTTTTAAAGTATGTTAATGTTTTACTTACATAAATAAATAAACAAGGATGAGATGGACCTTAAACACACACACACACACACACACACACACACACACAAAGAAACAACTTTTATTTCAAAGAATAATATAACAAGAGTAAATAGGGATAGAAGAGGAGATTAACTCATGTAATTTCTGAACAGTTATTTGGACTACCTACCTTCAGAATTTTAACTCTACTTAGTAGGTTTTGTTTTTTTCAGTGGTATGACTTAACTTTTATTTAACTACTTTTTATGTAATTAAGAATTTAGGAAATAAATAAATATACTCAGGATAATGAGAGCCATATTTCTTATTGGAGAAGTTACATATATGAAAGATAAATGATAGGGCAAAAGAAAGTACAATGATGAGAAAAGACATACTATGCAAACACTAGTTTTTTTTTAAATTTAAGTAGCTAAATTAATAACAGTTAAAGATGACTCTGAAAAAGGACAACTACCAGAGATAAAAAAGAATACTACATAATGATTAAAGGTTCAATTCACCAAGAAGACATAATAATCTCAAATATGTATGTATGCAACTAACAATAGAGCATCAAGATATGGGAAGCAAAAACTGACAGAGCCAAAAAGAGAATTTTCCAGATGATAGCCAAATCCACAGTTACAGCTGGGAAGTTCTACACCCTTCTCTTAGTCAATGCAAGTAGACAGAAAATCAGCAAGAATATAGAAGACCCAAACAACATGAGCAAGCAATGTGATCTGACATTTACTAAACCTACCACCCAACAAGAATTGAATATACTCTGTTTTCAGGTGAAGACAAAACAATAACCAAGACAGATCATATGCAATGTAACAAAACAAACCAGAATAAATTTAAAAGAATTAAAATCATACAGAGTATGCTTTTTGACTATAACAGAATCAAATGAGAAATCAATACACAAAATATGGGAAACTCCAATTATTGAAAATTAAACCATACATATTTAAATAAAAAAAGAAGTTTCAAGATACCATAGGAAATACTGTTAAATAAATGAAAAGGAAAATACAACATGTCAAAATATGTGGGACGCAGCTAAAGCAGTGCTTATAAATTTTTAACACTAGACATTTAATTTATATTAGAAAAGAAAGTCTCAAACCAATAATATAAACTTTCTGTTTAAGAAACTAAGCACAAAGCAAGCAGGAAGAAAGAAATAAAGTTAAGAACAGAAATTAGAAAACTTAAAGAGAAAAATGGGGAAAAATCTATGAACCAAAAGGTAGTTTTTTGAAAAGATGAATAAAAACAGGCTGACCAAGAAAAAGAGAGAAGACACAAATCGCCAATATGAGGAACTAAAGAGGGGATATCACTACAGACACAACAGATTAAAAGCTAAGAAAGACAAGGTCAAAAGGATTCAGGAATCAACCAAGAAAACTAACTCATCACTTCTCAATAAGGAGATCTTTAATTTTTAAAACTGGTTAATAAAGAATCAAGCATTAATCCTACTTTTCCTATATGACTTGCACTACTGGATAACAAGATAATTAACAAGGCAATAATAAATGAGTAAGGATTGATTTCATTAGAACTCACATTTAGCAAACTCTGATTAATTAAGATATCTAGGCACTGAGTTTCAATCACTGCTAACATCACAATAAGAGCAATAACCAGACATTAATTTGCCTAACAATGCATTCATACTTATGCTATGGAGTAGTCTTCTAAAAAATAACAGAACTAAATCTGATTAAGCTTCTAGATCTGTTCAGTACAAAGTACTGTCCAATAGAAAGACAATGTAAGCCACATATGTATTTAAGTTTTCTAGTAACCACATTACAAAGAGTAAAAAGTAGGTGGAAATTGTTTTAATAAATTTATCCCAATATACCCAAAATATCATAATTTCAATACATAATTAATATAAAAACTACTAATATTTATTATTTTTGTAATAAATCTTTAAAGTAAATGTACATTTTACACTTAGAGCATATCTCAATTTGGACTAGCCACATTTCAAGTGCTCAACAGCCAAATAAAGCTAGTGGCTACCATTCTGGACAGCACACCTCTGGAGCATAGTACAATTTATGGGACATTCAGAGGACAAATGAATCATGGAGAGCATTCCGTAATATATGTAACTGTTAAATCACTAGATTGTACATGTGAAATGAATATAATATTGATTACCAACTATACTTCAATTAACCTCACCACAGAAATTCAATCAGCAAAATCTAGACTGCGGAATCAAAACCTGGTTTCTTCAACAAATTAATGGCAAGGAAAAAGAGAGAAATTGAGGAGGAACATGTAGATTACTATATTTAAAAGACAAAGGAGAAAAAAAGGCAGGGAGAAACTTAAAGTGTATTGTTTAGACTATGTACACGTGATAAAACTGTAAGAAACGCAAAAACATCATTATCATAAATGTTAGGAGAGTGGTTACATTTGAGGAGAAAAAAAGGGTTTTCATTGTAATAGCACATGGAGAGCTTCTGGATGACTGACAAAGTGTTACTTTCTTTACCTGGGTGTTGGTTACATTTCATAATAGTTCATGACAAAATGAACTTATAAAAATTCATTTATTTTAAACAGTTTTCTATATTTGTTATATTTTACAATAAAAAAGGTATACATTCAATAAATAAGTATTTAACAGAAGTTTATCATGATCAGGTATTAATTCCCTAAACTTCACAATACCCCATTCCATTACCAAACTTACCACTTCCATCTGTAACCCCAATTCCTGGTCTTAAGGAATAAAATATCCTTATTCTTGTTCAAGAGCACACTCCCACGTATACTACTGATTTTATCCCCTTCAGTCCTTTCTGGAATCTTGACCCATTAGTTATCACCTCTCCCATATCTACAACCTCCATCTTCCTACTGAGGCATTATAGGATGGTGGTAGATAATTGGGCTATTAATCCCAGGGCTCAATTCTGGGTCTGCTCTTTACTAGTTGTCAGCCATGTACAAATTCTCTGTGATTAACTCTCTTCATTAGTAAAATGAAGAAAACAGTATCTATTTCACAGGAATGTAGTGGAGAGTAAATAAATTAATGTATGTAAAACCCTTAGAAGAGGGCCTGGAATCCAGTACAAATTCGATAAATGTTAGCTGCCATCACTACCTTCACCACCACTACCATCATCTCCATTCCTTCAGCATATAAAAAGATTCAGTCTTTTTCACTTTTATCGAAATCTTTCCTCAACCTTGTGTAGTCTCTAGTGAGACTCTCACTCCTACACTTTTTCCTAAGAAACAAAAATCATTCAATTGTTGTACTTAGTGGCTGACATTTTAGTACATTTCAATGGCCTCTACCAGAGCATTTGATATTGTCCATTTTGAACATAAAATTCAAACAAACAGGGTGGGGCGGAAGATGGCGGCGTGAGTAGAGCAGCGGAAATCTCCTCCCAAAACAACATATATCTATGAAAATATAACAAAGACAACCCTTCCTAGAATAAAGACCAGAGGACACAGGACAATATCCAGACCACATCCACACCTGAGAGAACCCAGCGCCTCGCGAAAGGGGTAAGATACAAGCCCCGGCCCCGCGGGAGCCGAGCGCCCCTCCCCCCAGCTCCCGGCGGGAGAAGAGCAGGCAGAGCGGGAGGGAGACGGAGCCCAGGGCTGCCGAACACCCAGCCCCAGCCATCCGGGCCAGAGTGCAGGGCCCTCGATACTGGGAAACAGGGCAGCAAGAACAGTGAGCAGGCACTGGAGGCTGGGCGACAGAGGACATAAGAAAAGCGCGCGACCATTTTTTTTTTTTTGCTTTTTTGCTGCTTTGTTTTGGCGAGCGCTTTTTGGAAGTCTTAAAGGGACAGGGACCCCAATATTAGGGAAACAGGGCAGAAAGACCGGTGAGCAGAGGCCTGAGGCTGGCACCGGAGAATTTTAATTAAAAATTTTAATTTTATAATTAAAAAAATTTTTTTTCTTGTTTTTTTTGTGGTCGTTGTTTTGTTTTGGCGGGTGCTTTTTGGAAGTCTTAAAGGGGCAGGGAGGGCCACTTAATCCAGAGGTAGGGAATCCGGGATCTCTGGGCACCCTAACCCCTGGGCTGCAGGGAGCAGGGAGGCCCCTTACGGAGATAAATAGCCTCCCAGCAGCTCCTGCTCCAACGCGACTCCACCATTTTGGAGTAGCTGCCCGAGCCAGGCCACGCCCACAGCAACAGCGGAGATTAACTCCATAGCAGCCGGGCAGGAAGCAGAAGCCCTGTCTGCGCGCAGCTGCGCAGCACAAGCCACTAGAGGCCGCTGTTCTCCCAGGAGAGGACGGCCACAAACCAACAAGAAAGGAAGTCCTTCCAGCCGTCACTCGTCCCAGTTCTGCAGACTATTCCTATCACCATGAAAAGGCAAAGCTACAGGCAGACAAAGATCACAGAGACAACACCAGAGAAGGAGACAGACCTAACCAGTCTTCCTGACAAAGAATTCAAAATAAGAATCATAAACATGCTGACAGAGATGCAGAGAAATACGCAAGAAAAATGGGATGAAGTCCGGAAAGAGATCACAGATGCCAGAAAGGAGATCGCAGAAATGAAACAAACTCTGGAAGGGTTTATAAGCAGAATGGATAGAATGCAAGAGGCCATTGATGGAATTGAAATCAAAGAACACGAACGCATGGAAGCTGACATAGAGAGAGACAAAAGGATCTCCAGGAATGAAACAATATTAAGAGAACTGTGTGACCAATCTAAAAGGAGCAATATCCGTATTATAGGGGTCCCAGAAGAAGAAGAGAGAGGCAAAGAGATGGAAAGTATCTTAGAAGAAATAATTGCTGAAAACTTCCCCACACTGGGGGAGGAAGTAATCAAACAGACCACGGAAATACACAGAACCCCCAACAGAAAGGATCCAAGAAGGGCAACACCAAGACACATAATAATTAAAATGGCAAAGATCAAGGACAAGGAAAGAGTGTTAAAGGCAGCTAGAGAGAAAAAGGTCACCTATAAAGGGAAACCCATCAGGCTAACGTCAGATTTCTCAACAGAAACCCTACAGGCCAGAAGAGAATGGCATGATATATTTAATACAATGAAACAGAAGGGCCTTGAACCAAGGATACTGTATCCAGCACGACTATCATTCAAATATGACGGTGGGATTAAACAATTCCCAGACAAACAAAAGCTGAGGGAATTTGCTTTCCACAAACCACCTCTACAGAACATCTTACAGGGACTTCTCTAGATGGGAGCAATCCTAGAAAGAGCACAGCACAAAACACCCAACATATGAAGAATCGAGGAGGAGGAACAAGAAGGGAGAGAAGAAAAGAATCTCCAGACAGTGTATATAACAGCTCAATAAGCGAGCTAAGTTAGGCAGTAAGATACTAAAGAGGCTAACCTTGAACCTTTGGTAACCACGAATTTAAAGCCTGCAATGGCAATAAGTACATATCTTTCAATAGTCACCCTAAATGTTAATGGGTTGAATGCACCAATCAAAAGACACAGAGTAACAGAATGGATAAAAAAGCAAGACCCATCTATATGCTGCTTACAAGAAACTCACCTCAAACCCAAAGACATGTACAGACTAAAAGTCAAGGGATAGAAAAACATATTTCAAGCAAACAACAGTGAGAAGAAAGCAGGGGTTGCAGTACTAATATCAGACAAAATAGACTTCAAAACAAAGAAAGTAAAAAGAGATAAAGAAGGACACTACATAATGATAAAGGGCTCAGTCAAACAAGAGGATATAACCATTCTAAATATATATGCACCCAACACAGGAGCACCAGCGTATGTGAAACAAATACTAACAGAACTAAAGGGGGATATAGACTGCAATGCATTCATTCTAGGAGACTTCAACACACCACTCACCCCAAAGGATAGATCCACTGGGCAGAAAATAAGTAAGGACACGGAAGCACTGAACAACACAGTAGAGCAGATGGACCTAATAGACATCTATAGAACTCTACATCCAAAAGCAGCGGGATATACATTCTTCTCAAGTGCACATGGAACATTCTCCAGAATAGACCACATACTAGGCCACAAAAAGAGCCTCAGAAAATTCCAAAAGATTGAAATCCTACCAACCAACTTTTCAGACCACAAAGGCATAAAACTAGAAATAAACTGTACAAAGAAAGCAAAGAGGCTCACGAACACATGGAGGCTTAACAACACGCTCCTAAATAATCAATGGATCAATGACCAAATCAAAATGGAGATCCAGCAATATATGGAAACAAATGACAACAACAACACTAAGCCCCAACTTCTGTGGGACACAGCAAAAGCAGTCTTAAGAGGAAAGTATATAGCAATCCAAGCATATTTAAAAAAGGAAGAGCAATCCCAAATGAATGGTCTAATGTCACAATTATCGAAATTGGAAAAAGAAGAACAGATGAGGCCTAAGGTCAGCAGAAGGAGGGACATAATAAAGATCAGAGAAGAAATAAATAAAATTGAGAAGAATAAAACAATAGCAAAAATCAATGAAACCAAGAGCTGGTTCTTCGAGAAAATAAACAAAATAGATAAGCCTCTAGCCAGACTTATTAAGAAGAAAAGAGAGTCAACACAAATCAACAGTATCAGAAACGAGAAAGGAAAAATCACGACGGACCCCACGGAAATGCAAAGAATTATTGGAGAATACTATGAAAACCTATATGCTAACAAGCTGGGAAACCTAGGAGAAATGGACAACTTCCTAGAAAAATATAACCTTCCAAGATTGACCCAGGAAGAAACAGAAAATCTAAACAGACCAATTACCAGCAACGAAATTGAAGAGGTAATCAAAAAACTACCAAAGAACAAAACCCCCGGGCCAGATGGATTTACCTCGGAATTTTATCAGACATACAGGGAAGACATAATACCCATTCTCCTTAGAGTTTTCCAAAAAATAGAGGAGGAGGGGATACTCCCAAACTCATTCTATGAAGCTAACATCACCCTAATACCAAAACCAGGCAAAGACCCCACCAAAAAAGAACACTACAGAACAATATCCCTGATGAACGTAGATGCAAAAATACTCAACAAAATATTAGCAAACCGAATTCAAAAATACATCAAAAGGATCATACACCATGACCAAGTGGGATTCATCCCAGGGATGCAAGGATGGTACAACATTCGAAAGTCCATCAACATCATCCACCACATCAACAAAAAGAAAGACAAAAACCACATGATCATCTCCATAGATGCTGAAAAAGCATTTGACAAAGTTCAACATCCATTCATGTTAAAAACTCTCAGCAAAATGGGAATAGAGGGCAAGTACCTCAACATAATAAAGGCCATCTATGATAAACCCACAGCCAACATTATATTGAACAGCGAGAAGCTGAAAGCATTTCCTCTGAGATCGGGAACTAGACAGGGATGCCCACTCTCTCCACTGTTATTTAACATAGTACTGGAGGTCCTAGCCACGGCAATCAGACAAAACAAAGAAATACAAGGAATCCAGATTGGTAAAGAAGAAGTTAAACTGTCACTATTTGCAGATGACATGATACTGTACATAAAAAACCCTAAAGACTCCACCCCAAAACTACTAGAACTGATATCGGAATACAGCAAAGTTGCAGGATACAAAATCAACACACAGAAATCTGTGGCTTTCCTATATACTAACAATGAACCAACAGAGAGAGAAATCAGGAAAACAACTCCATTCACAATTGCATCAAAAAAAATAAAATACCTAGGAATAAACCTAACCAAAGAAGTGAAAGACTTATACTCTGAAAACTACAAGTCACTCTTAAGAGAAATTAAAGGGGACACTAACAGATGGAAACTCATCCCATGCTCGTGGCTAGGAAGAATTAATATCGTTAAAATGGCCATCCTGCCCAAAGCAATATACAGATTTGATGCAATCCCTATGAAACTACCAGCAACATTCTTCAATGAACTGGAACAAATAATTCAAAAATTCATATGGAAACACCAAAGACCCCGAATAGCCAAAGCAATCCTGAGAAAGAAGAATAAAGTAGGGGGGATCTCACTCCCCAACTTCAAGCTCTACTATAAAGCCATAGTAATCAAGACAATTTGGTACTGGCACAAGAGCAGAGCCACAGACCAATGGAACAGACTAGAGAATCCAGACATTAACCCAGACATATATGGTCAATTAATATTTGATAAAGGAGCCATGGACATACAATGGCGAAATGACAGTCTCTTCAACAGATGGTGCTGGCAAAACTGGACAGCTACATGTAGGAGAATGAAACTGGACCATTGTCTAATCCCATATACAAAAGTAAACTCAAAATGGATCAAAGACCTGTATGTAAGCCATGAAACCATTAAACTCCTGGAAGAAAACATAGGCGAAAACCTCTTAGACATAAACATAAGTGACCTCTTCTTGAACATATCTCCCCGGGCAAGGAAAACAACAGCAAAAATGAGTAAGTGGGACTATATTAAGCTGAAAAGCTTCTGTACAGCAAAAGACACCATCAATAGAACAAGAAGGATCCCTACAGTATGGGAGAATATATTTGAAAATGACACATCCGATAAAGGCTTGACGTCCAGAATATATAAGGAGCTCTCACGCCTCAACAAACAAAAAACAAATAACCCAATTAAAAAATGGGCAGAGGAACTGAACAGACAGTTCTCCAAAAAAGAAATACAGATGGCCAACAGACACATGAAAAGATGCTCCACATCGCTAATTATCAGAGAAATGTAAATTAAAACTACAATGAGGTATCACCTCACACCAGTAAGGATGGCTGCCATCCAAAAGACAAACAACAACAAATGTTGGCGAGGCTGTGGAGAAAGGGGAACCCTCCTACACTGCTGGTGGGAATGTAAGTTAGTTCAACCATTGTGGAAAGCAGTATGGAGGTACATCAAAATGCTCAAAACAGACTTACCATTTGACCCAGGAATTCCACTCCTAGGAATTTACCCTAAGAATGCAGCAATCAAGTTTGAGAAAGACAGATGCACCCCTATGTTTATTGCAGCACTATTTACAATAGCCAAGAATTGGAAGCAACCTAAATGTCCATCAATAGATGAATGGATAAAGAAGATGTGGTACATATACACAATGGAATACTACTCAGCTATAAGAAAAGGGCAAATCCAATCATTTGCAGCAACATGGATGGAGCTGGAGGGTATTATGCTCAGTGAAACAAGCCAAGCGGAGAAAGAGAAATACCAAATGATTTCACTTATCTGTGGAATATAAGAACAAAGGAAAAACTGAAGGAACAAAACAGCAGCAGAATCACAGAACTCAAGAATGGACTAACAGGTACCAAAGGGAAAGGGACTGGGGAGGATGGGTGGGTAGGGAGGGATAAGGGGGGGAGAAGTAGGGGGGTATTAAGATTAACATGCATGGGGGGGTAGGAGAAAAGGGAGGGCTGTACAACACAGAGAAGGCAAGTAGTGATTCTACAACATTTTGCTATGCTGATGGACAGTGACTGTAAAGGGGTTTATAGGGGAGACCTGGTATAGGGGAGAGCCTAGTAAACATAATATTCGTCATGTAAGTGTAGATTAGTGATAGCAAAAAAAAAAAAAAAAAAAAAAAAAGGGCAGTTCCTGTGTGGTAACCTCCAACGAGTTCTACACAAGGGTATAAAGGGCATATAAAAGTGTAGGCAAAGGGTCTGTTTGTGTTTATACAGAGGATCAAAGCCTAATTGGGCTACCCCGAAAATGAACTAAGATACTATATGAAAAAGAACTTCCAACATCTGCACTCTCTGGAAGACTCATGCCAGAAGATGATCATCAAAAAACCCCAACAAAGATCCACGCACTGCTACAGCTGTAGATGCACTCATCCCACCAGTTCCTGGCCCTGCCATGGGAATGAGGAAGGAGATATCTAAGCTGGCCTGTGCATACAGTAAAACAACAAAATTGGACTGGATCTATACTGTTGGAACTCAACCAAGAATTTGGAGAAGTGCAAATTGTAGCGCTCCAAAGTCTTACAACTACAAACAATTTACTGTTAAAAGAACATATGGCATGTGAACAGTCCCCAGGAATGGGTTGTTTTAATTTGTCTGATTTCTCTCAGACTGTTCCAGTTCAGTTGGACAATATCCACCATATCATAGATAAGTTTTCACAAATGCCTAAGGTGCCTAACTGGTTTTCTTGGTTTCACTGCAGATGGCTGGTAATTACAGATATGCTTTGGTTATGTAACTATACTCCTATTATGTTAATGTGTGTGTGCAATTTAAGTAGTAGCTTAAAACCTATACATGCTGAAGTTACTCTACAAGAAGATATATCAAAGAAATAATCAATCTTCCCATGTTTTCTTCCGCCTGCTACTTCTATAGCTTTTCTTCTTCCTTCCTAATTACAACCCTTAAATAGAATTCGTGCCTCATATCAAGTTTACCGAGTATCATAATTCTTCCAAGTGGTAAAGATACCTCAAGACAAATGCTGGGCATAGAAGCCACAGGGCATAAATATGCAAAGAAGTAAAAAGCTAACTTTTTCAAACAATAAGGCTTCTCTCTCACTTACCAACTTCACATTTCCCTGTATGGCCCCGGAAGATGACTGGTTAGCCAGAGACGGGTAAGATTCCTCAAGGGAGGAACAACCTAAGACAGGCACAGTCGCAGGGGGGCCATCAGGTGAGAAATTGGGGATCAACAGAGGTGAGGCTTAGAACCTCACCCCCCCGTTCTGAGAGAAATCTTCTGCATACGTGGATGTTTTATTGCCCTCGTCTAGCTTGGATTAACACATAGTCTACAGGCACACACCTGATCATCTACATGTGCTCTCTTACAACACTAAACTATGTTTTCTACCTTTATCTTGTATCTACCTACCACTTCAGCATTTTATTAAAAATAATAATAATAAAGAGAGAAATGTGGTATCCACATATAAATCAAGTATAAAAACCAAATCAGTATTCATATTTGAACTGACTGTTTATAGTTCATAATGCATGAGCAAAACCGAAAGTTTCTGTGATGACTGCCCTTGTACTGTTCACTATGTAACTTATTCATTATGTAAGAATTTGTTCTACATGTAAAAACTTGTTTGTTATGCCTCAGAAGATTGGAGACTGACAAAAATTAGGCTTGGGGTGGAATAATGATTGTGCATTGAGCATTGACTCCCATATACAGAATTTTATTGTCGTTAACAACCATTTGATCAATAAATATGAGAGATGCCCTCACAAAAAAAAAAAAAAAAAAAAAAAAGGACAGAGTTCCAATGGTAAAATAAATTAGTAACCGGGATGTAATGTATAGCATAAGGAATATAGTCAAGATATTGTAACAGCCTGGTAGGGTGATAGCTGGAACCTAGAATTATGTATATAAATGTTCTACCACTGTGTTGTACACTTGAAACTCATGTAATGTAATACTGTGTGTCAACTACCCTTCAATAAAAAATAATTATTAAAAAAAAAAAAAAAAATTCAAACAAACACAACAGAGACTCCTAAGAAGAACAAAGCTACAGGGGAGGGAGTGGGGGATGGGAGAAGTAAGAAAAGGGGATAAAGAGGTACAAACTTCCAATTGTAAAATATGTAAGTCATGGGGATGAAAAGTACAGCATAGGGAATATAGCCAATAATATTGTAATAGCTATGTATGGTGACAGATGGTAACTATGATCATCATGGAGAGCATTTCATAATATATATATATAAAACTGTTAAATCACCATGTTGTACATTTGAAACAAATATATTACCAATTGTACTTCAATTAAAAATATTTCCTGAAGAGGGTTCTGTAACACACTCTTTTGGCTGTGCTGCTTTTGAGGAGGTATGATCAGTTTCCTTTGTAAAACATCTACTGCTGCTTAAACATTACTGTACTTCCATATACCATTTCCACCCTGCTTCAAAGCACCACCTAAGTGGTCTGACTCACATGGTCTGAATTTCTGGCAGCTAACCCCAGAAGTCTTTAACTGTAGATATAGTTCTCTCTCCCAAGCTTCAGATGTATTTAGCTAAATGCCTGCTGGACCTGGATGTCAACCTGTTCAATCACTTAGTCCCAATAATTTTACCTCTACATTTCCTAAAAATGGTGCCTTTTTCACCATCCCTACCAAGTTTCTCTAGTTTGGTCCGGCAGCATTTCTCACCTGGAATATAAGAAAGGTATACAAAGTACTTGTTAACTTCTAACATTACTCTTTTCTTTACTTTGCTTTAGAATAAAGCCAATAGAAGCATCCATAGTTGCCTGAACTTAACGTTTGCTTCTATTGCTATGCCTTTTACTGTTCCTTCTGCCTGCAATGTTCTTCCCCAACTTTTCAATACATTCCCTCATTTTTTGAGATGCTGTTGAGATATCATATCCACCAGAAAAACCTTTTATGAATTCCTAGGTGGGTTAAGTTCCCTTCCTCTCTGCTCCAAGAGCACCTCAGCTAAAACATTATCATCACACTTACCTAATTAAAATTGTTTTCTCTTAATATATCCTCTTCTACATAATAGCTATTTCCAAGGGCAGGAACTGTTGTTTCACTTAGCTCTGTAACTCCAGTGACTAGCACATACTTGGCATATGGCAGATATTCAACATATCCTGTTGAAAGGAAGTAGTGATTTTCCATTTTATGTTCCTGTCAAATCAGTATTTCTAAAATTCCATTTTCATCATGTGATGGTATTGTTTAAAAACATTCAAGGATTGTCACATGATAAAAGTACAAATATCTTTAGCCCAGTCTTCCATAACAAGACCCTAAACTACCTATATAGCTTTATCTTCTGTCATACTTCCTTATATAAATATGTATCTTTAATTCTACTACACAACAGTCCTCTAGAAAAACTTTTTGACCCCCACCTCCCAAAACCATTACAACAAGGTTGACCTTTTAAGTTGTTGGCCTTAGCAACTCACTGGCAATAAATCCATAATTCTGTATAGTATTAAAAGCATTGTAGTAACGGATACCTCAATGGGATGGTCACACTCCTAACTTCATTATCTTCAGCAGATGAGTAGTACGGGAAAGGCCAAGATAACTTTTTGTTTAACTTATGAAAGGCATTAACATATGTAGGAAAAATATTAAATTTTTTCTGCTTTACTTACCTTTTCCTCCTCCAGTCCAGCCTTCATTTTTCCTAGCTTGAGGCTCATCAAGGATGAAAAAGAAAGGAACAGGTAGTACAGGACTTACATCTCTGAAGCTATGCTTCTTGTGTTAATCAAAACACTAACCTGAAAAAGTTCTAGAGAGCCAGAATTTCAGGAAGCAGCAGAATTCCAGAAAGAAAAACCTGGGTGTTTTCTGACTTTTGGTGTGTGGCCTTCATATCTGCCCATTAGCTGTTAATAATAGGACCATGAACCCAAGTGGCCTTACACAGACCAATCATCTCTGCTTCTGGAACACGAGGCACTGCCCGGAAAACAGCTGGCATTAACAGAAGTCAAAGAAAAGAAAAAGCCTGACTCCATCACTTCTAAGCACTCTGAAGATAACTGTGGCTCTTCTAAAGGGAGGAAGAGCCATCAGGGCAAAGTCTTCCAAAGAACACTTTAATTCTCTGAGTTTTTGTATCTAATACCTGGCCTAATGAAAGGAAAAGGTGACAAGGAGGGCAAAGGTAGGAGCAAACAGAAGGAGTACTTACGAATATTCAAACATCTCAAAACCATTTGAAAAATAAAAAGTAAACGCATTCCAACCAAGAGACTTCTATTAGGAAAAACAACCCAACTACAAAGCTTCAGGGTCAGTTCTTTAAAGAACAGAGAATGATACCAAAGTAGCCAACATGTATTCAACTTTGTATTTATAATTTCTGATCTATACAATTCTGTCAGCTGATCTGCTGGGCCACTTCACAAGGGAACCCCCAGTGTTAATAGCTTTTAGCTTTTCTGCTTTGGGCTGATGGTATTTCCCAGAGAAGGCTCTGCTCTCTCCTATCTGGAGATTCTTGCCCTATGTTCAAAAGCAGCTTTTTAGCCTCCACTCTTACTTACAAAGAGCTGATAGCAAAGAATTACCAAACATTTGAGGAAAAGCTGTAATACTAAACATGGTCAAAACAAATAGGAAAAACTACTTGAAAGAGTTCATGCAGGGAGAAGAAAAAATAATTATTAATATCCTCAGAGAGACGAGCTCATTTTGCACCCATGAAATAAGAACAAAGTGACATTTTAAAAATCAGAACATAACACATGAGCAAAACTGAAAGTTTCTGTGATGACTGCCCTTGTACTGTTCACTATGTAACTTATTCATTATGTAAGAATTTGTTCTCCATGTAAGAACTTGTTTGTTATGCCTCAGAAGATGGGAGACTGATGAAAATTAGGCTTGGGGTGGATTAATGATTGTGCATTGAGCATTGACTCCCCTATACAGAATTTTATTGTTGTTAACAACCATTTGATCAATAAATATGAGGGATGCCCTCACAATAAAAAAAAAAAAAAAAAAAAGTACAGACTTCCAATGGTCATTGGTAGGATGATAGCTGGTACCTAGAATTGTCATGTATATAAATGTTGAATCACTGTGTTGTACACCTGAAACTAATGTAATGTAATACTGTGCGTCAACTACCCTTCAATAAAAAATAATTATCTACAAAAAAAAAAAAAATCAGAACAAAAATAACTTAAAAAATTCAAGACTGAAATAAAAACTGGGAAGGAAATAACAGAATTTAGAGAACAGCCTAGGAGGGCCAATACCTGAATAATGGTGGTTCTTCAGAGATGGAGAATGAAGAAAACCAGACCAAACCATAAAGAAATAACTCAGGAAAATTTCTCAGATATGAAGGGCATGAGTTTCCAGAGTGGGAAGGCCCACAGAGTTGGCATACACACCCACCCAGACTTGTCTGTGAGATTCCAGAACAGCAGGGACAAAGTGGAGGTTCTAAAAGCTTTAGGAAAGGAAAGCAAAACCAGGAAAATGGTTCCAGAGGCACAACAGCACTGACTTCACACAGCAACATGGGATATAAATGACACTAAGAAAAAGGCGAAGGATGGTAGTGAAGGGAGGTCCCGAGGAAAAGGCTATGCAAGACCAGAGCACCCATCAACGCAGAACTGGAAAAGGTTAGCATGCTTCAGGAGACACTTTGTGGAGAAGATGTTGAAATGCTAGAATATGTTATATGTTTGAAGATACTAAAAGGGAGTTGGGTTGTTGGAGATGAATTTAGGGACAAACTAGCAGTTAATTCAGAAAACTGCAGATAACAACAACAACTGTATTACTAACAAGTGTACAGGAAAGGAAAACTAATCATAGTATATTAAACAGCTCAGCTGTCAATAGTTTTTACATAGTCACGGTAATATAAATACTAAATAATGATTTGACAAAAACTATAGCCAACTGGAAGGATGAGAAGACAAGATGTGTGATTGGGGGGGGGAATGTTGGGAAAAGTGGGACTATTCTCTTCCATGGTGGGAAATTAAAAGATAATAGCCAAAAGTGGAAAATAAAGAAGTAGCCATGTAAGATTATTATTTAGAAGTACATAGATGCATGTCAAAAAAATTAGTTATAGGTGTTGAAAGCAAATGGCTCTTAAGGAGAATATTTCTTTTGGGGGTGGAGGGGAAATCAGGGGATTGCTACTTTTAATAATAAGCCTTCCAGAACTATTTTATTTTTTAAACCATACACATGCATTTCCAATTTTAAAGGTACATAATTTTAAAGCAAGATATAAAATAATTCCATTTATGTACATGTAAGTAACCCCCAGACCTTTTTTATGGACATACTTACAACAGTTTAATAGAGAAGTTAATGATTAACTTACTCAACACTTACTCACCAGATGCCTGGTGCTGTTCTAGTGCTTTGCATGTGTTGACTCAACCACCGTGGGCTTGGTGCTCTCATCATCCCCCCCACCTTACAGATAAACTGATGTACAGAGAGGTGAAGTAATTTGCTGCATGTCACACAGCCAAGAAGGACATTAACTAGGATTCAAACTCAGTCTGGCTTTACCAACCATACTATCACTTTCTCAAATAAAGAATTTTAAACACAGACAGGAAGGATGCTCATCAAAGTCATCAGAGTTGCTCCCTCTGAGGAAGAAAGGAAAGGAATGAGACTGGGGAGAGGGGTAGGAGGGAGTTTGTAACCTTATCCAGAATTTTTTTTTTTTCAAAATAACAAAAACAATTACGACAAACTGTTAACATTTAATTCTGGATGGTAGGAACATGCATGTTACATTATTCTCTGTTGTAAAGTTTAAAAAATGTTTATTAATAGGGGAGAAAAACCTGGATAAAGGCAAATGAATTTATCATTCACCTTAATAATAATTGACACAGGTTAAGAATCCAATCTCTGAAGCCACACAATATATAATCCCAGCTAAAGCTCATTAGCTCGGTAACCTTGGACAAGCTGCTTAATCAACTCTATTTCCATTTCCCTTTCCATTAAGTGGAACCAATAACAGTACTTACCTCAAAGATGTCGTGATAATTAAGTGGTTAATTCTTAAAATAGTACCTAGTACTCAGAGAGTCACTATTACTACTATCATACTTATTGTCATCCAAGCACTGGCCACTATCAGATAACATTTTGTTTACTCCTTGCCCATTAGACTGTAAGCTCCAAGATAACTAGGACTTTGCTGTCCTGTCCTCAGCTATAACTCTAATGCCAAGAACTGTGCTTGGCATGTGGCAGCTGCTTCAATAAATCTGTTAAATGACTGTTGACCTGGGTAATAGGAGCTTCTTGTACTTTCCCTTGCAGCTGTCATGCTGTTTCATTTCTTGGTCAATGCTGCTGCTCCTGTGCCCAGGCCTGTCCCATCTTGATGCCTCAGCTCAGGCATCAGCTTTCCCAGGAAAGCTTCCTTGAGGTTGGGTTACATGCTCCTCCTCCATGCACCTATTGTGCCTTACCCGTAACTCAACTTCAACATGTCCCATTTTATATTGAAGTATGTGTGTCCATCTACCACCACAAGCAGCAGTCAAGCATAGCAATTAAGAACATCAACTCTGGAGCCAGATTGCCTGCATTTGAATCCCAGCTGTGTGACCTTGGGCTAATTACTTTATGCCTCAATTTCCTGCCCTGTAAAATGGGGTAACACCTATCTCATAAGGTTCTCACAGATTAGGAGTTTATATTTGTATTCGTATTTGTAAGGCACTCAGAACAGTCCCTAGCACCCAGTAACTGTAACGTTAATTACAAAAATCTTGTTGAAGACAGACACAATGTCTTGCCTGTGTTTACATTCCAAGAGTTTGATGACTATTACACTAGTCCAAACAAACAGATCAGTGCCCACACGAAGGTGCAATAAAAGTGAAAAAGGGGGAATGGATATGAGACACATTTAGAGGGGGAAAAAAACACAAGAGAACATGCTTTATGATTAGAATGAGTTACACCATAAAAAGATTAAAATTTAGGATGACAGGATTTGGATACCTGGTGGATATGGTTCTAATCACTAAGATGGGGAATATAAGAGAAAAAAGAGTTCTTGGCAAATTTTTAACAAAGTACTTTATTCAATAATTAAAGAGAGAACACTTAAAAAAGTAATCTGAACCCTGATCAACCATGGCAGACCTCTGGCACATTACATCTAAAAGAACTCAAGCTCCATGAAGTCAGGGACTTTTGCTGTTTTGTTTGCTGCTTTATTTCCAGTTCCTGCAACAGTGCCTAACATACTGTGGGCACTCGGTATATATCTGAATCAAGAAAGGGTAATTTAGGTAAATTTCAGCTATGTCAATTAACCCAAAGAGAATTAAATAAGTATCCATTGTGTCCAGCATTGTTTTAAATTCCTACAAGGAATACATAACATGACACTATCTTTCTATCCCCTTGCACTTATGAATAAATTGCTAAGTTTTGCATAACATTAGTAATTTATTATGTTATGCAGTACAAAAATACAGCTAAGTTCTGAGGAAAAAAGACAAAATAAGGGAGATTTATTGGTGTAGAAACTAAGCTCAGCCTGATATATAAGAAAGATTAAAGCAAGTTAAGATAAACATACCCCGGGTTGACAGGTAAGAATAGAGTGATAATATGAAGGGTCACAAGAAACAGAAAAGGTTTTGTTAAAGTGGGGCTAGACTCTAGAAAAGCCAGATAGAGGCACAGGGCAAATAAAATGCCAACTTTTTCTAAAGCCTTTCCTCATGTTCCCCATTCCTAAACAGAATTAACTGGTTCCCTCCCTAGAACTCTGAACAACACTGTATTCCTTTGTTACAGCCCTTACCCCACTGAATCATTACTACTGGAATAGGCAGCAATCTCACCTATTAGACTATAAGCTCCTTAAGGACAGAGACTGTCATCTGTGTATCACATATGCCTAGCATGGTGTCTAGGACATAACAGACATGTGAATATAAGACAGTGAACTGATAATTCTTAAAAAGCAAATAAATGACTTTGTAAGTGTTAGAACACATAGATAACATGAAGTAGATGTCTAAAAATTAGTCTCTCCCTTTACTGTAGTTTTGAGTCCAGTGGAAACTAAAACTGGATAAATAAAACCAACCGCATCTCTACAGCCCTAAAAACTTGAGACTCAAAAGCAATTATAAACATTCAGGTAACAATTTTAAAAATCTGTTTCCCAGGTTTATCATTACTAGCCTTTTGATATACAGATAAAATAGTAAAAATTATACAATCTGCAAAATCAAGAAAAACAAAATCTCACTCAAATTCAACAAGTTCTTTTTACTGTGATTCAAAAAAAATTAAGGATTTATATTGAGGGTGATTAGTCTATTAGTCTTGGGACATGAAAGGTGTCTCATGACAGGCAACAGAAACATGGGCAATCTAAAGTGAAGAACATTCTACTCACTTGAAGTAACAAGGCCCTCAAAATTCTGGTATGAAATCTCTCTCCATATTTAAATTCTGTCCTGTTCAAAGTATGCTGATAACTACCTTGATCAATGAGGAAACACTGTAAAATAAGTTAACCATACTACCTATCATCTACTGTAGCACAGTCTTCCAATCAGAAAAACAAATTTACAAGCAATCTATTTGCTTCTATACAACATATTTCAGACAATCATCAACTGAAATGAAAACCACACTTTCTCAACAGAAAAATTTTTAACTAAAAGATACTGAGGGTTACTAAATCTAAAAGAATCTTATAACAAACTCTTGGATGCTTAAAAAATATCAATATGCCCTAGCTGCAAACTAGATGCATCCAACTAGGAAAGTAACACTGTATTGAAAGCCAATAGTAATTATTATTAAGCTAAAGAAAGACATGTTTTTATTGTCATCTTTATTCAAGTATTTCACAGCAGTTATATTACAAATTACAGTAAATGTTCAAAATTCCAGAATTCAAAAATTAAATAATTTACTTCAAACTAATGTAAAATGAAGTCAGATGCAAAACATCAATTTAACACAATTCTAAATTAAACTACAAACCCAAAATAGACCATAGTTGATGAAGTCTACTTTACCTACAAAGTAGACATACATGACTGAAACCAAAGAGGACTCCCAAAGTCTAAATAAACGAATGTACGAAATACCAAAGATACAGGTACAAGCCCAAATTCAAGCTTACAATGTGATTAAAAAGAATAATTATAATAACAATGGCATTCAGCTACGGAACCTGACACTGAAGATACCTACTGAATAGCACCATAGCTGAATCAACTTAATCAAAAACTGGGGAGATATTACCACCCCACTCCTAAAAATAAAATCCAGTAAACCTACAAATAAATTGGCATATGAGAAAAATCAAGTCATGAAAGGACATATAACAACAACAACAAAAAAATTAATCACAGGGGAGATTCAAGCTCAAAAACACAATTCACTCCACAGCCATCAGTTTCAACCCTAGTGCGGTTCCATCACCTTCAAAAAGCTCCCATGGTCCCCACAGCTGAGCATTTACTATTGTTGGGCTGTGCTGTGATACATATTTTACTGATCTGAGAGCAAGATTTTACACAGGAGCTTATCATTTATAATGCTTACAATAGGAAATAAGAACAGAGGTCAATTTGTACATATTTTTGCCAATGCTATACAGCAAAAATTAAGAACTTACAGAAAGGTAAACAAAATTGAGTTCACTTGGTTAATTTTACAAGCTGCTTTAAACTATATAACCACCAGATATCTGTAAAGTAAGCAAAACTGGTATAGTGTGTTTCTTCCTTGGGGGGAAAAGGGGCTGGCGGAGGTGGTACAATTTCAGCTCACTTTTCTCCCCTTGGCATTAGATTGGCTTTCTCTTTAAGACCTAAACTGTTCAAAGTGGCAGTTCCTATCATAATGAGGTTGCCTCCTACTTCTCCATGTATATCAAGGTTAAAATTAAAAAACTTGATCTTTTGGAAGCATTTTAATGCTAAACATAAATTTCCCTTGTCAAACTCACTGATGGCTAAAATTTTAATTAACTTGTACAAATTTAGTAACCTACTAACAATGTGTGCGTTTTTTTTTGCCTTTCACAAGTGCTGCTGTTACTTGAACAGAATGCTTCTGAATTAGAGTAACTGGAATAAATATTTAAAAAAAAATAGTGCAGCAAGAACCTGAGACTTGCAAAAAACCCTTTTACCAGAAACTTGCTACAAAAAATCTGCTACATCTTATTTCATCAAATCTTTAAATTCTGTAACAATTTCCATCAAAATACAAAATGCTAAATAGACAGTAAAATAGTTTGAACTGGTATGATGGTAATAAATACTAAAGAAAGCATGAAAATCCTCCCAATAATCAAATTAGAGGTTTCAAATAACCTCTCCTTTAAAATGGTTCATCATTAATCGCACTTGCCCATCTTAAAAATACAGTGTGTCTACACGGGTAGCATCTTGAATTATATGACTAACTGATATCATGAAAATTTCATAGACTAGGTATAAAGAAAACAAGTGGCATTTTAAAAAATTAAGCTAGAATTGGAAGGCATAAATGTTAATGTAAATGCACAGAAGCACTAAGATTACTGCAGTAGCCTACGGCCAAAGTGTGCTTTCTGCACTGGCATCTGGCACACTCCAAAGAGCCAGAGACAGGAGACAAGTACCTTAGCTTCAGCATGTAAACGGTGGCAAAGTGATTACAGGACTCTGTAAACACTGTTGGTAACTAAAATACAAAAAGCTGAGGTAGCTCAGTATCTCTGCAGTAGTCCAAGACCATTTGCTCTCATTAAAACCCAAACTACATGTGTTGCATATATTGGAAAGAACCTGCAGCTAACCGCTATAATGAATGAAGATATCAAGCCAACTTGTCAAAATTTTCTACTTTTTGTTTAAAAATCATTTGATAAAAAAAGTCACTGCATTCCCTTTGCCTCTTTGCAACTGCCTAGACTGTCTCCAAATCTGTAAAAAAGTTTTTGTAAAACTCGTAACCCATAATTAATTTTAGGTAAGTACAATTTACAGAAATCACTCAAAAAGATCCAAAACAGGTTCCAATCAAAATGAATAGTTGAGACGGTAAGGTTGGGGTAAGGGATTTAAACATTAATACTGCTATTCACAGACCATACCAGAGCTCACTTGCAACTATGCATATAGAAAATGAATTTTATGGAGCTTCTGACAAATTCCTCTTCTCTGTCCATTTGGCAAGTCCTGGCTTTAAAACAAAACAGCACAATATACTATACATGAAAATCATTTTCTCTGGGAAATCAAACATGAGTAACTATCAAATTGCCACTGATAGAAGAAAAGAAATGCCACTATCTATTTATTTTCTGGTCATCACTGTCAGAACACCAAGAAGTATTTTGGTAGACTGTGTATTATTTGTTGTTGTTATTGTATTATTACATGTTTCTTAAACAGAAACAGACCATACAGGAAAACTTACCATTTTAGTATATTATGTGGCTTAACAAGTATCTTCATTGAGTTTTGAAAACAAGATAGGCATTTTATACCAAAACACTAGTTGCCTCCTAATGACACAGTATCAAAACTTATTTTCAAGGTTGTGACTGAAGAAAACATTCTAATTCATGTTACAAACAAGCCCATCCTTTTGTTTAGCCTTATCTTTCTCAAATGAATAAAAAGGCACATTAAAGGCAGTTCTAAAAAGCCTAACCTAATTTCATCCAGTTTCTTCAGTTTCCCACCAGAATATACCACAGCCAACTCTAAAACAGGTTTCAGTTCATTACCCAGAGGAAAAAACAAAACCAAGATAGAAGGGGTAAAAAGAAGTGAGAGAGGAAAAAAAACAAACAGGCTGCCCACTGTTCAAACAATTCAACACAATTAGAACTGCCGATCCAATTTCCTCGTGTTTGCTGGTCTGCTCCCTAAGAGAGAAGTCTCCAAAAGAGAGTGCACGAAAAGAGGAGCAGAAGTGAGAGCAGTTTCTGTAGCACCAAAATCTCCAATCTGTGGGGTTGTATTTTTTATTTGTGGAAAATACAACACATTTCTGAAGTTCTGTTTGGTTCTTGTAGGCTGGTTGGTTTCAGGTACCTGAGACAATAGCACCAAATTCAACAGAGAGAAAAGAATGAGTGAGAGAGCACTTTACACCAAGGCTCTGCACATAATTGGTGCAATTTGAAATTGAATGGCTCAGAAGACTGCTCTGTCAGGAGCAGATTGGAGAGGATAAACCACTCATCTTGAAAAGTTCATAGGAATGTCTCAAACATAAGAACTGTTTTTTCCATCTCCTATAAAGGGAAAAAAATGCATGTTATCAATAAAGGCAAGTCAAAAGTATAATGGAAAATTTCACTTTTTAGAGAAAGACTTCTTGAATACAAGTTAAGCTCTAAATACTCCCTGATTACAACACACCATACCTATTCTGCAAGACTGTCTGCCCCAGACACTTGCCTTCTATTTTATATTTAGCCTCATGAGGATGACGCTAGTGACACTCAGGAGTACTTATGCAAGATATTGTACTAAGAAACACACACACACACACACACACACACACACACACAGGATACAGGTAGCCTCACTCCAGCGCCTGAGCCATTCCTTACTCATTGTATTAGACTAACTCCCAAAGCAAAATGAATGTATTCAGTGTAGTAAAACTTGTGCCAGAACTAGAACGCACCCTGATCCCATTGTCATTCAGGTGAATCAGAGCTAGAAGAAAAAAGAAGCCAGAAAGAGTGACTGCCATCACCACCACCAGGAATGCCACTCACTAGTGATTCTGTTTTCAATTCCTTCCCTCCCTAAATGAGGCCCCTAGATTACAGGGTTCCAAGTCCCACACTGAAAGATATTTCACTGCTGAAGAGTATTCAAATGCCTTCAAGTGAACAAAGAAGTTCTAGAATAAAAAAAGAAATCTACCTCACACATTTCTTTCAGATGACAAAGGGCAAATAAGTCTAAAATACTTGGTTTCCCTTTCCCCCTCCTACCACCTCCAAAGATATTACATTCTACATTTCTGTAGAATCAATAGGCCATATTAAGAGATCAAAAAGTTCTGATATATGATCAATCAAAATCACTCCTGCTAAATGTTTCATCATATAATTATTGACTAGGGAAAAAGTCAGGTGATAAAACAATATACAATACGATTCCGATTTTTAAATTTATGTTTACTTACATACATGCTATGTACATCTAGACATTTTTAAAGGATGGAAGACATTCCAAAACATCAACACTGACTAGTTTCCCCTAGATGGTGGGATATGAGTGATATTTTTATTTCCTCAACTGTGCTTTTCTGTTATCGCTACATACTGTATGATGGTATAAATTTGTAAAAATGTGATTACAAAGTAACTTTTAAATGCTCTTTCTTTGATTCAAGTCCGAACTCCTTATTACAAATGAAAAATAACCACATCCTCTACATATAAATCTTTAATATGCCAGAAATGCTCTTTGAGAGTAGAGACTTTTTTGTCTTACTCATTTTTTGCATCCTAAACACTTAGAACACTATCAAGATAACCAATAAATATTTAATAACTAGACCACCAGAGAAACTAAGAAGCAAATTAACAAAAAGCATCTAAGTGTCTACCCACTGAGCCATTTAGTGGGTAGTGAGGGTTCACATTTGCTCAGGTGACTTTAGAAAGCAGAAATGTGGCTTAATGATATAAATTATATGAACAGAGATACAAGCTCATATTTTTAAGAACTTTTATATGGTCCAGAGTTGTCTAGAAAGGGAATCTCTAAACTGTCTAAGCAAAAGGGCAATCAACCCTTCATGTGGCTACTTTACAGGACTAGATCTGATTAAATAAAATGACTTTTACGCAGGGGGGCCATCAGGTGAGAAATTGGGGATCAACAGAGGTGAGGCTTAGAACCTCACCCCCCCTGTTCTGAGAGAAATCTTCTGCATACGTGGATGTTTTATTGCCCTTGTCTAGCTTAGATTAACACATAGTCTACAGGCACACACCTGATCATCTACATTTGCTCTCTTACAACACTAAACTATGTTTTCTACCTTTATCTTGTATCTACCTACCACTTCAGCATTTTATTAAAAATAATAATAATAAAGAGAGAAATGTGGTATCCACATATAAATCAAGTATAAAAATCAAATGAGTATTCATATTTGAACTGACTGTTTATAGTTCATAATGCATGAGCAAAACCGAAAGTTTCTGTGATGGCTGCCCTTGTACTGTTCACCATGTAACTTATTCACTATGTAAGAATTTGTTCTCCATGTAAGAACTTGTTCGTTATGCTTCAGAAGATTGGAGACTGACGAAAATTAGGCTTGGGGTGGATTAATGATTGTGCATTGAGCATTGACTCCCCTATACAGAATTTTATTGTTGTTAACAACCATTTGATCAATAAATATGAGAGATGCCCTCACAAAAAAAAAAAAAAAACGTACACACTTCCAATTGTAAAATAAATAAGTAACCGGGATATAATGTATAGCATAAGGAATATAGTCAAAATATTGTACCACCTTGGTATGGTGATAGCTGGTACCTAGAATTATCATGTATATAAATGTTGAATCACTGTGTTGTACACCTGAAACTAATTTAATACTGTGTGTCAACTACCCTTCAATAAAAAATAATTATCTACAAAAAAATAATAATAAATAAGTAAAATAAAATGACTTTTAAGTTCTCTTCTAATCATTAATGGGTGACAAATAGGTCTCAGTGCCAACTCCTTTTTAATCAACAGTGGCCACCTAGGGAGCAGTGGTAAAGACAGTGAGACCACACCCACATTCTATTGATATGTTTAATTAGTGATATCAGCGATAATCTAGGGAGGGAAGAACTGTGGTAGCTATTCTGTGTATCTGCCAACCCAAAACCATGAATTCCTGTGTTTTAATAAACAAAGAATCCCAGATTATTTCTGTCCTGAGACAAAATGGTACGGAAAGGCTTTGTTCTTGAAGCTACAACTTAATGACTCTTCTAATGTTAAATCTTCTAAACATTCTTCAGTTACTTGCTAAAAGATAGACTTTTTTCTTCTTTTCTTTAGGACAAATAAAAGTACATATTTGTTTATCCTACAGATGAACTGAGTACTTACCTCTACAAGTTGTGATTTGTCATAATCTTTGCGATGACGATAGATGCACTGACTAAGAAGAGAATATAGTCTCTCAAATTGATCAACTGCCAGATTGTTGCTTTTATCTACCAACAAATCAAGCAATTTCTAAGAAAAAGTAGAAGAAAATAAAATAAAATGAGGTTTGATTTCATTGTTCAAACTGAAACAGTTACATTCAAACACCCAGGCAATAGAGATGTCTAAGGTCTAACGGTGACACCTGAATTTAGAAGATTCCAGCTTATTTAGCTTAATACCAAGACTTGTATTTCTAAACCCTTCAAAACACACAAACTCTTTTTTTATGAGAAATCCTAAGGCACTTTTACATTCTTAGGGTAAAGCAAGAGATTATCAAACTTATTTTATTCAACTGCCTACGAACATATTCAAATCTCTTTCCACTCATTTAAACCTGACTGCGAATAGCTAAACTTACCTTCAATCTCTCACGATCAACTATAAGAGGTGGCACAGGCTCAGACAGCTCTTCTGGAACCAGTTCCAGGCTTGTTGTTTTTGCCTGCTCTAAAATTAACTTACGGTATTTCTTTACTTTAGTAGTACCTACAATTGAGAAAAAAAAAATGCATTGCAGCAAAAAAAGTTAAGAAAAATCAGGCTTAAACAATTACAGATTATTTTACACACCACAAATCCTCTTTGGAATAAGGGCATAGTCTTTAAATACAGATAATTTTTTTTGGTAAGAATAAGTAACCCAAAATGAAGAGAACTAAACCACAACTAGGAAAGCCAAGTCATACTAGCTCATCTAATAAACATATCCACTAAAAGGAAGATAAAAGCAATCCTCACTTCTAGGCACTCACTCACTGTGTTCACTCTCTTTATGACAGCCATCATTTAAAAATTTGGAGCTTTCAGATTTGCAAACAGGGAAGCAACATAGAAAAGCAGATACTAACACAAAGTGAGGCCAACTGTGTACATATCTGCCTCCCAACATAAAATACTTTCCTCAACACTGCCTAGAATCTTATTAGAAATTGATCTGGGTTATATAACATTTTTTCTTAATATATAAACCCATTAAAAGTATATGCAAAAAAAAAAAAAAAAGTATATGCAATAGGGCTAGTGATCTTTCCTACCTTAGGGTGAATCAGTATAGTATAATCTAATTACTTTCCTCTCAACATCATGCTAAGAGCAGCCATACTGAAAAAACAGAAACTTTGAGGCAGCCAAACATGATTTAACAGCATATTAGTCACTTTCTGAGTGGAGAGAGTAGGTGGACCATCAAGCTCTATGTTCCTAGGTAGGACCTTTCTAAGATGAGGCCAAGGGGAAAGGAACCAAAAACAAACTTGGATTGTTACAGAACTTCATCCAGGACTTGGCCTGTGTCAGGACGCTCAGGGGAACCTCCCTCCTGTATTAGTCCTCTTATCCTCAAGTCTTTGAACAATCCCTTTCTCATCAATCAATGCCTATCATATAGATAGTGAAAGAACCAAAAGTTGGTTCCAAAACATCCCATGATGTACTAGAGAAATTATACATTTCAGATAGCCTTTAGAGTGAAAGCCTTTTATTTATAATTCAATTAACATATGCTGAATATTTTTAAGACCATATAGATTCTCATTACGACATCCATGGCGTTCTAGAAACCTGAGAACTTGGATTAGGAACATTAGGTAACACTGCCCTGACAGTTACACATGAAAACTTTTACATAACAAATACAAAGGTAAAGCTTTTACATAACAAATATCTTTAAAGCTTTTAGATCACCAATTGAACATAATATTAAACCTTTTCTGCAAGCTTACTAAAATCTCATAGCAAAGTAGCATTAAAAAGGATTCCTCCTCCCATGCCCATTCTGCCTCGTAATACAGATCTCTCCTCTTTTTCCCACTCTGCTCCATTCATTATTAACCCTAGCTTTGACACATTTTTTTAAGTTCCCAGAATAAATTCAGGCATACTTCATTTTATTGCGCTTCACAGATAATGTTTTTTTCTTTTTTTTTTTTTTACAAATTGAAGGTTTGTGGCAACTCTATTGGTACCTTTTTTCTAACAGCATTTGCTCACTTTGTGTCTCCATGTAACATTTTGGTAATTCTTGCAATACTTCAAACTTTTTTTAAATTATTATATTTGTTATGGTGACCTGCGATCAGTGGTCTTTGATACTACTATTGTTTTGGGGAACCATGAACTGCACCCATGTAAGATGGCAAACTTAATAAACACTGTGTGTGTTTTGACCACAGATGTGGGGAAACAGCAAGAGAACTGTAATTAAAAGTGGAGCGTGAAGATGGGACTGAATGGCTGAATCTCATGATCAAACTTTAATGGATGAGGAGTTACTTCTTATGGATGAGCAAACAAAGTAGTTTCTTGAGATGGAATCTCTTCCTGGTTAAAGATACTGTAAAGGTTGTATTCAGTAACAAAGTATTTAGAATATTACATAAACTTAGTTAATAATGCAGCAGCAGGGTTTGGGAGAACTGATTTCAAACTTGAAAGAAGTTATACTCTGGGTAAAATGCTATCAAACAGCATCACATGCTAACAGAGAAATCATTCCTAAAAGAAGAGTCAATTGATGCTGTCAACTTGTCACCTTGTTTTAAGAAACTGCCATAGTCACCCCAACCTTCAGCAATCACTACCCTGATCAGTCAGCAGCCATCAACACTGAGGCAAGACCTTCCACTAGCAAAAAGATTACAAGTCACTGGAAGTTCAGATGATGGTCAGCATTTTTTAAAGTAAAATATTTTATTTTAAAATAAAGTATTTTTTAATTAATTCATGTACATTGTTTTTTAGACATAATGCTATTGCATACTTATTGGATTACAGTATAGTGTAAACATAACATTTATATGCACTGGGAAACAAAAACTTTTTGTTTTTGACTCACTTTATTGTAGTGGTCTGGAACCAAACCCACAATATCTCCAAAGCATGCCTATACTGTTCTTAAAACTACTTTCTATTATTAAATACTGAAGAAAAATAAAAATTCTCAACAGGTAGCATTTAAGAATACTACATTCCTACTTCCTAATTCTGCTAGAGGACTCAAAAACTTTCCCACAGAGCCCAAATCCCAGGCTATAGCTATACATACTCCACACAATTTAGAAAGCAAGATACAATTTCAAGACAGCCTAGTATAAAGAGTACATATTCAGGAAGGAAATGTATATTGAACAGGGTAGGTCTCTAACTCACCCTATTCCACTCTGGGTCAACTAGTAATGATAAACAAAAGGGGCTAGAAACCTCAACTCCTCCTTTCTGCTGCTTCTTGAAAGAATCACACAGCCACTGAAGTCAGGAGCTGGCAGAGTGCTCTGACTCTGCAAGAACAGGGTAAATGTGACAGTAAGGGTTCTGCTGGTTTCCTTCACCACAGGCCTTACAAAGCAACGGAACCTCTTAGACTAAACATCCCTCAGATTCAACTAAGAGTGATTGCCTGGAATGAATATAACTCAGTATGTGTCAGGTACCAGGAGAGGTGATTAATATGCATGAGTTATTTTATCCCTGCAGCGAGACCATTCTCAAGTTTAATTTAGAAGATGAAAAAACAAGGTTAAAGAATGTAAGTAATTGGCTCAAAGTCACATGGTTATAATGAACAGGAGTGGTAATTTAATGAGGGCCTATAGGATTCTAATACACATACTGCTATAGCATCCAAGTCTTCTCAACTCCTCCCCACACCCCAATATTTCTTGTTAAAATCCCATCTTCTTAATACCTGTGGGTTTACTCAGCTATTAGTCATAAATCCTTAGGATAGGGATGATACTCAGGTGAGGGCAAAAGAGTAAACAGCCAGAAAGGCAACACACTCTGGGATATAAACCCTCCGAAACTTCCAATAAAATCTGTATTGTATGTGGACACTTTTCTAGGGGTGAAAATTTTCAACAGATTTTCAAAAGGGTATAATTATTTATCAACTACTGCTACTAGGGACCAGACACAATATGCAATTAATTAACTCTGGATTTTAAACCTTCAGAATGTTTTTTTAAAAAATGAGCTCTACCTTCTTTATCCAGTTCTGCATCTTTAACCTCCACTTCCGGGCCAGGTTCCAACTTCTCACTGTTGCTACATTCTAGTGCCTCTAGTTTCTCAGGATCATCTCCATGGTTTTCATTAGAAGTTTCTGGGTTTTCTTTTGACTGGTCCTCCAGAATCTTTTGTTCAGAACTACACTTATCTCCACTACCACAGAAAGAATCAACTTCGGCTTTGCCATTCTGACACTCCAGAACTGGTATTCCTTCAAAACTGTCAGTGGAGGCCTCACCATTTAGACAGCTTCCTTTAAGGAAAGGCTCTTTGCTGGATGTCTGCTCTGGATTTAGAGAACTGCTGCTATTGACAAGTAGAGACTCATTTGAACTTTCCTCTTCTGTAGATGCAAAGTTCTCTTTTGTGCCTGCTCCATTGTTAAGCCTCTGCCCCTGGTCCATGTCCATGATGTCACATGATGATTCGTCATTGGTCATAGACAAGTCTCCAGTCTCTTCTCCATTTTCTTCATGGCAGTCAGTGCTTACCTCAAACTCTCCATTCTCTAGCAATTTCCTGTCCTCTGTGTGGTTCTCATAGTCTGCAAATTTGGTATCTTCTTCATCTTTTTTTAAATTATTGACTTTCCTTTTCTTAATAATTCCTTTACCCCACTGTGATCGCCGCCTTGATTTTCTCCGAACTCGAACTATTTTACAAGGAAGGAAAAAAGATATGTAGAATTTGGAGTGCAATGTTTGTTTTACAAATGTTTGTTAAATAAGATCCAAAAGAAAACAGCCCATACCAGTGTAACACACAAACAGAATTACTTAATTCTTGGCATTCATGCTGATGAATTCCTACAACCAACATTACAAGTAGCATGGATATGACAGTCAGGGATGAACTCTAAAGAATGAAAACTTTTAAAAACTAATTTCCTGTATGAGTTTACTTAGCATGAATTTTTTCTATTACTCTAGATTCTACTTATAGCTGTAGAGGGGCCAAATATAAATATGCACATTTAGGGAATGACAACATTACTGGCGGCCTAGAAGGTTTGGAACCATAGCCCTGGATTTCCACCAGGATGGTGAGTGCTTTGCAAGCAAGACCACCCAAAAGCTACTAAACCATGAAAGGACACAAAGGCATAACCCAGTATATTGAGACAAAATAGTTGCATGTATCCACACAAAGAAATCTCCATTTCCAAAAGAAGGAATCGCTGACAATGAGTACAATCATGGATAGAAGCCCTATGAAAGTTATGTGCATAGACGGGTTGGCCAGCTATTAGCCTCCTCTACCTAAATGGTTTATCTAGCAGGATCAGTTTCTCATAAAGTTATGTACATATGTAGAAAAGCTAAGTCCTCTACTATCAATGCAGCAACAACATTAATAAGACATTTCAGATAAGTGCTTCATCAGTTAAATAAAAGGAGAAAACTACACGAGTTGTAGGGAATATACTCTTAGACACTAGAAACTAGAAACTATCATGAGCTTTATGAGTCGGCAGCTGGTACTCAGGTTATGACAGATTTTTAATTTCCCATATATGTATAAGAAGGAGTTGATTACTCAAGTCTACTTCATTGTCCTTACATAAGCAAAGAACTAATTAAGATTTCGCAATTTAGGACAGTTACATAAAGAAATCTTAATATAAAAGTTATTAAAGTTAATTTAAGCTAACTTACTTAAGCTAGAGATTCAGCACTTCCTGTATATAACACCAAATTATTATTGATTTGTTGAAAGCCATCAAAGTAAAAATAATTAATGTTCTGAAGCTATAAAAATAATGTCAAGTCTGGCCTAATTTTTAAAAAGACAGTATGTATTTTTAATACATCAAAGTTGAAAACCTTCCTGGACAAAGACATTTTAAAAAGAAAATACAAATATGAAATCACTAAGTGTAGATTGTTTAGTCTACAATTTAAATACTGCTTTTGAAAAACAAATAGAAGGCAATATGGTGTTATGACAACTCTTGTTTCTTATATCCCACCACTTAACATGAACTCATGATCTATCAAAAGTGTATACTGTGTTCACATACTTTTTTCATCCTTACTGAGCCTCTGTAAAGACACCAAGGTATTCACAAGAAATGGACTTCTTGTTATAAATATTACTTTTTTTCTTACTTAAAAATAAACCTACTCAAGGTTTCTGAAATTATTTCTAAGATTCAAGTTACTCAGTCACTCACCTCAAAATACATTTTGCCTTCAAAACTGTAATATCATTAGAAACACCTCTCCATGTCTTTTTCCCTTTTAATTTCTATTTATGCAATTTGCAGGTACAAGGTAATTGAAGTATTAGTCTACTGCTAAAAGCTGCACACAAGTCAGTGATGAGCATTCATAAGTATTCCATTAAACTGTATGAAAAACTAATCCAGTCCACATTAAAAATGAAAGAAAAATATTCAGCTTGTTATTCCTCTAAAAGGTGGAGCTGTTAGGTTTTTACTACCTGAGAAGTTACTCTTGACATTGTGACCTCACTTACTGTCCGACCATGTAGCCAGAAGTGTTAAGAGGTCCCCCGTTTTTCTTTCCTCACTAAGCCATGGAACTCTTACAGCAAATAGAGGCTAGACTCAGCTCAATCAAAAGCCAGCTCAATTACGTGACACATATACACTAAGCAAAGGCTTAGAAGCACTACTGAGGTTAGTTTATTTCTAATGCTTTCATCCTGGCTAAGAACAGAGAAAACGTTTTTATTTGTGAGCAGGTCAAAGTAGAGATATTTTCCCCTCATATAATTATTTCTAATAGTTAGTATGACTTTGCTAAAATAAGAGAAAATGACCATATAAGCTCCATAAGAATAGGATTTTTAGTTTAGTCACTGCTACATCTCCCCAACACTTGGCATGTCGTAGGCGTATACATTCATGGAACTAATCTTTAATATGCCACTTCATTTTTCAGGGGTGGTCTGTGTAAAAAGCCCACTTAGGGTCACAATCCTTAAGAGTTAAGTTTTATAGCCTCTCTTGAGCTTATTTCTAAACCTAAGACCCTAAGAAAGCAACTCTCCTTTAAGGACATTTAGATTTATGATTTAAGCAAGTTAAAACAGACAAATGGTAAGCCACATATGCCATCTACTGGTAAGAGAAAACAAATTCATATTTGCAGATGAAAGCAACATTTTAAATAGTTAAAGGAACTTACACTGCTTAAAGCCAACAGGCAATGTGTTTCAGTTAGTAAATATTTATATCAGCTACAGAAAATGTAAAGGATTTCAAGGTTTAAATTACAGTGCTGTTATATGATCCAGGTTGTGATTTAAGGTACAAAATGTAAGGTACGAGCTTTAATCAGTTTCATGGAACCAAATGCACCATTAAGTCCTTCAAAAGTTTTCCCACAAATGCCACTTATCACAAGTGACAAAAATGAGTATGGTTCCTTCATTCTAATTCAATGACATTAGTGAAAGAACATATTATGGCCAGCTTTACTAGCAATTGGAGCATTACTAGCGCCTTTATACCAGAGCTGCATGTACTTTCCAAGGATGGCTATCTTCAGTGAAATATAAGGACTCTATTAGAAAGGTGCTGTATTTATTAACACTTGTCTTTTACGAATTTAATACATCACCATGACTGAGGAAAATGAAGAAAACCTAGAACACTGAATTTTCCCTCTCTAAATAAAATCTAACTTAAAACTAGTAAAGAAGGCTGTACAGATTTTTCAAACTGAGCACAGAAAAATCAACTTCTGTCAAGTTAGTCACTCTTCTAAGTGGGAGTTTTCATCTTCCACCATTAAGAGAACATCCTGCATAGCATACAGCAGCAAGAGGCTAGGACTGGAGGCAGGGGTGACTAGAAGTCAACTGGCTCTGCGTCTCTATCCAAAAATGAAAGTTTAAAACTGAAATATTCAAACCTAGTTCAATTACAACAACAAGTCCTGAATGGGGGTAGAAAAGAACAAATAAGGCTAAGGAAATACATTCAGCATCTTACCCTACAAGCTCTTCAACCTCTGAAAAGAGGAATTAAAAGAGCTGTGGGAAAAAAGAAGCACTTGGTCTATGTTCCCAATTCCCAACAAAAACCTGCATCATTCTCAGCTGTTTCCAATACTGGACACCATGATCTCAAATACTCACATGCACATTTATTTGCAGAGTTGTGCCAGGCATCCATTGGGTTTCTTTGTTTGTGCCGAAATGCCTCTTCAACTCTAGTTTCTGTCTTCCTAGCTCCAGTACCATGAGGATTTATTTGTTCTGCAGTTACCAATAAGCCTGCAAGTAGAAGATAAGCAATACCTATTTAAGTATTCCCAGCTAGATAAACCAACAAGTTCTAAAAAAATGTCTGAAATAGAGAACTGAGTTTTTAAAGCCATTAATTATACCTGGACAGTTATTTGGATGAAAATAGTATCTTTTGTTTTAAGATGGGAAAGAAAAACTAGATATAAAATCCTAAAAATAAAATAACCCAACAGGCTACACTTACATTTAATCCCCAAAACGACCCAATGCTTACTTATTAGCAAAGGGATGCATTTCACATTTTTATGACTGTGAGACAGTAAGATTATATACTGTGTAAAAGTAATTATTTCTGCCATCTTAGAATGTGTAAATGTTTACTGGACCACTAAACCCTATTCACATGAATTGTTTCCATCTGATACTACCCACTTGTCACACCACACCAAGTTTGGTTTTTAATCTTCTTAAAAGTAACCATTCCATCTCAATTTTCTTCAATAGATTTCTTTCTTCTACATGGTACTTGTATGTTGATGTTTCTGAAGATTTTCTCTGGAATCCTTTTTCTTCTTACTCTAATCTACATCTTCTACCACAAACTATCATTCATGCATTTAGCTTCCACTACCATTATATAATAATTATGAAATCTACATCTTTAGCCCAAACATCTCTTGAGCTTCTTACCCATATGTATGACTTCCTATTTGATATCTCCAAATGGATATACTAAAGATAGGTCAAACTAAAGATAACTAGTTTACCTTTCCCCACAAAAAACCTGCTCATCCTTACACATTCCCTATCTCGATTTGTGGTATTAGCATCTATTAAGTCATTAACCAGTAATATGGTAGCCAATTTTGACTCTTCCTTTCCTTCACAATGCCCTCCACCCCCACAGCCACATATCACATATTAATCCTATCTCTATTCCCACTCTGGACTACTCCAACAGCTGACCCCCACCCCCATGCTACACACCCCACCCCGGCCGCCAGGCCATAATGCTTTACTGAAATACAATTTATATAACATAAATATTACTCATTTTAAATGTACAACTAAGTGATTCTTAGTAAATTTACAGAGCTGTGCAATCGTCAGAGCAATCCAATTTTAGGTAACTAAACCAGACAACTACTACTCTTTTTGTCTCTATAGACTTGCCTTTTGTATAAATGGAATCATTTAATAGGTCTTTTGTGACTAGATTCTTTCACTTAGCATACCATGTATCAATGCTTCGTTCCTTCTTGCGGCTGAGCAATGTGCCACTGTACAACATAACTTGTTTTGCTTACCATTCACCAGCTGACAGACATTGGGGTTGTTTCAAGTTTTTAGTGACTGAATAATGCTGCTATGAACATTCATGTACAAGTCTTTATATGGGCATTTTCATTTCTCTTGGGTAGATTACTAGGAGTAGAACCACTGGGTTATATGGTAAATGTTATGTTTAACTTTTAAGAAACTGCCCAACTGTTTCTAAACTGGCTCCAGCAGTTTTTTAACTGGTATCTTATCTCCAGATCCTGTCACATTGAGACCTTGGTATTTCCTGCTGCCAAAGCAATTTACCAATTCATTCTACTGCTTAAAATACTTCAAATTGGATTCATATTGGCTATGGCAATGGTTCTCAAACTTCAGTATACATAAAAACCACTTGAATAGTTTTTTCAAATGAAGATTTCTCCACCTTACTACTCTCAAAGAATCTAATTCAATAGGTCCAAGGTACTGTGGTTGTAATAGGCACACACATTTTGAAACAATGACCTAAAGGATAAAGTCCAAGCTCTTTAGCATGGGATCAATTCATTCAAATATTTATAGAAAACTTGTTGAATACTATATAGTTCTAGGGATTGCAGCAGAGCAATGAGCAAAACATTCACAGCACTTGTATTTTACATAAGGAAGAGAAAGAAACAGCAAAAAGCAACAAAATGCTCTGTGACCTGTATTACATTAGGTGGCCAGGGAAGGCCTCCCTGAGGAGATAGAAGAAAAGCTTCCTAATTTCAATGCCCTGGACCCAGATCAACTCTTGAGCTCTATTTCCCACCATTCTGTAGATCTTTAGCAATACCAGTTTGCAGTTCTTCTAATATACCATGTTGTTCTACTTCTCTGTGCTTCTAGACACGCTGTTTGCTGTGCTTACAAACACTTCCTCCTTCTGTCACTGCCTCCCTTTCCCTATGTCACTAGAGATAATACTCCTGTATTCATTCCATAAACTCTGATCAAAATGCTGCTTCCCCTACTAGAGGCCTCTCTCTGTGCTATAAACACACTTCAACCAGTGTATATATTACACTGTACTTGAGTTATTTTACATTTCTCTCTCTCTCTGACTAAAGTTTGAGTTCCTCAAGGACAGATTATACACTGAATGAACAAACCACATTTGCCAAATCTAGGTCTATGTTTCTATTAATGAAATTATACATAAAAAAAATTCAGTAGGGAGAAAAAAATGAGTACTCCTAAAAATTTTTTTAAAAGGACCAGTATTAGATAAAAGTTGATGAAAAATCAACACTTTTCAGATATGAAAGCCAATCTAAATCCTTTAAAAACAGAAATAAATAATTAACGAAGATGTTACTTCTACAAAAGAAATTTCACTAAGAAGTGCTTTTATCCTGAAATTTGCACTGTCACACTAGAACTTTCACAGAAAGTAAGTTTTAAAATATCTTGGAAGATTTACATGACACATAATTAGTATCAGAAATTAAGCAAAGGCTGTGCTTCAAAATACATTATTTTCATAATACCAGCAACCCAAAAGACACATCATCCAATGACTTTTGGTCTTTGGTAGCAAGTTCATTTATATAACTTGCCTCTTTTTATTCTTGCTTCCTTAATTTCTTCACAGAGTTTATTAAATTCTGGGTCCAATTCAGCTGCAATGATGGCATGTGCAGTGTCCTTCAGGGTACAAGCTCTGTGCCTGATTATTTTATCTGTTAAAAAAGTTGATACATATTTATTATACATACAAATAAAATAACATTATAACAAAGGACATCTAAAAAGAGAAGTACAAGAATACATTTAAATAAAATTGCAAAATGAAATTGTAAAAACCATCTAAGTGGGAAATAAGTTCATTTAAATGATGGGTAAAAAAATAAGCTACTCAATCAAGTTGACAATTCCCTAAGAACTGCATTTCTAGAAATCCAAACTACTAAGCCTATTTAACAAATCATTATCTCAAACATATAAGGCTTTTTAATTTTGAAAACAAAAATGTACGGTTTTCAATAAAAATTTTAAAAGACTTAGAGGATATTCACCATATGCCCAGTACCAGAGTTGCCATAGATGGATACTGATAGAATTCAGAAATTCTTATGTAATTTTTTCCATAAGGGAAAATTGGTCAAAACTGTGCTGAAGAATATAATATATCCTAAGTAATGATGACCCATTAAAAAACTGTGACAAAAATAGACAAATACAGGAAGACACTGTAAGCTAAAGAATGCAAAATGGCATATAAATTCTAGGTAGATCCAAGAGAAAAGTACACCCTTGCAAGTAAGCTATACCTACAACTAGTACTAAAACAAGAGTCTTGCTTTACACCAGAAGTCCTCATTCATAAACAATACAATGTAAACCACGCCCCCTAGAGTTATGCAACTCCAAGATAGTAAAAATTAAGTAAATATAACAAGGCCAACTTAGTTTGCAATAGTATCAGGAACTAGAACCTACAGTCTCAAAGTAACATCCGATTTTCATCTCTAGTAAAGACACAAAATGTAGACAAAGATAACCTCATTTTATTTACAACTTTTATTAGAAAGCCATTAGAGTTCACTGTGGAAATCTTATAAAAATAAATATGGGGCACCCAAAAGGTAACCATGGGTTTATTTCCTTCCAATAATTTTCTCTAAACATTAATTTAATAAATGTGATTGTCAACTGTACCAGGAACTCAACCAGGTGATGGATGGCTACATTGTTAGTGAACAAATTTCATCTGTAGGCCGCAAAAGTTCTGAGGTAAAAAGATCTTGTAGATTTCAAGAAACTGAAAGGTAGCCTGGGTGGTCAGAACACAATAAGCAAATGAGAATTCAACCCCTCTTAACAATTTTAGATTTGTATCCTAAGAGCAGTGAAAAGTCGTTGGAAAGATCTGAGCAGGGTAAGCAACATGGTTCAAATGATCATTTCTGGCTACTGTCTGGAGACTAGATTGAAGGAGTCAAGAACAAAACCAGGGATCATCATCAGAAGGCTCTTAGTGAAAGAGGACAGCTAACTGAATGAAGGTACTGGTGGTGGTGGTGAAGGAAGAGAAGAGAACAGACTTGAAATGTGTTCTCAGTGACACAATCTGGTGAAGCAGGATGGTAAGTACCGAGGATGATTCCCTAGCTTCTTGAATGAAGTGTCTCTTATAAAGATGCAAAAAACTAAAGAATAAATATAGAGGGAAGGAAGAAAAGAAGTTAAAGATTAGCCTTGGTTTAAAGAGTTTAGTTTTGATACACCAAAAAAATATCCAAATGGAGGTATCATGTAGGCAGTAGTTTTTGTAGGCCTCAACAATTTATGACCAAAATACCACAATGACTGTATAATCTGCATTTACTATTTAACACACTGTATTTCCCTAAGTAATATATAAAAAAAAAGATCTACAATAGACATTTAATAAACTGCACATGTTCAAAGTATACATTTTGGTGTATTTTGACATTAAGTATACATCCACATCATCACTACAATCATCAAAAGTTTCCTTGTGCTCCTTTTTCTCCCTCCCTTCACTCTTTTCCTCATCCCTTCATCCTCAGGCTACCACAGATCAGTATTTTATTACTATAGATTAGTTCATATTTTCTAGAATTCTATATTATATGTAGAGAATTATATATTCTCTCTATATAAAATAGTATATATGTATATAATTCTTATACATTTATAAATATATAAATGTAAATGGAACTACAAAGAACACACATTCTATTTTTGTCTGGATTCTTTCACTTGGCATAATTATTTTGAGATTTGTACCTCCTGTTGTATATATCAATGCATCATTTCTTCTTACTGCTGAGTAATACTCCACTATTGGATATAATATAACTTGTTTATCCATTCATATGTTGATGGATATTAGGAATGGTTTGGGGTTTGGGTTATTATAAACAATGTCACTCTAAACTTTGGAAAGCAGTTTGGCAATTTCTTAGAATGAAAAACATACACCTGTTATATGATCTAGCCATGCTATTCGTAAGCATTAATTCAAGGGAAATGGAAGCATATATGCATACGAAGACTTGTTCATGAGTATTTAGGGTGACACTCTGTATAATAGCCCAAACCCAGAACCATTCCTAATATCCATCTACATGTGAATGGATAAATAAGTTATGTTATACTCAATAGTGGAGTATTACTCAGCAGTAAGAAGAAATGAAGCATTGATACATGCAACAAGAGGATGAATCTCAAAATAATTATGCCAAGTGGAAGAATCTAGCTGTGTGTATCTGCTCTCACTGGGAAAAGTGTATCACTTAGGTCAAGCTGGTAGATAGGGTTACTCAAGTCTCCTGTAGCTTTACGGATTTTCTGTGTACTTACTCCATCTAATTTTGAGATACTGGTATTGAAATTTTCAAGTTTAATTACAAATTTCTCTATTTCTCCCAGCAGTTCTATACATTTTTGCTTAAAGAATTTTTGAAGCTCTGTTATCAGAGGCATAAATGTTTAGAATTGTTATGCCTACTTGATTATGAAATAACCCTCTTCATCCCAGATATTAGTCTTTGGTCTGAAGTCTACTTTGGTATTTCTATAACCCTTCCAGTTTTCCTTTTTTGGTATAAGTATACCTTTTTCATGCTTTTAAGTTATCTGTAGCTTTACATTTAAAGTAGGTTTCCTATAAAAGAGCCTCTTTAACCCATTAGATAGCATGTCAGTTTCATAAAGTGGGTTCCTTATAAGAAACACACAATTACTTCTTGCTTTTTTATCCAATCTGACACTCTGCCTTTATTTGGGATGTTTAGGCCAGGGGTCAGTGTAAGAATATAGTAATTTATCCTCCATTTGCCCCATGGTCCCAAGCACATAAGCCGGTGAGAATTATGCCTGGACTTACCTGGGGCTTGCCTCACCTTATCTCTAAACATCCCGACCCTCCCCCAAGGCAACAGGCCGAGCGGATCCACCACAATAAAAGGCACAACTCTGCACCACACTGCTGCTCTCTCTCCCTGCTCTCTCTCTGTCTCGCTGCTCTCTCTGCTCTCTTTCTGTCTCGCTGCTCTCTCTGCTCTCTGTCTCACTGCTCTCTCTCTCTCTGTCTCTCTGCTGCTCTCTGCTCTGTCTCTGCTGCTCTCTCTGCTCTCTGCTCTCTCTCTGTCTCTGCTGCTCTCTCTGCTCTCTGCTCTCTCTGTCTCTGCTGCTCTCTCTGCTCTCTGCTCTGTCTCGCTACTCTCTGCTCTCTCTGTCTCGCTGCTCTCTCTGCTGTCTCGCTGCTCTCTCTGCTGTCTCGCTGCTCTCTCTGCTGTCTCGCTGCTCTCTCTGCTCTCTGTCTCTCTGCTGCTCTCTGCTCTGTCTCTGCTACTCTCTCTTTCTCTCTGCTCTCCCTGCTGTCTCTCTCTCTCTCTGTCCTCTCTGTCTCTCTGTCCCGCTGCTCCCTCTCTCTCTCTCTCTCCCCCCAGCTCTGGGGGCAGCCACTTTCTCTTTCAGATAATAAAATCTCTTGCGTGGACCCGTGTCTCCTGAGTCGTTCTGGGTAAGGAGGGTTGTGGCGAGATACCCTTTCAATCAGCAAGTTTTTCTGTATAGCACCAGAGAGTGATTACCTTAGACTTGCAGGCCATAAGTCCTCTGCCCAATATTCAAAGCTGTCCTTTTAGCATAAAAGCAACCACAGACAATGGTAAACAAAACGGTGTGGCCATGTTCCGATGCTTAAAATATCATTTATAAGCCAATTTAACTGTAGTTTGATTTATGTGATTAATATGATTACTATTTATTTTCTATTTGTCCCATATGCTCTTTGTTCCCTTTTTCTCACTTCTCTTGGATTGTGTACTTTTTTATGATTCCATTTTTTCTTCTTGTTAGTTTATTAGATCTAACTATATGCTGCACTATTGCTAGCCCTGTGTGAGTTTCAAGGAATATTCCTTTTCTTTCTCTGGCCTCAGGTAGTTTCCTCACATCGATATGATCAGTGTTGAGCTGAAGACTAGAGGAGGATCTTTGGCAGATCTCCAGAGTGCTCTCTCTCCATGCAGCTTTCTTCTTTCTGATATTCTGGCCTGAGAATTCCATCCACTTCGGCCTCCTTACATTCCCAGCCCTATCTTTCAGTTCAGGAAGATGTCCAGGCTCTGCCTGAGTTCTTCCTTCCTGTGCCAGTCTTGAAACTCTCCAGACAACCACAGTGTACAGCTTTAGTTTCTCATCTTTGGGGTATCATTTTCCTTCATTTCCATATCCAATGTCTTCAAAATTGTTTTTCATAAATTTTGCTCATTTTTTTCTTTCATTTTTCAGATAGGAGGCTTTAAAAAAAAGTTAAGATCCCTTTTCTACTATCCTGGCCAAAATCAGAAGTCTCCTGGTAACTTAAAAATTCTTTGAGAACCCAACTTTAATGGCTGTGTAACAATCCAAAGTAGGAAAAACCTTAATTTTTCAAAATTATTATTCATTGTTGGGAGTTTTAAGGTGCTTCAAATTTTAGCTACTATAAACAAAAAATTAGAATGAACATCTCTAGAAGTAGCTATACTTTTAAACTGATAAAACAATGTTGTAGCCCACGCAATATCACAACTTTCTGCCACTAACTTTCCACCTTAGCTTGAAAAAAGCTGAAAAAAGAGGTAGATTAAATATAAAGCCATATCTCTGGCATATTATCACTAAAAAAACTCAGCGGTCTTTCTTTTTTGCTTTTTTAAATGCATGCCTCCCACCTACATTCCATCCCCAATTAAAAGGGATGGAATTCTTTTCAGAGAATGCATGAATGAAAAAAATTCCATAAAAATTTCCCTGACAGATGAGGAATTTATTCTAAAGAGCATCTGCATCTGATGTGGGAACAACACCTTTTTATGTGCGTATCATTACCATTCTTTTCAGCCATTCTAGCTTAAGAAGTGTCAAAGTTTATACACAGCATAGAATCATAAGCCTATGGAATATTAAAATTAGAAGAGATATCCATGTTTTGGATCTTCACCTTTTTTGAGGAGCTAGGGAGTCATCTCGGATCCTTATAATCATAATAAAAGTGGAAAAGTACACATGCACACAATTTTGGATGGGGTTGTTCTGAGACTCTCATGGACACCAGACTTAAAATCCTTGCTTTAAAACTGTGCATAAATAAAAACTACTATTTACCAGTTATTTTACTATGTCTCATGCTTTGAGATCTTAAGATTCTCCAAATCCATGAAAAATGAAAGAAACATAAACACAAAAAACATTCACATTGTCATTGAAAGTAAGAAAGGTTTCAATCCATTCAGATACGCTATATAAAACATTTGTGGGCATGTACACGTATCAAATAACCTCTCTAAGCCTCAATCTCCCTATATCTATAATAAAGATATTACCACTTACATCTGCCTTCGGTAAAAAACAATGGCTCTACAAAAATTTACGAGTGTCTACAAAATTAGCAGAACCACTAGTTTTATGAAAGTAACAACTACTTAAGTGTGTCAATGTTTCTTTTGTATTTTGGTAAGCAGAAAGAAATATGTTAGCTGGGTTTTTTTTTTCAATAAAATGATCAAGAAAGATTAGTAATACTTAAGAAAAAATAATTTCACGGGATGATTTTTCATCACAAAGTAGTTCATAAATAAGACACTTTATATTTATTGGTTCAAATTTGCATTATGTTATTATTGTAAGGCTGGAGGCACCAAGAAGAGGGGTGAGCCAACTGGACAAGCTCAGGCCTCACCAAATGAGGCAAAGAGACCAACAGGTTCTGGTCTGACAACATTCCAGAGCCTGATTGGATAACACTCCCAACTAGAGCCCTTCCCCCAAGCTAAAAGATTAGTGGTAACTTTCCAGTACCTGGCTAAAGGCCAATGAGAGACCCCCACGTACCCTAGGCGAGCCAATCCTCGCGCCACTGTACACCTTTGCTCTCCCTCCCCCTGCCTTCTTTAAAAACTTGCTGCCTGCCCTGCTGGGTGTGACTTCCCCAGCCTGTGTTTCAGACGGAGGAACACCACCCAGGAATTGCATTCAAATAAACTGCCTGGCTCTTTGTCGCCTCTCGTCGCCTGCTTATTTCGGTTGGAATTTATCTTACATTGGAATTTATCTTACATTTGGTGCTGAAATCCCAGGAAGGAGCGTGAGTGCAGGGCCCCGCCCCCTCCTTCCCCGACCCGGGACTTCAGCCTGCTCTCAACTGCGTGGATCATTTTCCGGTGAGTCCCTCAGTTTCCCCGGGTCTGTTTCACTTCCTAACTCCGTTTCACCTGGTCCATTCGAAATCATAGCTACGTCCAGGGTGGGGCATCCGGCCCCTGGGCATCCAGCCCACCCTCTGCAGGCATCCGGCCCACCCCTGGCCCTGCGGTGTGGGAGATGTCCCTAACCCAGGCTCCCAGGACGTCTCCCCTGAGTGGGATTGGTTAGGGAGTGACACAGACATGGGGAACCAGCCCTCAAAAGCGGAGGCCCAGACCCCATTGCGGTGTCTCATTTCTAATTTGGCTACTCTGTATTTGTCCCGGGAAGTTCGCAAATGGAAGCTGGTCTTCCTTTGCTCTCAGGCCTGACCTCAGTATCCCTTGGACAACCAGTCTCACTGGCCCCCTGAGGGAACTTTGGATTTTGGCCTCCTCACTGACTTAACTAATTATTGCTATCAGAGCGGAAAGTGGAGTGAAATCCTGTATGTGCAGGCTTTTTGGACTCTGCGCACCCGCCCAGATTTGTGTGTTAACTGTGCTCCTTCCCAAGTTTTGTTAGCCCAGGCCTCCGCCATAGACCGCCGATCTCTACCACTCCTATTACTGGGAGGCTCTTCTCTTATGGACTCAGCGGAGGATCTCGGCTACCCCCCTTCCTGCTCCTCCAGGCCCACCGCGAGGCCAGCTCCCTTCCTCAATGTTTCTCTCCGCCATCTTGTTCTCCTTCTCTTCTGGTTTCTTCAACATCTCGTTCTCCTTCTCTTCCAGTTTCTCCACCATCTTCTTCTCCTTCTCTTCCGGTTTCTCCACCATCTCGTTCCCCTTCTCTTCCGGTTTCTCCACCATCTCATTCTCCTTCTCTTCTGGTTTCTCCACCACCTTGTTCTCCTTCTCTTCCGGTTTCTCCACCATCTTGTCCCCCATCTCTTCCAGTCGCACCGCCATCTTGCTCCACAGGTGCCGACTACACTTCAGATAAAGCAGATAAAACTCCCCCATACCCCAGTCCCCAGCCTTCAAGCTCCGCATCAATTCCCAGGTTGTATCCCCCAGTGCCAAGGTCGCCCCCTCTGTCCCCTCCTTCAAACCTGCCGCCGTCTAACTCGCCGCGGCTGGCGCCCAAATGGTCTAGCCCTCCTGTAACCCACTCTAAGTCACAGCAGTCTCAAGCTCACGTGATGGCTCCTCTGAGGGAGGTAGCAGGGGCTGAAGGAGTAGTGTAGGTTCATGTACCTTTTTCCCTGGCAGACTTGTCCCAAGTAGAACAGCGATTGGGGTCCTTTTCCTCCAACCCCGTAATGTTCGCTAAGCAGTTTAAATACCTCACTTGAGCATACAAGCTCACCTGGCATGATGTACATGTAGTCCTCCAATCCACTCTAACCCCAGGAGAATACGACCATGTCACAGCAGCGGCACAGCACTGTGCCAATGAAGCCCATGACACAGATGAGTGGGAACCTATGGGCAGAGAAGCTATTCCTCTACAAGAATCCCTGTGGGATTACAATTCTCCCGAGGGTGAAGCATGCCAGGATCGCATGGTTCGCTACTTATTGGCAGGTATGAACTCAACAGCCCTAAAGGCTATCAATTATGATAAGCTTAGAGAAATTACCCAGAAACCTAATGAAAACCCATTAGAATTCCTCAAGCGCCTAAAAGCAACTCTAGGAGTTTTTACTAAAATTGACCCGGCCTCAGCGTTAGGTTCCTCTCTCCTGGCCATGCATTTTATAACTCAGTCAGCTCCCGACATCAGGCGCAAGCTTTAAAAGGCTGAGGATGGTCCCCAGACCCCTGTAGGAGACCTAGTAGATATGGCATTTAAAGTTTTTCATGCCCGAGAGGACGAGAGCGAGAGGAGGTCAGCTGCCTGAATGGCAGAACAGACTCGCACAATAACAGCTGCTCTGCAGCTGGCTCATGGAGATCGTCGGGGTGTCCCTGAAGAGTGACTCGAACCTCTGGGCCCTTGCTTTCGGTGCAGCGAAGAAGGGCACTGGGCACGGACGTGCCCCAACCAACCACACAGACCGACCAGAACGTGCCCCAGCTGCAGAAAACGAGGTCATTGGAAAGTAGACTGTCCACTTGAGGGTGGTCCTCCTCTGGCTGCAGAGCCCCGGGGGAGGGCAGACGCCCTTGAAGGACTACCCTTCAGACCTGCAGGGCATCCTCAAACACTGAAGATGCCTGGACTCGGACACCCCGATCACCCTCGCCGAGCCCAGGCACAAGCTGTGGGTAGCGGGTAAGCCCATCTCCTTCTTGGTGGATATGGAGGCTACCTACTCTGTTCTCCCCTCTTTTAAAGGGCCTTTGAACCCTGCCAAGATCTCCGTAGTTGGGGTCATGGGAACCCTCTCCAAGCCTTTAGAGACGGGCCCGGTGGCCTGCACCTTCCAAGGCATCCCATTTACCCATTCCTTTCTGGTCATGCCTTCCTGTCCTACCCCTCTGTTAGGACGGGATTTGCTTTGTAAGTTAGGAGCCTCTATTTCTCTCCCACCTTTTAAATGCTTACAGAACTCCATAAACTCCCTCATTGCTTTGGTCAGCAAAGGGGAGTTAGACGGCAGGGACCTGAGTCTCCCGACTCCCTGGACTGCTGTCAATCCGGTCGTGTGGGACATCTCCACCCCTGTGGTGGCAACCCACCACACCCCAGTTTTAATATGCCTTAAAGACCCATCCTGCTTCCCCTCTCAGCCTCAATTTCCTATTTTGCAAGCTCACCGAAAGGGACTACAGCCTTGTGTTAATCGTCTACTCTCACAGGGGCTTTTAGTATCAACTAACTCTCCATGCAATACTCCCATCTTGCTGGTAAAATAGCCTTCTAGAGCGTATCGCCTCGTTCAAGACCTCTGAATAATTAACGAGGCTGTTATTCTCTTACACCCAGTAGTGCCTAACCCATATACTCTTCTGTCTCAGGTCCTTCTGGTACCTCTCATTTTACTGTACTGGACCTTAAAGATGCCTTTTTCACTATACCTCTCCACTCAGACTCGCAGCTGCTATTTGCCTTTACATGGGAAGACCCTGACACCAGTCGATCTAGACAACTGATCTGGACAGTTCTACCTCAAGGTTTTAGAGATAGCCCCCATCTTTTTGGACAGGCCCTGGCAGAAGACCTCTCACAACATTCAACAGGCGAGAGTACTCTCCTCCAATATGTGGATGATCTTTTACTTTGCAGCTCCTCAAAGGAGGCCTCAATCCTGGACACCACATCCCTTCTTAATTTCCTGGCAGACATGGGATACAGGGTACAGCCAAAGCACAGCTGTCTCTACCTCAGGTTACATACCTTGGGCTAACTCTAACTCCCACCACTAAAGCCCTGATGGTGGACCGAGCAGCTGTGATTAAAGCTCTCCTGCCACCTACTTCAGGAGCCAAGATACTATCCTTTCTAGGATTGGTGGGGTTTTTCAGACACTGGGTGCCTAACTTTGCCATTCTGGCCAGACCGCTCTATGTGGCTCCCACAGAGACTCCTACTGGGCCGCTAACTTCACCCGCTGAGATAGCTTCTGCCTTCCATCAGTTGCAAGATGTGTTGCTCTCATCCCCCCCATTAATGCTCCCCAACGTAACTAAGCCCTTTACCCAATATACAGCAGAGAGGGAAGGGGTGGCCACCAGAGTGCTGGTACAGCCAGTGGGGCCGGGGGGCCATCCCGCTGCCTTTCTCTCCAAACAGTTAGATACCACCGCCGGGGGTGGCAGCCTTGCCTCCGAGCCCTGGCAGCTGTGGGAAGTCTGGCCCAAGAAGCCCTGAAACTAACTCTCCAACAGCCCATTATTGTGTATTCCCCACACCGGTTACAAGATCTTTTAAGTCATAAATCCCTGGCCTCCTTGAGTCCTTCAAGAGTACAGGAATTCCACCTCCTGTTTATTGAAAATCCACAGGTAACCCTACAAGTCTCTCCACCCCTTAACCTAGCCTCCTTGCTTCCCATCAGCAATCAGGCAGATCAGCCCACTCATTCCTGTGTAGAGATTGTAGAGGCTCTTAGAAAACCTAGAGAGGGCCTACAAGACGTGCCCCTCGAGGACCCTGACTTGAACCTTTTTTGTAGACAGAAGCTCGGTGAAGGGGAGTGACGGGGCACGAAGGGCAGCCTACGCAGTGGTGACTCTGTCACAAGTGATAGAAGCAAACCTACTCCCATCTGGGACCACCTCCCAGAAAGCTGAATTAGTAGCTCTTACCCGGGCGTTACAGCTGGCAGCTGGGAAGAGGGCCACAATTTATACTGACTCTGAATGTGCCTTCCTAATTACACACACTCATGCTGCGATTTGGAAAGAAAGGGGCTTCCTTACCACTAAGGGAACCCCGATCACCAATGGTAGGGCTATCAGCCGCCTGCTACAGGCCCTACAAGACCCCAAAGAAGTGGCCATTGTGCATTGTAAGGGACATCAGACTAGAAACGATCCAGTAACCAGAGGTAATGCGTTGGCAGATGCCACGGCCAAAAATTAACATCTGAGTTGGGGCAACCCTCTGTGCTGTTTCTTTCCCCCTCTCTATTGCCCCAATACCCCGATGACGAACAGCAACTGCTTCTACATCAAGGGGGGATGTTGAGAGATCAGGGATGGATATATCTCGGGGGACAAATTGCCCTCCCCCAAGCCCAAGGCAGAGATGTCATATCCAAAATTCATCAGTTTCTACACATTGGGCCAGAAGCCATGCACCGGTTTCTCTCCCCCATGTTTGCCCCTTATGATCTCCGCAAGGCCATAGATCAGGTGCACCAAGCCTGCACTACTTGTCATCACGTCTTGTCTCAAGGTGCTCTGAAGATCCGGATGGCCCTCCACCAGATGAGAGGAACAATCCCCGGACAGGACTGGCAGGTCGATTTCACCCACATGCCTAAGCATAAAAAGCTTCAGTATTTACTAGTTCTGGTTGATACCTTTTCAGGGTGGATTGAAGCCTTCCCCACCAGCCAGGAAACAGCTTCGATAGTGGCACAGACATTGGTGGCGCATATCATCCCCCGCTTTGGCCTGCCTGCCTCGCTACAGTCAGACAACGGGCCTGCTTTCATCTCTTGGGTCACTCAGCTAACAGCCGAGGCTCTCAATATCACCTGGAAACTCCATATACCCTACCACCCCCAATCGTCGGGTAAGGTCGAAAGAGCTAATGGTCTCTTAAAAGACCAACTAACTAAGCTGTCTCTAGAGGTAAAGCTCTCATGGCCCAATCTTCTCCCCATCGCTCTTGCTCGGCTGCATGCTGCCCCCTGGGGACCGGCTGGACTAAGCGCATTTGAGCTGATGTATGGCAGGCCCTTCTTACTAAACATAGGCCTTCCCGCTACCTCTCCTCCTTTGGCCTCCTACCTTCCTTACTTTACACTGTTGAGACATCTTAGGGAACACACAGACCAGCTCCTACTCCAACCTACGTCATCCAACAACCCAGGAGACATAGCAATCCTTCAGCCAGGAGACGAGGTACTCCTAAGAGAACTCCAGCCAAAATCTCTCCAACCCTGCTGGACAGGGCCTTATACAGTAATCCTCGCTGCGCCCTCAGCAGTCAAACTACATGGGCATCCCTCCTGGTATCACCTTTCTAGGCTCAAACGGGTACCCAGACATGATGATTGGGTGTCTTGTGAGGTGGGTCCTCTTAAGCTGTGGGTTAGTCGTGTCAAGTACAACCAGCCAGATGAATAGCCCAGTGGTCTCCAGGCAGAGTTATTCTGCATGGAAGTTTAAGCTCCAACTAACTCTTTATGGAATCAACGGAGAAGTAGGCACCCAAAGTTGCCCACGTGTAGGTTGTCAGGCACTGATTCAAATACTGGTACACACAGACATCTTAAACACTTTCTCAAACCCTACGCTGTGCTTTCTGTATGACCAAATCTCTCATACATGTATTTTCCAGTCTGACATGTATGGGGGATGTCATCTTGAATTAGACACATGTAGAGTTCATGCAGTAGAAAAAAACAGCAAGAGTAGTCTCTGACAACATGTTCTTCAGAATACACGATAAGCTATACATTACCATTAGTGACCCATGGGATCCACAATGGGAAAAAGGAGTACAGGGCAACCTATACGATAGTTACCAAAGGTCCTAAACACCCAAGTACAGGTATCTAGTAATATTCTAAAAACAGAACAGGCACTAAAACAGAAGATTCAGTTGGACCCCTACCCCCACTCTCTACGACCAGCAGGAGCACCACTTTCCTGGGCCGGAGTCATTAGAGAAACAGTGCGGTTTCTTAATGCTTCACATATCCTCAGCAATGTGTCCAATTGTTTCCTCTGTGCCTCCCTCCAACACTCCCCAATGGTGGCAGTTTTTTCCAGGCTCAACCAGTAAACTCTGAAAAAGACTGCAGCCTCCCTTTAAGCGAGGTACCGATGTGGAAAATGAGCCTTAAGCCCAAAGCTCAACATAGGTCCAGGGCCACCAGAAAATGGCGCGATGAACCATCGTCCCCACTGACCTGCTACCTGACCCAGTGTTCTACCATCTCAGAACTGTCAATGGGAAGCCAATGCCGATGACAGGTAGCCATAGACACTCCAATCTCCCTTCAGGGGGGCAGGTTCTTCTGGTGCAATAATACACTTACCCAATGCATCAACAGCACCACGGTAGGACCCTGCTTTTCAGTGATGCTAGTGCCCCAACTAACATTGTACAGCAAACCTGAAGTAAAACAGGCACTAGACGAATGGTCTATATATCAAAACACTAGACAGAAGAGGGCCGTTTTTCTACCTGTGCTAGTGGGAGTGAGCCTAGTTACTGCAGTGGCCACGGCCGCCACAGGGGCAGGAGCGTTAGGCCATAGCTTAGTCAGCTCACAGGGTCTGGCAAGTCAATTGGCGGCATTAGACGATAGAGTGAGCCTAACCTTGGGAGAAACCTCGACCTCCCTTATCTCCCTCCAGCGACAACTTACTTCCCTTGCCCAGGTCACCCTTCAAAATCGGCGGGCCGTAGATCTGCTTACCGCAGAAAAGGGCGGGAGCTGTATTTTCTTGCAGGAAGAATGCTGCTACTATATCAATGAGTATGAGGTCGTAGAACAAAGCGTGAAAAAACTACAAGAACTACAAAGAGACCTCCACAAAACACGAGTACCTGAAGGCGGCCCTTATGGGTGGCTTCAGTCCCCTATAATGGCATGGCTAATGCCTCTGCTAGGCCCCTTAATAACAGTTTGTGGTTTACTCTTAATTGCCCCATGTGTTTTCAAGTTCCTTCAACAGCACATGACAGAAATTTCACATATAAAAGTTAATCAACCGTTGCTGCACAAGTACTCGCCCCTCCTGACTGAGCCTCCTCCGGCCGTCAACCAGCCTTAAAAGCGCCCCAATGACGCCCCTTGTCAGCTGGAAGTAGGCAGATTGAGTCATCGCCCATTATGACCAAAAGGCTGGAATGTAAGGCTGGAGGCACCAAGGGGAGGGGTGAGCCAACTGGACAAGCTCAGGCCTCACCAAATGAGGCAAAGAGACCAACAGGTTCTGGTCTGACAACATTCCAGAGCCTGATTGGATAACACTCTCAACTAGAGTCCTTCCCCAAGCTAAAAGATTAGTGGTAACTTTCCAGTACCTGGCTAAAGGCCAATGAGAGACCCCCACGTACCCTAGGCGAGCCAATCCTCGCGCCACTGTATACCTTTGCTCTCCCTCCCCCTGCCTTCTTTAAAAACTTGCTGCCTGCCCTGCTGGGTGTGACTTCCCCAGCCTGTGTTTCAGACCGAGGAACACCACCCAGGAATTGCGTTCAAATAAACTGCCTGGCCCTTTGTTGCCTCTCGTCACCTGCTTATCTTGGTTGGAATTTATCTTACATTGGAATTTATCTTACAATTATGTCTCCATCTTATAATTTCTACCTAATCTGAGACTCCTTCAGTTAGTATCTAAAAAGAGAACAATTGATAGTATTTACTCACTGACCACATTTATTAAGAACATGATCCATACAAGATACCTACATAGATCCTATTCTCAATCAGTTTACAATTTAAAACAAAAGATCAGGATATGTAGACAAGTAACTACTTTAGGAAAATAAAAGTAGTGTCTCAGAAAAGGTATAGTGCTAGGATTCCAAAATGAAAAGATTACTTATACATGGAAGGAAATCAGAAAAACCTTTATGGATATAGTACCATTTAATATTCCTTCAAGGGTAAGTAAGATTATAAAAGAACGTGTTTTTAAAAACAATGCACTTTTAAAAGTTTTCTTGCATATAACTTAAACCTCAATAAAGATAATTTAAAAAGAAAAAAATGTACACAGTCCCAAAAAGGCAATACATTTAACAAAGGTACTATAAATACCAAAAGTAAGAATGAGACTTAAACTGAGAACTGGGACCTATATTTCCTAGAAAAGTTTCTTCCTAAGCTTTCCTCTCTTCTCATTCTATATATTGCCTGTGTGATCTCATTCACTCCTATACACTGATGACTCCAACCATGTCTCTTGCCCAAATGTCTCCTTACCTCTAGAACCACATTTACAACTCCTACTATACAAGGTCTGCATTTCATCTGGGTGTACCAACAGTAATTCACACTAACACATCCAAAATTAAATTTAGCATATTGCCTATAAATTCAATCCTTCATTGGGTTTACATCTCAGATTCCTTATCACCCAGACCAGAAACTCAAGATCATCCTAGACTTCTGGCAGTCACACATCTAATGGGCTGGTCACGAAGCCCTTTATGTTCCATCTCTGTCACCCCACTGCAAATCAATCTTTATTAGTCCTCCAACCTCCATCTCACCACGCCCTTGACCTCTCCCCCAAAACTGATACTGCCTGTAATATTATAATCTTAAATGCAAATCAAATCAAATCATACCACTGTCTGTCTCAAAATCATAGAATGTTTCCTTAATCATCTAGAGAATTAACTCTGTGGTTCTTTTACAGGAACAAGAGAAGACAGGTAAATTATTATTGTTATTTATTTATTTATCTGCAGGACTCTCTACTAAGTAGGCTTTAGGCATCTTAAAGGCTACAGCAGTCTATCTGCAGCAATGAACACAACTTAAACATAAGAGTATTTCATAAATGGAGGCTCAGTGAATGGAGATTCAGGGAATAGGGAAGTGGATCAATTTCCCACCACTCCTCCATAGGCATTCTATTCTCCAGCCGTATTCTCTTTTTTTTTAGCTTTGTACACTACTTTTCTTGGCCTAGAATAAATGCCTGTCCTAATCTTATTCATCTCTAGGTCGTGTTGGCTCCTCTGTGTTCCACTCACACTACGTAGATATTTTTAATACAGACCTTATGAAATTGCATTAATCTGCTACCACCTCAAGACAAAATTCATAATTGCCACATCTATACTTAATAATCTAGTTACCAATAATTACATGTTTGTCATTTCTATAAAACAATGGGTTTTTAGATAATAGGGACTATGGTTTATTTACCTCTATATATAACTGGTAGAGCTAAACTGCGCATACCACCCCACCAAATATGTTTGTTGAAGGCCTAACCCCCACCTCATAATGTGACAATCCTTGGGGTAGAGCCTTTCCAGAGATAATTAGGGTAAAGTAAGCTCATATGAGAATAGGCCCTAATCCAATCTGACTTGTATCCTTATAAGAAAAAGAAATTTGGACATAGAAAGAGATATGAGGTGTACACACATACAAAGAAAAGACCATTTGAGGACACATCAAGAAGGTAGCCATTTGCAAGCCAAAGAGAGATGCCTCAGGAGAAATCATCAAATCTGCTAACATCTGGATTTTGGACTTTCAGCCCCAGAACTATGAGAAAATTAATTTCTGTTGTTTAAGTCCCAGTTTGTGATATTTTGTTTCAGAAGACCCAATAAACTAAAACCATATCATATAGCATAATGTCTACCACACAGTAATTATTCAATATGTTTAACAGATCTGAGTATCTCTGTCTCAAGAGGCAAGGAGTGCAATAGTCATCTTTGTATTCTATGCACCCAACTCTGTAACTAGCATATGGTACTCATAAATACTAACAGAAAATATGAATGAGCATGACTGAAGCACAGCACAAACAGAGCTCCAAAAGCTAGGGTGAGCTTAATTCTTAAGCAACTGGTACAAAATGGAAGATTCTGAAAAGGCTACAAGAACAGGACTGAAATTTCAGCAAAATTAGCTAAATGAAGATATGCATATGTATACATTTGAGGGCTAGAGAAAGGATGCACTGCAAGCACAAAGAGAGAAGAACAGTTAAACATAATATATCACACACCTATAGGGTCAAATATCTGATACTGGTCACATTTAGAACTGACGAGGTAAAATTCTTATGGCTACTTATGTCTACATCATCCTCAAGGGAAAGAATCTGGGTAAACACTTAGGCAACATGTACAGCTTTCAAAATGTTGGCTTTTGGCTTCTACGTATATGCTAGTTTGTTTCCCAAATGGCCAAGTATTCTGCAAAACAGAACACTGAAAGCTTTCAAATACTCCTAGGAGCTTGTAAAAGTAATACAACATTCATGTAATTTCCACTTGCTACACAACAGACCCTGAGGTGGTTTTTCTAATACATAACAAGTGGTTCTGTTGCTAAGAAAAAAACAGACCTCTTGACTAAAGATATGAAATAATCTGAACAGAGCCAAAACCATTCTTTTTAATTATATTACACTTTCTGCATCCACAACAGTGAAGGAGGAAAGTTATAAGTGTACCATGTCAACTCTAACTGTGAGAGAGCCATAATCTTTTTTATATTATATTGTCCTGGATAATATGAATGACTGCTGGTGTTTTACCAATCACAGCTTTAGCCGTGCTCCATTCTTCTCACCTTTCAGATTCTTAAAATACCTAATCACAAAATTACCCCATTTCCTAAGAGCATCCAATCCAATGCAGAGCTCTACCTTCCTTAAATCCTCCCTGAAATCACTTAACACAAGTTCAGTACAAGACAGTTCCTCATGATATACATTCTCCAATCAATTCATGTTGTTTAACTACAGATTTGTTCCTGGCAGTCTTCCCTGGAAAGCACTGAAAGAGCTGGGACTATAGACTTGGATGTGGAGTGGGATTAGGAGTAAAAAAAATAAAATTACAATCTATAAAACAAGCAAATCTACCTAAAGAGGTCTTTTGATATGTAAATTTATCCTATAATAAGTTCCCACACATCTGAAATTCCCAGAGTTTATCACCACTGGTGATATTAACTAAAAAAGTAAACTTAAAAATTAAATTCCTAATTACTCAGTTTTCCATTTTACCTGAACAAAATTAGAATGTAAGTATAAAAAGTGAAAGGTAAATGGAAAAACTAAACCCTGAACATAAATACCTAAAATAATGAAATCTTCCACCTTAAGTACATTACTTAATAAATGTAATGCTTAAGTGTATTATGTTTCTCATCAAGTTTCTAAATATAGTAGTATATCATTCAAATTAATTTATCTATCTGAAACATAGGCATATTTTAGTATTAAAATTTTAAACTATTTTTTCATTGATCATCAAAGTGAATCTTCTTGCCCAGTCTATCCTTACCTCCTGGGTCCTTATCTGGATTGTACTCTAAAGCATTGCTACAGATGAGGTCAATGTCTTTCAGGAAATCCTTAGTAGTCAGGTAATTATGCTTATCAATTTTAGTTATTACTGTTGATAAATCCATCGGTTCCTTGATTACTTCAAGATAATCTGAAACCTAAATCAAACAGGATATTTTAATGAAAATTATTTCTGGTATTTCAGATAATCTACTCATAAAAACATAAACTAAAACCACACAGCTATTTAAAATTTAAATCTAGATATCTAAGAAGTAATTACAAATAAGGATAAAATTACAGAGCAATTTATGCTACTAAAGTTACTGTGTCATACTTTCCATGAAAAGCTTCAGTTTCAAGTCAAATCTAAATCAACTCTGAAATGTTTCTCATCTTGAAATATGAAACCAATTGTGTCAGCTTTTTTTTTTTAATCCTTTGGACATACCTGAGAAGAGAATATATGGGTAAAGGCACCCAATAAGAGAGTCAATAAATGTTACCTCAAAAAAAATTTTTTAAAGAAAATAAAAAGAAACATACTTTATATTATTAGATAAGTTATCTGGCAAATCTAAAGTCTTTAAACAAAAACCTTTTTCTTTTTTAGTTTTCTAGGGGGAATCGTTTCATGGAAAGTGTATTCTGCTCCTTTGGAGTCTGTTCCTGTTGAGTCAACAATGTCATTAAGTATTGCTTTCATGACTAGTAATAGTCATGCTGGACTTGGCCCTAAATATAAACAAACCTACAAGCAAAAAATACACCTTTTTCTACAGGCTGATTTTCTGGGAGATAATGGTCTCCCTATTTATCATGAGAGATAGATAAATAGAAGATATTTGAGTCATGGTTTGCCCAATAAATTTTATATTTTATATTAACTGACAATAAGAAAGTTCTACCAGCCTATATATCTATTGCTTTTCCCAGTGCAAATCTCAAATCAAGTAATTAGGTCTGATATAAAAGCAGTCTTAGAAACATTTAATTAGTCCAGGAACAAATACTGGAGATAGTATAATTTCTGCTCTATGAAACTAAAGACTAGTTTTCTCCATTGTAAATGGCACTGATACCTTGGTTTTTTTAACTTTATGCATATATAAATGCATATATATATATATATATATATATATGTATATATGTAAAACATGCATGTATTTTATATATGTTAACATTTTAGATTGTGAGTATTGTTTTATTTTTCAACCTCCAGGAGCTGAAAATCTCGTCATTCTCCTTATAGGAGAGTAGTGGGGCTATACTGAATAAGCAATAGCTCAGCAGATAATAGTTGGATTCTTGACTCTGACACTCAACATACCTATGTACATGTGGGAAATGTTTTAAAAACTGTAAACCATTATATAAATTTATATTACTAAATATTAAAATTTTAGCATCTATGCTTAATTTTAAATTCAATGTTTATTTTCTAAACTTTTGTTTTTCTGCAGTTTGCTTTGGAATTTTCATAACGTTTTTAGACATTTCAGATTCATTATTTGAACATAAATTTTTAAGTAAAACAAATTTTTGTTTTAGGCTGTTTCAGTGTTATCTTGTTTTCCACTCTCTACCCTTCTTAGAATTCCCTATGTTTTCAGTTTGAAGAGCAAAGAACCAGTACAGAATGAAACTGGGAAGAAAAAAACAAAAGTAGAAACAAGAGAAAACATAACCCTTGAATAAAAGTTTTACATGACCACCAGTTTCTATCCCTTTCACTGCCTTACTCTATCAGAAATGGTATTTGAAATCTGACAGTCTCTTCTGGTTAGAAAGAAAAAGAGTTTTCCCAGGCAAAGGCAAAATTGGTTTACTCCCAGCATGGGATGTTGACTTAGAGGCAAGCTCTTACTAATTAAGAATCAGAGTCCTAAACCCAATTTGAAATAAAAATAAACATTTAAAACAATCTTTAAAGTGGGTCAGTAGTTTTAACATTATCTGAAAACACTATGAGAAGAAAAAAAAAAGGTTCCGCAAATATGTAATGATATGTATTTTGCACTAACTGCAAAAGCAAGTTAGGTAAGCCCTGTCATTCCAGTGGAAAAAGATATAAGGTAGTTGTGATGTAATGTAAAGAATGTGGGCTTTGAGTTTTAAAAACTTTTGAGTTTTGGCTGTCACTAACACGTCTCAGTTTTCCTGGCTTCAAAGTAAGAATAACAATAAATTCCCTTGCAAAGTTGCTGAAGGGGTCAAATGGATAAAAACTATGTATTGTGGATAAGTATACAAATAAAATTATAGATAGTCCCTTTATTTTAAAAAATGGGAGTTATTTTCAGTCTGGGGGAAAAAAACTAATGCTAGCTCATTCTTGCCAGTCATTGATGAGGTAATAGTTCCAAAGGAATCTGCTCACTTCTAGAAGTACAGATTTCACAACTAGGATGCAACATTAAACTTTGAATCATTTCATAATTCAAATTTTTTAAAAAGATGACAAAAAAATTAAAACTTAAACACCAAAGCTGTTCAAACATGGAGTCTGAACTATAAGAAGGCGGCCAGTAACAACTGTATTGTGTTCATCCACACACTATATTATCCCAGGATAAAAAAAAAAAATTTTTTTAACAGTATTATAGTAGATTCCAAATGGAAAATTTCTATTTTCATTATCACAAACCATGCTCCCACAAGGACACAAAACAATACACATAAAAAGTGAGAAATTTTCCACTGGAGGCAGAGAAAATCCTTGGAGAGAAAAATTAATTTAGCTGCAGAGGATGGGCTAACTTCAAATAGCATCTCAGTCACAGGTTATTTCCAAAATATGAAAGACATATTGAGGTTTCTCAGCCATCTTTTTCAACAAGGTATACATAAATTAGGAAATGCCAATATTAATTGGTATTGATTGTTTAATACCAATATGATTTTGAGAGCAGGATTTATCCTGGAATAAAAATAGTCTAGTATGGACATTCAATCCTCTTCTTAAACTGAAGAGTAAGAGATCACAAAGATCCATACTAATTAAGTGGACATATACAAATTGGTCACTAATTTCATCCAGAAGTCACCAGATGTTTGCTGATGACATTAGTAATTTTCACATGGATTAAAATTTTACAGGCTAGGGGTAATATTCATCCATGCCTTTGCTTTTTTCCTTCCAAAAAAAGATGTCAATATTTTTTCTTTTAGCCAGTTCAACTTCACTGTTTGCACACTACTGAAACAAGACCTCTTCAATATCCACCGGTTTGCTGAAGATGCTAAAGCGTTTATCTGTGGCCAGCCTCTTGGTTACATCCCTGAGAAACAACCGCAACTCTCTTAAAGTATTTTCCTCCTGGTCTTCCATCCGATTTTTTTCTGATTCTGATAACTGACGAGGTGGAGAAGGTAGTGCAAGAGGAAGCACCTCCATAGCATAAAGACCTAAAGGGAAAAGAAGAAAATGTTAAGGTTCCAACATGGAACCAGGACCCTCAATTACCTTTCTGGCATTCTCTCAAAATATTCTTTGAAATGGAGAATTCCAAATATATGTGAACCATACAAATCTATCAAGTAAAAATTTGAATGGAAACTAAAAGTACATTAGGGAATAATAGCTTTACTTTATAAAATAACTTAAAGTAGATTCCTTTAAAGGGCAACTGATATGGTTTTAAATAATTTGATTTTGAAATATTACTTACATACAACTTAGGAGAGACATTTCAAATCAACATAAATATCTTCAGGTTAAGTACTAGATACCAATTTGCTAAGTCAATCTTATTTAAAACTGCTTTTCAAAATGGGTTGCCTTATATGCATGAATGTGAAATGGGCAAGTAACTTCTTTGATACTTCCCATTCCCAAAAGAATTCTGATTTAAACAAGTCTGCTACCCTCATATTCTCAGTACGACACAGTAGAGACAGTGAATGGCAACCGCAGGGAGCAAAATAAAAAAAGAAGGCTAAACAAGCCCCTAATGTCATGGAAAAGATGGAAAACCCAGTTTAAAATGTTATATTAAATAAAACCTATGATACCCACTATACACCCTAAAACAAAAATCTTTAAAGGTAAAAGTATCAAACTTCCAGATAATAATGTTCTCTAATTCTTTATAAGATTTTCCTAGTATCACACTGAACCTAGATTAAAATTCTAAGGATTCTGGTTGTTTCTAAATATCCCCTAAGATGAAAAATGAATGTTAACAGAAGCAACTCAAAAAGACAAAAGACTTATGCTAATCCTTAACATAGAAAATTCACATCTATGGGACTAAAATATATATAGGACCCTGTGAGATACCTTATTATAGTGAAACATTTTCATAATGAAATATTATGAAATACTGTTATTTAGCTTAACAGGAGACAATAGCCAACAATCAGAAGATGTAACTTCCATGTAGGATCCCCAGAGTTTCTTGGGGGAAACTACAACTATAAACATTCAGCAAGTGTTCTTTTTAAAACACTGACAAAATCTGGAAAGAAGTCACTGAAGGATAATAAAATTAACAAACTGTTGGATAATATAACCAATGAAAAACAAATAAGTAGAAGGGATATAGAAAAGCAAGGACTTGAGAGGGACAAAAAATATATTTAATATCCCACAAAAACAACTATGAGAAACATAAAAGGTAGAACAAGGGTTAAGAGGCTTAAAAATGCTTAACAAACAAGATTGCTATTTTCTAAAAGAGGGGTATCTTATATTTTACCCATCTTTAACATTAGGAAAATTAATTCTTTTGAATGACTTAGAATGCAGTCCTTACTTAAGTTAGAGGACTGAAATCTGACAAATATTGAGGCCCCTCTTAATGTTACAAGCCTAAATACAAAAAAACTCTGATGCTTTAATCAAAGCCATGACAGATTTCCCAGAGCCTAGCCTAATAGCTGCTCAATAAATATTTGAAAAATTAATAAATAAAATAAACTAGAAGAGGTGATTGTTATAATCAGCTCTTGGCTCATCGAACCTACCCTGCTGTGCAAAGTAATCAGCACAACACCTGGTGCTCTCAACCTGGCAGTTCAATTCCTTAGGGCTTGAAGTGACTAAAACAGAGCAGAGTCTGGGACATTTTTTTTTTCCTATCATTTTTCGAGCCATAGAATGTGAAATCTACCTGAGCATCTGGATTCAGTAAGAATAAGTCATTAACAGTCACCTATTAGTAAAGCATTAACAAGAGGCTATACTTCCCAACCTCTTCAAATCAGGTGAACACAATGCCACTTTCACATGTGTCTACCTAAGATGAACCTGAAAAACTGGCATCACTTCCACAAAGAACTGGTTAAGAGAAAAAACAATGACTCCAAGAAAAAGCATTTCTTAACTCCACTCTGCCTCCCCATCATTTCCCTAAAGGCTTTAGGAACTTTACCAGTGTGCTTCCTTCGTGGTGGAGCCATTGATGCCTGATTGAGAATCAATTCTTGAAAAAATTTTCTTCTGTCTTCTTCAATTGGCCTTTGAATATACAAGACCTCTTCGTACTGTATTCTAAAGATACATTTAACCTATACACACATACACACACAACACATTAAATATAGAGAGAATTATTAGCTTGCAAATTATTCCAAATTACAATTTCTTCAACTTCCGGTACCATTTCCAATGTTCATTCAACATTCATGTGGGATGACGGTTAACCTAGTCCTAGGGCTATGCTCTTGAGAGGTTCAACCTCATGGACTAAAGAAGAATTGGGAGAATGAATGATCAGTTGCCCAAGTCATTAATAAATTATGCTATAATATATTAATTATATAGTCAGCAGGTAACAGCAAAAATGATAGTTCACTGTAATACTCAGATGGCAACTTTCACAAAGGCGTTTTGTGTAAGACATGAAAATTAATTGCCTAGAATCTGTAATAGAGAACTGGAAGGATACTAACAACAGTGCCTCCTCTTACACCGTTTCTGTGTACCTCCTGTCCACTGACTTCCTTCCCTGGGCGCTTTCCATACTAAGTATATTCCACTATATGCTCTGCAATGCTAGTTTCACTGCAGATAAACTATACCTTCCGTCTCTTCACAGAACATTCGTCAAGGATACCACCTTTCATGCAACACTCCCAAGCAAAATTAAGCCAGTTGTTCCCATGTCCCTCAGTTCCTTCCATCTGGTGATTAACTACCTCTCCTTTGTTCACTTACTTTTAAAAGACTTTGACCCCAGATGTCCCCCTTGCAACATATGCTGTTTAAATCTTCTTTACATCATCCACATTTGTCTACACACTTTAACTTACATGTTTTTATAGGTCTATATTCCACTTCTAGACACACTCCCTGAGAACAGAGACCACTTCTTACTCATCTGTTTTCCTAGACCTACCACAGGGCCTGGAACATAGTAATGCTTAATAAGCATGTGCTGATTGAGTAAACCTTGTGATTTTGTTTCCCAGCCCACATCAAAATGAAAGCTGCAAATAAAAAAGGGTAAAACTTCACTAATATGGAAAAGAAGTACCAATCATGACAGTATGGAAATACTGGATTAAACTTCAAGAGATCAGATTCTATCTCAAATTTAGAAACACATCTGTGGAAAACTTTGGATAATCCACTCAATTTGTTGTATATATCTAACCATTCACTGAATTCAAGAGTATTTCAGGGAGAAGATTAAAGACAGCGGAGTGAGAGGTGAGACAGAGGCCTCCTCCCAAAACCACATGTAATATGAAAATATAATTAATACAACTAATCCTGAAAGAGCAACAGGAAAGAAGGCTGTGCCAGACTACATACACCTGGAGAAAAGAACAGACCTCAGACCTCACAGAACAGGGTAATGTACCAAAGCCATGATTGGGCAGGACCCAAGCCCTTCCCAAACCCCAACTCACAGAGCGGAGGAAGAGAAACGGAGCAGGGAGAGAGTAGAGGCCTGGGACAGCTGAACACCTAGACATGGAGATCTGCTCTAGGAGCACGAACCTACATTGCATGGTACTCTGCTGATTAGTGGGCTTGGAAAACTAAGACAGGCGGAATACCTGTAGAGACTGGGATTCCAGCTGCTTGTGGAAAATAGGGATCCATATCTGGCTGCTCTGGGACAAAAGAAAGGTGGGCAGTCTAAGAGACTTCCTAACAGCAAGAGGACTGCTAAAGGGGCAAGGATTGCATGGAGCTTACTGCTCAGGAGAAAGGACTAGTAGACAAAATTGTCCGGGCTCACTCTGCCCAGCAGGTTGGGAACTTACAGGAGCTTCAGGCACTCCATCCCACTGGGTGGCTATGCAGCTCCAAGGCCCCCCACCATGATACACAGCCTGCTGCGTGCACCCTCCTCCTGGCCAGCCCACACCAGGCTAGCAAACCAGCAGCCCTTACCCTTACATCAGGCCAGCCAGAGGGAAGCCCTGCCTACGGAAGCTACAAATGCAAAGCATAAAGGCTTACACCTGTGTATTTGGCCCACTGGTTCTGGCAGTGGAGACAGGCATAGCAGCTGGGAAGCAGGAAACAGCTCTTTCCTCCCCCCCAGGCACCAGCACCACTCCCCTGCAACCCCTGACATTGCTCCAGGGACTGAGCAGCTCCAGGGATTAGAGCTTCTGGGCACTAGAGGGCGCCACATATAAATATGAAATGTCAAAGGAACCTGGTTCAAACCAAAATCCCACAAACACCAGAAAAAGGATCAAGTGAAACTGAACTCATCAATCTTCCTGAAAGAGATTTCAAAATAAAAATCAGAAACATGCTCATGGAGGTACAGAAAAATGTTCAAGAACTCAGGAACGAACTCAGGATGGAAATCCAATCATTACAGAATAAAATGGAGGGATTTAAAAGCAGACTAGATACAGTGGAGGACATGATAAATGAAACAGAAATTAGAGAAGAGGAATACAAAGAAGCTGAGGTATAGAGAGAATAAAGCATCTCTAGGAATGAAAGAAAATCGTGAGAACAGCGTGACCAATCCAAACAGAACAATATTCATATCATAGGAGTATCAGAAGAAGAAGAGAGAGAAAAAGGGATAGAAAGTGTCTTTGAGGAGGTAGTTGTTAAAAACTTTCCAAATCTGGGGAAGGAGATAGTCTCTCAGGCCATGGAGGTGCACAGATCTCCCAACACAAGGGACCCAAGGAAGACAACACCAAGACATAAAATAATTAAAATGGCAAAGATCAAGGATAAAGACACATTATTAAAAGCAGCCAGAGAGAGAAAAAAGATCACATACTAAGGAAAACCAATCAGGCTATCATCAGACTTCTCAGCAGAAACCTTACAGGCCAGAAGGGAGTGGCATGATGTATTTACTGCAATGAAGCAGAAGGGCCTCAAACAAAGAATACTCTACTCAGCAAGGTTATCATTTAAATTTGAAGGACGGATTAAACAATTCCCAGATAAGCAAACGCTGAGAGAATTTACCTCCCACAAACTGTCCCTACAGTGTATTGTGGAGGGATTGCTGTAGATGGAAGTGGTCCTAAGGCTAAATAGCTGTCACCAGAGGTAATAAAACCACAGCAAAGAAAGTAGAACAATTAATTACTAACCTAATGCAAAATTAAATCAACTACCCCCAAAGTCGGTCAAGGGACAGACAAAGAGTACAGAATATGATACCCAATAAAGAACCTTTAGATTGTGTTTGCAATAGTATACTAAGTGAGTTAAGTAAGACTCTTAGATAGTAAGAAAGTTACCCTTCAACCTTTGGTAACCACGAATCTAAAGCCTGCAATAGCAATAAGTACATACCTATCAATAATCACCCTAAATGTAAATGGTCTGAATGCACCAATCAAAAGACACAGAGTCACTGAATGGATAAAAAAACAAGACCTATCTATATGCTGCCTACAAGAGACACACTTCAAATCCGAAGACATAAACAGACTGAAAGTGAAGAGATGGAAGAATATATTTCATGCAATAGGGAGGAAAAAAACAGGAGTTGCAGTACTTGTATCAGACAAAATAGACTTCAAAACAAAGAAAGTCACAAGAGACAAAGAAGGACATTACATAATGATAAAGGGGTAAGTAAAACAAGAGGATATAACCACTACAAATATCTATGCACCCAACATAGGATGACCTATATATGTGAAACAAATACTAACAGAATTAAAAGGGGAAATAGAAGGCAATGCATTCATTCTGGGAGACTTCAATACCCCACTCACTCTAAAGGACAGATCAACCAGACAGAAAATAAGTAAGGAGACAGAAGCATTAAACAACACACTAGAACCGGTGTACCTAATAGACATCTACAGAACTCTACACCCAAAAGCAGTAGCACACACATTCTTCTCAACTGCAAATAGAACATTTTCAAGAATACATCATATACTAGGCCACAAAAAGAGCCTCAGTATTCAAAGACTGAAATTGTACCAACCAGTTTCTCAGACCACAAAGGTAAGAAACTAGAAATAAATTACGCAAAGAAAATGAAAAATCCCACAAACACATGGAGGCTTAACAACATGCTCCTAAATAGCCAATGGATCAATGACCAAATAAAAACAGAGATCAAGCAATATATGGAGACAAATGACAACAACAACACCCCAAAACCTGTGGGATGCAGTGAAGGCAGTTCTAAGAGGACTATATTCTTTTAAGAGGCAAGTATACTGCAATACAGGCTTACCTCAATAAAGAACAATCCCAAATGAACAGACTGAACTCACAATTAATGAAACTAGAACAAGTGAGGCCCAAAGTCAGTAGAAGGAGGGGTATTATTAATAAAAATCAAGGCAGAAATAAAATACCTGAGAAGAATAAAACTATAGAAAGAATCAATGAAACCAGGAGCTGATTCTTTGAGAAAATAAACAAAAGATAAACCCCTAGCCTTGCTTATCAAGAAAAAAAGAGAGTCTACACACACAAACAGAATCAAAAATGAGAAAGAAAAAATCCCTATAGATACCACAGAAATACAAAGAATTATTAGAGAATACTATGAAAAATTATATGTTAACAAATTGGAAAACCCAGAAGAAATGGACAACTTTCTAGAAAAATACAACCTTCAAAGACGGACACAGGAAGAAACAGAAAATCTGAACCAACCGATTACCAGCAACAAAACTGTATTGGTAATAAAAAAACTACCTAAGAACAAAACCCCTGGTCCAGATGGCTTCACTGCTGAATTTTACCAAACACTGAGAGAAGACCTAATACTCATCCTCCTTAAAACTCTCCAAAAAGTAGAAGAGGAGGGAATACTTCCAAATTCATTCTATGAGGTCAGTATCACTCTAATACCAAAACCAGGCAAAGACACAATAAAAAAAGAAAATTACAGACTAATATCTCTGATGAACATAGATGCAAAAATACTCAATAAAATATTAGCAAATTGAATTTAAAAATACTCCAAAAAGATCATCCATCATGATCAAGTACGATTATTCCAGGGATGCAAGGATGGTACAATATTTGAAAAGCCATCAACATCACACACCACATCAACAAAAAGGACAAAAACCACATAATCATCTCCATAGATACTGAAAAAGCACTTGACAAAATTCAACATCCATTCATGATAAAAACTCTCTACAAAACGGATATAGAGGGCAAGTACCTCAACATAATAAAGGTCATATACAACAAACCCACACAGCCAACATCATACTTAACAGGGAAAAGCTGAAAACTTTTCCTAAGATAAGAAACAAGACAAGGATGCCCACTCTCCCCACCAAATACCAATAGCATTCTTCAATGAACAAGAACAAATAGTTCTAAAATTAATATGGAACCACAGAAGATCCTGAATAGCCAAAGCAATCCTGACAAGGAAGAATAAAGCTGGGGGAATTATGCTCCCCAACTTCAAGCTCTACCTCAAAGACACAGTAATCAAAACAATTTAGTACCAGCAGAAAAACAGTCCAATCGATGAGTGGAACAGAATAGAGAGCCTAGATATAATCCCACACATATATGGTCAATGAATATATGATAAAAAAGCCATGGATATACAATGGAGAAAAGACAGCTTCTTCAACAAATGGTGTTAGCAAAACTGGACAGCTATATGTAAGGAATGAAACTGGATTATTGTCTAACTCCATACACAAATGTAAACTCAAAATGGATCAAACACCTGAATGTAAGTCATGAAACCATAAAACTCTTAGAAGAAAACAAAGGCAAAAAATCTCTTGAGGGATCACAGGAAGATGGCAGCATGAGTAGTTCAGAGGAAATCTCCTCCCCAAAACATATATATTTATGAAAATACAATAAATACAACTATTTCTAAAAGAGACACCAGTGGATGCAGAACAACAGCCAGGATACATCTACATCTGCGAGAACTCAGCATCACACGAAGGGGGTAAGATACAAGCTGCGGCCAGGCGGGACCCGAACACTCCCCCACCCCAAAACCCGGCGGGAAGAAAGGAGTCAAAACGGGGAGGGAGTGAAAGCCCAGGACTGCTAAACAACCAGCTCTAGAAATCCGCACCCGGAACGCAGACACAAGGTGCGCGGGGTGCTGGATATTAGAGAAACGGAAAAGCAAAACCTGTGGGCAGGTCCCCGCAACCGGCGCCCGAGACAAAAGAAAAGCAAGTGCTTTCTGCAAGTCTTAAAGAGACAGGGACCCCATAGCTGGACAAAGTTGTCCCGGCAGCTGGGAATACCGGGGAAACTTAGGCGCCCTAAAGAGAGGCAGTGCAGCTCTGAAGCCCCTCACAGCACTAGGCAGCCTGCCAGTAGTTCTTCGAACTGGCACAGACCCTGACACACGGGCCCAGTAGCAGGAGAGTGGCAGCACGCACCAGGGACAGCAGCGTCAGAAGGAACTGAGAGCAGATCCGTGCACCGCAGGAGAGGCTTGTGCTACCCCGCAGTGGTACGACTGAACAGCCCGGGCGCGGCTCGCGCGCACTGGTGGTAGTAAAGCCAGAGCCCAGTAGAAGCCTGTGTGGAAGAGCCCTGCGCACACCTGCAGCGGAACCAGAGGGAGCAGGCGCGCTCCCAGGAGCCGACCAGAATACCAGCCCAACACACAGCTGCCCGGCAGGCTCACCGCTAGCATGGAGGGGCGCACCTGGTGTACCTGCCACTCCCCGCTGGGCTCCCCGCTGCTCTGACAGACACCTCGCCCACAGCAGCTTAAGAGATTAACTTGTTGGCTGCTCCAGGAGTGCAGGTAGCTGTCACAGGCAGCAGAGAATGGCAAGGCATCCAGCAAGCAGGAAAGGACTTTCTTCTCCCAGCTGACACACCCACAACCTGCCTACAGCCACTGTTATCACCATGAAAAGGCAAAAAAATCTGATCCAGTCCAAGATAGTTAGACCTGAGAAAGGATCTGCAGAAGCAGACCTAACCAGTCTCCCTGAAAAAGAATTCAAAATAACAATCATAAACTTGCTGACAGAGCTGCAGAGAAATATGCAAGAGCTGAGGGATGAAGTCCGGAGGGAGATTACAGACGTCCGGAGGGAGATTACAGATGTGAAACAAACTCTGGAAGGACTTACAAGCAGAATGGATAAGATGCAAGATGCCATTGATGGAATAGAAACCAGAGAACAGGAACGCATAGAAGCTGATTCAGAGAGAGATAAAAGGATCTCCAGGAATGAAATAATATTAAGAGAACTGTGTGACCAATCCAAAAGGAACAATATCCGCATTACAGGGGTACCAGAGGAAGAAGAGAGAGAAAAAGAGATAGAAACTGTCTTTGAAGAAATAATTGCTGAGAACGTCCTCAAACTGGGGGAGGAAATAGTTGCTCAGACTACAGGGGCACACAGAACTCCCGAGAGACAGGATCCAAAGAGGTCAACACCAAGACACATAATAATTAAAATGGCAAAGATCAAAGACAGGGACAGAGTATTAAAGGCAGCCAGAGAGAGTACAAAGGTCACCTACAAAGGAAAACTCATCAGGTTATCATCAAACTTCTCAACAGAAACCTTACAGGTCAGAAGAGAATGGCAAGATATATTTAATGCAATGAAACAGAAGGGCCTTGAGCCAAGGATACTGTATCGAGCACGATTATCATTTAAATGTGAAGGAGGGATTAAACAATTCCCAGACAAGCAAAAGCTGAAGGAATTTGTCTCCCACAAACCACCGCTACAGGGTATCTTAGAGGGACTGCTCTAGATGGGAGCACTCCTAAAAAGAGCACAGAACAAAATACCCAACATATGAAGAATGGAGGAGGAGGAAAAAGAAGGGAAAGAAATAATCATCAGACTGTGCTTATAACAGCTCAATAAGCGAGTGAGGTCAGACCGTAAGGTAGTAAACAAGCTAACCTTGAACCTTTGGAAACCACAAATCTAAAGCCTACAATGGCAGTAAGTACATATCTTTCAATAATCACCCAAATGTAAATGGACTGAATGCACCAATCAAAAGACACAGAGTAATAGAATGGATTTAAAAAAAAGACCCACCTATATGCTGCTTACAAGAGACTCATCTCAAACCCAAAGACATGCACAGATTAAAAGTCAAGGGTTGGAGAAAGACATTTCATGCAAACAACAGAGAGAAAAAAAAAACAGGTGTTGCAATACTAGTATCAGATAAAATAGACTTCAAAATAAAGAAAGTAACAAGAGATAAAGAAGGACATTACATAATGATAAAGGGCTCAGTCCAATAAGAGGATATAACCATTATAAACATATATGCACCCAATACAGGAGCACCAATATATGTGAAACAAATAATAACAGAATTAAAGGAGGAAATAGAATGCAACGCATTCATTTTGGGAGACTTTAACACACCACTCACTCCAAAGGACAGATCCACCAGACAGAACATAAGTAAGAACACAGAGGCACTGAACAACACACTAGAACAGATGGACCTAATAGACATCTACAGAACTCTACACCCAAAAGCAACAGGATACACATTCTTCTCAAGTGCACATGGAACATTCTCCAGAATAGACCACATACTAGGCCACAAAAAGAGCCTCAGAAAATTCCAAAAGATTGAAATCCTACCAACCAACTTTTCAGACCACAAAGGTATAAAACTAGAAATAAACTGTACAAAGAAAGCAAAAAGGCTCACAAACACATGGAGGCTTAACAACATGCTCCTAAATAATCAATGGATCAATGACCAAATTAAAATGGAGATCCAGCAATATATGGAAACAAATGACAACAACACAAAGCCCCAACTTCTGTGGGACGCAGCAAAAGCAGTCTTAAGAGAAAAGTATATAGCAATCCAGGCATACTTAAAGATGAAAGAACAATACCAAATGAATAGTCTAATGTCACAATTATTGAAATTGGAAAAAGAAGAACAAATGAGGCCTAAGGTCAGCAGACGGAGGGACATAATAAAGATCAGAGAAGAAATAAATAAAATTGAGAAGAATAAAACAATAGAAAAAAATCAATGAAACCAAGAGCTGGTTCTTCAAGAAAATAAACAAAATAGATAAGCCTCTAGCCAGACTTATTAAGAGAAAAAGAGAGTCAACACACATCAACAGAATTAGAAACGAGAAAGGAAAAATCACGACGGACCCCACAGAAATACAAAGAATTATTAGAGAATACTATAAAAACCTATATGCTAACAAGCTGAAAAACCTAGGAGAAATGGACAACTTCCTAGAAAAATACAACCTTCCCAGACTGACCAAGAAAGAAACAGAAAGTCTAAACACACCAATTGCCAGCAACGAAATTGAATTGGTAATCAAAAAACTACCCAAGAACAAAACCCCTGGGCCAGATGGATTTACCTCGGAATTTTATCAGACATACAGAGAAGACATAACACCCATTCTCCTTAAAGTTTTCCAAAAAATAGAAGAGGAGGGAATACTCCCAAACTCATTCTATGAAGCCAACATCACCCTAATACCAAAACCAGGCAAAGACCCCACCAAAAAAGAAAACTACAGACCAATATCCCTGATAAACGTAGATACAAAAATACTCAACAAAATATTAGCAAACCGAATTCAAAAATACATCAAGAGCATCATACACCATGACCAAGTGGGATTCATCCCAGGGATGCAAGGATGGTACAACATTTGAAAATCCATCAACATCATCCACCACATCAACAAAAAGAAGGACAAAAACCACATGATCATCTCCATAGATGCTGATAAAGCATTCGACAAAATTCAACATCCATTCATGATAAAAACTCTCGGCAAAATGGGAATAGAGGGCAAGTACCTCAACATAATAAAGGCCATATATGATAAACCCACAGCTAACATCATACTGAACAGCGAGAGGCTGAAAGCTTTTCCTCTGAGATCGGGAACAAGACAGGGATGCCCACTCTCCCCACTGTTATTCAACGTGGTACTGGAGGTCCTAGCCACAGCAATCAGACAAAACAAAGAAATACAAGGAATCCAGATTGGTAAAGAAGAAGTCAAACTGTCACTATTTGCAGATGACATGATATTGTGCATAAAAAACCCTAAAGACTCCACTGCAAAACTACTAGAACTAATATCGGAATTCAGCAAAGTTGCAGGATACAAAATTAACACACAGAAATCTGTAGCTTTCCTATACACTAACAATGAACTAATAGAAAGAAAAATCAGGAAAACAATTCCATTCACAATAGCATCAAAAAGAATAAAATACCTAGGAGTAAACCTAACCAAGGAAGTGGAAGACCTATACCCTGAAAACTACAAGACACTCTTAAGAGAAATTAAAGAGGTCACTAACAAATGGAAACTCATCCCATGCTCCTGGCTAGGAAGAATTAATATCGTCAAAATGGCCATCCTGCCCAAAGCAATATACAGATTCGATGCAATCTCTATCAAATTACCAACAGCATTCAATGAACTGGAACAAATAGTTCAAAAATTCATATGGAACCGTCAAAGACCCTGAATAGCCAACACAATCCTGAGAAGGAAGAATAAAGTGGGGGGGATCTCGCTCCCCAACTTCAAGCTCTACTACAAAGCCACAGTAATCAAAACAGTTTGGTACTGGCACAAGAACAGAGCCACAGACCAGTGGAACAGATTAGAGACTCCAGACATTAACCCAAACATATATGGTCAATTAATATTTGATAAAGGAACCATGGACATACAATGGTGAAATGACAGTCTCTTCAACAGATGGTGCTGGCAAAACTGGACAGCTACATGTAAGAGAATGAAACTGGATCACTGTCTAACCCCATACACAAAAGTAAACTCCAAATGGATCAAAGATCTGAATGTAAGTCATGAAACCATAAAACTCTTAGAAAAAAACATAGGCAAAAATCTTATGGACATAAACATGAGTGACTTCTTCATGAACATATCTCCCCGGGCAAGGGAAACAAAGGCAAAAATGAACAAGTGGGACTATATCAAGCTAAAAAGCTTCTGTACAGCAAAGAACACCATCAAGAGAACAAAAAGGTATCCTATAGTATGGGAGAACATACTCATAAATGACAGATCCGATAAAGGATTGACATCCAAAATAAATAAAGAGCTCACACGCCTCAACAAACAAAAAGCAAATAATCCAATTAAAAAATGGGCAGAGGAGCTGAATAGACAGTTCTCTAAAGAAGAAATCCAGATGGCCAACAGGCACATGAAAAGATGCTCCACATTGCTAATCATCAGAGAAATGCAAATTAAAACCACAATGACATATCACCTCACACCAGTAAGGATCACCATCATCGAAAAGACAAACAACAACAAATGTTGGCGAGGTTGTGGAGAAAGGGGAACCCTCCTACACTGCTGGTGGGAATATAAACTAGTTCAACCATTGTGAAAAGCAGTATGGAGGTTCCTCAGAATGCTCAAGATAGAAATACCATTTGATCCAGGAATTCCACTTCTAGGAACTTACCCTAAGAATGCAGCACTCCAGTTTGAAAAAGACAGATGCACCCCTATGTTTATCGCTGCACTGTTTATAATAGCCAAGATAAGGAAGCAACCTAAATGTCCATCAGTAGATGAATGGATAAAGAAGATGTGGTACATATACACAATGGAATATTATGCAGCGATAAGAAAAAAACAGATCCTACCATTTGCAACAACATGGATGGAGCTAGAGGGTATTATGCTCAGTGAAATAAGTCAAGCCGAGAAGGAGAAGTACCAAATGATTTCACTCATATGTGGAGTATAAGAACAAAGGAAAACTGAAGGAACAAAACAGCAGCAGAATCACAGAACCCAAGAATGGACTAATAGTTACCAAAGGGAAAGGGACTGGGGAGGATGGGTGGGAAGGGACGGATAAGGGTGGGAAAAAAGAAAGAGGGCATTACGATTAGCATGTATAGGGCATGGGGGGTACGGGGAGGGTTGCGCAACACAGAGAAGACAAGTAGTGATTTTATAGCATCTTACTACGCAGATGGACAGTGACTGTGAAGGGGTATGTGGGGGGGACTTGGTGAAGGGGGGAACCTAGTAAACATAATGTTCTTTCTGTAATTGTAGATTAATGATACCAAAATAAAAAATAAAAAATAAAAAAATCTCTTGAATATAAACATGAGCAACTTTTTCCTGAACACATCTCCTTGGGCAAGGGAAACAAAAGCAAAAATGAACAAATGGGACTACATCAAACTAAAAACCTTCTGTACAGCAAAGGACACCATCAGTAGAACAAAAAGGCATCCTACAGTATAGGAAAATATATTCATAAATGACATACGTGATAAGGGGTTAACATCCAAAATATATAAAGAAGTCACACACCTGAACACCCAAAAAAGTAAATAACCCAATTAAAAAATGGGCAGACAACCTGAACAGACAGCTCTCCAAAGAAGAAATACAAAAGGCCAACAGGCACATGAAAAGATGCTCCACATCACTAATCATCAGGGAAATGCAAATTAAAACCAAAATGAGATATCACCTCACAGCAGTAGGATGGCTACTATCCAAAAGACAAGAAATAACAAATGCTGGAGAGGTCTTGGAGACTGGGAACTCTCCTATACTTTTGGTGGGAATGTAAATTGGTGCAATTGCTGTGGAAAGCAGTATGGAGGTTCCTCAAAAAAGTAAAAATAGAGATACCATTTGACTCAGGAACTCCACTCCTAGGAATTTACATGAAGAAAACAAGATCTCTGATTGAAAAAGACACACACACCCCTATAAAAAGCCATAAAAAGAAATCCTGCCATTTGCAACAACATGGGTGGACCTAGAGGGTATTATTCTCAGTGAAATTAACCAGGCAGAGATAGGCAAATACCCTATGATTTTTCTTATTTGTAAAACATAAAAACAAAGCAAACAGAAGGAACAAAATAGCAGTAGACTCACAGACACTGAGAAGGGACTGGTGGTTACCAAGGGGAAGGAGTTGTACAGGGAGCAGGGCAATAAACAGTGACAATAATTCGCAGTCACATATAAGTAGGTCACAGGGACAGCAGTACAGCATGGATAATACAGTGAATGGTTCTGTAGTGCCCTTCCACACTGACAGACAGTGAGTACACTATAGGAAGAGGACTTGGTCATATGGTGACCACTGGGCCACTGTGCTGTATGCATGGAGCCAGCGTAAGACCGTCCATCAGCACTTCAGCAGCATCTGCAGCAAAGTCTTGGATGTGAGAACCTCGGGGTTCCTGACTGTCACTATGCACAGCAGCCTATGAACTTCACTGCCTCCTTCTGGTAAAACATTGTGATTAATGGTCTTCAAATAGCATCAGATTCTGAAAAACCAACAATAAATTATTCTACAGCTAATAGACTTCTTATATAACATTAAGCTGTACAAATCCACTTTAGCAAGACAGCAAGTGATAAACAGAACAAAAGAGCTCCATAAACAAATACCCTGATCACAGAAGTGTACGTAATCATATGCATATTACAGCACTGGAGAACATGCACACCTTTTATACAAACTATCACATGGACTAAATATTTCTAAGCATTTCTAAAATAGATTATTTCAAGACCTAGTAAGTTCAGGGTGCTGAAACAATTATTTAAAAGTCAATTTCATTCACATGAGTTGATCTAATTTTTCTAAAACAACTGTGACTTTACCTTTGATTCTAATATATTAAATATGAGTTGGATTTGAATTTAAAAGGTAAATATCAGATTTGAGAAATATGCACAGTAGTAATAATATTCAACTTAACATGATTTTACTAATGAAAGCCAAAAGATCAAATCCCAACAAATGATCTAATATTGATAAGGCTAATTATAAGGGAATTGACTCTGATACAGTAACAATCTCCTCAGTGGTAATTTATGTGTGTATGTGTACCTGGGTTCTGGTCAAAGCATGAATTATCTCAATCTTCACAACAGCACTGAGGCAGGCATCACTGTTATACCAAAAAGAAAACTTAAACTTTAAACATTAATCAACCTGCTTAAGGTCACATGGCTAATAAGTGGTAAAACCAAGGCATGAACCTTGACAGTAGTAATTTTATAGTAATTAAAATGTGTCAAGATTACAAAGTCAGTTATTTTAAAACAATTTAATAAGAAAAGGTAAAAAATTAATCTGTTCTTACCTCTTCGGGCAGTTCACTGTACATGGTTTCAGAGGTAGACAATAAAAATATAGGTGAAAATGATGGTATATCTTGTAGCAATGTCAGAAAGGTAGCTCTCACAGTTTCACTGACAGCTTCCCACCAATCACCAATGTGAGGCATGTAAACAATACTAGGTACTGTTCTCCGAGCTTCACGAAAAATCTAATTAAGGAAACAACTGGCATTAAAAATTCAAATCGGTATTATTCTAAAGTTTACCTAGTAGTTCCCCAAAACATGAAGTGTATCAGCCCTGTTACTGTAATTACTTTAGCCCAAATATTTAACTTGTTCATGATATGATGCAAAGCCTAACATACAGCTTCTATCTACTCTTGCCCTACCTCAAAAAAGAAGTATTTTTTGCCATTTTATTATTTATTCCTACGCAGTTTATGCTAGTAATATAAAGGTATCAAATTGCTCTACTTAGGTAAAGTTAATAAAGCAAAATACCGCTAAAAATATGCTGCAAATAAAGAGGTAAACATGCATCTATATGTCACCCATGTTGGAGTGATAGCAAGCACGAAGAAGAAAAGGAAGACAGAGTTTACATGTTTGTGCACATTGCCTAAAATCTCTAAACATACAAATTCAGTAAACATTTTAACCGAAGTACCACCCTAGAGCTTAAAACTAATCAACTACCTGCTGAAACGTTTATTTACATCCCATTACCTTAATTCAATCTTCCATAAAATACAAGTCACAAAATACCCTTACATCTCCAAAGAGAAATAAATTAGCAGAAAGCTCTGAGATACTCCCATCGTCAGAAAATACAAAATATAGTTTCCTCAAGTGGTAGAGTCCTAACCATAGCTTCAGTCGCACTCTGCCAACACACGCTAGCAAGGACAAGGTTGGCTATTAGTAAGCTGCCAAGCAGAACTACTGCCCCTTACATATATGTCAACAACAGCTCAAGAGCCCATCAACAAATTCTCCAGGATTAATATGATATCTCTTCAATACTTTAAACAAGTGTAGGGATATGTATAAAAATCTGATTCTCTCTTTTCAATTTAATGTGAGAATTCTGTTTCTAAAATTCTCTATTTTCCCTTAAACATGTTTCAATTAACCTGTGTAATGTGCAAGATAAAAAAACTAGCATCTAATACTTAAAGTGATGATCAGAAATGGTCCTAAGAATCAGAAGGATTATTTTCTTTACTGAGTAAGCCTACCAATTGCACTAAATTTTCAAATACTAAATTTTATACAGCTTTAAACTTCTTCTGTAAAATAAAATGTATGTATGGCCAATTTAATAATAAATCAACTGAAAGATGCTCAAATAAAAATTTTCCCCCAAACTGGAAATAGAGATGTTATGATCACTCACATCAAAAGTAATATTTGCTCCTTCCCTTCCTTTAATATTTGCATATCCACCAATCCAGAACAGTTGTACAGTACCAACTCCTTCGGGACTCTCAAATTTTGACCTTTTCTGCAAACACGTACCCTCTTATCCTGGATCTTGAAAATCCAAGGATTATTGTTTTCCAAAGTTCTTGTAGAAGACTCATAAGAGAAAAGCAAGCATAAATATTGGCAAAAGGAAGGAACCACACAGGAGCACAAAGGCAAAGTGAGGCATTTGACTAAAAAAAAACAAAAATTTATTACATGCCACCCAAAACAGGCATGGTATATGGAAGACAGTGACCGACACCTTCTGTCATTTTCCAGCTCCCACCCTGTGCTGGTAAAACTAGGGAGAGTCAGCAGGGAAACAAAGGGGATTATATGAAAAAGACTAATAAGTTATATAGCTTCCTGCAAAATCTCACAAAACTAACCACCTAATTCAGCCATGCAAGTTACCACATGCCCAGGAAGAGATGAGAAAACATGCCTTTAAAAAAAATGAAATTTTGCCTTTCATTCTAGTACTTGTAGGTTAGGCTTTCTAGGAATATATGTTGAGAACATCTAGCTGCTAACAAGTATCGAGTATGGGCAAAGCAACAGAATGTTAAGTGATAATAAAAAACTTTTCAGAGCCACAATTAAATAACGCAGTACTATCAGTTCAACTTATTTGCAAGGCTGAACTAGATATACATGTATCACCAACTCAAAGAGTTGGGAGTTTTTTTCTATTTCTTTCCTCTTTTCATTCAATCCTCTCAAAATTTACAAAATGAACATGTTATTCTATTGACCTTTTTATTAGTAAGGGCTTTAGGAAAGTATCTTTATTAATAGAATTTTTAAAAATTGTATTTGATAATCTAGAGGAGGAAAAGGAAAACGTCTAAGACTTTTTTTAATAGAAAAATACAAATGCTTAGGCTTTCTGCCCCATGAATATATAATTACCTGATTTGAGATTTTCTAGAAAAATTTAAAAGCTCTACTAAAGCAAGTTTTCTAATTCCTTACTCCAAGTTATCTCAGAATAGTAAAATAAACTTTCATATTTTTCTCTAAATATATAGCCAACATGTTCTAATTCTCCAGTTTTTGTAATGAAAATTCAAAAAGAATAGATCCAAAGATAGTATTTAAAAATCAGAAAAAAGTTTTAATCCTGTTGTGATCTTTCTATAATGTAAAAATAGCTCTTCAGTGGTTTGCTGGTAACTTTTTAAAGTTGTGGAATAAGAGACACTCTGTAAAATCAATTAACCAGATAATTCAGAGTAGAAAAATAAAGCCTAATTTTAGTGAAGCGGCAACTGTCTTGGGAACAAGTGATGCCATTTGATAACTAGAAAAAATACTCACCTATAGGGTGTCTTGGATTGGTGGATGTGCAAGGTGTAGTAGAAAACAGAAAAACTGTTATAGAGAAAAAAAGACAGTAGGCCAAATTACTGAACCAACCGTTTCAAATACCTCTGACATGACCAGCACTCTTGCACAAATAAAATGAACAAACACCAGTGTATGTGAACTGTTCATTTTGATTCTTTAAACAATATATTCTATATCCTTCTGGCCACTTCTTGCCTCAGACATCATGATCTCTTATGTAACATTTTTAAAGTTTCTTTAGTTGAAAAAAAAAATCACAACCACTTCCTCTGAATATTAAAGATATGAAAGGCAAAAATCAGGCCACTGAAGTTAGAAGTACCCAAACAAGGAAGCACTAATAATATAACCACACCTATATTTATGAGTTCTTATCATCTCTAAAGCTAAACTTTCAAGTCAGTACTTTAGCTGCCAAATTAAAAATTACAATGTATTAAAATTTACTGTATTTTAAAAATTAAGAATGTAAAATAGCCCAGAACAAGCCACTTTCTTTAGAAACTGAAAAACAAAATAATTGTAAATACAAATGTGAATGAAGCAGAAAGTTCCAAGCCAGTACGGTTTTCATTTTCTTAAAAGGGTCTATATGAGAAAGAGGAAAACAACTTTTGTCATCAATAAACTTCCAGAATTTGTCTTGGTCACATTATAATATTATAAATGTGCTAAAATTATAAAATGTAAGTAAAAGGAAAATCTTGGGAGCAAAAATATTCTCAATTTTTATGAAAATCAAAAAGCGCTATTAAAATAAGTTTAATTCCCTATGCCATGCTATCACAAAATATTAAAATTATTCCAGGCATATCACTTTCCTCCATTTATATTTTATTTACCTAAGACTTACTGAGCATCTCTGTGAAAAGAATGTACTGTCTGGGATATGAAGATTCAGGATTCAAGAAATAAAGTGCCTAATTTCTTTACAAGCATGCAAAATCAGCCTGTTATAAAAACACAACCCTACTAGAATTTTTGAATGATGGTTGTAATAAGAATCAACATTTTATGAAAATTAAATCACCCAAATTATTCTTCTGGTATTTTCACTGCCTAAAAACTTCAAGAATTTCAGTAAATGTGATACACACTCTGGACCAGGATAATTTATTTCTTACTACTCAAAAATTTTTTTAAGTTGTTTGCTATATAAAACACACATGTGCAAACTTGTACAAGAGTATCAACAGTATACACAGGCTGCTGTGGAGAAATCCAGAAACCCTTATACACAAACACAAGAGCATCCAAATATACACACAGGTAAATATATTAATTCCTTAATGCTACTTAACCAAAAAAGGATTTCCCCTGAGAATTTCCAGATACAATTTCCTTCTGAACAAAAGAAAAATACTAAAATGTTCACTAAAGAAGACCTTATTAACCATTTGAAAGTATTTGTAACACCGTATAGTACCCAAACTCCAAAGCTTTTGACAGACTACATATAAATTTACCAATTCAATTATATTTCTGCATTAATGAAAAAGGTAAAATACAACACTCTCATCAGTTCTTATTGTCCTAAATCAACAGTAGAAATAATACAAGAAGCAAAGCAAAAAAATAATTTGAAAATGTCAGGAAAGGAGAATCATAGCTGTTGCTTTTTTTTTTTTGAGTGTTGATACAGATATGTCTTTTACTACAGATACTAACATCTCCAGCCTTGTTGTAGGCCTCCATAATTACTTGTGAACTTAATGGGACGAGCACAAATCTTTGAGGCTACGTCAGTGTTTTCCAGAGCCTCTGGAAGACTCAGTAACATACATACATGCATACATGCATACATACATACATACATACACAAACAGCTACTTTATGCACTATAGCAATTGTTTCAGTAATAAATGTTTAACTAGTGTCCAGTGATCAGCTAGAGTACAGTATCTCAAAGTGTGATCTACTGAAGACCTAGAATAGTTAACACCTGGGATGTACGTTTAAAGTGCAGATTCCTGAGAATTTAATGAAACAGAAGCTATGGTGGTGGAGTCAGAGCATCAGAAATTACAATAAGCATACCCAGGAGATATTAAGCAACAATGAGAAAACCTAAAGCAAACACTAACTCCTCTACCACTTTGCACACAATTGATAATATTAATCAATAGCTGAGGCAGTCAGAAGGAGAAAAAGAAGTTTTATCATAAATTTGCTTGTGTGATATGTTCTAAAGAACAGACATAGAATTAAACATGATCACCACAGTATAAAGAAATATCAAGCAGGGTTCTTCCCTGTTCCATCTTATCACACATATAAATACAGCCCTTTAAAGGTGATTCAAACTTCTTTCCTTTAAGACTATCTTTCATGTTTATGTTACACTATTAAATAACCCAATTTAATTTATATTAAGTACCTTAGAGGATGAGGAAAAGAGCACAGAAGAACAATTTGCTACAGACCGAACCCTTATATTCCACATCTATCCAGAGATAACCCTGACTACAGGGGGACTAGCTCCCAAGAGAAATTAAGGCAAAATGGAAGAAAGGATAGGGAATACAGAACAGAAAAATAAAGAAAAGGGGGTTTAAATCTTTCCAGCATTTCAGCACTTGACTCACACACTCTCTTCTCTAGGACTTCTATACCTACTTATAACTAAGCTTGTCAATCTTTACAAATTAAGAAAAAACTGGTTTCATTAAATGAGAGCCTCTTTTTGGAGAAATTCTTTAGAAGAAATAGTATTATATCTATGAATTTAAAACAATTTTAAATATTCAGTTAAGATATAAATAATTAAACATTCATCAGGACAGTTTGGTCTCTGGCCAGTACACAGAGAAAGTCTGAGCTTTGGCTACAGTGACTACAAAATTGTGACTCAGTTCTGGACAAACTGGACATCGAGGTGGTAGTCGCTTAAAGTAAGTTCTACTTATAGCCCAGAAGCCCACTGGTAAAAGTAAAGGTGAGATGTCTTAATGTACTAGATGCTGTGTTACACAAACAAAACAAGAAATAATGGGCTTTTGTAGCTTTCCACTATGAAGTGATACCTCTCTCTGCCTTCCTTACCAACCTGATAAAAAAAAAAGTAGTGAAAGCTAAGAAATGTTAGAGACAAAAGAATATGCAGTTAAAACTCAAATTCAGACCAATGATACCAAGTAGGATTCAGAAAAAAATCCTAGGATCCAAGTAACATCATAGTATAGTTTTCTACAATGCTACCTAATTATAATTATTTCCTTAACTAACATTAAGTAATGTGCTTGTGAATATATACACATTAGCCATAAGGAACAACTATAGATAGAATACCCTCTCACTTTGGAAATGTTCTTCTTTCAAAGTGATTTTATCTTTAGTTTGTTTGATACTGTCAATACACATTTAAAAAGAAAAAAAATACAAACAATACAGAAGAATGTAAAACAAAATGACAAAATTTATCCATTCCCCAATCCTCCAAATTTCTTCCCCCAAGTCAAGGCAACAATTATTAACAGTCTTTTGGGGATATTCTAGGACAAAATTTCTGCTTATACAAAACAGAAGGAACAAAATATCAGTAGACTCACAGACCCCGAGAAGGGAATAGTGATTACCAAGAGGGGAGGGGAGGAGAGTGAAGGGGATAAAGCAGCACAGTAATTCACAAGCACAATATAAGTTAGTCACAGGGACAATAGTACAGCATGGACAATACAGTTAATGATTTGGCAAAATCTTACTACATTGATAGATAGTAACTGCTCTAGAGGGGGTAAGGATTTAATAATATGGGTAACTGTTGAACCACTGCATTGTGTATTTGAAACCAACATAAGATTGTATATCAATGATACTTCAATAAAAAGAATTCCTGCTTACATATAAGCATGAATATATATTTCTTAAGCTTTCTCTACTCAAAGATCATAGTTACACAGAATGCTTTAAAACTTATTCTTTTCACTTGTATCTCCTTCATCTTTCCACATCAGCCTATGTAAATCTACCTTATTTTTGTTAATAGCTTCATAGTATTCCTTTGTATGTAAGGACATACCAGGATTTATTTTAGCCAGTCCACCATTAATGGACACTTAATTTGTTTCTTTCTGTCTTGTATTATTTGGCAATTCTACACAATTCTATAATGAATTATCACACATATCATATATTCAGTAGTATTACAACTAATATATGTTTAGGAAAAATTCCTTAATGTAAAATTCCTGGGTCAAAAGGTATATATACTTCAAATTTTAAAAGAGATTTTTTTAAGTTTTATTTAAAAAAAATTTTTAACTCCAAAATCTTTAAATAAATTTAATTTCCACTTACCAAGTATAAGAGTCTCAAATCTCCAGCATTAGGGATTACAAAGCTTTTATTTTTACAAACCTGATAGTAGTTTAAAAATAGTATCTTGCTGCTCTGATTTACATTTTTTTCTCTTACAAGTAGGACTAAAAATCTTTTCAAAAAAATTTTTTTTGCTTTTTCTATTTTTTCTCCCTATAAATGGTTTGCCCTTATTTTGCTAGTTTTTGCATTAGGGTGTTATTATTCTTACAGATTTTAACACATTTTTGTATACTTTAACAATTTGTCCTTGACATGTGTGCATGTGTGTTACAAATATACTTTTTACCAGGCTATGTATTCACTTTATTTAAAGAATATTTTTCCCATGTGTAATTAATAAATTACATATAGTTATGTCTTCTGGATTTTGTTCATTGCTCAGAAATTACTTTCTCATATCCAAAATAATATATTGACTTGAAAATTCTCCCAACACTCTTATAGTTCCATTAATAATCTAGAATTTATTTAGGGGCTACAGAAAAGGACAGGAAATTGAGTTTTTTGGGTTTTTTTATGTTTTTCTTTTTCCCCTCATACAGCCAACCAGTTTTCCAAGACCACTTATTAAATAATCCATCTAGTCTATCTACTGATACCAATTATCATCATCATCATCATCAGATACTGAATTCTCATTTCTACATAGGCCTAAAAATGAATTGTCTCTACTGCTTATTACTTTGTTTTTCTATCCCTATATAGGTACAAATTATTCATTATTGTAGGTCTATTACATGTTTAAAAATCTGGTAGGACTCCCCCATTATATTTTTTCAGGAAATGGAGCCCTTTTATAATTTCTCCTCTTCAACTTTGGGAAGACTATAATTGAGATTGTATAAAACTTACATATTTATTTAGAAAAGAACTCAAAGCTTCCCATTTTTTTATTCCTACCAAACATTAGTTATGGAAGGAGCTGCAGTAGCAGTGAAAAACGTAATGACAGCTAACATCTGGATACAGTATTCCAAGTCTATTGGATGAGCTTATTTTAATAATCGTAACAACCCTATGTAGTATCATTTTGTTCATTGATACAAAATTAAGCCTCAAAGAGGTTAAGCAACTTGTCCAAAGCCACAACCAATAAGCAAAGAAGCTAAGATTTTAATCTTTGCAATCTGATTTGAGTCTACACTTTGAACTATAGTATAGTAATTAAAAACAAGGTGCATCTTTCATTTCTTCAACTGTTCTCAACGGAATTTTTAGTTTTCTTCTTTTAGGCCCTGCAGGTTAATTAATTCCTAAGTAAGCTTAATCGCTATTTTAAATGGAAATTCTTCTTCCATTATATTTCTAAATTCTTCCTGTTTGTATAAAATAAACTACTGATTTTATAATATTAACTTTGAAAGTATCCACCTTACAGAATTCTCTTGTTGTCCCTAAGAGTTTTTCTGTTTGGAAGAAGTAAGTCTTCCAAATATACAGTCATATAACAGGCAAGTATTTATTAACTTCAATGTGCCTGTCCCAATATTAGTCTCTCTTAATGTCTGTCTAGATAATTCTGTATGGTATATTACTCTTGTGATGTGCCACTAGATTTTGTTTGTAATAGTTTCTTTATGACCATTGTCTAAATGAGACTAGCTTACAGTTTTCTTTGTACTTCTTTCAAAGGTTTCTCATCACTGTTTTTGTTGATTTCACAGCATTCCTTCTTCTATGCTTTGGAACAGATTAGCATTAAAATGACCTTACCCTTTAAGATTAAAAGAACTCATGTTGGAAACTGGATTTAGTGCTCTTTTGACATTAAATTTCCTTTTCCACAGCTGTTTAGATTCTCTATCCTCTGGGGTTGGTTTTGTTAATATGTATTTTCCTAGTAAACCACTTGGATTTATTTTAAATGGTAGTAATTCTCTTACGTGCATACAAACTGTAATAATTTTGTCTCACTACAAGGGAAAAATGTGAGCAAACATATAAAACAACATTATTGGAAAACACTGACAGCCAGGATGAGTTAAGTATATAAAACTTGGAGCAAATTACTATTACAGAGATTTTTTTACTCAGGCTATGGTTTTGGGAAAATAAAAATGCCTTTATAATAAAAGGCTTTATAAGTAGTGAACTGCTGCTAGGATGTTCATACCCAGATAACTGTAAGTAAAAAAAAAAATTAAGTGTATATAAAACATATACTTCTTGCTACAAGGTAGAGAATGTTTTTCCATTAGATATGTATATGTATTAAATATTTATAAAACATAAATGAGAAAAAAATTGTGTGCAATGCCCTTAAATGTTACTACTCACAGTCATCTAATCTAAAAGTAAGTTAAAATTAAAGTACAAAGTGACATACTTTTCCCTAATTTGTTTATAAGAAACATTATTCAAACACTTAATGGGCACTTAATATGATCTGGACACTGTCAGAGACACAGAAGTGGTAATCAAAAAGTTTAACCCCCTAACCCCTAGTTCCAACATCACACACTCATAGTAAATTCAGTTACATTAAAACCTCAAGAAATATAAACAGCCCCACTAGAACTTTGCTTTCACAAACCAGCAAATACAAATAAAGTAGCTGCAAATCAAGCATCAAACACACCTGACTACTGATAAAGATATATGTAATTTAAAATTGCTCTCACTTTTCTATATTAATTTTAAATGCTGGCACCTCAAATTGGGTATCATTTCCTTTTCTATAAAGCTCTAAGTACACAGTAGAAAGGCTCTGGAACCACAGCTTTGAAAAGACCACAAAGAGGCAAAAGAAACTCACTTTCTACACTGTTGTATGAAACTTTAATGCAAGAAACAGGATACTAAAATTTCAGAAAAGAATTAAGTATCAATGTAAAAACAGTAAGTTCACTTTAAAAATTGTTACACATCAAAAGGACCCTTTGCCTTAGCAACAGAACATTAATGAGTAAACAACAAAAAGTTGATACTCACATACTCACATTATTGTTCACTGAAAAAACACTACTGAGATATAAACAATAAGAAAGCTGGAAGTACTCTGATATGGTGCAAACCTACCTGTGCACACGATTCTTCAGGTGTTTTGGCACTAACTGAATAAAGTGCTGGGAGATCTAGTCTGTGCACAGAGAATTTTTCTAGAGTGTGCAAAAGTGCTGGAGCAAGGTGAGAAGTTTGACCTGAGCCTCGTTCTCCAGACAGCAATAATCTTGGCCTGTAAGAGGTTGGCTGATGATATGGTGACCTGCAATATATGTAAGATATAAATGATTATTTCAAAATATACACTCTGAACAACAAAATGAAATATTAGGCAAAATATTTATGTTAAAAGAATGTTTCTCCAAGTGAATACAACTTTCTTATCCTTATTTTTTAAATATGATCCATGACATTTTCATTAATTATGGTTTTAAAACATTGATCTCTCTGACCATCTTAATAAACAAGATGTAAAAGTATAAAAATCCATTCAAAAAGAAAGTAAAAATACCTGGGTATTCATCCTATCATATCACATATATTATCATATCACATATATTAACTTGGAAAATACTTCAAACACTAAGTGTGATTTAGTTACTAGTTATCCAAATGTTAAAAATCCTACTCATCCAAACAAATATTCTGAATATTCACCAAGATGCAGGACTTTTTTTAATGGTTAAAATGGTAAATTTTATGGATCTTTTACCACAATTTTTAAAATAGAAAAAAAAAAGGTAAGACTTTTTCAGTGGCAGCAAATTTTGTCTTTGGGCCAATGAAAACTAACTGGTCGTACCCTAAATACATGACATTTACCGCCCTACACTAAAGAAAGCAAACTTAACAAAACATATTAAGTAAAACTCAAGTTGTATTCTCAGGACTCTGTAACACCATTAAAATGATAAATAAAACAAGTTTATCTCCTATCACTACAAATAATGCAGGAAATTCTATGCAATGCAGTAAGACTAAAACAAATAAAAAATGGAACTAATGGAAAGAAAATAGGGAGACACTATTGTAAAGGATATGATTATGCACTAGAAAATGCAAGAGAATCAACTAATATGACAGAATCTACCAGCAAAGAAATAAGACAAAAAACAGAAAATAGAAAAATCAAAAGCTTTCCTAAACATCAACAATAACCAATATGGATATTCTATTCACAACTGTAAAAATACAAATGATAAAGCAAACAATACTAAATGATCTTAGCAAGAAAGGGTGAAACTATATAGAATACATCCTGAGCCTGAAAATAAAGATGTTAATTCTTCCTAATACATTTATAGTTAACCATAGTTATATAAAAGTATGTGTTTGTATATACTTTAAACTATAATATAGTTTACAGTATTTTGTTTTATACATTTAAGAACTCAAACGAAAATCCCAAAAGAATTTGAGGGAGAGAGGGATATTTAAAATTTATCTACGACATATCTGAAAGAATAATCAAGTAAGAACATCAAGAAAATTCTGGAAAAGTGTGCTAGGTCTGATTTTAGAACATTTAAACCTGTTTTAGAAATAAGTACTTTTTATAGACTTCTTGTTTTTCTTAACAATTCTATGAAATAGTTTCCTTTTACTAAACAGGTAAAGAAACCAAGGCTCAGAGAGTTTGGGTATAACATTGTAAAATTGGGTGGTGACAGTACAAATTCTCATTCAGGTCCACATAATTGCGAAGCCAAGGTTCTGAACCACTATGTTAAAATGTGCCCTACTTTACACTGAAACATATTATAGAATAAAATAATAGAACAAAACGTAAATACACAAAAGAAACAAAGATCAGGGAAACACAATAGCACAGGAAACAAATCATAGTAATTGAAGTAATTTTATATAAGACAACTAAGTTTAAAAAGTAAGTGGAACAGGGATGGATTATAAAATAAATGATGCTTTAAAAACAGTATTCAGATCCTCATTTCACAGAATAAATAAAATGAGTTCTAACAGAGAAACCAAGTAAGAAACAGTAAGACTCATGAACTTTTAACTCATAAAAATCTAAAAACTTGTAGCTCAAAAACTGTAACGTGAACCAAATGGCAAACAACCAAATGAGACAAAGATCTGCCATTAACAGGAATGGTTCTTAATGCATAATGAGCTTATATGCATAATGTTTAACAAAAAATAACTTTCATGGGCAAAGGACATAAAACAGACAATTCAAAAAGAAAACAGATAAGATTTTTCTTAATGTTCATTCATTTAACAATTAAAGAATGCTCTCTATGCTGAATGCCTCAGCCTTATACCACTGTTATCATAGAGCTCATATCTAGATGGTATTTAGTGGGAAAAGGAATATGGAAATTACTATAATTCAGTGAGATAAATAAGCAGCCCTGATTAAGTACAACATGCTCTGAGAGACCCCAATTAGAGACTCACAAAAGGCTTTCCTGTGAAAGGTGTAACCAAAATAAAAACAACAAGTGGAAGGAGAAAGGATGAATTCCAAGAAATAAAAACAGGATGTGAAAAGGACCAGGGAGGCTAAGTTGTTAAAAAGCTCTTGGACCCTTGGGGTAAATGACACAGTGCATACAGCCATCTTCTTTCAAAATTTCAGGGCAACATAAGGGTATAGGTACTGGGGTTAGGGAGGGAAGAAGGAAAGGGAATCAGACTATGAAGGGCTATGAATGGTTTTACAAGCCATGTTGAAAGTTTGGAATGTACACTGAAGACAGTAAGGAAGCATAAAGATGCTTAAGAAAGAGAAATGACATGTTTCTGTAAGAAAACTCTAGCTCAGTATGTAAGTAAAGGAAAGAATTTTGGAAGAAGCAAACAGAAGGAAGATGACCAGTTAGGCAACTGCTTTAATAACCCAGGCATGAGATGTTAATGATAGTCTAATCAAAAATAGGGGCAGACAACAGACACATGAAAAGATGCTCCATATCGCTAATTATTAGGGAAATGCAAATTAAAACCACAATGAGATATCACCTCACACCAGTAAGGATCGCCACCATCCAAAAGACAATCAACAACAAATGTTGGCGAGGTTGTGGAGAAAGGGGAACCTTCCTACAGTGTTGGTGGGAATGTAAATTAGTTCAACCATTGTAGAAAGCAATATGGAGGTTCCTCAAAAAGCTCAAAATAGAAATACCATTTGATCCAGGAATTCCACTTCTAGAAATTTACCTAAGAATACAGCAGCCCAGTTCGAAAAAGACAGATGCACCCCTATGTTTATCACAGCACTATTTACAATAGCCAAGAAATGGAAGCAACCTAAGTGTCCATCAGTAGATAAATGGATAAAGAAGATGTGGTACATATACACAATGGAATACTATTCAGCCATAATAAGAAAACAAATCCTACCATTTGCAACAACATGGATGGAGCTAGAGGGTATTATGCTCAGTGAAATAAGCCAGGCGGAGAAAGACAAGTACCAAATGATTTCCCTCATTTGTGGGGTATAACAACAAAGCAAAACTGAAGGAACAAAACAGCAGCAGACTCACAATGGGGACTAGCAGTTATCAAAGGAGAGGGGTCGGGGAAGGCAGGTGGGAGGGAGGGAGAAAGGGATTGGGGGTTTTATTAGTAGTAGTAGTACACAAGGTGTGGGGGGAATCATGGGAAAGACAGTGTAGCACAGAGAAGCCAAGTAGTGACTCTGTGGCATCTTACTACACTGATGGACAGTGACTGCAATGGGGTATGAGGGGGGCTCAATAATATGGGTGAATGTAGTAACCACATTGTTTTTCATGTGAAAACTTCATAAGAGTGTATATCAACACTTTAATAAAAAAAAAATAGGGGCACAGCCTCAAAAGAGACTTATCTAATAAGGAAAATCAACAGCATTTAGACACTGACTAGACACAGAAGGACAGAAAGAGGGAGGAGCGGAGGATACTGTCCAAATCTCTTTGGGAAGAGTGAACGGATGGCAACTCACAGGACTCATAGGAAGAGGAAGAGAAGCACAATCTGGTATATACTGAAAAATCTGTGGCACAACAAAGGGAGAGAGGCAGTTGGACAGGGCCTAAAGCTCAAGGGTAATCTAGGCTTGGGAAAGATTTGGTACTTATTAACAGAGATTAAAAAATATGAAAATAATGAACAAATCTTAACTGTTAGATTGATAAACTTAAATTTTTAGTACCTGTTACTAGTGAAAAGATGGTAGGTAAATTGGTATTCTTATGACTAAGGGACATGGGAAAAGTACAGTGTTCCAAAATTAAGTTTTACAAATAAGTCAAATATATGTTCAATATTTATCCAAGGATATTCCACAACTCATCCCACTCCCTTACCTCTCTGCATTCTCAACATTTTTTATAGCACTTATCTTCTAACATTTTATCTTGTTTTTATACTTGTTTTACTGTCTGTCTCCATCTAAAATGTAAGCTGAATGAGGGCTGGGATATTAAGATTCATTTTGGTTCACTGACATATTCTAATACCTAGTAGGACAGTATCTGGCACATGATGATAGGCACTGTGACAAAATACCTGAATGAGTGAATAAATATATGAAAGAACGAATGATTCAAACAAAGAAAAGTTATGATTTTCATCTATTTGGTTGGCAAAGATTTAAAAAGACAAATAGTGCTCTGAATTGATAAGGGTGTAAGAAAAAGAACTCATGTATTAGTGGTAAAAATGTAAAATGGTACCTTTCTGGAATGCAATTTAACAACTTCAAGTTTTTCAATGTATATACCCTTGACAGAGCAATCATAGTTTTTAAATTTTATCCTACCACCTGAATCAGATAATGGTATAAAGATGTATACTTAGAAAGACAACTATCACAGCACTGTTTAATCCATTTTTATCAATAACATTATATAAATTACAGAATACCCATAAAATATAATATTATGCAGCTATTTTAAAAGATAGACATTAAGCATATGCTGACATGAAATTAACAACCCAACAGTGGATTAAAAAAAGCAAGTTATATTAACAACCTCAGAGGAGGATATAATTTATATAAAATAGTATGTGAACCTGTCAATATGCATACAGATATGGAAGTGTGGTCACCAAAACTTTAACAAATACTACCTTTAGGTGCTTGGGCTTTAATTTTTACTTTCTTCTTTTTATTCTTATTACTTGAATTTTCTACAGAGTATATTATCTTTCTCATCAGAATAAAACAAAGCTACTTTCATTTGTAAAACCTCAGAAAGCTCTATTTCTAACCCTCTTATGGTAATATACACTAAGAAAGGAAACTTATTTTCCATCATAAGAGTTCTCTACCAGATTGACAGACCTTAAATGTCTAGAGTTCATCTTAAATCTAATTAAAGATTTCAACACTGTTTTAGGAAACTATTTCTAGAAACAGAAACCTACCAGCAATAACCAAGCTACTATTACAGAGACCAGCTTAAAGTCATGCTTTCTACTTATGTAGCACCTTTGTATTGATCTCACATGCTAACACATTATTTGTTCAAACAGAAAACCAAACGAAACCAAACTAACAAGAAAAATCCCTTATGTAGTTCTTATAAAGATCTATATTCTAAAATGTACACTTCTTGGAAAGTGTGAAAAAGCATTCTGGCTAACCGAAACAAAAGAGCAATACAATTCCCTATCTACTTATTAAGCTCAGAAATCAATTTGGAAACTGCATATTATAACATAAAGAATATGATCCCAGGAAATAAACAGTACAGAGCCTGGCTTCTGCCACCTGCTAGCAGAATGATTATGAACAATTTACTTAGCTTCTTTGTGTTCCAGTTTCCTTGTCTATAAAATGATGAAATCACAAATGCTATGACTGTTGAGAAACCTATATGTATTACTATATATAAACCCCCAAGCTTTATAAAGCTACCAAATGTCTAGTTTGTAACGAGCATCAGATGCTAACTCTCATCCCTTCATACTCAAAAGGACAGCAAATGTCACCATTTCTTCTGTGAAGTCTTCCTTGACTTCCCAATGGAAGCTTCTTAGTTCTGCTTTCATACACGTGACCCATATCACAATGTTTGTCACTCCCAATAAAAGGAACTTCTCCAGAGTAAAAAATACATTATACCTTATTTACGCTTATGTCTCCAGTACAAAGTACAGCGCCTGGCATAAACACATAAAAATCGGCAGAATGGGTGGATAAATAAAGAAATTGATTAATTTATCCAAACATCTAGACCAAAAAAGCTAGGACATACGTCTCTCACAATTAAATCGAAGTCAAACCAATTAACTAGAAAAGCATATGTAAAAACAAGCTAAAATTAAACCAGTTCCTTCAGAAAGGCTAAATCAAACAAAATGAGCCATATCAGTCACTGACTGTCAGTCAGTGACAAAGAATGTTCTTAATAAAAAGTCAAACTAAAAACTGCACATGAAATTTTCTATTATCAAAATCTATTTCTATATCACATTACTGACAACAGAGCTATCTTATAAAATTGGAACATATGTCTTTCAATGGTATATTAGCTCCTGCTATTGTATATTTCAAATTCAAATGAATAAAACTCAAAACAACACACATACACACAAAGACAGGCTAGCCAGGTTAAAGTGAAAAAAAAAAACGATTATTTGGTTTATGCTTAGCTATCAATAACACAGATCTGTACAATTACTGAAAGAGTCTAATCTGTGTAATTACTGAAAGAAAACTTCCCTGAAGGGATAAAAGGATCTAGAGTAGAAGAAAAAACTTCTAATAGAAGAGCTTACTGTTAAAGAATACATCAAAAAGAGTAAATAAAGAAATTTAATCTCATTTAAAAATTAAAAACAAAAAACGACATCAGTGCAAATAAATTGACATTTCACCAAAATCTACATGGAAGAAACTTCAAGTTAAAGACTTAAATTTACTCCAAATATACATCTTTTTAAAATATTACTTAGAAGTACACACAATCCAGCCTCCTCTAATAAAATACTATTAGACCTACCTGACTGAAGCATTCTGGTCCTTTAACTATCATGCTAATTATGTAAATTCGAGTGATGATGTTGTATTTGAAAACTATTTGGTCTCTTAATTTAAAATTACATTATCACTAAAACTATCCATTAAAGTGCACAGTAAACACTGCTTTAACATAGATAAAGGTATATGTTAACAGAAAAAACACAAAGGAAGTATAAACTAATGAGGTTTTGGGGAATCAAAATGTTTGCTGTTTAATTACAAAACAATTTCTAATTCAAAATCTTTTTAACACTATTATCATCAAAAACTTATTACAAGTTAAAATACTGTTGATCATGATAATTATTTCATTTCTGTCCATTTTCAAACAAAAAGCAATAAAACTGGGGATATGAGTTGACTTTCCAAAGAACCCTTCCTTCACCCTGCTTAAGAAAAAAAAAATTACACAATTAGTTAGAAAAAAAATTCTTTAGTTTACCAATAAACCAATTTACTGCCACACAAAAAAGTATATACAGAAGTTTTCAGAATTGTGTCTTAAAACAGGAAAACAAAGTCCTTTTACAACAATAGGTTGTAACCATTAAGTAGAAATATACTATAATTCTAACCATAAAGTAGTAAAAATCACTCTAAATTCAAAGAAATTTGCTATAAATTACTTACCTTGTAAAATGAAGGTAGGGTTTGTGTACAGCAGCAGCTGATGGCTGTTTCTTTGGTGATCCTGAGTGACAACTGGTCTCAAAAATTGATAAAGCATTCTCATCTTCACTATCATCTAAAATTAGAGTTTCTATATCTGTAAAAAAAAAAAAATCACAAAGCTTCTGAGGCTTATAAAGTTACTTAATATTAGTGCCCTACCCAAAGCTAAGAAAAATTGATTTAAATATCAAGTGACATTAACTAATAAGTTATCTATGAAATAATACACATTGACCAGGCATAATGACAAACTACAGTATTTTGAATAATTTATAAATGGTATTAATGTAATTATTTTACCTTTACAGACTATTTAAGTGTTACAAGATGTAATTTGGGAAACTTCATCAACTAAATAAGACATGTGGTCTAATTAATTAGGGTTCTTGAGTTATGGCCAGTCCTTACATAAGTAACAGGGAACAAATTATTTTTTCACATGACACACACATACTTACCTTTTTTTTTTTTTTGGTAGTGTTAATGTACAATTACTTGAACAAGATTATAGTTACTAGATTCCCCCATTATCAAGTCCCCCCCACATACCCCATTACAGTCCCTGTCCATCAGTGTAGTAAGATGCTGTAGAATCACTACTTGTCTTCTCTGTATAAACTGACTTTCCTGAGTCCCCCCCGCCCGCTATATTATGTGTGCTTATCATGATGCTCCTTTTTCCCCTTTATGCCTCCCTTCCCACCCATCCTGCCCAGTCCCTTTCCCTTTGGTAACTGTTAGTCCATTCTTGGGTTCTGTGGGTCTGCTGTTGTTTTGTTCCTTCAGTTTTTTCTTTGTTCTTATAGTCCACAGATGAGTGAAATCATCTGATACTTGTCTTTCTCCACCTGGCTTATTTCACTGATCATCATACCCTCCAGCTCAGCTCCATCCATGTTGTTGCACATGGTAGGATTTGTTTGCTTCTTATGGCTGAATAATATTCCATTGACTTACACACCTTTTTTAAGGAAAACCTGGTCTAGTTAAGAAGGGAGTAAGGATATGTTGTACACCTGAAACTAATGTAATGTAATACTGTGTGTCAACTACCCTTCAATAAAAAATAATTATCTACAAAAAAAAAAAAAAAAAAAAAAGAAGGGAGTAAGGAAGTCAATGGACACAAAGCCCATTTTAAAAATGCACTAATTAAAGTAACTTTAGTCTCTGTATGGGTCTTAAGTTTCTACTCAACAGACTAACTGGACCTAAAATCTCTATTGAGAGTACAATACTTAAAAATCCCTGGACTACACTCTGAAGTATTAATAGCTACACTTCACTCACACATATTCCTAACAAAAGTGTCCAATTTATTCAATAAAAAGCATTGTTACATGTATAGGAGAAATGGGAGAGGACTGACAGAAATTACAACCTCTCCCAAATACATAAAGAAAAAAAAAAGAGGTACACTTTCTAAACTGAAATACTGAACTGTGCTGGCAGATACAGATTTCAGTGGCATTTAAAAGCTAAATATTTAGGCAAACTAATATTGTAAAAGTTAACCTGAAAATCAATAGAGTACTTTTTGAGTGATAATTTCATATATAAGGAAAGGATACTTGTCTAGGATAAACATTATAAGACCAAAATAAATCAGAATAATATATCTAAATAAGTAAAAAATAATTACTAATAATCAAATAAAATTTGATTTCTCTTCTCCACCGGTACAAGAAGAAAAACTGGAACTAAGCATACTTTATACTTATGAAAACAATTATAAGAAACACAGACCAGGAGGCATAGCGAATCTATCTAATACAACAGAAGAAACACAGAAACCCAGACAAAATGAGAAGGCAGAATAATATGTTCCAAACAAAACTAAAAGGATAAGACATCAAAAAGAGGATTAAGTGAAACAGAAATCACCAATCTTCTTGATAAAGATTTCAAAGCAACAGTCATAAATATGCTTACTGATCTGTGGAAAAGTATTGAGATCTCAGGGCAGACTTCAACAAAGAGACAAAAGAGTTGCAAAAGAGCCTCTCAGAGATGAAGAAACAGTAACTAAAATGAAAATACAATGGAGGGAATGAATAACAGATTGCTGCAAGCAGAGGACACAATCGATGAGATGGAAATTAGAGAACTGCAAAACAATGAAGCTGAGGAACAGAAAGAAAAAAGAGAATCTGGCATGAGGAGGATGCTAAAAGAACTGTGCAACAACTCCAAATGAAACAATATTCACATAATAGGGAAACCAGAAGGAGAACAGAGAGACAAAGGAGTAAAAAGTCTTTCTGAAGAAGTAATTGCTGAAAACTTTCCCAATCTAGGGAAGGAAATGGACACAAAGGTCGGTCATGAAAATGAAGAGAGCCCCAACAAAAGGAACCCCAGAAACACAACACCAAGACATATAATAATTAAAATGACAGAGACTAAGGATAAAGAGAAGGTACTGAAAGCAGCTAGGGACAGGCCAAAAATTACTTATAAGGAAAACCTCATCAGGTTATCAACAGACTTCTCAGCAGAAACTTTATAGGACAGAGGGAGCGGTATGAAATATTTAATGTATTGAAATAAAAGGACCTTTAACCAAGAATCCTCTACCCAGCAAGGTTATCATTCAAAATTGAAGGAGAGATTAAAAGTTTCCCTGATAAACAGAAGTTAAAGGAATTCACCACCACTACACTGGCATTACAGGATATGTTAAAGGGACTTCTGAATACTGAAATGTTCTTAAGCCTAAATATTTTTCATCAGTGAAAATAAATCCACAGTAAAGGTAGTAGACAAATTACTTATGAAGCAAGTATGAAGTTAAAACAAAAAAAAAAGTAGTAAAACAAACTATACACAAAATCAGTCAAGGGATACACAAATAATGCAGATTATGACACCTAAATCATAGTGTGGATGAGGAAAGAAAAAAGTACTTTTAAATTTAGAAATAGAGTGATTATCAACTCAATACAGCTGTTATATACTTAGGAAGCTATCCATGAACCTTATGGTAACCACAACCTAAAGCCTTTAACAGAAACACAAAAAATTTAAAAAGAGAAATCTAATCACAACACTAAAGAAAACCATCAAACAAGAGAAGAATATAAGAGAGGAAGAAAGGAACAGAGACAAAATACAAAAACAAATTAATAAAAGGCAGTAAGTGCATAGCTATCAATAAGTACCTTAAATATAAATGGACTGAAATACACCAATCAAAAGACACAGGCTAGCAGAATGTATAAAGAAACAAGACCCATCTATACACAGCCTACAAAAGACTCATTTAAGACAAAGACTTACATAGACTGAAAGTGAAGGGATGGAAAAAGATATTTCATGCAAATAACAGGGAGAAAAAACAGGAGTAGCAGTACTTAGACTTCAAAACAAAGAAAAATAACAAGAAATAAAGAAGGACATTACATAATGATAAAGGAATCTGCCCAACAAGAGGATATAGCAATTGTAATTATCTATGTATCCAACATAGAAGCACCCAAATACATAAAACAAATACTAACAGAAGTAAAGGGAGAAAAAGCCCACAAAGCAATCATATTAGGAGACTTTAATATTAGGATGGACAGATCATCCAGACAGAAAATAAATAAGGTAACAGAGGTACTGAACAACACATTAGATTAGATGGACTTAACAGATATTTACAGAACATTCCACCCAAAAGCAGCAGGATACATATTTTTCTCAAGTGCACATGGAATGGATCACACACTAGGCCACAAAAAGAGTCTCCATGAATTCAAAAAGATTGAAATTCTATCAAGCAGCTTCTCAGACCACAATGGTATGAAACTAGAAATAAATTAAATAAAGAAAAGAAAAAAAACCCACAAACACATGGAGGCTAAAAAACATGCTTCTAAATAATCAATGGATCAATGAACAGATCAAAGTAGAAATCAAGCAATACATGGAGATGAATGAAAACAAAAATACAACAGTTCAAAATTTGTGGGATGCTGCAAAAGAGGTTCAAAGATGGAAGTGCACAGTAATACAGGCCTATCACAAGAAATAAGAACAATCCCAAATAAATGGTCTAGATTCACAACTAAGGAAAACTAGAAAAAGAACAAATGGAACCCAATGTTAGTGAAGGAGGGACATAATAAAGATCAGATCAGAAATAAGTAAAATAGAGACAAATAAAACAATAGAAAAAAATCAATGAAACCAGAGCTAGTTCTTTGTGGGGGGGGGGGGGGGGGGAGGACAAACCCCTAGCCAGACTAATCAAGAAAAAAGAGAGGACACAACTAAAATCAGAAATGAAAAAGAAATAGTTACAACTTACACCACAGAAATACATGGAGTTTTTAGAGAATTCTAAGAAAATCTATATGCCAATAAATTGGGCAACCGAGAACAAACAAACAAATTCCTGGAAAGGTACAACCTTCCAAGACTGACCCAGGAAGAAGCCAAAAATGTGAAAAGACCAATTACCAGTAACAAAACTAAATTGGTAATCAAAAAACTCCCAAGAAACTGAAGTCCAGGATTGGATGGCTTCACACTGAATTCTACAAAACATTTTAAGAGCTAATACCCCTCCTTCTTAAAGTATTCCAAAAAAGTAAAAGAGGAAGGAATACTTCCAAACTCATTCTATGAAGGCAGCATAACTCTAATACCAAAACCAGAAAAGACACTATAAAAAAAAGAAAATTTTAGACCAATATCTCTGGTGTACATAGATGCAAAACATGACAAAATATTAGCAAACCAAATTCAAAAACACATCAAAAAGATAATCCATCATGACAAAGTGGGATTTATTCCAGAGACGCAAGGATGATTACAATATTTGTAAATCAATCAATATCATACACCACATTAACAAAAAGAAGGATAAAAACAACATGATCATCTCAATATATGCTGAAAAAGCATTTGATAAAATTCAATATCCACTCATGATAAAAACTCTCCGCAAAATGGGTATGGAGGTAACATACTTCAACATAATAAAGGCCATATATGACAAACCCACAGCTAACATCATACTCAATGGTGAAAAGCTGAAAGCTTTTCCTGTAAAGTCAGGAACAAGACAAGAATGTCCACTCTCACCACTTTTATTCAACATAGTACTGAGTTCTTAGACATGGCAATCAGACAAGATAAAGAGATAAATGGCATCCAAATCAGTAAGAAAGAAGTAAAACTGTCACTATTTGCAGATGATGCAATACTACATACAGAAACCTTAAAGGCTATACCAAAAAACTATTAGAACTAATAACTGGATTCAGCAAAGTGGCAGGATATAAAATACGCAGAAACCCATTGCATTCCTATATACTAACAATGAACTAGCAGAAAGAGAAATCAGGAAAACAACTCCATTTACAACTGCACCAAAATGAATAAAATACCTGGGAATACACCCAATCAAGGAGGCAAAAGACCTATACTCTGAAAACTGTAAGACACCCATGACAGAAATTAAAGATGACACAAATAAATGGAAATCTATACCATGCTCATGGATAGGAAGAATTAATATTGTCAAAATAGCTATCCTGTGCAAAGCAATTTACAGATTCAATGTAATCCCTATCAAAATACCAATCACATTTTTCAATGAACTAGAGAAAATAATCCTAAAATTCCTAGAAAACCACAATAGACCCCAAATAGCCAAAACAATCCTGAGAAAGAACAACAAAACTGGGGGATTATAGTCTCTGACTTCAAGCTCTACTACAAAGCTACAGTAATCAAAACAGTATGGTACTGGCACAAGAACAGACCCACAGATCAATGGAACAGAATAGAAAGCCCAGATAAAAACCCAGGCATATATGGGAAAAACCCATACATATTTTCCTGTATACATATTTGGGAAAAGACAGCCTCTTCAATAACTGGTGTTCGGAAAACTGGAAAGCTACATGCAAGAGAATGAAACTGTATTACTGTCTAACTCCATACACAAAAGTAAACTTGAAAGGATTTAAGATCTAAATGACATACATGAACTATAAAACTCAGTTCTTGTCTGAGAACACAGGCAAAAATCTTTTGAACATAAGCATGAGCAATTTTTTTCTGGATGTATCTCCTCAGGAAATAAAATAAGAAATGAGTAAGTGGGACTATATCAAACTAAAAACTTTAGTACAGCAAAGGACTCTGCCAGCAGAACAAAAAGGCAACCTACAGTTTGGGAGAATATATTCATAAATTATTTATCCAATAAGGGGTTAACATCAAAAATACATAAAGAACTCAGATGAATCACCACCAAAGAAAAACAAATAACCCAATTAAAAAATGTGTAGAGGACCTGAACATTTTTCAAAGAATACACATGGCCAAGAGGCACACGAAAAGATGCTCCACATTGCTATTCATCATGGAAATGCAAATCAAAACCACAATGATATCACCTCACACCAGGCAGAATGGCCACTATCTAAGACAAGAAATAACAAGTTGTTGACAAGGATGTGGAGAAATGGGAACTCTCCTACACTGCTGGTGGAAACTTAAATCAGTGCAGCCACTACGGAAGCAGTATGGAGTTTCCCCAAAGAACTAAAAATAGAAATACCATACAACCCAGTAATGGCATGTCTAGGTATTTAACCAAAGAAAACAAAATCCCTGATTCAAAAAGATATATGCACCACTATGTTTAATGATGCATTATTTATAATAGCCAAAATATGGAAGCAATCAAAGTGTCCATCAATAGATGAAGAGATAAAGAAGAGGTGGTACCTATACACAATGGAATATTATGCAGCCATAAAAAAGAAATCTTGCCATTGTGATAATGTGGATAGATGTAGAGGGTATTACGCTAAGTGAATACATGAGGTGGAGAAGGACAAATACCATGTGATTTCACTTATTTGTGGAATCTAAAAACAAAAAACAAAATAGCAGTTAACTCACAGGCACTTGAGAAGTGACTGGTGGTTATTATGGGGGAGGAATTGGGGTGAGGAGGATAAAGGAGCACAAAAATTCTCAGTCGTGACCAATTTAAGTTGGTCATGGGGATAGTAGAATACAGCATGGAGAATATGGCCAATTGTTCCATAACATCTTTCAATGTTGACAGACAGTAACTGTACTAGTTGGGGTAAGGGTTTAATAATGTGGCTAGCTGTTGAACTACTGTGTTGTACACTTGAAATGAAGAAAAGATTGTATATTAATTATACTTCAATTTTTAAAAAAGGTAATAATGCTGTAAAAAAACTGTTAAATGGAAACAATCTCTCAGAAGGGAAGGTAAGACTTTCACCATTTCCTAAAAGTGTCTAAGTTTTTTTAATTTTTTAAATTTTTGGGAAAAGTCATATCCTTGGTTATGAAAACCAGAGATAAGAAATATACAATTCATGACACAATATCTGGCTCATACACAGAAAAATATTTGTTCTCCTCCCTATCTGACAAATAAGAAACCAAGTAATTCATGTGATATTTCATTAGAATCTAGACCTAAAATAAAGTTTCTGAAAAAACACATTTATAGTGACAGCAAAATGCATTGAATATTGGTGATTTTTTACTACATATAATATTTTTCATGTTAGCCTAATTCATTGAACAATTATCTATTTGGTGCAGACTGCATGCCAAACAAGGTCATAGGAATTGGGGGATAAAGATAATTAAAGCACATTACTTTCTCTTCAAAGTTTGCAGGCCTAACTTTGATTAGCATATGAACCTACAGTTTTCCTGTAAAGGAGTGAGTGACATTAAAGGTTGCTTTGTTTTTATCTCAGATCCAAACTACAATCTTGAAGCTAGAATTCAAGACCTTCTACAAGCAGGTTTTAATTTACTCCTTTACTAGTAATTTATACTCATTAACATATCACACTGCAGAGTGTGCCCTGTCAATAACAACAACTTCATCTGATGAGCTGAATCCAGAGGAGCATTACAGCAACACAGTTAAAGGCATGGTCTCTAGAGTCAGGCTCCCTAGGTTTGAAAGCAAGAACTTACTGAGTGACCCTATGTAAGTGAATACCTTCCTAAGTCTTCCAGAGTCTCCTTCTTTATAGAATAAGAGTACCTACTCCACAGACTTGTTATCAGGATTAATAAATGATAATTTATGTAAGGGCTTTATAACAATAAAATGAAGCCATTATTATTATAGTCAACTTTACTAAAAGATAGTACCACTCTTACATTAAGATAGTCAGAATGTCCCAAGAGCAAACAAACCAAGCAAACATTGATTTCTTCTTCTTTATAAGCATTCAATAGGCAACTACCATATGCTAGGCAATATGCCAAGCCTGGAATATTCAGTGGTGACTGAAATAGATACATTTCTATCTATATTAGGGGCCAATATAAAAGAAGTAACACATTTAACCTTATAACATAGAACTTTTTTATGCCTGTACTTGTTTCATTTTAACAATATGAAAAAGCAATTTAATACCTTCTTTCTTGTCACTCTGGCTAATTTCAGCATGAGGAAACACTTTTTGCAAGACTGCAAGGATGTTGTTGAAGCTTCTTTCCAGCAGTGGCCTTATGATGGACGACAGTGCATGTCCCGAAGACATGACAGCACGCTGGGAAGCAGGCACAATATTCTGCATTGCATGGTAAAAATCTTGGGCATTGAGCACTATTGAGGAAACATCTAGCTGCAGTTTATGACTGCTAGCATAGATCTGGGGGTAACGCCTCCGCAGGGCAATGAGGGCAGCTTCAGTGCACAGGGCTTTGATATCAGCTCCACAATAACCTAATGCACAAAAGGAAAAGGTAACAAAGGTAAGTTCATTCCTTTAAGTACCAACAAATATACACATATACACATCTCTTAAGGGAATATCAATACTAAATCAATAATTATGTGCAATTTAATCAGCAAAATGAAACTGGCCATTTAAAATCACCTAATCAAATTGTTTCCTCATTAAGAAGACTAAAAATGTTTGAACATCTTAATTAACAAACACAGGAACTAATGATATTAAAACAAACAAGTTATGTGTTTTGTGCCAAAACCACACTGATTGTAATGTACAAACCTTCAGCAAAGGTTTTAAAATAATAGTTTCATCTTAATCCTGCATTGATATTCCCAATCATTAGCTTAGTCCTCATGACATTACACTTACCTATTAATTTTTCTAATATTACTACTTCCAAACGCATATAATACAGTGGTACAAAGTAGTACATAATCAGAAACTTCAAAAACAGAGCAATTCCATTACCCAATCTGAGGACAACCCACAAGCAAATTAGTGTCTAATTACCCCAAAGATGATACGTTAAAGTTGTAATCATCTCTTGATAGCTCTAAAGGCATCAAATGGAAAAATAATTCATTAATTCACATTGACTTCCTTTTATATATATGTATTTTAGCCAAGAATGACTGATAATCTAGTTCTAAGGGCTGTATTCCAAGGGGTATTATCCTTTACTCCCATTTAACTGATTATGTAGTTAACAGACAAGCCCCTAGTGCTTTTCAGTCATTTAATTCATTTAAGCAACAAATATATACAAAAACACATGAACTTTTAGGTCTTTACCACAAAAAGGAAGAAAACCTCAAACTAGCCATGTTCTATCAGCAATTAAACTTGCATTTGGCTGTATTTATCAGTTATGCCAGCAGGGGGAACCAACTGAACTTGCTAAAGAACACTAGTTCTAATCTCTTCAAAAAGTGTTACCGGGTTTACTTATCTTTTATACCTCACAATAACCTTGTGGAGCTCTTAAATACTGAAATAAAAATAGTGGTTAAACAGGAAAACTAGGAGCAGAGAAGAAATTGCCCCAGACTAATTGACAGAAAAAGAACATTTAGGGACAAAACCATACAAATCAAACTGCAAGTGATACATACATCTACTGAACTATACCCCCATTATTACTAGAGCAAATGGTCCTGTTAATCAAGTCCTATCTATAACAACAAAAAAAAAATCCTCTTTATTCTGCTCTTTTTTCCACTCTTATTATTTACTGATTAGGTTTATTGTCTACCTTCCCCAGTTAGAATGTAAGCTCTGTGACAGCAGGGGTATTTGTCTGTTTTGTTCACTAATGTATCTCAAATACCAAGAATAATGTTTGGTCTGGTATTCAGTAGATGCTCAATAAATACTTCTGAGTGAAAGAATGAATGAAAAAAGAGTAACTCCACGGTTGTAAGTTTTGGAAGGAGAAACTATCAGGTTACCATGTACTATACCATACAAAGTGGAAGAATTTTATCTATTGGGCTTTTCATTTTTTTTCTAAGCCATCTAAATTATTTCATTATTAACACAGAAAAGTATTACATTCCTAAAGAAATGTTTATTCAGAGTTAAGGAAGAACTTAAAATGAACTATAAAACTTTTATTCAGAAAACTACAAACAGATTAAACATTAACAGTATCCCATGACAGCAATCTCTCAATTCTTCAGAATAACCAAATTTATTACCATTAGTCTCTCATTTTATTTTATTTCTCAATGAATAAACCTAAAAAGAAACTATCTTTCCTGTGCAATACATTATATTACATTAGTTCAACAAAATAACCGTAAAATACCAGCTCAGTTACAGTTAATGAAATAATCCATTTCAGAGGAAGTAAAGAATAAACTTCCATCTTCGAACAATATAAACTACCACATTTCTTTTTCTTCCTTAAAAGTAAATGTAGAGTTGGTGAACATATTTTATGGTCCTATTTTTAAGTGCAAAAGCCAAAGTTAAAAAAAGGAAAAGGGCTCCGAAACATGCAAAATAGAAAAAAGCCTCTGGAAGGTATTTTATGTAGTAAATGTTACCCATAACATCTTTGTTTGACATAACAGTATGTTAATATCATACATAATGAATATTATTCATTTTTATTAGTTCACTAAAGATAATTTGAAAGTTTGTCAACAACTATATAAATCTCATTTAAAGAAGTAAATTTTCACATGGATTATCATAACCAACAGACTATAAAAGACAGGATTTATCTTTACATTTGCTTGTCAATGGTAATTACTGGTTTATATCTGTGACTCTCAACCCTGACTGCGCATTTGAATGAACAATGAAAAGGAAACAAAAAGAGATTCTCAACAAACTTAGTGAATCAGAATCTCTGGTGGTTAAATATCATAATTATTTATTTTTAGAAAGCTTTACAAGTGATTCCAATATAAAAAAAAATTGAGAACTACAGAACTAATAATATACACTATGGTTTAGGCCTCTTGTCTTACCATAATTAACATCATATTTTTTCACTCTCAAAAGGATCCCAGTTTATAAAAATAGAATCTAGAAATAATGAAAAAATACACCTTTTGAAAGTTAAAAGTTGGTATTAAAGAAAATGCCTACATCCCTTTCATAAGAATTTCATAACCATACTAATTCTACCATTACAATTCTAATACTCATATGAACACAAATATGTAGATACCAAACAAAAAGCATTTTTGAAAACTGCTATTAAGATGGAATCTGTCTGAAAGTGAAAATACAAGCTATACAAAGAGGCCACAGACTAGAAAAAGGTAACAATAAAATTTTATGAAGGTACTTTTTAAGTAAAACATCCAACATACCAAAGGCCCACAAATAGATGCCTCACTGATACATTTTCATTGTTTGGGCTCACTTAGTGAAAATAGGGAAATATGATTAGGTTTGAGCTCCTCATTAATCTTAAGCTCCTCTCATTTGTGCACATATTCTATATAACAAAATTATTTGAAGACTAATTAAAAATCACATCTATTATGCATGCTAACACCAAGTACTTGGGAATTCATTTCAAGGTAAAAGTTACCAAATCCATAACCTCTAATAAGAAGTCAGCTATCTTTACAAATTGTTCATCAAGACCTGCATACTTTTTTGTTAGGCATAAATTCACTAAACTGAACCCATACATGTTAAAAACATGTTTGGGACACAAAGTGATATGCTCATAATGAATTCAAAATTTATTACTATTTCATTCCTGTTTGAAGACAGTATTTAATTTTCTTTAATGTGAACTGATTTCTTAAATGAAATAAATGTCATAATCAAAAACAGAAGTAATTACAATGGATTTTTATGTCACTCTCCAGGAAGAAAATGGCATATATATAAGCATATTCTGAACCACCACCACCACCACCACCCCCAAAAAAAGGCAAGAAAAGTTTTTCAGTCCTATAAGAAATCATGTCTTAAATTTTTTTTAACTTAATAAACTGACTAAAAGCTAAAATAAGTCACTTGAAAAAATTAGAAGTAGTGGTCTGCAGAAATGAAAAAGGAAACTAAGATTCTAATATTTAGGATGAAGAATTAAGAGTGTATAATGTTCAGATGGTAGATAGGGTAATAAAAAAGTAATTTTAAAATACCTATCTTTCAGGGAATTTCCAAAATTATTTGAAGACTTCTGCTTATTTCAGTTAAGGATCATTCTGTGATAAATTCACAGAAGAATCTACAAAGATTGCGCAGTCTGATTTGTACTCTAATACAGAAAGTCGCAGGAAATAAAATGGATCAAATTTCAAAAAGGGAAAAGACTGGATTTTGTACCAAATACCACCCTCTCCCATAAAGCAGCACAAGGCTTTGCATAGGTCAAGCCAATTTACATGAAATGGGTTTGGCGCATGCTCTCTTTATAACAGGCAAAGTTTAAACTGGAGAAGTGCTGGAGAGATTTACGTTTTCTCCTCACCAGAAGATGTCGAGGTCTTTGTGGTTCAAAAGCTGAGGGATGCTGCTTCGGAGATGGAGGTCCCTGTGGATGAAGAGGATAATTCCGATGTAGCTAACTGAATGGACTAATGTTCTATTTAAGTTTTAATTATTTGATGGTGGAGCCCAATGATTTTTTTAACTAAGTTGTTCTTTTGGTTTTGGTAACTTTAAAGTTTTCCCAAGTAGACTGCTGATTGTTAGTGGACTTATTTTGGGTATTTCTTCATAATGCTTAAAAAGCTCATGGAGAGATTTTTTTTTTAATTTATACTTTTGAAAGAATGAGAGGAAAATAGATAAAAGACAGAGAAAGAATGAAGGAAAAATACCTGAGTGTATATTCAGTGCTTAATACTTTATTAATTTCTATTTCAGACCTAACTAAAGCCAAAACCCTGAATTCCAAAACCCTTGAATTCCACCTCCTTTATATGATCGTGCATGTTCATAAAATACTCTCACATCCTTTAAGGACAGTAGTGGTTTGTTCATCTAAGGGCAGATCTTCCACTCTGTGAATAATTTAACATTAAACTGGAAAGTTTTATATTTTTGGAAATACTAGCAGATTACACTTAAGTATTTTCTTTGAAGACTCCTCTCACTCAACTTCTTTCTAGACCACAGGCATGAAGGTGAGCCCATTATGTAGCTGCAAAGTAAAAGACTATAATCCTGACTTTGACATAGACCTTTATCTTTTTAATTTAAGCTTACTTTCCTTAAACTTTCTGAGAGGAGACAATTCCTAAAAGGAGACACTGCAGTAATATGGAAATCCAGCACTCAATGAAAGGCATATTATTAATGAGCTTTGTTAATCAAACACCTAATGGCAGCTAAAATTCTAATTTAGAAGTGTTCAAACTTCAAGTGAAATTGTAAAACAGTTCTTATATTTAAAGGCAGAGCCATCTGTTGCACAAAGACATAACTATATTCATTCACATTCCAAACATAAGGGGAAAAGGAAGCTGAACAGAACAAACAATGACAATCAAAGAACTCAAATAGTAGCACTCACCAACACATTTTTCAGCCAATTCATCTAAAAAACCATCTGACAGTTTTGGATTCCAGTCCCTGGTATGGATCTGCAAAATGTGTTTCCTTGCCTAAGAAGAAAAGCACAGATAAATAAAATCTTGCCAAGAAAGAAAAGTACAAATAAAATATCATCAACCCTCAAATGTACTAGCTAGAACAAATTTATGAACTGTACCCCAGAAAAACAATTGTTTATCTTGAAAAAAAATACCTTAAACACCTTGGCATCCACCATCAGCTCTGACTCCCATTAATAACCCTTTGAGATATGCAGTTTGTTTCACAAGTGATGAAGGAACTTGACTAGTGGCACATATGACTAAGTGACTGATCTAGGACTGGAGTTCACAACTAAATTTTACTTCTCCACCACATCATTTTAACATTTGAAAACACGTAAACAGGAAACATTATTAGGTTCTAATAATTTTAACTTTGAAACAAACCTTACATTTAGATTTCACAGAACTTTTGGTTCACGTAAACAGGAAACATTATTAGGTTCTAATAATTTTAACTTTGAAACAAACCTTACATTTAGATTTCACAGAACTTTTGGTTCTATCATATGCATAAGGAATTATGACTGACAATTAACTAAACAAGTAATTTAAAACTTGAAAAGAATTTTAAGTTGAAATAGTTTTCAATTAAGTTAAGAAATATAATGCATATTATTATATTATAAATTACTTGCCACTTTGGAATTAAGTATTCAGCAAGGTAATTTCAGTGTAAGTATTAACTGAATTCATTGAAAAAAATCAAAGGTTTAAACAATTTTACCTTGTTTTTGCTTTTCAAAATAGCATTCTCTACATTAAGCTGCTGTATAGAACAATCAAAATTTAAACATATTGGTTCCAAATTAAACTGAATTTTTCTCCCTCAGTAAAAAAGAAACACTGAAGTGTAAGAATCCATATATAATCAGATGATACCTCCACCATGAAGTCACATCAGCCATTTTTTTTTCACATTTGCCTTCTTTCAGGGGAAAAAAACAACAGTTTCTAAAACTTGAATATACTTGTTTTCTCAACACTGCTATTTGAGTTTCTTCAGACTATGAAAAAGCAAGTTATAACCAAGATAATGCTACTGGTTTAACAAGAAATTTGGGATCCAGCATCACAACAAAAAGAACAACTTAAAAGTCATCAATATAAATCTTGCTCACAAGGTTGCAAAATCTGGAATTAATAACTATTGCTTCAATTCCAAATTCTAAGTTAGACGAAAGTTACTGTAAGGTCAAAAGTTACTGTCAGGTCTCTAAGACCTTCAAGTGCCTTGCTCTTTATATAATCAATCAGAGTTGCCTTTCTTTATAATTAAAAACAAAAACAGGAAATAGAATGAAGAAATTATTTAAATCAAGGAATGTTTTATTATGCACTTCACATGGCATAGAGAATAGTAAGTCATATGACTTCCTCTAAGTAGCTTCTATTAAATCAAAGGCAAATCCATGCCCTTTATTTTTCAGGATGTGTAAATATACACATAACACTTATAACAATAATCATTGTGTTAATGACAATAAAAAGGAAAAAGAAAAGAAATTAAGAAGCATTACTGCATAAAGAGGATATGTGCTATTTTGTTAATAAAGAGTTAACAAAATTACTAAGCATGAAACTAAGATTTTTTTCTTTTTTTAATTTTTACTTGGTCAAAAAGCAAGAGTCATGATCTTCTACTGCCTGAACTACAAGACTAATATGAGACACTGACTGGTATTATTTTAAATTAAAGATCAAAAGAGATCCTTATGACTGCCCTTAATCCTTCCTGAAGCCATTCATTAGGCCTATCTCCTAGCAGACTAGTTCACAGATTCTCTGTCTTCATACTCACCTTGTTTAGACCTTGCATCCTAATTGGACTGAGAAAACTAAAGCAGTAGGAACAAAATTTCCAAAGACACCCCACACCAAATCTGTCCACCTGTCAGCATAGGTACACTATACTGTCTCCTCCTTATTATCACAGAAGAACCACCCAATTTCGAACTAAAGTCATTCTTACTACTCATTCTAAATCCTACCTCCTCACTGAGGACACACACAGATTTCTCCTTTCTCAACTTCAACACAAACTGTCCCTCCCTACTGGATATTTCTCCCATCTTAAAAATAACAAAATACCTTATACTTCCAATTACTTTAACTTATGCTTCAATTCTTTGCTTCCTTTGCAGCAAAACTTTGAAAAACTTACTTTCATTCACTGTCTCCAATTCCTCCCCTCCTATTCTCTCTTAATTAATCATACTCCAGTCAAATTTTTTTGCACCCACAACTATTTGAAATTGCTCCCATCAGGGTTCACTGATCATCTACATAATGCTAAATTCAATGGCATATTTTCTGTTGTCATCTGATTTAATTTAGCAACAACTGACACAGTAAATCACATCATTCTCATTGATATACTTGCTTCATTTGGCTTCCAGAATCCCACTCTCATAATTTGCCTCTTACCTTACCGACTGCTTCTTAAGATAGAGAGAGGACTTGGTAATCTCATCTTAAGCTAGAGGACTTGGTAATCTCATCTAGTGTTATGACCTTGAATATTATCCAAGGGAAAAAGGTGAACAGCCAGTCCAGGCCTTTCTCACAGACCCAGGCCAAAGAAAAACGACCTTAAGTTTAGCTCTCCTTGAAACATACAAAGTTAAAATTACTCTGGAAAACCATATTGGAGATTATGCTGTACAATACAGTAAGCCACTATCCACATAATGCTGTTTTAAGTTTTCAAATTTAATAACATTTAAAATTCAGTTCCTTAGTCACAATAGCAACATTTCAAGTGCTCAATGGACAATGCAAACACAACATTTCCATCACCACAGAAAATTCAATCGAATAGTGCTGTACTAGACTTCATTTATTGTTAAATCTATGCTATGTGTGGACTGTATCTGAATTGTGAGAAGTATGATTGGCATAAGGACCCTAAGGCCCACATGACTAAGGCAATATAGAAAACAATATAGAAATCAAGGTACTGGCTTTTCTGTGCTGAAATAAACACTGGCTGTGTCTCCTAGAACTAAGCTCATTCCCTATGTACTGGTATTAGCCTAAAAGATGTGCTTGGACTGTTTTAAGATGTCCCAAAGTAACTGATGCTTCCTCAAGTTGCAGTAGACTGCACCCACTTCAGGCTTAACTCCTACAACTAAGCACAACTCTATGCCTTGGTAGAGTCCTGAAAGTTGCACTTGGATAATGAAAATGATGCTGTATGTGCTGTTTCGTATCCTGACAAAACTAAGTAAACTCAATACCAATCTGAAGCCTGTAAATTGGGCTGTCAATTTAAAACTCAGACAACTACTAGTGGTGGCTGTGCAGACTGAGGGCAAATTAAGGTATGAACTGCTCTACACAGCAGAGCCATTGCCTTCATTTGTTTATAGAAATAATTACTCACCTGCTTAGTGGCATAATTACTAAGCCTTCCACATCTATATATGTAAACCAGGCATTTTACATACAGATGTAAAATCAAAGTCATATAACAACAACATTTGTGTATATATATTATGTATTCATATTATATCATCTTCTCTGCTTTCTTTAGGTTATATTTGCATGGGCACGTGTTATAAATGTTCTAATTAGATTATTTGATATGTTAAATTACATGGGAAACATTGTCAAATATATTATCTTCTCTGTGTGTGTCTCTCCCTCTCAAACTTGAGTTTCCAGTAAAAAGACAGTCAATGATTAAATTGCTCAAAGACTAAAAGAAATTTCAAATAGAATTAAGAAAAATAAATTTTGTATGCATATTCAATGACTATATACTGCCCTGTTTTAATTATGTGTTCTTTTAAGAAATACACTATAATGAATAACATTTGCTGTTTTTAGTTAAATATGATGTAGTGGTCATTTCTATGAAAACTTGCATATTAGGCTGCTATTCATAAACTCACCAATACTCTAAAAATGTTATTTTTATGGAAACAAAGCTACTTTGGCTAACTAGAGACAAAAAGCCTGCCATACAAGATTAATTACTACAATCTGGGTAACTAAAAAGTAAGCATCTACAGTAACCTAATCAGGGTTTTTTTTCTTGCTTCCTAAAAATCATAAACTTTCTGATAATTGTTAATAGTCTTTACTAAATTATTCAATAACTAACTACAAGTTCTTTTTAAGATTTAACTAAGATATCCCATAAGCACAAAATTTTTTAAATGAAAATTCATAAAATACCATTCTCAAAGTACATACAGATATGCACATGCCTCCTAATCTAATCACAAGTAAGTCAATACATCAAAAACAGAAACGCTTACTTTTTGATCAGGCAGGTTGAAAAGGAATTCTCTGTCAAAACGACCAGGTCTCCTGAGTGCAGGATCTATAGAATCAAGTCTATTTGTAGCACCAATAACAACAATTTCACCCCTATTGTCTAATCCATCCATAAGAGCAAGGAGGGTTGAAACTATAGAGCTGTAACAAAATTTTCAGACAAAATTTTAAATTGTGAAAAAGAGAAAAAATTCTAAACACAAATGCTTATACTTTTATAAGTCTTAAATGCTAATAAAACTATAGCATGATTCCATCTTAATGCAAGATAAATCAAGAAATGTAGAGAAATCATTTTTAGAAGTACTCAACAATACAGTAAGTATCTAAAACAGCAACAACAAAAATGAGAAAATGGACTTTAGCAAAATTAAACTTTTTTCTGCTTTCACGGGCTCTATCAAAAAGGTGAAAAGGCAACCTCGAAAATACAAGAAAATACTTGCAAATTATATATTTGACATGGGCCTAGGGTTCAAAACACAGTTAATTCATCAATATAAAGAACAATTACAACTCAACAATAAAAAGAAAAGTAACTGCATTTAAAACAATCAAAAGCCTTAGACATTTCTCCATACAAGATATATGAAGAGCTCATTAGTCATTAGGGATATTCAAATTAAAACCAAAGGAGGTGTCACTATCAACCCACTAGGATGGTTATAATAAAAAAGACAGATAATTACAAGTGCTGATGAGGATGTAGAGAAATTGGAAAACTCATACACTGCTTGGTGGAAATGTGACCCAGCAATGTTTCCATCCAAAATGCTCACAGGAGCTTTATTCATAATAGCCAAAAACTGAGAGCAACTCAAACATCCATCAACTGATGAATGGATAAATAAAACGTGGTATATCCATACAATGGAACATTTTTTGTCAATAAAAATGAAGTACTGTTATAGGCTACAATGTGGATGAACCTTGAAGACACTGTACTAATTAAAAGAAGCCAGCCACAGAAATCCACATACTGTATGATTCCATTTACATAAAAATCCAGGAAAGGTAAATCTAAAGCAACACAAACACATTGGTGGTTCTTAGGGCTTAAGGGGATGAGGAGGAGGTTGACAAGTGATGGCTAAAGTGATGCATGGAGAGCTTTCTGGGTAAATGAAAATGTTACATAATCCATTGTGATGATGATTACACAACTCTTAAAATATGCTTAAAGATACTGAATCATGCAGTTTAAATCAGGGACCTATATGATATGTTAACAATATCTCAATAAAGCTTTTCAAAAAAAGAAAAGGAAATAGTCTGTTTCAACAGACAACAGTCTGTGGGGGATGGGGAGGAATAGTTTAGAGTTTCTATGCAGTTACATTTGCATTATTATATACTTGCAGACAATTCTTTTAGAATACTTACCATTTTAACTAAGTTCAATTTGAAATAATTCTGAGCATATTTTAGAGTAGTTTTTTAAACTATGGCAACATTTCTGAATAAAAATATTTCATGTCTAATTACAACATAAACTGTAGTTCTAGTAACAATGGTCTATCTAGTATTTTCCAACTGTTTTCACATCTTTGCCTTTAATCTTACTACTAACACATGCCTGAAATAACTTCTCCAATATGTTCAACATATGTGAGGAAATCCCTTAACTTTCCAGTCTGGGACTGCAGAAAAGAGAAGGTAGAAAACCATTAACACTAAAGAATGGGGGGATCACACAAGGACAAGAACCAGTGAAGACATCGCCAAACTCTATCTACCCACATCTCTAAATAATCCCTAACAACACAGGCACAAAGCACTCAAGGAGTCCAGCTAAAGACAAAAGACATGAAAGAAGATGAAAGCTGCCAGCCAAGAAAGCATATGCATTTCAAACCTAAAATAGAAAATGGTTAGCTAAGACAAAGGAAATACAATTTATAAAAGGAAAAAAAATAGAATCCAGAGCCTCCACAAACTAACATTAATGGTGTCCAGGATGGTCATCAGGGAAATGCAAATCAAAACCACAATGAGGTATCACCTCACACCAGTTAGGATGGCCACTACTGTGAAAGGGGCAAGGATTGCACAGAGCTTACTGCTCAGGAGAAAGGACAGGGAGACAAAATTGTCTGGGTGCACTCTGCGAAGCAGGTTGGGAACTTTCACTACCTTCAGGCACTCCAGCTCCCTGGCTGACTACACAGCTGAAAGGACCCCCTACGTGATATGCAGCCTCCTTTGCCTTTCTCCTGGGCAGCCCCACCTGGCTTGCAAACCGGCAAACCCTACCCTGCCAATAGGCCCGACAGAGGGAAGCCCTGTCTACAGCAACTACAAATGTAAAGCATAGAGGCTTCTACCTGTGTGCTCGGCCCACTGGTTCAGGCAGTAGAGACAGGCATAGCAGCTGGGAAGCAGGAAACAGATCTTGCCTCCCCCCAGGCACCAACAGTGCTCCCCTGCAACCCCCAACACTGCTTCAGAGCCTGAGCAGCTCCAGAGAGTAGAGCTTCTGGGCACTAGAGGGCACCATATACAAATGTGAAACGCCAAACGAACCTGGTTCAAAGTAAAATTATGAATACAACACCTGAGAAAGATCCAAACGAAATGGACCTCATGAATCTCCCTAAAAGGGATTTTAAAATAAAAATAATTAACATGCTCACTGGGGTACAGATAAATATTCAAGTTCTCAGGAATGAATTCCGGTCAGACATTCAATCATTATGAACACAGTATCAGAAATGAAACATACAATATAAAGTTTTATAAGCAGATTAGATACGGTGGAGGAGACGATAAATGAAATAGAAACTAGAGAAGAGGAATACAAAGAACCTGAGGCACAGAGAGAAAAAAGGATCTCTAAGAATTAAAGAATATTGAGAGAACTGTGTGACCAATCCAAATGGAACAATATTCACATTATAGGGGTACCAGAAGAAGGAGAGGGAGAAAAGGGAATAGAAAGTGTCTTTGAGGAGGTAATTGCTGAAAACTTCCCCAATCTAGGGAAGGAAATAGTCTATCAGACCATGGAGGTACACAGATCCCATAACACAAGGGACCCAAGGAAGACAACACCAAGACATGTAGTAATTAAAATGGCAAAGATCAAGGATAAGCACAGACTATTGAAAGCAGCTGGAGAGAGAAGTAAGATTACATACAAAGGAAAGCCCATCAGGCTATAATCAGACTTCTCAGAAGAAACCTTATAGGCCAGAAGGGAGTGGCATGATGTATTTAATGCAATGAAGAGAAAGGCCTCAAACCAAGAATACTTTATCTGGCAAGATTATCATTTAAATTTGAAGTCAGGATTAAACAATTTCCAGATAAGCAAAAGCGGAGAGAATTTACCTCCCACAAACCATCTCTACAGTGTATTTTGGATGGACTGCTATAGATGGAAGTGTTCCTAAGGTTTACTAGCAGTCACCAGAGGCAATAAAACCACAGTAAAAAAGTAGAACAGCTAATTACAAAGCAAATGCAAAACTAAATCAACTATCCTGAAAGTCAATCAAGGGATAGACAAAGAGTACAGAATATGATACATAATGTATAAAGAATGGAGGAGGAAGAAAATGGAGGAGAAAAAAAGAACCTTTAGATTGTGACTATAATAGCATATTAAGTGAGTTAAGTTAGACTCTTAGACAGTAAGGAAATTATCCTTGAACCTTTGGTAACCATGAATCTAAAGCCTGCAATGGCAATAAGTACATACCTATCAATAACCACCCTGGACCAGATGACTCCATTGCTGAATTTTATCAAACATTTAGTGAAGACCTAATACCCATCCTCCTTAAAGTTTTCCAAAGAGTAGAAGAGGGAATACTTCCAAACTCATTCTATGAGGCCAGCATCACTCTAATACCAAAACCAGGCAAAGACACCACAAAGAAAGAAAATTACACACCAATATCCCTGATCAACACAGATGCAAAACTATTTAAAAAGATATTAGCAAACCAAATTCAAAAATACATCAAAAAGATCATCCATCATGACCAAGCAGGATTTATACCAGGGATGCAAGGATGGTACAACACTCGAAAATCCATCAACATCATCCACCACATCAACAGAAAGAAGGACAAAAACCACATGATCATTTCCATAGATGCTGAAAAAGAATTTGACAGAATTCAATGTCCATTCATGATAAAAAATCTCAACAAAATAGGTATAGAGGGCAAGTACCTCAACATAATAAAGGCCATATATGACAAAACCACAGCCAATATCATACTTAACAGTGAGAAGCTGAAAGCTTTTCCTTTAAGATCAGGAACAAGACAAGGATGCCCACTTTCCCCACTTCTATTCAACACAGTACTGGAGGTCCTAGCCACAGCAATCAGACAACACAAAGAAACAGAAGGCATCCAGGCTGGCAAGGAAGAAGTTAAACTGTCCCTGTTTGCAGATGACATGATATTGTACATAAAAAATCCTCAAGCATCCACTCCAAAACTACTAGATCTAATATCTGAATTCAGCAAAGTTGCAGGAATCAAAATTAATACGCAGAAATCTGTGGCATTCCTATATGCTAACAATGAACTAGCAGAAAGAGAAATCAGGAAAACAATTCCATTCACAGCTGCATCAAAAATAATAAAACATCTAGGAATAAACCTAATCAAGGAAGTGAAAGACCTATACTCTGAAACTACAAGACACTCAAGAGAGAAATTAAAAGAACATACCAATAAATGGAAACACATCCCTTGTTCATGGATAGGAAGAATTAATATTGTCAAAATGGCCATCCTGCCTAAAGCAATCTACAGATTCAATGCAATTCCTATCAAAATACCAACAGCATTCTTCAATGAACTTGAGAAAATCATCGTTCTAAAATTCATATGGAACCACAAAAGACCCTGAATAGCCAAAGCAATTCTGAGAAGGAAGAATAAAGCTGGGGGGATTATGCTCCCCAACTTCAAGCTCTACTACAAAGCCACAGCAATCAAGACAATTTGGTACTGGCACAAGAACAGACCCATAGACAAATGAAACAGACTAGAGAACCCTGATAGAAACCCAACCATATATGGTCAATTAGTATATGATAAAGGAACCATGGACATACAATGGGGAAATGACAGCCTCTTCAACAACTGGTGTTGGCAAAACTGGACATCTACATGCAAAAGAATGAAACCGGATTATTGTTTAATCCCATAAACAAAAGTAAACTCGAAATGGATCAAAGACCTGAATGTAAGTCATGAAATCACAAAACTCTGAGAAGACAACATAGGTAAAAATCTCCTGAATATAAGCACGAGCAACTTCTTCCAGAATGCATCTCCTCAAGCAAGGGAAACAAAAGCAAAAATGAACACATGAGACTACATCAAACTAATAAGCTAACAAAAGAATTAAAATGTAATCACAAAAATATCCAATTAATCCAAGGAAGGAAGACAACAGGAAAATATGGAACAAGGAACAGATGGACAAACAGATAATTAAGATGAAAATTTAAACCTAACTATATCAATAGTCACATTAAATTTTAATACCTATTTTAGGGAGAATGGGTATATAGTAGTCTCCCTTTATCCATGGGGGATATATTCCAAGGCCACAGTGGATGCCTGAAACTGTGGATTATACTGAATTGTACATATCCTGCCTTTTTTCCTATACATACATACCTATGTTAAAGTTCAATTCATAAATCAGGCACGGTAAGAAACTAACAACAGTAACTAATATTAAAATGGAACAATTATAACAATATGCTATAATAAAAGCTATGTGAATGTGGTCTGTCTCTCTCTCAAAATATCTTATTGTACTATTCCCACTCTTCTTGTGATGATACAGTAAGATAAAATGCCTACAGGTAGTGAGGTGAGTATCACAGGCATTTTGATGTAATGTTAGGCTACTACTGACCTTCTGACAACAGATCAAAAGGAAGGTCATCTGCTTCGCAGGAAGCTGAAACCATGGAAAGTGAAACCATGGATAAGGGGAAACTAATATATTCATTATCTTGATTATAGCTACAGTTTCCCAGGTATATACCTATGTTAAAATTTGTCAAGTATACTCTTTTAAGTATGTCAATATTGCACGTATTGTATATACTGTATGTAAATTATACCTCAATAAATTAGATTTTTAAAAATCTATAAAAAAAGAAAAATTCTAAAATATCTTCAAAAATTCTTTTCAAAAGGAAAGCAACAGTTACAAATAGAAAACAAACATGAAGTGGTAATCCCCAAATCATCCATGTCAGTAATTACATAACATAACTAAAAATTTAAATGAACAGATAGTCAAATTAGGAAAACAATACCAAACTATATTTTGTCTATAAAAGAAACACTCTCAAGTATAAAGTCATAGAAAGGCTGATGGTAAATTAATGGAAAGATCTACCAAGCAAAAAGCATAAGAGGTCTAGACTAGCTCAATTATTATCTAATGAAAATAGATTTTAAAAACAAAAAGTATAAACAGAGATAAAGAGCATATTTAATAATAAGATGGTAACTTCAAAATAAAGACATAAGAATGATAAATGTGTATGCATCTAATACAAAACTTCAAAACAAATTAAACAAAAACTGGTTGAATTAAAGGGACAAATTAAAAAATTTCACAATCACAACTGGACATTTTAAAACACATGTCTCTGCAATTCATAGAATAACTAGACAAAAACATCAGGAAAGAAAGAAAACACTCAGCACAACATTACAACAACCTTGTCCTACTTTATATATATATTTAGTATATTTATATACAACATATACATAGTGTATTTATATATGTATAATATATAAAATACTACACCACAAACAGCAGAATACAAAGAATGAAGGATAATTCACAATACAGACAATACAGTGGGACATAAAGTAAATCATAATGAATTTAAAATAAGTAAGAGTTATAGTTTCCAAGCATAATAAAATTGAATTAGAAATAAATAATAGTAAGATAATCAGAAAAAATATGTAACAATTGGTAAATTAAGCAACAAATTACTAAATAATCACTGTGTCAAAGAAGAAATGACAAAAGGAATTAGAAATTACTTCGAACTGTATGACAACAAACATATAAGATGTAAAAAATCTTGAGATGCAGCTAAAGCAGTGCTTAAAATGAAATACACAGCTTTTCAATGCCTGTATTCGAAAAGAAGAAAAGTTTCAATCATTATCTAAACTTCCATCTTAATAATCTGGGAGAAAAAAGAGAAAACCAAACCCAAAGCAAACAGAAAAAAAGCTAGGAAAAGGAGAGACCATAAAAGAATATTGCTAAGTCACTGGTTCCAGGGAGGGATGAATAGGTACAGCACAGAGGATTTTTTTAGGACAATGAAAATATTCTGTATGATATCATAATGATATACACATGTCATATACATTTGCCCAAACTCATAAAATGTACAACACCAAGAGTGAACCCCAAGGTAAACTAGGGACTTTGTGTAACTATGATGTGTGTAGGTTTTCTTCAACTGCAAGAAATGTACCCTCTGGTGGAATTTGTTGATAATGAGGGAGGCTATGCATGTGTGTGCAGACACAGAGTATTACTAGAAATTTCTGTACCTAGCTCTCAATTTGCTGTGAATCTAAAACTACTCTAAAAAAAAAGAGTCTTTAAAAAAGTTAAAAAAGAACAAGGTTGGAGGGCTTATAGTAACAACAATTAAAATATAAAGCTATAGTAATCAAGATAACTGTGTAACGAAATCAAGATGTAAAGACAGACATACAGGTCAATGGAACCAACTAATAAGTCTAGGAATAGATAACTTAGATGGTCAATTAATTTCTGACAAAGATTCCAAGTAATTCAATAACGACAAGTTAGCCTTTCAATAAATGGCTCTGGAACAAGTGGGAAAAAAATATGGAAAAATATAAACTTCAGTCTATACCTTGTACCCTCAAAAAAAATTAACTCCAACCCTTACTTATATTGATATTTTATAAATATTAACTTAAAGTGAATCTTAAGTTAAATTTAAGCTTAACTTAGCTCTTAAAATTTAAGAGATAAACTATCAATATTTTAAAGAAAACATAAAATTTTTGGCAAACTGATTTAAGCAATTATTCTCAATGATGCACATACCAAACAAATTATATAATAGGCTCCATCAAGATTAGAATCTTTTGCTTTTCAAAAGTCAAAATTAAACAAAAAAGCAAGCCAGACCTGTAGAAAATTTTCAAAACACCGATCTGAGAAAGGACTTATCTAAAGAGTACATAAAGAAATGTTACAACCATCCTACTATGTTGATAGTGACCGCACCCAAAGGGGTGAGGATTTAATAATACGGGTAGCTGTTGAACCTCTGTGTTACATAACTGAAACCAACATAAGATTGTATACCAATGAAACTTCAATAAAAAAAGAGAAATGTTACAACACAGTAAGACATACAATCTGATTTCTTTTTATTAAAAAATAATAAGAGATTTTTAACAGACATTTCACAAAAGAAAATATACAAATGGGCAATAAGCACCTGGGAAAAAAATGCTTAAAACTGTTAGTCATCAGGAAAATGAAAATTAATCCATTATTATACTATATACCCACTAGAGTGGCTAAAGTTAAAGAATGAAACAGTACCAAATGATGGCAAGGATGAAAAGCAACCCAAATTCTCATACATTACAGGTAAGAACATAAAATGGTTCAACCACTTTGGGAAACAGTATCAGTTTAAACATACATTTACCATATGATCTAGCCATTCCTTTCTTAGGTATTAACCCAACAGAAATGAAAACATACATCCAGAGCAAAATATGTATGCAAATGTTCATAGTAATATTATCTTTATAGACAAAATCAGAAAGCAAACCAAGTCTTCACCAGATGGATTAACAAACAGTGATACACACACACACACACACACACACACACACACACACACACACACACACACACACACACACACACACACTCTCTCTCTCTCTCTCTCTCTCTCTCTCACTCTCTCTCTCTCTCTCTTTCACTCACTCTCAAGGACTACTACTCAGAAATGAAAAGGAACAAAATATTATACATGACACGGATAAATTTTGAAAACATTATGTCAAGTCAAGATCAGGCAACCTTTTCTGTAAAGGGTCAGAAAGTAAATGTTTTAGGCTTTGTAAACCACATGACCTTTCTCTCACAATTAATCATTCAATTCTGCTCTGGTAGTGCAAGAGCAACCATATATAATGTGAAAAGAAATGACTATGGCTGTGTTACAATAAAACTTCATTCACAAAAACAGGCAGAGAGTTTATTTGGCTCACAGGTAATGGTTTATTATATCCTGTGCTAACTGAAAGAAAGAAGTCTTCCGTAGGGAAACAGACCACATTTTATAAGCCTTATAGCACATCTAAGGGCTAAAGTTAAACTATATCAATGAGTTGAAAAGAATACAACAAAATCAGATTGGGAAAAATTACCTGTGGATCTGATCTTGTCTGCTTGAACGAACTGGAGCTAATCCATCTATTTCATCAAAAAATATTATAGAAGGCCGCATCAAATATGCCTAATATAAAAAGACAACAGATGTTATTTATTGTATTCATTTTCATTTGTTATATTTAATTATTTTTCTTGAATAAGTAATATAAGCAAATGGTACATGGAATAGGTAAGAAAGATTATACATTATACAAAAAAAAGGAAATCTTATCACACTGGTCTCCAACTACAAGGTCTTCTACTACTGTTTTCAGCTTGTTTACTCTCCATACATGTCATTTATACAAATACACAGAAATGTATTTTTTTAAACACAATTTTTATTTTACTTAATGCATTTTAAACACTATATACATTGCTTTTTATCATAAAACAGCCTATTTTCTGTAACAATATATTTTAATTGTTGTACATGTTACTTCCATGTAAGTACATAAAGATCTGCTTCATTCTTTTTTAACAATTACAAAACACCCTACTGTATGGATTTGCCATATTTAAGTTAATCCCTTAGTCATGGACACTTAGGCTGTTTTCAATCTTTTCCTATTATCAACAATGCTTGAATAAATAGTTATGTACATTTAACACTTCACATGACTATAAAAATATCAATATAATAAATTCTAAAAGTGGAACTACTGGTTCAAAGGCATGTGTCATTTCTACTTTAGTTAAATATTTGTAAATTGCCTTCCAACTGTGTCCCAATTTACCCTCTAACCAGCAATATATGTGAGTTGCTCACCAACATGTATTATCAAACTTCTTGATCTTGGCTAATATTTTAAGATAACAATGTTACCTTGTTGTCATTCTAATTTTTATTTCTATTAGCAATGAAGATGAGCAGTTTTTTATCTCTAAGAGCTATTTATATTGCTTTTCCTATGAAAGTTCTCTCCATATCCTTTGCCAGTTTTTCTATTGGATCACTGGCTTTGTTCACAATATTTTGTTGCCGCATAGAACTAAAAAAACATTTACGTAGTGAATCCTTTTTTCCACAGTTAAGACTCTCGCTACTCTCAGATTAGAAACAAAATTTTTCCGAGTTTTGTTCCAGGACTTTCACAGTGCCATTTTTCTCACTTAAATCTTAGATCTAGTAAGAACTTAATTTGACACTGTAAATGAGGGTATTAGATTAAAAATGAAGTCTTTACTATATAATTTACTCAAAATAATATAGTTCATGTTTTAAAATTACTTGTAGCAAGTCCTTAGCTTATAGGTAGGTAAGTTTACTAAAGAATGGATACAAATTTTTCATTTCTGCGTGACTGGTGATAGGCATTAAACTTTCAGCATTCTCTATTAATTTGAAATGAAGGACGAATCAACCACAAAACTTAGGTTTGGAGGAAAAACTTTCTAAGACGAGTTATGTAAAGATCTGATAATTACTTTTATATACATCAAACACACAGCTCTTCAGAACCATAGTCTCACAAAACTGAAAAAAGGAAGTACAATATATTCTATGCCACTCACTGTGATAAGCACTTTATATTCTTCCTTTTGATGAAATCTCATAGCAGTTCAGTGAGAAAGATATGACTTCCCCCATTTTATAGAAGAGGCAACTAAGGATCAGATGCTTTAATTTACTTAAAATTGTATACTTAATAGTAAGGGCAGATAGAAACTAACATTTTTCTGACACCAAAGGCCAAACTCTTTTACAGTACACTTACTTCATTTCATTTAGTGTATACATCACATCCTTAATTTAGGAATGCAGGCTTTCATTTAAAAGACAATAACGGCTATCAACAATATTTTTAAAAAGAAAGTAAATATTTCAACTACTCTTACCTACAAAGAAGACTATGAAACAGAAATAAAGTAAGTTCAGATTTTAAAAGTAGCATGATTTTTCTATGGTTTTGAATGAAACCAAGAGACATTCTTACTCCCAAAATAAAACAGCTAAAACTGTCAAAAATTTTAAAGTAAGTCACTGGATAATATGCCAGCATTCCCAAGCTAATTCTTCCCTTATCTGCGGATGTTATTTTACATTTATATTTTTTAATTGTTATTAAACTCTCTTGAAGCATGCAGACTGCATATGCTTGACCTCCCAATAAACACTGAGCACCCTGAAGGTTAAGAATTTTACCTTAGTCCTCTTTCTAGATCCATTATCTAGAAAACAGCTTTTTTTTTTTGGTATCATTAATCTACAATTACATGAGCAACATTATGGTTACTAGACTCTCCCCATCATCAAGTCCCCACCACACACCCCATTAAAGTCACTGTCCATCAGCATAGTAAGATGCTGCAGAATCACTACTTGTCTTCTTGGTGTTGTACAGTCCTCCCCATGTCCCCCCTCTACATTATGTCTGCTAATTGTAATGCCCCTTTTTCCCCCTTGTTCCTCCTTCCAACCCATCATCCCCAGTCTCTTTCCCTTTGGTAACTGTTAGTCAATTCTTGGGTTCTGTGAGTCTGCTACTGTTTGGTTCCTTTAGTTTTTTTCTTTGTTCTTATACTCCACATATGAGTGAAATCATTTGATAGTTGTCTTTTTCCGCCTGGCTTATTTCACTGAGCATAATACCCTCTAGCTCCATCCATGTTGTTGCAAATGGTAGGATTGGTACTCTTCTTATGGCTGAATAATATTCTATTGTGTATATGTACCACATCTTCTTTATCCATTCATCTACTAATGAACACTTAGGTTGCTTCCATTTCTTGGCTATTGTAAATAGTGCTGCGGTAAACATAGGGGTGCATATGTCTTTATGAAACTGGGATCCTGCATTCTTAGGGTAAATTCCTAGGAGTGGAATTCCTGGGTCAAATGGTATGTCTATTTTTAGTTTTTTGAGGAACCTCCATACTGCTTTCCATAATGGTTGACCAAATTTACATTCCCACCAACAATGTAGGAGGGCTCCCCTTTCTCCACATTCTCGTCAACATTTGTTGTTGTCTTTTGGATGGTGGCCATCCTTACTGGTATGAGGTGGTAACTCATTGTGGTTTTAATTTGCATTTCCCTGATGAATAGCGATGTGCAGCATCTTCTCATGTGCCTGCTGGCCATCTGAATTTCTCCTTTGGAGAAGTATCTGTTCAGATCCTCTGCCCATTTTTTGATTTGATTATTTGCTTTTCATTTGTTGAGGTGCGTGAGCTCTTTATATATTTTGGATGTCAATCCTTTATCAGATATGTCATTTATGAATATATTCTCCCATACTGTAGGATGTCTTTTTGTTCTACTGATGGTGTCCTTTGCTGTACAGAAGCTTTTCAGCGTGATAAAGTCCCACTTGTTCATTTTTGCTTTTGTTTCCCTTGCCCAGGGAGGTATTAAAGAAGCTGTTCATGTTTATGTCCAAGAGATTTTTGCCAATCTTTTTTTCTAAGAGTTTTTTTTTTTTTTTTTTTTATTGAAGGGTAGTTAACACACAGTATTACATTACATTAGTTTCAGGTGTACAACACAGTGATTCAACATTTATATACATGATAATTCTAGGTACCAGCTATCAACATACCAAGTTGTTACAATATTTTCACTATATTCCTTATGCTATACATTACATCCCGGTTACTTATTTATTTTACAATTGGAAGTCTGCTTATATATATATATATATATATATATATATATATACATATTTTTTTGTGAGGGCATCTCTCATATTTATTGATCAAATAGTTGATAACAACAATAAATTTCTGTATAGAGGGGTCAATACTCAATGCACAATCATTAATCCATCCCAAGCCTAATTTTCATCAGTCTCCAATCTTCTGATGCATAACGAACAAGTTCTTACATGGAGTACAAATTCTTACATAGTGAATAAGTTACATGGTGAACAGTGCAAGGGCAGTCATCACAGAAGCTTTCGGTTTTGTTCATGCATTATGAACTATAAACAGTCAGTTCAAATATGAGTATTCATTTGATTTTTAAACTTAATTTATATGTGGATACCACATTTCTCTATTATTATTATTTTTAATAAAATGCTGAAGTGGTAGGTAGATACAAGATAAAGGTAGAAAACAGAGTTTAGTGTTGTAAGAGAGCAAATGTAGATGATCAGGTGTGTGCCTGTAGACTATGTGTTAATCCGAGCTAGACGAGGGCAATAAACATCCATGTATGCAGAAGATTTCTCTCAGAACATGAGGGGGGAGGTTCTAAGCCTCACCTCTGCTGCTCCCCATTTTCTCACCAGATGGCCCCCTGCGACTGTGCCTGTCTTACGTTGTTCCTCCCTTGAGGAATCTTACCCGTCTCTGGCTAACCAGTCATCTTCCGGGGCCATACAGGGAAATGTTAAGTTGGTAAGTGAGAGAGAAGCCTTATTGTTTGAAAAGGTTAGCTTTTTACTTCTTTGCATATTTATGCCCTGTGGCTTCTATGCCCAGCATTTGTCTTGAGGTGTCTTTACCACTTGGAAGAATTATGATACTCGGTAAATTCGACATGTGGCACGAGTAGTATTTAAAGGTTGTGATTAGGTAGGAAGAAGAAAAGCTATAGAAGTAGCAGGCGGAGGAAAACCTGGGAAGATTGATTATTTCTTTGACATATCTTCTTGTAGAGTAACTTCAGCATGGATAGGTTTTAAACTACTAATTAAATTGTGCACACACATTAACATAATAGGAATATAGTTACCTAACCAAAGCATACCTGTAATTACCAGCCATCTTCAGTGAAACCAAGAAAACCAGTTAGGCACCTTAGGCATTTGTGAAAACTTATCTATGATATGGTGGATATTGTCCAACTGAACTTTGAACAGTCTGAGAGAATTCATATAAATTAGAACAACCCATTCCTGGGGACTGTTCACATCCCATATGTTCTTTTAACAGTAAATAGTCTGTGGTTGTAAGATTTTGGAGTGCTACAATTTGCACTTCTCCTAATTCTTGGTTGAGTTCCAACAGTATAGATCCAGTCCAATTTGTTGTTTTACTGTATGCACAGGCCAGCTTAGATATCTCCTTCTTCATTCCCATGGCAAGTCCAGGAGCTGGTGGGATGAGTGCATCTACAGCTGTAGCAGTGCGTGGATCTTTGTTGGGGTTTTGTTTTTTTTTTTTTTTTTTGCTGATCATCTTCTGGCATGAGTCTTCCAGAGAGTGCTGATGTTGGAAGTTCTTTTTCATATCGTATCTTAGTTCATTTTCGGGGTAGCCAAATTAGGCTTTGATCCTCTGTATAAACACAAACAGACCCTTTGCCTACAGTTTTATATGCCCTTTATATCATTGTGTAGAACTCATTGGAGGTCACCACACAGTAACTGCTTTTTTTTTTTTTTTTATCATTAATCTACACCTACATGACGAATACTTTCTTTACTAGGCTCTGCCATATACCAGGTCCCCCCTATATACACCTTTACAGTCACTGTCAATCAGTGTAGCAAACTGTTGTAGAATCACTACTTGTCTTCTCTGTGTTGTACAGCCCTCCCCTTTCTCACATCCCGCTATGGATGCTAATCTTAATACCCCTCTTTTTCTCCCCGCCTTACCCCTCCCTACCCACCCATCCTCCCCAGTCCCTTTCCCTTTGGTACCTGTTAGTCCATTCTTGAGTTCTGTGATTCTGTTGCTGTTTTGTTCCTTAAGTTTTTCCTTTGTTCTTATATTCCACAGATGAGTGAAATCATTTGGTATTTCTCTTTCTCTGCTTGGCTTGTTTCACTGAGCATAATGCCCTCCAGCTCCATTCATGTTGCTGCAAATGGTAGGATTTGCCCTTTTCTTATGGCTGAGTAGTATTCCATTGTGTATATGTACCACACCTTCTTTATCCATTCATCTATCGATGGACATTCAGGTTGCTTCCAATTCTTGGCTATTGTAAATAGTGCTGCGATAAACATAGGGGTACATTGGTCTTTCTCATACTTGATTGCTGCATTCTTAGGGTAAATTCCTAGGAGTGCAATTCCTGGGTCAAATGGTAAGTCTGTTTTGAGCATTTTGATGTACCTCCATACTGCTTTCCACAATGGTTGAATGAGTTTACATTCCCAGCAGCAGTGTAGGAGGGTTCCCCTTTCTCCACAGCCTCGCCAACATTTGTTGTTGTTTGTCTTTTGGATGGCAGCCATCCTTACTGGGGTGAGGTGATACCTCATTGTAGTTTTAATTTGCATTTCTCTGATAATTAGCGACGTGGAGCATCTTTTCATGTGTCTGTTGGCCATCTGTATTTCTTTTTTGGAGAACTGTCTGTTCAGTTCCTCTGCCCATTTTTTAATTGGGTTATTTGTTCTTTGTTTGTTGAGGCGTGTGAGCTCTTTATATATTCTGGACGTCAAGCCTTTATCGGATGTGTCATTTTCAAATATATTCTCCCATACTGTAGGGTTCCTTTTTGTTCTATGGATGGTGTCTTTTGCTGTACAGAAGCTTTTCAGTTTAATATAGTCCCACTTGTTCATTTTTGCTGTTGTTTTCCTTGCCCGGGGAGATATGTTCAAGAAGAGGTCACTCATGTTTATGTCTAAGAGGTTTGTGCCTATGTTTTCTTCCAAGAGTTTAATGGTTTCTTGACTTACATTCAGGTCTTTGATCCATTTTGAGTTTACTTTTGTATATGGGGTTAGACAATGGTCCAGTTTCATTCTCCTACATGTAGCTGTCCAGTTTAGCCAGCACCATCTGTTGAAGAGACTGTCATTTCGCCATTGTATGTCCATGGCTCCTTTATCAAATATTAATTGACCATATATGTCTGGGTTAATGTCTGGATTGTCTAGTCTGTTCCATTGGTCTGTGGCTCTGTTCTTCTGCCAGTACCAAATTGTCTTGATTACTATGGCTTTATAGTAGAGCTTGAAGTTGGGGAGTGAGATCTCCCCTACTTTATTCTTCTTTCTCAGGATTGCTTTGGCTATTCGGGGTCTTTGGTGGTTCTATACGAATTTTTGAATTATTTGTTCCAGTTCATTGAAGAATGTTGCTGGTAGTTTCATAGGGATTGCATCAAATCTGTATATTGCTTTGGGCAGGATGGCCATTTTGACAATATTAATTCTTCCTAGCCATGAGCATGGGATGCGTTTCCATCTGTTAGTGTCCCCTTTAATTTCTTTTAAGAGTGACTTGTAGTTTTCAGAATATAAGTCTTTCACTTCTTTGGTTAGGTTTATTCCTAGGTATTTTATTTTTTTTGATGCAATTGTGAATGGAGTTGTTTTCCTGATTTCTCTTTCTGTTGGTTCATTGTTAGTATATAGGAAAGCCACAGATTTCTGTGTGTTGATTTTGTATCCTGCCACTTTGCTGTATTCCGATATCAGTTCTAGTAGTTTTGGGGTGGAGTCTTTAGGGTTTTTTATGTACAGTATCATGTCATCTGCAAATAGTGACAGTTTAACTTCTTCTTTACCAATCTGGATTCCTTGTATTTCTTTGTTTTGTCTGATTGCCGTGGCTAGGACCTCCAGTACTATGTTAAATAACAGTGGAGAGAGTGGGCATCCCTGTCTAGTTCCCGATCTCAGAGGAAATGCTTTCAGCTTCTCGCTGTTCAATATAATGTTGGCTGTGGGTTTATCATAGATGGCCTTTATTATGTTGAGGTACTTGCCCTCTATTCCCATTTTGCTGAGAGTTTTTAACATGAATGGATGTTGAACTTTGTCAAATGCTTTTTCAGCATCTATGGAGATGATCATGTGGTTTTTGTCTTTCTTTTTGTTGATGTGGTGGATGATGTTGATGGACTTTCGAATGTTGTGCCATCCTTGCATCCCTGGGATGAATCCCACTTGGTCATGGTGTACGATGGTTTTGATGTATTTTTGAATTCGGTTTGCTAAAATTTTGTTGAGTATTTTTGCGTCTACGTTCATCAGGGATATTGGTCTATAGTTTTCTTTTTTGGTGGTGTCTTTGCCTGGTTTTGGTATTAGGGTGATGTTAGCTTCATAGAGTGAGTTTGGGAGTATCCCCTCCTCTTCTATTTCTTGGAAAACTTTAAGGAGAATGGGTGTTATGTCTTCCCTGTATGTCTGATAAAATTCCGAGGTAAATCCATCTGGCCCGGGGGTTTTGTTCTTTGGTACTTTTTTGATTACCGCTTCAATTTCGTTGCTGGTGATTGGTCTGTTTAGATTTTCTGTTTCTTTTTGGGTCAGTCTTGGAAGGTTGTATTTTTCTAGGAAGTTGTCCATTTCTCCTAGGTTTCCCAGCTTGTTAGCATATAGGTTTTCATAGTAGTCTCTAATAATTCTTTGTATTTCTGCGGGGTCCGTCGTGATTTTTCCTTTCTCGTTTCTGATACTGTTGATTTGTGTTGACTCTCTTTTCCTCTTAATAAGTCTGGCTAGAGGCTTATCTATTTTGTTTATTTTCTCGAAGAACCAGCTCTTGGTTTCATTGATTTTTTTCTATTGTTTTACTCTTCTCAATTTTATTTATTTCTTCTCTGATCTTTATTATGTCCCTCCTTCTGCTGACCTTAGGCCTCATTTGTTCTTCTTTTTCCAATTTCGATAATTGTGACATTAGACCGTTCATTTGGGCTTGTTCTTCCTTTTTTAAATATGCTTGGATTGCTATATACTTTCCTCTTAAGACTGCTTTTGCTGTGTCCCACAGAAGTTGGGGCTTAGTGTTGTTGTTGTCATTTGTTTCCATATATTGCTGGATCTCCATTTTGATTTGGTCATTGATCCATTGATTATTTAGGAGCGTGTTGTTTAGCCTCCATGTGTTTGTGAGCCTTTTTGCTTTCTTTGAACAGTTTATTTCTAGTTTAATGCCTTTGTGGTCTGAAAAGTTGGTTGGTAGGATTTCAATCTTTTGGAATTTACTGAGGCTCTTTTTGTGTCCTAGTATGTGGTCTATTCTGGAGAATGTTCCATGTGCACTTGAGAAGAATGTGTATCCTGTTGCTTTTGGATGTAGAGTTCTGTAGATGTCTATTAGGTCCATCTGTTCTAGTGTGTTGTTCAGTGCCTCTGTGTTCTTACTTATTTTCTGTCTGGTGGATCTGTCCTTTGGAGTGAGTGGTGTGTTGAAGTCTCCTAGAATGAATGCATTGCATTCTATTTCCTCCTTTAGTTCTGTTAATATTTGTTTCAGGTATGTTGGTGCTCCTGCATTGGGTGCATATATATTTATAATGGTTATATCCTCTTGATGGACTGAGCCCTTTATCATTATGTAATGTCCTTCTTTGTCTTTTGTTACTTTCTTTATTTTGAAGTCTCTTTTGTCTGATACCAGAATTGCAACACCTGCTTTCTTCTCTCTGTTGTTTGCTTGAAATATCTTTTTCCATCCCTTGACTTTAAGTCTGTGCGCGTCTTTGGGTTTGAGGTGAGTCTCTTGTAAGCAGCATATGGATGGATCTTGCTTTTTTATCCATTCTATTACTCTGTGTCTTTTGATTGATGCATTCAGTCCTTTTACATTCAGGGTGATTATTGAAAGGTATGAATTTATTGCCATTGCAGGCTTTAAGTTTGTGGTTACCAAAGGTTTAGGGTTAGCTTCTTTACTATCTTACTATCTAACTTAACTCGCTTGTTGAGCTATTATAAACACAGTCTGATGATTCTTTATTTCTCTCCCTTCTTATTCCTCCTCCTCCCTTCTTCATATGTTGGGTGTTTTGTTCTGTGCTCTTTTTAGGAGTGCTCCCATCTAGAGCAGTCCCTGTAGGATGCTCTGTAGAGGTGGTTTGTGGGAGGCAAATTCCCTCAACTTTTGCTTGTCTGGGAATTGTTTAATCCCTCCTTCATATTTAAATGATATTCGTGCTGGATACAGTAGTCTTGGTTCGAGGCCCTTCTGTTTCATGCATTAAGTATATCATGCCATTCTCTTCTGGCCTGTAGGGTTTCTGTTGAGAAGTCTGATGATAGCCTGATGGGTTTTCCTTTGTAAGTAACCTTTTTTTTCTCTCTGGCTGCCTTTAATACTCTGTCCTTGTCTTTGATCTTTGCCATTTTAATTATTATGTGTCTTGGTGTTGCCCTCCTTGGATCCCTTGTCATGGGAGTTCTGTGTACCTCTGTGATCTGAGAGGCCATTTCTTCCCCTAGTTTGGGGAAATTTTCAGCAATTATTTCTTCAAAGACATTTTCTATCCCCTTTTCTCTCTCTACTTCTTCTGGAATACCTATAATTCATATATTGTTCCTTTTCATTTGGTCACTCAGCTCTCTTAAAATTCTTTCATTCCTGGAGATCCTTTTATCTCTCTCTGCATCAGCTTCTCTGCGTTCCTGTTCTCTGTTTTCTAGTCCATTAATGGTCTCTTGCATCTCGTCCATTCTGTTTTGAAGTCCTTCCAGAGCTTGTTTTATTTCTGAATTCTCCTTCCTTAGTTCTTGCATATTTCTCTGCAAGTCCATCAGCATGGTTATGACTTTTGTTATGAATTCTTTTTCAGGAAGACTGGCTAGATCTATCTCCCCAGATTCCTTCTCAGGGGAAGATGTAGCAGATGCTGAAGCTGTCTGGGTTAGTCTTGTCTGGATCATATTTTTTTGCCTTTTCATGTTGACAGGTGCTATTGACTGTCAGCTGGGAGGGCCAAAATTTTCACTTGCTACTGGCCTTTCTTTACTGGGACAACTGCGACCCCTAGTGGCTTGTGTTGGGTAATTGCGTGTAGAGTGGGTCTTTGTGTCTTGCCTGGCCGGAAGGGAGAGATTTCCCTTTCTGTGGGCGGAATTTGTCTCAGGCTGCTTCTCTGCTTTCGCAGCACCCGGTGGGGTAATGGATGGGGGGGCTGCTTGACTGTTTGCCTCCGTGAGGGGTCTCAGAGCTGTTGCCCAGGGGGTTAGTGCACCCGGTTTTCCCTGTAATTTCCAGCTGCTGTACTGTGACCTGGGTTGTTTCCGTCAAGCTGTTAAGTCCCTGTCCCTTTAAGACTTTCAAAAAGCCCCCGCTTTTCTTTGTCACAGGGGCTTCAGCTTCGGCACCCGCTCAGAGGTCTTACTCCCTGTTCCCTCAGTATCCAGGGCCCTCCGCCCACGCACTGTGTCTGTGCTCTGGTGGGGGTGGCTGGGGCTGGGTGCTCAGCAGTCCTGGGCTCCGTCTCCCTCCTGCTCTGCCTATTCTTCTCCCGCCGGGAGCTGGGGGGATGGGCGCTCGGGTCCCGCCGGGCCGGGGCTTGTATCTCACCCCTTTCACCAGTTGCTGGGTTCTCGCTGGTGTAGCTGCAATCTGGCCACTGTCCTGCGTCTTCTGGTCTCTCTTTTAGGGCTAGTTGTGTTTGTTGTATTTTCAAAAGTATATATGTTTTTGGGAGAAGATTCCCACTGTCCTACTCACGCCGCCATGTTGGCTCCGCCCCCTCCTCTAAGAGTTTTATTCAGGTCTTTGATCCATTTCGAATTTACTTTTGTGTATGGGGTTAGACAATGATCCAGTTTCATTCTCTTACATGTAGCTGTCCAGTTTTGCCAACACCAGCTGTTGAAAAGGCTGTCATTTTCCCATTGTATATCCATGGCTCCTTTATCATATATTAATTGACTGTATATGTTTGGGTTAATATCTGGACTCTCTGTTCTGTTCTTGGGTCTGCTCTTGTGCCAGTACCAAATTGTCTTGTCTACTGCAGCTTTGTAGTAGAGCTTGAAGTTGGAAAACGAGATCCCCCCTGCTTTATTTTTCTTTCTCAGTATTGCTTTGGCTATAGAAAACAGCACTTTTTAATACTAATAACTAAAAAATTGTTTTTGAAGCACTTTGCCAATTACAAAGGACTTTGTTACACATCAACTCAGTAATGGGTATTTAATGGGTGCTTCTTGAAAGCATTTTTTTTTCATTTTATGTGAATATCCTTAGATATAATGAGAGTATAAGTTGCACTGCCAAATATGAATGACTTCCTTCACTAGCTCAAACAATTAAATGTTAATTTACATTAGAATTGATTTTTATAAGTGTTAAGAAATAATACTTTTCAAGTTACCACTACAAATAAAAAGTATAGTATATTCACTCACCTTATTTTGTATTTTAAAAAGCACTCATTTATTACTGAATTCTTCCAGCACCATTATTTATAACATAAAAATAAACAATATCCTGCTTTATGAGATTTTTAAATTTTTTATGCTTGTTCTATTTCCTCAATTAGATTATAATCTAATGATATATACATTATACCCAGAGTTCTTAAAAGTATCTAACATGGTATTATACACCAAGGAGCTACCTCAATAAATGTTTTGTGAATCATCTTGAATGAGTACTAGTAGTAAAACTGCTATTAAATATCTCCAAGGCATACAAATTCAGATTATTGATTCTAAACTTAACATAATAATTAGAAACTGCCTCTTCATGAACAATTTGTATTTATAGATTAACTGTATTAAATACTCTGAAGAAAATTATCTTGTATTAGCTGATTTCTTACCTGATCAAAAAGAAGCCTAAGTTGCCGTTCAGATTCACCAACCCACTTGCTCAGACAGTCTGCTCCTTTTCGCATAAAAAAAGCCACCTTTTTGTCTCCTTGACTACACTCATTAGCTAAAGCTCTGGCGACCAAGGTTTTACCTGTGCCAGGAGGACCATAAAACAAACAGCCCCTAGAGGAATAAAGGATCAATAAAGGTAAGTTAAATGTAATCACAACCACTAATAACCAATATAAAAGGATGTACTTACCATATAATTTTGTACTGAAGTGTAATTATTAGACACTGATAAAGCTTTCTGTAGAATACAGACAAAAGTTTCACTTTGTTGAGAGTCCTCAACAATGTTCCCAAAGCATAAAGCTTTGGCAGGTAAGAAATAGGGAAATCAGGTAACAGTGATTTGGCAAGAATCACAATTTTAATGTCTTTCCTGCAATGCAGATATTTCCTATCTTAGAATGTATCATATAAACTACTCAAAAGAATGTTATAGATTTTAAATGGATATTCGATTGAGCATTGTTTCTAATTGTGAAAAACTGAGAAAAAACTAAATGCTATCTAATAATAAGGGGCAGATAAACACACTATTACATCTATAAAATAAAAACACAATGTCAAAAATACAGGTCAAAATCTTTTTGATGTCAACAAGAATACAGACATTATGGATATGGGAAGGTGTCTAGAATATATTATAAAGTAAACAACAAAAAGTTACATAAGGTATTATTAAATAATCTCATTTATATTAAATGCTTATAAATGCATAATATAGATAAAATATAAACTTAATATACAAAAGAGTCCTATAAAAAATTGTCCACCTCTGAGGAGTACCATTTACTCTCTGCTTATAAAAATTTTCTGTTCATAACTCTTTTTTTTATGTTTCTCCAAGGCTATACTACTTTGGTAGTTTAGCCTCTCCCAAGGCTACACCAATGGCTTTTTAGAAAGTAATAATTATTTTTTAAATCCAAGTCATGTCATATAAAAAAAACAAACTGCTGTTACGATTTTTAAAAGCCACTGTGAAATTATAGGACAACTTTTTAACCCATTCAAACAGAAGATGACTCTTTAATAAGATTTTCTATGTCCTTATACACACAGAAAACTAATTGGAACCAAATCCGAATAAAAAGTGCCCCCAAAATGAAGGAGACATTTAGCAGTTTAAATCTAACAGTTTATATGTACATCTTCAGAATATTTTATTCTGCCCAAATTCCCTTAACATAACTTCTCAGCCTTTTCTAATAGTTAACTAGCTAGCCACATCATACTCAAACACAACTAATCTGATCATATAAATAAATTATGAGGCTTACCATTTCCAAAATATCCCATCATCAAGTCAAAAGAAACATTTCATTGAAATTGTGCTTCCAAAGACTAAACAGCATATAGTATCAAACTCAATGCCATTATGAGGCCAAATTAAGGAAAATCCATTTGGGCAATGCACTTGTATAGTCAAGGTCTGAATAAAGAATCTCCATTTTATGCCTGACTCCTATATGCTGAAATGTAAACTTCAGGAACACACTTAGTACCACTGGCTTTGCGCCCTAAATAGTAAAATTTCATTCTCAATTCTCATTACTAGAACACATCAAATTCATATGAAATATTTGTATTTATAATCATTTACTGATTGAAATCTGATAAACAGTAATAACAATAATAAAACAACTAGCATATCACTTACCTTGGAGGCTGAATTTTAAATTTTTCAAAAATTTCTGGATATAAAAGTGGAAATACTACCATTTCCTTTAGTGCATGAATATGATGGCTCAATCCACCTATGCTATCAAACCGCACCTTGAAAAGAAAGGGGAAAGTTTAATATAAAATAATTTTAACTGTTTATAGATTTTTTAAATTTACAAGACAGTCTTAAAATTCAGAAATACATGCCTTCAGCATAAACTGTAGAATGCAAAATTCAAAAAAATTATACTTTTAAAATCAGTGTAGAAAAATAAAAAGTTAGCAGTAAAATTGAAGCTTACACATCAGTTCAGCCAAATAAAGCTACCATTCTTTAATCTCCTAATAACTAAGGATTAAGATTAATGCCCAATCTAACACTTTAATGGATATCTACAGGAGATGTTATATTGTATTTACACTCTAATAATTTAAATGCTTTTCAAAATATCATCTATTAACATGCATTCTCAGCAGGGGCCATACTGTCCCCAATGGGGCAAAAATTGGTTCAGGAGTAGGATGAAAAGAAAAATTCTTAGCTATTACAATGGTTTGTGACTCTCCAAAGCTTAACTCTGACAAAATCTTATTCTTTAATACTAATTTATCTGCTACAGAGAAATTGAATTTTTTTTCCTTAGGAAGCAACAATGAAAAAAAGGTTTGAGAAACACTGATCTACCACAAGAAGCAACAGAGATATTCCTCCCACCCATAACAGTGTAAGTATCTAAAAAACTTTGTAAAGTAAAAAATTGTATAGAAAAAAAGTGCTTGAAGGAAATATTACCAAAATGTTAACAGCAATTGCCTCTGACTATTAGGTTATGGCAAGTTTATTTCCTTGCTTCTTTATTCTGTTGTGGTACTTGAAAATGTTTTACAATAAATATATTGCTAAGATAGAAAAAAAAAATCTAGAAAAATAAATACAGAGTCTAAGTAAAAGAAACATTTTAAGAGAAGCTAAATTTTCTTGTATGAATCTAAATTTTAAAGAAGTAAGTTACTCTAATTGGCAGAGATGTCTGAAGTTAACTAGCTTTAAGAAAGTAAGGTGCTGGTAATCCAAATAAGCAAAGTTCATATTGTAAACTCCTCTAGAATGTGAACTATTAAACATGACATTCTGAATTCAATCCTCTGAAACTTCCTGACATCCTCATCAATGAAACATTTTCCCTATGACTTTAGATTGGAGGTAGCTAATGTTTCACTTTCACATATATACACAACTCCATTTGATAAATTAAGTCTCTCACGATAATCAATTTTGTTGTACAGAAATGTTTATGGGAACAAAGAAAAAAATACCAAATAAGTTCCTTGGTTATGCAGTAACCTTATTCCAAAGTATCCACCTAAAAAAGGTTCTACTAACAGTAAGAATCTACCATATTCTTTAACTCTTTTGTCTTTCTGTTCATGTGATATGACTTTCCCTAGGCATCCATTTTCCACAGTAGCCTCAACTATCTTCATATTGGTGATCCATACCTGAATTTCTAGCCCAGGTATTTCTTGTTAATTACAAACCTAAATAATCAATTTCCTACAAGTTGTTTCCATTTGTGATGTGTCACAGATATCTAAACATGTTTACAACTAACTAAATCACCTTTGTACCTCAAACACTTCTTTTATGATCTCTACCTCAGAGTGGAGCCATCCCTTATGCCCCACCATGGTCCTGGGTAATTTGTTCAACTTGTTTCTCTCCCTCATTCCTCAAAAGCAATTAATTCACTAAATTCCATAATATCTGAATTCTGTAAAATTCATCTACTACTACCTTCCATTACCCCTACTTTCTACCATAACCATTATGCCAGATTACTAGACTACAACTATGTCCAAACCAGTCTCCCTAATGCTAGCCCTGCTTCCCTTAAATTCATTAACTGTTTCACAGAGTGATCTACCTAAAATGCAAATCTGATCATGATACCTGAACAGCTTCAGCAACACCCCATTGTTTATCATGGTCTATGAGGCCTTGCCATATTTGTCAGTCTCAATCCCTACTCATTTTTCATTATAAACTCCAGTGACACTGAAATGGGAAAAAAGGAAAAACCTGAAAGCATCATGTATGACTACAGTGCGATTCCAAAACATGTATGTCAAAACACTAATGGTGATACCTGGATTTTCTATTTTTATTGTGTGTTGGTTTAGAAAAAAGAGTAACCTTTAAAAAAAAAAGCTAGAAAAACTTCTAGAAAAACATTTACAAAACTTACTGATTTATCAATGTTCATTGGATCAACATCAGCCAAACTTGCACCCACTTTGACACGTTCTCGGAGAATACCACTAGCTAAATCTTCTGCTCTTAAATTCATAGGTAAACATCTGAAATTCACAAAAATTCAAGTAGGTTGCATTAGAAGTTTCACATTTTTAATGTCAGAATAAGTTCAAATCTTTGACACTTTCATCTTCTTCTCATAACCTAGAAAATAACATCAACAGATTTCATATATTTAAGCTACTTTTCCTAAATTCTTTAAGACAGAACAAAAATAAATTTATCACTAAGTAAAGCAAAGTTCATTAACCTATTTATCCAGAGCCCAATCTATTCAAACTTAGAAAACATAACTAACATATTATACAAGTATAAGATAAAAATAGATCTATATGTACTATACCATATGACATTAAATGAACTCAAGTTTTATTATAAGATTAAAATTTATCCTCATATACTACATGGGTATGTCTACTCAATTTACATAATTCAAGAAATTTATTTACCTTTTATTCAGGGGAACCAATTCAGATCACATTTTGAGAACCAAGCTTTATCTTCTGTGTAACCACCTTAAAATAGATCTTTCAGCTATCTAAAATCCTATACTAAACTATTTAAATTATTACCCCTAAGAAATCATAATCTACTTCCTCTTTTAGCCTTGGGTAAACACCAAAAGATGACATAAACAACCCCCAAAAAGTATAGCTTCTATAATGAATATACCTTCATCAATATCTCTGCATCCTAAAACTTTCCTTAAAAATATATTTCCAAAGCAAGTATCAGAATAGCTCAGATTAAGTTATTTTATTTAAACTTGGATTTTTCTTATATCTTCTTTCCACTACCAACATTAGAAATTCTTTTCATGTACAATCTACACCAATCCAAACTTGTTTCCAAAACCTGCTAACTGAAAACTTGGTACTTCTACAATAGATATGTAATGCCAAATTATAGAAATGCTTTGCTAAATGTAAATTTTCTAAACATAATTTATCTCTCATATTATACATGTAAGCTAAAAAATAAACTCTAAAAATAAGTTATAATTTGATGCTTTAATTACTTACTAGATAAAAATACTAATTCTCACCCCCACTGAAAACTTGAATTAACTCTAAGAATAAGTTAAAATTTGATGCTTTACTTACTTACTAGATAAAAATACTAATTCTCTCCCCAACTGAAAACTTCAGGTTTTAGTGAGCCATGTCAGTCATCTACCCTAGTTAGGCAAAGGTCACCAGAGGCACTCATTCAACCAAAAACAAAGCAAATTTTCCAATAAAAATTGAAGGGCTCCTGAGATAATTCTAGTAGAAACCAAATCTTACTCTGAGTGATGTACTCAGTATAAGCATCTAAAATCAGCCTCATTAAAAGGATTTGGATTAGAAGAGGGGTAGAGAGGAAAACGACTGCCACAGAGCTGGGCCTCTTCCCCTTGGGTCTGCTTCCTTTACCTTCCACACACTATTTTACAGAGTACTTACATAGTTAATTTATGGAAAGTTTCCCAAGGTTAGATTTTTATTCTAAGAATCACTAAGTAAAAACCAAATCAGTCTAGCCTAAACTACATGCTGAATATTAGTGTTAGCAAAATATTAGTCCAGATAAGAATCCCACTTAAAAAATAAAAACTGTTACTCCTTTTTCCTACCTTGGAAACAATAAGAAATATACTAACCTATTTCTTGCTCTGGCCATGCTCTTTGATTTCCTTCTTTCAAAGCGTTCTTCATCAGAAGAAGTTGTGTCACTACTATGAATGGCATGTTTCTTTCTCCTTTTTAAAGAGAGTAAAACCCTTAAAATCATCACAGCAGCCAACAGCTTTTACAAACACATAGTAGCATTATATCTACGTTAACTCAGTAGAAAATATATCCATTCATTTGGCAAATATTAAAATCCTTAAGACTATGCAGTTTACATCTAACGAAGTTTAAACACGGTAAGTTCTACAGAGATAAAGAAAAAAAAGAGAGGGAAGACAGGGTGCCTAAAACCTTTTTAATAGGGTAGTTTAGGAAGACAGCATATTTAATTTGCATAGTTAGGGAATAGCTATCATTGCTTTAAAAATAGTATTAGAATCTTATTAAATAAGAAAGTATCTTTTTCTCTTATTTTTCCTTTCCCAAATAATCAGAAACAGTCTAGATACTAAAGAAAATAATACGCTGGTTTACATGAAAACAAGGGCTTCACTTCCCACTTCAGAATCTTATACCCTGTTTGAATTTCTTTACAAAATGCATAAAGTATTTTTGAAATAAATAATTTATAATCAGAACTACTATGAATTATTATATAATGTATCAAGTTAAATTCATCCTCAAGAAATAATAATGAATGGCACATTATTAATACAATTGGTGACATCTCTAAGATACCTAGAAAATACAGTAATCATTCAGACTGGAATTATTGTAAATAAATTTACTTCAAACTCAGATTGACCTTCTAGGATGTTTCACAGCCTGTGCATACCTACTCCACTCCAATTTCCACTAATCTCAGTAGCAAACCCAGATTTTTCCCCAACTCCCATTGAGATCTTTAAACCAACCAATATTCCTTCTCTTGATATAAATCTTTTCATTCCATCCTACATCAGTTTTTAATGCCTCCTAACACTCCAGAATAATTGCTGTAGTAATTATCTACTCAATCTTTGCAATTTTGATATTTATCCTCTCTCCTACTTCTTTTTCTCCTTCAGGAAAATGCCCACTTCCAAGTTTCTGTGTGTGTGTGTATGCATGTGTATGTTGGACTTAACATATAGAAATATATCTGCCACTAGCAGCACAAATGAGGAGAGTGGAAGCCAAAGCATATTGGGCTAAGGAAATGAATCCAGGTGGTAATTCGAATGCCTAAGAATAAATGAAGAGAATGAGAAATTATAAATAAAAATGTTAATGTAACAAAAGCTATAAATATATATTTGCTTGTTTTTCTTAGCCTTTTTAAAAGACATAAAGTTGTGTACATAATTCTAATAATGTATTGCTAAGTCTGTAAAATTTACAGATATAATATGTATAACAATAATACCACAAAAAGCAGAGAAGTGTATGCAACTTTCCAAAACTATCTTTAAAAGGGAAGGGGGTCAAGTCATACAAAAATTAATTCAAAATGTACCAAAGACCTAAACAAAGAGCTAAAACTATAAAACTTTTAGAAGAACACATAGGAGTAAATCTTCATGACCTCAGATTTGGCAATGGATTCTTAGATATGATATCAAAAACACAAGCAGCAAAAAAAAAAGTAGGTAAACTGAACTTCATCAAAATTAAAATCCTTTCTGCTTCAAAGGAAACCACCAAGAAAATGACAAGACAACTCACAATATAGGATAATTTAAGGGGATCAGCAGTTACAAATATTACAACATACTAAAAAGCTTCAATGACTTAAATAGTGCCCAATAGATGAATGGAACAAATATCCAGAAGCAGACCAAAATACATAATTTGATATATGATAATGGTGCCTGCTAGAATGAATGGAAAAATCATACACTCATTCAAAAAATGAGTATGAAACAACTCATTTGCCATCTGCGAGAAAAAGTTGGATCAATACTACAAATCTTACACCAAGATGAAGTTCAAAAGCATCAAAATTAAAGAACAAAAAGTGAAACCACAGAAATAAAGGTGAATTCCTTTACAATTTTCAATTTGGGGAAAGCTTTTCTAACTGTAACTCAAAAATCTAAAAGTCTCAAAACAAAAGACAGAAAATTTGACTACATAAAAGCAAAAACTTCCTAGTAAAAACAACCAAAAGTAAAGTCAAAGGACAAATTATGAACTGAGGAAAAAGACTCACAATGTATGACAAAAGACTCATCTCAGAACTAATATAAAGAACTATTAAAAACAGATAAAAGAACAACCTGTTAGAAAAATGGGCAAACTTAAACATTTCAAAAAAAGGAAAAACAAATGGCTTTTAAATGTGTGAACAACTCTCAAATTTAAAAATTAACTGAGGTCTCATAAGAATAAACAAACACTGGCAAAATTCCAAAGACTTGGTGGGGGGGAGCGGAGCCAAGATGGCAGCATGAGTAGAGCAGCGGAAATCTTCTCCCAAAACCATGTATGCTTTTGAAAATACAACAAATACAACTATTCCTAAAGCAGAGACACAGGACAAAAGCCAGACTACATCCACACCTGCGAGGACCCAGTGCCTCGCGAAGGGGGTAAGATACAAGCCGCAGCCCAGTGGGATCTGAGCACCCCTCACCCCAGCACACGGTGGGAGGAGAGGAGTCGGAGCGGGGAGGGAGAGGAAGCCCAGGACTGCTAAATAGCCAGCCCTAGCCATCCGCACCGGAGTGCAGACACACAGTGCGTGGTGTGCTGGATGCTAGGGAAACAGGACAGTAAGACCTGTCAGCGGGTCCCCGAAGCCGGCACCCCTGGGACAAAAGCAAAGCGAGTGCCCTTTCAAAATCTTAAAGGGACAGGGACACCACAGCTGGACGGAAGCACCCCAGTGCAATCAGCCCAGTAACTGGGTATCCCGGGGAACTCCGGTCGCCCCAACACCCTGGGCAGCAGTGCAGCTCGGAGGTCCCTCACGGTGATAAACAGCCACCCACCCGTTCCCCCACCGGTGCAACTCTGCCACAGAGGCAGTGGCCACGCCCACAGCAACTGGGAAGAGCTTCTTCCACAGTGGCCAGGCAAGAATCAGACACCCCGCCTGCACGCAGCTGCCCAGCACAAGCTGCTAGGGGTCGCCGTTCTCCCAGGAGAGGAAGGCCACAAACCAGCAAGAAGGGACGTTCTCCCAGCCAACACATGTGCCAGCTTGCCACAACTACCTCTATCGCCATGAAAAGGCAGAAGAATTTGATACAGACCAGACTAATCCAGACATCCTCCCTTGAGAAGGAATCTGGGGAGATAGACCTAACCAATCTCCCTGAAAAAGAATTCAAAACAAAGGTAATAACCATGCTGATGGATGTTCAGAGAAATATGCAAGAGCTACGGGATGAAGTCCGGAGGGAGATTACAGAAATGAAACAATCTCTGGAAGGACTTAAGAGCAGACTGGATGAGATGCAAGAGGCCACTAATGGAATAGAAATCAGAGAACAGGAACGCAGAGAAGCTGACACAGAACAGATAAAAGGATCTCCAGAAATGAAACAATATTAAGAGAATTGTGTGACCAATCCAAAAGGAATAATATCTGCATTATAGGGGTACCAGAAGAAGAAGAGAGAGAAAAAGGGACAGAAAGTGTCTTTGAAGAAATAATTGCTGAAAACTTCCCCCAACTGGGGGAGGAAATAATCAATCAGACCACAGAAGTATACAGAACTCCCAACAGAAGAGACCCAAGGAGGGCAACAACAAGACACATAATAATTAAAATGGAAAAGATCAAGGACATGGACAGAATTTTAAAGGCAGATAGAGAGAGGAAAAAGGTCACCTACAAAGGAAAACCCATCAAGCTATCATCAGACTTATCAACAGAAACCTTACAGGCCAGAAGAGAATGGCATGATATATTTGATGCAATGAAACAGAAGGGCCTTGAACCAAGAATACTGTATCCAGCACAATTATTTAAATATGAAGGAGGAATTAAACAATTCCCAGACAAGCAAAAGTTGAGGGAATTTGCCTCCCACAAACCACCTCTACAGGGTATTTTAGAGGGACTCCACTAGATTGAAGGACTGCTAAGGCTAAACAGATGTAACCAGAGAAAATAAAAACACAGCAATGAAAGCGGAACAATCAAATACTAACTAAATGCAAAAAATAAAATCAACTATTCACAAAAGCACTGAAAGTAAACACAAAAGAGCACACACACACACAAAAAAAAACACCTAACATACAAAGAATGGAGGAGGAGGAATAAGAAGGGAGAGAAATAAAGAATCACCAGACAGCATTTATAATAGCTCAATAACAGAGTTAAGTTAAATAGTAAGATACTAAAGAAGCGAACCTTGAACATTTGGTAACCATGAACCTAAAGCCTGCAATGGCAATAAGTACATATCTTTTAATAATCACCCTAAATGTAAATGGACTGAATGCACCAATCAAAAGACACAGAGTAATAGAATGGATAAAAAAGCAAGACCCATCTATATGCTGCTTACAAGACACTCACCTCAAACCCAAAGACATGCACAGACTGAAAGTCAAGGGATGGAAAAAGATATTTCATGCAAACAACAGGGAGAAAAAAGCAGGTGTTGCAGTACTTCTATTAGACAAAATAGACTTGAAAACAAAGAAAGTAACAAGAGATAAAGAAGGACACTACGTAACGATAAAGGGCTCAGTCCAACAAGAGGATATAACCATTATAAATATATATGCACCCAACGCAGGGGCACCAACATATGTGAAACAAATACTAACAGAACTAAAGGGGGAAACACAATGCAATGCATTCATTTTAGGAGACTTCAACACGCCACTCACTCAAAAGGATAGATCCACCACACAGAAAATAAGTAAGGACACAGAGGCACTGAACAACATACTAGAACAGATGGACCTAATAGACATTTACAGAACTCTACACCCAAAAGCAACAGGACACACATTCTTCTCAAGTGCACATGGAACATTCTCCAAAATAGACTACATACTAGGGCCACAAAAAGAGCCTCACTAAATACAAAAAGATTGAAATTCTACCAACCAACTTCTCAGAACTCAAAGGTATAAAACTAGAAATAAATTGTACAAAGAAAACAAAAAGCTCACTAACACATGGAGGCTTAACAACATGCTCCTAAATAATCAATGGATCAACAAACAAATTAAAAGAGATCAAGGAATATATGGAAACAAATGACAACAACAACACTAAGCCCCAACTTCTGTGGGACACAATGAAAGCAGTCTTAAGAGGAAAGTATATAGCAATCCAGGCATACTTAAAGAAGAAAGAACAATCCCAAATGAATAGTCTAACATCACAATTATCAAAATTGGAAAAAGAAAAACAAATGAGGCCTAAAGTCAGCAGAAGGAGGGACATAATAAAGATCAGAGAAGAAATAAATAAAATTGAGAAGAATAAAACAATAGAAAAAAATCAATGAAACCAAGAGCTGGTTCTTTGAGAAAATAAACAAAATAGATAAGCCCCTAGCCATATTAATAAAAAGAAAAAGAGAATCTAAACATATCAAAAGAATCAGAAATGAGAAAGGAAAAATCACAACAGACCCCACAGAAATACAAAGAATTATTAAAGAACACTATGAAAACCTATATGCTAACAAGCTGGAAAACCTACAAGAAATGGACTACTACCTAGAAAAATACAACCTTCCAAGACTGACCAAGGAAAAAACTCAAAATTTAAACAAACCAATAACGAGCATAGAAATTGAAGCAGTAATCAAAAAACTACCCAAGAACAAAACCCCTGGGCCAGATGGATTTACCTTGGAATTTTATCAGACATACAGAGAAGACATAATACCCATTCTCCTTAAAGTTTCCAAAAAATAGAAGAGGAAGGAATACTCCCAAACTCCTTCTATGAAGCCAACATCACCCTAATACCAAAATCAGGAAAGACTCCACCAAAAAAGAAAATTACAGACCAATATCTCTGATGAACATAGATGCAAAAATACTCAACAAAATATTAGCAAACCAAATTCAAAAATATATCAAAAGGATCATACACCATGACCAAGTGGGATTCATCCCAGGGATGCAAGGATGGTACAACATTCGAAAGTACATCAACATCATCCACCACATCAACAAAAAGAAAGACAAAAACCACATGATCATCTCCATAGATGCTGAAAAAGCATTCGACAAAATTCAACATCCATTCATGATAAAAACTCTCAACAAAATGGGCACAGACGGCAAGTGCCTCAACATAATAAAGGCCATATATGATAAACCCACAGCTAACATCATACTGAACAGCGAGAAGCTGAAAGCATTTCCTCTGAGATCGGGGACAAGACAGGGATGTCCACTCTCCCCACTGTTATTTAACATAGTACTGGAGGTCCTAGCCATGGCAATTAGACAAAACAAAGAAATACAAGGGATCCAGATCGGTAAAGAAGAAGTCAAACTGTCACTATTTGCAGATGACATGATATTGTACATAAAAAACCCTAAAGACTCCACTCCAAAACTATTAGAACTGATACCAGAATACAGCAAAGTTGCAGGATACAAAATTAACACATAGAAATCTGTGGCTTTCCTATACACTAACAATGAACCAATAGAAAGAGAAATCAGAAAAACAATTCCATTCACAATTGCATCAAAAAGAATAAAATACCTAGGAATAAACCTAACCAAAGAAGTGAAAGACCTATACCCTGAAAACTATAAGACACTTTTAAGAGAAATTAAAGAGGACACTAGCAAATGGAAACTCTTCCCATGCTCTTGGCTAGGAAGAATTAATATAATCAAAATAGCCATCCTGCCCAAAGCAATATATAGATTTAATGCAATCCCTATCAAATTACCAACAGCATTCTTCAATGAACTGGAAAAATAGTTCAAAAATTCATATAGAAACACCAAAGACCCCAAATAGCCAAAGCAATCCTGAGAAGGAAGAATAAAGTGGGGGGGATATCACTCCCCAACTTCAAGCTCTACTACAAAGCCATAGTAATGAAGACAATTTTGTACTGGCACAAGAACAGAGCCACAGACCAGTGGAACAGTATAGAGACTCCAGACATTAACCCAAACATATATAGTCAATTAATACACGATAAAGGAGCCACGGACATACAATGGGGAAATGACAGCCTCTTCAACAGATGGTGCTGGCAAAACTGGACAGCTACATGTAAGAGAATGAAACTGGATCACTGTCTAACCCCATACAGAAAAGTAAATTTGAAATGGATCAAATACCTGAATGTAAATCATGAAACCATAAAACTCTTAGGAAAAAACATAGGCAAAAATCTCATGAACATAAACATGAGTGACTTTTTCATGAACATATCTCCCCAGGCAAGGGAAACAAAAGCAAAAATGAACAAGTGGGACAACATCAAGCTGAAAAGCTTTCCTTTTCTATAGCAAAGGACACCATCAATAGAACAAAGAGGTACCCTACAGTATGGGAGAATATATTCATAAATGAAAGACCCAATAAAGGCTTGACATACAAAATATATAAAGAGCTCACGTACCTCAACAAATAAAAAGCAATAAATCCAATTAAAAAATGGGCAGAGGAGCTGGACAGTTCTCTAAAGAAGAAATTCAGATGGCCAACAGACACATGAAAAGATGCTCCACATTGCTAGCTATCAGAGAAATGCAAATTAAAACCACAATGAGATATCACCTCACACCAGTAAGGATGGCTACCATCCAAAAGACAAACAACAACAAATGTTGGCGAGGTTGTGGAGAAAGGGGAACCCTCCTACACTGCTGGTGGGAATGTAAATTAGTTCAACCATTGTGGAAAGCAGTATGGAGGTTCCTCAAAATGCTCAAAACAGACATACCATTTGACCCAGGAATCCCACTTCTAGGAATTTACCCTAAGAATGCAGCAGCCCAGTTTGAAAAAGACAGATGCACCCCTTGGTTTATCGCAGCACTATTTACAATAGCCAAGAATTGGAAGCAACCTAAGTGTCCATCAGTAGATGAATGGATAAAGAAGATGTGGTACATATACCCAATGGAATATTATTCAGCCTTAAGAAGAAAACAAATCCTACCATTTGCAACAACATCGATGGAGCTAGAGGGTATTATACTCAGTGAAATAAGCCAGGCAGAGAAAGACAAATACCAAATGATTTCACTCATATGTGGAGTATAAGAACAAAGAAAAACTGAAGAAACAAAACAGTAGCAGAATCACAGAACCCAAGAATGGACTAGCAGTTACCAAAGGGAAAGGAACTCGGGAGAATGGGAGGGAACGGAGGGATAAGGGCAGGGAAAAAGAAAGGGGGTATTATGATTAGCATGCATAATGTGGGAGGGGGATGGGCAACATAGAGAAGACAACTAGTGATTCTACAACATCTTACTACGCTGATGGACAGTGACTGTAATGGGGTTTGTGGGGGGGACTTGGTGAAGGGGGGACCCTAGTAAACATAATGTTCTTCATGTAACTGTAGATTAATGATAACAAAACAAAATAAAACAAAAATCCCAAAGGCTTGAGAATATGTATTTTATTGACAGGTATATGGGAAAACTAGCAGTTTTAATATATATTGCTGGATGAACCAAAACCTGATTCAACACCATTGAATGTAATCAAAATTATCATTTCATATTCCCTTTAACCTAGAGATTCCACTTCTGAGAGTTTATATCCTACAAATGAACTTGTACACATATAAAATGATGACTGTGCAAGACTATTCATTGCATCATATTTTATAATAGTAAAAGGCTGGAAACAACCTGACTCTCGATAAAGGAGTAGTTAAAAAATTATAGTACATGTATCAGTGTAATACTATGCAACTATAAATACAAAAGTGAAATTTATATTGAAATAAAAAAAACAGTTAAGTGTAAAAACAAGGTTTAGGACAATGTGCACAGTACATTTTGTGTAAAAAGATGGGGTAACAATCAATACATGTATTTGCACATATATACATACTTTTATGTGATCACATTCCCTAAGGATATACAAACTATGAGCAATATTATGAAGGGAGAGTGAGAAACTACTAAGGCTAGAAAAAAGTCTTTCATACTCAAATTTCATTTCTATTTTTGAGCCGTAGGGAATACATCACCTTTTCAGAAAACAAAGTTTCTGAGATAAAGTTTCAAAAACAAAGTCTCCTTTGTATACAAATGTAAAAGAAAAGGAAAAAAAAGTAGCCAAGGAGTAACTGAACCAATGCTGCAAATGAAAACAATGTGAGTTGCTTAGATTCAACTATACTAGATATCAGAGAGCTGTGTACCTTTAGGGAACATAATTGCTAAAACAGTAACTGTTCCAGGCAAACTGAACCAAGAAAATAATAATCACATGTAGGATAATAACTATTAGTCACTAGTTAAAAAAAGGAAGATGCTATTTAGTCCCTTATTGGCATTATTATTAACACCATCAAAACCTATATTCTAATTATAAAGCATTACATTATGTATTATTTAAAGGTTCTAAACGATAGATATAAATATCTTCTACTTTCAAAATCTAACAAAACATACCTGATATGGCTTCTTCTTGCTGGAGATCTGTGAATATCAAACAGTGTGTTTTCCCTCTTTTTTTGATGAGCTGGTACTTAAAGAAAAAAAAAAACAGGATGACATACAAATAACTAATACTAAATTGATAAACTGATGTATTAAGGAATAGAAATTATTTCTCTTAACTCTGAATAGAAGCTAGTCATGTATCTTCAAGTCTCAAATGCTGTGTAGAAGGAGCGCAACAAAAATAAAAACTTTGTGTGGATATTAAAAGGTATAAATAAACATCATAAAAAGATGTTAAATTAAGTCTTTGTGACTTTGGGTTAAACAAAAATTTCCGAGATACAACATAGAAAGCAAAATCCATTAAAAAGCTGATAAACGGTATAAAAATCAAACGAATAATCATAATTGACCTGTTTATAGTTCATGATGCGTGATCAAAACTGAAAGTTTCTGTGATGACTGCCCTTGCACTGTTCACCATGTAAGAACTTATTCACTATGTAAGAACTTGTTCACCATGTAAAAACTTGTTCGTTATGCTTCAGAAGATTGGAGACTGTTGAGAATTAGGCTTGGGGTTGATTAATGATTGTGCATTGAGTCCCCTATACAGAATTTTATTGTTGTTAACAACCACATGATCAATAAATATGAGAGATGCCCTCTCAAAGGGAAAAAAAAATAAAAATAAAAATAAAAATAAAAATAAAAATAAAATAATTCAACAACACACATTGTCTTTCCACTCTAGGATATAATAATTTTAGAATATGCCTGAACTTTATCAATGCACTTTGACCAAATTTATTTTTTAAGAAATAAAATGGCTAACATTTTCATATTTTAAAATATGTATTTAAAAAAATAGGAGCCATTACATTTGTATAAAGCAACATTCTCTAATAAAAGATTTAAACTGAAAAAAAAAGCTGATAAACGGGAATTCATCAAAATTACAAATTCTGCTCTTTGAAAGACATTATTAAGAGAACAAAAAAACAAGCAACAGACTGAGAAAGTATTTGCAAATCACATATCTGAATAAGGACTGATACCCAGAATACAAGAGGAATTCTCAAAACTCAGTAAAAAAACAACTGATAAAAAAGGAATGATCAGTGACTATAATGGGGTTTGTGGGGGGGGGACTTGGTGATGGGGGGAGTCTTGTAAACATAATGTTCCTCATGTAATTGTAGATTAATGACACCAAAATTAAAATTAAAATTAAAATTAAAAAAATAAAAAAAGAGGAAAGATTTGAAAAGACAATTCACCAGAGGTAAGCTGGCATATCAGCACATAAAAAGATGCTCAACATTAGTCCTTTGAAAAATGTAAATTAAAACTACAATAAATACATAGTAAGATTAATTTTAAAAACTGATCATACCAAGGGTTGGCAAGAATATGGAGCAACTGGAACTCTCATATACTTCATGAGAATGTAAGCAGTACAAACAGTTTGGAAAACATTGTGGCAATTTCTTGGCAAGTTAAACATACAGCTATCATAAACCCAACCATTTCACTCCTAGGTGTTTATAAGAAAAATGGAAACATATTGGAAAGACTTATACATGAATAATCAAAACAACCACTTTACTTGTAATAGCAAAACACAAGAAATGTCAATAATCTAAATGTCCATCAATAAATGAATGGATAAACACACTGTGATATATCCACACAATGGAATGCTACCCAGCACTAAAAAAGAACACACTATTGTTATATTCAACATCTGAATAACTCTTAAAATAATTATGCTTAAAGAAAGAAGTCAGACAAAAAAGAATATATACTGCATATAAAATTCAAGAAAATGTAAACTAATCTATGATAACAGAATGCATATCAATCAGTGGCTCGCTGAAGATCAGGAGGGGTCACACAGAAGTAGATTACAATCAGGCAGGAGGAAATGTGAGGTTAATGAACATGTTCATTATCTTGATCATGGTGACACAGTTTCATAGGTATATACCTAAGGTTATTTCAAACTTGCCAAGCTGTGCATATTGTGCATGTTAAATACATACAATGGCAATGGGTTGTTCTTCAGTCATACCTCAAAAAAGCTGGAAAAAAAAAAGACATCTAGAAAAATGGTTCCTAATCTTTTTTCTGTCCTAACACACCTCCCCCATTATTAACAGGACTACCTGTGATAGAGACTTCTAATAGGGGTAGAGAAATGTCTGCACACCTGGGCAAGCTTCTAGTGAGATAACTCTGTGAGAATCAGTCACTATTTTAGAGCATAATGAGTTTGAGTATAAGCATCTATGTTCTTCCTTGAAAACATTATTGTAAGTGAAAAGAAGTTAAGACACAAAAGGTCGCATTTAGCCAATCCACAGAAGCAGAAAGTATATTATTAGTTGCCTACATTAGTAGGGCTGGAGAGAATGAAGTATAGATGTAATAAAATGTTCTGGAAGTAGATAGTGGTGATGACTACACACCCTCATAAACATACTAAAACCCAGTGAGTTGTACAGATTAAAAATCATCAAAAATGGTGAATTTCATGATATGTGGATTATATGTTAAAAAAAAACTGAAAGGATCAATAGTGATGGAATTTCCCAAGAACTGGTAAAAAATCAATAGAATAGTACCTGTGGAACTGATTACTTGTCGCTAGACTTAGCAGCACTAAGATACTTTCCTTCTATTAAAAAAATAATAAAGCTTAGGTATTGGTCAAGCAGCAGCCATGTACTACTTTTGTGACTTTGGCTCAATTACTTGGAAAACAGAGATACTTGGAAAACAGAGAAACCACTTGGAACACAGAGATACTTGCCCTAAAGAACTGCTGTAAATTAAAGTGCTCAATAAACATAAAAATATGAAAGTTTGAGCAGTATTTAGTATTAAATTTAAGGTTCTTTAAATAAAATATGCATGCTCTATATAGTTCTATATTGCAACTGTGTACTTCAACTTTCTTTCAATTGTGTGCATGAAGAGAAACACACAAAACAAGAAGTATGGAACCCACAATAGATTTCCTCCTTTTAAATTCAACAACACTTATTTATTTAAAGAGGTGGAACAGAATAAGCTACTCAACTACAAAAAGGAAAGAAGATATTTAGTCTCCTACCTATTGGAGGTGCTTGGTATCGATCCACTGTTTTTCTTTGTCTCAAATTATAGGGTCTATCATTTTCTTCTCCTTCTGCCTCTTCAACTTCTATATCTCCATCCTCCTCTTGAGATTCTAGTTTCCCACACACACAAAGAAAAGAAAAAAATTACTGTTTTAATCTTTTATTCTTTCATCATAGGTGACATTTAAAAGTGTCATTTTATGATGCAGCATAAATCAACCTGGTTAGATATAAAAACAATGCATTTCCTATTAATAATCAATATTGTTCTTTGCTAAGTAAATATAATCATACTTGATTTACTGGTTTACCTATGACTTTTCAACTTCTTTGATCATACAAAGCAGTAGTAGAAAATGATTCAAAATTTTACTACAGCAAACTTCATTCAATGTCCTATTAACCACTGAATAATGTTAGCATTCAAATGCCACTTGGCAGTTCAAAATAATATTCTTACAAGATAATTAGTAATGTCATAGCAAAAGCAATTTTTCTTGCCAGTATAATGGTTTGTTAGGCCTGTTGACAAAAGCATGGACTTAGTTATTTTGGTAGAAAAGTGCAGGTAGTTATTGGAAGACAGCATGAAGCAGATTTCTGGGGTATTTGTAACAGTTTATTTCTTGACATGAGTGATCACTTTATGATAATTCACCTAGCTACACACTTTAAAAATAAATTTTAATGTACATAAATTCTAGAAGTTTATTTTTAAAAAGTGGTTTGGCTATAGCTATGATGGAACATCTATTTACAATTTAAAATAGAGGTTTGATGAAAATGTATATACTTACGGTTCCCAAATGCAATATACTTTATGATTAACTTTTTAACCACAAAAATTATCAATATAGTACAAAGATATTAAGGAGTATGTTAATAATATTTAGGAAAACACAGGAAAAAATTTCAAACTGCCAGCAATGCTGAGTGAACCAAGAAACTCAAAGTGCAAAGGATATTACATTTTACTCTTGACACTTGAAAACTTATCATAAGTTTTTAAAATTTTTATTAGGTTATAGAGAAAAATCGGCAAATACAGTATCACTTACCTAAATAATACTATGAATTACTTGCACCCAAATAAGTTGTCTTAAACCTTCAAAAATTTTTTTGAAAAATGCCTGCACAGATTAAAGATGGCGGTGTGAGAGGAGAGACAGAGGCTTTCTCCTAAAACTGGATACAATTAGAAAATATAGTTGGCATAACTAATCCTGAGAGAGCAACAGGAAAGAGGACGCATCAGACTGCACACACCTGGAGAAAAGAGCAGGCCTCACCAAACTGGGTAACGTACCAGAGCTGTGGCTCCGCGGGACCCGAGCCCCTCCCCCACCCCAGCTCACCGGCAGGAGGAAGAGAAACTGAGCAGGGAGGGAGTGAAAGGCTTGGGATTGCTGAGTACCTAGCTCTGGAGACCTGCTCTGGGGGCACAAACCTACATTTCATGGTGCTTTCATCATACTCTTCTGATTACGGGGTTGGAAAGCTGGGACAGGCAGAGTTCCTGGGGAGATTGGGATGGAAAGCAGGGATCCATATCTGGCTGCTCTGGGACAAAAGCTTAAATCTGTGTGCTCGGCCCACTGGTTCAGGCAGTGGAGACAGGCACAGCGGTCAGGAAGCGGGGAACAGCTCTTTCCTCCCTGTAGGCACGAGTACAGCTCCCCTGTGACCCCCAACATTGCTTCAGGGGCTAAGCAGCTCCAGAATAGAGCTTCTGGACACTAGAGGGCGCCATATACAAACATGAAACGCCAAAGAAATCTGGTCCAGAGTAAAATTATTAATACAACTCCCGAGAAAGATTTAAATGATATGGACCTCATGACTCTTCCTGAAAGGGAGTTCAAAATAAAAATCATCAACTTGCTAATGGAGCTACGGAAAGACATCCAAGAACTCAGGAATGAATTCAGGTCGGAGATCCAATTGTTGAAGAGCACGATGGAGGGTATTAAAAGCAGGCTGGATACGGTGGAGGAGACGATAAATGAAATAGAAACTGGAGAAGAGGAATACAAAGAACCTGAGGCACAGAGAGAAAAAAGGAACTCTAAGAATTAAAGAATATTGAGAGAACTGTGTGACCAATCCAAACGGAACAATATTCGCATTATAGGGATACCAGAAGAAGAAGAGAGAGAGAAAGGGATAGAAAGTGTCTTTGAGGAGGTAGTTGCTGAAAACTTCCCCAATCTGGGGAAGGAGATAGTCTCTCAGGCCATGGAGGTCCACAGATCTCCCAACACAAGGGACCCAAGGAAGACAACACCAAGACACATACTAATTAAAATGGAAAAGATCAAGGATAAGGACAGACTGTTGAAAGCAGTCAGAGACAGAAATAAGATCAGATACAAAGGAAAGCCCATCAGGCTAACATCAGACTTCTCAGCAGAAACCTTACAAGCCAGAAGGGAGTGGCATGATGTATTTAATGCCATGAAGCAGAAGGGCCTGGAACCAAGATTACTTTATCTGGCAAGACTATCATTTAAATTTGAAGGAGGGATTAAACAATTTCCAGATAAGCAAAAGCTGAGAGAATTTACCTCCCACAAACCATCTCTACAGTCTATTTTGGAGGGACTGCTATAGATGGAAGGGTTCCTAAGGCTGAATAGCTGTCACCAGAGGTAATAAAACCACAGTAAAGAAAGTAGAACAGCTAATTACTAAGCAAATGCAAAATTAAATTAACTATCCCCAAAGTCAATCAAGGGATAGACAAAAAGTACAGAATATGATACTTAATATATAAAGAATGGAGGAGGAAAAGTGCCTGCACAATAACACATTATTTTGGAAGAAATTCTATATATGGTAAATCTACTTTGGAAACTCTACAAAGGTGTTCAGTTTATGAAAAGGCAAAAAAATCACATTATAAATCTGTCTCACCTACACTGATTTTCTCCAAAGGAAGCAATATATAGAGGTTCTAGCTGTAACAATAGTTGCTCAATAAAATAACTTCACTAGAAATATCAGCTCTTCAAAATTTGCTAATATTAATTACAGAATTTGAGAAATAAACACACTCCTCTCAATCTAAGCTACACAAACAGTGAAAACCAGTAACTATGCTGTGTTTATCATACACCAAATCTTCTGAAAATTCATTTCAATAAAGATTAACATCGATAGTATTAAATCCTACCGATGTACTGGTTGTCAATTTATAATCCTTGGGGCAAATGTGCTTTCATCAGGTTCCCAGCTCCAGCCCTACAAATTCAGTCAGGAGTTCTTCCGTTCAGAACCCAGACAAGACTTAGCAAAAGACAGTACAACCACCCTCTCCACTGGTATTAGCAGTTCCTCTTTGTCCAAAACTGACCATTTAACTCCTCAGTCCCTAACTAAATTTGGGACCCAAATAATCAGAGATTCAGAAACTATGAATGGAAGATAGAAGGTGACTATGAATAGAGGCTTCCAGGTAGAAGGTACCTAATTAAAAAGCTGCTTCACCTAACAAGCAAACCAAACAGCAAATGCCACACCAGATTAGGTCACTTAGACTACCAATAGATACTAATAAGATGCATTACATAACAATGTTGAGTGTACAGTCAAGGTATTTTTCCAAAAGAAGGAAAGGAAAACTCAGAATGCCAACTGAATAAAAATTATTCCTAATTATACAACATAGACTTCTCAAGCCAAAAATCACCCACCCACAATATTACATGAATATTACTTATATTCAATTTTCTTCCCTCCCACTGAACTTTCAGTATTTATTTCATAAGGTGCTTCACAAACCTTCTTCTTCACCCTCAGTAGAGACTTCATGATGATTTTGTATCCCATAACTATTTCTTCTCAGTGATTTTCTTCGCCTTTTCACTCTTGAATACATATCCATGTTTTCCTTTTAAAGAGAGAAATCTGTCAAATATTAATATGGAATTTATTACCAGCTATAAATATCATTAAACTAAAGGGACATGCCCACTCAATGAAATGTACTGAGCACCTATTTGCAAGGCAGAGATTTGTGAAAATGAAGCTTCCTAAAATCAATGAATGTAAGAGACAAGAGGAAAAATAAGTCACAGGTAACTATAAAATAAAGTAAAACAAGTTAAATGCCATAAGGAAGGTACAAAGTACTCTACAGTTCAGAGAGATGACCCTTTTCTTGCTGGGGTGGGGCAGCATTGAAATGAGCCTTGAAACTAATGAAGAAGAAACAATTCTGTTTATTCAAGAAAACCCAAACACTGCTAACTCTCCCTTTAAAGTCCTCAAAATATAAAATATTGCAAAGGTTGTTTAAACTAATATACTCACAAATTCTGTATCTGTCCACATTCGAAGTCGTTCTACTTCTCCTGATCTACGATTTTGTCTGATATTAATGTTGTCCATTTCCTGCAGTACAGCTTCAGCAGTACTACAATCACATAATAAAACTAGAGTTCAGACAATTGTGGGACCATACCCTGTGTCATGCATGTGAAAGAGTTCTTCAAAGCATAATTAAATCATCTGATAATGTAACTCTGTATAACTTCCCATTAAATATCTTTCTGAACCAGCATCCATCAGAAGACAATGCCCAAAAACAGATGGAATCAGACCATCTTCTACTTAATATACATATTAAAATAAAACTTATAAAATAGAAGAATTTTGTATATAATGCTCCAAATATTAAAATTTATAATGCCACTACAAATAGGCTACCAGATCCAAGGCACTGAAAAAAAAAAAATTCAATCTTTTCATTTAAAGATAGTATTAAGAATTATACAGGATAAAAGATTTGTGAGAAGTTTAAAGCTAATATAAGGTTAACTAAACAGATATTTTTAGAAATCAGAGAACACTGACATCCACAAAATATATGCTGGCATTACCACATTTTATCTTTTAAACACATTTATATAGTACTTACTGTGTATCCAGATACTGATCTAAGTACTTAATAATAACTAATACTGAAATTTAACATTATCACTCTAGAATGTAATTTCCTCTCCTACAAAATAGGTATTATATGACTCCCTTCTTAAGGCTGTTGCAAGGATTAAGTAAATTGATTTACTATCTCATAAGAATAAAGTTTCATTTCATGTGGTGCTGAGTAGTCAGCTAGTCTCATTCACTAGCTAGATCCCACATACCCAGTCTCCAAAGACCTTAATTCAAAATGTACTAAGTAAAATTATGCTTACTATATATCAACAATGGAACTTAATGTTGCCTGAAAAATGTCAAAAACACAAACACTAAATGAGCATATATGAAAGGACTATAGTAGTGAAGATAGAATAAAATTACTGTTTGTATTATCTAGCTACATACAAAAGCTTAAGAAGGATGAGAAAATTCTAGCTATTATATAAATTGTACTGAATCTGGCAAACTGACTAAAAACTGATAACCACTGCTAACCATGGTTAATTCAAATTAAATTTTAAAATAATTGTATTTTATTGCTAAGTCAGTGGTTAAATTGTTTTTAAAAACATTACTGGCTTAAAAACAAATAACTAAAATGAAACTGCTTACTTCATAAGCGTTCATACCTATTTACTAGTTGATCAAATAACAAACTCTGGTTCACGCTTTCAAATCTGTTTTTCCTGGAACGACAACTTTTTCTGACTTCCATGTCACCATTCATACAAGAAAGGTCCCCATCTCCCTTCTTTTCTCCTCGAAGGGGATGGCTTCGAAGGGCTATAAGAGAGATATTTCCATTTCAAAGTAAAGAGTATAAAAAGAACAAGAAAATTAAAATACTTTTAAAAGACTACAAAAAGATCAACATAACCTCCTAATGGCTTTAATAATCAATCTGAATTTTCTGTAACTGTTTGTATAATGTCATAGTAATTATTTCAGTTATACTGATTTTCCAACAATTAATAATTAACATGCTTATTTATTATGATTGAAATCCAGTTACTTCCAACCTTATGCTGAGCATACGAGTAAATCACTCTATTTTATCTCACTTTAACACTGATGCTAACACTGTAAGAATTTCAGTACAAACCAGTTTGATAACAGAATACTCACATAAACTACTGTGTCCGTTTGGTAATGTAGCACCAGGCTGAGAAGTTAACCTAGAATACAATTATATTTAATATGCAAACATATCAACATTCATTTAGAGAAGCAATAAATGCAATACTGATAGAATAATTTTAATCTTTAAACTGTCAGTAATATAATACTACTTTTTAAAGAGTAAGGACATTTTTTACTCTAATAATATTTCAATACAATATACTGGCTAAGAATTATCTCATTACTTTAGGGAACAGCTTTAATAACAATTATAAACTGAACTCTGTCCTCAACTCTATAAATTAAAATCCAATGAAAAAGCTTAAGCTTAAATGTGTCATAAAGTTAACAATGCTGTAAGCAACAATAGTCACAGACATTATTGGGTTTGGTTAACAAAATAAAATTCAAACAATGACAAATTTATTCAAACAAGTTGTATGAAGAAAAAATACTTGAACATCAATACCATTTAATAATTTCTTCAAAATATTTATTTCATTACATGTTCTAAACTGTCAAAAGAAACACCTAATTTCTCAAAAGAGTCATTGTACAATTTGCCCTTTTAGGTGGAGGAAGAGAAGTGTTAAGCCACTAGGAAGATACTTAAATGACCAACAAATAATGCAAACTTAATTTAAAAAATCACAGTACACCTTATTAGAAAGTTATTTAGGAAGATCAAAGACAAGAAATAAATTTTTATATAATAGAAGAGCTTCAACTTAAATTTACTAAGGTATTCTTGAAATACCCAACAATTATTTTCAAAGATAAATAAGAAACAAGGGGAAGGACATTCAGAAAAGAAAAAATATATATATATATATATATATAATATATATATATATATATATATATGATTGTCTTCTACCATCTATGTAGTTTGCACAAATTTTTTTAACTAAAATATTCTAATGTTTTTGGTTAATCCAGCACTCATCATGTTAAATTATAAATATTAATTATAAATGCCCTGCCTAATAAAGGTCACAGCTAGGATGAGTAAAGGATATGAACAAAAACTCTTAACTATTAGGTCCTCAGAATATCAAAAAATTAAGCAAAATAAAAAAACAGCCCTCCTTTCCCCCAGAAAACAACAAAAACTATCTTGTCCTAATATATCATCTCTTAGAAAGTACTTCATTTTAGCACCTTTGCATAAAAAGCACACAATTCTCCTGGCCTATTGAGTTTGACTATAAAGTAATGAAGCTGATGTATTAACAGGCCATTCCTTAGAAGATTGTAATTCTCTAGAATCACTCTCAAAATTCACTTAATACCACATAGAAAAATCAATTTTATTACTTCTTAAATATACTTTGGCTTTGGGCCCAATGTAACATTAACTCAGTTTAATCAGTTTAACCACAAGTCTTGGATTCAAATGAATTTGAGCTGTATGCAAAACCAAATGGTTGGAATTTCACATACTTAAATTATTCAGAAGAGTAAGATGCTAACCCTAAAATTCTACAAAGGAAATCTGAAACTTTTCTAAACAAGAGCAACATCATTGGAAAAAGCAGTTTTTTTGTCCCTCTGAAGAAGACAATACTTAGTTGGCTTTTATTTCCTCCCTAATGAAAGATCTGTTCTAAGTGTGGTGGGGGGAATTCTCTCTAGTCAATCCAATTATCTTACAATCATAGGTTATTGCCATTAATTTACTTTTATCATTTCTCTTTGTAAAAAGGAAAAAGAAAAAAAAGGAGAATATGAAATGCTTCGGTATAAAAAAAGAGAATACTGAGATATGTGCCTAAAAAGTCTCTTGAGACAATGTTCCCAAAAGTTAACCACTTATAATGTAGCCAGTGGTACAATGTTGCTCATGTGAAACCTTCATAAGATTGTGTATCAATGATACCATTATTAAAAAAAAAAATGCAACCAGTGGTATACAATGGGGAAATGACAGCCTCTTCAACAACTGGTGTTGGCAAAACTGGACAGCAACATGTAAGAGACTGAAACTGGAGTACTATCTAGCTCCATACACAAACATAAACTCAAAATCGATCAAAGACCTGAATGTAAGTCATGAAACCATAAAACTCTTAGAAGAAAACATAGGCAAAAATCTCTTGAATATAAACACGAGCAACTTTTTCCTGAACACAGGGAAGGGAAACAAAAGCAAAAATGAAAAAATAGGACTACATTGTAGGTAAAATTGTAAAGTAACATTTCCAGAATATCTTGCCTGGCTTTAGTGCATTTGCATATCCTCAGGGCTGGAGAGTTCATCTCCATGTCAATGGATAATTACCTGAGCAACCAAGTACCTGTCTGAACCTGAGAGTTTAAAGAAAGGGGCTGGCTTGCTTGCTTCCTTGCTTCTTCAGGAGCAGAGGAGAACAATGGCCCTGGACTGCAGTTTGTAAGCAATAAACAGGTTTTAAACTTTATTTCTCCCTTTGACTGATTTCGGTTTTTAGAGGTATTTTGCCCTGGGATTTCCTCTCCCCGGACTTACAACATCAAACTAAAAAGCTTCTGTACAGCAAAGGACACCATCAATAGAACAAAAAGGCATCCTACAGTATGGGAGAATATATTCGCAAATGACATATGTGATAAGGGGTGAACATCTAAAATATATAAAGAACTCACACACCTCAACACCCAAAAAGCAAATAACCCTATTAAAAAATGGGCATAGGATCTGAACAGACACTTATCCCAAAGAAGAAATTCAGATGGCCAACATGCATATAAAAAGATGTTCCACATCACTAATTATTGGGAAAACGCAAATTAAAACCACAATAAGATATCACCTCACACCAGTTAGGATGGCCAACATCCAAGACAAGGAACAACAAATGCTGGCGAGGATGTGGAGAAAGGGGAACTCTCCTGCATTGTTGGTGGGAATGTAAACTAGTTCAACCACTTTGGAAAGCAATACAGAGGTTCCTCAAAAAACTAAAAATAGAAATACCATTTGACCTGGGAATTCCACTCCTAAGAATTTACCCAAAGAAAACAAGATCCCAGATTCAAAAAGACATATGCACCCCTATGTTTATCACAGCACTACTTACAATAGCCAAGATATGGAAGTAACCTAAGTGTCCATCAGCAGATGAATGGATAAAGAGGTGGTACATATACACAATGGAATATTATTCAGCCATGAGAGGAAAACAAATCCTACCAGTTGAATCATGGACGGAGCTGGAGGGTATTATGCTCAGTGAAATAAGCCAGGCAGAGAAAGACAAGTACCAAGTGATTTCACTCATTTGTGGAGTATGATAACAAAGCAAAACTGAAGGAACAAAACAGCAGGAGACTCACAGACTCCAAGAAGGGACTAGCGGTTACCAAAGGGAAGGGGGGTAGGGAGTGTGGGGAGAGGAGGGAGGGACAAGGGGATTAAGGGGCATTATGATTAGCACACACAATGTAGGTCATGGGGAAGGCAGCACAGCATAGAGAAGACAAGCAGTGACTACAGCATCTTACTATGCTGATGGACAGCGACTAGAATGAGGTGGAGGGGGACTCAACAATGGGGGACTCGACAATATGGGTGAATGTAGTAACCACAATGTTGCTCATGTGAAACCTTCATTAAGATTGTATATCCATGATTCCTTAATAAAAATAAAATCAAAAAAAGATGCAACCAGTGGGTTCACCGGTTACAATAAATCCTTTTGATTACAAAGTCTCCTTTTTATTTTTGAAAAAAGTGGGAGTATTTCCTTGTATCTGTTTCCTACATTTTTAAAATAGAGATAGTATCACTTTACAATAGATGATTATAACATTAAAATTTTCTACACTTTTAACTACCTAGAACACACTACCTATGTAATACCAGACTTAAAATTGTCACTTAGTCTCCCTTTCCATATAAACCCAAGGGATTTAATAGTTTATGAGGGTTTTAAACCCCAATCCAGTAAAAGCCTCAGTTTGGAAAAGACCTTAACCACTACCATCCTTCAGTGGAATGTGCCTCAGCAGTCTAACACAGGCTAGACCAACTTCATTACTCCTTCATGCTCTGACGACAAAACAAAATTTCCATGCATATTGCATTAAGAATACAGTCTTATCAAAGATTTAATTTTGTCTGTATCTCAGGTATGCCTTTCCATTATTCCAAATGTCAAATGCATGCCACATTCTCCAGGTTGCCTCCCCCCAAAAGACACACAGCCTCCAAGTTAAATAAATGTCTAGTCACTAAATGTCAGCCAACAAAAGTCAATAAAATGGAATTCTGCACTCAAAATATTTGTAAGCTGTAACATCTATCTAGGTTAGCATGTGTATCTGTGGATTTCTACATATAAAGAATATGTAGTGAAGATTTTTGGCCAAAAAAATCCTCATTTTATATAAAAATCATGAATCATTGTAATTACGTTGATAACCTTGGGCCTTCAAATATATAAGCCCAGAGTTCTCTCCAAAAGAAAATAATCTATCTCAAATCAGTTATGAAGAATTACAAGTTAGAGCTCCACATTTACCCCTATCTTCATCTAATTACCTATCTCTAAAAAGAAAAGTTAACCAATCAACAGAAATTTCTCTAACAAATTTAGCAGTCCTTACAAAGCCTTTTAGGATTATTTTTCACAGGTAACAGTAATTCTTATCTATATTTAATTTTCCTCCAAAAGAATTATATTTGCAATGAATGATTTTTGTGGAACAACTTCAATAATTTTATCTTAGATGCTTGTAAGACCTCAGATTACCAAAATACAGGAATCAGGATTCTCAGATTCATGACATAAAAACAAATACAGCCTTTAGGTAAGTCATGATTTTTGTATATATACTATCTCAAAATCTAAACATTTTTAAGTACAAGTTTTCCTTAAAATTAAGTTCTGTCAAATCTAATAGGTCAAATGCATTTTCTCTTCAGGTCACCTGAAACACCAAAATATCCTAACAGTTTAGCACTTACATTCATAGATGATAGTTTAACTAAAAAAAAATTTTAAACTGTGAACTGCTAAACATTATTCTTCTGCCCAAACAGAAATAGTAAATTCTGTTAGTATCCATTACTTCTTAAGCTTTTTATTCAAAATGTACTTATTATTTTTTAAAAAGGAATATCACTCTAAGGTTCTAAAATGGAAGCAAAATTCTCTCTCTGAAAAAAAATTTTTGAGGTTTTTTAATATGAAAGATATGAACAAGATCAATTTACAAAGACTGAGTAGATAAGATGTGGGAAATGTACTGTATTATATACTCATACTTGAATTAAACTGTTGAAATTCTCTTACAGTTAAGACATACTTTAACACTCACAGAACATTTTTCAGAAATATTTATCTAGAAAAAGAAGCCTGATTCACTAATTTAATAAATTCAGGATATTGATCACAACAGGTAGATCAATTCTAGAAGTGTAATTAAAGGGCAGTGCTCATTTCAAGTAACATCATTATAATGATGTGGATCTGTCTCATCTCACAAATTAATGAGTATGGGAAAGGAAACAAAAAAGCTATGATTCACCTATTTTTCTTCTTAGCTCCCAGACAACACAAAATAAAAAACTTGAAGTGGTACCTCTTCTGGAATATATTAAAATAGACAGGGACTCTTTAAGGAACTGCCAAATGCCTGTCAAAGTCTATATAACCCCAAAGATTTTTTTCAATAAAGAATAACAATATCCAGAATTTACCTACACATGCAAAATCAAAATATTTTTAAACACTTCAAGGAGGAAAGAAACAAAAGGATTTCTCTTTTACTTTTGTTTGCAGTCAGTACATCATCAGCACTTCTACATCAAAGACTCTAGAGAAAAGACAAGCTAAAGATTTTGAATTCAAAGTGCAAACCTTTACTCTGTGTGCCTATTATATCTATATTAAATTATTACCATTTATATTGGTAAGTGAATAAAATTCAGTTTTCCTGACATATATTGAACCAGAAAAAAGCAAATTTAAGTTGAAAACAAGCAGATAAATGTACAGATTTCTTTAGATTATATTACACTTTAGTATACTGATTCAAGTACAATATTTAATAATTTTAGAAAGGGGAGATTTTACCTTATTTTCAAATAAAAAATGTAACTCCAGCCATATGTTCTTATTTAAATTTTCAGGAATATAAACATGTACACAGTCAAGACCTTTGAAACCTCTTACTATTATAGTAATAATAGTTTCTGTTATATACTACATTTGTATAAGACAAACATTTTATGGCATATTTAAAGAAAATGAAACTACATACAAAAATGGTAAAATAAATTTAATACAATTTGTAAGTATTTCTAGACACTAGTGGCTTTACAATTGAAGAAAATTAACATTAATATCATCCTTGAATCACATCAAATCATTCATTTTAAAAAACTGATGAGTTCTCACTTCTCACCTGGCCTGACCAGTTGATACATTCCATTCCTCTCGCTGACTAGTACTTCGTGATTTTGATTTGTCTTTGCAAACAGAATCAGGCTGCTTCAAAGTGCGTTTGGCTGGAGGAGACACATGGCTGTCACTTAAACTACCATCAACTTCAGCTTTCTGAAACACAAAGTCAAAAATGTATTTATCACTTCTATTAAAACACATAGAATTCTTAAATTCTTGGATAAACTACAGTATTTATTCAACCAATTTACTGAATGAAGCACTCCACAAGTGTAGCAAAATGTATCTGTAAATACAGAAACAAAAAAGAGAATGATTAAATTTACAATCAAAAAGTATGTTTACTATCTTGTTTCTATTTTAAAATAGTTTCCAACCTACAGAAACTGTTTCTACAGAAAAGGTGTGTGCATGTATCTTTTTAGGACATGAATCCTCATTCCTTTTCTAAATACTCCATGTGTACCTCCCAAAACAAGGACACTTTGCTGTATTAGCATCATACAATCTTCCCAACCAGGAAATCAAAACTGATGTAACACCCACAGACACATTAAAGTTTTATCAAGTGTCCCAAATATCCCTCTTTCCTTTCTGGTTCACGGTCCTATCCAAGAACACATTTTGTGTGTTCTTTGTCTCCTTCAATCTGGAACAGTTCTTTGGTCTTTCCCCATCTTTCATGCTCTTAACTATAATACAGGCTTATCATTCTCTAGGGTAACCTTCAATCATAACCAGATTCAGGACATACATTCTTAAAAAGAATATACAGAAATGATATACTATGCATACGCTATACCTACCCATCATTTGGTATAACCCTCGTCTAGTCGATGTCTACAACTTTCTCCACTGTCAAGTCACTATTTTTCCCTTTGTACTTGATTAGATTTTATGTGGAATTATTCTGATAATTCACCAATATCTTGTTCCTCATCAATCCTCTACCCACAAACCATGGCACTCATTGACTGCTCTTGCCTTTATCTGATACCATTATGATGGTGACTGCCTAATCCCATCATTCCTCCTACATTTTTTTAGTTAGCACTCTGAAGAGCTTTCTCTCCCCCCAACCCTTGCCCAATTCATTTATTTCAGTAGGGACTTGTGGATTCTTATTTTACTGTATGGGTTATAATACATTACTCTATTTTGTTGCTCAAATTACACAAGATTTGGGAGAGCCCTTTTCAATGTGCTTCCCATCATTTGGAGGGCTTCCTTACTTCCTAGCACAAAAGAAATCTCTAGGCTCCTCCCATACTTTTCTTAGCTGAACCTAGAATTAGCCATTTCTCCAGGGAGTCCTGGTTCCTTTTAATTAAAGACAGTATTTAGAAACCCAGATCTGGGCACCCACTATGCTCATTGCTACTGGGGTTTCACTGCTTTTGAGTCCTCTCAGCAGAGAGAGCTAGGAATATAGACATTTATACCTATTTATCTGTATATAATAAAAATCTAATGTGTACTGATAGACAGTAACTTCAATAGGGTATGAGGGGGACTTGATAATATGGTGAATGTAGTAACCACAATGTTTTTCATGTGAAACCTTCATAAGAGTGTGTATCAATGATACCTTAATTAATAAAAAACAAAATAAAATAAAAAAATGGGTGGGGGGGTAAAATCAAATGTGTGTTTCTAATTCTAATTCCACATGTTAACTTTCTTTCTAGACTTTCCATTTTATGTTTGTAAGCCATCCTCAGCAAGAAACCTGGCTTCCATTATCTACACTATACATGTATTTATTTGCTCTTTCAATTAATTTGCTTAACATAACCAATCTCTCGATCAAAGACCTCTACCCATCATACTTCCATTATTCCCTCCCCAACCGCATATACTCAGACTAGAAAGGTCACTGTTGCTGCACAGCAGCTCTCCTTCACCACCCAATTCCTTGGATACTGGGCAGGTGGGGAAGAGTGAAGGAAGATTAACACTTTCTCTCTTATATAAGATTTAATTCATATGCTAATCATTTATCACCTGACATTATAGACCAGTATTTCAAAGGTATATATGATCATTTTCAATACTACCATATAAATATATTTGACTTTTGTTTGCTTTTATTTTACAAATTTCTTTAAGAAAAATATATTAAAACTACCCATTCCATAAATGCACATTTCTATATATTTTTCCAAAGCCAAGACAACATTACACAAATAATTAAAATGTAGCCACTACATTATGATTAGCACCCATAATGTAGGGGGGGTCACAGGGAAGGCAGTATAGCACAGAGAAGACAAGTGGTGACTCTACAGAATCTTACTACGCTGATGGACAGTGACTGCAGTGGAGCAGGGGGGCTTGACAATATGGGTGAATGTAGCAACTGCAATGTTACTCATGTGAAACCTTCATAAGACTGTGTATCAATGTTACCTTAATTTTTAAAAAAAGTCTAAGCTCCAGGAAAAAAAAAAATAATGTAGCCACTAGCAAAAAAGTAAGAAATACTTGTAATATCCGTTTAAAGGTATCCAAGTATAACCTACAGAATTAACTAAAAATTTCACAGAAAGACCAATTTCTAATTTTGCGCTGTAATACAATTTACACAGAGCTAGTTTTAAAGCCATGCTTGTACTAAAAGGCACAAAGGGGAAATCAATTAGAAATTCAAACATCAGAGTATCTATAATTAAGAACAATAAATATGTTAGGTGTGAATATACAACACCACTTAAAAGTTCCCAAGAAAAACCAGTTAGACACTTCCAAACTATCCACAGTATAGGTGCAGAAACCATTTAAGATGCAATTCAATCACATAATAGTACTTTATCTTATAATAGACATACTGACTGTACTTATCAAATGAATGTTTTTTAAAATTGTACTATTTCACTTCCCCAATCATTGCCTTCTCCAACCCTACCCTTTAACAGAGGAAATACTATAGCTCAAAGTTAAGTTTACTATCCCAAGGTCACATGGCTACTATAACTGATGGAATTAGAGGGGACATTAGGAGTAGTACATTAGGAGTACATGTAGAAGTACATTAGGAGTAGAATTAGGTCCTTCTACTCCTAATGTACTTCTCCTACATATCCAATCAGAAATGATTTATGACAAGATCCCCAGATACACACTAGGATTTGATTAGCATTATTACATATTTAAAAAGCAGTCACTAAAGAAGAAATGTCATGGGTTCTAAGATAAGATATATTTGCAAATACAGAAACTGATACCTGGAAACCTTAGACATCCCAGGTTAGCATTATTCCTTCTAACCATATCCCACCACTCCCCTTTCAAGACCCATCTCTTCTGTGAAATCTTACCTGAAATCTAACTTAAATTCACATTTTCCCTATACTAGCTGCAACTCTACTCATTTTGGCACCTGATTATAATTCAAGTTAAATTACCATCTTTAAAATGTCATGATTAAGTCTTGAGATTCTAGCAAGAACTTATGTTCTTTAATTACAAAAAATATTCTATTTCTTTTTAATACCAAGCTCCCCACCCCCACCACAAAGAAAGTCAAGATTTCCCCAAGTCTGCTCAAAAAATTATTAATAGGATTTAACAGGGAAAACAAATGAAAGATCATGGTCAAATAAGTTCAGGAAACAAAAAGCCCAAGGCTTTTTGCCACAGAACTTCTAAAAGTCTTTAATATGTTAATATACAACCTAAATTTGAGCATGGGAGAAACATCTCACAAACTTACTGACCACGCTCTTTTTTTTCAGGGATCATATGCAAGTACTGAAGTTTCACAAACATCTGAGAATTACTGAATCAAAGACAAAAATAGTAAAATATTTGAAGTCCAGTCATTTTTAAATAATTTGAGTTTTAACTCGTTGAATATCAATTTAAATGAGTTTGCGTGTTTACTTACTGGTCATTCTTTCACATTCTATTAGCTTTTTCAAGTTCCACTCTGGAGTGTCTTTCAAAGTGTTATCCACATACTACTTGAATCAGATCACCAGGATTTCTCATTAAACATAACCTGCTAAATAAACTACAACCTCTGGAGGTGGGATATTTTTAACAAGTGCCTCCAAATGATTCCTGGTACACAAAAGCTTAAGGACCTCTGGCACGTAACACAGTTTAATATTACATACAAGACACATTACCCTAAGTGCTGGTACTTCTCTTACCATGGAGAATTTCTGTCTTGACTTGGCTCTGTGACAGACATGTGAGTATAAAGAGCATTACAAAAGGCTCCTTCCTGCCAAACATATCTAGGCATTAAAGTAAAGCAAATAACCAAGACATAAATACATACAAAATTAATTACTTCACCACTTAATTATCTTCAAACTTTGAGAAAGCTTTACCTGCAAACCTCATCCTAACAGTTCATTTTTAATAGGAGATCATAATGCTCAATCTTTTTCATCTTCAAAGCATTTTACTAGTTAATTATAACCTAATCCTTTGAAGGAAGGCGTTGCCAGTTTTCAGGATAAAGATGTTTAAAGAGATTATGCAATCTACCCACAGTCACTTAGCAATCTATGTCAGAGGGACTACAATCCCTGAGCTGGAAAGGTATCTCTGTCAAGGGAATAATTCCATTTAACAAGCACTTATTAAGGACCTACTGTGTACATAAAACATGGGAGAAAGGTTAAAAAGATTAAGAACTATCTGAATTCAATACACAATCTATACTGGGTTGACAAAGTCACACTGATGATATATGGCATATATAGTAAGTACTGTAAGAGTGGTACACAGTTCTCTGAAAGCAAAAAATGAGAAATACTAGATAACTGCTAGCAGAGATGAAAGAAGACATCATAAATGATGCAGACTTTATTTCATAACCACATAATAATGGAGCACATAGACCTTACTACACTGATGGACAGTGACTGCAATGGGCAACGGGGGGACTCGATAATAAGGGCGAATGTAATAACCACATTGTTTTTCTTGTGAAATCTTCATAAGAGTGTATATCAATGATACCTTAATTTAAAAAATAATAAATATATAAATAAATAAAATAATGAACATAGAATGGTCAGAGAAATACAATCCAAGAGAAGTATAATAGTAGTAGTATCAAATGCTACAGAAAGTAAAAATATGAAGAAATGATAGTCATCTCCACCTAAGTGAATTTTTTCACTAAACACTAACCTTCTGAAATAATTTTTCCAACTTTCAAAAATCATTTTCTCAAGTCTTAGAGTCTCTTAAACAATAGTCATCAGCTACCACAAATATTGGCGACTATTCTACCATGTACCTCATAAAACCAGGCAAAAGAACTTAAGCATAATGCAGCAGAGAATGTATGTTGGTTTGGTTTTAAGGAAGACTTTCCTTCCCAGATTAGAATTTGTGAAAAATCTAAAACCTGCACTTTAATGTAAAGCAAAAGTAATGTACCCAAGTATAGCATTAAAAAATGAGAAATTCAAGGAATAAGCAAATTAGCAGACCAATAAATTAATTCAAGATTTAATGATAGCCTCATCTAGAATTGCAAAACTAGAAAGAAATTGATCCCAGAAAGCAGAATAACTAAAAGACTGGTGACACATTATTTGAAATAAAGACAATAAGCAAGTGTAAAAAGTGGCTGTTTCTCATGGGGTGTGGGGTAAGGCCAGAGGACAGATATTGAAGGGAGAAAACTGAATTCTGATTTTGAAGGCTAGGTTTAGAATTCTAGCCAGAAATCTAGGGAGATGTGTATCAGGCTGTGGGAAATGAAGCCGAGACAGAATCAAGTGAGGACTAGAGGTAGATACAAAATGGTAATAAAAGGATCAGAGGTATTATACAGAATGAAGAAACAAGAGAACAGAAAACAAAACCTTAAAATTCAATGCCTCCATGAAAGGGATGAGCAGAAACGATCTCATATAAACTAGAGAAAAAATACTACCTCACTAAAACAGGGGTACTAGAAGTTTGCTATAAAAAAGGAGGAAAGCTGACAGAACTGTGGACTGCTAATTGGGATGTCATTGTAACTTCTGAGAGGGCAATTCTGAGTGTAAATTTTGAGTGTAAATTACTAGGTGAAGAACTGAGTAAGCGGTGAGAATGCTACAGAGCTACTCTGTAAAATGCATCAGAATTAAATAAGAAAAATACAACAGTCTACAGAGGTGACAAAATCAAGAAGTCAGGGAAGGATCTTCTTTTTTAAAACATAAGACAGCCTGGTTTCTTGTAAATAGAAGAAAAGTAACTATTGGTGAGAATAAAATAAAATAAAATTTTAGAGAGTAAGATAACTGATGAGAAAAAGATCCTAGAGAGACAAACAAAACAAATGAGGAAACTCATCCCCCAGATTAGATTAGAAAGTGTATGGGTGCAATCCATCTTTTCCAATTTCTTTTATAATACAGCCTTTTTGCTACCCTTTTTTAAAAGTACGTACTCCTGTTTTCATAAGAAAACTTAGAAGTACAGTCAATTTTCTTTTTCTTTCATTTGTAAAAAGAATGCAGAGAGGCAGCAGTTATAAATTATGACTACAGAAAACAAAACTCACACTGTTATTTATTTACTTAGGGCCAATACCATCCTACAAAGTTCTACTCTAAAATTTCAGACACAAATGTCCTATATTTTCTCAAATATCCCAAAAGTAATGGTTTACTAATTTAATATTTCTAAACAAGAATAAATACATGAAAGAATAAAGAAAGGGAAATACATGTATGTTAGCTGAGGAGCCATATAATGATAAAAATAATCTATTATAATTTAAAATGGATTTCCTTCTTGGAAGATAATTTCTTTAATCTGGAAATACTACATTACTTAAAATGAAAGAGAGACCATATGGGTACTGAAAAATGCCACAGACTTCAAAGTTGGATAAAACCAGTCATATTACAGCATTACAACTATAATTCAAGAACTACTATGTAACTCATAAGATTCTTAGAACCAGGAAAGATACTATAAGAAAAAATAGTACACCTTCAGCCTGACAGTGGCTACAGTCTCCAGTAAGGATACCTGTTTGGCTTTGTAAGATTAATAAAACTTCATAAGATTATTAATTATCTTCAGTGATTCATTCATTCTTTAAACAAAATTTTTAAGCACCTATTATTGTGTTAGATGCTAAAGATACTTGATAAGACAGTCTCTGCCCTTCAAGGATGTTAAAAAAGGTATATAAAAACTAAATGGTGCATCGAGTTCTGCGGGATGGGGTGAAAAATGATTTAGCCTATTTATAGGACAACTTGGCAAAAACCATAAAAATGTGACATACATGTAGCATTGACCCAATAATTCCATTTCACCTAAAAGAGAAAGGTTATTTACTGCTACATTATTTACAATATTAAAAATAGAGAGACAACCTAACTGTATAATAAAAGGGAATCATTACATAAGTGATGATATAATGATACAACAAAATATTAGAAAACCCTTAAGAACTGATAAGTTCCTAGTTGAGTAGAAAACATAATTATCATAAGCAGTATAATAAGGTATGATAATATTTCTGTTAAGAACACACACATACAAAAAACTCATAAACACATGTGCAATGGCCTGGGAAGATGTACACCAGCTTTAACAGTGGTTATTCCTAGGAAGAACAAACTAGAGAAGTTAGGTGAGCAGGGGAAGGCCCTTTATTTTTTTTCTGAATGCTTCCATATTATATGAAATACTTATTTCATAATATTTAAATAAAATTATTTGCCATAAACAGAATACAGACTCCAGACATTAACCAAAACATATATGGTCAATTAATATATGATAAAGGAACCATGGACATACAATTGGGAAATGACAACCTCTTCAACAGCTGGTGCTGGCAAAACTGGACAGCTACATGTAAGAGAATGAAACTGGATCATTCTCTAACCCCATACACAAAAGTAAATTCAAAATGGATCAAAGACCTGAATGTAAGTCATGAAACCATAAAACTCTTAGAAAAAAACATAGGCAAAAACGTCTTAGACATAAACATGAGTGACCTCTTCTTGAACATATCTCCCCAGGCAAGGAAAAAACAGCAAAAATGAACAAGTGGGACTATATTAAGCTGAAAAGCTTCTGTACAGCAAAAGACACCATCAATAGAACAAAAAGGTACCCTACAGTATGGGAGAATATATTTGTAAATGACAGATCCGATAAAGGCTTGACGTCCAAAATATATAAAGAGCTCACCCACCTCAACAAACAAAAAACAAATAACCTAATTAAAAAATGGGCAGAGGAACTGAACAGACAGTTCTCCAAAAAGAGAAATTCAGATGGCCAACAGACACATGAATAGATGCTCCACATCGCTAGTTATCAGAGAAATGCAAACTAAAACCACAATGACATATCACCAGTAAGGATCACCACCATCCAAAAGACAAACAACAACAAATGTTGGCGAGGTTGTGGAGAAAGGGGAACCCTCCTACACTGCTGGTGAGAATGTAAATTAGTTCAACCATTGTGGAAAGCAGTATGGAGGTTCCACAAAAAGTTCAAAATAGGAAGGAGCCAAGATGGCGGCATGAGTAGGACAGCGGAAATCTCCTCCCAAAAACATATATATTTTTGAAAATACAACAAATACAACTATTCCTAAAAGATAGACCGGAAGATACAGGACAACAGCCCGGCTACATCTACACCTGCGAGAACCCAATGCCTCACAAAGGGGGTAAGATACAAGCCACGGCCAGGAAGGACCTGAGCGCGCCCCTCACCCCAGCTCCCCGGTGGGAGGAGAGGAGTCGGAGCGGGGAGGAAGAGGGAGGCCAGGACTCCTAAATACCCAGCCCCAGCCATCCGCACTGAGAGAGCAGACACACAGTGCGTGGTGTGCTGGATACGAGGGAAACGGGACAATAAAACCTGCGAGCGGGTCCCCACAGCCAGCACCCCAGGGACAAAAGAAAAGCGAGTGCTTTTTGAAAGTCTTAAAGGGACAGGGGCCTCACAGCTGGACAGAAGCATCCCGGCACAATCAGCTCAGCAGCTGGGAATCCCGGGGAAATGCAGGCGCCCTACCCCTGGACAGCAGCACCGCTTGGAGGCCCCTCACAGCCTCCCAACTGTTCCCCCTCCGTCGCAGCCCTGCCATAGCAGAGCAGCAGCCTGAGGCCAGCCACGCCCACAGCAACCGTGTGGAGCTTACTCCACAGCAGCTGGGCAAGAATCAGAGACCCCATATGATGCAAAGAGAGGTAAAAGGATCTCCAGGAATGAAAGAATATTAAGAGAACTGTGTGACCAATCGAAATGGAACAATATCCACATTATAGGAGTACCAGAAAAAGAAGAGGAAGAAAAAGGGATAGAAAGTATCTTTGAAGAAATAATTGCTGAAAACTTCCCCAAACTGGGGGAGGAAATAGCCTCTCAGACCATGCAAGCACACACAACTCCCAACACAAGGGACCCAAGGAGGACAAAAACAAGACACATAATTATTAAAATGGTAAAGATCAAAGACTAGGACAGAGTATTAAAGGCAGCCAGAGAGAGAAAAAAGGTCACCTACAAAGGAAAACCCATCAGGTTATCATCAGAATTCTAAACAGAAACTTTACAGGCCAGAAGAGAATGGCATGATATATTTAATGCAATGAAACAGAAGGGCCTTGAACCAAGGATACTGTATCCAGCATGATTATCATTTAAATATGAAGGAGGGATTAAACAATTCCCAAACAAGCAAAAGTTGAGGGAATTTGCCTCCCACAAACCTCCTCTATGGGGTATTTTAGAGGGACTGCTCTAGACTGAAGCACTCCTAAGGCTAAACAGATCTCACCAGAGAAAATAAAATCACAGCAATGAAAGCGGAACAATCAAATACTAACTAAGTGCAAAAAAAAATATCAACTATTCACAAAAGCAGTCAAAGTAAACACAAAAGAACACACACACACACAAAAAAAACATGTAACATACAAAGAATAGAGGAGGAGGAAGAATGGAGGAGGAGGAATAAAAAGGGAGAGAAAGAATCATCAGATTCTGTTTTATAATAGGTCAACAAGTGAGTTAAGTTAGACAGTAAGATAGTAAAGAAGCTATCCTTGAACCTTTGGTAACCACAAACTTAAAGCCTGCAATGGCAATAAGTACATATCTTTCAATAATCACCCTAAATGTAAATGGACTGAATGCACCAATCAAAAGACACAGAGTAATAGAATGGATAAAAAAGCAAGACCCATCTATATGCTGCTCACAGAAGACTCACCTCAAATCCAAAGACATGCACAGACTAAAACTCAAGGGATGGAAAAAGATATTTCATGCAAACAACAGGGAGAAAAAAGCAGGTGTTGCAGTACTAGTATCAGACAAAATAGACTTCAAAACAAAGAAAGTCATAAGAGATAAAGAAGGACATTACATAATGATAAAGGAAGGGGTAAATCCAACAAGAGGATATAACCATTATAAATATATATGCACCCAACACAGGAGCACCAACATATGTGAAACAAATACTAACAAAATTAAAGGAGGAAATAGAATGCAACGCATTTATTTTAGGAGACTTCAACACACTAATCACTCCAAAGGACAGATACACCAGACAGAAAGTAAGTAAGGACACAGAGGCACTGAACAAAGATGGATAGAAAGTGTCTATAGACATCTACAGAACTCTACACCCAAAAGCAACAGCATACACATTCTTCTCAAGTGCACACGGAACCTTCTCCAAAATAGACCACATACTAGGGCCACAAAAAGAGCCTCAGTAAATTCCAAAAGATTGAAATTCTACCAACCAACTTCTCAGACCACAAAGGTATAAAACTAGAAATAAACTGTACAAAGAAAGCAAAAAGGCTCACAAACACATGGAGGCTTAACAGCATGCTCCTAAATAATCATTGGATCAACAACCAAATTAAAATGGAGATCCAGCAATATATGGAAATAAATGACAACAACAACACAAAGCCCCAACTTGTGTGGGACGCAGCGAAAGCAGTCTTAAGAGGAAAGTATATAGCAATCCAGGCATATTTAAAGAAGGAAGAACAATCCCTCTAAAGACACAATTATCCAAATTGGAAAAAGAAGAGCAAATGAAGCCTAAAGTCAGCAGAAGGAGGGACATAATAAAGATCAGAGAAGAAATAAATAAAATTGAGAAGAATAAAACAATAGAAAAAATCAATGAAACCAAGAGCTGGTTCTTCGAGAAAATAAACAAAATAGATAAGTCCCTAGTCATACTTACAAAAAGAAAAAGAGAATCTACACACACATCGACAGAATCAGAAATGAGAAAGGAAAAATCAAGACAGGCCCCACAGAAATACAAAGAATTATTAGAGAATACTACAAAAAACTATATGTTAACAAGCTGGAAAACCTAGAAGAAATGGACAACTTCCTAGAAAAGTACAACCTTCTAAGACTGACCAACGAAGAAATAGAAAATCTAAACAGACCAATTATCAGCAAAGAAATTGAATCAGTAATCAAAAAACTACCCAAGAGCAAAACTCCCAGGCCAGATGGCTTTACGGCAGAGTTTTATCAGATATACAGAGATGACATGATACCCATTCTCCTTAAAGCTTTCCAAAAAATAGAAGAAGAGGGAATACTTCCAGACACATTCTATGAAGCCAGCATCACCCTAATACCAAAATCAGGAAAGACTCCACCAAAAAAGAAAATTACAGACCAATATCCCTGATGAACATAGATACAAAACTACTCAACGATATTAGCAAACCGAATTCAAAAGTACATCAAGAGGATCATACACCATGATTAAGTGGGATTCATCTCAGGGATGTAAGGATGTTACAACATTCAAAAATCCATCAACATCATCCACAACATAAACAAAAAGGACAAAAATCACATGATCATCTCCATAGACACTGAAAAAGCATTCGACAAAAATTCAACATCCATTCATGATAAAAACTCTCAGCAAAATGGGTATAGAGGGCAAGTACCTCAACATAATAAAGGCCACATATGAAAAACCCACAGCCAACATCATACTGAACAGTGAGAAGCTGAAAGCATTTCCTCTAAGATCAGGAACAAGACAGGGATGCCCACTCTCCCCACTGTTATTCAACATAGTACTGGAGGTCCTAGCCACAGCAATTAGACAAAACAAAGAAATACAAGGAATCCAGATCGATAAAGAAGAAGTTAAACTGTCACTATTTGCAGATGACATGATATTGTACATAAAAAAACCCTAAAGACTCCACTCCAAAACTACTAGAATGATATCAGAATACAGCAAAGTTGCAGGATACAAAATTAATACACAGAAATCTGAGGCTTTCCTATACACTAACAATGAACTAATAGAAAGAGAAACCAGGAAAACAATTCTATTCACAATTGCACCAAAAAAAATTAAATACCTAGGAATAAACCTAACCAAGGAAGTGAAAGACCTATACTCCGAAAACTACAAGACATTCTTAAGAGAAATTAAAGAGGACACTAACAAATGGAAATGCATCCCATGCTCTTCACTAGGAAGAATTAATATTGTCGAAATGTCCATCCTGCCCAAAGCAATCTACAGATTTAATGCAATTCTCATCAAATTACCAACAGCATTCTTCAACGAACTGGAACAAATAGTCCTAAAATTCATATGGAACAACAAAAGACCCCAAATAGCCAAAGCAATCCTGAGAAGGAAGAATAAAATGGGAGGGATCTTGCTCCCCAAGGTCAAGCTCTACTACAAAGTCACAGTAATCAAGACCATTTGGTACTGTCACAAGAACAGAGTCACAGACCAGTGGAACAGAAAAGAGTCTCCAGACATTAACCCAAACATATATGGTCAATTAATATATGATAAAGGAACCATGGACATACAATGAGGAAATGACAGCCTCTTCAACAGGTGGTGTTGGTAAAACTGGACAGCTACATGTAAGAGAAAGAAACGGGATCATTCTCTAACCCCATACACAAAAGTAAATTCAAAATGAATCAAAGACCTGAATGTAAGTCATGAAACCATAAAACTCTTAGAAAAAAACATAGGAAAAAATCTCTTGGATATAAACATGAGCGACTTCTTCATGAACATATCTCCCTGGGCAAGGGAAACAAAAGCAAAAATGAACAAGTGGGACTATATCAAACTGAAAAGCTTCTGTACAGAAAAGGACACCATCAATAGAACAAAAGGGTATCCTACAGTATGGGAGAATATATTTGTAAATGACAGATTCGATAAAGGCTTGACGTTCAAAATATATAAAGAGCTCACCCACCTCAACAAACAAAAAACAAATAACCCAATTAAAAAATGGGTAGAGGAACTGAACAGACAGTTCTCCAAAAAGAGAAATTCAGATGGCCAACAGACACATGAAAAGATGCTCCACATCGCTAGTTATCAGAGAAATGCAAACTAAAACCACAATGACATATCACCTCACACCAGTAAGGATCACCACCATCCAAAAGACAAACAACAACAAATGTTGGCGAGGTTGTGGAGAAAGGGGAACCCTCCTACACTGCTGGTGGGAATGTAAATTAGTTCAACCACTGTGGAAAGCAGTATGGAGGTTCCTTCAAAGGCTCAAAATAGACTTACCATTTGACCCAGAAATTCCACTCCTAGGAATTTACCTTAAGAATGCAGCACTCCAGTTTGAAAAAGACAGATGCACCCCTATGTTTATCACAGCACTATTTACAATAGCCAAGAATTGGAAGCAATCTAAGTGTCCATCAATAGATGAATGGATAAAGAAGATGTGGTACATATACACAATGGAATATTATTCAGCCATAAGAAGAAAACAAATCCTACCATTTGCAAGAACATGGATGGAGCTAGAGGGTATTATGCTCAGTGAAATAAGCCAAGCGGGGAAAGACAAATACCAAATGATTTCGCTCATCTGTGGAGTATAAGAACAAAGGAAAAACTGAAGGAACAAAATAGCAGCAGAATCACAGAACCCAAGAATGGACTAACAGGTACCAAAGGGAAAGGGACTGGGGAGGATGGGTGGGTAGGGCGGGATAAGGGGGGAAAGAAGAAAGGGGCTATTATAATTAGCATGCATAATGTGGGGGTGGGAGAAAGGGGAGGGCTGTGCAAGACAGAGAAGAGAAGTAGTGATTCTATAACATTTTGCTATGCTGATGGACAGTGACTGTAACGGGGTTTGTCATGGGGACTTGGTGTAGGGGAGAGCCTAGTAAACATAATATTCTTCATGTAATTGTAGATTAATGATAACAAAAAAAAAGAGAAAGAAAAAGGGGATTACTCCCTGATAGGATAAAACTAACTGCAAATCAATGATTAATGAATGCTTTACATATCCTTAATTTTGATCTCTTAAAGGGTGTCAGATGCTGAGCTATGGAAGTATATTTTTCTGATAATATTCCTTTCTCTTAAAAAAAAAAAAAAGCAGTTCCTTTGTGGTGATCTCCAATAGGTTCTTCACAATGGTATAAAGGTCATATCAAAGTGTGGGCAAAGGGTTTGTTTGTGTTTATACAGAGGATCAAAGCCTAATTTGGCTACCCAGAAAATGAATCAAGATACAATATGAAGAAGAACTTCCAACATCAACATCCTCTGGAAGAGTCATTCCAGAAGATGATCATCAAAAAACTTCAACAAAGATCCTGGCACTGTTGCAGTTGTAGCTGCATTCATCCCACCAGTCCCTGGACTTGCCATTGGAATGAAGAAGGAGATATCTAAGCTGGCCTGTGCATACAGTAAAACAACAAATTTGACTAGATCTATACTGTTGGAACTCATCCAAGAATTAGGACAAGTGCAAGTTGCAGCGCTCCAAAATAGTGCAACTATAGACTATCTACTGTTAAAATAACATATGGGATGTGGACAGTTCCCAGGAATGTGTTGTTTTAATTTGTCTGATTTTTCTCAAACTATTCAGATTCAGTTAGACAATATCCATCATATCATTGATAAGTTTTCACAAATGCCTAGGGTACCTAACTGGTTTTCTTGGTTTCACTGGATATGGTTGGTAATTGTAGGTCTGCTTTTGTTATGTAGCTGTATTCCTATTATGTTAATGTGTGTACGCAATTTAATTAGTAGTTTAAAACCTGTACATGCTTATGTTACTCTACAAGAAGATATGTCAAAGAAATAATCAATCTTTCCATGTTTTCTTCTGTCTGCTACCTCTATAGCTTTTCTTCTTCCTTCCTAATTACAACCCTTTAGTAGAATTTGTGCCTCATATCGAAAATTACCAAGTATCATAATTCTTCCAAGTGGTAAAGATACCTCAAGACAAATGCTGGACATAGAAGCCACAGTGTATAAATCTGCAAAGAAGTAAAAAGCTAACCTTTTCAAACAATAAGGCTTCTCTCTCACTTACCAACTTTACATTTCCCTGTATGGCTCCGGAAGATGACTGGTTAGCCAGAGACGGGTAAGATTCCCCAAGGGAGGAACAACCTAAGACAGGCACAGTCGCAGGGGGGCCATCAGGTGAGAAATTGGGGATCAACAGAGGTGAGGCTTAGAACCTCACCCCTCCTGTTTTGAGAGAAATCTTCTGCATCCGTGGATGTTTTGTTGCCCTTGTCTAGCTTGGATTAATACTTAGTCTATAGGCACAGACCTGATCATCTACATTTGCCCTCTTACAGCGCTAAATTATGTTTTCTACCTTTATCTTGCATCTACGTACCACTTCAGCATTTTATTTAAAAATAATAATAATAGTAATAATAAGGGAGAAATGTGGGATTCACATATAAATCAAGTATAAAAATCAAACGAATAATCATATCTGACTTGATTGTTTATAATTCATGATGTGTGATCAAAACTGAAAGTTTCTGTGATATGACTGCCCTTGCACTGTTCACCATGTAAGAACTTATTCACTATGTAAGAACTGGTTCACCATGTAAGAACTTGTTCGTTATACTTCAGAAGATTGGAGACTGTTGAGAATTAGACTTGGGATTGATTAGTGATTGTGCATTGAGTCCCCTATACAGAATTTTATTGTTGTTAACAACCATTTGATCAATAAATATGAGAGATGCCCTCTAAAAAAAAAAAAAAAAAAGGTATCCTACAGTATGGGAGAATATATTCATAAATGACAGATCCAATAAAGGGTTGACATCCAAAATATATATAGAGCTCATGCACCTCAACAAACAAAAAGCAAACAATCCAATTAAAAATGAGCAGAGGATCTGAACAGACACTTCTCCAAAGAAGAAATTCAGATGGCCAACAGACACATGAAAAGATGCTCCACATCGCTAGTTATCAGAGAAATGCAAATTAAAACCACAACGACATATCACCTCACACCAGTAAGGATCGCCACCATCCAAAAGACAAACAACAACAAATGTTGGCAAGGTTATGGAGAAAGGGGAACCTTCCTACACTGCTGGTGGGAATGTAAATTAGTTCAACCATTGTGGAAAACAGTATGGAGGTTCCTCAAAAAGCTCAAAATAGAAATACCATTTGACCCAGGAACCCTACTTCTAAAATTTACCCTAAGAATGCAGCAGCCCAATTTGAAAAAGACAGATGCACCCCTATGTTTATCACAGCACTATTTACAATAGCCAAGAAATGGACGGAACCTAAGTATCCGTCAGGAGATAAATGGATAAAGAAGATGTGGTACATATACACAATGGAATATTATTCAGCCATAAGAAGAAAACAAATCCTACCATTTGCAAGAACATGGATGGAGCTAGAGGGTATTATGCTCATTAAAATAAGCCAGGAGGAGAAAGACAAGTACCAAATGAGTTCACTCATATGTGGAATATAAGAACAAAGGAAAAACTGAAGGAACAAAACAGCAGCAGAATCACAGAACCCAAGAAAGGACTAACAGTTACCAAAGGGAAAAAGGGACTGGGGAGGATGGGTGGGAAGGGAGGGAGAAGGCAGGGAGAAGAAAGGGGGGCCTCATGATTAGCATGTATAATGGTTGGGGGGGCATGGGGAGGGCTGTGCAACACAGAGAAGACAAGTAGTGAGTCTACAGCACCTTACTACACTGATGGACAGTGACTAATGGGGTATGTGGGGGGGACTTGGTGAAGGGGGGATTCTAGTAAACATAATGTTCCTCATGCAACTGTAGATTAATGATACTGAAATAAAAAATAATAATAATAATTATTTGCCAAAGAGCTGAGGTCAAGAGTCTTGTGTACTCCATCTTCAATGTCTGGCACATATAGAGTTACTCAATTAAATATATTAAAGAATTAAAGAAAGATGCTTCTGTTTCCAGTTAAACTGCTACTTCTAAATAATTGTACAGCCTTGGGCCAATATCACTTCCCTTCAATTTTCCCATCTAATAAATTTGGAGACTGAATTAGAATAGTAAAAACTAAAAATTAAAATTAAAATTTAATTTTAAATTTTAAGTTAATTTAAATACTTTCAAAATTTTAGCATAGAAACCATCTCCACCTCATGAATTGGTGCTGCCAGTTTCTCTCATTTGTACACATCTCTTAATGAAGCTTCTCGTACTGATTCCATACATACACTTAGAATTTTTATAATGTGTCACTGATTAAGAAGGTATAGCTTTTGGAACTTAGTTTTGTTTTTTAAAAGTGCATTTCCTTAACTTGCACAATCAAGTACACAACTACAACACTCATCGCAAGTGTGAGCACTGAAGTATGTTCTAAGTTGTAAAGGAACTGAACTTTTATCAAGTAACTTCAAGACTTTATTCCCTGCCAAGTGGGCCACTTAACACATAGGCACCAAAATAGTAAACAGAGGTCTGCTAGAAGTCGTACCAAGTCTTGTGTACCCAAGAAACTGCCAGTACATTTCTCCAGCATGCCATCAAATGTGCTTAGACACAGTCTGCTTAGTTATCAGTTTAGGGACAAAATATTTCGAGGTGCCAACATCTGAGTAATATGAGCTCCAGAAGGAATGAAAAAGAGAGGGAAGTAATATTTAAAGATAATTTTAGGTTATCATTAAGAAATAATGATAAATACTACAATCCAAAAAGATGGAAAACCACAGCCTGAAAAAATGTAAGATTGCCACCAAAAGAGGGAAGGAAAAATTCATGCTTAAAATATAGTAGAAATTTACAAACACAGACAAAATAAAAAATTCTACAAGCTTCAAAATAAAAAGAACAGAACACCTGCAAAAGAAAAAGAATCAGACCAAAATCAAACTTCAAGAGTAACCACCGCATGCAAGATGACAATAAAGTAATATTCTTAAAGTATTGGACCCAGAATTTTGTATCCAGCCAATTTCTTATTTAAATGAACGAGCACAATGAAAATACTCCCAGGTATATAATTTCTGAAAAAAGTCTGTCCAAAAAGTCCCCGAAATATTTTTGGAGGAAGTACCCACAAAGAGAAATAAATACAGAATGGTAATGCAAGATATGAAAAGCAAGATAATCAAATTGGTATCTCAGTGAAATTTGTTACTGAAAAAAACTCCAAAGGAAAGGAAAAGTACTTATACCCATTAAAATAAAAATCAGAACTAAAATTCTAGACTATATAGCATAGGAAAGGAGGTGGAAAATTACAAGAACATTTTTAAAGAACATGTGTTTAGAAGGTATATAATTTTTTTTAATGAAGTTAATAAACAGTTTAGACTTTAGGAGCAATCTCTTTCTCTTCTCTCTCTCTCTCTCTCTCTCTCTCTCACACACACACACACATGCACGCACACACAGCAGAATGTTTAATTTTAAAATCAGCAGAAAATGCACAAATATGACCTAGTGGACATATTTGTAACACTGCACTCCCTATTGCAGACTCCACATTCTTTTCAATTGTACATGGAACACTTACAAAGCTAGCCATAAATGGGGTGACAAAAATTAGTCAGAACAAATTTCAAAATATCAAAACCATATGGAGTATGTTCTCTGAACACAGTGGTATTAAACTAGAAGTAACAAAAAGATAATTAGAAAATGTCCAACAGTTTGAAAAAGTAAGCAATATACTTCTAGATAAACAATGACCAAAAAATAACAAGAAATTAGAAACTACTCTATAGTTAAATATTAACCACTAACTATTCTAAATATATATATGAGATATATACATATCATATATATATATGTATATATGTATGTGTCAGGAGAATATGAATAAAAAAATTAGGTAGAATCTTAATATGACACAAAATATGTAATTTGGACATTGAAAAATCAATAAATTCATGCTGTATTTTCCATCTCAGTGCTTTCCCATCATATATATCTATTTACATTTTTTCTACACTTAATAGAAAATACACTTTTCTGAAACACACAGAGATCATTAACCAAAACTAACAATACATTAGGTCACAAAGAAAGCATCAAATTCCACAAGAGAAATAATTATAAATTATGTCATGTAAGAGCTGTTCCTTGTTCTCAGATAACCTATTATGAAGGTGAAAATGATCTGCAAATTAACCTAGGAATTCAAATACACTCCCATCAAAATTCTAGTTGGATATTTTGAGAAATCCTATAATCTTACTTGGAAATAAGAAAAAAATAAATAAAGATCCTTCAATATCTAAGCAACTTTAAAAAATAATAAAAAGGAAGAACTTGCCTTTAAGGTTATTAAGACATACCACAAAACCAGTCATGGAAGCAGAATGGTATTGTCACAAGAATTAACAGACCAATAAAAAAGAACAGAGAGATCAGAGCAGAACACATATGAGAACTTGGTGCATTATAAAATGGCACTACAAATGATACGTTGCCTAGCAGAATGAATAAAATAAATCAAATACCTAAATAGGAAAGGTAGAACTACATGTGTTTACAGAGTCACAACATAAACAGTATGTATCACTTTCTATGGGACAAAAAGTTAAAAGCCATGTATCTTTACTATTGGAAAACAAGAAAAAATACCAAGTCTAGTAGAAAATAGAAAAATGGTATTAACTAGCATTTTAGAGATGAAGAAATTTTTTAAAAATTACTATGGACATAAAGAGTTGTTCATCCTCATTAGTAATCAAAGAAAAGCAACTAAAAAGCTAAATATTGCCAAATATTGGCCAGGGTGTTGGGATATAGGAACCCCTCCTGATACACTACTCATAGAAGTGGAGACTAGAACAGCAAATCTGGGGATAATAATTTACTTTACGTACATGTATACTCTATTCCACTGCTGGGTATCTCCAAGAAATTCCCACATCAAGACTTGACATGACACTATAAGGATGTTAATTGCAGCATGTAACATACAAGGTGTATCTGCATAGCTCCAGGAGGTGCATTCGCATTGACTACAGTGTGAATGGTGCCTCCTTGACTTTTGCAACACCGCACACCTGTAACAGGGGACCAAAGAGATATAAATGCTTGCCCACATGGCACTGACATTTTAATGTAGTAGCTGCTTGATAAATAAATATTTTTTGATTGAATGAAAGACAAAAGCAGTAAACAAGTCTCCCATCAAAAGTTATGTTAGATTACCTCCAAGTTCCTGTCTGAAAAGATTGGAGAACCCATTTTATGGGTATCTTAAGTACCACTGCTTCACAGATCCTAATTTGAGTCCTAAAATACAGACAGAAACTAATAATGCTAAACACTGTTTAATTCACTAGTAGGTATCTTCATATATAAATATGACATATAATGTCTTTTCAAAAGGTTTAAAAAAAATGAAACTTTTTTTCAAATGGAAAACACTTATCTATCCCAGAGATAGATTCCTAAAGCATAAAGGAAAATGTACACACTGATAAATCAAAATCACCAAGCAGTGGGAAAGATGGCAGCACAAGCATACTTTTATTGAAGAGCACAAGACCCCACCTTAGTCACGTCATAAGGATGTTTTTTCCCTCAAGCCATCTTTAAAATATTGGGAAACTAAATACTACAAAAAATGATCTCTACACAATATGTCTGTTCCTCTCCTTATACCCACCTCCTAAAATCAGGCAGCAAGCAATTACTGAAAATCTCTGTCCTGTATTTCATATCCCTACAGACTACTGCTCCCATTTTCAGTCCCAGTACAATCCGAGACACCAAAACTCCAGACAGTTCGGTAGAAATCTGTCTATATACAGTATTTCCTGACTGTACAACAGCTGCCTTCTTCACTTTTTTGTATTATTTGTGAAAACTACCGACTGAACAGCATCAAAGAGTAGTGATAAATACAGATGAGACAAGATATACAAGTGAATAAGACAGAACTAGATTTAAATATTACCCTACCACTTACTACCTATTTGGCCTTCTACAGGTCTTTTAACCTCCTTGGCAACTCAATTTCCGCAACTGTAAAATGGGGATACCGTCACCTGCCATACAGTGTTAATGCAGTGATTAGACGAGATATCATTAAACACCTGGCACAAGATACTAAATAAACCTCAGCGTACTCCTCTCCTTATTAGGTTAACACGAAATGTACAAAAGCGCAAAATTCAACAAATAAATATAGTAAAAGTGGAGGCTATCAATGTGAAAATAATTTTAAATGATGCATACTTTCCATTCATTCATTCAAAAACTATTCATTGAGCACTATGTCTGGCAGGCACTGCTACAGGCATTCAGCTGTGAACAAGACAATTTCTATCTTTAAAGAACATCAAAGAGTTCTACTCAAAACATTCAATGAATAAAGGATTAGAATTCTTATCTCACCAAGTATCTATTTCATTCATTTGGCCCCTAACTTGAACTGATTTATCTTGTTAATATGTATACCATGTGCATACTTTGTCCTGAAAGCGGGGACTGTGTTTTATTTATCCTCAGTTCTTAAAAGTCCAATCATCACGATTTTCACAAAACAGATCAGCTCCTCAAGATGCTATTCATTCATTCATTAAGCATCTTTGTGTCAGATGCTGCACTAGGCTCTTCAATATACAGCAGCTGGGGGAAAATAAGCTACAGTGCCTGCCTTCACGGAGTTCACATCCTACTCCAGTAGAAAAAGCATAGGGGAGAAAGATTTTAACCAAAGGTATATATCCTACCTTCACATAATCCTAAAATAAAAATTTACAAATGAAGAAAAAAAACCTAATACCAAAATACTTATAGTTCAAAAGCATTTGAAGTTTAGAATCTTACAACATATGTTCAAAGTACTAAAGTTAATACAAATTACAGCCTGTTTAATGTAGATGTCTTCTGTACGAATGCAAGAGACACATACAATACTTGTCTCCTTTATTTTTAAAAAATTAACACATTTTACATATGATTTCCCCCACTAACTTTGTACTTCCATAGAACATTTCAATTCAAAAATCCCAAATGCTTTCTACTCACTAAGTCATTTTTCACAAAACCCTTCCCCATGGGGAGGCATAACAGAAATACTAAATAGTCCTAGTACAAGACCATAACCTAAATACTATGAAATTAACTCAGTAATGCACACAAATGAAATTTCATTGTGTATGTTCAAAAAGAAATGCTAAACACACAATCTAAAGTAATACAGCACTTTTCTGAAGTGGATCCTTGAAGAGACAGGATCACTCTCCACTCAGGTACAGGACACTGGTTGGGCTCCTTAAGTTCTAACAAGTAGCAATCCTACCACCTGCCCCACTGGTTTCCAGAAGTTCCAGGTTTATCAATAGCAGGTACTGAGAAGATATGCAATCAAGGACCTGTCAAAGGATGGCTTAAAAGACTACTTGCCAGGGAAAATAATTTAAGGAATTAATATGCATTCACTTCTACAGATGTAAGTTTCATCCACGACCTAAAAAACTTGCAGTTTGTATATAATGCACTACAGAAATGTCCAGTAACTGAATTTTTTAAAGTTGCATTTTCAGTTGGCTACTAGAGATAGTCGTATGAACTCCACAGCTGTTTTCACTCAAAACTGTAACAGAAAAAAATGCTTATCACATTACTCAGTATCACCTATGTGGGCTCAGTATGAATTTGATATACTGAAAAACACGCCCTACTCTGAGGAACTTGTATTCCTCCTCCTCTGAGAATTATACACATTGTCACATTTCCCTCTCAGACTTATTTACCATGTTTAACCCTCTGAGAATTATATACATTGTTACATTTCCCTCTCAGACTTATTCACCATGTTTAACCCTCAACTTCCACCACTGCTTGTGTTATGTTGGCAAATGCATAAATATTAGAAAAGAGTAAGTACAGGGTGATAAAAGAGCATATTAAAGAAGGACCCAGAGATTTTTTTAATAAAATAAAAATAAGGCAAGTTTATCTAGAAGGTTACTAAAAATATTTTGACTCTCCAACTAAAATACTCAATGACCATCTCAAAAAACACAAAAGGCTAGTGACAAAGCCAAAAGGCCTAACAAGAGGTAGAAAAAGAGTTGAAATGTTTTTCAAAAATTGTTTTCCAATTCTGTGAATACAGTATTAGTTGGTTTGCTGAATACAATTCTTGGGTGGAGCAAATAAGTGCTAATTACTGATGGTCAGATTAACTGACCTAAAAAAGGTCAAGCTTTATACAGCTAAATAAACAAAAAAAACGCCAAGTATAAAGGAGTAATTACAACTGCCTGCATAGCACAAGTCAACTTGACATTTTTTTAAACAGTGGGCACACAAAAAAATCAATCCAATGACCTATAGAATAAATTATGTTTATTTCCCCATTCCACACATACTTGGGGAAAACACAAAACTTAGGCACAGCTCATGGCTTTTTGGAGCAAATGTAACGTCTTTCCACACAGTAGATGAAATAATCATTATAGAAGGAGGGGGGTAAAAGTGTAAAGTGAAGAAAGCACAACAGAAAAAAGGAATAGCCTCAACTACATATCTTATGAAGAGCAATACATTTCTTCCTACAAAATATATCTCCTAAAGCAATAGCAAGACCATCCCCATTTTCCATCAAGTAAGTCATACAGACACCAGCAAATGTCTAATACTCTATAGACACAGAGGATGCCTTTAAGTGTGCCAGAAAGAATGGATTAAAACCAACTTGAAAGGAAAAGCTTACCAGATTCAAATAAATCCTCTTCAGAAATACACAGCAAAGAAATGTACAACCCTGTTCCTAAGTATATATATATAGTCCACAAATTCAGAATTATAATGTATCCTCTTCTAAAGGACCAACCACAGTACAGAATTAGTAAATCTCTTAATCTCTTAAATTTCTCAGAGAAAGCAATTAGATCATTCATCATTTATTAGAACACAAATCTTGAAACTCAAAAACAAATATTTCAAAATAAATCTTCATTCACCTGCCTTAATGATCTTTTTAAAACATTTTAAAAGGATCCTTGAAACAAAGTTTCACTAGCATCCTTCTAGGAAGAGCTTAGTATCTTTCATTCTTCCAGCAACCTAAAAGCTACCAAATGTTCATTTCTACACTAGATTATTGATTCCTTGCCTTTTAACATCCCCATAACAGCTGCTTGACAAATTACCTCACCTTATACCCCAGGGGGTAAGGATAGCATGATATCCCTGAATTTAAAAATGGGACCACAAACTGATCAGTGACAGATGAGCTAATTGCTTCAGATGAATTAGACACTGCTCTAATAGACTAGACATTCATAGCATTACACAATGAAATGCTTATATTCTAAACACTTTATTTGTGCTTAAGTGGAGAAGATAGACCTTTCTTAAATTTACTTTAAATTTAAAATATATGCTAGCTTCAGAAAGTAAGTTTGTTGTACATGTTCGGAGTAATTTCTACAGAAAGCCTAGTTGTCAGCGTAATTATTCCAAATAGTTTGCACAACTCTCGGATTTAGCTTTCTCACTTCAACCTAGGAGACCTGTAGGCCCTGAAACAGTTTATTAGGTAAGATAATTTTTAAAAGATTTTCCAGATTGTTAGCAAAATGGAAGAGAAATGTTTTCAAAAATACAGTATATTTCAGAATACTACGGTAAAATAATGTCTGTTTTATCAGCCTTGGTTCTTTCTGATAAGCGTCAGAACAGTATGAGATACAGAGAAAAAGCACATACAAATCATAATCTTGTAGACCCGTACAGAAAATAAAATACTGCTTTCCTCCCATAAGAATAACAAAATAAAGTGGCTTTAAATACTATTTTAAATGAACAGCGATTCCCAGCCAAATTACTAGACAGAAGCAATATTCTTTTCTGAATTCATAACCAATCTCACAACACAAACTTATCAACTCCTTTAAAGTGATAAAACAGTTTTACGCTGTAAAAAAATTTCAAGATCTTTCAACTTTTTTTTAGACAAATAAATTATCACCGCCCTTCATTAAATGTCACTTTTCCAATAGTGACAACGATGGGGTTAGCTCACCTTTGATAAACTATTCCCATAACAAAAATGCAGACATCTAAGAAACCGTACAACTTGGAAATGATACTGCCTATTATCCGAAACATTCGACACGATTCTTTCAACATGCCCCTTTTCTGACCAGAAAGCTCTACTGGTCCCTTCTAGAACCCTGGTTAGCTAGCTAGCTAGCTAGCGTATTCTCCAACCACAATTACAATGTTTGATCTCTCCTGCCTGGAGAGGCGATAGCGTTGATTTTGTTTTAAAGTTGGTGTCAGAGCAGCTACAAACTTTTTTCAGCATTCCTGCCTGGCTGCGAACTGCAGCTCTCCGTTCACTACCTCAGCAACTTGAACCACCCCCAAACAGTTCGAGAGTAAGCTGGAGTTAGACACTGGCAGGAGGTGACACACTTACAGGAAGGGTTTGACACCGCAGAAAACTTTCACTTCTCTTCTCCAGCCCTTCCACCGGGGAACTCCGGTTCTTTGCTCTTGCTCCCCTAGAATTCCCCTCTAAGACAGGACAAGGACACGGAAAGCAGACCATTCTAATGTCCCGAAAAGACTCCCAGAGCCTTTTCCCCTAGATTAATCCTATTCTTTACACAAAAGGGCCGGGCCAGCAAAGCTGTCGCAGCCCTACCTAGCCGGTGCCATCGCCGCCGCACACCCAAACCCGGTCTCCGGCCGCCCGGGCAATCTCCACTGGAGGCTTCCTGCCCCAGCCCGGCCAGACAAAGCCCCGGCGGCCGGGCCGGCGCTCGCAAGCCTACGGACTGGGGCCGTCGCGCTCTTACCCGGGCCTCATCCAGAGCGACGCCGGCACCACCGCTTCCCCCGGCCTTGGCGGCGGGGCAGCTGGCAGCGCGGGTCTTGGAGGAGCGGGTCCGAGAAGAGATGAAATGGCTGCTGCCTCCGGTCACCCCAGGCTGCTCTGCTCCGGCCCCAGGCCCGGGCCCGGGCCCAGGCGACTTGGACCCGAGAAGGCGCAGAGAGCTCTTCCGAGTGTTCACCATGGTCCAGCCAGGAGGAAGGGGTCCACGTCTCGCCCGCCGCGCCCGGGAGAGCCAAGGAAAGCCGGCCCGCCGGCCGGGCAGTCAGAGCCAGTGGAGCCGGGCCGGGAGAGACCAGCCGACCCGGATTCTGCGGAGCACAGACGAGGACAGGCGCGACTAGAGCAGAGGAAGGGAAGTCGGCGTCAGAAGGTAGTAGCGGGAGGCGGAAGCGATGCTCCAGGCGGACAGCTCAGAACCTCCGCCGGCTTCGCCCTTCTCAGCGGGAGCCGAACGGAGCCGCCATTTCTGCCCCTTTCTCTCTCGTTCTCGCTCTCGAGCTCCGTGCGTCAGGGTTCCAGCGCCGCAGGGCCGACGAGACGCTTCCGGCCGTGGCCGCTGCGGGGCGCTGCAAGGCAGCCAGCCTTCTCCTGCCGGCGGCTGTCTCTCCCCACCGCCCCTCTGGTAGGCCCCGCCCAGCGGCGTAGCGTCAGTGTTCAGCCGCCGGGGGAAGGGACGCTCTGGGTTGTGTCAGCTCTATGGTTTCCAGGTATGGCCGGCTGTCCATCTACGAGGGGGATGGGAAAAACCAGAGTGGGCACGGAAGGCACTCGCGCGCTGAAGTCAGTCCTGAAGCTCTCACACCCTGACAGGTACAAGTGCCCCAGCACCCCCGCTATCAGCCCAGGTGGCCTGGATGGAGCAAGGAACGACCGGCAAAGGCGGGGGATGGAGGACCGGCGAAAACGAGGGCGCGGTGACCTGAGTTGGAATCCCAGAGGCACCCAAAGCACGACACTGAACTTGAGCCGCACTTTTCACAGCTATAAAATAAGAATGGTTAACTGTGATAAAATAGATCTGTGTGCATTATCTGGCCACCGAAAGCTTAAGAAAGAACAAAAGCTAGAACCCTGCATCTCTGAACAAAACAAAGACAGGGTGGTTTTCTATAACCTTGGGCAGATCTAAGGCGGAGTCAACAAAGCATGAATTCTGCCTACTAAGAGCGTCCTTTATGCTGCCGCCCACACACGCTCGAGTTTATAATACAAAAAGCTGAACACAAATATGTAAAACTTACTATTTAACTTCAAAAGAAAAAGATGAAGGCACACAACATGAAAAGTTATGTAAACTAGGAATTATGTACATTTCAAAAATTCTCGGTACATTAGGGATAGAAAGTTTACTACTTATTGGACAGAAGTGCTTCCTGTTTACTACGCTAAGAAAAATTGAAGACTTGAGAAGAGTCCTGTAAAAATCACCAAGATGCATCAAAATTAGAGCATTCTAGCCACCCAAGATCCCAATCGTTCAACAAAACTACATACACCCCTGGGAATGGAGATAGTTTTTCTGTTTGGAAAGCAATATGGGTTCCAGGAAAGCAAACAAATTCCTCTCACATTAATTTTCACATCCTCCCCAGGACACTCCACCCACCACCTGAAACCAGCCTCGAAAGGGTGTGGAGCCCTCATAATGGAACCAGACCTGGGTTTTCCTGCATCAGTTAGCAATGAGATTACTGAATAGAATCAACAGTTTAATTTCCGGCAAAAAGAGACTGGTTTTCAGTAGTATATAGAATATCCTTAAGAGGTGTATGATATGAAAGTTAGAATACCAAGGATTTGTGTGCCTGCCTCCTTTCTTTCTGTGTTTGTTTTTATAGTCCTAAATAGAGAAAGCCAGATTATGATTTGGGTTATAACTTACGCCATTTACTATCAACAGATGTTTAGAGTAAACTGGTGTCAGGCTCTCTGCCAGACCAAAAAACAGAGAGATTAAAAATAAATAAATAACAACTTAGTCTCGCCCTCAAAGAGCTCACAGGCAATGAGAGAATGAAGGGGAAAGGCAAGGAAAGAGAAAGCTGCAATACAATGTGGTAAGAAAGAATGAGGCAGAGTCCTCTAGTTCAAACTGGGATGTTAGGGAAAGCCTCTAACAGGGAATGACCCCTGAGATGGATCTTGAACTACAAAGTGGGGCAAAGAAACATTATGGGCAAAAGAAAGGAAGGCTTGGAAAAGATATGAAACAGTTGCTTGTTTTACATAGTATGATCTGGAGAAAATAACTAAGCGGTCTTTAAAATCATTTTTAAACTTTACTGAAAACTACATGAGCTGGCAAAACACTAAGGAATACTTCGACCAAAAAACTAAGTCACAGCAGGAGCCCAGATCTACTAAGCAAAGATCTACAGAAACCATTCATTTTCAATGCATTTGCTCAGCCCTAGTGATCCTGATCTTCTATTTTCTCTATCTTAAGAAGATACAAAAGACAGGAGACATGGCCCAGAATCTGCTCAAGTTACATAGTCTAATGAAATCACCCTGCAAAATCCTACTACAAAAAGGATACACTTAAATATAAGGGTGAGTTAAAAATAAATCTATCAACCTTGCCATCACTCATCCCCCGGAAACTTCAAGGAGAATTGCCTTTCTCAGCATCTACACTAAGAATAAGGGGGAAAGAACATATCCCTTGAGAATTCAAAACAACAAACTGGTCCTCAGGTTTACAGCCTAAATTCACCAAATCTGATAGGTATGAAGAACCTTAAGACAATAATTTAGGTTAAATAGGCTTGAGTCAAAATTCTAAGCACAGAACAAAAGCAATCATAAATTGTCTCTGAAAGAAGGCACCGTCAACAGAAGATACAAAAAAGAAAAACCCTCATAAATATGACTCAGTAAAAAAAAAAAAAAAAACATAAAGTAAAAATCATCATGAAAAACAGCCAGCAAAAAGAAAAAGGAATGAGACCCACAGATTTATATTTAGATGTGTAATACAAAATACTAATGATTATGTAATGATAATAGCAAAAATATCAAAGCAAATTCTAAAAGAATGAAATAGAACTTAGGAAAATAAAGAGTAGAGTTCTTAGGTATGACACCAAGAGCATAACCTATGAAAGTAAAAAAAATAAACTAGACCTCATCAAAATTTTAAACTTTTATTTTTTTGCTCTGGGAATGATGCAGTTAAGACAATGAAAACCAAACAGACTGGGTAAAAATATTCGCAAACCACGTATCTCACAAAGGACTCACCTAGAATATGAACTCTCAAAACTCGACATTAAAAAAAAAAATTACAAAGTAGAGAAAAGATCAGAAGAGATATTTCATCTAAGAAGATATGCAGAGGGAAAATAAACATATGAAAAGATTTCAATATCACTAACCAGTAGGGAAATACAAATTAAGACTGACAAGTTATCCCTACATACCTATTAGAACAACTAAAATTTTTTTAAGTGACAATACCAAATGCTGATGAAGAGGCAGAGAAACTGGATTGTTCATATATTCTGAGTGAGAATGTAAAATGGTCTTGGAAGTAAGTGCACAGTGGTAATGGTTGCTCAACATTTGAGTGTACTTAACACTACAGAATTATACACTTTAAAATGGTAAAAGACAAAACCAAACAAAACCCTACAGTATTTGGAGTAACCCGCTATTGTTGCAGAGGTCAACAGACAGGTCAGCATAACAGAATACAGACCTAGAATACAGGGTCCAGTATTGATGGGGATTTAGTATATGAGGTAACATTACAAATCCATGAGGATGGAAGGAACTCTTTGATAAACTGCCTTGGCATTATGGGCTTTATCTGTTAGGTATTACGTTAGTAAGTATACCTAGATCTAAGTCCAAAATGTGAACTTGTTTTTCTTAATAGGCAAGAATCAAGGGCATTAAAATAGAACATTCACTGAATACAGTTAAGCAGGTTAAGGTAGAAGGCTAAATACAGATGTACCATATTCGAAAGATCACCTGATTATCTCAATTGACAGAGAGTAAGCATCTGACAAAATCCCACAACCTTTCATTATAAAAACACTCAAGGAAGTAGGAATAGAAAAGTTTCTTAAGCATGAAAGACAACTGACATATTCAATGGTGAACGATTGAAAGCTTTTCCCTTAAAATTAGGGACAAGACCATGAAGCTGGCTTTTGTCATCTCCATTCAAAAGTATACAAAATTACCCTGTTCAAAATTTCTAGCCAGAGAAGTTAGGCAAGAAAACAGTAAAAGGCCTCTAGTTCAGAAAGGAAGTACATCTATTCATATTTACAGATGACATGTTCTTATATGTACAAAATACTACAGAATCTACTTTTAAAAAAACAACTATTAGAGCTAATAAATGAATTCAGCAAAGATGCTGGATATAAGATCAACATACAAAAATCAGTGGCATTGCTATACACTATGAAAAATCCAAAAAGGTAATTGAAAAAGCAATTGCCTTTCCAACAGCATCAGAAAGAATAAAATATGAGTAAATTTCACCAAGGAGGTATAAGACTTGCACATTGAAAACTACAAAACACTGCTAAAAGAAATTAAAGAAGACCTAAGTATTTGGAAGGACATCCATGTTCATGGGTTGAAAAACTTAATACTGTTAAAATGTCAGTACTTTCAAATTGATCTACTGATTTAATGCAATCCCTATCAAAATCCCAATGGCCTTTTTTAACAGAAATGGAAGAGTTGATCCTAATTGCAAGGGCCCTGGAATAACCAAATTAACCTTCAAAAAGAACAAAGTTGGAAAACTAACACTTTATGATTTCAAAACCTACTACAAAGCTATAGTAATTAAAATATTATAGTACTGGCATAAGGATAGACCTATATAGATAAATGAAATAGAATTTTGAGAGTCCAGAAATAAACCAGTACATCTATGGTCAACTGATTTTGAACAAGGAAAGAATCTTCTCTATCAAATGATGCTGGGAGCAAAAAAAAAAAAAAAAAAGAGGTGGAGAGGTGTCACATAAGGGCTGAAGAAAAGTCTTTGCCCAAAGGTATCAGAGTATCTCCTTACCCCGGGCTCCCACACACAAAGCTTCTGGAGTACTGGTTTGAAAACTGAACTCACCACAGGATTCCAGAATCGCTGAACAGCAGTTGAGTTCAAAGGACTCAGAAGGTAGCTTTACCTTGGTGAGGATGGCTGGGGTCCACAGACGAGGCTTAATCTCAATTTGAATCCAGGCACTAAAAACTGTCAAGTAAAAAAATTACTATTTAGGCAAATCAAGACTTTATTTGAAAGTATTATTGCAGCAGGGTGGGGGGAAAAGACTATTTCAACAAAGGAGAAGGACAATTACAATAGGGAGAACGCTCAACTATCAACAAACAAATCTGGATTTAGGTGAAGAGAATTTATCGGAAGATTATTACAAGAGGGAAAAGGGACTACGGCAATGCGGTGTGGGGGGGTGAGCGAATGACTATAGCTAGAGGAAAACTATAGACCACGAATTCTGTAACTCTCCAGGGTCAGACGGAACGAGGTTTTCTTTTATAGCGAGGGGTGAACAAAGGCTAAAGATCTGGGTGTGCGGTAGGGGGATGAATGGGTGGAGGTGTCAGTGATGACACTGCAGATCAAAGATGTTCTACATGGAGGGTCAGCCTATTTTCAGAAATGGTAGGTAAGAATGCTGGTTCAGACTGAGGGTGTGTCAAAGTTTGGGGGCCTGGATGAAGGAAAGAAAAAGTTTGGTAAAGTCAAGGAAGCCGTTATTTTGTCCAGGTTGGTCAGTGAGTACAATCAGTTCAGCTAATAATTTATGAGGCAAAAAGAAGGGGAATTTGGAGGGTCTGTGCCTGACTTTGTCATAGGTAAATAAAGGGGGCATCCGTGAGTCACATCTACATCAGATAGGGAAGGGTGGTTCCCCGCTGTAAACACTTTCAGGTACACAAAGGGGTGGGAGGATTTCTTTAACCGTGGCCTTCCAGAATCATAGGGCTCAGGTAGAGTTCAACACTATCAGAATGCAGGGAAATCTCTCCACGGATTCAGTTTGAGGCTAACGAGGTACACAAGGGGTCGCTGGGTTCTCAGGCGAGCCTTCACCTGCATTTTCCGCGCCGCGTGAAGAGGCAGCAAGCCGCGACGGCGACCGGAGGAAGGAGCCCGCCGCCATTACTGCGCAGAACGCCAAGGGCCCCGGCGGCTGGCCGGGGCCAGCCCTACCGCGCGCGCGCGCGCGCGCGCGCATCTGCGCAGACCCGGCCTCGGCGCGTGCTCGGCGCCGGGCTGCGGTGACGGAGGGAGGCGGACCGGGTCCCGGTGGCGCGGCCGCCGATCCTGAGAGGCTCAGGCGGTGGCGGTGCTCCCCGTCCGAGGGGCTCGACCCCAGCAGCGGCGGGGGCGCCCGCGGCCCCCGGGCGAATTGAGGACGAGGCCGCGGGGCGACGGCGCGGCGCGGCCCCTTCCAGCGGCCGCGCCCGGGGGTAAGTGTCCTGAGGCCGCGTCGGGGCGGCCGCCGGCCGCCGGGTGTGGGCGGGCGTTTCCCGGGCCGGACGGCGCGGCTGCGCTCGTCTTTGTCTCCTGAGAGCCCGCGGTCGCGAGGGCTTCAGCCCCGGATGCTGCGACCTGGAAGCGCGCTGTCGGGCGGCGGCCGGGGAGAGACTCCCGCCCAGCCCGGGAGAGCCGCGACTCTCGGTGAAGGCACATCGGTGGGTTTTCTTGTTCCGATGGGCTCAGAAACTACGTACGTGCTCTCAAAATGTCCCCCTTTCTAAAGGCGGACACCGCAAAAGGAGTTCGGAAATAAAAAGCATGCCTGTGTCGGGTGTACATTCTTAGTTAACTTCATTACCAGTCGTCCACAACTCACTTTCTTTTAGTCTGTAGGTTTGATTGTCGCTATTCTTTTTTTTTTCTGTATGTCCATTTTTCTCGCTATTCGCAGTTTTTATTACTTGTTGGCAATGATGAACATAAGCGTGGCGTCCAGCGTCAGTTCCGTCCTATTTAGAGATAATTGGAAATAAATGTAGGAAACCGAGCGTATTTATGTCGATGTGGAACTGTGAATACGACTGGTTGTATTAGCGACGTGAAAAGCAGCTTCCTTATTTCATGGTAATGGCTTAAGTGTCTTTGATGTGTTCATCAGTTTTTAAATTCTACTTTAGTTTTAACGGGAAAAGATCTAAATATGCTGAAAGCCATACTGATTTAAAAGGCAACCCAGTGAATACTGAGTACCTATGCAGAACTCTAAAGTTAGTGCTAGGCATTTACGGAATCCAAAAATGAGTAGGAATTGTATGCAGGAGGGAGTGATACGCACACAATTATGATACAAGGCGGAATACAGTATTAACAAAAAGTAATGCTTACTGAGCGCTGGCTCTCAGCCCTGCACTGTCGTAAATATTTTACATGCATACTTTAGATACGTAATGTTTAATGTTAATTACTCAGTATCATCATCCACATTATTTAGTACCTACTGTGTGCTGAGTGCTAACGAAATGTTGGTGACCAGTATAGATTTTGCCTTTAAGGTCATTACATTGTTATTGGGGGAAGCAGATAGTTAATAATCACACAAGTAAATGCCAGTAATTCTAGACAGCTTAAAAAAGGAAGAATGTAGGGTGTTGTGGAGAACGTGTAGCAGGGGGACTTAATCCCATCTGGGGAAATTAGTTAAGATTTTCCTAGGAAAGTAATCTTTGAGCTGAAATATTATGGGTAAGTAGGAATTAGGCAAAGATGACTCCCAACGTGGGGAAGAAAGGGCCAGGCGAAGGCAATAGGTTCCGTAGAGATTAGAGAAGGTTGTGGGAACTGAAAGGTCATAACAGTTGCATTAAGTGCAGAAAGCAAAAGGGGGCTGTGGTTAGTGCCAGAGAGATGGTGGGAGGCCTTTTAAACGATGTTAAGTGTTTGGGACCGCCTTTAAACAATTTTCAAGCCATTAAAATGTAACGAGACAACAGTACAGTGAACTCCTCTTAACATTATCCTCTTGGGCTGTATTCCTAGATCAATGGGGGAAGTACTGAAGGGTTTTAAGCAGGGAAGTCCCACAATTTTTATCATAATCAAAAAGGTCACGCTAACTTCTCTGTGGAAAGTAGGTTGGATGGGGACAAGAATGGATGTGAGGAAACCACCTGGAGGTGACAGTTGGAACTAGACTTGGGACTGTGAAGAGAGGGCAAATACTAAGGGTACAATGACTCATCTCCTCACTGTGCTAGTAGCTGTATTTACATCTTTTGGAGTATTTGTGGAAGGTTTTCTAAAGCTTGTATTTGAGGTGGGTTTTGCAAGGTAGGTAACAGTTCAATATGGAGCCCTGGAATGAGAATGTCTTGGGGTCAAACAATGGCTGATTCAGTGACCTTGGCAGTCCCTGCTTTCACCTTTCCCCTAGGATTTTCTCATTTAAATTACTTTTATCACCATCACTTTGGTCCTTTTGCATATAATTCCCTCAACAGTTTTTTTCTAGAAGAAGGTATTTTCTTCATTATTATGATTACAACTAAGATAAGCTGAAACTTTTCAAAAGATTTCATTTATTACTTAATAGTAAACTAGAATCAATAAAATATACAAATAAACTGTCTTTTAAAGTGTTTGGTTTTGATGCTACCATAGTTTGTACTTGGAGACTGAGAACCCAAATCCCATTCTGAAGAAGAACTAAGCGAAAGGAACTCCGCATGGAAATGTGATCCTTGGTTTCTTTTCCCTTGTCTTTAATGCCAGGAAATGGCTTTATTTCTAAAGAGAAACTTTTAGCCTCTACATAAAGATAGTGTGCCCAGTGGTATAATATTTTTATATGAATACATAATCTTAAAAAAAAAGCCTGTAGTTTGTTCATAAAAATAAGTAAAATTGGTAACTTACAAACTTTTTCTATTCTAGTTATATGTTAAAAAGACTACATTTCTTAGTTGTATAAATCTGTTTTGACTGGGTTTTCCTTTTAGTGGATATGTTCCCAAAAGCTCAGTCTACTCTGTCTCCTGACTGATTTTTATCACTGCAGTTGTTGGGAGTAAGTGGGATAATATTTGGGAAGGTGTTCAGTAAACTGTGAAATACAATAGAAATGTAAGATGGTAGTGGTACTAACTGGGAGTATACTGAAGGAAATTGTGTTCACTGCCCATTCTGATGTCCGACTTCATGCTGGGTAGCATAGATACTTGGCAGATGGTTTTTTAAACTCTACAGTACGTAAGGTAGGGTTGTTCATTTCATATGACAGTGGTGATTGTAGAAGCTCATTCAATTGATACAAATTAATTTTACATGGCTCATTTATACATATTACTAATTTATGATAGAAAATACTTAAGGAAATATTGACATATCCATGTTAGAATCAGTTTTTACTTCATAATTCTGTGCCATGTTTGCAATTAGTAATGAAGTATTTTTTTTCTTGGTTAATCTATAAACTTCTTGAATAGTGTCCTATTGACCTTTATTTTATATCATTAGCTCTAAACCAGTGCCTCCCACAGAGTGGTGGGGGGTTCAGTAAGTATATAAATGTTCTTTTAAAATTTAATTAGTGAAATCAAAAGTAAAATTGCAAAGGCCTTGTCAAAATTAAAACTTTTAAGACCAAGTCTGAAGGTGTTTCTTAACCAATCCCTGTAATAGAGATTATGAGGGGAGGGATAAGAAAAGAGAAAGGAGCATAACTTTATTGTACTCAGTATCTCCTTTAGTATTCAGAACAACCTTTTGTGGAGTATAATTACCTTATGAGGAGGATAGTTAATAATAAAATAAACATGATGTCTTCATGTTACAGGTTAGGCATCTGGGACTTGGAGAAATTCAGTAACGTGTGAAGTCATCCAGCTCAAAAATGATGTAGCCAGTATTCCAGTACAAGTCAGTTTGAATCCAAGGTCTGTTCTTCATTCTCTTTTGCTGTCATAAAATAAGTAAAAACAGTTTATCAGTAGCTTATAACTGAAATGCTGAAAAATATTAGTAAGTTGCTAGAGAACAATAACCTATCAATAAGAAACATAGTGAAATACTTTAATGATGGCTATTCTTTTCTTTGCACTTGCTAGCCTGTGGAAGAAACAGGAAATGGGGTAAATCATACCTCTCCTCAAGGATCTTAGATCCAGTAGAAAAAGCTAGAAGAAATGATAGAAAACAATATCATGCAGTATGATTTAAGTGCCAAAAATGTGTTTTAAGAGAGGAATATTAATAAAAAATTTTAAATTTCACCTTTATGATAGAGGTGGATCTTGGGCTGAGTTGAGACTTGAATAATTTGGATTTGAATGCCAAAAGGGTGGTTACAATGTAAACAGATGTGGAATGAGTATGTTACCTTTATGAAACAGCGAAGGATCGTTATCTGTCTAAACGAAGGGATTATTTCAGAGTAGTTGAAAGTAATGTTGGAAAATTGTCAATTAACAGCGTGACCAAAGGGCAGTGTCCACAGGGCTAGGATCTTTTGTCTGTTTTGTTCAGTTATGTATCCTAAGCACCTAGAATCGTGCCTGGTATATAGTAGGTTCTGAATAAATGTGCATTTTTAATATTTTTAACAACTTCATTTGGGTATAATTAATATGTAATTAAGAAACATATTTGGAACCTACCACTTAATTTTTTTAAGTGAAATAGTATTCAAGGATATCTATAATACTTTATTTCTTAAATAAAAAAGCAATTAGGTCAAAATGTAAACTTCTGAAATCTGAATGGTTGGGATGGTTGTTTATATTTTTCTCTATTCTTTTGTGTATGTTAAATAGGGAAGCAATTTTTAAAGGGAAGCAATTAAGTAGTTCTAGAAGTATGAGATTTGAAGGATAGTCCTAGGAGAAAACATGAAATAGAACATGAAATTCTGGTTTCTGAATATATTTTGAGTTTGTTTGTTTATTGTTTGTTTGTTTGTTTTTTGGTTTTTAATTTTTTATCAGCATGGTACATATACATAATTTAAAAGGCAAAAAGTGTTAGAAGACTTAAAACTAAAAAATACTCCCACTCGCTTTCCCTAGAGACAACTACTTTGAACTCATAGCTGTTTCTTGTTATTTACAACCATATTTCTAAACAGTGTGTATTCTGAGTTACTAATTTTGAGCAATGCCTTTTGTGTTGCTTTTATAAGGGTTTTAGCTTTCTTCTGCTTACCCCCTTTATCTTCTCATCCTTTTCATGGTTTTAGTTCCCTTTTTTTCATACAGTAAGTAAAATAGACACCTTTTTTTTCTCTTTGGACTTCAGGTTCATCCTTGGTCCAGAGATGGTATGATTATGTTTAGTTAATAAATGTAATACTTGCATACTCGAAAGAACATTCATAATGTTGTACCCTTAACAGTCATTTTTAAAGCGTGTGATTTATTTGATCATATCCATTTAAGGTGTTATTAATTTTTGATATTATAGAAAATATCTTTCCACTTACCTGATTTGTTACTTTATAAATAATATCTAATCCAGTGCCTTACATTCAATAAACATTGACTAAGATTCTGTGAGGGAAATAATGGTCTGTTTTCATTCTTAAGTCTTAAGGATTTATTTGAAGAGCCCTAAGAAAGGATTAAGAAGTCTTCAAAAATACAAAATCCCGCCTTGAGACAATAGAACATACAATTTGTCTTCATTGTTGGGTTTCATCCTCTTGGATGGTGTGGCTTTCATGGCTCCTATGTTACCCTCTAATTAAAAGGTAGTCTGGAGTTATTGAGTGGGGATGCTTTTGTAGGTGCTTTTCTCCACCTTACTTCGGTACTCCTCTGCTACATCACATCGCCTCCTTTTTCCTTCCTTTCAGTTTCCCCTTGCCTTTCAGAATTGCTCATAATTTTCACATGAAAAGGCTAAGAAATAAATTTCCCATAGGTTATATATAACTCATAATGAAGACAATAGTGGTATTTAAAACAATTTTCAGTGATATGGTATTTTCCAATTCAGACTTCACTGTCTGACTTTAATTCCTAGCAAAATAGAGGCTGAGTGGGAATTAGTGCTCAGTCTGAGTTGCCTGTGGTTATGGGCCCAGCTCCATTAGCAGCAGGAAACTGGAATGGAAGTCAAGATCCTTCAAACTCTTTGATTTTATCGGTGAAAGGCTGCCACTGGATCTTCAGTCACCCAAATTTACTTTCACCTTCAGATACTTTGAAGACTTTTTTTTTTTGCTTTGGAGACTTTTAAGTGGGAGTAGTAGACTACTTTTAGTGCCCATTTTCTGATCCTCATAGCTTTGGGGCGGGTCTAATGGATTTTCAGTGGCTATTAATGAACAGCTCTGCCTTCTATTTAAGTATGCTTAAAACTTATATTTTTAAATACAGGTATTTGTTTTTGTATACATACCAGGGAGTATTTAAGAAACAGTCTTTTTTTATATAGTCTGAGAGTTGAAATATTTTTAATGCTTTGTGGAAATGTCTAGCTTGGTTGTGTATTATTTTGGGGAAAAGTGTTTTTAGTTTTGAATCTGTAGTCTCTGGGGTCTTGGTTATCACAAACAACCTGTCATTACCTAGTAATGACATTTTCTTGACTGTATTGTCTTAAGCACACATAAGAAGTAATCTGCTTTGGGAGGGACTTTTAAAAGTCATGAATTAAAATTAATTTGTATAGGTTGTTAAAGCATTGCAATGTAGTATTTTTTAAAGCTTATTTAATTTTAAAGCATTAAGGTCATTTTTTTCTCTCTCTTCTATTATCAGTTTGGTTGTTTTTCTTAGTTAAATAAGTAGACATTCCAGGTTAGAACAGACCTGATTCTTCCAAACTTGAATTTTGACAGCTAATAACTTTAATTGAACAACAGGCAGTTAATAACTATTGTCTTGTGTTTGATTTTACATAGCACATCCACATATTACTAACATTTCTCTCTCTGCCCACATTGCTTTCAAGCCATGAGTCAACCAAATGTCTTATGGAAGCTCTTTTAGTTTTAAGTTTATCTTTATCCTAGACATAATAGACCTGCTCAAATTCATCACTTCAAATATGAGTTCAAAGTACTTTTTACTGCTTCCAATTTAAAATTTGGGGAATAAGAGGCACATTATTTTTCACTGAGGATCCAGATCTTTGGAATTACTGCCATTCTTAGATTATTGAGTAGTTTTCTGATAGAGCCAAATTGCTGCCTTTTAAGAAGCTAATGAAATGGTATTAAAGGACTCTATGTATTTATCTTTTAAGATAGTTTTGTATCCCAATTTTTATTACGAAAAATTTCAAACATATACAAAAAATGTGGAGAATAATAAACTCCCATGTACACTCCTTATCCAGCTTCAATAATTTTCAAGTAACAGCCTGGCCACTTTGGTTTCAGTTATATTCCCTCTACTCCCTACATTGAAGCAATTCCAGTTATGGTTATTTCAGCTAGATATTTCACTATGTATCTAAAGCAAGCACATACTTAAGAAACTTAGAGATACGGTCTCATTGTCACACCATTAAAATTAACTACTACCCCACATACACAGTATTCAAATGTTCCTGATTCTTTCCTGGCTATTGTAATTAGTTGATATATCTCTTAAATATTTAAGAAAGGTATTTCCACTTTTTCTCCCTGGTAATGTATATGTTGAAGAAAATGGATCATTTCTCCTAGAATTTTTCACATTGAAGCATATGTTTGTGTGTATGTGTGAGTGAATGTGTCAGAGAAATTAGCAACCTTTGATACCATTGCCTAGATCTATTTGCATTAGGGGTTGCACATTGGGAATATTCAGTTCTATAATCCTCATTTAGCTGAATTCATTTATAAATGAACTTCTTTCACTAACTCTTTGGCTACTAAGTTCATATAGGAAAGACAGAATGAATACTTGATTCTGTCCCTTTTTGCCAGTTTTCAAAATAATGAATTGGTACACTAATATTCTGGGGAAATGACCAGTAGGTGAGCTATGAATTTGCATTTGATACTCTTCAGTTCATATAATTGTTTTCAGTCCCATATCTGTCCAGTAGCAGCTTCTTTAAATTGACTGCTGAATCCTTTTGACACTAATTCAAGGTCAGTCCAAGGCACAAAATTTGCATTTCCTACTCCAGACTTGGAGTCAGCCACTTCTCCAAGAAACTTTGATTCCTTTTAGGAGGAAGTAGTATTTGGAGACCACAAATCTGGGCACTAGGTGTGCTAAGTGAGTGGACAGAGCTAGTCTATATTTTCTCAAGAAAAAAATGCAACATGAGTTCATTATGATATTTCCAATTTGTAACTCAGGATTATAGGATTTTTACTTGGCTTCTTTGATTTTTATATTTCTTATTCTTATTCTGAAAAAAAAAGCTTGGTTTGTAGCAACAGATTATAATTACTTTGCTTTATCTCAGGTTTTCTCAACTTCAGCACTATTGACATTTGGGGCAAAATAATTCTTGTGGTGGCTCTCCTGGTTAGCACCATCCTTGATCTCTCCTACTACATTAGCAGTAGCAATCCCCCCAAGTTGTGACAGCAACAGAAATGCCTCCAGCCATTGCCAGTTGCACTCTGAGGGGCACAGTTACGTCTTCGTTGAAACCCGCTGCTTTGTCTTTATGCCATAGTTTCATAAAAACAATACTAATAAATTGTTACTAATAATATGATTACTGGGAGCTGTGTTTTTCCTTTTACAGTTTACCTCACTGGGATACACAATAAAATTACTCTGTTTTAAAGTTACTTGAAATAATCCCTCTTTGCCTTAACTTGATAGTAATTCAGTTAATTTGTTTTATTTTCACTTTCAGTTTTTAGGGATTACTTTTTTAAAAATGTAACTTTGTTGCTTTTTAAAAAATTTATATGTGTGTACAATACTTACATGATTCCAAAGTTGACTAAAAAACATATTCAGAGAAATCCATCCTCTATCCTTGCCTCTTCCATCCTATCCTCTCTCTCTCAGCTTATAGGGTAAACATTTTTTAATTTTTTGTTTTATTTTTTCTAATATAAACAAGTTTATATATTCATGTCCACCTCTTTCTTAAACAATAATATATTTTGCATATTTTCCTCCATCTTGCTTTTTTACAGTTTATTGCATTGATCACTGTAGCCATAAAAATTAGTTTTTATTGTTGTATCCCACTGTATGGATTTACTGTAGTTTGTTCAACAAGTCCCTGATTGATGGACATTAGGTTTTTTGCAGTCTTTGCTATTACAGTGAATGCTGTAAAAATACTGTAATGAATAATCTTGGTCATTCACCTTTCTATATTTTTACTAAAGTGTTATTGGGATAGATTTTTAGATGTGAAATTTCTGGATACATGTGTAAAAGAAAAAACAGCTGGACAATAGTTAAAGTGGTAAAAACAGATTATCTTTAGGAACTATTGGAATGGGGAAAAGACCTCATTGTGGAACTGGTTTCAATTCTGAGCATAACTTGGACAAGGTGTGAATGTATAGCTAAAGGAGCAGAATGGAAAGTGGGCAAGTGGATAGAAAAATACTAAGAGAAAACTTTTAGATATAAAGGGGATCAGGGTTGGGGTTGGTGCTGGGAGTTGTAGGAAAATTGTCCTCTCTTCCAGGTTATAGGGAAATCTACCTATGTTTTCTCTAATAAAGAGTTTGCATTTTTAAGTTTTTTTATTGTGGTAAAATATACATAACATAAATTTGCCATTTTACCATTTTTAAGTGTACAGTTCAGTGACATTACTTATATTCACAGTGTTGTGAAACCATACCTCTATCCATTTCCAAGACTTTTTTCCTCCCAAATAGAAACTCGTGTCCATTAAGCAGTAACTCCCCATCCTCTCTTTTCCCAGTCCCTGGTAATTTATATTCTACTTTCTCTGTGAATGTGTCTTAGATTTCATATAAGTAGAATCATACAATGTTTGTACGTTTTTGTGTGTGGCTTATTTCACTTAACATACTATTTTCAAGGTTCATCCATGTTGTAGCTTGTAGCAAAACTTCATTCATTTTTTTATACAGTGTAATTTTCCATTTTGTACACACATTTTGTTTACACATTCATCTGTTGATGGACATTTGGACTGTTGCCACCTCTTGGCTATTATGAATATTGCCTTCAGCCACCAAACTCTTCCACAGAGGCTGCACCATTTTACATTACCTATAGCAATGTGTCAGAGTTCTAATTTCTCCACATCCTCGCCAATATTCTTTTCTGTTTTACTAAGTAATGGTCATCCTAATGTAGATAAAGTGGTATCATTCTTGTTATCAGGCAGTCCAGTCTAGAGAGATCTCCCTATGTACTAGGTGAGACCTTGTCCTGGGAGAGGGTTCTTGACTCTGATTAAGAAAGAATTCATGAGCAGAATTATCATGCAAAGACTAGTATTAATAAAGAAATGTACACACTCAAGGAAGGAGTGCAGGCATCCAGGTGAGCAACCCAGTAGTTTAGTAAAACAAAGTACACACTCCAGGAGGAAGTACAGGCATTGTTTAGAGATGAACAGTACCCCTGGGGTGCAGGTTGGGTGGTCTTACAGCTGGAGTATAAGCAGGGGGTGGAATATTCATCTAGATAGGTGGGGTTTTCTTGGAATAGGGAGGGGCTTTCTGGGAAAATAGGGTGACACCCTTTTTTTGTCTTTAGATGGTCTTCCACAGAACTGTCCTGGCCCCAAGAGGCATGATTTTTAGTATGCTAATAAGCCTATAATGTACTTTGAGGTAAAGCCAGGGTCAACTTCTCCATATTGGAAACAGTCAGTTTTGGCAGATCTGCTATCTATACCCTCACTTCCTACATCCCACAGAATAGTTTCCAGGAATGTTGAACATCTAAACAAGTGCCTTACCAAATGTAAACACCAGCCAAAGTCCCCAGCCCCACCTTGCTCATTTCTGGCTACCTACCTACTAAAACATTCTGAATGATGTTAAGCATATTTTTCATGTGCTTATTAGTCACTTTATGTCTTCTCTGGAGAAATGTCTGTTCAAGTTCTTTGCCCATTTTTTAATTGGTTTGTTTGTTTTGTTTGCTATTTTTAAGTTGCTTTTTTCTTAATTCAACATTTGATAGATTGCTGTAAACCTTAGGCAGCTTTCCAGAGTTCTATGTTGGTTCTAAAAGTTTCTGCTTGTATTTCAGTGTTTCTGTGGGGAGCTTGGATCTATTTAATGGCATCAGTTCTGAAGTTTCTTTAAATTTTTAGGTCTTGGGTATATTTGGAATTTGTGTTGGTTACAGTGACTCCACATGAATATTGAGTTTGTTTAAAAGTGTTTTTTTCTGATTTTTCTTTTAAATCTAGTAGTATGGACTCATGGGTTTTTGTTTAATTCAATGAATTATAGTTCATTAATGTCACTTATTTTGATATTCCATTTCCCAGATTGTCTAGTGGGAACCGCTTCGGAAGACTTCGGTGTCCTTTTGATTTTATCAATCTTTGAGCACCTTTTTTTTTTTTTTTTTTTTTTTTTTTTAATAATTATTTTTTATTGAAGGGTAGTTGACACACAGTATTACATTACATGAGTTTCAAGTGTACAACACAGTGGTAGAACATTTATATACATAATTCTAGGTTCCAGCTATCACCCTACCAGGCTGTTACAATATCTTGACTATATTCCTTATGCTATACATTACATCCCGGTTACTAATTTATTTTACCATTGGAAGTCTGTCCTTTTTTTTTTTTTTTTTTTTTTTTTTGTGAGGGCATCTCTCATATTTATTGATCAAATGGTTGTTAATGACAATAAAATTCTGTATAGGGGAGTCAATGCTCAATGCACAATCATTATTCCACCCCAAGCCTAATTTTTGTCAGTCTCCAATCTTCTGAGGCATAACAAACAAGTTTTTACATGTAGAACAAATTCTTACATAATGAATAAGTTACATAGTGAACAGTACAAGGGCAGTCATCACAGAAACTTTCGGTTTTGCTCATGCATTATGAACTATAAACAGTCAGTTCAAATATGAATACTCATTTGGTTTTTATACTTGATTTATATGTGGATACCACATTTCTCTCTTTATTATTATTATTTTTAATAAAATGCTGAAGTGGTAGGTAGATACAAGATAAAGGTAGAAAACATAGTTTAGTGTTGTAAGAGAGCAAATGTAGATGATCAGGTGTGTGCCTGTAGACTATGTGTTAATCCAAGCTAGACCAGGGCAATAAAACATCCACGTATGCAGAAGATTTCTCTCAGAACGGGGGGGTGAGGTTCTAAGCCTCACCTCTGTTGATCCCCAATTTCTCACCTGATGGCCCCCCTGCGACTGTGCCTGTCTTAGGTTGTTCCTCCCTTGAGGAATCTTACCCGTCTCTGGCTAACCAGTCATCTTCCGGGGCCATACAGGGAAATGTGAAGTTGGTAAGTGAGAGAGAAGCCTTATTGTTTGAAAAGGTTAGCTTTTTACTTCTTTGCATATTTATGCCCTGTGGCTTCTATGCCTAGCATTTGTCTTGAGGTATCTTTACCACTTGGAAGAATTATGATACTCGGTAAATTTGATATGAGGCACGAATTCTATTTAAGGGTTGTAATTAGGAAGGAAGAAGAAAAGCTATAGAAGTAGCAGGCGGAAGAAAACATGGGAAGATTGATTATTTCTTTGATATATCTTCTTGTAGAGTAACTTCAGCATGTATAGGTTTTAAGCTACTACTTAAATTGCACACACACATTAACATAATAGGAGTATAGTTACATAACCAAAGCATATCTGTAATTACCAGCCATCTGCAGTGAAACCAAGAAAACCAGTTAGGCACCTTAGGCATTTGTGAAAACTTATCTATGATATGGTGGATATTGTCCAAATGAACTTGAACAGTCTGAGAGAAATCAGACAAATTAAAACAACCCATTCCTGGGGACTGTTCACATGCCATATGTTCTTTTAACACTAAATAGTTTGTAGTTGTAAGACTTTGGAGCGCTACAATTTGCACTTCTCCAAATTCTTGGTTGAGTTCCAACAGTATAGATCCAGTCCAATTTTGTTGTTTTACTGTATGCACAGGCCAGCTTAGATATCTCCTTCCTCATTCCCATGGCAGGTCCAGGAACTGGTGAGCACCTTTTTACTTTGTGGAGCAAGAAGATGCTCCAGGATGTTTTCTTTTCCTGCTCTAGCCCTGGAATCAGCCTTTCCCTAGGGAGCCATGGTTCCTTTTTCTTCTCTTTACTTTTCTTTTTTTTAAATTTTATTTTGAAACCAAGATCTGGGTGTTTGTTGCTTACAGATGGCTTGGACTGTTTTGAATATTGGCTTCTTTGTTTTTTCTTTTTTTTTTTTTTTATTGTAGATAATTATTTTTTATTGAAGGGTAGTTGACACACAGTATTACATTACATTAGTTTCAGATGTACAACATAGTGATTCAACATTTATATACATGACAGTTCTAGGTACCAGCTATCACCATACCAAGCTGTTACAATATCTTGACTATATTCATTACATCCCGGTTACTTATTATTTTACCATTGGAAGTGTATACTTTTTTTTTTTTTTTTTTGTGAGGGCATCTCTCATATTTATTGATCAAATGGTTGTTAACAACAATAAAATTCTGTATAGGGGAGTCAATGCTCAATGCACAATCATTAATCCACCCCAAGCCTAATTTTCGTCAGTCTCCAATCTTCTGAGGCATAACAAACAAGTTCTTCCATGGAGAACAAATTCTTACATAGTGAATAAGTTCTTACATGGTAAACAGTACAAGGGCAGCCATCACAGAAACCTTCGGTTTTGCTCATGCATTATGAACTATAAACAGTCAGTTCAAATATGAATACTCATTTGATTTTTTTTTTTTTTAATAATTATTTTTTATTGAAGGGTAGCTGACACACAGTATTACATTACATGAGTTTCAAGTGTACAACACAGTGGTAGAACATTTATATACATAATTCTAGGTTCCAGCTATCACCCTACCAGGCTGTTACAATATCTTGACTATATTCCTTATGCTATACATTACATCCCGGTTACTAATTTATTTTACCATTGGAACTCTGTCCTTTTTTTTTTTTTGTGAGGGCATCTCTCATATTTATTGATCAAATGGTTGTTAACGACAATAAAATTCTGTATAGGGGAGTCAATGCTCAATGCACAATCATTAATCCACCCCAAGCCTAATTTTTCTCAGTCTCCAATCTTCTGAGGCATAACAAACAAGTTTTTACATTTAGAACAAATTCTTACATAATGAATAAGTTACATAGTGAACAGTACAAGGGCAGTCATCACAGAAACTTTCGGTTTTGCTCATGCATTATGAACTCTAAACAGTCAGTTCAAATATGAATATTCATTTGGTTTTTATACTTGATTTATATGTGGATACCACATTTCTCTCTTTATTATTATTATTTTTAATAAAATGCTGAAGTGGTAGGTAGATACAAGATAAAGGTAGAAAACATAGTTTAGTGTTGTAAGAGAGCAAATGTAGATGATCAGGTGTGTGCCTGTAGACTATGTGTTAATAAAAGCTAGACCAGGGCAATAAAACATCCATGTATGCAGAAGATTTCTCTCAGAACGGGGGGGTGAGGTTCTAAGCCTCACCTCTGTTGATCCCCAATTTCTCACCTGATGGCCCCCCTGCGACTGTGCCTGTCTTAGGTTGTTCCTCCCTTGAGGAATCTTACCCGTCTCTGGCTAACCAGTCATCTTCCGGGGCCATACAGGGAAATGTGAAGTTGGTAAGTGAGAGAGAAGCCTTATTGTTTGAAAAAGTTAGCTTTTTACTTCTTTGCATATTTATGCCCTGTGGCTTCTATGCCCAGCATTTGTCTTGAGGTATCTTTACCACTTGGAAGAATTATGATACTCGGTAAATTTGATATGAGGCACGAATTCTATTTAAGGGTTGTAATTAGGAAGGAAGAAGAAAAGCTATAGAAGTAGCAGGCGGAAGAAAACATGGGAAGATTGATTATTTCTTTGATATATCTTCTTGTAGAGTAACTTCAGCATGTATAGGTTTTAAGCTACTACTTAAATTGCACACACACATTAACATAATAGGAGTATAGTTACATAACCAAAGCATATCTGTAATTACCAGCCATCTGCAGTGAAACCAAGAAAACCAGTTAGGCACCTTAGGCATTTGTGAAAACTTATCTATGATATGGTGGATATTGTCCAACTGAACTGGAACAGTCTGAGAGAAATCAGACAAATTAAAACAACCCATTCCTGGGGACTGTTCACATGCCATATGTTCTTTTAACAGTAAATAGTTTGTAGTTGTAAGACTTTGGAGCGCTACAATTTGCACTTCTCCAAATTCTTGGTTGAGTTCCAACAGTATAGATCCAGTCCAATTTTGTTGTTTTACTGTATGCACAGGCCAGCTTAGATATCTCCTTCCTCATTCCCACGGCAAGTCCAGGAACTGGTGGGATGAGTGCATCTACAGCTGTAGCAGTGCGTGGATCTTTGTTGGGGTTTTTTGATGATCATCTTCTGGCATGAGTCTTCCAGAGAGTGCAGATGTTGGAAGTTCTTTTTCATATCATATCTTAGTTCATTTTCGGGGTAGCCAATTAGGCTTTGATCCTCTGTATAAACACAAACAGACCCTTTGCCTACACTTTTATATGCCCTTTATACCCTTGTGTAGAACTCGTTGGAGGTTACCACACAGGAACTGCCCTTTTTTTTTTTTTTTTTTTTTTTTTGCTATTACTAATCTACACTTACATGACGAATATTATGTTTACTAGGCTCTCCCCTATACCAGGTCTCCCCTATAAACCCCTTTACAGTCACTGTCCATCAGCATAGCAAAATGTTGTAGAATCACTACTTGCCTTCTCTGTGTTGTACAGCCCTCCCTTTTCTCCTACCCCCCCCATGCATGTTAATCTTAATACCCCCCTACTTCTCCCCCCCTTATCCCTCCCTACCCACCCATCCTCCCCAGTCCCTTTCCCTTTGGTACCTGTTAGTCCATTCTTGAGCTCTGTGATTCTGCTGCTGTTTTGTTCCTTCAGTTTTTCCTTTGTTCTTATATTCCACAGATAAGTGAAATCATTTGGTATTTCTCTTTCTCCGCTTGGCTTGTTTCACTGAGCATAATACCCTCCAGCTCCATCCATGTTGCTGCAAATGATTGGATTTGTCCTTTTCTTATGGCTGAGTAGTATTCCATTGTGTATATGTACCACATCTTCTTTATCCATTCATCTATTGATGGACATTTAGGTTGCTTCCAATTCTTGGCTATTGTAAATAGTGCTGCAATAAACATAGGGGTGCATCTGTCTTTCTCAAACTTGATTGCTGCGTTCTTAGGGTAAATTCCTAGGAGTGGAATTCCTGGGTCAAATGGTAAGTCTGTTTTGAGCATTTTGATGTACCTCCATACTGCTTTCCACAATGGTTGAACTAACTTACATTCCCACCAGCAGTGTAGGAGGGTTCCCCTTTCTCCACAGCCTCGCCAACATTTGTTGTTGTTTGTCTTTTGGATGGCAGCCATCCTTACTGGTGTGAGGTGATACCTCATTGTAGTTTTAATTTGCATTTCTCTGATAATTAGCGATGTGGAGCATCTTTTCATGTGTCTGTTGGCCATCTGTATTTCTTTTTTGGAGAACTGTCTGTTCAGTTCCTCTGCCCATTTTTTAACTGGGTTATTTGTTTTTTGTTTGTTGAGGCGTGTGAGCTCCTTATATATTCTGGACGTCAAGCCTTTATCGGATGTGTCATTTTCAAAGATATTCTCCCATACTGTTGGGATCCTTCTTGTTCTATTGATGGTGTCTTTTGCTGTACAGAAGCTTTTCAGCTTAATATAGTCCCACTTACTCATTTTTGCTGTTGTTTTCCTTGCCCGGGGAGATATGTTCAAGAAGAGGTCACTCATGTTTATGTCTAAGAGGTTTTTGCCTATGTTTTCTTCCAAGAGTTTAATGGTTTCATGGCTTACATTCAGGTCTTTGATCCATTTTGAGTTTACTGTTGTATATGGGGTTAGACAATGGTCCAGTTTCATTCTCCTACATGTAGCTGTCCAGTTTTGCCAGCACCACCTGTTGAAGAGACTGTCATTTCGCCATTGTATGTCCATGGCTCCTTTATCAAATATTAATTGACCATATATGTCTGGGTTAATGTCTGGATTCTCTAGTCTGTTCCATTGGTCTGTGGCTCTGCTCTTGTGCCAGTACCAAATTGTCTTGATTACTATGGCTTTATAGTAGAGCTTGAAGTTGGGGAGTGAGATCCCCCCTACTTTATTCTTCTTTCTCAGGATTGCTTTGGCTATTCGGGGTCTTTGGTGTTTCCATATGAATTTTTGAATTATTTGTTCCAGTTCATTGAAGAATGTTGCTGGTAGTTTCATAGGGATTGCATCAAATCTGTATATTGCTTTGGGCAGGATGGCCATTTTGACGATATTAATTCTTCCTAGCCACGAGCATGGGATGAGTTTCCATCTGTTAGTGTCCCCTTTAATTTCTCTTAAGAGTGACTTGTAGTTTTCAGAGTATAAGTCTTTCACTTCTTTGGTTAGGTTTATTCCTAGGTATTTTATTTTTTTTGATGCAATTGTGAATGGAGTTGTTTTCCTGATTTCTCTTTCTGTTGGTTCATTGTTAGTATATAGGAAAGCCACAGATTTCTGTGTGTTGATTTTGTATCCTGCAACTTTGCTGTATTCCGATATCAGTTCTAGTAGTTTTGGGGTGGAGTCTTTAGGGTTTTTTATGTACAGTATCATGTCATCTGCAAATAGTGACAGTTTAACTTCTTCTTTACCAATCTGGATTCCTTGTATTTCTTTGTTTTGTCTGATTGCCGTGGCTAGGACCTCCAGTACTATGTTAAATAACAGTGGAGAGAGTGGGCATCCCTGTCTAGTTCCCGATCTCAGAGGAAATGCTTTCAGCTTCTCGCTGTTCAATATAATGTTGGCTGTGGGTTTATCATAGATGGCCTTTATTATGTTGAGGTACTTGCCCTCTATTCCCATTTTGCTGAGAGTTTTTAACATGAATGGATGTTGAACTTTGTCAAATGCTTTTTCAGCATCTATGGAGATGATCATGTGGTTTTTGTCTTTCTTTTTGTTGATGTGGTGGATGAAGTTGATGGACTTTCGAATGTTGTACCATCCTTGCATCCCTGGGATGAATCCCACTTGGTCATGGTGTATGATCCTTTTGATGTATTTTTGAATTCGGTTTGCTAATATTTTGTTGAGTATTTTTGCATCTACGTTCATCAGGGATATTGGTCTGTAGTTTTCTTTTTTGGTGGGGTCTTTGCCTGGTTTTGGTATTAGGGTGATGTTAGCTTCATAGAATGAGTTTGGGAGTATCCCCTCCTCCTCTATTTTTTGGAAAACTCTAAGGAGAATGGGTATTATGTCTTCCCTGTATGTCTGATAAAATTCCGAGGTAAATCCATCTGGCCCGGGGGTTTTGTTCTTTGGTAGTTTTTTGATTACCTCTTCAATTTCGTTGCTGGTAATTGGTCTGTTTAGATTTTCTGTTTCTTCCTGGGTCAATCTTGGAAGGTTATATTTTTCTAGGAAGTTGTCCATTTCTCCTAGGTTTCCCAGCTTGTTAGCATATAGGTTTTCATAGTATTCTCCAATAATTCTTTGCATTTCCGTGGGGTCCGTCGTGATTTTCCCTTTCTCGTTTCTGATACTGTTGATTTGTGTTGACTCTCTTTTCTTCTTAATAAGTCTGGCTAGAGGCTTATCAATTTTGTTTATTTTCTCGAAGAACCAGCTCTTGGTTTCATTGATTTTTGCTATTGTTTTATTCTTCTCAATTTTATTTATTTCTTCTCTGATCTTTATTATGTCCCTCCTTCTGCTGACCTTAGGCCTCATCTGTTCTTCTTTTTCCAATTTCGATAATTGTGACATTAGACCATTCATTTGGGATTGCTCTTCCTTTTTTAAATATGCTTGGATTGCTATATACTTTCCTCTTAAGACTGCTTTTGCTGTGTCCCACAGAAGTTGGGGCTTAGTGTTGTTGTTGTCATTTGTTTCCATGTATAGCTGGATCTCCATTTTGATTTGGTCATTGATCCATTGATTATTTAGGAGCGTGTTGTTAAGCCTCCATGTGTTTGTGAGCCTCTTTGCTTTCTTTGTACAGTTTATTTCTAGTTTTATGCCTTTGTGGTCTGAAAAGTTGGTTGGTAGGATTTCAATCTTTTGGAATTTTCTGAGGCTCTTTTTGTGGCCTAGTATGTGGTCTATTCTGGAGAATGTTCCATGTGCACTTGAGAAGAATGTATATCCCGCTGCTTTTGGATGTAGAGTTCTATAGATGTCTATTAGGTCCATCTGCTCTACTGTGTTGTTCAGTGCTTCCGTGTCCTTACTTATTTTCTGCCCAGTGGATCTATCCTTTGGGGTGAGTGGTGTGTTGAAGTCTCCTAGAATGAATGCAGTGCAGTCTATATCCCCCTTTAGTTCTGTTAGTATTTGTTTCACATATGCTGGTGCTCCTGTGTTGGGTGCATATATATTTAGAATGGTTATATCCTCTTGTTTGACTGAGCCCTTTATCATTATGTAGTGTCCTTCTTTATCTCTTGTTACTTTCTTTGTTTTGAAGTCTATTTTGTCTGATATTAGTACTGCAACCCCTGCTTTCTTCTCACTGTTGTTTGCTTGAAATATGTTTTTCCATCCCTTGACTTTTAGTCTGTACATGTCTTTGGGTTTGAGGTGAGTTTCTTGTAAGCAGCATATAGATGGGTCTTGCTTTTTTATCCATTCTGTTACTCTGTGTCTTTTGATTGGCGCATTCAACCCATTAACATTTAGGGTGACTATTGAAAGATATGTACTTATTGCCATTGCAGGCTTTAAATTCGTGGTTACCAAAGGTTCAAGGTTAGCCTCTTTAGTATCTTACTGCCTAACTTAGCTCGCTTATTGAGCTGTTATATACACTGTCTGGAGATTCTTTTCTTCTCTCCCTTCTTGTTCCTCCTCCTCGATTCTTCATATGTTGGGTGTTTTGTGCTGTGCTCCTTCTAGGAGTGCTCCCATCTAGAGCAGTCCCTGTAAGATGTTCTGTAGAGGTGGTTTGTGGAAAGCAAATTCCCTCAGCTTTTGTTTGTCTGGGAATTGTTTAATCCCACCGTCATATTTGAATGATAGTCGTGCTGGATACAGTATCCTTGGTTCAAGGCCCTTCTGTTTCATTGCGTTAAATATATCATGCCATTCTCTTCTGGCCTGTAGGGTTTCTGTTGAGAAATCTGACGTTAGCCTGATGGGTTTCCCTTTATAGGTGACCTTTTTCTCTCTAGCTGCCTTTAACACTCTTTCCTTGTCCTTGATATTTGCCATTTTAATTATTATGTGTCTTGGTGTTGCCCTTCTTGGATCCTTTCTGTTGGGGGTTCTGTGTATTTCCATGGTCTGTTTGATTACTTCCTCCCCCAGTGTGGGGAAGTTTTCAGCAATTATTTCTTCTAAGATACTTTCCATCTCTTTTCCTCTCTCTTCTTCTTCTGGGACCCCTATAATACGGATATTGTTCCTTTTAGATTGGTCACACAGTTCTCTTAATATTGTTTCATTCCTGGAGATCCTTTTGTCTCTCTCTATGTCAGCTTCTATGCGTTCCTGTTCTCTGATTTCAATTCCATCAATGGCCTCTTGCATTCTATCCATTCTGCTTATAAACCCTTCCAGAGTTTGTTTCATTTCTGCGATCTCCTTTCTGGCATCTGTGATCTCCTTCCGGACTTCATCCCATTTCTCTTGCGTATTTCTCTGCATCTCTGTCAGCATGTTTATGATTCTTATTTTGAATTCTTCGTCAGGAAGACTGGTTAGGACTGTCTCCTTCTCTGGTGTTGTCTCTGTGATCTTTGTCTGCCTGTAGCTTTGCCTTTTCATGGTGATAGGAATAGTCTGCAGAACTGGGACAAGTGATGGCTGGAAGGACTTCCTTTCTTGTTGGTTTGTGGCCCTCCTCTCCTGGGAGAACAGCGGCCTCTAGTGGCTTGTGCTGCGCAGCTGCGCGCAGACAGGGTTTCTGCTTCCTGCCCGGCTGCTATGGAGTTAATCTCCGCTGTTGCTGTGGGCGTGGCCTGGCTCGGGCAGCTACTCCAAAATGGTGGAGTTGCGTTGGAGCAGGAGCTGCTGGGAGGCTATTTATCTCCGTAAGGGGCCTCCCTGCTCCCTGCAGCCCAGGGGTTAGGGTGCCCAGAGATCCCAGGTTCCCTACCTCTGGATTAAGTGACCCGCCCTGCCCCTTTAAGACTTCCAGAAAGCACCCGCCAAAACAAAACAACGACCACAAAAAAAAAGAAGAAAAAAAAGTTTTTTTAATTAAAAAAAAAAAAATTTTTTTTAATTAAAAAAAAAAGGTGGTCGTTCGTTTTTCTTTATTCTCCGGTGCCAGCCTCAGGCCTCTGCTCACCCGTCTTTCTGCCCTGTTTCCCTAGTATTGGGGTCCCTGTCCCTTTAAGACTTCCAAAAAGCGCTCGCCAAAACAAAGCAGCAAAAAAGCAAAAAAAAAAAAAATGGTCGCGCGCTTTTCTTATGTCCTCTGTCGCCCAGCCTCCAGTGCCTGCTCACTGTTCTTGCTGCCCTGTTTTCCCAGTATCGAGGGCCCTGCACTCTGGCCCGGATGGTTGGGGCTGGGTGTTCGGCAGCCCTGGGCTCCGTCTCCCTCCCGCTCTGCCTGCTCTTCTCCCGCCGGGAGCTGGGGGGAGGGGCGCTCGGCTCCCGCGGGGCCGGGACTTGTATCTTACCCCCTTCGCGAGGCGCTGGGTTCTCTCAGGTGTGGATGTGGTCTGGATATTGTCCTGTGTCCTCTGGTCTTTATTCTAGGAAGGGTTGTCTTTGTTATATTTTCATAGATATATGTTGTTTTGGGAGGAGATTTCCGCTGCTCTACTCACGCCGCCATCTTCCGCCCCTCTCCTCATTTGATTTTTATACTTGATTTATATGTGGATACCACATTTCTCTCTTTATTATTATTATTTTTAATAGAATGCTGAAGTGGTAGGTAGATACAAGATAAAGGTAGAAAACATAGTTTAGTGTTGTATGCTTTTTTCTTACAATATTTTTGTTGTAAATGTAAAACAGTATTGCAGAAAGTTTGGGAAAGAGAAAAACCCATAATTCTATTACCCCCACCACCATCCAGCATAAAACTTTTCATTTTTGCTCCTCCCTGTCCATGTTGTCTTATGCATTCAGTTGCATTCCTACCATATGAATGATTTTTGTTTCCTATATTTTTACTTATATGTTATCTTTTTTCCATTTAGCTACATAAATTGCTTCATAATTATTTATAAGGGATACATATTGTCCCATTAAGTAGTTATGCCATGACTACTGGGCAGTTAGTATATTATCAGTTTTCCCTAATAAATAGCAGGTGTGGTGGACAAATTTTGTGTATATAGCTTGCTTTGTTCTTTGAAAATCCCAGAAATATGGAAAATCGGGGTCAAAAAGTGGCTTTCTATGGCATGTAAACACATCTTCTCAGTGTGCTTATATTGATTTGATTTTTGTTACCTACTGGAGATGGAGTGGAATGTTCCATTCACTACTGTTTGCTGATAAATCAAAGGGTACCTTATAGTTTATCTTAATTTTTAGTAAGTTGTTATTTTACCAGAAAATTATCAGAATCCAAATTTATTTTTTATTATTGTTGTGCTTTGTAGATGAAAATGATAGCTTTGAGTTTGGTCACTAATACTTAAGGCCCTTTTAGTGCTGCTACTTTAGGGCTATATACTAATATGTTAAATAATATTAATGCATAGATAGGAATGAACTTAATAAATTCAGAGCTTTAGCTTTTGTTTCTTTTTACTTTTTCAGTAAGGCAAAAGAGAATGAAAGAAGTAGATAATCTTGAAAGCATAGAAGAAGAATGGTAAGTAAATTAAACTGAATTTTCTTTGTTATTAATGTATTTGTTAGTACCTTTCTCTATTTACAGCATTTCAATGACTGATACAATTTGTTTTCATTATGATTACTTCAGTTAAATACCTAATAGTAATATATTTTAAAATAATGTTTTTACCATAGCTACATTGAAAGAATTTTAGTCGGTACTAAATCTTTGATTTATAAATAAAGTGTTAAATTTCTCCCTATCTCATATTCTGTTAATTCAAGTGAAAAACTCAAGTAATTGTTTACTTTCATTAACGTTTTGTGTTTACTACCTTGGTATCCTAGTGGAAATAAAAGGGATTGGAATCAGATAAACCTAGGTTTGAATCCCATCTCTATCTTATGCTATCTCTTTGGCACTTTAGCAACTTAGATTGCTTGAGCTTGGGTATCTGTTCTATAAAATGGGGATATGCATGAGTGCCTGAAAGGTGTTGGTGAGAATTAGATAGCTGATAAAAAAACCACTTAATGTAATATTAGCATATAGCAGGCACTCAATAAATGGTAGCTGTAGAGTCTAAGGTTCTTATCCATACAGATTCTTTATTTTCACTAATCTGAGATGAAATCTCTCTTTTTTTTGTCTTATGCTTTTTGTTTTAAATATTTAAGGAGGTAAATTTGTTTCACTCACAGTCCATTTAAGGAAAGAGACAATTACTTATTTCATACTTACAAATGCTTTGTAAACTCATCTATACCAAACAAGTATTTATTTTTTCACTAGAGTATTCATTATTTTATGTAAATATTTGATACCAACTAAAAGATTCTCAGGCTTCAGCATATAGTCATACTAATGAGTATAATTTATTACAATGAAAGGATACAAAGCAAAATGAGAAAACGGAAAAAGCATATGGACCAAAGTCCAGGGGAAATCAGCACAAGCTTCCAAGAGTTGTTGCCTGGTGGAATCACCTGGAATGCACTTAATTCCTCCAGTAATAAGTTATAACAGCATATGTCATGACTTATATTTTCTCCCAAGGAAGTTCAATGAATATGAGCCGAGGGTTTTTCCTGGGGACTAGTCACATACTAAAATTCTAGGCTCTCACAAGGAAAGTAAGCAGGCCTTTCAAAGGATAGCAGGCCTGCTATGTTAACTCTCTTTCTACATAGAAATAAATTGAACGAACAATTTGAAAGATTAAAATTAAATTAGAACTTTTTTGCAGTGACTTTATTAAAACAATTCACATACCACACAATTCATCCATTTGAAATGTACAATTCATTGGTTTTTATTTAGTACATTTACAGAGTTGTGCAGCCATCACCACATTCAATTTTAGAACAATTTGATCACCACAAAGAGGTATCCCATTCCCATTAGCAGTCATACCCCATTGTCCTACCCCTTACAACCATAGTGTACTTTCTGTCTGTAGATTTGCCTATTCTGGACATCTTAATATAAATGTAATCATGTGCCATGTGGTCTTTTATGACTAGCTTCTTTCACTTAGCATAATGTTTTCAAGCTTCATCCATGTTGTAGCCCTATATGAGTGCTTTAAATTTAATTAAATAATTATCAACTATAATTCAATTTTAAATAGCTTAATAGTTAAACCAGTAAGGTGTCTACACAAATAAAATAGAGTTTGTTAGAAGCAGTAGTCCAGTAAAAAAATGAAAAGAAGACTGATTTCCTAAGTGTATTATTTGTTCAAAGACTATAGTTGTTTAAAATCCATATTTACCATATGTCCTACCAAAGTATACACAGTTGCAAATCCTTCACGTGTTTGGACAGCAGCTAACTGATAGCCTTATTTACGTGAACACAGTAGTGAAGGAGTGAGCAAAAGAGGCTGTTCTGTAGCCAGTATAGATGTTTCAAAGTCTTTCTGAAGCTTATGTACCTTTTATTAGAGGAACTCCTGAGACTTCAAGGCTACTGACCCATACAACTTTGGTAATTTGGGTTTCCGGGTTATGAAGAGGAGTATTGATGTTTCATCCTAAAATGATAGTGACAAGGAAAATGACAGAGTAGGACAACAAAGATGAAATAATAAAATTACCTGGATATATTTAATATTAAGTCAAGTCCTCACCCAGTATGCTCAGGGAATTTTGCTATATAATAGCTTGATATGGTAAAATATAAAGGGATTCTCTGAAATGTAAAGAAATAATAAATATGGTGTACTTTTCCTGTCTATCCAAGAATGTCTTTCATGCTCTTTTTAAATCACTACTAATAGATTTTATTTTATTTTATTTTATTTTTATTTAAAGTATTGTTGATATACAATCTTATGTTGGTTTCAATTATACAACACAGTGGTTCAACAGTTACCTACCTGTATTATTAAATCTTCACCCCCTCTAGTGTGGTTACTACCTGATACATTTTATTTTATTTATTTATTTTTTTTATTGAAGGGTAGTTGACAACAGTATTGCATTACATTAGTTTCAGGTGTACAACACAGTGATTCAACATTTATTACATGATAATTCTAGGTACCAGGTATCACCATACCAAGTTGTTACAATATTTTGACTATATTCCTTATGCTATACATTACATCCCGGTTACTTATTTATTTTACAATTGGAAGTGTGTTTATATATATATATATATATATATATATATATTTTGTGAGGGCATCTCTCATATTTATTGATCAAATAGTTGTTAACCACAATAAATTTCTGTATAGGGGGGGTCAATACTCAATGCACAATCATTAATCCACCCCAAGCCTAATTTTCGTCAGTCTCCAATCTTCTGATGCATAACGAACAAATTCTTACATGGAGTACAAATTCTTACATAGTGAATAAGTTACATGGTGAACAGTGCAAGGGCAGTCATCACAGAAGCTTTCGGTTTTGTTCATGCATTATGAACTATACACAGTCAGTTCAAATATGAATATTCATTTGATTTTTAAACTTGATTTATATGTGGATACCACATTTCTCTATTATTATTATTTTTAATAAAATGCTGAAGTGGTAGGTAGATACGAGATAAAGGTAGAAAACAGAGTTTAGTGTTGTAAGAGAGCAAATGTAGATGATCAGGTGTGTGCCTGTAGACTATGTGTTAATCTGAGCTAGACGAGGGCAATAAACATCCATGTATGCAGAAGATTTCTCTCAGAACATGAGGGGGGAGGTTCTAAGCCTCACCTCTGCTGCTCCCCATTTTCTCACCAGATGGCCCCCTGCAACTGTGCCTGTCTTAGGTTGTTCCTCCCTTGAGGAATCTTACCCGTCTCTGGCTAACCAGTCATCTTCCGGGGCCATACAGGGAAATGTAAAGTTGGTAAGTGAGAGAGAAGCCTTATTGTTTGAAAAGGTTAGCTTTTTACTTCTTTGCATATTTATGCCCTGTGGCTTCTATGCCCAGCATTTGTCTTGAGGTGTCTTTACCACTTGGAAGAATTATGATACTCGGTAAATTCGACATGTGGCACGAGTTCTATTTAAAGGTTGTGATTAGGTAGGAAGAAGAAAGGCTATAGAAGTAGCAGGCAGAAGAAAACCTGGGAAGATTGATAATTTCTTTGACATATCTTCTTGTAGAGTAACTTCAGCATGGATAGGTTTTAAACTACTAATTAAATTGTGCACACACATTAACATAATAGGAATATAGTTACCTAACCAAAGCATACCTGTAATTACCAGCCATCTCCAGTGAAACCAAGAAAACCAGTTAGGCACCTTAGGCATTTGTGAAAACTTATCTATGGTATGGTGGATATTGTCCGACTGAACTTAAACAGTCTGAAAGAATTCAGATAAACTAGAACACCCCATTCCTGGGGACTGTTCATATCCCATATGTTCTTTTAACGATAAATAGTCTGTGGTTGTAAGATTTTGGAGTGCTACAATTTGCACTTCTCCTAATTCTTGGTTGAGTTCCAACAGTATAGATCCAGTCCAATTTTGTTGTTTTACTGTATGCACAGGCCAGCTTAGATATCTCCTTCCTCATTCCCATGGCAAGTCCAGGAACTGGTGGGATGAGTGCATCTACACCTGTGACAGTGCGTGGATCTTTGTTGGAGTTTTTTTTTTTTTGCTGATCATCTTCTGTCATGAGTCTCCCCGAGAGTGCTGATGTTGGAAGTTCTTTTTCATATGGTATCTTAGTTCATTTTCGGGGTAGCCAAATTAGGCTTTGATCCTCTGTATAAACACAAACAGACCCTTTGCCTATACTTTTATATGCCCTTTATATCATTGTGTAGAACTCATTAGAGGTTACCACATAGGAACTGTTTTTTTTTTTTTTAATCATTAATCTACACTTACATGACGAATACTTTGTTTACTAGGCTCTCCCCTATACCAGGTCCCCCCTATATACTCCTTTACAGTCACTGTCCATCAGCATAGCAACCTGTTGTAGAATCACTACTTGTCTTCTCTGTGTTGTACAGCCCTCCCCTTTCTCCCACGCCGCTATGGATGCTAATCTTAATACCCCTCTTTTTCTGCCCCCCCTTATCCCTCCCTACCCACCCATCCTCCACAGTCCCTTTCCCTTTGGTACCTGTTAGTCCATTCTTGAGTTCTGTGATTCTGGTGCTGTTTTGTTCCTTCAGTTTTTCCTTTGTTCTTATATTCCACAGATAAGTGAAATCATTTGGTATTTCTCTTTCTCCGCTTGGCTTATTTCACTGAGCATAATACCCTCCAGCTCCATCCATGTTGCTGCAAATGGTAGGATTTGCCCTTTTCTTATGGCTGAGTAGTATTCCATTGTGTATATGTACCACATCTTCTTTATCCGTTCGTCTGTCGATGGACATTTAGGTTGCTTCCAATTCTTGGCTATTGTAAATAGTGCTGCAATAAACATAGGGGTGCATCTGTCTTTCTCAAACTTGATTGCTGTATTCTTAGGGTAAATTCCTAGGAGTGGAATTCCTGGGTCAAATGGTAAGTCTGTTTTGAGCATTTTGATGTACCTCCATACTGCTTTCCACAATGGTTGAACTAACTTACATTCCCACCAGCAGTGTAGGAGGGTTCCCCTTTCTCCACAGCCTCGCCAACATTTGTTGTTGTTTGTCTTTTGGATGGCAGCCATCCTTACTGGTGTGAGGTGATACCTTATTGTAGTTTTAATTTGCATTTCTCTGATAATTAGCGATGTGGAGCATCTTTTCATGTGTCTGTTGGCCATCTGTATTTCTTTTTTGGAGAACTGTCTGTTCAGTTCCTCTGCCCATTTTTTAATTGGGTTATTTGTTTTTTGTTTGTTGAGGCGTGAGAGCTCCTTATATATTCTGGACGTCAAGCCTTTATCGGATGTGTCATTTTCAAATATATTCTCCCATACTGTAGGGATCCTTCTTGTTCTATTGATGGTGTCTTTTGCTGTACAGAAGCTTTTCAGCTTAATATAGTCCCACTTGTTCATTTTTACTGTGGCTTTCCTTGCCCGGGGAGATATGTTCAAGAAGAGGTCACTCATGTTTATGTCTAAGAGGTTTGTGCCTATGTTTTCTTCCAAGAGTTTAATGGTTTCATGGCTTACATTCAGGTCTTTGATCCATTTTGAGTTTACTTTTGTATATGGGGTTAGACAATGGTCCAGTTTCATTCTCCTACATGTAGCTGTCCAGTTTTGCCAGCACCACCTGTTGAAGAGACTGTCATTTCGCCATTGTATGTCCATGGCTCCTTTATCAAATATTAATTGACCATATATGTCTGGGTTAATGTCTGGATTCTCTAGTCTGTTCCATTGGTCTGTGGCTCTGTTCTTGTGCCAGTACCAAATTGTCTTGATTACTATGGCTTTATAGTAGAGCTTGAAGTTGGGGAGTGAGATCCCCCCTACTTTATTCTTCTTTCTCAGGATTGCTTTGGCTATTCGGGGTCTTTGGTGTTTCCATATGAATTTTTGAATTATTTGTTCCAGTTCATTGAAGAATGTTGCTGGTAGTTTCATAGGGATTGCATCAAATCTGTATATTGCTTTGGGCAGGATGGCCATTTTGACGATATTAATTCTTCCAAGCCATGAGCATGGGATGCGTTTCCATCTGTTAGTGTCCACTTTAATTTCTTTTAAGAGTGACTTGTAGTTTTCAGAATATAAGTCTTTCACTTCTTTGGTTAGGTTTACTCCTAGGTATTTTTTTTTTTTATGCAATTGTGAATGGAGTTGTTTTCCTGATTTCTCTTTCTGTTGGTTCATTGTTAGTGTATAGGAAAGCCACAGATTTCTGTGTACTGATTTTGTTTCCTGCAACTTTGCTGTATTCCGATATCAGTTCTAGTAGTTCTGGGGTGGAGTCTTTAGGGTTTTTTATGTACAGTATCATGTCATCTGCAAATAGTGACAGTTTGACTTCTTCTTTGCCAATCTGGATTCCTTGTATTTTTTTGTTTTGTCTGATTGCCGTGGCTAGGACCTCCAGTACTATGTTAAATAACAGTGGGGAGAGTGGGCATCCCTGTCTAGTTCCCGATCTCAGCAGAAATGCTTTCAGCTTCTCGCTATTCAATATAATGTTGGCTGTGGGTTTTTCATAGATGGCCTTTATTATGTTGAGGTACTTGCCCTCTATTCCCATTTTGCTGAGAGTTTTTATCATGAATGGATGTTGAACTTTGTCAAATGCTTTTTCAGCATCTATGGAGATGATCATGTGGTTTTTGTCTTTCTTTTTGTTGATGTGGTGGATGATGTTGATGGACTTTCGAATGTTGTGCCATCCTTGCATCCCTGGGATGAATCCCACTTGGTCATGGTGTACGATGGTTTTGATGTATTTTTGAATTCGGTTTGCTAAAATTTTGTTGAGTATTTTTGCGTCTACGTTCATCAGGGATATTGGTCTGTAGTTTTCTTTTTTGGTGGTGTCTTTGCCTGGTTTTGGTATTAGGGTGATGTTAGCTTCATAGAATGAGTTTGGGAGTATCCCCTCCTCTTCTATTTCTTGGAAAACTTTAAGGAGAATGGGTGTTATGTCTTCCCTGTATGTCTGATAAAATTCCGAGGTAAATCCATCTGGCCCGGGGGTTTTGTTCTTTGGTACTTTTTTAATTACCGCTTCAATTTCGTTGCTGGTAATTGGTCTGTTTAGATTTTCTGTTTCTTTTTGGGTCAGTCTTGGAAGGTTGTATTTTTCTAGGAAGTTGTCCATTTCTCCTAGGTTTCCCAGCTTGTTAGCATATAGGTTTTCATAGTAGTCTCTAATAATTCTTTGTATTTCTGCGGGGTCCGTCGTGATTTTTCCTTTCTCGTTTCTGATACTGTTGATTTGTGTTGACTCTCTTTTCCTCTTAATAAGTCTGGCTAGAGGCTTATCTATTTTGTTTATTTTCTCGAAGAACCAGCTCTTGGTTTCATTGATTTTTGCTATTGTTTTATTCTTCTCAATTTTATTTATTTCTTCTCTGATCTTTATTATGTCCCTCCTTCTGCTCACCTTAGGCCTCATTTGTTCTTCTTTTTCCAATTTCGATAGTTGTGACATTAGACCGTTCATTTGGGATTGCTCTTCCTTTTTTAAATATGCTTGGATTCCTATATACTTTCCTCTTAAGACTGCTTTTGCTGTGTCCCACAGAAGTTGGGGCTTAGTGTTGTTGTTGTCATTTGTTTCCATATATTGCTGGATCTCCATTTTGATTTGGTCATTGATCCATTGATTATTTAGGAGCATGTTGTTTAGCCTCCATGTGTTTGTGAGCCTTTTTGCTTTCTTTGAACAGTTTATTTCTAGTTTAATGCCTTTGTGGTCTGAAAAGTTGGTTGGTAGGGTTTCAATCTTTTGGAATTTACTGAGGCTCTTTTTGTGTCCTAGTATGTGGTCTATTCTGGAGAATGTTCCATGTGCACTTGAGAAGAATGTGTATCCTGTTGCTTTTGGATGTAGAGTTCTGTAGATGTCTATTAGGTCCATCTGTTCTAGTGTGTTGTTCAGTGCCTCTGTGTCCTTACTTATTTTCTGTCTGGTGGATCTGTCCTTTGGAGTGAGTGGTGTGTTGAAGTCTCCTAGAATGAATGCATTGCATTCTATTTCCTCCTTTAGTTCTGTTAATATTTGTTTCAGGTATGTTGGTGCTCCTGTATTGGGTGCATATATATTTATAATGGTTATATCCTCTTGATGGACTGAGCCCTTTATCATTATGTAATGTCCTTCTTTGTCTTTTGTTACTTTCTTTATTTTGAAGTCTGTTTTGTCTGATACCAGAATTGCAACACCTGCTTTCTTCTCTCTGTTGTTTGCTTGAAATATCTTTTTCCATCCCTTGACTTTAAGTCTGTGTGCGTCTTTGGGTTTGAGGTGAGTCTCTTGTAAGCAGCATATGGATGGATCTTGCTTTTTTATCCATTCTATTACTCTGTGTCTTTTGATTAGTGCATTCAGTCCATTTACATTTAGGGTGATTATTGAAAGGTATGAATTTATTGCCATTGCAGGCTTTAAGTTTGTGGTTACCAAAGGTTTAGGGTTAGCTTCTTTACTATCTTACTGTCTAACTTAACTCGCTTGTTGAGCTATTATAAACACAGTCTGATGATTCTTTATTTCTCTCCCTTCTTATTCCTCCTCCTCCCTTCTTCATATGTTGGGTGTTTTTTTCTGTGCTCTTTTTAGGAGTGCTCCCATCTAGAGCAGTCCCTGTAGGATGCCCTGTAGAGGTGGTTTGTGGGAGGCAAATTCCCTCAACTTTGGTTGTCTGGGAATTGTTTAATCCCTCCTTCATATTTAAATGATATTCGTGCTGGATACAGTAGTCTTGGATCGAGGCCCTTCTGTTTCATTGCATTAAGTATAATATATCATGCCATTCTCTTCTGGCCTGTAGGGTTTCTGTTGAGAAGTCTGATGATAGCCTGATGGGTTTTCCTTTGTAGGTAACCTTTTTTTTCTCTCTGGCTGCTTGTAATACTTTGTCCTTGTCTTTGATCTTTGCCATTTTAATTATTATGTGTCTTGGTGTTGCCCTCCTTGGATCCCTTGTCATGGGAGTTCTGTGTACCTCTGTGGTCTGAGAGGCCATTTCTTCCCCTAGTTTGGGGAAATTTTCAGCAATTATTTCTTCAAAGACATTTTCTATCCCCTTTTCTCTCTCTACTTCTTCTGGAATACCTATAATTCTTATATTGTTCCTTTTCGATTGGTCACTCAGCTCTCTTAAAATTCTTTCATTCCTGGAGATCCTTTTATCTCTCTCTGCATCAGCTTCTCTGCGTTCCTGTTCTCTGTTTTCTAGTCCATTAATGGTCTCTTGCATCTCGTCCATTCTGTTTTGAAGTCCTTCCAGAGCTTGTTTTATTTCTGAATTCTCCTTCCTTAGTTCTTGCATATTTCTCTGCAAGTCCATCAGCATGGTTATGACTTTTGTTTTGAATTCTTTTTCAGGAAGACTGGCTAAATCTATCTCCCCAGGTTCCTTCTCAGGGGAAGATGTAGCAGATGCCGAAGCTGTCTGGGTTAGTCTTGTCTGGATCATATTTTTTTGCCTTTTCATGTTGACAGGTGCTATTGACTGTCAGCTGGGAGGGCCAAAATTTTCACTTGCTACTGGCCTTTCTTTACTGGGACAACTGCGACCCCTAGTGGCTTGTGTTGGGTAATTGCGTGTAGAGTGGGTCTTTGTGTCTTGCCTGGCCGGAAGGGAGAGATTTCCCTTTCTGTGGGCGGAATTTGTCTCAGGCTGCTTCTCTGCTTTCGCAGCGCCCGGTGGGGTAATGGATGGGGGGGCTGCTTGACTGTTTGCCTCCGTGAGGGGTCTCAGAGCTTTTGCCCAGGGGGTTAGTGCACCCGGTTTTCCCTGTAATTTCCAGCTGCTGTACTGTGACCTGGGTTGTTTCCGTCAAGCTGTTAAGTCCCTGTCCCTTTAAGACTTTCAAAAAGCCCCCGCTTTTCTTTGTCACAGGGGCATCAGCTTCAGCACCCGCTCAGAGGTCTTACTCCCTGTTCCCCCAGTATCCAGGGCCCCCTGGGCACGTACTGTGTCTGCGCTCTGGCCCGGATGGCGGGGGCTGGGTGTTCGGCAGTCCTGTGCTCCGTCTCCCTCCCGCTCTGCCTATTGTTCTCCTGCCGGGAGCTGGGGGGAGGGGCGCTCGGGTCCCGCCGGGCCGGGGCTTGTATCTTACCCCTTTCACCAGTTGCTGGGTTCTCGCTGGTGTAGCTGCAATCTGGCCACTGTCCTGCGTCTTCTGGTCTCTCTTTTAGGGCTAGTTGTGTTTGTTGTATTTTCAAAAGTATATATGTTTTTGGAGGAGATTCCCACTGTCCTACTCACGCCGCCATGTTGGCTCCGCCTCCACATTTTATTTTTAAGAGTAGTTTTAGGCTTAAGGAAAAATTGGGCAGAAAATAATAGTTTCTATATCCTCATCCTCCATCCCCATCCCCTCCACACACCACACAATTTTCTCTACTACTTAATAAACATCTTGTATTAGTGTGGTAGATTTGTTACAACTGGGAACCAATATTGGTACATTATTGACTATAGTTTATATTTGGGTCCACTCTTTTTGTGAGTGCAGTTCTGTGGAGTTTGACAAATGGTGCTAATGTGTATAGTGTGTTCTTATTTCCATATACCAGTTATTGCTTGTTGGTATAAAAAACACTTGGCTTTTGTATATTAGTGCTATATCCTGCAACCTTGCTGTAATTGCTTATTAGTCCCAGGAGTTTTTGTTGGTTGTTGATTCTTTGGGTTTTTACATAGATGGTCATTTATCTGCAAACAAACATTTTTTTTCTTCCTTCCCGATCTTCATAGTTTTATTTCCTTTTCTTGTCTTACTGGTTTAGCTAGAGTTTCCAGTATGGCAATAAAGAGGAGTGGTGAGAAGGGACATTTTTGTCTTGTTCTGACCTTAGGGGAAAATTTACATCTATGTTCATGAGAGAGATTGTCTGTAGTTTTACCTTCTTGTTATGTCTTTGTCTCGTTTTAGTATTAGGGTAATGCTGACCTCACAGAATGAGTTGGAAGTGTCCCCTTCTTTTATTTTCTGGAAGAGATTGTAGAGGATTGATAACATTTCTTCCTTAAGCATTTGGTGGAATTCACCATTGAAATCATCCGTGCCTAGTGCTTCCTGTTTTGGAAGATTATTAATTACTGATTCAGTGTCTTTAATAGATGTAGTATGCCTGTTTGTAGTATCTCTTTCTCCTTGTGTGAGTTTTGGTAGATTGTGCCTTTCAAGGAATTGTTCCATTTCATTTAAGTTATAAAATTTGTAGGCATAGAGCTGTTTCTAATGTATCTACTTTTGTGTAAGAAGTTGTCATTGCTCTGGAAAAAGTGTAATTATAATTAATACTTTGTGATAATATGGAGTGTCTTAAAAGTATAGATTGAGAGAATTACCTAGAAGAGTAAAAAGTATATACCTAAATTAAAACATTCTCCTGCATATAGCATTTTAATAACAATATAGTAATGGCTATTTTGAGAGACACTCTAGCAAAGTGATATAGAGCACAAACTCTAGGTTCACCTTCCAGCTCTGCCTCCCAATAGCTTTGTGATCTTGGGCTAATAGCTTAAGCTTTTTCTTTATGTATTATATGGAGATAAAAACAGTACAGAACTTTTAGGTCTTTGTGAGGATTGAATGAGTTAACACCTATAAAGTATTTAGATAGTTCCTATCATGCATTAATAAATGCTCAATAAAAGTTAGCTATTAAGAGAGGCTTTACAACGTATCATGGTTAGCATAAACTTGAAAGATTAACAGGATGGAATTCCCTTTCTGCCACTTACTAGCTGTGTTACCTCAGATAACCTCTCTATGACTTATCTACTATATGATTCCTGGCACAGTGTAAGTAAGAGCTATAGAAGTGTTGATTACTATAGAATCTGGGAAGTAATTTTTTAGTGCATTTATGAATTTTTCTATGTGACCAGAAAAGGTCAGCCGCGCCACAAACCATCTTTTCTATCAAACAAAATCTTAGGTAATATTTCTTATATGATGAAATACAAATAAAAAATAAAATCCAGCAAATGGAAGTGGGCAAAATGGGTGAAGGTAGTCAAAAGATACAAACAAATAGTCATAAAATAAGTCATAGCAATAAAATACACAGTACAGCAACTATAGTTAATACTGTATTATATATTTGAAAGTTGATAGGAGAGTAAATCTCAAAAGTTCTCATCACTCACAAAAAAATTCTGTAGTTACGTATGGTGATTGATGTTAACTGGACTTAACTGTGTCAATCATTTCACAATATATGCAAATACTGAATCATGCTATACATCTGAAACTAATGTATATCAATTATACCTCAGGTTTTTTTTTAAATAAAGAATTTACCAGAGTATTAAACCACTGCAAATGAAAATCTGGGAAATCTCTTCTGAAGTGTGCAAAGGAGCAAAACTGATTAAGACAGTTAATACTGATGCATTGTCATCTTTAGTTTCAGGAATGCTTTCTGTTACCAGAAAATACATAGTAACCCCTTTTAAAGTCATTTTGAGCCCTTTACAAAAGAGCATATTTTTTACCCTAGACCAGTAGTTTTCATCCTAGTGAGATTTTGTCCCACAGAGGACATCTGGTGACGTCTCGAGATGTTTTTCGTCATTACAACACTGCTGGGGAGGTCTGCGTGCTGCTGGCATCTAGTGGGTGAAGTCCACAGATGCTGTAGCACATACATAATGCACAGGACAGCCCCACACCAAATTATTCATCCCCAAATATCAACAGACTGAAGTTGAGAAAACCATGCTCTAGACTGTAAAGGTAATAACTTCCCAAGCTCACATAACTTAGAAGAGGATCTAAATAAAGGGTCTAAACTGTGGACATGGAGGTAGAATCTCAGCTCAGGATTTCTGAACTAGAATAATTTATGTAAATTTTTAGAGAATTAGCAGTTAATAGTGCTTATTTTTCTTCTTTGTATAGGGTTTGTGAAACAGGATCTGATAACCAACCTCTGAATGATAATCAACAAACAAATTGTGAATATTTTGTTGATAACCTTTTTGAGGAAGCTCAGAAAGTTGGTGCCAAATGCTTGTCTCCCACTGAACAGAAGAAACAGGTAAAATGTCTGCAACTTTTTTCTCTTTCCATGTTTCTCAAAATATGAACCTTCTACAGTGTCTGTGAGGTAAAAACTATTTTCATAATAATAGTAAGATAGTATGTAGCTTTTTCATTGTGTTGACTTGGCACTATACTACAGAAGCAACGGTGGGTAAAACTGCTGGCGCCTTAGGAGGAGCCAAGGCAGTGGCACCAAACAATGGTTACTCACACTTGCATGTTCACCAGACATTTTCTCAAAATGTGTGGAGTCTGACACTTCAAGGAATACAGCTTTCAGTGTTTGTTGCAAATGGTAAGATTTGATTTTATCAGCCTTTTTTAGTGAGAATAAGAATTTTGGTAAACTGCCACCATGGACTTGACAGCTTCCCAAACAAAGATTTTTGTGATGATCTCATTGTCATATTAATGGATCTTTCTTTTTAAAAATACACTGTATAATGAAATATATTGACATTTGGGAGAACTTCTCCTGCAGCTACATATCTTGTACAAGACTTGATTTCTCGTTTTTAACATACTTCAATCAAAACAACATACTGTGAATAAAAGCGATAGCAGTTATGAGAATCCAGCTGACTTTTTGAAGTCAGATGTGAAAGGGATTGATTTTTTTATTTAAAAAAATGAGGATTTAACACTCTGTCCTACATCCCCCTCCTCCCCCAAACAATCCCTTCTCAATCTTCTAACATAGATATATCGTAATTTGGGGTTCAATCAATTATGACTTTATAATTTTATGACTTTGTAAATACTATGCAACATAACTGAGTCATGTATTATGATACTTCTTTTCCTGGCTGCTTTTTAAATTTTCATTAGAATTAATAATTTTTTCCTTCCACATTGGCTTTATCGTCTTTATGTTTATTATTAATTCATCCCAAACTCTATGATAGAAGGCTATTTCTTTTCCCAGTATGTTTGAACACATTAGATAATCTTAACAATTTATTTTTTCTGCGGGACAGCTGTGGTGAAAGCCCTCCATCTTTGTTCAGGGGACTCGTGGCCCTTTAGGGGAGCTATGCTGCCATTGCTTTGGAATCTGTGATCCTGAGCATTCTCTTTCAATCTCCCCTCTGTTATGATTACTCAGTTCCATGCCTCTCCCAGCCCTTACCCTTTATGTTTCCATTTTTATGAAGCCAGTCTTTATGGAAAAAAGTTTGTGTGAAAAGAGTGCATGGGAAATAGATGGCTGACAACATTGCAAGCCTGTATTGCCTTCACTCTGCTTTCACGCTTGATTGATAGAATACGTTTCTGGTATATGAGCCTTTGTATGTGGCATGTTTTTGCTTCCTGCAAGCTAGTAGAATCTTCTCTCTAACCCTGTGTTCTGATGGGCCTTGATATGGGTCCTTTCTCATTCATTCCATTCAGAAATTTGTTTTACCAATTCAAAGTCTTTTCTCGGGTCACTGCTTTGATATTTTGCTCCCCTGTGTTGCTAGTCTCTCTAGAATGCTTCTACTTACAGATATTGGACCTCTTGGACTAATAAGCCCCTTAAATTTTTTTTATTATTTTCCTACTTTCCACTTTTTTGTTGTTTGGTTCTATTTTAATTTAGAAATTTCTTCAACCTTATATTCAGTCTTTTTATTTAGTTTCGTTTTCTATTTCTAAGAGCTCTTTTGTTCTCTCCCTATTCTCCTTCACACATCATTTTTTCTTATTTGAGTATATTATCATTTTTGGATTTTCGTTTATTTTCTTCTGTTTCAGTGTCTTTATGTGCTCTTTTCTTTCTGTTCTCTTTTATGTGAGTACCATGAGAGCAGAGACTTGGCTGTTTGGTTATAGGTATAAAAAGGACAGTATAGGATAGTGGCTAAGAGTGTGGGTTCAAGCCCTAGCTCCACTCCACCCCTTACTGACTGCATGACCTTGGTCAGTTTAATTAATCTTCTATTTGCCCATCTATAGAAGAGAAAATAATACCTACCTTATGTAGATTTGGGGAGGAATAAATAAGTTTATGTAGAGAAACTGCTTTAAACAGTATGTGGTACAAGTTAAGTGTACTCTTCTTGAATGGTTGGATGGATAGATATGCTATCATTATTATTATTTTCCCTAACATCTTAATGGAGGCTCTGTTACATATTAGGTAGTCAGTTAGCATGTTGATTGAATAAGTGCCAGAGACAAGGAAGAGGGTCTAATGGTTTGTTACCATCTTAAAACAGATTTTTAATCAGTCCTCCTGTGTTCAGCCTGAAGCATTTCTGCATTCTGTGCTATTCCTGAACCTTTCTAGTTTTCTAGTGATTTAACCTTTTTGAATGAATGAATGAATAAATATTGTTCTTATGATCTGGTAAGATGTTAAGGGATGAAGTGCTGATAACAGTGAACACTGGTGTTTTAAACTTGAAGGAATAGCCATTAAGTAATTAATTCATCATAGTTTTATCCCTCCAGTACATTATTCTTAATGTTCAAAGTCATTCCAAACTCCTCCTCCTCTAACTTCTAATAAGAAGTCTGTTCTGCACAGAAAGCTTCAGTGCTCTCTGAGAAGGGGCACAGAATATTTTTGAAATGAGTTCTTTTTAAGAAGACTGTTGATCTGTTTTAAAATAATTATGAACCATATTATGAATATACATTATTTTTTATATTTTACAGTTGACATTTACTCTTCAGAATGGTACATAAAATTGTGAGGGAAGAGGAATTGGAAGAAGATGGTCAAAAAGCACAAAATTCCAGTTATAAGAGAAATAACTACCAGGGATATAATGTACAACATGATGACTATAGTTAACATGCTGTATGGTATATAAGAAAGTTGTTAGAGTTTTTTCTTTTTTTCTTTCCTTCTTATTGCATCTTTATGAGATGATGGATGTTAGTGGAACCTGTTGCAGTAATCATTTCATAATATAAATCAAATCATGATGCTGTATGCTTTAAACTTACACAGTGATATATCAATTATTTCTCAGTAAAACTGGAAAAATTTGGAGCTGTGTGTGGTAATGATGGTTTTTAAATTTATTGGTGGTAATCATTTTACAATATATGTTCACATCAGATCATTATGTTGTACCCCTAAACAATAATTCAATTTTATTACTTATATGTCAGTTATATCTCAACTTAAAAAAAGTGATACATAAAATATACACTGATAGAAATTTTCAGAAGACTTTTAACCTACTAGTGTATTTTATTAACATGATGCATTTTGTTTCTTACTGCTTTACAGGTAGATGTAAGTATAAAATTATGGAAAAATGGATTCACAGTCAACGATGATTTCAGAAGTTATTCTGATTGTGCAAGTCAGCAATTTCTTAACTCCATCAAAAAAGGGTACGGTATTTTGTGAAAAGAAGGGTATTATAGGCATGTTTCATTTGGGAGGATCTTTTTTAATGTTTACACATCTCTATACATTCACAGATACTTTTCTTTTATAAATTCAGATTTTCATAAGATGGGTTTTTTTAAGAGAGCCATAGCTATAATTTTAAAGAAAATTTAAGAATTTGAATTCTAAAACATCAAAATCTGACTTAAAAATTTAATTTGACATGTATACTTAGTACCCCATCCTAGCTGTTATTTAGTATTTGGTTAAGTATCTATAGTATAGTCTTTGAATTCTGATTTCCATTGCCCTGTAATGTTTATTGTATTTTTATGATTCTGTTACATGTCTTGAAATGTCTGAATATATCTGCATATTATTTTTTTATCAAAATGACACACAATTTTTATATATACACTTAGTTGTTATTGGCAGTTTTGATTATTTCTTAAAATTTTACCACTATAAAAGATATCTGCACCTATCCTTGTATTTAATATTTTTTAAATAGTAGCTTTATTGAGATATAATTAGCCTACAATAAAATCCATCCCTTTAAATTGTACAATACAGTATTTTTTAATGCATTCAGAGTTGTGCAACCATCAGCACTAATAATTAAAGAACATTTCATCAACCCAAAAGGAAACTCCATTCCTGTAGTTACTCAGTTTCCTCCTCCCACAACTCTACCAAACCTCTTAATTTACTTACTGTCTCTATGGGTTTGCTTGTTTTGAACAGTGTGTGTGTGTATTTATATATTTATATATATATATATATAAATGGAATCCTTTTGTGTCTGACTTCTTTCTTGCAGCATAATTTTTTCAAAGTTCATTGATATTAGAGCTTTTATTAGTCCTTCATTCCTTTTTATTGCCAAATAGCATCTGCGTTATATGGATATAACACATTTAGTTTTTTCCATTTATCAGTGGATAGACATTTGGGGCACTTCTGCATTTTGCTATTATGAATAATACTGCTGTGGACATTCATGTACAGGTTTTTGTGTGTACATGTTTTCAGTTCTCAGGGGAACTAGGAGCAGAATTGTTAATTCTGTTTAACTTTATGGAGAACTAGTGAACTATATTCCAGAGTAACTGCACCATTTACATTCCCACCAACACTGTTCAGAGTAATAATTTTTCCATAATATCTTCACCAATACTTGGTAGTGTCTTTTTTTTAATTATAACTATCCTACTGGGTGTGAAGTGGTATTTCATTGTGGTTTTGATTTACATTTCCCTAACAACTAGAGATGTTCATCTTTCTGTGTACTTATTGGCCATGTGTGTATCTTCTTCGAAGAAATGTCTATTCGAATGCTTTCTCTATTTTTTTTATTTTCCTGTTTTTAAAATTGAGTTGTTTGCCTTTTTGTTGAGTTTTTTAAGAGTTCTTTACATGTCATGGATGCAAGTCCCATATCAGATGAATGATTTTAAAATGGTAGTTTGGTAGAAAGAAAATTAGTAAGGGACATGAACAGTCTTTCAGCTATTGATGCACATGTTCATGCTTCTGCTTTCCAAAAAATATATATTAAATTCCTATCCCATGACACTCTCTCCTTAGCACACGTTTGTATGTATGACATTCATTGGTGCAAAGCACTTATTTTGGACAGCATTCAGTTCAGAAGGGTTGACAGTATTCTTTAACCAATTTTCAATATATACATACATATATATGTCTGGGTATATATATAATGTAGATACTGTAACATAATACAAAAGTTACATAGTACAAATAACTTTTTTCCTAAAATCATTTGAGAATAAGTTGCTAAAGTGATGCCTCATCATCCTGAGTACTTTAGTGTTTATTTCCTGTAAACAGGGACATTTTCCTATATAACCACAATGCAGCCATCCATTGACATATTACTGCCATTTAATCCTCAACACTATTCAAGTGTCACTGTCTTTAATATTTGTTATCCTTTATAGCAAAAGCATCCAATTCAGAATTATGCATTCCATTTAGATGTCATGACTCTTTAGTCTCCTTCAGAATAAAATGATTCTTGAGGTTTGATTACTTCTTCTTTTTTTTTTTTACAATTTTGACACTTGAAGATGACAGGCCCGAATTATATAGAATGTCTCTCATCTCAGTTCAGATTTATCGGAGTTTGTCCTCATGATAAGATTACAATTACACATTGTTGGTAGGAATATCACAGAAGTTTTGCCATCCTTACTTAAATGGTAATTTTTTCTTCATAGTTTTAGCCATGTTAGCATGTCATGTAATTTTGACCATGTAATTTCATTTCATCTGTTTTTTGAACTCTCTGGAAATGGAATGTGTTTGTGTCTACTCAGCTTACTTCTTTGGAATATGCATCCATGTTGTTGTATATAGCTGTAGTTGGCATGAATCCCAGAAGAAATATAATAAAATGGATAAATTTGATTATGTAAATATAAAAAGCTTATGTATACCAAAAGATACTATATATAGTCAGAAGACAAATGCCAGACTGGAAATACTTGTTACACATATGTCATGTAAATAGAATATATGTACAGTTCCTACAAATCAGTAAGAAAAAGATGGGAGGTACATTTTGTATGTTTGTACCATTTGATCTACTTTTTAACAGTAATAGTGTGCATTTGATAAAAATGACATGTATCCATATGCTAACAGGAGAAAATTTCTGCAGTACACACACATACATATTTTTTTTTACCCAAAAAAAAGTCAATTTGCAGAATACAGAATAGTGTGTACTGATTGATACCATCTATGGATACAATAAAAATAATTATATGGCATTTTACTGTATGTATAGAGAAAATCTAGAAGACTCAACCCAAAAGTTTTTATTAATGTGTGAGTGGGATCATAAGGACTTTCACTTTCTAAGTTGCCATGTGTTTACTTTTATTTATATCTAAATTTTTTAGAACAAGCATGTATTAAATTTTTTTCAGATATGACATGTATAAAAAATACACAAATCATCAGTATATGCTTAATGAATTTGTATTGTCTGAAAATTATTTCAAAGAAGTTTGTTAAAACTGGTAATTTGTAAAAATTCCCTTATGGAAGTGTATTGCGTATATATCAGGTATATTCTGTAACTGTAAACTTTCAAATGTTCATTACAAAGATGCTACCTTTAAAAGATCATAAGATTCAACAGATTATCTGTTCACTCCTGCTGTCTACCATGCACTGTTTTGTTCTTGGGACTAGAATATGTTTGTGAGTAAAACAGATGTGATCCCTGCTCATAGGAAGTTTAACATTTTTGTAATTTATTTTCTTTGTTATTTCTAGGTTAAATCTGTATTTTCATTTAAAAATCAAAATTAAAGCTTCATTTTTCTGTTTTTAGTCCTATTCAGACACCTGTAGAAATCAAATTATTTACATTTAGCAGAATATAGTCATCAAATATTTCATGAAACTATATTTAATAGTGTTTAGTTCAATAACTCAAGCTGTTTGTGAATTTGTGGTCTTAAAAATTATTCTCTTCTTCTTTTTGGGTTTTGGTATTCATATTTAATTATTTTAAATACAGTTTTTTGTTGTTAAGAATGTTACATATTCCTTATTTCTGTTTATTTTTCATTTATCTTTGAATACAGAGTATGGTTTTTCAGAGATAGAAGAACATAATGAATGGTTTATCACTTTATTTCTTTAACTTCCAAGGGAATTACCTTTAGAGTTACAGGGAATTTTCGATAAAGAGGAGGTTGATGTTAAAGTCGAAGACAAGAAAAATGAACTGTGTATGTCAACCAAGCCTGTGTTTCAGCCCTTCTCAGGACAGGGTCACAGACTGGGAAGGTGAGCAGGTTCATGATGTGTGTTTTCCATAAGCGGGGGCAAAACTGCATGAGTAAGTCATTTTCCCTTGCGCCCACCATTTGAGCTTTGCCATTAATGTTAGAGTACTTATGCTCCTTTTTGAATATAGGGTTCCATTTTATAGTTACCAGTGCCTTCAATATTGTGTTCTATAGACAGTATCTGAATTCTGAGATAATAAAAATGGGGGGAAAATGCCAGGATGAAGTTAGTGTCTGTATCAGAGTTTTTAATTATTTTCAGATTTTACAGACTTCATCATAACTAACTGTGCTTTATGACAGAATATGCCATGAGGTTAGCTATGGAACCACCTTTTTTTATTAAATCAAAATTGGTAAGGTATATATACGTATCCATCCACATGTATAAAAATATCTGAATAGGACTTTCAGAATGATCAGGAAATACTTTATTTCCTATCTTTTCCTTTATAATCCAAGGACTACTGTCTATAGAGTACTTATCATTTCTTTTGAAATTTTAACCTGGGGAGTAGATAGAGGTTGTTTGTCTATCAACCCAGTAAAATTGTATATTCTGTAAGGCACTATTCAAATGATTGTAATAGCATATTTACAGGCTTTCTTTACAGGCTTACAGATTACTTGTGCATGCATAATATCATTAGATTCCTGCATTCATCATGTAAGATGGACATGATTAATACTAATACTTGTATGTCATTGAAACAGCTGCAACTTACTAAATCTTCCTAAAAGCTATACTTAATATAAAATGTTTATAGTAATTGTTTAATGATGAAGTTCTGCTTAATAAAAAAACATGCATCTGACTTGCTGTCTGGATTTTTTTTAGTGCAACACCAAAAATTGTCTTTAAACCAAGGAGTACTGAAGTTGAGAATAAAAATAATTTGTCTGCTGTCCAGCTAAACAACCTAGAACCCATCACTAACATACAGATCTGGTTAGCCAACGGGAAAAGGATTGTCCAGAAATTTAACATATCTCATAGGTGAGTCTTCATTTCATTGTGTGTCTAATTTTTTTCCCTCAGTTTAAATTTCATTTCTTCCTTTCACTTTGGTCCACAGTTGTTTTTACTGACTAACCATGGATCTTGATAAACAGTTCCCCAAACATAATAGTAACATGACAATAGAATTCTTGAACATTAATGGAGTATTTTTAATCTGTTCTGTGAGTTAGCACTTTTATCATTTGATATATTTTCCCGTTTAACTAGTTATATAATTTTAAAAGAATTATTTTTAATGTGCCTATTTTTCTGTTAACTGTAGAAAAAATGAAAATAAAGGAAAGTATTGAAAAATATTGAAGTCACCATCACCCAGAGATAATCACTAGTATCACTGTTGAAAATTTTTTTTTTTTTTTTCATTTTAATGGAAAGCAGGAACATGCTGTATATAGGTTTCCCTCTTTATTTATAAAAGATTTAAAATTTGGAGGTAAGTTTTATACAAGCAAAAATATACATGTGTGTAGTTAAAATAAGAATTATAAAAACCCGTTCAAAACATACCACTATGCCTTCTGCATCTCTCCCTGATCATATATCTTTCTTTTGTGCAAAATAAACTATCTAAATATGTGTTAATCATTTTCTACTTTATTCAGTTTTACCAAGCATATGTGTATCCCTAAAAAAGATACTGAGTTTTGCTGGTTTTCAAATAATTAGTTTAAATTTAAGTTAATCATGTGCATACAAAGAAGTTCCAAGAATAGTATAAAGAACTTTATTTTCTAACCATTCAGGAGTAAGTTGCAAATCAAGTGACCCATCACCCAAAATACTTCAGTGTATGTTTCCTACAAACAAGGACATTATGCCACATAACCAGAATTCAGCCAGAGGCCATTGAGAATCACACATTGCATTTAGTTGCCATGTCTTAGTTTGAAATAATAGTTCCTCAGTCTTTGCTTGATTTTCATAACCTTAACATTTTCCTTTAGTTATAGGTCAATATTTTTATTTGTTCATTTCTTGTGATTATATTTAGGTCACTAATTTTGGCAGGAATATTGCTGAAGTAATGCTTTGTATCTCACTGCATTTTGCCAAGTGGCATCGTGTACATTTTGTCCCATTATGATGGTGTTAAATTGCTTCACTTGATTAAAGTGGTATCTGCCAAGCTCCTTCACTGTAAAGTTATTTTTCTCTTTGTAATTAACACATATTTTGTGGGGAAGAAGTTTGAAGTTGAATGATTATTGTGTTCTTCCTAACACTTCAAATTTTTTCATTTATTTATATCTATTATCGACTCGTAGTTTCCTGTTTTATTCAATAGATCATAATCTCTTACCAGCATTATTTATTTAATACTCAAATTGTTCCAGATACAGTCAGTAGGACCTCCTTTAAACTCCTGACATATTCCTATTGTTTGTGCATTTCAGTTTTTTCTGGAGCAAAATTTTTTTTCCAGATTCATTCTGTACCTTTTCTAAGAAGCTGTAGTTCTTTCTAGTGGACAGTGATATTGAGAAGCCAGAACCTGGAGTGCTAGGTATCTTATTGCTTCTTTGGATACCACCACTCCAGGCCCTCTAAGTGGATAGAGTTACAGGTGTATATGAGCGTACATACATGTACATACATGTACATAATACATATATGCACATACATTTACATTTGTATGTCTATATCTTTGCACATTGAAAACCATGAGTTCACATACATAACTCCAGTTTCAATCTACCACCATAGGATTTAGTCTAGTCTTTCCCTTTGCATATTTATTACTAACTACTCCCACTGTGAAAAGCCTGGCTCCAATTATTCTTAATGTATTTATTTATTGGTCAGTTCTCCTACATATAACCAGTCTCCTTTTTCCACTAATACCTCCTCCCAAGCATGGGACACTCCTCACCATGCTGGGCTCTAACTCTCCTTTGTTGAGTTCCTATGTAGATCCCTTTGTCTTCTACTGCGTCTCTGGCCCATCATTCCAGGCCACTTCAACACCCCGTGCCAATGACCTCCTCACCCTCTTGGGCTCTGACACTGCGCCCCGTTGTTCCCCCATACTTGGATGTTCTGTTCACCCCTTTCTGGTTCTGACTGAGTACAGTCTGCCACTCTTCTGTGTAAGAATGCTCTTTTTATTCTGTTTGAAGTAGCCTGCTTTGATACCTCTCCTCCTCCCACTCAGTTTGGTTATATACCTCGCTCCCCTTGGCCTCTGCCACTCTGCACTGGACAGCTTTCTGTGTGGACACACTCCCAGCCCTGTCTGTGCTTGTAGCCACCACCCTGCCTTGCCTCCGGCTGCATGGACATCCTTGTCATGCTCTGATACGACGCAGGTGGGCAGCTTTCCTGTGCAAATGCCTCCTTCACCCTATTGGCCTCTGAATCCCTGTTCTTGGCCACCACAACTCCCTCTCATTTCTGGCCTGGATGCTCCCATGTTCTGCCCTACTGATGGTTTTAGACTGAATTGTTCAGTACGGAAAGGAAAAGGCAGTTTTTCTTTTTTGTTTTGAGACTCATACATGTTGATGTGTGTAGCTGAAGCTCATTCATTTTCATTACTGTACTATAAACAAATACATGAAAATGATTATCCATTCTTTTCTTTTTGGTAATGGTCCAAGTTTATATTTGTTTATATCAGTGTTTGTATCAATCAGTATTGCTGAGTAAACAAATAGTCACAAAAATCTCATGGCACAGAATAAGTATTTCTCATGTGTCAGCTGGTATGGCTTTGCTGATCTCAGCTGAGTTCATTCATACATCTATAGGCCATCTAGGGGGATTCTGATTTAAGCTGCAAGTCTGTGAGTCTAGGTCTACCTTCTTGAATCAGCACAACTACCTGGACATGTTGACGTAGCAGGAGGTCTGGTTCCACTAAGGAAGTATTTACTTATATCACTAACATCCCGTTGGCCAGAGCAAGTCACATATCTGTCCTGTTTATCCCACTATTTGTGGAAAAGACCGCTCTTTCCCAACCTAGTTGCTATGGCATCTTTTTGTAAATCAAATGATCTTTTCTGGACTCTCCATTCTGTTTGATTGGCCTAATTATCTTTCCTTTTGCCAACTCCACACTCTTTTATTTATTGTGACTTTATAATAAATTAAGTTACTGCTTCCCCCCACCACACCCCCCCCATTATTTTATCAGCTACATAGACAGTTGTACTTAAATCTCCAGCTATGATTGTGGGTTTGTCTGTTTCTCCTTCCTTTCTTTCAACATTTATTTTACATATGTTTAAGCTGTATAATTAGGTCCATACAGAGATAAAACTGGGGGGGGTTTAATTCTGAAAATACTTTTTTAGCATTAAGAAATGTCCCTTTTAATCCCTGGTAATTTTGTGTTGAAATTTACTTTGCCTGATAATAATACAGTCACAACAGCCTCCTTAGGATTAGTGCTTACATAGTACATCTTTCTCCATCCTTTTAGTTTCAGCTTATCTGTATATTTATCTGTGTCTATACCTAAAGGTGTTTCTTGTAAATAGTTATTTGAGTATAGTTTTTATATCTAGGCTAACAATTTTTTTGTTTCCTGTTTTGTGTTTTTGTTTTTATCTACCACCTACTGGGTGTTTTCTATGTGTTTGGCTCTCTTCAAGTCATTTCACTTCTATTACTTCTAAATGTCCAAACCACCCTAGACAGCTAGAATCAGAGAACTGATTATCATGAGAATAGAGGTCTAATGGTGCCTTAGAATGTTCTTCTGTGACCCAAATTCCTTTCAAATGAAAGGAGGCCATTTGTTTTTTTTAAATCAAGCCTTTTGGGAGTAATAAAATAATAAAATAATCTCAACTTCTTTGTCTAGAAAACTATGTCAGATATTTTCAATAAAGGTAGTCACCTAGATTCCCCCCACACATACCCCATGACTGAAGCATTTAAAACACTTGGGCTGGCAGTATTTATTAAGTGATGATCTGTCAGGCTTTGTTTTTATTTTGCTTTGTATTTATTTATTTTGTGTGTGTGCTTGGTATTTTTTTAATTAAAGTACAGTTGAAACACAAATATATTTGTCACAAATATACAACACAGTGATTCAATAGCTACACACATTAAATCTTTACCCCAACTAGTGCGGTTACTGTCAACATAGGAAGATGTTACAGAACCATTGACTATATTCTCCATGATGTACTTCCATCCCCATCACCAACTTATATGGTGATTGAGATTTTGTGCCTCTTTATCCACTCCCCCATGGTAACCACCATTCACTTCTTAAATGTCTATGATTCTGCTGCTGTTTTGTTCATTTTGTTTTCTTCTGTTCTGTTTTTGATCTTGAGAATCATGGTGGCAGCTACACCTAAGATATTTAATAGTAATTCTTTACCATCATCAGGGGTTGTCCTTGGAAAGATAGCCCAAATGATCAGTTCTGTCATACTCTGACTATTCTATCTATTAATCATAGCCATATGTCTTCACAAGTTACTACCTTACATTACCTAATTCGGGTTTCCATATAATTAGCAGTTTATGCTATTTTACAGGATAAGCCACATCAAAGACTTCATCGAAAAATACCAAGGATCTCAAAGAAGTCCTCCCTTTTCCCTGGCAACAGCTCTTCCTTTTCTCAGATTGCTAGATGAAACACTCACATTGGAAGAAGCAGATTTACAGAACGCTGTGATCATTCAGAGACTCCAAAGAAATGCTGGACCTTTTAGAGAATTTTGATAAACATTGATTTCTGATGCACTAAGTAGAGAGCTTGCAGAGAAATAAATGCTGGATGTAAGTGGAAATGCGAACCCAAATGGGAGAAAAGAAAAGTCAGGTTCATTGGAGTTTTTGTTGGAGTACTAATTTAACTCTCTACTGGTGCGAAGATTCTTAGATAAGTACAAGTTAAGAAAGTATGACTGGAAAGTATATTAAAAGCACTCTTTCCAAAAAGCTACTCATAAAGAAAAACATACGTAATTTCAAATACCAGTTATTCAACATAAGACATGTTTAATATAGCTATGTCATTTATAATCTTAATATGGTATAAATTAGCAAATGTGTTCACAGCATCATTCCCAGACAGCAATGATTTATTTAAATGTTAGCTATCTAGGATTTTTAGATAGCAGTACACACACAAAATATATATACAACAGGTTATAAACATCAGTATAATTATTTTTATACTTGAGATACAATCGAATGGCTGGAAGGGACTGCTTTCACCTTAGGCACTTAGTTATGCCTAAACTTCAAAATGTTCTCAACTTTCACAAGTTAGGCACATATGCCTAAACTTCAAAATGTTCTCAATTTGCCTTCTCTAATGGCAAGATATACTCAATTATTAATTTGGCAACAGTATCTGAGATGTATTTTTAAGAATAAAATGAAGGATAAAATTGTTTAGCTTAGTATAATGTCAATATTGATCTGCCTACTCACATTTCTATATTTTTGAAAAAGTGTAATTTTTAAAAAATTATTTTCTCTCTGGAAACCCTACTTCATTCCCTATCTTACTTTCTTTTGCAAATTAGGGATTTGTTCTTCTTTGACATTTGGAGTGAGCCACTCATGTGCCACCACTCAGATTCTTATGCTTGTGTTGTCACATTGATAATTAATATTTTTAAATGTGTCATGTAAAGTATGGTTTTCTATTCAATGCATCAGAGTCAACCTATGCATGTATTAAAGGATTATTTACATTCTGATGTACCCAAGGAAAACATGCTTTTTTTTAATTCATTTTATTATCATTAATCTACAATTACATGAAGAACATTATGGTTACTAGACTCCCCCCTTCACCAAGTCCCCCCCCAACAAACCCCATTACAGTCACTGTCCATCAGCAACACATGCTTTTTATCTTAGACTTTTAACTAAAACCTGTTAGACTTCAGTATTTCACTATCAGATTAAATCCCCTTTGCCTAAAAATAAGCTTTTTTTTTTAAGTAATCATATTTAAAGTAAAATACACATTGATTGTGCCAAAGAATTAAGTAGCCTTGCCTATCAGCAGTAATGTTCATAGGCACTAGATGTCTTTTGGAAAGAGCAGTTCTCAATCTTTTTGGTCTCAAGATCTTTTATGTGGTTTGTATATATTATGTTAAAAGTTATAAATATTTATTCATTTAATAAACACTTGATAATATAAACATTTTTATGAAAAATGTCTATTTTCTAAAACAAAAAGATTGTGAGAAAAGTGGAAAATTGTGTTCCATTTTTTTGCAAATGTCTTTACTGTCAGAATTAAAGAAGACAGATGGAGTCTTGTATCTGCCTGTACATTCAGTCTGTCGTGGTATCACACATGTAGCCTCTGGTAAATGCTACTGTATGCTCATGAGGAAATGAAAACAAAAAAGCAAATCACATCTTAGTATGATTATGAAAATAGTCTTGACTTTGTAAACCCCTTAAAAGAGCCATTCTCATAAAGTAGTGATTTGCAGTGATTTTCAAGCCCTAGTGTGAGAATTACTTGGGAGATTTTCAGAATGACTGTTCTGGCACATTTTAATTCAGTGTATCTGGGGTGGATCCCAGATCTCTGCATTTTTTATCTCAACTGATTCCTACGTATATAACCAGTCTTAATTAAGTAAATCGTGCAATAAGCTTCCACCCTAAGAAACTGAAAGTTGCATGCTTCACTGTGGACAGTGGAAGGCTGTACACTGAAATGGACCCTTAATTTTTATCCTTGTATAAGAGTTTGTTCTTAAGCTGCACCCCTTTAACTCTGAATTATTTATGACAAAAACCAGTATTATACCTTTAAGCACAGCTGAAGGCTGGTACCCTTAAATGAGGTTTTTATTAAAGGCTCAGGAATAACAAAAGGAAATACATCAATAGATGATCTAACTTATAAAAATCTTCTTTTGAGGTCTAGTTTAAGAATATTTTACGTGGTAGAAGGCCATCTTTTAATTAGAAAAAGCAGGAAGACAGGAGAGCCTTATCCTTTTGTCATTTCTTCTAAAAAATGAACAGATATATATTAGAAAATATTTATTGTCAGTAATGTTTACAGCTATGATAGTCTAGTGAAACAAAATAGCATTCTTAAAAAATGGGATGGTAAAATCAACTTCTCTTTCAGATAATACAGTAACAACTGGTTGTTTCAAGAATCTAAGAAAATGTTTCTTAAAATATAGGCCTATCATGAAGCATTTTACAATTTTAATTTGCATATAGTCAATATGTGATTCTCCATATATTTCTATAAAGGGGACTCTCATTAGAAATGTTTTACTTTTACCTACAGAAACATCTCCTTTGTGGATTTTGTAGTTTACATTATGTTACCAGAAGACATACTGGAGGTTTTCTCATGTGTTCATTTAGAAAACGCGCAGTAAGAGGTTCGTATAGAGAAGGACCTGTCATCAGCAATAACTTCATTTTTGTAGCTGTGAAAATTTTCATTAATGTGAATAATCTCAGAGGTTTTCTAATGGGAATCATCCAATAAAGCTTTTTACCTGAAAATATAACAATTGTAAAGTGAAATACTTAAAATATGTTGACTTTAGAAAACATGGTTTTGGCAAGGGAAGACAAACTTGAAAATAAGCTTCTTCGGTGGAATACAGTTTAACCTATGTAGTTGTTTTTATAACTCATCAATCAGTTGAAAGTCATTGTTAAGGCTGACAAACAGAAAGACAATTTTAATTTTACAGATTCTAATTTAATGGTTAAATTACTATGCATTATCCAGGTAATAAAAGTGATCTTACTTCTTTTATGCACTTCTCTCATTCAGAGTAATTTTCATTATATTTCATTGTGTTGAAATATGGTATGTATGCATCTATTTCAGTGCCTTAAAGTATTTTGAGAGCTTTTACTAATGGTTAACTGTTGTCTTAAGGATGAAATACTATTCATTGAAAGGATCTGTGAAAGAATTTATACTTGTTTGTTATAAAATATAGGATGCATTTGTCTTTTATTTGGCCAAGTCATTCAGTTTGAGAACCAACAAACATTAGGTGCCTTCTGTTTGCCAGGTACTGTTACCAATGTTACTATCATTTAATATAAAGAAGTATTAAAATACGATATTTTAATACTAACTCAATGGTTGTGATTGTGTTTTGACAATCCTTTGTGTCCTGAATTGAATTAACTTAAAGACTGGTAGGGTTTGCTCTCTGTTCTTTCAAAGTACAAACCATTTAATTAAAAAATTGCTCATTATATATATATTGAATAAAACTGGCTTATTTGGGAGACTAGTATTTGGCTCTTTGTCATTTGCTTTTATTTTTTTTGCACAGATAATTCATATTGCAGAAAAATTTTTTAATGCAGATAGGCTAAAATGATGTATTAGTTACCTGTTATCCCACCATTGAGACATAACCACTAATACCATTTTGGTGTTCATTCTTTCAGATAATGCTAAGTATCAGTCTTTAAAAGTTGGGCTTCCTGATTATTATAATCCTGTTATCAAAATATAACAGTCTTTAAGTAAATGTTGCATTAGGATCACACTGTCACTTTTCAGGAGGATAATTGTTTGGAACAAATGCCTTTGAATTTATATGCAAAAAAAGATGGAATTTTTTTCCCTCCACTTCCTGTCAAAATTAAAATTATCAAAGTACAAATATTAGGAATGAAGTATTTCCAAACATGCAAAAATGCATATGAAGTGATGTGTTTAATAGTAAATTATCCAAAGAAACTTCAGCTTGAGTTTATATTTAGTTTCCAAGGAATTAAATATTTAGCACATGCATTTATCTAATTACCCTTTCACTGTTGATAGGGCTACATTCAAAGAAACAAGGTTAAACTCATTTGGTAGGTTAAACAATCGAGGCATGTTTCACAATTTATAAAAATGTTGAATCATTTATATTGTACCCCTGAAACTAAGAAAATGTTATGTGTCAATGACAATAATCTTTAAAAATAAGGTACAGAAAATGTGATGACTTGCCTTAGACTAGGTAGTGTATAATTTAGTATATTTAGTTGTGATAGAAAATCCAAAATAATAGTCACTTACTAATAAAATTTTATTTCTCCTGCAAAAGTTTGGAGGGTATCAGTTCAGGGCTGGTAGTCCAACATAATGAAATAAGACTCCCATATTGTTAATATGCCACTCTGCATGCATGAACTCGAGGTCTCTAAGTAGCTGTAGTAGCACCTGTCATGTTAGCATTTCATCCAGTAGGAAGCAGCATACCTCTTTCCCTTTTTCAAAACAGCTTTATTGAGATGTAATTGACAACTTGCAACTCACCCATTTAAAGAGCACAATTCAGGTTTTAGTATATTCACAGGATTGTGCAACCATCAGCATAATCTAATTTTATAACATTTTCATCCCCTTTAAAAGAAACCCCATACCTATTAGGCATTTCTCCACCCTCAGTTCTAAGTAATAACAAATCTACATTCTGTTTTATTTCATACATTCTGGACATTTCATATAAATGGAATCGTACAACAGGTGGTCTTTTGTGCCTGGTGTCTTCACTTAATTGTTTTTCAAGGTTCATCAATGTTCTTTTTGTCAAAAGTTCGTTGTATGAATATGACTACCAGGTTTTTATCAGTCAGCATTTGGGTTGTTTCCAGTTTTTAGCTAGTATAAACGTTGCTTCAAACACTTGTCTTCAGGTTTTTGTTTGAATATGGTTTCATTTCTTTAGGGTATATATTTAGGGGTGGAATTGCTGGGTCATATGCTGATTCCATGTTTAAGTTTTGAGGAACTGCCAAAGTCTTCCAAAGTGCCTGCACCATTTTACTTGCCCTCCAGAACATCTTCCCAGCGCTGGTTATTGTCTGCTTAACTATAGCCATTCTGATGGAATAGTTATCGTGTGGTTTGTAATGGCACGAGTATCTTTTCACGTGCTTATTGCCCATTTGTCTGTCTTTGGAGAAACAGCTATTGAAATCTTTTGCCCATTTTTCAGTCGGGTTATTTGTCCTTTTAGTATTGTTAAGTTTGTAAGTATTCTCTGTATATTCCAATACGAGCCCTAATGGTTTGCAAAGATTTATCCTATTCTGTGAGCCCTTCACTTTTGGGATGATTTACAGCAAAGTTTTCATTTAGATACAGTCCAACTTATGCTTGTGGTGCCCTAAGAAACAATTGTCTAACCCAAGATAATGAAGATCTAGTCCTGATTTCTTTGAAGACTTTTATAGTTTCAGCCATTCGACTTGGGTCTATGATGTATTTTCAGTTAATTTTTGTATACGATGTGACCCTTCCCTTTTAAGGACCTTTCTGGGAAATTGGCATACACCACTCTGCTGTCATTCACCAGCCAGAACTTAACAAGGCCACTCTCAACATCTGGAAGCCATGGAAAGTGTGTTCTGGGCATTCAACATCAAATTTATTAGTTTGTAAGCCTATTCAGCCACAATCTTAGTCTAAAGAAATCAATTCTATTGCTTCGTTTTTCAAATAAACTTTTGCCAAATTTTACCCAGGAGGGTTTAGGGCGACCGCCGCTGGCTCTCCCTCAGGGAACTGCCACAAGAAAACGCGCCCCGGGGGCTTACGAGCCCTTCCCCCGCAGCGAATTTAGTCCCTTGGCATTTTCCCTTCGTGGCTTCCCGCTTTCCCGCGCGGGGCCCGAACCCGGGCGCCCCGGCCAGCCCGCCCCGCGCCGCGCCCCCTCGGCCCAGAGCCGCCTCCCCGCGGGCAGCCGGGCGCCGGCAGGGCGATAACGCCGCAGGGCCCCGGCCGCCGTCGGACTGCTGGGCGCCATGGGGGAGCCTCCCGGAGGGACAGCGGCCCCTGCGGCTGAGGCGCCGCCGCGCCAGCCCGAAGCGCCTACCTCGGAGCCCGGCTCGGTGAGCGCAAAGCGGGGGGCCGCAGGAGGGCCACGGCGTGCGGGAGGGGCGCGGGCCGCCCGGAGCGGCCCCGGGGGGCTTGGCTGCGTCTGGCCGCGGCCCTTTGACCAGCCAGGGCGGCCCTGCGGGGGCGGCGCCCCAGCCTTCAGGCTTTTGAACGGTTTGGCCGTTGAGAGCCAGAGGCTGGGGCTCTTCGGGAGCCCCGAAGAGAAGAGGACGGGGAACAGCCCTGCACGTGCTGGGCTCCTTCAGCCGCGCAGGCCAGGGCCGGCCGCGGGGCCCCGGGTCCCAGCCTAGGGCGCCCATCCACCGCACTCCAGGTCTCCCCCGGGGCCCGCTCCCCGGCAGGAAGGGCTTTCCGTTGGGCGTGAGGAGGCTGCCTCCCTTTCCCAATGTTCACGCACGTGGTGTGGGCTTCACCACCATCGCAAACCCTGGTGCCACCCAGGCACCGCGCTCCCTTCCGGAGACCTGCAGGAGATGACCTCCCTGGAACCTCCCTGGTACCCAGGTTCCGGAGTGAGGGCAGCTGGGGACCCAGGGCGTCCTCGGTCCCTCCGCATCCTCTGCGTGGATGGGGCTGGGGTGCATGCCGGCGAGGGAGGCTGTGTTGGAAGTTAGGACCTCTGAGCTCTATGCTGAAGGCAAAAACTATCCATCGCTTCTCCGTGCCCAACGCAGGTCTGTGGCTTCCCTGCACCACCACCTCGGCCCCTATGTTGTCCCAGTGCGTCCTTTCAGGCACCTCAGAGCCAAGGGTCGCGGCCCCCAAGAAAGAAAGTGAGATGAGGAGGTCCTCTGGGGACTCTCATTTGCCAGAGAAATTTAGAAATTCGGGGTGAGAATAATGACAAGTGGGAAATCATTGCCAATGAAGTCCCAGCATTTAATTCTCAAAACTGAGATGTATTTTTACCCTGTTTTACATTAGAGGAAACTGAAGCTCAGCCACTTAAGTGCCTTGCCCTGAGTCACACTGCTAGAAAGGGCTGACACAGAATTTGAACCCAAGTTTGTCTAACTCTAAAACTTGTACTTGGTCATCTGTGAAAGGCTTATGATTTAAGTAGGTAAAACTGTCATCCTCCAGATTCCAAGGTGGTCACCATATACCTGGTTTCAGCTGGAATTTCTGTTCTTGTCTTTCAAGTGCCTTCTATGTGCCAGAAACTTGTCAGGCATGTCCTAATATTGTGGGTGGGTAGGGGGACTATTTTGTTTGATTCTGCATGTTGTTAAAGTTTTCTGGAAGTTGAAATAATGTTCACAAAAATGTCAGAAAAGGAGAGCACACATCCTGCCTCATGTGTTGTTTTCTTCTGTGGGTAGGAAGAGTGTGCAAAGGATGTGATAAACCCTTATCTAGGAAGACCTTCCTTTCAAAAGAACCCATTTGGGTGTCCTGCAAGATATCAAAATGGGTGAAGCCACAACCCTTTCCACTACCCCTTTCCACTCCCCAAAGGATGAAAAAGGATTCCTTAGCACTTGAATAGCCCTTTACACATCTTCATGGTACTTATTCCTTCAACAAATAATATATGTAGTATCTACCATAGCTCAAGCATCATTCTAGGTTTTGGGTATATCATGGTGAATAAAAGTTAAAAGTTATAGTTCATGCTCTCAGAGTTTATATCTGGTGGGAAGAGGCAGGGAATAAATAACAATACATCAGGTAGTAAGCACAATTAAGAGAGTGACTTGGGTGGTCTGCGAAGTGCTCTCTAAGAAGCTGGTATTTAGGTACCTGAATGGTAAGGAGTCAACCCTGCAGAGACCTGGAGGAAGAGCCTTCCAGACAGAAAGAACAGAAAATGCAAAGGACCTGAGGCAGCAATAGGCCGGGTCATTTTGAGGAATAGCAAAGAGGCTCCCATGATTAAGGAGAGCTATCTGAATTGAGGTGGGAAAGGAGTGGACATTGACTGGATGAGCTCCTATAGGCTATATGGGAATGCCTTGGAGTTTTATTCAAACTAATGGTAAGCTTTTGGAGGATTTTAGAGACAAGACACAGTGTGACTTATGCTATGAAAAGATTACTTTGGCTGCTGGATGGAGAGTGGATAGTAGGGAACAAGAGCAGAAGCGGGGAAGCCACTTAGGAGGCTTTCACTGATAGATGAACAGGGGAATTGGGAAAGAGGAATCAAGGATGAGTCTAGGTTTGTGGGCTGGGCTGCTGAGTGGACACTGGGGCCCTTTAACGCAGTGAGGGATGAGAGGGTTAGGAGTTGATATAGACAGTGAGATGGAAATCAGGAGCTGTGTTTTGACCATGCTAAGCTGAGATGCCTGTTAGGCAACCATGTGAAGCTGGAGTAGGCAGTTGAATATTGGAGTCTGGAGTTTGCTGGATACTTAAGACTTGTGAGATATATATACATACATACACACATGCATACATACACATACACATTCAGGGTCATAAACATGACTTCATTTCAGTGGTGGGCTGGTTAACAGTGTCTCTGGGAAAGAAGAAGAAGAAAAAAAAGGTTTTGTCTTTAGTGCTTGCTGATTTCTGTCATGTAAATACTCTCACCAAGGCTGATTCCAGGCCTCCAGCCGTTCAACAACCGCTTGCAAAGGTCCTGAACGGTGAACTATCAGCCCCTAGTGCCACTACCTCATTTGTTCATCAAAACATCCCTTGAAGTTGGCAGGAATATTCCATTTGACAGATGGGGCTTAGAGAAAGTGATTTATTCAAGGGCACACAGGGAGTTGGTGGCAAAGTTGGGGGCCGCCTGAGCCCCACTTTACTCCAGCTTGTGGATTCAAAATAAAGCAATGCAGCAAGAAGCTCTCAGGGGGAACTATAAGGAAGAATATCCCCCTTGAAATGTGTAGAGGTCATGGTTTAGGATTTTTTTGTTTGATTCACTTCCTTTTAAGATGATGGAGACAGTTTAGGACTGAGGAGTTGCTGGGAAAGCCTTCAAGACCTAGAGACATCAGGATGCTACTAGAAGTCGGGGTGTGGAGAGCTTTGGTGCATCTGGGGCTGAGGGCTTAGCTCCTGTGTCTCCCCCAGGACAGCAGACCGGGTCGCCTCTCATTCTGTACGAAGCTGTGCTATGGCATTGGCGGCGTCCCCAACCAGGTGGCCTCCAGCGCCACAGCCTTTTACCTGCAACTCTTCCTGCTTGATGTGGCACAGGTGAGTGTGGGCAGCAGCCCAGAGCCCCCTGTTCCCATCTTCTTTCCTTGGTGTCTGGTGTTTCTACCACAGCCTCCCCCACCTGGCACTTCTGACCCAAGCCTGCGACTGAGAGAACTTTCCCAAGGAAGTTTACTGCAAGCTGTTTGCAGTGGGAAAATGGGAAACAGCGTCAATGCCCAACAATATAGAAGCAATTGGATAAGAAGTCGTGCTATAGTCACATGGACTACTGTTATTCCATAGAAAAATTATTCAAAAGAATGAGTTCACTCAGAGGGATCTTCATGATGCAGACAAGTGAGAAAAGTTAGTTTTAGTGCACAAAATGATCCTATTTTAGCAAAACAAAGACATGCCCCATATATGTGGGTGCATGGGACTATGTATGTATTTAACACATACATGATTAAAATATGAGTAGAGAGAAAATAAATTACAGGAGGATATATACCAGGCTGTTAATGTTGGCTAATGGAGGGAATGCTAGAGGACAGAGGGTAAGCAAAACAAATTTTTATAGGGTTTTCATGATTTTTTTTAATGACACTGATATGATCCCCTTTATATAAAATTATAAATTACAAACGCACATAAAGAAATGTATAAAGGATGATTATCAAAATGCTGCTGGCAGTTGTTTCAGGATGGTGGCATTTCAGATAAGCTTTGCTCAGTATTTTTCTGTACAGTTTGAATGTTTTAATCATGAGTATATCATTTATGTAATCAGTAAAATATTTTCATTGTGAAACAAAGTCTACCTCTGGCTGTCAGCCTTGCTGCCCCCTTCTGCCCTGAGCCAGCCCAGATGAGGGTCCCTCAAGTCTTCCCCACAAGTGACTGGGCATGAGCGGTGATGGGACTGTGACAGGGTACAATGTTCACTCCCTCCCGTCCCTTTCTTCACTAGTACAGATGTGTCCTTAGATCCTTCTGGATTCCTGTCCTGGGAAAGAGACTGAATAGTACTTTACACTGTGGCGCTGGTCCCAGCCGGGTTCCCAAATCTTCCTGGTGGATGAGCGGGTGCCACACCCTCTCTGACCGCCAGGCCCTGGCTGTCCCCTCCTCTGTCTCCTTCAGATCCCTGCTGCCCAGGTGTCATTCGTCCTGTTTGGAGGGAAAGTGTCTGGGGCAGCTGCCGACCCTGTCGCTGGGTTCCTCATCAACCGAAGCAGGAGGGCAAGGTCAGGACGACTCATGCCCTGGTGAGCAGCCCCATGGTCTTGGCCCCACTCCTGGCCTGAGGTCACCGTGCTTGTCGCAGTGCTGCTCCTTAGTCAAAACCCCTGTGGATGGTTAGAGGACAAGACTGGACAGCAGGTTACAGGGTGGAACTGGGTCAGACTGAGTCATGCAGGAGTTTAAAGACATTCCTGGGACTCCCACCCACTGGGTAATACAGGGCTGGAGCGAGCCTCCAAGACACCCAGGCCCCGTCTGGGGGTCTAGGAGTGGCCAGGGTGGGCTGGATGCCTTGGAAGACCTCACAGAGGAGATGAGACTTGCTTGTGCTCCAGGGGCCTGGATACAGGGCCTGGCACCACCAAGCACCCTGGTACACTGGCCGGGGCCTGAGTGAATGGCCCCCGTCCAGGCTCCCTCCACCTCTCATAAGCTACCTCTCCCCCCATGGCTCCCACCCTGACAGCCCCAGCCCAGGGGGCTTATGCCCAGAAGGGCCAGGTTGCTCAGGCCTGCCATTTGTCACCCCCATGTCCTGGTGCTGCTGGCACTCTGCCTTAGCTGTGTTTCCATAGGGTGCTGGGCTGCACGCCCTTCATCGCCTTGGCCTACTTCTTCCTGTGGTTCCTACCGCCCTTCACCAGCCTGCGGGGCCTCTGGTACGCGACTTTCTACTGCCTGTTCCAGGGCCTGGCCACGGTAAGCAAGCGGCCCGCCTTCTAGGGCCTGCACTCCCAGAACCCAATTGCTGGCCGCTCTGAAGCGTGTGTGGCAGCTGTAGGTGACCGTGAGGGACCCACTGCCTGCACCTGCTCGCCAGTGCCTGGAAATGACCGGTAGCTCCTCTGGCAGCTGGGGCTCCAGGAGCGGCGCCCCTCCTGCCCCTCAGCCCGGGACCCGGGCCTGTGGGAACCCCAGCCTCGGGAAGTCCAGGCGGCCATCCTCAGCTCCGCCGGCGCCCCAGTTCTTCCAGGTGCCTTACGCAGCGCTCACCATGCTCCTGACCGCCAGCCCGCGGGAGCGGGACTCGGCCACCGCCTACCGTGAGTGCGGCGGGTGGGGCTGCGGCGCGGCCCTGCGACCCCGGCGGGCCGCGAGGTCACCGGGAGCCCCTTCTTCCCAGGGATGACCATGGAGATGGCGGGGACGCTGGTGGGAGCCGCGGTCCACGGGCTCATTGTGTCCGGCGCCCACGGGGCCCACAGGTGCGAGGACGCCGCGCTGCCTGGGCCGGTCGCCGTGTCCCCCGACGCGGTGAGCGCTCACGGCCCCGGCGGGGCCCCTCTGCCCGGGCGCCCCTTTCCTCCGGCGCCGCGCCTCCCCGGCTCCCCTCGCGCCGTTTGCGGCTCAGCTCTGCGCACTGCGCCCCTCGTTCAGTCCCTGCTCCTCCCACTGAACTGGACGCCCCGCCCTCCAGACACCCCTGCTTCTCTGCCCGGCGCCTTCTGAACGCAGATCGGCAGGCCGCGTGGCGCGGGGAGGGAGCAGCCAGCCGCAGGGCGCGCGGGCCTCGTAGGGCTCCTGGCGAGGCCCCGCCTGGGGACCCGTCCCACTCCAGCCCCGGGATGAAAAGGGAAGGGAGACCCCGGGACCGCACCCCGTCCATTCCTCTCAAAGCAGGACCCTCTTCGGCCAGTATGGGACACGCATCTATTTTATCCATCAAGTTCATGTTTTTCCCTCTTTCCCTAAGCAAATGATACCACTACCTCCGAACCCTACGAGTCGCCTTTTATTCCTCCCTTTCCCTCAACCCTCTGCTCCAGCCTTTTACCAAATTCTGTCCATGTTTTAGGCCCCTTATTATGGATGGACAGGGGCTACTTATTCATCACTGTAAACCTCAGGATCTAGCATGCAGAAGTCTGCAGCAGTGAATGTCTGCTTTAAAAAGGAGACAGAGAGAGGAAGGACTCAGCCCCTGGGGGCATGGCTGCCCTCCTGTCCATGCAGGAGGCACAGGGCCAGCAGGAGGTCCCCTCTGGGTCCTTGATCTCCCTCTCCTGGTTGGGTAATTGGAGGAGAGGCAGCCAGCATCCTCGGGCCTGGCCTGAGGGTCCCTCCGCTCCCACTGGGAGACATTCCTGTCCCACCCCTGGTGTCTGCTCCTCCATGGGTCGCAGACATCATCCCACCTCAGGTCTGTCCTGTCCCACAGACTCGCCTCTACTCCATTGCAGCCGCTGTGGTTGCTGTGACTTACCCCGCGTGTAGCTGTTTGCTCCGCCTGGGGGTGAAGGAGCGACCAGGTACGGGGTGCAGTCAGTGTGGGAAGCAGAAGCTGGGGACAGGGCTCCTTTTGGGCATGGATGTTGCTTTTGAACTCTGCTAAGTCGAAGTGTCACCTTCCTGTTTTGTAGACCCGTCCACCCCAGTCTCAGGCCAGGGCCTGAGCTTCCTGGCTGGGCTGAACCTCACTGCCCGGCACCCACCCTACCTAAAGTTGGTGATCTCCTTCCTTTTCATCTCAGCAGCCATTCAGGTACCTCTGGCAGCCGATCGCCACTGCGTTGGCTCTAGGCATGCGGACCCTGTGTAGGTTCAGGTTCAATCTCGAGGCCCCACCAACCAGAGTTTCGCTTTCATAGGGAGAAGCCATGACCAACACACAGCCAGCCCGGAGAGGCCGGGAGGAGAGGGACCTGGATAGAGCTCGTGGGCCTGGGGAGGGTCCACCGGATCTCAGCTGTGCCAGGGGGAGGGTGGACTGGGAACGGTGTTTATAGCTGTGACAGGGAGAAGCACCCTCTGTGGGGGAGGCGGGTGGCTGCATGATGGTGAGAACAACCAGAGCTGAAGGGCCCAAAGTGGAGGCCAGCCTGGCACCCCAGGCTGTGCCGTTAACTCCCTAGTTCCTGCCGTTCCCTGTGCACACCCACTTCTGTCGGCCTCCTAGGTGGAGCAGAGCTACCTGGTCCTGTTCTGTACACATGCCTCCCGACTACACGATCATGTCCAGAGCCTGGTGCTTACCATCCTGGTAAGGGGGCCTGGGGCGGCAGAGGCAAGGTCACTCAGGGGCCTGAGCCGGGAACAGGTGTGGTTCTTGACCTGACATGTGTGCCCAGAGTTCTGGTGACCACCATTCTGAACTCTGCTTTGGTCTTAGTTACCTGCTTTCCAGTAGACCAATGGGGCCTGGTCCTAAAGTTCATAGCCCCTGGTTCCAACCAAGGGCCAAGGTTGAGGTTAAGCATCCCACTTAAAAGCCAGAGCTTTGGGAGCCTGGAGCCCAGGCTGTGATGACTCTGTCTGCTCACAGGTCTCTGCTGTGCTGAGCACTCCGCTGTGGGAGTGGGTCCTGCATCGATTTGGGAAGAGGACATCGGCTTTTGGGATCTTTGTGAGTGAGGCAGGAACAAGGTCTGGGGTGGCTGTGGGCAGAGGGTGGGGGGGCAGGAGGTGCCCTTGGAGCTTGAGCCTCCTGGGGCTGGCTGGGCTGGATCTGTATTTGCTTGTATATTCGGGGCTCAGCATGCATGGGGGGGCATGAGTGGGTTTGGGAAGGAAAGAGCAAGTTAGGGCTGCGGGTGCAGGAGGAGGGGTCAGCTCGTGTGTCTGCCTCCCCAGGTGATGGTGCCTTTCGTGATCCTGTTGGCTGTTGTGCCCACGGCACCTGTGGCATATGTTGTGGCCTTTGTATCTGGCATGAGCATTGCTGTGTCCTTGCTGCTGCCCTGGTAGGTGCGGTGAGGGGCAGGGGGTGTGGGGGCTTCACGTCCCTCCTAATGGGCATACCGTCTTTCACATCAATTTGTTGTCCTATGTACCCCATGCCCAGCCTGTGCCTCCATCCTGAGCCCTCCTAAAAGAACAAGTGGCAGGGATGGTGGGCAGCCGTGTGGGGGGAATACAGGCACACATACTTCCTGGCCCTGGGCAGCACAGACCCAGGGAAGACTCTGACTTGGTCTCTGTCCCCAGAGAGCTCAGGGGGCTGGGGGCTGTCAGGGAATAAAAGGGATAATTCTGCAGCTCCCCCCTACACCAGGTCCATGCTTCCAGATGTGGTAGATGAGTTCCAGCTGCATCACCAGCACGGCCCAGGCCTGGAGACCATCTTCTACTCCTCCTATGTCTTCTTCACCAAGCTTTCAGGAGCAGGAGCCCTGGGCATCTCCACTCTCAGTCTGGAGTGAGTCCCAGAGCCGGGCTGTAGTCCTCCTATGTCTTCTTGACATGAAAGACTAGAGGGTGGGAAGAAGAGGCAGAGTCCCCCACCCCCAGCCCCCATGGCCAGCCAGGGACCACCCTGAGTCTGAGGCCTGAGCTCTGCTCTAGACAGAGCACAGGGGAATGACCTGTGCACATGACTGACGGGGCCTTTCTTGGGGGCCGTGCCCCTTCTAAGCCCCAGCTCCCCACATTCTCAGTTCTCTTTGCACTCCTGCCTGCCCAGCCCATTCCCTTAACACCCCCTTCCACCATGGTTAGGCTGATTTGGCCAGATAATGAACCCAAGTTTCCGGATAGTGTCGGGGTGGGATGTCTGAGACCCCTCTGTCAGAAAACTGGGCGTGGTAGGATCTCAGCTGGATGCATGGGATGGTGTTTCTCTAGGTTTGCAGGGTATGAGGCAGGAGCCTGCAAGCAAGCCGAGCAGGTGGTAGTGACCCTCAAGGTCCTCATCGGTGCTGTGCCCACCTGCATGATCCTCACTGGTCTGTGCATCCTCATGGTCAGCCCCACCCCGAAGGTGCCAAGTCAGGACACCTCCCGCCAGCTGAGCCTTCGGAGGTGGGCACCCCGTGCGCAGGGGTGGGATTGGCTAGCCAGTCCACAGGTCTCCCTGAGGGATTTACACCGCTGGCCAGTGCTGCCTTTGCAGACTCTTTCCTTGGCTTCAGTGATGCCCTCTCTTCCTGGATTTTCTTCTACTACTCTGGTCAGCCCTGCTGGTCTTCCTTGCTTACCTGTGGATGGCGGTGTGGGGGGGGCTCCCTCCTTGACCCTTGTTCCTTTTGCTCTCCATAACCTCAGGCACCTTGTCTACTTACTTGACCTCAAGCACCTCCTATGTCCAGTGATGCTTAAAGTTGCCCCTTCCTGCTGAACTTCCTTCAAGTTCCAGATCCACAGGTCCAGCTTTCATTTGGACATCTCCTGATGTCCCACAAGCATGGCAGTCAGTCTCAATGAGCCCCAAAGGGAACTCATCTCCTTCCCCCATTAGGCTCCTCCTCCTGTGTCCCCATCCCGGTGGTGCCTTCTCCAGCCTGGGAGCTGAAATGTGGGAGTCGTCTTCCACTCTTGCCCATACAGGCTGCCCTGAGCAGCTCCTTGAACTTGGTCCTTCCCCCTTCCAGAGCATCAGTCTTACTGTATGGGGACAGTCTGCTCACTGTCTGGCGTTCTGAGTATACTGTAGGGACCTTGAGGACTGGGGCTGCATCTCATTCATTTTTGTGTCCCAAGAGCCAAGTAGAGTCTGAGACCAAGCAGGTGCTGCAGTGTCAACACATGTGGCCCAGCAAGCACGCATCCATGTTTTTGCAGATGCTCACATACTAGAAATCCAAGCACATGTACATACAAAGGGCTACACGGGATAAGCAGGAAGTGGCGTTATCAGTCCCTCACTGCTCAGGGTGGATGGCCTTAGACTCCAGCTGAGTGACACGGAGACCATGGGTTACACTCAGAATGACATGCGAATGGGAAATTGCTTGATGGGACTTGGAGAAACAGGGTTGTAGCTTTATTCACAGGGGTTGTGAAGGGCAGGAGTTGTTAAGAAGACAAGGAAGAAACACTGAAACTTCCATAGGGTTCTAAGTCAGAACAGAGACCCCCTCCACCTCCACCTTCTCTTTGGCTTTCCCTTTCTGCAGGAGGACCAGCTACAGCATGGCTTGACATTTGGAACTTGTGGGAGCTGGACCCACAGGAGCCAGCATCTTCTGGGCTCGAAGTCCTTCTTTTCCTCTGCCCTTCAGCACCCCTGCTTCACTGTATACACATGGTTTGTCTTTTCCCCTGGGATGTGGAGTCTTCAGTGACATTTCCTGAAGGGACTGGCCTGGGCTCTAGAACCCCCACCTGTCATGTCTTGCCTGTTGACCACAGACCTTCTCAGATAGGCCTGTGTCCCTGGCTACCCAGCTACTGGGAAACTTTTGACCTGGAAAGCATCCCAATACCAACTATTCCTGAAAAAAGGAAGCCCCTACCAGCCTGGCCTGGAGACTCCCTGTGCGAATACCTAGCCCAACGAACTGCTCATCTGACAGGACAGACACAGACCTCCTGTTCCTCCTGGTGCCCCAGCGGGCATCTGCAACAGAGGCTGACAAAAGTGGGCTGGGTGGGGACAGATGGACATGCTGGAGATGTCCAGTTAGGAGAGACAGACCCGAGAGAGAGTGACTGGGGCCAGCATCAGAATGACAAGACTGAGCAGGGCATGAGAGGCGTCTCTCAAGCATTCCCCTTGTTCAGATAAACTAATGACACTGTTTCTGGAACTGGACACAGACTGGACACTAAAAATCAATCGTTTTTATGAACAGAAGTTATTTTTATGCAAATATTTTTCTGAAACTTTATCTTCTAAAGCACAGGAATCAGTTTTCTAGAACTTATGTCTTTGGGGAAGAAAGATCCTGAGGTTTAATTTTTCAAAAGCAAATTAAAGGATTTTTCTTCTATTGTGTAAAATGTGACTGTGGCCAGCCTCTCATTCTACCTCCTGGGAACCCCCGACCTTGAGAAGGGAGGGGGAAGGTGCCTGGTGTCACTGAACCAGGCTATGTACCCCCAGCCACATACCCGATTCTGCATTTCTTCAGAACAGAAATGCCATGTAGGAGGTGGGTTCCTTCTATTTTGGAAGGGGCACAAAATGGAAACTCTATAGTGGACCAGGGCAGTAGGCCATGTGGCTCATGTAGGTTGGGGGCTGCAGAGGTGCTGGGGAACCCTTCAGAGTCCTAATGCCACAGAACCTTCTCCTAGAGAAGCCTGGTCACCTAAAGGGGGAACCAGGAGGTACACACTTGTCCCCTGCATTTCTCCCCAGACTCAGTTCTGTCCGCTCCATGGGGTCAGGTCTCTTGAGCCCACTGCCTAAGGCTATGCCCCCTTCTACTTCTTTATACCTCTGGCTGCCTCTTAAGTGGGAGACTCACACTAAGGCTGCGAGGGCTCAGATATACAATTAGATAGGACATGATCTTCACAGCTTAAAGCATCTTGTGTCCTCTACAAACACTGTAGTGGGAGAAGGAATCTGGCCTCAGAGTGAGTGTGCCCAGTGTGACCTGGTCTAATGCCTGAATTCTCTGGCCCTTGTGACACTGACATGGGTGACTGAGCCTTCAGATCACTGGGCACCAGAGAAAAGGCTGGATTCAGCTTCTCTCCATTGCTCATCTGATTCAGGAAGGGGCTGGTGGGAGCTCTGCTCACCCCCTGCTGTGCACAGGTATACACACACAAGCAATCTCAACGCTAGAAAATCACCGCTGTGTGGAGACAGAAGGCAGGGCAGACTTGCTACCATGTTATCACATTATGCTGCGCTTTGGAAACCTGGGGAGTGCAGGTAGGATTCTGTTACCTGTATTCCACAGGAGCACACTCTTCAGGAGCAGAGCTACACTGCACATAGACAGCTGTGGGGGGCCACCCATGGGGGTCAGGGGTTGGATCTGAGGAGGCTGGTGAGGGCTGCCCAAAAGGTATTACTCCATTTCTTCCTCATAGCAGCCCCGTGAAGTTAGTGCTGTTATTCTAATTTTCGGATGAGAAACAGGCTTAGAGAGATTAATCAACTTGCTGAAGGTCATTTGGTTTGGTGGAAGTGTCCTGAACCCAAGTTGGCCTGAATCCAAGGCTTGTAAAGACAAACAGGGCTTCAGACACTGGCTGGAGGGGTGGCCACTGCTCAGACTTCAGTATCACCAGGACCACTCCCCCTCTGACACCAAATGCCAGCATGCCTGTTTCTGCCTACATGCCCCGACTCCACCAGAATTCCCATTATTCCTTTGTTCACATTTGCCCATGGAGCCTCCCCACATGTCCATGTCCTCCTTCTGAAACCCACCCTCACTCAGAGCCTGTCACGTTTCACAGGGAGAGGATCTCTCCTTGCAACCAAGGCCAACCCCTTCGCTGGCAGAGTAGGCATCTCCCTGTCCCTCTCCACTTCTTTTCATCTTCACTTAAGTTCAGAAGATCATGACCCTGACTTGCTCAAGACCCTCTCAGTCCTACCGTGATCCCATCAACTCAGTCGTTATGATGGCCTCAAGGCCTTACGAGGTCAGATGGCTGCTAAAACGTCACTTCCTCAGAGGCCCGTTCTGCTTCCTTGTTCATCCACAACCACCTCCCTCCACCCCCAGCACTCAGCTCTACCTGCCTTGCTTGTTGCCCAGTGACACCTACCTCCACGGACAATTACGTACTTAGCAATAGCCAACTTCTTTTTTGCTTGACTTCCCCACTGAAATGTAAACTTCCTGGAGGTGGGGATTTTAACTTTTACCACTCTGTCCTCTGTGCCCAGAAATAAATGTTCAACATGAATACGTCTGCTGAGTGAACAAGTGAATGTTCATATCACCCTCATTCTAAACAGCCTTGTCCTGTTCCTTTAAGCTCTCCTCTCCAAATAATCTGCTTTACTCTTCCCCTCCCACCCCCTGCCCACAGTTGTCTCTTTGACCTCACCAGCCTCTGCCTCCCCACTGAGAGGACAGCATGGCCTGGCAGGGTGAACTCCAGCATCAGAGAAAGGGAGATAGCAGTTCGTTTGCTGCTTTCACCTTCCACATGTGCGATCAACTTAACAAATCTGAGCCTCTGCTTCTACTTGGAAAGAACGTGTACACTATTACCTACCCTCAGGATGGCTATGAGGATTAGGTGAGAAAATACCAGACCAAGGAAACCCTCGACTGGTAGCCTTTAATGCTGACCACTCCTCTCCAAAACTATCCTCCTTGACTTGTATGTGACCACCCTCCCAGAAAATCATGGCCACATGGAGACAGCACCTGGTAAGTCGCCTTCTCCATCGTCTCTGACCATTCCTTTTCTGTCTTTTCCTTTGATGGTCCATGGGCATCTCTGGTTTCCCAGAACAGGGTGAGCTCATTCAATATCACACCTATACACCACAATTTCTATCCCTGAGCCCTCTGCTGACCTTTGCTCTCCAGAGCTGAAGATCAAATGCCCATCTGTGTTCTGCAGACAGTTAGAACATCATATGTCTGAAGGGGAACTCATCTCCTTCTCCCCTAACTTGTTCTCCTCCATTTTCAGTAAATTATGTCAGCATCTATCCAGTCACCAAAACCAAAAACTTAAGAGTCTTCTTAGATTCTGTTCTCCGTTTACTCGACCACCTCCATCCCACATACACTGGGTGTGGACTAAACAATGGAAAGAAATGGTTGCAGCTATGGGTTATTATCAAATTGCTGAAGTTATTTGAAATTGGGCAGAAAGTTGTTAACACTAGATATTGATGGGCATGGCTCTAGTGCACATGGTGAACTGACTCAGCTGCTTGCTAGATGTTTGAGAGGTATATGTGCACCTGTGTATTTGTGTTTCCTATGGGATTCAGTTCAGCTGAGTAGTTTTCTGCATCACCCAGTGTTTCTTAAGGACAAAACTGGTACATAAGCAACAGAAAGTCATGTCACACTCTAGCTATTTCTTAATATAGCAATTGTGATGGAACAAATTTGTATTTTCAAAACAGGTATTTTAACAGAGTATGATTGTGTGTGTGTGTGGGTGTAAATAACAGAAATCTTAAATGGTCCCTTAAATCTTAAAGGAATGAAATAAATATTTTCAAACATTCCCACAAGGAAAATACCAGATCCAAACGACAGAGTCCAAGTTCTATTAAACTTTCGATCGAGGATCATTCCTATCTTATGAAAACTTTTCCAGGGAGTAGAAAAAGGGCATACTCTGCAACTCATTATATTGGTCCAGAATAATCTGAATACCAAAAGAAGACAAGCAAAGTAAAAAAGAAAGGAAACTTCCAGGCTAATCTTACTCAAGAACATAGAAGAATCTAAAACAAAATAGTAAATAAAGTCCTGCAATGCCTAAAAAAAATAAATACATCATGAACATAATGGGTTTATTCCCATTATGCAAATACATTTGTTTAACAACAGAAAAATCAAGCAAAACCTACCATGTTAACAGATTAAAGGAAGGAAAAAATTATGATCTCAAGAAATACTGAAAGAATCATTTGATAAAAACCTAACACCCATTCATGATACAAAGTACTTAGCAAACCAAGAAAAAAAGGAAAATTTAAAAACCTGATAAAGGATATCTACTAAAAACCTATAGCAAACAGCATTAATGGTCAAATAGTCCCTTTAAAAACAGGAATAAAGCAAGGATACCCAATATCACTGCTTCTATTCAACACTTTTCAGAGGATCTAGCCAGTGCAGTAAGGTAATAGTATAAGAATTAGAGAAGAAACAGAATTGTCATCATTTGTAAATGATATGATTGCCTACATAGAAAACTGAAAAGAATTTACAGATAAACTATTAGGATTAATAAGAGATATAGCAAGGTAGCTGGACATAAAGTTAACAAAATTTATGACAAAAAAATGAATTGCATTTTATATGCAATAGTTATAAAACATAAATTTTAAAAGATAGAACAGTAGCAATAAAAAATATAAAGTACCTAAGAATAAACAAACAAAATGTGGAAAGACTTCTGCTTCTGGCCATGATGTAGTAGTAAAGACCAGATCTAGCCTTTCAGCTGAAATAATAAAAAAACTGGGCAGAATATATTAAACAGTTTTCAAGACACTGAGCATCAGGCAACAAAGGAGTAATCTCCAAAAGATGGGAAACAAACAACTGACCCAGCTTACTGCCTTGAGATTTTCCAGATGACAGTGAAGAAACCATGTGGAGCCCGAGGACTCCCTGAGTTAAGAGGATGAATTTGGGGAGAGCAGAGTGGCTAGAGTTTGCAGGACAGAATACTGGAGAGAAATGAGCTACACTGAAAACTTGGGAGATCTAGAGGGGTCCCCTCAAGTAGCCAACAGAATGTTGATTAAATAAATGTGAAAGATAAAACTTTTGTAAAAAGGAAGACTAAAAAAATGTGACTTCCTTAATTAAAATGACCAATGTTTAATAAAACACACCATAAAGAAAAAGGTCACAAACTAAGTGATGGTATTAGCCACATAAATTACCAACACCTAAGAATAAATAAGGAATCCTGCAACTCAACAAGAAAAAAATAACCCAATAAAAATTTTAGCAGAAGATACAAACAGGCTTTATGCAAGAGAGAAATCCTGAATGGCTAATAAACACATGAAAGATTTTCAATTTCATTTGTGATCCAGAAGTAAAAATTAGGATCACAATAAGAAACCATTTAAAACTACTAGAGTGTCATAAATTAAGAAACATTGAAAATACAGAACAATAGGAACTCTGATACACTGTTGTTGGGAGTGAGGATTGACATAACCACCTTGGAAAACAATTTTAAAATTTGCACACACCCTGTGATCCAGCAATTCCACATCTGGGTAAAAGACCCTAAAGAGACTTCAAACACTTGGATCAAGAGACATTTAAAAAGAATATTCAAAGCAATATTGTGTAAATTATAAAAATAAAACCAGGGAACCAATCCAAATGTGCACGGCAGGAAAATGGATAAATTGTTATAACTCAGAACAGTGGAATAGAATATACAAATAACAAGTGTGAACCTTAGAAACAATATTGAGTAAAAAAACTAAGTTGCAGAAGACTATGTATGATAAAATACCATTGTATAAAGCTCAGAAACAAGAGAAAATAGACATGACATTGTTTAGGCCAATGTGTATATGTGGTTGTAATGAAGACATGATCATTACAATAATCAAGAGATTAGTTACTTTTAGGATGGAGTTACCTCTATGCAGAAGGATCCAAGAAGGACACACAAGGAGTCTGCATGGTTTCTAGTCATTTTCTGTTTCTTATATTAGGTTCATTTTTTTATCAAGCTTTCCTAGCTTTATATCTATTGTGTATACTAAACAATACTCATACAAAATTTAGAAAAATTTGGGCACAAAATAGGATTTGTAAATAATGTCTTTCCTTATGTGAAATATTCTCAATAACATTAAACAATAATTTAAAGAACTGAGTTCTTCTCTCCACTTCCAAAGCCAGCAAATACTGGATTATCTTCTATTGTTATGATGACTATAATAATAGCGGAGGCCAAGGAAACATCTTTTGTATCACAGTTGTCATGGAATCAGATTTTTTGTAAATAAATAAATTATTTATATTCTGGACTGTCTCCAGAAGAAATACAAAGACAACATACACAAACATAAAACCAAGAACATTTCTCTATATCAGTAATAATCACAAGGAAATACCATCAAAACATTCGCAACAGCCACGACAACGAATGAATTTTATTGAAGCGTCCTTCATAGGATTCTAACTGGCAAAATGGTGATTATAACATACATCTGGAGGCACCCATATTGATCTTACTACAGGGTCCCCCAGGTCCCCTTTTTAGGCTTCATCCTGCCAAGACACTTCCTTCGCAAATGGAGCCAGGCCTCAGACTGTCCTCAGCCACTGCGCTGAGGCAACTGATCACAGACAAGTGGCCTCCAGTTCCATTACCCCAGCAGCTGTCTAATGCATTTGAACCACAAAATGGGCCCTCGCTTCTTTCCTATCCCAGCTCCAACTTCATAAACTGTAACAGACAGACAGGAGTCCCCAAGGGTACAAAATACTTCTTTCCAGATAATTCCAAGGAAAGGAAGAAAAAAGATGCATACATGCTAATGGAGCTTCTGTGGCTAAAACGATTTATCTGCAGATGTGCTCTGACTAGCCACACCACTATCAATTTTATGCAGCAGTAATTGAAACTTATGATTTTGTCTGAAGGCAGTGAGAAGCGTTGTGTCTATCTGAAGTTGGAATCAGAGCATCTTTCCACTAAGATGCCACTTTAGCCCACAATTATAATTAACAGGTAGCTTTTAGAACTACCTCGATTCAGTGAAATTCCTAACTTTCCCAAATTCTTTCTCTCATAGACTCTAAGCTGGTTTCTAAGACTTGAATGAGAGGTAAAGAAAAACATCAAAATTAAAGTGACAATTTAACTAAGGGAGTTGATTGCTGGGAGAGAAATAGGACATTTTTATGATCCCAAAACTGGAAAAAAAAAGAAAAATCAGGAGTGACAACAGCACAAAATCATGCCTTAGGTCTCACCTGTGCTTGGCATTCTAATAGTAATGCAAGCACAAGCTCAGGTGGGATCCAGAGGGGTTAAAGCGCTTGAAATTTTATTTCAAATTTGCTTATAGTCAGTTATGGGGCCTATCTGGACCTTGTCAGACAGAATTTTTTAAGGAAGCAGGAGAGTGAGATTTAAATCTTGGGTAGTCCAGTTAACACTGGAACTACTTCCTATTCTAGGTAGTCCTGGGAGAAGTCAATTGATTTTTTTGTCTTCCTTTGAACTCTGCTGATTCCTGCTGGTTTGGGGTAACAAGGATATGCTAGCAGGAGCATCTGTTCTTCAGCACTACTTATCCTCATCTTTAAGCCGAGAAAAGATCTATAACAGTGCTGAGGTACCACTTAAGTGCCTCTAAGACAGCTTTTACACAGTTTTGGGCAAGGGACAGAAAGCCTCAGAGAAACCATAAAACACAATCCATATGGCACCATAATATTGTTTGTTCTGGGAATTCTGCCCTTAGACAAAACCACACAGTCATGAATACATAAATAACCACTTTCCGAGCCATCTAAGAAAGGCTGAGCTCTCAGTGAGCAGTGAGCCTTAGCCCAGGGAAAAAGCGGGAAAAGGGAGAAAGGGGGAAAAGTGGCCAAGCCACCCAGGGCAACCACTTCATCTCTGAGGGACAGTGTAAATTCCACCTGGGAAGAGTCAGTGGTGGAACACATATCTTGTTTGTAATGGCCTCATCTGAAAAGCTATGCAGCAAATATGCTCCAAACAATTATCAGGCCAGACACCTAAATGGTTAGAACAGCTGCTGGTATTTATGCTTTGGGCAGTAAGGTCTCTAATAATTTAAGAGAAAGATCATGATCAAGACTCTGAGACAAAGTCTTTGAAGACATCTGACCTGCCATCTCTTATGATTATTTCCTGTGTGGCTGAGAAAATTAATGGGATGAAGCCTTCACTATCAGCACAGAGAAGGATCCAGTGGGAGTCTGCAAAATAAAATAAACATAGGCAATTTAAGATTTCTCATCTTACTCTATAAAGAAAAACATGACAAGTATTTTTTTGAGAGGAAGTATATAATAGTTGATACTATTATTCCTGATCATCACAAATCTTTACAAAGAATAAGGAGATGGAAAGACTGTCACTTAGGGTCAGGTTACATGGCAGGAAGGGGATGTTAATGACTCAGGCATAGCTAAGGGACATACATTTTCACCCAGGCTAGGTATTTATCACTGAGTGTTATGCATATGAGCATGTGTATGCATGTGTGCACACGTGTGAGGGGCTGTGTGTGGAGTGTCCCTACCTTATCTACACGCTGCTAAGCAGTTTCTCCAGAAACTATGTGAGTTAGGAACAGATACTCTATGGAGGAATGTGTTTATTCTTTAGATCTATACCAACCTCTAGGCACCTGAGGAGGCTGAGCTGACTGGAGCTGGACTAGAATGGTCCAGGTAATCCTGAATGGGTTGTTCCAGGGTAATGAAAGGCCCCTGGCATAACACATGCCTGGACCTTTTCTAGTTCTTTCCAATCCACTGTGTCTTGCCTTTTACCCTGTAATTTCACTTCTAAAAATCTAATCTTCCCCAGAACATCATGTAACATATGCAGAGAGGTTTTTATTAGTGTTGTTTATGATGTTGAAAAATTAGAAACCAGCAAAATGTCAAAGAAAATACAGCAAAATAAAATATGGTATACCCAGAATGGAATATTAACCCCACCCAGTAAAAATGACAATTATGAGGTTGTATCACAAATGCATGTGTCAGAATAGAATAGAATGGTGATGGTACAATGTTAAGAGGGAAAAAAGGAAACAAAATGTCATGTTCAATATAGCAGACAGGGTACAAAGAAATAGGCACTAAGAAAACTATGCTCCACATCTGATGGAAAGTGGGCATGACTCAGTCCCTGCCACCTAGGAACGTCCTTCATGTCCACATGTCTGCTGTACGTTAAAACTGCAACTCCTTAGGAAATATTCTGCAGTGCTGTCATGATCTTTATGTTTAGTTCAACAGGTATATATGATGTTTTTATGCCACTGTCTTGCAGTTGTTAAATATTGCTTTGTAACACTTTTCTGTTTTTTTTATGTGAACATTAAGGTTTTCCAGCCAGGCTCTAAGGGCAGAACCCATATTTTACATGTTTGGCCCTTACAATAAACCTGGGTTTACAGTAGGCAATTCTAGTGAATCACTGAATAGTGGGTACACCTCATTTTCATTACCAGTGAACATTACAAAATAGATGGTAGAGAGAGGGGTGTTGGGTAGGGTCAATTTCTGAATTTTACCTACCATGTAGCATTTCAATAACAGAGAGTCCAAAAGCCTGCTGAATTGTACTGAGCCTTAGTTTGCCATTGCAGAGAAGCACGGTTCTTTTCTTAACAGGACCTACATAGTAAGATTTCTAGAAATACAAAAACAAAAGTTGTTAAACTGATTGCAGGAGTAATGGTGTTAGCATAAGGATAAAATGTGTAAATAGTTAGAAAAACTCTTTATCTATAACTACCATCAGCTAGACTTCAGTTTTAAATAAGGAGCTTTATGTCGCACTATTTAACACAACTAAAGGATCAGAACAAAACACACCCCCACTTTACTTTTCCTTTTGCTCTGCCCAGTCCCAAGGGTTCTGTTTCATTGCTAGGAACTGGCCTCCCTAGAGTATGACTAATGACACTACATAATGATGGATGGCAGCCTGAGAGACATCTGATGGTGAGAGACAATTGCTTAACTGTTTTAGATATAACTAAGAAACTTCATATTTTCTTTACTGGGGAAAAATTGCCAAGAAAAACTGCTCTAAGTGGTGGAGTAACAGAGGATTTGCATAAGTAAAATAAACAAAATTGTGGTTAGAATTCACTTTGCTTAGAAAAAGTACAATTATTAAATTTTTAAAAATCTTAATAAATAGCCAAATCAATCCTGACACACAAGAATAAAGTGGGGGGTGGGGATCTCGCTTCCCAACTTCAAGCTCTACTACAAAGCCACAGTAATCAAGACAATTTGGTACCGGCACAAGAACAGAGCCACAGACCAGTGGAACAGAATAGAGACTCCAGACATTAACCCAAACATATATGGTCAATTAATATACAATAAAGGAGCCATGGAAATACAATGGGAAAATGACAGCCTCTTCAATGGCTGATGTTAGTAAAACTGGACAGCTACATGTAAGAGAATGAAACTGGACCATTGTCTAACCCCATACACAAAAGTAAATTCAAAATGGATCAAAGACCTGAATGTAAGTCATGAAACCATAAAACTCTTAGAAAAAAACATAGGAAAAAATCTCTTGGAAATAAACATGAGCGACTTCTTCAAGAACATATCTCCCCGGGCAAGGGAAACAAAAGCAAAAATGAACAACTGGGACTATATCAAGCTGAAAAGCTTCTGTACAGAAAAGAACACCATCAACAGAACAAAAAGGTATCCTACAGTATGGGAGAATATATTCATAAATGACTGATCCAATAAAGGGTTGACATCCAAAATTATATATTTTGGATGTCATGCTCCTCAACAAACAAAAAGCAAACAATCCAATTAAAAAATAGGCAAAGGATCTGAACAGACACTTCTCCAAAGAAATTCAGATAGCCAACAGACACATGAAAAGATGCTCCACATCGCTAGTTATCAGAGAAATGCAAATTAAAACCACAATGACATATCACCTCACACCAGTAAGGATCGCCACCATCCAAAAGACAAACAACAACAAATGTTGGCGAGGTTGTAGAGAAAGGGGAACCTTCCTACACTGCTGGTGGGAATGTAAATTAGTTCAACCATTGTGGAAAGCAGTATGGAGGTTCCTCAAAGAGCTCAAAATAGAAATACCATTTGACCCAGGAATCCCACTTCTAGAAATTTACCCTAATAATGCAGCAGCCCAATTTGAAAAAGACAGATGCACCCCTATGTTTATCACAGCACTATTTACAATAGCCAAGAAATGGAAGCAACCTAAGTGTCCATCAGTAGATGAATGGATAAAGAAGATGTGGTACATATACCCAATGGAATATTATTTAGCCATAAGAAGAAAACAAATGCTACCATTTGCAACAACATGGATGGAGCTAGAGGGTATTATGCTCAGTAAAATAAGCCAGGCAGAGAAAGACAATTACCAAATGATTTCACTCATATGTGGAGTATAAGAACAAAGAAAAACTGAAGGAGCAAAACAGCAGCAGACTCACAGAACCCAAGAATGGACTAACAGTTACCAAAGGGAAAGGGACTGGGGAGGATGGGTGAGAAGGGAGGGATAAGGGGGGGCGATAAAAGAAAGGGGGCATTACAATTAGCATGTATAATGTGGTGGGGGCGCACAGGGAGGCTGTACAACACAGAGAAGACAAGCAATGATTCTACAGCATCTTACTATGCTGATGGACAGTGAATGCAATGGGGTATGTGGGGGGGACCTGGTGATGGGGGGAGTCTAATAAACATAATATTCCTCGTGTAATTGTAGACTAATGATACCAAAATAAAAAAAAATACCTCTTCACCATTTTTTAAAGAGTAATTTACATATTATCATTGGTTCTGATACCAACTTTCTGTAAGTATCTTTTAAAATGAATATATATGTGGTAATCAAATCAGTGCAGTACTGGTAAAGTTCTAGATAAAGAGATCCACATTAGAGTAGTTGCAGTATGAGAATCCAGAATCAGATCCCAGTATATATGTCTATATGTGACAAACATGGTACATCAAGTTCAGTGGGATAAAGATGGATTTTTTTTTTTGGTATCATTAATGGCGATCCTTACTGGTATGACACGATATCTCACTGTGGTTTTAATTTGCATTTCTCTGATGACAAGCAATGTGGAGCACCTTTTCATGTGTCTGTTGGTCATCTCAATTTCTTCTTTGTAGAACTGTCTGTTCAGCTCCTCTTCCCATTTTTTAATTGGATTATTTGCTTTTTGTTTGTTGAGGTGTTTGAGTTCTTTATATATTTTGGATGTCAACCCTTTATCAGATCTGTCATTTATGAATCTACTCTCCCATTCTGTAGGATACCTTTTTGTTCTATTGGTGGTGTCCTTTGCTGTACAGAAGCTTTTCAGCTTGATATAGTCCCACTTGTTCGTTTTTGCTTTTGTTTCCCTTGCCCGGGGAGATATGTTCATGAAGAAGTCACTCATGTTTATGTCCAGGAGATTTTTTCCTATGTTTTTTTCTAAGAGTTTTATGGTTTCATGACTTACATTCAGGTCTTTGATCCATTTCGAATTTACTTTTGTGTATGGGGTTAGACAATGATCCAGTTTCATTCTCTTACATGTAGCTCTCCAGTTTTGCCAACACCAACTGTTGAAGAGCCTGTCATTTCCCCATTGTATGTCCATGGCTCCTTTATCATATATTAATTGACCATATATATTTGGGTTAATGTCTGGAGTCTCTATTCTGTTCCACTGGTCTGTGGCTCTGTTCTTATGCTAGTACCAAATTGTCTTGATTACTGTGGCTTTGTAGTAGAGCTTGAAGTTGGGGAGCAAGACCCCCCCACTTTATTCTTCTTTCTCAGGATTGCTTTGGCTATTCGGGGTCTTTGGTGGTTCCATATGAATTTTTGAACTATTTGTTCCAGTTTGTTGAAGAATGCTGTTGGTAATTTGATAGGGATTACATTGAATCTGTAGATTGTTTTGGGCAGGATGGCCATTTTGGTGATATTAATTTAAAGATACATTTTTTAATAATGTTGCTAGCACAACTATTTATTTAACTCTCAGAAAATAGAAATGGACCACACACAAAAATTTAAAGATTAAAAACTTACATGTAAATACTAATATAATAAAATAATGCAAGAAAATCTAGACTGTTTAAATGCATATTAATTTCTATAATACACAAAAACCTCTTATAAAATGGTAATTCAGCAGGGAAAACTGAGCAACAGGCAATTCACATTCAATTGACAATGAAAACATGCAGACATACTCAAATTCATGAGTAGTAAAGGAAATACAAATTAATAAAAGCAAAATACCACTTCACACTTATCAGACTGGTAAGGATGTGAGGAAAAAGTCTCATAAGTTGCTGGTGAGCATGTGATGTCACACTAAGTAAAAAAGTCTGTGAAATGCAATCTGGCAACTCTATTATAAGTAGAAACAAATAAACTCTTCAAATGTACACTTACACTTCTGGGGACCAACCAAGCAGAAATATATATATAAGTATGAATACAAATAGGTACATACAACAATACTACTGCAGCACTATTTGGAGTGGCTAAGAACTGAAAACAAAGTAAATGTCCACCAACAAGGGAATGGTTGAATATAAAAGCTTATTCTCAGCATGAAGTAGAGTGCAACATATGATCCCATTTTTGTAAAACAATGACAGACCTCCACCATCCCCGAGCCTTTATACCTATGTATAAATAGATCTGTGTGAGATTATATCAGTTTCAAGTAAAATATAGAAGGATCCATATTAAGCTGCTAACATGGGTTATGGGGAGGAAGGACAGGGCCAAGTTCAATAGGGAAGTGTTCATGATAAAAACAGATACGATATCCCATTTATGTAATATGTATTTGCATATTAATGCATAAATAGATGCATTAAAATGTCCTTTAACGAATATAACCTTTCTCATAAGTGGAAGAGTATCTACATTGCATACAGAAAAGGTTTCAAAGTGAAATAACACAATATATTTTTCTTCTAAATATAATTGTCAGAATGAGTACAGTCATTCATGCTTTCACACCATGCACATGATTAAATCATGGTATATACTAGTATGTGTACCCACCTGGTTGGCAGGCAACTAACCTGAAAGGTTTAACTTGCCTTTATTGTAACATGCCAGTTCAGTGACGTTCATATTAGACACCATCCTCCTTATTAATAAACTTTTCTTGCAGCCCTAATGGCTGCAGGAGATTTTATGTGCAAATGGTAGTTCCTCAAAGGAGAAGTTACCTGGTGAGTGATGTGAACATAAGGCAGATCCTGACAGAGCGGATACACCGGAGAGGACTTCTTTCCTTTATGTAGAAAGTCTGTGAGTTCAGAAAGGCGCTGCTGCACTTCAGTGAGGTTCCTTGATAAAATTTCCAGTTCCTCTGATAGCTGGCACATTTCCTTTTCTTTTTCTAAGTTGTTTCTTTGAGGCAAATCAGGAGGTTCTGGGGTATTGGTGTGCTCCGCCATGCTGCTGGGTCTAGGCAGTGTTACTGAGTGGTTAACAGGCTCAGCATCTGGAGTTTCCAAGTTTATGGAGCCATCACAAATACTGGATGGATGACTGATGATTTCTTTAATAAGGGTTTTTCCAGGCCTTCCACTTGGACTACTGCTACTACCTGTTAACAAGAGCCCTCTGTTTTGGTGATAAATATCTGGGGAAAGACTTTCAATCAGCTCTTTTCTATCTGCTTCATTTAAGAGAGTACTGAAAGTAGAGTAGCCACTCTGGGTTTCACCCAATGTTACCGGAAATTCTTCTTCCAACATTACTTCTCTAACAATCAAACGAATGATGTACTCATCAGTTTTTGAAGAAGGAAGAAATGCTAAATCAGAGGAATTTTGTTTTCCTACCATAATTAATAATAATTTATCTGTCAAGAAACACATGCCTTTTGGTTTTTCACTACTCTCTAGTTGAATATGTGGGATGTTTGGCATAAATAATGGAACGAGAGAATAGATGAAAATTGTATTATAGGTATTGGAAGCCACTGCCACTATCTGTGCTTTAGGACTAAATGCTATTAGGTCAGGAACCAGAATACCTGGAATTGTGACTTTTCTAGTATGGGTAACCTCTTTGTCAAAGGTCACAAAGACCAAATGTGAAGAATCCAGGCCAGTTCCCATTAAGTAGTTTTTTTCTCTTAGATAAATAAGAGAACTACCCTCAGACTTAGATCTATTGAATTGTTTATGAGTTAGATCCAGAAGATCTGAAAAAGAATAAGAAGAGGGAGAAACTGATGTTTCAAAAGTGACTGCCTCCTCATCCACAGAGGGCATTTCATCACTACCTGGTAAAGTATACAGATAAGCCTCTTCACCACTAGGCAGAAACTCAAAGGTTTCAGATGCATTTAAGCTACAAATTTTATCTAATGGAAGCTCAGTGGCTATAGCGATCTCTGAGTCTGCAGTGGCTCCAATGGAGCGCACAGAGCTGTCCACATAAAACACTGGGTACAAAGAGCACCTGTGAAGAGTCTTCCGAGCACCATCCCAAATATAAGAATGTAGACTGCTGCCTACTGCCACTACCAGCCTCTGGCCATCCTGGGTCCAACATGCACAGTGAATGAGGCCCTGGGTGTTGATGTTTGCTTTTACCCAGGAACTGTCACAGTGAACATTATGGAAAACGGAGACATCCTGTGCAGTCAACACAGTGAGGATGGCACTTTTTGGGTGCCACACACAGCCCTGAGGAAGGACAGGGAGTGATTCTCTAATCTCACAAGTCTGAGACATCAGCCATTTGCTTGTCTCTGTTGTGCTGGGGCATAGCTGCCACACAATGACATGTTTCTTGTGCTGGACAGCAAGCAAAGCAGGCATGTCAGCTGTACAAGATGGGGACCAGGACACACCACACACATGTTCAAATTGTCCAATGATCTTTGAGTCCCCAAACTTGGCCTTTCCACAGTGAAGTCGTAAGTCAGTCAGGGCTACCTGATTCCCATCAGTCCAGACAAGGCCATGAATTGGGTGTATTGCTTGATACAGTGCATTCAGCCCAGTCCTGAGAAGTTTTCCTTTTCCCAACTCCATCCTTTCTGATAAAAGTTATCTGAAATAATTAAAAAGAAAGTTATACCATGAGAATATAATCAGACAAATGCAGAATGTAAGACATTTTATAAGACAATTGGCTTAGACCTTTCACAGGTCAATAGTGTGAGAGGATAAGAGGACAGGAGGAGTGTGGCAGATTAAAATAAACTACTGAAACATGACAAGCAAAATGCATCTTGAATTAAGGAAAAAAATTTTTATAAAAAAATAGTTTTTAGAAATAGGAAAATTTAAATAAGGAAAAGATATTAGAAGATATAATGGAGTTATTAATTTTCTTAAGTGTGAATATAGTACTATGGTTATGTAGGAGAATGTCTTTACTGTTAAAAATATGCATGTTGAGCCAGTTTTCAATGTTTTGGGGACACACCTACCAGCCATGTGACTCTGGAAACTGGCTGTGCCCATCTATATACCTCAGTTTCCCTAGAAAGTCAGTTAATGCATGACAGGAGTTTAGAAGTGGGCCTAATACATATAAGTGTATCTGTTAACTCCGTGTGTTAGTTATTATCCATGTGGCTAGGACAGTAACAATAGTACCTACTTCATTGAGCTGTTGTAAGGATTAAATTAGATAATACACGTCAAAAAAAAAATATGCATGTTGACTTATTTTGGGTAAAGTGTTATGATGCCTACAACTTCCTTTCAAATGGATTAATAAAAACAAAAAAACCAACAAATTTTATATAGAGAAAACAGATATAAAAGGTAAAATGTTAGAAATTGCTGAATCTGGATTGAGGCTTTGTTGCTATTTATGAAGATTTCAACTTTTTAGAAAATTTTCAAATTAAAAAATTGAGAAAAATCTCCCTCACAATCTAATTTCTATTCTTTCAATGTCAAATCAATTGATAATTGATATTCATGTCCCTGACTTTATTATTACTTATTTCCTCAACTCCCTTCAAAATGGGTTTTACCTGTATACAGAAATGACACTCATAACTCACTATTGTTATTTCTATTTCAGCATATTTAAATAGCACTTAATAATTATCAGAACATTTTCACACTCCCTGTTACCTTTGTTCCTTGCAACAATTATTCACAATAATGTAACAAAGGTTAGGCAAGTATTAGTTTTCTCATTCTCATTCTTCATTTTTTCAGGCATTTAAATTACTGGAGGAGTACATGCTCAGAAATGAAATTCAAACAAACCAGATGTATCTAAAGGAAAACTAAATGTCTCCTCCTACCCCATGCCAACCTCTCTTCACCACCACAAACAATCCCACAATCTCAAGTCCTTGATAAAAGCACTGTTAACAATCTGGTATGTAGCCTTTCAATCTGTTAAAGAAACCTACAAAAAAACCACAATTTTGGGGGTGGAGCCAAGATGGCGGTGTGAGTAGAGCAGCGGAAATCTCCCAAAACCACATATATCTATGCAAATATAACAAAGACAACTCTTCCTAGAATAAAGACCAGAGGACACAGGACACCATCCAGACCACATCCACACCTGCGAGAACCCAGTGCCTCGTAAAGGGGGTAAGATACAAGCCCCGGCCCGGCGGGACCCGAGCGCCCCTGCCCCCAGCTACCGGCGGGAGAAGAATAGGCAGAGCGGGAGGGAGACGGAGCCCAGGACTGTTGAACACCCAGCCCCAGCCATCCGGGCCAGAGCGCAGACACAGTACATGCCCAGGGCCCTGGGTACTAGGGAAATAGGGCAGCAAGAACGGTGAGCGGGTTCCGGAGGCCTGGCGCCGGAGGACATAAGAAAAGCGAGCGGCCATTTTTGTTTTGTTTTGTTTTGGCAAGCGCTTTTTGGAAGTCTTAAAGGGATAGGGACCCCAATACTAGGGAAACAGGGCAGCAAGACTGGTGAGCAGATGCCTGAGGCTGGCGCCGGAGAATAAAGAAAAACGAGTGGCCATTATTTATTTATTTATTTATTTATTTATTTAATTAAAAAAAAATTTTTTTTTTTTTGGTGGCCATTGTTTTGTTTTGGCAGGTGCTTTTTGGAAGTCTTATAGGGGCAGGGCGGGACACTTAATCCAGAGGTAGGGAATCCGGGGATCTCTGGGCACCCTAACCCCTGGGCTGCAGGGAGCAGGGAGGCCCCTTACGGAGATAAATAGCCTCCCAGCAGCTCCTGCTCCAACGCGACTCCACCATTTTGGAGTAGCTGCCCGAGCCAGGCCACGCCCATAGCAACAGCGGAGATTAACTCCATAGCAGCCGGGCAGGAAGCAGAAACCCTGTCTGCGCGCAGCTGCCCAGCACAAGCCACTAGAGGCCGCTGTTCTCCCAGGAAAGGAGGGCCACAAACCAACAAGAAAGGAAGTCCTTCCAGCCGTCACTCGTTCCAGCTCTGCAAACTATTCCTATCACCATGAAAAGGCAAAAGTACAGGCAGACAAAGATCACAGAGACAACACCAGAGAAGGAGACAGACCTAACCAGTCTTCCTGACAAAGAATTCAAAATAAGAATCATAAACATGCTGACAGAGATGCAGAGAAATACGCAAGAGATATGGGATGAAGTCCGGAGGGAGATCACAGATGCCAGAAAAGAGATTACAGAAATAAAACAAACTCTGGAAGGGTTTATAAGCAGAATGGATAGGATGCAAGAGGCCATTGATGGAATTGAAAGCAGAGAACAGGAACGCATAGAAGCTGACATAGAGAGAGATAAAAGGATCTACAGGAATGAAACAATATTAAGAGAACTATGTGACCAATCCAAAAGGAACAATATCCATATTATAGGGGTACCAGAAGAAGAAGAGAGAGGAAAAGGGATGTAAAGTATCTTGGAAGAAATAATTGCTGAAAACTTCCCCAAACTGGGGGAGGAAATAATCGAACAGACCACGGAAATACACAGAACCCCCAACAGAAAGGATCCAAGGAATACAACACCAAGACACATAATAATTAAAATGGCAAAGATCAAGGACAAGGAAAGAGTTTTAAAGGCACCTAGAGAGAAAAAGGTCACCTATAAAGGAAAACCCATCAGGCTAACGTCAGACTTCTCAACAGAAACCCTACAGGCCAGAAGAGAATGGCATGATATATTTAACGCAATGAAACAGAAGGGCCTTGAACCAAGGATACTGTATCCAGCACGACTATCATTTAAATATGATGGTGGGATTAAACAATTCCCAGACAAACAAAAGCTGAGGGAATTTGCTTCCCACAGACCACCTCTACAGGACATCTTACAGGACTTCTCTAGATGGGAGCACTCCTAGAAAGAGCACAGAACAAAACACCCAACATATGAAGAATGGAGGAGGAGGAATAAGAAGGGAGAGAAGAAAAGAATCTCCAGACAGTGTATATAACAGCTCAATAAGCGAGCTAAGTTAGGCAGTAAGATACTAAAGAGGCTAACCTTGAACCTTTGGTAACCACGAATTTAAAGCCTGCAATGGCAATAAGTACATATCTTTCAATAGTCACCCTAAATGTAAATGGACTGAATGCACCAATCAAAAGACACAGAGTAATAGAATGGATAAAAAAGCAAGACCCATCCATATGCTGCTTACAAGAAACTCACCTCAAACCCAAAGACATGTACAGACTAAAAGTCAAGGGATGGAAAAACATATTTCAGGCAAACAACAGCGAGAAGAAAGCAGCGGTTGCAGTACTAATATCAGACAAAATAGACTTCAAAACAAAGAAAGTAACAAGAGATAAAGAAGGACACTACATAATGATAAAGGGCTCAGTCAAACAAGAGGATATAACCATTCTAAATATATATGCACCCAACACAGGAGCACCAGCATATGTGAAACAAATACTAACAGAACTAAAGGGGGATATAGACTGCAATGCATTCATTCTAGGAGACTTCAACACACCACTCACCCCAAAGGATAGATCCACTGGGCAGAAAATAAGTAAGGACACGGAAGCACTGAACAACACAGTAGAGCAGACGGACCTAATAGACATCTACAGAACTCTACATCCCAAAGCAACAGGATACACATTCTTCTCAAGTGCACATGGAACATTCTCCAGAATAGACCACATACTAGGCCACAAAAAGAGCCTCAGAAAATTCCAAAAGATTGAAATCCTACCAACCAACTTTTCAGACCACAAAGGCATAAAACTAGAAATAAACTGTACAAAGAAAGCAAAGAGGCTCACAAACACATGGAGGCTTAACAACATGCTCCTAAATAATCAATGGGTCAATGACCAAATCAAAATGGAGATCCAGCAATATATGGAAACAAATGACAACAACAACACTAAGCCCCAACTTCTGTGGGACACAGCAAAAGCAGTCTTAAGAGGAAAGTATATAGCAATCCAAGCATATTTAAAAAAGGAAGAGCAATCCCAAATGAATGGTCTAATGTCACAATTATAGAAATTGGAAAAAGAAGAACAGATGAGGTCTAAGGTCAGCAGAAGGAGGGACATAATAAAGATCAGAGAAGAAATAAATAAAATTGAGAAGAATAAAACAATAGCAAAAATCAATGAAACCAAGAGCTGGTTCTTCGAGAAAATAAACAAAATAGATAAGCCTCTAGCCAGACTTATTAAGAAGAAAAGAGAATCAACACAAATCAACAGTATCAGAAACGAGAAAGGAAAAATCACGACGGACCCCACGGAAATCCAAAGAATTATTGGAGAATACTATGAAAACCTATATGCTAACAAGCTGGGAAACCTAGGAGAAATGGACAACTTCCTAGAAAAATATAACCTTCCAAGATTGACCCAGGAAGAAACAGAAAATCTAAACAGACCAATTACCAGCAACGAAATTGAAGAGGTAATCAAAAAACTACCAAAGAACAAAACCCCCGGGCCAGATGGATTTACCTCGGAATTTTATCAGACATACAGGGAAGACATAATACCCATTCTCCTTAAAGTTTTCCAAAAAATAGAGGAGGAGGGGATACTCCCAAACTCATTCTATGAAGCTAACATCACCCTAATACCAAAACCAGGCAAAGACCCCACCAAAACAGAAAACTACAGAACAATATCCCTGATGAACGTAGATGCAAAAATACTCAACAAAATATTAGCAAACCGAATTCAAAAATACATCAAAAGGATCATACACCATGACCAAGTGGGATTCATCCCAGGGATGCAAGGATGGTACAACATTCGAAAGTCCATCAACTTCATCCACCACATCAACAAAAAGAAAGACAAAAACCACATGAACATCTCCATAGATGGTGAAAAAGCATTTGACAAAGTTCAACATCCATTCATGATAAAAACTCTCAGCAAAATGGGAAAAGAGGGCAAGTACCTCAACATAATAAAGGCCATCTATGATAAACCCACAGCCAACATTATATTGAACAGCGAGAAGCTGAAAGCATTTCCTCTGAGATCAGGAACTAGACAGGGATGCCCACTCTCCCCACTGTTATTTAACATAGTACTGGAGGTCCTAGCCACGGCAATCAGACAAAACAAAAAAATACAAGGAATCCAGATTGGCAAAGAAGTTAAACTGTCACTATTTGCAGATGACATGATACTATACATAAAAAACCCTAAAGACTCCACCCCAGAACTACTAGAACTGATATCGGAATACAGCAAAGTTGCAGGAAACAAAATCAGTACACAGAAATCTGTGGCTTTCCTATACACTAACAATGAACCAACAGAAAGAGAAATCAGGAAAACAACTCCATTCACAATTGCATCAAAAAAAATAAAATACCTAGGAATAAACCTAACCAAAGAAGTGAAAGACTTATACTCTGAAAACTACAAGTCACTCTTAAGAGAAATTAAAGGGGACACTAACAGATGGAAACTCATCCCATGCTTGTGGCTAGGAAGAATTAATATCGTCAAAATGGCCATCCTGCCCAAAGCAATATACAGATTTGATGCAATCCCTATGAAACTACCAGCAACATTCTTCAATGAACTGGAACAAATAATTCAAAAATTCATATGGACACACCAAAGACACCGAATAGCCAAAGCAATCCTGAGAAAGAAGAATAAAGTAGGGGGGATCTCACTCCCCAACATCAAGCTCTACTATAAAGCCATAGTAATCAAGACAATTTGGTACTGGCACAAGAACAGAGCCACAGACCAATGGAACAGACTAGACAATCCAGACATTAACCCAGACATATATGGTCAATTAATATTTGATAAAGGAGCCATGGACATACAATGGCGAAATGACAGTCTCTTCAACAGGTGGTGCTGGCAAAACTGGACAGCTACATGTAGGAGAATGAAACTGGACCATTGTCTAACCCCATATACAAAAGTAAACTCAAAATGGATCAAAGACCTGAATGTAAGTCAAGAAACCATTAAACTCTTGGAAGAAAACATAGGCACAAACCTCTTAGACATAAACATGAGTGACCTCCTCTTGAACATATCTCCCCGGGCAAGGAAAACAACAGCAAAAATGAACAAGTGGGACTATATTAAGCTGAAAAGCTTCTGTACAGCAAAAGACACCATCAATAGAACAAAAAGGAACCCTACAGTATGGGAGAATATCTTTGAAAATGACACATCCGATAAAGGCTTGACGTCCAGAATATATAAAGAGCTCACACGCCTCAACAAACAAAAAACAAATAACCCAATTAAAAAATGGGCAGAGGAACTGAACAGACAGTTCTCCAAAAAAGAAATACAGATGGCCAACAGACACATGAAAAGATGCTCCACGTCGCTAATTATCAGAGAAATGCAAATTAAAACTACAATGAGGTATCACCTCACACCAGTAAGGATGGCTGCCATCCAAAAGACAAACAACAACAAATGTTGGTGAGGCTGTGGAGAAAGGGGAACCCTCCTACACTGCTGGTGGGAATGTAAATTAGTTCAACCATTGTGGAAAGCAGTATGGAGGTACATCAAAATGCTCAAAACAGACTTACCATTTGACCCAGGAATTGCACTCCTAGGAATTTACCCTAAGAATGCAGCAATCAAGTTTGAGAAAGACCAATGCACCCCTATGTTTATCGCAGCACTATTTACAATAGCCAAGAATTGGAAGCAACCTAAATGTCCATCGACAGACGAACAGATAAAGAAGATGTGGTACATATACACAATGGAATACTACTCAGCCATAAGAAAAGGGCAAATCCTACCATTTGCAGCAACATGGATGGAGCTGGAGGGTATTATGCTCAGTGAAACAAGCCAAGCAGAGAAAGAGAAATACCAAATGATTTCACTCATCTGTGGAATATAAGAACAAAGGAAAAACTGAAGGAACAAAACAGCAGCAGAATCACAGAACTCAAGAATGGAATAACAGGTACCAAAGGGAAAGGGACTGGGGAGGATGGGTGGGTAGGGAGGGATAAGGGGGGGGAGAAGAAGGGGGGTATTAAGATTAGCATACATGAGGGGGTGGGAGAAAGGGGAGGGCTGTACAACACAGAGAAGGCAAGTAGTGATTCTACAACATTTTGCTATGCTGATGGACAGTGACTGTAAAGAGGTTTATAGGGGGGACCTGGTATAGGGGAGAGCCTAGAAAACATAATATTCGTCATGTAAGTGTAGATTAATGATACAAAAAAAAAAAAGGCAGTTCCTGTGTGGTGACCTCCAGTGAGTTCTACACAAGGGTATAAAGGGCATGTAAAAGTGTAGGCAAAGGGCCTGTTTGTGTTTATACAGAGGATCAAAGCCTAATTTGGCTACCCCGAAAATCAACTAAGATACGATATGAAAAAGAACTTCCAACATCAGCACTCTCTGGAAGACTCATGCCAGAAGATGATCATCAAAAAACCCCAACAAAGATCCACGCAGTGCTACAGGTGTAGATGCACTCATCCCACCAGTTCCTGGACTTGCCATGGGAATGAAGAAGGAGATATCTAAGCTGGCCTGTGCATACAGTAAAACAACAAATTGGACTGGATCTATACTGTTGGAACTCAACCAAGAATTAGGAGAAGTGCAAATTGTAGTGCTCCAAAATGTTACAACTACAGACTATTTACTGTTAAAAGAACATATGGGATGTGAACAGTCCCCAGGAATGGGTTGTTTTAATTTGTCTGATTTCTCTCAGACTGTTCAAGTTCATTTGGACAATATCCACCATATCATAGATAAGTTTTCACAAATGCCTAAGGTGCCTAACTGGTTTTCTTGGTTTCACTGGAGATGGCTGGTAATTACAGGTATGCTTTGGTTATGTAACTATACTCCTATTATGTTAATGTGTGGGTGCAATTTAATTAGTAGTTTAAAACCTATACATGCTGAAGTTACTCTATAAGAAGATATGTCAAAGAAATAATCAATCTTCCCATGTTTTCTTCCGCCTGCTACTTCTATAGCTTTTCTTCTTCCTTCCTAATTACAACCCTTAAATAGAATTCGTGCCTCATATCAAATTTACCGAGTATCATAATTCTTCCAAGTGGTAAAGATACCTCAAGACAAATGCTGGGCATAGAAGCCACAGGGCATTAATATGCAAAGAAGTAAAAAGCTAACCTTTTCAAACAATAAGGCTTCTCTCTCACTTACCAACTTTACATTTTCCTGTATGGCTCCGGAAGATGACTGGTTAGCCAGAGACGGGTAAGATTCCTCAAGGGAGGAACAACCTAAGACAGGCACAGTCGCAGGGGGGCCATCAGGTGAGAAATTGGGGATCAACAGAGGTGAGGCTTAGAACCTCACCCCCCCTGTTCTGAGAGAAATCTCCTGCATACGTGGATGTTTTATTGCCCTTGTCTAGCTTGGATTAAGACATAGTCTACAGGCACACAGCTGATCACCTACATTTGCTCTCTTACAACACTAAACTATGTTTTCTACCTTTATCTTGTATCTACCTACCACTTCAGAATTTTATTAAAAGTAATAATAATAAAGAGAGAAATGTGGTATCCACATATAAATCAAGTATAAAAATCAAATGAGTATTCATATTTGAACTGTTTATAGTTCATAATGCATGAGCAAAACCGAAAGTTTCTGTGATGACTGCCCTTGTACTGTTCACCATGTAACTTATTCACTATGTAAGAATTTGTTCTCCATGTAAGAACTTGTTCGTTATGCTTCAGAAGATTGGAGACTGATGAAAATTAGGCTTGGGGTGGATTAATGATTGTGCATTGAGCATTGACTCCCCTATACTGAATTTTATTGTTGTTAACAACCATTTGATCAATAAATATGACAGATGCCCTCACAAAAAAAAAAAAAAAAAAAAAGTACACACTTCCAATTGTAAAATAAATAAGTAACCGGGATGTAATGAATAGCATAAGGAATATAGTCAAAATATTGTAACAACTTGGTATGGTGATAGCTGGTACCTAGAATTATTATGTGTATAAATGTTGAATCACTGTGTTGTACACCTGAAACTAATGTAATATTGTGTGTCAACTACCCTTCAATAAAAAATAATTATCTATAAAAAAAAAAAATAAATAAATAAATAAAAAGGCTAAAAAACAATTTAAAAAAACACCACAATTTTGTATGTGCTAGGTTTCCTCTTTTAAACAAAAAATGGGGAATAAGTCAGAGTTCCTGGATTAACAACAGAAATCACCCTGGTTAATTTAAGCAATGAAAGAGAGGGCTCAAGAACCAGGCTCAGAAAACAAGCAAGAACCAAGCGAGACCCCACAGAATAACCCCTGCTCCTACTCTCTGGACACACCAGGGGCGGAGAATCTAACTTCACTGACCCTTCATTTGATGGCAGTTGCTGAGGATTATGAATGAGGTGGGGAGAGCCTTCCATTGGCTGAGCCTAGCTCACATACTCTTGCTCTAGCTGTCAGGAGGATGGGGAGAGAGGGAGGGTTTCCCCACAAGGCTTCTGTAATAGGGCAGGGCACTGCCTCCCAGCAAGAGTCACACCAAGGGAGGTCCCCCGGAACCCCTCACAAATCAGCCAGGGGTTTTCAAAAAATAACCAACAATTACCACAGAGATATGTTATCTATTATTCACTAGTTATTTTAAATTAAGGGCACCTTTTCAAGTCAGTAAAAACAGACCTGCTTAGATCTTTTAAATAGCTGCAAGGTATTCCATAGTATGTATATATTATAATGTACTCAGAGATTCCTCTATAAGTGGGAATTCAGCTTGTTGCCAATTTTCATCTAGATGTGGACTGAGCCAGAAAGTTTCGTATGCAATTCTTATCACTTTTCTCTTTTCCTTCCTTCCAATGTTACCCACTCGCATGCTTTCAATTATCATCTTTTATTACTTCTCAGATCTGCATCTCTTCTCCTGGCTTCTTTGCTAAGTTTTTTCTTTTAAACAAAAAATGGAGAATAAGTCAATGTTATTCAAATACATATTAGCCCTGCCCACATTCACTTCAAACTTAACATGTATAAAGAAAAAAAAAGGTTTCTGCTTTCAACAGCAGCTCTTCAATTTCTGTTAATGATGTCACTATTCTCAAGTTCATTCAAGGTAAAAACTAGGGACTCAGTCTGGCTTCTCTGTCTTCTGCCTTCTCAGAAACCAAGCCCCACTAATTCTTAGATTTGTTTCTGAATCCAGTACTTCTTGTCATTCCCACCAGCACTACCCTGACTCAGATCACTATCACTTACACTTGGATGACTGAAACAGTCAGTTTCCCTACCTCCAATTTGTCTTTCCAGTCCACCTTGTACAAAACCAATTTGAAAATGCCCTTTTAAGAATATCAATTATCAGCTTAAAAATTCTCAGATGCTACCTACTCTCTGTAGCTGTGCTATTCAATACAGTAGTTACTAGTTACATGTGCTACATAAACTCAATTAAAATAAGAAAAGCCAGTTCCAGTCACTAGCTCTTTTTCAAGTGGTCAACAGTTAACATGTGGCTAGTGGCTATCATATTGGACAGAGCAGAATAGAACATTTCTACCATCAGAGAAAGTTCTGCTGGGCAGCACTGGCCTATAGGATAAAGTCTGAATTCCTCAGTTTGGCATTAAAACCCCTTCCCAATCTGGACCTACCAATCTCTCCAGTCTTATTTCTGTTAAACTTCATAGTTACAATGCCTGGCCCATTCGAAACAATGAATGATGGTTGAATTGAAGGTCCTGTTTAAATACCATCTCCTCTGAGAGGTCTTCCTTAACCATCCCGCCAAAAGTGATACTTTCCTCCTGTTAACTCCGAGAGCCCTTACAGTTTAAACCACTCATGTGACACCCTCAGTTTATTACCTGCAACTACCAGTTACTTTTTCATGTACTACATCTCATTTCCACAACCAACGTACAAAGTCCTTGAGAGCAGAAACTAGACTTAACTTCTTTGCCTGTCAGTTCCTAGCTCACTTTATAAGTGCTGGCAAATATTTTCAAATGGATCGCTCTGCGTCTAACACATCATATACAGAATTTCCAATTGGGTCACAGTATTGCCAGGGGTTGTGTTGATTACATTTTTATTGCTCTAGGCTCTTATAATATTGAGTCAGTAATCCCCTTTTGACTATATTTGGACATGCTTTTTAAGGCTGTTAAATAATCCAGCCTCTTAAGAAACACCAAAATAACAGGGAATACTGTATTAGGAGATATGTCCCTCCCCCTTGCTTCATACAGTCCAAATGCAGGAGTACACTAGCGTTTCTCATTTCTTGTATTTTTTTTTTAAAAGTTAAGCAACCATACATATTAGCACAGGTTTTCAGGTGTTGAATGCACATTATCATTTAAATCACAAGGACAAACAAAATTGATAAATCACATATTTACATGATATAATTTTAGCATTTTATAAAAATAATGTAGGATTTAGCACAAATTAAAAGTTTTCTTCCTACAGGAAAAAAAAATAACACCTTTATTTCTGGGAATTATTGAAATGTAGATTCTATGTCAGTGCCACAGTATAAAAAGCTTTCCTTGAATCATCTGAAGGTACAGAACCTGGTCTACTGCTGCTTTAACAAGCTTCAAGTTGGGATGACCAAAAGATGGCTTGCTTCAGTATTCAGGAAAAATCTACTATTTGGCATGGATTCTAGCCTTTAGAAAACTGAACAGTCCAATGCCTAAAGCTCTAACGTCATTTTTAGCATCCCTGAACATGCGTGTCCACACATATCTAAAATATGTAAGGTCAGTAATGAGAGTAAGGTGGCAATGAGAATAAACTGGATATTCCAAATTATCTAACATCACCTGGATGAGTTACAGAACCTAAACACTCATGTTCAAAATGAGACAAACATGATAAACACTCTTTATTTAATAAGGCAAAAAATTGCCTCAGGTACATTCTATTTCAAAAGTCTATCAGTGAGTGATATATAAATGTATAATATCAGCTGTAAGAATAAAGTGTTGCAATAATAAATGACTATGAAAGGCTAACTTTAGTGTAAAAATAATTATTAAGAACTTTCACATAGTTGACTTGAGAAATAGACTAGCTAATAATACACATATTAACAAAGAGTATATTAGCTAAATAATTTAAAGAAAAACATTATATTCTTTTTGACCAACAGATGTTCATGAAATTAAAATAAAAATATAAAGCACAGTGATAGAAATTAATTCTAACTCTAATCTTGGTAAAATTAGTCATTATACTAATATTCACTGAACAAAAGTCTTTCAGAACTACATTTAACTTTCAGTTTTTAAATTCTATTTAGCCATAAGTCTTTTAAGTCAACATCCTAACTGGAATTAATCCCATTTTGAGAATGAATTAAAGCCAGACTGGGAAATTACCTCCAACTTTCAATGAAGTGGAAAGTCTCCAAAATTATATGCAACATTGATGACAAATCATCTTCAGTCCAGACATAATAATAAAGAAGAGAATGTAGGGGATAAAAGTGTTAAATAAAAAGGTACCCCAAAATATCTTGTACCTGTACAGTCCCAGCTAAATGAAGTGGCTGTTCAGCATTGAAAGGGTATAGCAGGATGACCATAAGCATAATCCAGGAGCTAGCATTGCTGAGAAGTTACTCTTCCTGTAAAATACAATCAAACTTTTGAAACCTAATGACTAAACTATTTTATTAAAATGTTAATAATAGGGATGAAATTTCAGATTTTTCTCTTATCCCATGAATTCACTCTGTGATTGTCTCTGTGGAACACTGGTTTTTACACTTGGCCACTTACATAGCCAAAACATATTTTGGAAGTCAAAACATATTTGACTTCCCTGATCACAAATCAGGATACTAACACTCAGTGCTTTACGCAAAATAATAGCTATGCTTACAGTAGCAGTTCTTGGTTCAAAATTTTAAGCTACTCACAGCACTCAGGTAAACAAAAAACATGTGTACTCTACTAATGCTGTGTCTCTTTACGTTACTGTAATCACAGTTTTGGATGTAGCCCCACTATGAAGCTATGATGACTTGGAGAGAGTCAATAAAATGAGCAAGATGTACTTAAAGCCTGAAATGAATTAACTTATCATGGAGTTAATCAATACTGTAGATGGCTGCTTCGAATCCTTTTTGTAAATAGATTATATAACAATTATATATAATCCTAAGTGTGCATAAAGATTAAAATCTTATAAAATTGAATGCCAAAATCGAATTCCAAAACACATCATGTTTGACAAGTAATTTTTATTGCAGTTAAGAATCCAAGATGTTTTAAGTGTCTCATTTTAAAAGCTGTCAAATAGCTTTCTTTTATCTATATGCTTTAGATTGCTCATTTCTGACTCTTGCCAGTATGCTTTATTTCATTTTATTCATAACACTGAAGGGAAAGCAAAAGGCAACACTTAAATTCCCATTCATCACCATTTAAAATACAGTAGAACCTTACTAACTTCTGTCAAGTTCGCTGGTACAACTTTGCGGTTAGTCTTAAATGTAAGACATGTCCAAAGAAAGGAGATCAGGACAACACTGTTACTGACTATGCAAAAACAGACCATAGTCTATACAGGCAACTCAGATATTACCTGAATTTGCTGGCCAAATCAGAAGGAAACCTAGGAAATAAGCATCCCAGTGTGTGCCACACATGGTGCTGTTCACCTAGAATTCAATAAAATCTTGTTACAGTCTTGTAATGGAAGCACTATTATTATCTTAGAGGTAATAGAGCTGAGCTTTACTTTTTGAAAAAGAAATTTATTGTTTTTTTTGAAAAGTTCTGAAACATGCCCTTCACATCTTAAAACAAAATAAATTGCAGATGGATTAAAGATCCAAATGTATAAAACAGAGGCATAAGAGATCTAACGACAACCAAGACTTTTTACAGAAGCACTCAAACGTGCATATATATGTTTAAGGATGTTCACTGTGGCATCCTTTGTAATAGAAAAATCTAAATGAACATCAATATGGAAATAGTTGAATAAAAAATAAGGAAGCTCCATGAGTACTGATACAGAAAAAATAAACCCCAAAGAGAACAATGAAATTCATAGGTTACAAAAATCTAGTATGTCCCTATTTATGAAAAAAAAAAACAACTCACATCTGTATGTCCATACATATGTGTGTGTGTATTTACATAAAGATACAGAAGAAATCAGTAATAACACATCAAATTAACCATTCACAGCAGATACTGAAATTAGATGGGGTGGTGTAAGAGATCAGATGGGACCCTCTTATTTCTGTATTTTAAAAAAAAACTGTTTTTATAATAAGCATGTATTCAAATACTCCCTTTGCAATTGAAAAAAGAAAAAGATATTTTAAAGACCTGTTTTAGACCATTTCAAAAGATACTCTAAGTTTTAAAATGCCCAAAGAATATCAAATAGTCAATTTACAAAACCATATGACAATCACTAACCATATTTAAATGTTTAATCATATTAATTACCAAAGAATTGCCTGAATTTGCAGTGTCCATTTCTTCACCACTCTTCTTACCCACCCTAAATTGACTCCTATTGATAGGAGTCAATAGCTGTAAAATAGAATAGCTCTCACCAAGTCACCAATGCCAGCCATGTCACTGAATCCGATGGACATTTTTTTATACGGTATTGCATAATTTTTAAAAGTAAGGTATTATTGATATACAATCTTATGAAGGTTTCACACGAGCAACATTGTGGTTTCAACATTCGCCCATATTATCAAGTCCCCCCCAACCCCATTGCAATCTCTGTCCATCAGCGTAGTTAAGATGCTATAAAGTCATTATTTGTCTTGTCTGTGCTGTACTGCCTTTCCAATGGACATTTTTCAACTCCGTTTTACTGAGAATTATGTGTCAAAGACAGAACTTGAGAAGTCGCCTTCAGACTCTAAATCCAAAGAAATACATTCTCCACCAAACTGCCCAGTGATTAGTTTTTAACTCAGTCTGCAAATTATTTCTCATACCTCTTTGCTAGCTTTGTCCTTGCTTTTAGAATCTCTTACTAAGAAGGAATGGTCTGTTGTGCTTCTACACATGATGTCAGATTAAGTGGTTCTGTAGTGGCTTGCTAAATGGAGAAATAAGTCCCTTGTCATTACTAATGAAGAAAACTGCCATCTCTAACCCACTGGTCTTTTATAAGATAATATATGCTTTCCCCTAATATCTACATATGCACTTTTAAAAGACTCTTATTGATAAATAATGCATGATACATTTTTCAGGGAATAGAAAATTCCTAATGGGTCAATTATATCAAAAGTAATTTATACAATATGTTTTGGCCACCCAAGTCATTCTAATGTCATTGAGGGTGTGTGTGGCCAAGAGTAGCATAGAGTAAGAATTTGCGAACATAGGAAAAATTAATGTTACTGAGATTTTTTGAGGAATTAATTTTAATATTTTATTTTTAGTAACAAGAAGAAATTTGGCATATTTTTCTCTATGAATAATTACAAAAATCTGTCCAATCCTTTCTACTTCATTGCTAGTTCAGGTCTTGACCACCTCTCCCTTTTTAGTAAAGTAAGACAAGGAGAGGTCCTCCCTATACCAGTCTCTTCCTTCCTAGAGCCTGGATGCTGTGTGTGAGTGTGCAGAATTAACTTTGAAAAACCACAGCTCTGGCCATTTTGGTCTTCTGCACAAATACTTTTGATAAATCTCCATAGTCTACATATAATAACAAGTTATTTCACAATGTCTTAGCAAGGCATTTAAGGCCTTTATTATCTGACAGTGATAAATCTTTCCAACCTATGTCCCCGATAATAAAAGGCCAACTAAGGAATTTGGAGGACCAGCAGCACACGTTCATGTGACCATAGGCAGGATGGACCTGATGAGGTTGACAAGGTTAACAAGGGGCCATAAAATAGTTAGAATGTCACATGAGAAAAATGAGCCAAATCTGTGGCTACTTAAGTAAGGAAAGAGGGCCAGATTTAAGATACTGTAAGGCAGATGGAATAGATTAACGGTATCAAGCAGGATATGAGCAGAGAGGAGGAAAAGAGAATTAAGGAAATTAACATGCAGTTTTTTGGTTGGGAAACAAACCATTAATCAGAGATATAAAAGGCAGGGCATGCTTCAAAGGTATGACGGGTATGTAATGTGTGATAAATTAGTATTTGATGTGCTTCATTTAAGATGTCTATTAGGTAGCAACGTACTTTAGGCAGCCAGAGGTTAAGGATTTGGGAGCCGCTGTCATGGAGTTGGTATTAAAGCCAAAAGCAGTGGATAACCTGGCTGTAAAAGATCTGAGAGCCAAGAGGAGGAAGGTTGAGGAGTTCCCCAATTATTTGGTGTCTTTAAAAATATTTAAATTTTGCCTGAAGCTAATTGTGTATCTATTGGTCTCTCAACCGTCAGACTATAAGAGTTCTGAAATTAGGAGTCCTGGATGTTTCAGGGAAAAGTCACTGTATTAGTTCAGGGGGGAGGTAGTCAGAACCAGGACCTGGTGCTCAGTCTACACCCATTTAATTCTTCTGTTTCTAATCTTCTTTAAAGACAACTTATGGTGAGAATGATGGGTTTAGATGAACTGGAGCACTTGCCGTAGGTTTAAACAGGTACATAACCCCAACTTGTTTTTCTAAGTTTATTGTGTTTCCACTATAAAATAGTTTCAAGGTCCTTATACTTATTTTTTTTTAATTAACACTCAAGAAAGGAAAAAAGGTAAATACACACAAAAAAATCAGTAATCCAGAGAAAACTGTGACTACCCTTCCAGGCGTTTTTCTATGTAGTGTTTTACATTTTCTTCAATCATAATGTATAATTCCATGTTAAAATTTTTTCCAATTATATAATAGCATTTTCCCACATTACTTAAAAGTTTTATAAATTACTTTCAGAAGTTACTTATTCACTTAAGTGAAGTCGCATATTTTTCCTCACTGCTGAGCACCAGCTTGTAGCCAACTTTTTCCTATTACAAATAACGCTGAGATAAAGGTCTTGAGGCATAGAGCATGTTCTCCCTTTTGGATGGCTTCCTTAGTCTAAATTCCTATAAGTGTCACTCGTGAGTCACAGGGAATATAGTCACTCATTTAAAACCGCCCCCTCCACACCCCCGGCTTGTGGTCACCTGCTAGCGCCTCGCACGCTTCCCCCAACCACATTCTCCCCATCCCTTCCGCACATTTGGGTCTCCTTCCAGACCCCCAAGTGCCGGTCCATCCACCTCCCTCTCGGGCCACCGTGAACCTCCTGACACCGGCCAAATCGGGCAACAATGGAGACAAAATACCTTCGGTCTTACGGCCCCGCAGAAACTTAGTCTCCCGAGGGACGTCCCTCCTCGTCCACCGCGGCTCCGAAGCCCAGAGCGAGTACCGGAAGCATCTCCTCCCAGGCCTCTGATAGGTGAACGGTGGCCTAGAAAGCTCCTCAATGCCCCCTGTCTATTGGCTTTTGCCTGTGCCCAGTTAGGAGAGGGGCCTTCCTACTTGCCAATAAGCTCGGGCTTTGCTGCACGGATTTCTGGGAGCTGTAGTTCCCGTGAAACTCCATCCACGGTCAACTAGCCACAATTTCTTCCTCTCTTAAGAAGTTTAGTGCTTTCCCCCATGTCTCATCAGTTCTTAGTCTAAGAAGGAGTTCAGGAACCGTAGGGTCAACACAGTTTCTTAACTTTTTGGGGGAGGTGGGGGTGAGGGTGAGGGAATGAGAAGTAGAGGACCTCTTTAAAACGTAAATAAAATCTCCCCTAAAAATGTTCTTATCCTTTCATCCATAAACAAAATATTGTGCAGTCAACTGAAGCCGCTCCATGGACCTATCCCAATTTAAACCCCTATTCTACCCGTAGCCCATGGCCATAGGCCCAGGAGCTAGTGTCTTACTAGGCTTCAGAGCCCCTGCACTCCTAGGAGACTCTGGGCCGCACAGCGGAGCGCCCCTGGGGAATTTCAGGCCCTGACCCTCACAGTACCTATCTTTGTACTGTGTTGAGTACAAAGTACACAGCTGACCATCATCTTTCTTGAACAAAACAGCTAGTTCTCCTGTAGCGATTAATTTAACCTGAAGTCTCTGAGCTAACCTGGGAGAGTAGGGGATAGGGAAATGGAGGACGAACACCTCTAGGGCCGGCTCTGGACTGCCTATCTTCCAGCGTCACTTGTAGCTTCACATCAATTTTTGGAACAATGCAGAGAGAGACAGAGACAGAGAGAGACAGAGAGAGAGAGAGAGAGAGCGCTTAAACTTAAGTACCATTCATTCTTCAAGTAAATGTTACATCCTCCAAAGGTATCTATCCAGATTCCTGGATCTCTTTTGGGTGGAGGCGAAGAGTCTGGCATGGTGAAGGGAGGTGAAGAGGAGCTCAGGGTTGAACTCTTTCATTCATCTGACAGAACGAATCACACTGTCACAGATTTAGTTTTTGGGGGACAGTGATTCTGTCTTAATTGGTGCTCCTAGGGCGCAGTTCTTTGCACAGGGAATCCATCTCTGCGTGGGGCAGAACCACCCAGGATGGTGAAGAGGGATTTAGGGTGGCTGGGGGAGGGTCAGCAATGACTGGTTTCCTGCTCCTCCAATACTACCAGCTACAGATCGGGCAGCTGAGCCAGGGTACGTGCCTCTTTGGTACATCCATAACGTTATGAACACCACGGCAGTAAGTGCATCTAATTAAATTGTCGGTTTAGTTGCCGGCCTTCCCCTAGTCTGCGGGACTGGGTTGACTCCCCAAAGCTTAGCACAGAGTAGGTGCTAGATAAGTATGTGCTGAAGGGATGAACTGACGGATGGATGGATGGAGGGAGGGAGGGAGGGATGGATGGATAGGTAGGTGGGTGGATGCTCAAGTGTCTTCGTGCCTCCTTCACCATCTTCCCAGTTTGCGGGTTAACGATCCTTATTAACCCCGCCAAGCTCCGGAGCAGCCGTGTCTGGGTCGCTCCCCTGGGCCCCGCCCCTGTCGACCCCACCTTTCCGCGCCGCGCCGCCCCGTCGCCCCCTCCCGCGTGGCCCCTCCCCGCGCAGGTCCCGACTCCCGCCGCACCTCCTCCGGCTCTGCAGTGGCGGCGGGGAGGCGAGCCGGAGCGCCTGCGGGGCCAGGGTCGGAGCCGAGCCGGGGTCGGGGCAGCAGCGGGGACCCTCGGAGGCGGGGCCAGTGGGACTGAGATGGGCGTGGAGATCGAGACCATCTCCCCGGGAGACGGTACCGGGCGGCGGAGCTGGGGGAGGAGGAAGGGTCCCGGGGCGGAGCCGGGCGGGTGGGGGTCTGACTGGGACCGAGGTGGCTCGGAGGGTGCCGAAGGTGGGGGCGGGCCTAGGATGGGGGCGGCGGGAGGAGACCCAGACAGAGCGTCTAGGGTCTGGCAGACGCTCCTCTGCCCTCCCCTTCCGCGCCCGCTCACCTAGGGGAACGAAGGCGGCGGCCGGGAAGTGGGGTCTGCGGCTGGACACCGCCCCGGGGGCCTCGGGCAGCCGCTGCCGTGCCTGGAATCGCTCGGTTATCCGCCACTGCTGCTTTCTCAGGGCCAGGTTTTAGCTCCGCTTTCCCTGCCCTGCCGGGTGAGCTCTAGAAACGGGAAACGTCTTGCTTTAGGGTCTGTCCTACTCGGGGCAACCCCCTTCTAACACACCCCGCGCGGCGCCTCCCGCAGGTGGTCCTCTGCGGGCTGGGCGGTAGACGCCGCGGGGACCCGCCAGTCTGGGGAGAAGCGCTCCCGCCGCTGCCTCTGCATCTCGCTTTTTCTTCCCCGCCCCTCTCATTCTCTCCAGCCATCCTGCAGGCTCCCACGGCTTTCATTATCGTCTGCAAACCGATGGCCTCCAAACTTAAGCCTCCCAGCCCAGCCAGCCCTCCGACCTGAGTTCACGGTGGTCCATTTATCTAGCTGCTGCTTGACCTCTACCTGGATGTCCCGCTGATCCCTCAAACTCAGCAAGTCCAAAACAGAACGCATGCTCCTTGTCTTCCCCACTGCCAAGCACCGTCTGTATTCCCTGCACCTCGCCTCAGGAACTGGCACCACTCACTTTCCCAGACATCCCTTGTATAATTAGACCATGGTGTGCAAGGCATAGCCATTTCTCTATTTCTTTAATTCAGACTGGTACCCCCCATTTCTGTAGGATTTGACAGGCAAACCATGTCAGACATTACTGACTGCCCCCACCTTCCCAAGGAGATCGGAGGGCCTCTTGGTTATAGGCCACCCTCTTTGTTGAAACGCAGTACAGACAACACAGCCGTAGGTCACCTCTTATCACCTTCAGGGATAGGCTTCTTTGCGCTTGCTGGTACCCGCGGGCTGGGGCCCAGGATGCATCTCCCCTTGTCACCCGACACAGCACTGCCACAGGGTTCTGCTAGGAGGCTGAAGGCTTCTTCTCCCTTCTCTGGCTCGAGGAATCCTTTACAGTTTTCTCTCCTTACTTTCTCTCCCTGGCCAAGGACAAGGGGCATTTTCTCTTCAGGGACATTAGGTTTTTAGGGAAAGCTTGAAGGAACTTGCCTTTCTGCTTTTAGCCCAGTCTAAACCCTTGAGAGAAGGAAGCATAAAAGGGTCAAGCTACTGTCCTGTTCCCCAGGAGATAAATGTGCAAGTTAATATTTCAACAAGTATGCTGAGGTGAGCTGGGGACGCCTGTCTGGAGGAACCCCACACCATGTCCTGTGAAGTCCTCCTGATGAATATTTCTAGGCTCCAGCCCCTCAGCCCCTGCTCTGGTTCAGGCCACCATCATCTCTCACCTGGATTTCTGCTCAGCCTCTAAACTGGTCTTCCCACCTCCATTCTCACCTCCATGCCTTTCATCTGTTCTTGCCCCAACACCCTTCCCCTGTAAAATGTTTTAATGAATTTTCCATCTCCTTCTCCAGGCTGATGGTGATCTAGCGTATTCTTACCTTCCACAAAGGAATGTCATCTCTTTCGACCAGTCCTTACACCCACTACCAACTTTTTTTCCAGTTATAGCAATCTGCCTGCAAAACATGCCAGTTAGTCAGTAAATGTTATATTGAACATGTGCTATGTGCTAGGGCCCAGGGTTACAGCAGTGAAACAGATGAAGTTCCTGCTTTTGTGCCAGTCTAGGCCTCTGAACATGTTGTCCACATTTCCCAGATTTTCTCCCTTTACTTCTTCTGGCAAACTACTCATCTTTTCAGACCCAGTGTAACTATCATTCCCTCTCTGACGCTTTCCCTGACACCCACAGTCGGTTAGTTGTTCCCTCCCTCAGACTCCCAGAGTCCCCTAAACGTTGGCTCTGGTGTTAGCTGTCCCAAGGCTCTGTTATACAGCCCCATGGCTTTAAATTCCACCCAAATTTATATCTCCTGTGCAGACACTGCATCTGCCTACTTGCAATATAAACTCAGATGTCTAGTAGGCATCTCAGGATTGCCACCTGCACCAATCTGTTCCTCCCAGTCTGCCCCATCTTAGGAATTAGCTCTACCATCCTCCAGTCACCCAAACTGAAAGCCCAAGCATTGTGCTTGATTTCTCCTTTTCCCTCATCCTGGACCCCATCTCCACTCCATTAGCAAACCCTGTCAGCTCTGCTTCCAAAATATATCTTGTCTATTTTGCTCTCTTCTCGGCTGCCACCATGGTAATTCAAGCCATCATTGATTTCCTGTCTAGATTATTGCAACAGGCGCCTAACTGTCCATCCTACCCACAGCAGCTGGAGTGATTTTATAAAATCTTAATTCAGATTATGTCATTCTCTTGCTTAAAACCCTCCAGTGGCTTCCTATTGCACACAGAATTAAATCCAGTTCTTCAAGGCCCAGCATGATACAGTGATTCTTTCCCACTTGCCTCCTGTCTTTCCAGTCACCTAGCCACCCTTACATTTAGCAAATACACCCACCCTTTCCCATCTCAGGGCCTGTGCACTTGCCGCTCCCTTTCCTGCAGTGCTTTTCCCAGCATTTTGCTCATCCTTCAAGTTTCCGTTCAAATGTCACCTCTCTGAGAGGCCACCCTGGACGACTCTTTCTCAAGTGGCCTGTCCCACTGTATGTCTCTTTAATTTATCATTGTGTTTATTTTCTTTAGAGAACTTATCACAATCTATGATTTTCTTGTTTATTTGAGGATTGTTTGCCTCCCTCCATTAGAATGTAAACTCCAAAGGGGTAAGAGTATTGTCTGTGTGGTATCCTGCTATATCCCTGAAATCAGGCCCAGGTCTCGCACATAGTAGATATTCAGTAAATATTTATGAATGATTGGGTTTATTCATCCTTAATTGCAGTCATCACCCTGCATTATAATCTAGTATTTATGTCTGTTTCCCTAACCTCATCAATTCATAGATTGCTCTGTGTTTCTGGAATCTAGCCCAGGCCTGACACATAGTAGGCTGTAAAGTCAGTAAATGTTTGTAGAATGGATGAAGGAAAGTAAAAAAGGGCAATCAAAGAAAAAAAAAAAAAAAAGAACCAGAAGAACCAGGAGAGAATAGAGTTGAGGAACCCAAGGGAATCTCACCAAGGCCAGAGAGGTGCAGTGACTAATCTGGCTCATATAAGGCACAGAGTCAGAACTAGCCATGGGCCTCTCCATGGTATAGAGTGGAGTGCAGACCACATCTCCAGGTCACAGTCACACCTGAATGTCCCAGGTGACTTTTTCTCATGCCCTATTCATTCACCTGCCCTCTTGTCTCCTTGCAGGAAGGACATTCCCCAAGAAGGGGCAGACGTGTGTGGTGCACTACACAGGTAGGCTGGCTCCCTCAGCCCTCATCCAGACCTGCCGTCCCAAGGCAGGCCCCTCCTCTGATACCCTCTCCAGTGGTACCTGCTCCACTGGATCAGGCCCAAAGCCCAAGGCAGCCACGTTTTCCTCTGACCAACTATCCCCCACTTCTCCCAGCCAACCTTACAGGAATGAGAAAGAGAGTGTGCAAAGTTAACCGCTCCCCACTTACACCAGCAAGAACCGTCTGAGGCGCCAGCCTCTAATTGAGCCAAATACCTCCTTTCCCCTTTCTTCTGTTTTTGGTAGGGTGGAGCCTGGCCTTTCTTATGTTTGGAAATCTCTTCTTAAGGCTGTGAGCAGACTCCCTTTTTGTTCTACAGTATTATTAGAGAAGAGGAGGTTGGCTTTCTCAGAATTCCCTTCTTTTTTCAAAAATAAGCTATTCAGTTCATCCTACTGTGGGTGAGCAACTGCTGTGTGCAAGATGCTGTGCTGGGCACTGGGGGCACAAAGATGAAAAGGAAGGATTCCTGCCTTCTTTGGGGCTGTGGGGTTGGGCGAGAACAGCCAAATCATCCAGAGGCTCTGATGTGGTGTGAGGGGTGTGGTGATGGCCGTGCTTGGCTCAAGGTGCTATGGGAGCCAGAGGGGAGCCCCACATCTCTGCGACCTCTCTTGGATGGTCTGTATGGGAAGGCCAGGTGGGCTGAGGAACATTCTAGATGAAGGTCCTGAGGACTGCTGGCAGGAAGATCACGAGCAGGTGTTTGTTCTAAGTGGGGGGAGTGCTCTGCCTTGTGACCTGCTTCCCAATGTGGCAAACTTGGTGACAGCCACTTAACAGACAGCAAGGCCAGCTTAATTCCTAGGACATATTCAGATGGGGCCATTTTTAGCAGTTCTCTGGGCCAGTGTGAAGTGCCAGGTTAATTCTAGGCAGACGGTGTGGGTATTTCTCAACAGCTATGTGGCTGTTCGCTGACGTCAGTGGACTGGAGCTGCGTTTTATCTCCTGGTGATGTGGCCTAATTACCATGAGTCCTCTGGGGCCTCTGACCTGTGTAATTGATTTATCTGTTCTACATGTTGCAGACAGACCAGTACTTATTAAGTTACTGAAACCACAACATCCTTTTGAAAAGACTTCTTACAATACATACAGAGAGCAGGCAACATGCATTAAGCACTGATGCCAGCCATGAGATTCTCTGGTTTGGGGAGAGGGATTGTCTCATCAAACGCAGCAGGAGACTGTATGGGATTTTTTGGTAAATTTTTTAGTAAACATAAATACAGTAGAGAACATAAATCTAAGGTGTACGGGTCAATGAAATTTTTCAAAGCGATCACACTCATGTAACCATTACCCAGATCAACATATGCATTTCCACAAAGCCCAGGAGTGTGCCTCGTGCCTCCTGCCAGTCATTATACCTCCCTAAAGGTAACCAGCCCTCTGACTTTTGTCCCCGTGGATTGGTTTTGAACATCATATAAATGGAATCATAGCGTGTACTCTTTTATTTGCTTATTTCACTCAAAATTACGTCTGTGAGATCCGTCCAGAGAAGTTTGTTCCTTTTTATTTCTGTAGAGGTCATTGTCTGAATATACTGGTTTATCCTATGGTTGATGGACATTTGGGTTGTTCTTAGTTTTTGGTTATTATGAATAGTGTTGCTTTGAACAATCTTGTGAATGTCTGTTGGTGCACGAATGTACACATTTTGGTTGGGTATATATGCAGGAGTGGTATTACAGGGGCACAAGGTTATGCCTATGCTCAGATTTAGCAGATACTGCCAAACAGCTTCCCAAAGTAGTTATGCCCTTTTGCACTGTCAGCACCAATGTATGAGAGCTCCAGTTCTACATCCTCGTCAGCACTTAGTCAAGTTTTTGTCTTTGTTTTGGCCTTCTCTGGTGAGTGCCTGGGGGTATCTCATTGTGGTTTTGACTGGCATTGCCCTGATGACTAATGAAGTTGAGCACCTTTTCCTGTGCTTACTGGCCATTTGGATGTCCTCTTCAGTCCACTCAAATTTTGTCCAATTAAAAAATGAGTTTTCCTTTTTCTTATTGATTTATAGGAATTCTTTATGTACTCTGGATATGAGTCTTTGGTTGATTAGACCCTATTCCAAACATCTCCCAAGCTATGGCTTGCCTTTTTTACTCTATTAATGGCATTTTTTGAACAGAAGTTCTTAATTTTTATAGGGTCTTACATATTGATCTTTTCTTTTAGGGTTAGTACTTTTTGTATTCAGAATCTTTGTCTATCCCTAGGTCATGAAGATATTATCCTATTGGGAATTCTTATAGAAGCTTTATCATTCTATCTTTCATATTTAAGCCTATGATTCATCTAGAATTGATTTTTGTGTGTGGGTGAAATAGGGGTCAAAGTTTATTTTCCCCCCATATGAATATATAGTTGATTAAGCATCATTAATCAAAAAAATCATCCTTTCCCAATGCAAGGCAGTGACAGCTTTTTCAAATCAGGTAACCATACGTACATGGGTCTGTTTCTGGACTGCACAGTTTTGGCTGATTTTGTAGCTGAGATAACTGTACATGGTCTGAAGTAGATTAAGTCTTTTAAAACCTGAAGAAATTGGGGAATGAGGAAGTCTTTAAATGGAGTGTGTGTGTGCGTATGCATATCTACATGGATATTTGTCCAAAAATGTGTCTGTGTGAATGTATGTAGATCTGTTCATCTGAATATTTTCTTAGAATCTGTTTGGCCACCAGGGTTTTTCTTGTGTGTGGGCATAAATACATGTGAGCATGCATGAGTATCTCTGTGTATCTGAGTGAGCAGTCTGTGTGTATTCACGAGTTTGTATTTGATCTCCTTAGAATCCATCTGTGAAAACACAGGGTTTTCTCCTTTGCCTGGTTTGGTACCCAGGGCAAGAACCCAATTTATTCTGCCCAGAAGCAGGGAGGTAAGACTGTCCCTTGTATGCATTTAAGTTGTAGGAATTCAGAAGTGCAGTCACAGAGCTCAGTGCTAAGCTGGCCCAGACCTCCCATGTTAAACATGGCAAATTTGAAGCCATGAGAAAGGAAGTGATTTGCCTAACTTCACACAGTGAGTTAGTGGTAAAATCAGAACCCAGTTTCTGAACTTACAAACCAGGTCTTCCTCTGGTCCCAAATCCCCTCTTATTGCGGTTCGTGGGCTGTAGGAGGAAGCTGTGGAATAGCATCATTTAGAGAAAACCTGATCTTCAAGTCATTCACCAAGAATTGGAAGTAGAAAGCAGCTCTTGGGCCTTAGGCAGCTGGATTGAGACATCGTGTGCACATCGGGGATCACGAGTCAGAGGCTGAGAGATGCTCCAAACTTCTGGAGACAGCACCCAGGATGTCCTGGATTCCAGCAGCCCTGTTTGTATGGGGTTTGGAGGCCACCACTGACTGGCTGGGTCACTTTATGCTGTTCACTGCCACAGAGGATGGTGTGGCCTTGGATTTTACATGTTGGGGGGAAATCAGGTGAGGACTCAACCTGAGGCAGAAATGCCTGGGAAGACATCTCAGGCTGAGGAAGTGGCACAAAAACAGTTGTAAAGTGGAGAGGTATTCGAGAAAGGTGTGACCTGAATGGGAAAAGTTGGAGGAGGAAAAGAAGGGAAGAGCACAGAGGGTCACCAGGTGTGCAATAGCCAGAGCTTGAAGTGCCTGGACGCAGTTAGGCATTTGGATTCTGCCACAGGGAACTATTGAAGTGTTTTAAGCAAGGGACTAAAATGACCAGATGTGTGTTTTAAAATGAAAATCATTCTTGGCATAGTGTGGAGAATGGAGTGGAGTAGGATGGAGCAAAAAGACCAGTTAGAGGTTGTTCTGTACATAGGTGAGACATGACGGTGACTTGGTAAGGCCATGGGTTGTGGTAACAGAAATGGAGAAAGTAGGTGGATTCGAGACATATGTAGGACATATGTAGATGTAGGACTTGGTGAGAGGCTGTGTGTGGAGCTAAGCAGGGGGAAGTGTCCAGGGTTCTTGCTTGGACAGCAGGATGGATGGAGAGGACTTGAAAAAGAGCAGGTTTGTGCAGAATAGGAATTCCATTTTAGAATGTTAAACCTGAGTTGGGAGCTAACCCATGACCACAGCTCTTTTCCACCCTATTCTTGCTTTCACAGGAATGCTCCAAAATGGGAAGAAATTTGATTCATCCAGAGACAGAAACAAACCTTTCAAGTTCAGAATTGGCAAACAGGAAGTCATCAAGGGTTTTGAAGAGGGCGCAGCCCAGGTAGGATGAGGTTGCTCCTTAAGGGGTTTTGGAGCAGGTGGGGGTCTGGCTCAGCACTGCCCTCCACCCTCACCCTACCACAGACCACTCCTGCTTTGACTCCATTGCCAGGGCATGGCAATGCCATCTAGTTTCAGTCCTGGCTTTGTGTCCATGCTTCTTTTTTTGCCAGCATGGCTTCTTTATGTCACCAGGGGCTCTCATACCGAGCACATCCCCCCAGGCTTGCTCAGAACTAGCTGAGGAGGCCTGTGAGCTGCCAGCTGTCTGGGACTGAGGCAGCAGAAGAGATTGGGCAGGTGGTTGCCAAGGTGTTTTTTAAAAAAGTTTAAAAAATCCCCAACAATTTCAGACTTGCAAAGATATGGCAGAAATAGTAGAGTTCCCATATACTCTTTACTCAGCTTCCCCAAATGTAAACATTCTACATAACCATAGTACAATGATCAAAACCAGGACATTAACACTGATACAATACTATGAACCTATCCATTCCAATTTTTGAGTTGGTCATTCGAAATTTAGAAATCAGTTGATGCAGATTTCACCAATTGTCCCACTAATGCCAGGTGGATTCTTTGCAACTGCTGTGAGCCCTGGCTCAAGCTCTTCTTCCTTGGTCTATGAAGTCATATGATGCTCCACCAGAGTGGGTGTTAGCCCTCCCCATCTTGCTGTGGTCTCTGATCTCTAAGCCTCTTTAATGACCAGCTCCCTACTTGAGTGGATACATATACATGTGCTCTTTATACACTCTCTAAATTTTTTTGGAAGCTATGAATAGAAGTGTTTGGGCTGTATACTTGAATAACAGGCAATGTTTGTTGGATGAATGAATTTGAGACTACTTTGTGGAACTTATTGTCCCACAGTCTTCACTAGTCTGAGGTAGAATCTGCATTTGTCACAGCTCTTAGCCATCACTTTAATGTACGACATAAAATTCATGTCAGATCTTCAGAATTGATAATTTGGGAAAATGGCATAGTTATCTTACTTTTTTCTTTTAAATCAAGCTGGGTCCCTCTTTCTCCTCTCCCCATCTGCCCCCATCCCTGCTAGATGAGCTTGGGGCAGAGGGCGAAGCTGACCTGCACCCCTGATGTGGCATATGGAGCCACGGGCCACCCTGGTGTCATCCCTCCCAATGCCACCCTCATCTTTGACGTGGAACTGCTCAACTTAGAGTGAAGGCAGGAACTCGAGGTGGCTGGAGATGGCTGCTGCTCACCCTCCTAGCCTGCTCTGCCACTGGGACGGCTCCTCCTGCTTGGGGCTCTTGATCAGTGTGCGAACCTCACTGCCCCACGGCATTATCCATTATCTCTGCCCAGCTTGCTCTATATGTGTTCATCATTGTTCACACCCATCTTTGCTTGAGGAAACTTTGGTTGCAGATCCAAACATTTCAGGTTGTGGATTTTGCGTGATGCATGTAGTAGCCATTCCTGATCACAGAACACAATTTGTTTGCACAATCTATACTGCCTTACCTTCACTTAAACCAGACACACAGGTGCTCAGACTTGAAATGTACATGGTGTACACAGAGGGACTTGAGCCAGTTACCTTTGCTGTCACATTCTTAGAAATTGTTGGCTGCTTACACAATGTCCTCTTTGAAAATGGTATGTAAAATAAAGGCTCTCTGCTCGACAAATTCTGTCCATCTTTATTGTAGGTAGGAAGTGCCTTAAGGACCACATAAGCCAGTTGCCCTTGGGAAAAAGAGTGGAGAGGAGCCCTCCAAGTAGCCAGGGAAGTGATAATAAATATAGTGACGATGATGTGAATATTGTACATGCTGGGCCTTGTTCTTTGTGTTTTTAAATAAAATTACCACCAATCCTCTAAGCTGCTCTTCAAGGTAGGTATTACTTGCCACTTACCTTACAGACTCAGGATTCTCCTCTGAGTAACTAAAGGAACATATTGCCTTCAGATACCATAGCCTAGTAATCAAATACAGTATTCGTTCACTTTATGTGATCTTGCAATCTGTTTGTTTGGACTTAGAGGGATGAGCTCCGCTCACCCAGATGGAAAAGAACACTGTGAATCTGAACAAATGAAGGTGTGTTAGGCCTTGGAATCATACACCTATACTGGGAAGTTACATTTGAACAGAGTATGTGATTCTCAGCTTGTTTTCATGTTTACCGCTTAGATTCATCTAGATTTATTCTAACTTACATTGGGGGATTTGTCCTGAGAAGAATGTATGATTCCACATGTTTCCACATTAACTGTGGAATTCCATCTTCATTTACTATTATTTGTGGGAATTCCCTGGTAGGTTTTAACATCAGCCCACTTACTGGTATGGGTTACGTTTGTCACAGAAGTCTGGGGCAGTGTGGCTAAGAGATTTTTCTTTTAGCTGGCATAGGTGGGTGGGAAAAGCTCTTAGCCATAGTCAGGGTTATTTGGTCAATCATGGTTTGAAATTATTAAGATTGAGGAGTGAGGGGCTGGTAACAGGTGCTGTTGGTTTCCTTTATAGACCCACTGAAGTCCTGGCTCTCTGTTTCTTTGCTGAGGATTGAGGAATTAAGAGACAGTGCTTTAAGATGGAGAAAATGAAATGAGAAAGGAGCTGTCTTGTGTTTAAATCACCCAATCCAGGGCTTGCTCCTACCATGGGACCAGACCAGCCAGTGGATGCTGCACTCATTCCTTTCTGGCTTGTTTCCTTCAGAACTTTTTAGTTCGCAGCTTTCCTCAGACACAAATACTGATAATTCCTCAGAACTCAGCCTGCATAAACGACATACTCATGTTTTCTGCTGTGACACCAATAGCAAAACTAAAAATGGCACCAGGGCCCATTTCAAGTGTCCATTATAGGGTTATATAAAAGATCTCAGTCTAGAGTATTTATAGCCTAGGTGGTAATGGGAGATACCCACTAAGAGAACCAAAAGAAATAACGAAAGAAACAAATGCAAATACTTACTGGCTTTACAGGCCCTGCTTTACTGACTTTTAAAAGATGGTACAGATAATTAGGATACACTATACTAACAAGCTTGAACATTGTCCTATGAGAGCCACTGAAAGCTGTTAAGCACGAAAGCAAAGACGAGATCTATGTTGTATCAGCCATTTTCAAACTTATGGTCAACACATTTTCTATTCACACAAAAATCTTTTCTTAGAAACTTTTAATCTAGAATGTAAAGCAGCTCTGGCACACATGTGCACATGCACGTGCAGACACAATCATCCCTTGTACTTTAAAAGCAGTTTGAAAAACTGAGCCTTGGATGCCTGGTGCAGAGAATCATAACTGTGTCCATGGCATCTTTGCACACGCAGACATAGCACAGAGTAGGTACTCAGTGTTTGTCCACAGAATTAAAGTTCTATAATTTAATTGGGACAGTTCACAAAATGGCCAAACAGTTACAGGGAACTTTTTAAACTTTTTACTTTCAGGTCATGAAATTCAGCTAACAGACATATTAATTCAAATGATGGCCCAGCCATAATTATTAACAGAAGGTATTTATCTGTTATTAATTTAAAATAACTACACCAGAGGCAAGCCAGTCTGTCACTTAGACAAAGCACACTGTAAAGAAATCTAATTTGTTTTCCCCTTACAAGAAAGTCTTTTAGAAAATGCTTTTTACATTTGTAAATATCTAAAGGCACACCACACATTATAAAAATAAATAACTCATAAAACCATTCACAAGAAAATCACAGCTGTGGCTCCTTTGTCATCTGCCTGTCCTTCTTAGAAATGACTCTTTATATTCTTATAATGCTTTCAAAAAGCATTTGTACGTAATTAATACAATTTTTTTCATTTTCAATAATAGGCTTTGAGAAGAAAGTGCAAAAAGTATAAAAAAACTAATTTCTTAGAGCAATGACAGATTTCAAAGCCAAAAGCAGTTAGTAGTAGAATAGTTGCTCTTTGTCCATTTAAATGATTCAGTGCTTGTACCCTTCAAATTCATTTTGGGTTATAGTTATTTACAAAACAATTAGTGCATGTTTTTCTATTTGGCCTATGCCTACACCATAAAAAGAAAATTACAGCTATCTCTTCCAAGCTGCCAAGCTACGATGAATGTAGTAATAACCACACTATTTCCATGCCATGGGACCTCATATGATTGCAAGAATAAGCATTAAGTATTTTATGGCAAAGATATATGAGCTAAGGTCTAAAAGCGGAAGAGTACATAAATACAATCTTACACATTGGTTAATAACCAACACCCATTACCCAAGCAGCTTGCTCTCAAATTCTAACAATGTGCTGTCATCTGAATGTCCATTTCTAGAACGAACCTCTGTTCTAAGGACAAGGGTACCCACTTAACAGCAGATTTTTATGTCAGCTTTTTACCCATTCAACCAAAACTATGAGCTTTGGTTTTCTTACCTACAAAGCAGAGCTCCCTACCTTCACCAAGTTGTGAAGATTTCTTTATTCAAAGTCATTCACAAATGACAACACTCTAAGAACTTATCTTGATGGCTCAGCACTGGACTGCCCAATGAAGACATTAAGAATACAGAAAGATCCCTGCTCTCCAGAAGCTCAGTTTCTAGAACCACCTACCAGCAAACAATTCTTGATATGGTTCAACTGCTGTTTTGGTGTTTTTTTTCCTGGTATCAAACAGGAGGGGAAAGTTCAAGAGAAAACACCAACATGTTTTACAAAAAGCTACAAATTTATTAACATAATATATTCTAACATGTATCAAAGTTTCAAGCAGGTCATTTTAAATCTGAAATAAGAAATCACAATATTCACTATTAATTAAAAGAAAAAGGGGTGGTGGTTGTGACCATCCATGGGTTTTAGTCTAGCGTGAAAATGCAGGAAGTATCTACTTTGGTGGATCAGTGTTGATGCCATATTTCTCCTTAAGAAGTTTCAACTGCTCTTCCTTCTTCTTTGTGTCCATCTTCTGAAATGCCTGAAATGTGGTAAGCACCAAAATTAACAGATACCAATCCAGAGTCAAATGAATTTTACCAACAGCACTAGCCAGGGAAGAACTCTACTTTTCCCCTCATGGCATGGTTCTACAGCTCCCTGTGGGATGAGGACCATGGCTATACTTACCCTATTGGCATTATAGTACAAAACCACGAGGTATCTGTTACAAACATTGAATCCTGACAGGTGATCACATGCATTCTTGGCATCAAAGATGTCTTCATAGACCACATAAGCTGTTCCTCTAGTTTCTGGTGTGTTCCCCCTGCAGAGTCATATCAGACAATTAAATATATTTACCCAATTACGGGTAGTTGAATAACAGAACTGTCTTTTAAACTGGTAACCTTGGAAGATTAAGGACAGTAAGTTTAAGTTATTTTGAAATCCATGAAAACCTTTAGAGGAAATAAAAGGTTTGTGGATAGGTATGCTGGATAAGCCTGTAATTTCTTGGATTAGGTAATTTTTGTTTTATTTTTAAGTAAAACAACTATAGGTTAAATTGATATATCATGACTACTAATGAGCTACCAAAGCACGAGCAGCAAAGGACTGACTGGCTTGGAGCTTTGTCAGGCTTCACATTCACTCTCCCAGTTCTTCCTGCTTCTCACAGTTAAGAACCCATTTTCAGTCTGAAGCTGCAAAGTACAGACCTTAGGAGTGATGGCTCTTATTAGTCGGCAGTGTCTAGAATAGGGTTTTCTTACCTGTGCTTTTAGTTTCAATTCTTAAAGACAAGACAGTCTCCATCAATGTAGGAAATAATTGTTTCTGGGCAATATTTTATGAAGGCTTATCAAATCCATAACAAATGAAGTTTATTTTGTGTCTGCAGAGTAGAGTGAGGTGGGAAGGAAGCCCCTACTAAAATGGCAAAATTGTCAAGGATATATAGGAAAACAGCCAACCATCACTCTTTGGGGCCAAGGAAAGGATGTCCTCCAATGTAAAGACAGAGTTAATGTACTTTCTTCCACTTTTCTGAGAATCTTTTAAAAACACAATACAGTTAGCTCCCAACTTTCATCTACTTATTTTTTATCATATCTGCACTCTCATGCATTACACAGTTCTGGTTGGTGGGGAAAGGGGCTGAGCTTCTGTGGAGACGAGAGTGGACACAGACTTGTGGGTTGGGTTGTCTGCGAGCCAGGGCAGATTGCTGAAGTGGAGGCTGAACCTTGCTCGTGGATGTAGGGTTGCTGCTAATGTAGGTGTCCTTGCCACCCCCTCTCCTTTCCTCACCTCACCAGCTTCCTTCAGGAGAGGAGGAAGGGAAGTGTGAGGAGCAACATGCTGCAGGCTGCAGCTGGCCATGTGCTTGTTAAAGTGGACAGAGGGCACACTGGCTTCTGCTCCAGTGGGATAAAGAGGGACTCCTTGCCTTCATCTGTGTTCCAGCCACTCAGTGAAGCTGTGGAATGAGGCTGAAGACTGGGCTGACTCTGCCTCCGCCGCAGTGCTGCACAAGTTCGAGGAAAGGCAGCAGGCCATGGGAGGGCACCTGCCTACATCTGACCTAGGACAAGACTACAGTGTTGGGCCCGAGTCAGAGCTTAAACTCCCTATAAAAGGGGACAGGACAGGTACGGGGTTCTGGGGTGATCAGAGGGTGCCAGTGTCACTGCATGCTTGTACTTTGTGCAGCTTTATGGGCATGATGAGGGATTTTATAATACGTTTTATTCTCTGCGAACAATCTAACAACTTCTGGACTTTTGATTTTTATTCTTCAAGACTTAGGTATGAAAATTGGGAAATACCCACAGGAAAAAAACACAAAAATTTAACAAGACTTTAGTTTTTATGGACAAAGATGGTCTTATATTTTATTTTACTCTCACAGTGCCATGCATACAGCAAGTGGTAATAAGCATTTGAAAAGTGATCTTTTTCCTATCAGTTCTCTCTCACATCCTATCTCCAGGAAGCTAAACAAAAAGACCTCTCTATCTTCTTCTTACACCTTCTTAGGAAGTAGAACACAGACAGGCATTAACTGCATTTTAAAGATTCTCCATCTCAAGTGTTCCAGCCCCTAGTTACCAACCTAGTATCTTGAGAACCACATTGTAACTGTAATTTTTAAAGATGTATTTGGTACCTATTAGGCACTGAACCAACATTATTTTCTCAATTGGTGGTAAATCTTAGAGTAGGAATAAAATAATCTAATCATGAAACTTAACATCTCTGAGGTTCAGTTGCTCAACGTTGTCAAATAGTGACATCAGGCTCTATCACCTGCCCTACACCTTACATGCAGTTTTACTATCAAAGGAAGTAGCAAAACCAACTATACTTCAATTAAAAAATATCTTTTTTAAAGAGGTATCAAGTATAAAAGGGCTTAAAAAAGTTCAGAGCACCAAGTGTCTGCTACATGCCAGGTGGGTTGACCAATCATCCCAGTTTGCCCAAGACTGTCCATGTCCCAGAAAACTCCTTGGTTCTGGGCACACTGAGAAAGTTGGTTACCCCAGGGCCAAGTATGTAATAAAGCATGATCACAGCATCGAGGAGAAAAACGTTTGTTTCTCAATCTGTAATTTAGACCCAAGTTCCTACACATCAAACTTTCATGAATTTATTCAACAAATATATACTGTGTTCTTACTAAATGACAGGCACTGAAAACACAGTAGTGGAGACAAGGATCATCCCTCCCTTCAAGGAGCTTTATTCAAGTGGCACAAAAACAAATTAAGTACAAAATAATTACAGCTCATTAGGAATATTATTGAGGAAGCAGAGAGCTGTGACAGAGATTAACAGGAGGGCAGGGGACTGCTTAAGATAGGTGGTCAGGGAAAACCCTTCTGAAAAGGTGATAGTGAAGCTGAGATCTGAGGGATGCGGGGCCAGATATGAGCTGAGCCAGGTGAAACCATTCCAGATGGAGGGACAAGAAGTACAAAGGCCCTGAGCTACTTACTCTCCTAAAGACACCACTGCTTTGTTATTTGTCCTTCTGTCTTAGCTTTCTGAAACAGTCTCTCACTTCACTGATGTAAGCATCTCTTAATTATATACTATCAACAAACTCAGTAACACTTTCATAAATTAATCACAACCACACTACCATTTTCTATGTTAATCATTTACTTAAATACACTGGGTGCTTAACATGTAACATGCATAACAAGAGTCAACACAAAATGAAAAGAATATGTGGTACCTGCCCTGGCAGAGCTCAGAGGCTGGCAGGAGAGACGAGTGAGTGCACAGACAACAGCAAAACCACATGTTAACTAAGAAGAGACGTTCAAAGAAGGTTTTATGGGACCACAGAGAAGGGGTGGCCAGTGCACACGGGAAGGAAATCTCCATGACAATGTACCTTACAGGCACTAATTTGATCTTTACTAAAAAATTTTTAATAGTAAGTTAGGAAGATTTTGTTTCACAGATAATTGAAGCTCACAGGAGTTAAATATTTTGCCCAGTTTCATATGGCTAGCAAGTGACCGGTTAGCATTTGAACTTAGGTCTCACAAGCAATCAAGTAAATTTGCTGTCTCCATGTTAAAAGCTGAAAGACACTGTCTAGATTATCTTACATGTGAGGAAACAGAACTAAAAAAGCCAGGTCACAGCACCTGAAGTAGAATCTTGTCTCCTGATCCCCAAGTTGGGATATTCTGTACACCATTCGTGAGTGTCCAGAACAGGGTTTCTTAACCTAGAGGCCATGTACCCACTGAAATTATATGCAAAATGTTGTATATTCTGTGGAAAGGTCCAAAGCTTTTACCAAATACTCAAAGGGTTGAGACTTCCTAAAAAAGACAGCTGGTCTATAAAGCTAATTCTCATCCCCACTGGAGTACCAACAATGATATATTTTTACCTTTTCATTTACTTTCTGGAGGGACAGTGATCATTTAAAAGGAGGATCTTCAAGATCTCACAGAGTTCTAAAGGCTAAGAAGGAGCTCTCAGGTCATAAAAGAAAAAAATATCCCAACTAAAAATAAAAACCTTAGAAATCGTTTCAGATGGACTTGTAGGTACTCAGCCCATTTATACTAGTTAGCATGACAGTGGCGTCGGTACTGTGCAGTACAGAGATTCACTTTAGAATCAGAAGATTTTATCACCAAACAGCGTATGAAGTGGGAGAGGCACTTTTACTCCAGGCCTTGGTAGTCCTGCTCCCAAGACAGATACAGTGTCACGCCACACAGGACTGCAGGACTGGTGATGCAAATAAAAGCACCTACTACAACAAATAGCATTTAGGAGATGTTCAGTAAATATGATTTGAAGGTATGAACCCCAACTTTAGATTAATTACCACATGAATGTGTGTTGTAATTATTTTTCCCTGTATTTTTCAGTCTTTAAAAGAAAGCTGTAGTTGAAAAAAAAATCATTTTTCTCAGTTACTTTTTATACCCTTTGCTCAGTTTATTCAGAAATTCTGGAGTCAGTAAAGAAGACAGTGAAAACAGAAAATTTATAGTTAATGCATATAAAAAACAGTATAGTACTTGACTTTACAAACAGTAGGTATGTGATAAACGTTAGTTCCTTCCCTTCCCATCTATTCCCCTCAAACCATTCATTACTACTACTTGCTCTCTGTAATTTCACAACTACTCTTGTTGGCTCTCATTGAGTTGGATCATGAGGGTGTCAGTAGATACTTCTCCCTTACAAAACAAAAAACAAAAAAAACCTTCATCCCCTGATTTCAATCCACTAGTCTCCAGGCTCTTGGTCAGGCCCTGCTGCCAGATATAAGTCTAAGAACATAGATTATGCAATCATTTTCTTAAATTACATTTCAAATGCTCAGTAAGACTCACACTCTGATTTGACGAATAGGTCCGTATTTCCCAAATATATCATACATTTCCTCAGCTGTGATTTTGTATGGCAAATTTCTTATATACAAAATCCGATTTACTTCAGGTGGAAGTCGAATCTACAGTGAAAAATATGTATTGTTAGTATAATCAGGGGCAGGAATACTACCTTTTAAAAAAAATTCTCCCAGTAAAAAAATTATACATCATAAAAAAAGCCAAGAATAAGAATTATAACCTGATATTCTCGAAAATGGTATGCTCTTCACAAAAGCAACTGGGTGGTAGTTTTAGGAAAGACTATAAGGAACTAATATGGGGCTACTACAAAACCCAGGCTTTCAGTCACTACAGTTAACAAGGATTTCCAACCTCATTTAAAAGTCCTTGATGCCTCAGACATACATGGGAAAGAACAAAGGGAACTATTCCCGTTTACTAGACTTAATAAAACTCCTGCTGATGACTCTTCTTTGGTCTTCTCAGGAACTTGTCCTATCAATGATCTTTTCTCTCTTTGGAAATTACACCCTTTCCCTCACAATTGGCTTCTTCTGTTTCTCAGGTGAGCATTGCTCATGTCCTGCCAATCATTACACAAAATACTTAATTTGGATCCCTGTTCATTCATTCAACAACTATTTACTGAGTGCCTTTATATATACCAAGCTAGATATTAGGATTACACAGTGAAGGAAAAAAGACAAGGTTTCTTCAGTTCTCTACTTGCTCTATCTTGCTTTTTTCCTTTCAGTCAAACATCTGGGAAGTCTATACTCACTGCCTCATATTCTTCACTGACACTCATCAACCTACCACAACCCAGCTTCTACCCCAGCACTCTGATCAAAGTGCTTTTACACACAAAGACCTTTTAGTTGCAGTGCTGAAGTCTCATCATACTTAACAGCTCTGAGGCTTCTGACACTGTTTTATCACTAAACAGCATGTGAAGCGGGAGAGGCACCTTTTTTTCTTGACATTATATTTCCTTGGCTTCCTCCTAACTCTCTAGTCCTCTTTGCCATTAAAATATACTCTTCCACTGAGTTCTTTTAGATTTTAGACTTCTTTTCTTGACCCTTTGTATACTCCCCTTAACTCTACACTCTCTTTGGTCTGTTAACTACACACGAGGGTTTCCACAGGAAGTTGGTAATTCTCAAATATGTATCTCCCATCCAGAGTCACTCTGGTGCTCCTTATTAACATATTCAGTTACATACTGGACATTAACTTGCTCAATAACTGTTTATTAAACTGGCAACTATTTCAGACTTAAAACTAAGTGTCCTATAAATGGAAGAATGAGATACTTATTCCCTGCCCTTAAACTAGTAATTGTGACAAATGGTAAACAAGTAAGTACAAAGTTTCAGATTATAAGATTCAAGATTAAGTTCAACTAGCCAATCAACTCTGCCAATCATAATACACTTCTCCACTAAATCTGTCCTCATTCCTCTGCCCTCCTCAAACTTCAAGACACTTCCTCTGCCCTCCTCAAACCTCACCACCACCACTCAAACATCCGAATTGGGCTGTATCTTTTTTCCTGCCCATCCTAGGAGATGAACTTGGCTTTTGCTTATTGAAAAAAACTAAGTATGACCGAATGGCAAGTGCCTTATATTTGTATCACTAAACCCACAAATACACATTCATCCATATCCACGCACCTTCCCTTTCAATACTATGTCAACCTTCATCTACTAGAAACCTTCACTCCTGAACATAACCCACTTTTCTTCTACATCAATTTCTCCTACCCTATGGCTCATTACCTTGGCATACAAATACACCTACACCACACATCTCTAAAAAAGCCAGCTATCATTCAATTTCTCTATTCCCTATTTACATGAAAACTTGCTGAAAGAGTTGTCTCCAGTTTCTCAACTTCCATGCTCTTTTTGTCCTACTGCAACCAGTTTTCATCCACTTCATCATCAATGTTACCAAAATTCTCCATCTCACCATGTCCAATTATCTGTCTTCATCATACTATACCTCTCAGAGTCTTACAATTGAACATCCTCTTTCTTATGATTTTGTTGTTGTTGTTGTTGTTTCTGTAAGGCCTTTTTGTTTTATTCACTGCTGTATTCCCAACATAGACTAGTCTCTGGCTCATAGAAGGTGTTCAATAAACATACTGATAAGTTATTTCCTATCTCGAAACTTTGGCATATATACTAGATGCTCAAAAACACTGTTGAATTAAGCCATTAATGAAGGATCCAAAAAGGTCCATCTAAGGAGAATCCCAGGCACTAGTTACCTGTGAACTACAAAATTATTTATGGGGACTGTCTGTGCTGTCACCATTTCGGCTCCGTCAAGCAACAAAGGCTGAGGGCTAACACTATCACTGAAAGAAACTCCCAAAAAGGGTGGGGGCAGAATGTGGGAGCATAGGACGGGGCCTGGATGGACTCTCCTGTGATGGGATAAATTCTGGGCTTCACAGAGGATCAGAAGAGGGACAAGAACGCTCAGGTCCAAGCCGCTGAGAAAGTCCAGCAGCGAAGGCCTCCCGCTCCGCGGAAGAAGGCTCCGATACTCACATTCGCCCTTTTGGCCGCTTGCATCGCCATCTTGGCGGGCTGATAAGGTTACCGCAGCAAATATAGGAATTCCTTCGGACACCTCCGGAGCTTGCTCAGGTTCCAGGTCTACACGGCGTCAGACGCAGGACACCACCTCCCAGGCTCCGCCGGAAGCTTTATGGCACGCCGGAACATCTCCTTCTTACGCCGAGACGTGCTGACGTATTCCCTCTCGAAAAGACTCCGCTGCAAACAGAGATAGAAATAAAAACGAGGCCGGCAGGTTGAATTAGTGTCCAGGGAACTTCCGAGATCTGGACCGGAAAAGGTGGGGCCTGGGCCTGAGAAGGGGCGGTGTTCCGGCGCGAGCGGTACTCAGCAGAGGGCTAGAGGGGTAGGGCCGAGCCTGGCGCGGGGCCGGTGCGGAGGACCGCTGACTGGTCTGGGTCTCCGGCAGTTGGCAAAACAGGCCCTACAGGGTTCTGGCTGGGTGTGTCGTGGCTGACGCAGTACCCGTACCCGGAATCCCCCCACCACTGGCGCAGCCCTTCAAGTTAAGCATCAGATGACCTGCCCTCTGGTAATCTGTCCCGGCCTCAACCTCACCCCAGCCCTGGTGGCCTCGGTGCACGCGCTGGGGTCGCCCACAGTGATCCCGCCGCCCTTCAAATCCGCTCTTTTTATTTTCTTAGCCCAGGTTTATATAGATCTGTTCACGAGGCCCGGGAGGACCAATGGGTTACAGGGGGGTCTGCAGTAGCTCCCGGTCTCTTTCCTGCATGCTGTGAATTTTCTCCAAGTTTGTTCTGGGAAGGCCAGAGGTATCCGCATTCTGTGTTGCTCCCTCCTTCATTGCGGTAGCTCCAGGACGATTTTGCCCACGTTCTTGTTAGCCTCCATGTATGCATGGGCCTCTTGGATTTCAGTCACAGGGTAGACTCTGTCCAAAACAGGCAGGAGACGTTGGGGGCCCTCCGTGGAGAAGCGGGGCAGAATTTGTTCTGTGAAAGCCTTCACCAGCATTTGCTTGTACTAAGAAAAGGAAAAGGAGACCATCAGCCTGGACAGAGGCCTTCCCACTCCCCATCCCGCTTAGCTTTTATGCTCTCTCTGAAAGTGTACACATCTGAAAAAGCACACAGGAGTGCCTAACCCTTTCACACCAGCATGTATGTGCATGCCCCCACATGTATAATCTCTGTTCTGTACCAGATAAAGACTGAAGCCTGGTGTAAAATATTGGTGTCGATGACAGCCCAAGGACTGTTTTTAAAACAAAGGCTTAAGGCGGCAGGTAGCCACTGACGGGACTTACATAGGCTAAGTTCAAAAGGGATGCTTAGGCTCTGCTGTCTCTCAGCAGGTGTAAAACTGGATGTTGGGAACATTCCCAAATCTGCTAGAAGACCGCATAGAGATTTCAGGAATTTATATTCTGTTAAAGGTACAGGCTAATTTAATCTAAGAGGCTGTCTTAACACACTGAGATGAGTTGTGCCTTTGAAAACAAAGCCCTGGAACTACCTTTAGAAGTATTCCCTAATATGGTTAATGCTTTCTTCATTCTTTTAGAAAATTTAAATATATGAAGTATTAGCTACTTTCTTTCCAAGATGTTGAGGCTTCTATTGACCAATTTTTACTTGTTCTGAAACTGAGTTACCTATTATCCATGGGGGCAGGTTTCCTAAACTTAAGATCTTCCTTTCTTGGATTAATATAAATTTTGCATCACTATTTTCTAGGTAACAACTAAATCACACGTTCTCTTCTCACTCATCATTCACCTTTTTGTCCCTGGATCGCAGCAGACTGGTGATCAGATTTCCTCGTTTAAAAAGCAGCTTTGAAAACAGAGGCCCATTGATGTCAGCTCCTCCCATCAAACCATAGAGAACCCAGCGACCATCAAGAGCTAGGCACTTGACATTTTTCTCCCAGAAGGATCCACCTATGCAGTCTAGAATAAGATTGACTCCAGCACCTACCATATGAAACAGATGTAATGTTAATCAGATACAGGCAGCTTGGTGGACAACAAGATATCATGGTCATTTTCTGGATATATATATATAAATAAATGCAGGTGCAGCGGTAAATTTATAGGTTGGTAGAAACAGTGCTCAAAGAACCGCTGTTGTAATGGAGTTTAGGTAGCTGGACTCTATCATACACATGTGCTGTAATTCATCTTTTATGATTCCCTAGCCACAGCAAGAGTGAAATGGGACAACACGATGACCTGGTACCTCTGCTGATCCCCACATAAGTACAGAACCCACTAGCATCCAGGCATGAGTGAGAACAGAACATGGAAAATCCACCCCAGGCTACAGGGCAGGCTAGTTCACAGGCTAGTTCAGGCTAGTTCTAAGTTGTGGTTTCATCTCTCCTTTTCCCTTCATGTGGAAAAACGGAAAGGGATGGGTCAAAAGTATGCAGTTTTGGCTTTGGAGTACAGAGGCTCACCCATTTAGGGAGCAACCACACCAACCCTACTATGACCAGCTCCAAAACTGGTCTCTGTTCCCTGTTAACTCACTGAAGAGTGGCTTGTTAGGAGGAAGAAATCCTGGATAATTCCAGGGCAACTCTTTGTGGTTTATCCAGTTTCTAAAACATGTCTGAATCATATCACAAGAATGCACAGGGAAACCATTTTAGTCCTAAATTCTGGCTGCCTGTCTCCAGCAGTGAAACACCAAAATACTAGAATTTGGTTAGGGCATCCATTGTGCATTTAGCAGAGGCAAGAGAGATCCAGAGCACTGGTAACTTTGAGGCTGGTAAGGATTTTATTCTATCACCTCTGAAATTCCATCTGAGCAGAAACCGTTGTTTACCTTTGGTGAATTTCAATGTTGCTTCAGAAAAATCCTCTTCTTTGTAATTGAATCCAGCAGCTGCTCCGAGCTTTTCTGCCACTTGAAGCTTGTGCTGGGAGCCAGCCGTGACTAGAGGAATAGCTCCAGCCATTCGTGCAAGTTGGATGGCAGCTGTGCCCACACCACTTGCTCCTGCATGGATTAGCACAGAGTCTCCAGCCTGAATGTTTCCTGTGGCACAAAGTACAGGAACCATTCTCTTTACTTTGCAACTGCTACATAATCCCACACAGGTATATTCTACCACAATCACCTGGACCTGGGACCACCAAATGCCAAATCTCTTGCTCTCTTAAGAGAGCATCTTGGCAGTTCTTTTTTTGTCTTACTGCCTCTGGTCAAAGTTGGGAAACAACCTTTTGAAATATTTACTAACAGCTACATCCATAATGTGTTCTACCTATGAAATAATATGAAAATGCACATCTCTGACCTATGCCTGCATTAAGTAAGAATGACTGCCACCACCTGGAGCCAGTTCTGCTTCCGCCTCCTGCTGGTCTCACTGACCCAGGCACCAAACACAGCCACCGACTCCTCCTCCTAAAATGGAGCTTTCATGTCACTTTCTCCTCAGAATGTAAAGCAGTTCTCAGTTGACTTTTGCGTCAAGTCCAGGTCATGTTCTGTTCAAGGCCACCACTATCTAGTATCAGTCTCATCTTTCACAAATGCTAATCATCATCCTTCACTTTGAGCAGAACAGCCAATCTTACCTTGACATTCTTCAGCCTCCTTGGCCTGCCTTCTGTCCCTCACGACTCCACCCTCCCTTCAAGTCCTTCTCTTCAAGAAAGCCTTCTCTGACCACCCTTGCCTACACCAGCTGTTCCCATCTTGAGCTTCTATTGTAGTTAGAAACAGGGCCACCCTTTGAAACTCTACCGTTGTCTTTGGAACTGTACATGTTGTCTTTCCCGTTAAACTGAGCTCTCTAAAGGCAGGGACCAAGTCTTCTTAGGCTCCCTCAAGTGGGCTTGTGCTGACCTCTGTGGGGTAAGAGAGGAATAAAAATGTTGATTGGGCCCTTATTCTGCCCTAGGGCTCCTAGGGAGAGCTCAGCAGGACTTTGAGAAGCTGGGACAACTGGCAGGTGTACAGTGTGTAGATGTGCACAGGCCTTCTATCTGCCAACCATGACTCTCAGCTTCAACATTATGCCAGTACCAACAAGGGATGAGGAGCTGATGCTACTGGTGCTACAGAAGGGTGAGATGCTGGGTTTTGGGGGGCTGAGTCATGAATTGAGCTATACCATGTGGAATGAGCATGGGGGTAGGGGGCTCCTTACCCAAGAGATGTAACAGCTGGAAGGCAGTGAGCCAGGCCTCTGGGATGGCTGCAGCCTGGAGCAGGGTCAGTCCTGCCGGGATGGGCATAAGGAGCCCTTCAGGGACTGTGACATACTGAGCCTGGCCCCCTCCAGGCAGCAGAACCATGGCTGGGTCCCCAATCTTCCACTGCCCCTGGCAGCCGGGCCCCAGTTCTGCAATGTATCCAGATGCTTCGAGTCCCAGAACGCTGCTAGCTCCCGAGGGTGGAGCATACTGGCCTTGTCTCTGCAGAGAGAGTTACAGTAAGTGATGAGCATGACCAGAAATCTCTTGGTCACCATCCCTGGCCCTCTTCTAGTCCCTCTTCTTTTTCTCAGAAAATTCAGGACAAAGTCAGATTTTGTAACTCAGGAAAAGAGAAGAGATGGTTTGTTTTTTGCAAATAAGAGACCGTAGGTCACATAATCAATGACTGTCATAACTGGTAAGGTCCTTAGCCATTTACTTCAACTAAACCCCTTATCCTACAAATGGAGAAACTAAGACCTGGGCACAGACACGCATTGTCCAAGGTTACAAGGTAAATTAGTAGCAGGACGGGGAACAAAACCGTGGACTCCTTAATGCTAGTTCTTATATATCATGTAATAGGCTTTGTACTTACTCTTTGCAGTCCTCAGAAACCTCTGACCAGAGGCTTTAGGCCAGAAGACTAAACTAGGAGTCTGCATCAAAACCATCTGAGGAGCTTTTCCAAAGTGCACGTGCCTAGGTCCTGGACAGGTTTCTTTTGAAAAAGTGCCCTGGATGCACACTGCGCAGTTACCGCAACCAAAGCAGCCGGTCCAGGTTCATGCCTCAAATAGCAGAAAGAAGGAAGTTCTTAGAGTACAGAGTTCTGTCTCCTGCCAGCTCTGGGACCCTCTGAGTGGAAACAGTGTGGACTTTGGAGCCACAAAGACCTCCATTTGAACCAGTTCCCCTGTTTACTAGTGTCCTGGTCTTGCACATATGCTTAACCTCTCTGACCCTCAGTTTTTTTATCTGTGGAATACAAATGGTGAACCTGCTTGTCTGAAGAGTAAATGAGATACAGCAAGGCCTAACACACACCCTCAACAAATGGTAGTTCCTGACTCCTAATCTGGAAAGGATAAGCCTTCTGCTTGCAAAACTCCTGTGTTTTGTGTAAACAAAGGAGACTGAATGGTTCTACGTCAGAACCCCCAGCAGCGCACACTCTGCTGTGTGTCGAGTGTTACTGGCGCGTCTGGCGAATGTTCATTGAAGGCCCTGAAGGCCGACCCGTCCCAGGTGCTGCCTGAGCCGTGAGTACCTGGAGTAAGTCTGCCCGGTTCAGGGCGCTGGCCGCCACCTTCAGGAGGACTTCACCCGCTCCTGGGCTTGGCTTGGCCACCTCCTTCACGGAGAGGTTTTCTGGTCCTCCCGGCTTGTCAAAGTGCACAGCTAACATGTTCTCTGAGGACAAGGTGGGGCCAGGCAGGGAGCCCGAAGCCCCCGCCCTCCTTCTCCCGGGTCCCTGCTGCTCCAGACGGGCCCCGACAGAGGCCACAGACGGGGGCCGGAGGAAGTGCGGATGGCCGTGCCGGGTGGCTGCAGTAGAGCAGTTACACAATGAAGAGCATGCGGCCAAGTACACCCCGGGGAGTTGGGGTCCGCCGCCCGGCCCAGCTCGCCGGCCGGAGCCCGCGTGACTTACTTGCTGCGGGCCGGGTCCTCCGCTGCGGGCGGGGCGGCCAGCCTCGTTCAGCTTCGGGCGGGGCCCACGCCGGAGCCCGGGACTGCCTAGGCCGTCCGGAGGGGCCTGGGAGTTGGGGCAGGGCCGGGGCCAGGGGTGGGGCCGACCGAACCAGCCCTCCACTCTTCTCCTCATTTCAAATGCAAAGCTAGTGCAGGCAAATCAGATTTTCCCTTCCTTTAGCCACTGGAAACTAGTCTTTCTCTGGGCCTGGCAGGACCTGCTGTTTGGCTCTCACTTTGAGAGAAGACTTCTCCCCCAGGAGTACTCCCGAACGCTTGGAGGGCCGGGGGCCCACTTTCCAGTGAGGCTAGGCTCTTAACCCTTTTATGCCACTGGTCTGGCAACCTACCCTTCCTGTGGGCAGGCATCCTGAGGGCAAGCAGGGTGCTACTGAGAGAAAAGGAAGGTAAATGCAGTCTTGGGACCCTTATCAAGTCCTCCCTCCTTCTGATCATTTCTCCCACGTACTGGTTGGCCTCCCCATGACAGTGGGCCTTTTGCACCACACTCATGGTGAAGACTTTATCTGTGACAGGCGGCAGGTGCACAGCATGCCCAGTGAGAAGTGGGATATGATCTGCTCTTTGAATGCTTCACCAAAGTTTCCTTACACCAGGACAGGAGAACAGCCCACTAGCAGGGTAAGGGTGAGGTCCCCGTGGCTTCACACAAATATGAGGGGTTCCTGAGGTGACTGAGGGGAACGGGCCAAAGTACTAGCTGTGGCCCAGGGAGGTCAGACTGAGCCATGGAGGATCTAAACCCTCAATCAGTCTCAGTCTCCTTGGGCACCAGAAGCCACGGAGTTGCGAAGGATCCTCTAAATCTCTAAAAGTCTATGAATCTCAATGTGACTCCCAGGCCTGGCGGAAGGGAGACGTTAACAGAGTCAAATGAGGAAGCAGCCAAGGGACCGAGTCTTCCAATGGAGGAAGGGGTGAGGATGACCTTAGAGTTCCACCCACAGGAAAGAAAGGTGATATATATATATATATATATAATTGTATAAACCCAAGTCAAGAGGTTTTAAAACTAGGGTACTGCTTAGAGCCTGTTCAGCTCTGACCTTATCTGTCACCCGCCCTCTTGTCCTGGACCTCAGCACACCGGGCCGCAGACTTTCTCGCTTACACAATAGCTTGAGAGCAGTGGTTCGTGCTCCCCCCGTGAGGCCATACAGAACCCCCTGACCATCTGCAGCCAAGCAGTGGTGTTCCTTCTAGTCAGAGCTAATGACACAGCCCAGGGTCCGTACAGCCCACACCCTGAATAAGAAAACATCAGTAGCTGGTAGAAATGACTTGTTGTCATGGGGAGGTGGATGCCCAAACTCCTCCCAAATCTCTTCTTGCCCCATCTCCTGTGGGCCAAGAAACAAAGCAAGAAGGAAAGTCACTCTTTGGAAGGCAGGGTACACTTTGTCGTCCTAGAGAGTGGGGTGAAGTGCTAAGGCATCCGGCGTAAAGACTTCAAGCTGAAGAGCTGTGTCTCATGGCAGTTCTCCACACAGACTGATGAGGCCTCGAGTACTTGCTCCAGAGAGCAAGGACGGCATTTTTCTCCCTCTGAGAAGTCAGTGTGCTTCCTCCTTTTGGAAAGTGAATCTACGTGATTGGGCACTGGTGACCCTGGAGCTTCAAGGGATCTCCCAGATCTCTGAAAGTATGGGAATCCCACCCCTGATCTTACCTTTATTATTATTTTTTTCTGAAGCAGCCAGGATACTCAGAATCTCACTTAATATTTAATCATAGTTATTGTATTAACCTGTGTGATTAGCATTTTTTAAATCCTTTTTTTTATTCATATTCTCTCCTAATTAATTTTTCTTCCACCTTGACAGGTTAGACCATCTCTAGGCTTTGTGAAAGGTACAGTAGAGAGAGGGGAAGGAGAAAGAAGAGAGGGTTGGGAATGACATGGGGAGAAGGAAGATACAGTAAGGCAGCCTCTGAGATTGTCCCCTAGTGATCTCTGCCTTCTGGTATTTATACCTTTGGGTGATCACCTCCCTTTGCGTATGGGCTGGATTTATAGCCTCTCTTCTAACAAGTAGTGACATGCAAGGAGTGATGGGATGTCACTTCCAAGGTCAGGTTACCAAAAGACTGTGGTTTCCTTCTTGGGCACTTTCTTTCACTCTGCCTTGCCCTCTCTGAAGGAAGCCAGCTGCATATTTTGAGCTATGGAGAAGCTCATATGTCAAGGAACTGACATCTCTGGCCACCACTTAACAAGGACCTGAGGTCTCCCAACAGCCTTAAGAGTGAGCCTGAAGGCAGATTGTCCCCCAGTCTAGCTGCAGGATGACTCCAGCCCTGGTTGACAACTTAATTGCAGCCTGTGACACCCTGGGACCCTGAGCTGGAGGTCCCAGCTAAATTGCTCCCAGGTTCCTGACCCACAGAAACTATGAGACAATAAGTTTGCTGTTTTAAATCACTAAGTTTTGGGGTAATTTGTTATGCAGTAACAGATAACTAATACAAGACAGGAAGATATTATGGAGGAGGAGGAAGTAGGACAAGAGAGGAAGGGTTGAGCTGGGGAGCAAGTATCAGCTCAGCTTTTCCTTCAAATACTCAGGCCCCCACACAAACACGCACATACATATGCTGTGCGGCCTGCAGTGCCTCCTTGGAGTTCTCCTTATAATCAAACCCTGCTGTGGCACCCAGCCTCTGGGTCACCTCAGTTTTTTTCCTTTGGGCTCATGGTGACCAGAAACAGCCTGGTCAACTGAGTGGCAGCCGTGCCCTCAGCCTGGTGCTGGTGTGGAAGAGCCCCGTCTCCCCCTCCCAGTTAGAATACCCTTCCCACGGGGTGGGAAGGTAGAGGGTTGGCTTTAGTGCACTGAGAGTGTGATGAGAGGCAAGCCAAGGGTCCGGTTGGGCCTGGGTCATGGGGGACATGGAGTGCGAGGTACCAGCAAAGGTTTTGGAGCTCAGGGAGTCTTGGTTAGAGCTGGGCTTGTGCAAGATCAATCCAACAGGCAAGGGGAGTGTTGAGTGTCAGAATTGTTCTAAAGGAGCCTCCTGGGACAGAGATAGTCCCCAGGACACATGTCTGGGCTGCTCTGATCCCTTTTTGTGTAAGATAAATGGAACAAGAGCATCTCCTCCACTGCTTGTGAGAGTCCCAGGCAGAAGGACTGAAGGCCAGTTTCCTCCTCTCTGGGGATGGGGACAAGCAGTTGAACAGCTCTGAGAACCTTGGTTCTGTATCATGTTGGTCATAAAAACTGTCCCTGGTTATCTCCATGGGTCTTGGTCAGCACTGGGACTAGCAGTCAGGGTGTGTCAGGGCAATGGAAAGGAGCTCAGAGTTGAGGGGTAGTGCAGTTGGAGACTTGAGTTGGGGTCAGCAGCTAGCTTCAGGCGACAGGGCAGGGCTAGCAGGAGGCAGTCTCCAGGGGGCAGGGGGCCTCCTCACCCATGCAGTGCAGCAGCGGGAAGGCAGGAGCCAGGCCTCTGGGGTGGCTGCAGCCTGAGACAGGGTCAGTCCTGCTGGGGATGGGCATGAAGGCCCTTCAGGGACAGTGACATACTGAGCCTGGCCCCTGCCAGACAGCAGAACCATGACTGAATCCCCAATCTTCCAGTGCCCCTGGCAGCCGGGCCCCAGCTCTGTCATGTGTCTAGATGTCCCAAAATGCTGCTGGTTCCTTGGGGCAAGGCATACTGGCCTTGTCTCTGCAGAAAAAGGGGCACACAGGTAAGTGGGTTTGAGGAGAAGGGTCCAGGTGTCCGCTCTTCTTGTTGCTGGAAAAAGTTGGCAACAGATTTGCTCAAAACCTACTTTTTGCTTTCTAGGATGGGAGAAAATTCAGATGGCCTCTTCAAGCAACTGTCATTTGAGAAACAGCTGCTATTCCACATAACCTTTTCAGAGATGGTCACTTAAAATAGCTGCTCCAGGTACCCCCAGTCACTCAGTCAGGCTGTCAGTGCTGCGGGATGGCAGGGGTCAGTGAGTCGGAGGAGAGCAGGGACAGGGCTGCTGAGGTTTGAGACTGAGAAATGGGGAAGGGGACACTTCTGCTCTTTCAGCCCTGTTTCTCCTACTCTGGCTTAGCTTCCACAAAAGGGTGGGCTCTCACAGGTCTTTTCTGGCCTGACACTGGATCTTGCAGAAGGGAACGATGGGCAGACTGGCTCTCTGGTTTCCTCCTACCTGGTGAAGGGTGTTGGCTTGGCTGTGGACGGCATGAATCCAGACCACAGCTTGCTAGAGACTGAGCTCAGTCCCTGCCTGGTGGTTTCATGGGCTTTGCTGCTTGACACAGCCCAGGACCTGGATCAGAAGAAGGTCCAAACAGAGGGACCTGTAACCTTCTGCTCTCACACTGGCTTGAGGGCACTTGGTCTCATGCACAGATCAATCCCCTCTTTCTTGAGAGCCAGCTATCTAGACCTTGGGGCCAGAACTTCAATCTGAGTTTGAATTCTGTCCTTGCCATTTATTCAGTCATACAACTAATATTTACTTCATGCTTACTAGATGTCAGGCCCTGTCCTGGGCAAAGCAGATTGCCTCTGTCCTGGTGGAATTTACAGTCCAGTGGGGAAGACAGATTTTAAAAAAGTAAACAGATACACAATTACAAATTGGAGAAAGGTCTGTGCACAACAGCAGCAGGCCGCTAGGAAAGAGACTAGCAGGAGGAAATATTTTAGAGTGTAGTCAGAAAACCTTTCTGAAGAGGTGACATTTGAGCTGAGACACGAACGAGAAGGAGCCAGACATAAAAAGAATGGCTGAAGAGCATCCCAGGGGGCAGGGAAGGCTAATCGAAGGATCTGAGGCAGGGAAGGGTTTGAAGTGTTTGAAGAATTCAGCAAGACTGGAGGGTGGTGAGCAGACACAAGAGGGGATCTGTCCTACCCAAGTGTTCGAGGTGTCATCACCCCACTTGCAGGGCCCTGTCAGGGGGAGGCAGGTTCCATCTTATCCTAAGTGCAGTGGTCTCATGCAGAATGGACTGCAGGGGGCAGTGCAAGCACTGGGTAAGATGGCTTGGGCTTGGATGGCATCCGGATGGGGAGGAGACAATTTGAGTTCTATTGTGGGAAGCTAGACTCCAAAGTGCGTGCTGATGACATGGATGCAGGGATGGAGAGAAAAAGGGAATTTATTCCAAGTTTCTGGCTTGAGCAGTTGATTGGCTATTCTTCTCACTTTCCTCATCCCTGAAGAGAAGACAAAAATACCCATCTCCTTGGGTCCTTGTGAAGGTTAAATTAAAGAATCCACTTAGCTAGCATGTGCCAGGCACAAAGAGGGCACTCAACACAGGGCAGGTTCTTTGCTCACTGATGGATATGCCAACTCCACTTAGTGAGGACAGCCCATGGATGCTGGCATCCCTCTCCTGAGTCTGAGTTGGATGCTGTAAACCCAAGCCCCATTTCCAGCCGTCCATGGCCCAGCTCCCCACAGCTACTTTCAGTAACTGGAACTGGCTTCAGGTCAGTTCCAGATCCGAGCAGCTTCCTCACCCACTCAGGGACTGTCCCAGCAGTAAGTCTGTAAGGTGTCAAGATCCAAATTTTGGGATTGACTAGTAATTTTCAGGTGACTGGTTGCTGTGGCAGTATTCCACAGTACCCTACATCTCTGGCCTCTAAACGGTTCCCCAGAGGCTTACATTTTAGCAGAACAAACAAGATCTGTGTTAGGAATGGGGCAGAAGCACTCCTGATGATCTGAAACCCAACTGATCGGAGGGTGCATTTGCTGTTCTGACCCTGAAAGTTAAATGGGGTTGGGGGAATATCTCTCCCAAATGTCCAGCGGGTTTCCAGCCCTTCTAAAGGGTTCTACCCAGTGCTCTTGAGTCACCTTCAGGCAGCAGCTTCTCTGATGATCAAGCCCAAGCTTGGGTGGCCCAGCAGCTCGGTGAATGACTCATGGTACTAGAACAGCATAAGGGCTGACACTTCCCTGGAGGAGCTGGGCCAGTTCACCTCGGGGTACCATGCCTGCAGGACTCTCTCTGGGCTGTCTCCCCTCTCTCCCTGAGCACTCCATCCTGAAGGTCATGGGGCAAATCCCAGGAGCAGAGACTTAGGAAGGCTCTGGGAGAGGAAGGTGCTTGGGGTTCAATCTGGTAGGGCCCTTTGTCCACCTCGGTCTCCTGGGGACTGCCTGTTTGGCTGCCTGTCCCTGCCATCTTCCTGGGCACCCATCACATGACTCAGGGCCCAAGGCTTTTCTTCTTACTCTAGGCAGTAGTTTTCACACTTTTTAATTCCCAAATAGATAAAAAAGCATTTTCGAAGATTATCCTCTCACATTCATCTTAGATTTAAATAGCATGAAACAAAATTTCTAGTCATAAAAACTAACATTTAAACTCTTACATCAGTCTTTTAAATGCATCAAGTGGAATCCAGATTTCAGAACAATTTGATATTTATAATCATCCACTGAATAATGTCCATTCATTAAAAAAAGTTCTTTAACAGTTGAAAGTTTTAAAATGTCATTTTTCTTCTAGTACTCATATTTTTATTCTGTTTTTCTCATAGAATTATATACTTACATATTTTATGTTTTACTGATCATTCTTATCTGTGATAAGATATGTACAAACTGACATTAATTTAAAAAACAATTTCCTGTGACCACAGAACTCTAAGTGTTAAATTTCTTCTGGGTTTAATTATCATTACAATAATATTAGTCCACAATTGACCAAACCAACATTATTTTAAATTATTTTTATATCATTTAAATATTATTTTAAAGATTAATGATTACTGGACAAAAAAAGAAGAATTTTATTAGAAAGACATCTCTTAATGACCATTGACGGGGCTGTATTTTTCCAAATAATTATTATATCCTTGGATGAATGTTACTTATTGCTAGAATGAGACTGGGCTTACCATTAGTTTGCTTCCTATTTTTCATTTTTATAGACCAGCAGTGAAGAGCCTAATTTGCATAAATTAGATGGGAAAGAGAAATTTCATTTTAGGAATGTCAACCAATTCTTTGAAAAACTGAGTGAGTTATATAATAAAAACCACATGACGATCTTTCATCAAAAATTATTTTCAATGATCTATTAACTGGCCATTTAACTAGGTCTTCCTTTCGTTCCATTAAAAGCAAAGACTTGGAAACCACTTAACCTGTAAAAGGATTTATTACCCAGTTAAAAGTGTTATTCAGGTTCTCAGCTTCTGGGAGTATACCAACAAAGCTTGTTAAGATTTATGAAATGATTATTAATTATATCTGTTATTTTTTTCACTTAGACACACCTCGTGTAAATTGATAAACTCACAAAGGATTCAGAAAGTAAAAATGTAAATTCCAATACACTTTTGCTAAGACAATTAAAAAAAATCCAAACCCTTTTAACTTATTACATGCTTCAGATATATTTTCATTAACATCTTGGAGCTGCAGATGTAACTCACTTCCGAAAAACATGTGTGACATTCTTACTGGCAAAGTCAGCCCTCATTGTTAAACTAATCAGCCAAATCAAATTACTTCCTATCAGAAAAGGTTTCTCATTTTGCAGTTGAAGTAATCGTGTTAATATATGTCCTTGTGACATCCATCTTGCTTCTAATTTTTAAGAAATATAGGTCATAAGACATGGGGCCTTCTCCTAAATGAATTATGATACAAAAATTTTCACTATTTTCTCACTGTTGTTCTTTTTGCTTTATTCTCATGGGCCTTCTTTCACATATGATGTCTCTTTTGACAGTAAAGGTTGGAAGAGGTCATAAAATTAAAAAATACTTATATTCTTTTCCTTTGCATGTTGTAGTTCTTACATTCCAAGCCTAGCATCACAGTAAGGCTGGGGCTGGATGCAAGAATGCCTTTCTGTAGCTCCAGATAGAGGAAATCCTGGGACAAAATACCTCTAGAGCCAAAATCAGTCAAAGGGAGAAATAAAGTTTAAAATCTGTTTGTTGATTACAAACTGCAGTCTGGGCTGTCTCTCTTTCCTGTTTCAGCCGAAGCAAAACCAGCCCACCCCCTCACCTCTCAGGTTCAGATAAACTCTCCGTTGCCCTGGTAATTACCCATCGATATGGAGATGAACTTCTATCCACCCCTGAGGAATACCTGTTGATATGCAGATGCACTAAAGCCAGGTGAGATATTCTGGAAATATTACAATTTTACCCACACTTTCTTTTGTATGCTGGGAGAAAGGAGGCTGCAGAGGGGAGGTGGGAAGGCAGAGCTGACATGACTCCTCAATCATAGCACATCAGTTTTAGGAAAGTTCATGTGGAAGTTGAAGATCTGGAATAAATTAATTCCTTAAAGCCATTTATACTTGTGTGTCCTTTCTAAAGGCCTTGTGAATACCAGGACAAAGATCTCCCTAGTTTGGAGACCCCTGCAGATGATTCCCTGCTCCCTGGGTACCTCCACAGGTACTGGTAGTTACTATGGAGCTTTTGACAGCTACCACCAAAGGGTCACTTTTGTAGGTCTCTCTGAGTAGCTCAACCCAATTGGAACTTTGTCATGAGAATTATAGGAAGCAACTGGACTGTCCTGCAAAGGAGGGCACCAGACAGTGAGGCATTTACCTTGAGGAGGTTTATGAAAAAGACTCCTACTAGGCACCCAGCAGTAGTGGTTGTGTGCTAGGAAAGGCTTGCTGACCAGCTGGTGAGCAGCCAAGAAGTTTCATGATGGTCTTCAGTATTTTAGAGATCCCATGGTCCAGGGTCAGACCTTCTGCCTTGCAAGCTCACAGCTCCAGGTTGTCAGCATATGGTAAACCCACATAAGTAAGCTATAAAATCCAGGTGTCAATGTGCTAATTTTACAAGGAAAAATCATTGGCATGAGGAATCCCAAAATCTGTAGGTAGAACTACATAGAAAGCCAAATGGTGAGCCAGGACTCATGACTGAGATGTTGTGGGTAAAATTGAAGGATTTCCAGAATCTCTCGCCTGGCTTTAGTGTATTTCCATATTAACAGGTGTTGCTAAGGGGTGGAGAGAAGTAGTTCATCTACATATCAGTGGATAATTACCTGGGCTACCAAGGACTTAACCTCAATGTGAGACGTTGGGGGGAGGTCTCACTGCTTCTGCCAGAGCAGGAAAGAGATGGCCCCCGAACTGCAGTTTGTAAGCAACAAATGGGTTTTAAACTTTATTTCTCCCTTGGACTGATTTTAGTTTTAGAGGTATTTTTTCCCTGGAATTTCCTCTCCCTGGAGTTACAGATGTATTGAATGTATAATACTTAAAATGGCTAAGGTAGCAAGATCTATCCATCCCTATACCAGGTACGACCTTGCCATTAAGACCAGCTGTGGTAAAAATAAATTTTGTCTTTGTCCCCAGTTCCTGGCACAGAGCTCCTGAGAGTTGGTGGGGGGTCGGGGTCTGGGGATTGGGGTTTATCATCAGAGGAACCAAACTGATGAGGTGGTTGGAACTTTCAGCCTCAACCCCTGATGTCTTGGGAGGGCAGGGGGACTGGAGAGTGAGTTCAATCACGTGAACAAAGACTTAATCAACCATGTGTACTAATGAAACCCCATATAAAACCCCTGGAACTATGAGGTTTGGAGAACTTCCTGGTTGGTGAACACATAGACGTACCTGGAGGGTTGGTGCACCTGGAAAGGGCACGGAAGCCCTGACCCTCCCCCACCCAATGCCCTGCTCTAAGCTCCAATTCCATTTGACCCTTCCTGGCTTGTATCCTTGATAATAAAACTGTAATCATAAGTATAGTGCTGTCTTGAGTTCTGTGAGTCATTCTGACATAGGGCAGAGACAGGAGACAAGCACCATGATCAGTCTTCCAAAAAAGCTGAGATATAACAGTATAGTAAGAACAGGAAAGATTCCATCTTAAGGCTAAGATTCTAATTTAAAAACCAGGAAGTTGGGAAGTATGATTCCTAACATACTCTTTGGCAACAGACAGTAACTCAACCCTCTTTGGGAGCAGGGCAGGCAGTCTTGATAGGTAGGTACCCAGAGGGAAACTGCTCTCCTGGAGAGGAACTGACCAATTTCTTCTGTTAATTTTGCAAAATTAACTGGAGGATTGATAATAGAAGAGACTTAATATCTCTCACTGGAGGTAAGCATTTTGAGACCACTTTAAAAATCTATACCTTCTGATCCTCTGAAAAATCCTTAAAAGAGGGAACTCCCAGCCTTTTAGCATTCCTGCTTTCTGAGGACGCTTGCACTTTAAGTGCATACCTTTAAATAAAGCTTCCTCACTGCTCAGCTTACTGCATTTTGTCTTTTTGCTATTTCATTGTATTTCCAAGTCTCCATTTTACATGTGATAAGTAGAGAGGGGCTGCTGAGAGCTCTGATTTGGGCCTGCAAGTTCCTATCATCTGGGTGACCCTATCTATGCAGCAAGCTTCCTATCCCTCCCCCCTGCACCTCTGCATTTTCTTGCTTTTAGCTGCCTGAAAGGCTGTTGTTGAAGCCGGGGTTCTTGTTTGTGGAGTCAAAGAATGAACTTCGTGAACAGACAAGGCTGGAGATTTACAGAGAGTTTTTATTCAGTTACAGAGAGAAAGAGCTTTATTCAGGATAAGAGAAAGTACGGAACTCCCTGCAGGTGCAGGGAGGGGCAAGGTTGCTGCTTGGGATCTTGGTGTCTAGGCTATTATGCTTGCTGCAGTGGGAGTTTTCTGTAGGTTCAGCCAGAATGCTAGTTATATTTTAACCTATCTCTGTGAGGGTTTCCTGGATACCTTATTGTAAACGAATGGGCCTACATGACTATGAGCAATGAGCTGTTCTATACCACTAGGTCCTGATGGGGAAGTAACTGTTATATTGTTTCAATCTCAAGCACTCTGTTTGGTAAGATTTTGTCTGTTTCCAGGGCCCATACTGTACTTTAACAGGGCAGGAGTTGTGCTCTGCTGCGTCCCCATCTCACTTCCATTCATTTCTACTCTAATAAATTCCTTACTTATGCTCTTCTGACCTGCTCAAGAATTCTTTCTCATTCAAAGTCAAGAACTCTTCCCCATCCAGGTTGAGGTTTCACCTGGTGCGTGGGGAGAAACCTCCCAGACGCAGCTGCCTGTCAACACTTCTAGCAAATTATCAAACCTGAGGGGACTCAAAGGAACCTCCAAATTTGTAGCCAGGTCAGAAGTGTGGGTTTCCTGGGGACCCAGGAGCTGTGGCTGGCATCTGAAGTGGAGGCAATTTTATGGAACTGAGCCCCTTAACCTGTGGTGTCTGCACTAACTCCAGGTAGCTACTGTCAAAATAGAAATGAATTGTAGGACACCCAGGTGGTGTCAGAGAATTGCTGCAGGAAAGTACCAGATGACGTGGTTTATTCAAGGATCCTCCCACCTTGAATGGGTGAAATCCTCTCAACCAGTATTTGCTCCAGTGACTCCTTGCCTGGGCTTTCCTGGCGAGCAGCTTCCACTTTTTACAATTACACATTCCATCTACACACATTAGTATGTTCACATATTCAGACCTTGCAGACCTGAGTGCTGTTCTTTCCATGTCTCTGCTTTAGTCCATTCTGTTTTGGTGATACTGGGTAATTTTAGCCTGAAGCATTGATAGCTTAGCCTTCTGTTTAGCTCTGGGCTGTGGCATGCTTGGCCTCCTTTGGAGTTGTGGCTTGAAGTCCCCAAATGTTCCTGGCTTGTCCTGCAAATCTCATGAGTATCTCTCTATTGTACATGTGCAACTATCCAATATCACCATGATTTAGCACTATCTGGAATTCAGAGTAACTTACCTGTCCAGAACCCCGATTCAGCCAGTTCAACTGACTTAGGTGTCCTCATTGACCTACTGGGGCACTCAGTAGGGCTGCTTCAGACCCAACCCCACAAGCATAGGAAGCTGCTGAATTACATACAACCCTCACCCCTCCCTACCAAATCCCCAACTGCCTCTTATAAACCATGGTGTGAAACTCCTTCTCTGTAAAGAAAAAAACAAAAACAAAACAAAAAAACTCCAGAGAGCTGTAAGTTACTCTGACCTTGAAATTTCACTTCCAGACCTAAAGAAATAATCAGAGACACAAAGAATTATGTAAAAGTTATAAACTGCAATGTATTCATGAACTGAAAAAGTGGAAATAACCTAAATGTTTTGACAGAGTATTATGTGATATGCAATAGTTTAAAATGTTTTCTAAGCAATTTTAATATTTGACATTTCATAATATCATGCTAAGTGAACAGATGGGATATCAACCGCATGTACTGATGATCTAGGTTAAGTTAAAATGTATACAGTTTACACATTGAAAAAAGACTGGAAGAAAATAACAAAACTTTGGGTAAAATTGCATTATTTCCAGAATCTCTCGCTTGGCTTTAGTGCCTCTCCACATCAACAGGCATTTCCAAGGGTTGGAGAGAAGTAGTCCATCTCCATATCAGTGGGTAATTACCTGGGCAACCAAGGGCTTATCTGAACCTGAGAGGGTGAGGGGAGGATTCACTCGCTTCTGCCCTAGCAGGAGAGAGAGACACCAAATGGCTTTTTGTAAGCAATAAATGGTTTTAAACTTTATTTCTCCCTTTGACTGATTTCTTTTTCAGCTAGGTATTTTGCCCTGAGATTTCCTCTCCCTGGATTTACAAAAACCATCAATAGCAGTTTCACTTAATGTGAAATTATGAGTAACTTATTTTCTCAAGTTTTTTTTTGTGTATTACCTTTGTAATAAAAATTGCATTAGTTTTGTAGAAGTACTGTTCATACCACAGCACTGCCTGGTGTCCTTTTGTTGTTGGGCAATCCAATCCCAGGAGACCTCCCTGTGCACTGAGACCTCAACTGGGAGAAGGTTCTTGACTCTGATTAAGAAAGAATTCATGACAGGCCAAGCAGGTCATGCAAAGAGTAAAATAATATAGTACAATAAGGCAAAAGTACACACCCCAGGGAGTGCCGGCTTACTCCAGAGATGATCAGCTGGGTCAGGTGAAGGTTGGGTGATCTTATGCATAAGCAAGGGGTGGAATATTCATCAGGATAGGTGGGGTTCTCTCAGAATAGGGAGGGGTTTTCTGGGAAATAGAGTGTCACCCTCTTTTTGTCCTTAGATGGTCTCGCTAGGGACTGTCATGGCACTAAGGGCTGTGATTTTTAGAATGCTAATGAGTGTATAATGTATTTTGAGGTTAAGTCAGGGCCAACTTCTAGTCCATGTTGGAACCAGTCAGTTTTGGCAGACCTATTATCTATACCCTCTCTTCCCACATCCCATGAGAACAGTTAACACAGAATGTTAAGAATATAAACAAGCATCTAACCAAATGTAAATACTAGCCAAAGTTCCCAAGCCCCTCCCTGCTCATGTCTGGCCATCTACTTACAGTAACACTTTGATTGACACTGAGGAAAGTAGCCTTCTCTCCTTTGGTCTCATTTATCTTTCCAGTCCCACTGAACTTCTCACCATTCTTTCCACACAACAGTAATGTTCATGACTCAGTACCTTTACATATGCTATTCCTGCAGCCTGGAATGCTCTTTACTCTCTTCCAGTTATTCTTCTGTAGTCCCTACAAATGCCATTTGCAGGCCCCTGAATGCACAGTGAGTTGCTTTGGGCTCTATGATCTATAACTTTTTGTTTTATATCTGTTACAGCATTTATCGCATGATGATGTGACTCATTTATAAGTTTGTTGCAGAAACTGCAGGAACTACGAACAAGGAGTTGGGGCACTGAGATGTTTGGTGAGAAGCAGCATTAGTGCCGGCACTGGCTCAGCAGATTCCTATCTAAAGGCTGAGCCCTGGGTACGGCAGGGTCATGCCCTTTATACATTCACTACAAGCTTAGGAGGGAGTCAGCACCGAGGAACCGTTGCATGGGAGTTATTAGGTCACTATAGGTGTATTCAGGATGCTAGTTAAAATTTAATCTATCTTTGTAAAGGTTACCCAGATACCTTGTTTTAAACTAATGGGCTTCCCTGACTATGATCAACAAGCTGTTCTATACCACTGAGTCCGGTGGGGGGAATACATTGTTACATGTTTCAGGCTCAAGCACCCAGGCACCTTGTGATTCTTCTACATTCCTGAAACCTCAACAGAAACTTTGTCTCCTTGGCTTCCTACTACAGATTGCCCCACTGGATTGTAATCCTATCTGGAATGGGGTACATATAATATTAACTTTTGTATCATCAGTACCTAGCATACTGCGGGTACTCAGAGAAGGCTAAATAAGTGAATTTTAAATGTATTTTTACCTCTTGCTAAAAAAAGAATCAAGCAACTCAATAGGTAAGTGCATGAATGGATTAGTGGTAAAGTTCTTAGGTAAAATCTGTAGTTCTTGGCACCCAAGCTAGAAAAGGAGTGATATGGAAATCAGCTCCTGGAAAGGCTGTTACACAAAACCCAAAAATGGGACAATTTTATGAACTTTAATAAAAGACACATTTCTCCAAAGAGCATGTTGTTGGAACCGAGAAAACTGCACCTTGCTGCTTGATAATGTCAAAAACTGCAAAGGGTCTAGGTATTTCCTTCCCAGGGACAGCTGGAGGGTCACCAGGCTGGCCTGGGCTTGCTGGTAGGGGAAAGAAAGATGCAGCATGCTCAGGAGTAGTCAGGGTGGAATCCCCAAATTTTAAAACAGGTTCTATAACTCCCCACCATATCGATGGTATGTCCTGATCCTCACCAAAGAGGTGACCAAAAGGAGATGAACCCTTTCTGGGGAAGGTTACATTCATTGACCATAGTTAGTTGTGTGGACGAGGAGGAAGGGAGGGAGAAAGTTAAAATTTTTGATTTTTGAAAAGGACTTTCCAATGTTCAACCAAAGCAGATTATGCAGATGGTGGGGAGTGTAGAATGTCCATCAAATACCTAAACTAGTGGCCCATTGTTAGGTGGCCTTTGTGTTGCCCCTTTCCCCCAAATCCCACAAGGGTGATGTGGACCAGATGGATGTCACACATGCATTATAGGACAGGAACACTGGAAGCTCAGGGAATTTACCTCTAACAGCAGGCAGTAAGCAAGCTGGCCCTTTGTTGTGAAGGGAGGTATTACTTCCTTTTTCAAGGTTGCTTCCTGCAACATAATCCCGAGAAATGGCCTGGATAAAGAGTGGTTAGGGCCTTGTATTCTTGGCCTACCCAGCAAGATGTTTAGGAGTACAAGAGACTCATGGAGGACATGCCCTGTGAAACTGTCAGTGATCTCACATTCAAGCCAATGACCAACGCTGAAAAAAACAAGTAAAGTTGATCAAATACTTCCAATTAAAGAAGAGGATCTCTTACAATAAGAAAAACTGCTCCCTCAACTCATTCTTCCTTTTCAGTATCTTCTACCTAGTGTTTTTCAACCAGAAAAATAAGGCACGACTTTTTCTTTAGGATCTAGTTTTCTTCTACAATAATAAAAGCTGTTTTTCATAGTCCTCTGATGACTTAATTTCCTTTTTTTCTTAGATATTCCCCTGAAAGAAAATGAAATATGGATATTATTTGTGAGCAGCAAGTTATCATCACAATATGATTCATTCATTCATTCATTTTCTCCACAAACTTTGGGAGTGACTAACTACCATGAGCTAGGCATTGAGCTAGATAGTGGAGACACAAGGATGACTGGATAGTTAAGACCCAGTCCCTGTCCAAGAGGTTCTTTTTCTAGTATGGGTTATATATAATACATACATATACACACACATATATAAGTGTGCATATGTATGTGTGTGTGTGTATACATCCATTACATTCTTAGAACCTTTCATTATAAAATTTTCTAACTAGTCATAATTATTTTCCAATTTTTATATAATTACCATGTATAATTTTTTGATAGAGAAAAGTATAATTTAAAGAAAAACAAGTGAAGAAAATAGAAGTAATGAGACAAGTAACTGGCTCCTGACTCATTACTTCTATTTCCTTCACTTGGCTTAATGATGATTAGGAGTTTGCCAACCAGATGTGACGGGGTAGGGACAGAAAGGAAAGATAATTTAGCATGTATAGAGGCATGGAAGGCTATATCTTAACAAGCTTTGATTTCCTCATTTGTTAGGATAGTGCAGCACACATGGTGGATCATCACTGAGTATTTGGTGAAAGAATGGCTACTTTCCTCACTAGCAGAAGTAGAGGCTTCTACTATTTCAAGGGAGTACTCAAGCAACTCCAACAAAAAAAAATTTTTAAGGAATTTAAGTTTGGATTAAAAAATAAAATCACAAACATAATTTGTCATTTGTAAAGCTCAACTCTCATAGATATAATTTCCCAGTACATTAGATCTTCATTCAAAAATGTAGAGACACAGAAGGGGAATGCAGTAGACACCAACAAGGTGGCTGCCTGGCACAGTAACTTCTTTTTCTGTAAAAGGCCCTTTATATAGAGTGGACCCCAGCAGCTACATCTCTGTTTTATTACTCTGCTGTGTGCCCTCCCCCGACAATAACCAACTGATATGAAGTTAAGCCATATGACCCAAGACTTGTTAAAACAGGGTCTTAAAAGAATTAAGAGGTACGATGTGAAGGTTGGCCATGATACTAGCCGGGGAAGGAGGCAGTTTGCAACGGGACAGAACAAAAGTGACTCCCTCAGAAACAGAGACTAGAGACTTTCTTCAGTGTTCCAGTCCCTGGAATCCATTTCCCTGTGGCTCAGCTGCACGCCATTCTCCCAGGGGTTATGTAAGTAATTCCAGTGTCCTTCCATTAAATTCCTCCTTTCTGCTCACATTAAGTCAGCTGGTTTGAATTGGGTCTCTGTTGCTTGCAGTGAGGAGATCTGACTACCACAGGGAACAACGACAGGCACTGGGAGACAACCTTACCCAGTTTCTCTGTGGCTTCCACACAAACACTAGGATACATGCCCTCAGCGTAAGTTGCCACCAGAAGGTACAGATGGGTCTTCACAACAACCACACCAATATTTTCCTAGATGAGAATAAAACAGTATGCCCTTCTTTCAGTTTGAATCACAGGCAGTTTTACTCCAGCCATATTTTGCATTGTTTCCTGACATTCATATATTTACATAGTTGTTTATGGACCCTCTACTCTTTTTCATTAGGTGCCTTTTTTCAAAAACTTTCAGACTTTTGTAATAACAGCATGTATACTTTGAAAAAAGTTCCCCAACTGATTATAATATACCCCTATCCCAATGAGAACAACTGATGTAATGGAAAGATAATACATTTTGGAACTGGACAGCTCAGGGCTTCAATCCCACCCCCACCATTTTCTGCTGCGTGACTATGGAAGAGTTATTTACTGTGTTAAGCCTCAGCTTCCTCATCTAAAATGAAGCCAGTTTATAAATGTGGATGAAGTGTACTTAATCCATAATATAGAGGATCTAGAGATATGAATTTCATCTCCTTAATTCCTTGTAGGCAACAGAGAGCCAAGAGAGGTTTTAAGCACAAGAGTGGTATCACTACTTTTTAGAAGGAGGATGTAGAATATGAAGAATGGACTGTAGTAGAGAGAGCCAAGGTTCACTTGATTCTGGAATGAACATTTTTCAAAACCAGGTTCTCTATTAGTACTTTCATTTACATATGTCTTCTTGGCACTATATTGCTGTCTCAAACATTGCCATTGCAGTAACGGGTTTAGTCTGTTTTATAAGTGGGATCAGGAGGGACACAGAAATTTGGAGTCAAATTCTTAAGTTTTTTACCCAACTGTCTTCAAGTCTTGAGCACTCACATTCTTAGCATAAAGAGAATAGTCATCTGCTCGGACACATTTGTAGTCCTTTTCCTTGAAATATAATCCTTCTCTTCTGGCCTGTAAAGGGTTCTTGGCAAATCCATTCACAAGTGTTCGGACGTCCCTGGGCATTACCTGCAGAGGTCAACAGACACTAGGAGTGGCAAACCATCGTGGGCTGGTCAAATTTGGCCCACTCCCTCTTTTTGTAGGCCTGCAGACTAAGAATGGTTTTTATGTTTTTAAGTAGTTGGGAAAAAATGAAAATAATATTTTGTGATATGTAAAAATTACGTAAAATCAAATTTCAGTGTTTATAAATAATAGTTTTACTGGAACACAGGAACACCCATTCTTTTAGTATTATCTATGGGTGCTTTCCCATTACAACAGAGTAGCTGTTTGTAGTTGTGACAACAGACCATTTGGCCCAGAAACTTAAAATATACACTATGGCTTTGCAGAAAAAGTTTGTTTAAAATGCTTATGTCCAAACTTGTTTCTTCTTACACTAAATCCTGGTGATGTTACACACAAGCTCCTCTCGTGGAGTTTAATGAGGGCTGCACCGTCCACATGCTTGGTTCCCAGGAGAGTATCTAACAGTAAGTTCTGCAAATGGCTCATGCTCCCTTGGCTCTGAAAAAGGGAACTGTAGTTGAAATAATCCACTCTGGTTACCTTTCTGGCTACTGTGACTACAATACTGTGAATAAAACAGCCTTGTAAAAGGTTATCTGTGAGTACAGATCTCCCCAAGACACGATGGACAGCTTTAATATCAGCATGCATACTTTAAAAAGTTGAAGAGTGAAAACAGTGGTCCATCACCTAATGTCTACCAATACTCAAAGGGGAAAATAGCATCATAGAAAAACCACAGTTCACACAGAATAGGTTATGAAGTGAGTTTGGAAAATCACAGCTCATAATTTACTAGCTATGTTAATGGTTTGCAACAGATGCAACTGGTATCAAAAAACAAAAATCTGGGATGGAGAACCATTGAACCACGTAAACAAGTCTAAGGGAGATCTGCTGATCATGAGTCTTCACATTCCCTTCCCTCTGACCAGCGTCCACTCTGACCCATTGCCCACTATGGACACTAAAAACACCGTTAAGGCATTAAGGCGACATTTTCCCCCTAAGTTCCCGAGTCTTCTTGGAACTTCATCAGGACAACCTCCAGACATTCGTCCTTCCAAGGGATACTAAGGGCAGGCGCCCTTTTCCCACCACTGCCTTTGCGGTGGTTTGGCTCCCGGGGGTTCTGAGGGCGAGGCAGCGGTGTCAGTGTCCAGTCCTGCTGGCTGGGGAGACGCAAGGAGGCACAGGGCCGTTGGCGCAGCGCCGTGGGCCAGGTGGGGGAAGAAACCACCAAAGTCCCGCGCCCAGGTGCACCGCTCAGTTAAGGCCTGGTAGGTGGAGCCGCAGCCAGTCAACGGACGCGGGGGAAGGCGGGGCGAGAAGGTGCGAGCCCAGTTATTGGCTGCGACAACTGCCTGTCACCAAGAAGCGCAGCGGCAGTGGCTCCGTCAGCGAACCAAGACCATCAGACCAGCGACGGCGCTACACGCTCCCAGGTTCCTTTCTCGCCTGTCTGGGCCGCGGGGCTCTGTGGAGCGGGGCTCAGGGAAGCAGCGGTAGGGTCTCAGCGCCTGGCGGCCCCGCGGGCTCTGAAATTCTCCGTCCGCCCCCGCGCCGCGCGGACTCGTTGTCGTCCGCCGCTGCGGAGCGTTGTCAAGGGCTGCGTCCGGAGACACTGGACGCTAACGTTCTCACATTCCCAGGCGACAGCCGCGAGCTGACTGGGCCGGAGGCCGGGCGGGCCCAGTCCCCCGCCGCAGTCCACGACTCCGGGCGGGACAGCCCCGCGGGCGGCCGGGGAGCCGAAGGCTCTGCCAGTCTTGGGAGGGTTGCTGAGGTACTTGTCGCGACCTGCAGCTTTTCTGCCGGACCGGCCCGAGGCCGCAAGCGTTTTGCCGACGGAATGGGAGGGAAGGGACAGGGTCGTGGGTGCTGTAGGTCTACAGCGGGCGCAAGCCCTGATGACAGTTTCTCCCACAGATGCGGGCCTTTGGTGATGGGGAGGCTTGAGGACACGCAAATTTTGCCGGAACAGGCCCCCCACCCCCCGCCTTTTCCCACCCCAACGCAGTCCTGTCTGTGGGCTTAAGTAGCCAGAAAGTTGCAGCTCTCCGGGTTTGTGGGCTTCACAGTCAGAAACTGCTGCAGTGCGACTCTTAGAGCCCAGGCTGATAATTGCCACACTGGCTCGAAAGCGCTGTGTTGGAGGAGACGTGGGAAGCCGAGAGAACCTCCCTGCTTGAAGGAGGCTTGTTCTGGAGCATTCCCCAAAGCCACCGTGCGGGGCTTTTGTTGGTGTAGATGGCTAATGTTCAAAATCAGTTCCACGTGCGTTCCTGGTCACAAACATTAATTACTAAACAGAAGAGAAAATAAGATGATTGTGAATTCTCTAATAATTTTTTTAGAAGTTTTTCTAGGGGCTTTGTTATTTGTGACCACAATGGAAAATTTAGACAGTGATGATCTGAAAGCTGACAAACTTCCCAAGCTCAAGAACTCTAAAGAATGGTTGCAACCACAACCCCTTTCTTTTATGGAGGTACAATAATGGGGCATTTTGAAGTTTATACTTGGGTAGTTGCACTGAGATGTGGCTTATGCTAAATATGTTACTTTTTTCAGTTTACTGTTTCATTCTGCTTTTTATTCCTTCTTTCTATTTGTGTTACTCTGCTTTTCATTTTCTAGCTTCTGAAGGTGGAATCAAATAATTGATTATTTATACCTTTTCTGACAAATTTATAAAGTTTCTTTTGAAGCACTTTTTAAAGCTATTTTATGTTGTGGGATTTTTTTTTAAGATAGTATTTTCTTCTTTTTCTAAACAGCTTTGTTAGGTATAATTGGTATATAATAAACTGCATATATTTAAAGTGTACAATTTGATATATTTGACATAAACCGTAAGAAACCATTACACAGTCATTATAATAAACATATTCAGTACTTCCAAAAGTTTCCTCATTGTGTGCCTTCGTAGTCCCTCCCTGCCTGCCCCCAAGGCAATCACTCATTTGCTTTCTGTCACTGTTATTTTGTTTATTCTGCATTTACAATTTTTTAGACAAATGTAGTCTACAGTATGTATGCTTTTGTCTGGCTTCTTTCACTCAGCCTAATTATTTTGCAGTTCATCCATGTTGCATGTATCAATACTTCATTCCTTTTCATTTTGCTGAATACTATATACCCCAATTTGCCAGTCCTGTTGATGGACATTTGGGTTGTTTGCAGTTTTGGGCTATTACAAATAAAGCTGTTAGTGACATTCATGTACGTGTCTTTGGACGTGTATATATGTCGAACATAGGCTTTTATTACTCTTGGGTAAATGTCTAGTTGTGGAATGTGCTGGGTCATATGGTAAGTGAGTTTTACTTTATGTAACTGCCAAATTCTTCCATACTGATTGTATTAATTTACATTTCCACCAACAGTGTATGAGAGTTCCATTTTGTTTCACATCCTAGTCAACATACGCATCCTAGCCAACATTTGATAGTCTTTTTGTGTATCAACAATGTAAAATTCAATGTTAGGCTGGACCATAGTGGCATCTAGTGTGTGGCCAGTTTTGCTCCAGTACTTTTACAGAACCCCTCCAAGTACTCAACTCCATGCTTTGTGTGTAGTCATTTTACTTTGAGACATCTAAAGCCTGTATAGTGGCATCTCATTGTAGTTTTAATGTGCATTTCCCTAATGATGAATGATGTTAAACATCTTTTCATGTCTATTTACATTCACATACATTCTTTAGTAAAGTGTTCAAATATTTTGCCCATTTTTAATTGGCTTCTTTATTGCTGAGCTTTATTATTGAGACATAATTCACATACCATAAAAGTCTCTTAAGTGTACAATTCAGTGGTTTTTAGTATATTCACAAGGTTGTGCAACCATTACCACTATCTAATTCCAGAACCTTTTCATCACCCCAAAAAGCTACCTCATACCTTTTACCAGTTGCTTTCCATTCCCTTCTCCCCCTGGCCCCTGGCAACCACTAAATCAGAGTTGTCTATTCTGGACATTTTATACAAATAGAATCATAGAGTATGTGGTACTTTGTGACTGGCTTCATTCACTCAGCATATTGTTTTCAAGGTTCATCCATGTTGTAGCATGTATCAGTACATCATTCCATGTTACAGACAGAAAACATTCCATTATATGGATGTACCACATTTTGTTTAGCCATTCATCAGTGGATGGACATTTGTTTTTTTTTGGTTTGGGCTATTATAAATAATGCTTCTATGAACATTTATATACAATTTTTTGTGTGAACATAGGTTTTCAATTCTCTTGGGTATATGTAACCTAGGGATGGAATTGCTAGGTCACATGGTAACTGTGTTTAACTTTTGAGGAACTGCCTTATTGTATCCCACAGTGGCTGTACTGTTCTACATTTTGTCAGCATGTATGAGGGTTTCAGTTTCTCCACTGCTTGGATTTCATTGAAACTCCTGTATCTGTAGGCTTATAGTTCCCAATAAATTTGGAAAAATTTCAGCCGTTATATCTTCAAATATTTTTCTATTCTTCCCTTCCTTTTGGGAAATAAAAGTACATGTATAATAGCCTGCTTGAAATCATCCCATAGCCCACTGATTCTCTTAATTTTTTTTCATATTTTTTCCCTGCATTTAATTTTGGACAGCTTTAATTATTATGGTTTTAAGTTTCTAATTGTTTTTCCTGTAATGTTGCATCTGCTGATAGCCTGTCTGGTATATTTTTCATCTCAAACATTGTAGTTTTCATACCTAATTTTATTTGGACCTTGTTTATATCTTCCCTACTTCAAAATGCCTACTGCTTCCTTTAGCTTCCTGAACTTATGAACTCCAGGTATATAACTAATGTTTTTGTCTAATAATTATATCATCTCTGTCATGAATGGGGCAGTTTTGACTGATTTTCCTCTTCATTATTGGACAAATTTCCTGCTTTCCTTCTTTATATGTCTGGTGGTTTTTTATTGGATACCTGACATTGTGAATTTTACATTGTTGAGTGCTGGATATTTCTGATTTCCCCTTAAATATTCTTGAGTTTTGTTTTGGGGTGCAGTTAAATTACTTGGACACAGTCTGACCCTTTTAGGTCTTGCCTCCAAGCTTCGTTAGGCTGGACCATAGTGGCATCTAGTGTATGACCAGTTTTGCTCCAGTACTTTTACAGAACCCCTCCAAGTACTCAACTCCATGCTTTGTCAACCATGGGGTTTTTCACTTCAGCTTCTGTTAAGAGGAGTAACTTCTTGGTGCTGTGTGACCTCTAGGGAGTTGTTCCATTAATCCTTTCAGGTGCTTCTTTGCCCAGGGTTTCTTTGGGTAGTTTCCCACATGCATATAGTGTACAGCATTTAACTGAAGACTTAAGGGGGACCCTCTACAGATCTAACCCCCTGCAAAACCCCAAAGCTCTTCTTCTGTGTACCTTTCCTCCTCTGGTACTCTGCCCTATGAACTGTAGATTCCGTGGCTCCCCCAAACTCTCAGCTTTTCTCCTCATTGTAGGAGACAGCTGGGTTCCCTGATTTCTTCCTCTTTGTGCCATATTCTGGAAATTGTTCACAAGCAGTAAAATCATAAGGCTCACTTTGTTTTCTCTTTCTCAGGGACCAGCATCCTTCATTGCCTGATGTCCAATGTCTTGAATACTGTTTTTTCACTTAACTTTTTTTAAATGGTGGGAGGATAAATCTTTTCCCTGTTACTCTGTCTAGTCTGAAAGTGGAAGTTCTTATCTCAGCCATTATTTTTTCAAAATTTTTTTTCTGCTCAATTCTTTTATCACTTCTGGGACTTACTGAGCCTTTTGCTATTCTCTCATAAGTCACTGCAGCTCTGTTAATTATTTTCCAACGTTTTTTCTCTCTGATTTTCAGATTGGTTATTTTCTAAGGATCTGTATTTAAACTGACTGGCTCTTTCTATGTCATCTGCAATCTGCTGTTAAACCCACTTAAATTAGTCTTTTAAATTAAGAACTGTATTTTCAACTTTTTTGTAGTCTATATTTCTCTGCTGAGATTCTTCTATTTGTTCATCATGCACATATTTTCCTTTAACTTCTTAAGCATAACTATACTAGTTGACATAAAATCCTTATCCATAAAAAACTGAAAACTTATAATCTAGTGTTATCTTTTTCCAAAGGTTGACTACCCTCTAGTTTATCCCTGCTTTTGTCAGTTACCAGTGTCTTCAGATTATTGGTATTTTTTTTGCTATTATTAATGTACAATTACATGAGCAATATTATGGTTACTAGACTCCCCCTATTATCAAGTCCCCACCATATACCCCATTACAGTCACTGTCCATCAACTTAGTAAGATGCTATAGAATCACTACTTGTCTTCTCTGTGTTACACTGCCTTCCCCATATCCCCCCTGCTACATTATGTATGCTAATCATAATACCAGATTATTGGTTTTTAAAAAAATATTTTTGTCTAGAATATTAACTCTATGAGAGCTGTGGTCAAGAGCAATACCCATCTTGGTTTTGAAAACTCATAGAAACTTCATGAGGCAGAAAGAACAAAAAAAAGGAATTTGGAGTTACACATTTAAACCTAAAATCTGGCTCAATGAAGGATTTTTTAGGCTTCTAGTTGCTTAATGCTCATGAGTCTTAATTTCCTTGGGTGCTAATGGGGAAGGTTATTTCTTGGAATTTGAGATTTTACCCATTTCGTCTGGAAATGAGTAGTGGAACTGAAGGCAACTACTTCCAATGGCACTTACTTTGAGAATGTTTTATTTTCATCTAGAGGAGAGGATTTCTAAGGCCTACCCCAAATGTCTCCAACTGGAATTTAAAAAATTTAATTACTTTCCATTGTAAAATATATATAGAATTAGCATAAGATGTACTATTTTAAATCATTTTTTAGTGTACAATTCAGAGATATTAATTACATTCACATGTATGCTATAAATCAACCTTGTGTTTTTGGAAGATATTATAGAAAATTTATTATGAAAATAAAAAAAATGAATGTTATGAACTATTTCTTGAAGATCGTGGCTTTAAAATATGAAAATGTGACTTGCATATAAAGTATTTATTGTTAATATTTGATAGCAATCATGATTAAATGAATTCAAATAGAATTCACTAATGACAAAATGAATTAAAGAGGCCTAGTTGTATCTATTTTAACCCATAAAAGTTAAAGCATTTTATAGGAAGTGAAAAATGATGGGTTTTATCTACCATGTGACTCTGAGCGAGTCATTTGACCAGGCCAGGACTCAAAATGTCTGTGATCTGAGGGTTTTTTTTTTGCCCTTGAGCTGTGGTCAAGAGCAGAAATATTCAAATACTCTTTAAAAAGTACTTGATATGATTTGATATAAAAAATTGGGTTCACAGAGAACTTGCCAAGAGATATTTCTGTCTCATAAAATATTATGAGTCCAGATAGTATTAATAATTTGTTTTTTTAAGATTTGATTTTCAAAATTTCATTCTATCATTTTAGGCATTAGCTAAAGAAGATATTGATGCAGCTATTCAGTCAATATTATATAGAGAAAATTATGTAATTAAGGTAAGAATTGGCTACAGAATGTGTCTCAATGAAAAATTGAATTTTGTTTTTCCTTTTAGATGTAGTGAATCATCATTACAAAAATTTGAGAAAATATTGAAAGCAGAATTAAAAACATTCATTAGCCCTTAGGATTAACTAAGAGATCTCTGAGATTGCTTTAATTGACTCCCTTTCTTCCTTTATTTTGTGGGGATTCTTTCACATATGCCTTATAAGAGTTTCCCCCTGCTCATTTGTTCCTTCATCTTAGTGGGGCTTCTGTGGAGTTACTTGAGCTTTAAGAGCTGCTATTGGAACACACTGACCAGTTATTACTCACTTATACATAGGTAAGAAGGCTTTAGCTGTAGCTGGATGGGCTTAATTTTAAACAAGATGAATGTCCATATTAAGTATATAGTAAACACTGGAGTGAGTAATGTTTTTGTTTTTAAGAATTTTCTTTAGAGTTGTTTATAAAGGAAAGGAACTATTCATTGAGAATGGTTGAAGTGTGCTGTGAGGTGAAGTTAGGGAGGCATGTGGTTTAGAGAAGCTCTCAGGATTCTTGTATTTTTTCATTTTGAATTTCATGTTGTTGACCCCAGTAATCACATGATTTTATTTGCTTGTGAAAGGTGGATGAGCAGTTTTGGTGAGAATGACTTAGCTTATAGCCTAATTAGGCATTTTCTTTGTGGGCTACTTGCCATATAGACCAGGCTGTGCTATACTTATGCTCTTTACTCTTGTCTCTTTTTTCCACCTGTAAAGTTTATCCTCCAAATCTGCTGTAATCAGTTCTTTGCCTAGATAACTCTTCATTCTTTATGCCTATCCCAAATGTCTCCCACTTTGGGAATATATATTTTTAAATTATTTTTTCCTTTGTGGTAAAATATATATATGTGTAACATAAAATTTGCTTTCTTTTAACCATTTTTAAGTATACAGTTGAGTGACATTACATTCACATGTTGTGCAACCATCAACACTATCTCTTTCTAAAACTTTTTTATCACCCAACGGAAACTTTGTCTCATTTGGTAATAACTGCCCATTCCAACCTTCACAAGGCTCTGGTAACCTCTGTTTCACTTTCTATCTCTATGAATTTGCCTATTCTGGATATTTCATGTAAGTGCAATCTTACAATATTTGTCCTTTTGTATCTGGCTTATTTCACTTAGCTTATTTTCAGGGTTCATTCATGCTATAGCATATGTCAGAACTTTATTCTGTATTCAACATTTTGGTTATTCATCTGTTGATGGGCACTTGGGTTGCTTCCACCTTTTCACTATTGTGAATAGTGCTGCAGTGAAACATGGTATATAAGTATCTGTGTCCCTGCTTTTAATATTTTATATATATATATATAATTTGTTAAGAAAAATATTTATCTTTCTATATTGTTTCTCCTCCTGTTGTTTTGTAATCTGTCTCCCCAGGGAGAGCATGTCTAATTTATCCATGTTTTCCTTGTTTCCAGCATAGTATGCATCTGTACACTCAGTAGAAGCCAAACAAATGATTGAATTAATGAATGACTTTGTGTGTTATTCTGAGAAATATAAACAAGGCTTAAATTTTAGGACAAGAGAACTTCAAGATAATATATTTGTCTTTTCTATCACTGTTTTCTAGGAACTTGATAAGTATTTACAACATCATGACTTCTTAAATGTAAGAAGAAAAGAGATGTTATATAAAAAATGGATTGACTGTGTGGCAGATCCTCTCCAGAAGAAAATTATAGAAAAAGTTTGTTCACATAAGAAGATTAAAAAAAGGAGACAAGATGAATTAGATAGTTTTTTAAAACATGTAAATAAAAAGGTACTGAGAGATTATTTCATACTTTTTTCAGTCGGTTTACAAACTGTGATTGTCTTTATTTATAATCATCTAAACAGCCTGCCTCTCCCCACTCTATATTGTGTAATCTATATTCTGTAATGGGATATCTAATTCTTAACCAGGGCATGTGGAAAGGATAGAGGAAGAGGGTTAGGTCTGGGTTTAAATGTGTACTTTAGAATAATTTTTCCTTGCTTTTCACATGTAATTATTCATTTTATATGCCAATTAAAAGTTTGGACTATAGATTCAGGATATATATATATATATATGTCAGGAGATCTAAACACATATATTTTTTGTTGTTCTGGAACTTGGTTATTTACAAAGTTATAAAATATTTCTGTTCTCACATTTTTAAGACATCTGAGATGTTTGACTAGTAGGTATTTAAAAACATTCTCAAATCTTTTAGTGTTTCACCATTCTTTACTAAAATCTTGAAAATTTTAAGTAGATTCCTTCTGTTGCTATAATATTTATTACTTGGATACATTAAATTAATTTCAAATTTGTTCTTCCCTTCCCTTTTGTATTTGTCATTGATGCCATTTTGAGGCCTAAGAATGGAATGGTGTGTTTGACTCTTGAGTCCTGTTATGCTCAAAATTAACTGTTCACCTGTTGATCTTTTTTTTTTTTTTTTTGTAGATAATTATTTTTTATTGAAGGGTAGTTGACACACAGTATTACATTAGTTTCAGGTGTACAACACAGTGATTCAACATTTATATACATGATAATTCTAGGTACCAGCTATCACCATACCAAGTTGTTACAATATTTTGACCATATTCCCCATGCTATACATTACATCCCAGTTACTTATTTATTTTACAATTGGAAGTGTGTACTTTTTTTTTTTTTTTGTGAAGGCATCTCTCATATTTATTGATCAAATGGTTGTTAACAACAATAAAATTCTGTATAGGGGAGTCAAAGCTCAATGCACAATCATTAATCCACCCCAAGCCTAATTTTCGTCAGTGTCCAATCTTCTGAAGCATAACGAACAAGTTCTTATATGGAGAACAAATTCTTACATAGTGAATAAGTTACATGGTGAACAGTACAAGGGCAGTCATCACAGCAACTTTTGGTTTTGCTCATGCATTATGAACTATAAACAGTTCAAATATGAATACTCATTTGATTTTTATACTTGATATATATGTGGATACCATATTTCTCTATTATTATTATTTTTAATAAAATGCTGAAGTGGTAGGTAGATACAAGATAAAGGTAGAAAACATAGTTTAGTGTTGTAAGAGAGCAAATGTAGATGATCAGGTGTGTGCCTGAAGACTATGTGTTAATGCAAGCTAGACAAGGGCAATAAAACATCCACGTATGCAGAAGATTTCTCTCAGAACAGGGGGGGTGAGGTTCTAAGCCTCACCTCTGTTGATCCCCAATTTCTCACCTGATGGCCCCCCTGCGGCTGTGCCTGTCTTAGGTTGTTCCTCCCTTGAGGAATCTTACCCATCTCTGGCTAACCAGTCATCTTCCGGAGCCATACAGGGAAATGTAAAGTTGGTAAGTGAGAGAGAAGCCTTATTGTTTGAAAAGGTTAGCTTTTTACTTCTTTGCAAATTTATGCCCTGTGGCTTCTATGCCCAGCATTTGTCTTGAGGTATCTTTACCACTTGGAAGAATTATGATACTCGGTAAATTTGATATGAGGCATGAATTCTATTTAAGGGTTGTAATTAGGAGGGAAGAAGAAAAGCTATAGAAGTAGCAGGCGGAAGAAAACATGGGAAGATTGATTATTTCTTTGACATATCCTCTTGTAGAGTAACTTCAGCATGTATAGGTTTTAAACTACTAATTAAATTGCGCACACACATTAACATAATAGGAGTATAGTTACATAACCAAAGCATACCTGTAATTACCATCCATCTCCAGTGAAACCAAGAAAACCAGTTAGGCACCTTAGGCATTTGTGAAAACTTATCTATGATATGGTGGATATTGTCCAACTGAACTTGAACAGTCTGAGAGAAATCAGACAAATTAAAACAACCCATTCCTGGGGACTGTTCACATCCCATATGTTATTTTAACAGTAAATAGTCTGTAGTTGTAAGATTTTGGAGTCACCTGTTGATCTTATGTGTGGTTTTATTTTCTTCCTATAGGGAAATGCATTTATAGAGCATTATGATCCAAAAGAGTATGATCCTTTTTATATGTGTAAAGAGGACCCGGATTTTCTAAAGGTAGGATGGATTTCTCATTTAACTTTGGTATTACGTGGTTGGTTTTTTTGAGTAGGCCTAATATATGAGTAGTCTTTAAGTGGTTCCCTAAGAATTCAATAGCATCTTAAGAATAGTTACCCATCTCTATATCTGAGAAAGATACAAAAAAAAGCTGAAGTCTAATGTAAGTTAAACTCTGTAAAATTTGAAAATATCATATAACAGGGTAATAGGTAATGCTTAAAAATTTCATAGACTTTAAAAAATTTGTTACACATGTTATATATTTTAATGATAAATGAGAAAATCATTTTTTAATAAAAAACATAATTCCATTACTCAGAATGAACTCATTAACATTTTTCTGTATATTTTTCAAGAGCTCTTTCTATATGTAGGTGTATATACACATTGTTATTTTATAAGAATGAGAGTATACTATACATTCAGTTTTATAATCTGCTTTGTTCCTCAATAGTTTATGATTTGCTTTTTATTAATGTACATATATAATTTTAATTATTGCATGCTGTTCTGTTATTAATAGGAGCTAACTGGCACTGAGGGCTTAGCCTTAACCAAATGGTAGCATTCTTTTTTTTGCTTTTATTTAATCTTCACTGCTACCATGTTAGGTAATTTACAGCTGAGGCAAATGAGGATAGGTTAGGCTACTTGTCCAAGGTCACACAGCCATAAAATAGTAGAGTACAGATGTATTTCCAACCATAAATGGTATTTTGTTAGCCCATCACATATTCCCTATTTTGAACATCTAGATTGTTTTGACCTATTGCTGTCATGAATGACATTATGATGAACAACCTTGTAACTATTTATTTATTAATTTTTTCTTTAGGGTAAGTTGCTAGAAGCAGAATTGCTGAGTTAAAGTTATACATGATTATGACTCATATCATCAAATTGCCCTCCAGAATAGTAATATAAATTTGCACCCCCACTAGAGAGTCCATTTTTCCACACCTTTGCTAATAGTGAATATTATTAAACAAAATAATATCCTTAAGTTATAGACCTACCTTGAATCAGACATTTTAAACTGCTGGTATTTGCAGACAAAGCAGTCCTTTTTTTGTTTTTCTGAATTGGGGTATGTATATGTCTGCGTGCTATTGCCCTTTTTTTATTGAAGTATTGTTTGTATACAATCTTATGTTGCTTTTAAATGTACAATGCAGTGGTTCAAATGTTAGCTGTACTATTCAATCCTCACCCCCTCTAGTGCGGTTATATCTATCAATGTAGAAAGATGTTACAAAATCATTAACTATATTCTCCATGCTGTACTACTGTCCCCGTGACCAACTTATATTGTGATTGTGAATTATTGTGCCCCTTTAGCCCCCTCCCACACCCTACCACTTGCCCCCACCCCTGGGTAACCACTAGTCACTTCTCGGCATCTATGAGTCTACTACTGTTTTGTTCCTTCTGCTTTACTTTGTTTTTATGTTCCACAAGTAAATGAAATCATATGGTATTTGTCTTTCTCTGACTGGCTTATTTCACTGAACATAATACCATCTAGATCCACCCATGTTGTTGCAAATGGCAGGATTTCCATTTCCTTTTATGGCTGAATAATATTCCATTGTGTATATGTACCACATCTTCATCCATTCATCTATTGTTGTACACTTAGGTTGCTTCCATATCTTGGCTGTTGAAAATAGTGCAGTGATAAACATAGGGGTGCAAACATCTTTTTGAATCAGGGATTTTATTTTCTTCAGGTAAATTTCTAGAAGTACAGTTACTGGGTTGTATGGTATTTCTATTTTTAGTCTTTTGAGTAACCTCCATACTGCTTGCCACAGTGGTTGTACCAATTTATATTCCCACTAATAGTGTAGGAGGGTTCCCATTTCTCTGCATCTTCACCAGTATTTGTTATTTCTTGTCTTTTGGATAGTAGCCATTCTAACCGACGTGAGGTGATACCTATTTGTGGCTTTAATTTGCATTTCCCTGATCATTAGGGATGTGGAGCATCTTTTCATGTGCCTGTTGGCCATCTAAATTTCTTCTTTGGAGAAGAGTCTTTTCAGATCCTCTACCCATTTTTTAATTGTTTTTTGGGTGTTGAGGCATATGAGTTCTTTATATTTTTTGGATATTAAACCCTTATCAGATGTGTCATTTGCGAATATATTCTTCCATATTGTAGGATACCTTTTTGTTCTGCTGATGGTGTCCTTTGCTGTACAGAAGCTTTTTAGTTTGATGTAGTCCCATTTGTTTATTTTTTAATTTGTTTCCTTGCCTGAGCAGATGTGTCTAGGAAAAAATTGCTCCTGCTTATATTCAAGAGATTTTTACTGATGTTTTCTTCTAAGAGTTTTATGGTTTCATGACTTACATTCAGGTCTTTGAGCCATTTCAAGTTTACTTTTGTGTATGGACTTAGACAGTAATCCACTTTCATTCTCTTACATGTAGCTGTCCAGTTTGCCAACACCAGTTGTTGAAGAGGCTTTCTTTTCCCCATTGTATTTTCATGGCTCCTTTACTGTATATTAATTGACCATATATGTGTGGGTTTATATCTGCTATTGCTCTTATTTTTATAGGTGGGAGTTTTACAGTTAGAGCCTTAAATATACTAACTAGTAGTAGCTATTAAGGGGCAGAATTAGGCTTTGATACCAGATCTTTTTGATACCAAAATTCCATTCTGTTCTTTTATGATGTTGCCTTGCTAAATGAAGCTGACACATTACCTCTTAAGGTAAGTTGAGCATTTTGAGGTTATAGTAGCAATTCTCAAAGTGAGGTACACAGACCTTTGAAAGCTCTGAAACCCTTTAAGGGGGTCAATTCAGCCAGATCTTTTCATTATAGTGCTATATATTATTTGCCTTTGTCATTGTTTTGACATTTGCTCTGATGGTGCCAAAGCAATGGTGGGTAGAACTGCCTTAGAACAACATAAGTCAGTGTCACCATACTGTACTGGTAGTCATTAAATTCTTAATTGCCATGCATTTACAGTAAAAAAAAATCAGTTTATCTTAATGTCCTTGATCAAACAGTTCAATTTATTAATTTTATTAAATCTTGCTTCTTGAGTACATGCCTTTTCAATACTTGTGTGATAAAAGTATGCAAAAAGCACTTCTACATATTGAAATACAGTATGATTGAATTTGAGCTGAGGTGTTGATTTTTTTTTTCAAGCAACACAATTTTTACTTGAAAGAATGACTTACAAACTATAGTTTTTTAAATCTTGGGTATTTGGCAGACAAATTTCTGGAAAGTTAATGTAGTGAGTCTATCACTTCAAAAAAACACCTGACATTTGTGGCCAATGATAAGAAATTTCAAGCAAGAAATTTGAATTTTGGAAAAATATTTACCATCATCAATGTGACATATCCCACTCACTTTTCTGATGAGATTGGTAATGATATTAATGTGATTATTACATGATGAAATGTGTTAACATTTGGAAGATCTCACATAACTCAGTGATACAATTTTTTCCTAACAACCAATTAATGGATAAGAACCATTGAAAATTCAAGACGGATTAATGGATTTTAATGTAGCAGATTTTGAATAATTTATTGATATTGTTTCAGATTCTACATCATAACTAACCTTTAATAAACTGTCACTTGTTGAGTTTGGGTATAGTATCTAAGAATAACCACAATCATCTGAAAAGGCTGTTAAAAATAGTTAACCATGGCTGGAGGGTCTTGCTAAGAGATGTATTGGAGTTCCCCCATCTCTTTATAATGTGTTAAAATATATGTACAGTTGACCCTTGAATAATATGGGGACTAGGGACACCAACCCCTGTGCATTTGAAAATCCGCATATAACTTTTGACTCCTCCAAAACTTTACTAATAGCCTACTGTTGACAGGAAGCCTTACTGATAACATAAACAATCAACTAATATATATTTTAATATGTTTTATATATATGATGTACTGTATTCTTAAGTAAGCTAGAGGAAAGAAAATGTTTTTTCAAATTGTTTCAAACCTCCAAAAAAATTCCAATATATTTACTGAAAAAAATATTTGTATAAAAGTGGAACTGCACTGTTAAAATCTGTGGTATTCAATTGTCAACTGTAATGATTAGACTTCAATTAGTTTGTAGATATTGTATTCTTGATTCTTTTGGTATAAGAGTTATACATCATGTATGCTTAGGATAGGCTGAAAAAGACCTGCAACCCAATCCTTAAAAAAATGCTTCTCTTGTAGGTTACCATTCCGCCGTTTCATGACCCTTTGAAAAAGGCACAGTATGACAAAGACGATGAGAAAAGAACTCTTCTTCAGTGTGAGACTGGTACTTGATTTTTAATTGGATTTCATAAGCCAAGAGGAATGGGAGTTGCATTTAAGGGTGCTAATTTAGGTTACTCATCTTCCTACAGGCAAAATATATACAATGAAAGAATTTAAAGAGGTTGAGAAGGCCAAACTTCATTCCAGATTCCCAAGAATTTCTAATTCAAGGCACTTTATGACTCCAAATGAGTGGCTTAGACTGCCTACAAGCTACATAGAAAGTGAATTTTGTAAAAGGAGCAGGTAACAGTTAATGTAATAGAAATTATGGAATCTCTTGTCAGTGTTGTGATTTTTTTTAATTTCATTTTTCAATGAGAACTCTCTTTGTTCCTCTTTATGTGATGTTTTTGTTTCCTTGGGTGCTTTCAAGCTTTTCTCTTTGTCTTTGGTTTTCATTACCTAGACTATTAATGTTTTTGTTTTCCCTTTCTTTCCATTTACCCTACTTAGGGTTCTCTGAAATGATTGTGTCTGTGGTTTGATGTATTTCATTATTATTATTTAAAAAATTTTTAGGCTATATATATATATATATATATATATATATGCTTATACCTCCCCCTGGGGCAGAGGGTTTTAACTTCCTGGGTGTTAGAGGATTTCTTACAGAGGCAGATAGGTTTGCCTTTACATATATATATCAGTTGGCCTACATATATATATATATGTAGGCCAATTGATACTGTTTCATAGCTTCATAGCTCTTAGATACTCTCTTATTAAAAAAAATTATTTTTCTACTTACATTTCAGCTGGACAATTTCTATGGACCTATCTAAGTTCAGTAAGCCTTTCCTTAACTGTGTCCCAACTGTTTCCTTAACTGTGAAGAGGCCATCAGAGGAATTCTTCACCTATGATGTGATTTTAATTTCTAATATTTCCATTTGATTTTTTTCCACATACGTTTCATTTCTCCTAAAAATTCTCTATCTGTTCATGCATGTTGTTCACATTTCCACTAGATTCTTTAACATATTAGGTATCGTTATTTTAAATTCTCTATCTGTTCATTCCAACATTTAATCGTCGTTTCTGAATCTGGTTCTCTTGTTTGTTTTATCTCTTGACAATGGGTTATTTTGTCCTCTTTGTAATTTTTTATTAAATACCAGATATTTGAGGTTATTTTGTCTGGCTTTTTGGGCATGTCTTGAAACTTTTGATTGAATGCCAGGCGTTAGAGGTAGAACAGACTATTTATATCTAGAAATGTATATGCCTTTTCTTCTGTCCAGTTTAGTGTGGGGAACTAGGCTTATCTAGTGAGAAGTTTAGCTAGGTTTAGGTACTATTGTTGCTATTGTTTCCTACAGGGCATCACAGGCTTCAAATGCCTCAAGTGGTAGATTGCTGTTACACTTAGGGTGAGGGCTGGGGTACCAGAGGTTTATTTTCCTGAAGTGTTCCTGCTCCCTCCTCAGTTTTTGGCTATTCCTGCAAGTCTGTGTCACAGAGGAGGAAGAGAGTCTGTTCATGCTTTTGCTTCATATCCAGAAATATATTGCTGTTGCTTGTTGCTTATTGCTATGCTAGGTGGGAGCAGAGCAATGGTCTCTTTTCCTTATCTAGCCTCACTTTTAGGCAAGCTCTATGTCCATGAGCCTCAGGAGTAAGGCTTTCATAGGGTTCCTTTCCCTTCTCCCAATGGCAGCCAAACTCTACCTTGTATCTGTGGTTCTTCTTGGATGGTAGTTTCTTGCCTTCTTCCACTGGTAGCAGACCTCTACATGGTATAGGTATAGGATTCTGGGCCCCAGGCAGTTTCTTGGTTGTAAACATATGATGAGCTTATACCTCCCCCTGTGGCAGAGGGTTTTTACTTCTATCCGCATCCTAGTAGCAGTGGATCCTTGCCTCTGTCCTGGGTGTTAGAGGATTTCTTACAGAGGCAGACAGGTTTGCCTGTACAGCTCTCCCAGAAGCACTATTCCTTTGCTTGTTATCCTGGGCTGGGGGGTGGGGGGAGAATTTGCTTCCTTTTCCCCAGCAGCTTAAGGCTTTTGCTTTGTAGAAGGCCCGGGGAAGTGGGTAGGGCATTGTACTCATTTACCTGAAGCTGTTGATCTGTCTTGCACATCTTTGCCACTGATGGGGCCTGTCTCTGGTCTGCTCTGTGCCCAGTCTTTCTTCTTAGCACCAGGTGCAGGGCAATGGAGAAGAGCTTGCACATGAGTGTAAACATTTCCTGTTTCCAAAGTGTCATGCTAGCCCACACTTGGCCTTTAAGGATTCATTACAAATTTTAGCTGACATCTTTTGTTTTTAATTAATAAGCTTAATTATTTTAGAGCAGTTTTAGGTTTATAGAAAAATATCAACTATTCATTAGGAAAAAATAAAATGAGTGTTGGCCATATCAGGAATGAGATTACAGCTCAAGAGAGATGAGGATTTGAGGTTAGAGAAATAAAGAGTTATTTACTTTGGAAATGAGAATAAAAGCATAAGAATGGATTAAGTAGGCTAAGGAGAGAATATTGGGAAAAAAATAAGAGACTGAAACCTAAGGTTGTACTATAAAATTCAGGAGGTGAGAAAAAGTAAAGGAGACAGAGAAGCAGTCAGAGATCTGCCACAGATGTCAGGAGAGGAAAGAGTGACAGGAAGGATCAGGCATTATGCTCTGGAGCATAGAGAACTGAGAAGAAGCCATTGGATTTGTTAACTAAGGACATTACTGCCCATCCTTTCAGTTTGCTATGAGCAGAAGGGGAGGTAGTTGAGAAGGTCTGATTGAATTATAACCTGCTACTCCAAACTTTTCATTATCCTTGGGTTCCCCTGCGATTCTCTCTCATTCTCAAGGTTCTGACACAGGAGAGCCTTGCCTGAAGAAAATTCTTGCAGACAAATAAGCTGCTGCATTAGCCCTTCTCAGATATATTCACATAGGAAACCCTTTTGTCTTTTCATTAATAATGTTTTGTACACTAATCTAGATGTTTGCCATACTGTTTCTTTTTTACTCAAAACCTATTTCAACATCCATATTCTCTAGGAAAACCCATTCTAATTAAGTCAGGATCACATTGAGCCTTCCCGTTAATTCTCTGTGTGGCCATCTGCATACAGCGTGTGCTGAGAATGTTAGGATAATGACTAGGGTCTTGGTTTCAGACAATTGAATCCACCCTAGAAAAAGCTTCACTTATTGAGGATTTATACTGCTCACAGAATCATTGGGAGGTGTTAAGAAACAGGGCTAAGTTTCAGGAACAAATCCCAAAATCACAGACCATAACTAATGGGCTGGGCGAGGGATGTGCTGTTTCTGCTATGATCAGGGAGCTGCAGAATCAGGAAGCTGCTGCCCTCGCTGCTGGCCTCAGAACTATACCATCTCTGCCATTATCTGTGCCAGCCAAATGGATGCCCCCCACAGGGCCAGTGTCACCTTTCTAGTCAACTCTTGAGCAGGGCCAAGGCTGGAGGAATCTAAGGACATTTGTCTGCCACCTTATGGCAAGAGTGACTTGGGGAGTGGAGTGTTTGGGTTCTCGCTTGGGAAACACATTTTACATTTATGCTTGTAAATGACGCAATCTCTATGGCTTCCTTTTACCTTAGAGTACACATTCAGTACACATGGAGTATACATTTCTGTATAAATGTAAGCTAGTATTATTTTCAGAACATGCTCACACATTTTATCTTGTTAAAGGTTAAAAGTGAAAGTGAATTTTAATGATAGTAGTTTTGACTTGAAACCCTTGGGAAGAGTTCCTCATCTTCTGGAATCCCAGGAAGAAGAAAAAGCAGTTCCTTACAAGTAAGCCATTATTACCTGGCTTTGCTCTTCTTTCATTTAAGATGCTTGACTTTGTTTCCACCTGCCTGCCGTTCCTTTAAGCTGGAGTCAGTACTGGGGCACACCCCAGACTCTGTGGCATGACATCAGGCATCGCCCACTACTGTGTCTGGGTGAGATGGCAGTTTTCCTTGTCTCTTTCTGGTTTTAAAGAATAAATAGCTTACACCTGCAGAAATAAGCACAGACATAGAAAAGCTTTTTGACATATTAAAGTTAGCTTTGGTGGATAGCAGCTGTGCTCAGAGTGAAGAGATTTCATACGGCAAATAGGGGTAAAATCTGTGCATGTCACATGGGCAATCATTTCAATTAACTAGTGATGGAATTATAAGTAAGAGACTTACCTACATAGTTACATAGCTTGTTAACAATTTGATTAAAACCAGTGAGATCCCTCAGACATTGCTGAAGGGAATGTAAATAGTATAGCAGCTTTGGAAAACAGCTTGGCAGTTTCTCAAAATGTTAAACATTAAATTACCATGTGACCCAGCAATTCAGCTCCTAGGTTTCCACCCAGGAGAAATGGAAACAAGTTCACATTAAGACTTGTACATGAGTGAATGTTCATGGCAGCATTACTCACAACAGCCAAAAAGTGGAATCAACCCAACTGTTCATCATCTGGTTCATAGATAAACAAAATATGGTGTTATCTATACATGGAATATTTTTGGCATTTGAAAGGAAAATAAGTACTGATACCTGCTACAACACAGATGAACTTCAAAGCTCTTACACGCAGTGAAAGAAGACAGTCACTAAAGACTACGTATTTTATGCTTCTGTTTATATGAGATATCCAGGAAAGGCAAATCTGTAGACACGGGAAGTAGATTATTGGTTGCCTAAGGCTCGGGTTGGGATTGGAGGGGGACTGTATGAGAGCATGAGGTTTTTTGACTGATAGAAATGTTCTAAAGTTAGATTGTGGTTATGGTTGCATAGCTGTGGAAATACACTGAAAATCAGTGATTTGTACACTTAAAATGGGTGAGTTTTATGATGTGTATATTATACCTCAGTAAAGCTGTTGATAATAAAAATCTCCAAGGCAGATTGAAATATTAAAAATAAGCGTGGTTGATGTTGTTAAGGAGGTTAGTCTACAATTTTGTCTTCCTAAAAAGCTCTGAAGTAAGCTGTAGCAATTTCCTTTCCTTTTCCTGAATAGACTCAGAACTTGAATAAATACAGTGTGGCAGAAGCTGAAAGGCTTTTAGAGATGTTTGATGCTGGCATGGCCAGCAGAGAGAATGGCTAATTGCCTCATGAAGAGCTTAGTGATTTAAAGTAGGAGCAGGTGACTAAGAGATGGAGCTGGCCATTGTGGACTTCCCAGTGTCCTTGAGGTGTGGTTTAACAATTTGCTGCTTTGTGAATGGGAGCTGAAATTGAAGGATAATAGGAAGTATTGGAACTAAGCCCTATTCACTTGGTGCCTGAATACTTTAAAAGATGGAGTGATTTGGAATCACTCTTGTCTAAAAGTTTCCAAGAGAAAGGTCCCCTTCAATCTGTAACTGCCATGTTCTCATACAGACCTGTTTGTGTCAGGTCCAAGGGTGGTCTCATTTTACAATATACAAGGCAGCAATTGCGGATAGCAAAATTTGAGCAGTTTTGCTAATAGAAAAACTTTTCTGCATGGCAGGCTTCTAGAAAGAGAGGAGGCCGTGGATCCCCACCTCCCACTCAAAGAGAAAAAGGCAAAGGAGAGAGAAGAACCTGAGAGGCAGTTTCCTTTATTCAGAGGAAATGGAGAGTTGCTCCTGGGAGGTACACAATGGATATGCCCTTTGGTGGGTGTAGGATTTTCCTAGCTCCTTCTCCCGAGTTTTTGCTCTTCTCTCTCTCCACTATCTCTACCGCTTACCTCTCATCACACCCAAGCCATGCCCCAAATTTCATTACCCTTAATTCAGCCAAGATAGGTAGAAATTTTTCAAAAGGACCACATACTAAATTATAGTAGTAAAATTTAAGAAGTAAAAGCTTCAAAACTTAAAATGTAAAATGTGTAGAAAGGTATGTGTTCACAGAGCATAGATCTGTCACCCTAAGGTAAGTACAGTTAAATGTGGTGGCTATTTGACTGGTCTAGCCCAGCATACTGCTTCCGGGTCTAGGTGCTTGCTTGCTTTGTTCCTCAGAAGTTTAACAAGCACCTACTCTGAGCCAGGCAGTGTTTGAGAGGCAGAAGAACCACCCAGGAGAACCGATGTCAATGGACAGTGAAGAAAAATATAAAGTTGCTTTATAATCATACTGTGCAAACTCTCTGTATGTATTGTGATGGTTATGGGTATCTTGAATTTAACCAGCCCCCCAAAAGACGGCTCCTTACTTTTGTACTTCAGCCCCTCTTTCTGCCAAACCTGCCATCTCTCCAAATTTTCCCCAAAGGACCATAATCCAATCAGAACCCTTCAGGACAAAAATCTAGGGGGTGCCTTTGATTTCTTGCTCTCACTCCCTTCCCATGTCTAATAGATAATGAGCTTTAAAGGCTGGTTCACTACTGCCACCTGTCTGAGCCAGTGTGATCGACTGGCCCAGTGCACTAGCCTCCTAACTGGTCTTCCTGCCTCTGCTCTCGCCACTGAGATCAGTTCTCTGTACAGAGGCCATGTTCCTTTAAAAATGCTAATAGGTCAGATTTCTGCCATACTTAAAACCTTTGAATGGCTTCCGCTCACACTTTGGGTTTTAGTCTAGCTTTTTTTCACAGACTTTCTTACCCGCACATGGTTGGGCAGCTGCCTCCGCTCTGACCTCATCTCCTGCCCTTCTCTCCACGCTCACTATGCTCTGGCTTCCCTGGCTTCCCGCTGCTGTTTGAACATCTGAGGCTCGTCATTCCACTGGTCCTTCTGCCTGGAACATGCTTTCGCTAGATCTCTCCATGTCTCACTGCCTCAGTTAACTCAGATTTCTGCACAAATATCATCTCTAAAGAGAATCCTTCTTTGACTTCTCTACTTAAAGCAGTCCTCCTCATCCATCCCCCCACCCATCCTACTCCTTTACATGTGAAGGGGTGAAATTCAAGACTCAAATGGAGGGCAGGACAACCCACCCATCGTAGGAAGGAAGGTAGAGTAACATGAATGTAGCTTCATGAATTTTGTAAAGGAGGATTGTTTACTTCATTTTCTCAAAGAAGTGAGAAAGTTATCCATCAGCTGATAATGTCTGTTGAGGATAGAGATTTAGAGGTTTGAAAAGAGAAGGGAAGAAAGAAATCTGGTATTTTCTAAATCCCAGTAACCCTAGTATTAATGAGCACTCCGGACATTTTGACATCTGAAAGCAGGGCCATAGGGGTCCCTGAGAACGTACTGCACATCAGTGATCTACCCCAAGTATAATAATGGTGGTTCTGTCTGTGAATCACTGCCTGTTGCCGAATCCAGAGAGAGTAAGGAGAAGCTGGGGCAGGCAGTAGTTTAGGTGGGGCCCTTGCCTGCCAGATAAGTAACTCAGCTCTGGCAGGAGGGCTAGGCTTCAGAGGGGTCACTCAGCTGATGGGAGGAACTCTTTTTGCTCTTTTAAGCCCCTTATCCTACATCACACTTAACTCTCTTCTGTCACCTTCAAAGGTTTGAGCAACCAAGGAGCACAAACCCTGATCCTTGAGTGAAAAAAGAGGACACAAAAGAAGGCTGCTTCAGAGGAAGCCATCTGCCCGCAGGAATCGTTCAGGCTGAGGCCAAGGAAGGCACTCAAGACTTGTTCTAAGAAAAGCATCTGCAATAAACTTCACTTACTTTTTGAGTTCTGTGTCTGTATGATAATTAAGAAATCACAATACCATATATTGACAATTATTACAGATGTATTTTCCCCAGAAGTTAATAAATAGTGCCTGAAAGATCCAGTAAAAATAGTAAGTTACCTTACTGAGTGCCCATCTCAATTCACTTGGTCTTTCCCTAAATTAAGATGCGCTCCTTTTAGTCAGGCACCCTTAACACCCATACCCACATATTCTTACCAGGTTTTTCCAGCAGTCTTTGGAAAATGTAAAAATTCATTTTGAGTATGATTACCCGCTTGCTGGTTTGGATTCTGCATTATACCAGGCTGGGGCTGGATTTCTTTGTTCTCCTTCCTGACTCTATGGAGTGGCAAAGCAAGGAGTCAAACACTAAGCGCAGAGGCTCTGACTTTTCAATTCTGCCTTACCCAATCTCAATTTACTCTCTCTCCCCGGGGAAGTTCTCATCTATGGCTGCCACAAAAATGTTGAACCACGATGAACATTTCAGGCCAGAAAAATTGAAAGAATGGCCAGAGCCGGAGTCAGTTGCTTTAATGGAGGTAAAAATAATGTGGCATTTGGGGGCATTATTTTGGCGGTGGGACCTAAATCCCCTGAGATTAGGAACTACTTTGTCTTAATCACAGTTGTATTCCCTGAGCTAGAACAAGGTCTGGCATAAGCTAGGTACTCAAAAGAATTGGTTGGGTGGGATTGCCCCAGGATCACATTTGGCCAAGAGTGTAACTGAATGTTTGCTGTCTCCAGCAGAGATGCAGGCACAGATGGGGCAGGCAAGGGTAAATGCAATCGCTGAGTTCCTTATGCAGAAGAAACCAGGTCTGGGCTTGCCAGTTAATTCCTGATACTTCAGGGTCTGGTAAAGCAATGATTTCCTCATAAAGAAAATTTTGTTATTTTATATGATAAATTTGCCTCACTATAAAGAAAAGCTTTTGAACATTTCATTTTGTTCCTTTTGCTGGGATGGCCTACAAGAAGTGCAACAATATTTGTGTGTGCTCACAGCTGTGGATATTTATTTATTTAACATTTTCTTCCAAGATTACAAAGAAGGCACTATCAAAGACTATTTCCTTAAAAAAAATGGTTTGAAAAATCTGACACATGACCAATAGTATATATAACATCTGCTAATAATGTTAGTAGGATGCTTAAAACATGATTACTCAAGATGCTTGTCAGAAGTGTATGTTTCTGTTTCTCCAAATAGATTGATGGTTTCTAAATTTGTACTGTATCATGGTGTTACTGAAAACTGGTGCTTGTCACCAAAGTCAAATCACAAAACAATATGACAAGGTTTGAGGATAGGAAAGTTTATTAATTTGCCAGCAAATGAGGCATGGTAGGCTTGTACTTTAAAGAATCACTCTCCCCCTGAAGCATAAGCAAGTGGGGCTTTTAAAGGGGAAATCGTGGGAAGAGACTGGGTGTTCATGACCACAGATGCATAAAGTTAGCAACTTGCAAGGGTCTAAGTGGACACTCTTGTGCTGATTCAATTGCTTTTTGTTTTTCTTACTGCTTGGTCCTCAGTACTCTGGGACAGGATGTCGTGGGTTCTGCAAAGTCAGCTTTCTGTATTATCTCTGACCCTGAGAATCAGAAAATAGGGAGAATGAAGAGGAACCGCCACCTGTTAATGGTTACAAAGTTTTGGGGGCTACTTGAGTTCATTTTCAAGTTAATGTTAGTGGTAAATTTGTTACATTTTAAACCTGGGACTTAATTCAATTTTCCTCTGTTACAAGGGGAAAATAGTTCATTATTTTATATGATTTTTCAATTGCTATGTCAAAATAAGTCTAAGAAGGCTTTAAAGCAAGATTCTGTTTATATTATCAAGAGAGTTTTATTTTGGAGAAGACTAGAATAGTTGTCTAAATATCATTTTGGATTTCATGTGAAGCTGTTGAACATGAGTAAAAATACAACTCTCCTTTTTGAGATTTCACTTATTCACACATTTGGTATTTGAATTTGGCACTCACTGTGGCAGAACCGAAAGAGGCAGAAATCGATTAACATAGTTTTAAGAACCTGTATCATTTTATACTAGGTAGTTATTTTAGGTAACAGAATCTCTCTTCCAGATACTGATTTTGATTGCCCCTCTATTTGTTCCTACTTAGTCCTATAAGAATAAAAGCTGGATGATAGTGATCCAAATGAAAATCCCTAATGTGAGGTTCTAAGTACATCAGCTTTACCCAAACTCATAATGGAAACAGCAAGTCCCAAAATATAAGACAATCTTGGTCCTTGGCCAGGAGCTGCCACTAACTGGCTCTGTGATTCTGGACCTGTTGAACTAAATTGAATTGAACTTTCTAAAGTTTTGACCTATAAAGAGGTTTTGATTTATAAGAGACCTAGCAGAAGTCAGGAACTTCAAGGGCCCTTTAAAACATATATACCAAATGCCTAAAAAAGGATTCATTTTACATAAGAGCTCCTTAACTAATCATTTAACTAAGTAATCATTCTTGGTACTTGAAAAATACGACTTGACGGTATGATGTAAGGGATTTGTTTAAAAATAATCTGGGTGGTGGGCAGGGGAATGAATAGGGATTTAGATGAAAGGAAGACTGACTCTAAGTTGATAATTATGGAACCTGCATGATGGGTTCATGGAGAATCATGTTAAAAAATTTCCATAATAAAAAGTTACAGAATGTGCTTTGAGGTACAGAGAGACATTAGGTTTACGTTAAAGCCATTGGTAAAATGCACTGACTCCTGTCATGCTGGTTTGTTTCTTCAGGATTTACATGCTAATATTCAATTCTGTACTTTTAGGCATTAGCTAGAAAGACATTGATGCAGCTGTACATGCAATATTATTTAGAGAAAATTATGTTGTGAAGGTAAGAGTTGGCTACAGATGTGGATTCTAAGTTTGTTCTAAGTAAGCAAGAGTGATGCAGACAAGGTGGCCAAGAGGGTGTGGCCATGTCAAAGAGATTTATTTTGTCCAGAGAACGAGCCTCCTCTGATTCACTAATTTACACTATATAGATGTGAGATTGTGCCACCTCCTTGCTGAATCAGTAAGAGGTTGGATTTCCAGATCTATCCTTAAGGGATTGAGAGATTGTTCTAAATGCTCTATTCTACTGAATAGAAATTCTGACTAAAATGTACCTCCTTTTCTTTTGTTCTCACATCACTGGGGGAATATATAAAGCCATCAGAAATGAATCGGTAATTAAGGGTAAGGACCAATCAGGTCTGATAGTCATTATGGAATTAATAAACTAAAGGGGGTTTCAGTTCAGTGAAAGGGAGTGAAACTGGTGTTAGAATAATACTTTAATATTTGTATTGTGATTTATAATTTATAAAGAAAGTACACATATATTCTCATTTGAGTGTCAAAACTGGTAGGTGGGATTTCCTTTTTATAGATTCAGAGAGAGGTGTGGAGCATGCCTAGTGCCCTTTCTACTCTCTCAATTTTGTTACAGATTTACTGATGAAGGCACATGCAGAGGTAATCAGGAAACACTTTGAAATCATTAAAAAGAAGCAGGAGTTTTGAGTCAGGAATGGTTTGGATGAGGTTTAATCTGAAGGCACAGTTGTGGGTTCAGAACTTTTCATGGGTTCTTTCTGAGCTTTATTCTGCTCTTCAGCTCTCTTACGTGAGGGCATTGCAACCTGAATGTGCTGAGAGGCTAGGAGTGGGAACAGGTGTTTCTCCTCCTCATTCAAATGATAAGATGTGGAAAATTTCTTAATGACTTGTTTTCCTTGTTTGTATTATTTCATTAGAGCTTGGATACATATTTTCAGCATCTGGATATTTTTAAGGAAAGAAGTTGAGAGGTTACATTAAAAAATGGATAAAAAATGTAGCACCTCTTCAATGGAAAATTATGGAAAAATTAATTTCGTACAGAAGGTTGAAAAAAATGAAACAAGAGAATTTGAACATTTGTTGAAACACACAAACAAAATGGTACTGAGAGGGTTAATGTTTGCTTGTTTTTAAATAAAATATAATTTGAAGAGTTTGGCCAACATTTTCAGTGGTCAGTGGTTATGCAAATAATCCCAAGCTTATTTTTGTATTTAAGATGAATTCATGGAACTGTAATACATCCTACTGCATTTTTTTCTTTTTATTAAAGTATCATTGATATACAATCTAACAAAGGTTTCACATGAACAACATTGTGGTTTCAACATTCACCCAATATAATCAAGTCCCCCCTCCACACACACACACCCCACTGCAGTCCCTGTCCATCAGCATAAGATAGATTGTGCATTGAGTCATTACTTGTCTCCTCCATGCTGTACTGCCTTCCCTGTGACCTATCTATATTGTAATTGCAATTATAGTGTCCCTTAATCCCCTTCTCCCTCCCCACCCTCACCCACCCCTCCCCTTTGGTAACTGCTAGTCCCTTCTTGGAGTCTGTGAGTCTGCTGCTGTTTTGTTCCTTCAGTTTTGCCTTCTTTTCATACTCCACGAATGAGTTAAAATCATTTGGTACTTGTCTTTTTCTGCCTGACTTATTTCACTGAGCATAATACCCTCTAGCTCCATCCATGTTGGTAGGATTCATTTTCTTCTTATGGCTGAATAATATTCCATTGTGTTTATGTACCACATCTTCTTTATCCATTCATCTATTGATGGATACTTAGGTTGCTTCCATATCTTGGCTATGGTAAATAGTGCTGCAATAAACATAGGCGTGTATATGTCTTTTTGAATCACATCCTACTGCATTTTTAAACCTGGAATTTTGGAATAGAAGTGTTGATTTGGCCCTAGATTTGTCAGGAATGCTTTAGGTAAATGTTAGGAGAATAACAGTGGATTAAGCCATAAGGACATTTATTGTTTGTTTAACAAGAAATTAAGGGGTAGGTGGTCTAATGGTGGGTTATGGCAGCATAACCATATCATTAGTCACCTTTTTTTTTCTGTCTTTCTAATCTGCTATCCTGGAATGTTAGAACACTTAAGTGTATCTGCTGAGCAAAATTTCTGGATGTGAACATTAAACACTTCCTCCTAAAGGCCCTAAGAAGCAGAGCAGAGCTCAATGTCTAGTCCAGGTCTCTTCAAACCAAAGCACAAAGTCTTAGAGTTGTGCCCAGAAATATGATTGCACAAGTAGAGGATGGGGAAGCCATATCTTAGAAAAGGCATACACTGAAGTCTGAGTGATTTTAAATGATGGTAAATTCATTGTCAACCTTAGGAACTGGCTTCTAAGAAATATCTGAGCTCTTAGGCTGTAGGGAGAGGTGGTGCTTCGAGTGAGAAGCCACAAAGTCCACCTTGTCCACTCTGTTGCTATCTCATCACTCCAGATTCACACTGTAGAGTGGACATTTGCCAACTGCAGACCTTCAGAAGAGGATAGAGGCCTGACAATGCTTCACAGGAGGGAAATGGAAAGAAATATGGTGTATTTAGCCCAAGGAAGAGATGACACAAGGGGAATGAAACCTTAAATATGAAAAGGCTGACGTATGGGTGCTGAGTAGCAGTACCTTGTGTTGTTCCAGGGGAAAGAACCGGTTATCTGCATCTCGCAGTGACAAGGCGGATTTCAGCTGTTTGAGAACAAACTTCCTCGTGGTTAGAATGACCGAAAGAGTAGCTGCCTCATGGAGCAGAAGGTTCTCAAGCTGAGGCTAGTTGATGATTTCAGACTAAAGCTGGGTGATTCTTCTCCCAGAAGGTGGTAGGCTCTCACCAAAGTCTAAATCACTTCTGAAGTTTCTTCTACTCTTGTGAATCTATTATTTCACATAAAAATGGAATAAAGTATGTGGCTTTTTTGAATCTTGCAAAACACGTTTGTATGTAGTAATTTGTTCTTAGGTAGACTTTTTCTTTTTCTAAAGGAAATTATCTCTGGAGATCTTTATGATCCTGAAGCATATGATCCTTTTTATATGACAAAAAAGGACCCAATTTATGGAAGGGTAAGTAAGTTTCTTACTTTTATTTATTAATTCTTGAAAGCTCTGGGGAAAACCTAGTTATTTTAGAAGTGTTATAGTTACTCTGTAGTCATAAAAAGAAAGCCACAAAAGCATTTTCCTGAGGTTTAGACTAGGAACCCAAAGTTCCACCTGCTGGGGAATTTCTGTTGTGAACAAGGCATGTGTGTGTGTGTGTGATAATCTATTTGTTCATTCATTTGTTCACACACATTCAGCAAACTGGGAGCCCAGGAGGGAGAGAAAGATACACGGGCAGCAGGCGCCACGGGCATGATGACTGTGTCCCAGGATCAGTGCAGGAAGCGACTGGCCCAGTGGGTGGAGCTTCTTTCTGCCCGAGGTGAGAGAAGGGATGGCAGCGAAGGTGCCCAGCCATTCCACAGTTGGGCTTGTAACTGGTCTCCATATTGTAAACCTGCTGATATGTGAGTTACAATTTTGAGATGTAGGTTTCAGTTTTTTACTCCTGCTAGCAGAAGTAGCCTGATATTACTACTCATTTAAAAAATATCTGTTGCTCTGAAAAGTGGCTCATTTTGCTTTTCCCAGATGACCAAAGCAGATCATTGTTATGAAGATGAGGTTTTTTGGCCCTGGGGGACTCACTGAGCAGGGTGCTGGCCAGTCATAACACTGCCTTGCTCATTCAGTAATGGTTTACCTTGTCTGCTCTTTAGGGACCAGCACGGGGTCAAGTGTATGGGAGAAGTAAAGGAGGGGAAAAACATCCCTCTGATGCCTATAATCAGGAGGGGAAAGAGAAAACCACCTTTCTCCGCAACCTTTGTAGTCCAGCCCCTTGACACTCACCCACGCTAAGGTCACCTGCGCTCCTGTTCTTACAGGCCCTTAAAGACCCGAGTAGCTCCCCCGAGAGGCGCTTTTCCTCCCAGGCCACTTAGGAGCGCAGCCCAGTGCTACCGCGCACCCTGGGCTGATGCCTCTCATGGCCAGACCCTCACTGGGCGTGGCTTGCCTGGTCTAGACTGAGAGCTCCTGAGGACAGGCCTTGCCGGACGCGGTGTGCAGTGCATTGCCAAACACTTACTGGCTGATGCAATGATACAGTAGAACTCTTGACAGAAGTATGTCTTCTACTTGGGCAGCCCTCCCTCCGTTCAGCCACTAAGGCTCAGTGACCTACCTTCATGTGAGGCAGCTGACATTTACCCTTCCCCTGCTCTGTCGTTGACATTACCCTTATTTTCAGCTGCTTTGGTGTCCAGTAAGGCCATACTTGAATGTTTCAGACAAATTTAAAAAGCTTACTATAAACTGCGCTGGGGTCCTGAGGGAGTCATTTTTCTTGTAGGTTATGGCCCCACCATTTTGTGACCCTCTGTTTAGAAGACGAGAGACAGATGAAGAGAAGAGAGCTAATTTTTCATGTAAAACAGGTATTTTGTGATCACTGGGCTTTATTTTTGGAGACTTCTAGTTGCCAAATGATTTCCTACCCCAAGAGTGACTGGAGTTGACCTTAAGAGTGTTGATTTAGATTTTATCTTCCTGTAGGAAAACTGCCAGGACAGCAACCAGGCCCAGGAGGAAATATCCACCAAAGGCATGCTGGGAGCCTGGAGGACCCAGCCTCTCTCCTGCTTCTTGATGTTGCCAAATGAGAAGACAGCCAGACTGCCTACTCATTCTGGAAGGGCTCTCTGCTCCCTGGAATTGTTTCTGTAGCTATCCAGTGACTTAAACATTATGTGTCTTTGGGTGTGTGTGTGTGTGTAAGTTTTCTGTTTTCTTTTTCCTTTTCCTAGTTGTAGCAGGAATGTTGGCCTGTGCAAACTTCTAAATCCTGCATGAGACATAGAAGTCCTGTCATGTTCTCTTGATGTTTCCCTTCTATCCCCTGCCCTGAGTTTTGCTGGAATGAACAACACTACTTTGTTTCTATTTCCTCCTGTGATTTGGCAGGTCTGTAGTCTATTTCCAGTTTCATGGTTTTTTAAATCAGTTTTAACAGACACTTTAATTCAAATATCAATGATTATATTGCTGCCCATCCCCCAGCAAGGTTTCATTTTGCTTTACTCCTTCATCTCCCCTCTCTAGCTCCTTAGGTTTTGTCATCACAGCTCTTTAAATGGTATCTGCCCTTCCAGTCTGGTTTTCTCACTGTGTCCTCACTGTTTCTTACCTTTCAGTGAATTCTCCCCTAGGAGCCGGAAGAATCTTTTTGAAGTGATTGACCCTTCGCAATTAGAAACCCTTCAGTAGCTTCCTATAACCCTTTACAATTAAGTGCGGACTCTTTAACAGCACATAAGATGCTCTCTGGGGCCTGCCACTCTTTCTGGCTTCACCTAAAAAAGTCCCCTTCCCCTAGGGAAAAGAAATATAAACCATGAAAATATCTGGGTCAAGTCAGCATGGTCACAACTTTCTGACTTGCCAAGTTGATTCATGCTTTTGCTCTTTTTTATTTTTTTATTTTTTTATTGTGGGCCATCTCGGTCCAGGTAAGGGGGGAATTATCATATGGTGACCTAACTCTACACCCACGATCTGCCTTTTTCCAGTGCAGTGAGCCCCTTGAGGGCAGAGACAGTGTCTTGTTTATCTTGGTGTTCCCAGCACCTAGCTGGCATGTAGTAGAGGATGAGTAAGTGCTTGAATGAGTGAATGGAAACATGAAGGAGAGGGCTTATTTTGCTGGACAGGCTGGGCTTCCTGGGGCAGGAATGGGGCAGCCCTGGGGAAGACCTCTGAGAGGACACACCAGAGGTGCCTCACATGGCTGTTCAATAAAGTCAGAAAAGGATGTAAGGGCCAGGAGGCTATGTTAGTTGGATTACAAAAAGCAGAATCTTTCTCAAGTACAAAAAGGGAGGAGCGGCCTAGGTATGTCAGAAAGCCCCGGTCTGCCATGGGAGCCACAGTCCACTCTCAGCCTGTTCGGCTGCTGTAATAGAATACAGAGTCTGGGTGGCTTATAAACAGCAGAAATTTATTTCTCACAGCCCTGCAGGCTGGGAAGTCCAAGATGAAGTGCTGGCAGATTCAGTCTCTGGTGAGGACCCACTTTCTGGTTCATGGATGGTGCTTTCTCGCTGTGCCCTCACATGGTGGAAGTGGGGAGATCTCTAGGGCCTCTTTTATAAGAGCACTAATTCCATTCACGAGGGCTCTGCCCTCATGACCTAATCATCTCCTGAAGACCCACCTCCTAACACCATGGCACTGGAGTTCAGGTTTCACCATGTGGATTTTGCATCTCTCCTTTCATCAGAAGACAGCCAGGCCACTTCAGGGACCAAGAGGCCAGTCCTTTCCTCTTTGGGACCTTTCATCATAGCTTGTCTTCAAACCTGCTTCCTTTCTCTTTCTCTGCGCACCGGCTTTCTCTGCTTTCTTATACATGGGCTGGAAAATGGACACCCCCACCCTGCCTGCCTTTCTGGGTTTGCACACTCCGAGGCTGCCTGGAGTCATTCTGCCCCAGTCACCACTCTAGGGACTGAGGCTGTGGATCAGGGGCCTCAGCCACAGCCAGAGAAGGGCCACCTGACTCAGAGCCTGCCTAAGGGTCGTGTCAGAAGAGGTACGGGGTGACAGGTTCATTGATGGACAACCACAAGTGATGTCTGCTGTCTTTCCCTTTCATAAAATGTGCATTGAGTTTGCTGAATGAGAGACAGTTATTGAATGGTGCAGTTCTGCTTACAGACTTGAGATAACTTTTTCTACTTTTCTTTGCAGTCTCGAAAGACATACTTGTTTAGAAAAGAAATATCTGCCTGATAAAGAGAAAAAGGCTACAGACTTATGTCAGCCTGTTTTTGAAAGGCAGTTTCTGTCCTCAAAGCTCAGCCAGGAGAATAAAAGGGATGAAAGGAAGGGCCTGGTGAGCAGAGGTGTGGGGGAGCAGGGCTGGGGTGGCCCGGTTTTGCGCACCCACGAGGTAGCAGGCACTGATTCCAGTATCTGGGCTGCCAAAGGATCCCTCCCTCTCGATGGGCTCCCAAGGGCACAGGAGGCAGTAGCCAAAGAGGGAGCGTGAAAGAGGAGGCGGAGGTGGTGGGGTTGCCTCTGGGCCCAGGGCTGCTGCACAGGCAGGCCACCCCTCAGCAGGTGAGCCTGGTGCAGACTCAAAAGGAGCGTATTGTGGTACCCTGGACCCCATTTTGGGGGACAGATTGTGTCCTGACAAGGTAAGGGAAAGCCTGGCCAGAGGGCATCTGCTCTAAGATGTCCTTAGCTCTTTTTCCTGAGTTTTTACTCTTCTGCCATTTTTGCTACCATTTACTATTTGTTACATCCAAACCAGACCAAAACTTTTGCTGAGTCACAATAGGTGGGAATCTTCTGAAATGAAATTTATACTAAAAGAAAAATAGGGCACAATGACAGTTTAGATGTGTAAAATGTATTTTATGTGCAGGAATTTTCTGTGCACAGATTTCTTATCCAGAGCTCACAGCCTGATCGGCACAATTTACAGTTCATGGTCTATTTGCCTCCCCTTCCATCCTTTCTCCCACACCCTCTATCCTAACACTGGAGGCTTTGGATGTTCCAGGGAAGGTGTCCTGGCAGGTGATAGGGGCCAAGCTGTCTTGAGTGCACAGTGGATCTTTGCATCTCTCCTTTCATCAGCCGTGTGGCCCCTCACTCCGCCACACACATAGGACAAGGGGCTCTTTCTTTTCTCTAGCTTGAAAACTTTGTTAGACATTTTGTGACCCAACTTCTACCCAATTCCACAGTTCTCCTCAGTCTCTCCAGAGAAAAACAGACTTACCTTCAATGGTAAGTCACCTCCTTCCTCAGCAGTTTCCCCTGGGCATCACTTATCCGAGAGGGGTGCCCCTTGCTCAGATCTGCACAGGACTGTTGTCAGCTCCGCCCTCTGGCAGGATAGCCCGACTGTGGTTACCAAGAGATCCGAGTGGGGTTTACACACAGTGGAGGGTGATTTTTCACTCCTGCCCCAGCACTGGGTGGGTGGTCAGTGGGCAGGCTGTCCCTCTCCCATGCAGTCTTCCAGGACTCTGGCTCATGGAACCTTTGTCGTCTTCAGCACCTGGCACCCCAGGCTGCCCTGGGGAACTCATTCCTGCCAACCTGATCACGAAGTTGTGTCCTGGGACTGCAGGGTTGGGGGGCAGAGGGACGGGTCTGGCATACTCCATTGGCGAGGACCCTGTCATGGGGCTGTGCCCAACTGGGGGACCAGGGTGATGGGAAAATAGTCCCTGGCTGGTCTGAGCACAGTGGCAGGGAAAGCAAGCATTTTGTGGACAGCTAGTCATCTCTGCCCTACCATAGAATGGTTAGTACTGTGTGGGGTCCAAAGACACAGAATGCCTTGTTTGAGAGGTAGAGTGAGAGTGGGGTTAAGAGATGGCTGGTCAGGAAGCTGCTGGAAGGTCTGAGCAGGAGGATTGGGTCTGATGGGAGCTGCAGGACATCCTCTTGCCCCTGTGAGCCCCTCTCCCCTACGTGACACTCAGCTCTTCTCTTCTGTCAGTAGGTCCTAGGACCCCACAGTGCAGACCCTGCTCCCGGGCAGCTGGGGACGGCCAGCAGAGATGGGGTCACAGCCCGTGGGGAGGAGAGTGAGGCGAGCAGAGGTCTTGGTGCAGCACCTGGCCTCCCTGCAGCTGGGCATCCAGTGAGGCGGCCAGGAGCTGGACCAGCTGTGAGGAAGCCGTTTGTAATGAAGTGCCTATACGGCGTCTAAAATGCTGCAACATGTTTTCTTCCTCCAGAAGTGGAAAAGTATTACAAGAAATAATCCAAATACTAATAGTTGCTGTCCACCAAGCTCCTGCTGTGAACCAGGAACTGTGTGAGGTATTTCATATTCATTTTAAAGTTTTCACAGCAAGACAGTATTAGCTCCCATTATATGAAGCTCAGAGAGGTCCAGGACCAATCGCATGGTTTGAAAGTGGCAGTGTCCACTCTTCCAAGTCCAGGACAGCTGGTGCCAAAGCACATGTTCATTCGCCAGGGTGTACTCGCCCCTCACAACCACTTTGTAATGTTAGTCAAACTGTTCAGAATTTGGGTCCCCCCCACAGGACACAGCCGTCCTGTTCTATGGCTGAGGCGTCCTGGTCCTGGAGAGCCCTGGAGGGGCTTGTGGGGCATTCTGCATGTGTGCTGTCCTTCCCCGGGGCTCTAAGTCATCTAAGAGGCACCCCCTCACCCTGCAGGAAATCAGGCTCAGATTTCAGCCAGGAGAGAACTTGATTTCTGAAGGGGCCAGCTGTGTTCCTAGGTCAGAGGGGTGACTGGGGTAGCTGGGAGTACTGACGTTAATGGCTGCCAGTTTCTCGGACTTACATCCTGCAGGCTCCTCTGTCCTAAATGTGAAAAGAACTTGACATATCTAGATATGGAGAAACGGCACCAGCCACAGTTCATCCCAGTGAGAAAGTCCCTGCAGTCCTGGGAAAGGATCACGCTGTAGCTCGGATCACAAGGAAGCCCCGAACTCGTCCCACGCTTGCCTGACCCGTCAGTGACGGCCCACGCTTAGGCAGCCAGTCTGAGGCAGTCTCGCTGGCTATCAGCCCACACCTGCTTCCATCACCAACATGGAACTCGCTTCCCAAAACCCTAGAGAGGACCAGCAGTTTGCTCAGTGGGCCAAACTTCCCCTTAATTAAGCAATATATTCAGTTGTTTTGGTTTCAGATAATTGAGTGGTACCTCTTCCTTTGACACTGGGGCATTATTTCTTTTACATCTATGTTTTAATGAATTAGTGCTCATGATTAATATCAGGAATGGATTTTTTTAACTTGAATATTCTGAGTTATGTTTTCCAGCCCTTCTTTGCCCAGTGACTATGTTTACATAGAAATAGGGGTTATGGGGGAGGGACATCTGACTGCTCTTCTAGCTCCTGGAGAAGACCTGCTCCCTGAGAAACCAGGCCTCCTGCAGCCTACGGGGCTCCAGCTAAGATCTTTTCCCAGCTGTACTCATTAACCCAGAGATTTAGTGCACACATCTATGTTTAACAATGTTCAAAACCAATTTCACATTTCAAAATCCAGAGGCTAAACAAGCGCTCTGACAGGTGTCGATGTGGCTGTGACAGGACCAGGGCCGGTGGGAGACAGGTGCTTCTGGAGCTGGAGGGGAAGCTGCCAGTGTTTAATACTTGTGCATTTTCTTTACTCCTAACAGGTTACCTGAGGTTTCTACTCAAGTAGGCAAGCAGGACTCAAGTGGGTACAGTCTAGGTCCCCCAGAGATCGTCCTGGCTGGCCATCAAAGAAACCGACCTGGGATCAGTAGGTAAATTTACCAGAGTCACAGAGTAAGGCAGGGGCAGAGTCGAGACGAGGCTCCGGGGTGCTCCTCCTCCCCTCTCTGTCCTTGGTTTTTCCCACTGTCACAGAACAGAAATTTGGTTCCGTTATGAGCCATTTCTGATGACCTTTTAAGAGCCTTTCACATAGAAAATAAGTCAAGCTTTGAAAGACGTTACATTCATAAACATATTTTTATTCTATGAACATATTGGCAGTGGTAAAGCTTAAAGATGCATGGCCTATGAAATATGCAAAAACAAGGGATTTTCATAAATAATTTATACTTCAGAAAATTAAAGTTGAAAAATATTTTCCACATCATTAGAGTTCACAGTATTAAAGTAAATCAAGCTTTCCCCCTTAGATTTCAAACTATATTGTCTCAGCAGAGAATGATAAAATCTAATCAAGGAATAAAATGGTCAAGTCTGTTTTTTATTCAGTGCACAGGTAGACACTATTTCGGCATCAGGCTGTTCCCACGTGGAGGCTGCTGCACCTCTTCCCACGCCTTCAGCTCCTGAGTGGCTGTGACCCAGCAGAGGCCACACAGTGTGGAGTGGTGACAGCATCACCGAAACCACCTGCACTGGACACGTTCAACCAAGTGGCAATGTCTGGGGGTCTGATGCCTCATTTCCACGTAATACTTATTATAGCCCTGAAAATGGAAACCTTGGCATCTGAACACAGCTGAACATGTTAATACTAATACAAGGCACTGGGCGATGGGGTTTGGTTTATTTATAGGAAAGATCATGTTTGCATAGATTGCTAGTGACTTGGTGAGCAATAAAATAGAGGGCCCCAGCGCACGGCCTTGTGATGGATGAAGCTGCGCGCCACTCCTTCAGCCCAGGGCAGCACCGTCCACCTCCTCTGGCCTCAGACTTTTTGGGCAGATCCCTGAGGCCCCTACAGGAGAGTTTTTTGCTCAAAAAGCTGTAGGTCAAAGCGGACCCAGACCTCCCCAGTGGGGACCTCGTGCAGCAGGAGTCGGCGGGTGGTGGGGCCTTTGCTTTCTTGCTCTGTGCGTATTTTTGCCACTGGAATTTCAGTACGACCCAGGAAATCTGGTGAATAGACATGTGAGAGTCAAAAGTCTTTCTTCTTTATAGAATTGTTATAAAACTACCACAGGAGGGTGTCTGAAGCAGGATTCATAAAGCTTTCCTATGCAAAACAGTTAGCTTCTTTTGGTTAGCAGCTGTGTGATGCTGTGAGTGGATGCGTGCAGGACAAGCAGTTGTGTGAGGGAACTGGTCCGGGAGTGCCTCCCTAGTGCAGCAGGTGCCCTGAGCTCATGTTTCTCTTAGGCGTGCAGGGAATGACTGGGGTCACAGACCGAGAGCCACCTGAGGCTGCCCCTTCCCACTGAGAAGCCACCCTGCCTGCTGCCACTCTGAGCTGCTGATGACCATGGGCCTCTGTCATTTCCCTGAGGTGTCAGGGAGTAAAAATAAGGCCAAGCAAGCACCCTGGATCTAGACCTGAGACTCTACAAGTGCTAGAAAACCTTCAGATCCCCTAGCCGAGTCATACTTTACCATCTGGTGAAAACTGGTCTCTGTCAAACATGGTGAGACACAGAACGTCTTGGTGAAGATCCTTAATAAAGAACTGGCAGTTAAAATTCCACTTGGGATTTAGTGTGTCCTGGAGGGTTCTGGTGGTGTAGCTCTGGGAGCCCATGCTGATTTCACAGTATGGATTGCTCTTTCCTGAACAAAAACAAACCGAAGACATAACAGCGCGTGTAGGTGAAATGAGTGCCTACAGAGCCTTCCTTGAGCAGAAGCAGGATCCAAATGGAGGCTTCTCTGTAGGTCAAGGCAGCAGGGCCACTGCCTGAGGGCCCACGTCTGCCGAGTGGTCTCCGTGTTCCCAGCGCTCACGGCATCATAAATCTGGGAGTGACCCTGCTGCCAGCAACGCCCCACCTGCCCCTCCACAAGCACAAGCTTGTGTTGTGCTTTCTCCGCTCAGAAGCACTGAGGAAGGAGGCACCCGTACTTACTGGGAAAATGGAGTGATGATAATATTGGTCCAATAACCATTTTATTGGTTCTGGAAACACTAATTTTTTTAATGCTCTCATTATTCAATGTTCAGAAGAGTCATCAGTAAAGAGTGGGACAGTTACCACATCTGTTGAACAAAAGCACTCACCATTCGGTTTACAGGCTTTTAATTCTGTAGCTTCAATGACATGCACCATCAGACGCCCGATGCCCGAAGTCTTTTGAGAGCGAGCTACAAAAAAGGAAGATGAGTCCCATGAATTTCTTCCCTGAGAATGCAGACAGCACATGATGACACGAAGCTGTAGATACTCACTGTCTTCCTAACTGACCCTAACATGCCCAGCCTCACCTGCCACTGTGTTGGGCCCAGCAGGCCAGCATCTGCTGCTCTGTGCTTGCCCAGGCTGTGCCTCCTACCAGCATGCCCTGCCTGCACGCTCTGCCCTCTGTCAGTGCCCTCATCCTTCCAGATGCAGGTCCAACCTCTCACTTCACCTCCCAGTCTCCTCGCCTCTGTGCATCCCTTATCCTTGGCTTAGGAGCATTCCACAGCCTGCTGGGTCAGAAATTCTGAGGCCTGACCATCTCTTCTGTCAGAAGAAGCCACTGCAGAGCACGGATTGTTTATTCATCCTTGTATTAACCCCTCAATTGCCTAGTAAATAGTAATACTAATAAAGTAATAATACATTATATTCATTCAGCACTTACAAGCAGTTAACATTTATTGGATACTTGCTTTGTGTTAGGCAAGTGCTAGACCTTTACAAAATGTTTATTATCTGAATTGCACAACTACCCTCTAAGGTGGCTCTTTATATAACTGCCATCTCCATATATGAGAAAACTGAGGCTTAGGACCAGAACATGCTCAAGTCACAGAGCTCCTAGATGGCAAGAAATTAACATTCACTACTCACCATAATTCAATTATATGTAAATACTTCAGCTTCTAATGCAATTTCACTTAAGACCTTATTCCAGGAGGTACTAAAAAATGCTTTCAATATAGAGAGAAATGAGACAGTAAACTAGGATTACCTTGGTAAATATGAAGTTAGGTAAGCAGGTTTTGCTCTCAAGGGTTTAAAAACTAACAAAAAGTTGCCTGCTTTTTGTACTTTGTACTGATGTTTCAGAACCCAGGGCAAGTAGACCCTGTCTGGGGGAAGCAGCCCACCAGCCGTGCCACCTGCACCCAGTTCCCCTCGAGGTGGGGCTGGACCATATTCATCTTTGTAGTTCTGGTTAAGACTAGCATGGGGCCTGACACAGAGTAAGTAATCCATAAATGTCTAAAGAATTGGACACATGGAAAATGCATAACAATATGTGCAGATATTGATGTTAAGCAAAACTAACAGGAAACTTTGATTTATATCTTTGACCAATTAGAGATCATTATATGCTTTATTAATCATTCAATCACTGATTTTTTTCAATAGCAAGCCTTTAAAGTACCAATGATTCAACTAGCAAAAGCTGATTTACACATACCTTTCAGAAGTATATAACAAAATAAGGGAAACCTGAATAAAAAAACATAAAGAGCTGCAACCACAGCAGCCAGGACCAGAAGAGGGAGGACTGGGCAGGGAAGGTGTGCTGGAGGTGTGGATGGGCAGGGTTTCAGAGGTGACCCACTCAGTTAGGCGGTGGTATTGGTGAGGTACAGGCAAACAGGAAGTGGGGGTGCAGACAGGCCCTGAGTTTACGGCAGGACACGTGTCCTTGACTTGGGAAGCACTAGGGAAGATGCTTCAGCAGGGAGGGAGAGGCTGAGAGCCGCTCTGTGAAAAGGACTCTCAGAAATGAAGGGGATGTGCACTCGTGCTATGGCCTGGGTGGAAGACTGGAGGGGACCAGGCAAACGGGAAAGAGCATGATGGACAGAATGCGTGGGACCTGGCAAGGGACGAGAGGAGAGGTGTGAGGGGGTCAGAGAGCCTGTTTCCAGTCAGGACGGTGAGGGAGGACAGTGCCACCTACAGATTCTTAGAAGGAGCCACTCCTGGAAGGAGGTCAATTCATCCCCCTGGAGATGCCAATTTGTGATGCCTCGCAGGCATCTGGGAGAATCCAGCAGGGGTGTCTGCAGAGGTGGGCTTGGGAGAGAGCAGCCCTGCCAGGACCACTTTAGCTGGGGGAGGTGGGAGAGGTGCCCGGGCGAGGGAAGCTCTGGATGACTGCCCGGAAGGAGAGCCCAGCAGGAAATGGGGAAGGAAGATGCGGGGTAGGAGGGCCCTCGGAGGCAGCATGGGGTCTGGGAGAGGAGAGGCCTCGGTTTCCCGCCCTGGGAAAGTGAGTCAAGCCCTTGGTTAGGTCAGGGTGCTCCGTGAGCAAACCATCTGCACACTGATAGGGTCAGCAAGGGCGGTGAGAGGCTGGGAAGCAAGGGGAGGGCGACCTGAGGTCCAGGACCTGGAGCGGGAGGGACAGTGGGTGAATGTGGAGGAGGGCTGGGCAGCAATGGTGGGAGAAGAGGATCAGAAGGGAAACAGGCCACCAAGGAAAGCTGGATGCAGCACAACAGACCAAGCAGAGGTGGGGCTGGGTGTGCAGAGAGAGGACCCTTCTTCCTGGAAACAGGAGTGAAGAATGAGTGTTGGGGGCAGAGGGACAGAGACTTTGCCACAGAGAGGAGGAGCTCCTGGGGCACTGGATGACCCCAGTGTGTGGTGGGGTGGGGTGCTCAGTGAGGTCCCAGGAGGTTTTAAACAGCTGGGGTCAGGGGGCAGAGTCTGGTCTTTCAAGATGTCCGTATTCCCGTCTCTGCAGGAGCAGCAGTTTGCACTGAGGGTGAGACCCTCCCCGACCCCAGGGCCTCCTAGGGGGAGGGTGAGACCCTCCCCCACCCCAGCTGGCGCCAACCCTCCAGGGCACCACCAACTACCTTGGTAAGCCTTCTCCCGCTTCCTCTTTTCCGTGTCGATGTACTGCTCAGACGCCGCCTTGATCTTCTGGACCCAGGCAGTCCTGGAGCAGAAGCAGAGTGTAGCCATTGGGCGGCTTTCCCACCCACCTCAGTTTCAAGCAGGAGCCCCCAAGCTCTGCACATGGTCTTTCCTTTGCGAGCCTCACCTTTGACAAGTTCCAATCCTAGGCTAGAATTAGTTCGACTGAAAGACTTGTCTGCTAATTGGGGGTCAAGCTGAGAACTTGTACACAGTTCTTTATCGCTTACATAACCCCAGGCTCACAAGGTGCCGGGCACAGGGAGTTGGCAGATGCAGCGCCCGCCTGCGGCTGGGACAGCACGAGTGCACCCAGAGCGCGCAGAGGGGCAGCTCCTGCTCTGCACCATGGGGTGCTGTCCGAGTCATGCCCTAGGGGATGGTGGCTGGCCTGGCGGAGGGAGGAAGGCAGGCACACAGGGGAACGGCCTTGTGGCTGGTACACGGCCGGCGGGAGGAGGGATGGGACTGCGGCTGAGAGGCACAAAGTGGCCGGAATCCAGATGAAGCGGCGAGGGCTGCTGCCTGAGGGAATTTAGGGGAAGTGAGGTGCTGGGTCTCCCATTTTGGAAGATCCCAAGGAGTGAGTGGAAGCAAGGAATCGTGTTGGAAGTGGTTAATCCAGCATGTCTAAACCAAGGCCTCCCAGGGGCACTGGGGCAAAGGGGATTGGTTGAGACACGCTGAGGACACAGAATTAGTAGGACTGGAGCCCAGACTGGACATCGGTTTGTGTGCAGACTTTCTCCTAGACTTCAAGGCAGGTCACATGTGGTCAGGACTGACCTCTCATTAATGTTGTCTGTCCGGAGGGTGTAGACCCGGTCAATGTGAGAAATGTGGAAGACAGGCTCATCGCTGGAAGGGTCTGTGGGCAATTTCACCAAGACTTCATTCAGGAAAATGGGCTGAAAAATAGGGCCAAAACACAGGCTGGAAATGGGCCAGACCCTGCCACCTGCCCATGTCCAGTGACAGTTTTGACTGTTCTGAAGAACTTTGTTGAGTAGGGAAGGTTCTAGAGCCTTCAACTAAGGAAAGAAGAATGGTCTGCATCTTGTGAGTCAGTGTCTAAGGCAGATGAGATGAGATGTTACTGCACTTGGGGACAGGAGCTGAGAGGTCTCCGCCTGCTCATGTGATAGGCACTGATCCTGGGCACTCAGTTTTACAAAGACCTGATGCTGAATGTGGACAGAGGTGGGATCACATGTCAGTTTTGCTCTGGAGGAAGTTGGAATCCACAGCTGAAATCCAGCCGGCAGCTGAGGGCAGTGAAGGCTCAGCCACACTGGGTTCTTCATCCCTGGGAGGTGACACAAAGCGTGAGCCCTCTGGAAACAGGTGAAGAGAGTCTGAGGACAGGAAGGCCTCAAGCCAGGAGCAAGTTCCTTAAGCTAGAGGAAACACCTTGCGATGCTACTGCCAGGAATACAACACTTACCGTTTTGTATATTTTGAACTGAGCATTGGACTTGGAGCTGAAAAGCTTCTCAGAGCCCGAAGAAACAGCAAACTGCTTGACCATGTAGGTAAGAAGCAGGAAGTCATTGAAGAGGAATCCATGTAGTTCCTTATTGCTTTTGGTCTTGTATAATTTCCCACTGTGCAGAAGCTTCCGAGGCCCCAGGCAGTTGGTGAGGGAGTTGAAAATAAGTTGCTTAAAGAGAAAGATATTGTCACTTTCTGAGTCCAAGCACGAACCATCCCAGCACCCCTTGAGAGGCCAGTGCCCTGGACCTGAGGGCACTGTGGTAGAACTTTCTAGTTGGGAATACAGTTGTAGTCATTCACTTTTATACAAAAGATCTTTACATTTATTTTTCTTCAGAGTTCAAACTAGCACAGTGAAAATGATTACCTATACCCACCAAATACTGGTTCCGCCAGCTGAATTCAGAGAACTCAAATCTCTCTTTATAAAAAAGGGAGATGACAGCCTAAGAAGGGGCAGGGTGGGGAGGCCGCCTGGGCAACGCGAAGGTGCAGACTGTCCACACCAGGCAAAGGTGTACTGGCTCCCCCGCCAGAGCCTGCCTCGCGGCCCCCAGCTCAGCCCTGCCAGCCTCACCTCTGCGAGACCCTCGCACTGAGCGTGTGCCTGGATCCACTCCAGTCGGTCTGAATTTTCTTTCTCTCGAACTCCTTCATTAACTTGGGAGCAAAGTTCCTCTGCCTGCTCGAGGGCCAGCTTTAGGGAGGAATGGTCTACGTGACCCTCCGGGGTGTTCTCCAGAATCTGCAAGAGTAGGCTGCGTCATGTGGGATGCCCTGATGGCTGCCTGTGTGTGCTGGGTGCTGGGTGCACGGTGGTGAGCAAGACAGCCATTGGTCCCTGCGAGGCTCACAGTGCCACAGGTGACTCAGCCACAAGGAGGTCTGTGCAGTGCATCAGACCAAGTCCCTGAGGTCTGTGCAGGCCTGGTGGCTCTCTGGGTGGGTCCTGGCAAGAGGCTGTGTATTCAAGGGCACTTCCTACTTCCCTGCAGTAATTTAAACCATGTGCCTTTTGGGTGAACCTGCCAGTGTAATTTGGCAGCAAGTCAGATAAGTGTGTTAACTTGCTGAATAGCAATGGTTCATAACATTTTTGGGGTCATTGATCCTTTTGAAAAATCTGATGAAAGCAAAGAATCCTGCTATGGGAAAAATACAATAAAACCATGTCACCAACATGTACAAAAACACATTCAGTTCATTCTGAAGTGACTTGTGTAAAAGAACAGAGGACAGAATACAACCTTGTGTGGTCCCTGTGGAGATCAGAGGGCCCATGAGCAGATGTCTCCTCTCTAGACTCTAGTTGTGCGGGTCCCTACAGTCCTTTGTTTACAATTCTGAAATGTGAAAAAGCACTAAGAGCCTGAAGTGTTTGGTTTTTTTTTTTAATATTCATTTGGTGGCAAAACCTTACCTAAGCTGGAGATATACTTATCTATTTTAACTGTAGTGTACTCACATATTTCACTATAGGATTATTAATGTGTTTGGTTATAGGTGCTGCCCAGGTGTTGCTGAGTATCATATGATATACTTCTGAATTACATTCTGAATTCTGAAACACATCTGGCCCAAAATATGCCCAATAAGGGACCGCAGCTTATTGTGTACCAGTGGGCCAGTTTGGTCTCCTACTTGTAACGTAAGGTCTACATTGAGTTAACACGGCTTACAGACCAACGGTTAAGGGATAATCAATAAAGCAACAGTCTTATATTATTTCTACTGTTTTTCTTTGTAAGATAATTAAAATTATATCAGTGATTATTTGTGAAATAATCCTTTGTAAAGTCTGCCTTCTCCTTAGAAGGCATATTGGCTCAAGAGGCTCACGCTACGTAGGTCAAAAGATGGGTGGGGCTTTGAGAGGGCCGTTTGGTCAGCAAGTTGTGGTGGGGTATGGCGAGGGGATGGGGATGAGCTCTGCTTAGCACAGGCCAAGCTGGAGACTCCTGGGACATCCAGGTAAAGGCACTCCGCTAGAGATGAATTTAGGTCTCAGCAGAGACAAGAGCCCAAGGCTGTACCAATGGAGTCTGTCTGACCTCAAGACAGGCTCCACAACTGGACAGCTAGGGGGCCTGGACCTGCCTAGACAAACACACTCAGGCCTCTAGGGGCCAGGGGAGTTTCCTGGGACTGGGGAGGACCCAAGTGACATTGGATGCCTCTTTTGTTCGCCCACGTCAAGGACTCAGGCCTTCAGATTGTGTGTGTGTTCCTGTGCATGCGCACACATATGCAAATGTGCACACATGCTGTTACGGTGCCTGTCCATCAGACTGGGGAGCCCACTGTGGGGCAGGGGTGGCTGGCATGCTTGGGGGCTCCCTGGGTATGGCCTCTGCACTGCAAAGGTCCCACTTCTCTGTCCCAGCCGGGGGACTCACACTTCTGATGAGGAGAGGGTAGCGGGTGATCCTCTGCATGGGCTTCAGCAGGAAGCTGGAAAGGGGCATCCCTTTACATCGAGGGTCAGATGCCAGTTTCTGCAAAATAAGTGAGGCTCATGGGGAAATCACAGACCCAAAGAAAATAAAGGAAACACTGGCCATACTCCTGACTTTGACTACTTTTTAGATTCCTAACTTCTTTTGAAAACTCAGGATACAAAAAAACGTATCAGATTAACAGTGGGATATCTCATCTCATGTGCCAAACCCAAGGCTTTTTGGTTCTTCTTACACACATTGGACAACCTGTGCAACTACTTCCCCCTTTGCTTCCAGAACCCTCCCTGGGTTGTCTTCCCAGCCTGTGACTCTTAGCCTTCTTCATTTCTTTCTCCTCTACCCACTGTGAACCATAGGTGCTGTCCCAGACCTCTGCAGTGAGTCCCAGAGCAGGGCAGATGCTTTCTGGAGCTCTACACTGACCACGTTCCTCTCCCTCCCTGCACATTTCAAAGGTACCTCAATACCTCAACACACCTGAAAACAAAGTCCTCATCTCCCCTTGTGGAAGTCTTCTCTTCTACCTCCTTCCCCGTCTGCCCAACTGAGTTGGTAGCACCATTCTGCACTCACCCACCTTCCCCCCATGCACCCAGGAGTCACCACCGACACCTTGTAGATGGCTCTTGATTATCCCCTGCCGCTGCCTGCCCATTGCACTTGCTTTATTAGCACCAATCGCTACCATTTTTGTAGCATTACCATTAGTGACATGCTACCAGTAATGACTGCTCTGGCCTTCGCTTGTACTGTCCCTTCTGCTTTCTTCACTTGCTGAACTCATATTCTTCCCTGAAGACTCAGGGTACACTTCCCCTTGTCCAGGCTCCCCACTTCCTTGATGTGTTCCCTCCTTTTCAGTGATCCTTCTCCAGCTCATGATAACCCAGGGCTACTGTTATCATAGTGCCACATCTGCACTGGGTATACAGGTGGTGGTGTCACATATGAGGTGACTCCAGGCCCCCCGGTCTATTTTCTCCAGGAAGCCAAGGACCATTTACTTGCTTCTGCTCCATCATTTTTAATGGCTGAAAAATACTTTTTACTATAATTTATCTAATCATTTCCCCATAATGGGATATTAAAATTGTCCTTTCCTTTTGTTTTGGATATACATTGATATATCAAGCATCCACATGCTTTTTATGTCTATATTTTCTGAGTCTTTTTAAAAGTAACATTTTTGAACACAGTTTATTGTTAGGTTTTGCCCGGGTTGGAATCCCAGCCCCATCCCTGTCCAGCTCTGTGACCAGGGCAAGTTACTTAACATTTGGTACCTTCAGTCCACTCATCTGTAACCTGGAGGTAATCAAATAATACTTTTAAAGTACCTTGCCTCAGAGACCACACATAGTAAACATCTAATAAATGCAGTTACATTTATTAGTTAATGTAATCAATACAATGCCTTTCATTATAAGACTATAAACTTTTTGTTTATTTTAACTATTATTACACTTGCGATGACATTGGCATTCTGTTTACATTGTTGTTACTATTTGGAAGAAAAATTTCAAAAATCTTTCACTATGCTTTAGAAGGTTAAATGTCCTCTTTTTAATCCTCCTATTGATGATTTAAAACATTGACATGCACTCACAATTGTACATTTATCTAACTATTCTTCTGATCAATGTTCGTTTCTACGATCCTGGTTTCCTTCTGTTTCTTCTACTTCTTTTCTAGGCAAGCCCTGCCTCCACCCTTACCACCAGTTGAAGGGTTCTGTCCTCAGCGCCTTACTTACTGTGAACCATTTTTGCATTGCTGAGATCATCATAAGGAAGATAAATGTAATTACATTTATTAGATGTTTACTATGTGTGGTCTCTGAGGCAAGGTACTTTAAAAGTATTATTTGATTACCTCCAGGTTACAGATGAATGGACTGAAGGTACCAAATGTTAAGTAACTTGCCCTGGTCACAGAGCTGGACAGGGATGGGGCTGGGATTCCAGCCCGGGCAGCCTGATTCTGAAGCCTGATTCTTAAGGCTGGCTTGTTCTAAGAATGATATCATGTTGCCCCCTGGGATGATACTTTTTAGTTATGATAGATCATTCTTTTCATGTAATGCTTAATCTTATTCACTGATATCTTAATTAAGATTTTAGCAACTATATTTGTAAAATATATTGTTTCATAATGTTTTTTTCATTTTTTATAATTAAATACAAATATGAAAACAGGCCTTGGGTCAGGACCACTTTTGCCTTATATAAGGACTGAGGCAGGCTTCCTACTTGTTTTTCTATGATCTCTAACAGTTTATATAACACAGAATAATCTGTTCCTTTATACTTGGGAAGAATTCACCTTTAAATCTGTCAAGTGAACCCAGCTCCTCTTTTTGGGTAAGTTACTCAATTTTTAATTTGGTTAACAGTATCTTCAGATTTTCTATTCTCAATTGAACTCATTTTCAACAAGTTTTGTTAATGTTTTCACATCTATTATAATACATTTTAAAGTTGTATACTTATATACCTTTTTACATTAAGAAATATCTTTATATTTGTTCTTTTTACTTGTGGTTTTTTCTTTTTCTAGTAGATTTACCAGAGTCCTATTTTATTAGTTCCTTTCAACATACCTGTTCTTGGATATATTTCTATCATTTGTGCTGTTATCTTTATTGATTCCTCCCATTTCCTTTCAGCATTTTTATCTTCTGACTAAACAGCTTATATTTTATGCTTAATTATTTTCCATTCCTTTTTGATGATGAAAATATCACAATTCTGTCTTTTCTCTCTCAAGGCACTGATATGACTATGTAATGGAAGCTAATAAGCAGTATTTCATGAACCAAAAAAAACCCAAGAAGAAATGTAAAAAAAGCAAAAGAAAAAGATTTTACTTTCACCTCCCTCATCATTTAACATGTGTAGTAACAGTTTCTACTACTGAACAGTGTCAGTGAAAACAACTTCAAAGTGTGCCACGCTAGTATAATGACCAGCCACACGAAGCTCCTTTCTGCTTCACTGTAAGGATGCTGTGGATCCAATACATTTTATATCATGTTCTCTTTCTGGTACAATTTGAGTGTTACTTCTCCTTATCAACTGTTTGTTTTTAATTTCTGACCACGGCATCATGGAGCCGCTTGTTTCCCCTCCTTTCTCTTGGTTTCCGGAAGCCCTGATGCCATCTGTGTACCCTCCCAGCAAATGTGTAGGATGACACATACGTAATATTATGTTATCCTAATTCCTGGTGCCCTTTTGTTCCTATTCTCACTTCCTTTTTGCCCCATTTTATTTATCCACTTAAACATTTCATTTTATCTTGTTGTGTTTTATACACTTCATCAACCTTATATTCTTTCTGGAATGAGATGGGTATAAAATAAATATAATTTACAAAATGAAGAAAGTGACATTCTGGATTTTTTTTGGAGTACAAACTAGATAATTTAAGTAAGTAGGCTTAAAAAATACTCCGCTTCTTAGATGAAAAAAATCATGGTTCCAAGTACCAAGAAAAATCACTTTAGCATGAAAGGCAAGACAAAGCAACAGAAAATTCTTTGCCACAAGCACGTTTCCCTGATGGGGTCCCTGCGCCACTGCTGCGTTTCCAGACTGGGCAGCTGTATGCCTCTGCCTTCAGGCTGAGAAGGGGGCCAGCCTACCTACCCCCCAGAATGGAGTTACCTTTAAAAATTCTTTGAAGTCCACATCTTCATCTGTCTTCTGCTGTAACAGGGTTGCTCCGTTAAGCTGGCAGCTGCAGAACCGGATGTAAGCCTGCATGTGGGACAGCTCGGCCGCCAGGATGTCCCCAATCATCTGCACGGGCATTTTCTCTCCCCCGGTCTTCTTCCGCACCCGCAAGGCCCTGCGACCAACACACCCTCTCACTGTCTGTTTCTAAGTGAATGTCCTTAGTGAACGAGGGGTGGGGATCACGGGAGACCAGTGGTAATGGTGACCAGGGAGTGGCCTAAAAGCCTGGCACTGTGAAGGAAAAGTCAGGAGGCGGAGGAGGCAGCTTGGGTCTAAGGCTCTGCCAGCCAAGCCAAGCGGGTGAATGTGAGCCGAGACTAAGGAAAAGACTCTGCTACACTTGGGGTTCCATGGCCTTTGGTACTGTTTTGGTTTCACCATCATCTCTTAGTGGTTCCTTTTGAAAAAATCTAACTTGTTCTTGGCTGAACTAAGAAGAAAGAAAATTTCCACATCTGTAGGGGAAGAGAGCAGAAGCACTCAGAGGCCAGGATGGAGGTGGAGGCCAGCACTGTCCCCAGCAGAGCTGCTGAGCCCCAGTGAGGGCGGAGACACAGCAAGAGCTGGGACTGGATACCTGCCCCCCCAGGAGCCTGTCCTCACAGGCAGAAGGGATGGAAAATTCCTGCAAAGCAGGGAATTTCACAATGGGACAAGGAAGACTGCCCAACTAGCCAGTTATGTCTGGGCCATGAGCTACAGTTCTCTCCTGCCTCTAACTACCTGACAGAGTCAAATATATTTTGGAATCATGTGTTAATATATTGTTTGTTTAATGGTTTAAATTTTTCTTTTTTAAATCAAAGTATTTTCCTTATTTCTTGATTTCCATAATTATGTATTTTAGTTATAGGGCACTTCATAAAATGATAATAAAATAAAAAGCCTGAGCCCACTCTTACTACTTTTATTCAGCATAGTACTGGAAGTCCTAGCCATGTTAATCAGACAAGAAAAATAAATAAAAGGCATTCAAATTAGAAAGGAAAAAGTAAAACCATCATTTGCAGATGACATGATACTATACATAGAAAACCTTAAAGACTTCACCAAAAAACTATTAGAATAAATGGATTCAGCAAAGTTACAGGATACAAAATAAATATAAAAATCTGTTGCATACCTATATACTAAAATGAACTAGCAGAGAAATCAAGGACACCATTCTACTTACAATCATACCAAAAAGACTAAAACACCTAGGAATAAACCTAACTAAGGAGGTGAAAGACCTACACTCTGAAATAAGACAGTGATGAAAGAACTTGAAGAAGACACAAAAAAATAGAAATCTATCCCATGCTTATGAATAGGAAGAATTAATATTGTCAAAATGGCCATCTTGCCCAAAGCAATTTACAGATTTAATGCAATCCCTATCAAAATACCAATGGCATTCAAACTCAATGAACTAGAGCAAATAATCCTAAAATTTGTATGGACCCACAAAAGACCATTAGCCCAAGCAATTTTAAGAAAGAACAAATCTGGGGATATCATGCTTCCTAACTTGAAGCTAACCTACAAAACTACAGTGATCAAAACAGTATGGTACTGGCAAAAGAATAGATACATAGATCACTGGAATAGAAAGCCTAAAAATAAACCCAGGCATATATGGTCAATTAATATATGACAAAGAAGGCAAGAATATAAAATGGGGAAAAAACAGTCTCTTCTATAAATGGTGTTGGGAAAACTAGACAGCTACATGTAAGAAAATGAAACTGGATTACTGCCTAACACTATATACAAAAGTGAACTCAAAATGTATTAAAGACCTAAATAAAGACATGAAGCCATAAAACTCTTAAAAGAAAACACATGAAAAAATATCTTGAACATAAGCATGAGCAATTTTTTTCTGGACACATCTCCCTGGGAAAGGGAAACAAAAGCAAAATGAACAAGTGGGACTACATCAAACTAAAAAACTTATGTACAGCAAAGGACACCATCAATAGAACAAAAAGGCAACCTACTTTATGGGAAAATATTCATAAATGATATATCAGCTAAGAGGCTAACATCCAAAATATATAAAAAACTCCTAAGAGTCAAAACCAAAAAAAGCCCAAATTACCCAATTAAAAAATGGGCAGAGGACATGAATAGACACTTTTCCAAAGAAACATATAAATGACCAACAGACACATGAAAGGATGCTCGAGACCACTCATCATCAGGGAAATGCAAATTGAAACCATAGTAAGTTATCCCCTCACACCAGTAGGAATGGCCACTATCCAAAAGACAAGAAATAGCATGTGTTGGCGAAGATGTGGAGAAATGGGAACCCTCCTACACTGTTGGTGGGAATATAAATTGGTGCAGCAACTATGGAAAGAAGTATGAAGGTTCCTCAAAAAACTAAAAATAGAAATACCATATGACCCAGTAATTCCACTTCTAGGAATCTACCCGAAGAAATAAAATCACTGATTTGAAAAGATATATGCATCCCTGTGTTTACTGTCCTATAACCAAGATATGGAAGCAACCAAAGTGTCTACCAATAGATGGATAAAGAAGATGTGGTGCATTTACACAATGGAGTATTATTCAGCCATAAAAAAATTCTGGCCAAGGTAACAACATGGATGGACCTACAGGGTATTATTAGTGAAATAAGTCAGACAGAGAAAGACAAATACCATATGATTTCACTTATAATTAGAATCTAAAAACAAAACAAAATGAACAAAACAGCAATAGACTCATGGATGCTGAGAAGTGACTGGTGTTTACTGTGGGGGAGGGGGTGGGTGGGCAAGTGGGGTATGTGAGGGGGATAAAGAGGCAAAAATCTCAATTACAATATAAATTAGCCATGGGGGTGAAAGTACAGCATAGAGAATATAGTCTATGTTTCTGTAACACTAGTTGGGGTGAGCACCTAATAATATAGATAACTGTCAATCACTATGTTGTATACTTGAAACCAATGTAATATTGTATATCAATTATACTTCAGTAAAAATAAATAAAATAAAAAGCTTGAGGGAACAGAAAACAGTTGAAAGGGCCTTTGTTAAACAGCCTTGCAGAGAGTTACATATGTAAGTCTCAGCCCTGTGGCTAGGGTGTCCCTGCAATGAACACGACTCACTTCAGCAGTTTTGTGTTAGACATGATGAGTTCTTTCCAGTTCACAAAGATCAAGGCCATCTCTCCTTCTGTGAGAGAGCCTGACTCTGCCATCCGTTTCTGAAAAACCTAAATTCAAAACATGAAAGAAGTTAGCTTAAGTGTAAATATTCAGCCTATGTGGTCTAAATTAAATAATATCTCCAGGGACCGAAACTAATAAGATCATGGTATTTTTAAATAAACACATTTATGATGACTAAATATTAAATTGCATACTCTACTTTTTGCTGCACAGGCTCCCATCAAGGCTGATTCTAAGGACCAAATTCAGGAGCCTCATCAATAAAAGGAGATTCACATGCCTATCTCCTAGGGATGTTACAAAGTTTCAATAACACCATGCACATAAAACCCCTACATACTGTAAGTGCTTGCAGAGCGGAGGAAGCATGAGTTCTGGAAGCAGTATGTGAGAAGTTCAGCAAAAGAAACAGTAATGACTTACACTTCCCCTCAGACTGACCACCCTGCCCATGTGGATTTCAGAGGGTGGCTGGCTGAAGGGGAATAACAGTATGGCTGTATTCTACAGCACTCAAGGATTTACCAAGCGCTGACATGTACATATACCCACATGCTTGTGTGGGCGTGTGCACACGTGTGCATATGTGTATGTGTGGATTTTCAATGAACTTCATAGATGATGTAGGTCAAGCTGAGGCAGGTAATACTATTTTCAATTGACTCGTGAAGAAATAAAGGCTGAGAGAGTGATATGCTCAAGGTCACAAAGCTAGAATATGGAAGTGCTAGAGCCCAAACTCAGCTCTCTTTGACCCCTAGTCCAAGTTTCCACTCAACAACTAGGATTCCTATAGAATGTCTTAAAGAGCCTTAAAGAGCTAGTGAAGTTATGTGAGACAGCTCTTCTCACGTGTGATCTTTCAAAATACATGACATGTTTCTCTCTATTAAAATCATTCATTGGCCCTGTGATAAGATGCAACTCCTTCTTGGATTCATGAGCCCTGTGTGATCTGCCATGGAAACAAAAGTAAAACAGAAGTGTGAAATCTTATTTTGTTTATAATTATTAAGATTATTTTCAGCTGCTCTTCCAACAACTGTTATCAGCTTAGAGGTCACTTGGTAATATTAATAGCCTCAAAAATAAACAAACAGTAAATACATGATAACTGGGAAATATTTTACAATATTTGGTTTCCTAAACTCATATAAATGTTACGTAAACATTCTCACTGCTTCACAATACCTTTGGAAATATTAAAGTTTATGAAAATGTCAGGTGTCAAAACAGTAGTGGTAACAGAGGCAAAACTCTGAGGCAGTTTGCTTTAGTGCCTCCCCCTCCTGTACACCCTTGGCCTTCCGTGTGGGGCCCTCACCGCACCAGCTGGGGCGTCTGAGTGCCCGCTTGCTCTCTGCACTCTGAGCTACCTTATCAGGCGGAAGAGCTGGCTGGGACCTTTAAGCACTCTCCAGTGGGCGGAGAGCCTTCCAGGGTGTGAGAGCTCCTGTCACTACTTGTGAATGCACACATCAAAGGGGACATCTCGCCTTGAGACTGAGGCCTGCCATGACCCCCTACAGGAGATGGAGCCCGTCTCCTCACCTCCACGATGAGCTGGAGATCGTCCACGTACCGCTCCTCAGTCTGAATCAGCTCATGAATGTAGCCCTGCCTTTTCCTCTCAATTGGCTGCATGGTGTCCAGTGTTTGGAGGTCGGCACACCCTATTGGGAAACAAGGTAGAGTTTCAAAATATTATTTTAGTTTTCTTTGTAGGAAGTAGACATTTATCAGCAGATGCGCTGGGTTTACAAACATTGCCTTGAAAGAACTACACAGCATTTACAAGAACGTCCATGGGGCAGTGCACACCTGGCCTGGGCTTAGTCCTCATGATGTGCTGTACACACTGTCCATGGCCCTCTTCTCCACATACAACCATCTCACACCCTTCAAGGTGTGGGTCATGTGATTCTACTTACAGAAACCTTTTCCATCCCTTGTTCCACTTACTCCCAGACTGCCTTTCTTTAGTGTTGCCATGGTATTGGTTTGTGTGTGTATTTTAACACTTCACACAATGTAATTTGTATTGCAGTTCACCTGTATGTAGTCAAAATGCCCATCTCTCCACTGGAGGTTAGGGACTGTGTCTAATACAGTTCTATAACATTGTTTTGACATAGTATTTTGAATAGAGTTTTGACCATGGAGGTCAGGAAATATTTGTCAAATGGTAGACTATTGTGTTGGTCCCCAGGTCCATTTCTCACCTTTCCTTTGCTCCATTCCATACTGCAAGGAGGCCAACCTCACAAGCCCCTATTTTATTTGGCTACTACCTAGCTTTGGTCAATGAGGGGGGATCTGGCAGTAGTACAAAGACTACAGGCAGGACTAGGAAAAAATCCTCCTGCCAGAACAGTGAGATGATCATAAAGAATTGAAATGCTGGGCTTGCATCTCACATAAATTTGGACTTCAAGAATTCCCAAACTAAATAGACGTCACCAGAGAAAATAAAATCACAGCAAAGAAAGCAGACCAACCAAATACTAACTAAAGGCAAAAAATAAAATCAACTATCCACAAAAGCAGTCAAAAGAAACACAAAAGAGTACAGAATAAAACACCTAACATATGAAGAATGGAGGAGGAAGAATATGAAGGGAGAGAAATAAAGAATCATCAGACTGTGTTTATAATAGCATAATAAGAGAGTTAAAGTTAGATGGTTAGATAGTAAAGAAGCTACCCTTGAACCTTCGGTAACGACGAGTCTAAAGCCTGCAATGGCAATAAGTACATATCTTTCAATAATCACCCTAAATGTAAATGTACTAAATGAACCAATCAAAAGACACAGAATAATAGAATGGGTAAAAAGCAAAAACCATCTATATGCTGCTCACAAGAGACACACCTCAAACCCAAAGACATGCACAGACTAAAAGTCAAGGGATGGAAAAAGATATTTCATGCAAACAATAGGGAGAAAAAAGCAGGTGTTGCAGTACTTGTATCAGACAAAATAGACTTCAAAACAAAGAAAGTAACAAGAGATAAAGAAGGACATTACATAATGATAAAGGGCTCAGTCCAACAAGAGGATATAACCATTCTAAATATAAATGCATCTAACACAGGAGCACCAGCATATGTGAAACAAATACTAACAGAACTAAAGGAGGAAATAGAATGCAATGCATTCATTCTAGGAGACTTCAACATACCACTCACTCCGAAGGACACACCAACCTGACAGAATATAAGTAAGGACACAGAGGCACTGAACAACACACTAGAACAGATGCGCCTAAAAGACGTCTACAGAACTCTACATCCAAAAGCAACAGGATATACACTCTTCTCAAGGGCACATGGAACATTTTCCAGAATAGACCACATACTAGGCCACAAAAAAAAGCCTCAGTAAATTCAAAAAGATTGAAATTCTACCAACCAACTTCTCAGATCACAAAAGTATAAAACTAGAAATAAATTATACAAAGAAAACGAAAAGGCTCACAAACACATGGAGGCTTAACAGCATGCTCCTAAATAATGGATCAATAACCAAATTAAAATAGAGATCAAGCAATATATGGAAACAAATGACAACAACAGCACAAAGCCCCAACTTCTGTGGGACGCAGCGAAGGCAGTTCTAAGAGGAAAGTATATAGCAATCCTGGCCTATTTAAAGAAGGAAGAACAAACCCAAATGAATAGTCCAAAGTCAAAATTATTGAAACTGGAAAAAGAAGAACAAATGAGACCCAAAGTCAGCAGAAGGAGGGACATAATAAAGATCAGGGAAGAAATAAATAAGATTGAGAAGAATAAAACAATAGAAAAATCAATGAAACCAAGAGCTAGTTCTTTGAAAAAATAAACAAAATAGATAAACCCCTGGCTAAACTTATTATGAGAAAAAGAAAATCTACAATTATAAACAGAATCAGAAATGAGAAAGGAAAAATCATGATGGACACCAAAGAAATACAAAGAATTGTTAGAGAATACTATGAAAATCTATATGCTAATAAGCTGGATAGGCTAGAAGAAATGGACAACTTCCTAGAAAAATACAACCTTCCAAGACTGACCAAGGAAGAAACAGAAAATCTAAACAGACCAATTACCAGCAAAGAAATTGAATTGGTAATCAAAAAACTACCCAAGAACAAAACCCCCAGGCCAGATGGATTTACGTGGAAATTTTATTGGACATACAGAGAAGACATAATACCCATTCTCCTTAAAATTTTCCAAAAAAAAAAAAAAAGAGGGAATGCTTCCAAACTCATTCTATGAATCCAGCATCACTCTAATACCAAAACCAGGCAAAGACCCCATGAAAAAAGAAAAATTACAGACCAATATCCCTGATGAACATAGATGCAAAAATACTCAACAAAATATTAGCAAACTGAATTCAAAAATACATCAAGAGGATCATACACCATGATCAAGTGGGATTCATCTCAGGGATACAAGGATGGTACAACATTAAAAAATCGATCAACATCCACCACATTAACAAAAAGAAGGAAAAAAACCCACATGATCATCTCCATAGATGCTGAAAAAGCATTCGACAAAATTCAACATCCATTCATGATAAAAACTCTCAATAAAATGGGCATAGAGGGCAAGTGCCTCAACATAATAAAGGCCATATATAACAAACCCACAGCCAATATCATACTTAACAGTGAGAAGCTGAAAGCTTTTCCTCTGAGATCGGGAACAAGACAGGGATGCCCACTCTCCCCATTGTTATTCAACATAGTACTGGAGGTCCTAGCCATGGCAATCAGACAAAACAAAGAAATACAAGTGATCCAGATTGGTAAAGAAGAAGTCAAACTGTCATTATTTGCAGATGACTTGATATTGTACATAAAAAATCCTAAAGACTCCACTCCAAAACTACTAGAACTAATATCTGAATTCAGCAAAGTTGCAGGACACAAAACTGATACAAAGAAATCTTTTGCTTTCCTATACACTAATGATGAACTAGCAGAAGCGAAATCAGGAAAACAATTCCATTCACAATGGCATCAAAAAGAATAAAATACCTAGGATTAAACCTAACCAAGGAAATGAAAGACCTATACCCTGAAAACTACAGGACACCCTTAAGAGAAATTAAAGAGGACACTAACAAATGGAAACTCATCACATGCTCTTGGCTAGGAAGAATTAATATTGTCAAAATGGCCATCCTGCCTAAAGCAATCTATAGATTCCATGCAATCCCTATCAAAATACCAACAGCATTCTTCAACGAACTGCAACAAATAGTTCTAAAATTCATATGGAACCACAAAAGGCCCCAAATAGCCAAAGCAATCCTGAGAATGAAGAATAAAGCAGGGGGCATCTCACTTCCCAACTTCAAGCTCTACTACAAAGCTGCAGTAATCAAGACAATTTGGTACTGGCACAAGAACAGACCCATAGACCAATTGAAGAGAATAGAAGAATCCAGATATTAAGCCAAGCATATATGGTCAATTAATATATGATAAAGGAGCCATGGATATACAATGGGGAAATGACAGCCTCTTCAATAGCTGGTGTTGGCAAAACTGGACAGCGACATGTAAGAGAATGAAATTGGATCATTGTCTAACCCCATACACAAAAGTAAATTTGAAATGGATCAAAGACCTGAATGTAAGTCATGAAACCATAAAACCCCTAGAAAAAAACAGGCAAAAATCTCTTGGACATAAACATGAGCAACTTCTTCACAAACATATCTCCCCGGGCAAGGGAAACAAAAGCAAAAATGAACAAGTGGGACTATATCAAGCTGAAAAGCTTCTGTACAGCAAAGGACACCATCATTAGAACAAATAGGCATCCTACAGTATGGGAGAATATATTCATAAATGACAGATCCGATAAAGGGTTGACATCCAAAGAGCTTACGCACCTCAACAAACAAAAAGCATATAATCCAATTAAAAAATGGGCATAGGATCTGTACAGACACAGAGGATCTCCAAAGAAGAAATTCAGGTGGCCAACAGACACATGAAAAAATGCTCCACATCACTAATCATCAGGGAAATGCAAATTTAAACCACAATGACATATTACCTCACACCAGTAAGGATGGCCACCATCCAAAAGACAAACAACAACAAATGTTGGTGAGGATGTGGAGAAAGGGGAACCCTCCTACATTGCTGGTGGGAATGTAAATTAGTTCAACCATTGTGGATAGCAGTATGGAGTTTCCTCAAAAAGTTCAAAATAGAAATACCATTTGACCCAGGAATTCCACTCCTAGGAATTTGCCCTAAGAATGCAGGAGCCCAGTTTGAAAAAGACATATGCACCCCTATATTTATTGCAGCACTATTTACAATAGCCAAGCAATGGAAGTAACCTAAGTGTCCATCAGTAGATGAATTGATAAAGAAGATGTGGTACATATACACAATGGAATATTATTCAGCCATACGAAGAAAACAAATCCTACCATTTGGAACATGGATGGACCTGGAGTGTATTATGCTCAGTGAAATAAGCCAGGTGGAGAAAGAAAGTATGAAATGATTTCACTCATATGTGGAGTATAAAAACAAAGAAAAAACTGAAGGAACAAAACAGTAGCAGACTCACAGAACCCAAGAATGGACTAACAGTTACCAAAGGGAAAGGGACTGGGAAGGATGGGTGGGAACAGAGGGATAAGGGGGAAAAAGGGGCATTACTATTAGCAGTCATAATGTAGGGGGGGCCCGTGGAAGGCTTTACAACACAGAGAAGTCAAGTAGTGATTCTATAGCATCTTACTACACTGATGGACAGTGACTGTAATGGGGTATATAGGGGGGACTTGATGATGGGGGGAGTCTAGTAACCATAATGTTGCTCATATAATTGTAGATTAATGATACCAAAAGAAAAAAAAAGTTCTGGATCATACACAGTGCCCTCTCCCATCCCCAGAAGCCCAAGATCCCTGTTTATTGCTCTATTTTAGCTCCTGCAAAAGACAGACAAAACAAGCATGTATTATATATGTTTTTGAAAATAAAAGAATTCCCAAACTGATGAATTAACACAAACATTGGTCCTGGCTGGTGATACCCGTAGGGTGTTTGGCCAAAGAAAATGTACAACTGGTCTGGAGGGTCACTCTCATAACACTGGTTCCACAGGATTTCCAGAGGAAAACAAAGTCTCACTAAAGATGAGCTCAAAGTAAAGAATTAGAAAATGCAAGGAATGATGCACTATAAAAAAAAAATGAGGATCAGAAGTCCAAGAACATAAGGTAATAGAACAAACTGTATTAAAAAAATATCGATGTTTAAAATAACTCAAGACATGTACGAAAGGTTTGAAACCATAAGTAGAATCTATAAAAAAAGGACAGGCAGATTTGAAAAAGAAACAAATAAAAATGGCAAATATTACCATGGAAATAATAACTAATAATAACTAAGAAAATAAGAAATAATAATACCTAATCACACATCTGAGGAGTTAGTAAATTTCAAAACAGATATGAAGAAATTACTTAGAATGCAGCCCAGAAAGACAAAAATATGGAAAATACAAAAATGGAAGTTAAGAGGCACAAAGAACAGAATGACAAAGTCCAACATACATCTAATGGGAGACTAGGCAGGGAGAATAGAAAGAATGGGAAGAAGTAACACTGAGATTATAATGGTTGAAGTTTTCTAGAATTGATGAACGATGTAACTCCACACATGCAGGAGGAACTCCTGATTAGGGAAAAAATAAAAATAAATCCATACCGAGACCGAAAAACACCAAGGGGAAAAAAATAATTAAAACAGAATAACTACACAGTAATCAGACTACAATAGCAATTAGACTGGCTGCACACAACTCAGCACAACAATAGGGGGTGTTGAGAAAAAATGACTGTCAAATTAGAATTCTCATACTACCATTCATGGATGAGGGAGAAGACACTTTCACGCAGAGTTTGAGAGTATTTACCACTAATGTGTGGTGTGACCAAAGAAAGTATTATGAAATGTATTTCAGGGAAAAGGGAATTGAATAAGAAGGAAAAATGAGATGTAAGGAGTGGTGGAAACAAAAAAGGAAAAGGTATGGTGAGCAAAAATACTAGTAAATATATGAAAAAATCAAAACAATTATTGGTGGTATAAAATAATAATAATGACAGCTAATGAGTATAAACTCAAGCTGAATTTTAAATACACCTTAAAATTATTTTTAAACACACACAAAAAAACAATAATAAGAGGAGGAGAATCACTAGAAATAAAGCATCCCACTAGCATTGATCACAAGGTGGTAGATAAACTGATCCAATTTAGACTTTGAGGTAAACACACATGTTAAAAATAGAAAGGTAACTACTCAAAAACTAGACAAATAAAACTTCTATACCTGTAAAGGGATATGAAATAAATTTGATGAAGGCAGAAGTCCTGTGTATGTAAAGCAAAAGAAGAAAGAAAATGTACAGTAAATAGAAAATGTAAGATAGATACAAATAAAACCATTCAAGAACTCTAATAAATGTGAATGGCTTAAATCTGTCAGTTAAGACATATTCTAGGTTGGATTTAAAAATTCAGTTAGATGCTGTTTACAAAGACACTTGATACATAAAGTTATAGAGAAGTTAGAAGTAAAGGGTTGGAAAAACTACATATTTACAAAATATAAAAAATGCAGCTGGGGTTGCCTTATTAGCAACAGACAAAATAGCTTTTCAAGGATCTGTATGTCATAAACAATTTAGGGAGATACAATAATTCTGACCTTATTTTCAACCAACAGGAGAGCCTCAAAGTGTAAAATTCAAAAGTAACAGAATTACCTTCCAAAAAAGAGAAAAAAGAAGAGGTGGAAAAAAAAACCCTGAAAAATCTATAATCAAAGTGATTCTAATCTCTCTCTCTCAATACAAATTAGTAAGAATATGAAATATTTGAACACTATGTAAAAGCTTAATATAAACAACACATACACAAGAGAATACACATCATTTTCAAGCACCCATGGAATTAATTTCAACAAATACCAAAGAGTCTCCATTACTGTGTAAAAACATTTTCTGATTATAGCTGGAAGACTATACATAAAATTATTTAGCTTCCTAAAACCCCCAGGTAGCTTTCTCTGTTAGCACAAGGCATCCCATTTCACTTGATCTACGACTAGCATTTGTAAGAGCTGATCACGCCCTTCTCTTTAAAATCCTTCTTGGCTTCTAGGCCACCATCTCATTTCATATCCTCCTACCTCACTGGCCACTCCTTCTTGGTTTCATTTCTTGACTCCTCCTCAAATCCCCAGACTTAACATCAGAACCCCAAGGCTCAGTCTTTGGAGCTCTTCTGTGTATTCCCAGCCTTGCCGATCCTTTCCAGTCTCATGGCTTTAAATATCACCTACCTATTGATATGCTCCCAAATCTATACTCCAGCCAGAATCTCTCTTCTGAACTCCACCGTATGTTCTGCTGCCTACCCAGCATCTCCACTTGTACATCCTGAAGGTGAGAGAAGATAACACATTCCAAACCAAACTCCTGATCTTCTTCTCCCAACTGGATCCTTCTTTGAGTTCCACCTCAGTTAATGGAAATTCCATCTCTCTGGTTGCTCAGGTCAAAATCTTTGGAGACATTTTTGATGCTTTTCCTTCTTCTCACATCCACATTCAATCCACCTGTTGGCTCTACCTTCAAAATATACCCCTAATCTGACCAATTCTCACCACATCCACTACTGTCATTCTGATCAAGCCACCACTGTTCACCTAGATTATTGAACCAGCCTCCAAATGTGTCTCCTTGCCTCTAACCCCATCCCTACCCCACCACCTGCTTTAGTCTACGAAATCAGTTATCCTGTTAAAACATACCAATCATGTCACGCCTTTGATTAAAACCCTTCAAGGGTCCTCAATCAAAGCAAAAGCCGAAGTTTTTAAAAACAGCTCCCAAGAACCTAAAGTCTCCCCTGTTTGTCATCTGTCCTCATTTCCCCCTCTTGCTCCTCCCTCTGTTCCAACCACACTGGCCTCCATACTGTTCCTCAAGCATATCAGGCATGCTCCTCCTTGGGGCCCTTTATGTGCTGTTCCCTCTGCCTCAAATGATCCTCTGGATATCCACATGACTTCCTCCAGATAGCCCTCATGTCCTTCAAGTCTTTGTTCACATGTCACCATCTCAGAAAGGCTTTATCTGAGTAGCTTCTTTAAAACTGAAAACCCGCTGGATCTATATCCTCTCTTGTTTCGACTCACTCCCTTTATTTTTCTAAGATGCTACATACTTATTCATTTTATTTGTTTTCCATCTTTCAAATGTTAGCACCAAAAGAGAAGAAATTTTTGCCTATTTTGTGATCTGTTATTCCCCAGTGTCTACACACAGTAGGTCTTCAACAAGTACTCACAGAATGTGATTACAAAGATAAACTTTGAGCTGCAGGAAATAGTACATTGATATTAATTATAGGTGGTCAGAGAGAATGATGAAAATATCCTGGTAAGTTCTTTCTGGTAGAAAGGAAGTATAGGAAAGTAAGAAAAATGAGAGCTCATGGCAACTATCAGGCCAAAATTCCCAGAGGAATAATTAGTGGTGGACTCAGTCACAAGATCCCCCACACTTGTGGGAGGATGTAGAGACTGAGAGAGAAATTCTGAATAATGAAAACTCTGTGTCCTACTATAGTTGGGAACCACAGTTCTAAATTATAAGCAGCAACAGTAAGGGAGATGCTTAAGAAAGGAGAGAGAGATCTGTGAAGATTCCCAAAGGTAAAGGACAAAAGACAATTTGTGATGACTAATGCAAACAGGGTCTGTTCAAATTATGTCATTAAGCCCCCAAAAGTCCTTGCCCTTCTGAGGGCAGTGCCACTGAACAATGCTATTCTGTGTGTGTCCAAATTAAGCAGTCAGAGTACCACATAATGGTTTTCAGTCTCACTGTGTTTAAGTTCAGTGAAAAGAGGTGAGTTTTACAGTAAATCCAGATTACTATCCTGTGTGCATTTGCTGAAGGCTGTCTTTAATACTGAAGTTTTATCAGGGCACTAGGAAATCACTGGATATCTTATTTGTAAAAGAATAGCATTTTATCTACTTGGCAAATATTAATTGAGCACAAACTATGTTCTAGGTAGCATGCTCCCACCATGAAGCCACAGACATTCATGATTTTATTTTTGTAAATTCAATATATTGATTTGGTCCTTCATAAATCCCTTAAGTCTCATCTGCAATGCAGGTATTACAATTATGTATTGTGTGTGTACAATATTATTCCTTGTTCTACAGCTGAGGCTAAGGTTCAGAAGGATGAGGTGGGGGAATCAAGATTCAAAGCAAACCTCCCATTGTACTTCCCACTACACATATTTTATCACCGTTTCTGATTTTATCACTAAGTGATTTTGTCTTTTGACAACAGACAGCATTAATACAGCTAGGCACATCATTCATAATTTGTTGTTCTTGTTTAAAACAAAGTTTAAAAAGCGATTATGAAGACTAATTAAAAATTAAGCACCCAGGAATGGGTTGTTTTAATTTGTCTGATTTCTCTCAGACTGTTCAAGTTCAGTTGGACAATATCCACCATATCATAGATAAGTTTTCACAAATGCCTAAGGTGCCTAACTGGTTTTCTTGGTTTCACTGGAGATGGCTGGTAATTACAGGTATGCTTTGGTTATGTAACTATACTCCTATTATGTTAATGTGTGTGCGCAATTTAAGTAGTAGCTTAAAACCTATACATGCTGAAGGTACTCTACAAGAAGATATGTCAAAGAAATAATCAATCTTCCCATGTTTTCTTCCGCCTGCTACTTCTATAGCTTTTCTTCTTCCTTCCTAATTACAACCCTTAAATAGAATTCGTGCCTCATATCAAATTTACCGAGTATCATAATTCTTCCAAGTGGTAAAGACACCTCAAGACAAATGCTGGGCATAGAAGCCACAGGGCATAAATATGCAAAGAAGTAAAAAGCTAACCTTTTCAAACAATAAGGCTTCTCTCTCACTTACCAACTCTACATTTCCCTGTATGGCCCCGGAAGATGACTGGTTAGCCAGAGACGGGTAAGATTCCTCAAGGGAGGAACAACCTAAGACAGGCACAGCCGCAGGGGGGCCATCAGGTGAGAAATTGGGGATCAACAGAGGTGAGGCTTAGAACCTCACCCCCCCTGTTCTGAGAGAAATCTCCTGCATACGTGGATGTTTTATTGCCCTTGTCTAGCTTGGATTAACACATAGTCTACAGGCACACACCTGATCATCTACATGTGCTCTCTTACAACACTAAACTATGTTTTCTACCTTTATCTTGTATCTACCTACCACTTCAGCATTTTATTAAAAATAATAATAATAAAGAGAGAAATGTGGTATCCACATATAAATCAAGTGTAGAAACCAAATGAGTATTCATATTTGAACTGACTGTTTATAGTTCATAATGCATGAGCAAAACCGAAAGTTTCTGTGATGACTGCCCTTGTACTGTTCACTATGTAACTTATTCATTATGTAAGAATTTGTTCTACATGTAAGAACTTGTTTGTTATGCCTCAGAAGATTGGAGACTGACGAAAATTAGGCTTGGGGTGGATTAATGATTGTGCGTTGAGCATTGACTCCCCTATACGTAATTTTATTGTTGTTAACAACCATTTGATTAATAAATATGAGAGATGCCCTCACAAAAAAAAAAAAAAAAAAAAAAAAAAAAGGACAGACTTCCAATGGTAAAATAAATAAGTAACCGGGATGTAATGTATAGCATAAGGAATATAGTCAAGATATTGTAACAGCTTGGTAGGGTGATAGCTGGAACCTAGAATTATGTATATAAATGTTCTACCACTGTGTTGTACACTTGAAACTAATGTAATGTAATACTGTGCGTCAACTACCCTTCAATAAAAAATAATTATTAAAAAAAAAAAAAAATTAAGCAAAGATTTAAATAAACCTATCTCCAGAGAAATAAACAAATGGTCAACAAACACAGGAAGAGATGCTCAATGTTATTACTGATCAAGGAGATGTAAATCAAAACCACAACGAAATGTTACTTCACAGCACAAGGATGGCTATAATAAAATGTTGGGTAATAACAAGTGTTGGTAAGGATGTGGAAAAACAGTACACCTTGTACACTACTGGTGGGAATGTAAAATGGAGCAGCCACTAACAGTCTGGCAGTTCCTCAAAAAGCTGAACATAAAGTAACATTTGACACAGCAAATCCACTCCTAGGTATGTACCCAAGAGAAATGAAAACATATGACCATACAAATGTTCACAGCAGCATTATTCATACTTGCCAAAGGGTAAAAATGACCAAAATGTCCACCAGCTGATGAATGGATAAACAAAACTGTGTTAGATCCATATAATAAAATTAATGTAATAATACTTGGTCATAAAAAGGAACGAGGTACTGATGCATGCGACAGGATGGATGTACCTTGAAAACAGTACGGTGATTTCACAAAAAACCAACACATTAACACTTTTTGAGGTGACGAAATATTCTATAATTGACAGTGACAATGTTGCACAACTCTGAACATACTAAAAATCAATTTTACACTTTAAATGGGTGAATTGTATGGTATATGATTTATATCTCATTAGCTGTTACTGATAAAAACTATACTCTTCTGAACACTACTCTTACAGAGTCTTGTTATGTTCAGTCTTTGCCTCCTGATCTCTTCTGTGTACTTTTTATGTAGAGAAAACACTATGCCGCCACTGAATTTACCTTTTCATTGGTGCAAGTGATGGTTATACTGCAGGCACTTCCTTATTATGAAAATGGTGGCAGAATTAGCACACTAGTGTAGAGGTTAAGAGCATGGACTCCGGAGCCAGGTCATTGGGGTTTAAACCCAGCTCCACTACTTACTAGCTATGTGAGAAGTTATTTAACTTGGACAAGTGTTTTAATTTCCCTATTTGTAAGAAGAAAATCATGAGGTAAAATATTTGAGGACTTTAGAAAAGTACCTAGATTAGCAAATGCTCAATGAACAGCACTTCCCTGCTTTTCACTGGTATGAGCAATGGTTGTACAGTCAGAACTTCATTGTTTTATAAAAGATGGCAGCAATATTAGCACAACAATCTCTTTATTCTCTTAAACCTGTTTCCTGTCTCCATGGGTTCCTTTCATTCTTCAACCCTTAACTGCTGATATCCTCAAAGGCCTGATTTTCCCTCCAAGTAATCTAATTTACTTTCATTGGCTCAAAAACTGTTAATATGCATTTATTCCGCCATTGTGGAACATCTGATGCTGTGTACCTTAATCATATCTGACTACCTGCTGGACAATTCTACCTGGGTGTACCACAGGTACTTTGCAGGCAAAACCACTCATCTTCTTCCCCCAACTCTGACTCTTTACTATAGTGGGTGGCACCATTACTCCACCCTGTCACCAAGATACAAACCTTGGAATCAAACTTACTCTCCCACCTTCCCCACATCCCATCAATCCCCAACTCCAGCCAATATTCCTTAAGAATTCTTAACTTTGTTTCATCATTTTTTTTCTCTACCTTGGCTTCATATCAGAATCATATGGAGAGCTCTGAAAAAGCCCCATGCCCAGTGTACACTTTAGATCATTTAAATCAGGACTCAGGCATCAACACTTTTTTAAAGCTTCCCTGGCAACTCCAATGAGCAGCTAAGCTAGAGAATCTCTGATTTAGACCTTGGTCTGCCTCTCAAGCCTCAACTTTCACTGTTCCTGGCTTTGCACTTCTACTCCAGCAATGATGAACCGCTTATCATCACTTCCCCTGCTCTACCCATGCTGTTCCCTGTCTTTATCCTACTCTCCACCATCCCAGTTCCCCACCCCCCAATCTGGCTTACTCCTACTTTATGGATCTCGTAGGTGCCTCCTCCAAGAAGTCTTCTCTAATTCACCAACCTATAGCTGAATTAGGTGTTCCACTTCTGTACTCTCTTGGTGCCCAGTATGTATCTATCACCCTGTTTAGCATGTTGTTTTACAATTATCTGTGTATGTGCCTCATCCCCTGAGACTAGGACCATTTGACACTCATTTTCATACTCTTTGGCACTTAGTAATCTGCTTGGCCTTATGCAAATGCTTCCTGTATGTTAGCTGAATGACTTTCCAGAGATAAGGAAAGAGGACTTTCCAGTTTTAGGGAAAGAGTTTGTTTATGCCACTGATGGATGGGCTGGATTTGGATCTGTATTTTTTTTCACTCAGAATGAAACCACCAACTTAAATTTAAGTGTAATGCTCTGTTTAACTTTGTTGCCCCTAAGCATTCACCACAGTTTCTTTTATATAGACTCTTATTTTGATTTAAAAATGTCTATTCTATATTTGCAATGAGTACTGACTTCTAAGTTCCCTCAAATCATTTCAGAAAAGAGTTTAAAAAAAAAATTGTAAATGAAATAATAGCCTATTATTATCCTAGATTATATTTTATTTTATGTTCAAATCAAAATTTCTTTTGCTTTGAGTATCCCGGATCACTCTCTCCATCTTGACCACCTAAAAATTTCTTTTGCCCCCCTGTGATATAAACCAATATGCTGGCCTGTACCAGAGACTATGCCAAGGAAAAAGAGAAATTCCAAAGAAATTCGATCATGACTACACATAAACAATTAAAAATAAGTTCTAAAGGATGCTTCAAAAGAAATACACAGTACAAATAATGTAGTTTGTGTCCTTTTAATAAACACACTTGCATAGTTATATTACAATTTTGTAAAAATAAAAATGGATTACCTCATGCCAAGCGTGCCCAGCATTTGCACAATCTCCATACCTTTAATACTATTTTCAAGACACACAAAATAAAAATTTAAGGCAAAAAACAGCACTTTGCAACAATTTAATAATTTATACATTACAGTAGCATCACAGCAGCGTCCAAAAATGCCACTTTAGACAAAAGTCTCTCAGCATTTCCATTACAGATTCTATTTACAAGACTTCGTAACTTGGTAAAATTTATTCTAAGACAACTTGGCAAATAAAGCTTTGGACTGGAACTGGCATTTCTTTCTCTACTTTCCCTTCCCCCAGTGTCTTTATGTTAAACTATCAGAATTCATATTTTATTTTAAAACAACAGCAGTTACATTAAAAAAATGTATTGTTTTAAAATGATTCTTTAAAATAAAGTTGTATAGGAAACTATACAACTGTGAAGTTGATTTAAATTTTCTGAAAAATCAGCCTTGGTTTTAGGACTGATTTTTTCATTGCTGGAAGATCCATTACCTTTAATAACATACTTTAGAAATTATTATCACATACTGCAATCTTTAAATAAATAGGTATTTTGATTCTTTACCTCTGTGGGGTTGGTTTATTCCCATTTTTAAATTCTACTTTTCTGATAAACTCCTTCAAATGTTGCATTCTAAGCAAATTAAAAGATGCCTCTTACACAGAGTGAGGACAAGTGCAAATACATGGCTGACTGTGAGGTACTGCAAAGGACTAAGTGCATGCATTTTTAAGAGGACTTAATTATTATTGTATGTTATATAATTTCCTTTACTTTCAGCTTTCTCTCAAATATATGGCAAAATACCTACACCAAGAAGTGACAGTTCAGTAAATACAGTAAATTTATTTTCCAAACATTCAGCTTAAATATGCCATAATGTGATGTAGTCCATAGGTACCTGATGAATACATTATTTTCAAATTGATAGCAGATGCTAAGCACTACCTGGATGGCATTCTTAATAATCTATTTTATCCGTGTAAAAGTGAAGATATCTGAATTATAAAAATACCTTTGAAATAATTTATCAGTGTATTAGACAAGCCCAAATTAAAAATTATAGAGAGAAAATGTTATGTCAAGTTGTGTGGTTAATTAACAGTGTTTTGATTTCTAACCTCAGGGTTTAAAATGTAAAGTAACTGTGATTAATCTGAACCCAACTAAAGAGGGAAAAAGCAGTAAGCTCAGAAAATAAAAGGCAAGATCAAGTAATCTGTACAATTTGGAAGATCAGCTGAATTCACAAGGACTCAGTCTTTGCATTGTCTCCTGTCATGACTACAGGCAAATCTGTTATTCTACCTGTGAAGTGTATTATTGCTTTCCTATTAATGTCATACTTTATAAAAGTATCATGATAACATCAAATGATAAAAACTGAGGTTGTCTAACTAGAAATCCCTACTCCAGGGAGCACACATACAATCACCATACATTCCAATAATGTGAAGTGTTGTGGAACAGACATTTAAAATTTGTGAAATTCTAGCTAAACTGTTGATTCTCAAGTGCTGTAAATGATTTAGGCAATATATGACTAAATTATTCATTCATAATGTATAGGCACATTAACATAAATATTGCACAAAATATGCCTCTAACCTAAACTCAGAGATATAAAAACATATTTCTCTCTCCTCAAAGAACTCTGTGAGGAAATAAGACTCTGATTGTATGGACACTTTTCCTGATAATACTTTGACATTCATAAACAGTAGATTGCACTGCAATCTGTAAACATTTTAAATTGCATACACTTCATTGATTTTCAAATACAATTTAATACTGTCTACTAAAACCCCTTTTTGTTTCAGCTAAGTATTCTCATTTATTAGTTTATAATAATTTTTATCTTTAAAGTGTTTTCATTCAAGGAAAAGAAGTAAAGTTCCATGCCAAAGTAGCCAATATGGTTCAAGAGCAGATATTAGTTAGCGAATTCTGGTAGTAAAATCAATCTTCTAACCTCAAAGCAGCTTCAAGGACATACAGCAGGAATGCCAGCACTCACACATCTCTCCTTAACTCAAATTCATTCTTGACTAGACAGAGCCTGTATGCCTGCTTCAGAGGCATTCAAAACCCTGCAAGGATTCCTTATGATTTTTACTAAATATATTAAGAAGAATGTCAACCAGTGTCCTTTTGTGACCTGGGGAATTTAGTCACCTAATTAAAATAGATAATATGGATTTTGACTTTAAAATATGTTATAGATACGAATATTCTATCTAGCTAGGGAAGGTTTCATATCTCACAGTCAACAATGGGAGACTTTCATTCCTGAGAAATAATTCATGTTTAGGTCATCAGTACAGATGTAACAACTAACTGCTGCAGCATGAGATATAGTCTCTTCATTAGCCCTGAGCCCACAGATCCTGGGAGAACTACCACAGTACGCTGCTCATTCTCGGGCAGCTAAAACATGAAACACGTCCCACTGTGCACGTACTGCTGTGGCAGATTGCCTTCCTCTTCAATGAGATAAGAAAAGCTACCCAAAGTGTACTGCTCCCACCCCGAAATACACAGAAAATAGAGAAAAGGTTATTTCCAGTTCTTGGCCTTTAAATATATTTAAATACTGGCATATGAGAAACTAGGAGAGTAAACAGTGCATTTTTTGGGGACAAATCACATATTAAACCAATTAAAAGCTCACTGTGATTAGGATTCGATCAAACATAATAGCAAACATACGCAAATTTTATCTGAACTCTGTAACGACTATACGTGTTGCAGTAACATTAGTAAAGCATGGCAGCCCATTCCAAACCAGCGAGAACAGTTTGTGCAAATAGTGGGTCTTTGTGTGTTTGAACTCCCACCATGTGAGGGCAAACTCAATATGCATGCTAATGACCTACAATTACCAAATTAAAAAAGAAGAAAAATGCTAAAGGATGCCAGAGTGAACAGCAGGGAAAGCCACACAAAGACCCACTATCCTTTAACTTGTTACAAATAAATTTTAACTGTAAATTAGAAACACAAAGAAATAATCACAAGTGGCTCTAACATTCAAACGAAGTTAATGAATTGTGTAGGAGATATTTGATCAGGGCTGCCTGCCCTGCCTCCACGCTAGAGTCAAACTTGGATAGTGGGTCTCTGGGGTGCTTTCACACTGGAAGACAACATTGGGTCCTATAAAAAGAAAAATGAGGAATAAAATGAACATAAAGCAAATTAAGTGGGCAAGAAAAAATTCAACCAATCACATGCAACATCAACTAAGCAAATTTGAACTATTAAAATTCTTAACCTTTAAAAAATACCCTAATTACATAATAAAATGAAAATACTACTTGTAAGAACCCAAGAAACAAAACTGGCAATCTAAAATTTAACCATGTTTCACTGACTCATATACTCCTGGCTGTTCTTCCTTTAGAACAGCTTTTATCTATTCTTTACATTCCTGATTATGTAAGAGTTAATTGGTAAAAAGTGTTCTACCACTGGAAAACAAGACAGACAACAACAGAGCAATTGGAAAACTGCCACTTTATGTCACAGACACTATGAAAGTCAAACGTTCTGACACACTGGATGGCCTCTGGGGATCCCTAGTCAAAGACCTTCAGACCCAGTAGGTCTGAAAACTGTCTTCTCCTCTCAGGTCTAGGAAAGACTCCTAAGGTATTTCTGACTAATCACATAAACGGGCAAGCACTGAAAACTGCCAAACCACCAGCAGAGCTTAAAAACGGTCCTTCATTTAGGCAGCCCAAGTTTTAAAAATGTCTTCGCCACTTCTGAAACCCTGAGGCATTTTTGGGAATGTTCAAACCATAAAAAATGGGACTCCTCTCAGCTCCAAATTGGGAAATTTCGTTGCTTTACCTAAAGGAAAGTCCTCCAGGATGAGAACTATCTTCGCAAGCTCTAAAGTGAAAATAATGCACTAATATTTCAAAGTTATAGATACAGTATAAAGTAAATTTCTAGTACTTGCACTAAATCAAGCGTATCTTAGCTTTGGGTTACCATTTAAATGTTCTCAGAAACTAAATTAAAATGAAAGGCTAAATCTTTTAGCTAATTTCACGAGAATGATAACAATATCATGATGTATTTTATAAAAAAAAAGTCAAAAGGGTAGGGAAAAGTGACATCCATTCTATAAAGATAAAAAGTATTTCCAAGTATGGTTTACTAATTTATTACTAATCCATGACTACTGTCAAATTAAGAAAGGCTAGGTAACTATCAAGAGATAATTTTATGTACTACAAAATTTCACACTTTGAGATCTGGACCCTTGTTCTAAAAAATAGTGAAATAGGTCTTGATTCATGTGTCTCCTGTGGTATGAGTTATCTAAAAAAAAATCACCTAATGAGAGTTTTACAAACAGTTTAAGCAGGTTTTTGAATTTTTTCTAATATGGACGATGTGTACATATGTGGGAAATAAATGAAAAGTTTGCAAAAATAATAGCACCTGTATACAAATGGGTAGTTTTGAATACGTGAATAGGTTAATACTAGCTGTTCTTTATTAAGCTGAAAAAGATTATTGGAGGCAGGAAAAGGATTGTGGTAAAGGGAAACTGCAGTATAGACTGCTGTTCTTCAAAAAACCCACAAAAGAATTATAAATTTTTTCAGATAATGTCTAATAGTAACAGCCAAAGCCAGGAAAAAAGTATTTAAAATAAAGCAGTATAATTTCTGATCTTGTAGAAAGCTTCCTTTTCCACTTTCTTATTCTGAACATGCATTTGTTAAGAGCGCTGAGTTTAAGAGTTTAAGATCTGACCACAACAATAATGGACACAGTGCTGCATATTAAAGCTTTTGTACTAGTTGAGCACTAAAAGTTTGGTATTACTCACACTGTTGACTTGGATCTGCGTCTGTCGTCATCTTAACATAGTTTGAAGGAAAGAGACCCGTCACCCCGTGTATTTCTCCTTGCCACCAGTCAGGATCGTCTTTGTTCAAAACATTAATAAGTTGTCCCTTGGAGAAATTTAGCTCATCCTCATTATTTGCTATATAGTCATACATAGCAATCACCTGGCACACTACAAGAGAAAGAACAAAATAACAAATTAGACAAGTTAATTATGCTGACAAGGATCTCCTGCTAAAATTCTATTAGGATTTAAGTTACTCAATATTAAATGTCAAAATAAGGCTAAAATTTCCCTTCAGCTGCTCTCTCCCACCCCTCCTTTCCCTATTCCCCCATACAAAATGAGAATTCCCAACTACATAAAAATCCATGGAACTACTTTGCTTTAAGTAAGTTTGATGATATAACAATTCCACCATTTGGAAAAATCTCAAGGAGTGAAGCAGTTCAAGCATTACTGAACAGTTGGCTGTTTTTTACAAAGAACTTTTTAGAAAGAAAGTTCTCGTTGTAACATTTATTTTAGGTAGAGATAAGGAAAGGACAAACTAGAGTTGACTAATTTAGTAAGTTACTGAGTTTTAACAACACTTATCTTAAGATAAAATACAAGTAAAACCACTGCCATACCAGGATGAAAGGCAGGTGTAGTTCTTTCACTACTTGGACCCAAAAGTTTAACATGACTGGCAGGAAACCATCCTTTTTGTCGTTTTTTCCCTCTGGCCTATAAAATTACCAAAGAGAATAGGAAAGATGAGATTAAAATCAATATTGAGACATAAAATAAAAATGAAAAAAGCCCTGGCTGTGTAGTGAAGAATTCAACCTTGCCCAAAGACAGGTCTGGCCTTGGCCTTTGGCTCCTAGGAGGTAATCTCTAAACCTGTGGTACGTCCTGACTGACAAAAGTGTCTTCGTTTATCTGGGGCCTTGACTATGCCAGATAGTCTAACATTGTGACTTCTGGTGGGTGTTCTGGGTCACACAGTATGAATTCAACCTCGAGAGGAACTGGAGACTGAGTTTAGCCATACGGGCAGTCAGTCACGTCTACACGATGAAGCCCCAGTAAACACTCTGGATACCAAGACTTGAGGGAGCCTCTCTGCTTGGCAATGCTCCTCCGTGTGTACTGTTGCAAGGAGGAGTTAATGCTGTCCATGACTCCACTGGGACAGGACAACTGGAAGCTCCGTACTTGGAATCCTCCTGAACTCTGCCCCATACGTCTTTTCCCTTGGCTAATTTTAATCTAGATCCTTCTGCAATAATAAAACATAACTAATTATAATAGCTTTCAGTGAGTCCTGTCAGTCCTTCTAGTGAATTACTGAACTTGAGAGAGCTTATAATTTGTATCAGAAATGAGGGTGGTCTTCGAGACCCCTGAATTCTGGATTGGCCTTCCAGGTCAATATTAAACAACTGGGAGATTCCACATGCATCTCAAAGTGCTGTTAAAAATGGTATTTATAGAAGTCTATTTTGAGATCTTTTGGGCTCAGAGTTCTCTCCATATTTCACACAAGTAATATTTACAAACGAAAAAGACTTTTCTAGAATTGTCCTACTAAGTCCAAGTCTACATTTAAAATGGTGCAGTCACAGTAAATACCTTGTGGGGTTTTGCTAATAATTAATCAGAAGATCACAAATAAACTTTGTGGAGAGCCTTATTTCCCACTTAGTTGGGTTAATCTTCAAAACAAAACAGAAGGTGGAATTTCAGGGGGTTATTAAAGAAGATAATGCATTTTGAACCTCCACTGTTCTTCAGGAACTGAAGACTGATTTGCAAGAATGAAACTATATATTACACATATATTTTATACATACATTATTTACATATTTATATCTATATATTTATCAATATTATATAAAAATACAAAATTATACTTATCATCTTTTAATCTAAAATGCTTTTTATGTAGTAAAGAAATCTTAGGAATCAGAAAAGAACTCTCTGTATCAAAACATATGCAATAACTGTCTGTTAATGTTTTAGGAAAAAAACTAGGCTCATTTATGCCTGCATTTCCCTTCCTTGCACTGCTGTTTCAAAAACGTAAGACGATGGTGCACAGCATTTTCTCAGTACACAGCCTGGATCATGCTGCTTCTCCTAGAAAAGAGACTACACTACAAGCCTGGGGTTATCCCAGGCAAAGGCGATACTATGCTTTCCTTTAAAAATACCTCTAAGTAGTATGATTTTAGGTGATCTAAATTTTTATTAATCTTTTTAATGAGCATGCATTATTTTTATAATAACACTGATAAATGTCATTTAGGAATTATTACCTGTAACTCCCCTTGCCACCACCCACTTGAATTTTTCTTCAAAATTAATATTAACTGTCCTGGTGCAAGGCTAAGTTGTTCAGAACCAGAAGCCACATATGCTGAAGTAACTTGAGCAATCTCTGAAAAGAAGAAAAACAAGAAACTATAAATTCAAGATGATTAAACACTTTAGTAGTTGTTTAACTTCATTATTATACATACCAGGTTTCTTGTTTGATGTTCCAGATTTGCTAGCACTCCCAAAACTCTGTAAAGAAAAGATACACGGTTTTATCACTTCCCAACAATCCAGATGTAAAAGCACAAAGTTATTAGGAATTAAGAGATTTCTATTTACTTCCCAGGATTCTTGTTTCTTTAAATGAAAACCAAAATGACAATTAGTCTTAAATGAAGATCAAAATATATTAACCAAATAAGTTAAGAATCCAACACTTATGGGAGGATCTGGTCTGCTAAGAAAATACATTATACACAACTGGCTGACGCTGGCATCACTGACTCAGTAAGAACAGCTTGTTTTCTGATTATTTCCAGAATATTACACATGACTATCCAGGCCAAATATACCTCATTGATCAGGTTAGCATCAATGTCCACCACATACAACATGTGTCCTGGATAATGTTATGGCATATATGAGTTTTGCTTCTGTTACACAGGAGGCAATGTTTTTATTTTTAATTTTTCTACCATTTCCTTGAACCTGACCTAAGAACAAAAAATTTCATACCCTGGGGAGCAACTATGACCTCTGCTTGACCTGACAAGGTAAGTTGGGCTAATCATGTTTCCTCTTTTAGGAATTTTTACAAGAAAAGAAAAGGGGTTAGAACTTTTTTGTGTTTGTGGACACAGCTATAGTAAAAGAGTTGATGGTAGTTAAGAGTTAACACTGTTGAGTACTTACTATGTAATAGGTGCTATTCTAACAATTCTACATATATTCACATATTTTTCACAGTAGCACTATTAAGTAATTATGATTATTCCCATTTTACAGAGAAGGAAATTGAGGTACAGAAAGGTGAAGTAACTAGTCCAAGGTCACCTAGCTTCTAACTCTTAGAGTCAGAAGTCAACCCAGGTAGTTCAGTGGTTTTCAGCTTGTGGTTTGTGGATACCAGGGGCAGTCTTTGAGCCCCTTTCACTGGTCTGGGGGATAAAAACTATTTTCATAATAATAAATACTAAGACATAATTTGCCTCTTTATGTGTGTTAAGATTTACACTGGTGGGTAAAATTGCTGATGTCGAGCACAAATCACAGTAGTAGAACCAACAGCAATCACAGTATTCTTCATAGCCACGTGCTCATAGTAAAACAAAGTTTCATTTAAGAATGTCTGATGGTACAATGGAATATTATTCAGCCATAAGAAGAAAACAAATCCTACCATTTGCAACAACATGGATGGAGTGAGAGGGTATTATGCTCAGTGAAATAAGCCAGGCGGAGAAAGACAAGTACCAAATGATTTCACTCATATGTGGAGTATAAGAACAAAGAAAAACTGAAGGAACAAAACAGCAGCAGAATCACAGAACCCAAGAATGGACTAACAGTTACCAAAGGGAAAGGGACTGGGGAGAATGGGTGGGAAGGGAGGGATAAGGGTGGGGAAAAAGAAAGGGGGCATTATGATTAGCATGTATAATCTGGGGGGAGGCACGGGGAGGGCTGTGCAACACAGAGAAGACAAGCAGTGACTCTACAGTATACTACTATGCTGATGGACAGTAACTGTAATGGGGTTTGTGGGGGGGACTTGGTGAAGGGGGATGTCTAGTAAACATAATATTTCTCATGTAATTGTAGATTAATGATACCTAAAAAAAAAAAAGAATGTCTGATGGGACTATCATCAGAACAAAAAGGCATCCAACAGTATGGGAGAATATATTTGTAAATGACATATATGACAAGGGGTTAACATCTAAAATATATAAAGAACTCACATGCCTCAACACCCAGAAAGCAAATAACCATATTAAAAAATGGGCAGAGGATATGAACAGACACTTCTCCAAAGAAGAAATTCAGATGACCAACAAGCACAGGAAAAGATGCTCCACATCGCTAATTATCAGGGAAATGCAAATAAAAACTATAATGAGATACCACCTCACACCAGTTACAATAGTCAGTATTGAAAAGACTAAGAACAACAAATGCTGGCAAGGATGCAGAGAAAGGGGAACTCTCCTACATTGCTGGTGGGAATGTAAGCTATTTCAACCATTGTGGAAAGCAATATGGAGGTTCCTCAAAAAAACCTAAAACTAGAGATATCATTTGACCCGGAAATTCCACTCCTAGGAATTCACCCAAAGAATACAAGTTCTCAGATTCAAAAAGACATATACACCCCTATGTTTATCGCAGCACTATTTACAATAGCCAAGATATGGAAGCAACCTAAGTGTTCATCGGTAGATGAATGGATAAAGAAGATGTGGTACATATACACAATGGAATATTATTCAGCCATAAGAAAGAAACAAATCCTACCATTTGCAACAACAGGGATGGAGGTGGAGGATATTAGGATATTATGCTCAGGGAAATAAGCCAGGTGGAGAAACACAAGTATCAAATGATTTCCCTCTTTTGTGGAGTATAACAACGAAGCAAAACTGAAGGAACAAAACAGCAGAAGACTCACAGACTCCAAGACATTACTAGTGGTTACCAAAGGGGAGGGGTGTGGGAGGGTAGGTGGGGAGGGAGGGAGAAGGGAATTGAGGGGTATTATGTTTAGTACACATGGTGTGGGGGGAGGTTATAAGAAAGACAGTGTAGCACAGAGAAGGCAAATAGTGACTCTGTGGCATCTTACTACACTGATGGACAGTGACTGCATTGGGGTATAGGGGGGACTCGATAATATGTGTGAATGCAGTAACCACATTGTTTTTTCATGTGAAACCTTCGTAAGAGTGTATATCAATAATACCTTAATAAAAAAAAGGGAATTCTATTTTCAGTAAGAAGTTAATTAAAAAATATATATATATAATTGTTTTAATAAAAAACAAATTATTTATGTTACCATGTAATGGGTTTAATTTTGTTATTTTAAAACTAACAAATATTTTAAAAATTTCAGTTTTAATTTCTAATATGGAAATTACCACTAGATATAACCTATATATTAAAAAAAAAACTATTTGGAGTCCTCAGTAATTTTAAGAATGTAAGAAGTTCCTGAGACCAACAGGTCTGGGAACGGCTGCACTGTACCATATCAGCGGTAGGGTGAAAAGAAGCAGGACTCAAGTATAGGCTGGTCACATTAGTCTCAGAGCCTTAAAGCCTTCCAGACTCTTTGAGGTGGTCGCTGGTAAGCCTCCCTGAATCTGGGACTGTTTTCTAGCTTTAGTGCTCATGAGGCTCAACCCTACCTTTGGCTCTTGTTCTTAGAGTTTCATGAAACCCTATCTCCTTTATCACTTGTCAGGTTCCTTGTAAATAAACTCTATTTTACTGGAGCTACCTAAAGTGGTTTCTTTATAACCAAAGCAGCCTAGTCAAAATCATGAGCCTGTTTTAAGTTTGAATCTTGCTCATCAAGAATGGAATGATTGTGTTTCTGTACCAAAATAGCTCTACCTCTTGATCTTTTGGTTTGACATAATTTGATGGAAAAATTCCCGTTCTATCTCCAATACTTCCTGTCCACCATTCTCCATCTTTCTGGGTCACCAGTATTTCTTCACCTTCAGTGAAAGTCAAATCTCCAGGTTCTACACTTGAATATGGATAAAGTGCAATATACTCTGTAGGGAACAAAGCAAAAAGAAACTAATGTTGGTTGTCAGATCACAGAAGTTAAAAAAATTATGATAATCTCCAAGATCTTGGGTAAATTCATCATAAGACCTTGTAACTTAAGGAAACCTAAGTCTTATTATTCTATTATTGTTATATTGTATCACCACCATCATCATCCTATCACAGAGAATAACCCCAAAACTACACATATCAGTATTTCTATTTTAAAGTCAAGATATGAATTTTTTTTAACCTTCCTACACAAAATATATTTTAATATAAATTCTTTTCTTTCTCATTTTTAAAATATACAGTATGGAAATGCCCAATATTCTTTCAGCTGACATCAGTACTGGAGGCCAAGTTCATATGATCCATCATAATGACCCAGCTCCTAACACAGTGCTTGGCATGGAGCAGATGCTCAATAAATACTTGTAAACAAATAACCTCAAGGAAAATGTCTATGTTTTTATATTGGCTTTGGATTTTTTTCCTGTGATTACTACTATTTAGAAGAAACAGTCAATGACCAGGTTTTAGAAGTCTTTTTCTTTCTTTTCTGCTTCATTTTTATTTGTCAGCATGGAATTTGATTTGTATATCATGAACTGGAGATGACCATGAACACTATTTACAACCTATTTACTATTCTTATTTCCAGTATTACTCAATTTAGTGATTTAATAAAACTAAAAACCATTACAAGGTTTATTAGGTATGCAACAATAAACAAGGTCTTTCCAAAATGCTCCTCACCTCCTTCCTAGGCTCATTTCACAGCAGTAAACCTATTCCAGCCATGCTGGGACCTGAGTTCTCTAATCTTTCACAGCTGTGCCTTGGCTCTTGTCTTCCCTCTGTCCACAAGAGCTTTCTCTTTGTCACTATGCAAGACCCTATTCATTGCTTAAGATGATTCAACATCACCCTATCTATGAATTCAGAGATCCTACTCAAAATTAAGTTTTGTTCACTTATTACAGCATTTATTACAATTGTATGCCTCTCCTCCTCATTCTTCCGTGAGTAATTGGGGAACTGTTTATTCATCTTTATATCTTTCAGGCTCTAGCATGGAATCTCACAGTAGATACTAAGTAGACTGTTTACCATTAAACTGATTTTCTTGATCAATACAAACATAAAATGTACTTCAACTATTCAAGTAATTTTATAATGGACCAAATAAGCCACTTATAAACCTATGTAACTATTAAATAAAAATGTCTGAAATGAGGGTAGATAATCTCTCATTTCTCAGCATATTAACAAAACCAAAATACTTTTATTAGTTAATTCAAAGGGCTATAGAAAAAAATTTCTTTGTAATATTTATAACAAAGTGTATCTAGATTTCAAATCCTACTTAATCATCTATATGGCACATGTAATTAAAATGCCATTTGTAAACAAATGTACTTAAACTTCCTTACCTCCTAAATGTGTATAATCTAGATATATAACAGCAAAAACCTTCATGCTATCTCATTGCAACACTTTTTATTTATGATCTTATTTATCGAGGCTATCTTTGCTGAATTATAGTATTGATTTTCTAAATGTGTCAATATTTTCAGCCATATTTTTTTCTATAGTCTCAATATTAATGTGAAATAGAAAAAGGGCAGGTTTTCCTAACCCCACTTAACACTGAAGACACAGAACAGAGAGAACTGTGGGTCACTAGTAAGCAGCTGTCTCTCCCCCATCTAATTCACAAATTGCCAAAAGCTCACCTTCTCCAACGGTATAGGCTGCAGAGGTAGGTTTTTTGTTTATAGCTGCATACAAAGCTTCCGGTCTGCCAAATAAACAAAGATTAAAAAAAAAAAAAGAAAAGAAACAAGAAAGGGCATCAACAAGCAAAAAACAAGGTGATATGATAGAGTGGGTGTCCACAGTGCATTTTTTTAGGGCTTTCTGAAATTAAACATGTCTCAGTACAAAGGCCAGATGTATTTTCATACACAAAATCCTAGTGGATTAAGTATTGCAAACTTTTAAGTTTTTTTAATATACTCATTTCAACATGATTTATAAAGAGCTTTTCAAATATGAGATATTTTGCCTTTCTAAAGTAACTTAGAAGACACAAGCACATTGGTAAGGGGGCAATATTTTCATTTTAATATTTATTTAAAGCACACTATCCTGAAATACATACAAATAACAGAACTTTATTTTTATATCTCAGAACACAAATAGCTTTGATTTCCAATTTAACCCAGGGAACTTTTAAAAAATCTGGAAGATTGTCATGTTTAAGAACTAGACATTTGCACATGCACCAGGGCTCCCCGGGACCCTTGGGTAAATGATATAGTAAGGCAGTTTTCAGGCAGAGTAGAACCTTACTACGACTTATGGCCACGATTGAGTGGCCTGCCTTGTTTAGTGCTGAATTCCCCATTACTACAGGTCTTCAAGTTACATGCCTTATCTGTTAGAAAAGATTAGTGAGTGAAAGAAAACTTCAAAGAAGTACCCTTTAAAGAGCATTTAAATTTAATGTCTTTGTGCTTAATTTTCTTCTCTATAAAAGACTACAGTTTAAATAATTCCTATAAAGGACCTAGCACAGTGCCAGAACATACATGTCAGCTATGAGTTACTGCTACTGTAATTATTATACACTTCTAAATGTAACATTCTGTGTCAACCTGAAAAGTAAATTTCTGCATTTGAACTAAAAATTTATACATAGAATCTCAACACTGAAAGAATTCTAAAAGATTAGTTTATCCTCTTAATTCAGAAATTAGAAAAATGAAGACCAAGTAGGTTATTTGATACAGCCTGGCAAAAAAATAGGAGAATCAAAACTCAAGCCTCTTGATTTTCAAAGACCAGTCCTGATTCATTAAATCAGATTGCTTTTCTATTTAAATCAACTTCCATATAAAACAAAGAAGTAAGTTACCCATATCTTTATTACTTCTTTGTATTAAAGATGTTTGATAACCTGATTCCCCTTAGACTGGAAAATAAAGGCCATAGATGGTATCTAGTTTTTGCTTTGATTCATTTTAAAGTTGATTCATTCAATTATTCATTCATTTGCTCCTCTGCTCATTCACTGAGGCTAAAAGACTGAGCAGCTACTATGTATTAAGATAACACTGTGCATAGAAAAACTGAAAAACAAGGATGTGGAATCCTGCCCTCCCGGAGATTATGATCTACTAAGGGGTATGGGTAAGAAAGTAAAAACTACCACAGTGTGTTATGAGCAGTGAGAGAGGTGATCAATCTTCCAGGAATTCTGGAGGCCCAGAGATGGAACACCTTACTCTGGCAAAGGGGAGGACCTCAGCTAAAATTTATCTAGGTATTGACAACTTATAGTAACAAGGAAGAAATGCTCCAAAGGTAATGAAAAGTAATTTCTCTAACTGACCTTATAATACAAAGAAAGCAATAGATCTAAAATTTTAAGCACTTTGAAAACGTTAGGAATCTGAAATAATCAGAATAAAAGATACTCTAAAACTGGTACATATATCTGAAGTATGCTTTCTTTCACTCTTAGATATTACTCTGCTGATATTCAGATTCAAACAAACTTTTTATTCTACTGTACAGCCAATCATGCTATAGCTGACTCATCAATGAAAACACTAACATCTACTCCTCATGTAAACACACAAAAATGCTTACTCTTCCCGCTTGACTTCACTCCCAGGGATGATTTTGACATAAGACTTCGGAAACCATCCTCTTCCTCCATGTACTTCCCCAAACCACCAATTTTCTTGCTGCTCCAAGACAGTAATAATATCATGTTTTGAGAAGTTCAAGTGGTTATCTTTCTTTGCAGTCCAGGAACAAAGGGCCTGTGCTTTTAAGTTTTCTACAACCTGTCCCTGTGAACAGAAATAGAAAACCACATAATTAGAACAAAACAACAAAACAATGGTAACCATGATTTCTGTTCCCTAATATACAATATACTTACTGTTCAAACAGCAGAACAGTTTGGGGTGGTGGTGACTTACTACTAATGGTGACTTAAAATAATCGTAATCTACTAATCGACTTGAAACTATATGACAGACACCATCTGAGAAGCCTTCTGTTATGTTAGAATTAGAGACTGAACACCTACCACTTAAGGAAAAATCTTGGTATTAAGTATAGTATACAAGGTAAACACTGGGTACTCAAGACTTGTATTCATAAATCCATCAGGTATCACAGAACAAATGAAATGAGTTACCCACAAGCCCTTTCTCTCTTCTGGTGTCCACTGTCTCCTCCCTGCAGGAGATGCAGTTTATTCCAGAAAGAATGGAGATGCTGTTAGGCCCCCCTCCACTTTTCTGTTTTCTGTATCTTAACTTCTTTGTATTCTTATCCATTGTTCTTTCTTTTCCTCCTCTCTCAGAGGAAGGAGTGTTTTTGTTTGTTGATAAGGCTAACCTCTATACCTGTGCTCTAAAGCTATTATTCCCTCCAATTTTCTAAAATTTTTTTCTAAGATTGTGAAGTCTTTCTCTTGAATCTTCAATGTCTCTACTTCTCTACTTACTTCTACTTCTAAATTCCTTAAAGAAAGAATAGTGTTAAATTTGCTTTCCAATTTCAACCCTCCAGCCATTCTAATTTAGGTTCTGAACCCATCATAGTACTGAATGTCTTGACAAGGTCACTGAGAAATGTCAAAGTCAAAGTTTGACAAGGTCACGGTCACAAGCTTCTACCAAACTCTGATTTTTCCTCATCTCTGAACAGTGCTGACATCACTAAAACCCTTGTAGCTCCTGGAGCTCACTCTAATTGATGGCTCCTCTTTGGTCCAGCCTCTTTCTCTTACCATTTCACATAATTTTTCTAAATAATCTTATTTATGCCTATGACTTCTCAAATCTATATATTTATTGTAGCTTTATGCCCTGAGCTCTAGAGTTGCAAATCGAACTGCTCTGAGCCTTCTCCCCAGGTTGTCCTTAATATAGCCACCTACATTGCATGTCTGAAACAAATCTCTTTAGAACCCACCAGACCCACTCCTCCTGCAATACCTAACCAAGACCATGCTATCACCATCCTCTCAGTCCCTGAAGAGTATTTTTAACTCCAACTTCTTCCTCACTCTCTACCTTCAGTGAATCACCAGTTTTACATCAGTTCCTAATACTTCAAATTCATCTCCTCTTTTATACATTTTCATCACTGTGGCACTGGTTCAAACATCATCTCTTGCACTAGGTTGTTGTATTATCTTTCCTTTGTCTCCTTCCTTTGCTTCCTTCCACCAAATCTGGCCTTTAACCACTGCCAAAGCTGTCTTTCTAAAACATACAGCTCAACTCCAAAACCTTCAGGGATTTTCTGCTGCCAAGCTGCTTAGCATGGTATTAAATGCTTCCCAAATACTCTAGCTCTGACTTCATTTCTTAACCCTTTCTTCATGAATCCTGTGCTCCAGCCACACTATAAGCAATTCTTGTTTCCTACAAACTCTTTGTGTTAACATGCCTCAGTAACTTTCCCCAAATTATTCTTTCACAAGAATAACTTTCCTTCTGTGTTTGGTACAATCTTGCCTATCTTCAAAGATCCTTCTCAGATTCCTTGCCCTTTGTGAAGCCTGCTCCAAATCCCACAGGCTGAATGAGACCTTTGTCCTCTGTATACCCCTTAAGGCTTTATAGAGTATCTTTATTACAGCATTTCTCATACTTTACAGTTATTTATGTATGTGTCTGTCTCACTAGATTATAACTTCTTTACAGCAGGGATTCGGTTTCCCCATTAAATTTCTAGCACATAATATAATAAAATGCCTGGAACCTACAGTCCCACAATAAACATTTTTTGAGTGAAGATGAAGAGGACTCTATTCTGATAAAGTATATGATTTCTTTTTAGTATTATTCAACAATGCTTGCAATAGCTACATCTAAGTCAGAGGCTACATATATATAAAACAGTTCCCACACAAATGACTTATTAAACAAAAAAGCCCAAATCTCTGCTTACAATGACTACAAATTAAGAACATAATCAGATTTGTAAAAATGATATTTTGAACTTAAAAACTGTAGCTGCTAGCAACTTCACACTATGAAAATGAATTAAGAAACTTCTAAGTAATAACAATTTCACAGTAATAACATGCGAATGGTAAGATCAGACACTGAATGTTTACAAATTCCAGTTAGAGTGAAGGACTCCTTTGTACAAAAATCCTCATTCTATTTTATATGAACCAGGAGCAATGTCAGAGAATAAAGCCCACAAAAATTAAAGATGCATACCTGTCCATGAATAGGTGATACGGATCCAGGGGAGACAGTGCGGGTAAAAGCTGATTTTTTCTGCCATGATGTATTAACAGTTAAGTTTGAAAAAGATACGTTTTGATAATTAGTCACTGATGCTGGTTGATTTGATGAAAGTGATCTGAAAATATAACACTTTGATATAAGTATATTTAATTGTTTGGAATCTAATGAAGTATTACCAATTTGTCAACCTGTATGTAATATACATTGTATTTAAACACAATTTATAGAAAAAAAATTCATGAACAAACTACTGATTTATGTGTTTATTTATTAAATTTCAGAATTAAATTTGTAACAAAAGGTACTCCTAAAGAGTCCAATACAGATTATGATATGATTAGGTAGCAGGTTGTCACAAAAACACATTCGATATACTCTTGCAGAGCTACATAAACCCCATTGTCAGGTAAAAACTTACTCAGAAGTTGAGGTAGCAGATAAAGTTACTGTAGGAGGAAGTAAGGCCTTCTTAGGAGACACAGATTTTTCACTTGATGGCATTTTTTCTACATAATTGCATGGAAACCAGCCAAAATTTCCTTGAAAACTACCATAAAGCCAACCAGGTTCTCCTATGGTTTTTTCATCAACCTAAGGAAACAGAAAGAAAGGTTGACAGTGGTTAGAAAGCTGCATGTTTACAATGAAAAAAGATGCAGACTGCTGTACAGTTAGTCTCACTTCAAAATTTAGCCCATCTATCTAAATAGCTAAGGCATTTTCTATAAATAGGTTAGTATTGCTAATGACTGACCAAGTATGTTTTGAAAATTTAATTTTTAATTTTATCCAAATTAATACATGTAGATAGTTTACAAAGACAAATAGCATTCTACATGGCTTACGATGGAAGACCACCCCCCAACCACGGCTCCTTATGCCCTAATTTCCACAAATAATAGTAAGTTGCCATTCTCTCATTTCTTTTCTATTATCTTGTATACTTCTAATATATTTATACTGTTATTTTAACGTTTTCCAATTTTAGACATTATTGGCTTTTGGTTATGGAAAATAAATATTTAACTCTTTTTTACCACACCTTCTTATTTCTACTAATATTGCTATATCATAATTTTTGGGTAAATTATATCTGATGTTTATATTATTATGACTATGTAAATAAATATTTCACATCTGAGTCATGCAGCATTCTGTTAATTACATTTCCTTTCTTCTAAACTTTTAATTTTCCTATTGTTAATCATTATTTTGTTTGTGTTTTGCTTAGTTTTCTCATTCCTATCAGTCTTCTTGAATCCTCTAAGAGAACTAGAAAACTTTTCTCTGATTACTATTTATAACTAGTAAAACAGGTGACTTATAGCTTCATGTCTTCTCCCAGATATGTCTCTCTTCTACAGTCTGACATTCTCTGTCCTTACAAAGTGCGTTTTTCTGTTTCTTGGTCCTTTGTCCGTTAAATTCTAATGACATCTCAAGTTTTTAGCATGGGGGCTGTCTTACCCCAACCTACATACTGAACAGGCCCACTCACTCATCCAGTTTGATCAGTTCTGCTACCATAATGAATACAAAAGCTATATGCTCAGAACTGACTTCCTCCCTAAAGGACAAGCCTGTACTTTCAACTACCTGTAAGATTTCTGCCTGGAGGTGCCATGGAAACTCCACACTCAAGTTTGAGCTTTAACTTGTTTTCTCCCCAGTCTACTTTTCCTAAATTCCTTATTTTTCTGTTATTCTTACATCAAACATTTAGTCTTTCTAAATACAAAATATTTGGCTCTTACCTTTCTTATATTTCCATATCCAAATTCTGTTGATTTTGTCACTAAAAACTCTTCTGAATTTTTTTCAACCCTGCTCTCCTAACCTAATTCAGGCTCTTTTCATTTCACACTAGATTATTATACTCTTTACTCATATTTCCAGATTCTGCTAACTGCCCTCAACCCAGGCCAGAGTTATCTCAATATATACTGTCAAAGAATTGCCAGACTGAATAATTCTTTATTTACATGTATCTCTTTCATTCGTCTGCAAGTCCTTTAACTGACACCCACTGTCCAGCATAATCCATGTTTGTTTATTCACTGAATGGCTATGCCAACTGTTCCTCTATTCCACTCCACTTTCCAGACAATTTTTCTAAAACACAGATTTGACAGTGTTATATCTATTAAAATCATGTAGAACTTTATGATAGTGACTCCATACCCATTAAGACTTTTTAAAAAGTTTTTTGAGGTATAATTAACATTACAAACTTCAAACTTAAGGTGTTAAATTTGGTAAGTTTTGACATATGTACAGAGTTGTGAAAAATCACCAGTCAAGATAATGAACATATCCATCACCCCCAGAAGTCTTTTATTCCACTCCCTCCCAACCCCTCCACATGACTCTTCCCCCATCTCCAGGGAAACACTTGTCTGCTTTCTGTCACTATGGAATAGCTGCCATTTTCTAGAACTTTATATAAATAAAATCATACAATGTATCTCCTTTTTTTTTTTGTACTGGCTTCTTTCACTCATCCTAATTATTTTGCGATCCACCCCTGTATGCATAGCTCATTCCTTTTTATTGCTCAGTAATATTACATTGTATAGATGTACCATAATTTATTTATCTTCTTGTCTATAGATGGACATTTGAGTTATTTCCAGTTTTTGGATATTACAATCAAAGCTGCTGTGAACATCTGTTTTTGTATGGACACATTTTCAGTCTTCTTGAGTATGCTTGGAGTGGGGATCGCTGGCTTAAATGGAAGGTGCATATTTAACATTTTTTTGTTTTTAATAACAACTATTAAGATATAATTCAACATATAATTATTCTATCGATTGCTATTCCCTCATCTTCTCTTATTCATCCATTTCACATGGTTTGCAATTACACAATAAAGACATTTTGTTCCAAAGAACAAGGGCAGCATCTAGTTAGGGGTATAGACCTAACTCCTTCAATGCTTTTAATGATTGCCAAAAAATAACCAGCTCCACCAAATTTCATTGGTAATTTATTAAAATAAAATCAGCATCATAAAAAGCAGCAGTATGGCACAATGGAAAGAATGCTGGATTTGGAAATCAAGACATATCCTTGCATGCCCCTCAAGCACTGTGTTGCTGACAGTACAATTTGAGCAAGTCTAAGCTTCTGTACCTATATCAAGGCCATAGTAATAACTGTCCTATGCAGCTGTGCTATATGCTGTATGGGCCAAATGATATGATGTTTAAAATACATTTGTAAGTAAAGTGGTAAACCACTAATAAAACTTTAGTCAATATTATTATTATAGAAAGTAACATATTACACTGTATTCAGTTTATTTGTGAGAAAAAAAGACTTTGTTTCCTACCTGTATTATATCCCCAGAATTAAAACTCATTTCATCGTGGTTCCTTGCTTCAAAGTGATATAATGCTCTGTAATTCACCAAAGCACCAGCTGGCTCACCTAAGGAGAAGATAAATTATTTGCTACTTTTATGTATACACATCTTTGCTATGACTCAATAAAGAGCTCTTAAAATCAGAAAGAAAAAAATTAAGCATCAAACAGTGTAATGAAAACCCATTTGATACATGCTTGTTAGGACTTAAATATCTTGAATAGTCCTAGAATCAATATAAAAGCAAACAAGGATGTTCATTTCAAGTAGGAGGCAATAAACAAAGAGATGACTTGCAGGGTGCACCACACACCTGGATCTAATGGAAGGTGTGGGAGTGGTGGCAGGCTGAGCTGTGCAAAATGGAAGGAGACTAAGCAGCAAGAAGCTTGGTTAGATCTGTGGAGGTCAGAATGTAATAGAGAAGAAGAGCATAGAAAGGGAGGTCACAAATGAGATGAGTGAATAGACACGGTTGCCTGAAGAAAGACCTATGGATTTATCAGCATGGTTCTAAAAGAAAAACAGTAGAAGAGATCACCAAAACACTAGATTTGGAAAAATTAAAAATATTTTATTTTGAGGGTATTATGCTCAGTGAAATAAGCCAGGCGGGGAAAGGCAAGTACCAAATGATTTCACTCATTTGTGCAGTATAACAACAAAGCAAAACTGAAGGAACAAAATAGCAGCTGACTCACAGACCCCAAGAAGGGACTAACAGTTACCAAAGAGAGGGGTGGGGGAGAGTGGGTGGGGAGGGAGGGAGAAAGGGATTAAGGGGCATTACGATTAGCACACATAATGTAGGGGGGTCACGGGGAAGGAAGTATAGCACAGAAAGACAAGTAGTGACTCTGTGGCATCTCACTACACTGATGGACACTGACTGCAGTGGGGTGTGGGGGTTGGGGCGCTCAATAATATGCGTGAATGTAGTAACCACAATGTTGCTCATGTGAAACCTTCTTAAGATTGTATATCAATGATACCTTAGTAAACAAAATTTTTTTAATTTTATTTTGTTCATTTTAATAAGCCTAAATGCTTCTCATACAAGTTTAATTTAGAAAAAGGTTTTTTCTGACTCTAAGATTAGTATCTGTTTAATTTTCTTCCTTTTTTTCTTTGCCCCTCATCAGAGCATTTTTTTCTTGTTACTTTTGTTGCTTTGTCTCAGAAAAATCAAACCTAGTATTTTAATTTTTATCCTTACATTGTTTCTCCTTGGCTTTCCGATCCTCTTCTTCAACCTTTTCTTGTGCTTTTTCTTCCTGGAGTCGCTTTTGTTTTTCTTCTTCCTCCTTTTTAAGACTTTCTCTCCATAAGTTTTCTTTTCCTTGCTTTGCTTTCCTGTAGATAAAAGAAAAAATAATTTGTATAGTGTCCTAAAGTTTTTTTTTACCCAAAATAAAAACAGAAGATCATATTCCTGACAAACTGAACAAATATTACATATTTCTTATATAATTACATATAATCTTATATAATTATTTGCTATATAGCAAAAAGATATTAGCAGGAGGTGTAGAGAAACAGTGAGGATCAGGGATGAAGGCAAAAATCAACTCATCAACTGATTAACCAAGAGAGGAGCCTTGGACAAACAGATGAGCCAGGGAGTGACTGACAGTTCTCACCCCTCCAATTCCTTCCTGCCAGCCAACTTCTCAAACCCAAGAAAGGGGAAAATATTGAAATAGAACTATTCAGAAAACAACTCTAAGATTTTTATTTAAATTTCCTTCCCTTTCTCCAGATTCCTTCACAAAGACTGCCTACCACCTCTTTTTCCCACTGTCCTAGTAATCCTTGTTTTCAGGCCTCAGTCATTGCTGTGGAAATAGGAAATGTTTCTGGACAGACTATCCACTTTTCACATTATCACTTCAAAGTCTTTTTCCTTTGTTAGGTAATAGAGTATTTGTCCTCTATATGTCCATGCTTCTGCACGTTTCTGTAATATATAATGTAGTTGCAGCTTGGCTTCTGGCTGGCCAAAATGATTTGTGATTAGTGTTAGTTATTTTAGTGTTAGAACTAATGCTCACCATAGTTCTTGCATGTATTTCTTATGATCCTACTTGAAGCAGAGCTGTCACCACTAAATTTAACATCTTCTCCAGACTCAGCACACACTATTATCAGTGGAGATTGTGGCTGAATACATCCCTGGATTTGGGAGCATTTATGCCCCAGTAAGGTGGAAATTTGGCTTAATTCCATGTCTGAATTCTTATAATTCTTGAAAGAGGAAATGCTGGATAATTCCAAAAACTGTGGACTGCTTAGTCTTCAACTCCAATTCCTCATCTCCAAACTTACGCTTCATACTCCTGGTTCATTATCTCATGATTAGCTTCCTCTCATCCTCCTACCTTTTATGACTTCAGAGAGTGCTTCCTCTGTAACTGACATCTGGCTCTCCTTTGAGGGCCTTGCTTCTCCTGCTGTCCTTAATTTCAACCAATACTCCCTTTCCCAGTTTATCGGTAACTGTTCCTGACACTCTCCCAAGCCTAGAATGACCCAATTTAGCTTTTATTTGAATTTCCATAGCATTATAAACACCAATAATCAAGTACTTACCACATATAAACTGGGATAAAGAGAAGACTAGAATTAAGACAATATAAAATTAAATCTTGGTTAAGTTTCCTATGTACAAGTTAGTGGGCAAGAAACTGGTCCAGAGCTAGAAGATGTCTCAAAATCTGGAGGCATCTGTACCTAATAGTTCAAAACAAAAAGGGATACACCTGGGCCAATGGCTAAGAGATCAAGCTGGAGTACCAAGACCCAGCTTGGGGCTGATTCTACATGTGCTTCTGTTCTGACTCTTTCCTATGCTACAGTAGGATAATGTTTGAGGATGATAAATGATGTGACAATGTGTATTACTAACATGGTCTGTTGGCCTGAAAGGAATTGTGAGCAGTGATGAAGAGGTATAAGGTTACTTGCATGCGTCAGTACAAAGTTCCGACTCAGTGACTAGCTATGTAATCACTGCACAGTCCCCTTGTGCAATGTTTGGTGGCACAAATTGATTGGCAAATCGAAACCGTCTTAATTTGGACTTCACTGCCTCTATTTCTGTATTATTCTAGTACTCCTTTGGGGCCACAAAAGCAGGGGTCCCAGAGAGAGTAATCCAACTGCTATTTATTTAGCCATCTGAATATCCTACTAGAATCACAAGAGTCCAGTAACAAGGAATGTGACCCAGAGTCTACCTGCCACACAGTGAACAGCTGCCATTCATTAACAGTGTCCTGGAAATGGCTGCTTGGAAACCGCTGAGTGGAGGCCTGTGAAGCGGTGATGCACTGGTCTTCCACCTCACACTATTAGTTTTTTCATGGACACTACTCATCTCCTCTTCTCCAAGGTAAATGAGTATTGGCTCATCAATATTTGTTAACTTATTATATTAATTTATGACACTAGAGAACTCTGGAGAAAGACAGGAACATACTAGAAACAGGATCTTACTACAGAAAAAAGTTATGCAAAGTTTCTCAATAAATGATTTTATGCTTCAGAAACCACAACTGTCTTACTACTTCTTGCTATCAATGGAGACGACTGATACATCTAAGTGTACAAAGAGAACTGCATCAGCAAGGCATTCTGCCCTGAGTCTTGTCACTCTATAAAATTAAGTATTTGGGTTTTGTGATTTACTGCTTTAGGAAACAGTAATAGATTTTGGAAAGATGCAGAGAATTGAAATGAGGGCATACTACGTGCAAGGCATTATACTTGGCTCTTTAGCTACATTATTTTATTCAATTCTTAGTTACCTATAAGGTAGGCATTAATATTTCTGTTTTTAAGATGGAGAAATGGGATCAAAAAGGTAAACTGACTTGAACAAGGTCACACAGATACTAAGTGGTAGATCAAGAATTCTAATCCTCTGACTCTAAAGTCCATATTTTTTCATTAACGAACATCATCAGTTCCTACTGAATTTCTAAAATTAATCTAATTAGTGTCCTAGAATAATCCTTTTATTCCCCTTACATTTTCATAGTCAAACTAAAGATAGGGGCAGCAAAACTAGAATCTTCACAGCCATACAACAGAGGAAGTTTGTCAGTTATATTACCTTGCAGCCTCGTCTTCCAATTTCTTTTTCTGTATTAGCTCTGATCTTTTTCTTTCAATTTCCCTCAACTTGTCACGTTTGATCTTATGAAGTTGCTCAAGGGCTAACTGCTGTGTATTGTAGCTTTCTCTCAGTTCCTAAGGAGAAAATGAAAATAAGTCACTACACCACTGACTTAAAGGTTTTTGTCATATGTAACAATGTGCGTTTGCATTAAAAGACAAAATTCTAAAGCAAGTTAAACTAAAGTGAAAACATTAAAAGTTTAAAAAATATTTAGGTGATTAAAAAATTCTTGAATACTATTAAGTACTTAAGCCACATAGCCACTGAGGACAAATACATGTTAAAACCATCTACTTTCATATTAATTCATTCTAAGGTATACAGAATATTTCAAAAGCCAATTCTTTTGTTTGGTATTTCATTTTCAAAACTGCAATCTATTAAAAATATGGAAAAATAATGTGGTTGTTACAATGTTTAAAGAAGAATTTCAGTCATATTTTTGACATATGTAGTTTAACCAAGTTACCCATTACTTTTACCCAATATGATCCTGAACTAAAAAAGAAACAATTATTAAATAGTTAAAAATTATATACAGAAAAGAGAATATCTACCTAAAACCATGACTAGAATAAGCTGAAATAATGAGAAGTATTCCAAACAGGAACTGGAATTAACACTTGCTTATTGGGCATGTAGCACTGTGTGTGCACAGTGCTATGAAGGTTCACAGGGGTCCAATCGAAGGCCTTTTGCCTCTCAAGTCTACAGTCTTTGCCTTCAAAGACTTCACAATCCCAAAGCAGAGAAAAGTGCCAAAATGTGGGATAAAGGTAAGTGCCTTAGCATTTTCTTTCCTTTTGTTCTACCAGCACCCTTCCTCCTTTTGAGAAACTGGATCTCCCAAAATCCCATGTACGGTTTTGATGAGTCTGTCAAATTTAGTGCTCTTCTCACTCCCATCCAGGTGTGCTCATTTAATCTCGGTCTAACGAATCACAGCACCTCGCCTCCCTGGCCAGATGGAGTGGTCTGAAGGACATGCACACGATCCCACAGCGCCAGAATCCTTTCCTGGGAACCAGATATACTGCAAAGGGGAGAAAGAAGTCTTTCCTTCTCTAAGCTCATTAAACTGGGATAAGATAGAGCTGCCCCACTACTAAGTGAGGCCATTAGGAGTAGGAATGAAGTCAGCACAGCAAAGGGAGAAGCAAAGATGAGAGGGAAAGAGAAAGGAGTGCTGGGGCAAAGGCGTCTCCACTTTCGTTCTGCGTCCAGGAGCTCTTCTGTTGCTTCAGTCAGTGGTCACAGTACTCTTCCAATAATGACTCTCTCAAGCTTAACTATTCTGAATTTAGTTTCTTTTACTTGGAATCTATAGAATCCTGAATAAGAGAGTAGAAAAAGGATGGAGTAAAGAAGAGAAAAAAAAGAAAAACCTGAAGAAATCAAAAGAGGTTTCATGGCAAAGGTGGGAGCTTGGATAGTATATTTAGGTAGAAAGTTTTGGTAAAAATATGTTTTGGGGCATCTACCCACACACAATAACAAAACTCCAAACCAAAGAACTCCAAAATCGATTTCTTTTCAAAAATAAAATATTTTACAGGGAACCCTTTTATTGAATGGTAGAGATGATCTGAGTGCCATGTGGTATCCCAGGGCTATGTCCACCATGTCTGAGATTAAGACTTGCAGCTTAAGCCATTACTAATACAAATACTGCATTCACAGCAAAGTTTCCACAGATCTCAGCTTCTATAGTCCTCTTGGTTGCACCTTTCTCTAAATTCTATTGAAAAACAGAATATACTGTTTACAATCTATGAAGAATCAGTGTGGTTTAAATGGTAAGGACTCTCGGAATACAGGTCTGAAATAAAACTGCCAAGGTCTATATCAGGCTCTGTCAGTGACTAGCTGAGTAACTTTAGGAAAGTTACTTTACAGTTCCTTATCTGTAAAACGGGGTTAATTATAGTACATGTCTCATGGCATTGTTGTAAGGATTGAGTGGGTTAAAACATGTAAAGTGCTTTCAAAAGTGCAGGACACATAGTAAGTTCTCACTAAATATTAGCTATTATAATTGGCTCAAGTCATAAATGAGGAGAATTATAAGTTTAAAAGCAAAGTAAAGAGGAGCCAAATTGATGTCTGATCTTAATGTGGCTACAAGGTTAGCCTTCCAATTTGCCTTTTAAAATGCAGCTCTGCGTCTTCACTGCCCCATTCCTCCCGTCTAAGTTAATAAGCTTCCCTTGGCTCCAGAAGGCATTCTAGGCCTTCCTCTACCTCAGTCAGCGTCTTCTGACCATATGATTGCCTTTTCTACTGGAGTGAGTTTCTTGACAACAGGACTGTCCTTCCTCAAGATATCCCCACCCAAGAGTCTAATACAGTGTAGATATTTAGTTAGTATTATTAGATGAATGAAAAAGTATAAACAACAGTCTGTGCATATTAATAGGATTTGAAGAGCACCACAAGCATTGCCAAAAATATTTCCTCTGCCTGACTACAGTGATTTTAGACATGCTTATCATTAGACTCACTTCTGCGGATAAAGAAACTGCCTCCAGGAGGTCCTGATTAATTATATCAGTTAACTGAGAAAAAGTAAACTAATCAGCACATATGAACAGAACGATTTTAGTCTTAAAAGAAAGACAAATCATTTTTTTCAGGTTAAGAAAATTCTCTTCTATTCCTAATTTACTAATAAGTTTTTCATTTATAACCATAAATAGATGTTAAATTTTATCAAATACCTTTTCTGTGCCTATTAAAATAAACATGCTATTTTTCTCCTTTAATCTGTTTATACAGCAAATTACAAAAAACATTTCTGTATGTCAAATCATCCTTGAATTGCTAAAATAAACCCAAATTGGTTATAATGGATTATCTGTTTTATAAATTTCTGCACTCACCTTTTAAATATTGTTCAAAACTTTGGCCTCTATGTTACACTGGCCTATAATTATCCTTTCTCTTACTGTTCTTACCAGGTTTTGAGATTACCCTTCATATAAATTGTGAGTATTCCCTCATTTTTTGTGTTTTGAAACAGCTGTATAAGACTGGAATTACTTGTTCGTTCAGTAAAACCTCAAACCTCTATGATCCTATGAATTTATTTCATCAGCCTTCCCTGTGCTTACACCTAAGCAGCTGAACTTTGGTGGTGAAAAATCAGCCAGGCATGATGTTCTCAATTTATATTGTGATCTCCATCTTCAAATAGGCATTAAACATTGCTCAGCACAGCTGTTCTTCACCAAGCTTGCACCCCTCACCTCCACTGAGATGTCTATTTCATCAGGCATATGACAAAACATCCTAATCTAATAATCTAATGTTTCATCTGTTCTCTTCATTACCAGCTAATCTTGCCTCATTAAACTATCAGATTAGAATTACTGGTTATTCCAGGTCCTCAACCACCCAGGAAGATTCCTTGTAATGTCCAACTTACTTCTGATTTTAAACGCTGGAGCCATCAACTTCTTACTCTCCACCAAAAACTGCACTCACACCTATCTTTTCCCCATATATTACAATGGAAGTATTCTTATTATCTCATTCTTAAATTTATGCTCTGAATTATTTATCCTGCTTCCCTAAGGACTCTGCTCTAGCAAGTATCACCACCTGTATACTCAGTTCAATCTGTCCCTCACTTTCCTCCTCCCTCTTTACTGTGTCCTTCAAATCTATCATACTAACCCTAAATGCTGCTTATTTTCTGAGAACATTCAAAACCATTCACTCATTCAACAAGTATTTATTTCCAGCCACTGTGTTCCATGTATTCTTCCAGGTGCTGGGAATTCAGCAATGAAGTATTTGACTGGAGCCAGGCAACCATCATTAAGACACTGACATGGAGTTACCTAACCAGCTCAGTTTTCCCCATTTTCATTCTGTTGTCCTAACAGAAACAATCTCTTCCCCATGTAGCCATATACCTCACAGAAAGTTGATATCCCACCAAAAGTGGTCTCAGTTTTTTTTTTTCTAGCTTTATTGAGGTATAGTTGACAAATAAAAATTTGGCTGTATTTGATGTTTCAATATACATATACACTGAAATGATCACCACAACCAAGCCATTAACATATCCATTTCTCCATATCCCATAGTTACCATCTTCTTTCCTTACTTCCTTCTCTCCTTGCTTTTTTGTGGTGAGAACATTTAAGATCTATCCTCTTAACAAATTTCAAGCATATAATACAGTATTAACTATAGTCACCATGCTGTACATTAGATCCCATAAGTTATCTATCTTGCATAACAGTCTTTGCCCTTCATGTCTTCCTTAAACCAAAAAAAGAAAGTTTTCTTTTGACTTCCTGTTTTCTTTCACTCTTCTCAAGTGTGGTTCACACTCACTTCCCCCTTCCTCATCTCCCACTCCCTCCTGATCTGCTGCAGTCCAGCTTCTGCAACCACTAAAGTGAAACAGCACTTTCAGAAAGGTCCTCACAGATCTCCTTGTTGACAATTCAATGGTATTTTTTCAGTACCCTGTTAACTGACTGCTCTGTTTCACTTTACAGGGATGACTACAGAAGGCCTTTTCTCCTGCTTTCTGTGACAATGCAGTCAGTCCTCTGACAATATAGTTCTCATCTCCTTTCAGTTTACTAAACTGTCTCTGATCAAAGTATCAACAAGCAGTGCAAGGCTGGAAGGCAGGAAGCAGAAGGAAGAAAGTAAAACAAGAGACAAGAATAATCTGCTGGCCTGTGGAGAATCAAATACTAACACAAAGAATCAGACTTACATACGTGAGTACAGTCCACAAATCTTCATCAAAACTCATCTTACAAAGATGAAAAATCTTAGGTTTAAATTTATGTGTAATCTGTAGCAAAGGTTCTAAAACCAGGTAACCTGGCCATTCATGCTATAACCATAAGGATAGGCTGATACCATCTTTCTGATTTGCCCTACCTTTGCTTAGGTAACTCATGAGCTCTCTTATCATGTTCCTGTCTTCACCGTGTATATAGATAAGCGATTGCCCCACTACCAACCATTTTAGTACCAAGTAGAATGAACAGTCAAAATCTACTAGGGTTAGCAAATGGTAATATAAAGAGACCTTTTTAAAAACTATATTAAAACAGGAATTGAGTTTTTTTTTCCCAGTAATTCCCATTTTATTTTATTTTTTTTTAGTAATGATCATTGTTTTTATTGGGGTTATTATTATTATTATTATTTATTTATTTTTTCTTTGAGAGGGCATCTCTCATATTTATTGATCAAATGGTTGTCAACAACAATAAAATTCTGTATAGGGGACTCAATGCACAATCATTAATCCACCCCAAGCCTAAGGAATTGAGTATTTTTAAAACTCTATGTATTACATAACAAAGTGAACTATTTAACTACATATGATTTAAACATTTTTATTTGAAGTGTAAGCATGTCTCAACATGAGGTTTGATGACCTGGCATAACTAAAGCTGCCCTTGCATCATTAGTTCTTTAAGATTTTCCTTACAGCAGTATTAGGAAGCAGCCCGGTATATGTGTGACATAAACTTTCCCTAGATTTCAGAAAGTGTCAGTTTTATTTTAAACAATGATTTTCAGTAATATGGGTAAATGATTTAATCTTACATTCCCTTAGCTTCCCTCTGAATTGAATCACTAATCATTCCTTCAGTAACCCAACTCACAGGGATGCTATAAGGAAACAGTTAATGTTTCTAAGTATCTTGGGTTCCTCTTGAGAAAGGTTACCTCAGGCAACCTCACTGATTTCTGGCATTAGACTCAAACAGGCAGTTAGACAGCAGAAGATATTCAAGCAAGCAGAAAGAAAAAAGGTCTATATTGTATATGTTATTTCAAACAAAGATACTCAGACAAATGCAAAGAATAGTCTAGTTTTAAAAAAAAGAAAATGGTAAAGTAACTCAAAGAAAAGAAGCTACATATTAGAAAATAACCTTAAGTAAGAGGAAGAGGTTGTTGAGACAGCTTAGCAGAGACAAAAGGCACTGAAGAACAGAGTCATCCATATTCCCACACTGTAAGATAAGGCAGATAAAAAGCCAATTAAACTATGCACAAATTAAAAAAAAAATAACGTATGGAAGAAAACTTGGCTGACTTGTCTGTCCCTCAATGACAAATTATTTGGTTTTCTTTCAACTTTTTTTCTACAGAATATATGCTTATATAAAATGTATTATTAAACTCAAATTTCCCCTCCTTAACTGAAGCCACCATGGTCTCTTTTCTTTATTATACTGTTCACTCTATAGTTAATGAATTTCATTCTAAATAAAATCAGCAAGCCACATGAAGACAGCTGCCTGAAAAGCTATGTAATACTTTATGCTCTGAAAACTTTATGTTCAGTTAGCAAAAAGTATCTAAGACTATTGTCCAATTTGAATGGTATGTCATTAGTCTCGTTTTTAGCTTTTAATATCTTCTGTCATAGGTACAGCTTCAATATACAACTAATTGTGAACAGAATAAGCATAAAGTATGTATTTTGACATCTGCTCTGCCACTTAGCAAATAATCAATCATGAACTTACTTTTCATGCAAAGTGTAGAGTGCCAGATTATGCTTTGGATTTCACTGATTATTGCATTATTTCATAAAGGTTAATAAAATTAAGTAACAAACAAAAAAGAATTGAGTGTGTTAAAAGAGACTCTACCACAGAACTATTTAAAATTTTCCATATTTACCATTTTCGAATTTTGTTCATGTACATGCTGGCTGAGATCAGTTTTCTAACATTGACAAAGGCAATTATTCTTAAAATGCATATATGCCAATAAGAAAAATCATCAAAAACTATAAACTATGGTAAATGATACATTTAGTTACATGGACACAGTTTATAATACCTACAGAGAACATTAAAAACAATTTTGCAAGTCTGATACAGTTCAAATTATAAATTATGAAAATGTACTACATATAACAAATAGCTTTAATTATTCATTCTATTAAATCAAAATAAGAATGTAAGAAGGCAGCTAATTAAAAATGATTATGATAGAAGATAAATACCTTCAGTTGATTGTTAAATGAATCCATTTCAGACAGCTTAGATGCAGTTTCTTTTTCCAGGGCATCTAGTTGTTCTTTAAGTCTTTGGCATAATTCTTCCTTTTCTAATGATTTTTTATGAAGTAAACTGATACCTAAATCTGAAATACAAACATCAGTTTACATTTGGTAGGAATTTTTACGTCATTACTAGTAATTGACATTTACTGTCACAATATATATAAGTCAAACCACTATGCTGTATACCTTAAACTTATACAGTACTGCATGTCAATTATATCTCAATAAAATGGGAAAAAAAGACATATAGATCTATCTCACTCCTTAAAAGTACTCTTTGGTAGTCTACACTATGGCTATTCTATAATTTATATAACTATTTCCTTTCTGATTGGCATTCTTGTACATACATAATGCACATGTGGAAGTGTTTATATGGCTAGGAGGTGGAAGAGTTGCCATGTAAAAGGATTTGAATACTTGAGATTTTGACAGAAACTACAAAACTGCCCTTCCAAAAAGCTGCACCAATGTACAATGACAGCAAAGTACCTGTTCTTGCAAACCCTCATCAACTTAATTTAAGAGTAGTTCTACCAGGTCCCCCATACACTGGATATTATCTTTTTTCACTTTTGCTAATTGGCAAGAAAACAAACCTTATTGTTATTTTAATTTTATTTTGATAACTACTGACACAGAATAAACATTTATTTACGTATACTGGCTATCATCTTGAGTTGCCTTATCTTATCCTTTGCCCCCCTTTTTTTCTATTCATTTGTTTTAATATCCAATTTATAGAAGTTCTAAATTCTTGCTGTATTATATGTTCAAATTTTTACTGTCTATGATGTCTTTCATCATGAAAGTTTTCCATTTTTATGTCATCAAATCTGTAAATATTCTTCATAGCTCTATGTATTGTTTGAAAAGACTTTCCTGATATCAAGATTATAAAAATGTTCTCCTCTTTACAGTATTTTTTCTAGAGTTATTTTTCTTGTTCAGCTTCTTATTTTACCTAGAATTTATTCCTGTATATAGAGTAAGGTAAAGTGCTTGACTGCTCCTCTTTCAGATAATCAACTGGCCCCCAAATCACTTAGGGAAGTGGTAGTGATTGAAAACCATTCTTTCCCCTATGATGTTCAATGCCAACTTAATTTTATCCTAAACTGCCATATATACAGAGGCCTGTTTCTAGACTGTCTATTCAGTTCCATTGTTCTATGTTTCTACTTCTGATCAATAAAACCTAAATTATTTTAGGTACTACAGCTTTTCATAATTTATGCTTTGATATCTGACAGAGCTAGTATCTTCTCCTACTCTCCGTGTTTTTCTTTTTCAAGTCTTGTCTGATCTTGCACATTTTCTCTTAGGAGCACTGGGAATCATCTTGCCAAGCTGCATTTAAAAAAACCTGAATTAGTAGAGAACTGACATATTTACAACAGTGAGCTACTTCATTTGAGAACATAACGTGTATCTACTTACCCAGGAATCTTTTATGTCTATCAGTAAAGTTTTTAGCTATACATTTCTTCTTTATTCACAACAATTAGAATGTGAATGGGACCTTTCTTCATACTTATTAATTAAATGCCTTTGATATATAGTAAAGTTACTGATTTTAAGTGCTGGCTTTTTTTATCCAGATACCTTGCTAAACTCTCTTATAATTCTAACAGTTTTCCAGTATTCCAACAAATATTTAATCATTAAATTACACATCTAGTATGTGCAAGGCACTGTAGTATGTTCAATGGCAGGTAAAGAAGAAGGATAAAGCATGGGTCCTATCCTCAATAGTCAGAGTCTAGTTAAGCTGGGAGACAAGCAATGTGAAAAATAAGTTAATATATATTCTTAATACTTTTCAAAATGAGTATCACTAATAATGGCTGTTTTAATACTGAATTTGATAATATCACATCTATGAACACTGTGTTAGGTAACTGAAAGTGACATGGTAGCACAATAAGCTTTAGAGTCAGACGGACAATTTGAGAACTATTACTGCACCAACTTAGTTTCCCTGAGCTGTACAATGGGAATAACATAACTGCTTCACAGGACTGTTTCAAGATTAAAGGAAATAACTGCATGAAAACTGCCTAGTATGGTGCTTGACACATGGCTGGTAATCTTAAATGGTAACATGGAGAGGAATCTAAAGGATGCAGGTTACTTTGCAAATCCCAAACAAAAGCTTCCTGTTTTGAAGTGGACTTCACTGAAAATAAATAAACTAACAGCTGAATTGGATCACATTCCACAGAGAAAGAGGAGCTCTACCAGGTCCCCAGAAAAGATATATTCTACATTACATTCACAATCCAAATACCAACAACAGCAATAAGGATGACAATATACTTCCTACCACGGCATGGATCTGGAAGGCTGGCTCATCCTGCCTCTGGAATGCCTATGGAGGGGTGAGGTGGGGGCTGATACACTTTGAACAGGCAAGAAAACAATCATGTGCAAGGGAGTCTGTCTGAGAAGAAACATGGACAGACGCTATCAGTGGAAGGTAGGAGACACAGCAGGAATGGTTCACTTTTGTGAACTATTTATAAAAGTGAACTGCTCCTGGTGTTTCTTCCATGTAAAATGGCCCTTTATTAGGACAACATTCCCAGCTTCTTTGTACCCCTTCACTAACTGGTGAGCTCAAGATAAAGACCTGAGCATACACAGCCTAGACTATGAGATTGAACTGCCCACAGAAAACCTGCATTCTACTTTGTTTACACACCCAATGTTTTACAGGTGTATCTGTACCATTTATAGATCAGCTATGCTGTCCAAGATCAGCTTTATCAAAAATGAGTTGACTGGTGGTTACCATGGGGGAGAGTTTGGGGTAGGTATGGCAGAGTAGAAAACGGAGATAAAGAGGCACAAAGATCTCGACCATAATATAAGTTGGTTACAGGGATGGAGGTGCAGCATGGAGAATATAGTGAATGGTTCTGTAACATCTTTCTATGTTGACAGATAGTAACTACACTAGTTGGGGTGAGGATTTAATAACGTCGGTAAATACTGAACCACTGTGGTGTACTGTATGTCAACTACACTTCAATAAAATTTATTAAAAATGAGTTGATATTTTGGTCTTTCATATGTCTTGCTCCTTTGTTTTATTTATTAATTTGTTCAGAACCTGGACAAAAGATGGGAATGGTATTTACTGGACTTCCTAAACAGCCAAAAGTGTAATAAAGAGCCCTGGGATGAAAAGACTGACAGAGACTCAATGAGAGACAATTAGAATACTTAAGTTAGGTCTAACACAACATTTGCAGATTATTTTATTTAAATAAACCTTTCTTTTGCTATGTTATTATTGGCATGCTGTTCAAAATAGAGTTGTTTCTTTTTCCCTTCCAGTATTCTGGCTGGGACTTGAATCAAGAAAAATGTTACATTCCCCCAAATTATCTTGGAATATTGTTCCACACGTGTCAGAGGGCCAAGTTGGTGAAATTCTCTATATGAATCACAGAGTTAGATGCTATAAAAGGTCTACAAAGGGTATATACCATTCTACTTAAGCAGATCACTGCTGTCCACTATCACCTAGAATCTTATAGGTTTGGCCCCATAGTAAAGTATCCTCCTGAACAGTACTTTACAATTACTGCATGATTTTGCCAAAATACACATGTAGTCTTGTGTTAGGGCCAAATCTACATCTTGCTTAATTGTGGTCTTACATTTTATTTGCTTGATACTTGAAATATATAAATAGGATGCTATCAAGAGAGTAAGACATACCACAATTATTACTTATTTTATTTGTATTTACTTTTTATTGTTAAAAATGCACTAACACCTGTGATAATATTTTTTTACCTCATTTTGAAATTTTTAAGTATGGACAAAAAATATTATTTATAACAGAATAAATGTTATTTAAAAATGTAACAGAACATGACTGGTATAGTCATTCAGAAAAGAACCAAAGACGCAAAACAAACTTTAGACACTTACCAGATGTGTTACTGAGTTGCATGTTTTTAATTCTTTCATTTAATAATTGCTTCTCTGGTACCAAATAGATGAGCTTATTTTGATATTCCTTATTAAAAAAAGAAGCAGTCCTGGATTAAAACTCTGCAATGTTGTCTATGAATTTTTTGAAATAAGATATAATCACTCTTAAAACTTAGTATAGGAATGATACATGGTTGAAAACTGTTTACATGTAAAATGCTTATTATAATTTATGAATAAACTAGAATGGAATTAGACATGATTTCAAATACAAATATTTAAACTTACATCCATTTATGGATGGCTGCCTGAAAATAAAAGGTGGTAAAGAAAGTCTTTGTTAATGAGATGTGTCTAGAATTATAATTTTCAGCTTACAGATGGATGACAGTGGGCACAGGCTAAGAGGTGCCTTTGGTATCTATGCTAAACTGTGCATAAGCATGTTTTTACACTCCAGAATGAGTATCAAATAGGGACTAAAAACTCAGGGATAACTAGGGAAGTACTTTAAAGCAGGCAGAAAATTTATTTAGTCTTTGTCTGTATCTGCTGTGACACAGTAAGACTTTCTTAAATTATTGCTTGTCTATACAGTACAGAAAAAGAAAGTAAGTAAGAAGACTCCGGAGATAGAGAATGTTTCCAGAGTCACTATTCTGCAAACTATAAAAACTGAACTAGACCCTATCAAGTAAAGAATAGATCACCAGGTCCCTGAAGGACATATTCAACATTCTCACCAAACTCTATAAAGAATAACGGGAAGTCAGAATTTCCTAGAAGTAGTAGAAATAACCTTAGTTTAATGTATAGGCATATGTATACCTATTTAACTAGAATTTAACTAGATGCCTAGTAGTTTTAGGGGTTCTGTGAGCTTCCTGATATTATATACAAGATTGTGTATATTTACATCCTTCTAGGAAGTTGTATCAGAAATTCAAAGGGATTCATTATCTGAAAAGCTAAAACCTCTCTACTAGGAAGCATTATTAATAACTGCTCATGTTTACAGACAATTCAGCAGTAAAGGATTTACCTGAAGTTCTTGTTGAAGTTGCTTGATTTCCATAATTTCCAGGTCACACTGCTTATCTAAAACTTCCAGCTCAGTCTTTTGAGTTTGCTTTCTGAGTCGGACATCCTGAAGTCTGCCTGAGATCTGCTGATGCTTGCCATTCTATGGGCAGGACATGTAAATATATAGTAACAAAAAATGCTGATAAGAAACGTTCTTCTAAGTAGAATAATAATAATATTATTATTTATTAAAATTTTATATGTCATTTATCATTTATATTCAGTTTGAGATAAATGTCTAAAGCCAAGAGGAATATATTTTAGAGTTTTACCTGTTAACTCAAGACAGAATAGCAGGAAACGTACCATTCTCAGAGTATAAGAGCCCGTATGTTAAGATGAGAAAGCTCAAATATAAAACACGAGGTTTTTTCTGAATTCAGCATTTAGGCATTGACTTTGACTTACAGTATTAAAAAAGAGACAATCTCAAAGAATAATGAGCAGGAATAAATGTTTGCATGACATTTAGCATTACCTTCTCTGAGCTTTTATCTCTATGCTTATGCTGCTATCTAATTTCCTCTAATTAAGCAGTGACCAGGAGGGCCTCTTCGGCCATAATTCTCTCCTCCTATACCAATATTCCTCTCTGCTTCTGAGAAGTAGGAAAAAAATCCAGAGAGCAGAGATTCCCAATGGAAGCTAAGAAGGATGAGGTGTTATGGCTGAACTGTGTCCCCCACAAAATTCATATGTTTAAGTCCTAACCTCCAGTATTTCAGAATGTGACTGTAATTGGAGATAGGGCCTTTAAAAAGGCAGTTAATGTTAAATGAGGTCATATCAGTGGGCCTTACTCCAATCTGACTGGTATCCTTATAAGGAAAGAAAATTACGACACAAAACAGAACCAGAGATGCACAGGCGACAGAAGACCATGTGAGGACAGAGTGAGAGGGCAGCCATCTGAAAGCCAGAGAGCAGCCTCAGAAGAAACCAAACTTGGTGACATCTTGATCGTGGACTATCAGCTGCCTGAACTACAAGAAAACTAATTTTTATTGTTTAAGCCACCTGGTCTGTGGCATTTTGTTATGGCAGTCTTAGTAAACTAATATGGTGGCATGAGAAAAAATGAGGCCCCTTGCTAAAAATTTCATACTGGAGAAATATATCCTAGTGGGAATATGCTGTGTTCATCCTGGAGTTCAGGATCTTCAGCATAAGTAGACTCTGCACATTAATCAATGCTACTGCCTGGTTTGCTACCCATGTTCTTGGGGGAAAATCATCTTAAAGTCTCCTCCTATTATATTTTTAAGGGAAAAAAATTAAGATAATGGTTAAGACAGATATCCAAGTAGCTACACAAAGAAGTTCAAGTTTTCTAGGCTGCTTTATAGTACTCTGGCATGATTAGTAACTGTGTATGCTTTCCTCTCCATTTGAAGGCATTGACTAGTACCTTTCTGACCAAAGATATTGTGCTTTAAAAAAAAATGTAATTCACATTATCAACCAAATAAAATGTTAGGTTGTAATTAAACAAAATCTAAACAAAATGGCTACACATGCATTTCTGCAAAGCCCTACTGTATCATCAGGTCAAGCTTACGGGTTCTAGGGTCACAGCAGAATAGTATGCCTAACCCAGACCCTTCATATCTTCTCACCTTGCATTTCAAAGTCTTTTAAACAACTTGACCCTCTGACACCTGATGTGTAAAAACTGGTAAGCATAGTAACCAATATTAGCTAAGAACTATGGCTCTGCAGAACTGGGAGGAATTTTAAGAGTTTAGGTCAGCAGTTTTCAATCATTTTTTCTCTTTAGCAGAACTCTTTTTTCCAAACAAATCTTAGATAAAACTCCAATAAAAACAAAGCATATCGATGTGGCACTTCTCTGTTGTGAAGTGTGGGGAGAACTGTCCTGCCACGAGGCTTTTCCTCTCCCACCTTGAGGTAGATTTAAAAATCATTATATTTTCCAACAGGTAAATCTAGTATCACTAAGGTAAATTTCACTTAAAGTTTAGCCATACCAGGGCTTCCAACTCAAGATGAAGACTCTTCTTTTTAGAGTTTAACCTGACAATTTCTTCCTGTTCTCTATTCCTCTGGTTGAGAAGCTCCTGTCGACGAATCCTTTCCCATTCTAAACGACGTTGTCTTTCAAGTTCCTGTTTTGCTGCCTGAAAAAGAATAATTAAATTTAATTTTTAAATTAATAATTTTGCATAATTCAAAAAATGATGGGATGACAAAGACAAAGGTGAGGTGGCACTCAGCACTTTGTGGGCGTTGAGTGCCTGGGGTAAATGGGCAATTTAGTATGAGCCTAAACTAAAGACTTCCACAGAATTGACTTCGTCCATTGGATTTTTTGATTGCTTCACAGGACCATCTTCAGTTGCAGTTACTCTTCTCTTAATAAACAAAAGGATGACTGTCATAAATATAAATGTTAATAGGAATAACTGCACCTTTATTCCGGTATCAGGGAAGAAAAAACCTTCTACTTCCATTATTTTGGTATCACTACAATTTACTGTGCTCCAACCCCAGTTCCTGAAAACAGAGCCAGTCCTCCAAGGGATCCCACAAAACTCCATTTATCCCCAAGAGCCTGTGCAAGTGCACCCTCTCGATTTCTCTCTAGACCTTCGACTCCCCGCTCTCATCTGTCTGCCTCTCCAATTCCTTGGTCTCTTGCTCTACATCTTGCACTTTAATGACATACTTGGACTGACTCCTTCCTCTCGCTCACTAACCTCAGCTCCTCACTCAACTCTGCTTTGCAATCACTCCTCCTTTGACAGAAACGCCACCCTCAGACTGCCTTCTCCACCAGTTATAGGCCCTGAAAACTCCTCACCAGCAAAGACCCTCTTTCTCTCCACAAGGGAAGGAAGCCTCAGATTTGCATAGGGTAAGTAAGAATGGCTAATGCAGAGAAAAAGGCACAATGAAAATATTCATTTTTTTATCAAATGAAATGAAGCCACATATTGAATATCATCATTTTCCTAGGAAATAAAGTAATTTAAAAATAACCTCTCGTCTCTCAATCTCTTTTCTCCTTTCTTCCTCCTTCTGTCTCTCGAGCTCCCTCTGCTTTTCCAAGCGCTTCTCTAGTTCAAGTTGTTTCTTCCACTCTTGTTCCTGGAACTCTCTCTGTTTGCGTTCCCACTCTTCCTTTTCTTTCTGGGCTTTGCGTTCCGCCTCCCTCTGCTGCTGCTCCATCAGGGCTTGGCGCCGCTTCTCCAGCTCCATGTTCCCTCGCTCATAGTTGGCTTTCCTCTTGTCCTCAAAAGTAACTATACAAGGTATATTGTAAGCATTCTCGTGCAGTAAGAGCCTGCAGAACCTGCAATCAAGGTTCAACATGCTCATGCCTTGTGCTGTCACTCTTTGGATGTTTCTCCTAACTCAGATGTAAAGAGTAAAATAGGTACTTTTTTCTAAGAATACTTTTAGAAAACAAATTTCTTAGTTTAAATCTATCCAAGAGGCAATTTTATTATTCCTGCCAATAAAAATACTTTTTAACTTTTTTCTCAGCATTTTCTTCAAGGACAGCCAAAGCAGTGTGACTATGTATTTAACTTTCTAATATTTAAAAACATCTACATATGTACTTCCCTCAACCACTATTTAAACATCTTATTTATCTGAAGTATAGCTGATATACCATATTCTATTGGTTTCATGTACACAACAACGATTTGAGTTATCTACATTATTAAATTCTTACAACTAGTGTGCTTACTGTCAACACAGAAAGATGTTACAGAATTACAGACTGTATTCTCTGTGCTGTACTTTCATCCACGTGACTAATTTATATGAGGACTGAGATTTTGTGTCTCTTTATCTCCTTCACCTATTTCATCCACCCACCCCAACCACCAGTCACCTCTTAGTGTCTGTGAGTCTACTGCTGTTTTATTCATTTTGTTTTGCTTTTTTGTTTTTAGATTTCACATATAAGTGATATCATATAGTATTTGTCTTTCTCTGTCTGGCTTATTTGACTTAGACCCTCTAGGTCCACCCACATTGTTGCAAATGGCAGGATTTTCCTTTTTTATGGCTGAATAATATTCCATTCATATACGCACCACATCTTTATCCATTCAGCTGTTGCTGGACACTTTGGTTGTTCCACATTAAACTTTTCCCCAGAGCTAAAGATTTCATTACAAAACTTGTTCTAATGACTTTTCCTGAAGTGGGAGAAACACTTTAACTAGATTGGCTGATACCTACACTCACCAAATACAGTTTCTCTTCTTCCCACATATGCTTCTTTTCAATTTGACTACCTTAATTTTATTGATGTCAAAACCCATTCATCATAAAGTTTTCTCATATAGCATATAAAATATTGATGATATTCATTACATTTCAAGGTAAAATTTAAGAGAACATACTATAAATATATAATTAAAACATTCCGTGTTACCTGGTAGTTTTTTCTGAGGTTCCTCTTCTTGTATTTTCTGATATGAAGGCAGAGTTCCATTAAGGGAATCAATTTGCTTTCCTCCTCTAAGAAAAGCAGACAATAAACATATTTAAAGTCATGCAATTTTCAGATGTGACTATATAGATGACCCATGAGTCGAGCCATCTGTTATTTAGAATATAGTATTAAAGATATTTAAAACATAGTATGGCCTGTAGCTGTATATGTATATAGCTATAACAATATATGAATTGTCAAGCCAGAGAGATCTGAATGCAAAACATGGTTCAGCTAATTGCTGTTCTCAGGCAAGTTTATTCTTACTCTTTTTAGTTACCAGTTTATCTATAATATGGTACAAACACAGCTATTTCTGACTTCCTGGAATAACTCATTAAATAAAAAATCAAATGTCAGAAATAGTGACTCTATAGAATCTTACTATGCTGATGGACAGTGACTGCAGTGGGTGTGGAGGGGTACTTGATAATATGGGTGAATGTTGTAACCATGTTGTTGCTCATGTGAAACCTTCATAAGATTGTGTATCAAAGATACTTTAATAAAAAAAATCAAATGTCAGTGTAAATGTTTAACTCTCCAGTAAATTAGGGCAGAGGCACCAGGAAATCCCAAAGTAATAATCACATCTGCCGAGCAATGAAAAATAGAGCTCTTTGCCTCCAGAGGCACATACCTGAAAGACGGAGGCACAAACTCTGGAGGTAAAGTCAGTGGCAATGGCTGTCCAGCTTTGGCCATGTCAGTGAGGTGCATTGCAAGGATAAACTCTTCAGCTTTTAGTTGTCCATCACCATCAATGTCAGCCAGAGTCCTAAAGAAAATGTGAAATTCACAACTTAGGAAGAAAGTCTGTTTAAGATATTTTTAGAAGAGCTCAATTTTTGATTTTTAAGACAAGACTGATAGTAAAACAGCTGGGTTAACATATTTTAGTGAAATGTAAACACCGACAGAAAAATGAGGTAATTTGTACCCTTATTTCCCTGTAAGACAAGAGAGGGAAGAAATTTTGAAACAGAAAGGGAAATATTCCTTCTGAAAAGGTGGCTTGTCCTGTTTCATTATTAATTCACCTATCAAATCATATTTACCTCTACATTAAAAATGAGTAGTCTCTAATTCTCCATAGAAGATATTACATAAAAACAAACTAGTTTTACTTGTAAAATAATTAAATGTCAAATTCTCAAGAATAACATTTTGCACAATTTTACTGCTTGAAAGCTTCTGAATGACTGCTTTTATAGAACATCTTTAAGTCACAAACTTTTACAGAAACACATGCTATAATAGAAAATATAGTTAAAAATCATAACAGACAAACTCACCAAATAGTAGCTAGCTGAGTTTGAGAAAGGTTTGACTGAAGAAGGGCATTTCTAGCTTGAAAACCTGTTTGAGTAGGAAAACAATTTTTAAAAAAACAAGAGAGTTCTTTAAAGTCATACAAACCACTAGCTGTATGTATAAAATAACACTGTTGCTATCCTGGGAACTTCTAACATCAGAAAGTTTTTACGATGTGCCAGGTACTGAGCATTCAGTAGTAGCTAAAACAAACACAGTCTTTGTCCCAAGGCATTTAAAATCTAGAAATTAGTAGAATAGGGTGCTCCCTCATGTCCTTCCAGGAGATAACAGTACACACAAGTGACACAAAGAACCGTGCCACTAACACAGTGTTGGAGACCAAGCTCTGGGGCCTCTTTGGACTCCCAGCACAACTCCAAGCACAGCTCACTTAGCATTTTAAGATTTTCTCTCATCTCTGATCATCCAGTTGTCTCTACTATTCCTCTTCTGAATGACCTGGAAATGTTGGCACTGCCCAAGGATCTGTCCTTGGCACTTATCTCTCCATGTGTTCACAACCATTTCTATGACTTTAAACAGCACCTAGTGGCTGATAATTCCCAAATGTACATCCCCAGCCCTAACCTCTCCACTAAGTTAAGCCTCCTATGTGCAACTGAAAAATCTACTTAAGTATTTCTCAAACAGGCACCTTAAACCAAATATGTATAAAACCACTCTCTCAATGCCCATCCATTCCTCTGTTCCGATTCTTCACCCAAACCACTCACCCTCAGTCTTCCCTTCTTTCTGAATGGCACGACTGTCCATCCAATGGCTCAAGCTAGAAATCAGAAAGTCACGGTTTATCCCTCCCTCTCCTGTACACCCATGCCCAACATGGAGTTCTACAATTCCACATAATTCTTCTCATCCTGTAAGTTGCAATTTAATGTCACCTCCGGTGGAAGGCCCTCTCTGTCCACCCAATAATCCAATTCTTTCCTGCTTATTTCCTTCAGATTTCATATCACAATTTGTAATGTAACATTTATCTTCTTCTTTACCTGTTTATTATCTGTTTCCCCTATCATGCTCAGTTCTATGAAGATGAATACCTTGACTGCTTTATTCACTAATGTATATCCAATGCCTGGTACATAGATGCTTAATAAATATTTGCTAAAGTAATGAAAAAGTTGTAACTCAAAGTTCTCCTCTATTGAAGGTGCAACGGGACTTACGTGATAGTGTCTGACAGTAATAAGAGCTAACATTCATTGACTGCTTGCCATATGTAGTAAACTGTTCAACTTCTTTCATTTCTCTCAGTCATAAAAAATGTTTCTGTAACAGGCTTACTGATCTATAGTGCCATATCAGGGTAATGAGCACACAGAAACTCGAGGAACCTATTCCAGAAGAGAAATCCCTATCTGCCTCAGAGGACGATTTACCCTGCTGAGCTGGTCTGTGGCCTTCTGACCATGGACGGAGTCCCGCGGCTTCTCTAGTGAAAGCCCCCTGGTCATCAGAGCAGATGCTACACCTCCCACTCTCAGGTCATGGACCACGAGTCCCAGAAGAATCAGCCCCTACTCTTGGTTCAGCCTGAGTCGAGGTGTATCCAAACAACTGCACAGAAGACTCTTCCTCAGCAACAGCTCTCACCATAAAGCCAGCACAAAGCATATTAAACCCCGTTTCACTGAGCTTTGAGCATAGAGGTCTGGATAATCAAAGTTATTTATACTATATGAACAAACACAAATTATAAATTATACCATGCAATTGAATGTTTATATTATATAACATTAAAATCTGTTTCATTTTTTAAAATCAGGTACTTTAATGGAAATCACATAGAGAAAAAACACTAGAACTAGCTCATAGCCTCACTTAATGAATTAATCCTCAGTAGACATCATATAGGAAGTGAGTTTGGGAAGGCTCTGTAATAAAAGGAGGATTCTTCTAATAAAGAGAAACATAAGGCATTTCAACCTTGAAAGAAGCCCTATTAATAACTGATGTTTCAGGTCTTGGACAAAGATAACTGAAAGCAGATCTCTTTAGCATTAGGTAGTGCAATGAACAGGAGGAAGAAGAGAAGGAATGTAAATGTTAAAAGCATACTGGCAGAAGGCTTAAATATGTGCAGGCAAAGACTGAATGATACAAAGGGCTACAGACAGTCTGCAGAGCACTTTAGTAAGAAGACCTAACCTGAACATGTCCTACTTCCTGTGCCCACAATGCTAGTTCTTCCATTCTCTACCTCGTAGTCTACTTATCCTCTAACATTCAGCTCAAATGTCATCTCTTCTGTGAAACTCTCTCTTACATCCTCACAGTCACTTTCTCATCTATATTAATTATCATAGCATTTTAAATCACTAATAAAATACTGTGATTATGTGACTTATACTCTGGGCTCTTAAAAGATATGGACCATGTGTTGGGAAAACTGGAAAGCTACATGCAAGAGAATGAAACCAGATTACTATCTAACATCGTACACGAAAGTAAACTCAAAATGGATTTAAGAGCTACATATAAGTCATGAAACTAAAAAACTCTTAGAAGAAAACATAGGCAAGAATATCCTGAACATCAGCATTAATAATTTTTTTCTGGATACATCTCCCCAGCCAAGACAAACAAAAGCAAAAATAAATAAGTGTGACTACACCGAACTAAAAAGCTTTTGTACAGCAAAGGAAACCATGAACAAAATGAAAAGGCAACCTACTACATGGGAGAATACATTTGCAAATGGAATATCTCATAAGGAGCTAACATCCAAAATATATAAAGAACTCATAAAACTGAAAACCAAAAAACCCCCAAATAACCCAATTAAAAAATGGAGAAAGGACCTGAACAGACATTTTTCCAAAGAAGAAAAACAGATGCCAACAAGCACATGAAAAGATGCTCCACATTGCTAATCATCAGGGAAATAAATGCAAATCAAAACCACAATGAGATATTACCTCACACCAGCTAGGATGGTCAACATCCAAAACACAAGGAACAACAAATGCTGGCAAAGATGTGGAGAAAGGCGAGCCCTCCTACACTATTGGTGGGAATGTAAATTAGTTCAACCATTGTGGAAAGCAATACAGAGGTTCCTCAAAAAACTAAAATAGAAATACCAAACAACCCAGTAATTCCATTTCTAGGAATTAACCCAAAGAAACAAAATCTCTGATTTGAAAATATATACATATCCCTATGTTTACTGCTGCATTATTTACAACAGCTAAGGTAGGGAAGCAACCAAAGTGTTCATCGATAGATGAATGGATAAAGATGTGGAACAGATAAACAATGGAATATATTCAGCCATAAAAAAGAAACCTTGCCATTTGCAACATGGATGGACCTAGAGGATATTATGCTAGGTGAAATCAGCCAGGCAGAGAAAGACAAATGCCATATGATTTACTTACATGTGGAATCTAAAAACAAAGCAAAATAAACAAAACAGTAGCAGACTCATAAACACTGAGGAAGTGACTGGTGGTTACCATGGGGTAGGGAGGTGAAATAGGTGAAGGGGGTAATGAGGCACAAAATCTCAATCATAATATAAATTAGTCAAGAGATGAAAGTACAGCATAGAGGATATAGTCAATAATTCTGTAATATCTATGTTGACAAATAGTAAGTACACTAGTTGGGGTGAGCATTTAATAATGTAGATAACTGTTAAATCACTGTATTGTATACTTGAAACCAATATAATATTATACACGAACTATACTTCAATTAAAAAAATACAAGGACCATGTCTTCCTGTTTTCTCCATTCTTGTGTGTCAGAGTGCCCAGAAGATATGTGACTCAGGAAATAATCAATGTATTAATTTAAACAGACCATGACTGAGAGTTTAGGGGGGATGAGAAGAGGAGGAACCAAAGGAAGAAAATCAGATCATCAACCAATACACTCACTGGACAAATCATAACATGTAAGTCTCTAGGTCAGCCCCACTCTTACATACCTGGGGCTCATGCTGTTTCAGGATACCAGAAACAATCATGCTTGTAAAAAACAAATCCTTCCCTTAACTATGGACATACAGCTTTACTCTTGTAGGTCTCAGAACACTAATATTCTCTGAAAACAGCACAATATACAACTTTTATACAATGTGGCATATACAAATAAAGTAATATTAGGGGATCACTTCTTCACAGTTGGATCCCTTTGCCCTTTATAGTCCAACAAAAACCCCACCTTTGTGTATACTGTGTGTAGCACATGCATGAAGTATGCTAATCTTAAGTGTACTCCTCCATGAATTTTTTCCTAGGTATGTACATGTAATCAACACCCATATTAAGTTACAGAATATTTCCAGCTCCCTAGAAGGTTCACAAATGGCCCCTTACCAACAGAGTAACTGCACTATTCTGATTTCTATCACCACCAATTAGGTTTCCTGTTCTTCAGCTTCATGTAAGTGGATTAAATTGTAAGGACTTTTATGCCAGGCTTCTTTCATTCAATACAATGCCTGTGAAATGTATCCATGTTGTTGCATGTATTAGCAGTTCATTTGCTTTTATGCTATAAAGCATTGTGTTATAACAATACACTACAATTTATTTACTTATTATCCTGATGATGGATATTTAGGCTGTTTCTTTTTTGGATTTTGAATGAAACTGCCATGAACATTTTTGTACATGTCTTTTTAGTCTACTTGTGTTAATCTGAAAAAACAAACTTGCTCAAGACAAACTGTAGGACCTAAGTAAGTTCATTTTTTTCAAAGAAAGGGAATTGTGACTTTACATTAACTTCATGTATGTTTGAATACCATACTTCACAGAAACTAAGATGCCATCAATCAATTGTATGACACACCATTATTTTATGTAACACTAAGAAAGAAAGAAAACACTGCTAATAAAACGACAATACATTGCTAAGACACCACTGATGGTAACACACGTCCCAATTTCAGAAACATCAAAATGTAAGTGTAATGAAAAAGTGACTTAAAAATGTAGTATATCTTGCTTCATATAATTTAATAAAATTACAGAAAACTTTGCTATGTAACAGTTGATACATACAAAATATAGTATACTTGTAAGTTATGAAATATTAGATAGTAAAAGTCACCCATGAACCTACTACCCAACTTAAAGCGAGATCACTACTAAGTGCAGTGAAGCTCTTCGTGTTCCCTGAATTATGCCATGCCTCCCTCAGAAGAGGTAACTACTATCCCGAATTGTGTGCGCATAGTTCCCTTGCTTTAAAAAAAAGTTTTTTACATTGGCATGTTTCTTTAAAGAAAACACTGTATATTTTTGCTTGTCCAGTCAATCCCAAAAGCTTTATTGCTCCCTTGCTCCTCTGCACAACTAGAGATCCTACACTCCTATTTCATAGATGATTCATTTTCCAAAGATGCCATGTACTTTTTGCCCTTAGGATTTCTTCTCTGTAACCCCAAAGGCTCTTACCTTCACTCTGTATCTGTCCAAATCCAGAATCTTTTTCTCATGATAGAGTTTAATGTTCCCTTGCTATAACATTTTTAATCTGACCTCTTGAGTACTAGTATCTCCCATTGCATGTTTCCTAGCACTTTAAAAAACTTATTTTACTTTATACTTTAGTTAGTTGCTGAGTAAAGAGAGAGGGGAAAAGTTAGAAGGTGGGAACTCTACTTACCTATTACCATCTGCTCATACCCCCTGACTATCCTTAATTAGTAAAGTTTGAATAATGTCCTAGCATAGACTCAGATGTTTTATAGGGACCTAAGGTCTTATGGTCACCTTTGGGTTGGGGCATTCAAACGTGAGGTTTTAGTAAGTGCAAGCAGAGAAAAGCCCAGTGAGGAAGGTGACTCTCAGGGCAAGTGAGCGGAGGCTAAATCCCACACACTCGCCCTGTCACATGAGGTTCTCAATTTACTGCACTGGAAGACGAGGTCTGACGTTCTCAGGGGAAATGTCTGCTTTCCAAAAAGTTGGGGGTCTACTTGTATGTTCAACTTAATTGGAAGAACTCTGAAGAAAGCAATCAAGTTGTAGCCATCTTTGAACTCTTACACAACTTAAAAGATCTGTATTTTCAAATACAAATTAAAAATTTTTTTGAATGTTAAAATTTTAGATAAATTACAAAGTACAAGTTCAAATAAAAGTTCTTCAGTAGTAGTTCATATAAAAAACTCACTCACTCACATTCTTAAGCACTATATGCTGCTTACCTGAGAGGTATCCACTCATGCTTTTGTCAAGACTATTAAATTTTTGCCGATATTTTAATCTTGAAGGCTGAGGAACTGCCCATTCTGAGGTCCCAGTCTTGGGCGAGTCCCCTGAGAGTGAAGCAGTTGAGGAAGTTGAGCTATAACAAAATTTATTTAAAATCTGTATGTTACTAAATAAGATACATTTAGTTAAACTTCACTAAGGCAGAGACATTAAGAATCATACCTTCTATAATATAAAAGTAATTGCTTTTGTTTGATACTGAAAAAAATTCATCATTCTCACTGTTGGGAAAGCAAATACCATATGAAATATAAAACTACTGTATATCAAGAACCTACTTTGTGCCAGGCCCCATCTTGGGCTAGGACCTCTACAAATATTACTTTTACGAAAAAGTCAAAAGGTATTATGGTCCCCGCCTTTTAGATGGACAAGCTATAACTCAGTGATATTAAGAAAAACCAAGTTTACACAATCAGCAAGTGTTTAAACCAGGATACAAACATTGTTCTTCTGAGTCAAAGCTAACACTCTGTTCCTTGCTTTAAAGAGTATCACTATGACTTATATAAGGGGTGATGAATGAGTACTGATGCTTTTGTGCTTTCTGAAATTTAATAGATACTCAACCAGTAGAATTTGTTCAGAGAAGAATCAACATACAAAGATTATGAGACTTTAATGAGAAATACATGATATTTTTAAAAGGAAAAATATGTAGCTTTGGGCAAAAAATTGATTAGAACAATAGAACATTCTTAGCTTACATGAAACATTTTTTTAAACATTTAATAATTCTAAGAATTAAAAAAAGTTATTTTATGTGCGTTATAAGTAGCAAATTTACCTTAAGTATTTATATTTGGTCATTATAAAGTAAAACTTGGATAAACCCAGAACTCTCAAAAACAGTCATTTATTAAAAACTCCTTATTGAAAGCTTAAAAAGTTGGAAGTTTTAAGTATTCATACCTACTAGATCCTAAATCAATCAGAGACTGGGCTTTCTGTATACTAGCACCACCAAATCCTCCTATCATCAGACTGTAGGATGACGTATGAGGTAATGCTAAAAGAAAGAAATGAAAAAAAGATTCACAGTAAACATCACAAAGTATGATGCAAATTTCTATCTTCTGAGATGCAAATGTAAGTTTCTCTCTTGAACAGTTTGTGACTATAAGATATAAAGTGCTCACTTGAAGAAGAGAAAGGAATGGGTAAGGGCTGGATGAGCCCGGCAGCTCCATTTGGTAATGATGATGTGCTCACAGAAGGCACCAGGGAAGCAGGCATCATCAGGGGAGGGAGGGCGGTCCCTGACGCTGCCGAGGACAAGGGTGTTGCCATAGGAGTGACTGGAGGCAATGACTGAGGAATGGACAGGTTGGGCATGCTTCCCATTCCTAAAGACAAAACAGAACACATTTCCAGTGCTAGTAAATTGACTATAAAACACATGATAGAAAACAAGTTTACAGTACAGTGAGCAGACTTTATGCTTATAGAAACATTATGGGCAAACTAGTCTCAAAAAATTCACTACTGGGGTATGGGGGGGACTTGATAATATGGGTGAAAGTAGTAACCACAATGTTTTTCGTGTGAAACCTTCGTAAGAGTGTATATCAGTGATACCTTAATAAAAAATTAAAAGAGAAATTCACTACGGCAGCTTTGACCTATTAGTGAACAAGATGATTATTTACTAACTACAGAATACTAAGTAAGTGCACTGTATAAATATAGTTACACAATGATTTGATATTTATCTCTAGGGCTCACTGCAATAGTGAAGAAAACTGGTATTTTAAGATCTGACATCTAGAAGGAAGGAAGATGTTTCAGATACACAGAGATACCTAATTGAATGTTCCATTCCATAAGTGCTTCTCACATATTAATATGAAATCAACTAATGAAAATAATGGAAAACTGGTTATCTCTCAAGAATAGGTAAATTAATTAGCACAAAGTCTGCAACTTTTAGCCCTAAATTTAGCTGAGTAATTTTTTTCTGCTACTCACATATAGTGAAAACTAAATTACTAAAGAATAGTATCTAAGATAAGCGATAACTAGAGGAATCATATAACTTCTCATCCAACTGGGAACTGGGAAAAGGAACATTAATTGGACTGGAAGTCAGGATAATGGGCATAAATCAGGGACACATGGATACCCTGGTTATAACAGCAAATTTAATATTTCTTATTTCAGACATGAAAATTAATTTGGAGTCTGGGGATTGTCATTTTATGCTAACAAAACCTTTTCCAAAATCCCCAAATAATATGCTGAGGGATCAGGTTTAACTATCAGATGCAGCTGATTAAGTTAATAAATACATACCAAAACGAGCAGAAATTAATGGAGAGAACATAGGAGGCTGTTTCATAATAGGGGGGAGAACCATGGGCAACTGTTGGCCTTGAAGCTTTAGTTTGATGAGTTTCATAGCTATGGAGAATTCTTGCTGATCCATCTTCCCATCCTTGTTCAGGTCTGATAAAGCCCTAAAATGACCATGAGGTGGGTAGACTGGTATGTAGTGTCAACATTACTTTTGAGGATGATAAAATAAAAACAGTCACATAGCATTCACATATAGGTTATCACTTAATTAGCCAAATATATGTTCAATTAAACCTGTGCATTAAGAAATAATGACCAGAGATAGCATCTAAATAATTCCAGTTTAACTATGTTTCATATTTATGTTTTATATATATAAAATTATAAAAACCAAAAAGCTAAAAACCTGTGCATTAAGAAATATTGACCAGAGATAGCATTTAATAAAATAATGTCAGTGTACATAGAATCTAGGGACCTTTGGGATGAATTCCACCAATGTGGATAGAAATAAACTATTCAAGAGTATAATTATTTTCAATTTAATTTATTCATTTGTTCAAATATTTACTGAATGCTTGCCATGTGCCTGGCACTCTGCTAGGCATGCGGCTATTCCAAGTGGAAAGAAAAATGGGGTGGGGTTATTATTCATTGTAAATACATTAAAAAACAAAACCCTAGATATTATAAAGAACAATTTCTTTAAGGCAGGAGCAGGGAAAGGGAGGGTTAATTTTGAGTTTATTGATGATGAAATAGGTGAAATAACTACAAAGTAACAGAAAGAAGATTTTGAGAGTCTGTCAAATTATGAAGAAATATTTTTCAATGTAAATATATACATCTTCCCTTAGAAGTTCTAAGGAAATTAAAAATTTGTCTTAGAAAAAAACCCCAATTATTTTCATTTATTCAGTACAATTTACTTTCCAAAAAGCTGAAGAAATAAACGGAGACTATAAGTAAAAAAGCATGCTAACACTGTTTTAAAAACAAAACAGAACCAGATTATCTGAAACTTAAGTTCATCTACAAAAGAAAACACTTTACCATATTTCAGCTAAAACAGGAGCAGGCAGGCCTGATTGTAAGAAAAAGGTACGTGCTTGATCACCTGAAGGTAGTAACAACAAAATCAGACAGCACATTAGTGAAAGGAATTATTACAATGCCTCTGAATAATAATAATAATAGTAATATTGATTTGTCATTTTAATTTCAATCATTAAAGAATAAACAGAAATACACATATAAAATTATTTACATTGTCACATAGGACTTAAATGTTTTTAAACAAAAGTCACAACTGAAATTATGCATTAATCACTGATGAAATATTATTCATCTTAGTTTTTCCACAACAATTAGGATCTTATTTGATAGAATTTCCATTCAATAAAATTTATAATTAAAACGCTAATCCCTAGAAGAGTTTTAAATAAAATATACCAGGTGCTGGGAAAGATAGTCCTCTCCATGGGTCTCTCACAATCCTATTTGTCCTGCTGTATATTCAAAGAATGCCCAACTGGACATTTAGTCAGTGTGTTTGCAGTGGGCAATCTTGAGAGATGAGGTAATGCTTTTCTCTGGGACAAAAAAACAAGCTTGCTTACTGCTTGCTAAAAATGGTGGGTTCCCTCTAGCTCCAGTGTTCCTCTCTTGTAACACAACCACCGCATGTGTAGCATCCTGCTGGGCTCTCCACATCGGCCCTGTGGGACTTAGGGGACAAGGGAAGCAGACACAACATGCCAATGCTTCTGCTAGCTGTGCCGTTAGTTATAAAGTCCTTGGTCTTTGACTCAGAACCTCAGGTCTTCTGTCAGCATCCATGAGACAGTAACAGACTAAGTTATCAGCTTTTAAGTAGGGAAATGAAATCCTAGCCCTGATACCAGGCATGGTAATTATTCTTACAGAAGTACAAATAGCATTAAACCGTAATGGTTAAGAGGATGGATTCTAAAGTCAGACTGAAAGGTTTCAAAGCCCAGATCAACTCTAAACATCTCTGTGATCTTACACAAGTTACATAATATCTCTAAGTCTCATTTCACCACCTGTAAATATGGACAACAGTACCTATCTCACAAGTTTGTTGTGAAGGTTAAATGAGATAATGCATTTACTACAACATCTGAAATACAGTACAGATTTGGTAAATATTAGTTATTATAGTTACTATTACTTTAAATAAAGTATTCAGCTGCTTTGGCACACAAAAGAAAAAGATCTATAGAAAAAATTTAGAAGACAAACCTAAATTAATCCTCTTTGGGCTCTGGAGTTCTCTTTGAAAAACAAGGGCTAGCATCAACAATAATGGTTGGTATCACCTCTCAAAGGCAGAGGACTAGCATTACAAAAAATAGATTCCAGAAAAAAAAACCTCTAGATTATTAGGAAATGGATCTGATAGATTCTTCTACTAGACTTAGTAATATTGATTATTATACTAGTAACTGGTACAACACATTAAGAGCACATTAATAAATTTGCTTGAAAAAAAAGTCTCAACTACTTTAAGAAATGAATGGAAAACTTCCTAGAAATAATGTTAAAATATGAAACTGGACAATTAAACTGAAATTCTTGACTATCATTTAGAACCAGGAAAAGATCTTCCATACGCCAAATCCAAAACCAGTTGTACGTAAAATATGAAAGCTACTATTCTTTTAAATTCTAGAATCCTGATTAATATGAAATTTATTATTTAATAACATAAATTTGATGGCAATCAAATTAAAAGTAATTCTAAGATATTACATGAAAAGGAGCAAAATTCACAAATAAATATAAACACAAACCTGTTATGTAACCTCCTGAGGGTTTGAGGTTATCAAACTGCTTGTCATGCTTAGTCCGTTCTTCAGAAGTTATAGCCCACATGTTTGGTCCCCCTATAATATAAGTAAAAAACAAAGAAATTACAGTGTATATATGAGAATGCTCAAAATTCTAAAATGTAAATACGAATCACAAGTGTCCATTTAATGACAATACTTAATAACTGAGTGACACAAATAAAGCTCTATCATTACTATGTAAAACATGGCTTTAAGGCTTTTTTAGTCATTCACCCAATTAGCATCTGAATAATTACTGTATACCACTAACTGGAAATAGGCAACAAGCTAAATACTGGGAATAAAAAGATGAATATATTATTCCCATCCTTTTAACACATGGCTAATAACCATCTATACTTCAGTTCTGACTACCTTTATATTTTACTCAATCTCTACCAATAGGAAACCAAATATATTTAGGTATATAAACTCATACATATTTGCTGCCTATATTGTATAAAAATCTGCCTTACAACTTGTTTCCAGGAGTGTGTATCACTGAAAAGTAGTTGTCCATTATAATCCTAAACACTAAGAAGGATTTAACAAAAATTTCTTGGCCCTAAATGACTGGATTTTTAAAATAACATTCTTTATACATTCTCTCTTAAATACAAGTTTTAAGATTACAGTTAAATATAATGTACTGCAATTGTTTTTAATAATGTACTGAAGAACTAAGGATGTGAAATAACTAAAGCTACACACTTCCTAAACAAACATCACACAGTAAAAGCCTATTTAGATTATTATGAAGTTTATTATAAAGTAAACAAAGTAACCTGTCATGACTCTTGAAACTAGGAAGGCAAGTACAATGAATATAGAACTGATTTATTACCCTGTGATTCTGGAAACATGATGATGATAAAAAATGGTAACAACAAAGGATGACCAAGATGGAAGCAGCCTGCTCTGACGGAGCCCTGACTACTGACTGTATGTCAGGGACTTCACACGCAGTAACTCACTGACTTCTACACTATATTATGAATCAGTTATTATTATTATCCCATGTCGGTAAAGTTCCTTGCTCAAGGTCATACAACTAATAAGTAGCAGAGCTAAGAGTAGAACTCAGGTAGTCTGAACTCTGTGCTACAATGTCTCCTAATATATATGGATAAAACACTCGTGTTCTCTGTACCTTAGTTGCCACCTCTAAAAACTGGGAAGATTATCTAATTCCACAGAGTTGCTACAAAGATTACATATAATATGTAATACATCTACATTAAAATAACACTAAAAATCATTTTTATCTACTAGATTGTCAAAATAACAATAACCAATGTTAATGAAGTTTGCCTTGTGTCAGATAGTTTTTTTAAGAGCTTTACATGTACTGGTTCTAGTAAGTTTCCCAAGAATCCTATGAGGTAACTATTATTACTATCACTGTTTTTCAGAGGAGGAAACAAAGGCATGGAGAGATTAAATAATTTGCCCAAAGTAACAAAGTTGGTAAATGATAAAGGCAGGATTAAAATCCACATAGGCTTAAGAGTCTTAAACTATCTGCCTTGACCATAATTAAAAAGAAATGACATATCGAATTTACCGAGTATCATAATTCTTCCAAGTGGTAAAGATACCTCAAGAAAAATGCTGGGCATAGAAGCCACAGGGCATAAATATGCAAAGAAGTAAAAAGCTAACCTTTTCAAACAATATGGCTTCTCTCTCACTTACCAACTTTACATTTCCCTGTATGGCCCCGGAAGATGACTGGTTAGCCAGAGATGGGTAAGATTCCTCAAGGGAGGAACAACCTAAGACAGGCACAGTCGCAGGGGGGCCATCAGGTGAGAAATTGGGGATCAACAGAGGTGAGGCTTAGAACCTCACCCCCCCTGTTCTGAGAGAAATCTCCTGCATACGTGGATGTTTTATTGCCCTTGTCTAGCTTGGATTAACACATAGTCTACAGGCACACACCTGATCATCTACATTTGCTCTCTTACAACACTAAACTATGTTTTCTACCTTTATCGTGTATCTCCCTACCACTTCAGCATTTTATTAAAAATAATAATAATAAAGAGAGAGATGTGGTATCCACATATAAATCAAGTGTAGAAACCAAATGAGTATTCATATTTGAACTGACTGTTTATAGTTCATAATGCATGAGCAAAACCGAAAGTTTCTGTGATGACTGCCCTTGTACTGTTCACTATGTAACTTATTCATTATGTAAGAATTTGTTCTACATGTAAGAACTTGTTTGTTATGCCTCAGAAGATTGGAGACTGACGAAAATTAGGCTTGGGGTGGATTAATGATTGTGCATTGAGCATTGACTCCCCTATACAGAATTTTATTGTTGTTAACAACCATTTGATCAATAAATATGAGAGATGCCCTCACACACACACAAAAAAGCACACACTTCCAATTGTAAAATAAATAAGTAACTGGGATGTAATGTATAGCATAAGGAATATAGTCAAAATATTGTAACAACTTGGTATGGTGATAGCTGGTACCTAGAATTATCATGTATATAAATGTTGAATCACTGTGGTACACCTGAAACTAATGTAATACTGTGTGTCAACTACCCTTCAATAAAAAATAATTATCTGCAAAAAAAAATGACAAATGTTGTCAGTTGATTTCAACAAAGACATCAAGATTATTCAATGAGGAAAGGATAGTCTTTTCAACAAACAGTTCTGAAAGAACCATACAACCACATGAATAAAATAAAGAATCTCAACCTTGCACCATACACAAAAAAAACTCTAAATTGAATATAGAACTAAACATAGGAATAAACTATGAAATTTCTTGAAGAAAGCAAAATACAAAATCTTTGTTGAGTTTAGATTAGGCCACAACTTTTTAGGATACAAGCTGCACAAATTATTAAATGTTTTTTGATAAATTGGACTTCATCAAAATCTAACACTTCTTCTCTTTTAAGGACACTGTTAAGAAAATGAACAGACAAGCTATAGACTGGGAGAAAATACCTGCCAACACATATTCAATAAAGGACATGTATCTAGGATATATAAAGAACAGGTCAACTCAATAACATGACAATTCCTGTCCACAAAAACTTGGCAAAAGATCTGAATAGACATATCAAAGATATATAGATGGCAAATAAGCATCTGATATGTTCAATATCATTGATTACAAGGGAAACTGCATATTAAAACTGCAATAAGCTATCACTACATGCCTATAAAAAGTCTGAAAAATTTAAAAAACTGCTGGCAAGGATGCTGAGCAGTTCAAACTCTCAGACACTGCTGGTGGGAAGGCAAAATGAGACAACTGGAAAACAGTTTGGCAATTTTTTATGAAGTTAAATACACAAGAGAAATGAAGGCCTATTTCCAGACAGAAATCTGTCCTCTGATAGTTATAACAGCTTTAGACATAATTCCCAAACCTGGAAATAACCCAAATGTTTTCTACAGATGAATGGTTAGACAAATTGTGGTACATATTCACACAGTGGAATACAACTCATCAATTAAAGAGAAAGATACAGGCAATGTGGATTAATCACAAGAGTATTTTGTTAAGTGAAAGAAGCCAGAGGAAAAAGGCTACCTGTTGTATGTTTCATTTATATGACATTCGGGAACAGGCCAAACTATAGGGAAAGAAGTCTGATCAGTGGCTGCCATTGGCTAATGGTGGGGTAAAGGAGTACAAGGGAACTTTTAAGGTGGTAGAAATGTTCTATACCCCGATCTACATGAATGTATACATTTGACAAAACTCATCGAACTGTGTACTTAAAAAGGGGGAATTATACCTCATTAAACCCAACTTAAAAACAAAACAAGCTGAGGGGCGGAAGATGGCGGCGTGAGTAGAGCAGCGGAAATCTCCTCCCAAAACAACATATAGCTATGAAAATATAACAAAGACAACCCTTCCTAGAATAAAGACCAGAGGACACAGGACAATATCCAGACCACATCCACACCTGAGAGAACCCAGCGCCTCGCGAAGGGGGTAAGATACAAGCCCCGGCCCCGCGGGAGCCGAGCGCCCCTCCCCCCAGCTCCCGGCGGGAGAAGAGCAGGCAGAGCGGGAGGGAGACGGAGCCCAGGACTGCCGAACACCCAGCCCCAGCCATCCGGGCCAGAGTGCAGGGCGCTTGATACTAGGAAAACAGGGCAGCAAAAAGAGTGAGCAGGCACTGGAGGCTGGGCGACAGAGGACATAAGAAAAGTGCGCGACCATTTTTTTTTGCTTTTTTGCTGTTTTGTTTTGGCAAGCGCTTTTTGGAAGTCTTAAAGGGATAGGGACCCCAATACTAGGGAAACAGGGCAGAAAGACCGGTGAGCAGAGGCCTGAGGCTGGCACCGGAGAATAAAGAAAAACGAACGACCACCTTTTTTTTTTTTTTTCTTTAATTAAAAACTTTTTTTTTTTTAATTTAAAAATTTTTTTTCTTTTTTTTTTTTGGTGGGCGTTGTTTTGTTTTGGCGGGTGCTTTTTGGAAGTCTTAAAGGGGCAGGGCGGGTCACTTAATCCAGAGGTAGGGAATCCGGGATCTCTGGGCACCCTAACCCCTGGGCTGCAGGGAGCAGGGAGGCCCCTTACGGAGATAAATAGCCTCCCAGCAGCTCCTGCTCCAACGCGACTCCACCATTTTGGAGTAGCTGCCCGAGCCAGGCCACGCCCACAGCAACAGCGGAGATTAACTCCATAGCAGCCGGGCAGGAAGCAGAAGCTCTGTCTGCGCGCAGCTGCGCAGCACAAGCCACTAGAGGTCGCTGTTCTCCCAGGAGAGGAGGGCCACAAACCAACAAGAAAGGAAGTCCTTCCAGCCGTCACTCGTCCCAGTTCTGCAGACTATTCCTATCACCATGAAAAGGCAAAGCTACAGGCAGACAAAGATCACAGAGACAACACCAGAGAAGGAGACAGTCCTAACCAGTCTTCCTGACAAAGAATTCAAAATAAGAATCATAAACATGCTGACAGAGATGCAGAGAAATACGCAAGAGAAATGGGATGAAGTCCGGAAGGAGATCACAGATGCCAGAAAGGAGATCGCAGAAATGAAACAAACTCTGGAAGGGTTTATAAGCAGAATGGATAGAATGCAAGAGGCCATTGATGGAATTGAAACCAGAGAACAGGAACGCATAGAAGCTGACATAGAGACAAAAGGATCTCCAGGAATGAAACAATATTAAGAGAACTGTGTGACCAATCCAAAAGGAACAATATCCGTATTATAGGGGTCCCAGAAGAAGAAGAGAGAGGAAAAGAGATGGAAAATATCTTAGAAGAAATAATTGCTGAAAACTTCCCCACACTGGGGGAGGAAGTAATCGAACAGACAACGGAAATACACAGAACCCCCAACAGAAAGGATCCAAGAAGGGCAACACCAAGACACATAATAATTAAAATGGCAAAGATCAAGGACAAGGAAAGAGTGTTAAAGGCAGCTAGAGAGAAAAAGGTCACCTATAAAGGGAAACCCATCAGGCTAACGTCAGATTTCTCAACAGAAACCCTACAGGCCAGAAGAGAATGGCATGATATATTTAATACAATGAAACAGAAGGGCCTTGAACCAAGGATACTGTATCCAGCACGACTATCAATCAAATATGACGGTGGGATTAAACAATTCCCAGACAAACAAAAGCTGAGGGAATTTGCTTTCCACAAACCACCTCTACAGAACATCTTACAGGGACTGCTCTAGATGGGAGCACTCCTAGAAAGAGCACAGCACAAAACACCCAACATATGAAGAATCGAGGAGGAGGAACAAGAAGGGAGAGAAGAAAAGAATCTCCAGACAGTGTATATAACAGCTCAATAAGCGAGCTAAGTTAGGCAGTAAGATACTAAAGAGGCTAACCTTGAACCTTTGGTAACCACGAATTTAAAGCCTGCAACGGCAATAAGTACATATCTTTCAATAGTCACCCTAAATGTAAATGGACTGAATGCACCAATCAAAAGACACAGAGTAACAGAATGGATAAAAAAGCAAGACCCATCTATATGCTGCTTACAAGAAACTCACCTCAAACCCAAAGACATGTACAGACTAAAAGTCAAGGGATGGAAAAACATATTTCAAGCAAACAACAGTGAGAAGAAAGCAGGGGTTGCAGTACTAATATCAGACAAAATAGACTTCAAAACAAAGAAAGTAACAAGAGATAAAGAAGGACACTACAAAATGATAAAGGGCTCAGTCAAACAAGAGGATATAACCATTCTAAATATATATGCACCCAACACAGGAGCACCAGCATATGTGAAACAAATACTAACAGAACTAAAGGGGGATATAGACTGCAATGCATTCATTCTAGGAGACTTCAACACACCACTCACCCCAAAGGATAGATCCACTGGGCAGAAAATAAGTAAGGACACGGAAGCACTGAACAACACAGTAGAGCAGATGGACCTAATAGACATCTATAGAACTCTACATTCAAAAGCAGCGGGATATACATTCTTCTCAAGTGCACATGGAACATTCTCCAGAATAGACCACATACTAGGCCACAAAAAGAGCCTCAGAAAATTCCAAAAGATTGAAATCCTACCAACCAACTTTTCAGACCACAAAGGCATAAAACTAGAAATAAACTGTACAAAGAAAGCAAAGAGGCTCACAAACACATGGAGGCTTAACAACACGCTCCTAAATAATCAATGGATCAATGACCAAATCAAAATGGAGATCCAGCAATATATGGAAACAAATGACAACAACAACACTAAGCCCCAACTTCTGTGGGACACAGCAAAAGCAGTCTTAAGAGGAAAGTATATAGCAATCCAAGCATATTTAAAAAAGGAAGAGCAATCCCAAATGAATAGTCTAATGTCACAATTATCGAAATTGGAAAAAGAAGAACAGATGAGGCCTAAGGTCAGCAGAAGGAGGGACATAATAAAGATCAGAGAAGAAATAAATAAAATTGAGAAGAATAAAACAATACCAAAAATCAATGAAACCAAGAGCTGGTTCTTCGAGAAAATAAACAAAATAGATAAGCCTCTAGCCAGACTTATTAAGAAGAAAAGAGAGTCAACACAAATCAACAGTATCAGAAACGAGAAAGGAAAAATCACGACAGACCCCACGGAAATGCAAAGAATTATTGGAGAATACTATGAAAACCTATATGCTAACAAGCTGGGAAACCTAGGAGAAATGGACAACTTCCTAGAAAAATATAACCTTCCAAGATTGACCCAGGAAGAAACAGAAAATCTAAACAGACCAATTACCAGCAACGAAATTGAAGCGGTAATCAAAAAACTACCAAAGAACAAAACCCCTGGGCCAGATGGATTTACCTCGGAATTTTATCAGACATACAGGGAAGACATAATACCCATTCTCCTTAAAGTTTTCCAAAAAATAGAGGAGGAGGGGATACTCCCAAACTCATTCTATGAAGCTAACATCACCCTAATACCAAAACCAGGCAAAGACCCCACCAAAAAAGAAAACTACAGACCAATATCCCTGATGAACGTAGATGCAAAAATACTCAACAAAATATTAGCAAACCGAATTCAAAATTACATCAAAAGGATCATACACCATGACCAAGTGGGATTCACCCCAGGGATGCAAGGATGGTACAACATTCGAAAGTCCATCAATATCATCCACCACATCAACAAAAAGAAAGACAAAAACCACATGATCATCTCCATAGATGCTGAAAAAGCATTTGACAAAGTTCAACATCCATTCATTTTAAAAACTCTCAGCAAAATGGGAATAGAGGGCAAGTACCTCAACATAATAAAGGCCATCTATGATAAACCCACAGCCAACATTATATTGAACAGCGAGAAGCTGAAAGCATTTCCTCTGAGATCGGGAACTAGACAGGGATGCCCACTCTCTCCACTGTTATTTAACATAGTACTGGAGGTCCTAGCCACGGCAATCAGACAAAACAAAGAAATACAAGGAATCCAGATTGGTAAAGAAGAAGTTAAACTGTCACTATTTGCAGATGACATGATACTGTACATAAAAAACCCTAAAGACTCCACCCCAAAACTACTAGAACTGATATCGGAATACAGCAAAGTTGCAGGATACAAAATCAACACACAGAAATCTGTGGCTTTCCTATATACTAACAATGAACCAACAGAAAGAGAAATCAGGAAAACAACTCCATTCACAATTGCATCAAAAAAAATAAAATACCTAGGAATAAACCTAACCAAAGAAGTGAAAGACTTATACCCTGAAAACTACAAGTCACTCTTAAGAGAAATTAAAGGGGACACTAACAGATGGAAACTCATCCCATGCTCGTGGCTAGGAAGAATTAATATAGTTAAAATGGCCATCCTGCCCAAAGCAATATACAGATTTGATGCAATCCCTATGAAACTACCAGCAACATTCTTCAATGAACTGGAACAAATAATTCAAAAATTCATATGGAAACACCAAAGACCCCGAATAGCCAAAGCAATCCTGAGAAAGAAGAATAAAGTAGGGGGGATCTCACTCCCCAACTTCAAGCTCTACTATAAAGCCATAGTAATCAAGACAATTTGGTACTGGCACAAGAGCAGAGCCACAGACCAATGGAACAGACTAGAGAATCCAGACATTAACCCAGACATATATGGTCAATTAATATTTGATAAAGGAGCCATGGACATACAATGGCGAAATGACAGTCTCTTCAACAGGTGGTGCTGGCAAAACTGGACAGCTACATGTAGGAGAATGAAACTGGACCATTGTCTAACCCCATATACAACAGTAAACTCAAAATGGATCAAAGACCTGAATGTAAGCCATGAAACCATTAAACTCTTGGAAGAAAACATAGGCAAAAACCTCTTAGACATAAACATGAGTGACCTCTTCTTGAACATATCTCCCCGGGCAAGGAAAACAACAGCAAAAATGAGTAAGTGGGACTATATTAAGCTGAAAAGCTTCTGTACAGCAAAAGACACCATCAATAGAACAAGAAGGATCCCTACAGTATGGGAGAATATATTTGAAAATGACACATCCGATAAAGGCTTGACGTCCAGAATATATAAGGAGCTCACACGCCTCAACAAACAAAAAACAAATAACCCAATTAAAAAATGGGCAGAGGAACTGAACAGACAGTTCTCCAAAAAAGAAATACAGATGGCCAACAGACACATGAAAAAATGCTCCACATCGCTAATTATCAGAGAAATGCAAATTAAAACTACAATAAGGTATCACCTCACACCAGTAAGGATGGCTGCCATCCAAAAGACAAACAACAACAAATGTTGGCGAGGCTGTGGAGAAAGGGGAACCCTCCTACACTGCTGGTGGGAATGTAAGTTAGTTCAACCATTGTGGAAAGCAGTATGGATGTACATCAAAATGCTCAAAACAGACTTACCATTTGACCCAGGAATTCCACTCCTAGGAATTTACCCTAAGAACGCAGCAATCAAGTTTGAGAAAGACAGATGCACCCCTATGTTTATTGCAGCACTATTTACAATAGCCAAGAATTGGAAGCAACCTAAATGTCCATCAATAGATGAATGGATAAAGAAGATGTGGTACATATACACAATGGAATACTACTCAGCCATAAGAAAAGGGCAAATCCAATCATTTGCAGCAACATGGATGGAGCTGGAGGGTATTATGCTCAGTGAAACAAGCCAAGCAGAGAAAGTGAAATACCAAATGATTTCACTTATCTGTGGAATATAAGAACAAAGGAAAAACTGAAGGAACAAAACAGCAGCAGAATCACAGAACTCAAGAATGGACTAACAGGTACCAAAGGGAAAGGGACTGGGGAGGATGGGTGGGTAGGGAGGGATAAGGGGGGGAGAAGTAGGGGGGTATTAAGATTAACATGCATGGGGGGGTAGGAGAAAAGGGAGGGCTGTACAACACAGAGAAGGCAAGTAGTGATTCTACAACATTTTGCTATGCTGATGGACAGTGACTGTAAAGGGGTTTATAGGGGAGACCTGGTATAGGGGAGAGCCTAGTAAACATAATATTCGTCATGTAAGTGTAGATTAGTGATACCAAAAACAAAGCAAAAAAAAAAAAAAAAAAAGGGCAGTTCCTGTGTGGTAACCTCCAACGAGTTCTACACAAGGGTATAAAGGGCATATAAAAGTGTAGGCAAAGGGTCTGTTTGTGTTTATACAGAGGATCAAAGCCTAATTGGGCTACCCCGAAAATGAACTAAGATATGATATGAAAAAGAACTTCCAACATGTGCACTCTCTGGGAGACTCATGCCAGAAGATGATCATCAAAAAACCCCAACAAAGATCCACGCACTGCTAAAGCTGTAGATGCACTCATCCCACCAGTTCCTGGACTTGCCATGGGAATGAGGAAGGAGATATCTAAGCTGGCCTGTGAATACAGTAAAACAACAAATTTGACTGGATCTATACTGTTGGAACTCAACCAAGAATTTGAAGAAGTGCAAATTGTAGCGCTCCAAAGTCTTACAACTACAGACTATTTACTGTTAAAAGAACATATGGCATGTGAACAGTCCCCAGGAATGGGTTGTTTTAATTTGTCTGATTTCTCTCAGACTGTTCCAGTTCAGTTGGACAATATCCACCATATCATAGATAAGTTTTCACAAATGCCTAAGGTGCCTAACTGGTTTTCTTGGTTTCACTGGAGATGGCTGGTAATTACAGATATGCTTTGGTTATGTAACTATACTCCTATTATGTTAATGTGTGTGCGCAATTTAAGTAGTAGCTTAAAACCTATATACGCTGAAGTTACTCTACAAGAAGATATGTCAAAGAAATAATCAATCTTCCCATGTTTTCTTCCGCCTGCTACTTCTATAGCTTTTCTTCTTCCTTCCTAATTACAACCCTTAAATAGAATTCGTGCCTCATATCAAATTTACCGAGTATCATAACTCCTCCAAGTGGTAAAGATACCTCAAGACAAATGCTGGGCATAGAAGCCACAGGGCATAAATCTGCAAAGAAGTAAAAAGCTAACCTTTTCAAACAATAAGGCTTCCCTCTCACTTACCAACTTCACATTTCCCTGTATGGCCCCGGAAGATGACTGGTTAGCCAGAGACGGGTAAGATTCCTCAAGGGAGGAACAACCTAAGACAGGCACAGTCGCAGGGGGGCCATCAGGTGAGAAATTGGGGATCAACAGAGGTGAGGCTTAGAACCTCACCCCCCCTGTTCTGAGAGAAATCTCCTGCATACGTGGATGTTTTATTGCCCTTGTCTAGCTTGGATTAACACATAGTCTACAGGCACACACCTGATCATCTACATTTGCTCTCTTACAACACTAAACTATGTTTTCTACCTTTATCTTGTATCTACCTACCACTTCAGCATTTTATTAAAAATAATAATAATAAAGAGAGAGATGTGGTATCCACATATAAATCAAGTGTAGAAACCAAATGAGTATTCATATTTGAACTGACTGTTTATAGTTCATAATGCATGAGCAAAACCGAAAGTTTCTGTGATGACTGCCCTTGTACTGTTCACTATGTAACTTATTCATTATGTAAGAATTTGTTCTACATGTAAGAACTTGTTTGTTATGCCTCAGAAGATTGGAGACTGACGAAAATTAGGCTTGGGGTGGATTAATGATTGTGCGTTGAGCATTGACTCCCCTATACAGAATTTTATTGTCGTTAACAACCAATTGATCAATAAATATGAGAGATGCCCTCACAAAAAAAAAAAAAAAAAAAAAAAAGGACAGACTTCCAATGGTAAAATAAATAAGTAACCGGGATGTAATGTATAGCATAAGGAATATAGTCAAGATATTGTAATAGCTTGGTAGGGTGATAGCTGGAACCTAGAATTATGTATATAAATGTTCTACCACTGTGTTGTACACTTGAAACTAATGTAATGTAATACTGTGCGTCAACTACCCTTCAATAAAAAATAATTATTTAAAAAAAAAAACAAAAACAAAAACAAAAATATAAAGCATCTAATACATGCCTGCCAGATGGTGAGTGTTCAATAAATTAAGTTTCCTTATTCAACCCAATCCTGGAAATAACATAATTCAAGAGAATTCAGATAATTAAAATCTTTCTCAGTCTCTTCCCCTTCTGGTAAAAGGCACTCTCACTAGAAAATTTTGTAAGTGAGGCTTTTTAATCAGTAACTTTAAAACTATTTTAAATCTGGAGACTAACCAGACTGTTAGGAAGGCCTGGCTGCTCTAATGTGCATCAGTGCATACCCCCACGCAGTGACAGATGGCTATCCTAAGACTACACAGAGTTCTGCTGTAGCAGAAGGACTGCTGCATCAGTCCTTATCACACTATAAGGCTTTCTTATATGCCACTATCTCATCTTTCCTTGGCTACCTGTCTTCACAGTGGCCAATTCAATCTATCTGATAAAGGTTACTGCGTAGTTTCTCATGACTCCAGCCAGCAATCTTGACACCTTTATACACATTCATTCAAAAAACATGTATGGGCTTGGTGAAGGGAAGAGCCAAGTAAACATAATGTTCTTCATGTAATTGTAGATTAATGATAACAAAATTAAAAAATTAAAAATTAAAAAAAACAAAAACAAACATTTATGGGACACCAATATGTGCAAAAACAAGGGATACAAAGATGAACAAAATGAACCCCTTAAAGGAGCTCACGCTTTCTAATATTTAAGGGACTCCACTAGCCAAGGGAATCACACACAACAATCATGATTAAATATTACCATGATTAATGTCACTTACAGAATAAAAATGTTCTAAAGCATTATAACAAGGAATTATTTTTAAGTGGTATTCAAATAATCCTCAAATTTGCACACTTCCAAAAATGACCATATTAAAACATAAGATATCAATGCACTAAGAATTTCACAGAAAGGAAAAATAACATAGAAATAAGAAACTAGGAAATACATGTATTTCAAAATCAATTTAAAAAGTTGATCCAATCCTGGCTTTCTTATTTAGAATATATACTAACATAATCTTTTAAATAGTCAACAGTTTATTATTTTGAAATTGAAGTAAAACATGTCCCAATCTTAGTCTAAATTTATTTTGTAAACCTTATAGAAAGGCAGCAGGAAAACCTTTGGGGCTGATATTTAATACTTCCTTAAAAAGCTAACATCGTTTTATATTGTCTGATAGTAACTTTAGAAATGTATGAAAATTCTATCCACTTCCCCATTCATCACTAAACTGAGAATGCGGTATTTTTAGTAAGATTTCTGTTGCTTATTCTCATCTCTTCACCTCCTAGCTCTGTTAAACATGTTTTTATGGTCTATTTAGAAGGAAAAATATGTATTTACAGAACATCCACTGTAAGATAGATTCCCATGCAGTAAGTAGCATTACCATATTTTACATGTATATACATACATATGTACATTATGTATATGTATACACACACACATATAAACAAGTTCCACAAGGCTAAGTCACACAGCTGAATAGTGGTACAGCAGTTCTGAATGTACATGATTCAAACATGTTATATCACTCTTGTGGCTGTAAAAATTAAAGGTTACCAGAAATATTCTTCATTGGTATATTTGTCCAGTTAAAGAAAACAGCCAAATGGTATATGTTGACCAGTTCAAAATTCAATATCTAAAACCACTGCAATATTGGTCTAGATAGAACTAAAAAAACATCAATTGTGGGGACATGAATAATAAAGGCCTCAGTTGTTATAAATGCAGTACAGCACTGTTGCTGATTCTACAGGTCCAACGTTTAACAATTTCTTAATTACACGGTTGAAAAGAGTAAATGAACTCTAAAATTCTAAAAAGGTAATAAAGTTATAAAAACAAGGAGCATTTCTTTCTCCAAAAGCCACTGGCTGTTCCTGTTCTATCCCTCTTCCTTCCCTGTTCCAGATTTTGCATGCAGCCACTGTCACGGGCTTCAGAACGTCCTACTTACTTAACCAATCTTCAGTACCTCCACAATTTTAAGGTTGAAACAAGCTACATTATACTAAAATATCAACAGGTAGTTATATGTATATGAAGTAGCCTTCTGCCTATTACCTGCCTGCTCATATGTTAGGCTCTCTGTGTTTATAATTCCACTACATTTTTGAAAGGCAGAAAGCAAATCTGCCATGATTAAAGACAGCTTTGGCAAAGATGACAGAAAGAAGCAGAAACCACCAAGATTAGAGTTACAACAGGTAAAAATATGATGCAATGACCTTTTTAGTTCTGTTCAGTAGATGAGAAGTGAAGCATCAAAGAGATTAAGGAAAGAATATTTGCTCAACAGAACTTTCTAAGATGATATAAGTCTTCTGTATCTGCGCTGTCCAATGCTGTAGTCACCATTCACATTTGGCTTTGAGCACTTGAAATGTGGCTATAGGACTGAGGAACTGAATTTTTTTATTTTACATATTTCTAACAATTTAAATTTAAGTTTAAATAGCCACATGCAGCTAATGGCTACTATATTAGCATTGCTATGTAAGGACCAAAGGAGTCTAAAATCTGTGGTTAGTCTTGCAACGGTGAAGCAGGCATGGCAAAATGTGAGGAATATGCCAGACACATTTTGATGATCTAGAGCACCTATAGATAAGTTAAAATACTATTGGGCATCAAACATATTTAACAGTTATCTATACCTGAGGGTTTAACTAAAGAAGCAAACACTGTTTTTGAAGGTTTTGTGCTATACATGGAGGCTTCTTTCAATAAATTCTTAAACCCTTAATTTGACTTAAATTAGATATATTCAAGATTATCTTCAATCTTCAGCTATTTTATAAACTAAGTAAGGAAGGGTATCACAGTCTACATTTGCTATAAATTCTTGAGAAGTTTTAAAAGGTTTCTGCCTCTGTTCCTATATACCACTCCTAAATTAATTGGCCAACATTTTTGACAATTACTCAAGTAATCATTTTTTTGTTATTGAGCATTTCTTTGTTGCTAATATTATTCTTCTGTGTATAATGCAATTAGCTACAAAGTAGATACATAAATGTCTAGGGAATGGAAGATACAGAATGAAGAAAGATTGGCCTGTACTGCCTTTTTTTATGTTCATTTTGTTTATAAACCTGCTTAACATGGTTGAAATTAATAACTAAATTATGTATTTATTACAAACTCCTTTGTGTGGTGCACAGAAATCCTCAAATTTGGGTAAAGGACATTACTACTATAGTTATTACCTTGATTCTAAACTTAACTTTATTACTCATTATGGGGGAAAAAATTACTTAATTTTTAAAAATTGTCTGTGACATCAAAAATCTTTATAATTCTATACCTTTCCATAATAGAAACAATGACCACATTAATCCTTATATGAGAGTTCTGAAAAGGCAAAAAAAACAACAAAACTGTTATCTCAGGTTCATCCTTTAGTGATACAGAATCCTACCACACAATAGAATTTTACTTTTTAATGCAAATAATTTATTTTTCTAAAACTTTACTAAATCTCAAAAGGTCATTCCTCAGTCTTAAAACTTTAGATATTCAACATGTACATTCTTTATTAACAATGTGCTGAATTAGCCCTATGACTGAAAACATGTTTAAAAAAAGATGTAATTGATTAAATACTAGATGGTAACATTAAAACAGAACAGCTTTGTGAAAGTGGTAGAATTATTGATGATTCTTCTCTTTTTTCCCCTTAATGTTCTTTAATATTACTACTTTTAATTTAGATGCTAAGGAATTATTTCTTGAACTCTATTTCCTCATATTTACAATTAGCTAATGAAATCTACCACAAAATTAAGAACTCAGTATCTTAGATTTCTTTAGCAATTTAAAACTATAATGCATTTCATCAATTCTAAATGAATATGTACTTAATAATATAAATAATGTATTTACTACATACACAGTAACTTAATACCTACTAAGCGTAATTAATTTGTGGGAAAAGAAAACTAGAATGAGAAAAAAAGCTTTAAGAACTTTTTATTACCGAAATAACCTAAGTATTTTCTTTAAAAATACTTTATATTAAACAATTATGTGTGGAGGCATATATAATCCTTTATAAAAGGAAAACAAAACTAATTTTATATGTTTATCACTAAATGAATATTCATTGGCTTAATTAGTTTCAATCATCCCATGCTATCAAAAGCACCTTTAATATTCTTCACCTTACAGCACTCTGCTTTTTGTACTCCTGTAGTGTGCATCAAATGTAATATACCTTAAGGTTACTCTTAACTGCTCAAAGGCAAGCACACATTCCAGACAATACTGCAGAACATGCTTATACTGGGTCACAGGATTTACTGCATAATATTCTAAAAGAAGATATATGTAGTGCTCTGAACTAACCTGTCAAAATAATTCCAACAAGAATTCTTTAGGTGTTGCATTTACAAACTTAGGAGAAAATATCTAAACAAATATTTTACAACCTCTACCAACACCCTTTCCCAGAACCTCTTTATCTTGACATAAGCACAAAAGCAGCTTACCATTCAGAGCTGTGGGAAACTGAGCCATCATGGTCCTAAATTTTCCTTCCTAGCTCTCAGCCATCTGCAACATAAAAACATTGTGCCATTAATAATACAATAAGGGCAGACCACAGTTTACTGTACTGGCTAAGCAGTGGGAATGTCTGTCTCCTTTGGCTCACACTTCCAACAGAAAAAAGCACAGAGCTTCTGCTGCTGCTGAGGAGGCAGAATTATATTTGGGGAAGGGTAGGAGATTTTGCTGGGTAATGGTGCTGCCTTTGAAACAGAAACATTTAAAAGAAAAACAGTCACATGTTTAATAGCAAATCCTGATAAAAGAAACCCTTGGTATGAACCAATTTTGTAGAAAATCATTCAGAATAGAGAAGGTTGTTATAACTAGGCAAGAATTCATTTCAGAGAAATAAACTGCATAAATTAAGTGTACAATAACATGGAAATTCATACTTAAAAAAAAATCTCAAAGAAAAATATCCAAAATAAATGCAGCACAGCTGTTTAACAGGTTTATAAAAATAGTCTAAAAGTAATTATTAAAACATAAATGTTTATTTAGACACAATTAACTGTGCTGGGCAAGTACTTTACACTAGGAAGATAAGGGACTTTTGAAATGTACAGCTCTGGGTTCAAATCCCAACTCTGCTATTTTCCTAGCTGTGACCATGGAAGAGTTACTTAACCTTTTTTTTTTTTTTCAGTTTTCCAAGTTTATTTCAACCATCTTTCCTTCAACATCTTCTTTTCATCCACTTTTCGCTCTCAGCAAACTGTTTTCGTGAATACACAAGCACAGCTACAATTTCCTCCAAGTTGTCATGTTCTTTACTAACTGATCACTAACAGTTAAAATATTGCTCATAGAGACTTCTGACATACTGATTTATAAATGAACCAATTTCTTTTGTAAAGCTGATTTGTAGGCAATATAATCCAAAGAAAACAGAAAAATACAAAGTAGGTAAAAATCATTTGAAATGCTATTCAACTCATGTCAAACATCTTTTCAGTTTTCTAGATATCAATACATGTATAAATTTTACACAAATAGATCATACTAGACAGGCTGCTGTTGAACTTGTTTTTTCAATGCAATATATTTCAGGCATCCTTCCATATAAAGAAATAAAGATTTCAGTCATTATTCAATTATTATATATTCCATTACAGGTAAGGTTCATATTTATTTAATATGTACCAGTATCGCAGCCCACAGACAAGGCAACAGTCCTTTCTGAAAATTCAGACCTCTATACTGAATTGTCAGTATATACATTGTATACAGTGCATAGCTGCTAAATATGTTTAATTTCAACCTTATTTTATTTTTTTATTTTTATTTTTTTAATTTTAATATTTTAATTTAACTCAAGGTATCCAAAATATTTCAATTTCAACATGTAATCATTATAGAATTATTGAGACATTTTACATTATTCTTTATACCAATACTTTCTAGTGTGTGATTTTTTTTTTTTTGAGAGGGCATCTCTCATATTTATTGATCATATGGTTGTTAACAACAATAAAATTCTGTATAGGGGACTCAATGCACAATCATTAATCAACCCCAAGCCTAATTCTCAACAGTCTCCAATCTTCTGAAGCATAACGAACAAGTTTTTACATGGGGAACAAGTTCTTACACAGTGAATAAGTTCTTACATGGTGAACAGTGCAAGGGCAGTCATATCACAGAAACTTTCAGTTTTGATCACGCATCATGAACTATAAACAATCAGGTCAATTATGATTATTCGTTTGATTTTTATACTTGATTTATATGTGAATCCCACATTTCTCCCTTATTATTATTATTTTTTTAATAAAATGCTGAAGTGGTAGGTAGATGCAAGATAAAGGTAGAAAACATAGTTTAGTGCTGTAAGAGGGCAAATGTAGATGATCAGGTGTGTGCCTATAGACTAAGTATTAATCCAAGCTAGACAAGGGCAACAAAACATCCATGGATGCAGAAGATTTCTCTCAGAACAGGGGGTGTGAGGTTCTAAGCCTCACCTCTGTTGATCCCCAGTTTTTCACCTGATGGCCCCCCTGCGACTGTGCCTGTCTTAGGTTGTTCCTCCATTGAGGAATCTTACCCGTCTCTGGCTAACCAGTCATCTTCTGGGGCCATACAGGGAAATGTAAAGTTGGTAAGTGAGAGAGAAGCAATATTGTTTGAAAAGGTTAGCTTTTTACTTCTTTGCAGATTTATGCCCTGTGGCTTCTATGCCCAGCATTTTTCTTGAGGTATCTTTACCACTTGGAAGAATTATGATACTACTTAACCTTTTTGAGGAGTATTTTTTAAAGTATTAAACATAACCCAGGACACCGCCTGACACATTAGTGGGTGTTCAATAAATAGCTATTCTGCAAAAATTATGGAAGGGAGAGTATAACAGTTTTGAAGCTTAAATTCATTATTCTACTATAGATAAATTTAAAATTCAAAATTTGTTGCATGAATCTTGAGAATAGGACCAGTTAAGGAGAGTGAAGGCCCAGCAAATTAACTGCATTAGCATTTAAAACCATGGATTATAACACTGCAGGAAAAACTACTATATTAAAAGACCACTCAGTAGCTTATGTATTTACCCAAATCATTTAAATATTAATATTTTTTAGAAGCCTAAGGAAAATGTTTGCACAAGCTACTTGAACAAAGGAGGCATAAAAAGTTACAGGTCATGCTGATGGACAGTGACTGTAATGGGTATGTGGGGAGGACTTGATAATAGGGGTAGTGTAATAACCACAATGTTGTTCATGTGAAACCTTCATAAAATTGTATATCAATAACACCTTAATAAAAATAAAATAAAATAAAAAGTTGTGTGCCATGGTGGAAGGTGTTGTCTGAGGAGCTGGCTGAGCAGCTGCCAGCATGTGTCACAAGGTGCCATATCTTAGCGAATTCAGTGTGCTCACAGTGAAATATGGCTACATCAGTATAACCACCAAAAGTGAGTCATACTAACAAAAAACTGGTATATAAATCCAATTTATGACTTTACATTGAGAAATTTAATAGCCCAGAGAAAAAAGAATTTTCCTTCCTTTTATAAAGCAAACTGTATCATCTACTAAATTTTGACCAGATCATTGTGTGGTGAGCAAAGGGAGCTGATTGTGATTAGAATGTTTAATGGTATCAGGCATGACAGTCTGTTACGTTCATCTGCCCAACAGGGATAAGCAAGGACTGAGCAACAAGAGATGAGTAAGCCTCCAATAATACTTCTGAATAGCACTGCCAATTTTACTCTTGTGAATCCTGGTTTTCCCGTATGTTACCACAATATACCACTTTCCTTCTCTGTTCTTTCTTTGGATGTTATTAATAAGCTTTTACATAATGAAGCTTTAAACCTGTTACCACACTGTGACTTTACAGGTCACTCAACTGTTCTTAGGTAGGACATTTCACCCATGTACAAGTTGGGTTTTCTTCACTCCTTTCTAAAAAGGTAAGACAAACTCCAGGTATTGGAGTTGTTTACTATACAGAAAAAAATAATACGTAAACCATGGTGGGGTGGTTAAGAACTCACTTAAAGGGTGTTGCAAGAATTAGTTATAATTGTAATGTTAAGAAATTTGGACTTGAACCTGTAGCTGATAAGGAGTCTTAAAGGTTTTTAAGAAGAGGGACATAATCAGATTTTACTTAAGACAACTGCGAAGAAAAGACCAAGCCTGAAACAGGGAGATTAGTTAGGGAGGAGGTGAGAACAGATAAGTGGCAGCTGATCTAGAACAGTGGCAGAAGAACAACATGGGATGGACTGGAAAAACAATGAAGGATTTCAAACAGGCAGAACTCAGAACAGGGACTCATTAGATATGAAGGATTATAGAGAAAAAGGCTTCAAAGAGATGACTCCCAGAATTTTAGTTTATGAGACTGGGTGAATTGTGGTGTCACCAGCCAAAAAAACTGAACACAGAGGAAGTCTCATAGATCACATCATGACTACAACTTCCTCAAATGTAGAAATTCTACAAACAAGTATAATGTTTTTACTTCCCCAGTTTTCAATGATCATAAGTAATGTTAAACCAAAATAAGCTGTATGCCTGTAAAAAGCCTATTTACTGTTTACTTAGAGTATGCAGTAGCAGGAATCCCTGTTTTATTAGGTCTCTGTGACTGAGATTACAGTAAAATGTGGGAGAAAATCCTCCAAAGGCATTCCATACAATGTATTGCATAACTGCATAAAAGCATGTGAACTACCAAAGACAGTTGAAGAGAGAGCACAGACTTAGAAAAGACAATTAAGAAACAAGGTCCCACAGTCACAAAGCCTTAATCAGTTAGATCTCGGTCTAAAACTTAGAGATCATCCATCTAGGACCCCTGGCTAGTCATCATGCATTCTGTGAACACAACAGAATGCCATATAATAGATGCTAAATCACAGGCACAATCCTGAAATGAAACCAAAGAATGAATCAAGTAATAGTGGACAGAGAAGGCAAATCCTTTCAGTGAAACTGAAGGTTTTTTTATTACACAATCTTCTTCACCTGGTATATAGCAATTAGCCAGCGATGCACGCAGGTATCATAATATGTATGTATGTATGCAACATCTGATTGACTGTGGTAACACCTCAGTATGGTAACACCTCAGTATAATTTATTGGAACAAATAAGTCTTTAAAGCATACCATTTCATATCTGTTATGTTTATATCAATTCTTTCTGCACTGTTATAGAAAAATTACCTTATGCTTAACAAAATTACCTCATCCTTAAGGTGTATCTTATTAAAACTTTTTCCAGTGCCTCCTCTACTTTACAAACATCTACTTGCAGAGTAGTACTTTTGGAGAAATAATAACTGAAATTTTGAAAAATGCAGTATTTTTGCATTTTACATTAAAAAATCAACTGTTTTACTTTATGTAATCATTAGTACCATTTGCTAAGTGCTTACCAAGTGCATAATGTAATACACTTCTATTAATCATACATTACATGTTCAATATTCATTGTATGTTCCAGGTTCTGCACAATGAGCTTCAGACACAGAGGAGCTTGCAGACTAGTCTTCCAGGTGCCAGATGCTGCTAGACACCTTTGATAATACTAATAATCCTCACAATATCCCTGCAAAGCAGATCATAATTGTACTCATTTCACAGATGAATAAACTGAAGGGTTAAATTACTTGCCTAAATTCAGTAAGTGGTGAAGACAAGATGCAATCACCAAAATGAGCCTAATTCTAAAGTCCAACTTATCTGTCTCTTCCTCTCTGAAATAGGGATAATAATGACAAGTGGGTCACAGATTCCTGCAAGTAGCATGTCAACTTAATGTTGGTACATTTATAGGAGAGATGAAAAACAGGCCAGAGATGCCTTCCAACATGTAAGTCTACATCAATCACATACATATTTTAGGAAGAGCTAATTATTTCTTATCTCTTGGTAAAACCCTCCAAGAGGAAGAAAAGGGTAATCAGCATCTTCCCAGTTCCATTCCTGATGCTTGCTTCAGGGATGTATGATTGAAGTCAGCATTGAACAAATACCTCTCTCTGCTTCTTAGAGGAAGTAATGTAATGATGGACAATCTTATAAGAACAAAAAACAAAGTATGTGTGGTAGACAGCAGGCATAAGGTAAAGAGGACTGCTTTGATTTAATATAATCGAAATGCAATTTGGAGAACATGGGAAATACATTCATACTAAGGCAGATAAAAGTAGAAATGCTAAATAGGAGTAGGAAATCTTTCTACAGAGGGTCAATAAGACCCCGAAGGAAAAAAAAACTGTAGCCATTTTAAGTAAAAAGTAGCTCAGTTAAGGTGGGATTTTTTTGTTTGTTTACAAGCACAGAATTACATAAGTAAATAATCAGTAATTATTTAGCCCCAAATCCTCAATTTTCAAGACAGGAAAACTAAGAGATGTGTACAAGCTCACATACCTAGTCAGTAGCAAAACTGGTCCTCGAAACCATACATTTTATGTCCAGTGCTCTGTTTCTAAATGTTTCCCAACTTACCTGATCATATCACCTGGAATACTTACTAATCCTACAGATTCCCAGGCCCATCTCGGGGAGACCATGAAATAGGTCACATGATCTTGGGCATGAGCTTCCTGAAATGGTCTTCCTGCTTTTAGACTCATCCACAGAGCTGCTAGTTTTTTCCAAAACACACACTAACACCCCTCTCCTGTTTAAATTCCTCCACTGATTACAAGTTAGAGCTCAAACTTTTTAGTATGAAAAGTGGCACCCTTCAGACAATCACCCCAATCCACTTTACCACATTCATCTCTAGACACTTCCTCTTGATTCAGATGTCCTAAGTACACCAACCTTTTCTTGAAACAGTGATGATTTTTTCACTCCCCTATTCCATTGTGAAGAGCTGTTCGCTGTCACTTTTTTTTTTTTAATTTTTCTTTGAACAGTTATCTTTTAAATGCATTTTTTTTCTTCTTTTTTCTTTTTTTATTGAAGGGTAGTTGACAACAGTATTACATTACATTAGACTGTCACTTTTACTACATTGTCTTCTCACTGTTCGACTCTCAACTCAAATGTCACCTCTTACTTGAAAGACTTCTGCCCTCCCGGGTAGTCTCTATCTCCTAGGTATGCCCACAGCACTTGTTCATTCCACAATAACATAATTTTATCATACTGTATTTCAATTTCACATTTCACATGTTTGCCTGTTTCATTTGTTCTGGGCAGAGACCATTTTTATTTATCACGTAAGCATAGTGCCTAAACCTTATCTCTCACAGAAAATGCTCAATAAATATTTGCTGAACAAATGAACTGGGTAAATGAATAATATGGTTGAGATATTAAAAAAAGAAAGAACCAACAAAAGGGAAGCATGAAAAGAAGCAATGTTGAATTGAATATATAAGAAAGAAACTGGTAAGAAAGCAGAGCAGGCTTCAAACCACTTTCTTTAAACTCTGCAAGCATCAGAGCTATGGGTTTTAGACCAAATTATCCCTTGCAACATTGGTCCTTCTGCTAGTAGGTTTTTAAAAAATATGCTTTTAGAGAAAAAGGTTTATTTCCCATTGAAGTCTGAAGGCTTGATACTGAGATAGGGAGGAAAGCTTGGGTTTTTCAATTCACTTTAAATCAAGTTGGCTCAATTTTGGTTAGTTTAAATGAATTTGACGGTAGTTCTGACATTCAAGAGCAAGATAATCAAGTTCCTTAAGGTGTATCTTATTAAAACTTTCTCCAGTGCCTGCTCTACTTTACGTGCTACATACCCAGCCAGCTCTGTAAACTTGCTGATTGTTTGGGGGAAATGTCCCTTCCTCATCTGACTCCCAAGAAGATCAAAGTCAGAGAGAATAACTGGAGCAAAATTACCTAGTTCTTTATAGTCTCTGCAGTAAGATGAAATTTACAGAGTACAACATATTCTCCACTCCTGTTCCCCATCTATCTTTTCACTCTTTCCTTCAATCATCCATTTATTTATTAATCAAACATGAACAGTCACTATAACAAAAAGATTTGAAGAATGATATTAGAACCCAGGGAACAAAACTAACATCACTTGGGAGGTAAACCAAACGATGGTACACATCACAAAGGAGGTAGAATTTGTATAATTATCTAACATGAGATCAGTGGCAAGTAGGTGGGCTCCTTGTGTCCTTGGTGTGAAAGACACTGTATAGGTATGTGAATTAGCATTGTTAGAAAGAAAGGAAAAGTATTTGAATCTAAGAGGACTGATTAAAAATAGGAAAGTACACAGCCAGTATAGCAGTACAGTCTTCCCTACTAAAAGACAGTGTGACTTGAAAGCCATGTAATTTCAAAGAATTCACTTAATCTTAAGTGTTAAAAAAGACCTTATGTTTCAAATCGTGCTCCTTGCAGTTCTGGAAATTGCAAGGAGATACAACAGAGGTATCCTAAGGAGAAGCAGTGGTGGGCTGGGAGAGAATATCAACTTCAATGAAAGAGCTCTGTTTTGTGTTTACATACTGAGGCTTCTCTATAATATTTACCTGATGAGTTTTTAAAAGAGTTAAACTTACTGAATTCCATCCCCTTATTTAGAAACTAAAGAGAAGCCAAATAGATGAAATAACTTGCCAAGATCACACAATTTAAGGAACAAAGTATGTCATATTATTGATTTTGAACTTCACTGTGCAACTCATGGAAAGCCAGTGTATAAAACACAGTTTGAGCTAGAGACCCAGATGTGGTAGTCAGCATGGACTGGGAATAGTTGTAAACTTGTCAATGACTGACATTATCCATGAAAAACATGTACAGGAAATAAGAAAAGAACAATCAGAACAGAAGTTGGGAAAAAGGAGAGAAATCAGGATACAGAGTTCAAAGAGTTCCAAGGAGATGGTCATAACTGCCAAATGTCACAGAAGTCAAAACTAAACCATTAATTTTGGCAATCTGTTGCGAGTGCAGTATCAGTACAGTGAACTGGTTGTAAAAGTCAAATAAAGGTAGCTTATTAGGCAGTAAATGAGAAGTGAAGTGTAGGTGACTCAAGAAGTATGTTGTTAAGAGAAGAAGAAATCCTAACAGGCTTTAAGGAAGAGGTAAGGTTACAACGCTTTACTTTTTAGATAGGAGAACAAAACTATTTTAGAAGGAGAGATTTAATTTCCAAGAGGGAGATGGAAAGGAGGTTACCTCATGAAAGTTAGACCAGAGAAAATGGAAAAAGACAGCTCTACAGTATAAAATTAGAACTTGGGACAGACTTTTCTGGCTCTGGGAATAAAGGACAGGACAGAAGGATGAATAAACATATATATAAGTTTGGAATCACAAGAAAAAGTTGAAGTACAGCTTTCCTTTGTAACCTTTCTTCCTCTATTTTCTTTGGGTTCAGACAACAGTCCAAAGGGCAGGGCTGAAAACAGACTCTTTGATCTCCTCATCAGGTACCTGAGCACAAAATTTTTCTCTTCTTCAAGCTAAGGACAGAGAAGGTCACATACAAATCAGTTCCCATGAATCAACCAGAAATGTGCATTTCAGCGTGTGTTAATAAGCTCATGCTTATACATCAAAACATTTGTTAGATGAATGAATATAGGAAAAAGAATTCTAGGCAGAGGTAATAGAGCATGCAAATGGAGAGTGAAGAGAATGGTCTGGGAAAATAGGTGGTGACTTATTCACATGAAACAGTGAAGAGCTAGTAACAATGCAAGGAACTATAACAATACTACAAAAATAAGTATTATATTAATACCTAGCTGATACAAATGTAAATTAGCACAACCACCTTTCTGGAAAGGAATTTTGAAATTAACTTATTTATAGCCTATCTTATTCCAGAAAGAATTAAAGCCCCCACAAAACTGTAAAATACCAACACATTAAATTTAAAAGTAGATGGATAAATAAAGGCAAACAGAAAATAAGTGACCACTGTACTTTCAGCTTTTGCATGTTTGACATTTTTTGTAATACAAGTTGAAAAAGAAAACTAGCTTCGACCTTCATGCATTTGACTTGACCACTGGCTCTCCTCCTTCACTGCTGTCCCCTGCAATCAGCAGAGTAACTACCTGACTGCTTCAACACCTGGCTCACTATCCCCTCTCCAACATTATTCCCATGATAACTCTTGGTGATACCAATATCCACACAGATTATTCCTGCCCATACCCGGCCTCTAAGCCTTTGACTTCCTTCCCCAAAATCTTACCCTCCATTGTATCTTAGCCATCCACCCTCAGGTCACACCCCAGACCTGTTACCAATAGGTGTACTTCTCTGTGGTCCACTTCAAGTCCCCACTCTCCTTTGCCAGCACCTGTCTAAACAACCCACTGTTCCTAGTTCCCTGACTCCAGTAGTTCTTTAACTAACTTTACAAGGACCCACAAACTATTGGTCCTAGCAACTCTGTCCTTCATTCTTCCTTATATATCCTCACATACCCTTCCTTATATCCTATAACCCCTCTTTACCAAATTTAATATTACAGTCCACCATTACAAGTAATTTGTTGTGTACATCCTCAGCCTTGCTCTCCTCTCTCCCTGTTTATGCTACACATCTGGCAAAATCCCAATCTTGACTAAATCCATTTCTCTATTTATTCCATGGCTATATAAGTGAAGTTGCTAACTGGTCTCACTTTAAATTCCTGACTGCTAACTCAAGTGGACCCCACATCCTGCCTAACAAGTCTTCATTTCCCCGGTCCTTTTGTGCCCCCCGCCACCCCAATATGACCATGTCACACATCTCCCTTTCAAGCTCCCAGACCTATAACACACTTGTAAATACTTTTTTCCGGTTTGCTGCCTTTCAATTTTAGGACATCTTTAATTATACCAACTTGTTTATTTTTACATCAAAATTTATCAATCTTTTTCTTTATGACTACTAAGTATCCTATCATGTTAAGAAAGGCCTACTTCATAACAAAAAATTGTCCTCTATTTTCTTCTAGTGTCTATGTTTTTTTTTTAAGTTTTATATTTGATCTACCTGACTTTTCCTTTAGGCTGCAGACATAGATATGAATCTAAATTGTTTTCTTCGCTCTTCTACCACCATCTTGAAGTCTAAGACTTAACAAGGTCTAGCAGTTTTTCTGAGACTATGAAATAATTTAGCTTTTTTCAGCTGATTTAAAACACATCTGTTTTCCTATACACTAAGTTTACACATTAGCTTGGATTTGTTTGTCCTGTGGGTCTTCCTATGTACTCTACTACTCTAATTATCATAGTGTTAGAATATGCAAATCCCTATCCACCCTGCCCAGGACATGGTTGTCTCACAACAAAAACTTCGTTCAAATTACAAGAGGGGAGCATCCTACAACATACCTAAAGAGTAACCCTCAAAACTGTCAGAAGTCATAAAAACAAGGGAACAGTTTAATTGTCACAACAATGAGGAGCCTAAGGAGACAATAAAGCATGAACTCTAGTTGACTTTATCAATACCAACCCATTAAATGTAACAAATGTACCACGCTATTGTAAGATATTAATAATAGTGGAAACTAGATGGAAAGATATATAGGAAATTCTATATTATCCACTCGATTATTCTGTACATTTTAAACTGTTCAAAAAAATTAAGTCTATCATTGTTTTTCGAAGGCAAATTATCAAATAGGTAGAAGGTTTAAGTCAAAATAAAGGTAAAACATGTACCTCTAAATTTGGCAACATTCATTTGGCAACATTTATCCAACACAAAATACCCACTTATAGGAATTTATCTTAAGACAATAATCCAAAGAAGAAAAACAGAATGCAAGAACGCTTATTACAGTGTCATCAATATTAGAAAAAATACAAATAAGATAATGTATCCAATAGAGAAAGGAACAAAAAAATGAAATTATATTCACTCAGAATACTATGTATCTATTACAAATGATAATTTCATCGCTATCATAGACGGTAATGATTATGATACAAAGTAAATTTTTAAAAAATACAAAATTCTCAAATGTGAATTCAAATATTCAAAATTATGTATGCACAAGTCAATGATTAGAAAAAAACCTCTTAAAGGGAAGTAAGGACCTTATCTTTGTGAATCTAGTATCTAATAGAGTGTAAAAGAGTAAATGACATCTGCTAAATAATATTCACCACAGTTTTATTTATAACAGCAAAAACTTGAAACAACCTAAACATCTGGAAACAGTATCTACTAGATAAAAATAACAGCTGTTAATGGTTACAAAAATTATAAGGCAACATAGAAAATAGAATCCTCAATGCAGTTAGTAGACAAAAATCTGCGCTATGATTACAGCTATGTAAAAGTTATATATATATGCACATGTGTGTGTGTTTGTAGACATATCCTGATTAAAAAACATTAATATGCTGGAAGTAGTTGACTTAGGTGTAAAGATTGAGTGAATTCTTTTTTTATTTTCCAAATTTTTTGTTGTTGCCACCGTTTTTTTTTAATCTCTTATGAGCCACATACACCAAAATGTCAAGCAATTAAGAACAAATATTAAGACCTTAGTAATTCAAATAAGATAAGTCTATGATACAACTGATTTTCAAAAACCAGGAATGCCATCTGTGAGGTGCCTTCTCTGACACCAACAAAACTGTGTGTCCAGCAATTCAATTCAATTCTGACACTAGCTATCAAGAGTTATCATAGTCCCCAAGGGTTAAGCCTTAGTCCCACATGACTGCCTCAGTTCACACACTAGTTACAAGTCCTGGGCTACACATTAGGGATTCCCATAACCCTTTCTCCTTAGAGCTGGTAATTTGCTAGAAATGTTCACAGAACTCAAGAATACAGTTCACTTGTATTTACTGGTTTAATATAAAGGCTACAACTCAGCAACAAATGCAAGAAATACATTACACAAGGTATGGGAGTGCAGGGTGAGGCCCTTCTATTCCCTCTCTGGACTTAGCACCATCCCAGCACAGCCAACCTAGAAGCTCTCTAAGTCTCCCTGTTCTGTAATTTCCATGGCACTAAATCTGTAACACCCACCTGCTCTTCCTGGAGGTTGGCAGGTGGGGCCAAAAAGTTTCACCCCTCTCAGCTCTTGGTCTTCCTGGCTGTCTAACCTCATCCTGACGCTATCCAAAGGTGTCATACTAAGTCACCTCATTGACATAAACTCAGGTGTGAAGAAAAGGGGCTCATGAATAACAAGACATTCTTATCAGTTAGGAAATTCTAAAGCTTTTAGGAGCTCTGTGCCAGGAACCAGGGACCAAGACCAAATGTACTTCTGTATCACACCACAACATACCCCAATAGCCAGCATCACCCACAGCCTTGACCTTATCAATTTCTTAGTCTGTTATACACAATATTAAGTAACAACAGTAAGTCTGTTTTATTTAAAAGACAAACAACAACAAATTTTGGCAAAGATGTGGAGAAAGGGGAACCCTCCTACATTGCTGGTGGGAATGTAAATTAGTTCAACCATTGTGGAAAGCAGTATGGAGGTTCCTCAAAAAACTCAAAATAGAAATACCATTTGACCCAGGAATTCCATTCCTAGGAATTTACCCTAAGAATGCAGCAGCCCAGTTTCAAAAAGACATATGCACCCCTATCTTTATCACAGCACTATTTACAATAGCCAAGAAATGGAAGCAACTTAAGTGCCCATCAGTAGATGAATGGATAAAGAAGATGTGGTACATATACACAATGGAATATTATTCAGCCATAAGAAAGCCAATCCTACCATTTGCAACAACATGGATGGAGCTAGAGGGTATTATGCTCAGAGAAATAAGCCAGGCGGAGAAAGACAAGTACCAAATGATTTCACTCATCTGCGGAGTATAAGAAGAAAGGAAAAACTGAAGGAGCAAAACAGCAGCAGACTCACAGAACCGAAGAATGGACTAACAGTTACCAAAGGGAAAGGGACTGGGGAGGATGGGTGGGAAGGGAGGGAGAAGGGGAGTAAGGGGCATTACGATTAGCACACCTAATGTGGGGGGGGTATGGGGAGGGCAGTGTGGCACAGAGAAGACAAGTAGTGACTCTATAGCATCTTGCTGTGCTGATGGACAGTGACTGTAATGGGTTATGTGGTGGGGACTTGATAGTGGGGGGAATCTAGTAACCACAATGTTGCTCATGTAATTGTATATTAATGATACTCAAAAAAAAAAAAAAAGACTGCACTGGTAGAGAGAGGAATCTAATCAAGCTGGATTCATTATTATGTATGAATTATTATTTTCACTTCTGATGAAAAAAAAAATAAGTCTGTTTTACCAAAAACATTTAACTGAAATTAGCAATCTCATCTCAAATCCAGTCATGCTACATTCAGTACTAAAAACTACAGAGGTTAGGTACACTCCACCCTGCTGCAAAGGCCAACAGAGAGTGGCACCCAAACTGATTCCATCCCCCAGCAGGGCTTGCATGAACAGCTGCCATTTGTGACTGGTAGTTTCCAATCTTAACCAAAACATGAATAGAACAAGAGAGTAAAGAAAATCAAACTAGTTGCCAATGGATAGAAAAGTATTCACCTATTTCTCTACTCTGTCAAGCCAATCTAAGGTTTTTAAAAAAATATCAGTACATTTAAATTACTGTAAGTAAAGCACAGCAAAAGTAATTCTCTTAAAGCATCCCAATCAACCAAGAAATCAAATAAAAATAATTAATGTGGAATGAGGATTTTAAAAGCAAACTCCAACTTCTGACAGAGAGAAAGTGTCTAGGAAATAATAAAGCAGAGATGTTCTAACATGGAATTAGTTACATTAAAACCAACAGTGTATCTAGAAAATAGATCTAACACTGAACAGCAATACCTAACCACAGCAAGATCTCACTTCTTCCAAATACTTCACACCACAAATTTACACATTCTCTTCACCAGTCTGAATTCCTTAATTCTGAGTAGTCATAGACTTCTTGAAAAAAAAAACACAAAAAAACAAACCGTCAAACCCAGAGTTGCTCTCCCTGGAAAAAAAACACAACGCACAAAATGTGACATTCAATTTCAAACATTTCAGTCCTCTCAAGACAATGTGGACTTTCAGAGGATTCATGTATTCCATAGTTAAGACCCCTAATTATAATACACACTAATTCATATTTTTTTTAATGTATATGATATGAGAATGGGAAAGAATCCCTCCAATTCATTCTCAAACCATCCCAACCATGGCCCACTTGAGATCCAACCTACCTACCTGCTCCCATTTTCCAGTAGAAAAACAATTCCATGATGAAGAATTATAGCAGTTACACAAGAGCAAAATGGTCAAAAGATTAAAATCTAACATTTATTCTGTAATTGTCAGTTAATTCAAGAACAGCAGCAATTGGAACTGCATCAAACTCAACAACACTAATGATGCACTGAAAACAGTATTCATACACAGTAGGAATTTTTCAGTGCTGCCTAAGCATTGTAGAGGTAACACATTTCTTAGAAGAAAAATTAGAGCCCTCAGTAAGCTCTAAAAATTGAATAATTTTAGTTTATGAACACCAAATGTCAGGAATCCTTAATAACGCAGATTATCAGTAAGCAGCCCATACTAATACATAAAAAATCAAAGACTATGGAAATGGAATAACAATAGACCCTGTGAATTGAGGAAAAGCATTTTAGTTTCGTTCATCAGAAAAAGCCTCTTGATCTAAGATGTGTCTTGAACCACAATGGGGAAGAAGCAATTTAATATTTTTTTCAACCATTTTTCCACTGCAATTCTGTGTAATAGCTCAACAAAAGTATAAAACCTAATCTCATAAATTAGACCCCTCAAACATTGCTGATGGGAATGTAAAATGATTCAGCTGCTTTCGGATATAATTTGCAGTTTCTCAAAATGTTAAACATAAGTTACCATATACTCAGGTATTCCACCCTTATGTATGAACCCAAGAGAAATGAAAACAAAAACCACACAAAAATTTGTACCCAAATGCTCACAGCAGCATTATTCATAAAAGCCAAAAAATGGGAACCCAAATGTCCATCAACTGATGAATGGATAACAAAATTTGGTATATCCATTCAATAGAATATTTGGCCATAAAAATGAATGAATTACTGATACATGCTACAACATGCATGCACCTTAAAAATACAGTAAGTGAAAGCAGTCACAAAAGACCCTTTATCATATGTTCTCATTTATATGAAATGCCTGGAAGAGACAAATGCATAGAAACAGCAGTAGATTAGAGGTTGCCTAGACTTAGGAGTGTTGAGAGGAAATGAAGAGAGCAGCTGCTAATGAGCACAGGAGGTTCTTTCTGGGATGATGAGAATGTTCTAAAATTAGTGGTGATGGTTGCACAATTCTGTGAATATAACAAAAACCTTAGAATTGTAAATTTCAGAAGGATGAATTTTATGGTATATGAATTATCTCTTAATAAAGACATTGTTTTTAAAAAATCCAGTTTCCTTCACATGGCATGCAAGATGTTTCAGGGCCTACCCTTCTGCCTACTATTCTAGTGGTCCGCCTCCCTCTCCCTCCCATCGTATTCCCATTACCCCCTCTGTGAATCTGTAGAACTACCTTCCTTTACAGCAACACTTCCACTTGCAAAAGCTTAGTTTGTACATTCCCACTTCACCTTGAGCTCTGTTAAACTACATACCACCGAGTATTGTAGCTTTTCATGCTTGCCCACCTGTTAGATTGTGTGCTCCTATGAATGTCTCTTTATCTTCACATACCTAGTGCCCAGCAGTCAGCCACATGGTAGGCACTAAAATACCCTTTAATAAACACAAACACTGAGAGATTAGCATGCCTATGACTGAACTGAGGACAAGCAGGCTGACAGATTGGAACCTGAACTTTGAAAAACGATCAACCAACTTGGGTTCAGGTCCAAGTGCAGTTATTCCTTAGCTTTGTGGACTTCCACAAGACACAGCTTCAATTACCTAACCTACTACAAATGTGAGTAACTGTACCTAAATGCTAGGTCGTTTTAAGGCTTAGATATGTCTGTAAAGCATCTGGCACATAGAAGGTGCTTGTAAATGACAGCATTACTATTATTTCAACATTAGTTTCAACTATAACACTTAACTTGATTTCACTGAATTGGTACAACAATCTTAGTTGTACCAATTACTAATAAAAAGGACAAGTTTTCCTCACTTTAATCAATATTTGAGAAGAAGATTGCTGTTATTTATACCTAAAGGCTTAAGGCCCCAAACACACAAAGCATGCTCAGACTTAAAGGCTTCAAAGAAGATAACTTTTCAGTGCAAATTTGGTTCTTAGTTCCAGTTCTGCAATTTAGCTTCTTTAGTTTAAGATGTTTAAATATAAATTATAAGTTTGAACTTTTGCAAATGTTAAGTTTGGCCTACAGAGAATCCAACTAGTAAACTGAGAGGGCATAAAAGAACAGGAATGGTCAACTAATACTGAAGTAGTTAGTACTCCAATTATATGGAAGATTTAAATTAAACCTACTTTAGGAGAACTAGACAACAACTCTGAATAAGACAATTCACCCACACAAAGGGGGAAAAAATACACCTAAGAATAGCTTGTGATTCAGTCTACACTGCTGTAAGGGGCAGGTAGGGGGACTGGCTATTTGATCTATTCTCTTCAGTCTCACATCAGGACTAAATATTAAAGAACTATTTACTTGACTTGAATAAGAAGTAGAAAGAGAAAAAATTCAGAAAGATGCTTCACCTTCAAGTATCACCTCTTTGAAGCAAAGATAACTTTCTAATTTCTGAAGCCATTCAAGAAAACACAAAGGAAAAAATATTCACCTATATATATATAAAACTCTTGTTGAAAACAAAATTAAAAAGGTGAAGAGAAAAATTAAAAAATATATGATAGTCAATATTTTTAATGTGCAGAGAGCTATTAAAATGGATAATGAAAACACTAAGATCTCAATTTTCCAAAGAGGAAATAAGACTGGCTACTAAATGTTAACATCACTAATAATCAAGAAAAGGCAAATGAAAATTTGTTTCTCTTTATAAGTTTATTTAAAAAAAAATTCTTGGCTACTACTCAGGGCTAGCAAAGGTGAGAGGAAATGAGTGCTGCTGGCATAACTCATGAGAGTGCAAATTGGTGCAAATAGCTCTTCAGAAGGCAATTTGAAAACATACAGCAAGAATCTTACCAATGTATCCTGTAAGTCAGTAACTTCACTTCTGGGAATCAGTCATAAAGAAATAATACTAAATGTAGGAAATGCCCTCTTTACAAAGATATTCACAGCAGTTATTATTAGTTACTATAGAAAAAAACTAGAAATAATATGAATGCCTGACAATGGGGGAATATACTGAGCCAACTATTGTGCTGCCACTTAAATCAAATTCATAATGACATGTGAATTGTATCTCAATAAACCTGTTTTTTAAAAACATCAAGTTCAGCTGGACCATATAATAACATGGAAAATGGATATGATTATATAATTTAAAATTTATGGTATAATATAAATGTGTATTTGTCATTTCAAAAATAATAACAGTAGCCAACAATCACTGAACACTTACCAAATGCCAAGCCCGACACTTAAGTCATGACATGTTATCATTGATTATCATCATTATCAGGGCCATCCTAGAAGGGTATGAAACCAGGGCCACCATCAACTGTGGGGCTAGTCCAGGATAAATCATACTTTAAAGGAGGCCTCACAGTGAACAGTTTCACTGGCACCCCCTGAGAATGTTTAAAAAAATTTTGAAGGTGACTTAAATTATTTCAGAAAAGAAAGTTTCAGCATCCTGACCTGCTCCCCACCCCCTGCCAAGCACAGCCCAGAGTAGCAGCCCTAGCTAACCTAACCAAAAGACAGGCCTGATTATTACTGTTACATTTACAGAGAATTTATTATGGGATGGTCACACTAAACATGCATTATCTCTTCATCCTGATAACAACTCTTTGAATAAATGTTATAAAATCCCCATTTTTTAAAGAAGAGAAAACTGAGACTTAGTGAGATTGTTACACTCACAAAGCTAATAAAAGACATAGCTGAAACTAAAACCCCATCAGAGAGCAAAGGCCATATTCCTAACTACAATGGTGTATTGTAAGAGAGGCACAAAAATACTATGTAAAAGAAAACAAAATGACTTGATAATATAGATGCATGTTGTAACCACAATGTTGCTCACGTGAAACCTTCATAAGATTGTATATCAATGATACCTTAATAAAAAAATGAAAAGACAGAATGGGTAGAAGATACCAAAATGTGGTTGTCATCTTTTTTCCTCCTATCATCTTTTTTTCTCCTATTCTACGAACTTTCGTCAATCAGCATGCATTATTTTCATAATAAAAAAATGTAAGTTACATAATGAAAAATAAAGAGGAAAACGATTTGGAAAAATATATCAAATGACAAACTATATTGTTAATATATAAAGTACTCACTCATTCTTCCTCAAGACCAGCAGTCAGTACACTTCAAAATTAAACTAGTAAATTAAGTAAACTAAAAATTAAGAGAAGAATGTCTCTTATCAAAACTAGAAGAACAGAAAAGTAACTAAGGCTGGAGAGAAAAGGAGCTGAAGTCTAATCAAATGTGCTAACAGCTATAGGGAAAGATGTTACTAGAACCTCAAGTCTCCAAGACTTCAGGGTTTGTTCTTTCCCCTAAAACTCTGACTTCTGGCAAAACTGCCCATGGGCCTGCACCACCAATTCACCAAACTTCCCTGGGCATTTCAGAAATCTTACCAAGATGACATCAGGACCCTCCAACTTCTCCCACTAATTGGAAAAAGGGGCAAGTCAGAAGAGAAACTGAGCCCTGTTTCACAGTAGACAGGATATAAAAGAAGATTTAAATATTCTGAACACTAGAAAAGGTATTCTGGGGTGAGAGTACATTAATTTTGTCAGGTGTTTTCAGAGGCAAGGTCAATAGTCCTCAAAGTCACTCTAATAACTTGCTGTTCCCAGAATGGGAAACTTCAAGGTCTGTTTTCACTCAGTTTTAGCCTCTGGGCCCCTCCCATCCTTCCTCCTTCTCTACAGGCTTTCAAAGCCCACTTCCAGTGTTACTTCCTGGGTGTCAGTTTCTCTATCTTACACACTTCGAAGTTGATTCCCTTCTTGATATGTCACCATGAGCATCTTTAATTAAAATCGACAAATATTTACTAAGTCATCAGATGTATAACACCCTTATGTGTAAGAGCAAGGAATACAGAAGAGGAATAAGATCAAAACTAGAATTCTGCATATATATACTATAGGTAAAAAGACTGGAAAGAAAATGGGTGCCTAATTTTGCCTTAGGGAACTAGAAAGTTGGTGGATGAGTAATCCCAGAGGAAATGACTCCTAAACTGAGTAATGAAGGACTAAACAATAGGTATCACCCAGTAGGCTAAGAAGAGAAAAGAGATTTTTAGAAACTGGGGACAGAAATAGGCAGACACAGAGAAAAACACTGTTTGAGAATTTAAAAGACAATGTCAGAGGACAGCATAAATGGGGCTAATGGCACCTAACTCTTCAGGATATTGTAAAAATTAAATGAGTTAACAAAAATAACAAATTAGACTGGTGCTATATTTGAGAGGTACTAGATTAATGTTAACTATCATTATTAGAAATCCGTAAGAAAAACTAAGAACAAATGTGTAAAAAAAATTTACACCAATATGGCAAAGAGTTACTATTCTTAATGTATAAAGAATTAATAGAAATAATCAAGAGATGAACATACCAATGAAGTGAGAAAAGAGCAGAGACAAATATTTCTCAAAGAAGAAAAATGTCAAAGTATAACCTTATTAATACATAGAGAAAGAAAAAGGTGGTCCTTATCAAGCAAAAACATTAAAAAAAAAAGCCAGTTTTTCTGAGTAAACGGAGAGTAAAACAGTTACACTTGGTAGGTGAACACTTTGGTACTGACAACTTTTTCTAGAAGACAACTTGGCAATATGTTTACATGAGTCTCAAGAAGTGTCCATACCTTTTGATGCAATACTACTACAACTACTAGAAATTTACTCTAAGGAAATAATCATAGATGTGAACACCGATATGGTTACAAGGTTGCTAACTGGCACAATCTAAAATAACAACAACAAAAATTATAAACTACCGTCAATGTTAGAGAACCAATATAAGATAATGATATGAGCACAGGATGTAGAGTCAGACCAAGTCATAGCCTATGTCTACCACTTATTAGCTGTGGCATCTTGGGAAAATGACTAGAATTGTCCTTGCTCAGTTTTCTCAACTGTAAAAGAAATAATACAACAGTTGTAACAGGCTGAAGACTAAATGAATAAAAATACATAAAGTGTCTCAAAAGCAGCTAGGATATATAGTAAATGCTCACTACATATTAGATATTTACATTTAGTAGCAGCAAAGCAACATTATTAAGGTAATAAAAGCTGAATTGTAGATAAATATATAATAAAACATTTTTGATAAATGCTACTAAGCTACACAGGATATATAAATATAATAATTCCATTTTTTGCAAAGAAAAATTTCTAGAAGGAGATACACCAAAGTATTAATATTGAATATTTCTCTGGGTAATATGATTATTAGTGACTGTTTTTTCCGTCTTTTAATTTCCCTGTCACTTTCCAATTTTTCACAAGGAACATATATTACTCATCACGGTATAAAGAAAAAGTTCATGTTTTTTTTAAAAAGCACAGTATAGCACTTTTAGGAAAAATGAAAGCCATTCAACAAATCTCTCCTCTAGGCTCATTCTGTAACTGAGGTTTTTTGGTTTTGCTTAAGTTACTAGCAAATAGAAATATTCCAAGATCATTTTAGTAATACTAAAATGACAAACATTTATGTTACATACAATGACCTGAAATAGTAAGTTTCAGATGCACACAATTACTTCCCCAATCTTGAATTCTTTTAATAATTTTCAATAAGGCAAATTCACTCCTCTCAATTATCCCCCACCCACCTACCCACACATTCCCTACCCCCATTTCCTGCCTTACTTTTCTTTCTCCACAGCACTTAGAAGTTCTAACTTCCTCATATTTTATTGTCTCTTTTTCCCCTTCTTAAATATAAGATACACAAAGGCAGGGGTTTTTGTGCGTTTTGTTCATTACTTATACACTCGGTGCTTGGACCAGTTCTTGCATCGGTACCTAGAATTTGTTAAAAGGAGGAATGATCTCAATACCATGAATCATGAATAATTTCTGTTAGGTTTAACTTTTTAAAGACGAAAGATGGTGGTTGAGAATAAAGGAAGTTAAAGCAGATGACAGAAAAGGAGGTGGAAAAAAAAGCTGTTACTTTTTTTTTTTTCACTGAGGCCCCTAGAAAGGCAAAGATGAGTTAAAGTCAACCTAAAGAGGACAGCAATAGCAAAGGTGTATTTAAGAGGGAGCTGCAGCATGCACTTTTAAAATACGGGATTACCACTATGCTATAAAGACAATAAAACCCAGGTACTGGAGAGTAGTATTCAGAAAAAGTTTTGGGTTATCAGTACCTAATCTAAATGGCTCTTTCTACCTCAATCACCCATGTGACTGCCTCAGCTCTCCAGAACCCAGTGGAACCACAGATGCTGGATGTAGAGCTAGGATGCTGGAAGAAGGAGGCAAAACTCCAAGTCAGAATCCTGGAATGAGGACCAGTTACCTAAGGGAGGAGAGGTAGACAAGAAAAGCTTTCTAATACAGATACTCTCTGTATTAGAGACAAGGCAAAATCAATTTACAAGCATTTCACTGGAACTTTAGCAGAGGGAAAGCTTAAAATCCTTCTGAGGAGAAGGAAAATGCAAATTAAATATGAAGTCTTAACCATAGCCTCTCTTCTACTATCAGGTTTTTAGGACTTAACCACAAAGTTAGAGAGTGAATGCTACACATGCATTCTCAGTCCACATCATTAACTCCATTAATCTTGAAGTTCTCACTTATATTCAACAAAAAGTATTCATACTCACTAAAGAGTAAAGTCATCAAGTATTACATAAGTTGTAAAATTTATTAACTTGACCTACTTAATTTTTACATTTAAGCAGTCATTTTTAAGTGCAAAGGAGAAGTGGTAGGGTAGTGAGCAGAGTGTCCAAATACCTCTGCCAGTGTGTTCAAGCAAAAATGAAATGATAAAGCCAACAGCTATCATGTCCTCCTGTCTGAGCTAAAAAAGTCTATGTGGACTCTGCAGTTTGACACTGCTGACCATTCTTGACGAGTATCTACCTCACACTAGTCAAGCACTCCTCACACTGAAAAGTACGTATTTAAGCATTTGCAAGTCTTTGAAGTGATAATCCAAAGTAGTAAGTTCCTTTTGCAGATACACAACATTTTCTTGCTTTTAGAGTGTGTTTTTGGTTTTACTTTGAGAGGTTATTTTTCCCCAAATTATGAAGACTAAAAAGGCTTTTTAGTTCTATCTTTGTTGATAGATGGGGTTGTGGGTAAGTTCTACTGTTGCCCAACCTTCTTATATGGATTGTTTGATGGTAAGATTAAAAATTAAGGATGAAAAAGCTAATTTATTTTCCAGTCACAAGTCACAAAAGAAAAAAAGACTAACAGCTAGATTAGTGTGAAATTTCTCATTTTTCATGAAGCAAGCTGGAGTAATAGATAACATTTATTAAGCACTTATGCTAAGTATAAGCAGTCACTACGCTAAACTTTATATTACATACAACAGCACTTTGAAATAAGTACTATCATCCCCATTTTACAGATGAGGAAACAGAAGCTTACAGAATTTAAATTCAGTTACTCAAGGTCATAGGGCTATTTCGTGTTGGAACTGGAAACAGGAGGCTTAACTTGAAAGCCTGTACTCTTATCTACTACAGTTATAATGAAAATAAATGAAATTTTTATTAAACCACATACACATTTTCTAAAATGACAACGCATCAGTGAAGAAAATTATCTAGAAAACAAAAAGCAGTTGCTTAAATAAAACAAGTTAAATGTCTACCATCTGGTAATCCCTAAATGTCTACCATAACCATTGCTAATTAGCTACACAGTAAATCATTAATATATAGCTGTGAAATGAATTTTTAAGTGAATCTCTCAAATAATACATTTGCAAATGAATTATGATACCCTCTTAGAGCTGTAAAAATACATTATTTTTTGATATTCACTGTCCTATTTATGCTGTTTCCTCTCTTCCACCCCAATGTCCTCTCTGCTTTCAGATCCTTTAAGACCAGTTCAGTGCCTCCTCCTCAAGAACACCTATATGCACACTCTACCCAACAGGACTTTAACATTAGGTGCTGAGCTCTGTAGTTATAGTGCAAAATCAAACACGAACTCAAGTAAAAAAAAATAGTGTTTCTGATCTTCATCTTTAGATCTATTCATTTACAGAATTAGTTCTAAACAATAAAAAAATTATAATTTCTCTACTTCACACTTGGAATCCTGCCTTTAACAATTAGCACACCAAAAAAGTCTGCCTCTTTTTAGCCTTTCTTCATAGTTATTACACAAATTCTTCCATTAATGAGTTATTGAAAAGATCAGAACTCAAAAGGAAAAAGAAAACCAAGCAAATACAGTTAATTGGTAATAAATATATCATATTTTTAGTAATGTAATTAGTTTATTGTGAATCATTTCTGGAATCTGTTAGTACACACACTTTGCAAGTAAATACAGTATATAAAAATGCTAGTTACTTATCAATGGACTAATATGTACTTTCATTCACTTACTTAACAAATATTTATTGAATGCCCAAATATCTTTTTTTTTAAATTTCTGAACCACTTATATCAGATGCTAAAGTTAGGACCTTGGTCTGAAACCGGGCTCCTTACCCTTACTAGCTCAGAGACCTAGGGTAGTCAGTTAACTTTGAGGTTAACATTTCACTTAACTGTTTGATGGGAGAGGAACAACTACTCACAGGGTCTATTTGCTGTAAAACAGCACGGGGCCTAGCCCATGGCTAGTGCTCGATAAATGTCTATTGTAGCACGTATGTTTTAATACTGAGGAAAGCAGTTGAAGGAAATGGCTAATAAATGTTCCTTTTGTCTACTAAAAATATGGAAATGTGTGAAACTTTGTATTAAAGACACATTCAAATAAAAATCTTTAGGTTATGTAAGAAATTGTCCACTTTTAAAATAATGAATATACATAGTGAACAGTGTGAAATGACTAAGAAAGATAAAAAAGAAAAAGATGGATAAACAAAATCTTGAAAGCTGCTGAGTGTGGGTGATGGGTGTATAGAGATTCCTTATACTATTTTATTTTTGCGAAAATACAAAATTTTTTAAATTGTAATTCCAATCCCAGAACATGCCTAACACATTTCCTCATATTCAGAAGAGATCAGGGTTTTAGCCTTGAGATATGCTGAACTAACAAGAGAACCTCCCTGCTCAATAATTGAGCACAGGTCAAGTTTTCTCAGACCTATCTTTCATTGCGAAGTGAGTAAAGGAATAATTACATGCACTGGAGGATAAAAAACTCAAGTGTTTCTGCTGCTCATTAATATTACACTAAAACAGCAGCAATGTGCTTTTTTCCCCATGTACTTTAAAAACTGAAATTCTGTTAAATTAAGCTTTTAAATAAAAACAACTTCCACCTTATATGCTTTTGAAATTACATACTCACATCTCAATAAAGCTGAGGGGAAAAAAATTACAAGGGACCCTGGTACAGACAAAGAAACCTAAAGGTATACACATCAGTGTTCCTACTAACCTTAAATTTTGAGGGACATCGTTATTAATTTATGTGATGTTTCTACATTGCATTGAGGTTTTATCACTGATTATTAACGAGTAGCAAATAAGCACAGGAGACAGGCAACTAATTTTCTTGAAAGGCTTAAGAAGCTTAACCCACAGTCTATGCTCTCGATTAAGCTGACAAAAACAACACAGAATTTGAAGTTGCACCTCGCCTATTTCTGGAGTAAGCAAGTAAATATTTGTAAAAGCAAACTAGAGCATTCAGCAAAGCAACCATTTTTGCGTTAACCTTAATTCCTATCATAAAGTGGTTGGCTCTATAAAAAATATTCCGAATTCAAAATTAATACACATCTCTAATGAAGCAGACTTGGCCATCAGCAATCATTCAACGACAAAGCACATGATGAATAAATCCAAATACAGCATCTTTTGACAATGCAAGGCCAGCTGCAGTGTCAGCCTCGGTTTACCCATTCATTACGAGCATTGTAGGCGTCTTTTCCAAAAATAATAATAAGCAATAAACTTTACTCTGGCCTAAGAGATTACATCTCTCCATGATTCCTATCTACGCTGGAAGTCAATAACGCCGAAGTCAAATTGTAACATTTCCTAACTTTGGTTCCAAGCGAGCTGTGGACGCCGAGCATACGCCCACTGGCTTCTCGTGACTCGGGCCACTTTGACGCACCGGGATGCGGCTCACCTGACATTCCGCAACAACCATTACCAAGAAGGAAAACCATCTCCGTGAAAATAAAATTAGTCCCCGAAGACGCGTGCGAATGCCCCTAGGGGCTCCCGTCTGCCGACACCCCAAAAGCGAGGGAGCCAAGTCGCTCCCGGCCCGGGGCGGCGTCCGCACCTGCCAGAAAAGGCCGCGACCGGGGGTCCGGGCTGCGCCGCAGGAAGGGGCTGCTGGCCCCAGGCCCTCGCATCCGCCCCGGCCCCGCCGCGGGGGCAGGAACCCGGGGCCGGGGCTTTCCGCCCGGCGCCGCCAGGTCCGGCCTAGCTCGGGCCGCCGGGCTCCCGAGGCTCCGTCCGCGTCGTGCGGGACGCGCATCCGCCTCCCAGGCCGGCCCGCGGAGCCTGCCCGTGGCCCCGCACCTGCCCGCGCCCTGCGGCAACCTCGGCGGGAGGCTTCACCCACCTGGCGGCCCCGCCGCGCCTCCCGCACGTCACTGCGCGACCCCGTGCCCCGTGGCCCCAGCAGGGCAGGCGCGGGCGGTCGCCGGCAAACCCTGCTCGGCAGCCCCGCCGCCGCCCCGCTCGTCGCCAGGCCGCAGACAGCGAACCTGTTGCGCAGCCTGTCACGGCCGCTCGGGCTCCGTGACGCCGCCTCAGCCCCACAACAACATGGCGACCGCGGCCTCCGCAGGAAGCCGGGGGGCGGGGAGGTAGGCGACGGCCGGGGCAGCTGACTGCCAGCCCGCCTGCTGCCCGGCACCGACTTCCCCACCCTCGGGAACCCGAAATCGGTCCGGGGGCGTCCTCACCCCCAGGGAGCCGGGGCGCCGGACTCCGCGGGCCCGGTCCTTGCGCTCCGCTCACCCCTCGGGGAGGCCCCTAAGCCCTGGACCCGGCAGCCCTTCCCGGAGCTGCGACGACCCACCTGGCTCCTCCTCCCCGAGGTGACATGTGCAGGTTGGGTGGAGCGTTTCCTGCCCCACAGACCCCTCGGTGCGGGGAAGGGCCGAGCGGTACCTGCCGGCGCATCCCTGCTGCACCCACTTGGCGCTCTCTCTGGAGCCTTCTCACTCACTAAGGTTGCTTCGCTGATTTGGGAGCACGGATTCCCGGGGAATGGAGGAGCGGGGCGGGAGAAGGCGGTTACTCCCACCCTTGCTCATGGAGCCCCTACAGACCTCTCTCAGACCCTCCCCAGGCACCCCAGAAGGACTGACCATACCCAACGCCCACCCATTCAGCAGTCCTCACCCGCCGCCCTAACACACAAAAAGGCCCACAAGGCAGGGGCCTCCCTGCCCGCAGTCACACAGGAGAGCAACTACCCCATGTACTACCACAGAGCACTTAGACGTTCATCTCTCCCCACACTCCACTACCTGCAGACCTGCAGAAGCTGAACATTCTTGCCCTGCTCATGGCCACCTAGCAAGGGAAGCTCAGGGTCTCTTTTCTACCGTCCAGCTCCTGGTCTCCTCACGAAAAAGCAGACTTCAGCTCACGTCACCACCGCACACCGAGGGCTTGCCCTTGACACAGCACACCTCGAAGAGAAGGGCATTCTGCCAGTCGGGGTTACAGGAGGAGTCAGTGTTTCCTGTGAGCTTAACAAAAAGGGAGTCCAGCACCCAAGATTTCTGTTGGCTTTTAGCGGCAGGGTATGGGCTGATCCAGTGTGTAAAACTTACATCCCCATGACTTCTGTTGGTAAAGGAGAAATCTGTGTAGATCAAATGATCCCATGCTTCCTTTCATTTCTTACCTGTTGGGGTAAGTGAAGGTAGCAAGGTTGGTTTTATAGGGATGGCTTCAAAGCCCGGGCCTATATGAACTAGCAAAGCAACTCATGTGAGGAACTTAGCAAACACTAATGGTGATAAACAGGCTTTTCCCGCTCTCACACTCAGTCTTTCCTAACTCTTCAATTAGGACCTGACTGAGACCTGACAGACAGGTCCTGAGCTTCGGTGACACACAGAAGCCAGACTTGTTTGTATTAGTCTAGGAAGTCCTTGATTTACTGGGGCCAATCTGTCCCTTTTCTTCTGAAAGCCAATCTGCAAACAAACCACCCAACTAGGGATAGTGCTCTTGAGTATGTGGTCTCATTCCTGGGGCAGACATCACCACTTAATTGTGGTACTCCCTTTCAGAGCCCATATGCAAGAGTCTAAGCTTCCAAATCCTTCTCCACATAGTGCTCCAGAGAGTTGGCCTATAAGAAGAAACCTGTTTTTTTTTATTCCCAGTATGTAGATAGACAGTCCTCATTTCCGTCCCATCATTTGATCAATGTCATTTGTGTTCCAGTGTTCTGGAACTGGTGCAGTTCACCCTGAGTCCTCTTTCATTTTCTGAAGGAGATGCCAAATCCTTGGCAGGACCAAAATGAACTTTGTAGAAAGAAAGAAAAAATATTTTAAAAGTCTCCCTAAAATAAACCAAAAAGCTAACAACCTTTGTTGGAAATTGGGATCTTGTCTACAACCGGAAGCCTATAGTATCCTAAGTACTAAAACAATTATATCCCAGGTGTCCATTCAGAACTCTGAGGCCAGTTTGTCCATCCTATCCTATTCTTTCAATATTTATGATTCACATAGGTGATACATCCACCATCCCAGTTTTTTGACTTCCTCTTCTCACAGGGCACACCTTGGAATTGTTTTTGTAATTTTTCTTAGTATTTCACGAATTCCACCACCTCTGGTTCACCTCCAGCATCAACTGGAGATCAGCTACTGGAGGAAAAAAGTCCTAAGATATGAACATACCTGTCAAGTCTAAATAAGATTCAGAATTATTTCAGGGTGAGAAACTTGAGAGGTCAAGGAGAAGACTAGGTATGTTGTATTTCTCTTCCTCAGGTTCTACCACAATTTAGGACAGACTCTTCGGTCTGTTCCTGATAACCTAGCTTTTACCATGTGATTTAATCTCAATCTGTTTTCCTTCCCTGCAAATCTCAAATCTCCTAAACATGCCCGCACATGTACTTATATACTGTCATGTTGATTCTGTCCCACCCCCACTGCCAACCATATATATTTTCTATGTTTTACCAATCTCCTTTTCTGTTAGTTTTCAAGAATACCATCCTGTAAGGCTGAGAGCCCTGACGGGAGGAGCAAGCACGCCGGACCCTGATGACGTGTCAAAGTCCCCGGCTGCTGCCCCCTCCCAACCTGAAAAATGTGCCTTACGTTAGCCAATCCTCGCACCGCTGTAAATCTAAGCTCTGCCTCCCGCTACCTTCTTCAAAAACTCGCTGCCTGTCTGCTTACGCGCGCGAATTACCCAGCGTCTATTTCTGTAGACTGGGGAAATCTCGCCTGGGTGTTTGCGTTCGAATAAACTACCTGGCCCTTTGTTGCCTCTCTTCGCCTGCATATTTCGGATAGAATTTATCTTACACATCCTTCATCCCATTCTTACCCAGTCTGTTCTCAAAACAACCCCACAGTGGTGGAAAGAGTCTAGAATAGAGAACAGAAGCAGTTCTAGATTCTAAGCATCCTGTAAAATACATGATCTTATAGGGTAGGAAGGCTATGAGAACGTGGAGCTCAAATGTAATACATCTACTAGTAATGAATCTCTCATGATAGTGATATAAACAAATAAATAAGGAAATTAAAAGGAAAGGGTAAACGAAAATAGCCTTTTGATTTACTTAGATATCTATCATTAATGTTGTGCTTCATTCTTAATGATCTGAGTTTCCGTCTGATAACATTTTCCCTTCAACTTGAAGAATTTCCTTTAGTTTTCTTGTAGTGCACGTCTTGGCTACAAATCCTCTTAGTTTTATCTGAAAATGTTATTTTGCTTTCACGCTTATATAATATATTCACTGAATATAGAATTATGAATCAACAGGTTTTTTTCTATCAGCATTTAAAAGATTTTTCCATTCTCTTCTGGCATCCATGTTTCATGTTAAAGTCAACTGTTGATCAGGTCATTTTCTCCTCCATGTAAATTTTTTTTTTCTGCTTTCATAATTTTCTCTTTATCCTTGGCTTTCACTAATTGAACTATGATGTAAATGAAACCAGTGTGGACTTTTTTGCATTTATTCTGCTTGGTGTTCATGATAATCTTGTATCTGCAAATTTCTGTCTTTCATCAAATTAAGAAAAATGTTAGCCATTATTTCTTCAAATACTTTTTTCTGACTTATTTCCTTCTGGCATTCCAATTATATGTGTGTTTGATTATCTGATATCATCTAGAGTTCATATTAGAGGTGCTCTACCAGTGTAGTAGTCTTCCATCATTGACACCAGAAAAACCTATCTCTAACCTCCTGATCCTCAGAGCATTTGGAGGTAAGAGTAGTGTATAGAAATCTAAAGCAGTGCCCTTTTACCTTCTATTTTTGGTAGGAGTTAATCTGTCTCTACTGTTAGCAATTGTACTTTCTAGCTAGGGTTTCTCTTCTGTAGAAAATAACCTCAAATCTAAACATGCACACACACATACATACTGTCACGTTGATTCTATCCTTTCTGAGAAATAGCTGGAAAGTGAGATTTGTCCTTTTTTTAGTCTCTTTTTCTTTCAAAACTCACAAGAAAGAATTGATGTGCTGATAGTTGTCCTTTGTGCATAAAGAGCTAAAGTCAACATCAATCCATGAAACCAAAATGAGGCTCCCCTGGTTTTTGACAATAAGAGCAGATGAAAAGCATGTCAGGGATAGGGGATGTCAGGGTCCCAGAAAAGGCCTAGGGCTTCATTTGACATGTTATGTGCCGATTCATTATTTTGATATTTGTTTTCGTAAATAATTTAAGAACCTATTATGTTTCAGCTACTGGAAAAAAGGAGTTAGTCAGACATTAGCACTATTAGGGAGCAGCTGAGACTCAATTCAGAGGAATGGTCTATGGGACAAATTTGTTCCTTTGCTCTTTTCTCAACTTCTTGACCTCCCACACCCTAATCTGGAGCCCTAGGGAAGATGAGAAACAAAGAAGTGGAAATAGGAGTGACTTAAGAGGAAGAAGAGGAAAGAGAAATTCCCTAGCATGGAGGGAGAGTTCTTATTATTGGGCCACTTGTGCAAAACTTGAGACTTTGGCTCAAGCCTGGTGGGTACTGGAAAGGCAGTACCAGGCATACTAGAGGGGGATGTTAGCTCAGGCATGGCCCTAGGCCAGCACCTCGGGCTATAACCAAAGGCCAGTGTGGGTTGAGGCCATGGAGGCCCTGGACAGGACATGCCCATTCATGAATGAAGCACTAGAGGCTTCAAGTCTGGCAGGTGTAACTCAATGGAAGGGAATCCAGCCTGAATTCAAGAGTAAGGCACACTTCCTGTCTGGCAGATTTGCCAGCTGTCTGTTTAGCTCATTGTTGCTGTCTCCAGCATAAACCAGTTCCGTTATTGTAATAACCTAATATTTATGTGGCATTTTGCACTTCACAGAATAATTTTGTTATTTTGTTTAATCCTCACAACAATCCTGGGAAGTGGGGTAACGTTCTGTTTGTGGTCATCCAGACTTGATTGGTATGAAGAGGTAAAATCAGGCATCCTGTGTTGGGAATTTCCCCTTGCAGAGTTGTGTTTTTCTTTTCCTCTTTTAAAAAGAGAAACAGAGCCCATGCTATTCTGGGTTCAGATAGAATAATGATTTAGTTGAAAATATACAGTGGATCAGACCATTTTGCAGTGCTTGGCCCAGTTTGGCCAAACATTTTTATTTCTAGCAAGTACCATTGTCCTCTCCCTAAGTAAGGTATCTTGAGCCAGTGAAATATGAAGACACAAATAGGAGGTCAAGTTCCACTTTCCAGTCAGACACACTGCATAATGATTCTGGAGTTTATGATTCCTTCCTTGGCAGCTAACGCCTCAAGTCACAGTGCACCCCTGTTCTCTGTGTTGACCACAGATTTCCAGGGTGTGACTTACATGGTCTTATTTCTTAGATTTCTTTGAGTCTGTGATGTAAATAACATAACTCTTTAGAAAAGAGAATCCACCCGATCCTTTGAAGAGAAGTGACAGTGTAGCCAATGTGAGCCATTATAACTAATTAAGTGAACATCTTGCCCTTCATGACTACCCACATTGACCCAAGGTAATTTGTAAGGTCAGATCACTCAAAATACTTAGAAAAGTTTCATTACATTCCAAATAGGCAATTTAAAGAAAACAAAATCTTTAAGTCTGTGTCTGCTTTTCAATTCTGTGAAATGATCTGATGTGATTACAGGCCATTTTTTCCCTTCTTTCTTGAGGTATAATTTGCAGGTGGTAGAGTACCCACATCATAAATTTGCCAGCTCCTAGATTTTGTGTAAATAAAATCATACAGTATATACCCATCTGTGGCTGGCTTCTTTTGCTCAATGTTGTAGTCAGACCATTTTGAAGCAACAGAATTTTTAACACACTTTGAAACAGTCTTCCTAGAATTTACTCATTTGTAGGAGGAGGCATTCAAAAGAATTTCAGATTAAGTCATTTTTAAGACATTCCCTGTTTATTATCTCATTTTCTTGTAGAAGTAATTAATGAAAATCTTTGTGTAAATGTTACATATCCATCCATCTGTCCATCCCTCACTTTGTTCCAAAATAAAAATTTCAAGTTCTTTCTATTACAACACTAAGAATTTTCAATTCTATGTTGTGGAAAATGCTAGCATTGTTTTCGTACTTATGGAAGTTGTTGACCAAACTTCCTATATCCAGCAAGCCTGAACTCTCTACAGTGTTCTTTTTCTAAAAATTTACTTTTTTCTTCCAAAAATAAGGAGATTTTCTATTTCTAATACCAAAATGACTTTATAACAATAATGCTAAATAAATTTAGAATTACATCTAGGTTCTAAATAAATTGTACAATTCCAACAAATCAAACTTCTTTCGTTTTCCTTCCAGGGCTTGTGTATATAGATACATTTTTATTAGTTGACTGTAATCATAGCATAATATGGTTATATTTTTAGTTTTTTTCAATTAATATTGTATCATAAATATTTTTCCTTAATAGTTTATTTTCTATATTTGTCTTCTTAAAAACTGCATGCTATCTATTGAATGAAGTACCATAATTTACTTAATGATTCTCCTGTTCTTGGCTGATTTTAACTTTTTATTGCTATGAGTTATACTTCATTTCCAATGTAAATGTAGGAAAAATGGAATTAACATTGACACGAGAAGTAAACTAGAAAAGTCAGAAAGCCATTAAGGAAATAGATTCTATGATGTCCTCCCTCTGAGATTGCAGTTCTCAGAAGAACATTAAACTTTGTATTGTCTGAAACTTCAAACATCCTGGACAAACATCTGATGCCTGCAGTAAAGTAGACTTCTGCCCAATGAACAACCTTAGCAACCGATTGTGTATACCTAATGTTGGTTACAATAGCTTTAGACAATCATAATTCTTTCAAACAACTCAGTTATCCTTTTTGGCTTAAAAACCCTAGGCCCTTTCTCTTCTTGGGAGCATACATTGGGTTTTCTACCAAATCTGTGTTCCTGGGTTGAGTTCTCTAAGACCCAAAATAAACATAGCTAATAGTATCACAGCTTTGCCGTTTTTTTGGTCAGCATTGCGTGGTGTGAGACAAGTGGGATCCAGAGCAACTGACCTCCAATTCCAGTGCTGCCTCCAACACATGCGAAGTACCTATGAAAGGCCATTGTTCTCTCCTGTCTCTGGTGGCCCCAGCTCATGGTGGTAAGTCCTCCTCAACTGGAACCTCCCTCTTTGGCTGATGTTCAGGCCTTCATTTGGTTGTCTTCTGTTGCCAGCTTCTGTCCTCAACTCATTTCTGAGGATTCTGTCTTTACTCATCTTTGAATGGAGCATTTGGTTTGCAGATTCTTGTTACTTTTCTGGTAGGTATTTAATTATGGGAAATAGTTAAATAACCAGGCCCTTGCTGGAACTCCTGTTGAACTCATGTTTAAGGAATATGGTTCTTCCTGTTGTAAATTCTTGCCCTGTTAAACTCACACCACCCAGGATGATCTAAGACTCCTTTAGCCATGACTGGGCTCATCTAAACTTCCCAAATAGGTATATTTGCATGCACAATCAGAAAAAAAAGTTATAAAACTAGACAAAACAAATGGGAAGTTTATTTTAATAGGGGTCTGGAAGTCTCCAAATGAAATACCGAAAAAGTAGCTTCCTTACAGGCAGTCAGTTTGGATCTTTCAAAGATGTTTTCCAAATAGGAAAAATTGGCCAAAGCCTTGCAAATTCTTCCTCCTCCTATAGCAATACCTAGCATTCTTTATCCCTCTTTACCATCCCTTTCTCTCTATCCTTCCTTAGCCAAACTCCACTTCCACCTTGGAGACCCTCACCCTTCCTTTGACCCCTGTCATAAAGGCTTACCATTTGAAATGAAACCAGGAGAAGCTGGGGTTACTCAAACTACTTTTACCCCACAGTCAAAAGCTGAACTCAGGGCCATAGCTAAAGAATTCCTCAAAGTCACTGAAGACCCTCATAAGATTGTTGAAGAATTTAACATTATAATCCAGACATAAGAACTTGGCTTTTCTGATTTATATCAACTGATTTTAATGCTATTAGTGAAAGCCAAGCTAGACACTGGATTAAATTAGCCAACTGGAACAATTCATTAGCATATTTTTAAAGACAGGGTCACTGACAGAACTGATAACTTTAAGCTTGGCAAAAGACTTTACAAAACAATATACATGTACTGTTATGCCACAAGACTGCACTATTTTTCTCAAACTTTAAAGGCAACTTTTTCAGGCATATAATTATCTGAAGGTTCTTCCCTATTATGATATGCAGATGACCTCCTTTGTTCTCCTTCCAAGAAATCATCTACCAAGGATAGCCTTTACCTTCTCAAAGTAATAGTTAAGAGGGGACATGTGGTATCTAAGGAAAAACTACAATTTTGTTTATTTCAAGTCAAGTAATTGGAATACCTTGTTTCAGAACAAGGGTTACTCTTGGAACTCAGGGAATATTATCTTGCAAACCTCTACAAACCAAATGCCAACTAGGAGGGTCCTAGGACTGCCTGGCTACTATAAAAATTTAATACCTGATTTTTCAGTTGTGGCTTAACCACTAAATTCTCTCGTCTCACCAACCTGAGCCCTTAATATGTACTAAAGAATATCAAGAAGCCCTCTCTAAAATAAAATAAAGACTCTTAGATCTTCCAGTCCTAGGACAACCTAGGATACCCCAACCATACCTACCTTTCTTCTTTGTACACAAAAGAGAAGGAAATACCCTTGGGGTTCTAACCCAACAATATGGGTTCCAATATAGGCCTATTAGCTACTGTAGCCAACAATTGGACTTGGTGGCTGAAGGATTACTGCTTTGTGTGAGACCTATAGCTGCAACCACAAACTGTGGCTGTATGTTTCTAGGAATTTATCCATTTCTATGTTGTCAAATGTGTTGGTGTATAATTATTCATAATAGTCTCTTAGGATCCTTTGTATTTCTGTGGTATCCGTTGTAATGTCTCCTCTTTCATTTGTGATTTTTTAATTTGAGTCCTCTCTTTTTCTCTTGGTGGGTATAGCTAAGGGTTTGTCATTTTGTCTTTTCAAAGGACCAGCTCTTAGTTTCATTGATCTTTTCTGTTGTCTTTTTAGTTTCTATTTATGCTCTGATCTTTGTTACTTCCTTCCTTCCTGCTAACTATGGACTACATTTTCTTCTTTTTCTTGTTCTTTGAAATATAAAGTTAGTTTATTTATCTGAATTTTTGTTGTTGCTTCTTGATGTAGGCATTTAGTGCTGTGAACCAAGTTATATAAAAAAAGTCTGATTAAACTCCACTCTTGTGATTTCGGAGTTGTAATGTCTAGAGGCCAAGGAGAAAGGAGGAATAATTTGAACTTGGACAGATACTGCAAAAGATGGTATCTCCTGTAGTATTTTTGTCAGGCAGATAGATGTATTGATACTATGGCTATTATTTTTAAAGAAAGAAAAAAATATTAACATCTCTTTGCAGAATGCTGAGTCTTTGAGACTGTTATTATAGTGGCATGATATATTTTAGTTCACTCAGATGCTTAAGGAGAATCTAGATGATATCAAAGAGTTTTATATTGTTATTTGATTTTATCATTTAAGACAGCAAGAGAGAGTAAGTGAAATTGTATTACTACTCTAACATTTTCTTCTTAAGTTCAGTGTTCCTTCCCAGAAAAATGGCACTGGCATCATTAGAAGATTAAAACAAAATACAAAATTCTACCCTTAAACCAATAAATTCTAGTTAGAATTACAGTAACCTCTTAGGGATTAACAAAAAGGTCTCTGAACTTTATGTCTTTCAAGTTTAGCCTTACTTTTAATTTAATGTTGTATGTAGTTTGAATTGATATGTTTTTTAATTTATATGGTAAGCCTTGGGAGCAGAACTAGGTTTTGACATGTACTTGACAGCTAATAATACACTTTTAATACTTAGAAAATAGTAAGTAATGGTAGGTATTGGGTATTTGGCACAAAATCCTAAATCAAAGTATAATTAACTTTAAGAGCTGTTTTGGTATATGATGAAAGTGAGATGTGAAAAACTCTTCAATGGCTTTTTAGGAGTAGTCAGGAATGTATCCAGTGGCTGAGACATGTTAGAATTTAGAATATGTAAATGTAATTGCCTGATGAATGTGAACATCAGGTGGTTTTAATGTTAAAGTTGTAAAAACATTTGTATTAGAATTAATATCACTGGGTTGAATTAAGAATTTAGAGGCCCGAAAGACACTAAAGCACCATGTGTGAAATTTAAAAACAAAATAAAATGCCAAAATATACTAACCCTTAAGATAAGTATCAGGAAATAAGTTCTTTGATTTGTTTGTTTTTTAAGTTTTCACAATTCCCATTTTTGAGGGGAACTGTCAAATATTGAAGTATTTCCAAATAATTTTGTGTGTATGTGTGTGCCCACATGTGCACCTGCTCAAATACATGCAGATATATGTGCTCAAAATGTGTTTTTGCTGCAAGCATTCTAAGAATGTGCTCAGTTTACCTTTTGGATAATTCACAATGGGTACACCATATTCTTCAGAACCCAGAATGTTAGGAGATTATGTGGACTTTGGTTCCAATTAAAGACAATTTGAGTAGGTAAATTGACAACCAAGGAAGCTACACCAATGGGACAGTTCTTTTATGACACCTCAAGAGGGAGAGCTGTGTCCATATTTGAGCATAAGAACTTTGCTCCAGTGTGATCCTGACTGAGGAGCAAGTGAGCAGTTGTAGAAGGCCTCTTCATGTGATGATTCCTAAGTTCTTCACCAAAAATTTACTTATCATTATTTCCCCCCCAGATTTGGAATATTAAAACAATTAATTTAGTATTTATAAGTTTGTTGAATGTGAATGCATATTAAGATGCCCCTTAAGAAAGGGAAATTAAGGATATAAACTAAGGATATAATAGTTAAATTATTCAAATATAAAATTGCAGATAAAAAATAAGTTAAAGTTACTTTAAAGAAATGGAATTGCTCCAGATCTGAGCAAATTGTGACTGTAGATGTTAAGGGTGCAATCTGAAGGAAATGAAGGTTTATTAGCCTGCTCATCCTGCCCTAAGATGGGGTCGGTTGTTGGCTAATTACTATAAAATATGTTAGGAATCTTACCTCCTAACTCCCTGGTTTTAAAAATAGAATCTTAGCCTTAAGATGGAGTCCCTCCTGTTCTTGCTATATTGTTTATATCTCGGCATTTTCCTTCATAGGCAGAAAAAGTTAATTGTGATGCTGTTCCCATGTCCCTGCCCTATATCATTATGACCCCATTTCAGTTTAAAATATATTACTTTAAAGTGATAGAAATAATTTTTAGTAAGACTCTAAACCCAGACCTCAATTAAACTTCTGATTCTGCTTTTCTAGCAGTTTTATCTTGGACAAGTTATTTAGCTTTTTGAATCTTTTTCTCATCATTAAAGGGGGCATACAGTGTTTTTATAAGTTTATTTCAAGTAATGAGATAACAAGCATAGTGTCTGGCATATCGTAGGCCTTCTGTTAGTTGTATACCTTACTGTACACTGCATGGAAAAGCACACATCTGACAGTCTTAGTGACTGAATTACTCTGTAGGTCTTTCAATTTTTGTTGTTATGACACATTTCTGGGGAATCTTAGATTAATCTTGGCAATATGATTCAACCTATTTACCAGGTCTGGAAAAATTAATTAAAAGGGCTTTCGTATTTATACTTTCTAAATCAGACTGTGTGTTTATTTACTGTATACTCAGTTATATATCAAGGGTGAGTAAAAGAGACATTTTGGATCCTGTATCTCTAAATACTCCACCAGCCACCTAGACGGACACCCGCACTAAGTCTCTGAGAAAAATATATGTATGACTGGAAGATAAGGACACTGTTTACTCTTTTCCAGGCTGGGAATTTGGCCCAATTTCCATCCTAATCTTTCGCTAAATGAGGCAGGACTTCAAGATCTAGGTTTAGATAAAATGCAGGCCTCTCTGGTCTTTTGCCCTCAGAGACACACTTTGATTTTATCCTAGGAAGGGTGAAAAAAAGAATGGAAAAAGAAACTAAGAGAAAAAGATCCCTTTCTCTATAAACCCTGACAAAGACTCTCCTTGACCAAACTTTAGTCAGACTCTTCTGAACTCTCTTCTCAACAGTCCACTGGCCTTGGCCTCCCCAAGTCCTCTTGCCAGGTCTGCATAGCCCTGTTTTACCAAGAATCCCACCAAGTCAGTTTAGAGAGACTCCCCCACCCTTGATATCTGATAACCCTCAATATATGATCAAATTCTTCAGTCCCTCCACCTTTGGCATCAAGTCCGTAGCCTGCCTTCAGTAGGAATCCCCCCACCCTTGATGTCACCTCTCAGCAATTTTCTATCCAGTGGTGCCTCACTCTGCTCCTTGGATGTAAATCCTCACTTGTCCTTACTTTATTCAGAGTTGAGCCCCAATTGCTCTCTCCACTGTGATAATCTTGACACCTACTGCAATAGTCTGAATAGTCTTCCTTACTGTTTTAACAAGTGTCAAGGTATTTTTTCTTTTCCCCCCAGCTTTATTAAGATATAATGTTGTACACTATTGTATAGATTTAAGGTGTACAATGAGGTAATTTGATTCATGTGTCTATTGTGAAATGATTACCACAGTAAGGTTAATTAATGCATTCATCATTTTTTGTTGGTGGTGTACTGAGAACTTTTAATTTACTCTCTTAGCAACTTTGAAGTATACAGTGTAGTATTAGAATAAGTTCTTTACCAATCCTGGCCAAACCAGCCCAAACTACTGCAGAGAACCACTTTTTAAGGTGCAAAGATTTAAATAGGAACCAGAAGGAAAGGACATAACATGTATAAGCAAATGCTTTTAAACTTTTAGCTCCTTCCATTCTTTGCTCCGCCAGAAACAATAAAGCCCCCAAATATCCTTGACCTGCATCAGATTTCCTCCCACACAGGAAAGGAGTTTGTGTGTGGAAATACTTGGGCTCCCCCTAGTGGTTAGAATGTGCACCCAACACCTACTGGCAGATTGTGTGTGTGTCGTGTGTGTGTGTGTGTGTGTGTTTGGTGGGTGGATGGAGGGTGTTGTTTTACTGTTGAACTCAGGAAACCTAGGGCATTGCTTTGCCTCTCCAGGGAACTTGGCAGAGTTTCAGAAATGTCCTCTCTGCATCTTTATGCAGCTGATTCTTCAATCCTTGCTAGTTCTCCATTTGGCACTCATGAAATAGGTAGTTCACTTTTTCTAAGTGTTCCTTTGATGTTCTATCCAGGGAGCCAAAGAGCTAGGTCAGGACATTCTATGCTGTGTAACCCAAGGGTTTTTCCAGGTGTGCTCTGTGTACCACCTGCATAAAAATATCCTAGAGTGTTTGTTTAAGTTGAAGATTTCTGGGTCCTTCCCCAAGACTGAATTAGAATTTCAGGGGTAGGGGGAGAGTTAAGTCAATAATTATGCACATTAAGGTTTGAAAACTAGTGTTATACACTACTTGAGAAGGCATTCCTCCATTCTATGTCTCATTTAAAATTATGCCCTACAATGAGGTAAACTCATCAGGCAGGTTACATACACAATGAGCTTAACTATGTAATAATATAACATACCAGTCTTTCAGAAAACAGAACACAGCAAACATCCTTCCCTTATTCAATCCCTTGAACCCAAATCTTCGAAAGTGTAGAAAATGCTTTCCTTCTCCCTTTTCTACTTTATTCTATTGAGTCTGGATAGAGGGATGTTATTTGTTCCTTTAGCTACTCCAAAGTCAGATTAATTCAACCCAAGTCTCTCGCGTGTTCCCTCTTTCCAAAATTCCAGGGAGCCATCAGGAACAGGCCCTTCTCACCAAATTTAGAAAGTCTAATCAACTGTGCATAAGTACAACTGGCAAAAATCTAAGCATAATTTCTCTTTGGAAGCATGCTTAAAATGCAAAATAGAGGCTTTACCTCAATAACTGCTGCTTCAGTAGATCTTGGTTGGGCCAGGAATCTGCATTTTATTAAGTATCCTGAGACTCTGATGCAAGTGATCTTCAGACTACATTTTAAGAAACACTGCCATGCATGTCAGTTTCCTAAACAAATATACTGCTAAAATATCTTACAACTGATTCCCACACAAATTTTATTATGTACAATTCTAAGCAAATATTTAATATTAATCTGGAGAAAGGCAGTAGACTTGGGATAATAAATAGTAGCATAGATGCCATAATTTCACCCTTTTTTTCTATTTCCAGAGGTTATACTTTTATTGTGGTAAAAGATACGTAACATAAAATTTGCCATTTAACCACTTTTCAGTGTACAATTCAGTATCACTAATTACAGTCACAATGTTGTGCAATCACTGTGGCTATTTTCAAACATTTTCAGTACCCCTGCACAGAACCTCTATACCCATTAAGCAGTATTTTCCCCATCCCCCCAGCCAATGATAATTTCTAACCCATTTTCTATCTCTATGACTGCTTATTCTAGATATTTCATATAAATAGAATCATTCAGCATTTTGCCTTTTGTGTCTGGCTTTTTCACTTAGCATAATGTTTTCAAGATTCTTCCATGTCAAAGTATGTATCAGAACCTAATTCCTTTTTATGGCTAAATAATATTCCATTGTGTATATATACAGATTGTTTATCCTTGTATATATTGGTGGATATTTAGGTTGTTTCCACTTTTTAGTTATTGTGAGTAATGCTGCAATGAACATTGTCATACAAGTATCTGCTTGGGTCCCTGTTTTTAATTCTTTTCAGTATATACCTAAAACTGAAATTGCAGGGTCAAAGGTAATCCTGTTTAACTTTTGAGGATCACCAAACTGTTTTCCATAAGACCCACACCATTTTACATTCCCACCAGCAATATACAAGGGTTCCAGTTTCTCCACATTTTTGCCAAAACTTACTATTTTCTCTTTTTTTGATAGTTACCATCCTAATAGATGTGATGTGGTATCTCATTATAGTCTTGTAGTCAACATTTTGGGAGGCATTTCTCCAATGATTAGTTATGTTGTGCACATTTGTATATCTTCTTTGGAGAAATGTCTACTCAAGTCCTTTGCCTATTTTTGAATTGGGTTGTTTGCTTTCTTGTTGTTGTTGAGTTATAATAGTCTATATATTCTGGATATTAATCCCTTATAAGATATATTTTTGCAAAATTTTCCTTCATTCTGTGGGTTTCCTGTTAACTCTGTTGATACTGTCATTTGATATACAAAATCTTAACATTTTCATGAAATCCAGCTTGCCTTTGGTGTCATATCCAATAAGTTATTGTCAGTGCAACATTGTGAAGCTTTTGCCCTGTTTCCTTCTAAGTATTTTACAGTTTTAAGTCTTAACATTTGGTCTTTTACTCATTTTGGGTTAACTTTTATATATGGTGGTAGGTAAGGGTTCAACTTCATTCATTTGGATGTAGATACCGGTTTTCTCAGTACCATTTGTTGAAAAGACTGTCCTTTCACCATTGAATGGTCTTGGCAACTTTGCAAAAATCATTTGACCATATATATGAGATTTTTTTTTCTGGTTCTCTATTCAGTTCCATTGGTCTTTATGCTAGTACCACATTATTTTGATTACTATAGATTTATGATATGTTTAATAATCAGGAAGTGTGAGTCTTTCAACTTTTTTCTTTTTCAAAATTGTTTTGGCTACGTAGAGTCCTTTGAGAATCCATATGAATTTTAGGATGGGTTTTTCTGTTTTTGCCAAAAATGTCTTTGGAATTTTGACAGGGATTGCATTGAGTCTGTAGATCACTTTGGGAAGCACTGACATTTTAACAATTTTAAGTCTTTCAATTCATAAACATGGGTTGTTTGCAGTTATTTATGTCTTTACTTTCTTTCAGCAACATTCTATAGTTTTGATTATTAAAGTCTTTCACCTCTTCGGTTAAGTTTCTAAGTATTTTATTCTTTTTCATGTTGTTGTAAATGGAATTGTTTTGTAATTTTTTTCAGATTTTTCATTGTTAGTGTATAGAAACGCAACTATTTTGGTGAATTGACTTTGTATTCTGCTACTTTGCTGAGTTCATTTATTAGTTTACAACAGTTTTTCCCTCCACAGTGGATTCTTTAGGTTTTCTACCTATGAGATCATATTGTCTGCAAACAGAAAATTTTGCTTCTCCTTTCCAATACAGATGACTTTTATTTATTTTTCTTGCCTAATTCCTCTGGATAAAACTTCCAGTCCTATGTTGAACAGAAGTGGCAAAAGCAGGCATCCTCATCTTGTTTCTGATCTTAGAGGAAAAGCTTTCAGTCTTTCACCATTGAGTATGATGTTCACTATGGTTCATATGTTCAGTACATTGCTCATACATGGCTTTTATTATGTGGAGTTATTTCCTTCTATTCCTAGTTTATTGAGTGCTTTTATCATGAAAGGGTGTTGAATTTGGTCAAATGCTTTTCTTTCATCAGTTGAGATGCTCATGTGCCTTTTTTTCCTTTGTTCTGTTAATGTGGTATGTAACATTGATCTAGACTCATATGCTGAGCCATGCTTGCATGCCAAGAATCAGTCCCACTTGGTGATGGTATAGAATCCTTTTAATATACTTCTGAATTTGGATTGCTAGTATTTTGTTGAGGATATTTGCATCAATGTTCATAAGGGATATTGATCTGTAGTTTTATTTTCTTGCAGTATCTTTGTCTGTCTTTGATATCATGGTAAGTCTGGCTTCCTAGAATGAGTTAATAAATGGTCCCTCATCCTTAGTATTTGGGAAAAGTTTGAGAATGATTGGTATTAGTTTGTCTTAGATGTTGGGTAGAACTTGCCAATAACACCATCAGGTCCAAGACTTTTCTTTGTTGGACTTTTGATTACTTGATTCGATATCCTTACTAGTTAAAGGTTTATTTAAATTCCCTTTTTATTTTATTTTGTGTATATTTTATAAGCTGGTTGTTGTTTGTTCATTTGTTTTTATGGTTACCATAAGGATACAAAATTACTCCTTTACAGCTTTGTTCTCACTCCTTTCACATTATATTTTTATACAAAATTACATTTTTATACATTGTTTGCTCAAAAATGTAAATTAATAATTATTTTAAATATATTAGTCTCTCAGGCACTGAACAACACACTAGAACAGATGGACCTAATAGACATCTATAGAACTCTACACCCAAAAGCAACAGGATACACATTCTTCTCAAGTGCACATGGAACATTCTCCAGAATAGGCCACAAAAAGAGCCTCAGTAACTTGAAAAAGATTGAAATCCTACCAACCAACTTTTCAGACCACAAAGGTATAAAACTAGAAATAAATTGTACCAATACCAAGAAAGCAAAAAGGCTCACAAACACATGGAGGCTTAACAACACACTTCTAAATAGTCAATGGATCAACGAACAAATTAAAATGGAGATCCAGCAATATATGGAAATAAATGACAACAACAACACAAAGCCCCAACTTCTGTGGGATGCAGCAAAAGCAGTCTTAAGAGGAAAGTATATAGCAATCCAGGCATATTTAAAGAAGGAAGAACAAACCCAAATGAACAGTCTAATGTCACAATTATCAAAATTGGAAAAAGAAGAACAAATGAGGCCTAAAGTCAGCAGAAGGAGGGACATAATAAAGATCAGAGAAGAAATAAACAAAATTGATAATAAAACAATAGAAAAAAATCAATGAAACCAAGAGCTGGTTCTTTGAGAAAATAAACAAAATAGATAAGCCTCTAGCCAGACTTATTAAGAGAAAAAGAGAATCAACACACATCAACAGAATCAGAAATGAGAAAGGAAACATCACGACGGACCCAACAGAAACACAAAGAATTATTAAAGACTACTATGAAAACCTATATACTAAGAAGCTGGAAAACCTAGAAGAAATGGACAACTTCCTAGAAAAATAAAACCTTCCAAAACTGACCAAGGAAGAAACACAAAATCTAAACAGACCAATTACCAGCAACGAAATTGAAGCGGTAATCAAAAAACTACCCAAGAAAAAAACACCCGGGCCAGATGGATTTACCTTGGAATTTTATCAGACATACAGGGAAGACATAATACCCATTCTCCTTAAAGTCTTCCAAAAAATAGAAGAGGAGGGAATACTCCCAAACTCATTCTATGAAGCCAACATCACCCTAATACCAAAACCAGGCAAAGACCCCACGAAAAAAGAAAAATTACAGACCAATATCCCTGATGAACGTAGATGCAAAAATACTCAATAAAATAATAGCAAACCGAATTCAAAAATATATCAAAAGGATCATACACCATGACCAAGTAAGATTCATCCCAGGGATGCAAGGATGGTACAACACTTGAAAATCCATCAACATCATCCACCACATCAACAAAAAGAAAGATAAAAACCACATGATCATCTCCATAGATGCTGAAAAAGCATTCGACAAAATTCAACATCCATTCATGATAAAAACTCTCGGCAAAATGGGTATAGAGGGCAAGTACCTCAACATAATAAAGGCCATATATGATAAACCCACAGCCAACATCATACTGAACAGCGAGAAGCTGAAAGCTTTTCCTCTGAGTTCGGGAACAAGACAGGGATGCCCACTCTCCCCACTGTTATTCAACATAGTACTGGAGGTCCTAGCCATGGCAATTAGACAAAACAAAGAAATACAAGGAATCCAGATTGGTAAAGAAGAAGTTAAACTGTCACTATTTGCAGATGACATGATATTGTACATAAAAAACCCTAAAGACTCCACTCCAAAACTATTTGAACTGATATTGGAATACAGTAAAGTTGCAGGATACAAAATTAACACACAGAAATCTGTGGCTTTCCTATACACTAACAATGAGCCAATAGAAAGAGAAATCAGGAAAATAATTCCATTCACAATAGCATCAAAAAGAATAAAATACCTAGGAATAAACCTAACCAAAGAAGTGAAAGACCTATACCCTGAAAACTATAAGACACTCCTAAGAGAAATTAAAGAGGACACTAACAAATGGAAACTCATCCCATGCTCTTGGCTAGGAAGAATTAATATTGTCAAAACGGCCATCCTGCCCAAAGCAATATACAGATTTGATGCAATCCCTATCAAATTACCAACAACATTCTTCAACGAACTGGAACAAATAGCTCAAAAATTCATATGGAAACACCAAAGACCCCGAATAGCCAAAGCAATCCTGAGAAAGAAGAATAAAATGGTGGGGATCTCACTCCCCAACTTCAAGCTCTACTACAAAGCCATAGTAATCAAGACAATTTGATACTGGCACAAGAACAGAGCCACAGACCAGTGGAACAGATTAGAGACTCCAGACATTAACCCAGACATATATGGTCAATTAATATTCAATAAATGAACTATGGACATACAATGGGGAAATGACAGTCTCTTCAACAGATGGTGCTGGCAAAACTGGGCAGCTACATGTAAGAGAATGAAACTGGATCACTGTCTAACCCCATACACAAAAGTAAATTCAAAATGGATCAAAGACCTGAATGTAAGTCATGAAACCATAAAACTCTTAGAAAAAAACATAGGCAAAAAGCTCTTTGACATAAACATGAGTGACCTCTTCTTGAACATATCTCCCTGGGCAAGGGAAACAAAAGCAAAAATGAACAAGTGGGACTATATCAAGCTGAAAAGCTTCTGTACAGCAAAGGACACCATCAATAGAACAAAAAGGTACCCTACAGTATGGGTGAATATATTTGTAAATGACAGATCCGATAAAGGCTTGACATCCAAAATATATAAAGAGCTCATGCACCTCAACAAACAAAAAGCAAATAATCCAATTAAAAAATGGGCAGAGGAGCTGAACAGACAGTTCTCCGAAGAAGAAATTCAGATGACCAACAGACACATGAAAAGATGCTCCACATAGCTAGTTATCAGAGAAATGCAAATTAAAACCACAATGAGATATCACCTCACACCAGTAAGGATGGCTACCATCCAAAAGACAAACAACAACAAATTTTGGCAAGGTTGTGGAGGAAGGGGAACCCTCCTACATTGCTGGTGGTTATGTAAATTAGTTTAACCATTGTGGAAAGCAATATGGAGGTTCCTCAAAATGCACAAACTAGACTTACCATTTGACCCAGGAATTCCACTTCTAGGAATTTACCCTAAGGATGTAGCACTCTAGTTTGAAAAAGACAGATGCACCCCTATGTTTATCGCAGCACTATTTACAATAGCCAAGAAATGGAAGCAACCTAAGTGTCCATCAGTAGATGAATGGATAAAGAAGATGTGGTACATATACACAATGGAATATTATTCAGCCATAAGAAGAAAACAAATCCTACCATTTGCAACAACATGGATGGAGCTAGAGGGTATTATGCTCAGTGAAATAAGCCAAGCGGAGAAAGACAAATACCAAATGATTTCACCCATCTGTGGAGTATAAGAACAAAAGAAAAACTGAAGGAACAAAACAGCAGCAGACTCACAGAACCCAAGAATGGACTAACAGTTACCAAAGGGAAAGAGACTAGGGAGAATGGGAGGGTAGGGAGGGATAAGGGTGGGGAAGAAGAAAGGGGGTATTATGATTAGCATGTATAATGTGGGGGGTAGGGGAAAGGTGAGGGCTTTGCAACACAGAGAAGACAAGTAGTGATTCTACAACGTCTTTCTATGCTGATGGACAGTGACTGTAATGGGATTTGTGGGGGGGACTTGGGGTAGGGGAGAGCCTAGTAAACATAATGTTCTTCATGTAATTGTAGATTAATGATAACAAAATAAAATTTAAAAAATTAAGAAAAATTAGCCTCTTAAATTATGTAAATAAATTGTGGAGTTACAACCCAGTTTTAATAATACTAGTTTTTAGACTAATAACTAAAAGTATTAGTCTCTTAATTCATGTAGAAAACAAAAGGTGGAGTTACAAACTATTGTTACAATAATACTAGCTTTTTATAATTACCTATATATTTACCTTTATTGAGGGAGGTCTCTGTTTCTTCACACAGCTTCAAGTTGCTGTCTAGTGTCCTCTTATTTCACTCTGAAGGATTCCCTTGAACATTTCCTGAAGGGCAGGTGTAGTGGTCACAAATTCTCTCAAATTTTGTTTATTGGGAGTGTCTTAATTTCTCCCTCACTTTTGAAGGACTGTTTTGTAGGATATAGGTTTCTTGGTTCACAGTTTTTTCTTTTAGCCCTTTGAATTTATTGGCTTACTGTCTTCTGGCCTACAAAATTTCTGATGAAATATCTGCTGATAACTTTTGTATGTGATGATTCATTTCTCTCTTCTGTGTTCAAGATTCTTTCTTTGTCTTTCCAAAGTTTCATTATAATGTGTCTTGGTGTAGGTTTCTTTGAGTTCATCTTACTTGGGAGTTTGCTGAGCTTCTTAGATGTTTATATTCATGTCTTTTATCATGAGTATCTGGAAATAGTTATCAAATCTGGAAATTTTTCAGCTATTATTTCTTCAAATAGGCTTTCTACCCCTTTCTCTCTCTCTTCTCCTTCTGGGACTTCCACAGTGTGTGTTGGTATGTTTAATGGTGCTCTACAAGTTCCTTAGGCTCTATTCATTTTTCTTCAATCTTTTCTCCAGATTCAATTTCCATTGTTCTTTCTTCAAGTTAGCTGACTCCCTTTTCTGCCTGCTCAAATCTGCCTTTGAATCCCTCCAGTGAATTTTTCAGTTTAGTTATTATGCTTTACAGTTCAAAATGCCTTTTAGGTTTCTTCTTAGGTTTTCTCTATTGGTATTTATATTTTGTTCATACATAATTTTCTTGATTTTTAAAAATCTTAAGCTTATTTAAGATAGTTGTTTTTGTTTAGTAGATTTGCCATCAGGTCTTTTTCAGGGATAGTTCCTGTTAATTTAAATTTTTCCTTTAAGTGGGCCAGATTTTTCTGTTTTTGTATGCCTTATGATTTTTTCCTTGAAAATTGGACATTTGAATATATTACTATGGTAACACTGGAAATCAGATTCTCCCCGTTCTCCAGGGTTTGCTGTTTTTTGTTGTTCTTTTGTTTATTGCTTTGTGGTTGTTATTGTTGTAGGCTGTCTCTGTGCCACGGGTCAAGCTCAAGTATAACTTAAGGTCTTCTCTGGTCTTTTCTGAGCCCATGCCTTTCCTTGGGCATGCATGGCCACTTCTAATTTTCCCTTGTATGCAGTTGTTTTTGAATGTCCTAGTCTTTAGTGTCTGGCCCCTAAAAGGGGGGAAAAGAAAAAAAAGGAAGGGAAGAAGAGGAAAAAATGGTACCAGTCCTTTAAACCCCCTGGCAGTCACTTAAGCCAGAGGGATGGGCTTGCAACAATGTGGGTAGGTGCAACAAGGTCACCTACCTCTTTGCACCTCTGTGATCAGAAGCACCAGTCTGCAATCAGAAAATAGTTCCCTGATTTTTTGGAGGACAGCAGTCCTTTCTGCCTATACTGGCTCCCACCGGCTATGTGCAAACTGTTCCAAGAAACATGCATAGCTGCCTAATATGAGGGTAGAGAATGGGTAGCTGCTCCTGCCTGTGAAATGAGCTGAAATTGACTGAAACTAACTACAATTACCATCCAAACTTTCCTCTGCAAGTTTCAAGGCCCAAATAGTTCCAAAATAGTTACATCAGTAGACTTCAAGTTCCAAAATAGTTACATCAGACAGATCCTGCCATCAATTATTGTCTACATGGGGAGAAAAATTCTTGGTGCTTCCTATTCTGCCACAGTCTCAGAATACTCTCTCACATTTCCTTTTTCTTCCTAGTACATTTTTATTGCATCCTGGGTATTGTAAACAATATGTTGCAGAGACTCTGGATTCTGTTATATTTCTCCAAAAAAAAGGTGTTTTTGTTTCATTTTGTTTTGTTTTGTTTGTTGCTTTAAGTAAGCAATTAACTTGGCTGGACTCAAACTTTGTCTCCTCTGTTGTGGCCAGCAGCTGAAATCTCAGTTCAGCTATTTTAGCCTTAGCTGGGCTGCTTGGAGTCACCCTACACATACAGTTCAAGATCAGCCAGATATACAGGCAGACTGTATACACAGAATTCTGTCCCCCTCTCTCTGGCTTTCTCCTTTATGTGATTTTCCCTTTCTTTTCAGGGGCTGTGGTTACCTCTAACTCTTCTTTGTTCTTCAAGCACTAACACTGCTGTTTCATATCCTTGTTTCACATGGGCGCCAACTGGCACCTTTCCTCAAGCCAAAAGCTGTAACAACGAGAAACTTATTCAGAGCCATTCCCTTTTTTCAATTGTGAGGGCCCCCCACCTCTCCCCTCCACTCTACTTTTGGCCTGAGTTTGGTCTTTCTCTAGTGCTTTCAGGTTGTTGTTTTTCAGTTTTTTCCAGAATTCATATTTATTTTTCCACTGAAAGTTTGATTTGATAGGAGCTACTCCACCATTACCTTACATTTATATTTGATTATTTCTCAGTGGAGTTCTTCTCTGAAGAGTGTTTTAGGATATGCTCTTTCATATATAAAACATATTTCTCTTGTCTTCACAAATTAATGACAACTTTTGTTAATACTTAATTCTGAATCCTCAGGGGTTTGATGAGAATCAATATGTCTTCTACCACACGCTCTTCCCCTTAGGCATTTCTTCTGCTTTGTTTTTATTCTCCAGGCCTTAAGTAAACCTTACTGCTTTAATGGCAGCACATAATCCTTATACTTTATTTAAAATTTATTTTAATTTTTATCAAAGTGAAATATATATATAATTTGGAAAGTTCTAATGTGATAAGATTTATAATGACAATAGTAGAACCCTGAACACCATTCCCATTCCTGAATCTGCTCCCCAGAGCAAAACTTTGAATTCTTTTAGCTTTTTCTTCTGGTTTCTAGTTCTACGTTTCTAAAAATATTCTTATATTGTTATTTATATACTATCTATTAGCTTCTTATTATGGGATAACAGGATTTAGCACATTTAACACCCCCTTCTCTTCCTTCATCCTCCCAATGTATTTATGTCACATTTTTCATTTAAATCAATATTTATAATATGTTTACATTGTCTTGTTATGTAAGTCTTATTCACTGTTGAACCAAATAGTATATTACTGATTAGTTAACTTTTTACCATATTAGAATTAATATTTGCCAGTGGGTTGTTTTTAGTGATTTTCCACATAATAATTATTAGTTCAACTTTAAACTATCCAATAGAATTGTGATATCCCTCTAAATACTATTCAAACATCTATCCTTCTTTCCTCTGTGTCTGGTATCTCCATGTCTTGATGCTGTGTCTCTACACACCCAGTCAGCCCTCATGTACTTCACTATACCTTATTGGCTCTCTTAATCCTGTCCACACCTCTGGAAATAGTATCCTTATTAAATTCTATCCAGTTCTCCTTTGAGTGTGCCAATCTGTTTCCTGCCAGAGCTCTGACTGCGATATCACTGTCCATGTTCTTCCTTTACTGTGTTTATTCATTTCAGAAATCTTATTCTCATTTTAGCAGAGTTTCTACAGGCAACAAAAATAAGTGCCATATGTTCAATTTGCCATGTTTAACTGTTAAATATCCTTTTTCCAATGGATTTTCCTATGCAGAAGTATCTGACTATTTTCTCTGATACAACATATGAATTTCTCTCCCGTGTTCAAAGCAGAAGACTAGAGGTTTAATCTGTAGATAAATTGAAAAGACAGGTCCCAGTTCAGGAAAAGGCACAGTGGTAGTCAAATCAGAAGCACTATACTATAAAGAATGAAATTAAGATAAAGTCCATATGGTAAAGAATGACTCTCTACCCACTCTCTTGAGTTTCTTAGTACCAAGAAAGCTGAAAGCCAGGATGCTGATAGCTCTTTCCCGCTGTACCATCAGCCAGAAGGTTCAAGATTTGTTCCCTAGAGAAAGTGGATATCCCTAAAGAGAATTCAAATATGTGTGTTCAATTATTCCATAGCAAAGCTTAGTTGAAAGTTCAGCACATGTTTCAAATCTTTGAATCAATGTTTTATTGATTTTAAAATATGAATGGACAACAAATATCATTAGATATTTGAATATTTAAATAAGAGAGACAAGGCAACCAACAATAAATGCATCAATAAATGAACAGGCCATAACCAGAACAAAGGAAAGAGAAGCAATTAAGGACTAAGAAAAAACAAAAATAAAACAAGGACACTAAAATAGTTTTGGAGAAAAATGGAGCAGTGCCTTAAAATCCTGAGGAAAAATTATTTCCAACCCCAAATTCTGTACTCTGCAGATTATCACTCAGGTCAGAGGGTAAAATAATGACACTGTTACTTAAGAATATTAAATGATGTGAAAAAGGAGGAAGCCAAGGAAAAGACACTGGATCCAGGAAACAGGAAATCCAACACACAAGTGAAAGGAAAAGAATTCCCAGAGTTTTATGATGAAAATTTTCAGGATGACAACTGGGCAGCAGGCCTATGAGTAACTGGTACAGATAGGACAATGAAGGCAGAGGACTCCAAGAGAGATATTTCCAGGGGGACAACTGAACTTACAGTGTTTCGGATGTATTTTAATGTATTTAGAAATGATTTTTAGTTCTTTTGGATAGTTTGGAGTTAAATAGTGATTTTTTGAAATTAATGTGTCATTAATATATAATCTTATGTTGGTTTCAAATGTACATCACAGTGGTTCAACAGTCCCCATGATCGACTTATATTGTGATTGTGAATTACTGTGACCCTTTATCCCTCTCCCCTTGGCAGCCCTCCAACCCCTCCCCCTTGGTAACCACTAGTCACTTCTCAGTGTCTATGAGTCTACTGCTGTTTTGTTCCTTCTGTTTGCTTTGTTTTTGTATTCCACAAATAAGTGAAATCATATGGTATTTGTCTTTCTTCACCTGGCTTATTTCACTGAGCATAATACCCTCTAGATCCATCCAGGTTGTTGCAAATGGCAAGATTTATTTTCTGTTTATGGTTGAATAATATTCCTTTGTGTATATGTACCATCTCTTCTTTATCCATTCATCTACTGATGGACACTTAGGTTGCTTTCTTATCTTAGCTATTGCAAATATTGTGGTGATAAACATAGGGGTGCATATATCTTTTTGAATCAGGGATTTTGTTTTCTTCAGGTAAATTCCTAAGAGTGGAATTACTGGGCCCAAATGGTATTTCCATTTTTAGTCTTTTGAGGAACCTCCATATTGCTTTCCACAGCAGCTGCACCAATTTACATTCCCACCAACAGTGTAGGAGGGTTCTTATTTCTCTGCATCCTCACCAGCATTTGTTGTTTCTTATCTTTTGGATAGTAGCCATTCTAACTGGTGTGAGGTGATATTTCATTGTGCTTTTAATTTGCATTTCCTTGATGATTAGTGATGTGGAACATCTTTTCATGTGCGTTGGCCATTAGTATTTCTTCTTTGGAGAAGTGTCTGTTCAGGTCCTCTGCCCATTTTTTAATCAGGTTATTTCTTTCTTGTGTGTTGAGGCATATGAGTTCTTTATATATTTTGGATGTTAACCCCTTATCAGATGAGTCATTTACAAATATATTCTCCCTAGGATGCCTTTTTGTTCTGCTGATGGTGTCCTTTGCTGTACAGAAGCTTTTTAGTTTGATGTAGTCTCACTTGTTCATTTTTTATTTTGTTTCTCTTAACTGAGAAGATGTGTCCTGGAAAAAACTGCTCATGCTTATATTCAAAAGATTTTGTTGATGATTTCTTCTAAGAGTTTTATGGTTTCATGACTTACATTCAGGTCTTTGATCCATTTTGAATTTGCTTTTGTGTACAGAGTTAGACAATAATGCAGTTTCATTCTCTTACATGTAACTGTCCAGTTTTGCCAACACCAGTTGTTGAAGAGGCTATCTTTACCCCATTGTATATTCTTGGTTTTTTATCGTATAGTAATTGACCATATATGTGTGAAATTATATCGAGGCTCTCTATTCTGTTCCACTTATCTATGGGTCTTTTCTTGTGCCAGTACCAAATTGTTTTGATTACTGTAGCTTTGTAGTAGAGCTTGAAGTCAGGCAGTGTAATCCCCCCAGCTTTGTTCTTCCTCAGGATTGCTTTGGCTATTCAGGGTCTTTTGTGGTTCCATATGAATTTTTCCTTTAATTAAGGTATCACTGATATACAATCATATGAAGGTTTCACATGATCAAGCAACATTGTGGTTTCAGCATTCACCCATATTATCAAGTCCTTCCCACACACACCATTGCAATCACTGTCCATCAGCATAGTAAAATGCTATCAAGTCATTACTTGTCTTGTCCATGCTATACTGCCTTGGTTCCATATGAATTTTAGAACAATTTGTTCTAGTTCATTGAAGAATGCTGTTGGTATTTTGATAGGTTTTGCATTGAATCTGTAAATTGCTTTGGGCAGGATGGCCATTTTGACAATATTAATTCTTCGTATCCATAAGCATGGTATAGATTTCCATTTATTGGTATTTTTAAAAATTTCTCTCATGAATGTCTTACTATTTTCAGAGTATAAGTCTTTCACCTGCTTGATTAGGTTTATTCCTAGGTATTTTTTCTTTCTGATGCAATTTTAAATGGAATTCTTTTCCTGATTTCTTTTTCTGCTAACTCGTTATTAGTATATAGGAATGCAACAGATTTTTGTGTATCAATTTTGTATCCTGCAACTTTGCTGGATCCAGTTATTAGTTCTAATAGGTTTTTGGTGGAGCCTTTAGGGTTTTCTATGTATAAAATCATGTCATCTGCAAATAGTGACAGATTAACTTCTTCCTTGCCAATTTAGATACCTTTTATCTCTTTGTATTGTCTGGTTGCTGTGGCTACAACCTCCAGTACTGTGTTGAATAAAAGTGGTGAGAGTGGGCATCCTTGAATTGTTCCAATCTTAAAGGAAAAGATTTCAGCGTTCTGCTATTAAGTATGATGCTGGCTATGGGTTTGTCGTATATGGCCTTTATTAACTTGAGGTATGTACCCTCCATACCCATTTTGTTGAGAGTTTTTATCATGAATGGATGTTGAATTTTGTCAAATGCTTTTTCCGCCTCTGTTGAAATGATCATGTGATTTTTATCCTTCTTTTTGTTGATGTGATGTATGATATTTATTGATTTACAAATACTGTACCATCATTTCATCCCTGGAATAAATCCCACTTGTTCATGATGGATGACCTTTTTGATGTGTTTTTGGATTTCATTTGCTAATATGTTGTTGAGGATTTTTGCATCTATGTTAATTAGGGATATTGGTCTATAATTTTCTTTTTTTGTGGTGTCTTTGTCTGGTTTTAGTATTAGAGTAATGCTGGTTTCATAGAATAAGTTTGGAAGTATTCCCTATTCTACATTTTGGAACACTTTGAGAAGGATGGGTATTAGGTCTTTAAAGTTTTGGTAGAATTTGGCTGTGAGGCCATCTGGATTTGGAGTTTTGTTTTTGGGAGTTTTTGATTACCAATTTGACTTAATTGCTGTAATTGGTCTGTTCAGATTTTCTGTTTCTACCTGGGTCAGTCTTGGAAGGTTGTATTTTTCTAGGATGTTGTTCATTTCTTCTAGGTTGTCCAATTTATTGACATGTAATTTTTCATAGTACAGTTTAATAATTCTTTGTATTTCTGTGGTATCCATTATGATTATTCCTTCTCTCAGTTCTTATTCTATTTATGTGTGTACATTCTCTTTCTTTCTTGATAAGTCTGGCTACAATTTATCTATTTTGTTTATTTTATCAAAGAACCAGTTCCTGGTTTCATTGATTTTTTTCTGTTGTTTTATTCTTTGCTATTTTATTTATTTCTGCTCTGATCTTTACTATGTCCCTCCTACTAACTTTGGGCTTCATTGTTCTTCTTTTTCTAGTTTCTTTAAAAGTGATTTTAGACTTTTTATTTGGGATTGTTCTTGTTTCTTGAGGTAAGACTGTATTGCTATTTATTTTCCTCTTAGAACTCCTTTGCTGCCTCCCACAGATTTTGGGCTGTTGTGTTTTTGTTTTCACTTGTCTCCAAGTATTGATTTCTGTTTCAATGTGTTCATTGGTACATTTATTATTTAGAAGCATGTTGTTTAGCCTCCACATGTTTGTAGGGCTTTTTTGTTTCCTTTGTGTAATTTATTTTTAGTTTCATACCATTGTGGTCTGAGAAGCTGCTTGATACAATTTCAATCTTTTTGAATTATTGAGGCTCTTCTTGTGGTCTTCTATGTGTTCTATTCTGGAGAATGTTCCATGTACATATGAGAAATATGTGTATCCTGCTGCTTTGGGGTAAAGTGTTCTATATATGTCTGTTAAGTCCATTTGATCTAATGTATTGCTCAGTGCCTCTGTTTCCTTATTTATTTTCTGTCTGGTTGATCTGTCTATTCATGTGAGTTGGTGTGTTAAAGTCTCCTAAAGTGAATGTGTTGCAATCTATTTCCCCCTTTAATTCTGTTAGTATTTATTTTACATATTTAGGTACTCCTATGTTAGGTACAGATATTTATAATGGTTATATCCTCTTGTTGGACTGATCCCTTTATCATTATGTGATGTCTATCTGTGTTGTTACTTTCTTTGTTTTGAAATCAATTTTGTCTGATATAAGTACTGCAACTCCTGCTTTTTTCTCCCTACTTGTTGCATAAAATATCTTTTTCCATCCCTTCACTTAAAAAAATTTTTTATTAAAGTATTATTGATATACATTCTTATGAAGGCTTCACATGAAAGAACAATGTAGTTACTACATTTACTCATATTATTAAGTCTCTACCTATACCCATTGCAGTCACTGTCCATCAGTGTAGTAAGATGCCACAGATTCTCTGTGCTACACTGTTTTCCCCATGACCCCTCATACCATGTGTACTAAAAATAATACCTCTCAATCCCCTTCTCCCTCCCTTCCCACCCACCCTCCTACACCCCTCCTCTTTGGTAACTGCTAGTCCCTTCTTGGAGTCTGTGAGTTTGCTGCTGTTTAATTCCTTCAGTTTTGCTTCATTGTTATACTCCACAAATGAGGGAAATCATTTGGCACTTGTCTTTCTCTGCCTAGCTTATTTCACTGAGCATAATATCCTCTGGCTCCATTCATGTTGTTGCAAATGGTAGGATTTGTTTCTTTCTAATGGCTGAATAGTATTCCATTGTGTATATGTACCACATCTTCTTTATCCATTCACCTACTGATGGACATTTAGATTGCTTCCATTTATTGGCTATTGTAAATAGTGCTATGATAAACATAGGGGTGCATATGTCTTTTGGAATGTGAGAACTTGTATTCTTTGGGTAAATTCCAAGGAGTGGGGATTTCTGGGCCAAATGGTATTTCTGTTTTTAGTTTTTTGAGGAACCTCTGTATTGCTTTCCACAATGGTTGAACTAGCTTACATTTCCGTCAGCAGTGTGGGAAGGTTCCCCTTTCTCCACATCCTTGCCAGTATTTGTTGTTCTTAGTCTTTTCAATGCTGGCCATCCTTACTGATGTGAGGTGATATCTCAATGTGGTTTTAATTTGCACTTCCCTGATGATTAGTGATATGGAGCATCTTTTCATGTGTCTGTTGGCCATCTGAGTTTCTTCTTTGGAGAACAATCTATTCATATCCTCTGCCCATTTTTTAATTGGGTTATTTGCTTTTTGGTTGGGTTATTACTATAGAGTAATAGCTTTTTTTCTTTGTGTGTGTGTGTTGTTATAGCTGAGGCATGTGAGTTCTTTATATATTTTGGATGTTAACCCCTTGTCAGATATGTCATTTACAAATATATTCTCCCATACTGTAGGATGCCTTTTTGTTCTGTTGTCCATCCCTTCCCTTTTAGTCTGTGTATGTTTTTGGTCTGAAGTGAGTCTCTTGTAGGCAGCATATAGACAGGTCTTGTTTCTTCATCCATTCTGCCACTTTATGTCTTTTGATTGGTGCATTCAGTCCACTTACATTTGAGGTGATTTGATAAATATGTACTTACTGCCGTTTTATTAGTTGTTTTCTAGCTGTTTTTTATAGCTCCCCTCTGTTCCTTTCTTCTCTTATACTCTTCTCTTGTTATTGATGGCTTTCTTTAGTGTTGCAATTGGGTTTCTATTTATTTGGTTAGTTATTTTGTGTGTGTGTGTGTGTGTATGTGTATTTATTGTAGGCTTTAGTTTTGTGGTTCAAGGGGGATTTCCTTCATAAGTAATCTTTTTTATCAAGATTCGAGGATAGCTTCCTTACTACATAATCTATCCTAAATTGCTGATTAATCTATTTCGAACACAATCTAAAGGTACTTCTTTTTTCTTCTTCCTCCTCCACTTTTTTCGTATTAGATGTCTTAGTCTACACTTTTGTGTATCCCTTCAATGATTTTCTTTATAGTTGATTTTGCTTCTTTTGTTTTGTTTTAATTTTGTACTTGATTGGTAGGTAATTAGTTGGTCTACTGCCTTTGCTTTGTGTTTATTTTCACTGGTGAAAGCTATTTAGCCTTAGGGGCATTTCCATCTACAGCAGTCCTGTTAACGTTAACGTATCCTGTAAGGCTGGCTTAGTGGTGATGAATTTCTTCAACTTTTGTTTATCTGGAAATTGCTTAACCCCTACTTCAAATTTAAATGATAATCTTAGCCAGGATTCTTCATTGGAGGTCCTTCTGTTTCAGTGCATTAAATATATCATGCCTCCCTCTGGCCTGAAGAGTTTCTCTTGACAGGTCTGCTGATAGCCTGATGGGATTTCCTTTATAAGTAATCTTTTTTCTCTCTCTGGCTGCTTTCAACACTCCTTATCCTTGATCTTTGCCATTTTAATTATTATATGTCTGGGTGTTGTTTTGCTGGGGTTCCTTTTGTTAGGGGATCTCTGTGTTTGCATGACCTGAGGGTCTATTTCCTTCCCCACATTGGGGAAATTTTCAACAATTATTTCCTTAAAGAGACTTTCTGCCCCTTTGTCTTTCTCTTCTTCTTCTGGTACCCCTATTTTGTGAATGTTGTTTCATTTGAATTGGTCACAGAGCTCTCTTATCATTCTTTCATTCCTAGAGATCCTATTTCTTCTCTGTTGTTCAGCTTTTTTGTTTTCCTGTTCTCTAATTTCTATCTCTTTCACTGTCTCCTCTACTGCACTGATCTACTCTTAAATCCCTCCATTGTATGTTTCATTTCAGCTACTGTAATCTTCAGCTCTGAGTGGCTCCTTTTCAGGACTTCTCTTTGTTGAAGTCCTCCTTGAGATCTTGAATACTTTTCTGTAAATCCATGAGCATGTTTGTTTGGATCATATGCCTCTGCCTACTCATTTTGTCTGGGTTTCTCTGTTTCTTCCTTTATTTTAAATGGCTCTGCCATGCTTACTAGCCTATAGAGTAATAGCTGTGTGTGTGTGTGTGTGTGTGTGTGTGTGTGTGTGTGTTGTTATAGCTGCAGTATGTCAAACCTTGAGTTAATGTCATTGTGCTTCTTTAGGCTGAAATACAAAATCTCAAGTTGTATATCTGATGATTAAGAAGAAAAGATTCTGAATCCAAAAGCAAGTAGATACCTGAGAAACTCATTTAGAATTAACCCATGTATATTCTTTGATTTAGAAATGTACTTTTTACTTAATAAACAGTGTGGGAACAAAACACTCCCTATTGATTTTATTCAAAGTATGATGCTTACATTTGAAAATAATCTTGATAAGCCTGGATTGTTCTTTACATTTCAAAACAGTACCCTGTTGGAGCCCCAAAATTCAAGGGACTCCAGCTATGAAAATCTGAGAAATTACAGTCAAAGAAGGATAATACATTTTCAGATCATGCCCTCAGATGTATGTATCTTGTCATCAACTAACCAAGAAAGAAATTCAAGGTCAGGAGTATAGCCGAGCCCCAGACATCCTAATCGCCTATATCATTCAATAAAACACACACACACACACACACACACACACACGTATGTGTATACATTCCTAAACCAACATGAAATTTTTCACTATTCTTTACTTAGAAGTCTTGGCAAATAGCAACTCATAGCTATGCTAGTGTAATAATAATAATAATATGCAATAGCTATGTGATTTATGCTACTGTAATAATAGTTAATTTCCAGATACCTAAGTGGATCATTCAGTTTTATAAATTTTCATCTCTAATTCTCCTTACAAATCGCCACCAAAAACATTGTAAAAGATGAATGCCTGTAACATAAACTTCATTAATATTTTTCACACTTCTTAATAGCCTTTGCAATTAAACCAGGTCCTATCACCCTCCCTAAATAAACCTGTTGTGACACTATTTTAAAAATAACTGAGTTTGTAAAAATTGCAATTTTGACCAATCACCTTTATTAAAATATGTCAAAGATGATAAAACAGTCCACTCTACTGATTGGGATTACAGTTTAAATACTAAATCTCCTAAATCTAAAATAAAATTTGAGATGGTTCTCTACTCTTTATGCCTTAAGAAATAATTTTCCCTGGATTTCTGTCTCTCTCACTCTCTTTTTTTATTTTTATTTTATTTGTTTATTTATTTATTTATTTATTTTGGTATCGTTAATCTACAATTACATGAAGGACATTATCTTTACTAGGTTCCCCCCTTCACCAAGTCCCCCCCAATTACCCCTTCACAGTCACTGTCCATCAGCGTAGTAAGATGCTATAGACTCACTACTTGTCTTCTCTGTGTTGCACAGACCTCCCTGTACCCCCCCCCCACATTATACATGCTAATCGTAATGCCCTCTTTGTTTTTCCCCACCCTTATCCCTCCCTTCCCACTCATCCTCCCCAGTCCCTTTCCCTTTGGTAACTGTTAGTCCATTCTTGGGTTCTGTGAGTCTGCTGCTGTTTTGTTCCTTCAGTTTTCCTTTGTTCTTATACTCCACATATGAGTGAAATCATTTGGTACTTGTCTTTCTCCGCCTGGCTTATTTCACTGAGCATAATACCCTCTAGCTCCATCCATGTTGTTGCAAATGGTAGGATCTGTTTTTTTCTTATGGCTGAATAATATACCATTGTGAATATGTACCACATCTTCTTTATCCATTCATCTACTGATGGACATTTAGGTTGCTTCCATATCTTGGCTATTGTAAATAGTGCTGCAATAAACTTAGGGGTGCATCTGTCTTTTTCAAACTGGAGTGCTGTATTCTTAGGGTAAATTCCTAGAAGTGGAATTCCTGGGTCAAATGGTATTTCTATTTTGAGCATTTTGAGGAACCTCCATACTGCTTTCCACAATGGTTGAACTAATTTATATTCCCGCCAGCAGTGTAGTAGGGTTCCCCTTTCTCTACAACCTCGCCAACATTTGTTGTTGTTTGTCTTTTGGATGGTGGCAATCCTTACTGGTGTGAGGTGATATCTCATTGTGGTTTTAATTTGCATTTATCTGATGACAAGTGATGTGGAGCATCTTTTCATGTGTCTGTTGGCCATCTGAATTTCTTCTTTGGAGAACTGTCTGTTCAGTTCCTCTGCCCATTTTTTAATTGGATTATTTGCTTTTTGTTTGTTGAGGTGTGTGAGCTCTTTATATATTTTGGATGTCAGCCCTTTATTGGATCAGTCATTTATGAATATATTCTCCCATAGTGTAGGGTACCTTTTTGTTTTACTGATGGTGTCCTTTGCTGTACAGAAGCTTTTCAGCTTGATATAGTCCCACTTGTTCATTTTTGCTTTTGTTTCCCTTGCCCAGGGAGATATGTTCAAGAAGAGGTCACTCATGTTTATGTCAAAGAGCTTTTTGCCTATGTTTTTTTCTAAGAGTTTTATGGTTTCATGACTTACATTCAGGTTTTTGATCCATTTTGAATTTACTTTTGTGTATGGGGTTAGACAGTGATCCAGTTTCATTCTCTTACATGTAGCTGTCCAGTTTTGCCAGCACCATCTGTTGAAGAGACTGTCATTTCCCCATTGTATGTCCATGGTCCCTTTATCATATATTAATTGACCATATATGTTTGGGTTAATGTTTGGAGTCTCTATTCTGTTCCATTGGTCTGTGGCTCTGTTCTTGTGCCAGTACCAAATTGTCTTGATTACTGTGGCTTTGTAGTAGAGCTTGAAGTTGGGGAGTGAGATCCTCCCCCACTTTATTCTTCCTTCTCAGGATTGCTTAAGCTATTCTGGGTCTTTGGTGTTTCCATATGAATTTTTCAACTATTTGTTCCAGTTCATTGAAGAATGCTGTTGGTAATTTGATAGGGATTGCATCGAATCTGCATATTGTTTTGGGCAGGATGGCCATTTTGACAATATTAATTCTTCCTACCCAAGAGCATGGAATGAGTTTCCATTTGTTAGTGACCTGTTTAATTTCTCTTAAGAGTGTCTTATAGTTTTCAGGGTATAGATCTTTCACTTCCTTGGTTAGGTTTATTCCTAGGTATTTTATTCTTTTTGATGCTATTGTGAATGGAATTATTTTCCTGATTTCTCTTTCTATTAGCTCATTGTTGGTGTATAGGAAAGCCACAGATTTCTGTGTGTTAATTTTGTATCCTGCAACTTTGCTGATTTCTGATATTAGTTCTAGTAGTTTTGGAGTGGAGCCTTTAGCGATTTTTATGTACAATATCATGTCAACTGAAAATAGTGGCAGTTTAACTTCTTCTATACCAATCTGGATTCCTTGTATTTCTTTGTTTTGTCTAATTGCCATGGCTAGGACCTCCAGTACTATGTTGAATAACAATGGGGAGAGTGGGCATCCCTGTCTTGTTCCCGATCTTAGAGGAAAAGCTTTCAGCTTCTCGTTGTTAAGTATGATGTTTGCTGTGGGTTTGTCATATATGGCCTTTATTATGTTGAGGTACTTGCCCTCTATACCCATTTTGTTGAGTTTTTATCATGAATGGATGTTGAATTTTGTCGAATGCTTTTTCAGCATCTTTATAGATGATTATGTGGCTTTTGTCCTTCTTTTTGTTGATGTGGTGGTTGATGTTGATTGATTTTCGAATGTTGTACCATCGTTGCATCCCTGGGATGAGTCCCACTTGGTTATGGTGTATGATCCTTTTGATGTATTTTTGAATTCGGTTTGCTAATACTTTGTTGAGTATTTTTGCATCTATGTTCATCAGGAATATTGGTCTGTAGTTTTCTTTTTTGGTGGGGTCCTTGCCTGGTTTTGGTATTAGGGTGATGTTGGCTTCATAGAATGAGTTTGGGAGTATTCCCTCCTCTTCTATTTTTTGGAAAACTTTAAGGAGAAAGGGTATTATGTCTTCTCTATATGTCTGATAAAATTCTGAGGTAAATCCATCTGGCCCAGGGGTTTTTTTCTTGGGTAGTTTTTTGATTACCGCTTCAATTTCGTTGCTGGTAATTGGTCTGTTTAGATTTTCTGTTTCTTTCTGGGTCAGTCTTGGAAGGTTGTATTTTTCTAGGAAGTTGTCCATTTCTCCTAGGTTTCCCAGCTTGTTAGCATATAGGTTTTCATAGTATTCTCTAATAATTCTTTGTATTTCTGTGGGGTCCGTCCTGATTTTTCCTTTCTCGTTTCTGATTCTGTTGATGTGTGTTGATTCTCTTTTTCTCTTAATAAGTCTGGCTAGAGGCTTATCTATTTTGTTTATTCTCTCAAAGAACCAGCTCTTGGTTTCATTGATTTTTTCTATTGTTTTATTCTTCTCAATTTTATTTATTTCTTCTCTGATCTTTATTATGTCCCTCCTTCTGCTGACCTTAGGCCTCATTTGTTCTTCTTTTTCCAATTTTGATAATTGTGACATTAGACTGTTCATTTGGGATTGTTCTTCCTTCTTTAAATATGCCTGGATTGCTATATACTTTCCTCTTAAGACTGCTTTCGCTGCGTCCCACAGTAGTTGGGGCTTTGTGTTGTTGTCATTTGTTTCCTTATATTGCTGGATCTCCATTTTAATTTGGTCATTGATCCATTGATTATTTAGGAGCATGTTGTTAAGCCTCTGTGTGTTTGTGAGCCCTTTTGCTTTCTTTGTACAGTTTATTTCTAGTTTTATACCTTTGTGGTCTGAAAAGTTGGTTGGTAGGATTTCAATCTTTTTGAATTTACTGAGGCTCTCTCTGTGGCCTTGTATGTGGTCTATTCTGGAGAATGTTCCATGTGCACTTGAGAAGAATGTGTATCCTGTTGTTTTTGAATGTAGAGTTCTATAGATGTCTATTAGGTCCATGTGTTCTAGTGTGTTGTTCAGTGCCTCTGTGTCCTTACTTGTTTTCTGTCTGGTGGATCTGTCCTTTGGAGTGAGTGGTGTATTAAAGTCTCCCAAAATGAATGCATTGCATTCTATTTCCTCCTTTAATTCTGTTAGTATTTGTTTCACATATGTTGGTGCTCCTGTATTGGGTGCATATATATTTATAATGGTTATATCCTATTGTTGGACTGAGCCCTTTATCATTCTGTAATGTCCTTCTTTATCTCTTGTTACTTTCTTTATTTTGATGTCTATTTTGTCTCATACTAGTATTGCAACACCTGCTTTTTTCTCCCTGTTGTTTGCATGAAATATATTTTTCCATCCCTTGACTTTTAATCTGTGCATGTCTTCGGGTTTGAGGTGAGTCTCTTGTAAGTAGCGTATAGATGGGTCTTGCTTTTTTATCCATTCTGTTACTCTGTGTCTTTTGGTTGGTGCATTCAGTCCATTTACATTTAGGGTGATTCTTGAAAGATATGTACTTATTGCCATTGCAGGCTTTAAGTTTGTGGCTTCCAAAGGTTCAAGGTTAGCTTCTTTACTATCTTACTGTCTAACTTAACTCACTTACTGAGCTATTATAAACCCTGTCTGTTGATACTTTATTTCTCTCCCTTCTTATTCCTCCTCCTCCATTCTTCATATGTTGGGTGTTTTGTTCTGTGCTCTTTTTAGGAGTGTTCCCATCTAGAGCAGTCCCTCTAAGATACCCTGTAGAGGTGGTTTGTGGGAGGCAAATTCCCTCAACTTCTGCTTGTCTGGGAATTGTTTAGTCCCTTCTTCATATTTAAGTGATAATTGTGCTGGATACAGTATTCTTGGTTCAAGGCCCTTCTGTTTCATTACATTAAATATATCATGCCATTCTCTTCTGGCCTGTAAGGTTTCTGTTGAGAAGTCTGATGATAGCCTGATGGGTTTTCCTTTGTAGGTGACCATTTTTTCTCTCTGGCGGCCTTTAATACTCTGTCCTTGTCTTTGATCTTTGCCATTTTAATTATTACGTGTCTTGGTGTTGCCCTCCTTGGGTGCCTTCTCATGGGAGTTCTGTGTGCTTCTGTGGTCTGAGAGGCCATTTCCTCCCCCAGTTTGGGGAAGTTTGCAGCAATTATTTCTTCAAAGACACTTTCTATCCATTTTTCTCTCTCTTCTTCTTCTGGTACTCCTATGATGCGAATATTGTTCCGTTTCAATTGGTCACACACTTCTCTTAATATTCTTTCATTCCTGGACATCCTTTTATCTCTTTCTGCTTCAGCTTCTCTGCGTTCCTGTTCTCTGATTTCTAGTCCATTAATGGTCTCTTGCATCTCATCCATTCTGCTTTGAAGTTCCTTCCAGAGATTGTTTTATTTCTGTGTTCTCCCTCCTTAGTTCTTGCATATTTCTCTGCAAGTCCATCAGCATATTTATGACTTTTGTTTTGAATTCTTTTTCAGGAAGATTGGTTAAATCTATCTCCCCAGATTCCTTCTCAGGAGAGGATATGGAAGATGTCTGGTTTAGTCTGCTCTGGATCAAATTTTTTTGCCTTTTCATGTTGATAGATGCAGTGGTATGCTGTTGGCTTGTCTGTCAGCTGGGAGATCCAAGACCCTTTCCACTTGCTCCTGGCCTTTCTTTACTGGACAACGGCGACCCCTAGTGGCTTTTGTTGGGCAGTTGTGTGTAGACTGGGTCTCTATTTCTTGCCCTGACGCTATGGAGGAAGCTCCCTTAGTGTGGGCGTGGCCAACCTCAGGCCGCTGCTCTGCTATAGTGGGGCACCAGAGGGGGAATGGATGGGGGGCTGTTGATCACCATGAGGAGTCTCAAAGCTGCTTCCCAGGGGGTTAGGGCACCCGGAGTTTCCCGAGATTCCCAGCTGCTGGGCTAAGTGTCCTGGGACCCTTCCGTCCAGTTGTGGGGTCCCTGTCTCTTTAAGACTTTCAAAAAGCACTCACTTTTCTTTGTCCCAGGGGTGCCAGCTATGGAGACCCACTCGCAGGACTTACTGTCCTGTTTCCCTAGTATCCAGCACCCCACGCACTGTATGTCTGCGCTCTGGTGCGGATGGCTAGGGCTGGCTATTTAGCAGTCCTGGGCTCCCTCTCCCTCCTGGCTGCGACTCCTCTCCTCCCGCCGGGAGCTGGGGTGAGGGGTGCTCGGGTCCCGCCGGGCCGGGGCTTGTATCTTACCCCCTTCGCCAGGTGCTGGGTTCTCACGGGTGTGGATGTAGTCTGGCTGTTGTTCTGTATCTTCTGGTCTCTCTTTTAGAGATAGTTGTATTTGTTGTATTTTCAAAAATATATGTTTTTGGGAGGAGATTCCCACTGTCCTACTCACACCGCCATCTTGGCTCCCTAGAGTAATAGCTTTTTGAAGAATGTATCCTATGGTGCCCAGAAGCTCAAGATTCTTTACTCTCTAGTGCCTTCTTCTATTTTGCAAGGGCCCCAGCTGTTGGTGTGCAGTGGGTGGGGGCATCTTTCTTTCTGGGCCGGCAGTTTGCTTCAACTGCCACCTTTGTGATCAGCTCAAGAGTCTCTGTTGAGCTTGCTGTGGGTGGGGATACCCTCTGCCTGGCCTGCAGCAATGGTGGGGCTGCAAGGATAATGGGGTGGGTGGGCTGATGTGCAGCTCTGCTCAGGTTGGACTTTAGCACCAGGCTTGGACACCCGCAGGGAAGAAGGAGCTCTCGGGGCTGGCTCCTGCAGGCACCTCCTCCCTTTTCTGTGTGGTCTTTTCTTCTTCCTCAGGTGTAGGTGGTCTGTTCTGCAGTCTTCAGTTCATTTTCAGGTTTAGTTTTATTTGCTGTCTTTTTTTCTTTTATGTGTTTTTGGGAGAAGGTTTCTGCCTTGCCTTCCTACCCTATCATCTTTTTCTGGAACTCTAATTAGTAATTTTAATGTGAAAATTAAGCAAACAAGTAACCAAAATAACTAAGGCAATTATTAGTGCTGGAAAACCATAAAGTCATTCAAGAAGAAAGGGTATCATAATACACAGCATCAGCTGTGAATAATAGAAACCAATCATAATAATATAAATAATAAATATTTATTTAAACAAAATTGCCTATGTAACTAATTTGGGAAAATGGAAATGAGGAAATACATGAATGAATATATTTGAGAGAGATGATTTAAAAGAGTTAAATCTTCATTTACTATAACAGCAAGTCAGTAGGTAATAGCTAAAGTAAAAAAAAAACAAGAAATGGCAATGTAAGCACATAATTCAAAGGGGCAGAATTCTGATAGCTGTATCTCCATGTACCCATTATCCACTGTAAGCTAACAACACTTTAATTTTTTAAAAGAAATATAGGCATTGGTTTCATAAAAACAAAAAATGAAAAGAAAAATCATATGTGGTGTGAGGAACCAAATAATAGTCACTTAGCAAAATGTGACTCTCTTCCCCCACCTACTCTAAGAACTCTTCCATTTGCTCGTAAAGAGTTCTTGGAATCTCTATGTGGTATCTCACAAGTGTTCTGTGAATTTGTCTCTTGAAGTTTCTGTTCTTGCTCTTCTCTCTTCAGAGGCCAACTGATGTCCACACCCCTGCTGGCTGCTGACTCACTGATCTCTGTTCTCAGGCTGCCAGAACCTGGTGTCAAATTGTTGATGTTTGTGCCAGTGATGCTACTTCTGGTCACTGAGGAAGCTGTTGACATTTCACACCCTAACTGCCCCCACACAGGTATTTTCCTATCTGGGAGAAATTTATCTGGATTCACATAATCAGGAAATGATATTCTTTCTTGAACATCTGCTTTTATCTTTTATCTTATTAACACTGGACATGTAACTGACTTTTCTTCTTTCTTTGGGCTGGCTGCTAGAAAGTTCTTAGCTAAATCTGCTTGTAATTCTCGAGGGTATAGAAAATCTTACTGTTTGTATTTTTGTGATTACTTTGGAGTGACTTTTGAAGTTTATTTTACACTGTTGTTTTCACTTGTCTTTTATTATTCATTCACTCATTCATTCATTCAATACTGTATTTTGTAAGGTGACTCAGATCCTTTTTTTTTTCTTTCTTTGGAACAGGGAACATGTAAATAATTAAATAAATAAGAAAAATGTTTAGCTTTAGGAAAACTTTTCTCTTTATTAAAATTTCTTTGTCTTAGGATTCAGGACTAAATTCATGGTAGGTATCTTGATTACTGTAGTTTTATAGCAAATCTTAAGATTGGGTAGTGCAATTCCTTCAACTTTATTCTTCTACTTCAAATTGTTTTAGCTATTTTAGTTCCTTTGGCTTTCCAATACATTTTAAAATCAACTTGTTTATATTCATAAAAACTCCTGGTAGAATTAAAAAAAATAATGCCTTTATTGAGATACAGTTCATATACTATAAAATTTACCCTTTTTTACAGTTCTGTGGTTTTTTATATTTTTATATTTTCACAGAGTTGTGTAACCATTATCAGTAATTTCAGAATGTTTTTATCATATCCAAGAGAAACCCCATACCTATTAGAAATCACTCATCCAATCAGTTTAAGGCCTTGAGGAAAAAAGCCTGAAGTCCCTGAAGGAATAGGAAATTCTTCCTCCAGATTGCTTTTGGACTCAAGCCTGCAATATCAACTCTTCCCTGAGTGTCCAGCCTGCCAGATGACTTTAAATTTACCAATCCCCACAATCGTGTGAGCCAATTATTTCTCTGGAGAACCCTGACTAATACAGATTTTGAAATCATACAATATGTGCTTTTCTGTCTGGCTTTTTACTTAGTGTAATGTTGTCAAGGCTCATCTATGTTCTAGCATGAATCTGTTCTTCATTCCTTTTTATGTCTGAAATATACTCTGTTGTATGGATATATGACATTTTATTTATCCATTCATTAGTTGATGGACATCTGAGCTGTTCCCAATTATATTATATATAATAATGTTACTATGAACATCTCTGTATAAGTTTTGTGTGGACAAGTTTCAAATCTCTGGGATTTCTCAGTATGTGGCTGCATTGTTGGAGGAACCCTACCAGCAGTATATGAGGGTCCCAATTTCTCCACATCCTTGATAATACTTGTTGGTATCTATCTTTTTGATTATTGCTATCCTAGTGGATGTGAAGTTGTATCTCATTGTGGTTTTGATTTGCATTTCTTTGAAAGCTAATTCTTTGTTTTTTTAATTAGGGTGTCATTGATGTGCAATCTTATGAAGGTTTCACATGAGCAACATTGTGGTTTCAACATTCACCCATGTTATTAAGTCCCCCTTGACCCCATTGCAGTCACTGTCTATCAGCGTAGTAAGATTGAAAGCTAATTCTTTTTCTAATTTTCTTACTGTGCTGTTGTTGCTCACATCTTGAATATGTATTGGATTTTATTAAATGCTTTTTTTGAATATATTGAAATTATATATCTTTGCTTTTCAGCTCTTAACATATGGTGTGTGATAATTTATTTTCTAATATTAATCCAATGTGGTAGATTATTTACAAAGATGGCTACAACCATTCCTCCCATCCTTTATATCCCTTTGCCATGTGACTTTGCCATTCTTTCCCTGAAGAGGTGGAGTCCCTTCTCCTTGAATTTGCTCTGTCCTTGTGCTTTGTTTTACTAGAATGTGACAGAAGAGACTGAGCAATTTCTGAACCTTGGCTTCAAGAGGCTTTATTCTTTTACTCTCTCCCTCTAAGAATACTTCTGTCAACCTGGAAAAAGCCCAGAGTGAAAGACCTCATGGAGAGAGGCAGCCCCCAGAATCCCAGCCATTCCAGACATCCCAAATGAGGTCCCAAATACATGAATGAAGTCATCTTAGGCCATCCACTCTCCACTGAGCATCCTGTTGACTACAGTCAGGCAACTGACCCAGGCAAGATGAGCAGCCAATCCATAGAAGTGTGAGAAATAATGATTTGTTGCAACCCATTGTTTCTGAGTGTTGTCACTTTGGTTTTGGAGTTTTGTTTTGTTTTTAATGCAGCATAGGTACCTGGTATATCCATCTTACATCCTTGAGTTAAATGGAACTTAGACATAACATACTATCATTTAATATATTGCTAGATTCCTTTTCCTAACATTTTATTTAGGACATTTCCTTCTATGTTTGAATCAGTTTGGTATACAATTTTTCTATTATGTACTCTCCTTAATGAGTTTCGATGTCAAAGTAAAATTAACCTCATAAACTGAATTGGGTGTGTTACTTCTTCTTTTAGTTTCTGGAGTAGTTTGTATAAGACTGAAGTTATTTGCTTCTTGAAGAACTCACAACTAAAACTGAGTCTATTATTTTCTTTGTGGGAATAGTTTAAGCTCATTCAGTTTCTTTAATTATTATAAAACCCTGCAGGTTTTCTATTTTTTCCTGAGTTGGTTTTAGAAAGCTATATTTTTCTATTTTAAATTCACTGGCAAAAAGTTGTTCAAACTATTTCTTTTGAAAAGTTCAAAATTATTTCCCTATTTTTAAAATCTCTTCAGCATATGTAATTATACCCCGTTTTTTGTTTCTAATATAATCTACTTCTTTTCTTTCTCTTGATTGGTTTTTGAAGAGGTTTGCCTTTTCAAACTAAACTTTTGACTTTGATGTTCCTCTATTATCTATTTAATTATATATATATAAATGTTGCATGTATATGTGTTTTTATGTAAATTATGTATTATATATAATAATATAATATAAAAGGCTTATATTCTATACAATGTATACATTTACATATGGTACATAAATATACATAACACATATATAATATATTGATGTATATATTTACATATGGTACATAAATATACATAACACATTATATATAATATATTGCTTATTTTATTATTTCTTTCTACTTTCTGAGTTGTATTCCATTGTATATCCATACCACAATTAATTTATCCATTCAACTATTGATGAACATTTGGGTTATTCCCATTGCTACCACAAGCAATGCTGCCATGCATATTCTTGATCATATGTTTCAGTACACATGCTTTTGAGTTTCTCCTGGGTACATAATATGGAGTAGAATAGCTGGGCCTAGGTGATGTGTCTTAAAACTTGGTAATATAAATACCAAATTCTAAGCATCCCTGTCACACCACATCCTCGCCAACAGTTGGTATTATAAGAATCTGAAGTTGTGGAAATCTGGTAGATGTGTAATGGTAGTATGTCATGGTGATTTTAATTTACATTTCCCTGATTACTGATCAAGTTTGACATCTTTTCATATATTTATTAACCATTTAGGTTTCCTGTTTATGAAGAGACTTTGCAAGTATTTGACCATTTTCCTACTGGGATTGTGGCTTTTTCCTATTGGCTTATAGGATCTATAGATTATCAGTATAAATCTTTGTTGGTTTTATGTATTGCAAATATCTTCTGTTTTGTAGCTTGCTTTTTTCCTCACCTTTTTATACAGTGTCTTTTAATAAACAGAAGTTCTTCTTTTTGTTTTTTGAGTTTTTTTGGTATAATTAATCTGCAATTACATGAGGAACATTATGTTTACTCCACTCCCCCCTTCACAAAGTCCCCCCCACAAACCCCATTACAGTCACTGTTCATCAGCGTAGTAAGATGCTGTAGAATCACTACTTGTCTTCTCTGTGTTGCACAGACCTCCCTGTGCCCCCCCACATTATACATGCTAATCATAATGCCCCCTTTCTTCCCACCCATCCTCCCCAGTCCCTTTCCCTTTGGTAACTGTTAGTCCATTCTTGGGTTCTGTGAGTCTGCTGCTGTTTTGTTCCTTCAGTTTTTTCTTTGTTCTTATGTTCCACATATGAGTGAAATCATTTGGTTACTTGTCTTTCTCCGCCTGGCTTATTTCACTGAGCATAATACCCTTTAGCTCCATCCATGTCGTTGCAAATGGTAGGATTGGTTTTCTTCTTATGGCTGAATAATATTCCATTGTGTATATGTACCACATCTTCTTTATCCATTCATCTACTGATGGAAATTTAGGTTGCTTCCATTTCTTGGCTATTGTAAATAGTGCTGTGATAAACATAGGGGTGCATCTGTCTTTTTCAAACTGGGCTGCTGCATTCTTATGGTAAATTCCCAGAAGTGGAATTCCTGGGTCAAATGGTATTTCTATTTTGAGCTTTTTGAGGAACCTCCATACTGCTTTCCACAATGGTTGAACTAATTTACATTCCCACCAGCAGTGTAGTAGGGTTCCCCTTTCTCCACAACCTTGCCAGCCTTTGTTGTTGTTTGTCTTTTGGGTGATAGCCATCCTTACTGGTGTGAGGTGATATCTCACTGTGGTTTTAATTTGCATTTCTCTGTTGACAAGCGATGTGGAGCATCTTTTCATGTGTCTGTTGGCCATCTGAATTTCTTCTTTGGAGAACTGTCTGTTCAGTTCCTCTGCCCATTTTTTAATTGGATTATTTGCTTTTTGTTTGTTGAGGTGCGTGAGCTCTTTATATATTTTGGATGTCAACCCTTTATCGGATCTGTCATTTATGAATATATTCTCCCATACTGTAGGATACCTTTTCTGTTCTATTGATGGTGTCCTTTGCTGTACAGAAGCTTTTCAGCTTGATATAGTCCCGCTTGTTCATTTCTGCTTTTGTTTCCCTTGCCCGGGAAGATATGTTCATGAAGAAGTCACTCATGTTTATGTCCAAGAGATTTTTGCCTGTGTGTTTTTCTAAGAGTTTTATGGTTTCATGACTTACATTCAGGCCTTTAATCCATTTTGAATTTACTTTTGTGTATGGGGTTAGACAGTGATCCAGTTTCATTCTCTTACATGTAGCTGTCCAGTTTTGCCAACACCAGCTGTTGAAGAGGCTGTCATTTCCCCATTGTATGTCCATAGCTTCTTTATCATATATTAATTGACCATGTATGTTTGGGTTAATATCTGGACTCTCTATTCTGTTCCACTGGTCTGTGGGTCTGTTCCCAGTACTAAATTGTCTTAATTACTGTGGCTTCGTAGTAGAGCTTGAAGTTGGGAAGTGAGATTCCCCTGCTTTATTCTTCCTTCTCAGGATTGCTTTGGCTACTTGGGGTCTTTTGTGGTTCCATATGAATTTTAGAACTATTTGTTCCAATTCGTTGAAGAATGCTGTTGGTATTTTGATAGGGATTGCATTGAATCTGTAGATTGCTTTAGACAGGATGGCCATTTTGACAATATTAATTCTTCCTAGCCAAGAGCATGGGATGAGTTTCCATTTGTTAGTGCCCTCTTTAATTTTTCTTAAGAGTGTCTTGTAGTTTTCAGGGTATAGGTCTTTCACTTCCTTGGTTAGGTTCATTCCTAGGTTTTTTATTCTTTTTGATACAATTGTGAATGGAATTGTTTTCCTGATTTCTCTTTCTGCTAGTTCATCGTTAGTGTATAGGAAAGCAACAGATTTCTGTGTATTAATTTTGTATCCTGCAACTTTGCTGAATTCCGATATCAGTTCTAGTAGTTTTGGAGTGGAGCCTTTAGCGATTTTTATGTACAATATCATGTCATCTGCAAAAAGTGACAGTTTGACTTCTTCTTTACCAATCTGGATGCCTTGTATTTCTTTCTGCTGTCTGATTGCCATGGCTAGGACCTCCAGTACTATGTTGAATAACAGTGGGGAGAGTGGGCATCCCTGTCTTGTTCCCAATCTTAGAGGAAAAGCTTTCAGCTTCTCATTGTTAAGTATGATGTTTGCTGTGGGTTTGTCATATATGGCCTTTATTATGTTGAGGTACTTGCCCTCTATACCCATTTTGTTGAGTTTTTATCATGAATGGATGTTGAATTTTGTCGAATGCTTTTTCAGCATCTTTGTAGATGATCATGTGGCTTTTGTCCTTCTTTTTGTTGATGTGGTGGATGATGTTGATTGATTTTCAAATGTTGTACCATCGTTGCATCCCTGGGATGAGTCCCACTTGGTTATGGTGTATGATCCTTTTGATGTATTTTTGAATTCGGTTTGCTAATACTTTGTTGAGTATTTTTGCATCTATGTTCATCAGGAATATTGGTCTGTAATTTTCTTTTTTGGTGGGGTCTTTGCCTGTTTTTGGTATTAGAGTGATGCTGGCTTCATAGAATGAGTTTGGGAGTATTCCCTCCTCTTCTATTTTTTGGAAAACTTTAAGGAGAAAGGGTATTATGTCTTCTCTATATGTCTGATAAAATTCAGTGGTGAATTCATCTGGCCTGAGGGTTTTGTTTTTGGGTAGTTTTTTGATTACCACTTTAATTTCGTTGCTGGTAATTGGTCTGTTTAGACTTTGTGTTTCTTCCTTGGTCAGTCTTGGAAGATTGTATTTTTCTAGGAAGTTGTCCATTTCTTCTAGGTTTTCCTGCTTGTTAGCATATAGATTCTCATAGTATTCTCTAATAATTCTTTGTATTTCTGTGGGGTCTGTCATGATTTTTCCGTTCTTATTTCTGATTCTTTTGATATGTGTAGATTCTATTTTTCTCTTAATAAGTCTGGCTAGAGGCTTATCTATTTCATTTATTTTCTCAAAGAACCAGCTCTTGGTTTCATTGATTTTTTTCTATTGTTTTATTCTTCTCAATTTTATTTATTTCTTCTCTGATCTTTATTATGTCCCTCCTTCTGCTGACTTTAGGCCTCATTTGTTCTTCTTTTTCCAATTTTAATAACTGTGACATTAGACTATTCATTTGGGTTTGTTCTTCCTTCTTTAAATATGCCTGGATTGCTATATACTTTCCTCTTAAGACTGCTTTCACTGCGTCCCACAGAAGTTGGGGCTTTGTGTTGTTGTTGTCATTTGTTTCCATATATAGCTTGATCTCTATTTTAATTTGGTCATTGATCCATTGATTATTTAGAAGCATGTTGTTAAGCCTCCATGTGTTTGTGAGCCTTTTTATTTTCTTTGTACAATTTATTTCTAGTTTTATACCTTTGTGGTCTGAAAAGTTGGTTGGTAGAATTTCAATCTTTTTGAATTTACTGAGGCTCTTTTTGTGGCCTAGTATGTGGTCTATCCTGGAGAATGTTCCATGTGCACTTGAGAAGAATATATATCCTGTTGCTTTTGGGTGTAGAGTTCTGTATATGTCTGCTAGGTCTATGTGTTCTAGTGTGTTGTTCAGTGCCTCTGTATCCATACTTATTTTCTGTCTGGTGCATCTGTCCTTTGGAGTGAGTGGTGTGTTGAAGCCTCCTAGAACGAATGCATTGCATTCTATTTCCTCCTTTAATTCTGTTAGTATTTGTTTCACATATGTTGGTGCTCCTGTATTGGATGCATATATATTTATAATGGTTGTATCCTCTTGTTGGACTGACCCCTTTATCATTATGTAATGTCCTTCTTTATGTCTTGTTACTTTCTTTGTTTTGAAGTCTACTTTGTCTGATACAGTACTGCAACACCTGCTTTTTTCTCCCTGTCGTTTGCATGAAATATCTTTTTCCATCCCTTAACTTTTAGTCTGTGTATGTCTTTGGGTTTGAGGTGAGTTTCTTGTAAGTGGCATATAGATGGGTCTTGCTTTTTTATCTATTCTAGTACTCTGTGTCTTTTGATTGGTGCATTCAGTACATTTATGTTTAAGATGATTATTAAAAGATATGTACTTATTGCCATTGCAGGATTTAGGTTTGTGGTTACCAAAGGTTCAAGGGTAGCTTCTTTACTATCTAACTATCTAACTTAACTCACTTATTAAGCTATTATAAACACAGTCTGATGATTTTTTTTTCTCTTCCTTCTTATTTCTCCTCCTCTATTCTTTATATGTTAGGTGTTTTATTCTGTACTCTTTTGTGTTTCCTTTGACTGCTTTTGTGAATAGTTGATTTTACTTTTTGCCTTTAGTTAGTATTTGGTTGGTCTGCTTTCTTTGCTGTGATTTTGTTTTCTCTGGTGACATCTATTTAGTCTTAGGAGTGCTCCCATCTGGAGCAGTCCCTCTAGAATACCCTGTAGAGGTGGTTTGTGGGAGGTAAATTCCCTCAACTTTTGCTTGTCTGGAAATTGTTTAATCTGTCCTTCATATTTAAATGATAATTGTGCTGGATACAGTGTTCTTGGTTCAAGGCCCTTCTGTTTCATTGCATTAAATATATCATGCCATTCTCTTCTGGCCTGTAAGGTTTCTGTTGAGAAGTCTGATGATAGCCTGATGGGTTTTTCTTTGTAGGTGACCTCTCTGGCTGCTTTTAATACTCTGTCCTTGTCTTTGATCTTTGCCATTTTAATTGTTGTATGTCTTGCTGTTATCCTCCTTGGGTCCCTTGTGTTGGGAGATCTGTGGGCTTCCATGGTCTGAGAGACTATTTCCTCCCCCAGTTTGGAGAAGTTTTCAGCAATTATTTCTTCAAAGACACTTTCTATCCCTTTTTCTCTCTTCTTCTTCTTCTTTGGGTACCCCTAAAATGCGAATATTTTTCCGTTTTGATTGGTCACACAGTTCTCTTAATATTCTTTCACTCCTGGAGATCCTTTTATCTCTCTCTGCGTCTGCTTCTCTGCGTTCCTGTTCTCTCATTTCTATTCCTTTAACGGTCTCTTGCACCTATTCCAGTCTGCTCCTAAGTCCTTCCAGAGATTGTTTTATTTCTGCTTTCTTCCTCCTAACTTGATCCTTTAGCTCTTGCATATTTCTCTGCATGTCCATCAGCATGGTACCTTTATTTTGAATTTTTTTTTCAGGAAGATTGGTTATATCTGTGTCCCTAGGCCCTCTCTTGGGGGTTGTCTGGATAATTCTGGACTGGACCAAATTCTTCTGCCTTTTCATGGCAATAGAGGTAGTTGTAGGCAGGTGGTGCATGTGTCAGCTGGGAAAACAAAGTCCCTTCCTGCTTGCTGGCCTCCCTGCCCCTCTCTGCTGCCTCTGTCAGTCACCCACACTCCTGGAGGAGCCTCCGGGTTAATTTCCTGAGCTGCTGTGGGCCGGGCAGATGTCGGGGCAACCCAGAGCCCTGCAGGGAGGGGAAAGCGTGGCAGGTGTGCTCTCCTGTGAGAATGGTGCTCCTTCACACCCTGCCCCAGCTTCCTCTGCCTGTGCCAGGCAGCCATGCACCAGCAGTGGCCCCTGGGTCTGGCCCAGGTGGCTGTGTGCTGGGAGGAGACTCTGGGCAGCTGCTGCGCACATGGCCTCTCTCAGGCTGCTCCACCGCTGTGGCGGGGCTGCACCAGAGGGGGAATGAACAGCAGGCTGTTTATTGCCATGAAGGTCTTCAGAGCTGTGCTGCCTGCCAGGGGACTGGGGCACCTGAAGCTCCTCAGTATTCCAGCCTGCTGGGCTGTGTGCCGGGACACTTCCATCCAGCTGTGGATCCTCTGTCTCTTTAAGAGTTTCTGAAAGCACTCACTTTTCTTTTGTCCCAGGGGAGCTGGCTACGAGGACCCACTCGCAGATTTTACTTTTCTGTTTCCGTAATATCCAGCACACCATGCAATGTGTGTCTGCGCTCCCAGTGTGGATGACTAGGGCTGGTTATTTAGCAGTCCTGGGCTTCCACTCCCTTCCTGCTCTGACTCCTTTCCTCCCGCCGGGGAGCTGGGGTGGAGGGAGTGCTCACATCCTGCCAGGCCGCAGCTTATATCTTACCCCCTTTGTGAGATGCTGAGTTCTCACAGATGTAGATGTAGCCTGGCTGTTGTACTGTATCCTCTGGTCTTTTAGGAATAGTTGTAGTTGTTGTATTTTCAAAAATATATATGGTTTTGGGAGGAGATTTCCGCTGCCCTACTCACGCTGCCATCTTGGCTCCTCCCTCCATATTCTCCATTTTTGAGTAGGTATATTTCATAGTAGTCAGTGTTAATTTTGTATGCATGTAGGAAAAGTTTCACTGTTACCAGGATGATTATTAGAGTTAAAAATTTTTTCTTTCTTTGTCATTTTTTTGTTAAAAACAATACTGAATTCATTATCCTTCATTGGATCCCAGATTGTAAACACACAATGGCTCTAATAGACATTATCTGAATAATTAGGAAAACTTATATGAGCTGTATATTATGTAGTAGTAGTGTATCAGTGTTAAATTCCATCAGTTTGATGATTGTATTGTGGTTGTGTAGGAGTTCACCCTTGTTTTTAGAATAGAGATGTGTGAGATGTAGGAGTGAAGTATCATGAGTGTCTACAATTAACTTTAAAATAAAAGATCCAATGAAAGAAGGAAGGAAGGAGGGAAAGAAAGGGTGTATGGAGAGAGTGAGATAAGGCAAATATGATAAAATGTCAATGATTAGTGAATGTAAGTGAATTGTGTATAGAATGTTCCTTGTTCTATTATAATTTTCTGTAGGCTTAAAATTCTTCAAAATAACAGGATGGGAAAATAAAGTCATGTCCACCAAAAAGAATTGCTGATTTCCGTGAGTTTATGAGTCTGACATAGTATCAGAATGGTCTAAGTAGAAGGGCTCTAGCTCATCCTTTATCATGGAATTTGAAGCAGGAATTCCTAGTTTTTTCTGACCCAGGATTCTTAGGACTTTTTTTTTTTTTCCTTCTCCAAGTCTTAAAGACTGGTACCTTTTGAATTTAACTGAACTACTGATTTTTATCTTTATATCAAGAAAAGTCTGATTAGCATTAGTTTAGTTTGGGATAAACCCAAGGTGTGCATTGTCTTTAGGTTCCCCCCAACAAAATGAAAGGAAGTAGAATGATCCTGGTCCCCAGGACCTGGAAAACCAGGCAAAGCACAGTTTTTGTGGCTGAGAACATTCATTCTGCTGTCTTGGAGGTTCCCTGGATTCAGCTGAATTAGATTTTCTTCCAAATTTCAAGGTCATTTGCCTTGGCAGTCAGTTCACTGTGGGAGGCAGGAACTCTCTCCACCTAAACCAGGTCATATGGCTCCAGTCTTCCCTTATCTGACAGTTTACAATTGCCTTCTCTGGGCAATTCTTTCCAGAGCACAAAGACTATCAGGCTCAAATCTAGAGTTGCTTTTCCCTAAAACAATGAAAACAGAAATATTTGTCTTTTTGTATTGAAATATAATAACATTGACAAGCAGTTAAAAATAAGGTAAGATAAAGCAAATTCAGAAATAATCTAGTAAATCACCTTACTTTAGAATTTGTTGACAAGCCTTTTAAAAAATAATGTAACAGAGAGGACTTGGAAGAATACTCAACTGTAGCAACATGGAAATACTGATAATATGTTTCAGGATCTCCCTACAGCATATTTCTTTACTGAAATAGTCATATATCTCACACATGTGCGCGCACACACACACACACACACACACACACACACACACACACACCACACACACACACACACCACACATCTCTACTAAAGAAGCAGGCTAGATTTAAGTAAGGAATTTAAAAAAAAACTTTTAAGTAAGGAATGTGAAGAAAAGAGGATAATGATCAAATTATTTTAAATTCCTTGGAATATACTGAATTGTAACATTTTGAGGAAATGACATAATATTTTATTTTAAAAATATCAATATAGTTGGGTTTTGCTGGGTGAGTGGACTGGAGTGCTGGTAGGAAAAGAAGTTGAGCTTTATGAGAGGGAAATGGTTATAAAGATGGGGTAGTGTCGAAGCTGGGGAAAGAGCCTACTAGTTCTATTGCTTCAGAAGTGATTACTGGGATTAATTGATTATGGGTGTGACCCAGTAGAACAAGTCTTCCATTCTTAATTTTTTAGCTATACTACTGAAGTCATTGTTATTTGCGTTGTGATACTTTCGTTTTCTATTTGTGTTACTTATTTGTCTAGCTTTAGGATGACCTTTATCCTCTGACAGGAAAGCAGATGCATAAAGAACACTCCATTTGACAAGCTTTCCAATCATATTCTCATCTATTTTCATCCACAGTATTTGGTTTTGTCAGAAGCTTTTCTTCTCTAGCCAGGTTTCTGTCCCATAGTAAACACAGGGCTTTGCATGGGAGATCCTACCGTGATATCTTCCTAGAGATATGTAGCTCAGTACTTAGGGAAGTTTGGGATTGGAAAAAAGCAGAAAGCACTGGCAATAAATGGGTAGTTTGGATAATTTTCAGTACTCTGACTGAAACTTACAAATTCAGCATACTTAGAATGATGACTAAAAACTCTAAGGAATTCCATGTTAACATTCTTTAGAGTGATCGCTGTTTGAAGATCATCTTACTGTGACATATTTTGCTTTAAAAGGGTTTTATAGGTTGACATGTAAGAAGTTACCAAAATGAGAGTCCTGTAGGTAAATGGACAAAAGACTAGAACAGAAACTTCACAGAAGAGAAAACCCAATTAGACAATAAACAAATGGAGAAATGCTCAACCTCATTATTATTATTTATATATTAAAGTTTAATTTTATACCTATGAGTTTGGCAAATGTTATGTGTTGGCAATGGTATGGAACAATGCAAATTCTAATACTCTGCTGGTGAGAGTATATATTAAGACAATAACTTTGGAAAACAATCTGGGCTTATATGGTAAAGTTAACGTACATACTATATAACCCGAAGGGCCCAAGAACCGGCTGCCCCAAGATGTGTCATTGTGACATGCAAGCCGAAAACAATCAAGGTCCAAAAGACTCAGAAAGGAACTTTGACTTCCCCCCCCAACTGCATAAACAGGGTTTAGATGGAGGAATTGCTCCAGAAGGAGAGCTATCACCATAGATAACTACCCTATAATATGACCTAAGTGTGGTAGACAGGGAGGAAAGTGGCTAAGTCTGTTAAAATTCTCTGCGTCCCATTGCTTCTGTGTGGCTCATCAAGCATTTGTTTCCAAACATTTACTCTTCATATTCTTGCATATTGCTTTCCTTTTTTCTTTGAAGTTCCAGACCCCTACCCACTTCTCCTTAATTCAGGAAGACATATTTACCTTATTTTCCCTGACCGTTTTTGGAATCTCATGTCTATGGCTTCCCATACATGCATAATTAAACTTTGTTTTTTTCTCCTGTTAATCTGTCTATTGTCAATTTGATTCTTAGACCAGCTGGAAGAACCTCAAAGGATAGAGGAAAATTCTTCCTTCCCAACAAGCCCAGCTTTCTCACTTCAAGGTGTATGTCCTAAAGAAACTCTCAGTCATGTGTACCAGGGGACAGGGACCAATCTACTCAGTGACTCTGTTTATAATAGCATAATATTAGAAGTAACATAAATGTCCATCAGCAGTGGAATGGATAGATTGTAGCATATTCAGAGAATGCAATAGTATACAACAGTGAAAGTACAATAGCTATAAAACAGACGAATTTTAGGAATATAACTTTGAATAAAAATAGGCAATAAAAATAATTCTTAGAATATGATTCCATTAAAAAAATTCAAAAGTATACAAAATGAAACAATGTATATGTATACAAACATTAAAACTCTAAAGATTACAAAATTACACAACATTTAGGAAAATTTTTATCTCTAAAAAAGAAACTGAGCGAGAGATGGGCACACAGGTCATCCTAATAGTCTTTATTTTTTTGAATAATAAACATACACATACGCTTTTTTATTTCTATATATTTTTTTACTAAGGTATCATTGATATACAATCTTATGAGGGTTTCTCATGAGCAACATTGTTGTTACTACATTCACCCATATTGTCAAGTCCCCCCCCTGCCATTGCAGTCACTGCCCATCAGCATAGTAAGATGCTATAGAGTCACTACTTGTCTTCTCTGTGCTATACTGCCTTCCCCGTGACCTAAATTGTATGTGCTAATCATAATGCCCCTTAATCCCCTTCTCCCTCCCTCCCCACCCACCCTTCCCACCCCCTTCCCTTTGGTAATGTTAGTCCCTTCTTGGAGTCTGTGAGTCTGCTGCTGTTTTGTTCCTTCAGTTTTGCTTTGTTGTTATACTCCACAAATGAAATCACTTGGTACTTGTCTTTCTCTGCCTGGTTTATTTCACTGAGCATAATACCCTCTAGCTCCACCCATGTTGTTGCAAATGGTATATTTCTATATGTTTTATAGAAATATGTATATATTATATATATAATATTTTTTTCTTTTGATAATTAATAAAATTACTCTTACGTGAAAAAAAAAAAGCTCACCAAAATGTGACTACATGTATTTAGTTACAGAGCCTGTTCTCATATTCATTTTAACTGCTCAGAAAATTGCCCTTGAAGTTTAGACATAATGCTGCCATGGGTGCCATAGCCATGAAAGTGAGCTGCTGCACAGGATTCAGGTCACCAGGCTTAGCCATTTTTCTGGAGGAAGAAATTTCCTCTACCCTCAAGGTTCTTCTAGCTGATCTAACAATCAATTTAATATGAGTCAAATTAATGGGAGAAAAAACCAAAGTTTAATTATGTACTTACAGGGAAGCCACAGACATGGATTCCAAAGATGGGGAGAATGAGGTATATATATATGACATCCTGAACCAAGGAGAAGTGGGTAGGGATCTGAGACTTCAAAGGAAAGGGAAGTTCACAGGAATATAAAAAGAATAAATGTTTGGTAAACAAAATACTTGATGGGCCCCACAGAAACAATGGGGCACAGAGAGAAATGTTAACAGACTTTGTCACATTTCTTCTGTCCATCACCCCTAGTTTACATTATAATATAGCTCTCTAAGGCGATAGCTCTCCTCCTAGAGTCATTCCTCCAAATAATTCTGTTTGTGTAGTTGGGGTGGTGGAGGGGGAAGTCAGTGTATCTTCCTGAGTCTTTTGGGCCTTGATGGTTTTCGGCTTAAAATAATCTGCATGTTACACTGGCACATCCTGAGGCAGTCTGCCCTTGGTCTCCACACCATACATTTTCATTTTAAAATAAAAGAACACCTGAGCTTTGGCGTCCAGAATTTTTATTGGGGTTTCATTACATAGCTATGGTTGATTGAATTATTGCCCTTGTGGTTGAAATCTATCTCCAATCTCTCTTCTCTTCCTGGAAGCAGGCGGGTATGAGTGGCTCAAAGTCCCATCCTTCTAATCACATGGTTGGTCTGTCAACATGGCTAGCCCCCACCTTGAACATCTTGTTAACATAAACCACCTGGCCCACCATGGGTTGTCATGTCAGCGTAACTGTCAGGTGGGGTCCGACGGGGCCACTATGAGTAACAAAGACACTCCTGTCTCTTGGAAAATTCTAAAGAGTGTAGAGATATCTCCCAGAGTTAGGACAAAGGCCAGACCTCTCTGAGGAGGCAAAATTCTTTACTACCCTGTGGTTACGAGTATTAAATTAATAAGTATATGTAAAGCTCTTAGAATATTGCCTGGCACACAGTGATTGATAACTGTTAGTTATTACTCTTACTATTGTTACTAATCTTTGTCCCTTTTGTTTTCAGTCCTTCACTTCTAAAAGAGCCTTGTTGCTGTTCTAATTTTTTTTTCCTCTATCCAGCAGCCTTTGCTTTCCTAGTTACCCTCTCTGCCATCTCGTAAAGGAAGAAATTGTTTGAGAGAGGGAAGGAAATGGTAGGAAGAAAGCTTTGGGTAGCTTTTCTCCTTTCCCCCAACAATCCCTCACATCTTCCATTCTAAGCCAGCAACCTCCTTAACTTCTTCACTTCTCTTTCTTTTCTTCCTAATTGGGAAGATCTGGTAAACTGGTCCCAAATTTGTGTATAACAATATGCGGATACTGGATTCCTACTTTATACAAGCTTGTCCAGTATATTCCTGACTGTCTGCAACTTCCACACATTTGCTTCATTCCCCTGTTTAGACCCCACAGGGTCTGATTTTGGAACCACAAGTTTAGAGAGACTATTACCAATAGTTTCTCATTCTTTTACCAATAAACAGAACACAGGGAACAGTTAACAAATTTAGCAAATTTCTCTTACTAAAGAATTATCTTGCTAAAACTTAGACTTGCTTAGTTATACATGGAGGGCAAAGTTTTAATGATGTAAGCTCATGTTAATTTTTTGAATAAGCTGATCTCACCCTTTGCTATCGTACTTGGGAAATGGTGTTTCTATTTCTTTGAAATTTATGTTGCCTAACAGAATGCATTCATTTAAAAAAATGAAAGGTCCTTGAGTAGAAATCCTGTGTGACATAAACCTAGACATATATGATTTATCTGTATCTCTAGTTCATTTATCTAATGGTTTTTTTCAAGGAAATGAAACTTCTAGTGCATAAAATTTTTGGTTAAAAACATAGAATTCTAAAAAAAATATTCCAACTTGAAATAAAAAGTGATTTTTGGTTGTTACTTTTCAAGGGCTCTTAAGGACTTTAGAGATCATTCAACCCAATTCCTCCCTTTTAAATATAAGGCAGCTATCCAAGAATAAATGACATTCTATGCTGTGTGCTGTGTTTTATGTTTTGAAACTGTCAGAACTTCTTTAAAAAATTAACCACTGTAGGGGGCAGACAGCAGTGGATTTGCATCTTTAAATATTGGAAATCACACCATACTTTTGCAATTGTTTTGGGAATAACTCTTACTTGGAAATATTTCAAGGAGTTCACTTCAAGTTCAATCACATCTGAAGTGATATAATTTATTATAATTTATTAGTCACTGAACATCCATTTGCTCCCATATATTTCCCAGCTCCCTTGTAATTAGGTGGGTCTATGTCATGAGTTATGACAAATGAGCTATGAGTGAAAGTGACAATGTGTCACTTCTGGGACAAAGAATAGACAGAAGAGTACTTGTTAGTTCTTAATGACTTTCCTTTCCTGCCACCACAATTGCAGAGGTCAAACATCAAGATGGTGTAACCAAAAGATGGAAATAGCCTTGATGTCAGGCAGGCTTCAAAGGGAGCTGTCTGCAAGAGCCACTGTACTTTGTGTAAGTGAAAAATAAAGTTTAATGGGTTTAATAAGTGATGAAGGTTTGAGATTGTTTATTTTTGCAGCAGAGCCTAGTATATCCTGGTTAACACATTAACAAGACTATCTTACATTAGCCATGTTAAACTTCCACAATTATCTAAAACACAATTTATAATCTTTGACATTCATATTGATTCCAATATTCATACAAAGCTCAATATTTGTACGGGTAAAACATTTCTTATTAAAAAAAGTTGACAGCAAGGAAACCCTTATTTCTTATGTTGAATGAGAAGAGAGCCCAGTAGAAAAATATATCACCTGTGACTAATACAAAACAGGGTCATATTTAATCCAATTTAAGATCTTGATTAAATCTGACAATTAGGTAACCAAATTTTGTTTGTTTAGTTTATAAAGTTTTCGATTTGTTATCTTTATCTGCACAGACCAAGTCATTTCGGAAGATGGCACATATTTCTTATATAAGACATATAAAAATATTTTTATATTTAATAATAAAATAGTCATTCAACCCAATTCCTTCCTTTTAATTACAAGGCAATTTTATATGTTAAAATATAATTTTAACACTTAAAAAAATAAGTGATATATTTTTACTTTAATTTCCTTTAACATTTTCCTTTAGTTTCCTTACAGAGACTGAGGGATAATTTTAATTTGTTTACACAAAATTGAGAGTCAAAAATTAGGTAATTTGCTCTAAACCGTATAACCAATTAATGGAGGCAGAAATACCAAAACCCCACTCTGTTTCCACTATATTTGTGCTTCCTTAAAAAGTTAAAGGATGGTAAGTAGGAGGAACCGAAAAGTCAAGGTTAGACTCTGACCTCCAGGAATGATGAATTAAGGAATTTAGACAAATTCTCCCATTGAAGACAACTAAAATGCTGAACAAACTATAAAATCATCTTTTTTAGAAATAGCAAACTAACATATAATGAGGAATTATTAGGCAAAGGTCCTGGAGAAGATGGAAATCACAAAGATAAGCATGGTACTGGTGCCATTTTGTCCTGAGGATGCTTAGTACTCCAGAGCACGTGGTTGAGAGGTTTACTAGTACCTTTGGGACTAGGGAGGCAAAACTTGGAGTCTAGGGCCCACCACGTGTAAGTGCCTTGCACCTTGAGTGGAGAGACTAAAAGGACAGACACTAGAAATAAGGGTGAATTGAAAGTAAACCAGACCTTGCAAGTTCCGCAGCCTTTGAGTCATCTGGGTAGCACAAAAAATCTCAAACCCTGAAACTGGGTTAGGGTAATCCTGGAATGCTGATTGCCTTCAGGTGCCTAGCAGAAGCAATAAAAATTATCTTTGGAGAAAGAGGATCATAACAGTCCTCAAATTATTTTTACAAATAATTAAAAATACAATTGTCAGGACACAGAAAAATGTATCACCTGTGACTAATAAAAAACAGGGTCATATTTAATCCTATTTAAGATCTAGATTAAATCTGACAATCAGATAACCAAATTTTGTTTGTTTAGTTTATAAATTTTCAATTTGTTTAGTTTATAAGTTTTTTAATTTTTCCATTTAAAGTTATCTTTATCTGCACAGACTAAGTTATTTTGGAAGCTAGCACATCTTTCTTATATATGTAGGTATGTAACATGATAAAATTTGTGAATAAGAAAAATAAAATATGGGAAGAAGAAAGGGGATATTATGATTAGCATGCATAATGGGGGGTGGGAGGAAGGGGAGGACTGTACAACACAGAGAAGACAAGTAGTGATTATACAACATTTTGCTATGCTGATGGACAGTGACTTTAAGGGGGTTTGTCAGGGGGACCTGGTATAGGGGAGAGCCTAGTAAACATAATGTTCTTCATGTAATTGTAGATTAATGATAAAAAAAAAAGAAAGAAAAGGGGGATTACTGCAAATCACCGATTAAGGCATGCTTTAAATATCCTTAATTTTGATCATTTAAAGGGTGTCAGATGATCAGCTATGGAAGTACATTTTTCTGATAATATTCCTTTTCCTTAAAAAAAAAGAAAAAAAGGCAGTTCCTGTGTGGTGATCTCCAATAGGTTCTTCACAATGGTATAAAGGGCATATCAAAGTGTGAGCAGGGGGTTTGTTTGTGTTTATACAGAGGATCGAAGCCTAATTTGGCTACCCAGAAAACGAATTAAGATACGATATGAAGAAGAACTTCCAACATCAACATTCTCTGGAAGAGTCATTCCAGAAGATGATCATCAAAAAACTTCAACAAAGATCCTGGCCTTGTTGCAGCTGTAGCTGCACTCATCCCACCAGTTCCTGGACTTGCCATTGGAATGAGGAAGGAGATATCTAAGCTGGCCTGTGCATACAGTAAAACAACAAATTTGACTGGATCTATACTGTTGGAACTCAACCAAGAATTAGGAGAAGTGCAAGTTGCAGCGCTCCAAAATCTTGCGACTATGGACTATCTACTGTTAAAAGAACGTGTGGGATGTGAACAGTTCCCAGGAATGTGTTGTTTTAATTTGTCTGATTTTTCTCAAACTATTCAAATTCAGTTAGACAATATCCATCATATCATTGATAAGTTTTCACAAACGCCTAGGGTGCCTAACTGGTTTTCTTGGTTTCACTGGAGATGGCTGGTAATTGTAGGTCTGCTCTGGTTATGTAGCTGTGTTCCTATTATGTTAATGTGTGCACGCAATTTAATTAGTAATTTAAAACCTATACACGCTTATGTTACACTACAAGAAGATATGTCAAAGAAATAATCAATCTTCCCATGTTTTCTTCCGTCTGCTACTTCTATAGCTTCGATTCTTCCTTCATAATTACAACCCCTAAGTAGAATTCGTGCCTCATATAGAAATTACCGAGTATCATAATTCTTCCAAGTGGTAAAGACACCTCAAGACAAATGCTGGGCATAGAAGCCACAGGGCATAAATCTGCAAAGAAGTAAAAAGCTAACCTTTTCAAACAATATTGCTTCTCTCTCACTTGCCAACTTTACATTTCCCTGTATGGCCCCGGAAGATGACTGGTTAGCCAGAGATGGGTAAGATTCCTCAAGGGAGGAACAACCTAAGACAGGCACAGTCGCAGGGGGGCCATCAGGTGAGAAATTGGGGATCAACAGAGGTGAGGCTTAGAACCTCACCCCTCCTGTTTTGAGAGAAATCTTCTGCAACCGTGGATGTTTTGTTGCCCTTGTCTAGCTTGGATTAATACTTAGTCTATAGGCACACACCTGATCATCTACATTTGCCCTCTTACAGCACTAAACTATGTTTTCTACCTTTATCTTGCATCTACTTACCACTTCAGCATTTTATTTAAAAAAAATAATAATAATAATAAATAAAAAGAAAATATAGAAGACTACAGAAATGGACCCTCAAGGATTCCAGATATTGATTATAAAGCACTTATGCTTATCAAGTTCAAGTGTATGCAAGTGAAGTTTTAATATTTTAGCAGAAAACTATGAAGTATAAAAAAAAGACATAGCAGAATTGAAAAGAAGCAAATAGAAATTCTAACAGTAAAAAAATAGAATAACCTAAATTAAATCAGTGGATACAGTTAAGAACACATTAGACACAGTTAAGAGAGAAGATGATGAAGACAGGCCAGATGAAACCATTTAGAATGAAGCACAAGGAGAAAAAAGAGTGGAAAAATAAAAGAAACAGAATAAAATAAAAATGTCTAAACATGTTCAGTTCAAGTCCTAAAAGAAGTATAAGAGAACTGGGACACACAGGTACAATATTTAATGAGATAGTAGCTGGGAGTTTTTTAGCTCTAGACATCAACCCTCAAATTCAAGAAACCCAATGAATCGTAAGGAGAATCATAAAAAGCCACCCATAGACATATGATAGGGAAACAAATAAATGGAAAAAAAACCTCACAAAAAACAAACCGAAAAACAAGACAAAAAGAAACTATTAAGAGCAGCCAGAGGGAAAAAGACAGCTTACCTTCAAAGAAGCAATATTAGAAGAGAGACTGACTGCTGAAATCTCATAGCATGTATGGAAGCCAAAAGATGAAGGTCTAGTATCTTTAATGTGCTAAAGTAAATAGCTGCCAACCTAGAATTACACGCTCAGTGAAAATACGACTAAAACACCGTGAAAACAGCTTCAGTTTAGTAATTAAATATTTTCCCTGCCGGTGCCTGGGGCAGGCACAAATCTGTGTGCTGCTTTTCTTTTTCTCACCTCCTTGCTGACATATAAGCTATACACTCATTGTCAGCAACTTCCAGAATTCTTCATGGATACCCACTGGGTTGTCCACATCTTTCCTGTTGATTTGTAAGTGTTCTTTATACATTCTAGGTACACATCTCTTTTCAAACTACGTGGTTTTCTCATTCTTTGGCTTACCTCTCCACTCTCTTAATTGTGTCTTTTGGTGAATAGCAGTTATTAATTTTGACAGAACTTAATTTATCATCCCCTTCCTTATGGTTAGTGGTTTTTTTTTTTCTTATTTGGGAAGAAACTCCATGGTCACTTTTTAATAACACATGCCAACCCTTTCCCTGACATTTAAAATCCAAATTTAACTGTGTAATATTGAACAGAATTTGGTAACCTGTCCAACAGCCATTTCCCACTTTTCCCCTGCTTACAAAACAGAATTGATGGGAGAAGGGATTAGGGGAAATGTATCCCCTAAAAAGCAGGGTGTTTGGCCCTAGGCACTCCACAGTTAACCCCCTGAATCAGAATTCTTGGAATAGACCTTGGATGTGTGTAATTTAAAAGGTGATTCTGTTATATATTGATAGGGACTACAAAGAAAAAAACCCCTCAAATGTCTGGAATGTCATGGAAAGGAGAGAATTTCAAGCAGGAGTGAGAAATTTCATAAATTCTGGAAATTGCTCATGAGAGAGCCAGTTTCAAATATTTACAAGCCCTTGAGGATGTGAAGCTAATTTACAAAAATAAGCCAAATAAGAACTTCCTCCTCCTCATGCCTTCCTACCATCCCTAACAGAGCAGACAATCCAGAGCAGATAAAGATTAAGAAGCTTACAAACTTCCAGCTTTAAGATGAATAGCTCTGGGGATCTAATGTAGCGCTTTCAGTGCAGAGGCAGGGTAGAGAATTTGGGTCACATGATATTAAGGATGGGGAGTAGGCAGCCAGAAAACAAACAAAAAAAGGAATATATAAACTATTTAAGGAGAGAAGATAGTAATAAGAACAGTTCGGCAAAGTCAAGCAGAAATGACTTATTTCAGATTTAATATCTGAGATTTCAAGAACATACAATCCTTTAATCTCAGAGTTGAGAAGAACCTCAAAGATTACCTAGTCGAATTCCAACTTAAATTTCCTTTATGAAGTCTTGTTATTCTGTTTACCCTTAAACTCTCCTGTGTAGTCTGACACTACCTTCAGGAGCAGCCTGTTGTCCCTTTGTGTGGTTTTGAGTAAAGGCTCTTCCTTATTGTGAGTTCAGAACTTTCCTTTTCAAATTTTACTTTTTGTCATATTTGAAACAGGAGGAGAGATGTCGGCTGGGAAGGAATTCCATCTTGCTAATAAATTTATTTAATGGCTTTCCAAAGAAAATGGTAAAAAGGCTGGCTTGAATTTATTTTTGGGGTGGTAGGGGGGAATACTGGATAAAACTTAAACAGGACAGTTTAAGAAATAGTTTTTCTTCAAATTTGAGTTTTTGAAAGTTAGTCCTTTGTATTAGGCTTTGTGAGGCCAATATATAACCTCCTAATTTAGCTGTGTGGTATTTAGTATGGCAACCACAAGTCAGAAATTTGAGAAGGAGCTATATCATTTATAAATGGCTTTGGCTGAAAGCAACAGAATATTTAAAAGTGCTCATGCCACGTGACCCATAATATACCACTTAACAAAACGTGTGGAAGCAGGTGATGAGTGGGGTGTTCCTCAGCCGGATGATGCCCGAACACAAGTTGGGAGTTGGCTGTTCTCTTGGCCTTCCCCTTCTGGCCAGAAGATGGCGCAGCTGCTCTAAACATTGTATCATCCGGTGAATCTCAAGCAGGACGGAAGGAGACTGGAGAAAAAGGACTTTCTCTTCTTTTAAGATCTTCTAAGCAGGAAGAAACATTGAAGCTCCCAGCAGATGTCTTGGGCCAGAACTTGATCACATGGCCATCACTAGACTGACAAAAAGAAAATGAGAGTGCATGATTTACTTAGACTTTGAAGCTGGGCACAGCATTGCTCAATCGAAATAGAGCTTTTTATTTTATTTATGTTTTTATTTTTTTAAGCCAGAAAGAAGCTGGGAATAGCTGTTGGGTAAGCTACCAATAACCCCTGCCAGAGAAGCTCAGGAGAAATTATACACGCTAAATCCACTGGGCCCTGTGCCAAAGGCAAGACAATACCTCTTTAGAAACTAGTAAACTAGTAAAGTGTTTTTCTTCCTCTGATAATTATTAATTCTCTGCAATGATTTAGAAAAATTCCTGGACTAAATTTCTTGCCATTAAATGCTTGATGAGTATAGAGACTGTCAAAAATTATTTTTAAAAGTCACTCTGCTTCCAACCCAAACTTCTTACTCTAGCTTTTATTTTACCACTACATGAGTTACACGAATCACCTCCAATTGACATATTGTAGAAGAACCTTACGTGGAAAGGAATAAATCATTTTCAGATTAGACATGCCATCTAGAACTGACAGCAGCTGATTCCCAAGGCTGTCTTCTACTTCTGACATGCTTTTAAATGAGAGTAATCTTATATTTGCAGTTATTCTCAGGATAAAATTTTCTTCTCAAAACTTATTTTATGAGGTCTTTTTTTTTTAGTTTTGAAGAATCAAGCAATTATTCTTAATTATTCTTTCTTTTTGAAATTGTCTATCCAGTCCAGAAACATTGACTCTTTAATTTAAAACATTAATGTCAAGTGATGGATGTAAACATCTATTTCCTGTCCTCTGTCTTTCAGTGTGCCTTTCTTGTTCTTGGTAGATTCTCATTCCTATTGGATTTCCATTGCTCACCAATTAAGTCAGGCTACAGCTGTTTACTGACAGCTGTTCTCTTTACTGCCCACCAAGCAACCACCCTTCTGCTAGTAACTGTGTTCTAGTTCCCATCTGTAGAAACCCCTGCCTCCCCAGTGTGGCTACTTCAGCAGGGGGATGAAAGCTTGTGACCTAAATCAATCCAGATACTGCATTCCCCTGGCCAGACTGATTGATTAATAAAAGCATCATTCCAAGTCAGCTAGCAGTCATGATACTTTTTCTGGGACTCCTGGGAGAGAGATTCTTTTTCCTGCCAGATTTTTATCCTTAAAATAAGGCCCAGGGTTGCTGTAGCCATCTTGATGTGTTGAGTAGAAACCAGTCTGAGAATGGAGCTGTGAGAGAGAGAGAGAGAGAGAGAGAGAGAGAGAGAGAGAGAGAGAGAGAGAGAGAGAGAGAGATACCCCGGTGATACACTTCAGCCTTCTATCCCAGAGAGCGGCATAGCAGGAAGCCGTATTCCTGGATTGTTCAGTTACATAACTGAGTAAGTTCCTGTTTTGTTTAAGCCAGTGTTAGGATCAGGTTTTCTCTCATTTGTTAACCAAAGTGTTTCTAACTTATACATAGGTTCAGAATCTCTTATGACCAAGAAATATTCTCAGATACTGAACATGTCATAAAAATTAATATGGAAAATACTAATAAATACACTTATAACTTACTATGTTCAAGATTTTTACTGTCTTTTCTTCAAATAATGATATCCACTCATCATATACTATAATATAGAAAAGAATTTAAATTGGTGTTCTCAATATTATATATTTAATGTACTCTAATCCTTATAATGGCAGTTTATTCTGGGGACAGTGTCCTCAAGTCTGAGCACAGACATTTGTTTCCTCCTTGGATCTAAATTACTTCTCATTATCATGGAATAAAATAGTCCTGAAGATTTTTAGAAATATTGATAAATTATTGGTACACATAAGCCTGAAATTATGGAAATGGTGGTCTTATACTGGGATGCTTGAATTTCTCTGAATCTGTCTTTTGCTCAAACAGCACAATCCTGAGAAACACGCACAGCAGGCTGACCCGGCTGTGTGGCCACAATCTCTGTGCTTGGCGGAGAGCCATTTGTGTCTGGAGATGGAGATCACAGTGAGGAAACTGTTCACTTCAGAAAAGCTTCATCCTGAGTCAAGGCTTCTGGCCTTTCCCTTGGTGACTTTTGAGCTCTCCACCCCTGGTGTCCACATCCTTGTCAAAGGGTGAGGAACCTCTTGTAATTGGCTATATGATTGTTAAGACTAGTGGCTAGCCAGTTAGTCTCCCTGGAGCATTCGCTGGAAAGAGACCCAGATCATTTTCATGCAGTCAGGCAGGTTCCATTTCTTTATGGGGGTAAGAGGTTACCTTCTAGCGAGCACCCTTGCAGCTGTGTTGGTAATACTAGGCCAGGGAAACCTAGAGTTTACGTTAATAGGTGATCCTTCCACACAGCTTGAGATTCAAAGAGTATAAATATTTGTGAAAACTTGCCTTCCCACTCTTGCTCCCCAGAGACCCAGTTCTTCTCCCCAGAGGCAATCCTTTTTTATGCTTTTGTTGTATCTCCTAAGGGTGATTTTATCATTTTTAAACAAATGCATGCAAATATTACCTTCCCCTGTTACCTCAACAATGGTATATGTACTGTTCTGCATCTTGCTTGGTACATAAGGAACTTCCTCTCTTTTTTTTTCATAGCCTCTAAGTATTCCTCAGTTTCATAATACCATGATTTCACTAGTGTCCTATTGGACATTTAGGTTGTTTCAATCTTTGGCTCTTTTTAGCAATGCTGCAATGAACAACCTTGAACATATATCAATATGCATGAAGGTAAGTGTATCTTTGTAATAAATTTCTACAAGTAACATTTTTGTGTCAAAGGCATGTATGTTTGTATTTTTTTGTATTATTATACTTAAAAAAGTAATACACGTGGTAAAACAAGACAAAACAAAACCAAGCAGTATGAGAGCATATACAGCAAAAAATAAGTCTCTCCCCACACCTCTGTGTACACTTCTAGAGGTTATCTACATTTACATATATATGTGAATAACCATATGTGATTTGTCTTTGAAAGAAATATATAAAGAACATACATCATTCTGTACCCTGTTTTTTTCACTGAATATATTTTAGAATATATTGCCTAATGGCATAGATCAGTATCATTTTCTTTAAAGGTTTCTTGTGAGGAGACTGATGTTAACTTTTTTCACTAAAAAAAGTTAAGGTATATTTGCAACAACATGGATGGAGCTAGAGGGTATTATGCTCAGTGAAATAAGGCAGGTGGAGAAAGACAAGTACCAAATGATCTCACTCATATGTGGAATATAAGAACAAAGGAAAAACTGAAGGAACAAAACAGCAGCAGAATCACAGAACCCAAGAAAGGACTAACAGTTACCACAGGGAAAGGGGTTGGGGAGGATGGGTGGGAAGGGAGGGGTAAGGGTGGGGGAGAAGAAAGGGGGCATTACAATTAGCATGTATAATGTGCGGGGGGGCACGGGGAGGGCTGTGCAACACAGAGAAGACAAGTAGTGATTTTACAGCATCTTACTATGCTGATGGACAGTGACTAATGGGGTATGTGGGGGGGAACTTGGTGAAGGGGGGAGTCTAGTAAACATAATGTTCCTCATGTAATTGTAGATTAATGATACCAAAAAAAAAAAAAAAGTTAAGGTATAACTTATATACAGCAAATTTTACCCTTTTCAGTATATAGTTCTGCAAGTTTTTACTAACACATATCTCCCTCTGTAATTTTGATAGATATTGCCAAATACCCTCTTGAGAAAGTTGTATAGGATGTATGCCTACTTTTCTATTATTTTTCAAATTCAAATGTATCTTCAAACTTTTTGATCTTTACCAATCTGTAGGTGAAAGTGGTATTGCATTATCATTTAAAATTTCATTTCTCTTATTACAATAAAGTGGAACATCTCTGAATTTGTGTAAGATCCAGTTAGATGTCCTTTTATGGGAATTATCCATACTTTATTTTTTGACCCATTTTTCTACTATGGGTTCATCTTCTTACCCAAATCAAGTAGGAACTCTTGATATATTAGGAAATTAGCCCTTGTCTGGTATGTAAATTGCAAAATTGGGAAACTCAATGTTCATAAACATTAAATAAAAACTGCATCCCCCTGCCACTCCATCATGACAAATACTGAAACCTTTCTCAACCAATGGGAGAATATTGTATATACAAAGTTCCACTTCAGGAGAACTAAACTTCCTAAATAAAGTTTTGGCTTAAAAGATTGTCATGCTTTGCAAAAGAATCAGATGTATGTTGTTCTGAAACAAAAGTAAAATGAACATGTCTGTGCAATTGATTGCATATTCTCTGAATAACCTACAAGGATTAAAAGTTAATTACATATAATTGGCCTGGGTCTCTCTGATTAATACAATGCGAATATCCACCAGTTTATTTCAGAAGATGAAAAGTCACTTCTGGGTGCTTCCTGACAATCTTTCCAAGGCTATTACATCATATTAAAATAAAGCATAAGTTCACAGTTTTGGTATCTATTTCTCAACTACACACATAATGTTCATCAGAGGTACCGGTATCTTAGGTTAATAATGGAGAAGAGTTGGAATGTAAGAAAATTAAAAATCATCTCATTTAACATGACCTGGAGAAATAAAATGTGTTACTTGGCCCTAAATACAGCAGAAGAGAGCTAAAATGGAGTCACAGGAAACTTTACTTAATTTATTAGGCTAAATAAATTTATAGTATATTTAAGAGAGAGGCTCCAGTAGGAGGGTGGTGGAAAAGAGAAGAGTGACTCAGTACCCCTTTTTACATGTGGAATAATGGACATAAGGGTATAATTAAGTCACCCATTATGAGCTTATACCAGGTGAGCAGTGGTCACTGGCTTTGATTTAAATTTTCATATTTGTATTAAACATTTCATATACTCTGTCATTATACATGACTTTCTTCAAATGTAGATAATTGATAGAAGTCATACAAATTTGTAGTCTTTTTATTCTTTCTCTTAGTGTCTACCCATAGCCTTGATCAATTTCTATTTTTAATGTATATTAATAGATCTCTGTAATCATTCATGATAAGATCTAATCATTCGAAGTTAGAATGAAAAACAATGAAAAAATTCACATACTAAATCAGGTCTTTGAACTTAACTCTTGTTAACTAATCCTTTTGTATAACTGACTTTTGAACAAGCAGACTTGTGCTTTGTGACGGTGGAAGATACTTTATGTTAATCTCCTACCTCCTTTTAAAACTCTTCATGGGGAGAAGGCCTTGCCTTCCTCTCCCAGTGAGCACTCAAGCACCTCCATCACTTTCTGGTCACTCCCAGGTAAGAAAAATCCTTACGGTGGCTTTAAGCCACAAACGCAACCTCGACCTAGTAACCAAGGCTTCTCCCTTCTTTCAGCTGGGGCCTGTTGCCGAAGAGAGTCTGTGACCCAGGAAGGTAGGAGCTTCTTTGCTCCTGTGCCTCCCCTGAAGCTCGATGCTGTGTGAGGAGCTCAGCCAGGAGCAGGAGCCAGGAGTGGCCATAGTAGGAAGGAAGGAGAGACGTGACTGGTAAGAAAATACTAACCCACTGTGCTGTCTGGCTTCCGCTCTCTGGGCGTAGCTGTGTTTGAGACACTCTCATGGGCAGTCGCCCAGGTCCTTCACACACTCAGCGCCTGGGCCCTCACTGACCAGTCCTCGGAGCTGAGCAGTGCCCTATCTTTGGGCAGCTGCATCTGTTCTCCTGTTGGCATCTGCCCTGTCAGTATCTTCTTCCCTATGGTCCTCACCACAGCAAGCTGCCCATGTGGACAGGATTCATTTAAAATGATCTCTGGGCAACAGGAGAGGTCCTGCTGGTGTTCTTGTCTGCAACCTGGTCCCTTTAGTTTTCTCAGTCCTGGGACCCATAAGTAATCCTGTAAGGAATGCATAGTAAGTCTCCAGGGGTCCTGCTGAAGCTCCCCTGCCTCTGTGCAGAAGGCTTCCTGACTTCATAGCTCCCTCCGGAGAAATCCTCCTTACAAAATTCCCCCTCTCCCCTCTCAACTTGTTGGTGCCTTAACGTGGTCAGTTGTCTAACCTGCTCTTGGCACATACATTGGCATTTCCATATAGGCTTACACCTCACTTTGGAATCTGAAATCTATCAAAACTTGGTACCTTGGTCAAACCTCCCAAATTAAACATCCTGTCATGTTTGTTTTCTTTTTCCTCTGAAGGAAATTCCTTTTACTTATAAAGTTTAGTGAAATTTTCCTCTGCCAGAGACCCTCGCTCAGATTGGTGAGATGGCCTATATCATCGCATGCTCCTGGGAAGCCCCTCAGCTTTCTTTATACCTATTTATTTAAGTCACATGTTTTCAATTAAGTAACATATGCACATTGCACAAAATTCAAAAAACATAAAAAGGAATAGCATGAAAAGCAGGTTTCTCCTTAACCCTTATCACTTGGATTCCCGGTCCCTCTCTCTAGAGGTAAAAGGTATGATGAATTTGGGGATATATTTCCAGAAGTATCTACAGAGGTACAAGCATATGTGTTTATGAAAACTTTTATTTATAAAGACAGCATATAACACACTTTTCTGTAGCCTGTTTTTTTCACTTAGTATATCTTGGAGATCATTCCATATCAGCACATATAAAGCTGTCTTTTTTAATGTAATGTCCACATTAAATTTTCTAACTTGGGTGTAACATAATTTACTTCAGCAGTTCTGTATTTATAAAGATTCAGGTTTATCTTTGTTGACTGATTTAAATAATCCATTTATGTAATGGGTTGAGCATTGTCTCTGGAATCAGACTGTCTGTATTTATGTTTCACCTGGACCATTTACTTGCTATATGGCCTGAGGCATGCTACTTAAACTTCTCCGTGCCTCAGTTTCTGCATCTCTAACATGGGAATAATAATAGCATTTACCTCTTAGAGTTGTGAAGATTAAATAAACATACATAAAGAGCTTATAACTCTGCTTAGCACATACTTAGCCCTTAATATACATTAGTGTTTATTCTTACTGGATAAAAGAGTTTTGTGCCCTCGTGCTGTTCCTAAGCTGAATCTGGATTTATAGAGGGAGGGAACTACTGTTTCTTCCCTGTGGTGCTGGGGGAAGGGACTCACTGTTTTGTGCTTCAGATATGCTGTCTGGTGTCTGCTGACCTCAAGGGCGCCTGGTTGTTTGTTCCTTGCCTCAGGTTTTCGCAGCTGAAGTCTGGGGTCTATGATGTGATTTGGGTCTTTCAGCTAGGTGGGGCCTAAATGATACGTCTTGGGCCATTTACCTTCCTTGTGGTTCCTTCTGGTCCTATAGTCCATCTAAAGTCTGGCTATTTCTTCAGTTTAGCCTAGTCCAAGCAATTTGCTCTGAATTCTCTCAATGCCGAACTGTGGACTTCCTGCTTTGGTGATTCCCTCTGACAGGCTTCACTCTCAGTTTTTGTCCAGAGTCTTAAGCAAGTTGCTGGGATAGTAGCCTTCTTTGCCGTTTGTGTTATTCTCTTATCTAATGAATATACCTTTCCAAATTCTCCATCTTCTCTTGGTTGGCAAAAGGTCTCCTGTAGTACTTTCTTCCAGAAAGAATATATTCTGATTTTTGGCATGTTTGCTGATTATTGCATTTATAGTTAAGTGATAATAGTTGGGCTCTATATGAAATTCTTGGATTATACTCTTCTTTATAAGGATTGCTCCACTGATTTGTGTTGTTGAATGTTACTGTGGAGAAGTCTAAATCTCATCTGAAAACTTTCTCTTTATAGATGAGTTGATAATTTTGTATGAATGCTCAAAGTATCTATTTTCTTTATCACTTAAGTCCAGTAACATTACTGGGACATATTCTTTTTGACAGTTCAAAATGTGCCTTTCATTTTATTTTCTTTTTTCTCATCTTTTTTCTTTGTTATTTACTGGCTTTCAAGTGGTCATTGTTTGTTTCTTTGTCACTTATTGTGACCTTCAGTTCTATGATGGCAGATGCCTTTTCTCTCTTATTTTCTGAATTCCTCCAATTGGTTTTTGGTTTTTGGTTTTTCACTCAATATTTTATCTATGAAATTATAAAGCATATTGAGGGTATAAGGACTAATCAAGCAAAGATTTGACCACTAACATCTGGATGAAATACAGCAACTTAAACTAACAAGTGGATTCTAAAATTCATCTGGAAATTCTAAGGACCTAGAACAATCTTGAAGGTGGCAATCTTAAGAATAAAGATGAAGGATTTACATATTTAGTCATTAGATTTCTTTTAAAGCTACAATAATTAAGACAGTGTGGTATAATACTGAAAGAGAAAAATAGATTGAAGAGCAGATTTCCAGAAATAGATATACATATACAGTGCCATGATGTGTGGATAAATGTAATTCAGAGGGGAAAGCTGTTATTTTGAATGGTGATGCTGGGTAAATTGGCTATTCACCTGGGGTAAAAATGAACCCCTACCTCACTCCATACACCAACATTAATTTAAGATGAATCATAGGACTAAATATGAAAGTCAAAACAATAAATCTTAAAAAGGGCATGAGAAAATACTTTCATGACTTTGAGGTAGGCAATAATTTCTTAAATAGGTTGCAGAAAGCACTGGTAAGTTGGACCTAATTAAAATTAAGAACTTTTCATCAAAAGACATCACTGGAGTAAAAGGCAAGATGCAGACTGGGAGAAGATATTTGTATACATATGTCTGACCAAAGATTCTTATCTAAAATATACAAAGAACTCCTTCATATTAAGAAAAAGACAGACAACACAATAAAAAATGGGCAAAGACTTCAATGGGTACTTCACAAAAAATAAGCATATGAGAAATTTCTGAACATGAGTAATCAGGGAAATATAAATTAAGATTACAATGAGATGCTCTACCAGAATACTAAAATGAAAAGAACTCACAATACCAAGTAGAGACTATTATGTGGAGGATACATTTCTGGTTTAAACCAACACTTTGGAAAACTTTTTAGTGATTCTAAAGCTAAATATACATGTACTTTATGACCTAGAAATTCTACTCCTTTGTGTATTTCCAACAGAAATGAATGCTTATGTCTCCCAAAAGACATGTACAATGGTATTCTTAGCAGCTTTTTTCATAATAGTTAAGAACTGGGAACAACTCAAATGTTAATGGATAAATAGTGGCACATTCATGTAATGGAATGCTATGTGATAATGCAAAAGAATGAACTACTGCTATTCACAACAATGTAGACAAATCTCATAGACATAATGTAAAGTGAAAGAACCTACCCTACAGGACATTCAACCCAGACAAAACTAATTGATGTGGGGATAGTAGTGGTCAAAACAGCAATTACCTTTGACTGGGAGGGGGCAGGAAGAAGCACATGGTAATGTCACACATATTTATCTGAATGGTGGCTACATGGGTGTAGTTACCTTTTAAAAATCAATCAAGTTGTTCATCTAAGGTTTTACTGTATTTAAATCCTGCCTCAAAGGAAAAAAATTTTTTAATAGTAACTCATTTTTAAACTGCAGTTGTCTTATTTCTCTCCTTGAACCCTTGTATCTCTGCTTTGAGTGCTTGTTATATACAGATCATTTTTTTTCTGGAGGTCATTCTTCCTTTAGTTTCTGGAGTTTATGGAGATTTATTTGGTTATGTTTTTTTCACAGGCTTTGTGGCAAGATTTTTCTGTTTTAATTATTTATCTTCCAGTGATTCCTTATTGATTTCCTCCTCTTTTCATTTATTTTTGTAAAGATCTGTGCTGCTTCCCTGTTGATGATTACTCACCTTTAGTGAAGGGCACTTTTTCCTGCTGGGATGACACACTGTACTTTTCCAAAGGACAATATCCAAATTGTATTCACCCCAGGGGTGACTCTGTTCACATGGAATACAATACGAATCACCTCCTGTAGACTCCACTGGCTAGACAAACTATTTGCTGAAATACTTGTGGAGAAGGGACCAGAGCAAATTAACAAACTTCTCCCAGAGCCCCTATGATCTCAGCAGTGTTTGTATGTGTGCTTGAGTGAGCTAGTCTAGCCTTTCCTCCTCTTCAGAGGAAAAGGTCAGTGTCTGCAGGACAGCTTATTACTTATATCTGTTTTACCTAGCATCACAATGCATGCCAAGATGGTAGGTCTGCAGCCTCCTTTCCTCACCTTTGCCCCTGCCCCTGTGTGGTCTCAAAAGGGGCCCAAGGAAACCTCAACATCTGGCCTATAATAAGTCTTGTTCTAAGCAAGGTATTGTTGGTATTCTACCTCAGTAATCCACTGATATTTGAGCATTCTGAGCTTTGCCATCTCTGCAATAAGCAGTCTCTCAGCTCAGATTCCATTCTTGCTTGGGTTGGATTACCACCATAGAAAACAGCTTCCTTTCATATTTATTCTCCTTATTGTTTTCAAGTTATTTCAAATATTTTCCTCTCACAAACAATGCTGTAATTTTATATAACTCAATTTGTATATATGTATCTTAGAATAAATCACTAAGATTGGAATATAGATTAAAAGGATATGTACATTTATGTCATTTGAACAGATATTACCAAACTGCCCTCCCTAGAAGTTGTACCAATTTATACACCTATTAGTAAGCATGCCCGTTTACCTAGACCCTTGTCAATGCCATGGACTATCATATAGTTTGGTCTATGCCATTTTAAGAAGTGATAAATGGAGTCTCGGTATATTTTGAAATATTTTTCTTTACATAGGTTTGAGTCATTAGTGTTTCATTTGTACTTCTTTGTCTGTAGAGGATATTGTGTTGGCCCCTTTTCCTATTGGGTGTTGGTCTTATTGATTTCCAGGAACTCTTTCTATTAAGGAAATATGCCCTTTGTGATATCAATTGCAGATATTTTTCAGTGTCATTTATCTTTTTATTTTGCTTATGATAATTATTGCTCTATTAATTTTTTTTTAATTCATAAAGCTGAAGTTACAGATCTCTTCTTTGATGACTTCTGGGTTCTTTGCATCCTGAGAAATGATCTTCATTATAATGTAAGGTGAGTCTCTTTATGGTCACCATCCATGTTGAAACAGGGCCTAAAATGAATTCCTCAAATCATGCAGTATGGCTTAAGGATCAGATTTTATTGGAGAAACCTATAAACCAGGAGTCAGCAAGAAAAGAAAGATGAGTAGTGCTCTATCTTCTCATCATCTCATGGAGACACATACAAGGGGCTAGGTAATCTGCTAGACACAGAGTAGGTTTGAGTTTCAATGGGAAGATCCCCACTGCTCTTCCTTTTAAGGTAAGCATAAAAATAATCTTATCTGTGGGGGGATAATCAGATGACTGAAACAAAGAAGTCTAGATTTAGTATTTAAGATACTGACTATTTACAAGAATTCTGAAGAAAGGCCAACTGCCCAAAATCTGGAAACTTTACAGCTAGTGGAAAGTTGTACAATACAAACTAAGAAGGATAAATATGCTGATTTCCCAATCTTTTATAGCCAGGGAGTAAGAAGATTTCATCTAAAGCTGATAAATCAAATAAAGAGGTATAACACACTAAACCATGCAAAGGAAAACCCTTAAGATTGATACTATAATTAACTAGAATTGGGTCAAACTCAACAATAAAATCCATACTAACTAATTTAGACAGAAAAGGATTTATTACATAGCTCATATAAGTATTAGGAAGGCTGGAAGACTAAGCTATAGGTTAAGCTTCTAGTAATAACTCTCCGAGCCATGCTGCAGAACTGGCCTGGTGAGACAGCTGCTGCCAGTGCCGGCCATCAGCCATGCGTGGGATGTACTTCCTCTGAAACCAGGACCTGCTGCTTCCAACTGCAGGAATGTCTGGCCCAGAACTCTGTTCTTCCCACAGAGAGCTGCATGGGAGCTGCATGGGAATACAACATCACCAAGTTGTATTCCACTCTTGGGCTTAAATTTGCAAGTTAAATTTGGCCCTAAGCTCCTAGAGCCTTACTAATGGCCTTGGACTCAGAGACTCAGTATAAATCTGTTAGTGCACTTAACTTTCATCTTACATTACCCAATGTTGTCTTCCTGACCCAGAATAAATTTCTTCTCGATGTTCTTCTTTTGAAGCAATTGAGTGGTCTCTTTCCCCAGGAACTAAAGAACCATTTTCTGAGGGGGAGGAGTAGACATGTATCAAGTACAGATTCCATCTCAGGATCAAAGGGAGATGTGAAGAATATCTTGTTCTGGACTCTCCCTGACTTGCAAATTACCTTTAGGGAACTAATATGATTTGAAAGCTAGTTTCCATGGTAAGCATTTGAAAATTTTATTTAGTAGACAGAATATTTTTTTGATTTATGGGAGAGTCCTCTGATACTAGTCAAGTCAAAAAGTGGGCCCCCAGTTCATTGCTGATGTCATTCCCTTTCACACAGACTCGATGTGTTCTTCCTTTGTGGGTCTGCACACCACGTTCATGTACCCTATGGGGAGATTATTTTTAGTCATCAAATTCCTTAGCATGTTGGTGATGAATTTCTGTTAGAGATTTTTTTTGCATTTAAAAAATCAAATCACGGCACGAATTTCATCTGGGAACCACATGTCTAAGAAAATAATTATTTCAAACCCAAGGGCATAGTCAACCACAGCTAAAAAGGATCCAGTTTATGGTTCTGCCATACTTGCTCATAAAGCATTGTACTCCCTACAAAATCACTGTGCTACATCCTGGGCCCTGGCCACTAACCTTAAAACTGTCTTCTTGAATGACTTGGATATTTGGTACCTGAAGTTTAAAGGAGTTTGTAGTCTCCAAAAACAGAGAACAGAGACTGGGTAAAATGATCACTTTTGAGGGATTCTGAGGCCATGAAATGAGGATGCAAGAAAATAGAACCACAGAAGTTTTTGAAAATCTGCTAGTTGTATTAATATTGACTATGAGAGGAAATTAGATTATGAGAGGAAATTAGATTATAAATTCTTTCAAAGAAAGGAAGGAGCTTATCCTTAGCACATACCTGCTTGGTACAGGTACTTTGATGGTGAAAGGAAATAAAACCTTGACCTCATGAAGAAAAAAAGTAGTGTCTTCTGTAGCTGCCATTCAATTAATAATCATTGAATGAGAGGCAGTGAAAGATAATTATACCCCTTAAGGAGTAATTCAGCTAAACTTTTCATCTGTGCTGTGTACAGTCATGTGGGTAACGGTAGGCTTCCTCAGAGAGGCATTTTTCCCAATGGAAAAAACCTTAGAACTGAATTGGAAGACTTTGGGATCTTGATCCTGAGGCTTACTATCTGTTTGACCTTGAATACATCACCATTTTTCTCTCAGATTCAATGTATTCTGTATAAATCATTTATGAAAATATAATGGACACGTGGATTAGTACATTCATTCAGGAGAGCAATCCAATCTTGCCAAGACAAGTTGAGAGATTAATCCTATACCTCTGTAATCCCCCAGGGAAGCTCACCTCAGCCTATAAGGGCACCTTTTTGAGGATGTTCATTGCATAGAGAGAGTGTGCAGCAACCTAATATCCATCTCTAAGAGAATGAGTAAGTAAAATATGAGGGATCCCTGTCAAAAAATACTCTGTAGCAATTGGAAGTATTAAATTAGAGTTATACAGAGCAACATGCATAGACTTAAAAATAGTCTTGGGTAAATAAATAAAACAGAACAATATCATAGGACAATTGCATTTTGCCTAATTAAAGTCACATTCATGGAAACACAACCCATGTATTATCAAAAGACTTATCCCAAAAGTATTAGAAAGGATACCTATGGAATGGGGATTGGGAAAAACATATATATAAAACAAGAGGGGGTTTTTCTCCAAAACCAATGAGAATATGGCATAATCAGCTGCAGTCTAATGAGAGACATAGCAAAAAATGCCATTCTTTACCCCTGTGGTTGGAATTGTTCTACTCATTCTGATGGCTCTCATGGGGTTCTGTTTTCCTAATTGTTATTTAGGACTCCATGGCTTTTCCTATACTCTGTTCAGTGATACCATTGACAATGCTTAGAGTTCATATATAGTTGGCAAATATCCTTTTGTTCCTTGGATTTTCCTAGTCAATTAAGTATTAGATATGAATATAAAATAATGAGCTTTTAAACTTGATCCAAATGAATGCTATTTCTTCCAAAGTAGTCACGGATTCCAGCAGTCCTGCCAATGCTGGAAACATTTTTGGAACTTCGTATGTCTGTGTGTGCACATGCAGGCGTGCGAGAGCACATGTGTGCATTTCAGAATCAGCCAACCTTTATATTATTTTAACATCTAGCCTTATGGTCACTGCCCATCTCTCCAATCTCATCTCATTCCAGTCTCCCCACCTTGCCCACAGTGTTCTAGGCACCTGTGCCTTCTTTTTGTCTCTGCAGCACATGAAACTTATTCTTGCTTGGGGCCTTTACAATAGCTATTCCCCTCAAGTGAGATGCTATCCTTCTGATCTTCCTTCTCCGGGCGGGCTCCTTCTTGTTGGTAAGGTCTTGTTTAAATGCCACATCCCCAGAGATGCTCTCTCTTACCACCCAACTAAACAGCCATCTAATAACTTGCTCCTCAACCACCCTGCTTTAATTCCTTCCGTTGCTACTACTATCAGATGCTTGTTTACTCACTGACTAAAGCCCCAACTTGAATAAAAGTTGTATATTCTCAATACCTGGAAAGATGTCTGTCGCATAGTAGGTGCTCAAAGAATGTTGAAAAAACTGAAGACCATGATTAACTGGGATCTGTGTATCTGAAGTCTAAAACATAAGCAGCGTAAATACAAGAGGTATTGTATATTCTTTCTTCCTTGCTAATTTACTATAATTTATTGCTTATTCTTTTATTATATCTTTATATTCTTTACATTTTGTATCACAAATGTCTATTTTAAAGTAAATTTGGACAAATAAAATAAAGCCTAAATTCTGTAGGACATAAAACAAAATGAAAATTGGGCAAATATTAAAAAGTTCATGTAATTAAGGTGGCACGTATCCAATTTACACAATATTCTGCTCTTTTCTACATAAAAGCAATATCTTAAGGGAGTTAAAGGGGAATACAGCCACAAAAACCAAGGTTACCCCAATGACTGGAGTAGATGGAGCAGGCAGACTAAGAGCGACTTGAGGATTGACTCTGTGTCCTGCTAATTTTTCTCTGCAGTGACTAGCACAGTCACATAGGGTATACTTAAAAGTTTATTAAATGATGGGTTAAATGAAAAATGGATAAGTGAAAAGTAACGAGATTGATTTTTTTATATGACTCATAAAGTTGGCTCAGAAACCATTGTCTAAGGAGGTACTCAGTTGAAGAGTTCCAAAAATGTGGCATCGTTGACCTAAGTGTGAGATCTCTCTAGGACACATATTTAGCTGTAAAGTGGCATTGCTATCCATCAAGTCACCATCTTCTAGTCTCTCAGGCTGGAAACTTTAGAAGCTTATATGAGTCATCCACCTTTCCTGTCTTTCACACAAAGCAGTCATTAATTCCTGACACATTTACCTCAGAAATATCCTCAGTCCCCATTGCCTTACATTGCCTTATTGCCTAATTTCTAGACAACAGCCTCTTAGTTGGAATCTGCCCACCAGTATCCCTTCCTTTGACAATCAATCCTCTCTCTACTCACTGAAGTTATCCTCCTCTAACTACTGTATTAAACAAACTGGACTTGGGAGTATTCAAGCAGAAAGAAATTTCATTTCATCTGGTGACTTACCATTTTAAACTGCTGTCTCCAATCTTTCTTTTCTACCCATGGTTTTCTGGTCACTTTCAGATACTGAAAAGTTCAGTCCCATCTCATATCCAAACTTCAGTTTCTTTACCTAATTCAAGTTCTCCTTTCCACTAGTGTGGGCTGCTATGAGACTTGCAAACATGGTGAGGAGGGGGTTCACAGTCATTTCTTCTCTTTTTGTTTCTCCTCCTCTTGCACTAGCTGGGTCCAGGAGAGAGAGGATTAAAGAAAAAGAGTCAGGGTCTTCAGTGGCTCTTGCAGCTGTAATCACAGAGCCCTCTGTGAGTGGCAGATCTAATGGGTATTTCTCTAGTGGGTGCTTTTGTGGATTTGTTTAGAGACCTTCCTACCTGGGATATCCTACTGCAGCATTGCTTGGACAAGACTCACTTCAGCTAGGCTCTTAAAATTTCCCCCTTATCACCTGCATTCCAACAGACCACCCGACACAATGTCTCCTATGTTGGAATCATCTAGAAGGGCCTCTTAGAGACTGTAAGATAACTCAAGTCCAACCCTCTTCCTCATCTCATGGCACAGACTTCCCTATTGTTTCTGTAAGTGAAGCTTATTCCCTCTGGGACCCACTGGATTTACTCTGTTGCCCAAGATGCCAGTAAATGTGTTTTCCCAGTGGAATCAGAGGCAGCCTCTAGGTCCCTTCCCTTAGCCTTCTCTTGCAAAAGCCTGGAGGTGTGTGAAGGTCTAAGAGTGGCAGAACCAGCTCTAGGCCAGTCTCTCTGCAAGTCCTGCCTAGACAGTCTTGTATCTCACTTAGGATGTGTGTGAGTTGCGGAGAGACATAACCTATTGTTCTCAACTTTGGAGCCCCAGCCAAAACCTTGAGAAAGGAAGAGGCCTATTTTAACATGCTCTTACATTGCTTTAAAAACATCAGATGCTGTTTTGTTTTGTTTTGTTTTAATGAACTGTTCCAAGCTTACAATGCTTGATTATGAAGTCCCAGAAAAGGCATTTTAGCAAGCTAAGAAATGGATCCCCCAAATCCCTATCATTTGGTAAATGAGAAACCAAAGCCCATGGAAGTTTAGTGACTTAAGGAAGATCACATAGCTAGTAATGACTAACTAGGGCTTGAACCTAGTTCTTTGGCCTCCAAATCTTGTGCCCTTTCTACCACATTGTCCTGCCTAACTTGCTTCTCCATGAGGGGTACCAGAGACATTTGTTCCTGAAATAAAGTTACCTATATGTATGGATCAAATGAAAATAAAATGTACTTTTAATTATTTTCAAAGTCTGTGAACTGGATGCTGTGATTATGGATGATTTTAATTTTTTGGTTTGCCTATATTTTCTAAATTTTCCATGATGATCATAATTTACCATAAGGAAATAAACATAAAATTATTCTTTTGAGGTGTAGGTCTCTCTTACAGGAAATTTAAAAAAAACACAAATTAAAACAAAATTGCATTTATACCCTTTTTTGGTAAGTTTATCTGCGTGGAATAATAAGACCTGAGTTACAGTCCGAGAGCTACTTAACTGTATAACCTTGAATTAGTCACTTGATCTCTTTGGGAATCATCTCTTCAAAGGAGTAATGTGGAGAGCCTGGATTATATAAAGTCTGAGGTGTTTTCCAATTCTGAAAGTAAAAATTATTTCTTAAAAGCTTTGTGAGAAGCAATTATGAAAATTTATATGAAAAGTCTCAAAATATAATGATCCACATAAATTTATGGCAATAAAGAACCATGATTTCTCATCATTCTCTAGCATGGGCACTCCAGTCAAGGGAGAGCAGCCTTGTCAGTTTATGCAAGAATAATGCACTCTGCCTCTATTCACCTTGAGTACCAACTCTCCTCTGCAGCCTCCCTGACTACCCCAGCCCTCATTGCCACCCCTCTGGTTCCTACAGACTCTGAGCCTGCACTGCCCCATTTAGCTAACCATTTGATGCTCTTCTGTTGCACACCGTTTCCTTGTGTATTAGATTTTCTTCTCCAGTACACTGCTTGCAGACAGCAGCCATTCTTGCTGTCCCCTTTCTCGCTCCATTGCCCAACACAGGCTGAACACGTGGAGCATCCTCCGTATGTGTTTGCTAGTGAGAGGTGCTGGTTAGGATGAGAAAGTCCTGAAAGGTCCAACTAGAGACTCAAGATATGTGGGGTCCCCAGCTGTCCACGGAACAGGCTGCCCTCAAGAGCCAAACTGGGTCTAGAGGAAAATGGCTCTCTTTTCCTCCAGCTCCCTTTGGGTCTTTCCCCTCCCTGGTTCTGGGCACGGCTGACTCTGGATTGCTTTCTGCTACTGTCACTTCCTGGAATTGGACCCATGGTTTGGGTCTCTTCTGGAAAAGGGATCATGAGTCTCTCCTTACACTGCTGGCTCCCGATGACTTTCCTTGGGCCAGGCTGAGAGAGTAGAGTCGGCCAGAGCACTAAACTATCTGGGGTGTGCTCTGGGCCTCTTGGCTGAGAAGGCCAAAACACTCATGGTCAGCTCTGTTTTGCTCCCTCCCAGCACCTGGGAAGAAAGGAGGAAGAGCCACCTCTCTTTGGCTCTAGTGGGCCGTCTCCTCCTTTCCTCATGGTTCCTCTCCCAGCCTTCATGCCTCCTCCTCTCCGCATGTCACCTCCCCTGTCCCTCTGGCTGTCTTTCTGACTCTGGCTTTAATTTTCTTGCCTCCACTATCTCTTCTTTTTCACCCAGGCCCAGTCCTCTCCTTATCAGCTTGCCCTTTCTGGTTATTCCACTGTCTTCCCTGCCCACAGAGCAAATGGGAAGGGGTGGTGATCACCACTCTTGTGAGCCAGGTGGGGAACTAGGTGATTTCCATACATTTTTCTCATTGTAAGAGCTAGACTTTGTTATCATTTTAAGATGGGGAAACAGGACAGTTGCATCAGGCTGCACCTCAGACTCTGGCTAAGGGTCCCAACAGGAGCCATCTCACACTTTGCTCCACACCACTGGCCCAGAGATGGTGGGCTCACTGGCCCTGGGTGAGGTGTCAGAGTAGTGGGAGCCCTCTCAAGTAGGCCCCATATACTGTGTTGTACCACTCTAAGCTCTCTGATAAGCCCCTCTGAGCACACTGCCTCAAGTCACACATCCAAAGTGAAATGTGGGTATTTTAATCACTGAAGAGAATCCTTAATACTGCTCCTTCAGCACAGAGCTGCTTCTCCTGTGCCAGGAACCGCAGGGAGCCTATTGCTTCCCATCCTGAACTGGTTCCAGGAGCGTTAGGTGATGCTCAGTACAATTTTCAGTTGTTATCATATGAGGCCCTTAGAGACACTTCTCAATTCTAGCAATTAGCCACACAGGGGTCAACCAGTGCTCTCAGCTCTAATTAACAGCTGTGTTGAATCTGGGACACATACAGTTCCTTTGGGGATATGCTCTTCAAACAGAAACAAAACCAGAATATCAAGCTTTTTCCTCCTTTTCAGAGGCTATGAAGTCTGAAGATTATTGCTGAGGGTATTCTTAAGAAAAATTCTGAGAAGCTGAGTGGCTTCTGAACTGAATATATGAATTTAAAGGTAAAAATATCATCTCAGCTCTACCACAGAATCATCCAGTGGGGCTCAGGAGGCTTCAGGGAAAGCTAAGGGAATCAGGTGTCTCCCATATGCATGCCCAGAGCCCAGTACACCCAGTAGGCTACATGATATCATCGCCACATGAATCAAAGGCTTGCTCTCTGGCTTCAGAAGGAAAAGGAAAAGGAACAGGATACTTTGTGTTGGGAGTCCTGCCCCAAGTGGGAACTATGCTGATGCCTGTTCAAATTGTCTCTGGGTATGCTGGCTTCTTGCCCTGCCTGACAGCTGCAGGAATTCTGTAAGAAATCTGAGGGAGAATTTCCTTTGCAGCCATGACTGAGAACCAAGGATCAAGAGCTCTGCAGACAGAAAAGGCATTACCCTTCCAATATCCCAAGCCATCTAATAGGGTCAGCAAGCAGCCAGCTGTCCAGCTTTGGATGGAGAAAGTACATTCATCCCACTGGGAACCAGCCTACTGAATTTTTCTTTACTAACTGAGAGCAAATGCACAGACGTATTTAAAAAAAGTGTATCTTAGTACTGGAATACTTCAAATGAATAGAAATGGGCAGGACAATACCTATGACCCCAGATAAGTAAACGTTAACAGTGTGCCATATTTACTTCACATCTTTTTCTAAATAATTTACGTATACATTTGAATCTTCTGGTGCTTTCTCAGGTCCCACTTCCCACAAGCATTCCGAGGTGGGTATGTATCTTTCAGTGTACCCATATCCAAGAGTGTATAGTCTTACTACACGTAGATGTGTAAGTAAGCACATTCTTACTATGTATGGATTCTTACTACCCTTCTCTCTGTTTTCCAAATGTATGTAAGTGGTATCATTCTGAACCTCTCCTTTGGCAACATATTTTTAATTCTCTCAACATGTTTCACAATCATCCACACTAATACTTGTAAATCTGGCTCATTCATTTCAACTTCAGAGAGGTATTTTAGTATATGACTACATCAAAATGTATTTATCCATTCCCTGATTAATAGACATTAAGGAATTTAATTTTTTTGAACCGCAAGCATTGCTGAAATGAATGTTCTTGTACATGTCTCTTGGGGAACATTTGGGAAATGTTTTTTTTAGGTTGGTGGTTCTAAAAGTTTTGCTGCCAAGATCCTTTTATACAGTTAAAATTATCAAAGACCCCAAGTAGCTTTTATTTATGTGGATCATATCTATTGATATTTATGGTGTTCAAAACTAAAACTGAGAAATTAAGAAGTATTTATTTACTAATTCATTTAAAAATAACAATAACAAACCCATTACATTTTGACAGAAATAAAATGTTTTTAATAAAAAGTAACTATATTTTACCAAACAAAAAATATCAGTGAGAAGGTCATTGTTTTGTATTTTTGCAAGTCTCTTTAATGTCTAGCTTAATAGAAGTCTGCTGGATTTTCATTATCTGGTTCTGTATTCAATCTGTTGCAATATGTTGCCTTGGTTGAAGTACATGAAGGGAAAAAGGCCTCACATTGATATGTAGTTGGTAAAGGGAAGAGTATTTTAATAACCTTCTTAGATAATTTTGGATATTCTTCACCAAAGGTACTAAATCAAAAGTTAACAAATGATAGTTTCTTAAAGGTTAGTTGCAATGTGGAATCTGAAGTCATATCAAGGAATTTCTCATACTCTGTTAAACTAAAACCTATTGATCTTTCTTGGTTATTTGGAAAATACTGGTCCACTGAATTATACATGTCTTAGAAATATTGACAGATTTCATTATATAATAGTAAAGAAGCACTTTATTTATACCACTGATTTAATCACACACATTTTTTAAAATTTGGGAAACTGTCAAGGTCATGGTGGTGGACACTAGTTTTTCAGGATTCTAACTTTTGCTTGAAAGCTCAAATTTATCACTGGCAACAGATGCAGTCAGTTACTTTCCTTGAAGTGACAGGCTCACTTTGTTCATTTATGAGAAAATGCCTGCCAAAATCCCAAGTCTAAATAATCATAGTTTGTCAGTCTCTCTTTCAAGTAGAAATGGTATTCAATGAAAAAAGCAGCTAGTTCAGCTCACAGCACCCAAAAATGCACAAGTGTTTTTGAAAGAACTGGCATACCTTGGTGTGTGCAGAAATGCTTTATATGTATTTTCCGTGTCTTTACACAGAATATTATTATTAAAAAGGCATGTACTCAGAGTTGAGATTGAATGAAATTTATTAATATTTTTACTGCTTCATCAATGAAATCTTAAGCAAAACTGGATGATGGTGATGATGATGACGACAATGATGCTTTTACTTCGAGTGCCTGGCAGTAAGGAATACACCGATAACCAGAGCAGTTTGGTACCACAGCCTTGATTTGTGCTGAATCACGAGCAGTTTTACTTACTGTTGCTTCTACATCATCAATGCAAATAACAACACATTGAAAAAGGCAAACAGTACGGAGTAAAGATCTAAGAGTGGAATTGCTGGAGCCCAGGATGTGTACGTGTTCAGTGCTTGTTAGACATCTCCCAGCACTGCGTGAGAGTTGCTATTTCTCTACAACATGACCAACTTGTCTTTTAACTGGTTTTGGTGTCTTGGTACAGAAATTTTAAATTCTGTTTTGAAATATGCTCAAAGCATTCTGTTCTTTTTATTATTATTATTATTAAGGTATTATTGATATACACTCTTATGAAGGTTTCACATGAAAAAACAATGTGGTTACTGCATTCACCCATATTATCATCTACCCCCATCTCCCATTGCAGTCACTGCCCATCAGTATAGTAAGATGCCACAGAGTCACTTTTTGTCTTCTCTGTGCTACACTGTTTTTCCCATGATCCCCTCCGCACACCATATGTGCCAATCATAATACCCCTCAATCCCTTCTCCTTCCCTCCCCACCTGCTCTCCCCCACCCCTCCCCTTTGGTATCTGCTAGTTCCTTCTTGGAGTCTGTGAATCTGTTGCTGTTTTATTCCTTCAGTTTTGCTTTGTTGTTATACTCCACAAATGAGGGAAATCATTTGGTACTTGTCTTTCTCTGCCTGGCTTATTTCACTGAGCATAATGTCCTCCAGCTCCATCCATGTTGTTGCAAATGGTAGGATTTGTTTCTTTCTTATGGCTGAATAGTATTCCACTGTGTATATCTTCTTTATCCATTCATCTACTGATGGACACTTACGTTGCTTCCATAGCTTGGCTATTGTAAATAGTGCTGCAATAAACATAGGGGTACATATGTCTTTTTGAATCTGAGAAATTACATTCTTTGGGTAAATTCCTAGGAGTGGAATTCCCAGGTCAAATGGTATTTCTATTTTTAGTTTTTTGCTTTCAGTTTCCATATTGCTTTCCACAATGGTTGAACTAGCTTACATTCCCACCAGCAGTGTAGGAGGGTTCCCCTTTCTCTGCATCCTCACCAGCATTTGTTGTTCTTAGTCTTTTCAATACTGATTGATCATCCTAACTGGTGTGAGGTGATATCTCATTGTAGTTTTTATTTGCATTTCCCTGATAATTAGTGACAGAGCATTCTGTTCTTAACAAGGTTTCAAGAGAAACTGTTTTATCAGAGTCTAACTCACTGGGATTTTATTAGAGACTAACCAACCTGAAGGAAAGTTAATACCCACTTGCAGCCCTCTCTAACCTTCCTGTCATACCTAAGGAGAAAAACAAAACAAAACAAAACTGAGAAGCACCTGTGAAGGTCACAGCCTAGGGGAAAGACTCACTAAAAGTCTGAGACCAATCATAGTACTAAAGACCACTTCCCCTCCCCTCTCATTTGACCACCAAATTAGTAAGGCCTCTGTATAATAATGGGAATATAGCTGAAAGAATTGCATGTTTCAGAAGTATTTAAAGAAACCTAAAGACAACAGGGCAGGCAGAAAAAAGGGCAACAGAGGAAATTTTAGCCTCAGGCACCTACAGCTATAACAAACAGTAAACACAATATAACCCTCAGTACAGATAAGTATAAATCTGTACACTAAAGGCCTATTTACCCTAGTTCCTTTTATCTATGTATGCCTGGCTTTCAACAAAAATTACAAGATATACTAAAAGACAAAAAACATAGTTTGAAGAAACTGCAGGCCTCAGAATCAGACTTGGATATTGCAGAGATGTTGGAATTATCAGACCTGGAATTCGAAACAACTATGATTAATATGCTATGATAGTTTTGTTTCTCTGATTCTAATTCTTACAAATTTTGTTTCTTGCACAGGATCTCCAGGACAGTGTTAAACAGAAGTGGCGGTACTACTCATCCTTGTCTATTTTTGCTGAATTTAATAATGTTTCTAACATTTCACCATTGACTGTAATGTTTGCTGTAGGTTTTTGGTAAATCCCTCTTCTCAGGTAAGGAAGTCTCCTATTTCTAGTTAGCTAAGAGTTTTATGGTTTAAAAAAAAAATCCTAAGTGGATGTTAAATTTTACTGAATGCGTTTCCTGTATTCTCTGAGATGATCATGTGGTTTTTCCTTCTTTAATTCAGTAATGTGTTTAAATAATATCATTTTTTTCTTATGGCAATTTATCATCGTATTTGTGTGGTGAACCCAAGTGGTCATGATTTTTTTAAAAGTACATTCGTGGATGTGGATTGCTATAATCTTGTCTAGGATTTTTTACATTTATGTTCATAACCAAGTTTGACCTATATTTTTCTTTCTTGTATAGTCATTGTCTGGTTTTGGTATCATGGATATACTAACCTTCTAAAATGAACTTTCCAGTTTTGAGTTCATTTTCTGGAAGTGAATTCTCCTGTAAAGCAATATGAGCCTCATCTTTTCTTTCTGGGAGATTTAACTGTTCTTCCATTTATTTTATGATTATAGGTCTAGTAGTATTTTCTGTTTCTTCTCAAGTTACATTTAATCATTTATGTTAAAAACCCATGTCATCTGTACAACATTTTAATGTATTTGTAGTGAGAGCTGGTCCACAAACACTCAATATCCCATATTGTCAGAACCAAAAGATTCTATATAAGAATTTTAATCTTATAGAAGGTTATTCATAATTTGAGAGGTAGAGAATGAAAAATTAAGAATGCCAAAAATCCAAAATAAGAGGTAAAATAGTGATATTAAAATGATAAATGTGTGACAGGGAAGACCTGAATATTTCTCCATCTACTAAAGTATACATTTGGATGGAAAACATTAACATTTAAAAAAAATCTTTCTGATTGTTTCTTTCTCTAATCTCGTTTTCACCACTTTCACTTTGATAGATTCTTCTTTGATATTCTGGGGTATGCTGAATGTAAAGAGTTCTAGGCCTTGTCCTGAGCTCTGTTTTCTGAGTACTCCTCCTCATACACTCTCTTCAAGAGCCCTGAGCTATAATTTTAGCTTGTTCTACACTGGCAACAGGTTTCTGATTACCCTGTCACTTCTCATGCCTATTATCTGACTATGCTTTCCAGGCTTATTTAGACAATTCTAGTGCTAATTTTGCAGCCTTAATCTCGAAGTTGCTTGCTAGACATAGTCTCCAAAATCTTCATGCACTAAAGATTGGCACAAAGTTAGTCTCTTCATGGGTAGAATTTTGATAAATGGAAAGAAAGGGAGATTCCATGCAGGAGAGAATATGAGAGAACTGCCACAACTAAAGTAGAAACAGAAAGGCCTTGTGCAGTAAAGTAAAACCATTTCTTTTCTTCTCTTTTTTTTAATTGAAGTATCATTGATATACAATCTTATATTGGTTTCAGATATACAACACAGTGGTTCAACAGTTACCCATATTACTAAATCCTCACCCTCCCTAGTGTGGCTACTGTGTATCAACAAAGGAAAATGTTACAGAATCCTTGACTATATTCTCCATGCTGTACTACCATCCCCATGACCAACTTTTTTTTTTTTTTTGAGAGGGCATCTCTCATATTTATTGATCATATGGTTGTTAACAACAATAAAATTCTGTATAGGGGACTCAATGCACAATCATTAATCAACCCCAAGCCTAATTCTCAACAGTCTCCAATCTTCTGAAGCACAATGAACAAGTTTTTACATGGTGAACAAGTTCTTACATAGTGAATAAGTTCTTACATGGTGAACAGTGCAAGGGCAGTCATCACAGAAACTTTCGGTTTTGATCACGCATCATGAACTATAAACAATCAGGTCAAATATGATTATTCGTTTGATTTTTATACTTGACTTATATGTGAATCCCACATTTCTCCCTTATTATTATTATTATTATTTTTTTTTTTAAAATAAAACTGAAGTGGTAGGTAGATGCAAGATGAAGGTAGAAAACAGTTTAGTGCTGTAAGAGGGCAAATGTAGATGATCAGGTGTGTGCCTATAGACTAAATATTAACCCAAGCTAGACAAGGGCAACAAAACATCCACGGATGCAGAAGATTTCTCTCAAAACGGGGGGTGAGGTTCTAAGCCTCACCTCTGTTGATCCCCAATTTCTCACCTGATGGCCCCCCTGTGACTGTGTCTGCCCATGACCAACTTTTATTGTGATTGCAAATTATTTGCCCCTGTAAAAACATTTCTTAACCCTCATATTTTATTTTTATTTTTTGGGTTCACACACATTTTTATTTCTGTGTATTCAATGGTACTTTTGATTAAAGTCCTACAAAGAATTCCTATTGCACTAAGAATAAAATTTAAATTTCTTAGGATGGCCTACAGAGACCAACATGAACCAGTTTCTGCCTAGTCTCCAGTCTTACCTTTTTATGTAGATCTTATCTCTTTTAATACGTAGATTCAGGCTTCCCTTATTTCTACACATTTAGAATATACAATACATACAATATAAGTCAAAATTTAGATTATAATTTTAAATGTTTGTTCTGTTATAATGTTTCATTTTTATTCTTCATGGACTCTCAATTATCCATATGTTGGATCTTCTTTGCTTATTCCTATATATATTACTCTGAATTGACATTAAATAATGGATATCACTTCAACAATAACATGTACTAAGTGCCTAGTATGTACCCTAGTCAGGAATACAAAAAACAAAAAAGAATCTAACACATTGCATTTTGCTTTTTATGAGCTGATAATCTATATATGGAAGCAACTCACAGAGAGAAAATAGCTTGATAAAAAGCAAGGGTGTCAATATATAAAGTACTAAAATAAGGGTTAAGGTATTAAATGATATAGAATTGAATTATGTAGCCAATAACAAAAAGAAGGCTGCTTGTAAAATCCAGACTTAATAGGCTCTGAAGCAGAAATCTTGTTTTTTTCATTCATTTATCAATGCTTACATTGATTTTTATTTCAACACTTACTATATTATATTTACACTTCACATTTTCTCATTTTTAGATTACATGTCTTCTCTTGGCAGATATTTGATGATTTTTCTGTGTTTCCTCAGAATTTTGTATGAACTTCTATTATAACACTAACTCTTGGGTTGTCAGTGGCCTAGAGAAGGGGCTCTAAAAGTCAGATAGACCTGGGGTTGAATCTCAACTCTGCCACTTACTAGCTTTGTGATCTCAACCAAATTACTTAACCTATAACTTTATTTTCTTCATCTGTTAAATGGAGATAAGAATAGATTATTATAAATGCTAAATTAAGTAATACATGTAATAGTGCCTTAGTATAACTTCTGGCACACAGTAAATGTCAACTCATCTTTATGGACACCTCTTTGTCTCTCCTACTACTTATACTATGGTCTCCACGAAGAAAGGGACCCAATCCTAGAAGCCTTTTGAGTGAATTTGCATTCAAATTCAGCTCTGTATAATAATTCTTTTTCTTGACCAAAGGTCATATGTCATGTTGGTTTGCTATCTAGGAGACTCTTTTAAAGAGGGAAGATTCCCAGAGAGCCTACCTTGTGCTAATCTGGTGGGGTTGCTTAAGGGTAAATATTCTAGTTATTGATACTTGTATATACCCCTAGCTATGGTCTGGGAAACTATTGATCTGGATTTCCCTAAAGTTCTTGTGCCCATTTATTTTTCTGGTCACTTTCCCTATTGAAGACATGGCTGCACTTTTCCTGGGATGGCTAATAATTTTTCTCTTAAATTCACCTTTAAATACTTATTCCAGAACATCCTGTATGCAGCTAAAGTCATTCTACATTTGGCAACTCTGAGAAATATGAAAGCTCAATTACAGAGCACATTCTCCTCTTTACTCTAGTTGCTCCAGTGTTACATTTCCTATGAAGTTTACTAAGAGTTTAAGGGAGAAACAACGTAGCCATCTTTCCCTTTGACTTAGTGCAATAATTTAAATAGTCCTTTCAAAGTAATGTGTGGATATATTTATATAACCATAGCTATAGTTATGAATATTCTGGAGATATATATATGGTTATATATATAGATGAAAAAGTCTGGAAGACTATGTATCTCAAAAAATTAATAGTGGTAATCATTGGGTGGTGGTATTATCAGTGTATTTTTCTTCTTTATACTTTTCAACATAAATCAGTGTTGGATTGGTTCACTTTCTGCTTTCACTTTAGCTGTGACAATTCTCTCAGAGACTGCTGTCTTCAAGCCCCTTTTCCCCTTCTTCTTTAGTAATAGAATTTTTAGCTGAGTACAGGGATGCCCAGAGTAAAGACTGTATTTTAAAGCCTCCCTTGAAACTAAATGGAGCAATGTGTTTACCCTTTTGGTTAATGCGAAGTGATTAGAAATGTCATATGTGATTTGGGGAAAGAGTCCTTAACTAGAAGATGCCCGTTCTTCTTCCTTTCTTTCTCCTTCTTACTCACTAAGAAGATAGACTGGTTAGAAGCTGAGCAGTTCTTTTGAGCCAGGAAGATAAAGGTCACACCCTGGGACAGCGAACTGGGAAGCTGGAAGAAGCTGGACCCAAGACAAGTTTATGAACCATATCAGCCCTAGGCTTCTCATCTCTTGTACATTTTATGTGAGAGCATAACATGTATGTTTAAACCACTGTTAATTTGGATTTCTTGGTACAGCTAAGTGAAATCCTAACTGACATGGAATTAATGTATAATTCATATTATCCTTTGCCTCAAAGGTGAAGAATTTATATTATATGCTCTTCCCTAGACACACATAATTTCTGGAAGTGAACTGTTGAGCTTTGATTTTTATACAGCTTAAAAATGTCCAATCTCCTAAAACTTTAGTTCAATGGAAACATTAGCACATGTTTACCAAAAACACATATAAAAGTGTTCATGGCAGAATCTATATATGATAGCAAAAATTGAGAAACCACTGATGAAAATGGTTAAATAAATTGTAGTGCATTCCTGGTATTGAATAGTATACAACAGTGAAAATGAATTAACTATAACCACACATTATTGGTAAATCTTTGGAACATAATTTTGAGCCCAAAGGACAAGTCCCAGAAGACAACATATAACCTCAAAAACAAATAAAACTAGCATATTATGCGGGTCCACACATATGTGTAATAAAATGTAAAGAAAAGCAAGGGTATGATAACAAGCAAAATTTAATAGGATGGTTACTACTGAGGGGAAGGTTTGGGGTGGGATAGAAGAGGAACACATAGGCCAATGTGAGTCACCGAGGGCTTTTAGCTCTTGGGTTGAGAGGTGGGTCCATGAGTGGTTTATTATATTATTACAATACATACAATATAAGTCAAATAAATGAAGTTTATGTAAGGACCAAAGGACCAATCTTAGTTTTAATTCATGACACTGTTAACATGAATCAGGACTATGATTAATCCAGATTTGTGCTTCTGAAGTTCACAAAACATTCATACCACTTATGAAGCTGCCTATTAGGCAGGCCTGGTTTTATTTCTATAAATTAGACAACAAGGATGAATGTATTTCTATTTGTGTATCCAACTGCTTCCCTATCCAGGCTTTTAAAATAAACTTTTAATTTTAAAATAGTGTGACATTTACAGAAAAATTGCTAAGATAGTATGGAGTTACTGTAAACCCCTCCCCCAACCACCAATTCTGTTTCCCCCACTGTTAACATCTTACATTACTATGGTACATTTGTTCCAATTAATGAACCAATGATTATACGTTATTATCAACCTTAACCAGATTTTAAGCTTCCTGAGAGTAGGGCTCATGCATCTTAGCATTCTGCAGCATCTTGCGTCTGGACACTGCTCCATGTGTACTGAATTATGAGGAAATTAAACTTCCTGAATGACTAAATTGTCTGCAAAAATAAGCTCTATATTTCATGATCATTTATAATTTGCTTTAAGCAGCTAAAGCTGCTTTGAGATATAACCTTGAGCTAAGTGGGGTTCAATGTTCTTAAAACTCATTGTTTTTGAATTATTTACAAGCGTTCTCATTAGAATGAGCACAGGGAGCCAAGTGCTGAACTGGGTATTTTTTTCCTCCCTGGGTTTCTTTTCTAAATCAGGTCACAGAAAATGGATGCTATTTCTTTAAATAATATAACCAAGTCGATCCCTGGATTACAATTAGGTTACGTAACTTGCTTATGAGCTGCTTTTCATTAAGACTTGCAGTGGGCAATGGGGCTTTACATTTCAGAGCAAAGCTGGGAGAACAATCCTGCTAAAAGCCAGAACACATGCAGTGTCGGAGGCTGGGACTGCAATAACTTCGGCACAGGATTGAGTTCAATGTAGGCGGCTTCTTTTCTCTTTAAATCCTTAAAACATTCTTTGTCCTAACAAACTCCCTGGTTCCAAATACATCTAAAACATATGTGCTGAGAGCCAGCACCACACCAAGGGGAGATCACAGTAACTGGTCCCCATGAGGCTGAGCAATGGGGAGCCCTCCAGGGAGGACATTATCAAGTTTCTGCAGAACTCTGGCTCGGTCTCATTTCTTGCAGAACACAGATTACTAGGGAACATTAAAAAAATGTGGCCAAGGGAGGTAACAAAAATTCTAGTCCCAGCCTATAGCCATAACTGCAAATAAGTATTTCAGAGGTACAGTAAGTAAAATACAAGGTGTCAGATCAGGTAGAAAACAAGAAACGTGGTATCAAAGAAATCAAGTCGGAAGAGATTCTGGGTTGGGGGGTTCAACAAAACATGCAAACATCTGTTCTTAGAAGTGGAGACACAGCCAACTTTCCTCAAAAAGAAGTTGTTCACTGCTGTTATACAGGCTATCCACTACAGGATGAGACCATTTTTGATACTAATACCAGAACCCCCTCACAGAAGATGATAACTACTGGAAATTAAAGTTTTACTGTTACAGTAAGAAGATGTATCAGAGGATGGGACAAAGCACTCTTGACAATAAATAAACAGGGAAAAGCTCTGCTGGAGAGGGAACCAGAACAGGCTCATGAAAGAAAGGACAGTGTAATGCCAAAGTTTTACCAAATGCAAAATTCTTTTCTGAAGTGGAATTACTGCACAGTGATTAAAATAGGAATCAGGAACAATTAAATGAAGTCAGAGCCCTTCATGAACCTAAAGAAATACCTATCATTTACTATATGCAATGGCCAAAATGATACTTCTTCAAGCAGTTAAAACTGGTTTCTTAACTTTTGATAAATGTGATATCTTACAAATTCATGATGTCAAGAAAGATATTATATTATACAGCTATATAAAATAATGAGTAGGAGAATTTTTTCTAACTTATAGTTAACTTTTAAAACATTATGGTTAGCTTTCAACTACTAATACTTAATATTTATAGTTAAGATTTGTAAGTTTTTTAACTTATAAATAAACCTTTAACTATCAATAGTACTACCCATGTTAATGTAAACAATATGACTGGATGCAAAGCAGTTAATTAATTCTAATAGTATTGCATATTAATCTTGGCTACAACACAGTCTAAACTTTGCCTAAGCCCTGTTGGTTGCTGGGGAGTCTTTGATTCTTGTGTGTGTGTCTAATTTACTAATGAACTTGATGTCATTTAGGGCTGAAGCAAGCACATCTGAACGGGTCTGGGGGCTCCTGGACCGCTGGGGAAGGGCACCCACAGTGTTCCGAGCAGAGTTGGAAGAACACCAGAGCTGCAATGAGTCAGAGGCTCTCAAAGTGTATGGTGAGTCAGAATCAATGCCCCCCAACCCCACCCCAGCTGTAGCAAAAAAAAAAAAAGGGTGAGTGTGTGTGTGTAGTTCTAAACAGGAAGGTATTAAAGGACACACCACAGTCCACAATCTCCTCTCTGTGACCCTTGGCACCCTGCATGCTATGGATTTTGCCCGTTCCTAAGGAGGCACAGACCAGAGATCACAATCTGAGTAATGGCCAGAAAGAGGGCTATCAAAGGCTCACCCCAATCGTAACCCTAACATGATGGACAGTAAGAAAGGGGACAGATTGGCCAGTACCTGCCTTAGGGGTATGATCACCATCAATATATTTTGAGAAATGTGCAAGTGGTCCTGAGAGCCAGGGAGATGGATGAGGGGAAGTGTATGAATTCTGGATCTCAAAGACTTGGGTTTAAGTTTAAATAACTTTCCCTGTCACATATTTGTGTACTATTGGGGCAAGTCACTTAAACACTCTGAGCTCTGCTTCCCTTATCCAAAGGTATTAGATTCTTTCTCATTTGGTGGATGGTTCGGTGGCCGGGGGGAGGGGAGGGAGGGAGTTGCAAGTTGCTAAACAGGATTTCGTGGTACTGCTTAGCTCAACACTGGGCCTAAAATTAAGGAGGTACTCAATAAAATATTTGCTGAATGAATATCTAAGTGATACTATAACTAGATAGTATCACTTAGATACTTTCTAAGTGGTATCTGTTCTTGATCTCTGGTGGACATGTTTTTATAGGACGTAATTAATTTAGACCCTCCCACATCCCCCAGGGTCTGTTTTCTAATCTGGGAATTGTCTATGTCTTATGAGGAAAGATTAAGTAGAAAAGCTACAAGAAATATTTAAGGTATCATAAAGCTCTGTTCAATGATCTATAAACACATACAAACTTCACAGTAAGGGCTCTCCCAGCCAACATGCCACCACTGAAAATTAACAGCTTAATGATGGTGAGAAAGCCAGAGACTTTTGAGTCTTATTTCAATATTAGTGCTTAGTTTGGAGAAATATTCAGCATTCTTTTGATGAATTTTTATTGAAGTAGTCTCCTCTGCAAGGCTTTGTTTCAGGTCCACCCAACAAAAAGAATTATAGATAAGGCACAGAAGCCCTATCTAAAACCTACAGTCTTACTGAAGGAAATGACTCCACAGATACTATAGTAAAAAGGCAGGCTTTGGTAAGAAAAGCATGAAGACAGAATCGTGAGACCATCTTGTTAATTTTTGTGATTCTCACAGGGTCTATTGTTCTGCCATGCAAAAAAAATTGATAATAATAATGATGATAACAAGATAATAATGATAATGTAATTGCAAACATCCTGAGTACTTGCTACATACCAAGCACTGTGCTAAGAGCTTATGTATCCATACACTGCTTCATTTAATTTTTATAACAACTCTGTTAGGTGCTTCTCTTATTAAACCAGATGACATATAAGGGAATTAAAGCAAAGATTTTCTCTGGAAGATACTAAAAACATCATTTGCTTGTTCATCTCAATTTCAGCACCATGTAAAAAATTGGGGGAACAAAAATGAAAGGAAATGTTTATTTTGCTTTTAGATGCTACTAGAAAGTAGACTTTGAAGGGGAAAGAAGAAAAGTAACATGACTTGAATATCGATCATGTACCAAGCACCTTTATATAAATTATTTCATTTAATCTTTATTACAGGCAAAGAAATGGTTAGAGAGGAATGGAAGCTGAAGTTGAGCCCAAGTGTGCCTGACTCCAAAGTCCACATTCTTTCCATTCTGTCAATGAATTCTAGCTCTACCACTTACTACCTATCAAAGTCACATTTTCTAAATCTTTGTGTTCTTAACAGTAAAATGGGGATAAAATGCCAGCCCTCCTAGTCCTTAGGATGTTTTGAGAAATCATGTTAAATAATTGGGGTATGAATGAAACAGACACAGAATCCAACAGCAAATAATCCAAATTTCAGCAAAGGAGATATAAACATAAGTATGATTTGTAAAAGGTTAGGTGTAATTATACCTGTTTGAGTAAAATGCTGGGAGCACAGAAAAGAGTTATTTATTTGTTGGTTGGGTGAACCATAGAAGTGTCCATCTAGAGGTGACATTTGAACTAAACCTTTAGAATAAGGAGGATTTCATTATGTCAAAAAAAGAAAAGGAAGTAGAGGGAATGCATTGTAAGAAGAAATGACAGAGGCAAGGGCCTGGAAGTGTAAGAGAAGGTGATGTGGCCAGGACACAGCTGCAGAGAAAGGCCAGAGTGTCAGGTGCCCTGGGATTGGCAGGCGATGAGCTTGGAATGACTGGACCAGACTGAGAAGGCCTTGAATGCCATGCAAAGGCTTTTGGACTTAATAATGTAGACAATTGAGAGCCACCAAGGGTGACTACCCAAAGAATCCATAAGGACAAAGAGTCTGAACAGGGCCTTTTGCCATCCTGTTCTGATGATCACAAAGTCCCATGTTCAGAACATCACAGTCTGTTGCCATGGAAATAGTAATGGGCCTCACTATGGGAATAAATTACCCTCATCATTATACCTTTCTTCCAAGGAACTCAAAGTGTTTGTTGTATGTGTTTTCTTTTCTTTCTTTCTTTTTTTTAAATAGTAGCACCAGATGGTGGTTAAGGGAAAGAAGAAAGCCTAAAGACTGTTGAATTAAAGGGGATTTCAAAGGAATGGAAGGAAAAACACAAGTTGAATTTTGAAAGGTTTAATCAAAACAGATGGCAGAATATCTCAGCCTGAGGCAAGGGGAAAATTGTCTCAGAATCCATCTGAAGTGGGAGCTTCTTCACCCTTGTTTCCTGGGTCCCTGTCTGCTGCCTCTTTGCAGGCTGATGGTTCAAGCTGGTTAATGAGGAAGGAGAAATGTATGTGTATGTGTGTGTGTGTGTGCATGCATGTGTGTATCAAATGATGCATATGCCAGACATAAGAATTAGCATTGTTGAGATGCCTTTTTAATTAAGTTACTATAAATACTGATTTATTATGCATGTGATCTTTATTTTCAGACAATTTTTTTTTTTAATAACCAACAGAAAGTTTTACAAATCTTCACAGAATTGTGTCTGTTATTTTCACCCTGAGGGTAGAAGGAAATAATTATTTCTGTGTATCTAATTTGTATACACTTTCCTATATCACCCTATTTTAATTACCTATTTTAATTTAGTCTTTGAAGTAGAATCATCTTCTAAGGTAGGCATTGTACTCCTTGTTACAGAGTACAACAGAGTTGAGGCCCACAGAGATTGCAAATATTACCCATGTTATTTCTAAGTGACAGAACCCTAGTCTGTCTGGTTGGTACAGGCATTTTCCAAAATTGCAAGAGTTCTGGCACTGCCAGATTAAGTTTCTCATCCTCTCTTGGCCTCAGTTTCCTCTAAACAATACAGAAAGCTTTGTCTACTGCAGCATTCTCCCTTTTTGGGTGTGGCCATGGAGAAGAACATGAATGTGAAGAAAGATAAACACTGTCTATTTTCTGATATTCTGCGCTAGTCATCTGAGACCTCTGAGCCCCTGGCTTATTTTGAGTGGACAAATTGTGTTCTAAAGGATTGAAATAGTTATTTAAAAACAAAAAGTAATTATGAAATGCAAAAAGTGGAGGGAAATGAGGGCATAAGGGGTCCCAGGTAGTTACATTTATACAACACATATTTAATGAGTCTCTACTACATGCCAGGCACTGAGCTAGTTGGTGGGAATACTAAATGAGCAAAACAGACAGGGTCTGACTATCCTACAATGCCTAGAAAAGGAGCATTCATGCAAGGACCTGGAAGCTGCATTTAAAATAAGGTTCCAGCCATTATCTTCCATGATTATTTCCTAAATTTGCATTTTGTGCCTGCTCCAAGGAGGGAAGGAAAGTTATTTGACTTTTAACCTGCCTTAACAGTCAGGCATGTGTCCCAGTGCACTCCCAGTTCCTCCAAACCACACACAGTTCTCCTCAGCTTCCTGAATATTTCTGAGGTTTTGATATGAACCACACATTAGACGAATGGGGCACAACTGCTGGCATTTGAATCCTTTATCATTCAACCTTTTTTGGACTATGCTACTTCATGAAGTGCGCTACTGGCTGGTAACCCAATTGTCTGGCTGCATATTGTGGTTTTGCTGTGAGCAAGAAGGGAAAGAGAGGAGGGTGAGGAAGCTTCAGTGTAATGGTGGAGGTGGGATGGCACAGAGAACCCCACCCCAGGAGCATGCCCACCTTATCTTCAGTATGATTTTGAATCCTTCCAACCTCCAGGAGCAAAAGGGGAAATATTTTTCCACAAAAAGCTGTACCTCTTTGTTTGGATGTTTCTAACACATTCTCTCTCAAAGTTCTTTGTTTTCTACGCTCCCCCACTCTGATCCATCTAATGCAGATCTGTGCACAACCAAATTTAACTAAAGCTTAAGCTAATTTAGAAGCATTTCTTACCTAAGGTCTTTGGGTGTGGGACTGATGAAAAAATAAACGAACCTTTTTTGAAGAAGGCTGATATGGAGCCAGAGAAGTACATCCCAAACAGGTTGTAAATGACAGGAGGTTTAGAGAAAACAGAGAGACCATAACCAAACAGGGCTTGGAAAAACCTGGAAAGGCTGCCCTAAGGAGCAGCAATTGGGAGCAAAGAAGAGGAGAGATCAGGGGGAATTTGAGAGACAGAAGCCCTTGGGAGCATTCGTGGATTTTCATCACCATGCCAGCCAGATTCAGTTTAAGACAAGGATTCATTTTAAAGAGGTGGGCCATGGCCTTAGAAAAGATTTTATACTTTATTCTAGGAGTCACTGGATTGAATGTTAGGGGCGATTGAGAAGGAGGATCAAAGAATCAAGCGATGGTGCCGTTTTTGAAGGGGCATAATTCTAGACAAGAACCAGGGACCTTGGCCCTTCAAGAATCTAAAGAAGTTCATTTTGTCTTTGTCAAGCTTGTATATTGCTTGCATGCAGGAGCCTGAAACTCTGTGGAGAGGTTTGGGTTGGAAAATGAATTTGGGAATCGTTAACACATAGGTACTTAATGCTAGGGAATGGATGTGTAAAAGTATTATCATCTGCATTTTAAAAGAAGAGAAAAATGAAGCTGTGGGAGGTTAAGTAACTTGGCAAATAAACGCATTTTGCCACCAAACTGTGGTGGAACTAAGATTCAAACCAAGGCCCATAATGAGTAAAAATGGCAGTTACTGATATTTTTGTTGTTCTTGCGCCTATTATTTCTTACTGAGGTTAAGAGCTTAGGGCTTATTATATTTATGTAAAACCTGCTTAGCACCCTAAAATGCCCCATAAAAATCCTCTATGATGATACTCCAGTATCCTGGGAAACCCCCAGGCTCTGCCTCCCACCTGTCATTCTAAACCGATTGCTGTGTCCTGGGATCTCAGTTTCTGTTCCTTTGCCCAGCACCTGGTTATTTCTGCCTCTGCCCAGATCCTTTGGCCTGACACTTCAGTGAGACTCTGTTTGGCACTCTTCCCGCTTTGCCCATGATGCTATCTGTCCATAGGCTTTATCAGTTACAGCCTGTGGGCCAGTCTTGCCTCATCTCTGGGCCTAGTCCTGGATTCCAGATCCCTGAAACAAGTAGGGTTCCCTGGGTACTTGGTTGTCCAAGAGCAAAACTTAGGCAATACTCTGTCTCTTTCCTTTAACGTATATTCTTTCCACTAAAAGCATCCTGGATATATTCTTCTTACTCCTGTCTTATTTTTTTAGACTTGGCCTAATCAAGTAAGATAGAATCTTCATTATATTATCTTCAGTCTGGATCTCTTGAGCCTTCCTTACTCTTCTCTTACATCACCCTTACCTACTTTTATACCTTTTTAAAAAGTCTGCTTTACCTTCTTCTTGTTTCCCAATGTCCTTGTTTTTCCTACAGACTTTTCATCATTTCACTCCTATGTATTCCTCTCTCCCATATCTGATTATTCCTAGTTTCAACATTAAAAAAAAATTGTTTAAACCTCATTGTTATCTTTTGACATTGACCAATTGTAGCACTCACTCTGAGGTGTTTTTGTATAATTCACAAGTATTGTTTGGGGAAGGGCCAGGTATTTAATCATACTTTTTTTCCTCTATTGCTAAGTGGAGTGTGACCTTCAGATGGAATACATCTATTGGCTGCTTATGGTCAACTTTTATTCAGATTGTCCAGTAGGCATGCTGATTAGCTATTTAATATTTTAAAGATCACCCTGGCTAAAATACTAACATTTCTAGAACAGAGGGACACTGAGAATGATACCTTTTAACTTTAATCAGCCTGAGAACTCATTGATCTTAAATATCACTTTATAAGACTCTCAGTAGCCCACCGACCTCTACATTCTTTCTGGAAAAAGTGTTATGAAGTAAACTTAGCAAACATTACAAACAGAAGGTGTATAGGCCTTGTTCTCTGGGGATTGATGCTACTGCTACTAAAAGACTAGATTTTCTTATGCCTTCATCCAGTGATTCTTAACCTAGGTACCTTTGGCACTTGGGAAAACAGAAGAATCTCTAGGAGCACGGGAGGGGATTCTTTGAAAAAAAAACATTCAATATTAGAATATGCTTTTATATTTGAAAAATAAACAGGAGGCCTTTTATTTTCATTATGCAAATGAAAGTAAAAGTAAAGATGGACATATGCAGAAAATAAAATAATCACAATAGGGAGACCAGGGAGAAGGTAGTGTTTGTCTCATTTTTTCTGCTTTGGGGAACCACACAAAGTAAGAAATACATTATGTGTCTTAATTCAGTACACATTTGTGTGTGTGTGTGTAATGAAAACAGAACAAATTTTTTTTACAGTGCTTACTCTTTTTTTTACGTTTTATTTTAAATGCTGGTCATGACCAATTAAGTTAATTTCACAATACACAGTTTGAAAAACATTTCCCTCAGGTGATCATGACAGAAAAAAGGCATTTTTAAAGAAGCTGACCAGGTCCTTGAGATTGCAGACTGACTTTTCTTCTCTCCCGGGTTGCTGGTATGTTACTTTCTTGTATCCCAACTTCCACAGACAAAATGCGAGAGTGCAAAACCGGTTTGCTGCAGAGTGTGGAAGCCCTAGATTACATACTCTATGAAGCTGGTAAATTGTAGGTACGTGGTTTCATTGTTTAAACTTAAATTTATCTAACAGCTAATTAAGACCTTGGTTAATATTAATAAACACATAATTAACTCATTAATTAATTTTATCTTGGGGTATTTAGTTCTTCAGGTAATTTGACACCCCCCTCCCGCCCCTGTTCTAAATGGAGGTCCGGTTCTTAGCTCACCTGGTACACAGGGAAGCAAAGTCCCATTTTCCCTACATACTTGAGGCCTCACCCTCCCATACAGGATGGGTCACATTCCTCTCAGCCTCTTGAAATCCCAAGGAGTGATTCTCTTCTGATCCCCCTTCCCCCACGCCCATTATCAACATCTGCAGCTTGCTCCCCTTGCTGGCCTTCTCTTAATTTGCTTTTTAAGTTAACTCTTTTCTAAGAGTGGCCTTCTACTCTTTTCTCCTGTTTCCTGATCCCAAAGCCACTGTATTCCTTTCATCCTTCCCTTCCCCAGAAGGTAAGAGCCTAGAGCAGGTACATATCTACCTTGTCCATCCAACAGTTGTGCAGACATAGTTTCCTGAATCCAATCTGAGATTGTGATTTTTCCTGGTGTAAGCCAATAAGATTCATTTCAACATTTCAAACTGTGAAAAGAAGAGGGGACTACTTTATGCCCAGTCTGTCTATTTTAATTACCAGATGTTAGAGTAGGGGTGAGGTGGAACACAATATAACATTAAGAGCATAAATTTTGGAGTCAGGCAAACTTGAGTTGGAATCCATACTCTGCCACTTATAACCATGAGCAATTTCTGCTTGCTCATAGTGGCTTATGACCTTGAGCAACTTTTTGCCTCTTTTGGCCTTTGGAGGTGATCCTACTGCCTACTTCAAAGAGGCCTGGTGAGAGTGGAAACATGAAGGTAACACAGGACTTGGAACCTAGTAAGTACTTAGTGATAGCAATTATCAGTGATTATCTCTGGGAAAATGTACTTGATGGTAAGAATATCCACACACTCAAATTGAAATTGGATGGCTCTCTACCTTATGAGGTTTATTTTATGCCTTGTGGTTTCTTTCTGCATATCCATTTTCCTCTGTTTACTGAGAGATTCCTCTTCTTTCTCTTTGTTTCTTACCTCTTCAACATTGGTGGGCAATTTGGCCTTTCCGTTACAGCCACCTCTGCTGTGTTTCTTATCCAAAAACCCAACTCACCTTTTTGCACCAGACTGTAAAGGTAGGATGACCCTGAGTCTGGGGCCCACTACTTCAGTCATTCACTGTAAGATTATTTTTGGAGGGAGAAATGGTGTGGCATCTCCAGGGAACTTATTCTAGAAGATGTACTTGAGAGAGAAGGTAGAAAATGGCTTATGTCTGGTTGAACCTCAGGTTCAACGTATATCCTTATTTTGATCTAAAGAGTCCTTGTAGATGACAGGAAAGTTCTACCAAAGTAATAAATTGTGCAATTAACCAATCACCCATTTAAAATATGGAAGCAATCATTTGCTTTATGAAGAAAGCTCTGCTTTACATGAGGAACCATCATAGGTTTCCTTGAAACAGCAATTTCTCCTTTTGCACATGCAATAGAGTTTACTTTACAAGGGTGATTACATTTAGCTTTTTCTTAGGAAAAGTTTCCTTTTGTCACCACCACTTGCTTCACAGTTTTTTCATGATAGTCTAGTTCATTGGCTTACATTCTTATGTATATACAAATCGTTTTTTCACTAGTTTATTTATAATTGCATCCAGTGGGCAAATATCCTTTACTCAGCATCTTTTTACTTTTCTACCTTCCCTCCCTCCCTCTCTCCCTCCCTCCCTCCCTTCCTTCCTTCCTTCCTTCCTTCCTTCCTTCCTTCCTTCCTTCCTTCCTTCCTTCCTTCCTTCCTTCCTTCCTTCCTTCCTTCCTTCTTTCTTTCCTACTAATTCTTACCCCTTTTAAAATTATTATTATTTCAGTCATTTTTGTTATTTTCTGTATACTTCACTCTGGTGGACATTCAAGGACATTAATGAATAAGCCTCCAGTCAAGGGTGGCCTGTAGTGTTGCAGCAGCCATACTCAGGCCTACTATGTGTCTGGCACAGAAGGCAATGGGAAACAGGTAAGAAAGTTTCTGCCCCATATCCAATGACAGAGATTAATAACTGTTCACCCAAATTCATGATCTCCTCTTTTTCCTGGACTCATAACTGGATTGTATTTACCAGCTTCCTTTGCAATTAGGTCTCTAGCCTGCTGAATGTGAATGAAAATGATGAGTGACACTTCCAGGCCTCGCCCATAAAAACCTTCTCCACATGTTTCTCTGTGTGAGATGATTAGTACAACCTTGGAAGCCATGTGTGGAAATGGCAGTTCTGCCTCTGTGATGAGGAACATGTGATTTGGCCTGCTCCATGAACAAGAAGTCAATTTATATTGTGTTTGGCATGTTACACATTTAGGAGTTTATTTATTATAGCACTAGCTGTATCTTAATTAAAACATAATCCTTCATGAATACTGCCTAGAATGGTTTCTTTTTTGCAGAAATTACAGATAAACTTTCCTCCTTTTTAAACGAAACTACTTTATAGAGACAACTTTGAAAATCTAGTGGTGTTGGGCAGAAAACAATCCCCTGCTGGCTGAAAGGGGCTCCTGTTGGCTGAATGGGCAGCACCAGGTACTCATGTGAGAAAGCCTGCCTCGGTCCAGCATTGCCCACATCTGAGGGGGTAAGTCTGGGACTGTATTAACCATCCTGTTTTGAAAAAGACTTGATGCTATGCCCTCCAACCTGTCCTCTGTCAGTTATAGTAAAGATGACCTTTTAACCTCTCGCTGCCCCTCTTTTGTTTTACTTCTCAATTTGTTCAGGACTCTGGTTGAGGAGATGGTCATTACTTCTTGGGTCCCCTCTAAGACCTCAAGAATTATCATGATTTTTGGATAAATCAGTAGTCAGTGATTATATTATGATGATTATATAAATAATCCTCACAGTTGAACCAAATGATATACCATGATTATAGTTTATTTCTAGTACAGTTTTTTCCCTGAAATTAATAAATGCTGTGTATTTTATCTTAAATTTTTTTGATTTTCTATGAACCTATCACTATTTTTTCCAAGTAATACCATTTCTCAGGCAAAGGTTCTCCTACAGTATGCTAAAAGTGCTAACCAGAAAAGAAAAGTTGACCAATTGGAAAACATTAAAATTAAGAATTTACAAAGAGAGTAAAAAGGAAAAGGACAGAATGGAGTAAGGTATTTGTAGTACATATATCCAGAAAAGGACTAGTATCCAGAATGTATAAAGAATCCCAATGGATCAATAAGGGAGAGACAACACAATAAAAAAAAATGGGCAAAAGATTTCAATAAGCATCTCACAAAGGAGGATTCAAGTGACCTATAAACATGAAAAGGTGACCGACTTCATTAGTCATCTGAGAAATAGAAATTAACACCACAATGAGGTCCTACCTGTTTACAAGAATGGTTAAAATTAAGAAGGCAGACAATCCATGTGATGTCAAGGATGTGGACAACTGTTACTCTTGCACACTGCTATTGGAAAGGTAAATCTGTACTACCCTTCTGGATAGCTGTTTGTACTACTTATTACGACTGAATTTACACATACTCTGCAAACTAGCAATTCCACTCTTTGATATAAACCCAGCAAAAATGAGTATATATACTCACAAAAGACATGTATAAGAATGCTCATAACAGCACTATTAGTAATAGTTAAAAACTGGAAACATATCCATCAACAGTAGAATGGATAAATGGTGATGTACCCTATACAGCAATGAGAAGGAACAAACTTTTGCTACTTGCACCATCATGGATGAATCTCATAAAGTACATCATTGGATGAAAGAAAGGCAATACAAAAGAGCACATAATATATGATTCAATTTATATAAAGTCCAAAACCAAACAAAACTCAGCAGTAGAGATTGAAGTTAGTTTAGTGGTTACCTCTATTGGGAGGAAGAGGGCTTGAACGAGACCTTCTGACATCTTGGTTATATTCTATTTCACTATCTGTGTTATGATTACACACTGTTCACTTGTGAAAATTCTTTGAGCCAAGTGTGTATGAATTGTGCATTTTTATGCATGTGTATTATACAATGGTGAGAAAGCTTTAAATCTACCAGATCATGTAAATATACTGAAAATTCTAGGAAGTAAGACCCTTCTGTATAGAAAAATTCCACAGTCCATAATTCATCATTTCCTTTCAAATTTGTTCTCTAGAAGGACAAGTGTTAATTCCAATGGGTAGACTTCTCAGAGATGGAAGGGTGCATAAGCAGCATCTTGTCCAGTCACCTGTCCACACTCTTTTGAGGGTGAATATTGCAGTGGCAGTACTTTAACCCCTCCACCCCCCTGCCTCACTGTATTTCCTCCTGCTTTGGTAGTTACTTTGCCATGTCTATCTTATCTCTACTGTCAGTGTTCAAGCATCTTGAAGGTAGACTGTTTCTTAGACTCTTTTATATGCTATCAATTAAAAAATTTGTGTTGAGGTCCTCCTCTGGACGTGGAGGGGATGTCAATGAGTATTTGGGGAACACAAAGAAAATATAAGACTTAGGTCCTGCCTTCAAATAGGTACAGTCCAGCTGAGGAGACTGTCACTGTAGCCCATGAGACCTGCACAATTACCTGTTTGTATTAGTTTGCTAAGGCTGCCATAATAAAATACAAGTCTGGGGGGCTTAAACAACAGAAATTTATTTTCTCACAATTCTGGAGGCTAGAAGTCCAAAATCAGGGTGTTGGCATGTTTGGCTTCGTCTGAGGCCTCTCTCCTTGGCTTACTGATTGCCTCCCTCCTGCTGTGTCCTCATGTGATTTTTCTTCTGTGTGTGAGCACAACCCTGGTGTCTCTTTGTGTGTCCAAATATCCTCTTCCTATAAGGACATCAGAGTGGATTAGCGTTCATCCTTACAGCATCATTTTAACTTAATCATCTCTTTAAACACCCTTTCTCCAAATACAGTCACATGCTGAGATACTAGGGGTTAGAATTTCAACATATGAATTTTGGGGGACACAATTTAGCCCATAACCCTGTTGAATGATTGGTTAATCGCAGTCCTGTGGAATAAGTTCCCCCTCCCATAGGCAGTTACCTATGAGTTGTCACTGACACATTCCCGGATTTTTGGAGTCATTCCATAAGGTATGCTTTCTTTGGTTTTATAGTTCAAAATACAATGTAAGATGGTGTGGGGGATCACGGGGAGAACAGTGTATCACAGAGAAGGGACATAGTGGATCTCTGGCAACTTGCTGCACTGATGGACAGTGACTGCATTGGGGTATGGGTGGGGACTTGATAATATGGGTAAATGTAGTAACCACATTGTTTTTTCATGTGAAACCTTCATAAGAATGTATGTCAATCATACCTTAATAAAAAATTTAAAAATATATATATATATATACTAGGAAAAAGCAAAACAAACAAAAATACAACGTAAGACATAGAGAAGACTTTATTTCCTTAAACAATGAACAAAAATGTGTCATCTCTGTACTTGGTTTTCCATCTTTTAAAATTAGAGGTGAAGCCTATATGACCCACAGGAAACTCAGGGGATTATAATCTTATCTCCTAGTATTATTCTCAATCTGCAACTTCTTGAAGCTTGGTCTTCTCCCATTGCTCCTCCATGTCATACAATTTTCTTCGAGTCTTTTCTGTGCCAAATGTTGCCAAGAACCTGGCTTGTTAAGTGTATGACAAGGGTGGGTAGCAGATATTGGGGATAATTGCAGGTTATTGAAGATAACTGGCATATGGATTAGCTAAGGTCAGGCCTCATATAGATACTGCTGGAGGAGTCAGATGAGTCAAGGAAGGCAGAAATTCAAGTAAGTGGCCAGTATCAGGGTTTGCTGAAGTCTGGAGGACCAACTTGAAGAACAGGGAATAAACTCCTACTTTACTGGATAGAAAAGCCTCAGGCTAAGAATTTGTGGGGAAGATACTGCTTTGCAAGCATGTTGCATTGTTTTGCATACTCTCTCTTCCACCCAGCAGAATAGTCTTTTTAAAATGGCACTGTTGTTCTCTGAGCATCAGTATAAACAACAGCCGTGTGTAATCCTACTGGTCAGTATGCAGCAACATGGGTTGCTTAGGGCTATTCTGTTGGCTTCTGTATCACTAGTTATTAAATATTTTGAATATCACCACTGGGCATAGAAATTTCGGTAAAATTTCTATCAAGGGCATCAACTACTCTGCTGTTCAGTGTCTTCATATAAAGATTTACATGATAAATTTCACTTGGCATTCAGAACTCAAGATGATGAATAACTATGCTATAGTGTACAGTTCCAATTAACGTCAGCACTGCAGTCACCAGAACTGTCAGTTTCTCTGGGTGGCAGTGACTACTGACAATTTGTCTTGGTTTCCTGGATGTCACCCAGTACACTGGCCAAAGAGGCCGAAGAAGGCATCTGTGTTATATTTCAACTTCCTTCTTGCCTCTTCCTTTTTTCTTCTTCTTCTTTTATTTGGGCCTAAACTTTTTCTACTGAGCACATAAGTGCAGCGTTGGGAGGTTCCCTTATCGTTCATTGTTCATTCCTCCAACAAGTATTATGAGCTCCTACTGTATGCCAGGTACTGGATGCAATGGTGAGTAAAACCTGACATGGTGTGTGTCTTCATAGAGTTTAGAGTCTAATAGATAGTTAATGGCAGAATAAGCCAAGAAGTCATGTCCCCAATTATGGTTTTGATCTCATCCCTGTCCACTTCCCTTTAACTTTGCTTGGTTAATTATTTTCCTTTTTTGCGATTTCAATCTTTTCTAATATATGATCATCCCCCCCCAGCAACATGTCTTATCTCCCTTCTACTAAAATGATCATTATCTTATCTTCATTTAAATTCTTGATTACAATCTTCTCTGCCCATAAACAAACTTCACAAGCACGATAGCCTCACTCACTGTCCACTCACTTCTTACTGTTTGTAATACTGCTTCAACCCCTACTTCTCTGGGTAGCCAGGTGCATTGTGTATTATACACTGTTTGGTAAACTGAAGGTTCTTCTTTTCCATGCAAACAGTGAGAAGCACGAAAGCAAGACCCTTTAAATCTGTGAAACTTTGCCCCTGAAAGCCTTCCCTCAATTCACCCCAGCAAAAATGCTCCCTACAGGAAGCAACTTACTACCTATTTGGCCTTGGATAAGTCACTTAAGTTCTCCAGGCCTCTATTGCCTTATCTGTAATATGAGTACATTGGACCCAAATCTCTTCCTGCCTTAAGAGTTTGTGGGTGTAGGAAATTAGATGGGGAAAGAGCCAATGGAAAGAGTATCTCCAGTGTCTTCTGATCCTAGGTACAATAGGAAAGTGAGGAGAGAGCAAATTCCTGATAGCCCGTTCCGAAAGGGTAGTTGTGGAGAGGGAGGCAAAGAGACCCTGGAGGGCAGTGATGAGGCTGGGCAATGGGGAACAGCAGAGAGGCGAAACAAACTCTTTCCTGGAATCATAGCTATAGACCCTCATGGAACAAGAAGCTATGTTCAGGCTCTGAGCTTGTGAACCCAGGATGTGCAGAGTTTGAAGCACATCCTTGACATGAGCTAGCTCCACGAGTGGAAACATGTATGTCTCTTTTCCCAGTATGAAGATACACACAGTACAAGCACCAACTATCGTGGTTAGTTGAATACATCAAACTTCTCTATGAGAAAATGAGTGCCTTGAGAGGAGGGAGCCTCTTTTTTCTGTCTTTATTGCTTCCCATCACTGTAGGAAGTAGGTATCCAGTTTAGTAAATTAAGCTGCCGAATATTCTCAGATTTTATTCTGAGAAGGGAAATTCTGAGAATGATTCAGAGTGATTGATTCATTGGATTATTTTAGCACTGATGTTTGTACTTCAGATATTCTACTTATATGGAACCTTTCTTCATTTATTTACTCGTCTCATTTGTTGTTTCTTCCATAATACAAGCTTTTGAAGACACAAGTTGTTCCCCCTGCATCCCCCAACATTTAGAATAATGCCTGCCAAATAGCGGGCTCTCTTAATAAATATTTCATGAATGAACCCCTGGAAAAAATCTCTCTACTTATGATTCTTGTATCTGAAAACTTAGGGCTTGCCAGCCTGCCTTTAGGACTGAGGAAGTGTAGCTAGTAATTTCCCCTTCTCTGCTTTATCATGCTTTCTTCCTGCCTAAGCTTCAGAGTTTGGGCAGCCCTAAAAAATGGGAGGGAAGGATGAGTGTGTCTACCCCATCAAGCTGAGAGAGTGGACTTTGTTACCAGGTAGCTACCTGGAAATTCCACATTACCTACTTGAATCTCTGTGGTCTGCAGCTCAGTGGTGAGTGGGAATGCAGGGAAGGCTTGTCAGGGAGTCGCCAGCTCCACATGAGGTGCGCACAGGCTCCACAGGGAGGATTCCCTCAGGAGGTCCTGCCTGGGGACTCTTCAGCAGGGCACTGATGAGTACCACCATGAGCTCTCACCTAGGATCAGCTGTTTGGGCAAAGGCCTGCTCCTCAGCACTAGTTGCTGGTAGGCCCCATCTTCATGGGAAAGCTCACAGTCATCATTGGTCAGCAGAGATAAGAAAGAATGCATTGGTGTAGCAATAACTGTTAGTTGCATCAGTCTATAAAGGTACAGAAGTGTGGGTTCCTCTGAAAGCCAAACCTCATGGAAACCAAGGGCCATTGGCTTTATGCTGGAAAGAGAGCCCTACCCTCAGTGGGCATGCAGCCTGGTGGAATCCACAACCTAACTATGGTGGAAAGGGTGTCACTCCCAGTAACAACTCCTGTAGCTCTCCACTGCCTGAGGCATGAAGAGGGTAAAGGTCATCTTCAGTGGCCTATGCCTTCCCTCTGTGACACTCACCTCTTTCAGTGTCTACCCCTAAAAGAGAAAAACCGATCTACTTGATTGAATTCATGATATGTCTAAGGCATGTATTATCTGTTCTTCCTCCTATGAAGTACTTGACTTCCAAAAAAAGATTGCTCAAATAAGTAACAATTATGCCCTTTGATTTGATAACCTCCTTTGAGGACTTGTCCAAGCAAAGACTCCAAAAGCAAGAGGGAGGAGAAAACACCCAAAATTTGCAATAATAGGGATTGGTGAAATCAATACAACTGGATACTATACAACCATTAAACACTAAGAAAGTTGAGGCATATATACAAATCTATAAGAAATGATATTGAAAAAGGAAACTAGAACTTTAAATAGTTTATGCACTAACTACATGTCTGATTATGATTTGTAAAAGTATGTGAATTTCTATACACTGATTAAGTGTTCTATACCACTAGCTCAATGCCTTGCATGTACAGTTGACCCTTGAACAAAGCAGGGTTAGAGGAGCTGACGTCTTGTGCAGTCGGAAATTGAAAATTAACTTTTGACTCCTCAAAAACTGAATAGCCAACTGTTGACTGGAAGCCTTACCAATAATATAAGCAGTCAACACATTTTGTATGACATACATATTATATACTGTATTCTTACAATAAAGTAAGCTAAAGAAAAGAAAACATTTTTTCAAATTGTTGCAAATCTCCAAAAATTTTCCCAATATATGTATTGAAAAAATCCATATGTAACTGGAACTGCTCAACCTGACTGCTCAAGGGTCATTTGGAGTAGGTAATGTAGTAATGTTTATTAATGAGGGAAGGAAGTGAAAGTAAATTTAGAGAAAAGCTTGGACTTTATATTCATCAGATTTCTTTTACTGTACAGCTGATTAAAGATATAACAGAAGAGCTTTTAAAAAGAATATCATCTTTCAATTTCATGTACATGAAAAGAAAGGAGGGAAATACCAAAATGTTAACAGTAGTGATGTCTGAGTCATGAGCTACAGGTAATGTCTGTTTTTATTTATCAACTTCTCTGTGTTCTCAATTTTCTACAATAACCATAATCAGGAAGAAATGATTTGTTCAAAGGATCATCCTGAGATAGCAAGTTACAAACCCAAAGGAATGAATCTCTGTTGTTGAAATTGCAGGCACTATGGTAAGCTTAGAGGTGGATATGTCTGGCATCTCCACACAACACAGGCCACCACCAACCCAGTCCTCCTACGTATACAACTGCTTTGGCACTCAGACTTCACAAGTGAGAAGCAGATACTACAGCAAGTCTGACTGAAGCCTACATATGTTAGGGAGGCAAGCCTTTGTTTTATATCATGAATGCATGGGAAAATCAATGATACTGTCTGCACCTTCTGAGATAGAAGGGTGCAAAGAGAGCATTCACTGCAGCGAAATTTTAGTGGTGAAAAATTTAAAACAACCAATATGTTCATCATAGAGAATATAACCCCAAAAATTCAGATGTAAAAACCAAAGGAATGTTATGGTACCTTCACTTTCTTAGTTAAGATTTGTATGCACGAGTAATGTTCACTTTAGGAGAAACAGGACAGTTCCTGAGACTAACAGTGTGAAGTGGTCATTCAGGAAAGGAAGATTGTCTTTTTAAACATGATCACACTTCATTGCCATTGGGTCCAGAACACATTGGAGCTGCACATATCACTGGAGGATTCACCACCCAGCATGAAGCAAGATGAGGGTGCTAGATACTTGGTTCTGAAAAGTGTATTAACTAATGAAGAACCTGAAAATATCTTAGAAAATAACTGCTGCATAAAGTATAGGAAACAAGGGAGACCAGGCAGAGAGATCAGAACTCCTTGTATCTGATAATGGAACAACATGACATAGTAAGTTATTTGACTTAAAAAAAAAGCAATAAACTTCCTGGGCAAAAAGTGTTACTTACTACCCAAACAACAGCTTAGGGGGTACTGGAATTGAAAGAATCTCTAAGAAACTTAATTCAAAATCAGTATTATTTGGAGACAAAAACCATTCAATTTGTTTAAGGACAGCTAATTTAACAAATAATACTTTCAAATTGCTAAAAAAATTTATAACATGTTCCAAATGAAATCCAATGTTTATACAATACCTACTTCTATGTAATACCGCAGAAGATAGAAACCTTTAACAGAATTTAGATGGAGTTTAAACAAAGCAGTGTTTTGTGTAAAACTCAAAGTAAAGCATGGCTGTGTATAAAAGGGTCAACTCCAGACTGGACCACAAAGTGGACCCAGAGTCCAGCGCTTTGGAAACAGTAGGATTAAGATAGATGTAGAATGTCCAGAAACCCCGTTATCTAAAACTCTACGCATGGGTTATAAATCAAGGCCACATCTCTGTCAAAAAGGGCTTAGATTTTCCAGGCAAGAGAAAGATGCTTCATTCTTACTCACATAATTACAAACACCAAAGTTTCTGTATCTATGATTGTAGAAAACAAAGTTTCTCATTGAGTAGGAAAGCAGTCAGTCACTAGAAGAAGGCTGCTATTATGACACTTTACAGCTGCAGTATGTCCTTAGGGGACATTGCATCCTGTTAACTGTGCAGCTGGCTTTATCTGTGCCTATTCTTCTAGTCTGATGAATGGCTGAGTGGATTTTTACCTACTTAGTTTGAGCTAATTTTTACTTTCTCATGGGCAATCCTAAATGCTGAGCACTGTGCTAAGTGCTTTGCATTCATTATTTCATTTAATCTTTGCAACAATCCTTGCTAGCATCCTGTTTTACAGATGAGGACACTGAGGCTTGGAGGTATCTAAAGTTGTTTCTTCAAGGTCACACAGCTAGCATCAGAGCCATTTCAAACCCAGGTCTCCTAACTCTAAACCTAGTCTTTGTAATGTCTTTACTTCAAGCAAATGTACAAATTAAAGACTATTCAAAGGAAGAGTGGCAAAATTCATTTTGTGGGAAAGTGGCAGGCTCATGCACTATAGGTAAGACTGTAGATTGGAACAATTTCTCTGGAGGTGCGTTTGGCAAATATGAAGTATAAAATTTTAACCATATACCCTTTGAGCCAGCAATTAATCTAGGAATTTAACCTAAGAAGATAAATTTCAATCTGTGCACAGAGGCATACATTAGAATTACAGCATTATTTGTAAAAATAAACACACAAACAAAAAAGCAGAAACAATGTAAACATTTTCAGTAAGGGATTGTTTAATTAAATGGACAAAGAGACATACAATGCAAGAGTATTCAGCTATTTTAATGATGAAAATAGATCGTATGGTTAAGGATACCAGATTATCAATGAGCATTTATGGTGGTGTTCCTTTATGTAAAATCAAATGCCTTACTGTATTTATATGTGCAAACATACAATGTGTGGAAAGGTATTCACAATGTTTTTCTCTGGCTCAATAGTTTTGTTTTTCACTTCTTTTGAATCTTTTATGAATTTGTTTCATTATTACAAAATAAAAAACTATTTGAAAAAAAGAATGTCCAAGTTAGATCAGTTTTTGCTTCAGTAGCTGGAATGATTTCACATATAATAGCCAGATGTCTTATACAACTGGGAATCTATTGTGCTGTGGAGAAAATTAAACAGGTATGTTATAGATCCTTGTCCTATAAAGTATGTTTCTATTCTACCAAAGGATTATTAATGTGTGTATTATTACCATATGGGCCCTTATTAATGTATGGACCTGGATTAAAACCAAATCTATCTGGGCGATAAAAGTTAAATGTTGACTTACATTTTCATTTTAAAAATCCCTTCACAGCACTTTCATCTAATTGGAGTCAGTTCTACTTGTTGATTGACATTGTACTTTGGGAGTAAAGGAACTTACATTTAAATAGTTGAAGTAAACGGATTTCAGAGAGGTTGCTGTGGAGTTCAAGAAGTAAACCTTATTAATACATTTTTTGCCCCAGTATACATTTTTCCTGGGGTGAGGGTTAGTTGGAATTAAGGAAGTGCGCCCATTTAGGAAGAGTAGATGGAGCCAGTGAGATGCTGAAAATGACCAGAGAAGATAAGACTAATTGGGAGAAATAAAAGTGAGTTATAGGCTCATGAAAAGTTGCTCAACATCACTAATCATCATTTACAAATGTAAATCAAAACGAGATACCACCTTACACCCATTAAGATGGCTACTATCAAAAAAACAGAAAACAGCAATTATTGGTGAAGAGGTTGAGAAACCAAGACCCTTGTGCACTGTTCATGGGAATGTAAAATGGTCCAGCCACTGTAGAAAACAATATGGAGGTTCCTCAAAAAAATTAAAACTTGAATTACCATGTGACCCAGCAATTCCACTTCTGGGTATATCCCAAAAGAATTCAAAGCAGGGTCTCAAAGAGGTATTTGTATGCCCATGTTCATTGCAGCATCGTTCACAATAGCTAAAATGTGGAAACAATCCAAGTGTCCATCAATGGATCAAAGAATAAGCAAAATATGGTATATGTATACAATGGAATATTATTCAGTCTTCAAAAGGAAGGAAATGCTGCAATATGCTACAACATGGATGAAACTTGAGGACATTATGCTAAGTGAAATAAGTCAGTCATAAAAAGACACTCTATGATTCCAGTTATATAAGGTACTTAGAGTAGTCAAAATCATAGACAGAAAGTAGTTTGGTGGTTACCAGAGGCTGGGGGAGTTACTGTTTATGAGGTATAGACTTTAATAGGTATAAGCAGATAGAAAATTAAGAGTTATGGAGATGGATGGTGGTGATGGCTATACAACAATGTGAATGTACTTAATACCACTGAACTGTATATGTAAAGGTGGTTACAATGGCCACTTTTACATTATATATGTATTTTAACACAATTAAAAAAGTGGATTATAAAACAACCAAAGTGTCCATCAGTAGATGAATGGAGAAAGAAGACATGGTACATATACACAATGGAATATTATTCAGCCATAAAAAAGAAATGCTTTTGTAACAACATGGATGGAAATAGAGGTTAGTATGCTAAGTGAAATAAGCCAGGCAGAGAAAGACAAATACCATATGATTTCATATATTTGTGGAATATAAAAACAAAACAAAACAAAATGAGCAAAATAGCAGTACACTCATAGACACTGAGCAGTGACTGGTAGTAACCATGGGGAAGGGGTTAGGATGGGTGGTGGGAGGGTGAGGGGGATAAAGGGGCACAAAAATTCTCAGTTGTAATATAAGTTGGCCATGGGGATGGTAGTACATCATAGAGAATATAGCCAGTAACTCTGTAACATTTTCCTATGTTGACACATAGTAACTGTGCTCGTTGGGGTGAGGATTTAATAATGTGGGTAACTGTTGAACCACTGTGTTGTATACTTGAAACCAATATAAGATTGTATATTGACTATACTGCAATAAAAATAGTGGATTATAACTGTTTTTGCAAAGTAAGACACTCCTTACTTAAGAAGGAGTGTCACTCTAGAAAGAGTTCTTTCTTTAGCATCTGTGGATGGTTATGGCAATATAAATGATACCTTCAGTTTCATTCATCATTCAACAAAATCTCAGGACTGCCTGTCCTGAGAATGTTTTAAAGTTAATTAAGACACTGAGCCATAGAGTGGTGGTGAAGGGAAGGTGGGGTCCTGGAAGGAGATGCAGGAATTAGTAACAGTTGGAAGCTATGGAAACAAATGAAGCCAATCTAAGTGAGAGGAAAAGAGGAAGAAAACCCTTGAGGATACCATATTTTATGGTTTTGTGAAAAAGGAGCATCGAAGAAAAGTGCTAGCAAAGGGAAGGTCAGAAAACAGAGAGAAAGGAGGATGATGTAGATGACAGGGGAGGAGAGGAGAGTTTTAAGGAGTTCACAGTATCAAGCACTGTAGAAAGTCCACATGATGGGAGGACTGGAGTGGCCACTGGATCTGGCAATCAGGAGAACAAAAAGTATAGCCCCAACAAGGAATAGAGTTATCTGTACAGGTGGCTCATTTATAGGCACCTTCACTGTCTTGCCAATGGGTTTCAGTCCAGGGCAAGTTCACTATGGATTCAATATGACCAAAGAAATGACAGTAGAACATTCTTGGGGTGAAAGGGTTATACCCAACTTTATTTCCACAACGGTGGGTTAATCACTAAAATACCATTCACTCAGAGCAAGTCTGCATGCAGGAAGCCAGTCCCTACCTCTGGACCTCTCTGCCTGCACAGCCATCCTCTGGGCCTCTGTCTTTGGCGCTGCCACTGCTCTGCTCTCCTGTAACCTTGCAGCCATGCCACCATGTCGCCCAGATCACTGGGCAGGGCTTTGTATATAGAGTCAATAACTGCATTGCCCATATGTGTGTAGTGAGCTAGCCAACCAGGGCCAGGTGAGAATCCTGGCCACAGGAACCTTCATTTTATCCACATCCACACACAAGTCTGGACTGGACTAGTCTGGGAGGTAAGTCCTACAGAAGGGAGCTCAACTGGTGAATAAACTGGTATAGCCCTGGGACTTACCCGCTTTTATTGGTGAGGTGGAGGGAGTTGGCGGGGAATGGATGACTCTGCAGGTGGTGAGATCCTGCTAGACTAGGTGAGGCCAAGATCTAATGAAGTACACCTAGGGCCCCAGTAACAGGTCTTTGACAAGAATCAGCTGAGTGAATATATAAATGATAAATGGATGGATATATGAATGAATGTGGGGTGTGAGCTAAAGATTGCTTTATGAGCAGGACAGGAAGAGGAGGATAATCAAGAGTATGGCAGTAAATGATAGCAGAACTGCTCCTCGAAGTTGCCTACTGCCTCAGAGAGGTACCAGGAAGGTTGCTGTTTTCCAGACAGTCAGGTTTCAGTGAGAAGGGGTGTGAAGGGTTTAAGGATGTACAGAATTTACTTCAGGACAGGAAACACTGGAGACAAACAGCAGAAAATGCTGGGAGACAGGAGCAGCAGGACAGAATTGAGATAGGGGAAGAGAGCTAACAGAATAAGGGTGCAGGAAGGGATAGATGTTTGCTTCACAGAGCACTTCTGCAGCCAGAGAAACATTCTTCCTTAGGGCGACCCGGGGAGACACAGGTATTCTACTGTCAGCCACTGGAATGAAGGATGCTTTCCAGATAAGGCCATCACTGCTCAGAAAGTCAGTTCAGCAGCTGTTTGATTCCTCTAATGACAAGGAGGACTCTACTTCCGGAAGTAGTACTTCCATTACAGAATAAAAAAAGCTGGTAGAAAAGAAGAAAGGTGTGGGCCCCTTGAGGGGAGAGCTCTGTCAATGACAGACATTTTAGGTAATTCATAGAATGGCAGAGCCAGACATGTCAGTCAGATCTTTTCATCTATAAAACAAAGGGGGCAGATGATCTTTCTTTTCTCTTGTCTAACAACCTATGAAATCGTCTAGGTAACAACCTCCCAATTTTACAGAATAAAAAACGAGGCCCGCGGGATGCATCTCGCTCAAAGTAATACAACACATTAGTGGAGGGGCAAGCTCTCCTCAGTTGTACTGGGCTTCTCGCCGCTCCACCACCTTTCCTGAAAGAGAGCGGCGGGGAGCTGCAGGCCGGGCGGCCTAGCTGAGAGCACCCTGGGGCTCGAGGCGGCTTCCCGGCTGCAGTCAGAGGAACGCCCCGAAGGGAGGGAAGAGAGGGCCTCCTTTCCCACTCTTCGTTAGGACGCCGGCCGGGGCGGGACCACCGCAGCCCTCCTTCGGGTGGGCGGCCGGCAGAGGGCGAGGGGCAGCTCCCCGCTCCGCCGCCCGACAGGCGGACAGCGCGCTGCCCCGGGCGCGCCGTCGGAGCTCGCGGGCCCCGGGCAGCCAAGGCTGGGCCGGGCGCGAGCGCGCAGGGGCAGCGCGGCAGGCGGGGCGGCGGGGAGCGGGCGGGGAGCGAGCGGGGCGGGGCGGGGAGCGAGCGGGGCGGGGCGGGGCGGGACGGGGCGCGGAGGGGGCGGGGCCGCGAGCGGGGGGCGGTGGCGGCGGCGGCGGCCGAGGAGGAGGAGGAGGAGAACATGGCGGCGGCGGAGAGCGGCTGAAATGCCTGTTCTTCAGGCCAGGCGAGCGGCAGTCTGACGCGATTCGCCGAGCCCTCTCCTCAGACGGCTGGACCGCGGCCTCGAGCGCCTCGGCGCCCTGTTCCCTGCTGCTCCTTCGAGCGGAGCCTGCGCCGGGTTCGTCCTGCATCCCCCTGCGGAGGGACCCCTTGCTCCGGAGGAGGGGGCCGGAGAGCCGCGGCGGCGGCGGCGCGCTCCAAGCTCGAGAAGCAGCGGAGGCCGCAGAGGCAGCGGCGCCACGGTCGCGGGCGAGCGCGGCGCCCGCCAGCGCGGCCCAGAGGAGGCGACGGCAGGTGAGTGGCGGGCGGCGGGCGCCGAGCCTCCGGGTGGGTGCAGCTGTCACGAGCCGCGCGGCCGCCGCGGCCCTAGGGGGCGGGGAGCAGCTGGCGCCCCCCCCGGCCCCCGCTCTCCTTTCTCTCCACTCGTCCCCCCTCCCACTTTCCCCGAGTTCTGCCGCGGCCTCGCGCGGCTGGAGGGGGCGGAGGTCGCAGCTGTCACGGGCACCAGCTGGGGGCTGCGCCCGCGGGGGGGGAGTTGCTGCAGCAGCGCCTCGTCTGCCCCCTTTCCCAGTTGCCCTGCCCTAGTTAGCGCGGACAGGGCGAGCATCCGCGGAGGGTGCGGGAGGCTCGCGGCTGGCCGCCCGGCGTGGGGACAGGCGCCCCCGGCCCGGCGCTCCCCGCTGCCGCCGCCGCCGAGAGGGGGAGCCGGAAGTCGGCGCGGGCGCCCCCCGGCCGGGCGAGCTCGATGACCTTGGCAAGCCGGCTTACCTCTTCGAGTCTCGCTTGCCTGGACTGCGAAATGGGGATGACCATGGCGTGCCTTTCCGTAAGCGCAGCCTTCGACGGCACTCTTGTTGACCCCGGCACACTTGCTTTTCCTTTTCCCGACAAGGGATTTCAGGGGAAGAAGTGGGATGGATAAGTGAGATTTTTCTGTTACTGCTAGGGTTTGGTCCTTTCCTAGGATTCTGCTGAAAGGACCTAGGAACGGGAGCAAGCACGTTGACTGGACGATTGGGAGGTGGGATTGGTTAATGGTCAGCGACAGAACTCCAGCCGCCCTCTGGTCTCTTGGAAAATGGAGAAACCGAACACCAGGGTCCGTAGTCCTTGCTACCCAGCTTTGGGGTTTTTGTTTTTTTTTTAAGCAGTCACTCCCATGGGCCAGACACTGCCTCTGCTGACGATGTTAGAGGGAAACGAGGGTTTGACAATAAAGCCTGTCTGTGCGACAAGGAGAGCCCACGGGGCTGTGGCTGCAGAGTTTGGTGGGGAGGTAAACTTTAAGGTGGAGGATCTTTTAGCCTTTCGTGCTTGGCTCTCCTCGGTCATTCTAGAGGCGTTGAGAGGCAGGTGTCCTTGTGGAGAAGGTGACTTTTTTTTCTTTTGAGAGGGTGAATTTTTAATGTCGAGTATGATGATGGTAAATGAAGGGTTCTTGAGTGAATTGCAGTCCCAGCACCCTCTGTTGATGCCAAGAGTAATCTCTGTGGTGATGATTTGTGAGGGTTGGGGCTTACACTTAAGTGATTAAGAAATCTTTAAGTGTCAGTGTAAAACATTGCTGCCGTGAAGCTTAGATTGTATGTACTGTTGAACGGATGGATTTCAGGGGTTAAATTTATTTGAGGTTTGTCTCCTCTTCTGGAATTGTTTGGAGGTTAGGCTCAAAAAAAAGTTGGCCAAAGGGGCCTCTCAGCTTGTTTCACAGAAGCTATGATGTAGTAGGAAGGGGGTCAGATTTCTTCATGTTGTGAATAATGTGAAAAAGAAAGTATTTGCTTGGGTCTTTTGGCTCTTGAACTAGAAATAGTTTTGGGCTAAAGGTAGCAGTGGGGTTTGATTCAGCTTTAAAAAATGGGCGTTCTTTGAACTATTTGTTAGAAACTAGATAACAATTGGAAGTGTTTCTTACTCAGACTTTATGCTTTGGAAACAGTGGATCAAAAAGTGGGCCTGAATAGAGAATATATGGCTTGGAGAGAAAAATGGAGAGGTGCTACTTAAAAGAACAGGTGTTGGGTTTGATTTTTGTTGATAATTGTGCATTTCTTATTTATAACATTAACTCACAATGAAGTTTGATTTTTAAGGAGCAAATCTTGACTTTTATATAGTTTATAGTTAATCTCTTCCCCATTTCTTTCTGAAAAAATCTGTAGGGTTATGTCTATTAAATTGCTTTTTGTGTGGCTTAAGCCAAGGGCGTCTTTTCAATCTGCATTTTTGGGTAATTGGTTTTATTTTTAAAAAGTGCTTGATGGAACTAATGGTGATTATTCCACTTAAACTGGGACTATAAAGACAATGCATTTTCCTCCCTCTTTTGCCAACATTTGTTTTTCTTCCTCAATTTTAGGGTTTCATTTCTAGAATTCTGGGCTGGAAGGAGAAAGAGCAGTTTGTATAATCCCAAGAACTCACTCTTGCCAGGAAGCTGTAAGGGTAGCATGAAGTGGGTGTGATATGAAGACACTGCTACTGTTTAAGACATTTAACTGTTGAGAGAGTCTAGGGTCAAACTTTAATTTTTGTTGAATTTCCTGTTTTCTGTGTATGTGCTAATCTTTTGGTGGGCAGAGGATTGGGTTGCTATGGTGCTGACTGGTATGTATTATGAAAGCATTGGCAAAATGTCTTGCTTTTACTCTATAGGGAATAGAGGTAAACAAGCCTAAATAATTTAAAGATGTTGTTCCCAGGATGGAATGTTCTCTGCATGTACTCTTGATCCTGCTAATCCAGGGATCGGTCTTCACCAGGACTAAATGTTGAGTAAGTGATGAGGGTGGTGTAGAGGTGCTGAAAGGTGGAGTAGGGGAGAGAGGATATGGGTCATTCCTTGACAATCTTTTCTCTAATGGACTGTATATCACAATATTTCGAATTGTTTTAAAAGGACATTTCAGTCCTCCCTTCTCTGTTGTCATCAATTCACATTCCTTTTCTTAGAGAGATACTACCTTTGGGGCAGGTGTGGGGGAGGTCAGTACAAACACACATCACTGAGTAGAATCCCCTACGTCTTGCAGAGTACGAAGAGATCCCTAGATGCTCATTATTGTCTTGGAAGCAATTTTAGTCTTCTACATATAATAATCACAGGAATTCTCAGAGGGCCATCAGCTGCTTTCCTGGCAGAGGTCCAGAACTTGTGGTTGGCTTCTTTTTACATTACCTGCAAATATTTGGTGCAGAGGGCCATGTGGGGTTGGGTGAAAATACATGCGTTTCAGGACTTGAATGATAGAGTACTATATATCCAATCTGGGTTGCAGAGCCATACACATTTCTCCCCACCTTGTACAACTTTCCTACCCATTTGAACTGACTAGATTGTAGGAAAGAACTCTGTCTCCGAGGTTAAGGACTGACTCAGCTCTTGGTCACTGGTCACTGAGGATGGGCCTTGTGTCTCTGACCTCTTTTCCTACCATTGGAGGTGAGGTCTAGTCATTTCAGACCTTCTCTTCTCCCTCCTTTATACTTTATGCTTTGTGCCTTTCTCTTTTCATATGGGGTCAGAGGTCATAAAATGGCCTAGTGGCAACTGAGTACTGTTCCTTGGTTGCGATGTTTAAGAAGGAAGCGCGGACATTTTTCTTTAGTTCTGGACAGTGTTTTATTGGTATGCTCTATGTGGATTATAGATACTTAGAATATAGAATATAGAAATGATTAATTTATATTTCAGCATGATACATGGTTGAATAAAGATGAATTATTACAAAACCCTGATGCCAACATATAAGTCCAATTCTGAAATGCAGGTAGAGTGGGTGGTTTTATGCTTGCTTCCTTCCCCATACCTCCTATCTGCAACACAGTATTTCTGAGGCTTCTTGAAGTGATAGGCTTTTAGAAAAGTTTAATACAGTTATTATATTTTGAAGACAAATACCTTATGCCAGAACAGAAGCTAGAGTTGCTTGAGGAGGTATGGAAGACTTGAAATGAATTAGCCTAGTCACCCTCATTTTAGATACATTTTGATCTGATCTACCCTCATGGTTATGTTTCAGTGGGGAGGGCAGAGAAATTTGGCTTTACTAAGAAGTACTGGACCTGGCTGGACCATTGGGAACAGACAGATCTCACCAATAACAATAGGTGCAAGCACAGAAGTGAGATACAACACTAACAGGACCAGAATTCTAACACTGTATTATCCAATGCTTCCAGAGTGATATTTCATTTTTGCCCTTCTGGCTTAGAATTTTGAGGCAATTTTTAAGCTTCTTTCAGATAAGGAGGTTTGATTTTAGACAAGGAAGGTTTCATGGCTCTATACAGAGACTTAGTAGATGTAGTCTCAGGCTAGTTATATCACCACACTAAACCTCAGGTTTTCGTGTTTAAAATTGAAATAATGTGATAAGGAAAATATTCAACACAACCGTCAAGGTCAGTAAATCGCTTTTTTCCTCTGGTTGGCAAAGTCAGCAGAGCACCTCCAGCTCTCTCCTCCCCTCCTTCTCTGGGCTCCTCTTTTGTTCTGCGTATGCCAAAATGCCACATACCAAAATAATATAAATTGCTCCCCTTGCGTGTGCTCAGGGCTCAGACCTTGGGAGATTACTCCCCTCTGAGTCCACCGTTGTAAAATAAAACCTCAACACTCCAAGACCTCCGAGTGCCGCTTGGTTCTCCGTTAGCGATCCAGTTCAGGTTTTCCAGTATTTTCTGTAACGAATGTACTTATCCTTATATTGTTGTGAGCTTTAAATTAACTTACATTATGTAACAAGGCCTAGCATGATTACTGGCACATAGTAAGACTTCAATAATATTTTTCTGTATTTCCACAGCCTAACCCATCACCAAATTCTCTGATTCTTTCCTCTGCAGTTTCTTGGATTCCCCCCTTTATTTCTGGTTCTACAATCTGGTCCTCCTGTCATTTTGCACATGGAGTAATGAAAGTCACATTGATTTTGTGAGACTGGGTTTCTTTATCATTAAATCAGCATATTGGCCTGATTTCACATTTCTTCTTGTGCTAAAGTTCTGTGATTTGTAGGTTTATAGCTGTTTGCCTGCATGCATTTGCCTAATTAATCCTACACAAATGCTTAAATAATTCTTTCCTAAAATGTTTTCTGATGTTATTGTTTTTAGTGGAGACTTTCTGTGGACAGATTTATCAAATATAAGCCATTTAAACTGTTCTTAAATTTCTCATTCTAGAAAATTTGTTGCAGATGGCATGTACAGAAATGCTTTGTAAAGTGCTATACAAGTGAAGAAGGTATTTTAATCACCCATGGATATCTTGCTTGATTTTTCATGTTTCATTTTCTTTATTTAAATTGTATTTCCTGACCTTCAAAAAGAGAGTCAAAATCGGTTGTCAAGAAACCTTAATTTTTATCACTACCTTAGCATCAGTTATTCTGTTCTATATAATGAATTTCTTTTTTCTTTTCTTTTTTTTTTTTTTTGTGATTCTCTTTTTAGTGTATGTTGAGTTATTTTTCCTGATTAGATTGGAAAATCCTTGAGATGGCATGAACCACAACATTTAGAGTAAAGAGGCCTTAAAGGTAATTTAGGACAACCTACTTAATATTATAGATGAGAAGACTAAGGCCAGGCAACTATAGTAATTGTCATGGGCTAAGTATTCAGTGGCATTACTTGGGTGAGAAACCAGGGATTTGGCTTCCAGGCTTCTTTATGAATGTTACTCTTGTATTTGAAGTTATGACAAAAAGATTTAAAATTTTGAGAAATCTAATAAGCTTTTGAATAATGTGTACTCAAAAGAGTATTTTTATTTTTTGGCCCAGAATTGACTGTCAAATGTTATAATAAGAAATTAGCCAGGAATTAAGGCTGCTCTCTTAAAAACTACAAAAGGAGAGAAATGTCTGCTTTTTTTGTATGGCCCTCATTTGGAGTCAGCAAATATTTATTGAGTGCTGTCTCTAAGACTCATTGTACTCAGATACTGTGCTTGCTCACAGAGTACATTTTACAAATGAGGAAACAAGATTTAGGGAGGTTAAGTGGCTGGTGTAAGATTGCACAGCTTGTATGTATCAAGGGATGATACTTGAGTCCAGGTCTTCTGAACTGAAATCACAAGCATACCTTTAAATTGGCTTCTTTCCAAGCATGTTGGCATACCTGGCCACTTTGTAGCCCTCTAGTCCTTTCTGGACTTTCTTTCTGTTCAGTACATATGCAGTGGAGACTCCTGCAATCTCTGTGCTTTCCTGTGACCCAGGAGCTGTGTATACCAATTACTTAATGATTAAGTGTCACTTTAGGATTTTTGTACTGTTTCTGATCTCACCTTTGTACTTTTAGTAATGTTGATTCTTTGGTGCTTCTATCCATGTAACCTTATCTTTGAGTGGTTAGTTTTGGATTCTTAGCAATAAAAAAATTCTGCTTCTTAAGTTTTGTTAGTCCTTAACTGGCTGAAGTTTAGATTTTTTTTGTTTTTGTTTTAAATAAATTGTGTGGTCATTCTTTGTGTTTCCATTTGTACTGTGAATGGTTGATCTTATTCTAGTACTTTAATATATTTCATCTTAAATTTTTAGTTTGCCTATGTGGTTAAGATATTTACCTGCTTTTATTATTAAGCATAGATTCAATTGTTTAATAGTATCTGTTGTGAGTGTGTGTGTATGTATGCAAAGATATCACACCATACGTGGTTCACCCTGATAGTTTAAGGATAAAAATGTCTTTGCTTTTTGAAACCACCTGTATGTGTAATACTGGCTTTTTACTTTGGTGACACTATTTGTTTGGAGGAAACCAGGGAAAAGTTATTTGTTCTGCAAGATCTAAGTCATACCTCCCTCTCCGTTCCACATGGTACAGGAAGTCTGTAATTGAATTTCTAAGTAGCCACTCAGTCATTCATTCAAGACATACGAGTACCTACTTTGTTTGAGATGCTGTTGTTAAAAGATAGGGAAGTTAAATGATAAGATACAGATCCTGTTCTTAAGGAAATTATGACCTAAGAGAGGTGATAAGATGAAAACACACATACCTATGATACTAATTGAGTGTGATGAGTGCTGTGAGAGAGGTACTGAAATAGTTCTTGGAGGGTTCAGGAGAGAGAGCAAGTATTTTCATTTGAGAGGGATCACAGTGAGTTTCATAGAGGGCTTGGTGGTACACAAGAACATTGAAAGCGGTGGGTGATTTCTTATAGCGAGGATGAGGAGAGCAGTATATTCGGGAGGATTCAGTAGCAGAGATGGAAGGACAGAAGAGTTTGGGATTATTTAGGGAGTAATGAAGGGAGAAAGTGCAAGTAGCGTGGCACCATCTGAAGTAGGAGAGGGAACCAGGTGTTCTAGGTGCAGTTGTAACACTGAAGGATTTTAATGGAGGGAGGTGGTGGGGAACAGTGAAGTATGTAGATCTGGATGAAAATGAGAAATGTCAGTTTTCCAAACTTACATAGATCTTTTTTTGGCAGGTTTTATACCCCAAATTTTATATTTTCATAGTTTTTGAAATGATTCCATATGTAAGGCTTACCACACTGGGAACTTATTCAGTCATTTTAATGTGTATTTGAGAACAGACTATGTGTTTTTTTTGGGTAGAAGTTAGTACAAAATCTTTTTCACTGGCTTATACTTTTTTTTTAAAAGCAGTAGCTATTTTTTTTAAACAGTGTATTAGCATTTGGCATTCTTAAGATGATGCAGTGACTTGTATTTTAAGTGTAAAGAAGTTACTTCCTTATATAAATAGAAGTGTATTTCAATGTGTGAGATTGGTCATGCAAGTTGAAAGCCCCTGCCCCTGTATAGTTCATGATTAATTTTACTTATTTATTTATGCCCTGCCATATTCCAAAAAGGTTTTAAGGCAGGATATGTCACGAAGAGTCTTGGACCTTGTTTCAGCCGTTACTTGACTGAACTGCTACCCAGCATTACACTGAGGGAACAAGGTTGAAGACAACTGGTCACAGAATATGCTGCCCTTGTGTCTTTTGCCAAGCTGGTAGCAATTCAGAGATGGAGACAAATGTAACTGGAGTTCCCTTAAAGTTTTATAGCATGCACAGGGAATTATTTGGAAGGCACTGATAAGGAGCTTTGACCCTTGGGAGGCCAGACAAATTTATAGCTAGTAAGGTTTATATAAAATTATCTGGGAAATGGGAGAAATATTCCAAGTCTGTAAGGAGGTTTCCTTACTTTCAGTCTGTTGGGTTGTTTTACAGTTTATAGGGGCCTGGGTACCTGGATATTCAGATTTATTATTTTAAATAGTAGACTCTTAACATACTTTGTATTGCAGTAGGGAGTCACCATATAGATCCTTTCTATAATATTTCAGAGAGGTTAACTGGTCATCTTGAGGTAAAGGTATTGTCTAGCTTAAAGGTGACTTACTCATTTTTCTTACACAAAGACACAAATGTTCCAAGTTTGCTGATATTTTCTGTGATAAGTGGCTGTAAATAGTAGCTATTTATGAAAAATAAATTTGCTTAATCTGTCCCTTGGGGATGATGATGGTAAGTTCTTTTAACAGTGACTCAAAAAGTAACTACCTTTCAAAACATGGTAAAATTCAATGTTATGGAGAGGTTTTTGAAAATGGGTATTTGGAACTACTTCTCTCTTAATTGGATTTAATTAAAGGTAAATTTGTTTTTCATACCTTTAAGAACATTTTTATATGTACCCTTGAACTTAGAAGCAAAATTTTCTAACCTGCATGAAAACATTAAAAAAGGGGCATTTAGTGGTTTTGAGACCATCTGCTGAAAATATAAAAAGGCAATACCATCTGATAAGTTAGTAAGAACAACTAACTGATTGTCATCGGGGAATATGAAAATGCACTAGCTGGATTTTAGCAAAACCTTTGCATAAATGGTGAATGGGATTGAAAATTGAATGTCATGTTTTATTTAATGCAGCAAGTGATGCAGTTCTTCCCCTTTGGTTTTACTCATCTTTGTAAAGTATGATTTTTGGCTATGATAGCCACTAAAACCAAATAAAATACTTATTTATTAAAAAAATGAACTAAATTTAGAACCAGACTTTCAGGTTGCTGTATTAAAAAATGTGAAAGCAAAATAAAAAATTAACAAGCCATGTCAGTCACACTGCTCTCACCAAAAATAGTGGTATTAACAGTATTTATTAGGAAGAGCATGAAGCTCTGTTATGTAAGTAAATAAATGTTTAAAAATTGTTTATTATAATAAATGTCATTTTTTAAATTCCCATTTTTATATGCTTTACAAGATACGTCATTTATTGGTCTGGTGTGCAGTGGCTATAAATTATAAACATATATGGCTTCCTGTTCAAAAACTTCAACTGTGGGGTATATGGTAAAAATGGTAATCACTGTTTTCATGGGCTAAGAGTCTTTAGATAGGCTTTATTGGGGGGGTGTCTCTGAACACTGAAATTATTTGCAAAGTTTTGTGAGTATTCATTTTTCTGGGGAGAGGGTCAATAGCTTTTACCAAATTCCCAAAAGGGTCCGTGATCTCCTCAAAGGTTAAGAACTTCTGTTAAGGACTGGGACCTCAGTAACTCCATTCATCTAGTCTAACCCCCTGCCAAATTTAATGGATATATCTGATGTCATTACTTAAGCCTGCTGTATGACTGGATCTGCCGTCTGTTTTTCCATTTTGCAATAGATGTGATTGCAATGCCTTTGGCCTTTACAGATGTTTGAGCTCTATTTGTTGCATAACTACCTGGCCTCTATCACTCAGGTACTTTTATATATCATTTCCCACCTCCGTCCTGTCAAACCCCAATAAAAAAGAGTGGACCTATAAGTGTGGAAATGGGAATGCATGTATTTATAGCAGAGGCAGTATCAGTTCAGGCTGCTTTTATATTTCATTTCCCACCTCTATCCCCCTAAACCCCAATAAAAAAAAGTGGACCGATGAGTATGGGAATCAGAATGCATGTATGTATAGCAGAGGCAGTATCAGTTCAAGTATAGGGAAACCCTGCTCTGTGGGCTGGAATTCACAGTTGCTGCGCTTTTAACCTCTTCCCAGCATCTAAATCTCATTTCCCTAGAGTCCTTAGGGTCTGATTTGACAAAATGCTAAAAACACTTTCCACATTTTATCAGCTCCTTAGATCTGTGCCTTTTTCTCCTCACTCTCATCGTTCTAATTTAGGCCTAATTATTGGGATGGTATCCAAAGTTGTTTCGCTGTCCCCATTGAGTTCCTTCTTCAGTCTGTCCTAAATTTTGTTTTGGAACAATCATCCAAGTTTTTTATTTTCTTAGTGTTATTTTGCTTAAAAGCCTTCAGTGGTGGCTCATTATTGTCAAGTTAAAATTGTTCCTGGCCTGGCATTTAAAGCTTTCCAGTGTCTGACACCAACCTGCTTTTCTGGCCTCACTGCTCACTAGTTTCCCCCAATAAACTGTTGGATATAAAATTGTCAGTTTACTGTCCCCTGAACATCCCTTAGGCTTCTCTGTTGCCACCCTTAATATATTCCTTTCCCTGGAGTGTTCTCCCTTATCCTACTACCTTTTGACAGTCTATGTATCCTTTTAAAGCTCAACTCAGATTTCTCCTTGCTTGTTCAGTGTTCGGAGTATAAAATTTGAAAGTAATCTTTTCCTTATATGAACTTTTCCTTATTCATTTGACACTTTAAATTGCCTTGTACTGTGCAGAATTTTTTGATTTCACGTGTCCTTTCTCTGAAATTAGGGTATGAAAATGGCAAAAGAGGATCATGTTTTATATTTTGTCCGCTGCAGTGTCTTACACACATAGATATTAAAATATCTGCCAAGTCATATTAATTAAATCATAATGCCACGTATTAAGGTACTTAGCAATAGACCTCTTTTGTATGTTTGCCTAGAATACCCATACATAATATCTAGGGATTCTCTTTACTGTATTCAGGTTGTTTGGGAAGTTGAATCGGGAATCAGATATTGCTCAGAGAGCATGTAGTCCTACAGCCTAAGAAGTTGGCTGTTAAGGGTTATGTTCAAAAGGCTCCTGGGTAGCCTGTGCCTCACTGTTCTCAGTGTAGAGCTCTACCTGCCATGGATAACAGACACTTATGTTCTTCCCTCTCTCTCCTTACCCAAGCTGAAGACATAAATTCCTAGTTTTGAGGATTACTGCATGTCTGTTTTAATTTTTCAACACATTCTTCTCAATAAAACAAATTTTTATTGAATACTTGTTTGAATGGTAATGTGGGGCACCGTGAAGTCACTGTATCCTAGGTTTCCTGCCTTTCAGGGAGATTATAATCCCTCTAGGGACTCTCATTTGCTTTATACCATACATGAGTTCTTTAAAAAAATAAAAGATGTTACATTACAGTTATTATAACTAGTAGAGTTAGTTGCTAACTGAGATATGTGGAAACTCCTGTAGCACTTAACTATTTTTAGCACTCACTTGAAATTTATTATCATGTATATTTGTTTCTGCTTTTGCTTGTGTCCTTTCCCACCAACCACATTGTAAACTAGAGGGTTGAGGGCACTTCTTATTACTAGTTATGTGCTGGTACCACAACGCTTTCATGCTGCTTTACCCGTAGTGCACATGTGTAAGAGTGTTAATGGGGAAGCCAGGAGCCTAGCATGCTCTGGATAGGTTTCCTGGAGGAAGTGGGATTTGAACTGTTTTGTAGGGTTTGGAATGCTGCTCATAGCTTAGTCCCGTGGAACATGAAAAAAGTCATCAAAGTGAAGAAGTGTTTTTGTGTGTAAGTTTAAATAGGATTGTTACTACTAAATTTATGTGTAAGTTTAAATAGGATTGTTACTACTAAATTTAATTTTTAAAAGAACTTGTAGTATTGAATGGTATAGACCTTGGGACAATTAATGGAGAACTTTTAACTAATGTTGCTGCTTTATGGGTAAGAATTATAAATTGCTTTAATTTAGATGGTTTGCTATCATTTTTGGAGTAAATAATTGAAACACATAGGAAGTGTTTATTTGGCTTCAGTAAAACTAATCCAGAGTTCATCTACATACACTGTTTGGCTGGTAGGATTGCAAGGTGAGAAACGTGAGAGAGGCATAATGTGCTTTCAGATACTATTGAAGAACTTTAGCTGTCTGAGGATTTCATACAATTTCTTAGATCCCTGGAGACCTTGTCCCTCTCTCTTACCAACATACTGCTTGTTAATTAAAGTCTGTTTTTTCTGTTTTCTATTTCTTTAAATGCTTGGTTTGATAAGGTTGTCGTTGAAATGTTGGTCAAATATGCAGGACTAGGAAGCCCAGACCCTTATTTATACACGAGACTTATTTTTCCCCTGGTTTTATTCCTAAATTCATCAACCCTGAACTCTTTAGACCTTAGGCTTTCTTTCTGACTGCATTTTAATACTTTTCTCCTTTTTAAGTTGAAAAATAAACCTATATACAACTATATTCTAGCAACAAATTCAAAGAAATGGAAGTATATAGAGTTAAAAGGTGAGGGTCTGTATAGTGCATTATATGGCAGTGTTAATTTAGGTTGTCTACCTAGGTAGATAAACTCCCCCACCTGCCGTTGAGGTTGCAGTATCCTTCCCCTTGGCCAAGGGATGAGCAAGTGACCTAGGCTTCGTTTGCCATTAACGCTTCATGCCTTAGACACAGTGATTGCTGCGGGATGACCAAAGCAGGTTCAAAGCCCCCTTCTTTGAAATAGAAAAATATGCGTTGGATGAGGGATAGGCTCATTCCAGTGGAATTGCTAACTGATACAGAGTGTGCCTGACCACATGAAGGAAGCCTGCCTACCATAGGAAAGAATGTGGCCAGCTTAAGAGAGTGATGGGCATTTAGATACTCAGGTTTTTCTGTTGCTAGCTATGTTTTGGTAAACATCCTAGTTTTTATTTGTTTTTTCACTTGTCTGAGAACATACCTATGGAATTAATGGTTATGCACATTAAAAAAATTGATGTCCTTTCAAATGTTACTCTAAAGAACTGACTGAAGCAGATAGGCTCCCTATCACACATACACACTCACAGATGCATAATCACACCCGTTTGCATGCATAAGCACAGGGAGTCATTGGAGTTTCTAGATCCACTTAAGCCTTAAATTAGATCACCCTACATTTCCCAGTTAAGTGAGCTAATTAATTGCCTAACTTGTGCTGGTTAGAATCAGGTTTCTGTCTTTTGGACCTTGACAGAGGTTTGACTGATTCAGACCTTTGTTGGCATCCTTCCCTCCCTCCCTCTCTTGCACACATACAAACAGATAGGATATTTTTTGAATTGTTATAGACTTTTTTAGCTTAATGTCTTTGGAAGCTTTCTATGTTAGAATATGAAGGAGCCATTTTATCTTTGCATAAATTGTTACATAGTATTACATTAGCTGTATAGTTTAATTTATTACCCATCTCTTTTGATGGGCATTTAGATACTAATTTTTTTCTGTTGCTAGCTATGTTTTGGTAAACATCCTAGTTTGTTTTTGCACTTGTATGAGAATATACCTATGAAATTAATGGTTATGAATGTTAAAAAATTGATGTCCTTTCAAAATGTTACTCTAAAGGCTGTACCAGTTTATACTTCCACCAACAGTATATGATGGTTGCAGTTTTCCCCCACTTTTATTAACTGTGGATATTATCAGTCATTTCTATTTTGGGCCTATCTGATGAGTGAGGAGTGAGAATGACATAACAACGTTGTAACTTGCAGTCCCTGACTATTGATAAAATTGATCATCTTATCAGATATTTATTGTATATTGTATTTCTTTCTGTAAGGTTTTCTTACTCATATTCATTTTACCTTTTGGGATGCTTGTCTTTTTTTATTGCTTCCTAACCATAATATGCTTATGATGTAGTTGTATTTATACTAACTAGGAATGGCCTTTGTAGGCAGCTTACCCTGCTATCTAGTTATTTCAGAAAGATGAAAGAAATATCTACTGCTCCAAACCTGTATCGTGTATATATATTTTTTACAGATAACTCTGGATGCATAGTTGGTTTATATCTGGTACCTATATATAGCTGCCCAATTCATTTAATTAGCTCAGGTGTACATCTCTCAGTTGGATGCTCTATGGATGCTTAATTCAGGTAATTTTATGACTGAAATAAACGTTGGGATGCTCCTGTTATGAGAATTTTCCAGATCAGAATCACTGTGACTACAATGAGTGGTATAGAACTTGGGGAGTCAAATGACGGTTTGTCCATTGGTGCAGAATCAGAACCACTTTCGGAGGAAAATTTCGGCCCTGTAAGGAAATAATTTTCTAGGCTCAACTCCATAGAGAGGTGGGTTGGCTGCAAACTTAGATATCTTTAGTGATTAGGTTCCTTAATTTTCCTAAGAGGATATTAATCTGACTCTGTACTTGATTGACTGTGAAAGTATAGTGTACCTGTAGTTGGTAATATAGAAATAGCTTTCACTCCATTAAGTATGTAACTGCTTACTTTGCTGCCCAATTCTTATCAAAAAGCTAGTAGCCAGAAATAGCACTTTGGTAATTGCTTAAACACATTCAACCCATTGCTTTAGAAACAATCTGTTTTTTACTTGGATCAAGAAAGAACAGCAGACAACAAATGTTGGCGAGGATGCGGAGAAAGGGGAACCCTCCTACACTGCTGGTGGGAATGTAAATTAGTTCAACCATTGTGGAAAGCAGTATGGAGGTTCCTCAAAAAACTAAAAATAGAAATACCATTTGACCTAGGAATTCCACTCTTAGGAATTTACCCTAAGAATGCAGTAGCCCAGTTTGAAAAAGACATGCACCCCTATGTTTATCGCAGCACTATTTACAATAGCCAAGAAATGGAATCAACCTCAGTGTCCATCAGTAGATGAATGGCTCAAGAAGATGTGGTACATATACACAATGGAATATTAATCAGCCATAAGAGGAAAACCAATCCTACCATTTACAACAACGTGGATGGTGCTAGAGGGTATTATGCTCAGTGAAATAAGCCAGGCGGAGAAAGACAAGTACCAAATGATTTCACTCATCTGTGGAGTATAAGAACAAAGAAGAAAACTGAAGGAACAAAACAGCAGCAGAATCACAGAACCCAAGAATGGACTAACAGTTACCAAAGGGAAAGGGACTAGGGAGGATGAGTGGGAAGGGAAGGATAAGGGGGAAAAAAAAGGGAGCGTTACTGTTAGCAGACATAATGTGTGTGGGGGCACAGGGAGGGCTGTACAACATAGAGAAGATAAGTAGTAATTCTACAGCATCTTAACTACGTTGATGGACAGTGACTGTAGTGGGGTATGTGGGGGGGACTTGGTGATGGGGGGAGTCTAGTAACATAATGTTCCTCATGTAATTGTAAATTAATGATACCAAAAAAAAAAAATTCCAGTTCCAGAAAAAAAAAATGACAGTAATAGAGATTTTATATGTGGTAAATGTCACATGTCAGAAGTTACTTAAGAGTCCTTGGTGAATATGAATAGTGATGTCCTGGGTTTTACTCCATGGCCATATATGCAGGCTTAGTAGAGATATTTCAAACTGAAAGAGTATATAGTCAGTTGTTTGTTTTTCCTAAAAGGATGTTTATTGAAAGTAGGTGAAGTGTCAATTGAATTTTTCTTATATATTTCTCTAGCTGGATAGTGGGTATGTTATACATGTTAAAATTACTTTCAGTACTTTTTTTTTGTATGTCTGAAGTATTTTATAATTGATAAAACAACTAATTCTTTAGTGGTTGACCACTAATATATTCATGTGTAATAGGCAAAGAAAGAATGTAGGTATGAAGTTAGTGCTTTTAGATCCGACCTTCACTGATTTGTTATCGATTATGATAAATTGGTAATCAGTACATGGAGAACTGTGTTGAGAGGAGACCTGTGTCCATTTCCAGCTCAGCAGCAGAGGGTGTTGTGACTGATGACTGATATCTGCCTGCAGACCTGCGGAGTGTAGATATGAGTATGTTCTTTGTTTTTGCTAAACCTTAGACTTACCACAAAGCCCCAAGGCTTGACCAGGACTCATTTTCTTGGTACTGTGCTTCTTGCAGTCATTCTGTTGTTCTGGCAATGAATCATATTGCCATACTAGATTTACTGTGGTGAAATATTTAGGATTTCATTGTGATATTCCCAAGGAAGATTTCCCATTTGTTGTTACTTTTATTGAGATTAAAGTCACATATGATAGTCATCCTTTTAAAGGATACAATTCAGTGGTTTTCAGTATATTCACAAAGTTAAGCAACTATCATCTCTAATACCAGATTATTTATTTCATTACCCCAAAAAGAAATCCCACAGAATCATGATATTTGACTTTTCCATTTTGACATTTGGCTTCTTACATTTTGCATAATGTTTCCAAGGTTCATTCATATTGGAGCATTTATCAGTACTTCTTTCTTTTTATGGCCAAATAAGGGTTGGTTGTATGGATATACCACATTTGGTCTATTCAACTGTTGATGGACTTTTGGGTTATTTCCACTTTTTGACTATTACGGATAATGCTGCTATCCATGAAAGTAAAAACTTTCACATACAAGTTTTTGCATAGGCATATGTTTTCCTCTATTTTGGTTATTATGTACCGAGGAGTGGAATTGCTGAGTCATAAAATAACTCTGTTTAACATTTTGAGGAACTACAAAACGGTTTCTAAAGTGGCTGCATGATTTTATATTCCCACTAGCAGTGTATGAGGGTTCTGATTTCTCCGTATCCTTGCAAATATTTGTTATAACACTTTTTGATTCTAATTATCCTAGTAAGTGTGCGGTGACATCTCATTGTAATTTTGGATTTGCATTTCCCTAATGACTAAGACATCTTTTTGTGTGCTTATGGGCCATTTGTACATCTTTCTTAGAGAAATGCCTACTTGGATCTTTTGCTTATTTATTTTATTTTATTTTGATTTTCTTTACCCCTCTCTTTTTTTTTTTATTAAGGTATCATTGATACACACTCTTAGGAAAGTTTCACATGAAAAACATTGTGGTTACTACATTCACCCATATTATCAAGTCTCCCCCATACGCCCTTGAAGTCACTGTCCATCAGTGTAGTAAGATCTTTTGCTCATTTTTAAAGTTGGTTATTTGCTTTTTATTATTGAAATGTAAGATTTCTTTGTATAGTTTGGATACAAGTTCCATATCAGCTATATGATTTGCAAATATATTCTCCCATCATTTGGATTGTATTTTTTACTTTTTTGATCGTGTCCTTTTAGGCACAAGGGTTTTTAATTTTGATTAAGTCCAGTTTATATATTTTTACCTCTTGTGCTTCTGGTGTCATGTTAAGGTCATGAAAATTTATGCCTATTTTTTTTTCTAAGCATTTTGTAGTTTCAGCACTAACATTTAGGTCTTCAATCCATTTTGAGTTAATTTTTTAAATATGATATGGGGTAGGCCGCAATTCTTTTTATAGTAGAGGTAAAGCTCATCTTCTAAATACACACATCAGCAAGACATTCTGATTCACCTCACTTGATAATATTTTAATCAGTATATGATTTTCTGCCACTTCATTACTGTCGCCTCTGACTCCCTGCTAATGAGTATTTTTTTTGGCTTAGAGTTTCTATCCCAAAGCCATATTATGGAAATATTTGCTTATCATAGGATGTGAGAATTAGGAGGAAGTTTATTGATCATACATTCCAACCTCTTCTCAGAGTAGAGCCTTCAGCATCTATGACCGAAGGGCTTTCAGAATCTTCTTGGATACTTTCAGAGATGATTAGTTCACTGAATTGTGTTGTACTATAATACAGTAGTTACATTAAGAAATCTTACCTAATCAAAAATCATTTTATAAATAAAAAATGTTTTACAGTGTAGCACAGAAGGCAAATAGTGAATCTGTGGCATCTTACTACACTGATGGACAGTGAGTGCATCGGGGTAAGGGTGGGGACTTGACAATATGGATAAATGTAGTAACCGCATTGCTTTTTCATGTGAACCTTCATAAGAGTGTATATCAATAATACCTTAATAAAAAATTAAAATAAAAAATGTTTTAGAGAGAAGGTGATTATTGAACTTTTTGGGTGTATCACAGTTTTATTTAGTTATTTTTCCTGTAGCAGTTTAGGTTAAAAGGAGTTGGTGATTTTATTATGTATGGACTGAAAGTTTGTGCCACCCCAAAATTCATATGGTGAAGCCTTTACACCCAATGTGGTGGTATTAGAAGGTAGAGCCATTTGGTGGTAGTTAGGCTTAGATGAGGCGATGCAAGTAGAGTCCTCATGAAGGGATTGTTCCTGTAAGAAGAGACCAGAGAGCTTGGCCCCTCCCACCCCAAGCATCTAAGAATACAGCAAGAAGGCAGATGTCTATAAACCAGGAGGAGGGCCCTCCTGAGACCCAGAATCTGCTGACACCTTGACCTTGTACTTCCCAGCCTTCAGAACTGTGAGAAATAAATGTTAGTTGTTTGAGCCACCTAGTCTATGGTATTTTGTAATTGTAGCCCAAACTAAGACATTTTATAATTAAATGAGAGCATTTTATCTACCTGCACAGTAGAGATGCTTTTATTTTTAAAGCAATTGAAATCAGTTTTAAAAAGCTAATGGTTAGAATGTTTATTCTTTTATTTAACTGGAATATTGCCCTTGGTAACAGCCCCCCATTTTATCAATGTCCTCTTAAAACTCAGGGTCTAAAATTAAATTCAGTACTTCACTTATGTGCATAGTAGTACAAAGTAGGGTCGGCTGATAACTTTTTGTGTTTCCTTTTCATATAACTCAGAATTAAGCCGTTTTTGGTAGTTGTATCATCTTTGTCACTTACACTGAGCTTGTGATCAAGTGAAACCACTTTTCAACAAGAGTTACTGAGCTGCATTTCTCATTTCTTTGAAACATGAGTTGTTATGAAAGTTGATTTACACCTACAAATTATCTGGGCTTTTCTTTATGACTTACTGGCTATGTGAGCTTAGCCAAGACACCCAATTTCTTTGACTTCAATTTTTTAATTATCTACCAAATGGGGATCATACCACAATTTAGGCAGTGTTGTTGAATATTTAATTGGATGATTTGTGTCTGTATGTGCATATGGCTATAGCCCTCCCAGATGGAAATAGATCTTTCAAAAAACAGTCTTCCAATATAGGTGCTTCTTTGCTAGCTTTACTTACTCTTGGTCATATATTAACTACTTGTTCAATAGAGTCCACCCAGTTCAGATCTCCTTATATCCTGAATTGATAGGAAATATTTCAAAAATGAAGAAGAAAACAAAGAATAGTAGATGTACCATCTACCTAAAGTAATTGGATCTCAATATTTTGCTCTATTCACTTTGGATATATATATATATATATATATATTTTTTTTTTTTTTTGGATATTTTTTTAAAGAAGTTAAACACTGTGGAGTTGAACCCTCTGTGTGTCATTCTTTCTCCATTTTCTCCCCTTCCCCATTCCTCAGAGGCACACAATATCATGAGTATATTTGTTTCCATAAATAATGTAATTATTTTGCATATTTTTAAGCTTTAGATACAGACTATACTACAGTACGTTATTGCAATATGCTTTACTTCTCAGTATTTTTTGATTGCATGACTACACCAGGATTTATTTGCCCATTCTCCTTTAGGTAGTTTCCAATTTTTTATTCTTAGACAGTGCTGCAGTGAACATTCCTTAAATGCCTCCTGTGAACATGTGTGACTTTCCATAGAGAGCATGTAGGGTGTATGTGTGTGTGTAGGATTGGAATCACCGCTTGAGGAGTATATGCTCTTTCAACTTTGAAGTATAATTTGATGTTACTTAGTAAAATATACCAATTTAGATATACTGTCAGAATGTGAGAGTTTCACTTCCCTACATTTCCTCCACCAAGTTTTAGCATTATCTAAATTGAAATTCATCAGGTTCTAGGTGGTGAGCAGTTATAAGGTTCAGCATTTTCTCTGGCCAACTCTAGAAGTACATGGTGTTGTGCTTAAGGAAACATTAAACTATGAAATGAACAGGCTCCTCAAACTGTGTGGCTCACAGTCATATAAGCATCGGTTGTAGTCTTCATTACCTGTATTTTATTTGGTGAAACCAGAATGTTGACCAAGTAAAGTAAGATTTTAGTGTCTGATGATTGTGACTTAAAATGAATATTAACAGGTTAATAAAATTAGTATAGGATACTGGGTAATAAAATATAAACAAATAGAAACTTAAAATTTCATGGTGTAAGATTTTGACATTGAAAGACATCTGTGGTCATGTAATACAGAATAAATATGGCTAAGTGTAGTATAATAAGTGTTCAGCGAATCTGCTTAAGAAGCAAGTTTGCAAGCCAGAAGTAAGAGTGCTTATCACACCTTGCTCAAACTCTGGGCATCAGAATAACTTATAGCTGTCAAATCTGGTTTAGTGCTGAGAAAGAGCTTTCTTTTATTTAAAAAAAATTTAATATTAAAAACATGTTCCTGTGAAATTCCTAAATTATTAAAGGTGCATTTAGGAATAATTTATTTCGGGGGACATTTATTTTGGCACCATTTGTTAAATTTATTTCTCCATTGGTATTTTGAGAGATTGAAGGTAATTCATGTTATAGTAGTTGGAGCAAGGCTGTCTGGCTTGCTTGCTTACTTGTTTTTGTCCCCGTATGTTATGAAAGGAAAATGGAATAGTGTGGAAAACAGGGAAAAATACAAAAGTAGAGGGGAGAAAAAAACCACAGAGTAAATATAATGAGCACATAACTAACCATATATATAGTTCTATCCCTAGACAAAAGCTCTTAATATTTCAGTAGACTTCTGAAAGTTACAGCCTGGATTTATAATTTTATTCAGAATGTTTTGGTGTTTTTTCCAAAGCAAATAACTGTTCTTTAACTCATTGGATCAGCAGTAAAAACAACAAACAAACAAAAACAACAAACAGAAGGCCTCAGTGAATCTCCTCCAAGAAAGAAGTTACTCTTCTTAGCTCTGTCACTGAGGACTAGCCCTAGCAGCTCAGCCGGCGGGTAATCACTCTGAGTTGATTGAGGAGTGCGACCTGTCTGCCGGTTTCTGGTTGGTGAATAAGGCTAAGTCTTGCTCTGCATGTTATAAAGGCACAAGTGACATGGATCCTGAGCTGTGAAATATATTTTTTCTCTTTATGAATATAAATAGGTTTTTCCTTTTTTTAATTGAGAGAGGGTATAGACTATACTATACTCATTAAGCTATAAATGCAAATAATTATATGTCACTTGTTAACTGAGCCAAACTGATGGCCACCCTTATGAAATGTTAATAATAATTTTATTAGTAGAGATACATATTTTTTTTTCTAAAACTTGGCCTAATTCCCTTTATTTTCAGTCTGGTATCTGACATTTTTCTCACTTTTCCCAGCTGTTAGTGTCATCTTTCTCCCTTTCTTTGTTACTCCCCCTGTTTTACATATTGCTATAAAACTGTCTCCCCAATCTTTTTCCACACTTCTTTCTGTTGAGCTATTTTTCATTTTTAAATACATCTTTACATATCAGTGGACCACTTTTTCCTACACACCCCCCTCAACCACATACACACACCACTTTTTTGGACTATACCATGTTTTAATATCTGTTGGATTTGAATGCTTTAACAGTAGCATGTATTCTGTTCCATAAGATACAAGCCTTACTTCTTACTATTGGCTTTAACTTGCCTCATGTACACACTTTTGTTACCTTGGCTCTTGTAGGGATTTGAATTTGTACTTTTATATTATACTGTCTGTGAGAGTCCAGGAGTGGAGCCATACATATAAGTCAAATTGATTTTTTAACAAAGGTACCAAAGCAGTTCAGTGACAAAAGGGCAGTCTTTTCAACAAATGGTACTGGAACAATTGGATATCCACAAGCAAAAAACTGGACTTTGAGCCAAAGTTTGTACCAGATTAAAAAATAATTAACTCCAAATGGATCATAGAACTAAATATAAAATCTAAAACTAACACTTATAGAAAAAAGCTTGGTATAAAACCTTTGTGACCACTGGTTATTCAGAGATTTCTTAGAAATGAAAGGCATGATCATAAAAGAAAAAAATTGATCAAAATTATCAAAATTAAGAGCTCTGACCTTCAAAAGACACTATTAGGAGTATGAAAAAACAGCTACCAGAGAAATGTAAATTCAAACCACAATGAGGTGTATACCCCTATACACCCTGATGGCTGAAGTATTGAAGAGAATGTAGGGAAAACAACCTTCATTCCCCTACTGGTGGGAATGTAATATGGTACAGCCACTTTGCAAAACATTTTGGCAGTTTCTTGATCTCCCTCTCAACTCCTTCAAATCTGCTCAATCTCACTTTGAGTAAAGGGGTTCTACCCATACTGTCTGTCCTATTTAGTATTACAATTTTTCCCTTCTCCTCCCTGTCACTCATAATAATCTTTCCTGCTCTTTTGCCCCCTAATGTATATCACCTTTTAGCATACAGTATAACTTATTTTATTGTGTTTACTGTTTGCTTCTCTTCACAATTCTATGAGGGCAGGATTGGATAGTGCCTGGCTTAAAGCAGTCTCAGTAAATATTTGTTGAATGAGTGAATGAAAGCTGGGACTGACTCCAAATCTCATGCTCCTAATTGCTATGATATACAGCCTCTCTAACATTAATTACTGAGTTTTCATAATGACCTAGTTCTTAAAATGATGATTCAAATAACTATATGTTACATCATCTAGTTGTACTATAATTTACCAAACTATTTCTTGTCATTTATTTTATTTCTGAAGGATAGACTCATTCATTCAGCAAACATTTAAAAACCTTTAGTATCAGGCTTTTTCAGCCAGCCTCATAAAGATGAAAATATGGACCTTGTCCTCAAGGAACTCTCAGACTATAGTGGCAGTAGTTGTATCAGCGATTATTATAATGGTATCTGATAAGGGCACATATTAGAGTCATTTTGTGAAGGTGCAGAGAGTACAGCAAATGTACTGTCCAGTTCTGGGAGCTAGAGGTTGAGTCTTGATTTGGGAATGGTATGGAAATGGGAAGAGGGAAGACACCTAAGAGGATGAAGTAATCGCAGTGTACACTGAAGGATGGTTTTGGCCAGATATTTAAAATATATTGAAGAGGGCTAAAGATTGTCAAGGATGAAAAGAATGAAGTAAAACTTTAATCATTAGCAGTATAATAATGTTTTCTAGTGATTTATAATCTAGCATATCCTTGTAATTAGAGGAAGATTCTTGCTTTTAAAGGTCTGAAAGAAGTAATACATTTAGATTGTATTTATGTTAAAATATGTAGTACTCATACTCAGGAGAGGGTAGGATTTCATATTTAGAATTCCTTAAAAGTGTAGAGGGCATTATAAACTAATAGTTGTGGAAGTGAACACTTTTTGAGTGCTTATCGTACTGCAGGCACTGCTCTAAACATGTAAATTAATTAATTAAAAAACTTTTATTTTGGTATCATTAATGTACAATTACATGAGCAACATTATGGTTACTAGACTCCCCCCATCACCAAGTCCCCCCCACATACCCCATTACAGTCACTGTCCATCAGCATAGTAAGATGCTATAGAGTCACTACTTGTCTTTGTGTTATACGGCCTTCCCCATGCCCCCTCCCCCACATTATGTGTGCTAATCGTAATGCCCCTTTTTCCCCCTTATCCCTCCCGTCCCACCCATCCTCCCCAGTCCCTTTCCTTTTGGTAACTGTTAGTCCATTCTTGGGTTCTGTGATTCTGCTGCTGTTTTGTTCCTTCAGTTTTTTCTTTGTTCTTATACTCCACATATGAGTGAAATCATTTGATACTTGTCTTTCTCCGCCTGGCTTATTTCACTGAGCATAATACCCTCTAGCTCCATCCATGTTGTTGCAAATGGTAGGATCTGTTTTTTTCTTATGGCTGAATAATATTCCATTAAACATGTTAATTTAGAATAACAGATTTTACTTTCAGACATATGCATGGTTAAGTCATGATTATCTGTAGGTAGGTTATTTTCATTTGGGTTATCCATTCATTTCAAAAAACATCTTTATTGACTGTGCCCTTCCATCTTACCCTCAATATACTTCTCCCAGCACCTGACCAGCTTTTTTTTCTTATAAGTTATTATTTGTACCTGTATTTTAAAGCTGATAGATTGTTTTTGTCTTTCTACCATTTTTTGATATTTCATGGGTCATAATGGGTGAACAGGTATCATGTAAACCTGAGAAAAGTATACAGGTTCATTTTCCTCCATCTTAGAATTTATAACATCCTGCTTTTACTATTTCATTTATCTGTTCAAGGTGTTTCTCCAGTTACATTTTAATCATCTATAGAAGTACCACTGGAAGCCATTTTCTCCAGTCCTACTTATCACCACAGACTGTCTTCCATAATCCAGGGATACAATTCTTAGAAACCATAGGGTTTTTAAGTATTTGAAGGCTCAGAATTAGAGGAAGGAGAAAAGTTAGGAAACAGAATCCATTTATGGGAGCTGATTTCAGACAAAGCTTATGATGAACTTTACACAAAAATATCTTCACCCATATTGTTCAATGATTATTTAATTTCACTTTGTTATGTTGCCTGAAATTTGTTAAAATTTAAAAACTTATTAAAATAATAAGTACTTTATTCAAATATTTAACATTAATTTGGATGGCCAAATACCTTCTTTTTAGATACTTTTGGTGAGGTTAGGAGTTTATAATCATTTTTCTAAATTGTTCTAGTCAGATTGCTTTTCCACCCCTAGTAGTGATTAGAAGGGAGAAATGTAATTCCAGAGTGTTAGGGTAATTGGGGCAGCCAGAGTAGGGCTAGATAGGGTAAGGGTACTGTGGTGTGAGAGGATTTGAAGGTGCTGAAATTAGGGAAGAGGGGAGTGGGGAATATTGTGCAGAAAAGTGGAACTTACAAAAGACAAATTACTTTATTAAAAAACTACTAGGGATGGCACTTTAGGAGCAGCCGTTTTAGGGGGAAAAAGGACATTTTTTACATTAAGCCTGTCTTGTTCTGATGATCTGCTCACTTGATCAGAATTCAAGTTGATTCTTCAATTAGTCTCATTTTCCCTATTTAGGACACTAAAATGTGGTTGAATTTGGGAAAGATAAAAGCAAATAAAATGTGACCGCTCTGTAATCAGTGTTGTAGTACAGCTTTGTCTTAAGCTTTTATGAATTAGCCTGCCAGGTGGACGATAACTTACGACATTTCTTTTATGGAGCTACGCATGTGAGATGTTAGATTAGCTTAAAGATAAAATCAAGGATAGAATTTGTTATAGAGAACAAAGACCTCATATTAAGGATAGAATTAGGGAAATTTGTAAGGGACCTTTTATAAAATTGAGGTATAACTGACATATAGCTGACATTAGTTTCAGGGGTATAATGTAATGATTCAATATTTGTATATACCGCAAAATGATCACTACAGTGTCTAGTTACCATCTATCACCATATAAAGTTACAAAAAAAATTTTTATGTGAATGATGAGAACTTTTAGGATTTTTTCTTAAGGCAACTTTCAGATGCATACTACAATGTTATTGACTGTAGTCACCATGCTGAATATTACATCCTCATGTCTTACTTATCTTACAACTGGAAGTTTCTCTTGACGCCCTGGGGGGGGGGTGGTTTAGTCCATCTCTCTTCTGTTTGATTATCTTTAGTAATAATGATCCTGAGGTCTGCTTCTTCATGTTATCTACTTACTGGTCCTAGTTCTACTCTGAAGTCATGTAGAACAAATCTCTGTTCATTTTCTTGCATCAAGGGTTCAGATATTTGATGATTGCTTTGATGGTTCTATTTGATGATAGGTGTTCTGTCTTCCCATATGCTTCTCTTTCCAGGCTAATTTCCATAGCCTAATTGTTTACCATTGTTTTCAGACTCCTGGAAATCCTTCTAGATATTCTCTAATTTAAAGTGGTATTCGAAACCTCATATAATGGTTTAAATGTGGTTCTGATCAGATTAGAATGGGTCTGTATTATCAGAGTGATTAAGATAGTCAATTTGAAATTCGTTTTTTTTTCTTTTTTAAATGACTATATCCCACATTTTGTTCCCACTAACTCCTTTGGTCATGTAAGCCTGTAGGTAAATTTATATATTTGTTTATCTAGCTATCTATTTATTTTCATAACTGGCTATTAAGCCAGGTCTTTATGTCTTCATTTTAGCCTAAGAATAAAAAAGAATGGTGAAGCAAATCAATCCATAGACTTTAATGGCAAGAAGATTTGGGTTTTGCCATTTATTAGTGAATTGTCCTTGAACTGTTGACTTGATTTTCTTTTTAAAAATAAAATGAGGATGAGAGGGCAGAGCCAAGATGGTGGGGTGAGTAGAGCAGCAGAAATCTCCTCCCAAAACCACATATATTTTTGAAAATACAACAAATACAACTCTCCCTAAAAGAGAGACCAGAAGACACAGGACAACAGCCAGACTATATCCACACCCACAAGAAGCCAGTGCCTCATGAAGGGTGTAAGATACAAGCCACGGCCTGGCAGGACCCAAGTACCCCCCACCCCAGCTCCCGGTGGGAGGAGAGGAGTCAGAGCAGGGAGGGAGAGGGAGCCCAGGACTGCTTAACACCCAGCCCTAGCCATCCTCACTGGAGCGCAGACACACAGTGCGTGCGTGGGGTGCTGGAAACTAGGGAAACAGGACAGTAAGACCTGTGAGCGGGTCCCTGCAGCTGGCACCCCGGGGACAAAGAAAAGCGAGTGCTTTTTGAAAGTCTTAAAGGGACAGGGACCCCACAGCTGAACAGAAGTGTCCCAGCTGGGAATCCTGGGGAACTTTGGGCACCCTAATCCCCTGTGCAGCAGGGCGGCTCGGAGGCCCCTCACAGAGATAAACAGCCTCCCGGCTGTTTCTCCTCCAGTGCGGCTCCACCATATCGGAGCAGCAGCCCAAGGCAGGCCATGCCCACAGCAACTGCAGAGCTAAACTCCATAGCGGCCGGGCAAGAATCAGAGGCCCCATCTGTGTGCAGCTGCCCAGCACAAGCCACTAGAGGTTCACTGTTCTCCCAGGAGAGGAAGGCCACAAACCAACAAGAAGGGACATTCTCCCAGCCGTCACTCACCCCAGCTCCGCAAAGTATCTCTTATTGCCATGAAAAGGCAGAATCTGAGACAGACAAAAATCACAGAGTCAACACCTGAGAAGGAGATAGACCTAACCAGTCTTCCTGAAAAAGAATTCAAAATAAGAATCATAAACATGCTGACGGAGATGCAGAGAAATATACAAGAGCTAAGGGATGACATCCAGAGGGAGATTACAGAAGTGAAACAATCTCTGGAAGCATTTATAAGCAGAATGGATAAGATGCAAGAGGCCATTGATGGAATAGAAACCAGAGAACAGGAACGCATAGAAGCTGACGCAGAGAGAGATAAAAGGATCTCCAGTAATGAAACAACATTAAGAGAACTGTGTGATCAATCCAAAAGGAACAATGCCAAAGGAACTGGCATTATAGGGGTACCAGAAGAAGAAGAGAGAGAAAAAGGGATAGAAAGTGTCTTTGAAGAAATAATTGCTGAGAACTTCCCCAAACTGGGGGAGGAAATAGTTGCTTAGACTACGGAAGTACACAGAACTCCCAACAGAAAGGACCCAAAGAGGACAACACCAAGGCACATAATAATTAAAATGGCAAAGATTAAGGACAAGGACAGAGTATTAAAGGCATCCAGCAAGAGAAAAAAGGTCACCTACAAAGGAAAACCCATCAGGCTATCATCAGAGTTCTCAACAGAAACCTTACAGGCCAGAAGAGAATGGCATGATATATTTAATGCAATGAAACAGAAGGACCTTGAACCAAGAATACTGTATCCAGCACGATTATCATTTAAATATGAAGGAGGGATTAAACAATTCCCAGACAAGCAAAAGTTAAGGGAATTTGCCTCCCACAAACCACCTCTACAGGGTATTTTAGAGGGACTGCTCTAGATGGGAGCACTCCTAAAAAGAGCACAGAACAAAACACCCAACATATGAAGAATGGAGGAGGAGGAATAAAAAGGTAGAGAAATAATCATCAGGCTGTGTTTATAATAGCTCAATAAGTGAGTTAAGTTAGACAGTAAGGTAGTAAAGAAGCTAACCTTGAACCTTTGGTAACCACACATCTAAAGCCTGCAATGGCAATAAGTACATATCTTTCAATAATCACCCTAAATGTAAATGGACTGAGTGCACCAATCAAAAGACACAGAGTACTAGAATGGATAAAAAAGCAAGACCCATCTATATGCTGCTTACAAGAGACTCACCTCAAACCCAAAGACATGCACAGATTAAAAGTCAAGGGATGGAAAAAGATATTTCATGCAAACAACAGAGAGAAAAAAGCAGGTGTTGCAATACTAGTATCAGACAAAATAGACTTCAAAACAAAGAAAGTAACAAAGAAAGAAAAACACTACATTGTCCCGTCCAGCGGGACCTAGTTATTTGTGGGGACGAGGGGGATCCGACCTGAAAGAAAATGGGGGCGAGAGAAGAGCGAAGGCAAGACAATGTTCTGATCAAGCCTTCAAATTTTATTGTAAGACGGGGGTACATATATACTAATGTTCAGGGGCAGAGTGGGCCATAGGATACTTGTAAGCAGGGGATTGGCTGCATAGCAGGGATGGCGCAGCGAGTTACATTCTGATTGGCATATGATAATGGGGAAGGAGGGGGAGAAGAGTATCTCTTGGCGCGCGCGGGCTTTCTTGTTGGCGCGCGCGGGCTCGCAGCTAATCTCCAGGAAGTGAAGCAGGAACCTCATGAACTGTGGCCATCTTGTTGTCTTTGTGTGGCTCCCAACATCTCCTCCCTTTCTATTTATTTCAGAAAGGTGGGCCTTAATCGAGTGAGGGAATAGAGGCCTGGCTCCTCCAGCAGGGTAACATTTCGCAAATGCTCTCGGTATCTTTTAGGGAGGAGAGGCAGAGCTGAAAGCCAAATTGATCTTAATATATCAAGGCTTTATGTACATATGGATACCAACCTCTATGCAAGCCAGGCATATTCTCAGGGAGGACCAGAGAGGTTCTAGGAAGAACCCTCCCTTGCGGTACTTTGTCTCGCACTCATCTCGATGCCCATACCCTCATAAATGGTAATGGGGTATGTCTGGTTCTGGCCGACCAGCATATGGGCCACATTAATTACGGTGCCAGAATCGATGGTACCATGGTTGAGGTGCCTGTAAAGTTGAGAACTGGAGACCGGGAGCGTTGGTTGGCTCGGTATTAGACTCTTCATCACAGGCTGTAAGTCTGTGATAATGAACAGCAACTGCTGGCTTGACGAGCTGGTCAACCTGCTCTCGAATAAAGGCTGTTAGTTTTCTTAAGGCCCAAGGGCCAAAAGACACTAAAAGGAGGAGTCCTGCTAAGGGTCCAAGGATGGTGGGGATCAGAGTTGTGAGCCATGGGGACTTAGTGAACCAGGACTCAAAGGGACTTTGGCTAGCTTCTCGCTCTCTCTTTCTCTGGTCTAGCCTTTCTCTAAGCTTTGACATTGAATCTCTTACTATTCCGGAGTGGTCTGCATAGAAACAGCATTCTTTTCTTAAAGCTGCACACAGACCTCCATCTTTTAGGAGCAGTAGATCTAGCCCCCGTCTATTCTGCAAGACGACTTCAGAAAGGGAAGTCAGAGATTCTTCAAGTTTGGTAATAGATTGTTCTATGGTTTTTAGATCGTCGTCAATGGCGATTCTCAGCCCTTCATAGTTTTGGTTCCCCTGGATGATGGCAGCTGTCCCTGTTCCCACTCCTGCTGCAATTCCTACTCCCACTAATGTGGCTAGGGTCAACGAGACTAGTTCTCTCTTGTACCTATTTTTAGGGTCGAACTCAGTGACAAATGAGGAATCATCATGATATATAAGCCTTGGTACTAGTTGAACCATAACACAGAAATCATGGGAGGAATTGAAAACAGAGGTGGAAACACACGGTGTTAGTCCAGTGTTACAAGCCCACCATCCTTGACGGGGAGGGACTAGATACCTGTTCTCGCCTGAGGAAACTATAGGTAGGGTGTGATTACACAGACTTTTATGGGTTGAGGGAATTGTTCCTAAACATGTAGCTTTTCCAGTTACCTCAGTCAGGGTTAACTTTTGCGAGCCCCAGCTACAGGCTTCGTGGCTGGTCGTATTATTAAAATTGCCTAACAATCCTAGTCCTTCATAGTAAGGAGGTGAAGAGGAAAAGCATAACCAACAGGATTCGGTAGAATTTGGGTTGGTGGTATTTAGAACTCGGAAAGCTCCTTCAAGGAGGTTGAGAAAGCGCCGTCCGGTGCTAGGAAGGAAGGTGGGTCGGTTAAGAGTGGAGGCGAAGGAAGGGGTGGCAGCGTCTGCAGGTGGGGCTAGGGTTGGCGCGGGCGGGGCTGGGAGACGCGGCTAGTCTCGCAAGACAGCGTTGGGTCCTACTGGGACAGCTGGAAGAGGCTCTGCTTTAAGCTTGATTGTAAACGAGACTCCATTATCATAGCCACTCTGGTAGAGTCTCAGTCCCCATGTGGCCCCCGTTGTCCAACTAGTACTCCGTTTCCCAGGATTGGTGAATTCGATACGCAACGGGTGACACCATGTATTGCACGTGCCATCGTTGCCCCGATTTGAGTGGGTGTAATTAGCAGTGACTTTAATAAGGTCCCATGAGGAGGAGGGCCGCCAGTAGGTGTCACCTGAGGTCTCACAACTCCAGCTTGCACAGTAAAAATCTGATAATCCTTGACACTTCCAATTAAGGGCCTGGCTACGATGGTAACCAGGGCAGACATAGAAAGTGAGGGTTTTCAACTCTCTCCTCTTGCTGGGTTCTCCGCATCCTCCCCAAGGGGGCGATCCTAGGCTCCCAGGGGAGGAGGGGGGTTTTTGGAAGTCTGTGTGTCCTTCTAAACCCCAATTGGCTGCACCTATTGCTAATGTACACAGGTCGGGGTACAGGTCTGGCCACCAGGAATAGGGGTGTGCTATTTTTGACACACTCCAAACTACGTTCCCTGTCCCACTGATCACCTCCCAGGTCAAGTTGTGAGACTGCTGTGGGCTGGAACATCTGCCTGGGGGAAGGGAGCACAGTACCAGTACAATGGCACACAGTTCGAAGGCGATCATCTTAGGGGCGTTCTGCTGATCTTAAGCCGGAGAGGGTTCTTGGTGGATCGGGCTCTCCACGCGGGATGATCGTCAGTTGTTTCGGTTGGGACAACAGGTTTCACATGAGATGCGTGGATCTACTTCCTGCCTTCTGAAATTAAACAGAAAGGGAAGGCTTCTCAGGGGTTAACATGCCCTGGACTAGAGTTATTGTTTTTGCTTTTATTTGTGTCTAGAAGTTTAATGAGCCTATCTGGGAGCCATCGGGCATTTTGTGCCTTAGCATCATATATACAAGCATGTCCTTTCCCCCATATGAGCACAGGGTCAGGCCCGTGCCATGTGTTGGTCATCGGATCTCTCCACATAGCCTGTGCATAATTATCTGCCGTGGAGGGATGCCAAAGGCGATCAGCAGCGGTTTTACCCGCGGAGTCATAAGTAAGGAAATTAAGAACAAACAATGCATGATTTAGGAGTGTCTTTGCATTACCTGTTTTCGGATAGAGTACTTCTCCCCCCGACTGAAGTTTGAATAACATGTTTTTAAGGGTTAAGTGGGCTCTTTCAACAATGCCTTGGCCTTGGGGATTATAGGGGATTCCTGTTATGTGCTTAATACTTAACTGCGCACAGAACTGTTTAAAGCTAGAGCTGGTGTATCCAGGCCCATTGTCAGTTTTTAAGATTTTAGGTGGTGGTAGATATGCCAGGCATGAGAGAACATGGGTAATAACATTTTTAGTTGCCTCTCCCGTTTGCAAGGATGCACATAGGAAACCACTACATGTGTCAATAGACACATGGATATATTTTAATTTACCAAAGGGAGGGTAATGAGTGACATCCATTTGCCATATCTCTCCTGGAACTAACCCCCGGGGGTTGATTCCGTTATGAGGCTCTGGGAGGAGAGTTAGACATCCTTGACATTGCCGAACTATTTGGCGGGCCTGTTCTCGGGTGATTGAAAATTTGAGTCTAAGAGTATGAGCATTGAGATGATGTAGTTCATGAGCCCGTTGGGCTGCAGCCAAGGGTGAGTCTGACGTGACAGAGGCTACTAATTGAGTCGCCAGATCAACTCTGTCATTGCCTTTGGCAAGCGGCCCTGGAAGGCCAGTGTGAGCGCGTATGTGCCCGATGAAAAAAGGGGCATCGCGGTTTAGAATTAATTTTTGCAATTTTGCGAATAGGGGGGAAGCATTTGTAGAAGGACGTATATAAGGCACTGTCTCTAATAGGGGAACAGAGGTTGCTACATAGGCACTGTCAGTGTAAAGGTTAAAGGGGGCATCTATTAAAAGCTCAAAAACTTTGATTATTGCAGTTAGTTCAACAAGTTGTGCAGAAGAGAGGTCTGTCTGTATTCGAGTAACTTGCCCATTAATACTGAAAGCGGCTATACCGGAGGAGGACCCATCAGAGAACACTATCACGGCCCCAGCAATTGGCGTGGTTTTAGTCCTTTTGGGAAAGACAACCGGGGTCTTTTGAAGGAACTGGACTAATCTGTCTGCAGGGTAATGATTATCTATTGTCCCATGGAAGGAGGTGCAGCTAATTGCCCAATCATCATCATGTTGAATAAGCCATTGTAATTGAGATGTATTGTATGGGAGGGTTATAACTTCAGGGTCTCTCCCAAACAGCTTGAGAGCTGCCTCTCGGCCTAAACGTAAAAGGGCAGCAACTAATTGAGGATAGGTAGCTAAGACTCTAGGGGGGGAGGCTGGCAAATGAACCCAAAATAGTGGATGGTTTTGCCAAAGGACTCCTGTAGGGGAGAAGGGGGTAGGGAAAATGAGCAGCCACAAACTTAGATGTGGAGAGAAGTAGCTAATGGTCTGTTCAGAAATAGCCTGCTCTACAATGGTTAATGCCCTTTGTGCTTCTGATGAAAGCGAGCGGGGGGAGGAAGGATCAGGGTCTCCACGTAGGACATCAAACAAGGGCTTTAACTCTCCGGTGGTCAGCTTTAAATAAGGCCTGAGCCAGTTGATGTCTCCTAGCAGACGCTGAAAATCATTAAGAGTGTTTAAGGAGCTTCTCTTTAACTGAATTTTTTGAGTGAGGATTTTATTAGAAAATAATTCAAAGCCTAAAAATAGTTGGGGGGGGTGGACCTGGACTTTTTCTGGGGAAATTTGTAGTCCTCGATCTCGGAGGGCAGTGACTAGCTGTTGACTGGCCGCATAGAGCTGTTGCTGGTCAGGACCGGCAAGAAGAATATCATCCATATAATGGATAATATACAAAGTGGGGAAGAGCAACCTAAAGGGGTCTATAGTCTGGGCTACAAACTTTTGGCAAAGAGTAGGACTGTTGGCCATTCCTTGTGAGAGAACTCTCCACTGAAACCGGGGAGAAGGCCCTACACAATTGGTAATGGGTATACTAAAGGCAAAACGTTTGCAATCATCAGGATGCAAAGGTATGGAGAAAAAACAATCTTTTAGATCAATTACTAATTTGACATACCCTTTAGGGATGGCTATTGGAGAGGGAATTCCCGGTTGTAATGCGCCCATAGAGACCATAGTCTTATTAACCGCCCTGAGGTCTTGTAGGAGCCTCCACTTGCCTGATTTCTTTTGGATTACAAAGATTGGGGTGTTCCAAGGGGATGTAGAAGGTTCAATATGTCCAGCAGCCAGCTGTTCCTGCACTAACTCTATGGCTGCATTTAATTTTATAGTGGTAAGGGGCCATTGATCGATCCAGACAGGAACATCACTTTTCCAAGTAATCTTGTCTGCCTGGAGTGCAGGAGGAGCAACGGCCCTTACGAAAAATGTTTTTCAAACCCTAAACCTGAGCGGTCTATCTTAGGCGTGGCCAGTATCGGGTTGGGATCTCCCTGTTTTAGTTTGCCCAACCCCTGACCAGGGAGGTAACCCTGTGAAAGCATCTGCTGTGTTACAACTTCATTAGGGCTACACATGATGACCTTCATTTGAGAAAGGATATCTCTTCCCCAAAGATTTACCGGCAACCCAGGAACTACGAAGGGTTGAATGAATCCGGTATTTCCTTCTTCATCTTCCCAGTTTAATAACTGTGAGCTCTGTAAGGTATTTCTTGACTGCCCAATTCCTTGTAGATGGGTCAAGGAAGCGTGTAAGGGCCAGCTGGAGGGCCATGAAGCCTGAGATATGACCGTAGAGTCGGCCCCCGAATCTAAAATTCCTTCAAATACTTTTCCTTGGATTTTAAGTTTAAGAGTGGGGCGTTCTTTAGTAATAGCTTGGATCCAATATAAGTCTGAAGAACCTGGGGTAGAGGAGCCTCGCTGCTTATGAATAGCAGGGTGAGATGTACTTAAAGGGAGGGGGAGCGCCTGCGCAAGGCGCTGACCTTTCATAATGCTGACAGGGCACTGGGGGGCACTAGCAAGAATTTTTATTTCTCCAGTATAGTCATTGTCAACTAAGGAAGGGTGGACAATAAGGCCGTTTATTGTGGTGGAAGCTCGCCCTAAAATTAGAAAATAAGTATCTTTGGGAGGTGGGCCATAAATTCCTGTGGAAATAATTGTAATTCCCTCCTCAGGCGTTAATATTGTTGAGGAGGAGGCACAGAGGTCAAGTCCTGCACTCCCGGGTGTGGCCCGATAGAGGGCGGGAGTGCTACAGCTAGGCTGTTCCCCGAGGCCGGCTGAAATGGAATTGGCTGGGGGGCCCGGGGCTGGCCCCTCAGCCCGTTTCCCTGAAAAGGGGGGGTGAAAGGATTTGTGGTACTGTAAAAAGGATTTGTTGGATTGTTACGGCACTCTTTGGCCCAGTGCCGCCCCTTATGGCAGCGAGGGCAAATACCGGGGACTGACCCAACTCTAGGAGGAGGAGCTGTGGTAGGGCATTGGCGAGCGAAATGGCCTGGCTGTCCACATTTAAAGCAGTTACGCATAGGCGGTGCGCCCCTGGGGAAGGAAGGAGGATAAGAAACCGGGGGAGTTTGAACAGCGGCACCTACAGCTAAAAGGGCTTGGACTTTGGATGTAAAAGGATCGACATCTCTACACATTCTCAGCATTTCATCAAGAGTTTTGTCTCGAGTCTTACCGCGGAGGACGGCTCGACATGCCGAATTGGCGTTTTCATAGGCTAGCTGTTTTACAATCTTATCATTGGCAGCCGCGGAACCAAGGGTCCTTTCGGCGGCCTCTAACAGTCTGCTAACAAATTCGCTATAGTCTTCTTGCGAGCTTTGAGTGATCTTAGTTAGAGGAGTGTTAGCAGTCCCGGAAGCAGGAAGTGATATCCAAGCGCCCAAAGCGGCATCTTTCACTTGAGATAAAAGACCAAGGGGAAGGCGCTGCTGCCTGGTTTCAGAGATATATCTGCCCTGTCCCGTAAGCTTATCAAAAGTCCAGGACGCTGTTGGGGAATGAGGGTCTTTTACATTGGCAGCAGCGATGGTCTGACAACGGTCAGCAAAATCTGCCTTCCAAGTTAAAAACTGACCACGGGTAAGCACAGCCTGGACTATACGCAGCCATTCACCTGGGAGTAAATGTCCTCCTCGAGACAGCGAATCAAGAACAGAAAGGGTAAAAGGGGCATTGGGGCCATAAGCTTTAACGGCCGCGTTCAGCTCTTTTAAGCTTTTGAAATGGATTTTGTGAAATTCTCTAGGGCCATCAGCAGGCTCGGCCGGCTCTGGCTCAGCCTGCTCTTCTCCCTCACTTTCTATTTCCTGAGCAGCAGGGGCGTCTTCGCCATCGCTTTCAAGATCGCCCTCCTCCGGGCTATGTGTTGTGGAGGTGGGGCCAGAGCGGGCGGAGGCTCGGGTAAGAACAGGAAAGAGCAGTTTTTTAGGTTGTTTTTTAGGTTTTGTGGCTGTAAGCGGTTTTTTAGAGAGGCCCCTTTGCGAATATAATGCGGGACGAACTGGTTGGGAGACAACTAATTTTTGGAGATGGCAAGTTATTCTTTGTTCTACTATCTGTGCTATTAGGTCTTCAGTGCTGGTAGGGGGGCCAACAGGACCGGGAGCCGGAGGGGGTAGCGGAGGGGCCGACGGGGGCAAAAAGGCCGGGGCGCAAACATTGGGAGGCCGAATAGGGGGAGTGTAAGAGGCTCCTTTCAAAACTGGGGGTGTGTAAGAAGGGAGGTTAAGCGACGGGGCGGCAAGGGGCCAATCTGGGTTGTTATACTTGGCCGCTTCGTCTTCTAGTTCAGCCGCGTCTCCCGGATCTAAAGGCTCGCCATTTTGGCTCTTAGTCACGACTGGAAAAACTTTTTGTGTATCGACAAAGTCCGAATCTCGAGGGAGAGGCGGATAAGTGCAACATTTGGGAGGGGTATCATGGAGGGCACCGAGCAAAGATGGTGTCGGGCTAGGGGAGGGGGATTTAGCCGATTTTGGAGCAGGGGGATCACTCGAAAGAGACAATTTTGAGGCCGCCCGAGATAGGGGGCGGAGGCAATATTCTGCTACTGACAAGAGTTGACGTTTATCAGGGTCAGTATTTTCAACAATATCTCTGATAAGACCCCAATAGGAAAATACTGAAACAGGAACAGAGTCAGGGCCGTTTTTGATAAGATAATCATTTAAATCTCTACCTACTTTCTGCCATTTTTTAGGATGAATTTCGGGGCCATTAATGATAAACCACGGACAGACTTCATCAACAAAAATAAAAAACTTTACCAAGTCTTTCTTTTTAACTCGAACTCCTCTCTCCCTAAGTGAACTTTTTAGGTCTCTTATGAAGACCGCTTCTTTACTTAATTTAGTTCCCATTTTCTTGTAAGGCGGCCGGTACTCACCAGGGACGACGACCTCCGTGAGCGGCGAAAGGCGTCTCCTATTGTTTCATCAAGAAGGGGTCTGCGCAGACGATATCTCACTCGGGGGTCCGCCTGTGAAGGATCTGCACCTCTGGCCCCACGTTGGGCGCCACTTGTCCCGTCCAGCGGGACCTAGTTATTTGTGGGGACGAGGGGGATCCGACCTGAAAGAAAATGGGGGCGAGAGAAGAGCGAAGGCAAGACAATGTTCTGATCAAGCCTTCAAATTTTATTGTAAGACGGGGGTACATATATACTAATGTTCAGGGGCAGAGTGGGCCATAGGATACTTGTAAGCAGGGGATTGGCTGCATAGCAGGGATGGCGCAGCGAGTTACATTCTGATTGGCATATGATAATGGGGAAGGAGGGGGAGAAGAGTATCTCTTGGCGCGCGCGGGCTTTCTTGTTGGCGCGCGCGGGCTCGCAGCTAATCTCCAGGAAGTGAAGCAGGAACCTCATGAACTGTGGCCATCTTGTTGTCTTTGTGTGGCTCCCAACACTACATAATGATAAAGGGCTCAGTCCAACAAGAGGATATAATCATTATAAACATATATGCATCCAATACAGGAGCACTAGTATATGTGAAACAAATACTAATAGAATTAAAGGAGGAAATAGAATGCAATGCATTCATTTTGGGAGACTTTAACACAACACTCACTCCAAAGGACAGATCCACCAGACAGAAAATAAGTAAGGACACAGAGGCACTGAACAATACACTACAACAGATGGACCTAATAGACATGTATAGAACTCTACATCCAAAAACAACAGGATACACATTCTTCTCAAGTGCACATGGAACATTCTCCAGAATAGACCACATACTAGGCCACAAAAAGAGCCTCAGTAAATTCCGAAAGATTGAAATCCTACCAACCAACTTTTCAGACCACAACAGTGTAAAACTAGAAATAAATTTTACAAAGAAAGCAAAAAGGCCCACAAACACATGGAGGCTTAACACCATGCTCCTAAATAATCAGTGGATCGATGACCAAATTAAAATAGAGATCCAGCAATATATGGAAACAAATGACAACAACAACACAAAGCCCCAACTTCTGTGGGACGCAGCAAAAGCAGTCTTAAGAGGAAAGTATATAGCAATCCAGGCATATTTAAAGAAGGAAGGAAGAACAATCCCAAATGAATAGTCTTTAACATCACAATTATCAAAATTGGAAAAAGAAGAACAAATGAGGCCTAAGATCAGCAGAAGGAGGGACATAATAAAGATCAGAGAAGAAATAAATAAAATTGAGAAGAATAAAACAATAGAAAAAATCAGTGAAAAAAGAGCTGGTTCTTTGAGAAAATAAGCAAAATAGATAAGCCTCTAGCCAGACTTATTAAGAGAAAAAGAGAGTCAACACACATCAACAGAATCAGAAATGAGAAAGGAAAAATCAGGACAGACCCCACAGAAATACAAAGAATTATTAGAGAATACTATGAAAACCTATATGCTAACAAGCTGGAAAACCTAGGAGAAATGGACAACTTCCTAGAAAAATACAACCTTCCAAGACTGACCCAGAAAGAAACAGAAAATCTAAACAGACCAATTACCAGCAACGAAATTGAATCGGTAATCAAAAAACTACCCAAGAACAAAACCCCCGGGCCAGATGGATTTACTTCTTCGGAACTTTATCAGACATACAGAAAAGACATAATACCCATTCTCCTTAAAGTTTTCCAAAAAATAGAAGAGGAGGGAATACTCCCAAACTCATTCTATGAAGCCAACATCAGCCTAATACCAAAACCAGGCAAAGACCCCACCCAAAAAGAAAACTACAGACCAATATCCCTGATGAACATAGATGCAAAAATACTCAACAAAATATTAGCAAACCGAATTCAAAAATACATCAAAAGGATCATACACCATGACCAAGTGGGATTCATCCCGGTGATGCAAGGATGGTACAACATTAGAAAATCCATCAACATCATCCACCACATCAACAAAGAGAAGGACAAAAGCCACATGATCATCTACAAAGATGCTGAAAAAGCATTTGACAAAATTCAACATCCATTCATGATAAAAACTCTCAACAAAATGAGCATAGAGGGAAAGTACCTCAACATAATAAAGGCCATATATGATAAACCCACAGCTAACATCATAGTGAACAGCGAGAAGCTGAAAGCTTTTCCTCTGAGATCGGGAACTAGACAGGGATGCCCACTCTCTCCACTGTTACTCAACATAGTACTGGAGGTCCTAGCCATGGCAATTAGACAAAACAAAGAAATACAAGGAATCCAGATTAGTAAAGAAGAAGTTAAACTGTCTCTATTTGCAGATGACATGATATTGTACATAAAAAACCCTAAAGACTCCACTCCAAAACTACTAGAACTAATATCGGAATTCAGCGATGTTGCAGGATACAAAATTAACACACAGAAATCTGTGGCTTTCCTATACACCAGCAATGAACTAATAGAAAGAGAAATCAGGAAAACAATTCCATTCACAATAGCATCAAAAAGAATAAAATACCTAGGAATAAACCTAACCAAGGAAGTGAAAGACCTATACCCTGAAAACTATAAGACACTCTTAAGAGAAATTAAAGAGTACACTAACAAAAGGAAACTCATCCCATGCTCCTGTCTAGGAAGAATGAATATCATCAAAATGGCCATCCTGCCCAAAGCAATATACAGATTCGATGCAATCCATATCAAATTACCAACAGCATTCTTCAACGAACTGGAACAAATAATTTTAAAGTTCATATGGAACCACAAAAGACCCCGAATAGCCAAAGCAATCCTGACAAGGAAGAATAAAGCAGGGGGAATCTTGCTTCCCAACTTCAGGCTCTACTACAAAGCCACAGTAACTAAGACAATTTGGTACTGGCACAAGAACAGACCCACAGACCAGTGGAACAGAATAGAGACTCCAGACATTAGCCCAAACATATATGGCCAATTAATATATGATAAAGGGGCCATGAACATACAATGGGGAAATGACAGTCTCTTCAACAGATGGTGCTGGCAAAACTGGACAGCTACATGTAGGAGAATGAAACCGGATCACTGTCTAACCCTATACACGAAAGTAAATTCGAAATGGATGAAAGACCTGAATGTAAGTCATGAAACCATAAAACTCTTAGAAAAAAACATAGGCAAAAATCTCATGGACATAAACATGAGTGACTTCTTCATGAACATATCTTCCCGGGCAAGGGAAACAAAAGCAGAAATGAACAAGCGGGACTATATCAAGCTGAAAAGCTTCTGTACAGCAAAGGACACCATCAGTAGAACAGAAAAGGTATCCTACAGTATGGGAGAATATATTCATAAATGACAGATCCGATAAAGGGCTGACATCCAAAATATATAAAGAGCTCACACACCTCAAGAAACAAAAAGCAAATAATCCAATTAAAAAATGGGCAGAGGACTGAAAAGACAGTTCTCTAAAGAAGAAATTCAGATGGCCAACAGACACATGAAAAGATGCTCCATATCACTTGTCATCAGAGAAATGCAAATTAAAACCACAATGAGATATCACCTCACACCAGTAAGGATCGCCATCATCGAAAAGACAAACAACAACAAATGTTGGTGAGGTTGTGGAGAAAGGGGAACCCTCCTACACTGCTGGTGGTTATGTAAATTAGTTCAACCATTGTGGAAAGCAGTATGGAGGTTCCTCAAAATGCTCAAAATAGAAATACCATTTGACCCAGGAATTCCACTTCTAGGAATTTACCCTAAGAATGCAGCACTCCAGTTTGTAAAAGACAGATGCACCCCTATGTTTATCGCAGCACTATTTACAATAGCCAAGAAATGGAAGCAACCTAAGTGTCCATCAGTAGGTGAATGGATAAAGAAGATGTGGTACATATACACAATGGAATATTACTCAGCCATAAGAAAAAAACAGATCCTTCCATTTGGAACAACATGGATGGAGCTAGAGGGTATTATGCTCAGTGAAATAAGCCAGGCGGAGAAAGACAAGTACCAAATGATTTCACTCATATGTGGAATATAAGAACAAAGAAGAAAACTGAAGGAACAAAACAGCAGCAGAATCACAGAACCCAAGAATGGACTAATAGTTACCAAAGGGAAAGGGACTGGGGAGGATGGGTGGGAAGGGAGGGACAAGGGTGGGGAAAAAGAAAGGGGGCATTACGATTAGCATGTATAGTGTGTGGGGGGCAGGGGGAGGGCTGTACAACACAGAGAAGACAAGTAGTGATTTTACAGCATCTTACTACGCTGATGAACAGTGACTGTGAAGGGGTATGTGGCGGGGTCTTGGTGAAGGGGTGAGCCTAGTAAACATAATGTTCTTCATGTAATTGTGGATTAATGATACCAAAAAAAAAAGATACATAAGATTCTCGGACCAAAATTCAAAAAAAAAAAGTATGTATATAAAGTAAATTTAAAAAAATTTTTAATTAGAAATAAGTAAATAAATAAAATGAGGATAATAATTCTAGGATTGTTAGGATTACATCAAATAATCTAGTGAAAGGATTTTAATATGTTTTTTTCTAGTGCTTTACTAACTCTTAATTTTTAAAAATGTCTTAAAATTCAATGGCTGCAAAATAATATATAAAATATATGTAAGCAATAAAGAATACTATACATCAAATACTCAAGGAACTTACCCTGAACTTATATCTAGTTTGTTTATAATACAGTGTTCTACTCTTTAGATCATTTACCATTTTTAATTTTCATTTGTTGCATTGTCTAACCTACTCATTTTGTGTTATCAGCAGATCTGATGAACAAATTTTTGAATTATTGGAACAAGTCATTGAAAAAATATTTAATAGCAGCTAGAGGCTGAGCTCTGAGGCGGGCCACCACACCCCTATTCATTGATTCGTACGGAGTGGGTTAATCAGCACTTTCTGGGACAGAGGCTTTATAGTCAGCTTCTTTTCTCCTGGAAATACCTTTAACCACTTGCTTTTACCATTTTTTTCTCTGTTAGGATATTTGAGAGTTAAATATTAGATATACATATACATATATATATATGTATTTATATTTTAGTATTGTCCTAACTTACCACCTAATTTTTTTTTATAGGTATGCTGTGAAAACTGTTGACTAATTTTATGAAAAAATTAGCCATATTTAGCAAAATGTTGTAACTTAAAGTCTTAGATTATTTTAGTTAGTGGTAAAATATACACATTCTCTAGGTTTAGCATATTGCAGATTTTTTTAATTGGTCTTAAATTTATCAGATTTTTTTTTTAGCTCTCAGTGCAGCCCACCATGAATTAAGAAGTTCTCTACTTATTCATTTATTAAATATAGATTCTCACTAAAGATATTGCAAAGCACATTGCTTGCAACCAAAGATTTCCAGTTTTAGAGTTAACAATAGCTTATTTTTCTGCTACCACATCTGTATGTCTTTCAACTTTCAGCATAGTATCTGAAGATGTATTGGACAAAAAATATATATAGTTTGGATTTAAACAAATAATGATCAATTTTGTTTACCATTAAAAACTAGAGAAGCATCATTGAATAATTACATTCACTTTGCCATTTATGACATTTTAGTGAGTTAATTTTATTGTGACTTAACACTATGGAAAGCTAGCTAATTGGGTAGTTATTTTGGGAGATATAGACACATCTGATGAGCAGAAAAACCTTTTTCCTATACTTTCATTTTGAATAATATGGCCCTGGGTCTGTGTTTCAAATTTTTGGCTTTTGTCCATTTTGTCTCTCAGGTGGCTTATTGATTCTTTTTTTCTACTGAGGCCCATTATTCTTAATCTAACATTTGTTTCCATATAGCTACTTCTATAGTTTATCATCTATATCCAAATTAAACATAATAACATGCCCTAGCATTCTGGTCATTCTGTCTCAAGCTAAGTAAGTTTGCATTTTCCTTTTACTTTATTCAATACTTCCTTTAAAAAGGCAAAGTCTATAGTCCACATGTATTCAGACTTGGATATATAGGACCTTTGCAAATCTCTTCAGTGCTGGTAGGGAAGAGGAACTGAGAAATGTCTTGAGGTGGAAAAGTAAGGAAAAGAAAATGTATTTATGAATATTTCAAATAGAGATACCTTTTAAAAGGGGTTGATTACTATGTAGCCAAAATCTTGAGGGAATTTCATATATATCAGTTTTCTTTATAGCCTCATTTCAGCAGTTGTAAAGCCTCATGATAAAAAAAAAATGACTTTATAGCTTCCTGAGTGTTATATTGCAAGACTACCTAGAGTGATTGTAATGGACTGCTTAGTTGAAAACTATCTTTGCTAACTTTTTGTTTCTAGGATAGGGGCGGGAAACAACCCATTACCACAAACAAACTGGCAAAAACCCTTTTCCTTCCTTGTAAGCCCACAGATATGCAGGTTTGGGAAGTTTACCATGCTTTCAGTGGTAAGAGGGAACTTTTTATGCATGTCTGTTTTTAGGTTGTCTGATGAAACTACAGAATAGATCCATGAAAGAGTGAGACTTGTATTTGTGTGTTTTGTTGTTTGATCACCTGGTAAGATAAAATCTGTGACCTGAATGAGTGCTTTTCACCTTTCTTCTTACCCTAATTTGAGCACTAGTAGTTGCCTCCAAGAGAAGACTTATTTATAGGCAAACTCTGGTCCAATGTTGATAGACTAAAATTTAAGTGATAGTGTAGGTTGGGAGGACTTTGATATTCAAGCATTGTTCAGCTGTTAAGATATTATCCTTATCAAAGCCTCACATGACAGGAATAGTATAATAAGATAACTCAGTAAGTTGGATGAGCTTTCTAAATAGAAATTAGAAGACCTGAGTTCTAATTCATGTTCTGTTAGTTCTGAGCTTGGGCAGATCACTTTACCTCTCTGGGATGCAATTCTTTAATCTGTAACATGAGAGCTTAGATATGCTGCTTTCTTAAAATCTTTCTGATTTAAAATGATTGCATAATTATTATACCTTCCTTACTGCCCCTAAATGTCTGTGAATAATTTTCCCCTTTCTTTTTTCTTGGAGGAAAAGTTAAATGACTTTCCAAGTTAATATGATCATGAAACTGCCCATTCCTAATTCCTCCAATTTTGTTGTTTATTCATTTATCACACAAACATTTATTAGACATACATAAGATTTCAGGTTCTTTTGGGTTCTGGGAAGAAGATCCAGAAGATATAATCTCTGTCCTCAAGGAGATTACAGCCTACTAGGGGGAAGAAAAACATTCAATACAGTATGATAGAAAAGGGATGTAACATGGTAAAGGGGGCACAAAGAGGAAGTGAACCTTTTTTGATAGTCAGGTATAAGGTTTACAGAGGAGGGAACTCCTTGCCAGTGTTTTAAAATTACAAACAAAACAAAACCATTTTGCCCCCACTTAAAGTAGATTTTTAATGTTGAAAAAAAAAACTAGGGAGCATATATAAGCAAAAAATCCAGAAAACAACCACTGTTAATACGTTGATATACATCTCTTCCCACCCTTTGAAACTAGGTTTTAAAGGATACCTAGAAGGCTAAAAAGAGTCAGTTTGGAGGAAGATGCATTAGAGACAAAAGCATTGATGAATGCAAAGGTATGAGGGTCAGAAAAACCATGTTGTGTACAGCCAACCATAAGTAATTAGGTATGGCTGGACATGATTTCTATTGCATGGGCAATGGGCAGATGAGGGAGTCATCAGTCATATTGTGGAGGACTTTGAATGTGATACTAAGGCATGTAGAGTTTGTCTCTAGGAAGTTGGGAGCCAATAAAGGGTTTTAAGATGGGAAAGGGACATATTCATCATGTGATTTGCATTTTAGAAAACTTATTTTGGCCAATTTCAAGAAGACACACTGAACACACTACTTTTTGCTTTCCTTCACCAAATCTATAGAAATAATAGAAAAATGTAGATATAGTCATCTATAAAAACAAGGAGAATTCTTGATAAACAGAAACTAAAGAATTTCGGGAAGTAGAAAGTCCTGAGAGTAATGTTCATCTCCAGAGGAGGGTGATGCTGGGAGCAGGAAGGGTCTTAGAGTAATCAGCAGGGTGATTCATTATCATTACCACAACATGAGCAGCCAAGCAGCTTCAACCTCTTACATTCTGACACCAATTTGGGTCGAGCAAAAGGTCTGTTTCCATGTGAGAACTGCATATAGGAACCTTGGTCTGTAAGACCAGGAAGCACCTGGATAACTTGCTGTACTCACACTTGAAGGTCAGGCACTGAGGGGCCCGTCCGGTAGTGTGTTCTACTCCACCTCCACTCCTGCTGAGAGCAGTATGAAATAAGTATTGCTTCCTGAATGACCAGTACCAAAGGAAGCCAGCAGAATGTAACAGAATCCCAAATACAAGGATAAGAATCTCCAAATGTTTCAGGAAAGTCAACACTATGAAAGAATCAACAAACAGAAGAGCTTAGAGTCAAGTAAAAAAGTTATTAAAACGGTTGTAAAATAAATGTGGTCAATATTTTAGAGAGGTAGTGAATTTATGATATTCTTAAAAACAAGTGGTTATAAAACAAGAGTAGGCATTTATTGAAAGAGTCAATTAGATATCAGGGGAATAAAAAATATGGTTGTTGAAATGGAACAGTCTTTTTGGTGCTAGTGGCAGATGGGTTAAAATGGCACATGATTGGTAGCAGAGAGAACTGGGTCTTTCTGATGGTCCATATACTATAATGAGACCCTGAACTGAGATAGTAGCAGTAGGGATAGAGCTGAAGAAACAAAATGAATATAAGAGATTTTAAAAATCGAGTTAATTAGATCAATTAGGTATAAGAATAGGAGATAAGGGGGAATCTAGAATATTCCTATGTTTCTTGATTGGTTGAGTGGAGAGGTGATATTGCCAGAAACCACGGTAACAAATTCAAAAGTAAAGCAGTTTTGGGGGGTGAGGATGGAGTATACTGCGCTCTTACTTGGACTTGCTGAGATTAAGGTACTTGTGAGCCAACCAGATGGAGAAGTGTTGTCTGTTGGACTAATGGACCTATGAATTTGGAACTCGTATGTTTGGGCTTGTGCAAGATTTGGAGGACATAATGTAGGTGATAATGGCCATAGATCTCATGTTCATGGGTGAGGTTGCTCAGGAAGAATGCAAAGACTTTGAGACAAAATGAGCGCCTCCACTTGAGAGGTATGTGGAACAAGAGGAGCCAGTACAGGCGAGGGAGGGAAGAATCGCTGGAAGAGTAAGAGACGGACCAAGAGGAATGTCATAGAAATCAGTGAAGTAAAGGAGTGGTCAACAGTGCCAGATTAACAAAGGGTAAATAAGGGCTAGGTGGTGATTTGACAATAAGAGATTACCAAAACAGGAGCAGCATCAGTGGAGTGATGGGGCTAAAACTGTATAGTAACAGGTTAAGGAATAAATGGAAGGTAAGGTGGTAAAGGCTGTGAACATAGATTTTGCAGACACAGGTTTGTAGAGGAGTGAGATCTGTGAAAGCAGGGATATGGGGGTGGAATGCAGGGTTGAAGGAGAGGGTATTGTTCTGTTAGCCCTATTTTTTTCTCTTACCAGTTTCTTACCCTTTTCTTACAAACATTGTCAGGTTTTTTTCTTTCATTTTCTTCTAGCCCTTTATCTCTCTTTCCACTCTTAACTGAACTCTGCATTGTAGCACTTACTTTCCCTTTTCCTTGTCTGGAAAGATTCGTATGACAGCAATTTAATTCTTGTTCATCTATCTGTATGCTCTTTCTCTTTAGCTACTTAATACTACATGTCTTTCAGTGTCTTTTTGTATCTTTAACTTGACCATAGTGTCACACTGAAGATGTTCAGTTAAGAGTCCTTGAAAATCAATTGTACACATATAGAGTGGAGAAATCCCATTTTGGAATAGTTCTAGCAAAAATTTTAAAAAATTTGTTAGACTGTTAGAAGTTTGGTGTGACTTTGGGAAAATTTGGGGAACCTTAAAATGTATTAATTGAAGTATTCTTCAATTAATTATTCTACTCTAGTGAAAAATACATTTAATATCTATTGTTTGACTTTAAATTCCAAATATTATGACAGGGACTTGGCAAACTAGAAGCTTGTTCAGGAGAAGGAGAAAAATGATGGGGTTGAGACTGCTGGTTGTTACCCTGTTATCTTTTCTCCCTTTAATTCTCAGTGACATAATGGCTATATTATGGACACATCATTAATCCCAACTATACAACATTTCTAGCAGCTGTACACAGAAGTCTTCAGACAGAGATAGAGATCATGACAAAAAAGATAATAGATATAGTAGATAGATCCAATAGATCTGGTATACGTAAAGTGGGTGTTCTAGAAGGAAGGAACAAAGATGACATATAAGTAATCAAGAAAAAAATTACTGAGTTGTTTATTTTAGGTCACTGTTACCCTTTTTAATTTCTCTGAGTGGAAGACTAGTGAAAACTTCATTACCAAATAATATTCATTTTTGGTAACTACTGCAGTATCTGGGAAAAGGATGTGACTTCAGAGTTTTATATCTTACATTTATATATAAAGGCAAAAGAGAGTTCCACATAGACATGGTTTCAGAAATAATACTGGCATTGTACCTTTTCTGAAAAAAGAAAAAGTAACCAAGGAAATACTGTATCCAAATACTCTTGAATACTCTATCCACAGTATCTAAGGAATAATATAATAGTAAACTTGATTTAACAGATTAATGTTAAACTTTGTACCTTACAGAAGATGTTTCATTTTAATTACTAATTGAAAATAGTTTTTAAACCTACATCAGAAAAATAACATAAATAGAAACTCAAAGCATTTATTTTAAGCATTTATTGTGTTCCAGCTAGATAGTAGGCAGACAGCTAGGCTTGGAAGATACAGTGAAAAATAAGGTAATGTGATTTTGCCTTGATGGAACTTATAGTCTAGTGAGTTATGTAAGAAATATCCAGGTAGCTACAGTGCAGTGTGATGGATGCTACACTGGATAGACATGTGGAATGTGAGCAGTGAGCAGGAGCACTGAGCCCAGATTTGGGAGAGTCAGAGATGGCTTTCTGAGGAAGAAACGTCTGAGTTGAGAGAGGAAGACCGGAGAGAGAAATTGAGAAGATTTCAGATTGACTGATTGCAGAAAGTGCAAAGTGAGAAAGGAACAGATGACACCAGAGAGGTAACAAGGGACAGTATCACAGAACCTTGAAAACAATGTCAAAACAACTGGGCTTTATCCTGGGAGGACTGGGGATTAGGGGATTTTTTAATCATGAAGAAGTGCTATGATTTGGTTTGTTTTTTAGAAAGAATTACTAAGGCTGTAGTGTGGAGAATATCAGAAGAGAGAGCCATGTAAAATTGAAGGTAGTGAAATCAGAGAGTTGTCTTAATTATTCATTTGCTCTAACAAATCTTTCTAAGTTAGAGATGATGTTGGGCTGGCTATGGTAGGATCATGGGATGAACAGAAGTAGATGTATTTAAGAAAAATTTAGACTTTGGTGGTTTGGATGTTAGGAAGATGTAGAGGGAAAAGGACAGACCTGATCTTAAATTTCTGGCTTGTACAGTAGATACATGATTATGATAATGCCATTCAGCAGGGGAACCCTGGAGGAGAAGATTAGGGAAGAATGATGAGCTCGATTTCCAGTGCCTATGGGAAACCTAGTTAAGGTCCAGTAGATGTTGGATAAGTGAAATTTAGGAGAGAAATCCAGGCTCCGGCCTGGAGATAGTGATTTGGAAAATACCAGCATTTGGAAGGTAACTAAAGTCATGGATATGAAAGATCACCTAGGTAGAATGTCCAGAGAGAGAAAAGATGATTTAGGAGAAAGAGCTTAGGAACACATACATTTAAAATGAGAATTCTTCTAGTAAGACTTTTGGAAGAAATGACTGAAAAAATAGGTGAGTGTGGGCTAACAATTCTGGAATAATTGTACATGTACTAATGGATGGTAAATTGTGGGAGCTGGGTTTCTCACTTTTGGCGAGTGAGGTTATAGATAACTATGGGCAAGGGAAAGGCTAGAATGAATCATGAAGGTAGAACTTAACTCCCTACCTCTTTAGTGTGGGCTGCACTTAGTGACTAAAAGGGAATGGTTATTTGCATGGGTGCTGTTTAAGATTAAATAAGTCAAGGACAAAGGTATTTTCATGGGACATAACATTGAAGAATATTGGTTATATCCTTGGGAGCAGTACTAGGGGAAAGGTAAATTTGGGGGCCCTTAATGTATATATGACTAACTTCAATAAACCCTGTAGTATTCTGTGTTCTTATTAGAAGATTTAATCACAAATTGACAGCTATTTAGTGTCTATCAAAAGCTCACTTAAAATATCAAATTTGAGAAAATATTTTAATGAATATCTTAATTATGTGTTCATCTAGTTTCTTGTATTAAGTCTTCAGATAACAAAAGTATCAAGACCATGTCATCTCAGTGTTTGCTGACATGAAAACGCCTGTAATGAGTTCTGATTTAATGATATGCTGTTTATCTGTAAGAAACATCGGTTGAATGATGTGCATTTTCTAAAAGTATATTTGATACTATAGCCTGCTAGGTTTGTTGTTCTTTGTACAAATATATACAGTTAAGACACAAAATTTACATGTTTTCTTATAAAAAATGACAACTTATAACCTGGAAAACAGACCTAAATTTGACACTCACTGTTTATAATTTGCTGATATCATGAAATTACTTGTGTCCGTTTCAGTTGCCTGTTTCCATATAACAAATCACTCCAAAACTTAGTGACTTAAAACAACATTGAGTTATTATTTTTACAGCTCTATGGGTTAGGAATTGGGGCGGGACTTGGCTCAGGGATTTTTCTGCTCTCTGTGACTTCAGCTGGGGTCTTTCACTCATAGGCTAAGAAGGCTTCATCACGTGTCTGGCACTTTGGTATGCTACCCCATGGCTTCACCACAGCTTGATAGTTTCTGGGTGGTCAGATTTCTTACGTGGTTTCTAGCTTCCAAGGGGAAGAAAAGGGGATCTCTTGGTCTCAGGAGCTTGAGAACTTCACTTTCACTGTATCTGTTGGTCAAAGCAAGTCACAAGCCCAGCCAAGATTCAAGGAGCTGAGAAAAAAGCCCTATCTCTTGATGAGTGGAGTGACACAGGGAAGGGAAGGATGGATGGCTGCTATCTTTAGAGGATAGTATGTGCGAGTCCCAACTACCACTGTATCTAATTTTTAATTTTATTCACATTTTATTGTGATGAAACTTCTTTACCTTGTATTTTGACTTGTAACCAATTCAGGTCCTCTTAGAAATTAGAGAGGTTATAAATATTAAATAAAAATTATGATCTCAACTTATTAGAAAATATTTTGAGATAATGAGGGTCTCACTCTTCTCATTGTCACTCACTATAAATCTGTCTTATCTAACAAGTATCTTGGATTTTTTAAAGTTGAAAGTTTTCCAAAACTACTCTATTGAGTAATTAGGGTTGCATTATGAGAGTTTGTTGCTTTATCTTAGCTTCCCTGATCTGGAAGGTTTACTGACACATGTCCGTATTGTTTTATAAGCCCTGATAAATTTTGTGGAGCACAGTCTAGCAAAGGCTATCATAATTTAGAATGATATTCTTTGACTCAGTAATTTCTCTTTATGTAAGTACACAAATATTCTTTACAGCATTGTTAGTACAGACACAATGTAAGAATCTATCAGTGAGAGACTTGTTAAATTATGATGTATTCATATAATATCATGAAATTGTTAAAAAAAAGCATGAGGTATTCTGTAAGGAATGCTATAAATTCTAAAATACATTAAATAAAATCATTATGAGAAACTAGTATACCACCAATTTCATTAAAAAATATATGTAAATGCTTTTATATGTATGGAATATTGGTCAATACACAGTAAACAAGGAAAAATAGCATTACAGCCCATGCTATAATGACAGTGGAGTATTTGCAACAGAGATTGTATAGCCCACAAAGCTTAAAATAGTTACTATCTGACCCTTTGCAGAAAAAATTTGCCAACCCCTGGGTTAACCTAGGGTTCTCTCAAATTTCTCCTGTTTTCCTCTAGAATTTTTTTATTTTTGCATTTTTTAAATACTTAGGTATATTCATTTTTTGTGTAAGACATGAGGTATAGGTTGAAGTTGTTTTTTTTTTTTTCCCCCAATGGATTGTCAGTTGTTTAGTATCATTCATTACCAAGACAATTCTTTCTTCTTTGAATTACCCTGGTACTTTTGTTGACAATCAGTTGACTGTAAACATGAAGATTGCTGGAATGTCTCTTCTCTTGCAATGATTTGTAGGTTTATCCTTATGCCAAAATTGCAATGTCTTGATGATGATAGCTTTATAAAAATAAGGTAGTGTAAATATTCCAACTTTGCTTTTTTTTTTTCAAAATTGCCTTGAATATTCTAGGTTCTTTGCATTTCCATGTAAATTTTAGAATCAGCCTGTCTGTTTTTACAAAAAACCCTGGGATTTTAATTGGGATTTATGTTAAATCTATAAACTAATTTAGAAAAGAATTTCTATTTTAACCATATTGATTGATCTGATCTTTGTAAACAGTGTATCTCTGCTTATTGAGGTCCTTGATTTCTCACTTGGAGTTTTATATTTTTGAGCACACAAATCTACTGAGCATTTTTTTGATATTAATATAATTTCTGTTTTGTTAATTTATTTTAAGTTATTCATTGCTGTCATATAGAAATATCATTGAATTTTGTGTGTTGACCTTATATCCTGCAATTTTACTAAATTTATTAGTTTTAGTAGTAGATTCTTTGGGATTTTCTATATAGACAATCTTGTCATTTGTGAAAATAGACAGTTTTGTTTGTTTTTGCATTTCTAGGCTTTTATTTCTCTTTCTTGCATTATTGTACTAGCAATACAGTACGATGTTCAGTAAAAGTGGTGAAATCAGGTGTTCTTGCCTGATTAAAGGGAAAGCATTTAGTCTTTCATGATTTTGCATATTAGCTGCAGATTTATTATAGATTAATGTCCTAGGCTGAGGATGTTCCCTTTCGTTCCTAGTTTTCTGAGTTTTGAATCATGAATGACTGGGTTTTTTCTAATTTTTTTCTTGCATCTGTTGAGATGATCAACTATGTGTTAGTCCATTGATAGGGTGTATTGCATTGATAGATTTTTTTTTTCATATATTGATCTCAGTAGTGCACTCCTGGGATAAATGCTGTTTTCTCATGATATATATTCTTTTTTGTATATTGCTGGATTCATTTTTCTGATGTTTGGTTAAGATACTTTGTGTCTGTGTTTGTGAAAATATCAGTCTGTAGTTTACTTAGAGTTTTTTTGTTTGTTTGATTTTTGTATCACAGCAATGCTATCCTCATAAAATGAATTGGGAAATGGTTTCTCCTTACTTATTTTATGTGATGGCAAGATTTCTTAGATGTTCAGTGGATTCACCAAGGAAGCCATTTGTAATGGAACTTTCTTAATGGGAAGATACTAAATTACAAATTACATGTCCTTAATATATCAAGAGCCATTCTTATCTAATTTCTTCTTGAATGAACTTGGTAGTTAGTCTTCAAACTTCCAGTGAATCGGTACATTTTGTTGAAATTTTAGATTTATTGCCATATAGTTGTTCATAATGCTCTTTTATTATCTTTTTAATATCTATAAGTCTCTATTGATTTCTCCTTTTCATTCCTGACATAAGTAACTTGTGGTTTCTCTTTCTTGATCACTCTGGCTGGAAGTTTATTCAAGTTTACTGAATATTTCAAAGACTAGATTTTAGTTTCATAGATTTTCTCAGTTCGTTTTTTGTTTTCGATTTCATTCCTTCCTTCTAATTGCTTTGTGTTTAAATTACTCTTCTTTTTCTGCTTCTCTAAGGTGAGGGTTTATGTTATTGATGCAAGACTTTCTGTGTTTTGTAATATGAACATTTAATGCTATAAATTTCTAAGAACTGCTTTAGTGGTATCCCACAGTTTTGATATGTTCTGGTTTAATTTTCATTCAGTTAAAAATACCTTCTAATTTCTCTTAATCTTTGACCCTTCGGGTATTTACAGATTTGTTATTTAATTTCTAACCTTTGGTAATACTTAATCTATCTTCCTGTTACTGATTTTTATTTAGTTTTGGTCAGAGAAGATGCATTATTTGATTTTAATTCTTTTAAATACCATGAAGTTCATTTTATGGTCCAGAATATGGTCATTCTTGGTGAGTGTTCCATGTGCCCTTGAAAAGAATGTATATTCTGCTTTTGTGTAGATTGTTCTATAAATGTCCAGTTAGGTCAAATCAGTTGATAGTGTTTTCAAGTCTTCAATAAGTGATTTTCTCTCTTTTTGTTCTATTTATTAATAACAGAGGAGTATTAATGTCTATAACTGTAATTGTGTATTTGTCTGATATTCTTATAGTTTGACCAATTTTTGTTTCATTTATTTGGAAACTGTTATTAGGTAAAACCACATTTAGAATTGCTATGTCTTCTTGATGGATTGACCCTTTATTATTGTGTGGTTCCCTTCTTTGTCACTCTTAATATTCCTTTTTCTGAGGTCTGCTTTGTCAGGTATTAATACAGCCATGCTATCTTTTCATTCCTTTTGTTTTTTCTTTTAACCTTTTTATATGTTTGTATTTAAAATAAATGTCCTGTGGATAGCATATAATTGGATATTGTTTTTTAAACTTGATTTGATAATCTCTACCTTTTAATTGCATGTTTAATTTCTACTTAATATGATCATTGTTAAGCCTGAATTTAAAACTGCCATCTTGCTAGTTATGTTCGAATAGTTTTTATTTTTTCCTCTTTTTCTGCCTTCTACTGAATTAATTGTTTTTCATAATTCCGTTTTATCTAACACCCTTGCCTTATTCTTTATATGTATATACACACATACACGTATATAACCACATGCATACATATTTTATATATGTAGAATACCACTTACATATATGTGTGTATAAATGAGTGGTTACTATACATCATGGTTGGATAATTCTTTGCTGGGGTTGGAGGGGATATCCTGTGTACATTGTAGAGTTTTCAGCAGCATCCCTGGCCTATCCCAAATGACAGTAGCAACCACTACCTATCCCCAGCTGTGACGACCAAAAATGTTTTCAGGCTTTGCTGCATGCCCGAGAGAGGCAGAATTGCCCATTTGAGAACCACTAAGCTAGGGTTTAAAAGACATCTTTAACTTAATCACATTCTTTCCTTATATAGCATTACCCTACTTCATGTGTCATGTAATTGCCTTACTGCAGTATACTTCAGTTTTCTGCCTTCCATCTTTATACTATGGGGTTATAAATTTTACTTCTGTGTATGTTGTTAAACCTATATTATTATTTTTTGCTTTAGTTGTATAACCTAAAATGCATAAAAATAAGAAAAAAGTCTTTTATACTTAGCTTCTTTTTCTAATGCTCTTCATTTCTTCTTTGTGGATCCAGATTTTCACCTGGTAATTTTCACTCTTGACTGAATAACTTCCTTTAACATTTCTGGTATTTGCAGGCAGTGACTTCTCTCAGTTTTTATTTGTCAAAAAACTCTTTCTTTTTTCCTTCATGTTTTTAAAATTTTGGTATCATTAATGTACAATTACATGAACAACATAGTGGTTACTAGATTCCCCCCATTATCAAGTCCCCACCACATACCCCATTACAGTCTCTGTCCATCAGTGTAGTAAGATGCTATAGAATCACTACTTGTCTTCTCTGTGCTATACTGCCTTTCCCATGCCCGCTCTCCCGCCCCCAGCAACATTATGTGTGCTAATCATAATGCCCCCTTCTCCCCTTATCCCTCCCTTCTCTCCCAGCATCCCCGGTCCCTTTCCCTTTGGTAACTGTTAGTCCATTCTTGGGTTCTGTGACTTTGCTGCTGTTTTGTTCCTTCAGTTTTTGCTTTGTTCTTCTACTCCATGGATGAATGAAATCATTTGATACTTGTCTTTCTCTACCTGGCTTATTTCACTAATCATAATACCCTCTAGCTCTATCCATGTTGTTGCAAATGGTAGGATTTGTTTTCTTCTTATGGCTGAATAATATTCCATTCTTCCTTCATTTTTGAAAAATGGTTTTTTCTGGTTATATAATTCTATGTTTTCTTTCTTTCTTTCGGTATCTGAAAGGTGTATATTCAGTTGTCTTTTGGCTTGTGTAATTTCCTAAAGAGAAATCTTCATTCTTTAATGTAATCTTCCTTTTTTCTCTGTCTGCCTTTGAGATTCTTTTTTTTTTTTTTTTTGCAGTTGGACTATGATCTATCCATGTATGTTTGTTTGTATGTGTATGTTTTGGTATTTATTATGACTGAGGTTCTCTAGGATTTTTTGCTTCTTGGTTTGTTGTCTTGGATTCATTCGGAAAATTCTTGGAAAATTCTATTGCTTTATGTATTTCTTGTATCTTATTATTATTATTATTATTATTAATTTATTTCTCCTGCAGCTCCAATTAAGTAGATGTTAGATATTTTGATATAATTACACAGCTCTTGGATGCCCTGCACTATATTTTTCTCTCTTTTTAACTATGGTTTCATTTTGGATTGTTTCTGTAGAACTGTCTTTAAGTTCACTGATTATTTCCTCATCTTTGTCCAGACTACTGTTGAGCCTGTCAAAGGAATTTTTCTTCTCTTATATAATTTTTTTTTCTCTTTTGTTTCTGGCTTTTCTCTTTTACTTTTTTAAAGTTTCCATCTTAGTGCTGAAAAATATCCATCTATTTATGCATGCTGCCCATCTTTCTACTTGATCATTTAACATATTTATGGCTACTTAAAAATGTCTGGTAGTCTCAGTAACTGAATCATTTCTGATTTTGTTGATTGCTTTATCTCTTAACAAAGGCTTATTTTTCTTTTGTGCATGCCTCATAATTTTTTATTTAATGCTCATTATTGTATACAGAAGAATAGGCTGAAGTGATCTGCAGGATATACTGAGTGAAAAAAGTAAGGTGCAAAACTAAACATTTTAAGAAGTCACGAGGAATAAGACTGTTAAGTGCATTTGCATGAAGAATATCTGAAAGGCTATACAAGAAACTATTAACAGTGTTTACCTGTAGAAAGCAAGGGCAATGTGAACTGCATGTAGATGATGCAGGAATGAGGCTATTTAAATGTATTTTCCTTTTTATGTCATTTTGATATTTTGATTCATGTGAATGTATTATATATTTAGAAAAGTCGAATTAAAAATAAGCAAACCTAAAAGGTAATAGGAAGATCTGAAAAACACTTCAGAACTGATAAAAAAATGTTAGCCTCTGAAATAAAAATTGTGTGTGAGATTCCTTTATTTTATGTAAAGCAGATTTTACAAGTGAAAAGGTCAATAAGGCATGGAAAATTGCAAAGGACAAGGTTTTATTAATTTGGCTCCCAATGAGTAAATGCATAAAAAGGGTGGCTTTCTATCACAATTAGAAAGGTTTTGGTTCTAGCACTGTATATATGCAGTAATATAACAGAAATACACAGCACTCAGAGTATTCTGGGTGACCATTTCTTACTCTGAAATCACTGTGCATATCCTTTGAAACTGACAAAGTGTATCTAACTATTGTCAGGAAAAATAGGAGATGAGAATACCAAAGAATGATCTTACCACAAATGAAAACATATGAAGAAACACTATTTAAACAGATTAGAGCCCAGAAATCAATCTTAACTAAACAAGCAAATGAAATATGTGAGAAGAAACTTTATAAACCAAGGGACAGTGGGATTACTTAATGTTAGGAAATCTGGTTGGCAGTTTGGGATACAATTCAGTTTAGAGTCAAATCTCATTCCATACATCATTAGAAGAAAGCATTCAGACAATTAGCCCAGGGAAAAGTGAAAGTCAGAGTATATTTTGCTATTATTGAAGGGGGAGACATTTCTAAGCAGAGAAATAATAAAAGAAATGAAAAAGGCTATGATGGACAGATCTGCCACCTAAAAATAAAGACTTCTGTATTAAAAGCCAGCAGTAAAGTAAGAAAATGTTAAAAGTAAAGGAAAGAAAGAATATAAACAATTTATACAGACTGGTTAAGAAAAACATAAAGAAATACCTCTTCTATCCACCCGAGTTAAGGCTGGAAGAGGGAGAATGGCAGAAGTTTGGAGAGGAGAGCAGTGTGTGTTATGGAGGGAGAATCTGATTAATAACATGTAAAAGCGTTGCTGGATAGCATTCAGTTTGTCTAAATTTGAAAACCTCAGTATTATTGCAGGATCAGTCCACATTGTTATGCATTTTTTCTCTAGCAGGTGATTGAATTGACCCAGGACTAGGAATCTGAGGGTAGCAAAGTGGAAGGAAGAAAGTAACATACTAGGTGGACTAGGATATGATAGCGTGGGTGACATCCAAGATTTTGAGACTGGTGGTAACACAGCACCTGAAAAGATGAGGGTAGATAGAGTGCATCTAAAGGGTTGAGTCTGTACCTATATTAGAAAAAATAGTGTGTGATATTGAATGACAATGAGAAGAAAGGGTAAGGACAGCCAGATGGCATGAGCCTGAGGGAAAGAATGGAATTGCTTGTGAGTTACGGTCTGGAAAAGTCACTGTGGAGAAGGTTGATACCTGTTGATATACTGAGTGAAAAAAGTAAGGTACAAAACTAAACATTTTAAGAAGTCAGGAGGAATAAGACTGTTAAGTGCATTTGCATGAAGAATGCACACACTAGAGGCTTCTTTTCAAGAGCCAGATTTAGCTCAGTGGTTGAATGTATTTTTCAGTGATAAGGTTGAAGTAGTTTGTTTCACCTACATAAAAGGGGTTTCCAGAGGACCCTGTGGTAAACGTTGGAAGAAGTGCAGCAGTGGAGGGATACATGGAGTGGGCGGGAAAGCATAGAGAAGGCTGCAGACATAAAAATAGGAGAGAGTGTATGTGGCCAGAATGGTTTGTGTTTGATTAAAGCCCAAGGTTGACAGGTGGGAGTCAAGGTAGAATTAACTAGCAAGATTCCTGAAGTGACCTGTAGTTTAATGATCGTCTCTGGGGCCTAATCCACTATATGTTTATGATCTAAGGGGACTATTAGTAAAAAGCTTAATCCTGGGTGATAAAGCCTAAAAGCAACTAGGTTTTAAATAGTGAAGCCAGTAATGCTCACATTTCTTAAGAATTCTCTGATGTATGCAAAGTCCCCACTTGGAGTTAGCTTTGAGGTAAGACTGGGAAGATACAGTACTGCCATTAGTTTAGCAAAATTCAGTTAATCATATTCTACTGCCAGTGATCCAGAAATGAATGGTAGTAATTACACTGGGCAGTTCTTTATCATACAGGTATATGCTGCTGGGAATTCTGTTTCCTCCTCCTGTTCCATTTTACCTGAAACTGGGTATGGAGGCCACAGCTTCTGTGGTGACTTCAGCAGCTAGCGGCTCTGAGTGGGCTAATAGCTGTAAGTCCCTTGCCTCCTTGGAATACCAATGCAAAGCCCTATTTGCTGCATACCTCCTTTAGAGATCTGAACCTTTTTAAAGCTAGTAACTAATTACATTTTATCAACTTTATTTACTTAATCTTTAATCTTTAATTTAATTTTAAAAAAATCTGTAGTAGGTATTTACAATAGCCAAGATATGGAAGCAGCCTAAGTGTCCATCAGTAGATGAATCGATAAAGAAGATATGGTACATATACACAGTGGAATATTATTCAGCCATAAGAAGGAAACAAATCCTACCATTTGCAACAACATGGATGGAACTAGAAGGTATTATGCTCAGTGAAATAAGCCAGGTAGAGAAAGACATGTACCAAATATTTCACTCATCTGTGGAGTATAACAATAAAGCAAAACTGAAGAAACAAAACAGCAGCAGACTCACAGACTCGAAGAAGGAACTAGCAGTTACCAAAGGGAAGGGGGTGGAGAGGGCAGATAAGGAGGGAGGGAGGGAAGGAGAAGGGGATTAAGGGACATTATAATTAGCACACATAATATGGGTAGGTCATGGGGAAGGCAGTATAGCACGAAGAAGACAAATAATGACTCTATAGCATCTTACCTTCACTGATGGATAGTGATCGCAATGGGGTGTGGGGGGAACTTGATAATATGGGTGAATGTTGAAACCACAATGTTGCTCATGCGAAACCTTAGTAAGATTGTGTATCAATGATACCTTAATTTAAAAAATCTTTAGTAGGGGCAAGAAAGGGAATTGGCAACTAAAACATCTGTATGAGAATCTTTGTATCCTGTAGGGAAACAGTGATAATGTCATGGTATCTGAAATCTATAATGTTTTCAACAGACTAAGTGTGTATTCTTTCTTCTACCTTATTAGATCTATCCATATTAATGGAAATGTAACTGGAACCAACTGGTGATAAAATCAAGGACCATCAGGCAAGATCATGCTTCCAAGTGAAGACACCAACATTTAGAATTCCTACTTATTCTAAGGTATTTAAGGCACAATTTTACTTTAATTTGACTCCTTGGCAGTCATTTTATAATGTTGGTTTCTGTATATATATTTCATAAGTTTAAAAGTTTTTATGTTAGAATGGTTAGCTTTTAAAGAAGAGTTCACCCTTCCTCCTACCCTTCCCACCAAGGATCCAGATTTCAAAGCAGATCATCCTTATAATTAGGAATGCAGATCAGTTATAAGAAATATACTCAGTACAGATCAAGGCTCAGTAAACTATGTTAAAAGGATTAGAATAAATGTCAATTTAATAATTATTTATGTCATGACCTTCTGAGATGAGTAAGTGACTTCAGCACTTTGAGTCTGCCTTACCTCATACAAGAGATCCTAGTGACTGTCCTTTAGTTTGATTTGGAAACCTTTCTTTTTGGTTCCCCTAAACTTACTGTTAAGGGTTTTCTAGTCATCAAGAAGTCTCACTTTACTCCCCATAGTCTGTCCCTGTAGGACTTTGGGATCTGATAGATTAGTTTCACTTGGACCAGAAAAGTGAGGTATGTAATTAAAGAATCAAGTGACACTTGCAAATCATAGGGTGGATCCCCCTTTAAAGACTACATAAGACCATTGAAGACAATAGCAGGAAATGTAGTATCAACAGAAAATAAACCTAGTGTTCTCTGTTTTTCTAAAATACATATAAATTCCAAACAGGTGTTTATTAAAAAAAATTTTTTTTCTTTTAATTATATTTTCAAATAGGCAGAAAGTATAGAAAGGTAATTTTAGGGGACAGGTCAGAGTTGATTGGTTCTCTGCATACATTATAGAGCTCTGTAAATTTATCTTACTAGAATCTAGAGAAGATGAAAATCTGAGAAAAGTATATCACTTACTGCTAGGATTGTTAATTTCATTTTGTTCTGTTTTGAAAGAAGAATATGTAAAGCAGTAAATTCTAAAATAAGAATCTATGATATTGGAAAATCCTGACTGCTTCAGTTTAAGTAAATGGATTATCTTCTAGAAGAGAATAATTTAACTGAGCAATTTTTGCCAAAGTTACCTTGAATCAAACAGCAGATGAAAACAGGTTGCTTTGATGAGAAGTTTTAAAACTTTTCTAGCAGCTAGTAAATATGTTGTACTTTTCTAAATTTTTTTTGGTGTCATCTGAATTAAATGATAATGATGATTATATGTAATTTGTCTCATTATCAGGACCATTTCCCTTATTTTTCTAAGATAACTTTTCTTCTTACTTTCATTTAACAACATTAGTTGAATGTCTGAGCTTTGCAAAGAGTGATTCTAGATATGTGGAAGAATGTAAATTATTCTATAACTTCATTATGAAGAAGTGGAAGATATCTTTCAGAATGTTTATTCTAGAGCTAGGGAGGCTACATACACTCATCTGAACACCATTTAAAGCAGTCATAAAATGAACACTATAATCATAGTTTAGAATCTCTTTCTAAGTAGTATAGTTACTTCTATATTCAGATCTCAACAAAAGTTAAGGTTAGGGAATAGGAAGTTCTGATCAATTGAATTTGCTGACTAACTGGCTGTGGTTAACTTTTTATGTTTCTTTTAAAAGTGCCATATAGCCAAATTAGGTTGCTTAAATTCTTAAGTTAGGGATTTCTATTCTAATTCATCAATTTCTTATATCGCCCTACTCATTTGCAAACTTTCACAGTGATATATACCCTATTAATATTTGTCATTTTCCCTTTTGAAAATGAGGAAAAGTGAAACATTTATGAACTTGTGCTCAGAAGTTTTATATAACACATTTTGACAATATTTTCTTGTAATTTTTTTTGAGAGGACTTTAGATTTTGAAATTAATGGGATTTTGTTTTGGGGGGGTAATTAAAAGAAAACAAAATCAGCACATGAGTTATGGACCTAAGACATTTGTAAGGTTATGTCTTGGATTACAGTTTAAGTTAAAATGGTACCTTTAAAAAATATCTTGTTTAGACTCAAGAAAAGATTTGAAAACAAATTTCAACGAGGTATATTAAGGGAAGAGGTATTCCCTTACTGCAGTTTTCTCTGTAAAGTAATGGAAAGAGCACAAACTTCGGCTCTTCTAGTTTACTGCTACCTTGGAGAATTCAGTTAATATATCTGTCTTAGTTGCCTGTTCTGTTTAATGATTACTTTTTAGATTTGTGATGAGAAATGAAATAAATATGTAAAATTATATAAAATAATGCTTTTTAGTGTGAAATTAATAAATGTTGTTGCTAAAGACATAGAAGTTCACATTACTGAAGTATCATTCAGTTAACCTCATAGCAAAAAAAAGGTCTCCTCACATTCTAGTGAGAAGCTTGTAAAACCAGTTTCAAGGTTAATGACAAATATTATGCTTGGAGAGAAAGTAAAACGAACTTTTGGCAAAAATCCCTTATCAAAGGCATACCATCTGGAAAAGCAATTACTGTCATGTGTGCATGCTTGCAGAATTTTTGTTTTTTAGTTGGCTGAAAGCACTGATGTGCAGAGGACATACCAGCACTTCATATAGATGCGTTTCTGTTTATCACTGAGAAGTCTACATTATGGCAGAAGAGTTTTTTGTTTTGGTTTTGTTTTGTTGTTAGTGCTGCTGGTAGTGGGTTTTTTTGCCATTGTTGCCTGGAAAAGTTGCATTTTCCTTTGATCAAAGCCCAACAACTTTAGCTTGCAGAAAAGAGTGCGTTGGATCTGTGAGTAAAAGGAATTACATCAGGATATCAATTCATATCCTGCTTTTTTCAGAGAGAAGAATTGGCCTTCAGTAATGTGATTTCTGATTATGATTTAATGCTGAAGAAAATAGTAAAAATTGTGGATTTAAGCAATGTTTGACTGTGAAAGCCAAGTGTTTTCAAAGTTTTGTGAAGAAATGGTCAGCAAGCATAGAATCCTGCTTTTCCACAGGGATGTATGCTAGCTGTGTAGTTTGACAGGGTTTTTACATATTTGTTAATTGGTATTTAAGTAAAATAAGGTGAATATTTCTTTGCTACTGATAATGCTATTTCTATGATTTAAAGGTGGCATAACTTAGCAAATACATCTAGTATTTCAAATAGTTAGAACTTATACTGCATATATCATGAGTTTTAATATTAAGGATGAGGTATGAGGATTTTATAAAAGTCTGGATTACGGTACAAAGTAATGCAGTCTCAAAGAGTTTGACCTTTTAGTCACACTTGATTTTATTTTAATGTATCAAAGAAAAAGCAGTGAGATTTTATACACGTGCATATTTTATAAATGTGCATTTTATATATGTTTAAAAACAATATCCACATTTTGAAATAGAATGTAAAGAAATATTTTCCAGAGCCAAGATGCTAGCAGAGAATAGCTTAGGAATGTTTTTGCTCCAGTCTCTCAAATTGAAGCATTTAACATCAGTTTTGAGTAGGATATGCTTTTTTATTTGGCATTCAGTGTTTTGCTGAAAGTAGACTTGAGTGAGAAATACTGCTGTAATTTCTGGGTTAATGTTCAATCACAATAATCCAGAATGCGTAACATACCTGATTTATAATTAAGGATAAGGATTAATTTAGTAGAAATAAAGACTAAGAAATAAGCCAGTTGTATATGGGAAGCAGTTTGTGGATAAAGCTGATTCAGACCTGAGGTCTTGGACATCTTGCAAGGAAGGTATGAAACTAAGGTGCTTGCTTTAATTGAATGGGTTATGGTTGGCTAAAGATGAGATAATCTGAACATCAGTAACTATAACTGCAGTTTAATTAATCACATTAAGTTGTTTAAATCCATAAGTTAATAATGATACTTAAAAAAACTCATTAGTTATCTTTGGAGCATGCTAACAAGAACGAGCTGTACCTAGAGGTAACCAAATAGTTGAGGAGAGAAAATTTCTTTTCTCAGGATTATTCTAGTTAATAAAGGAGTGATAAATAGAACATCACCATTTTGTAATGAGTTCCTGGACCTAAGTAAAGATCATCAATGGCTGCTAGCATCATAGAGAGACAACCAGATGTTAGGTTTCTCTTAATGAAGGTTCACAGTATTACCTATAAAGTACTTAGGGAATCCAGAGTCCAGTTGAGTTTATTCCTTTACTAATTACAAGGTAGGCACTAAGAGACTAAGAATTAATGTAGTGTGTGTAGTCAGAAACCAAAGAATAAAGTGTATTGTAACAGCACCTAGTGTTTTGGGAGTTTTTAAAAAAAATTATCTCCTGATCTGTAAGCAGCCTATTCATGGCTCATTTTACTTTCAATTACTTGTTGATTTTATTGGTCTTATTTGCTGCATTTCTTTGTGATTCTTAGATAAAATTACTCCTTCTTTCTTTAAGCCCCCACACCTATTATGTAATTTATTTCCACCTGACTTTACATAGGTTATGTGAGATAAATTTAGGCAGCTTTGCACTTAGTACACTGTTTAGCAGATAATATGTATCTAGTAAAAATACTTCTTTTGGTTTTAAGAGACAACCAGTCATAATTTTGCTTAAAATTTTCATTTCTCTTTAATTTTTAAAATTGGGCAAGGCGAATGTGGCTTAGTTACTTTAAGAGTCCTAGGCCTGGGACATGTGGGAAAACTGTTGATAATCTGTACAGTGGTTTAATGAGTAATGTCTATGTTCTCTGTAAGGAACTTTTTTAGTAATTGCCTCTGACTTTGAGAAAGATTACTGAGAGAGTTGGTGGCCAAAAGAATAGGTGCCTATTAGCAAGTGGGGTGGGAACAATTTCAGGGAAAATGTGACTTGCTCTGACTCCATGGGTTTTATTACTTCTCTTTGGCCAGCTGCAAGTACGTTATGACATAGTAAGTTAGCTAAGCTTCATGCAAGGAGGCATATAGGCTCTAGTGAGAAGGAAAATTTTTGGTTTCACTCTCAAGAGAAAGAGATGGGTCACAATTACAGGTAACCTTTTCCTGAGGTTATGGAAGATCTCGTGTAGCTAGTTAAAATTTGTGCTATTTTTCTGTGCTTGACTACCTTCCTCCCTCTAATACAGATGGTGCCTGTTGTTTTGTACAATAAACTGAAACAACCTTTTAACATGTCTTTAATGGTATTTTTGAAAATTATATTAAACTATTTGGAAATTGAAGGTTGTAGAGGCACAAGAGTTTCTTCCACTTACCACATGACAATTATAATTACTGAATGGCAGAGCTATTGAAATTGAGTAATTATTTGACTGTGTTAAAGAGGGTTTGCTTTTATGGGCTATAGTTTATTGGTAAGAGATAAAACGTATTTTTTGAAGAATATAATAAATGTGTATGACAGAAACTCACTTTTCTATCTGATTGTGAAAGCTTTGAGTGGACATATGAAATACTTCCCAAACTATGCTTGTAGTCTATGGAAACCAAAAGGTGCTATGCAAATTAAGCATAGTTGAGAGGCATTCAATTTAACGTTTGTTATCAGTTAGCTGGTAAAGGCATTGAGGTGTTTGCTGTTCTGAAGATGATGTTAAGTGAGACATAGTTAATGTGATCAATTACAAATCATGGGATTAATGAATTTATGGGAAAAGAAAGCTGATAACGGGGAAAACAAAAATGTAATAATAGTTAATATCCATTGTTTACTATGTGTCAGGCACTGTTATAGATGCTTTATATGTTTTCAGATACTAACCCAATAACTTGGTGAGGTGTAAACTATTATTACATCTATTTTATGTATAAGGAAACTTAAGGAGTCTTAATGAGGCTTACTTTGAAGTTAACTTACAGTAGAACCAGGATTCATCCATTTCTTTCGTGAAACTGAAAGTTTGAATTCAGAAATTAATTTTTAATCAGAATCAAAAAAGAAAGTGAATTATTCTTCTAATTTAAGCAACTGCCAAAGCATTGATTTGGGAAAGCCAGGGACTTAGGGATTTACTAATTCAGTATAATTTTATGATATGATAGAGCTGAAAAGTTAATCAAATCACAGATCTGTTAGTTGAAGTGTAGTGTCTCATACAAGAAAGGTCATAGTTCTAACATGCTACTTACTAATCAAACTAGTTTACTTTTTAGAGGAGGAGGGATGCTTTATTAGTTTTGAAAATGGTGTGTGGTATGGAGTGACTTTCAAGTATTTTATCACTTTAACGCCCTCAAAAATGAACATGGAAATGTTTAATGTGGATATGAATTTAAATACCTATTAAGTTTTCAAGAATTTTTGAACTTTCCTTGAATTTAGAAATTTCTTACATTGTTAAACACTTTGCCTATTACAGGTCTAGCAATGTAAACATAAAATTAGGTTAGGTGTAAAATTAGAAATCTGTGTCCTTCCTCTTAATATCATATGGATGCATCTAATGCTAGTAAAAATTGAAAGCATGAAGTATAGTATAAGACCTGCATTGCTCATAATGGGTTTTACATAATTGCTTATAAAGATTTCATTTAAATTTGGGATTAAGTATACTTTTCCTGTTGAATATTTTAAAAACTTAAAAATAAAGAATTTTAGGTTAGGCCACAAAGAGAAACTTCAGTTAAACTATCTATGTTCTTTCTCTCACTACACAGAATTTTGAAATGCACTACTACAACCACTTGGAAAAATCAAACAAATTGTTCTTAAATAATACTGAGTCAAACAGGAGAAGAAGCACACAATAACTGATTATTTAGCAAACTGTAATGGGACTCAGGCTAAGACTAATACTGTGCTTAAAAGTAAACTGATTTAAAAAAAATGTATGTGACCTCAGAATTTAGTAAAACAAACAAGCAAATAAAACCAACAAAATAAGTGCCTAGGAGAAAGGGAAGATATCAGTAAGATAAAAGCAGAAACAGATAAATTGAAAAACAGAAGCAGTAGAAGAGCTATTTCTTAGGGTTAAAAAAATGAAGTATACAAATACCTGACTAATCAAATATCTGACAAATCTTCTAGAAAAACAAAGTAAGACAGGCTAAAGGGAGGGTAAACATATAAAATATTGTTTTTAGTTGTGAGAGAGCTGTACTCTAAGACAATTTATTTGAAATCTCTCTGAAATGAATTGTGAGAAACCCAAACAGAAGAAAATCTGGGGAGCTAAAAACAATGGAATTTTCTCCAAAAATTGGTTCTGGGACCAAATCATTTTGCCAGTGTTTTCTAGCTTTCAAAGAACATGTAATTCCAAAGGTGACAAGCTGTTTTAGAGATTATAAAAAGATGAAAATATGACCAGTTGTTATGAAATCAGTATGAATATTTTAACAATGGTTTTTTAATGGGAGTGATTCTCTGTGGGTGGGGGGTGTTAGTTTCTACTGTAAGCACAGATTTTTATTTTTATTTTATTCAAAAAAATTTTACTCAAAAAATTTGAAGTATAATTACTATACAATATTATATTGGTTTCAAGTATGTAACACAGTGGCTCAAGAGTTACACGCATTATTAAATCCTCCAACTAGTGCGGTTACTATCTGTCAATACAGCAAGATATTATAGAACCATTCATTGACTATATTCTTCATGATACACAACCATCCTTGTGAACAATTTATGATTGAGACTTTTGTGCCCCTTTGTCCCCTTCACTCTTTCCACCCACCCACCCCAATCCCTCCCCTATTGTAACCACCAGTCAATCCTCAGTGTCTTTGAGTCTACTGCTCTTTTGTTCATTTTGTTTTGTTTTGTTTTTAGATGCCACAAATACATGAAATCGTGGTATTTATCTTTCTCCACCAGGCTTATTTACTTAGCGTAATACCTTCTAGGTCCATCCATGTTGTTGCAAATGGCAGGATTTTTTCTTTTTTATGGCTGAATAGTATTCCATCATGTATATCTTCTTTACACACATCTTCTTTAGCCATTCATCTGTAGATGGTAACTTTGGTTGCTTCCATATCTTGGCTCTTGTACATACTGAGGCAGCAAACATAGGGGTGCATATATCTTTTCGAATCAGAGATTTTGCTTTCTTTGGGTAAATGCCTTTAAGTATGGTTACTGGGTTGTAGGATATTTCTATTTTTAGTTTTGTGAGAAACCTCCATACTGCTCTCCACAGCAGCTGTGCCAACTGACATTTCCACCAACAGTGCCCTTTTCTCAACATCTTTGCCAACACTTGTTATTTCTTGTTTTTTGAAGGATGGCCATTCTGACTGGTGTATCAAAACCACAATGAGCTATCACCTCACACCAGTCAGAATGTGGTTTTGATTTGCATTTCCTTGATGATTAATGATGTGGAGCATCTTTTCATGTGCCCATTGCCCATCTGTATTTCTCCCTTGGAAAATTGTCCTGTGTGCATTTTTTAATTGGGTTATTTGTTATTTTTTGGTGTTTTATTTATTTTGGATATTAATCCCATATCAGATTAATCATTTATGAATATATTCTCCCATAATGTAGGTTGCCTTTTTGTTATGTTGATGGTGTCCTTTGCTGTACAGAAGTTTTTTAGTTTGATGTAGTACCACTTATTCATTTTTTATTTTGTTTCCCTTGCCTGGGGAGAAGTGTCCAGAAAAAAATTTCTCATACTTATGTTCAAGAGATGTTTGTCTATGTTTTCTTCTAAGAGTTTTATGGTTTCATGTCTTATATTTAGATCTTTAATCCATTTCAAGTTTCCTTTTTTGTGTGCGGTTAGACAGTAATCCAGTTTCATTCTCTTGCATGTAGCTGTCCAGTTTTTCCAACACCAGTTATTAAAGAGGCTGTCTTTTCCCCATTATATATTCATGGCACCTTTATCATATATTAATTGACCATATATATGTGGGTTTATATTTGAGCTCTCTGTTCTGTTGCATTGATTTATGGGTCTTTTTGTGTGCCAGTTCTATACTGTTTTGATCACTGTAGCTTTGTAGTATAGCTTGAAGTCAAGGAGCCTAATACACCCAGCTTTGTTTTTCTTTCTCAGGATTGCTTTGACTATTCAGGGCCTTTTGTGGTTCCATATGAATTTTAGGATTATTTGCTCTAGGTCATTGAAAACTGATTTGGTATTTCAATAAAGATTGCATTGAAACTGTAAATTGCTTTGGGTAGGATGGCCATTTGGCAATATTAATTCTTCCTATCCATGAGCATGGGATAGATTTCCATTTATTTGTGTCTTCCTTAATTCTGTCATCAGTGTCTTATATTTTTCAGAGCATAGGTCTTTCACCTCGTAGGTTTATTCCTACGTATTTATTTCCTTTTGATGCAACTGTAAGTGGAATTGTTTCCCTGATTTCTCTTTCTGCTAGTTTGTTGTTAGTTTAAAGTCAGGCAACAGATTTCTGTGTGTTAATTTTGTATCCTGCAAAGTTGCTGAATCTAGTTATTAGTTCTAATAGTTTTTTTGGTGGAGTCTTTAGTGTTTTCTATGTATAGTATCATGTCATCTGCAAATAGTGAGAGTTTTATTTCTTCCTTACCAATTTGGATGCCTTTTATGTCTTTGTCTTGTCTGATTGCTGTGGCTAGGACTTCCACTACTATGTTGAGTAAGAGTAGACATCCATGTCTTGTTCCTAATCTTAGAGGAAAAGCTTTCAGCTTTGTGCCATTGAGTGTTAGCTGTGGATTTGTCATATAAGACCTTTATTATGTTGAGGTATATTCCCTCTATAGCCATTTTGTTGAGAGTTTTTATCATGGTGGGTGATGAATTTTGTCAAATGGTTTTTCAGCGTCTATTGAGATGATCATGTGATTTTTATCCTTCTTTTTGTTAGTGTGGTGTATGATGTTGAAAATTTATGAATGTACCATTCTTGTATCCATGGAATAAGTCCTACTTGGTTATGATAGATAATTGTTTTGATGTATTTTTTAATATAGTTTGCTTATATTTTGTTGAGGATTTTTGCATCTGTGTTCATGAAGGATGTCGGTCTGTAATTTTCTTTTTTTTTTTGTACTGTCTTTGGTTTTGATATTAGAGTGATACTGGCTTCATAGCAGGAGTTTGGAAGTGTTCCCTCCTCTTCTACTTTTTGGAATACTTCAAGGATGGATATTAGCTGCTCTTCAAATGTTTGATAGAATGCAGCTATGAAGCCATCTTGTCCTGGACTTTTGTTTGTTGGGACTTTTTAAATTACCAATTCATTTTCCTTACTGGTAATTGGTCCTCTCAGATTTTCTGTTTCTTCCTGGGTCAGTCTTGGAAAGTTGTATTTTTCTAGGAATTTGTCCATTTCTTCTATGTTGAGCAATTTATTGGCATATAATTTTTCATAGACTTCTCTAATAACTCCTTGTATTTCTGTGGTGTCAGTTTTAACTTATTTTTGTATTTGTTTTGTTTACATGTGTCCTCTTTTTTTTTCTTGATGAGTCTGGCTAGGGGTTTGTCTGTTTGTCTTCTCAAAGAACCAGCTCTTGGGTTCAATGACTTTTTGTTTTGTTTTATTCTTCTCTATTTTGTTTATTTCTGTTCTGGTCTTTATTATGTCCCTCCTTCCACTAACTTTGGCTTTCATTTGTTCTTCTGTTTGTAGTTTTTTTAGTTGTGAGCTTAGGCTGTTTCTTTGGGATTAGACTGTTTCTTCTTGTTTTCTGAGGCAGGTCTGTATTGCTATATACTACCCTCTTAGGATCATTTTTGCAACATAACATATTTTGAACTGTTGTATTTTCGTTTTCATTTGTCTCTATGTGTTGCTTGATTTCTTTCTTGATTTGTTTATTGATGCATTGATTATTTAGAAGCATGTTGTTTAGGCCCCATGTGTTTATGATTTTTTTTTTGTATTCTTCATGTCATTGATTTCTAGTTTCATACCATTGAGATCTGAAAAGATGCTTGATACAGTATCAATCTTTTGGAATTTATTGAGGCTCTTCTTGTGTCCTAATATGTGATCTCTTCTGGAGAACATTCGATGTGCACATGAGAAAAATATTTATCCTGCTGCCTTTGGGTGGAATGTTCTTTATTGATCTGTTAAATCCATCTGATCTTGTTTTTCAGTGCCTCTCTTTCCTTATTTATTTTCTGTCTATGATCTGTCCATTGAGAAAAGTGGTGTGTCAAAGTCCCCTAATATGATTGGATTGAAGTCCGTTTCTCCCTTTAGTTCTGTTAAGTATCTGTTATATATACTTAGTTGCTCCTATGTTGGACACACAGATATTTATAATTGTTACATCCTCTTCTTGGACTGATCCTTCTGTCATTATGTAATAACCTTCTTTATCTCCTTATTTTCTTTTTGAAGCTCTCTTTTATCTAAGTACTGTTAATCTTGCTTTTTTCTTCCTTTTATTTGCATGAAATATCTTTTTCTGTCCCTTCACTTACAGTCTGTGTGTATCTTTAGATCTGAAATGAGTCTTTTGTAGGCAGCATATAGATGAGTCTTGTTTCTTTATCCATTCTGCCACCCTGTGTCTTTTGGTTGGTGCATTCAGTCCATTTACATTTAAGTTAGTTATTGATAGGTATGTACTCATTTCCATTTTATTAATTGTTTTCTGGTTGTTTTTGTAGTTCCTTTCTGTTCTTTCTTCCTCTCTTACACTCTTCTCTTGTTTGATGGTTTTCTTTAGTGTTTTGATTGGATTTCTTCTTTTAAATTTTTGTGTGTCTATTATAGGCTTTAGGTTTGTGGTTTACCAAAGGGTTCATAGATAGTTTCCTAAATATCTAACAGCCTATATTAAATAGATGGTTGCTCTATTTTGAATACAATCTAAAACCACTACTTTTTTATTCTCCTTCCTCCTCCACACTTGATGTAATAGGTGTCATAATTTGCATTTTTTGTGTATTGCTTGACTGATTTTGTGTATAGTTGATTTTACTACTTTTTTGTAACTGCATACTTATTCGGTAAATGATCTACTACCTTTACTGTAGGTTTGTTTTCATTGATGAAAAATATTTAGGCTTAAGTACATTTCCATTTACAAAAGTCCCTTTAACATGCCCTGTAAGGCCAGTTTAGTAGTGATGAATTCTTTTAACTTTTGTTTATCTGGGAAATATTTAATCTCTCCTTCAATTCTGAATGATAACATTGATGGGTAGAGGATTCTTGGTTGAAGGTTCTTCTGTTTCAGTATATTAAGTATTTCATGCCACTCCCTTCTGGCCTGTAGTTGCTGCTGAGAAATCTGCTGATAGCCTCACAGGTTGTCCTCTGCATTTTCAGGACCTGGGTGTCTATTTTTTTCCTGGGTTGGGGAAGCTTTAAACAATTAATTTCTTTAAAGAGACTTTCTACTCCTTTGTCTCTCTCTTCTCCTTCTGGGACCCCTATTCTATGAATATTGTTTCATTTGGAATTGTCACAAAGCTCTCTTAGCAAAACCTCTCATTTTTGCAAATTCTTTTTTCTCTCTCTTCCTTAGCTTGTTTTCCTGTTCTCTAATTTCCATTTCATTGTCTCTCCTACTTCCTGCAATCTACTATTCATTCCCTCCATTATATTTTTCATTTCAGTTATTGTATTCTTCATCTCTGACTGACTCTTTTTCAAAACTTCTCTTTGTTGAAGTTCTCCTTGAGATCATCATTCTTTTCTCCAGGTCAGTGAGCATCTTTATGACTGTTACTTTGTAATCTTTATCAAGAAGATTGGTAATCTCTGCTTCATTTAGCCCTCTTTCTGGTGTCTTATCTTGTTCTTTTGTTTCAAACCGTATTCCTGTGCCTCCTCATTTTGTTTGGGTTTCTGTTTTTGTTTGTTTTTTCCTTTGTATTAGATAGATCTGCTATGCCTCCTGGTCTAGAAAATAATGGCTTTATGAAAAAGGAGTCCTGTGGTGCCCAGAAGCTCAAGACTCTGCTCACCAGTGCCTTTTTTTCCTTTGCACTCGAGCAGCTGTAGGTGGGCTGTGGGCAGGACCACCTTTCTGCCTGCCTGCCTGTGGACAGTGGCTGATATCTGTCGGAAGAGGCTGACAGCTTACCTCTGCAGACCTTCTGTGTGCCCAGCAGTGCTTCTGCTGGGATTGGTATGGGTGGGTCACCCTCTGTCTGCCAAGCAGCAGTGGTGGTGCTGCTGGGCTGTGGCAGTGGGTTTACAGGGGAGCACAACACAGGGCTTGGCCACCAGCAAGGGCGAAGGAGCTGGCTCTTACAGGTACCTCCTTAGTTGGGTTGAGAGAGGGCCAAGAAAGCTGGGAAAGTCTCCTGCCTGCCAGGCAGCAAAGTCTGATTGATGCTGGGCAGGAGGGCAGGGAAGTGCTGAGGGGGCTGAGCCACCACAAGGGAGATGGAGCGTTTGGGGCTGTCTCCAATCATTGCCCGACCAGTTGGACTGAGGCAAGGCTGGGGAAGCATTGTCCACCTGTCCTTTCTCCTCCAGAGAGAGCTCTCTCTATCTCCCACCTCTTTGGCACCCTTCCCACTGCTGTTAAATCTTTTAAACTGCTGCCTGTGTTGGGTCTCAGCAGGATGTTGGGTGTGCCTGTGCTCCACAAATGACAGGCATCTCAGCCTCTCAGAGTGCTCCAATCCTCTCTGCTCCAGTCCCATAAATCTCCAAAGCCCAGTGCAGTGTGGACTTGTGTTCCCTGAGCAGCTCGAGGGCCGAGTATGTAGGATTCCTGAGCGCTTATCCACTCCCTGCTCTGTGCCTGTCCCACCCGCTTGGCTCTGATGGGGGAAGGGCTTGGGTCCTAATCCATTGCAGGTCCACCTCTTTACCCTTCTTTTTGTGGTCTTCTCCTCTTTACAAGGTGTGGACATTCTGTTCTGCAGCCTTCAGGTCATTTTCAGGATTAGTTGTATTTGCTGTAGTTGCTTTCTTGGTGTGTATGTGGGAGGAGGTTTCCACCTTGCCTTCCTACTCTACCATCTTTTCCTAGGCTCCTGATAAATCAGCACAGATTTTGAAAAAAATTAAGACAACTGAGAAAAACAACCTAGTAATTAAAAATTTAGGCAAAGATGTCTTTTATATCCATTAATATTTGCTATTACAGGTGTTCTTCATTACTTTGTATAGATCCAAATTTTGATCTGATATTCTTTTCCTTCTGAAAAAATCACTTATTTAACTGTATTTCTCTTGTAATGTATTTTTTTCAAACTTTGTCTAAAAGCATTTCTACACTAATTTTGAGATATAACTGGATATAGAATGTTAGTTTGACAGTTTTTTTCTTCTAGTGCTTAGCAATGTCACTCAAATAACTTCTTACTTGTGTTGTTTCTGATGGGAAGTCTTTGTTTTTCTTTACATAAAAGGTCTTTTTCCCCATCTCCTATAGCTTTAAATTTTTTCTTATTATTAGTTTTTAACTATTTGATTACTGTATTTCTAAGTGTGGTTTTCTTTGTTTACTGTTTGATTATGTTGAGCCCCTTGGACCTGTGGGCTTACGGTTTGAAAAAATTTTGCCCTTTATTTCTCCAAATATTTTTCTGTTGTCCTCTTCTCTGTATATTCTCTTTCTTCCTTTTGTATTTTTCCCCTTTGTGCTTCATTTTGGATATTTTCTGTTGCTGTGTTTTCAAATCAACTGCCCAGTCTGCTGTTAATCCCGTCCAGTATATTTTTTATTTTAGATAATGTATTTTTCATTTCTAGAAATTTGGGCCATAAAAAATTCTTGCCCTTTGCTCCACAATACCTCCATGTCTTGCTCTATCTTGTTGAGCATATTGAGCATATTTATAATGGCTAGCTGTTTTAATATCTTTGTCTGACAAATTCTGTGTCTGTTCTATTGATGTTGTTATTCTCCTGGTTATTTATACGGCTGGTAAATTTTCACTGGATATCACACATTGTGAACTTTCAGCCCTTGGGTACTGGATTTTGTTGTATTCCTTTAAATAATGTTGGTATAAGTTTTGTCATGAAGTTAAATTCTTTTGAAATCACTTTGATGTTTTTTTTTCAGACTTGCTTTTTTGGGAGGAAGCTTTGTTTGAATGGGTCCAGAGCAGCCTTTTTCCTAGAGCTAATTTAGAGCTGATACCTTCTGAGTACTTAATGAGGTCTTTTCATTCTACTTTATGGGAATACAAACTGTTCCTAACCTTGTATGAATTTCAGGAATTCTTTGGCCAATTTGTTTTCACTGGCACTTTCCCTGACCTTAGGTAGTTTTCTTTTCACAAATGAGGGAGCAGGACCTGCCAAACATTGAGGGATCACCTCTGCAGACTACAGAGCTCAGTCTCTGCATGCAAATCCCTTCTCTTTGGAATGCTTTTCCACAAATTTTGACTGCCTTGACCTCCATGAATGTCAGTTTCTGTGTGCTCAACTCCCCGACTGCCTCTACCCTCTAGGGTGCAAGGTGGGGAAATTATAGGGAGGGCTCGTGTCATTTTTTTCCTCCTTTTCTCAGGGATCCCACTATGCCTTACTGTTCTCCATTATCTAAAAACTGTTGTCTAATTGATTTTTTTCTAGTTTTCTGATTGTGTAAGCTGGGAGGATTAGTTGGATCACTGTTACTACATCATGGCTGTTTGTGGAAATGATTATCTTTTCCTTCTTCTTTTCTGTGAGTTAAGATGTGGGCCTGAGTAAAAGAAGCCAGGAAACAAGTTGATTTGTTCTGAATGTTTCAGATGTTAGGATTGCCTGTAACTGAGGCACAGGAGTCCCTGCTTGCCTGTGTACCAAACCCTTTGATGATAATAAACAGAGAATTTTTCCTGTTGTTTCCCTTCTCATCTTCTCATTTCTCACTCATTCTCTGGGACCTATTGCAGTGGTAGAGTGGTTGACCAAGAATTATGGTCTTTTGACTCTTGGTCAAATACCACATAATTTTAATAAGTTCTTAATACTCTTACTTTGAATTAAGACCTGTTTTTTTTACTTTTTCTCAGCTCTTTCTATTTGCTATTACTCACTTTTAATTTTACTGGGGTTTTTTGGTTATATTATTTGTTGTCTAACTGGTTGTCATTTTCCACCTGGGTTGTATTTACTTCATTAACCATATATTTCTCTGCATCACAGAAACCTTTAGGATTGATCTTTATGTATTATATCTATTCTTGATCCTCTATTCTTGCTTTACTCAGCAATGAATGAGTAAATAAATAACTGAATAGGTGTAGACAAATGTAGTTGCATATACATATAGTGCATTTCCTCAATTCTAAGACTATTAACTGTGACAAGAAACATTAAATTAATTTTTTAAATTCATCTTAGAAATTAACTGACCAAAACATCTCTTTATGATATAATTTCTATACCATCTATACCAAATCCTTTGGAATTAAGATATAAAATTGAGTCTAATCCTTTTTTGCATGCTGACATGTTGATTTTCCTCACCTGTGCTTGCTTTTCTGTTCTCTTTACACATTATGATTGTTGGTATAGTTTTGAATCATATGGGAAATGTTTGGAATGTAACTGCTTTTTTGGGGGGAGTTAAACTCATAGTTTCAATTTTTCTGTAGATAAACTATGAATTAAATAACTTCCTTTTTGAGTCAGCTGGAAACTTTTGACAGAGATATCCAGCACTTGGGTAATAGTACTCAGTAAAATGTAAATTAGTCACACCAGTGGCTCCCAGCTCTGCTAATTCTGTGATCTATTTTGAGACATCAGGCAATTCCTATTGCCTTTGCTTGTCTTGCAACAGATAACTTTTGCCTCACTGTAGCTTTTTATTTCAATGCTTTATCACAGTTCAATCTGTCTGAAAACATTTTCAAGCAATAGTTAGACTATTTAACTTAAAATTCACCTGAATGTCATTTTACCTATGCTATTAACTCAACTGTGGTCATAGTTGAATAAAGAGATACCTTCTGTGGGAAGGTATTTCCCATAGGTTTACACATGGGCAAGCAGTGACATACATCGCAACTTATTCTTTTGCTTGGCTACTGGTAGGGTTTTTAGACATTAATTCTGATACATCTCCTAGTTTCAGAAACTTAAAAATACTATTTTAAGAAAAGTAAGTGTCTTCAGAATTGAGAAAATTTGGTTTAGGAATTTAATATATATAAGCAAACAAATTTTGTCAGGTGTTAGAATAATTTGGTAAGTTTGAAGATGATGAAATAGCAGAAAAATAAGTGCTGAACCTGTCTGTATGCAATGTATGGTTAACTTTTTAAAGTAGAAAAACTAGTGAAACTATGAAAAGGCTAAAAAATTGTAAAAATGTAAGCACATCTTATGAAGAAAACCAATACGGAATTAAACAGAAAAACAGTGAAATGGAAAATATTTACAAATATGACCTCAAATACTACCTAAAATTACTATGAATACTTAAAAAATATTGACAATACTAAGATTCCAGTAAGTACATTGATAAAGTCCTGCCCACTATGTCATAAGGGGACATAGAGTAAACAAACAGAAGGAAGAGTTCAATCTTCTTGATAATTAAGCCAATAGTAAATAACCTTTGCATGCTTACTGAATAACTAGAATAAAGTAGTCCTTAGGGAATCATGTATTCCTGCATTGCTTTGGAATTGGTACAGCTCGTTTTGACAATAGTATGATAGTGTATACCTGACCAGCCATAAACATATCTGTGGCCATTGATTTAATAATCCAACTCTTGGGAATTTCCTAAGTAAATAATTCAAGGAATAAAAAAGCTGTATTAGAGTTATATTCACAAAAATATTAGTTATAATAGTAAAACCTGAAGACATCCTAATTGGTCAGCAATGGAAAATTTGATGTATTGTGATAAATAAATATCCAAATATTTCATACCATTACATAAAAGTGAAGCACTGTGACAACAGGGACTGTATCTTTTTTGTTTTCTGCTGTAACACCAGTGCCTAGAATAGCTTGGCTTATAGTAATTACTCAACAATTATGATTGAAACAAATCAGTGGAATAATGTTAAAGTAAATTGAAATATACACATAGAGAAGCTATTCTTAAGTACCTTAATGGGTAAAGGAGAAGAGGATCAAATTGGTTGATCAGTTTTTTTGGAGAAGTTCGAACTGGAGTTTCAAAGTTGAGTAGGGTATGGTTTCTCTTGAGAGCCAGGAGTGGGAATGGCACTCCTGGAAGAGATCAGTCTGAGGAAAGACCTGACAGTAGGACTTGAGTAGAGGGTAAGTTAGGAGCTGAGGCATAGATGAAGGCAGTGTCCTGAGTGCACTTGTAAATCAAACTAACTAGGTGGGACTTTATTTTGTGTATGGGAAGTCACTGATGGTCTTTTAACAGAAGTTGACATTGAAAGTTATTTTATTCGAAGTGTTTAATCTGACATTGGTATATAGGACAAGTTTAGGTAGGGAGATGAGTTTAAACTATATTAGAAATAGAGTTGAACTTCATGTGAGAAGACCAGTTACAGTAATTTAAAGCTATTTTGTTTTTCATGTTCAACATTCTGTGGATAGGAATCTGATAATTTGTTCCTTTGCACTAATGCTGTTTTTGTTAATTTTAAGACTTAAACTTGGTTATGTGAAGGACAGTGCTTTTAGAAAAGTAAAAATTTAAATACAATACAGGAAAAATTTCCTGAAATTTTATCTTTGAAATGAATCACAAAAATGTTTAGGTTCAAAATAAAACTGTTTAAGGAAGCCTCCTTTGAGTATGCCACAGAGATATGTAATTATTTGTTTTTGTTTTCTCCTTCACTGAAGACAAAAAAATCATGTCAACTGTCATTGTCCTGCTAAAATATCACTGGGATAGCTTTTAAAAATTATAATCTTCTAATGAAGGCTCAGACTTTTAAAAATTATGAATGGAGGACCTAGTTTTCCCTCTGGGGCTTTATGAAAAAGTATGCTTATTTGTTTGTTTGTTATCCTAGCATCTAACATGTTAGTGACACTTGGGTAGTGAAAGTTGACATTGATGAAGCAGGTCATTGTGCTGAATTAGGGTCATGAAATTTATTTGAAATAAACTAAGAAGAGGTTTTAAAGAAAAACCAATTTGTTGCCAGTAGTGCAAAACTAACTATGCATTGTTTATAAAATGGAAAAGCACCATAAATTATCTCCAGATAAACATGTGCAGGTTCTTTTAAAAGAATAGCAAGCATTTTATGAAGCAGTTGAGCAGTATTTTGAGTGTTAAATGTTCAGAATTAAAAATTTAAATGAAAGCTTTAGAAGACCAGATGATGGATTTTTAATTGAATTGACAATTCAGTTTAATTGTTTTTGAGGAGTGGTTTAGAAGGATATATTCAGGTGCTTGACTAAATTACTTTATATTTTCAGGGTTAGATGTTGAGTTAGAAAAGGGCTTTGCTGAGTAGGTGATATTTTACCTGAATCTTAAGATATATTTGTTGAGTATGAACTGTTTGCTCTGCATGCCAGGTACTGGGTTTGTACATACACATAAGACATGGTTCTTCCTCAGTGGACTAACAATTGTTTGTAAACTGTGTAACAAATATTGAGATAAGGGTAATAATAATATGCCATGGGAACAAGAGATTAATTTGGAAAAGGAATAGAGGAGGGAGAATTAGAGCTTTACAGAGTTGTCAGGTTGAGCTGGGACTTGAATGATGAAGAGACTCACACCCCCTGGAGAAGAGGAGACAGGAGTGTTCTTAGGTGTCAGTTGTGCAGCGTAAGAATTTTCCTTCTTTCTTCTGACTAAATATATGTAAACATTTTGATCCCTTAACTGGTGGGTGTAGTAGAAAGCTCTGTTGTAGTCTGTTTCTTACAAAATTCATTTAGGATACCCTTAAATATTAAAGTAAAAGTTGCCTGGACTGCATAGAGTTAAGAAGAGACATTTTAGGACAGTCGATATGTTCTATATCTTGATTATGATGGTTAACGCACAAAGTTCTTCTTTGTCAAAACTCATTCTGTACATTTAAATTATACACGTTTTCATAAATTTTATGTCAGTAATGTTGATTAAAACTGTAAAATCACATATCTTCCAAATTTGTACCTAGTATTTAAAACACTGAGTTCCTGAAGAAGGGATTTTCAGCCCTCCATTCTCAAACTAAATATCCAATATAAAAATAAGCATCTGAATTGTATAGAAGTAAGCAGAATAAAAGTTCATGCTTTAAAGAACTTACTTTTTAATGAAGTTTAATGCCAACTTCTTGCATTCTGTAACTAGTTCTCTCAGTTGTGATGACTTAATATAAAGATTAAGTGTTACTCCAAAACTACTAGAACAAATATCTGAATTCAGCAAAGTTGCAGGATACAAAATTAATACACAGAAATCTGTTGATTTCCTATACACGAACGATGAACTAGCAGAAGGAGAAATCAGTAAAACAATTCCATTCCAATTGCATCAAAAAGAATAAAATACCTAAGAATAAACCTAACCAAGGAAGTGAAAGACCTATACCCTGAAAACTACAAGACACTCTTAAGAAAAATTAAAGAGGGCACTAACAAATGGAAACTCATCCCATGCTCTTGGCTAGGAAGAATTAATATTGTCAAAATGGCCATCCTGCCTAAAGCAATCTACAGATTCAATGCAATTCCTATCAAAATACCATCAGCATTCTTCAACAAACTGGAACAAATAATTTTAAAGTTCATATGGAACCACAAAAGACCCCGAATAGCCAAAGCAATCCTGACAAGGAAGAATAAAGCAGGGGGAATCTTGCTTCCCAACTTCAGGCTCTACTACAAAGCCACAGTAACTAAGACAATTTGGTACTGGCACAAGAACAGACCCACAGACCAGTGGAACAGAATAGAGAGTCCAGATATTAACCCAAACATATATGGTCAGTTAATATATGATAAAGGAGCCATGGACATACAATGGAAAATGATAGTCTCTTCAACAGCTGATGTTGTCAAAACTGGACAGCTACATGTAAGAGAATGAAACTGGATCATTGTCTAACCCCATACACAAAAGTAAATTCAAAATGGATCAAAGATCTGAATGTAAGTCATGAAACCATAGAACTCTTAGAAAAAAACTTAGGCAAAAATCTCTTGGACATAAACATGAGCGAATTCTTCATGAACATATCTCCCCGGGCAAGGGAAACAAAAGCAAAAATGAACAAGTGGGACTATATCAAGCTGAAAAGCTTCTGTAAAGCAAAGGACACCATCAATAGAACAAAAAAGCATCCTACAGTATGGGAGAATATATTCATAAATAACAGATCTGATAAAGGGTTGACATCCAAAATATAAGAGAGCTCACGTACCTCAACAAATAAAAAGCAAATAATCCAATCAAAAAATGGGTAGAGCAGCTGAACAGACAGTTCTCCAAAGAAGAAATTCAGATGGCCAACAGACACATGAAAAGGTGCTCCACATTGCTAGTCATCAGAGAAATGCAAATTAAAACCACAGTGAGATATCACCTCACACCAGTAAGGATTGCCACCATCCAAAAGACAAACAACAACAAATGTTGGCGAGGTTGTGAAGAAAGGGGAACCCTCCTACACTACTGGTAGGAAATGTAAATTAGTTCAACCATTGTGGAAAGCAGTGTGGAGGTTCCTCAAAAAACTCAAAGTAAAAATACCATTTGACCCAGGAATTCCACTTCTAGGAATTTACTCTAAGAATGCAGCAGTCCAGTTTGAAAAAGACATATGGACCCCTATGTTTAACGCAGCACTATTTACAGTAGCCAAGAAATGGAAGCAACCTAAGTGCCCATCAGTAGATGAATGGATAAAGGAGATGTGGTACATATACACAATAGAATATTATTCAGCCATAAGAAGAAAACAAATCCTACCATTTGCAACAACATGGATGGAGCTAGAGGGTATTATGCTCAGTGAAATAAGCCAGGCGGAGAAAGACAAGTATCAAATGATTTCACTCATCTGTGAAGTATAAGAACAAAGAAGAAAACTGAAGGGGCAAAACAGCAGCAAAATCACAAAACCCAAGAATGGACTAACAGTTACTAAAGGGAAAGAGACTGAGGAGGATGGGTGGGAAGGGAGGGATAAGATGGGGGGGAAGAAAGGGGCACTATGATTAGCATGTATAATGGGGGGTATGGGGAGGGCTGTACAACACAGAGAAGACAAGTAGTGATTCTACAGCATCTTACTACACTGATGGACAGTGACTGTAATGGGGTATGTGGAGGGGCTTGGTGATGGGGGGAGTCTAGTAAACATAATGTTCCTTATGTAAATGCAAATTAATGATACCAAATAAACCCCCACAGTATATCAACCTCCTCATTAAAATTTTTTAATCATTTCTTTAAAGCCTAGATTATTCCACAGTTTCTTTAAAAAAAAAAAAAGAGATTGTGTTATTCCTCAGTACTTCCTTACCTTTTTTTGTTGGGGATGGACCTTTTTCTTATTAAACCTAGATAAGTTTTCTCCTTGTCTTAGGCCCTAGGAAATTCATGTACATTCTTCTGTTCCTTAGAGAATCTTCTCTGTATCCTCTACACTATCCAGGGCAGAAGTGAAATGATGTACTGTTGGCAGCTCCCCACTTACTTGCCACCAGGATAACAAGTACACTTGCTCTTTTGCTTTTAGAATTTTACAGCTAAGCATTAGGGGAAAGGTAGAAGGAAGAAGAGGTGGGGAAAGGGTGGTGGTCCCGACAGAAATAAATACAGGTGTGTGACAAAGCTTAGGAAATCCTAATAGCTACTTAAAGCCATCAGTAGTCCCTCACTTAATGAGGTGGTGCTGATGCATCTTGATTTTTCCCCCTTTCTCATGAAACCTCTTTGACCTTCATGATGGACTTTATCCTGAGGAAGTGACATTTAGACTGAATTCTGAAAGATGAGTTAGCAGTTACTAACTAGGTGAGGGAAGACTGTGTAGCAGACAGAAGCAGCACATCTAAAGTTCTTGAAGTAAGGAAGGCACATAGAGCATATTGAAGGTACTAAAAGAAATCCAGTGTGGAAGTAAAGATGGTGTGGAATTGGCAAACAGACACGTAGATAATTGGAACAGAGTAGACAGTCCAGAAATAGGATTCACACAAATATGACCAGTTTGTGACAAAGGTGCAGAAGCAATTCAGGAAGAAATAGCCTTTCTATTTTTAGTAAATGTTGACTTGCATTCATATGAAAAATCCTATTAATCTTCATACCTTATATAGCAACTCAAAATGCATCAAAGATGTAAATGTAAAATGTCAAACTTAAGCTTTTGAAAGAAGGCAAAAGGGAAAATCTTTGTAACCTGAGGTTAGGCAAAGAATTCTTAGATGTGATATCAAAAGCAAGATCCATTAAAACAGACTGATAAATTGTACCTCATAAAATTAAAAGCTTTTGCTCTGTGAAAGGCATTGTATTTGCATTTTACATGTCCAATAAAGGATATATCAAGAATATGTAAAGAACTATCAAAACTAAATAATAAGGAAACAAATAAACTTAATTTAAAAATGGGCAAAAGACATAGGCATTTCATGAAAGGGGGTATAAAATTGGTAAATAAACACATGAAAAGATGTTTAAAATCAGTAGCCATTAGGGAAAAATTAAAACCATGATGAGATACCATTGCATACCTATTATAATGACCAAAATAGGAAATAATGAGAATACCAGGTGCCAGGAGGGGTTTAAAAAAATGGAGCTCCCATACATTTATGAGGATAATAAAAAGTTGTGCATACATTTCTTTTAAAAAAATTTTGACATGGATTTAGATTTACAGAAAAGTTGCAAAGAAAATGCAGGGTATCCATGTACCTCAGTTTTCTGAAGTAGCTTACAAAAACACCATGGTGTGTATTTGAAAACTAAGAAGCCAACATTGCTGTATTACTTTTTACTTAACTCCATTTTTTACTTTTATTTTACCAGTTTTTCCATTAATGTCCTTTTTCTGTTCCAGAATTCAATTCAGGATCACATTGCATTTAACTATCATGTTTTCTTAGTCTCCGATAGTATGTGACAATTTGTTAGTCTTTCCTTCTTTTTGATAGCTTTGACACTTTTGAATAGTACCAGTTAGGTATTTTGCAGAATGTCCCTCAATTGGATTTGTCTGTTTTTCTCATGTTCGAATATTGGCAATTTCACGTGATTAACTCTAATATTTTTTCCACACATTGAGTGCATTCTTGTCTACAAATTCTTGATTTTTAATACAGAGCAGAGTATGTTGTATAGATAATTTTCTAGGAGATACATTTTGGTTCTTTTGCTATACAAAAGTAAGAATTCCCTGATTTGCAAAGACAACAAAAATGCGAAAAGTATTCTGTTTTAAAAATAAATTTTATCTACAGAAGTAATTGTCCTTTTTGAAATACTAACAAGGTAGCCAAAACTAAAGTCCATCTTGAGCATTCCCACAGCAAAGGTTCTTCCCCATTCTCTCTGTAGGTAACTTTTGTTAAACATTTGGTGTCTATCTTTCAGATATTTTCAGTCCACTTATATTTATGTATGTACATACATATATACATATACACACACACATATATACATACATGTAGGAAATGCACAGTATAGTGTGCATTTTTTATAAATAGTATATTTATATAGTTAGGTAATGTGATTTTTTCACTCTACAGCATGTTCAGAATGTTTTGTTGTTTTTCAGTTTCTGCGTTGCATTTTTTTTTTTTTATATCATTCATGTACAATTGCATGAGCAACATTATGGTTACTAGACTCCCCCCATTATCAAGTCCCCACCAGATACTCCATTACAGTCACTGTTCATCAGCATAGTAAGATGCTGTAGAATCACTGCTTGTCTTCTCTGTGTTATACTCCCTTCCCTGTGCCCTCCCCCCGCTACATTATGTGTGCTAATTGTAATGCCCCTTTTCCCCCTTATCACTTCCTTCCAACCCACCGTCACCAGTCCCTTTCCCCTTGGTAACTCTTAGTCCATTCCTGGGTTCTGTGAGTCTGCTGCTGTTTTGTTCCTTCAGTTTTTTCTTTGTTCTTATACTCCACATATGAGTGAAATCATTTGATACTTGTCTTTCTCTGCCTGACTTATTTCACTGAACATAATCCCCGCTAGCTCCATCCATGTTGTTGCAAATGGTAGGTTTTGTTTTTTTCTTATGGCTGAATAATATTCTATTGTGTATATGTACCACATCTCCTTTATCCATTCATCTACTGATGGGCACTTAGGTTGCTTCCATTTCTTGGCTATTGTAAACAATGCTGTGATAAACATAGGGGTGCATATGTCTTTTTGAAACTGGGCTCCTGCATTGTTAGAGTAAATTCCCAGGAGTGGAATTCCTGGGTCAAATGGTATTTTCTATTTTGAGTTTTTTGAGAAACCTCCATACTGCTTTCCACAATGGTTGAACTAATTTACATTCCCACCAGCAGTGTAGGAGGGTTCCCCTTTCTCCACAACCTCGCCAACATTTGTTATTGTTTGTCTTTGGATATTGGCCATCCTTTCTGGTATGAAGTGATATCTCATTGTGGTTTTAATTTGCGTTTATGTGATGATTAGCGATGTGGAGCATCTTTTCATGTGCCTGTTGACCATCTGAATTTCTTCTTTGGAGAACTGTCTGTTCAGCTCCTCTGCCCATTTTTTAATTGGATTATTTGCTTTTTGTTTGTTGAGGTGTGTGAGCTTTTTTATATTTTGGATGTCAACCCTTTATCGGATCTGTCATTTATGAATATATTCTCCCATACTGTAGGATGCCTTTTTGTTCTATTGATGGTGTCCTTTGCTGTACAGAAGCTTTTCAGCTTGATATAGTCCCACTTGTTCATTTTTGCTTTTGTTTCCCTTGCCCGGGGAGATATGTTCATGAATTTACTCATGTTTATGTCCAAGAGATTTTTGCCTATGTTTTTTTCTAAGAGTTCTATGGTTTCATGACTTACATGCAGGTCTTTGATCTATTTCGAGTTTAGTTTTGTGTATGGGGTTAGACAATGATCCAGTTTCTTTCTCTTACATGTAGCTGTACAGTTTTGCCAACACCAGCTATTGAAGAGGCTATCATTTCCCCATTGTATATCCATGGCTCCTTTATCATATATTAATTGACCATAAATGTTTGGGTTAATATCTGGACTCTCTATTCTGTTCCACTGGTCTGTGGGTCTGTTCTTGTGCCAGTACCAAATTGTCTTGTTTACCGTGGCTTTCTAGTAGAGCTTGAAGTTAGGAAACAGGATCCCCTTTACTTTATTCTTCCTTCTCAGGATTGCTTTGGCTATTCGGGGTCTTTTGTCATTCCATATGAATTTTATAACTATTTGTTCCAGTTTGTTGAAGAATGCTGTTGGTATTTTGATAAGGATTGCATTGAATCTGTAGATTGCTTTAGGCAGGATGGCCATTTTGACAATATTAATTCTTCCTACCCAAGTGCATGGGATGAATTTCCTGTTATTAGTGTCCTTTTTAATTTCTCTTAAGAGTGTCTTGTAGTTTTCAGGATATAGTTCTTTCACTTCCTTGGTTAGGTTTATTCTTAGGTATTTTATTCTTTTTGATGCAATTGTGAATGGAATTGTTTTCCTGATTTCTCTTTCTGCTAGTTCATCATTAGTGTATAGGAAATCAACAGATTTCTGTGTATTAATTTTGTATCCTGCAACTTTGCTGAATTAGGATATTAGTTCTAGTAGTTTTGGAGTGGAGTCTTTAGGGTTTTTTATGTACAATATCATGTCATCTGCAAACAGTGACAGTTTGACTTCTTCCTTACCAATCTGAATGCCTTTTATTTCTTTGTGTTGTCTGATTGCCGTGGGTAGGACCTCCAGTACTATGTTGAGTAAAAGTGGGGAGATTGGGCATCCTTGTCTTGTTCCCAATCTTAGGTAAAAAGCTTTCAGCTTCTCTCTGTTAAGTATAATGTTGGCTGTGGGTTTGTCATATATGGCCTTTATTATGTTGAGGTTCTTGCCCTCTATACCCATTTGTTGAGAGTTTTTATCATGAATGCATGTTGAATTTTGTCGAATGCTTTTTCAGCATCTATGGAGATGATCATGTCGTTTTTGTCCTTCTTTTTGTTGATGTGGTGGATGATGTTGATGGATTTTCCAATGTTGTACCATTCTTTCTGCATTGCATTTTTACTGTGGCCACACCATAGTTTTATTGGGACTTTCAGAGTTTTTACTGCAGATTGTTTATAATTTTTAAAAATTACAGACAATGATGGCAGGAGTGTCCTTATACGTGCTTTCTTATACACCTACATGAGGGTTCCTTTAAAATAAAGGGAAGTGACATTGCTGAGTCATGATGAGTCATATTGTATATGCATTTAAAAAATGTTCTTTATGGAAGGTTTCAAACAGATGCTGCCGAAGACAAAATATAATAATGAATTCCTATTTATCTTCAACAATATCAATCCATGGTCATTTTTGCTTTCTATACTGTCACTCACTTTCTCCCCTTTTAAATTTTGGAATGAATCCAGATGTCCTGCTTTTTGATGTGTAACTATTTCCTGTTTCTAGAAAAGATATGGTCCTCTCTCTTTTTTTTGGAAAAACATAATCACAATATCATGACACTTCAGTATTATTGATGGTTCTTTAATATCATTAAATATTCACTCAGTGTTTAGATTTTAATTTGTCTTAATGTCAGAAATATTTCATTCCATGTTTTTCCGTTTGAATTAGGATCCAAATTTATTTGGATCACAATGTGGTTGGCTGATATGCTGTTTTTTCAAGTGTCTGTTATGTATTTTCTCCCTTTTGTTCCTCTCTCTCTCTGTCTCCTCCTCGGACCCCCTTTATCTCTCCATCTCCATGTTTCCCTTTTTTTAAATTCTTGCAGTATATTGATTGAAGTGGTTTGTTCTGAAAATTTTTTCCACACTTTTGTTCTTGCTTATTGCATCCCATGGTATTGTTTAACTTGTTTTTTGATCTCTGTATTTCCTGTAAATTTTTAGTTGTGTATGGAGGCTTGATGAGATTCAGGTTTGATTTCTTTTTGTCAAGACTATTTTATAGAAAGTGTTGTCATTTTCAGTAAGGAAGTATGTAGTGATAAATGTATTTTTAATTTGGAAGGTATTGCCCAGTTGTCTTCCAGAACTGTTGCTTCCATCTATACCTTTGTCTTTAGCACTTGAGAGTGTCACTTAATACACTTGTGAACTCCTGTTACCAAGCTTTCAAAGTTTTTTAAATTGACTAGTGGAAAATATCTGCTCAGTCTTTAATATTAATTACCCTAATTACTAGTGAGGTTGCTTATTTCCCCTTTTTTATTTTGTAGGATCATTTGTATTTTTGTAATGGGAATTGCCTATTCACAATATGCTTTCTCTCTTTTCCTGTTCAATGTTGAACATTTTTCTTACTGATGTGTAGAATTTCTTCAGATCTCTTGATTACTCATCTTTTTTTTTTTCTGCATAATTCCAAATACTTTCTCATAGGTTATTGCTTTCATTTTATTAGATTGTTTTTTGTTAATAAAGAAATTGTATAAAAGTCAGATTTTATCAGTCTTTTTCTTTATGACTTATATGTGCTTTTAGTTTATTTAAAAAAGCTTTCCCCAGAGGCATAAAAATATTCATTTAAATATTTTTTAAAGTAAAAAAACCCATAGCATTAATTTGCTGTCTTAACCATTTTAAAACGTATAGTTCAGTAGTATTAAATATGTTCACATTATTGTGCAACTGATCTCAAGAACTTTTTCATCTTGCAAAACTGCAACTTTATATCCATTAAATAATAATTCCCCATTTCCTCCCTCTCCCTTACACTTTTTTTAATAACTTGAGATTTAATTTTCATAACTAAGTATTTTATTCCACTTTTTGTCTTACTTTTTTATGGTTATTGGATATAAATCTCACTTGCTTTTATTCAGAGAGCTTGCTGTTTGTCCTGGCACTATTTATTGAATGGTCTATTAAATTAATGTCTCATGTTTATGGGTGTCTGATTCTATAGTTTCTGTTCTGTTCCTTTGATCTATTTTTGTATCCATATGCCATTACCATTCTAATTACTATATTGTTAAAATAGTTTTTGTTAGCTGGTAGGACAAATAATACTCCTTTGTTCTGTTTCATCTGATCTTATTTTTATGTATATGCATATACATGTTTTTTGCTCTTATTTCTAGTTTTTATGAAGGACATAAAAAATTCTGCTGGGATATTACTTGGATTTATGTATTAATTTGGGGAGAATTAATATTTTTATATGTATATTGACTGTTTCTCCATTCATATTTGAAAATTTTGTTCTTTTTAAGACTTAGTTTTCTACTAAGTTGAGGACCTTACACATATTTCACAGGGCTTTTTATTCCTTGGTGATTTTTATGTTTCTTTTCTCTGAAGTCAAGTGATTCTGATTTTTTTGTAAATTATATTACTGATTTAGTTCTGATTTCCCCTTCCCCTACTTTATTTTACATTGTCTTCGCATTTATCACCTCCTAGCAGACTTGATAATTTACCTATTTGTTATGTTTGTTGTTATTACCTGTTTTCTTTGCCCTGTTCCTAAACCTAAAATGTAACTTCTGCAAGGATAGGGGTCCATGTTTTATTTTTTGACATCATACTGAGCACTCATGAATTCTAATAGTGTTTCACACTAGTCTTGTTGAGTTTTATAAGGATAGGTATTCATATTACATATAAATAACAACTTTTGGAGAGTCTTTTCCTTTCGAGAATTAATATGCTTTGTTTTCTTTTTCTTGTTTTATTGCATTATTAGCTAAGCCTTCCAGTGCTGTGTTGAATAGTAAATCTGATTTCCCTTAGTATTATCTTACTCTTGACATACATGAGAATATGTTTTTTTATTCCTCAGAATAATGTTTACCGTTAGTTTCTGATAGGATTTAATAAAATAAGTTTTAACTTGCTAAGAGTTTTTATTTAGGCACTTTGAATTTTATCAGTGGGAGAGAGCACATGAACTCTCTCTAGGGGAGTGTTCAGCATCTTGTGATGGGGACTAGAAGTCCATGTTCCTCACTCTGCCTCTGTTGACTCCAAGTTGGCAGGAGATTCTTCACTACTGCTGGTCAGGGATGGGAGTTCTTGCTCCACTGAATTCTCTTTGACTTGGAGAGGCACACATGTCTCAGTACTGCTCCTCAGATAACCTCCACAGTGGGGAGGGCCTTTTTACTTTTGGGCAGTGGGAAAGGCCTGACTCCAGTAGGCCTCTTCTGATTCCAGCCTATAGCAGGGAAAGGGCAGTGTACCTTGTTACTGCCAGGTGAGTGTTTAAGCTCTCCATGTGATCTTCACCGACACCAAGGGGAAGAAAATCTCATTTTCACCTGGCAGGGAACAGCTTTACACTGGCCTTCTCTGACACCACCGTGGTGAGGAGTACAGGGTTCCCCTGTTACAGTGTAGGCTCCTCACTTGACCTGTGTTGGTGTGGGTGGGTCCATAGCTCTGTGTATGTGAGATGTTTGGGTATAAAGCTTTGTCTAGATTGGCCCTTTCCTGATCTTTTGGCTATGGAGAACAGGATTTTGTTTGTTTGTTTTTTGGGGGTGATCTGAGCATTTTGGTATTTTCAGGTTGCCAGCTTCTTCAACTCCAAGTCTGGGATATTTAAGGCACAAAAGAAAACCTATAGAACTCACTACTATGTTGTTTTCCTTGGATCTTGAGATCCCTATCTGGTCTACCTTCTCTCCACCTTTAGTGTTTTCTTATGTTTGTTATATAAGATGTCCAAGACTTTTAGTTTTACTTAATGAGAGGAATAGGGAAAAATACATCTATACCACCTTCCCAGAAGGGGAAGTCCTGAAGTACTTTTAATTGCTAATTGTATAGTTTTCATTATAGTTAAAATTCTGTTTTAGTCTGCCATATACTTCGTTGAGTAGAATTTTATCACTGTGACTCACTTTTAGGGCTTCTAAAATTTTTTTTTATTGAGAGTGTGGTCATTATCTAGCAGTAGAGGTTTTAGAGTTAATCTTTCAGGCTTAATGATTTTTGGAGAATGATAATTTTCTATATCCCATTTTATTAAAAATATATACATAAAATCTCTAGCTTTTGTTTGCTTCAAGAGAAGTGTCCTGGTTTTGTTGGGGGGACTTGGTGAAGGGGAGACTCTAGTAAACATAATGTTCTTCATGTAATTGTAGATTAATGATAACAAAATTTTTAAAAAAAAGACAAAAGTGCCCTGGTGCAGTTTATATATTAATTATACATATCTTAATGAATTAAGAATAATACTTTAAATAAATTACATTTATTCACTGCCCCCTCCATTTTCTAAAGTAAAGTACATCCATTTCATGTGACTGATCCAAGTAGATACAAGTGACTGTGATATTGTTTTCCTAATTTCAGGTTCCCTTTACAACTACATCAGAGAATGAGTTAATACATTAAAAAATCACTAAATACTACTCTGAGGAATTTAGAAATAAATGGGGTAAGTTTAATGTCATCTTTTTTTTGGTATCATTAATATACAATAACATGAGCAATATTGTGGTTACTAGATTCCCCCCATTATCAAGTCCCCACCACACATACCCCATTACAGTCACTGTCCATCAGCCTAGTAAGATGCTATAGAATCACTACTTGTCTTCTCTGTGCTATACTGCCTTCCCCGTGCCCCTCACTCCCTACGTTATGTGTGCTAATCGTAATGCCCCTTATTCCCCTTCTCCCTCCCTTCCCACCCACCCTCCCCAGTCCCTTTCGCTTTGGCAACTGTTAGTCCATTCTTGGGTTCTGTGAGTTTGCTGCTGTTTTTGTTCCTTCAGTTTTTGCTTTGTTCTTATGCTCCACAGATGAGTGAAATCATTTGGTACTTGTCTTTCTCTGCCTGCCTTATTTCACTGAGCATAATATCCTCTAGCACCATCCATGTTGTTGCAAATGGTAGGATTAGTTTAATGTCATCTTAAATTGTGATTTTATACTGAATTCCTGATTTGGGCCTATAATATGCCAGGCATCAAGCTTGACACTGGGAAGAAATCTTCACTTTGATTTTACAATCTGCTTGTAGTGATTTTCAATTTTCTTGTGGATCAGGAACCCCTCTGCTTAAAGTTGCAGTCCCTTTTCACATGCACATACACAGTGTTTGAGGAACTCCTCAAACCCCCAGGATTCAGACCGTGGGTCAACCCTCTGCTCTGTAAGTTTTTAAAACATTTTTACATGCTTTATTACTCTTTTAAATATCACAAAAACCTTGATAATTAGTGGTGTGTATTAATATTTTACAGTGAATACCCTGGTGCTCAAAATGATATGTGACTTGTCTACGGTCACATAGCTGTCAAATACGAGTCTAGGATTGAAGACTTCCCTAAATTGTATTAGTTCCTTCAGTGCATCAACATTTTCTAAGGTTTTTGCTACTTACTGTCCAATTGCTGGTGTAAGAAGGTTACACCACACCAGCTTTTTCTTTACTGTCAGCAGATGTCAGGCCAATTTCACTACATTATCACATTGCATGTTCCCGCATCTCAGTGTTTGCCAAATGATAATGTGCACAGTGATATTTAATTTGTTGCTTTGTTTGTATTTAGGTGCCTCTATCCACTTAAACATCTGAGTCTTACCAGTTTTTATGTCATTATGTGTAAAGTTTTAATATATTAAGAATATCAAGTATCATTTCTGCAAATACTTTTGTCTTTTTTATTTGCCTTTTAATTTTATATGATTTTTTAATGTATAGAAGTTTTGACATAAGTATTCAAATTTCCTGTAATTTAATTTCCTCTATTTTTTTCTTTTTTTAGCATAGGAATACCAAAGATTTGACATACTCAAGTGAATACAGGCATACACATATATTCACAGACTTTAAAAATTTTTAAAACATAATGGGAATCTAAAAGATTAAGAAAAGCAATGTCATTTCAGTTGTAATTATTTGACTTCTTTTAGTCATGTTTATTGTCTGTTGGTTTTTCGTTGTCTTTGAATATTTTTTGTTTAATCTTCTGGAATTTTTATAAATGATGTTATGTAGAAATCTAGCTTCTTGCCCCTAAAATAGGTGGTTAACTCTGATAGCATTTATTGAATGTTTTTTCTTATGAACTGTTCAAAGCCTACCTTTATCATATGTAAGACTCCCATATATATTTGTCTGTACTAATTGACCTAATTCTATACCACTGTATGATTATTATACTGTTGTTGGGTAGTCTAATCCAGGGAGATCTTCCTGCACCCTAGGTGAGGCCTCAGCTCGGGTCTTGACTCTGATCGAGAAAGAATTCATGAGCAGGCTGAGCAGGTACAAGCGAAGAGTAGTTTAAATAAAGCAAAAGTACACACTCAGGGAAGGAGTATGGACAGCTTGAGAGGTGAGCAGCCCTTTTGGTGTCAGGTTGGGTGGTCTTATAGCTGGTGCTCAAGCAGGGGATGGAATATTCATCAGGATAGGTGGGGATTTCTCAATAGGGAGGGATTTCTAGGAAACAGTGATACCCTCTTTTTGTCTTTAGATGGTCTGCCTGGGAACTATCATGGTGCGAAAGGGTGTGATTTTTAGTATGTTAATGAGCATATAATGTATTTTGAGGTGAAGTGAAGGTCAACTTCTTTTCCATGTTGGGACTAGCCAGTTTTGGACAGTTTATTATCTATATTCTACTCCCCACATCCTGCCAGAATAGTTCACACAGACTGTTTAGAATGTAAATAAGCAGGTAGCCCAATGTAAACAATGGCAGAAGTCACCCCCCTCATCCCCCTGTATTCCCCACCCCCCATGTCTGTTTGCCTCCTCTAGCAATACTGTTTTAATGTTATTCAAGCTTTCAAGTTTCCTTACTAATCTATCAAAAATGTTCACCTTAGTAGTGACTCTATAGCATCTTACTATGCTGATGGACCATGACTGTAATGGAATATTGTGGGGACTTGATAATGGGAGGAATCTAGTAACCACTGTATTGCTCATGTGATTGTATATTAATGATACCAAAATAAAAAAAAAATACGTTTGTTTTGCTTATTTTTGGTATTAATTCTTATATATTAACTTTGGAATCTATTCATCAAATTAAAAAAATTAAGATATGAAGGATTTTAATTAGAATTCCATCAAGTTAAAGATTCCTTTGAGGGAAAAATTGCTATCTCTGTATCATTACAACTTTATGGTTGGTTAGTTGTGTTTATCATTCCTCAGTTCTTCCAGTCTTTGCTGCACTTCTTAATATTTCTTCTATATATATGCATCTTAGTGGAAGCAGGAGATCTTCTCTATCTCTGTGCTCTTGGAGATATTCCTTATGCTGGCTCCCAGGAGTCTTTTCCTGACCTTCTTACTAGAAAGCTGGTTTCCTTCTCATAAGAGTCTATGTGCAATTTCCCCCACCCCAGGTGTTGCAGTTATTCCCCGTTAGGGCTCCTGGGTTAAAGCAGTAAGAGGGAAAAAGGCAAAAAATATATGGTGAGGATTCCCCCCATACTCTTCACACTGCCCTGGTTCCTTTTTCTAGTTCCTTAAGGTGAAGAAACTGGTTTTCTCTTAGGCTTTTAAGTGTCCTGCCTCAGTAGTACAGTTTTATGACTTGGATAGCTTCAGGGCAGGGTCAACAAAGAAAAAAATAAAAGGAAGTAGGAACTCCCCCCACCTCCAAAAAACACATACACTCCCAGATGCCCCTTTTGCTCCAGCTAGAAAAGGGAGGTTTCTCTTAAGAGTTTTTGCAGTGTGCACCTACTGCATAATTCTAGGACTCTGCCCATCCTCATGTCAAAGTGTAAATAAAGAAGGCAGTTTTTTAAAAAGAGCAAACTTACCACCATATTGATTGTTGACTTCAAGTTTTGACTTCCTTCCCTGATGTGGCTGCCATTGTTTACTTCTCAGAGCCCTCAGGTAGTTCCTTTTTGAAATCCCTCCACAGTTTTTAGTTGTAATCACTGGGTGAGATAGGCTGCAATGAATGGGCTTACTCCAACTTGGCATTTAGTGAAAGTCATTTCATTTTGAAAATAATTTTTGTTCTTATTTTCTAAAAAGTCTGTCTTGTTCCTAGTTTACTACATTTTATGAACAAGCTTTTCTGATTTTATGTATAGACAGGCCTCTTGAATCTCTCTGAGGATACCAATTAGAGTTAAGAACGTTTTATTTCTTTTTGTTGCCTTACTCTCTGGGTTATTGTGCCCCTGCTTTTTTGTCTTAGTGCCTCCCTTACTTTTTATTAAATAGCTGGTGGACCTTGGCTATTCTTATTTACAGTATTTTCAAATGAAGATCTTAATCAGTGGTTGTGCAACCTGAACATATATAACAGTCCTTTGGGAACCCAGTTTAAATGCAGAGTTTGGCCTCACTAACAAAAATCTGATTCAGTAAATCTGAGGTGGTGAATTTAAACACTTTACATTATTCTGATCCTGGTAACATCTTGGTAACTGACTTAACTCTGCAAATGTCAACAGTCTCCTTTACAAAGCATTGTCTTCTCACTGAATATCATTGCTGTCCGCAGGACTCTGCAAGTTGGCTTCCCACTTGCTGTGTGGGTGGGAGGTGGAGTTCCCTTTTTCTTTATCATGTGCTTGCAGAGACAAGGCTAAGGAGATGGGACCTGTCCCTCCCTCAATTTCTGCTGTAGGAAAGGAATTTATCTGCAGGGCGAGTTCTGATTAGTTCTGAGTTGTCTTCCTTTTTCTTTTCTTCCTCCGTTGAGATTGCCCCTAGCCTGCTGTTATCACCATCTCAAAGTTCACATTATAAACCCTCTGACAGAGACTTTAGACTCACAGCAGATACTGTGGCCAGCATTTTATATTTGTCATGAGAGTTATGCTGGTCACTTTTGGTGGTTTTTCACTCAGTTGTTCTGTGGCCTGCCTACCCACCATGAGGTGTTTAAGAAGAGATCAATGAATGGGCTGAGTCTGCCATCTTGAACTGAAAATCCACTGTTACTTTTAAAGTGATACTAGTTTCTAATGTGCCAAGAAGTATCCTTTGAATTCTCATTGTTGCTGTGGGAGGAGAGGGTTCCCTGCTCTGGGGAAGTTCACTATGAATTTGGTCAGACTAAATAAAGACAACATCAAGTTGTGGGAGTCAGAAAAAGGGGGTTCATACCGTGTTTATTCTACAGCAATAGATCTGTCTCTCCTGGCTCTGGCACTGCTCCCTCCTGAGTTTGGGGCTTTCTCCCCTCTTAGCATTGGGGCTTCCCAGCTTCCCTCCTGCTGCTTCCTCTCTCTGCACCCTAATCTCTCCGCTTCTCTGTTAGCACTGTGATCTCCCGCTGGTGGTTCAGCCTCCCTGCTGCTTCTGCATAGCCGCACTGGGGCTCTGCAGCTTCCCCCCGCAGCCTGCCTTCTCTCCTGGCTCTCCCTTCAGGCTTCCCTTCTCCACTCCCCGCTTCGCCACCTCTAGCACCAGGAGGAGCTCTGTGGGCAGGTCTCTTTGGTGACTGGTGGATGCCTTACCAGTTACCTGCCAGGAAACGAGAAGAGGAGAGAATGGATGTTTCCTCTCTAGCCTTCCCCTGGGCCAGTACTCCCATGACTGACCAGTGGCTCTGTCACATCTAAGCATCCTACCACTCTTGTAAGTATGCAAAGCAGGTTCTTTTATATATACAATGGTTGCTGTTAAGGCCAGGTGGGAATCCTGGACAGAAATTTCCATTTTCTCTACACTCATGTAAAATAAACATAATAAAATCTGTAGCAGGATCACAGCTTATTCATATTCAGGTGTGTAAAGAAAATGTAGTTTCTTAATTTTTCAAGACTCATCTCTTCCTTTTGAAGAACCCTGCTTACTGGGTAATTGGAGGAAGAATACTAGTGTTAGTACAATCTAATAAACTAAGTCTTAGTGATTTAAAATGATCTCTTTGGATATTGCAGTTTCTGTTGGGATACTAGTCATTCAGATATCATCTTTTCTCTTACACCTTCCCACACTGGAATCCAGACTTATGGGCTGGATATATGTGGCTTGTGTGACCTTATAGTGGTGGAAGGTACCAGGACTCTCAGTCCATATGCTGTCTTCTCTGGTTTTACCTAGTCTCTCCTTAAAGTAACTGGTTGGGCTACTGCCTGAAACTGAGATTACTGTGGTGCTACCAGAACTGTCCTTGGGTGTTCTTCAGATGTGTGGCTGAAGTTTGCAACCAGTGTTACTTGAGATTTGTTCTCTTGGCTCCCAGGATGCATTGGCCATCTTTCCATGGGCCACTGATAACCTGAGGACTAGCTAGGGTTTCCCATTGACCCCTCTAGCCAGGTGGCCTCTTTTCCAGGCTTCTTCTGTGGAGTTATTTTGCCCTTATCACAGTGACCTCTTCTGGAGAATATAACATTCAGCATCTTAAGTTACCTTTCATGTACTACTTAAAAACACATGGGAATTTCTCAGTGCCTTCCATGGCACATAGGAGAAAAGGGAGATTCCAGAACTGATCTCATAATCTTCCTCAATCTGACTGCTTCTGTTCATGTGGTTTGATGTGGCTATCTCCAGCTTGTGCTAAGCGTGTGTGAGGGAGATAAGAACTTGTTTTTGTGGTGGTGATGGTGGTGTGTGTGTGTATACTCCTGGAAGGCAGTCACTTTGCTCTGTCTGAAAAGGAAGCAGAACAGAAGCATTCAAACTGCTAGATTTCCTAATTCTATGAAATATTTCTTTCCTTTTGCAGTCTACGTGAAGAGGGTGATGCGAGTACTGGTCTAATCACTAACTTCTTCTGTCTGTGTCTTACTTCTTTATCCCACGATACTTTAGCCAAAATCAGGAATTTGAGACTAGCTTACACTTTCTCTAGGTTTTAGCCTCCTTCTACCCTAAGTATCAGGGCTCATGTTCTAGCTATCATGAACAAAAGGGGTATCTGCTCTATAACGGGAAAGAAGCCGTAATCTGAGTCTTTCATGCTTGGTCAGAAAATATTAGTGTTAAAAAAAATTACTTTGGTCCCTCTGTCCCCCACTCCCCTCTCTCCTCTCCCCTTGCCTCCACTCCCCTTCCCTCCCCAGGCCCCTGTCCTCACCTACCTCTCCCCTCACTGGCATGCACCAAGGTAGGACCATCTGCGACCCAGGGAGATAAGCTTCACTGGACACCAACCCTGCCCGCACTTTGATCTTGAACTTCCAGTCTCCAGAACAAGGATAATCTTCTCTGACTTTCAGTTTTCTCATCTATAAAAAAGAAATCCTTGGGCACCATCCTAGTTCCAACCCATTATTTTACGGATGGTACACTGCAGCTCAGGAAAGACAGTAAATGGAGTACGCCTATCCAAGGGAAAACATACAATTAACCAGGCCAAGGGTTTGAGGGAAAAGCAACAAGGCCAGCAAGTATTAGAACACACAGGAAGCCAGCAGCGGAAGTCACCGGTCCACTTCTCTCAGCATCCTGCTCAGAGGTGAACCCAGGTGCTGCACAACAGGAGGTACCTACTGGGCTCCAGCACTGGGTCCCCACCCCAGTGTCTAGTTATTGGGTAAGTATGCAAATGACCTTATAAACAGGGGCAAACAAACTGCCTGGAAGCCAAGCAGTGGGAGTTTTTTAATTGCCAGCCACATAGAGCAAGTACAGGAAAAGCATCTGAAGCTTGGGGGCATGAGAAATTGCAGCCCCTGCTGCTGGGAAAAGGGAGCCAACATCTCGTGGAAGTTGAGTTCAAGTACTTTCTCCATTTTTTCTACTTACTACTCACTGTGCTTCCACTTCCAGACACGTGTGGTTATTGGCCACTTCAGCTGACTATTAGGAAAAAGAAAGGGAAAAAAGCCTAATCTACCCTTACAGGATTCAAGGAGAGTTCAATCTTGAAAATTTGTCTTCAGATTTTAAGTAACCTCAGAAACAAGGATCATGTCCTAAATGTCTTCTCTAACTCTGTAACTATATTCCATCTAGCTGCATGCTGACCGGAGATGGGCATTCAGCACATACTTGTAAGTTAAAAGATTTGATAAAGTTATCTCTCTTGTCCTATTTTCTAAAAATTGTGCATGTTCTAGGAAGCCCAGTGGAAAGAGGAAAGAGATGTGGATGGTAAACTGGTGAAATGTCAAGTTTCATCAGAGTTCATCACCCAATCATTCTTCTTTGTTCTCGCACGTTTTATACCTTGTATTAATTATTTGTTGGGGAAGAAAGAGTAAACATTTGCTGCCTTCTGGTTCTCATGCTGGATGTCCTACCAAATGACAGTAAAATAATGCAAAAATGATAATACAAGGATAAAGAGAACAGAGGAGAAAACAACAGCTGATAAAAGATTCCAACAGATAGTTTGGAGATGAAAACTGAGAGGAGGAGAGCTAGCTGACTTATCAGAGTAAGGGGAGTTATATGCTGAGCCCTGCAGTCAGGAGAGAAAAGAAGATATTTTCCCCTGCAACTCAGGGACTGCAAATCTGACAGTACTGGGTGGCCCAAGGAGTGGATCTAAGGACAGAAGAGGCTAGCAGTGAGATACCAGGCTGAACACTGAGAGTGTCAGCCTCCTTCCCACCACCCAGAACACGGCAGACAGAAATACTACTTCTTCCAACACCTTCAGCACCCCAAGGCAGGAGACTAAAGGAGCCTCATGTTAAAAAACTAAACCACCCAAAAAAACAAAAAAAGCAACTAGCCTATTGACCTCTGGGATCTTGATGTAAGGTCAGGTGTTCTCTTAGCAGTAAAGCCCACTCTCAAGAAGGCCGCCCCCAAAACACACACACACACACACACACACACCCCACCCCCACCTACCTTCCAATCAGTTTTCAATCTGTAGCTTCACTCTTATGTATGGATAGACAACTCAGGATCATAAAAGTTTGAAAAGGACACCTTCAACATGAAATAGAGACATGTAGGTACAGTCAAAACAACAAAAAAGCATTTCAATTAATACATCAAGAGAGCATAGATCATGCATCTAAATACTAAGAAGAGAATGATATTTTTAAAACAAGCAGAAGATCTTAGAAATTTAAAAAATAACTTGGATAAAATACTTAATAAAAGGATTGGAAAACAAGATGAAAGAAAGCTCCCAAAAAGGAGAACCATAAAGTAAAGAATCAGGAAAACAGAGAACACACTTAAAAATTGAAGGGTCAATCCAAAAGGTCCAGTATCTGGCTGCTGGAATTCCAGAAAAAGAACAGAGAACTAAAGGGGGAAAATTATAATAATAACAAATTTAAAAGAAAAAACAAAAAACATTACTTTGGGAAAAGCAGACTTTCAAGACTTGTATCTTACTGTGCAATCCTTTCTTTAATTCAAAAGGTAAATATTGAAAATTTCTCTTTTCATTCCAGAACTTCTCCAAGGAAGTTGGTGCTACTCAAAGAATGATAGGGAAGTCAGTAGAATGAAATGCAAAAGGGAAAAGCATTAATTACTGTTTTCATAACCATTAGGTTCTATCTACTGTCATTCTTCTTTTCCAAAACTTCCTTGGTTTTTCTTACACATTTACCCTTTTTACTCTTTTAATTGTAGTATGGTTTCTTATATAATTAAGTTTCTAAAACATATTTAAGTTTTTACTTGGTTTGTATTAAGCCTATAATTTGGGGCTCAATGTGTATCTTAATAATTGTTTTCCCAAACAGGAAAATAGTCTGTCTTTATTTTTTCATATCTGCTTTAAATATTTATCAATAGGATTATGTAAAATTTTGAAATGTAGCTTTTAAATATAGGTCTCATTTTTTTTACATGATTCTTTTTCTGCTTGGTGTGTGTGTGTGTGTGTGTGTGTGTGTGTGTGTGTGTGTGTTGAAGAGAGCAAAATGCATCTTGCAGCTCAGTTCCTTCTCCTTGTGGCTCTTTCCTGTGTGTTCCCATAGTATCTTGTTTATGTGTCTTTTCTAGAATTCCTCAGATCTGTGTTTACTAAAGTGTGATCAGCACAAGGGCAGGGACTTAGGTATTGTTTGTCTTTATTTGCCTTTGTGCCTGACACTTTCCTGCTCATAATAGGCTTGGGGAATCAACAATTCCTATACTCTTCCATGATTTTTTTTCTCCATAGTATTTACCATATTCTAACATACTAGATTGATTATTTATTGATTGATTTTCTCTTTCCACTAAATTATAAGTGCCACAGAGTCAGGGATTTTTAATTGTTTTGTTTACTACTATACTATATTTCTAACACCTAGAAGAGTACCTGGCACAAAGGCCATCAGTGATATTTGTGGAATGATTAGTTAATGAATTGATCAGATTTAGGTAATTGCCTAAATTATACCATATGATCTAGAAAATATGAGAGAGATGGGCTTCTGGTATGGAAAAAAAATAGTAATGTTGTAGAGTTTAAAAGCAGGAAGATCTTAGTATTATCTAATTCTGTCCCATTTTGTGAAAAGACCAAGAGATGAAATTGTTGGGGGGTGTTGTGTATTTTCCTTGGTTTTTGTCCCCACCATAACAAAGAATTGAAGGGCAGAGACACAGTAGTGAACCAAAGTAAAAGTTTTATTTAAAGTTACTTACTTCAAGAGAGTCTTAAAAATCTGCAGGCTACCTCAGGGAGGAGAGGTGCCTTGAAAGGTTTAAGTTTTATTTAAAGAGAGTGTAGGTCCTGGGGCAAATACTTCTAAAAATCAAAATCAGTCAAAGGGAGAAATAAAGTTTAAAACTCATTTACTTCTCACAAACTGCACTCTCAGGCCATCTTTCTTCTCTGTTCTGGCAGCAACTACACTGGCCCTCCCCCTCACCTCTCAGGTACAGATAAGCCCTCTGTTGCCCAGGTAATCACCCATTGATATGGAGATGAACTTCTCCACCCCTGAGGAAAGATGCAAATGCACTAAAGCCATACTTCTTTCCACCTCTGAATGCCTATTGATATACAGATATACTAAAGCCAGGCGAGATTTTCTGGAAATGTTTCAATTTTACCCACAATCCACCCTTCCAGAAATCTCGCCTTACAATTTACTCGATCCCCCTCTTCCGACCAATCTAGTAACATTTAACAGCAACAGCAATAAAATCTTGATAATCTTCAAGCCAGAGTATTCAGCCTGTGCAGATCAAGTAAATGTACTTTATAGCACAATCTCTAAGCACAAAATACGTTTCTACACTTGTTTACTTATTCTTAACAATCATGTTAGATTGCTCACAAAACTTTTACCAAACATTAGACAAAGTCAAGCCTCTCTTTAAACACTATTTTCTTGACAACAGCAACACAATCATAATTCTCAAGCCAGAGGATTGAGCTAGGTTACTATACAGCACAATCTCTCACTAAGCACAAAAATACATTTCTACACTTGTTTACTCATTCCTAACAGTCATGCTAGATTGTTCACAAAACTTTTACCAAACATTAGACAAAGTCAAGCTTCTCTTTACAACAGCAACACAATCATAATTCTCAAGCCAGAGGATTCAGCTAGGTTCAAAGTCCCATGCAGATTAAAACCAAAGCTCGTCCATTCCAGCCATCACGCGGCAACTGTGGCCAGGGGGCGCATCCAGGACACAAAGACTGTAGAAGCAAATAACTGTGATTGTCGAGGGCCAATTTGCTGTTATTACAGGAATACACAGAAGGCCAGCTTCCAGGCCTTTTCTCCAAGGTGCCAGAAGAGCCAGCCATCACCGATCTATGTGTTGAAATGTCCAGGGCGACGTCCATTTTACTCTTAACTGCTACACCCATCTTGGCAACACATGTCCAATAAAGTGGGTACCTCGATCGCTCTCAGTAACTGGCGACCGACCATAGGCTGCAGAGAGACGCTCTAGGCCCCTCTTGGTGGTTTGCTGATCTGCACAATGTACAGGGTACTCCTTCCAGGTTCGTCTAACTTCTTCAAAGGTGAAAGGCAAACCCCACCGACGGGACCACGTTGTCTTTTGCCCCACATGCAACCTACACTGATGTAGCCATTGGGCCACATCAGAGGCAGGCTTTCCTTCTAGCCAGCGCATCCAGGCCAATGTGTCTGCTTCATCATACCCTGGGGATGCCAAAAGGCAAGTGGCCAGTCAGTCACATGATATGCAGTAGGTGTCTATGCGACACCACTCCATGGCCTTTGGGTCCAGTCTCGTACCCACCCCGCGATGGGATAGGAGGTTATTACTTTGGGTGGAGCTGTTCTGGCAATGGGCTCTGTAGCCAGCAAGGCATGGTACACAGCAGCCAGTTGCTCAAGGTGACCTGGGCCTGTGCTCCTTTCCATGGTTGTGGCCAGGCTCTGGCCGGCAGCAAGAGCAGTAGCAGTGGCAGAAGCAGTAGCCTTAGGATCAGGCCACGGGCCGGGGTCGGCGTGGCCAGGAGTGGTGGTGGCACCTCCACGACCACACAAGTGTAGACACATGTCTGTCGGCACGAGCGCCACTTCTCTCCATCAATTCTAGGGGCGGCCCTCCCAAAGGTCGCACTCATTATAGCATATTTTGGGTTCAGAGGAATCCTGCCGACTACACCGATTGTAGGTCTGGGAAAAGGAAATCCTGGGGCAAAATAATTCTAAAAATAAAAATCAGTCAAAGGGAGAAATAAAGTTTAAAACTTATTTACTTCTCACAAACTGCACTCTCAGGCCACTTTCTTCTCTGCTCTGGCAACTACACTGGCCCTCCCCCTCACCTCTCAGGTACAGATAAGCCCTCTGTTGCCCAGGTAATCACCCATTGATATGGAGATGAACTTCTCCACCCCTGAGGAAAGATGTAAATGCACTAAAGCCATACTTCTTTCCACCTCTGAATGCCTATTGATATACAGATATACTAAAGCCAGGCGAGATATTCTGGAAATGTTTCAGTTTTACCCACAGAGAGAAAGTGCACACTCAGAGAAAGGGAAGTGTGGGCTACTTCAGAGAGTGGTGTGCTGAAAGATTGGGAAAAAGTTAAAGTTACACACTAAGGAAGTACGGGTGACCTCAGAGAGGGGAGCACCCTGAAAGGTTGGAGAGAAAGTCTATGCACTTAGAAATTGTGGGTGACCTCAGAGGGAGGTGCACACTGAAAGGTTGGGGGTTCCCCCTTTTTAAGGATATTTCAGGTATGTGACACCGGGCTAGGGGTGTGGACTTGTTAAGTGGTCTCGAGATGTCCTGTCTTTATTATGCTGTTTATAGGTGGGCCTTTTAGCAGGCTAGAGTAAATCTTAATGGCATAATCTAATTGACACAATGAAGACGTGGGCTGTGCTCAGATACTTTTCTTTCTGGGAAATATTCAAACATTCAGGGCCAAGTTGCTCCTAACCTTTTGAGCTTTAACTGATTGACTCTAACTCTTTGAGTCTATTCTTTCTAGTTTTAACTGGTTAACTTTGAGTCCTTTCTAGTGGGCTTTACTGACATTCTTTTTCCACCCCGCTCATATCTATTTTCCTGCCTAACAAAATGACTTGATGGAAGCACAGAATCAGTTAACCGTAGATATGAAACAAGAATATAGAACTCTTGAATAGAACTTAATAATTAATGGCGGCATTTGGATATGTGGTAGACAGAGTATATTACTGTGGTTAAGAAAAAGCACAGAAAAGGTTTTGGAATAAAAAATAAGCAAGTTACCTGATCTCCTGTGCATCAGTTTAGCTTTTGTTGCAGCTTTAATCCCTGCAATGTGTTAAGCTCCCCTGTTTCCTGGATTCATGCATCTGCTCTTTCTTTGGCCTATAGAACCCTCTTCCCAAATGCCTGTTTAACACCTACTCATCTTTTAGGTCTCTTCCTATTTCTTTCTTTTTTGTTTTTTTAACTCTTATTTTGAGAGTTATTAAACATATACTAAAGTAGAGAGTATGATGAATTGCTATACATCCATTACCCAGCATCAATGGCTGTCAGCATTAGGTTCCTTTATATATCAAAGAAGCTTTTCTTGGTATCCCAGTAAATACCCTCTAGTTTTTTCCTTCATAGCACATTGCCAAAATTTGCAACTGTGTATTTAATATCTCTTTTCTTCATTAGATAGTAAGCTCCATAAAGGCATGAGTTATGTCTGTTTTCTTTATTGTGATGTACCCAGTGTCTTATACAGTGGCTGAAACATGATAGGCACTGTATATGAATGAATTATTTAATTACTGAGAAGGTTCCTAAAGGGTTTGAAAAGAGGAACATTTGTTGAAAACCTTTTGACTGAAAGTTTGAGAAGAATTACTTAGGCAGCTTTAAAACCATGGATACTTTCTTAGGCTCAGATTCATACTCTTCTAGCAACCTTGTGTTCTTAATTTGGTTTTTCCAAGTAAGCTGCTCTGCTGGAAAGCAACTTTACTGGACTCCTGGCAAGAATATTAGTTGAATTTAAAAGATATTGTCCATTGTCAGTGACTAAATTAGCTTTTGGGGATCATTCTTTGATAAGGTAAAATGATCCATTGAGGTACTAGACTGGTGGACTGACAGGTCAAGCACCTTGATGGCTCGGTAGAGAAGTAATACTTTAGAGAAGTAATATTTTTGAGACCTTTGCCAAGCCATCAGCCTACTATCTCTTGTTACTATAGCTTCGTTTGATGAAAATCAAGAAAACTGTTTTTCTCCTCAAATTGCTATCCCCTCCTACATTTTTTGTACTGTTTTGAAGCAGTAACCATGGTTACTAGTAGAGCCTCCTTGGAGCTTTAAAAACATCAGTCAGTTTCACAGCTGGAGGCAGAGCGATCTAGATGAAAGCATAAGAATAAAGCTTACTGTGTTTTTTCCCAGTTAGAACTGAGTTCTTTGATTTGGGAGCACTTTGCATAAAGTGAAATGTTCTTTGTTCCCACTAGAATAGACAATATTTTCATTTAAATTAACAGTAAGTTAGCACCTGGCTCCTTTCTAGATTCAGAAAATTAGGTAATGCTACCACTCACCTGTCCTCCACCTGAACCTACCTTCAATCTTCTCTATTCCCTTATCGCCTTCCCTGGGCATAGTGAATGATAGTAATAATGGACATTTCGAGGCTTAGATGGATAAGGTTGTGAAGTTGCAGGTTTGGGTTTATGGGGGAGGGGTGGCAGAGAGGGGGAATGAAGGAGCATTAAAACCTTCATACAGTGGTACCAGGAGCCTGTTTGCCAGGGTCAAGAAGAATCAAGGGCCAGCTCGTGTCAGAGGTCCAGAATAAGTGATTTCTACAAATAAGGCTTTACAGAAAATACTTTCTTGAGGGATGACACTGTTGAGAAGGGAAAGGAGATCTGTATTTATTAACATCTAGTATGTATTGAATACCTACATAGGAACTTGATCCTGTATCGTGTGCTCTCTTATATTTGATCCTGTATACAATGTGCTGAAAGTGTTCTGAGAAATTTAAAAGTTACTCAATTATTTCCCTTGTAATGATTTATAACATTTTGTTTCTTGATGTGATTAGAGCAGGAGTTGGCGGACTATAGCCTATGGACCAAATCATGCCTGCAGCCTGTTTTTTGAAAGTAAAGTTATATTAAAACACAGCTACCATGCTCATTAGTTTATGTATAGTGTGTGGCTGCTTTTACATTCTGAAGGCAAGGTTGAGTAATTGCTACAGACCATATAGCTTGCAAAACCTAAAATATTTATTATTTGGCTCATTACAGGAAAGTTTGCCAATCCCTGATCTGGATAAACTGGACCCAATTCATCTTGGACCAGATATGGGAGTGATTGTATTGGAAAGAAAGCACGCTGTTAGACTTAATACTCCCTGTGGACATTAGAATAGGGGCAGCATGAAAAAAGGGTACTGGGGATTTAAATGAAAGTGGTGAGCTTTTTGAGCCCTTTTTAAATCATAAGTCCAAACCTAAACTGTGGAAGGAAACCTTAAATGTAAACATTGGGGGTTTTTTTGCACATTTCTCTGCCATTTTCTATTCCTATATATATACTTGTGTCCATAATCTCACATGGACTTATTCTAATTCTTTTACTCATTCATACTCTTACATAAATGTAGACTTACGTAAGTATCTTAATTAGCAGTGACTTTGGAGATCATCTGTTCCAATATCCTTATTTTACAGATGGCAAAAATTGAGTCCCAAGAAGTTACTATCTGCCTGATGTCACAAAACTAGGTTAGTAGCAAATCCTGGGAGTGAAACCCTGGTGTTTTGTTTTTTTTTTTTTGAGAAATTTCCTGCTGTAGTGTGTAGAGACTTTCACATTATGAAGTCTACCCTGTAAGGCCCTGCCCAGTATACCTTTAGTTCTAAGCAGAACTTCTTAGAAACCTAAAGAAACACCTGAAGAGAGAAATATTAAATCTAGATTCTAATTTAACTCTGCTAATGATATATTTACAATTTTGAGTAAGTGCATCATTCTTTGGTAAACAGAAGTAAGACTCTAGAAGATAAATTAGGCTTGTAAGGATGACTGTTGTAAGTCTGGGGAAAGGAAATCCTGGGGCAAAATACCTCTAAGTACCAAAATCAGTCGAAGGGAAAGTTTAAAACCCGTTTATTGCTTACAAAACTGCAGTCCAGCCCATCTCTCTTTCCTGCTCAAGCAGCACAACACCAGCCCTCCCCCTCACCTCTCAGGTACAGATAAGCCCTCTGTTGCCCAGGTAATTACCCATTGATATGGAGATGAACTTCTCTACCCCTGAGGAAAGATGCAAATGCACTAAAGCCATACTTCTTTCTACCTCTGAATGCCTATTGATATGCAGATATACTAAAGCCAGGCGAGATATTCTGTAAATGTTTCAATTTTACCCACAAACCACCCCTCCAGAAATCTCGCCTTACAATTTACTCAGTTCCCCTCTTCCGACCAATCCAGTAACATGCAATAGCAACAGCAATAAAATCCTGATAATCTTCAAGCCAGAGGATTCAGCCTAGGCAGATTAAGCAAATGTACTTTATAGCACAATCTCTCATTAAGCACAAAAATACGTTTCTACACTTGTTTACTCATTCCTAACGATTATGCTAGATTGCTCACAAAACTTTTACCAAACATTAGACAAAGTCAAGCCTCTCTTTAAACATTATTTTCTTGACAACAGCAACACAATCATAATTCTCAAGCCAGAGGATTCAGCTAGGTTCAAAGTCCCATGCAGATTAAGTTCAAAGCTCATCTATTCCAGCCATCACGCAGCAGCTGCAGCCAGGGGGCGCTTCCAGGACACAAAGACCGTAGAAGCAAATAACCATGATTGTTGGGGGCCAATTTGCTGTTACTACAGGAATATACAGAAGGCCAGCTTCCAGGCCTTTTCCCCAAGGTGCCAGAAGAGCCAGCCATCGCCGATCCATGTGTTGAAATGTCCAGGACCATGTCCATTTTACTCCTAATTGCTGCACCCATCCTTGCAACACATGTCCAATAAAGTGGGTACCTCGATCGCTCTCAGTAACTGGTGACCAACCATAGGCTGCAGAGAGACGCTCTAGGCCCCTCTTGGTGGTTTGCTGATCTGCACAATGTGCAGGGCACTCCTTCCAGGTTCGGCTGACTTCTTCAAAGGTGAAAGACAAGCCCCACTGAAAGGCCCACATTGTCTTTTGCCCCACATGCAACCAACACTGATGTAGCCATTGGGCCACATCAGAGGCAGGCTTTCCTTCTAGCCAGCACATCTGGGCCAATGTGTCTGCTTCATCATACCCTGGGGATGCCAAAGGCAAGTAGCCAGTCACATGATATACTGTAGGTGTCTGTGCCACACCACTCCGTGGCCTTTGGTTCCAGTCTCGCACCCACTCCCCTATGGGATAGGTGGTTATTACCTTGGTCGGAGCTGTTCCAGTGATGGGCTCTGTAGCCAGCAAGGCGTGGTACACAGCAGCCAGTTGCTTCTCTATCAAGGTGACCTGGACCTCTGCTCCTTTCCATGGTTGTGGCCAGGCTCCGGTCGGCAGCAAGAGCAACAGCAGTGGCAGACGCAGTAGCCTTAGGCTCGGGCCACGGGCCTGGGTCAGCATGGCCAGCAGCGGTGGTGGTGCCTCCACGACAACACAAGTGTACACACATGTCCCTCGGCACGAGCACTGCTTCTCCCCATCATTTCTAGGGGCGGCCCTCACAAAGGTCGCACCCATTATGACAGATTTCGTGTTCACAGGAGTCCTGCCAACTTTCGCCAATTGTAAGTCCGGGGAAAGAAAATCCCAGGGCAAAATACCTCTAAAGACCAAAATCAGTCAAAGGGAGAAATAAAGTTTAAAACCCGTTTATTGCTTACAAAACTGCAGTCCAGCCCATCTCTCTTTCCTGCTCAAGCAGCCACAACACCGCCCCTCCCCCTCACCTCTCAGGTACAGATAAGCCCTCTGTTGCCCAGGTAATAACCCATTGATATGGAGATGAACTTCTCCACCCCTGAGGAAAGATGCAAATGCACTAAAGCCATACTTCTTTCTACCTCTGAACGCCTATTGATATGCAGGTATACTAAAACAAGACGAGATATTCTGGAAATCTTTCAGTTTTACCCACAACTATACACTAAGATCCAGATTATTTGTTTCATTTCCTGGTCTAAGTGCATTATTCAGTAACCACAGTCCCTATTCATAGTCCCTAAATTTATAAGTGGAACATTGAAGAATCGAGAATCTATTTTTCTGTATAGGTTACATGAATGTGTTTAAATGTTTTTCTTTTGTGAACTGAACAAACTCTTTAATATATACTAAAAAGGCTTAATTATGATTTCATAACTTATGAAAAAATCTTAATAAAATTACATATTGTTTAAAAACAGACAAGAAATATCTCAAATTATAGCCATTTTACTTTTATATTCTTGATAGGAATAGTGCCATCACAATCTGGACAGTCATTATTTTCCTTAAATTCAGTATTAGAAAGATCTCTCCCTTTGTTGCATCAGAAAATAATCATAGAATTTCTTCCTTGTTTCCCGGGGTCCCATTTTTAGACAAGGGAAATTCTAAGAGAAGCTTGCACAAAAGGTATACATTGGAAACTATGTTGGAAGAGTAGATACTGGCATCCTTTTGGCTTATTCTGAAGATAATTTATAAAACTTAAACTCTAGTATTATTATTTGCTTGTATTTAATTAATCTGTACAGAATTCTGTAATTGTTCCACCTTTCCCTCGATGTGAAAAAGTCAGGCTTTCTATTTCTACTTCTTTCCTTTTACATTGAAAAGTTTTAAATTTTTTTCTTAGTATTAAAAATAATGAGCAAATTCATGTGGTATCTCAACAGATTTAGCCAATCCTAGTTATAATCAGGATGTGATGAGACTGTTCAACTTTTATAATACATGATTGCTATTTAATCTTTCAGAAATTTAAGTCATCTTAGTAAGTCAGTACATGTTGAGTTTTGTATTTTTATTGAAGGCCTATCTCCAAATGGATTGCCCACACAAAGAAAACCAACTGGAGCACATGTTTAAATTTGGAATTCTAAATAAATATTTTCATTATAATTGGTTCATTAGAATTGATATTGACATATGATCATAATGGTTTGGGTATTACTTATCTGGAACTTTGATTTACCAGCATAGTTTTATTATCTAATCTAGTAGTTTTAGTTCTTCAAAACCAGTTTCTCTTTGGTAGTCAAAAAAAAATAACTTCATCCTCTTTACTATTGTTTGAAATTTAAATATGATTGTTTAAAACTCAAAAGAATTGGGTACAAAGTGCTGCTTTGTTTTCAAACTTATTAACATGTCTCCAATTTATTGAATTCTATTTAAACTTAGAGATGTTTCTAACATGAGTTTCATAACCACTTAAGAGGGCTAGGTATTAAAGTCTCCTAATATTATATATAATTTGTCCTTGGGGGAATTCTTTTGAGATAAAGTGTCTGCAGCTTTTATTGGAGTGTCAAAGCTGTGCATCACCCAAACAAGGTTAAAAATTATTTTTATAGGACTTCTGAAGCATCAGACTTAAAAAGGAATACTGAGGATAAATTTGCTTTGCTTTCTAGAATCACTTAATCATAGAATTTTGGGGTGACTAACTCTTACATTTTTTATAGGTGAGGAAGTTGAAGCTAGAAGTTATGTGACTTACCCAAGGATATTGTAGTTTTAGTCCTTGTTAAATGATTGGAGAACTCAGTGGAGTTCTTCTGGTATCTGTATTGATTTCTTATGGACTTTTTAGCCTTCCAGCCTCATACAGTAATATTGACAGCAATTTTTATATAATAGTCCTTAGTGTACTACTCTGATAGAGTTAGAAAATACTATAAATTCTCAGACTATTGGGAATAAGGAACTCTCATTTAAATAAAGAACAAAGCAAAAAATCCCAGTTTTTGTTTTACTTACCATTTTTCTCTATCTAATTGAAATTTAACTGTTATTCTCAAGTGAATGATTTTTCTAATGTTTAAATGTAAGTGGTCATATTTCACATTGTGAATATAGATCCTGAATTTTTATATTATTTGGTACTATAAGATAGTTGCAAGTGTTAAAGCTGCAGCAAATTAATTGAGAGTATTCTTAAATGAATTTAAACTTTAATCACTTTTCATATATACTTAAGATGCTTTCAGAATAAGGTTTTTATGATTTAATGTGCTATTGCATTTCAAAGAACTAAAGACCAATACCATCTTACATTATTCACTTTAGATGGTATGATTGAGATTTATGAACTGTGAGATTTTATGTGTATCTTTCCAGTCCCAGTTAATCAGTTTGGCTCTTCAAAATGAAAGAGTACTCTTCACCTTTTAAATCCAGTTTTAAGATTTCTTAGCCAGTTAGCTCATATAAAGAACTCACTCCAAATGAATATTAAAATGTTGTATTTATATTGTGTTTATTTCTATGCTTTTTTAGTGTTTTTACTTTATTTCTTTATGTCTAAGGCATGTAATTGATTTCCAAGGGTGAAGATACAATAAACAATATTTTAGTTACAGGCAGTAAGATTCAGTTGATGCAGTTATGTGTTGCTCCCCTGTGCTCTCATAAATAGTATCCTGAGCCCTTAACCTTATAATACTTACTGCATTATTTTAATTGTTTCTTTCCTCAGCTAAACTTCTTCCATCCCCCAGTCCTTGAGGACAGAGATCTAGATCAACTTTGAATCTTCCAAATGTAGCACACTGCAGACACTCATATATTTTTTAAATGAATGAATTGATTGAGGGACATGAAGGACTTATCTTTGGATCTATAATAGTTAACAAACAAGACTTTAAAACTTTGGGGTACTGGGTTAGTCAGGGTTCTCCAGAAAAACATAACCAATAGGATATAGGAACATGTGTGTGTGTGAGTGTAAGTGGGTGGTGATTTGTGGAATTCCTCGGTTCTTGTCTTCCTGAAGGAAAGAATTCAGCTGAGAGACCTGAGAGAGAGTTAAAGCTGCAAGAGGCTTTTATTAGGAGTAGCAATCCAAGTCACGGCACCAAAAATATGTTGCAGGTTGAGTTTGTTCTCCTTGGTTCTTGTCCCCGCCAAAACAAAGAATCTGAAAAGCATAGCAAAGCAGAGTGAAAGTTTTATTTGAATACACTCCAAGGGAGAAGTGGGCCAGAGTCAAAGTAAAGAAAGGCACTGAACTTTTAGGGATGGGTCTATTTAATCATGTCCTAGCTGGGAGGTGCCTGTTCGATTAATAGGGTGAGGATATTTGATTGACAGTTATAGTTACATACCCATTCCTCTTGATATACATGTCTTTTCCTAAAATGCACACAGAAAAGCCCAGGGTGGGGGGTGGGGTGGCAAAACTGCTCTTATTTTAATGAGATTATTATGAGGGGTGTTTTTGGTAGTTCTTAGCTTTGTTCAATTACCCCTGTATTGTGAACTGGTTTGGCCTGGTTGTGATAGGCAAGGAGGTTATCTTCCTGCTCAAGTGGGACTGCCTAACTGGGTGGTTTTTTCCTTGAACCTTATTTTCCCCTTCCCCAGCTGTTCATGTCTGTCTTTGTACCTAACATATATATATGTTAGAAAGAGAAAGAATGGTTGGTTGACTGATTGATTTTAAGGAATTGGCTCACACAGTTGTGGGGACTGACAAGCCTGAAATCTGCAGAGCAGGCTGTCAGGCTGGAGACCCAAGGGAGAGCTGATGTTGCAGTTCAAGTCTGAATCCACAGGCAGAACACCTGTTCCCTAAAGCCTTCAGCTGATTGGATGAAGCCCACCCACATTATAGAGGATAATCTGCTTTACTCTCTCTAAGTTAAATGTTAATGTCATTTAAGTGTTGATTACAACTAAAAAATAGCTTCACAGTAACATCTAGACTGGTATTTGACCATATATCTGGGTACTGTGGTTTAGCCAAGTTAACAGATACCAAGTAAATGATTAGTGTAAGTGGAAGAAAAAGATATATTCATAAGTAAAATTAGCTATGAAAACATTGAAATTAATGTAAGGAATATTAAACAGTTAAAGTAAAAAAAAAGCATGGCTATGCCTGGGAGTATAGTCATATATTAGAACTTTATTTAAGTATAGCATGGTAAAAAAAAAAAAAAGCATATGAACATGTATTATAGAATATTTAAATCAGGAAATTTTCAGGGAACAGTGATCAGAAAGGGGTGAATTTAGGAAAGTATTCTTAACAAATATGAATTTTGATCAATTTTTGTGGAAAGTATACATGCTGTGCATATATATGGAGTTGGGAGATAATCCCAATTGAGTAGAATACCAAAGATCTTCTGAGAGGCTTTGGGAAGGAAGGGCAGGGGAATACTGAAGAAGGGCCTTAAAATACATTTTACACTTGTTTAGCTAGGCAAGTAAAAACAAAAACCAAAAAACTTCAGAAAGTGAATTAGGAGGGAAATGATTAAATAAAACATTTCTTAAAGGTAATGTTCTGCATGTATAATGGACTAGAGTGGTTTCTAAGCCCAACTACAGGATATGAGAACCTGGAAAAGAATTTATAAATAGAAAATCCAGTCTCTTAGAAGTTGCTGATGGAACTGGCAGAACTTTGTGATTTAATTTGGAGACAAATATGAGAGAGGATATGCTAATTTTGCCTGAAGTAGGAGTCTGGTACTCTAAGAATGATGTTAATTTTGACAGTAATGTGTAAATACAGAAAGTGGGCAGGTAGAATATGATGAATGATGCATACATTTGACTCAAAAGTTATCCATAGGGTAAAAGTTTTATATCATTGCATTATAATATTCCAATATTCCACTCTGAGGCCTAAAAATATTACCTTTTTATTAAGAAATTTTGTTATACTTGTTGAAACCAGGGTACTTTTATTACAAGTTCTCTAGTGTAAAACTTAATATTTGAAGTTATCAGACATAACAAATTATTGGTAAATCATCTCTGACCATCAACTGTGTAGTTATATATCTATTGTGACAAAGAATGAAAACTGTAGAAGTTCAAAGTGGGAGGGTATTTAAAACTATTTTCTGGGAAGGATTTATGGAGGATGTCAGCTTTGTGCTCTTATAGATAGGATTTAAAACGTTTTCCATAGTGGGGCATGTGGGGCAAATGGAAAGCTTCACAAGTTGGAGGCTTAGCTATGGCTAAAATGTGCTACAAGTTTTAAAATAAAACTTTGTTGATTTGAATTATTTCATAATTTATACATGCCTTTTTACCTGCTTATTATGTACGATTAGTCCTTTTTACATGCCTTTGCCTTAGTCCTGCTACTTATTTAAATTGGAACTCTGGTGGCCTGAAACTAGCTTCAGTTAGTTGTATAATTTACCTTTCTTTTCTCACTTCACATTCTCTTCTTCAGTCTGTGAGTCTCAAAAACCAAGGAATGTATAATTGAGATTAATATTGAGGGCTATGTTGAGATTATTTGTTATTTCCCACTTTTTGTTTGTTATTTTGTCACTGTGTATACCTTTGTTTTCATTATTTTGCTTTGCCCATAGTCCTAACAGTAGCATTAATTGAGATGTCCTTGGTCCAGATACATACACCTACCATTGTCAGTGTGCTTTAGTCTACCTTCTCTTGCATTCTTCCCAGATATTCAGTGACCCTATTTCTTCCTGTGCCTGATTTTCAACTCCCATTCTAATTTCTGTTCTCTGACAGAGTTTGGAGAACATTCTAATTTCTGTTCTGCTGTCTCATACTGTTACTATACTCATGGTTATCATTTTTTTGGATTGCATTTATAGTTTTTATGGTATGCATAGAACTTAAGTTACTGAAATAAAACTGCATTTATTTTCTGTATCTCTGTTAATATTCTGTTTGTCAGTTTTCATCGTCAAACTGATTTTCTTTCCAAGTAGTCTTGTTTTCAGATTTCAGTACATGTTACCTTGCAACAAAAAAATAGTATCTGGTATTGTTAAGGCTTGTCACTTATAACTTACTATAGAATGGAATCTTTTAAATATTCATGAAATTTCATGGAAAACTTTCCATAATTATTTGCCTTCAGTATTTAAAAAATAATAATACTGTTTATTTGTAATCAATCAGTGCAGCTACATTTTTAACAATGCTGGGAGAGAAGGGTTTGATAGCTCCTTAACATCTTAATCCCACTTCTTTCCCTTACAATGTTAATTGGTATTCCTCTGGAGATCATTCTTTGGAAAACAATTCCCTCCTTCCTCCCACCTTGACCCAAGAGGTCAGAATAGAAGTATTCTTTCTTTTGCATGTTTGCTAATCTTGGTTAGGATTATTATGTCTTCCTCCCTTAATTGTTTCTTGTTACTACTTCTGTGATTTCATAAAATACACATTATAATTAAAATTCAGGAAGTACACTGAGAGTTCAGTGTAGCTGTCAGCTATTTATATTAATTATAATTTACTGAATGGTCATGTGATTGGGGAAGAATAGGAACAATAATTGGATGGTTAACCAGTAAAGTTTTTTAATAAACTAAATTCTTTTCTACATTTTTGTAATAACTTGTAGTTTCTTGAATAGTAGTTCTCTAGGTAGTCAAGACAATATATTTGGTTAATAGATAAGAAAATAAGTAGGGTTATTTGAAATATTTAAATTATTCTCCCTAAAATATTGTTCTGTAATCTCCTTAATCTATTTAATAAAAATTTATTGCCTTCCATTAAAAAGTAGATTTAAGAAATATTTTTTAGTATGTTAATATGACCAAGCAGTAGTATGTACACCCAGCCTAAGAAATGGAATTTTACCAATACATTGGAAACTCCCCGTGTAAGCTCTCATCCCTTTTCTGTCTTCCCCAAGTGTAAACACTATACTGAATTTTGTGACTGTTATTCTTCTCATTTTAAAATATGTTTTACTGCACATATATCTATGCCTAAATAAGTGTTGATTTACTTAGTTTTGAACTTTATTAAAAATGATATATGTGTTCTTAAGATCTGCTTCTAAGTTTCTAAGATTCATTTATGTTGCTCTGTAGAACATTTATTTTCATGGCTGATTATGAATATACGATGATTTATTCCATTGTTGATTGACATACTTGTTTCTGCTTTTCTATTATGAATAATACTGCAGTGAATATTCTTCTATGTGTCTGGTGGCATACATGTGCAGAAGCATCTCTACCTAGGAGTAGACTTGCTGGGTCACAGGGTATGTGTATGTTCATTTTCAGGTAATGCTAAATTATTTTCCAGTTTGGTTTGTGGCAGAGTGGCTAGATGTACACTCAAAATCTCTTCTTCCTGGGCATAGAGTTAAGTTGTATTTTCCATGTCCTTTGTATTAGGAATGTCAATTTAAATGAGTTCTAGTGAGTAGAATGTGAGTAGAAGTAATAATGTATGCCACTTTCAGGCTTGTGGACCACAAAATTTGGCATGTGTGATCATACACTTTTTCTCTTCCCATCTTCTGGCCAAACTTTGTTTTTTCTATACCAATTCTTTCACCTTTTTCCCATGTTGTATATACTGTGCTGGGCAAATCTGAACAGGTTGAATAGAGGTGGTGATCAATGAGTGTCCTTGCCTTATTTCAGTTTTAAAGTGAGTGCTTCATATATCTCACACTTATCTACATTTTCTGTGTTAATAGATACTCTTATAAAGTAAGAAGATTCTCTTTAAGAGTTTTCTAAAAATTGTATCAAGAATGTTCAATTTAATCAAATGTTTTACTAGTACTATTGAAATGATCATTTGGGTTTTTTCCTTTGATCTGTTAATTTTGTGAAAAATATTCATATCTTTGTAATGTGAAATCCCACTTGTATCCCTAGCTTAAACTCAGACAAGTCTTTTGTTCATGGCTGCATTCAACTTGCTAACACAAGTATCTTTCACTATCTGCTTTTTTTGTTGTTAGTCTAAATAGTAAGGTATACTCTGTTAAATGACTGTTTTAGAGATTCCCAAACTTTCCTAGTTTATAGTGACCTTAGGTCAAAGAATACCTAACAATTATGTTTATTAAGCAGTTAGGTTCAAACAACTTGTTATTTATGTACTAACAACTTAATAGCTGTTTGAAAAAATAATACACATAAATTTTTTTAAGTGATAATTTTATTTTATTCTTAAATAGCTGAAATTACTTACTAATGGGATGCGTGCATCTAAGAGTATTTCATAACTTCTCAAATCTTGGAATCAGATTGGGTACTGCCACCCTTATTTCCTGTTTCATGTTGATTTTCACATGATGCTTGCTTTTTATCACAGTAACTACCATAAACTCGGATTCATAAAGATAAGAGATCACTGAGAGGAATACAGTGTGATTTAATGTTGAACTGTGAAAGAATGCATGTGATGTCTGACAGATACTGTATACTGCTGTTTCCCTCTGAATTTAAAACATCCTGTGGCGCTGCCCCAAGACAACTCGGAACATAGTTTGTTTGGGAACCACAGAACTAGTTAGTTCCTGAGTTTTGGAGAGTGAATAGTTAGAACGTGGACATCGAAGAATACTGCATTTTTTCCTTATTTGATACATTTTATAAAGTAAATAAGCTGAGTTAGGATAACAAAGGATATCAGCCTTTTCTTTAATAATTTGCTATATTAATTCATTTTATATGTTGAGATTTGGGTTGTAAGGGATACCTGTATTATATTTAGAGCTTTGTACCTATATTTAAGAGTGAGACTGACATATTATTTCCTTTCCTAATAGTGTTTGGTTTTGGTGTTAAGGTTATATTGGCCTCAGAATGAGTTGCGGAGTATTTTCTCTTTCTGGAAAACTTTTTGGTAAAACTCAACTGTTATGTGAGAAGATTTTTTTAAATTGCTATGGTTGAATTTTCTTTTCATTTGCTTATCTATATTTTGTTTTCTGTAACATGATACCATACACCCTTAAGACCAAGCAGTCTTTTCCCAAGAACATAGAACAAAGTCTACATGTTGAGTTAATTCTAAATAGTTTTGATCACTTAGTCCCCAAATCTTGTACTTTTAAACAAAACTGACAGACTCAGTTTTAGAGAACATTTTAAACTATTCATTGAGTCTCCTTAATAGCTGGAAGATTATTTAATCTTTCCATGTCTTTCTGCGTTAGTCTTTAAAAAAAAGAAAAAGAAAAACTTTTTTTGAATAATTTTAGATTTACGTAGAAGTTGCAAAAACAGTATATTAAGTTCCAGTATGCCCCTTCTCCTATTAACATCTTATAGAACTGTAATACATTTGTCAAAACTTAGCCACTAATGTTGACTCATTAAATTCCAGACTTTATTTGTATTTCAGCAGTTTTTTTCATTAATATCCTCTTTCTGTCCAGAGTCCACATTGGAGTTAGTTGTCATGTCTATTCAGTCTCCTCTAGCCTATGACATTTTCTTAAGTTTTTGTTTGTTTTTATGACCATGAGAGTCTTAAGGAGCACAGACCATTTATATTATAGAATATATCCCTAACTGGGTTTGTCTCATGTTTTTTTCATGATCAGACTGGGGTAATGAGAATAACACCATAGAAGGGAAGCACCCTTCCCATCACATCATTTTAGGGGTTATGTGACATCCATCACATCACTGGTGATGTCATGGTTAAGGTAGTGTTGTCAGATTTTTCCACTGTGAAGTCATGATTCATCTCTTTTCCTACTTAATTGTTTGGAAATGAGTTCCTAAATGACTAGGAAATAAGCTCCACTTTATAGAGGGAGGAGTAGCTTTCTGTATTTTTTGGAATTCTGTAAGATTTGTCTCTTCTCATTTATATATTTATTTAATCATATGTTTACATCAGTGTGCCCTAGGTTAGTTTTAATGGCTTATATGTTTTAAGAATTTACCTATTTCATTTAAGTTTTCAAATCTATTAGTAAAAGATTTTTCATAATTCCCTCTTATTTATTTAATCTTTGCTCTATCTATAGTTAAGTTCTCCTTTTCATTTTTAATAATTGTTATCTCTCTTTCTTGACCTCATGAAGTGTATTTTACTACCCACTTCAAAGAACCAACTATTGGTTTTATCATTCTCTTAATTGTGTTTGTTTTCCATTTCATTAATTTATGCTTTTATATTTGTCTCTTGCTTTTTTATCTTTTTTTTAGATGAGGAGGTCATACTTTTAAATAACTTTTTAGTTAGAATTTTAGCTCATTTTCAACTGTTCTTTTCTAATAAAAGCATTTATGGGAACTCATTCTCCTCTGAATGTTACTTTCAGTACATATTATAGTTCTGAAATGTATTTTCATTATTTAGTTTTTAGTTAAAATTTTTTTCTGTTATTATTTCTTAAGTTGTGAGTTATTTAGAGATGTAGTTTTAATTTCCAAATGTACTGCAGTTTTGTGTTTATTTTCTTTTTTGGCTTATTTCATTGAATTGTGATCAGAGAAAGTAGTCTTTCTGGTAGTGATTGTTCATTTTCTCTCCCATGTCTCTTAATCTCTTTCATGTTTTTCATTTCTTTGTGACTGTAGACTGCTGTGGTTTGTCATTTTCTTCTTACAGTTCAATGTGTTTTAGTTGTTATTTAACTCCTTATTGTGATTTTACTTAGGTCTTTCAGTTCTAGCCATTCTGGTTGGTTCTTTTTCAGGTTTGCCTGTTCATTTATATTCTCTTGAACCTTACTAATGTTTTCAATTCACTCTTCTCTTTCTCTTGTATATTAAACATATTTCATGTTCTCTATTTAATAATTCTAATATCTGAAATTTTGCAGGGAATTTTTTAAAGTTTAGTTTATTTTCACTGACTTTTTGTAATAGTGCCTTATTGTGTGTTTTATGATTTTCCTTTTGAATCATGAACTCTTTCTTTAGGCAGGGGGATCTCCGTAATTATGGGAACTCTTTTCACTTAGGTTCAGGGTACATTCTTCTAAAGAAGATTTTTATTTCCTTCTATGAGCTTGGAATTGAGGGGTGGCGATCTAGGAACCTGAATTTTAACTTAAAATTTTCACTCTTGGATTTTAGGAACATCCACATCATATAGATTATTCAGTCATCAAATTCTCATCATGTGTTCACTAAAGCCAAGAGGTAAAATTTCCTTTGTGTTTGCCTTTTAGATGTTGTTGATGTTTGAATTTATTCCTTTTCTTGTATTATTGTCCTTCTTGGGCTCTGACTTTGTCTGATGGTCTCTGATCTGACTTTGGGAGATCTGAGCATTTTTCCTTGGGCCCTTCCACTGCTAGTTTACTGGGATCCATATACCCCCTCTGGAGTATCTGGCAGTTTGACTGCTTGCTTTTCTATCTGTTCTCTTGATTTGTTTTCATTCTTGAAGTTAGTTGTTTCCCCTTGCATTCTTTATGGGGTTTCAACATTTCTATTTTATTGAGCAATTTTAGATGCTGTGTAGCATGTTTTAAGATCTCTAGTATAGCATATGGAATAGAAATGCTCTTGGAAATTTTTCAAAAGAATAGTTTCTGGAGCCCAACCCAGACCCAAAGACCAGAAGAATCCCTAGGATGCAGGGCCTCTTGGTATTTTTAAAAGCTTCTTAGATAATTCTGATGAACTATAAGGTTTGAGAACCACTGAAAAAGAAAAAGTTAATAGCTTCTTTGTATAAACAAATAATTAGATATCAGTAGCTAATTTTTCTTAAAGATAATAACATACAGAGTAGGCATGCAATAATCCTAGCTGTTAGCTTTGTTACTATGCTCTGGGCTTCAGTCTGCATCCTTCCTGTAGATTGTCATTTATTCCTGACAACACCTGTCTCCATTTTACAAATGAGCAAATTGAAACACAGAAATTTAAAAAATTATCCAAACTAGTAGGTGACACAACTGATCATTTAAATCCAAATAGTCAATCTAATTCCAGAGCTTGTAAATTTAATCTGCCATCTTTATGGTCTTCCAGATACTTCACAAATATTTTATTGATTCTCAGAATCGTTATCCCAACATTTCAGAATATGTCAAGAAAAATATATTTTAATCATTGCATGTTCATACTGATTCAGTATAGGTATTAAGGAAGCAAAATAGTATATTAGAAAAACCCTCAATTTATAGTGAGAGATAGGCATGAATCTTTCTACAACTGCTTACTGTTTAGCTATGAAAAAGTAACTTACCTTGCCTGAGTTATTTCCTCATTGATAAAGGAGGATAATTATTTTCACTTCATAGAGATTTTGAAGCATTAAAATTAAATGGAGCCATAATGTGTTGCTTGATACACAGTGTGGATGGTCAATATCAGGATTCAAGTTACCCCTAAGAAAACTGACTCTCATACAGAAGATTATATTAAGCCTTAGTCTAGGATGATGTGGGTAGAGCCATTGATGGTGCTAGTTGTGGTTCTGGTGGAGACGGTGCAAACTCTTTTGAGGATATACTTGGTGCCAAGCACAGTCCTAGGCTCTAGAGACACAGCAGCAATTAAGACATAGCCTTCCTGCTCTCAGAAACTTACAGTCCACTTGTTGGATCTGGACAGATATATAGACAAACACTTTGCTAGACACTATAATGGGGTAAGCATAGGGTGCTGTGGGGACATGTAGTAGGGTTACTTAGCCAAACCATAGCAGATGAGGAATGGCTGGCTTCCTAGAGGGAGGAGGATGATGATGATGTGAGGGATTAGGTATTAAACCCCGATAGGAGGCAAAGAGAAGGATAGTAAAAATTTGTCATTGCTCCAAATGCGTCCCATTCATTAATGAAAAAGGTGTCTCCAACATTAATGAAAATATCAGTAATACTAGGAAAGTATGCTTTATCAGGTCAGTGTTGAAATATTAATAGCCTGCTTTTAAGTTTAGGCTTTACTGAAGCAGTTTTTAAAAGTAAGGTAAGAATGGTACTATTTATATATAATACTGCAATTTTTATCAAAAAGCGCTTTCTGAGGTCTTGTATTCACATGGCCTACCTGCTTGTTACTCAGTACTACTGTCACATTAGGTTATGCCTCTGGAGAAGAGAGAGGGAGAAAAACAAAGGAATGATGATTTCCAGAGAATGGAAATGCTGATTGGTGAATTGGGGTGAATATCACTGGGTAATGTTTGCACATGTACCTTTTTCTTGTCATTTTTATTCACGTGATGAAAAATTACTTGTTTGAGTAGCTCACTTACAGTTCATAGCTTTTATTTGGCATAGTACTTGCTCTGTTATAGATTTGATTTTGATCAACAAAATTGTATGGAAGTTGAGATTTCTTTCTATCTTTTTCTAGTGCCTCTTCCCAATAAAATAACATACTAAAAATATGCAAAGGAAAGACTACTCCTTTGGCAAAGCTGGGATAAGAAAAAGAGAATGAATAAAGAATCTCTCAGAAAGGGAGGAATGCAGGTCTAGAAGAAAGAAGAGGATTTTGAATATATGCTTGTAATTGATAAAATGATATTAGTGATTATAGAAATAATGAATAAGGTTGGTCTTCAGAAATACTGGAGGCAGGCAGTATGCTCTGTATGTTCTGGTGGCCAGATGAATGTGACTTGATGCTAAGCGTATACTTTGATCTTCTACATCTCAACTGGTATATCCATATGAGACCTATTCTTAAGTACTGTGGTTTTTTGCAAGAGCAGTCCCTGAATAGAGCTGAGGAAAGTGGACCAATTGATGTGGGTATTGGAAACATTGGAAACCAGTTACTGGGGGACTAAAGCTCTTACTTCCTGAGGATTAAACAGAGGGTAGAAAGAGGAAGGGGAAAGTGAAATTAAGTTTGTAAAAATTAAGTCTGACAAAATAGGGAAATTTGTAAAATGAGGTTGAAATTGATAACGTGTGTGCTGTAATATTAGGTCTTAGTATACTAGGACTAGCCAAAACATTCAAAGGAGAAACAGTTTTAGGCTACCCCTCTGTAAGTCCGGGGAAAGGAAGTCCCGGGGCAAAATATGTCTAAAAACAAAAATCAGTCAAAGGGAGAAATAAAGTTTAAAACCCGTTTATTGCTTACAAAGCTGCAGTCCAGCCCATCTCTCTCTCCTGCTCAAGCAGCCACAACACTGGGCCTCCCCCTCACCTCTCAGGTACAGATAAGCCCTCTGTTGCCCATGTTGTTGCAAATGGTAAGATTGGTTTTCTTCTTATGGCTGAATAATATTCCACTGTGTATATGTACCACATCTTCTTTATCCATTCATCTACTGATGGACACTTAGGTTGCTTCCATTTCTTGGCTATTGTAAATAGTGCTGCGATAAACATAGGGGTGTATATGTCGTTTTGAAACTGGGCTCCTGCATTCTTAGGGTAAATTCCTAGGAGTGGAATTCCTGGGTCAAATGGTATTTCTATTTTGAGTTTTTTGAGGAACCTCCATACTGCTTTCCACAATGGTTGAACTAATTTACATTCCCACCAGCAGTGTAGGAGGGTTCCCCTTTCTCCACAACCTCACCAACATTTATTGTTGTTTGTTTTTTTGGATGGTGGTAATCCTTACTGGTGGTTTTAATTTGCATTTCTCTGGTGACTAGCGATGTGGAGCATCTTTTCATGTGTCTGTTGGCCATCTGAATTTCTTCTTTGGAGAACTGTCTGTTCAGTTCCTCTGCCCATTTTTTAATTGGATTATTTGCTTTTTGTTTGTTGAGGTGGGTGAGCTCTTTATATATTTTGGATGTCAACCCTTTATCAGATCTGTCATTTATGAATATATTCTCCCATACTGTAGGATGCCTTTTTGTTCTATTGGTGGTGTCCTTTGCTGTACAGAAGCTTTTCAGCTTGATATAGTCCCACTTGTTCATTTTTGCTTTTGTTTCCCTTGCCTGGGGAGATATGTTCATGAAGAAGTTGCTCGTGTTTATATCCAAGAGATTTTTGCCTATGTTTTTTTCTAAGAGTTTTATGGTTTCATGACTTACATGCAGGTCTTTGATCCATTTCGAATTTACTTTTGTATATGGGGTTAGAGAATGATCCATATAATATTGTTTTTAATAGCAAAAAATTGGAACCTATCTGAAGTCCTACACCACTGAATTGTTTAAAAACTGATACACACAAGTATTTTACAGGTAATACAAACTGTGTAGAATACTAATAACATGAGAAATTATATATATATTTGTGTGAGTGTGTGTGTGTGTGTGTGTGTGTGTGTGTGTGTGTGTGTGTGTGTGTATATATATATATATATATAAATTCAGTGAAAACAAGTGCTCTTAAACAGTAGGTGCACTGTGGTACCAAAATCATTAAAAGAAAACTATGTATGTATCTGTATTTAAAGAAGAATAAATATACATATGTTTGCATTAATTATAGATGAAACAATTATGAGTGTTTTTTATTTTATTCTTTTAATTTGCCGGTGTTTTCTGGACCCCTATAGTAAACATGAATTACTTTGGTAAATCCATACGTGCAGACAATTTGGCCTCTTTTTCACCCCAACTCTTGTTGATTTAGTCCAATGTCTCATTCACCCCAACTATTGCTGCACATTAGTGCAACTGCTCATTATTACCACAACAACCCTCTTTGCCTCTATTGCTCTGCCAGAGCTACCTGCCTAAAAATATTAGCTAGTTGAGTTCTTCCATTGCTCAACCTTTCTAGTTTAAGTAGCCAACTGTTAAATCTCCAAAACCATCAAGAGTGAATAAATTTTAAATGTTTTCCCTTATTATGATTTGTTCTGAAGACCTTCAGCCAGCTGGAATTTAGGCAATTTAGAACTTAATACATTTTCTCCTAACTGTAACCAAGTCACTATGGGCCAGAGCACCGGTAGTTATGCCAGATTACAGGGTGGGGGTGGGGAGTGTAGAAGAAAGGGAGAAATCAGGAGAGAAAATATGAATTGAACTCAGGTGTTTGCAAGTCTGTTGTTCACTTGTTCCTTCTGTTCTACTTTTGCAGCCTCTCACACTTTGCCCTTGCTGGGTGTGTTTGTTTTTCTATTCAAGGGACAATTTATTGGTTTCCTTGAGTATTTAGTCATTAAGAACAAATAGCCAAATAATGAAAATCCATCAGCTGTAGTGCCAATTATTATATCAGTGGATCCTATTAGGAGTAGTTATTGAAGCATGTCATGCTAATAATCCCAGAGTGTAATTATACTTGCAGATTTTTCTTGCTTTCAGGGAGTTAGTAACATGTTCCAGATGGTTAAATAGGAAAGAGTAGACATTTTGTACTCTCTTTTCAATTATGATTAAGATTTTGACATTATTTGCTACTTATGTTACCATTATTGCTTTTGTTAGATTTACAGGAGAGGAATTTAAACAAAATGTGTGTTTTTTTTTTTTTTTAACTCTTCTACTATGGTCAACAATTAACAGGACCTTTCAGAGACTTTTTTCCCCTGTTAAATCATTTAATTGCTTTAATTTAAGCATCATTAAAATGAGATAACTACATCTTAAGTAGTAATTCTTTTATGAATGTAGTCCTTAAATTATTCTTGGAATGTATTTACTTGGGTTTGTTTTAGACTTAAAACCTTCTTGAAAAAACTTACATGATACTGAAATAGAATACTTTTCCAAACTGTTGAAGGTTCTTTGATCTTTTTCTACAAACTAATGTGACTTTAGATTCAAAATTAGTGGGACATGTACTTTAAGTTTTGCCAGTAGTAGTGGTGATGAATTTTCATTCATCTATTCATATTCTTTCTTCTCTTAATTGGCTATCCAACTACCCTCATTTGAGAGGCAGTTTACCAGAGATTAGGAATATAGCCTGTGAACTCAGAACAGACAATTCATAGATCACAGGGACTCAGACCCATAAACTTTGGCTTCATTATAACCTCATATTAACCAATTTGCTAACTGTTTAATTGACTTGAAGACACATGTTGTTTTCCAGTAAGAAACAGAATTCCCTATTTCAACTAAATAATTTAAATTTAACCACCTTCATGTTTTCATAATGTTATTATTGTGGGAGGCAGGACAAATTGGTGTTGGTCCTTAGACTACCATTCTCTGTCCTTGAAGTTCTCTTCAAGATTTCTTGCATACAATAAAACAAGCAAAAACCTTAATATAATACCAGAATTATATTTTTAGTTTTTTACATTCAATATTTTCAACAAGATTGACTTCTTATAATTTGCCTTTGATATCTTTGTTCATTCCAGACTTTCCTATTTCTCATTAAGCTGCCACATTTTTATCTCTTCTTGAATTTCTCTCTCACACAACCTGCCTTCTCAGCCTCTTCAGACTCCTCAGTGCTTCTTCCTCTTACTGTTCTACAAATTCTTTACAGTTTTTTCGGGTAAATTCTTATCCTTTCTTTAAAATTCTTTAAATTCCTTCCCAGCAAGAGCAAAGTTAGCCTAAACTGAGACTAAACTAAGAAAAGTATGTCTTTGGGGAGACGCAGTTCAGTTAGCTATAATAAACTGGCGTTAAATTGGGATTTCTGTTTTATTGCCAAATTTTATATAATTGGGTTTGTTTAACATGTACAACAAACATCATGATCAGGTTATTACTAACTTTTCAGTATTATGAGTTGTTTTGTGGGGCTCTCCTGAGCATTACAGGGTGTTCAGCAGGATCTCTGGTCTCTACCCACTAGATACTAGTAGCATTTCCTTCCCCATTTTTGTGACAACAAAAAGTGTCTCCAAGCATTGCTAAATATTCCCTGGAGAGTATTGTCAGTCCCAGTAGGAAAATGCTTTCCTCCATGTGATGCACTTTTGATTATAGGATGAGGACAAGTTCTTACAAGTGGATTGCTTTTAATGTACATTTGATTATTTTGGTAACTTCTGAAAGGCAGTACCAATTTACATTCCTGATGTGGAGCGTTGCATATTTCCATAGACCATCACCAATGCTGGATTTTGTCAGTCTTTTTAATAATGCTTTACCAACCTGATAGATGTGAAATTACTTTGCCTTAATTTTAATTTAATTCAAACATTATTGATCAGATTTTGTCCAGTTGCATATCATCTTATGTGCTTTGTCGTCTTTACCCATTTTTCTGGGAATATTAAATTGGTCATTTGTGGATTATGAAGTTGTTTTCATTGTTAGGAATTTTTTTCATTGTTTCCTGGTCAAAATTATCTCTTTTTCTTTATGGTTCGTACTTAAATTTATAACTGGCTTCATGCCCATGTCATCCTAGTAGATTCAGTTTATTGAGATGTCATATATAATATACTCCAATAGATTTTTAAATTAACTGCATGTGGAAAAGAACATTGGTACTGATGCTGGGGTTCTTGTTCACGGAATCGAAGAATGAACTTTGCATACACTCAAGGTAGGAGACTAAGGCAGAGGCTTTTATTTAGAGAGAAAGTGAGAGGACAAAGCTCTTGGCTCAAGCCGGGAGGGGACAAGGGAGTCTCCAGATGGTGCATTGTCCAGGGGTTTTATAGGCGGTTGAGAGACAAAGGGCTAGGGATATACACTTGCTAAGTGATCCCAAAATGTTTACTTTTGAAGAAACACAAACTTTCTTATTAGTCTTCTTGGTTATTCACAAGAATTTTACTGCTCTGATTTCCTCCCAGGATAGCAGCTTCCCAGTCTAGAAGCATATCACTCAAGACTGCCTGCTTTGTTCTCAAGGTGGGCTGAGTTATTGTCTATTTATTAAGAAACTTACTTTTTAACTAATTGGGTTTTAAGACGCAATGTTATTTTCAAGATGGAATCCTTCATGTTTTTACTGTGTAGTTTTGGGCTTACTTGCTACATTGCCCAGGTTGCAAATCATTTGTTTAGGGCTGGAGGAAGAAAAGCAGCACCTGGGTCAAGTCAGAAAAACAAGCTGGGCCCCCCAGCAGGCCAAAGCAAATCCCACAATGGATTGTCTTGCTTTGTTTTTTCCAGAGGCCCTCACGCTACTCTGTCTAACTTCATGGTCCCTGTCTCAGTACTTCTTCAAGGAAAGACAGAATGTACATGAATGTGTGTGTGTGTGCATGTGTATGTGTCCATGGATATTTACATGGACCCTGAAGAAAAGAGGGCTAAAGATTGAGCTGCAGGTATGTCCACATTTACCGGTCACTGAAGGATATTGAGAAGAAGCTGAGAGGACAGCCAATACAGTATTTTTTCTTAGAATGCATCTAAGAGCTCAAAAGAGAATATTAACTTTAGGATTGGCAGAAGGTTCACCTTGCATCTCCCTAGCAAAATTCTATTAGGTTTAACAAGGGATAAGGGCTCAAAAGATTAAGAGGAGTTAGAGGTGACAGTTCATAAAAGTGGGATAGTAAGGATATGGGAGGCTTAAACTCCAAAGCAGAGTCTAAGTAGCATAGGATTTGGAACACCTACATGTGGGTTGGTGGGAGAGCCCAGTTTATATGAATTAATCAGTTGAACTTCTTTACTTTATCCATTTTTGTCATAGGATCCACAACATCAAATTGTTTTATTAGTAATACTAGGATGTATTTGCCTTTTCTAATGTGTAGACTTTTGCACTGAGAGTGCAAAAGTAAATAGAAAAGGCTAATGACTTACACAAATCAAGGCAATGGCACTCAGCTATGTTTGACGTTATTATCTTCTTCAGTGCTATGTATTTGCAGTAAAGAAAAAAATGGGTTACTAAGGGCTATTAAATACTCTAAAATCTTCTCAGTTTGAATTCATAATACAATAAATATGATAACCCATATAAATGAAACCTCTTTGGAGACCTCAATAATTTTTAAAAGCATAAAGTGATCCTTAAACCAAAAAATTTGAGAACTACTGATACAGGAGAAAGAGGAGCCATAATATATATTACTAGTTTTAGAAAAAATTTTATTGTTAATTGTTTTCATTTCCTAACTTTGATTAATAAAGTGAGTAGTTCTTTTATAATCAGAGAAAATAAATCTTTATTTTAAGAAGTAGTTTAAACTTCTGTATTACTCTAATACAAAATAGTTACAAATCTATACATATTCAATTCCCAATTGAATTGTGCCCCTCTTTCTCCCCTCACCCTTTGGTCTTTACTTCAGAGGAAAGGAGGCAGGGGTAGTTTCCTTGGCCTTGGTTCATTTACTAGGGGTTTTGTTGATGGATGGTATGTACAATCCCTTTCTTAGGAAACTTACTGCTAAATGGGTAAACCAACTTCCACACAAAAACTGTTTGGTAGTTTACAAAACAAGATAGAGGATTTAGGACAGAATATTTTTCAAGGAAGTAAGTGACATTTCTCTCCTAAGTGGATTTTGAGCATATTGTTGGGGTGGATGCATGAATTGACAGAGAGGAAGAGGAGCATGTATTAAACAGGAGTTGGCAAACCTTTTCTCTAAAGGACCAGTTAAGTAAATATTTTAAGCATTGGTGGCCATGCAGCAACTACTCAACTCAGACAGTGCAGTGCAAAAGCAGCTGTATACAGACAGTGGGTAAACTAGTGACCATGACTTCCAACAAAATTTTGTTTATGGACATTGAAATTGAATTTCATATGGTTTTTTGTGTCATTAAATACTATTTTTTTATTTTTTCAACCATTTAAAAATGTAAAAACCATTCTTGACTCATAGGCCATACAAAATTAGGCTGTGGATACTGTTGGGCCCAGGAACCAGTTTACTGACCCCTGGTGTAGACATCAAGGAGGCTGGAGGTGTGGAATGAGTACCATATATGGCCCAGGGCTAGAAGATGCTTGTCATGTTGATTTCAGACAAGGTTGAAGGGAAAGTGAGGCTGCACTACAGGTCATTATAACTGGTGATTTGTAAGTTATTTTGATCCTTTAAGGAACTAAGTTTTGCTTTGTTAATTTCTTTTTTTGTTTCATTGATTTCTGCTTTTTTATTATTTTCCTCCTTTGGAATTACTCCGCACTTTTTTCTAGCTTAAGATAGAGACTTTTTCTCCTAATACAAGCATTTAAAGTTATAAAACCCCCTCCCTTCTAAATACTGTTTTCACTGTATTCTACAAATTCCTGTGTGGTATATTTTTTATTATCATTCCATTTGAAATGTTTTCAAAATTTTTTTCCTTAATGAAAAAAAATTTTTTTTGCTTCATGGATTATTTACAAGTTAATATTAAACATTTGGAATTTGGGTTTTTTTTTACTAAATGTCTATTGCTACTGATTTTTAATTTTAGTTGTTTTCAAACACCACACTCTGATGTGTTTAATCTTTTAAAACTTTTTTACTTATTAGCAGACAATCTTTCTTGGTTGAAAGTAATTCATGCACTTGAGAAGAATATGTATTGTACAGTTCTGGGGTGTAGTGTTCCAAAAATGTCAATCAGGTAAAAGTATTTGATAGTACTCTTTCAATTTTATTAAGTCTTTATTTTAATTTTTTTCAGGGGTCCTCCTTTTTTATCAATTCCTGAGACGAGTGTTAAAAATCTCATTATAATGTATATTCATTTTTCTTCATTTAATTCAGTCAACTTTTGCCTCATGTATTTTTAAGCTTTGTTACTGGAGGCTATGATAATAGGATACCTTGAATGCCAAGTAATAGGAATGTGAATTCTTTATGGAAACTGTGGAAAGATACTTTTGAGTGGTGATTAGGGGTGTGACATTGTGAGCATGTAGATGTAGGGAATTGTTCAACAGAGCACATTGTGTAGGCAGACCAGGGATAGAGGTTAGACATGCTGCTCAAGTGCCTGAGGCTTCGATTACTAATACTCTGGGGTGTAATGATGATTTTGAAAAACTGAGCAACTTGCTGATTTGAAAGACATGGAAAAAAAAGTTAACAGGAGTTATTAATGGATTGAATATTGGAAACGCAAGGGGAGCTGAGTTAAACAGCTCTAAGAACCTAGAAAACTGGGAAAATGGTAGTATGATTGCTAGTGATAACAGAGTATTTAATAGTGACTTTGAGTAATAGTGATGAGCATTTTTCTTTTCTTCCCATTACATTTTGGGTGTTGACTGGATATACAAATGTAGGCATCATATAGGTAAAAATGAGAAGCTCAAGATTAGTAAAAGGAAATAAGAGGTTCTTTCTGCTGAGTTTTAATTACACACATAATATGAAATCATTCATTTATAAAATAATTTGGGGTTTTTTATTATATGTGGTCTCAGATCAGATGTTCCCTTACATGTAAACTCTTCTTAATCATTCAGTCTAAAATAGCTCACCTAGTAACTTTCTACCTCAAATTATCCAGTTTTATTTATTTGTCTTTTCCTCCCATTTGAATCTGAGCTTAGAAGTGTAGGAACTTCATTGAACTCTTGTTCACTGCCGAGCACCTGGTACAATGCTTACCACACATTGGGCCCTTAACTATTTGAGGATTGAATGACACTACTTATTACCAAAGAAACTATGTGTATTGAATAAAATAAATAAAAAGAATATTTTATAATTTATTTTAAAAATACTTTACTAATGTTTATTACCTGTTTTTGCATCATAAAGCTGGTCCTCTGGTTATTATTCCCCCCCTCACTCTCCAAGGTACTATGCATGTCACTGTATGGAAAGTGATAGTTAAATGTAAACATAGACTAGCACACCTCATTACATAACTATAACTTTGCATTCAAAAATCAGAATTGCTTATTAAAACCTCTAAGCAAATATGCTGTCACTTCTGTATTTTAAAAGGTAATATGCAATTTAGAAATATCATAAAAATAAATCGAAATAGGGATTGGCTTAAAGATGGTGGTGTGAGAGGTGAGACAGAGGCTTCCTCCTAAGACCACATATAATACGAAAATATAATCAATACAACTAATCCTGAAAGAGCAACAGAAAAGAGGGCTGCACCAGACTGGAGAAAAGAATAAACCTCACAGAACAGGGTAACTTACCAAAGACGTGGTCTGATGGGACCCAAGTCCTTCCCCCACCCCAGTTCACCGGCAGGAGGAAGAGAAATGGAGCAGTGAGGGAGTGGAGACCTGGGACTGCTGAAAACCTAGCTTTGGAGATCTGGTCTGGGAGCACGAACCTACATTTCATGGTGCTCTCATGATTAGGGGGGTTGGAAAGCTAAGACAGGCAGAATACCTGGAGAGACTGAGATTCCAGCCACTTGTGGAAAGTAGGAATCCATATCTGGCTGCTCTGGGACAAAAACAAGGCGGGCAATCTGAGAGACTTCCTAACAGCGAGAGGGCTGCTAAAGGGGCAAGGATTATACAGAGCTTACTGCTCAGGAGAAAGGGCAGGGAGACAAAATTGTCCAGGTGCACTCTGCCCAGCAGGTTGGGAACTTTTACTATCTTCAGGCGCTTCAGCTGGCTATGTAGCTCCAAGGCCCCGCTCCATGATATGCAGCCCACTGCACTTTTCTCCTGGCCAGCCCCACCTGGGCTCGCAAACTGTCAAACCATACCCTGGCATTAGGCCAGTCAGAGGGAAGCCCCACCTACAGCAGCTACAAATGTAAAGCATAGAGGCTTATACCTGTGTGCTCGGCCCACTGGTCTGGCAGTGGAGACAGGCATAGCAGCCGGGAAGCAGGAAACAGCTCTTTCCTCCCCCCAGGCACCAATACTGCTCCCCTGCGACCCCCGACATCTATCCAGGGGCTGAGCAGCTTCAGAGAGTAAAGCTTCTGGGCACTAGAGGGCACCACATAAAAATACAAAACGTCAAAGGAACCTGGTTCAAAGCAAAATTATGAATAAACCAGAGAAATATTCAAATGAGATCGACCTCATGAATCTTCCAGAAAGAGATTTCAAAATAAAAATCATTAACATGCTCATGGAGGTACAGAAAAATATTCAAAAACTCAGGAATGAATTCCGGTCAGAGATCCAATCATTATGGAACACAGTATCAGAAATAAAACATACAATGGAAGCTTTTAAAAGCAGATTAGATATGGTGGAGGAGACGATAAATGAAACAGAAATTAGACAAGAGGAATACAAAGAAGCTGAGGCACAGAAAGAAAAACGGATCTCTGAGAATGAAAGAATATTGAGAGAACTGTGTGACCAATCCAAATGGAGCAATATTAGCATTATAGCAGTGCCAGAAGAAGAAGAGAGAGAAAAAGGGGTAGAAAGTGTCTTTAAGGAGGTAATTGCTGAAAATTTCCCCAGTCTAGGGAAGGAGATAGTCTCTCAGGCCATGGAGGTACACAGATCTTCCAACACAAGGGACCCAAGGAAGACAACACCAAGACATATATTAATTAAAATGACAAAGATCAAGGATAAGGACAGACTATTAAAAGCAGCCAGAGAGAGAAATATAATCACATACAAAGGACAGCCCATCAGGCTATCATCAGGCTTCTCAACAGAAACCTTATGGGCCCGAAGGGAGTGGCATGATGTATTTAATGCAATAAAGCAGAAGGGCCCCAAAACAAGAATACTTTGTGCGGCAAGATCATCATTTAAATTTGAAGAAGGGATTAAACAATTTCCAGAAAAGCAAAAGCTGAGAGAATTTACCTCCCACACACCATCTCTACAGTGTATTTTGGAGGGACTGCTATAGATGGAAGTGTTCCTAAGGTTTAATAGCTGTCACCAGAGGTAATAAAACACAGTAAAGAAAGTAGAACAATTAATTACTAAGCAAATACAAAATTAGATCAACTCCCCCAAAGTCAATCAGGGATAGACAAAGAGTACAGAATATGATGCCTAATATATAAGGAACGGAGGAGGAAGAAAAAGGAGGAGAAAAAAAAGAACCTTTAGATTGTATTTGTAATAGCATACTAACTGAGTTAAGTTAGACTCTTAGCTAATAAGGAAGTTAACCTTGAACCTTCGGTAACCACGAATCTAAAGTCTGCAATGGCAATAAGTACATACCTATCAATAATCACCCTAAGTGTAAATGGACTGAATGCACCAATCAAAAGACATAGAGTCATTGAATGAATAAAAAAGCAAGATCCATCTATATGCTGCCTATAAGAGACTCACTTTAACCTCAAAGACATATACAGACTAAAAGTGAAGGGATGGAAAAAGATATTTCATGCAACTGATAGGGAGAAGAAAGCAGGAGTTGCAGTACTTGTATCAGACAAAATAGACTCCAAAACAAAGAAAGTAACAAGAGACAAAGAAGGGCATTACAAAATGATAAAGGGGTCAATCCAACAAGAAGATATAACCATTATAAATATCTGTGCACCCAACACAGGAACACCTACATACGTGAAACAAATACTAACTGAATTAAAAGGGGAAATAGAATGCAGTGCATTCCATTCTAGGAGACTTCACTCCACTCACTCTGAAGGACAGATCAACCAGACAGAAGATAAGTAAGGACACAGAGGCACTGAACAACACATTAGAACATATGGACCTAACAGACATCTCTGGAACTCTACACCCAAAAGCAGCAGAATATACATTCTTCTCAAGTGCACTTGGAACATTTTCAAGAATAGGTTATATACTAGGCCACAAAAAGAGCCTCAGTAAATTCAAAAAGATTGAAATTGTACCAACCAGTTTCTAAGACCACAAAAGTATGAAACTACAAGTAAATTACACAAAGAAAATGAAAAATCCCACAAACACATGGAGGCTTCACAACATGCTCCTAAATAACCAATGGATCAATGACCAAATAAAAACAGAGATCAAGCAATATATGGAGACAAATGACAACAGTAATTCAATGCCACAAAATCTATGGGACGCAGCAAAGGCCGTGCTGAGAGGAAAGTATATTGCAATACAGGCCTACCTCAGGAAAGAATAACAAACCCATCTGAACAGTCTAAACTCAAAATTAATGAAACTGGAAAAAGAAGAACAAATGAGGCCCAGAGTCAGTAGAAGGAGTGGCATAATAAAGATTACAGCATAAATAAATAAAATCGAGAAGAATTAAACAATTAAAAGAATCAATGAAAGCAAGAGCTCGTTCTTCGAGAAAATAAACAAAATAGATAAACCCCTAGCCAGACTTATCAAGAATAAAAAAGAGTGTACACACATAAACAGAATCAGAAATGAGAAAGGAAAAATCACTACAGACACCACAGAAATACAAAGAACTATTGGAGAATACTAAGAAAAAGTATATGATAACAAACTGGATAACCTAGAAGAAATGGACAACTTTCTAGAAAAATACAAATTTCCAAGTTGACCCAGAAAGAAAAGGAAAATCTGAACAGACAAAATTACCAGCAAGGAAATTGAATTGGTAATCAAAAAACTACCCAAGAACAAAATGCATGGACTGGATGGCTTCACCGCTGAATTTTATCAAACATTTAGTGAAGACCTAATACCCATCCTCCTTAAAGTTTTCCAAAAAGTAGAAATGGGAATACTCCCAAACTCATTCTATGTGGCCAGCATCACTCTAATACCGAAACCAGGCAAAGACACCACAAAAAAGGAAAATTACAGACCAATATCTCTGATGAACATAGATGCAAAAATACTCAACAAAATATTAGCAAACCGAATTCAAAAATACATCGAAAAGATCATCCATTGTGATCAAGTAGGATTTATTCTAGGGTTGTAAGGATGGTACAACATTTGAAAATCCATCAACATCATCCACCACATCAACAATAAGAAGGACATAAACCACATGATCATCTCCGTAGATGCTGAAAAAGCATTTGACAAAATTCAATATGCATTCGTGATAAAAACTCTCAACAAAATGGGTATAGAGGGCAAGTACCTCAACATAATAAAGGCCATATATGACAAACCCACAGCCAACATTATACTTAACAGCGAGAAGCTGAAAGCTTTTCCCTTAAGGTCGGGAACAAGACAGGGATGCCCACTCTCCCCACTTTTATTCAGCATAGTACTGGAGGTCTTATCCATGGCAATAAGACAACACAAAGAACCAGAAATTATCCTGATTGGCAAGGGAGAAGTTAAACTGTCCCTGTTGCAGATGACATGATATTGTACATAAAAAACCCTCAAGCATCCACTCCAAAACTACTAGATTTAATATCTGAATTCAGCAGAGTTGCAAGATACAAAATTAATACACAGAAATCTGTGGCATTCCTATACACTAACGATGAACTAGAATAAAGAGAAATCAGAAAAACAATTCCATTCACAACTGCATGAAAAAGAATAAAATAGGAATAAACCTAACCAAGGAAGTGAAAGACCTATGCTCTGAAAACAAGACATTCATGAGAGAAATTAAAGAAGATACCAGTAAATGGAAACACATGCTGTGCTCATGGATAGGAAGAATTAATATTGTCAAAATGGCCATCCTGTCTAAAGCAATGTACAGATTCAATGCAATTCCTATCAAAATACCTACAGCATTCTTCAATGAACTAGAGCAAATAGTTCTAAAATTCATATGGAACCACAAAAGACCCCGAATAGCCAAAGCAATCCTGAGAAGGAAAAATAAAGCTGGGGGGATTACACTCCTCAACTTCAAGTTCTACTACAAAGCCACAGTAATCAAGACAATTTGGTACTGGCACAAGAACAGAACCATAGACCAATGGAACAGACTAGAGAGGCCAGATATAAACCCAAGCATATATATCAATTAATATATGATAAAGGAGCTATGGACATACAATGGAGAAATGACAGCCTCTTCAACAGCTGGTGTTGGCAAAACTGGACAGCTACATTCAAGAGAATGAAACTGGATTATTGTTTAACCCCATACACAAAACTGAACTCGAAATGGGTCAAAGACCTGAATGTATGTCATGAATCCATAAAATTCTTAGAAGACAATATAGGTAAAAATCTCCTGAATATAAACATGAGCAACTTCTTCCTGACTGCATCTCCTTGAGCAAGGGAAACAAAAGCAAAAATGAACACATGGGACTACATCAAACTAAAAAAGCCTCTATATGGCAAAGGACACCATCAACAGAACAAAAAGGCATCCTACAGTATTGGAGAATATATTTTTAAGTGACATATCTGACAAGGGGTTAACATCCAAAATATATAAAGAACTCATATGCCTCAACACCTAAATAGTAAATAACCCAATTAAAAAATGGGCAGAGGATATGAACAGACAGTTCTCCAAAGAAGAAATTCAGATGGCCAACAGACACATGAAAAGATGCTCCACATCATTAATCATCAGGGAAATGCAAATTAAAACCACAATGAGATATCACCTCACACCAGTAAGGATGGCCAGCATCAAAAAGACTAAGAACAACAGTTCTGGCTAGGATTCAGAGAAAGGGGATCCCTCATTCACTGGTGGTGGGAATGTAATCTAGTTCGAACATTGCAGAAAGCAATATGGAGGTTCCTCAAAAACTAAAAATAGAAATATCATTTGACCCTGCAATCCCACTCCTAGGAATTTACACAAAAGAAATACAAGTTCTCAGATTCAAAAGGACATATGCACCCCTATGTTTATCACAGCACTATTTACAATAGCCAAGATATGGAAGCAACGTAAGTGTCCATAAGTAGATTAATGGGTAAAGAAGAGGTGGTACATATACACAATGGAATACTAATCAGGCATAAGAAAGAAACAAATCCTACCATTTGCAACAACGTGGGTGTACCTGGAGGACATTATGCCCAGTGAAATAAGCCAGGCAGAGAGAGACAAATGCCAAATGATTTCCTTCATTTGTGAAGTATAACAACGAAGCAAAACTGAAGGAACAAAATAGCAGCAGACTCAGAGACCCCAAGAAGAGACTAGCGGTTACGAAAGGGGAGGGGTGTGGGAGGGCTGGTTGAGAAGGAGGGTGATGGGGATTGAGGGGTATTATGTTCAGTACACATGGTGTGAGGAGTCACAGGGGAAAACAGGGTAGCACAGAGAAGGCAAATAGTGACTCTGTGGCATCCTACTACACTGATGGACAGTGACTGCAATGGGGTATGGGTGGGGACTTGATAATATGGGTAAATGTAGTAACCACATTGATTTTTCATGCAAAACCTTCATAAAAGTGTTTATCAGTAATACCTTATTAAAATTTTAAATAAATAAATAAGTAGAAATATATAGGTACAGATAGTTTTATTAGTTAAGTTTAGGGAGTTTCTATTCTTTGCTACTGTTGAGGTAGGAAGACTGTCTTTGTCAGTTGATGGTGTGTGAAGTAGATAGAGCCTCAACATAGAAAAATGTGTAATGCAAACACTCATCTGATAAAATATATGCCAGTTTTAACTGTTACTTAATCTAAACTTTGTTTTAAGCCTTAGTAAAATGTCATCTTCTAACAGATAAAGAACCTTTATTGGGAATTAAAATCCTATGTGAGCATCTTCCTATAGTGTTTTGGAGATTTGGAACAGCTTAGTTTTGATCGTTCTCAACAGCTGCCTTCCGATTTAGTAGAGTTGCTCTTTAGGAAAGAACTAAACACTTGTAGTTAGGTGTTACATTTCATTTTTAGCTCTTTGAATGTGAACTCTCTCCAACACCCTGGTATTTTTCTCTTGCCTCATAACAAAAACAGAGATAAATTATATTGCAGAATGATGCCACAGAAATGGGCTTTCTCTAGTTAGTAGAGACTAAGCTAGCGGTTTTACTACTTTTAATTTAGCTTTCCTTGCCTCTGATACTGCTCTTGAATTTGTTTAGATTTGTGTCCTTTGACCAATTTAAAGGTCCTCATTTTCTTTGAACTTTTAACTACACCACATTGTTGAATTATAACAGATTCATTAATTCCACAAGTCAATCTTTTAGAATGTTCTGTACCTATTCTGTACCAGTTAAAAAATATCTATCTGGGGGCTTATGGTCTAGTGAGGGAGATAGGCAATAAACACATAATTACACAAACATGTAAATAAAGTTTTTGAAAAACGCTAAGAAGAAAGATTAGAAAGTGATATGAACATATAATGGTGGGCTGATTTACTCGACTGGGGTAAAAGAAGTAGAGTTTTAGCTGAAGCTTGACAATGAATAGGAATTGGGTGAATGAAGAAGACAGCAGTGATATTCTTGGCAGAGAATAAATTGTAGTGGAACTTTGGAGTGGGGAGAAAAAACTGGGGAGTACGGAGGAAATGAGAAAAGACCGGTGTGACTAAAGCACAGTATGCTATGTCATGAGTTTTGGACTTACTGTAAGTGAGATAAAACTTCATGGAAGGGATGTAAGCAGGAATGAGATACTGGATGTGTCTGTGTGTGGATCGGTGCTGTACTTTGGAAATAGACTAGATGGGGCTTGTGATTTAATATATAGAGTGAGACAGTGAAAAGATTTCAAGGGTGATATCTGGGTCTCTGGTGGCAGCAATAGGGTGGGTGTGAAGGTGGTTTTGTTTTATTTTTGATAGAGAAGAGTCAGGGAAAGGAAAACGGAGGAGTTTGGAGCTCCTTGATAAATAGGCAGATGCTTTGAGGTATGGAGCTTAGAACAGAGCATTAAAAATAGTAGGAGCATTCTCTTGGGAATATCTTGTCTCCAAAACAGATGTGTTTATACTATATTCAGAATTAGTAGTATTGAAATCCATTAACTTAGGCATTTCATTGTTTGCCTCTTTCATGTAAATGTAAGAGTAGATGTAAGAATCTTCAGTATTTTTGATTCTGTAGTTGATATATATATAGGCAGTTAAACACACTTTGGTTTTAAGGTTACTATCTGTCTTACTAAAAATTGGGGGCAAGAAATAGAAATGAAGATATAAGCATTCTGGATTGGTTTCTGAGTTTACTTTTTAAAATTTTGTTTCATTTTAAAAACTTAGAATTTAACCATCAGTATCTTCCTAGAAGAAGAATGAACATTAAAAACAAAAAGCCATATGAAGGCACATAAAATTTCTTGAGTATGTATTACTGAAACAAATAATTAAAGAAATGCATGCTACCCAAGTCTGGAAAAACAGAGGGAAAACACGATGGCTGCCATCATTTATTGGAAAAGTTGCTGCCAAGTAGAAGAGACACTAAACTTAGTTGGCTGTGATCTAATTATTAATCACACACTTCACAGTGTTTACCATGTGCTAGGCACTGTTTTAAATAACTTAAAATTTTTAATGTTTACTCTCCTAACAGCTCTCGAGTAGGTACAAGTATTACCCTCCTTTTTGTAGCCAAGGGAAAAGACATGGAGAGGTTAAGGTCAGAAAGGTAGTAATGATGGGGTTGGGCTCCAGAATCCATACTGGAAAGCACAATGCTGTATGACCTTGGCTGGAAGGCGGGAAGGTGGTGCTATAGGCAGATGTGTGTAGCTAAAGTTCAGTTGGTATGAGATTTTATTGTATCAGTATACAGAATTTACCAATCCATTCTATTATTGATGGGCATTTCCGTTGTCTCCATTTTTTGCCCTTATAAAAACATTGCTGGCGTGAACATTTTTCTTCTTAATATTTTTATACATGTGCATGAAGAATTTCCTTGGAGTTGTAGTACTCTTTAATGTTGGTCCACTGGTAGAATTCTTGCCATTTATCAAGATTTATTTCCCAGCTCAAGTCCCTTTGGGGACTCCTGAATTTACCCAGATTTTTTAACACACCCAAAAAATTGTGTAAGTTTATTTTGTAGAGAGATTGCAAAGTTTTCATAAAGGCATTTCATAATCATAAGAACAGTGAAGCCAACCTACTAAAAATTAAAGATTAACAAAGATAAATAAGTAATACTGTCATTCTATTAAAAAATAAACATTTTATTTTTAAAGTCTTCATCTTTTTCTAGGCCTCCTCTTCACAGATAGCATTAATAAGAAAAAACAACTATATATTGTGGAGAAGTCAAATAAATAAACTTTATATGTATTTTTAAATTATGTTTTTTAGCATTAATATAGATGACTTGATTTCAATTTTATTTAAACCATTTGCCTTTGATTAGAACACGACTCTTTGTCATCACCAGTAGGAAAGTTGGTAGCATCATTCTTCATCTTTCTTGAAAATCTCTCAGGATCTCCCAAGAAGAAAACTTTTCTCTTTTTAAAATTTTTAAGGTGTCTTCTTCCCTCTTAAATTTTATTTGGAGTAGAATTAATAAGAACACAGAAGTTACTTTGGTATCTTAACTTCATGTAACCAAATATAATCACCACTACTGTTAATGGTTTATTTATAATGACCCACTACTGGATGGCAGCATAGCTAGAATTAGTCCTAGCATACTGGAAATTGGGCTAACATCTTTTCCTGTCCTCAAAAAGTGTATCGTGAAGAAGTTAGTCATGTTGTAATCATGATAACCTTGAATCTGCACTAATTTTATTAAAGTAATTCATGTGTAAATGCTGTAGTTTTGTTATTAATGAAAAGTTACTTTCATCACACTTCACAGTTAGTACACATAGGTGAGAGAATCTACTGCTCTTAGGGGTTTGAGAGTTTCTTTTACTTCTTTACAGAGAAGAGGACATTAGACCACAGCTTCTTTTGACACTCATCTCATAAGGTGACAGTTACTAATGGAAAACGTTTTTGTTTTTTATTTCTGCTTTCCCACGGTCACAGTCCATGGTCTCAGCTTATGTGTATGAGGAGGCATTTCTTTGGTTTTAAGCTGATTTTTTTTCTACACTTTCCCGATTAACTGTTGCACAGGCCTTGCTGCCTATTGTTAATTCTGTTTCTTTCATAATTCTTTATGTTACTGAGTAATTTCAGTTGCTTATTATTTCTTGAGAATGTCAGGATGATGGATTTTAAAATTCTCAAAAAGATTACGGTGTGTTAACATGTATGAAGCAAAACTTTGAAAAGATTAAAGAATATCAGGAAGATTGAAAATGAAATATTACAAATAATAATAGTGTGTTCAGGTAAAGTGGTGGTGGGGTTGAGCACACGTTTCATACTGTTCTCTCCCAAACCATGGTTAAGTTAAAATCAACTAAAATAAAGTCAGTAAGGTTTTTTTTTTAAGTAATAAATCCAGAGAGATTTATAGAGATTGGGAGATTCAGGAGAATGGAAGAAAATAGGGTAAAGTTTTTGAGGTTGAAAAACAGCTAGACTAATGGTAACAGTCTTAATAAACCCAAGAAAGCCCAGTTTTGAGTGAAAACAGCTAAGGACCAATTAAATTTGTGCTGGTGAATCTTCAAAGGGCTAAGACAGTGGTAGTATTGTGTAACTCTGAAAGTGGAAGTGAAGAGCTGGGACTAAAATAAAGAGGATTATCTAAAAGCTGTTTAAGAAACAGATGCCTGGGTTTCCTTCACTCTTTGCCACTGTGCTGATGCACTGGGAGAGTTGACAGATGGGAGATTTGAAGTTTGTTCTCTAGGTTGAAACAGGAGGCCACTGGGCTAGTGGAAAAGAGGCACGTGAAGGGTGGGAGGGGGATTAAATGAGCATTGGCATTTTGAATGCTGAGAGCTCTGCCCTCTTCTCTATTATTGGCTTCCCAGACTATGACCTTCATCCTCCAGGCAGGAAACAGGAAGAATCTTCTGTGAACCTAATCAACCCAAGAAGAAAAACCTCAAGGCAAGGAGAACTGTACATAAATACTGCACTCTAGGTGGTAAATTTGTTTCTTATAGGGGTACAGATGAACAGTTCTGAGACTATATGTATATGGGTGTTAAATGAATAAATAAATAAGTGGTACATAATGGGAGCCAGGTTTCTCAGATCAATATTTGTGCCCTACCAAAGGGCCTACCCAGGTTGCCCTGTAGTGAAGGTCACAGCCAATAGTCCCATGTACATGGTTAAAGCTTTCAATAAATTTTTTATACCCAAACAACCAAATACCATCAGGCATCTATGAAAAGCATGTACTATAAATAACAGAAACCAAAATAAGTGAATAGAAAATGCAAAACAACTTGGAGAAAACAGACTATGCAGCTGGGAAGATTTTAGATATATATGTACACACACATATATATGCATCCAGGTGCATATAGATATATACATGTGCATATATATATGCACATATATACCCCATGTATTTGTATAAAATATCTGCAGAAAGATGAGATGCCACATCCATAAAGCAAGAATAGGATATTTCAAAAAGAATATTGAGAAAAAAATAATTCTTATAAATTAAGAATATATAGCAGACAAGAAAAACTCAATAGAAATATTGGATAATAAATTAAGGAAATTTTTTAGAAAGTAGAACAAAAAGACAAATAAATGATAAATAGAAGATAATAAAAAGATGAGTCCAGGAGGGTCAACTTTCTATCTGGGAGTTCCAAAAAGAGAGAACAGAATACATGAGGGGAAAGGAAAGAATGAATAGTATAATCTAAGAAAATTTCCTGAAACTAAGACAAAGTGCCTTGAGTACCCAGCATAGTGGATGAAAAGAGACCAACACCAGTTCAAATAATAGGATATCCAGATAGCTAGCTAAAATGCTCATCTCTGTGATATTCAGGGAACTGTAAATTGAAATAAGAGCCTGTATTCATCCATCAGGCTGGTTAAAAAATAAAGTCTAGTGATATCTAGTGTTGGGAAGAATATGGGGGAAATCGTTCTCTCATACACTGCTATTAACAATTTAACAAAAGTTGAGTAACAGTTTAACAAAAGTTGAGTAGAAGATATGCAAATACTACAACTCAAGAAATTCTGCTTCTGGATATTCCCATTAGAAATTCGTGCACTTGTGCATATATGCACAAGCTGTGTACAGAACACTCATTGAGGCATTATTTGTAAAGATGTAAATTTACAGACAAATACAAGAATAGCTAACAAGTGGTATATTCACATGTCTGTGAACAAAACACACACACATATGCATGCCTCAGCAAGCATAGAGCTCCAAAACATAATGGGTGAAATCAGCTAAATGTAAAATATGTGCAGTATACAATTTAAACATGTATATTTAAAACAAACATTTTGTTGATGGATGGATGGATATATATGTGTATAAATTGATCAGAAGGATACACACTAAATTCATAGTGATGGCTCTCTGTCAAAGGGAGGGGGAATGAACAGTGGGCAGTGTGTGCGTATAAGGATTTTGGATTTATTGGTAAGGCTTCATTTCTTAAAAATGAAAATAAATATATAGAAAATGTTTACTGTTGCTAATCCTGGGTGGTAGATCCATAGATATTTGTTTGTTCTATTTCTCTATCTATTTTTAAATTCTGGCCCTGTACCTCTGCCTAACTCCAAAATAACAAAGGGAGAGTGTTTTGTAGATTTGCTTTTTATTCTTTCTATGGGTTAGGTGGATTATAGGTGCTCTTCTATCACTTTGTTTCCTCTAAATCAGATTGAATTTAAGAAATTAAATAATTTAAAAAATTAGCCAGCACTTGTGCCAGAATCCAGTATTGAAAGCAGATAATGAAAACAGAAAGGCCTTACCCATGAGGAAAAAATTGGAACTAGTAGTTGAAAGCCTCCAGGCATGCCCAGTGGTAGTGCAAGTCTATTAGGAGTTTCCACTGTCCATATCGGATCTCCTACTTGGTATTCCTGGAGGAGAGGTAGTGAGGAAAGACTTTTAAAATAGTGAACTATGGATAGCACAGATAATTATATAATAATTACTGGAGAGACACATTTTAAGAATGATGAGATTACTGATTTCATAGTAACAAATAAACTTTACATCATCATCACTGCCTTTTTCTCCCTGTTCTTTCATATTCCTCTTCTTCTTTTGTTGTCTGTGTGTGACCCATCTCTTGGTTTCCATATTCTTCACTTCTCATTGTCTTTTTTGAATGTGGATTTGTCGTCTGCTTTTTTGTCATCATGCAGTCCCTAAGTGACTGTGCTCAGCCTTCCACTCAGCACATTTCCCATATTCCCTTTACATAATTGGACCCTAAATCATTAGTAGGATTCATCTGGCTTCAGTTACTGCCTGATGTTGATAAAGTACCCATAAAAACTCTCAGATTTTATAGAGGAGAGTGGCATTATTTGTCAAAGATTATGCCTGCAGGGTTAAGCACGCAGATGATATTGGGGGGATGCTTTTCCTTGGAAATCAAATAATGACAGAGGTTGTTGGTGGATGACTCAATGGACAATGCCATCTTTACCATAGTCAGTTATAACCAATTCTTATACAGATTTACCTAGGGGAAATTCAAAGATGTAGTACTTTGCAGATAAAACCACACGAGGTAGTAAATCGGGATGAATCTCATCCCCTAAGAAATGTTTTAGGGTACTAAGTTTACTTAAAATAAATCGTGGGTTTAAGTAAAGGAAAGAAAAAAAATTTTTTTAATGCAAAAAGCATTTAGTTTAAGTTAGAGACCATAAGAGGTAAACATTTTGGATCCCGATGATAGGATCATCCAATTTTCTAACATAAACATTCCACTTTAATGCGGAGTTCAACACTGAGGTAGGTCATGATTTAGAGAAATAGTCTTTATATAAAAAGCAACAGCCCAAAATAAGCATTTAAAAAAACCCACAATGTTACAAATATAATGTAAAACAAAATAAAAATAGATATTGACAGTAAAATTTGCCAAATTTGGTAAAGTAAACCACTATTTTTATTTTTGAGTATGTGAATTAATTTGAAGGAAAAATGACATTTTAACACTATGAGTCATGGTGAACCTGTGAAAATACTCAACACTTTCTTTGTTTTTTTTAGTTTCAGCAGTGTTTTTATAATTTTAAGTGTACAGATCTTTGCATATCTTTTGTTAATCCCTACTCATTTTATGTTTTTGATGCTATTGTAAATAAAACTTTTGCATTTTATCTTCCAGTTGTTTCCTGTGGTTAGAAACACATTGTGTATAGAAACAATTGATTTTTGTATACTGAACTTGGGTCCTACAACTTTGCAAATAACTTGTTAATTCTATTAATCATTTTTCAGATTCCTTAAAATTATGTACCCCTCAAATCATTTTTAAACAAATAAAGGTTTTATTTTCATTTTCTTTATGAAAAACTTCCTTTAATTTTCTTGATTTATCGCACTGAGTTGACCTTCACTACTTCCATTACACTAATGAATAGAAGTGGTTAGAGTGAACATTTTTGCCTTCTTCCCAATATTAGAACTGGCAGTATTTCACTGTAACGTATAATATTGGCCAAAAGTAAAATATATCACCAATATATAAATACTTGATTGATCCTCCTGAGATTGAAGAAGTTACCACTAATTCTTAGCTTGTTGACAATGTAATTACGAATGGGTACTGAATTTTGTCAGGTGCCTTTTCTCTATTGAGATGTTTGTATGTTTTATTCCGTTAGTATGGTAAGTTACATTGATTGATATTTGAATTTTAAACTAACCTACATTCTGTGTATAAACCACACTTGACCATGGTGTATTATCCTTCTTATACACTACTGAATTCAATTTGCTATTGTGCATCTGTATTCAGGAAGCTAATTTTCTTTTCTGATAATATCTTCATCAAGTTTTGCTATTAGGTTTTGCATGCCTAACAAAACAATTTGGTGGGTTTCCCTCTTCTGTTTTCTGAAAAGTGTGTAAGAGTGTTATTAGGTCCTTAAATATTTGATAGAACCCACCAGTGAAGCCATTTGGCCCTAGAATTTTATTTTGTTTAATTATAAATTAATTTCTTCAGTAGATACCATTCTATTTATTTTTGTGGTTATTTTAGTAATTTTTGGTTTTCAAGAGATTTTTCATTTTACCTCCATTGAATTAATCTCCATTTTGTGGTCAGAACATTGTATTTTTAGGATCTGAAGTGGTATCTTCTATTTCTGATACTGACAGTTTGTGTTGTCTTTCATTTTTCTTGATCAGTCTTGCTTAAATATTGACAACTGGTATATATACATTTACCATACAGCCCAGCAATTATATTTCTGTGTATATATCCTAGAGAAATGAAAGTTATGTTCACACAAAAACTAAGTACCCAGATATTTCATAGTAGCTTTATTCCTACTAGCCCAAAGCTGAAAACAACCCAAATGTGCTTCAGCAGGTAAATGTAAATAGTGGGAAAAAAAAATGGTACCTGCGACCAGGAAGCAATAAAAAGGAATGACTATTGATAGAACAAACTGGATGGATCTCAAGGGCGTTGTGCTGAGTAAAAAAAGCCAATCCAAAAGCCTCCATATTACTTGGTTCAATCTTTATACCATTCTCAAAGTAACAAAATTATAAAAATAGAGAACAGATAAGTGGTCACCAGGAGTTAAGGTAAAGGGTGGCAGTGTGATTAAAAAGAGCAAAAGGGAATCCTAGTTGTGGTATGAGTTTATGAATCTATGCATGTTTTCAAATATCATAGAATTATAAAGATAGATACATATATTTAAAAAGTGTGAAAAAAGTGGCAAAATTCAAGTAAGGTCTGTGGTCAAGATAATTATATTATGTCAATCAATTTCTTGGTTTTGATAGTACACTGTCATTATAATGAGATGTCACCATTGGGGGTAGGTGAGTGATGTGTACATGGGATGTCTCCTACTTTTACAATTTCGTGTAAAAATGTGAGGGTACAATTATATAAAAATAAAAGTAAAAAAGAAATACTGGCTGATCACTTTGAAATTGTAGAGGCTTGATATTTTTTATATTTTATCACACCAGATGCATTTCGATTTTGCACTTAGACTCAGGAGAATCTTTAGTCCTGAGATAGAGTCTTTACTCATGAGATAAGGCCCTTCTGCGGTTTTTATGAGAAGCCTGTTGTGTTCACCAAGCTCTTTTAACTTGGGAGGATTTAAAATCCAAACTCTTTTTTCTGTGGTGTGTCTGTTGTGGTAGGAAGCAACTGAAATCTCTCTTCAGCTTTTTAGTCTCCCAGCTGTTGCCTTCCTTTGGGCTATTTGGAGTCTCTTGGGCTATTTGGGCTATACATGAGCAGTTCAGGGATAAGCCAAGGATTTGCAGAACTTTTGTACAGATTTAAGGTCCCCTCTGCCTTACAGTACTATCCTTACCATGATTTACCCCTCCTATTATCGAGCTTTCTGTCAGGTCTGAACTACATTCTCAAATGCCTCAAGCCAGTGAGACTGGTTTTCTCCATTAGGTCTAGATTCCCAGTACTTAAGGTGTCTACTGGGAAGCGTTCTCTTAAGCGAAAGTCTTAGAAGTATAGATCTCATCCAGTATGTTGCCTTTCTTTCAGTGATTAAATCTACATTTATGCCTGCTTTTGGTCACTTTTCAGTATCTTTGAACAGTTACTTTTTATACTTTGTCTAGTGTTAATAATTGCTCTCTGTGAGCAAGCTAGTCTAATATAAGATAGTCCATCATTACTGGAACGAGAGCTCAATGGATTTTATTTTTAAATATTATGAATATAAAATGTTTGTAAACTTTTTCAATAAAAAAATGTTTGAAAGCAAAGATCCACGCACTGCTACAGGTGTAGATGCACTCATCCCACCAGTTCCTGGACTTGCCATGGGAATGAAGAAGGAGATGTCTAAGCTGGCCTGTGCATACAGTAAAACAACAAATTTGACTGGATCTATACTGTTGGAACTCAATCAAGAATTAGGAGAAGTGCAAATTGTAGCGCTCCAAAATCTTACAACTACAGACTATTTACTGTTAAAAGAACATATGGGATGTGAACATTCCCCAGGAATGGGTTGTTTTAATTTGTCTGATTTCTCTCAGACTGTTCAAGTTCAGTTGGACAATATCCACCATATCATAGATAAGTTTTCACAAATGCCTAAGGTGCCTAACTGGTTTTCTTGGTTTCACTGGAGATGGCTGGTAATTACAGGTATGCTTTGGTTATGTAACTATACTCCTATTATGTTAATGTGTGTGCGCAATTTAAGCAGTAGTTTAAAACCTATACATGCTGAAGTTACTCTACAAGAAGATATGTCAAAGAAATAATCAATCTTCCCATGCTTTCTTCCGCCTGCTACTTCTATAGCTTTTCTTCTTCCTTCCTAATTACAACCCTTAAATAGAATTCGTGCCTCATATCAAATTTACCGAGTATCATAATTCTTCCAAGTGGTAAAGATACCTCAAGACAAATGCTGGGCATAGAAGCTACAGGGCATAAATATGCAAAGAAGTAAAAAGCTAACCATTTCAAACAATAAGGCTTCTCTCTCACTTACCAACTTTACATTTCCCTGTATGGCCCCGGAAGATGACTGGTTAGCCAGAGACGGGTAAGATTCCTCAAGGGAGGAACAACCTAAGACAGGCACAGTCGCAGGGGGGTCATCAGGTGAGAAATTGGGGATCAACGGAGGTGAGGCTTAGAACCTCACTCCCCCTGTTCTGAGAGAAATCTTCTGCATACGTGGATGTTTTATTGCCCTTGTCTAGCTTGGATTAACACATAGTCTACAGGCACACACCTGATCATCTACATTTGCTCTCTTACAACACTAAACTATGTTTTCTACCTTTATCTTGTATCTACCTACCACTTCAGCATTTTATTAAAAATAATAATAATAATAGAGAAATGTGGTATTCACATATAAATCAAGTATAAAAATCAAATGAGTATTCATATTTGAACTGACTGTTTATAGTTCATAATGCATGAGCAAAACCGAAAGTTTCTGTGATGACTGCCCTTGTACTGTTCACCATGTAACTTATTCACTATGTAAGAATTTGTTCTCCATGTAAGAACTTGTTTGTTATGCTTCAGAAGATTGGAGACTGACGAAAATTAGGCTTGGGGTGGATTAATGATTGTGCATTGAGCATTGACTCCCCTATACAGAATTTTATTGTTGTTAACAACCATTTGATCAATATATATGAGAGATGCCCTCACAAAAAAAAAAAAAAAACCACAAAAACAAAACAAAAAAAAAGTACACACTTCCAATTGTAAAATAAATAAGTAACCGGGTTGTAATGTATAGCATAAGGAATATAGTCAAAATATTGTAACAACTTGGTATGGTGATAGCTGGTACCTAGAATTATCATGTATATAAATGTTGAATCACTGTGTTGTACACCTGAAACTAATGTAATGTAATACTGTGTGTCAACTACCCTTCAATAAAAAATAATTATAATAAAAAAAAATGTTTAAAAGAAAATATCCTAGTAATTAGGATACATAGCATATTACAGAAATCAAAGTAAAAATTAAGTGCAAACTGAAAATGTGAAAAGCAGTATTTGTAAGTAGAAAGAAGGATAAACATACAAAGATAGCCAGAAAAAAAATTTTTAGATGACATATAAATGGGTCTTTCAGAAGATTATGGGTAGAATGTAATTATGTATTATCTAAGCAGCAGTCTTAAATAGGAATACCTATTTAATCATCAGAAAGGACTTCAGCTGTGAAATCAGATCTTCATCCATTGTCTTTTCGAAATAATTTTCCATTTGGCCTTAAACGTTGTATTTTCTTTCTTTACCTAGTGTTTCTGACCTTTATCATTACTTAGAAAATAAAACAACAGTCTAACTTCTCTTCTACTTTTAATTTTTTTCTCCTTTTTTTTTAGTTGTTTGCATAATTGGCCTTAAACACTTAAGAGTGAAGAGACACAAACCATCTCTGGAAACATCATTATCCCTTCCCCTGGAAGCTATCCTCTGGAGCACTAGATTTGACCATACCTGTTTTGAAGACTCATTATGAACAAAGACGTCTCCCAGGTAGGAATTGTAGCTCTGTTTTTAAAGAGCTTTGTTTCTATAAAACTATGGAGGGAAAAATGGTTACCTGTTGACTTTTTTTTTTTCTGTTATTGCTTTTATTTATTTATTTATTATTGAAGTATAGTTGATAATGCAGTCTTATATTGGTTTCAAGTATACAACACAGTGGTTCAGCAGTTACCCACATTATTAAATCCTCACCCCTACTCACGCAGTTACTATCTGTCAACATAGGAAGATGTTATAGAACCTTTGGCTATGTTCTCTGTGCTGTATTCCCATCCCCGTGACCAATTTACATTATGATTGAGAATTTTTGTGCCCCATTCTACCCCCTCACGCTCCCCACCCACCCATCCTGTTGACTCTTACTTTTTATGGAAATATGTGTTTAATCTTGAGAAGCTTCAAGGTTATTATACAATGTGTGCTGATATTCTTAAGTGACAATAGCAGAAAAGCTCTAGATTACACTTTATAAACAGCTTTAATGCACATTGAAATTAATATTATAAAATCAGTATCTTAATGAGACCCTCAAGTCCTTACTGAATTAAAAATGGCAGCCGAAAAATTATACTGAACCATCCCTAGATTTAGTTTGTATATTTCTAATATATATCCAGTCATTAAATTTATGTAGATCTAGTGTCCATTTTGTACATTTGGGTGTTTTTACACTGTTGTTTTCTAAGAGTTCATGAGCTAATTGAGGGAATAGAACATGACAATGGTCATAGCAGACTATGGTTAGAAAAATAAATATGAACCAAGCCACAATGGTAGGTAAAAAGTTGAAGAGTAATCAGGAACTGGCAAATCAGTAAAAGGAAGACTTCCACTAGGAAGTTTTTAAATTTAATAGACATTTCAATTGAATTATAACATAGATAAAAATCACAAATTTTAAGTGAATAACTCTTAAGTTCTGTGCTGAATATGTTTGTGTAAGCACTATCCAGGTTAAGAAGTAGAACAATATCAGTACCTCAGTAACCACTCTCATCCTGCCCCAGCTGCACAACTACCCACTTTTAAAGGAGAAGATGGTTGTCACTGTGGGGAAAGAGAGCTTGTCAACTTGGAGAGTGGGTTTAACAATCATAGAAATTAAAGGGAGTTAAATTTAGTTGGCTGACAAGCAACACCTTTGTTTGGAGTAAACAATGAATTTGGGAGGTAAAGGCATTATTGGGCAGAGAGCTTTAAAGCGAAGACTGGAGGTACAAAATGATTTGAGAGGATATCTATTTGATCCCACTACCTCTAAAATCTCATTGGTTTCTAGAACAAACACATTCCAAGTTTCTGGCTTTTATTAGCCAATGATAATTGTATTTATTAACTATGTTTTCTTGTTTGAAATAGACTGTTGATTTTCAATAAGAAGATAGAAATGAGTTAGTAAGCATTCTGGTTATTTAAAAAATGGTTTGCAGAGGAGGTTGTATTATAATTAAGAGAAATTTTAGTCATGTAAGAGAGCCCTCACTTTAAGAGTTTTCAGGAAGGGAGTGTTAGTACCTTAACTTTATGAAATAGAAAGGGAGAGGAAAAAACTCTGATGTTGGTGTCTTTTTCTTTAATCTACTGTTTAGTGAGTGACTCTCAAAATCATGTTTTCTTCATGTCATGATGAAAATTTTTGTCTTTTCTACTTCCCCTTTTTATTAAAAACAATTTTAAACCTACCAACCAAATAACTATAAGATTGGTACTCTGAACACCTGTGTGCACATTGCCTTTTCACCAGTTGTAAACAATTTGTGACCTTTGCTTTATCTCTGTAATTACTACTACCTCTGCTCCTCCTCCACCACCATTATGAACATGATGAAGTATCATTTGAGAGTAAGTTGTAGATATTTATGATCTTTAGCCTAAATATTCAGTATGTGTCTCCTACTTAACCACAATATAATAGTAAAATTCAGGAAACTTAACATTTTCATTATTATTATTATGTAATATGCAATCCATATTAAAATGTCATCAGTTATCTGATCAGAGTCATACATTGCATAGTTGTCACATCGCTTTGGTTCTTTTAACCTATAATAGTTTATCTGATTTTCTTTGTCTTCCATGATATTGACATTTTGGAAAGGTACAGGCTAGCTTTTTTGTAAAACGGCATTCATTTTGAGCTTGTCTGTTTCCATCTATTTCCTTTCTAAAGAGACTATGGTATGGGACTTTGGAGATTCATGGATTTGTTACTGAGAGCTTTATCTGGTAAGACAAAGGCTATACCGATTTTTTTCAGGAGGAAGTCTGTTAAAACATGGTAGGAGCCCAGATTTCCAGACAGATTCCTAAAGATGATTTGGATGTTATTGAAAGGAATTTTATTTATGTATACATATAACATTAGAATCCAAGATTTGTAAATGGACAAAAATTAGGGTTTGTAAAGACAGAACTTTTGATTTTGAAGGAATAGTACATTTATATTTTAAATTGAATCACATCTTATAGGAAATAATTGGTTTTGTGTTATAATGACCATAGAAGATAAGTGAGAATTAGGTATCTAATCAGTTTTATTTACTTCTCTGTGATGTTTGGACTAAGAATTGAAAAGATTCTCTGTTCATATGTTTGAGAAACTTGTAAATGCCATACAGGATTGCTAGATGTGGCATAATTTAATGTCAACTTTTCTGGGAAGACTCTTAATGAAGAAGCCTTTTAATGTGTTGGAGAGGCAAAAGCAAAAGTTGGGAATCTATTGTTGCTTTTCTACTTAATCAGTTCTGTGACTGTAGGTTAATTATGTAAATTTAAGCATAGCCAGATTCTGGAACCAAATTACCTAAGAATAATTTCTACCTCTGCCACTCATGACGTTGGGCAGATTAACCTCTCCATCTCTCATCTTTCTCATTTCCAAAATGGCTTATAATGCTACCTCTTCATATTTTATGAGTGAATGAATCAGTAAGACTTATAAGTAAATAATATTAGTTAGATGTGTAGAACATTGATCGGTACATTGTAAATCCCATATAAGTGTTAGTTGTCATCGTCATCATCATCCTTATCATACCATAGTTTCTTTATTAGTAAGGTAAGATTGTTGAACTCAATCAGTGATTCTGTAAAGAGGAGACAAGTAATAATATGCACTTCACAGGGCAGTTGTGAAGAATAAATGAGTTAATACATATAAAACACACCAATGCTCAATACATATATTACTACATTGGCATCCTTTAATTAAATGCATATTAATGGGCCTACAGTTTTTGTGTGTGAACATTTTCATTATTTTGTTTCTCTCAAATTCTTTGTTACTACTAACTTAATACTGCAGAAGTAGGAACAGGCAATTCTAAGTGACCTATATATATAGTCAAAAAGTTTGAGAAGCACTGTACTAGATGACAATTGCAGGGCGTCCCTCTTATTCTGAAATTTTGTAAATCTGAGTCTCCAGTTTAATATTTATAAGGATTATTTTCATAGTTATTCTGTTGAGAACACTAGATAGTGGAATTTCAGTTTCACGTGTTCGGAGTTAGTCTTCAGTGGAGCACTATACTGGAAGGGAGATAACTAGGTAAGTTAGTATGATCACTGAGGAGATATTGATGTTTTTTAACCAGCTATTTGCCGAGAGACTTGGAGATTTTTTTTTTCATTTTTATCAATATCAATAATGTTTTTGCCAACTATAAATTGAATGAGATGACTTAAGTTTTAATAAGCTGGGCTTTAAAAAATGCCTGTTCTTTCTATAAAGCTGGGCAATGAAGATTATATGTAGATTTGTATTGTGATTTATTCATGCCCCTTCTCCTCTAGTTGGAGAGATGACTCTAAAATTAACTGGGGGCTTACTTGACATCATTTCTAGTGCCCACAAAATACAATTCCATTGTTTTGACAAATTATTTTGACCCGTACATCTCTATTACTTTGGTACTTCTGCCTTATTGACATTAAAGATAAAATTTCAGTACATTTTCATTTTATTGGTTTATGTATGTACATTTAACCATACTATATTTTGAAATGAGTTTCTGAAGTATTTGGGGGAAATTGAACAACTTATGATCAGGGGCTTCATTCTTTATTTTAGATATTAGAGTAGTTTTATGTAATAAATGTGATTATTTGGTTTTGGATAATCATCTGTAGATTATCTGTGTTCTAATACTGATTTCATTCTCTTCTGGCCCCAGCTTCCAGCTGTTTTTCTGCTCATTAGTATCTGAGTCTGTGAAAGAAGGTAGAGTTAGTGGAAAGAGATAGACACTAAACTTTTTGTAACTTAATTTTGTCTCTGTGATCATCATTTTCTTTTGCTCAATGCTAGATGTTATGAACTGTTTTCCTGTGTATATGCAATTAAATATCAAATACTCTGTTTATACGGTTAAAGACAACTGTAAAACTAATTTTAAGCCTTTTCTTTTTAAGAAATAACATATTTTTCACAAGTTAGAAGAATGTAGCTTGTACTACGTTGGAAGCATGTACAGTGTATCTACAATTACCCTATGTCATTTTCAGATAACTGGAATCATTTAGTTTTATAGATTTATAAGGAAATGTTATTTAATAAGATAGCTACCAGAAATATGTATTTCATATGTTGACTCTTTTCCTCACAGTTCTTACAATAGGAATATTTTAGCAAGGTAAATGCATGTATGTTTATCTTAAAAAATCAAATTTTAAATAAAGTCAGTGTGAGGAATTTAAAATATTGGGTTGTAAAATGAATTCAGTTTCATTCCTATTTATTTATTTATAGAAAACAAAATAAAACTTTTACATTTTGTCTAAACTTTTTCTTCCCATTTAATGCAAAAAAGCATTGTCTCTTAATCTTTAGAATAAACTTTTAGTAATTAACATAAATTTATTAAATACATTATTTCAGCATTGCATACTTTTAGTAGTTAAGTTACCAGATAGTACCACATGATATCCTTGAAAATGTCTTTATTATTAGCATAAGAAATTTAAAAAGATTTTTTGCACAGGATTTTTTTTTAGCAAAAAACACTTCAAGAAAAATCTTATATTTAGTAGATTCAATGAAATGAAATAAACTGATGTCTTTATTTTTAAGAACTCATGCTTTGAATCCATTTCTTTGTCTTTGCATTCCCTGCAGAAGTGGTCAAGATTATGGCAGAGAGTATGAGGGGAGGGTCTCTTCTCTGAGCCAGGGATAGCCACCATCTGAGCATTGGTCCCTGGCTGTATGGTTTCAGAGACAATTTTTGTTTCCAGATATTTAAAGAAATCCTTGTTCAGTCATTTGCTTCAAAATATCTGTATTTTTTTTAAAAAACCAGGCATGCAAAGCTAGAAAAGTATGGCCCATGTACAGGAAAAATAATAACCAATAGAAGAAGCCCAGGCATTATACTTATTGAACTAGGAAGAGGTAGGTAAGTTGGATTTCATCAAAATTTAACACTTTTGTTCATCAAAAGCCACTGTATAAAAAGTGAAAAGATAACCCACAGAATGGGAGAAAATATTTGCAAATTTTATATCTGAAAGAGGTCTAGTATCTGAATATAAAGAACTCTTAGGACTCAACAATAAGAAGAAAACCCAACTGAAAAATAGGCAAAGGACTGGAATAGACATTTTTCCAGAGTAGATGTACAAATGGCCAATAAGCACATTAAACAGTGCTCAAGGTCACTAGCAATTAGGGAAATGTAAATCAGTATAAAGTTATAATGGGATACCATTTTCACACCTACTAGGATGGCTATAAAATAAAATTTCAAAATAGGAAATTTTTGGTGAGAATGTGGAGAAACTGGAATGCTTGTACATTGCTGGTGAGAACTTAAGGTGGTGTAGCCATTGTGGAGGACAATTTGGCAGTTCCTCAGTATGTTAAAGAGAGTTATAATATGACCTAGTAGTTCCACACCTAGATGTATACCCAAGAGAACTGAAGACATGGTCACATAAAAATTAGCATGTAGCTGTTTACAGCAGCATTATTGATAAGTAGCCCCCAAAATGGAAAAACCTAAATGGTCATCAGCTGATAAATAAAGTGTGGTATATCCTAACAATGGGAAACTATTCCACCATAAAAAGGACAAAGAAAATCCTAAAGACCCTCTCCTTTCATATCACATGGCAAAGATTTCAAGTCATTGAAATGAAAAGACAAAATTGAAAACGCCTTTTAGAGAACCTCAGGTGTCTGAGGCCTCCAGGTTGAGAAACATTTTTTCATGGCCGTTACCAGTGCAGGAGCAATTTACTTATTATGATTTTTCCTGTGTGATTCTTTTCACACAGCTATCAACTTGGGAAAGTTTAGCTCTCTCAGAGTTTCCTCTCATCATCTGCACTTCTCTATGCTAATTGCCTGCTAAGCATTTTAAGGTATATTATTAGAGTTGTTTATTAACTAATTGTTACTGATTTTCAAATTATGCAGTTCTTAGCTAAATCTGGGAAGTGAGTGACAAATTTCTTGTGGATATTTATAATTCAGCTGAAATATAAAGTGCTTATTTATTCAGCCCCACCCATTTGGCTAGTCTGGTCCATTTGAATAGTGATAGATGTGGTTTCTAGTTACTAAAACCTCTCTAGAGATTGCATGTGATTGTTTGGGTATAATTTAGCAACTCTTTTTAAATCAACAGGGTACTTTTACTTAGAAACCTTTGTTAAAAGGCAATATGCAAATTGGTTCCCTGAAACCAACAACTGTTTTCTTAATGAACCTTTTTAAGTACCCTTACTGCCAAATATAAAGCCATTCCACAAATAGAATGGCTATAATAGTTTTCACTCATCAGAGGTTTTGCATTCCACTATCTGTTGATTGTGTTTTGTAAATAGAAAGCAGTTAATACCAGAATCATATCATCAGCAAATTGTTGGTGACTCTCTCATAGCTTCTTAATATTGGCTCTTATTTTGGTAGGCCAGCCTGTTGGGCTGTTGTTGAATTGTTATCTGATGTCTCCTCAGCCCCAGAATATCAGATAAATTTAGCAGATGTCACTCTCCAGCCAGTAGTCTGAGGGTAGCACAATATGGGGAATTTCTTTGTAAATCCAGATTTGTTACTTAAAATAATCCAATCTGTGAGATTGTATTGCTTATGTTTACCGTGTACAGCTGTTACATGTCTTTGTGTCTCTACAGTGCTGTGAAGTATTATAGGAGGTATCTGCAAAACAGTACATCTTTATGTTTTCAAAATTATTAGAGATGTTCTCCAGTTTTTAGACCAAGAAGATAGTTTTTCTTTTTTTCCCATTGAAAACAAGGGAACAAGGATTTCAAGAAATTCTGAATTATAGAAAAGAATTCCAAAGCATTATGAAAGATTACAGAATACATTTAACCATAAAAAGATCTTATATACTTTAAAAGTTTTAAATGTCATGTTAGTGAAATAACTTAATCACTTCTAATTCATCACATATTTTAGCTTCTTTATCTTTTGGGCATAATGTTAGATATTGGACATGCAGTGAAATGATCTAGTAACTGGGTTTGGATTCGTAATCTAGAAGGAGATACAAGAAAACTATAATTTATAGCACATTATAAAAAGAAATATATGCCTAGGAGTATTTTGAGAGCCAGTAGAATTCCAGATAGGTAAGTTCTTAGGTGGGTATAACCTAATGTCTTTGGAGGCAGAGAAGATGGACAGCTAAGGAAGCAAGAAGTAACCCCAGAACATGAAGTAGGAGTTCCCTCTTTTCTTTGGGATTTTAGCAAGCTCTAGCCTTATCTTTCATTTTCTTCCCTGCTATCATTTCTTCCCTCTTTTACTTCTACTTTTGTTAAAAAGTTTAGGATTGATGCTCTTCATTCTTATATATTACATATTTTTATTTTCTGTGCTAATAAATTTTAAAATATTTACATTTTACTTCTATGTGAAAATAAAATTAATGGGCTTCTTTACTTCTATGATTATTTGGTTAATCTCATTTTTATTTCTGTGAATTTCCATAGGAAAAGCAGGTGGCAGTTTTATTAATTCTAGTAATGTATCATTTAGCTGATTCTTGTTTCATGTGTGTGTTTCAGAATGGTTGCTGACAAAACAAGGTTGGGTTTTTCAACATCTTTTTTGTTCTAGTGATGGTTGTTGCAAGCCTGGCATGTATGCCTTTTGAATTTGTCCATAGTGAATTGTAATTCTTTTCCTTACTGTAGGTCCTCTCTTTCCCTTCCACGAGAGGTTTAACAAATTTTTTTTATGGTGACATGAATCCGTAATGCAACTCATATCATTTAATTATAATTAGTAGAAATCTGGAACATAAAAGTCCATTGTGGTTTATGCATGTTGAGTTAGAGGTGGCAGTGGGATATCCAAAGGCAAATGCCCATTAGTGTTTGGAAATTTAACTGCCAGATACTGAGATAAGAAAGACTGATACTTATCCTTCATAAAGGAAGTCTTGGAATGAAAATCAGATCTTGTCATTCCTCTGTTCTTAAACCTCCAGTAAAATTGCCTAATTCACTCGTAGTAAAGCCAAAGTCCTTAAAGTGGTTTTTAAGTCCTTATATGATACAGCTTTCTATTATCTCACTGATCCCATCTCCTACTCCCTCCCTCAGCCCCTGGTTCTAGCCAAACTGAGATTCTCAAAAAGCATAGTAATGCTCGCCTTAAAGCCTTACCGCCCACCCCTTTTCCCCTGCCTGGAGCATTCTTCCTCCAGACCCTTACCTCCTTCTTTCCTCATATCTCAGTGAGGCCTTTAACTAAGTACCTTACTTAAAATTGCTGCCTCTCCCCTTCTACACATCTAAGCCTCTATTTTTGCCTTATTTTTCTCCATAGTGCTTATCACCTTTTAATATACTTTGTAATTTACTTTTTATTTATTGTCTGTTTCCCTCACAATAGAATGAAGCTCTGTGAGGACAGTGATTTTCATAGTCTTTCTTAGAGTTAAACTAAAATCAACATATGCAGTCTATACATGTGTATAGAGAGGTTGTATGTGGGATATAACATATATAATCTGTTTATATATAGATCATATGTCTGTACTATATAATGTATAACATATGTATTCTATACACACTTGATTGGACAGGCTTCTAGTTACTTACCACATTCTTTAACGGACACACAATAAATGAGAGCTGATGCAAACATTGTATATTATGTTGTACATTATGTTAAAGAGGTTGACTATTGCCCTATGGGTAATGAGGATTTAGTGAAGGGTTTTAAGCAAGATATTGGCATCATCAGACTTTTATTTTTTGATAAACTACTCTGGCAGCTTAGGAGACCATCTGGGAAGCTATTTTAGTAGTAGTCCAGCATGAGATAGCAAGAGGAGAATATGAGGAAGGAATGGATTTTAGGAATGTTTAGAAAATAAAAAACTGACAAATCTTGGTGTTTGCTTGCATATGGGGTATGAGAGAAAAGACTAAAATGAGTCTAGTTTACTAACAGAGAAAAAAATACACGAGGAGGAAATGTTATTAAGTTCATTTTGGAAGTTGAATTTGAAGTGCCTGCCTGTGTGACATCTGGATGGAGATAAGTGTTGAGGAGTTGGATTACCCATCTGAGACCCAGGAGATCTGGGCTAGAGATGGATATTCAGGAGTAATCAGTATAGAGATTTTTTTAAAAACTATTTTGAGTGAGTTGAGTGAGTCACCCCAGAATAATGTATAGTATGAGAAAGAAAGGGGCCTGGGACATTACAACCATGAGGAACTGTAACCCCCCAAAGGGGACAAAAATTCTGAGAATAAGGTAAAAAGAAAACCACGCTCTAATCCTTCTGGTCATGGCTTAAATATGACTTCTCCAGAGAAGCCTCAGTTGGTCCCCCAATGAAAATTAGGTCTTCTCTATTGTTTTTCTCTATGGAACTCTGTTCCTTTCTATTATAACTTGTATCACAATTTAAAATAATATATTATTTTTGTACTTTATTTGTTTATGTCTCTCACTCATGAGGACAGGAAACTTCTGTTTTGCTGTCCAGTGTTTGCTCAGCTCCTAGCATAGTGCCTGATGCATGAAAGATGTTTGGTTTATTTGCAAAATAAATGAAGTAAGTGTGGTATCACAGAAGCCAATGGATAGCAGTGTTTCCAGAAGGAGACTGTTTCAAATAAGCTGGCAGTCCAGTAGAATAATAATATTTCATATGTATTGAGCATTAATGAAGGAAGCAATGAAAAGTATCTATTGTATTTATTGCTGAGGAAGTATGGAATGAGCTGTCAACTGAATGAACACTGCCCCTCATGGAGCTAGCTCTCTGTCAGAAGGGGAGATAGTAACAGTAGTCTACATTCTCCAGGGACTTACAGTGTGTTTTAAATGCACTATTTCATTCAAGCCTAACAAGAAATCTAAAGGTAGGTAAATATGGTTATCCCTATGTTGCAGATGAAGAATTAGGTTTAAGGAGATTATGTGCTTTTCCCAAAAATAGGCAAGTAGTGGTTAAGCCAGGATTTACACAAGGTCTTTCTGGCCCCAGAGACCATGTTTTTAATCATAATGTTCCATCCAGTAGGGAGATTCACTTGATTCCTCATCAGGGAAGTAGTATCTAGAAAATGACATTTGAGCAGGAATGGTTTAGCTGCTGTTTATAGCACAGATTAGAAGTGAGACTGACTGAAATTGAGAAACATGATAAAAGGATCTTGAATTAATCCAGAATGAGGCATTTGGTTCCAAACTAGGATTATAAATGTACCTGTGAATGAATGAGGGGACAGTCTAAGATCTTTTGTTAAGGAAGAATTGATAGGACATGGATAACCAATTAGAAATGAGGAGTAAAAGAAAAGAGTAAAAAAAATTACAAGATTGCAATTCACCAAGTAACAAATTTTCACGAACTGCACTTCCAACATGGAGAGATCAGAAATGTGCCTTTTTCATTGCATGAAATAATAAATTCATTATTAGAATTTTAGATATTGTTTGTACACTGAAAAGGGAATATGAGTCTTTGTACTGAGAAAGGGCCAGAGACAGAGGAAGTTATAGAACTAGGGAAAAGGACTTATGCAGATGTATGAATTAAAGCCATGTGAGAAATTCTTACAAATCTCAACATTCTTTATATAACTCCTCAAGCATGGCTGCCAAGCATACAGTATTAAAGTTATTTAATTATTCTAGAATTTAAGGAAAGGCTAAAAGTTTTCCTATTTATGAAGACTTTTCTTTCTTTTCATAAAGGAAGATGAAAAAAAGAGAGTAAGGAGGTATGTTGTTTGACACTAATAAAATCCAAAGGCAGTGATGAATATAAATAAGGCCAAGGATAGGGATTCTGAGTTTTATTAGGGATTCTACAAAGAAGAGTGGTTGATAGGGTCAGGTCAGAGGGATTTGTTAGTGCAGTCACTAACTGGCATGACATGTGAGAGAGACCTGGCTGGCATGCTAGGGGAAATGACTTTGTGTTCTCTGGCATCTATACCGAGATCCTAACATAGACTAAACATTTTATCTTTGTCGCCTGACTACATAAACACGAGGTTAGGAGTATAGAATTTAAAGTTGGTAAGTACTAAATCTAGTTCATCACTTTAACTTTAATCATGTGTATATTATTTATTTTCCTACCAATGTAAAATCCCAACCTTATGGGTAAAAGTTGTTTTAAATCCTTTTCAAAGTACAGCCTGAAAAAAATAAATATAAAAAATAATTTCTCTGACTCTTAGCTATACATTCAGTTTTTGCATTTATATGTAAAAGTTTTATATTTATGTATAAACAGATACATATGTCTTTAATTATTCTAACAATTTGTTCATCCTAATTGATTTCTATGATTTCATAAGGGATTCTTAGTTTCATTTTACAGATACAGAAAAGAAAGTGCAAAAACACTAAATTGTTGATGATTCCTGAGCTTTTGTATAGATATGGATGCTTTTATGATGACTGTAACTATTCATCAAAAGACTACAGTGTTTAGATGATTTCTAACATAGGGAACTTCCTTCTCCCCCTTCAGTTAGAAAGTTCATTAAGGTAGGTTTCTTATTGTTGTCCTTCCTTTTTAGGTGTGAAGTTTTTCAACATGAGTGGCCTTGGGGATAGTTCATCTGACCCTGCTAACCCAGATTCACATAAGAGAAAAGGATCGCCATGTGACACACTGGCATCAAGGTAGGAATGCTCTTTTCCTAATCTGTTTCTGGCCGAGCTGCTTTATGATTTTCATCACCACTTTAGAGCTTTGTTTCATCTACTCTAAGTTCACTCGCCTTTTTGAGTGAGTCCCTCATAGTCACCATGTTCTCTTCCTTCCCCAGGGCCTTTGCATATACTGCTCTCACAATCCCGCTTGTTCCCTCTAGATTTCCTGTAGTCAACACCTGTAGGTTCTCTAGACATCAGCTTAGTCACTGCTTCTTTTAAAGCCACCTTCTCTTCCTTCCATAACTATTATGTCAAGTCTCCCCCATTCACGTGTCTGTCTCACATATAAATTATAGCTCCAATCCATAATTTCAGGTTTTTTGTAGTTTGTGTGATTGTTTCATGAATCCCTGGCTTCTCTACTACATGCCCAGTAAGCTTCCATTTGGTAAGGACCTTCTCTGTTCTTGCTCACCATGTTATCCCTACTTCCTAATACATGTAGCTTAAATATAGTAAGGACAGAGTAAATATTTTGCAATGAATAAATGAATCTGTTGTACATCTTCAACTATTACCTTAAAACATTATGGTATTAGTGGAAATAAGAAATGTGTTGTTACAATATCAAGATTTTAAACTATGATTATTTGTGGAATTGAAAAGTTTTGTGTTATAAGGAATACCTAAATAGGCTAAAAGAGAATTATTGCAAAGAAGACTCTAACAACAGCCAGACAGAGAAGAAACCTCATCAAATCAAAAGAGCATCTTCCCCCCTAAGAGGAGGAAAGTAGGGTCTTACACGAGTTATCTTCTAGGATTTAGAGCAAGGTTTCTCAATCTTCACACTATTTTATATATTTATTGACAGTATCAACCAAATAATTCTTTGTTGTGGAGAGCTATGTTGTATATTATGGGTTGTTCAGCCAGTAGCATGTTTATATCAGGTATGATAATCAAAATGTCATATCAGTTGTGATAACCAAAAACATTTCCTAAACATTGTCAAATACCTCTTGGGGACAAGGAATGCAATATGGGCCCCCAATTGACATCACTGATCTAGACAGTGACGTAGTAGAACACTCTTCTGTCATTGGATTATATATTTCTTTCTCCTGTGGGAGAAAGGAAGGATTTTAACAGGAGAGTGCCAGGGCCCTAGGCTGGAGAAAGAAAAATGACAGTTTTTCTTAATCAGTTCGGAGAAGCTATCATAGAACAATGATAATCTCAGTACTCATAATCACAGGTTAGAGTCCAGATGCTAGGAGGAATGTTGATATCAAGATACAGCCCAGATTTGCTTTGTCAAGTTAATGTTCTTGTTCATACATAAAGTCAGTCACACTTAAAGGAAAACCTAAGAATAAATAAATGAAACTATTGTCTTACATTTAATTTTTTTTGTTTGGGAAAATTTTTTGAATCTATAAGAGACTGGGAGACTATGTATACCCATCACATATAATTGATAATATCTTTCTGTATTGTTAATATTTTGTTAATATTTTATATTTGCATGGTCTTGTTTAAATAAAAGTAGTAAAACTATTGATGATTAAGTTAGTTTGTCTGCAATTAATTCTACCAATCTGTCTTTAATAATCACATATGTGACAATAAATAATCATTGTCAATATAAAAGGTTTATTAAATTTAAATATTGTACAACACTATATATTTTTATACAGTATACTTTATTCAGCATGGATCTTGAGATATGTGTTCTATCTTATTACCTCTTTATTAATATCATATTGCATGAATGTAACATTTGAAAAATCCGTTTCCCTACAGATAGACATTCCCGATAGATAGATAATCAATAATTTTTTGTCATAAATTTTTACTCTTCGAGTCCATACTTCAGCAAACATCCTCATACATACCTCCTATTTTATACATAAGAATTTATTTAGAATCTGTGCACATTTTTATGTTAATCAGGTAATTACTATATTGCTCTTCAAATGACAAGTATTGAGAATTCCTTTTTTCTCACATCCTTACCCACACTATTCTCTCCTAGCTTTTAATTTTTTGCCAATCTGATGAGGGTGGAGTTATAGTTTTAAGTACATTTCCCTAATAACTAAATTACCTGATCATGATTTTTGTTTCCTCTTCTGTGTATTTCCTGGTGGTGTCTTTTGCCTATATTCCTGCTGGGTTGTTTGTCCTTTTTCTTTGTAAGAGATATTAAAATTTTCTAGCTACTATTCTTTTTTGCTTATATTTTATGCAAGTATCTTTTCCAGTCTGTTTAACTCTATTTATGTTAACATACCTTAGAACCTTAGGTTTCCATGTATCAAGCTTTCGGGGGTCTTGTTTCAGAATTGTTTTCCTCTATTTCAAGACATTAAGGGTTTGTTTATACATTTGCTTCTAATATACATTTAGAGTTGTAATTAATCTGAAATTTATTTTTGCATGTGATATAATATATGAACCTAATTTTATTTGTTTCCCCATGTAGGATGTCAGTGGTTATGACCCTATCCTTCCTCTGCTTTTGTGCTGTTCCTTTATCATAGACCATGTTCCTTCATAGACTGGGATCAGATTCTGAATTTTTTTATGACAATTGCCTTGTTATCTGATGGGACAAGTCACTCTTTGTTTTTAATTTTCTCAGTTGTTTTCCCTGTTCTTGGCCCTCTACGTCCCTATACTGATTTTAGAACGAGGTCTTTAAATTTCCCCTGAAAAAAATCCTGGTGGGATTTGGAATCGAATTTAATTTATGTTTAACAATTAAATTGGGAAGAATTGACATTTGTATTTTCTAGGCTTTAGATTCTAGACTGATCTTATTTATGATTATTAAGGCTTTTCATTTCTTCAAGACTTCACTGTTCTTCAATAATAGTTTGTAATTTCTCCTTTGAGTGCCTACCCCACCTTTACTTAGCTATATTCAAGGGTACCATAGAATATTACTTTTAGGAATGGTATCATTTTTTTCTGTTGTATTTTCTAATTGGCAGTTTTTAGTATAAAGGAATGCTAATCATTTCAGACTATTGATCTCATATGCATCCATTCTTCTGAATTTTCTTGTTTGTTTTAATGGTTTATTTGCAGATTATCTTCAATTTGTGCACATAATCGTGTCATTACAAATATCAAAATTTTTATATATTTTTCTCCAGTATCATAAAGATATGTATATTTGCATGTTTGCTTTAAAAATATTTGAAAATATTGTCTCCTTCAGGTTTGTGTATGGGATTCACTTTTAATTAAGTGATATTTTTGCTATGGTTAACAAAATTTGTCATTTTGAAACTGATTGAATTTTTACATGAATACCACCTTATAATATTTCTTCAGTTTTGTTCTTATATGCTGTCTCCCAGAACAGACTGTGAACTCATTAATCATAAGGAACATTTATTAGATCTCAGGGTACTGCCAACCCAGTGTACAATGGCCCTGGATGGGGGAGTTTCTTAGTAATTGTTTGGTGGTGTGAGGTTATCTTTTATCTCCTTCCTGTTACCTCTTCTCCATTCTTTAACTCTTCTAAGAGAATAAGGATTAAAATGCCAATCTTAAAATGGATGTCTGTTTCTTGTGCTTGTTTAACATTTCTAATTCAACTGAATAAGTGTTTCATTAAATGCCTACTATTTAGTCAGCACTATATGCATGATCAGGATTCAAGTGAAGTGTGAGACATTTTTTCTATCTTCAAGTGGCTTAGAAATCTGATCATGCCACTCATTCATTTTCTTAAATCCTTCTGGGCTCTCTCTTGACCCAAAAATAATCATAATTGAAGTGATGATAATGGATAGCATTTACATGAGCTAACAGTATATGCCAGGAACTCTACCAAGCATTTTACATGTATTATTTTTTTTAATTCTCACAAAACCCTAGGAGGTAATTAATGTCATTATCCCTATTTTACAGGTAAAGAAATTGAAGTGTAGAGAAGTTAAATTGCTATTAAGTAACTTTTCCAGGGTTACAGTGCTAGTAAATGACAGAGGATGCTTGAACTTGTTCCTTTAAGCAATATACCGTGTTCTTTATCATGGTATATGCAAAAGCCTTGTGATCTGGCCGGGACCTCATCTCTTGCCCTTTTGTTTCTTATCAGCTGTGAACCTACTTCTGGTTCTTAAATTTGATATTTTCCTCTCACTTATGCTCTTGAAAAAGCTGTTTTTTTCTTTCAGGAAACCAATCTCATTCTACCACTAGATTTACACATCTTACTCCTTAGGTCTAGCTACCATCTCTCAGTGCTGCTGTAGTATTATGACTCCTTTTCTTTGTTCTCCCACTGACTGGGGACTGCATCCAATTTACTCCTGGATCCCCAGAACACAATAGATGGTTATCTGCTACATAATAAGTATATGAGCATTTATTGAAAAAGCTAGTAGGTTGAAGAAAAAAATATACATGCAAAGTTAACAATTGTAGCATTAACTAAAATGTATGCAGTATAAATGGAAGTAAAATGGGTTAGTCCGAGGAAAAATGTAGGTGGCCCAAAGTAATGAAGGAAACCTTCTTTTCCATTAAGGTAGAATTTGTTATCTCTACCCCTCCTTTACTTCTGACTTTATTTGAATATATCTGCTTTCATTTTCTATCCTTGCTTATTAGTTACTTCATCTCATGTTGATTCTCCTGGTCACATTCTTAAGTCATCTTACAGATAGCTCACATGTCACAATTTTAGCTGCTTCTTCCCTCTGTCACTTTTCTGCCTATCCTGGTCATTATGTCACTTTTTTTTTCTTTACGGTGGTTTTAAGCACTTCAATTCACATAAAGTTTAAAGTCAAAACAGACTTGGAAATTCCACCAAGTGAATCCAATTTAATCATGTTGGAATTTATACTCATAGATTTAAACAGACCATACTTTAGACTGAATCTACTAAATAAGTCTAGTATCAATTAGTTTCTCTAAGGTAAAATCATTATGTTCTCCAAAATCCTATCAGGTTGCAGAGCTGGAGTTCTCTAAAACCTTATATAGATCAAAATGTATGTCACTCATTTTCTTCATGCTTCCTTTTTAGTGCGTTGATGTGAAATTTATCAAAATATCTTGCCGATTATACTTGCTATGGAAAGTGTAAGATAAAATTTTACTAAGTAAAGTGAAAATAATTTCTCAAAAATGAAAGATTAAAAAGATAATGTATGATTGTTACAATTTTAATTTGTGGTTTCATTTTATAGTTGTTTCATGTAGGTAAATACATTTGATTAGTTGACTTGGTTTCTTTCAACTTACTATGTGTTATGTGAATACTATCACTTTCATAGTCTTTTTTATTAGAAGATAAATGATATTTTAGTTGTCAATGATGAGCTATTTGGCAGCGATCTTTCCCTCTTCTCTTTTTTTTCCTACCAGTTTTATATGCAGCTGAATGATTTTGGTTAAAGCTTGTAAAACAAAAAGCTGCTTGTGATCAGTCTTTCATATTATATTAATTTGATAATAAAAAAAATAGAAAAATTATTTTCAAAGTAATACTCACTGTCTTTGTGTTAGAGCAAGTTACCTGATGACTTGACTAAGTAAACCAGGGGTACAGACTGGAAAACAAAAATGAACAATATTTATTTACTACATCTGAACGAATGCAAAGTGCCTACCTAGCTGTATGCACTGTTTCCCTTTATTCTCATTATTTTGCTTTAAGATAAATTGAGTTTGATTTTATTTATTAACATTCATGAGAACTCACAAATAGATGTTTTTTAGAACAAAGTTTTATACAGACAACAATTTTCTCTGTACCTTTGTCTCTACTGATTTACTATCCTTTTTATTTTGCTTTTAGGGTGGATACTTTTTTCTTTTTGGTGAGGACCAACTAATGGTCTAATCATTATCAGAATCAAGAGTTTATCAGATTTCTAATTACAACTTATTTGAACTTTTGTATAATTTGCCCTGCTTAATTTATAATAGTCGTTTGAAAATTCAGATTTTCTATTTCAAGGCATCATTATTTAGAATGTAAAATAATTCCAAATGCAACTGGAATATGTACCATCAGCTTCCTTTTAGTATCTAGTATTTAACAGTTATTTGAGATGTTCAATATACATACCCCACCGAGAACTACATCTGTGTTAGCAGTCATTCTCTTCACGTGCTTTAGCCAGAATTGTTTTCTACACTTTGTTATTTTGTAGTATCTGTTTTTTAGATGTGAATTAAATTGTGTTCTAAATCTGCTTTTATATTCTAGATAAAAATAGGGATCTCTGTAATATGTAAATATTAAATGCTTGCTCAGAGAAGGAAAAATGGTGGTAGAGATGTACACTAACTGAATTTTCTTTGTGTACCAGCACTGAAAAGAGGCGCAGGGAGCAAGAAAATAAATATTTAGAAGAGTTAGCTGAGTTACTGTCTGCCAACATCAGTGACATTGACAGTTTAAGTGTAAAACCAGACAAATGCAAGATCTTGAAGAAGACAGTTGATCAGATACAGCTAATGAAGAGAATGGAACAAGGTAAAAAAAAAAAAACACAAACCTGTGACTGTATGCTCTGTTATTAAAACATTTCTAAAATGTGATTTTATTAGTTATTAAGAAATTACACTGAACTTCATAATTTTATTTAAAAACCATTTTTTTTAGATGCTATTTATATTAGAAAGTGAATCTGAGAGCCTCCTTCTTACAACAAAGTGACTTATTAAGTTGACTTCAAAACTCATTGCCTTGGGAGGTTATGGAACCCAGTGTCGAGGGAGATGGAGTCAGGAAACAAGTTGTGTGGGTCAGACCTGAGGTTCTGGTTTAGAGCTGAAGGACATTAACTTGGTGTTAGGAAAATCCCTTCATCTGAATAATAAGTTTGTCTCTTCTTGGGCTCTGGGTTGGGGAAGCAGTTTCCTCTGGGAAAAACCTGGTGTATTTTTATGGTTCATATTTATACTGCCCATATTTACTGGGGACCTCACAGCTCAAAAACCCTGGATTGCCTACCAAAAACAAAAGCAAAGAACTTTGGAGGAATATGCCCATACTGGGCCTCATGGGATCACTAAAGGAAAAGTGCTGAGGGTGATTTTAGATAGAAATTTATATAACATATGAGGAAATAATCTACAGTGAGTAAGAGTACAAATAACAGAAGGAAAAGACCTCAGAGACCTTCAGATTAATAGCAGCAGTGTGAAAAGATAATAAACATATATGTTTAAAATGATATGATTTTAAGATTTTAGAAGCTGGAAAATAGTCTAGTGATAACTGACTAGCAGACAGGAGAAATTGGTATTGTAAGTCAGGGAAAGGGAATAACCAAGAGGGTATATGGCCCTTCCCTGCTTGGTCTCAAACCCTGACAGCTTGGCTCTTACTCCCTAAGCATTCTTCTGGGGAAATTGAGTAGTTCAAAGGAAAAGACACGTTAGACACTGACAGTTGGGAATGATTCCCCAAATGAAAAATCAGCTCCTTGCCTTGTTCCCACTCTTCACACAGCTGCCAGTCAGCATTTTAGTACCTCATTCTTCAATATGAATAAAAATCCAGATATTTCAGGAAAGCCTGTGGTATAAAAGTGCAAACCAAGAAAACAAACAGAAAAAAAGTGAATTTTGAGGAAGCAAGAGACAGTGCAGAGAGAAGAAACTGTAAAGCCATCAAATAGTCCTTCAGAAACAAAAGAGAAGATACTTCATCTATGAAACAAGAATAAGATGCTACTAAATGTAACAGTCGAAACAGCAAGCATCGGAATGATGTAAAATCAGGATAGCTGGAAAAAAACCACCTCTTCATCTTATTTTGTACTCTTTGCCTACTCATACCTTCTGCCCCAACCATTCTAGGCACACTGCCTCAGGTATTTGCACTTGCTCTTCCCTCTGTCGGGAATGCTCTTCCCCAGATATACACATGGCTCACTCCCTCACCCCTTTTATTATCTTTGTTCAAATATTTCTTCTCAATGAACTTGGCCCCTAACTACCTTATCTAACACAAATACACACGTCTGCATCTTCTTTGATTTATTTTTCCCACAGTATTTTTTACATCTAACATATTACATAGTTTTTTACTCATTGTACATAGTTTTTTACTTATTGTCTGCTTACTCCCTCTAGAGCTCCATGAGGGGTATTCATTTGTTCTACCCTCATATCCTCAATAGCTAAAACATCCTGGCTATATAGTAGACTTTTAATGAATATTTGTTGAATGAATGGATGAAGAGTTGAAAGATAATTTGAAGAAGTCACTTAGAAAGTAAAATAAAAAGATAAACAATGGAAAACAAGGAAAAATAAGTGTATAGTATTAGTTCAGGAGATGTAACAGATGATTAGTTCCAGAAAAAGAATAGACCACATAGAAGGGAGAAAGTTATAAGAGAGGTAATAAAAAAAAAACAACCAAAAAACCACTCAGAATTAGAGGGTTTTAAGTTTCCAATTTGAAAGCACTGACGTGGTGCCCAGAACAATGAATTTTTTTAAAAAAAGAAAGGAGAGACAGAGAAGAAAAGATGGTGGTGTGAGAAATGAGGCAGAAACCTCCTCCAAAAATCACATATAAAATGAAAATACAGCAAATACAATTAAGCCTGAAAGAATAACCAAAAGAAGACTGCAACAGACTGCCTACATCAGGGGAAAAGAGAAGACCTCACAAAAAAGGGTAAAGTAGCAAAGCTGCAATCCAGCAAAACCCAAGCCCTCCTCCGACCCCAGCTCACATGCAGGAGGAAGAGAAACAGAGCAGGGAGGGAGTAGAAGCCCAGGACTGCTGAACACCCACCACTGGAGATCTGTTTCAGGAGCATGAACCCACATTAAACGGTGCTCTGGAGATTAGTGGGGTTGGAAAGCTAAGAAAGGCAGAATACTTGGAGGGACTGAGATTCCAGCTGCTTGTGTAGAAAAAATACACACAACCAGCCACTCTGGGACATAAGAAAGGCAGGCGCTTTGAAAGACTTACCAATAGTGAGAGGGGTGCTAAACAGACAAGGATTACACAAAGCTTGCTGCTCAGGAGAAAGGACAAGTGGATAAAATTGTCCCAGCACACTCAGCCTGGTAGATTGGGATCTTTCAGGAGCTTCAGGCACTCCATCCCACTGGGTGATGACGCTCTGTGGCCCCCCCCACTGCGATATGCAGTCTGCTGCTCCTTCCTCCTGGCTGGCACTGGTTCGCAAACCTGCTGCCCCGGCCATCGTACCAGGCCAACCAGAGGGCAGGCCCACCTATGGCAGCTTCAGGGGCATAACACAGAGGCTACTCCCTGCTGCTTGGCCCACTGAACCTGGCAGTAGAGACAGACACTGCAGCTGGGAGGCAGGAAAGAGCTCTTTCCTTCTGACAGGCACCAGCGCTGTGCACCAGTGACCCCTGCCATCACTCTAGATACTGGGCAGCTCCAGAGAGTAGGGTTTGTGGACACAAGAGGGCTTCACTGATACAAAGTTACTATTCCATAGTAATCATTAGAAATATAAACAGCAAAAGAATCTGGTACAAACCAAAATCCCTCAAACACCAGAAAGAGGGCTAAGTGAAACTGAAACCACCAATCTTGATAAAGATTTCAAAACAAAAATCATAAACATACTCACAGAGCTATAGAAAAATATTCAAGATCTCAGGGAGGACTTCAATAAAGCTGTAGAAAATTTTTAAAATACAGTATCTGAAATGAAATATACAATGAGGGATTTAAAAACAGATTAGATGAGGTAGAAGAGATGGCAAATGAAGTAGAAAATAAAGAACAGCAATACAAAGAAGATGAGAAACAGAGAGAAAAAAGGATCTCTAATAATGAAAAAAGAATAGAACTATGCAACCAATCCAAATGGAACAATATTCACATTATAGGGGTACCAGAAGAAGAAGAGAGAGAAAAAGGGATAGAAAGTCTCTTTGAGATAGTCTCTCAGGCCGTGGAAATGCACAGATCTCCCAACACAAGGGACCCAAGGAAGACAACACCAAGACATATAATAATTAAAATGGCAAAGATCAAGGACAAGGACAGAGTATTAAAAGCAGCCAAAGAGAAAAAAGATGACATACAAAGGAAAACCCTTCAGGCTCTCAAAAGACTTCTCAGCAGAAACCTTACAGGCCACAAGGGAGTGGCATGATGCAATGAAACAAAAGTGCCCTGAACCAAAAATACTGTACCTAGCAAAATTATCATTTAAATTTGAAGCAGGGATTAAACAATTTCCAGATAAGCAAAAGTTGAGGGAATTTGCCTCCCACAAACTGTCTCTATAGTGTATTTTGGAGGGACTGCTATAGATGGAAGTGCTCCTAAGGCTAAGTAGGTGTCACCAGAGAAAATAAAACCACAGTAAAGGAAGTAGACCAATTACTAAGCAAATGCAAAATTAAATCAACTACCCACAAAGGTAGTCAAGGGATACACAAAGAGTACAGAATATGACACCTAATAAATAAAGAGTGGAGGAGGAAGAGACAGAAGGGAGAAAAAAAAGAACCTTTAGATTGTATTTGAAACAGCATATTAAACAGTTATGTTAGATGGTTAGATAGTAGCTACTCTTGAACCTTTGGTAACCACGAATCTAAAGTGTGCAATGCCAATAAGTGTATATCAATAATCACCCTAAATGTAAATGGACTGAATGCACCAATCAAAAGACACAGAGTCATTGAATGGATAAAAAAACAAGACCCATTTATAGGCTGCCTACAGGAGACTCACTTCAAACCCAAAGACATACACAGACTAAAAGTGAAGATATGGAAAAAGATACTTTATGCAAATAAAAGGGAGAAAAAAGCAGGAATTGCCATACTTGTATCACACAAAATAGACTTCAAAACAAAGAAAGTCACAAGAGACAAAGAAGGACATTACATAATGATTAAGGAGTCAGTCCAACAAGAGGATATAACCATTATAATCCAACAAGAGGATATAACCATTATAAATATCTTTGCACCCAACACAGGAGCACCAACATACCTGAAACAAATATTAACAGAACTAAAGGAGGAAACAGAATGCAGTGCATTCATTTTAGGAGACTTCAACACTCCACTTACTCCAAAGGACAGATCAACCAGACAGAAAATATTTAAGGAGACAGAGGCACTGAACAACACATTACAACAGATTGACCTAATAGACATCTACAGAACACTCCTCTCAAAAGCAGCAGGATACACATTCTTAAGTGCACATGCAACATTTTTCAGAATAGATCACATACTAGGCCACAAAAAGAGCCTCACTAAATTAAAAAAGAGTGAAATTGTACCAACCAGCTTCTCAGACCACAAAAGTATTAAACTAGAAATAAATTATGCAAAGAAAACAAAGAAGCCCACAAATACATGGAGGATTAACAACATGCTCCTAAGTAACCAGTGGATCAAGGACCAAACAAAAACAGCAAGCAATATATGGAGACAAATGAAAACAATAACTCAACATCGCAAAACTATGGGATGCAGCGAAGGCTGTGCTAAGAGGGAAGTATATTGTAGTACAGGCCTACCTCAAGAAAGAAGAACAATCCCAAATCAACAGTCTTAACTCACAATTAATGAAACTAGAAAAATAAGAACAAATGAGGCCCAAAGTCAGTAGAAAGAGGGACATGATAAAGATTAAAGTAGAAATAAATAAAACTGAGAAGAATAAAAAACTAGGAAAATCAATGAAACCAGGAGCTGGTTCTTCTAGAAAATAATCAAAATAGATAAACCCCTAGCCAAAAAGAAAGTTTACACACATAAACAGAATCAGAAATGAGAGAGGAAAAAATCACTATGGACACCACAGAAATACAAAGAATTAATAGAGAATACTAAGAAAAAATATATGCTAACAAACTGCATAACCTATAAGAAATGGACAACTTTCTCTAGAAAAATTACCACCTTCCAGGCTGACCCAGGAAGAAACAGAAAATCTGAACAGACCAATTAACAGCAATGAAACTGAATTGGTAATTTAAAAATTACGTAAGAACAAAGCCCCTGGAGCAGATGGCTTCACCACTAAATTTTATCAAACATTTAGAGAAGACGTAATACCCATTAAAGAAGACATAATATCCATCCTCCTTAAAGTTTTCTAAAAAGTAGAAGAGGAGGGAATACTTCCAAACTCATTCTATGAGGCCAGCATCACTCTAATACCAAAACCAGACAAAGACACCACAAAATAGAAAATCACAGACCAATATCCCTGATGAACTTAGATGCAAAAATCCTCAAAATATTTGCAAACGAAATTCAAAAATACATCAAAAATACCATCCATCATGATCACTTAAGATTTATTCCAGGGCTGCAAGGATGGTACTATATTCAAAAATCTATCAACAAAAAGGACAAAAATCGCGTGATCATCGCAACAGATGCCAAAAAAGTATTCAGCAAAATTCAACATACATTCATGATAAAAACCATCAACAAAATGGGTATACATGGCAGCTACCTCAACATAATAAAGGCCATATATGACAAACCCACAGCCAACATATTTAACAACAAAAAGCTGAAAGCTTTTCCTCTAAGATTGGGAACAAGACAATGATGCCCACTCTCCCCACTTTTATTCAACATAATGTGGAGGTCTAGCCACAGCAATCAGATAACACAAAGAAATAAAAGGCATCCAGATTGGTAAGGAAGAAGTTTAACTGTCCCTGTTTGCAGATAACATGATATTGTACATAAAAAACCCTAAAGAATCCACTCCAAAACTACTAGAACTAATAAATGAATTCAGCAAAGTTGCAGGATACAAAATTAATACACAGAAATCTGTTGCATTCCTATATACTAATGATGAACTAGCAGAAAGAGAAATCAGGAAAACAATTCCATTCACAATTGCATCAAAAAGAATAAAATACCTAGGAATAAACCTAATCAAGGAGGTGAAAGACCTATACTCTGAAAACACTCATGAGAGAAATTAAAGAAGACACCAGTAAATGGAAACATCCTGTGCTCGTGGATAGAAAGAATTACTATTGCCAAAATGGCCATCCTGACTAAAGCAATCGACAGATTCAGTGCAATCCCTATCAAAATACCAACAGCATTCTTCAATGAACTAGAGGAAATAGTTCTAAAATTCGTATGGAACCACAGAAGACCCCAAACAGCCAAAGCAATCCTGAGATGGAAAAATAAATCTGGGGGATTATGCTCCCCAATTTCAAGCTGTGCTACAAAGCCCAGTAATCAAGACAATTTGGTACTGGCACAAGAACAGACCCAGAGATCAATGGAACAGAATAGAGAACACAGATATAAACACAGGCATATATGGTCATTAATATACGATAAAGGAACCATGAATATGCAATGGGGAAATGACAGCCTCTTCAACAACTGGTGTTGGCCGAACTGAACAGCTACATGCAAGAAAATGAAAGTGGATTATTGTCTAACTCCATATACAAAAGTAAACTTGAAATGGATCAAAGACCTGAATGTAAGTCATTAAACCATAAAACTCATAGAAGTAAACATAGGCAAAAATCTCTTGAATATAAACATGAGCAACTTTTTCCTGAGCACATCTCCTTGGGCAAGGGAAGCAAAAGCAAAAATGAACAAATGAGACATCAAATTAAAAAGATTCTGTACAGCAATGGACACCTTCAGTAGAAGAAACAGGCATCCTACAGTATGGAAGAATATATTCATAAACAACGTATCCAACAAGGGGTTAACATCCAAAATACATAAAGAACTCAGGTGCCTCAACACCCAAAAAACAAATAACCAAATTAAAAAAATGGGTGGAGGATATGAACAGACACTTCTCCAAAGAAGAAATTCAGATGGCCAACAGGCACATGAAAAGATGCTCCACATCACTAATCATCAGGGAAATGCAAATTAAAACCACAGTGAGATATCACCTCACACCAGTTAGGATGGCCAACATCAAAAAGACAAGGAGCAACAAATGCTGGCAAGGATGCGGAGAAAGGGGAACCCTACTTCACTGCTGGTGGGTTTGTAAATTAGTTCAACCATCGTGGAAAGCAATATGGAGGTTCCTCAAAAAACTAAGCATAGAAATACCATTTGACCTAGGAATCACCCAAAGAAAACCAGATCCTAGATTCAAAAAGACATATGTACCTCTATGTTTATTGCATCACTATTTACAGTAGCCAAGATACAGAAGCAACCTAAGTGTCCATCAGGATGAATGGATTAAGAACAGGTGGTACATACACACAATGGGATATTATTCAGTCATAAGAAAAAACAAATCCTACCTTTTGCAACACCATGGATGGGGCTAGAGGGTATTATGCTCAGTGAAAGAAGCCAGGCAGAGAAAGACAACTACCAAATGATTTCAATCATTTGTGGAGTGTAACAACAAAGCAAAACTGAAGGAACAGAACAGCAACAGACTCGTAGACTCCAAGAAGGGACTAGTGTTTACCAAAGAAAAGTGGTAGGGGAAGGTGCGTGGGGAGGGAGGGAGAACAGGGTTAAAGGGCATTGGGATTAGCACACATAATGTAGGGGCATCATGGGGAAGACAGTATATAGCACAGAGAAAACAAGTAGTGACTCTATAGCATCTTACTACGCTTATGGACAGTGACTTCAGTGGGTGTGCAGGGGGGACTCGATAATACGGGTGAATGTAGTAACCACAGTGTTGGTCATGTGAAACCTTCATGAGATTGTATATCAATGATATCTTAATAAAATAAAGTATAGGATAAAAAATCACACCAGTGGATAATTTCCAGACACAAGAGAGAGAAAAATACACACACTAAATTACTTTCAGAATGGGTCCAGAGTTCTAAATAACAGCACTGAAAAGAAGAAGTCTAGACCTAGAATTCTGTGTTCATCCACATTTGCAGCGTTTTATTTATTTATATAAAATGTCCATAATTGACAAATCCATAGCAACAGAAATTTTATTGATGGTTGCCTAGAGTTAGGGATTGTTATCCCAGTGGGAAGTGGCTGCTAAAGGGAATGGGGTTTCTTTTTGGGGTCATAAAAATGTTCTAAAATTTGTTGTTGATAGTAGTTCTACAACTGTGCGAATATACTAAAAACCATTGAACTCTTTGCTTTAAATGCATGAATGGTATGCTATGTGAATTGTGGCTCAATAAAGGTGTTACTATAAATAACCATATGAGAAAACATTTTCTGCCAATTAAATTTTCAAAAATGAAAAATTGTCATCATACCATGCCTCAGTGAGTACACAGAAAACATACATTACTAGTGGTATAGCCCCTTTGAAGAGCAATTTGTCAAACTTAGTATTGTTTAAAATACACAGATCCTATATCCAGTTATTTCTCTTCTAGCACTTACCCTAAAGAAACGGTCACACATGATTAAAAGATGAAATACTGGAAATAGTTTATTACAGCACAGTATGTAGTAGTCAAAAAAGTCTTATCAGTAGGGGACTAGGAAATCAACTGTGCATTATTCAGATGATTCTTTACAGTAGTTCAAATGAGTGAATCAAATATATAGGTATCAATGTGCTTAAATCTCAGATATATTGAGTAGAAAGAGTAAGTTGAAAAACTCAGTATATTTATGTAAACTTCAAAACTAAACAATAATATATTGCTCATGAAACCATAGTTATATAGTTAAAATGTAAAAACATGCTTATAAATGATTATGCTGTCCTCAGAATAGTGGTTACTTCTGAAAAGGGACAGAGGAGGAGGGTGGCAGAGCTTTAGCTCTGTTTGCAGCATATATTTAAGGAGGAAAGACCTGAAGCAAATAATGTTAACGTGTATAGAAAATGAATGGTGGCTGTGTGGTTGCATGCTATGTCATTTTCTATGTTTTTTAGAATATTTGAAATAATTTGTATTTTAAAGTGAAAAAATGAGTCTCTATATTCAATAATACCATATTTAGTTAGGGGTGAACTAGCTGGTCTGACAGCTTGGAAACTTTCATTTGAGGATGCTGCTGCTCTAAGATGTTGGCCAAATTTTCCAAAATCACTGCACAAAAGAATTCCGGATCTTTTAGTGGTTACAGTTTTATCAGATATCATCATGACATGAATATGGAAGGCCAGCTAGTTCATGCAGGCTCATAAAGGGAAAAATCATGTCTTCACTCTCCAGTGACAGTTGATCAAATCAGTAAAAGAAATAGAAAAATGGAGGAAATAGTCATTCTTTTACAATTTATCCATTTCTTAAAAACTTCCATGTAGACTTTTTTGAAAGACTTTCCTATTTTGTACCATTTTTCTCATTGTTAGAATACTGGTCTTGGTAGGTCAGAATTCAAATCCTCCTGCTGCCATTTTATTAGTTACCTGATTTGGAACACATTATTTAACCTTTGTGACCCTCAGTTTTATCATCCATAAAATGAGTATAATTAAGTTTAAATGTGAAAGGCCTAAATACTAAATAAATGTTAGTTGAACCTGAAATCAGGTGAAACTTTGTCTCCATAAACTTGCCATTAGGGAAATGAGCCCTTTTCTGATTTATGACTTTTTGTTTGTTTATTACAGAGAAATCAACAACTGATGATGAAGTACAGAAATCAGACATCTCATCAAGCAGTCAAGGAGTAATAGAAAAGGAGTCCTTGGGACCTCTTCTCCTGGAGGTAGCTATTCTCATTGACTCTGAACGTGATCAAAATCTTTGTTCTAGACAATTTGGTGTTTTCTTTATCTCCTTTTATGTCTTAGCTCTAATTAATAAATTATGAAACAAAAGTAAAGTCTTAAAGAACCTTTTTAATAGTGACTTTATTTTGGAGACTATTTTGCCAGTTGTTACTATTTCAGAAGTAAATGTGAATAAAGAATATGAGAAATTTTCATAAAGACCTTCAAAATAGTCAAATGGTAACTAAAGCTTCCTGTGTGGCTGTGCTGTTAATTTCTGGGATAATTAGGACTAGTTGGAAAATATAAAGCAGAATTATTTAGCCTGGTAGTGCTATCTATATATGCTTACTATAGAATTTCACTTTTGAGTAAGGGATGCCTCATCGTATTGTGGTATATGTTCTAAAGTTTTCTGACTAAAAAAATTTTTTTTTGTTTCTGTAAACATTGTGAGAGAACTGTTTCAACAACCCTCTATCAAACTTTTTAAAGTGAAGAATTTTAATCTTGAATTACTTTGTAATTACTGTGTAATGTTCACCTCTGCTTTTCCTGTCTAATCTTTACTCCCTCTATTCTCAACAGATGATTTATTAACAAGCAGGCTCATCACCTTAAATGCTCCCTCTTATACATGAATGTTTACCTTCATGTATGAGAGGAAACATGTATATGTATATACACACTCATTCCCCACAGTGTACATTTTTCTATCTTGAGCCCTAATTTTATATATATGTGTATATTATGTATATATTATATATATATATTCACATTCATTATATACATGTTTTCACATACATATATATTTATACCTTAAAATATTATTTATATGTATATCTATATATAAAATATATGTACATGTAAAATGTATGTTATAAGTATAATGTATTTATGTTTTGTTTTTATTGTGCTACCCCAAGGCTCTCCTTTCTGGTGAAGTCTTTCTAACAGTTCAAACTTGTATAGGTCTTTTTATTTTCTAACTCTTTTATACATGTTTTCCTGTTATCCAAGTTTCTCTTTTTTTAATTGAATTATAATTGATATACAATATTAGTTTCAAGTATACGAGACAGTGATTCAACAGTTACACACATTAAATCCTCATCCCAATTAGTGCATTTACTGTCTGTCAGCATAGAAAGATGTTACAGAATCATTGACTATATTCTACATGCCATACTTTCATCCCTGTGACCAATTTATATTATGATTGAGATTTTGTGCCTCTTTATCACCCTCACCCATTCCACCCACCTAATCTCTCCCTCATGGTAACCAACAGACAGTGACTATGAGTCTACTGCTGTTTTGTTCATTTTGTTTTGTTTTTAGATTCCACATTTAAGTGAAATCATATGGTATTTGTCTTTCTCCACCTGGCTTATTTTCATGTAGCATAATACCTTCTAGGTCCATCCATCTTGTTGCAAATGGCAGGGTTTTCTTTCATTTTTATGGCTGAATAATATTCCATTGTGTTTATGTATACCACATCTTTTTTTTTGGTATATTAATATCCAATTACATGAGAAACATTGTGGTTACTAGATTTCCCCCATTATCAAGTCCCCACCACATACCCCATTACAGTCACTGTCCATCAGCGTAGTAAGATGCTATAGAATCACTACTTGTCTTCTCTGTGCTATACTGCCTTCCCTGTGCACCCCCCCTACATTTTGTGTGCTAATCGTAATGTCCCTTTTTCCCCTTATCTCTCCCTTCCCACCAATCCTCCTCAGTCCCTTTCCCTTTGGTAACTGTTAGTTCATTCTTGGGTTCTGTGATTCTGCTGCTGTTTTGTTCCTTCAGTTTTTGCTTTGTTCTTATGTTCCACATATGAGTGAAATCATTTGATACTTGTCTTTCTCTGCCTGACTTATTTCACTGAGCATAATACCCTGTAGCTCCATCCATGTTGTTGCAAATGGTAGGATTCATTTTCTTCTTATAGCTGAATAATATTCCATTGTGTATATGCACCACTCTTCTTTATCCATTCATCTACTGATGGACACTTAGGTTGCTTCCATTTCTTGGCTATTGTAAATAGTGCTGCAATAAACATAGGTTTGCATATGTCTTTTTGAAACAGGGATCCTGCATTCTTAGGGTAAATTCCTAGAAGTGGAATTCCTGGGTCAAATGGTATTTCTATTTTGAGTTTTTTGAGGAACCTCCATACTGCTTTCCACAATGGTTGAACTATACATCTTTATCCATTCATCTGTTGATGGACACTTTGGTTGCTTCCATTTCTTGGCTATTGTAAGTAATGCAACAATAAACATCGGGTGCATGTATCTTTTCAAATTGGGGATTTTGTTTCTTTGGGTAAATTCCTATCAATGCAGTTAGTTTTTTGAGGAACTCTATACTGTTTTCCACCATGGCTTCCCCAATTAATATTCCCACCAACAGTGTAGGAGGGTTCCCTTTTCTCCACATCCTTGCCAGTGCTTATTATTTCTTGTCTTTTGGAGGGTGGCCATTCTGACTGGCATGAGGTGATAGCTCCTTGTAGTATTGATTTGCATTTCCCTGATGATTAGCAATGTGGAATATCTTTCCATGTGCCTGTTGGACATCTGTATTTCTTCTTTGGAGTACTGTCTGTTCAGGTCCTGAACCCATTTTTTAATTGGGCTGTTTGTTTTTTTTGGTGTTGAGACATATGAGTTCTTTATATATTTTGAATATTAACCCCTCATCAGATAAATTGATTACGAATATATTCTCCCATAGGGTAGATTGCTTTTTTGTTCTGTTGATGATGTCCTTTGCTGTACAGAATCTTTTTACATTGATGTAATCCTACTTGTTCATTTTTTATTTTGTTTCCCTTGCCTGAGGAGATGTCTCCAGGAAAAAAATCACTAATACTTATGTTCAGGAGATTTTTGCCTATGTTTTCTTCTAAGAGTTTTATAGTTCCATGTCTTACATTCAGATCTTTGATCTATTCCAAATTTACTTTTGTGTATGGAGTTAGTAATACAGTTTCATTCGCTTTCATGTGGCTGTCCAGTTTTGCCAACACCAGTTGTTGAAGGGGCTCTTATTTCCCCATGGTATATTCATGGCTCCTTTATTGTATATTAATTGACCCCATACAGGGTTTATATCTGGGCTCTCTATTCTGTTCCATTGATCTGTGGGTCTGTACTTGTGCCAGTATCCGTTCATTTGTGTCTTCTTTAATTCTCTCATCAGTATCTTATATTTTTCAGAGTACAGGTCTTTCACCTCCTTGGTTAGGTTTATTCTTAGGTAGTTATTTCCTTTTGATGCAATTGTAAATGGAATTGTTTACCAATTTAATTTTGTGTATACCTTTCTGTCTGAAATGAGTCTCTTATATTCAGCATGTAGATGGGTCTTGTTTCTTTATGCATTCTGCCATGCTATTTATTTTAATTGGTGCATTCAGTCATTTACAATTAAGTTAGTTATTGATAGGTATGTGCTTATTTACATTTTATTGTTTTCTGGTTGTTTTTGTAGTTTCTGTTCCTTTCTTCCTCTCTTACACTCTTTTCTTGTTATTTGATAGTTTTCTTTAGTGCTGTGATTGGATTTCTTTTTTTTTTTTTTACTTTTTTGAGTATCTATTACAGGCTTTAGGTTTGTGGTTACCATTAGGTTCATAGATAGTTTCCTAAATATCTAACAGTCTATATTAAGTTGATGGTTGCTCTATTTTGAACGCAATGTAAATGTACTACTTTTTAATTATTCCTTCCTCCACACTTCATATATAAGATTTTATAATCTACATCTTTTGTGTATCCCTTGACTGATTTTTTATATAGTTGATTTTACTACTTTTGTTTGTTTAACTTCATACTTGCTTAGTAAGCAGTTGGTCTACTACCTTTACTGTGGTTTTATTTTCACTGATTAAAAATATTTAGGCTTTAGAACATTGCCTTTTACAGAACTCCCTTTAACATATCCTGTAAGGCCTGTTGAGTGGTGGTGAATTCTTTTAACTTTCATTTATCTGGGAAACATTTAATTTCTTCTTCAATTCTGAATGATAATCTTGTTTGGGTAGAGAAATCTTGGTTGGAGGTTCTGTTTCAGTACATTAAATATTTCATAGCACTCCTTTCTGACCTGTAACATTTCTGCTACAAAATCTGCTGGTAGCCTTATGGAGTTGCCCTTGTAAGTATCTGTCTGCCTCTCATTGCTTTTAAGAGTCTGTCTTTATCTTTAATCTTTGCCATTTTAATTATTGTATGTCTTGTTGTTGTCTTCCTGGAGTTCCTTTTGTTAGGGGCTCTCTGCACTTGCAGGACCTGGGTGTCTATTTCCTTCCCCAGATGGGGAAGTTCTCAGCAATTATTTCTTCAAAGAAACTTTCTACTCCTTTGTCTCTCTTCTCCTCCTGGGACCCCTGTTCTGTGCATATTGTTTCGTTTGGAGTTGTCAAACAACTCTCTTAGCATCCTCCTGTTTTTACATATTCTTTTTTCTCTCTGTTCCTCAGTTTGGTTGTTTTCCTGTTCTCTAATTTTCATTTCATTGATTTCTTTCCTCTCCTTCCAACAAGCTGCTAGTCATTCCCTCCATTGTATTTTTCAGCTCTGAGTGGCTCTTTTTCAATTCTTCTGTGTCTTTCTTGAAGTTCTCCCTGAGATGTTCATTATTTTCCCCAGGTCAGTGAGCATCTTTATAACTGTTACTTTGAAATTTTTATCAAGAAGATTGGTAATCTCCATTTCATTTAGCTTTCTTTCTGGTGTCTTACCTTGTTCTTTTGCTCCATACACATTTCTCTGCCTCCTCATTTTTTCTGGGTTTCTCTTTTTCTTCCTTTATATTAGGTAGATCTGCTGTGCCTCCTGGTCTAGAAAGTCATTGCTTTATGAAGAAGGCATTCTGTGGTACCCAGACGCCCAATACTTTGGTGACCTGTGCCTGGTTCTCCTTTGCAGTGGAGTTGCAATTGCTGTTGGTGGGCTGTGGGAAGAGGCACCTTTCTGCCTGCTTGAGGAGATAGTGGCTGATCTCCATCAGCAGAGATTGGCACCTCACCTCTCCAGGCCCTCTGTGTGCCCAGCAGTGCTTTGCTGGGATCACTGTGGGCAGGGCCACCCTCTGCCTGCCATGCAGCAATGGCCGCTGCTGCTGGGCTAGCAGGGTGGGTGGAGTGATTGCACAGGGCAGCACAGCCACAGGCTTAGCTGCTAGTGAGGGAGATGGAGTGTTTGGATCTGGCTCCTTCAGGTGCCTTACCAGTTGGGTTGAGAGAGGGCCCAGGAAACCTTGAAACCTCCCTCCACCTGCCAAACAGCAAAGTCTAACCAATGCTGGGCTGAGTGGGCCAGGCAGGCAGGCAGGTGCAGGAAAGCTCCTTAGGGCTGAGATGCCTGCAAGGGGGCTGGAGCATTTGGGGCTGGTTCCCTCGAGCACCTGACCAGTTGGGCTGAGGGGAGGCTAGAGAAGGTCTTCCACCTGCCCTTTCTCCCATGGAGAGAGCTCCATCTAACACTTGCCCCTCTGGCCCCCTTCCTGCTGTTGGTAAGTCAGACTGATGCCTCTGTGCTGGGTCTCATTAGGACCAAGGGAGCATGCCTTGTCCTCCACAAGCTACAGAAGTCTCAGCCTTCCAGAGTGCTCCAACAATCCCTGGTGTCCAGCACCATTAATCACCAAAGCCTGATGCAATGTGGACTCATCTTCCTAGAGCATATCTCCAGGGCCAGGTGTGCATAATTTCTGAATGTTTATCCCTTTCCTGCTCTGTTGCACTCCATTCCTCTCTCCTTTTCCCTCCCTCTTGTGGGCTTTAATGAGGGAAGGGCTTGTGTCCCAATTGATCACTGGCTCTGCCACTTTACCCTTTACCTTTATTGTGGGCTGTTCTTCTTCACCAGGTATAGGTGGTCTGTTCTGCAGTCTTCCTGTATTTGCTGTGATTGCTTCCTTGGTGTGTATGTGGGAGGAGGTTTCCACCTTTCTTTCCTACTCCAACTTTTCCACTGCTGTCACTAATCCCTCGTTTTTATATAAACCATAAACACTGCTATTATGAGAACATTCTCAAAATTCAGCTTTCTTTTTTTGCCCCAGAAATATCATGCATTCTCTTTGCTTCACCTTTAAGCTCTGTACTCCTTGCTCTAACCTCTCCACATATTCCATTGAAATACTTTTAATAGGCTGCTAAATATTTTTTACTTTCCTATTAACAGTTCCCTCTCAAAATCTAACTTCATTTCCCCTCCATATTGTACAATCATTCTTATTAGATTACTGGCTTTAATGATTTTTTACTAAGGGAACAAGCACATATTTTGTTGAATTGTAAAATATGAAGACCTCAGCCATTGAAACTGGATAGAAACTACTGCTCTCTGAGGGAGTGCTCACACATGAACGTGGGAAAGGGAGAAGCTAACTACAGTGATAGACTCTGATTTTACTATATTCTCACAACTCATTAAATTATTATATGACACATAACTGCATTTTGGAAAAGTTTTTTAACATAGAGCAAGAATATTAACTGTAGAATCTAGATGGTGGATATACAAACATTTGCTACAAAATTCTTTCAGCTTTCCTTATTTTGAAATTTTAAAATATAAGCAATTAAAAGAAAATAAAGAAAAGTGCTTTAGCCTTATTTCCCACTTCTACCCTGTCTCGTTCCCCTGCCACACTTGTCTCCATTACCACTACTTGGTCACACTTGGACCCCTTCTGGATGCCTGATCTGTCCTAGCACTTCGTGCTTATCTCCTCCTCTGCAGGAAATTAGTAGACTAATCTTCCATATCTTTCAGATTTTTTGTGTGGGTTATCTGCCTTCTTGGTGCCCTAAGTTTAAAACTGGCCTCAGTTTATATCTCTTTTCAATTCATTGAATGTGTATTAAATTTATTTTCTACATAATGTCATTTGCGATCCTGAAGAAGTATAAGATACACTGGTTCTTGAGATTCTGGCGTTTGTGTAGGAAAATAATAATAATTAAATCAGCTTTACCATGCATTCTTCAGAAACCACAGAAATCAACAGGGAGAGCAAATAGATTATCCACAGACTGAATACAGCTCAGCTGGAGACAGAGAACACTGCTACTACTTTATTTTATATAAACATTTGTTATTGCTGCATGAGAAAAGTCCACAACACTTTAAAATGAACAGAAAATGACAGGAAAACATCCATTCAAAACTACTATAAGAAGAAAACTAAGATTTTTTTTTAGTTAATGAGGGTATTAACCTGAAAACTACTGTGAATCAAAGGAAAACTGTAACACATTAAATGTCATTAGGCAGTCATTTTCAAATATGAAAAAGCACACCAAATTAGAAATTCTAACTCAGCATAAAATGTATTTAGGTTCTGGACCTCAAAGAGCTAATAATAGTTTTATTTATAAGATATATATGAAACAGAGACTGTAAAATAGAATTATTTTTACAGACTTTAAAGTTGCCTTTATTGACAATCTTTTGTTATCTTCTTTTGTCCCTTCTTTTGTATCCTGCCACCCTGTCCTCATTGCCTTAAACATTGTAGAGCCTAGTCCAGGGCAACTAAAGGAAGTGGTAGAAAAGCTACCATGAAATTTTCCATTGAATCATCCAGGCTGCAGTCTAGTGCTGCACTGTTCAATAAGATACTCCTAGCCACATGTGTTTAAATAAATTAAATAAATAAAAATTAAATTAAAAATTTACGTGCTCAGTCTCTCACCAGTCACATTTAAAGTGCTCAGTACCCACATGTGGTTAGTGACTACTGTATTGCACAACAGATAAAGAGCATTTCCATCATTACAGAAAGTTCTAGACCACAACATTGGTCTAGAGGGACTTGTCTAGATGGAATATCTGCATGTATAAAAGGTGACCAATTACCCCCCAATAATATGAGGAATTCTCATTGTACAGTTTTCAATTTATCCCTCTACTCCACTTAGATAAAATAAAGGTAGCATGAGTTAAGAATGAGGTAATTTCCTCATATTTAAAGAGAGAATGGTATTAGAATTCATTTATTCAACAAGTTATTTGTTTTATGTCATGTAGTAAGTACTTACCAATATAGGCGTTTTTTAAGCTCCTTATTCTTCATTACTCTTTCCTGTCTACATTTCTCTTCCTTCTATTCAAAGTTCTGTAATACTTGACTCTAACAGTCCTTAGTTCCCACTGCTCCCCTAGGAAAATTCTGTTGTAGTCGCAGAGGTCCCTCTGTACCTTCACATACTTTCAGGACTCCGCTCACTCTGTGCCATTCCTGGCACTGCTGTGCTTCTCGACACCACCCGCCATTCCATCTTCCTCAAGACTGCCTGTGGCCTCTCTGATGGTCTGCCTCCTCTCCTCTCTGGCTACTGCTCAGTTTGTTTCTCAGATCTCTCTTTCTTTACCTGCTACTTAAGTGTTAGTTAGCATCCTTCAGAGTCCTGGCCTTGGTTCTTTTCCTTTCTTAAATTCTGTGCACAGTTCCTGGCCAATTTTGTCTATGTCTGTATGATGTAGTCATCTGTATGCGTGAGTAAAGCATCAATTAGTGTACTGTCATTTCAAGTGCAGACACCAGTTCTGACTACATAAAGCAAATGTGAATATAGTGGAATGTTGTTTGGATATCACTGAACCATATTGGAAATAAGATGAAGCCAAGGCACATTAAGGAAGCTAGAAAGGAGAAATTGCACAAATGGTCTCTTACCAAAAGACCTATTGGGGCAGTGCCCTGCTGTTGGAATGACTGCATTCCAGCCATGTTCAGTCTTTTTGTTATCCTCCTCAAGATTTACATTTAGGGAGGACATCTCCCAATGGCCTGGTTAAGAATCCCATGAGACCTTATTTAATGGGGAAGAAGTAACTCCCCAAAGGAAATCAGGTATTCTGTGGAAGGGAAATGATGATTGTAGTTATAAAAACAAACAAAAAACCAAATGATGCTATATGTACTCAGGTGTAAATGTCTGTCTTTAGCCCAGATGTCTCTTCAGAGTTCTTCCTTTTCATTATATCTGGTTGCCTTTTAACCATCTCCATCTGAACACTCCTCAGTCATTTCAAATACATTTCTAAAACTAAATTTGTAACCCATCCCTTTACCTTCTGTTAAAAAAAAAATCAGAAAGTAAAATAGTAGAATTTTTCCCCTTCTTGAATCCTTTTCCTCTGGGAAAGGCACTTATCTGCCAGAACCCCAAAGTCATTAGTGAAGGATCACCCCAAGTGCTCATTCCCACAGCCTAGAGATCACCAGTGCTGTTGGTTCTGCCTCTGTCAGACTCTCTTCTATCTCTTGCATTGCCATTGCCTTAATTTGAGCTCTCATTTGAACTGGCGTATGGCAGTTGGATTGCACCTGGTCTCCTTCCTTCCCATCTGCATGCCACACCCACTGCCAGAAGGATGTTTGTAAAAGCAAATCATGTCACTCTCCTGCTTAAAACTTAAAAACATTGCCTTCAGGGTAATCCCCATTGCCTTTAGGATATTTTGCTTTTCCTTGAACCTTTTTCAAAAAAACTTTTTACTGTTAAATGTAAGACAAATATGACGAAGTGCATACAAAGAAATTTTTTTCTTTAACTTCTAAGCTGTTTCCTCTGTTTTGAATGTCCTTACCACCTCATGTACACCTGAATTACTGCTCTGTGTTCTTAAGCCTCAGGTGTAGTGTGTCCTCCTCCCAGGAAGCCTTACTGATGACAACCATCCCTTCGCCTATTTGGGGTGCTTCACTTTGTTCTTAACCTTTATGAATTCCTCTCGTTATACTATATTGTAACTATGTTGTCTTTTCCCTTCAGAGACTAAAATTGCTGAGAATTACGTGTTTGATTCCCAGAACTTTGTCCAGTGACTGACACTTAGGTGATAATGAAGCATGTGTAGTCATTTAAAGCCAGAGCCCTGTGTGAAACTGTGGCCAGAGTGAACCCTGCTATGAGACCCAGGGTGGTCCTCTTCAAAGAATGATATCTTTGGTAGACAGAAGAACCTTTTAGACAGATTATGTTGTACTGAATGGACAGTTATTTCTTATCATTTCCTGAGTGCAGCTCAATGCAAGACCAGCTGTCAGGACTTAGGAGAAACCGGAAGATTGCTTCCTGGGAGCACACTTGAAAGTGTGCATGTAATTATATGCACAACATCTGAGGGAAGCTTGTAGAATAAAAACAACTATTAGTAGATTCAATAAATCATACATACGTTTTAGAAATTAGAGATCTTTGTATATTCATAGCAAAAGACTCAAAGAATATTAACTGAAATGTTCCCCTTTGGGGGTGAGATTTTGGCAGATCTTTTACTATCTACTTCATTTTCATATTTTAAATATCTTTGTAAGCATATATTTCATTTAAAATTAAAAAAACAAAAATAGGCATTTCAGCAGAAGAGAAACTGTCTGCATCTCAGAAGTGGGGAGGGTCAGCAGGACAACTCTGCGACCACGGGAGAAGCTTTGCTGACCTGTTTTCTAAGCCAGCCTTTTCTGGGGAAATTCAAAAGAAATACAATGTCACAGACTTCACAGAAGAGATGACGAATCCATGTAATTGAGACCAACCAGAGACCTGGTGAAAGTTCTACACTCCACATAAGGCTAACCAGCTGCATATTCCAGAGGCCAGTTACTAGAATAACTTCTCGGCCTGGCACTGAGGTCAGGTCCAGTCAGTGGGAGGAGAACTTGGAGAAGCTTCAGTAAGTTTGTGAAGACAGGAGACTGCAGGGACTCCCAGCCTCCTGCAGCGAAGGAGCACTTCTAAGGCGAATTGCACTGGGTAGTCCGGGTAACTCTCTGGGCATTGCTGGTGCTGGCCGTCTGCACACCAGCCCCAAGCCCACTAACGGCCGGTCTTAAGATCATTCAGCTGGGTCTTGGAATGGGTGCATCTCACATGGACAGTGGGTAACGTCCAGAGATACCCAGTCCGGCATGGAAGGTGAAGAAAGCGAGGGAGAGACTGGCTGTAGCTCTGAGGTTCGATAGTGTTCGGAGGCAGAGTGAGGAGTCCAGAAGGATGAATGACCTGGAAACAACAAAGAAAAAGAGACGACAACAGTGCTGAAGTAGCTCGGCAGTGGTTCACCATGAAACGGCCAAGTTTTGTTGCTTCTTTCTTGTTCTGAACTATTATATCCGTTATATCTTCTGAGAGACCAAAAAAAAAAATTAAATTGTGTCTACACTGATTGAATTAATAGCTAAGAATATTTCAAAGAATTTTTAGGTCTATTTTTTTAAAATTGCTACATCTGTATTTCAGTTTTCCCTATTTTCATATAAACTGCAAGACAAATAAATATGTATTGATAACCTATGAAATTTATAACTAATCTGACTTTTTTAAAAAGTTGGTTAGATATGAGGGTGCTTTCTTGTGCTCATCTAAACCCAAAATAGTTAAGCAAAGGGCTTATCATCTAGTGTTAAGGTTTTTAAATGATAAATCACATCCCCTCCCCCTTTGCATTATGAACTAAGAAATAGTCATAACAGTCAGTTGGAAAAAAATGTTTTATTTATTTTCTTGTTAAAGAAAATATTAGCAATATTTTTAATGAGAGCAATGTGGTGGTGCTTCATTATTTTTTAAAATCTTGGTTGAATACTTTATGGTGATATGAAGATATAGTTATGTTTTATTTTAATATTTGGCTTATATCATCATATTAGCTGAAAAAAGGACTTCACAAAAATGAAGTAGATGGAAATGGTAAAATGTATGATTGGATGAGTTTACCAAGTCATAATACTCAAATCCTATCTACCAATTATGCAAAGGTTTTAACTAAAATTCCATCTTCCTTTACCTCAGTGATTCTTCTAAACTAATCAAATGATGTTGCATTTTCACATTTAAAAAAATGTGTTTATAGCCCACTGAAACTCTGATTAGAAGACTTTTGAGCAGGTAAAAAGTTCTGTTTCTAAATGTTTAAATGGAGAAGGTGATTTTTACAAGCGATTCATATCATTTTCAGCAACAAAATCAAACTGGTAGCATTTCAAAATACTCATTTTCACATGGTTTCTCTATAGCATGTGTCTTTTGAAAGGCAGTTTACTTCTTACTCATTGTTAAAATCTTTACCCTTTACTTTTCAGTGTGTTTGTTATTTGGAAAATATATGCTACATAGCATATTATCCTTGCCACTTATCATCATAGAAAAGATCAGTAAGTTTGGCTTTGCCTTTTTAAAAAAGAAAAATGAATAACCTATCAACATTGTTAGACAGCTCTTTTAAGCATTTTGCCACAGATAACCAACAAACCCTTGTGTGATACAAGGGATATTTGTGGTCATTTTATATCTTGTTACAAAATTCTGTAAATGTTCCGCTTTTTAAAGGTCCTGTTTTTATTGCTTATATATGTTCTATAGCAGGTAAACTATAGTATGTTGTGAGAAATGGAAATGTGATAAATACCTAGGTGCCACTGTCAATCTCTGCCTTCTGGATCTTGGGATTACATGGTTTGTGATTAGTGACTGGACTGAGTGAGACATGAGGGTGTCAATATGTTTATTAAGCTTAATTTTTTCCTTATGTTTTAAATTACGCTATAGAGATTCTAACTTTTTCTCTGTACCCCTGTGGATGTTATGCTCCCCTTGGGGCACATATATCCTTTTGGAGACCCCTGGTTCTATCTCAGTGCACAAGAGTCCCTCTGTGATTGCTCTTGTTCAGCTCTCCAGACATAATCCCTGTCACAAGCCTGCCTTGTACTATGTACTCCAGTAACTCCAAACTGCTTTTTTGTTCCTTATGTACCATGCTCTCCTCTCTGCCTGTAATGTTCTTCCCTCATTCCTCTTCTCCTCCACTATGCCTTGTATGATCAGGTAGGGATTTGTGTGAGATGCCTACCCTGACCCCAAATTAGGTATCTTTCTTTGTGCTCCTTGAATATTCTTTGTAGGTCTCTGATACTGCACTTGACGTTTGTGTCTCTGTCTCTCTCTACTAGTTTCTTGAGGGTAAAAACCAGGTCTTTACCTACAGTTTAGAGATGTTTATACTGTGCTATACAGTCTGCTTTAAAGTCCTGTTACCTCCACAGAGAACAGATGATATCATATTGTCTATTCAGTTTCCTCTCTTTTTTTAACTTGATATATATTTCTGATCTTTTTTTCAATACAGAAATGTGTATGTCTGTATATCTTTTAACCTCCCAACCTCTTGATTCTTTCTTTTTTGGCTTTGCAGGCTTTGGATGGATTTTTCTTTGTTGTGAACTGTGAAGGGAGAATTGTATTTGTGTCAGAGAATGTGACCAGCTATTTGGGTTACAATCAGGAGGAATTAATGAATACCAGTGTCTACAGCATACTGCATGTGGGGGATCATGCAGAATTTGTGAAGAATCTGCTCCCAAAATCACTAGGTACAAAGAAATATTTTTTAAAAGGATATGAACTCTCTGTAACTTTTTCTGGTGTCATACATAGGTATTATATGTATATAACCTAGTGTTCTAATATATGTTATAATGTATTAAAAATATTTAAAAGTTTAGTTTCAGGCTGAGATGTAATTATGAAGAAATGCCATCAAATAGCTGAAAGAGAGCATTGTGTTTATCCTCCTCCTCTAGGTGTGAAAGGAGTGGGGGCAGAGCAGATAGTTGCCTTGCCACAAAAACTCCTGCTTGAAATTCCCTTTTATTTTTCCCATTTTGATTATGTCCAAGAAAGAAAACAAATGTATATGCTTTCTGCCACCCTGCTCAAAAAAAAGAAAGATGAAAGAGAGGAAGGGAAGGAAGAAGGAAGGAAGAAAAGGAGGAGGAGAAGACTATATAGTCAAATTACATGCTTATTAAAATTAACATTTTTGTATGTAAGTGGTTTCAACTTGGGAGTGCCAAGTATGCTTGGATGGATTATTCACTGACAAAGAATGCCTAGCTGAGAGAACAGATGGGGTCTGATTTCCACTCTCTCTCTTCCATTCACTAAACCATGTGCCTACTTGTTAACCTATATGTTCTCCAAAAGAAGGGGAAAGGCCATGGCTAGAAATCCTATATAACAAAACCAAACATGCAGGTAAAATGTTACCCAGAGCTCTTTATTTTCTACATTTTTCACTTGATTGGATGGAGGCCTTACTTCTTTGAAAAGAGTAGTATGTGTTTATAGATACTAAAGGCCTAAAATGATTGTTTCTGTTAAAATCACTAGTTTGATATTTGAAATATCAAGGGGTGTTATGTGTTTTGTTAAAGAATTTTAGAGTGTAAATGACTTTAGAGATAACATAGTGGATTCCTTTATTTTAAACATGAAGTAAAGATTCAGTAATTAGCCCCTACCTCACGACTAGCAAATAGAACCAAGACTCTTTACTCCAGTATAGGTTTGTTTCCATGATTTCCTCTAACAGTTATAGAGTGATAAGATAGTAAAAAGAAGAAGGATCAATTGAAAAGATAAGGTAAGAAAACTGTTAGGAATGGTGAGAGAATAGCCTTAGAAACCATCTGAGTGTCATGGTTTGAATATAACATCATAGCTTGGAAATGGTGACCTGCAACACAGTCATTATCACTTGAAATGTGCCGACATCTTTTCTGTAGCTAAATTAAGTTTTCTTATACTGAATCAGGTAACATTCCTGTTTTAAAAGTCATTTTCATGTAACAGCTTACATGTACATTACCCACTGTAGTCAAGGCATTGTACCTTATAAACTATGCAAATAAAATAAAATTTTGTTATAAGAAACCAGAATTAGTCTCTATTTTAAATATTTTTTGAGTCACAGATTCCTTTGAGAAACTTTGAATCCTCTCCCCAAACAGTTGTAAATTATGCAAGCCCATCCTTAGGAATCCATATCTGCCTGCTTAACAATGGACCTGAGGTTTTCAATCACATTTTCACTGCCAGAATATAACTGGAAACAAATGGAGAAGCACATTAATTAATTGCTATAAAATTCTGAGCAAAAGAGCTAGTAAGCTATTAATTTTTATCTGTAACTGTTTATAAAGATTGTTAATGAATTAGGGAATTTGTAAGGCCTTATCTTTGAGGGAGGAATATCATACAATTTCTTCGAAATTTTATGGTTTTCTAAATGGTAGACATTTAGGTTTGCTAATAAGTATCCTATTGCCTCAGAATAAAGTTAGATCTGAAGAGGTCTGTCTTTTAATCTGAGTATCTAATTAAGCAGATGGCTAAAGGTAGGTCTTTGTATCGTTAGAGTTTGTACTTTGTCACATTATTCACAGGCATATAATCAAATTTTTTCCTGCAGTAAATGGAGTTCCTTGGCCTCAAGAGGCAACACGACGAAATAGCCATACCTTTAACTGCAGGATGCTAATTCACCCTCCAGCTGAGCCCGGCACCGAGAACCACGAAGCTTGCCAGCGATATGAAGTAATGCAGTGCTTCACTGTGTCACAGCCAAAATCAATTCAGGAGGATGGAGAAGGTAAAACAGAGGGTGATATTAAGGTGTTTGATTGCTTTTCCCATTGCTTTCAGGAACACAGGTAATGATTATAAACTGCCTTCTTCAGATACTATTTTCAGTTACCAAATTATGTATCATAGTGGCTATTAAATTCGATACGTATTTCTTAAGAAGAAAAAAATTGCTAACATCTGGAATCACCCCTTTAAAATGTCCCCAAATTCTTGGTTTTAAGCTGGGATTCTTGCTAAAATGTCAAATTCAAATCAGCTTGCTGCTTGTAAATAAGAGATGTGACTAACTGCTGCCAGTTGGAAATACACCAGATGCAGCAGGCTGTTGAACAGCTCTGATTTTTAGAAAGTTTCAAGCTTAGAGTGTGGGGAACGTTGGAGAATACAGTTACCATTTTTGAGGCATACAAGGTAGTTCATAAGGAAAAAGCTTATGAGGGCAGATGAAAACATAGCTGAAGCTCTAATATGAATATGGTTATCAACATGGCATTAGTTAAATAAGTGACAATGGATGGGTTTTCCATGTGAACTTTGACTGACTAAGAACACCACAAATTGGAAACTGGAGTAAGGACCAGGGAAGGTAATAGACAAGAAGTCAGTCAAATGCAAAAGAAGAAGGCCATGTGTGTGTTGCCTCACCAGGAAATGGGTGCTATAATCAACTGGGAACTTTTTACAAAATACACGTGCAAGTCTGTTTTATATGATTAACATTCATATTTAGCTGTGTGATATTGTATGTAGCACTCTCTAAAAAAATTGGAAATGGGACTTTGAAAAAACAATCAAGCCTAAAAACATAAAGGCTTCTGTCAAGAGCCAAGGTAATACTTCTTCAGAAATAGCTGAATGTTGTTTTTCTCATGGTAATCATTATCTGCATGGTTACAAGAATAATCTTTGTAGCCATTAAATACTGATGAGTATAAAATAAAAATGTATTTTAAAAACCATTGTGGTGTTTCTCAACCAAAACTACCTTTTCAAGTTGTTATCACCCAAGTACATAAGATAATGCATGGGTCTCCTCTAGTTAACGTAAGAATATTCAATGGGAAGGTATAATTTATGCTAATAAGACTACCTGGAGCTGCCAGTTTTTGGTTGCCAGCAATTTTATTTCTAATATTATACTATTAGATCAGAGTTACTCCAATATTTTGTCAGGTCCTATAACATGTATAGTTTTTATAGACATCATTAATGGTAAGTGATAGGTGTGAAACATTTTGTATCCTCTTTCCTACAATTTCCCCTTCTTGTTTTGGGCAGATTTCCAATCATGTTTGATTTGTATTGCACGGCGATTACCTCGGCCTCCAGCTATTACGGGTGTAGAATCCTTTATGACCAAGCAAGATACTACAGGTACTAACTGCAAAGTTCAGAATGTTCCATCAGTGTTAATGATATGACTGTGCCCTTAAAACTAATTACACTGCAAATTTTGTGTCCTGTTTTATCCTATTCATCTTCTGTTCAGTAGTCTTATACAGAAAACATTTTAAATTGTGGTCTTTATGGTGTGCATTTTAGATACTGTACTTACTTTGTCATGGGCAGCATGCTGGGAAGAACATTAAATCTATTCACATATTATTTTGATTATAAATTATTTTCATAATCATGGAATTAAATTTTTAAAGAAACTTGGCAATGTGGATATAAATATATTTATAAATAGATGCAAATACAGTGTTTTTAAAAGTATGCTTGAATGTGTCTGGCTATTCTTTTTTCCTTTGTTCCTTTTCTTTAATTTTTTTTCAGCACATACTGATTGAGTGCCTAAAAGTGCCTGTCACTAGGTATGATTGCTCAGGGTGTATGTACATTGTTGAGCAAAAAAGCAACAATGAAATTACAAACTCTGGTATGTTTTATAATGGAAAAGGTGTGAGATGGTAGTAAGGAAGCTAATAGGGGAACTATTTTTAAATTAGCTGGCTAACAAAGACCTGTCAAAGAGCTGATTTGAGCCTTTCAGCCCCAAAGGATGAGGTGGTACCAACTGTGTAAAGTGTGGATGTTGGAAGGGCGTGGTGAGGAAGGGTCATGGTGCAGACTGAGTGCTCCTGATTGAGGAAACAGAGCTGCAAACATCCTGTGTGAAGCAGATGTGTTAGAAAAACTGAGAGGATAGTAGAGCCACAAAGTGCAAAATGGTAAAAGTGCCTGAAAACAAGACCTCTTTTTAAAAGACTACTATTAATTTTATTTTCAGCGAAACACATTTTTATTGTTCTTTATCATTTGTAAAGTATCTTTCGTATTATTTATTCTTTAACACATCAGGTTTTCATACTTCCACATCAGAGTTACATATGTATCACTCACCTCTCTAATTTTAAAATAGAGATACTAAAGATAAATTTTCAGCAGACCAAAAATTTTAAATCATTTTACTGAATTTTATTCTTTGTGAAAGTTTAGTTTTAATGTGTTCTTTTGACTTTCACCATTGTTTATTAGATCCTCTTCCAATAGTTACAATTTTTTAGACTCAGAAATCTAATATTCCTTCATTGTGTGCTTTATTTCGTTTTTAAAGATAAATTCCCAACTGCTCTTCTCAAGGAGTAGGTGGGGATAAATTAGCACAGATAATAGAATAAAAAGTATGTCTAGGAGCTTGAAGACACAGCATCCGAGGGGAGTAGTTATCAGGTATCTTACCTTTCTTTATTCCCTTTTTGCACCTGCCATGTAGAAGTCCCTTACCATTTTCCACCAATGAACAGCACTAGAAAAATTTAATAAGCCCTCATTGAAAATAAAAAATTTTATTGCGTGGAGGAAAAAATAAGGCCATTGATAAATTTCACTCATCTCTTATATCAAAACCAAATAAGGGCTTGTGGGATAGCAAAATTAGAGCCTGTTAGAAAGGGGTGCAAAGAATAAATGTGAGAGATGGGGAAGGCCTGAAAATTACGAGGATAATTTGGAACAATTTATTTTGGCTTTTCCTCATATTACATTTCTAGAAATTGAATCCTAAATTGTATTATTTTAAAGAAGACTGTATTTTCCCCATAGGAACAATGTTATCACTGGTAGTTTTATTTCTTACCAAGGACCCAGCATTAAAATCTTAGATATATCTGATTTTTAAAACATTTGTAAAAATTTTTTACATTAAGCTCTGGATCATAAAATAATTGTAAGACTAGAAGGAACTTAAGAGATCACAGAATCTAGCCTAACCATTTTACAAATGAAGGAATGATGACTTCTCCAAAATTATAGAGCTAATTGCTGAGAACAGATATCATTTGGCCTTGTATAGAACTCTTCTTTATATTGCATAGCCTTCTACCAAAGAACTATAAAAGGGCATCACTGCACTGAATATACTTATTATATAAAAGATAGCAGAGAATATGTAAGATATAAAGAAAATATGTGCCAGAGAAATATATTCTTAAAATGTGAAACTAACATTTTATTATACCATAGAATTGCTTTAGATAAAAAGTAATTAACTATAATAGCTGTTAGATACTTAATTCCTTAAACTTTAATAGTACTTATAACTCAATGGGGTGGTCCATGTCCCTTAAAAAAAGAAAAGAAGTCTCCCACCAAGAGATATTGAAAAGTGGTTTGTTTGTTTGTTTGTTTGTCTGTTTGTTGAGTTGGTTGGTTGGTTGGTTAAACTTTACTCTTACAAGCAGAGGTACTCTAAATCAGTCTATTCATGATTCTCTTCTAAGATAGTCATTGCATCACCCAGTCATTTGTTATTATTGCTGATAATTTAACTACTTTCTCCCCTCCAATCCCACAATTCCAGACTCTCTTGCTGTCTTGTGGGCCAGTATGACATGAGCACACAAACGCACACACTCACACACGCATGCCCCCTAGTCATTGTATTTGAGATACATCATTGCATATGAAGGTATGTAACAGCAGATTTTCTGCTATAACCATTTCTTGATCTCTGACATAATAAAAGACAAAGATTGAATAATTAAAATTATTAGAAAATCTAAAATCGTCTATAGTCACAGTGTTAACCAAGCTTTCCCCACCCAAACTGTTCTTAAATAACAAAATTCTTATATTTAAATTTTAATTTATTTTCTTTCTACCATCTACATTTATGCCAAGATTTGGGTGATAACCTCATCAGACATATGTAAGTTCATCAGATTCAAGACCTTGAGTTAAAGAGGTCTAATATATACTTTATTTCTGAATAAACCAAGTGAAATATGTAAAGAAGGGAGTAGTTAAAATGAGGAGATGCAATAATACAATAGATTTGAGTTGATTGTATAAAAAAAGGAAAGATGAAGAAAAGATACAATGAGGCATTCACAGAAGAGGAAGCATGAGTGGTGAGTAAATATGAAGAATACTTAACCTCATTAATTGGGGAAATACAAATTTAGACTATAGCTATTTTTTAACTCCTAATTGTAAAAAAAATAAAGAAGACTGGTAATACCAGGTGATGGGGAGGATATTAGATTAACAGTAACTCTTATATAAGTTTCTGGAAAACAGTTTAATATTATAAAGTTGAACATTCACATAACCCGTGACTCAATAGTTCTAGTCCTACAGCTAGAGAAACTCTCACACACATGTACCATGGAAAATGTGAAGTATGTTCATAGCAGCATTGATTTTAATGGCAGAAAACTGGGAACAACCTAGATGTCCATTGACAGGAGAGTGTAAAGACGGGTATGACAAATGAGGAGTACACACACAATCAAATGGTGATATTCAGGTTCTGAAGTTGGATGGAGGGTTTGCAAGTTTTCTTTGTATTAGAAGCTAATTCTTATTCCATGTATATGTTATATAGCTATGTTATTTTGTGTGAAAATAAGACTGCATAAAAAAATAAAACAGATCTGAATAATCCCATACTGGGTAATTGTCCCCTGGTTAACTAAGGAATAACTTACCTGAATTCTTACATACCCATGTAGAAAATTTGTTCAAATATGGTAACAATAGAAAATGACTAAATTTTATAAAGCATAAAAATTATATAAATTTTATAAAATTATGTTCTGTGTGCAGAGTGCCTCACAAATTCTAAGGTTCTCTCATCTTTTTCTGATTTAACTTTGTTGCCTTCAGTCTTTGTTTGCTCTTAAACACAGTATTGGCTACAGCCCAGTAGGAGGTAGAAAGGAAAGGCTTGCTTACTTTCTCATAGTCTTAGTTATGGGAAGTTAATTTAAACCAAATTAATATATTTCATCTCTGCTTCTCCTTCCTCAATAAGTGATCCATTTATTGATATATAGAGAGTAGGATTCAAAGAGCAAGTGTAAGGGTTTGATCTGCCCTAGTTTCAGCAGCTTCAGGTCTTTATATATGACTTTAATACTTGACTAGAATTGAATTTTAGAATATGATATACTAGGATATAACACACTCTAAGGCCAAAACAATTTTTATTATGTCATTTACTATTTTTTTACTATATTGTCATGTATATACTGTATTACAATGTATAATAAAAATTAATAGTGCTTTTAATGCTTTTTTCTATTAAGCATTTGGGGTGATAGTATATTTCTTAGATACGGTTGTTAGTTTCGAAATATGGGTGATTTATATCAAAAGACTATCATAAATACAAACTTTCATTCTTTGTATAGGTAAAATCATCTCTATTGATACTAGTTCTCTGAGAGCTGCTGGCAGAACTGGCTGGGAAGATTTAGTAAGGAAGTGCATTTATGCTTTTTTCCAACCTCAGGGCAGAGAGCCATCTTATGCCAGACAACTGTTTCAAGAAGGTAAAGTTCTTCTCTCTCAATTATTTTCATTAACTTTGCTCTTTATTAATATTTAATAATTTATATAGAACTTATAGCTTGATAAGTATTTTCTCCAAATTACAGTTTTTACAATAATTAGTTTTAGGAAAAGAAGAAGTGGGTAAGCAAAGTAATTCATGAGTGGATCCTGAATTTTGGGATGCACATTTAAAAAAATAGGATATCATGTGGTGGTTACTCACTCATTCATTCATTCATTCATTCAGCAGACATGTATCAAGTTCCTTACATACATAGAACACTATGTAGGGTGCCAAGGATACAGCGAATGACTAAGAAGACTAAGAAGCAGTGTTTTGCCCTCAAGGAGCTCATAATATGTTAGGAGAAAGTATAACAATTTTAAAGATCAGTGTGACATGGGCTATAATAGAGGTATGACCAAAGAAGAAAAAAATTAATTCCAACTTGAAAAATCAGGGACAGCTTCAGAGAGGAAGTAATAGATTTGTCTGGCTTTTGGAGATTATTCCCAGCACAACAGGCATGTGAAAGGGCTTCTGGATGATAGATCTTTATCATACATGTTTATGACTGTTAGGATACCTGGATCACCTGACTTGGGCTGAAGTTTCAAGTTAAAGATATGTCATATGATATGATTAATTAATAATTGAATAGCTGCTGTGTCAGTAAGTACTATGGGAGTATAAAACAAATGTATTCCCTATCCATAAGGAATTTAACAGTATTAATGGAAAGATAGGGAAAATTATCTGGGAATTAAGGCCAGAAAGTTGATAGATTCAGAGATAAGGGATTTTTATGTGCTTTTAAAATATTGTTATGTAATTATGGCAGCCTGATACTCCTTTCCCAATAAAATTTATTCTCCAATCTTTAAGTAGTTTCTTTGAAGAGACTCTTTGTATTCTTGAAAAACAATTTAAAAATATTTTTCAGTGTTCCATCATCCTTCTTGATTTTAACATTTTCCCATAATATTAAGTTTCCTAAGTTTACAGATGATTTTCCATTCATTACATTTTAGGTTCACCTGCTTCCTAAAGGTACATGGAGGAAGGAGCATAATTTTTTTTTCCAGGAAGCCGTCTATATGAGTCTGGCCACTTGTGGGACAGCTTCCTCCAGACTGGCGGTTCTCCAGCGGGCCTCTTCCTAGACCGATGCCATCCCTAAAGATGATAGTTCAGTGGATAGGACCAAGAAACTGTTCTTCATAGTTCCTCAGGCAATACTGACACACTATTAGGTTTAGAAACCATTCCAGTAAGCAACTAATGCCATCCGCTGGTTGCAAACTTTGCGACTCCCTCTACTAAGTGGCACTTGACTTTTTTATAGGTTTTATAGCACTAAAATGTCTAAAATTTCCACTCAGTGCCTAAAATGCTGAAGTGTATGATACCCTTTGATTTTTGCCATAACAAGTTAGGCTTTCCAAGGCTTCACTTAAGACACTTAATTTTATTTGCCTATAATTTAAATATATTTCCACTAAGGCAAAGCTGGTCTAGATTATTGTCCAAATGACTAGGCTCACCATACATATGATTAAACCACAATTAAGCTATTAGAATTCTCTATAAAGTAAATTGATTAAAGCATGATAAGTATGAAGTGAACATATGAAGTGAACAATTTAGACTAAAATATAAAGAAATATAATTCAATACCTCTTCCCCATTAGTCATTTATGTCCTTATATTTGACTTCTTTTAGGCAAAAAAATTCCTCAATAGAAATAACTTGTATTTTTCTCAGAACTGAGTTGTCCAGAGTTCACATGACTGATCCTAGTGTGTTGGAGAATGTAAACAACTTGCCAAATATCATTCATGGATTGAGTATGCTGTTGGTAATTTGATAGGGATTGCACTGAATCTGTAGATTGCTTTGGGCAGGATGGCCATTTTGACAATATTAATTATTCCTTTTTTCTGATATCTTATATTGAGTGGTATCTAACCTGGTAAGAGAAAGTGGTGCGTGAAACACTTACTGTTAAAGTTGTTGATATGCTGAGTTAAAATTTCACATGAAGGCCCAGGTATCTTATCAAGCTATAAAGGTAATGATGAAGTACATCAAGTTTGAGAACCACTGGGCTATAGGAACAGAGGTATAAATTATGCAGTTTCCTTGCTGCCTCTTCACTTAGGAACAGTATGAAAAGAATAAAACAAAGTATGGTACTATATCCTTGATTTTGTGTGAAACTTTTTAAAAGTTTAAGAGTTTGTAAAACTATAGTAATTGATATTTAGGCAAGAAAAATTTGTTTACCGTCAGTCTTCTTTTTCCTTGACCATTAACTTACTCTTTGAAGGCAGTGGCTGGTGTAAAATTTTAATGTGCATTGAAATTTAAGTTAGTTCTTAGTTTTTCAGCTGCTTTTGACAGAGACAGCTTATGGACTGCTTTTAAAGGGAGTTTACCATCTTATTTTCCAGAAGCAAATTTGAAAATGGATTTCAGCCAAGGTCTGTGCAGATATATGTAGTTTGGAAAAGTTTCCCAGTTTCTGGGAAAATTCAGAACTATTTCTTTAAAGAAAGGTCTAGGTTAAATGCTTCTGAAAGATCCCCGATAAAATTCATCTGGGATAGTTGTTAAACCAGATTGCTGGACTCCACCCCCACTACTGAACCAGAATCTATAGTCTAAGATGTTTTCTTACAAAAAAGTTTGGAAAACATAAACCTAGATTCCTCAAGATAGTAGTAGCTGTAACTTAAAAGGAAATTATGTTTCATGCCAAATTAAGTGTGGGAAGTGTCTCAGTCTCCCACTTTTGGGAATTCATTAAGACATATTTAAGGTATTTAAGTTTCTTGAAAGTTGTGCAATAAAGGTACCTGTTTGACTTTGTTATTCAGATTTATTTTTTGTCAGAATACTTCTTGCTGTAACGCATCTATCAGCACCTAGGGAGAGCAGTAGTCAGGGGAAATGTTGGCCTAGAAAAGCTCTATGAAAATTCTGTTTACCTATTAACAGAAACGTAATGGGTCATCATTTCCTGTCTTTGAAAGATGTCCATGACACACTGTTACATTAAAAAATAGGTTAAAAAAGCAGAGCATATATAGTACAAGCTAACTCTTGTGTGTCTATTTATCCAATTCTAGAACGTTCCCAAAATGTTAAGTGGATATGATGTCTCTGAGTGACAGGATTACAAAATGATTATACCATTACTTATTCTTTGTTCATTTCTCTGTTAACTTTATAATCACAAAACAAACTTGTTTTTAATTTTAAAAAAGTATCACGAGACAGTTGGAACGAGTTTGTAATACTGAGAAGTTTGGAAGCATTGCTATAAAACATAAGTGCCCATGTTAATGATTAACCAGAAAGAATGTTCTTTGAGACTTGTGTAATGTTGTCTCAAAGAACATTCTGGTTAATAATGGCCCATATAACAGAGTTAACTTTAAATCTTTCTCTGGCAAACTTTGTTGAAAATATTTAAAAGATGAGTCTTTTATATTTAAAAGATTTTTTTCTTTTTAGATATTTTGATAAACTGACTATGTTTGCTCAGTTGTTAGAAATCTTAGAGCATCTCAGGGTAATTTTTCTTTATCTTAGTAACAGTATTCTGGTTGCATTCTTTCTGCGTATATATAAGGAAATACCAAAAAGAAAAAGAAATATCTCCCAGCATTGACTTGTAGTACTCTGCCATGTATTTCATACCTGCCCATTTAGTAACATCAGTAGAGCATGCTTGTTGAGTTTATCTCAGCACCAAATTAGATGGAGTCAGAAAAACGGTAACTCAACTTACATAGCTGCTATGACTAGGGAAAATGGTTTTCTTTGCTTTTTAGCTTTGTTGAAGCCTATTCTGGGGGAAAAAACAAACAAAAAGTTTCCTTTTTAATGGTTCTCTGAGGAGTTTCTGAGGTATCAATAATACCACTTCAGTAATACCTCTCACCACTGAATGTTCTAAAATTTTTAGAAATGGACACAGGAGTCAGGGATCAAAATACTAGCTATATACCTGGCAAAACTAGATCAGAAAACAAGGCTAGGACCTGTGATCAAAATTAGATTCCAAATAGTTTTGTCCATGCCTGCTACACCTTGAAACCCACTTACGGGAAAAATTTGGTGTGCAGAGAAATGTTTATCCAGCCAGTTCTGTAAAGAATTCTACCTCCCTGACTCATCTCTTAATTCAGAATATCACTGATTGTTATGTAGGGGTGAAGCTTCTGGTATAAATGGTGTCTGGGGTCTGTCTGAATGTGGTGTGACTCAGGACATGCGTGTTTTGGATACTGCATTTTCACTCTTTGTTTTTTCCTTCGGAGTTCATTCAGGTAATATTCATTCTGTAGCTGCTGTGTACAAGGTGTCTAATAGTGTCTCACAGAACTGGCTCCATTTTAGGGATGATGGGTGAAGGCTAATTTGCATTGTTAAGTCCTAAACTTGTAATTGATAAAATCAGAATTCAAACCTGAATCTGACTTCTAGGCATATTGTTTTAATTGATCCATGCTACCTTCCTGTTTATCTCTCTCAACAATTGAGCACCAGAAGAATTCTAGTTAACTGGGTAGTCTTAACTAGGTCCTAACTAATCAAAGTTTTATTATACTTAGTATTGCCTTTATTCATTTCAAAGAATGTGTGAATTATGATATTCTAAATCTTATTCCACACATTATCATCCAAAACAAATAATCTAACTTCCAAACTTTAAATGTGATGATTTCTTTGTATAAAGTTAATAGGATTTCCCCAATTTTGGAATTTTTCTAGTTTACATATAGTCCTACAAGTTAAGGCAGTTTAATTACCAAAGAACTATTGATATTTCTATAGTCCACATTAAGTATCTTAATGTTCTCATGCTAACCTGAGTTTCCAGTTCTTTCTTACTTTATAGGGCTTGTCAATAAATCAAGAAATATCTCTCCATTAATTTCCATTACAAAAGTATATCTAGATACGTACAAAGGCAAAAACATAAATTGATATATAATATATATATGGATTTGAGAACATAGGTAAGATTTAAAGTCTGTCCTTTAAGTAAAAGTTATGATAGTTGATCACAAGTCATTAGCCTGTTTAGATGAGATTCAGGTTGAGATAATCAGTAAGTACTCACTGGATGATTTTATATGCAAAGCATCATGCAAGACTCAATGGAGAGTGGAAAACAATGGGACACAGTATTAGCCTTTACGTTTGTTCTAGCTGAAAAAGAAAAGTAAGTTTGTAAAAAGTTATCTACCTCCTATACAAAGAGATACAGAAGAAATTTTTAGGAAGCAATGAGAAGTAAGATTGGAAATGCAACGTGAAGTCAGACTGTATACAGCTGTGCTGTCCAGTAGCCAGTGGCCATATGTGGCTATGGAGTACTTGAAATGTGGCAGGTGTGACTGAGGAACTGAATTTTTTATTTTATTTAATTTTAAATTTAAATAGCCACATGTGGCTAGTGGCTACCATATTGCAAAGTGCAGCTCAATGGTGAAGAGCCAGAGTGTTTTCCAGCAGAATGAAGAGATCCTAAAAAGCAATAAACAATGATGAAGAAATAAACAAAATGGCATAAGTAAAATAACATGAAATATATTGTGTCTTGTCTGGCCTTTGATATATCTTTATCTTTATCATTATCCCAGGTTAATAATTTATGTTAAAATGCCACTGTTTTGTTATAGTTGTATTTTCCAAAATATATTGTTAAAAATACATTAACAGTAGAGAATTCATATTTTTTAAAGTTCTGCTATAGCAAACATTTACTTAACATCTTTATATAAGATGTATTGATTTCCATTAAATTCTCCTTTTCAATATTTATTATTATATTAGATACTATATTTCTACATGTGTTATATTTAGTAAATGTGCCATTGACTTGGCTAAAATTGGCAGATGGGTCAGGAATGCAGTTGGTTGGACATAAGTCTTAATCCTTTCAATTAAATTTACATCCTAGTTTTTGTACTTAGGCAGATTTATGTATGGTATAGATTTACAGTAGACTGTGCCCTCTTCAGTTTATACAGTATGCCCAAGACAATAGAATACAGTGTATCTTTACTTAAAGTAATACATAGCTTCAAAAACTATTGCTCTTTTTAACAAGTCTTTACAATGAAATTGAAGGCCTTACAAAAATGTCTTTGGAAAATAGAGTAACATTTATTAAGGCTTAATTGTAATACTCATTTGTGGTAGTAAATCTTATATTTCAGTGGATTTGATTTTTAACCTTGGTATAACTACTCTATTAAATTTTTCTTAAAAAAAATCTTTCTTAAAATGGAATTCTCTTGTATTACTAAAACATCAGTGACAGTTTCTTACTTAGTAGTCTGGTATAGCCTTTACATATTTAATGAATACTTACCAGTATGGTTAGAATTTTGTCTGCTGTAAATAAAGCTTTAAGCCAAGAGTAAATCATGTTGTTCATATAGTGATTTACTGTCTTAACCTAGTTTTTGTTCCTTATATTAGTTCCTTATATTACTAAATTATAATCAACCATCAAAAATAATAATTATATATAAATATAATAATTTGTCAAAAAGGACTTAGTGATTCACATTCCTGAGTGAAAAATTAAATTTGAATTTTAGTTAATGAACTCTGCAAACTAATCAAAACTTAGAGGGTGAGTTTTATGATATGTGAATTATATCTCAATAAAGCTGTTTTTAAAAAATCAGCCAGCAAAAGAAAAAAATGCCTGGTTAGAGAAAATGCCGAAAGTGAGAGGGGAAAAGTTTATCTCCAGATATTTTAATGGACACTTAATAAATTTGAAGAGCTGTCCCATTATAGGGCAAGATTAGGGTTCATTTATTTTCCTGGTTTGGGTTTCTTCATAACTCATGTGAGGAGGCACTCATTCAAGCAGGACTAAATTAAAACTCATCATCAGGTGGTATATATATTTCAACTGAAATCATTTCCCCCCCTCAGGTATCTGCTTTGTCTAAACTATCCCTTATTTTGAGCTTCAGCAGGCAGCGATTGAGAGGGTCTAGGTAGAAATAAGGTTTGGTAACTCTCCTTTGCTCAGAGTGCAAGTGTCAGAATTTTAACTAGGTGTCTCTTTTGTTTGAAACAGTGATGACTCGTGGCACTGCCTCCAGCCCATCTTACAGGTTCATGTTGAATGATGGGACAATGCTTAGCGCCCACACCAAGTGTAAGCTGTGCTGCCCGCAGGGTCCCGACATGCAGCCTTTCATCATGGGGATTCATATCATCGACAGGTATACTGCCTATTTGGAGAGCTTTGTATGAAATAAGTCAGTTCATGTATCTCTTCCTACAGAAAAATTTTCTATGCTCTTGATGACTAGAAAACAAATTCTAAAGTAGACATTAAACTAGTGTGATGAATATATAATCAGTATATCCATACTGGGTTTTATAGTTTTGTCACCTAATAGCTTTTCTGTTTAAAAAGGAAGACAGGAAAGGTGAGGCTGAAAATATGTTTCAGGGGTAAATATTAAAAAGGTGGCTGAAAATTTCCAACTTTACATATATGAACTTACAGCCTTATAAGAGATTTTGTAATTTGTTAATATTGTTATTTTATTTTTTAAAGTGCTTTATTTTCATTAGGGCAAACTTGATGGCCCCTGAGTTCAAGTTGACAGCCTCTGGAACCACCAGTCATTAAGCTATCAGCTTGAGATTTTGAATGTCACTGCCTCTGATTTGTTCTCATCTCTAAATATGTTTTACACTGGGATGTATGGTAAATTCATGGAACCATTCTTACATCCTATGAATTATTCAAAACTCTACACTTACAACTATTTAAAACTTAGCATTAAACAAAAACAAAGACATTTTCCCTCACTTCATCTTTTTCCTCATCTGATATATTTGCTTATTGGAACATGGTAATACCAGTCACACATCTGTTATCATAATTATGGATTTGAGTAAAGAACTTGATGAAAATCTGAATTCAGTATTCTGTTTTTTTCTAATTTAGTTTAATTTATGCTTCTGAGTGGAATTAGCACAGTTCTTTTTATCATATTGTGATTTCTCTTTCAGAACATCTGCTATGTCTGCATATCACCCTTTTTAATTTTTACATTAGTGACACAGTATTTTTCTTACCCAGTCTTCCTCTTTGGAGTTGAAATACTTAAAAACTGTAACAAGGGAGTCATGAATAAATACTTTGAAAACAGAGGTGTGGGAAGTTTCTCTTTCAACCAAAAGTATTATTGTAATTTTCATTACTCGTATTAAATTTTGAAAAGTTTGAAAGTATATATATTTATTTTTTCCAAGCCCTAGAAAGAGTTCTTTCCCATGTAACTGAAAGCATTATTAAATTTACAGAATCATAAGCACTATTGCCTATTAAGTGGTGCTAACCTTTCACAGTAATACTGATAGTCCACTGTTTTTCCATAATTTAAAGTGATACAGAAGCTCTTTACTTGATAGCTTACAATGTTACTGAAGTTAATGGTTTTGTTTTATAATATGCGTCATAAAAAATATTTAAGGGAAACCTATGAAGATGTTTGAATAATAATGTCTTTTTCCCCCTAGGGAACACAGTGGTCTTTCTCCTCAAGATGACACCAATTCTGGAATGTCAATCCCCCGAGTAAACCCCTCCGTCAATCCTAATATCTCTCCAGCTCATGGTGTGGCCCGTTCATCCACATTGCCACCATCCAACAACAACATGGTATCTACCAGAGTAAATCGCCAACAGAGCTCAGACCTGCATAGCAACAGTCACAGTAATTCTAACAACAGCCAAGGGAGTTTTGGATGCTCACCTGGAAATCAGATTGTAGCCAGTGTTGCCTTAAACCAGGGACAGGCCAGTTCCCAGAGCACTAATCCCTCTTTAAACCTCAATAATTCCCCTATGGAAGGTACAGGAATATCGCTTGCACAATTCATGTCTCCAAGGAGACAAGTTAGCTCTGGATTGGCAACAAGGCCCAGGATGCCGAACAGTTCGTTTCCTCCTAATATTGCAACGTTAAGCTCTCCCGCTGGCATGACAAATACTGCCTGTAATAACAGTAACCGATCTTACTCAAACATCCCGGTGACATCTTTACAGAGTATGAATGAAGGACCCAGTAACTCTGTTGGCTTCTCTGCCAGTTCTCCAGTCCTCAGGCAGATGAGCTCACAGGACTCACCTAGCAGATTAAATATACAACCAGCAAAAGCTGAATCCAAAGATAACAAAGAGATTGCATCCATTTTAAATGAAATGATTCAGTCTGACAACAGCTCTGGTGATGCTAAACCCCTGGATTCTGGGCTTCTACATACCAATGACAGACTCTCAGATGGAGACAATAAATACTCCCAAACCAGTCACAAGCTAGTGCAGCTTTTGACAACAACTGCAGAGCAGCAGTTACGGCATGCTGATATAGACACAAGTTGCAAGGAGGTGCTGTCTTGCACAGGCACTTCCAGCTCGGCCTCTGCTAACTCTTCAAGTGGTTCTTGCCCCTCCTCTCATAGTTCACTGACAGAGCGGCACAAAATTTTACACCGGCTCTTACAGGAGGGTAGCCCCTCGGATATCACCACTTTGTCTGTTGAGCCTGATAAAAAGGACAGTGCACCTGCTTCTGTGTCAGTGACTGGACAGGTACAAGGGAACTCCAGTATGAAACTAGAACTGGATGCTTCAAAGAAGAAAGAATCAAAAGACCATCAGCTCCTACGCTACCTTTTAGATAAAGATGAGAAAGATTTAAGATCAACTCCAAACCTGAGCCTGGATGATGTAAAGGTGAAAGTGGAAAAGAAAGAACAGATGGATCCTTGTAACACAAACCCAACCCCAATGACCAAACCTGCTCCTGAAGAAATTAAACTGGAGTCCCAGAGCCAGGTAGGTAATTCCTTGTTTCATAGAATGAACTTTCCTACTTATTTTTTCCTATTTGTTTGTTTTACTTCAACCATAGATCAGATTTGGATTCAGGCTATGTTTTGTCCTATCCATTGGGCAAATAGTAAAAGGTTAGTATCAATGGTTGAAAAATCACAGGATTGCCTCAGAAGTTCTCTGTGAAACTTTGGAGGGCTACAATATTAATGCAGCATTCTAAGAAGGTAGATAATATTTTCTTTCTATAAAATTAGAGTTCACAACTTCAGAGATTTTTAAAAATGCCTTTCCTGCCCTCTTCCCAGCCCCACTTTCGAATCTAACTCTCAGACTAGAACCCAGAAATCTGCATTTTAAAGAAGCTCCCCAGGGATGCAAATGAAAGGAGAGGGAAATGTGAGGATGTGGGCGAGGCTGCCCAGTCTGGCTTGCTTTGCTATTCAGTTTCCTTTGGAACATTTTCTTAAAGCTGTTTACTTTCCCATCTGATTCTAACCACCTTCAATCCCCATCAGAATAGGGACTCTTGAGTATTCTGGATATATAACATAACCCTGAAACAGAAGTAAATATATATAGACCTTTGCATAAATTGTTATGGATTAGGAACCTCTGTCCATTAGGCTGGTGTGAGGATGAGGTGAAAATTAACAGGCAGCTTCATTTATTGAATAATTGCTGTGGACTCTGAAGGAATTTAAGAAAAACAGAAAATTGCTTCCTCCCTTCTAGGAGCTTACAGATTACTTAGAATATGGATACCCATGAAATAGCTGAAAATTTATTTCCAAAGCAGTTTATAAATAAGACTCTCCATTGTGAAACAAGATCCCACTTAGTATGCGGGATCCTTCAGTTTCTTGAATCAGCTTTATTTTCTGCGCTCAGCTCACAGAAATCTTTCTCTTCCCTTAGGCATACTGCACTCTAGGCACATGGGAGCCCTTGCCATTCCTGGGATAAGCCATGTCTCTTCTGCCTTGCTCTCCTTCCTATGTCTGCCGAATTTCTACTCATTCTTCACAAACCAATGCAGACATCATCACTGTAAAGACTTCCCCAGTACCCCTAGTTAGAGATTTCCTTCTTCTCCACTCTCGTAATGTATTATCTCTATTTACTATTTGGAATAACACTATTTTGGTTATTTCTATTTGAAGATAAGGCTGTCTCTCATGTTCCTTGGTACAGCTACCTAACCTAATAATGTGTTTTTAAGCTGGAAAAACAACTTTAAATCATAACTGCATTAAAGCTCTCACTCTTTAAAATTAACTTCAAAGGTAATAGCTTTATGAAATAATGCCTTTGTGTGCAGTCCTGGTACATCTGTTTTGGTGCACATGTACATGCATTTCTGCTGAGCTGTTACCTGAGAGTGGAATTGCAGGATCCTAAGATGTGTGTATGTTCATCTTTTTTCCTAGTATGTGTGAATTCTTTCTAGTTGTTCTATGTCCTTGCTAGTAATGCTTGATATTGTCCACCTTTTAAATTGTAGCTATTCTGGAGTCCATCTAGTGGTATCTCATAGTTTTAATTTGCATTTCCCTGGTAAATGTTTCTTCGTCATTTGAATATCTTCTTTTGTGAATTGCCTATTCAACTGTCTTGCTATTTTCCCAGTATGTTGTCTTTTTTCTCATTGACCTGTTTGAGTACTGTACTTATTTTGGATGAGCCCTTTATGGGTTATATATTTGCAGATACCTTGTGCCTTGCCTTTTCTTTCCCCTAATAGCACTTCTTGACAAAGTGAAGTTCTTCATTTTAACATAGTACAGTTTGTCCATTTTTTCCTCTAATGGTTACTTTTTGCACATGTATAACAAAAGACAAGTTCAAAAATATTCATAGTAGCTTTATTTGTATTAACCCAAAACCAGAAACACCCCCAAACCAATAACAGTAGAATGGATAAATATATTGTAGTATATTCATACAATGGGATAGTATTCAGCAATGAAAGCAAATGAACTACTGCTACATGGAACAAGATGTCTGAACTTCAGAAATGTAATGTTAAGCAAGAAACCAGATGTTCAAAAAATACATATATATATAAAATTCTATTAATACAGTCTAGAAACATAAAATTTATTTGAATTAAATAATGATACCCAAAAAGGTAGACATTTTATGTTGATGAATTATCTCAAAGTAATCAGATTAGAATAATACTGTGAATTAAAAGCCAGTATTCTGCAGTGTGTAATCTCAGACAGATGTAGGAATTCCCTATCTATCCTAGAAGGTATGTTTCTTCTTCTGTTAAAATCCTTAAGTGGGAAGTGACCTTTCTGGGATCTTTGAACCTGATACACTATTTTTAAAAGTTTCCTAAACTTTCTAAAATTATTTTTTAAAAGTTACATCAATATAAACATATTTTTCATTCCATCATAAAGTAAGACATTTTACAAAATTTTGAAAAAAAGAAAAAAATCAACCATTATCCTATCATCATAACATAATACCCTTGACAATTCTTTCTAGTCCAGTCTTTTTCCAATGCATAAATTTTATAACGAGATAGAGTAGGTAAATAGTATGTATATATTATATTCTGCAGTATGTTTATATCATAAGCATCCGAATTTTTTTCCATGAACCCCAATCTTATTTCTTCTTCGTTTTCTCATAGTCACATTTAATTCATAGAGTTTAAAGGAACAACATTTTTTCTACATTGTTTCAGGTGAAAGTGTAGAATATATTTCCTCTAACTTTGGTTCCTGTTCTTAGTTTACAGCTGACCTTGACCAGTTTGATCAGTTACTACCCACGCTGGAGAAGGCAGCGCAGTTGCCAGGCTTACGTGAGACAGAGAGGATGGATGGCACGGTTACCAATGTAACCATCAAATCGGAGATCCTGCCAGCTTCACTTCAGTCCACCACTGCCAGACCTACTCCCAGGCTGAATAGTATGTGTTGGGAGAAAATTTCATTTTAAATGTTAGATGATAATGTGTCCTAGTGCTTTGTTTCCCACCATCATTGCACAGACCTTCTGTTTATTGAGAGTGAATATCTTTTCATTAATGCCACTATAAATAATAGGCAGTTACTTTTAGACATGTGAACTTCACAACATCATGTGTATTTTAAATTATAGTATTGTGTCTACCTTTTTGTAAGTAATGTTAAGGAGAGCAATTTTGTGTTCTTATGCAAAACATTCTATAGCAGGACTTTCAGAAATATAATATTGGGTCAGATTATGTTTTGCAAAGTGTCTTCTTTGAACACTAGTCCTATAAATTGGAAAAAAAGGATTCTGTGCTAAAATACACTGGGTAAATGCTACTTGGCACATACACCATTCTCTTATTAAAGTCCCACGGTGCATATTAAAGGTTTTAAGAAGTTCTGTGTTAAAGAAACCAGTTTAGATTTAATTAACCCAGCATTTACCAAACTTCCTTGATTATGGAATTACTTCTCTCAAATAATACACATTACCCCACAGAATGAATTTTCCATATTTAGGAGGTGAAATAGGCCACCCCTGCTCTAGCCCAGGTTAGCATTCTCCTAATTATGAGACATGTTGATGGTATATTATTTCAAATTCATGAAGATAGGGCTATCAAATTTTTTTCACCCAACAAATGTTGAAGTTGAAAAATACAATGGTGATAATTAACCTTGAAGCTAGAGGAAACTAACCAGCTCACTTTGAAAATTTGGCTAGGATCCTCATCTAAGTCCTGTCCATTTTTGTGGGACTCATTTATTTCAGTCTTATTGCAGCTTTTAGCTGCCATGACACAATTCCTGAAAGTTTACTAAGATTCCAGGTAGCTGGAAAAAAAATTCTTGAGTCATCTCTGACATTTTTGGAAGCAGTTTTTCAGCTGATCAGAAAACTACATGGGAGCAGGTTAAAGTCTCACATTCTCCATTTATTAACAGTGTTACCTCAAGTAAGTGAGTTTTCTAAGCCTTATTCTGTTTATTCTTTGCAATTATTTTATTGCAAAATAAGAATTAGATGAACTGTCTTTGAAAATCTCTTCTAATTGAAACTGAGAAGCTTCACACAGTGGGACATCAGACAGAGTTGAGTAAACAGTATTTAAGGTGAAAGGCAATAAAATGAAAGTCTGTGTATTGATTGGTTTGATCCTGATCCAATGTGGGAACCTGGAGGAGTTATCTCCAGGGATGCTAAATGGCCAGAAAGAAGGTGTCTGGGTTTGGGTATGTAAGGGGAAGTCCCTGAAGTGCAAAGGTCGTCCTGCCATCTAATCCTCCAACAATGAAGGCTGCCAGAAGATAGAACCTCACACTCAGCCCTCCCAATCCGTGAATAGACACAGCCAATGATCATCAGACTTTGGGCAGTCTGCAAGAGGGCAAAAGTAAAAGAGTATGCAATGGAACTATATACAATGAGGGCATGAACTAAAAAAAAAACATAAAAAATTTTAAAAGATATTCTATCCATGATTAATATGGGAAGAAAAGGAAAAGACAAAGAACAGGAAAGAACTTTGGGAGATTAGATATCTAAAATTTAAAAATCTCAAGAGAAATATTAGAAGATAAAGCTAAGAAAAGCTCTCAGAAAGAACAAAAAAACAAGGACAAATAGAAAATTGGGAAGAAAAAGTTAAGCTCAACCTAGGAGGACCAATAATGATTGATAAGAATTCCAGAAACAGACAATGAGGAGGGAAACAAAATTGGAAGATAATACATAACAATTTTCTAGAGGTGAAGGACATAATTCTCCAGATTGAAATGGTTCAACAAGTACCCAGCACACACACACACACACACACACACACACACACACACACACACACACACACACACAAGACCACCAAAGTTTATTGTCATATAATTCTGGAACATTAGAGACAAGTATTCTAAAAGCTCTCAGAGAGAAGGTGTGAAATGGATACAGTGAATCATAACTGCTAAAACTTGGAATCTGTCAAGCCACAAACACGTGGAGAAACCATAAATGCGCATTGCATGATTGAAAAAACCCAATCTGAAAAGATTATATTCTTTAAGATTACAACTTTGTGGCATTCTGAAAAAGGCAAAACTATGAAGACAATGAGAAGATCAGTGGTGGAGATCTATATGATACTGTAATGTTGGATGCATGTTATGCATTTGTCAAAACACATAGAATGTACAATGCAAAGAGTGAGCACTACTGTAAACTGTGGGCTTTCATTAATGAAAACATACCATTATTAGCTCATCATTTCTAACAAATGTACCACACTAATGCAAGATGTTAGTGATAGGGGAAACAGCCCAATCTAGAAAAATGGTCAAAGGTATTTAAAAGACACTTCGTAGAAGAAGATATGAAAGTAGCCAATAAGTTCATGGAAAGATGGTCAATATCTTTAATCATCAAGGAAATGCAAATTAAAACTATAATGCAATATTACTACACATCCATTGAAATAGCACAAATTTTAAAAACTGGCAATAACAAATGATGGCAAAGATGTATAGCAACTTGAACTTTTGCATTGCTGATGGGAATGTAAGATGGTAAAACAGATTTGGAAAATTGTTCAGCAGTTTCTTGTAAAGTTAAACGCACATTTACCATGTGAGCCAGCAGTCCAACTCTTAAGTATTTAATGAAGAGAAATTAAAGTATGTGCCCATTAAAAGACCACAAATGTGCATACAGTTTTATTCATGATAGCCCCAAACTGGAAATAATTCAAATGTCCATCACCAAAGAAATGGTATGCTTACAACATGAAATACTTCTCAGCAATGAAAAGTAAGGAACTACTGGCACATGTCACGAATTATTCTCAAAAACATGCTGAGTGAAAAAAGTCTAGGTCATTGGTTGCCAGTGGTGGGATGAGGTAGGGAAGATTGACAGCCAAAGAGTTTGAGGGAACTTTTAGAGATGATAGAAATATTCTATCTTCTTGATTGAGGGGGAAGGTTATAGGTGTATACCTTTGCAAAATTCATTAAACTGTTCATTAAAATGGGTGCATATTATTGAATATATATTATACATCACTAAAATTTACCTTAGAAATATCTGAGGTTAGAATGATTTCTAACCTATAATTAAATATCCAAATTTCCAGTAGTTATGAGAATAGAATAAAGACATTTTCAGATATAAGAGGGCTGAAGTATTTGCACGGTATATTTACCTTTTCTAGTGAAGGTCTTCAAGGATGTACTTCAGCAAATAGGGAGAAAACCAAAAAGAAAGATACAAAGCCCAAGGGAGACAGGATCTGAAAGGAAATCCAGAAATGATAGCTGGTCAAGAAGAGTAGGGAACAACCAGTGCATTTTGTGTCAGGGTCCCTGAGTCCTCTGGAGAGGAGGTCTCCAGGGGAGAACTGAAATTGATCTCTGCATTATAGAAAATATTACTGATAGGCTTATGTCAACAATGCTCAAGCACTGAAAAATAACCCTAGAAAAATAAGCAAATGAAAAAAATAAGACAATTATTAACTCCAGAAAAAAGAGCATGATACAAGAAAGGAGGTGTGAACACAGTACATGATATGGCTGAGCAGTGAGTAATATTTGCATAGTAATAAGAATCTAAATATTAACTTTTTATTTTATAAAAACACTGTGATCTCTGTTAGAGAACTGGGAACACAGGCGGTAGTAAAAGAAGTAGGTGTGGGAGAATTAGGGCCTCACCTGTCATGATGGGAAGTCAATAATCTAAAACTGAGGTATCAAGGAGTGGCAGTATATGCGTATTAGAAATAAGTAAGCAAATGACAAAGAAAACACTCCACAAGTTGACAGTGGTTGCCTTGGTTGAAAGGGGAGTAATGGAAGGATCAGAAAGGTTGAAGCAGGAAACTGCTTTTATCCATAATGGACCTTTTGGTTCTGACTTAAAATTTTAAGTATTTGTTAATTTGATAAAAAAGTAAAGTTAATAAAAACAAAAAGGGTCTTCTGGCTCTACAAGTCTGTGAAAGTGTAATGTTTTTCCTTCATAGTCTGTCTTGAGACAAATAGCTCTTTTGTTCTTTCTTGAGATTTCCTCTCCTGAATACAGCTCCATATATAAAAGTATGTAGGTAAGCCAGAAGCTGTTAAAACTTGTGCTGTAGTCTTGGCAAAGGCCAAAAGCATAGAGGGGAAGATACAGAGGTAAGTGGGGGGAGGATGTCAAATGCAGACAGCCTGTCTATGATGTTTCAGTACAGACAAGAAAGAAAAAAAGATTTTCTAAAGGAAACAAATTGGGCAGGAGAAAGGAAAACAGAATAAAGGGTCAGAGAAGGAAAAAGAAAAGATGGGAACAAAAATAAGGTAGCATATAAAGGAAAGAGAAAAACAGCCTCTAATTCTCTGCCCCCTCTAGTCTCTCTGCTGTCCAACCAGCTTTTACTAGAACCAGAGTCCATTGCTGAGTAGTTGATTCCACATCTGAACCTTGTGCCCACCCAGGAAAGTGAAGCATCTTCCCTTACTTTAGTCTTCAGTCTTAAGGTGTACTGTGTCAAGTACCAACGTCTCTCAAAGGGCAGTTTAATTGCCGTCATACTTCACCATCTGAGATACACCATTTAGAAGTTCTGGGTCTGTCTGCCGTGGCATTTACCTTTTCTCTCACATTTTTCTTTCCCTTGCCCTTTTGTACTATATTCTGAGAGAATCTCGTGCTAAATTTTCCACATTGCAAGAATCTTCAACTATATCCATTCTGTTCTTTAGTCTATATTGAGTTCTTTTCATTGTAGCTATCATGCATTTAATTTCTAGAAATTATTTTTCTTTTTCATAGATGTTTATGTTCATGTGTATGATAGACTTTTTAATCTGTGATGATAAATTTATTATACCTTCTTTAGGACTCATCCATTTTCTGTAATAGTCTTTTTTTCTTCAAAGTTTCTTCGTTAAATTTTCTCTCTCTCTTTCCTGTTTTTGACTTTTCTTGAATGTTTGGTGAATTTGGGCTCTCTGTTCATATATAGAAAAAGACCTAGAATGAAAAAATTGTAGTAGCTAGATTGTTTCTTTAGCTAAAGTGGGAAGCCCCTTTACTCTCGCAGTGAATGCAGGTTCTGATTATTCTCCATTTTCTCCATTGTTGTGAGGGAATGGGGGTTGGTGATGGGAAATCCCTCATAGCAGCCCGAGCACCCGCTGTGGGAGTTCCCTGGACAGAACTCCCACTTTGAGTCATGTACTTACCACTTTAATCCTATGCACAGACGCCAGATTCAGCTGCACTCAGAGCACCTGGTAGCAGCTGTTCAGTTGTCCTTTAATTATCCCAGCAATCACCCATGGCCTGTTCCTTTATCTGCTTGAATGACCACTGAGCTTAGAGTTGTTCTGGTGTTCTTCTGGGAAAACTCTACTTTTTGGAAAACTTTCTCTTTGTCCTGTTGTAAATTTTTTAGTTTAGTTGAAGTTTCACCATCGGTTTGTTTCCATCTGTTTTATCCTTCATTGTTCTAATCAGCTGCCATGAACTTCTTTTCCCTGTCCTTCAGTTGCAGATTTATTTTTCCTTCTTTATTTCTTATGTTATTTCAGTGATAATTTTGGAGGGAGAATAAAAAATAGGCACTAAATCTGCCACAGTGAACCAGAAGATTTCCTCAGGCCTATTAACATATGAGAAAACTTAGGTCCAGAATGAACATCAACAACAACAAAAAGACAAAAACTTGCCCAAAGTTATCCTGTTAGTATATGCAGAACCAGGATTTGAATCTCAGTCTGCCTGGTTTCAAAATATGCTGTTTATGTGCACACACACACCTGTGCAGTGTGACCAACTGATTTAAATAATTTTATTTAAAATGTATTACAAGAGTACATCAGGAAACAGCTTCAGAGGGTATTTTTGATCAAAACATATATATACAAGTGCTTCTTTGCACCTTCAAAACCACTCCTGTGTCCCTTTGACTATCTTCAAATCCCTATCCTCTGAGGGTGGATTTGACTTTGGATATTTTCTGAAGTTATTTGGAGTCACAATTGTTAATCCAAAAAAATACTGTTTTTAAAAATAAGAAACATTTAGGTGTAACTATAAGATGTATTTTATTAAAGGGCTCTTATACCGGTTAAGACAGTTCTAGAAGAATTCCAAAAATATTTGAACATTGACATCATCATTGGAGTAAGTGAATAACCTCCTGAGGCAGTTGTTTTTATGTTCTATGAACATACACATTCTGAGATAGTTATTTTTTAAATCATATTTTAGTACATTTAAAATATTGTAGAACTCTAAAATTAAGTTTCATATAAAACATTTTCAGTACTTTAAAAATCCACTTATATTTCCCTGTTTTTCAGGTTACCTTTAGTGTGTTATGCCAATTGGTAGGCATCTTTTGCTATACAAAACTGTAATGAATAATCTTACATAGAGATAATTTACCACATTTGAGTGTATATCTGAAATGTAAGTTCTGAATAGAGTTGCTGGGTCAAAGTGTAGATAGATTTTGCCAAATGGCCTTTCTTTGATATTATGCCAGTTTACACTTGAGTTGATAATGTTCCTCTTTCTACACAACCTTTCCACTACATTGAATTATAATCTTTCTCATCTTTGCCACTCTGATGGTTTTATTTTTTTAAGTATCTCACTGTAGTTTTGATATGTATTTCTTTTATTGTGAATTAAGTCAATCATTTTTCAAAAACAGATTTTATGTGACCTGTTCATATTCTCTGACCATTCATCTATATTGAGTTTTTGGTTTTAATCTTAGTGATTTATAGGAGTTTTTTTTGTACATTAGTCCTTTGCATCATATTTAGAAAAATCAAACACTTGTGACTGCTGTGCATAGTGACAGCCAAATGTAACACAAAACTAAACCTAAACCAAAAACCTCTTTACCAACAGCTGAAGAAAATTAACTAAACATCAGAATCACTAGATAATAAGTCAGCTGTTAGAGGAATAGAATGTGCAAAAGCCACTCATGGTTAGAGAATGCTTTCTACTTTACTGTGAAGAAATTCTGAAATTTTGTAATATTATACATTTTTTGTCTAGGATTGGTATGGCTAGTGGGGATATAAGGTTTCTTTTAACCAGATTATAATGGAGAAAACATGTTAAGCCCTTTGCAAAGATGATAAAAAAACAATAGCTCCATCAAGGATCCTAAAGAACTGTTTTCTACCCCCACTTCAGTTGCTCTTCTCAAACACAGATACTAGAAGACACATTGATGCTTCCCTTTACAAATTAATGTGCCTGTCTTGTGTCATATATACCTAGTACTCACATGTGACAGGGACATAAACATCATCAAAAATAATAGGTTTAGTCCCTGAACAAAAGAGATAACTTATGTATTTCTTAAAATATTCCAGCAAATCCTCAAATTTTTCATAGAAGACAGTTTCTAAAGGTTTCTAAAGGAAGTTCTATGAGATTGTAGTGATTTTTACAATAAAAATTTCTTTTACACATACAGCCTCTGCAAACAAAACTTGTGAGTCAAAGTTTGATTTGTTTGGTTCTTTTTTCCTAGTCACCAAGCTTAGCACATGAATCTTATTTTATTTTGAAAGTATTTTATCCAACTTATTAACCTTTTCCCCATTTAAGACTAGTAAAATGAGATGTTGTGTCCTGTTATTGAGTCAGATAAACTATCTTTTAATGCTCAGTATTGATGGTAGACAGCCATGTTAATTTTGACTCTAAATATGATTAAGTTTGTCTAGGTTAGATTTTGAAATGGAGTAGGATTGAGGAATTAATATATGGAGCAGACAATGGGACAGCTTTAAGTAATCTTTGACCAACTTCCTAATTTAATAATGATAGGAATTAAGTGATTACTTTCCCATCACCATTTATTCTTGTTTGGTGGGTTTTGTTTGCTTCACTTTTCAGCATCCTACAGAATTTGATTTCTCTGTTACTTGTCATGATAGAAAAGACAATTGTAATTGAAAGCTGTAGTTACTTGCACTTAGAAGTTAATGTGTTTATTTGGATTCCTATATTTCACTCATACTAAATATTAAGTAGAGTTCACATAAAAGTGAGCCTAATATGTTTTGTGTAGTGAATAATGATGTGTATCTAGCATTAAGTACATTTTGGGGGGCAGCCTTAATTCTACTTATTCTGTATTCATTAGAAAGAGGAGTTCTACCTAATTCTGTTTTCTCTTAAAACTCCAAGGCATGTTAGTTTTTTGTTTTTGTTTTGTTTTATTTTGTTGATTTTGTTAGTTTGCTAGGGCTGCCATAACAAAATGCCACAGTAGGGTGGCTTAAATAACAAATTTATTTTCTCACTGTTTTGGAGGCTAGAGTCCAAGGAAGGGATTGCCAGGTTTGGTTTCTTCTGAGGCTTTTCTCAGGAGCTTACAGATGGATATCACCTTTCTATATTCTCATGGTTTCCCTCTGTCTGTGTTATCTATGTCCTAATCTCTCCTTTTTATGAGAATACCAATCATATTGAATTAGAGCCCACCCTAATGACCCTATTTTAACTTAATCACTTTTACAAAGGCCTTATCTCAGAAGGCAGTCACATTCTGAGGTTCTGGGGGTTAGGGCTGCAACATACGAATTTTAAGGGAATACAGTTCAGCCCATAACAGTGATTAATTAATATATGTTCATTTTAGAAATTACAAAAAGCCATTAAAAACCTTAAAAGAAAATAAAAGTAATCCTAACTCTCACAACCTAAAATCTACCAAAAAATACGTAGCCCTCCAGAATTTTTTCTATTAATATATATGAAATAGTTTATAAAAATGGAATCATCCTGAATATAATGTCTTGGTTTATGCTTTTTTTTTCTTTTTCACTTAACAGCATGGTGTAACTGTCAACACCATAATTTATTAATCAGCCCTGAAATTTCTGGAATTTATGTGACTTACAGTATTTTCCTAGTATAAACAGTACAGAAATAATCAAGCCTTCAAAAGAAATTACCACACAGAAATTTTCTAAAATGCATATACTACTTCCATTTTAGAACATAATTCAACCTGTTTTTTCATTTGTCATCATTACAAGCATCAATTATTATATTGCTACTATATGGCTGAATTCTCAGTTAACAACTGTAGAGCTTTGTCTATTTACTAAATGACCCTCTATGCCCATTAGTTTCAGTTCCTGCCTTTTATAGAACATACTTGATCTTTTGCTTGTAGCTCTTATTTCATGATAATAGCACTGTCCTTACTTAGAGCATATTCTGTATGATCTATAGACTGAAAAAGCAATTAACCAAAATTATAATTATCTTTAAAATGAATAATTTCCAACAGTCCTGAGTGATTCATCAACTTACATGGAAACTTTTTGACATTAGGTGTTCTTTGATCCAGAGACTTTTTCTTTCTCACTTGTTATTACATGGCCACATTTTAAATAGTTTTAAGTTTCTGAATAAGTAACCTTTGCATCATTGAGGTTAAATTTTATAGAGGAAATCTCACTCTCCTATATGATATATTACTTATGAAAAATATTGTCATTTTATCTTCCATTGCGACACTGAGTTCTAACCTTTTCTTCTTCAAACAGGATTACCTGAGCTGGAATTGGAAGCAATTGATAACCAGTTTGGACAGCCAGGAACAGGCGATCAAATTCCGTGGTCAAATAATACAGTGACAGCTGTAAATCAGAATAAACCAGAAGAGTGAGTAATACATTTTGTATTTTACAAAGTATCAGATACCAACTTCTATAACAAAGAACTATTTTTCCCAACTGGATTCCAGCCCACATTGGTATTTTGTGAGATATTAATAGAAGTGAATATTTAGTGGGGAAAAAAAGGAATGGTGGAGGATACCAGGCTAAACAGATTTACTTACTGCATGACTGCAAGGCTTGTGTATATTATAATTACCAATAGATTGACATAGTATGCAGCTGTTGTTTTGTTTTTCATGTGTTACTTTGCTTTGATTAATTACCATAAAATTTCTGGGAACTGGGGATGGATTGGGCTCAGTACAATTATTATATAAGCTTTTGAGATTTTAGTTGTATATTTATTTTGTCCAGCTTTTCTCTTTGTGTGGAGTAAGAAGGTATAAGAGAGGAAGGTACTTTCTGCATTTACTCATTTTTCGATCTGGGTTAGAATTTAATTTCTTAAATCAGTATAGGTAGCTCCATTCCAAAACAGAGTACACAGCAACCAAAGGATGACTAGACAGCACCGAATGTGGTTTAGAGCCTTAACTATGAACCGTATTGCCATTCACCTTCCCCAAAGACGAATCCTTACAATTACATAATTAGTATTAATATTAGTACACTTTTCTATATATTTCTAAGTTACATGCATCATTTGGTGTCAGTTTGGATTAGACTATATATTTTCTACATGTGATCAACAATTTATTGCTTAACACTGAGCATATTTCAATTTTCTGGTTGGATTGCTTTTGTAAATGGTAATTATGTCATGTTACCAATACAATTTGATCATCTTTGAAAGTTAAGTAATATAATGTGTACAATTTTTATTATGGGTGAATTAATGGTAATTAAAGGTATCCATAGAATAAGTAGAATAAATTAATTTTTTTTTACTTTTGTTAAAAAGTCGTTTCCCTTTATTAATTAGGTTTTGTTGATTTTTTTTTAACTCCATACCTTTTTTTATTACTGAATTTTACTTGAAGTATATATTTTCTTTTTTCTGAAGTGTTTTTAATTTTTTTTTTTTTGGTATCATTAATCTACAATTACATGAGGAACATTGTGTTTACTTGACTCCCCCCATCACCAAGTCCCCCCCACATACCCCACTACAGTCACTGTCCATCAGCGTAGTAAGATGCTATAGAATCACTACTTGTCTTCTCTGTGTTGTACAACCCTCCCTGTGCCCCCCCACATGTTATGTCTGCTAATAATCCCTTTTTTTTATTTTTCCTTTTTTTTCCCCTTATCCCACCCATCCTCCCCAGTCCCTTTCCCTTTGGTAACTGTTAGTCCATTCTTGGGTTCTGTGAGTCTGCTGATGTTTTGTTCTTCAGTTTTTGCATTGTTCTTATACTCCACACATGAGTGAAATCATTTGATACTTATCTTTCTCCGCCTGGCTTATTTCACTGAGCATAATAGCCTCTAGGTTTGGTTAATTTTTAAGGCTATTTCTAACTAAGCTACAATGAAGAATGTGGAAACAAAGTTAAGTTACTGACAAAATAATGGAAAATATATTCAAGCTACATATTGAATATACATAAGTTTCCGCACATTAAGTATAAAACATTTCATTGCATAAGAATTGGTTGAAAAATCTTCTCAACAGAATTTCCTAGAACTAGATTTACACACATGTGGGTGTGCATTTGCATTTTAAGATTGAATGCTGAATGCAATTTCTATCAGAATACCAACAGCATTCTTCAATGAACTAGAGAAAATCATCCTAAAATTCATATGGAACCACAAAAGACCTCGAATAGCCAAAGCAATCCTGAGAAGGAAGAATAAAGCAGGGGGAATTACGCTCCCCAACTTCAAGCTCTACTACAAAGCCACAGTAATCAAGACAATTTGGTACTGGCAGAAGAACAGACCCATAGACCAATGAAACAGAATAGAGAGCCCTGATATAAACCCAACCATATATGGTCAGTTAATATATGATAAAGGAGCCATGGACATACAATGGGGAAATGACAGCCTCTTCAACAGCTGGTGTTGGCAAAACTGGACAGCTACATGCAAGAGAATGAAACTGGATTATTGTTTAACCCCATACACAAAAGTAAACTCAAAATGCATTAAAGACTTGAATGTAAGTCATGAAACCATAAAACTCTTAGAAGACAACATAGGCAAACATCTCCTGAATATAAGCAAGAGCAACTTCTTCCTGAACCCATCACCCCGGGCAAGGGGGAAAAAAAGCAAAAATGAACTCATAGGACTACATCAAACTAAAAAGGTTTTGTACGGCAAAGGACATCATCAACAAAACAAAAAGGCATCCTACAGTATGGGAGAATATATTTGTAAATGACATATCCAACAAGGGGTTAACATCCAAAATATATAAAGAACTTACACACCTCAACACCCAAAAAGAAAATATCCTGATTAACAAATGGGCAGAGGATATGAAGAGACAGTTCTCCAAAGAAGAAATTCATATGGCCAACAAACACATGAAAAGATGCTCCACATCACTAATCATCAGGGAAATGCAAATTAAAACCACAATGAGATATCACCTCACACCAGTTAGGATGGCCAGCATTGAAAAGACTAAGAACAACAAATGTTGGCAAGGATGCAGAGAAAGGGGAACCCTCCTACACTGCAGGTGGGAATGTAAACTAGTTCAACCATTGTGGAAAGCAATATGGAGTTTCCTCAAAAAACTAAAAATAGACATACCATTTGAGCCTGGAATCCCACTCCTTGGAATATACTCAAAGAATACAACTTCTCAGATTCAAAAAGACATATGCACTCCTATGTTTATTGCAGCACTTTTTACAATAGCCAAGATATGGAAGCAACCTAAGTGTCCATCTGTAGATGAATGGATAAAGAAGAGGTGGTACATATACACAATGGAATACTATTCAGCCATAAGAAAGAAACAAATCCTACCATTTGCAACAACGTGGATGGAGCTGGAGGACATTATGCTCAGTGAAATAAGTCAGGCGGAGAAAGACAAATGTCAAATAATTTCCCTCATTTGTGGAGTATAACAATGAAGCAAAACTGAAGGAACAAAATGGCAGCAGACTCACAGACTCCAAGAATGAACTAGTGGTTACCAAAGGGGAGGGGTGTGGGAGGGTGGGTCGGGAGGGAGGGAGATGGGGATAGAGGGATATTATGTTTAGTACACATGGTGTGGGGGTCACGGGGAAAACAGTGTAGCACAGAGAAGGCACATAGTGAATCTGTGGCATCTTACTACACTGATGAACAGTGACTGCAATGGGGTATGGGTGGGGACTTGATAATATGGGTAAATGTAGTAACCACATTGTTTTTTCATGTGAAACCTTCATAAGTGTATAACAATCATACCTTAATAAAAAATTTTTAAAAAAAAGATTGAATGCTGATTTGCTGTATCATTTTAATTTCTTATCTTTTGATTCTGCAGCCAGTGTATTAGTTCGCAATTAGATGAGCTTCTCTGTCCACCAACAACAGTAGAGGGAAGAAATGATGAGAAGGCTCTTCTTGAACAACTCGTATCCTTCCTCAGTGGCAAAGATGAAACTGAGCTAGCTGAACTAGACAGAGCTCTTGGAATTGACAAACTTGTTCAGGTATTTATTAAAGTTGGCATTATTTAAGTGACACAGCCCTGAGAAGCTAGAAAAGAATATTTAAGCAAGGTATTTCAGTATTGTTCTCACTGTGTTTTAGCTGTCTTATAATTTACCCTTGTGAAAGTTACAAAAATATATAATAGTTTAATAATAGGCTTTTTAAACAAAAAAATATCAGAATAATTAGAATTAGAAAATATTAGCCTTTCACTGTGGAACAGAGTCATAGGAGGCTCCTCTAGAATATAATCCAGATTCAGATCACCACTTCTTATTTTAGGACTTAATTTATCCTTCATTCATGATAGACTCTAGTCTATATTTCATGACATTCCAACTTCCAGGTTAGTATTTTTCAGACTATGGGGTTAAAACGTCAGTTTAGTGTATCATAGCCAACATTTTCTAAATGGAGTTGAATAGTACAGAATACAAAGTATCAGAATGCATAGCCTATAAAGGGGAGATTAGGTTTCATGAAAGTCTCAGATACATACAAACGTACAACAGATCACAATTTAAATTACATTTCTTATGATAAGTAATAGTCAAAAGATTTGAAAGCCATAACTCTATGGCATCTTGTTAGTAGGTCAGCTCTGCATTTTTTTTCAAGTAAGATGAAAAGCATGAATTCTATATAGAAAAATGTCTAATTTGTTCCTCCTTTAAGAATCTACTTCTCAAAGTAATCTATTAAATATCAAGTTTGTTGATTCTTAGGCTTTGTGATGAGGTTCTTTTCAAACCTTTAGCTTCATTTTATTGATTTTATTTTAACCATGTTTTCATCTCCACTGAGATTTTAAACATCTCAGTTAATCTGTTACTCCATTTTAAAAGTACCTTCCATAAGTGATTCCTTTAAGTAGTAAACTTATGAAGGGCTTCATAAATTCAGCCTGAATGTATTATGATGAAACTTTCTAGTGATAACATGCTCCCACATCCAAAATTATATGGAGAAGCATGTCATTTATTAGCAGAAATTTATCTGTAGGCATGTATAAAATGTCTTGCCTTATTTCCCACCAGGGAGGTGGATTAGATGTATTATCGGAGAGATTTCCACCACAGCAAGCAACACCACCTTTGATGATGGAAGAAAGACCTAACCTTTATTCCCAGCCTTATTCTTCTCCTTCGCCTACTGCCAATCTCTCTAGCCCTTTCCAAGGCATGGTCAGACAAAAACCTTCATTGGGGTCTATGCCTGTTCAAGTAACACCTCCCCGAGGTGCTTTTTCACCTGGCATGGGCATGCAGCCCAGGCAAACTCTGAACAGACCTCCAGCTGCACCCAATCAACTTCGACTTCAACTCCAACAGCGCTTACAAGGACAACAGCAGGTGAGTACTCTTGTTTAAGCAGGTGAGCTTTTTAAAGTCATGTGATAGCTGTTACAAGTCATGTGATAGCTGTTACAAGACAGCCCAATTACTAACAAGAAGGGTGTCAAGTAGGAGTGGTCCCAGACCTTTATGAAAGTCTCCAAAAACCATCCTTGGTCTACTAGGATAAGAATTCAGGGATACTGGTGTTCACTTAAGGACTGCTGGATCGTATCAAAGTACTTTGAGACCTATAATCTAAAGGCAGTTTAGTTTGTTTTTTGAGATAAAAAATGTTTAGGCTGGACATCATACAATTATTAAATTTAAAAGAGAAATATAGCTTAACTTATAAAATAGAACATCAGGAGACAGTGTTTATTGTTGGAACAGAAAATGAAGTTTATGCTGTTTGATGTTGGAGTGATTGAAGCCTAACAATGTTACTATATTAGGAGAATAGAGGAAAGGATAGTTAGAGGTCCTGGGAGTTGTGAGTGAGTTAAATCTTCTCTGTTATGAAGCGCAATGAATAGGAATAATGACATAAATATCTAAAATTGTATAAGCAGCAAACACAGAGATAACCATCAAGAACCAAAAAAGTGAATGGTTAGTATTTTCTCAGAACGTAGGACTGAGGCTGTAGGTTACTGCTTCTTGTTATTTTTGTGCATTTTTAAAAAACTACCTGTATATATTGCTTTGAATTTAAAAATATGTATTTGAAGAAATTCTCCGAAGCCTTATTTCAAGGACAAAAAAGAAGAAGCTAAATTTTATTAGAAAGGCAGTGTGATATAATGGTTGTAAGAGTTAGTTCTGGTTTCAATTCCTAGTTCTAACCTTAACTTATGTAGGTTGATAATCAAATTGTTCACCCTTTTAAAGCCTTTGATTCCTCATCTATAAAAATAGTCTAGTAAATAATTCCTTTACTTCACAGGTGACTAGATGAGATAATACATGGAAAGCTGTTAGCATAGTGCCTGGCGTGTAGTAGCACTTAATAAATACTTGCTATTATTATGAAATTATATTCAGTAAATATGATAAATAATATAAAATTGCTTCCATTCCACTTAAGAAAAGGAAGATGATGAAATGGAGCAAAAGAAAGGGAAAGATAAGGTAGGGAAAAACTTTTTAATGGTAGAATAACAAAGATATGAATAATTTTTTAAATGCTGGGGTGGAATCAAAGACTCAAAGAGGAATTAAGAAAGAAAGGGAATAGTAATATGTTCTGAGTATTAGTTGAAGGAAACTACTACTTGTTATAACTTGTCATTCATCATTAGATAGAGAACACAAAAATAAGAAATGGTTCCCCTGTATTTAATTTTTCACAAAATATATTTAGGGGGACTATGCTAGTAGGTACTGTGAAGATAGATACAAAGAATAAAATATACAGGCAACTTTCAGGACTTAAAGCCAGCTTTGGCATATTCAAAACATACATACCTGAAAAGTTAAATAACAATGCAAGCAGTAAGTGATAAGTGCTAAACCCAAAAAACAGAGGAAAGTGTAGGTATACTGATCCCCTCATTTTACCAGATAGAGTTCAGTAATACTGTCTGAAGTTAAAGGTTCAGTGAGCAAGGCTAGACCAGCAACATAGGTCAGGTTTGTGAATGAATGAAATGGTAAGTCACACATAGTTCACAAAAAATTGCTTTTACTTTCATTTGCTGATAAAGCAGCTGATAAGCAAAGTAGCAATGCAAAGGATGCACATGAAATAAGCATGCAAATAGGTAAACATGATTCCTCATTGCTTCTTTTAAATAGTATGGAGGTATATCCAAAGTTTGCTGGTCTTGGTAGCACAACAGAATGAAATATCAAGTTGGAGATATACAAAATTTGGGGCATGCGTTTAAGCCCCCAGATAAGTCAGTACCCCAAACCAGTGTATACTGCCATATAAGATAGTAACTGTTATCTAATGAGACACTTGACCCAAACCTACTTTTTAGGTTCTGGATCCTAAGTTCTTCTGTTCAGCAGTGGAGAACTTAGTCCATGGTGGCTTTTGCATGGCAGATGCTCAGAGTTGTTAATGTCCACTTAAGGCTTTCTGTGAGCAAGTCTGGTCAGGGCTTATCTCGTCTGTGTCTCAGTTAAAGTTTCTGAAGAAGCGAAAAAGAAAATGTTTTGACTCAAATTCTGAAATCACACAAAGTAGAGAGAGATTTAGGTGTAGTTACTTCAGAGGCTCAAGAATGTTATCAATGACCCAAGTTCTATGTTTTTTCTCTGTAATCCATGGCAACTAGAAAAATGGCTGCCATGGTTATAAATTTCACATGCAAACAAAACTAGCTAGCAGAAAAAAAAGGGATTTTCTCTTTCCATTGCATCTCTTTTCAAAAGCCAGGAAACTTTTACTAGAAGACTCTTGTCCCCACTGGAATTATCCCCCTCCAAAAAAAAATATTTTTTCATGTCTGGCTAGTAAGGATATTGACCTAGCATACTCATAGATTATCCCTTGAGATGTGTGATTTGAGATAGTCCGCTGAACAAAATCCTACTCTGTCAGCAAGGAAGAAGAAAATATATGACTGTGGGCTGGCAGTAACAGTACCTGATAAAATCAAGAAATTAAGGTTTAAAATATTATTTTTAGTTGGCAGGTTGTATAGTTTAAGTGAACAAGTTCATATCATTGCAGAAAAAAATGCCATCAGTGCACTAAAAATTAAACATTTTGAAATATAGAAAGCAAACATAAAATTATAATATGCTAATAATACAACTACTTACATAGAAGACAGAATCTTCAGGGAACTTAGAACTAATAGAGAAGTTTAGAAATATTTCTAGATAAAAGAACAAGAAATAAAAATCAATGTCAACACTTTTTACTAGCAGCAACTAATTAGAAAAAAAAATTTCAAAATATGTTCACAATTTACAAAACTTAGAAAATGTTAAGTCATAATTCAAAGTCCAAAAGGAGATCCAAATAAAGATATTCATAATTAAAAGATTGTCATGAAGATAGTAATCATTCTGAAACTAATCTATAAATTCAGGGGAATTCCAGTCAACATCTCAACATGGAATTTGACAAATAGATGCCAAATTTAATTTAGAAGCATGAATACAATCTGGAAGAATGAGGATGAACTTGCTTACTATATATCAAGATTTAAAACTAAGCCTTAGAAAGTAAAACAATGTGGGACATAGGGATAAACAGTTCTACAAATTGGAACATAGTAGAGAACCCAGAGACACATGCAGACATATATGAAGACTTAATAAGTGTCACTTGCCACAATCGGTGGAGAAAGAACGGCCTATGTAATAAAGGCTTGTACAGTTGGCTTCCATGGAAGGGAAAGATTAAATCAGTTCCTTATATCATACTCAAAAATAAATTCTAGGTCGTTTAACGACCTAAATGTGAATATGAGTAGATCTCTGTGGCCCCTTAAGAGGACATAAAGGAAAAGTTTGATGTTTCCATTAAAATTTAAAACTTAGAATATAAAAGACACCATAAACAGGTTAAAAGATAAGTCATGGATTCAGGGAAGATATCTGCAACCCCATATAACTGACAAAGGATTACTATTCACAATACTCGAGATTCATACATGCTATTCATTATATACTTTCCTCACTGAATTGATATCATCTGTTTACTTATAATTGGTTATATCCTCTCCTTCCCTCTTCCCTCTTGCCAAATACAGGAGGTGTAAGCATCTCATAGGCAGGAATTTAGCACAGTGCCCAATGATTTGAGAAAATAAAGAAAGGAACATACTCAGGTCTGCATTGTAGTTTTCTTTTTAAAGAATTTTTTTAAAAGATCAGTTTGAAAACAGGTATGATTTCTTGACCTTAAGTATATCTCATTGACTGGAATATGGTACACAAAGAATAAAAAATTCCTGAGATCTTAAATTTTATTATACAGTTATGAATAATCCCCAGTTGGGAAATGGGGAGGAAAAACACCCTAGGAAACTAGTGTAAATGTGTTGATTGAGACTTTTCAAGAACAGCAGAAAAGAAGGAGGGAGGTGATGACGAAGAAGAAATACAGGTTATAATATAAGCCTTTAGGGGTGGTGTCTGCTTGTAGTTCAAATAAATGGAGACTCAAGAACTATATCCATAATACCAATAAAGAATTTCTAAAGTTCTATTTTTGGGAAAATGACAACAACAAAAGTAGGTCTAATGCCTGCTGCTTGGAAAGTAGTATAACATTGGCTGACGAAACTGCAGTTATTCTATTCCAGTTTTTCTTCTTCTCCAGCAAGGGTCTTCATACTATCAAGAAAAAAATAATATGAAGAGGAAGTAGCAGATAAATATGGTATACGTAGCCACGTCGGGCAGGGCAGGTCACAGACAGTCAAGAGGAGGGGAAAATGAACAAGAGTTATTTCAAGGGCAGAAATAAATTATTCTTAGTGAACAGAAAATGTAGGCTGGTGCTATTTAGAATAATTTCTTCTATTTGTCTAAACAACCTTTTTATTTTCTAAGGTTTTAATTTCTGAGGTTATTTTCTCATTTTTACTACCCCTCAACTATCTTTCCTCCTTACCCACCCATTTCCTTCTCAAGTTATCGCACAATTCGAAGAACATACAAAGCTACAAGTTTGGAGTCCCAACTCCCACTCCCCTGGCAATTTTATTTCTCTCCATCACTAAGTATTAATGTATTTTCACCTGTCCTTGTTGTCTTCTCTTCTCTCTGTAGACTTGCTATCCTTTTTGCCTTAAGTTTGCCATCCTCCTTGCCACCTGGCAGTCTGATCTTTCAGGGTCCCATTGAGTTCACTCATGGTCATCCCTGCCTTCATGCCCTAGGCTAAGTTAGCCGCTCCCTCTGTGCTGCTCTAGGTCTCTCCGTGTATGCAAGCCCAGCACTGCTTGCTCTGTATTGACCTCTGCCACTCAACAGAGAATTCCCAGACATTCACTCACCTTTATAGCCTTCAAACTCTATGTACTATCTTACATATACTGAGTTTTTAAAATAAATCTTTGTGAAATTAATGGTTATTTAAACGTGTCCATGGTCTGTTGAGTTTAAAAAGTAGATAGATTTATATACTGTAGAGTCTCTTTAAGTTTTAAAACCATACTATTGATATCTTTATTTTTGAAGTGGTCCAAATATTTTATCCTATTCCACAATTGCTGAAAGAGTTGCAATTTTAATATTTATATTATATTGAGCATTTTCCTTTCCAAATCAGTTTGTTTTCTAATCTAATGAGAATCAGGAAATGAATAAAACTAAAAGTAAGATTTGAGCTATTTGGCACTGAGAAGACAAGCAGCGACTCCCTAGCATCTTACTATGCTGATGGACAGTGATGACTGCAGTGGGGTAGGGTTGGGGGCTTGATAATAGGGGTGAATGTAGTAACCACAGTGTTGCTCATATGAAATCTTCGTAAGATTGTATATCAGTGATACCTTAATTTAAAAAGAATAATTGAACTATTTGGAGATTAGAGATTTAATTGTTCACAGCTTTATGTATTCTCTTATAAAACTCTCATAACCTTTCTAGTTTGCATAAAGCATACTAAAATATATCAAATGTGTTAAAATACATTAATATATCAATATATTTTCTAAGTAATTTATAAGTTACAAAGGACCATATAAGTCCAAAATAATGTTGATATTATTGTTACTGTTCTCTCTCTAAACAGTTTATTCGTGTCAAATTACTAAGCAAGAAAATCTTTAGCTATAGTTTGTAGATCTTCCAAGGTTACTTGTTTTGTTACCTGATAAAGTTCAGGCATGCCTATGACCTGGACCCCTTCGCCTGATACAGATACCATCTCCCAAACTAGTGTTCCATAGAAGATTGTTCTTGGAGATAAATGTTGATGGCTATATGTATCAGAAAAAAGGTTTGTGATAGGTAAGCTGCATAATATCCCCTTCTTAGAGATCCACAGTATGCTTTGGCCAATTAAAGGCTCATAGAATTACTGCAGTAAAGAAATCTGTTTCACCTTGTGTAACCCATCATTTCCAATACTTAGCACAGCACAGCATGCTATTTTCCTGGCACATCTATTAATATCCTGCAGAACAATGTTCTTTAGAACACCAATTTGGAAAATGCTGGTCTAAAGTAATTACTTCTTCTAGTTAAATAAATAGTCCATTTTCTCAGACCATTTGTTTCTTACATAATTCTCTCCAACTAATGAAATCACACTGGATTTTCTCCAAATATGTACCCATCAAGTAGGTACCCTCCAACTGAGAAGTACCTCAACTTTTCCATTCATCTTCCAGAATTTTATAAAATGTGCCCTATTATATACTTACTTTCTTACTTAGAACAGTTTGAGACCTAGGGCTGATGTTTCTTTTCTTTCCATTATTGCACATATATGAAATAACATGTTTAAAAAAGAATGATAAACATGTTTGTATGTGTATGTCTGTGCATGTATTTATGTATACAAACTGCAGAACACTAAATGTGGCAGAGCACTTGAAAGTAGAATCCATACACATGTACATATATGCACATAAGTATATGTACATATGAATGTATTCCACTTTTAAGTGCTTTCCCATATTTAGTGTTTTGTAAGCAAAAAGTATTTGATAAATGTTAGGAATTGCCAGCCTTTTGGCAAATAAATATGGGAAATAATCTTACTAAACTGCAATACTAAAACTTGATAGCAATCAATAAAAAAATTATGCTACTCTGTAAGGACCAAACTATATGTTATTATGTAGAAATATGATTTCTCATTGTTTCCATTTTTCTCTAGTTGATACACCAGAATCGGCAAGCTATCTTGAACCAGTTTGCAGCAAATGCTCCTGTTGGCATCAATATGAGATCAGGCATGCAGCAGCAAATTACACCTCAGGTAACGTGAGAAAACCAGACATTGTTAGTACTTCTCCAACCCAAGCTGTGTTTCTTAAAATGTTGACATATATGTCTTTGACATGGTCTGTGAATTGATCTTCTAATGATGTTTGTAGTATAGCTTTCTTCCAGAATGAATTTATAATTAGCTTGTGATACCCCTTCCTGATACTTGATCTAAAGCTCAGAGTTCTTTGTTTTGTTGTATTGTTATTGTCACTGCTCTCACATACCAGATGAATAAGGAGAAAACTCTTCCTGCTGGACTAAATGGTACCAGTAACAAGAAGCCTCAGATATGAAACTGAATGGTACCTGAAACCTGATCAAAGCCCTGCCACATTACGGAGTCATCTTCACTACCTTGTGTTCTCTGCTCAGAGCATCAGCATTTTTTGTTTTTGATTTATTTTAACAATCCTTGTATATGAACCCAGAGCCATTGAAACTTTAAACATAAAAAAACTGGGTAGCCTTCTGAGTGTTGTCTAGTACTCATTCCCTACCTAACTTCCACACATAATTTAACATTTTTGCTTCAGCCACTTCTTTGTTTTCTTAACCAAATTGGACACAAATTTTGGGAAATGAGTGATTTTAGAGAGGATTCAAAAAAAAAGCTCTTCATTTCTCTATAAAACATACCTAGATGGATTTGGGGCAAATAGGGGAAGACAACACTGACCAAAAGAATAAATATTGGCAGAAACTGCTGGTAAGCAGCAGACATTGGCATCTTCATGGATCCAGATTTGGGTTTCTCTTTGTCTAGAAATCTGTTGCTTGCTCATGCAAGGGTAATTAAGTTATGATGAAACAAGACCCTGCTTTTGGGATTCACATAAAAATGATTTCTATCAGAAAGTTACATGTCACAGTTTCTTCTAGACAGGCTGTGTCCACTTGACAGGCTTTATATTTAGTGGAGCTGTATGCTTTAATCAAATCTTAAATCTGAATTGACATTTTCCAAGTAAGGCTTTATTGACATGCCATGTTGCTTTTCAAGTTAGACCAAAAAGTGGTTTCAACCTAATTCCACCACTTCTTTCATCATTCATAATATTATAGCTATTAAAACACTTTAATGCCTGGAATTTTCTTGTACTACAACAAGGATGTAAAATAACTGGTTCCATTTATTTCTGTTTATCATTTTATTTCTAATTAATAAAGTTCTTTTTAAGTGCTAATTTGTTAGCATTGGATCCTAGATTTCTGATTCTTCCTTTCTTAATGGTATTTATAGGTTTTTCTAATGGTAAAGATAATACATGTTTATTACAGATAATTTGGAAAATACAGAAAACTACAATGAAGAAAATTTAAATCTCCTGTAATCACATTTTATTCATTTAAGTATAGTGGAATAAATTATCTCCATGAGAAAAAGAGGAAACTAAGTTTCTCCATACTAGAAACACAGTAAATTTTTTGGAAACAAAAAAGAAAAGTCTCCTTTCAACCTAATGTGAAATAGAATAGAAATCATCAAGCACATTTGCCTTCTGTTCTTCATGATTTTCCTGTTTCTCTTAACAGTTTTCTTGGCCTACATTATAATACCAATCAGTATGTACTTTCTTTGACCTTTTTTCAGTTCTGTGTGACTTTCAATGGGGAATTTGCATTTAACCGGCTTTGATGGTCAGATACTGTTTTAGCCATTTTCAACTACCTTTACTCTATGAAATGTACTTAATTTATTATTTTTTCTATGATAATTACTTTAAAGTTTTTGTTCCTTTTCTGTTTTAGTTTCCCTTGTATAGCAGTATTGCTACATATTTTTTGCCCTAAGCTACTAGGCTTTATTTTGTTAGCTTTCCAAGATAGGTAGTGATTGTAATAATATTAGTAACTGAGGATTTTTCTTCCTCCTCTGCAGCCACCCCTGAATGCCCAAATGTTGGCACAGCGCCAGCGGGAGTTGTACAGTCAACAGCACCGACAGAGGCAGCTAATACAGCAGCAAAGAGCCATGCTCATGAGACAACAAAGCTTTGGGAACAATCTCCCTCCCTCTTCTGGACTGCCAGTTCAAATGGGGAACCCCCGTCTTCCTCAGGGTGCTCCGCAGCAATTCCCCTACCCACCAAACTATGGTACAAATCCAGGAACCCCACCTGCTTCTACCAGCCCATTTTCACAACTGGCAGCAAATCCTGAGTCAACCTTGGCCAACCGCAATAGTATGGTGAACAGAGGCATGACAGGAAGCATGGGAGGACAGTTTGGCAATGGAATCAATCCTCAGATGCAGCAGAGTGTCTTCCAGTATCCAGGATCAGGTATGAGGATCACACCTGTACGTTGCTTTTGTAAGTACTACATACAGGCTCAGGTCTCTCTTCCTGCGTATTTCAGTTCACTAACATTGAGACAGTGTGCTGAAAAAGAGAGTCACTGAACATGGGCATCAGAAGTTCCAGGCTCCAGACTCAGCTCTTTCCACTAAATGGTTGAATGTTTTGGGGCTTATCTCTCATTGATAGCTAATATGATTAAATTGGAGAATCCATAAGGATCTGTCTGACTCTAAAATTTGTAATTTTGTCTGCAAAGCACATTCTCTTATTTTCTTACTTTCCTTCATGGATCCCTATAAGAATCTACTGACAATCCACTTTAAACGATGGGTTTAAGTACAGTAACTCAAAATTTGCATACAGTTTTTTCATTACGGTGGCAGTTTTATTTTTGAAAGTGACATAAGGATAATCAGTCTTCACAATGTCAGGCAACTTTCTGGCTTCCAAAAGGCTTTTTCTTTCAGTCTTTCCAAAAGGCTTTTTCTTTCAGTCTTTCATCTCTTCCATTCTTCTTGTCCTGGGTGATAGCTGTTTTTATTTTTCTTCTGTCACTTTAAGATTCTAATATGTGGCAGCAATAAAACACATTTGATTAATCCACCATGTTTCATCAAACTGATGCAAAATTAAAGACCAATTCCTGAAAAAAACTGAAATAAATCCCTTCATTTTATAAATGAAAGAAAAAGTAAATTTTAAGCCTGCTTAAAAATGAATTTCAATGAGAAGGCTGCTGTTTTGCTTGAATAAAATGTTGGAAGTTATATAGAGATTTTTGACATAGCAATATGCTTATCAACCCTGACAGCCAAATCAATTTAGACTTTTTATTCCAGTTAAAACAAGTGCTAAAATCCTTTGACTATTAAATTAGGTATCTAGGGAGACTTATGTCAGAGAATACCAGAATTCTCTAAGACATTTTAATCAAAATTATGGCACATTAATTCCTTTGTCCTCAAGATAATGAAGTCATCTTTGGCTGGTTTATATCACTGACACTATCTGTGTGGGCAAGAAAAGGATTATAAATCCATATTTTAATTATAAGATTATACTAATAGGAGTAACCTTCAAAAGAGTTGCATTTTCGTGTGCCTTACAATTTCTGTATGCAAAGAATTTTACAGGGCCTTTTCATTTTATTTATTCACTTTATTCTTATTTCACTTCATTCTGCAGAAATATTTCCTTCCAATTAGAAGACTTATGTAGTTATCTGTTTCCCTGTTCCTTTTCCAAAATGGCAGCTTAGCTGAAATGGCAAATAGGTTCTTAGTAGAACTCATGATATTGATTGCAGATCCTTAAATCAAAGATTTATTTTATTGGGGGAAAAAAGTAACTACAAGTAATCCAAATTTCAGAGTAAAAGGATATAATAAATATATAATATATATATAATATAAAATATAAATTCCCCAAGGATTCTTTTCTCTTAAAAAATAAAAACAGCACTTTTGTTAATTTTCAGTCATGCTCTTTAACACTTGTTCTCCAACAGGCCAAGAAAGGAAAACTTCCTATTCTGCTCCCATTCTTTGACAAAGCCACCTGGAAAGGCAGTGTCTGAAAACCTCAGTTCCAATGAAGTTGACAAGATGTCTTTCAGAGTTGTAGGTCTAGTCTTTGATCTATTGCATGTCAGTATAAAACACAGTGATTGAGATGAGTGGTTAGAGCTTCTTTCTTCTCCAAGCAGTATCACTAGATGTGTTACCACCCATCATAAGTGCTCTGTCAGTACCTAAATTTTTCTGCCAGCCCAACTCTTGATTGATTAAAGATACTTTTCAAAAAATAAGACTTTTTCTTTGATAAAGTCAGCAGTTATACTACAAACAAAATTCCAGAAGCTGAGCATGATGGAGAGAGTAGTTGCAGATCGAAATGATACGGCAGAGCTTTCAGTTCCTCTTCCATGAACTGCTTCAAAATAGTAGGGGGAAAATTGTTAGTTTTTCTGAGCATTAGAACACTTAAAGATACAATGTTTTTAATTTATTCTGTTGCTTTAAGTCATAAATTCACTCCAAGTGATCAACCTGGTAGAAAGTTTCAAAACTATGTTTTGTGTTGGTACAAATTCAAGTTCCAACCTTTTCAAGTCAAGCCTTCTCAAAAAAAAAAAAAGAAAAACCATGTTTTTGTGAATAAAGTTTTACTGGAACACAGCCATGCTCATTTGTTTACATATTGTCTATTGCTGGCTTCACATAACAGAATTGAGTAGTTAGTTGTTACAGAAACTACCGTAACAGTTTGTGGTTATGACCTGCAAAGCTGAAAATATTTACTATCTGGCCCTTTGCAGAAAAGGTTTGCTAATCCCTGTGTGAATTGATGGAAGTTAAAACCAAAGAATGAGTACCTTTGCTTAGCTTTGGTCCTTTACTTTGGCCTCTTTTAACTTAATATAGGCCCAAAGTAAATGATGGAACATGTAGGTAATAGTAATGGCTTCTAGGCAGGTAAGAGTATGCTTCCTTTTTTTCTGAAAACAGAACACTTTTTAGGTTATTATACCATAATGATGAGCACAAGAACAAAATTAGATATTTAAAATTTATTTTATACTAAGGCAAGTAAATATGAAGGAAATTTTTTTTTAATTTTGTACCCACTTCATGAATTCCTTGAAGCCAGTCCAGAGCTCCCTCTTCTGTGAAATACAGCAAACATGCTGCTCCACCCATTCCCTCTGAGTGATCTCATCTACTCCTGTGGCTTCAGTGACCTCTTCCTGCCAATGACTGTTCTCTCAGCTCATGTGTACAGCTGCCTTCTGAACAGACATTTGAGTTTTCTCCCAGCACCCCAAACTCAACTTGTCCAAAGTTAGACTCATCTACTCTTTTTCCCCTTCCCTCGTATCTCAATGTTCCAGCTATAATAAATTTACCAAGTTCCAAGACAAAGTATATATGCCCTCTTTTACTTGTAGGCCTTTGTACATCCTGTATCCTCCCACTAAATTATCCTTCCCTCATGTCTCATTCCTTTTCCTCCCTCCTCTCAGATGTATCTCCTCTGTGAAGCCTTCCCTGACATTCCCAATCATAAGCAGTTATCACCCTGTCTTATGGCCACTTGTTCACCTAGCTGCCTTTCTTTTTAAATAGCAAGTTCCTTGAGTGAGCAAAGTATTACCTTTTAAATAGTTGTTTCTTAACTGTTTAGTGCATTTGTCTGGCAGGGAGAGTAGATGCTCAATAAATCTTCGAAGATTTAAGTGAATGAAAGGATGAATTCCAATTCTAATTGCTGCTGCCAAATGGCTACAGTGCTACATATGGTCTGGCAGGGAGATTTAACATACTATGCAAAGACAGAGACATAGACTTTATAAACTAAAAGACTCTAGATTGTCTGGTCTGAGGAATACAAGGTCCAATGCAATGGTCGAACCAGGACTGGAACTCTTATCTACCTCTCCAATTCGTTATTCACAGGCTGGTTCTTCTACTAAAATTAGGTCATCTGATAAGGAAAACAGTTAGAATGTGACATGAGCCAGAAAGAAACTTCAAAAGGCATGCTGATATACTTCCAGACTCTTGTTTATTATTTAACTTTGCCCCCACAAAATAATATACAGAACATGAGGTTTTCCTCCCCACATATATATTTTTTCTGAAGGAAATTATTTCATCACAATTAAGGCTAAATATATATTAAGTACAGACAAGTATTTTTTTTGTTATCATTAATCTACAATTACATGAAGGACATTATGTTTACTAGACTCCCCCCTTCACAAAGTCCCCCCCACAAACCCCATTACAGTCACTGTTCATCAGCGTAGTAAGATGCTGTAGAATCACTACTTGTCTTCTCTGTGTTGCACAGCCCTCCCTATGCCCCTCCACTAAATTATACATGCTAATCATAAGGCCCACTTTCTTTTTCCCCACCCTTATCCCTCCCTTCCCACCCATCCTCCCCAGTCCCTTTCCCTTTGGTAACTGTTAGTCCTTTCTTGGGTTCTGTGATTCTGCTGCTGTTTGTTCCTTCAGTTTTTTCTTTGTTCTTATACTCCACATATGAGTGAAATCATTTGGTACTTGTCTTTCTCCGCCTGGCTTATTTCACTGAGCATAATCCCCTCTAGCTCCATCCATGTTGTTGCAAATGGTAGGATTTGTTTTCTTCTTATGGTTAAATAATATTCCATTGTGTATATGTACCTCATCTTCTTTATCCATTCATCTACTGATGGACACTTAGGTTGCTTCCATTTCTTGGCTATTGTAAATAGTGCTGCAATTAACACAGGGGTGCATCTGTCTTTTTCAAACTGGAGTGCTGCATTCTTAGGGTAAATTCCTAGAAATGGAATTCCTGGGTCAAATGGTAAGTTTATTTTGAGGAACCTCCATACTGCTTTCCACAATAGTTGAACTAATTTACATTCCCACCAGCAGTGTAGGAGGGTTCCCCTTTCTCCACAACCTCACCAACATTTGTTGTTGTTTGTCTTTTGGATGGCAGCCATCCTTACTGGTGTGAGGTTTTAATTTGCATTTCTCTGTTGACAAGCGATGTGGAGCATCTTTTCCTGTGTCTGTTGGCCATCTGAATTTCTTCTTTGGAGAACTGTCTGTTCAGCTCCTCTGCCCATTTTTTAATTGGATTATTTGCTTTTTGTTTGTTGAGGTGCGTGAGCTCTTTATATATTTTGGATGTCAGACAAGTATTTTTTAAAGTTATAACCAAAATTGTTAAAATTTTAAATATAGAATTAATGCAAAGATAGTCAACATATTAATGAAGATGATGGAAAAAACCCATCCTCTGGAGTGATAAACCAAAAAAAATTATATTTTAAGCAAAATTATTTACCAGAGATTAAAATTATATATGGAGGAAGCAGCAAGGAGAAAATATGTAGCTTTTTTATAATCTTTACCAAGAAAAAATTGTAATTGTAATCTTTAAAGCTTACAATTTAAATCTTAAAATTGTAATTGTAATCTTTAAATCTTACAATTTAAATCTTAAAATTGTAATCTTTACCAAGAAAAAAGGTAAACACTTAGTGAAAGAAAATAAATTAGTGAATAAATTAACTACATTTCTGAGCAGGTTAACCAAACAAAAAAAGAGAAAAATCTTAAAGTATAAGTGTTAAAAATAATCTTTAAAAAAAAAAATCTTAAAAAATTAAGTGTTAAAATATTAACAACGACAATACAGAATATTATACCGGCATATACAGTTATGTTTACAAAGAGACATTAATGACGTAGAAACAAACTTATAATCATAAGGAAAAAAACCAAGTCACAAAATTATGCAAAGTTTTATAAAGGAACATTTGAAGGAATTATACTAAATTATTGGTAATCAAAGTCTGACATTCTTTTTTCTTTTCTTTATAACTTTCTTTGCCTCAAAAATATTTAATTGTGAAATGTGTTTTGTCAGAAAAAAAGAAAAAATACAGAGTGCTGGCATAACAGAAAACTTTAAAAGAAATCCATTTTACTCTTTTAAATTATTATGGACTTCCACTTTTGGCCAAAATGGAGTAACAAGGATCAGATTTATTCTCCCCTCTGAAACAAACAAAATATCAAAGTACATAAAACAGCAGTTCTCAATATTGTCTAGACTGTGCTGCATAGAGGAGGAATCCCTACAGATGCCAGTGGTTTCTGTGAGTTGAGGCCGTAGAGCTGGGAGTCTCAGAAAGCCAGGACAAAGCTAGAGGTGTCAGCGCATAGTTGCAGAGAGGAGAGAACCACACAGAGGAAGAACTACAGGGTGCGCAGAGGGTCCCAGTCAGGTCTTGAGCTGAGAACTGATCGGGGGTGGGGTGGGGGTTAGTGTGTGTGTGTGTGTGTGTGTGTGTGTGTGTGTGTGTGTGTGTGTGTGTGTGTGTGTGTGTGTGTATGTGTGTGTGTGTGTGTGTGTGTGTGTGTGCAAGTAGAATCCACAGAAGGATTTTTGCCTGGGTAGCAGGGCTAAATGATCCCTAGACTAATAAACCTTGCTATTGTTTCTTTAGGCACAAGACTCAAAAGAATTAAACTTTTTCCAGGTAACCTAACCATGACCCATGGTAAAAAATATTTAAAAGACTAAAAATCCAGCACCTAATGAAGTAAAATTCACAAGATCTGGAGTCTGATCTTTTTAAATTATGAGGCTTGCCAGAGATGCAGGAAAATAAAACTAATAATGAGGAGTAAAATCAGTCATCAAAACTAACCTAGAAATTACACAGATACAGAATTAGACAGGAACATTAAGACAGTTATAAATTATACATTCATTATTTATGTTCAGGAAGCTAAAGGAAAGCTTGGACATGTTAAGTAAAGGTATGGAAGATAAAAATAAAACCAAAAGCAAACTTCTGGAGATAAAAACTACAGAATCTGAGATGAAAAATATACTGAATGGGATAAGAAGCAGAATACACAAGAAAAATACAGTGAACTTAAAGATTTAACAATAGTAAAAGGAAAAAAAGATTCAACTATGTAAAATGAAATGAGAGAAAAAAGACTGAAAAGGTAGTAAATTCACTCCAAATTGATTTTATAATTCAGTGCAATCCCTGTCAAAATATCAACATGCTTTTTGGAGAAATTGACAAGCTTCTCCTAAAATTTATATGGAAATGCAAAGGACCTAGGGTAGCCGAGACAATTTTGGAGAAGAAGAACAAAGTTGGATCACTACCAGTTTCAGAAAAAAACATAAAGTTACAGTAATCAAGACAATGTAATATTAGTACAAGTATCAACATACATATCACTGCAACAACAAAAAACAAACTTTTATGGTCAATTGATTTTCAGCACAGGTAAATCAACAACTAATAAGCACTATCCTGAATAAAAGGAAACAAACTGATGATAAATGCTACAGAATGGCTGATCCTCGGAGACCTTCTAATAGGTGAAGGACACCAGACACAAAAGACCTCATATGTTTACATTTATGTGAAATTTCCAAAAAGGCAAATCTGTAGAGAGAATGCAGATCCACTGGTTGCCTGAGGCTGGAGGTGGCAGCGCAGAACGACTGAAGCACAGGAATTTAGGGGTGATGGAAATGGCTAAATTGGATTATGGTGATGGTTACACAACTCGGTACATTCACTAAAAAAAAATCACTGAATCATGCAGGTCAATGACTGAATTTGAGGCTATGTAGGTTACATCTTCAATAAAGATTTTTTTTAAAAACAGGGAAGGGTAGAGCCCACAAGACGACTGACTAGGCGTGGCCAGCAAAAACCCTTTCATTTTTCTTATTTTACAATGGGTTTTTCTTACCTTTCTTCCTTTCCAACTTATTTTTGTTACACAGATAATCTGTCATGTGTGTTCATATGTGTTTTTTACACTTGAAAATCCATATAAGAAGAGAAGAAGAAAAAAAATCATACGCAATCTTCATACCCAAATCAACGACTTAGTAAACGGAAAGCATTCTTTTAAATTGATTTTATGTTTATCTGTCTGTACTGAAATTTCCTGCCTTCCTTTTAAGAGACTGAATTTTCCCTGTTCTACTGAGGCCATTTCTTACTATATTAAGACAGATCCTTATGGAGTTTTTTTTATTTTGTGGGGTTAATAAATTTATAGTGTATTCACATTAATTGATTTGTGTCAATTTGCAGGAATGGTTCCCCAAGGTGAGGCCAACTTTGCTCCATCTCTAAGCCCTGGGAGCTCCATGGTGCCGATGCCAATCCCTCCTCCTCAGAGTTCTTTGCTCCAGCAGACTCCACCTGCTTCTGGGTACCAGTCACCAGACATGAAGGCCTGGCAGCAAGGAACTATGGGAAACAACAAGTAAGGGGGCAGTTGTTGTATAAGCATCCCTGATACCCTGTAGCACAGAAGAACAGCTGGGCTGTCAATCTAAATTATTGGTTACTGCTATTTGCAAATTCGAGGAACTGAATTTTATGTTACAGCAAAGAAAAATAATTACTTTAAATCCTTTAAGTTCCAAATCACTTTAAAGGCAGATTTGTGTGCTCATAGTACGAAAATGTGGTTGAGTGGGACCTACCTTTTTATCCCACTGCCAGCATACCTGAAGAAAATGATCAACTCCTATGAGTAGTAGAGCTTCCTTGATGTAGCAATGGGTAATTTTTAAAGAGTCTCTCCTTAAAAAAACACATAAAAATCTTAAATATAAACAAGAATGGCAAAATGTTAGAATTCAGTAGAGCTGAATAGTGGGCTCACAGGTTTCACTCTTCTCAGTATGTTTGAAAGATTTCATAGCAAGAACAAAGATTTTTAATCTTTTTAGGTCATTCTGCCTTACCCAGCTCTTTGAATCTGTTTATTTTCAGTGGCTTCGTCTTGCCCATTCTGCTTAGAATTATCTCACTAAAGTCATATTTCCCCTAAATCCTTGCTGCTGAACTTTTCACACATCACTGGAGTTTTATAAGGGTTTTAATTTGGTTGTGTCTTGGTTCTAATGACAGGGAAGCTGTTTGATCTGACAACATAATAAGTAAGGCAGTTGAAGTTGAAAACTTAAGACCATATTCTCTTAAAGTTCATTGAAAGGTGAGAGAGGAAATCTTCCTGTTAAGAGAACTGTGTAGCTCTCAGTGAGGACTGTGTGAAAATTAGGTAGAAATGGAACTATCTCCATAACATGCAAGAAGAATTTATTTAGTCTCCTGATGGGTTCTAATCCTAGCTTCCTAAACTCGTGTTAGATTCCTTGGTCCATTATTATAATTACTTCCTTACAGGCACTCTCAGCTCCCTTGCCCAGCTCCCGCTCTGTTGCATTTGTGCCCAGCAAAAGGCTCCCTAATATAATCCAACTAAACTCTTATCCATACTTACACTTAAGCATTTAAATGTGACATGAAAAAATGTCCTGCTGACATGTCCTCTCCCCCTTACAGTAAAATTCCTTAAAAGATGCCGTCACTTCATCACCTTCCATTCCATACTGTAGCAGTCAGACTTTCATCCTTGCTGCTCCACCAAAAATATTCTTGTCTGTGTTGCAAATGTCCTGTACAGTGCCAAACATGATCATTGGGAGATTTGACATATTTGAGCATTTATTCTTCCTTGAAACTCTTTCTTCATTTGGTTTCTGGAACAACTTCCTTTCTTGAGAAAGGTGACTCTCCTATCAGTCTCCTCTCAGAGCTTATTCTAGGGCATCTTCGCCATATCTACATGACCCCTTGGTCATAGCGTCCAGTCTTATTACCATAAGTGCCTATTTCTGTGCTTGTGACTCCCAAATTTAAATCTCCAGCCCAGACTTCTCCCCTGAACTGTATATGTATACAACTACCTTCTCAACATCCTTGCTTAAAAATCTAATAGACCTCTCAAACTGAACATGACAAAAACTAGATTGAACTCTCCCTAAATCTGCTCTCCTGCTTGTCCCCATCTCAGTAAATGACAGCTTCATTCTTCCAGTTATTCAGAGTAAAACCTTTTCTCTTTCTCTCACATCTGCCATCAAGCATCCTATAGCAAATCATGTCTTGGCAGCTCTCACTTCTTACTTGTCCTGCTTTAGTGCCAGCCGCCGTCATCTTTTCCCTAGTCCTCTGCAGTAGCCTCCTGCCTCTCTGATTCCACCTGTGCTCTGCTACAATTTAAACTCTGTGTGGTAGCCAGAGTGATGCTTTTAAAATGTGAGGCGTATGTCAGTCCTTTACTCAAAACTCTGCAACTTACTCAAAATACAATATTGGGCCTCTGAAGTTCTATGTAGTCATGTTCCTGGATACATCTCTGACCTCAGCTGCTGTTCTTATCACGCACTCTGCCACACTGGCTTCTGTTTATTCTTCTGTTCCTCAGATGTGCCAAGTACATTGCAAACTCAGGGCCTTTGCATTTTAAATCCCTCTGCTGGCATGTTCTTTTCTCAGTAGCCACATGGTTTGCTCTCTCACACTTCAAGTCTCTCCTTACATGTCACCTTATTAGACGTAGATATTAAATGTCACTCTATTAAACTTCCCTGAATATCATTTGTAAATCACCACCATTTCCCACCCCCCTGGATCCTCCTTTCCCTTCTTTATTTCCCTTCATAGTGCCTAACACCTGACATATTGTGTGTTAGTCTGTTTATGGTTTGGCTCTTCCTACTAGAATATAAGCATCATAAGAGCAAGGACTCTGTTTTTGTTTGCTTCTCTATGTCCATCCTTTAGAACAGGTCAGCACATAATGTACATCTGTTGAACAAATAAGTACGAAGATTCCCTCTCTCTACCCGAGTCACTTCTTGGACTCAGATTAAAATGTGGACTTAAGCTTTTGTTGTACTTGTAGTTTAGCAGTTACTGTGAACTTTGGCTTTCCCAGATAATTAGAGAAAGAAAATAATTATTACAGACTCTTCAAACATCCACACTTGCTTATTTGCTTCATAGGTAGAGGCTCATTAGTCAACACAGGCAGCATATATTTTGTAACTACTCACTGTTTCTGTTGCCTGCAGTGTCAGATAGCACAAGGAACAGGAAAACCGCCCCTCTTGTCAAGTTACCAAGCCGTCTAAATGGTGACAGGAATAAGTCAGAGAGAAGTAAAACGTGAAACAAAGAATCACTAAATAGAATGATGTAATGGAGTTCAGAGACAGTGTAATATAATTCTGTTTCTCTGGTAAGAGAAGGGTTAAACCAAACCACCTTGTCAGTGGAACTGGGCAGTGTTTCTCAGTAACTGGTCAGTCAGAGGGAGGCTTCTAGTGCTTATTAGCATTTTAAAGGGTAAGGAGGCCTGTTATTTAACCCTTTGTTTTATGGAGTTATTTGACCAGGAACTCCTCCCTGCTTGTCAGTCAATGCCTGTAGTACCTATGGAAGTGACTTAAGGCTGAAGTTGTCATCTTTCCCTTTCTCCCCCGTGATATAGAGGCTACCAAATACCCGCTAAGGAATTTAGCTTCGCAAACTCCAAATGCTGCCTAAGGAAACTGTGATAACTGCCCTGAGGCTGAGCAGGGAAGCACAGTAAGGGAGGGGTCCTTTGCACATCAGGCCCACAGTGCTGGTGAGCCCTCCAGTCCACTCCAGGGCCTGGGACAGTGGGTAGTACTGCAGAAGGGCCTCGTCTTCTTCCCATTATGGAAGAAACTAAAACGGAGCTATTGGCAGGAGCAGTTCGAAAGAACTTAAGCTGATATACAGACCCAAGTGCAAATTTGAAAAAAAACTAAATCCTATACCTTTTTTCCCTAAGTATGACATCATTGCCGTCCTTGGAGTTTCTACATGCACTAATTTACATATCCCTGCACCTCCACAGTGATTTATGTATCAGTTGACAAATGAGCAATTGTCTAAGGCAGAAATGTTCTCATTAGAAAATGGGCAGTAAACTAATAGGTTTTTTTCTCACCTTTACTTGTACAGACACTGACTCACAAGCATACACACTGTACAGACATTAATGGTCCACAGATGCATTACCACTTCCTAGGCATATAATTTTCTTTGAGCATTTATGTTTTATAATTACTTGGGGGAAATTTTGCTGCTTTTCTTCAGACATGATGAATAGGCAGTTTCTCAGACTGTTAATTTCAATATGATGGCATTAATCTACCAGAAACTATAAATGTCAGTACATCCTGCTTACCTCCCCAGGAGCTAGCAAAGTGTCAAATAAACCATTGATGAAGTAAACAATTTTTAAAAATCAAGTTCTCCAGAATCAACATTAAAATAGGTAGAATGTTACCAGCAGCTTATTGTTTTACAGTTGATAAATAATCATAAAACATTTGATGTTTTGTAGAACTTAACAAAAGACACAATCCATACCATTTGCCTTTAGATGTGTCTAGCTGTATCACTTAGAATTTTGGGAGTTCAAATATAAATTTAAAATGGTATTTACTTAGGATGTATTCTCTACTATTCTGCCTACTAATAGAAACTGGTTTAACATTTGAAATCTTTGGTATAACACTGTCCAGAACTTGGCCAGGAAGACAGATGTCAGTAAAACAAAGCCTTCTTAAAAACATAATTACCCTTGGGTTTTGCTCCCAGAAAGGACGTGAGGCCATCTTCAGGCCCAAGAAAACCTTTGAAGTTTTTTAAAACATTAAATTTGCCATAACTGGTTATGTTCATTTGGTTTCTTCTTAGTATATAGCATATGGAGAGCCGCCAGAAGCTGAAACCTTAAGAAGTGACAGCAAGCTATCCCTGAATAAGGGCCCTCAAATGTTAATGTGCATAAGTAGTTAGAAATGCATCTTCCTATACCCACTCCTAGAAAAAAAGGATTTACTAGGGCTGGAGTAAAGCCTGGGAGTTTCAGTTTTCAATGAGTCTCAGGGAATTCTCTTGCAGATGGTCTCTGGACTATACTTCAAAAAACATTAGTGTAGATATAGTAAAATATAATAAAAAGCATTCTGAACCTCATCAGTTGACAGCACTGAGTAATAACCCATGTTCATAACTAATTCATTCATCAGTATTTACTGAGTACCTGAAGACAAGGAATAAGTGGAACAAGAGACCATCATTCCCCTCAAGTGTTAAGTCTAAGAGGATATACAAACAATTGCAATATAAGAGTGCTATCTTCGAGCCTGCATTCCTTTATTAATTCATTCAACAAACCTTTAATAAGGGTATATATATATATACACATTAAAAATTGTGTAGTAAATGTCAGAATGATTTCTGTGGTTAAATGGACAAAGTTCAGTTATCTAGAAGATTTACGTATATGGAAAACTTCCTTTCTTAATTATTCAGATAATTGGAACTTAACTCTGATACTAGGCCAGATAATTCTAACTTAAAATGAGCTCTTTTTGAGCTCATGCGTCTCAACAAACAAAAAGCAGATAATCCAATTAAAAAATGGGAAGAGTATCTGAACAGACACTTCTCCAAAGAAGAAATTCAAATGGCCAACAGGCACATGAAAAGATGCTCCACATCGCTAATCATCACAGAAATGCAAATTAAAACCACAATGAGATATCACCTCACACCAGTAAGGGTCGCCCCCATCCAAAAGACAAACAACAACAAATGTTGGCAAGGTTGTGGAGAAAGGGTAACCCTCCTACACTGCTGGTGGGAATGTAAATTAGTTCAACTATTGTGGAAAGCAGTATGGAGGCTCCTCAAAAAACTCAAAATAGAAATACCATTTGACCCAGGAATTCCACTCCTAGGAATTTACCCTAAGAATGCAGGAGCCCAGTTTCAAAAAGACATGTGCACCCCTATGTTTATCATAGCACTATTTACAATAGCCAAGAAATGGAAGCAACCTAAGTGTCCATCAGTAGATGAATGGATAAAGAAGATGTGGTACATATACACAATGGAATATTATTTAGCCATAAGAAGAAAGCAAATCCTACCATTTGCAACAACATGGATGGAGCTAGAGGGGATTATGCTCAGTGAAATAAGCCAGGCGGAGAAAGACAAGTATCAAATGATTTCACTCATCTGTGGAGTATATGAACAAAGCAAAAACTGAAGGAACAAAAGAGCAGCAGAATCACAGAACCCAAGAATGGACTAACAGTTATGAAAGGGAAAGGAACTGGGGAGGGAGGGTGGGAAGGGAGGGATAAGGAGGGGGAAAGGGGCATTATGATTAGCACACGTAATATGGGGGGCCAGCACAGGGAAGGCAGTACAACACAGAAAAGACAAGTAGTGATTCTATAGCATCTTACTATGCTAATGGACAGTGACTGTAATGGGGTATGTGGTGGGGACTTCATAATGGGGGGAGTCTAGTAACCATAATGTTGCTCATGTAACTACATTAATGATACCAAAATAAAAAATAAATTTAAAAAAAGAGCTCTTTTTAAGGGCACAAAAATTCTCAATCATAATATAAGTTGGTCACAGGGTAAGTAGTACAGCATGGAAAATACAGCCAATGATTCTGTAACATCTTCCTATGTTGACATATAGTGACCACACTAGTGGGGGTGAGGATTTAATAATATGGTAACTGTTGAACCACTGTGTTGTATACTTAAAACCAGTATAAGATTGAATATTAATGATATTTCAATTAATAAAAGAGCTCTTTTTACTTATTAAATCCCTTGGGCAGAGTTCAAAATGCATCTGAATTATACTCAATCCTTACATATTATAATAAGATATAGTCTTACTTATAACTTAAGAATGTAAAATATTTTCTTTGAAATTTATCTAACAAAAAAGAAACAGAGTCCAATCACGTTACCCCATGTTCATGATCAGTGGATGTAATTGGGATTGTTTTTGAGTTAACAGTGTATTCAGTCAAGCTGTCCAGAACCAGCCCACACCTGCACAGCCAGGAGTGTACAACAATATGAGCATCACGGTGTCCATGGCAGGTGGAAACACAAATGTTCAGAACATGAACCCAATGATGGGCCAGATGCAGATGAACTCTTTGCAGATGCCAGGAATGAACACTGTGTGCCCTGAGCAGGTAAGGAGCACAACTGGAACACTTGCTACCCAGTCCACACACACCCATGCCACAGTTTATTATTCCAAGGAAAATCGATATGTTCACAGTTATTCATCAAAAATAACCACACCATACAGTGATGTATGTCAGTTCTTTCTCAATAAAACTGATGGGCTGGTGGGCTGATGGTGGAGGACCACACTTCTTTCTTCTTTCCCACTATCTTTACACAATTATAATCCCTTAGGAGAAACAATGAAAATTTTGACAAAACTTATAAGGTCTTAGTCTCGTGAGATTTTAGGGTTTTAGATTTAATATAAAATGATTCATATAATACATTGGCTTGGACCTTTAACCCCTTTATATTCTGAACACTTTCTTACATTTCTCCCTTTCAATTCAACATTTATTCAGTACTTACTGTGTGCAAAGATAGGTCTGTAGGAGATAATATTAACAAATTGGGGAGATACAACATAAATAAAGGATCAGTCAAATAGTAGGACAGAGCAACTATGTAAGAGTTGGACCCCCATAGGAGCATACATATTTATGTTTCAGATTAGGGGTATATACAATTAACTACTGAGGGCTTAAATGAAAAGGGGCCTGCTTAGAAAAGTCTTCATGGAAAATCTAAAGAAAGAGCATAGAAAACAACATTCAAGACTGGTTATCACAATATGACTTAAGCAGGAATAGAGGTTAAGAAGAATCTAATGAATGTTAAAGGGATATTTATATTTAGAGCTGAGTTTATTTGCTAAGCTTTTCAGGAGTGTTGCAGGCCATCAGAATGTTTATTGTTTATCCTGGAACCTCCTGAAGATTTTTAAGGAGTGAATGACTAAATTCAAACTGACATTGAAGACCATTGGAGCAACTCACTGTAGTTACTATTCTCATTATCAGTGACCACAAAGTAGACTATGGTGACTAGACTATAGTGACCATGTAGCCATGATTTACAGGAAGTCTTAAAAACATGTAAACACTGATTACCTTTTCTACAGAATTCTTTTTTGATATGAATTTTTTTTTAAATCCCTCCATAGTTATTATATAGTAAACCCAAAGGAGATTAGGAAAAACCAACAATTTGGTGATCCATATCTTACAGCAAAATAAAAGACCTAAATAGAATTGTTTCCTGTCCTTGTTGTTACCTTGTTATTCAGTTAATAGACTTATTCAGTATCTCCAGTAGATTAAAACAAAATAATTTTTAAAATGAAGTAAGTAAAAGAATATTACATTTAAAATGTATTTTCTACGAAGTTGAATCTTGCTTTTTTATGCAATTCAGCCATCTCTGCCTTTTAACTAAAGTGGTTAGTCCATTTTTATTTAATGTGATTATTGATATAGTTGGATTTAAATCTGTCGGGGTTTTTTTGTTTTCTCTTTGTCCCACCTCTTGCCTTTTTTGTTGGATTTAATTGAATGCTTTAATCCATTTTATCTCCTTATTTGGGATTGGTTTCAATTGATTGACTTTGCATTATGTGTGCTAATTTTATGCTACTTTGTATGCCTGGCTGGTGGTTTTTTATTGGATGCCAGATATGTGAATTTTACCTTGTCAATTTTCCTATAAGTATTCTTGAGCTTTGTCCTGGGAATGGTTAGGTTACTTGGGAGCAGTTTTACACTGCAGCCTATAAATTCTTCCTAGGCAGTAGTCTGGGGTAGGCACAGAAGTTACCTCAAGTGTTTCCCAACTCTGGGATGACTCTCCTTCACTGCCCTTGTCCAGTCCCTGGAGTGCCTTTGTTTCATGTATTTTGATTCAGGCAGAGGATAAATCTGGTTCCTGTTACTGAATCTTGACCTGAAGTAGAAGTCTTTTGCTAATTAGCTTTTGTGTGTGTGAATAAACTTTTTATTGAAGTATCATATGTAGGGATATATGAAAAAATATACAACTAGATGAATTTTCAAAAACTGAGCACACTTTTATAGCTATTATGCAGATCAGTCAAGAAACAGAACATTACCTGCAGCACACCAGAGGTTCCCCTACGCTCCCTTACACATCACTCTCCACCCCTTCAAAGGAAACTGCTATCCTGACTTCTAACAACCCAGTGAATTGCTGTTTTATTTCTGCTGTCTCCCTATTACTCTTCTGTCAGTGAGATTGTTTTTCATTGAAGAATTTGGTCTTCATCTTAAACAACTAGCTTGTAATTTGGTCTTGTATTTATTTTTAATAGATAAATGATCCAGCACTGAGACACACAGGCCTCTACTGCAACCAGCTCTCATCCACTGACCTTCTCAAAACAGAAGCAGATGGAACCCAGGTCAGTAAGAAAATTCTAAGCCCAGAGCTATCAAATGTATTCTAGGTACACAGAAAACTTTGTGTAGCATCGTGGTTAAAAGCCTGACCTTGGGAGTCGGACCTGGATGTGAGTTCTGGATCTACTCTTCTTAGCTGTATCATCCTGGGCTTGTCGGGAATTCTCCTGAGGTCCTGTCTCACCAACAGAACTAGCAAGACACCTGCTTATAGGATGTTGAAATTGTTAAATGAAATGGACTTCCAGAAGCTTTAATTCACTGTTTAGATGGGATAAAAGGATCACAAATGGTGGCTGCTAATTGTTATTTTTGAAGTAAACAGTGTTAAAACTCAGATATAATCAAAATAACTCAAAAGATCTCAGTAAATTCAGACTAAATAAAGTTCTTTCTATATACTCTGCCTTCTTTTAGAAGTTTGTTTAAAGATAATACAACTAGGTAGCCATTTTCCTATAGTAACCCAAATTTAGAAGCTTTGGAGGTTTTAATTCACTTCAGTAAGTTTGGTTTAGTCTTTAATCCCCTTAATACAGGAATTATGCTAAGGTGGAGATACAAAGAAATGAGACATATTTGCCCTTTAGGTGAACTGTGGGGAGATGCGAGTAAAGGAAGTTTCATTTGTGAAGTGCTTAGGATTTGCCAGGCACTATGCTAGGCACTATTTGCTTTATCTCATGTAAGCCTCACTATAACCCTATGAAGGAGGCAGTATTCCTTTTTTCACAGATGAAGAAACAAAACCCAAGGAGATTTAACTACATGCATAATTCACCAAGCTAGAAAGTGGCAGAGCTGATGTTCAAACCTTGGTCTTTCTAATAGCAAAGTCTGTGTTCTTTCTACCATACCACTTAGGTCTTGTTGAAAGATAAAACATATAGGCATATGCACATAAATTGTCATATAATTAAAGAAGGCAAACTCAAATTTATGTTACAAGTAACAAGAGCCATAACATTAAAAGAAATAGAAAATTGCTGAGACAGAAGAGCATTTACACTTTACATTTAGGAGATGGGACTGAACTGGGCCTTGAAGGACAGCAAGGCAAAGTGGAGGAGAAAGTTATCATGGCTGTTGGAGTCCGGGCAAGGGGGTGAACTTGAAAGTCTAGGGGATTGGAAGTAGAGAGTACAGAGACAGGGAAACAGTAGTATCCTACCATAGTCCTGGGAAACCAAATCCACTGAAGGGAAAGGGTTTGTAATAAGAATTCATAGGAATTAAAATTGGTAAAGTAGTTTGGGACAAATACCCAGCAACCTTCAATGTTAAACTAAGGATTTGGATTCAGTCCTGCAGACAAAGTAAACAGTGAAGCGAAACAGTGATGAAAGTGCCATCTTGGGGCAGTAGAGGGGAAAGGGGGAGCCCTGGGCAGCCAGCTCCACAGGAGAAAGACCAGTTAGGAGGCTGTATTGATAGCCAGAGCATCAGGAGACAGGATCTGAGCCTCTGGGGGAGAAGAGGGGTTTCGTAATGGGGGATATGAAGTCTTCACTCACTGCATTCTCCGAAGTCTCACACCTATGCTGACATATACCAGGCAGCTTGACAAATTAGTTGAAACAACCCAAGTTTAAGGTTCCAGAGACCTGGGACGGTATTTGAATTGAAGTCAGAACTCTGCTAGAAATCTCAAAAAGTTGGGACTCAGCTCTCACACCATCTCCTCACCTGGCAAATCCGAGCTTCACTTGCATCTTCCTTTGCCTGTCTGTGAAGGTTTAGCAATACCCAAAGTCCTTTGAGGTCTGGTCTAAGGAAGCCTGTTTTTAAGTAATAGTTCAAAATGGTTGAAATGTGTACTTTTTGGGGTTTGGTTTCATCTTTTTTATTTTTTAAATTTCCAAATAGAGTAACTTAAAAAAAGCATTCTTCTTAAAGAAGCAGAATTTTCTCTCTAGTTTGTTTGATCATGCCTTTATCAAGAATGTTTTTAAGTGTTTGGAGACAGAAACACCTTATGCTCTGCCCCAGTATTTCTTATGATCAGCCATATAAACATGAAATTTTGTGTTATTTAATTTTAAAAACCTCAGTGCCTAAAAGCACTGTAGTTTGTGCTCATGTTAAGTTTCAGTGGCAGAATCTTCTTTGTCTTGTAGTCGACCATGAACTCTGTTGGCTCCAGTGTTTCTCAGTTTGCCAAACAGAAGCAGAGGAGTGAATTAGACAAGATGTTTAGACAGCTGTTCAGAAAAGGAGAAGGAAAAGAACAAGGAAAGGAGGCCTCGGGGAGGATTGGGGGCCAGCGGTCTGTAGAGAGCAGGGGTGGGGAGGAGGCAAGACGAGAGAGAAGAGAGCACAGAGATGAGAGAAGCAGGCAGAGGTCTAATCGGGGGGTCGTTGACAAGGGGACAGAGGAAGGCCAGGAGTAGCACTCTGGAAGGAGAAGATTAGGAATGAAAAGTTGGGGAGAACAAAGGTGAGAGGGAGGGCACGGAGGTAGCGAGAGAATGGATTCAGAGAATTGGTGTATGTTAGATTTAAGAGAAAGAGCCCCAAGGAGAAGGAAAAAAAAATAGGAGCATCTGTGGGCAAGAAGCAAAATTTGGGAAATGGGGAGAAAAGAAGAATGAGAGAAATGCTGATTTAAGTAGAGGTTTAATCCATCAGGCACTGAGAACGTTCAGCTCAGGGTGTGGGCCTTCCCTGAAGGGTGGGGTGGACGCATAGGTGGGTCGAGAGGAGGCAACGCTGGCGCCAGACTTAGCAGTGCGATGGTTGGGACACTTGACATTTGGCCAGTGAAGGTTGATGGAAAACAACTTTTATTCAATCAAGATAGAGTTTTCAGAAAAGCTGAGTGTGATTGGTATGAACTAGTGATGAATAAGCAAAAAAATGGAACAGTTATCTAAAATACTTCATGATTCTGTTAAACATGAGACACAAGTTTGCCAAATGCTTGAGACGCTGTTAGATGTAGAGGACATCTCCATTCTTGGTCTGGAACATTCACAAGTGGGCCATTGGCCTTAATCACTTCTACAGATGGCTTTGTAATAAGGCTGGTAGGTAGAAACTAACTTCTGGCTTTGTTTTCCCAGTAGAAAAATGCTAGAACTATGCAACTTTAGACATTTTTAAGGAATATGTGTACTATTACTGAACATAGTTAAAGGGAAAATTCACACTGTTCACAGCTGTAAGTTTACTGTTATTTTTAGCTCATGTGTTTAAATGGATTGTCTATCAGGAAAAAGAAGATAAACATAAAATTGTTCCAATATTTTGCTGTAATTCTCAAGGCAATATGTAAAGGAGCTATATGTAATAGTGTATTTAGATACTACACAAATCTTCTGGACATTAACTTTAGTAATGCTAATGTCCTATTACTGAGTTGTGGTGGATTTTATTTTGCTAATACTGGGTTAAAGCCCTTAATTTTCTATCATAAAAATTTTTTTATCTTGCTAAAGTCATCCATAGAATGCTTTTATAGCCAGTTTTACAAATAATATATGTAGATTTTTAAACCCACCACTGGATACCCAGACTCTGAAACTGGGCTTTTCCCAATCTTGGCAACACTAGCAATGATGCTCACTTTCAGTATTGATGGCAACCCCATAGGAGGCTTGACCATTCCGATTTTGATTTTATTTTTAAAGTGTGAACTTTCCAGAACCCTGAGCAAAATGAGTGCAGCGATTTTCTTTTTGTAGGACAAGAAGACAGAAGAGTTCTTCTCTGTGGTGACTACAGACTAGAGGAATGCTCTAGTGAGTTTCCACTTCAAGTAGTACCCACTCATAAGCCGGGGGGGCAGACCCTTCTGTCTAAACACATCTTTTATTTGTGTTCCAGCAGGTGCAACAGGTTCAGGTGTTTGCTGACGTCCAGTGTACAGTGAATCTGGTAGGCGGGGACCCTTACCTGAACCAGCCTGGTCCACTGGGAACTCAAAAACCCACGGCAGGACCACAGACCCCCCAGGCCCAGCAGAAGAGCCTCCTTCAGCAGCTACTGACTGAATAACCACTTTTAAAGGAATGTGAAATTTAAATAATAGACATACAGAGATATACAAATATATTATATATTTTTCTGAGATTTTTGATATCTCAATCTGCAGCCATTCTTCAGGTCGTAGCATTTGGAGCAAAAAAAAAAAAAATGGAGTTCACTTTTGTTGGGAAATTGAGAGATGTTTTTGTTTCTTTGTAAAGGCCTTGGATATTGAAAAAATAACAAGGTAGAACAGTTGGACAATCTATTTCTTGAGCCAAATTTAATTATTCTTATTTTTGTAATCAGTCATTGGCTTCTTAACTGGATGAAGGCTTCTGGAAGAGAACCAAAAGGACAAGTTCCAAGGGGAGATGAAGCTCCGTCTCTGCTGGCTTGGTCCCGGCCCTGCCAAGGGAGAAGGGCCCTTGGGGCTCTGCCTGTGCCCGTCCACCAAAGGCTGTCACATGTCTCTAAGTCAACAGCCCTCCCCTTCCCGACCCCAGGCCGCTTGTGTGTACAATCAGCTTCTAGCAACTCTGTGTCTGTTGGCTTCAAGAGAATATTTTGCCTCCTCATATGTACCCCTTCTCCTTTTTTTAAAGATGGATTTAAACCAAGATGCCTCCAGGAATGAGGACAAAATGAGTATATTCACAGAGGAATCCAAAAAATACAATTTAGGGGAAAATGCAATAATTTTTGATGAGAGGGTAAAAGACAAGACGCGAGTTATATCAGTTACAGTAGATACAATTTTCTGATTAAATCTGGAAACAAGGCAGCCTGTTCTTTCTGCTTTTATTGTATTAACAGCTGAGGTAGCTAAAGTTATTTAAAATAAAAATTACGATCCAGGTAGCTTATTTTTCCCTTTAAATCTCACTGTAAATATATTTGATTTCTTGTAGAAATTGATTTCCTTTTAATTTTATGGTTTTATTATCATACTCTTGAGTTTTCTAAATTTGTGTGTGAAATATAACATTGGTTGAATTGCAGTTATACTTGGCTAGTAATATTTCATTATCTTAACAACTGTGACTCCATGTATGGATTTACTTTGAGGTTCAAATCAAAATGCCACTGCCAGAAAGAGCTGTTGCGGATGAGCTCGAGCACACTGCCCTCCAGGATCTCTGGGATCATCTGACTTGAGGGCAGTGCAAGGAGTTATCACCCAAAGTGCACAGGCTACTTGTTCAGAGAAAAAGTAGTACACAAAGAAAATCTTCATTTTTTAAGATCAGCTTTGGGAATTTGAATTTTCCTCAGTGCAAATATATATTTCTCTGTCCTGCTCTGAGGCTAATTGGTACCATATTTTCCCCTTGTGTCTTGTCACTCTGCCACGTCTCGTCCCATCCTGACCTCTCAGGCAAGGACCCAGGAAACTGACCTTCTAGTTCTAGAAGTTCCACTGCAAGGCCATGAAAGCTTGGGATTGTGGAATAAGCAAAGGTAGATCCCCATTGCTCATCTTTACCTGCACCTCTGGGCCTGTGAATGATGACAGCATCTGACATTGTGCAGCAGCTACCTCTGCTTCCATGGCAGAGAAGAGGCCGTAGAACTAACAGTGGAAGAGGAGGATGGACTCAGACATCAAGGAAGAAGCCATTTTCCCAGGTCCTCCTTTCTGCATCTCGCCACCCTTAGTTAAAAATAACTCCATTGAACAGCATCTATTCAGAAACTATACCGAGTAAAGGCTGGTGGAAGGGCTCATGTGGGTAGCAACTATGAAACAGAAGTAGAACACTCAGTTACAAACATTATCTCTTTTAGTTTTTCAGAAAATGCATCCCCGATTTCATTCATTCCCAGCTTGAAAGCCCGGCCATACTACACTAGCCCCTACCAAACTGCTTTAGGAGGTCATTTCTGTTTTGTTTGTGGTATTTAAGCGTACAGACTTCAGGAAGTTCACCTTTAACTTCAGCATTCCAGATGAAGTTTCCTGACTCAGTGCTTTTGCATAAGGAACTAGTAAAAAGAAAAAGTGGTAACGAAAATTGGAGATGCTAACATCCTCCCCAACCCCAACTGCACCTTAAAGTATGCATGTCACCTTCAAGGTTTTATAATTGCACTGTTTGTTTTATGTATGTACAGATTAAAATTATTGCTACATTTGAGGAAAATAAAATTGCTTGCTTCTCTGTAATTCCTGTCATTCCACAGGAAGTTCACTTTTCCAGCTACTGAATAGAATTTGTTTAACAACCTCATGGGTTGCCTCTTCATTTACAGGGAAGAAATGAAATCTACATCCTGCAGGAGTTGCCAAAGCCCAAAATGATTAACGAGTAATTAAAGGATTAAGAAAAGCCAGAGATCCTCAAAGTCACCCTAATATGAACCAGAAGTCACCCTAATATGAAGCAGCCCAGTGAAATTTGAGAAAGTCAAAGTGAAATTGTGATAGTGGGACTTAAGGAAACTGACTTTGACCATTTGTCTAATGATTAAGCATTTTGGTCTGCTGTTTCTTGACCCAGGAGATGTGGTCCAGGCAGCACTTCCTAGCCACAGGATACCAAGTCTCGCTCGATCATTGGTTTTTATATATTAACATCTACTATTACTATATAGATTGTAAAGATGTTGAATCTTACTTGAGGAGGCTCCTTCAGTTTGTCAATGCATTTTATAAAAACTGGACCCTGTTTCTTGTTTGTATGTCTTTAAGGCAGCCTAAATCTACCCACACTGGGCTAGGTAAGGAGGTTAAGCAAATGTGATTCTAGAGGACAGAGGAGGGTCTTTATCCTACACACGTTACTGTGCATAAATACGCATAGACTTGGGAGCTGTTGTCTGAAGTTATGCATGTGGGACAACAAAACCTTTTTCCTTCAAGTTGGGATAAGGTAAAAATAATATTTCTCTTACATGAGGCTGAGTGTTGATTTAAATTTATCCTGAATTAAGGTGGGAAGGCCTTTAGAAAAACAATAAAACAATTGAGGGAAAAGTGAGGTTGACAGAGAACCTCAGCTTCTTGATGGTTTTTCCTAAGAAAGGTTCCGAACCTAGAAACTGTCTCCTGGGCCCTGGCAATCAAAGAAAAAGAAAGGACAGTTACCTGTTTTCAAAGGAAGTTGTGCTGATTTCTTTGTTGATATTAACTGCTTTTCCCAGAAGAGCAGCTACACTTGAATAAAGTGAATAATTCAGAGCAAGCTTGACCCTTGCCTGTTCCTATACCTCTGAAAAAGCCTGATAGTTTAATTAAGTCCATAAATTCTTTTTATTGGAGAAAAGTACCAAAGGAAGCATTCCTCCATCCAGAACCTTTTCTGCCACTGCTAAATTAGTTTTCTTTCTATATTTTATTTTCATTGCCATGAGAGCTTTTAACAAGACTGAAGAAACGCAAAGCTCTGGCTCAACACTAAATCTATCCAAGGCACTAAGGACATGGAAGGATCCAGACAGACATGAACCCTGCCCTCCCGGAGTTTATATTCACACGGGGGGATTTACCATCATTGTAATCACAACTGAATTAAGTGGTATAAAGTAGAGTGAGAAGTTATTTGTGAGTGAGACCTCGTCTGGAGAATCAAGGAAGGTTTCCTCGAGGAAGAAATGGCATTTGAGGTGAGATCTGCAGGGTGGTAAGAAAGTAGCTCAGCGAAGAGCAGGTTGGGAATCCCGAGGAACAGCATGTGTGAAGGCCTGGAGACAGGAAGGAACCCCTAGAGAGTTGACTTTTTAAATTGCTAGTTGATAAGTTCTCATAAACATGTTATGGGAATCATGTCAGCTGGTGGACTGAAAGGTAATGTAAGTCAGCCTTTGGCTCCAGGAGGGACGTGAACTAGATTTTGGGATCCTCACTTGGAAATTGTACCAGCCAGTAGCTAAGGTCTCTTCCATAACTAGCCCTATCCAGCCAGAAGTATGGGCTTTTATATCTGTTACACAATAATCTGTTGTAGCTGAGGACAATGTTAAAAACATGATGGAAAATAGATTTGTGCTCGAACAATTTCTAGAGTACTTTTAGGTACATTATCTCATTTAATCCTCTGCAGTCCTTTGAGAAAGTTGTTAAAAAGAGAAAACAAACTGAAAGATTATGACACAAACACTTTATCAGTGGAATTGGAACTTGAAACCAAGTCTTCTAATTGCAAATTCTGGATTCACTCTCCTAGACTATATGATTTAGCCTGTAGACTCTAATCTCAGTGTGTGACCTTAGAAATAACTTCTAAAAACAGGATTTGAAAAGGGGTGAGAGCACCAGGACTGAGAAGAGATGACCTGGCTCCTTCTCTGGAGGCAGGCAGAGCCCACCTTGTGGAGGCCTAACGGGGTGAACTCGGGCATAAGGTCAGCAGGGTGTCCCGCTGCAGTTTTGGGAGAGGCATTCTGTCCTGGCATACAAATACTAAATGAAGAAGGGGGTCCGTAAAACTGCAGTGTTATCCCCTTTAGCTTAAAGAATTTTGGAAAATGGGGGCTCCTTCTGGGGCAGGTATAAAGTGTCTGACGGAGGAGAGGCAGAGTCCTGCAGTCCTAGGATACTTGGTTCCTTGGATCAGATCATGGGAGCATTCAGTTTTCCCTGGCTCTTGGTCCTTCTGAGGAGTATCTTTCTCCTGAGCTAGAGTTCCTCTCTGGTCTAACTGTCTGTGCTTCAGCAGCATGTGTGACCTGTGGAACCAAGCAATGCCCACAGTATCCCTGACGAACCTGAGACACTGGCTTGGGAAAATAAGAATTAAAATGTTAACAGGAATAATTTCTATTCCATTAAGGTTTTCTCCCACTCCAATGCCCAGAGGTCCCAAGGTCCAGGATAAAAACACTTGAGACTAAAGTTTTTTTCTCTATTTTTGGTGAGCTTACAATACAGATGCTGTGATGAGCAGTGTAGAAAGTTCTGAGATACTCTTCCTAAAAATGGCTATTCTGTATCAGCTAAATACTTTTCATTTCTACTCTGTCAGGCAATATGCTAGGCTAATTCTCACTCTTGTGCTAATAATTTCTTAGTTTGTATAGCACTTTCATATACAATATTGTCCTTTGATCTTCAAAATCCTATGAAGCAATTAGAGTAGGTCATAGCCCCCATTTTACAGATGGTGAAACTGATGCTCAGGTTTATGGTCAGGTGGTAGGAAGTGCTGGACCCAAGAGTCAATCCTTGGATTTTGTGATGGAACCTGCCAGTGTTTCCACTGTACAACTATTAAGAGAAAAAAGTACCATTAGCCAGTGACACACAAAGACTGAGGGAGTCCTGATGAGTTACAAGTTGCTCTCTGGAACTTAGGTTCCTTAAAAGCTTGTTGGGGTTTCCATTTTGAAAATACAACTGGGCGCTAATTTTGAGGATGTTAGAACAGATTCTTTTTTTCATTTTAAAATTTGTATGAGGGCAATAGTTCTCAAGCAAGTCCCTGTACTCTCAAAAATTTCCGCTTTTCCCATGAACTTACTACCACTTACATTTATATAGATCTTAAATCCACTCTTATGGCCAAGATCTCTCTCCAGATGCAGTCCTAACTTCCAACTGGTGTACATTGCCACATGGAAAGATCCCACTCCTGACCCCACACCTCAAACTTAAGTCCCAAACCGAATAGCTGACTTCCCCAAAAGTATGTTCTTGTGCCCTTATCTGAACTAATTACATCATCATTCTATCAGTGGCCATTTTCAACTTCCTCCTACTTGTCTCACCAAATTGCAAAAAGGTATCCTTTGTAGTGCTTTATAGCTACCTTCCCCTTTCTAACCCTATTAATCAGATGGAATTCAGGACTTAATTTCTTTCTTTGGGTGATTACAGTAACCACTGCCATGCCTTTTACAGACATTCTTCACACAACCATCAGAGCACTTGTTCTGAACACAATCTTCAGAATCCATTAGTGACTACTGCTTGCCTGTGGTTGATCTGAAATCAGTCTGTCTCATAAACATCATCACTCTACATCCTCTGTGAACAAATGATCTTGCCACCCTGATCTGGTCTTTATCCTTGAATTTCCTATCTATGTTCTCAACTTCCACTGTCATATTCATTCTTTCCTCAGCCTCATTCTTGTTCTTACTCATCCTCAAAGGCTTCGATTTAGATGCCGTTTAGAAGTCTAGGTTTTAGATACCCTTCCAAGGAGCCCCCCCCAGTTCCCACTCAAGTCAGCCCCCTCTTCTCTCCTGCTCTGCTGCAGTGTTTGGGCCTCCATTTGGAAATGGATTGCAGGTACATCTGGTTTTTTTTTTCGACCAAGTTGTAAGCTTCTTAAAGAAGAGGTCCCTGTCTCTCTCTCTTTGTTTTAACCCCCTCAGAGCCTTCCACATAGTGGGCTCTTCACTGCTGATTAAAGAAATAGATTCAGGAGCAGTATTTTTCATAAGGGAAAGGAGCTGATGGACAGACCAGGCATTGAGTTGTCTTCCTAGGTAGGGTCTGGATTATTGAGCTAATGAAAGGTTGAAAAGTGTCCAAGAGTTCAAGACAAGGTCACAATTCTATATTGAAGACTGTTACTTTTTTTCATGAAATGTGAGCCTCCACATACTTGGGAATTTGCGGGATGTTAGCAGTTCCCTTTAATACTTCCATATTTAAGGATTGTTTTATAAAAATCAGTGCACATGTAAGTTACTCAAAAGTAATACATCACACTCTCAAGCTTTATATTGATTATGTATGGTTCTGTTAAATCCTTTTCTCAGAAATTACTTCTCTGAAAATCAGCTGATTGGGATGAATAGTCTTAGTTGAGCAAAAAGACAGATCAGGAGAGACAATCCCAGTTTTCCCTCCCAAAATGAGTACAGATACTCCTCAACTTACAGTGGGGTTATGCCTGGATAAACCCTATAGTAAGTTGGAAATATCTTAAGTCAAAAATGCATTTAATACACCCAACCTACTGAACATCATAGCTTAACCTAGTTTACCTTAAACATGCTCAGAACACTTACATTAGCCTACAGATAGGCAAAATCATCTATCACAAAGCCTGTTTTACTACCAAGTGTTGAGCATCTCATGTAATTTATTGAACTGTACTAAAAGTGTAAAACAAGGATTCTAAGTGTGTACTGTTGTTTACCCTTGTGACTGCGTGGCTGACGGGAGCTGCTGCCCACTGCCACTGCCCAGCGTCAGGAAAGAGGAGAGAGTATCTAACTGCACATCACTAGCCCAGGAAAGATCAAAATTCAAAGTGCGGTTTCTACTAAATGCATATGGCTTTCCCACCAACAGAGTCTAAAAATCTTTTACAATGGTTATATAGAATGCCCTACTCTTTGACCTGTAACATAATGCCACTGAAAGTGATTCAAGATGAAATTAAAAATAAGACGGCTCTCTGAACTTTATATTAGATCAGCCTTTAAAACGAGTACCTCTTGAAGCTGAGTGACTAACCTACTTAGGAAGTAGACAGGTGGGGCAGGTCAATGAACAGACAGACCTTCCTTTAACAGAACAAATGTCCTACCTTGAATTCCTTTCCTCATACCTAAAGAGCCAGCCCTGCTCATTCTGCTTTGATTGTTTTTAAATCTAACATAATTTATCATGCACCTTCCTGTACTAAATTTTAGATTGCATATTTCCTGTTCATTCTCCTTTTCAACTTGAAAACTTTTATAAAATAGGCATTGTGGATAAAATGAGAGTTCCTGTGGCCAGGATTCTCACCTGGCCCTGGTTGACTAGCTCACTGCACACCTGTGGACAATACATGGCTGTTGACTCTATAGAAAGAGCTCCACCCAGTGCTCTGGGTGACATGGTGGCACGGCTGCAAGGCTGCAGGAGAGCACAGCAGAGGCTGGAGTGGTGGCAGCGCCGAGGACAGAGGCCCAGAGGACGGCTGTACAGGACAACTGTGCAGAGGGGCCCAGAGGCAGAGACCGGCTTGCTGCATACAGACTCACTCAGAGTGAACGGGATTTTAGTGACTGATCTGCCACCTGGAAACAAAGTTGGGTATAACCCTTTCACCCCAGGAACATTTTGCTGTCAATTTCTTTGGTGCTACTGAATCCATAGCAAACTTGCCCGGGGCTTAAAACCCATTGGCAAGACAGGTATTAATTTTTTTTAACTAGCTTTCCTTCTTAACATTCTTCTGCTGTTAACAACTGTATTTTAAATGATAATTACTTAGTAAGCTAGACTTTTAAAGTTCAACCAAAATCAACTGGGAAAAAGACTACACATAGAACATACTCTGTTTAAAGATTCATGCACATCTAAGCTTAGGCTTTAAGATTCCATCCTACCTTGAAAGCTTTTTTAAAGCATTTTATTAAGGACATTTTCAAGAGTAGAAAAAAGTGTAACACATGCTTTTAAATCAATCTTTGATACATGATTTTTATAACCCCAAGTAAAGAGATGTCTTCAGTCACTCAATTTCCAGCTCAAAAGTAAGTTGTGGATAGTCTTGGAAATCTTTAGAATTAAGAGTTTATCTTTTAAAATATTGCACATTAGCTATTTGAAAGAATAAGTATTTTTTTAAAGTAATGTCTTGCAGTGGGTTTCATCTCTGGACAAGTTCACTATGGATTCAATGAGACTGAAAAAAATGACAGTGGAACGTTGAGAGGCAAAAGGGTTTATACCCAACTTTATTCCCAAGGTTGCAGGTCAATCACTAGAATCCCATCCACTCAGAGCAAGTCTGCAGGCAGCAGTCTGGTCTCGGCCTCTCTGCCCCTGCAGCCGTCTCAGTCTCTGTCCTCAGAGCTGCCACCACTCCAGCCTCTGCTCTCCAGCACCCTTGCAGCCCTGCAGCCATGCAGCAGCCCAGAGCACTGAACAGTCAGTAACAATCAGTAACAATGTATTGCCCACATGTGTGTAGTGAGCCAGCCCACCAGGGCCAGATGAGAATCCTGACGGTAAGAACCTTCACTTTCTCCACAAATAGTAATAACAATATATATTTTCAGTCAACACATATTAATTTAGCCTAATATTTGCCAGGTACTATTCCAGGCACTGGGACTACATCCAGAAACAAACAAAACTTAGAAGCCTAGCTTTTAGCTGCCCTTTCCAAGAGTTTGGATGAAAATCCCTGCCCTCCTGAAGCTTGCATTCTAATCAAAGTTGATTGACAAATGAACAAAATATGTGGTGTGTCAGATCATAAGTGCTGCGAAGAACAATTAAGTAGGAAAGAGATCCAGTACTACTGCAGGGAAGTGGTTGCCGTTTAAACAGGTAACAAAGAACAGGTCTTCAGAGAAGGTAACTTTTTTTTTCCTGCAAAAAACTGTTTCCAAGAATTAGGAGAAGTGCAAGTTGCAGCACTCCAAAATCTTGTGACTACAGACTATCTACTGTTAAAAGAACATATGGGATGTGAACAGTTCCCAGGAATGGGTTGTTTTAATTTGTCTGTTTTTTCTCAAACTATTCAAGTTCAATTAGACAATATCCATCATATCATAGATAAGTTTTCACAAATGCCTAGGGTGCCTAACTGGTTTTCTTGGTTTCACTGGAGATGGCTGGTAATTGTAGGTCTGCTTTGGTTAGGTAACTGTATTCCTATTATGTTAATGTGTGCGCGCAATTTAATTAGTAGTTTAAAACCTATACATGCTGAAGTTACTCTACAAGAAGATATGTCAAAGAAATAATCAATCTTCCCAGGTTTTCTTCCGCCTGTTACTTCTATAGATTTTCTTCTTCCTTCCTAATTACAACCCTTAAATAGAAATCGTGCCTCATATCAAATTTACCGAGTATCATAATTCTTCCAAGTGGTAAAGACACCTCAAGACAAATGCTGGGCATAGAAGCCACAGGGCATAAATATGCAAAGAAGTAAAAAGCTAACCTTTTCAAACAGTAAGGCTTCTCTCTCACTTACCAACTTTACATTTCCTTGTATGGCCCCGGAAGATGACTGGTTAGCCAGAGACGGGTAAGATTCCTCAAGGGAGGAACAACCTAAGACAGGCACAGTCGCAGGGGGGCCATCAGGTGAGAAATTGGGGATCAACAGAGGTGAGGTTTAGAACCTCCCCCCTCATGTTCTGAGAGAAATCTTCTGCATACATGGATGCTTTATTGCCCTGGTCTAGCTTGGATTAACACATAGTCTGCAGGCACACACCTGATCATCTACATTTGCTCTCTTACAACACTAAACTATGTTTTCTACCTTTATCTTGTATCTACCTACCACTTCAGCATTTTATTAAAAATAATAATAATAAAGAGAGAAATGTGGTATCCACATATAAATCAAGTATAAAAATCAAATGAGTATTCATATTTGACCTGATTGTTTATAGTTTATAATGCATGAGCAAAACCGAAAGTTTCTGTGATGACTGCCCTAGTACTGTTCACCATGTAAGAACTTATTCACTATGTAAGAACTTGTTCACCGTGTAAGAACTTGTTCATTATGCTTCAGAAGATCGGAGACTGATGAGAATTAGGCTTGGGGTGGATTAATGATTGTGCATTGAGTCCCTATACAGAATTTTATTGTTGTTAACAACCATTTGATCAATAAATATGAGAGATGCCCTCTCAAAAAAAAAAAAGCATTAGTTTTTTTAGAGATTTCATTAGAATTAGGTAAAGTAAACAGATATTTGAAATCCATGAAATCTTATTCAGTGCACATTTATTCTGCTACATTAGTTCATATGTGAAAAGTGAAGAACATAAATTAATAGAAGTGTAAATATAGTATTTTCTCATTAGTTTGTTGTGAAATTATACAGTAGCCTAACAAAAATGGTCAAGATATATGTAAATAAGAGTTGTGGAACATCTAAATAAATTGTGGGTACATAAGGGAAAAAAAAACTGTTTCCAATTGGTCCATGGCTTAGGGGAGGGCTCCAGAGTGGTTAAAAGGCTGCTTAGTGGCTGCAGGGAGAGGCTCAGGCAGAAGCCCTGGCACCAGGGGGATGCCAGAGGGGCCCCTCTATGGCCGCCTGGCTCCAGAGGCTCCTAGTCGGGCTTGAGGGTGAGCCTTTCCAAGAGATACTCACCCGCTCCAGCCTGGGAGCCAGCCAGCTGGCAGAGGTTGGTCAGGTGGTAGCCCATCTTCTTGAAGGATTTCACCTCCTCTTCTAGGACGTGGTTCTCCAGGAAGTCACAGAGGTGGGGGTCTGAGTGCTCGCAACCCCGGGCCTGCAGATCCAGAAGGGCCTTGTTCAGGTTCTTCTCCAGAACCGTGGCGTCCAGGGTTTTACCCCACTCATCTTGGGACCACTTCTGCAAGTCCTGGAAGAGGGCGCGGCCGTTGCGCTGGTTTTGCATCTTCAAGAGAAGCTCCACACCCTCGCTCTTCTCCTCCGCCAACTCGCAGAAGTGGCCCCTGCTCTTCAGAGCCACATCGCTGCGGAAGAGAGAAGCCCAGAGAGCGGTAGGTGTAGGAGGCCCGCAGATAAAGTTTGACCAGCCGGTTGATGCTGGCCTCCACTTGCGCAGAATAGTTCTGATGAATCTGGGAGCTCCTGGTTGACAGGCAATAAGGAGCTAAGCTCAAAACAGTTTTGGATGGTCCCCGTGACAGAGGCTGACTGAGAAGATGGTCCGAAGGTGGCGACTGGAAGAAGTTGGAGGACAGTCGGAGACTGGTAGAAGGGTTGTCCCTGGGTCTCTTGCGTCCAGGAGTGATGGGAATATGGAGAGAGCTTTCTAAGAGACACAAAAGTCTTGAGGCTGGAGCAGAAAAAAAGAATCAGGAGAATAGTAGGAGAGGAAGTCAAGGAGGGAATATAGGGCCTTACGGACTAATATAAGAACTTTGGTTTTTAGTCTGAGCTGGGGAGTCATTAGAGTATTTTAAGCAGGGGAGTGACATTCTTATTTGGGCTTTGGAAGGATCGCTCAGGGTTTTGTGTTGAACGGTTACAGAGAAGGCAAATTCAGAAGCAAGTAGACTTGTAGGAGGCTACTGCAATAGTCCAGGCAATACATGATGACTTGGACCAGGACCATAGCAATGGAAACTGTGAGAAGTTGTCAGATTCTGGATGTATTTTGAAAGTAGAGACACCACTATTTGCCAACATATCAGATGTGGTGTGTGAGAAAAGAATAAAAAAGTAACTCCAAGGTTTGAATCACAGCGTTGTATAATTGAAACCAATATAATATTCTTCTATATCAACTATGCTTCAATTTAAAAACAGTAATACATAAATAAACAAAGTATCTCCAAGGTTTTTTCCTGAGCAACTGGAAGGATGGAATTCCCATTAATAAAGTTAAGGGGAAAAGATGTAGGTTTAATTCATTTTCTGTCATGATAAGTTTGAGATTCCTGTTGGATATACAAGAGGAAACAATGTCAAATCAGCAATTGGATATATATGGGTTAGAAATTTAGGGGAGTGGTTGGAGCTAAAGATACAAATTTGGAAGTCAGGAACATATACTTGTTTTTTAAAGTCATGAGACTGAAAGATGATGGAATCTTAACTAGGTCATCTCGCTCATGTTAAATAACTATGTCAAAGTATATTTTACTCTAGGAACAAAGATGGTTCAATATTTGAAGTCTTGCAATGCAGTTCACTACAGTAACAATGGAGGAAAACTATATGATCATCTTAGTAGATGCAGAAAAGGTATTTAATTTTAAAAAATACCCATATATGAATTCTTTTTTGATTTAGCAAACCAGTGGCAGACCAGAGCTTCCTTAATCTGATACAGAGTATTTGCTGAAACTCTCAACAAATAACATTCCTAACAGTGAAGGTCTAAAAACATCCCCATTACAGTAAACACTACTTTGAAAGAGACTAAATTGTCTATGGTGATGACAGGTATATAGTGCTTTTTTATAGGGTATTGTTTTAAATTATCCCTTAAATTTTAATTGATTGTTTAAATGATTCCTGTTAGGAATTATTCACAGGTGAGGAGGAAACAAAGGCAAAAATGAGTAGCCATTAATAACAGAGTTCAGTCTCTTTTTTTAATAATAATAAATCATTGATACACAACCTTATGTCAATCTCTCTAATCTTAATCTCAACACCTCTGGGATTGTCACCAGCCTGACTCTTTCCATTTGTACCATAAGGGAGTAAAATATTTCCCATGGCTCGATTTTCATTTTGCAGTCACATCATCGCAGTCCTGTGCCTTGATTATTTCAAACTGTCTCCTTTCTGATGTCTCAGCCTTCTTCCCTATTCCCAGCAAATACTTTTTGTACGTGTGGCCACATCAGTCTTTCTCTGGGATCATCAGTACTTCAAAAGCCCTTCCATCTTCTTATGCTGGGGAGGGGTGGAAAGCTTTATCCCCACTTCTTCCTTTACTGAGTGGTCATAATGCCCCTAGTCTGTTGCTCCCCCTTTACTCTTCCTCCTGCAGGTTGAATGAATGACCTCATTGGTGGGCGGTTGCCTTCCAGTCCATGTTTCTCAAGTGGGTGGAACTAACTGAGAAAAGTTTAATAGACTGAATGTGGGGGATTTGTTTTTATCTCTACTTCTCCACATAACCAGTACGAAGGAGAAACTTTGGCATCTGCTCTGTATATTCACACTTTCCCCTAGAACAGGAAATTAGGCCCATTTAGGCATCACTTTGATCTTCTAACCCTTTGATTATAAAAGTGATATTTTTGTTTCTCCATCTGCTTTTTATCGTATTTCTTAAGAACCTGGGTCCAGAATTTGGGTGTGACTTATTTGGCTCTTACAAGACCCCCATAGCTGAAAACACAGCCTTAGGCCAGCGTTCAAAACCTGCCATACCTGGGTCTTAAAGTAGAGAAAGGGAAGCTGGGGCCGTGCTAAACTTAATGTCAGCAGACAGCTAACACTTGTGACGCAATCGTAGCCAAGGACAGTGGTTCTCAGCCATTTTGCCACACTAACACCTTCCCATCAGTAACAGTGGTTCACTAGTGCCAAAATTCTCAACGAGGGTGCAGTCACACTCCAAGGATGGCATCTCAACTGTGGGGAAACTGTATGTAGATTAGCAATGAAACATGATTTTAAATCCTTCTAGGGGAGCCCTCTGCATTCTGCCAGCGCCATGAGAACCAATGACCTAGGTGCTGATCCTCAGCTACAAGTTCAGAAACTCAATTTTGGCAGCTCTGCCAGTGATAATTGAGCCCTGGGGTTCTGACTCACACAACTCACAGTCACAGGAGGCTGATTTATAACTAGAATGTCAATTAGCCAATTTAAAATGGAAGATACAGTTTCCCAGCGCTTGAACTACTCATGACCCCTTTTCAAACCACTCTCTGGTAACGATGGCTGAAAACCAAATTTGAAACCTGCTATAGGAGATTAGGACAAAACTGGGCTGACAAAATACCTGGTTTTCAATGCCAGTCCTGCCCCTGACTTTGATCTTTGGCAAGTCAAAGCTTTTTCTGAATTTGTAAACTCGAGAATCTGCCTGCATCACAAAATTCTCATGATTGATTAGCACATATGGAAGCACAGTGTTCATTGTAAAATGTTTTTCACATATAAGAAACTTACCAAAGCATAGGTTACATGCACAGATGTGTCACCCATTCCAGGGTTTGCAGCACCATCTTTGCTTTATGGTAGACGAGAGCGCATTTTTGTAACTTGCTATGCAAGGCCAGATAGTTTACTTGGTGCTGGAATCTTGCTCTCCTTCTTGTGAGCCCATCATATGCTATCATAATGTGTTTATTCTAGAACACCACACCTATGGTTTCCCTTTTAGGTTGGCTGCTTCCTGGGGCGGGGCTGCTTCTAGATAGCACCAATTTCTAATAAAGTAGGTGTGGGGAAGGGCCTGGAATTTGCATATCCAGCAAGTACCCAAGTGATGCTGATTTGGGACCACACTTTGAAAACAGCTGATCTAGTCCAAATGACAATGGTCTTAGCTGATGAGAAGCTCCCTGCTATTGTCGTGCTCTCACTCAGGATCAGCACATGACTACCTGAACTTTTCCCTCTGGGGTAGTTTCTGCTATCTGTGCTCAGATCTCAGTTTTGGGGATCTGCCTGAGTTGTTCTCTCTCAGCTATGTAGACTCATTGCTCTCTGGTTTTATCACGGTGTCTTACAGCAGAATTCAGAACTTCAAAAAATGTTTTAGAAGAGGCAGTGTCACTTGGAAACATTTTCCAAATTGTCTTGAAATAACAGGGAATAATGATTCTTGGTTGGCCTCACTCCCTAGGAAAATGAGAATTAGAGGACTAGCTTGGTTGACTGAAAGCTCTTTGAAGGCTGTGTCCTATAGTATCTTTTTTTATAGCACCAAGTGCCCAGGCACTGTTCTAAGGCATTTGTACCTACTAACACATTCAATCCACATAACATTCCTGCAAATTCCTATTCTACAGATGAAGGAACTGGGTCTCAGGGAAGATGAGTGACTTGTTCCAGTTCACATGGCTTGAATGTATGAGATTCAGGATGTGGACTCAAGACCATTTGGCATCAGCGTCTGGGCTCTTAACCACTATGTTATGCTGTATAATACAGTGCTTAGTACATTCCTTCAGCAGCTATGGTCAACATCAACTTTCTTTGCTTACGTTATGTCCATACCTTTTCTCACTCCCTTTCCCTCAGTCATGAAAATTTTCTCTTCCTGTTCAAGGCCAGTCCTTTCCTATGCCCTTGATCTCATCTCTTCTGATTTTTTTCTGAACTTTTTACCAGTTATTCAATTTTTAAAAATTTTGTTCTCTCTTCTCATTACCCTCCCTCTCTTCACCCATCAACTTGCTCAAGCATCTAAGAAAATTCCCCCTATGGGACCCAGCATTCACCTTTCCAGCCCCCATTCAATCATTACCTTCTTCCATTCAAGCTTCTAGAAAGAATAGTCCCTACTTCTTACCTCCCCTCCCATTCTTGTCTCAATTCCAGTCTGATTCTCACCCTCCTGTGCTACTTAAGCTGCTTCCAGCAAGCTCACCAATACATTACCAACTGCTAAATGTTTTCAGTTTTTAAATACTGAAATTCTGTGCTGCACTTCATTGCCCTCCCCCTTGAAACTCTATTTACTTGGCTTCCTGAGGTTGGTCCTGCCCTCAGCAGCCTACCAGTTCTTCCTGAGAGAACCTATGCACTCCCCTAGTTTCAAATGACCATCTCTTATAAAGGAAAATCTTTGCATCTAATGTCTTGATAGCCTTGGTATCTAGCAAGGGGTGGGGAATATACCCGTATTACCTTGTACATTTCTCTCTGTATTGTTTATCTGTCTTCTCATTAGATTCTTAGCTACCTGAGAGTAAAAACTGTTGTATCCACCTTTATATTTTCAACTCTTAGTACAGCCTGACACAGTAGACATGCAACAGATACCTGCCGGACACATTACCCTTTATAAGCTACACTTCACAGATGTCCAAGCACTTTCTGTAGATGTCTCCAAGTGTTTATAGATTTAAAACATTGTACTGTTATAGACATTCAGAGAAGAAAACCATCATTTTATTAAAGTATCATTGATATACAATCTTATGACGGCTTCAAATACACAACACAGTGGTTCAACATTCACCCATATTATCAAGCCCTCACCCCCTCCAGTGTGGTCACTGTCCATCAATGTAGTAAGATGTTACAGAATCATTAACTGTATTCTCCATCCTGTAGTAGCGTCTCCATGACCAACGTATATTGTGATTGTGAATTACTGTGCCCCTTAATCCCCTTCTTCCTCCCCAACATCTCCCCTTCGGAAACCTCTAGTTCCTTCTCAGTGCCTATGACTCTACTGCTGTTTTGTTCCTTCTGTTTTGCTTTATTTTTATACTGCACAAATAAGTGAAATCATTTGGTACTTGTCTTTCTCTGCCTGGCTTTTTTCACTGGGAATAATACCCTCTAGATTCATCCATGTTGTTGCAAATAGGAGGATTTCTTTTCTTTTTATGGCTGAATAATATTCCATTGTGTATATATATCACATCTTCTTTATCCATTCATCTTATAATGGACATTCAGGTTGCTTCCATATCTTGGCTATTGTAAATTGTGCAGTGATAAACAGGTGCATATGTCTTTTCAAATCAGGGATTTTGCTTTCTTCAGGTAAATTCCTAGGAGTGGAATTACTGGGTCAAATGGTACTTCTATTTTTAGTTTTTTGAGGAACCTCCATATTGTTTTCCACAATAGTTGCACCAATTTACATTCCCACTAACAGTGAAGGAGGTGAGAACCATTATTTTTGACTTTGTGAAGGTGATAGCACTTGAGCTGGAAATAAAGTTCAGAGGCAGGAAAGGGAGGAGAAAGGTTCTAACATTGGACCCCCAGGCCAGAGACTGGAGGGCAGGAACAGGAGTGTCTTGTTGAAACATTAAATTTGGATAAGGGAATAGAAGCTTCACCTAAAAAGAAAGGTAGGAAATGTAAATGTGGAAGGCCTGAAGGTTAAGCTAAAGCATTCTGACTTTATTCCATAGGCCAGCAGGAACCTACATTGAACAGGGTGCTAAATAATCCCAGATAAACCAGGTGGCAGAACATTTGCTGGACTATAACCTGGACACACTAGAGGTGAACAGACCAGTGGGACACTCCAGTGAGTAAAATGAGAGCCTGATGAACAGTGGTATACGTATATATACATACACACATATTTTAACATCTTTGAAATTGAAATAAAGCTGACAGTTAATTGCATGTCTTAATTTAACTGGCATCTCCTCTTCCTTAGCAACATTTAAAATAATGGTGTTATCTTCACACTGATGTTGTCCTAGATTCAATGAATACGGTATCTGGATATGAATAAGAAATAAAGAATTCAAAGGCAAAGTTTTAAACTTGAGTGACTGGAAAAATTCAGTTATTCCTAACAAAGAAGGAAGAACATTTCCTTGACCCATGTATAGGAGTCTAAGCAAATCTCCTATTTAAGCAGTAACAGATGATATTGTTGCACACCTACCTTTCCCATCTGAACTAATTAATAATTAAAAATAAGGAAGTACCTATTAATGACAACTTTAATGTGAACATGTGTTTGACCCTCAAGAAACTGTCATAACTTAAAGGGAAGAGTGAGTTACCATGGATGCTTAAGACTACATGGCATGCAGTGTCTGGATCCGGATGATACTCAAATGTATCACAGCAACTGATAACCTCAATTATTTGAACAATCGGAATCTCTTCAAATACTGGTTCACTTCTTCCTTGGGGTAGGGACGGAGTGCAATGCAAGTGGCAATATTCTCTGGCTGCTCCAGCCACAGCATGTGGTCGATGTTATTCTGTTGCAGAGTCTCAGCTAGCTCCTTCAGGGTAGTCTCATCTGCAGCCTATAAGGAGCAGGGCAGAACACACAGAGTGAATAGGCCATTTAAGCAGCGTCAAAAAGACAAAAAAAAAGTTTGGGGCTGTTGCTCCTCTTAACTGAAAGTGGTGGAACAGCTCCACCAGAGGAGGAGCTGGAGAGCACGTCTCCAGAAGCAACAGCTTCACTGCTTGTGTTCCTCCTACCCTCTCTGTGCGGCCTTAAATAAGCGACCTGAGGTGGGAGGGGGATGGGCTTAAAAATGGCTTCTTATAAAATAAAGATTTTTCTCCTCCATCTTGAGATGCTGTGTGCTCTACATGTTTTATGCTTCTATAATGGTTGGTGCCCATGCAGCTATCCCTAATCCTTTACCAGCTCTGACTTTGAGAGCTATTGGAAGGATTTCTAAAATCAGTCGCATCCATCTCCCTCCCACCTCCATCCTACCCCACCGAAACCTAGAGGAGTTTTCCTTCCACTGGAATAGTTCCCACTTGTTAACTCAGAGGGCTAACTACTGTCTTAACATCTGAAATTGTTTCTCATCATCCCTAGCACCTTGATCATGCTGAATCTCATTACAGGAAGCATTACAGCTATCACTTAAAAGGAATTTAGCGTGTTATTTTGCATAAGGTATATTTTTTGCCTATGAAGGCACAGGCCACTAAGATGACTAGAGGTTTGTCTTACCAAATTATTGGATTTGGGGATTGCCACTCTTCATCTACTGAGTCCTTTGGGGCAGAGCCACGCTGGAGAACTCACGACCTCCCCTACGTCCTTCCTGAGCACCAGGCAACAGCATAGTACAACGAATTACAGTGAGTCCAAAGCCTTGCTCTGCCACTTACTGTGTGATCTTTGGTAAGTTGTGACTTAGCTAAGCCTTTGTTTCCCCTTTGTAAAACAGGGATGATAAGGCTTCACAGTAGTAGAGAGGACTCAATAAAATTAGCCTCAGACCTGTGCCTGGCACATAGCAAACGCCCAATAACTGTAGTTAATATTGGCATCGTCTTATATTTTATTGGTCTTTATGGCTACAGCAGCACCTTAATTAATTGGAGGTGATTCCTTGAGTGAGGGCTAACAACTAGGAATTGTCATATGTCTTTTAAACTCAGGTAGGTCAGTTCATCTCTGTGGGCTTCAGAAGTCTCATCTGAGAAAAGGGGTAAATGTATTATCTACCTAAAAGCAAGGGAGTGGGGGATACCCGAGTCAGATGACTTCCTGGGCCTTCTTCCTATTGGAAAAAAAACCTACATGAATATCTATCTGCTTCTTTTCCTGCCTAGTCATATATTCTCAAGACATTTTCTTGCAGGTTACTGTTTGTTTCACAACCAACCAGCAATTTTTCTCTTGAAAGATAGTGTTTTTGCCAGCTAGCCATGAAGGGCCTACCCCATCCCTGGGTAGACCCAGGGTTCTAGTTCTTTAATTTATTAAAATAAAAACTTTATGAGAAAAATTGCTTTAAAACTTTTTCCCCCCTTATTATGTGTGCCTGATGGAGAAAACTTAAAGGAAAAGAGAAGCATTAGGACATAACCGAAGTCCTACCACTCACTACTTAATATCTGGACGTATTTTCAAAATCTGCATCAATTTTGTATGTAGAATATAGTTTGGTTAGTATCACATCGTGAACATTGTTCCATGCCAACTAAATATGCTCCAAAAACATGATTTTTGCTACCTCTATAATAATCCATTATAAGGGCATAAATTAATTCAGCCAATTCCTAGTATCGGAAATACAGTAATTTCCAAAATTTTATATTATAAAGTGCTCCTATAAATATCGTACAACGTACAAAGAGAATAGTCTTTGAGTACATCTTATTATCTTCGCAGGGATACGTCTCTAGCTGCAGAACTGACAAAGGGTAAGGTAAGGGTAAGATCTATTTGGCCACCTTCAAAATGAGCCCTACTGCTATTTTTTACCCCGGATGTCTAGTATTTTCGATGCTAGGTTCAGCTTATACTAGGGTTCACATGTATTTTCAAATGCTTTGGCGTCATACCCAGGTAAATGCTTCGGTTTGACTTCACTTGCAAATAAGGAACCCCCGCGTCCTTAGCCCTTCTGCATTGGGTTAGGCGAAGCAGAGGGGGTCCTGCAAAGGTGGGCCCAGCGCACTGGGAAGGCGGTGTCTCGCTCGGCCAGCCTCCGCCCTCACTAAAGGTAAGCAGCTGAGATCGGGGGCTGGGGGGGTGAGGAAAGCATTAATAACAGACCGGATGCCCAGTTTTCACAGTCCGACGCTGGCCAGCCCAGGTAAGGGTCTCTCGGCAATGGCTCGAACTCCAGACCCCCGTCCGAAATTTAGAGGTAAAAGACTCCCCACAACGCCCTAACCACTCCACGAAGTTAGGCCCCGGACTCAACGCCACACCCACTTCCGGTCTGATGTGCTCTGCGCCCCATTGCCCCGCCCGACACCTCACCTCCAGGACCACCTTGCGCATGCGCCCCAGCTCCCGGAGGTAAGCCGCTGTGTACGGGTGGTCGCGGTGAAGGTGCAAGGCCGCGGTGGCCGCGTGACAAGCCTGCGCCACCACTGCGCCCGCTGGCCAGGAGAACGGAGCCTGGGATAGATCCTTTCGTAACACCAAGTATTGTACCAGGATCTGCGGCTCTACGCCAGAGGCCGCCATCTTCCTGCCCAAATGAAGGGCTGGGCCTACTCCCCAATGCATGCCGGGATCGGGGAGGGGGGCCCTCAGCCCGGCCATGTTTTTATAATGTGAGCGCGCAAAGCACGCTGGGTTTGACTGATTTTGAAGGTGAAGACGGCGGGAACTCCTGCCGTGGTCCTGGGTGAGCGAGAGGAGGTTCGTGACACTAAGTGACGGACGGGACCGTGACCAGGGTGGGAGGCTGGACGGCCGATTGAAGTTCCTTCAGTGTGCTAGGAATCCGGCTGAACCAGAGCGACTGTGTTTTTGGGCGCCCGCAGGGGCAGGTGGCCGTGGACACCGCCCGCTCGGGCCCGGGAACGGGTGGGTCGGCTCCGCGAAGCGAGTCTAGGCGATGACGCTTGGGGGTCTGGGGGCCGGCGGGTGCCTGCCTGAGCTGTGTGTGCTCTGCTTTCTGGGTTTGACTGAATGTAAACAGATGTGACTTTCTTGCCGGCTTGTTTCACCAGCAAGAACATTTAGGTGCCTGTTAACCGCTTTCCTGGACAACTTCCTAGGCCCTGGAAATCTGAGATGGAGCGCGAGAATACTTTCCGTCCAGATGGCGAGTCCAAAGGAGGTACTCAAAGGGCCGCCCTTTTCCCTTTCCTGTTGCTGCCCAGTGATGACCCTCAGGTTGAAAGAGCCCTTTTCTCTTCTAACTAATGTGTGGCCTGTCCTGTTTGGGAGCAGAGGGGCGAAAGCAACTCATTTTGAAGATTTAAAGGGGCAGGAAGCTAAGGTCATTGGAAAGGAAAATTGCTTCAGACATTTATAGGCTCCTGCCTCTTTTTAAACCAATGGGTTGCATTCATAATATGCTCAAGTATTTATATTCAAGCTTCAGTTCTAGCCAGTGAGGTATTTTTCCTCTCTTGGCAGGTATTTTTGGGCCGTTTATACATTATTCTTGTGGAAGGGTAGTGTCAGACAGTGACTTCCTTGTTGGTTAAACCTGGGTTTGAGTCCTGGCTCTGTCATTATATTGTGGCTTTGGGCACGTTATTTTACCTTTCTCTGTTTCAAAAACAATTGTCTTAACAATTTTGAAGTCTGTAGATTTGTGATCCTACTTTCCTCTGGGCCATTATTATGGATAACTGAGATTAGCTGTAATAATGCTCTCTTTGAACAGTGTCCTGGTTGTCCAGGGACTGCTTGTATGTCAGTGTTCAGCCTAAAAGGTTTCTAATCATTGGTTTCTGTTGTCACCTCCTCTGGTTTAAAAACTGTGGCCAACATCTAACAGTTTAGCAGGCCACAATGTTCTGATAAAGGATCATATCTTCCCTGAAATGCTGCTGTTTGCCAGACTTAGACATCCCTGGATGCTTGTGAAGTTCCTTTTTCACTCTTCTCAGGTGTTTTAGCTCACTTGGAAAGACTAGAGACTCAACTGAACAAATCCCATAAAAGACTGGAAGAACTGCAGAGAGCACAGGCAGAAGAAAGTGCCCTGGAAAGCAAGATTCATAAACTGACATGTCTGCGAGATAAGCTGAGAGCTGAAGTGCAACAACGGCGAGCCAGGGTGAGTAGAAGGGTGATGTTGGCAGGTTTTCTTGGAGTGTAAAGGGTGCACATGTTCGGGAAATTAGCTAAGTTGTGTAATGTCTTTTACCTGTGTATCATTTTCAGCCTTTGATCTCCCAAATGATCACACCTGTAGAGTCAGGTGATGCCAATATCAACTAACGATTGTCAGGCATTTACTGACAGACCAGGCAAGTTCTTCATAATAATCTCTTAACCTGTCCTCATGTTAACTCAGTCTCAGCCTGACCTGAGTCACTGGTACTTTTGTCATTAACACCATCTGTGTCTTACCCAGATTTGCAACCTCACAGTAAACTCTGACCTTACCTCTTTTCAGTTTTCTTTAGTAAGTACTAGCAAACACTTTTTGAAAGTCATTGTACTAGTTTTACATTTCTAGCAATAATGTATAAGATTTCCATAGTTTTGCATCTTCACCAATACTTGATGTCATCAGTTTAAAAAGTTTGTCATTCCGATAGACATGTAATAGTATCTCATTGTGGATTAATTTGTATTTGCCTAATAATTAGTGACGTGAAGTATCTGTATCACTCAATCTTTTGTTGTGAGGTGTGCTTTTCAAGCCTTTTGCAAACATACTGCGTTACCTGTCTCATTGTAGAACACATGTTTTGCATGTGAGCTCTTTGGTATATGTACTGTGAATCTTTTAGACTGTGGCTTGCCTTTTTACTTTCTAGGTGTCTGTGATGAAAAGAAAAGGTAGATTTAGAAATCTAACTTCATGTGTACTGTTCTTGATTCTTTTTAATATATCTTTGCCCAAGTTAAGATCATGAAGATTTTCTGTGTTATTTTCCGAAAACTTTATTGATAAATTTTACATTCAGAATTACTTTGCCTCTGGAATTGATTTTTGAATATGGTATGAAATAGAGGTGATACTTCCTTTGTTTTTTTCATATGAATATCCACTATATCTAGTACCCTTTTTTGTTTTAATCAGAGTTGTTATAAAATATTATGTTAGTTTCAGGTGTAAGATACAGTTTGACAATTTGCATAGGTTATGAAATGCTCACCATGGTGAGTCTAGTTACTGTCATGATACAGTGTCATTATAGTTTTATGGACTATATTCCCTGTGTTGTACTTATCCTCTTCATGATGTTTTATTTTTTTTCTTTTGAAAAAATATTTAAATTTAATTTTTTAATAAGGTTTCGTTGATATACACTCTTAGGAAGCTTTTACATGAGCAATATTGTGCTTACTACATTCACCCATATTATCAAGTCCCCCCCACACCCCATTGCAGTCACTGTCCATCAGCATAGTAAGATGCCACAGAGTCACTACTTGTCTTCTCTGTGCTGCACTGTCTTCCCCAGGACCCCCTCCCAAGTCATGTGTGACAATCGTAATACCCCTCAACCCCCTTCTCCCTCCCTCCCCACCCATCCTTCCTCTCCCACCCCTCCCCTTTGGTAACCATTAGTCCCTTCTTGGAGTCTGTGAGTCTGCTGCTGTTTTGTTCCTTCAGTTTTGCTTTGTTGTTATACCTCACAAATGAGGGAGATCATTTGGTACTTGTCTTTTTCCACATGGCTTATTTCACTGTGCATAATACCCTCTAGCTCCATCCATGTTGTTGCAGATGGTAGGATTTGTTTTCTTGTTATAGCTGAATAATATTCCATTGTGTATTTGAACCACATCTTCTTTATCCATGCATCTGTTGATGGACACTTAGGTTGCTTCCATATCCTGGCTGTTATAAATAGTGCTGCAATAAACATACAGGTACATTATGTCTTTTTGAATCTGAGAACTTGTATTCTTTGGGTAAATTCCTAGGAGTGGAATTCCCAGGTCAAATGGTATTTCTATTTTTTGTTTTTTGAGGAACCTCCATATTGCTTTCCACAATGGTTGAACTAGTTTACATTCGCACCAGCAGTGTAGGAGGGTTCACCTTTCTCTGCATCCTCACCAGCATTTGTTGTTCTTAGTTTTTTCAATGCTGGCCATCCTAACTGGTATGAGGTGTTCTCTCATTGTGGTTTCAATTTGTGTTTTCCTGATAATTAGCGATGTGGAGTATCTTTCCATGTGTCTGTTGGCTATCTGAATTTCTTCTTTGGAGAACTGTCTGTTCATACCCTCCACCCATTTTTTAATCGGATTATTTGTTTTTTGGTTCTTGAGGTATATGAGTTCTTTATATATTTTGGATATTAACCCCTTGTCAGATATGTCATTTACAAATATATTCTCCCATACTGTAGGATGACTTTTTGTTCTGCTGATGGTGTGTCCTTTGCCGTGCAGAAGCTTTTTAGCTTGATGTAGTCCCATGTGTTCATTTTTGGTTTTGTTTCCCTTGTCCAAGGACATGCATTCAGAAAAAAGTTACATGTTTATATTCAGGAGATTTTTGTCTATGATGTCTTCTAAGACTTTTACGGTTTCATGACTTACATGCAGGTCTTTAATCCATTTCAAGTTTACTTTTGTGTATGGGGTTAGACAATAATCCAGTTTCATTCTCTTGCTGTTCAGTTTTGCAACACCAGCTGTTGAAGAGGCTGTCGTTTCCCCATCAAATGTCCATGGCTTCTTTATCATATATTAATTGACCATATATGCTTGGGTTTATATCTGGGCTCTCTAGTCTGTTCCATTGGTCTATGGCTCTGTTCTTGTGCCAGTACCAAATTGTCTTGATTACTGTGGCTTTGTAGTAGAGCTTGAAGTCTGGAGCATAATCCCCCCAGCTTCATTCTTTCTTCTCAGGATTGCTTTAGCTATTTGGGGCCTTTTGTGGCTCCATATAAATTTTAGAACTATTTGCTCTAGTTCATTGAAGAATGCTGTTGGTATTTTGATAGGGATTGCACTGAATCTGTAGGTTGCTTTAGGCAGGATGGCCATTTTGACAATATTAATTCTTCCTATCCATGAACACAGGATGTGTTTCCATTTATTTGTATCTTCTTTAATTTCTCTCATGAGTGTCTTGTAGTTTTCAGAGTATAGGTCTTTTACTTCCTTTGTTAGGTTTTTTCCTAGGTATTTTATTCTTTTTGGTGCAATTGTGAATGGAATTGTTTTCCTGATTACTCTTTTTGCTAGTTCATCATTAGTTTATAGGAATGCAACAGATTCCTGTGTATTAGTTTTGTATCCTGGAACTTTGCTGAATTCAGATATTAGATCTAGTAGTTTTGGAGTGGATTCTTTATGGTTTTTTATGTACAATATGTCCTCTGTAAACAGGGACAGTTTGACTTCTTCCTTGCCAATCTGGATGCCTTTTATTTCTTTGTGTTGTCTGATTGCCCTGGCTAGGACTTCCAAAACTATGTTGAATAAAAGTGGAGAGAGTAGGCATCCTTGTCTTGTTCCCGATCTTAAAAAGAAAAGCTTTCAGCTTCTCGCTGTTAAGTATGATATTGGCTGTGGGTTTGTCATGTATGGCTTTATTATGTTGAGGTACTTGCCCTCTATACCCATTTTGTTGAAAGTCTTTATCATGAATGGATGTTGAATTTTCTCGAATGCTTTTTTGGCATCTATGGTCGTGTGGTTTTTTTGTCCTTCTTTTTGTTGATGTGGCGGATGATATCGGTGGATTTTCTAATATTGTACCATCCTTACATCCCTGGAATAAATCCTACTTGATCATGATGGATGTCTTTTTGAATTCAGTTTGCTTATATTTTGTTGAGTATTTTTGCATCTGTGTTCATCAGGCATATTGGTTTGTAATTTTCTTTTTTTTGTGGTGTCTTTGCCTGGTTTTGGTATTAGAGTGATGCTGGCCTCATAGAAGGAGTTTGGAAATATTCCTTCCTCTTCTACTTTTTGGAAAACTTTAAGGAGGGTGGGTATTAGGTATTCAGTAAATGTTTGATAAAATTCAGCGGTGAAGCCATCTGGTCCAGGGTTCTTGTTCTTAGGTAGTTTTTTTTTTTTTGTATCATTAATATACAATCACATGAGCAACATTGTGGTTACTAGATTTCCCCCCATTTTCAAGTCTCCACCACACATACCCCATTACAGTCACTGTCCATCAGTGTAGTAAGATGCTATAGAGTCACTACTTGTCTTCTCTGTGCTATACTTACTTCCCCATGCTCCCTGCCCCCATGTTATGTGTGCTAATCATAATTCTCCTTCTCCCTCCCTCCCCACCTACCTACCCTCCCCAGTCCCTTTCCCTTTGGTAACTGTTAGTCCATTCTTGGGTTCTGTGAGTCTGCTGCTGTTTTGCTCCTTCAGTTTTTGCTTTCTTCTTATGCTCCACAGATGAGTGAAATCATTTGGTACTTGTCTTTCTCCACCTGGCTTATTTCACTGACCATAATACCCTCTAGCTCCATTCATGTTGTTGCAAATGGTAGGGTTGGTTTTCTTCTTATGGCTGAGTAATATTCCATTGTGTATATGTGCCACATCTTTATCCATTCATCTACTGATGGACACTTAGGTTGCTTCCATTTCTTGGCTATTGTAAATAGTGCTGCGATAAACATGTCTTTTTGAAATTGGGATCCTGCATCTTAGGGTAAATTCCTAGGAGTGGAATTCCTGGGTCAAATGGTAGATATTTTTAGTTTTTTGAGGAGCCTCCATACTACTTTCTGCAATGGTTGAACTAATATACATTCCCACCAGCAGTGTAAGAGGGTTCCCCTTTCTTTGCATCCTTGCCAGCATTTGTTGTTCCGAGTCTTTTCTATGTTGGCCATTCTAACTGGTGTGAGGTGATATCTCATTGTAGTTTTAATTTGCATTTACCTGATACTTAGCAATGTGGAGTATTTTTTCATGTGCCTGTTGGCCATCTGAATTTTTTCTTTGGAGAAGTGTCTGTTGATATCCTCTGCCCATTTTTTAATAGGGTTATTTACTTTTTGTTGTTGAGGCATGTGAGTTCTTTATATATTTTGGATGTTAACCCCTTGTCAGATATGTCATTTACAAATATATTCTCCCATACTGTAGGATGCCTTTTTGTTCTGCTGATGGTGTCCTTTGCTGTACAGAAGCTTTCTAGCATTATGTAGTCCCATTTGTTCATTTTTTTATTTTGTTTCCCTTGTCTGAGGAGATGCATGTTCTTAGGTAGTTTTTAGATTACCATTTGAATTTTGTTGCTGGTAATTGGTCTATTCATATTTTCTGTTTCTTCCTGGGTGAACCTTGGAAGATGGTATTTTTCTAGAAAGTTGTCCATTTCTTCCAGGTTATCCAGTTTGTTAGCCTATAATTTTTCATAGTATTCTCTAATCTTTGTATTTCTGTGGTGTCTGTTGTGATTTTTCCTTTCTCATTTCTGCTTCTGATTATATGTGTAGACTCTTTTTTTCTTGACAAATCTGGCAAGGGGTTTATCTATTTTGTTTATTTTCTCAGTGAACCATCTCCTGTTTTCACTGTTTCTTTCTGTTCTTTTATTCTTCTTGATTTTATTTACTTCTACTCTAATCTTTATTATGTCCCTCTTTTTACTGACTTTGGGCCTCATTTGTTCTTCTTTTTCTAGTTTTGTTAATTGTGAGTTTAGACTGTTCATATGGGTTCATTCTTCTTTCCTGAGGTAGGCCTATATTGCAGTATACTTCCCTCTTAGCACGGCCTTCACTGCATCCCACAGATTTTGCAGTGTTGAATTATTCTTGTCATTTGTTTCCATATATTGCTTGATCTCTGTTCTTATTTGGTCATTGATCCATTGGTTATTTAGGAGCATGTTGTTAAGCTTCCATGTGTTTGTGAGCTTTTTCATTTTCTTTGCATAACTAGTTTCATACCTTTGTGGTCTGAGAGGCTGGTTGGTACAATTTCAATCTTTTTGAATTTACTGAGGCTCTTTTTGTGGCCTAGTATATGATCTATTCTTGAAAATATTCTGTGTGCACTTGAGAAGAACGTGTATCCCGCTGCTTTTGGGTGGAGTGTTCTGTGGATGTCTGTTAGGTCTGTCTGTTCTAATATGTTGTTCAGTGCCTCTGTGTCCTTATTTTCTGTCTGGTTGATCTGTCCTTTGGAGTGAGTGGAGTGTTGAAGTCTCCTAAAATAAATGCATTTCATTCTATTTTCCCTTTTAATTCTGTTAGTATTTCTTTCACATATGTAGGTGCTCCTGTGTTGGATGCAAAGATATTTATAATGGTTATATCCTGGACTGATCCCCTTATCATTATGAATGTCCTTCTTTGTTTCTTGTGACTTTGTTGGATGCAAAGATATTTAAAATCTTTATATCCTTGGACTGATCCCCTTATCATTATGTAATGTCCTTCTTTGTTTCTTGTGACTTTCTTTGTTTTGAAGTCTATTTTGTCTGATACAAGTCCTGCAACTGCTCTTCTCCTATTAGTGGCATGAAATACCTTTTTCCATCCCTTGACTTTTAGTCTGTGTATGTCTTTGGGTTTGAAGCGAGTCTCTTGTAGGCAGTATGCAGATGGGTCTTGTTTTTTTACCCATTCAGTGACTTTGTCTTTTGATTGATGCATTCAGACCATTAACATTTAGGGTATTTATCAGTAGGTATGTACTTATTGCCACTGCAGGTTTAGATTTGTGGTTACAAATGGTTCAAGGGTCACTTCCTTACTATCTAACAGTCTAACTTAACTCACTTAGTATGCTATTATAAACACAATCTGAAGGTTCTTTTTTTTTTCTCCTTTTTCTTCCTCCTCCATTCTTTATATATTAGATATCATATTCTATACTCTTTGTCTATCCCTTGACTGACTTTGGTGGTAGTTGATTTAATTTTGCACCTGCTTAGTAATTAATTATTCTACTTTCTTTACTGTGGTTTTATTTCCTCTGGTGACAGCTATTTAGCCTTAGGAACACTTCCATCTATAGCAGTCCCTCCAAAATACACTGTAGAGATGGTTTGTGGGAGGTAAATTCTCTCAGCTTTTGCTTATCTGGAAATTGTTTAATCCCTCCTTCAAATTTAAATGATAATCTTGCTGGGTAGAGTATTCTTGGTTCCAGGCCCTTCTGCTTCATTGCATTAAATACATCGTCACTCCCTTCTGGCCTGTAAGGTTTCTGTTAAGAAGCCTGATGGTAGTCTGATGGGTTTTCCTTGTATGTGATCTTTTTTTCCTCTCTGTCTGCTTTTAATAGTCTGTCTTTATCCTTGATCTTTGCCATTTTAATTACTATATGTCTTGGTGTTGTCTTCCTTGGGTCCCTTGTGTTGGGAGATCTGTGTACCTCCATGGTCTGAGAGACTTGTCTCCTTCCCCAGTGTGGGGAAGTTTTCAGCAATTACCTCCTCAAAGACGCTTTCTATCCCTTTTTCTCTCTCTCCTTCTTCTAGTACCCCTATAATGCAAATACTCTTCCCTTTGGATTGGTCACACTGTTCTCTCTATTCTTTCATTCCTAGAGACCCTTTTTTCGGTCTGTTTCTCACCTTCTTTGTATTCCTCTTCTCTAATTTCTATTCCATTTACCATCTCCTCCACTATATTTAATCTGCTTTTTTCTCTCTGTTGTTTGCATGAAATATCTTTTTCCATCCCTTGACTTTAAGTCTGTGCATGTCTTTGGGTTTGAGGTGAGTCTCTTGTAAGCAGCATATGAATGGATCTTGCTTTTTTATCCATTCTGTTACTCTCTGTCTTTTGATTGGTGCATTCAGTCCATTTACTTTTAGGGTGATTATTGAAAGGTATGTACTTATTGCCATTGCAGGCTTTAAGTTTGTGGTTTCCAAAGGTTCAAGGTTAGCTTCTTTACTATCTTACTGTCTAACTTAGGTCGCTTATTGAGCTATTATGAACACGGTCTGATGATTCTTTATTTCTCTCCCTTCTTATTCCTCCTCCTCCCTTCTTCATATGTTGGGTGTTTTGTTGTGTGCTCTTTTTAGGAGTGCTCCCATCTAGAGCAGTCCCTGTAAGATGCCCCGTAGAGGTGGTTTGTGGGAGGCAAATTCCCTCAACTTTTGCTTGTCTGGGAATTGTTTAATCCCTCCTTCATATTTAAATGATATTCGTGCTGGATACAGTAGTCTTGGTTCGAGGCCCTTCTGTTTCATTGCATTAAGTATATCATGCCATTCTCTTCTGGCCTGTAGGGTTTCTGTTGAGAAGTCTGATGATAGCCTGATGGGTTTTCCTTTGTAGGTGACCTTTTTTTTCTCTCTGGCTGCCTTTAATACTCTGTCCTTGTCTTTGATCTTTGCCATTTTAATTATTATGTGTCTTGGTGTTGCCCTCCTTGGATCCCTTGTCATGGGAGTTCTGTGTACCTCTGTGGTCTGAGAGGCCATTTCCTCCCCTAGTTTGGGGAAGTTTTCAGCAATTATTTCTTCAAAGACACTTTCTATCCCTTTTTCTCTCTTCTTCTTCTGGTACCCCTATAATGCGGATATTGTTCAGTTTTGATTGGTCACACAGTTCTCTTAATATTCTTTCATACTTGGAGATCCTTTTATCTCTCTCTGCATCAGCTTCTCTGTGTTCCTGTTCTGTTTTCTAGTCCATTAATGGTCTCTTGCATCTTGTCCATTCTGCTTTGAAGTCCTTCCAGAGATTGTTTTATCTCTGTATTCTCCCTCCTTAGTTCTTGCATGTTTCTCTGCAAGTCCATCAGCATGATTATGACTTTTGTTTTGAATTCTTTTTCAGGAAGGTTGGTTAAATCTATCTCCCCAGGTTCCTTCTCAGGGGAAGATGTAGAAGATGTTGAAGATGTCTGGGTTAGTCTTGTCTGGATCAAATTTTTTTGCCTTTTCATGTTGATAGGTGCAGTGGTATGCTATTGACTCGTCTGTCAGCTGGGAGAGCCAAGACTTTTTCCACTTGCTCCTGGCCTTTCTTTACTGGGACAACTGCGACCCCTAGTGGCTTGTGTTGAGCAATTGCGTGTGGACTGGGTCTCTTATTTTGCCAGGCCAGTATGGAGGAGGCTCCCTTGCTGTGGGCGTGGCCAACCTCAGGCCACTGCTCTGCTATGGTGGGGCCCCAGAGGGGTAATGGACAGGGGGCTGTTTGGCTGTTTACCTCTGTGAGGGGTCTCAGAGCTGTTGCCCAGGGGGTTAGTGCGCCTGGAGTTCCCTGGAATTTCCAGCTGCTGGACTGTGACCCGGGATGCTTCCGTCCAGTTGTGGGGTCCCTGTCCCTTTAAGACTTTCAAAAAGCACTCACTTTTCTTTGTCCCAGAGGTGCCGGCTGCGGGACCCGCTCACAGGACTTACTGTCCTGCTTCCCTAGTTTCCAGCACCCCACGCATGCACTGTGTGTCTGCGCTCTGGTCCAGATGGCTATGGCTGGGTGTTCAGCAGTCCTGGGCTCCCTCTCCCTCCCGCTCCGACTCCTCTCCTCCCGCCGGGAGCTGGGGTGAGGGGCCTTGGGTCCCGCCAGGCTGCGGCTTGTATCTTACCCCCTTCGCGAGACGCTGGGTTCTCGCAGGTGTGGGTGTAGTCTGGCTGTTGTCCTGTGTCTTCTGGTCTCTCTTTTAGGGATAGTTGTATTTGTTGTATTTTCAAAAATATATATGTTTTTGGGAGGAGATTCCCACTGTCCTACTCACACCGCCATCTTGGCTCTGCCTTTGCCTGGGGTGATGTATCTAGAAAAAAATTACTAATGCTGATACTCAAGAGATTCTTGTCTGTTTTCTTCTAGGAGTTTTATGGTTTTAGGTCACATTAGGTCTTTAATCCATCTTGACTTTATTTTTTGTGCATGGTGGAGGAGAGTGATCCAATTTTGTTCTTTTACATGTAGCTATCTGTCCAGTTTTCCCCACACCATTTATTAAAGAGACTATATTTTCCCCATTATATATTATCATCTCCTTTGTCATACATTAATTGACCATGCAGACATGGGTTTATTCCTGGGGTCTGTATTCTGTTCCGTTGATCTATGTATCTGTTCCTGTGCCACCACCATACTGTATAAATTTGTAGAATAGCTTGAAATCAGGGAGTGTGATTCCCCAGCTTTGTTCTTGTTTCTGAAGATTTCTTGGGCTTTTTAGATTTTTTTTGTGGTTCCATAAAAATTTCAGGATTAATTTGCCCTCATTCATTGAAAAATGTCATTGGTAAATTGCTTTGGACAGGATGGCCATTTTAACAGTATTCTTCGTATGCATGAGCATGGACTAGCATTCCATTTACTTGTGTCTTCAGTTTCTTTCATCAGTGTCTTGCAGTTTTTAGAGTACAGGTCTTTCATCTCCTTGGTTAAATGTATTCCTAAGTATTTTATTCTTTTGGATGCAATTGTAAATGGCATTGATTTCTTAATTTCTCTTTCTGTTAGTGCATTATTTGTATATAGAAATACAACAGATTTCTGTATATTGACTTTGTACCCTGCAGTTTTACTGATTCATTTACTAATTTTAGTAGTTTTTTGGTGAAGTGTTTTCTGTATATATTATCATGTCATCTGCAGTATCCATGTCTGTTTCTCCTGCCATTTTTATGTGATCTTTCTGTCCCTCATTGTCCAGGTGCCTACTTAGTCCTCAGATCTTCCTCAGCATGAATTGCTCTGTGTATAGGTATAGCTTGATGTGGAGATGGGAGGAGGTGGATTCAAGCTCTTTCTACACCACCATCTTCCCAGTCTAGTGTATTTTTTATTTCACTTACTGTTTTCTTCATCTTTGATTGTTTCTTTTATAGATTTCTCTCTGTCTCTGCTGAATTCCTCCCTGAGCTCAAACATTCTTCTCTCAAGTCTGGTGAGCATCTTTATAACCATTCCTTTGAATTCTTTTTCATTTTTTATTTTTTAATTTTTTATTAAGGTATGATTGATATACACTCTTATGAAGGTTTCACATGAAAAAACAATGTGGTTACTACATTTACCCGTATTATCAAGTTCCCACCCATACCCCAATGTAGTCACTGTCCATCAGTGCAGCAAGTTATTCCTTTGAATTCTTTATCAGATAGACTGATTAACTCTATTTTTTTCCTGAAGTTTTGTCTTGTTTTGTCATCTGGAGCTTATTTATCTCTGCCATTTTGTTTGGCTTTCTGTGCTTGATTCTATGAATTAGTCAAACTCTCCTAGTCTTGAAGGATGGGCCTTGTTTAAGAGGGTCTCCTGCATAGACTGCGTGTGCCTGATGGTTTTGCCTGGTTGAAGGCTGAGTGAAGGTGAGACAGGCATGTCCTGATGCTGGGAGTCTCCTGTGTGGTTGCTAGCTAGGGTGGCTGGTGTCAAAAGCACAGTCCAGGTAGCTCCCAGGTGGACAGTGGGCTGTGCCCTCTCTGGCAGGGAGACTGGGGGCAGAGGGGTACAGGGCACAGTCCATGGCTTTCCTGGTTGGGCATCAGCCAGGGCCACACTGATAGGTGGCTGGGCGTGGATGGGTACAGTCTGGGAGTCTCCCAGGTTGGCACCTGGCTGGGGCTGTGTAAACGGGGTGACTGGGGATGGAAGGGTGTTGGCAGGGTGAATCTGTGTGAGAATCATGCTAGAACCACCTTGGTAGCACTGCTAGATCTCTGACAAGCATGTTTGGTGTGGTGGGGGTGGGGAGATTGCCTCTGTTAAGTCTGGAGCTGGTGTGTTCAGTCTGACCTTGTCCCACTGCCAGCATGCATGGGGAACATAAGCAGTGGTCATCCTGCTCGCATCCACACTGGTAGCATAAACGACATAGCTCACCCTATTCCCCTCCACATTAATCATGTTGGGGGTTAACGTACTCCGTATCACCTGCCCTGCTCCCATCTGCTTTAGGAATGGGGTGTGGAGTGGAGTGAGGGAACATAAAGCAGTGGTGCGCACCAGCTCCTCCAGTCCTGGAGAGAGTTTCAGCAGTTCCCCTGCCATTTGGCATTTGGGTTTAAACCTTCTAACTTCATGGCTTTTTTTCTGTTTCAGGGCCAGTGATATCCTTTCCTGCTGCAGGGCCACACTGGGGGTGGGTTCCCTCTGTGACTGTGTCTCTGTTTCTCCTGCTGGTTTTCTGTGTGGTCTTTTTTCTCTCTCCTGCAGAAGGTGGTCGTGTTCACTCAGGCCTCCATCCTTCCTTGGGATGAATTGCTGTGTGGGTAGGTGTAGATTTGGTGAGTAGATGGGAGGAGGTGGGCTCAGGCTCTATTTCTATGCCACCGTCTTCCCACATCGTTATCTGCTCATCTATCACTGGACACTTGGTTCCATAGCTTGGCTATTAATATAATGCTGCAGTAAACATAGAGGAATGCGTATATCTTCAAATTAGTGGTTTTGGTTTCCATGAGTAAATATCCAGAAGTGGAACTGCTGGGTCATATAAGTTGTTTAGTTTGTTTAGTTTTTTGAGAAACCTACATGCTTCTTTCCATAGTGGATGCACCATTTTACATTCTCACCAACAGTGTAGGAGGGTTGCCTTTTCTCCACATCCTCGCCAACACTTATTTCTTGATTTTTTCATACTGTCCACTCTGACTGGTATGATACCTCATTGTGGTTTTGATTTGAGTTCCTTTATAGTAAGTGATGTTGAGCTGCTTCTCACGTGTCTGTTGGCCATCTGTATGTCATCTGTGGAAACTGTCTATCAGGTCCTTTGCCACTTTTAATCAGATTATTTGTGTTTTTGGTGTTGAGTTACATGAGTTCTTTATTTATTTCAGACATTAACTCATTATCAGATACATGATTTGCAGATATATTGGCCCATTCAATAGGTTGCCTTTTTTGTTTTGTTGATAGTTTCCCTTGCTGTGCAGCAGGTTACTTTTCCTTTAGATTTAAACATGTTTACCCATTCCGGTGCTCTTTAATACTTCCTGCATTCCCATATTTCCATTTGGGACCATTTTCCTTCAGTGTAAGTAGCTCCTTTTGGTATTCCTTTCGGTGTTAAGTCAGCTGGGAATACTCTGTTGTTTTTTGTCTGAATAAACCCTTATTTCATTATATTCTTCACTTTCAAAGGATGTTTTTGTTAGGTCTAGAGATAGATTGGAAGTTACTTTGTTTCATCCTTTATCATTTCATTGTCTTCTAGTTCTAGTTTCTGCCAGGTGTTAGTTGTATTGTTTGAATATATGATGTCTTTTTTTCGTCTAGCTGCTTTGGAGTTTAGCAATTTTATATCATCATGTGGCTAGGAGTGATTTGCTTTCTTTATTCCGCTTGGTGTTTGTAGAGCTCCTTAAATTACTTGATGTTTTCATTTATTTTGGAATATTTGGCCAGTATCTATTCAAATACCACATCTGCCCCATTCTTCTCTTTCTGGGGCTCCCATGTATGGAGTTGTGTTTGTTTTAACTATGATCTATGTCTTATATTTTTACTAATTTTCTAATTTTATTTTTCTGTCCAAATATGATGAAAGTATCTTCTATATGGATATGAAAATTATACCTATTTATTTCACTTATCTTTTCTGCCTGGTCAGCCTATAAACCTGTTAAATTCTTGGTTTTGGCTACTGTATTTTTTGGTTCCAGGGTTTTCATCTGATTCTTTTTTTTTTTTTTATAGCTTCCAGCTCTTTGGTATGAGTTGTCCATCTTTTAATCTATTTTAATGGCTGTGCCTGATGGACCCAAACAGCTGAGTCCAAGGGAATGTCATCTTTTTCTTCTTGGTTTTCAGTATCTGTTGCTCTTCCCTGATTTACCTAATTTTTTTTTTTAATTCAGTGACAGGTATTGTATATGAAAAAATGTAGGGATTCTGAACTGTGTTTTCTTCCTCCAAAGAAAATTACAGTTTTTTTCTGTCAAGCAGATAGCCTATGGGCATATCACCTTAATCTAGTTGAGTCTCTTTCTGGTTTGCCCTTACTCCTGGGTGTACCTTTTTTTTAGGGCCCTCATTGGAAAGTTTGGGTGTGTTGGAGAGAGGTCTATCCAGGTCCCTCTTCTTTGGCAGGTCCTGAACTCCAAAATCTCTGCTTAGTTTTCTAATGTTCAGCAAGCAGCTTTCCATGTGGTTCCTCAGTACTCAGTCACACAGATACTGTTAGGAATTGGCAAATGCCTACAGGGCAAATTGCATGCAGCATGTTGGGTTCCTTTTCTATGATATCCTGGTAAACTCAGTCTCTAACTTTTGTATCCCTGGAGCAGTGAGACTGCTACAAAGTCCACCTGCAGCTTTCTATTTGGCCCATATGCCTTGTGATACAAATCAGCAAATGCTCTGAGGGGAAAAGCTGTAGGAAACGCTCAGCCAACTTCAGAGCTTTTGTCTTCAATGTTCACCCTGCCTATTTTGGTTGTTCTCTAAATGCCTTCAGACCATTTTCTGTTTGCTTGCACATGTGTGTTTATTTTTGCTATTCATTGTAGGGTTGTTCTCAGGGGGAGGGCTAGTCTGACACCATGTATTGGGCCATAGCTCACAGTGTACCTCTTAACAGTCAGATCAGTATTTCCCATCCTGGTACTTGAGAGCCTGCACAGTCTGACCCAAACCAACTTCCCCATCATTGCCTCAGCACAGCTGTTTTGCCCCCCTCGTGCTCCCCCTAGACTGCCCTTATACCCTTTTCTTTCCCTTCATAGTACTCTCCATTCCACCAGATTGCGGATTACTCTTCAGACCAGCACAGTTGCTACTTCTGATTGCTAGCACCGTAACCCACAAGATTCTTCTGCTACTCTGAATTTATAGCCCTAGCTGGCTGGCCACTGTACTATTTCTTGGTTCGTTAAAAAAAAAAAAAGAAACTCTGCATTTAGCTTTTTTCCAGTTAGGTGAGGGTAGGGACTCATGCCTGTGTTGCACCCCTTTGTATCCAGTTTGATTTGCTGCATATTCTGCAGGTTAAGGTGTCTACCACCAATGTAGAACCCGACCAAACAATGGAGATCAGTGAGCAAGAAGCTTTAGAAAGAAAACGGGAAAATGTGAAAGCCATTCTGCAGGCGTACCGTTTTACAGGTATAATTTTTTCTGCCCTGCTTTAGTCAGGGTCTCTTTTCTCTAGTGAGTGAGTTTGCTAGATGTATCAGTCCTAGACTTATTTAATAAGCATTGAGATTGTCCTCCTCAACAAGCACACCCAAAGTTGGCATGCTGTTTATAGTCATCTTTAACTGCAAGATTGGTCTCTTGTGCAGCAGCAGATAGGTTGGTGGCTGGCTTTGGGCCATTCATTTTCACTATGCAACATGTGCCAGACCCTGTGACTAGAACTTCTTTACTGCTGGTTTGCTGTATGCACTAGTCTAAACCCCTCAAGTTGCTATTTCACCATTAAAATGGGAATTTATTCTCCCCATTTTCTATGTCACAAGAGGATTATGGGAAGAACTGGGGACTATCATAAATTGACCCCCCCCAAAAAGAGAATATGTACATTGAAAATTAGAAAATTTCTTCCTCAGTAATAGAGTATTTAGTATGTTTGTTTTTCCTATAATTTTTCCATGGCGTTAACAACTCAGAGTGAGCCAGAGTCAGTGAGAAGAAAGTCTGATACTCATTCATCAACAAACATTGGGACACACACTGTATGTACTAGGCAGTGCTGGGGTGTACAGGTGAGTCAGGTAGTATCTGTAACAGCCTGACACCTGTTGAGAGTATCATCTTGTTTGCCTTAGGGCTCAGCGGGAAACTGACCAGCCGTGGATTCTGTATCTTCATCAACACTGCTTTTGAGGGGAATCTGCTGGATTCCTATTTTGTGGACCTGGTCATGCAGAAACCACTTCGGATACATCACCATTCGATTCCAGTTTTCATTCCCCTGGAGGAGTTAGCTGCAAAATACTTACAGACTAATATTCAGCACTTCCTGTTCAGTCTGAGCGAGTACCTAAATGCTTACTCTGGAAGGAAGTACCAGGCGGATCGACTTCAGGTGTGTGGGCGATCTTCTGTAGCATTTTATCAGCCCAGGGTAGGCTTAAAAGGGACCAAAAGGAATGGGTTTTCTTTTGTATTTTAAAATGTTTCATAACTCTGACCTAGAAGTTTAGCTGTTGCTCTTCTAATGCTTATTTCTTATTTATGTACAAGCTGGTCCATCTCTTCCCCTGTTAAAACTCTGGATGATCTTGAAGCCTGGATATTGGTTAAGGGATTAATCACTCCCAAGTGGTGGTCCTTTCTTCTTTACCTCACAGAGTAGTATAGTGGCTGTACTATACTTAATTCAACAGGGATTTTATAGAGGACCTACCATGTGCTGAACCTTGGGTATAAATGCAAAGCAAAATAAAAGTTTCTGAAATCATGTAGAGGAATACTGTTCATCTTTGCCTAAACACTGGCCTACCTTCTTGGGGTTGCAATTGAGCTAGGGTTGGGGTTAAAAAAAATGTATATAGGAAATGAATGCAAACAGAGAATAAGTGACTTAGAAACTTTACATTTCCCCCTGTGCATTTGGAATGACTCTAAAGCTCCTGGTTATCAGTTGAATTGATACGTGAATGCAGACACCAAGCATCTCAGCCAATATTTATGTTAACAGATTTCTTGGCAGAGCTAGTATCTCTCCTGCACCCCTAACCCCTGGCCATTTACTTAGCAAGTGCTTCCTGCAGGCCTTTCTGGGATGCCAGCAACTCCTACAGATCTCTAATTTTTTTCAGGCATGTCCTTCATTTATTTCTCTGAAATTGAATGGTCCCTATTTTTGGTAGACATGTTTGGGGTCTTAACAGCTGTTGGAAATGTAATTGTCAAATGCTTTGTGTTTATTTTGTGGCCCATCCCCATTAGAGTGACTTTGCCGCCTTTCTGGCTGGGCCTTTGCAGAGAAACTCACTGTACAACTTGCTGTCATTTACCTACAATGTGGAGCCGAGGGGTCAGTCCTTCCCATTCTGTGCTAGATTGCTGTATAAGGACCTCACAACAACCCTTCCGACTAATGTCACTGTTACCTACCAAGGTAAGAGGGGGGATGCCTCAGTGAAGAAATGTGATATGCTCTGGATTATTCAGTTTGAATGCAACAGAGCACAATAGGTAGATACATTAATTGGACCTCTTGAGACACTTTATTCTATTTATGTATTATAAATTTATTAAGTAAAATACAAAGACAGTTTCCTTGTTTCTACCAGTTTTTCCTCTCTGTGTTGTAAGTAGTAAACATGATTATCATAGTTTTCCCTCCTGCTTTGCTCCTTCCAGCTCTTGCCAGTGTTCTTTCAGCTCAGCTCATGATTTGTTTTCTGGGAGAAGTAAGGAGACTGAGTCATAGGGTTACCTGTGGTAAAGAAAGCCACAAGCCTCACTGACTGAAGCCAAGTGGACATGACAAGGCAGTATACACTTAGCTCTCTAGAGACGATTCTCTAAATGGGGCTTTTTCAGGGCTGGCTGATAGATTTTTTTTGCTATCTTGTTTTGATTAAATATACATAGTGATGTGACGTGGGCAATATGAAAAATAGGAAAAATGTTTTTAGAAGGCAGAAATTTTGAAGCTCACAGGTTTCATACCATAGATTTTAGACTTCTCTGGGCAGTCTGAAGTTTCTGCTCTCAATATTGCATCAGTCCAGTAAGGGGGCAGCCTCTCTCAGCTCCAAACGAAACAAAAATTTACATGGGTCCAGAATATCAGTGATCCAAGTTTTGATTCCCCCAATTGCACTGAAATTGACAGTCTCTTTTAGGGATGGACACATTATCTACCTCCTGGGAAGAACAGCGAGCATCCCATGAAAATCTGTTTTGTACGAAGCCCTTACATCAAGTATTTACTTCATTTGCAAGGAAAGGAGAAAAACTGGATATGAGCCTGGCCTCCTAGAATATTGTTTTCATTGGGACCACATGAGAAGTGAGTAAACTAGTCCTAGGAACTGAAAACTATTGAAAGGCTGACTCCTTGCCTGGGGACTGTTCCTGTGGTGAGAGCAGGATAAGGGGCAAGCTTGAGCGCACAGACCTTGGCATTTTGGGATGAGTCTTCCTGATTGCCTGGTCGCTTGTTATAATGGTCAAGACCTTCCATTCAAGATAGTTGTATGTTATATTCCATTCCACTCCATTCATGACTTGGTTGTATGTTATAGCTGGAAATCAGAATGGTTTGTGGGGAAATCGAAGGCATTTTGTGAAAGGGGGAGTATGTACCATTCAACTAAAAAGTATTTCTGCCTCATTTCCAGCATTTGAAAAGACTCATGATGTAAATCATATAGTTAAGGTGGGAAGTGTGTTTGAGCTTTGCTTTGGAGCAGTGTGTCCTAGGCCATTGCTTTATAAAGAACATGGTATGAGAAAGGTACTATGGATAAAATATTAAAGAGCTGGATGTATTATAAAGAAACCTGGCAGATGCCTGCTTATACCTCAGTTGTTGCAAAGTAGAACCTCCCCAAGTCTGCCAGTGTACCATTTCTCCTTATAAACCACAGCCTTGGCTTTGCTGGTACTTTTTATTCCTTGGCTTATGGGAGTATGTGTAAGGCCAGGTTTCACAGCTGTGAAAACCTGTGTCTGGTGAGGTACTGCAATTTCAGATCCTGTAGTCTTTCTCCAGTCACAAGTAAGAGTCATCACTGCCCACGGCCCAGAGCTGCATTCAAGCCTCACACTAAAATGGTCACTTCCTAGGCCTAATGGCCATGAAGTAAGATACTTGTGTGGGAGGAGCACAGGGAAGGTGGTAAAGCTGGCGTGGACTGCCAATTAGGAGAAAGCAGCTTAAGATGTCTTAGTTCAGGCTCTTGCCTTCCACGTACATGGTGAGGACCAGTAATGAGTTAGCAGAGCACTTAGCCATTAACAGAATTTGCACAAGGAGCACACTCAAGTTGAATAAAGCTTTTAATAAAACAGTCTTGCTCTTTATCAATACCGGTAAATTCTCTTAAAGCAGTAGCAAAGGCGACTGTAGCAAGAGCTCAAAAGGCAAGGCAATATTGGAAAGTGTTTAACAGAAAGTTAAAAATATAAATGTAGATCTGTTTATATATCTTCTTTCAGAAATAAATTCCCTTTCCCTCCCTCCCACCAGGTAAAAGGAAATATTGCACTTTCTGCTCTCATGACTAAGGTGACAGGGGGTTCCAGAAGAACCTTTCAAGATTATCAGGACGAGGGCCATGTCATCTAGCTCAGACCCTATGGAGACGGGTCTCCGGCTGGAGCTCAAAGGCATCACTTCCAAGTACACCTGAGGAGCAGAGCAGTGCCAGGACAGGTGTCCCACCAAGTCCTCAGCTTATGCAGAGGTTCCTCACCTGCACGCTCAACCTGACAGCAAAGGCAGCTTTGTTCTACCTCTGGTACATTCCTGCTTACAGGGGCCATGGTCTCTCTGTGCTAAGAAGGGCTGGTTGAAACCAGGGCTCTGGAAGGATTGTTCCAGCACTATGCCTAAGACCCCCTACTCTGAGGAATAAGTATGGCCCCTGCTCAGAGCTCACAGATCCATGAACAACTGAAGGCTTGAGATTTTTAACCCTAAAACGTCTATGTGAGTGTGTACTTCAACAGTTTGGGAATGTTGGGACTTGGTCATTTGTCCTTTCCCAAGACTTATTGTTGATTTCAATAAAATACGTCTTCCCTTCACATTTGGACTATAGTGGGGTAGCGGCCCTTTAGGAGTTGTCTACCACCTGGTGGGGCAGAGTCACAGAGGAGCCATTAGGGAAGGCAGCTGGCTTCTCACGGCCCTTCAAGAAAAAGGTGAGCAGCTCTCCCTTCCCTTTCACGAAGATGGGTCCTCTCCTCACAAAGCGGAAGCCGTACTCTCGAAGGATGACTTGTGTTTCTTCTACCACCTGTAGAGGCAGAGGGCTTGGCAGTAGAGAGTGGACACTTCTCACCAGCGGGCAAGGGCTGGAGGGTGACAGGATCCATGGTGGTTTGCCTGGGGCCCTCCCCTCTCCCAAACGTGGCTTTGTGCTCACTCGCCCAGGAGGGTAGTACTCTTGTTTTGGGAACCTCTACTTCCTGCTCTTTGGTCCCCTCTACCCCTTTGTCAAGCTTTCCTGCCAGGCCCAAGCTGATACAGATCAGGTGGCTTCAGCAGGGAGCTCCTGGAGGCACGCTATTCTTACCCACAACTTCAACCTAAATTACAAATGGGATTCAAGTATTTTCTCCCTTCTCCTGAGGCCAGCTACGGAGGCATTTCTGCCCCTGCTCCTTAAGCTCATGGCACTGCCAATTTAATATTCCGGGCCACAAGGAAGGAGGCAGTAGTACAGGGCAAAGTGTGCACTATTCTGATTTAGCACCCATTCCCTAGGTTTGAGCACACACTTAGCGCTGTTGCTGGACATACCTGAATGTTGCCCATGACTCCTGTGGACTCCATCCTGCTGGCTACATTGACTGTATTGCCCCAGATGTCATAGTGTGGTTTCCGGGCTCCAATGACCCCAGCCAGTACCCCTCCTTTGTTCATGCCTAGGGTAGAGGCAAAAAATTCAGCACAGCCCTGTGTCCAGCTTTGTCCTGACCAGCTCTCAGAGAACTTGCTACCTGACCCCAACCACGAAGTTATTTACACATCACATTCCTCAGTAAGCTTATCCTGTAAGCTACTGGAGGGTGGAAATCATTTCTCCTATTTAATCTGCCCTCACCATGTACTTGGCAAATATCAGCAATCCCCAAGGTGCTAATTTACCCAGTACTCAAATGGCCAGTTTCTTCACACAGACCTGGTACTTCATGTCTCCTGTGACCTCATCCAGAAAGGGTGAGACCCCCTTTTCAGTAGGAGAAATGAGGTGACATCAACTCCTCTAACAGGAAGAAGTGAGCATGCATGCCAAGCCTTCAGAAGGTAAGACTCCTTGGAAAGGTACACAAACTGACTTCCCAGCCAATTAAAAAGGAAGGCTGTCGTGAGCAGCGTGGGCCAGGCAGAGCCAACCATCATTTCATTAGTCAGATTATGAGTTTGATCATCTAGAAGAGACAACTTTGAAGACACTTAAGGTCCCTTCTGGCTTTGAGGGTGACTCCCCAACCTAAATGCCCCAGGGTTTTGTAAGCTGGTCCTTCCTGCTGATGTGTTGAGTCCCTGCATCTGATGCAGCAGCAGGCAAGCCCGGAGCCCTTACCTATACGCAGCATGAAGTTGTTGAAGGACTGGTTGTTGATGTTGGTAAGTGTGTCCTTCATGGCCAGTGCAAAGTCCGCCAGATCAGCCAGGTGCTGCCAGCGCTCCTTGTCTGACTTTTCCTCCTGTAAGAGACCAGCAGAGGTAGCACTGGGAGCCAGTCCAGGTGTAACCGTAGCACCTGCTCACCCTTTTCCCAACATGCTGGAAGTGAATCCCTATTCTGGTTGTTATAAAGGCCTCCTCCACTTCTTCCCATACAGGAGTCAGTGACCTTTTTAGCTCTAACTTGTCACTGATGGAGTTCACCCGGGTCCCTCAGGGAAGTGGTGGGGAAGACAAGTCCTACCAATCCAGTTGCTTCCTGCCTGTCATGTATTTGATCAGTCATATCTCATTGCCACCTTGGCTGATACCTAGCCTTTAAATTTGGAGTAGTTGTCCTCATTTTGATTCCTCAACTAGGTTATAAGCTGGTTGAGGACCTGTCTTAACTAAATTTCTTTAACCTCATCCATAAAATGGGGATGGCAAGAGTACTTAGATCACAGAACCATTGTAAGATAAAATAGGAACATACTGTTTTAAGAATAGCCCTTGCGACTAGGTCCCCCCCCAGCTCATTTCCTCTCCTTCTGGTACCTAAACAACTGAATTCACTTAGCAAAAGAAGAGGCTGTTAGTGAGTTCTGAAGATTCTCCTTTTCTAACAAAACTGCTTCCCAATCTGGACGTTTTCATTATTAACATAATTGCATAGATGGTTTCTGCTCCTCCAGTCTTAAGTATGGAGTGTTAACTGTGAAACAGCAGTGGGGTTGTGGGAGCCCCATTCACTCTGCTGATTAAACTTTGTCAGTAAAGCCAAGTCTAAATTTGCATTGAGTGGTGTGCTAGTGGTGTGTGCAACCCCTTCACCTGACAGTACTTAATGTCAGCCATCTTTGTGACTCCTCGCTTTGCATGTGCTGGGTGTGGCTGCCCTGTGCTGCCTCAGGAGGCAGAGGCCCCATCTCCTCTCTCTGGCTGTTGAGGGGGCCGCTACCTTGTTGGAGCTGGTAAAGCCGTTGGTGTTGACATCTGGGGTGACTCCTGAAGCTGCCATATAGGTGCTGCCAATGGTTTTGATCTTGGTGATGACCCGGAATTTGGGATTGTCCAGGAGCTGAGACCAGAATTTAAAAAGAGAACTGTCAGCACAGTTAAGGGAGACATAAGCCAATGGAATGGCAGATGTGCCTGTTTACAATGAAACCCGCAAGACATCCAAGAGATGCTTTCCTAAAAAGCTTTTATTCTGCATGATCCTGAGCAAACTTTTGATTTTCTGAGCCTTCATTTCCACAATCTTAATATTGGAATGAATTTGCCAAGGGTGGTTGAACACATATGTAAAAGCATTTTCTTTGGTATGCAGTGTTTACTGAACCTGAATTTGATGGTAGAAGGACTCAGAGGGGCCTTGGGATCTTGTTTGGGGTAGTGCTTATTCAGTGAACTTGCAGGTGATTTCCCAGGCCCCACTTCACCCCTCAGACGCAGCATTGCCAGATGGCTGCCAACGCCTGTACATTATGAGGAAGGACTTATATGGAAAAATAGCAGCTAGAGTGATTCCACCACTTTTACTTCTGCAGACTGTCATGAGATGTAATCTGGAATAAGCTGGCTTTGTAGCAGGTGGGGGTGGGGGACACTCACAGAGTCAAAATCTGAGATGATCTCATTGAGGAAGCGCAGACACTCAATGCCACCATTATTGATGCTCTCCTCTGTGTAGAAGTCAGCAAAGTTGGGCAGGGAGGCAAACATGACTCCAATCTCATCATAAGACTGGCTATACAGCTCCTAGAGAGGCAGAGCCAGAGAACTCAGATTCATTCCTGTAGCACGTTATTTAATCAGTCTTCCACACTCGTGATAGGTGCACTCAGCGTTTTGGACACACATCTCCCAGGTTATCCCAACTCTGAATTACGAGAAAGCAGCTAAAGAGCTGCTCTAGTACCTGTACAGCCCCTATGAAAAGGGGGCTGTGGGGTTGGGAAGTGAGGCATTGGAACCTGGCTTTGTGAGAAGATGACCGCTGACAGAAACGTGGGTTCTAGCTAAGGCCTCGCCTTCTGAAATGGGGCCTCACAGAGATGTGTGGCCCACAGAAACAGTGCAGCCTGTAGCATGCCCTTTACCTAAAGCCTGTGGGATTCCCCATTCCTGTTGTGGTTGCTGGTTAGGTCCAGCCCTACCTGGGCCCACACACACCCTCAGGGCTCCTGGCTACAACACGAGATGGCCCCTTACCTCATCTCTCTTCTTGGACCCCAAGAAGTGGCGTGCCACGTGCTCAGGCAGCATGTTGGCCACCAAGGCTTCGTTCCAGCGTCGCATCTCGTAGACACGTTCCTTCTGGTCATGAACCTCAATCTTCCATAAGAACAGTGTCCGTGCCAGTTTTTCCACCTGTAGACACAAGCAAGGAGTATGCTCTAAACTGGCCATTTGAAGGAAAGATGAGAAACAGGAACTTGAATGGAGGGGGTTCCAGGTGGAAAACTGGAAGGAAAATGGCTAAATGACAAGGGAAATAAGACACAGAAAGATCCACTTAATCACAAAAAGTTTGCCCTCACAGCTCAGTGGGGAATCCCAGCCTCTCATAATAGCACAGGTTTAAGACCTTCTGGATCTGTGGGGCCTCCTAGCCCAGGGAGGAGTCTCCATTTCCAGCAGGCTCCTTTTGGCCAAGAAGTGGCTGGGGAAGGCTGTGTTTTCCTGGCAAACCATTGGGTGGCACTTGAGCTAACATGGAGCAGGGAGTCCCTTGCATGGATAAATTCATCCTCTTGAAGAAGCCAAAAAATGGGGAAGGTGGTGACTTATCAGGGTCATGCTAGGTAAAGGAAACCAGCATTCCTAGGAGTTCTGGGACTGCTGCTCAGGAGGCCCAGACAGGGTAGCGAGCAAAAGCAGAGAGGAGCGTGTGCAGATACTCACGTGGCGGGAGAAGTAGTACAAGCTCAGCATCACGATGAAGATCATCACTGTCATTGAGTACTTCGAAGGCATCAGGGGCAGCCTGCGGGCAGAGGGTGTGTCGACCAAGAGAGCATGTGCTGCCCTCGTGGAGTGGAGTTTATTCTCTAACAGGTCGTGCACTTCCCTGACACCCCAAGCCTCAGGAACTTCCCAGCTTCTCACCCGTCTGCACACCAAGTCCGGACACGTGCACTTGGCAGGAAAGCTTCCTTAGGTCATTGGGCTCCGAACGGCCAACCAGCTCTGCCCCTCCTGGTTGCACCTGGACTCCCTGCCAGGGCTGCTCCCCACATGTGTAATCATCACCACTTCACCTGACCGAGCCCAGAGGGGCTGAGCAGCAGCACACTCACAAGACCAGGGCAGCTTACTGTGCCTTTTGCTAACCAGCCTTATTGTTGTGTGGAGCTATCATTATTCTCATTACCATGTAGTAGCATAGTATATGAATATACCGTAATTTATATAATTTACCTTTAATGTGATTTGTGCCTATTTGTTTTGGATGTTACAGTACATGGCTATTATGGACATTCTTGTACATATATCCTAGGATATGTGTGTGCATTTCTTTAAGGTATATATGTAGCAATGGAATTACTAGGTCATAGTAATTATTTTCAACTTCTAACTCCAAGTGGTTTTCTAAAGTGGTTGTTCTAATTTATCAGGAGGGTATGAGTTCTACTGTAGTTGATATTATCAGTCTCCTTAATTCTTGTCAGACGGGTATATGAGGGTCTTTCATTGTGATCTTAATTTGCATTCCCTTGGTGACTTGAATGCCTTTCATTTATAGATTTCTTCTTTTGTGAAGGACCTATTTGAGTCTTCCATTAAATAATCTGTTTTTTAAAAAACTTACTTGAAGGTCTAGTCAAGTCACTGAATCATAAAGTTCTAAAACTTAGAGCTAGAAGTGACCTTGGAGAACTTCTAACCCACTGTCCTATTTAAGAGGTGAACCTGAGACTCAGGAAAACTGGCCTGCCTGCAGTCGCCACTGCTCTCCTGGCCGTGTGCCCTTTGACTCAGCACAGGCTGGGATGGCCAGGTCCCTGCCACAGTCACGCCGCCTCTGCTCCAGCCCTCCTACAGAATCACTCCTCTAACGTGAGCATCCCACATCACGTCCCTTTGGAGGGGTCTGGCCATAGGGCTTTGGCCAAGAGAAATGAATGCGGACCAGGAGAGGAAAACAGCCGCCCCTTACCTGTTAGTGCCGTTGAGCCCAGGGGTGAGAAATACCTGCATCTTCTCTAAAGCGACTACAGGAAAGCTGTTGAACAGGTAAGAGCACAGTCAGGCCCCATCTGGGTACAAACACTCAGGTAGCCTAAGTCTTCCACTCATCAAGAATGGAAAGGATCTGTTGTGGGATCACAGCCAACCAGTGGCTCCTCTGAGAAGCCGTGAGCCCAGATTCCCATACCAGCTTTTGATGAGCTCTATAGACAGCCCCCTCAGAGTGAGCCCGTGATACCGCAATGGGGACTTGCTGGGTGGGGGAAGGAGATCAGATCCCCAAACTGGCTTCATCTTACTCATGTTCCTGGAAACGTTTGAGGTCGTATTCATCAAAGATGGGGCACCAGGCATAGATGTTGATGACGGCCACAGCACCTGACACAAGCAGCATGAGCGTGAGCTTCACCATGTGGCTGACCTGCACCAGCATGATGGTGGCGATGAGGGACAGCACAGCGACATAGCTGTAATACTTGGGGTTCTCCATGCAGCCATCCTCCACCTGCATCGCTGTAGTGCTGTTGCTGGGGCCTGTGTAGTACTGGAGGCAGCTAAGCTGGAGCCGGGACCACGGGGTGGGGGAGACATGGGGTGCAAGGAACAGCAGACAGGTCAGACAGCTGTATCACAGCAGTGTGCACTCGCTGCCACTTCCCACAGCTCCCTCAGAAACACTGAGAAAGAAGGGAAATTTCCCCAGGAATAGTAACACAAAAGCTAGTAATTCCTACCAAGAGCTTAAACATACTCGATGCTTATGAAATTTCTGAGTTGTTTAGCATTGTCACCTTTGAAGAGAAAACTCAGGCTGGACCTGCCTTAAGTAGCACACTTGGCAAGTGGTAAAGCCAGAGGGAGGGGTTCAATATTTAGGTTTCAAGTACAGTATAGTCTTGCCCACATCACACTGTTGCCTGAAGGGGAGCTGTGGGGCTGCAGTGAATCCCCAGCTCACAGCTTCACTGTGATGGCAGCCAGGCTCTGCTCAAACACTTCCACATCTGGAGTCTGGTCACTAGCCCACTGTTGGCAGATGTGATCACTAGCAAGTGCCACCAATTAATCAAACTTTCTGTTCACTTCTAACCACTGGAGCTTGTCTGGCTTTTGGAAGGTTCTCAGCATGCAATCCTAGCATGTGAAAAGTTTTCATACCTCCATAGTTTGTCACCACTCCACTAGCAACAGGATCCCCAGGTATTCCCCCCAGTGTCCTTGACCCTCTTAAACAACGCTCCCCAGACCTGGGCACCAGGCTGCACGTGTTCTCACAAGTAAGGGGCCCAAAGCACTTCTTCCCTGTGCTGTAGGCACCGTGCCGCCTCAGGGCTTGTTCGGTTCTGGAGCTCCGAACTTCCTCCAGCTGGACTTCCATCAATCGGCCTTAGGGCTTTTTCACTTATATCGCTACCAGATAAGTCCCCATGCTGAGTTTTTTCCTGTGCTTCAGTGGTTAAAGAAAATTAAGTAATGACGTAACACTGTATTTGAAAAAAGCAGGACTTTTAAGAGTGTATATAGCACCACCACAATTGGGGGAGCGTGGGGACTGATGAGGACTTTGGTGACAGAACCAAGCCCTCAATGCTCAGTAAACAATGGGTGGCTCTATGTTAATACATCTGGGCTTCCAGCTGCTGCCCTTTCTCCCCAGGAGAGCATTTGGCTGCCCCCTCGGGGACCTGCAGCTTCTCCCTGAACTAAGGAGAGCAGAGAATTTGTGCTCTGTGAAGCTGCTGTCACCAGTGACCCACCCCAGGAAGAGCTGGTCATGTTCAGATGGATGGAGGGCAAACAGGAGCACTCCTTCAGTGGAATAGGTTTGCCTCCCTGGTTCTGACGGAGACCTGACACTAGGCACACTGTCGGATACTGATGAGCAATGTGCCCCTAAGCAGTGACTGGCAGGAAGAAAACAGGGTTGGGATTTAAACTGCTTCAGGTCCTGACTGTCACTCGTTGGCTGTGTGACTTAAGACAAGTGAACTAACCTCTCTGAGCCTTAGTTTCTTTATATGAAACTGCAGATAATGATACCAACCCTCTTGGTATTATTAATTCATTAAACCAAAGACTAAATGAGTCATCATCTATGAAGCAGCTAGCACAGGACCTGGTGCACAGTTGGGCTTCCGGACTCTGCGAGAGCGGGAGCTAGAGAAACAAGTCTGTCTCCCAGGTTTCCTGGGGAGAAGACCCCCTCTATTTGGCCAGGATGATCTTTAGGAACCTCAGTGCTACTCCAAACCTGTGCCTGGTGGTGGAGGAACGGGTTGACAAATTGCTCATGCTGGCCAATGCGGAAGCCTTCCTCCACTGACAGCAGGGGGTGTCCCTTCAGCCAGGACAGCAGGAGCTCACCATGTCCACAACGTTCACCATCACCAGAATGAAGATGGCTAACATGGCCCAGGTGTTTCTGGCCCAGCGGGTCCGGTCGATCCAAGTCGAGAAGGCCACAAGCTTCTTAGGAAAGGCCTAGAAGGAATGGATTTTCAAGAAGCAGTAGGCTTTGACAGCGTTCTCTCCTGTAATCATGACTGCTGATGACTGGATGCTCCCACACTTCCCAGGAACCTAAACAGCAGTGCTCAGTGTGTCATCACCCAGAAACTGACAGTGATGCAGAGCAGAGAGCATGGGAATCCTGCCACTCTAGGCCAGTCCTATTCAAGAAACTTGTGCAACTCCCAGCTTCCCAATACCAGGGCCCTTTTCAGAGCAGACAGTCCAGCACAGGAGGCTGTGGGCAGCCCTAGCCAGTGATATGCCCCCTCCCTGAATGCCAAGCAGCAAGGTCAGGTCGGGGAACAATTCTCAGGGCCAGCCGGCCTTGCCTGGCTACTCCTGCCCTTCCTGAGGCAGTATGCTTGAACCCTCCAAGTTATCTGGCAAGCCACCTGCCAGGTTGGTTTTCCTAAAACACAGCTTTTCCCTTGTCATTCTGACCAAAAACTTGGTGTCACCCCAGTCCTTACAGTAGAAAGTCTCAATCCCTTTGGCTTTCACAATTCTGCACCATTGTGGCCTCCACGCCTCCCAGCTGGGCCTTCACTGCTCTTCTACCGCGACTTTGCTTCCTCACCCATGCACGCTCCGGCACAGAGCCGGCCCCGGTGGGCACTCGGCTGGTGTGAATGAATGGCTGTGTGTGGAAGGAATGGACGAATGGGCAGATGCCTGAACCACCCTAACAGAAGACAGTCTGTCTGCAAGGATCTGACAAGACGCACGACTCTGTCAGTCAATACCCCTTTTCTCAGCGAGTGCCGCTCACTCCCAGGGGGCCTCTGAGCCCCAGGGAAGCACACTTACCCGGGGGAAGATGGCAGCCAGAGAGCAGATCGTCAGGATCAGCAGCAGAGCCTCCCCAACCACGAAGGTCACATAGTTTGTCATCAGCCTGTAGCAGGGAGAAGACTATCAGAGAGGTAGTGGGGCTGCGTGAGGGCCAGGAGCGGAGAGGAGACAGGAGAAGGGCAGGCCCTCTGGGCTGCGCCAGGGAATCAGCAGTGTCTGCCACACAGACAGTAAAGAGGTCCCCAAGGGGTGCCAGCTGAGCAGGGCCTGGGAATGTAGCAAGCATCTCCCAGAGCAGGGCAGACCCAGGCGCCCTGGGCACCAGAGCCCAGCAAACACGGGAAGGGATTCTTAGGAACGAGCACTGCCATGTGGCTGTGAGGAAAGTGGAGAGCGTGGGACTGAATAGCTCCCCTGCTTAGAGTCACCCTGTGACAACTGCACAGAGCTTCCCAGGTGACAAGGTCCTTTCGCGTCCGTGTCGTCCTGTTAACTCTGAGCAACTTGCTGTCTCCAAATCCTCCAGCCCCTTCTCACCCAAATCCCATCTGGTTTCACTCCAAGCACTCTTCCCAAGAGCCCAGAACCCTCTGTGCTGCCAACCCAGTGCCTGATTCTTGATCCCCTCTACCGCTCCTTCAGGTCTTTACTGAAACATCACTGTCGGTGAGGCCTGCTCTGACACCCTATATAAATGCAAATGAAACAAAATTAAATGCCGCCAGCATTCCCATCTCCCTCACTGTACTTTTATCCCTATCTGGGTACATAGTCTGATTATGTAACTGTTTACTTTTGTCTTCCCCTCCTAGAGATGTAAGTTACACCAGAGCAGGGGCTTTTGTACGTGTGTTCATTGTATATCCCTGGACTTTAGTGCCAGGCATGATGTAGACAGTAAAATGTGAAGTGACTGAATGAATTTTGATCCTCAACAGCCCCGAGAGCTAGGCCAGGTATGAGCATCTTCAGATGATGCTCATCTTCGGCTTTACAGATGAGCAGACTCCAGGAATCCTTGTGACGCACCAAGGCCATAAGCAAGCAGGCGAGGAAGCCGAGTCCGGGACCTAGGACAGTGACTGAGTCCAAGGCCCTTTGTGGTTCCCCACATGGCCACTGGGACGGGGCTCTGCCCCCACTCCTTCCTGCTGGGGAGCCCCAGACAGCGGTGAGCTGCTGGTGGGCCCGGGGGAGTGAGGGGTCACCCGCCAAGGGGGGCAAGGGCTCCATGACACCCCCCTTGCCCGGAAGATCCGCTGCTGTTACAGGGACCCGTCTGCACCCACAGCCTGAAACCTGTCTTTACTGAGATGAGCCAAGGAAGGGAACCTGATTGGCCTTGGTGCCCACGGTTGAGAAGTGTCCAAGCCTCCGTCTCCTGTCCCCAAACCATGCGGGTCCATCGAGCCAAGGTCCCCATCCTCCCGGACCCTTCTGTCCCTCGGCTCTCTCAGCCCTGGTGTGATCCCTATTTTAATGCCAATGCTATTCTGGAACCAGGGGGCAGAGCAAAGGGATGGTCCTAGCACTCCCTTGGCCTGAGGTCGGCTGGGGCTGTTCCAATGGGGGCGAGGGACAGAGACCAGGCCTGTACCTCAACATCAGGCCGAGCGAGGCGCCCACATCCCCCATGCCTCTCGCCTAGGAGCTCATTGCCTTCCGCCCTCTCTGGCCTACCAGCTCCTGTCCCCCCCTCACCAGGGGTCGATGAGAGTCTCCACCAGGGCCGTACAGAGCAGGACCACGCAGGAGCAGCTGAAGGCCGCCCCGCTCTGCTTTTCCTTCTCCACCGAGTAACGAGTTTCCATCTCAGGGTCCATGAACCGCATGGATAGGAGGAAGGTGTTTCTCTTCTTCACTCTACAGTGGAAACAAGCCCTAGATACCCCCTGTGCCTCAGCCTGTCAGGAGGAGGCCATGTGAGGACGACTGACTTCCTGAGCCACAGGCTGGGGCCCGAGAAGAGGGCCAGGAGGTATACAGGGCCACTTACTCCTGGGCAGACTCCCGCTCGAGCAGGGCTTCGTTGAGCAGCTGGTTGAGCTCATGCTCATCCTCAGAGGCATCCACCACTCTGTCAGCCAGGTCCTGCAGGCGCAGCCTCCGGCGTGGATTGGGGAAGGCGGGGGTGTCGGCCTATAAGGCAGTGTAGTGAATTGGGGGAGGGGTTGGGGAAAGACGGGCAGTGCAGGGCAAGGGGGACAAAAGGGCCCCCAGTCACGAGGACTAACCCCTTGGCTCTGAAAACCACCCCCGGGCAAAGACTTCCCAGGGACCCACATGGCTCCATCCTGAAGCCACATCCTTCCTGGCTTCCCTGGGACCCCAGGTCCCTGGCCTGTGGTCCCTAACAGGCTCTGTGGTGATCACCCACTGACAGCAGCAGCATCGGGCAGCAGCCACCTGGCTCCCAAGCCGGGGACCTGCGAGTGTTAAGACTGCTGCTGAGCGGACGCAGTCCCAGCCCATCCTGCTGGGAGGAGGCGTGTCACAGCCATACAGGCCGGTGCGCCCTGGGCTGAAGGGAGCTCTTGAAGAAGCTCACATCTAGTTTTTGGGAGGATATTGGGAAAGTCATGGAGAGAAAGGACCATCCTTGTCACGGGTTGGGGAGGCTGGGGTACATGTTACCATTTTTACTCCCAGACACAAAGGAAAAGGGTCAACTCCAAAAATATTAACCCAGACAGTGATTATACAGCCATCCACCCCAAAAATAATTTGAGACTGGGCACGTTAGGGCTGTCTGTTGTATCTGGAAGCCAGAACCAAGACACCTGTAAGCTCAGGTGGCTAATGGCTGACAATTTGACTCCATATAATCCATGCTCCTCCAGCCCCGTTTTCTTCTCTGTAAAATGATGTGGATGGTCTGTTCCAGTACCATGACCCTCTGTCCCTGAGGCATATCCTGGAGCAGTGTTGACACTGGCTAATTATTAGGACACGCGAAAATCACAGGCTGCTAAAACTCTGTCCTTCTGTTAGTGAGTTACACCAAGTCTGTATTTCCACTTTCAAGAAAGTCACAATAGGGAAAAGTTGCTAAATGTTGTGGTGCCGAAGAAAGCTTCAGTTTCCTTTCAGCCCTGTGTGCCTTCTTGTTCTCCAGCACCTGGTCTCAGGCACCAGGGGCAGGTCACCTTCCCTCACAGAGCGGGAGGCCATGCTGCCAGCAGTTCCGGCAGCCTCAGCAAATAGATCCCCATTTCACAGCACTGGCCTTTATCAGTGAATATGCACAGGGAACTCTAGTCATGGACAGATCCTGGATGCTCCCCCAAGATGAACCCTGCCCTGGGGAGGCAACATGCTAACTCCTTGGGAAGCCCCCCTGTGCCCAGGCCTTGTGGCGTTCGGGCCTGGCCAGAGAGGGGAGTACACCCACAAACCTACAGGGTGCTGGGACATGGAAGCCAGACAAGGCCTCGGAGGTGAGCACCTGCCTCTTCTGACCTGACCACTCCGCCCCATGTAATTGACAAGGAGACAGTGGGGCCAAGTGGGAGGGGACCTACCCAAGAGAAGGAGCAGCGCCCAGGCCAGTGGCCAGGCCCCCTGCTCCCAGCCCAGGACTCCTCTGGCAGCGACTTCTGCCTCCCCGCCCCTTGCCGGCACCTGGGCCCTCGGCCCTGCGCGTACCTGGGCACCTGGTTCCTCAGGCTCCTCTGAGGCGGAACCAGTGTTGTGGGCACTCCCATTAGGCTCCTTGGTCTCGATGAGGGCAGGGGAGCTGGGCTTTGAGGAAGCTGGTGCTCCATTTGGCAGGGCCTGCCGTGGAGAGGAATGGCCATCAGAGACCCCAGACACTGCCAGCTGCCCAGCCCAGCCTGTCATTGGTGGGCCCATCAGTCTGGAATCTTCCCATTACAGTTCAGAAGCCTTGTAGACAGAAATTTCTCCATCCAATTCCTCCTCTAGAACACTGATTTTAAAATGCTACAGTTTTCTAGTATTAATTTCTAGTATTAATTTCTACTATTTCATTGACAGAGTAAATTAAACACTAACACAAGGAGATAGTCAGTCCATTCACTGTTTACTGAGTCCCCAAGTGACAGGAATTGTTCTAACTCCTGGGGATACAGACAAAATGTCCTGACCTCAAGGGCTCACATTCTAGATAGGAAAGGAAGATGACAGCAAAATAGATAAGCAGGATGATTACAGTGCATAAGAAGAGAGTAAGTCCTCCGGAGAAAGATGAAGCAGGAGAGGGGTTACAGGGACTGTAGGGGAGTGTGACCGTGGGGAGGTGTCACTGTGAAGATGGCAGTTCAGCAAAGGCCTGAAGGAGCAAATCATGCAGCTCTCCAGGGCTGGGGGTTCAGGGAGAAGGAAAGAGCTGGTGCAAAGGCCCTGGAACAGGTGGGCGCCTGGAGCACCTGAGCAACAGCCAGGAGGCCGGCGCCGCTGGAGCAGAGTGGTGGAAGGGGAGCAGGCAACGCGGCTGCCTGGGCAGGGACTTCGGCTTTTCCTCAGAGTGAGATGGGAGACCTGCAGGGTTCTGAGCAGCAGAGTGGCGTGATTTCACTTAACAATTTAGCAGGATCACTCTGACTGCTGGGGCAGCAGGGCAGGGCCAAAGTGGGATGGCTGACTGGAGACCACTCAGCGGGCTGGGCCTGAGGGGACAGTGGCTCTGGTGGGGATGATGGCTGCGGGGCAGAGGCTGGAGGATCGGAGCCTTGCCCTGTGGAGCCTGCATCATGGACTGTAAAGAGAATGGCCAAAAGTGTCTTCGGAGTCTGGGGGCTGAGCAGTTACAAAGCATGGAGCTGCGGCCCTCAAAGGCTAGAATATGCAAAGGAATAAATCACCTCACAACCATGTTAAAAGTGTCCAGCTCTACAATGATTAAAGAAATGAGACTAGAATAGTGCAACATGCTGGTTTCATCTTTCAAATGCATGAAGATGAGAGTGAGTGAAGAGCCTGTCAAGGACGGGTGTACCCAGGAGCATGGAGTGAGTGAGGGCAGGCGAAGGGTAAGCTCTCATGTATAGAACCTTTGACCCTGCATTCCTCGTCGAGAACTTGTTCCCCAGGTAGAGACACTGAGAAATGATTAAAGTTAATTTTACAAAAATGGTGAAAACCTGGATTGCCTCAAAACATCAGTGAAATAAGTTTTGAAAAAAGAACAGCGTCTATGTTTCCATTAGAAATGGTGCTGGTTCATTTGTCCAATGGAGCATTTAAATGAATTCTAACTTTGATTCTTCCGACAGCTCCCGCCTCTGCCCCTTTCCTGCACAGGAGGCTTCAGGGCTGGGCCCGGAGGCCCACAGTACAGAGCCATTCCAGCTCACCCAGAGCTGCTGGGCTCCTGCTTGAAGCTATATGCCAGGAACTCAACTTCTCTGGCTTGAAATTTGAATAATGACTCAGGCACAACAGCTTCACAAAGACAGCTCTGCTGAGACGCCCTGGGCCTCAGTTCCCTCATCCGTGACCCTTCCAGGAGCGTCAGGTGCCAAGAACAACTGATTCGAATTATATGCCACACAAGGGGTTATTACTACAATAAGAAAGCAAAGCAAGATACAAGATTAGAACAAACAAGAATGAGTGTTGTTGTTATCACAAAGACATATTTCACTGCTACTCTGTGACTTGAAGGTGGTCCCTAGTAAAACCAAAATTTTTTTAAAGGAATAGCATTTATCAATTTATTAAACATGTTATTTGCCCATGATTATAAATCCTATCACTTCACAAAGATAGCTGATTTCTTAAATTACTGTCAACTACTGTCTTGTAGAAATAGCTTAAAAGATATATTTTAAATTTCTTCTAGTGAATATATTGAAGTTCTGCATCTAGCACTCTTGAAAATATGAATGATGTGTTAATTTTGTGGCAAGGTCAAGTCTTACTTATGTCATGTGGTTCTACTTTCCACCCTGACATTTCCTAATTTTTTGGAAGACAGCTTATTACTTTTCTGAATTCCTTAGAGTATTTATATTACTTCTCTAGAGTACAGACACACTCAATAAACAGTGGTTGCAATGAGATTTACTGAATGGATGAAATCTTCCATTATGTGTTTGACTGATTTGCTAGTCATCACATACATTTGGCAGAGGGAAGAAGGCATCTAGTTTTCTTTTAAAACTTTATCAGGAGTCACTTCTCCAGCCATAGGCCCTGAAGCCTCTAAAGTTCTTTCGAGCATTACTTCAAAGCTCAGACTTTATACTTAGTATAAAATGCTTTGAACTGTCCCTTTGCTTCAATGTTCGGCACCTAGTGGGATTTTAAATTACTTGGGGGATGAGACCATGTCACACATACCTTTGCCTCCTTCCCAGTGCTGATTTTATGTGACCTTCTGCACACGAGGGACCCACAGATACCTGGGACACAGTGTGGCTGGTAGGTCAGGGGCACCAGTTTAATTTCAGATGCCAGGGAAGCTGCTGAGGGCATCAGGTCCCACGAGAGGCAGGGAGAGCCTGCCCAGATCCCAGCCCAGACCAAGGTCAGGACCACAAGGCGGCTTTCCTGTTTCTGTCCTGTTCTTTCTTCACTTCCCACTCAGCAGACCTTCCTGGACCTCTCTGACCTTGGTCTGCCTCGTCCTTATGACGTCCAACCCCTGCCTCCCTGGCATTCGTCCCCGTTCTGTGCATGCTCCCCTACACCACATCCAGGTTTCAACTGTCTCCTCTTTGCAGAGGACCCTTACCCCAACCAGCCGCTCCCCTGAGCACCACTCACACACTCCAGTGGCCTCCCCACAGGACGCCACCTTGGGATATACTACGGTCACTTCAATTTCGGTTTGCCATGAGTTATGTGCACTGTCCACCCCAGAAGCCAGCTTCCCCTCTGAAAGGGTGCTACTGTCTCCTTCGCGATGGAGCTCACCCATTGTACCACCTGTGCCTCAAATCTCATACTCAGCCTTCCCAAGTCCTGCCAAGTTTTCTACAGCCTCTCCTCCAATCCCCTCCTTTCTGCCCATCTAGTCCAGGGGCAGCCAGGGACTCACCAAGCCATTGAGTCCATTTTGGGTGGCTGTTTTCTTCACCTCTGGCTTGGATGCAATGATGAGGTAGGTTTCAATGCCCTTCTCATCTAGGTAATCGCAACGGCTGCCCCCATCGCCAGGCTCCACGTCAAACTCCCCCTTCAGACAGTCCATGGTGCTCTGGGAGATGTGCACACGCCTGGACGGCAGCAAGAGGGGCCCTGAGCACAGGCTGTGCAGCACCCCCGGCCCCAGCCCCCGAGGCAGTCTAGGACAATGGGACCTCCCAGGCACGTGGTGGAGGCCAAATGGAGGTGCCAGTGGCAGTGACTGAGGCTCAGGTCAGATTCCTAAGACGGGAACAAAGTTTTGTCCTCACAGGCAGCTGAGGGCATCTAATGCAATAAGGAATGGAAGTCCTCTCTGAACCTAAACTTTAAACTCTCTGAAATTTAATACTCTAAAGTCCAATGATTACCTGCCATGCCTGATTCTCAGTGGCAGCACCTGCTCCCAGGGGGCAGTATACCCACTGGGGAGACACCACTGAGGGAGAGAATCATGACTGCGTTTGGGGGAAGCTGCCTGACCCACACGAGGAAGCGCTCCCTGTGTGCGTTCCCTGGAGGGCGGGCCTGCCCGCCGAGTCTGTAAAGGTGCTCAGGTCAGATGTTCAGCTGCCCTGTAACCCCCCCAGCCTGCTCCTCTGGTCACCGCGACTAATGATGTCTTTGGGGACCCCTGGCATGCTCAAGTGGCTACACCCATGATGACATTCGTGTCTGGCAGCCACACAAGTGGGTAAAGGGGGGAGAGGACAGACTCCTGCAGAAGCCTCAGGCCAGGGCGGAAGGCGCCCCAGGGAGGGACCCAGGAGGAAGGGCCCTTCTCTAAGGGCCTGGGATGGCTTGGATGCCCCTGGGCCCACACCACCCGCTGGAAGGCAGGCTCGCTCACCCAGGGATGCCGCCGGCCTCCATTTTGTTAGCCACGGTGACGTCGGTAGACCACACGTCATACTGCCAGCGCTTCTGGCCCAGGACGCCTCCCAGCACGGTGCCCGTGTGCACCCCCACACGCATGTCTACCCCGGTCTTCGTCTTCTCCCGCACATACCTGCCAGGTACACACAGGACAGAGGAAGGGCTGGGGGCATGGTCGCAGCAAGAGCTTTCTGCCTGCGTTGGAGCTGAAAACCCTGCGGTCATAGCAGGCCAGGAAACCACAGTCACAGGCCTGAGTGGTGGAGGTGGTGGTGGGCGGAACAGTGGAGTGACCCTGTGCCTGCGGGACCCCCAGCGCTCCCTGCAGCCGGCCGTTCATCCATTCACGTGGATATTCACCAAGCTCGGCTTGTGCCAGGCACAGTGTGAGATGCCACGTGTACAGGGATGGGAACAGCTCATCCAGGACTCCAGGAAGACACAAAATGCAGAACCACTTCATGGTGGAAGGGTATGGGGTGAAGGTCTCTACTCCTGAACTACTGCCTGGGGGTGGCAGCATCTGCTGGCGGGCGAGTATTGGGGGGGCACTTTAGTCTGGAAGATGGCAACAATACAGATCCACCCCCTCAGGTGGCGGCGAAGCGCGTGCCCCATTTCCTGGACTCCATCCTGCTGGGGGAGAAGCGTCAGCCAGGAGGCTCCGTGCCCACTGCGAGCCTGACCACCAGGGCCCGCCACAGGCCTCCCCAGATGGGAGGGTCTCCCCGCCCACCTGGAGCCTGAGAGCGCAGGGAAGCGCGAGCGGAGGCGGAGTTCACCACCCTCCCGGCCGAGGACCTCAGCAGAGTCACATCACTGCTGAACTCTGACTTTTTGATTTGAGAGATGGAAGCGGCGACCCCTGACCCTACCTGCCTTGGGGGTCATGATGAGAAGACACTGAAAGAAGAAATGAGGGGCGCCTGGTGGGACCCACGCAAATGAGGGGTGGCGTGTTGAACTGCATGCCGGCTGCCGTTGCCGGCAGAAAGAGCCCGCGTGGACCAACTCTGGAAGGGGGACCCTCAGGGGCTGCAGAAGGCCTACAGGCACCTCAGCTGCGAGGAGGGTGCGCTGTGTTCCCACTGCCCAGGGTCGGGGGCCGAGGGACCTACCGCCCCACACAACATGCGTGTTATGTCCCGGGGGCCTGCGTGCCAGGCCGTTGCGGAAGGTCCGGGGCTGGGACCCGTGCTCTGGGAGCCCCTCCCCCACAGACGACCCCGCTTACGAGATGGCCTCCACCATGGCGAGCCCCATGAGGATGGAGCAGACGGCGTGGTCCTCCCGGTAGTCGGGCAGGCCACAGATGCAGTAGTAGCAGTCACCCAGGATCTTAATCCGCAGTTGGTGGTATTTCTGAAAGGACAGGGCAGGGCGATGGTCCCGAGACCCCCTCAGCAGGTAGTGGCAAAGAAGGCAGAGGAAGCACAGGTGCGAGGAAACAGAAAGCCGAGCGGGGGTCGGGGCACTCACGGCCGCCAGCTTGTCGAAGCGGGCGAAGAGCTCGTTGAGCAGCTTCACGAGCTCCTGGGCACTACAGGCAGAAGACAGCTGAGTGAAGCCCACGATGTCTGCAAAGAGGATGCTGGGGAGGAGGGAAGGCCACGGCCATGAGCTCCAGGCGGCACACGTGGCCCCCACCCCAGCCCCTGCTCCGACCCACGGGACGGTGGCCGGAGGAGGGCCCTGCTCAAGCCCCAAGCGGCCAGACCCTGATGCTCTGGCAAGTTCAGGGCCTACCCCTGGGGACCTGTATGGCGACCCCTGCCCCACGCTGCCCACTCCTGTCCATAGGGCAAACACATCCTTTCTGGAAGGAGCATGGCTGTCAGCTGTCCCTGAGTGCCTGCGTGACCTCCCAGATGCCAGTTCCCTGCTCTGGGTGACGTCTGTACATGATGGGGCCACACAGCCCAGAGCACTTCTCAGCTCGCCATGTCAGGAGGCTGCTCCCACAGGGCTGAGGCCCACAGCAGGGGTGGTCTTGCTTCCCACCCGCAGGGAGGGTTTTGAACCCCCGGTGCTCGGCAGCCCCCACGAAGCCCCGCCCACCCTGCTCCGGGAGCCCGCACACCTGACGTTCTCGTGGCGGTACATGTACATGGTGTTGAACTGCTGCTGGTCCTTCTGGCTCTCATCTTTCTTCATATCCTTCAGCATCTCGTCGGCCACGTGCTTGGGCAGGATGGAAAGCATAAGGTTCTCCTGGAGGAGGAGGACAGGGTCAGCGGGGCAGGCGGGGCAGGCGGGTACTTCTGGGAAGAACACCCTGGTCCTGGTGCCAGATGTCAGCTGGGAACGGGTAGCCTTCCACAGAGGCCTTACGGCGCAGACCCCGCACTGGGAAGCAGCAGAGGCCCAGGACAGCTCTTCGCACAGCGCGGGCTCAGGGCTGTGACCGGAGCACCTTCCACACTGACAGGAGCCAGAAAGCCAAGCCTGGCTCCGTGCCTCGGTGGCGTCCTCGATGCCGCAGGAAGGGTGACGGTCCTTATGTGTGCCCTCAAGGGCAGAACCTTTCCGTCACCCACTGCACCTCGCCCAGAGCAGTCACTCGGGAAATGCCAGTTCAGTGTGCCTGATGACCTACTCCATGCCAGGAAGGAGGGCGGGTGACAGGCGAGCCTCTCCCCTCAGAGGGCTGAGGGTCTCACGGGGAAGGCAGTAAGTGCACCCACAGTGCAGTGTGATGCGCCGGTTCATGTAAAGGGAGAGCAGGGGCCTATGAGAGAGAGGGGACAGCTGTCAGAGTAGGCGGGGGTGTGTGAGAGGCATCGAGGGGGCCTTCCCAGAAGTGAGGCCTGAGACTGATGCTGAGCACCGCTCATCAGGGAGCCGCGTACACGAAGTCTCGGAGACAGGCACAGCGGGTCGGGCCCTGCCGTCAGTGGAGGTAGGAACAGTGAGCGATGCAGCTGGAGAGCCAGGCATGGTTCAGATCGGTGGTCAGCAAACTGGCCCCCCAGGGGGCCAAACCCGCCTGCTGCCTGTTTTCACGAATAAAGTCTCACTGGTTCTCAGCCATGCTCACTTGTTTATGTATTGTCTGCAGCTGTTCTCTTGCTCCAACCGCAGAGTAACTGTGACACGGACCATATGGCCTGCAAAGCCGAAAAACTGTACATTTTCAGAAAATGCCTGCCAATCCCTGGTTTGGGTCATGAAGGACCCAGAGTGCCAGGCAAGGAATCCGAACTCTTTCCGGAAAGCTGCGGGAGACTGAGGGGCCAGGCGGAGGGGTGGGACATGACAGGGCGAGCGGCAGAGACAGAAGCCTCACGCCCCCAGGTGCCTGCATAATCCAGGCAGAGCCGTGGCCCGAAAGAGAGCGGCAGGCTGGCAGGGCCTGACACCACCCCCAGACTTGGTGACTGCTGCAGGGGCCTGTGGCTTGGGCCCCAGGGGAGGGGCCCGTCTCTGATGCAAGGAACAGAGGAGAGCACCACGTGAGGGAGGGACAGGCTTGGTTTGTGCAGGGACGCTCACGGGCGGAAGCCACAGAGGCTGGCGGGCTGACCTGGAGCCACAGGCCAGACTGAACAGCCTGGAAACAGGACTGGGGAGGCAGCGCACAGGACAAGGTGCTGGAGAGGGGGACACGGAGGTGGGCACCGGGTCAGGAAGGGAGCGCTGCCCTGTACCCCCAGAAGGGGAGACGGGTCACCACGGTGTGGATGGGGAAGAGCCTGAGGGAGAAGCTCAAGCGCAGGTGTGCAGGCCGGAAACTGCCGGCAAGGGGCAGGAGAGCCGTGGCCAACGGGAAGGCGGTGACTAAGTGGAGCCCCGGGGGGCGAGCGGGAGCAGTGGAGGGTGCAGCCGGGTACAGGAGATGTGGCCAGAGGGCAAGCCTCTGACCCCGTGACGGAGCAGCTCCGGCCTGTGGGGACCTGGGGCCGGAGGGTGCAGGAGGACCTGCACTGCTGTCCGAGCACTCGTCACAGGAGTCGCCTGGGCCGTGGCGGCCAGAAAACTGAGGACTGCTGCTTGGGTCTGACGGGGGGTCATGGGACCACAGAGCGACCGGGGCTGTAGTGCTGCCAGCCCAGCAGGTACAGGAGCGGGGACCTGGCCTCCCGCCAAGGGCCTGGGCAGGTGGGCCTCGACCGCTCCTGCCCTCTGATGTGGTCAGTGGGCCCTGAGGCCAGCAAACCCGGCTTACCCTGTGTTCCACACACACCTGCCCTGGGCCTGGAGAACTGAGGTGTGGAGGCTCTCCTCCCTCTGGGTGGGGCACCCAAGAGGCCACCCACAAGCCGGAGGACCGGGGCCTCACCTCCCCTGGGAGGAAACAGCTGTGCTGTAGATGCAGCTCCTCCTCCTCCCAGGATGGTCTGCAGACCAGAGCCCCCACCTGCTCACCCACTGCCCTGAGGGAGCCCCCCATCTCCCACCTCTGTTTCCACAGGGAAGATCAATCCTCCTCCTTGCAGCAAGGGGCACTGTTATAAGGCGGCAAGTGCCCCTCTGCCCAGCGTGCCTGCCTCTAGCCTGAAGCACTCACACTGGTCAGGCCCATTATTCTTCCATTTCCACAGCAACATCCCTTCCGCTGTTAAAAATCATCATGTTGTACAACTGAAACTAGTATGTTGGCTACGCCAATAAAAAAACACAGAAAGCACAAAAAAAAACCTTGCAAAATGGCATCCATACAGCTCAGGAATGAGAAGCCAAAATAACACCAGTGCGCCCTGGGCCAGCTCTGCCCGAGCCCAGGAAGTAGCAACCGGCCCCTCGGGGCAGGGCAAGCACAAGAGGCTCAGGGCCCCCGGTGTCGGTGCACCCCGCCCCTCTGCCTCATAAGTCCAGGCTCCCCGCAGAAAGCTCTTCACCCGCAGAGATGACCAGCATCCAGGAGGATTTTTAAGGAAAGCCAGAGCTGGGGGCCTGCCCACTCTGGAGGCTCGCCTCGGGAGAGAGCTGCCAGGGTCCTGAGGGGAGAGGGGATGTCGGGAGAAGCATCGAGCGCCGGGGCTGGAATCCTGGGGGTCCCACACCCAAGGGCATGTCCCTGGTCTGCACCAGGCTGGCAGAGGCAGGAGGGTGGGCCTGGCTCAGATCCCTGCCCTGCCACCGTCTCATCAGCAACCCCAGCAGTCACTACCCTGTGCCTTGGTTTCCCCATCCTCTGTCAGCCAAACGGGAGGACTAAGTGACCCATTACTGTGAAGCTCTCAGAACGGTGCCTGCACACAGCAAGCGCTCAAGACGTTTTAGCTATTCCTGTGTCACAGTGTGAAGTGTTACTGAGAGCATCAAGACAGCAGGTGTCCCAGAAAGACAAGGCCTGAACTTCCCCTGGGCTTCAGAGTTGGCCACAGGTTCATAGATGAGAAGTTCCAGAAGGATGTCCCAGGTGAGCAGAAACCCCTTTGGTCACTAGCCAGGCCTCATGGGCTCCGTCTAGTCCAGGCAGGGTGATGAAGGTGTACAGAGAAGGACCCTGCTTTCCAGACGGGTGTCAGCCCTTGTCTCTCTCGCCCGCCACACCTACCCCAGGTGCCTGCAGGCCGCGCTAAGGTGAGGAAGAGCAGATGCGTGAGGAGCGTGAGGACGACTGCCAGGCTGGGGAAGGAGCCACTCCAGGGAGAGCAGGGAGGGGCTGCCGGACACCGAGGGTCAGGAAAGTCACACTGCCGTGCCGGTCCCCATGAGCCTGCTGCAGCCCAGCAGCTGGAGCCCCTGCGGTCAGGCACCTCTGGCCACTCAGCCGCTTCCTCAGAATGCCACCCCTCCAGAAAAGCCTCCCAGGCCCCCGTGGAATCCTGGGGCCGTCAGAATCCAGTCCAGTCCTGTGAGGTGCTCCGTGCCACTGACCACAGTCCCAATTTCGCTGGGAACACAGCCAGGCCTCCTCGGGGAAGCAGGCAGCCCACAAGGCCTCCTCCTAGCCAGGCCCGCAGCTCCAAGCCCGGCAGCTCGGGCAGGACCAGGGCAGCTGCAGAGCTGCACAGCCCCGATGCCCACAGCCCAGGACCCGCAGCCTCCCATCAGGAGGCGGCCGTCGGCTTATCTCTGAGGTGGGATGTGGGGAAGTCTCACTTTTTTGCATCATATATTTCTGTGACTGTTTTCAAGAACATACATGAGTTCTGAGGGTAGAAAACTATTCATATTGATCTTTAATAAGAAAGAAGCTGTGGTTATAAAAAAGGCTGCCTGTTTACTCATGCGGTTTATGGAAACCTTATAGTCAACCTCTAAAGGTTAGGCAGGCATAGTCCACCTTAAGTCATTCTGATAAACAGGTTTTAAATAAGAAGTAGGCATACACGGAAGAAAGGACAAACAGAATGTGACAGATGAGAAAACGAATTAGGCAGTTGCCAAGGGACTTGGTAGGAAAGAACATTCTAGTAGGCAGAGGTCAAAGGGAGGAAAGTGGCTGAGTGGGCATTGAGGGAGGGGCCACCCTCCAGAGTTCATGCGACAGCCAGGCTCTGCCCCTCCTCCCCTCCAATCCACCTTCCATGCTGTGTCTGAAGTTCCTCTAGGCTGGGTGACATCTGTGCCAAGCACCCTCAGTGGCTCCCCACCCACTTTCTCCAGGACACAGAGGCCCACGTCCCTGTGGCACTCACCTCCCTTTCTGGCCCCTTCTTCCCCACTCTCTTCTGTGTTCTCTCTGGAGTAAACAAGCTGAACCTTTTGCTTTTCTCTGCAGGCCTCCCTACCCTTTCCCTCCTCACCCACACTCCCACCCATGCCACCTCTCCAGAGAGGCCCAGCCCTGCCCGTCCCCCCTCCTCACTTACACCTGCTCCTCTGGCATGTCGACTGGGGCTGCCCTTGTTTGTCCAGACACTTCAGAGACTCGGAGCCCTTTCCTGGGTGCTGGCCCCTCATGAGGATGTGTATGTTTGCTATGCGTCTCCCAGGAAAATGCTCACCACCCATCCAGGATCCCTGAGAGCCGTTCTCAGAGTCCCCAGGGCCTCATACGTGTTCTTGGAGAAGGAAGGGTGGGATCCAGGTGCCTTTGTCCGGTGGGGCCCACAGGGGGTGCAGGGGTGGATGGGAGAGGGGTCACCGGGGGCCCAGAGCTGAGGGAATTGGCTTGGGCTCCCCAGCGCAGAGGCAGAGCCTGCTCTTCCCAAAATAGCAGTCGCTATATGTTTTGGGGGTCAGAAGAATGTTCTGAACTTCTGATCTATTAATAGCTCTTGTGGGAATTCATCCAACAGAAATAATCCAAAATCAGTAAAAAGATATAGGTGCAAGAACCTCACTGGGGCATCAGTTACACTTGTGGGAAAAAACGCAAGCAGTCCACGCCCAGCAAATGGCTCACTGTGACGCAGGCTTAGGAGGAAGATGATGCAGCTTTAAAAATAACTGTGATGGAAACTTACAACAAGAAAATAATAAAAGAGAAAAGACACAAGATGGTATTCTGTGAAGATGATACTAGATGTATGTTTCCATCTAAATAAAGGCAGAAAAAAGGGTGACTTGGGGGAGAAAACTTTAAATGTTTCTCAGAATTGCTATATGGCTGTTACACTGCTGCTGCTTTTTAAAAATACCTTTTAAACTGGACATAAACACGAAACTTCCTGTTGTCTCCAGCTGTGACCCTGACCCCAGCTTGTGTGTAACTACCACAGCTTCCTTAGAAGGGAAGATTCCTGCAAGGCCGCTGGGCTGGCTCCAGACTCCCGCATCTGCCCTGGCAACACCTGAGTCGGGAGACCGACGCCAGGTCGGAAGCAAGGATGGGACAGCCCAGAGCAAGACGGCGAGGAGGCTAGGGCCCCATCGGGAGCCAAGCGACAGAGCCGCCACCCTGAGCTGGCTTCTTTCTGTAGTACTCATAAATGCAGCAACTCACCAGGCCAGATGGACACTACTGACCTCTATCAAAATGGTCCCTCTTTGCTAAAATTTTCTCATCTACCCTGTATTTTCACATATGTGCCAGATTGCCTCCATTTTGCAGGTGGCCAGACCGAGGAATGGAGAGGGTCAGTGGATTGCCCCAGACCCCGGGCTGCCACCCAGCCTCCCGGAGCCTCAGGCCCCTCCCCTCCTCACAGGCTGGGGAAGAAGGCGGCCAAGGCTTCGAGGTCCTTCTCGGTGACTGAGAGTTGACTCAGTGGCCAGTGGGGCCAAACGTGAGGACCCTGAAATTCTGGGCCACCCCGAAGCTGTGACAGAGGCAGGTTATGGCAGCTCCAGGGGGGTTTGCCGAGAGTGGGAGGGACACAGGCCTTGCACAGTGAGCTGCTGCTGGACTGACCCCAGGGGCCCGAGGGCGGTGGTTAACGCAGGAAGCTCGGTGTCACTCGCTGCCTGGAGGAGAAGCCTGGGTGAGTCGCGGGGTGTCCGGGCTTGGGAGGTCCCCTGGCTCAGCCGGATCCTTCCCAAGGGCCCTCAGCCCCACCACCCAGCCTGGTCCAAGGAGCGGGGCCTCAGAATCCCCCGGGGCTCGCCCGCCTGTCTATGAGGCCCGCGGACCCTCAGGCAACTCACAACCATGTTAAAGTTTGGAAAAGTCCCTCAGGAGTGCTTGAGGAGGAGGATTTGAAGGAAAGGAAATTGAGGAGGAGGGCGGTATGTCCGTGGAGAGGCTGCTGGTACAGCTGGGGCGAAAGCCCCCTGCCAAGGTCACCACTGGAGACCCCTGCCTCCAACACCCTGTCTGCACAGCAGGCAAAACCGTCAACTGCGGGACAAGAAATAAGCAGGGAACTTGAAACCCAAAGCCAGTGGGCAGGACAGCGGTGAGTCTCGTCAAGATGGAAATGGCAGCGCAGGCGCCCACATCCCCCAGGGGCCGCGAGCCGCCCATGCGCACCCAGCAGAATGGGGCAGGAGGAGGGAGATGTGACCGAAGTTTGTCACGAACCAGGGCGAGCAGGGGGAGTTCAACAGTTTAAGTAACCTTTTTGTTTTTCTTTTCCCTTAACCCGTTTTTATTTTTAAAACTAGTTGTTTTAAAATGTCATTTTTTTCAAAACTGAATTGCAACTGGCCCCCATCTCTTTGCAGCTCCTGGTATGTTCAATTCTAATGCCCATTCTTCACTATGTGAATTTCTGTGATCGGCTGCAGACCCCTTCACATCGTCTCTCCTTTGTGAAGTGCCCTGCAAGCACAGGGCCGCCTTTCTCACTGGGCCTGCGGGACCCGGACATCCTGGCCCGCGGCCACCTTGCTCTTGGGCTGTGACTTTCAGGGGCAGGGTGGGAGCTTTCCAGAAAACTGGACTGGCAGAAAATGACATTTCCTTACCTGGAAGCTACTTTAAAAACCTGATGGTCTGGATGGAAAGGAGGAGTATCAGTTGGAGGCAGAAGAGACAGATGTGGAGATAATCATGACTAACTCCAGAGGATGCTTTGCTGAAGAGACAAGGCATTTTTTTAAAATTTAAGTCTTGCCAAGTAGTGACTCGATAGCATCTTACTACACTGATAGACAGTGATTGCCATGGGGTGTGGGGGACTTGAGAATAGGGGGGAATTTAGTAACCACAATGTTGCTCATGTGAAACCTTCATAAGATTGTAAAGCAATGATACTGTAATAAAAAAAAATTTAATCTTGCCAGAGGGAAGAGGAATGGCCTCATCATCCGAGGCTATGGGGGCAAAGCTGAGATCACTGATGTGGGGCTAGGCTCCCAAGGCCCCGTGACCCTGAGCAAGTACTTCACCCTGTGCGTCTGGCTCCTCGTCTGTAAGAGGGGATCTCTTGGGCCTCTTTCCTCCTTTCCAGAAGATATGGAGGCTGTATTATTTATGAAAGGCATGGAGGACCCTTCACTAGGACAATCGGTCATCGTGGGTTTTACTCCAGAGTGATCTGGTAAAATGCACAGGTTGAAATTCACAAGAGGTCAATGTAATAATCTCTACTTGAGTCCCCAGAGCCAACTGCAAGAGAACAGGACAGGGGAGGCGTGGAGCGTCAACACCAGGGAAAGGTCTGCCTACCTGTACCAGGCACCAGAACGTGGGCTGAGGGGTGGCAAATCAGCCTGTAGAGCAGAGGGCTCTGCAGCCACACAGAGCAACCATCAAGTCTGAGGAACACTGCTGTGTGCAGGAGGGCTGAGACCTGCTCTGGGGGCCTGCAAAGCCCACCAGTCGGAGGGCTGCTGGGAGCAGACTTGCTTCCAGAGGAGGAAGAATTTCTAAGAGTCAGAGCAGTTCAAATAAAGACTGTGCTGCCCAAAGAGGTGGAGAACTCCTGTCCCTGGACACCAGGTGAGAAGGCTTCACGAAGGGACAAGCACGGGGTGGTGGGGGAGACCAGCCCAGGGGCTGGGGATCCAGCCAGACGCTTGAAGTCGAGGCCTGAGCACTGGAGGCAGCCCCACACAGAGAGGAGGAAGGTGGGGAGACTGTGGTATGAGCATCTCCCCAGCCCTACGACGCTTTGAACGTTATCCTGAAAACACACTCAACGAAAGTCAAGGCCCCGACTCCCTGGGAAAAGAACCAAACACAGGAAAACAAGCCTTAAAGTCCCAGCAGGCCTTCTGGGAAGGGCGCTGCCCAAGGGCATGCAGACCTGGCTGGGCAAGACGCATCCTGGCCCCTGGCTGGTTGCCCGCTGGCCCAGGGCAGGGCGCTCCTCGGCTTTCTGGCCTCCTGGGTGGGACCTGTAAACAGGTAGTTGCTGAGCTGCCCAGGTAAGCTGCGAGCCCACGGCCAGGGCAGTCAGTCAGCTTGACGGCTGCCAGGCTCTGGGACTGACCCCATCAAGCCCCTTCCTCCTCTGCGGTGACTCATGCCGGGCCTGCCTCTGTGCTGGCTCCGGCCTGACAGAGGAAGGAGGCCCACACCGCTCCCAGGGGCCCTGAGCCGTTACGGATGACACGCGGAGGAGGCACGCAGGAGGTAATTACCACAGGGCAGCCAGCAGGGATTTGGGCAAATGAGCTTGGCTGAAGCCAAGTTTCTACAACATCCTTGTAGAAGGGGCAGAGGAGGGAGAGACTTAAATGGAGAAAGAGAGACGGGCAGTGCCCTGGTGGCCATGCGTGTGTGCGTGTGTCTGTGTGAAGCCTGCCTCTCTAAAGGATGTGTGTCCTTGTGTGTGCCTGTGTGTGTCCTACATACATGCTATGTGTATACACACACACTCACGTCACTACAACCCATCACAGGCTGTGAGCAGACCCACAACTCTCCACAAACGTGTCTGTTATCATCCTGATTCACCCAGACTCATAGAACTTCCAGGTCACTTAGAAGCCAGAAGGTCCCTGCACCCCACCGGTGCCGAGCCTGGCCAGGCCACCTGAGCAGAGGAGGCAGCAGGAGGAAGGAAATGAAGAGGAGGAGGAGGGCCTGGCCCACCAGCCCTGGGAGCCCAGGGCCCCAGCAGCTCGTTTCTCCCTGGTGAGAGGGCCAAGGGAACCCAGACCTGCCGCCGTGCGCGGGGCTGGCAGCCTCCACCTAGACGGGCCCACCGGGCTGCTCCAGCCAAAGGACACGGTCACAACCCAGCCACTCGAAGGACAGTCAGTGGCCATCCACGCAAGTCCCTGGGCGACACCCCAGGAAGGCAGCGGTAAACTACTCCCGAGGGCTGGGATGGCGGCGGTCGGGTCACCGTAGCTGGTCTCGAGGAGCAGAGCTGCTTGGCCGTCTTCCGCCAGAGGCTGTGGGAGCTCAGAGGGGGGAGAGGCTGCACCACCCCAAACCTAGCACATCTTTAAAAAGATCCCCCAAGGTGAACACAGACTCCAAGCCAGCATCCCCAGAGTTCCCAGAGTGACAGGTGCCCCAAGAGGGGAGCAGGGCGACACTTACCCTGAGCATGGGGGAAGCCAAACTGATGAGTGGCCACCAGGCCAGGCATGAGCAGTACAGAAATCACACAGATGCAGGGGCAGCCCAGCCCCGATGCTGCTGACCCCGCTGGAGCGGGAGAGGGCCTGCCCAGCACGTGGGACCGGCAGTCACTTGCCTGGACTCCTGTGCACTTCCCAGACACAGGGCCACCCACGTGGGCCAAGGTGGCCGCCATCTGAGGAAACAGCCCATTGGGCCCAAAGTGGCCACGTGTGTGGCTTCTGGAGCCCTCACCAAGAGTGCTTGGCACAAAGCAGGCTCTCCTTGGGGGATTGGTGGGTTAACGAGCTGTCAACTAGGAGTGTGGCCAAGGGGCAGCCACCACCCTCTGGATGGGCACCCAGAGATCTCTGCCATCAGAGAAGGGTTCTGCGACCTGTGCTGCCTGATGCGGGAGCCACGAGCCACACGTACCTGCTGAGCCAGTGGAACATGGCTGGCGCAGCAGAGAAATTTATTTCAACTTTAAAATTTTAATTAATCTAAATTTAAATACGTAGTACAGCTAGTGGCTGCCACGTCAGATAGTGAAACTCTAGAACACTGCGGCCGGTCAGTGCAGCTCACACGCCGACACCAGCGGGGAGAGAGCGGCTGCCAGGAGCACTGCACGAGAAGGACGCCGAGGCGATCGAGGTGCACGCGGCCGGGACGCTGCGGCCCCCACCTGCCAGCACTCAGTCCACTCCGGCGCGGGGGCCCAGGCAAGTCAGCCAGGCAGCATCTCCACCTGTGACAGCTCACGGCGGCTCAGCTTCACGCTCTTTGCCTCCTCCCAGGGGAGCAGAAAACCCTGCCCGTGTTCTTTCCAAATGCTGCTCCCACCTTCCTCTACTCTCTCCCCCTAGAGCCGCTGCTCCAGCCCAGCCCCAAACCAGTCTGACTGGCCTCCAGACTGGGGTCCTTCCCACATGAGGGAAAAGGGGAGGCCTCAACTGAGGGCCTCGGGCACCATGCGTCACCCACCACCTCCTGCGCTGCTAGCCTCACTCCTGTCAACCAGGAGTGCGGCCCTGCCCCTCCGCTCTTCCCACCAGACCTCCCAGTTCCCCACCCTCCTCCTGAAAAGCCACCCAAGAACTCCAAGCACACTTTTCAGGTCCCCCTTGGGTGGGAGCCGACATCCCCCCTGACCCTGCCACCCTGAGACCTTTCACAGTCCTTGGGGCCACTGCCCTACTCTGCCCACTGCCCTACTCTGTGCCCACTGCCCTACTCTGTGCTCACACGTTGCTTATTCTGTGCTCACTCACTGCTTTACTCTGCGCTCATGCATTATTTTCCAAGAGAGACAGAAACACAAATTTTTATATAAGCTGTTCAAATTTTAAGTATTAGAAAATTTTAATACTCTGGGCATGTCAAACACGTACCCATAGGTCAGACCACTCAAGCAATCCTCTGGTTAACAGAGCTTCTGAGCAGAAGCCTCTCCAGCAGGGAGGCAGGGCTGGCTCCCCTCCTGCATTTGCCATGATGATTAAATAACCCAGTAAAAAAGCAGCCCAGGGCTAGACACCAGGAAGTCTTCCAGCAACTACCCCATTGCAAAACAAGACTTCCTTCTTACAGACAGGTAGAGATGGGGATGCACCACAACCCTGTCCACACTGGTCATGGACACAGACTGCAACTGTCTGGAGAGAAAAACGTGGCAAGGGCCTATGACCCTTGGGACCCGGCAGGGCCCCAGCCTAGACGCCCCATGGCCCACACCAGGCCGCCAGCAGCACTGCCCTCGCCCCCAGTGCCCAGTCCACCAGACACAGCAGACGTCCTCCCCCGGCCAGGAGCCCTCCGTGGCTTTAGAACAACATGCTCTCTGTGGGCCCTTCACCTGCATTACCATAAATTCTGGATTCATTTGGATAAATCCTAAAATGTTAGAATGAAGAACATCCTGTGAAATCCAAGAGACGGGAGTTGGACCCAACAGAAGTACTAACTCCTACTTCACACCACAGGAAATGCTGGCTTTTCTCAAACCAAGAGGCATGCAAGGCTAAAATAAGAACCTCAAAATATTATAGTCCTGGGTCTGTGAGGAAGGTAAAATAGCAAGTAAATCTCAATGCTGATGTCAAGGCAGGGGGTGTTCCTCCGCGGCTCCCGATGGGCTCGCCCCACCCACTCCCATCAGGGGCTGACGACATGAGGGCCCAGCGCCCCACAGGGAGTGAGAGGCCGGAGCAACTCCTGGCACACGCTCCGCCCCCTCAACCCCCTCCTAGGAGGCCAGTCCCCAGCCCCAACCTCGCTGTTGCCAGGACAACAGCAGGCGCTGGGAGGGCTGACAGGAGAAACCCGACCCCAGGTCTGGAGGCACTGACTCTGTTTCTCTCACCCTGATTCCCTTCTCCCCCCAAACTCCCTCATAGCCAAAGGTCTTGAAGGGAGCAGTGAAGCAGGCTTGGGCAGAGGTCAGAGAGAAGGGACAGCCAGAAAGACTGTGAAACAGCAGCATTCCAGAGTCCCAGGCTCTGGGCTCCCAGCGGGGGTGTCTGGCTCTCCTGGTGAATGGGGTTTCTTCCCTCAGAGACCTGCTCAAGGACAGAAGGTCAGCACATAGGGAGAGGCTCCAGCACCAAGATGAAACACTACCCTGGTCACAGGTGACCCTGGGCCTTGGTTGAAGTAGGAGAGGCAGAGGGATGGGGCTGTTCTGTCTGCACATCTCCCAGGATATGGACAACCACCCAGTGTCCACCTGAACCATGCTCCCTGGGGTGCTGTAGTGAAGGTGACATGGCCCGCTGGCCCTCACTGGGGCTGGAGACCAACAAATGGTTTTCTGCCCTAGAACCAACCCTGCACAGTCAGCCCTGGGCTCTCCCCCCGCCACCTGAAGCCCAGCTTGCAGCCTCCTTGCCTCCAAAGGGTGAGACTGAAGGCAGCCCGCTCTTCCCTGAATGAGGACAGGTTGGTGCCTAACTGAACGTGCCCTAAGGGAGGCGCAGGCCTCGGCCACGTCCCACGTGCCTCCATCCTTCCCCACCTTCTCCTTCAACCACGTCCCACTCCCTGGGAAGTAATTCTCAGTATGTGACCCAGAAAGGCTCACAGTTCTGTAGTTTGTACCTGGCTGTCTGCTGTTGCCAGGTGGCAATAGGGGTGCTTAGCAACCCTCGAGGTCCCCAACTAAACCCTGGAGTGTGGTCATATGGGAATAAAGGAAAACAACTCCAGCCTCTCCTCTGGGCCTCCTGCTCTACCTACCCTCCAGGCCCATGGAGCTGTAGAGAGGGCAAGTTGGAGAGAGGCCTGAAGTCCACTCTGTGACTCCGTGTCACAGGTAAAGGCCGTGGACTGCCTAAAACGTCAGATATATATGCTCAGCAGAGAGACAAAGGGAGCCCTTCACACGCCAGGCCCCATGTCCTACAGCTTAAATCCACAAGGACCTCAGAGTGGTCAGGCCCCATCCCTCCAGCAGAGGAGAAAACTATAGAGCTGGGGGCTTAAGCTGCCATGCCAACTGGGATCCAAGACGCCACCCACTTCTTTTCCGTACCCAGATGTGCCCACCTTGGTGACTAAGCAGAAGGGGAAGCCGGCACACAAAGGCCCAGGGCTGCTTTTGCACCTTCCTGGGGACATCAGCTAGTGGCCCACCTGTTGGAAATTGCCTGCCGTTAACAGGAGTTCGATCATTTTCACAAAGGACAGTACCAGCAAAAGAGAACAGAATCAGAGCATCCAGTGTGGGGCTTTGGCGCCAGCTTACCCCTCGGCCTCACTATCTACCTGAGGAGGAGGACGAGGCCCAGAGAGAGGAGACTGTCCCGCTGGGGGCCGCATGGCCAGTGTTGGGCCTTCCCCTCTGCACACACTGCTTCCTCCCAAGGCAGTTTAGGAAACAAGATAAATACACACTGACAAAATAGAAAGTGAGACACAGACCCTGAGAACTAAATTCTGAAAGGAGGCCCCCTCTGCAAAGGATACATTGAGAATATTTTTTAATTTTAAAAAAGGCATTTAACACTGAGTATGCCAGGGGCCTGGCATAGCACTGGCCTCAAATGGACTGGCTCTTTAAAGACAAGACATGTCCGAAACAGCTTCTGCTTTGCCTCCTACTAAGACCCTCTGTAGCCCTCTTCCAGTGTCTTCACATCTCTCACCCCATTTTTCTCAGAAGAGGGATTTTCACAGAAGGAAAGTAACACGGGACTCAGTGACCACTGCTCCTAGACTGCCCTCAGCTCCAAAGACCCAGTGGCTGACTTGTGCCTGAGATGCAACGTCAAACCAGAGCCCACGCCACGCAAAGCCAGCCCCATGCCTGCGGAGGGAGCAACCACTGTCCAAACAGGAACCACGAAGAAAGGGGCACCAGCCCCAGCTGGCCCCCATCCTACCACGCGGCCCTCGTGCTCCACTGTTCCCAGGATCTGGAACCAGCAACAGTAGCCAATGGTACTAGAAGGCCTCCTGGTCTTTAGACTCATGTCAGTGTTCTTACATCAAGTGATTCCCAAGTAACTCCACAACAGTGGTATTATCTTTAATCTCAGTTTTTTGGAAGACTAACTGAAGACTAGAAGTGCAAAAAACACACAGTGAGAAGGTGGGAAAGCCAGGTGTCACTGTCCTCCAGAAGATGCTGGCGGAAGCATCACATGCAAATCCCAGGTCCTAGCTCACCAGCTTCCCTGAAGGGCTTCCCTCCGGCGTTGGTCACCAGGAGAGGACACAGGACAGTAGGTATGTGCGAGCACCTGGGTCTTCTGTCCTTATGGGTAAGGACAAGAAACTGTCGCTCTAGGCTGTCCCAAGGCTCAACAGGTACCTTTCTGTCTACTTTTCAAAATCAAGCTTGGGCACTGTTATGCCTAACAGCTGTATATGAGAATAAAGGTTTACTTTTATAATCAGGGTAACATGGTTAGAACACTCATTTTTCAAAACACAGAAGGAAAAAAAGAGACTTGAAAGGAATAGTCCTCTGTCACTGTTTTTTCTCAAATATTGTACAACATACGATGAAAAACAAAAGAAACTCTTCCAAACCTCAGTTTCCCTGGCTATGACTTAAGCCAAATGAGTAAACAGCAGGAAACAGCTCACAGGATGTTACCACTGCCCTGGGGCCTGTTCCACACAGCTGCTGTTTTCAAATAGGCATCTTTGGGGGTAGCTCCTGGGGTTCCAAACGCAAAGAAGTATTTTCTAGATAAACAAGGAAAATTTAAGTGCCTAAGTGCACTCTCACTCATGACTGGTAAATTGTTAGAACCTGTATATAAGGCAATTTGGTAATATTTATCAACATTAGAAATGTACATGCCTGATTCCTGAAAAAGTTACACACAGAACTACCATATGACTCAGAAGTTCTACTGCAGGGTATATACCTCAAAGAATTGAAAACAGGGACTCAAACCGATATTTGTACACCCATGTTCACAGCAGCATCATTCACAATAGCCAAAAGGTGGAAACTACCCAAATGTCCATCAACAAATGAACAGATAAAAATGTGGTCTACACACAAAACAGAATATTATTCAACCTTAAAGAATGAAGCTCTGACACATGCTACAACATGGATAGATCTGAAGACATTATGCTAAGTGAAATAAGGCAGTCACAAAAGGATAAACAGTATATGATTCCAATAATATGAGGTACCTAGAATAGGCAAATTTATTAAAGTAGAAAATAGAATGGTGATTGCTGGGGGATGGGAGGAGGGGAAAATAGGGGGCTAGTGTTTAATGGGTACAGAGTTTCAGTTTGGGATGATGAAAACATTCTGAAGACGGATAGTGGTGATGGGTGCACAACACTATGAATGCACTTAATGGCACTGAACTGTAACTTAAAATGATTTAAAATGGTAAATTTTATGTTATGTATATTTTACCATAGTATGTATCCATATATATGTATGTATATAACTTAAAAGATTCACATGCCCTTTGATTCAGCAGTTTCTTTTCTAGATTTTTAGTCTTCAGACATACTTGTACATGGAGGATATGGTGTCCCTATAAAGATATTTATTACAGCAATGTTTACAGGAACAAAAGCTTGGAAATAACCTAAATGTCTACCTATAGGAGCCCAGTTAAATAAACTATGTTACTTCTCTACAATGGAATACAATACGGTCATTAAAAGGGATGAGGCAATGCAATTTGGACTTAGAATCCTCTCTAATAAGATAATAGGTGAAATGGAGTGCATGAGAGTGAACAGACTACTATTTGTATGTGCGTAAAAAGTCTATATACACAGATTTGGAATAGAATGCTTCTGAAAGGATACAAAAAAAAGATAATAGTGGTTGTCTGAGGGACAGGGAGATGGAATGGATGTCTATGCAGGGGGAAATATACTTTCCATGGTATATCCTGTTTTACACCTTTAGAATTTTATACCATGTATACTTTTAGCTACTCAAAAATAAACTTAAATTTTAAAATAAATGTCCAACTTTTGCTTCTTGCTATTATAGAGGCACTTGCATCAGACCAACCCTTAATCTAAAGACAACTATAAAAACAATAAAATACAAAGGAAAAGCTATATGAAGACAATGGAAAACAACCAAGGCAGCTAGGATTTGAGAGGACAAGATCTCCTAGGGAAGGGAAACACATTTAAGTGAGAACAAACACACTTAATTGACCATTTTTCCCTTGAGATGCTGAACAGAGAGCAATGGCTAGAGCTTTCAAGGAGAAACAAGGATGCCAGTGCAGAGTAGAGGGGTGAGATCCTAGGGAGAAAAAAACACAGAAAAGTGAGCTTGACTTTCTCTACCCTAATACCCTTGATGCATTTGCAGATCCCTAAATTGAATGGGGCACAAGAGACCAAGAAGGCTCAAGAAGAGGACCAGCCTTTGACTAAAGACCCCTTGAAGGGCTATTTCCTAAGAGTAGGCGTAAAACAAAAACAGACCAGCTCACAGACCTCAATCTTCTCAATCCCACAGTATATCAATGTGAGTTACCCCATTCTACCCATCTGTTGCAAGAAAAGTAGATACTCTATGGAGAGGCACATATCATTCAGAGCTGCAACTGTATTCCACGTAGACCATTCAGCACTTAATTTTTTAAAAAGGCCAAGTTGTCACAAGATAGGCCCAAAAATCAATTGAGAAAAAGCAGACCCATCAATATCCCAGACATTATGGTTGTCAAAGACTTTAAAATAAATGTTTTAATATGCTCCAAAAAAATAGATAACAAAATAGAGAACAAAACCTGAGAACTGGAATCTATTTTTAAAAATCAAAATGGAAATTCTAGAACTGAAAAAAAACTATAATACTGAAATTAAGGATTCAGTGGATGAACTCAACCACTGATTTGACAAAGCAGAAGAGAAGATTAGTAAACTGGAAATTAGGTTAATAAAAATATTCAGTCTGAAGCACAGAAAGGAACAAAAAAAGGGAAGATTCAGGAAAAAAAAAACATATTTATGAAACATGGTAAAAATGTATAAGGATATCTAGAACCATAGAAGGAAAGGGGAGAATGAGGCAGAAGCAACAAAAAAATACTGGCTTAAAAATTTCAAACTAGATAGAAGTTACTTGCCTTTAAAACCTACAAGAGAGGGGAAGAGGGGCGGAAGATGGCGGCGTGAGTAGAGCAGCGGAAATCTCCTCCCAAAACAACATATATCTATGAAAATATAACAAAGACAACCCTTCCTAGAATAAAGACCAGAGGACACAGGACAATATCCAGACCACATCCGCACCTGAGAGAACCCAGCGCCTCGCGAAGGGGGTAAGATACAAGCCCCGGCCCCGCGGGAGCCGAGCGCCCCTCCCCCCAGCTCCCGGCGGGAGACGAGCAGGCAGAGCGGGAGGGAGACGGAGCCCAGGGCTGCCGAGCACCCAGCCCCAGCCATCCGGGCCAGAGTGCAGGGCGCTCGATACTAGGAAAACAGGGCAGCAAGAACAGTGAGCGGGCACTGGAGGCCGGCTGTCGGAGGACATAAGAAAAGCGCGCGACCATTTTTTTTTTTTTTTGCTTTTTTGCTGTTTTGTTTTGGCGAGCGCTTTTTGGAAGTCTTAAAGGGATAGGGACCCCAATACTAGGGAAACAGGGCAGAAAGACCGGTGAGCAGAGGCCTGAGGCTGGCACCAGAGAATAAAGAAAAACGAACGACCACCCCCCCCCCTTTTTTTTTTTTTTTAATTAAAAAATTTTTTTTTCTTATTTATTTTTTTTTTTTGGTGGTCGTTGTTTTGTTTTGGCGGGTGCTTTTTGGAAGTCTTAAAGGGGCAGGGCGGGTCACTTAATCCAGAGGTAGGGAATCCGGGATCTCTGGGCACCCTAACCCCTGGGCTGCAGGGAGCAGGGAGGCCCCTTACGGAGATAAATAGCCTCCCAGCAGCTCCTGCTCCAACGCGACTCCACCATTTTGGAGTAGCTGCCCGAGCCAGGCCACGCCCACAGCAACAGCGGAGATTAACTCCATAGCAGCCGGGCAGGAAGCAGAAGCCCTGTCTGCGCGCAGCTGCGCAGCACAAGCCACTAGAGGCCGCTGTTCTCCCAGGAGAGGAGGGCCACAAACCAACAAGAAAGGAAGTCCTTCCAGCCGTCACTCGTCCCAGCTCTGCAGACTATTCCTATCACCATGAAAAGGCAAACCTACAGGCAGACAAAGATCACAGAGACAACACCAGAGAAGGAGACAGACCTAACCAGTCTTCCTGAAAAAGAATTCAAAATAAGAATCATAAACATGCTGACAGAGATGCAGAGAAATACGCAAGAGAAATGGGATGAAGTCCGGAAGGAGATCACAGATGCCAGAAAGGAGATCGCAGAAATGAAACAAACTCTGGAAGGGTTTATAAGCGGAATGGATAGAATGCAAGAGGCCATTGATGGAATTGAAATCAGAGAACAGGAACACATAGAAGCTGACATAGAGAGAGACAAAAGGATCTCCAGGAATGAAACAATATTAAGAGAACTGTGTGACCAATCCAAAAGGAACAATATCTGTATTATAGGGGTCCCAGAAGAAGAAGAGAGAGGAAAAGAGATGGAAAGTATCTTAGAAGAAATAATTGCTGAAAACTTCCCCACACTGGGGGAGGAAGTAATCGAACAGACCACGGAAATACACAGAACCCCCAACAGAAAGGATCCAAGAAGGACAACACCAAGACACATAATAATTAAAATGGCAAAGATCAAGGACAAGGAAAGAGTGTTAAAGGCAGCTAGAGAGAAAAAGGTCACCTATAAAGGAAAAGCCATCAGGCTAACATCAGACTTCTCGACAGAAACCCTACAGGCCAGAAGAGAATGGCATGATATATTTAATACAATGAAACAGAAGGGCCTTGAACCAAGGATACTGTATCCAGCACGACTATCATTCAAATATGACGGTGGGATTAAACAATTACCAGACAAACAAAAGCTGAGGGAATTTGCTTTCCACAAACCACCACTACAGAACATCTTACAGGGACTGCTCTAGATGGGAGCACTCCTAGAAAGAGCACAGCACAAAACACCCAACATATGAAGAATCGAGGAGGAGGAACAAGAAGGGAGAGAAGAAAAGAATCTCCAGACAGTGTATATAACAGCTCAGTAAGCGAGCTAAGTTAGGCAGTAAGATACTAAAGAGGCTAACGTTGAACCTTTGGTAACCACGAATTTAAAGCCTGCAATGGCAATAAGTACATATCTTTCAATAGTCACCCTAAATGTTAATGGGTTGAATGCACCAATCAAAAGACACAGAGTAACAGAATGGATAAAAAAGCAAGACCCATCTATATGCTGCTTACAAGAAACTCACCTTAAACCCAAAGACATGTACAGACTAAAAGTCAAGGGATGGAAAAACATATTTCAAGCAAACAACAGTGAGAAGAAAGCAGGGGTTGCAGTACTAATATCAGACAAAATAGACTTCAAAACAAAGAAAGTAACAAGAGATAAAGAAGGACACTACATAATGATAAAGGGCTCAGTCAAACAAGAGGATATAACCATTCTAAATATATATGCACCCAACACAGGAGCACCAGCATATGTGAAACAAATACTAACAGAACTAAAGGGGGATATAGACTGCAATGCATTCATTCTAGGAGACTTCAACACACCACTCACCCCAAAGGATAGATCCACTGGGCAGAAAATAAGTAAGGACACGGAAGCACTGAACAACACAGTAGAGCAGATGGACCTAATAGACATCTATAGAACTCTACATCCAAAAGCAGCGGGATATACATTCTTCTCAAGTGCACATGGAACATTCTCCAGAATAGACCACATACTAGGCCACAAAAAGAGCCTCAGAAAATTCCAAAAGATTGAAATCCTACCAACCAACTTTTCAGACCACAAAGGCATAAAACTAGAAATAAACTGTACAAAGAAAGCAAAGAGGCTCACAAACACATGGAGGCTTAACAACACGCTCCTAAATAATCAATGGGGAGGCGGAGCCAACATGGCGGCGTGAGTAGGACAGTGGGAATCTCCTCCCAAAAACATATATACTTTTGAAAATATAACAAACACAACTAGCCCTAAAAGAGAGACCAGAAGACGCAGGACAGTGGCCAGACTGCAGCTACACCAGCGAGAACCCAGCGACTGGTGAAAGGGGTAAGATACAAGCCCCAGCCCGGCGGGACCCGAGCGCCCCTCCCCCCAGCTCCCGGCGGGAGAACAATAGGCAGAGCGGGAGGGAGACGGAGCCCAGGACTGCCGAACACCCAGCCCCAGCCATCCGGGCCAGAGCGCAGACACAGTACATGCCCAGGGGGCCCTGGATACTGGGGGAACAGGGAGTAAGACCTCTGAGCGGGTGCTGAAGCTGATGCCCCTGTGACAAAGAAAAGCGGGGGCTTTTTGAAAGTCTTAAAGGGACAGGGACTTAACAGCTTGACGGAAACAACCCAGGTCACAGTACAGCAGCTGGAAATTACAGGGAAAACCGGGTGCACTAACCCCCTGGGCAACAGCTCTGAGACCCCTCACGGAGGCAAACAGTCAAGCAGCCCCCCCATCCATCACCCCACCGGGCGCTGCGAAAGCAGAGAAGCAGCCTGAGACAAATTCCGCCCACAGAAAGGGAAATTTCTCCCTCCCGGCCAGGCAAGACACAAAGACCCACTCTACACGCAATTACCCAACACAAGCCACTAGGGGTCGCAGTTGCCCCAGTAAAGAAAGGCCAGTAGTAAGTGAAAATTTTGGCCCTCCCAGCTGACAGTCAATAGCACCTGTCAACATGAAAAGGCAAAAAAATATGATCCAGACAAGACTAACCCAGACAGCTTCAGCATCTGCTACATCTTCCCCTGAGAAGGAATCTGGGGAGACAGATTTAGCCAGTCTACCTGAAAAAGAATTCAAAACAAAAGTCATAACCATGCTGATGGACTTGCAGAGAAATATGCAAGAACTAAGGAAGGAGAATTCAGAAATAAAACAAGCTCTGGAAGGACTTCAAAACAGAATGGACGAGATGCAAGAGACCATTAATGGACTAGAAAACAGAGAACAGGAACGCAGAGAAGCTGATGCAGAGAGAGATAAAAGGATCTCCAGGAATGAAAGAATTTTAAGAGAGCTGAGTGATCAATATAAAAGGAATAATATAAGAATCATAGGCATTCCAGAAGAAGTAGAGAGAGAAAAGGGGATAGAAAATGTCTTTGAAGAAATAATTGCTGAAAATTTCCCCAAACTAGGGGAAGAAATGGCCTCTCAGACCACAGAGGTACACAGAACTCCCATGACAAGGGATCCAAGGAGGGCAACACCAAGACACATAATAATTAAAATGGCAAAGATCAAAGACAAGGACAAAGTATTACAAGCAGCCAGAGAGAAAAAAAAGGTTACCTACAAAGGAAAACCCATCAGGCTATCATCAGACTTCTCAACAGAAACCCTACAGGCCAGAAGAGAATGGCATGATATACTTAATGCAATGAAACAGAAGGGCCTCGAACCAAGACTACTGTATCCAGCACGAATATCATTTAAATATGAAGGAGGGATTAAACAATTCCCAGACAAGCAAAAGTTGAGGGAATTTGCCTCCCACAAACCACCTCTACAGGGCATCCTACAGGGACTGCTCTAGATGGGAGCACTCCTAAAAAGAGCACACAACAAAACACCCAACATATGAAGAAGGGAGGAGGAGGAATAAGAAGGGAGAGAAATAAAGAATCATCAGATTGTGTTTATAATAGCTCAACAAGCGAGTTAAGTTAGACAGTAAGACAGTAAAGAAGCTAACCCTAAACCTTTGGTAACCACAAACTTAAAGCCTGCAATGGCAATAAATTCATACCTTTCAATAATCACCCTAAATGTAAATGGACTGAATGCACCAATCAAAAGACACAGAGTAATAGAATGGATAAAAAAGCAAGATCCATCCATATGCTGCTTACAAGAGACTCACCTCAAACCCAAAGACGCGCACAGACTTAAAGTCAAGGGATGGAAAAAGATATTTCAAGCAAACAACAGAGAGAAGAAAGCAGGTGTTGCAATTCTGGTATCAGACAAAACAGACTTCAAAATAAAGAAAGTAACAAAAGACAAAGAAGGACATTACATAATGATAAAGGGCTCAGTCCATCAAGAGGATATAACCATTATAAATATATATGCACCCAATACAGGAGCACCAACATACCTGAAACAAATATTAACAGAACTAAAGGAGGAAATAGAATGCAATGCATTCATTCTAGGAGACTAAATAATCAATGGATCAATGACCAAATCAAAATGGAGATCCAGCAATATATGGAAACAAATGACAACAACAACACTAAGCCCCAACTTCTGTGGGACGCAGCAAAAGCAGTCTTAAGAGGAAAGTATATAGCAATCCAAGCATATTTAAAAAAGGAAGAGCAATCCCAAATGAATGGTCTAATGTCACAATTATCGAAATTGGAAAAAGAACAGATGAGGCCTAAGGTCAGCAAAAGGAGGGACATAATAAAGATCAGAGAAGAAATAAATAAAATTGAGAAGAATAAAACAATAGCAAAAATCAATGAAACCAAGAGCTGGTTCTTTGAGAAAATAAACAAAATAGATAAGCCTCTAGCCAGACTTATTAAGAAGAAAAGAGAGTCAACACAAATCAACAGTATCAGAAATGAGAAAGGAAAAATCACGACGGACCCCACAGAAATGCAAAGAATTATTGGAGAATACTATGAAAACCTATATGCTAACAAGCTGGGAAACCTAGGAGAAATGGACAACTTCCTAGAAAAATATAACCTTCCAAGATTGACCCAGGAAGAAACAGAAAATCTAAACAGACCAATTACCAGCAACGAAATTGAAGCAGTAATCAAAAAACTACCAAAGAACAAAACTCCCGGGCCAGAAGGATTTACCTCGGAATTTTATCAGACATACAGGGAAGACATAATACCCATTCTCCTTAGAGTTTTCCAAAAAATAGAGGAGGAGGGGATACTCCCAAACTCATTCTATGAAGCTAACATCAGCCTAATACCAAAACCAGGCAAAGACCCCACCAAAAAAGAAAACTACAGACCAATATCCCTGATGAACGCAGATGCAAAAATACTCAACAAAATATTAGCAAACCGAATTCAAAAATACATCAAAAGGATCATACACCATGACCAAGTGGGATTCATCCCAGGGATGCAAGGATGGTACAACATTCGAAAGTCCATCGACATCATCCACCACATCAACAAAAAGAAAGACAAAAACCACATGATCATCTCCATAGATGCTGAAAAAGCATTTGACAAAGTTCAACATCCATTCATGATAAAAACTCTCAGCAAAATGGGAATAGAGGGCAAGTACCTCAACATAATAAAGGCCATCTATGATAAACCCACAGCCAACATTATATTGAACAGCGAGAAGCTGAAAGCATTTCCTCTGAGATCGGGAACTAGACAGGGATGCCCACTCTCTCCACTGTTATTTAACATAGTACTGGAGGTCCTAGCCACAGCAATCAGACAAAATAAAGAAATACAAGGAATCCAGATTGGTAAAGAAGAAGTTAAACTGTCACTATTTGCAGATGACATGATACTGTACATAAAAAACCCTAAAGACTCCACCCCAAAACTACTAGAACTGATATCGGAATACAGCAAAGTTGCAGGATACAAAATCAACACACAGAAATCTGTGGCTTTCCTGTATACTAACAATGAACCAACAGAAAGAGAAATCAGGAAAACAACTCCATTCACAATTGCATCAAAAAAAATAAAATACCTAGGAATAAACCTAACCAAAGAAGTGAAAGACTTATACTCTGAAAACTACAAGTCACTCTTAAGAGAAATTAAAGGGGACACTAACAGATGGAAACTCATCCCATGCTCGTGGCTAGGAAGAATTAATATCGTCAAAATGGCCATCCTGCCCAAAGCAATATACAGATTTGATGCAATCCCTATGAAACTACCAGCAACATTCTTCAATGAACTGGAACAAATAATTCAAAAATTCATATGGAAACACCAAAGACCCCGAATAGCCAAAGCAATCCTGAGAAAGAAGAATAAAGTAGGGGAGATCTCACTCCCCAACTTCAAGCTCTACTATAAAGCCATAGTAATCAAGACAATTTGGTACTGGCACAAGAGCAGAGCCACAGACCAGTGGAACAGACTAGAGAATCCAGACATTAACCCAGACATATATGGTCAATTAATATTTGATAAAGGAGCCATGGACATACAATGGTGAAATGACAGTCTCTTCAACAGGTGGTGCTGGCAAAACTGGACAGCTACATGTAGGAGAATGAAACTGGACCATTGTCTAACCCCATATACAAAAGTAAACTCAAAATGGATCAAAGACCTGAATGTAAGCCATGAAACCATTAAACTCTTGGAAGAAAACATAGGCAAAAACCTCTTAGACATAAACATGAGTGACCTCTTCTTGAACATATCTCCCCGGGCAAGGAAAACAACAGCAAAAATGAGTAAGTGGGACTATATTAAGCTGAAAAGCTTCTGTACAGCAAAAGACACCATCAATAGAACAAGAAGGATCCCTACAGTATGGGAGAATATATTTGAAAATGACACATCCGATAAAGGCTTGACGTCCAGAATATATAAGGAGCTCACACGCCTCAACAAACAAAAAACAAATAACCCAATTAAAAAATGGGCAGAGGAACTGAACAGACAGTTCTCCAAAAAAGAAATACAGATGGCCAACAGACACATGAAAAGATGCTCCACATCGCTAATTATCAGAGAAATGCAAATTAAAACTACAATGAGGTATCACCTCACACCAGTAAGGATGGCTGCCATCCAAAAGACAAACAACAACAAATGTTGGCGAGGCTGTGGAGAAAGGGGAACCCTCCTACACTGCTGGAGGGAATGTAAGTTAGTTCAACCATTGTGGAAAGCAGTATGGAGGTACATCAAAATGCTCAAAACAGACTTACCATTTGACCCAGGAATTGCACTCCTAGGAATTTACCCTAAGAACGCAGCAATCAAGTTTGAGAAAGACAGATGCACCCCTATGTTTATTGCAGCACTATTTACAATAGCCAAGAATTGGAAGCAACCTAAATGTCCATCAATAGATGAATGGATAAAGAAGATGTGGTACATATACACAATGGAATACTACTCAGCCATAAGAAAAGGGCAAATCCAATCATTTGCAGCAACATGGATGGAGCTGGAGGGTATTATGCTCAGTGAAACAAGCCAAGCGGAGAAAGAGAAATACCAAATGATTTCACTTATCTGTGGAATATAAGAACAAAGGAAAAACTGAAGGAACAAAACAGCAGCAGAATCACAGAACTCAAGAATGGACTAACAGGTACCAAAGGGAAAGGGACTGGGGAGGATGGGTGGGTAGGGAGGGATAAGGGGGGGAGAAGTAGGGGAGTATTAAGATTAGCATCCATAGCGGGGTGGGAGAAAGGGGAGGGCTGTACAACACAGAGAAGACAAGTAGTGATTCTACAACAGGTTGCTACGCTGATGGACAGTGACTGTAAAGGAGTATATAGGGGGGACCTGGTATAGGGGAGAGCCTAGTAAACAAAGTATTCGTAAGTATTCGTCATGTAAGTGTAGATTAATGATTAAAAAAAAAAAAATGCAGTTCCTATGTGGTGACCTCTAATGAGTTCTACACAATAATATAAAGGACATATAAAAGTGTAGGCAAAGGGTCTGTTTGTGTTTATACAGAGGATCAAAGCCTAATTTGGCTACCCCGAAAATGAACTAAGAAACGATATGAAAGAGAACTTCCAACATCAGCACTCTCGGGAAGACTCATGCCAGAAGATGATCATCAAAAAACCCCAACAAAGATCCACGCACTGCTACAGCTGTAGATGCACTCATCCCACCAGCTCCTGGACTTGCCATGGGAATGAAGGAGATATCTAAGCTGGCCTGTGCATACAGTAAAACAACAAATTTGACTGGATCTATACTGTTGGAACTCAACCAAGAATTAGGAGAAGTGCAAATTGTAGCGCTCCAAAATCTTACAACTACAGACTATTTACTGTTAAAAGAACATATGGGATGTGAACAGTGCCCAGGAATGGGTTGTTTTAATTTGTCTGATTTTTCTCAAACTATTCAAATTCAGTTAGATAATAACCATCATATCATTGATAAGTTTTCACAAATGCCTAGGGTGCCTAACTGGTTTTCTTGGTTTCACTGGAGATGGCTGGTAATTACAGGTATGCTTTGGTTATGTAACTATACTCCTATTATGTTAATGTGTGTGCGCAATTTAAGTAGTAGCTTAAAATATATACATGCTGAAGTTACTCTACAAGAAGATATGTCAAAGAAATAATCAATCTTCCCATGTTTTCTCCCGCCTGCTACTTCTATAGCTTTTCTTCTTCCTTCCTAATTACAATGAATTCTTAAATAGAATTCGTGCCTCATATCAAATTTACCGAGTATCATAACTCCTCCAAGTGGTAAAGATACCTCAAGACAAATGCTGGGCATAGAAGCCACAGGGCATAAATATGCAAAGAAATAAAAAGCTAACCATTTCAAACAATAAGGCTTCTCTCTCACTTACCAACTTAACATTTCCCTGTGTGGCCCCGGAAGATGACTGGTTAGCCAGAGACGGGTAAGATTCCTCAAGGGAGGAACAACCTAAGACAGGCACAGTCGCTGGGGGGTCATCAGGTGAGAAATTGGGGATCAACAGAGGTGAGGCTTAGAACCTCACCCCCCCTGTTCTGAGAGAAATCTTCTGCATATGTGGATGTTTTATTGCCCTTGTCTAGCTTGGATTAACACATAGTCTACAGGCACACACCTGATCATCTACATTTGCTCTCTTACAACACTAAACTATGTTTTCTACCTTTATGTTGTATCTACCTACCACTTCAGCATCTTATTAAAAATAATAAAGAGAGAAATGTGGTATCCACATATAAATCAAGTATAAAAATCAAATGTGTATTCATATTTGAACTGACTGTTTATAGTTCATAATGCATGAGCAAAACCAAAAGTTTCTGTGATGACTGCCCTTGTACTGTTCACCATGTAACTTATTCACTATGTAAGAATTTGTTCTCCATGTAAGAACTTGTTCGTTATGCTTCAGAAGATTGGAGACTGACGAAAATTAGGCTTGGGGTGGATTAATGATTGTGCATTGAGCATTGACTCCCCTATACAGAATTTTATTGTTGTTAACAACCATTTGATCAATAAAAATGAGAGATGCCCTAACAACAACAACCAAGAAAAAGTACACACTTCCAATTGTAAAATAAATAAGCAACCGGGATGTAATGTATAGCATAAGGAATATAGTCAAAATATTGTAACAACTTGGTATGGTGATAGCTGGTACTTAGAATTATCATGTATATAAATGTTGAATCACTGTGTTGTACACCTGAAACTAATGTAATGTAATACTGTGTGTCAACTACCCTTCAATAAAAAATAATTATCTAAAAAAAAACAAACAAACAAAAAAAAAAAAAACAAAAAAAAAAAGTGTAGGCAAAGGGTCTGTTTGTGTTTATACAGAGGATCAAAGCCTAATTGGGCTACCCCGAAAATGAACTAAGATACGATATGAAAAAGAACTTCCAACATCAGCACTCTCTGGAAGACTCATGCCAGAAGATGATCATCAAAAAACCCCAACAAAGATCCACGCACTGCTACAGCTGTAGATGCACTCATCCCACCCGTTCCTGGATTTGCCATGGGAATGAGGAAGGAGATATCTAAGCTGGCCTGTGCATACAGTAAAACAACAAATTTGACTGGATCTATACTGTTGGAACTCAACCAAGAATTTGGAGAAGTGCAAATTGTAGCGCTCCAAAGTCTTACAACTACAGACTATTTACTGTTAAAAGAACATATGGCATGTGAACAGTCCCCAGGAATGGGTTGTTTTAATTTGTCTGATTTCTCTCAGACTGTTCAAGTTCAGTTGGACAATATCCACCATGTCATAGATAAGTTTTCACAAATGCCTAAGGTGCCTAACTGGTTTTCTTGGTTTCACTGGAGATGGCTGGTAATTACAGATATGCTTTGGTTATGTAACTATACTCCTATTATGTTAATGTGTGTGCGCAATTTAAGTAGTAGCTTAAAACCTATTCATGCTGAAGTACTCTACAAGAAGATATGCCAAAGAAATTATCAATCTTCCCATATTTTCTTCCACCTGCTACTTCTACAGCTTTTCTTCTTCCTTCCTAATTACAACTCTTAAATAGAATTCGTGCCTCATATCAAATTTATCGAGTATCATAATTCTTCCAAGTGGTAAAGATACCTCAAGACAAATGCTGGGCATAGAAGCCACAGGGCATAAATATGCAAAGACGTAAAAAGCTAACCTTTTCAAACAATAAGGCTTCTCTCTCACTTACCAACTTCACATTTCCCTGTATGGCCCCGGAAGATGACTGGTTAGCCAGAGACGGGTAAGATTCCTCAAGGGAGGAACAACCTAAGACAGGCACAGTCGCAGGGGGGCCATCAGGTGAGAAATTGGGGATCAACAGAGGTGAGGCTTAGAACCTCACCCCCCCTGTTCTGAGAGAAATCTTCTGCATACGTGGATGTTTTATTGCCCTGGTCTAGCTTGGATTAACACACAGTCTACAGGCACACACCTGATCATCTACATTTGCTCTCTTACAACACTAAACTATGTTTTCTACCTTTATCTTGTATCTACCTACCACTTCAGCATTTTATTAAAAATAATAATAATAAAGAGAGAAATGTAGTATCCACACATAAATCAAGTATAAAAACCAAATGAGTATTCATATTTGAACTGACTGTTTAGAGTTCATAATGCATGAGCAAAACTGAAAGTTTCTGTGATGACTGCCCTTGTACTGTTCACTATGTAACTTATTCATTATGTAAGAATTTGTTCTCCATGTAAGAACTTGTTTGTTATGCCTCAGAAGATTGGAGACTGATGAAAATTAGGCTTGGGGTGGAATAATGATTGTGCATTGAGCATTGACTCCCCTATACAGAATTTTATTGTCGTTAACAATCATTTGATCAATAAATATGAGAGATGCCCTCACAAAAAAAAAAAAAAAAAAAAAAAAAGGACAGACTTCCAATGGTAAAATAAATAAGTAACCGGGATGTAATGTATAGCATAAGGAATATAGTCAAGATAATGTAACAGCTTGGTAGGGTGATAGCTGGAACCTCGAATTATGTATATAAATGTTCTACCACTGTGTTGTACACTTGAAACTAATGTAATGTGATACTGTGCGTCAACTACCCTTCAATAAAAAATAATTATTAAAAAAAAAAAAAATTTCAAACTAATGAAAGACATTAAGTCATCAATTCAAGAAGTTCTTGGAATACTAATCAGGTTAACTACCAAGAAAATTCCTAGGTACATCATTGAATAACTGCTGAAAACCAAAGACAAGAGAAAATTGTAAAAGCAACCAGAGGAAAAAATATGCATTACCTTAAAAGGAGCTACAGTATGGCTGACAGGTGACATTTCAAGAGAAATTATGGAAGTCATAGGATAATGAAATGACATCTTCAAAAGGCTGAAAGTGAAAAACAGGAAACCTAGGATCCTATATCCTAGATATAGAAATCTATATCTATTTGAGAAAATGACTTTCAAAATTGAAAATAAAATAAACACATTTTCTGACAATTAGAAATGGAGAGAATTTACTACTAACAGATGTGTGAGAAAAGTAACACTAGAGGGTATTCTTCAAGAAGACAGAAGCACAAAAATAAAGGAATGGAGCTTTTCCTGTAGGAGCCACCGGATTGAGAGGAGCATGACCTTCTCCTCTCCCTGCCATGGCATGTGCTTGTCCACTGATATCAGTGTACTCCAAAAAGGGGGGCCATCTGGCAAAAATGTCACTCTGCCTGCTGTGTTCAGGTCTCCCATTCAACCAGATATTGTAAACTTTGTTCATACCAACTTGCACAGAAACAACAGACAGCCCTATGCTGTCAGTGAATTAGCAGGTCACCAAACAGTGCCGAGGTTTGGGGTACTGGCAGAGCTGTGGTTCAAATTCCCAGAGTTCAAGGTGGTGGGACTCACCATTCAGGCCAGGGTGCTTTTGGAAACATGTGGGGAATGCATGTTTGTGCCAACCAAAACCTGGCACTGTTGGCACTGCAGAGTGAAGCAGTGTGCCATCTGCTCTGCCCTGGCTGACTCAGCCTTACCAGCACCGGTCGTATAGCAAGGTCATTGTATTGAGCAAGTTTCCGAACTTCCTTTGGTGGCTGAAGAGAAAGTTGAAGGCTACAAGAAGACCAAGGAGGCTGTTTTGCTTCTTAAGAAACTTAAGGCTTAGAATGATATCAAAAGGATTTATGCCTCTCAGCAAATGAGAGCTGGCAAGGGCAAAATGAGAAAGCGTCGCTATATCCAGTGCAGGGGTCCCTGCATCATCTATAATGAGGATGACGGGATCATCCAGGCCTTCAGAAACATCCCTGGAATTACTTTGCTTAATGTAAGCGAACTGAACATTCTGAAACGTGTTCATGGTGGACATGTGGGACGTTTCTGCATTTGGACTGAAAGTGCTTTCCACAAGCTAGAGAACCCATATGCCCTTGGCATAAAGCTGCCTCCCTCAAGAGTAACTACAACCTTCCCATGCTCAAGATGCTCAGTACAGACCTTAGCAGAATCTTAAAAGGCCCAGAGATCCAAAGAGCCCTCCATGCTCCATGCAAGAAGATTCATTCCAGCATCCTGATGAAGAATCCACAGAAAAATCTGATAATCATGCTGAAACTAAACCCATATGCAAAGACCATATGCTGGAACACCATTCTTGGCCAGGCCAAGGATCACAAACTCCAGAAGGATAAGGCGGCAGAAGCACTGGAACCAAATCAGGCAACAAGGGATTCCAGGCAAGAAACCCATCGTAGCAAAGAAAGGACAGAAGGCCGGTAAGAAGCCGAAGAAGGCTTTGGTCGGAAAAAAGGCTGCAGCATCCAAGAAACCAAATGAAAAGAAGCCTACTGAGAAGAAACCCACCACAGAAGAGAAGGTGCTGCGCAAACTTAAATGTGTTCATTCCATAAAGGTCAAATCATTCTGGACAGCTAATTTTGAATAAAGACTGGTTCAAAGAGGCAAAAAAAAAAAAAAAGGAATGGAGAACTAAGAGGTTCAGATGTATGTAAGGAATAGTCACTGTGTAAGACTACAAGAATAATGTCTTAGGGGCCTAGAATAGATGCTGAATTAAAACACATTACAGTAGCTAGAACGTCTGGGGGAGGGGGAGGTAAGTGTTGTGAGGTCCTTGTACTGTGATCAAAGAGGTAAAAGTACTAATTTGGGATAGACGCAAATATATCATAATTGACATGTATTGACACTATATCATTTTTTAAAGATATATTGACACATTTTGTGGAATACACATTATCCTTCAGTGCATCAAGACTGATGAAGTGCTAGGTCAAAAATCAAGTTCCAACAAATTTCAAAGGATTGAATTCACAGCATGTTCTCTGACCAGAGGAGAATTCAGCTAAAAATCCATAATAAAAAAGATAACTTAAAAAAAATTCCCAAGATGTTTGAAAATTAACATATTCCCAAATAGCCTATGGATCAAAGACATTTCAAAGGAAATTATAAAATATTTTGAACTAAATGACCATGGAAATATAATGCTTCAAAACCTATGGAATAAAATAAAGCAATGTAAAGAGCAGGTCTAGCATTAAGGGCATATTTTAGGGAAAAAAATGCTAAGTTACCTAAGTTCTGTCTCAAAAAGGTGAAGAATACCAAATTAACCCCAAAGAAAAGAGAAGAAAACAAAAAAGTTAAAGGCATAAATAACTGAATAGAAATGAACAAAGAAAGCAACAAAAAAGTGGTTCTTTGAAAAGGTTAAAACATTCACAAGCCTTAGCAAGACAGATTAAGAATAAATAAAAAACAGGCACAAATCACAGTATCTGTAATGAAAAAGGGACATTACTATAAATCCCACAAATAAGAGAGAAAAATGTGATGAACAGTATGTCAAAAATTTGACACATTTATATGGAAATGGATGAATTCCTAGGGGGGAAAAAAACCCAGAAACTTCCCAAAATGTACACAAAAAGAAATATAAAACCTTGTATCTGTGAAGGAAATTGAATTCTCCCTCAATTCAGACCCATTGGGCTTCCCTAGTGAATTCTTCTGCACATTTAAGGAAAAACCCAAATCTTTCTCAAACTCTCCCAGAGCATTTAAAATAGGAAATACTTCTCAAATTGTTTCATAAGTCTGTCATAACCCTAATACCCAAACCTGTCAAGGATATGAAAAGAAACTAAAATGGCAAGTAGATCTCTCTCATGAACAGAATCCATAAAGTCCTAAGGAAAATATAAGCAAATCGAAACTCACAACAGGGAGGGTGGGGATGGGCTTCCATGGTAACAGTGCTTTTCTCATTCCTAATGGGATTCATACAAATTATCCCATTTTACCAAAAGGTTTTATTCTCCTGTATACCTTATATATATAGGGAAACTGAGGCCCAAAGAGGTGAAGGGACTAGTCTAAAGTCACACTCAGGCTACAGCTGGACTAGACAAATTCATTCCACTTGATGGACATTTACCGGCACAGGCTGGAGATGTACATTTGTGGCTCTCTACCCCCCTGCGCCTCTCTTCTGTCTCCCTGGACCTCTCACTCCTGGGTGTGGCCAGTGTCTGCTCTGCTGCTGCAGCCCCAGGCAGGCAACAGAGAGGAGCAGCAGGGCGGCCTGGACAGGCTCCCGGCACCCCTGGCGTTCGGGAGTCCTGGAGCACAGAGGAGTGGCCCTGTCTGCCAGGCCCCAGGCTCCCTGTGCTGACACTGCTTGGAGGAAGCATACGGCCTCAGGGCCTGTGCACTGCAGTCTGACCATCACCACTCCCAAGCTCTACAGGCTACAAAGCACTTCTGCCTGTGTTTCTCATGTGACCTTCAGGGAACCCTGCAAGACAAGCATCAGTACTCCCACCTTGGAGTACCAATACCTCCACTTTGCAGATGAGGAAAGCAAGGCGCTAAGCAGGGATAACTTGTCCAAATAATCCATGCAGAGAATAACTGATCCAGGGTGACACACAGGGACTTCCTCACCACACCAGGAGGCCCCTACGAAGTGCTGTTCAATGTGATTGAAGATGTCCAGGATTATGCACTGAGACAGACAAGACTGACCCAGACAGGTATGCTGAAAACTGCACAAATACTAAGTAAAAGAGAACTCCCTGGCCTAGCTGAGTGGTGACACATGCATTTTTTTTTTAATTAATGTAGAGAACTGAAAGGGATGGCTCCATAGCATGAGAGATCAGATGCAAACAAGAAACAGTATGAAAAACAAAAATTGAAGGTCTTGTTATGGGACTCTGTAAAGACAGCACAATGGATTCTTTAAATGTATTTGAGTAGCACTAGCTGCTCAGAAACCACAGGACACAGGGCTGAAGGGTCCAATGCTACAAACTGCCTTTCTGCAAAGGAAATGAGTCTGAAGCCCAGCTCAGAAGCTTCTAGATTTCATTAGTAAACAGAAAAAACATCTCCAGGACAGAGGAGGCTAGGGCCCATCAGCAGACGATTCCGTGAGTGCCTCCAAAGAGCACTGTCTGGAGAACATGAGGCCACCAATGGGGCCCCCCCAGGGCTCAGGGTTCCAGGGTGGCCCCAAAGCAACAGCACCTGAGTGGCAGGGTTTATGAAACAGCAATTTCAGTGAATCCAGAGCAAACAGCACAGAATGACATGGTCCCCAGAGCACAGAATCATATGTTTTCAACCTATTGCGTCTGTGGGTGGAAGGGAAATGAACGTGTGGATTACAGGAAGTTGGTGGACGTAATTTCTGGAGACCTTATGAAAGCATCTGAGATGAATCCAGACCAAAAACTATTTCAGAGACTGAGTCACATGAGAACTGGGAGGTTCTGTGGTGGATCAGGCTGGAGGAAAGCCAGTCAACAAGAGCAGGAACAGCAGGCACTTCTCTGGATGGAAAAATGTAAACAGTGGGGTCCTGGGGGATTGGGTTGGTTGTACTTCTGCATAAATAGCTGAGAAGGGGGAGGAGGAGGTGGAGAGATCGCCCTGAGGGTGAAAGAAACTGTCCCTGGTGGAGGGGTGCAGGGCTTGGATTTCACCGAGAGGGCCCCAAGCGGTGCTGCAGGGAGGACAGCGCTGGCACACAGTAGGTGCCCTTGAACCAGAAAGAGTGGCAGGGGGAGGCAGAGGGGAACAACATGAAGCGGTGCCTGTGGGGAAAAGCCTTCCAAACAAACACACAGAACATTCTTGCCTGACACGGGGTCTCTGGTGGCTGCTTGGGTCAATGTATTTCTTTAAAAAGAAAAGTTTTAAATTATAGGAAAAATTAAAAAATAGAAAGAGGGGCAGAGGGGAGGTTTAGGTCAAGCACAAGGAGATTTAGAAGGGGGTTTCCAGCCAGAGAAGCTCTAGGCCAGGAGAGGCCCTCCGATGGCACGGGGCCCGTGGGTCCACGTCAGGCAGCAGCACCTGAACCTGGCAGAGGAGCTCCAAGCCCACAGAGCCCGGGGGCCGCCACACCGCACTGGGCTCCCTCCCTCCCAACAGGCCCCAACTCCCTCGCCATGGTCCAAACTGGGCTCCAGGCACCCCCAAAGAGCCTCCTGAGGCCCGCAGCCTCACCTGCTGCTGGCTCTGCTCCTCCAGGTTCATCTTCACCTCCAGCGACTGCCGGGCTTCCAGGAAGGCCTTGCGGTGCTTGCGGTCCGCCATGTAGTAGGACATGATGCCCACAATGATGGCGCAGAGGTACAGGAAGACATTGGCCAGGATCTGCACCCCGGGGAGAGAGAAGGACAATGATGAGGGCACGTCTTCAGGAGGGGGATGGGGAGTGGGGTGGGCAGTGACCAAAACCAAGCCCCAAGTTGCGTGGTGTCCAGGGAGGGCCCCTGGTGGGCCTCCAACTTCGACAGGTATTCAGGCCCTGGAGCAGGCTCGGCCTGCTCGCTGCTGCTGGGTGAAGCCCAGGCCTGGAAGGCTGGCTGAGGGGCTGCCGTTCCCCCTCCCCTTCACACTGCAGCTAACCGGGCCAATCCCAACCACCCGAGAGGGCTGAACCGTCCCCCTGCTCCCATTCATTCACTCAATCAGTTGTTCGTTCACTACCACTTACTGAGCACTTATTAGGTGCTCTTAGATGCTGTGCTCAGCCAGGAACATAGAATCCTAAAAGCTGCAGGTCGCCTGGAAGTCACAGGAGAGATGAAGCAGTCCTGGCTGACTCAGTAGTCACAAGGCTACCTCACACGTGTGCCCCATGTTTGTGGGCTTCTAGGATTCACATGTATCCTCTCAGGCAACCCCACCTGCCTCTGGGGGAGGGGAAGCCAGTACCAGTGTCCAGACCCCACGAGGAAGCTACGGGAAGTGGGGCTGTGGCCCCTGACATCCACCCTGCAAGCTCAGCACACTGGCACAGTGACCTTCTTGGGCACTGAGAGACTGTTCCTCCATCTCAGGCACCCAGCAGGCTCCCCTAGGTGACTGTGGTTCTCAGCCCACTCCCATGGGCTGCTGGGACTGCACACTTGATTGCCACCTACCAGAGGTAACCTTGGATATGGCCCTGAACATCCAAACCGCACCTGGTTTCCTGGCACTGGTCGCGGTGGGCTCCAATCTTTGACCCTGACGGGCCCCATCTGGAGCTGAACCAGGTTCTAGTTCCTCCCACTTCTCAAGAGCCACTGGCTGGGAGCCTTCTCCAGCCGGAACTGTTTCTAGGTCCGGCCCTTACCACTCTGGACAAGTCACCAGATTTCGCAAGCTCCTTTAGGGTCTGGTTCAGGAACTAATGACCCCTTGTGTTTCTGGCAGGTATACCCCTTGTATTCCTGATCACCTACACCTTCCTGGGGCAAGTGGGTGATTTCAAAGTCCTGTGGGACATCTCCTGCCCCTTCTGCTGAAGCACAGTAGTCCTTTCCCATCTGAGTGGTTAGTTGCAACATGGCCTCAGGCCTAATAATCCAAAGATTAATCCAGAGCTGCCAATTTTAGATCAGTGAGTCAAAGCAAATCACACACATCACTTTGTGTCCCAAGGTCTGGCCTGAGGTCCGGGAATCTCCAGCAGACCAGGGGCCACCCTTCTTTGGGGACCATGGAAATCTGCCCAGCTCCAGGCTCATGGTACAGGAAACTGGCTGATGGGTCAGGCCGCACCTGATGCCACCTCACCAAGCAGCAGCACTTTGCTGAAACCCCAGCAGGGCCCAGATACAGCAGCCCCCAGGGCTGAAGGTCTCCAGGCTTAGAGGGCTCTGGGTCCTAGAGGGCATGGGACCAGCCAGCCATAGAGAAGCTACCATCTGGACCCTATACCCAGTAGGATCAGTGACTCTGAACCAGAGGCTCCAGACAAGGCAGGATGCCCTGGGGCCACAGGCATGTCTCTGGCCCTGGCCACACCCGCCTGCACTGTCACCCTGGGCTGGGGACAGAGCTCCAAGCTCCCCCACAACAAGCCCTGCCTGATCACCTCACCGGGTGGACAGAGCAGACTCTGCAACATGTACAGTGCTGAGCCTGTGTCAGGAGGTGCTGTCATCATTACCCATCAGGGCATCCACCTAAGGGAACCAGCCCCACTCTGCAGACTGTCAGAGAGTAACTGTGCTGGAAATGTTTCAAACCAGTCACCACTAAAGATTATAATCCAAAGAGCATAACAGGATTCAGGTGTGGTCCATGCCTGGAGACCTTCTGTACAGGGCAGCATTTCTTTCCTTGAACTATGTGTGTTTTAAAATAAAATCTACTTTTGTACTCCACTTGCAGGTACATACAGTAGAGAAAATAAATCCAGGAGGAGCCCTGAATTTGACACCATCCCTGGCTAGCTGGTTGGGTCAAATGACCTCTCTGAATCCAGTTTCATCATCTATGACCTGAGGGGTGAGCTGAATCATCTCAAAGGTCCTGCAGTCTGGACACTGTCTGGTCCTCATCAGACCTCACTTCTGAGGGCAAAGATTAGGGCTGGAGATGACCTGGTCCAGCGAGGCTGGGGAGAAGGCGCGGTGAGTCAGTTCCTGGGTTGACCAGAGAGCCACACTGCCAACTGTCCTCTGAACACCCAAGTCACAGAAACCATCTCCTTCCCAACCTGCACTCCTGGCTCCTGTCTACAGGGAGGTGGATGCAAACGGTGTGTCTGGACTACATGCTGGAGAGTCATAGGGGGCCTGCTGCTCCAGGCAATTCTCTCCCCCTCTTCGAGTGAGTCCACTGTTTCCAGACAATTCTCCCAGGAGCCCCAGCTTCCCCCGTTTGCTAAACTGGCCTCAATGGAAGAAAGAGCCCTCAGGGTGCCATTGCTTTGTTCCACCCCAATCCCTCTCTTCCACAGGCCACAGCCCAAGGCCTGGAAGTTGCTGGCACTCCCCTGGTGCAGGTTTATAACCCCACCTTTCCCCAGAAAGGCTACATTTTACAAATGAAAATTCAAATTATCACGAAGATACCAGCCCTAAAGCACTTATGTGTAAGCTGCTCACATTTTAAGCCTGAAACAAAGCCGTACATCTATAGATTTCCTCAACTTCCATATAATGGTGGCCAGGACCTCTAAGTTCTTCAAATGCAGAAATTTCCTGTTTAATATTCATAAATGTAAACTTGTCTTAGCAAAATGGATGTGCTCCTCAAAATACGTTTGAAACAAGTGAGCTCTGCTCCTTCGGCAGTGAGCCGAGCACAGTGCCGGCACCAGGGGGTGATGGCAACTCTGACGCACCCTGGCCCCCAGGGACCACCACCGGCAGGGGAAGGCCCAGGTCCGGGGGAGGACAGGCCACGGGGTTAGTGGGGCGGCTGTCGTTTCTCCAAGATGCGTCTGTGAGAATGTGGTGTGGTAGAATTAGCACCGTGAGCCTGCTGCCGGGGACTCCCACCCCGGGCCGTGGATCTTGGGGTGATCCCCCAGCCCCTGCGAGGCAGAGAAGCCCTGCTCTGGGGGGCCCTCAAGGTCACCTCTTCATGTTTCATGGCCCCTTTTCCCTCGTGAAAACAGACTGGTTAGCAGTCTGATTTCAAAGAATTGTTTGTTTTCCAACACATGATTTTTAAAATAATGAATTAAATGAGTGAATCTCCCAAGTGGGTAAACATTCAGACTTCAGCGTCATCTAACCCACGACAGCCGGATAAAGTGTTTGTAATACCCCAGCTCAGAAATGCAACCGTGAGAAAATTCCTTTACAAAATCCTTCCTCTTGGTATGTGATGAATCACAGTAGGCTGTTCATTTTCTAACAGCCCACAGGAACATGGGGCTGCTCTAAGCAGACCTTTTAAACAGAAGTCACCCCATTGGAGGCAGGCCGGTGGCTCTCCTGCCCAGGCTGACCCCTCCCTAGGGGCTTGTTTCAGCTTGCAGATTCTAGAACACTCCAGAACTGGGGAGGGAAAATGAAGGGAGAGAGAGCTGCTCTGGGGTGTCAATGTCCATGCCAGCCACCCTCAGAGACCTCATGATTCTCTGCTGCAGGGGAAGGCTGTGCTGGAGCCTCTGTGCATTAAAACTGACTTAGATACTTTGGGGAAAAAATCTCCAAGGAGCTGTAGGACAGGAAGGAGCAGGGGAGAAGACACCTCCCCAGGCAACCAGCCTCCCCAACACAAGAGAGCCCGTCTGGAGCCTGGGGCAGCTGCCACACAGTGCCCATGGGGTCCCCACCTCTAGAGCCATGCTCACTGCACACTGACGGTGGCCCCTCCTTAACAGCCAGGTCCCTACTCAAATGTCTGCTCCTCACAGAGGCCTTCCTTAACCACTGCCACTCACCCTCTGTTACATTTTCCTGCTTAAGACCGGTACAGAATTATCTGCACATATCACTCTCTGCTCCTTATCTTCCTTATTTGTCTGTTTACATGACTAGAAAGGAAGCCCTTTGGGGACCAGCACAGCAGGCTGTGTGGCCTGAAGCAAGTCACTTAACCTCTCTGAGACTTGGCTTCCTCATCCTCACCATAGCCTCACCATACTGCTGCTCCAGTAAGAGTAAAAGAAGAATTATAGGCAACACCATCTGGCACAGGGCTTGGCACAAAATATGTTCTTAATGACTTTTTCTTTCTTTTCTTCTAGAGAAGAGAAGGCAAATTCGCACCTGATACTTTAATGATGTTTTACAAGAGCCTTCACATTATCTTATTTGTCACAACAAGCAGTCTTTATTCTCATTTTGCAGAAGAGCCTTGAAGCTCTGAGAAATTAGGATACTAGCCCATGGTGTCCTAGCAGCACTGAGACTGAAAACCAGAACTTTCTTCCTCTTTTTTCCCTCCTACAAGCACAGAGCTTAATTTTCAAGACATTTAAAAAAATCTGTCCCAGTTCAGGGCACTGAACATTGGGAGCCAGGCTGACCGGCCACACATGTGGCCTTGGGGCAGGTCCACTGCTTCTTTCTCACTCAGCTAGGAAGCACACCAAACAAGGATGAGTCCAGGGTTCCCTTCCCGACATTACTGCCTCCTTTGCTGAGTTGCGATGAGGGGCAGCAGAGGCTGGGTGAAGGCCAAGGCGAGGACCTGGAGCACCTGCACAGGTGGGGAGGTCTGCAGACACCGGTGGGACCCTTTCTCGCTGCCCTGGAACAAGCTCCAGCGTCAGTGTGCCAAGAGATGTCTGCAAGCTCCAATAAATACCGTCCCACTCAACACAGTGCAAGGTTGCAATCTTGTGTTGCAAGGCTGCCCACCAGGCTCCCCACACTGGGGCCCCCTCTGATCCTCCAACAAGATGAGCAATTTCAGGGCTCTCTGGCTCAAATCAGAACCGCCTGCCCCTCCTCCGTGAAGCACCGCACACAGTGGGGATCCCCTAACTTAAGCCAGGTCAAACAGGCAGCACACCTGGCCTTAGACACCCTCTGAGAAATGTTACTGTAACAATTTCAAGACCCAGTCCAAAACAGCTCCAAGTCCCCAGAGCTCATTCATTCGTTTCTTCATTTATTCATTCAGTCAAAGATTTAGTGAGAGCCCACCCTGTGCCACAGAGATGATTAAGGCAGAAAACATCCCTGCTGCCATGGAGCTGATGTTCTGGTGACAGGAGACAAACAAATAATTGAACAATGAGAGCCTCCAAGCACAGCAGGGAGTAAAAATGATGAAGTGACCAGGTAGCTGCTGTAGATCGGGGGTGAGGGAAACTGCTGGCCCCAGACCTTCTCGCCCCTGTAGAAGTATCACACAGCACACGCTTGCCTTAGGCTCAGGGACAGAGGCGCTCTTCCCTCCTGCTGAGTCTGACCATGTGCTCTGCTCTGGCCAAATGAATATCAGTGCGGGTGACACGAGCAAACTTTTGCAATATACTTGCTTTCCTCGTGCACTTCTGCTGCGGCCCTGAGAACAGTATGCAGCAGGAAGCTCACTGGTGCAGCAGAATGAGACCCATGGGGCCAAACCCAGCAGAGCCCAGCCTGGATCAGCCACACTCCAGCCAACCTGTAGACGTGCAAGGGAGAAATGTGTGGTTCTGAGCCCTGAGTTTGGGGTTGTTACGCAGTGTTGGGGTTGTCAGGGGAAAACAGCTGACTACCACGGGTGCTTAGGACAGGTCTCCCTGGAGCAGTGTCATTTAAACGGAGATACGAATGACAAAAAAGACTGAGCCGTGAGAAAACCCGGAAGAGCGAGCATTCTGGCTAGAGAATATACTGATGCAGAGGCTCCAGGACACAAGCCTCTTTCCCACGAGGCACATCCTTCCCCCGTGTACCCCGGATGCTTCTGCGCGTGTCTTCCCCACTAGGATGCAATCAACACCTGAGGTCAGGGGGTGCCGCTGACTCACACAGGCAGTCCCCAGGGCCTGGCATGGCTATTGGCACATGGCAAAAGTTAGCTGGCACAAATGGCTACAGTAGTAGACAGAAGCCCAGAGAACTCTCTCCTGAGGTGCTCCCCTTGGTAAGAGAGTCAAAATCAAGCTAGAGAAAGGCTAGAGCAGTGGTTCTCAATGGGGGGTGACCTGGCCCCCTTGCGGGCCACTGGGCAATGTGTCTGGGGTACATTTTTGAGTGTCGCGATTAAAGGAGGAGGGTGCTCCTGGCACCTACTGGGTGGAGGTCGGGGTGCTGAGCATCCTGCCGCACACAGGGCAGGCCCGCAGTGAAGAATTAACCAAAATCTCAACAGATTTGAGGGTGAGAAACCCTGGCCTAGAGCAAAAAGGCTGCCCTCCTTTCTGATTCCTGCATATTCATGTGAAGCTGTCCTAAGCTTTTTTATTGAACAATGAGCTCTGAGGACAAAGATGTGAACAGCAGATTTTTATACCCACCATAGGCCTTGTGGGCTAAGAGGAGAACGCCACTGATAACTGCGAACATTCGTAAGGGCACAGAAGCACCCACGATGGACAGAAGGCCCAAGCCAGGGCAGAGACGACTGAGACCAGAGGCGGCCCTCTGCTCTGTGTCCCCACAGGAGGAGATGCAGGACTGAACACCTCACATGTGTGTTTTATACCGACCAAGGGATTATTCGCTTGAAGTCTGTGGACTACATTAGGGGAAGTCAGTGAATCCCTATATTAGAGGCAAATTGTGTTTTGTCTTTTTCTGGGGAGCAAGTCCAATGCTTTCACCAGATTCTCAAAAGGGTCAGGTGGCCCATGTGATAAGAACCACAACACTCATCAAAAGACCCCCCTCTCCCTCTATGGCTTCACAACAGAAAAAGAAACCCTCTTGTCACAGCGCTCTGCCTTCTCTTACTGATGCGACCCTGTTGGTCACCTTGGTCTTTTTTTCCAGGATAAATCATTCAAATTCCACTTAAGGGACTCTATTTTAGAATGTTTAATCGTGTTTGGCTTCAGATCCCTTTTTAAAAACTCAACCCTACTGAGTTCTCAGTGAACGGCAAGCCCATGCTGGGTCCAGGAGAATAAAAAAATGCCTGCAAGGAGCCAAATCTAGCTGGTCAAGAAGCTACCAGAAACGGAGGAAGCACTGGCTGGCCTCTTATGGAGAGGAGGGGAGGTCGGCAAGGCCCCCCTGGGGGAGTAAAATTTGGGCCACTCAGTTATGAGTTTTCACACATACTGATAACATGGAGCTTTTACATACATTTAATATATGGATTCTGGATGGTGAAGAAAATTCAAACCAGTTTCTGATAACCAGTGTTAAATGAAGAAAAGGCAAATAATAATAATGAACTATATGCTATGGGAGTAGCCAGAATTAAACAGCGCTGCACCTGCTAGCTCAGGTCTTCCCTCTTCGAGGCAATCCTAGCTACCTTTAGTGCATAGATCCCGGCTTTCTGGAATTGTCTGAATGAACTTGACAACAAATGCACCAGCCTGGGGGGAAGAGGAACATATAATCTGCAGATAGATTTTAGAATTCCAGAAATATTATCACACAAACTGAACATGTGAAAATGTGGCAGATCACTGATTCCACAAACACCCCAAGGCTCTTGCTTTGCATACGTGCCCCCACAGGGGAGCACACTCCTGGGATTCCAGGACTCCCTGCTTCTCAATCCAAAATGACTCAGATCTTGGGACTAAACCTCTTTGCAGACTCGCAGCTGCAGAAACCAGAGTCACTCCTCTCCTGAATCTCAGCTTTCTCCTTGGGGATCTGTCCCCCTTTCAGGGCTTCTTCGGGATTATTCAGCAGTCCCTCTCCCCAGGGGCTGCTCAGCCCACCCAGGGATGCCCCGGGTGTTTGCTGCGGTCACTGGTTCTGACTCGCCCTGCAGTGCTCACCCCCTAGACAACCCCTCTGGTTCGGTGCTTCCGAGCCAGGTGTGCTGACACCACAAGAACAGGTTAAGAATGAGATTTCTGCGACCCACACTGCCTGCCGAGACCCAGAAATCTGCATTCCACATTCCCCCGGGGTGATTCTCTTCTATGGTCACTCTTCTGGGAGGCATAATAAATATTAAAACAAAGCCAAGATCCTCCCACCTTCCTGGTTCTTGAAACCAAACTCTAAACATACACAATCGCTTTATCGCCTTACGTCACCTCCCTGTGCCTGCTGCCTCGTTCTCCTTGGTCCGTTTGTTCTCCCGCCTTCCTAATATTCTGGTTCTTGGTTCACCCTCACCCTGGGTTACTGCACCTCCTGATCGTCCTGTTCCTGTGGGACCAGTGCCTCTTCTGTACATTCCCAGCTATGTCCTCTGAGATGTTTCCTATCTGTTAATGCTGTTTCATGTGTCTGGAGTTTTAATTCATGCTTTCAATTCAGATTTTAAATCATTTTCGAAGTCTCCTCCTCATTGTCCCAACCCTTTCTCCTACCGTCCCTCTTCCCTGCCTCCCAGCTCTTGGCAAAGCTGGCAGATATTCACAACCAGAGGCTGGTTGGAGGGACCTTGCCAGGCCATGGACCCACCCCCTCCATGAGCTCTTGGTCACATGAACACAAAGACTTCCGGATTCCCAAATTCTAATTCAAAGGCCTGGCACCATTACCTCTCCTAAATTTCCATTCTTCAGCCTCAACTGTCTTGGATTAGCACCACCTGGGTGTACTCCCATCATTCAGGGGTTCCCAACCCTGGCTGCACCCTAGAATCACCTGGGGGCTGTGCCCAGGCAGCACCCTAAAACAGTGAAACCAGGGGCCCAGACATGCCACTGTTGACTCTAAGGTGACTCTAAGGTGCAGCCGGGAGTAGGAACCACCACAGAAAGTCAGGGGGAACGCCCAAGCCTGTCACGGCCTCTCAGACAGACCCCGCTGAAGGCCCGCTTCTGCCGGCTTGCCTGATCGTGCATTCCAGACAGCTAGCACACAGCACCTAACCATGTGCATCCTCAGCAACCCTTGGCCAAATGCGCCTCCTGCCCGCCTCGCTGGTGCCCCGTCCCACACCTCCAGGGGGCCGCTCACTCTATCTGGTCTCTCTGGGTCTTCTCCTCGCCACCCCTCCCACTACCTCCTGGCCCAAACCCTCACCTCCCATAGGCTGGGCACAGACTGCCCCCTGGCCCCTCTCCCATCCTGCCAGTCCACCCTCAGGACCACATTAATCTCCCAAAATTATATTTTTGTTAGTGCTGCCCCCTGCTCAAAACACCTCAACAGCTGCCAATTGTCCAAAAGTCAAGTTCAAAATCCTTATACTGGCACTCAAGGTCCTACATGCTTTGGCCCCATGAGCTTTACTAAATCTCTCCCACAATTCCCTGATGTGACCCACCTGTTTTAGCCAAGCTGACCTCCCCAGTGTGTCACCCAACAGGGACTTCTGACCTCAGCACACACTGCAGCCCGCACTTCAGGAAGCCTCACTTCTTACCTTGCTAGGGCATGTGTCTTTTGCATTCCATTCCATAAAAACCCACCTCTGCTATTACTCTTTTTAAAATATTTTCAAGTGTTTGCCTTTGAGGGAAACAGATGTGTCTGCCCATTGTAGTATATGCTCCAGCAGGGCAAGGGCAAAACCTGTTCCAGTCACCACTGCATCCCCAGCACTCAACAAATCCCTGGCACGCAGGATGCTCAATGACCACTGGGTGAAGGAATGAATAAGAGGAAGAAGGGAAGAACGCAGTGAGAAGGGAGAGCAGGTGGGAGGGAGGATGGAAATGCCAACTCCATGGCTACCCTGAGGCTTCAAGAACACCAAGGGAACAGCCCTGCATCCCCCAATGTGAGAAGCACCCCACCTGAAATGCACCCCTGACTGTACCCCCTCCCCAGGCCAAGCCACCTTTCCCTTCCCCTTAAAATTTGGCTAGACCCAGCCTCCTCTGCAGAGCCTTCCTTGATGGCCTCATCCCTGAGCTATCATCCCACGTTTCTTGAAGAGGAAATATGTGCCAGATAATTAAGAGAAAAAAAGGTTTATATATGCAGGCACAATCTGATCTCATTTTCGTAGAAATGAGATAGATAAGGCAGAAGCAGAAACCCCAAAATGTCAACAGTGGTTATCTTGTGGGGGAGGGCGATTTAGCACAATTTGTTTTCTTCTTTTTGCCGTATAATTTTCCTGTGAATCTCTGTGAAGAGAGAAGAGACCATGGGCACTATTTGGAAGGTCCTATTATTTGCTTACCTGGCACACTCCGACTGCCAGCAGACCCAGGGACCCTTCCAGACAGACTCCTTTTCACAGGTGCTTCCTCCTTGCACCTGGAAGGCCCTCAATAAACACCCGTGGCAGAAGCCCCACCCTGGGGCCCCTACATCTAGGCCAGGAGACTGCTGAGAACCTCCTCTCCGAGCACCTGCTTCCATGGAACACGCCTCACCTCCACCAGGTCTCTCAAAGGGCCAGCTGAGAAGATACACCCTCCTGAGGTCTTCAAACAAGGCCTGGACACAGGATCTGACTGCCTCACCCTCTGCCCTCCTGCTCTGGTTTGTGAAATGCAGGAATTCGGAACCACAGGGTCACAGAGAGAAGAAGGCTTCCTGCCATGCTGATCATTTGTCATCATCATCAGCGCCAACATTTGCAAGGATGCACTCTCTTTACACACTGGAGCTGGTGTGGGCATCCACAGACCATCCCCTCACTCTGAGGAGCCTTCCACAGGGGAAGAGATGAGGCTGAGTCCAGCTGGCAAGGGGACTGTAGTCAATCCCGAGTGGGTCCATGCCACCCGAAGCACGCCAGCCCCCGGGCTGTTGGCATGGCAGGAAGCCTTCTTCTCTCTGTGACCCTGTGGTTCTGAATTCCTGCATTTCACAAACCGGAGCAGGAGGGCAGAGGGTGAGGCAGTCAGATCCTATCATTCACCTGACAGACTCTTCCAAACATCACCACCCAGCTCGCTTGTTGCTCTAACGCCTCCTTTGCCACTACCCAGTTTTCCTCTGCCCCTCAAATGCTTTTTATCTGCAAGAGCCACCATCCTTCGTCTCTCTCAGAGACTGCCACCCAGCCAGCAGGGACTTTCTCATCCTGGAAGCACATACATTCCAGGCTTCCGAAATAATTCTTAACCCACCCGTACCTTCCTGACAAGTTCCTGACTTTTAAAATACAGTATTAACTTTGGTTTTTGCCTACTTCTCAGCCTTACACCTTTGGCCCACAAAATCCTCACCTGGATTTCTTCACCCATCTCCAGCCTGTGGGAGGCAAGCCCACCAGCAGTCAGGGGCCGCCCGCAGTGTGCACCTCGCAGCCGGGCACCATGCTTCCTGTGGCATCCTTCCTCTGAGTCCTCGATGACCGTCTGTCCCAACCCTCCCCCCCACCCCCTTCTCTCAGCAAGGTAAACACTCAGCTGTAAAACATGCAGTTAGAAACCCGGCTTGAATTCCAACTGCACCACCCTTGGCTGTGGTCCTGGCAGGTCACCACCACTTTAAGCTTGCTCCCTCCTCTGTGAAACAGTAAGACAGTTCCTACCTGGGGGCGGGGGGTGAGAATTCGCTAAGCCAGTGTGCATAAAGCATCTGCCAGTGTGCTGGGCTGGACACACAGTAAGTGTCAATAAAGGTTAGCTATTATGATTAGGTGTATTATAAATTCCCAACACTCCTGAACTTTATTCCCAATTGTCCAGCTTTCCTAGTTTCCTTTAATATGTCTTTTCATTACCTGGGAAGGTGGTGAGTATCTAGTTCCCAAACCTGTCTGTGCTTCTATTTTAAGGCTCTACTCCTAGACTCTCTGACTTTAGTGTATCTGGAGGACCAGGAATCTGTATTCTGAGTAAGGGGATTCCAATGCAGCCAGTTCTAATTGGGAACCACTGACTGAAGTCTAATCTTACTGTAGATTGTATTTAAATGTGACTCCATGGTCCTTGTCCTTATGCATTAAGAGTCACCCTGATATCTACTCAGCTCTGTCTTCTAATGCCAAGTCCTTCCACCACCACCTATTGAATCTCCAAGGCACCAACTGCAGTTCTCCCTGTGTCCACCGTGTGACAGTGTACCTGCGGCCACACCCCAGGACCCTGCTGCCCAGCTGGAGGGCTCAGTCCCTCTCCCCACTCCTGATGGGAAACCCCCCTTGGCAATGCAGGTGCTGGGGCCATCAGCCCTCATCAATCACCTCCCCGGTCCACAGTACTATCCGGTGTCTGGGGACACCAGTGAGCCTTGAGCCATTAGTCCTTTTCCAGCCCCTACAACAGGGGGACGGACAGTGGGATGCCATGGAACGCACGCTAGCTTTGGAGCCAGACAAGCTCCCAATCTATTGTTCATTAGTGAGTCTGTAAAATCTCCCTCTTCACCTTCAACTTGGAAAATAAGAGAAACAGCTTCAATACTTACCTCCATTCAAAGAGTCTTTGACCAACCCAAGGTCACAAAGATTTTCTCCTATGTTTTCTTCTAGATGTTTTGTAGTATAAATTTTACTATGATCCATTTCAAGTTAATTTTTATATGTGGGGTGGGGTATGGACTACATTTTTTTCCATATGGATATCTGATTATTCTAGCATCATTTGTTGAAAGATTATCCTTTTTCTATTGAATAATCTTGGCATTTTTATTGAACATTAACTGAACAAAGATGTGTTAATTTCTGGACATTTCAGATTCATTGATCTAGGTGTCTATCCTTAGGCTAATACTATACTGTCTTAAGTTTATATTTCATAATAAGGTAGTGTAAGTCCTCTTTTCTAAAAAATTGTTTTAGCTTTTCTTTTTGTAGCCATATAAATTTTATATCATCTTAGCAATTTCTACAAAAAAATGTGGGATTTTGATTTGGATTGAACTGAATGTATAACAACTTAAGGAGAACTGACATCTTAATATTGTTATCCGTGATCTCTCCATTAATTTAGGGCTTCTTTAATTTCTCTCAGCAATGTTTTATAGTTTTTACTATAAAGGTCATACATGAATTTTGTTAAATTTGACTTTTAGTATTTCATGTTTTTGGATGCTATTTTAAATGTATTTTTCTTCAATTTCCAATTGATTGTTGATAGTATATAAAAATACAATTGACTTTTTAGTATTCATCAGTAACTTTCAAATTTGTGAAACTCACTTCTAATAGCTTTGTGGATTCCTTAGGATTTTTTACATAGATGATCATACCATCTAAGAATAAAGATAGTTTCATTTCTTTTTTTCCTATTTGTATGACTTTTTTTCTTGCTTCATTGCATGGTTAAGCCCTCTAGTATAAAGATGAAAGAAAGTGGTGACAAAGAATTTCGTGTCTTGCCTTGTTTCTGATCTTAGAGCCAGGGCCAGTTATGTAATTTAAGGGCCTATGGCAAAAAAAAAAAAAAATTCCCCTTGTTAAAAAAGCAGGAAAAAAAGAACCAATAAAGGGACTAAAATATGAAGCTTTGTCCTTTTCTCTGTGGCCTTTCAACTTGACATGTTGGTTTTTATATGCTATTTCACACTTCTAAGAAAGGTTAAGTTTTAAAATTAGTATAAATTTTACTATCTTTATATTGTACAATACCAGTTGTAAATGCAAATAGAATAGCATTTAACTCATATGCAGATCACTGAAATGAAACAATTAGCATCTCATGGCTTATATTACATATGCATATACACAGGTATTTCATTCTTACCAAAACAGCAGAAACACTGCACACAAGTTTTTATTTCACTTCTTGATATGCACACATTCTACTAACACCATCTACTTTCATTTTACTAATGAGGAAGGACTGAAAAGGAAAGAAATTATGGTCTCTCCTATCTTATCCTTTCCCTCTATGTCATAAATTTCTACATTAAGTGGTTGGCTAATACAGGAAAGCAACACAAATAAGAGAGATGATGTAATTCCTTGGCTGTTCACATTTCTGAGGATGCCACGGCCCTCCTGCACTAGAAGCAAGTTCTCGTTTGATCGGAAAGCCTCTCAGGGCTATCGGGACCTCTGCTTAGGGGTAACATGTTCACTTGTACTTGGCTTTGCATCTTGCTGAACTCCCAGACACTGTGAACTTACCAGAATCACATGCCTTTGGGGCACTGCAGACACATATGAAAATGGGACAAGGAATGGAGAACACACATCGTGTATGTATTTCCTCTGTGCATGTTCCATTATCTCAACAGACTTCAATTATAAAACACAAGTCAAATAGCACACATAATGTCGGGGGAGGGCACGGGGAAGGCAGGATAACACAGAGAAGAAAGTAGTGACTCTATAGCATCTTACTACGCTGATGGACAGTGACTGTAATGGGGTATGTGGGGGGGACTTGATAATAGGGGGAGTCAGAAATGTGAACATCCAAATGCTCATGTAATTGTACATTAATAATAACAAAGTAAAAAAAAACACAAGTCAAAGATAACATTAAGAATTTCAAGACTGCACATTACATGCCCATAAAGCCAATCCCACTTAGATCATTCTCACTATTAAATATAATATAGGTTTTTCACAGATGCCTTTTCTTCTGCTCTTATGCTGCTAAGAGGTTTTAGCATGAATGAGTGTTGAATTTTGTCAAGTGCTTTCTGCATTTATTAAGATGATCATAAGGGTTTTTTTTAGTGTGCTAGTACATTGGATTACACTGATTTTAATATGTTGAAACAACACTGCACTCCTTTGAAAATCTCCACCTAGTCATTGTGTTATGCTTTTGGTATATTACAGTCTACTTCAAGTATTACTTTACACATACTGTAAAAAAATTTTAACACTAAACTTTCACTTCTCCCCTCTTCTCCTCTGTGCTATTGTTGCCATACATTTTGTTTCTATATGTTACAAACTGCAGTTTATATTTTTGCGTTAGACAGTCTTTTAAAAGAGATTTAAAATGAGAAAAAATAACTTTCATATTTTCCCACATTTTACCATTTAGGGGCTTGTTATTCCTTTGTGATGTCCAAATTTGTCTTGTAGCATTTTTCTTCTGCCTGAGAAACTTTAATGCTTTTCGTAATACAGGTCTACTAGTGATGAATTCTTGACTTTAGTTTGTCTACAAACAAAAAAGTCTATTTCATCTTCATTTTTATTTTTTGGTATCATTAATCTACAATTACATGAGGAACATTATGTTTACTAGGTTCCCCCCTTCACTAAGTACCCCCCCATCACCTTCATTTTTTTGAAGGCTGTTTTTGTTGGTTACAAAATTCTAAATTGACCATTTTTATTTTTCAGTTCAATTGTCTTGTGCCTGGAATAATTTCTGACCAGACATCTGCTATTTGAAATCTTGGTTCCTCACTATGTAATGTGGCTTTCTGCTTGTTTTTATGAGTTTCTCCTTATTACTATGAAGCAATTTGACCATTATGATATGCCTTGGTGTGAGTCTATTTTCATTCCTTATATATGAGCTTTGTTGAGCTTCTTGAGCTGTGGGCTTAGAGTTTTCATCAGATTTGGAAATTTTTCCATTTTTTACTTCAAATACCTTTTTTGTCCTCTTTCTGTCCTTCTGGGACTACACTGCTCCCACTGCCTACAGAATGTAATCAAAGCTATCTCAGCTCTCTAGGACCTCCATTTCAGATCCCCAATTACCTTCCAGCCTTCTCTCTCACTAGCTCATGCACCAAATTCTCTAGCCAGCGGTTCTCTGTCAATACATATACGTTCATTCTCCGGACCACTGCTGACCAGCATTGGTCTCTGACCCTTACCTACGAGTCTAAGACTCAAAATCTGACTTGCCCTTCATGGGCCCAGCTCAGTACTGCCTCCTCCGTGAGACCTTCCCTAACTGAAGCAGAGTGACTTTTGCTCCGTATTCTCACAGGTCTTGTGTGTCACAGCAGCCCCTTGGGAACACCCTTTCAGTCAGTCGGGGTAAATCCCATCCACAGAACCAAAAGACAGAAAGGGACCAGAGCCTGCTCTCTCGGCGATGGGGGTAAGAGCAATGATCATACCGAAATGTGCCAATGGGAGACATTCCTGAGGGAAAAGATGAGCACACGGTATTTTATGAAGGGGTGAATCAGGCGGCCTTTCTCCTTTTTCCAAAGGGAAAAATGAGCCACACAGCAGATTAAGTCAAGTACACTCAGCCCGAGGAAATACCCTCCAAGGATCTTCACTATCAGACCGGTTTCTCTCTGTGGCATCTTACTACACTGATGGACGGTGACTGCATTGCGGTATGGGTGGGACTTGATAATATGGGTAAATGGAGTTACCACATTGTTTTGCATGTGAAACCTTCATAAGAGTGTATATCAATCATACCTTAATAAAAAATATTTTTAAAAAAAGTTTCTCAATGTAGCCTCTCAGGTACTGGAAAAAAAAATTTCCAGCCTCTGACTCCGTTCTTATAAAGCAAGGGCAGCAGGGGCAGGCAATCATGTCCTGTCTCCGGGGCGAGAACCCAGGCCCCAGGGAAGCAAACACAATCCCCAAGACTGGGAAAATAAAAGCAAAATTAACCATGCAACCAAGAGCAACCAGCTCACTGGCAGGAGATCTGAAGCCGGAGGCCATCCCATTTCACACCAGAAACTCTTTCAATGGCACAGACTCCAGACCACCCGCTTCAAACATGCCCACAGCAGGTCTCCTGCCCTCCTTCCTTTGCCACCTCTTGTTCTCATCATCTTCCCCACACAGCCACACACTCAACAGCCTCCTGGCCTTAATAAATTCCTCTTAACACCCCAGTGGCCCCTTACACACCTTTGTCACCCCAATGTCACCTACTCCAGTGCCCACCTACCCCTCCCACCCACACCCCTCAGAAGCTCTCCCATCTCCACATAAATTCCTGAAGCAGAGCCACACAGGATACTCTGTTTCCTGTACTTGTGACAGGTCCCTGTCCCACCACACAAGTGTGTGCCACCGTGTTCCCCAGGTCCTTCTTTGAGGAGTTGGAAGAGTACTGGTCTGGGGGCCAGTGTGTGACCATGAGCAAATCACTTTCCTTCTGGGCCTCACTATGCTCTCTGGAAATGCTCAGTAATATCGCCAAGGCCATCCTTCCTGGCAGCAGTGGTGTGGGTCGTAGGGGACAGCAAGCAGCAAGAACAAGATCCTCTCACGTGTAAATACCACCTCATTACAGTTTATAAATTCTACTTAAGCAAAATGCTGTTTGGCACCTCCCAACAGAGATACATGTTCTGGCTTTACAGGGTTACAGATAAACACATAATAATAGTAACACTTGCAATAATGAGGCTTTGTGACTTACTAAGTGCTTTCACTCATCAGCTCATACGTTCCTTAGCACAGTTCCTGCAGGGGCTGGCATGTCATCACCATCATAGCAAACATATGAGGAAAGCACTATTCCGAGAGCTTTACTGCAGTCTTTCATTCAGTGATTTAGTAAAAAGGGCACAGAGAGGGCTAAGCAACTTGACCAAGATCAAGAGCTGGTAAGTGGCAGACCCAGCCTTGGAACTCCAGCATCTGGTTCTTATTCACTGGACTACACACCCCTTTACCCTCCTCACTTACAGAGGAGGAAACCGAGCTCAGTAAGATCGGTGCCCAAGACCCTGGTACACACAGAGGCACAGAGTTTTAACTAGCTCCTGTGCACTGACAAAATGATAATGAACCAGCAAAATCAGAAATGCAGAGAATGTCAGTGCTTGGCAGGGGTGTGGATACTATGGAGGTCCAACCCTTCAAAAGAGGTCCAGCGCGGTTCATCAAGCTTCCCAGGGCCCTGGGTGTCCAGCTCTTGGCCCAGCTTCCTACCTTTCCCTGGCTCTCTACCTCTTTCTCCAAGAACCGCTGCCCACTCTCTTCTGCCCTTCAAGTTGACTTGTGTTAATTCAGACACCTGTGCGAGTCCCAGTGAATAAGCCCTCACTCAGGGCTGGAGCTGCAGCAGGCACCAGACCTATCGACAGCACCTTGCTCTCGGCCCGGGACGCTCTCCACCCAGTGGCCAACACAACCAGCCTGCTGGGCCTGTGCTTCCTGCTCCGTGGGACTGGGACACAGTCCTTGCTGTGTCACACGGAGGCTGGCAAGAACAGCTCAGCCCACCAGCCTGGCTCTTCCTCTGCTCAAGGAGCAGCCACTGTTGTGTAGCCCCAAACCTGTTTGTCAGTTCTTTTCTGGTGTTGTATTTACATGATTTAAGTATAACCTATACAGATAAAACATGAGTGTGAACGAAAGCTGTTGCTTCTAAGAAAAGTGAAGTGAATATTTTGGAAAATTTTGAGCAAGTAGCTAAAATAAACTGCTAATGAATTAGAAGTAGGCAATAACAGTAAAAATTTGGCCAAAAAAAACCCTAAAAGTCATAAAAAGTCTAGGATTCTGTGCCCAGATTATATCCAACTGACTTTTAATTTTCTACTTTGAGGAAACTAGAAATTACATCCCATACCTCCCAGCTACCAGGAATACCGACAAGGACACCTGGATGCAAAGTAAAGACCCGACCCATGACAAGAAGGGCAAGAGATCGCACCGCTGAGGGGTTTCCATTAAAGTCATTTTAAATGAATATAATATACATACAACTTTGTGATTTTGAACTTTTTAAAAACCTACTTTATTGCATTATAGTTTACATACATTAAAAAGCACCCATCTTAAATGTGTATTTTGATGAGTGTTGACAGATGTGGCCAGCTGTGTGACTACATCCACAATCACGACACGGAATATTTCCATCCCCCCCAGTATCCCACGTGTCCTGTCCAAGCACCTTCCCCACCAAGGGTGTCTGTTACGGCATCACAGCCCTTATCACACTGGGTTGAGGTCAGCTGTAGGTCACCATCTAGCATTCGTTTACAACTCACTCTTTCTGGTGTGGAGTCTACGGGCCCTGGAGTTGTGTGGCCACCATCACAATGATTTAACTTTGTGAATGAACTGACCAACTACGTGTCTCCACCTCATCAGATAAGAGGTCCTTCATGCTTTTGCATCTGGCAGCCTTGGGCCTGGGACCAGCTCCACTGCATTTTCACCGCGAGATCCTGGGCATTACTTACCCTGTGTCTCTCCACCACTTTTTCTTACACAAATGCCAGAGACAAGAATGTTGACTCACAGAGTAGGTATGACAGCTAAAGGACACATGGTAGATAAGTACTTTACAGACCTAAGGACGTGTAGTTTGTACCTAGTTTAAAAGAGGGTTTAAAACAGGCTGTTCTGAAGGCAAACGAGTTCTCCATCCTGAGAAATGAAAGCACGGATGAGAGGACGGATCCCACAGAAGGGCTCCAGCACTGGCTGCAAGCTGGACTGCGATCTCCACAATCCTTTCCACCCTAAAGCCAGTGATAAGTCTCCTGAGGTGTGTGTCACTCACCCTGGTGAAGAGGGACAAAATGAGGCCATCTGGGAGCAGTGGGTACATCCCACAACCCCATGGTCCCCTTTATTTTCAGTAATGGGACCTCCATGCAGCTCAAGTGACTTGACCAATGGAAGGACACGCCTGACATTCCTCCAGTCCAAATCATCCCCTAGACTGCCTTCACAGTCTTCCCGGACCCACTCCCTATGCTTAATCTATTCCTCCTGAAAGTAGGGAATGAAGAAAAAAGATATTAAATGAAAGCACTGCCAGGATGCAATACAAACTAGAGCAAAACCAAAAAATTGCATCAAAAGTAAAGCATTTGTCTTCATAGAGAGCTTCATCTGAAAGCACATTCCCTCTGTTAGGCAACAGCAAAAAAAGGGTGGCCCAAGAAGAGCAACAAAAAAACAGGGGGATAAGTGTCCTATGACCCCGGGAGGGCACCCTCCAGACATTCAGAACAGGGAGCCACTCTTCCCTCCCTTGGGGGGGCCCAAGCCACTCTCAAACTCCTCCCCATTAGAGCCAGTTATAACTACAGTGGCTGCACTGCAAGGCCACACACACACATTAGGGTGTTTCATCACTGCTCTAATTCAGCAAAGAAGGCACTATTAGCCCATTTCACAGAGGCAGAAACTAGATGGAGAGATTAAATAGTGAATCTAAGAACCACCCTTGGTAAATCAGGGAAAGCAAGAGGTAATCCAAGTCAAAGGACTCTGAAAGCCCTGCTCCTACAGATCCCCAAAGCACGGAGCCCCCACCAGGCCCTCAAGGTCCCTTCAAACTGTAGAGGTTGTTTGGGTCTGGGACAAGATGTGGCAGAAGGGGTAGGAAATGCCCCTAACAGAATCTCCCTATTGCAGGGGCCTCTGCTGAAGTAATGAAGCAACATCCCAAATTTGTTCCCCGAGATGGACATTAACAACTATAATCACAATTCAGGGAAGGATTAATGTGTTTTCCAGAGTGTTTAATACCGTACCAGTGAAGACAAACTGTGATCATGTGTAGGAGTCTAGAAAAAAAGAGTGGAAGAGTGAAAATCTGTGCCACTTTCCTGGCAGTCGGGGGAGGCTGTGTGTAGCTTAGAGTCGTCCAACACTGGGGCATGAGCCCAGGGGCAGCAGGGCGGCTGCCAGCCCAGGGTGAGGGCCGACCCTCAGCATCACGTGAATGACCTTTGTTCAGATTCCCCTTCAGAGAATTACTGATTCGCTTACTTAGGAATTCATAGCAAATTTGTACCTAGTATTCCCCTTCCTGGGATGGGGGCAAGGCCCACCTACCATCAAGCTCATGGCCAAGCATTAGGCCTACCAGTCTGCTAAGAACTTGGCACATGGGGATCAATTCCCCGGGCCTGGTCCCCTTGGGTGAAAAGCGGCCCTCCAGGGGCAGCCAAGGAGCCCATTTAGAGGCCACCATTAAACAGGTGCAGGCAGCTGCCCGGCTTTACGCCGCCACATCTGACTCAGCTGACCCCAAGTTACATTTCACGGGGGGACCAGCCTGGCAATGACGTGGGGACAACGAGCCACAACCATGGAAATCTCGCAAAGGTTCAAATTCAGCTCCACTTACGCTGGGGTTCTAAAAAGGGGTGAGGGGCCGTGTGGAATTTCTTTGGAAACACACCATTTTCTCTTTATATCAAAGAAAGTGGCCTTAAAGAGAGGAAAGGAAAGGGGAAGAAAAGCTTTCATCATTAAGTGAAAAGAGGAAATAAAGAGGAATTTTTCTGGAAGAAACAGCTGAAAACATGAGCAGAGGAAGGAAGAAGCATCAGACATAAAAAGGCCAGGAGGGGAAAGGAGAGAGACAATGGGCCTGCTGCTATTATAGATAAGTAATAATAATAAAATATAAATGATATATTAATAAATTAAGACTACCAAATGCCCTACAGAAATGGAAGAGTTAATTATGGTACCTTTCACCAACATGATACCATGCAGCCATTAAACATTATGATTGTGAAGACTAATGTATGATAGAGGAAAGTCTACACAACAGAGCTAACTGAGAAATGCAGGGTAATATGCATACGGTTTTGGCACACACATACAAAAATGGTTAGGATAGGATTATAATAAATTTCTCTTTTTCCCAAAGTTTCTGCAATATTATACAGCATTGTGTAACTGACATTTCCTGAAATAATCCTTTCACAATAAGCAAAGAAGAGGCACTTGGTCACACAGAAAAGAGACGAGGAAAAGGATAATGAATAAACTTGGTCTGGTTCTTTCAGATTGAGGATCAGAAATGGTTTGCCAAGATTAAGCGCAATAAAGAAGTAACCAGCATGTGCGTGGTGCTCTGTATGTCAAGTGCCTCTATATACATTACTCTCCCCCTCAACCAGGAACAAAATGACACTCCTGTATCCTAGCCTTGTGACTTGCTTTGACCAACAGTGACTGGTCTAAACTTTAAAAACTTTGGTAGCTTCCACTCTCTCCCAGCGACAGCCATGCTGTGAGGAAGCCCAGCTAACCAGGAGGAGAGGCCTTATGGAGGAGCTCCATGCCTGAATGTGTAAGGCCCTCTTAGAGCTTGCCAGCATAGCCATCAGCTGATGGCTGAATGAAGTGGTCTAGGCAGCCAAGTGAGTAACCAAAGCCAGCACCAATGTGAAGCAGAAAAATTGCTCAGTGGGACACAGAATCATGAGATAATACACTGTCACTGCGTTAAGCCAGTAAGTTTTGTGGTTGCTATATAGTAAATGCATAGAATTATGTGCAGTAAGGCCATTGAGAAATGAGCCATCCCACATTAGTGAATTTCCAGACAGTCAAAATATAACCTTTATCTAAACTTGTTCTTATCCAATTCTGAAAAAAAAAAATTTTAGAATGCAATAGTATACCCCACCTTATGCTAAATGTAATCTAATATTTTCTTGATGAGTGGGTCTTCATTACAGACAATAGTCACTATACTGTCATGTAATGTAGTGATGCCTCCTACAGCCACAGAAGGTGTATATGGGCTGCCGGTTGCAACATTCAATCCCCAGACAGCTACGCTCCTTGATCACGCCATGTCTGCCCTAGGACACCTCCTCCTCCCCTACTTTACTCCTCTAATGGTTGTAGGTTGAGAAACCAAAGACCCAATCCTATTGGAACTGCATGTCAAAGGGCTCTGAAGAGAGAGCTAAGGGGTTCTTTTATGATTGCAGAGGAGAAGGAACTCCAGAATCCCAGTGTCCTGGCTTCAAATACTGGCCTGACACCTGTTAGCTTTGTGTCCCTGGACAAGTCTTTTCACTTGTCATACTTTTCAGTTTTTTCATCTGTAAAATAATATCTACCTCTTGCTAGGAGATAATCAACTGAAACACAGCAAGAGCTCGGTAAATGTGGGCATCCTGTCTCCACTCCATGCTCACTGGGCCTGACCCTGCACATGGGTGTTACCTCTGAGCACACACATGTGAGTGTTGGTCACGATTATACCCACAGAAGTCTATCATCACGAGTGCATGTGTTGGTGACGGGACAGCTAGGGGACAGTTCTGAATATTTATTCAGGTTTGGAGCACCCTTGTCGGATTTTCTATATGTTTATGAAGACACTGCCGAATAACAACCACCCTGGAGTCCTAGCAATTTCATCTCATGAAGTATTTACCAGGGCCATTAGGCAGACCAAGATCAGAACCGTGTGGACACAGAACACACACTGGGAGCTCATGCTGGCATGGAGACTGGTATCTGGCCCTGGCCCTGCTGCTACCCAGCTACCCACTGCAGGCCCGGCCCTGGGCTTTGGCTCCCTCCCCAGAAAAACGTGACTGATGATAAAATAATGATTTAAAATAATAAATACGAGGACTCTGATGTTCATGGCAAATGTCAGTGAAATAATGTAGGTGAAAACAGGCACCTAAATTGCATGTGCAAGGTGATGACAAGCTGGACAAGCTCTGTTTACACATAGGTAAAGATTAGAAAAGCCATGGAGAAAGGGGACCAGGGGCAGGAAGGAGGGGGTGACTTTCTGCAAAGTTGTTTACACGTTTCATAATCAACTATTCCTCTGCAGTTGGATTTGATGGCCTCCTAGCCACCTGTATGCACTTCCTTATTATTCAGATTCCTACCAGATGCCCACCTGCATGCTCTTCATGGAGGGATGGTGCTTCTGTCCCACCCTGGGGTCATGGTAAACCCGGGGCCAAAGAGCCAATAACTGGGTTGGCTTTGCCTCCTCCCAACCCATTACTGCACACCTCTCCCACTCCAACTGCCTCTGGTTGCTCAGAGCCCCCAAGCCTGCTACCTTCCTGCCCCCCACCCTCAGCTCCTGTTCCTGTTCCAACTCATCTCATTTCATTCCTCATCAACTCCTGGCCATGTTCCACCAGGAAGATTCTGTCATGGGCTTTTCCCACCTCACATCCACCCAGGGTGAGAGAGAGGGGAGCGTCCTATGATATTTTAGGGCCTCCCACCTCTTAGCACTGTTCAACACAGCCTAATAAAGACAGTCAGGGACAGCCAGAGAAGCAGGCAAGGCCCAAATGCCTGGGTTCCAGAGAAAAAGGATTTCAGAGAAAAAGGATTCTCAGGGATGTGTGTCCTGCCCGTTTCCCCAGCCACCCCACCTTCCATCTCAAATGTTAACCAGCCCCTTTGCCAACTATCAACCTCCCTGTAAAATGGATCCAGTAACGTTTGACATGTTTCACAATGGGATGACGTGAATGAACCTACACTCCAGCCTGCAGACAGGGGCCTCTGGAAGCATTAGCTGCCTCTCCCCTCCCCCCCTCCTGCAGCTGCCTCCAGCCACTTGGAGCTGAGTGTTCACTCACTGCAGAATGAACACTGTGTTATCTGTAGGTGTGAAAGGAGCCACATCCACAGTTCTATCATGTTCTAATTTGTAAATAAAGGTCTTAACAGGCTATTAATTCCAGGAGATAATTTTTGCTTCCAAATAGCCTTTCTGATATGAAATAAAAGCCTAAGACATTTTCCAGGGGTTCTTCAATCTTAACTTGCCACAGACTCATTGCTTTAAAGACCCTGTCAGACAAAATTCAACGTCCATTCATGATTAAAAAACTCAACAAAGTGGGTATAGAGGATACATACCTCAACATAATAAAGCCATATAGATCAGGAATAAGACAAGGATGTCCATTCTCACCACTTTTATTCAACATAGTACTGGAAAACCTAGCCACAGCAATCAGACAAGATAAAAGGCATCCAAACTGGTAAGGAAGAAGTTAAACTGTCACTCTTTGTAGATGACATGATACTATATATAGAAAACCCTAAATATATAGAAGACTCCACCAAAAAACTATTAGAGCTAATAACTGGATTCAGCGAAGTTGCAGGACACAAAATTAATGCATAGAAATCTGTTGCCTTCCAATGTACTAACAATGAACTAGCAGAAAGAGAAATTAGGAAAACAATTCCATTTACAATTGCATCAAAAAGAAAAAAATACCTAAGAATAGACCTAACCAAGGAGGTGAAAGACTATACTTTGAAAACTATAGGACATTCATGAGAGAAATTAAAGAAAACACCAATAAATGGAAATCTATCCTGTGCTCATGGATAGGAAGAATGTTGTCAAAATGGCCATCCTGCCCAAAGCAATTTACAGATTCAATGGAATCCCTATCAACATACCAACTGCAGTTTTCAATGAACTAGAGCAAATAATCCTAAAATTCATATGGAACCACAAAAGACTTCAAATAGCCAAAGCAATCCTGAGAAAGAAAAACAAAGCTGGGGGGATTACACTCCCTGACATCAAGCTATACTACAAAGCTACAGTAATCAAAACAGTATGGTACAAAAACAGCACCATATATAAATGGAACAGAATAGAGAGCCCAGATATAAACCTATGAATATATGTTCAATTAATATATGATAAAGGAGCCATGAATATACAATGGGGAAAAGACAGTCTCTTCAACAACTGGTGTTGGCAAAACTGGACAGCTACATGCAAAAGAATGAAACTGCATTACTAACTCCATACACAAAAGTAAACTCAAAATGGATTAAAGACCTAAATGTAAGACATGAAACCATAAAACTCTTAGAAGAAAACATAGGCAAAAATCTCTTGAACATAAGCATGAGAATTTTTTCCTGGACACATCTCCTTGGGCAAAAGAGACAAAATAAAAAATGAACAGTGGAATTGCCTCAAACTAAAAGCTTCTGTTCAGCAAAGGACACCATCAGCAGAACAAAAAGGCAGCCTACAGTATGGGAGAATATATTCATAAATGATTGATCTGATAAGGGGTTAACATCCAAAATATATAAAGAGCTCATACAACTCAACACCAAAAAAAAAAACCCACCAAATAACCCAATTAAAAAATGGGTGGAGGACCTGAACATTTTTTCAAAGAAGAAACACAGATGGCCTACAGGCACATGAAAAGATGCTCCACATCATTAATCATCAGGAAAACACAAATGAAAACCACAATGAGATACCACGTCACACCAGTCAGAATGGCTACTATCCAAAAAATGAGAAAGAATAAGTGTTGACAAGGATGCGGGGAAAAGGGAACCTTCTTACACTGTTGGTGAGAATGTAAATTGGTGCAGCCAGTGTGGAAAGCAGTATGGAGTTTCCTCAAAACACTAAAAAATAGAAATACCTAATGACCCAGTAATACCACTTCTAGGAAATTTGCCTGAAGAAAACAATATCCCTAATTCAAAAAGATATATGCACTCCTATGCTTATTCCTGCATTATTTACAATAGCCAAGATATGGAGTCAACTAACATGTCCATCAATAGATGAACAGATGAAGACATGGTACATATACAGTGGAATATTATTCAGCCATAAAAAAGAATGAAATCCTGCCATTTGTGACAACATAGATGGACTTAGACGGTATTAAGCTAAGTGAAATAAGCCAGACAGGGGAAGATAAATACCACATGATTTCACTTAGTTATGGAATCTAAAAACAAAACAAACAAAATGAACAAAATAGCAATAGACTCATAGCCACTCAGAAGTGACTGGTGGTTACCATGGGGGAAGAGGTGGAGTGGGAAGGGGAGTGGTTAGGGATAGAAGGGCACAAAACTTCTCAGTCATAACATAAGTTGGTCATGGGGATGGTAGTACAGAATGGAGAATATAGTCAATGATTCTATAACATCTTCCTATGTTGACAGATAGTAATTGAACTAGAGGGGGTGAGGATTTAATAATATGGGTAACTGTTGAACCACTGTGTTATATACTTGAAACCAAGATAAGAATATCAACTACACTTCAATAAAGAAGTCTAGTATAGCCACCCGACCAAAAAAAAAGACCATCAGAAAGAGGTGAATGTGGGTGCATGTGAGGGTCTTGAGAACAGCCCCTGGCATTAGGACTGATTCCCACCATCATGGTGGCATATCTGTCCCTTGCATCCTCACACATCAGTAGCTGCCTAGTCCCACCCTCAACTCTCAGTCACCTCCTGTTTTATCACCTCATTTTCTGAGCAGGTTGTGCCATAAGATGCCCAGTGGTCCCCAGACCCAGGCAAGGGAGGGATATAGGGAAACCCTACCAGCTACTGCTCACTCTGCCCTCCCACCCCTGTGCCCAGCTATCCTCCACCACAGCCTCTGACTACCCATTGTGTGACCCCTTGATTCCCAGACCCTGCAGGCTACAAGACCCATACCTGTGGCTCAGTAACATGTCCTCATTCCATAACAAAAGCAGCCCCAGCAACAGTACAGCCCTGACTGTACACATCCCCTGACTCCCCTGTTCCTCCTGCCAGAACCTCTTCTCTGTGAGAAGAGCCCAGGGCAGGCTGCGGGGCTTAGCCAACATTTCAGGCCACCCTGGGGCCCCCACGCCCCTTCTCTCTTTCTCCCACAGAGCTGAGCACAGGCTTGGGGGATGAAGGATGCGGTGGAAGAGGACATGGACACTGGAAGAGCAGCGCAACAAGAGCAGTTACAAGCCCCCGGAAACCCAGGGTCTGCTGCTAACTGTCCTCCACCACCCCAGGAGGGAGTCCCAGGCTGGAGCCAACCGGTGATGTGGGAAGAAAAGGAAAGGGGAGTTTGTAGACAGGAGAAAGAAAAGCAAGGAGGTGCAGAAGTCTGGAGAAAGCTCCAGGTGTTGCCTTGTGGTGGGGGAGGGTGCGGGGCTCTGGCCACCCTGTCCTCCAGCTCCTGCCTCCTCCTACCCTTGCTGGTGCCCCCATCCCAGCTGGTAACATGGGCCTAGAGGAACAGCAGACAGGTGTGTCGCCTCATTCCACAGCTGAGGGAGATGGGTCCCAGGGTTCTCCCCACAGCATCATAGGGGATGCAGGGACACTGTGATTTAAGTAAGAGTGGTGGATGGGCCTGGGACCCAGGCACCTTTCAAAAAGTCACATCAGTTCCAAACAAGTGACTCAGAAACTTCTGGAACACAGCCCACTGAAGCTGGGGCCTCCTGCATTCCATCTCAGGCCCAAATGGACCTTGAAAGGCACCTCCCCTCCATTCCCAAAGCTGCATCCAGGACACCGCTTCCATGGCAAGGCCATGCTCTCCTGGGATGCTAAGATTGTTATTTTTGACTTACTCTGCTTTTTTTTGTTTCCTCTCCAGTGGGGAAAATTTGTTTTGCCCCTTTAATGGACAGCAAAGCATATGGGAAACTAATGCAGTCCACAGACCCTGGCAGATAGGAAAGGACCAGAAGTGGCCATTCAGTAGAAGGTAGTGGTTCAAAGTTGGGTCCCAGACCCCAAATACTGCCTTGCCCACCTGCCTATTTGCCCCAAACTGTGCTTCATACTGATTCCCACTAGGAATGGCTCTTGTCTATTTCTCCCTGAGCAGCTTCCAGCAGGGCCTTCAGCTGGCAGAGGCACAAGATGAAGTTCACCTCCCAGAAGTCAAGATAGTAATGGCAGGTTGTCACCTTATGTGCACAGTGCACTGGGAGGCAAACAAAGAGACCTGTCGGTGTGCCCTCATGAATCCATATGCACCAGCCCACAGCTGGGCTCCTGCAGAATTGAGAGGCCCGATGCTTCCGTGAGAAAGGACATTGCACTGCACAAGCTGGAATGGGAAAACAGGAAGAATCTTGGTCCAAGAACCAGGAAAAAGTTAAAACAGAAAAACCTGTGTAACCAAGTGGGAGGCAATGGGACAGCCCCACAGAGCTCTTGCATCAACCACCAAGAGCACCGTGGGACCAATGGAGACTCAGCCCCCAGTCCCAAGAGACAACGATAATGAGTTTGGCCGAGATAGAGGCAATAGTGAGATGTAGTAGGAAGACACTGGAACGGGGATTAAGCAACGAACACTAGCCACGTGACTGCCGTAACTGGCTGTGTGGCCTTGGGAAGGCCACTTTCCAATTCTGGGTTTACTTTTAAAATGAGTTAGCAGATGGGACAAATGACTGTGGATTTCACTGCCTCTAGTCCAATCGGAGGAAGTCACCCAGATGTGTTACCAGATAATAAGCTCAGAAGGCCGTGAATCACGTCTCCCAGTCTCTGCAGCCCCTCAGCACCTAGCCAGGGGCTTGGCTCCTGCTGGGAGCATAATACTGTCTCCTAGTTAAGTTGAGGCCAAATTTCTACCCCTTCTCGCAGAAGGCAGCCCCCAGGACTAGCAGATCTCCTCCACCACCATGGCCAACACCACTGTCCCAGTTTGTGTTCCCATGACACTCCCCCCATCACCTAACTACTTAGGGCATCCCCAAGCTCCCAGATGCAGAAGCAGGATCTATGATAATCCCATCTTGCCCTCCACATTTTCTAGTATGCTTGTGCTCATATGGCCTTTGATCTTGATAATACCTGTTTTATGCAGGCAGATACTGTCCCCATTTGACAGAGGGCCATGGAGTGCACCCATCAGTCACTTGCCGAAGCTAGTCAATGAGAGGTGGGAGCCCTTTGTCCCTGCAGGAGACCTTCCTTGCTGGTGTCAGTGACAGAGAATGCTGCTTCAGGGCCAGGCCTGGTGGGGGGCCTTCCTGCCATCCCCACAGGCTGGGCACAGGTAGCCCTGAGGCCCAATGTCCTGGCATCCTCCCTTCCCTAGAGCCAAGTACACGCAGCTGAGAGCCCCAGAGAGCCCCCACCCCCACCCCATCCCTGAGCACATTTTGACTCAAGAGCAAAGAAAACAATGCCATCCCCATGTTCAAAACAGGTGCCACCTTGGCTGAGAGCTGGTGGGAAGGGAAACCAGTAGGTGGGGTGGAAGGTCAGACTTACCTCCCTCAGCAACTGTATCCCCTTCAGCCCATCCTGCTGCTGTTGGGCCACAGTGACCCCCAAGACGAGTGTGTGGACAACACAGGAGACCACAGAGATGATGACAATGGGGCTGAGGCTGAGGGGCAGCGTGATGAAGAAAGAGAAGACAAAGAAGGCCTGCCAGCCCACTGTGTCACTGGCCGCATGGGCGCCAGCGAAGTTCAGGCCCAGGTAGGAAAAAATCTGGGCTGTTATCAGCAGCCACAGGAAGTAGGGCACCACTTTCCGGGTGACCCTGGTGGGGAGCAGCCCCTTTTTGCAGAGCACGAAGAGGATGATGTCCAACAGCAGCCCGATGCCGGCCACGATGAGGGGAGCCAGCTTATCGCTCGAGAAGACCACAGCGCACATGAGCACCACGTAGCAGTCGAAGAGAGCTGCGAAGACCACCAGCACCAGCAGGGTCTCGTGGCGCTGTCTTTTGAAGTAGGTCTGGTACAGGTTCTCCAAGGACTCAGGCACAAAGGTGAGCCGCATGAAGCGAGGCAGGCACAGACAGGATCCCGAGTTCCGGACAGAGATTTCATGGGTCCGGCCCACCCCGCGGTCTGGATCGGAGGGCAGGCTGACAGAGTACTCGGCGGAGTACTCGGCCGAGTACTCGGGCTCGGAGAAGCCCTGGTTCCGCGGCATACCGGCTAGTGTCTGCTTCTGCCGGGCCTGGAAGGTGCTCCGGGAACAGAGCAAGGGTCCTGGGGTGGGCCGCCTACCAGGGCTCTCTGAGGGCAGGGGAAGGCTGAGGGCCAGCCACCTCGGGCAGGAACGCAGAGCAGGTCTCCAGGGCGCAGGGACCGCTGATCATCTGGAACTTAAAAGCACATCACCCCTAAGAAGCAGCACCTCTTCCTTCCTACCGGTGGTTTCTCCATGGCCACCCTAACTCTCGTAAAACACTCGTTGCTGTCTGACGCTCCAGAACGAGGGCCTTCTCCGCCTCCCCCACGCTCCTGCCACCACCGACCCCACACATAGTCCTGTCCTAGTCACTCACTTTCCTGTCTCTGACTTGCCCAGGGGCCTGGCTACCTCTCCATCCCTTGCACCCCGGTCTCTGCCCCTGATTTCCTCACCTACATCTCCTCCAGGCCCAAGCCTTAGAAGCTGGGGATGAAATGTGCCCGAAACATAGTCATCCCTGGGATTCCTGAATCTTCCTTCTGTTTACTACCTTTTCCCACCCAGCCCTGGGCGACTCCGGCCCCCCACCTCCCGGCACTGTTTGCCCTCGGAAGGCCCGCCCTGCCCCTGCGATTACCTGTGCAGGAACTCGGGAGCCGCGTGGCCAAGGCCGGTCCCCGCGCGGGCTGCAGGGCTGGGTCACGCGTGCGGCGGGCGGGGCAGCAGGCTCAGCGCGCCCGGGCGCTGCTCCCCGCGGGGCCGCCCCGCCCGGGGGCTGCTCCCCACGGCCCGCGACCCCGGCCGGAGCGCGGCTCCCCCGCCTTCAGGCCCGGGATCCGGCCGGGAGAGGCGCGGGGCTGTCCCTCAGCATCCACAGGCACCCGGCCGCAGGAAGGAGGCGGCGGCGGCGGCTGGAAAATTCGGGGGAACCCGCCCCTGGGGCCGGGGCCGGCGCGGAGGGACCCCTCCCTCTCGGCCCCGCTGTAATCGCGGGGGCGGCGCGGCTAGGGGCGCACCCGGGGCCCTTCCCGGCGGGGGCGCGGGCCGAGGCCGGGGAAGCCCGCCAGCATCCTCTGGCCCGCCCGCCCGTCCGCGCGCCGAGCCGAGCTGAGCCGAGTCCGGGCGCGGCGCACGGCACAGTGAGTCCCCGCGCGGCGCTGGCGGCTCCCGGGCCACGCGCGCTCCGGGCCCCCGGAGGCGGGCGGCGCTCCTCCCTCCCGGCAGTCACCGCCCTCTCGGCGTGCGCGTCTTGGAGTTGTGGGTGGGGGGAGTGCCCCGCTCCAGACCCGGAACCGGCGGGGGAAGGCGGAGAAGGCCAGCAGCGCGGGGGCGAGAGTTGGATGGGCCCCCGGGGCCCCAAGCTCCAGCACTGGGCGGCGAGCCGGCGGCTACTGCAGCGTGGAAGCATCGGGGTGGGCGGCGGGCAGGAAGGATGGGCGAATTAACTCCTCCCGCAGGCCGGGTCTCAGAGAATAAAAGCCCTGGACGTGCCCCTCCCCAAGTGAGGGGCGCTCGGGGCGCCCCCAACGCCCCTCCTCCGCTGCGGCTGCCTTCTGGGCCGGCAGAGGCCGGGGCTGGGGTTTAGGGGGTACTCCCCATCCAGATGCGCGGGGCCTAAGTGTCCCCGCCAGCCCTGGCAGCCCAAACGCTTGGAACTCGCGGCCTGAGCTTTCCGCAAAATAGCCCGCAGCTGATCTCTGTTCCTGCAGAGGTAGGGGTTGCCCAGTAGGCACCTGGCACGTGGAACTGCAAGAGACCCGGCTTCAAAAAGATCTCCCGTGCATATTCCACTTGTTAAGAGATGCGTTTGAATTGGCAAGCTCTCCTTAAAAACGCAAATGCTCCTTTGAATGGTTGTACACCCATCAGTTTCTTACACATTAGTATAAATTACCTTCCTTGGATTTGACAGAATACCTTGCCAAAATCAACCACAGCCTTTAGGAATTTAGGTTAAGGAAGAGGAGGGAGATAGGTTGTTTTGGGACATACGCATGGTGGGGGGTGGGGAGCGGGTGTCAGGGAGGGAATTGCTGAGGACAACCAGCAGCATTAAGGGATGTGTTCCCCTGGGGAGAGTGGAAGAAACAGGTCAGAGAGGAAAGAAATTCAGCCATCCAGGTCCTGGATGGAGATGCCTTCTCCAGCTCCTGAGAGCCATCCTTGAGTGCTCTTCCCAGAACCTCAGGTGTCAACTCACATCCCTCAGGGAATAGATTCATCAAAGACTTGGTCCTATCTCAGCTGTTTCTCCCACTTCTATCAATTCTGAAAAGCTGCCGGCCTCAGCCCAGACATGTCGGGAATTTGATTCCAAAGGTGGGGGACATAACATCAGATTTAGCAGGAGAGTAATCTATGCAGATTACTATTCAGGGCCACACTTTGCCCCATTGTTTTAATTTGTTTGGAGTTCGAACATTTATTTTTAATTATTACATGATGTTAACGTGTGATTTTTATTTCTTACAAAAGGTCATATGTTAATAAAAGGAAAAAAGCTGCTAAATACTGTTTGGGCCTGCTTTGGCACAAGGGGCCTACTTTATGCCCTCTGGGAGTCCCTTCCCCTTTCCTGGTAACATGCCAACTTCTGGAGTTCTCCTGGCTCCCTGCTTGACAAGACCAGGGCCAGCTCCCAGCCCCTATGGGTTCCTCGCTGGCCTCCTGCCACCACCTGTGCCCTAGCCTCTCCTCCATCACCACCCCGTGAAGGGAGAGGGTTCCACACAGAGATACTCTTGGTAAAATCCGCAATCTCCTTCCCTGACTGCTGGCCTCACTGCTCCCACTCCCTGCCCTCCCATAATCCTCCTCTCTTTGTTGTGAGTACCTGTTCAGCAGACCTGTGCAGACAGCACACAGTGGATGCTCAGCCAGGTCAGCCATCAGGAAAGACCAGAGGAGCCACCCAGCCTGTGCCCTCAGAACACCTGCCAGCTCTGCCAGGACACCAGGTCCACGGACAAGACAGACCCTCAGTTGTGCGCATCCAGAGGTGAGCTGAAAGGGGGCCTTTCCAGCCTGGAGGGAAGGATCCAGTTGGGCCTGAAAGGGGTGGCCTCAGGGGGCTGGGGCCTCCTCACAAAGGCTCACAGCAGGAAAGCACCCACAGCACATTCCTACCCCTGCTCTGCATTCTGGGCTACAGGTGCAGCCCTACTGTGGATGTGGGAAGCCCTGTGGGCCTCCCTGGGAGCCAGAGGCAACTGAGTGACTATTCCAAAGCAAGATAGCTGCTCAAGCTCTTGCCCACAGATGAGATCTGGGAAAACAGCTAGTCAGAGACAGGCAGCTAGGCATGAGACAGGCACGGCGAGCTGCCCCTCCCAAACCTGGCACCCAGTAGGTACTCAGAACAGTCATGGAATAAACGGTTGGCTCCCCTAAGAAGAAATGGCACTTCATAAGTGCGCTGGCTGTCCCTGAGGAGACCAGAAGCCCTCATTCTTTGATGCTAGAAAGGTCCTGGTCCAGGAGCAATGAAAAATAACCACTCAAGAAAAGGGTAGGAGGTGCCTTCAGTTTCCAAGCTATATGTTTTGTATAGCTTGCATGTAACCTGGACAACTGGCATGTACCGCTTTTGTAGTGAAGACACAGTAAAGCTATCTTTAAACCGTACATGTGCATACACATGCAATCTGAGGCCTAAACATGTCCTAAAGTGAAGACAGAAGCACGGGCTCGGGTAGAAGGGTTGAAGGCCATCCTGAGCCCCATGCTACCCCAGGATCTTGGATAGAATACCTCTTTGCTGAAGGGACCTTTTGTTTATATGGTTTGAGGATGTTTGCTGAGGATTAATTGTTATTGGATAAACAAGACTGGTTTGGCCCCCTGGGGAAATGTGGTGGCTCCCGAATCCAGCAAACAATAGATCAGGGCAGAGCCCTGGTGTCCTGGGGAAAGAGCAGTGGGAGGAGAGAAGATCATTAGCTCCCCTGGTGCTGGACCCCTGGAGAGCCCTGTTTGGGGCCTCAGCTGAAAGCAAAGCCTGAGATAGGGGCCTGTGTTCAGGTTTAATTGAGCAGGTGATTCCTGGGGAAAGAAGGTGGGAAAGCTGGGCAATACAAGGGTGGGTGATGAGCCACTGCTGTGGATGATGGGCCAGGCCCTCTGGGGACCCTCTGAGGTGCTGGGCAAAAGGCAGCTCAGAACTTTCCCCAGGAGGGCTAGAAGAAGGGAGTATTCATCCACCTGCTTCCTGCCCCCATTGGATAAGGGTATTCAGTCTCGAGGACTCCCAGGTGTGTGCAAACCTGAGGCTGAGCAGGGAGTGCCTGGGCAGGAAATAAGACACTCAGTGCAGAGATGCAAGGTGCCTCCAGGCTGTGCCCACAGCAGGGGCAGAGTAGATGGCGGCAGAGAGGACGTGGCACACAATGTATAAGTGTCCTATATGGGGCCCCGACCCCTCATCAACTCCTGCTAGCTCACAGGCTTGGATCCTGTCACCTGGAGGAGAGACATGTCACAGGAGCAGGAGCTGGCCCTCAGCAGTCAGAGAGCTCAGCCTTGGGCGCTGGCCCGATGCTGCATGCGACCCCGGATGTTATTCCACGTCCCCAAGCCCCAGTGTCCTTGTGCTGGGATGACACAGCACTAACCCTAGAAGGGGTCATTGGGAGTAAGAAGGTGGTAAATGGGAACCAGAGTAGTTGGCAAGTACACCTGAAACTAATATATGTCAACTATACTTCAATGAAAAATACTTTAAAAATTAAAAAAAAAATTTTTAATGGTTGGCAAATCTCCAGAGAACAAGTCAAATAGGAGTCAGTCCCCCTCACGGCCAGATCCCTGGCCACTGCTGTTCCCATGAGACCTGCATGGGGCCAGGCGGGGCTGCCATCTCCTTCAGGCCCTCTCTGTGGTCCTATCTGGGACCGTCTAGATTCCACTGCAGTTTCCTCTGACAGCATCAGCCTGTCCTCCATGCCTTTGTCTCTCTGTCCTTGCTGCCCTCTGTCCATCTCTGTGTCTCTTGATGCTTCTGCTTCCATATTAGGGTCTCCCTGCTGCTGCTCCGGGTCATTCATCGGGCCTGTGTGTGTGTGTGTGTTGTTTTGTGGGTGTGAAGTGTGTGTGATCCATGTGAGTGCGTGCACACACTCACGGCACAGCCATCACCCTTGGTCCTTGCAGGTCCAGCCCGGCCCCACCTCCCCCTCCCCAGCTCCAGCTTGTTCTGCCCACCTGCACAGCCCCAGTGCCCTGCTCACTGCCCTTGGGTACTGTTGGAGGCCTCTCAGGTGGGCAGAGGGAAGCAGAGCACACCCAGGCACTGGCCTTCCTGGGCTGGACATGTTTCTGGGTCTGTGCCCTTCCTGGGTGTGAGCATCTCCCCAGGAGCAGGACTGGTGATCCTGGTCCCTCCAGCCCAGTGTTTGAAACAAACTAACTACTATAGGGGCCGGCCTACGGCCGAGGCTGAGTCCCACTATGGCTGAACACCGCCCTTCCACTGTAGCTGACCAACGCCCTAAGATGGCGCCCGCTTCCTGGGCGCCACCCTTCCTGGTTTGGTGGCATTAGCATAAGGAAGTTGCTCCTGTAGGCTTGCCCCATGCTTCCGCGCTCGTGCTCAACTCATGCAGAAGGCATGCTACCAATCAGCTTAAAGGTCACGCATGATCTTGATCACCATAGGCCAGCTTCCTTTATATAAGGCATAAGCAGGAAAGAGAAAGAGAGTCTCTCTCCTCTCATTCTTCCTCTCACTCGCTCTCTCTGGCTGTTGCTTCTTCTCACTCACCTTCTCCCGACCTTCCGAGCAACAATAAAGAACTGAAGTGAACCAGGTCTGTGTACGTATCGCTGTCGTCACCGCCACAAGGAGCGAACGCGGTATCTGGTGCCGAAACCCGGGAGTTTTTCTCCAACCACCCAGAGGAGAAACTAGCGGACGCGGACGCCATAGAGCTTCTTACCCTGAAGCAGTACCAGTGGACTCCATTCGGAAGGATCATTCGGGAGGGCACCTCGAAAGAGGAGGGTGAGTGGATCAACAAGCAAAACGAAAGTAAGCAGCCGAGGTGGGGATTTCTATTCTGTCTGTTCGTCTTGTTCATCCTTGTGCTTATTATTGTGTTTGTTGTTGCTAAGTACGTTAGATGAAGTATGGGCGCCAGTGAAAGTTTGCAGGATAGCGACGAAGCAAGGAAAGTTCGCGGTATAGCGACGAATGTAAATTAGTGATAAGAGTACCCCCTACCTATAGACATCAGGAGTATATCTTAATCTCTTCACTATTAACATAAGGTCTGAAGGGTCTAGACTGAGAGCAGAAGAGCCTTTGAGAGCACTCCTGAGGGCCAACGGAACACCATTAAAAGCAAAAACTGCAAGGGCCTTCCTTCGCACAGTGGAGAGACATGCTCAGTGGTTCCTAGATGAAGGAGAAATCACTGCCCCCTTGTGGGAAAGGCTAGGAGAAGATCTGCGCAGCACAGATCAGAGAGAGCCGCTCCCGGCTGGGACGCTCCCCATATGGGGGCTGGTTAAGAGCTGCCTAAAAGAGAATAAACCTAGTTGTATAGAAGCCATAAGGGAAGGAGAGGAAGTTCTTGAGGAAGTGAAAGAAGAAAGAGCCTCTGCGAGAGCATCTGAAAGAGGATCTACACAGGGGGTTCCTCTGATGAGGAAGAGGACCAAGAATTATCAGGAGAAGAGTTAGAAGCTAGGGCTGCTCAGAGAGGACATCAGCCCACATTGTACCCCTCACTGAGCCAACTGAGAATAAGCAGAGAGGGAGGAGAGACTAGTTCGGCCCCTCTCCCCAATAAGAGCAGTAAGGTAGAAGAGATTGTGCCAACCGCCCCAAATCATCCATTTTGCTCTCCAACCTATAGAGCAGAGCCACCCCTTTACCAGAGTCACTCATATTGTGGTGGCCAGGGGTGCCAAGAACAATTGGGCAAGAATAGATGGAGGGAATGGCTAACCATGGAGGGGAATGCAGCCTTCCCAGTAATAGAAGATCCAAACAACCAGCAAAGATACCATCAAGCCCTAGATTTTAAGCTTGTAAAAAGCCTAAAAGAAGCTGCCACCACCTATGGAGTGCAAGCAGCATTCACTGTGGCCATGGTGGAGTCATTAGCCACTCAGAATCTAACACCAGATGATTGAGCTAATGTAGCCAGAGCATGCCTTACTAGAGGTCAGTACCTGCTATTCAAAACTGCGTGGGCAGAGCTTTCACAAGACAGTGCCCGGCGCAACGCTGCCGCAGGGAACAATCAGTAGAACCTAGAGATGCTGATGGGCACAGGACCTTACTTAGGACAGCATAATCAGATAAATTACCCACCTGCTGTGTATATGCAAATAGCTACAGCCGCTGTCAAGGCCTGGAAAACACTCCAGGGCTCTGGTGATTTACAAGGTCAACTATCCAGAGTACTCCAAAGATCAAATGAGCCTTATGCAGATTTCTTGGCGAGACTGATGCAAACCGCAGGCCGTATATTTGGAGATGCTGACACAGCCATGCCCCTAGTAAAACAGTTGGCCTATGAGCAAGCAAATAAATAGTGTAAAGAAGCTATCAGGCCTTGGAAAAATAAAGATTTAAATATGTACCTCAAAGTTTGCCGAGACATCAATGATAGTGTAGTGCAAGGACAAGTGATAGCCATAGCCATAACTCAGAGACTGCAACAGGCACGTAGCAGGGGTACCCCTCCCGGGGCATGCTTCCATTGCAAGCAGATGGGTCATTTAAAGCGAGATTGCCCGAAATTATGGCGATCAGAGGAGCCCGTGTGGGTTCCTCAGTGGCCCCTTACTAAAGAGAAAAGGGAAGCAGCCCACACATTAGTGCAAGAGCAAATTGCCGCAGGGCATCTTCAAAGTTCTACTTCCCCATGGAATACACCCATATTTGTCATAAGAAAGAAATCAGGAAGACAGAGATTGCTGCATGATCTAAGAGCTGTAAATAAACAGATGATTCTCATGAGATCAGTACAATTAGGTTTACCATTGCCTATGGCCCTGCCAAAAGATTGGAAGACCATTGTAATAGATATCAAAGACTGTTTCTTTTCCATCCCTCTTCATTCTGAGGATTGTAAAAGGTTCGCCTTCACGGTACCAGCCGTCAATCATGGTCACCCAGATGAGCGGTATGAATGGAAGATGTTGCCACAAGGCATGGCGAATAGCCCTACTATGTGCCAATTGTTTGTACGTAAGGCCCTAGCAGAAGTTAGAACAAAGTTCCCTGAAGTGATTATCTATCATTATATAGATGGTATTCTCTTATGTCATGAAAGGAACAGTGTAGTGGAAGAAGGCCTCTGCTTCTTGCAAGAACATTTTAAACAATGGGGCTTAGAACTAGCACCAGAAAAGGTACAGGTAACTTGTACCAAACAGTATTTAGGAATAAAATTGGAAGATACTATTGTTAGACCATTAAAAGTGATCATAAGAACAGATCATCTAAGCACCCTCAATGATTTTCAAAAACTCCTTAGAGATATAAATTGGGTAAGGCCATTCCTAAAGCTTACAGATGAAGAGCTCAGTCCATTATATGAGACACTGAAGGGCGATTCTGATTTATCATCTCCGCGCTCTCTCAGTAAGCAAGCCAAGGAAGCCTTGAGCCTAGTCCAATCCCGTTTGCAGCTTGCCCAGGTAGATAGAATAGACTATGGCAAATTGCTATTCCTTATAGTGATACCCAGTAATAATAGCCCAACAGGGGTACTTTGGCAGGAAGGGCCAATTCTCTGGGTATATCTGGCCCACTCTCCAGGAAAAACATTAAGATAGTATCCTCAGAGTATAGCTGATTTGATCATCAAGAGAATCAGGACAGCTATAAAAACATTTGGGGTTCCCCCAAACATAATAATAACATCTTATACTGCTGAGCAGATTGAATGTCTTACTGCATGCTGTGATGCATGGGCTGTTGCTTACACCATCACCAATGCTTCCTTTGACAACCACTACCCAAAACATCCTTGGCTACAGTTCTGCCTCTCTAATCCTGTCATCTTTCCTAAAAACACAAGATGTAATCCCATACCCAAGGCTAAGGTGGTGTTCACTGATGGGTCAAAGAATGGCATCGGGACTGTGGTCACTGGTGACCAATCTTGGACATTCAGTTTTCCAACCACTTCAGCCCAACAAACAGAGCTGTTGGCTGTAGCACAAGCCTTTACACTTTTCTCACAGGAACCTTTTAACCTTTTAGCAGATAGTATGTAGTGAATGCTGTGTCCATCTTAGAGAATGTAAGTTATATTAGCCAGTCTTCCCCCGTTGCCAGTATTTTTAGAAAGCTACAACAACTGATCTGGGATCGATCAACACCTTTCTTTATTGGACATGTAAGAGCCCACACTTCCCTCCCAGGACCCATTGCTGAGGGAAACAGACGTGCCGATGCCCTGACCCGTGAGTCTAACATCTCAGTGATATTTGACCATGTAGAACAAGCCACACAATTTCACAAACAATTTCATGTGAATTCAAACACCCTTCGCTTAAAATATAATATTACTAGAGACCGAGCTAGAGCCATAGTAGTAAGTTGTAAATGGTGTGTTACACTCTTACCCACCGTTTCAGAGGGAGCCAATCCAAAGGGACTACTACCCAATCACATTTGGCAAATGGATGTCACTCATATTCCAGAGTTTGGCAAGATGAAATATATTCATGTGTCTGTTGACACCTGCTCAGGCATCATTTTCACCTCTTGCCATACAAGGAAAAAAACTAGAGATGTCATAACTCACTGCCTTCAGGCGTTTTCGGCCTGGAGAAAGCCCAAGCATGTAAAAACTGATAATGGGCCAGCATATACATCCCAATCCTTAGATTTTTAAGGGTAATGGATATCACCCATACCACAGGTATTCCCTACAACCCTCAAGGGCAAGGCGTGGTAGAGCGCACCAACCTGACCCTTAAAAATGCTCTCTATAAACAAAAAGGGGGAATAGGGGCAGACTTCAGATCTCCCAGAGACAAACTTAACATCATATTATTTATTTTAAATTTTTTGACATTGGACAAAGATGGCCACAGTGCAGCAGAGCGGCATAATCGCCGTTCCAGGCCTAAAGACATGCCCGCAGTTATGTGGAAGGATGTATTGGAAGGATCATGGAAAGGCCCGGATCCAGTGTTAATCTGGAACCGAGGCTCTGTTTGTGTTTTCCCACAGGACCGAAACAGTCCCATCTGGGTGCCTGAACGCCTGACACGGAGAGTGGCAAGACCAGAACCGGAAGTGCGAGATGCCGACCCCACTGATGCTGATCCTGCTACTGATCCTTCAGCAGGCGACAGCGGAACCCAGAGAACTATGGGGTCTGGTGAAGGCTTGGCCTCTACCACTCCCGGTGACTGAAATTGCACATAGCTTTCCCGCCTTTTTCTCTACCAATAGTACACTTAATCTCCCATATCTGCCCTTTGACAGCTATGTGTTACTGGCATTCCTTTTCATAACCTCTCTAAAGCTGCCAATCTGTCCAGGGAATTAGGCAAGATGTTATCCACCAATTGGTCCAGTGAGTTTGACGTGCTCACCACTCAGCTACGGCTAGAAATATTGAATGTTAGTTCCCAAAAGGTAGAGGCGCTGTCTGTAGCTCAGTTTGCTGAAGCCGTGCTAAATGCCACCAAAGCCTGGTCAGGCATGGGTGTTATGGGTATATTACTCCTTGTAGGTCTTCTCCTACTTGGGAGAAAAGTCTATTCCATGCAACAGCAACATCGGGAAGTGCGGATGGCTCTGGTGCAGGCCATGGCAGCTATAGAGGAAGGCATCTCCCCTAGGGTGTGGCTCAATATGTTGGACCAATAGTCAAAGACAGGTAAGATCAGAAGGTACGCATACCAACCTAAGACAGGGCGCAGACCTTAGCTGTCTGTTGCCCTATGACGGGTAAGGATGCTGCGCCTCCCTGACAACCTAAGACAGGCATGGTCCCCGAGCCTCATTGTGTTAAACAAAAAAGGGGGAGATGTAGGGGCCGGCCTACGGCCGAGGCTGAGTCCCACTATGGCTGAACACCGCCCTTCCACTGTAGCTGACCAACGCCCTAAGATAGCGCCCGCTTCCTGGGCGCCACCCTTCCTGGTTTGGTGGCATTAGCATAAGGAAGTTGCTCCTATAGGCTTGCCCCATGCTTCCGTACTCTTGCTCAACTCATGCAGAAGGCATGCTACCAATCAGCTTAAAGGTCATGCATGATCTTGATCACCATAGGCCAGCTTCCTTTATATAAGGCATAAGCAGGAAAGAGAAGGAGTCTCTCTCCTCTCATTCTTCCTCTCACTCGCTCTCTCCGGCTGTTGCTTCTTCTCACTCACCTTCTCCCGACCTTCCGAGCAACAATAAAGAACTGAAGTGAACCAGGTCTGTGTACGTATCGCTGTCATCACCGCCACAAGGAGCGAACACCATAACTACTCCATAACCTGGCATCAAAATGTCAAACACTAACCACATGTCCGTGTTCACACACTGGCCTGTGCCTCCCAGTGGGTGGTAATGACAGTGTCAGCAGCACCTACTTTCTGTGGGATCCTTCCTCCCAGGCACTGTGGGTTGTGTCCCCTCCTTTGGTTTTATGAGGTAGGCACTAATGTCCCCATTTTACAGATGAGGAAACGGGCTCCGAGACACGAGGTAACTTGCTCCCGACCCCAGGGGTAAGAAGGGGCCGAGGGAGGGAGGGAATTTCAGGTGCTCTAGACGGTGCCCGAGTCCAGCTAAGGCAGGAATGCTGGGCAACGCCCTCTGTTCACTTACTGCTTCTCTAACCAAGGGCACACTCAGCTTCAAAGGGTTAGTGCTTAATTCATAGCCAGAGGAAGCCTGGAGAATCATGGCTCCCTGGATGTCCGAGCTGAGAGAGACTTGAATCATCCTTGTGCTGTAGCCCAGATAGGAAATAAGGGCCCAGACTGGTTAAATTTTGGGAGAGAAAGACATGCACACGAAGTGTGAGGCAATGTGTGAATGCTGAGTAATCCCAAGGCCTCTATGGAAATATCACGTTTCTAAAAGCACTCAAGCCAGGGCCCCTCTGGGAAGAGGCACCATAGAAATATGTGCTAACAAGCCTCTCCCTAGCCTGCTGGGGATGAGAAGGAGCAGAAAAAGATTTTAGAATAACAAGAAATGGCTAGAAAAGGCCCAGACCAGGAGGAGATGGGACCTCCACTTCCACGGTCCCTCTCATGGGTAGAAAGTCACCACACCCAGAAGAATGAGGCTAAGAGACCCCTGGGGGTCAGGCTAGAGGGGCTTAGAGAAGGGCTGGCTCAAAGCCCTCACTGCAAATGAAAACCATCCACCTTCCAGTAGCTGCTCCTCCCTACCTGCCCCCATCTCAGAAATCAGGAATCACCCTTGACCCTCCCTTCTGCTCACCTCCCCAACTCATTTTCTGCACCCCAACCGGCAGTGGGGGGCAATCTTTCCAAATTCAAGTCTGACATGGTCCCTGCAGAGAAATTGAAAGTTCCTATGGCCAGGATTCTCGCCTGACCCTGGTCCACTTGCCCACTGCACATGCGTGGGCAGTATATTATTACTGACTCTCTAAGAGCTCCACCCAGTGCTCTGGCCTGCATGGCTTCAGGAGAGTAGAGGCTGGAATGGTAGCAGTGCCTAGGACAGAGGCTGAGACGGCTACAGAGACAGAGAGGCCCAGAGACAGAGACCTGCTTGCTGCATGCACGTAGACTTGCCCTGAGGCGGATGGGATTCTAGTGCTTGACCTGCCACCAGTGAAAATAAAGCTGAGTGTAAACCTTTCACCCCAAGAACATCCCATTGTCATTTTTCAGTCTCACCAAATCAAGAGTGAACTTGCCTGGGGCTGAAACCCATTGGTGAGACAGTCCCTATCTCCTTCGAAACCCTGGGCCAGGACAGGCAGACTGCCCAACTCCCTGAGTGCTAGGGGATGAAATGAGATGGTACTTGTCAAGGGCTCAGATGCTGCACTTTGAAGTCCTCAAGGAACATTGGTCATTTGTTACTTAGAGATCTGCAGTGGGTTGAATGATGGCCCCCAGGAAGACACCTCCATGTCCAAATCCCTGGAGTCCGTGAATGACCTCATTTGGAAAGCCTTTGCCGATGTAATTAAGTTATGGGTCTTGAGATTAGATCATCCTGTATTACCCAGGGGGCCCCAAAGAGACAGGCACAGAAGAGGAGGGGATGTGAAGATGGAGGCAGAGGTTGGAGGGATGTGGCCATGAACCAGGGGACACCTGGAGCCACCAAAAGCTGGAAGAGGCAAGCAGGGATTCTCTGCTTCAGAGGGAGGGCAACTCCACCACGACTCTGGACTTCTGGATGCCAGACTGTGAGTGGACAAACTTCTGTTGTTTGAAGCCACCCAGTTTGTGGTGATTTGTCATGACAGCCACGGAACATAAGACAGGTTTCAATAGCACATCTTCCATACCTGCATTTAACATGTGCTAGGATTTGTCGTGAATTTACCGGACTGTCACCCTAGTCACTGGACTTTGAGCCCAGGGCCAAGGCCTTTATTCATCTTCATACCTGGAAAGCCAGCCCCTGACAGATTCCCAGTAAACCTTGCTGAATTAAAAGCAGACCTGCTGGATCCTCCTCTCAACCAGGAGATTCTTCGATCAGGGAACACCTACCCTAATAGAGCAGGGCGCAGGGCCAGATGAAAACAGAACACGTTGTCCACTTTGAGGGGCACATGTAGATGGGGGCAGGCGAGCAGGCTGTCCTCCCAGCAGGTCCCCAAGGTGCTGCCCCTGCCTGGGGATCAGAGAGGACCTCACAGAGCAGGTGACAGGGGAAAGGGTTCTTGAGGCCAAATAGTAGGTACCCTGAGACCTGCCAGGAGGTGGCAAAGGCCACAGAATCCACCTTCTAGTTATTTCTGGACTTCAATTTTATTTCAGTAAAAAATATTTTTTCTTGGAGTTGAGTGATTTAACTGGTAAGTAATTTTAATTATTACGTGTACTGTGAAACCATCAGGAATTGATTGTGGAATCACAAATTTGTATCTGTTTCAGGGGACAGGAAAAGACTGCAAGAAAATGGAGACACGGCAGTGATGTCTGGGGCTCAGACCTCCAAACCTGGAGTTTGTTTTCTCTCCATCCGCAGGGGTGCTGGAGATGTCCGAGGTCCACACTGTTGCTTGGACCACCCTGCTGCTCCCCCTATTTCAGCCACACTGAGCTCCTCACAGTTCTGAACACACTTTTCATCCCCTTATCACTTTGCATATGCCATTCCCTGTGCCCAGAACTCCCTTCCCCTCTGTCATCATCCACCTGACAAACTGCTACTCAGCCTCACAGAACCCCTTCCCATGTCACCTGCTCTGTGAGGTCTTCTGTAATCCCCAGGTGGGGGCAGCACCTTGGGACCCTGCTGTGAGGACAGCCTGCTCGCCTGCCCCCTCAACCTTGTGTCCATCAAAGTGGACAGTGTTCTCAGCAGCCCCTTCCCTTCTCTGTTGTCTGCATACAGTGTTCTGCCTGAAACAGTAGTGTAGGATTGTTTGTAAGTCTTGTTTCTCCTCCATTGAATGTGAGTTCCCTTGGAAAAAGGATCCTGTTTGTCTCATTTTATTTCGACTGCTGATTCCCCTGTGCTCAGCACCAAATTGGCACACAGTAAGTGTATACTCCTTTTCTATACCTCCCATAACAAACCACAGACTTAGTGTCTAAACAGTACAAACCTATCACCTTAAAGTCTTAGGTCAGAAGTTCAAAATGGGTCTTATTGGGCTCAAATCACAGCGTTGGCAGGGCTGTGTTATTTTCTGGAGACTAGGGGAGAATCTGTTTCCTTACCTTTTCTAACTTCTAGAGGTCACCCACCTTTCTTGGTGTCCATGGCTTCCTTAGCCACATCTCTCTCTGACCAGTGCCAGGAAAGGTTTTCCAATCTGAAGGACCTATGTGATTAGATTAGACCCACCTGAATAATCACCCCATCTTAAGGTCCTTACCTTAATCACATTTGCACAATCCCTTTTGCCATGTAAGGTAACATATTCACAATCCTGGAGATTAGGATGATGGCAACTCAGGGGGACACTGTTTCTGCCTATCACAATAGGCTCCTGATATGACATCCAGCCTGGGTTGATCAGAGCAAGGACCCACGTTAATTAATTCCTCCTATACGAATACTCCCCAGAAATTTCTAATCTTGACACTGCACTAGCAGGTTAAATCTGGAGATTATAAACCATCTTAAAAGTGTGAAAAGGTGCTTATATTGAAAGAGAAACCTTTGAAATCTTAATTCAAGAGAAAGCTGCAGAAGGAACTTCCCTGCCTGTGGTGCCCCCTCCACTTCCCTGTTACCTGTGCTGCATTAAAGGACAGATCCATTGCGTCAGGGAGCTGGTTGGAACAAGAGGTGAGGAGACCTGGAACCAGCAGAGGAGTGGATGCCTGAGATTCAGGGGCTTCATTCCAAGACTTCTGCAAGCCCCCTTTATGCTGCCACTGGAATTGTCTCAGAAGCACTGTACAAACTGTTTCACTCGCTCAAAAATGCTGGTTTTCCTATTGCTTCAGATGTGATTCCAAAGTCTTTAGTATTCAGGATATTCCTGGGTTGGGTCCCCACCTACTTATGTCATCTTCACAGAAGTCGTATGACCTAAATGTGATTATTACATTCATTTTACAGATAAGAAAACAGACTAGGTTGATAACTTGCCCAAGGTCCCACAGTTGCTAAAGGGCACTGCCCAAGTTTACACCCATGCATCTGCCGCCAGGGCCTGGTGCCTGGGCGCTGCATGACCTGACTCGCCCAGCCAAATCAGGCATTGCTGGGGGAGTGACAGACTCGGTAGTCTGCCCCTCTGCTTGGACAGCGCTGGACCACCACGGTGGGTGGGTCAGGGGAAGGCAAATCAGGAGGAAAGAGCAGTAACGGAGAGAAGCTGGGCCCTTGCCTTAAGGGCATGTCTGTTCAAATCCAGAGTCATCTTCTCCAGCCTGGGAGGCAGGAAGGTGGCCAGTCAGGGGGGTGGAGAACCAGACAGCAGATCCACAACAGGGCAACACCCGAAGGGAGGCTTCCCAACCTGGCTAGGAAGGCCTCAGGCTGGCTTGATTTACATAATGCTGACCCATTTTCGTATCTTAAAATAAGAGACACTGAGTACAAGCTCTGGCAACTATATTTATCAAGTCAGAGCAGGGTGAGACCTGGGTTTGTGAAGCTGAGGTTTATCTGCCCCCCTTGGTCTTTTAGGGCACCCTCCCTTTCCCCTCTCCCAGTGTCTGGGTCTCTCACCTTCTCTTCCATTTCTCCCTCCTCAAAACACAGTGTCAGACAAGATCCCAGAACTATCCACTGGGGATGGAGCAATTTGAATGTTACTACTGAGGTCTTGGAACAACCATTAATATTGACTTTGTCTGCTCCCACCTCTGAACCCCTTAGGAAATGGACCCAGGAACCGGGAGCACACAGATCATTAGGGACTCAGATATGTGGCCACAGTCTGGGGTAGCTCTTTGCTCTGGACTTGAACTCCCTCACCCAGTCTCTGGCATGTGGGGTGACAACAGGCCCCCCGGAGGGGCAGAGCCTGCACTTGTGCCTATGGAGGTAAAAGGACCAAATGCTCCTCATCTTCTCAACCAACAAATGACAGGGCTGAGCAGAAGGGCTTAGTTCCTGCTCCCCATTTCACCAACAGAAAAGTTAGGGAGACTGGGAGAGCTCTCAGGGGATCTCTGCAGAAGCAGAAGACTGGGGAGAGAGGATCTCCACTAAGAGTGATCTCGGTACACACACACACACACATGCCTTTGAACGATGGTCAAAGCCATGAGTCAAAGGAAAAAGTCAGGACGGTGGCATTTCAGATTTCACTAAGTAGGTAAGGAAAGAAGATATATTGTAGGCAGGCTGGCCTTCCAAGACCTGCTCTACCCCCAATCATATCAGAGTATAAATGATCCAAAAGGTACAGTGGAAATTATAGGGAGGAGGCCCTGCCTCCTGTCCAGGGCTGAGCCCACCCCCTGCTTTTCCCTCTGGTTCCTCCCCTTCTCTCCTGGCACTTTCAACAGGTAAAGCTTCTCCCATCTTAAATCACAGGCAAATGAGGACTCTCCAGGCTCTTCATCCCCTCCAGCTGCCACTTCATCTTGCTCCTACCTTCAAAACCAAGCTTCTTGCAGAAGTTCCCTAAACAGCATTCATGATGTTAACTGCAACTGTGCAGTAGGGCACATTTGAGAAGGAAGAGGAGTGAGGAAAGGTAGAGAGAACGGTGCAAGCAAAGGCCCAGAGGCAGGAAAGCCCAGGGAATGCACCGTGATGGTGAGTGACGGTGGACCGTGGGAAGGGTCTATAAGAGGGAGTCATAGCAAGGCAAGAGAGGTGGGAAGGGACCAGATCACAGAAGGCCTTGAATGCCAAGCTAAAATAGCAATGTTTGGCCTTTACACTTTATAGCTGTTGAGAATTTATTTGAGTGACTGACATATCCTGACCAGCTATGTTCTCTCAGAGGATTGATTTACAATAAAAGATGGTTTGGAAAAGGGGAGAGCCTGTCAAGGGAAAACTGGCACAAAGGCACAAGTAATAACTACCAGAAGACAGTGGTCCAAATTTAAGTAATGCTCTCTAGGATTCATTCCACAGTGTTCTCAGGCCTCACACATGAGCTGACTTTACACTCAGACACAGTCAAGTTTTTGGTTAAGCATATCCATGTGTTTTTGCAGATAGTAATTTTTACAACCACAGAATAATTCATGCTGGCATTGTTTTCCCTCTTGTGTTCTTAAAAAAAGATGCTGTTTACTGCACAAGGGGCGGCAGAAATAAATCTGCCACCGGCTTTGCCATGCCTTTTCCAATCTTGCTGTGCACCGTAGGGGATGCCACGCACCTTTCTCAAAGTGTTATGCAGTGGGATATATGCTAAGCTTTTTCAAAATCAGATCAAGAGCTTAGTCCTTTTCTTTAATTATACTTTTTATTTTAATTAAAAAGTTTTTCACTGTATTAAAACTCATCTCAGTGAAATGGGTTCAGGGTGGGTTTTACCAGTTCTGTCTGTCTGTCACCCATTCTCCTCTCCAGGATGCCCCTAGCTTTACACACAACCAGCCCTGAGAAGTGGGAAGCAAGTGATGGCTTCACTCACAGTGGAAGCCCCAGTTCTCTCTGGTCAAGATGCCTCTAACTCTTTGATTCATTAGCAGCCCCCCAGAGCCCACACTACCTGTCAGTTTTAAATCTGTCTGGACAGGGAAGCTTATGACCCTGCACTGCTATTTTTAGGAACTGCTAGCACTGACTCAGTCTTTCTGCTGGCTGGGAGCCCTCTGCTCTTTTTTCATGTACTCTCAGAGGCTTGCTCACATCTTAGGGCAGTGAACATATCTCCCAGCTCCCTTCCCTGCTCTCTTTTGGCCTGCATCCCCCTCTTCATCACTTCCTTTTTTGATTTTATTTTTGTATTAAGCTATTATTGATTAACACTCTTATGAAGGTTTCACATGAAAAAACAATGTGGTTACTACATACACCCATATTATCGAGTCCCCCCTATACCCCAATGCAGTCACTGTCCATCAGTGTAGGATGATGCCACAGAGTCCCTACTTATCTTCTCTGTCTACACTGTCATCCCCATGACCCCCCAAAACCATGTGTGCCAATCATAATACCCTCAATCCCCTTCTCCCTCCCTTTCCACCCACCTTCCCCAACCCCTTCCCTTTGGTAACTGCTAGTCCCTTCTTGGAGTCTGTGAGTCTGCTGCTGTTTTGTTCCTTCAGTTTTACTTCATTGTTATACTCCACAAATGAGGGAAATCATTTGGTAGTTGTCTTTCTCTGCCTGGCTTATTTCCCTGAGCATAATATCCTCCAGCTCTATCCACGTTATTGCAAATGGTAGGATTTCTTTCTTTCTTATGGCTGAGTAGTATTCCATTGTGTATATGTACCACTTCTTCTTTGTCCATTTATCTACTGATAGACACTTAGGTTGCTTCCATATCTTGGCTATTGTAAATAGTGCTGCAATAAACATAGGGATGCATATGTCTTTTTGAATCTGAGAACTTATATTCTTCGGGTAAATTCCTAGGAGTGGGATTCCCAGGTCAAGTGGTATTTCTACTTTAGTTTTTTGAGGAACCTCCATATTGCTTTCCACAATGGTTGAACTAGCTTACATTCCCACCTGCAGTGTAGAGGGTTCCCCTTTCTCCACATCCTTGCCAGCATTTGTTGTTCTTAGTCTTTTTGATGCTGGCCATCCTTACTGGTGTGAGGTGATACCTCATTGTGGTTTTAATTTGCATTTCCCTGATGATTAGTGATGTGAAGCATCTTTTCATGTGCCTGTTGGCCATCTGAATTTCTTCTTTGGAGAATTGTCTGTCATATCCTCTGCCCATTTTTTAATCAGGTTATTTGTTTTTTGGTTGTTGAGGGTGTGAGTTCTTTATATATTTTGGATGTTAACCCCTTGTTGGATATGTCATTTACAAATATATTCTCCATTACCATAGGATGCCTTTTTGTTCTGCTGATGGTGTCCTTTGCTGAACAGAAGCTTTTTAGCTTGATGTAGTCCCATGTGTTCATTTTTGCTTTTGTTTCCCTTGCCCGAGGAGATACGTTCATGTTTATATTCTTTTATATCCCTTGCCCGAGGAGATGCGTTCATGTTAAAGTTGCTCATGTTTATATTCAGGAGACTTTTGCCTATGTTGTCTTCTAAGAGTTTTATGGTTTTATGACTTATATTCAGTTCTTTGATCCATTTTGAGTTTACTTTTGTGTATGGGGTTAGACAATAATCCAGTTTCATTCTCCTGCATGTAGCTGTCCAGTTTTGCCAACACCAGTTGTTGAAGAGGCTGTCATTTCCCCATTGAATGTTCATGGCTTCTTTATTGTATATTAATTGACCATATATGCTTAGGTTTATGTCTGAGCCCTTTAGTCTGTTCCATTGGTCTATGGGTCTGTTCTTGTGCCAGTACCAAATTGTCTTGATTACTGTGGCTTTGTAGTAGAGCTTAAAGTCAGGGAACATAATCCCCCAGCTTTATTCTTTCTTCTCAGGATTGTTTTGGCTATTCAGGGTCTTTTGTGGTTCCATATGAATTTTAGAACTATTTGCTCTAGTTCACTGAAGAATGCTGTTGGTATTTTGATAGGGATTGCATTGAATCTGTAGATTGCTTTAGGCAGGATGGCCATTTTGACAATATTAATTCTTCCTAGCCAAGAGCATGGGATGAGTTTCCATTTGTTAGTGTCCTCCTTAATTTCTATTTAGAGTGTCTTATAGTTTTCGGGGTATAGGTCTTTCACTTCCTTGGTTAGGTTTATTCCTAGGTATTTTATTCTTTTTGATGCAATTGTGAATAGAATTGTTTTCCTGATTTCTCTTTTTGCTAGTTCATCATTAGTGTATAGGACTGCAACAGATTTCTGTGTATTAATTTTGTATCCTGCAACTTTGCTGAATTCAGATATTAGATCTAGTACTTTTGGAGTAGATTCTTTAGGGTTTTTTTATGTACAATATCATGTCATCTGCAAACAGTGACAGTTTAACTTTGTCTTTACTGATCTGGATGCCTTTTATTTCTTTGTATTGTCTGATTGCCATGACTAGGACCTCCAGTACTATGTTGAATAAAAGTGGAGAGAGTGGGCATCCTTGTCTTGTTCCCGATCTTAAAGGTAATGCTTTCAGGTTCTCGCTGTTAAGTATGATGTTGGCTGTGGGTTTGTCATATATGGCCTTTATTATGTTGAGGTACTTGCCCTCTATACCCATTTTGTTGAGAGTTTTTATCATGAATGGATGTTGAATTTTGTTGAATGCGTTTTCAACATCTATGGAGATGCTCATGTGGTTTTTATCCTTCTTTTTGTTGTCTCTTCATCACTTTCATAGGGCAGGGGGAGGGTTCTAGGGGTCCTTCATTCCCTGCTTCACATGATAAAAGCCTCCTCACAAGTCACATACATCACCTGCATGGAGCTGGAGACTTTTCATCTTGTTCATGATTTTGCACTAACAGAGCTATGGAATTGTTTTTCTTTTTTGAATCAAGTGTAAGTTCAAACATGCCTTTAAACAACCATAATTATAGTAACATATTTTAGAGAGAGTGATATAAAGGAGGATTTCAATGTTAGCTATAGTTTGATACTTATTCATCATTTTTTAAAATCCCAGAGTATAGCAGAGTGACTGGCATAGAAAAGGCACATAATAAATGCTTGATGGAGGAAGGAAAGCTTAGGAATAAATTCTAAAGTGTTAAGAGCTTGGTGATTTATCCCTCTCAAGGGTAAAACTTGTAATTTAACACACAGAACTTTTCTTTTCTAAATTGCAAATGGTAGAGTTCTCAGGCATCTCTCCTGGGTTGTGGCCAGAGATGTTTTCAGCAGTTGGGTTGCATTATAGTTGTTGGGATGATTTTTATCTTAAATAACCCCAAACTCAACTCAATGTGGCTTAAACAGAGAAACTGTCTTACCTCTGTAACGAGTCTTTGGTCTTTGGATAGGACCTCCGCCCAGTCTTTGGGTAGAATGGGCTAAGGTTAGTTATTTATGGCTCACTACCATCTTTAGGGTCCATGTCACTCTCCATCTTCTGCCCTGAAACCCTTAGGGTATCAGTTTTGCTACCGCAGGCTAATGCTCTCCGTGGTTGTGCCACAATCCAGCATCATACGCAGATATGACATTGTACCACAGAAGAAGAGAAACAGTTCCCCCCATGCCTCTCTTTTCAGGAGTATAAAAGTGTTTCTCAGAAGCTCCCTAGAAGAATGCCCATTATGTCTTTTTTGGCTATAGCAGGATCACTTAAGCTCTTCTAAACCAATCACTGGCAAAAGAACTGGTACCGCTATGGACAACTTCAATCACGCAGAGACAGACAGTGGAGAGATAGACACCTGGATGACACTAGGACTCTGCCAGCAAGATAAAAGGAAAGGATGATTCTTGGATAGGCCATCAACAGTGTTGGCCTCAAAGGCCTGGCCTGATTCTCAGCAAAGCCAACTCTTGTCATTTTTGTAAGGAACCTCTATAAACCAGGGAATAGTTAGACAAATTTCACTGAGAAAATTACACCAAGATTTAACAATGTCATATCTGTGTTAATAGGCAACTTATTTGGGTGCTAAGGAAACCCACACTTTTCTTATTCTCAGTGACTTTTTAATGAATATTCAGTTGTACTTTATTACTTTTCTCATAACTGGTTTGGAATTATGTAGTTGAAGGATCTATAATCTATTTCACAGTTCAGCAACATTCATCACTCATTCACTCATTCATTCATTCATCAAACTCTTATTATGCTTTTATTAGGCACTGAGGATACAAAGAAAAAAGCTAAGATCTTTGTCTGTCAACAATTAATATACTGGGGAGCCCCCTACCATGCTACAGAGAAAATATACTAACTGCCTGGGTAGCAGACCAAGTCTAGAAAAATTCCAAGGGAAGAGGCATTTGAGCTGGATATAAAAGTTCAGTAAAAGCTTACTAGGCAAAGAGGAGAGGGGGAAAGGGTGTGTACCTTAGTCAGCTCAGGCTGATATAACAAAATACCATAGACTGGGTGGCTTAAACAATCCATTTCTCACCATTCTGGAGGCTATGAGTCGAAGATCAAAGTGCCAGAAAATTTATTTCTTGGTAAGGGCTCTCTTCCTGGAATCCAGAAGGCTGTCTTCTTGCTGTGTCTTCACACAGTGGAGACAGAATGCTCTGGTATAATCTCTTCTCCTTATAAGAACATCACAGGGGAGCTACTCTCATGACCTCATCTAAACCTAATTATCTCCAAACACTGCCACCTCCAAATTCCATCACACTGGGTGTTAGGGCTTCAACATATGAATTTTGGGGGGACACATTTAGTCCTAACAGTGTGTCAGGTCAAGGGCACAGCAAGTACAAAGGCAGAAGGTCAAGGACAGCATAGTGTGTTCAGTGAACACCAAGTTCAGTGTGCCTAAAGCACAGGGAGAGTAAAGAGATGTAAGTGAAGAGACAGAAGACAAAAGGAGGTTGGATTTTGCCAGTGAAGGCAGTGTAGCTATGGAAAGGGTATGGGCTCTGAAGTCATGCCCCAGTTTGAATGCAGGTTCCACTCTTATAATAGTTCAATGATTGTATTAGCGTCCTAGGGCTGCCATAACAAATTTTATGAACTGGGTGGCTTAAAACAGTAAATTTATTCTCTCACAGTTCTGAAGGCCAAAATCAAGGTGCTGACAGGGTTGGTGCCCTCTGGAAGCTCTGAGGGGAATCCAATTCCTGCTCTTCTCCTGGCTTCTGGTAGCTGCTAGCAACTGCTGGCATTCCTTAGCTTGGGGCTTTGTAACTCTGGTCTCTGCCTGTGCCTTCACCTGGCCTCATTTTCTTTGTGTGTCTGGTTCCCCTTCTCTTCTAAGGATTGGTCATTGGATTTAGGGCCCACTCTAAAGCAGAATGATCTCATCTGAAGATCCTTACCTATTTCTATCTGAAAAGACTATTTCAAAGAAGATCACATTCTGAGGTTCTGAGTAGAAACAGCTTTTGGGGACCATAAGGAAAAACAACTGTGGTATAACCTCTTTGAGCACATTTCCTTATCTACAATATGGGGATGAAATATTTATCCTAAGGGGTCACTGTGAGATTTTAATAAAATTTTTTTAAATTACTGAGGAAGTACTTGGTCTATAGCAAGCGTTCAGTACATGGTAGGAATTTAGACTCAATCCTACAGGCAAAAGGCTTGAGAAAGTAGGTTCTAGGGGAGGGGAAAAGAGTTACTTCCCAAATTTACTCCCTTTTGGATGACACACATGTATCGGCTGGGACCCAAATGATCCTTGGCTTAGTCAGAGTCTCTTGGGACATGACGGGGCAGAGCTGCAGCTCCCCGCAGAGAAACAGTGACAGCCAGGCTGCTGGTCCCAGAAGCCACTTTAAGAATCATTGTCCTGCACATTTCCTTGGTTCCTGAAGCACTCACTGTGTGATGAGCAGGTACTCATCAGTCTGTGATGCAATCATTCCCATGCTTTGGGTCAACAAGACTATCAAAGACTCAGTACCTATTGATGTTGATTGGAGGCTGCTAGTGAGTTAAGTCAGGTCTTCTTGCCCCGTAATTTAAATCATGATATAGACCAGTTTGATTTCAACCAGATCCATCCCACTAAATGCATTTTACAGAACCCCACACCTTGCTGCATTAAAAATTCCCTGGCAACACGGCATGTATGCCCTCTAGGGCAAGGCTGAGGAGCTTTGGGGCACTGGATTAATTTCTTCTGTTCCACAGAGTAAATCACAAAAAGTGAGTCACCTTTTTGCCTCTAACAGCAAAAACAATGAGGTTTCAAAAGTCTTTAGCAGTAGATAACTATACTTACTGTGGGGATCATTTTATAAGTATAAAAATATTGAATCACTATGTTATACATCTGAAACAAATAGGATCTTTTAGGTCATTTATATGTCAATAAGAAGAAAAAGAACTAAGTCTTTAGTGTCAGTATTGTTAAACATGGTAATCAGTCAATGTAATGTGTATGTCCTGAAAGTTGCTGTGAGAAGAGCTATGAGAGTCAAGACTTTGAGACACAATCCTGTTCCATAGGGTGTGGAGATCCAGTTGAAGAGATGAAGTGTGGATAACATGAAATTCCTGTGGTCAGGATTCTCACCTGGCCCTGGTTAGCTAGCTTACTACACACGTGTGGGCAATATGTTGCTACTAAATCTATATAAAGAACTCTGCCCAGTGCTCTGGGAGACACGGTGGTATGGCTGCATGTAGGAGAGCAGAGCAGAGGCTGGAGTGGTGGCAGCACCAAGAACAAAGACTAAGACGGCTGCAGGGGGCAGAGAGGCCCAGAAGCAGAGACTGGCTTGCTGCATGCAGACTCGCTCTGAGTGGACAGGATTCTAGTGACTGACCTGCCAGCGTGGGAATAAGTTGGGTATAATCCTTTCACCCCAAGAACATTCTATTGTCATTTCTTTGGTCACACTGAATCCATAGTGAACTTGCCCAGGGCCGAAACCCATTAGCAAGACATGAGGTAAAAGGGGAGGAGCAGGAGGAGTACGAGGAAAGCTCAGCTATTGGGGGATGCATGAAGGCCCTGTGGAGCCCGTGCTCTCCTGGGGCAAACAGTGTCAGGTTGGAGTTTGCTATATCAGGGCTCTGCAAGTGTGTCGGTGTATCTTCCCAACCTGAAATCAACTGTGATATGAGTATTTACATTACAGATATTGGGCAAAAGCCACAAATCAGGGTTTTCCACCCCAACCCCCAAAGCCAGTTTCCCAGCACCCCAGTAACTAAAGGCCTGATAAAAAAAAAAGCTCAAGATGAGTTCCAAGGTAAAGCCTAGGAGGCTGCAGTTTCCTGGGGAAGCCTGGTGTGAAGCTGCCCCTGATAGGACACCAGAGCCATTAGAGTGGGTTGGCTGGCAGGAGGGCCTCAGGGCTGGGCTGGGGAGAGTGGTCGGAGTTGCTGACCCACCAGGTGGGCAGGGCCCACAGGAACTAAGAGGACTAGGTTGCATAGCAGAAGAGGCCAAGTGTCAGCCGGGCAACTAGGACTGTGAATGCTTGTACCTTGGGTCTAGAGGCCATGGAGGGACCGTGACATGAGAAGCAGAAGGCAGGCTAGGAGGGACGAGCAAGGCCAATGGGTGGGGGACAGCAAGTGGGCCAAAAAGCACTCCTTCTGGCTAAGATGAGAGGTGAGACACCCCCTGCCCTAACTCTAGATCTTCCCTGGGAAAGGGAGAGCAATGGAAGTGTGAGGAGGGGAGCTTGCGTTTACTGAGTTTTAATCCCGAGTTGATCATTTTAAAACCAGAAATGACGAGCATGCCTTAAGGTGGAAACTTTAAGTTTTCCCACCCTTGGTGAAAAATGTGAGCTTGGAGCCCAAGATCACTTCCATTTTATAGGAATAAAGAAAGTAGAAAGTCTTTGAACATCTGAGGACTTTTTACTAAGAATTTCCAACATGTGACATAATTTGGTTTGTAAAATGTGATGCCATAATCCTAATGCCATGTTTACAGGAACTTAAGGCTTTCTTCATTAAAAGCAATGAAAGGGTTCCACAATGCCCGTTATTCCTAACGTTAGGAAAAGCCTAACTCACTGACATTTTTCTAAATTAATTTTTCATTTTCTTTCTTTTTTTTTTTGGAGTGGGGGTGTTGCAGTAGAATTATATGCAAAAAATTCTGGGGGACCTACTATATATGCCTTTATAAAATTACATAAAATAATGGTCTTCACAAAGGACCTTAGGTGTCATCTAACCCACAGCTGCTTCTAATGGAGGAAACCGAACCTCGTAAGTGCACCTGCTTGCCCATGGCGACTATTAACAGGAGAGATGAGGCTACATCTCAGGTCTTCTTATTTCAATCCTAATGCTTCCACATTATATGAGAGAGTGAGTATATGAACAGGCATCCACTTAAATGAATTAGAAATTCCAGCCCAGAGAGCACTGACTGGGATGTGAGTTTCTCAAAACCTTTTAGGTGACTGAAAGCTTTTTTCCCCTTTAATCTTAAATTGCAACTAAAGAAGCAAGATTTAATTACAGCCCAGAGCCACCACACTGTGGAGCTCCCCACAAGCAGCTTCAGAGTGAGTCTCTTTTAAACTGGAGCTACGTTTTTGGTTTCATACAGCTTTTTAGATGATTAAAATAGTTGACAACTGTTGAGAAACTCAAATAGTACAGACAAGTGTCGGGCAAAAAGTCAAACCATCCTGATCCCAGTTCTTAAAACCCACTCTCCAAACAATCAATCTTTACAGTTCATTGAGTACAAACCACCTCTTCTGCCAGCGATTTGAACACAAAATGGCACACAAAGCTTTGGGGTGGAGGGAGGAAGGAAACGGCCCTTTTATAATTTCTTGGGTTCTAACTATGACAAAGGAGTAAGTTAGGAATGTGAAAAATCACCCAGAAACAAAATCCTTAGGCTGACACATGCGGTCAAGGGTTCTGTCTGGCCCCTCCCCCAACCCTAGTTATTTCTCAGCTTCAGGCTGATTTTAACCTTCAGCTGTGGGCTTAGGCGGATGCTCCTTAGGACAGGACTTTTCAAGCTGTGCTGGAGGCATCAGAGATTCTACAGGAGTTTGTTCAAAATGTCACTAAATATATCCCAATGTATTATTTTCCATACTTGAATGCACTGGTGACTTGTGTTGGCTCCCTCCTGGCTTGGGCACGCCTCAGGAGGTACTTTCATTCCTCTGCACACATGCAGGATTTGAACTTGTCATTGATGAGGAAAACTGTATCTCTGTGGTCTTTTAAAAACTACAAGCCTATTTATGTCCACTTAAGCAACATGGCACAAGCAGATACATATTACTTATGAGTGTGAAGCAGAATATTTTAAAATTTTGGATTCTGAGGCTGGTAGCATAGAATGGGAGCTTGGGTTCTGAAGTGGGGCAAGGTTAGGTTTGAATAGCTTCCTGTGTGGCCTTGAGCAAGTCAGTTAACCTCTCTGAGCCTCAGTTTTCTCATCTGTAAAATGGTGAGAACATTATAGACATCCATGTTCTTAAAAGTCCTTTGGTCATTTGAGGTACTGAGAACTTCTCTTTGGCTATCTTTTTAATATTATGTGATACCTAATGATTTCATAATCACTAGTATCTTTCCAATTATCCTTTACAAGACCCCAACCTGCTGCACCATCTGTCAAGTCTTTCTTTCTCTTACTTTAGGCAGCTCCAACCCCTAGAAGTCTTGTGCATTTCTTAGGAAGAGCAGCTCAGCTGTCGCCTCACTGTACAAAGCCACAATATTTCTCTTGTATCTCAAATTTCATTAGGACACTTAATTAAGCAGAGTCCCTGCCCAGCACTGCCATCACTCTAAAGCGCTTGACAGAAGCTCTTAACTGACAGCATCTACTTAAACCGGAAAGCTCTTGAGGGTGAGATGCTCTCCCCACCAGCACTTGTAAGAAGGGACAAACTATGAGAAGGGGTTTATCATCTTTTGATTAAACTTTACCATCTCCTGTAGGAGGTAGAGTAACCTGACAGGTTGCTTTTATAGGGAGAGATGTTAAAATCATGAACTTAAAAATTTATCCTAAAAAATGTTCTTAGCTGTTTTATACAAATGGGTCTCACATTGCAGTTCACTAGAAGTAAATGGTTTGATAACTAGTGATTGGGGCTTTTCTACTTGCTCCCTGATAGTTAGAATGGAGACAATTATTTGGTTTTCTTGTGTTTTCTTTTTGAACCATGAAGGTGTCTTCTCTCTTTAGTATTTACAAAACCTTTTGTTTTTTCTCATACTTTGCAATCAGCAGAATGTTCACATTCTGGTATCTGAGGCATGTAGGCACCTTGACTCTTAATTTGTCTCAATCATAGTAGATTTTTTACTTTTTCTTCCTGGTACAAATGTTTTCATGAGCTGCATCTGCAGATTTTATAATTGCTACTAACAACTGATTGTTTTGGATATAGGGTGAAATAATTTTCTTAAAATGAGAGAATCCTTTAGAACAGTCCAATGACCAGAATTTTAACTGTGTGACATCAGATATACACACTGTTGATTAGGCTAAAACAACTTTGTCTAGATATTTTCCCTTAAAATGAGCACAATCTTATCAACTACTTTGAAATAATATATTAATGTTTTAATTATAAATATAAAGCATGTATAAAGAAACTCCTATAGTCTAGAGCTATTTCCTCCAGGCCAACACAAACTGAGCTTTACATGATAATGGTTAACTTCTCAAAAAAAGATATGGCATTTTAATAACCTACATGTCTTCAGTATGTACTAGCAATTGGAGTATAGACTGCAAAAATACGTATCTTTACATATGGAGAGTTCTAAAAAAATTCAAATTTGCATCTTTGTAAATAAACTATAGAAAAAAAGAACCTTTCTTCAAACTTCACAAGTTAAAAAAAAAAAAAAGACACTGGAATGTAAGCACCATAGGGCAGGTTTTTTTGCTGGTTCTGTGCTCTGCTATATCCCTACTGCCTAAAACAGGGCCTGACACATAGAAGGTGCTCAACAGATACATGGTGGATAAATATTCTAACAATAAAGTTTGATTAGAGATTAAAGAAATTACACATGCCCTGATAGGCAATAGATCAAATGGAAAGTTAAAAGCTAGATAAAAGTTTGCACGTTAAATTGACCCTGAAACAAACTGAATAAACCTGTTTTTTTCTTTCCAATTTGCAACTGGCCATTTTTGGTTTAAAACAGAGCCAAAGACACCAACTGAGAAATACTAAGTAACTGGATATACTGGAATATACAAAATGTTATGATCTACGTATCAAACATTATACCAGTGTACAGGCCACAGCTTTCTTCTCCCTGCTTATGACCCAGGGTGTCTATTATTTTCTAATATTCTTTTAGCTGCAAGTAACAGAAAACTCCAATTAACTGAAGCAGAAAACGGGGTGAAGATTTATTGGAAAGATTCTGGGGTGGCTGATGGGCTTAAAGACACCCAGTTCAGAGGACCTCAGGGCCTAGAAGGAAAGTCTTAGCCATCAGGATTCTGTCTCTCTCTGCATGTCTGCTTCATTCTCAAATTTCTTCCATGAGGCTGGAAACAAGGTTGCAGCATCAGCAGAACTCCTCCTGTTTTCCTGTCCTGAGCGGAAGTTTGTTTTCCTAGGTCCAACTAGAAAGATCCTGGAGAGGAGTGTCGATTGGCTCAGCCTGAGTGACATTCCCGTCTCATAGACCAAACAAACTCTGTGGCCAGAGAGGAAGGGTGGGGCATAGGAGAATTTGGCTGCTTTCCTTAGAACACACTAGCAGTATGGAGAAGGTAGAGCAGTTGCCCCAAAAGAGTGGTGGGCATTCTCAGATGAGAACGCACATCATTTCACAATGAAAATGAAAGCTCTCATTTGAAGGCTTCAGAGGTAGGCTGCCTCCTGTGGGTTGGCCTTACAAGGCTTTCACTTTCAAATTCAAATAGTCTGTTACTTAATAAGGATTCTTGTTGTCCAGAGACCAGTTTACTGAATTATTAAGTTATTCTGCCAAGGGCTGCATTATTAAGATGGGATGATAACAGTTTGCATGATCTCAGTGTCTTTCTTTAAGAGGTCAAAACACTTTCATCACGACTTAAAAAGGTTAGAACAGCAGATGGACTAAGGAATAAAATTTCCTCCATTTATCAACTGGAAACTAAAGCAAGATGTCCTAAGGTCACGGTTGGTGAGGAATTGGATTGGTTTCTAGACTAGTATGTTTTACACAGAAGACCAATATCTTGACAAATAAGTGCAGCCCACAGAACAGTGTTTGATTTTTGGCTTTAATTTATAAAAATACACAACTTAAATACATATGACACTCTCTATACAAGACATAAACAACCGTTAGATTTAACATTTTCAGTTATTGCAACAGAAAGCAAATATGTAAATTACCTTGTAAGAGCAAGGGTTTCTCTAGAGACTCTGCACTCACAGTCCAAGGGGACGAATACCCCCCCACAATCAGTGCAGGTCCACATCCCAACAAGTCATTTCACCAACAGGGCCTTTATTGCACTTAATATTGCACTGCTTGTTAGACACGATCTAACATCCACATCACAAGTGTAAGGTTTTGTCTTATCTAGAAACATTTAATGGGAAAAACCAATGTACAAACAGTATTAACTGTGTTTTACATTGTGCTAAATATCAGTTATGAGAAGTATGAACTTCACTTTGCAAAACTTGTAATGGAAGGTGGTTTGCTATATGTTGCAGCTAAACTCATTCTCAAAAGTTTTACAGAAACGTTGGCAGACTCAGAGTGAGCTAGATGAAGCGCAGTGGGGAAGGAGTGACATTGCAGCGCCTACTGAAATCACTTGTAAGAAGGGCACCATCACTGTGGAAAGCAATCTGCACACAGCTCCACCCTCCTTCTGCTCTGGATTTTGTCTTTGTTCTGTGAGGAATGGCAGGGCTTGCGGGCGCTGCTCGTTTGCTCTGGCTAAGCTGCGCTGCCCATGGCTCATTTGGCTAACAGTGGGTTAGGTACTAGATTATGAGTAAAGCAATATTTACCAGTTGAGAACTCAATGCATGAGAACATACGAGAGTTAAGTTTCCTGAGATAAACGTAAGCCTTAAAGAACAGGGTGCACTCTACGGAGCACAGCCATTTACCTTGGGTAGCCACACAATACCCCCAAGACTGGGCTTTCAAGTTAACAGGCTAGCAAAACCAAGGACACATTTCTGGGAGGAAATAAAATGACAATGCTGAAGTGAAAGAAATGCTGACAGTTGAGAATATTAATTCAAATGGGAGGCACGAAGTGGAGCAGAGGAACAGAGGAACAAAAGGAGGGTGTATTTTAAAGTGCTTAGGTAGGTTGGCAATTAACTGGAAATGCCTCCGGGGACTTCTCACAAGTCTTAAAACTGTTAATTCTTGGTGACTCAGATGTGGAAGAAACAGCTTTAATAACAGCTGTTTGAGCCTTTTATTATTTTTTGAAAAGAAGATTCTCTATAAAAATTTTTTAGCCATTGAAATAATTTGGCTAGTTCTTATTCTCACTTACGTATTTTGAAATGCTAACTGACTGAAGAATTTTAATAAGGTTCAACTACACAGTATATTGGCACCAAAAATTTAAATCAATGCACAGAGGTCTGTAAAGTTTTATATGAAGGTAGTACCAAAAAGCCTTTTCATTGCAAATCATGCTTTATTATCTCTCAATATTCTATTCAAGGATTATGGATGTCAGAAAAATTCTAGGACCCTGAAGTTAAACTTTCTTTTTTTCTTTCTTTTACATAAACAAAGTAGTTCATGGCCATCCTTAACTTTAAAAATAAGGTGTTGGGAACTGAGTCTCTACTTAGGAATCAAGATCAGGCTAAAGCCACCTGTTATGTAAGCATGCGAATGGAGGCACTAAAGAACGTTGCCTGCTGTAACTGCTCATCTGCACAATATCACTGAATGAGGTGACCGATCTTGTCTTCAATAACAGTGATGAAAACAGGCATCAGCTTTATACAGGGTCACACACTCAGCAAGCTGTCATGTCAATTTGGGCTGACACTACCATGCACAACCTCTCATTTACATGACTCTAATTCTGATTCAAGAACAGATCTTGGTTTAATTACTTCAGGCATGATGAAGGCCTTAAAGCAAAATTGAGGTCCCGAAGAATTTTGGGTTAGAGTTCTGTGTAATTTAACTAAGCTAGTTAAAATGAAAAGTCCAGAGGGAAATGCTGCAAGAAATCAAATATCAGACTCAATTCGTTAAAAAAAAAAAAAAGGCATTTCAATATCACCAAGATGGAAATTCATATTAGAAAAAAATGTTCTGGCTTCCTGAACAAGCTCAACACAGCCCAAGTGCAGCCACACAGTGAAGTGCTTTGCAGAATGGAAGCATTATGAAGACTGCAAAGGGCTTGGATTAAACCAAAGTGGCTTTTCCCTTTAGGTGGTAAGGTAAGTGCCATTATGTGATCAATATGGGATAGCTGCTTAAAATTCACAGACAGTAACGTTTTATATGCTTTAAAACCCCAATTAGTGCAACGTGGCCACAGCTAAAAATACGAGTAATGTAATGACAGTGATGACGTACTGAGTCAGTGAGACTGGCTCTATAAGTTCTGGAGAAATGGCCAGTCCTAACACTCAATTTTCATCCATCCCTTGGACACTGAGGAGGAGACTATGGCAAGGGAATGTATTTCTCTGTGTGAAATTAGTTTTCATAATCTGTAGTTGAAAAATATTACTATTCAGAAATTTGGAGCCCAAGCAAGAATTAAAAAGGTCCCTCCCACCCAGGCCTTCAGATCTCTCCCTCCAGCACCACCAGAGGATCCAAACTTGTCTCTGGTCGACCAGGGCTTGTAAGGAAGAACTGTAAGGTCAAGGCCTGAAAGGGAGACTGGAGCAGGTAGTTGCCAGGAGCCAGGGATTCAGGAGAAATGACGGCAGATGTGGTATATAAAATAAACAAGGAAGCACCGAAGAGGAAAAAGAGCTAATACTGATGAGGAAGCAAAGAAGAGGCCCAGCGCATGGGGGAGTACCCCTGCCTTTCCCACCTGTCTGGACAGAGATGTAGAAAGAAGAGGCATACGCCTCCTGTGGGGGCTCTCCTAGGGCATCAAACATACTGACCTGGGCTGGCCTGCTCTTTGGCCCTGCCCTCTGCAGAGGTGTGCACAATCTCTGGTGTGACCTGCAAAACTGATTCCTGATCCCTAGGCACACCATGCTCTTTGCTGCTACCAGCACCCATTTCCATGGCTAAAGAAAGGCCTCCTCAGATCCAGGTGCAGGACTAGCAGCAGCCAGCCAGACCTGGCGACTGCCACCTCCTAGTCTCTCCCAGGACCAGCCTGTCTCCCCCTGGTGGTTGGAATAGAGCACATTTCACACAAGGGCAGCTCAATTCAGAACTGTCTTGGCCTCTTTTCACAAACTTCCAAAGGACTGCCATGAGTTTATTGGTTATGGAACGACTGATAGCTGAAATCCTGCCTAAGAAACTCACTGTAAAAGGAGCAACTTGTTTATAAGGTCACACCAAACTTTCTGCGGTTTTGATAATGTCCACTTCTGTTTCTGCTGTTTCCTCCTCTGATTAATTTAAAAAGAAAAAGAAAAGAAAAAGTGAAAGGGTTCTCCTGTCCTCCTCCTTCCCTCCAGAAACCTCATGGACATTTCCTATGGGATGCTACAATCACAGAGCTTACAAATGAAGGAGAAAAAGATTCAGATTTGGAAATATGAAGTGAACTACAGCGTATAAGCGGCACTTGGTTCTCTTAACCTCATCACTCGGCAAAATGTCTGTGAAATGGTAACAGGCTCCTGAATTACTGATTTACAAATGACAACACGAGTGCAAAAAGCAGTAGGATTTTGTGGAGGAAAAATCCATGTTGGCTATGTCACCTCTAGGGAAAATCTGTTTGTACTTGAGGCCCACACCTGTGATTTCCTCTTACTTTCTACTTAATGTTTTTCAGGAGGGCTGTCCGGGCATTCACAACTGCTTTGAAGGCATCTTCACTGCCAGGGGCCACACACTTGTCAGGGTGAAGCAGCACAGCAAGTTTTCGATATGCTTTATTGACTTCATCCCTACAAAAAGCATCAAAGCTCTGTCAGTAAGTACATTTTTAGCTGTTTGGATACATATAATATCTCTTGCAGTAAGCATATCCCAAAAAGTTCCAAGCAGGACTAAAGGACTGGAGAACAAACAAATAAATAATATGTAACATACAAGTAGGAAAAAAACAACGCAGAATGCATATTTAAACATTAACAAACCATGTGGTAAAAGAGTGACCCTCTGAAAACAGAGTTCTTAGCACCTGGTGGGCACTCAGCAAATCTTTGCTGACTGAAGCAATGCAGGCATGGGGCCATCAAGGAAGGCCCGCTGGAGTAAGGTTCTGAAAAATCCCTGGGGGCTGGGGATCAACACAGTAATGGGGAAATCCAGGTGACTAGAGAAAACTGGCAGAGGCTGGGAACAGAGTATGGACATGGCATGTAGTTGCATGAGGAAACTGTGCTGAGAAGTAACAGAAACAAAGTTGGCCAGGGAGCAGGGGTCAGAAGTAAAGCGCCTTCAAGTCAAAACAACAAAGCAATTGGATTTGATAAACAACAACAGTAGGTGGCCAATGACAAAATGGTGCTGGGAAAGCTGTTTCTTGAAGTTAGGAGACAGGTAGGAGGTTGTTACAATAATCCAAGCAGGAGGACAAGAGTTTAAAGTGTTTGTGGAAGCAAACAAGGGAAGATAAAAGATGATACAAAAAAAGAACTGGCAGAAGCAGATGATGACCTGGGTGTACAGGTGGAGAAGATAGAAGAAAATGGGCCGAAATGAGTGCAGGGTCACGGCTGAACCTGAGGCCCAGGGAAGATGGCAACACCATTGACCAAGAAAGGGACACTGGAAAAGGGTACCTGGAGGTTACTCTGTGCCCCTGAGACCAAAGAAGAAAGAAGAGAGAATTTAATATCCGAAGAGGAAAGGAGTGGTACAATGGGTGTTTCTCCGAAGACCTGCAGAGCTCCTGGAGCCACCTTTAGGCTTCTGAGCTCGTCAACGAGCTGGGACTGGCTGGGAGGGGCCCGGCGACCACCTGTCCCTCTCCCTGCTCTTCCTGATTCTCAAGTGTCAGGCCTCTGGGAGGCCTCTAGGTCCCAGCCACTCCCCTGGTCACATGAAATTCTGTGCCCTCCAGACGGCTTTACTTCCCATCTTCTTACTGTAGGTCAGGGTCCCAGTCACCCTGTCAGCCTGGGTATGGGGCTTTCCCACATGCCCTAGCTTTTCTCCCTTTTTATCAGAAGGATTTCTAGTTCGGCTTTTCAGTTAGAGGGATGGTCAGTTTTTGATATTCTGGATGTGATGGAAAGTTTTAGGTATCAACAGACTAAGGTCATAAGGCCATGTTAACAGTTCTCCACGACTTGGGCATACATTCTAAGGCTTTTCCTGCTTTCTGCTCTTAGAGAAGTCCTTTTGAATATTCCTGTTTTAACCCTGCATGGGGCTTTTTCTACATAGATCATTTGGATATTAGCTAACAAGAATCATATTCTCCCTCTCTGAAGAAATTTGAACTGCCAGAATTCTTATTTCTCCAAAATAACAAATATGTTAACAAATATATTTAACAAGGTAACAAATACATTAATTCTGCTGAAGATGAAGGTTTTCTTAAAGTTTAAGAACAGTAAACACAGGACTGAAAAAACATTAAAACTTTCTATAACATAAAAAAAGTTTTTAGGTTTGGCCAAATGTGCTCAATGCCATATAAAATCAGTTTGATGAACCCACAGGAACAAAGGTAAGAAAAGTACATGTTTATATCAGTTAAGGATGTGGAACTTAACAGAGGTCCTGTAAATCTTGGTAGATTCCAATTAACCACAGTGAGTAAGTCAGGAACCAAAAGTCTCTCTTCCTTAATAAACTAATTAATAAATAAAGTAACAGTCTCTTAACTGTAGAACCAAAATCCCCTGGAGATGAAGCAGAAGAATCTAGAATGACACTATGGAAGTCTAAAAGGACACTGAGAAGACATTGGTTAACTTTGTGCTATATACATGGGATCATCTGAATTGTTCACGTATTTAAAGCATTCTCAGTAATGCCTGGCAAGTTGAGGGTGACCAGTAACTTCTCCCTGGCCCCTCTTTCCTTTCAAACTTGAAGATATGCTATGGAAAAGAGAAACTTAATGCTGTTGGTACTGACAAGGCATTTCAAAACATACTTTTTCTTTTCTTTTGTGGGAATCAATGCAAAAAAGTAGAAAGGGAGAAGCATGGGGAGGAACGTTATGGTGAAAAAAAATCTGAGAATGCTTATAATAAAAAAATTATTAGCATGCATAGTAACAATGATATTATATATAATTATAATAAATATAAGATGCACAGTAACAGTAATAGTAAAAAGTTCTATAAACATACTGAATAATGACTTATTCTTGAACAAGCAATAGTGATTCTATTTCCTTTTCTCCCAAGTAATTCTTTTAGCTAAAATAATTTAACATAAATTCACACACAGATGAGGAACTAGCAAGATTTTTGAGAGAGAAAGAAAGACAAAGACAGAGCCAGGCAGACACAAAACATTCAGGGTCAAGAACCAATTCTACTGCTAACTCCTGGGGTCCTTGAATGTGTTTAGTCTTACTGGGTCCCAGTTTTCTCACCCACAAATGAAATGTTGAGTAAGTTGACTGCTAACATTCTTTCCTCCTCTAAAATTCTATGACTTTATAATTCTCCTTTGTAAGGTATTGTTTAAGGTGTCTTTGCTTCAAGGTTCTTGTTCAACACAGACAAAAACAGAACATACCATTGCAGAAAGTATCCGTGCATACATAATTCTCTTCTCAGGCAACTGTGCCCTCTATTTTGTTTCTTTGGTATTCAGTTAACTCAGTGAAAGAGAGTTATTAAGCAATCTAATACATTTCTACATATCTTTGCATTGCTAGTCAATTACCAGAAGATACACTGCACCTATGATTTTAATGACTGAGTCTCCCTCTGTAACAGAATTCAGCACTAATGACCTAGAGCACAGCTCACCTTGAGGCCCCAGGTTTGACTCCCAACATGTCCCAACTGTCTTTACTGTTTCGAATTCTGCGAATGGTATCTGCTTGCTCTTTGGTGAAACTAGCACTGCTATTTGTGACAGGTCGCTTCCCGCCATTCTCACATAAGTCAACTATAGATACATAAAAGGTCTGCAAAAAGAAAACAGATCCCAGAGTAGAAATGATTTTGTGAAAAGAGAAATTTCTTTTAAAAAGCATCCACTTAAAGAACTTTAATATATTCCAATAATTCTTAAAATTCACCATAAAGCAAATAGGCACTTTGGAAGATTATTTTCTTTCATATTATGTAAAGTACATATTTAAGCACACAAAAAGTTTAAGGAATAAAATTTAAATGGCTCATAATCCTACTCTCAGACAACCACACTTGAGGTTAAAAAGTGGTAGATGAACTTTCTTAGAAAAATTCAAATAGTAAAGTGTAAAACGAAAAGTGTAGCTCCCTACCCCTCAAGTCCCTCTCTTCAATGTGACCATTGTTTATGTTTTTTAAATATCCTTCCAGGAAAATTTTCTATCAGTATACACATCCATATGCTAAACATTTACATAAAAGAGAGCAGACTGAACGCATTGCTTAGCACCTTGCATTTTTATCATATTACATCTTGGAATCTTTCTCCAGCTGCATATAGATACTTTCATTCATCCTTTTTAAAGACTGCACAATATTTTACTGTATGGCTGTACCATAACTTATTTAACTAACTCCCTATTCTTGGACAAGTTCACTGTTTCTAGTTTTTGCTACTACAAATAATGCCTTAGTATTTTGTGTGTATGTATGTATATATATATATATATATATATCTTTATATATCTGCACACTTGTGGGGATATTGCCTTAGGATAAATTCCTAAAAGCAGACTATTGAATAACAATATGTGTATTTTAATTTTTGATTTTGACAATTTTGAAAAAAAAAGCTGCACCACCTCACACACACTCTCATCACAGTGTATGAGTATATATTCCCCCATGCTTTCATCAATACTGGGCATTATCAGACATCTTCACTTTTGGCAATCTGATATGTATCTCACAGTTTTGATTTGCATGTCTTTAATTATAAGTAAAACTGATTATCTTTTCATATGCTTACCAGCTTTTTCTTTCTCTGTAAACTCTTCATATTATTTGCCTATTATGACATTTTTCAAAATGAAGACTATTTTTGGCCCTACTCATATTTCATACTCTGTGTACTCTTACTGTTGTTGAATGACTTCACTCAAAATACTAATTTAATACACAAAAGCCACTTTTACATTGACATATTTCTTCTTCCCTCCATTTCTTTTTTAATCTTTCCCTCTTCTTTTTCAGATATTTCTAAAGTTCCTATTATCATCTAAAAATTGTATATTTCTCTTAGACTCCTCTTTTTTATCTCCAGTAAAAGTATTGACTTGGCAACCTAGACAAGAAACCTTAACATGTGAAAAGGAGTGTCAAATGAAAAGCCACTAGATATTGACACAAAAGAAGTGTTAGTTTGGTCTTTGTCTATCTTAATATTACTATCTGTTAACAATGTGAATAAGATAAACCAAGTCCCTTCCTGATATAAGGTGTCTATTATAAATATAGGAAACAAAGAAAATATTTATTAAATTGAACCAGCAGGAAAGCAATATTTCTAAGTGCTTACTTACAGAATAGTTTTATTATATTCTTTGTTAAGACTTTTTTTTTTAACAGACTAACTTATCCATAGTTCTACCCAAAATTTATCTATTTGCTGTTTGCTTTTGGTTTGTATCAGTACATTTTCTTCTTGTCTATAAGTTAACCTAAAACACAAACACAGATTTCTGAGAGCACAAATATTTGCTCATAACACATTATAGAAGACCAGCTGTGGTGTGGCATGCAGATGCTAGAATTGAAGTCAAAAGTCTGTTTAAACTTCATGTTTGAGTTCCAGGCATGATGGAGTAATGGGTACTGGACTAGACCTCTTGCCATAAACTACTAGAAAAGTGGACAAATATACGGGAGTGGATAGTAGCAAGTGTAAGACTGCTCCTTGGTTTTCCACCTGGAGTCCTTTTCCTGACCATGTCACAGCTGAAGTCTGGGCAGACCCAAAGTCCCATTGAATTAAAGAGGCAAAGATCAGAGCTGGAGGATGATGAAGCTAAAATATACAGAGCAAGGCACTGGAGGGGAAAGGCCCTAGGAGTCCACCTGGAGGCTCCCCACTACTTAGTAGCTGGGTCCAGGCTATACATATATAGGGTGAGAACAGATAATAGCGACTATGGGGTTGAGAACAGAACCGATTACTCTAGGTGTAGTGGTGGTAGAGAAAGAGCCACGCTGGGGACACTAGAGTTAGGCCTTGCCACAGAGGAGAGACTGCACCTCAACAGTACCCCTCGCATCTAGATGAGACGCCACAGAAAGGAGATGCCTTAATAAGAGGTAGACTCTTCCTAACAAAATCTAAAACCAAGAGCTAATGAGATCTATGAGAGAGAGAATTTGGAGGCTGAGTTCTGCCAAATTAGAAAGGTCTGGGCACACTTTGGGCTTCCTTCAGATCCTTGCTACTAAAGCAAAAAACCAAGCCTACACAAGTTCAGTATAATCTGACAGTAGCTGAATTGCCTACTGAAGCAAGAATCAATATTATTCTGAGGAAAATAAATAATCTACAATATACTATCTACTATGTCTGTTGTTCACTCAAAAACTATTCAAACAAAGAAACAACAAAATGTGATCCATATTTAGGAAACAAATAAGTCAACAGAAACTGAACCCAAGATGGTTCATATATTGGACTTAGCAAACAAAGACTAAAAGTTTGGCTATTATAAATATTTCAGAGATAAAGGAAAATGTGTTCAAAGAATTAAAGGAAGATACTCCTAATGAGTGAACAGACAGAGAATCTTACCAGAAAAGTGGGAACTACACAAAAGGATCAAATGCAAATTCTAAAACTGAAAAGTACTCAATTGAAAAATGCACTTGGTGGATTTAACAGCAGATTGAAATAAGATCCACAGAGACTAGCAATCTGAAATAGAGCATAAAATGGGAGAAAAATAAACATAGCCTCAAGGAGTGGGACAAAATCAAAAGTTCTAATATATGTGTAACTGGCATGCCATAAGGAAAAGAGAGTGAAAACAGGCCAAACAATTTTTTTGAACAAGTAATGGTTAAAAAAAGAGAAGAAAAAAAACGTCCTAAATTTGATTTAAAACACCTACCAAACAATGTGAGAAACTGAATAAACCCCAAGCGGGACAAATATAAACCACACCTAGGCCCATAGATCAACTGCTTCAAAACAAAGAGAAACTCTTAAAAGTAGCTAGAGGAAGAAAAGACATATTATGTACAAAAGAGTAAGAGTCAGAAATGGGTGCTAACATCTCATGAGACACAACAGAGGAGAATGGACCAACATCTTTAAAGCGCTTAGGGAAATGTAATCTCTAACAGACCTTAGTACCCCTTGAACAAGTCACTTTACTACGCTTACATGTCCTAACATCTGACATGAAAATTATATGAGAATAATACCTGCCACACGCTGTTATGTCTCACATGAGACGGAACATGTAAACTTCCCCAGAACTGTGAAATACTATTCAAATGGTTAAGTATCATTATGGCACATTAATAGGCACAAACTCACATAGGTGTCTGACCTCATATGAATACAAAGCTTAGCAAACCAACATCAACCCCATTTGGTTTTGAAACAGCAGCTCCTGACGCCCAATTCAGCCTGTCAGCCAAGGATGAAACCTGTCTTCTAGTAGGAGGGGTGACATCTTGTGAAAAAGAAATTCAGCATAAAAGATTCAGTAAAATCCCACTCAATAATTAAGAACAACTCTTTATAGTACAGCTACATTATTTGAAATGTTAAAAATTCCCAAAATATCAGATATATTCATAAGAAAAAAAATACATTATTCATGCCACCACTTACTTCCAAATGTATCTATAATTAAGAATTGACTTTATTACTTACTATTTTACATACCTCCTTCCCTTAAAAGTATTCAACATAAGTAACTTTTAAAAAGTGACCATCCATTCAGGTTGTAATGTGAATACATCCCTCCATTGCCTACTTGAATGGTAAGACCTTATTTTTATGTCTGATGGGCTGAATTCTGCAGTGATAGTCTCCTGTTCTCTAACTGCATCCCTGTGGGCTATAACATAGGATTATGTTTAGCTCTGGCAAGGCAATTTTGCCAAAGTAAAGCTTCCATTTTATTATGCATACAAATGTAACACAATTAACCAAAGGTAATTTTGAAGAAAATCTTTGTCCTACTAAGTGTATAATAACTATTGTTAAACTTGATGATCATCAGAATCACCTGGAGAGATTTTTCAACATTAAGCTTTCAGTAGGTCTGAAGCCTAGAAATCTTTATTTTGAAGAATTTCCCCAAGTAATTCTGATGATCACCCAAGTGTGGCCTAAAATAGAACACAGACAGGCAGCTCTCTCCCTTTCTGTCTCTGTTTCTCTCACCAGCTTCTGAAAAGAAAAAGAGCTTATTTTAATGAGAAATTCCTATTACTCTTTTGCTTCTCATAATTTAAACTAAAATTTGGTATGGTCAGCCTTGATACAAACAGAACAAAAAAATGCCAGGTTACCTGAAACATCTCACTGATTCCTTCTCCAGTTTGTGCTGATGTTTCAAAGTACAGGAACCCTTTGCTTTCTGCCCAAAGACGCCCTTCACTTTCATCTACACAGCGGTGCTTGGCACAGTCGATCTGAAATAGAACGTTGGGGGCAGGGCAGAAGATTCCAACCTTGTCCCACTACAATAGGCCCAATGAGGTCTTTGTCAATCCTTTACTGAGGCAACAACTACTCTTAAACAAACCCTAGTGACTAGTAAACAAAATTAAAAGGACCAAAAGGACAAAAAGTTACTAATACTGAACACAGACTGATGTTTTTGAGGCAAACGGCAAGCGCCTGCTGCCACATTTCCCACTTGCTGCCTTGAGAAAACTATGGCTACTCAGCTCTGTGAAAGCCGGCTTCATACTTTCCACACACGTACCACACTCACGGGGTGATAGTCTGCTTTTCATACCTCTCCATAGCCCACATCTCACCTGATTACCACCCCTCCTCCAGTCAGGTCAGAGTGCAATGGTTAGGATACACTTCTCCTACTTGGTCACCAATTCCTTCCTCAAGTATGGCACCAGAAAGGAAAACAATTCTGCTCTTGATATGCTAAGTTTTGTGTTTTTGTTGTTTTTGTTTTGGGGACATATGTTTTAAAAAGCTGTTGATTCCTGTACAGAAAAAGGACTTTTTCTTTTCATTTGTTCCCCAAAACTTAGGGGTGCTTTCTTCCCACAACGAATTTAGAAAGTCAAGCATACCATTTCCAAAGTAGTTACCTTGTTGGCACACACCACAAACACAATATTCTCCATGTTTCCATGAGGTCCGAGATCTTGCTTCATTTCTGCCAGCCACGCATCAAGGGCGTCAAAGGATTCTTTCTGACCAACATCATAGACCATTATCACACCCTGTGTATCCTTGTAAAACTCATTACGAACCTTCACATAAAAGAGCAGATGCACAAAATGTAGGTTTTGTGATTTTACAAAAGTATGTCTCACAGTCATTAATTTAGCAAAGTATGTTCTTTTGTGCATTCATAGTATTTGTTGTTATATCTCAGTATCTACTGGTCTTCATGGAACTTTTTATAAAATCAGGTAACATGATTAAAAAAAGGTCTATTAGTATGGAATGATTTGTAATGGAAACTACAGCCTCCTGTCCCAGCCCTCCTCAACTCCAGTTTCCCTCCCCAGAGGCAATCAATCTTTAACTGCTGCTAGTAGACCTTAAAAGCGCACACATTATATAAAGTTTCTGAGAAAGAACTAGGAAGGTGAGTGAACAATTACAGAGAACTTAAGGCAAAAATGACACAAGTATCGGCAATGGGTACAGCCATTTATACATCGCATCCCAAAGTTGGCTTCCCCCAGGATGCGAGGCAGAGCTTCCCTGTGACGCTTGGGTCTGCACACCAACATCAGAACTCAAAACTCAGAGCTGCAGTGTAATGTGATGGGAAAGAGCACAGGCTCTGGAGTCAGACAGATCTGGGTTCACACTTACTTACTAGTTGTGTGATCTTGGGCAAGTCACTTAACCTCTCTGCGTCTCAGTTTCCTCATCTGTAAAATGGGGATAATACTACTTACTTCAAAGGGTTATTATGAGGATTAAATGAGATAATAAAGGCAAAGCACCTGAATGTGCCTCTAAAACAATGTGTATCGGCTACTTCCTTCTCTCCTGTTTTCATTCTCTGATTATCTTCCTTTGATGTTTTCATTAGAAATGGAAACTTGCCTCTGGGGCATATCTACAACTCTGGCAAGAGTCAGCAGGAAGTACAGGGCCCATTAAAGTGGCAGAGGCAATGACAAAATCTCAAAAAAAAAAAAAAGTGGCAAAGGCAATGACAGGTTGAGTGGGTGAGGAGCAACATGACAGACGGGGGCTTCAGGCCCAACTCCCAGTGGGAACCTCAACAGAGGCCACGCACTATCCATTCTTCTCACAGAGTTCCAGTATGTACTCAGATTCATGCTGCATGTGTAGCAAGAAATGAAGACATCTTACACACATCAGACACGAAGTGCCTCTGCTTTCTGCACATAGACAGATACCTGGACCAAGAGGGCAAGGGCCAGTTAATTTGTAAAGACATAAGACGCTATCCCCTAAAATGAAAACCAACAAAACCAGAAAGAATTTAAAGCAAGGAAGGCCAGGAGTCTTTTCCCCTCAGCACTCACGGTCCTTAGCCCTCCTGCAGCAGTTAAAACGGGGCTCTCCCCTCTTTCCTAAAACCCTTGGCTCCCATACACCACATTCCTCAGGCTCTTGACTTATCTCTCTGTCACCAATTCCTCTTCTCTCCGCTGTTCTCTTCCAAGCTGCCACCTTAACTCCCCAAATCCCCTCCTGGCCCTTATCCTTTCTTTTTTAATCCTTCTTTCCAATTCAGCAACATCAGCACTTGCAGAGCTTTAACTGTGAGAACCTCCAAGATGAGCCCTTTCAAATGCGCTTCCAGACCTGCATTCCAATTGGCTCTGTGCTCTTCCAAGTCAATGTCCTGCTGGAATCTCAAATCCATTAAGTACAACAGGGAACCCTCTAACTCTTTCCTTCCCAACCTTTTCCTTCTCTTCAACTTCTGGCGATGAAAGAGGCACATGGGTCTCTGAGTCATTTGGGGTGAAGGCCCGATGTTAACCTCGGCTGCACCTCGGCTGCTCTCCTCTCCCTTTGCTCAGCAGATTCAAGCAGTCCCATGGCAGGCACCTCTGCTGGGTTTCTTGCACCTGTCACTTCCTTCCATTTTTATCGTCCACATCATCTCTTGACTGCACTACTGCAAGAGTCTTCAATGTAATCACATTAGTAATATTACACATTGTGATATTTATCTGTTTAAAGCTTTTAAAGTTCAAAATCTTCTGAAGTTCAAAAATTCTTTAGTGTTTCCCTACTGCCAACACCCCAAAGTTTTAACTCTTTTCACTGACTTTTCATTAAAAGTTTCTGATCAGTCCTCCACCAGCTTCCCAGTCTTATTCTCCTTCTACTCCCAGTACTTCATAATAATCTCAAATTCTCCAGATCTGCCCTGTGTCTCCCTAACTCCATCAAGAAATAGACATCTCTTTACCTTTGATCTTTTAAGTCTAGCTATAATCCTGTATATTTCATGTAATTTTTTCTGCCCCATTCCTCATCATCTAACCCCTCTAGCCCTGCCAAAAAGAATGTAATCGCTCTATCTGCTGGAATACCATAGCATTTTGTACTTCTGATTATGTGTGTATCATTTCCTGTCCAGTGTTGCAGTTAGCAGTTATCCACTGTCTTCCCCACTAGACTGTAAGCAATGAGAAGCCTTGCATCTTGATGTAGCTACCTTTGAGTCACCCACAGGGCCTACCAGGTGTATTTGAGATGTATTTGTTTAATTGAATGGCTAGATGTAGAGAACGGAAGTAGAGGCCAAAGGGGAAAAGAAAGAATTTCAAAATGCAGATCATGCTATCCAGAGGGATTTTTTGTGTGTAAAAAGAGACTCATGCAAACACAATGGATTTCCCTTTTAGGGGCTCTAGTTCAAGTCTGGTCTCAGCAGCTTGCTACCAATGTAATCTTGAGTAAGTGATTTTATTACCTCAAGCCTTAGTTTTCTCATCTGTAAAATGAAAAGGTCAAAGTAGGTGTCTCACGGTCCCCTACGGTTCTATTATTCTTGTTTCCTGAAACAGCTTTCTGTTAGTTCTGGAAGACTTGCTGCATTCAAAGTTTAATTAAATGGATGCTAAGAGAAAAGAATTGTGATTATTTAATTCTTAAAGCAGAGATGACAAACTTTCTAGCTTGGAGGTGGGAGAAAACTGTTAGTTTACCATCACTCAGGTCTTGGAAAGTTTCTGTAGACCCTCTAACTCATACCAATAAACCCCAGAATTCAGGTGTATGCCGCAGTGGAAGCAAGACTGATGGTAAGACACAAGGACCCCCAACCCTCACAGTCTTCCCTTTGTGAGAGTGCTATCCTTTCTCAGCAGGGCCTTTCAAGGAGGCTTCAATGGAGCACAGAGACCAAGAATTTGAGGAAGCCAGGGAGCATGAGAATGGCCGTGGGTGCTTCACTAGGCGTATGTTGAGCAAAAATATATTTTAGTCAGCTTCGGACGAAGAGAGATGATGGCTTTGGTCTTGTCAGAAAGGAGGGTTTCAGCTACAGACAGCACATATTTGACAAAAAAGGAGAGAGCAAGGCTGTTTCAGAGAAAAGGTACTTCAGAAGTGGTGATTTCAAGGAGCTTCTATTAATTATACTTCTATTTTTATGAGCTACTGAAGAAAAGCTACTGCAGTTACAGGATACATTAATAGGAGTCTAGTGTCTAATGACAGTGTAAGAACACTCAGTGTTTTTCACTAGTTAGACAATATCTGGAATGTTGTGTTCAGTTCTTAGCTCCCTATCAGCTAACTAGGGATTACCCACAAAGGATGCTGATCAGCCTAGCTATGGCAGAAATAAAAAATATTTTACCTGGAAAGGAGATTAACAAATATTAGACAGGCTGTCTTATAGAGACACAGAGTCAACTATGTTGCTTCAAAAACAAGGCCAGAATCAGTGGTGAAAGTCAAAGGCAGGCAGCCTTCATAAGGGAGAAGTTATTAATCTAGAGTTTTTAAATTCTGTAAAGGATTAACTTGTGACACAGTTAAGACCCCCATCACTATAGGTATTCATTCTCCAAACTCATGGTCTGCACCACTCAAAACTGTCTCATGTGTTATATTCTTCTTGATTCCCACCAACCTACATAACTCTTACCCACCAACACTCAGTTTAAACATTGCTCCCTTCAAGAGGACTTCCTGCTCTCCCAAGTAAGCTAGGTTTGGGTATTAAGTACCCCCAAGCATTCTGTCATTTGTTTAACATGTGTCTTTTCTGACATATTTACATTCCATAAGAAAAGAGGCTGTGTATTTCTGGTGTCAGCATAGAACTGGTATATTGGTAAATGGTGAACGTATGACTGACTGGGAATGCTACAGAAAGAAATCCTACAATGGGCAGGATCTAGACCACATTAATTCTAAGGCATCCTTTAACTCTCCCTTTATATGACTTTGGCATAATGTAAGATTTATGCTATCATTTCTGATAGTTAGAATCTATGTCAAACTTGTCACCTAGAGCCCCCAAGCCTTTTTCACTGACAATATTCTATATTTGTGAAACTGATTTCATCCACTGTAAGACTTTACATTTAAGAGGAATTCATTTTACCTAAATATTTGAGTATATTCACAAGATGGAAGATTATAAAGTCATTAAAAATAGTAGATGTACTTTCCCTATTCTTCCTGCTAAGTACAAGTAAAAACCCTGGACATTATAGTTAAGACTATAATTATAATATAAATATATTATAAGAAGACTCTGGAAGGTGGAGAGAAGGCAGACAAACTAGGCACATTGGGACCTGAGGAATAACATATGGCAGTTCACCTGGGTTAAGCGTCACACATCCAAGACTTGGAGCTAAAGAAGTACAACTTGGAAGCACCAATGGGTACAGACAATAAAAGTCCAACAAAAGCTGCTGTCTTTAGCCAAAGGACCAGGAAAGGGGCAGTGTCACAAGACAAAAAAATTTAGATGATTAACTACTCTCCAGCCAGTCAGCTCAGAAAAAAATCTGTCTCTACTCCCACCCACTCAAACAAAGGTTGAGTAGAAATATTAGAAAAATAAATTACTGAAAAACATATTAACTGAAATAAAGAAAAGCTTAATAGTTGAGTTCAACAGCATAATAGAGGGGACAGTGGAAACAATCAGTGAACTGAAAGGCAAAACAATAAAAATTACCCAATCTTAACAATAGAAAATTTTAGTTAGTTAACTAAACAGACAAAAAAACAAATAAAAAACAGAGCCACAGGGACCAACAGCCCTATAACAAAAGATGAGTCCAGGAAAGAGAGGAGAAATAGGATGGGACCAGAAGAGTACTCAAAGAAATAATGGCTGAAAACTCCCAAATTTGGCAAGAGACAGAAACCTACAGTTTCAAGAAGCTGTAGGTTCAAAAACTGAAGACAAAGGGAGAATCATGAAAACAGCCAGAGAAAAAGCACCAGCCTCTCATATGGGGAAAAAATTTCAAATGACAGCTGATTTCTCACAGAATCTGTGGAAGTCACAGGAAAGAAGCACACTGTTTTTCAAGTGCTGAAAGAAAAGAAACACCAACCCAGAATCCTATAACCAGCAAAATTACTCTTTAGGAACAAAGAGGAAATCAAGACATTCTTAATCAAGTTAAACTAAAAGAATCTGTCACCAGCAGACCTATACTAAAAGAATGACTAAAGGAAGTTCTCTAAACAGAAAGAAAACAATGAAGGAAGGAACTGTGGAACATAATGAAGGATGAAAGAACAGAGTAAGGAAAAATATGGGTGAATATAATAGGCTTTCCTTCTCTCTTTAATTTTCTAAATTACATGTGACAATTAAGCAAAAATTTAATACTGTCTGATGTAGTTCTAAATATAGGTAGAGAAAATAAGACAACTGTATTATAAATGGGGGAGGACTGAGAGATACAAAGGGAGGAAAAGTTCCTATTCACTCATACTGTTGAAATGACAATACCAGTAGACTGTGATAACTTATATAGTGTAATAACTAAAGCATCCACTAATAAAGCTATTCAAAATTTTGTCAAAAACACTGTAGACAAATCAAAATGGAATTCAAAAATATTCAAGCACCCAACAGGAAGGCAGGAAAAAGAAAACAGATAAATGGAAAACAGAATGAAGAGAAAAAAATAAATAAATGACAGACTTGAAGCTTAACGTATTAGTAATTACATTAAATAAAAGTGGCCTAAATATTCCAATCAAAGGACAGAAATTGGCAAAACAGATTTAAAAATATGACCCAACTATGTGCTGTTTACAAGGAAGTCACTTCAAATATAATGATATAAGCTGGCTGAAAGTAAAAGGATAAAAAAAGATACATCATGCAATCAATCATTAATCAAAAGAAAGCAGAAATGGCTATATTAATATCAGATAAAGTAGACATCAGAGCAAAGAAAACTGCCAGAGACAGGATACATTAAATAATAATAAAATTACATAATGAAGACTTAGCAATCTTAAATGTATATGCATCAAACAAGAGTTGCAAAATATGTAACACAAAAACTGATAGAACTGAAAGAAGAAACAGACATATCAACAATTATAATTGGAGTCTTTAACACTCCTCTCTCAGCAATTGATAGAACAACTAAACAGAAAATCAGCAAGGATATAAAAGAATTCAACACCACCACTGACCAACAGGCTCTAATAAATATTTGTAGAGCCCTCCATCCAACAAAAGCAGAATTTACATTCTTTTCAAGTGTCCATGGAATGCACACCAAAACAGAACATATCCTGGGCCATGAAAATAAAAAACCTCAACAAATTCAAAAGAATTAAAATCAGACCATGTATTCTCTGATCTCAATGGATCGAACTAGAAATATATAACAGGAAAATTTCTAAACACTTAGAAACTAAGCAACACACTTCTAAATAGTCCATAGGTCAAACAGAAAGTCTCGAGGGGGATTTTTAAAAAGACACATTGAGTGAATGAAATGAAATATGAATGAAAATGAAAATACAACATATCAAAAATTGTGGGACACAGTTAAGCAGTGCTGAGAGGTGAATTTATAGCATTAAAGAGAAAGTTTCAAATCAATAATCTAAGATCCTACCTAAGAACCTGGAACGAGAAGAGCAAAATAAACCCAAAGCAAGCAGGGGGAAGGAAACAATAAAGATAAGAGGAGAAGTGAAATGGCCAAACTAGAAAACACTAAAGGGCCTCCTTAGGGAACATGAAAAACCTAAGGAAGGAAAAACAAAAGGAAATGGCCACGGGATTCATTTTGAGACTATTTAGGCCTGATAAGCACTCAAAAGCCAACCAAATGTTCTCCCGAGGGAACACATGTGACTGAGGTGTGAACTGGAAAGATCACTTTAGTACCTTGCTGTGGAAGAAGTCACATTACTAATTCTTAAGTATGAATGTAATTATCCTTTCACATTCAGGGCTAAGATATAAAGTAAAAAGTAACAGTTCTTTGAAAATTAAAATGTTTCTAAGTGTTTGAATCATTAGCAATGAAATTTCTTACTGCTATGTAAGGGTATAGCACAAAAGACCAACAGATATCCATAAAGTTAAGCTCAGAAGAGAAGCCACAAACACCATCTAAACTGACCCAATTTTATACATGATTTTAATATTGGTTGTTCCAGATAATTCAGGATCTTTACCTAAATCCATGAACAATATTAGATATAGGTTTTCTCAAAAAGACTTTCTTACCTCGTAGAAGAAGGGATGTCCAGCCATATCAAAGATGTTAACTTTGAGTTCTCTATCTCTGACTTGTACCCTGAAATGTTCAAATGGAAACAATCCCAAAGAAGGTTATGGTTCTGCATTATTTATGTCATTTATGAATTTCCAAAGGTATGTGTATGAAATTTAAAAGCGGCTTTCTTAGTGCCTCTTCTTGATGCCAGATAATCTTTACAATATAAGCCAGCAATTTAGCAGATGATCCTTATTTTAACAACACTGAACCCTCTTGGAACAAGCACTGTCACTCACCGTCAACTTACCTCAGAACACTTCAGTCCACACCCCTTCCCTAACAAAGGATGGCTATTACTATGGTACTAAGAAAAATTTATTTGGGACATGGAGTTGAGATAAAAGAAAACAAAATAGGGCGAACCTAATTCCTACTTCTTATACTTGGTTACCATGCAGAACAATAACAAAGATGTGTACTATAAAAGCCTGCTTAACTTTCTTGTTATCTTCATTTGAGCAAGAGCAATAATCAATTTGTCTTCGGAAATTTGAAAATAGAGAAAAGAACAAAAAGGAGAATAACCATTCATATCAGAAATAACTACTGTTAACATCATAGCATATTTACTTCTAGTCCTTTTTTTAAAGAAAAATCACTATTGGAAAGTGAATGAATAAAACATTGCAAATAATTCAAACATGATAGGGAAAATACAAAGATGAAAAGTTTAAAAGTATCCCAAATCTTATCACGCAGAAAAAAACCTTCATTAATGTAGATGGACATCACTGCAGCATTCCATGCAGAGATAAGACTGATAAATATTTTTATAAAAATGGGATTATACTATTTTAAGATAAAAAGTATAAAATTTACTTTTTATTGAATTTAACAAAAGAATAGGAAACTGAAGTTAACTGGAATTATTGGATTTTAAATATAAATGTCTCTGCACCACAAAGAATGTTATTTCCTAAAAGATTCCTCTAAGGTTAAGAATAGAGAGTATTAACAATAAATTAACAGATTAGAGTCATGTTTTCCAAGTAACATGTTTCAGTTTAGACAGCATTGCTATGACTGCTTCCTATGGAATATAAGGACAGCAGCACTTGCTCTCACTGTCCCTATATTACCTCTTCATTTATTATTATTATTATTCCTTTGTCCAAGTTTATAACATCTACTTTCTGTTCTAAAACCATAATTCCTAGAGTTGTTTTCTATTACTTGTGTATTTAAATCAAACTAACCACTAATCATCTTATCATGATTTCTTCATTCCTGAATTCTCTACCATATTTCATCAATTCTAAGACACACATTTGTTTCCATTTTAACGTCTATGAAATCGGGTCCATCTTACAAAAGAGAGTGTGAGAACAGCAAAACAAAATCGTGTATTAAGCTTGAGAATATTTGGAGAAGATAGTGGCAGAGTTTCAGAGCATCTGGAGAAGATCTGGTTTAACAACTTATATTAAAAAAATTTTACTCTGAAGAGATAGCAGGTGAGAAGGGATGGAACTGAAGTCTATAAAGTCAGGAAGTAACACATATGTGTTTACACACTGAAACTCAAAGAGGAAGCCAAACAGAGAATATTACTTTAAGAAAAACAGTAGTTCCTTACCTCAAGGCAGTGTTTTCCTAAACTAGCCTGAGGACCTCCTGTATCATAATTATGAGAGCTTGTTACAAATGCAGATTCCTGTGCCCCACCTCAGCCCAGAAAATCAGAATCTGAGTGGATGCGACTGAGGAATCTGCATTTTTACAAACTCTCAAGTAAGTCTTAAACATACTGAAATTTGAGTTTCACCATTTCGAAAACAGGAAGGATAGAATGGGCATCTATTATTTTGACTAACCAAAAGAGTACCCCAACTTTCTCCTCCAAGATGTGGTTCCAATGGGTTCTGCCATCTTCTTAGTGATCCCACTCTAATGGTCACGGCTAACTGAGCTGGGGAAAGGCACGTGTCCCCACCCAGACAATCAAAACCTTCCCTAGGATTTTTAAACTTGGAATATTAGTTCTGGTCCCTCTCTGGAGGTAAAATTTACAATGTGAGCCTGAGATCTGCAGGCAGCTGTGTAGAGGAAGCCAAAAAACAGAGAGATGTAGTGAAGTAATCTGGTTATATTCTGCTCTGATTCCAGCCTTATCTGAGGCCCAGCTACATCCTTATACTTGGACTATGTGAACTGATTAATATCCCTCCCCTCCTTTTTTGCTTGAGTGGGTTTTGAGTTGGGTTTCTGTCAATTACATCCTCCTGACTTACCATGAGACAATCATCTTTTCCAAAAATAATTTCAGCCAGAACAGAATAGTCTTGAATAAGCCATAGTTCTACAGCATAATATGGTAAATTACCATTTCTTAGATAAACTAGCTACTTACATGGGTTCAAAACAAAACAGCCTTAAACAGGATATTCTACTGTATAATTGATGAAATCTTCTGCCTTGAAGTATAGATACACTCTTCCACTTAAGTCTACCTTCTTGAATGTTACCCCCATATTCTAATCTTGAAAACTTCCTCTTTAGATGTGTCTAACCTAATAATAAGTATTTGTTGAGTATTTGCTGTGTACAAGCACTATGCCAGGTACCTTAAGATAATTTATACTAATAGCCCCTTCTTCATGGAGCTTACTATTTAGCAGGAGACATTAAACATACACAAATAAGAATAATAACACAAGGCATTTTATGATAAATACCATAAATAACATAGAGAATTTTAATACTTCTGTCATTTGCAACCAAAGAGTCCTAACTGATAAAGGAGGTGTTCAGAAGGCCTTATGGGAACAGAAGCATTTCACACCTTAAGAGACTGATGGGTGGACAGATGAGAGGAAACTACATTTCAGGTGGACAGAATGAGTCATAGCACTGAGACAGTAAAGTACGAGGACAGCAGTTCAGTGTGGACGGAGAGTATAGTCTATAAAGGAATGTAATGAGAGAGACAGGGAGGTACAGGTTAAGGCCAGAATAGTGAGGGCCTGAAATTTCACCTTCAGTGAGTGTGTGCCTCAATTCTACACTTTTATTGGCAGTATTATTTCCTGCTAATGTAAGCTTATCTCCCCAGGCTCAACCATCCTTGATTCATCTTCAAATAAACCTCTATTTAACCCAACTTTACTGTTCCCAGATATATCAGTAGATACCAACAGGCTATAAAGATCATAAACCAATAAAGGAAGTCTGTGGATGAAAATTGTCCACATAATATTTAGACTTTAGAGGGAGTATCTCAACATGCTCTAAAAGCATATAATGCTCTAAAAAAGAATGCTTTTATATAGAAACATGTTCCTTGAAAAGTGACACTTGCCAGTTAGGCTTTGTGTTGACTTGCCCATTGATATAGAACCTATACTGAACACCAGGCTTGGTGACTAGAATGTACTCAATCGACAATGACACGGTCACTACATGTCTGTAAGGTCTCTTATTCCTATCTTTCCCAATTTATCTTCAGAATCTCTATTTCAAGACAGATCATTTTAGAAGGGTTCTGAATTTCTATGTAATTTACAAGCCCAGGGAAACAATATACTCACTTTGTGACTCCATAGTCAATTCCAATTGTTGCAAGATATTTAGACACAAATCTTTTCTCACAGTACCGCTTTATAATACAGCTCTAAAATGATAAAAATACACACTTTTAGTAAATACACTCTGGGAACACAGGCAAAATAAGCACATATCTTCATTATGGCTCCTTCATTCATCCGTATGACTGAAAAATCATTGTGAAAAGCCAAAACTATAAAATAACTGAAGCAAATGCTAAAAGCAAAGATTTAAAGGAAAAAATTTTAATTTTTCCCTTAATACCAAATATGGGTATGTTTTCAGTTTAGTTCTCAGTCCTTGTGCTCTTTTCTTTTGAAGACCTCTTCTATCTTGTATTTTCAACAATACTATCAAAACGTCTATGTCTAGCCTTGGCTTCCCTTTCAAGGCCAGATCTACATATCCAAATATCTACTGGACTAGTTTCTACTTAGATCCCACTATTACCTCAAATTTAACATGTCCAAAAATGAACTAATCTTACACATAAAGACAGCTCATCCTGCCAAAATCCTACTTTTGTTAATATCAACATTTTCCAAGTCACAGAGCATCAAAATATTCAAGTCATGTTTGATTCTGAGCCTTTCTAAATCTTTTGAATGTTTCTTCCATCTTTCTCTTCATTCCAATTCCCATTGATACCACTTTGGTTTATGTTCCCATCATTATTTGTACACAATGGTGCAAAATTCTTTATTGGTCTTTCTGCCTCCTTTTTATCCTAATTTGAATCAATACTGCATGCCAATAACACTGTCACTTCCCTAACTTTAAAAATCTTCTGCTGCCAAAAGTTTGATATCCATATTCCTTTGCCCTTTATTCAAGGTCCTCCATTATCTGGCCCCAAGCTGTCTTCTCTGTCTTAAACCTTCTATATAAATTCTCCATTTCTGCAAGTCTCCCAGGACCTGACTTTTGTCTTTACTTTTCCCTCTACTTGGAATGAGTTTTCTCCTTTCTTTCCAAATTTTATTGATCCTTTAAGGCCCAGCTCAAACTTTAAGCACACAGGTTATAAGAGGTCTTGCCAGCATCCTAACTCTCCTAGTAGTTTACATATATACTATTATATATACATACACACACACACATAATATATATGTATTTATACAAACACTATACATTTGCCATCAGTCATACATTGCCTTGTATTGTTAATTATCTTTTCATGTGTATATTTACCTTATCTCTTTAGCTAGACAGTAAGCTACTTGAGGATTAGCACCAGTAGTTTACTTCTTTGTATCTTTTGCAACAATTAGCTCAGTGCCAGTGAAAAACCAATTTAAAGTGACTGTATATTAATAACAATCCTTAGCACTCTGAAACTTGTAATTTACCTGAAATGCTGGTTGGTAATAGAGTTTATTCTTTTCCAATCCTTTCCTGATGAACCTCAATCTACGTTAAACAGGACAGTTAATTTTCAAAGCATTTAATAAGCTAGTTGTAAACTGAAGAAAAACTTGGAGTGATTACTGCTAAGAGGCTGCACTTTTAACACCTTGTAGCTTGAAAGACCATTACAAATGTTTTCTCTCATAATAGTCTAGAAAAATTAACATAGCCTATTTCTAAATTATTCATGAGATTAAGAAGTCCTTTAACTCCAGAACGCTATTTAAACCCTAGTTCTAAGTGTTTAAAAAGACACATGTTTAAATAACAGTATTAATAACCACTCTCCATAACACAAATAGCATTCCTGATCCTTAGGATTTTACAAGCTAAGCTCAATAACATAAATATAGAGAGAATTTTTGCTTTCACTATTTTTCTTAAACAGATTTTTAGGTACTTTTCTTTTTTAATGCAGTTCCAATTATAATCTTAACAGGTTTAAGTCTTTTTAAATGGAATTATCCTAAAATTCATATGAAAGGACGACTATCTGAGAAGAACAAATCACAGTATAAAAAAGAGGAAAGGGCCAGGGCCATAGAAAGAGGAGGGACTTTGTTTTAACAGGTATCAAAATACAGTCTGCAACTATCCAAGATAGTATTATATTGGCTTAAGAACAGACAAATAGGTCAATAGAACAGAAGCACAGAAACAGATCCCATTATATAAGGAGATTTAAAAAGTGACAAAGGTAATAAAGTCAATGGGAAAAGCATGATTTATCTAGTAAAATGCTACTGGCACAACTGATTATCCAGCTGGAAAAAATGTGAGTTTCGCTCTTAACTGACCTATATACAAAAATATCACAGATGAATTTGTGATATAAGTATTTAAAAATAAAACAACAAAAATTTTAGAAAACGTGTAACATATGTACAACCTTAGGGAATCCTTTTCAAACAGGAAAGGAAACCCAAAAAACCATAAAAGAGAAGACAGGTACAACTGAGTATATAGAAATAATAATAATAATAAAAGCAATTGTACGGCAGAATATCTAAAAAATATTAAAAGATATCATATTTAGGCAAAAATTTGTAACTCACAAATAAAAAGTTAGTATCTCTGACATCCCAAATCAGAAAAATTGATAAGACACATCACCCATCAGAAAAATGGGTAGGGAGCATAAACTTGGGAACACACAGAACAGCAAATCCAAATATCCAATAAGCATATGAAAAGATGCTCAACTTCATCTGTAGTCAGTGAAATGCCAGTTAAAGTAACAGTGAAATAACTTCTCACTAACCAGATTGGTAGTCATTAAAACAGTGACAACACCTATGTTGGCAGGAATTTGGGGAAAAGGATACCTGAATACTGCTGGTAGAAATACACTTTTGGAAGAGCAATTGGCAGTTGCTGCTAAAATAGAAAAATGTGCTTTTCAACTAAGCAGTTCTACTTCTGGAAACCTAGTCCATAGAAATTAGAGCACCAGTATTTAGGAAGATAGGAGACACACCTTGGTAAGTTCCTAACCAATAGTTTCCACTTACCCAGAAGGACACACTATTTGGGTAAAGAGGAGACAAGACTTTTTTCAAAATTTGTGGAAAGGCCATGTCGCCTCTGGCCCTCCCTCCCCCCATTCTACCGGAGAGCATACAGCTGATAACCCAGTAGCTGGAGCAGAGAAAAAGGCAGTGGAACTATGTACGTAGTGACATTATCAGAAATAAAAACAAAGCAAGCAAAATAAAAACACGAGCACTCTTTGACGACTCTTTTGTGAAAACATCGGCCTCAATTATGCTTTAAGATTGAAATGTAGATTCTGGGCTCAGTTGCCTGCAGAGCAACATTTTACAAATTCCCCAATTCACGTGCACACCAGTATGTTCCCTTTGGCTCCCAAGACCAGGGAGGTACTTTTGTTTTCCAACTTTAAGTCCTGGACAGGTCACCTAGAAAGCAGATGTGGTATTTAAGCAAACGATCTGACACAAATAGGCCTCATTACTGTCTTTGGGGTACATTCAAGAGTTAGAGGGCTCACAAGAAACCTCATGGAGAGTGACGTAGGTGGAGGAGGGGGGCAACCCAAAGGTCAAAAAGGTCAGGAGAGTTTTCCTTCTGGAGCCGCATTCCCCAGAAGGAGACCCAGGCCTGCTCAGGGGCGGGGAGGAGGCTGGGCCCCGGGCTGTTGAGTGGCCGCCTTCCCAGCCAATCGGCACGTCGTCCCGCCGAGCTGAGGTCCCGCCCCTCCCCGCGCGGTACTCACTTTTCCAACTTCGGCGTTGCCCATGGAGATGACTTTGATGCGCAGGGACTTGCCAGGCTCCTTCCGCTTCGGTATGTTGGCCTCCATTGCCCTCACTCTCTCGGGGCCACCCGCCTCGGTCTCTCCTTGTTCACCGCGCTGGCCCGTCCCTCAGGCCTCCTTGTCCAATGGCAGGTCTGCTGCTATCGTCACCACCCCGGCTCCGCGGCTCGCCATCCCCGCCGCTGCCTGGCAGCCAGCGGGGGCGGTTGGGAGCGCGGGGACCTGGGGAAGGGAGAAGAGAGTCTCGCGATGCTAGGGAGCGGCGCCGTGACGTCATCTCCAGGCCCCGGAGACTGGTCTGTGGTTACCTGTCCCCTAGGGTTGCAGAAGTGAGCCGATTGCGTCCCGCGGCAGGAAGGTGACTGGGTTCACTCTTCACAGAGAACCCTGCCAATGTTCAGCTGCGCCTGGAGAGCAGGCACTTTAGGTTCACAGCCGAGTGTTAGAAATTTAGGAGTATCTGAGTTACGGGTTGGTGGAAGGCCTCGCCGCACTAAAAATTCGAAATAGTCCGTTTGGGGGTGTTTTTTCTGCTTTCCAGTACCCGTGGGCCCGTGTACCCGACCCTTCCAATATTGTTTCCCTTGCTCCCTGAGAGGCAAGGTCAGGAGCCGATAAAGTGGAGAAGTCTGGGTCCTGGTGCTGAACGAGGAGCCTTAGGCAAAATCTGAAGCCCTTTACTATCATTAAAAAAAGTTACATTTGGAGTCAAGATGGGTTATAATTTAGTCCTTGCTTTTCTATTACCCAGTTTAATCTGTAGGAGGAAAGCTTAGACTAAATGTTTCTCACATTCTTCCAGCTCAATCAAGGTGTGTTACAAGCTCCTTCATTTTCCTCCTCTCCCTACTACTCAAATGCAAACTTAACCCCATCTTCTGTTCTCACTTTCCTTGTAGCTGATAATGACAGTACAGTAATAATGAATTATAACCGTTTTGTATTCTCTTTACAGGGAATGAAAAAAGTATCTGCTTGAAGAAAAATCAGTCTTAGAGGAACAGTAATTTTTTTAGTCATTATCTTAAGTTACATAAGATAAATAGAACTCGACAAGTGCTTATTTAGTGCTCTGAAAAAAAGGGCTGCCAATATTCCAATGAACTACAAGGGTGAAGGTAGCATTGCTTAAACATCTTAAAAGAAATACATGACTAACGGCTAAAAATGTCACAGTAATTATCAGATTTTCAAACATTTAAATTCTAAAACAGTAAATGATTTTTAAGAAAACTTATTCTGGATTGTTTTTGTAATCAATAAGTAATAAAACTTAATTTAGTGAAGCTTCTAAAATTTTTAACAAATATAACAGCTATGTCCTGGTTAGAATTTTGATAGTTAAAAGCTTAAAGGAATTGGATTTATACTGACTCTTCACAAATCCAGATGCTCTCGCTGTAATTAATTAAATCAGTAAACACTGTCTTTGATCCTGTGTAGAACTGGTATTGTGGAGGAATAATGGGAAAGTGTCAATCTTCAACTATTAAAGACTGATTAGGTTTGATATTGAGCACAGGGCAGTAAAGCATGCCAAAGATGAAAATTTATTACCACTTTTTCATATTGGTGTTTTTGAGTTTTGAAAATGTAGAGCCATATTTTCTACTGTGTGTGTTAAATTAATTTGGAGTTGAAAAAGCAAGAAAGTTGGTTTTCTTTTTTGGTCTTTAAAAAGAAGAAAGAGAAACATGAATTATCTGTGTATAGTGTGGAGCTGGAAAGTATGGTAGGGCGGTGGGGGCATGAACTCTGGAGTCAGGCTTGTTATAATTTGTGTTGGCATGACATGGGCATGTGGTGGTGGTAAGGACTGCAGGAGATCATGCACATGAAATACATGGTAATCCCCAATAAATGATAGCCATGTGCTTTCATTTACTCATTTTTTAATGTATTAAGAGTCTGCCTATTTGCAATGTGTATTTGAAATTATATTGGATATACTTAAAAATGTAAATGAATACCGGTGTACTGACCTATGAGGTCAAAAAAAGAAAACGTCACCGATACTGTGTGTACCCTTCCCCAATAGAGCCCTCCCCTCTTTCTATAAAAGGTTGCAACTCTCTGAATTGGTGTTTCAATTTTCAGGCATTTTTTGTGAAGTATCACTGATACACAATCTTATGTTGGTTTCAAATATATGGCACAGTGGTTCAATAGTTCCCCATATTATTAAATCCTTACCCCCTCTAATGCAGTTAATTTTCAGGCATTTAAAGATTGTTTTTACTACATACATATATGCACCTTAAAATTTAGTATTTTGTTGCATCTCTTAGAAATCTTTATTTTGAAATAATTTCACTCAGAAAAGTTTCAAAAATAGAAAAAGTCTTGTATACCCTTTATCCAGATTCATCAATTGTTAACAGTTTGCCTCATTTACTATGTAATTGTACTTGCTATATACATAGACACACTTTTTTCTGAATCATTTGAGAGTAATTTGCAGACATGTTTCTTTATCTGTAATTCAACATGTATCTGCTAAGAAAAAGGACTTTCCTTACATAGTAACAGTATTATTTATTAAAATCAAGAAATGTAACATTGATAAAACATTATTATCTAACCTTGTTGTCCTCAAACTTCACTGAGGTACCCCACAGTCCCGCCGTGAATTCGGGGATAACTGGGTTATTTTACATTCTAAATTCTCCAGGCAAACAAATAAAATGAAATCTGACTACACAAAACTACTTACTAGAGGTTGTTTACAATTTGAACAGTAGATGACGCCATATTCCTTGACTATGTTATATATTTGGGAAGCTGGGTTTTCAATGTGATAAAAAGCAAGTATAGTGCGAATATCAATGTGGAGCAGGAAACGAGGGTGGTCTTTTCCAATTCGATTGCAAGGTTTGAAAAGTGAAATGCCCAAGAGGTGCACAAATCCTATTAGCAAGTAATTGTGGTTAAGAATGAAATTTAATGTGATGACTGCCCTTGTACTGTTCACCATGTAAGAACTTATTCACTATGTAAGAATTTGTTCACCATGTAAGAACTTGTTCGTTATGCTTCAGAAGACTGGAGACTGACGAGAATTAGGCTTAGGGTGGATTAATGATTGTGCATTGAGCATAGAGTCCCCTATACAGAATTTTATTGTTGTTAACAACTATTTAATCAATATGAGAGATGCCCTCTCAAAGAAAAAAAAAAGAATTATCCAAAATATTTGCAAAAAAAAAAGAATGAAACTTAAAATATTTTTCTTTCAATTTACATGTATTATTTTTTCAAATAGCAACCAAATTGTTAGGGCATAAATACTTAGTAAGTTGTTTAGACTTAGATATTTATTTTGGCCAAGGGGCACCACACAAAAAAAATTGAGGCACCAAGGGCACCTCATACCAAGAACGTTTGGGGAATTTTAACCTAACCCATAGTTCATATTCAAATTTTATCACTTGTCTCAAAAATATCTTTTATAGCTATGTCTCCCTTCTCCTCTCCGCCCCCCATCACTTTTCCCACCCCCCAGGGTTTGGAGTCTAATCCAGCGTGATTTAGTTGTCCTATATCTTTAATCTTCTTTTATCTGTTATGGTTCAGCTTTTCTTTATCTTCCAAAATGGCAGCTATATTTAGAATATTCCTCAATTTGTGTTTGGTTGTATTCTTGTGATTAGATTCAGTTATTTGGCTGAAATACTACAAGGAAGGCATTATGTTCTTTTAAGGGCATCATATCATATAGCATTATATCAGGAGGTGTCAATTTGTTCTATTTATTAATGATGTCAACCTTAGTTGTTTATGTTGTAAGCTAGTGTTTACGTTAATCTACAGGATAGTGACTTTTTCCCCTTCATAGTAAGTAACTTGTAAAGGGATACTTTGAGACTATATAGGTGTCATTTCTTCATTGAATTTTCACCCACAGACTTTCAGAATCTAGTGATGATTCATGGCTGAAAAGATTATTAATATGATGGATGCAAAATGATGATTTTTCTAGCTTCATAATTTTTCCTACTTGGGAGTTCACCATAAGAGAGGTCTCCTTTCTCAGTCATTCATTTATTAACTTATATCAGGATGGACTCATATATGCTTATTTTACTCATGAATATTCTGTTGTTATTTATTTTGATGCTCAAGTGGGCTCTTCTGTCTTCTTTTTATTTCTCCACAATTTTTTTTAGTACTTCCTTTCTTTCTGGCACAACAATGAGCCCTGTTTCCCTAGGTCCTTATAGTGGAGAATGGTATTTAGAAACCAAAATCTGGGTGCTAAGTGTGTTCATTGACACTACGTGCCTTTGCTTTGGGCTCTTTCAGTTGACTGAGCCAAAAAAATGCATATACATACATACATGCATCTAAATCCATATATTAAAAAAAAAGTTCATACTGATAACCCAATCTGTTTAGCACAACAGGATTCATTCTAGTCTTCTTTCTATATTTATAACTCCTTTCTTCAACAGTAAGAAACCTGGCTCTCATTATCCTCAATATATTTATTCATTTGCTGAATCCTATGATGCACAGGAAGTAGTTTCAGAATTGTTAGCCCATACCATTTCAAAAAACAAACACCTGGAACTAGAGTTCAATATTTGCTTAAAGTCATTTTTGTCTTAAATTGACAAATACAGTTTGTCACATAATTTCATATAGTAGAAGTACTGTGTTCCAAAATTAACTGGGTTAATCTTGTTTTCCCCTTCTTTTGTGTGGCTATGGTTTTCATTTGAAATACAGTTAAGTTCATTTGCTTTACTTGTGCTTTATTTTAGTTTCCCCCCTTCTTCCTGTTGACTGTATTGAATTTTTTGAATATGTAAAACATGAATATAGTTCTGAAAATCAAAATGATACAAATTGGCATACTTGGAAAAGTGTCACTGTCACCCCCATCCCACTCGTCTTTACCTCATCACCTCTTCCCACCTACCTCCTGTGGGCAACCAATTGCATTAGACTCTGGTTTACTCCTTTTTCTTTCTTTTTATAAAAAGTAAGCAGTTACATGGATATTTTCTTATTGTTCTTCCTTACACAAAAGTGTGTGTGTGTGTTTTGAACTTTGCTTTTTTCATTTAACAACATACCCTGGAAAGCACCCTGTAGTAGTTCACAAAGATCATACTTGTTCTTTTTTACAGCTGCATAATACAGTACTCCATTGTGAAAATGTGCTGTGGTTTTTAAAATCAATATATTTATGGGCATTTATGTATTTTCATACTGTTGTGGGTATCTCTTCAGCATAAATTTGTCAAAAAGTGGAATTACTGGGTCAAATGAAAATGCATATTTGGCTTTGGTATAATTTCTGTAAGGTAACATTTTGACATTTTTTGCATCAATGTTCTTAAGTAATATTAGAATTAAGTAATATTTGTAAGTGTAATAATAAATTTGTGCTGCTTTTATCTGGTCTAAGTATTCATGTTATATTTGCTTCTTAAAAAAACATTTGGAAATTTGTTTCATTTTCTATGCTCTAGAATAATTTATGTGACAAAATCCATGTATTTGTAACAGTAGAGAGAATAATGTAATCAATACTTTATGTACATATTTCCCAGCTTCAGCAGTATCAACAAAAATATCAGTTGTTCTTAAAATAGGGAGATTATCCCCCATGAACCAGACCTAATCAGGTGAGTCCTTAAATGGGACGGGCTTTTTCTGGCAAAGATATTCAGAGGGTGAGAGGCATTCAGGGTGAGGGAAGTTCCCCATTGCTGGCTTTGAAGATGGAAGGGCCAGGTAGCAAGGACCTCAGAGTGGCCTTTCAGAGCTGAGAGTGAGCCCCAGCCAATAGCTAGCAAGGAAATGGGCCCCTCGTTCCTACAACCTCAAGTAATGAATTCAGCCAAAACCCTGCATGAGACTGGAAGGAGCTGCTGAGCCCTCTGAGGAGAACACAAGATATCTGATACCTTGACGGCAGCCATGTGTGATTTCTGACCTAGAGAACCTGACTGCGTGGTGCCTAGACTTCTGACCTTTAGAACTGTAGTATTCAATGTCTGTTTTTGAAGCTGTTAAATTTGTGGTGACTTGTTATACAGCAATAGAAAACTAATATACACACTGAGAAATTTTCACCTACAGATTCAATTTCTCGAGAAGTTCTGCTTCCAGAGTGGTAATGAGAGCCCCTACAGACCATTCCTCCCACTAATAATTATAAACCCTGGGAAAAAATGCAGAACAACAACTACCTGGGGATTCTGAAGAATAATAAAAATCAGGCAGATGGGAGAGGGGAGTAAAAATCTTGGAGAAATGACTGGCCTGGGATGAATTTTTTCTGAGCAATACAAGGACCTTAGAACACACTGAGTGATTAGCCCTTCCTGTCTTACATGTTAGTGTACAGGATTTAAGTTCTGAACATGCACTATGCTGTATCAAAAGACATGAATAGTAGGCTACCATATAGAAGTCTACACCCTCAGCCTACTACCACCCCTAGGACTGTGGGGGCACTTTGTATTTCTAAAAATGGCTGACCCAATACCTCCTATCCATACAATACTATTTTTTATTTTTATGAAATTAGAATATACATAAAAATACCAATTAACCACTTTCATCTGTACAGTTATGTGGTATAAGTACTCACATTGCTGTGTGGTCACTAGTACCGTCCATGCCCAGAACTTTTTTCATCTTTGCAAACTGAAACTGTCCCCATTAAACATTCCCCATCTCCCCTCCCTGTATCCCATGGCAACCGCCATTCCCTTTGTCTCTGTGAATTGAGTTACTCTCGGCACCTCATATGAATGGGTTCATACAGTTTTTGTCCTTTTGACTCTGGCTTATTTCAGTTAGCTTAATGTCTTCAAGGTTCCCACATTATACTCTCTTAGAGTGACTGATACTCCGCCCCTCTGGGAGGCAGGGTCTGTGTTCCCTCCCTTTCAATGTGGGTGGCCTGTGGCTGTGGTGTGACATTATGACACTTTCAATACTAGATAAAAGGCACTACAATTATAGTTACTTTGGAATACTCACTTTTGGATTCCAGACATCAAACTGTGAAGAAGCCCCAGCAGTTCATAGAAAGGCCTTCACAGAGAGGAACTGAGTCCCTCACCCTCATCCACAGCCACAGCTGGGCCCCGTATGCCAGCTAGCACCAGCCTGCCAGCCATGGGATTGAGCCATCTTGAAAGTGCCATGGCAACGAGACAAGAATGTCAACAAGAATGGAATGTAGCCATAAGGAATATATGGCAGGTGATACTCAGTGATACAGACAAGTGGAAGATTGCTATTAACCCTACCAAGGAATTTGAGCTCAGAACAAGGTGCTGGGGAGATATTGTTGGTACCAGGTGAATTACTGAAAGAGCTCAAATACCGTCTTCCTTCTGTTCTTTGAATGCCAAGTTCATTTGAACCTCATTGTCTTTGTACTTAGTTTTCCTCTGCCTAAAAAGCTCTTTCTCAGAATTCCAGGTCCCCCAGCCACACTGGCCTGGACACCCCTGGAGGAGGGACTTTTGCACAAACCAATGTTTCCACCTGCATATCCAGTTGTATTTAATGGCACCCAATTGCCTAAAACAAGCTTAAGAAAGAAGGGAAGGGAAGGGATGGAAGGGGAAAGGAAGTGGAGAGAAGGAAATAACAAAACATAGTAAGAAAGAAGGAAATCTCTAGAGCTGTGTCATAGGGCTCTGCCTTTGCCCAGTTCCCTTCAACATTTTAGGTAAAGATACAGCAGAGGTGTTGATGAAAGTTGTGGATAATTATTTTTAAAAGGGAAACTATGCTGATTATGATGGAAAAAAGATTTAAAATGACCAATCTGCTTGCTGCTGACTAGTCCTGCATATTAGCAGCTTGATGCAGTCTCAACACTTTGAAGAGTCTACCAGAATTACTTGTGCTCACATTGCTATGGGGTTGAATTGCTTTGTCTTAGGGTGTGTATGTGTTCAGCTTTGTAAGTGCTGCCAAACAGTTTTCCAAAGTGGCTTATCAGTTTACACTCTGAGCAGTGAGCAGAGTTCCAGTTGTTCTAAATTCTCATTGGCCCTCAATTTTGTCAGTTGTTTAATTTTAGCTTTCCTTCTAGGTTTGTAATGGTATCTAATTATAGTCTTAGTTTGCCTATCCCTGATGATTCATGAGGTTGGGTGACTTTTCATATATTTATAGGCCATTTCTTCCTTTATGAAGTGCCTATTAATTATCTTGTCCAATGTTTTATTGAGTTGTTTATTTTTTCTTATCGATTTGAAAGATTATTACAAAATATTTGTAGCAGTACTCTTAGAAATCATTGAAAACTGGAAACAACACATTTTATCAGCAATGGCAAAATGGATAAATAGATTATGGTATATTCTTACAATGGAATACTATATGGTTGCTACACAATACTATACTACTGCTATGAATCTCCTAAATACACAGTTGAATTAAAGAGGCTGGACACAAAAGAGTAGGTATGGATGATTCCAATTACATAAAGTTCAAAAACAGATAAACTAATCAGTAGTGTTAGGAGTCAGGATTCTGGTTATCTTTGGCCTCGTGAATGAAAAGGGTGTAGAGAGGGTTTCTGGGTGCTGTCTGTGTTCCATATCTTGACCCAAGTGGTGGTTGTGTCACCATGTGCACCTTGTGAAGATTCCTGAGCTGTACCCTACTGACTGGAGCACTTTTTGGTAGTAAGTTACGCTTCAGTACAAAAAAATTTACAAAAAATTCCTACCTAATTTCCGCAAGGGTCTAAGAGCTAAAAAAGCTGATTTGGCCTGATGTTTTTCTCTGCTCAGAATTTCTCATGCTGTTCCTGTGATAGGTCCTGGTGTCCGTGGAAACCAGACAGAGAGTGGGTGGTGGGGAAGCAAGGGAGAAGGGATTGGAGCACGGGGAAGGAGCACGTGGGACAAAGGCCCAGGCCGGCGGTAGCGCCTCTGCCAGGCTATACTTTAAGATCCCGCTCAAGCTACAGCCAGCTCCCTACTAATGCAACTGGCTGCCTATGGCAGCTGTGCTGGCTTGTCGTAACTTACCTGGAATCCCACTTCTAGTTCACCCTCTCTGTGACTCGTTTCTATTTTACCCAACCCAGCAGGAAAGTTGGACCAGCTGGGACTTGAAATAGAATAGGTCTTCTCTGGATGCTGTACACTAACACCTCACTACCTAGGGGTCACTGATGGGGTAACCTTGGCTCTGAAGTGGAACCTTACTGAGGGCCTAAGCCTAGAAAGATCTTTGAATAGCAATAGTGGATATCAAAGAGTCCGTGGATTCATACTTATACATTTTACTTATAGCAAAGTTCTTTTGTTCCTTGTTTGGACCTTATTAATTCTTATTTTAAACATAGTTATATCACCTTATTATCTGTTTTTCTAAGTCTATAGAAAGACAGCTTAAAAGTGGGTTGGTAAAATTTTTCCCGGAGGGTGGGGACTTTGTTAAGTTTGAGAATTATTCTGGATATGTCTGGATACACATGTGTATGTGTGGAGATGCATGTGTATACCAATGTGCTGGTTATAATGGATGTGTGTGAGGGAGTGGATCTGCATTTTGTGCATCTGTCGGTTTTGAGCATAAGTCGGGTGAATGGTAATGAATGGTATGTGAGGACATTGTGGATGAGTATGTCATTTCGCGTGTTTACGTATGTACATGTGATCAGGTATAAAATATGTAAATGAAAATTTACATTTATAGGAATCTATAGGATGTGTAAGAGAACATTTGTGGGGCTGCTTGTAAGTTTGTATGTTTGAGGTAAACTGTAAATTTGTATAATGAATTTATATAGGGATAGCCCTAGGTAAAGTTTTTAAGTTATGTGGTTAGACTGCAAGAAATCACTATTTTTGTAGGTTAAAAATGGATAAATATTCAGATATTTTTGTATGATTCAACCTAATGTGTGTTTGCACGTACTTGTGTATACACACATACACAAATTCAAACTAGCATAGCCTCTGTGCCACACTGTTAGTATTGCCATTAGAGCTAAGAAGGAAAATACCCTCATGGGTGCGATACCTGGGAAGAAATGTAACTTGGATCTGGAAGGGAAGGGAAGACTGAGAGGAATGGTGAATGATGCAGCAGGAAGTTGCAACAGGGAAACAAGAAATAAGATACAGAGTTCTTTCCTCTGGGAAGCCTTCTCCACCACCTTTTTCAAACCAACTTTGCCTCAACCTTGGGCTTCTACACCTGTTGTGAACTTCCTCTATGATGACACGTGGCACACTGAACTGTAGTTGTTTTAAGTAGCTATTGTCCCCACCAGACATCAAGTTTGCTGAGGCAAGAACTGGGTCTCTGTAGTTCCCTTATTTCCTAGCACTTAGCACAAAGCCTGGTACAGAATGAATAGAAACTCACTATTTTTTGAAGAATTGGGTCACTAAAACAGCAGCAGATATTCTGATAAAGCTGGGCATGTGCGACTTTTTGTTCTGGCCACAGTGTATGACTTTTGTTCTGTGCAGCTGATAGACATCATGGAAAGGGGAATCACATGCCCACTTAAAAATATTAATTTAGGAGTGGTATAAAGAATGGACAGCAGTGGGAATGGTTAGCTGTCAGAAGCCTGGTAGTTACCGAGCTACGCAGTGATGAAAAAACCTAGACTATAGCAGCAATGGAGATGGACAGTATCGAAGATGAAGGAAATACAACAGAAGGAGCTCTTGGTGCTTTCTGGGTGCAGGGGAAACAGAGTGACCCCAAGCTTTAGAGCCTGAGTGATTAGATAATGAGGTCACTGATAGAAATAAGGAAGCCCAAGAACTCTGTTTTGAACATGTTGCAGATTTTGCATAATTTGGATATGAATTGAGGGTAACAAACAAAAGGATGACCAAGGGGCAGCTAGGTATCTGATGAGAAGCCCACAGGGGGCCTTGGGGTAGATATTCAGTCATTCCCTCAGGAAATATTTGCTGGGTACTTACCATGTGCAGGGCAATGGTGAGGCACTGAACACAGAGCAATGAGAAAACCACGTTTCAGCTAACTTTTGTAGTTTCCTTATCCCTGCAGATATTTTAAAGCTATTCTCTTACTTATTTAAGTACAGTTAGCATAGTTATAATATGATCTGTATCTAAAAATTCTATACCCCAAATCTTTACCAGTCTGTTTTTACTCTATTCTTTCTTGCCAACTTCTCTCACACTGTCTTATTTCCTTCCATGCTTGTTTATCTTTGACTTTGGGTTGAAAAAGTATTTGTAGGGGTCTCCTGAGAATTAAAATTAAATCTCCCAAGAATTAAAAAAAATGTAAAAGTATAAAGGTGTCAGTTCTCCTTAAACTAATCTATAGGACCAGTACCATTACAGGTACAATCCCAAAAGGAACCTGACAAGATGATTCTAAATTTTATATGGAAAAGCAAAGGACCAATCAGTCGATGAATGGATAAAGAAGATGTGGTACATATACACAATGAAATATTCTTCAGCCATAAGAAGAAGACAAATCCTGCCATTTGCAACAGCATGGATGGAGCTAGAGGGTATTATGCCCAGTGAAATAAGCCAGGCAGAGAAAGACGAATACCAAATGATTTCCCTCATTTGTGGAGTGTAACAACGAAGCAAAACAGAAGGAACAAAACGGCAGCAGACTCATACACTCCAAGAAGGGACTAGTGGTTACCAAAGGGGAGGGGTGGGGAAGGGTGGGTGGGGAGGGAGGGAGGAGGGGATTGAGGGGTATTATGATTAGTATACATGGTGTGTGTGCAGGTCACGGGGAAGACAGTGTAGCACAGAGAAGACAAGTAGTGACTGTGGCATCTTACTACACTGATGGACAATGACTGCAATAGGCTGTGGGGGGGACTTGATAATATGGGTGAATGTAGTAACCACAGTGTTTTTCATGTGAAACCTTCATAAGAATGTATATCAATAATACCTTAATAAAAACATTTTTTAAAAAGCAAAGGACCAATAATTGTTAAGACACTCCTGGAAAGGGACAAGTTGGGGAACTTGCCCTATCAGATAGCAAGACTGATTTTCAACCTTCCAACATTAGATATAAACTTAGCATCCAGTGTTGAGATGGCCCATAACTGCTCTCCACCTCATCTATCCTGCCCCGTAGTGTGCTGCTCCTCAGCATGAAATGTTTGCCCCAGTCTCTTTGATCTTCTCCCCATTTTCTGGATTTAGGCAATTGCTTCCCCTCTCTTTGCCTTTGCTCTTTCTGTTGTCCTTGCCTTTAATTCACTAATCCCTCCTTTCTACCAACCCCTGGCCTGGCCCTGCTCAAATACTCCAAAATCCTTTTTGTTCTTATCTAGCTCATGTAAATTTCTTTCCTCCAAACTCTTATGCTCCTTATCGTTTCTGCCATTTATTTTGTTTTATCATACAGAGCATAGAAAAAGAGGGGAGGTATGGGAAAAGGGAACCTAGAGGTGGGTATTCAGAACTGGCCATATGTAGGCCTGCTGTACCTCACCGGGAGGTGTACAGTGTCCTTGAGCACGCATCCAAGATCTGACAGAAAACCCGCCAAGAGCCATTAAACACTCACTAGCTGATTTGTGGGAAATGTAGAGTCTGAGAAAACCTTACAGGATCTGTGGCAACCTTGAAGCTAGTGTTGGTACACAAGAGCTATTTTCACCTCTCTTCATCTGGTTAATAGTTTTGATCAGGAAAACAAAAGACTGAAAGATCAGAAAGAACCTGTATGTCCATCAAGAGGGGTTTGGGATCTATCATGGTATAACTAGCTATTGAGAAAACATGGCTGTTTCAGTAATGGAAACACCAACAGGTAGACAGGTATAAAAGCAAGGTGCAGACCAAAGCCACCATGCGTGGGGTTCTTGTTTGTTTGTTTTAAGAATATGCACACTCGCCAACAGACACATGAAAAGATGCTCCACATCGCTTGTCATCAGAGAAATGCAAATTAAAACCACAATGAGATATCTCACACCAGTAAGGATCACCACCATCCAAAAGACAAACAACAACAAATGTTGGCGAGGTTGTGGAGAAAGGGGAACCCTCCTACACTGCTGGTGGGAATGTAAATTAGTTCAACCATTGTGGAAAGCAGTATGGAGGTTCCTCAAAAAGCTCAAAATAGAAATACCATTTGACCCAGGAATTCCACTTCTAGGAATTTACCCTAAGAATGCAGCAGCCCAGTTTGAAAAAGACAGATGCACCCCTATGTTTATCACAGCACTGTTCACAATAGCCAAGAAATGGAAGCAACCTAAATGTCCATCAGTAGATGAATGGATAAAGAAGATGTGGTACATATACACAATAGAATATTATTCAGCCATAAGAAGAAAACAAATCCTACCATTTGCAACAACATGGATGGAGCTAGAGGATATTATGCTCTTTGAAAGAAGCCAGGCAGAGAAAGACAGGTATCAAATGATTTCACTCATCTGTGGAGTATAAGAACAAAGAAAAAATTGAAGGAGCAAAACAGCAGCAGACTCACACACAGAACTCAAGAATGGACTAACAGTTACCAAAGGGAAAGGGACTGGGGAGGATGGGTGGGAAGGGAGGGATAAGGGGAGGCGGGGAAGAAAGGGGCATTATGATTAGCATGTATAATGTGGGGGGTTTATGGGGAGGGCTGTACAACACAGAGAAGATACGTAGTGATTCTACAGCATCTTACTATGCTGATGGACAGTGACTGTAATGGGCTATGTGGGGGGAACTTGGTAATGGGGGAGTCTAGTAAACATAATATTCCTCATGTAATTATAGACTAATGATACCAAAATTTAAAAAAAAAAGAATATGCACACTCATGGTTTTGAACATGCAAAGAGACTGTAATTGTGGGTGCCCTAGGAGAGGAACTGAGGGTTGGGTGGTAAGAGTCAGGAACTCGATGGAATACCCTTTTGTATCTTTTGTATTTTATATCGTGTGCAGCTATTGATTATTCAAATAAAAATAAATGTTTAAGAGAAGATAATAAGAAGCAAAGATATGGAAAACAAGCATCCAATTAGATGGTGCCAAAGAACAGAATTTGGGTTTTTTTGTGCTACATCTTCTGAGGCCAAAAGGAATGCTAACAAAAGACAGCATGCTCCTCATTAGCACGAAGATGAATGCCTTTCAGGGCAGACCTTCTAACCTGACCAAAAAGACTTTCAACTAAAATGTGAGTGAAGCAGAAAAAGCACAGAGCTAAGCTACAGCTGCAAAATCAAATACTCTGAAAAGATCCTAGCATCAGAATTAGAATTAGGAGAGAATGGGTTGCTTAGCACTGGCTATTTGGTTCCAAAAAGAGAACCAAATTAATAATCACACTAAACTGAAGAAGCTAAAAAACCACCCTGTGTAGCTTCAAACCAGACACTAGTTTTTAATTCCTCTTCTGCTGGAAGGAGAGAGGAGGTCTGTGACAGTTCCAGGCATCTGTCCAGCTCCACCTGTGGTGACCAGCTCCCGGGATCCATGGTTGCTGTGGCCCTTGCTCTCAAGCATGCTTTGGAACTGCTGGTTGAGGCTAATGTTGCCAGACATTCAAGAAACTTGCATAAAGGGCAAGGGCAAGGTACAATAAGAGCTTGAGTTCTCACCAGCACATGCCAATGCACTAGTATGGAAATAAACACCTCAGAGGCTGAGAAATGCCACCAGCCAAGTGGCAATCTCTAGAGTCCCCTCTGGAGAAGGTGTTCATGGATTTCCAAGTAGAAAACACTGGTGTGAAGTTTCCTTAGTCTCTAAAGATAATATAGCAGGATGGATAGATAATTTGGAGGATTGAAATGTCTAATTCATAACCATCAAGAAGAGGAAAACAGATCTAAGATGTTTTTATGCTAGAGGGGGCTACTCACAGGGGTCAGTGGAACAAGGTCTGGAGACATAATACAACCTCTAAGTCTCACTGAATTCTCAGTATTGGTGAATTAAAGAAGAGAAAAACCAAGGTCACTTAGAAAAAGAGAACAGATGGAGGAATTAGGGCCTGGAGCAGCTGAGGAAGTGGTTGAGCTGGACATCTGACACTTAAGCCAGATCTCTGGCCAGTGAATCTCAGTGCATGGGGGTCAGCTGCCCCTCCAGTTCCAGTCGGGGAGCTCTGAGAGCCAGCTGGGCTCAGACTGGAGTCTTCAGAGCCTGAGCTGCCTTTAGTATGGCAGAGTGAGCCGCACGCAGTATCACTGGGAATCCTTGGTCACCCATCTCCTGGTGTTTTGCAGACCCAATTTATTGGCCGTATTTGGAATTTGGGTAGATGGGGGTTGGCCCTTTATCTTCTTCAGCTATGGCAAAGAGAAACCGCTAGTAGGAGTCTGCAGTCTTGAGGATTTACTTAGTGAGCATAACATTTTTTGCCTGTGATGATGCAACTTCTCCTGGAGAACTTCCCCCATTCCTTAGCCATGAGGATTCCAAGCAGAAACTGAATACCTAAGAATCTGGCAGCAGCTCTAGAGGCCCCCATAAAGAACTGTGCTCCCCCAGGGGGTGGGGGTGGAGTATAAATGTAATAGAGCCATGGATGGCCTGAATTGGCATGTATCACTCTTTGTGGAGAACTGGAAATGTTTGAGTAGGGAGAAAGGTAAAGTGTTGAGAGAGGGGAGAGACATGAAGCTCAAGAAGAATGGTGGAGAAGGAGATTTTTATGAAGTATTACTGCTCTAAGTTATGATAGGTCTTTATTAAGAGTCTTTGAAGGAGGCAAATAGAGATTGCAATTTCTTTGAAATACTTTTTGTTGCTGGCCGCTGTGATTTGACTGTGACATCCTGCAAACACCAGGGACCTAGGGCCTTAGGCTTACCTTTGGGTTACACCAAGCTCTACCCTCCTTACAAGCAGTGGGGAATGTAAGTAACAGACAGTATTTTATGCTTCATAAATATTTGTTGTTGAATGTGCAAATGAATCAATTAATGAAAAAATTGCACATAGCAAAGAGAAGAGATGAAATAGAAAAGACACGGTCAGTAAGCTGAAGGAGAGAGGGTTATTACAGAGCAGCATGGCAATGAATGGGTAAGTGGGGTTATTGTCCTTGGAGGATGAGAGACTAGAAGAGGACTGAGATGGAGAACAGGAGTGGTTGTGTGGCTTCGAAAAGCTAAATCAAGGAGTATGGAACTGGACATGGCTTTATGCAGAGGCCAGAGAGAATGTTACCAAGATCCTTGCTAAAATCTTAGTTCCATGTTGGACAAGCAGAGACTTCAATTCATTCAATCAGAAAACATTCATTGAATACTTACTTATTTGACAGGTATTGTACTAGGTCCTGGAGAATAATCTTAATTAAGGCACAGGCCCCACTATATGAATCTTACAGTCTTGCACAGGGCTCAGCCAACTATAGCTCACGGTCCAAATTCAGCTTCCTTTTGTACATAAAATGTTATGGAACACAACCACACCCATTTCTCTACATATTGTCAATGGCTGTTTTTAAAAATTAGTTTTCAGATATATTCACATATCATAATACTCACCCTTTTAACATTTACAATTAAGTGGTTTTTAGTAGATTTTAGTAGATGTGCAACCATCACCACTATCTAATTTTAGAACATTTTCATCACCCTCAAAAGAAACCCCATTCATTAGCAGTCACTCCATTTTTCCCCTCCCACCCAGCCCCTGCAAACCACTAATCTACTTTCTGTCTCTATTGATATGCCTAGACATGGAATCATACCATATGCAGCCTTTTGCGTCTGGCTATTTTCATTTAGTACACTGTTTTCAAGGTTGATCCTCGTAGCACACATAAGTACTTCTTTACAGGGTTCTACAGAGGCTTTTGCATTATATTGGCAGAGTTATGTAGATGCAACAGAGACAACATAGCTGTCAACACCCAAAATATTTACTAATATTTATTAAATATTATTTAAAAAGTTTGTAACCCATGGTCTAAAGGGGAAGAAAGATATCTTAGAATCTTGGAGTTGAAGAAAAGTTTGTAAGTCATCAAGTTCAACATCTCACTTAATACTGGAATCTTCATTAAGCATCCTTGCTGAAAGTCTTAGTCTCCTGAAAGAACATCCAATAGATTCTTGACTTGCCATGCCAACAATTTATCAGGAAATATTGAGAAAGAACTGATTTCTAATGTAGCAGTGATGAGAAAGTGGAGGTAAAGGGTGGGAATTTGGGGCATAGTCAGACCCATACTCTAGATTTTAGAAAACGAGATCCTTACAAAGACAAGAAAACTTAATCTGGCAGCTAAAAACTCAGAAAGGGTATGGGACAAGGAAAATCATCTGTGTTCATGTATTGGAAACCTTAATATTGTTAAGATGTCTGTATTACCCAAAGCAAACTATAGATAAAGCAATCCCTTTCAAAATCCCAATGACATTTTTTGCAAAAATAGAAAAACCCATCCTAAAATTCATATGGAACCTCAAGGAGCCCTGATTGCCAAAATCATCTTGAAGAAGAACAGTTTCCCTGGGTGGTGTTTAGAAATCTGTGGGTGTATTTTTGTTGCCACAGTGATTGAGAAGCCTAGTGGCTTGCAATGCTTAGGGGTCAGAGAAGCTGGAATCCTGCAATGTATGGACAGGCCTACACAATGAAGGATTGTCCACATCCCACACAACTTTCTAACACCCACCAGAAATTCAGGAAAAAACCTTTTTTTTATCCAAGCCTACGTGTGAACTCCATTCTCCATATAAACACACACACACAAATGTACATGGTTTTACTGTATACTGAATTTTGCACAAATGCAACTGCTAGTTATTTGAGAGAAGATTGCATTTTGTTTTGTTGGGAACTTGACTGAGAGTTGCTCCACGTTTCAGAAAATCAGATTACCAATGGTAACATTGTTCATGGTATTTGAGTCAGCACTCCTGTATCAGCTTGCGTTTGTGCTCTGTCCAATCTATAGTGATTTTATGGACATACAGAAGCAAATTTGGTTAACTTTTATTTCTAAACATTAACCACAAAGATAAAAGATCAACAGTATTCAGATGAATATCACCTTACTTTTAAATCCAAATTTATTCATCACAAATAGTCACAAGCAACTGACTGTTTGATTGTATCTTCTAGTTCAGCTGTGCCTGAATGTATGTTAAAATACAAATTGTCTCATTATAAATTACTTTCCTTTATTTCTTCTTTACATCACAGGTATATATCCATCTTAGGAGATTATGTGATTATGTATGCTATGTTACTTTTGAATTTCATTCCAATAGGTCACTGATAATTTTAATGAAAGACTAATGGTAATGGTAGGTTTTACAGGACTGGAACAGCTGTGCTAGGATATTAAATGAAGTTTTAAATACAGCTTTAGAACTATAGTCTACACACACACACACACACACACACACACTCCCATCTAAGTGTCTATATATACAGCACATATAAAGCAAATCCCCTCTTATAACATAGCTTGTTACTATAAGTAATCAGATGATATACCCCACAACTTCCTATGGAAAAACTGAACCTCACTAGTCTTTAAATATCCTTCCTGACCAGACTTACATTTTTGGAACAGGATCAAACTCAGACAGTTTTGGGTTATGTCATTATGTCTCTAGCTTAAAAGAAATCATGGTTCTTGTCCTTGAGATTTCATAGTCCATATAACACTGAATTTGTATATGCATATGCATTATATTGTATTGCAACTTACAGTAGTTGCAATTATAATAATCCTTTTATAACTTTAGTTCCCTCTTCCTTCCAAAGTAACATCAAACTGGAGTGCTGAACTGTCTTGTGAAGATCTGTCATCTTACCACTTTGCCCCCTAGTGATTGCAGAGGCCCCAGGGAGAGCATCTTCATAGATGCCAGGTTCAGAGGCCTTTGTTCTCTGCTTTTCCTATCCTTCCTCCCTGCACCCCCATCTGTGTTTTCCTCCCTGTCCTGCTCTCCCTCCCACTCTTTCTTCCCTTTGCTGTGCCTCCACACAGTCTGAGTCATTGCATCCTGTCCTGAAGGCGTGATCATTAGTCAGGAATGCAGGCCCACCTTCCCCTGGTTTTCCCTGGCTTGGGGGAGCTGTGTACAAGCCAGTGTGGGCTCTCTGCAGGCATCCGGGGAGTCTGCAGACACAGCTCTGACAGCCTGCACAGCCCCATCTTCCCCAGAGTTGCGGCTTTGTTGGCCACATTGGCAGCCATGACAACAGAGGATTGTGGGACCTGGCCGAGGCTGCCCAGGGAAGGTGGGAGGCACTGTGCTGTGTGGAGATCCCATAGGTGCACAGGTGGAACAGCAGATCAGGACTGTAACCTGCCTGCCTGGAGAAACTGCCTTTGAATGGGACGCATAGCGGAGATATTAATCTAATCATCTTCCTGTGGTGTCACTAGGCCCTAGACAGGCACCACCAGGAGGGAGAGGCCGCTCCTAGCTGTGCGTGTTGCCAGGGCCTTGACCTTCGCTCTCTCTCCTCTAGGCCTCAGTTCTCACCCCTCCTCCCACTCTCTCTGGGCAAACAGCACCGCTCCTGGTACTCTTCTGCTAAGAGGTAATGCTCTGGAATCCCAGTACAGGAATTATATAAATCAAGGGCCTGGGAGAAAGTGTGCTCTCAGAATCCAGTCCTGCAGGTAAGAAGGAAGTATAGCCTTTTCTCCTTTCCTTCCTTTCCCTGAGCTCACCAAGCTTTTGTTTTTTCTTCCAATTTGGTGCTGTTCTTTTGAAACCTATGATCATCACTCTGTCCTGTCTTCTTCAACTTAAATCCCCAGGCAGACCTGGGACCCCTGCTTTGTTGAATAAAAAGGGGACACAAAAGCTGAAAATGCCTGGAGGGGTGTGGCTTCCAGTGGCTGCCAGGTGTAGATGTACTTCCTGTACTTCCTGGCGAAACCTGGAAATAAGTGAGAAGAGACAAAGTCTGTTTTTCTCCATCTCTCTTCATTGTTCTGAGCCAGATTTCTGCCTGTTGCCTAGGCACAATATTTGGTAGCAAGGGTCAGGAAACTTAAAGTCCAAGATTGGAAGAGGGTCCTAAGGGATTAAGGTGCAGATGGCCATCTCCCTTTCTACCAAACTACAAGACATAATGAGATCGGCTTGTACCATTTTTCACCCTTGAGTCTCTAGAAAGGACAAATTTGGGGTAGGCCAGCAGTTCTAGCCGTAAGTGAAATTGCGAAGAAATTATATTTTATCTTGTGTGTCCTCTTTTCTTTTCTATGCCTTCCATTTGCATTGTTCTCCTTTCCTCCCAATCTGCTTCTGTCCTAGGGGTTATGTCCCCCATACCTATCCAGAAAGGTCCCAGCCAGACTTGCTGGAGCAGGAGGGCCCACCGTAACATGACTTCCTGTCTCCTTCATCCACACTTCACAAGGCTGGTTCCCTTGCGGCAGTTTATTTTAGCTAGTAGTTAGGAGAAGAGCATCTAATTAAACTAATTCAAATTAAAGTCATGAAAATGCTCTTCTTGGCTATTTCCCTTCACTCCTAACAATAACCACACAGGATACCCAGTGGGGCTGACTTGAGGGAATCTTCCTTAAAATCAAGACTTTCCTCTTCCCCCCTTTGTGGACTACAGGCTCTGTAGGCAGCTGCAGAGAAGGGCAGCCTCTTACCTCCTCTCATGCCTCACTGAGAAATCTCCCAGGAATTTAAGGTGAAAGCTAAAAAATATCCCCAGTGATGGTTTCCTGAAATGCGTTTGGCATTTCCAACTTAACAGGTACATGAATGGATATTACACCTCTGTCTCAAGAGGTATCCCTGATCCTTACCACTCCACCCCAGGCTACTTATATCCACAGAAATCAAGAGCTTCCAGAAGTAGAGCAGATGGTTGTTGACCTCAAAAGAAAATAGATGCGATGGGCCATTTGTGATGAGGAACGATTCAATAACCTCTTGGAGCAGAAATAATGAACAAGCAGACCAGCATTCATCAGTTATGACCTGTTTTCTTGGTTTTCTTGGCCTCCTTGGAAGCAATTTAGGGGATGGAAGCTTGAGAACGGGGCCTGCAGAGATGTCTCCAATCCTGCTGAGGCAGATGAGAGGTGGACTTGATTAAAAGCTCTTTTCCCAGCTGTCAGGGCTACAGAGATGGTGCTGACTCAGGTGACCATGATGGTTAAGTTTATGTGTCAACTTGGCTGGCTAGAGGATAGCTGGTGAAACATCATTCTGGTGTGTCTGTGAGGGTGCTTCTGGAGGAGATTGGCCTTTGAATTGGTGGACCGAGTGGGGAAGATCACTCTCCCCGGTGTGGAGGGCCCCATCCCATCCACTGGGCACCCTAATGGGACAAAAGGCAGAGGGAGGATGAATTGGCACTGGGCTTGAGCTGAGACACCCTTCTTCTGCCCTCGGACATCAGCACTCCTGGTTCTTGCATCACCGGCTCCCTGATTCTCAGGCCTCCGGGCGCAGACTGACACCAATCATCAGCTCCTGCTGCACAGACCTTCCAACCAGAACTGAATCACACCACCAACTGGTTCTCCAGCTTGCACGCAGGAGATCATGGGACTCCTCGTGAGCCAATTCCTGCAATAAATCTCCTTTCATATACATACATATATATATATATATATATACATATATATATATATATATATATACACCCTCTTGGTTTGTTTCTCTGGGGATCTGTCACTCATACAGCGTCTCTACAAAATTTCCCCCAGATCAATAAAGGACTAAATGGAGGCAAAATTCTTATTCTTCTTCCCAGTTTACCTGCTTAATCAAATGTGGAAAGTTGTGGAATGAGATGTCTACCTGTCAGGATTTTGTCAACTTAAAAGGCAAGAAGGAAGGGATTTGTTCGCTGGTGTACCGGGAAGTCTGAAACATCATTCTTCAAATGTGGCTGGGTTTAGGGGTTTAAATAATGCCATTATTTTTGTTTCCCCATCATTGGCTTGTTTGCCTTGGGTGGGAGGAGCAGAAGAACTAATGGGGGCTCAGATCAAGACAGTGGCAGTGTGTCTGGGGAGGAAGGTTGGAGTCAAGAGAGATACAGCTGGCAGGCTCTCCCCACCTTGTGGCAAAAATGGCCTCTGACAGCAATGGCTAGTGCATTATTTTTCCTACATGTCTTTTTTGCTAGCTCTTTCAGAAGTCCCAGGGACAGCTCTGATAGGCATGGTTTGGGCCAAGTGTCCCCACCTGAACCACCCACTGTAGTCCGGAGGATGAAGTCCTCTAATGGCTAACTCACGTATGAGCCCACCATGTGTGGGAAGATCAGGCAAGGGATTGGCCACCCTGTTAGGTAGAGGAGGAGCAATTCTTAAAAGGAAAACAGACTGCCAGATTAAAAAGTAATATAGCCATATACTTTTAAAAGTGTCAACCTATCACTCAAAAACTAATTCAAGTGAACAAGCAGTAGAGTGGGAGATGTGAGCAATACCAACATATAGGACATGCTTTTTGTCCTCAAAGAGCATATAATCTAGTTGTTCTGGAAGCTGGTCAGATTCTTTATTTAATAATTTGAGGAAACACGGATTATGTCATTGGAAAATGTTTTCTGAGTACTTACTTAATGTCAGACATTATGCCAGCTTCCTGTCACAGAGATGAAAGACAAACCTCTTCCCGCAAAGAACTTGCAATTAGGTAGGAAAAGCCAAGAAACCAGCAAACATTTTCAGGGCAGCGACACATGTGTGATGATAGATGTGTTCACAGGTGTCATGAGAGCCCCCCAAAAGGTACCTATTCACCTTTTGGCTCAGAGGATCTGATGCATGAGCCAAAGCTTGAAAAGCAGGTGGGGGTAAGATGAGGTTGGAGGCGGGTAAGGGTCTCGCAGGTAGAGGGACTGGTGTGCAGAGGTACAGGGGTGTGAAGTGGGGGGCTATATTTGGAGAAGTGTAGGTAGCTTGAATGGAATAAATGAGGGGTACAGAGAGAGAGAACCCTGAAGAGGTAGGCAGGAGACAGATCACAGAAAGCCCTGTGCCAAGCTCATAGTGTTGGGTTTGTCCCTGAAGGATTTTAATCATGGCATGGTTGTGTCCAGACTTCCAATTGAGCACACTGCTCCTGGCAGCAGATGGAGTGGAGTGAGCCAGAACTGGAGGCAGGAAGAGAAGTCAGAAGACGCTGTGGGAGAGCACACAAGATATAAGAAGGACGTCTTTACAAAGAATGTCAGCTAATAAAATAGAATTAGCAAAATCACCATTTTGCAACCCCAATTCAGGCAAGGATTCTGATGAACAGATTCTAAGGATGACAGGTTCTGTTAATTGATGCTAAGATATTCATATCGTCTCAAAGAATCACTCCACGGATTATTAATTACAAAGGGGAAACTGTACCTTTGCAGTGAAAAGATCCGCTTACCACCTTAACCTAGAGGTCAGACTTAGCACGGTGGGACAATCTGATGTTACGTGCCTTCTGCTATCATACCATAAGATACATGTAACATGACCTGTGTTATATTATTTCCAAAAATATTTCATCTGAATCTAATCATGAGGAAACAATCAGACAAATCCAGAATGTGGGAGATTATCTGAGAAAAACCAGCTGGAACCCTTAAAAAATTCAGTGTCATAAAAAACAGGAATAAAAACAAAATTTGAGGGGATCTGAGAAAAACCAGCTGGAACCCTTAAAAAATTCAGTGTCATAAAAAACAGGAATAAAAACAAAATTTGAGGGGACTGTTCTAAGTCAAAAGAGGTTAAGGAGACCCAATGACTGCATATAGATGTAATCCTCAATGAGATCTTTGATCAAAAACTTGGAACAGCTATAAAAGACATTTTAGGGACAATTAGGAAATTTGAATATGAACAAAATATTCAATATTAGTTTTCTTAGGTGTGGTAATGACATCATAGCTTTGTAGGAGAATGTCTTTATTCTTAGGTGATATTGGAGAATTGAGGAGTGAAGTGTCCTGCTATTTTTGACCTACTTTCAAATGGTTCCAGAAAATGTATAATGTATATATGTGTACATATATGATATATGTGAATACTTTTTCATATATGTGTATGCATATATGTATGATATATATAGATGCTCTTACATATATATGCCTTCTATGGTGTGTATGAGAAAGATCAGTGTGGCAAAATGTTAACAATTTGTTCTGATGAAGATATGTGAGAGTTCTTCCATTATTCTTTCAATTTCTTTGCAGATTTAAGCACAAAAAGCATGAAAAGGATGAAGAGAAAAAGGAGGAGAACAACTAATGAGGGCTCACCCAAGACAGTGGCAGTATGTTTGGGGAGGAAGGTTGAAGTCAAGAGAGATAGAGAACTACTGGGAATCTGTCCCAATCTGGAATATGTTAGGGGATCTACCTGGGCGAAGCTAGGCAGGCAGCCCGCGCCCAGGTTTCTAGTGCAAACAGCAGCAACAGCCATAGTAACAATGACACTGAACTGACCGCACCGGGAGGCAGAGAGCTGCGGAGCCAAGCTCACTGATTAAGAATCAGGGTGCCGGAGTTCTAATCCCGGCGCCACCACTAGGCACCTGCAAGTAATGCATTTAGCTCTTTAAGGGCTCTTCTCTGACGAGTAGGAGATGGGACTAGATGTCCTCCGAGGTCCTGTTTAAGTTTCCACAAGTGCATAGCTGTCTTTATCCTTCCTTACTGATATCGCTCAGAGCCGTCTGAGCTAAGCATCAATGAGATTTTGTCACATTCACCATTTCATTCTCAGTCTTGATTTATTTCTCGAACTCTTTCTGGCCATTGTCTCTTGAGAGCCTGTCCCTGATCAGACAAGGTGCTCACTGAGCATTGCTCGTGAGGTGGAGCTGTAACGGGGGCCCTGTCCGCCCCTGCACTTAATGGCACGGCCTCTTCCCAGACCCTTGGGTGTTGATCTCTATTAATAATGCTTCTGACCTTCTTTTGTTATAAAGCTATCACACACTCATAGTAGAAAACGTGGAAATTTTGGGAAACTACATTTAAGAAAATTTAAATTGCTCACAATTTCAGTTTCACTGATAGCCACTATTACATTTTTACTGAATGGATATGAGTATATGAGTGTGTGTTGCATAGCTGATCTCATATATACATATTCTCATATTCTGATTCTATGTTTCTGATTTTAATTAACTATATACATAATTTTGTATTCAGATTTTTTTTAACTTAATATATTGAGCACTCTTGTGGGAGAATGGGACAGGTCACCATTCTTTGATTTCCTTTTCAGAATTTTATAAGGTTAGAATCGCATTTCAGATCCTCATTTTTAACAGCTCTCAATATAATGAAACCTATTATACACTCAAGAAATGTAATGAAATAAACGAAATATTAAATATGTTACAATGAGCTATTTAAATGTTTCTTTATCATGATTTGTATCTCTTTATAATAAAAAATTTCACTGTTTTCACGTAAGATATTTTCCAAATGATTTGGCAACTCTTCGGCCATTTCTTCTCATGCTGGTATAAGGCTGGAATATTACATCACCTATGCTACTGGGGAAATACCAGGATAGAGAAAGGATTAGAGGAAGAAATAGATTTAGGCTTTCTCAGTTTATGATACCATATATAGGGTGTATCCATACAACAACTTCTGGGTGGTGGTAGGGTTTGTTAGGTTGGGGGGGAGGGGGCAGGAGTGAGTGGATAGTCGGAGAAAGCCAAGAGAGGGGAGGAAGGAAATGAATTGATTAAATATGATAGATGTGGAGGTATATACTGTAAGTACTTGGTGATTCCTTCTCTTCCTTTCTTACTAATGCCAAATAATAAAGTCTAATTTTAATGTACTGTGTATGCGTGTGCTTGTATGTGTGTGTGCAAGAAAGAGGGGTGGGGAAGACATGGGGGGGATGCATTCTAGAATCTTTTTGAAAAACACTAATGATGAACATTTTCTAATGTCATTAAGTTAATTCAAAAACATCGTAACAGTTGCCAAATGGATATTCTTTAATGTCTCCAAGGAAGAACCTGAACCATTCACTCATCCAAGCATCTAATATTTTGATCCAAGAAGTTAATACCATTTAATTCATCCTCATAGCTCCTCTGGGAAGGGAGAAGAAAGAAGAAATTTCTTTCCACCCCACCTTTCATAAAGGTCTATAAATGCATACATTTTTATTCTTCACTTCTCTTTACAGAAATAGAAATCCCATGAACCAAATCTCTCTCTCTGAAAATACTTCATAGAATGTGCACATTCACTTGCAAGTGTTGCCTATGTACTCCTTGTCTTTTTGCACTTTTTTCAAATAGACACGTTTTGATGACCATCATGCACTATTTTCAATGACTATGTAATAGGCCATTTTATTGATATGCCATGGTTTACTCAATCATATTTTAGTACTAAAGCTTTAGGGTTGTTTCCAAATTATTTTAAACATCATAAGTAATACTATGAGTGCCTCATTGTACAAATGATTTTTTTAAATTTTTTATTAAGGTATTATTGATATACATTCTTATGTAGGTTCCACATGAAAAAACAATGTGCTTACTACATTTACCCATTTCATCAAGTCCCCACCCATACCCCAATGCAGTCACTGTTCATCAGTGTAGTAAGATGCCACAGATTCACTATGTGCCTTCTCTGTGCTACACTGTTTTCCCCGTGACCCCCACACCATGTGTACTAAACATAATATCCCTCAATCCCCATCTCCCTTCCTCCTGACCCATCCTTCCACAACCCTCCCCTTTGGTAACCACTAGGCCCTTCTTGGAGTCTGTGAGTCTGCTGCTATTTTGTTCCTTCAGTTTTGCTTCATTGTTATACTCCACAAATGAGGGAAATCATTTGGTACTTGTCTTTCTCCACCTGGCTTATTTCACTGAGCATAATACCCTCTAGCTCCATCCATGTTGTTGCAAATGGTAGGATTTGTTTCTTTCTTATGGCTGAATAATATTCCATTGTGTATATGTACCATATCTTCTTTATCCATTCATCTACTGATAGACACTTAGGTTGCTTCCATAACTTGGCTATTGTAAATAGTGCTGCAATAAACATAGGGGTACATATGTCTTTTTGAATCTAAGAACTTGTATTCTTTGGGTAAATTCCAAGGAGTGGGATTACAAATAATTTTTTCCTTTTGGATTCTTCACTTGAATCTCATTGATATTGGCTTTTATTAGACTTGTAATTGCAAAGCTGTTTGATTTGTATTAATCAATCTCTACTGATGGTTTAGGCCATGGTTTTTATCTATTTTCCTGTGTGTAAAATTGTTTATTCTAATCCCTTTCTTTTCTGACCAATTGACAAGTAGAAGCTAAGGATTAGCTGTAAACATTTTTATAGACCTAGGTATTTTTAGGAATGTATCATTTTTACATTCTGTGGTCTTCCTTTGTTTCAAATTTTGTTCAGTTACATTATTTTATATGATGTATTTTTAGATGTCAAGAAGGGATTGTAATAGGATTTACTCATAGAATCTTTTACAATGATTTCTATTGCCCTTGGAAACCTCCATATTACCCATGCCATTCCCAACCCCTGAATCCTCTGGTCTCCGAGCAAGAGGAGAAAATGGCATTGGCTCAAGGTTGAAGTGGGGCCTGGAATATCCTAGGAACATGGCCTCCTGCATGGGGAGCATGGCCAAGAGCTGGGCTGTCAGTCTCCAGGGATATTGCTGTCAGTACTCTGCTTTTCCACTTCACTATTTGTTCCAAAATGGGCATCAAGATACCTTGAAATTAAATCTCCGGCTGTCCTTTAAACCATATGGTTAGGGAGGAAAACTGATTATTTCCAAAGCTGCCCGTAAGGCACAGGGAGAGAGGAGCAAGGACAGTGGGTTTCCTTGGCTCAGGTATGCTTGCTCCAAGCCACTGTGATGACACAGTTGTCTCCCTTGCATTATCCTGGGCCTACACCAGGCATTGCACACTTCCCCAGCTTGAGGCTGGAGATGTGAGACAGACTGGCTCGAAAAGGAAAATTATCCTTCTGGTCATTTTTGAGTGTGACACAGCGTGTGTGTGTGTTCCGTGTTTTCTGTCTCTGTATTCTCTGTTGCATGTCATACTTGTGTAGCAGCTCCTCCTGCATGGCTCTTGTTGGGATATGGAGTTATGATGTTTGGATAAATGCTGACCACATTGCTACTATCACTTATTTCATTATTTTCTGCCTTGCCTTGGAGGTGAACTCTGCCAGGGCCAAGCAACGTTAGTCTTTTTCACCTCTGTGTTGTCCGGGTCTATCACATCGCCATGGACAGTGCAGCACTCAGTAAATAGCTGTTGAATGAATGAATCCCATTGCCTGGCACCCTTAGGCAATTTACCCTTTCATCACAATCTTTTCTTAGCTACTTTCGATTTGCAAAAAATTTAGGTATCTGGATTAAATATGAAAGAATATAACAGTTAAGTGTATAACTGGCCTATCCGTGGGGTCCAGCTAGCCAGTGAGATACTTCCTGGAAGAGTCCCTCAAATCACACTTACATGGTGGGGTCACAGGTTTTGATTCACAAAATAGAAAAGCAGTGTGTGGTAGTTGACAGCAGTCCCTAGGGCTGGACTACTGGGTTCCAACTCCAGCTTTCTCAACTTACTAGCTATGTGACCTTGAACAAGTTCATTGAGCTTCCCATGACCTGATGTCTTCATCTGTAAAATAGGTATTGAATTATGCCTACTGCATATGTTTTTAAATGTAATCAGCGTGGTGCCTGGAGCATACTAAGCCCTCAGTAAATTGTCATTATAGCTTCCAGCTGCCTTTTTCTGCATGCGCTCCAGTCTGTTAATATCTCTTTTAAAGTCCAAATTAAACCCATCACTGTTTTTAGTGTGACCAGGACAAAAGGTACAAGAGGCCAGCACTACTCAAGATCTAGATCTAGACAGTTTACCTATTTTAATACATTCTAAGATTACACTCATTTTGTTGTTGTTTATGTTTTGCAGCTATATTAATATTACTGTTGAGTCATATTGACCTTGCTTTTAATAAAACTTTCAGATCTTTTTCTGTGAATTTTTGTCCAGATTAGCACTTACCCTTCTTGTCTCTGGACAACTGATTTTTTTTTAGAAAAATGCAGAACTTTTACATTTGTTCCTGTCAGTTTTAATTTTGTTGGTTAGGACTGGGTGTTTCACTTCACACAGATCATTCTGAAGTTTGATGACATTCTACCATATTTGTTATCATTGTTAGATCTGTGTCATCTGTAAATTTGTTAGGTATGTCTTTTAATGTTATATCTAAATCGTCCATAAAGTTGTTGAATAGAAAGAGGTCAAGGTCAAATCAGCGTAACTTTAGAGAAGTCTCTGCAGGTCAGCATGCACCAGCAGCATTCTTCAAAAACATCATTCAGTCGAAAAATCTCCATCTTGTCTTAAGGATTCCATAATGAATGTCAAAAATTACCACTTCTCAACAAAGATAGCTGCAAAAATTGGGCTCTATGGTTATTTTTGAGGCACTTTTCTAAAAGCCAAACATAGGAAGCAATCCTAATGCCCACTAATATGTAATTGATTGAATACATTAATTTTATTATTTATTTTATTTTATTTTTTTATTTTGTTATCATTAATCTATAATTACATGCAGAACATTATGTTTACTAGGCTACCCCCCTTCACCAAGTCCCCCTGACAATGCCCATTACAGTCACTGTCCATCAGCGTAGTAAGATGCTATAGAATCACTACTTGTCTTCTCTGTGTTGTACAGCCCTCCGCATGCCCCCCCATATTATACATGCTAATCGTAATTCCCCCTTTCTTTTTCTCTGCCCTTATCCCTCCCTTCCCACCCATCCTCCCCAATCCCTTTCCCTTTGGTAACTATTAGTTCATTCTTGGGTTCTGTGATTCTGCTGCCGTTTTGTTACTTCAGTTTTTCTTTGTTCTTATGCTCCACAGATGAGTGAAATCATTTGGTACTTGTCTTTCTCTGCCTGGCTTATTTCACTGAGCATAATGCCCTTGAATACATTTTTGTATATACTCTCAATGGAGTATTCTTTGTCGTTAAAAAAAAAAAAGAATTCTGCAGATTCATTGTTTCCAAACTTGTTTTTTACTATAGGTATTGTAGAAATTTGGAGGGTTTTGCTGCCTTGTTTTTATTCCCTCCTCGGATAATATCATCTGACATTCTTGGAGGGGAAATTTCCCTTTCCAATGGGGGTACTTTTAGTTAAGCTGTCTAATAAAGTAACTTTTGATTTCCTAGCCAGAGGGTGTACATGTACACCTGACACTACCTGGGGCCACTGGGCTGTCTCTTCTAGCACTTTACCGACCAAGAAAAATTTGGAACTGATGCATCACAACAGTCATGACCCTATCCAACTGGCTATTAAATCCTCCTGCCAGGAGCCCAATGCTGTCCCAGCTCCTGCCTTTTCTGATTTTTCAGCTATGCCTTTGATTTGGTGAACTATTTCCCAAAAACTGGAATGGGAATATATTTGGATATCTGAATTCTAATGAATTGCATTTTTGCTTATGTTATCCAATGTTAGTTCCTGTTGCTTATAATCAAAAACTTTAACTCTAGAGCCCTTGCAAATCTTTTAAACCGTATTTAATATCACAATTTAGAAAACAGAGCGAAAGAATGCCCTTGGGCATGGGAGGTCTATCCATGTGGTTACCTCTTGCCCTACCCAATAAACTGGGAAAGCTCTGCAAATGCAGTGTAAAATAAAAGTCACCTTTCATAGATATAATTCCTCTTCCCTCTCTGGTGACATTAAATGTAAAGTTCTCTTCTGTTCCCTGCATTGTCTCTGTTTCTTTTTTTTTTTTTTTTTTTTAAATAATTATTTTTTATTGAAGGGTAGTTGATGCACAGTATTACATTACATTAGTTTCAAGTGTACAACACAGTGGTAGAACATTTATATACATAATTCTAGGTTCCAGCTATCACCCTACCAAGCTGTTACAATATCTTGACTATATTCCTTATGCTATACATTACATCCCGGTTACTTATTTATTTTACCATTGGAAGTCTGTCCTTTTTTTTTTTTTTTTTTTTTTTTTTTTGTGAGGGCATCTCTCATATTTATTGATCAAATGGTTGTTAACGACAATAAAATTCTGTATAGGGGAGTCAATGCTCAATGCACAATCATTAATCCACCCCAAGCCTAATTTTCGTCAGTCTCCAATCTTCTGAGGCATAACAAACAAGTTCTTACATGGAGAACAAATTCTTACATAATGAATAAGTTACATGGTGAACAGTACAAGGGCAGTCATCACAGAAACTTTCGGTTTTGCTCATGCATTATGAACTATAAACAGTCAGTTCAAATATGAATACTCATTTGGTTTTTATACTTGATTTATATGTGGATACCACATTTCTCTCTTTATTATTATTTTTAATAAAATGCTGAAGTGGTAGGTAGATACAAGATAAAGGTAGAAAACATAGTTTAGTGTTGTAAGAGAGCAAATATAGATGATCAGGTGTGTGCCTGTAGACTATGTGTTAATCCAAGCTAGACCAGGGCAATAAAACATCCACGTATGCAGAAGAACAGGGGGGGTGAGGTTCTAAGCCTCACCTCTGTTGATCCCCAATTTCTCACCTGATGGCCCCCCTGCGACTGTGCCTGTCTTAGGTTGTTCCTCCCTTGAGGAATCTTACCCGTCTCTGGCTAACCAGTCATCTTCCGGGGCCATACAGGGAGATGTAAAGTTGGTAAGTGAGAGAGAAGCCTTATTGTTTGAAAAGGTTAGCTTTTTACTTCTTTGCATATTTATGCCCTGTGGCTTCTATGCCCAGCATTTGTCTTGAGGTATCTTTACCACTTGGAGGAGTTATGATACTCGGTAAATTTGATATGAGGCACGAATTCTATTTAAGAATTCGTTGTAATTAGGAAGGAAGAAGAAAAGCTATAGAAGTAGCAGGCAGAAGAAAACATGGGAAGATTGATTATTTCTTTGACATATCTTCTTGTAGAGTAACTTCAGCATATATAGGTTTTAAGCTACTACTTAAATTGCGCACACACATTAACATAATAGGAGTATAGTTACATAACCAAAGCATATCTGTAATTACCAGCCATCTCCAGTGAAACCAAGAAAACCATTAAGGCACCTTAGGCATTTGTGAAAACTTATCTATGATATGGTGGATATTGTCCAACTGAACTTGAACAGTCTGAGAGAAATCAGACAAATTAAAACAACCCATTCCTGGGGACTGTTCACATGCCATATGTTCTTTTAACAGTAAATAGTCTGTAGTTGTAAGAGTTTGGAGCGCTACAATTTGCACTTCTCCAAATTCTTGGTTGAGTTCCAACAGTATAGAGCCAGTCAAATTTGTTGTTTTACTGTATGCACAGGCCAGCTTAGATATCTCCTTCATTCCCATGGCAGGTCCAGGAACTGGTGGGATGAGTGCATCTACAGCTGTAGCAGTGCGTGGATCTTTGTTGGGGTTTTTTGATGATCATCTTCTGGCATGAGTCTTCCAGAGAGTGCAGATGTTGGAAGTTCTTTTTCATATCGTATCTTAGTTCATTTTCGGGGTAGCCCAATTAGGCTTTGATCCTCTGTATAAACACAAACAGACCCTTTGCCTACACTTTTATATGCCCTTTATACCCTTGTGTAGAACTTGTTGGAGGTTACCACACAGGAACTGCCCTTTTTTTTTTTTTTTTTTGCTTTGTTTTTGGTATCACTAATCTACACTTACATGATGAATATTATGTTTACTAGGCTCTCCCCTATACCAGGTCTCCCCTATAAACCCCTTTACAGTCACTGTCCATCAGCATAGCAAAATGTTGTAGAATCACTACTTGCCTTCTCTGTGCTGTACAGCCCTCCCTTTTCTCCTACCCCCCCATGTATGTTAATCTTAATACACCCCTACTTCTCCCCCCCTTATCCCTCCCTACCCACCCATCCTCCCCAGTCCCTTTCCCTTTGGTACCTGTTAGTCCATTGTTGAGTTCTGTGATTCTGGTGCTGTTTTGTTCCTTCAGTTTTTCCTTTGTTCTTATATTCCACAGATAAGTGAAATCATTTGGTATTTCTCTTTCTCTGCTTGGCTTGTTTCACTGAGCATAATACCCTCCAGCTCCATCCATGTTGCTGCAAATGATTGGATTTGCCCTTTTCTTATGGCTGAGTAGTATTCCATTGTGTATATGTACCACATCTTCTTTATCCATTCATCTATTGATGGACATTTAGGTTGCTTCCAATTCTTGGCTATTGTAAATAGTGCTGCAATAAACATAGGGGTGCATCTGTCTTTCTCAAACTTGATTGCTGCATTCTTAGGGTAAATTCCTAGGAGTGGAATTCCTGGGTCAAATGGTAAGTCTGTTTTGAGCATTTTGATATACCTCCATACTGCTTTCCACAATGGCTGAACTAACTTACATTCCCACCAGCAGTGTAGGAGGGTTCCCCTTTCTCCACAGCCTCGCCAACATTTGTTGTTGTTTGTCTTTTGGATGGCAGCCATCCTTACTGGTGTGAGGTGATACCTCATTGTAGTTTTAATTTGCATTTCTCTGATAATTAGCGATGTGGAGCATCTTTTCATGTGTCTGTTGGCCATCTGTATTTCTTTTTTGGAGAACTGTCTGTTCAGTTCCTCTGCCCATTTTTTAATTGGGTTATTTGTTTTTTGTTTGTTGAGGCGTGTGAGCTCCTTATATATTCTGGACGTCAAGCCTTTATCGGATGTGTCATTTTCAAATATATTCTCCCATACTGTAGGGATCCTTCTTGTTCTATTGATGGTGTCTTTTGCTGTACAGAAGCTTTTCAGCTTAATATAGTCCCACTTACTCATTTTTGCTGTTGTTTTCCTTGCCCGGGGAGATATGTTCAAGAAGAGGTCACTTATGTTTATGTCTAAGAGGTTTTCGCCTATGTTTTCTTCCAAGAGTTTAATGGTTTCATGGCTTACATTCAGGTCTTTGATCCATTTTGAGTTTACTTTTGTATATGGGGTTAGACAATGGTCCAGTTTCATTCTCCTACATGTAGCTGTCCAGTTTTGCCAGCACCACCTGTTGAAGAGACTGTCATTTCGCCATTGTATGTCCATGGCTCCTTTATCAAATATTAATTGACCATATATGTCTGGGTTAATGTCTGGATTCTCTAGTCTGTTCCATTGGTCTGTGGCTCTGCTCTTGTGCCAGTACCAAATTGTCTTGATTACTATGGCTTTATAGTAGAGCTTGAAGTTGGGGAGTGAGATCCCCCCTACTTTATTCTTCTTTCTCAGGATTGCTTTGGCTATTCGGGGTCTTTGGTGTTTCCATATGAATTTTTGAATTATTTGTTCCAGTTCATTGAAGAATGTTGCTGGTAGTTTCATAGGGATTGCATCAAATCTGTATATTGCTTTGGGCAGGATGGCCATTTTAACGATATTAATTCTTCCTAGCCACGAGCATGGGATGAGTTTCCATCTCTTAGTGTCCCCTTTAATTTCTCTTAAGAGTAACTTGTAGTTTTCAGAGTATAAGTCTTTCACTTCTTTGGTTAGGTTTATTCCTAGGTATTTTATTTTTTTGGATGCAATTGTGAATGGAGTTGTTTTCCTGATTTCTCTTTCTGTTGGTTCGTTGTTAGTATATAGGAAAGCCACAGATTTCTGTGTGTTGATTTTGTATCCTGCAACTTTGCTGTATTCCGATATCAGTTCTAGTAGTTTTGGGGTGGAGTCTTTAGGGTTTTTTATGTACAGTATCATGTCATCTGCAAATAGTGACAGTTTAACTTCTTCTTTACCAATCTGGATTCCTTGTATTTCTTTATTTTGTCTGATTGCCGTGGCTAGGACCTCCAGTACTATGTTAAATAACAGTGGAGAGAGTGGGCACCCTGTCTAGTTCCCGATCTCAGTGGAAATGCTTTCAGCTTCTCGCTGTTCAATATAATGTTGGCTGTGGGTTTATCATAGATGGCCTTTATTATGTTGAGGTACTTGCCCTCTATTCCCATTTTGCTGAGAGTTTTTAACATGAATGGATGTTGAACTTTGTCAAATGCTTTTTCAGCATCTATGGAGATGATCATGTGGTTTTTGTCTTTCTTTTTGTTGATGTGGTGGATGATGTTGATGGACTTTCGAATGTTGTACCATCCTTGCATCCCTGGGATGAATCCCACTTGGTCATGGTGTATGATCCTTTTGATGTATTTTTGAATTCGGTTTGCTAATATTTTGTTGAGTATTTTTGCATCTACGTTCATCAGGGATATTGGTCTATAGTTTTCTTTTTTGGTGGGGTCTTTGCCTGGTTTTGGTATTAGGGTGATGTTAGCTTCATAGAATGAGTTTGGGAGTATCCCCTCCTCCTCTATTTTTTGGAAAACTTTAAGGAGAATGGGTATTATGTCTTCCCTGTATGTCTGATAAAATTCCGAGGTAAATCCATCTGGCCCGGGGGTTTTGTTCTTTGGTAGTTTTTTGATTACCGCTTCAATTTCGTTGCTGGTAATTGGTCTGTTTAGATTTTCTGTTTCTTCCTGGGTCAATCTTGGAAGGTTATATTTTTCTAGGAAGTTGTCCATTTCTCCTAGGTTTCCCAGCTTGTTAGCATATAGGTTTTCATAGTATTCTCCAATAATTCTTTGCATTTCCGTGGGGTCCGTCGTGATTTTTCCTTTCTCGTTTCTGATACTGTTGATTTGTGTTGACTCTCTTTTCTTCTTAATGAGTCTGGCTAGAGGCTTATCGATTTTGTTTATTTTCTCGAAGAACCAGCTCTTGGTTTCATTGATTTTTGCTATTGTTTTATTCTTCTCAATTTTATTTATTTCTTCTCTGATCTTTATTATGTCCCTCCTTCTGCTGACCTTAGGCCTCATCTGTTCTTCTTTTTCCAATTTCGATAATTGTGACATTAGACCATTCATTTGGGATTGCTCTTCCTTTTTTAAATACGCTTGGATTGCTATATACTTTCCTCTTAAGACTGCTTTTGCTGTGTCCCACAGAAGTTGGGGCTTAGTGTTGTTGTTGTCATTTGTTTCCATATATTGCTGGATCTCCATTTTGATTTGGTCATTGATCCATTGATTATTTAGGAGCGTGTTGTTAAGCCTCCATGTGTTTGTGAGCCTCTTTGCTTTCTTTGTACGGTTTATTTCTAGTTTTATGCCTTTGTGGTCTGAAAAGTTGGTTGGTAGGATTTCAATCTTTTGGAATTTTCTGAGGCTCTTTTTGTGGCCTAGTATGTGGTCTATTCTGGAGAATGTTCCATGTGCACTTGAGAAGAATGTATATCCCGGTGCTTTTGGATGTAGAGTTCTATAGATGTCTATTAGGTCCATCTGCTCTACTGTGTTGTTCAGTGCTTCCGTGTCCTTACTTATTTTCTGCCCAGTGGATCTATCCTTTGGGGTGAGTGGTGTGTTGAAGTCTCCTAGAATGAATGCATTGCAGTCTATATCCCCCTTTAGTTCTGTTAGTATTTGTTTCACATATGCTGGTGCTCCTGTGTTGGGTGCATATATATTTAGAATGGTTATATCCTCTTGTTTGACTGAGCCCTTTATCATTATGTAGTGTCCTTCTTTATCTCTTGTTACTTTCTTTGTTTTGAAGTCTATTTTGTCTGATATTAGTACTGCAACCCCTGCTTTCTTCTCACTGTTGTTTGCTTGAAATATGTTTTTCCATCCCTTGACTTTTAGTCTGTACATGTCTTTGGGTTTGAGGTGAGTTTCTTGTAAGCAGCATATAGATGGGTCTTGCTTTTTTATCCATTCTGTTACTCTGTGTCTTTTGATTGGTGCATTCAACCCATTAACATTTAGGGTGACTATTGAAAGATATGTACTTATTGCCATTGCAGGCTTTAAATTCGTGGTTACCAAAGGTTCAAGGTTAGCCTCTTTAGTATCTTACTGCCTAACTTAGCTTGCTTATTGAGCTGTTATATACACTATCTGGAGATTCTTTTCTTCTCTCCCTTCTTGTTCCTCCTCCTCGATTCTTCATATGTTGGGTGTTTTGTGCTGTGCTCTTTCTAGGAGTGCTCCCATCTAGAGCAGTCCCTGTAAGATGTTCTGTAGAGGTGGTTTGTGGAAAGCAAATTCCCTCAGCTTTTGTTTGTCTGGGAATTGTTTAATCCCACCGTCATATTTGAATGATAGTCGTGCTGGATACAGTATCCTTGGTTCAAGGCCCTTCTGTTTCATTGTATTAAATATATCATGCCATTCTCTTCTGGCCTGTAGGGTTTCTGTTGAGAAATCTGACGTTAGCCTGATGGGTTTCCCTTTATAGGTGACCTTTTTCTCTCTAGCTGCCTTTAACACTCTTTCCTTGTCCTTGGTCTTTGCCATTTTAATTATTATGTGTCTTGGTGTTGTCCTTCTTGGATCCTTTCTGTTGGGGGTTCTGTGTATTTCCGTGGTCTGTTCGATTACTTCCTCCCCCAGTGTGGGGAAGTTTTCAGCAATTATTTCTTCTAAGATACTTTCCATCTCTTTTCCTCTCTCTTCTTCTTCTGGGACCCCTATAATACAGATATTGTTCCTTTTGGATTGGTCACACAGTTCTCTTAATATTGTTTCATTCCTGGAGATCCTTTTGTCTCTCTCTCTGTCAGCTTCTATGCGTTCCTGTTCTCTGATTTCAATTCCATCAATGGCCTCTTGCATCCTATCCATTCTGCTTATAAACCCTTCCAGAGTTTGTTTCATTTCTGCGATCTCCTTTCTGGCATCTGTGATCTCCTTCCGGACTTCATCCTATTTCTCTTGCGTATTTCTCTGCATCTCTGTCAGCATGTTTATGATTCTTATTTTGAATTCTTTTTCAGGGAGACTGGTTAGGTCTGTCTCCTTCTCTGGTGTTGTCTCTGTGATCTTTGTCTGCCTGTAGCTTTGCCTTTTCATGATGATAGGAATAGTCTGCAGAACTGGGACGAGTGACGGCTGGAAGGACTTCCTTTCTTGTTGGTTTGTGGCTCTCCTCTCCTGGGAGAACAGCGGCCTCTAGTGGCTTGTGCTGGGCAGCTGCGCGCAGTCAGGGTTTCTGCTTCCTGCCCGGCTGCTATGGAGTTAATCTCTGCTGTTGCTGTGGGCGTGGCCTGGCTCGGGCAGCTACTCCAAAATGGTGGAGTCGCGTTGGAGCAGGAGCTGCTGGGAGGCTATTTATCTCCGTAAGGGGCCTCCCTGCTCCCTGCAGCCCAGGGGTTAGGGTGCCCAGAGATCCCGGATTCCCTACCTCTGGATTAAGTGACCCGCCCAACCCTTTAAGACTTCCAAAAAGCACCCGCCAAAACAAAACAACGCCCACCAAAAAAAAGAAAAAAAAAATTTTTTTTAATTAAAAAAAAAAAAAAAATGGTGGTCGTTCGTTTTTCTTTATTCTGCGGTGCCAGCCTCAGGCCTCTGCTCACCGGTCTTTCTGCCCTGTTTCCCTAGTATTGGGGTCCCTATCCCTTTAAAACTCCCAAAAAGCGCTCGCCAAAACAAAACAGCAAAAAAGCAAAAAAAAAAATGGTCGCGCACTTTTCTTATGTCCTCCGGCGCCCGGCCTCCAGTGCCTGCTCACTGTTCTTGCTGCCCTGTTTTCCCAGTATCGAGGGCCCTGCACTCTGTCCCGGATGGCGGGGGCTGGGTGTTCGGCAGTCCTGGGCTCCGTCTCCCTCCCGCTCTGCCTGCTCTTCTCCCGCCGGGAGCTGGGGGGAGGGGCGCTCGGCTCCCGCGGGGCCGGGGCTTGTATCTTACCCCCTTCGCGAGGCGCTGGGTTCTCTCAGGTGCGGATGTGGTCTGGATATTGTCCTGTGTCCTCTGGTCTTTATTCTGGGAAGGGTTGTCTTTGTTATATTTTCATAGATATATGTTGTTTTGGGAGGAGATTTCCGCTGCTCTACTCACGCCGCCATCTTCTGCCCCTCTACCTCTCTGTTTCTTACAAACCGTTTTTACTGTTTGTTTCATGTTTTGTTCTCTCATGTTCAATGCTTTTCTTAAACGTCTGACTACCTTTGGCTGGGAGTTCATATTTCAAAACAAATCATTAAAATGATTATCAGAAATGTAAATGTACATGGCTTGTATCCAATCCTCCTGTTTTCAACTCTTCTCCTTCCATCTGCATTTTTTAGTGCCTTTGATTCCTCAACCTTCCTGAAGTCCTACTACACAAATGGTCTTGCTTTTATTGACGTCTTTCTCTACAGGTACTTGCTTTCAGCGTTCATTGTTCTGCCAAGTCAGTTACCACTCATCCATTTGTTTTTATCTTCCAAAAATTTGCTGTCATCCTGTTATCTCCTCTCTTAATCTCTTTATCCTTGTAGATTTTTATCTTTCTTCTTTCTTTAATATGATCTTATTGTTTTTTAGTGTGACAGAAACACATAATAGTTGGGGTTCATTTCTCTAGAAAATTCTATCTACCTTTTCTATAGTTACCATTTTTTTAGACTAAAAGCAAATACAGGTATTTGTGACTTTTTAAAGATATGGTATCTATAACATCCTTGTGCTATCAATGGCCTACAAATCTATTAATTGATTCAAAAAGGAAATAAATGTGGCCACTATAACTTGTCCTTCATAAATATATACTAGCTCCAAGTGTTTGCTTAATTATTTTATAGGTGTTCACAACAAGCCATCTTGTTCAACCAGGTAATTCTATTAATTGTCAGTATTCAACACAAAGTTGTAATGAGAAGAACTCACTATTTTCCTTCATACAAGGTCAACTCTATTTCAATTCCTTTCTAGTTTCTCATGAATTTTTGAAGTTTATTGATAGTTACTTTGCAATCCCTTTTCCAAGACTTCTCAGCATCTTAGGAAGAAATTTATCTAGAAATGGAGGATTTACTCTATTAAAATAATTAACTTTAAACACATTACTTCACCTACCTTAGGCTTTAATTCTCATTTTGCAATGCTTGTTCTAAATCCTTTCAGTCTCTAGACTTTTTCTTGGGGGAGCGGAGTGGGACCACCTAATTAATATCCAAACACTGTTCTCATCTGGAGCGAATCCAAAATATGTGGGAGACAGGGCTCCACCTTCCACAGTGTAAACCAAAGGGAGCAGCTCTCCTTGTTCTCTACCAAGGTTATTAGTGTAGGATCTAAGCTCGGTAAATCAAATGCTACCATATAGGATTTTGAATACTGAGGGAGTAATGTGAAGATATAGAAGGTGGGAGTTCTTCATTTTAGTAGTGATGAGTTGAGAGTACAGGTGTGAGGGAGTGGGCATCCTTTGTCAGGTACACCAAGGGTGACAGCAGAAGTAGCTGGTGGTGGTGGTGCCAGTGCTGGTGGCCTTATTCTAGTGGTGTGATCTCGATGGCATTTGATGGTGCAATCTCTCTTCGTCCCTGGCAGGATTTTGATCTTGAGCTTCCCACTGACTCTGTGATCCTATGCCATTCAGATTTCTTTTCTGCTTAAGTTATCCAGAATTAATTTTTGTTATCTGGACTAAGAACCTTGACTAGTACAGAGAAATTAGAGCGGGAATTCGTTGCAAGCAACAGAACCTTGGGTTAATGGGTGGCAGAGGGAATCTGCTGCCTGGTTACTTAGGACCAAGAGCAGTCAACATCCTGTTCGTATATAGGGATATGTCCGTGACATACGATTGAAAAAATTGAAATTTGACTAATGCCTCTGATCGCTGCTCATTGGAAGTAACTATTTTCTCCTGCCAAAGTACAGGAAAATCAAAGAGAATTAAAGGACCGCAGGGTGTGTAACTTTGTTGGATCTAGTTTGCTTAAGCAAAACTAAATGACAAGCTCAAATCCTTAAATTCTTAGACCATAATACAAACTGACACACTTTCTATGACTGTGTGAAAAAGAAACTCATCTCTTACAGCCACAAGCCAGAGAAAACTGAAATTAAACTCTTTGAGTTTCCTGGTTACAAAGTCGGCTGAATTCATAGCCTCACTATGTCTCTTATATGAAAGTCCAGGCATTGATCAGGAAAGTGTTGTACCTCAAAAACTGGAATGGGAATATATTTGGATATCTGAAGAATGCAGGGAACCCTTTACCCCTAAACCTCCCTGACCTTTCATCAACAGCCAAAACAGAATATGCTCCCATGTCTAATGAAGCTGTTATTGCTTTACATGAAGACGCATCTAAGGGAGTTACATTGTGAAAGGAAGCCAATTACCCTTATGCTCTACTCCCTTTCCCCCTCATTATCTACAAACATCCAAGCAGAGTGAAGTACCAGCATGCCCCAGGGGCCAATTATAAAGTATAACCTGGAAGTTAATGATTAGCGCATCCTGTAGACAAGGTGCACACACACACACATACACACAACAAGATTTTATAATTTACATGAATATGGAAGAAACACATGGGAATGGATTTTCTAAGGAGGAGAAAAAAATTTTATATTTGGGCTAAACTTACCAACATGGATGTATTTTCTGGAAATTTGAACTTAACATATTGGTTTGAGTAGTTTAGAAGTATTTCTAAATATTTTCCTGGTTGGTTGCCTAAAACCTAATCACAATAGAGCATTTATGAAGCTGAGATACAACATGGTATAATGTTGGAGAAGGAATTCAAAGACATTGGAAGATAGAAATATTAGAGGGTATTTATCCTGCCCTCTTTCTATATACCCAGTGTGGCCCAGAAAATGCACATGAAGGAGATCTTTGGTAGTGCTGTGGTGCTGTTCTAAGTAGATCATGAATGCCTGTGATATGCCATTGAAATGACGGGCCATTTCAGCTGTCCTGAGTTCTTGAGTATAGAGTTGAACTAGACATTCTCAGAGATTGGCATAATCACAGAAATGGATTCTTCACCTGTGGAATAAGGCCTGTTATGTAAACAGGGCTATGTGGGAAGTACCTGTAACCCCTCCTAACAAACTGAAAAAAAGAAAGAAACAGTCAAAAGCAATACTACATCCTCAAAGAAATCATTAATACAGTTGCTTCCCTAACAGTCTTGTTAGGTGCGAGGTGCAGAATTATCGTGTTTCCATTAACGATTTAGTTACACTATGAAGAAGATGGCTGGGTCCTGGAAAATAACGTGGGTATTCAGTACCCTTGGATTATTACAAGCATAACTAAGTGATGTCTGCAATTGTATCTCCTTTTCTAGATGGGGTTGAGATGGGATCTCCTAGTGGATCAAACCAATACGGCCTTTGGTATCTAGAAGACTGCCATTAATCTCTCCTAATCTAATCTGGGATTCATCTCTTTATCCCAGTAATTAGAAAATGCCAGAGAAAAAAGTTCCTTTCACTTGGAAATGAAATGGTGGAGCAACACACCATTTTCCTCAGCCTTATGCCATCTCTCTGTCTCTCCATTACAACTCAAATGTATGGGACACTGCTTGTCTTCCTATCATCTCACTGGACAGCATGCTAGAGTACCATACTGGTGACATTCACCATGGTGGGACCCGGAAACCTAGAAGTATCAGGTACTGTAGGTATCTTCATAAAAACACATGCAAGAAGGAGGTAGGGAGGGAAATACTAACAAAGTACAGGGGTCTGTTACTTCTAGTGAAGTTTCTAGAGGTTCAGTTGTCTGCATCCCGCCAGGATAGCCCATACAAAAATGAAGAACCAGTTGTAGCCAGGTAACACATACCGTATCTTGGTGTGCTTCTCCAAACTATTTAACAAATTACTTAAAAGACTTTCAAGCTTTGAGTAGGGTCAAAGAAAGAAGATATCCTCCAGGTTGCAGCATATGCGGTCTCAGTGACCCAGTGGATTCAATCGGTGCTTGAGTTACCAATGGCAGATTGAGTTGCTGAATGGGACTTGTAGCAAGGTTGATTAAAAGAATCACTATGGAGACCTCTACAGTTTTGCATCAATCCATGACCTCTTGAACAAGCAACTGTTGACTTCGTAAGAGATACTTCTTGGCCTGCTACTGAAAAATCCCTGAATGTCAACCATGGAGCACCTGGTGACAAAACTGTCTTGAGCCGTCCATCATGAACTTGGCATCATCTGAGCCATAATGCCCTAAAGCTGGGTGTGTTAGCAGTGCACTAGAAAGCAGTGTATATGAGAAAAGGTCCAAGCAGGTCCTGATAGCACAGCAAGCTATTTGAGAACTCCTGATGCACTGCCACCCCTTCCTCAACTCCATGGTCTCATATGGGGTTACCTTATCAGCTAGATCTAGTTACACCACCACTCAGATTAGTTCTAAAGAACGGTTGCAGGCAGAACTTCACACAGCATATTTTACTGTCCAAAAGCAGAGATAACTTGATGTAAGAATTTACAATGAGTCATGGGCAATGTCTGGTGTTTTGGCTGTGTGATCAGGGAATTAGAACAAGAAAATTTGGGGGAAGAAGTATTTGTAATGACCTTGTGTTCAGAAATAATGTTGTCACTTTGGGGCAAGCCATATAGGGAAGAAGAATGTGAAGTAACCTAAAGTAATGCACCCAATTAATCAGGTGAACAGATCACCTACTCTGTAGATAACCTTCCTTCCCAAGCTACTCCAATGCTTGCTCAGTGGAACCAAACGAAGAGGCCACGGTGGCAGGGATGGGGGCTGTACATCAAACCAGCTACAGGGAAATTTCCTCTACCAAGCCCATTTTTACTTATGCTTTCTTCCTTGGTATACTAAATACTTTTATTTGTCTATTTTGAATAAATTCCCTCTATTTCCTCTCCCTCTCTTATTTACTGTTTTATATAGGATATGTTTGTAATAGTTAAATTTGTAATTTAACCTATAGGATGTAGATATTGAGAAAAGATCATGAAGAAACAGGAACAATGGATATCACTCTGAGATTCTACACTTGGAGTTGAATTCAGTAACTGACATGCTTAGGGTTTTCTCCTCTTGAGAAGTATGTAAGTATATTTTTAATTGTAGGAGGAATTGTTGCATTAAGTAAGAATATTTTTATGGTCAAAATTTGGGAAGAAGGGTATATGTGGATGTTTTAACTATCCAAGATCCAATCTTCTCAAGCATACATGGAACATTCTCCAGCAGAGATCATATACTGAGCCACAAAATAATATCTATCCATCTATCTACACATCTTCTTTACCCATTCACCCAATGGTGGATACTTGGGTCACTTCCATATCGTAGCTATTGTGAATAATGCTGTGATGAACATGGAAGTGCAGATATCTCCTCAAGATACTGATTTCATTTCCTTTGGGTTTATCTAACCAGCAGAGGGATTGCTGGGTGACATGGTAGTTCTACTTTAATTTTTTTAGTAACTTCCATGTTGTTTTCTGTATTGGCTGTACCAATCTGCATTCCCACCTACAGTGTACAAGGGTTCCCTTTTCTCTACATTCTCATCAACACTTGTTATCTGTTGTCTTTTTTATAATAGACACCCTAACTGATGTGAAATGATATCTCACTGAGGTTTTGATTTGTGTTTCGCTGATGATTAGTGATGCTGAGTACTTTTTCATATACCTGTTGGCCATTTGTATGTCTCCTTTGGCAAAATGTCTATTCAGATCCTTTGCCCGTTTTAAAGTCAGGTTGTTTTCTTGCTATTGAGGTGTATGAGTTCCCTATATATTGTAGGTATTAACCCCTTATCACATATGTTTTGTAAGTATTTTCTCCCATTCCATAGGTTGTCTTTTCATTTTGTTGTTTTCTATGTTGTACAGAAGCTTTTCAGTTTGGCATATCCCATTTGTTTATTGTTGCTTTTGTTACCTATGCCACTAGTGTTATCTCCAAAAAATAACTGCCAAGACCAATGTCAAGGAGATTTTCACTATGTTTTCTTTGAGAAGTTTTACAGCTTCAGGTATTATGTTTAAGTCTTTAATCCATTTTGAGTTACTTTTTGTGTATGGTATAAAATAAGTGTCTAACTTCATTTCTTTGTGTGTGGCTATCCATTTTTCCCAGCACCATTTCTTGAAGAGACAAACCTTTCCCTATTGAATGGTCTTGGCACCCTTGTTAAAAATCATTTTACCATATATACAAGGGTTTATTTCTGGGTTCTCCATTTTATTTTTGGGCTCTCCCTTTTATTTCATTGGTGTATATGTCTGCCTTTATGCCAGTACCACACTGGTTTGATTACTATTGCTTTGTAATATAGTTTGAAACCAGGAAGGGTGATGCCTTTGTTCTTTCTCAAGATTGATTTGACTATTTTGTGATTCCATGTGAATTTTAAGATTGTTTTTTCTATTTCTTAGAAAAATGCCACTGGAATTTTGATAGGGACTACATTGAATTTGAAGATCATTTTGGACAATATGGACATCTTAACAATATTAAGTCTTCCAATCAAAGACATGTACACAGATTTGTCTTTCCATTTATTTGTGTCTTTAATTTCTTTAAGTAAGACTTTGTTTTCAGAGTCCAAGTCCTAGGACTCTTATAAAAAACATCATTTTTCTGGCTTGACTTACCTTTTCTACTAGATTTGAGTCTTCTGAATGGCAAAGATGTTCTCAGTTCTCAGTTCTCTATTTTTTAAAAAATGTTTTTATTAAGGTATGATTGATATACACTCTTATGAAGGTTTCACATGAAAAAACAATGTGGTTACTACATTTACCCATTTCATCAAGTTCCCACCCATACCCCAGTGCAGTCACTGTCCATCAGTGCAGCAAGATGCCACAGATCCACTATGTGCCTTCTCTGTGCTACACTGCTCTCTCCATGATCCCCCACACCATATGTACTAAACATAATACCCCTCAGTCCCCTTCTCCCTCCCTCCGCACCCGCCCTCCCACACCCCTCCCCTTTGGTAACCGCTAGTTCATTCTTGGAGCCTCTGAGTCTGCTGCCATTTTGTTCCTTCAGTTTTGCTTCATTGTTATAATCCACAGATGAGGGAAATCATTTGGCATTTGTCTTTCTCTGCCTGGCTTATTTCGCTGAGCATAATGTCCTCCAGCTCCATCCATTTGTTGCAAATGGTAGGATTTGTTTCTTTCTTATGGCTGAATAGTATTCCGTTGTGTATATGTACCACATCTTCTTTATCCATTCATCTACTGATGGACACTTAGGTTGCTTCCATATCTTGGCTATTGTAAAAAGTGCTGCAATAAACATAGGGGTGCATATGTCTTTTTGAATCTGAGAAGTTGTATTCTTTGGGTAAATTCCTAGGAGTGGAATTCCTGGGTCAAATGGTATTTCTATTTTTAGTTTTTTGAGGAACCTCCATATTGCTTTCCACAATGGTTGAACTAGCTTACATTCCCCCCTGCAGTGTAGGAGGGTTCCCCTTTCTCCACATTCTCACCAGCATTTGTTATTTGTGGTTCTTAGTCCTTTTGATGCTGGCCATCCTAAAGAGTGTGAGGTGATATCTCATTGTGGTTTTAATTTGCATTTCTCTGATGACAAGCGATGTGGAGCATCTTTTCATATGTCCTTTGGCCATCTGAATTTCTTCTTTGGAGAACTGTCTGTTCATATCCTCCGCCCATTTGTTAATTGGGTTATTTGCTTTTTGGGTGTTGAGGCATGTAAGTTCTTTATGTATTTTGGATGTTAACCCCTTGTTGGATATGTCATTTACAAATATATTCTCCCATACTGTAGGATGCCTTTTTGTTCTGTTGATGATGTCCTGTCCTTTGCCATACAGAAACTTTTTAGTTTGATGTAGTCCCATGAGTTCATTTTTGCTTTTGTTTGCCTTTCTTGAGGAGATGCGTTCAGGAAGAAGTTGCTCATGCTTATATTCAGGAGATGTTTGCCTATGTTGTCTTCTAAGAGTTTTATGGTTTCATGACTTACATTCAAGTCTTTAATCTATTTTAAGTTTACTTTTGTGTATGGGGTTAAACAATAATCCAGTTTCATTCTCTTGCATGTGGCTGTCCAGTTTTGCAAACACCAGCTGTTGAAGAGGCTGTCATTTCCCCATTGTATGTCCATGGCTCCTTTATCATATATTAGTTGACCATATATGGTTGGGTTTATATCAAGGCTCTCTATTCTGTTCCATTGGTCTATGGGTCTCTTCTTGTGCCAGTACCAAATTGTCTTGATTACTGTGGCTTTGTAGTAGAGCTTGAAGTTGGGGAACATAATCCCCCCAGCTTTATTCTTCCTTCTCAGGATTGCTTTGGCTATTTGGGGTCTTTTGTGGTTCTATGAACTTTAGAACTATTTGCTCTAGTCTTCTTTGAAGAATGCTGTTGTTATTTTGATAGGGATTGCATTGAATCTATAGATTGCTCTAGGCAGGATGGCCATTTTGACAATATTAATTCTCCCTATCCATGAGCACAGGATGTGTTTCCATTTATTGGTATCTTCTTTAATTTCTCTCATGAGTGTCTTGTAGTTTTCAGAGTATTGGTCTTTCACCTCCTTGGTTAGGTTTATTCCTAGGTATTTTATTCTTTTTGATGCAATTGTGAATGGAATTGTTTTCCTGATTTCTCTCTCTGCTAGTTCATTGTTAGTGTATAGGAATGCCACAGATTTCTGTGTATTAATTTTGTATCCTGCAACTTTGCTGATTTCAGATATTAGATCTAGCAGTTTTGGAGTGGATTCTTCTCAGTTCTCTCTTCCCCCCAACATTCTCTTACACATAGTAGGCTCTCTCGATAAATGCAGGTTCCATAAATTAGAACATGAGCGAGTCCTAATCTAACAAGGCATAAGATTCTAATGGGTTCAAAATCAAATTGACTTTCTTTGTTTTGTGTATGTTGGTGTATATATGTCTGAGCCTTTCCATTATATTCACCTGAGAATTTCAGAGCATCATGTTGTGAGACTGAAGTGAGCTGCCATCGCTGAGCCAGAAAAGTAAAAACTGGGCTACCGATTTAGAGACTGACAAGTGGGGCTAAGTCTCAAAGAGGAGTGCTGTGGCCAAGAAGAGTCCAAAGATGGGAAGATGGGCATGGCCAGGGATTCCTAACTGCAGGGCTGCCACAGATGAGCAGGTGAGTTTAACAGTTGGCAGCCTTCGGGGGAGAAGGCAGAGTGATTTCAGAGTCCCGAGTCAACATAAGGCCACCTGGGGAGCTGGGATTTGGTTCAGGCAGGCCAGGGTAACATCTGGTCCCCGTGAAGTCCTAGGGCTTTTCCTCCACCGATGCTACTTCTCAGGTCTTAGAGTTTAGCATCTCACATGTCCTCTCTGAATTCTTCCCTGGTAGCCAGGTTTGTGATTTTCTGAAGATGTTTTTCTCCCTTTCCTCCAATTTTGTTTAAACCATTCTTTGACCAGGTTGGCCAGCCTCTGGGCAAACCTGTTCCTTCTGGCTGTGGTGCAAGGCCGGTCTCCTTAGTCATGACCTAGAAAGCCAGATCTGACCTCCCAAGGTCACCTGTCTGACCAGCTATTCACATCCCATGTTTTCTTTTCTAAGTATTGTCTATCAACAGATGAAATTGACTCCTTGGGCCTTCAAGTCCTTCAGCATGTGGGTGGGCTTGGGTCTCCCACTGGGGCAAGTACCACACAGACTGGAGATGGGAGGTAATGGGTGGAAAAGGAGCCTCTTCTCCAGGGACTATAGGGAGCAGTTCATGCAGGGAGGCTGCCTCTGCTCTGGAGGGTGACCACAGCGTAAACTGAAGGTAGTGGCATGGATGGGAGAATCTGCTTAGTACTTTTAAACCTCCACATGTCAATAATCGATATCTTAAACTTGCACTCTCTGGTAAAATCTGGTTTAGAGAAGGTAAAATCTCTCTGCAGCAGCCTTCTCCACCCGAGACTTCCAGGCCTGATCTTATAGAAGCGGGCAGCTCGGTCCCCCTGAGTCCCTCCTGCTGCCCACGGCAGCTCCAGGAACCTCGCCAAGAGCATGTCCTACTGACCCGCTCATGAGCTGTGTTCTGTGTTGTGGAGTTGCAGTCTTTGGCCCTTGGATACCCACGGGCTCCTATACTTGGGTATTGTTTTTATAGGCTGTTATTTCCCTGCGGCTTTTGAGAAGTAGGTCAAGGTACCTGCTTTGAGTGAGAAATGCCAGGGGTTCAAGTCACCAGGCCTGGAGTCAGGAATCCTGAGTTCTGTATCAGGCTTCACAGCAAATCAGCTATGTGACAATCTTAAGGGCACATTCTCCCCTCTGGTTCTCCCTGGGTCCTTCTCTGAGGTCTCATAGTTTTCCCCCTGAAGTTCCCATCTTCTTCCCTCTTCCCTCCCTCTGGAAGGCCCTTTAAAGCTGTCGGCTGCTGAAGGCTGGTGCCTGGAGCAAGAGCTGCTGCCTGCTGCGGCTGAATGGGAGATTAGAGGTCTTGCCCAGACACACTAGGGCTGGGGGGCCATGAGAGGCTGGAGCATCCGGAAGCCAGACTCCTGGGCTAAAAGACAGGCCTGGAGTGTGCTGCGGACGCCAGAGTCAGGATGCAAGGGAGGGTGCTGGGCCTTTATATGATGGTTGCAGGTTGCCTTTCACTTCTAAGCCTCCCTTTCTCTGTAATACAGGGAAATTTGGCTTCTGGTTCATAAGGAAACCCTGGAAATGATGGTGCTTGCTTGTGGCAGACGGGATCCTTTGAGCAGTCACAGCAAAGGACGTTGTTCAGGGTGACTGCATTAACCAGGGTGCACTTTGGGTAATGAATAATAACCTTTGTTAAGGCTTAGTTCCTCCAGCCTGACGGAAGCAGTCCCAGGAGGCCTCTGGGCTCTGGAGGCAGCCAACACCACAGGGAGTCCGCCGCTGATGGCCTAGGAAGGGGTGGAAATGAGAACATCTGATTTGATCTGGAGAGCCTGAGACCCTTTCCAACCTCTACCCTCCAAACCCAGGTAATGGGGGACTGAGATACAGAGAGGAAGGGGAGCAAATGCAGGTAAAGGGAGGGAATGGGGCATGGCACTTTAGACTGTTAGGAAGAACTCCTCGACTTAAAATGCAGCTGTGATGTGTACATTAGTGTGGACTACAAGGCATCAGAGTGTGGTGGAAAGAAAATGGGCCTTGGGCAGAGTGTCCTGGGCTTGAATCCCTGCTTGACCATTTACCAGAGACCATCACCTCTCTGGGCCTTGGTTTCCCAGCTGTAAATTGAAAATAATAGTATTGACCTTGCATGGCTGCTGAGAGAGTTACATGAGATAACTGTGTCTGGCACAGAATCTGAGGCATATTGGGCACACAGCAAATGTTATTTCTTCTCCGCTTTCCTTCCTGTCACACTTGTCACCATGTTTTGGGTTTCTGCATATAAAGTAAGAACCTTGTTAGGATAGGAATCTGAATTCTGACTTTCCTTCCTTCCCACAGTTCATCTAAATAGCTGATATCAGCTTGGTGTCTCAGCACGGGCACACTATTCTGGATATTGGGACCCTTGGCTTCTGTTCTTCTGTTTAAACCGCACTCCAGAAGATTGTGTTTCTCCCAAGCATCAGCTTTCTTGCAGGGGATTAACACCACTAACTTAGACTGCTACAGCACCATTTCCTACAGAAATTTTATCTAAATATCTTGACTACATCTCAGAGAAGCTGGGTATGGGCCAGATTCCTTTACCACTGAGCACGTAGAGCCCAGAGAGGATTCAGCCCTCTGGCCAAAGCACCCATGCCAAAGGGTGCAGGCTGGCCAGAGTGACCCCATCCCTGTGTTCTTAGGAGCCATATGCCAGTGGGATCTATTTGGGAATACAAACTGGAGGAAGGGGAAGGACTACTCGGGGCCTGGATCAGTCATGAGGATCCATGAGCATTCTCCAAAGAAGGGACTAATTAAAGTTGCCAGATAAAACACAGGCTGAATCTGAATTTTGGACAACAGCATTTTAAAAAATGTAAATATGTCCCAAATGTTGCATGGGACATATACACAAAAAATTATTTTTCATTTATTGGCAATTCAAATCTAATTGAGCATCCTGTATTTTTATTTGCTAACCATAAATCTGGCAGTATTGGATCTAGCAAGAAATCTTTTGGGTGAAGCAACCAAGGCTCTCCCGGTATGGCCCCAGACTACCTTCCCAGACCCCCTTCCTACTTCTGCTCCTTGTCCTTGACGCTGCTCTTGCTAGAAGGGTTTTACACTGCAACTCACCTACTTTCTATCCTCTTCTAACCCTGACCTTTGTAAACTATAATCCCTCTGGCTGGAATTTACATTATCTCCACATCTAGAAATCCTGCCCATTCTTCAAAGCCCATCTTCGATGCTTTTTTCCTTCATGGACCTCTACCCTGCTCCTTCTATGGGTCTCTGGCATTGTAATTATTAGATTTTATTATAATTTTTGCATGTGTACCCTCTCCTGAGTGCCTTTCATGGTGTCTAGCACACAATAGGGAGTAATCAACAAATATTTGATAAAAAAGAATGAATCTGTCAGCCCTCTGAATGTCTAAAGAGGGGTCTGTGCCTTTCCTACAAAATTTATCTTATTCTTCTTTGTCATGTAATGTTTTTATCAGTATTTGTCTTGTACTCCCTGCCAGACATTTCAGTCCATGAAGACAGACACTGCATTTCCCACTGTGCTGCAGACACCGTTTAATGAGTATATTTTGGGTTGAACAGAACTATGGGCTGGGAGTGTCTCCAGGTGTCCAAATCAAGCTTGACTCCAAATTCTCCCTTCTTTCCTGGTTCAGTTGCGACTCTCAGCAGATCTCAAAGCCCCCTGACCTGGTCCTAGAAATAGAGAGTAGAGACAGAGCTTCTTCGTGAGTTGTCTGAGGGTCTAGTGAGTAAATGTAAACCCCTGGGAAACCGCCCAGGGTTTCCCAGGGGCCCCACAGGCCTTGTGTTTGCTGCTAAGAGAGGTAAGGAGGTAAAGGAATAGGAACAAAACCTGGAAACGAGTAGGAGTGGGTGGTGAGGCTGGAGAGAAATAGGAAATGATGGTTTGGGGTACAACAGACAAAGTTCTATTCCAGGAGCCCAGCAATCTGGATTCTCTCTCTGGCTCTATCCCTGGCTTGGGTGAGGAAGGAAGGAAATAAATATGTGGTGCCCACTGTGTGCTTTCATGTAGGTTTTAATAAATTTCCCAACAGTCCTGCAGGAAGCTGAGGAACAGAGAGGATTGATGACTGGTCTACAGACACACAGCTAGCTCAGTGAATCTAGGAAAAAGAACACAAATTAACCTCTTACAGCCTCACTTGCCTCCTCTGGAAGATGGAAGACATCACACCGTCTTTAAGGTCCTCCCCTCCCTAACTTCTAGTAGTAGAGTATTTTGAGGACAAAAAAATCTCAACTATGGGGCAAGAGGAGAAATTAAGGAATAGGTATTTAAAAGACAGGTGAATGAGGGATATGTAGAGGACGCTGGATGATAAACCTTAGGGAAGCCCTAAGTTGGTCTCACATCGTCACAGAGGGTGAAGTCGGCCAGGGGCACAGGTGGACGGGATCCTGGCTGCAGAGCTTGTGAATTCATGTATAAATCTGGGAGAGGAAAAGCAAGCTTCTTGCAGCAGCCGGGCGGTGGGGTGCATGCCTTGTATTACCTGGCCCAGGAAGGACGCCCTTTGGCAACAATCACCGGACCCGACAGTGGCTGGGAGGGTCACAGCTGAGTGCTTAATTAGGGAGTGCGACTTCTCAAAGGAGGCCAAGCGAGGGCGGAGGGTTATTCGCCAAGTCCTCTACCTCGCGCCCCCTGGCCTCTGCAGCTTCCAGAGCCCCTGCTGATCCTCGGGGCCGGCGGGTTGGGGGTGATCTCAGCTGTAGGCCAGGGCGGTCCGACAGGAGCAGGAAGTTCGGGTGCGTGACTCCCCCAGGGAACGAACGCTGCGGCTGAAAAAGGTGCCGCCGAGGACCTTGGGCGACAGGCTGGGAAAAGGCGCATCTAAAATTTTGGGTTTCTCGGGAGGGTGTCGGGGCGAGGCCGGCGAGGGCGGGAATTTGCCCGGGGCGGAGCCAGGCGGGCGCCGGGGGCCGCGGCCGCGCCCGGAGGCGGGACACCTCATTAGCATAGCCTCCTCCCCTCCGGGGGGAGCCCTGCCCCGACTCCGCGCCGGGCCGCCGCGCTCCGCCCCGGCCGCTGGAGGGGCGCGCGGCTCCCGGCTCCCGGCTCCTGCTCCCGGCTCCGACTCCCGGCTCCCGGCCCCGGCCCTCTTTCCCGCTCGCGCCCCGCCCCGGCCTCGGCAGGCAGACGCCATCCGCCGCCTGGGCTGTGAATGAAAGGCGAGAGCCTCCGGGGCTGGCTGCAGGCGACGCGGCGACGCGGCCTCCCGGGGGGCGCTCGGCTCGCGCCGCGGAGATGTACGGTAAGGAGGGCTCTGCTCCCAGCTTGCAAACTTGCAGAGCGAACCATTGTCCCCCCGCGGGGCCGGGCGAGGCCGGCTGGGCGCTTTCTGTCGCTCTGTGTGCGCGCGTCTGTGCTGAGATGACAAAGGTGCCCCAGCCCGGGGACTCTGGGGTCCTCGGAGGTCCTTCGGGCCGGTGGTTTGCGGGCGTTGGAGCCGGTGGGCGGTGGTCCGTCGGGGGGCAGGGGCCTTGGGTGATTCGGAGCGGCTGGGTCTCCCTCTGAGCTGGGCAGACCGGGGGTGTTGGTGGAGGTGGTCGTGTGACAGCATTTGCAGAAATAACAAAAGCGGGCTGTGCTGGGCAGTAATGTGCGGGAAGCTGGGCCAGGATTGCGGGGAGACGCTCTCTGCTCGCTCCGGGCCCCGAGGATGTGGGAGGCGGCACCGGTGCCCAGCGCTGGGGAGCCAGCCAGTTCTGGGAGCCTCATCTCGCTGCCGCTGGATCAACGTGGCCGCTGCCTGCCCCTGCGCCCATGGGACCCAGGTTCCCTAACTTCCAGATTTGCCTCCGTAGTGCTGAAGGAAGGAGGCGCTGCCGGGGGTGCGGCGCAGCTGGGGGCAGTCAGCCACCCTCTGTCTGCCCCTGACCTCTCTTCCCCTCTTCCCCAACCATCCTTTCAACTGACATGCAACAGTTAGCCAGACCCTCATGATGCACTGTTATTGGTCGGGCATTCCTCTGGTTTTGGAGGCAGTGTGGGTGAAGAAAAGGGAGCGCTTTGGGTCCCACACAGCAGCTCTACTGAGTGGAGCACTGGACACCCAGACCAGTCTAGAAATCAAGTGCATTACAGAGCCGCCAGAGCTCTGAGCTGTGTGTGTGTCTGTGAGACAGAGAGAGGGAGAGAGAGAGGTGATCCCAATGGACAGAAGTCCGCCCGAACCCGGCATCTGGCAGCTACTGAGGGCCAGCAAAAGAACTGGAGCTTTACTCACCTCCCAAGCCACTGCCGGGTAGGGGCCCAGGCAACACCTGAGGGGAGAGTGTTGGGAGAAGAGCAAGTTCCCAATTAAACGCACCCCTGCGGCTGCTCAGCTGCCTTGCTGCAGACAGACTGTGAGTCACAAAGTTTGGTGGAGGCAGAGGAAGCTGAGAACATGGTGCACAGGCTCAGCAATTAGTGGGGCTCACTATTTAGAGAGAGAGGGACGTTCAGCCTTTTAATCAGTCTCTTTCCCTGCCCAGTTGGTCAAACATAGGCATTTCTGGACCGTGCTGAGACATAGGGTGGTCAGAGAGGAGTAGGATGGGAGGTGAGGTTGACCTCAGAGCTTGTTCTGCTGGCAAGTAAGAAAAGGTAACAAGGTGGTTTGTGTTTTATAAGCTGGGAGGTTGTGAAGTCTCCAGGAGAGAAAGAGTTCTGTTTTCTTACTCTCTGTTTTTCCCCGTATTCTTTTCTGCAGAGTGAGCAGCCTGAAGCTGCAGATCACTTGACAAAAGCATGTGACTGCAGGGCACCTGCAGTGGGGAAGGAGTTAGGACAGGGCCCATCAGAATGGGTAAGAATTAGGGACCCTAGTTCTGCTGGGCCACGACATTGCACTTAGTCTGAGACAGCTTGATGCCTGATTCGGGGATATCTGGGCATTGGGGGTCCTGGTCTGCCTCTGTTGTATGCAGTAAGTCAGGGAAGTGTTGGATGGTTTGGAAAGATGAATTGGGAAGCCAGCTTATCAGGCTGCTATTTTTGAATCCCACCACGGATTTTCATTTCTCTTTTGTAGTATGTTTCTATTCCTCCAGATGCAAACAGATGGTACTTACCCCCTGAATCATTCACAGAAAGATTATAATGAAGGAATCCTCTGGGCAGCTGCCTGCAGCAAAGGAGTGTCATGCCAATGCTCGATGGGAGAGTGTTATGGAGTCTAGCCTAGTGCAAAGGCTTGTCTGAGGTGTGAGAGAGCACACTCTCCAAGGGGAGGGCTCATCAGCCTGGATGTTAGTATTTTCTTGACTTTCATGAAATGAAAGGGTCCATGTGATACTTCTCTCACCAGAAGTCAATAGAGCCAAGAAAAAAAGATGGGGATAGGGAGGTTGGGAAGACATACACTCATAAGCTTCTCTCTTTTTTTATTTTGGTTTTAATATACAGTTACATGAGCAACACTGTGGTTACTAGATTCCCCCCATTATCAAGTCCCCACTACATACCCCATTACAGTCACTGTCCATCAGGGTAGTAAGATGCTGTAGAGTCACTACTTGTCTCCTCTGTGCTATACTGCCTTCCCCGTGCCCCCAGCTACATTATGTGTGCTAATCATAATGCCCCTTTTCCCCTTTTCCCTCCCCTCCCACCCATCCTCCCCAGTCCCTTTCCCTTTGGTAACTGTTAGTCCATTCTTGGGTTCTGTGAGTCTGCTGCTGTTTTGTTCCTTCAGTTTTTTCTTTGTTCTTATACTCCACAGATGAGTGAAATCATTTGGTACTTGTCTTTTTCCTCCTGGCTTATTTCACTGAGCATAATATCATAAGCTTCTTATATTGGTTCTCATTTTCTTATGTTTTCCATAAGTGAAACAAGATTTATCCAAGGTGACACAGTTAGATGGAACAGGGTGAAATGAAATGAAACCTGGAGCTTCCTAGCTCAGTGCCCTGCTACCCCATGCCTTGGGTAAATGCTCATTAGGAAAATGCCACCAAGGATTTTATTAACTGAGGGGCAATGGGGCCTCCACACAAAGCCATAAGTCACCTAAGAGCTTTGGGTAAAGGTATCCCTTTACCACCCACCTTGTGACTTGATCCATTGTGAACTCATGTCCTCAACTCCTGTTGCCCCCCATCAGCTGCCGGGCAATCCTGAGCAGATCCTCACCCTACCACTGTCCCTGAAACTCAATCTTCCTGTGTCTTCAGTCTCCTCTACCGTTTTCCTTCTATTTATGGAGGATTAGGGCCCCTTGTCTTTGCTAGAGGACACAGTGCTATCAGAGATAGAAAGAATCCTAGACCTGGGGTTAGTTCATCTCAATCCAGGAACCAGTTCCCGGTTCTATGGCCTTAGACAAGTGGGGTCATCCCTCAAAATTATATCTCAGCAGAAACTGGTGACATGCCCACCCACGTCCGAGGTCTGTGGTGAACCTCAAACCTGGGCAATGGATGTGACCATACATGTAAGAGGTCTGCACTCACAAGAAGGATTGCTCAAGAGCCTGGCTCCTTCAAGTCCTCTTAGGAGGACCTTCTTCCTTCTTTATTCCTCTCCACCAGCTCTTGAAGACACCTGTTTGCAATACCTCCCACCCTAGCTTAAACAAACAGATCACTTCGACTTCACTAGCCACTTAAGCCTTTGGACTACTTCTCTCTTACTCTTTCCCAAACTGGCTCCAGATGCCTCCTTACCACTCATTCCTAAACCCATCACTTTCTGGAAATGGCTCTCCGAAAGGATGCAGGTGACCCCAGAGTCTTGTTTATACCTATAAACACAGATTGATCAGGGACCTGGAGAAATAAAAGCACTTTGTACTAGGGTAGGAAGATTGTGGACAAATTCTCTGAAAAAATGGATTCCTATTTTTCTCTGTATTAGAATTTCCTGATTCCTCTCTCCTAGGATGGAGCCAGGCTAGTCCTGCCTAGAAGTATACCACTTACCAACTGAGGTGAGGCAGAGCTCCCTGAGAAATGCTACCCTGCAGAATGGGGGCTGCGGGCCAGAAGAGTGATTGGAAAGGATTTCCCAAGAACCGGTCTGTGTAGCCTGAGCCCACAGAAGCAAAAGCTGCCCTAATGAATCCCTCCTCATTCTCAACACATGCTTTTCTTTATGCTTTGTGCTTAAGAAGGACTGTAGGGGAAATAGCAATGGCGTTCAACTTTTTGTAAAGATTCGGTACAAGCACACTTGTGTGACTTTTGTGGAGAAAATGCAAGGTGGGACCAATGGCCCCTGAGGTGCATGCAGAAAACTCCATAGCTCCTGCTGCTCCTCATCACAGGCAACTCCTACAAAACACACACACTCTCTCTCTCTCTCTCTCTCTCTCCAACCTCCTCCCCCAAGTCTTGAGGCTCCTGCAGCCCCCACGGATGGCTTGTTCAGGCAGGAGCTGTGTGCCTTGCCGCCTTACTCACCCCCCCACCCCCTTATTCCCCAAGGTGAGTGGAGCCTGTTTTCTCTCTCTTGCTGCTCCCAGTTGAGTGAATTCAAACTGAGTTTTTTCTTGCATATAAACAAAAGTAAAAAGTTACCATCATCTTACAGAAAATCTGGAAAAGAGAAAAGGGGAAAACACCATCTACAATCCTACTCACTCAAACCAATGTCTTAAATTACGATAAAAATCACCAGTAAGATTTTTGTCCTTACCTGCTTTTTCCCTGGCCTTTCTCTTTCCTGCTGTATCCTGGCGGTGCTCCCGCCACAAACCCCTGCCCCCTCTGGCGTGATGGTGAAGGAGCACCCAAGATCCTCATAACCTGGGTTTGAACCCTGGGTCTGCCCCTAGGTAACCTTGGACCCAAGCCTTTCTGAGCCTGTTCCCTGGCTTTACAAAGACAGCAGTGCCCCCCTCACAGCAGAGATTAATCCAGATAAGAGGGATGCCCCCCTTCCCCCTTCCTTTCCTCAACTCTCTTCTCTCTGTTTCTTAATTTAAAAATGTGGGGTGCGGTGGGGCACAAAAACAAAACTAAAAGCTAATGTCCCATAAGCTTAATAACAGTGCTTTTGACACTGTTTCTTGTATCAAACAAAAGAAAAATCTAACTTGAAAAGCATCTTTTTTTTTTTCTCCTGGTGGTCAAACCCTTCAGAAAATCTGGAAAACACAGAAAACCATAAACAAATATAACTGCTTTTACTGCCATTTTTAATGGCTGTATAACAGTGCACTGAATGCAATTTTTTTTTTCTTATTGTACATTTAGGTTGCACATAAAGATTCAACATTATAATCCGAGGAAGACTACCTGATGCTCAAAGCTTTCTCTGAGTTTTGGAATATTTCTTTAGGCTGTGGCCTTTTAAATGGGTTGATCAAGACCTATAAATATTTAAAAGATTTGTTACATTGTTTTCAGTTTGTTCAATTATAATCCCACCAGCAGTTATGAGAGTACCTATCTCCCCATACTTTCAAAAACATTAAATATTGAGATTTTACCCCCAATCTTTGCTAATCTGATGGAAAAATCATATCATTTTAACATGCATTCTATATTTCTAGTCAAATTAAACACACCCTACTTTTTTAACCATTTATGTTTTAGTGAATTAGCATGAGTATGAGTGCTTTACTTACTGAGAATATTAACTGCTTGCCTGTCATTGGCTTTATGCTTTGTGTTTTGAAGAGAAATAGACATAAACTGTCAAGAGTTTGTAGAGTGCCAGAGACGGACATCATGGGGGATATATAAAAGTCCTTTCCATCAAGATTACAATTTCAGTGGGCAAAGAAGTCATAAAACATGCAGCAATGTAAGTGATACAGACAGATTCAGTAAAATTGCAGTTTTGCAAAGTGGAATGGAGTTATTCATCAAATGATCAGCAAGCAGTGTCTTGAAATGGCAGAGATCAAGTGTGAGGTGGTGCCATTGGGAGGGCTTCAGGGGACAGCAGGCAATTGTGTGGGGTTCTGAGGGCTGGTGGAGAAGGGAGAAAGGGCCTGCCATGTAGAGGCACCAGGGTGAGCAATACATGCAGGTGGGCAAAGAGAAGACCTGCCTGGGGAGTTAGGGGAGCTACTGGGTTTGTGCAGAGTTTAGGTGGAGAATTATGTGACAGAGAAGAAGATTGTCAGGATAAGGAGTTCTCACTTACCCTGTGATAGTAGAAGCCATTGAAGATTTTACACTGCCAAAGGGCTGATTTGCTCAGTTGATGTTTTAGGGAAATGAAGCTGGGGGCATCATGTAGAATGGGCAGGAGATGATGTAACAGTGAAGGAAAGCTAGGAGGAGATGGTTGTGGCAGTCACAGGTGGTGGCTTCAGGAGTGAGAAAGCTCTGAACCTGTTACAACCATACATATTCCATATTCCATATTCCATGTGCCATGGAAGATGTTTGCCTCTTTAAAAAATTAGAGTTGTTGGGGCGTGGAGTGAGGTGGAGTAAGAGAATTGAAACTGTAAGATAAATTCTAGCCGAAATAAGCAGGCGAAGAGAGGCAACAAAGAGCCAGGTAGTTTATTTGAATGCAAATTCCTGGGTGATGTTCCGCAGTCTGGCTATCACAGGCTGGGGAAGTCACACCCAGTCAGGGAGGTGGGGGCTTATAAGGGGTTAGGAGGGGGAGGAATGGGCCGGCTATCACAGGGGGCATGGAGAGGTATGATTGGCTAAAGGTGACATAATAGACACCTAGAAACTTTTTTCCTTCCAAGAGGGAGGAGGCTGACATCTGGGTCTTAGTTGGCACATCAGAAGGATGGAATTCAGGAAGAGCTGTCCCCTTTCCATATAAGGCGTGGACCTTGGGGTCTGGTCTGTTCCCCTTTTATAGTATCTCTCTGTTCTGTTTGCATGGTTTGCATGTCCTTGTTTTTCCCTCCTCCAGCCTAACAGAAACCTAAAAAAACATTCTCATGGCACATAAAATAAAGAAACAGCTATGGAAATAGTTTGTTTTGAGATAGGTGCTAAATTACTTTGAACTGAAATTTATTATAATCTAACTTGTTTTAAAGAGGATTTGGAGCATATATTTAATACCACACAAAAAAACACACCTACCCTACAATAAAGGAACAGTTTAAAGAAAATCTAAGAGTTGTACAGGGAAAAATAAAGCCAAGAATAAAATTATTTCAGGGAAAAAAAAAAGGCATACCAGCAGGCCCTGCTGCAAATTCCATTTTGAGCTTCCTGCAGGCCAGAAAAAAGGGGAAAACTCATTTGCAAGACTCATATCAGCCATGTTTTAAAAAATTCAATTGCCTAGGACAAACAACTTCTTGAGATGCTAAGATCTAAGAGAAATTCCTCCCTGAGTTCCTCCTAAAAGAGGAAATATTTCATGAATAGTGGTCTAAATTAGATTTTTCTTTTGAAAATATACTTCCCTTCATCCACCCTATATTAGTTTGTAGAGTATTAAGACTGGTTCAAATGCAAGTTTGTGCATTCTGATTCCTTGCTTTGCAATTGCTGCCGCCTCTGCTCTTGGCTTCCTTCCTGGGTCCGTAAGCCAGGACTCTCTGAGGCTCCTGCCTTGCTTCACAGCTGTGGATATTATTTCTCCTTCCACAGATGAATTTGAGTCTTCTGAGATTTGGCTTCCTGGAGAAGCCATTCCTATCTTCATACTCTGAGGAGGCCGTCCATTTTAATTCACTACACAGACGTTTATCACAATCTAATATTTCCTCGTGTGTGTCCCCCACTAGACCGTCAGCTCCGTGAAAGCAGGGAACTCATTTCTCACATTCCCTACTGCCTTTTTAGGGCATAGAGCATTGCCTGGGACAGAGTAGGTACTCAAAAACCTTGTTGAGTGAACGAATCTGGAGCTATATATCACTTTTTTAAATTTACCTCTTATAACCTCTGACCCTCTACATATTTCAGCCTTAAATGTGTTTCAAATAACAGTACAATTACTATTGCTTTGGTTTCTATTCATTGGGCATTACTATGTGCCAAACAGTATTCTAAGCACTTTTTATGTATTAACTGATTCAATCTTCCCCAAATTCTATGTGTTAGGTATTATTAGTCTCCGTGAGAGATGAGAAGATGGAGGCATTGGGAGGTTAGTAACCTGCCATGGCTACACAGTTATGTGGTAGGCTAGGATTTAAACCCAGGCATCCCAGCTCCAGAGCATGGATCCAGCCATCCTCCCATACCACTGTGCCTAGAATCTTCTGAACATTCCAGAGAATACAGGTCGTTCTTTTGCAGAGTCACTGTCCCTCGCAGACTTGCACATGTTAGTTTGGGACAAGCACCCAAGGGCAGAGGGGAGGGGTGAAGTCCTTAAGGTCCCAGCCTGGTCAACAGGGAAGCTGGGAGCTTCACTTCTGAGTTGGAGCCTCTGCCTTTTGACCTTCTTACCACCATCAGTATTTTGCTTTGTCAGAGAGAGGAAGGGTCCCTGGGGACCTAGATGAGGCTAGGTAAGTAAGTGGAGTGGGGAGAGCAGGTTGATGAGGGGGGAAGACAGAATGCAGGAGCCAGGGGTGGCCTGAAAGCCAAGCCTGGGCATGCCCCTCGGAGAGACAGCTGGGCCAGTGGCGTGGGGCTGGCACAGCCATCACACACATGCCTAGATTGGCAGCATTCTTAAAGACATGTCATTCCACAGTCAGTGGAGGAGGACAAGACTGGCGAGATGCTGTAGGAGGAGAAGCTTCCGGTTCTCTGATAGTTTGGCTGTGAATTATAACTCCTTCCCTACATCTTCAGGTCCAGCCAGTCTGGACGCAGCCATCACTGCCTCTGATGGGTGGGGTTAGGACCGAGCTGTGTGTGAGAGGGACCGTCGCCCAAGCCCCAGGTGAGTGCTTCCTAGCCATAGGACACTGGATAGTTAGTTTCTCTCTCAGAGCCCATCTCTCCCCTGTAAAATGGGGATAATTAGTCTGCCTTGTGTGTGAGGGCATCAGACAAGATGAGGTCCGAATGCATGTATTTATATTACAGGATACTGTTCCTATCAAAGGTGATATTATCACCATCTGAGCAATTCTTATGGATGCTTCTGGAGCATGACAGGCAGTCCCTGAGTACAGGATGGATATGTCAGTTCTAGACTGTCTGTTAAAATCATTAGACAGAAGGGGCTGATAGTAAGAATGTAGAACCAGAGAGCTAGTGCAATATTGGCGAGTTGGACACCTGCCCCAGTCAAGTCAGCCAGTCAGATTGGGCCCCTGAGAGGGAACAATGGGGACACTGATTATGTTGAGCTCTTGTCTCCCAGAGGATGGTATGAGTAGATTGGTGGTCTGTGACCGTGTCCGTCTCATCCCCACACTAGAAGGATGATAAAATCTCTTAGACCACAAAGAGGAGAGACACACATCTTTATCTGAGTTCCTACACTGTGCTAAATTCCTGTGCATTACCAACATGTAGCAATGGTTATTCCATGTCATTCTGTTCATCATTGTAACTCTCACAGTCCTTTTGTGTTGGTTGTTATTTCCCTGGTTGAGCTGAGAACACGGAGATTCAGAAATGCAATAATTTGCCCCAGATCATGCGGCTAGCTGAAGTCTGTCCTCTCTGTTGTCTCCTAAGCAAGCATACACAGAGCTTGGGGGTGAAATTGAAGTGCTGCTTCTGTACCTGATGGTGATTACATGTGCCCTGTGCCAAACAGCAAACTTCACTATGAGAGATTCCAAACTGAATATTAGTGGATTTTTACATAGTTTACTTGTAGCTTTCCATCTGTGCATATGCTCATCAGGCACCCATATGAACTTTTAAGCTCATTAAACTCAGCACTCTAATGCACATCCTGTGGTGTGCTATAAATCTGAGAATTAGAATTCCTGGGTTCAAATGCTGACTTTCTTATTACCCTACAGAAGGACCTAGATAAATTTAAACGTTGGGGAACCAGGAGTCTTAGATTCTTAACTTGGCAGAGCTCCACACTTCAACTATTCATAAAGACTTCCTTCCATGTCCCAGCTTTCTTTTGAGGAGGATAATACTCGAAATAACGTGTGAGGAAGAATCCCTAACTTACAGGAACATTTATAAAGACCTTGCCTGAAAATGTCTTATAGGAAGGAACTACTTGTAATAAAGTGATGCATTCCCAGCATCAACTTGCTTCCCACTGCTTGTGCAGGAGGGATGCTTCTAGAGCAGAAGGATGCTTCTAGAGTTTCTGGATTCAGATGGATGCTGAAAAAACCAGAGCTCTTCAGCCTCCTGCCAAGCCTTCTCTGTGCCCTCTCTGTACCTTCTACTTTGCTGTTATTTTTTGTCATTTACTTATCACACAAAATGTCATTTATTTCTTTACACACTAGATCTGTAAACCTCTTGAGGACACAACCTTTATCTTAATCATCTTTGTTTTTCCTAGCATCTAGTAGAGATTGTTGGTATGTGGTAAGAGTTTAGATGTTTGCATTGAACTATAAAGTAATTGTATGTGCCATTCATATATCCAGACATACAAACCCAGCAGCCTGTGTTTCTAAGGTACCAATGCTAGTGAGCTGGGGAATCTCAAAAAGAAACCCCTAGTGGCAGCAGCAGTACTTCATTGTCTTGCTGTGACTTCCCATGTTGATCATAATTCTGTGCAGAATAAAGAATATGCCAGCATATAACCATTTGACTTTTTCTCTAGACTTTGGTGGTGTTCATCATGAGAAATAGCCAGCTGGCCTACCTGCTGAGATGGTGAAGGTAGTTAGACATTGTCGTGTGTTTCCTGCTTGGTTTGAGGAGCTCAGCATAAATGTCACAATCTTTTTCTTCAAAAAGAAAGGTCACTTAGTGGTATGATTATGGGCAAATCTTTATTATTTGTTTTGATTTCCATTCATATCTCATGTGTATTCTTCTTTCACTAAACAAGAAAGATGAAAAGGCCCTTTGAGGCAAGGGCATGCAGTGTTTGTTTCTTATTGCTTGGAAACACCTGGCTGGAACGTTCTAGATAAACTGCCGTGCAGCCCTGTGCGCCTTCAGTCTCCATGCTGGAGCATGGGGGCCTGTGTGGAATAGCAGGGGAGCTAACCTTGGCTGAGGGTCATATACAGACAGAGAAGAAGAGGGAAGGAATATGAGGGTTTTCCCATTGTTTCCATCAAACTCCTGGAAGCACCCAGTCCTGAAAGCAGGCCTGGGCCCGGTGGCTGGTAAATGCAGCAAACATATCTGACTGTGTAGAAGCTCCCCGCAAAGCTATTCCACAGAACTTCTGGGAATGGCCTCTTCTCGCCCAGACGGGACTATGAGAGAAGAACAGGGCTGAGTGTTTTGGAGAAGAGTGGGCGGTGCTGGATGTTGGACAACGCTTTCCTTCTGCTTTGTCAAAGACATTCATTTCTGCACTGGGAGGGAAACTGATGGAATGGTAGCAAGATTCTCAACCTCCCTCGGATTTGACTTAACAATCCACAAACTTGGAGCATTGCCCTCTGCAAATGGCTTGGAGCAGCTGTTCAGTCCCCTGGGTGAGGGAGCAGGGGCATGGGTTGCACCCAAGCAGTTTTAAAAATCTAATGGCGATATAGACACTGTGGTCTCAGGTACTTTGTGTAACCTGGTTATGCATCCATTTCCTCATTGATAAGTGAGGATAATGATCCCTTTGTTAATTCATACAATGTCTGTCCTGGGGTCCTGTTGAACCACATGATGCAGGCTGACAAGTATGCTGGGTAGGCGTGGATAAGAGCCCTGTGCCTTCCAAGTGCTGGGTGCTATGCTTCTTGCTTTATGTATGTTCAAATTTCACAAAAATCCTGCATGGTAGGATTTTCCTTTCCCTTGTTCCATTTTCAGATAAGGGCAAATAAATTTCAGAGAAGTTAATGCTTTGTCTATGGTCGCCCAGCTCATTAAGTAGCATAGCTAAGAAAAGAATCAGGTCTGTTTTATTCCAGTGCTATTCTCTTCTGTTCCACCTGGACTCTTATTTAAAACATCGTTTTAATCGGACTATACCAATATTGAAAACTTTTGTGCACCATAGGGCACTATCAACACAGTGAAAAGGAAACCCATGAAATGGCAGAAAATATTTACAAATCATGTATCTGATAAAGGATTTCTATCCAGAATATATAAAGAATGCCTACAACTCAACAATAAAAAACTTGATTAGAAAATGAATAGACATTTCTTTTTTTTACTGAAGTATTGTTGATATACACTCATACTGGTATCAAGTATACAGTACAGTGGTTCAGCAATTATGCTTATTATTAAAACCTCTTCCCAACTAGTTTAGTTATTATCTGTCAACATAGAAAGGTACTACAGAATAATTGGCTATATTCTCCACGCTGTACTACCATCCCTGTAACCAACTTACATTATGATTGAGAATTTTTGTGCTCTTTTATCCCCCTCACCCTCCCCACCCATCCACCCTAACCCCTCGCCCATGGTAACCACCAGTCACTTCTTAGTGTCTATGAGTCTACTAATGTTTTGTTTTGTTTTCAGATTCCACGAATAAGTGAAATCATATAGTATTTGTCTTTTTCCACCAAAGCTTATTTCACTGAGGATAATACCCTCTGGGTCCATCCATGTTGCCTCATTGGCAGAATTTCTTTCCTTTTTATGTCTGGAATATATTCCATTGTGTATATGTACCACCTCTTTATCCATTCATCTATTAATGGACACTGGTTGCTTCCATAACCTGACTATTGTAAATAACGCAGCAATAAACATAGGGGTGTATATAGCTTTTCTCATCAGGGATTTGTTTTCTTTGGGTAAATTCCTAGCAGTGGAATTACTGGGTCGTATGGTATTTCAATTTTTAGTTTTTTAAGGAACCTCCATATTGCTTTCCACAGTGACTGTACCAATTTACATTCTCACCAACAGTGCAGAAGGGTTCCCTTTCCTCCATCTCCTTGCCAATACGTTATTTCTTGTCTTTTGGTTAGTGGCCATTCTGGCTAGTGTGAGGTGATAGCTCCTTGTGCTTTTGATTTGCATTTCGCTGATAATTTGATGTGGAGCATCTTTTCATGTGCCCGTTGGCCTTCTGTATTTTTTCTTTGGAAAAATGTCTGTTCAGGCCCTCCACCATTTTTTAATCAGATTATTTGTTTTTTTGGTGTTGAGGTATATGAGTTCTTTATATATTTTTGATGTTAACCCCTTATTGGATAAATTGTTTATGAGTATATTCTCCCATACTGTAGGTTGCCTTTTTATTCTGTTGATGGTGTCCTTTGCTGTACAGAAACTTTTTACTTTGATGTAATTCTGCTGGTTCAATTTTTATTTTGTTTCCCTTGCCTGAGGAGATATGTCCAGGAAAAAATTGCTCATGCTTATGTTCAAGAGATTTTTGCCTATGTTTTCTTCTAAGAGTTTTATGTTTTCATGTCTTACATTTAGGTCATTAATCCATTTTGAGTTTACTTTTGTGTGTGGAGTTAGTGATCTAGTTTCATTCTCTTGGATGTAGCTGTCCAGTTTTCCCAACACCAGTTATTGAAGAGACTGTCTTTTCCCCAGTATTTTCATGGCTCCATATATGCATGAGCTTGTATCTGGGCTCTCTATTCTGTTCCATTGATGTATGGGTCTGTTCTTGTGCCAGTACCATACTGTTTTGATTACTGTAGATTTGTAGTACATCTTGAAGTCAAGGAGTGTAACACCCCAGCTTTGTTCTTCTTTCTCAGGATTGCTTTGGGTGTTTGGGGTCTTTTGTGGTTCCCTATGAATTTTAGGATTATTTATTCTAGTTCATTGAAAAATGCCATTAGTATTTTGACAGGGATTGTATTGAATCTGTAAATTGCTTTGGGCAGGATGGCCATTTTGACCATATTAATTCTTCCTATGAACAGACATTTCTTAAGGGAAGATAGCCAAATGACCAACTATGCATGAAAAGATGTTCAACATCATTAATCATTAGGGACATGCTAGTAAAAACCACAATGATATATCACTTTACACCCATTAGAATGACTATTATCAATAAAGTGGAAAATTACAAGTGTTGACAAGGATATGGAGAAATTGGAACCCTTATGTATTGCTGGTGGGAATGTAAAATGGTGCAGCCACTATAGAAGACAGTATAGAAGTTCCTCAAAAAATTAAAAATAGAATTACCATATGATCTAGTATTTCCACTTCTGTATATATTCAAAAGAAGTGAAAGCAGGGCCTCAAAAAGATATTTGTAAATCTATAATCATGGCAGTATTATTCAGAATAGCCAAAAGTAGATACAACCCAAGTGCCCATCAACAGATAAATGTACAAACAAAATGTAGGATATACTTACCATGAAATATTATTTAGTCTTAAACAAGGATTGATCATGAGAACATTATGCTAAGTAAAATAAGTCAGTCACAAAAAGGACAAATACTGTATGATTCCACTTACATGAGGTCCCTAGAGGAATCAAATTCATAAAGACAGAAAGTAAAATAGAGGTTACCAGGGGCTAAGGGGATAGGGAATGGGAGCTGTTGTTTAATGGGTACAGAGTAGTTTTGCAAGATGAAAAAAGAGCTCTGGGAATGAGCAGTGGAGAATAGTGGCATAACAGTGTGATTGTACTTAATGACACTGAATTATACACTTAAAATGGATAAATAGGCAAATTTTATGTTATGTACATTTTACCATAACATTTAAAAAGTTTGCACACACACACAACACCATTTTCAGAGCTGATCATACCCTTTATCAAGGGCATAAATCAGGCCTGGCTGGTGGCCTAGCATTCATTAGTCACCTTATTGCTCAGGGGTGTATTTTATAAATGGAGACCCAGAAACTGACATCATCATATTCTTTGGATCTCTGGAAAACTCCTCTAACTCAAATTAATGATGTCATTAAAGTGCCATCTTTTTAAAGAAAATTTATATAAATAAAACTGAGGGCATGTCTGTTACTGCATTTTATGAAAGTCCCTGGAGGAATGATGGTCAAATTTGGAATCCATGTCAGGGATGGTTTGAGTTCATGGAAAATCTGCATTCTCCCCGGGGTGATGGGCATATCCCAAGGAGCTGGCTGTTGTCCTGAGCAGTGAAACAGGTGCCATGAGAGGTCCACCTGTTTGCCAGTGGGAAAAAATGTGCAAGACGTACTCCGCAGAAGAAAATAAATAGTGAATTCAGATGTTGGCCCAAGTGAAACACAAGCGCTGGCACCTTGAATTGCAGGCTGATTCTTGACTGAGCTACTGAGCTGCTTCTCACATCACACAACTCTTAAGTAGCCCACCTTGAGGGGAGCAGCAGGAAGCTTTATTTATTTACAAAAAAAGCTAATGCCACACCAGGGAGCCAGCCTACAATCAACACATGTGTACAAATACTAATAATGGTTATTTCTGGGTGATAGGATCACAGATGATTTTTCAATTTTCTTTTAAAACACTTTGTATTTTCCACATTTTTTATAGTGAGCATGTATTTTAATGCAGGAACGTGAATATAATTAAAAGTGTTTTTCATCTTCAAAGACCTGTGGATCATTATGTAGGATTTTCTGATTATGTTTTAGAAATGATTATGCAAGAATACATGTAAAATCAAGTCTATGATGGTAGATACTAGAAATCAGATAGTGGTTGGGTGAGGGGCTTGTATGGAAATAGAATCCGAAATGTCCTCTCTTTTTTTATTTGGTGATGACACAAGTGTATAAACAGTTGTCAAAACTCAAGGCACTGAACACTTAAGATCTGAGCATCTATTGCGTGTTAATTATATTGCAATGAGGCAGTAGGAGACCCAGGAAAAGAAGAAAACATGAAAACATGCATGCAATCTTGGGTCTGTTTTGCATTTCTGGCAGTCAGTGTGCTAGAAGACATCTAGATGCCAGCTGGCACCAGGGGCCTTACCCACAGCCTGGGACAGTCCCCCACACCCCAGTAAAATGGATTATTGGGAGCTGCTGGTCAGCGGAGCTTGCTGCTAGACGAAGTAAGTGCTGAGCAGACAGCGGAGGAAGCTGGCAAGTCCAATCCCTCACTGGCAGCTGGGAGGCTGATGATGTCGGCAGGGCAGTGGGCAGAGGGCCCATAAAGCAGGGCCATCTGGTGTAAGGCCTTCTGAGCACTGTCATTGGCACTGCTGACTCTCATGGGACTTTAAATGACAAAACAAAGCCCGGCTTTACTGGACCTCAGCACCAATGTAGGCATAGCTGATGGCTGGGCAGGGCAGGGCCGGGCGTGTGTGCATGATTGATTTTTCTGTTTCCTCTAACGGGCCTCTGTGACCTCACAGCCCACAGTGCTCTCCTTCTCCTAAGAATACATAGCCTTTAATGCCTTCGTGTGCACCTGTTTCTCAATGTGCCAGCTTGTGACCTCTCTGCACAAAGACCTCTAGCTCCCTGGCTAAAAATGGATTTTTTTTCTAATGGTACATTGAAATGAATAAATCTCCATGTCTCCTTTGCAGGCCAGAAGTTAAGTGTGAAAACCCTGAAGTCAGACAGGCCTGGGAAGGAATCCTAGCTACCCCTTGTAACAGTGTGACTTAACCATACTAAGCCTCATTTTTCTCATCTGTAAGACGGAGACAGCAGACCCTGCCTCAATAGTGTTGGGAGGATTAAATAAAAACGATGCATTACCTCTAATGACTCCTGATGCATAATGACAACTTAATGTTAGCTGATGTTGATATTAACAGGAGAGGTTGCAATACATTTTTTCTATAAACAGATCATTTTTAATGATAACACAGCAGTTACCATTAGGGTCTGCTTCAAAGGAGGCATTCTCCACTTCTCATTTAAAGGAGCTCTCCCTTTCCAGCGGCTTTCTTAGGGTCTGATTGTTGCTTCTTCCAGTGGGCAGAACCTGCTGGAGAGACTCTTTTCTTCATGCAGGTACACCCAGAATGTCCACGCACACTACAACCGCCTCACTGGAAATGGGTCTTGGCTGTGCTTGGCCTGCTGTTTACTTGGCATTTTCAGTATGGCTCAACCTAGGACTTGTTTTGCATTTTTGCAGAATTCTGATGCTTGCTCCTGATTCGGTTTTGCATATCAAGAGTGTTGCTTCTGACATTTCCCTCTGGCACCACGACCACTCAGGTCCTGGCTTTATGTTGTAGCAGCTCTGGGCATGGTGCCTGTTTTGTGCTCTGGCACCATTGCTCATGCTGTGACAGACTCTCTGATTACATATTTGGACTTTTGAATGATTGATCTTGGATTCTTAGGCTTGAGCAGTCTGCATTTTAAATCTGCTAGTCCCTCTATATATTTAAAGCACTGGCACTTGCCCCCAGTCAGGTTGGCTGCATAACAATGAAGCTTCCTCTGGTTTCTATATTTGATACTGTATGTTCACTTGGAAAGCTAGAGGTGAGTAACCCTGCTTTTTATAGGCTGCCTGGTGACTACAGTAGGAAACTGGACAAATTATGAGAATGGGGAAAGCATAAGTGTGTTGTAAATCCTAAATTCTAATTTTTAGTTCTTAACTCCAAACTTAAACCAAAACAACAGTGAAATTTCTAACACTGTATTGTTTTCATGTGATAGATTCTATTGACTGTGCTGCAGGCTCTTCAGGCAGGAATTATTTGGCTTCTTATCCGCCATAGCTTATGTGTTCTTAAAAAAAAAAGAATCAAATGCCTCAGTATGCTGAGTAGTATTCAGTATTCAGACAGATAAATTTCAGATGTAAGAATTCCCACAATGGGCTCAGAAGACCTTCCTATACATATGATCATTAATGTTTTTTCCCTGCTGCACTTGCATTTATTAGAATTCCCTAGGCTTAAAAGGTCCACAAAGTACACTTGACCCTTCAACTGGGTTTGAACTGCATAGGTCCACCTATATGTGGATTTTTTTCACTAAATATATTGGAAAAAATTTTGGGGATATGCGACAGTTTGTAAAACCATTTTCTTTTCTCTCACTTCCTTTATTATAAGAATACAGTATATAACACATATACAAACATGTTATTGCTTGTTTATATCACTAAGGCTTCCAGTCAACAGTAGGCTATCAGTAGTCATGTTTTTGGTGAATATAAAGTTATATTCAGATTTACAGCTATGCAGGGAGAGAATTAGTGTCACTAACCTCTCCTGCTGTTCAAGCATGAACTGTACGTCCTTCCCCAAATGTAACCAATACATCACTTAAACTGATAAACAAGCTTTATAAAGTGGTATGAATTAAATTATGATATTACCAACAATGCTCTGTTAATGGTCATTCTATCATCTAAGCTGCATAAAATAGACCTAGGGTCTTAGGGCCGTACTTGAAGCCCAGGGTGTCAGGGCCCCCTCAGAAGCTCACCACTGGCCTGGGGGCCGGCACTGCTTCTGATGTGGGAAGCAGTCTGTGGTTGCTCAGGTATTCACACCTGGTAAGGGCTGAGCCTCTCAAAGCAACGTGTCTGCCATGATCCATATAGAGACAAACCAGCCATGACCATTGTTGTTGTTAAATAAATGGTTCATGTAGTATTTTATGGTGCTTCTAATCCAGCAGCCATGGACTATACCACTCCTGCTCCCTGAGGGTCTCCCCACTTACCTGCTCTGTTTGAGATTCCAGTGTCTCCCTCCACTGAGCACCTGTCCAGAAAGCCACCAGTGGCGGCCTGACTGCCTTTGCCTTCTTGACAGCTCCCAGTGTTTTCCTCTCTTGACCATTTTCACTACTTGAACCCCTCTTCCGACCTCCCAAAGTGCCATGACATGGCACCCTCTGGGTCCTGGCCTCTGTCCGTGCTGACAGGCCTAGGTTGGCCCTTGCTGTGCAGATGCCGTGAGGCTCTGCCATTCCTTGTGTATGAGGGTCTGCCCTGGGAAACCCTCCACTCCTGCTGCTCTTTGGGGCCCCTCACGTGGAAGGGAGGGGGAAAGGCTGAGTGTCTCCTGTGTGTAGCCCACCTCTCCTCTGATCCCAGATGTCATCGTGTGGCTCTGGGGCGGGTGAAATCAAGCAGAAGCCTTCTGAAGCCCCTTTCCACTTCACTGTGGGCTAGAGACCGACTGTGGCCTGCCAGTCAGGTCACACACTCCCCCAGTGTGACTCCCCACACCGGTCCCACTTGCATGTGGGCACTTCTAGTCGAGGGCCTTGCATTGCTCGTCTGCCAGGGGAGCATATCCCTAGCAGCCTGGGGATTCAGACCACACCCCACCCATCCATCTGCGGCAAGTAGATACCTTCACGTTTCTAAAGCACACTATAAAGGCAACAGAGGCTATCATTTACTAGTAATGACAGTTCTCCCCTCTTGGCCCAGCTCTGAGGGCCCTTCCCTAACATTCCCGCTTCACAAACTGACCCAGAGCCTGGCCAGCTGCCTTCTCTCACAGTCCTCCCCTGGGATTCAGTTCCTTGGAGCTTTTGAAGATGCTGGTCCTGCTGCCTGGGATGCCCTCCCTTCCCGTCTCCCTCAGCGTGTCATCTCTTTCTGCAGGGAAACATCTACACTGAAATGACATGTCCACCCTCAGCAGTCCCATGCGCTGGCTGTCTGACCAAGAGCCACTTGTACTTACTTTTGCTTATGGTTGCTGAGCACATGCCGTTGCTCCAAGGGAACGGGACTGGTGTGTTCCATTTCTCATCATCTTCCCCAGGCTCTGAGGTGCTCGGGGCATTTCTGTCACGTGTCTGCATGTGGGCATGCATGAATAAATGAAATAGCTTCCAGGCCTTTAACCAGCAACTTTTCGACACACTAATTAGTCTGTCAAAATTCCAGCAAGAACCAATCTGAGCAAGTACAGAAAACTGTGTGTGTGTGTGTGTGTGTGTGTGTGTGTGTGTGTGTAAAGTCTTGGATTCCAAATCTTTGAACAGAAAATTATTCCCATTGGATCTTAGGTGGAGTTTTATCCTAAAGATAAATGAGAGAAACATGTAAAATTATATTTATTTTAAATTAAATGACTAATACATAAAACATTTCTGTTGGGGGAGGAAGTTGAAATAAAAACTAAAACTCTTTAGTCAGAGCTGTTCAAGGGAACTTTCTGCAACAATGCAAATTTCTATATCTTTGCTGTCTAATATGGTAACCACATGTGGCTGTTGAACACATAAAATGGGACTAATGTGCCCAGGGAACTGAATTTTAAATTTTATTTAATTTACATAGCCACAAGTGGGCTAGTGGCTTCCATAGTGGCCACCTCACGCCCTCATCCCCAGGCCTCCAGCCCCAGTCCCCACACCAGAGGTACCACTGCTAACCCTGTACTGTGTATCCTTACGGGTCTGTCTTCATGCGTTTACAGCCTGTGTTGTACACATACTTACATATACACCAAGTTTGCTTGGCCTCTGAGGGTTTGACATGAATGGTATGCCATACCATTATGGAGCACCTAGTGTGTACAGCCTTCTTTTTAATCGACAGCATGTTTGGAAAGCCGTCGGGGGGCAGTGCTCATAGCCCCGCATTAGTCACATCAGCTGTTGCCCTGTGTCTGTTGCATGGAGGCTCACTGGTTCATTTGGCCAGTCCCCACTGATGAACATTTAGGTTGCTTCCAAACAAAGCCACCCATCCATTCTTTTTTATTATATATTTATTTATTTTTATTTTGGTATCATTAATCTACAATTACATGAGGAACATTATGTTTACTAGACTCCCCCTATCACCAACACCCATCCATTCTTATCTGCTTCCCTGTATATACAAGCAGGTGCAAATATGGAGAGTGGGATTTCTGAGCCAAGGGGAGGAAAAATACCCATATTACCCCTGGTTTTCTCCCAGCCCTGTTTTCCTGGCCTGTGCATGCAGGATTAGGCTCCTGTGCACTGCTACCCCCTCTGTCTGAGGTGGTGCGTAGGAGCCATTATTGTTATTATTTTGTAGGAAGCTGGCAGCTGTGTTCTACTCTCATCTTTGTTCTCACTTCCTATGTGAGAAGCTGGAACTTAGATTTTATCAAACAGGCTGTGATGAACTCTGAAAATACCGGAACATTAATAACAATGTGAAGATGACAGATACAGACAGCATTCACCTGCAAGCTGATTCAGGGCAGACTTGAGGAAAACTCAGAATGTTCAGTGTATCATTTTTATCTCAAACCATGTTCACTATGCCCATCTTGGGGCACAAAAATAAGATAATTGGCTTAAAGGCTTGTAGATTTGCTAGCATTTGAATATTGGGTGTTGAGCAAGGAGTACAACAAAGATTCATTGTATGATCTGTACCAGAGTCACTTTCTAAACTAGGCAAGGAGGCCCTGGCCTTGGGAATAGCTGGGAGTCATGTAAATTAAAGTGAGAAAAGAAACCATTTTCTGTTTTGGTGGCCACAGTGTATCTTATCCAGTGCCTTTCTCCTCCTAATTTCAAAGCATGTTGAAATAAAAATTATGAAAGATTCCATACCAGATTTTCCCCCAGTGGTTACCAAAAGGCTTATGATGATTCTAAAATTCAACCCTAGAGGACTTAGTGATGGCTGAGCTGGGATAAAAAATGGAGCAGGAATGTGGTGAACAGCAGGTAACATCCTTTAAATTGGAAGTGCCCCTCCATAGCCAGTAGTGGGAATGGACCACTGTCCAACAAGTAACTAAGGAAAGGAGAACGGTGTGAACAGTGAACATGGGAGCAGGAAAGAGGAGCAGAGGCTGGGGGGGAACACACCCTGCTAATCGGGCTTACAGACAAGCAGAAGGGCGGTGGGGCGGGGTGGAGTGTAATTGCAAATACCCACACAGTGCTCATGGACATGGAAACAAAGGAGAGAATTTACTGAGGTTTGACATTCCCAACAGGTCAAGGTATTTTCTCTGCATACCCATCCTAAATCAATCATAGTTCCCACAGTGTGGGCCATACTGTGAAACCAGTTAGTCCATACCTTTCTCATTAAACACGCTATCCTAGGAAGTTTTCCGTGCTGTCACCTAGTCTTCAAAATTATGTCAGTGCGGTTTGCACTTAAATTATTTATTCGAATCCATTCCAGCCAGTCGGCCAAGTTTCACTCAGTTCCTTTGTTTACAGACGTCGTGGTGAGTGTGTCCTGTGCCTGTGACCAGTAGCCATCTGAAGAAAAGCGTGCTGATGCTGGAAGGCTCCTCTCCATTGTTTGCCCTCAAGACTTTCAGTCAGTTTTCAAGTGCATTGATTTTACTGGGCTGTTTTCAGACTCTGGTCTGATTCATCTTTCTCAGGGCTGATCCCCAACCTCACATGACCCTCTGGGGATATGACATTATTGATGCTGTCATTCCGCAGCAGTGGAATGAGCTTCTAATACAGTTTCCAGGACCAATTTGGCTGGTGAAGTGCCACTGGGGGTGGGGAGGGCTTCCCATTTTTGTCACTAGTTCTAAGCTCTGGACTTCGCCTCCCTCTCTGCCATCTGCCATGGCTCCATGCTGTTCTATTCAGGGTGTGGTCCATCCAGCCTTTCCTTTCTCTCCACTTTGCCACCTCTTGACTCTGACCCTTTTTCTCTCATGGCTTGATTCCTGCTCCTTTTCTTGATTGCATTCCTTCTTCCATTCTCTCTAAATTCAAATTCAGCTGTCCAGATGATTCTTCACTGGTCTTCCTAATACACTATTCTCATGCTCTCACACCTCCTATTTAACAAACCTCAAATAACGGTCCCCCCTCCCCACCACCACCACCACCTCCAAGCTAAAGCCCAAATCCTTACCTGAGTCAGAGCCTCTCACGGCCTTAGGACCTACAAGACTGCCTGGAACCTGCTCTCCAGCTCCACTCAGCCATTTCCTGCCCCTGAAGAGGCAAATCAGATTCTTGAGTCTTAAAAATAGTCATACCTTTTGAGTCAATTTGGAAATCTATCCTAGGGACATAACCCAGAAAATGAAAAAAGCTGGAGTGTACATACACTCATTCCAGCATTATTTCTAATAGCATGGAAGTGTAAACAAGACACATGTCAAATAATATGGAAAAAGTTCAGTAGGTGATAATAGATCTTCTCATTGGAATGTTAAGCCACATTAAAAATGGTAATTATGACAATTCAGCACCAGGAAAAATGCTTATGAAATAGGGTGAAAGGACCAGAGAGCTCACATTTATGGAGCACCTACTGTGTACCAGCTCATGTTAGGTGCTTTGCTCATCTCCACAGACAAGGAAGCCAACAGAGAGCTTTGATGACCTGTCTGACATATAGCTCATGGTCCCTGTTTTGCTCAATTCCAAAGCACATACTTTCTATGCTGTAAAATATAAAACTGTAGCTATGTTATGATACAATTCCTATTTGGAGTGACAATACTGAGAATGAATCTTTAAAAACTGTTTTCTGTATTATTTAAGCTATTCAACAGTGTTCTTGAATGTCCATGCTACACAGGTGTCAGGGGCCTACAAGGAGCTCCTGGGCAAGCTTGCGTTCCAAAACCACTTCTACATGTATCTCTTTTTCTTAACAGTTTCTTTTGCCTGAACTGCCTCCCCCCTCCCATAACTTGTGAGGCCCACATCCTTCAAGGCTCTCTCTGCCTGAGTTCTACCTCCCCCAAGAAGTCTTCCTTAACTAACCCAGTCTAAGAGCATGTACTCTCCTTGAGCACTGTAATACATGAAGCTTTCCTTAAGAAACATCAATATGTGCTGGCCAGCTTATATTGTATTTATTTGTGGGGACTTTTCTCTCCAACTAGACTGTAGGAGCCCCCAAAGCCAGACCTGTGTCTTATTAACACTTCATATCCCTAGGAAGCGCTTGGCCTAGGGGGATCCCATAATAGATGCTCCATATCGGGGTTGGCAACTTTATTTCTCCCTCCAGTTGTAGTCAACCTAGTGCTGAGCTGACTGGTTGCTCAAAGGGGTGGTGAAGAGCCTTTGTCTGATGCTGGCTCTTGTGTCCCTGTGGACAGGTCAGAGTCCTGTGTTCCAGGGGTCCCTGCCAGTTACCACCTCCACTCAAAGGAAGTGTTTTTGCCTTAGTTTTATGCCAACTTTCAAAAAAATTCTTATTTTGGGGATAGATTTATGGGTAATTGCAAAGAAATGTTCAAAGAGTGCCTGTATACCCCTCACCCAGCCTCCCCCAATTTAATATCTTGCATAACTCTAGTTCAGTATCAGTACCAGGAAACTGACATTGGCATAATCCACAGAGGTGGTTCAGATCTCATCATCGATTATTCATATCTTTTTAAAAAATAACCTATCTTAGAAATTATCCTTATTTACTTGGGCACATTTTCCTCATACCCCTGCCTAATGTATTTACTCTCACTTCAAATTTGTATGCATACCATTGTTCTGAAGTCAGAGAGCCTCCCTTACTCTGTTCCTGTCTCTTTTCCTTGCTCCCTGTGTGATCTTGGGCAAATTAACTAACCTCTCTGAGCTTTGGTTTTCTCATCTGAAAAGTGGCAAAACTAACCTCATGGGATTTTTTTTTTTTAGTGTAAAGTGCTTAAGGTAGGCATATAATATGATAGGTACTCAGGAAATGTCAGTTTTCTTTCCACCCTTTCACTACATGGACAGCACACTTTTCTCACAATTCAATGGAATCCTTCTCTTTTAAATAATTTAAATTGGTCTCCTTAGACATTTTCCCATCCCATCTCAGTTACCTCAGCACTCTCGCTCTGTGTATATGTAATATTTAATTAGTATGATTCTGATTAACTCCATGTTCCTGTCAAATATACAGTTAACCTTTGAACAACACAGGAGCTAGGGGTGCTGACCCCCTACACATTAGAAAATCTGCATATTACTTTTAAAACTGAACTACTAATAACCCACTGGACTGAAAGCCTTACCAATAACATAAACAGTTGATTAACATATTTTGTATGTTACATGTATTATATACTGTATTCTCATAATAAAGCTGGAGAAAAGAAAATGTTATTAAGAAAGTCATAAGGAAGAGAAAATACGTTTACAGTGCAGTACTATATTTATTGAAAAAAATCCACATGTAAGTGGACCTGCACAATTCAAACCCATGTTGTTAACTATTCTCATTTCTGTTTTTACCTATCAACAACAGAAGGTATGTGGGGACAGAGAATTCAGTGCTTTAATTTCTACAAGTCAATATATTGGATAACAGCCTAGGTTTGGTGCCATCTCTAAAATAAGGATAATTGTGTGAACCTCAGAGACTTTTTGTAAAGATTAAATGAAAAATGCAGGTGAAACACTTAGCATAGTGCCTGGCACAAGCTTAAAACCTGGTCGCTGCTGTGGGCCACAGTGACAGCCTCTTAGTTGTATTTCTCCTCCGAGCTCTGTCCTTGGGGATCTGATATGTGCCTACCTGGATTTGGATTTAGATTTGTAACAGTTATTTGTGCTCACACTCTAAGTATAAAATAAAACCAAAAGACTTTAAGGGCCATTCTTGCTCTGCAATGCCATTTTATTCTATTCTGCCTTCCCTCTCCCAAGTTGGGAAAGAGACTTTAGTAAGCACTATTATGGTAATATTGATGATGGAAAATAGCAAATAGCCTTTGAGTGCCTATTCCATTCCAGAAACAGTTCTAAGAACTTCCCTTGTGTTAACGTACCTGGCACTCACCACGACCCTACGAAGTAGGTCCTGTTGTTCCCATTTTGCTGATGTGTAGCCCGAGGTACACAGAGCTTGCCTATCTTGCCTAAATTTTCACAGCTTGAGAAAGCTGGAATTGAAGTTGGAAGCGAGTCTGGCTCCTAAATATAGTTAAGGCAAATTTTTTCTGCTGTTAGCGGTTCTAAGAGACAAGAAGTAGGAAACATTCTGCTTATTCTTATCTGTCACTCACTTGAAGAATGATACCAGTAGCTCAGGGGAGCTTTCAATTAGTGAATAATTGAAGCCCTGACATTAAATCAACTGGACACATTTCCCTGTTTGTCAATCCCCATCCTCAGGTAAGGCGGCAATCAGATTAACCAATTAGCTGGAAAGCAGTAAGCGTATTGGAAGCGCTGGGAACTCCCAAGGGTCAGGCTGCCGACATCTACTCTTTTGTCCATGCATTCAGACATGGTCTGACCAAACTGTCTCCCCAGGGACAATTCAGCTGCTGTTTAATTCTACCTCTGATAAAATCTGTCTGGGAACTTGGACTCTGCCTCCTTTCTCAAACTCATTTGCGTCAGTACCTCCTGTTGGTCTCTTTAATCCAGAATCTTCCCTGAGCCACGACAGACAGGTCCTGGCCCCTGCAGACGCCCCCTCCATTGCACCACTCCCACATGGTGCCATTTGATTTCCTTATCACCACAAAAACCAAACCAGGCTCGCTCTCTACCGTTCCTGGCTTTAATCACCAACGGCAAACCGCCCCATCAGATTTGAAATTCAGAATAATGAAAAATGGGAAACAACAAGGGGAATAATTTAGTAAATCAGAGTCTGGCCAAAAGATGGAATAGCAAGGGGCTATTAAAATGATGTTCTGAAAAATATTTAATGAGAACATAATCACAATATAAGAAGAAGAAAATAGGTTTTAAAACTGTGTTATATGATCCCAATTTTATGCACATTTTGAAAATATGCATAAACACAGAAAGAAGACCTAGAACAAATACACTAAAATTTTAATAGCTAATCATGAATAGTATGATTATAAGTAATGTTTACATTCATTTTAATTTTTTCCTATTTTATAAGCATGTGTTCCTTTTAAAATCAGAAACAAGGAAAAAGGGAGAAATGAAAGAGGAAACCTCTTCAATTTTCTTAAAATTTTTCCCCTTTGAAGGGCTGTTGATTTTTCCTATCATGAATTCACCAGTACTTACCAGCTTGCTCCATCCCTAGAGATCCAGCTCAGGTCTTGCCTCTTCCAGGAAGCCTTCCTGGACTCAGCAAACTCCCAGAGATTTCTTCTGTTTTATGGACTCCTTCACCTCATTGCGACACATCATCAACTTTAAATGTGTGTGGGTCTCAGGTCCCAGCTAGAGAGTAAGTGTGTTTTAAACTTATTCCTCTTCCCCACTCCACCCAGCAAGTACGGTGCAAGGCATTAGGGTTCTGTTAACCTCAGCTGGACATGAGGCCTGACCTTCAGGGTTGGTGCTTGAATCTCCTGCCTCTTTCTCCCTGAACTTTGTTCTGTTTCCTCCAATTCATTTGGAAGAGGTGTCTGTGCCATTAGCCCTGGGTTATATTTTATTGTAAATTGTTTAAAAAGAATTCGTTTGCTTTGGTAGGAATAATCCAGTCTAGCCCTTGCCTTTTCAAGGGGATTGTAAAGCTAAGAAAATAAATATGAACTATTTTGAGCAAAAAAGCATTTTTCTTGCTGAATGGGGGTAATGACATTGATATTTATAAAGAGGAAACCAAGGGCTAGGAAAGGAGGTGACCTCCCTGGGTCTCACGCTGATCAAAGGCATCACGCATCACACAAGCTTTCCGCCTGTCCTGCTGGGCTTGGACACTGTACCCAGTCAAAAGAAAGAGACCTGAGGAATTTACAGTCTACCCAGGGGTGGGCAGTGGAGGTGTGCAGGAGTCACTGAAGTAACAGCCAGAGCAAACAGTGGCAGAAAAATGTAGAAGGTAACATGGTGCAAAGGTATACAGACATTGAGCTGGCAGAGGGGAAGGTAAGGCCTAGAGTTGGGGATGCCATTACCATAGGGCTTCCAAGGAGGCCATGCATGCAGGCCTTAGGATTGCCGGGCCTCACAGTGAGATGATGTGAGGCCCCCAGCCTGTTCTGACTTTCCTGAGCCTTCTCTGTCTCCAGCTTCTGCCTGGTCCCTGTCACCCAAACATCCTCTTATCCTCTGCTGTGGGGCTCTCCGTAGTTGGATGGCTCCCTCACTCTGCTCCTCCTCAGACCTGCCAAGCCCTTCTCACACCTGCTATGGCCTCTGGCTGCTGGACAAGAGCTGTTCCAGGAGGCACAGCATGGGTCCACCTACAGCAGAAAAAGGACATGAAGACAGAGCCCCTCCACGCTGACGGACCATTCCATGTTGAATCTCATACTAAGTTGAAGGGCTGACACTTAATGTAGTGGCAAGCACACTGCCTGACTGTGAAGCCAACTAAATCAAGCAAAGATTTGCCTCAAAACTATATACAGAAGGAACTGAAGCAAAGAGTTTGGCCAAAGGGGCGTTTACAAGGACTGGGTATCACATGTCAAGGAGGCGTCCCAGCATGGTGGCTGTAGCAAAGGAGAGAGTGGGATAAACCTGGGAAAGTGCTGAGGATATACTTTGGGGGAAGGGATAGGATAATTAGGGGAGCCTCATGGAAGATGCTGTGTGACCTTAGGCAGGGCACTCAACCTCTCTGATCTTGCTTATTATCTGTAAAATGAGAATAATAGTACATACCTTAATGGGTTGATATGAGTATTATATATGAAATATTTGTAATGTGCTTGGCCTAGTACCTAGCACAGAGCAGATGGGAAACCCTGGTATTTGTTTTAGATATTGAAGATCAGCACATGAGAAGCTGGGGCAGTGATGAAGGAGAGGAAGAACTTCAAAAGAACAAATACTGTTTCCCAGGGGACTTAGCAGATGATGCCATGTTAATAATGGGGAATTTGGGGGAAGGGGCCTAGATGTTGGAAAGAATGGTGTTTTTAGTGTTTGTGGGTTTTGTTTGTTTCAGAGCACCAACTGTCCTGGGTAGTGGGTCACTCCTATCACAGGGACAGATGCATAGGGAACAGGATCAGGCAACCAGAGCAAAGGAGAAACTGGGCTGAAGGGCACAGGAGTCATGGGGACACAGATGGTGCTGGCAGACCAGGCAAAGGGTCAGACTCGACAGAGGCTGCCAGCAGCTGAGGGACATGCTTCTCACGCTGGCTGGGCACCAGAATCACAGAGGGACGCCTCTGACCCCTCCTCAGAGACCCAGGGGTGATTCTGATGAGCAGACAGGACTGAGTCACAGCCAAGCCAGGGGCCTGCAAGCAGGAATTGGGGCCTTTGGGCAAGTAGACAGGGGGCCAATGGGTGGGAGGAGCCGGGCGGAAGGGACCCTGAGCCCAGGCCACTTGCCACCCAGAGCCCCTGCACACTCCAGCCTGGCGGGAACCTGGCTCCATCCAGCGTGGCCTCAAGAGAGCGGCGGGTGGTGGCAACCCCAGATGCCAGGCTGGGCAGCACTGAGGAACGGGAGCTGGTGGGCCTCCAAAGACACATTTCCCTGGAGTCTTCCTAGGAGGACTATCTGACAAGCACCCAGAGGCCTTTTGCTAAATGCCTTATCTTCCTCTCACTGACCATGAAATTCATGATTCCTTTTCTGCTCAATCACATGCTCATTCTTCATTCAACAAATATGTATGAGCATCATCGCCCAGCCCACCAAAGGTTAGATCCCGTCCAGGCTCAGGGATACAGCAGGGACACACAGCAAGGGACCTGCTCTTGAGGAACTTACGCCGATGAGGGACCCCAAATGTGGACACACAGAGTGTGTGAGCTGGTGAAACACGTTGTGAAGAAGAATAAATCCAGGATAGGAGTTTAAAGGGGAATGGTGGTCAGGGAAGTTCTCCCTAGTTAGGTGGCATTTGGCCAGAGGCTTTGGGAAACGACTGTGGGAGCCCACAGGTTACCTGGACGAATGTCCCAGGCGGGGATTTGAGTGCAGTATTCCAAGGCAGGATCACGTGAGGAGGACCCTGCAGTTGGGGCAGCATGGGCCGGAGCAGGATGGCAGGAGGCGAAGGGCCGCTGGGGCAGGTGAACTATTCTCAGAGTCTTACGGTTGGAGGAAGCCTCTCTGTTAATCCCAGTGATGTGTTTTTTGAGTAACCAGAGCAGCTACGTAATAGTGAAGTTGACCATATCACTTTTTCCTCTCCCTCAACATGAATGTAAGAGGTCCTAGTGACAGAAGAGGATCCGTAATAAATTTACTTTCAGCATCCCATGGTTGGGCCTGCCAGACGTGGTCCCCAGAGAGGCCGAGAAGGCCCTGGTAGAGAGTCTGTCTCTCAGAAATAAAATGGCTCAGAATTAAAAAGGCTCTTACAGCACATGGCTGTGACTTAATCCACCTGCTTCTAGGTACTTACATTAAGAATAAATACCATCAGAAGCAAGCTGAAACAAATATATGAAAATGTACCACTGCATCTCTCACAATGAACTATTTTCAGTGTCTTTTTAATGTCTTCTATTCTTTTTTTTTTCCCCTGGCCTGGTTGTGGCTACTTTGAAGTCACCTGCTTGTGGTTGGAAGCTTTCTGGGGTGCCTGTGGGTTCCTGTCACCCCCTGAGCTGCTGTGGCGCCTGGAGGTCAGGGGCTCCTGACCAGGCCCTGCCAGCTCTTCCGCTTATCAGAGAGGAGAAATTTATCTCACTTTCTGCTCTGATTACCTACCCAGGAAGTGTGGAATGCAGCTCAGGGCTTTCTGCTCTCTGGCTGAAATTCTAAAATATCACTTTACTTATACGATAGTCCCATTCTACAGTGGAGCAGATAAGGTGGTAAAGTAATAGCTTTAGGTTTATTTTTCCCAGCAATCCATTCAGGTGTTTCTTCCTCCAGTCAGAATATGGTCGACTATATGGCATCATTGTTGTCCACCCTATCCTTTTGAAAAGTCACCTGTTACTTAAAAACAGAGAACTATTAACTTTTTCTGTACTCTCCCCACCACCATCCCAAATAATTCTATTAATTTTACCTCTCTACCTTATTTTCCTTAAAATTGGGTATGTAAAAATCTTAAAAAGCAAACAAATCTCCAGAGCCCAACATAGCAGAACAATTTGCCAACACTTGTTTGAATACTGGCTTCCTCTTATAAACCTGCCCCCATGTTGCCAAGATTCTAGTGTTACAGATTATTTTATTTAGCTTTAGTGCTTTTTAAAAAATGCATATATCCTCTGGAAGACTGTTTATCAGCTACTAGTTGATTCTTATGAATTAGATAACCAGATCACTCAGACAGGGGATTGTCATTTTTAGGAGGGTAATTGGCATATTTCCAGGACCAGGGTGAGCAGCCTAAAGGCCCCAAATGCCTTAGCTTGGAGGGCCTTAGGGAAGGGGCAGGAAAATGAGAAAAATAAAAGTGAAATGCTTTACAGAGAAGTAGCAGGAGGGGAAAACAGAAAATGTGAGAGGGAAGGGACAAGGCAGCCAACCTCCATGAGTTCTGCCTTTTGCTCCACCTGCCCTGTTACCCCTGAGCGATCACATCCTCTCTCAGAGCATCGGTGGTCACTCTTGCAAGCCCTCATCCTCCTCCCTGACGACCTGCTGGATGATGCCACCTAGATGTCCCCTGGTCCCAGCCACCTCTGTCTTCTCCAGTTCAGTCAAGAGTGACTTGCAGTCATATTTGGTACCTTCCTTCTCTTCCTCCCCACTGGATCCTTCCCTTCCTCTCCCATCCAGATAACCACTGAGATCAGGCATTTGTTCCCGACCTGGGATGGTTGACTACTACTCACACATCTCTGCCTTAAACCTCTGTATCCCGCCTCACCTTGCATGCCACCTCTGGATTGATTGACTGTCACCACTGCTCATGAAGCTCCCAGTGGTCCCTGTTAATTTAGGCAAAACCTAAATTCCTCAGCCTGTTGTTCAAAGCTGACCCCAGCCTGATCTTCCTTGTCTTTCCTTTAAGGGGTTGGGAAAGAAAAGAGGAGGCAGTGGGATGCGTTATCATTTAATCCTCACCACAGCCTCCTGGAAAGAACCATGTCATCTTCATTTTTCATGCGAGGAAACTTGGATTACTTATTCTAGGTCAAACAGTAAGAAATGAGAAGAGCTGGCATAAAGCCTATCTGACCCCAGAGCCCAAGTTCTTAGCCACTGTGTCCTGGTGCCTTGCAAACTCAAAGTGTGGTCCCTGGACCAGGGCACCAGCATTACCTGGGAGTCTGGTGGGAAGGCAGAGCCACAGGCTCCACCCCTCACCTGCAGAACCAGAATCTTCATTTTAATAAGTTTCCTGGATGACTTGTGTGCACTTTACAAGTTGAGATTATAGGGGAGGAAAAAGTTTTCCTCCACCCACTGAGGGTCGCTGGCCAGTCTGAAAATTAAACTGACAAACAGGAGAATAACAGGAGAAAAACTTACAGATTTTACTGAAGTTTTACATGAGCATGGGAGCCTTTACAAGAGAACCAAGCCTGGAGACTTGACCAGAGCAGGAAGCTTTTATATCTTTTAGATGAAGAAATGAATTTGTGAAGAATTCACAAGATAAAGGAGTTTGGGCCAGTTTGGGGGTGGGTAGTGAATGGTGAAGAAGTTAAGTGGGAAGATAAGGGTTAGGTCAACAAGGTTTGTTTGCAGATTCTTCTGGGGTCTTCTCTGGGCTGTAAGAGTCTGTCTCCAGTAAAAGGAGAATTTATTTCCTGTGTTTAGGCAGAAAAGATTGGGGAGGGGAGTGCTTTCTCTGCATTTGCTTCTTAATTGCCTTGAGCTCAAAGTAATTTTTACTTCAAAGAGGTATATTTTGAGGGTGACATATCCTGGTTCCTTGAAGATGCACTGCCAGGAGTCCTCTTTCTCTATGAGCCTCTGGCTTTCTTAGTTCCATGGCCCACCCTTCCTGGTAGAGTAATTCAGAACATCATGGCCTCTGGAGGTAAATTCTCATGGGTTCAAATCCTCATCTTCCACTTATCAGCTGTGTGGCTCTAGGCAGGTAACTTGCCATTTGTTGCCTCAGTTTCCACATCTGTAAAATGAGGATAAAAATAGTACTTACCCCAAGGGGTTGTTGTAAGGGTTGAACGAGTTTGTGCTTGTGAAGTATTTTGCACGCTGTGCCTGGTGTGTAAGGAATAAAGCGCCTGCTGTCTTTCTCACCTTTCTGAATCCTACCCCACTTCTAGTCTCTCCACTTTTGAGAAGCTGTCCCCTGACCATCAGAGCTCAAGGCGATTTCTCCCTTTCTAGATGGTTTGCAAATTCTGGGACTGCAATCACAGAATTGTATCTTAGGGAAAATCTTTTCCTCTTACTGTATGGAAGAAGAAACTGAATCTCAAAGACCAACTAGCAGAACCAGAACTTGAACTAAAAGGTCAAAAGAACAAAACCAGGACTTAAACCCAGTATTTTTAAACTCTAAAATAAGCATTGTTTCTGAGGTACTGTGGCGTTAAACACCTTTCTTTTTCCCTTTTGGTAGGCAATAAGTATGCCTTGGGAAAAGAATATTAAGAGTGTTCATCATAGCAATATATATAATAGTGACAAATGAGAAAGGAGATATTGGTTTGAACAAATTTAAATAGATTTCTTTACCTTATAACTTCAGAGGCTTTAATATGCTAATTTTCATCGTGAATATGAAATATAGAGATTTGGTCTGCAGGGTCTCATATATTTATTTGGCCTTAGACCCTTTCTCTGAGGGATGCTCATTGGGTCACACAACTAGTGTTTCATGGAACACAGCTGAGGGCTGCAGCTCTGCTCTCCAGGGCCTCCACCCTCCTATCCCGTGTACTTGCCAGTCTGTGAGGTTCACCTCCACCCCTGCTGCACCTGTCCTGCTAGTGGCCTTCCAACACCGGTCCTGGGGAGTCCCTCCTGTGACCCTCTTGCTGTCTCAGCAGTGATTGACTCTGGCCTGTTGCGAGTTCATGGTGTGTCACATCTGCTCTGGGGTGTGGGAGTGGGTGCCAAGGCAGGCAGGTCTGGGGATGCCGGCTTTGGGGAGGTGACTGGGCAGTGACTAGAGGTGGAGTCTCAATAACTCAATTTATTGTTACATGGATGTGCATAGATCTGCCTTGGGAGAGTGGCACGTTTCAGACCCCCAGACCAGTGAGGTTTGATCTCCTGAAAGAACATTCCTTCACAGGCCTCCAGACACCATCAGCCTTGGTCACTGTTGCTGGCAAGTGGTCAGTGGGGAAAGCCCCACTGAGCTCAGCCGGCTGGCGCTGACCAGCTCGCAGTTAATGGCGGCACAGTTCTGGACCTGGGTAACGCAGCTGGAGGACGCTGCTGGCTAACCTTCACCGGGGGCTGCCGGGCTGGGCCCTGCTGGAAGTGCCTTGGCCTCACGGCAGCCCTGTGCCATCAGCCCAGGACACTCACACACACAGAGTGGCGTTGCTGGCTCGAAGTCACACATCCGGGAAGCTGCAGTGCCGGGCTTTGACACGGAAGCCCATACTGCTGCCCACTCTGCCTGCCCTCAGAGGGTCTGAGGAGGCTGGAGGGAAAGAACAGACTGGAAGGAAAGACCAGGGCAGAAGTCAGGAAGCACCCCAAAAGCAGTGTCAGCTCTGCTGATGAGGGGGTGCCTGCTCCCATCTGCTCTTCTGGCCTTCTGACCTCTGCCCGATTGGTGGGGAAATGCCCTGGCGCCCTAAATGTGACTGGTTCCCACTGGGGGACCTGCCTCGTGGCTCCTAGTGTGCTGGGAGAGGGGCACTCCTGGGAGGGGCCCAGGGACTTGAGGAGCATCTCTTCCAGAATACAGGAGCGCAGGAGGCGGGCAGGGGAGAAACCGAGCCAGCATCCCCAGACCGGGCATTCCGGGCCTGCCGCCTCTGGGAAGCTGCTCCCAGCCCCCCTGGGAGAGGCAAGACCCCCACTTCTGCCTCTGCACAGAGGTTGCTCCCTGAATGGGTAGAAAATGGGGCTGTGCTTTCTTGGCAAGCCTGGGTTTCTAACAACCACAGGCTTGGCCTCTGTCCCGAGCAGGCCTTGCACACAGACCCCTCAGAAAGCTCTGAGGAAGGGACTGGCCCTGCAGTCGGCTCGTTCTAACTTCCGCATGTTTCTGCTTCCTCGTTGCCTCAGAACACAAAGGCCAGTGTTCCTGTGCGGGGACAGTGAAGGGGGCAGCTGCTGCGACAGACTGCGGAACACATCCTGCTGGGATCTTGGGAAGAAGTGTGCTGACCGCGGAGGGCAGGGTGGCCTCAGGGGGAAGGAGGGCAGGTTTAAATTCTGGGCTTTGAGGCCCCAAGATGTGGAATGCAACCCTCAGAAGCTGTCCTGTAAGAAGAAATAACCTTGGATGCCAGCTAGCTGGAGCTCTGGCACCTCCTAGGCTGGAGCAGAGGGGAGATGAGGAGATGCCAGGCCAGCCCTGAGCCTGAACTGGAGGGCCTGCGTCTGCAGCCTTGGACTAGTTCCGCCACCCTCCCTGTGCAGGATCTGGTGGGACGCTGGGGACACACAGCGCTCTGTGTGGGGCAGGGGTCTGATATCCTGCTCTCCCTCAGGGTGCCCCTTGGCTTCCCCAACGACCCACCCAGTCCCTCATACCCAGTCACCCCTAGAGCTTACATTGCTGCCCCTTTCTCCTCCTGGCGCTGCGCGCCCCACACCCCCTCTCAATCCAAACTCCCTGAGAGCCGCTTTTCTTGCTGCTGTAAGGCTCTTTGTGAGACTACAGTAATTCCACCAAAGTAATTCATTCTTTTCTGAATGATCCACTGGCTTGAACCTCCCAGGGTGCATTTGCATTTCAAGTAGAGTTTGTACAAGCAGAATTAAGCATTAATTAGCAGAATGAAGGGGGCAATTATTGGTGGGAGTGGGGCAGACTTTCCCAGGACCTTCCCTGCTACCCTCTCCCCTCCTCCAGAGCGTGTGCCCACTTCCCCTCCAGGTAGCGAGGGGGGCACTGAATGTGCAAAGGGACCCCTGCGTCAGGAGGGAGGTTGAAGAGCAATGTGTCAGGAGGGAGGTTGAAGAGCAATGGTCTCCAGATGTTTTGATTTCCTTCACCAATTGAAAACTTTTTACGGTGGAACCTAAAATTATCCACTTTCTATTTTCCCAGGGTTTATTTTATTATCATTGATTTCCTAACACCATCATTTCACAACATCAGAAGACGGAAGAGGTCATATCAGACAGTCTTATAAATGGAATAGATTCAGCTTTCTAAAAATGTACAACATTGTTTTAGGTTTTTGTTTTGCTACAGATTGGTGGAAACCTCCTGGTGGGGGCTGGCTTTGAGAACTCCAGCCTGGCTGGCCCCTAAGGCCCTTCCCAACTCTGAAACACTACAGCCTTCAGACAGTATGGTCTGTTTGCATTAACGGTGCATTTTCAAATGTTAATAATTAATGGTAATGTTAATTTATCATAGTTTCACATAACATGCTATAATGGAAATGGCCCCAGGGGAGAGGATGGCAGAGATTGAGGGGTAGAGCGTAAAGGAAGTAGGGAGCAAATGAGGGGCAGGAGGATAGCTCCTTCGAGCTGCAGCCAGCTTTCCAGGACACTGGGGGAGATTCTTGGGCTGCCGAAAGCAGTTTGATAGTCCTGTTCCAGAGTGTGTGTGTGTGTGTGTGTGTGTGTGTGTGTGTGTGTGTGTGTGTGTACGTGTATGTGCACATGCACATGTGTGTACAACAGTGGAATATGTGAGGGTAGCACCTGACTTTGGTGTGAGCCCCCACTCCAAAGTCTCACCCCTCAGGTGCTCCTCTGTGGCCTGGCTTCAGAAACAAGTGCTGGTCTACTGGCGTCCCCTGTGTATGCCGCTTGCCTGACCCCCAGTCAAAAGACATGGCATGAGAAGGGCCAACATTTGGGAATGTGGGGAGACAGTGGAAGATGCCAACACCAGGGAAGGATGAGGCCCTGGCACTCTAAGGGATGGATACAAGGCACCATGGCCTGCTTCCCAGGTCTCCTCAGCCTGACCTGGGGGCTGTGTTCACGGTTTTTCTCATTACTGTTGCAGGTGTGTGTGGCTGCTGTGGAGCCCTACGCCCCAGGTACAAAAGGCTTGTTGACAACATCTTCCCTGAGGATCCTGAGGTGGGTCCCATCTCCAGCTGGCATCCCTTCTCACCATCTCACCCTATCCAGGGCTCTGAGGACTCCTGTAAGGAGAAGGCAGGCCCCAGGCCCCTACCACCAGACCTGCTCAGACAAAAGGAGAGCATGGCCAGGGCCCCAGGCAGTGGGCAGAGGCTGTCAGGGGCCTGAAGCCCAAGGAGAGTTAGCTCCCTCTAAAACCAGATCTGCAGAGGCTCTGGAATTTGCTTTGGCATGCTTTTGGCCATTGCTGCCCAACTGAGACGTCTTTCTCAGTCATGTCTCTCTGGGTGATAGTTCCTGGAGCTCTGACTCTCTTGACGGCACTATTTCCCCACTGTCTGGTGCAAGCACTTCCCTTCTTGTGCTTTAGCTGAGCAGCCCATGTCTTCCCCGCGGCTCCCTCTGGTATCTGCCAGTGTCTGGATGTGCACACCTAGGAGGCCCGGCCTCTTGGCGTCCAAGCCGTCACTTCACCGCCAGGCTACATTACGGGTTGTGTGGTTTTGGAAATGTCAGGATCTGATGTATTTGACCTGCTTTCTGGGAATCAGTGACCTCTTCTTGATAGGCAGTTGGAGGGACACATTCTAGCGTCCTTTGGAGACTCCCCGAAGAGCTGCAGAGCTGCTGCTTCCTCTTCACGACTGGGTGCTGGCCACCCAGCATATTTTAATTCTGAGTCAATGAAGGTTTGTCCCTCACTCATACACATGCACATACCTACACCCATAAATATATGTATATATACATGTACATATGTGCACCCATATATACATACATATAAACGTCTGTTTCACTTACTATTCTGATTTATAGCTAGCATGCTTAGTTGTGAGTTCCTGGAGGGCAGGAACTATAATCATCTGTGTATCACTGAAGCCTGCATGTTGCCTGTAGCACACATAATGGCACTTTGCTGTTTAAATTGAATTGTGATTTACCTTGACTTGAACCCTTCCAGCCATGGTATAGCCACTATGTTCATGAAAGGTCTGTCCTTTGCAGGATGGCCTGGTGAAAACCAACATGGAGAAGCTGACCTTCTATGCCCTCTCAGCTCCAGAAAAGCTAGATCGTATTGGTGCCTACCTCTCCGAGAGGCTCATCCGTGATGTAGGTCGTCATCGGTATGGGTAAGTGATACGGGAAAGTGAGAGAGATTTTCAGAAACTTATATTTTTGAGGCAGGAATAGCATCCTTGTGTGACTATGGCAGTTGACTGGATTATTGAACAGACTGAGAAAGTGGGAACTGGGACTGAGGGTGGGTCCATGTGTTCTTCCAAAGGCAGGATGAAATTGGTGCTGTTGCCAGGATTTGGGAAGAAGGGGCTGTTGGCAGCCCTGTTAGAAGCCATTCATCCTTTCGGTCTCTATCAAAAAGCCCTCCTACACAGCCTGGGGCCTTGGAAAGTCAGTCTAGCCCAGAATGTGCTGCTATTCTCATCAAACCAGTCTTCCCTCCTTTGACTTACTGTCTTGAAAAGCAAGGAGGAGCCTCTACATTCCAGTGAGAAGGCTAGGTTAGGGATAATTTGTCTGTTAAAAATACACTTCAGTGATATTTATCAATATTCTGAATATTTGTCAATCTTCTGAAAGGGAAGGACTTGCTAAGTTTAGAAAAGAAATTGTAAAGAAAATGACTGATCAATAGATTTAACTGTTTGAAAATTCAGATATTTTGATGTCAAAATGAAACCATCAAAATGTAAAAGATAAACAACAAAACAAGTGTTTTTAAAACAAGACAAGGAATTCAAATTCATAATGAGTAGCATATAACAAATAGTGTGAATGGAGTGGGGAAATTGAGACAGTAAAAAAAAGATTTGAGGCAAGGGCCCCAAATAACCAACTTACAGAAGAGGAGACAGAACTAGTTACAAATATGGGATAATGTTCAATAATCTTATATTCATGGAACATGAGACAACATGGCATACAGCCATGGCAACATGGAATGCATCTTCATACTTTTTCTACAGTGCGTGCAAATTGGTTGAACCTTTCTAGAAATTTGGAAATTTTGAAATATGTCAAGAGCTTCAAAAACACTTATGCCCTTTGATTCTATTCATCTATCCAAGGAATCAATCTTAAATGTAATGTAACATTACATTGAGATGTTCATTATGGTGTTTTTTATGATAATGAAAATGAGGAATAACTTGAATGTCCAAAAAGAGGAGAATAGTCAAGTATGGTGTTTATCACTTGGTGAAATGTCATGTAGTCAGTAAAAATGGTGTGTATAAACATGCTTTTCATGTAATGTGGAAAATGCTGTAGGTAAATGAAAAATAGAATACATAAGTATGCACTTAGTATTTACAAGTGAGTTAAAAAATAAATCACGATGCCTATAAAATACAGCAAAACAAAAGCAAAAAAAAGAAAATAAATGAAAAAATATACATTAATGTTAAGAGTACTCATTTTGTGAGCAGTGTAGCTGGGGTTTTGTGGCTTTATTTTGTTTTCTATGTACCTTTTCTGTGGGTTTCCTAAATGTTCTCTATCAAGTGCGTGTTGCTTTCACAATGAAAGCCAGAGTGTGTGTGCTGCCTTACCATCGCACCGCGGAGCAAGGCTGAGCATGAAGAGAAGATGAGGCTTCCCTGGGGCATTTGTGATGGGTGGGTGGAGGGGTAGGTGGAGGGCAATTGTTCCCAAGTCCCCTTGGTTCTGTTCTCCACCAAGCCTTCTGTATCCACCCTCCACTTCCCTCGCCTTTAGTTTTCTCCTGGTGCAGACTCCAGATTTTGGCAGGCGCCTTGGAAATTATCTCTCTGCCTCCCGTCTTTCCTGTCCTGGTCCTTCCAGGTTAATCACGCCAGCTATCACCTTCAACACACATACCTAAAGCTCTATTTTCCTGGCTCCTTGGGAATAAAATCCAAGTTCCTCAGTTCGACTTTTGGAGTTTCTACAACCCACCCCCAACTTGCCATCCCACCCAACCACACACACCACACTGCTATGCCTGCTCTAGACCCGCTCCCCACCAACCGGCTCTCTGGTTCCTGCACCTCTGGGCCTTTGTGGCGTCCTCTCCCCTTGACCCCTTTCCTGGGCCTCCACCACTGCCCAGCAGCCCTACCAACTGCCAAGGCCTCTTGCTCCTGGGAGGAAGATGAAGCAAGAATCACAGTGGAAATGTTAGCCCTGTGCTGATGGGGTAGATGTCCACACCTCTACAGGACCCACCAGCAAACCTGAAATCGAGCAGTCCCTGGGGTAAAAGCAAGACCAAAAACAACATGTTTCTATCATCATTTTATATAATAAAATTAGGTTGCACAGTCAGTAAAAAGGGATGAATATACTGTGCATACTGATTATATAAATCACATTGATATATTGTCAAGCATGTTCAAGCAAGCAAAAATGACTTTATCCTAGATTGAACCTAAAACTAATATGCTAGCAATAACATTAGCATTTAATACTAATTTTATCTCTGTTCTCTGCAGTGGTGGTTCTTTCAGTAAAAATGTCTTGTAACCATCAGAGCCACTTAGAATCATTCCACTGCCCTTAGAACTGCAATTCAAAACTGGTATCATTCTGTTAAAAATAGCCATTGCCACATCTAAGTCTTTAAAGGCTTGAAGGCTTCACTGGGGGCTTTAATCATAAACATTTTGAGAAGAAAAATCTGTTATATCTGCTCTCCTATTCTCCCTCCTTGCCCTCCCTCTCTCCCTACACAGTGCCACAGTCTTCATTATTATCTTCCTGCTGGTGGCTTTGGAAGAGCAAAATATTCCCATGCAGGCAGCCCGAGAGGCTGTGTCTCCCTGCTCATTATGCATGTGTCTTTATTTATGGTTGACTGTATGGAAGGAAACCTTAGGTCGGGCCTGGCAGCAGAGCCAACTTTGTCTGCCCCACTGCCTCCCTGCATCACTGCCCCATTCCAGTTACATGTGAATTCTGTCTTTTTATGTGTTTATCATCAGGAGTAATAAGCAGATATGGGCAGAGAGAGGATAAAGTGCGAATTCCAGGGTCTTTTTCATCAACATGGACTCTGATGTGCAATGATGTACAGAGCAGCAAAAAGACAGAGAGATCGCAGGTTCCTGCTAGATGAGGAAGTTCATCCTTCCCTCCCTTGGCTGAGGCCGACCTACTTTGGGGCTTCTGAAACCCAGAGGTCTCTTCCCAGGAGTGGGGCTGAGTACACTGCAGCTGCCCAGGACAAGCTGTGGTTTGTCAAGGCCAGTGCTCCTAGGCCATGACCGGCCCTGCTAAAGCTGCCCCTGCCCTCCTGCCTGCTGGCCCTTGTCTCTGACCCTGGATCTGCCTTTCCTCTCCGGCCAAGTGTGCTTCCCAGATATTCATGCTTGTTCCTGCTGGCCTGGAGGCTCAGCCCTCCTTGGCCCCTAGGGCCACTTCTGACTGAGCACAGGGTGTTCAGGCAGTGCCAGCTTGAATTCTGGAATTCAACACAAGATAGTTCTTGCCTCACGCCTAAGCACCAGGCCCTCTGTGCATTTTCCTCAGTTGTTATAACTCACCTTCTGCCTTGGCCCTTGACCCCGAGTTCCTGTTGTTGGAACCTACCAAATGTCCTCTCCTGGTATCAGTTGCTGTCCATGAACCACAGTCCACCCCAGATTCCGTGAGTTCTGCCTCCTCACCTGCTGGGAAGCTCTGCTAATACATCCTGGACCCTTGATTGTACCTGCTGCCCTTGCCTGTAATTGCTCTTGCCTTCTCCTTGGGCCCCTGCTGTGGGCTAGTGCTCACCAGCTCCTTCCTGCCCCAGACTGCTTCAAGTACTCAGGCCGGTTCAGTTTCCCAGCCCTGCTACTACCTTGGACTCCTTCCAGACACGAAGCCCAGATCGGATCTTCACTGGGGCCAACCTGTCTGACCCTAGTCCTGTTGAGTGGACATCACCCTATTCTGCTTGTTAGGAGTATAGCCTAACAATAGGACATACCTGGACATACGGTAAGCTAGGGCCAATGGAGAGAGCACTGGACTCAGAGCTTCCAAGGGCCTGTTGACTTCTGATCTTCTAAGATATTTTGAAAACTTCAAGTTCATAATTACAATCTTTCCAGCCTTAGTATTGAGATCCCAGATGGGGCATGAAATGGTAGTGTATTCAAAGCTCTGGGCCTTAAATCTCTTTACTTTTCAGTTTTATTTCTACCATAACTTTCACTTTCCATCAAAATTTCCATCCCCAGTCAGTAGCCAGTTTTTTGGTTCTTTTTTTTTTTTTCCTAGCCAAGGATGGTTTTTTCCATATCAGGATTTTCTGGGAATTTTTTACAGGAAAAGGAAGCAGCAGTCTAAGCTCTGGGTTTTAGAAGGCCTTCTAGTTTCTTCTCTTGCCAAACCCCACCCACCCCTTCCTTTCCCTCATTTAAACACTGTAAAATAATGGTAAAGCCCTTCATGCAGAAGGATACTGGGATGATTCCTAAGAGAGAAGGATTCCACTCTGCCTGCCCCCATTTCCCCCCATCCCGTTTGGTTGCCAGAGAGTGTACAGGTTTGTCTGCAGGGAAGGCCTGTCCTGTTTGGAAGGGCCCCAGCCCAGGCTGCTTCCCCAGCCCTGCAGGATTCGGCTGGCTTCACTCGCCTGCAGAATGGACCCGAACATGCCAGGACTGGGTCTGCAGAGCATGGCAGGCTTCCTGGACTGTGACCTTGAAGGCCTCTGAAGGTAAAGGCTGTGGCAGCCGGAACAGCCGGTCCCCCAGAGCTGGAGGAATGAAGCTCCAGTTCACCAAAGGAGCTCAAAGCCCCAATGCTGCCTTTGTATTTGCACCTGACCTGATCCATTTGTGAATATTCCCAGAGATAACTATTTAATAATGTTAAATAATAATTTGATAATAGTTGACTCCATTCATATAGATAGAAATAAGCACTTTCTAAAAGTGGACGGGAAAATTTCAGAGCAGAGAGGCTGTTTTTCTTATGGTTGCTTGGTATAGAGATTAGTTCAAGGGTACCTGAGAAATGGTATCTGATATAAAAAAAAAAGACGTTAAAAGCCACCATGACTGCCTTTGCAGCTGGCCGGCCCTCAGGCCCACCTCTGCGTAGCTTTCTTCCTCAGCTGCTTCTCCTCCTGCCCACCAGAGCCATCTCTCTCCGCCTTTGGAACCCCGTGGGACGTCATGCACGATTTTCTTGTAGCCTTTCAGAGGAGGCATCTCTATTTACTGCATCCATCTGACTCAGGCTTCTTAAATGGAAGGACTTCATCCTCCGCTCGCCTCCCCGCACTTGCTGGGACGGAGCCTTTCCTCAGTGGGTGCTCAACAAACACTTCTTGGCTTAGATCAAGTTGTCTGATCTCATCGGCTTGGACTCAGCATTTGCTCTCCTGAGCATCAGTCCTTGCCGCTTGTATCTACGTGAGGCAGTGGCCCTCATCTGTCCTCGTGGACTTCATCTGCCGAAGGAGGAGCTGGGTGTGTTGTTCCCTAGGCTCCCTTCCTGCTGGTTCCTTCTGATTCTCAGCGCTGGGCTGCAGCGGGCACTTGTAGGAACGGCTCTCCAGACCTTTGGCAACATTGGAAGAGCCTCGTTACCCTGGTGTGCCCAGTTGGTCATTCCACAGCCAAACAGGTTGCCCCAGTCGTATGGTGGGGGTGGGAGCGGCGTGGGCGTGAGGCGGGCGGACAGAACGGTGCTGCCTTCCCCAGGTACGTGTGCATCGCCATGGAGGCTCTGGACCAGCTGCTCATGGCCTGCCACTGCCAGAGCATCAACCTCTTCGTGGAGAGTTTCCTCAAGATGGTGGCCAAGCTGCTGGAGTCGGAGAAGCCCAACCTGCAGATCCTCGGCACCAACTCGGTAAGGAGCCGCCCAGGAGGCTGTGGGGCGCAGGCGGGCAGGCGGGGGGAGCCTCTGGGGCAGCCTCGCTCCCATCCGTTCCTGCTTGGTTTCTGACCCTATGAACAACTCACCACTTAGTGTCCTTTGTGTGACTAAAGGTGCATTTCACCTTTTTATTTAAATAAATATCTCATTTACATATTACAACTTATATAAATACATAATATATAAAATACATTTTATGAAATTTTTTTTCCATATTAAGGCATATGATTCAGTGGTTTTAGTATATTCACAGGTTGTACAACCATCCACCTCAGATTGATGATCTTCAAACTAGTAATAGATTTTTTTTCCTTAAATAATTTTAAGTGGGGTTCTGATAGATATAAAAATAGATGAAAAGGGAGCCATTCCTTTGAGGGCAGGAGTTGCTCGGCACCTCCCAGCTTGGCCTCTGGTTCTACAGGGCAAACTTTGAAAGCTGTTCAGCTATGTTTCTTTCAAAGATAGAAGAAGCTGGTGTCCACAGGAGAGAGGCATCAGCTGGGTGGAAGGGTCACAGGGCAGCAGGCAACAGGGCTTAGTTCTGCCATTACCTCACGGGGTCTCCTCGAGTGGGTTATCTTTTATGGGCCTGTCTTTTCATTGATACCATGAGGTGACTGATCTTGGTCCATGCTCCGTGCAAACGGCTGCTCTTCTGAGAGGTTATGGTTTGGGAGAGAGGAGCTCTCATAGGTGTCAAGAACCCCCAGCTTCACTGTATCTTCACATATTTGAATAGCCTGGTTGCTTTCTTGAATTTCTTGCCCTCTCTCCTATTCCCTCCACTTCAAGGCAGACTTTCAGCTCTAGGCCTTCAAGCAGCTTGGTGTTAAAAACCCTGATACGCAGCTATTTTACAGATATCACGAAAGAAAAGTTTAAGGTTTGCCCTCTTCACATTGCCAACCTGTCTTCTGAATCTGTATTGCATAGGTTGCAACTGCTTTCCTGTTCTATGTAAGATGATTTAACCAGAAGATAGTCCTTCTGGACCAAAAGTAACAACCTATCCTCTCCTCTTTCCTCTCTCTGTGAGCCAGCTGCCTTTGACAAATTACATATACAGTAGCTGGGGGTGAAGGCTTCTGTCAGGTTGCCCTGGCAACAGCATCAGATGCTATTTCACTTGTCCTGTTTAAGATAACTATAGTCTAGAAGCGAACATCTGAATGGAAAATAAACCAGCCATCATGCATCCAGAGGATGTCTCCCTGAGGTGGGGCACAGAAGCAGGTGGCTGTCAGGTCTAGCTTTCCCCACAGCGATCTTGGCCCAGGGTAGGCATTTCGTTAGCTCTTTAGCCTTGAAAATTCAGGGCCCTGCTAATTCCTAGGTTCTGCATCACAGCAAATCACTCCATCAGCAAGAGAGCGAGTCAGCTAATGATCACTGTACTGCAGACAACGACGATTACACAAGAACAGGCGCTTATAAGTCAAATAATCGCAATAAAGTCGGAGTCCAACTTTGGGGCAGCCTTTGCTACTGGTGTTCCTCATCTGGATCCCCTTTCTAGCCCCCAAAGCCTGCGAACTTTTCTGGCCTTTCCAAAAGAAGTTGTCTTTTGCTTCTCCTCATCTTAGAACTGCTGGATGCTAGTGATCTTAGGGAGGTTAGCCTAGGAGTTTCAGCTGGTTTTGTGGGGGTTTGAGGCATTGTGAGGACACAAATGGGTGTGGGAGGAGGACTCCATGTAGAAGTTTGCACCATTTCATTTGGATAAAGGGTTTTGCTGCCAGGAAACTGAAAGACAAGGAAGGAAGGGAAAAGTGAAAGAAAGAAAAGGAAGAGAAAAAGCAAACCATTGATCCCATCTAACCGTTTTTGCTGGATTTCTCTGCCTGGAAATGGAGGACCAAAGAAGGCACAGATATTGTCTGCTCTCGCACAGAGGGAGCACTGGCTATAGACAGGGAGTGATTCGGCCCTGTGGCCCGTGTTCTCCTCTCACTGAACTCTATCCCCCAACCCCTGCCTGGTGCAGGGCCCTCCCCCTGGAGCCCAGGCACGGCCCCCGCCTCCTTGGGCCAGGCTCAGTCTGTCACAAGGTGGCCAAGGCCTTGTGGGTGACAAGTCGAGAAAAATCTTCGCCCTGAGCCAGCTCCGCCTCCCTGTGGCTTTTCCCTCAGACCTGGCTTTGCTGCCCGAATCGGCTCAAAACAAACCTCCCCATTCTACAGAGCACTTCTTCAGAAACCCTATCTGATTCAAGGTCCCAAACCTGGCTAATGACAGAGGCTCCTGGAGAGCTTTGGAAACCCACGGATTCCTGGGTCCCGGCCAGACCCGCTCATTAGCATCTCTGGAGAAGGCGCATGGAGAGTCATGCAGGTTTGGACTGACCCATTGCAGTCTTAAACCTGTGCAGTTCCTCCCTTCCTGCCTTCCTTCACCCCTAAAGGATGTTCATCTAACTTGTGCTTAATCATGCCGAGGATGAAGCTGTGCTGAAACTTGTCACAAAATCCAAATATGCTAATAGCACTCCTGCACATTCCATGCAGTGAAGTATATTTTTAAAAATTTAAGTGATGCTTCAAGCCCTTCATATCTGAATGATGAGGATGACAGTGAGGAGCCAGGAATGTCAGGAGAAGACGGTGAGCCAGGGCCAGCTAAGCTCTCTTATCTGTTCAGTGATTTACTTTTGCACACCTGCCTCATTGTCCCAATATGTGCCAAAGGGACAGCACAGTGTCCACGTGTCCCGACCTTTTGAGGTCACTCGCTAATGATAAACTGAAAATATTAAATCTGAGAATGCCTGGTCTTCTACATAAACAATCTGATGTAGTAGCCTGTTATATACAAATAGTAAACTGTAATGAAGGTTCATAGATTTACAGTTTGTATTTCACTGCTGCTTCACACCAGGTATAAATATTAACTCAAATAGATCAAAGACTTCTTGTAAGAGCCCAAACTATAAAACTCTTAAAAGAAACTATAGGATTAGGTCTTCCTTGGATTTGGCAATGGATTCTGAAATACAACATCAAATGTAGAATCAATAAGAGAAAAAATAGGTAACTTGGGCTTCATCAAAATTTAAAACTTTTGTGCATCAAAGGACCCTGTCAAGAAAGGAAAAGAGCCACAGCAAGAGAGAAAGTATTCATAAATCATACATCTAGGAAGGGTCCAGCAATGAGAAATATGTGAAAACCTCTTACAATTCAATCAAAAGACAGCCTAATGAAACAATGGGTAAGGGACGTGAATAGACATTTCTCCAAAGACGTACAATGACCAGCAAGCCCATGAAAAGATGCTCCACATCACTAATCGCTAAGGATATGCAAATCAAAACCACAATGAGATACCACTTCACTCCCACTGGGATTGCTATTTTATAAAACCTATAAATGACAGGTTTTGGGGAGGATATGTAGAAACTGGGATCCTTGTACAGTACTAGTGAAAATGTGAAATGGTGTAGGTGCTGTGGAAGACAGGTTAGTGGTTCCTCCAAAAATCACATAGAATTACCATATAATTCAGTGATTTGTCCTAGGTATGTTCCCAAAACAATTGAAAACAGGTACTGAAACAAATACTTGTGCATTATTCATATCCATAACGACGCTGTTCTCCATTTATACACGATACCCAGACTCGGTAAACCCAGGGGCCAAACGCAGATTCGTGTTCTCCAGGAGCAGGGGGAGAGAGGAAGGGACAGTGGCTGCTTAATGGGCAAGGGTTTCCTCTGGGGGTGACAAAAATGCTTGACTTGTGAAACATTGTGGATGTATTAAATGCCACTGAATCATGCACTTTAAACAGGTTAACTTATTTTTTGTGTGAATTTTACCTGAATTTCTTGAACACTGCCCTTTCAGCTCTGACCGACCCAAAGTCAGCGGCATGTAGCATTTGTGTTTTCACTGCGCCTCAGTGTCCAGTCTGCATGGTCTGAGGCTGTGCGAGGGTGAGTCACTAGGGCTTCAGGGCTGCGCAGCCTCCTTGAGCGTGTTGGAGCGGCCCTGGGGCTCTCTCCTCCCAGGAAAACAGAGAGGCTGGGGCTTGCCCAGGGCCCTGTCCCTCCGCCTGGTTCTCACTGCCCTGTACTTCATCCAGATCTCACCTCCCTGGACGCCCGCCCACCTTCAGCCCCCACTGAGGTGCCCTCTCTTCACCTCCATCCTGGACCTGGTGGGAACCACACTCTCTCCACCTGCCTCCACCTCCTCTGTCCTGCCACAGCCACACTCTGCCTTCTTACCCCAGTGCCTCAGCCTTAGACAACCACACACGTGCGGGTTGGGGCCTTGACAGACACATGTCTCCACCTCATTTGGGCAGCTCCTTAGGCCATTCTTTGATCACCGCCCTCTCTCACCCTCTCGGTGGTCTCCACACACTGTCTATTTTTCTCCTCAGGCCTCTCCCCCAGTCTGCGTCTTCAGTCTCAAAGGGGGCCCTGCCTTCTTCCTGACACTGAGGAAATAGGGGCTGTCAGGTGGGATCCCCTCAACTTCCTGCATCCGGCTTCCTCCCGTCCAGAAGGCTCCCATCTCCTCAGCAATCTTCCCACATCCGCTCTTTACCTTTCTCCAGGTCTCTCCCTCAGGCTAAACGTAAGGTCAGGTCTCTTCAATGTAAAAATACAGAAAGTAAATTAATAAACAACCAAGAAGAATAAACCAAAATTTACTCTCCATAACCATAAATACCTTTAGCTCACCTGAGAAAACTAACCATCATTCCACTTTAAAAAATATTTAGTTCAAATGCCAATTTCCCTAGGGGTCCCCAACTTGTCTTTGATTGCTGTCTCTCAAATCAGGAGTCAATAAAGATCACACATGCGCTTTGTTTTCTGCGTTGCTCAGATCTCTTAACCAGTCTAAACTGGTTAAGAGAGTCCCTCTCCTGCTCCTCTTTGTTTTACTTGGCATTGACTTTGGAGAGACCAGGTCAGTGTGCTGTGGAATGCCCCACATTCTGGGGTGTCTGGTTATTTCCCTGTGGTGTCATTCCTCTTGCTCTCCCGTCTCCTGTACATCCTGCAAACTGGAATCTCAACAGAAGCACAAATGTCTAGTGTCCCACTTTGTGGATGCCGAGTGTGACTCCAGGTTAGGGTGGTGACAGCCAGTTCTCCCCACTTGAAAAGTACATTTTTGTCTTTGCAGTTAGAAATCTGTAGAAAGCAGGCACAAAACCCATTCTTCACACATCTTCCAGTGGATGTGTTTTATCTTTGGTGACGCTTTCCTTACACTCCCTTGACTTCCTGGCCTTGACATCCTAGCTCTTCCCACCTGGCTCACCCTTCTTAGTTTCTGTGGCTGCCTGACGAGTGGTCTCCCAAGGATGTCTACATCCTAATCCCTGGAACCTGTGACTATTACCCTAAATGACAAGGGACTGTGTAGATAGGAGCAAATTGACAATTTTGAGGTGGGGAGATTATCCTGGATTATCCAGGTGGGTCTGATATAATCACAGGGATCCTTATAGGAGGGTCAGAGTCAGATAGAAGGTGACATGATTGATGGAAGTAGAGGAACAGAGAGAACACGACTGGAAATGCTACTCTGCTGGTCTTGAAGAGGGAGAAAGGGGGGCCATGAGCCAAAGGTTGTAGGTGACTTCTGGAAGCTAGAAAAGTCAAGGAAATGCTCCTGTGGAGCCTCCAGAAGGAACAGCCCTGGAGATCCATTCCGACCGTACTGTAAGCTGATACATTTGTATGGCTTTCAGTAAATTGTGTCATTTAGTACAGCAGCAATGGAATTCTCCAATGAATCTCTCCCCCCACATGCTTCTGAAATGTCTGTGGTCTCCAAGATCGGTGCTTCATCCTCTTCTCACTCTGTATGCTCCCCATGGACAATTGCATCAACTCTTGTGGTTTTAACTGTCATCTCTAGACTAGAAATGCTCCCATATCCAGCAGCAGTGCAAAAATCACTGCTGGAGCCAGTGGCTGGAAGTGGGCTCCATGGGGGCAGGCAGGTCAGAAGAGCGAGGCCAGTGGGGTAGCTCAGGTCCTGGGGGTCAGCACCAGCCACGGAAGGGATCCTGGAGCAGAGGCAGCCGGTGTTGCCCTAGATCTGTGCTTCCCGGAGGCAGACTTTGGGGACCAGCACATGGGACTGCATGGGCCTGGAGGGTTCACCTTCTCAGGCAGCAAGGACTGTGCTTTCTGAAGAGATCTTAAAGCCATGCTTGTTTTGCAAAGTATCTTGAAAGAGAGAAGACAAAATGTAGGTAGACAGGAGAGGATGCCCAGCTCTGGGAAGTACTATGCCTCTGCTGGCAGTCAGGACCTTTGCAGGATGTGATAGTGTTACAGTGAGAATGTTTCTCGGGCTTCAGTGAAAATTGCTCCAGGGAGTTGCTATAAACAAGAGCAGTTGGAGAATGGGGCAGCAGGTGTTAAAAGTCCAAACCATGTGGCTTACAAGATCTGCTTTCCAGCTAGGATTTGTTTCAGTGACACAAAGAAGCAGTTCACATTTCTCCTTGTATGTAAACACAGCAAGAAGGCCACAAGTCCTAGACGGTGAGAGTGTCAGGGTTCTCTCTGTGCCCAGGATTTTGAACTAGGTTTCCAGTGTTAATGTCAGGAAGTTGTGTGGCTCAGAATATTCACCTACAGGAGAAGGAAAAGCTAATTTCTGCCTGGCTGGTGCAGAAGTGAGGCCAGCCACTCAGCTCCTATTTCCTGGGCCAGGGGGAGCTGTTTCTTGCAATGTCAATATTTGGGGCTTGCTTTCTCTTTATTGACCCAGGCCCTAGTAACCCTCAGTTTTCACATAATTGTGGTTCCTTCCTGCCTGTGCTGGAGGGTGGGTGATCTACTGCAGCAAGCTTGGCCCTTTTGTTGTATATAAAGAGCTGAAACTTTGATCTTGAAAGGGTGGCTCTGGCAGCGCCCATGGCCTTTGAAGTATCACATGTCCAGAGTCTTCAGTTTGTTGCTATAGAGACCTTCCTCATCATTGCTATATCTTAAAAAATGAAACCCAAAACAAACCCAAGTTTATTATTTCACAATCTCATGCATTAGGCAAGTAGCATTTTAACAAAAGCCATTTGTAAGGTATGAATTAGCAGGGTAGGGGTGAAGCAGATAGGAAGTTCCTGCTGTATCATTCATTTTTAAAAATAGTGACCAGTCACCCAGGTAAATGTATCCAGTGACAACTCATGGAGTGTTGACAGCAAGTCAGAAATGCACGGTGGGGGGGAAAGGAGGCTGCAGCTTTTAATGGTGATGGATTGGTCACACCAGGCCTGCAGGATGGCTACTCTTAGTAGCTCCATTTTACAGATGGGGCGACTGAGGCACAAGGAGCTTAAGTAACTTGCCCCAGATTGGCCTACTAATTAAGTGGAGAAGGTGGGCCTCAGAAATGCAGACTAGCTCCAGACCCTTTCTCATAATCCTAACACTGTACTGCCTCTCATCATCACACCCGATAGTCTCAACCTCACCTCAGCCAGGTTTTGTCACAGTTCCCAGGTGGACTTCCACAGTGGCTGTGGTCTCTTATCCAGGGCCCCCTGTGAAGCACCCCAGTTTGACCGTCTGAGCCACAATTTCCAAAGTTTCCATTTGGCCTTCTCCCATCAGGTCTGGGAAGACTTGGGAGCAGCTTGGGGTGGGCTGTCTAGGAGCTGTCCCCGTGGGGACACCCAACCAGAGCTCTCTGCCCAGATCGGGGCTGGTGTGTCTGTGCTGTCAGACTCAGGGAAGGGAAGCGCTTCCTATCAAGCTATCAAAACGAAGGCTCCTAAGACTGCTCGGAGAGCCTGATACCAAAAGGGAATCTATTTTATGAGCCCCGGTGCCTCCCCCAGTGTGAGAAATGGTCTGACACCCTCTGTGTGGGAGTTCGGGACTGGCTTTAAGTGTCATCTCACCACCGGGTCTCATAATAGAGCAAGAGTCCTGATAAACATGGGAGTGGAATGGTCCATGGCCTCATTTTTTCCTTTTTTTTCGGTCTTTTTAAATTATTCTAAGATGTGTGCACTCTTGCATGCACACGGGTAGTTTTAAGCTTCCCAGTCTTATCTGAAGTCAATACAGTGCAAATTAGAAAAATAAAGAATCCTAGTGCATGAAGACTGGGCTGCTTATTTTAGATGTGGGAAAACCAAACGTAAGAGAAGTTAAATGTCCCACTCAAAGGTCACACCACCAGTTACAGGCAGATCTGCAGTTGGAACCCCCTGTAGCTGCATGTCCCAGTCATGTGGATGGAAATTCTGACCGAGCTCCGCTTTGGCCATGGGGAGTGCAGCCTGGGAACATCCTGTTAAGAGCAGCGGTTCACCCAGATACAGCTTCAGCCTCTGTAGATACTAAGTATGAGTTCTAGCCTTTGGGGGCTTAGGCAGGTCACGTAGCCAAAGGCTGACTATCGCCTAGAACTCCTGGACTTGTACCTAATCAATGATATTACAAACATATAATGCAAGCAATGTCATTTGGATTTATTACTCATATAAGAATATTCACTTCTAAATATATGTATGCATTTTAAATGTGACTTGGACAGAAAGATCTTGTCAGCTTTGCATGTTGAGATTCTCTCAAATTTAGAAATAAATGTATATTTATTATTGCAAGAACAAAATATGCCAATAGTTAATGATGTGGAAGTTGCTAATTTTCATCCAGAAAAGACCATTAACAACTTTTAAGTAGTTAAGTAGGGAAAGAGATTGACAGCTGATACTGGGTATTATGAAAGTACACTTACTAGGTAATTTTAGGAATAGCGTACCCCTTTTGAACCAACGAATGTTTGTAAAAAAATAATATTACAAGGCAGAATAAAGGAGAATAGATGTTATTATAGGTCTAATCTTCTGGGTTGTTTGTGGTACCAAATTTGTAACATTAAAGAGAACAGTCCATAAAAATTATACTTAATTTTTGGCAATTTAACTGCACTTAGTCCATGATTCTTGCTTCTCTGCGGGACTCAGTTGAAATTAAGGCCGTATTTCGAATTGCAGCATTGTGAAGGCAGAAGGAGGCTAACAGCTGAGAATGCTGAGCAAGACTTACTGAACTAAAATGGGAAACGTTAAAAATGTAGTCAAATTTTTACCAATAAAGTGTAATTACATTTTTTAATCAAATTTTAGGTTTGCTCTTGTTCCCCAGAATTCATTCTGGGAGGGCACCATCTGCCTCCACACTGGCTTTAGCTCAGTTCCGTGTTATTCCCTCAGCCTTTCGGCCCCTGGGTTTGCTGCAGCTCTGGGTGTAGATGGGAACAGGAGCCTAAGGGAGCCCTCGCTTTCCCTCCTCTTGCGTCCTCTGCTCACCTCAGCAGGGAAGGGCTGCAAAGGGTCGTGGGGCCTAGTCTTATGTAGACAGGAAAGGTGAGTAAGACTTGGACCCCACAGACATGCAGACCGGGTGCGCTCCAGGAAGGGGACAAGAGTCGGTCCCACGGTGGGTGGTTCCCGGGAGGTGTATGTCTGTGGCTTTGCTATGGCAGGGAGCCTGGGTAAGCAAGTCCCAGAGCCCCATGGTGAAGAGCACAGAGGGTCCCCTCTCAGGCGTTCATCTCTCTCTCCTCCCGGGTAGTTTGTGAAGTTCGCCAACATCGAGGAGGACACCCCATCCTATCACCGGAGCTATGACTTCTTTGTGTCCCGCTTCAGTGAAATGTGCCACTCTAGCCACGATGACTTGGAAATCAAGACTAAGTGAGTAGGGGAAGGCAAGCTGAGTAGGGCCTGCTCAGCTCATGACAGAGGCATCGGTGGGTCTTGGAGTCCCCAGCCCGGATTGCATGTCTGATTTCACCTCTGCTCTGATGCTGCTGGTGGAAATGAAAGAGGCACCTGGTGGGACGTAGGTGGGCAAGCGGGCAGAGCCGGGCCCCCAGCATGTGCTTTCTAAAGGAAAAGCCTCTGGGGCCAAAGACAGAGCAAGATGGAGGGTAATGGTCCTGTGAGCCCAACTTGAGAGCCAGTGACAACACACTCATACGAACACACTTGTACTCTTTTGTTCAAAAGTACCTGCATTTATACCCCTGAGAAACACACCCTCACCATTATCCATCAAAATATACACCCATCAATAAGAAGTCTAAGTCCTCACACTGGCTGACCCTGCTGCTCTCCTGACTTCATCTCTGCCACTCTCCCACCCAGTCTCCTCAGCCACACAGGCCTCTTTGCTGCCCTGCACACACACCAGGGACAATTCTGATGCAGGGCCTTTGCACAGCCTGTTCCTGCACCTGGAATGCTTCCTCCATGGCTTTGTCTAGCTCACTCCTTCACCTACTGCAAGCCCTTCCTCAAATGGGCCCTTGTCAATGCCACCTTGTCCCAGACAGCTCCACACACCCACTCACCTTCTCTGAAGCTGCAGGAGTCACACAGGGAAGAAGTTGGAGGTTGCCATTGTCATGTGGCCAGGGTGCCCATAGTAGACCCATCCTCTGTTGTCTGTTTCAGAACTCTGCCCGTGGCTCCTTCCTTCATCACCTAGGAGGGGCCTGAGCACCACGTTCTGTGCAAGTAGCAGGGCCAGGGAGCCCTGTGTGCCCCTAATAGCAGCTTGCTCACCACAGCCGAGTCTAGTGGGAGGAACAGGAAATGAATCCCTCCATCCCCACGTTGCTGGTTCACAAAGCTTCCAAGCCTGTGGAACAACTCTGGGGCAGGTCCCTGGGTGAGTGGTCGGCAGTGCCTGACCTCCCCACCTCCCCTCTCATGAAGCAGCCATGGGCTCCCCGGGCTTGTGCTGCCCCAGTGCCTCTGAGGAGAGCAGTGGGGGTCCCAGGAGGAAGGAGCTCCTTGTCCTTTCCACAGCAGGAGCCCCTGAGTGGCCACCCCACTCCAAAATAGCTTTGAAGAGACTGAAGGGGCTGGAGCAGTGGGAGCACGTCCAGAAGCAGGTGCTGGGGAAGGTGCAGGACTGCAACCATGTGGGGCTGTAACAGGTGCTGATCGCTGGGGCAGCACTAAATTTCCAGGAGGGAGAGCTGAGGGGACCCTCCCTGTGTCACTACACACACACTGCACAGTGGGAGGTGGCCAAGGTACAGAAGCAGATGTGCTCAGCACCGGTTCCTGACTGTTGGGAGTGTACTGCACGGCAGGAGGAGGGGTGCTGAGGTCCTGGCACCCTGGCAGCACCCACGGATTGGCACTTGACATCCATGAAAGGAACGCCTGCAGGGTGCAAGGTGCCCAGGTATCAGGCCTCCGTCCTCAGTTTGTCTCTCTCTTCCAGGCCCTCCCTGAACCCCTTTTCCCTGAGATCTCCCCATTGTTCACTCACACCCTGGGCAGAGCCCAGAGCCCCTTACCAAGAGCCACCCATGGGTTTTGTAAATAGGTGCAAGTGTGCGGGCACGTCCGTGTGTGTGTGTGTGGTCCTCTTGTGCTCAGCAACTCCCAGGTCCCTGGCACTTGGGGAGGCCCGCACTGAGTCCATTACAAGGAGCAGTATAAGAGGACCCAGCCCCTCACCACGTCTGATCTCTCAGAGTTTATTTTGAAAGGCTCAATCCGTTCTGGATAGCATGGAATGAAATGGGTACATACGTGGAAGGTATTATGGGGAGATTGAGGGAGTGAAGGAAATTAATTCACATTGACATATAAGGAAGCTCTGGATATCAAATTTTTCACCCACCAAGCCTGGTTTCTCACCAGCCAGGCTCTCTTGGATGGGACATAGGAGTCCAGCATGTTTGGGATATATTTCCATTGTGCATCAGGCAGTGCCTTTTAACCCAGGGCCAAGAATAGTTAGTGGAATTATATTCCAGTTACTTCATTCACAAATCTGGACAGCCTCTGGCTCAGGGTCCTGACTCAGGGTCAGGAACAGAGCAGCTGTGATTCCCTGGGGAATCCTAGCCCATCGGCCTGACCCTAACTGCTCCTGACCCAGTGCTGTTAGGTGGCTCCCACCACTAAGTTCTGGTCACCAGGTGAGACCCAGGTAGCTCCCTGGTAACCACACTCCAAACTGAAGCTGAAAATACAAATAGCAACTAAACAGAGAAACTGCTCAACTTCAATAACTGTCAAAAGGATATGAGCTGAAATAGCTAGGAGATGTGAAAGTTTTTCAGAGCCACACAACCAGAACAGATGCTCAAAATGCAGTCCCCGCTGCTGGTGTGGCTTGCATGCTGGGGGAGGGGAGAGTAATTGGCCAATATTGGGAGCCTTTCCTTTCTTACCTTTTGGGTAATTCCACTCCTGTCAATGATTTGAAATGCAGTAAAATATTTTATATGGTGATGTCCATTGTAGCACTATTATAGTAGCAAAAAGTTTAGAATTAACTTAAATGATTGATAGGGGACTGGTTAAAAAGTTCTTAAGACAATACATCATGCATTTGATTTATGATACAGGAAGATGCTTATGATAGAATGTTATGGAGAAAAAAGCCAATATAAATTATGTAGGCAGTAGATTCTTCATCCTGCTGTACAGCATGTGCAGAAGAAAGGAAAGATACCAGAATGCCAATAATGGTTATGTTTGAGGGTTAAATTTTCTTTATGCTTTTCTGTATTTAGCATGTATCATTTTATAATTAGAAGAAAAAATTTATTAAAAAACTGAAAAACGAAAAGGGACTTCAGGCTGCATTACATGGCCAGTAAAGAAGGCCCCTCCTGCAGGAACCCTGGGGTAGTGCAGTGGAGCCTGGGGCGGCAGGGGTGAAAGGCATCCCCTCCAGTTACTCAGCCAGCTTAGCCCCAGCTGCAACGCCTCCGTGGCCAGAGAGTCTGGCAGCTTGTGCCTCTCTTTCCAGATCCCCTCCCCCCATAGACTGCTCACAGCCCTGGGTTCTGCCTCATCAGCTGGTGGCCACACTTTGAGCTCTTATAACCTTGGGCTCAAACTGTTGCAAACCCAGCTAGGTACTAACGAGAAGGAGTCTGGAGCACTGGCACCCTAGGGATGAAGCCCCGGTGGCACAGGTCAAGGAGGGTCTGGGACTCTTCTGAGGTGAGCCAGAAGTCATGGCTTCCTGGGCTCATATCTACCAGCACAAGAAGCCAGCGGCCAGGAGGCACAGAAGGTGAGCTGCATTCTGCCTTTTGATGGACGAATGCATCCCTCACCCCCATGCCATGTTGTTCTCCTTGCCACAGAAGCTGGACTTCTCAGGGCCTGAGTTGTTCCTGACCTCATTTCACCCTTTTCCTTACAGAATCCGAATGTCGGGCATCAAAGGTCTACAAGGAGTGGTGAGGAAGACAGTGAATGACGAATTGCAGGCCAATATCTGGGACCCACAGCACATGGACAAGATCGTTCCCTCGCTGCTTTTCAATCTGCAGCACGTAGAGGAGGCAGAGAGGTAAGCAGGCAAGGGGTGCAGCCCTCCTGGTACCCGCCCAGGCTGCTTGGGTACCACACGGCTGGGGCTAGCTGGTAATACCCAGCTACCAGGCCAGGGGTCTTGGCCTCTGTGGCTTGTTCTGCAGCGAGCCCAAGGCTGGCTTCCTGGGAGCCTTGGGTCTGGCCTCTGCAGCCTGCCGTCCCCCTTGAGGTCTGGGCTCAGGAAGGAAGGACAGTGATGGTGTGGGCTTCCAGGGCTGAGAGTGCAAAGGGCCAGGTCACCTCTCTCTCTCTGGAAGCAGCAGGCCGAGGAGGTTTTCAGATGCCTTTTGAAGCTCCAGTTACTGAGGACTTTCCCTCCCTGACTTTCCTTCCCCCCCTCACTTCCTAATGGTACTTCAGGCCCTTAGAACATGCCTGCTTGACCAGCCCACAGCCACTTGACAGGAGTTACAGACATTGGGATTTAATCTGAGAGCCCCCAGAAGGGGGTTTGTCCTGTCCATGCCCCTTGCTCTTCCCCTCTGTGAAGTGGGATGGAGGGAAAAATCCATGTGGCCGCCTACCTTGGCTGCGCTAGACGCTGGATGAACGTGCGTCCCCTGTCAGTTGAGCCATTGCTGCTGGACCAGGAAGCGTGCCCTCTGGTGGCTGCTTCTGGAACCGCACCTCACCAACACACTGCCAGGGGTCTCTGGTGGTCTCAGGGCCAGGAGTCCTGGGGCTCCTTCTTCCGTCTGCATCCGAGCCCACACCACTGTGATTCGGGTACCACTGAATCACACCTGAACCAACCACCATGCCTTACTTCGCCCCCTCTCTCTTTTTCCTCTCCCTCCTCTCTCCCACTTTCTTTTACTCCGCCTGCCTCTTCAGACCCCGTCTCTCCCTGAGGCCTTAGGAGCATGGGGACACTTGTGGTCTGTGCCTCACCAGGCCCGTGGTGTGCAAGCATCTAGCCTTCCCGTGGATTCTCATCAGGCTTATCTTTAATGATTTCCAGAAAAAGAACTTTATCCTTTCTCCCATTCTTCCTCCCCTCTGGGCTTTTTGACCCCATTTAATTTCTGACAGCCATGATGTCTCCCCCGTTACCTAATGCAGTCTACGTCAAATTCCTGCCTGGCCTACTCTCACTAATTGTACGGATGCAACACAGCAACGGGGGCGTGCACAAGGCCTGACTCCCAGCCTGCATCCTGTCCTCTACCCACTTGGCTTCATGTTCCCACAGCCGCTCTCCTTCGCCCCTCCAAGCGCCAGAGAAGGAAAAGGAGAACCCGGCAGAGTTGGCCGAGAGGTGCCTTCGGGAACTGCTGGGCCGGGCTGCCTTTGGCAACATAAAAAATGCCATTAAGCCTGTTCTCATGTGAGTGCCCCTCACCACCCCATCCTCCGCAGCCTTCAGCAAACTGTTCCAGGGCCTGGCACCTCCTTGCTGACTCAGAAGGGAAGGTGTTCTGATTGTTGAGTCATGACTAAGGCAGTCCCTTCTCTGTGCCTGTGTTCCCTGTGCTGTGACAGCAATGGTGTGGGCTTCAAGGGCTACCACACAGTGGCCAGGTGCAGTTTTGGGGAGAGTTGTTGGTAGGGTGCCCCCGAAGCTGAAGGAAGATGCCCGGCTTCATTCCTCAGTCCACAGCTGTGAAGCCTCTGCCTTGACCTCCCTCTAGCTTGCGCTGGGGCTGCCCTCCTGATTCCCTTCTCTCACCTGCACCTGTAAGCCCTTCCTCATTTACCTGGGAGCAATGTGAGGATGGGGTCTCTCTTCCCTAGCATCACTTTGCATTTCACAGCTGTTCCCCCTCATTTTCTCCCTCACAGCCATCTGGATAACCATACTCTCTGGGAACCAAAGGTGTTCGCCATCCGTTGCTTTAAAATCATCATGTACTCGATTCAGGTATGGTGGCTCCCCTTGTCCAGCTAGACCCCCAGCCAGGGGCCCGTGAGGGGGCAGGACAGCACACTGAAGGGGAAAGCCAGCGGTCCTCTGTGACTTCTCCTAAGCCCCTAGTTGTCTACACCAGGGTTGCTCAACTTAGCAGTGGAGAAGGACCAGTTTTGTTTTATTTCCAATACAGCACAGACCAGTACTTGGCAAAATACAATTAGAAAGAACTAGAAACAGCAAATGAAAAAGTCATGCCAAATATATGCCCACAGACCACATCCGGCCACCACAGCATCATCGAATTACTTACTAAACACCTACTCTCAATTTTTGCACTTACCTCGGTGTAAATGGGCTGCACTCTGAGCAGCCACTGGACTATAAACCCTGTGGCCTCTCTTGGCCCTTACCGAGAAGACCTGGGACCTGGAAAAATGAAAAGGAAGGCAGTATTTTAAAGGTGATTTTTGACACATTTGGAGTGAAAGGACCCAGGAAAAATGTAGAAATGAGGTGTTCACTGCGATTTGGCTCTGCTCCTTGTCGGACAAAAAGGTGGGTTTGGGGGATTCAGAAAAAGAGCCAGGGTATCTGGGCACTGCCTCCAGTGCCCACAGCCTGTGGGTCCCAGCCGAGAGCTGCCCGGGCTCCGAGGCCACGCGGGGGTGGCTGTTTGGGGACCAGCACGTCTTCCTCCCCCCAGCCGCAGCACTCCCACCTGGTTATCCAGCAGCTCCTGAGCCACCTGGACGCCAACAGCCGCAGCGCGGCCACGGTGCGCGCGGGCATCGTGGAGGTCCTGTCCGAGGCTGCCGTCATCGCTGCCACCGGCTCTGTTGGTAAGGGGCGCTGAGGGACGGGGTGGGGGCTGGGAATCCCCCAGGGACAAAGAACCACCCTTGGCAGGAGGCTGCCTCCCTTTCCAGGAAAGGGCAGTGGACAGTGGGGGGCCGAGGCGGCCGCTGGCTGAAGCGGGCCCAGGCTTGCCCTGTAAGGCAGAGCGGGGGAGAGTGAGCCGGGGTACCAGGCCTGGATGTTGGGTCTCCCACCCCGCCGCGCCCAGGGCCCACGGTGCTGGAGATGTTCAACACTCTGCTGCGGCAGCTGCGGCTCAGCATCGACTACGCCCTGACCGGGAGCTACGACGGCGCGGCAACCCTCGGCACCAAGATCATCAAGGAGCACGAAGAGCGCATGTTCCAGGAGGCCGTCATCAAGACGATAGGTGGGGCCCGGGGCGGGGCGCAGGGCTGCCCCTCAAAGTCATCATCCGGGCGTGGCAGGAATGCCGTGGATACCTACGTTACTCATGGATCGGGGACGATGGGATCCACTGTCCTGGGCTGGGCCTGAGTGAGCCCAGAACAGTCTCCACGGGTTTCTCAGCCTGGACTTCGTGCTAAGAGAGGCGAGCTCTTCCTGCACCCCACGTCCCATCCGGCCTGCCCGGTGCTTCCACGTTGGGGCAATTGGAGGCAAGGTGGGGAGGCAGGAAAGAGAAAAAAAGAGGAGAAGGCCGTGGATGTGGGGGAGAGAACCACTGAGCTGCCCCACGGGTGTGGGGGGGGCTCTCACTTCTACCGCCTCCCTGTCCCAGAGCCCCTGGAGCGTCCCAGAAGCAGTGTCTACGCCTTGGGAGGAGCGAGGAAGGAACTGCAGCCTGGGAGAGGCTGCGGAGCCGTCTGGCTTTCTCCCACCGGCTCTGCCTCGTCCCCCGAGAGCAGCAGCCTGCGCTCTGGGCTACGGCCTGCTCAGCTGAAAGGCTGAGCCCAACCAGAGGCTGTGGGCCCCTCCTGGGCCAACCCCTGCCCCTGTCCCCACAGGCTCCTTTGCCAGCACGTTGCCCACTTACCAGCGCTCGGAGGTGATCCTCTTCATCATGAGCAAGGTCCCCCTGCCTTCCCTGCACCACCCCGTGGAGATGGGGAAAACAGGGTGAGTCCCGGCCTTCCCCCCTTCTTCCTCTCCCAGCCCAGATTCCACCCCGGCTTCCCCTTCCATGTTTCCCAGCTCTCTCCTTTCTCCACCCAAGCTTTCCTGGTCCGACCTTGCCCCCCTTGTTCTACTCTCAAATCCCTCAGCAGCCTTTAGTGGCGTGCTTGGATGCCACAATTCCTCAAACTGCCCCCACCAGGAATTATCTGCCACCTTGGAGGGAGCCATTAATTCTCTGCTCCTTGGCTCTGGAAGTCACTGTCCTGGGTAACCCAACAATATATGCCTCATGGAGAATGTGATCAGGGGAGCTGGGTAGGCAAGTGTGGGCTCTCTGCCCAAATCACCCTCCTGGTGAGTATTTTTGTCTCTGGTCTACAGGGAGAACAGGAACCGACTGACCCAGATTATGCTGCTGAAATCCCTCCTTCAGGTGAGCCCCTCCGATCCCCATTCTGCTCTGCTTCTGTGGGAGGCAGCTCCTTCCAAGAGACCAAGAGAAGGTTACTGCATCCAGTTGGGCAGGTTGCATACTACACAAATATGCCCAAAGAGTAGGGGACTGAAATCCAGCCAGTGTTCCACTCACTAGCCAGTCTGGGTACCATAGGGGTGGGTCCTCCAGACTAGGATACCTGTTCATAATTTTCACAGAAGTTCCTTATCAGCAACTGATAGCTTGGTCACTCAAACATTATCTCTGTATTGAGATGGAATCTGTTGGTTCCTGCCTTTTTCCCCTCCAAGTACCTGCCCGGCCCCTTCCATCTCTTTCCCCTTGGTACTTGTGCCTGCCTCAGTCTCCCAGCCACCATCTCTCCTTCATCAGTGTTTTACATTCCTCTTCTTTATGTCTTTGCAGCCATCACTCAGTCTAGATTTATTGTTCTCAAATACCATTCCTATGACCGACTTGCTGAAACATATAGACTCCCTAGAGACTGTGAGCTGACAGGCTGAGTGGGGTCGGGAAACCTGTACTGGGAACAAGCACGCCAGGTGTGCTTATGCATAAGCCCTGCCTACGTGCTGGGCATCTCACAACTGCGTTATTCTCATAGTTGTTCTTACCTCCATCTGCTCACCTGTTGTAAATACGGTTACAAGAACAGTTTTCTAGAAATGCTCCTTGTTAAAGAGTAGGTGTCAGTTTCCAACTGATGTGTATCCAGATTTCACGCTCCTCAGACTGAAGTTGGAAGATCCCCAGTCCCCTTTCTCCCTGGAGGCCTCAGCCCGTCTCTGACCTCACCAGGCCTGTCTGCACAGCCCCCACTCTGCTCCTGCCTTCCCTTCCCTCTCCCCAGCCCAAGCCTTTCATGCCACTCATTTTTATAAAGGCTTTTCATGCTGATACTGCCCACCTCTGGTTACCTGCTTGGTCTTGAACTCCTGCTATTTCTTTGCTGAGTTTCTACCCATTAATTTGTAACTGGCATCTTACCAAGGCGGCAGTTTGGGGCACACTCAGATACATCCCCCTTCAGTGGACATTGTTGCTTACTATTAATGCCACCAGGCTTTGCTCGATCCTCAAGGGCCTGCTGAATCATCAAAGGCATTGTTTGGCAAGATGGACTAACTTAAATATGTCTTGTTGCTTTTGAATGCTTTGACCACTTCATTTTTGATGTGTCTGTTTATGCCCACTGGCTTTAATCAGAAGATACCCGTTACGGCCGTGCTAGAAGAGGTGTAACCAAATGCTGTGCGTGCTCTTTGCTTACTGCCGTGTGAAAGGGTTCTGATTCCTCAGCCCAGCTTAAGTCCTCTCCATTTCTCTGTGACTGTCCACACTCTTAATGAAGTGTTATTTCTTTGGTGAGCGTTCATCAGTTGTGCCCTGATGGGCTGAAGCATTAGGTGCAGAGGCTTCCTGGCTCCTGCCCTCTCTAGTGCTCACCTCTTGCTTGTGTTTAACAACTTAATATCCCTGCACACTGTTCCAGTCCACCCCCAAGTCTGCTGAGCTGAGCTGTGCTGAGCAGGTTGTCTAGGTGGATGTTGGCATGTTCAAGAAAGTTGCCTGAAGCACCCAGGGCCTAGCATGGAAGACAGGGATATCTGGGCTGGGTGATGTCTAGGGAGGATGGTGGCTTTAGATGCAGCTTCTGTCAACTGCTGCTCCATCCCCTCACTGCACCTGAGTGGGCCAGCATTCCTAAGCACAGCTGTCCTGGGCCCCCTGGCAGGTGTCCACGGGTTTCCAGTGCAACAATATGATGTCAGCCCTGCCCAGCAACTTCCTTGACCGCCTTCTCTCCACCGCCCTCATGGAGGACGCGGACATCCGCCTCTTCGTTCTAGAGATTCTCATCAGTTTCATTGATCGTCATGGCAACCGCCATAAGTTCTCTACTATCAGGTGAACTTGGGGTCTCCCCTCCAGCTGGTGTGGGATGGGGGAGGAAACTCCTCATAAGGTCTCACATCCAGGTGAGAGGGCAATTCAGATTTTCAGTGAGAGCCACCAGAGAGCTGATCACGGCCATTGACCCTGGGGTCCTGCGAAGGGAGCAGAGACTAGAAGGGCACTTTCTGCCCCAGAGAGCAGGGGATGGATTGGAGATTTGGAAGATAAAGAGCAGGTACTAAAGGAAGTTTTCAGGGAGGAACAAAGAAGGGGTTGCAGGGTTATTAGTAGAGACTGGGTGGTGGGGGAGGTATTGGGGAGAAGAAAGGGAGAAAGAGAATAATCTGGACCAGTATTTAAGAAAAAGGGCCTATGTAGGCAGGACGTAGGGCTTGAGAATTTGGGAGAAAGTGGAGATTTGACTCAGAACCAGGGCTGGAGGAGGCCTGGAGGCTTTGGTACAACTAGTGACGTTGATAAAGCCAAGTGACATCAGGTGAGCTCTGACTGGCCTCACACAAGGGTTAAAATGGCCCCTCGTGTCCTCTCCTAGTACCCTCGGTGACATCTCTGTGCTGAAGCTGAAAGTGGACAAGTGCTCCCGACAGGATACTGTCTTCATGAAGAAGGTTAGCAAGTGTGACCTCAAGATTCAGTGAGCCCCAGTGGGCCGGGCCCTGTGGACCCTGGTCTCCCAGCTCCCAAGTCACTGCTGACCCCTGTCCCCCTGAGCTTGCCTTCTCCTTCCTTGAGTATACTTAGGATGACCAGCCAACCCCTCCGGGGGTTCAGGTCCCCAGGGTCATACTCATTGTCAAGGCCAAAGTGGGGACCACCCCTTATGAGCCAGTCCAGTGCCACTGACTGTGTTCTGATCCTAAAACTGAACTTGGGTGACACCTTTTGTTGCTGGCTTCTTGGGCCCACCCTTCCCTGAACAGCACTCCTGCAAGTGCTGGCTTCTACTGGGGTCTGCTTTAAAGGGTCCCCTCCCTGAGGGTGGAGGGGCATACGCATAGCTCTCCACCCCCTTCAGACGGTCTTCCTCTCCATTCTCCTGCCCCTCCTATTCCCACCCTGCCCCCACCCCATCCCCATCTCCAGCACTCCCAGCAGCTCTACAGACACATCTACCTGAGCTGTAAGGAGGAAACCAACATACAGAAGCACTACGAGGCTCTCTACAGCTTGCTGGCGCTCATCAGCATCGAGCTGGCCAATGAGGAGGTGGTGGTAGACCTCATCCGCCTGGTGCTGGCTGTTCAGGTGGGGCCTCGTACAGGCAGCACATACTGGCTGGGACTGGGGAGGGAACCTGTTTTGGCCAAGCACTGAGAGTGCCGAATAGCGGCTTAACAATTGTTTTGGAGCCCAGGAATATTATGGCCTTGGAAGACCACAAACCATGGTCCTGTTTGGGGAAACTGAGAATGCTTATTAATTCATGGCTTTAGCCCATCCTCAGGAGACCCAGGGAACAAACAAGCCTTAGCCCCTACTATTTCCAATCTCTTGCACTGTCTAAATGAGACGCCAAGGTGTGCTAATATGAGATTCCTTTGTGTCCTAATTCCTTTGTGTCCTAATCCTGACATAATTCACAACTCTCCCAATTTAACATATGAATCCAGTTTAGCAAGCCAGTTTGGTTCTCCAAGAATCTCCTCAGGCCTGTGCTGAAGGAGACAGCATCCTAGAGGTGGGATTAGGGATGAGGGCTTGATCTTGACTGATCACTGAAGCTGCAACTGCAAAGCAGGGAACTGAGGTCATTGCCTCTCCACTCAAGTATTTATGCAGGACCACTGACTTACCTTTAATGAGGATGACTTCTGTCTCCCACGAAGTTAGGGGACAGATGCTGAAAAAGGCTTAGCCTAGAGAAGAAGGCTGTCTCTGATGAAGGTTGGGTGAGGGTGGGGCGCCAGTGTAGTTTGTCAGTTAGAAACTCCAAAGGCCCCTCTGTGTTACCACAGGATGTGGCCCAGGTCAATGAAGAGAACTTGCCTGCATATAACCGCTGCGCTCTCTATGCACTGGGGGCGGCCTACCTGAACCTCATCAGCCAGCTCACCACGGTGCCTGCCTTCTGCCAGCACATCCATGAGGTCAGTGTCCTCATGGCCCTGAGAACTCAGGAGGCCCTCAATATGGAGTTTCCCAGGACAACTTTTCATTAATTGCATAGGCATTGAAGGGTTGGTGTAAGAACTAGAGGTGGCATTTTCAGGTACCACATGACCTAGCAGGGTAGGGTCAGGCACAGGCAGTAAGCTGGACCCCTTCCTCACCTGCTGCCTGTCCTCCCACCCCTGATTTTATGCCCCTCTGTGCTTCCCCCACTCCCAGAAGCACATGTATACACCCCCCCTCAGGTCATGTGGGACTAAAGCTGCTTTTTAAAATAGTTTTTATTGTGAATATTTTCAAATATCACAAAAGCAGTGTGAGTAGAATAGTGAACATCAGTATAGCTATCACGTGGATTAAACAGTTATGAAGACACTTCCACATTGGCTTCATCTGTCTCATTTTCTTTTTCCTCTGCTGAAATATTTTAAAACACATATCAACTCTCATGTCATTTCACTCCACCTGTAGCAGTATTCATATCTTAAAAAAGTACGGACACCTTCCTACGTAATTACCATGCTATTAACACTTAATTAAATTGTCACTAATGCCTTGTGTTATCTAATATCCAATCCATAAATGTACGTGGTTGTCCACAAAAAGACATTTTAAAACATACTGAAGTATTTATAGGTAGAATCATATGATGTCTAGGATTAACTTTAAAATACACTAGCAAAAATAAAACAAGAAAGCGCAGTTCTCAACTGGCCTGGACTGGAATGTGGACATGAAGGCGAGAGCTGCATCACTGCCAGAGACCCTGAGGGAGGCAGAACCCTCGCAGCCTCAGGGCTGATAAGCGAGTGCAGGAAAGGCAATACCCGGACATCCTCTCGCTAGAACCAGTCGCATCATGGTTACCCCCTCCTGTATGTGCCTACATGCCACCTGTTCTCCCACTTCTCACCAGCTTAATAACATTCATCTTATCAAAAATTTGCAAAGGACACTGAGGGAAACTCAACATGTCACTGTCCACTAGGATGTTTTTGCAATGCCCTTGGGTTGGGGAATCGTGTGACCTATGCTTCCTCTTCCATGTTTAAGAAGAAAGCAGGAATAGTGCACAGGAGCAATAAACTGCAGTCTTCTGGGAGCTAAGTCCCCTGCTTTGGAGGACACTTGATGCTTGAGTGTCATGGGGGATAGCTTGAGCAGTCTGCCTGGGCTTCCTGACCTGCTCTGAGGGTTTGTGGATCTGAGCTGGAGGGAGGGAGGAAACACTGCAAGGTGACAAGCTCCTTCGTTTGCCTGCTCCAAGCTCCTGCTACCTGCTGAACCCAGCTCTTCTGTGATTCCTCCCAAACTGCAGGTGATAGAGACCAGGAAGAAAGAGGCTCCATGCATGCTGCCTGAGGATGTGTTTGTGGAGAGACCCAGGTGAGGAGCACAGCTGGGACCTGGTCAGGGATCCCCAGGGCAGTTGAGTAAGCAGGTGGGTGGTCTGAGGCCAGGGGCATCAGCTTCTATGGGCTCAAGGGTGGAAAGCAGACCCTGCCTAAGGCCCAGAAGTCCTGGGGCAGGCTCAACCCCATCACATGACTGTAAAGCTCACCTTGAGCCATCCCAGTGTGTTGTAGTATAGAGAAAGTCACTCAGCCTCTGGGAGCTTTGGCCAAGCCTGTGGGAAATGCATCCTGGAGGATTTGCTCCTGACAGGATGTTGCCATCAATCCCAGTGGCACTCCAGGCCATTATCCGAGGGTCAACATCGCTTCAGCATCAGAAGAACTCAATGAAAAGATATTCTGAAAAATAAAATGTTCAACAGTGGGGGATGGTTTTATAAATTATGGCCCATCCATACAATAGGCAACTGGTGGCCCATCCACAGTGTTCGGAAGAATAGTTAATGTGAATATACACTATATAATAGGTGAATAAAATAGATCCCAGAACAGGAATGTGGGAGTGAGGTGATGTGTGTACATAAATATGACTGGAGGGTTCTGCACAGTGTAAAGAAGATTCTCTGGAAGGTGGGATTGTGGGTGATTTTTTTCCTTTTGCTTCTTTGTCATTTTGCATAATGAATGTTAGTTACTTCCCTAACAAGGAGAGTCATTAGGAAATCAGCCTACTTACCCACCGTTCTCACTTGCCTCTTCCTTCCTTTGTCTTCCAGGTTGTCCCAAAATCTTGATGGAGTGGTAACTGAATTGCTCTTCCGCCAGAGCAAGATCAGTGAAGTCCTGGGAGGCAGTGGCTACAATTCCGACAGGCTCTGCCTGCCCTACATCCCTCAGCTGACAGGTAAGCGCTCTGTGCCAGGTCTGCCAAGACTGCTTCCAGCTTTTCTGGGCCAGGTAAGGGCTGAGGGTGAGGGACTTACTGGCATCTTGGTGTCACACAGCAGCTAAAGACACAGTGGAAATCTATGGGAAGGTGCTCTTGATTTCCCCACTCTCCTCCTCAAGGCAAGACCCTTGGGAGTAACTGGCCCCCAAGATAGCCTGGCCTGTGGATGGGAGAGGCCCCGCTGAGCTAAAAAGAACACATGTGAGCTATGGAATCACAGGCCCAGTTCTCTGCAACTTACTTCCTGAAAAATCTTAGACAAATCCTGGCAACTCTGAGTTTCGTTTCCTTGACTGTAAAAGAGCAATGTGAACACTACCTGCCTTAGAGCGTTGGTGTGAGAGGTACAGGAAATAATAAAAGTAATATGCCTAAGCAAATTCTGCCCAAATGGCAGCTGCTTAGTGCTGTTAGCAGGTGACGCTTATCCAAGTTGAGATATGCTTTCTGGTCATAAGCAGCTTCTCTGTGCTCATCAATGATTTCAAAATCTTAGTCCTACAGAGCAAAACTCACCACCCTAAGATGGGCAGAGAAGGCCCGCAGCCCTGTCAATTCTAGCTGTAGCCTCGGTGCTCACGGAGCCCTCAGCAGACTGTGGACCAGGCAGGACAGAGCGGTTGGGAGATGGTACTAGAGGTGTGACCCTGACTCGCTCTCCAGGGGCTGGGAACTAGCTCCTGGGCTTCTCCTTTCCCAGATGAGGATCGCTTATCCAAGAGGAAGAGCATTGGAGAAACCATTTCCCTGCAGGTGGAGGTAGAATCTAGGAACAGCCCTGAGAAGGAGGAGGTGAGTGTCCTGTTCGAGATACACTGTCCTGGCAAAGCCTAGTGTCCCCAGAGAAGGGGACTTACTCCTGCTTCCCTTGCAGTCAGACACTCTATGCTTCAGGCCCTGTTAATTGCATAAAACATTTAAGGTTGCACGGAAAGTAACTTTCTCAAATACCCTGTTTCCTTGTTGACTCTCACCATATCTATCATAGCTGTTTCCATCTGGAAAAATGACCTGTGTGCCCCATGAAGGTGTCATGGCTCTTGAAAATCTTGCTGGTAGTCATTCCCCATTCAGGATGGAGGCAGGCAGGCTCCACAGTGGAAACTGAAAGGTCTAACAGGAGAGATGAGGGTGAGAATAGCTTTCATGGTGCTTCTTCCAGCTGTATCAATAAAGGTGCTTTTTTAAAGAGAAAGCTGCAGCTTAAGTCTTCCTCTTCCTTCCATCTCCTCTTGAGGGCTGTGAATATCTCATTCCTGTCCAAATTAATGTAGGATGTCTCCCCTGTCATTATTTCTTCTACCCCAGAAAATAAAGCAGATGTACCCACAAATCAGGGAGAATAAGGAATCATAGTGGAAAGGAGAAAGAAATGGGGGGAGGCCAGGCAGGAGGGAGAGGTGAGGGAGTCGAAGGCACGGGGTGAGGCATCCTTGTTTGTGAGGGTGACCCCCGCAGTTATGGGAATTCCCCCACGAGCTGCAAGAGACCCTCGGGAATTGAATGAATAGATGCAGGACAGGGACTAATGCTACCTGTGTGCAGAGCCTCCTGCTCGCCAGCAGCCTCCTGGGTCAGCAGTATGACTTCCTTCCCCTCTCAGAGAGTCAGCTTAGCCCAAGGGTGGGTGGTCGCTAAGGCAGGGATGCAGGCGTCTCCAGCCCATGTCCCTCTGCCACACCACACTTTGAGCTCCCAGCCCACCAGGCCCCACCTGCACCCCAATGGAATCCTGCAGTGGGTCCCTGTAGCCTTAAATGCCAGGCTCATGGCAGGTGATCCATAAATGTCAGTTTGGTCAAACCCCAAACCCAGTGCCCAGCATTCGGAGCCAGTTGCAGTTTGGGCCGGCTCTGACGTTTCACTGTATTTCCCCTTCCTCTCTGGCTTCCATCCACCGGCCCACTCTGGCTGGCCCGCCCTCAGACTCCCCCTGCCACCACAGTCATCCGCAGGGCTTTGCTAATGTGGGACCCCATGTCTGGGTCACCCTGCCTATCCCATGTCTATATCTCTGTCCTTTCCTCCTCAAAGGACTTATTAAAGGCCAAATAATCAAAAAGTGTACAGCTCAATTAATTTTCACAAAAGGAGTATCAGTGCAGTCCCACCTAGATCCGGGAATAGAATATCATCTTCGTCATTGCCCCCCCTCGGTGCCCCCTCCCCAGAGGGAGCCACCAACCTTGACCTGTATCACTTCTTGAACTTTGTATCAGTGAAGTCATTCTTTCCTGTGTCTGCTTCTTTCACTTAATATTATATTTAAGTCATAGAATATGAGTAAGTCTCATAGGAGCTCCTGGAGCTCATAGTCTAGTGGGGAATTCCTGGAATTTGGTCCAAATTTCTTCACTATTTTTAGCATCTGCCTAAGGCCGCACATCCATGGAGTACCCTTCTTTGGGTTTCATTATTTCCCACCTCCCTGTCTCTACAGAGGACTGAGATCCTGTGAGCCAAGCCCTTGGACCAACCTCAGCATGAATTACTGTTGTTAAATGCTCAGATCACTTCAGTGGATAATTTAATATCTGAATTCTTCAAAAATGTTACTCAGTTTTTGGAATTTATATTTGAGATTGTATTTGCCAACCACCTCCTCTTGCTTCTAATATTTTCTGTTATATTCTCTGAAGTTGTTTTTTTTTTTAATTACACAGTATTTCCCTCCCACGGGGCTTAACGGGACAAGCTGGTGGGGAGCAGGGAAGGAACAGTGAGCTTGAGGGGACAGTGAATTCTTTGGGGTGAGACTCAGGACTCTGACAGGGAATCAGCCTCCCCACCTCCATCTCACTGCCCTCCTCCAACTGGCGGCCCTGCGCCTGCCCAGAGAGCTCCCCGTGATCGTGGTCAGAATGTGGGTGTCCTGAGAGGGGAGTTTCTGCCCATGAGACATTCTTCTAAGAAGTGAAGGGTGCTGCTGAGGCTGCCTGCTCCCCTTCCTCCCCAACTCCTCCTCTCTGAGCACTTCTGTCCCTTCCCCTCAGCGCGAGCCTGCCGAGGAGATCACCTACGAGACGCTGAAGAAGGCCATTGGTAAGCCAGGGGTGGGGAGGGCTGGGCTTGGGCCCTGGGGAGGCACACGGGTGTATGCAGCCTGGTCTGCTGCCTTCCAAGTGGGGTTCAGCACAGAGGAGGCTATGGCTGCCTCTAAATTCCTCACAACTCCCAAAGCTGCAGTTAAAAGTCCCGCTCTCCTGAGTGCTGCCCATGCATCCTCTGGCAGGCAACCCCTTCTCTGTTGACAGCTGCCTTTAAAAATAATCAGTTGAGGGTTATAGCCAGTTAGGGTAAAAACCAATTTTGTATAAATACTTGGACTACTTTTGGTGAATTGGGATACAAAAGAACAAGTTGACCAATGAAAGTTACTAAGAACAAATCATGTACTATTTATTGGCAACAGATATTAAAATGAGCTATTACCTCATTTATCTAGGTTATTGGGCAATGAAGTATTCCAAATAAGAATTTTTCTGATAACCAATGATACATTATGCCTTCACACGCCAAACCTTTTTTATTTTTGTTATCATTGATCATACTCTTTGTATGCACAATGCTCTGCCTTCCTAAATGAAGTGTGATGAACGTACTTGACACACACACACGCACACCCTTTTTAAAAATTTATTGCTTACTCATATTGGATGCCTTGGAGAACATGTATAAGCCTTGGACTAAATGGCCTCAGACTGCTCTGTCCTAAGGGTTCTCTGCTGCTGGCCTTTGTGGTCTCTCTGGCTTTCCCATTGTTGATGTCCCTTTTCCCTTTTCAAATTATCCCTGGAGGACTTCCTGTTTCAGGAACTTCTGTTTCAGAGGCCTAGTAGCAATGCAGCAATTTGGGACTTTAAAAGTCCAGTTTGAGGGTCTATGTAACTAGCAGTCAGAGGTACTACAAGCAAGTACTATCTTCCTTACACAAGGGAGGGGGGTGAACCCCAGGCAGAATTAGCAAAAGGTCCAGCCCTTCTGGGGGCAAGCACCACACCCTCCATGGGCGGCGGGGCAGGACCGAAGGGCTGAGCCACTCTCTCTGCTGTAGTGGACAGTGTGGCCGTCGAGGAGCAGGAGCGTGAACGGCGACGACAGGTGGTGGAAAAGTTCCAGAAGGCACCCTTTGAAGAGATTGCAGCACACTGCGGGGCCCGGGTAAGTGAGGCGTAAAAGGGCCGGTCCTTGGGGACCAAACAGACACTGGATTTGGGTCCAGAGCAGGACTGAGTTTCTAGGAGATCTTAGCATTATTGTTGCCCAGAAATTAGGGTTTAGATAAAACAATGCCCTGGCACTACATTATTTCCCTAGGAACCGAAAGATTGGCTATTGGACGTACACTCCTCCAGACTCCTAATTTCGTGCAAGGGAGAAGGTCTGACTTCAGTATCTCCCAAACAGACACATCACAGTAATTATAATTGTAATAGCAAGTATGTAAAATCCACTTTCGGTGCACTGGAGCGTCTTACGTTTATTTTTCATTCTCATGAGAACTCTGCAAGGTTGGGGCCATTATGATCGGCAGGTGGAGTGATGGGGGAGGAGCTACGACAAAGGAAAGATGTTTGCCACAGGGCCTGCTTCTAGCCAGGGAACCCCGGCAGGGGCTATGGAGCAGCCCAGCCTTGGGAAAAAAAATTGAGAGCTCCAGGCAAGTAGGAGAAGCACTCATGTCTATACCTAAGAAAAAAGCACAAACATTTCTTGAAATTGATAATGTGCCAGGATTTGTCAGCCCATCTTAGTAATAATGAAACATAATTGTAAACATTCAAAATCTACAAATAACATATTTTATTGTACTTTTTCTTCATGGTAAAAATACATGTACTTTTCTATTGTATGTATAATATATATATTTCTAAAAAGTATACATGTATATGTTCTAATGTAACATATATAACAGTGCATATAAATACATGCAGTACAATATAGATTTTTCCAGACCTACGTTATCCTAACCTCTTGTCCCATCTCAAGAGGTGAATGATGCTCATTTCATGAGCTCAGAGTTGAGGCTCAGTTACTGAACACATGCACAATCTCGCTCTCTGTGTACATGGGCTATGCTTGAGCCAGGGCGACTGGAGAAGGCATCTTCCCTAAGCCACTAATTTTGCACAGCTTCCCCTTGGGAGTTAAGGAAAGACCTGGAACCAGCTCTGAGCTTCCCAACTCCATGCCCGGTTGCACCACTGCCCCACTTGGAGGACCTGAGGGCCTGCGGAAGTCCTCCTGGTGTTCCTGGCCTCTGCGCTGTCCCCAGCAGACCTTCACTGAATGGCAGGGTCCACAGATAAAGAGCTAACCGAGCTCACACCAGTTCCCTTCCTAAGGCTGCAACTGCCCGCTCCTCCAGTGCGCTCTGGACAGGTGGGCCCACGGGTCAGCAGCAGGTGTGGGGCAGCCCTGGCTCACTTCCCTCTCTCTCTACCTAGGCCTCACTGCTGCAGAGCAAACTCAATCAGATCTTTGAGATCACCATCCGGTAAGCGGCAGCCCTGGGCAGCAGACACCTACCTCTGTGGCCCAGCATTGGGACCCCCCTCCCGAGTCCTCATCTCACCTGTCTTCAGTCCTTCCCACCACCACCCACCCTCGCCCCCAGCCTCTGTGTCCAGGGTGGGAGTCAGCCACCAGCTCTCCCCAGGCCAGGAAGCAGAGACTAGAAAGAAAAACAAAGAGCTGGCAAATCCTGGAAAAGAGCCAGGAGTCCTGGGGTCCCAGGCTGGCACTTTACTTACTAAAGCAACAGAACCACTGCAGAGGCTGCAGGGAAGCTTGACCACAAGCTGTAGACGCTAGAACATTTTGCAACCTGGGAACCGCTGAGTGATGGTCTGTGGTCCCTGTTCAAAGAGAAACCCAAACCAGCTGCCCCTTCTGATTGTGCGGGGTGGGATCCCCGCACTCGCTCCTCATGCCTTTCTCCTTCCCATGTTCCTGCCCCAGGCCCCCACCCAGCCCATCCGGAACCATCACTGCAGCCTATGGCCAGCCTCAGAACCACTCCATCCCCGTCTACGAGATGAAGTTTCCCGATCTGTGCGTATACTGAGCTCTGAGAGAAGGTGCTCCTCGGAGGGGCGGGGTCTGAGGGAGGGGCTCGCCCTCAGGCCCACCCCTGTGACATGGGAATCTAACTGGGATCTCAGAGAAAAAGCACCTTGGATGGCAGCATGGCCCCAGCTAAGCAAGGTGGAGCTCGGGCCCCCTCTCTGCCCTCCTGCCACCTCCTTGTCCTCCCTGAGGGAGACCCAGCCACCTGTCCCTCCACAGCCAACAAGCATCTCACCTGCGCCCTTTGTCTCCTTTGTGTCAGCCAGGGGTGAGAATGGGGTGGGGACCTTCCAGAGAGAGGCTGAGGTCCCTAGAAGCCCCTGCTTGGTGTAGCGGGTGAAGGGCTCTCATGGGGTTGGGCTGGGGGGCAGAGCTACCATCCCCAAGGAGGGAACTAGACAGAGACCAGTTGGTCACAGGACGCTGTGGACTGCAGTCAGGAAGAGGCCAGCAAGCTCCCCTGGTACAGCCGTGGCCTGCAGGCTGGAAGACAGGGTGGATACTCCCCCTCAGCACAACCCTCCTCCTGCCTTAGTTGGGAGCCCAAGGGCCCCAGCGCTCTCCTATGTCTTCCACTTTCCTGCTCTCCCGCCAGTTGTCGCTTTGTAATACTGTCTGTTAATTAATGTGGGGCCCTTAAACAGGAGCTGGGATGGAGACACCGTGTGGGGGCAGCAAAGGATGAAATGAAGGACAGGCTGGGCAGCTGGGCCAGGGAGCGTCCACACGGGTGGACGTGGCAAGTCCGTGTCCCTCTGTAGCATCTTCTCACCTCCTGTGTTCAAAGGGAGTTTGATGGGCCCTCTCATGGTTCTCTCCCTTCTGGATGTTTCTCTAAGTTGAGTTCTGTCTTCCTGAGTATCCCAACTTGGTTCTACAGTCTCTGGGTTGAGGGAGAGCAGAATGAGATAATAAGGGTCTAGAAGAATCAAAAGGAGGAGGAAATGCAGTGCCCTGCAGGCCTGTCCATGTCACCCCCTGTGGAAGAGGCAGGCTGGATGAGGGAGGCTGGAAGGAAGGGGAGGGGAGGGGAGTAGAACTTTGCAGCTCAAGGATGTCAGAAGTCAACCTTTTGGATATTTCATTAGAAGAAAGAATGGTCCAGCACCTAATACTGGAATGATTTCTTCACACTTTGGACAAGGCCTAAATATCAATGCTGAACGGCAAAGCTGGGGGTCTGGGGAGAGGTGGCAGAGACCCTTTTGTGTTCTGGGCTTCCATTTTCTCTGGGTGCCATTGTTCTGTCTGTGCAGAGGTGGAGCTGCTGCAGTGCCGGAGGGCCTTTTGCAGCTCTTATCCCCACTTCCCCATCTCATCCCTGCTCCGGGGATCTTCGTGCCTCCAAAGCCTCTATACCTTGCCTGTGGCAGTGCCCTGAGGTCGAAAGTGGCCCTTTTCCCTTCTTCCAGTCAAACTTCCACAAACGTTTCTGAACTGATGTAACTCACTGTAAGGTGTGAATGGTCAAATGATTCCTCCCTAGAAAATTTGCTTTTTAAAAAGAGGGAGGATGAGTACATTTCTTGACCCAAAGGAATCCCTTTATAGGGTACCCCTTTTTAGTATAGGGTGTGGTCAGAAGCGAGCTGTTTCTGCTAAGGACAGGTTCTTAGGACACCCTTGGGTCACACCCCTGCAAGATGGCCCTGCACAGATGCACTATGAGAGCCTGATTATTAGGACAGATAGGTGTATTTCCCAAACTGGGAGAACCTTAACATATGCATTTTTCCATTACATATGCAATAAATATCTTGGGTTGGGTGCAGTGGGGGCAGCAATCTGACCCTCATCCCTGCAGTTCCTGCCTTTGGTCACTGCCTTCTGTGCTGAGGGCCCATGGCTTCTGGGTGACCTGAGTGATTACAGGACCCAGGGAACCTGGCTTCTGCTCTTCCATAGCTCTTGGCTCTGCTCTGTGGCTTTTGGCTAAGGCTTAATGCAAATTTACAAGCACAAAATGAGAGTTCTCTTTAACTTAATGTCTCCCTATTAAGAAACCAAGTTTAAATAGCTTGAAACAAACTTGAAGACAAATAGCCTTCAAAAGAAAGTTCACAAAAAATCTAAATCTTTAGCCACAAACATGTCTTTACTCACTGGATTTTTCCATTTTTATCCCCTGCTTGGCTTTGATGAGAAACCCTGTTTCTTTCTTGTGCCTCTTTGACTTTAGAGTCTGCCCCCATGGCCACTGTACCCTGAGCACTGCCCTTGGGGCCCTGGTTCTTGGGAGTCATGCCTCCGGACCCTCTGGAGAGCCGGGACTAAAACCAGAGACCTGCAGGTGCAGTCAGATATCACTCCCTCATCCCCACCCTGGAAATAGAAAAAAAATGCAGGATTCCCATTCTTTATACACTCAACTGCCGTTTCCTGTATATGTGTCCTAATCAGCTTTTTCTTTACATCACTGCTTAGCAAAGATATGCTCCTTTTGGAGAACTGGCCATTTCTGCATGCTCTCTTCTCACTTTCAATTTAAACTTACACTCAGTAGAATATTAGGTTGACTACTGGCATTCAGCTGAACCTGGATTCTGGCCAAATGTGCTTAGAATCAAAAAGTTTAAGATGAGTTTCACCTGGAACAGACAATTATATGGCAAGTTAAGCAGTCTCCTTTACTCCCCTGCAAGCCCCAGGGGAGAGGCAAAGCAGAACTTGGTGGGTACCCAGCTTTTGGCCCAGGATTACTGCTTCCTGCCTTCTGGTCACCCTGTGCCTGGCAGTGCTGTCATGTGACCAACTCTTGGGGGAACAGCCCTTCTCTGAGCCAGCAAGCCCATCTAGACTAGCTGCTCCTCAAAGCCACTAAGGACTCCTGCTTTGTGGGCAAGGGTGGGGTGGTTTAGTCCTCTACTGACAGAACTTCATAGGCATGAATGTACATGGGATTAGGAAGCTCTGTTAATTTGGTTGCATCATGTAAGTGCATAAGAAGCAGGTCAGCAGAAAGACCGATATGATACTAGAGGCTCCATCTCTTTTCCTTGTATTGGGCTCGCCAGTGTCCTGTGTGTTTCCATTTTCCTCTATCTGAAAAGTAGAAATGAGTGGTTTCCTGATTCCTAACTGCCTCCTCACAAGTGAAGAAGCCAAGCCGGGCAGAAGAACTAGAAAAGTCCTCAGAACTCTCTCAGTACAGCCCCATACACAAGGGTAAACGGATGAGCAGTGAAATGGTAGGGCTGGGAACAGCTAAAGTGCTTGAGGAAGCACGAGGATCATATACATGCTGCCCTTTGCCTGCATATTCTGGGTCCCAGAGGACATGTTTCAGCTGGCCCAAGAATCAGAACAGCTTTGGGGTACTTTGGCTCAAAGTCCAGAACCCTGGGCTTCTCTGAGGGCCCCTGGGTCCCAACACCTTCCAGCTGCTATTATGCTGTCCCCGGGCCTTTTGACCTGGGCACAGAGGCTTTTCTCTGTGCAAATGAGGCCATTTCTCCCAATTCGTCTTCATGGCCAGAAGATGGCATCTGGCCTGTGGTGCCTGTGGGAAAGGGCTAGACCTCGGTGTAAGGCTGGGTGGCAAGTGTGGAAGTGGACAGGAAGGTTAGCTCATCGGGGCACATCATGCCCACCTCCCCTACCCATAGGCCCTGGCAGGTAGGTCATGCTGAAATAAGGCATTTTCCTTATGTCTGGTGAGGTTTAGGGCAGTGTGTTGCTTCTTTCTTCCATTAACCCTAGAAATCTTCAGGTTATCCCAAATCTGATCTAGGTCTGAAGGTTGCAGAAGGGTGGTCACTATGGACCTGGCCAGCTGGGGAAGAGGGGAGGAGACACAGGGGCTTTGGGAGGGGCCTTGTGGCTGTTAGGGCCAGAAAGCAGTTTTCTGTGCTGTCCTTTAGCAGCAGCCAGGTTGAGCAGGTCTTTTCTCCTCCAGGGGACCTTGGGCCCTCAGCCCATCACCACCCCCTTTTGAGTTCTTCCCTGTGACTATTGATTCTGGCCCATGGAGTGCAGAGCTATAAACCCACAGATGCTGCAGCACTACACATACATTGTAACATGCCTGTGTCCATTTAGACCCTCAAGACCTCGCTGAGAGTGTGTGTGACCGTGTGCGTGCATGTGTGCATAATGTACTTCATAGTTGACAGAATATATATATAACAGCTGATGTATTTATATGGATGTGCAGAATTAGTGCCTGTGACAGTTTTCTGTATTTTAAACTCATTGAATCAAATTAGTCTTTTTTTTTTTAAGGAAAGGGAAAGGAGGGGGTGGGGGGGAGTGTTAGGAAGGACTGTTAGCAAGATCATTCTTTCGTACTATTAGTCGTGATTTCCCAATGAGTCTTCATGATGCCCTTTTCAAATAAATGTTAATGTTGTCACCACATGGTTGTCTAGTTGATTTCTTTAAAGTAAATGGATTTTTGAAATGCAAACAGGATCTGAAAATACTAACACTAACTACTGACATTTAGCCACCCCTACCTACCATTATTTTACTTGTCTCAAAAGGAGAGGGGGTGGGGGAAAGAGTGCTACCAGGGTGTAAACATGAATCCCAGGATTCCCAGCCTGGGAGCATCCTCCATTGGGTCATATTTTCATCACCGTGAGTAGAATCTAGTCCCATTCATTTAACCCACACTGGAGGAGACTTCATCTTAAGAATCTGGTTTGCTGATTCCCTTTACATCAGGATTTCCCAGGGTGTGTTCCAGTTTTCTCTGTGAATGCCTAGAGCGTCAAAATACAGGGATGTATGTGTTAAGTGCCATAACACAAATGTTTCCAGACCGGCCTTCATCTATATGGTCCACCAGTTGGCGTGTATGTGTGCATTTCTCCACGTAAATAATATCTGCCTCTCTTGTGAACTGTCAATGTGTGTGGCTGCAAACCCATGGCCCCATGTGTGAAAACACCATGGGGACATAGAAAAGAAACACAACCCCTGCCCTCTGTCCATATGGTGCCTGGAGCTGTCCTGAGAGGAGAGCACAAGACATACACACAGCAAGGGACTTGCCATGGTAGCCTGACTGCACGCCCTCAAGTGCAGGGGGCTGACAGTAGACACTGGAAAGGAGCAGCCTTAGCTGGGAGAGATCACAGCTTTCCCAGCAAAGTGGAGTCAGGGAGGGGCTCATGCTGAAGAAAGGGTGACATTCAAAATGGTGGGGGTGGGTGGGGGTTCCAGCAGAGGATGAAGGAGGACGGGAGAAGAGCAAGAAGACCAGTAGGTGGAAACGTGGGAGACGGGGTTCAGTGAGGAGAGCGAGCCTGCTGGACAAGGACCTGCAATGCTGTGCCTGGTGGGTTGAAATTGATGGCAAATTGGGCTGGGGGGACCTTTTTGGCTCTTGAGCCAGGGAATGTGGGGAAAGCAAGCAGGATTTTGTATACATTAATATGAAGAATTCACGGACGAAGAGTTGGAGAGGAGAGCGGGTGGTGACAGGGACACCAGCTGGGTAGGAAGCTGTTGAGGGTTGACGTGGGCAACATGCAGCGGAGAGAGCCAGGGCTTAGCTAGGGGGAGAGAGATTGAGGCCTCGAGGCTCGGGCCTGAGGGGCCGGAAGAAGCATCTTGTATGTCATGCTGTATTTTTACAGCTGTGTCTCCATGGGTGTGCGTCTGTGTGGGTGAGCCCGTGTGTTTGAGGATATTTGTCAGTAGCCTGGGAATGCAGTCAAATCTGAATTGATACCAACCCTCAGCTTCTCAATGATAAAGAGATCACATCCATTTTCTCATTAGTCCTCACAATGGCCCTCACACAAGGAAGGGAGGGGTGGATCAAAGACCCAAATCCTGGAGGTTTAGAGGCTTGCCTAAGGTCCCACGGATCCAGGGAGGCAGTACCACAGCTTCCCACCTCACAGCCCAGGGAGCCCTCCCAGTTGCCCTGGGCTTCACCCAACGTCAGGCTGGCTTTGGAGTTAGATTCGGGGGTTTGGGGGGATCCTCTGTGGTCACTCTTCTAGGAATCCTGCCTTTTGATTCATCTGCTAGCTGAGCAGTCTTTCCCCACTCAGTGGAGTGGAGAGTGGGAAATGTAGCCCACCTGAGCCATCACCCAAATTATTTGGTCCCTTGAAGACCCATTTGCTGGGGGGAGGGAAGTACATTTTCATTCCATTCCCACTATGTCCTATCAAATTACAACCACATTTGGTGGTCACGTGGAAACCACTGTGTCCCTTCTCCAACGCATGCCGCCCTTTATTTGAGGGATATGTCTTTTTATTTTATTCACCCAGTCGACATTCAAAGTCAGAGTGAGATGTGAAACTTGAAAGGTTTTATTTCCTAACTACAGACAGCTTTTAGAGACTGGATAGCTGCTGCCGTCCCCGGCCTGGGCGAGCAGCTCACCCCGGCTGGGAGGCGGCGGGCGGGCGGATGGCGAGGAGCGGGGCTTTCGGGTGAGCCTCCCGGGGGGAGAGGCCCCGTGGCCCGCGCGCCCTCACTGGCCCTTCTTGTGGGCGTTCTTGATGATGGCGTTCTTGAACAGTGTCACCAGCGGCGTCTGGCCCTTCTCGGAGGACATGAAGCCGCCGTAGCGCTTGTCCTTGGGCGGGCTGCCCCAGCGGAAGTGCTGCATCTTATAGGGCCCCGCGGCCCTCGCCGCCGCCAGGCCGTCCTCCAGGTCGTCGGGCTGCCCCCGGGCCAGCTGCCGCTTGCCCTCGAGCGGGAAGGCCTCGGCCGACTCGTCCTCGGCGCCGTTGGGGTACACCTTCACCGGGCGCCGCTTCTTGCCCACCGGCTTGCCCCAGCGGAAGTGCTCCATGGAGTAGGAGCGCTTGCCCTCGCGCGGCGCGGGCGCGGCGCCTTCGCCTCGGGGCCCGGGGCCCGCGGGCACCGCCTCCTCGCGCTCCGGGCCCGCGCCGCCGCCGCCGCTGCTGCCGTTCCGGCGGCCGAAGCGGTCCCAGCGGAAGTGGCCCATGACGTACTTGCGGGGGCTCTCGGTCAGCGGCCGCTCGTCGTCGTTGCCGGGGAGCACGGGCGTCTCGGCCGAAAGGTCGGGCTTGCACACTCGGATGCACGCCTAGGGCAGAGCGGCGAGCGCGTGAGGGCCGTGCCTTCTCTGCAGGCCCCCGATCCCGCCCCACCGCGCCAGGGGGACCGCGCCACGTGCGCGCCGGGAAGGCCAGGGACCTCTGCCTTCCCCAGCACCCATGACACGTGGCACCCGGGACTCCAGTTGGGCATCGCCTCTTTTGTCCCCAGTGCCCCTTGGTACTCCTGCCTGGCAGCTACAAAAAAAAAAAAAGACCCCGCCCCACTGAGTGGTTTACTTTTCCCCCAGCTTTTGCTAGCGGGGTCAACCTCTTAACGGTTTTATATACCTGATATATAGGAACTCATCAGTAAATGGCATATGGGTGGTAGTTGCTGGCGCTTAATGAATATTAAATAAGTAAATATGGTTCAGTTAGAGTTTGGGAGGGTTATTGGGCTGAAGTTAGGGGAAGAATCTCTCCAGGTGGGAGAAGTAGAATTCTGACTTCCAAGGTATGCATTTTCAGTAATGCCTCAACCTACCACGGTGATCTGCAAACCTGCTTCATGCCCTACACCAGCCATCACCCTGTACGTGCCTCAAAACTTTCCCACACCCATCTGGCACTTCTCGGGTTCTTTCAAGTCCTCGGAGCTGATCTGTACATTCCCCAATCAGTGAGCTTTGGAAGGGGGTGTCTCATTTCCCTGTTAGCTCATTTTGACTGGAGGGAGAGGTAGAAGCCAGAGTTATTTCCACTCTATGGGTCATGGAGCCTGCATCTCTGCTCTCTGTAACTAGACAACTTTACTGTGATACCTGTTCGCTTAGGAAAATGACATACAGGCTGCAGCTTTGAATTTTCGGTTAATTGGGACTGCACAGGAAGAAACAGAAGGATCCCACCCACTCTGTTGAGTTGGGAGATTCACACTTAAAGGATTTAGAATTATAACATTGCAGAATATTAACCATGGAAAATAAAAACCATCTCATTTAATCACCCCTCCCCTGGACACATAATGAAACAGGAGGCTCAGAGACAGGAAAGGAACTTGGCAAGGTGCCACAGCTCCCTGGTGACAGAACCAGGACTAGAACCCATGGGCTCTGACGGTGGCCAGGGCTCCTTCTCCGGTGAGCTCTTAGGGGAGATGCTGTGTGGTGGCTGTGCCCAGTCAAGAATCTCTTCTCTTGGGTCTCTCTAAACTAGAACTCACAGAATTCCCTGGGCTATTGGTTTCTATTTTATATTCCACGTGAATCTTGCCCTGTGTTTTTGAGAAAGTCTCTCCCTTCACTTTAACTCATGGACAGAATGTAGTGATGTGCATTCCACCCTCACCTGGCAGGTGTAGGCAACAGGAAACAATCTATTATTGACACCAGCACTGTGTCTTTTAGTTCTTGGAATTGGTATCATTTCTCATTTATGCCTCACAAAATAAACATGCACTCACACCCTGTGATGACCTGCAGTCAGCTCCAGCCTGGCACAAATGGCCTTCCAGAAAGGCTGCAGAAGGTTAGTTCTCTGGAAGAATTGGGTGCCAGTTAGAGGAAAATGGTGCCTGGATTTTTCTTTCTCTCTCTAGAGGTGACTTGTGGAACTACCTAGCTAGGTTTGTAACTGGTGGTAGGTAGAAATGGAAGAAAAATGGAGTGAAGATGGTAAGTGCTATGAGGTTATTTAAAAAGAAGTAATTTGGGAGTTCCATGATTGAAAATATAGATCAATTGAGGAAATAATAATTATTATTACTATTATTTTAATGGCACTATCTCTAAATAGCTCAAATGGATGAGATTTCCATACAAGAAGACAGTGCAAGAAGTAAAGTTAATCAAGCAGAAATTGTGGACCAGACCCACCTCTCTGAGTTGCTTCCTCCCTTCCTTGGCCCAATTCCGTCTTTACCCTAGAGGTGTCCTCCTGCCCTAAGTTGAGCTACCCCTCCCACTGGGAAAGAATTTCCCCTTCCCCATGCCCCTTTCTTTTGCGCTAAGCCAGCCCAGCCCCAGCCTCAGCCCCACCCCATCTGTTGCCCAAACCATCACGGAGACCACAACCCACATACCAGCAGATTACTTTCCGTGGTGAGGTCTTGACACTGGCTGCTCTCCAGGCACCAGCCATGCACTTCCATGGAAGCCTGAAGCAGCAAAGCCAGCAGCAGGGCGCCCGAGCGGCTGCAGCACAATCTCGGCATTTTCCAGGCAGGCAGAGGCTCTGCAGAGGCAAACAAGATTGGTGGACCCCCTGCAAGGAGCAGAACAATGTTGGCCACTCACCAGGAAAGACTGTGAGCCAACATTAACAACACACTCACTCGTGGAGCTCAAGGCTTTTTGAGGACAGGAGCAGTTCAAGAAAGTTGGTGTGAATTGTGTTAGAGAGGAGAGTAGTGGGACATGAGTAAACTATATGTATTTTCTCTATCTCCTGTTAAAAATCGTATCTGAAAGGAAGTAGGGCTGCAAGATATTTTAGGGATCATTTTGTTGTCGGGCAATCCAATCCGGGGAGACCTCCCTGTGTGCTTGCTGAGACCTCAATCCAGGAGAGGGTTCTTGACTCTGATTAAGAAGGAATCCATGAACAGGTCATATAAGTGTAGGTAAGGAAGGAATTTATTAAAGCAAAAGTTGTAGTGAATGGCAGCAGCCATGCAGGCCATAGAGAGCAAGGAAAAACAGAGAAGAAAGGAAACTTCATTGAACTCCTGTTAGGCATAAGGCAAAACCCTTGCCAACCTGGAGCCAGGATCACCTGGTGTCCAGAGCCTGCTTGAATCTGCACAGCGAGGGAACTAAGGCCGTACCACCCCAGGATTTTAGGGAGCTGCACAGAACTGGATGGAGTGAAATTATGTTCTGAGAACCTCCCAAAGCAAAGAAAGGAGATATTCAGGCAGGCTACTAAAAAGCCCGGTAGTACAGCTACCCAGGTGACGGGAACTTGCAAGCCCAAATCAAAGATCTTACTAGCCCTTCCCTACTTGCCTGAAATATGACAGAGAGAGTGAAGACTTGTGCTTGAGTCTAGAAAATTGAATGAAATAGTGAAATAACAAAAACACTTACCGCTGGGAAGAGAGGTTTCTTATTAATCTCCCAAGAGGCTTGGAAGAGCACAGAGACAAAATGCACTAAGTTGAGCAGCAAGAAGTCCTTATTTAAGGCAAAGAACACACTTGAAGAAAGGGGAATATGGGCAGCCTCAGAGAGAGGCACACTTAAAGCTTAGTATTTGTGTTTTTAAAGGATTTCAAGAATGGGGCAAAGGGCCGGGGGGTGGGGGGTGGGGGGGAGGTGTAGGCTCAATATGTGGTCTCATGACGTCTCTCTGATGAGAGACATTATGCCACCATCCACACTCAGTCCTCTAAATATTCTGTAAAATAAACTTAACAGAAGGACTTTATTGATCCTGTTCTTCTCCAAGATAGTGGTTACCCTCAAGCAGTGAAAACATACCGTTTAGGACTGCTTGCCCTGCCTTAATATAGGGTCGGTTGTTGGATAATTACCATAAAATATGGTAGGAATCTTATCTCCTAACTCCCTGGTTTTTAAAATGGAATCTTACCCTTAAGATGGAGTCCCTCCTGTTCTTACTATACTGTTTATATCTCAGCATTTTTCATCATAGGCAGAAAAAGTTAATCGTAATGCTGTTCCCATGTCCCTGCTCTACCTCAATTTGGTCCAATTCTCTGTATGAGAGTTGGGGAAATGGAGGGACAGAAAGAGAAAATGACTTGGGTATTTGTGACAAGGTATGGCTACATTCTCCTGTTTCCAGAACAGAACTTTCCTATTTCAAGACCTTCATGCAGTTATAGTTCTAACGCTCCAGATCCGAGGAGTAACTTGGGAAAAACAAAGGACTCTGAAATTCCTGCTGAAGAGGGTCTATTCCCCTCCTCCTCCACCAGGATCCTATCATTCTTCAGACACTCTATTTCCTATGAATGGTAGGTTTGCATAAAAGCAAATAAAACCTCTGGCCAATTCAACCAAAACCTCAGGCAACCCAATTAGATGTCCTGTACACAAATTACTCAGGTGATCAGTATTTCCCAGACCCCTGCAACTTTGGAGAGATTTATTTTTAAAGCAGACCCCCATTATTTTAGAACTGGCTCATCATCTGAACACATTACATGGTAGACCTCCTCTTGTTCTCTGAGTCAAAGTTAATCTGAAATACCTGGACTTAAATGCTCTTCAAGATATAGAAGGGAAGCAGATGGACACACAGAGCAGGAGGCCACCAAAGATATTTCGGGAGGAGTCAGGAAGTACCTCTGGGCAAATGCTGAGGTCAAGAGGTCAGGACGCAATAAAGAGGGGAGCAGCAATGCTGTCTTTTGTGCCCTATGCCCAATCCTCTTTCCTCAGCCCTCTAGCTCTCCCACTGACATGTCCCCTTTCACCCAGGCCACTCCCCTGAAGTGACCCCAGGATTTGTCATCAGCTCACCACCAACCCCACAATAATTTTAGATTTAAGAAGATCTTTTCAACCATCTGTTAGGAAGAAACATAATTCAATGAGAAAAGTAATTCACATTAAGGTATGGATGATTAATTGTTTTGACTCTCCTAATGGACATCAGCATTTTAAAATAAATTTGCCTAAAATAAATCTCTCATTTGTGGAGGTGTAAGCCAAATTTTTTTATAGGGAAGGCTCTGGAAGTGAAAGTTCCCTCTGGCTCTCATTGTCTTCTTCAGGAAGCCACTTCCTTCTCTCTGTCCCACCCTGACTCCTTTTCCCCAAAACAGAGCCAGCTGGGGGCTCCCTTCTGAATGGTTGTCAGGCACAACCCCAGTGTTTTCAGTGCAGCCATTAGATGGCGCTGGCAGCCTCTGAGCAACCTGTCAGCATCTCAGGCTGAAGGGGCTACAGGGAGAGCACTGGTCAGCCTTGGAGTCCAGCCCGGACTTGGGACAGGCTGCTCCTGTTGTAGTCTTTTGAGTTTCAGTTCAAGAACAAAGCCCAAACTGGTGGGCAAGGCAATTTAGACTAAAACTTTGAGACCACATAGCACTTTTTTGAATCAGAAAAATGCCCGGCTTTATAAGTGAAGTAGAAAAATTATAGTTATAGATCACTGTGAATTTTACACTGTGTGTAAAATACATATTAGTAGAGAAAGAAGTAAAATCATACAGATTGGGCAGTCCCATTATATTTCAGTTATCTTCAAAGTTGACCATTCTGGGATGATTTCCATTTTCTGAAAACCTACCTCATGATTTCAGGCCTTCCTAAAAAACCCCAGAGAGCATTTCCTCTCCTTCTGCCCCACTGGTGGTATTGTATAACATGGTAACAATTTCACTTCCCACCCTCTCAGAGCTCCATTCTACAGCTAGCTAAAAACAGCTGGTTTCCTGACAGCAATTTGTTTTCTTTTTGCTTATGTATATTTTCTATTTTTCTCCAATAAACAAATATTGCCTTGTGTCTCTTTTTTTTAAGCAATTAAGTAATACGGAGATGTCAAATGTTCTTGCAAGTAGGGAGAGTGCTATAATCTAGTCATTGAAAGCCTTGGAAAAATTAATGGAAATTTGTAATTAATCTTGACATTAACTTTATAATAGAATTACACTTATTAGAACTTCATGTGTATAGGTGGATTCTCTATGAGCTAAACAAAACATCTTGTTCTGCAACTGCACACTGACCATGCCCTTCTGTAAAGATTTGAGGAACAGAGGTGCAGAGTTTTGTCCTCTCACTGTGATATACATGCAGCAAGTCCTAAAACAAAAGTATCAAAGGAATACCAAGTCATTAAAGAAACCATATCTGTGCATATCTTAACAAGTGACAAATACATACTTGTACTTTCCTCGGCTCCTTCCAGCCATTCTGTGAGAACCACCACCTCCTCATTTACACACGAAGAATCTGAGGGATCTAAATGCCCTGCAGACTCTCCCCCCTTCACTAGACGTGCCTGAGCCTCCATCAGCTCAAATGACCCCACAGTCTAGGGTCTGCAGGAGTGAAGTTCCCTCGGCCGTTCTGCTGAGGGCACAGGCAGGGTGCTTCAGTACCTTGGACAGTTCCCTCCGGGGCCACCTCTTTTTAACCCTAGCTGGGTCTTGTGGAGGAGTCCCGTGCTATTATCACAGCACTGCCACGTTGGGCCCGCTAAGGTGGGCAGGGATACGAGGATTTAGGGGTCCTAATCCAAAACAACTCTGGAAGGCAGGGGGTTTGTTGTAACTTGTAGACTCCTGTCGCCATTTCCAACGTTAATTTGCGCTAGAGTACATAGTATCTTTTGAAGACGTGACACCTAACCAGAAAACCGGGAGGAAAGAGGAGCCAAAAGACTGGGATCCCCCGAGATCTCCCCAGAAGACAGTAGGGGTCTCAGGGGCCCTAGAAGTCCCACTCCCCGGGGGAGATGCGGCCGCCAGCTCCCGCAAGCACCACTTTGAGCCTCTCAGCCGTTCGTTCGCCCAAGAAAGTTTTCAAAGAACTCAGAAGAGCCGCGAGCTTAAGGCCCCTCAAGTCAGCAACCTGAGCCGGGCGAGAGGCTGCCGAGGCCCCGCAGCAAGGGTTCCCGGGGTAGGAGCGAGGCTCCGCGCCGCTGCGCCCTTACCTGTCGCCGGGAGGTTGCTGTCTGGGCAACTCCCGCTGCGCCTGGACGAGGATGCTCGGCGGCCTCTCTCGGTCACTTTTCTTCTATTTCTCCTCCTTCGCCGCCGCCTGGTCCGGGTCGCTCTGCTTTGTCCTTATATACCTGCGGGGCTCGCCCGGGTGGGCGCTGGACGTGAACTTCCCGGCAGCGTAACAAGCAACTCCCCCGTCCATGCGAAGGGGGGCCGTGGGGCGCGGAAGGGGTTTCCAGGTAGGGGCTGAGAGCAAAGGCAGACTTGCCGGGAAAGGGGGCTGGGTCTCTGTCCCCGGAGGTTGGAATTAACACTGTCCCGCGGAAGGGCACACCTGGCAGCCATCATGAAAGAACTTAATTAAGGATGGTGTTAACTCTCCAGTTCGGAGGAGCGGGCAGCTTAGCACCCCGGTGTGGGGCAGGCCTGCGCCCCCGCCGAGGCCGCGGAAGAGAGGGTGAAGGTACCCGTGTGCGTACTTGGCTGCCATCTGCCTCGTCCGTGTTTGGAGGTAAATATCACCGCAGAGGGAGTACGCTGGTAATGCCTCAGATTTTCCCCAACGTTTGGAAATTGATGTGAAGATGTCACGGGAATCGCAGTCCTTCTGTTCCAGGTTGGGGAGGCTGGGGGCAGAGAAGGTCAGTTGTCACTTCCCTGAGGCCCAGGCCAGGTGGCCTTTTTGGGGCGTGAAGGTGAGTTGCACTTCTCCCCTGCAGCCAGCAACCCAAGGCCTAGCCCAGGGCAGGCTCCCTCCTGTGCCTCATACCCCAAGGTAAAGATAGTGTTAACCTATTAGTGGAGGGATGGTCTGTGAAGAGCAGCTGAAGTGCTTTCCCTGTGGCTATGATCCTTCCCAGAGGCAATGAACCAGCAGAGTGGTCTGGAGGCTCATAATCTTCTCCATACCTAGATTTGGAGTTCTGGCTTTGTTCTCATCCCAAATGTCAGTAATGGAAAAGACTCTACCTTGACCTGGTGTAAAGAGGCAAAAACAAATGATGAGGAATCGTATGAGTGGGCAGGTTGAGGAGTGTTGGAACTAAACTGAACTTCAAATCAAGGTGCTTAGCTAAACTGACAATAACAGGAACTTTATTACCAGTCAGATGCTGTTTTGGACTCCAACAGTCCCTTGAAAATTTCTGTTGGTGACATCACTTTGTATTCAGCAATCATTTTCCTTTTGGGCCACAGGAGAGACTCAAGCTCCTTAAGAACAAGCAAGGTACTTCATCACCTGGCCTTGGCCTCTTTCCAGGGTCATCTCCCACCTGTCCATTGGGCATCCTGGCACTTCAACCACCCACAACATTCACATTTCCATGAACATAACATTCTCAAGCCACCATCTCTTTGTCCATGCTACTCTCCCAACCAAAATACCTTTCCCCTCTCCCGCCATCCAGCAAAACTGACTCATATTAAGATTTAGCACATCCATCATCAGCTGTTCTCTGAAGCCTTCCTTGGCCACTTGCCCTGTTGGGGGCATGAGAGTTGGCTTTCTCTGTTCTCCAGAGAACTACATTTCCATTTCATCTGTACCCATAGTTTTCATTGCTGAACAAATTCCATTCTGTCTTCCATCTTCCCTCTCCTACCCATTCCTGCCCCTACCACCGCTGGCTTATGAGCCTTCTAACTAAGATTGTCATCTTACCTTTTTTTTTCTTTGTATTATTTTTGTAACTTCAAGAGGCCACTGGCAGTAGCAGAAAAATCAAATCAGGAAAAGTTCAGATCAATCCAGTTTCTCTCCTTTGCCAGCTGAGTTCTTAATTACATGCAGCAGAACTGAAAGACCATCAGAACACATTTAGAATCACTGGGAAGGCTGAGGAACAGGGATTCCAAAATGGGCAGAGACAAAAGGTATCTGGAATCATGGCCAAAATCAGGCTGCTGATTGGAACAAACGAGAAGGAAAATCAGACCAATACCAGGTACAAGTGGCTACAAGTGGCAATGTCAACAACACAGGCAAGGAACACAGATGTCACTTCTCTCTCCAAAATAAAATGAAGTGGGAGGTTGACAGGCCTACTTTGGCTGATGCCTCCTGAAAGGACTGACCACTGCTTGCTTCCTAGTATCACTAGCTCCTCTGTGAAAGCCAGGAACAGGTGCCTCAGATTGCCGGAGACGACCATGTGACTCTTCCCCTTTGTACTGGTGAGTTATAATGTGGTGAATTATACTGTTGATTTTTAGTGTTACACCTCCCATGCATTTCTGGATTGAGCCCAGTGGAATTACAATGTGTTGTCTTTATGTAACACTGGGTTCAATTTGCTAATATTTTATTTAAGATTTTTTGCATCACTTTTATGAGACTGGCCTGTAATTGTCCTTTCTTGTAGAATTCTTGTCACCTTCTGGTATCCAAATTATGCTGTCCTCATAAAACAAGCTGGGCTCCCTTCCCCTACCCTCACGTTTTATGGTTCAGAAGGAGAATCTATGTACAGTGGTGTTTATCTCTGCCCTCAGTGTTTGAGAAGATTCATCAGTGACGCCATCTTTAAGATTGTTTGTTTGTTGAATCGTTTTAAATTACAGTTCAATTACTTAAATAACACTGTTATAATTATCTATTTCTTCTTGTGTCAGTTTTAGTAAGATGAGTATTTGTAGGAATTCATTCATTTCATCTAAGTTGTTAAATTTATTGGCTTAAGATTGTTTATTATATCTTCTTAGCATCTATGGGATCTGTAGTTATGATCCCATTTCATCTCTGGTATTGGTAATTTGTGTCCCCTCACTTTTTTTCTAATTAATTTCCTTAGGAGTTTATCATTTTTATCAGTGCTTTTAAAGAATCAGTTTTGGTTTTGTTGATTTTTCTCTATTGTTTATACTTTTATTTCTGAAATTTCTGTTATTATTTCCTGCCTTTTAATTTTTAATTAGCTGTTCTTTTTCTATCCTTTTGAGTTGGATGTTAAGTAAATGCTTTTATTTAGATAGTTGATATTCAACTATTATTCTTTTTGTCATGTATTTATGGCTATAAATATGTTTCTAAGTATGGCTTTAGTTGCACCCCACAAGTTTTGATATGTCATATTTTTATTATCATTTAGGTTAAAATATCTCATTTTCATTAAGGTGTTTTTTGATTGACTAGTGGGTTATTGAGAAGTGTTCTGTTTAACTTCCAAGCACTGGAGATTTTCTCATTGTTTTGAAACTGATTTTTAGCTTAATTCCCCTCAGTCAGAGAATAGGCTCTATTTGATTTCAGACCTTTGAAATTTGGGGGTGCTGCTTAATGGATGAACATATGATCCATTTTGATTAATGTTTCAAGTGCACTTTCAACGAATATGTTTTCTGTGGTTCTCAAATATTCTATATCTATATGATTTCTGATTATTTATAATCTTATTCTATTAGTTACTGAAAATCTCTCCATTATTTTTGTAGATTGATCTATTGCTCCCTTTGGTCATGGCATAAAAACAACTCTTTCTAGAAATCTAATGGTAAATGTAGGGCAGTGGTGGAGGGTAATATAGGATCAAGGAAAGAGCAGACAGGTCGTAGGTTGAATGCTGATAGGAATAATCCAGTAGAAGGGGGGAACTGATGCTGCAGATGAGAGTGGGGCAAACTAAATAATCCAAGTCTTAAATAGAAGCAAGATGGGATCCAGAGGAAGAATCTGGCCATCAGACAGTGGAGGGCTTTGCTTTTCCATTACAGGGGTGAAGGAGGAGGAGGTACAGACATAGGCAGACTTGTAGGATAAGCCATGGGAGTGTGAGTGGACTTCTGTCTGTACAAAAACCTTTGCCTTTTAACCCTGCATTTCCTGGGAATTATCCTGAGGAAATGATCTAACAGGTATGCTAACTGTAGTTCAAGATGATTCATATGACATTGTTTATAGTAGCAATAAAATGAAATAACCTAACATCTATAGTAGGATATAATAAAAATCATGGTAAAGTCATACAATGGAATACTTTGCAATCATTCAAAATAATAATGTAGATATTTATTTCTAGATATACAAAAAAATTACCACTTTATGTTGCTGAGTGGGGGAAGCATGATAAGATATAGAAATAAATAGAGATAGGGAGATAAAGATTAAAAGATATCAAAGCAGCAATAATGGTTGTTCTGGTTATCTAAAGCTATCTCACAAACCACCCCCAAAACTTGTGGTTTAAAATAACATTTATTTTGCCCATGAACCTGCAGTATGACCAGGGGTTGGCAGGGCCAGCATGTCCCTGCCCCACTTGGCATCAGCTTAGGCAGCTCAAAAGCTGGGGTCTATAATTATCTGAAGCCCCCACTCACATGACTGGCTCCTGGGCTGGAGACTCACACAACTGTGGGCAGGAAGCAGGGGGATTCCTTGTACACCTCTCTCTGTCTCTAAGTAGGCTTGCCATGTGATCTCTTCAGTATGGCAGCTTTAGGGCAGCCGGACTTCTTGCATAGGTTCAGCTCTCCTAGGCATGCATCTGGAGGGAATTTGGTCTGGCAGGTAGAGGGGGTGGGTGGTCAGCAAAGGTTTTCCAGAGAATGGGATGCTAAGTTATGCTGAGCCTTGTTATAACAGGTCACCAGGATGTAGAGAGGAAAGGCATTGTAGGCAGAAAGAACAGCATATACAAAGGGTTGAAGGCAGGAGAAATCCTGTTATGTTCATGGAATGTTGGGTGCAGGTGGTAGAGGGAGAGAGAGAAGACTAGAAACAGAGGCTAGAGGGAAAGAGGTGGAGGCCCATTTAAGGACTATATCAGAGGAGCAATAGGACCAGATTTCTATGGCAGGGAGGATGACCAGAGAGGAGGGAACCTGGAGACAGCACAGGTGGTCAGAGCCCAGTGCTCTACTCCAGGGCCAGTTCAGCCAGGGGTGGGAGCAGTGCGAGGGGAACTGAGGAGGCGGAGGCAGGCTCATGAAATACAAGAGGCAGCACCAGTGTGGGGCAAGGAGTCGCGGACACGCCACTGGCTGCATGGCTGGCCCAATGCAGTGTCGTTGTTAAGAGCACAGTGCTGGAGCCAGGCTGCCTGGTCCTAACCCCTCTCAACCATGGCCTAGCTGTGTGGCTGAGCAAATGCCCAACTTCTCTGTACTTAGTTGTCCCACCTGTGCAGTGGGGGAAATGACCGCCCCAACCCATGTGGCTGTCCTATGGATGAAATAAGGGGATTCGTGTAAATATCTTGGAGTAGGGGATGGCCACTAGTAAGCCCTACATGAGTGCTAGCCCTTGACCTTAATATTAAGGAAGTGCTGCTCCAGGAGAGCCCAGCCTAGAAGGGAGGTGGGGGGCGGGGAGGAAGGAGGAAGGAGGAAGGGGAAAGAGGCAGGAGACAGGAGCAAACAGGGTCTTTGGCCAGAGCAGCTGTGGAGTTTCTCTGGAGGCTCTGAGTGTGCGGAGCCTGGGGCCGGGGCGTCACTCCCACACCTGGCTGCCTGCGTGGGGCCAGGGCTGCTCTCGTCATCTTGGCTTTCCACCTTTGAGGTTTAATTGGAAAAGCAATGTCACCGGGGTGTGAACGCGTTACAAAGACAGGTGCAGAGGTGGCCTTTGCAGGGGAGGGAGGTGCGAGGAGGGTGGCCTTGCCTCAGCCTCCAGGCAATGAGGGACCTTTCCCTGGGAGAAGCAAAGGCTCAGGGACAGGTTGCCGTCTGCCCGCGTTGGGCAGCCCCCTGCGGGTCCGTGGGAGGGATGCGCAGAAAGGAATCCCAGCTCCCTCCGAGCCTGCCCTCCTTCATATGCTCTCCAAGTCTCCATGCCCGGGCAGGGGTGGCTGCCAGTCCTGCCTCATGTCAGGAGAACTGCCCCTTCTCAGGGCTCTTTGGGTCCAGCCAGGGCCTCTGGCATGGGAGGCAGCACTTATTCCTGCCATGTCTGGGCCAGAGGGGCCTCAGGCTGGTGCTCCTTGTCTGCAGTGGCACAGGTCTCTGACGCCCCAGATGGCCTAGGGGATGGGGGAGGCCCCCTTTACCCCTGTACAGCCCCTGTCACTGGGCTCCCCATTCAGCACTGCAGCCAGACCCCTTCACCAGCCTTCAGTTTGACCCAAGGGCAAAGAGGAATCTATTTGTGCAGAGAATTGGAATGAAAGCAATTTCAATTGACCTTTGAATGGGGTTTTAATTTGCTTTATTACAACCAAAGGGGCCTCATGAAGAGACCCTTGAGACTGCTTTTATCCACTAATGTGTGCATTAGTGCAACGGCCTGGGCTTCATCTGGATGCCAGGGACAGAGGGGAGAAGGCCAGAGAGGGCTGGGAGCCACAGTCCACACCCCTCCCAGGAGCTGGTTCACAGCCCCAAAGGGTCCAAAGCGGAGTCACGAGTGAAGAAGCAGTGGGAGGACAGCTGGCTTGGGTTCCAGCCCCAGATGTGTTGCTGGAGGGCCTGGGGGTCTGGTCCAGCACCACCCCTCTAGGCCTGTCTCCTCATCTGAACAGTGTGGAGTGGGGGGGTTGTGGACTAGATGGCCTCTTGGTCCCTTCCAGGACGGATGTTATACGGTTTTAAGCTCAGATCTACAGGCAAACTCTGGGGTAGAAAACGACTAATCTTATAGAACATGGCCTAGAGCGAGGATAGCAGAGCCTGCTGGACTGAGGAGCCAAGATCTGTCCCTTGATCTCTTGGGCCTTACTTGTACCCTGTATTTCCTAAATTTGTGCTCCAGTCCACTCACATGGGCCAGCCAGTTCTCTGTTCCTTCCTTTCCAATCCCAGGGGGAGCCACTGGGGTAGCTGGATGAATTACCTTCTTTTCCACTGGGCAGAGCCCTATAGGCAGCTATGTTGGGGGTCCAGGTGGCCTGAGGATGGCCAGCCCTGGGCAGAGAGCCCCCTGCAATGGCTTCTCTGCAGAGGGCCAATTTCAGTATGACACCCTGGGACAGAGTCCTGTGAGTTCGTATCTATAGTCTCTCATTAGAAATGGCAGGTCCTCTTCCCCTGTGCTCTCTAGGTGGGTGTTTGGCCATGTGGAACCATGGGTGTGTTTGTTTCAGAATCACTCCCTTATCCTGATCCTTTTCTTCAAACTGAGGGTTTGTTCCTGTGCAATCAAAGTGGACTTCCTGGAGGTGGGGTCTTGCTGAAGATGTCACAGACATAAGGACACACAAGGCTCTCCTATGTGACATCTCTGCAGTCACTCATTCCAGATAGAGCCCCAGTACCTGAAGCCACTATTCTGAGGCAGAGGTGGTCATAATGGTCCTTTTGTGGAGAAGTATCTTTGTTAGGTCCACCAGTATAACAGCTGATTTCCAGAAGAAGGCAGAGTTCTCCAGCCAGGGGTTGAGGTCAGAAGGGTAATGTGGTGGGCTGGAAGGATGCTGATAATGTGCATCCATTAGTGCATCACAGAGAGGCATTTAGAAGCCCCGGAACTGTCCTCCTTCCAGACCCAACAATGGGTACATGAAGGGGGCCTGAAATGGCCTTCTTACAAGCTCAGTCCCTGTGTCTGAGCTCCACCCGTTAGGTGCCCATCATCCATTCTCATGCCCCGCTCAAAGGTACGTGGGCCCAGAGAGCTGATGCCTTGCCCTCGAGTCCTGTTTGCCTGAGAGAGTGATGCCAGGCCAGGACAGAGTGGGAGCACAGTGATCTGCTCTGGGCAGCTCCAAGAGCCCATTACTCTGCATATGCACCCAGCTCCGAGCATGCCAATGTGCACGTGATGTGCGCAGTGCAAGGACATCTGGAAGGTAGTTTGGTTTGGCTTTCAACAAACTGACCAAAACCTTTATGTCCAGATGAAAGTGATTCCCTTCAAAGCATCCTCTGGGCAGTTGTCCTTGATGCCCAGGATGGGGGGTGGGGACATGGGGGTGGGGGTGGGCTGAAGCTTTTGGCAGGCTCCTCTTGGGGAGCTGCCTCCAGGACCATTTCGCGTCCCCTAAGAAGACCACTCTTCTGACTCTGGAGTCACACTTTTTAAAATGTATTGATTATGTTCCTTTTATTTATCCTATATATTACAGTCAGGTGTTCATATTGAAATTCTTTCTATTCATGATCAGGATGGGAAGGTTATATTATCTATGAATTTCATTTGAGGATAGTAAGTAGGATCTGACAGCATATTTTCTCTCAAAAGGGAATGGTGTGCTGGTGGGGATGAAAATGCAGCTACTTTGGAAAATAGCCTGTGGTTCCTCTAAAACCTAAACATAGAGTTACCATATAACCCAGCAGTTCCACTCCTGGGTATATTGTCCAGAACCTACACACAAGTGCCCGTAGCAGTGTGTCTTGCCAATGGGTTTCAGCCCCGGGCAAGTTCGCTATGAATTCAGTGTGACCAAAGAAATTGACAGCAAAACGTTCTTTGGGGTGAAAGGGTTATACCCAACTTTACTTCCAGGTGGCAGGTCAATCACTAGAATCCCATCCACTCAAAGCAAGTCTGCATGCAGCAAGCTGGTCTCTGCCTCTGGGCCCCTCTGTCCGCACAGCCGTCCTCTGGGCCTCTGTCCTCAGCACTGCCACCACTTCAGTCTCTGCTCTGCTCTCCTGCAGCCTTACAGCCGTGCCACTGTGTCGCATGCAGAGCACTGGGCAGAGCTCTTTATATAGAGTCAACAGCCATGTATTGCCCACAGATGTGCAGTGAGCTAGTCAACCACAGCCAGGTGAGAATCCTGACCACAGGAACTCTCATTTTATCCACACAGTGTTATTCATATTGGCCAAAAAGTGGAAAACACCCAGATGTCCATCAACTGATGTAGTATGTCCTATACAATGGAATATAATTCAGCAATAAAAAGAAATGAAGTACTGATAGATGCTTTATCATGGATGAATATTAAGAACATTATGGGAATTGGAAGAAGCCAGGCACTAAGCCTACACACAGTAGGACTGCATATATATGAAATGCCCAGAATCAGCACATCATTACAGACAGAGGGCAGATTAGTGGTTGTAGGGCCTGGGGTGTTGGAGAGGAAGGGGAGTGATTGCTACTGGGCACAGGGGCTTCTTCTTGGAGTGACGAAAATGTCCTAAAATTGTGGTGATGGTTGCACAGCTCTGTGAAAATAATAAAAGCTATCTTACTGTGTGCTATAAATGGATGAATTTATGGTATGTGAATTATATCTCAATAAGCTGTTACTTTTTAAAGGGGTGATTTTTTGAGAGAGAGAGAGAAGAAGTGGCTGCTACAGAGAAAGCCATGTGTTGAGTCTTTCAATGTAACAATAGAGGGAGCAATTCGCTAGATACAAAGCTGTGAAAACTGCCCAGACCCAGGACCCCTTTGTGTAAGAAAGATACCCAGTTCTTCCCTCCTGGGTCTGTCTTTCCTGTGTGTCTCCTTTACTACTCACATTTCTGACATTCACTTCTGACACTTTGGGTCACCAGTTGCAAATGGAGTTTTCCCCACACCATGCAGTTCTCTGCACCATCAGCTGGGTGTCCTACAATCAATTCACTTCTAACACTAACCACCTGGAGATTGCATCCGATCCCCCCAGTTAAGGGCTCACTCCCACGATACTGCTGCCACCCACTTCAGATGCCAGGAGAATGGGGTGTCAGGCTGAAAAGGCCAAGCTTCTAACCATGGCTTGGTCTTCTGGGTGACCAGCCCCCTCTAGGAGTCCCAGGAGTCCACCTAGAGTCACCTCATTAGAACAAAAGATGCTTGTGGTGCTCTTATCACAGGAATTTACATGAGATTTAAGGGCCCTGTGTCAGGAGACAGGATCAAACACTAAAACAGGGGATGCTTCTAGTGCTCTTACCACTTAGGAAATTACCAGGGTCTTAGGAACAGCACCAGGACTAGGGGACACAGACCAATTTATATTTTCTATTATCTCACCCCCTTCCATGGAAACCTCCTATAACAGCCTGGGAAAACCCATCCCATCTGAACATGCAAGGGAAAAAAGGGGTATGATCTAACACCTAAAGGAGTTATTACAAAGGGGGTGGGGTGGGGAGTGGAACAGAAATTGTGAAAGAATGCTTATTGGAATAAAAATTGTAGTAGGAAAAAATGATGTTTCAGAGATAAAGACAAAATTAGAAGAAATACAAGAGAAAATAAACAGAAGCACAGAAAAGTAATAAAGTGTAAAAAGACAGGGAAAAAAGAAACAAAAGGCTTCTAGAGAAAATAATAGATAAATAAGCAAGTCAAGGTGAAGAAGCAAGATACATATTTTACTGGGGTCCCCAGAAAAGTAAAACAAAGCAAGGGCACAAATATTAAAGACTGTAAGTCAAGGAGATGTTGCTGTAATGATCTGAAAATACAGACATACACATATTTTAATATTTATGTTGGAAGGGCATTCCATAACTTGAAAAGGTGACTCAAAATTTTCAGTACCTACAAATACTCCAATACAAACCTTGGGTTTTAATTTTAAGGAAAGTAATTTTTGAACACAATACAAAAGCTCCAAGTCTGTATAAATCAGAGCAAAGCAAAGGAAAATCAGATTGGCATCAACCAGAGAGATTTTAATTGAAGCAACATTGCCATGGAAAAGTGTGAGCCAAGGATTTAATCTTTAGCTAAACTCTCCTTCAAGTGTAAGGGCCACAGACAACCAGGAACGAACACACAGGAATTTACCATGGACCAAATTTAAGGAAACCACACGACTGTTTTGAAGCTTCAGCCTAAGTCGGGGTCATTGAATATTGGACGTAAGCAATTGAAGAACTAAAATTAAAAGATGGGCAAAGGGAGACAAAGCTAATAGCAAGTGCCGTGTGCTCTGACAATGTAGAAAACATTCAACGGCCTGGAAGTGGGAAGAAAAGGAGTCAACAAGTGGAAAACAGAATGAGGTCTCTGCCTGCCTCTGGTTTTCAGGTGAGAAAAAAACTGTGTCACTTGAAACTGGAAAATCAAGTAACAGATGTTTATTTGAGAGTCCAGAGACATCCTCAGCAAAAAATTAGTGAGCAAGGGAGAGAGGAGAGAGAGAGAAGTTAACTCATAACTAATGTCAGTAGTGGCTCATATTAGGAAAGACAATATCTAATTGTCTAAATAAATAAATAACTGTGCTTGCTTTGGCAACACATACTAAAATTGGAAGAATACAAAGAAGATTAGCATGGCCCCATGCAAGGGTGACACACTAATTTATGAAGCAATGCGTGTTTTTCATCACTAGTGGGGGTGAGGATTTAATGATATGGGTAACTGTTAAACCACTGTGTTGTATATTTGAAACCAATATAAGATTATATATCAGTGACACTTCAATAAAAAAGAATAAAAGAAATATAGTATATAATAAAAGTGATCATTAGTGAGTACAAGAACAATAATATATGCCTTCCTAAATATCACAGAATAAGAAAGAAAAGCATCTGTCTTGTGAAAACTACCTGGTATGTGCAACATACAGTATGTTTTTATGTCATGTATGAAATATAAAGCAATGGGGTAGACAGGGACCAAATAAATCATAGTCATATATGTAAATGGACTTGAACCATCTACAAAGAAAAATTAATTTTAGATAGATTTAAAAGTCCATCAAACAAAAAAAAAGGTGGGGGGATGATTTTGGAGGAAAGTTATTTGAAACATTGAGGTATAATCCTAGAATGGAATACTACTCAGCAATAAAAAAGGAACAAATTGTCCATACATGCAAAAACATGAATGAATCTCAAAAACGTTATATTGAGGGAAAGAAATCAGAAGCATTCATACTGTGTCAAGTGCTCAGATATGCAAAATTCATCTAGGGTGGAAGAAATCAGAGGAGTAATTGCCCCTAGGGATGGTGGGGAGGGTTCCAGGAAGAGAAACAACAGAACTTTCTGGGATCAGGAAAATGTTCTGTATCTTGATGGGTGTGGATTACACAGGGTATGCATATGCATTTGTCAAAAGCAAAGAAAAGATATACTTACCACATGTACAATTCACTCTAAGTTAGTTATGCCCCAAATTAAAAGAGGAGGGAATGGTGGCCATATTTGTCCTAAAGAGTCTCTGAGTTCTGCAGAAGCCCTGGCAGAGAAGGGCAGCTTTGCCACACAGCCAGCTACCCCACCAGTGTGTGCAGTCCACCCCCACCTCACATCTATGGTGACTGGTCCCCAGGCCTGCTAGCGGCCTGGCCCCAAAAACACTGGCCCTGAGACAGTCATTGAGAAATAAATGTCAAGGGGGCCCCGCCTTTTCAGCTGAAGCCAGTGGGGAGAGAGGCCTGTCAGGCTCTACTTCCGTAACAAAGCTAGGGCCTCCTCCTCCTTGGCTGCCTCCATTCTACAGGCCTAGAAGGGGAGGGGGACAGGGAGGCAGGGTGAAACAAAAGGGGGTAGTCATGCCTCAGTCTTCTGGTTTTGCTTTTAAAAAGCTTGCGTAGCTGAGAGGGAAAGTGGTTTGCTCAGCATTGGGTTGAAGAGGTAGATTTCCCAGATGGAGCTGGTGGGGAGGTGAGCCGGGCGGGGAGAGGCTCTCAGGAGCGTGCAGGCCCAGCTGCATCAGTGCAGACAGAGGCCATTTGCCATTGTGCCCGTGGCCTTCAGCCCACTGCACTCTGAGTGAAGTGGATGGAAAACAAAGGCCCCAGGCCCAGTCACTCTCAGCCCCACCCATTGTTTAGAGGCTAATGATGGCCAGGCCAGGTAATGGGATGTGAAGGTCATGGAGGGTGGAGGAAGGAAGAAGGGAGGCTGGGGGTGGGGGGGCCTCTCAGAAGTTCTCAGGGGACCTGAGGGTCTCTCACAACCAGCCTTCCCTGCTGCCTACTCAGGGGCCTGCTTGGTCATATGAAACGACAGCCTCAAACCCAAGACCCACATGTGACGTCAGGGCTGTGCCCTTCATGCTCAGGGGAGGGACAAAGACACATACTGTCTCTCAGTCTGCGACTGGCCAGAGCCTGTGGCCCAGAGGAGTCAGGGGAGGCCAGGGCCAAAATGGGGTTCTCTTATCCACCACCTGCAGAAGGCCTAGCAGGGCCAGTGCACACGTGGGCGCCCAGAAGTCTCCCCTCAGACTCACTGAGTCAAGTACTTCCATATTGTAGGAAAATGTGTAATGTTGTGGAAAGATGTTCACACCATTATTCAGTGATAAACTGCAGGCCATAAATCAATATCTATGGTATGTATGATTCCCATCTTTTCAAAGAGTATTTTAAAGAACATCAGAAACCCTGGAGAAAGTTACCATAAGCTAACAATGCTTCCCAGGGATTACTAGTAATTTTTCTCTTCTTTTTGCTTGTCTCTGTTTTCCAAACTTTCTAAAATAGGCATATAGTCCTTTTGTAAGAAAAAACATTTATTAATAATAAATTTTAAATGAATAATAAGTAAATACAAAGCACCCTCTCTCACATCCTGACACAGTATCTGAAACCCCACATCTCAAAATAATCCTTTAGGTCCAGGTCTTATCTTAGGGAGTAAAGGACAAAGCTTTGGGGGAGCCGTGTATGTGCAGTCCAGGGTCCCACCCCATCATACTTTTGGACTTTGACGTGGTCATGAGCAGGAGTCTGGTGTGACACAAGGTGGACGGCTTGGCATCAAATGGTGGGGTGATCAGGGGTCTGAGCAAGTGCTGCTCTTTTGAAAGACTTTAGATACATGACCTTGAAAAGCGGGTGCCAAGTGTATCAGGGCTACAGGACAGTGAAATGCCGAGCTGCTGAAAACAAATGCAGAGCAGGCAGGATGGAAGGGTGGAAGGAGGGACTAAAGGGCAGTGAAGCAAAGAGTGAGGCTGAGTGTTTAACATGGTTTGGGCTCTGTTGAGACCAGACAGGGGCTGGAAAGAGTCTGTTCCCTATGAACCGATGGCTAGTGTGCCCAATGAGACCAAAGTCCTGATGGACACCAACAAGAGGGTCTCAGAAACAAAAAACGACTCTCATTCATGGCTGGGGGAATATAAATGCAAACAACTTAACTGGACTGCACTCTCAGTCTATATCGTCAATATCTGTATTGTCAATGTGCCCACCCTTTACCACAGCAATCCCTTTTCTAGGATTTTGTCCTAAGAAAATGCACGAAGAGGTACATGAAGACAAAGGTAGAAGGTTTTTTGTACTTGTAAGTGGAAAAAATTGAAACAGCATAAATATCCATCAACTGGGGATTGGTTTAATAAACCATGGGGCTTCTATATGCTAGAGTGACTATAAGTCCCATGAGCAGAGCAGTATCTATTTCATCAGTACTATACACCTAACATTTAGGAGAGTGTCTGGCAGAGAGTAGGCATTTACTCAATGAAAGAAGGAACAGATGAGCAAATAGATAAAAGCTATGGATATAGTGCTTAGAAAAAGGAGTCTGAGGTCTGTTCTAGTGATATGGAAAGACAGTCACCATATGTCGCTGAGTAGAAAATACAGGTCACAGCCCAGTGTGATGGATTTGCATATGCATTTATTTGAGCTTGCAATAATTTACATGAAAACAAAATACCAAGCCTTTAGACAGGACACCCTGGAGATATCAGCAGAGCTTACCGTTAGGTGTCTTGCCAGTGAGTTTCAGCCCAGGGCGATTTCACTATGGATTCAGTGAGACCAAGGAATAACAATGGAATATTCTTGAAATGAAAGGGTATATTACCTGGCTTGTTATCCCGGTGATAGGTGAGCACTAAAATTATGTCTGCATCCAACGGTCTGCAGGTTTGTAATCATCCTTCATCTCTGCCTCTGCCGAGAGCACTGGGCAGAGCTCTTTATATAGAGACTCAGTCAATAATAGCTTATTGCTTACGGGTGTGGAGGTAGTGGCCTAGCAGCAGGCCAGTTACATCATCAAGTAGTTTAGGTTCAGGTAAGGAACCTAGCCATAGGAACCCCAACTTTTCCCACACTAGATGAGTTAGATTGTGGAATCTTTTACAGTTATTCTATTTGTTTATATTTTCTGACTTTTCTGTAATAACCACATTTCAATCATATAAGAAAAACACAGTTAAGTTTAAAAACAATAACATGGAGGTCAATTCCTGACTCACAGAATCCTTGAGCAGGGTAAAATGACTATTTTGAAGCTGCTAAATTTTGGGAATTTAACAATAATAAGAACCACAACAGTGATGATATGGAAGAGTGTTCAGCTCATTATTTCTAAATGTTGAATACTATTCGGTGACAGAGACATGTTACAATTAGTCCAACACACCAGCCACTGACTACTGGAAATGTTACCAGTTTTTATTATTCATTTATTCAATAAATATGTACTAAGGATCTATTATGTGCCAGGCATGGAGCACGGTGCTGGGTGCTAGGAATGGTCTGGTAAACAAAGTAGGCTTTGTTCTAGAAGCTTATGTTCCAACCAATAAGAGACAGACATGGAAGAAAATCAACAATTACATAAATGTGTAATTACAAATTGTGATAAGTACCATGGAGGAAAAAAACTCTTAATCCCTGATATGGTGTGACATTCCTGAAAATTATCAGGATTATGAGAAAATAATAAACATCTCAGGGAATAACACAAGCAGTTAGAAGTGCTGGGAGCAAAAAGCTGTTGAAGGAAGGAAATAAAAAGTTTGCAACTTTGTCTCTGCAGAGAATAATATTTACGTAGTCCTAATGGCTGAACTAAATGTAAACTATAAGTTTTGGGATGATGGAAAGGAAGTAGTAGGATCAGAAGACATGAGTAGATGTTTAAATTGGATAAATCAAAAACAGCTGCCATCACATGTTATTTAGAGAAAGTGAGTTAACTACTAGAAAAAACAACAGAAGGTAGTTCCCTCTGAGAATGAGGAAAGGTTGAGGAAGAGATGAATGGTGGAACAATTGTTTTTCATTCATTCGTTTATTCATTCAACACATATTTACTGAGCTACTTTGTTGCCAGGCCTTGTTCCAGGCTCTAGGGATACAGAAGTAAACAAAACAGCCAAAAACGCAGTTTATATTCTAGAAGGGAAGACAATAAAATAAGTAGACTCCATACTATGTTACAGAATGGTGAGTGCTATAGGGAAAAACAAGCAGGAGAAAGGATGGAATAGGGGAGGAGGGTGACCATCCTAGACAGGTGTGTTAGGTAGGAAGGTAGACATGGGCAGCCAGGGAAGGGGAAGATAAAGCTTAAGGGAAAAAACTGCCCAAACTCTGCCCGGTTGGGGGGTCCCATGTTAAGACAACAAAGGCTTTGCAGGGACATGACTTCTTTTCCTACAGGGACCAGGCCAAACTGGTCCTAACCTGATCCCAACACGGGCACAATCAAACAAAACAAAGAACTGCCCAAAACGTGCCTCATCATGAGAAAGGGCATGTGCACTGAGAGAGATGGTTATATAGATGGACCTGTGAAATAACCCCACTTTGTCAATCAAAGAGGCTCCTCCTAGCCAGAATGCAATACATAGGCCTCCCGCCTTACCAGTTGAGGCCTTTGCCTACCTTGACTCTGGCCTGCTCCTCCCTTTGAGTATGTTCAAATAAAACTTTCACTCTGCTATTGTGTCTCTGCCTTTCAATATTTTTTGTTGCGGTGGGGACAAGGACCAAGGAGAACAAAGCCAACCAGTAACAGATGGGCCAGAGGTAGCATCACTAGGTGATGTGTAAGTAAAGTGGTAAAGGAGGCACAGGAGAGAGCCACATGGACATTTGGGAGAAGAGCACACCAAGCAGAGGGAACAGCAAGTGCAAAGGCCCTGTGGTAGGAATGGTCCTGGTGGGTTTGAGGAACAGAAAGGAGAGCTGAATTGGACTGAGTAAGGAGAGGGAAGTAGGAGGTGAGCTTAGGGAGGTAGCTGGCAGCCAGAAGACAGAGGGCCTTGGGAGCCATTGTACCTCCTGGTAATAGTTGACTCTTTTCACCAGGTGTTTATATAACTTTGATTAAAATTTTTATTGTAAAGAAATAACTCTGCTAGAGAGTTGATTAGAGGGAGCAAGCCTCGAGATCAGGACATCAACAGGGGACTACAGAGGCCATTCAAGTGAATAACAGAGGATAAGGTGTTGGCAGTGGAGACGGAGAGATTGACAGATTTGAGATTTATTTGGGAAGTAGAATTAAGAACTTGTTGATGATGGGCTGAAGGGGTCACAGGTGTAGGCAGTTTGAAAAATGGTTCTCCAGTGTCTGACTTGAATGATTGTGTGCCATTCACCAAGACAAAATAGCATTCAGACATTGACACGATGAGCGTGAGTGCCCCCTGTGGCCTCTCAGGGAGAGCCTCAAGAAGCCACTGGTTGGAACTCTCATACGTTACTGGTGGGAATGTAACATGGTGCAGCTTTGGAAAACAGTTTGGCAGTGTCTTAAAAAGTGAAATGTAGAGTTACCACATGACCCAATTCTACTCCTATGTATATATCCAAGAGAATTGAAAACATATCCACACAAATGTTCATAGCAACATTATTCATAATAGCCCCAAATGGAAATAACCCAAATGTCCATCCATTGATGAGTGGATAAAGAAATATGGCTTATATTTATGGTACACATGAACTTTTATTTGGACTCAAAAAGGAATTAAGGACTGATAAATGCTACAACATGGATGAACCTCAGAAACATTATGCTGAGTGAAAGAAGTCAGACATAAGAGGCTACTTTTTGTATGGTTCCGTTTATAAGAAATGTACAGGACAGGCAAGTCCATGGAAACAGAAAGTGGATTAGTGGCTGCCCAGGGCCGGGGGCAGAGAGAAATAGGAGTGATGGTGGTGGCTCGTGGGCATGGTGTTTCTTTTGGGGGTGATGAAAACATCCTGGAATTATACAGTGGTGATAGTTGCATAATCTTGTGAATATACTAGAAACCACTGAATACATACTTTAAAATGGCAAATTTTATCATATAGTTATATGGTAGTTGGCTGAATGAGACTGGAGCCATTGAGATAAGGCCTAGTGACTGTACTGAACCAAGGGCAAGTCAGCATGCAGACAACATTTCAAACCCAGGGAATGGCGAGTCACACCACAGCACGCAGAGAGCAGAGTGCCCAGAGAAACACTTAGAGCCTGGGTGGAGAGGACATTCAACAAGGGGAACAGAGAAGGAGAGGCCAGAGAGGGAGGAAATCAGGCAAATGTAGAGTCACAGGTTGCAGGGGTCCCTTTAGGGTGTGTGATTTTTAAATATGTTGCACTAAGCAGTGATTCCAGCAGGAATCTCCATTGTTTCTATAAATAAATCCTAGATCAAAGGGCATAGGCACTTACAATTTTGATAGATACTATAAATTCTCTCACCACATTGCCCAAAATCTATTTCTGTTCTGGACTGGGATTGAGAGAACCAAGGGGCCTGCCAAGTGGAGAGAGGACCAGAGCCTGTGCAGGGCCCTGGGAGAATGAGGTAAGGTGTGGGTTGCTGGCCATGACCTGGCTGAGCTGGAGGCAAGCAGCAAAGGTAACCAGCCTACCTCAGCAGAACCCCAGGAGTGACATGATTTGCACTGTGGGAGCAGCGCAGGGCCCAGCTGAGAGCCTGGGAAAGGAGCAAAGCAGCAGGAGAGGCAAGGTGTAGGGAAGACCCTCATTCTGGAACCCCAGGTGGTCACTAAGCCACTGTGTGCCTTTAGATTCATCAACTGACCATCCTGGGCTCCAGAATATTGATCTGTCAAATTTAAGATCTGGCCAGGGATTAAAGATTGCGGCATGAGAGGTGAGATAGATGCCTCCTCCTAAAACTGCATATAATATGAAAAAATAATTAATACAACTAATCCTGAAAGAGCAATAGGAAAGAAGGCTGTGCCAGACTGCATACACCTGGAGAAAAGAATAGACCTCACAGAACGGGGTAACGTACCAAAGCCATGACCTGGCAGAACCCAAGCCCTTCCCCCACCCCAGCTCACCGGCAGGAGGAAGAGAAACAGAGCAGGGAGGGAGTGGAGGCCTGGGACTGATGAACACCTAACGCCTGCTTGGGCAACGCAAACCTACATTGCATGGTGCTCTGATGATTAGCAGGGGTGGAAAGCTAAGGGAGGTAGAATACCTGGAGAGACTGAGATTCCAGCCACTTATGGAAAACAGGGATCCATATCTGGCTGCTCTGGGAGAAAAGAAAGGGGGGCAGTCTGAGAGACTTCCTAACAGCGAGAGGGCTGCTAAAGGGGCAAGGATTGCAAAGAGCTTACTGCTCAGGAGAAAGGACAGGTAGATAAAATTGTCCAGGTGTACTCTGCCCGGCAGGTTAGGAACTTTCACTACCTTCAAGTGCTCCAGCTCTCTGGCTGGCTATGCAGCTCCAAGGCCTCCCACGTGATATGCAGCCTGTTGCACCTTCCTCCTGGCCAACCTGCACCTGGCTTGCAAAACAGCAAACCCTGCCCTGGCGTCAGACCAGCCAGAGGGAAGCCCTGCCTACAGAAGCTACAAACGCAAAGCAGAGAGGCTTATACCTGTGTGCTTGGCCCACTGGTTCTGGCAGTGGAGACAGGCATAGCAGCCAAGAAGCAGGAAACAGCTCTTTCCTTCCCCCAGGCACCAACACCGCTCCCCTGCAACCCCCAACATTGCTCCAGGGGCTAAGCAGCTCCAGAGAGTAGAGCTTCTGGGCACTAGAGGGCGCCACATATAAATATGAAATGTAAAGGAACCTGGTTCAAAGCAAAATCCTACATACACCAGAAAAAGAGTCAAATGAAACTGATCTCATGAATCTTCCTCAGAAAGATTTCAAAATAAAAATCATAAACATGATCATGGAGGTACAGAAAAATATTCAAAAACTCAGAAATGAATTCTGGTCAGAGATCCAATCATTACGGAACACAGTATCAGAAATGAAATACAATGGAAGGTTTTAAAAGCAGATTAGATACAGTGGAGGGAACAATAAATGAAATAGAAATTAGAGAAGAGGAATACAAAGAAGCTGAGGCAGAGAGGAAAAAGGATCTTGAAGAATGAAAGAATATTGAGAGAACTGTGTGAACAATCCAAGTGGAACAATATTTGTATTATAGGGGTACCAGAAGAAGAAAAGAGAAAAAAAGGGATAGAAAGTGTCCTTGAGGAGATAATCACTGAAAACTTCCCCAATCTGGGGAAGGAGATAGTCTCTCAGGCCATGGAGGTACACAGATCTCCCAACACAAGGGACCCAAGGAGGACAACACCAAGACATATAATAATTAAAATGGCAAAGATCAAGGATAAGGACAGACTACTAAAAGCAGCCAGAGAGAGAAATAAGATTACATTACAAAGGAAAGTTCATCAGGCTAACATCAGACTTCTCAGCAGAAACCTTACAGGCCAGAAGAGAGTGGCATGATATATTTAATGCAATGAAGCAGAAGGGCCTCGAACCAAGAATATTTTATTTGGCAAGATTATCACTTAAATTTGAAGGATGGATTAAACAATTTCTAGATAAGCAAAAGCTGAGAGAATTTACCTCCTACAAACCATCTCTACAGTGTATTTTGGAGGGACTGCTATAGATGGAAGTGTTTCTAAAGCTAAATAGCTGTCACTAGAGGGAATAAAACCATAGTAAAGAAAGTAAAACAGTTAATTAGCAAATGCAAAATTAAATCAACTACCCCTAAAGTCAGTCAAGGGATAGACAAAGAGTACAGAATATGATACCTAATATATAAAGAATAGAGGAGGAAGAAGAAGGAGGAGAAAAAAAAGAACCTCCAGATTGTGTTTGTAATAGCATGCTAAGTGAGTTAAGTTAGACTCTTAAATAGTAAGGAAGTTAACCCTGAACCTTTGGTAACCACTAATCTAAAGCCTGCAATGGTAATAAGTACATACCTATCGATAATCACCCTAAATGTAAATTGTTTGAATGCACCAATCAAAAGACACAGAGTCACTGAATGGATAAAAAAACAAGACCCCAAAAAGACATATGCACCCCTATGTTTATCGCAGCACTAGTTACAATAGCCAAGAAATGGAAGCAACCTAAGTGTCCATCAGTAGATGAATGGATAAAGAAGATGTGGTACATATACGCAATGAAATATTATTCAGCCATAAGAAGAAAACAAATCCTACCATTTACAACAACATGGATGGAGCTAGAGGGTATTATGCTCAGTGAAATAAGCCAGGCGGAGAAAGACAAGTACCAAATCATTCACTCATCTGTGGAGTATGAGAACAAAGCAAAAACTGAAGGAAAAAAACAGCAACAGACTCACAGAACCCAAGAATGGACTAATAGTTGCCAAAGGGAAAGGGACTGGGGGAGAATGGGTGGGAAGGGATGGAGAAGGGGAATAAGGGGCATTATGATTAGCACACATAATGTAGGGAGGAGTATGGGGAAGGCAATATAGCAGAGAGAAGACAAGTAGTGACTCTACAGCATCTTACTACACTGATGGACAGTGACTGTAATGGGGTATGTGCTGGGGACTTGATAATGGGGGGAATCTAGTAACCACAATGTTGCTCATGTAATTGTATGTTAATGATACCAAAAAAAAAAAAAAACCAAGACCCATCTATATGCTGCCTACAAGAGGCTCACTTTAAACCCAAAGATATACACAGACTAAAAGTCAAGGGATGGAAAAAGATATTTCATGCAACTAATAGGGAGAAAAAAGCAGGTGTTGCAGTACTTGTATCAGACAAAATAGACTTCAATACACAGAAAGTCACAAGAGACAAAAAAGGAGATTACATAATGATAAAGGGGTCAGTCCAACAAGAGGATATAACCATTATAAGTATCTATGCACCCAACACTGGAGCACCTACATAGGTGAAACAAATACTAACAGAATTAAAAGGGGAAGTAGAATGCAATGCATTAATTCTAGGAGACTTCAACATTCCACTCACTCCAAAGGACAGATCCACCAGACAGAAAATAAGTAAGGACACAGAGGCACTGAACAACACACTAGAACAGATGGACCTAATAGACATCTACAGAACTCTACACCCAAAAGCAGCAGAATATGCATTCTTCTCAAGTACACATGGAACATTTTCAAGAATAGATCATACACTAGGCCACAATAAAAACCTTGGTTAATTCAAAAACACTGAAATTGTACCAGCCAGCTTCTCAGACCACAAAGGTATGAAACTAGAAATAAATTATGCAAAGAAAATGAAAAATTCCACAAACACATGGAGGTTTCACAACATGCTCCTAAATAACCAATGGATCAATGACCAAATAAAAACAGAGATCAAGCAATATATGGAGACAAATGACAATAAGAATTCAACACCGCAAAATCTGTGGGATGCAGTGAAGGCTGTGCTAAGAGGGAAGTATACTGCAATACAGGCCTACCTCAGGAAAGAAGAACAATCCCATATGAACAGTCTAAACTCACAATTAACGAAACTATGAAAAGAACAAATGAGGCCCAAAGTCAGTAGAAGGAGGAACATAATAAAGATTAGAGCATAAATAAATAAAATCAAGAAGAATAAACCAATAGAAAGAATCAATGAAAGCAGGAGCTGGTTCTTCGAGAAAATAAACAAAATAGATAAACCCCTAGCCAGACTTATCAAGAAAAAAGAGTCTACACACATAAACAGAATCAGAAATGAGAAAGGAAAAATAACTACAGATAACACAGAAATATGAAGAATTATTAGAGAATACTATGAAAAATTATATGCTAACAAATTGGATAACCTAGAAGAAATGGACAACTTTCTAGAAAAATACAACCTTCCAAGGCTGACCCAGAAAGAAACAGAAAATATGAACAAATTACCAGCAACAAAATTGAATTGGTAATCAAAATACTACCTAAGAAAAAAAACCCTGGACCAGATGGCTTCACCACTGAATTTTATCAAACATTTAGTGAAGACCTAATACCCATTCTCCTTAAAGTTTTCTAAAAAGTAGAAGAAGACAGTATACTTCTAAACTCACTTATGAGGCCAGCACCACTCTAATACCAAAGCCAGGCAAAGACATCACAAAAAAAGAGAATTACAGACCAATATTCCTGATGAACATAGATGCAAAAATACTCAACAAAATATTAGCAAACCAAATTCAAACATATATCAAAAAGATCATCCACCATGATCAAGTAGGATTTATTCCAGGGATGCAAGGATGGTACAGTATTAGAAAATCCATCAATATCACCCACCACATCAACAAAAAAAGGACAAAAACCACATGATCTTCTCCATAGATGCCAAAAAAGCATTTGACAAAATTCAACATCCATTCATGATAAAAACTCTCAACAAACTGGGTATAGAGGGCAAGTACCTCAACATAATAAAGGCCATATACGACAAACCCACAGCCAACATCATACTTAAAAGTGAGAAGCTGAAAGCCATTCCTCTAAGATTGGGAACAAGACAAAGATGCCCACGCTCTCCTCTTTTATTCAACATAGTTCTGGAGGTCCTAGCCATGGCAATCAGACAACACAAAGAAATAAAGGGCATCCAGAGTGGTAAGGAAGAAATTAAACTGTCCCTGTTTGCAGATGACATGATATTGTACATAGAAAACCCTAAAGAATCCACTCCAAAACTACTAGAACTAATATCTGAATTCAGCAAAGTTGCAGGATACAAAATTAATACACAGAAATCTGTTGCATTCATATACACTAACGATGAACTAGCAGACAGAGAAATCAGGAAAACAGTTCCATTCACAACTGCATCAAAAAGAATAAAATACCTAGGAATAAACCTAACCAAGGAAGTGAAAGACCTATACCCTGAAAAGTATAAGACACTCATGAGAGAAATTAAAGAAGATACCAATAAATGGAAACACATCCTGTGCTCATGGATAGGAAGAATTAATATTGTTAAAATGGCCATCCTTCCTAAAGCAATCTACAGATTCAATGCAATCCCTATCAAAATACCAACAGCTTTCTTTAATGAACTAGAGCAAATAGTTCTAAAATTCATATGGAACCACAAAAGACCCCCATTAGCCAAAGCAATCCTGAGAAGGAAGAATAAAGTTGGGGGGAAGTTTGGTACTTGTCTTTCTCCACCTGGCTTATTTCACTGAGCATAATACCCTCTAGCTCCATCCATGTTGTTGCAACTCCCCAACTTCAAGCTCTATTACAAAGCCACAGCAGTCAAGACAATTTGGTACTGGCACAAGAACAGAACCATAGACCAATGGAACAGACTAGAGAGCCCAGATATAAACCAAGCATATATGGTCAATTAATATATGATAAAGAAGCCATGAGCATTCAATGGAGAAATGACAGCCTCTTCAACAACTGGTGTTGGCAAAACTGGACAGCTACATGCAAGAGAATGAAACTGGATTATTGTTTAACCCCATACAGAAAAGGAAACTTGAAATGGATCAAAGACCTGAATGTAAGTCATGAAACCATAAAAGTCTTAGAAGACAACACAGGCAAAAATCTCCTGAATATAAACATGAGCAATTTCTTCCTGCATGTATCTCCTCGGGCAAAGGAAACAAAAGCAAAAATGAACACATGGGACTACATCAAACTAAAAAGCTTCTGTACAGCAAAGGACACTATCAACAGAACAAAAAGGCATTGTACAGTATGGGAGAATATATTTGTAAATGACATATCCAACAAGGGGTTAACATCCAAAATACATAAAGAACTTACATGCCTCAACACCCAAAAACCAAATAACCCAATTAAAAAATGGGTGGAGGATATGAAGAGACACTTCTCCAAAGAAGAAATTCAAATGACCAACAGTCACATGAAAAGATGCTCCACATCACTAATCATCAGGGAAATGCAAATTAAAACCGCAGTGAGATATCACCCACACCAGTTAGGATGGCCAGTATCAAAAAGACTAAGAACAACAAATGCTGGCGAGGATGCGGAGAAAGGGGAATCCTCCTCCTACACTGCTGGTGGGAATGTAAGCTAGTTCAACCATTGTGGAAAGCAATATAGAGGTTCCTCAAAAACCCAAAAATAGAAATACCATTTGACCTGGGAATCCCATTCCTAGGAATTTACCCAAAGAATACAACTTCTCAGGTTCAAAAAGACATATGCACCCCTATGTCTATCGCAGCACTATATACAATAGCCAAGATAAGGAAGCAACCTAAGTGTCCATCAGTAGATAAATGGATAAAGAAGAAGTGGTACATATACACAATGGAATGCTATTCAGCCATAAGAAAGAAACAAATCCTACCATTTGCAACAACATGGATGGAGCTAGAGGGTATTATGCTCAGTGAAATAAGCCAGGTGGAGAAAGACAAGTACCAAATGATTTCCCTCATTTGTGGAGTATAACAATGAAGCAAAACTGAAGGAACAAAAGAGCAGCAGACTGACAGACTCCAAGAAGGGACTAGTGGTTACCAAAAGGGGAGGGGTGTGGAAGGGTGGGTGGGGAGGGAGGGAGAAGGGGATTGAGGGGTATTATGTTTAGTACACATGGTGTGGGGGTGTCACGGGGAAGACAGTGTAGCACAGAGAAGGCACACAGTGGATCTGTGGCATCTTGCTGCACTGATGGACAGTGACATTGGGGTAAGGGTGGGGACTTGATAATATGGGTAAATGTAGTAACCACATTGTTTCTCATGTGAAACCTTCATAAGAGCATATATCAATAATACCTTAATAAAAAAAATTTTTTTAAACAGATGTGGCCAGAGATACCTGGCCAGTATCCGTTCTCCCTTTCGAACTCTGTGGTTCTAAGTCTACATCTTCTAAATCTTCCTTTTAAGCCCAGCCAACCAGACTGGGGCTGCCGCTCCTCTGAAGTTTGTTCTTGTGGTGGTTTCCCCTTCTCCATAGGGGCTGAGTCATGATTTCAAGAAAGCTCGGATGGGAATGGCTCAGCTTAATTCAGAAGTGCTCACTGAGTGTCTTGGGTGCAAAGCCACCATCCGGCCTGGGTGACCATTCACCCTGCTGCTACCTTGTGCCTCCACAGACTATTCTCAATGCAGCATCTTACTCCAAGCAAAAGGCAAAATCTACAGTAGTCCACAGCACCTGTGGGGTCTCCTACCCCTACAGGACCCACACCCCCTCACCCTCAACACACACATTCCCACCCACCTGCCCCAGGGCCTTTGCACTTCCAGTCCCCTCTGCCTCATCCTAGATGGCCACTGGTCTTGCTCCCTCACTTTATTAAGGTCTCCACTCCAAATTAACCTCATCAGAAATTTCTCTGACCTCTTTACACAAAACAGCACCCCTGGCCCATCACTCAATCCCCTTACCTTGCTTATTTTCCTTCATAGCGCTTATAGACCCCCTTCACATTGTGCAGTTCACGTTGTCCCCACCGCCACCACCACACCCTGAGCTTCATGCCAGTGGGCTCTGCTGTTCACCGAGTGCTGGGAGGAGCGCCTGAGCAGGGGAGGCATCCAGGGCATATTCGGGAGGATGAATGAGCCCTCCCACAGGCCCCCCACACACAGTCAGTACCACATCCTTTTTGAATGGATACACAAGTAAATCAGATTGGTTCTAAATTAAGCTCTTGACTTTTTGCAAGACTTGGCATCTCTCCAGGCCTGAGTTTTCCTGAGTGAATTTGATGGTTAGCCAGCCTGGGCAAGCTCTGTGAAGGTAGGAACTGAGTCCTGTTCACTGGGGATCCCAGAGACGCCACTCAGAAGGGACTCAGCACCCAATAAATTGTTCCTTCAGAATAGGTTTCGGGCCCAGGGAGACAGGCTGCGTTCTTCACACAAGAGCAAAATAGAGAGTCCTTTACTGCCAGTCTGGGAAGCCAAGAACTAGGTAAGGGGGAAATGGTATTGATTCCTGTCATCAGGTAAGTCCCCAGGCATGTAACTAAACTTCCACAATACTTAGTTCCAGATGAAACTTGGTCCTGTGGTTACGACCCGACAGTGGTGCAGCCCTGCCCTCTGGTGGCCACTTGGTGCAGTGCCATGGAAGAAAAGCTTTGACAGCCTCGGAAAAAGGTTTTTCATTATACAAGTTGCTCTACTCCATTAGAGACAACTGGGAAGACATAAAATAAGGGAATAAAAAGCAATTACATCACTTTAATACCCTTGATGCTACTATAACTTCCAATCTTATTTTATTTTTAGTTCATTCATTTATTCAATCAAATATTTTTACAGAGAGCCTACCATGTCCCAGACTCTTTCAGGCACTGCCTGTAAACCAAACAAGAAAAAGTCACTGTATTGTGCCCTTTAAATTCAGTTGTAATCACTAGTTTTTACCCTGCTATCTTCACTTCTATTATAACCTATGCGGCCAGAAATTCTTCATAAAAATCACTGCTGATGGCTGGATGACAGCCCACTGAGTTAATGTCCTCAGCCATTTATCTAGTATACGGTGGCGTTGTTTTCAAAGCCCAGAAGAAGCTTTCAGTCTCTTTCTTTCCAAGAGTGAGGTGCAGCTGGCTAAGTGGCTTCCACATGCTGCTTGTGAGTTTTTACTGTCTCCGTGACCTCAGTCCTGGATGTCTAGAAGCTCCAAATCTGAAGGCAGGGCACAGCACTTCTGTCTAAATGCCTTCATTCAACAACTACCACCTGCTGGCATTATGCTAGGGGCTGTGATACAGCAGTGAAAAGGCTGGCAGAGCCCTGTGCCTCCTGGAGAACAGTCTTGTGGGATGGTGGCCTGAAACACATCATCAAAAAATAATTCTAATTCTACTGCCATACATGAAATATAAAACAGCCGCCCAAACTTGATCTAAGGGGTCCATGTTCCTGAGGAGGTCTCCTTTAATCTCAGAACTCAAGGCTATACCAGAGTAAGCAGGCTGGGGGCAGGCAGAGGGAGGGCCAGTGGGGCACCTGGAGCCCAGACAGCAAGAGGAGGAAGAAGAGAAGCGGGCTGGCTGGCCAACCTCACGGGACTTTGTAGGCCAGTTAGGAAGCATGGGGTTTGTCCTCAGGACAACAGGAAGCCACTGCAGGGTTTTGACTGTTTTGAGCAAGACTGGCCTTTTAGAAAGATCCCTGGAACAAACATAACCAGTTAGAAAATACACTGAAAGAAAAGAGTCATTTATCAAGAAGTATGTAATATGTATCTAAAGAAAAGCTGTAAACTTTACCAAGGGGCAGAAAAGAAGACTCTAATGGAAAGACACATTTTGTCTTCAATGAGAGACAGTATTGTGAAAATATGAAGTTTCCTTAAGTATACCTACATATTTGCCACATACATCTAATGTAACCTTCTGAATCGTAGGGCCCCTATTTTACATTTGCCCAACTCCAGCATTTCCCCTCCATTACACATAAGACAGGGTGACTAAATTATTTTTGAACTTCGGTGTTTTAGGCTGCCTACCCACTACACCGATAAGAGAACACTAAAATTCATCTGGAAAATACATGCAAAAATAGTCAGTAAATTTCTAAATTAATCTTACCAAGTAATAAAAACATATTATAAAGCTGGAGTAAACAAAGCAATTTGGCACACATACAAGAATAGTCAGAAAGATCAACAGAACAAATAGGCCAGAAACAGACCCTTAGGTGTTGGAAATTTAGAATATGATAAAGATGCACCACATCAGTGGGTGAAACGGATTATTCAGAGAAGAGTATTAGGAAAACAGCTAGCCATTTAGAAAACAATTAAATGTGGATCCATACCTTTCTTTCTCATATCAAAATAAACTACAGGTAGATCAGTGACTTAAATGTAAAAATTGAACTGCGAAAGCATGAAAGAAAGCATGAATACATTTCTTTTATAACTGTAGAGTAGAAAAGCATAATATTAATGCCATAAACCATGAGAAAAAGATTAATTCAGTTGATTCCAAACAGCATAAAAAAACAGAATATACAGCAAAAATACAGAAAGTCAAAAGGCAAATGGAAAATTGGGAGAAATATTTGCAGCATTATAAGAGACAATGTACCAATTTCCTTAACTACCATAAATACTCAGAACTCAGTAGGCCAAAGATAAAAAACAGTAGAAAGGGCAGGCAACATAACATGGAGCGGTAAAAGAGATTCACATGGATAATCAGATATATTAAAAGCTCTGCCTAACTCATAATTTTAAAAATACAAATAAAGTTACCATTTTTTCCCTATCAGAGTGACAAAGACATGGGTAAGTGTTGGTACGCGTGAGGAGGAATATCGGACTGTGGCCATACAGATCACTAGAGCCATTATGAGAGGTGACTGCGCGAGTGCTACAGATATTTCCACCGCACGTGCGCACTAAGCCAGCGATCCCACTTCTAGGAACTGATTTCACTGAATGAAATCACTGGGAACAAGAGGACGGCCAGGTGCGAAAGTCTGGACTGTTTGTTTTTTAAAGGTTACATGTGTACACGTGTGTGAAAGTATATATATATATATATATATATGCAATTACACACACATGAAAGTATTTATACACTTTAAAAACTTTGGAAGGGTACAGACACTGACTGCCCCGGGGAAGTAGGCCTGGAGGTTGGAGATGGAGGGGGCAGGATCCGTCTTTGACTTTTTGGCTTACATTCTCCTTTACTATTTGAATTTTTACTCTAAGCACTTACTGCTTTTGTAATAGTTCCAAAATAGTCATTGCTGCTGTTGTTTTAAGATCACTGAGGCTGCCGAGGAGGGAACTGACCAAAGTGGTTTGTGGAGAGACATTTGGCCGTCCAGACAGGACACCACAGTGGCTGGGATGGTGGCTGTGTGGCTGAAAAAAAGGAATGGATTCCAGATTTATTAAAAGGCAACGCTGGCAGGAAAGAGGGAAGAACAAACCGCTCTGAGCTCCCACAGACACTCCTCTGTCCCGCCCTTCTGACCTAGGCTAAACTAGAAGCCCTGTGAGGACAGACACCACTCTGCCTAGTTCTCCACTGCTTGGAACACAGCCTGGAGGACCCCAGGAAACTGGAAGGTGCCAGCACTGGCTTTGGGAGCTCAGAACCTCGGGGACTGCCCCTGGGGCTAATGTAGGCAGACAGCATGGGGGAGCCTCAGGGAGGATGGCAGGGTTTGAGCCAGCTCTGCCCACCAGCCCCAAAGCCCCTCACTGCACACTCTCAGGGTATAGGCCTCAGTACCAGGGAGGAGCCTGCTCAGTACCTGCTGAACAGGTGAATGAGTACCACCTACCGCAGAGCCTGAGAGGGCGCAAGCAGGGCCGCTTCCCAGCAGGTGCACCGCCTGTCTCCTCCACATTCACTCTCCCCACCCGCACCCTGGTTCCTGCCCAGCAGGAAGCACACAGATTCTCCTGGCCTACGGACTTGGTCCAGAAGGAAGTCAGCTCAGACTCCCCACCTACATCACGGGGTCCTGGTGCCACACTCCTTCACCTGCCCTTCACACCTGCTGCTCACAGGAAGGAGCCTTCTCCAGCCTACCCTGCTGCCCTTCCTGCTGGGCCTCCCTCTAGCCCTCAGCACCTACAGGCCCTAAATCCACTGAGCAGGGAGCCACAGATTTGTCCTAGAGCCACCAGGAAAGGCAGGATGGCTTCTCAGAGGAGGCAACATTCGAGTTGGGCCTTGAAACATTAAGAGGAATGAGCTTCTGCCACATAAAAAAGGAGGAAGGAGGATGTAGGTGTGCACAGTCTTCAGGCCCAGCTAGCTTCTCGTGGGGTAGAACTGAGGCCTTGCCAGGGCTGGGTTAGGAGCAGCCAGACTGTGAAGTGCTCTGGGGAGGGATAGTCAGAACAGTCACGTCATACCTCTCTGGACCCACTGTTCTGATGCACTCTCTCCACATGCTGCTTCTCACACAGCTGTGTGTGGGGTCCGTTTTCTCTCCCAGATTCTTGAGTTCCTCAAGAAAGGACCTGCAGCTTTCATCTGTGTGTGTGGAATGCCTGGCACATCCTAGGGCACAGGTGCCCAATGCATGTTGCTGACCTAAGAAAAGGTGTATTTGTAGTTGTGGTGATCACACCTGTAAACATAGGTCGAAACTGAATTGTATACTCAAGGTTGGTGAGCGTTACTGCTTGTGAATTATGGTGCAGAAAAGCTGGCGGGAGAGAGTACCTGCCTGTGGCAGAGTGTCTGTATCCTACAGTTCGCCAGGCACAGTCACATCACTTACCGGGGTAACCCCGGCAATAACCCCATTTCACAGATGGAGAAACTGAGGTGTTAGTGACTTGTCCAGATCCCACAGGGGCCAACCAGGGCCCCCACACCCCATCAGAGCTTCTTGCTCCCAGGATATGAACCTGAGGGACATTTTCAGATGGAGTGGGCCAGTCATGGTTGGGAAAATCCAGTGTGCAGAGGTCATGCAGCCCCTGAGCTGCCCCTCCTGACTCCACGGGGCAGAAACAGTGACCCTGGGCTGGTAGTGGATTACTGCTGTGACTCCTGGTGCCTTCCCCCCTCCGGGAAGGAGAGACTGGGCCCGTCATTCTGTCCAGCAGGACCCCTCAGGTCTGCCTGGGAGACCCAGGTGATACCCACGCTTCTGCACCCTCTCCAGGACACATGAAAGGACTCCCAGGTGCTGTTAGGTGTCAAAGTTCAGTCAGAGCTCCTCCAAAGAAGGCGTTCTACCCTATTTAAATAAACACAATCTACCAGACTTAAATAAGCATACAGGACAGAATATTTGGAACGTACTTACACTCAATAAGACACACTAAAAAGGATGTATTTAAGCTGAAAATTTTTCTAATGTTTATCTGAAAGTCAAATTTAACTGGGCATCCTATATTTTTTATCTGGCAATCTTAACTGCAAAGATTAATTAATATCATTAAAAAATTAGATTGAAAAACAAAACGAAATGATGAAATAAAATATAACCTTAAAATTTTAAATAATGTTACATAAAATGAAACATAAAATTAAAAAATGAAATGAAATAAACTTATACATAAATGAAACTAAAATGACAACGCACCGCCCACCCAGCCCCTAGCGCCACCCCCGTAGCCTGGCAGGAGGCCGGCGGCCGCCCAGCGACCGCCCCGCTGCGCCTCCCGGGCTGTGATCGCCCCCGAGGAATAGGGGCCCGTCACCCAGGCCCTCCCCCGGGGCGCCCGAAGGTCACAGGCGGTTTCTCAACCGCTTTTCTAGCCCTACGCAGTGTATTCTAGAAATGTCTTTCTCCCGCTCTGAAAGGAGCGCCTGAAGCGTGAGCTCTGTTTTCAGGAAAGTCGCACGCCCCTCCCCGCCTCTGCTGTTTTGTCTTTGGGCGAGAAGGTCGTGAGCGCCCCCCGTTTCCGTGAGGTCCCAGAACACCCGCCAAGGCCCCGTGGGAGGGTGACGCGGTGACAGCTCCTCTAGCTGAACTTTGCTGGCCCTGTATTCTGCTACTCAAATCCCACGTGACACTGCGTAGGTAGGAACAGGTGGCGGGGTTCTGGTTTTTTTTTACTACAAATCTGAATGCTGGAAGGCGTAGCAGAGCGTTCTTGCCTACTTGGGAAAAAGCCAGTCTGTGGCTAGAAAAGGCAATAATAAACGTATCATAACATTAAATTAATAATACATAATACAGCCAATAAAGGACCAAAACCTTATGTCCAGTAACGCTGGGAATTTATTCTATTAAAATAGTTCAAAAGAATGAAACAGCTACAGGCAAAATAATGTTAATTATGGCATTATTGACAGACAGTGGCTAAAAATTGGAAACAACCTAAAACATAGTGAAAGAGAATGATTAAATAAACGATTTTACACCCATGAGATGCAACACTCTGCAGCCATTAAGTGATTGCTGCCGGGGCCGTAGAAACATGGGGAAACTCTTACAATGTTATCTTAATGAAAAGCAGTTTAACATGAAATGGTACTTACTCATGGATCACAGCTCCTTCAGAATTGCTTTTTTTTTAATTGAACTTTTATTTAGATAATTATAGATTTACATGCAGTTATAAGAAATAATACAAGGATATCCCACTTTTACAGTTTCCTCCAATGGTAATATCTTGCAAAACCAGCATATCGACAGTGATATATTATTGTCCTCATGCAGATCCCCTGCTTGACTTACATTCATGTGTACGTGTGTGTTTAGTTCTAGACAATTTTATCACATGGGAGTGGTTTTTAAAACGTGTATGTAGAAATGGGTTAAGGTGGTGGGATTTGAGACATTTTCTTTTAGATGTTTCTCTTTAATGTAGCTATATCACCTTATCAATGAAAAGAGGAAGAGGAAAGGTTGGCCAATACAAGGCAGGTGGAGAGAGGAGAGAGGGCGCACCAGGGTGGCAGAAGGTGAGGGGCCCACCGTGCCAGGCCCACCTCGCTGTGTGCTCTTGGGCAAAATCAGGGAACATCCCTGCTGCTGCAGTTTTCAGCAGTCCAGTGGGGATCGCCTCCCTCACACCCTATCTACCAGGGTCATTTTTTGCTGAACTCAGGTACCATCTTCCAGCCCTGAGTACAAGTCAGCACACCAACCCTTTGGGGTGGGGGTGTCTCCCACAGCCTTCTGACTACTCGCAGCCCAGCTACTTCGAAAAAGGGAACTCTCGCCACAGCCAAGGGATGTGACATGGGGCTTCCCAAACATTTCCCACCAAAGAGGCCTGATCTCTAGAGTTGGACTGTCTGGCTCACAAACAATTCCCATGGGGCAGCTGGAGGAAAACAGGATCTGATAGGAAGAAGCCAACTGTGCCCACTGGGCCTCCTTCAGATGCTCCTGCGAAAGTCGCCTAACTTGGGCTTTGTCTCCACTGGGATCCACCAAGGGGCTTGGGGGCAGGACGGTTTCTCACAGGCTCCACACAGGCTCCTTACCAGGCGTCTCCTTCCAGATCTGCCCTGTGCTGCTGGAGCAAAAGGAAGTCAGCTGCCACAGTGTCCTCTCCACCAGGAAGAAAGGTGGAAGGCATGTGTCTGAAGGTGTTTCAACTCAAGACGCTTTGCATTTTAACTCTGGCTCATGAGATCCCTTGTCTGTGGAAGCGGCAGGGTCACAGTTCCCCAGAAGTATCTCTGACTTCCCTGTGGTTAGCCTTGCTGTCCTCTCAGCCTAGGACACATGTCACCTTCTCCTGTGAAGTCCCACCCAATCCTTTAAGGAAGGGGATGGCAGATGTTTTCTGTAAAGGGCCGGACAGTAAATATTTTCAGTTTTGAATATGGTATCTGTCACAACTGAGCATGATGGGGATTCCATTCAACTTTAATTATGGATACTTGTTATGGATTGAATTGTGTCCCCTCAAAAGAGAGGTTGTAGTTCTAACCCCCGGTGCTTGTGATTCTGACCTTATTTGGAAAGAGGGCCTTTGCAGATGTCATCAAGTTAAGATGAGGTCATCAGGGTGTACTCCAATCCAACATGACTGGTGTCCTTGTAAGAAGTGGGAAATTTGCACACAGATGCCAACAGAGAGGACACAGATGGTCATGCAGAGACCGAGGCAGGGATTGGAATGATGCTGCCCCAGCCAAGAAACATCTGGGGACACCTGAAGCTGGACGAGGCAAGGAAGGATCCTCTGTAGAGGCTGCAGAGAGAGCATGGGGCTGCCAGTCCTTATTTTGGATTTCCAAGCCTCCAGACCTGGGAGATAATCAATTGCTGTGGTTTTAAGCCAGTTTGTGGTACTTTCTTACAGCAGCCTTAGGAAACGAATACAACACTGAAATTTGAATTTCATATATGGGTCACATGTCCCCAAATACTTCTCCAGGTATCACTGTCAAGGTAGCCTCAGAATTCAGCACAGACATGAGCAGGTGGCTGGCACAGTGGCTGTCTGGCCTTCCCTCCAGTGACCACAGTCCCCACTGCTCACCCCTCTTAGAGAGCCAGCCACACACCTTGCCAAGAAAAAAAGGGCTTCAGCCCCACATGGGCCATTTTCCTGCCTCAGCTCACTAAACTAGAGGTGACCCCATCCAAGCTGGTAGCCGGATTCTGCTGCAGAAACTTGGTGTGGAGTAAGAGACTGTGAGCTGGGGCTGCTGCTGCTGCCGGAATGGAAAGTAAGGGAGGTTGGACCCCTTAGACGGGCCATGAGGGCCATGTGCAGATGCGTGGGCGGTGGCAAGGCAACAGGACAGATGAGCCTGGAGGGCAGCAGGCAGGGTGCACGTGGCCCCAGCAGGGGAGGACACTAGAGGACCGCTGCCTGGGGTCCTCCCTCACTGGAACCCTGGCTGTCTCTCCTGCCCTGGATGTCCTGGCATGCCTGATTGCTTGTTACAAGTCTCCCTGGATGCGAGTAGCTGAGGTGGCCTCTGGGCCTTGCAGCCAAACCAGCTGCCATGGTGCAGGGTCACTGGAAGACAGGACAGCCCAAGGCGGGTCCTCAAAGCACCTTTTTCCACCCAAAGAGCTCTTTCTATAGCTGCGATAACCTGCTTCTGCTCAGGGAAGACATCTGAGGTGACTTCTGGGAAGCGAAGATCCCCTGGGCAAGAGGAAGGTAGTTGAGGCTGGGATTCCAGCGATTTCAGTAGCCACAGTGGGTCAAAAACTAATATCATAACATTGAATCTTGTTTATCAAGTACTCATGAACATGCTCTATCGAACACCTGATGGGCATGTCTTAATTCTCACAAGCACCCTGGGAAGGAGGCTATTAATTGTTCCCATTTTACAGGTGAGGAACTGAGTCTTTGAAGACATTGATTATCACACAGCTGGTAAAGAGCAAGGATTCAGTCTCTGGTCTGTCAGCTCTTTCAGCTTTGCCATACTACATTCTTACCATAAATAAGATCCCGATTTCTAGATCTGATTCTCAGGCTGTTGTGACCTAGGATATGTGAACTAGTTGCAGAATAGGGGTGTCAGTTATGTATTCTAATTTTTGCAAAAGCTGAGCAGTCTCATAGTGGTCTGGGTAGCCAGCCACTAGTATTTTCTGTTGACCTCTGTTGTGTTCCTGTCTCCCTGAGTAGACTGTGTGCTTTCTGACGTAGGCCCTCTGCCTTCTTTTACTTTATCCTGAAAAACATGTGTGAGGGCATCTGGTTGCTATTGGTTTTGGCTGACCAGCGTCTTTCAACCCTATTTCCTTCTGGGAGCAAAGGCTATCCCCTTCTCCCTTCAGCCATAATCACTCTGGCCTGGCAGGAGTGCTCAGCTTCCTTGAATACAGTGACTGTCCCAGTAATGGGATGGTACAGGATTAAGCAGGACCAATCAGAATTCTTCCCTGAGCTAGATATAAGGCTATTGGGAGAATTCCACCGGGGATGTGAGCCAAGAGCATGTAAATTCAGGGCTGTCAGTGGCCATCTTTCCCTATCTGGAAATCAGCCTGTTTACAGAAGGAAGCCAGGCAGAACCGCACTAAAACAAAAGATAGAAGTGGCAAGAACATGAGAGAGCCAGAGGGAGAACTAGAGACAAAAGGAGAGAGAGGGCAGAGGCCTCAAGCCTTGGAGCCAGGTCCCGAGGTCTGCTCAGTTCTGTGAATCCTCCCCCAGTGTTCCCAACTCTGAGCCTAAGCACGTGGTTCTATGACACGTGACCATGATTCAAAGCGTGGAGGCTGAAGAAAGTTTCATGGTGACAGCCGGGTCTTCCTGTTGGACATAAGGAGGCCCTGTAGCATCACCCCTGTGTTTGATTGGTCCACTCTTTCTGTCCTTTGGACGTAGATAGTACGTTCCACCCCACCAGACCCAGAGACCGGGAACACCTATCAGACCTTCCCAGACAGAAAGCCCAGTGGTGGTTCTTGGGACCTGGTTTCTCTCATAAACCCCACATCAATCCAAGCATCTCTGCTTCCCATCCCTCAACCCCTCATGCGTATTTCCAGCTCTGCCAAGCCACCTTCTATCAGCCAGACAGGACTCTGTTCCATCTGACACCTCATGACCTAGCCAATGCCACGGCCATCCCTCCCTCCACTCGAGGGGGCCTTTCTCCCTGCCCATGCCGCCCCCAAGTGTCTAGCCATTCCACTCCAACCTTCCTCATCAGTGTTGCCTCTGTCCTGAGGCTTGTCCACCAGCCTCGTACCTCCTCTGCCGGGGTTCCTAGGGCCTGAGAGGCCCTTCCAGAGATGCCGAGGAGAGAGGCCTGGCTGAGTCCAGGGAGTGCCGCTCTCCCAGCTGGCTGGCTCCCCACCCCCAAGTCTCTGGATCAGGCAGCCTAGATGGGGGCCCAGTGCACACAGCCTAATTCCATGAGGGGTGGGTAAGTGCTGAAGATGGAGAGTGCCAGCTCGTGGCCACATCTACGGAAAGCCTCAGCTCACAAACAGCACACAAGTCACAGTCCACTTTTATTAAAAAACCAAATATATATAAATATACATATATACACAGAATTTGAGAGTTGTTTATAAAGTTTGTATACATCTATTTATACACACATTTACATATGTATATATAATAGTATACAAAATAAAATCTAGAAGTAAATATACTAAAATGTCAATAATGGGAGTTTAAAAAATAATTTTTTTAAATAAAAACTTTATTGAGGTATGATTCACATACAATGAACTGTACATATTTTAAGTGTACAGTTAAGTGAGTTTTGACAAAAATACACACCCATGTAACCACCATGCTTATTTCCTCCTTTGGGCTTTACTTTCCAGTATTTTTAATTTAGTGGGCAAATGTGACTTGAGTCATTGAATAAAAACATGTACCTGGAGAGAGAATGAGATTGAGGGTGAGAGGGAGAGAGGTCGAGAGGTCACCCTAAATCTCCAGCCTTGCACTCTAGCAGATGCTGGACCCTTAGGGCAAGCTCACCTCACCTGTTGTGGCCCCCAGAGCCAGTCCCTGAGGACCAGGTTAAAGCAGAACAGTGACCCATTTTGCAGGTGAATAAACCACAGTTCAGAGAGGTCAAGTAACCTTCCCCCTAAGTGGAGTCAGAACCAATAAGGGACAGTTTTGGACCACACGTCCAGAACTCTTTCCATAAGCCACACTCAACAAAAGGCCACCCCACCAAGTGTGGGGAGCCTGAAGGAACTTTCTCTGGGCCTGTCAGTGTCCTGGTTCCTTAGAGCTGCAGGGAATGAGGCTAGCGGCCTGTTCAGGCACAGCAGCCCCAAAGCCCAGCCCTACAGGACAGCAGCCCCCTCCCCTGGCCACCATTTTGATTCAGGAGGCAGATGGTGGAATCTGGCCCAGACCAGGAGGCCTGCTCCTTCCTGAGACCTACCGACTCCTCTCACCCACCCCCTGCCCTTGCCCCAGGACATCCATGGCAAGCTAGGACAGGGAGAGCAGCACTGATAACCCAAACACACACACGCACTCCTCTCCACTTCCAGGACGGTATCCCACCATGTCGGGAGCTCCCTGGGGCTGCAAACCCAGATGCGGGCAAGTCCCCCTCCTCTGACTCAGTTAATCTAGAATCCCAGGTGTTGAGGACTAATATGGGGAAAAGAGCCTCAGGAAACGAAAGGACTTCACAGCCTCGGCCTACCCTGGGAGGAGGCTGTGCACCACGACAACCTTGTGCACATCCCAGACGGGCGCGCATTCATGCACCCTACCACGCACGCACACGCACACCATGACTAGTATATACAGCATTTTTTTTGTGCTCCCTTATAGGTCAGCCCAGCTGTGTGCTGACCGTTTACACAATACTATTGCCTGTATTCTCATAGCAACCCTGTTATTGCCCCCATTTTCCAAAGTGAAGAAACAAGAGGCTCAGAGTGGTGAAAGAACCTTCCTAGGGCCTAAGGCTGCCACGCAAATCCCCAGGGACCCCTAACCGCCACACTCCTGCCACCGACCACCACCTACCAGTCCCATTCGCACCACCACACACAGCGTCATTCAAGAGTTCGTCTTCTGAGACCCGCATGGAGACACCCCCAAGGTGTCCCCAGGTAAAGGTGAACCCCTAAAGCCACTAGTTTTTCTCAGCCTACAGCTCCACCTGCCACCCAAACCCGGCGGGCCGGCCCTCGCGCGCCCTCATTCGCCGCAGATGGGAGCCCACGCTCTTTCTGGGGCCAATTTACCAATATGGGTCCCGAGCCCTTCCACCTGAATTTACACTTCAAATGTTTACGCTAGAAAATGGTCACATACTGGCACCAGGATGAACAAACGATCCCACTAGACTGCACTCCTTGCAGGCAAGGGTGCCTCGGTCACAGAGGTTCCGGGTCATCACAGCAGAGGAGGGCGCCAGGCCTCTGCGCAGGGCCGCAGCCCTGGCAGGGAGGGACCTCCCTGCGCTCAAGGAAACCCCAGCTGGCAGCTGAGGAGGAAAGGACCACACCTGGCGGCCGGCCCGGCGCGGGGGCGCGGGGAGGCGGGGCGGGGCGCGCGCATGCGTGTGGGGGCGGGAGGCCAAGCCCTCCCCGAAGGCCCAGACGGCGGCGGAGGCGGCCGGGACCAGCCGGAGGAAGGGCTGCCAGGCGGCTGCGCTTCGCCGCGCGGCACCCAGCACCGGGACAAGCTGCGGATACCGAGCCCACCGCACCCCTCCCGTCACACTTTTCGGCCGCTTTTTTTCCTAAATCTGCCAACGTTTTTGTTTGCTTTTACAAAAATACATGTAAAAGCGCACTGATTAGTGAGGGAACGTGATAGAGTGCTTACTCACTTCAGCGTAGTTGATAATAGCACCCTCCTAATAAGACAGGAAAATCTGAATATCCAAAAACAGAGAGTGGACTAAATAAATTATAATAAATTTCAGGATGGAATACTATGCAGCTATTAAAAATGTTTTCAAAGAATTGTGATGTGGGAAAATATTTACAATAAAATGTTAACAGAAAAACAATACCTTCCACAGTGAATGCTCAATAAATGTAATCATTACAAAACAGAATATTAATGAACAGTTTGGTTTTAAATTAGTAAAACTATGTATACAATGCAAAAGAAAAATGGGGAAACAAATTCCAATAGCAGTTATCTTTGGGAGGTGGGATATTGAGTAACTTTTTGGCTTTTCCCCTTTGGTTATTTTAAAGGTGTAATTCTAGGCTCAGGGGTGGGGGGGACTTTAATTTTTTTAAAAACCCATGGTCCACTGTCTTCAGTGTAGAGGTTGCCCTGACTGCATGGGTGACCCTCCCACTGGGAAGATGCTCTCTCTGAGGAAGCCAGGAGGGTGGAAACAGCTGGGTGGTGTTGGGATGTCAGACAGCACCTCTGTCCATCATCTACCTGGTAAATCACATTATCTTTATGAGCCTTAATTTTCCCATCTGTCAAATAGGCACAATTACATAGGTATGTGACTTAAATGAGATACTGCATATAAAGGACTTGGCACAGGCTGGACCCATGAGAAGCTGAGTCACTGTTGCCGGCTGTTAGTAGAATTCCTTGTGTATAGTAGATACTCAATAATGAACTTTGCTTCCCTTTTCCTTGCCCTTTGTACACTGTGGACATTACCTAGGCATGTATGCAGCTGAGCTGGAATTAACAGAGGCCCCGGACATTGTAAACAACTCCCTAAACCCTGTATAGCCCAGCAAGAGGTTTCTGAGACCATTAGAGCTGCTGTCTGGAGCCCCCCACAGGTGTGTGGGTGGAGGTGGTTACCCATTCATTCAACAAAGTTCTGGCGATACACGAAGGACAAGGCAGATTCTGTTTCTGCCTCCCTGGGTTTCCATTTTAGTGAGGCAGATACAATAAATGAATAAACAAAACGATTACCAATTGTGATAAGAACCACAACAGAAACAAACAAGGGGTTGAAACAGAAAATTAGGGAGAAGCGTATCCAAATCTGAGCCAGGATAGCCTCTCTTGGGGAGGTGGTACCAGTAGGAGTGTCTGCACACAGTAGGAGCTATAAAAACAGGAAATCTACTGAAGTTCCACTATACCCTGAATTCCAGTCCCTGCATGCCCTCACTCCACAGAGGCAGCCCCCTGGGGTGGGGGTGGAGAAGGAGCCAGGACCAAGCAGGGAAGGGTGAGGGGCTGTGCACCCACCCTCGACCCTTGACGAGGGAGCAGGGAGCTGCCACAGGGACCTTAGGGAACGAGCCCAAGATGTGTGAGATGCACAGTAGGGGCAGAAAGCTTGTGCTTCATCCTGCAGCCTTGTAGCATGCAGAAAGGTTGTGAAATTTGGGTATTGCCACTATGTGCCCCATGACCACAGGCAGAGTATGTATCCCATTGGTAAAATGGGGTAAGAGTGCCTAGCACAGAAGATTGTGAAGGTTAAATGAGTTAAGGCCGAATTATTTCTGGCACATACAAAGCACTCAATACATGTTAGTTATCACAATGATTATAACTACTACATAACGATTATGTATCAGAACTGGTCCAGGCCCTAGGGCTACTGCAGAGACAAGGAAAAGTTCCTGCTCCTGTGGATCTTTCATTTTAGTGGGGAAGATGGACAACAAACAGGCAAGCAAAATAATGAGTAAGGATCTCAGAGGGTAATAAATAGAAGGTGATAAATTATTCAGAAGATAGTAAATGAGAAGTGGCCACAAGACTACTGGAGATGAGTAGTCAGGGAGTGTTCCTCTGAGTAAGAGGAGACAGGCAGGGGAGGGAGATGAGCGAGCCATCCAGGCAGAGGGGGCAGTATGTGCAAAGGCCCTGTGACAGGAGACAGTTTGGTGTGTTCAAGAAAAAGAAGGCTAGCTAGTGTGGCTGGAGTGTTGAGTAGGGGGGTGCTTTGTAAGACAGATAAACAGGGTTGGCACTTGTTGCAATAGCATACAAGTGATGGTTTTTTAAAGGGTTTGATTTTTAGTAAGACTATTTTGTATATTGAATGGGCTGGAATGGGCAGAAACAGAAGCAAACAGATCTGCTGTGGTATGATGGGGACAGAGGCCAGTTAGGGGACAGATGGGGACTTGGGTTAAAGCTGCAGAAGAAAGACAGTGGGAAATGGCCTAATCAAGAACATATTTAGAAGTGAGTACTGTCAGAATGGGCTGGACTGGATGTGGGAAGTGACAAAAAGAGGGGAACCAAGGTTGTCCCAGGGTTTGACGCCAATGAAGTGCAGCTCTTAAGATTTAGAAGTGTAGGAGCAAGATGAGAGGAGGCCAAGAATACTGTTTTTGACAGGTCACATTTGAGGTGCCTGTTTAACACCCAAATGGAGGGGCCAAGCAGGCAGTTGGATACAGGAACCTGGGCCTCAGGGAGAAGTCAGGGGTGGAAGCCGATGTGGGGCCTTGGAACTCTGGACAGGAAGAGTGAAGGGCCCAGCAAGGTAGGAAGGCACGGGGGAGGGTGTCAGGAGCCCAGAGAAGAGGGGCTTCCAGGGAAGGGTCCTGAGAGGTCAGGTGGGATGCTGGGGCGAGGGCCCGCTGGGGTGGGTGGAGGGACCCAAAAGTGAGCGGCAAGGCAGTCAGATGCTGGGGGCGCTTGCAAGTGCTGCTGTCAACTAGAGCAGAGAAATGGGGTGTCGGGAGGGGGTCAAGGGCCAGTGTGTGTGGATGTATGTTTAAGATGGATGGGTGCCAGTAGGAAACTGGGCCTGGAGAAATGGGGAAATGGATAGTGCCAGATAATTGGAGCCAGGGCAGCTCCTGAGGCCAGTGGGAGGGAGGTACTGGAAGTCCTTGACCCAGCTGGGCAGGACCCAGGGGATCATTCACGCACACATCGCTGTGGTGAGTCAGTGCACTTACGTGAGTCAGGGCCACTTGAGGGATGTTCGTGCAGGGAGGTGGGGGCACTTTTCTCTATGCTCCTTTCTCCTTGGGTGGGGCGGGGGTCTTGTGTTTCCACGGGGGCCAAAGCTTCCAGAGGCTCTAGGTTTCCCCCCTCTACCCAAGCGCACTGACTTTGGCCAAAGCCCTGGCTCAGCAAGGGCTGTGCGTCAGCTGTCTCCGCAGGCAGGTCTCCTTCCCTGGCTGGGAGTGGAGGCACCAGAGGCCACATGTCTGACAGGAAGACAGAACCCAACTAATCTGCCCAAGGTCACATAGTATTCAGATCCATGCATTCTTAACACCATCATACTTCTGACACAGTCCAGGGCACCCAGCACTCGGGTTCAAAATGCCAGTTTAGCTGGGTTGCACAGATTGAATACAGCTCTGAAAACTGCTGTTTCACCTGTCTGCTCCTCAGGGGCCTCTGCCCATAATCCCCACATCTCCAGCACTTTCCTCCCAACCCACAGCATCCCAGCTGAGGGGAGGAAAACATGCCGCGCCTCCTCCGAAACACACTGGAACCATGGAGAAAGGGAGCCCTGGGGGTGATGCCAGGAGCCTGCTCCAGGGAACCCCACCCCCCTTGGATGTGACTTCCTGTGCAACCAACCACAGCAGACACCTCCTGGCCCTCACCTAACACCCCCACCCCCAGGAAGTCCACCCACTGCCTGGGCCTGTCCCCTCTGGCTTTGCCCTGTCTGGCTTTGCCCTCCCCACCAGGCAGCTTCTTGTCCTTCTCCCTCTATTCCACTGCAGATTCACTTGGCCATGCTAAGCCCAGGGACATTACTCTTGAACCAGCAAGCTGGGACCTATTGGTGTGTGGGATCTCCTCCCCACCTCAGGCGGACCTGTCTGCACAGTCTCCATGGGCTGTGGACCCCCATCACTCCACAACTGCCTTAACTCTTGCCAGGCCTTGACCCTTCCATCTCTTCCATCAAATGCCACCTCATTTAAATCCAGGAACTCACAACAAAATGGCCCAGCAGCTTCCTCCCGTAAGCTCTGGCCACCCCTCCCACCCCCAGCTCAAATGACTGGGGTGCTCAGGCTTGGCCTTTAGAGCTAGAGGTACTGATGACACCCTCTCACTTCTCCTTAGCCTTGGAGTTAGTCTCATAAACTGTCTGAATTCCATCTCCCACCAGGCTTCCTTCCAGGCAGGCACTCCAGGTAAGCTGATTTTCCAAATTCAGTGTCCGGATAGTGTTGCTTCCACCTCTAGCTTCTTGCTACAGATTTTTACTTCTCAAAAAAAAAAAAGTTTTGAGTCTTTACTTTCCCACTGGAATTAACACATTTTTCTGAATCAGTCAAACTGCTGGGGACTATGTTTGCTTTTTTCTCAACAGAGAGCCTCAGAGCTAAATATACTATCTGTCCGCTGACCACTCAGACAAAATCAGGCAAGTGTGTCTGGAGCCAACCCAAATCTTCACCTACTCTGTCCCAGTAAGCCTCACTTCCGGGACTCTATCTTAAGGGAAAAAATATATAACATGGGGGGGGGAAGCCAACACATGTATTTATTGCAGCTCTTCCTAGAGCTAAAATACAATGCATGTAATATAAACAAACATCCAGCAAGAAAATGCCATGCAGCCACTTCAAATGAAATTCTACACCAACACTGAAAACTGAGAAAAAAGTAAAAGTCCATTTACAATTTTGTAAAGAAAAGTACCCAAGAAAAGAGCCTATTATTTTTCCTCGAATTTTCCCTTTATAATTTTTTTCAGAGCTGCCAGCAAAGTGGTACAGTCCTAAACCTCCCCCAATTATCTAATGTAGGAAAGAAACCTTGAATAACCCTCCCTTAAGAGAAGAAACCATTGGACCCATTTGCTTGGCACTTAGGAAACAGAAATGCAGCACGAAATGCCAGGGTCTTACAGCCGAGATGTGGTGGGAAAATCCCAATTCTTGTATTTGTTCAGGTTGTCTCTTAGATGGTGGAGACAGGGAACTAGTAACTCTCAGGCAACGAATTGTAAGGACGAAGGGGCCATTGCGTGTGAAGGGCTCTTCAAGCCACTGGGCACTGTCCACTTGCAAGACAGCTCTGAAAAGGGCCCAGGCAGTGAGAGGAACCCAGACTTGGGGTCTCAAGGAAGGCCAGCAGTATCCCCAAACGGCTGCCCAGTGCCTCCTAACTGACCAGGGCTTCCGTGCACTCTGGGTGGCCCCTTGCACTGGTGGCCAGGAACTTCCACCATGTGGCCCCACTTCTGCCTGCCTCATGTAACTAGCAGAATAATCCCAGTCCCTTGGGCTTGCCCTGTCAGTGCTTGCAAACATCTCTCAATTCACCCTCGTTAAGGCAAACACCTCAGCTTGTTCTGGGGTCCCTTGCATAGCCGACTGTCCACAACCACAGCTGATCTCCTCGAACACCCCTACGTGCTGGAGAAATCCCTCTCAAGAGAACAGAATGGTGCCTGTGACCAAAAGCCTCTGGCCAGTCGACCAAAACACTGGCATGTGGCCCTGTGCTCTCCTCGCTCTAGTCTGCAAACTTCTACCGCTCAGCCCAGGACAGGATTAGCAGCAACCTGGTCTCACTCTAACTGGCTTGGAGCTGCAACTCAACCAAACTGTTTTTTCCCACCCGGTTTACAGTCCCTATTTAATGATCATGCAGGTGATGTTTTAGAGGGAGAAACTGCATGTCTGGACCCAGTGCTATTTCCCCCCACTTGGGCACTTGACCCCTCTGGAGAAGGCGTGAACCGTCATGTCGGGGGAAGGAGACGCAAGACAAAAGGACATTATTACGGTGCTTTTTCCGTTTTTCTTTTTGCACAAAAACAGTCCATTTATTCAAGTGTTCTCCAGCACAAGTACATTAGAAAGGAGCTTTATTATATTCTTCTGGGCACAAAAAAAAAAAAAAGTGATGAAGGCGGAACTGACAGACTTTCTACATCTGCTGTACGCATTGACCTCTTTAATTATTTCATAAACAGCTATGTCACAAGCATCACTTACACAGAGATACAACGGAACACCAGGGGACGGGGGTGGGGACCCACGCAGGGTCCTGTCACACACGCCCCTCCCTGGGTGTCCCAGAACCAGACTGTGAAATGTACATTATTATTGTCAATAAATAGAGAAGCAACCCTAAAAAAAAAAAAAAATACAATGGTGAAAGGATGCTGGAACCAGGAAAAAAAAAAAAAGGAAAAAAGAGGAACTGAAGAGAAAGGAAGGAGGACTGGGGAAGGGGGGATCTGGGGAGGAAGTCCTGCATTTAGCTGCGTGGAATGTGGAGTAAAAGTGTTCTGCCGCTGGGGTCAAAGCGAAATCGTCTGTAACAGTAAAAGTTATTACCAAATCAGCTACGGAGTTTATTCTTCAGTATGAATACATGATTTCCCACAAATAAGTAAGCACCCGCTACTTCAATGCCTCAGCTAAAACACATGAAATCGCTCATTTAGTTTTCAAGTACAAAGTTAAAATGCCTTTTTAATAATAATATATCAGAGTAAAATAATAGTCTCTTTTAAACTCCACTACAAGAAAACAAAACAAACAGTCATTGTCCAGACAGCAGACTTAATTTAACAATATATATTTTTAATAAAACGTTTTAGCACCTTGTTGAGTCACCTCTTCCCTCTGCGGATTCTAAGGAATTTCGGCATTTTTGCCATTTGCTGAAATCTAGGGCTGTGCAACCAAATCAGTCTGGGAGGTGAAATGGGACGAGGTGAGGCTTTGGACCCCTGCTCATCTCTCAGGCCCGGGGCTGGAGCTGCTAGGAAGGGGCCTGGGAAAGCTGCCCTCCCAAGCCCCCCGGGGGTGTGGATTAGGGGAGTTTTCCAGTTACTGGAGGTCCAGGAGTCCACGGGCCTCTGTTCCGGCACATTAGTCAGCCACGCCTAGTAAAGGGACCTTCTGTCCTTGTCCTCACTGCTTTCGACCTGCTTGCTTCTCCTTCCCCCAGAACTCACTGCCTAGGATCAGCGATAAGCAAGAGGTCACCAAGCAGAGGCCTGCGGCCAGACTCTGAAACACACAGACACATGAGACCCCAGCCTTCCTTTACCAGAATGTAAAGGTTTGTCCAGAGCTTCGGCTCGAACAGCGGAGCTTACCTACCCTTTAAGTCATCTATTCTTTTCCCTCTCAGACCCTCCCAAGGCTTGTAGTTAACCCCTGCCTCAGCGGGGATGGCCAGGAGACCACACCAGCCCCGGGCCAGCCCTCCACAGTTCTCCCCTCCTGTGCTGGAGGAAAGCCTTCAGCTGCTTTCTGCCACAGGGCAGGACTGCCAAGGACACCTCCAGTGCCACATCTAATCACAAGCACTGGGCACCACCAGACCAGACAATGATTGATGACAAATTCAGACTTCACCTCCTGGGATCAAAACGGGGTGTGGCCAGAACTCAGTCCTCACCAGAACCTGGGCTCAAGCTATTGCCCTGACCACAGGAAAACAGCCAGCCTCTCTTCAGATCACAGTGCCAGGCAGGCCCCATGCCCCTAACCCACAACTTGAGGGGGCTTTTGCAAGTTTCCAGAAAACAACTCCTCTGAAAGGCCACAGCAACTGCACACCAAGAACAGCAACAGGAATTCAAAACCGCCTCCAAGACCCACCTTCAATGTACTTGTATAATCAGAGAGATGAAGACTCCTGATGGCAGTCTTCCTACAGAAAATTTCCCAGATGGCTCTGCTCACATATTCCTTCCCTTGCTCCTGTTACAGACCTTCCTGTGCTGGAGATGGTTCTCAGTTCCCCGGGATGGCCAGCTAGGTGGGAAGTCAGGGAGCGGCCCTCACACAGCCAGTTCCACGTCCAACAGCCTTCCTTCCTGCTGGGTCTGCCTGTCCCAACCCGCACCCTAGTGACTCACCAAAACTCACACGGGCATCTCCACCAGACACTCCCAGGCCTGTCTCAAAAGCTAAGAGGTCCTGGATGCTCTTTTGGGAAGTTTGCTTTCTAGTAGAATGTTCAATAGCAGGAAAGTTCTGAGGTCTAGAGAGAAAAACAGATAGTAACACACTCATGTCGTCATCTGCCGATTGCAAGACACCCCCACCCAATCCTCACCGGCTGCTCCCCCAGCCTACTACTGTCTTCCAGTCAGGACCCTGGGGAAGGGGGTTAGCACCAGCACGTGTGAGGCCCATGGGCTCCGCAGGCAGGGGGCCAAGGGCTCTGCGACTCTGGCACAAGCCCCGGCCTACCTCCCCTAGACAAGAGCCAGAACTCTCTTTGGCACCCCCTCTGCTTGGCACCCGCAGTAAGTAGGGAGGCATCATCCTCAATCCCTAGAAATCTTTGTTTCCAGGGGTGAATAAGCTGCTCTTTAGAAAGAAAAATGCACTGAGAACATATTCCAGAGTTTTACCTCAGTTTTCTTGTATTCTCCTGCTCCACTGCCTCTACCTTCAGCTTCATCCACACAGCAAATGTAATGAACCCCCACCTTGATCCGCGCACGATCCTACCTCAGCCTATCAAAGCGCAACTCCCCTTTAGAAAGTGACCTGATACGACGTCCCCAGATGCTCCCAGGGTTGGAAGTAGATTGTTGAGCGCATGCCAGCATGGTCAAGTTGGCGCATTTCTAAGGTCCTCTGCACCCTACCAAGCCCTGCCATAGGACCAGCCCCACGGGCTGGGCAAGAGAAAAAGCTGGTGATCGTTAGCTCTCACTCCCACGAGAGGGCACTGGCCCATGTTGGGGCCTCGTCAAATTGCTGGACCAGGGGGAACAAAAACACTCTTAAACATCAACCACAACTGGGCCTCCTCTGAGCAGGTCGGCCAGTCCACGCTCACCCCTCAGGCTTTCCTCATCTGTGGCTACCAAGTTTCTTTCCCACACCAACCTCTTGGGCCATTGGGAAAGGCAAAGTCCTTCACATAAGCAGTGGACAAAAGGCCCAAGAGAGCCAGAAGAGCTGCGAAGTGTTTGCAGAGGAAGGCCCACAAAGACTCCATCCCACACTGGGGGCTGGGAAGACCTTGGCGTTGGCCAGCGGGGGAGGGAGCACCTTGGACTGCCTGAGGCAGCCCTCCTCCCCCCAGCCCTCCTGGAGTGGTGCTGGTGGAGTCCAGGCCAGGAAGATGGAACCTGGCTGGAGAAGGAGGGGATGGGGTGAGCACCACAGTTAGGTACAGGGACTCCCACGAGGGCCGGAGGTATCCCCCCTCCTGGCTGCTCCAGCCCCACAGAGACCCCCATCACCATCTGCCATCAAGTCATGGAACTGGTAGGAAACAACTGGGTGTCATCTTAAAAACCAATCTGACAAGGAAATAAGTAGCTTGGGGTCCAAGACTAAGCACCCCTGAAAGGCGCAGGGGACTGTGGCCACCAGCTGTGAGCTTACTCCTGAGCAATGAGCAAGGGATTCAAAGCCTTGGTTTAGTTTTGTCACCAATTACTTATTTGTTTTATTCAAAAGATGAGGTTCACTGTCCCATTTTTTTTCCAGTGGAAGCCCCCTGGCCAAGACAGAGCGGACCTCAATTTGATTTTGGTTGGGCGGGGGGAACAGGTAGGGGGAGTTGAAGGCTGACTTGACTGGTGCCTAGAGTTGCAGGTCAGTAGCACAGGTTGCTAACAGAAGACTCTTGACATCACCAGGGGCAAAAGAGAGAGAACACGACCTGCTAGAGAGCACCTGCTAAAGTAAGACCTCCTCCTCTTCCCGCCTTCAGCACCTAGCAACTTCTGGGACTGACAGTCTACCTGCAATCAGGGCAACAGAGGTAAAGAGCTGCAGGGCCGACTCCACAAAGTCCTGAATCCTGGGGAAAAGAGCACTGGGAGCTCCCTGGCTGGGTGTGGTGAGTGCTCTCATTATGCATCGGTAGAGAATTATGTTCCTGTGTGTGCACGTGGGACTGATTGATTGGTGTGGGGCTTATGTCTGCAGTGGGACCCAAGGCTCAGCATTGAGCCCGCTTCCCCGACTCCCCACTACATAATATTTCTTATAATGACCCTATCTATGTATTTATATAGCGCCTATCACCATAGGCCCTATCTTTCTAGGGATGCGAACTTGGGACCCTGTGCTTGACAGCACACCTCCCAGTCCTGCCAGTCCCAGGAGGTGCCATCCCCCCTCCCATTATAAAATATATATCTCTATATGCCACATATCTACACCCCGTCTATCCAGGCAAGCATCTGCCCATTGGGCCCTCACCCTGGAGCCACCAACGCTGTCCCTGCCTACCGCCAACACCAGGCTGCCTGCCTTGGTAGGAGGTGGAACCAAGTGTTGTGCCCTTGGGGCTCCAGGTGCTGCTGACTCGAGGTAAGAGCACAGCTATCATCAGACCAAGTACTAGAAAAAAAATACACACCACTCCAATCACACACGCGAGGAGAGAGACACCCCGGTCCTCCCTCCAGCCCTGACACACGTGACTCGAGGAGGGGAAGCAGAAGAGAAGGGGGACGCGCCCGGAAGGCCGGCCTCGGGGACTCCCTGGCCGCCCAGCTGTCGCTGCGCCCGGTGGCCCACCTGGCCCGAGGGGTGGGGAGCCAGGGCACCAGGGCCACCACTAACTTAGAGAAGCACCCTGCTCCCCACGCCTTGGTTTGAAACCTAGAGGGAGGGGGGTTGGGTTTTTGTTTTCTTAAAGAAAATCTGAAAACAAAACATAATTATAACCAGAATCATAATAATTATAACAAAAGGTGTCATCAGCCTCCCAGTATAAAACTGCAGCCTTTGGAGATGACCAAAAACATCACATTCCAGGGGCTGGAAGCCGCCTTGTGCAGAGGGTGGATGGTGGGGGCCTCATAAAAGAACACACAAAAGGCGACTTAGACAGGAAAGCACCAGTACGTTTTGTATGTTTTTTTATTTGCTCCAGGTGGGGTTTTGACTGTCACTGTCCCGCACTCTGGATTACTTCTGATCCCACAAGGAGCCCTCGAATAGGCTAATGCGAGAAATTGGGAATGAAGACCCCTTATCCTGCCATCTTGCTGAGGGAGTCTCCTTTTTGAAAAAAATCAAAAGGTTATTGCGTGAGTCTGGATGAATTCCACTCTCAGCTTTCCACGGTCCCAACCACCTCACCTCACCCCCGTTTGGCAGGGAGAAGCGGGAGCAACCTGTTCCCAAATCCTCCTCCTCCACCGTGTTCGACACCAAGGGGAAGACCCACTGTGGTAACAATTCCCCTCCAAGCTGTCTCCCTTTCTCCATCCTTAAACCCCTTTGCACATAAGGCAATGTGGAAGCTGATGTTTTTACTCATCTCGCTGTTTTAAAAGCACCATTATGAAGTCGGGTTGTACAGTAGTTAACAGTACCTTTTATATATATATCTCATATCTATCATATATATATAAACTGTAAACAAGAGGTAACAGCGGCTTCTAGAAACTGATTTTCTTCAAGGTTTCCTGTGTGGTAGGCACCTGAAATACTGTATAAAAGGGTCTTGTGTGGTGTTCTCGTCTCCCTGCTGCTAGTTGGGTTCTGTTTTGCATGACCAGGAATGGTGCTGGCAAGACAGCTCAGTGGCTGGGAGGGAATTCGGCCGCCTGAGTGTCTCTCTATTTTCTGTCCCCTGCTTGTGCTCCTATCTGATCAGGCTAGAGACAACAACAACAAAAAAGATATATAGTTAAAAAAAAAAAAATCCAATATATAGATTTCTATAGAATTTCCTTTTTTCCTTCTCTCCCATTTTTCCTCTGCAAGGTATTGTTACTATTTTTTGTTACTGATGTTTGCTGCAATAAGCTCTCGTTTCAGTCACAGCAAGAAACAAAAACCCAAACAAACAGAAAACCCCTCTGAAAAGATTAGAAAACAAAAGGTTTGACCAAAAAAAGGGGGGAGGGAGGGGGGAGCTTGGTTTTGTTTTTAAATAGGACTGAAGATTAACATCGAAAAATCAGGAGATGATGTCCAACCCTTTTCGCAAGGCAAAGCCCTCCGGTACTCCCGTCTCTGTGGTTTTAAATTCCTTTTTCTCTTCTGGGTGCTGACACTTCTCTCCATCCTCATGTTCTTGGTGTTTTGTTGTGTTTTTTGTTTTTTGTTTGTTTAACTTTGTGTCACTACCTCAGTTTGCCCTCATGTCCCTTACACACAAGCAAAATATTCCTTCAGCGGAGCGAAGAGGTGGCGGATGACCGGCACGCTCCACGACCGGCCCAGGAGTCTCTGTCTGGCCAAGCGGCTCATGTTGGAGACGTCAGTATAGTGGACGGGGAAGCCAAATACCCTGGGGAGAGAAGGCAGAAAAGGGTAGGGTGAGCTCTGGAGTGGGGGATTCTCCTGAATCTCCTGTTCTTTAGAACCAATTCAAGACTCGAGCACCCTGCTACTTTCTGTAGATTTAAAGAAAAGTAAGAACATCACTGCCCAGAGCTGTACCACATGGTAGAAATGAAGCTCATATTTGTGAAAAACACCTCCAGGATATGCTCCACCACAGACTGAGACCCACAGTGGGTACCTGAAGTCCATATGTAATGAACAGACATCCCTAGTATCTTCTCCACAAATGAAGGGAAAATGCTGCAGAGGAGCCAAACTCTTGCCTGACTTCAGAAGTCCAGGAGTTCCTGTCTGCTCAGGTTGTTTATGTAAACGGTCTCCTTGGTTAAATCACAGTTACCCAGAGAATGAGGAGGTTTGCACCAAGTCAGGGTGCTGAGGCTGTAAACCCACCTGGTCCTATGCCCTCCCGGTCTGCAAAGCACCTAAAACGAGCAGTGTGAGTTAAGGAAGCTCCTGTAGCTGCAGGGTTCCCTGGAGGTAAGTGGGTCCTCTGGGAGCCGAGTATCAGGGACTGACTCCCAGACGCCTCTTCCTTGGGGACCAGCCTCACAGTGCAGAGGCCTCCTCCCCAGGAATCTGCTGTGCTGGGAAATACTTGGGGCAACTCACTGCTCACATGTATCTGTGAAGGTACAAGCCTGACCACTACAGGCAGAGGTCCTTCCCCTAAGAACAGGCATCAGAACACACCACAGCCCCAACGATCCCAGCAGATGGCCTCAGGTACTACCTTTCCATTTCAGTGCACCATAAGATGTCCTCTTTCTCATTCATGAAGACGGGGAAATGCTGGTCTTTGCCCTGCTTTATGGAGTTCGACCTAGTAGTAATGGTCCTCACTTTGCTGAACTAGAAGAGAAGAAGACAGGAGGAATGAGCACCCTTTTGCTGGTGATGCACCTAACACATGTGCCGGACATTTACCAGGGACCAGCAGGGACTGGCGTATTACACTAACGAGGCCTGGTCCATCCAGGGGGCTGGGGAAGGCTTCTGCTGTGAACCTCCACAGACCCCACTGTCCTGCTCTTCTTCTGACTTTGTGGTCACCTGGCATTCTAAGTCCAATCCCGCTGGCCAAGGACTTGAGGAGGCACCAGCTAAAGCCACTAGCCTTCCCAAGTCTTCTAAGAAGACTGTCACAGGTGACATGCAGTCAAAGGATGCCAAGTTACTCAAGGGCTCAAAGACACCTCTGGGGTGCCAGCAGGCCCCAGTGTTGGCACCTGCTTTCACGGAACCTGACGCTTGCTATACTCACTCTGGGAGACCTCTCCAGAGAGAAATGGAGCTTCCAAATCACAGGCGAATGCTCTGCTCTGAAGCCTCGTACATTAGGTCCCAGCCAAAATACCTGTAAGCCCTAGCAGATCCAGGGACCTTGGCAAGACTTCTTAGTGTCTGCCTCCCACAGGACAATGGGCAGCACCCAAGGAGGAAGGGCTGAAGGTCAGCACAGATTTCTTGTCTTCCTCCCTGCCCCCCAGGCTTTCCTGTGGACCCTCCTCTCTGGCCAACTGGGCGCATGAACCTGTGCCACCTCCTAAATGGCCTTCTCCAGGGTAGCTGCTCCCACAGGGCCCCAGGAGGCAGGAGGGTCACAGCCCTGGGGGCTGCTCTAGCTCCCCCTGCCCTCTGCCCTCTCCCTGCCCCCCAGCGGAGGGCTCTGACGCTGAGCCTAACCTTGGCTATTCTGCCGTGCTCCAGACACTCCTGCAGCTCCAGCTTATCATTCACAGTGGATGCCAACGGCCTAGGGGGCAGAAGAGAGAAGGTAACGACAGAAACCACAAGAGTGGGGATGCACCCAGCTGCTACCTGACTCTTTCTCTCTCCCTTTCTCTCTCTCACACACACACACATAAAATCCACCAAACATTCATCCTTTAAGGTACATTTCAAAAGTGGTCTCAAACTACAAACAGGCCAGAGACATCTGCCCAGAAGGAGAAAAACCCAATTATTTTTCTATCAGTTATTTTAAAATACACTGAGTTTTAAAAGCATCCATCATGAAACAAGCTTTGGGAGTGACAGGATGTTCATCCTTACTATGGGGGCGGTCGCACAAGTGTGCAAACTGGATGAAATTCATTGAAGTATATGCTTAAACATACAGTTAAGAAGACTTAAATTCTGTACAGTCCCCAGAAGACTAAAATTCTGAGCACGTCACTTCTCAGAGGGCAGACCAGATAGATCACTGAACACCACATTCAGCACTGGCTTTTTCTGACATTTAGGAATACTTGATGAAGGGTTTGCACAGTGTCCACCACCTCAGTGTGGGAACCAGGGGGCCTGCGGCAAATTGCGTGCCTCCAGACTCCTCCCCTGTGTATGCACACACATGCTCTACTTGGTCCCACATAGTACCTCTGCTCCTCCTTGAAGCTCAGAGTTCTAGAATTTTAGAGTTGGAAGAGGCAAATGAGAACAATCCTGTAGGACCAAGGTCTGTCAGGAGACAGAGAGTTAGTGGCTCCATGAAATACTGGACTACATAAGCCAGCCATTTCTCAGGACGCATGCATGCACCTCTTAGGAATGTTAGGGGCACCCGGAGCCAGTTTTTACTGCCCCACTGACCCATCCCTGTCCCATCAACACATGCGCGCAAAAGACAGCAGCTCTGCCAAATGGGATGAGGGGGGGCAGTGCCAGGAAGTGCACGCTAATGGAGGGACACCAGAGGGCTGGGGCCACATGCAATGATGCTGCCAGTTATAGGTTACCAAGGAGGTTTAAAATCCATACCCACAATGTTCTGGAAAATATTTCCCTCCATGATACTTATCTATGATGGGTGGATCTCACCCTGCTCTTCACCTGCTGACTCTCAACCAGGATTCCTTTTTCCTCATAGGCCTTTTTATAATGCCTATTATCACACTGAAGAAATGAAATTTTCCTCATTCCTGGCTATTAAAATCTCTCTCTTTGTAACCCAAAGATCATCCTTCCAACAAGGACCTGAAGCCCCCCAAATGTGTGGATGACAGTGCAGAATGGGACTCTGGCCTGCATGGTGCTGGTGCAGAGTTCCCTCTCCTGGAACAGGATGTGGTCCAGCTGTGGACTCCATCCCCAACCCCATCCTCCATGGCTTTACCCTCAGGAGATGGAGGACCAGCTGACTCTAGGTACCCACGTAGGGAAACCAGGATATGACTCAGCAGCATGCTGAGTTTTCTGTTGTGTAAGAACATGCTTTCAAAGGTCCTATGTTCAACCACTAGTGGCTGGTTTTCCAGGCAAGTACTTTCTACATCCTGACTCTCTCTCTTTCTCAAGGAAGAGGAAACACAGAACATGGCAGAGCAACAAACTGGTCAGCAGAGGCAGCCAGCCTGAGAGGGCTCACTCGGCGGCCCCCTCCTCAGGCCATCGTGCCGCTCTCCTGCCTGCAGATGCCACCTGGCAGCCACCCCACGCCCAGGAGCTCTCACCAACCTGTTCATACCAGGAAGGTTCCCCCAGAAGTAGCGAGCCCTATGTGCAGCTGACACTTCTTTGGCATCAATCATCACGGGGTTAGACTATAAAACAGAAGAGAGGTTGAAGATGAGCAAGAGAGGAATAGTAAATAGTGCCAGGAAATTTCAGTTTAAAGCCAAGGGGCCACACACCTGGACAGCCTGAAGCCTCCAAGAAAAGCCAGAATTCAACCTAGCCACATTCCACACGCTCTCAATGGAATATTCTAGACCAGAATGGTCCAACTGAACATTTGTGATGGAAATGTTGTCTATCTACACTGTTCCATACAGTAGCTGTGGGCATGACCAGCTACTGGTGAGTAATGATTACTTGAAATGAGGCTCGTGTGACTGAGGAATTTTAAGGCTAATTTAAATACTGAGCACAGCTAATGTCTACACCAGACCACAGAGCTCTAGCTCACCCAGAGGCTTTGAGGAAGTTCCACTGGAGTGTGCACGTGTTCACTGTACAGATTAAAAGCCAAATAGACACCTGCTTGCATTTAAACTAAGAACACCAGCTTGAGGTGTTACTGACCCTAAGGCTCAGGAGCATGGGCTTGAGCTCCCAGACTACCCACACCAAGAAGGCCTCTGGCCACTGAAATCCTCTGCACATGACTCAAACCTGGCTCAGAACAGAGTCAGGACCCGCATTATGGGAATACAAACTGAGTAAGTCATGTTTTCTTCCAGGTGCCATAAAGCATCTGTTGTGGAGCCAGGGAACGATGACAAGCCATTCTTGTCAGAGAAAACAGACTTGGCATCTCAAAGGTTCCCCCAGTGAAACACCACACAGGACCCCAACCCCAGGGGTCTGGCACTCTGCCTTAGTGGCAGGCAGGTCCTTCGAGCCATGAGGCCACATGGCTCCACATACTACCTCTTAGAGCAAGACCACGGGTTCTCTCCAGGGTGGCCAGCAATGCTTCCTCCCTGTCTAACTGGGAAGCCCTGAGCTTCCAAAAGGACCCCTTGCAAAGCAGAAGTCACCAGTCCCCAGCTCCACAATGCAGATGAGACATGGATAAAGCAGCAGTCCAAGGTAGAAGCCATTAGTGAGCTGGCCAAACCAAGGTTGCTGGCTATACCTCGAGAAATCGTGAGATGTCCCTCTTGTCACTAACGCCCATGGCCACCACATTCTCAAAGAGCCAGAAGAAGGGGCGATCATCTCCCTCCTTGGGCCGCGCATCATGCAGGAGGCGGTAGAACTCAAAGAAGAGCCGGCCAGTGCCCTCTGAGAGGACGGAAGAGAAAGCCATCAGCTGGAGCTGTCTGCATGAGACAGTGGTGTGGCTTGGGCATGGGGAGGATAAGGGAGGACAGGGTTGTTGGGAGTAGCCATCCCAGGGCAGAAATATCCAAGGAGGAAACCTACGTGCGGAAGCACCAGCTCAAAAGGTGGGGCAGGGTGAGCACAGCACCTACCGTAGAGGCCCTTGCGGGCAGGGTTGACGATGGAGAGGTCATTGCAAGGACTGCCCCCAATCACCAGATCGAACGGGCCCCACTCCTGGATCTGGGAGGATAAAGGTAATGTGATGGGCCTGATATCCAGGGACAGAGGCAGAAAGGAAGAGAGAAATTATCTGTGAATTTGGCAAAAAAGTACTTTGGCATGGGAGAGGAGACCTGGCTGCTTTGTATGCTATGTACATGTTCATACATACGTACTACATATATGCTGCACACACGCACATACAAACATTGAGCCTCTCTGGGCTCGTGTCCTAAACAATAGTGTAAAGGGACCCCACTGGATAATCTCTGAGGCCAGCAGGGAAACCAGCTGCTCAGTGGGGAGGCAGTCCAGGCTGGACGGCTGCATGTGAAGATACTCTGTGCTCTGCCAACTTCGGGCCGGGCATCTGGGGCATCTGAATGCCCTCCACATGCCCTTCAGGGTTCCTGAGAGCCTGCAGTTTCAGGGTCAGACACATGTAACTGGAAGGGGAAACGGTCACTTAGGCAAGATGCGGCCAGAGTCCCCCACAGAAATGGAGGCTGGTAAAGCTATCACAAGTACTGGGAAGACGGGAAGCTCACTCCAAACCAAAGCGTTCTAGTAAAGAGGGCCCTGCAACTAGCCAGGGAGCGGCCGGAGCCCAAAAAGGCCAGCTCCCCAATTCGCATTTGAATCTGCCCATTACCCTCTTGAGACAAGGAGGGAGATGGGAGATGAGGAAGAAGAGAGGCTGAGGGAAGGAAAAGAGCAAATGAACAAAACACAAGGGAGCTGGTGCTGCCCCCAGAACTGAGTGCAAGGGACGTGGAGGTGGGACGGGCCCCACAGCACTGACATACATGCTTCTGCGTGACGCTGCGGACGTCCCCGACGTACATGATCTTCCCCTGGTGCCGCACCATGCCCACCGTGATGGAGTCCTCGCACACCTCTGAGGCGATGTAGCGATCCACCTGAATGCCCAAGTCCTTCAGCACCAGAAGCCCTGCGCCAGCCAGCAAAAAGCACGGTCACCGGGTCACCTCCCTAGCACCCTTGTCTTCACAGGGGAGCCCTCTGGCCAGCTGGACACATGGGTCATTGACAGGCCCAAGCCCTACCCTGCCCAGCAAGCTGCAGGGTCCTTCTGGATCAAACCGGAATATCAGTAACAGTGGCACCATGGTTTTGATCTTAGAAGGGGGTCAAGAACAGAAAGTAGGTGGTTTCTGGAACCAGGGAGAAGAGCAGTTGACTTTTTGGGTGGCCTTCCTTTGCTGTGTCTACATCTTGCATACATGGGTTCTTCCTCACCCCCCATGTCATCTCCTGCTGCAATTCTTTAAGACTTGCTTTTGAGACCATCCTTTAAAACCCAACATAAATACCACTTGCTCTAAAAAGGTTACATCAATGCCCTACCCACCTGCAGGCCCCTGGAACCACCTCCCCACCTCCAGCACTCTGCGCCCCTCTCTATATCATTAGAACAGCGTGGAATCCTAATCCAGCCCTTCTCTGAGTTTACAAATGGTCTTCAAGACAGAGCAGGAAGTCTCACTCATGTTCCCTCCTGAGCTCCCTACCCTCACTTCCTTACCACGATCCCTCCACAAATGCTTGCTGAGTTGAGGCAAGGAAAGGAGAACAGACCCTGAGAGCATCAGGAGAAACCAGGTACCACAGCACCATGTGCACTGCTCCCAAAGACCTCCCCATGAAGGGGCTTCTACAGCTTCTTGGGGTGGGATGTGGTTTAAGAAGTCCCCAAGGTGCTGGCCTGAGAAACCAAAGCTGTACATTCACCTCCCTAAGTTTATGTAACATCAGCACTGAGTTAAGAAGAGAAGCCAAACATGTGGCCTGGGATGCCATCCCCACCCTTGCCCTCCAACCAAGGTCTCTGGGCTCAGACTGTCCACCTCCCTTTGGTTATAAGAAGACACAAGCTCTGAGGAGGGCTACTCCTTTCTTAAGAATTGGGAAGCCCTCAGCCAGGGAGCAAGGCAAAGGGGTAGATACATCAACACCACCTTTCAGGAGGGCTTTCTGTGGCAAGGTCAAGAACTCAATTAAAAAAACAGTGCCTACACAGTGGCCCAGCATTCCCTCAAAGATAGTGGTTTCGGTATGTATGAAAATGTTCTCTCTGGTCACAGTGCTGCTCAAAACAATGAAAAAAATAGTAACCCGGTACAGGGTTAAATAATGGATGGTATTTTCACTCAGTGGAATCCTATGCAGCATTTCCAAACAAAGAATGTAGTTCCGTATTGGTTGACTTAAAAAAGTAATAATATAAATGAAAAGGCAAGTTACAACACAGTATGCATTTTACTATCCTTTTGTTTTATTTATCTACCTAGGTATGATTATATAAACACACACACACACATATGCACAGAACAAAATCTAGAAGGACATATACCGAAACAGTAATTACTGAATTATGGGCGATTTGAATATTCTGTACACTCTCATTTATAGTTTTGTTTTTTACTGCAACTTGCAATCAAAGCACAACAGAACTGCTTATGTTTTTGTTTGGGTCGCCAAGTCTGCCCTTTGAGGCTTTGTGAAAATCTCCAATAATGTCTGCCTAACGATCGTGCTGTCTGCCAGAGAGCCTCCCCCATTAAGAAAAGTGCCCACCGGACACGTTGGTTTACCACTGACTGTACTTTTCATTGAACACAATAGTTTCCTCTTTAGGGCAATATTTTAGCAGTTGTAATGTTAACTATTGTTTTGTTTTGACAAAGTTAAACACACACAGTCCCTCAAGCAGAGCCCCAGGTCCCAGGCAGAGGCTGCCAGCAGCCCTCAGCACCTGCGCCACTCTCACCTGTAGCAATTCCATCAAACAGAGACAGCACCCGGATGGGCTTCCTCTTCTCAGCTGGGACAGGTGGGTAAACCTTCGGAGGGTCCTAGGCAGCGAGCACAATAGGCCAGGTGAACACCCAGAGGCATTCTACAGACCTGCACCCAGGGCTGACCCTCCCAGCCGGCTACGAGGGCTCTGGCTTCCCAGACCTGCACTCCTTGCAGGAGGCGCGGGTGCCTCTGCCCTGCGACCAAAAGACACACTCTTGCTTCTGCTGAGTCTGCCCTCGGGCTCTGGCAGAGAGGGGATGAAAAGACATGCCCTGGGCCCAGCACTCACAAATTCCTGGTCGTGGTTATTGGCGAAGAACATCTGGAGCCGAGAGGGCCAGTCGTCCCGCCGCCTTAGCAGCCCGTACGTGCCCTTGTGCCCGCACATGTAGCAGTTCCAGGGGTCTTCCTTAATGGCTGCCTGGGCAGCCCCTGGCCCCACCAAGAGATCCACACACTCGACGCAAAAGCACCTGGGAGGAAACCCAATGTACCAGAGGGACTCAGCTCTGGGCCAGCCCCAGGCAGAGTGTGGCTGGGGCCTGGGGCAGGACAGGGCGGGGTGCGAGTGCCAGTGGCCGCAGTCGGGCAGGAACGCTCACCTGCAGCAGTTGTTGTTCCCACACATGAGCACCTCACGCCCCCCACAGCAGATGGTGCAGTAGGACTGATAGCCATCGTCATCGTACTGGTACGCACATTCCAGGAAGCAGTTCTAGAGACCAGGGAGGAAGGTAAGACCACCAGGCAGCACCCAGGACAACCTGGGGGAGGGAAGGCTTAGAACCCAGACTCTGGGCTCTGAGCTGCGAGCCTTGACTAGCCCTGGAGACATGACCCTGCCACCTGTCCAGACCAGGTCCAGCCTGGACCATAGATCTGGGAAGGGGACAGCACTGAGGTGGGCCTGAGCGCAAGGTTGGGGAGAAAGCTGCACCCCCTCATTCCCTGCGGCAGCCCTAGGCTTGGCTCCTGGGACCCACAGGGCATGGCAACCCACCCGTCAGTCACCCTGTCCTTCCTCACCCGTCACACTCAGGACTGTGATGCCATGAACCCAGATCTGGGGACTACAATGGGCCTTAGTGGGGGAAAGAATCTTTCAGAGAAGTCACAGCAAGCCAAATGCTTGAAACCCAAGTTATGTTCTCTCAGGTCTCTCTGCTTCCAGAGCAAACCCTGGAGAGGACGTGACGGCTGCCCCAGGGGTCCTGGAGCCCGCAGGTGAGGGGGTGGTCAGCGGGGGCCAGGGGCACCCTCACTGCGCCTCTGCCGGCTGTGCCCCTACCTTGCAGTTTTGGCACATTCCTCCGATGAAGAGAGGGTGTTCCAGGGTGACATTGAGGCTCCCGCAAGAGATGCAAATGTCTGGAAAGCAGAGTAAGTGTCACCGAAGGGCCACTTCAGGCCAAAGCCCAGCTCCAGAAAAGCTACAAAAAGGCTGGAGCAGCTGCCAAAATAAAGGCAGAAAGGAATCTGGGTGCCCCATGGAACAGGGAAGCCCCAGTCTCAGAAGCCCATTCATCTCTCAGAGCAGCAGTGCCACCATCCAGGAAAAGCTTAACACAAGAACAGGAATGTGCTGGGGAGAACAGCGCCCCGACCCTTGGTTACTCTGGGGACAGTCCTGGGCCTCAGCCCCATCCTTCCCAGCCCCGAGGGCCCTAGCCGGACACAGCAACCACTAGACCAAGGGGGACAGACATGGGACATTCTGATGACCACTGGGAAAGAAAGAGGCAAGGAAAAGCGAAAGGCCAAAGGTCATCTTGAGGCAAGTTCAACTAATTCCAAGAGGGTCACCCTTCTCTTACCCACTGGAGTATCCTAAACCCTAATGACCAACCCATGTCATTGATATGGAAGATTGTGGCACCAGGAAGACCAATATATATATGAAGCAGGATAGGCCATGGGGGACAGACCCCGTCACTGTGCCCCAACGTCCCATGTCATTCAAACCTTTCTAAGCACCTATGCTATTCTGCACTAGGCACCACGCTAGGAGCCAAGCCCTCCTGCCCATCCCAGGGGCAACAGGCTACTGATTTCCCAGAGTCAGGGCCCAGCTATCCCCGCAGGACTCACCCTCAATGTTCCGGCACTTCTGCCGCACCTCGTACACCAGCCGCTCTGTGGAGGAGAGGAGAGCCCAGCATCAGAGGAGGCCACAGGGACGCGCCTGCTTCTCTGAAAGCCAGCCCCGCCTTCCTCTCTCGCCAGAGCCAGGCCAACTACCTCTTGTCCGTTCGTCAATGATCTCCTTGACCTTGGGCTTCTCAGTTGTGCTCTTTCGGGGCTTTTTGGTTGGTGGGGGTGGTGCATAGGCAGCTGCCTCAGGTTCAACCCACATGTCTGTGTAAACTTCTTTGTAGGGGTTCTTCTCCTCTGCATTGGGAAAGCAGGTGAGAAGGTCATGGTTACCAGCTGACAAGGAATCCCAGCTCCTTCCCCTCCTGTAGTCTATCTACAATGGGGTGCAGCCCGGTCCCCAACTTGTTCCTAGCTCCCACTCTCCAGTGCCAGCAGGCCAATGGGGAATGGGTCATTCAGAGCCCAGAGCAGTCCTGCCCTTGCCCCGACTCCAGGGAGAGGAAGACTGTGGACATTCCCACTGGGCCCCTCAACGGAGGCCTCAATGGCTAAGCATGGCTTTCCCATCCCTGGCACAGAGCTGCCTGGCTGACAAGGGTCTCAGAGGCTGGATGGGCACCTGTATATACCTTCCGGTGGCTCCAAGCCCTTGGGGCCAGAGGGCTGGAACCCTCCGAGGGCCCACTCGATCATCTGCTTGTTCTGCACCTCCACGGCCTTGGCAGTGTCACTCTCGTCGCTGTCATGGCATGCTGCGAACAGTTTCCCTGCCCGGCTGCTGGCCACCTGAAGGGCAACAAGGGTTGGGGAGGGTGTCAGAGCGGGCAGAAGGGCAGACTCGGAGGGTAATAAAGGCAGGCCCAGGCAAGAGGGAGGAGAAGGTGCAGGAGAGGGGAGGACAGTCTGAGGAGGGAGAATGCAGAAAGGGGGCCGGCAAGGTGGGGGCAAAGAGCCTCACAGGCGGCCCCTCAGCCCAGGCCCAGCCCTGCACTCCAGCTTCTAGGCCAGCTCATGGTGCTGGCCCTCTTCCTCAGAGGGCACTCACCTGCAGGACTTCATAGATGGCTTTGCGGTACATGGGCTGCTTGTTGTAGGTGGCCTGGTGGAAAGCACTGCAGAAGGAGCTCAGTGGCATCAGCTTCTCAACACACACCTGGAGAAACACCATTGCCCTCCTTTGCCCCTGCTTCCACTCACTCAGCACCTACCACATGCCTGGCAACTGGCAGGGGGTGGGAACTGTAAGACTCAGCACTGCCCTTGAGAGGACCAGATGCATCGATAAATAATTACATGATGCAAAGGAGGAGTTCAACCTCAGTGCAGAGGAGGACTTGAACACAAGCGAAAAGGGATTCTGGGGAAAGGGTCTCTGGAAGGCAAGAACCCAACAGGCATCCTAGCCCTCCAAGCCATGAGTGCAACGTGATTTTCTCTAGGCCTTCTTCCTTTCACACATACACAGAGTGGGAGTGATCAGAGGCCATTTCTACCATTCCAGTTCCAGACTGTGCCCCCAGCCAAGCCACAGGCCCTGGGATTGAAACCCCCTTCCTCCCTGAGGCTACCACCAAACCCCAACTCACCACTGAGAACTTGCCGTCTCCGAACCACATGACCCAGCGGGTGCCTTCGGCTGCTCTGCTCCGGCCCGTCATCCACCAAGACACAATGCGGCCTGGCCACCAGGAGAAGCCCCGCAGTTTCCCCCACACCAGCTCCCCAATGCCAAAGCCCCGGCCGTCCTGGAGCCCCAAGGAGCAGAAGTCATTACATTGTGGTCATGAGGCCCTGCCACCCCGATCCCCCCCATGGCAACCCCAGCCCCAGGCATCTGAGGGTCAGGACAACCAGGAGGGAGCTTCATCTGATTGGACCAAAACAAGATTGGGGAGATGGAGGAGCCTGGGGTCATGGGGAGAAAGGAGAGCAGAGCAGGAGAAGCTGGCAGTGGGGAGACCCAGGAGAGAGCTGGACCAGGCAAGGAGAGAAGCCAGCCGCTCACCTCGTACTCTGGTTCATCATCGGCTGCTTTGGTGGCGTTCTTATCCCCAGCATCAGCCCCCACAGGCTCAGGCGTGGTGGCCACAGTAGGCGATGCAGGGTCTGTGGGCTGCTGCACTGCAGGAGGGCTGGCCTCCTCCACCTTCTGAGACTCACCAGACCCCTGGTTTTCTTCCACAGCATTCATTACTGCAATCACCTTGGCTTTCTTCTCAGCCTGAAGAAACAAGAACAGAAGTTACCTTGACCCTCCAGGAATCAGCCAGGCTGCCTGCAACGCAGGGGGCTCTTCTCCATTTCTGTGATCCAGAGACAATGATGGAAAGGAAAGGCTGGAGAGAGTTCTTTCCTCGGCAACTCAACTCTGTTCTGGCTTGCCATGGAACAGAAGGATTTGAAGTGGAGAGGTGAACTCAAATCATTTGGCTCAATTCCAGCCTTTTCTTCTGCTTCTTAGGAAATCTTACGCAATCTGTCAGCCTTCTCAGTTGCCCACCCTCTAATATGCAAAGGTTAATTCTATTCAAATATTAATTGTACACCTTAGCTTAGGCACAGATCTTGGCTCCATCCTCTCTTATCTTACTTCCCAATCAAGAATTGGATCCTCTTGTCTTTTTCTCCACAATCTTCCTGGGCAATCAACCCCTCCTATTTCTGGGCTTGGCTTCCAGTTCATGATTCCAGTTTTGTTGTAATGTCTGCTGCTGATGAAATCGCTGCTCTATGTTCAAAGAGGGCATCTCCTTCCCCATCTGCTCAAATACCACAGAAAGCCCCATAAGAGATTGCCTGCTCCCATGCTCCCATGCCATTCTGGAATTCTTGGGATTATATTCGATGTATGTTCTGTTATTAGATGTACCACTTCTTTCTACATGCACCTTTCAGATCCACAGATACTTTTTTCTTTCAACAGTTATTTACTGAGCACACACTATAGGTGAAGTGTCCTCTCCACATTCTCACTGACAAATAATCCAAACCCAATTATTCTCCCAAGTGGACAGCCTCCATGGGATCACCATCTCACATTCAGCTTCCGGGCTATGGCCTGCATGCCCATTCCTTCTCATAACCTGCTCTGGGATTCCCATCACCCTGAAGAGAGAAATGAAAAATCACTGGTGCTTAGCTCTGAGAATCATTCAGTCTAATCTCACTCCAGCTACTGAATCTAGGACACATGGCCCTCACACTTCAAGGCTCTGCACTGGTTTCCACCACACGAGATTCAGAGAAAAAAAATTCTCATCTTCAGCATGGCTTTCTCCATGAAGCTTTTCCCAAAAGTCCAAAGAGGCTGGGTGGGCACCTGTATATACCTTCTGGTGGCTCCAAGCCCTTGGGGCCAGAGGGCTAGAACCCTCCGAGGGCCCACTCGATCATCTGCAAGCCCATCCTCAAAATAAAAAATATGTATTGTCAAAAGGCAACTTTTGATACAGATAAGAGCTCTAAGCTGGAAATCAGAGCATCTACATTTCCTGTTTGAGACCTTGCAATTAACAAACGGCTACTTTGGAGAAGTCCCTTCCCTTCCAAGTTGCTCCAACCTAAAAAGGCATTTGAACTGAAGGACCTCTGTTTAACCTTTTCTGACCAGTTTGAGGATCTGATGTATACATGTATCAAAAATGCCAACTCTCCAAAGCTTGTCAATGTACCTCCAGACCCCAAGGTCTCAGGTTAAGAACCTTTAAGCTAAAGGCCTACAGTCTTGCAGATTCATTTTAATTCATTCAGTCTTCAAGTCTTTGCCTCCCAACCACAGACCAAATCTTGTGGCAATTTCTAAGGCACAAGGATGAAGTCCTTGTTCTTTCCCTGAGTCAACAAATTCTAAAATGAGATAACGCATCCTTTGCCCCCAGCCCACAAACAGCTGGGAAAATGAGCTCCTGGATCCCAGTGGGGTGGAAGAATGCAGGGTAATTGCTCTCCCTCCAAGCCCCACTCACACCTGGCAGAAGTTTGCCCTTCCCTTCCTACTCTCAATTATCTATCACCTCCTCACTGACAAGAAGGTGCACCTCGATGTGGGCTCAACCCTATGGGAGAAGAGGGTTCTCTTCTCCAATCTTCAGCTGAGGCAGCACAGATGTGCTCACAGATAAAGGCCATGCCTGTCTCTGCAGTAGTCGCTCCACCATGCCGCCTCGAAATTCAGGCATGGATGACTGATCTAGACCAGGGTGCTGCTGCCTTGGCTGACCCACAGACCCCGTTTCCAGGGGTGACCAGGCACCGCTCAGCCAGAACAAGGTGTGTAGGTGGCAGGAGGCAGGAGGGGGAGTGGGCCTTCCGAGGAAAAGGAGCCAAGTCACTTCCACAGCAAGCTGCAGTGGGTGGGCGCCAGGCTCCCCAAGTCTAGGAGTCGTGCCTGACACCACTCTCCTAACTCCCCCACAGCCCCTTTGTCTCTCTTCTCAACCCCTCCACAGCAAGTTCCTGAACATTATTCTTCCCCCACAACTTCCCCCAGCTTGTCAATGCTGCTGCTGACGGCTGTTAAGCACCCCTCCAACTCACTGGGTGCAAGGGAACACGCACCCAGCACGGTTTTAGCAGGCAGAGGAGGAAAGGGGCCTCCATCGGGATGCGGCCAGCAGGGGTGGGGGAAGGAAGGGGGGGTTAGCAGCAGGAGGCAAGAGGAAAGGGGAAGAAGAGGCAGAGACAGTGGCTGGGTGGGGGAGGGGCCTCATTAGAATAGTCTGCCTAGGGCAGTGTGGGAATGCCTTTTTTTCCACGTTCACTCCAACCCTCCCTCCAACCCTCCCTCCAACCCTCCTACCCAGGCAAACAATAGGAGAAAGAAGGGTTAACTCAGGGCTCGGGCATTTGGGCTAAAGCCTCCTGCCTCAGTTCAGAAGGTCCCATTCAAGAGCAGCCAAGAGATGGGGCATGATTAGGAGACACTACACCACCACCCACTGCTGCAGCTCAAGGGAGCCACTTTGTCTGGAGTTTGTCCAGCCTGGAAAGCCACTGGTAACTTCACTCTGGTGGAGGCAAGGCCTCCCCATCCAGTCCCACCTTCCCCGGCAGCTGTCTGCCTCCACCTCCCTCTGCAGCTCAGGGACTCAGGCGGTTTCCTGTTCCAAAGGTCAGAGGTCTGGACGCCCACGCGGGCTCCCTGCAGGTACTGTAGATTTGGGACTGTCCCAGATGCCTCTCCCATTAGGGCACCCGCTGAGGTGCCATAGGCCCCTGTCAGGGTCACACTGTTCCTTCCCACCACCAGCACCACTTGTTCCTGGCAGCCTGTCCTGTGGTTCCCAGGGCCACCCAGGAGAGGAAACTATCCCACTCAAGGGGCCACAAGGTTGGCACAGCCTGGGACAGAATTGTCCACCAGCCAGGAACACAGGTCAGCAAGTAAATGCCAACAACCCCTCTGCCAGCCAACTCAGCAAAACGATGCTTCCGGCCCAACTCCTGGTGTCCCAGCTCTGCCCGGCCAGGGCCTGAACCCAGCCTGCAGTGACCACTGCCCCAGGCTCACACGCAGGGACTGCTCTTCCTGGCCTCTGAGCTGCCAGGTCCCACCTGGGCGCAGAGAGGAGTGGGGTTCGGGGCTCCTGAGGAGGGAGTGGGTGGGACAGCACTAACTCAGCATCTCCAGAAGTCGGGCCAGGGAGGCATACTTGACTCTTTTCAAACCCAGAGGGCTGCAGCGGCCCAGAGATCCTCCCACCGGCCCCGGCCTCCTCCCCGCCCCCAGTCTCCCCAGGGCTCCGTCCAGGAACCTACCCATAAGGCCAGGTGCAGCCCCTCTGCGGTCCGGCTCAGGTGTGAGCCCCGGCCCTGAAGCTCTGTAAGTAGCTGCCCGTCTGGGGGGAGGGGGAAGGGGGCGATGGGGCTGGGGGCGGAGGGGGCCAGAGAGAGGGGGAGGGGGGAGGTTGGGGGGAGGGCTCGAACATTTTCTTTGTCTAGAACTCCAGGTCACGTGGACCCCGCTGGAGTGCCTGGTTGGCTGCGAGAGGGCCGGGGGAGGGGGCCGGCTCTCAGACGCTGGCAGTGGGCCAGCCCCTCTCCTCCGGTCCGAGGGGCGCGGGCCGCCGCTGGGGCCTGGGGGCGCGGCTGGGCCTCCGCCCGTTCCCAGGGCCCCGCCCAGGCCAGGCTGGAGGCGGTGCCCGCCCCTCCTCCGGCAAGCCCTCCTTGCCCCCTCTCCCCCAACTCTGCGCGAGACCAGTGCCCGGCCGCGGGGCGAGGCAGGGAGCCCGCGGGCGGCGAGGGAGGAAGGGGGCTGCTCTCCAGCCGCGGAGGTTGGCTGGGAGCGCGGAGGGTGCCTGGAGCGCAGGCAAAGCAAGAAACGAGGTTTCGAACAGTCTGGGAAAGCCAGGAGAAAGTTGTTCAAAGTAAGTCTCAGAAGCTCAACCAAAAAGAAAGAAAAAAAAGTAAAAGCTTACAGATAGACGAAGAGGCCCAGGAAGCTGTAGCAAAACTCAAAAACACACGGAGATGGACAGAAGCGCTCACACAGAAACGGGGGATTGTTCCAGATCAAGAACTGTTGTGGGGAGTCCGCTTCTGTTCACAGGTGGATAGAGAGGGGTGCGTTAAAAAGCGTGGCTTGAGTCGTTCAGGCTTTATAAACCTCTTACTGGCCAAGTCTCTGGGTCCCCTAGGTCACTCCGGGTATGCCGTGGATGTCTCGTTTTCCTGTTTGCAAGGTGATGTTGGGGGCCGGAGGAAACTAGTTCTCAAGTACTGCAATTCCTTCATTTCCAGGTACAAACATCTGAAGCTCAAGAAGACTACATTCCTCTTCTCCAGGAGCCTCCAGGTGCAGCCTCCAGGTGCAGCCTCAACCATTTCAATCTCCCTTCTCCGGAGCAGAGGCCCCTCCCCCCAGGAGGGGACACACACGTGTCTCCACCGGCATCAGAGGAGCAGACCGTTGGCCCTGCCCGCAAGGAGCTGACAGATTCAACTACACTTGGAGAGATAGGAAAAGGTCATTGAAAAACAAAAATCTGTGAAGATAACTGTGCCACAGATACCAAGTCCAGTGGGCCAGGATGGCTTAGAAGGCAACAAAACGTGAGTGGTATAAATGATAAATGAGGTTAAGGTCAGTGTGGGCAAAGATTGGCCTGGAGGATGGATCAGATTTGGAATGAGGTAGGGTAGGTGGTTAAAAGATGTTAGGCTGGGGAAGAAGGAGAACCGGTGCCCGCCGCCCGCCTCCACCTCCCACCCCCAATACTGCTGAAGCTAAAAGGTGCAGAGAAAGATACCAGTGAATATATTTCCTACAGCAGGAAAGAATAACCACAGGCTTTCTGACAAGATGAAATGAATGGGTATTTTGGAAAGATAAGCCTGGTTTTAGTTTGCAACATGAATTAGAAAGAAAAGCAAAGGAACTCTTTAGCAGCACTTGTCAGAAGATCTGGACTTAGGTTCTGGTTCTATCACCATGACCTTGAACAAAGCCACTTAGTTCCAAGAAATATGGTTTTTCATAAAACGGATTCCTTCCAGGCCCTGGAATGCCAGCATCCCCTAAGGAGACAGTGCCCCAGGTGCCTAGCTTCCAGCCAGTCAGTGCGAACAGGTATAATGAGGTCAAGAGATGTGTTGTGAAGGACAGCCCAGGAGCTCAGCACCCTTCTGGGGCCATCAGGGCAAGCAAGCCCTGAAGAGGGAGGAGGACTCCAAATCAGAGAGCTTTCTCCAAATTCTTGGGGAGCACAAAATTCCCTCTCCCAACCCCAACTGAGACCTAAAATCCACAGGGCAAGGAGAAGGAGCCATTCCACAAAATATAGGCTGTTCTGCTCCAACCCATCTTTCAACCCAATCAAGGTATTTGCTTGGTCCAGTTTTCCAGATCTCCAAGCAGAGATGAGAAGCCCTGAATCTAACCCTCTTGCCTGCTCCCACCCTTGAAGGAATGTAGCAGGACTCGCTTAGCCTCTTCCCTCAGTCATGCCTCCTCAGCAACCAGGCTACGGTCACAGTCCGCTCTAGACCTCACCCTGGCTCCCCTCTCAAAATGAAGTTTCTGATCTGACTTGCCTGGCTCTTTTTAAGAACACTCCATCTCATCTATAACATCTCCTTTTCCATTATGACGTGGCTAGCCACCTTAGTCTCTACGCTCTGTGGTCTTGGGACTTCTTCAGATAGTGAGTACCACCGCATCTGCCGCATGCAGCCTGGACTCGGGGTTACACCGCACCAGGGCCATCAGTTTCACTTTCTCTTGGCCCACTTACAGAGCAGCACCTCCCTCCAGCTGCCAAACTTCCTTATTATCCTCCTTTAAAATTAAGCTCAAGTCTTACTCTTCCATACAACTCCCAACTTAAAAGAAAACCCAAACTCAAAGGTGTCCTCGCGCCACCCTAGGGCCCCATCCCTCTCCTGCAGACAGGAAAGGTTACGCCCTTTTCCATACTATGAGTCATTCAGAGATTCATGTCTTCTTCGTGCTCAGTGGGCGGACAAAGACCCCAAAGCAAGAGAGGCCCCAAGTTCGAGGACAAGAGGTGACTTTAGTAAAAGGTCAGGAAATAACCAGGGCAGCCGTCAAGGATCCTTAGGTCACGTATGTCCTTGACCTTCCAATGTAACCTTCCCAAGGTGGTTACTGGGAAAGGTCTTTTAATTTCTGGATAGTCAACCTAAAATAGCAGGTCGTGTAGGACAAGCTAGGTTCTTGGAACATTACAAAAGAATGTTGAAAGGAGGAATTCCTGGATGAAAAGAAAATGTGGTGGATGTCAAGAACCTATAGGAAGTTCTGGAGAGGAAGCATCCAGCATGGTCCAAAAGAGTGGGGGACCTGAAAGAGAGGGCACATTTCCTATCCGGCAGAGAGCAGTGATTCAGAAGGCCTAATGAAAATAAAGACACCTGACTCCTTTGCCCTGATCCTGTATTCATCAAACAAACTTCTAATTTTAATTATGTTTTCCAGTGACTCTGATACCAGTAAGATGCCAGAAAACAACAGGACAAGTGTTAGGATCTGTGTGGCAAGGACATGTCTGGTTATAAATCAGTAAATTTAGCATTCTGGTCTACCTCACTTCCGTGTCTCTGAAGAACATAATCAGAAGTGCTGTTAATTTGACATTCCAGCTCATAGAACTGAGGTGAAACACTAGTCCATGATCTCCACCAAAGAGCAGTAATCCCCACAGGCCCAGGTGGGAATGCCACGCCTGCCTGACGGCTTTTAACTCCAAGTTAAAAAGGGTTCTTTGCATGCTTTGTCATAAAATCCTGTGCTGACAGGATGTGGGTAAAAAGGGACATTTACCACCTGAATCCCGTTACTCAAAATCAGACACACCACGAACCCTATGAAGCCATCTAAACAGCCACACACTGGGGAGATACTACAGATTTTCTGCCACACACACATTCCCACTGATCCCGAGGAGAGGAGACATTATCCAGACAAAAGCTCAAGATGGATGTCTATTGTGACGCTGTCCTCTTCCCACCTACAGCTCCAAAGCCTCAGTGCTGCGCAGTAGACCTGACTACCTGCTGATTACAGCCAACACTATTTGTGTGGCATCAGTTGGGGCTTTTTCAAGGCCCCCCAGGCTGCAGTGCTGACATCGCGCAGCCCACCACGCCACCCACTTGCTGTTGCCCAGAGACGCCCTTTCCCTTTGTGCCTTTACCCGTGCTTGTTCCTTGTTCCTCCCCTCCAACTTCCACCCGCTTAAATCCTGCCTATCCTGCTAGGCCCAGTCACTGATTACCTGGGCCATGACATTTTCTCTAGAACCAAACATCCAATAAGGTAGCCACTGGCTGCATGTGTTATTTAAATTAATTAAAATACAAATTCAGTTCCTCAGCTGCACTAGCCACATTCCAAGTGTCCAAGAGCCACATGTGGCTAAGGGCTACTGTACTGGATAGCACAGATTTGAGAGCACCTCTGTCCTGCAGGAAATTCTCCTGGACTGTGCTGCTCTAGCCCTTATCTACCTTCCCCCACTGAAAAATTATCCTCCTGTCCTTCCTCCTCTATATCCCCAGAGTGCTTTTAATCCTCTCTTAGCACCTACCAATCTTTGCCTGTACCAAAGTGATTGTGTATTCCTCTTTCCCCTCCACAAGATTAAAAGATTCCTGGACAACAGGGACTGAACTTCTGCTCCATATGGAAGCAGTGTGGACCAGAGCCTCTTGCATACTGTAGAGGATTTAAATAGTGTTTGCTGAACTGAATTCCACATTGTCTCAGGATCCTCATCTGGAATCTGCTGCCCAAGTTCCCGGCTGGGGACAGTTTCCATAGCAAAATTCGAATAGGTGCTGAGAGGGCCAGTTCTCAGCCCCCCCAGAAGCAGGGAATCATTGTTTTCCTATTCCCCTGCAATCCATATGGAGGTTGTAAGCAAATGACCAGGACTGGGCTGTTGGCAGTGAAGCTAAAAATAGCCACAGAGCCAACAGCAAGGAGTTAGCAGGACTTGTTGCTAGGGAGACCAGTCGCAGATAGAGCAACTAAGCAGGGAGGAAGTATCAGACCTGCACCCGGAGAGCAGAGGCCATGGGGTGGTGGGGAAGGGGGAGGAGGGACTCGATGTTGACAGGGGTCCAAGGCTCCCACCTAGAGATGCTCTGCCTTCTGGCAGCTCCTGACTAATGCTCTAAGTGGGGCAAATGTTCCCCCTGTCCCTCAGTAACCCATCTCCATGGAAACCACCATTACTGGGGTGAAGTACCAGCCCCTGGAAGGGAGGCCTCTGCCTAGAGCTGGTTGTTATGGCAACATCCCCCCTTGCTGTCATTCTCTCTCTCCTGGCTTCTCCTGTGGGGGAAAGGTGGGGGCCTGGTCTTGGCTTAAACAGCATGACCAGGAAACACCCGCTTCCTGACCAGAGTAACCTGCAAAGGGCTCTTAGAAGCTCCTGCGAGCCCAGGCCAGTGAGCCCTCAGCACAGGGCAGAGCTTCCTTCTCTTTTCATGGTGACCTCACAGATCATCTTGCTCAGAGTATCCCAAACTCACTTGGGTTTAATATATCAGGATCACACAAGGAGATTTTAAAAAATAAAGACTCTTGGGCTCTCCTATGGAGATCAGCAGGCTTGGGGTAGGGCCCAGGAATCTATTAAAACCTCCCTAAGTAATTCAGATACTAGCCAAGTGTGGAAACCATGAAGGGAACTGGCTGTCCCTCTTAAAAATGAGGAAGCTGAGGCCTAGAGGGGACTGGGCCCACCCAAAGGGTCAGAGCCTTGATTGAAGAGGTGGTGGTCTGGAGAGAGGAGGGGTGGTAGGAGGAGGTACAGACGTAAGCTCCCATAGAGCACATGTCTGAGTTAAGGCCCGTCTCCTGGGCCTTTCCCTCCTGCTCCCTCTTCAAGCCAGAACATGCTGTTGTCTGACACTGGACTGTGATTTAAAATTGAGCTCCTGACAAGCTGTCCCCTATGGCAGAAAGTAGAAGATAGTAGGGCTGGGCAGTCTGGTTCTCAGAGTGTACAGAATGGTGGCAGCCCAGGCAAATGATTTGGGCTGAAAAATCCATCTTCCTTCAGAAGGAAAGCAAAAGGGTTCCCATGGCAACCTGCAGTGGGCTGGCCTGGTTGGGTTCTGTGCCATCATCCCAAACTTGGGCCCAGGAGGAGGGCAGCATTTAAGCAAATGCCATGGAGCCAGGGGCACCACACCCCCTTGCCAGTCTAGTTTTAGAACCCCTAAGAGGGCTATGCTTTATCCAGGAGCCACTCTGTAAGCCTGCCTGAGACACACCCGCTCACTGGGATCGAGGCACACTTGGAGTCCTGAGCGCCGACACTAGCTAGGCTGGGGGAGGACATCGAGGAGGTGGAGATGGGCCTCCACCCTGCTGTTACTCACAGCCTAACTGTGTGCCCAGGACCCATCGCACATGAAACCACAGCCCTCATTCAAGACGGCATGCAATTAGCTGGTGAATTGTGTGGTAGAGATGTTCTCTCCATGCGCTGAAGGAAACCCGAGGAGGCTGGGATCAGTAAAGGCAGGAAGACCCAAGAGAGGATGAGAGAGGATGAACGAAGAATGGGCGCAACCTCCCAGGTTTTTCAGCCGGGAATGGACAAAGCTTTTGGGGTATCTGCCATTGCATTAGCTTCCTGGCAGCTGAGAGGCCACGATGAGACACACAAGCACAGCGGTCTGTTTATATGTTAGGGAGGGGGAGCTCCTGGCACCTGTTGTATTATCCATTCAGCTAAATTCTTCTGATCCAGAGAGCAAAATGATGGGTCAGGGAGTCACCTCCTCACCAGCTCCCTCACTTCATCTCCGCCAGCCTCACTCCTCCCTGGCTCCCTCATTCTCTCCTCATCACAGCTACACTTCCCAAATGGTGTGTGCATGGGGGCCCCAAGTTGCCAGACCTGCCATGAGGTTTCTGGAGCTTCAGCAGCCACCTCCTTCCTCACTGCGCCCATCTGCCTTTCTCCCTAGCCTCCGGGTCTGCTCCAAAAAGGGGAAGGCTTCTCCAAACCCAGCTCCCCTCCCGGTCAGTTGTATCCCCTAGCCTGCAGCTATGGGGTGTGCACAGCTCAGTGAGTGAGTAGAGTGCGTGTCCAGGCAGGGAGCAGGGTGGGCGTGATGGTGCTCCCCAGATCTCATTTACCCCTTTCCAGGAAAATCAACAGGAGTGGGATGTGAAGACTTGGACTGAGCAGGGGATCAGAGCTGACGACAAGACCTTCAATAAGTGCCTGCCTTCTTTGGATCTTGGTTTCCTAATCCTAACAGACCTCAAGTATCTGCTGAATATTACAGATAAGAAGATCACAGGAAGTCAGGAGGGCTTAACACCTTCTGAAAAGTTTGCTTGAGGACATATCATGTCACCTTACTTGACCCTGCAGAGAACTGTTAATTTTATACCTAGGGGGATGTGAGTCAAAAGAAACCTGTAAACCCAACTGGCCTGGGCTGCTTTCTTCTCCCTTCCCCTCCCCCACCCCTTCTGTAGGCTCAGGGGTCAAAGGAAGAAGCCTCAGGGACCACCATTCAGATTCAGGCATGCACACCCTCTCAAGTTTCAGAGTCCAGAAAGAAGACCCAGGAGGAGCCCAGCAGACAGGCACTGCAGTAAACTCTTGCTGAAAACCGCAGGACCACCTACCATCTCCATCCCAAAGGAGAAATTTGAATTCCTCTACCAAGTCCTTTCCGGTCTTCTCCCCTCCACCCAGGTTTGGAAATGGTTCCCTAGCTCTGCCTGCCTTAGAGTCCGTTCTTCTTCCTCAGCTCAGCATTCAAGATCACAGTCTCAACATCGCTGTACGTTACACTTACCTAAAAAGCATTAGAACCTATCAGGGCTGGGCCCATCACTAAATTCTAGATGTAAGGAGTCCAAAGGAGGGGCCCAGGCAGTGGTTGTTAAAACAAAATTCCCAGGTGATCTGAATGTGCGCTGAGACCTGATGTGGGTGACAAGAGTGGTAGGCAATACAACAGATGCATCTTTTTGGGAATCTCTTTATGTGCCAGATTTGGTTTAGTTCAAATCATTCAAAGCTCGGCAGTTCTTAAACTCTTATACACCCCAGAGTCACCTGGGGAGCTGGCTAGAAAATCCGATTTCTTAAGAACCGCCCTAGAGATTCCACCTCCATAGGTGCGAAATGGGACTTGGGAATGTACCTTTTTCATGTACTGCCCAGGTGATTCTGATGGACCACACAAACCCACCCTTTAGGAAGTGCTGAATTCTGATTCCATCTTTGTTATGTGTAAAACAAGCCCAGCTCAGTTTTTTTTCGTTTGTTTGCCCCACAAAGTTGCCTTTTAAACAGCAGCTAGATTCAAATGTACAGGAGACTGAGCTGTTTTGTCCCTCTTTATTTACTCCGAGTTAGAAGTTAAACATTAAAATATTTATACTACCCACCATTCACTGACTAAAAGGAATAAGGAAAGAGTCATATGGCATATGTAGAAAGTTATTAAGAAATGGCAAGTCAGAAAATGCTAAAATTCGCAAATGAACACATGCACACACATGGCATGCAGTTGGCATGGGAGAGTGTAAATTGAGAAGAAAAGGACCAGGACGGTCCCAGAGACTTGGTGGTGGTTAGGAAGGGCTCAAGGGGGGGCTTCAGCAATCCTCTAATTGGCTCTGGAACTCCTTCCGGGCTCTGTCCCGGTTGCCAGCTGCTCCCAGAAGCCCCAGGGCCCTGTCCCTCCCTATCCTGTCTCTGTCTCTATCTCCATCTCTATTGTAAGGCAGGGCTGCTCTCCCCTCTCCTGCTTGGGCTTTTCCCTCCCAGCTCTGCAGCCTGCACTTGACCTCCACAGGGTTGACTCCTGAGTCTGGGTCCAGACCCACATTTGAGCTGCCTGCTGAACCTCTCCCCATGGACAGCCACCCTGCTGGTTTCTCAAAAGCAGCTTGTCCAAAACCTAAGTCCCAAGTCCACCCCCTCCTAAAAGAGTATCTTCATGATCTTGGGGTAGGTAGGGAATTCTTAGAGATACACACACACACAAGAGAAAAAAAATTGGACATTATTAAAGTTAAAAACTTCTCATCAAAATACATCCTCAAGAAAATGAGAAGTCCACACCACCTTTCTGCCCCAAACCTGCTGCTCCTCCAGGATTCTCTAGCTCAGATAATGACTGCCCCCACCCCTGCCTCCAAGTACCAAGCAGATCTCTCACTTCCTTTCAACCAGAGACAAGTTCTAGCAATTCTATCAAATCTGCATCCCATAACCTGACCCTCAAAGCCAAATGTAATGCCCTCTTATCAGTTCCTGCTTCTAAACTCCCCCTCTGGGCCCTCTGACCATGCTGCCAGGGTTATTGTCCCAAAATACACATCCGGATCTCATATTCCTGCTCCCAGTTGTATAGTGAAGCCTGTTATTTCTCACTGTGACAGGAAGGACTTTGATGATCTGACCACCTTGCTTTGTAGTTTTCTCTTATTTCTTTCCCAGTTCCACACCTTAGTTACCAGAATAACCCAGAAGCTTTATAGCACCTTCTGTTTGCCCTCAGTGGTTCCTCTCCCTGAAATGCCTTCCTTATTTGTCTCTATTGGAATTTTCAAAGGACACCTCCACCAGGAAGCTTTCTGGAATTCCCCAGAAGTGCTCTCACTGTCCTTTGTGCTTACCAGACTCTTGGTGCCAGGAGCACAGAACAAACCCCATGCTCCATCTGACACTGAGGGTCACAGTGAACGTTCCCACCTCCTCCACTAGGTAATATGTGCCTCTGGGACAGGAATAATGTCCTGTCATCTCCTCCAGTGCCAGCACTGTGCCATATGCATTGGTAACTACTGAATTCAAGTTCTTTATCTCCTTCATCTGGCATATTGGCTCCTTAATAAAGTCACAGAGTCCAGTCGACCTCCCCATGCTTGAACATCCCTGGGGTCTCCTCGAAAAATGGTCTAGTTCTTAAAGCAAAGCAGAGAGAACATCGCCATTTTATTTTCTCCTCTGTCGGCCTCATGGAAGTGCTCTGAGAAAGCTTCTCAAAGTTGAACTAAATATGCAAGACATCCTGAGGCACTCTTGACTCCAAACTCCCAGAGGATTTCTTAGATCATCTTCCTGAGGACCCCACTTGATGCCCCTCCCCACTGTCCTGTCAGGCAAACGCCTGTCCTGTGGTGGCTCTGTGCCGTCTCCTCCTCGGCAAGCCCCCCACAAGGCCCTTGGGCAGGGCTAGTTAGCTCCCCATGGCCTCTGTGCTTGTATTTCTGTTAATAGCCCTTCCTGGGTTGTGGCACAATTTATTCACTTACCTATCTACCTCTTCTCCCAGGGAAGGGTTGCACCCCAGGATGGGATTCTGACTTTCCTTTAAATTTTTTGCCTTAGTATTTAGAAAATGCTGGAACACAGTAGATATCCAGACATATACAGTGTTTTCTTAAAGCCCAAATAACACTCTGTGCTCACTTAAGGTTGGCAACTCTGAACTGATGAATGAATGATATATGATTAAGGAAAACTAGCAGTAAGGGGCAGATATAGGTAGGTGGTGACCAAGGCCGGAGTCAGGGATGTGAATTTCTGAGCTGAGGAAATGCCACCGGAAGATGTGCAAGTCAGAGAAGGGGACACATTTTGCAACATCAGCCTTGGAGGATGAGCTCAAGCCCCTCTCTCACCTGGCCTAATGGCTGAAGATGAGCATCATGGTCTGCCTTTCTGATCCAGGCATAAAACAACAGAGGAAGAAATGGGGACGATAGTGAAGAGGAAACAAAAACTAGATTCTAGCACCACAGATGTGAATTTTATGAGTTTTTTTAAGAGTCCTTATCAGGATACTTTACATGCTTCTAGAAAAGGCTTATATGTGCAGTCTGAGAATTCACTCAAATACTTAATTTGGAATTCATGTGCAAGGTAGTATAAGAGCTAAAGGGGTCTACAGGTCATGATTCCTGTCCTCCTCCCAAATTATGAACTTTTAGAGTCTCTCAAAGATTTAAAAATCTTCAGAAGCATTACAAATGAGGAAACTGAAGTGAAGAGAGGAGAAAAACCTCAAATTGATCTGAGGTAGGGGCTGAGACCAGAAACCAGGCCTTCTGAATCTCATTCCACTTTTAACCTGATCTCACGACGTCAAATGTACGATCATGAGAAAACAGCAATTCAAGGGAAGGGATCGGGACCAAATGAGTGGGGCAGGGAAAACCCATCCCAAGGGCTGAGAAGACCAAACCTGGGAGAGCTGCAGGAGCCCTGAACCTGGCAGCTGAACTGGGGGGAAGGGGAGGTGGCTGGCTGGGGGGCTGGGCCAGCGGCAGCCTGGACTCTAGCTTCAGGAGAAGCCAAGACTGTCAGGAAGACTGGGTTCTAGTTGAGTCATTTGGGTATAAAACAGAAGCAGCATGAGATCTAGAGTCCAGGGGGCCTCTCCACAAGGACACCCACGTGGCTCTTATCTCCCTACCCTAGGGAATCTTAGTTTTCTAATAGGAAAACAGGGATAAAAATAGTTCTTAGAGTAATGGTGGATATCTGTCAAACAACAAGAATGATACAATTTGGTAACGAGCTTGATGTACTTTACTCAAGGGAGAGCAACCCGTGGATTGGGGGAGCAGTCTTCCTAAGGATTTGGGGCAAGAGCAAGTTTTTTTTTTTATTTTTTATTTTGGTTTCATTAATCTGCAATTACATGAGAAACATTATGTTTACTAGACTCCCCCCTTCACCAAGTCCCTCCCACATAAAGAGCAAGTTTTATAGAGCATTAGAAGTAGCATCAAAACAGGGCTTCACTGGCTAGGAGATTGAGAATTGCCCAATGAGGCCGGCAGGTCCTATTTTCTAGGGTCAGGTGAGCTGGCTCAGACTGTTGGAGGACTGTAATTGGTGTATGTTAGGGTTCTCTGACAGGTGTTTTCTGAAAGTGCAGGCTGCTGAGGTTTAGATCTGTGACATGGACCGGGCCACTGGGGTAGGCTCCATTCGATGGTTCCTGACACATGAATTAACTTTTTCATAGTTTAGGATTGTGGTGAAAGTTAAAGCTCTTGGCACAGTGCCGGGCACAAAGTAGGTGCCTAGTAAAGTCAGCTCCCTTTTGCCTATCTCAGGCTTTGCTGTGACCAGCTGCTGGACCCTGGACCAGCTGCTGTGGCCCTCCCCACTGCTTGTTTTCTCTGAAACCACTGAAAAGTGGGAGTTGTTCTACGAGCTATTTGCTCTGAGCCCCCAGATGAACACTCCGTGTGCGAACAGCCCACCCACTTGAGAGACAATGGGGAGCCTCTGTGAGGACTATCTCATAGCCTGTTCCAAAGGCCAGCCCTGGAAGTCACGACTGCTTATATAGGCTGTCACAGGAGTACCTTTGAAACACGTTGAGCCTTTTGGTAGAGTGTACTTGTCATGCCTCCTCCAAATAGCGCCATTCCCTTGAAGGGTGATGTTATTTTTGAGCCCATGTGGCAAAAGTTCAGGCTTTAATTAATTTATATATGGTGAATAAGTGAGGAATGTCTGCTGCTGCCGGTCAGAATACCCTAAAACTGCTACCCATGAACTTTGCTAATAGTTTGGTTTTAGAACTTAATGGTCTACTTCGCACTGCCATTTCTCATGTCTCCTTTACTACCCAGGAGATCACACGTAATTCATCTCCTTATTCCCAAAGCCCCCAGCACAATGCCCCCTACTTAGTAGGTGCTCAGTGATTGCGTATTAAATGGAATATAGCCTGGCAGGAGATGACCCTCTGGACATTCACAGGCTGTTCTTCCCAGGGTGGAAAGGAAGCACAGTCTGTTGAGACTGCAGGGTTATAAAGCAAGAGGAAGGAACATTTGCTCAGCTCACAGAAGCCAGCAGCACAAATGGCCTATAAACATATGAAAAGACGTCCAACCTCACTTATTATCTGGGAAATGCCAATTAAAATCATAACAGATACCATTTTCACACCCATTAGGTTAGCAAAATAGTGATGTTGGCAAAGGTGGAAGTCTTCTCATACCCTGTTTATGGGAGCATAAATTGGTGTTGCCCTTTTAGAGGGCAATTTGGCAGATTTTATAAAATTCAAAATACTCATTCCCTTCAGCCCAGCATCTCTCCTAGGTATCTGTCTTGGAGAAACACAGACGCACAATGAGGCATGAGCAATGGTGTTCACTGCTGCAATGCTTATGCAAAATGCTGTAAACAACACAAATACCCACCAACCAGAGAATGGTTAAATAAAAACAGGGTAATCCGTATGGTGGAATATAACAGTAATTACATGGCTAGATTGCCCAGACTTACTGTAAACGAAAAACCAAGCTGTAAAACGAAACTGTGGTGTGGTTCCATTTGCGTAAAAAAGGGAAAGAAAAAAAGCAACTGTGAAGCAAACTAGGTATTTACACACACACACACACAGATAGAAAAAATCATATCACATATACACCAAATTGATAGCATCAGGTACCTCTGGTGGGAATTAAAATTGTGGGGAAGGGATAAGTTTTTTACAACATTGAATGTAGTTGTGTAATTCTTATGTAATTTAAAAATCATTTAAAGTATCAGTGACCTTCTGTTATATGCTAGCCCTGTACTAGGAGTCTTAAATGTTGTGTATTGCCTTATTAACCCACACAATTCTGTGATTAGAATTATTTATTCATTCAGCAAACCTTTATCCAGTCCCTCCTGAATGCCAGCCCTGGGGCAGAGGTGCCCAGAGTGCCCGCACTGAATACGTTTGGGTTGGACACAGGCAGGAAACCAACTAGGGAGTGCTGCTCTCTTGAGATGAGATGTGCCAGGAGAGCAGAGCACAGCCAAGTCCAGCCAAGGTTAAACGATGCCTGGGGTGGGGTCACACTCCAGTACATGGCACAGTCAGCATGTGAACTCCCTCCAAAGGCACCCTTCCCTTCAGGAATGTGAAGGCTGTGCTACCCCTTGGGCAGCCTGGGGCAAGGGGAAGGGAGGTATCTGAGTGTAGGAGTGGGAGGGGAGGGGAGGGGAACAGAGACTCTGTTTGGACCACAAATTACTTATTATCACCACTCTAGAATATGGTTTAGGCATCCAGTAAGTGTAAGAATGCATGAGTCCCTTGCTTCAGGCTGGGAGCCCGGAAAGAAACCAGATCTCAGGTCAGCAGGACATGATATCCTTGCCTTGCAATAATTTAGAATCAGGTAGGGTAAAGATATTAGTGAGAGAGCCATAATATCACCCAGCTATAACAGAGTCCTAAAAGCATATGCAGTGACACAAACTGGGGGTCTGCAGCCCCTCTGGCTGGATGACTGTTCCAGCTGCTGGACAAGGCCTCTGCGCCCCTTCTGCCTCTCAGTGGCCAGGACCAATGAAGTCACACACGTGAGAAACCCTTCCTAAACCCCAAGTGCTCCCTCAGATCATTTTGTTCCAGTAATTACTAGAAAGAGGAGCCAGCACTTGCCCTCCTTGGGGAGGAGGAATTGCTGCATCTCTGCCCTCCCCACCAGCTGCTCCTGGGCCAGCTCTGCCAGGCCAGGGAAGGTTCTCGGCTCAAGGACAGCAAAGGCCCAATGGGAAGAGCAGCAGTGCAGGGTGGAGAAAGTCGGGGCACCACCCTGCCCATGGGAGCATGCCCACACAGCCTGGCCTTATGCTGTTCTCCAGGCATACCTGTCAGCATCCCTGAAAAATACACCTGGAAACCAAGGACTTGGCCCTCAAGGTGGAAATCCAAGGTCACGAGCTTCCTGAGTGAGGTACTACATTCACCAGCCTCCCAACTATTTAGTCAACCAATGGGTTTTCATCAAGCCTATTCTCCCTACCCAATACCAGGCTGGGCAGATGGGGACAGACATGATTAACACATAAAAAATAGTGAAAATACTCTATGAATGATAATTGGGTGCTAAATCCAACAATATTAACAGTAAGGGCTACAGGAGTGCAGAGAAAGGAATAGGTCATTGTGCACTGGAGAAATCCTGAGGAGCTTCCTGGAAGAGGAGGCAGCTCTTGGACTCAACCCTGAGGAATGGATAGGGGAGAGCACAGCAGGAACAAAGCCAGGGAGGAAGGTAGGGGCGTGACAAATATAATGGAGACTGGTCCCTCACAGGGGCCCTTCCAATTAGACAATGGTAGTTAAGTGGGGTAGGATGATTACGGAGGTCACAGTGAGGGTTGAAGCCTTGAGAAACAGCCAGGAGATATCTGGCACGATAGGCAGACAATGGTGAGCCACTGTAGGCTGTATTGCAGGACCTGCTCATATGAAAGCAGAGCTTAATCCTTAAAAGGATTAGTAAGGCAGTGAAGGGAACAGGAGATGGGCCAGACAAGACGACAGCTCCCAGTCCCAGCAGGAATTCCCACTGTGGTCTCAGGGAAGGAGGAAAGGGCCCATTGTCCTCAACTAGGTATTTTAAATTCCACTCATTTTGTGATATTCTAAGTCTTCTTAAAAAAATTCTTTTTGGTGGGTAGGCAATCTCAGGTGGACAGAGAAGTAAACAGCAGACCTGACTCAATAACTGGATGGACTGACAAGGGTGATTATAGGAAAGAGAAAGTAGCCAAGGAGGAATTTTAAGGGAAGAAGGCCCCACAGGTGGGGCATGTGGACCAGGGAACAGCCAGGTGCAGACTAGGGTCTGGTGGAAGCCCCACAGCAGCACGCACAAGCCCCAGGCCCTGCTTTGGTCCTGCCTACCTTCTTGGTCACATTCCAGCTGCTCTCAGGCCTGGAACTCTGCGCTCCATCACCACAAACGGCCATCCCGTGCCATGCTGCCTTGTGCCTCAGGACCTCTGCACATGATGTACACCTCTTTTGGCAACGCCTTTCCTCCCCTTTCCCTAAATTTCAGTTCCTTCTTTAAAAAGCCAAAAGCCACACCTTGCTGATCTGTGGATGACCCCAGGCAGAACAGCCGAAGCCCCTCAGGGCAATGGCTTTCTTGAGGTGGTCCCAAGCTCTCATCCTATCAGGGGAGAAGTAGGAACCTTCTAGACTCCCAGCAGCCCCAGTATCTTACACAGTGCACAGACACGGAAGGTTCTGGTAGTCAGCTCAGTAATGGTGGCCTGCGGGAACTTTCAAAGAGCAGGTGTGGAATTCTGAGGTTAGGCAATGCTGTCTGTACCTTTGAGTGACACTGCCTGGAAAACAACTGGAACTAAGGTTGGGCAAGAGGGGAGGTCTTTTTGGGGAGGAGGGCATGTAAGTGGTAAGGGGATCAAGACTGGCAGAGAGTGGGGGCTGAGGTCTGGGGATGCCACAGCTAAGGGTCAGAGGAGGATGCTAAGGAGATGCAGCTGGAGGAAATGGGGAAGAATCTCAGGGGCCAGCTGAGGAGGCCCTAGGGAGGCACTTTTAGAAGACATGGTCAAAGGCCAGAGAACTGAGATGAGACAGAAGAGGTGTCTCAAGGGTAAAGATGTCCTTACCCCTAGTGAGTCACTTAGACAACAGGCCGCATGGCTACAGTGCCTGCCAGTCTTTAGTCTGAGGAAAACTTGGGAGTCTTGAAAGCTACCTGTCTCCCCAGCGTCCTTGTTACCTGCAGCCTGCCCTCTTCCAGCCCTCCGGCAGAGCCCAAAAGGGGAGGGTTGGCACTGAGGCTAGGCTCCTTGTGTAGGAAGTCTGAATTCTAATCCCATTCCCGCCCATCCCCTGTTTGCTGCCTGAGTTTGCTGCCAGCAAACAGCTCTGCAGCGCCAGTCCCCTAGTCTGAAATGAGGGGATCAACGGTTCTAATGCTTGGACTCAAGTCTTGGAATTCTTTACAGACATCTTTACTCGTCTCACATAAATCAGGGACAATTTCGCCAGCAGAAACTATATTTGTTTATAGATCTTTACATCCCAAGTCACACATACCTAAAATATTTTAAATTAAATATTTTTCATAAATTAATTTGTATTTTATATTAATTTTTATAAATTAAATTTATAATTAATTTAAATAAACTGCAAGAGGTTCATAGTAAAAAAGTCTTTGTAAATTTTAGTAGAAAACTTAAGATTGAGAAAATGTACCTATTATGTTAATTTTTCATATGAGTTAAGAAAAGATCCCCTTTTTTATTGTAGCTAAGGGCAAGCCTCCATGCTCCTCCTTCAAGGGAGCACAGTTTGAGAACCACAGAATTTACAGAAGAGCTTCTAGGTCTAAAAGTCACTGTGTGCAAGTTTCTGGCCCCAGGGTTAAGGGAGAGCAGAAACACAGCACCACACCTAACAGGGTTAAAACACAAAGCTCCTACCACCAGTGCCAGAGGGCAGAGGAGTGGGCAACTGTCCAGATGGTGAGAATAGTCCCAGCTCCAAATTTCCATCCCAAAGAGCACAGTTATGCTCAGGGTCAAGTGCTTCTCTTCTCCCAGATCCTGGCCAGGCTGCCCTTTTGCAGGCTCTTCCAGGAGAGAAATTCCTGCCTTCCAGGATCCTGAAGGAACTGCAAACTATCAAACAGCTGAGCCCCCACCTTGTTCTGGAGCAAAGCTTCCACACAGCGTGAATGGGCAGAGCGCCTTCCTTGGGGAGCCGGGTAAAGACAAAGTGGGAGCGATGGTGAAATGCCCCAGGTGGTGGGACATCCCAGGAGGTCACCCCGGCTTCTCTCTACTGATCAAATACACGGGAGAGCAGCCCCACAAACTCTGGGTGGTGGGCTGGTTTCGCTCTTGGGCGTTCAGTGTCCACTGCCTCCACCACCTGGCTTCCATCCACCCTCGTGACCTCCCACAAAAACTTCTCTTAGAAAAGTCACCAGCTCAGGTAATCAGCTGCAATGGGCATGTCTCAACGAATTCATCTTCTGCAAGGCTGGGCCGCCACTGTCCAGAAAACCTCCCGAGACTCGGCTCTTCTCCCCTCAGCTTCCTCCCAGGCACCTTCTCAGTCCCCTCTGCCTGCCATTCTTCCTCTCTATGCAGCCCATAAATGTTTCTGCAGATGCAATCCTGGGACTCAGTCTCTGAGCTCTCACCCTGTCTCCTAGGTGAGCTTATCAGTCTCATGGGCTTAAATGCCAGCTTCTGCTCTTGCACCCTCCCACCTTTGTATCTGCAGCCTGACCTCCCTATGTCCCAGCCTCCAGGCACCCCAGCATCTCAAGCCGAACACTTGATTCCCACCTGTGCCAAACCTGTTGCTCCCCTACTCTTCCCCATTGGGGACATGTCACAACCATTACCTGGGAGTTCAGGTGAGACCCCTGGGAGTTGTCCTTGAGTGCTTCCACTGCCTACTTCCTTCACCCCTCCCATGACGAAGCCCAAAATACATCATGAATCCGTCCTGTATCCATTGCTGCTCCTGTAATCCATATCAAATCATTCCTCTGCACAGAAGCCCTTCAGTGGCTGCTCAGTGTACTCAGCATTATAGCAGCTTTCCACCAGGGCCCATAAGGCCGTATAAGACTGGAACCCTGCTTATCTCCTAGCCTCATGGCCCCACTTTCTCCCTTGCTCATTTTGCCGAGGGCATACTGGTCTTTCACTCTGCCAACAAGTCAGGGCTTTGTTTGTCTTGGGTCCTCTGCCTAGAACCTCCTCCAAGAAGCCTCTCCTGACTACCCCACCTAAAGCAGGCCTCTGTTACCCTCTATTTCAGCTCCTTGTTTACTTGTTTTCTGTCTCCCCCATCAGAATGTCAACTCCACAAAGGCAGGAATTATATATGCACAGAGCCTAGCACATTGCCTGGTACACAGTAAGTAATTAGCAAACATTTGCTGCCCCTATAGGGATTAAGCAGTTCCCTGTAAGGTGAGAGGTTAACCTGAAGGGGAAACTGAGGCTCAGCTAGGGCCTGACAACAGCCCAGAGGGTGGCTGAAGCCTAACATCTGGTTTCCCAATTCTGTGGGACTGGCTGGGCCCATTCCAGAAGGCACCTCACCTCCCTTTTCCAGCGTGCCAGCCACTCGTCCCGCTTGCGCTTGCTGATGTAGTAGGGGTCCCCCGCCTGGAAGGTGAGCCGCGGCATGGGCCGCTGGCGGAGGCTGGACTCCCAGCCCAAGCCACCCCGCAGCCGGCCCCGGGAGCCCTAGGACAGAGAGACAGACTGACATTAACATAGGCCCTGACAGTCCCACTGTAGGGCTGGTTCCTCCTGGATGGAAACTAAGGAGGCACTCACCTCAAGCAGGGCACAGGAGCTCTGGCTCCTGGCCACAGACAGCAACCCCCTGAGTGCTGGGCAGCCCCTGACTGGGCTGGAGAAATGAGGGGTGGGGAGGGGCACGTGGCTATTAGCCACAAGGGAGGGGCTTGCTCTCCAAGGTGACCAACTGGCTGCCTGGTTGGGGGCCTTCCAACTCCACACCCACTCCTCTCCTCCTCACAGAGGGATGCGTAAGGAAGGGGGCAGAGGCCCCCTCAGGCTCCCCTCACACACACTGGCCACAGACGGTCAGAGCAGGGGCTTTCTTCTAGAACCAGGATCCACAGAGCCCCTGGGGGTTGAGAAAAACACTTGCCTCCATTTTCATGGATTCGATGTTGGTCTCCTTCTGTTCTTTGCCTGTGGAGAGGGAAGAACAAAGGGGCTGTCGGCAGAGTTAACAGGAGAGGCTCAGAGGCCCCACCTTGTGCCTGGGTGTTAAACTTGATGGCCTACCATGTGCCAGACACCATGCTGGCCCCAAAGACTCAGAGCATAGCCTAAAGCAGAGAAGGGACTGGGTCAGGGTGGGAGGCCCAGATCCGAGAAAACAACCAAAAAGCCAGGACCATGGTTTCTGGCCTGTTGACTCTGTCTCGGGTACACAGAAGGGGTGGCCTAGAAATTGTCCCATTCAGATCTTCCCAGTCAACAGAGTTGAGAGAGAAAACATCCACCTGCAGAGCCTCCCCCAGCCTTGGAAGGGAGCGTTTGCTTCTATGTGTGGGGTACGGCACAGATGCCCTGGGAGGCGGGGGGCACAGGGCAACTGGAGTACGACTCTGGGGAAGCAGCCTCATGTCTATGAGACTGAGTCTGCTAACCTGGAACATAAAGATGGCTGAAGATGATTTCTAAGGTCCTCCTGCAGTTCTCAGTATTATGGTTCTAATACTAATATCTGCCTCAGTACCTCCATTTTCCACACCAATCTCATCTCAGGTCCCAGAACTCAGCCCTATATTCTAGAAGACTTGGATTCCAGCTATCTCCATGACCTATATAAACTTTCCTTCCTGTCTCCTAGCTGAATCAAGGTAGTTAACTGTTCTAAAATCCTTAGATTATTGGAAACATTAATGCCTAGTTCAGGGCTTGACACATAGTAGGTGCTCAGTAACAGTAATTTTGTTCTCCTTCCCAAATGCATTTCCCTGTTCCTCTTCAGCGCAGTTCTTCACCTGGACCCCAATTCCAGTTCATGGTGGGGACGGCCTCCCTGGGGGCAGGAGCCCCAGCAGTTCTGTCTGTAGGAGAGCCTCACCCTCGCCCCATCCTACCGACCTGCAGGAGGGCAGCCACACTCCTCCAGGTTATCCCTGGGCTCCCACCCGGGTCCCCACCTGCCCGCTGCCCTTCTCAGACGCAGCACACCCAGCAGTTGCCCTGCCCCTGGCTGTGGGGTTGGGCTAATTATGCCTTTCTGGGCTTCCTACAAGAGTGGGGGACTGAGCCCTCCTCTCACCTGGGCCCCTGAACTTTCTCTGAAGCCAGGAGTATCGAGCTTGGGTCCAAAGCAATCGAGCTTGGGTCCAAAGCAGGAAGGTCACTAACGCTGCGGGGGGGGGGGGGAGGGCGGGGGAGGGAGACAAAAAGCCAAAAGCGGAAAAAACAGCCGGTATTTCATCTCCTGGCTCTAAAGCGGAAATCAGACACAGCACCGAAGGCCTCTGACTCCCCAGGCCCCCAGGGGATGTTTCTTACCCTCTCCCACCAGAGGTGCCCTGGGGCTCTTTGAGTCCGCCCCCGGGCCAGGGCAGGTCTGGGTTACAGCGACCCCACCGAGCCCTGGGGAAGGAGGGAGGCAGTTGCCAGCACTGGCAGGGGGCGGGCTGCGCGGTCGCCGGGGCCACCGCGGGGCGCATGGGACGGGGCGGCGTGAGCGCAGGCGCCGGCGTGCGCGTCGTGCTCACTAATCGGGGACACAACAGGCATTTACGGTGTGTCTCACCCGACCTTCTGCCTCTTCCTCGGTGCTGCCGTTAGGCCCTACCGTCTCAACACAGCCAGCTCCCCAACTTTTTCTCAAGTCCCTGGAGCCGGGTCCCCCTCCCGCCCGCCGGGGGTCCCCCTTCCTCCCCTCAGAACTGCCCCACGAGCGGCGCTGGGCTGCCAGAAGGGGGCTCCCGCCCTCGGATTAGGCTGCGGCCCGAGGTCCCTTGGACCTCAAAAGTTTCCTACCGGAGACCCTCCGTGGCATTTGATTATGGGGAATCACTTATTCATTAAAACGAAAGTAAATCAGGGTTGAAAGGAATTGTAGAGATGAGGGAGTATTTGTCCAGCCCTTAGATTTTGCCAGTGGGGAAACTGAGGCACCAGGGGAGTGGAGTGACTTTACTGCCAGAGCTGAGGTAAGATTTCAGGGCTCCTGACTCCTAAACAGGCTCACTTTAGACCACAGCACCGATGCTCCCCCATTCCCCGGCCCCCATGTTCCCCCAAATAGGATCGCCTTTCCTCAGGCAGTTTCCAACTGGCTTCTTTCCGGTATTTTCTCCCTGACACACTCTGCGCATGCCCACTGGAGTGATATCGCACACTTTACAGCCTGGCCCAGCAAAACAACAAACTGGGCTGCCCCAGAAGGCGGCACTTGTCCTGAGTCAAGGAGGGTCAGCTGCTCTCTCAACACTCCCTCTGCAGTCCATCTGCTCCTGGCCCGGACCCAGGGTCACAGGCAGGGCCAGGTGGCTGTGTGCCTTGCAGGGTGGCCCTGGCAGGCTCAGACATAACTGTTAAGGGCATCTCAGGTCCTGGAGACAGGGGAGGCCAGGGTGCTTAGACCAACTTACCGGTTGATCTAAGACTATACTCAGCCAGGGGCTACCCCAAATTCCCTTAAAAACAAACCCAAATCTCAGTGATAGGTCTGAGGCCAGGCTTGCCTGAGGGCAGTAACCAGCCCAATACTGGTGTTCTGTCTGAGCAGAGAGGGGCTTTGCCCTGATGCTAATCCAGTCCTTTACTAGCTATAAACCCTTGGGTAAATAATTTCACCTCCCTGAACCCTTAGTCTCCTCACCTGAAGAATAGGAATAATAAGAGCTCCTCACATAATCACAGAGGTTAAACAAGAAAATACATTAAGAGCAGGGCTTCTCAAACCTCAGTACACATCAAAAGTATAAAGATCGCTTTAAAATGTAGGTTTTGATTCAGTACATCTAGGGTAGGAAATCCTGCATCTCTAACTTCCAAGGGGATGCCAGGTAGCACTGCTGGTCCATGGACCACTTGGACTATTGAGGAGATTGAACACTCAACACATGGCCAATATGCATAAAAAGAAAGCCCCATTACCATCATTACTACCCCATCATGATGGTGTTAATACTAGGAGTGTAGGAGCAGTCCCAGGGCCACCACCTGTCTGTCCAGGTGGCTCCTGTCCTTATGACTCATCATCTCCCCTGTTTTTCCTTCCTTCTCCTGGCTATACAAACAGGATGCAGGGCACCTACATGCACACAGGAGGGTGCCCAGGTCACTGGAATGGTGCCTTGAAGTCCTCTGTTTTTCTGTATAAGGAAAGGAGTTCCAGAAGTAATGGATGGGGCCCCCTGAAAAAAGACCTGGAATGGAGGGGAATGGAAGGCGACTATGGCCAACTCACTTCCTTCCTGGGGCCTTAGCCTCCCTCCTCCTTGGAACCAAGCAGCTGAGTATATATATGTTCTGTGTGGCTGGCCACTCACTGCCCAGCCCTCTGGGAACACCTCACCAATCTCAGCAACCAGGCAATTCACAGTGGTCTTCAGGCATCCTACCAGCTCTGCTCCCTGCCAGCATGTCTACTTTCTGGATCACTGTGGCCACACAGGAATGCTCCAGGGTCAAAATGTGGAGATCAAGGAGACTTGGGGCATTTTTGCCATGTTCAGCACTAAGATTCTGAGGAAGATCCGTCCACCGTGTACAAGCCCCAAACACAAGAGTCACCCACAACACCATTTCCCCCTCGTGTCCCTGGCACTCATCCACTTCTCTCCATCTCTGCTGCCGTCCCACATCAGAGCCACGTAGCCACAGTAGCCTCCTAACTGCTCATCCAGCTTCCCAGCCCCTCTGTCATCCCAGGATCCAGACATCAAAGTGACCTTTTCAAAGCACAAATTGGATCATGTCACCCACTGGAAAGTGGCCTCAAATGCCCACCTGGGCCCTGTCTTCTCTCTCCTTGTCTCACACCTTTCTCCCTTGCTTTCTCTAACTCTAGTCTTGTGGGCATCTGTCAGGGCACTGGGTGCCCTGCAGCCTCCCATATGGGAGGCTTTCTGCCTGATCTTGCTCCCTCCCTGCACCCCCCACCCCCTTCCCAGTAAGCCCTTGCTTATTCTTCAGCTTAGATGCCACAGCCCAGGCCTGCTGGTGGGCCTCTGCAATAGCACCTTAGAGAACCATACTCATTTTCCCTTAGAGAACTTATCTTCATGTATAATCCCACACTTTTAAGTATGGATTTCTCACTAATGTCTACCTGTCCAGCCCAACTGTGAAGTTCTTGAGGGCCAGAACCAGGTTTTGTTCATGATGGTCTCCCCAGATCCTGGCACACACCAAATGAACACCTATTGACCGACTGAAGGAGTGCCCAAGAACAGATAGAAATTGAGACAGGGAAATCCCACACCAAAAGCAAGCCCTCAAGGGTTAAGAGCAGCCTCGGAGCTGTGGCTGCATCCCACCAGGCAGGAAGGGCTGCCCTGGCCCTGGGAAGCAGCTGGGTGCCAGTTGTGTGGGATCCCAGGAACCTGGGAGTCAGCCGAGACCCACCTAGGGTGGGCAGCACGTTTGGTGGGAAAGACTGATGGGTTCCCAGTTTCTCCTCTTGCATGCCTGGCCTTTTCAGTGGGAGGGACAGCATCTTCTCCCTTTCCTCCGTTTCACTCCACCCAGGCCCCTTGAGCCCTCCCACCAAGTGTCAGGACACATCCCAGGAGGCATTCCTACGAGGCTAAAAGCCTGGACAGTTCAGGGCCAGCCTGCCCTGAGCCCTAGTGCAGAATAAAAAGGGATAGTCGAAGGGCACCAAGTTTGAAGCCAGAGACCAAGATGGATTGAATCCTGGATCTGCCACTTAACAGGCTTGGGGCCCTTGAATAATTCACTTCTTGCATAGTCTCACTTTTCTTCTACCTTAAAATGGGATAATGATACCTCTTGAAGAAGATTGGAGGAGTAAAACAACAAATAGAGTACTCCAGAAACTGCTTTGCATATAGTGGGAGCATGGTAAATTTTAGTTGAATGAAAGATATTTTAAAATAAATTTGGAGATCTCTTTTTTGGAGATGCTCTCAATCCTGCATGCATATTAGGTTTGGATCCATGCAAAGTAAGTCGTGCCAATTAATCGATTGACTCAGCCTACCATGCACTCTTGGAAGGAAGGCTTTGAAATTAAAATGCACATATGCAAAACAACCTGGCCCTGGGAGCATCCAATGTGATAATGTGTAAGAAAGTGCTTTGTAAACTGTGAAGCCCTGTACAAATGCTAGTTGTCCTCATTACTAACATGTTTACAGCTTAGTTGGCCCTGAAATCACTGGCTTAACCTGAAAGAGAAAAGCCAGCAACTTTCCAGGACTCCAGAGCTAGGCCAAAAAGTCCCCGGAGGAAGCCTGGGCTGGGCACCTGCCACCCCACCCCTCCCCTGCCCCACTCTGTCACCACCTGATCTTATTGGAGTCAACTAAGCTGGGGTGGTGGGCTCAGGACACCTGCTCTGGGGAAGGCGAACTGGGCTTTTCACACTCACGAGGGCATCTCCTGCCCCTGAGCACCAGGCCTGGCCTACGGAGCCAACGATTCCCAAGAGCCACAGTTAGTAGAAGAGTAAGTAGGCTGGGTGGGGGCAGAGGGCAGCTGAGGTGCACAACCAGCCTATGGGGGAACAGCCATGACCCTAATCCAGCAACTGCTGGTGTTCTGCAAACCCACTGTTGCCAGATCTAGCTTTTTTTTTTCCCCATGAGAAGCCAAAACTCCAGATTTTTATGTGAAATTTCTTGTTTTTCAAATACTGGCAACTCATTTTTAAAAATGTTTAAAACACTCTGTGGGCCAAGGAAAACATGTTTGCAGGCTCCATCCAGTGGCCTCCAGGGCACAGCCTTGGCAAGTAGACCTTCACCTACTGTGCCCAGCCCCTGTCTCCTGGGACTCCTAGGCCCGAGTTGCTAACCCTGGGGGTAACCCCAGCGAGCCCAAGGAGGCTGCCCCTTGTGCCAGGGACTCACCCTCTTCTGCTCCTCGACCCTCCTTGGGGGTGCAGCAGCCATTCTCCACGGCTCTGGAGGCTTCGGGCAGGGTCTCAGCTGCACCCTCTCCCTCTGCTGGGGCCCCGCCCTTCTGCCCCCCAGCAGGGCTCCCCTCCTCTGGCTGGGGCTCACTCCGTTTCTCCAAGTCCCCATTGGGCAACAGTTCTGAGGGGCCTGAGTCCTGGGCCATGGATGGGGTCTTGGAGGTCACCGCAGGGTCCTTTGGCATGTCGCTGCTTTCCACCTGGAAGATGAAGAAATACAAGGGGGAATTAGACCAGTGGTCTCACCGGCTTTTGGATTACTGACCCCTCTGAGGTTCTGGTGAAAGTTACGCACCTACTGTCCAGAAAATTGTGTTCACACAAATGTTCATGCAAGTAAATACACCCACAATTTTGTTCTCATTTCAAGGAATTCCCAGGCCTGATCCCTTAAAAGCAAGGAGTTTATGGACTCTGGCTTAAGAAACAAGGATCCAGGCAGGTTTGCCAGCTTGGCTCCACTGCCCAGCCTCCACCCCCACCTCACTGAGGTGACCCAGGGCTTCCAAGCCTTTGCTGTGGCCCCTACTAAAACTAGCTACTCTTCACACTAGCCCCCCTTCAAATCAGGACCCCCTCCTCAGAAGAGCTTAGTGCCAATAGATCAATGCTGGTAACCTCAGGCTGACCTGACCTCTGTGTCAGAGCCCTCTCGCATGTCCTCCAGGTCTCTCAAGGCTCAGACCCAAACAGGTACTAGCTGCCTGGCCAAGTGGAGCGTGAGGTCAAAGGCGGCCTCCTAAAGAAGCATTCCTCTGGGCCCCAAAGCCCAGCACCATTCTTTTGTTCCGTTTTGCTTCTCCAGAGACTCAGACCCCTGGAAAGCCAAGGCCCCAGCAAGCAGTCTGCGGTCTCTGCAGTAAGCCCTCCCTCCCACGTGGTCTCACGTTCCCCTTCCAAAAGCAGATGTATTGCTTTGTCCCCCAAGAGTCTGAGAACTGAACTTGCTACAGTTCCAGGTAATAAAACCACATCAAGAATAATCATAAGTGTCCTCTGTAAGTCACTGCCCAGCAGGCAAAGCTCCTTCTCACCCATGACCCCTCCAGAGCCCCTCAACCTCCCTAGGGAGGCTTGCAGAGAGTTTTGCCATTTGTTCGAAGTCACACACTTTGTAAGGACAGAGCAAGCACACGAGAGCCTGGCAAGCACTTTGTCCTTGGCCTTCTGGGGGCAAGTAGGCCAGGAGACTTAAGAAGGAATGGAGGTGTTCTCTTGGGGCAGAAGAGGTAGTGTCCCCAGTGCTCAGCACTGCCACGCCCACAGGCACCAGGCTGCCCTCAGCAACCCTGTCCTCGAGTTCCATCTGCGAAATGTCCCCAGGAAGGGTGCGGGGAGATCAGTTCAGTAAACACACTGCTGGCCTCAGTGCCTAGGTTGCTGCATCAATAAGGTGAGACTCTAGGTTAGGCCAATGGAGGTTTTCTCCTTTTAAATCTTTCTCTTCTATTTACAAAAGTCAGATACATATATTATAAAAATTCAAACTACATAAAAACAAGTAGGGTGATGATTCAAGCTCCTATTTTAATTCCCTGCCTTCACGCCCAACAGGTAAGCCACTGCTAACAGTTTGCTGAGTGTCTTTTCTGGACTTGTTTTCTATGCCTCTACAAGCATGTGTAAGTTACTTGGTAATACATATGTATTCACACACGCATCCAGATCCAGAAATTTTTTTCTACTGGATATCATACTACTCACAGTGTTCTGCAACTTGCTTTTTCACTGAACAAGCATAGCGGGCATCTCTCCATACCAGTGCATATGGATCTCATTCTATTTCACAGCTGCTCAACATTCTATTGAATGGATGCTCCATAATTTATTCAAACACTTCCCTAATAGTGGGCCTTTGGGCTGATTTGCTTTCTGCTGCAGTGAACCCCTTGCACTCACAGCTCTGCACCTGTGTATTTCTGTAGGCTGGAATCCCAGAAGGGGACAGGCTGGGCGGGCCTTTCTGCCTAAGTGTGCATTGATACTGCCAAATTCCCTCCATAGAGTTGTAGCACTCAAGTACACCCTGACAGCCAGAGAGCGCTGGTGTCCCTCCCTGCACAGCCTGGTGATCTCCAAGGCTCCTGTTGCTGCAAGGGTCGGTGACCTCTACTCTGAGCCCACTACTGTCTGGTGAGGAATGCCCAGAGGTGGCAAACAGGGAGGAGAGCCTTAGGGAAAAAAAATAAGAATAAAAACCAGAGTTCTCCCTGGACAAGGCTCCAGGCACACTGAGGAGCCTGAGGGCAAGCGGAGGGAACTCTCGAGGCCTTGCCAAGCCGTTCCCCTGGCTGAGTGGGGCAGTGTGGGGCAGGCCTGCTTCCAGGAAGAGAAGCTCCCGTGGAAGCTGCAAATATGTGCAGTCCTCAGAAGTTGGGCATGGGGGTCTCGCATCAAGAGGAAGAGGAGGCCTCTGACAGAAGCAAGAAGTCCTCCTCTAGCCTTGGGTGCTGGGGGCCGAAGTCACCAGAGTCAGGAGACCAAACGCAGGAACACAGGTAAACAAGGAGGCCGTGTCTCTCCTCAGCCTCCACCCCCATGCGTCAGGACCCGCATACTCTGTCTGGGACTCAGATGTCTTTCCCATCTCTCTGCTCAAGCCCACAGGGCTCCCTGGCCTAGAACACCCCAACCTGGTGTAAATCCTCTCACCTCTCAAGGTTCAGTCATGTGTGTGAGAAAGTCAGATGGCCGAGGCAGCATGAAGAATGGGGCCCCCCGGGGCCCCCACAGCCCCTCCAAAGTCTGGTTGTGCCAGGCACCATGGAGTCCCAAACGCGGCCCTCTCAAGTGGATGGTGTGGGGGTCCCACGGGTCAACTCGGGCTGAGAAGTTTAGGTCAAAGCCGATCTCTTATCATGGCCCTGTCCTCCTTTCCTCCAGGCACTGGCTGCCCCAGACACACCTCAAGTTGAGACAAGCTCCCAGCCTCACAAAGCTGCTTGAGACAAGTCGGGCTGTCACTCACTTCCTGCCTGGGACCACGTGCCCCTCTCACTCTGGGACTCACTTCCTGTTGACTGCCAGCTCCATAGCATAGAGTGCCAGGGGTACCTGCTTTGAGATCGAGCTCAGCCCCCGGGTGCCAACCCACACCACACCGATCAAGGACCCCTCCCTGGGCCTGCCCTGGAGAACCCCAGCACAGAGCAGCAGGAGACACACCCTCGTTCCAGAGGTTGGCGGGTGGGGGAAAGGGCACGTACTGCACAGCTCCAGCTCCAGCCCCAGGCTTGGCACAGATGGCGAAACCCACTTCCGCACTCCCAGCCCCCAATCCCGCCAGTCCGTACCCTCCTCTCTTCCCAACCAGGCCATTCTCCATTTCCCACCGTGTCTGGTTTGGGAGGGGCCTGAGTCGACCAAAGCTCTGGGATCAGGGGGGCTGCTGACTCTCACTGTGGTCAACCCTCATCCATCCTACCTATCAGGAACACCCCCCACCTAGGAGTGCCCCTCAGGTCCTCTGTCCAGGGCTGGATAACTGGGCAGGTCAAATCCCCTGAGAGGAAGGAAGGAGGTCCACAGGGAAATGAACTCAAGCCCATCTCTAAATCTCTGGGGAGGAGCTGGGTGCTCCACCTGGGAGCCACCAGGAGGGACTACCCCAGCCAGGTCTACACCCTTCTGCCCCCACCTCCACGCCTTCCTCTCTGTGGCCCCTCTCCCCTCCCCAGTCACCATGAGCTTATTCACTCCTGGAGGCACTTGGCTTTACCCAATTAGACTCAGTGTGGAGTAGGGCACCTGGCAGGTAGTCGATACTCACAGTTGATTCCTTAATGTCAAAGACCAGGCTAAGAGTGAGAACACTAGCCCACATGCTTAGAGGGAATTCCAATTCCATGAATGTCAGGTGTAACTGTTAAAAATTCTGTTTTTGTTTGCTTTTATTTTTATAGTTGCCTTGAAAGGAGACCAGCACACTTTGAGATACTCAGTTTTCCCATGGAGGTGGCAAGGAGCGAGTAGCAGCAGGGCCCCCTGGCCCTTTTGGAAGGCACCACCTAGCAGCCAAAGGTGACAATTTCAGCCCCTGTGGGGCTGTGGTGAAGTGGGAGGGCAAGGAGAGGTGGCAGGGTGCGAATGGCAGCAGTGAGCACCCCTCACTTCTCCCTTGGGTGGGTGAGTGGGTGGGGCAACAGGCTTGAGTACAGCTTGATGCTGTCACCCACTGTGCCCAGCAGGATTCACTCTGTGTCTCCAGACCTGCCCACCACCTCTGGTGGTCACTTAGAATTTGCTGACCTTTGCCTTCCTTCCAGGCAAGACCCCTCTACCCTGCAACAACTAATTGCCTCCTGATTTTCTGTTGCCCACTGCCCCACCCTCAGCCTCTCTTGTGAGCAGCTTATTCCAAGCTGGTGAGAGCAGTGGTTCCCACCTGGGGACAGTTTTGCCCTCCAGAGGACATCTGACCATGTGTCTGAGACATTTTTGGTTGTGACTCTAAGGTGGCGGTGGGGGGCAGGGGGAACTGGTGGCTTCTAGTGGGTAGGGCCCAGGGATGTTGCTGAACACCCTACAAGATACAGGCCAGTGCCCACAACAAAGAGTCACTTAGCCCAAAACATCAACAGTGCTGTGGCTAAGAATGGCCCTGGAACAGGAGCAGGGGTATGACCAGGGATGGCCACTTTCCTAAGGACTGTTTTTTTAAAAAGTTCTAAAAAGTATTGTGGCAAAATATACGTGACATAAAATTTACCATTTGAACCATTTAAAAGTGTGCAATTTAGTGGCACTAAATACATGCACATTATACAATCACCACCACCATCCTTCAGAATGTCTTCATCTTCCCAAACTGAAATTCTGTCCCCATTAAACAGAAACTCCCCATTTCCTCTGCTCTCAGTCTCTGGTAACCACGATTCTACTTTCTGTCTTCTAGGGAGCATTCTGAAGTCTGCCTGCCTGTTAGACACACTCACACTCATGCAAACCTGGAGGGGATCTGTGCTAGGCCCTGGTCTCTGACACCCTCAGCCTGCAGCTCCCACGACCCCTGTGGAGGTGGCAGGCGGCTGGTCCCGGCCTGGCCCTGAAGGAGTGGGCGGTGAAGTCCACTGCAGGCTCGCCTCCCCCAGCCCACTGCATGCCACATTTGTTTACAAAGCACTTACGCACACCCCATCTCATTATAGCACTCCTCACGCTGTACCTAATTATTTGTTTACTGTGTGTCTCCCTGCTAGACTGTGAGCTTTGCTTTATTTATTTTTTATTTCTCTCCCTTCCAACCACTCCTCCTACAGATGCCTAGTACTAAATAAGCAAAGGACCCAGCATAAATATGCTTATACTATTAATAAATTTAATTATCACAATTATCCTGACAGGTAGTTTTACCCTCACTTTTCTAAGGAAAAAGGCTCCCAGGCTTGCCTCAGATCACACACTGTCTAAGTGGTAAAGCTTCCAGAATGACCCAGGTACAGGAGAGGTATTTGAAAGCTTACTCCCCTTTTGGGTTGAGTCTCTGGAAAAGCTCAACCTCAAATCCCAAGGGTTCCGAGGAGGAAAAGGAGGCTTTGATGTGCCTAAGCAGGGCCAGGGAAAGGCTGCCGGCTGTTTCCTTGGCAGCAGCTGCCACAGGGAAAAGCCAGAGGCAAAGCAAGAAGGAACCTTCTGCAGTGAACCTGTCCAGACCAAGCCAGCGACGCAGCCCCAGCCCCCTGGCTCCTCCCCCTTTGCTGGGAGTCCGGATGGGACCCCAGAACTCCCACCCCTTCCCCTCATGGGGTGAGGCTTTGCTCCCAAAGTGGGGCAGAGAGCTGAGGATCCAAATGGGGAAGTGATTTGGGAGGGGACCTTTATTATAGTAATAATATTTATACACAAAAAATTAAAACGTGGCAAATAAGAGGTAAAGAAAATAATACAAGTGAGACAGGGCCCGGACATATGTGGCTACAGACCCTGCTCATGCGGCTGCGCAGAGCCCAGTGCTCCATAGCAGCCCTGGGTGCAGGTTCACTGGGGCCCCAATGTGGAGGGGTGCCCAGGCCAGCTGCCCCTGGAGGTCCAGGTCAGAGGCCTGCCTCTGGCCTCCCGACTCACCCTCTCCTCTGGTGCTGGGGCTGCTGCAGAAAGGGACCTTCTCCCCCAGACACAAGGGCAGCTCTGGGGAGGGAGGCCCAGAGGCCAGCAGATTCAGAGGCTGCGCCTCCCCTGCCCCCTTCTTGGTCCCTCTCCCAGGTTACAGCCATTGTGCCTTTAAGGCACTTGGCAGTGCTCAGCTCCATGCCAGCCGGCAAACCTGGCTTCCGGCCAGCCTTGGCCTCTTGCTTAAAGCCACACAGGCTTACAGTCACATGCACACACAAGGGGCACACCATTGCCCAGAGACACCCCTGCCCACTGGCCCAGCCACAGGACACAGATGCACATGGATGCCACAGAGCGATGAAAACAAAAATATGCACACAGTTCCCCTCCACTCACACCCGCTGCCATTCCAATCCCTTGGCTCCTGCAGGCCCATCAGCCCCTCCACCAAGCCCTGGATTTTCCCAGGTTGACTAGTTTCAGGAAACAGCAGCACCATCCATGTAAGTATGGTAGCCCTACCCCCAAGCCCTGGCACTGGGGGCTCCCCCACCTCTGCTCCAGGCCTTCCTGCAGCCCCTTCTCCTGGCAGCCTTCTGATCTGAACCAGAGAGGTCCCCGCAACGCCCACTCCCAAGAGAGGTCCCCAAATGCCTCTCTGCTCAGCCTTCCTGGGGTGAACTGGAACTCCGCCAATTTCCTTGTCCCTACTGGAGCAGCTAAAAGGGCCATCAGTGAGGTCAAGGGACAGCAGGACCAGAGGCCAAAGAGCGCCAACACTGAAAGTTATTTCCCTAGCTTGGGCACCCACCTCTAGGTCCCACAACCCACCTCTTGGTCCCACCATGTCCCTCACCACTTAGAGTGGGAGCTGCCTTCCCTCTCAGTGGCCATGGCAAATGAGTGCAAGAACAAATATGCCTGGTGAGTGGCCAGCCCACTCAGGGTTCCACTTCCAGCAGGGACACCTGTCACCTGGAAGAGGGCCTGGCTGTGCTCTTTGAAATCAACCTCAAAGGATTTCAGGGTGAGCTGGGAGCTCCCTTTAAAAAGTCATTATGTTTAGCAGACCCACAGATTGAAGTAAATCTCTTTTGAAATGATTTCTGTTTTTAACCTCTACCATCCATGCCTAGGGTGACAGCTTTGGTAAGAAGGGGACTCACCACAGAAAATGGCCCTTTCTTTTCAGAGATTCATTTACCTGTCTAAAGTTTCTGATGCCCTCCATCCCCCAGCCACCGCCAGGGTGTGCTCATCCTGCCCCACCCTAAGACAGGATTTCACTACTTTAATCACAGCCCCTGTCAGTCTTTGTCTCTCCAGACTGGAAAGCCGTAATCTGTAGGCTGTCCTCACATGGCAGCTTTGCCTTCCCCTTGATCAATTTAGCTGCCCTTCTCTGGAGCTTTACCAGCTCGCTTATATCTTTCTTGAGGTGGCAGAACTGAAATGCACAGAATTCTCTAGGTGAGGATGATGAGAGAAAACCAACAGCAACAATCTGCCCAGAGGCACATGCTGGTGGTGAGCCCCTGAGGGAGAGGGGGTGCAGGTGCAGCTGGGGCCCAAAGAAGTCCACGGGGTCCTAGGAAGCCCATACAGGCTGGGACCTGTGGAATGCCTGCCTGTCGCTGGAGGTGGCCCTGGAATGTGGGACTCTGGGGACAGGGCCAAAGGGGGGGTGAAAATAAAGAGGCACTTTTGGAAAAATAAAATGGAGATTCTGAAATTTCACTTAGATGCTCATCCAATAAGACCTGCTATCTAGAGTGGCCTCTAGAAGGTTCTCTGCCAGACCTGCTCCCTTCCAGAAGTCTCAGTCTCTGACAATAACCCGATGCCATCCTGGGACCTATAACATCCCCTTTCGCCCCTTCCTCTCCCTGGCCCACAGTGGCCAGCGGCACAGGCCCTGCCAAGATCCTGTCTCCACCTCTGCCCCCTACCAACAGGCTCTGGGGGTGTTTTCTGGCCCCACCCCACTCTCCTCCCTCCCTGCATTCTTCTGTGCTCAACCTGTCATGCTCATGGATGCCAGAGCAAGCTTCCCAAAACATGGCTCCCCAAACAACTTCCCCAAACATCACTTCATGCCCCCCACCCCCTCAAGAACCTTCCAGCTAAAAACAACACGTTTTTGAGAGGAGAAAATGCAAACTCTCAGGCTGTCTGCAATCTCCTCTTCAACCAAGACCAAATGCATTCTTAATGAAACCCTCCTCGCCCGCCAAGCCAGTCTGCTCACAGCCCCTCCCTCCATCTCCTCTACACACACCACCCAGGGGTTCCTACTTCCCTCCACACCTTCATTCAGGAAGATCCTAGGTAGGAAAGTCTCCCACATTGCTCTTGATGTCTAAATATCACCTCCCTTCTAAGGCCCAAGTCCAGCCCCACCTCGTGTCTTTGGCACTTGACATCCAGACCACTGGCCAGGCTCTTGGGTGCTGAAGGCCATCAGTGGGTATTAATTTGATCAGACGGGGGGATGAGAGATGAATCTGCAGGGCACAGTGACAAGAAAAGTCTCCAACCTGGTGAGTGTATGACAACCCTGCTTTCCTCACACCTTCAAAGACAGGAGAAGACAGGGGAGCAGGCAGCTGTGTGCTAGTGCAGGCTCACAGGTAGGGAAGCCCCAGAGGGGCTGGCACCCAGAAACAGGAGACACCCTTCCCAGAAGTTTGCATTGAGATAAAGCAACACCAAGTCAGTGGGTCAAGATTTCAGGGGTTAGCCGAGGAGCTGTTCTGCCCAAAGGTCGTATTAGGCGGGAAAATGAGCCAACACTGCAAACAGCTGAGTTAAACTGTACCCAGCGGTCTGAAGCTGCACAGAATGGTTCCCTCCCTTTTCAGTTTATACCCAAAGACTTCTGCTCTGAAGTGAGCCAGTTTTGCTCTCACTCTGGCGGGCATTGTGTTGAAGGTTCAGCCTCCCATGTGGAGTGAGTAACACTGGCTGTGGGCTGGCCCTCTGAGCTCAGCGCTGGCTCCCAGCCCCCTCCTTCCCCTCCCCCTCCCGCCCTTTCTGGGTTATTCTTAGCAAGGGTGACCTCAGAGTGCTCCCACTGAGCAAAAATAACCCTGGAGGAAGTTGGTGGGTATAAATCTTCAATGAATAAATACATATAGCTAGTAAGCAGGGCATGGAGCCCCAGGGTCTGGTGGGCCAGGGCAGAAACTGTCCCTCCCTCGGGCCCCAGCTTTAAGCAGTACCGAGGACAAAGGTGGCTGCAGGGCTGTCTGGGATTGTGACCAGGCAGGAACCAGCTTTGGATACCCTCACGTGTCACACAGCGGTGTCCTCCGGAGCTGGTGAACAGGAAGATGCCTCTTCCTCCCACCCCATGCTCACACCCACACAGGCTCACACTCTCGAGCCAGCAGAGACCAGCCCAGCATGCCACTGTCTCTCCTCCCCATCATGGGCACTGGCTAGTCCACAGGCCCTGAGCCCAGGTGCCAGCTCCCTTCTGAAGCCCCGCCCAGCCCTGCGGCTGCCTTCCTGTTTCCTGTTGCCAGCAAGCATCCTGGCTCTGAGGCCAGGGCTGCAGACCAGCAGCGCTGCCTGGCTTAATGGGCCCACCTCTCTCCCCAGACCATCACAGCCTTCACCTCTTAGCCATAGGCTCCCTGGTATTTGGATCAATTGCCCTCCTCAGTTATATTTCTCTGCATGGTTTTTTGGACCAGGTCTATGCTTTGATTTTCAAACAGCCTTGCATTCATGTATTAACTTAAAGGCAATTTTGGACACCCAGTCTTCCAGATGGGGTGGCTGGAGTGCTGAGCAGGAACGAGCACTGTGGGCTTTGCATTCTGGAGGTGTGGAGTCCAAGTTCTGATTATCCTCTCTGAACCTCAGTCTCTTCATCGGAATGTGGGTATGGTAATGACAGCAGGCCCCCTCCTTCCTCCCCAAGGTTTGTTGTCAGCATCATATGAGGTAGATCATCACTGTAGAAGGTCTTTGCAGGCAATAAAGTGCTGCACGACTCTGAGCCTTTATTCATGGACTCTGTCCTCACTGAGGTGGGTAGACAGTGCAATGTGGGGTGGCACTAAACCTCAAATCTAGTGGAAGAAACAACCTCTCTCACCTGCTTTTCCAACTAGCAGGGGTGAAAGGCCAAGTTTTTGTTTGTTTGTTTGTTTAAATTCCCAATCCATCAAGAAACGATACTTTTGGAAAATACAAAATCATGCACATGATGGGTGACAGTATCAAATTGATATAAAAGTTTCTAAATACTTATTCTCAAGTTCTCTACAGACAGGTAACAAACAGACCGTGTTTTACAGATTCAGGTCTGCAGACAACAGCCATCCAAGCATGTGATGGGTAGGCTTATATCTTGTCCTTTATTTCTGATCATTCATTTTGATTAATTTTATGAATGGTTCCAAAGGAAGAGTCAGTGTGGGTCACAGTGCCTGAACTTCATTTGCAAGCGAGGCTCTGATGGGCAGTGACACTGGGGCAGACAGAGAGAAGGGAAGAAGGCAGACAGCATGCAAGGTGGGAACAGGTGCTTAGTGTGTTTGGGGAGCAGCAAGAAGCCAGGTTTCTGTGGCAAAGAGGTGGATATTGAGCACCAGTTCAGAGGCAGGAGAGATCACATGGCGAGAAGCCAGACGAAATGTTCCAGATCTTGTCGTATAAGAAATGGAGTCCCTGGAGATTCTCGAACAGAGCTGTACCATAGAGTGTACCTAACGACAGGTGGCCTCTCCAGCACAGTAGGTCGAAAGATAAGTCTTAATTATCTACTTCAGCCCAGCAGGGGCTCAGTAGGGTTTGTGTTTGTCGCTGAGGGGAGGAGGGACTGGAAGGGCTGGGAGGTTAGAGAGCATACTGGAGGCTGGCGGGGCCTCGTCTGGGTGAGGATGAAGCTAGGTGGCTGATGCAGAAGCAGGAATGAGTGGAAGGTACCCAGGGACAGTCAGGCCTTGGGGGCAAAGGGAGGAGAGAGACAACCATATCTTAGCCTTGGAGTGGGGGGCTGGTGAGGACATGAGTGGACTGACTGTCCCGCCCTGCCCAGGGATGGATCCGCACAGAGACACAGGCCTGCAGCCAGGTTTCCTCTCTTGCTTCTCAACACTTCTCCGTGCGTTCCACCTGCCGGGATCTGAGCCCATCTCCCTCACCTTTCCAGGCTTAGCTGGATGACACACACTCAGCTGCTTTAAAGCTCCCTGGTCACCCTCTTCCCAGAGCCACAGCTGCACCATGTCCCCAAGAAGCCCTCCCTGCTGTGCTCCCCTGCTGGGGAGGGGAGGAGGTCAGGACAAGCACCTGCTCCCCAGGTGACCCAGGCAGCCTGTGGACCAGGGGACCATAGGCTGAGCCGCCGGGCTACAACACACATCTCCCCCATGTGGGCTCCCTGCCCAGCAAGGCCTGTGGGCTCTCTCCTCTGGGGTCAGTCTTTCTCTGTTCCCCCCAATGTGAAAGGGGTTTTTCTCACAACAGGTGCCTCAGCCCCCTGCCTCCACTGTCAGCAATGCCTTCCCTAGGCATTTCTCTTCTATCCTGGGGAGTCTCTTGAGAGACCAGGTGGCTGCAGATGTCACCTAGGACATGGGCTGGGCTGCATCCAGACTGTGACCTGCACAGGATGCGCATCACCTCCCACCATGGCTGCTGAAGGCCTTTGCTAGATTCCTACCCAAACGGCCTTGTAGGCACTGGCCCTACTGGGCCCTGTAGGGGCAGGTTTATTACACTACCAGCTCTGCACATTAGGACTCCACTTTGCTGTCTGCAAAGCAGCCCTGGAGGTTGACAGGGCAGGTATTATTGGTAGCCGTATTTTACCAATGAGGAAGCAGTTGAGAGAGGTTCAGTAACTTGCTCAAGGTCACACAGCCAGAAAGCAGTACATCAGTTTTGTTTGTTCTGTCAAACTGAGGTTGCTGTGGTCTCCTCAAAAGGAAAAGTTTGGCCAGACAAGGGCAGGACCAACCTTGCTGAGCACTGGCTCTTTGGTGCTTGAACCCACTTACTTCTCACAGGGGTCTAGATGGAATGTATCCTATCAGCTCTGTTTTTCAGAAGGGGATCCCAAGGTTCAGGCAGTAATGTGCTCAAGGTCACCCAGTGGCAGAGCTGAGATTTAAACCCAGATCTGTTGGATTCTAAAGGCAGTGCTTTTCCTCCTACACTGGGCCCTGTTGCAGGCTTGGGGAGGCCTATGACCCTCTGGCCTTTTACCCACAGGGCTGTGCCCCTCTTCCTGCTTATTTGTCTGTCTCTGGCCACATTTCCATACACTTGCCCCTGATTTCCTTGCACTTTCCGTCCTGGGGGCCTCACCCCACCTCTCAGTGATGTGCCCTTCCTCTGGCTGGGGACTCACAGGGATGAGTCAAGGAGTTGCCAGGTCTTTATTTGCTATAGGTGGTGGCTCTTGTCTCCGGCACCTGGATAGGGAAAGGCAGAGCCTGCTCCGTGAGCATGGGCACATGAGCGGACGTGCAGTTACTGGCAGGCTCTGACTCAGCCCGGCTCCCTCTCCTCTCCAGGGATGTGCCCTCCACCTTCTGTCCCATAAGGGAAGAGAGTGGAGGGGACCCCAGAGACCTGGGAGTGCAACCTGGAGTCTGCTGCAAGCTGGAAATCCCTTTGAAGTCCCCTGTTTTATCTTTTAACTTCATGTGGATTTTTCATTCCAGGCCAAAAAAGTATCCATGTTTGTTTAATATTAAAATGTTTAAAATTACTTACCAATTAAATGACAGCTCCGGCCTCCATTGCCCTCCAGATCTTCAAGCAGAACTGGCAGTGTTTCGCTTGAGTCCTGCAGATGTCCAAACCTCCTGCTCTAAGACCCCTCACTGTGGCTGATGCAGCCCTTTCTCTGCTGTACCCTTTCCTCTGGCCGCCGCCATTCAGGCTCTCTGTCCCAAGGGCGAGAATCCTGCCCTGCTGGGAACATTTCCTCGAAGGGCTGAGTTACAAATTCAGAGCTCCTGGCTCCCCCTTACCTTCCTGCTCCAGCTTTCCCATTCTCAGCTGGAAGGGGCTAACAGAAAGGAACCAGCTGTCTTTGGTGCTGGCAAATAATTATTGCTTTGCCCAAGTTTAAGGCAAAAGGCAGGCAGGCTTCTCTAGCCCACAGGCTTTGCCCTCCGGAACACTCCGCATCTTAAACAACCACAGGGCTACCCCCAGACTCAGAGGCAGTGGCACCCAGAAGTCTGGAGCGTGGTGGCAGGCCTTGTGGCCCACACTTCTACGGGATTTAAACACCTCCCAGATCTCCTTCTCTCTTACAAAGGGACACAGCAGCCTGTGTCTCTTCCCTACTTACTTAGCCAGATTTCCAGACGTCAGTTCCTCCCTTCAGGTTCTCCAGGTGGGGTTGAAGCCAGCCTGGGTGTGTGGATTGGGAGGGAGGGGCCTGTGCAGGCAGGCTGGGGAGAATCAAGTCTTGCCCTCTCAAAGCCACAGTCTGGCCTGGGCAATCTGTCAGGCTCTCTTGCTGCCCTTCCAGAATGAAGCTGGGAGTCTGGGGCTTGGTTCAAGTCCTAGCTCTGTCACAACCCACAGCACCAGGCCTCCTGGGGCCTCCAGAGGCCTCCAGTTTGACACAGACAATAGGATGATTGTGAGGGTGGTTGTGGGGTTTGGAGAATGGGCAATGTACAGGAGCTCAGCAGCTGGAGCTGGTCCTATTGCCTGGTCCTAATGCCCCCAGCTTCCTGCAGGGCACACATCACTGCTGTTTAGAGCATGTGTGCACACGCATGTGTGCTGGGGGAGCCCATGACACTCACCAGGGGGTGCTTGCGCTTCCTCCCAGGCCGCCCCACCTTCCGTGCGGTTGTGCTGGGCTCCTGCCGCTCCTCCTTGCCACGAGCCTCCGCCTGCTCCTCTCCCTCCTGCGGGCACAGACACAGCCTGTGAGCCACGGCCGGATCCTCCTCCCCGGTGCCCCCCACCCCCCACGACAGCCTCACTTCCAGGGCTGTGCGTGCGGTTTTCCTGGCAGGAATGGTCTTTGCCCACTTCCTGCCTGGCAAAGCTTAAGCCACCCCTTAGAATCCCATTTAAATATATCCTTCAGGGACTTCAGGGCAGACCCCGCTGCCCCAGCAGAATGCACCGATCCCTCCTGGACGACATTTCCTGAGCCACGGAACCATAACATATGCTCTGACAAAGAATTTCTTTCTGGAAAGGAGTTTATTGATACAAAAAAAGATCTTACACAAGTACAAAAATTAAGTTAGTTATATATTTGATGAATCACTTTTATTGAAAAGAATAAAATCACATCAAAAGAAATATTAAATTTAGTGATATATATTGGAAGTACATGCAGCACTTGGAATGAAGACCATCATAGACAACAGAGGACGTTTACAGCTGCAGTAAACATACCCGCCCAGAAGCATTTCCATGTAGCACTGGCATCACATATGCCTGTGACCCCACAGGCATCTTAAGGATGATGTCTTGGTTCATCTTAATGCCTCATAGTCCCTGAGTCCTGGACCAGAAGTTTGGTTAGTTACTCACCTCTTACCCAGCATCTACTAGGGCCCAGCCCTTCGATGCTTGTCTCATGGGGCACAAAGACAGAAACCTAGAAAGTCCTCCTGCCTCACGGCTCCAACCTGGCCACAAACCACCTACAAGTCACTTCTGACTCAGCAGGCTCCAGCATGACTAATCATGAGCACAAACAATCGGGAAGGAGAGAGAAAGGGGACGCTGAGCCAGCAGAAGGCTACGGGCTGCTCTTCATGCCTTGCATGACGTGACGAGCCAGAAATGGCTTCACGCTCTCCCTGAGGAGGGCACCAACCCCAACCCAGAGTGGTGCTGGGGCTCCGGGAAAGAAAGGGAAGATGCAGGGGTTCCCTGCAGATTTAATCAAGACGGCCCTCAGCATCCCACTCAACTTTCATTTTTTGTGATTTCACAGTAGCTTGTGGTTTGCCTGTCTGTGGGCAGGAGGGAGGGGTCTTGGTGGGAGAGAGAGGCTGCCCCAGGGCCAGAGACCCTGGACACAGGCTCTTTTCAGGAAAACCCGGCAGAGAAGCCACGAGGGCAGAAAGGCTGCAGGAGGGGCAGCCAGGTGGTGGGGAGGCCTCCGCAAGAGCTCGTGGGGGGCGTGGGGGTCTGGGTCGGGGGGTCCCGGGCACACGCTGTGTGGTAGGCTATGCCTGCTGCTTCTGAGCTCTTTTCCCAGACCCCAGAGATACCCCTATTTAAGAAACAATCACTTGGATCATACAGAGAAGGAATATTACCAATGAAGCTTAATAGTTGTGAAGGTTTCAATTGGATCTACACAACTACAGAGGATTTCAGGCTGAGATGGTGTTTGCAGTCTGATGCCACCATGGCTAAATGGGCACCGTCTTGATCCTTCTGACCAGGAAACTCAACATTTACAAACCAGAGTCAATGCAAGGTCCTGGGAAGGCATGGGGCTTGGGGCAAACCAAAGTGGGTATGAGCCAGTTTGTCCATTTGCTATTTATAGGACCATTTCTCTGAATCTCAGTTTCCAACCATAAAATCAGCTACAAAGGTGTCCATTCTCCCTGCTTCGCAGGTTTTTAGGAGGACAGATGAACAAATGGTTTGTCTCCTGGTCTTTTGTGTTCCTGGTCTGAATTTCTAGAACAGGCCTAGGCTTAGTGGGTGTTCTGCATGCCCCCCAGATGAGAGGGCTTACATATTTCCCGGCAGCAGAAGGCCCGGCCAGCCCCCATACTTGCCTGGAGGGCACTAGGCCCAACCTAGCTGAGCCTCTGACCATTTCTCATGGCCAGACCCCCAGAACTGGAATGCATAGGGCAACAGGCAATAGGGGGCAACAAGGTGGGCAGCTGGGGCTGGGAAAGACTTCTAACCCCCGCCCTGGACATTCTGGGCTCTGAACTATTTCTTTTAGAAACGTTGTTTCTTACAGAGGGATCAATTTGATGTTCTAACTTTCATTCTGAACTAATTAGAGATGTGAAAGCCAATCAGAGCCTCTGATCAGGAGCTACAGTTACTATGCTGCAATGACCTAAGTCAGAGACACTTGACATTTCAGGACCAGCAACCCTTGGCTTCCATCAACATGCAGAAAGCCTTTGGTGAACCCCGATAGGCGATGCTGTACCATCCAGAGACTTGCTGTAATTCCTCACCTTAAGCCACATGCTCTGCCTGATGCAAGGACATGCTCAGCACAGCTTCCCCTGTTGCATTCAATCCAGTGTAACCTGTGCCTGGACGAAGGGGTGGAATGCCCTGATGTCACCCCACCTGTCTGGGTCTTATGTGTCAAGAGTGTGGGGACCACCAGGGAAGGCTACTGTGTTTTCAGCCTGCACTTCAGGCCGAGCATGGGGCAAGGTGATCAATTCCTGGTCCAGAATTCAGTCCTCAAGCACACCTGAGGAACCCGAGTCTCCACAAGAGCCGGGTGGGGGACTCACACCCAGCTCGAGCAGCTCCTGGCCCACACCCTTTCCATCAGGCCCTGAAGCATGGCTTGTGAAAAGCATGTTATCTTTGGCCAACATATCATTCTTCCATGACGTATCGACGTCACAGGGCAAACAGGAAGGTGGCGATACCTTCTGCTCCCAGCCTGCCTGAGTTCACGCTGAGGAGTGAGGGGCAGCCCACTGAAGAAGTGCAGCAGATGGCTCCGGCCATGCCCCGCAAGGAGGCCTATCAGGTGGTTCCTTCGCACAATTGTCATGGCGTCTGTTTCATTCAACATCTTTGCTGATGGGTTGAGCAAAGGAATTTAAATTATGCTTATCAAATCTGCAAGTAGTGCTGAATTAGGAGGCGCTGCTAAGACTCTGAAAGGGAAGAATCTGACCCACAGTGACTTGCAGCAGCTGGAAAACAGTAACCAATTTAGCAGGAACGGATTTGAGCCCAGGTTGGTTTCCTCATCCATCAAGTAAGGGGGCTGAAGTAGCCAATACTCCCCGTGGGAGGCAGCAGGAGAGGGCAGAGACTCTGGTTAGGTGGGACTTGGAGAGGGTGGAGGCAGTGGACTTTCTGCTCTGCTTCTTACTCACTAGTAACTTATATTCAGTAGTAACATTAGTGTAAGTTAAATGTAAATTATTTAATCTCTCTGAGTCTTGCTTTCCTCACCTGTAAAATGGGGAGAATAAGAAATATCTACTTCATGCAATACTCTAAAAATTAAATGAGATAATATATCGAAAGCTGACATGTGATAACTATGTTATCAAGAGTTGTTAACTTCCTCCCCTGCACAACCTGACCAAAACTCCTCACAGAAGTCCACCCTTCCCTTCCCTCCCCTCCTACCCTCCCCTCCTGCCAGCATGCAAATCCCAGCTCACCCCTGCATATACAGCCATCACTCTCTGCTACAGACAAACCCCAACATCTGGCTGGTCCTGCTGCAGTGAGACACTCAGGAACACTGGGCTCTGTGATCTCTCCAAAATGCAAAGCGGATTATGTCACTCTGCAGAGTTTAGGCCCTTGCTGAGGGGCTCCCAGGGGCCTGCAGGATCAAGCCAAGCTCCTTAGCCCATGTGAAGCAAGACCCCCAGGATCTGGCCAGCCACCTTGGGCTCCTCTCCCTACTGCCTTCCTCCCACTGGTGGCAAGCAGACTGCACCAGGTACAAAAAGAGGCTGCTTTTCTCCTGGCACCTGGGCAAGACCCTTCCTTCTGCCCTGACTACCTTGCCCTCAGGTTGACTAGCAAACTCTCACTTTTCCACCTCACTTCCTGGATCCCCTTCTCCTGAGTACCCTCCTCCCATCCCCCACCTAAACTGAGTCCATGGGTCCCTCCTCCCCTATAGTGCCTGCTTCCCAGCACTGCAACTGCCAGTTATTGTCCTGGGCAGGCCACGAGCAATTTGAGGGAGGGGCTGTGTCTTACTCACTTTAGCGTCCCCAGTGTTTAGACCAATGCAGCTGGCAGAAGGCAGGCACTCGAAAATACTTGATGAGTGACTGTCACACAGTAGGTGCTCAATAAAGGAGTCCATGCTACAGGGAGAAGGCACATTTAAATGTACACACCTGCATGAAGACAGCCATGCATGAGGCTCCTGTGCTGCTCTGATCTTTGTGACTCCAGCTCAGGAAACAGGATAACTAAAATGTACTTTCTAGGCTTAAACACAATCATGTCACTTTACATTTATGTAACTCTTTACAGCTTTCAAAGTACCCTCACATTTGGCCTGTTAGATTAGGTAGTTACCAGCTGCCTCTCTAAACTTCTGAGGCTATGATTTGACCTACATTTTAACACAGCTCACTGGATGGATTATTTTAAGCCACATACGACTTCTCACTCTGATGAGCTGGGCTCTCATGATAATAATCTCTCACATTTGTACAGTACATGGTAATTAAAGCATTTTCACATGTGGTACTTCATTTTATTCTTATGCTGTATAGAGAGCAGAACCAGTATTATTATTATTATTTCCCATTACATAGGTGGGAAATCTGAAGCTCAGAGAGGTTATCCAACTTGCAGAGATCAGAGAGGCAGGAAGGGAGGCCTTTAGAACCAAAATTTAAATCATTGGATTCCCAGCTTGTGGGTCTTTCCACTGCAACATGCCGCTGGACCCTAGCCTGCCGTGTGCTCTGTGTGTGTGTGTGTGTGTGTGTGTGTGTGAGCTTCCAGGCAATCCAAGGTAAAGGCACACACCAGCATTCACATGCACACCTCCACACACAGATGTCTCAGGGGTCTCATGTCTAGACACCCTCCCCCTCCCCCTAAGAGATATGTATCCCATGAAGCCCTCACCCAGAGACAGCCAACCAGACCTACGTGCTCCCTTCAGAATGCACACCGGATGCTACTGACCCCGCATCCGTTGAGCAGATGTCTCAAGTTGGTGTTTGAGTTGAGGGGATAACTTGCCGGATCTAGCCAGCCACTTGCCCAGGCCCCCTGGGACAAGAAGCATGTACAGCCTTTGCCAGCTGGTTGGCTAGCCTCCCAGGGCCTGTCTGTGGTGGTGGAATTCACTGAAGCGAATGCCTCCTCCGACAGGCAGAGCCCCATTCTGGGCTGCCTGAGTACCAGGGCCTCAGAGCTACAGCCACAGGACCCCACACACCACATCAGGCAGGGCCTGCAGAGGGGTGAGCGGCAGGGGGTACCGCTGGACGGGGGCTGGGAGGGCAGGAGGACTGGGTGAGCAGCACCTGGAATCGCGGGCGATGTTCATACTCCACACAGCCCTCCAAAGCCCCCTGTTTTGAGTGATCTCAGTCACCTCCCAAATCTGTGAGCCCTTAGTTTCAATTATTCAACAACAGTCAACAAATATTCACTGACCTCTTAGTCAGCTTTGTATTATAATTATTGATGAAAGCCTCCCATTCCTCCTTAAAGGCCATGCTCCTGGAAGGCCATGTCCAGTGGGCCCCTCCAAGTCCCCAGAGTTGCCCAGGGACCTGCACAGATGCTCTGTAAATGCTAAATGGCTGAAAGTGGCCGTGCCCATAGGCTTTCCGAGGCTCTCCCGCCAGGGCTGCAGCCGTCCTCCTAACCCGTGCGCCATGCGGGGGCTGCACTGCCTCCCAGCAGGGAGACTCCACTGAGCCCACAGCCCAGCACATGCCGCCCACCTATGTTCACCTGTGGGGCATCAGTGCTGACCTGAGGTATCGAGCACCTGCTGTGTACTGGACACAAAGATAAGCAAACAGGGAACTCAGTTGAGAGAGAGAGACAACATGTGAACAAATAAGTACCTGACGCTGTGCTGAGGTGCCCACTGTCTGCTAGTAGCCACCTCTGCAGACCCCAAACCCACTCACATTCACTCCTTCAGCAGCCCATCCAGGCTCTGCATAGCCCACCACCTCATCCCCACCCATCAGGCAGCCCCTTTCTGGAGGCATTACAGCACTATGCAGGGCATGATTTCTCTTGCTGGGTAGAGGGAAGGAATCCAGAAAAAAACTGCTTCGTAGCGACATGACCTCTGCCAAGTTTCTTAACCTCTCTAAGCCTCAGTTCCTCACCTCTAAAATGGGGATGATGACAGAAGACGCTGCCTGTGTTACTGTGAGGATCACATGAGTTACTTGCCAGGCAAAGCAAACTCCTTTATGTGCCCTTCCAAACTGTGCAAACGTTAAATGGGATGATTATAAGTAATATTCCTAATTGCCCTGTGGCTCTCCACAGAGGCAGCTGCAGGGTATGACCAGGCCCTGTGCCCAGTCCAGGTGCCAGAAAGGAAGGGCATGCCTCCATTTCTCAACTATCCTGGGATACCCACTCCAGTCTGCCCTCTTCCCCTCTGCAGAGCTGAGCTCAGATTGTCTTGCCCGGGCCTTTTGGGGACCCACTTCTGGGCAGGGATGAGCTCTATCCAAGCCTGGCCATTTAGGGAAGGAGGGACCCTAGGGACCTTGGACCCAGCCCTTACCCCTCACCCAGGCTGCTGAAGAGAGCCACAGCCTCTCCCATCAGAAGTCAGGTCTCCCAGCCACTTGCCTCAGTTTTGCTTCTGCTAAGTGGGTAAAAGGAGGAGAGATCTCAGGCCTGCTGGTGCCTGTGGACCCAGAGAGAAATCACTTCCTTCTGTATGCTGGGTTCTCAGCAGGCTTTAAACCCACACCATTCACACCTCCACCTGCGTTCTCTACACTCTCCTCCCAGGCACTGCAGTCCTTGGGATGCTGTGCACCCACACCACAAGTGTGCAAGTAGGTAGGTAGATGACCAGGATGGTAAACAGGTAGGTAGGTAGGTAGGATGGTGGGAAGGTAGACAGGCAGATACCCAAAATAAATCATAAGACTAATTTAATAGGTGACAGGTCCCTGTGTTAGGCACTCACATGCACCAGCTCATGTAAATCTCTCATTTCCCTGCTCAGAGGTCACACAACTGAGTCACGCAACAGAGTCCAGACTCAAACACAGGCCGGTCTCCACAGTCCAAGTGACCCCCACTCAAAACTGTACTGACTACAAAGTTAACTAAACTTGACATGAAGTAATATCTAATTAGAGAATTTTAGGGGATCTGAAGACTAAAACATAGGTCCCAGTCAGTTCAGGGGTGGGCACTATCACATCACATGTCTGTTCTACGTGCCCAATCATCTCATTGACTCCACTGAGCTAAAAATGGATGCACCTTATTACTAGCTGTGCTCCTGAAGAGGTAACAGTGAGGCTGCCTTTTCTGTTACTGTTAAATGGACTAAGAGGGGTGCTGTTTAAATGACTCCTGTAGTGACTGTTGTAGAGCCAAGAGCCAGCCCTAAGAGACTATGTGTGAGCATCTGAGAGCAGTAATAGCAGAGCATGCCCAGGGGTGGGCAGCAGACCTGTGTGTGGGCCAGCAAGAATAATTGAGAGTGGAGCTAGGGGGAGCCCCACTTGAGGATGCCCTTGAGCTTGTGCACCAGAGCCCAGGGAGTGGTCAGTGGCCCTGGGAAATCAGTATTTGCCAGGTGTCTGAGCTGGACTTAGGTGAAGACAGAGTAGCTCCAGTCACAGCACTGGCCATGCATGTACACATCACACACACACACATGCACGCACATGCATGCACACCGGCACTTGCTGTGCTCCCCCAACACAAGTTCACACCCCCCACTGCCCCTTCTAGTATCCAGCATGGGACCCACCATGAGAGGCCATGCTCAGGGTGAGCTGTCTAGGAGGGGCCTCCCCACTCCAAAGGCAGGCCTGGCTTACTCATCCTCAGATCTTCCTATTGCCTTTCCTTCACTGGCTCCTCCAAGAATGTTTATTCAATTCATCCAACAGGCATGTTGGGCCCTACTATGGAAAGGCACCTAAGGTACCTACCTGGAAAGGTACCTAAGTTGAGGAAAGAAAGAGAGGGAGGCCAGGAGGAAGAGAAGGAAAGAGAAGCAATGTGTGCGGAGCGGAAAGAAAGGAGGGAGGCAGGAAGGAATGGGAAGAAGCAATGCAACTATAGCAGGGTCTTCATTACAGTATGTATCTTGTATGTGTGAGTGTGTGTGTGTGTGTGCGTGCACACATGTGCAGCCACAATCATGCATACTGGCCTGTGCATGTGAGATCCTGCTGGAGATGAAGTGCCCCCAGCATGCACCCCAGGGCAAGAGCACTGTTACACAGAGAAGAGCATTCTCTGACCATCTAATTTCCAGTCTAAATAAACATACTTGATCATGCAGCAGAAGCAACATGGGTAGGACTATGGAGCATCGCAGCTGAGAGGCACCATTCACTTGCTCTCCCTTCACACAGGAGGCAGCCCAAGAGCACAGAAACCAAAAGCACAGGCTGCCTGGGTTCCAATACCAGCACCACCACTTACTAGCTGTGTGACCTTAGGCAAGTGACCTAACCTCTCTGAGCATCAGTTTAGTGTTAGTAAGATGGAGTGATGAAAACAATAGAGCCTACCTTAGGGAACAATTCTAAGAATGAAATAAGATAATACAAGTACAGAGCTTAAAAAGCACCTGGCAGATAGCACTCAATGCATCATGACTGTTCCATTTCTGAGGTCTGAGGAAAGAGGGGAGTGGCAAGATCAGGGGCCTAGCCAGGGGTGTGGACTCCTAGCCAGGCGCTGATTCATATTTGAGAATCTAAGGTGCCCCTTCCAGCCTGAAGACTTAAATGCTTTTGGTCTGCTTACCGGCTCACTCTGCAACTTTCCCCCTCCTCCACGCGGGGCCTGGCCCTCTTCCTCCATGATTCCCTTGAAGCCAGGATCCAGGCTCCCGGCCTTCCTGCAGCTCACCTCCCCACCCATCTCCCACAAGGCCAGCTCCCTTTCCCTCTGCTGCGGCCACATTTACCCAGCTGGCCCGCTCTGGCCAGAGACCCAGAGCTCAGCCTGCATAGTCTGCCTCCTCCCAGCCTCTCCAAGCACCCTTGCCCGCCCAGCATACGGACGGCAGGGTTGGGAAGGATGTGGGGGGAAGAGACCCTGGGCAGGTGCCAGGGAACACCAGATGCACAGACCTCTCCATGCCCTCCCAGCCATAAGTGCGGCTGCCTCAGCCCACCCATCATGCACAGCTCTGCCACCCCACCTTCTTGATCCCAGGCTCTGGGATTGTCCTTCTATCTTATCCACCCTCATTTTCCTGTCCCTCTTATCCACAAAATATCCACGAGCACCTTCTCTGAGCTAGTCAGGCCCCGAGGATTCACACAGAAGCCAGTGGCTGGGGCCTGCCCTCCAGGGGTGGCAGTGGGATTTGACATCATCCATGCCAGTACTTCTCAAATCCCCTAGAGGGCTGGTTAGAACACTGATCCCCATCCCCAGAGTGTCTGATTTAGCAGGTCCAGGGTGGGGCCTGAGCTTTTGCCGTGCTAGTCTTTCAGGGTGTCTGGTGCGGCTGGGTGAGGGCTCATGTTTTGAGAAGGCTTGGTCTGCTACAGACTGTAATTCAAGGCAGACTACAGCAAGGGCTTTGATCAAGAGAGGAGAGAAAATTAGGGAAAGGGCATACCCGGGAGAGGAAACGGTATAAACAAAGTCCTGGCAACTCCAGGAAGCAGCAGAGGGAAAGGTGCGTGGGGAGGCGTGGCGGGAAGGAGGCAGCAGGGCTCGTAGGGCAGGGCGGTGAAGGGGCCAGGGACTGGCCACGCCCCTTCCTTCTTGCTCACAGAATAGTTCCTGTGCCAGGTGCCCCTGGCAGCTCCGCCAGGCCCCGTGGGCTGCGGCCCAAGCCCATGTTCCCCCTTTGCATAGCCAGGGCACCCCTGCCCCAGGCCTGGCTTTCACAGCCACCCTGGGCGGCTGTCGGTGCCTCTACCCGCCCTCCTGGGCGGCTCCCTAGAGCTGCAGGAGCCAGCCCAGAGGTGCCAAGGAGGTGTGCCAGGTGAGGCAGTGTGTGCGCTGTGGGCGTGGGTGGCTGGGGATGTGCCCGTCGTGCCCCAGCCCCGTCTGTCCGCTTGCTCTATCAGCCCAGCATCTGGGCCTGGGTGTGTGTGTGTTGCCACTGGAGCCAGAGCCGTTACTCTGGGTAGATAATAATAGCAATCGTAATCCCTCATAATTGGACCAGACTTTGCTATTTGCAAGGCACGTCCATGCCCATGACCTCATCTGACTTCCACAACCACCCTGTCAAACAAGCACAGCTAGAGTTACTATCCCCATTTTACAGCTGAGCAAACACAAGCCCAGATGGCCTGAAGTCACACCTCCTCTAAGTGGCATACTTAGGCCTGGGACCTGGGACTTCTAACTCTGTCTAGTGCTTTCTCTATCCTGAGCTGTCATAGGAGACAGGCTGACCTCCTGCTCTTCATGGAGGGAGCCAGGGGCTCTGCTGCCCAGGGAGCTCAGTCCAGTAAGAGGGGGAGTTTGGCCCAGCTGTCTCCACCATTTCCACCTGTGAGGGCAGCTGACTGCCAAGTGCAAGCGCCTGGACGTGGAGCTATGTCAGCACCAGTCAGGAGACTGGAGCAGGGGAGGGGGCTCAGGGTCACCTAATCCAACAGAGGAGCAAAGCCAGGCCCAGGGCGGAAGGAACCAGCCGCAGCCACAACTGCCACTCGAGAGCACAGGTGGCCGGTGGCCCTGACTATGGCAGCCGGGTCCGGGTCCACTGCGGCCTGAGTCCTGGGTGGGAGTAGCCCAAAAAGCCCATGGGATAGCTTAGACTACGTGTTCTTTATCCATGGGGTCAGAAAGAAGAGGACTGACCTGTAGCCCCTAGGAGTCCTGTCCAGTGGGCCACAGAATGTGCTCTCCTGCCAGTTTGCTGACCCCTTTTCTTTTCTCCCCCCACGGTGCCCCACATGGCATTCTGCAGGAGTCTAGGCTTGGTGTGCACACACGTGTGTGTGTGTGTGTGTGTGTGTGTGTGTGTGTGTCCATCCATCCCAGGATCCACACAGATGGGGCAGTGGGAAAGGTTCCGATGCAGGACGCAGGAGACCAGGCTCTCACCTGGACCCACCTGGACCATCCGTCCTTGCCCCACTTGTTTCAAGGGTTGTCCCCAGGGACCAAATGGATGGCAACCACCCAGAACACAGAAACACGCTCCAAGAATGAGCAAGCCCGGGAAGGAGCTAGGTACACACAGGCGAGGGTGAACAGGGAGCGGGTCTCAGAGCTGACGCTCAGGGGCCCCACACCGGGTGCTGGGTGTCCACCTGGCTCCAAAAAGACAAACTGCACACGAGCACATCCTGCTATTTCCACACACCCCAAGCATCTCCACCTGTCTCTCCTGCTCAGGTGAAGAGGAGCAGGCAAGAGGAACTGTGGGGATCAGGGCATGGAAGATAGGACACCCCGGAAGGCCTGTGGCCCGCACAGCTTTCCTAGAAGGGTGGCACTGGGGTATACCATTCCACTGACGGGGTGGGGGGCACAGAGTCAAAGCTGCTGGGGGTTGCAGGTGGCTTTGCCTGTAGGTGGACATGGCTGGGTGAGGTCTCAAAGCAGCCTGTTGGGGCCCAGCAGGGATTCCCAGCAGTCTGCTGTGATCTCCTCTAACTGATGAGGCCCATCCTGGAGTTTAGCAGAAGGGTGAAGAGGTCACCCCTCATGGGGCTCTGAAAACAAGGGCACTAGCTCCATGATCGGAGTGACACTCGGAGTCGGAGGTGAGGGGGCAGGAAATCACCATCTCCATGATGACTGGGCGGCTCCAGGCACACGGCACCCCACGTGTGCCTGACTGTAGGAGGGAGAGCCCTCACTCAGCCGCACAGATACTAAGCCTCCCTGAGTTTGTCTTGGCCTCCCAGGAGCTGCTGAACACCCTGGAAAAACAGACACAACTAAACCAGTTAAAGAGGCTCCCCTGAGGACACATAGCTAATAAGAGGCCAATCTAGAAAAGTATCCAGATTTGGGGACTCTCTGCAAGGCTGACCCTTAACACTGCACCGCCCTGGGTTTAAACCCTGCTTAAACCACGGGGGTCACAAGCCTGGGCTCCGGAGCCTCACCCCCTGGTTGCGTTCCCGCTCTACCATCAGGACGGAACCTCTCCAAGCCTTTGTCCACATCTCAAAACAGTGCTCAACCCTCCCACCCCTCTGTGTGAAGACTGTGCCGCTACAGTCCAGCGCTCAGCACTCCTGGGCTGGGCACCCCCCACCCGCCCCCCGGCTCTGGCCAGAGGGACCCCAGCAGGGCCAGCCGCTCACCTTGCGGTCCTCCGCCCGCTCCAGAGCGGAGCTGCTGGTGTCCCCGGGGCCGCTGGAGGGCATCGCGGGCAGCTGGACCGCGGGAGGCAGGCTGGGGCTGCGCGGGGCTGCGGGGCTGCTCGGCTTTGGGGAAGGAATTATCGTGGTCTTTGTAAGCAAGAGTTAGAACTTAGACATAGATTCGGATGCTGAGTGGAACTCCGGTGAAACTCTGCCCTGGGCTGCCTGTGGGTTTGGGCTTCCAGTGGCTCCACCTGTTGGGGAAGAGAAGAGGGGTCAGCAGGGCAGGGCACCCCCGCCCAGGCCGCCTGTCCCCCACCATTCCCGGGGCTAGGCCTCAGCCCCAGGGCCGCACTGCCTGTGAGGCCTGCGCCTCCGATCCCCTCCCCTTCCCAGCCTCACCGGCGGCTCAGCCAGCCTCGCACCCTGGAGAGTGGGGGAAACCGAGGCAGACGCAGCTGGCAGGGCTCTGCCTGGCTTCCCTCAGGGCCACCTGCTGCTTCCGAGGTGCGGTGGCCACAGGCGAGGCAGCAGCAGTCTCGGGGCCCCTGCGTTGCCGCGCACGCCACTGCTGGGACTTCCAGCTGCCTCCCGCCTCCTCCCTTCTCTTCATTCAAGTCTGTTCTTTCCTTTGAAAGCTTCCCGCACCCTCCCTCCCACCCAACCACCCCCTGGGAAATCCCAGAGGTCCCCAGCCCAGCTACATTTTCCTTCTAATCTGCCCTCCCCGCACGCCCCCACCCCCACACCGCTCCCACCACGTGGAGGAAGTGAGCCGGTCACAGGATGTAGTGAAATGAACCTCACTTTGGGACGGGCGCCTGGGCCGGGGAAAGCTGGGGCTGAGCTCAGGCTGCAGCCAGGCTGACGGCCTAGGTCTGCGGTGGGACCGAGAAGACGCCCTGGAGGGGAGAAGCCCCAGCCGGGCCATGCTGTCCGGGACAAGGCCGCCCGCCCTCCCCTGCCCCGGGAACCTGCCCCATTGCCTTCGGAAGTTGGGGGGCTTGAGGGGCCCTTCTGAACCCACACAACTGAATTTTAGGGGCTTTTCACCCTCCCTGCTTCAGGTGTGGGCCTCAAGCCAATGAAGTGACAAAGCCCGAGCGGCAGGCCTCAGCTGGGGGCGACAGTGTGGGGCTTCAACCCCCTTCCCTCAGAGACACTGAGCTCTCCTGCTCCCCACCCCCAGCAGGAGACACGGGCCAAGCCCCGGCCTTCAGTGCACCGCCGGCTGGGCTGGGGAGGGGATTGGCAGGAGGAGGAAAGTGGGAGGCAGGCGGGATCTGGGCCCACCCACACCCTTCCCTTCCCGTTCCTGGTTCTGCTTCCCGGGGCTCCCCCTCCTTCTTGGGCTTCTTCTCCCATCCCCCTCCAGCCAGGGCTCCCTGGAAAACCAGGAACAGGAGAAAGCACAGGCTTGGGTCTCTTACCGCAGGCGCAGCCCCTTCCCCAGGGGTGGGTGCCTGGTTGGGAAGTGGGTGCCCCACTCCTGGCTCTGCCCCAGTGTGGAGGGGAAAGCTGGAGCTGGGAGGAGGCAGCAGGGGCCCATACGCTAAAACTCAGACCAGCTGGAGGTGCCCCATGTCCCACAGGTGAGCCCTGAGGAAACCCCGGGCATAATGTACGCTTCTAAGCTTAGCATAGTGCAGGGGCCCAGTAAAAGTTTGCTGCCCAGATGCACAAGCGAGTACGTGACAATAGTGATAGCAGCTGCGAGCGTCAGACACTGTGCTACTAAGCCTTCGTCCTTTGGGCAGCTCCTAGGACTATTACTATTCCTGGTTTACAGTTGAATCTAAGTCTCTTAAGGTTAGGATCTGTCCATGTGCCAGTGTCAAAACAGAGGCCTGAATCCAGATCTTTCCGACTCTAAAGCTCTGAGGGTGTCTCTATGAAGCTCCATCCCCAACTCATACCACCCTATAGAAACAACTCTTGAGAGTCCATTAGAGAACTGGCCCAACAAGACTCCACGAGGCTTCGGTCCATTATTAGCCCACAATTCCCCTCAAACCCACTCCCTGTTTGTTAGCACAAACATGTCCAATCAACCCCACACCAAATCTTTCAAAGGATGCAGAAGCTAAGAAAGGCAGAGTCTGGTTGGAAAGAACATTGACCCTGGAGTTGGCAGATATGGGTTGTAGTTCTGCTTTGGGATTCTGTGGTCCCCCCATTTCCTCATCCATAAAATGGGAGAACTGGACTAGATGATCTACAGACATCTCCTAGCTCTGCCCTGCCAAGCTGCTGGGGGCCCCAAGGGCAAAGGGGAAGAGAGGACAAGGCTGAGGTGCCTTCAGGAGCCCCAGAGCCCCAGAGTGAAGTCCACGGAGACCAAGGCACAAAGTAAGAGGCAGACTAACCCCCTGCCAGACATATGTGTCAATGCTGTCCTGAAGCCTACAAACATCCAGGGGGCTTCTGTGAGGGAAAAACTTTCAGAGAACCTCTGGTTACCAGGAGAAGAAGGAAGCAGGAGGGAAAAGCAGAACATCATAAGGCATTGACCCCGAGGGCAGATGCCCCAGAAAGGAGAGGAAATGCTCTTCCCTCCTCCCTTCCTCCAGCTGTCCCCCAATATCTCAGCTGCATACACCATCCTCACAGCAAATGGGCTGACCTGGGTCAGTCTGTAGGTTCCTTTGTGTTATTCAGTAGAACTGACCTGACCATAAATGCCCTTCAAAATCACCCAGCATCATCTAAAACCATCCAGGATATGGCTGGGAAGGCTATGACCTGCACAACTCCAGGGGGCCCCCTATGGTGACCAAGGTCCAGGCCTGAGACAGCACTTACTGCCTGCCCTTAGACACTTTCTTCTTCTCTCAAGCAGCCCTGCCGGTGGGGAATGACCTGCTCCTGGGCCCAGAGTCCCAACACGGCAGCACGTGTCCACCATGACAGTCCTTCACTAAGCATGGCTCTCCTGCTCCTTGAACCAAAGCGTCCTCCTCACCCTTGCCAAGGGCTGTGCCACAAAAACCACCACCAAAGAAAAATCCTTGCCAAGAAACCTACCACCATGACAGACAGCTTTCATTTTCTTCTTTCTACTTCTAATGTCCACAGTGGCCAAGAATAATGTTTATAACAACCTAAAAAAAATTTTAAAGGAATTGCATCATAGAAATGTTGTGGTATCACAACTGACATGGTCACCATCATCATCACCACTTCAGTTACAAAACTGTTGTGGACAAAGGATGGGGGTTTTGAATATACACACTAAATTTTGCTACTTCTAAATACAACTTAGTAGAAACAATTTTTAAGAAGACATAAGATTGGGCCGAAGAGAAAAGAGACACCACCAGTAAAATTTTGGGGTCTGGAAAGCAGACTTGTGACAGGCAAGTTTCAAAGAGCACATGAAAACTGATTTATAAGAGAGTCCTTAATGACACTTGACATGATAGCACCAGGTACCTTCGGGACCGGGGGTGAAGAGAATGCATGTGTGAAAACAAAGTGGACTGAGTGAAAGAAATAAAACGCCTAGATCCACCTCCCCCAGAAGTCTGAAGGTTTATTCTCTGGAGAACACAAGAGGATCTTTGCACAGAGATTTGACTAGCACAATTGAGAGCCAAAATAACATGGAGATGAAGGTTAAATGCTGATATTGAGTTCCCCCAGCTATTCCCCCACTAGGCTTCTAGAACACTGGCAGCAGACACTTACCTTCCTCTCTAGAGAATCTAACAGTCCACAAGGAAGGAACTTAGGGTTTAGATACTGACATCAGAACCCAAATGGTGTCCAAATGGCTTGTTAAGGTCAACGAGTGTGGATCTACAAGTCAACAAACCCAACCATCATGCTTAGAGCATCCAAGCAGCTTTTTAGTCCCCTGTTCTTAATCCTGAAAGGACAACCAGGAACCACTGGCCATCTGAAGGGAGCTTCTAACTTGGAAGAGAGAGACCAGAACAGACAACCCAAAACAAGAACAAAACAAAACACGACTTGGAAGAAACAGACTTTATTCATGGAGAAGATACTACATTCATGAAACAAGAATGTGATGCTACTAAAAAAGAACACTGAGAGACTAAACTCCTAGAAATAAAAATCTTACTAGTAGATGGCACAAAAATAGACACACAGAGAGCCCAGAAATAAACCCACATTTATATTGTCAATAATATATGACAAAGGAGGCAAAAATACAAACAGGAAAAAGACAGTGTCTTCAATAAATGGTATTGGGAAAACTGGACAGCTACATGCAAATGAATGAACCCGTCTTGTACCACACACAGAAATAAACTGGAATGGATTAAAGACCTAAATGTAAGACCTGAAACCAAAAAACCCCTAAAAGAAAAGAGCTGTAAACTCTTGGACATCCACATTAACAATTTTATTCTGGCTGTGTCTCCCCACGCAACAGAAAGAAAAGCAAAAATATACAAATGGGACTACATCAAACTAAAAAGCTTCTGCTCAGTGAAGGAAACCATCAACAGAATGAAAAGGCAACCTACTGAATGGGAAAATATATTTGCAAATTTCATATTTGTTAAGGGGCTAATATCCAAAATATATAAATAACTCATACAACTCAATACCCAAAAAACAAATAACCTGCTTAAAAAAGGGCCAAAGGACTTGAATATTTTTCCAAAGCAGACATACAGATGGCCAACAGACACATGAAAAGATGCTTACCATTACTAATTGTCAGGGAAATGCAAATCAAAACCACAATGAGATATCATCTCATACCAGTCAGAATGGCTAATATCAAAAAGACAAGAAACAACAAGTATAGGCGAAGATGAGGAGAAATGGAACCATTATGCATTATTGGAGCAAATGTAAATTGGTGCAGCCACTGTGGAAAACAATATGGAGGTTCCTCAAAAAATTAAAAATAGAAATACCATACAACCCAGTAATTCCACTTTTGGGTATTTATCTGAAGAAAACAAAACACTAAATTGAAAACATATATTCTCCCTCGTATTTACTGCAGCATGATTTGCAAGAGCCAAGATATGGAAGCAATCTAAGTGTCCATCAACAAATGAATGGATAAAGAAGAGATGGTACATATATACAATGGAATATTATTCAGCCATAAAAAATGAACTCTTGCCATTTTTGACAACATGGATAGACCTGGGCTATTATGTCAAGTGAAATAAGGCAGACAGAGAAAGGCAAATACCATATTTCACTTACATGTGGAATCTAAAAATATCAAACAAACAAAATAGAAATAGACTTATTAATACAGAGAACAAGTGGTGGTTACCATAGGGAAGGGAGATGGGAGCACGGACAAAATAGGTGAAGGGGATAAAGAGGTACAAACCTCCAGTTATAAAATAAATAAGTCATGGGGATGAAAATACAGCAAAGAGAACATAAGTGAAAATACTGTAATAACTTTGTATGGTGACAGATGGTAACTACACTTACAGTGGCAAGCATCTTGAATATGATTGTTGAATCACTGTGTTGTACACCTGAATTAATATAATATTATATATCAATTATTCTATAATTAAAAAAATAGGTCTACTACTTTTAAAGTTTTAAAGCTGAAAAAAATCATACTAGAAGAATGCAAATCAACAGGAGCACATTAAAAAGAAAAATAGAAAATAGGAGAAGATTGAAAAGAAAATTAGAGAAATGGTCCAGAAGTTTCCTTATTTGAAAAAATAGGAGTTACAGAAAGAAAGAAAAAAAAAAACAAAGAGAAAATTACCAATAAAATAATTCAAATGAATTTTCCAGACCTGGAAGACATGCGCTGCCTGACTGAAAAGGCCTATTGAAGGTCCTGCACAATAGATGGAAACAGATGCACACCTGGCACATCACTGCAAGATTTCAGGACCCTGGGACAAAGAGAAGATCCTGCAGATTTCTAGAGAGTGAGAAAAAAAGTGACATGTAAAGGCTCAGGATCAGAATGGCTTCAAAATGCTCAATGTTAATAATGAAAGCAAGAAAACAAAGGACCAATACCCTTGGAATTCTTAAAATAAGTCTCCAATTAGAATTCTTTACCCAGCATAATTATCATCTACATCTGGGAGCAGAATAAAGATATTTTCAGAAACTCCTTTCTCGGGAAGCATGGGAACACACAGGAGACCAGGGAAAAGGATCTCCAGGATTAAGTAAAAAGAGGCCAGATGGAGTCATCGAGAGCCTCTATTCACATCTGAGCAGTGTGACTCAAGACTCAGGCATGCTGAGTGCTGTCATCGCTGTGCTCTTCACCACTGAACTGTCTTTTTAAACTGGTGGAACTATAGGTGTCACTCACTGTCTACATCTGAACCCAGGAACTGGATGGATTTGGATATTGATGGATATCTGTCCTGGATATCTGCTCCAAATGGGGGAGTGACCAAACCAGAGGAGGACATGAGATCCAGAGAACACCAACTCCAGTAAGAAGGAAGGCAAAGGAAGCACCAAGGATGAACACAGAAGAAAGTCTCATAACAGCAGCTACAAGGTGCCAATACCCAGAGAGCAAGAGAGTGGATAACTCAAAATATGGACCTAAAATGTTTGAAACTTGATGTGACTGCCTTGGTGGAAAGCCGTACCAACAGCTATTGGAAGGTGTGGCAACAATTAACAAAAGGTACAAAGAAAATAAGGCAGATGAAAAAGCAAGGTAATTACTAACTTAATTACTAACTTCAGGGAAAACAAAAAGAAAGCCAACTACAGCAGTACACTATAAGGTTCAGCTGTGAATAATAGTGACATTAGTTGATGTAACAAATATGTGTGTATATACACACACGGATATAGGTATATGGAGGTATTTCCATTTATTTATTACACAGTGTGCTAATTTCCTATTGCTGCTGTTACAGATTACCATAACATTAATGGCTTAAAACAACACAAATTTGTTATCTCACAGTTTTGGAAGTCACAAGTCCAAAATGGTCTACTCACTGGGTTAAAATCAAGGTGTTGGCAGGACTGCATTCTTTTCCAGAGGCTCCAGGGAGAATCCATTTTCTTGACTTTTTCAGCCTCTAGAGGCTGCTCATTCCTTGGTTCATGGCCCCTTCCATTCTCAGAGCCAGCAACGGCCAGTCTGTCTCACGTCATGTTACTCTGACACTGCTTCCATCCCATCTCCTTCTCTGACTCTCCTGCCTCTGTCTTGCATCTCTAAGGACACTTGTGATTACACTAGCTTCACCCAGATAATCCAGGACACTCTCCCCATCTCAAGATCCTTAACTTCATCACATCTGCCCAGTCCCTTTTGCCACATAAGGTAACATATTCACAGGTTCAGGGGATCAGAATGTAGCTGTCTCTGGGCGGGGGGGCCATTATCCTGCCTATTACCTGCACTCATAAATACATATATTAACATATGCATAAAACATTTCGGGCAGAACACTGGTGGGGCACCGTTGATAGTACGCCTACCATGAGAACGACTCAGCAGGATGGCTGGGAAGCAAGAAGGTTGGCCATGTGAGAAAGCTCAGTTCTTATTTACTAACTAGGAAATTGATGGAAAGTGTCTAAAATGGAAGAGTCAAATGTGTGCACATTCCTCTTCATATGAGATGTAAAAGTGCTTTAAGAAACAGCTAAAGTAGTTGCCCATTAGAAGAAAAAAGGGGTGAGAGTAGACAAGAAATGATTGCATTTGGTGAAGAGATGTTGATACTAGGGGACTTCTTAAATAGATTCATGTACTACTGGGAGGAAATGAAAAATGTTTTAAAAGGAGAGACTGGGATGGAATGAGGGCTTATATCTCAACTGTAACCACTGGTTGTGTTTGGCCTCCATCCTCCTTTATAAGAGTGCAGCTAGGCCCTCTACCTCTGTTGCTCTATGAAACCATCACGTCCCGCAGAATAACCATTGTCAGTTCCTCACACCCACACAGAGTTCCATCATCAGCTTCCAAAGTGGTACCTTCTTCTCCACCCGTCCCGACCCCTCACAAAATGTTTAATCCTCCCAACATATCATTTCCACCAAGTGTAGCCCAGGCACAGGGTGGTACACTGTCCTTACACTCCCCTCAAACTGCACCTCTGCACACATTGCCACCCGCACCCCTAACCACAGCTCTGGCTCACTGTTAGCCCACCTCAGACCAAAGACCACACCTCAGCCATGCCCTGGAGCCTCCACAGACAGCCCCTGCCTCATTAGCTCCCACCCCCACCACCGCACTGTCCCCAGACCGTGGCCACCTTCCTCACCAGCCCCACCCCCATCAGCACCCCCTGAGCTGATCACCCCAAGTCTCACCTCCATGCTTGCTTCAACCAGGACCAGCTAGATTGTCTCCCCAGTGTCACCTCACTAAGGGTCAGCATAGGATTATCTTCCAGGCACCATAATTGCTTACAAACCTAAATCCTTGCCCCATCAAAAACAATCCTAATGTTGTCACATAAGAGCCCCTCTACTACATCTGACTGCTGGGAAAGATCTGGCCATATCTGTGGCAGGCCCTTCTTCCTCCCTCTAGTTGAAGTTAGTCTGGTTTTCCACTAGTGGACTTTGCTGGTTTCTTCTACCTAGTTACCTTCCCCCTCTTTCCCTCCTTCCCCTCCTTCCCAGGGGGATTTTGGGTGTTCCTGTGCTAACCCCACCCCTCAGCCTATGCAGTAAGCATGTGACCAAGCAAGGCCAATCAGAGGCCTCCCAGGAAAATTTGGTGCATTGGAAAGATACTACTACAGTAGGATATGAATTAGGAGCTGCTGGCCCTGCGGGGAGAGACTGCCTGAGAACAAAGGGATGAAGACATGGATGGGACACTGAAGTCATTCTTGGGCTGTACCTGGCGGCAGGGCATCTCTGAAACTCCCGGTAATGTGAAACTTTCTCCTTTGGTGTGAGTTGTGTGCCTTGTGGCTGATAGTCCTGACTCATATGCTTATCTCAGCCTCCTGAAGTCCTCCCTCGGGGCCAACTGCGTGAAATCCTGGCCCTATTGTTTATCATCTGTGTGACCTGAGACAAAACTGTGCCTCAGTTTTCTCAGCTGTAAAATGGGGGAAATAATAGTAGCTACTCCACAGGGCCATTGTGGAATCAAAATGAAATGCATTAAAAATCATTACAAGGGTGCCTTGCACAAAGAGAAATTTTAACAAGTGTTGGTTCCTGACTAATCCAGCCCACAGTTTTCTCTCCTTCCCTGCCAGTCAGTGTACGTCACTCAAACAGGAGCCCCTACTTACTCAGCTCCTGGAACATGCCAGGACTAGAGCGTCACAATTTCAACATGTCATTCATCCTCACACCTCAGCCCTCTGAAGTGGGGACTGTTTTTATCCCCATCTTCCGGATGAGAAAAATGAGGTATCCAGAGGCTCACACTAGCTACTCAAGGCCAGACAGTTAGTAAGCAGTGGAGCCAGATGCAAATCCAGGTCTGTCCCACCCGGAAGCCGTTTTCCACTCCACCATTGGCATGAGACTGTGGAAGACAACATTAGCCTTGCACACGGATTGGTCAGAAAGCAAAGTTGCCAGCTGGTCCCTCTTTCCTGGTTCGGCCTGTCTGCAGAGGGACACAGGCAGGGCAGGTGTGGTGGTAAGCAGTGCAACCTTCCAATCAGACTATTCAGCACCCGCCCAATGAAATCATTCATTCATTTACTCATTCAAGTATTTATTAAGCACGTGTCATGTCCCAGGCACTGTGCTATTGTCCCATCTCATCCTCATAACAATTCTGTGAAGTCCATGAAATAGGTTCCATCATTATTCCCACTTTATGGAAGGAGCAACTGATGCTTACAGAGGTTTATTACCTCTCCAAGGTAGCACAGATAGTCCCAGGGCAGGGTTATGAACTCCAGAGTCCTTACAAACATGGCAGCATGGATGAACATGCTAAGCACAGACCCCAGAACAGTTATTTGTGCCCCCAGTGTGGCTTTAGCCCACAGATAGCAGCCTCCTGGCCAAATTTCCTATCTGAGCTTGGGAGGAGGTACAAATGAGACCTGTGGGTGACGGAAGGCAGAAAAGTGTCTTGTGCCCCATGCCACCCAGTAATCTGCCAGGGTGGGGATAAGCTCCAGGCCTGCTAAGCTGGGGGAGACATCAGGGCCTCCTAGACAGGGATGTCTATCTGCCAGCCCGCCCCCACCGCCACAGTCCTCTGGGTCACAAGCCTGGGGCTGGAGAGGAGGAGGGGGAGTTCCCAGCGCCACTTTCTGACTGCTTATTCTCCTGAACATGGCGAGATGTGCACCGTCATACCATTACTCTGACTTCCAGACACGGCCCTCCTGTCCAAACCACCAGCTGCCCAGAGAAAACCAAAAGCCACTGGCAACAGGCCAACAGTCCTGTCATCCTGTTCCCCACTTCAAAGACCATCTGTCTGGCTCTGGAGTCACAACAAGATGACTGTGGCTCTCACACCAGCCTCGAGGCCAGGACACTCGCGTGAGCATTTATGATCACACCAAACCTGCCGCCACCATGGTGGCCGCGCTGGCAGAGATGAGTTGAATCAGACTCCTCTGCTCAGACTGATGGTTACCATGACACAGCCCCAAAAGCAGGCAGGAAAAAAAGGTTTATACCCAAAATAGATGCTGGTAAAGAGCTGAAGTCGTTCTCAGGAGCCAAAATGATCCAATACAGACTTTCATAAAGGAGCACACATTTCTGAGTGTGGCATGCCGGGAGCAGCCCTGTGGAGGCCTGAGGCAGTCAGAGGGGCTTCCCACACCGTGGGAGTCAGGAATCCAGGTGCCAGGCTGAAGTCCAGGTGAGAATCTGCCATATGGACCCTGGAGGGGCCTGCTGTCTAGGACAGCCACTGAGCACAGGTCTGATTCTATCCTCCCTTGGAGGTGGCCCATGGTCCACACCTGCTTTTCCAGCATTTTCTAAAGAATGGTCCACACCTGCCAACTCCAGACCCTCTTCACTTACTCTCCCCTTGACTCCTGCATCTGGTCCCTACCCCACCTTGTATCTCTAAAACCCTCTAGGGGCCCTGAATGTTGTAACCCCCAAAGGGGACACCACAATGGATCCAATGGAAAATAAGTCATCCGTCTGGCTTTTTTGGATCTCTTATGCCACTGAACCAACAGACAAAAAAAGGAGTTACTCCACTGGCTGGAGTGACAGACCCTAGTTACCAAGGAGAAACTGGGCTGCTGGTACACAACAGAGGCAAGGAAGACCTTGTTGGGAACCCAAGGGATTCTCAGGTGCCTCTCAGAATGTCCATGCCCAAAGTTAAGGATCAGTGGAAAACTACAGTAACAGAGAAATGGGGGGCAGGATAAACTGAGGATTCAGATCCTTCGAGGATCAAGATTTGGGTCCCCCACCAGGTAAAGGGAGCCTGATCTGCTAAGATTCCAGCTGACTGCCCAGGAAATACAGGATGGGAAATGGGAGGAGGAAGCCAGGTATCAAATGTGGCCTTGTGAATAAATAGAAAAAGGCGAACTGTAGTAGTTTTGAAGTTTCCGTTTACTTGATATATGTTTATTTGTACATGGTTACCATTCTCTTCTTAATTTCATAATTTAGTCTTTAGGTAACAGAATACTCAGTGGGACTGTGACTGAACTTGAAAAATTATTCATGCAGACAGGGATTGATAAAATGATTGCTGGGACGCCTCATCTGGGGGAATGGTGAGGACTCCATAAGAAGGCTAGCTGTGTCTTGATCCATAGAAACAGAGCTTTTTTGTTGCCATAGGGGAGCTCAGATGTGTGCAAAGGTGCAAATGGAAGCTTTGTAGCCACAGGAATAGACCATGCCAGGAAGCAATTTATTCATCCTTCACTGCCTGCTCTGTGAAAATGGAGAAAGGCCCTTCACGTTTTTCCTCTGCCGGAGGGCATGACATTGAACTCTGTTAGCAGAGGGCACTAGAGAGACATTGAAGGAGGAGAAGGCATTTTCTTTCCTAGACACAGTGTGCTGTGCGGAGGGCTTCTGCGTGGCATGTAACTTCTCCAGCACCAGTTCCTGCAGCATACTTCCCGTGCCTGGCTCCTGCAGTGTTGATAGCTTCTCCAGGGCTAGCAGCATCTGGCAGTCAGCAGCAGCCAGCAGCTTCACCCAACACAGCCGTTGGGTAGTTTAGTGGCAGTGTGCTTCCAGTGAGATGCTTCCTCCTGAACAAATTTCCTGAGGACCCAAAAGGATGCATTTCACATTCCAAAAGGAGTGCGTTCCAGAGGGTAGGTTTCCAGCAAGTCTTGGCACCACGGCACCACAGTGACTTCTCTGCCACCTAGGGAGCCATGGCCAGGCCCTCTCCACCAAGGCCAGGGTCTCAGTCCTGGGAGGCCTCCACCATGGGTGCTCTATGGCAACCCTAGGGGTAGTGGCTATTCTCAGAGATGCTATTTCTGTATTCTTTGCAGCTTTTTTTTTTACTTCTTACAAGCCAATCTCTCATTACTCCAATCCCCTGTTATAGTTAATGTCTTTATATTAAACTTTTCCTGTTGAAACCACTATGTGGTTTCTGTCTCCTGAATAGACCCTGACTGATACAGTCACCCACAGCCCCAAAGAGCCTTTTTGCATCCTCAGGGTCTTTGAGCTCAATTCAGCATCCTTGCCAGCTAATCAGTCCACGCCTCCAGCACTCATCTGTCTTTACTGAGTGCCACTGCCACGCTGGGCACCGGGGTGAACAAGAGGCCCTGGCTTCTGGAAGTTCACAAGCAAGAGGCGTCTCCAGCTCTCTCACATCCACGCCTGCGCTTGGTTCCATGCTCTAGGCTCTTTCTCACCTCCTGGGCTCCCCTGCTCTGTCTCCTGGGCTGGCTGGGGTCTTGCCCCCACCACTGTACAGTGGGTACCCTTCAGGGGTCACACGCTGCCTTCAGCTATCCTCTGAATTCTCCCCTGCTGAGATACCTGGCCTCAAATGACTGCAGACCTCCGGCCGCAAGTCCTTCACCTTTATTTTCTGGACATCCCCACCTGGACGACTTGCAGTCCCCTAAAATCCTATCTTCCAGAACCAGATGCCTCCTATCTCCTCTGGCTTCTCTCTCTCTGTGGAAGTGACACCACCTTCCATTCATCTGCCAAAGCCTGAAACCCTGAGAACTGGGGTCCCACCTTCTCCCTGGTCCTCAGGCCTCTATTCTCCACCTCTTCCCTCCAGGCCCTTTGAACCACAGGGCTAGATGTGGGCAGTTATTCTCTAATGGTCTCCCTGCCTCTCATGCATCCACCCCAGCCTCTCAGCAAAGGTTTTTCCACATAGGGTTTCCTCAGTCAAAACCTAGGGTGCCTGATGAAAATGGTCTAAAATTGGCTGTGGTGATGGTGGGACAACTCTGTGAATGTACTAGAAACCATCAGATTGCACACTTTAAATGGGTGAATTGTATAGCATGTGGATTACATCTCAATAAAGCCATTATTGCAAAATACCATTGATGCCAGTGACTTTCCCACATGGTAAAATCTAAACCCTGGTCTGCTCCTACACCAACAGCTCAGGGCTTATGGCCTCACCCCCAACCTCTCCCAGGTGACCCCACTGTGCCAGGGCCACTCACTGTGCCCAGCTCACATTCCCCGGTCCCACACTTGTGTCTACACTTACACCATTCTGTCCTCCAAAAAGGGGCCCCCTCCCAGAGTGCCCACCCAACCCCGCTCTCCCCCACCCCATGGCCTCTCCTTGACCACCCATCCTGGGGTCTCTCATCGGTTCCCGTTGTGCAGTCATTTAGCTTCTCACGTGGACATGAATGTGTCTGCTTTCCCACACAGAGGAGGTCAGAGCTGGCGTCTGGCACCTCGCTGACCCCCAAGCAGCCCCCAGCGCAGTGCCTCCCCCCCACCGCCCTCCCCCCCGTCCCCGTGACCCTGGAGGCAGAGAGGACTGTGCGAAGTCACTCCCAGGCAGCTGCAGCATCCCCAGCACAGTGCTGCGGCGCCCAGAGTGACCCCCCACAAGCCCCATTCTAGGGGTCACTGGGCAGAGCTCCCTGAGGCACTGTGCCAACGGAGAGGCTCTGCAGGAGCTCTCGATCTTCGGCTCCACCTTTCCCGGGCCAGAACATACACCTGCTATGAGGTCTGCAGGCCCCACCAGCCCCCAGGTGCCCAGGGCGAAGGGGGTTGTGAGGGTCCTAGGTCAGGGGCCACAGAAGCACAGGAGGCAGGGGGTGTGGGCCTCCACCCCTCCAGGCCCTGGGGGGCCAAGCCCCTGGCTTGCCCGTGACTACGCCCTCCCCACACCATCCATGCACATGCTCGCCACCCACACTTTTGCACCCTCCTCCCAGACCAAGTGACACCAATTGACCACCCAGCTGACCCCATCCAGACCAAAACTAGGGGGTTCCCCAAAGGCTCTGCAGGGCCCGGGCCCCACCCACTAAAGCAGCAAAGAGCCACTGCTCTCAGGATGGCCCACTGGCCCCTGGGGTGCTTCCTCCTCACCCCCTGCCCCAACCAAAACCAAAACATTTGGGGAGGGGACCAGGGGGAGGGGAGGAGCCCAAGGTTCCAGAATCCACTGCAGTTCACCCACCCCTGGACCCCACTCAAACCCTGGCTCTGCCACTCAGAGACGAGGGCCTCACTTTCTCAGTCTGTACAATGGGATGAATGAGTCCCTGCCTATTTTAAGATGTAAGAGAATCTCATCGAGTGTTTAACACAGTGCCAGGCACCTGGTAGGCACTCAATAAATGTTTTTTTCTTTTAAGTGTTATGTGATAAAGCAGGGCAAAAGGTTAGTAAAGTGTCCTGAGGAAACCTAGACTCCAGTTTAAGACCACACCTAGGAGTGGCAGCCTCACCTGCTCCTGGACCAGCTGCCGTGGCCTGACCCGGAGCCCTCTCTCCCAGCGAAAGCTCCGAGTCTCCCCTAAGCCCCCAGCCCAAGGCCCCTTGCTGTTGGAATGGGGACCTTTCACCAGAGCGCTTAACCTGCCGTTGTGGCTTTAGGGGTCTCTCACAGCCACACACACAGATGCATACATACAGACATATGTGCACACACACAGATGTGTATGTGTACAGACATGCACACAGAGCCACAAAAACAAGACTCCAAGACAGACCTGTGTGCACACACATATTTACAGATACACACAGATGCATGTGCACACAAACAGATGCACGCACAGACACAGACACAGACACCCAGGCACACACATACATGCAGACACACAGAAGCACTCATAGAGACATACACCTATGCACACACGTGTGCACATACAGAAGCATGTGTACACACACAGAGAAATAGACATGCAAACACACACACATACACTCTCTCTCCTCTCACATTCCAGGCTCCAAGAACCTAGAGCACTAGGATCTGGGCAGGGCCTCTGCACACACATGCGTCGCACATTTCACCTACAGCATGGGCCAAAGAGGCATTTGGAAACCAGCTTGGGAACCTCAGAACCATTCATAACATTGTTCTGAGAGGAAATACAAAACATTGCCCTATAAACAAACATTTGCAATAGAATTCCTCCAAGAGCTAGGATTGCCTATGCTAGAAAACTAACAGAGAGCAAGAAGAGAAAAACCACATAAACTTAGTTTGCCTCCTCAAAATTAATATCAATTACAAAAGCATTTATGTGGACTGCTTACCATTTATACCTAATCACCATGCAGCCCAGTGATGCACACCCTTAAGGGCATGCAGGAGTGATTATGTTGCGTGTTTCATCTGATCACACCAGCACACCCGCAGTCCATATGTGCCCGGATCCCAGACAGTTGCCTGTGGTGGGGGTACATGCACAGGTGTGTATAAAACCAGAGAAAAGTTGGTTTCCTCACTCAAATCAGTAGTGTGCCCCCTGACTACACTCTGGCCCAAGCCCTCTTGCCAACATCACCACCACAGAAGCGCCTGCTGAGGAGCCATCTTCCCAGCAGATCCTCCCCCAGAAGGCAGAGATGCTTCAAAGGTCTCCCTCCGCAGGGCCTGGCGGCATGTCACCAGGGCCAGGACACAGCCCAAAGGCCACCCTGTGTGCCCACTCACAGAGGCAGGCTGGCCTCCTTGCCATGACCAAGGCTATCCCAAGCTCATCTCCCAGACCCACTAGGGCCCTGCACCCCTTTCCCGGGCCCACTGAGCCAGCTAGTGGGCAAGATCCTAGCATGGATGATTCAAAATCTATCCTCCTCTTGCCCTCTGTGCTGCACACAGCCACCGGAGGCTCTGCAAAGACCCCCCTCTCTTTTATTAGAAAGAGAAAAGGAAGCCACCTCCCTAATTCCCATTTAGTTCAGCAGGTGCTCTTCAAATACACTGGGTGACCCAGGTTTGGGGAATGAGAGTCAATCATGATAAATGAACCTTCCAGGAACAAGGAACTCAAAACTGACTGAGAGGACCAAGGGGGACAGGCTCCAGGGGAAGAGAGCAAGAAGAGCAGCCAGGGAGAGAGGGGAAGAGAGGTATGCCTGGGTGCGTGCACCTCCCCAGTGCCCACAGGGAACGTGCATGGCTGAATTTTAATCCTCAAACACCTGTGCGGTCAACTGCATAAGGATTCTCCTAAAAGATGAGTGACATAAAAATCCAGGTTTAGTGCAAGAAGCAGTGCTTCGAACAAACAAAAATATGAGCCTTGAGGTTATCTCCACTTTGCAGATGGCCAAACTGAGGCTGACAGAGCCTAAATAATCTGCCCCAGGGTATAATTAGGAGGTGGCAAGGTCGAGGTGGAACCACAGTCTGTCCAGAGCTGAGTCCGGTGGCCCTGGCACAATGCCACATTGCCTCTTGCCCCAGTGATGCTGACCTGGCTCATGTCATTTTTCTGGAGATTCTTTGGAAACACCCCTTCCTGTGACATACAAAAGCCTCATTTCTATGTTAGAGGAACGTTTTTTGTTTCTTTTCTGTTCACTTACCAAAAACTGCTGTCTCCAGCTTATCCCCACCTATCTTGGCAGACCTGCTCTGAATGGGGTGTGGATGTCAACTTTGCCATTCACATACCATGCTCAGGGGGCGACAGGACTTACCCCAGGTTGTGCAGCCTGGGAGTCGAGGAACAGGGGCTAGGCTTTGTGGCTCATCTTTTGAAGGAACTCCTAAGAAGCAGAACCCCCTGCTCAGGCCCCGAACATCTGCATCCCCAATGCACGTGGCATGTACATCTGGTTAGGTCACTTCCCTCCTCAAAAATCTAGAGGATATGGAATAAAATGTGCCTGCCTATGCTGGACCCTATCCCTCCCTGGGCCTCCAGGCCTTGTGACACAGGCTCTGTCCTCTGCAGCCTGGCCCAGCCAGGCTCTACCCAGGCAAAGCTTAACTGCCCTCCAGTCCCAGCTGCCCACATGAAGCACTGCCTGGTTCTTCCCAGGACCCCCATCTGTGCCTCAGGGGGTGGCACCTCCACACACCCAGCTGGTTGAGCCAGAAACCAAAGGGTCACCCCGGGCTCCCCGCAACCCTCCATCACCCAGCGATTCCTTCGAGCTCTGCTCCCAAAGCACCTCACAAAGCAGCCCTCCTCTGTGCCCACACTGCTGCTTCCCTGGCTTTCTGCACCTGCCTGATTTCTCCTCCTTGATGCCCACAATGATTTTTCTCAGATATAAGTATGGGCATGTTACTCCAAGCCCAACACCTACAATGCATAACAACCCAGCCACCCAAGGCCCAGCTCTGGCCGGGCCCTGCAGCCTCACACCCATCATTTCTCATATCCTGTGACTCCAGCCTCATCAGGTCAGAAATGCCCTTGACCACCTGGCTAAGTGCTGCCTGCCCTTCCAGAGCCAGTGCAAGTATCACCCCCTTTAGGAAGCCCTCCCCAGTCTCCCCTCAAGGAGCTGCCCCTTTTCTGCATCCTTGTGATGCCCTAGGCACACGCCGCCAGAGTGCTCTCCACCCAGTGGCCCCTGCCGGACTCTCACCTCCTCTGAGGGGGCTCCCTGAGGACAAGCTCAGTCTCTTTCATCTTTGTGGCCAGTGCCTGGCACACAGTAGGTCCTTAATAAATGAATAGATGAACATTATTTGTGGATCTAAAGCAATAGATTCTGGAGAGAAACTCGAGAGCTGCCAGGCCTGCCAATGTGGGGCCGTGGCATCTCTCCATGCTGCACCCTAGTTCTGAGAGCTCAGGTTGCCAGGAGGGCATTGACTGAAGAAAATGCAAAGGCAACTGCTCAGCCCCACCAGCCTTCCCAGCTGAGCTTCCACTGCCAGGCAGGCCCTCGGGCCACCACCAGTTGGGTTGTGAACCATGCCTGGGAGAGGTCTGTAACAAACATTACACTGTGGCTGGTAATAAAACAATTAGGAACCACTGCTGTGCACCAGTGGCCAGGCCAGGCTGGGATCTAGACCCTCCCACGCCTCTGGGCTGGGGGCAGAGCCAGCCCTGCCAGCAGGCCCAGAACCCAGAGGGGATGCTGCTGCCTGCTCTGGGCCCAAAGGGACCTGAGGGCAGGGAGGAGAGGGCCGAGGGCCTAGAGGGACCAAGGGAACAGACTTCAAAGAGTCTGGCAGAAGTACATCAACATTAAAGGCACTGAAGTCAGATGGCCAGGGCAGGAGGGCTCAGAGGTCAACCAGCCAGATCCTGGCTTTACAGAGGGGGAAATGGAGGCCCCAAGACCCCAAGGGGATGATGAGAATGAGAGGCAACATTTCCAGTCTTAGAGCACAGATCTCCCCCAGTTCCCACAGTCATCTCCTGCAGCCCTGTAGAGACCCCTTAAAGAAAATGAATGCATAGCACCTGAGCACCTACTATGTGCTGGGCATAGTGCTGGCTATTTTCCAAAAATATTTCACCTGATTCAGGCAACACAGGCAAGATGTAGATGCTTAGATGAAAAGCCCGTGGCTCCAAGCCAGCTGGTCTCCCGGTAACTGAGGAGCAGTAGGGCTGCAATGCTAGCCAAGGTCTGCTGGCTCCTGGGGTCTCTTAGCCCTGCACATTTCTCTCGGACGAGCCCGGGGCTGAGGGTAGGGCACACAGAGTCCAGCTCTGCACCTGCTCCCACGTTACTGTGCTTTTCTTAATCTTCTCGCCTCACTCCAGTAGCCTTACTCTCACGTCCTGGTAACGGGGCAGCCTCAGAGAGGCAAGCAAACCCACTGGCGGGGACATCCACTGGTGGGGGTTGGGGCCTGTGCAAGGGGAGGTAGGCCCTGCTGCCACACACCAGGCAGAGGAACTTGTATCTGCCCCTCCTCACTTCACCTCCCCACCTTGCCACCTGGGTCACTTCCACCTGCCTGTTCATGGGCCTCCAGGTCACAGAGTTGGGCACAGCTTGAGCCCACATGCCGGACAAGTTTCCCAGGCAGGCAGCCCTTCCACACCCAGTGGGGCTTCCTGAAGCCCCACTTCATCCCCGCTGCATGTGGCTACCCGCACTGCCCGTGCTCTGCCAGGGCTGGGTCACCTGAGCTCCACCCAGGATAGGGTCCTGATTATACCCCCAGTTCCGGAGAACCATCTGGGTCACAACAAACACCAGATCAAAGCCTTATTGGGAGATCCTCAATGACTGCTGCTGGCGTGTACCAGGGTGCAACCAGCTGACTATTTTCCACTCTCACCCAGTCCCTCCCAGTCCAGGCCTTTGCTTAGAGGCCTCAGTGTCTGTAGCATTTCCCCCATACCCTTTCCAGAACAGACAAGTACCTGAATGACCCTAACCTTTGCTGTCAGTCGCCAAGCCAGTTTCTTATCCATTAAAAAGAAGTCTGTCCTTCCAGCCCTAGGATGACTCAAATTTTTTTACGTTCTTATCCAGAAGCTGTAAAAAGCGTGGTTTTATTTTGTTGTTATCATTAAGAAAGTAACACATATGCATCTACACTTTTTCAAAGATTGCAAAAGTATATAAAGTACATATAAAGGCAGTCTTTGTTGACAGGTTTGCTGTGCATCCTTCCACACAGACTCTTTCTGTGCATGTACAGGCCTATAAATGCGTACGTTTGTATATATTTTAAAGGAATTTCACAAAAACAAGATTACACTCTGCTTCTCTGGGTACCCCAACCATACCATGGACTACTAACGTGTCAGAATAGATATGCTCACTAACTCATTTCAAAGGCCTTGGGGCACTCTAAACTGATTCCTCTTTACCCTTAACTTTACGTATCCTTTCAGAATCTTAAAAATCAATCACTAAGACCTGTCCTTCAAGAAGCCGCTTCCCAACAGGTTCTGCCTCCTGGAGAGCCGGAGGAACCCGTGCGCCGGCGGGGCTGCAGTGCCTCACCTTCCCCTCCCAGAGTTGTCAGGGAACCTGGAGGAGAGGCATGATCCCAGGGCCCCAGGCATCCCCACCAGGTGTCTCCAGTCATTGACATGACATGACTCACATCCAACCCACAGCTCAGCAAACCTGATCCCGCTGTCTGCTGGGGTCACAGACAGTGACCCCAACACCATCAAATCTGACCCCACCATTGTCTCATAATGTCCTCTCCAAGCATCAGTTAGGACCACTAGAACACCAGGATCTAGCTGATCTATGAGATCTAGAACATCTTCTGCACCAACCCAGATCTATATACAGAGTAGCACAGTAGGAAGAGCACCAGACGAGGAGTCAGGACACTTAAGTTGTAGCCCTCCACTTCCTAGCTGTGAGGGATGGCCCTCCACACCCTCTATGCACCCAGATGGGGCAGCTAAGAACTGGCTCAGAATTAAAAATGACCTTCACATTTGAAGCAGAAACAGAGAGGGAAGATAAACAGGGATGACAGTGACAGGGCCATGACCTCAGGAAAGAGAAAATAGGAAACTGGCAATAGATGTAAATAAGGCTGGGAAGCCTTAGGGGTCAAAGGGGACCCCAGCAGGATGGGAGTGGGCAATACTGGGAACGGGCCAGGAAAGCCCCAGGCACCTCCTCCTCCTGTCCCTGCCACTGTCGCTGTCCTCCAGACAGGGCAGGCCAACGATGTGATCAGCAAGGGAGATGTGGCCTGGCAGGCTCTGCTCACTGGTTGTCCTTGCTGAGGGCTGCCAGGTTCCTGCAGCCATACACGGGGGCACATCCCCTTGGAGTTGGGGGCTCAGTTCTGCTGCATGTTGGGGAGGGAGGGGATGGGGGTGAGCAGAGTCAGGTTCCACCACCCCCATTTCCTTCTCACTCACAGCCCCTTACAGGGACGTTTTGGGTGCTGGGGCACCTCAGCCCGGGTGAGGAGATGCAAAGGAGTAGATGGAGACCTCTGGGAGGCCAGGCAAGGGACCCTCCTACCCCTGCACACCATGATCACCATCGCTGGCCCACAGACCTGACCCTGGCCACCGTTCCCCTTAACTGCCACAAGCCCCTGGGGTTGGTGTAATCTGAACCTGTTCTGTTTCCCTCCAAGTTTGAGCTCTTAAGCTCTAGTCTACAGTATATAAAGGAGTCATCAAGTTCCTATACCAAATGAGCTCAGTTGGCCCCTGCCCCTCCCTCCCTTTTGTCCCCTCTGTCTCCCCCCCAACCACCGCCCCACCTTACAAAGACACCAAAAGTAGGTCACTTCAGAGTGATTCTCCATGGGCTACACAGGACTTACGGAGTGCAGGGGCCCAAATCACTGTGGGGCCTCAGCCTGTCCCCCAGCACACCAGAGGCCCTGCTCCACTTCCTCTACACTCCATCCACCCCATCCTGGACATCCTGGCTTCCTGCGCTCTGCCTGGAAGTCCCATCTCTGTGCTTTGAGGCCCATCTCAGGGGCCACCTCCTCCAAGAAGCCTTCCCTAATCCCCTCAGTTCGTTATGACCTCACTGTTCTTCGAGCACTTTATTTCTCCCTCTCCTGCAACCTTGGTCTATGGTCATTAACTAGGTGAGCACATCCTAAACTCACCCGATGTCCCCTCACGGCCCAGCCCAGGGCCTTGCCCACAGGAAACACTCAGCAAGTCTCTAGTAAATGGAAGCAAATATGCTGCATTCAGGACAGAATCAGAATAAAAAGCTGAAACTAGAGCGTGAGGGATTTAAGGTGGATGCAAAGACAACCTGTGGACCATGCAATTTGCTAAACTCTGGAACAGATTGCTAAGTGGTGCTCAGGAGCCTCCTGCCTCAGAGGATTTTTCCATCAGAATCAGTACTTTCCTCCTCTGTCCAAGATTTTGCACAGAGGGCAGGAAGGTGGACAACACTTCCCAGAGCCCTTCCTGGAGTGCCAGTCCAGGCGAGGCGCCGGGAGGATGAAAGCAGCCACAGCGAGCCACCACTGACACTGACAGTCCGCTACCGGTGAGGGAAGCCTAGTCTTATTTTCATGTTACAGGTGAGGAAACAGGCTTTGAGAACTGAAGTTAGCTGCCCCAGATCCTGAAGCTGGGAAGTGTCAGAACACAGCTCTTTTCAGGTCCAGGGCCCTCACTTTGGCTGCCTTGGAACTGGCTCCTGTCTAAGGAAGTCGTATCTGCCCCTATGCAGCTGCTCACCGTGGCCCAGAAACACGCACACATGGACGCACTGCACTTTGTCCTGCCCACACACTTAGCCAAGTGGAGGCAGGAAATCTCTGACAACTCATGGGTCTCAGATTTGGTAGTTTTTTTAGAGAAATATAGTCAAAGAGAGGAATGACTGTAAACGAGCTCTCAAGATTTGAGGAATCTTGAGATGGAAAGGAATCCAGCACCTTTCATTTACTATTAAAGCCTTGCTCAGGAGCAGCAAGACCAACAGATACCCAGCCTCAAAGGATAGGCAGGCTTCTGACCAGCTCTATTATCTAGTAGATACCAAAATGCAAGTGGAAACAATTCCTGTGGGCCACGCCTTGGCTTTAACTGTTGCCTGTTCCCAAGTTAGACACCAGAGACACACTTAACAAGCAGTGGGGCGTGAGATGGGGGAGGGGACAGGGGCACCAAGTCACGGACTCCAGGCCCATGCAAGGGGACAGCAGTTGTGACAGGCACACAACTGGCCCTTCTGGCCTCAGGCTCTGAGTAGCACTTCCAATCCTGAAAGCAATGAAGCCCAGCCCCACACTCAGCTCCCACCCTAGCTCCAAGTATTCTCAAAGCTTAAAGGTCCCCTTCAACCCTAAATTCTAAGGCTTGGATTCTAATGGTAACATTTCAAGCCCAGGGATGGGGAGAGGGTGGTCTATTTTTAATACACCCATTAGAGAGCTGGCAAGACGGCTTTGTGTCACCTTCGTATCTGGTTCCCAATAAAAGGAGCCTTTATGGAACCCAGGCTTTTGCTGGGAAAGAACTTGGGTCTTTCAGGGAGGCTTGAGCCTGAGGAACTGGCCTTTAAGTTGGCAATGACCAGTTGGTGAAGGCAGAGCAGCAGCAAGCCAGAGAGCCCAGCCACCAAGCCTGCCACTAAAGAGACAGGGACTGAAACACTCATGGAGCTTCCCATGATTCAGCAGAGGCCCTACTAAATGTCTGATGGGGTGCGGGGGACGGGTGGGACCACAAACTGATAGGAGAGACTGACATACAAAACAGCAGACCTACAGAGCTATAGCAGGGGACAGTTCAAGTTCCTTAGAGGGCAGGCCTGGCCCTGCTTCTTCCTGACCAGGTCGCACAGAGCACCTATTTTACAGCTTGTCCTGTCTTCCTTGCAGGATTTTTCAGAGGCAATGGCAGTGATGTGTGTGGCAATGATAGTAAAATATCCATAGGGCTGCAGGAGCTTACTGTGATTTGGCCTCTGGGAGGAGACCTCAGAAATAATGCACACACACAGATTTACACATAAACCTACAAAAGGACACACACATCCTTAACCAGAGACTGTACTTCTACCCACTTCACCGAGTCAGATATGACAAACCTGTCTCCTGCAGGGCTCCTACCCCTCACACCACCTTCTCCTTTCAAAGGCCCATCCCCCAGGAGGCCCTGCTCTCTCAGGCCTCCTCCCCTTGGAAGCCTTTCCAGATTATGGCTGGGTGGTGGAAAACAGACCACCCCGCCCCCATTCCTGGGTCTGAAATTCCACCACAAGAATCAGAGCCATAGAATTTAAAAGTTGGAATGGACCTCCAAGCTCCAGGCCAACCCCCACCCCACAGAGGAATCCTGTCCACAGACACCCGGACAGATGGCCACGGGTGTCCTCTTCTAGTTGCTCAGTGCTCAGGGGCAGCCCTTGCATTGAGGACCTGGCACTCCTTGAGTCTGGAAGGAATTCACCTTTTCTAAGGTCAGCCTCTAATTGTAGGCCCAGAGAGCAGGAGTGAGAGGGAGAACAAGGGGAGCCTTGGTCAGCCTGAGCCAGGAGCTGTGCGTTTGATGAGCAGCTGAAGACAAGAAGGAGAGAGCTGGACCAGAGACCAGAGAGGGAGCCAGGGCCCAAAGAAGTGGGGCCCAGGAAGGGAGGCAGGCAGGTGCCAGACCCGCTGCAGCAAGTCTGCCTGGGGCCCCTGCCTGGGTGCAGCACATGTGCCCACATGCGCACACATGCACACAACTCACACTTCCACAGAGTTGCCTGTCAAACAGCCGAACCAGGGCCTCAATGGGACCTAGAGGCGGAGGGGCACCACTCAGCCCCAGCATGCAAACCCAGGCAGCTCAGGAAACCACCAGGAGATGGCCCCACCAGCAATGGGGACAGCCCAAAGAGGGTTGCCTGACAGCTGGGCTCCCCACGTCCCATAGGCTAGTCCTAACACTCTAGCAACGCCTAAGAAGAAATGCTTCCCTGGCTGCAGCTGTCACATCTGCCTGGGAGGGAGGAGGCACAGCAGAGCAGCACCTGATCCCAGGATCCCTTCACAGCCCGCAGCCCAGGGGGCAGGTTCAGCCGCTGGCAGCCCAGGGTGAAACATGAAGACTGAACAGTCCCTCAGGGATGCTGATGGCAGTCCCTGGGCACGGCAATGAGGGGCAAGCTGGGTCACAGGGTGGACGGCGCTTGTCCTGCAGGCTCCTATCCCTGCTGGTTTGCGAGGGGGCAAATTGTGTGGCTCTGGGTCCCGGCCCTTCCTCCCCGCCTGACGCAGGCCAGAGCTGCCCAGCTGGGTGCAGGACGCCATCTTGGGTCAAGGTGCAGCCACAGGGGGCTCGCCTGGGAGTGGGGAAGAGAGCCCCTGAGAACCAGCGGACCCCCAATCCCCACCCAGAGTGCCAACACCTACTCGACTGGCTTTGCAGTAGAGAGAGAGGTGGAAGGACAGACGGGACGAAGAGGAAGGGGGGAACTAACAGAGGAAGCGAGGGAAGAGAGTGGGTGCCCCCAAGAAGAGAGGCTCCAAGAAAGCGAAATGCAGTTTGGCAGCTCGGGCCGCGGGCCCCACCATGGGGGCCTGGGGAAGGCCGGGGGGCGGGCCCTGGCCCCACGCCAGCTCGGTCCGCGCTGAGGGGGAGGGAGGGCAAGGAGGCCTGGGAGAGGGGAGCCGGGGTGAGGGCGGGACACGGGACACGGCGGCCTGCGGCTCCGAAGCTTGGGGTCTCCCGGGGTGCGGGGACGTGGGGCTGAAGACCCCGATCCGCAGCCTCGACGAGGCCTCGTCCTTCACGGTGCAGATGCGAAGCTTTCAAGGACACGTCTGCACCGGCCCAGCGGGGTTGCGTGTGCGTGAGTGTGTCCGCGTGCGGGGTGGGGGGCAGTGCTGATGCAGCGGGCGACCCCGGGCACCCAGACTCGCGCCCCTCCCGGTCGCGACCCCGCTGCTCCCACCCCAGCGTTTTCCGGCCCCCGTGGCCCGGGCCGGGATCTTCGCCCGCCCCCGCCCCCACACTGCGGCGCCGCCGCCGCCGCCGCCCCGGCTCCCACGGCCCGCGGCGGGGGCAGGGAGGAGCCAGGCACGACGTCCCCCCCCCGCGCGCGCCGCCCGGCCTTCCGCGGGGAGGTGTGCCCCCCAAATGGCACTCTCCGCACCCCCGCCGCTCCTCCCAGATCCGCTGGCACCCCGCACCCCAGCCACAGGTGGCCGGAGGAGGATCGCTGTGTAGCGCTCCCCGGCCCGGCCCCCCGATCACCCCCGCGGCCCGCCCCCGGGGCCTTCCCGGTCCCCCGCCCCGCCGGGCCGAGGAGGGCCGGGAGCCGGGGGGAGGGGCGGGGGGCCGGGTCGTGCCAGGCTGCCATTTTCTGCCGCCGCCGCGGAGCCTGCGCGGGGCCCGGCCCCCGCCCCCTCCCCCGCTCCCTGCGGGTCGCGGCGGGAGCCGACTATTCCGGGTCGGGGTCTGCGCCCTCCAGCGCCCCGGCCGCAGGCCCCAGGAGGGGCCCCGGGGCGGGAGCAGCGCCCGGAAGGCGGGGGCCGCCAGGCCGGGGCCCCTGCGGCAGCGCCGAGCCGGGCACCGCGGCTGAGGGCAGCGGCAGAGGGGGGCCCCCCACGGCATTGTATAGACTTGAACTTGAGCCCGGAGCCAGGCGGGGGCGGGGAGGGGGCTCCGCGCCGGGCGCGGGCGGGACGGGAGGGGGCGCCTGCCGAGCCCGCGGGGACATAAACAAACCCTGAAATCCCCTGCGCCGCCTCCGCCAGCCCGGCCCGCGGTCCCCGCCCGCAGCTCTGGCCCCGCCGGCGCCCGGTGCCGAGTTGCAGGGGTCCAGGAGCTTGCCCCGAGCCGGGCACTGCCCGCCGCCGTGCCCCCCGCCCGGCCTCCCCTCCTCCCCGCCCGCCTCCGGGCCGGCCTGCCGGGTCGCCAGAAGCGGCGCTCATTACCGTGTGGCCGGTAGGGTCGGGCCGGCCCGGCTGCGCGCCCTGGTGCCGCGGCGCCGCGTCCCGGCTCGTCCTGTGCTCTCGCCGCCGCCGCCGCCGCCGCCGCCGCCCGCGCGCCCTCCTCCCTCCCGGCCCGCCTGCCTGCCTTGCTCGCTCCCTCCCTCCGCTCGCTGTCGCGCTCCCTCTCTCCGCCTCCTCCGCCGGGTCCCCCCCTCCCACCCCTTCTCTCCGCCTTCCTCCTTCCCTCCCTCCGGCCGCCCGCGGGCCCAAGCCTCCGCCCGCTGCTCGCCCCCCGCGGCCGCGCTGGCCCCGGCCCCGGCGCTGCGGAGCCGGCCCGGGAGGCAGCGCCGACTGGGGGGCCCCGGGGCGCCGCGGCGGGAGCGGCCTGGGCGCGCGGCCGGTCCTAGCGCCCTCGGTCCGACTTCCCGGCCTCTGCAACCCCGCCGGGGCTCCCCGCACCCCGCGAGACACAAGGCCGGACCCCTCAGCGCCCCGACCCGGCACTGGGCCTGGGCACCTCGCCTGGGCCGCGCTCTCGGCTATTCCGCCGGGGGCCTTGCTGCAGCCCTACCCCGGAGGGGCGCCCCGCTACCTGGCGCTGTCTTTGCGCTGGGTCCCCGCATCCAGCACTGGCCGCAGGGACAGCGGCCCCTCCTCTCCCCCGGCAGGTGTCAAGTGCCTCCCCCCGGCAGCCCGCGTAGCCCCCGGCGGCCTTTACCCTGCAGTTCTCCCGACCTCCACCAGAGTCCACTGCACTCTGCCTGCCTCAGCACTGGGGCTGGGGACAGCAGCGCCGGCCCATCCGCACCGCAACCCCCACGCCACCCCGCCACCTTCTCCAGGTACCGCCGCCCGGTGGAAGACAGCTCACTCAACAAGGCCAAGGTCGGAGTTCCAGGCCCATCCAGATCGTCCTGGAGGGTCGAGCTGCTCTACAGGATGTACCCCCTTTAAGGGAGTGAGTTCCCCGTACCTTGAGGTGTCCAAGTAGAGTTGAATGCCTCAGAAAGACTTCGTGGAGTAGGAGGTCGATCTAAATGACACTGAAGATCCCTTCCAGCTCTGATTCTGTGCACACCTACTCTCCACCCTCACGCTTACTCACGCCTTTGCCTACTCACCTCTACCGTGGGGGCTGTTCTCATTTCCCATAGAGTTCTCAAGGCTCCAGATTTCTGACTTGGAGCGTCTCCGTCTACTTCCGCCAGCACAGTCACCCTCTGCTCATCTATTTCCCAACACCCACCTCTTGGTCTTGGTGCGGGGTCCCCCTGGCCACATAGCATAGAGCCCCACTTCTGCCCACAAGAGGCCCAAGGGGACCAGTCTTCTGTGCACCCCCATCTACTCAGTGCTTCAGCTACATGGGTGCCCTGACTCAGGACACAGTGTGCTCCCTTCCCCGGGCACCCACAATCCCACTGTGGGCAGAAGCTATGAAGATGGGCAACCAGGCCTCACTGTTGAAACCAGTCCTACTTTTCCCTTCCCCTCCACTGATGTCATCCCTCTGAGGGTCACAGGAACAGAGTTACCTAACTCTTGGTGACACAGAACTGACCTTTCATCTAAGAGGTTTTCCTTCTGGGAGCCCTCTAATGCTTCCAGATCTTTCAGTCTACCCTACTCCCTGAATCTCAAGGTCAGAGGCCACTGCACGCAGTTGTCCTGGCCTGTTTCACTGTCACCCTCATGCAAGTTATAATACCATGGCACTGATAATAGGCCCTGCTATCCATGGTCTCTGCTTGACCAGTTGCAGAGATTCATTATGTTCCTTCCGCAAGGACAGGGACCACATCTGTCTCTCTCGCCCAGCACTTGGCACACAGTGGTCCTCAGTAAACCTTGGTTGGATGACTGTGTGCACTGCAGGCTCCTTGCCACTTTATTTTCAACATCAGGACAACTAAAGCTTGGCTGAGGGGAAGACCATGTTTAGAAAGATGGCTGCCATACTGCTCCCTTCCTCAAAGGCTTATATAATTCTCCCAAATAGCAGTGGCTGTTTACTGAGAGTTTCCTATGTGCCAGGCACCAGACTTGACACTTCTCTTATTCCTTACCAACCGCGTGAAGTTATTTGTATCATCCTCACTCTACAGATGAAAAAACTGAGGCTTAGTTAAAGCCACACAGCTGGGAAGTGGGAGATCCAGGATTCAAAGCCTGATTCATCTGACTTTGAAATTACCACACCACACCTTTAAAACATTATAGCTGTTCTTAACAAGCTGAAATTCTCAAGGTCAAGATGGGCATGTGTAAGTTTCTTTTCAGTAGGACTATTTGTGATGAAATCATTGGGAGTGCATGATGTGTGTGACCTCGGATGCCTGTGTTGCTGGGGTCAAGAGGCCCAAGGGGACTATGTTAGGGGGTTTGCATTCTGGAAGAAGCTCCAGGGTCAGTTACAGAGCCTGACCATGACATCTTTGGCATGAGGAGGACCCTCCAGGTGGTCCCAAGAAGAGCCATATCAATGCTGGCTGACCCCACTCTGCCCTTCTTACCACATACCACACTGGGTCCAGTTCAGATTGAGTTAGTCTTTGGACTTCTACACCCTCTCACTGTGTCTGCCCCACTGTGACCTGAATCATGATTGATCCTAGATCATCTGGGGTGAGGAGCAGTATCAGTCAGGATAGGCGAGGTTATCCTGCTGTAACAACCCACATCTTGGTGACTTAAAACCACAAAGGTTCTGTGGAAAACAGTATGGAAGTTCTTCACAAAAATAAACATGTAAGTATCATACAATCCGGCAATCCCACTTCAGCTGATAGCAGAGACTCAAACAGACATTTGTACGCTAGCGTTCATAGTAGCCATTATTCATACCAGCCATGAAGATGACCCAAATGTTCATTACCTGGTGAGTGGATACATAAAATGGGGCATGTGCACACAACAGAATATTATTCAGACTTAAAAAGGAAGGAAATTCTGACACATGCTACAATCTGGATGAACCTTGATGTTATGCTAAGTGAAATAAGTCAGGCACAAGAGGATAAATATTGTCTGATTCCACTTATATGCGGCAGAAAGAATAGTGGTTGCCAGGGCTGGGGGGTAGAAGAGTGGAGAGTTAGTGTTTAATGGGTACAGAATTTCAGTTTGGGATGATTAAAAAGTTCTGGAGACGGATGTTGGTGATGGTTGAACAATTTATGAATGTACTTAATGCCTCTTAACTGTACACTTACAAATGGTTAAAATGGTACATTTCACGTTATATGTATTTTAGCCCATAAAAAATAGAGTATAGTACAATTGTAATTAAATTTATCAAATACAGTTTTTAAAGGTTTCTTTTCTTGCCCTGTCCCATGTCCGTGGCAGGTCTGCAGAGGGGTAGAGCTCACTGAATATTCTGGGATGCTGCCTGACAGAAGAGCCACCCCCTCAAGAGCACTGGAGGGTATCCATTGACAGTAGCCATTTGTCACTCATTGGCTGGAACCAGTCAGAGTCCCATTCAACTGCAAGAATCCAGGAAGTAAACTTTACCCTAGACCTCCAGGCAGGGAGAACTAGACATAGTTAGCAAACAGCCCCAGTGATTACCACAGGGACCCTTCCGGTTCCTTCACTAACAGCACATTCCTTCTCCTGGGTCTCAGGTCCCACACTCCTGCCTCAGGTGAGAGAAGCAGTGGTGTACCTACCCTTGGCCCCAGTACCCTCAGAGACCCTACGAACTCTCCATCAGGCTGCTTCCCCCACCATTCCACCTGCCTTTGCCACACTTCCTCCCTGACTTCCAAACATGGTTCACCTACCATCCTGCTGAGTGATTTCAGCCCCGCAGTGACTCACAGATGACCCCACCTGGGTCATCTTTCCATCGCCATATCACACCCACCGGAAGAGCTACATCCTGGACCACTGTCCACAGAGATTCTTCATCTGTAACACATGGTGATACTTCCACCTACTTTCTAGGGTTGTTATATTAGTCAAGACTCTTGGTTGCAAGTGACAGAATCCCAGCCTAAACTAGTTTAAATGAACAAAGGGATTCAGTAGTTTAGAGTTTAGACAATTGGGAAGCCCAGGGTTGGGGATTCAGAATCAGGAAAAGCTAAGTCTGAGGACTCAGATGCCATTTCCAGAGCTTACTCTCTCCTGGTTCTCGTCTGTCCCCCACCATGTTGGCACTTTCCCTCCTACTTCCAACAAACTCCAGGCTGGTAGACAGCAGCGTCAGGTGCACGTTCTCCCAGCTTAGAATCCCAATAGAAAAACATAATTTTCCTTTCCTTCAGGAAGCCACCTGATGTCTCAGGACATGAGGCACCACATCCTATAACAATACACCCACCTCATCCCTGAGCCTCAAGGTCTGAGACACATCATTGTCCTGTTCCATTTTTCAATGACACCCTCACTCAAGGCCCAATGCCAGGCAGAAAAGTCCTGAGGATTACTTCAGTTGTTCTGGCTTTGGTCACAAGCCCACCCTGGACCAGGTTCTGCAGCCAGGGAGATAGTGTGCATCACATGCCCACCACATTGTGCAAGTACAGGAAGCAGCAATGGACTGACAGATCTAGCCAGCACCCCATGGAGTAGGGGCATAGTTATTTCCCAAAGCACAGGGCCCTGGGAAAACGTATTACACTCCTCACCGATGGCTGCCTGGCATCCACATGTACCTTTTTCCCTATGTATGCATTTTCAAAATGCACTTGCTATCTATCAGAGAGGGTATTGCACAACATTGCAAATGTACTAAATGCCACTGAATTGTTCATTTTAAAGTGGCTAATATAATGTAAAGTGCATTTTACCTCACTAAAAATGGTATCTTAAAAAAAACCCTTCTACTAAAATAAAGAACCCACACCATCTACAACCAAAAATGCATTTACTCTCCTTCCCAAAGGAAGACAGTCCAAGTCATGACCTGCTCTAAAATCTGAGTAATGTGCATTCTTCTCAATGAGGCCTAGATGTGGCTACTGATCATCTGTAAAGATGGCTAAATTATAAATTTATCCACCCCAAAACACCAGATCTATGTTGGTGGAGTGAAGATAGATTATCCACAAAGAAGACTAACTTTGGAGGTGAGGAGAAGGGAAAGAACGTACAGGGCTGCCAGTCTGTGTCCTACACCACATCCTGCTGACAGGGCAGCCAGGGCTCCCTTCACAATGGAGCGAGGTCCTGGTCTGGTTTCCTGGGAGGATCTCCTGGATCATTATCCTCCATAGGTGCACCTGAGGGCCTGCAGGGACGAAGTCCCCTTAGGGGAGGGCCAGCTTCCTATTGGCATGGTCAGCTTCCTGGGGATTTCTTTAGAAGCTGGGCAATCTCCAGGTCTTAAGATTGTGATGTCACTTCCTTAAAGCCTCAGCCAGGCTGTCAGTCTGCTAATTTTCTGGGAACTCCCTGGACTAGTAACTAGCTCCACCAAGCCCCAAAGTTGCTGCATGGACTACTCTGCATGCCCACCACAGAGGTTATGAGCACTAAAACAAAGAGTAGATATGAAAGTGCTTTGTAACCCATGAAATGTCATTATCCCTATTCATAGAGAAAATCATAGACACAAATTCATCCTGTATTTTTTCATGTGTGCCAGAACACAGTCCTTTTATTCAATTCTTTTTTCACCTTCTTACTGGATTTCCCACAGTGACTGCCATAAACTTCCCCCAATTTTTAGATGCTGGTTCAGCCCCTTCCCTAAGAAGACACCTCAGCCTCTACCTCTCATTCCAGCATAAGCCTCACTCTATATATTAATAGCTATGGAAATAAGTACCGATGTAAAATGTATGTGTGTGTACATACATGTCTGTATGCATATACATACATATATTCCCTTTTGTGTCCACTGAGAGCACCTAAAAGCAATGAAACCTCAATAGCAATAAGTACACCTCATGCCCAGATCTTGGTTTCTAAGTACCATTCTTTACTAAAAGGACCTGCACTTTCTTGGAAAAATGGCAGATTCCAGAGTTGGGTCAAGCAGGGAACAAGAAGAGCCCAGAACATGTCACACTTAAAAGAAAGTGCTCAAAGAATGATGGGATACAGAAGGGGCTCCCACTGGAAAAATATGGGAAAATTTGAGCACCAAAATAAATAAACCCACTGAATGAAAGAAGAATCCATGAGTCCATACTGCTGGAAATAAATAAATGAATAAATTGTGTGTTTACTGAGAAATGGGTATTTACATCATCTCAAAGTACTTCCCAACAAAATACTTACCCAATTACAAAGGGAAAAAGTAACTTGACAATAGAAAAGTCTGGCACACATCTTCTGATCAAGTGACCAAAGTCAGCATCAACAGTAATGGGCCAAAGTGAAATGGGACATGCCTAACAGGATGCAGGGAGAGCAACACGGCATCATTTCTGTGACCTTTGAGCCAAAGACGCATTGCCTGAACCTAATCTTGAGGTGACATCAGGCAACCCCTGTCTTAAGCTGTTTGGGCTGCTATAACGAAGCATGTATACTAAGTAGCTTATAAACAACAAATATTCATTTCTCAGTTCTGGGGGCTGGAAAATTTAGGATCATGACAACAGCAGCTTCCATGTTTGGTGAGGCTTCCTGATTGATACACAGCTGTCTTTTCTCTGTGTTCTTCCATGGTGGAAGGGACAGACTAGCTCTCTGGGATCTCTTTAAAATGGCACTAATCCCATTAGGTCATCTGCCTCATGACCTAATCACCTCCCAAAGGCCCCATCACCTAATACCATCTCTTTGGGGTAAAAGTTTCAACATAGGAATTCTGAGAGGACACAAACTTCAGACCATAGCAAGTCCAAAATGAGGGATATTGTACAAAATAACTGACATAATCTTCAAGAGGGTCAAGGTCATGAAAGCCAAGGAAAGTTTAAGGAACTGTTCCAGATTGAAGGGAACTAGAGAGACTTGACAAAATGTGTGATGCTACTCAGATCATTTTGCTACAAAAGATATTATTGGAACAACTTGAAAAGCTTGAATGGGGTCTGAAGATTATATGGTAGCCATGGTTCAATGTTACTTTCCTGATTTTGATGCTTGTATGGTGGTAATGAAAGAGAATGTCCTTCTTTGTAAGAAATATGTTTAAGATTTTTGGGGGTCATTGGGCATCATGTTGACACTTATTCACAAACGGTTTTGAAAAATACAAGTTCTTTTACTGTATTTGCATCTTTTCTGTAAGTTTGATATTGTTTTAAAATAAAAGTTTAAAAAATGCCCCAGGGGTTATAGCATTTTGCCTTCCCACCAGGAATATATATGAGAGGGTCTGTTACCACTAAATATGCAGTCAAACTCTTGGATTTTTGCCCATCTGATAGTAAGCAGAGATCTCTCAATATGTTTTGTTTTGCATTTATCTCATTATGAAGAAGTTGAACTTCTTTTCATATATTTAAAGGCCATGTGCATTTATAAACTGAGAACTATCAGTTTATCTTTTGACCATTCTTCTATCAGGTTGGGGTCTCTTTCTTCTTGATTTTTATGACCTCTTTAAAATTTGAGGAGGTTATCCCTTTGACTGTGATACAAGCCAACTATTATTTTTGTTATGGGTATTCTGTGTCTTGCATTATGCCAAGCAGCCCAGTGAGATGGTTTCTGCCTGTGAGTTCACAGGTGACACAGTGTAGACCAATGTTAGCTAATTGATCAAGAGCAAACAAGGAGGGATCTGGGCTAGAATTGAAGGTGTCCTTGAGGAAATGGGGTCTGAACCAGGACTGAAGGCTGGTTGGGTTTTGGTAGGTGAGGGCATTCAGGGCTCAGAGGGCAGAAAGGGTGAGAACTGGATGCCTCTGATCACGCCCCCTTGACTTCTCTCCCTCTGCCTGAGTCTCACACCCTCAGACTTGGTTCCCCTGTCTAAACTTCCTGACTCTGCTGCAGCCTTTCTGACCTAAGTCCTCTCCACTCTTCCTCACTGCTCCCCCAGAGGGAAGCAGAGGGGGCTGCTACCTGCTGAATCAGATATTATGGGGAGCATGGTAAGCAAGCTCACAGTCCACCCAGCTTTCTGTAGGGTGTCTAATTCAATGCCAGTATAAAAGATTAGAACCCTGTCATTGTGTTACTCCTTTTCAGATATAAACATTTTAGAAAGAATAGCAATTTTTTCTTTCATTCATATTCCTTTATTAGGTAACTTACCTTCTAGGTTCTAAGTTGAGTTCCATGCAACTCAATAAAGGGGGTGTCTTTTTTTAATTTAACTTTTTATTTTGAGATAATTTTAGATTCACACACTGTTGTAAGAACTACTACAGAGAAATCCCCTGTATGCTCTACCAGTTTCCCCATGATAACATCTCTCAAACTTAAGTGTAAACCACAACCAGGATATTGACACTGATGCAGTCAAGGTCAGAACATTTCCATCCCCATAGGATTCCTCAAGTTACCCTTTTATAGCCACACCCACTTCCTCCCCTGCCCTTCCCAACCCTGGGCAACTACTAATCTGTTCTCTATTTTTATAATTTTCTCGTTTCAATATTGTTATAAACATGGAGTCGTACAGTATACAAACTCTGGGATTGGCTTTTTCACTCAGTGTCATTCTCTGGAGATCCTTCCATGTTGCTGCATGTGTCAGTAGTACCTCCCTTTCCATTGCTGAGTGGTGGTCCGTGGTACAGATGTACGGCAGTTCAGCCATTCACCTGTTGAAGGACCTCTGAGGTGTTTCCAGTTTCTAGCCTCAGGTTAGAAAACTGAGGCCAGGGAGGTGAACCAACTTGCACCAGAGCACACAGGCAGAATATGGTAGAACTGGCAGTCAAACCCAGGCCTGTCTGCTAGGGTCATATGCGATTGTTGGTGGGAAACATCAGGCAGGTTCAGTGGGAAACATGGAGACTTGAGAGTCATTGATGATCTGATGTCTTGAAAGTGATGTTCGAGGAAGGTGAGTCTGAACTGGAGGGAGGCAGCTCAGAGGCCTAGAGATTCATGCTCAGTTCCAGCAAGTGGCATGGGGAAGCCATCAGTGGCCTTCCAAAGGGAACATCTTTTGCTAACTGAAAACAGAGATGAGGAGAAGGGACATATTCATCGATTTGGGTTGTTATGGTTACATACAGGTGAACTATATATCCAGGGGCCAGAGGAGAAATGGAACTGAACACAGATGAGCTGGTGGAAATGACTGGAAGAATACTGCCACAGACATGGTACTTGGTCATTCCTGAAGTCATGAATTGGGTGGGCTCTCTCAGAGGAGTGTGGAGACCAAGATGTCGTGGTGGGAAGGGATGATGGCAAAGGGGAGAGGAGGCGGCTTACAGAGGCAAGGGGAGAACCAGATGAGTGAATGAAGGCCAGGGATAGAGGCCCAGAGCACTGACTTGGCAACGGGCTCAAGGAGAAGGGAGGATATTTATTATCTATTACTGCATAAGAAATTAACCCAAATCTTCGTGGCTTCAACAACATATTTATTATGTCACAGTTTCTGTGTAACATGAATCTGTGAGTGACTTAGTGGGTTCCTCTGGCTCATGGTCGCTCACAGGCTTCAGTCAAGGTGTCTGGCTTTAGTCATATAAAGGTTTGATGACGGATCCATTTCCAAGCTTACTCACATGGTGGTTGTTGACAAGACTTAGTTCCTTGTGGATTGTTGGACTGGCGCCTTGGTTCAGTGCCAGCTGTTGGCTGGAAGCTGCCCTCAGTTCCTGACCACGTGGGCCTTTCCCCAGGGTGGCTCACAAGATGGCGGCTGCCTTCATCAGAGGAGGCAAGCAGGAGAGAGTGTCCCGGCAAGACCTTTATCACTGAATCTGAGATGCTTTCACCCTATTCTCTTCACAAACAGTAAGGCACTAGGACTCACACTCAAGGGGAGGTAGTACAGAAGGGGCTGAATACCAGGAAGCCATCTGAGAAGCTGCCTACTACAGGGAGCAACGACAAGGCGGCTGGATTTGACCTCGGGCTCCCAAGTGGCCCCTGAGAGGACAGAGTCAGGACAGTGTGAGGGGCAGAAGACAGACTGGAGGGAGACAAGTGGTGGTGCCCAAATGCCAGCGAACCCCAGCATCTCTCCCTGGGCAAACTCAGGTTCTCCACCCCTCTTGTGTAGGCAGATCCCCCACCAGGCCCCAGATCCCAGCTCAGTTACTTGCCCGGGTCTCCTTCCTGCCCCTGCCACCCCGCACCATCGCAGAGCCACACCAGAAGGGAGAGCTTGGCTCACCATCTCTGTTTCACCAACTGGCACTCGCCATCGAGGCACAGGGAACTCCTCACGGGTGGGAGGACAGGAACCAATCCCACAGCCCTTTCCACATCCCAGGGCTGGCACCCTGTCCACCGGCATCCAGCTTCCTGTTCCATCTGGAGGGAGATCCCCCTTCCCCTGCCGAGCCTGCCAGCAACCCGGGCCTGCTTCCCTGCCCCTCCTCCACCCCACAGCCCTGGGTCCATTTGTGGGAGGGACACACAGAAAGAAAAGGTGGTGCTGAGAAGGTGGGCCCCGGGGTCTTCCCACCAGAAGCTGGCGCCTCCACCTCCCACTGCGAACACTTCCAGGGGAACACAGGAAGCAGGAAATGGAACAAAGGGAAATTCCCAAGGGTTGAGGCTGGAGGTGGAGACAGACTTCAGGGGGTGCCCGGGAGAGAGCCGCAGGTACACATCTCAGCCCACATGTCAAGTGTGCAGGACATTAACTATTTTTGGAAGTCATTTTTGGGACAAAGGGCACGTGGTCATCAGAATAATGGCCCCAGAGATGTCCACGTCCTAATTCCTGGGGGGTCCAATGTAACCACAAGCATCCTTAGAAGTAAAGAGTGTGGCAGAAGAGTTGGTGCTGGAGTGACATGATGTGAGAAGGGCTCAAGCCACTGCTGCTGGTGTGGAAGATGGAGGAAGGGGCCACGAGCCAAGGAGTGTGGTCAGTTTCTGGAAGGGGGCAAAGGCAGGGAAATGGGCTCTCCCCTAGGGCTTTCAGAAAGGTCCACAGCCCTGCGGTCATCCCCTTTTCCTGTTCTTCCCCCTCTGCGCCAAGCTGGGCCTGAGAGGAGCCGGGTCCAAGGGACGGGAGCTCTGGGTTCCAACCCCGGCTCCACCCGGGATCCTGGGCCTGCTTCCCTGCAGGTTCCCAAATAAGGTTCTTACTGGGACCCTAGCTTTCTGACACATGGCCTTGGTACAGGCTCCCTGCCACCCTCTTGGAGCAACTGAGTTCAGGCCACACATGGGAGTGCCCAAGACTGAGGAAAACCCCAAGGTCACTCACTGTAAGGCCCGGACCCCAGCTCCAGGTCTGACTCTTTTTTGTACATCTTTTTCTTTCTAACCCAAAGGAGGGTCAGGGCCAGGGATGGTAGAAATGACCCCCAGAGATTGGGCAGGGGGCTTGGAGAGCAAAATCCCTTCTTAAACAAAAGAGGGGAGGGCAGACCAGAGAGGTTAAGAAAGTTTCCCAAGTCCACACAGTGAGGTGGGGAAGAGCAGCGAACTCAGGTCAGACTTGCAGCTCAGGTATTTCCCCAGGCCAGGGGGCTTCCCTCAGGGAAACGTTAGTCCCAGGATGGGATGGGGTGAAGGGCAGAGGCTTCACTTCAGGCAGATATGAATATGAGTGCCGGCCTGGCCACTCAGCCAATGTGGCGAGCTTGGGCGTAACATGAGAACATAAGCCTGCCTGAGTCATCCAGCTCTTGGAAGAATTAAGTGTGATGATGCTAAGGGCCTAGTACAGCGCTGGGCCCATAGCAAGCATCAGCTCATAGTACTTTATTAACTGTCTCCCCACTTCTCTCTATCCCTTGTCTCATAGGGGAGAGAGGAATCAAGAAAATTCCCTCAACAGGGCACGCTGTTTACATTGGCGTTTCAGACTGAGCTCTTGTTAGATCCTAATCACACATTCAAAGGCAGTAGGCCAGCCGTTGCCATGCCGATTTTAAGGATGAGGCTGCTGAGGCTCAGAGAGGTCTCTTGGCAAGTCAGTGGCTGAGCTATACCACCTTGGACTCCCAGCCCCAGCTTGTGCTCACACGGCATTTCCCAGAGGGACCAGGGCTCCTCCGAGCATGAGGATTACCCAGGCTCTCTGCTCGCTATTGCCATCCGCGTGGAGCCCTCTGCATGCAGTACCCTGCCCCCCAACCCACATAGTGTCCAAGGAGCATTGGCGAAACCCACCTGTCCCCAGACATCTTGAAATTTCTTTAAATTGGAGGCCAGGCCTTCTATTCCACAATTAATGGATTCCCAGGAGCTGAGTGTGCCCTGCAACCCTGGGGATATCAGGGCCCATGAGCAGAACAGAGAGCAGTGGAGAGAGAGAAAGAGGCTTGGGGTGGACAAGGCAGGGAGGTGAACCTGGGCCATGGGAGCCGATTTCCCGACCAAAACTGGCAACAAGAAGGGAAATAGAGGCTAGGTGTTAAGCTACACGAGAGGGAAAGGCTAAGCTTCAGTACTTCTCAGGGACCCCAGCAGTGTCTGCCTCAGTTTACCCCCAGAATAAGCTACTTCTACACCCAAAGATTCTAGAGTTTGAGACTTCACACTCAAGGAGTGGCAGGAAGGGCCTGACTTAGGTCCTGGGTGGCTGCTAGCTTGGTCGGGGCTAACTTGGTTGCCTGAGAGGCAAGTCCTCTCTTACCACCATGGTGGTCTAGGACAAAGTGGCTTCCTCAACCCCCTTGAGCCCCAATTCAGCCAGATTTTTTAGAGGCTGACAGAACCTCCCTCCCCAGGAGCCAGCCAGGAGCAGGGCCCATGGCGTTGCCCTGGCCATTTGCCATCTGACAGGGCACATCACCTTGGAGTTTCCAGAGAAACCTCGAGCTTCCTCCCCACCCACCTGGCAGAGGCATTGATCCGCATTTCTAGCTCTCACAGTCCCCCCGGTGCTGTGACCAGGACCTCACCTCCCCTGTCAGGTGATTTTGATGGCGTACCTTGGCCTTTCTAGTCTATACCACTGATTCCCACCAACTTTTGGCTATAGACAAGAGAAGCAGGACCGGGTAGTAGAAAAAGAACCTAAAGGAATATTCTCCTTTGTGTAAAATTAATATGTGATAGTCAAATGACACATAATTATAATTTTTAAACCAGATTTCTTGGGCCTTAGGGAAGAGGCTGCTGCCTTGGTCAGAAACCTAACACAGTACCTGGCGCATAGTAGGTGCTTAACAAAATAAAAATTCCTCTTCACCATACTCCCTCTTCTACCTTCCTCCGTTTGTGGGTTCTGAGAGCACCTAGACTTCCCAGATGTCAGGCTGCCATCCTGTCACCCCATTCTGACTGAACCCCTCCTCCCTGAACACACTCCTCCTGAAGAGGAGGGTGGGCAGCACCCAGGGCCTGTCCTGAGGGCCACTGAGTGACACAAGGGGAAAATCCACCTAAGCCAACAAGTCTTCAGTGTCCTCAGGGGGGATACACCTCAGACCACCTTTCAAATTAGGAATAAGAAACATGAAATGAATAATGATTACTTTAGTCCACGTGAGAGAGCAGAGCTGACACTCACCTGGTCAGGCCCATTCAGAGAGGGGGCAGCTGAAGACACCTTGGCTGTCAGACCTGGAGGTCTGGGTGTAGTGGCAGCAGCCTGGGTTCCTCCTGGGGTCTCTGGGCCCCCCACTGAGGGGGAGGGAGAGGGAGCAGCCCCTGCCTGCTTGCCCACTCAGGGAAAGGGTGATGCTGCCTCTCCACATCCATCTGCTTGCTGGAAGTTGGGTCTCAAAGAGATGCTATTGAAGCATTTCAAACCACTATTGTGTCACTTTTCTGAAACCACTTTCCTTCATCAAATCCATTCTGCTGGTGAAGCAGGGGTAATTTACACCAGAAATTAGTGGAAAGTTGTAGGAACAGTCACTTGAGTAAACAGGATAAACACTGCTGTTGACAGCTCCTCAGGGGTTTCTGCCTGAATGAAACCGCGGCCCCCGTATGTGGTCTGACTTGGACTCAGGGGTGTCTGGGATGGGATTGTATGAGACCAGAGGCCGCATCTCCATGAGCCACAAAGTCCAGGCCAAGTTGACGCAGCAAACACTCTGCGGATGGCGCATTTGCACTCCTCAACCCCCAGGGGGCGTTGGGCTGGGGCGGAGCATGCTGTCACCCTTGTGGGGCAGGGATTCGAAAATGACTTCTGATTGGCTGGGCTTAGTATCGCTTTCTTTTCGTGTTCAGTGCGGGTCTTAGGCACGGCACCCAGTTACAGTGCCTGAGCAACGAGAGAGGGAGAGAGTGTGTGTTTTGTGGGTTTTTTCTTACAATTAAAACTGAGTTTCCATTTGTCATACCTTATAAGACACCTCATAATTCTGCCCACCAGGAAAAGTCCTTGGTCAGATCTATTTATAATAAATACACCATAAGGGAGTTAAGGTTTAGGGCCTAGCACTCTCCCAGACCTTGTTTACCATGCTTCCTCAGTCCTGTTCTTTGTGTATTGCCATTATAACTGTATCTTGAATGTATTTTATGTGAACATTTGACAGGTGTTTGTTAGGCTTCACCATCTGGCAGGCATTGGGCAGAGTTTTGTGGAGTCAACGGTGAGCAAAACAGACCTGGGCCTTGACCCAGAGAGCCAGACATAAATCAGCAATCATACACACGTCAGAGTAAAACAACGCCATGTGGCTGGTACTTTGAGAGGAGCATGGAGTTTTGAGGAAGTACAGTACTGAGTGCAGTGATAGCCACTCCCCAGAGAACATGACTGAAGTTAGGGTGATCTCCTTTCAGAAGACCTGGTGGGCTTCCCTGTGAAGGTGGGGAAGCCCAGAGGAGGAGACTGGATTTGGCTTGGGGGATACCCTGGGGCAGCCAAGGTGGGTTACCCAGCCTCCTGCCTAGTTAGTGTGGAGGGAAGGACTGGAAAGTGTGTAACTTCCAGAATATTTTCTTGCTCCAGATAGAAAGCCCTCTTCTGGGATTGGGTATGATGGGGGAATTATAAACTTCATCCCTAGAGAAGGCGGCCAAAGAAGGATGGATAAAATTAATAAGCAAACAAAAACACAGCAGTCTGAAGCAAAGGCCTGGAGTCCGGAGTGCAGTGTGGAGGTCAGAGGGAAGGAGAGAAAAAGGAGGCAGGAAGGTGCTGGTCTGAGGCTGGACTAGTTGCTGGGAGAGTCTGGGCCAGGTGGCTGGCATGGTGGGACATGACCCAGAGGGTCATAAACAGCTAGGGCAAAAACTTTGTCCTCAAAAAATTTTTTTGGAGACCAACCAGAGGAATTTCCTGCCAAGTACAATTGTGTGTTTTCTCTTTGTTCATCTAAAAAGTTGCTAGTTACTGTGCTGTGGGGGCAGAGCCCGAGAACACTGAGTTCACACTGGCCTTCCCCCCATGACTCACTCTCTCAACTTTCGCTTTTTTTCCCTGAGCATTTACCACCTCCTGACCTCACACAATCATTAATATTGTCTGCCTCCTGCACCAGCATGTAAGCTTCCTGAGGGACATTCTTTGCTGTATCTCTAATATGATGTCTGGTACATACTAGGGACTCTATATAAAGATGAATGAATGAAGATTCTTTGAGGTCTGAAGAGAAGCTTCCCTCGGTCCAAATGTAGAGCCGCTATCTCTGGAGAAGGACAAATTGTGCTGAGAGGGCCCTCTAGTCTAGGGCAAAGCAGCTTCTTGGCCTTGAGAGAAGGCTGGGGCAAGACCCTGGTGTTTTAGAGGCTTCACAAATCTGCCTCACCCACCACAGGGGCACCTAGTCATTAGTCACTTGGGGAGGGGTGCGCACGTACTTGGTGGTGGGGGTGAGGTCCGCGAGGTGGCCCTCAGCTAGTGCTCCTGGGTCCGCCCCCACACCAGAGCAATTTTTCCTATGGTGTGAAGGCAGGGGTTTGGCTCAGTACTCTAGACCTCACCCTTTGACCTCTGGTGGTGGCCCTGCACATGTCTGAGCTGGAGAGATGATCTGTACCCTAAGCCCGAGCAGCCTTTGCCAGCCCTGGGGAAACTCCCATGGGGTGCCTCTGAGCCACATGGCACTGGGCATGGGGCTCAGGCTCTGGAGGCCCCAGGTTCCTACATCCCCATCATTAAAGCCTCTCACCTGTGAGACAAGGAAGGCCTGGCCAGCATGGTTCAGGAGCCTACCCCTAAGGCTGAGGGCCTGAAAGGGTGCCTCTGAAGTGTCAAGAGGGTGGTGTGCTCAGTGTCAAGAGGAAGGAATGTAACAGCTATTGATCATTTGCTGTGTGCCAAGCACTGTTTCAGGTCTCTCATATGTTTTAATATAATCCTTCTATCAAGTATGCTGGAATTACTGTCATTTTATAGGTGCAGAGAATACGGCAGGGCCTGAGGTCACACTCTACAAAGGGGCATCAAGATTCAAATGCAGGCATGTGCCCCTCAGAGCCCATTCTCATTCCACTGTACCCACAGCTGCTCCAGCAGACAGGGTCGGCAGCAGAGAGCCTAAGGAATGCCTCCCTGGGGACTAGGCCCCAGCCAGGCCTCTGAGAGAGGATGGAACCATTTCAGAGAAAAGAGAGCAGGGCCCTTGCTAGAGAAGCCCCTTGGGAACAAAGACAGGGAGGAAGGAGGAGCCTTAGTGAGGGACATGCAGGCCCAGAGAGGGAGAGGAGGGAGATTCAGGACAAACCAAGGCACAAGCTGGCAGGTCTAGGCCAGGTCTGAGAAGGTAGCCAGGGCACCCTAGCGCAGCCTGAGGAGCTCCACTGGGACTGAATGATTTGGGACCACACTGGAGCAGAGGGCAGGAGTCACACATGAGCAGGTGAGCTGGAGGGTGGTGAACAGACAGGGCAAAGGAGAAGGCAGGCAGGACACTGGAACTGAGAGTCACAGCAAGGGTCGGGGAGCCCACAGCCAGCCAGCGTGAGGTCTGGGCCTACAGCTGCCTGTCTTCCAGGCAGCAGTCAGCAGGACCTGGGTTTAAGCATTGGCTCCTTTCTAACTTTGGATGTGATTCTTACCACTGTCTTTATCCTCTCCAAGTCTTTTCTAGAAATGGATATCTCTGCATCATCTTAAACTCCACATGCATTAACTGCACTACAAAGCAGTCCTTTACCCACATTACTTAAGAACAGTCTACCTAGGAATTAGGTTCTAATCCATTTCATTTCCAGGCCAGTGTCCTCTCCTGGTCACCATAACCAGAATTGGTGCCCATTATGTGCCCAGCCACTCTCTTTTAGCTAGTTTGCCAATGTTTTAAGTTGGCGGGTGTGTCTGGGAAGGTTTATGCCATTTCTGGGTGTTCCCAAGGCAGATCATCCTCAGCGGTCATGGCCAGAGTGCAGAATGCTCCAAGTGGGCCAGAATGCTTGGACTGGCTGCACCTACCCAGGAAGCACCTGCGGGCAGGAGCTGGCTCTCACAGAATCCTGAGGACATGCCCAGGCTTCCAGGGAGGAGAGAAACATCAGGCTGCCGTGCCCTGGCCTTGCACGGGGGGTGAGGTGGAGTGGAGGTCATTCAGGAAGGCAGGTGATGGGAAGCGGTTTTTCTCTTTTTTAAAAAGAGCAATATCATTTGTAAAGTTTATTCAGAAACATCTTAGTATTTCATGAGTGTTGACTGATGGACATAAATTTAATTATCTACATACCCGTCTATATTCATTAAATATTTGCATTTTAGGTATTTGCCCATAAGCATTCATTTTAGTCACCAGGAATGTTGGAGAACATGGTATTGCATTTTGTGAGGAGATCTGAAGAAGTATGTCACCATGCCTCACCTCAGGGACCTTATAGTCCACTCAGGAAGACAAGAGCACATGTTAAAAAAGCTCCAAGGTGCAAGGTCATATGTGTTGAATGAATGGAGACAAGAGGCGTAAATGTTTCAGGGAAGCAAAGCATCTGACTAGGTGGATGCTGACTTCATGATTGTGACCATGTTGCAGAGGCTCTCATACTTCCCTCAGGTGGATGGGGGCTGTCTAATCCTGCCGTGCAGTCAAGGTGAAGGCTGAGGAGCTCCAGACATTAACACTGTGCCACGTGAGTGAGGTGTCCAAAATGCAGCCAGCTTATTAGCCAGAGGCTGACCCCCTGACTCCTCCTTTCCTGCAGGAGTGAGAGAGTATGTGGAAAGAACAGTGCAGCGCCAGGCACAGAAATCTTGCTTAGTCAATGTCTGTCAGCCATAGAAGCAGACCATGGTGGTTAGGAGATGTCTCCAGAGACAGCTTGCCTGGAGTCACTCACATTCTGCCGCTTGCTATTCCCGTGTCCCTAGGCAAAATAGTTGTGTTGTTCCAGTTGCCTCATCTGTGGCCAAGGGATGATGGTGCTTGGAGAACCTTTTAGACAAAGTGGTGGGGACTAAGTCAGTGTGCTTGGATTGGTGCTGGCACACGTGCACGCCACATATATGTTGGCTCACGCTACCGTTTCTACCTTCTGTTCTTGCTGGATTTGGTCTTACAGAGTCTATATTTGGGGAAAACAAACTCATTTGAATGTGGCAGGTTTGTGTTGGGTTTTCATTGACTGGGGGTCACAGGAAAAGTGTATGCCCAGGAGCGAAGGTGGCAGTAGGAATTAGAGACAGGATCTAGGTTAAGATTTTTAAAAAATATCGGCAAATCTGGGTGATTATTTTTTAAGTGGCAAACTAGACTCTAGTTAAATCCATTGACTCAACACTCCACTTTCCTCCCTGAGCCATCTCCCTGCTACTTGGAATATTGTTCTTCTTCCTTGAAATTCTGCTGAATTCCTGCTGACACAGTGGGAAGCAGAGTTGTGTCACAGTCAAGCAGATGGGCTTGTCACGTCCTGATGGCATGAGGTACCTGACCTCTAGGAGCCTCCTTCCTGAGATAATACCTACTGCATAGCTTTGCGGAGGGGATGACACTAACGGAGATCACACATGTGAACACCCCAGCACACAGTAGGCCCTTAACATATGCTCATTACCTTGTCTTTGGAGCAAAGCCCTCACTGAAGAAGCCCACCTGCTCCTCATCACCCAGGGACATCAGTAAGCATCTTACAGAACAGCTATAATTGATTATGTGTGTGATAATCTTGCTGTTCTTCCTGTTCTAGTCGTCTCCTTCATTCACTCCCCCTAGAGGTCTCCAAGCAGCTCTGGTAGCTGGTTTCTCAAGGTAAAGCTGCATTTCCTTCGTTTGTACCTCTTCACAAGGCCTGGCCAGTGATCTCCAGACACTGGTGCTGGGGGTTGACTGTGGCTTGTGATCCTCCAGGGCCCTGCTGGAGGGGAGCTCCTGTCGGGTGTGCTGAGTCAAAAGGCCTTGTTGAGGATACTTCTGTGTGTACAACACAGCTAGAGAGCAACCTTGTTCAGGGAGCTCTCTCCCTTGAACGACTATGCAGGAAAAGACCAGCCAGAAGCTAGGTGAGGTGGGCTATGGGCAGGTCAGGGTAGGGGCCTTGATAAACAGAAATGTTAAACAAGGCCTCTCCGAGTTCCACCCTAGCTTTAAAACTCAGTTTGCAAAGTTTGGCTCCAGAGGCCTTCCAATGACCCCAGTCTAACTCCCCTCCACTCTCAAGCAGTGGCTGAGGGCAAGAAGATAAGTGACTTCTGGAACCAGAGCAAGCCCCAGGGAAATTCCATCAACTCCCCCTTGACAGTGCAGCTGAGCACCATAAACTGGGCAAGGGCCAGGGTGCGGCCAGGAGATAAGGCCTGGCCTGGGGCAGGGGCCAGCTTGGGGTTAGGGATCCCAGGAGGCACACACGGGGCTCCCCTGCCCCCAGCTGAACCAATGGAGATGTAATGAGGGTGAAATCTGGGGCCCAAGTGAGCTGCGGCAGCAACAGGATAAAGGAATGAGATAGTCTAAGCCTGGGGCTCAGGAGTGCGATCACCAGGTCCTGTCTCCCATCCCCTCACCTGAATTCTGCCCCTCTTCCAGCCCTTTCCTCTGTGTGTCAGCCTACACTCCCCTCGCTTCAGTCTGCTGTTCTCCAAACTCATCGCTCCTCTGAGAAGGCTCCCAGGGGAGGCTGTGTAAAGGATGCACCCAGGATGGTTCTTAGACAATGAGAAAAATAAGACACAGACAAGCAGTCCAGGCAAGAGGGCGCCCACAGAGCACCGGGCCTGGAGGCTCCCTTCCTCACACTCGCGGTCGTCCAGCCCATCCCGGAGCGCTGGTCTGGAAGGAAGCTCGGGCAGCCCGAGTCCTTGGCCCACAGCTGTGCCTGGTTTCTGAGAGTGGAGCTGCTCCCGAGCACCCTGCCTCCCCAGGTCTCGACTTCCCTGTCTGCATGGCTTCCTTCTCAGCAGCCTCAGGGGCCTATTCTTCCAAAGACCAATCCCATCAGGGGAGCCCCAAAGAGAGAATACCTGGGAGGCCCAGGAGCCACGGCAGGCAGGGTCACACAGGCACTGTTCCTCGGATTGTTTATGAGCTGGTGAACAGGATATACCAATCACCACCACCGGTGGCCCATGAGGATTTGTGGAGGGAGAGTGGGGCCTGCTTTCTGGGGGAGTGTGGAGATGGGGGTCTTGACTGCCAGGCCTGGGATTTGAGAAGCGTGGATGCAGAGGACTTCTAGAGGCTTGGGATCCATGACCCAGCCTGAATTCCTCCTGTTAGGGTTGGATGCTTGGCATGCAAGAACGACTTCTCTGGTTGGGTGGGAAGAAGACTAAATGAGAAAGGTCTTGGGACTAGGATGGCATGACCCTCAAGCTGGGATCATAATGAAAAGCCCACTGTGTACAGGCGAGCTTGAAGCCTGCTGGTGTAGACGCATCCCCAGCCCCAAGAGTCAGTGGCTGAGTCCAAGGCTATGCCCTCCTCAGGGAAAGCTAAACACCTGTGGCCTCAGACTCAAGCTAGAAGGCCCTTGTATGTGTGTGTGTGTGCGCATGTGCATGCACACGCACCTGCACATGTACACATGCAGAGGACTCACTGTGCCCCTCACCCAGATTCGGTGAGGGCGTCTGCCCACCATCCTCCCACAGGCCAAAGGCCTCAGAACACCAGTGGGAGGTGTGGCAATGGCTGTAGGCAAACATCTGACAAGTTCTTCTGTGACATGCGGGAGGACTCCTGTGGGGGCCGATGGGGATTCAGGCTCTAATTGATTATGAAATACAATGAACTCTTACTAGTAGACAGAGTCTGGGCCCCAGAGCTGTAAAATTTCTCTGTATTAGTCACGGCCCTTAAACTCATAGGGACACACTCTCCCATCTCCTCTCCCAGTCACTGCCCCAAACCCAACACTCTCAGGAACTAGAACTCCAAGCAGTGACCATTTCCCATTGTGTTTTCACCCACTGTTCCCAGCCTGGTGGGCTTCAGAGGGCCATGCTGGGCTTCCAAGCCCACCCCCTCGGGTGAGCTCAGACCAGGCTCCACCCTTCACACCTACAGCCCTGCATTCAGTGAGGCCTGGAGGCTGAAGAGGGACCTGGTGCACAGAAGTCAGGGCTCCTCAGGTATCCTCTGAATGAACCCCCCACCCTAGCCACTTATCCCTTCTTAATCTCTACCTTGAGCAGTGCCAGGCTCTATTTACTTCAGAAATATCAGGATAACTACCTAGCGTCTGCCTCTTCAAAGGGCCCTCCTCCCCAGCAAGTCCCTGTCCTCCCTATGGTCTCCCTCGGGGATTCTACAGTTTCGAAATGAAAGCACCTGCCACCATACAAACCTTCACAAACTGGGACACTTTTGTAAAAAAATAGTTTTCTGGAATTGGTTTGATGTTCACTTCTTTCACTGCTTCCGAGAACTGGTTTGATGTCCACTTCTTTCATGCCATGGCCCTACCCCAACTGTCCTCTCTTGTGGTAGAAGGCAGAAGTCAGATAACGCCCACATGTCCCGCCAGTTTGCAGACACACCCAGGCAGGAGAGACATGTAGGCCCACCACTACAGCCCGGGTTTTTCAGATAGGGTTAAGTGTGTAGAAAAAGCATCAGAATCCTCGGGATCTGCTATGTGTAACTGGGGTAGGCCTGCAACACTTATCTTAGGTCCTCTAGTAATAATTTTCTCTTAGAATAACACCCATGGGAGTTGGTGTTTCAGATAGGCTGAAAGCAAGCAGCCCAGCTGGGGCCTGAACCCTGCTTAGTGTGGAATACAGTATTTGCATTGTGGGGAAAGCATCTGGGTGTAAAAGCTCTAATGGTAAGAGCTAGATGCCTCTGACAGCCCCCGAGCCAGGCAGGCCCTTAGCACACTCCACCCCCACCCCTAGACTCTAGACTGGGCATGACTCACTCAGCCACGAGGCATCCAGGATGTTGGGCTTCTGTAAATTCAAGGTTTCTCTTGTGATGTTGCCCCCTTCTTCATGTCTAGGGGAAGGTCTTGTTGTTGGGAACCAAGAACCACAGCGTAAGACCACAGTCCTAGCACACGTTCCGCAGGGCCCCTCACAGAAATGTGACTGTAGGAGCCCCCTTCTTTTTCTTCTGGAAGAGATAGCAGACTCTGGCCTTTTGCCACCTGATGGGTGATGGCTCTTTGCACTGATGTGGACGCTTTTCTCCTCCTAAAATTGCACAGTGATCCTCACAGTGTGGTCTTTGGACCTAAAGTACCACCACCGCCTGCTCCACCCACAGCTACCAAATCAGAAATTCTGGGGGTTAGATCCAGCTATCCATACATTACAAAGTCCTCTAGGGGATCCTTATTTAAAGCCTCCAGGGGATTCTGATTTGAAGTCTGAGAGCCACAGGTATTATATCACACCTAAGAGCCCCAGGCAGGGAGCCTCACTTCATGTTATGATCCACACACACAGAACTGTCTGGGTGCATGTGGTTCGCAGCTATGGAGGGTATCTTCCTGAGGAAGATGGGCTACCTACCTTCCATTCCTCAGTCTGTAACAGCCATCTGACCCCTGATGGAGGATAGGCCAGGGAAGGCTAGATTTGGAATCCACAGAATGGCTCTTCAGGGGCCCTCTTCTTCCAGAGGGTGCAGCAGGAATTCAGATGGCTCTAGGCATTGCCATAGCAACTGTACCTTTCTGAAGCTGTCAGACTACAGGAGCAGGGAGTAAGCAGTGCAGAAGAGGGGGAGTCTGCCGGTGGATGAAGCACAGCCAGCAGAATGCGGGGGCTGTGGAAACAAATGGAAGCTCAGCATGGCTGGGATTTATGGACCTGAGCTTGGTGGGGCTGTGGCTTCCTCAAGACCCAGGATGCATTTAGGACCTCTCCAGGGTTCTTCGTAGATACAAAACAGCACTAGCCCAGGGGGCCCATGATGCTGACAATATATATAAATTCTCTCAAAAGATCACCTACTTTGGTTAAACTGGGCTCCTAAATGGTTACAGAGCAATTAAGAAGGAAGTGCCCATGACAGGATAACCACCTATGTTCCAGTGTTAAGGAAAGGGACACACTTCAAGCTTCTGAGATGGGTCTGCATTCTCAAGCAGATGCCAAGAAGTCAGGGTACCTCAGGGATCTGAGATAATGGTGGATATTCCAGCTTTAAACGAAGCCAACTGTCACTAATTTATATAGAAATGGAACACATGCCCCATCATGCTGGCTTCTGAGTTCATCCCTGTGGCTCTCTCCAGCCCCCCTTACCATCTTGAGGTGCTGTTAGAAGCTGGGAGTTCAGAGCCTCTCCTGTGGCAGATGTTGAGGCCACTCCTTCACCAAGGCAAGCAGACAGCAAGAGAACTTGCTGAGCAGTTAGGAGCCTGACAAGCCACACTGTGCCCAGGAGACACTGCCAAAGCACCCCAGCTGGCCTGAGCACTTGGCTAGTTGGGAGCCATTGGTACTTCTAATTTGACTGTTCTTTTTGCTCTTTCTGCTCTGGAAGATGAAGCAGTTTCTGTGAGGACCAGGAAAGTGGGGGTCTTCTTCAGGGGTGGTACAAAGTGTGAGAAGTCAGGATTATGGGGGAAAGCACTGTCACACAACAGGGTCATCTGAGAACTTGCAGCAACCCCCAAACCTAATCTTGCCATTGGTTGGCACTGAGTGTCCTCCCTAGAACTTTCTGCATGGTTACTCTCACCTTGCCCCTTCTGGTCCTCCAGGCAGGCCCAGATCCCTGTCTGCTGTGTAGAGCACCAGTTACCAATGTTTTTCTCCTACCGGAGCCCCTGCTGGCTCTCCAGGGCCCCAGCCCACTGCTGGTCACAGTGTGAGCCTCGGCAGAGCTGCTCTGGGAGGCAAACCCCCCCACCAGGCCTGGCGGCCACTCCTGAGGTCCCAAGGGGCAGTGTTCTTCTTACGTGGGAGGAAACCAGCTCCTGTTTCCTCCTTGCTCCCACACTGCTGGAGCAACCCTGATGCACCTGCCCCTCATGCCCAGTACTCCTGACCCTGAGCAAGGGGGCCTCGCAGGGTATGGCGCTCCCTCGCACAAGCCTTCACTTCTTTAGGAAGGAGGAAATGGGAGGCGTCCAGGAAGCAGAGACACATGGAGAAGGAAGGATGAGAGAGTAGGCCCTTTCTCTTTTCCCCTGCCTGCTTCCTCACGAGGTCTCCGTGAGACTCTCCCTGTGTGGCTGCGGGCTGGCCCCCAAGCTCTGCACAGACTTCCCTGGGCAGCGGGCAGGGGTCTGCAGAGGCGTGAGTTGAGGGGGATGTGAGAACCAGCTGTGGGGCCTCACTTCATTCCAGTCACTGCCCTTTATAAATATTTATTGCAGTTCTTCTACTAAAAATAACATCCTGGAGCCCAGAGAGGAGAAAAAAAATAAATGAAAATCACCAGGAATTGGGATTGATTATCACGCGTGCCAGAGCAGAATGGAAGGAACCCCGAGTCGGTGGCGGCTGCGTGAGCGCCGCACCCCGGGGTCGAGGCTCCCCCTGGCGGTCACGGCTCAGTGCTCCCTGCCGGACGGCCCGGGTTACTGCACAGAATCCGCTGAGGAGGAGGAGCCGCCCCGGACTTGCAGTGCAGAGCTCTGTGCTCTCCCTTCCCGCCTGGGCTGCAGAGCCGCGGCGGCACGGGGCGGAAGCCCAAGCAGTGTGAAAGAAAGGAAGGAGGCTATTTTTAGCACTGTGGCCTGGGTGTGAATGTAGAACTGAACCGGGCCTGAAGCTGGCTTTTGCACGATACGGGGAAGAAAACCTGTTGGCTTTTAAAGGTCAAAAGTCGGGAGGAAAGTGTGCTCCCCCCTTACCCGCCCCCCGGGGAGCACCCCACGTGCTGGCAAGATGCCAGCAAGAACCCCATCAGGTCACACACACAGGAGATTCGTGCTGTTTTCTTTTCTCTTTTCAACCACCAGGTAAATTCCTGTTGCAGAGATGAGACCATGCCCAGAGGGGAGTGAGGAAGATGCTAGTTCATGCAGGGCTGTGCAAGGGGGAGGCCCACCAGCAGCAGCACTGGGCGGTCCCTCCCACTTCCCACCCGCTGGGGTGAAGCATCTCCCCTCTCCCTGGCAGGTGGTGACATCTGGCAGCCTGCAGGCCTGGTCCAGGTGTGCAGCAGAAAGATGGACAGGAATGTGCCTCTGGGGGAGGACCTCGCCTTCCTTGTGTCGATGCCAGCTTGCCGCATGTCCCCGGTGCCTGGGCAGGGCAGACACAGTCTCAGGGCACTGCCCAGGGTCTCCCGCTGCATGCTAACCTCTGCTGGGGACCAGGCAGCTGCGGGGGTGCTGTCCTTTCATCCGGAGATGGAACAAGCTCACAAGACTCACATCTTACAGCGTCTGAGGGAAAGGGGTGCTCCCCCACTTCTGGGGGTGTCCTAGCATCTTTGGAGTTGGTGCTCAGGGCACAGGGAAAGAACATTTCCAGGAAAAGAAAGAGCTGGGTTCGTGGTGCAAGGTTGCAATACAGTGGTTTCTTGGGAAGAAGGATTGTGACTGGGGAGGAGCACAAAGAGGTTGGCTGTGCCTGTAAATACTGAGTAGAGAAGGCCTTTGCCTCATGCTGGCTTTTTATGCTTTTCATTTGACTCTAGTATTGGTGAGTTACTCATAACTCCTGATGGGGGTCATCCGGCAGCACTGGGACCAGCAGACCCAGCTCTGATTTGAGTTCTGACACCAAAGCTCTTGGGTGGTGGATCTTAGTCTCCCCTCTGCACAGAGGACTTGGCCACGTGGTTCTGGCCTGCCCTTCCTCATTGCCCAGCTCCTCTGTGCCCCGGGGAGTGGGGCTCTGGCAGGCTCCCGAAGGGCAAGTCAGCTCCTGACTCCCTTGTTGGCTGTGGCAGCCTAGACTTGCTTTCAGGGAAGGCCTCACCTGATAATGCAGTGAGTTTAGGCAAAAGCCTGGCCAAGCCCTCGAGGCTCTGTAATTTCTCGGGCAGTGAGAGAATTTCTGCAGCTTGGGTGCTACCCATCCATAGTGTGCATGATCCCCAAGTCCGGACAGGCTCAGAGAGGGCAGTCTTGGGGAGTGAGCAGAACTGAGCCCCTCCAGGGCCTGGTGCAGTTGTGGAGGGGTCAAGGTCCCAGAACCTGCCCCACCATGAGACTGCAGGAAGGATCTGGGAAAGCTCCTTTTCTGGATCGTAGGGCTGCACAGCTTTTCTGCCTGGAAGGTCTGTACCTGAGGAAGATGGACTAACTTTTAAATATAAGAAGTGGAGAAGGGAGGGGAGAAAAATTGAAAAATAGAGAGAAATCTTATGGATGCCTCAAAGGCATCTATCCTTGAAAAAACTCTTCTCCTGAACAGATTGTTGTCCAGTTGTTTTCGTCCCTTCCTTTTGGTGAGCATGCCCAGAAGCGCAATATCGTGGAACTGGGTGGTATAGGCGTCAAGATCCTGAGATGGAAAAATGTGAAAGGCTAATTCCTGGAGGCAATGGACATTTGCCTCTGGGGAAATCTGGACTTTCATTAATTTTATTTAAGAAGTGAGAAGATAGAGCATGGTCAGGCACCCTGCAAAAGGCATGGTGGGCTTTATGGAGAAGTGTGTATCTGCGGTCAGATACTGTGGCAGGTTACAGCTCTGGGTGGTGGAACCCCAGGGATGCACCAGCTGTGGTTTGGACCCCCAGAGAGGAATGACAGTGGTTGAGGGAAATTGGGGGCAAGGAGAGGCAGCCCCGGGAAGTGGGTGGCTCTTAGTGGACCTCTGACGCCTGCTTCCAGAGCCTTGCCAGCCAGATGCATCTGCCAGTGGCATGCAGACTTGGGACACTGAGGCACGCCTGAGGCCCAGGCCCAGTGCAGTGCAAGGCAGGTCAGCACCCAGACACCAGGCCAAGGGGGTATGCTGATGGGGCTGGGGCAAAGAGAAGGGTCCCACTGGGCTCTGTTCGGATGGCTCTGGCTTGGCAAGTGTGACCAAGGAAAGGGCTGTGGACGGAGGAGAGTGGGAGCAGAGAATGCTGTACTCACCTGCACGGCCTCTCTGTCCTGGCTTCTCTGCTAACCTGTGCGGCAGGGATACAAACAACACACCGAGATCACACCCAGGGTTCCTCACCACCCTGGATCTCCCCTCTCAGGGATTCCCTGGCCCAGCACACTCATGGGCTCCTGGAATTGCCTCTCCCCTTTGCTCTCCATATGTCTGCTTTTCCTGAAACAGTGCGGAGAGTCACACTACCTACAACAGGCAGCTGCAACTGACATCAAACAGCCAGGGAGACAGTGCTGCTCAGGAGAAGGAAAATAGTAACTGAAATGGAAACGAAGCCACCTTAAATCTAGGAAGCAGTTATGTCAGCCCATTTGGTTCTGGAAGTAAGCAAGGTGAAAGTGAGTTAAACTTTGATAAGGGCAGTATTTCCTTCCTGCAAGCATAGCTGTGTGGGAATGATAAGTTGTACTCTTGCTCACCTTGGAATCTCGAACACTGCCTGTCTGGACCCTTGAAAGCTTGTGTCTGCTCACAGAGGGCCATGGCAGTCAGCCTACCAGACATGCAGAAGCACTACGTATGCAAACTGGATCTACAGCTCCCACCACCATGGATGGCGGTTTAGGGAGAGGTGCTTCTGAAGGACACAGGAGCATAACATGAGGCTCTGGTGTAGGTGAGATGAATTTAGGGCTATGGAGTGATCTGGGGTGAGTTCCACTAGTCTATGTTTTATCTATGCAGTCTTGGTTACAATACTCATTAGTGAGTCCAAGTACGAGGTGAGGGGTGAGGAGATGCAAAGTAGGAAGGGTACCCCAATGGGGCAGAAGCATTCCCCAGCATTACCCAGAGAGCCAGGTAGGGCAGGGAGAGGCCTGGGGCAGGGCTGAATGTGGCTGGGAAGTCCTAACAGGGTGTTGACCAAGTTGTGTTGATACTATGCCAGCATGACTTCAACCCCAAAGACACAAATCTCTTTTTAATGCTGATTGTTACTGCTTTCTAATGCCTATGTGACACTAGTTACTGTGACATCAGTTTATAGTAGGGTACCATGCTCAAATCATGGCAGAGAATCAGAAGGTCCATCCATAAAAACACTTGGTTTTGTAACTACACCCACATAACAATTACATTTCAGCTACAGGGACATATCCTAGAACCTCTACCAGACCAAACAGTTTTTAAAAACCTGACCCACCTCTCACCCTAACTCTGAAAGCTCTTCCCATTGGGGACAGCACCTAAGCCACAGGAATAGAAATTCAGGCATTCTCTCAAAAAGATTCCACAGAGACACACAGAAACTCTAGTATATGCACTGAGAGAGAGAGAGGTAGATACTAAGAGCAAGAGGGACAGAAAGAAGAGATACTGACAGAGCGGCACAGGTGCAAAGACAGAGGAAGCCGTGCCCAGGCACATGTGAGATGCAGCCGGCACCCAGACCAGAACCAGAACGAAGGGCTGGAGTCCACAGTCAGGGCAAGGCCCAGTGGTCAGGGCAGAGTCCTCTGTGTGCTTCCGGGGAGAGGAAGGGGACTGAGGGGAGGCATGGGAAAAGCTACTGGGGAGGGAAGGGGGTATGTGAGGAGAGGCGAAAGCAGCAGCTGTTAGTCTCAGCGGCGGGGCACTTACACCCCTCCTTCTTCAGCCAAGAACATTCCACACGAATGCTGGGATCTGGCTGGACTGTGTGTCTGCACGTGCATGCGTGTGCATGTGTTGGGAGCATGTGTTTGGAGCATGTGTTTACTTAAGTGTGAATGTATCTCTGTGTATCTCCTCCTCTCTTCACCTCCTGCACTACCTCCCTCCTGCCATCTTCCTCATCCTCTATCGGCATGGGGAAGTCAGTCTTTTCTAAATTCTTGGTATTTCTAGATATTTCAAATAGCTGCCTTCTACTTCTGACCTTTTGACAGCCATGCCAAGTATGTCACTGTCAACAACTCATCATAGCTATGGCCCACTTTCTCCCAGGCCCCATCCTGACTGACACTCTCGGGTTCAGCATCTGGAGTATGTTTGTCCTCGTCTACCAGTTTCTTCCCTGGCTACTTCAGAGTCCTGCCTCTCTTACCCACACTCACCCCTTCGGGAAACGATGCTGCAGAGCCCTCCCAAGGCGCTCTGCCTTTCCATCATGGCTTCCTCACCTCTATCTCCCACTTGCTGTCTTCCTTTCCTTAAGACTTTTGCCACTTCACTTAGTCTACGGGTCTGCTAGTCAGACACTGGAGCAGACTGGACATTGGAGCTGGGAGATACTGGGGCTGAATCTGGGCTCGGCCCCGCAGTGCCTGGGCAAGTTCCGTCCTGGCTCTGAGCCCTGTGGGGGATCCTCCCTGCTTGAGGCAGTGCAGTCAAACAGGAGGGGTGTAAGTGCCCCGCCGCTGAAAGAGCAGGTGCTGGCTCCTTCCTGTCTTGCACACCTTGACCTCCTCACCCTCCCTGACAAAGGACTCTTCAGCATGTCACCCTGTTTATTTCCTTATGGCTGTTAATTTACTGACATTCCACTGTGTGCCAGGCACTGTTCTAGGCATTGGAGATCCAACCTGAACAAGACAGACCAAAATCTCTGCCTTGGGGCGTTGGCCTTTTGGATAAATTAGCATTAGGCACATTAATATGTGATAGAAATACCAACTGACTCTCAAATGTTCAAAGAGAATTCTGTTATCTGTTCAGTGTAACATAGAAATATGAAGATTAAGAGCCATGAGGTTTGGAGTCAGAAAGACACCGTTCAAACCCAATACCTGCCACTTAACAGCTACATGACCTAAATTTCTCTGAGCCCATTTCCTCATTGGTAAAATGGGGTATTATTATATATTTCATAGGGTTGTTAGGATTAAATGAGATTATATGTGGAAACCATTTAGCACAGCTCTTCGTATACAAGTTATTAAGTAGGTTTTATACACAATAAAACTAGGAAGTGTTACTGCCCTTTGAGGATGCTTTTCTTTATTGCTTTTAATGCTTCCAAGGCCACAAAACCATTTGGCTATTCTGCCCATAATAATTTTTTCCGTTTCAGAAATTCTTCTTGTATTTATAATCATATACTCTAAGCTTTCTGATTAACTTCTCCTGCCACTTGTTATCTCCTATTTATTCTGCATACTTGGTCTTGCTTCCTAACTCTATTATAAACTCTTTGGGTCATGTTTGAGTCATAAGGGATCATGTTTTGTGCTTTACTGGCATCTACTTCCTGTATCCCAACCATTTATCATAGCATTAGGAAGTCAGGAAGCTTCTGTTGATCAAGGGACACTACCACCTCTAGGGAACACCTGGCAGTCAGGAGAAGCAAGTAAAGGGAACTGTGGGGGTCTAAAACTTTGGGGAAAGGTGGCTGCAGGAAGGAAGCAGAAAAAAAAGGGAGGGGGGATTTCATTCGGGGGCTATAGCTCTGGCTTCCATTCAATCTAGGGGTCCTGGTGATCTGCCTTTACCTCTGTCTTTCCCATTCTGCATCTTCTCTTCTTCTTCCTCTGCACCTTCCTCTGCTGTGGAAACAAGTCCAAGGAGGCCAGTGACCCTTCAGCACTGTACAAGCAGAGGAGGAGGGTGGAGGGAGTAACTCAGGAGGCTTGGGGTGAAACCCTAAAGGCTCATGGGCGCTTAACTCACCTAGTCTACTCCCCGTGTGGTCCCTGCCCTGCGCTGTTTACCTCTAAGCCCTGAGCCATAGAAGCAGCCCAGTCTAATGTCACCCACTCTGCTGCTGGCTTCCCTGGTGACTGGGGTGGGGGGGGGTGGCTACCTTTGCTCAAAGCTGTTTTCTCTATGCCTGTATCTCTACTAGAGATACACCTCATACCTTGCATTCAGGTTCAAGGAGGCAACCGTAAAAGTGCCCGGGGTGGGGGGTGGGAGGGGAATACGTAGATTAACACTGGCTTCTGTAGGAAAAAACACTGTAGGTTTTAGCTGTCAACAAACTTAAAATTAGTGAACAGTGCCAGGGGGCTGTGTGGACAAAAGCTCATGCTATCTAAGGTTGTTCTCCTGGGGGCCCACTTGGGGAGGTCACAGTTCACTGTGCTCTAGGTTGAAGATCCCTGGTTACATGGAGAAGTGGGCTCAGCCCTGAGAGCTCACTTGGAATTGGGGCCTTGAAATACTTGGCCACATACCAGGCTGGGCAGGCAGGATGGTAAAGTGAAAACCGTGGTATGTTAGGAATGGCTGAAGAAACTGGGAAGAGTGGCCTAAGGAGCACAAGGCTTAAGGAGAGCCACACTATCTGCCATCAAATATTTGAGAGGCTAACATGAGTAGGAGGGACTGATCTTACTCTGGGTAGCTTCGGAGGGTAGAACAAGGATAAACTGGTTATAGAAAGGCAGATTTTGGCTCCCTGATAAGGAAGAACTTCCCACTGATCAGAGCTGGTCATGAATGAATGAGCTCACTGGAAATTTTCAAACAGAGGAATTTTGTAGCAGGTGATTGGATTAAATGACTCCTAAGATCCCTTCCAACTCGAAGATTCCATTATCTGTGAACATTTCTCAAAAAAGACAAGGAGTGCAAGCTATGGATTTAAATAGTATGTCCACACAGTACAGGACATACATAAGGATAATCTGAATATCTAATGCTATCCTAAAAAATACCTTGACGGTGACAGTAAAAATGTGTTGGTTTGGGGCAAGGCTCTTCTGTTCACTGAGAAACTGGCAGCCTCACATGTAAAGGGTGTTTATTTCTGCATTTTATAGAGCTATGTGCCAAGTGTGGACATGGACTACCTATGGGCTTGATTGCTTGAGAGAGCAGAGCATCAGTGAAACGGGCCCTCATGGCACTGCAGGTTTGACATCTTGTCCTGGGTGAGGATAGGCTTATTAATTAGATTCAAAGGGCTTCAGATTAATATCCTTAAGACCTAAATTCTAGGACCAGCTTTGCCCCTTTGAGTTGCCCAACTTGAGGCAAATCACTTTCCTGACAATCACATGCTGTATTTCTAAAGAGGACTGGACCATGGGCTCTCCAAGGTACCTTCTAAATACATTACATGATCCTTTCCTTTCTTCCTGTGAGAGATTACTGAGAATCCCCATAAACTTGTGGCTTTTGTGAAGCTATTTGGTCTCTGTGTACTTTATGTTTAATGATGTCTGACTATCTCTCAGCCTAGTGTGATGAGCTCATGAGCCATTGGTTTTGCATAAACCCTAATAAGTGGCTGTGAGACATATGTCTGAAGTCTGCTTGATTTCCATGGCCTGAAATCTCCCGAGAAATTACCTTTGAAAGTGGGATTTCTGGCATCTATGGGAAGTTATATTAGGGGAGGGACTTTCAATTGCCTGTGGTGCCATCTCAAAGGTGGCCACCTCTTGTTATGTGTGCATGTGCATGGAGGGGGCAGTGCTCCTGATGGGACTTGAGAAGCAGTGCCGGAACAGAGACAGTATCCCTGTGGCACTCCCTGCATGGGGGAGTTGGCATCTATCTTAACTGCATTGGAAAAACCAACTTATGCCATAGACTTTTCACTTCTAAATGAAAATGGGCAGATTTGAGAGTGAAGTGGGTCAGATCTTGGTCTGGTCCCATAACACCACCAAAGGTAAGTGCTTTCTCCTGCAAAGGTCAGAAGCAGTACCCAAGGTTTGCCTTTCCTAAGAGCATGGGCTAATAATTTCAATGTGTATGTTTGAATGGCCCATGGAAAAACTGCTTTGTATTTTTACTTAATAACCTTATAGGCTACTTCAAGGTATATAACAGCACTACATTAGGTGATAAGAAACAAAGAGGCCCCTGATGTACAGCACTTGGGAAGGGAACCATCAGTTTAACATGGAACATGGGAATCTGACCCACTGTAGAAAAAAGTTAGCAAATACCTGGCAGCTACAAAACTGATAAAGTCATGGGGATTCTTGAAGATGTGATGATATAGGGATGACTTTGTATTTTTCTTTCTTTTCTGGGTTTAATGTAAAGGGGAAAATGCCATGAGGTAAGGGTTTCTGGAAAATCTAAGTGATGGAGAGACTGGGAGAAAAGTCATAGGTTAGACTGAATGTGAGGAGTGAAGGAAGCACCAGGCTCAGGTGATGAAAGTCAGGTGACACCAGAGGCTACTCAGGGACAAAAGGAGAGAAGAGGGTTTCAAAACCAAATCAAGTAGGAGAAAGCAGGAAGGTGGCTGTGAGAGAGTCCAGAAGCTTCTGTGGCTGATTCAGTTCCAGTCATCCAAGAAAGCCTCAGAATGAGGCGGTGGATCAGGCCTGGGGAAAGAGCAGCTGGGATAGAGTGCAGATGGAAGGCAGGTTAAGCGAGGAAGGGGCCTCACTGTACTTAAGGGAGCTGAATGTCTTTAAATTCTCAGCTGTTTGCTCCACAAGGCGTATTCTTAAGAGAAACCTAAGTGTGTAATCATCTCTGTGTGATCACGTTTGAGAGAGAGGCTCTGGGTGGAGATTCCAGTGTGTTCCTAGAAGGCAAAGAGGTTGAGCGGGCAGTGAGGAGGCGTGTGCACTACCATGTGGAGAGGAAGCGAGGAGAGCGTGGGTATGGCGGGAGGCATGAGGCTGGCGGGAGCTCCGGGCGTCACCTGAGTGCAGCTCCTTCACCAGGGATGACATGGTGTTGGTGATGGAGTCCGCAGCCACCAGCAGGTCATTGCGGAGGTTTCTCCTTGTACCTGAGGAGAGTCAGAGCAGATGGCGATGCCAGTGGGTGGGCACAGAGGAGAGCTGCGCATACACCTCAGTCTGCCAGGCCCTGCACACGGTGTGGAACACCTAAGAAGAGATGGGGCCATGGCAGCCACCACCCTGAGGTACCCAGTCCATTGGTCTCGCCCCTCTTCTTCTCTACCCACAGAGCAGGACCCTGTCAACTCCATGCTTTTTAGCCACAGTCAGAAGAACTGGCTTCTAGAATAAACACTGCTCCATGGCGTTCCTTAGCCCTGGCAGGACTTCATCTCTAGGACCACCATCTCCTGCTCTTCGTCTCCACCCCAACAAGACTTGCTCAGCTGCCTTGTCCTCCCCCAGCTATGTAACAGTGCTGGCCACCAGTTCCTTAGATGCCTGTGGCAATCCAATGGTAAATGTGCCTCACTAAGGTTCTATTGAGAGTTCCTCTTCCTTCTCTTGCTTGCTCTAAAGACTCCCAGGCCAACCACTTGACTTTGGGAATTATTCCATCCAATTCCTCTGGATGAGGCAGAGCCCAGCGGACAAGGCACTTGCCACAACCCAGAAAAAAGAGCAAGAAGCCCAGACGCCTGTTTTTCACAGACATACAAAGCCTGCAGCCCTCTTCCTGGAGACCAGCCCATTTAATGAGGAGGGGACAGCATTTGACTTACTTATACTATATATGAAAATCTGTTACGCTTTGCTTCTGAAACTCACCTTGTGCGAAGGCCTCCTGCATGTCTCCACCGACTCCACTCAGGGGGTCCTGTGGACAGTGGGTGGGGGTGGAGCCAGCAGATGTTGAGCGGACGGGCATGGGTATTGGGCGGCTGCCTCCGTGAGTGGGCGATGTATGTGGTGATCCTGTGGCCTGAGCCTGGGAGAATCAAAGAGACAAAACATGTTATCTCAGGTACCTGACCTCTTTGAAGAAGGGGAAAAATCCTTTATCTCAGTCCATCTGAGCCAGCCGACAGGGCTTCAGTTCCATGATGCAATGCACCACATGATCACATTTGAAAGGAGTCAGGCTGCCTGCAAGAATGGAGAGAGAAAAGGTAAAAAGGGAGAGGGGGGACAGAGCAAATGGGGAGGAGGGTGGAGGAGGAGAGAAGGCCATAAGATTGGACTGAAAGTGGGAGGAGCACAGAGGCTGGCCCAGAGACGCCGGGGCCTTCCTGGTGGATACCCTGAGCAGAGCAGCTGGGCTGATGGTGTGAGAGGGGTCGGAGTCAATACTACACAAATACCTTTCATTTTTGTTTGCAAACACATTCATGCACATTACCTCACTTGATCCTCACAATGTGTGAGCAGAAAGGACATATATTCTTGTATACATTTTATAGAAGAAGAACAAGGATGGAGAGAGTAAGAGCTTTATGTCAGGCTACGTAACTGGGAGATGTTGAATGACCCCTTCTACTCCGAGGGCAATGATACGCACTGCATACCCCTGCAGCTCCCAGACCACATGGAACCTGAGCTTGTGTGTTGGGAGCTGGGCTGCTGGCTGCTTCCCAGGAGCAGGTCACCTGACCTCTCGCACTGCACTTGTTAAATGCACATGATGAGGTCTTTTGTGGGCCACCCTGTGCGGACTAGATGAGAATGGACACATATTTAGTGGAAACTGAACTTTCCTTGTGAAGACTCTGATACAGTTTTAGAGAAAGCTCAGAACCATGGGATAAAAGTTTTAAACCCTAGTTAAAGGGAGCTCACTGAGATTTGGGCTCTGCTGCTCTTTGGAGTAAGGGAAAGTAGGTATACATACAGTCTGGGGTTTTCTATGGAAGCAAAACTGAGAAAATAGAAGCCAAATGAGTTCAAATGAAGATAATTATCTTTTTGAAATCTAGCTCAGACATCCTACAAACAAACAGAATTTGCCCTGAATAAGCTGACAGGCTATATGCATGCCTCATCTCAATGCTTTTGGAATACATAGGAATGCTTTTTTCTCCACTGTTTACACTGACTTGTGTGTCTGTGTATATGTGTGTGTGTGTGTATATTTTAATTTCATAAATTTAAAGAATACAGAAAAGTAAAAAGTATAACACAACACCCAAATTGATAATTGTCAATATTTTGTCAAAATTATTTCAACCTAAAAACACTGTAGATAAATCTGAAGACCCCTTTGACCACCAGTTCTTTCCAGTCTCATCTCCTCTGCTTATCCCTTCAGAGGCAACCGTTACCAAAGCTTCTGGACTAACATTTCTCACATAAGTGTACATCTGTAACTGCATAATACATGATATTTCATGCTTTCAAATTTTTCATGAATGGTATACACTGTGCTTATAATTGTGCAATTTGCTTTTATCCCTTAGTATACTTTTTGAGATCTTTCCATGATACAAATAAATGTGAACTTAGACCCTTGCCTCACATGATATGCAAAAACTAACTCAAAATGGATCACACTAAATATAAGAACAAAAATTATAAAACTCTTATAAGAAAAAGTTAGGCAATGACTTTTTAGATATGATACAAAAAGCCTAAACTACAAAAGAAAAAATAAATTGGACTTGATATCAAAAACTTTTTCCAAAGGACATCTTTAAGAAAGTGAAAAATCCACTCACAGAATGGGAGAAAATCTTTGCAAATGATTTATCTGATAAGGGACTTATATCGAGAATATATAAAAACTCTTAAATGCTCAGTAGTAAAAGGACAAGTAACCTAATTTAAAAATGGGCAAAGGATCTAAATAGACATTTCTCCAAAGAACACATCAAATGTCAAATAAGTACATGAAAAGATGCTCAACATTATTAGCCATTAGGGAAATGCAAATCAAAACCACAGTGAGAAACCACGTCACACCCATTAGGATGGCCATTTAAGAAAAAATAACAACAACTGCTGGCAAGGATGCGAAAAAACTGGAACTCTCATAAGCAGCTGGTAGGACTGTAAAATGGCATGGCTGCTTTAGAAAACAGTCTGGCAGTTCCTCAAAGGGCTAAACTTTGAGTACCATATGACCCAGCAATCCATTCCTAGATATATATACCGAAGAGAAATAAAAGCATATGTCTACACAAAAATCTGTATACAAGTGTTCATAGCAGCATTGTACATAATAGCCAAAAATGGGAAACAATCCAAATGTCCATCAACTGATGAATGATTTAAACAAAATGTCGTATATTCTTATAACGGAATGATTGTACTGATGAAACAAAGTACTGGTACATGCTACAACATGGATGAACCTTGGAAATATGCTAAGTGAAAGAAGCCAGTCACCAAAGACCACATATTGTTTGATTCCATTTATACGAACTGTTCAGAATAGGCAAGTCCATACAGATGGAAAGTGTCTGGTTGTCTTGGGTTGAGGATCTTGGAAGGAAAAAGAAGTGAGTACTAATGGGTGTGGGGCTCTTTTTGGGGGTGATGAAATGTTCTAAAATTTGATTTTAGTGATGGTTACACAACTCTGTAAGTATATTAAAAACCACTGAATTGTATACTTCAGGAGGGTGAATTGTATGGTATATGAATTGCATCTCAATGAAACAATTATAAAAAGATACTACTAATAAAAGTAAAAAGATAGCCAACAGACTGGGGAAAATATTTGCAAATTATATCTGATAAAGAACCTGTGGGTCTTCACAATGATTTTTTTGGATTTGACCCCCAAAGTGAAGGCAACGAAAGCAAAAGTAAATAAGAAGCTACATCAAACTAAAAGCTTCTGCACAGCAAAGGACACTACCAGCCAAATGGAAGAGGCAACCTACAGAATGGGAGAAAATATCTGCAAATCATACATTTGATAATCCAAATATATGTAAGAACTCATGCAATTCAATAGCAAAGAAACAATCAATCTGATTAAAAAATGCATAGAGGACCTGGATAGAGATTTTTCCAAAGAAGACCAACAGGTGGCCAACACGTACATAAAAGGTCCTCCACAGTACTAATAATCAGGGAAATGCAAACCAAAACCACAGTGAACTGTCACCTCACACCTGCTAGGATGGTTCTCATAAAAAAGACTAGTGACAACAGGTGTTGGCAACGACACGGAGAAAAGGGAACCCTTGTACACTATTGGTGGGAATGTGAATTGGTGCAGCCACTATAGAAAACAGTATGGTAGTTTCTAAAAAAATTAAAAATAGAAATACCATATGATCCAGCAATCCCACTTCTGAGTATATATTCAAAGAAAATGAAAACAGGATCTCAAAGAAATATCTTACTTCCATGTTCACTGCAGCATTATTCACAATAGTTAAGATATGGAAACAATCTGTGTCCATAACTGATGAATGGATAAAGAAGATGTAGTGTGTGTGTATGTATGAGTGTGTGTGTGTGTACACACACACTCATACATACGTACACAATGGAATATTATTTAGCCACGAGAAAGAAGGAAATCCTGGCATTTGTGACAACATGGATGGACCTTGACGGCATGAAGCAAAGTAAAATAAGCCAGACAGAGAAAGACAAATACTGCATGGGATCACTTACATGGGGAATCTAAAAAAAGTCAAACTCATAGAAACAGAAAGTAAAAAAGTGGTTGCCAGGGGCTGGGGAAATAAGAGGTTGATGAAAGGGTACAAACTTCAACTAAAAGATAAATAAAGTCTGAGGATCTAATGTAAACCATGGTGTCTACAGTTGGTCACACTGTATTATATAGTTGATATTTGCTAAGAGAGTAGAACTTGATGTTCTCATACACACACAAAAGATAAACATGCAAAAGGTGATAGATGTGTTAACAAGATGGGGAAATCCTTTCACCATGTATACACTTTTTCAAGGTATGTAAATTTTCTTCCGAATTACCTTATAAACATCTCAGGAATCCTATTTTGGCTAGATAATACTATCACATATTAGTCATTGTATTTTGCGGAGCCATCTCATTTTACCCTATAATTACCATCACTCCCCCCTTTTTGGCCATTTTGTGGGGGTAAGAGGGGACAAATAATAAAGCACAAAATTCATTCTAGTTTGGAACCTATCAGTTCAGGCCCAATCTAAACTAGATAAAGAAAGCTGGGAGAGATGAGAGAGAATCTGCAGAAGAGGCAAGAAAGTCCGATGCTGCGGCCTGGCTTTGCAGAAAAGTCCTTCAGGCCAGCACAGTTTGGGATGTGGACAGAGGGGATCCCAGCAGAGGCAGACGTGGCAGAGCCAGGGCCTTGCCCGGGCCTCTGAGGGCCGAGGGGAACAGAATACAGGTTGCCTCCTGGGTTGCTTGGGCAGCCTCAAGGAAGGACTCCATGCAGCCTGGCTGCCAGTGGGCTTCCCACAGGCTGAGACTGTGAGTGGCAATGAGCCTAAAGTTGTCTCTGAATCACAGGGGAGTTACAGCCTTGAGAGATCACGCGTGGACTCTGGATGCTGGGAGACCTGTGAATTCACATGTCTCAGCCACGGGGTGGGAACTGCTGCCAGTGGAGACCTGGCTGCCCGCAAGCAAAGGATACAATGGCCTCAGCACAGATCGAGTTGGAGCTGTGGACTCTATTCCACTGAAGCCACAGCGCCAGCCTAAGTTCCCAGGGTGAGGAACCAATCTTTGGTGGGAAGGGGGTTGGTAAGAATCTCTCAAGTGACTGGTTTCAGAGTTTGCCTGGTGTCCAGCCCGGACAGTGAGCATTCAAGAGAGTAATTAAGCCCAGTTAAAGAAAAAAAAATTTTTTTTTGCCTGAGTATTGTGGCCTGTGAAGTTCAAGCTCACTTCACAGCATGACAGTTATCTGTCTCCTCAGAGGGCTAACCCATGTGTAAGCACATGACAAGTACTCTGTAAATTTCCCTCATCTCTCGGGGGCCAGGTACTGCTGCCTCAGGAATGAGTATCAGGGCTGTAAGACCCAAGAGGAACAAATAGGTTGCTTTTACAGTACATGAAACTGAACCTTTGGAAATATTTTAATAGGAAAATGATGCTGTGGATGAGGTAAGAGTGATGGATGGGGCAGACAACCACATGTGGCTGAAACTCTAGGATCATGAAATGAAACCTATTGCCCACCAACAGCTTGAAAATAATCAGGCCCTCTTCCTGGGATCCCTGCCCAGGACGTGCCTTCCGAGAAAGATAAAAACCAGACTCCAGAAGCTGTCTTTGTTCAGAGAAGTAGAAAGAGAGAAGCTGAGACCTTTGGGAAGGCATAATTGTCCCCATGGATCTCAAACTGCAGCCCTTGGCTTTAGGATCATAATGTTAGGATGAGCTGTCAGGAGGCCTAGGTGAATTCTAGTTCTTACAGAGCAATACCAGCGTGGCACCCTAGTAGGTCAGTAAATCTCAAAGGTGCTGGGAGAAGCAAAAACCACAGCCATTTGGTATGTACATATTTTAGGCAGGCTGAGGCTGATGGTTCAGGAAGGCCTGGAGACTAGGGTTGATCTTGGATGGGCTACACGTTGGTGCAAGGGATGTCAGATGACTCTGTACTGGGTGGTTTAAACAGAAGAGCAAAAGGATGAACCACAGAGCTTTCATCTATTGAATGGCTTGCGTTCTCTTACCTTCAGGCCTTTACTTGCCCTTCTCTCTGCCAGGAGAACTACTCCCCTCCCTGTTGTCTGGCCAGCCCCTCCTGGTCCTCTAGGATCAGATTAGGGCTTCCTGAGATGATCCCACAGGACCCTGTAGACCATTAATCTAACATCTCAAATTTAATCTTCCTTACCATTGTGTTTAGCACATGTAAATGCTTAATAACTATGTGTTAAAAGACAATGAGATGTATCAAATTTCTGACTCTTTTTTTCTGTAATAGAAATTGGGAACATAGCCAGAGCAGGCAATAATTTCCAAGGAGTAATAAATCTATCAGTCATTGATAAAGCTTTATATAAAATGCTTTAGATAACTAAACCTGGTGGGCAGACCCCTGAGATGGCCTCCAATGTGCCTTCCCTATAGCCATACTCTTGCGTAATCCCCTACCCTTGAATTTGGGCTGGGTGTAGTGACTGTTTCTAATGAATCAGGCAAATGGGATGTCACTTCTGAGACTGGACATAAAAGACCGTGACTTCTGTCTTGCCCACACATGCTCTTACTCTCTCCTGCTTACTCACTCTAATGGAGCCAACTACCATCTTGTGAGGGTGACTGAGGGCCACTTCCAGCCAATGGCCAGCATTGAACTGAGGCCCTCAGTCCAACAATCCACGAGGAATCCTGCTAACAACCATCTGAGTTACTGAGCCTTGAAGTGACCGCAGCCTTGTGAGAGGCCCTGATCCTCAGCCTGTGAAGACCCAGCCCAATGGTACCTGGATTCCTGGCCCACAGAAGCTCTGAGGTAATAAATATTTGTTCTTTTAAGCTATTAGGTTTGGGGATAAGTTATGTAGAGATAGGTAACTCATACTCTAAGGTTGATTTTTTTCTTTTTGTATTACTAGATCAGTTCCATCTGAAGGATGTTTGAGAGGGAGGGAAGGAGAATTTTGGGGTATGAGAGACAAGGCCTAGAGATCCACATGTGAGGCCAAAGGAAAGAGACCATGGACGAGAAGAGAGGCAAGGATATATAATCAAGAAAAACTTCTCCTGATCTGAGAATGTGTCTAAGTCCCTGAGTATATTAGCTTGTCCTGATGCTGAAAGTCTCAACTTCTTTACTTTGTCAGTAACTACAGGACCTGGAGGCAGTTCTCTGCTGTGAATTCAATGACTCAGAAGAGAAGGGGAAGTTGCAGGGGCTCTGAGATGGGATCCTAGGTCACACCACCACTCAGAGTGAACACTTAAGGCTACAGTGTGGTTCCGTGGGAAGGGCAGGCTTAAAAGTTGGGAGACCTCGGTTTTTTTTCTGACCATGAATTCTCTTCTGACATGCATTTAACTTTTATGAGGCTCAGTCTTCTCATTTATAAACAGAGTGGGGTCAACTAGATCATCTCTGAAGTTACTTTTCAGATACAGAATTCTATGATTCTATGACTTTCGCCAAGTCATCTTATCTCAGCAATGCGCCAAGTAATCATGGTTTTGCTTCGGTCACAACCATACTGCCTGTGAAGGAGCCTCCTCTGGGGGGCCTCTCAGCAGACATCTCAAGGTCACATGGTGGCATGTTCCAGATGGAACTTACCTTCCTCACTAGTGGGGTACATACCAGAGGTGCTGCCCATTTAGGCCTCCTGCACATGAGGCCTGTGAGGAGGTGTGGGGACCAGGCTGTAGTACGGAGGGATGGGACAGCCTCAAGAAAGTTTGAAATAAGGTCCTTCCAGTTACATAACCACAAGATAGGGTGTATAGAGCACCTACAGTTCAAGGCAGCTCCTGCAGTGCAGAGAGACACTTGGGGCATGCTGACAATCTCTGCAAAGCCAGTTGGGGTTTATTTATTCTCTGCCCTCTTGATAGATCTGGGCCAGACAGACACTAAAAATCAAGCCAGAGCAATGCATTGTGTATTTTCACCTCGTCTCAAAGCATAGGAGGGTTTATGTTCAGAGACTCTTCCCATGGAGACTACCGAGTATTCCATTCAATGCAAACTAACCTAGAATAAGTGGCACAGGAGGAGGCTGGCGGAACCGTAACAGTGGGAACCCTGAGATTATGGGGAACCTGAGAAGCACACAGAAATTGGTAAAGGAGGGGGAACTAGATGGGTAGCTCCAGGCAAACGGGGGATAAGCTGTCTAATGAGGCTTTAAAACAATCTTGTGTCTCTGGGTTTCAGCTGCCAGGAGAGGGGCAAGTAGCCTGGGGAAGCTAAGGAAGTTTTGCAATACACTAGTTGGTGTTTGAAGGTTTCCTGATGCAAGGACAGTGGGATCTTGTTGTAATACAACCTATAACAATGGCTTGAATACAGCATGAGCCAATCATGTGGCTTATCAACAACTAAACACAATAAATGCCCTGTAACTCAGGTTCTCTGAATACAGAGGTTCCTTGTAGTCGAAAACAATTCTGCTGGAAATACAGAGCTAGAGAAATGCTATAAACTGAGAAGCTTTCTAGTCTGCCGGCTCTTTGCTTCTAAACCAGCAAAGACTGAGAACCTGAGAAAGCTATGTATCATATTCCAAGAAGTTATGCTTATAATTTCAGAGGGTTCATGACCCCATGAAAATAGTCTCTGTTTTAGTCCAACACTCACTGCATATTTAAGGCGACTGAGGCCTAGAGAGGTCACAAGGTTCCAAATAAATTAGTAGAAAGGATATGAATGGTACCTGGGTCTTCAAATTGCCTCAAAGTGTTAGGGGAAACCAAAGCATAATGGGATCAGAGCACAATATTTCTGAGGCCAGAAGAACATGGATAGGTTGACACTTCTCACTACCAGCACTAAACATGACTTTCAAAGGAACAGTCAGTTGATTTCCAGTAAGAGTGAGAAATGTGAGAAAGGAGAATACAGTGATTATGACTCAGTCTTTTGTCCAGAACACAAATCTAATACTGAAGCCAAGATAGGTACAGAGAATGCCAGAGAAGGTGACCTGAGGACACTGTGAGCAGAGACAGGGACTCACACGCTGTGGCAGAGAGAGCTGGCCACCCAGCAGAAAGGGTGCCATCTTTAGCAGGAAAATGATTTGCACGATTCTTGGCCACGTTTACACATCCCCAGCATGGTGCTTGGCACACAGCATAGGCTCCGTAAATACTATTTCCTTCCCTTCTTTTTCCTCATGCAACAGGTATGAAAATTTTAAATCTCCTTAGTATACAATACAGTCAGGTAGCCAAGCTCAGAGAGGCTTGTGGTAAAAAGCCTGATTCTAAGCTAAGGCCCTCTATGGAGCCCAGAACACTGCGTCCCCCTGCTGCCCCATGCATGCACACACCCCCAACTAAAACTCTGAGCTGTTATGGTAACAGGAGGAGACACGTTAGTCTCCATTTCTCTCTCTCTGACTCATGGATACCTGCCAGGTAGCAGATGGCCTATGTGGACAATTACCTTCATTTTGCTGCAGTGTATTTAAATTAAACAAACTGGCCTCTTTGCTGCTGGTTTTTAAAGGCCTTCTCAGAAAAATAAAACAAAACAAAAACAACATTGGGAGCAAAGAGCTGCAAGTCTGAAATTTAGTCAAGGCAACCACGAATGCACAGAGAACTGGGATGTATAAAGAATGGATTTTGTATACTTTTTTTTTCTTCAAGAAAGGGTAAGAAAAACTCCCCCATATTATATGTTAGGCTGGTGCTGGCGGTGGCTCTGCTAGGAAAATGTAGCTGTCTCATCAAATACAGAAGTACAAGGAGAGAGGATTATCTGATGCTACACTATCTATCCTATCACACTAAATGTCCTAACATTTGAAAATAATTGCCTAATGTGGCAAGAGTTCAGACCGCTGGGAGTTAGGGCAGCAATGGAAGTAAGCACAACATGGAGAACAGGGGTGGAAGAGATGAGAAAGACATTCACATATGGTGGCGAGCAAAGAAGCAAGCTGTGGTTCCCAGTGGGGTGAATTAGAAAAGGTAAAGAACATGCCTGGAGACCTTTCTGTCTTAGCAAAGGTGCCTGCCTGCATGCTTAAGTGCAGTGTGGCTTTTAAAGTAAACTTGGCCTCTAAACACTGGAGAAAGGGGCCAAAGAGTTTTATGATGTTTCTCTTTTCTTTCCACCAGTGATACACATTTATCTATTGTGTGTGTGTGTGCTGGAAGGTTGGGGCCACTAACAAGTCTGCCGTGAGGTCCTGATGTGGAGGACTGTCACCTGTGTGTTCCTACAGCACTTCAGGAAACTCACAGCTCACACATAACCTGTCACTCACTGTGGTGGCTTGCGAGGTATGCTGCTATGGACAGGAAATAGCCATCGTAGGACTGCTGGATGTTTTGTGTTTTGCGATCCCAGTGCTGGCAACGGACAGAAGGGTATGGTTCTCAAGCTTCATGATTCTGTCCCTACTCAAGGCAAACTACATTATGTAGAAGACAAGCCTACCCAAGGCTTAAAGCAGTGGGGGCAAGGTATCTAGTTATCTTTCTTAGTGGAAGAAGGAAAGCATATTAATCTCCTGAGACAAAGAACAACCTACTGAAACTCATCATAAACCTGAAGATCAAAAGAAAGTTTAAATTTAAACTTTTAGATAGGGAAGCTCATAAATTCCAAGACCAGAATTACTTCTTTCTGTTTGTTTCTTGTAGTTTGCCTAGCTCTGTTTGAAAATGGTATCCCATTAGTTTTCACTACAAATGTTCTCAGCAAAATGTTCAGGGACTGCACTGATGGAAGAATACCAAATGCTCAGACTGCATATTAGAAACACAAGGAGGACAGGCTCCCACGAGACCATGATCCTTAGCTAAATCAATGATCAGGCAGGCAGCCACAACCTATCAGTGATATTGTAAAATTCAATGAGTCAAATTTAAATGCTACTTATAGAAAAGCAAAACTCATATGGTGAGGGATGGCACCCTTATCCAGCACCACCCTTTGCAGAGTCCCTGTTCTATGTAAAATGGTGGATCACATCCAGACTTTGTAGATACGTGGACCTGGTTTGGATTCCAGCTTTGCCATTTATTATCTGTGTGATCTTGGGCAACTGAACCTCTCTGCATCTCAGGTTCTTCGTATGTGGAATGCAGACACCTTCACAGGTTGGCGTGGATGAACACAAAATGCTTCACACACCAGCTCAATAGAGTACTACCTGACATCCTTTCACTCTGAAAGAAGCTGAGGGGCTACATTGGGAATGTCCCTACTCCTGCAGGCTCTCAGCCTCCTGGGGCAGTGAGGCACGTATGCAGTTAGCACACAAAGGAGGATAAAATCCATGTACCTTAGGAGAGGTACAAAGGAAAGGCAGCACAGAAGTGAGAGGGCTTCACTCTGACCTTTCAGAACAGGGTAAGGTTTCACAGGAGAGGTGGCATCTGAGAGTATTTTAGAGGTGTAATTTCAATAGGCAGAAAAGGCTTGGAAAGGGCAATCCAGGTGAGGAAAGAGCACAGAGGCTAGGATGTAGGGAGCATGGGAGACAGGTGGCAGGAAAGCAAAGTGTGAGCTATAATCATCCTGAGCCTTAAATAAATGGCCATCAGGTTTACTTACCAGGCAATAGATGGGTAAAATACAGCCTATGGCCAAATTCAGCTCACCAGTCCATAAGTTAAGAATGGTTTTTACATTCTGAAATGACATTATTCTAAAAGGTTATATAGGTACCTACATAGTGTCTTTGATTTGGCTTACAAGGCCTGAAATATTTACTATCCAATCCTTTAAGCGAATGCCTGCTGACCCCTGCCAGATGGCAGAGGCAGCTGGAGAGGGTTTCCGAGGAGAGAATGATGTGCACTGTGATCTGTCTTGGGCACCTGGCTCTGGGGCAATGTAGAGGAGGGCCTGAGAAGCCAGAGCCAGGAGACAAGGAGACCTGTGAGGAGGTGTCACCAATAGGCCAGGTGGCAGATGATGGAGGCTGGAATGAAGAATGGTGATAGCAACAGCAAGGAGAGAGATACCAGTGAGCTTCTGGAGGAAACAAAGGACCCTGGCAAGTGAGTGAGACAAGCAAAAGACTGGAAGGGAACATGTGGACAGGGAAAGTTGGCAATCCTGTCCACAGGGGTAGGAAATATGGACAGAGTGATTTGTGGGGGAAGGTGTAGAAATCCTTCACCATCCATCCCATATCTAACCTCCAAGAAAGGGATTCTGTGAATGGGGCTCAGACTGGTATCACAGAGAAAGTTTCTCTGGGCTCAGGGAAGTACTTCTTAACTGGGGGGTAATTTTACCTGCTAGGGAGGGGATAAATTTACTTATAGGGAGGGGACAGGGCTTACCATTGGGATTAGTGGGTAGAGGTCAAGGGTGCTGCCGAACACCCTACAATGCACAGGACAGCCCCTCGCAGTGCAGAAGATGAGACACCTGGCCAGGGGTAATTCCCAAGTCAAGAACTCCTGCAGTGAATGGCCTGTCTGGGCCTTCTTTTCCTAGGTGGTGAGCTTCTGTGAAGGAAGAGAGGTCACCATAGCCTCAGATTATATTAGAACCTTCAAGGGGTCCAAGCACAGACTCCTGTATCTTCCGCACACTTGGGAGCAGCTGGAGGCCTGAGTCTCATAGATTCTCTCTTGGTCTCCTGAGGTCTGAGCTGGTTAAACAGGAGATTAAATCCAAAATGGGAAAGCAATGAATAAATAACTAATGTTATACATATTGAAGTTAATAAGAATACCTAATAATAAAAGCATAGAAGGATTTCTGGCTAGCCAGCTTTTTAGAGCAGTGGTAAGTTGACATGAATTCTTATTAATAGTACCACTTTAGCTGTAGTTAACTGTCTGTCTGCATTGCCTCTAGTTTCATAAAACATGTCTCTCCTTTCCCTTCTTTCTTCCTCCTACCCTTCCTCCCTCCCTAAGCACTGGGGCATTTATACTGCACTGCCAAATGAGAGCATGTCTATCTGCCAAATTACGATTAGCAGCACAAGGAGAAGAGTCCAAAAGAAGTCTATTGTGCCATTTATACCATGCTTCTCTTAGCTGAAATTAAGTAGATGTTCATTTCAGTTACGGACGCTAGGCCAGGAAACTCCCTTCCTTAGCATTATCATTAAGATGGAATATCAGAAGCAGCCTGGGGTCATTCATAAAATGCTGGAGACTGGTACCACACTGGGAGTTGCCTACAGGAGATGCCTTCAGATGCTTTCAAAGGGAAGGGTCACAGATCCAATCCCAAGCCAAGAGAGGATGCTGGGTGAGATCTAACAGAAAGCACCAGAGTCCTGTCTTCCTGCAGGAACAAGAGATGAACTGAAAGAGAGCACTTCTTGTGTGGCAGTATGGCAACTGCTGATACTATTCTCTTAGTATGTTTTCTTTAGGCTGGAAAAGTGGGAGGTAGAAGGTTGCAAGTAGAAGGTTGGAACTCCTCCTGCAGAAGGAGCTGGTTATTGAAAGAAAGCCCAAAAAAGGAGGTGAGGACCAGAGGTGTTAAAGTCACAAAAGGAGGCACAGTTCAAATGAAGCCTGTTGTATGTCTGTAGACCTTTCTTGGCTTATAGCCTTTACCCAATATAACAACTGGTATCAGTGCTGAAAGAATCAAAGAACTGTGGGGCTGGACATCTACAGATGAGGAATCTGAGGTTTGTAAAGGTCATGCACACGTTCAGACAAAAGAGAAATGAGGCTTTGTCAGCAAGGTCCTTGGAGTCCGAAGAGCAATCCACTCACATGTAATTCAACAAGGCAGACTGAGGATCCCATTCCTTCCTTCACTGAGGTGAAACTAATGGGGGGTGAGAGAAAGGAGGCTGGACAGGACTAAACCAGGTTTCAGAGCTGTCTCTTTTCTCCTGCTCCATTGAAAGTTTTCTTTCCAGGGTTGCCAATAACCTCCTCATTATCAAATCCGCCCGCTTCCCTGTCTTATTAACGTTTTCTTTCTTGAAGCTTTCTGGACTTTCATGAGAACCCATAATCCTACCTGTCCCACCTCCTTTCTCTTCTTTTTGTCTACTATGGCTTTTCCCTAAGGCTCACGTCTGTGGTTCAACCCGAATTTTATGCTGAAGACTTCCAAATACAATGCTAGCCTGGTGTTTCCCACTGAAATGCCAGTTGCATATCCCCAAATACATTATGTTCATAATCAAATCAAAGTCCCCATCCTAACACAGGTCATCTCATTTTTACTTTTTCAGTCAATGGTACCCATCATTTCCTCACGTTCTCAGGCTTAAAACCTATGTTGTATGCATTCTGGTCAATGGAGGCAAAGACAGAAATTAGTACAGGAGGGCAATAAAAAAACAGGTAAGGAAATCTCTCAGTTAAGCATTGATGAGAGTGATGAAAAATATGGAGAATGCTGCAAAGACTCAAAAGCTATTTCCTCTATGTCCTTAGACTCCATGTAGGTGCTCAAAGAGTTTTGGGGGAATGAAATACAAATGCCTATTTGAGATATTGTAAAGACATTTCCTTTTTCTTTTTTTGAAAAATTCAAATGAATAAAATAACAAACTGCCAGGTCCCTCCAATGAGTACAGGAGTGGAGCCTCATGAGTGAGCACACTCTGTAGACATCCTCAAGGCCTGCTGTGTGCAATCAGCACGGGCAGTCTGCAGGCTGCAGGTTTGTGGCTTAGTCATATAGTATGGCACATCAATCCTTGCTCACCAAAGGACATCCGTGAGGTTTGCAAACTTAGGAGGACAGCAAGAGTGCCTACGGCTTAGGATATCACTGACCTGGCTTATGTTCTGTATTTAGGGCATTGGCCAATCATGAAATAATTTTCATGCTATTTGAGGAGAGGATTTGTGTAAGATTTCTCTTCTTATCCTCCAAAAGGCCAAGTTCACTGCCTTGAACATATGTAGTAAGACTCTGCTGAATAAATAAAAAAGGCAGTTCTTTGCCTTTTGGGAAGAAGTAGACTCAGGCTTCTGTTTCAGAGTATGGTGGGGACAGAGAGTCCAGAAAAGTTAGAGGCATGTGAATCCTAATCACTCCCCCCTCAGATTGTATCCCGAGGTTAAGTGAATGAAGAGGGGAAATGACCCATGAGCACATAAGCATTTCACCAATAATCTCTTCATTGGACAGAGAAGAAGTCTTTATTCATTGCTATGTTCTTTTTTCGTTAAGTACTTTCTCTTGAACTCACAGAGCTAATATTCATGAGGTTTGCTGGAGCCCTCATGGACCAACTGTGGCGAACACTGAGTGACCTTCCTCTGAGACATATTTAGTGGAGCTGTGGCCAGAGATGGCGGCTTCCAAGAGCCACTCACACCATGCTGTCTGGTGTATTTCTAAGTGGGTTATTTGGTTCTGGAAATCAGGAAGAGCATGGGGCATGATCCCACTTGATACCCCAACTGACTGAAGTAAAAAGAAAGGTCCCCAGTATGGTAGTGGTCTCTTAGTAGAATCCCTAGCATTCCTCTAATTACATAGCTTTCAGAGTACCGCCTAAATAACCCTCTGGACCATTATCCTACTGCTAATCAGGGTCAAGGCCACTCCCATAAGAGCCCTTGATCCTTATATATTACCGTCTGAAAGTTATATCTTCAGCCTGATGTTGGTCTGTACATAAAAGGTAATGATTTCTAACAGGTGAAATTCAGAGACATGTTCAAGGAAACACATCCTTCATGAATTAATTGAACCCCTGCCTAGGATAGCTCATTTTATTTGGTGTTAACAATACAGCAATGACATTTTATGTTATATTGAGTCTCTGGGAAAAATGGAGCCCTCAGATTTCCCTAATCCTTCCATACTAGGATTGGGATATTGTTTGGCCTAGACTGGAGTAGCCTGCAGCTAAGTGCACCAAAGGCATACAAACACCATTACCACAGGGACCTCGTCCATCTATAGTTACCCTAGTGTGCCCCTTTGTAACGTGCTGGTAAATCCCATACCCACATTTCTGGCTGCAGGCATCAGCCTTTTACTGAGCGGTGCTCAAAATATTTTTGAATGATACAAATAACTATAAATACCTCACACTTTATAAATTATCTGTATTAAGAAAAAAGAGGATGATTTTACATAATCAGTATCTCTTCTTTAGAAATAATAATAGAGTTAATTATAATGCTAATAATATTAGCTTGGTGTTCTTAGTCTTTTGGTAACACTGAAATTTGTTTTTCTGATTCCTTTTTATAAAGGACATTTCTGAACCATCATTCAGTCTCCTGAATACATATGTCTATTATATGGGAGTACCATGAGCAAAATTACTGATAAAGGTACTCGAACCACTTACATCCCTTACAATTAATAAACTTGTGAATTCATCCTGTTTTTAAGTCAAAATCTTGCAAACCTGATTAATACTGGTGTTCATTCAGCAACTTTTATTGAGCATCTGCCATGTGTCAGGTACTGGGGATGCAGTAGTGAAAAGGCAGACAAGGTCCTTTAATTACAGTCTGATGATTATCATGGGCTGATTAACCCTGACTCAACGGATGCAATCTAATTCCTGAGCCTGTTAAACTGAAGGATGTATCATGGGTTGAACAGTCACTGAGTGAAGTCTTATCTGAAACAGCCAGGCAGTTCTGCCCTTAATTATAACCCTTGGATCTGAGAAAAGAGAAGGGAAAGAGGGAGGCAGGGAGGGAGGAGAGAGAATTATCTGTTGAGGTACAAATGCCAGTCAAAGCACTGGAGAAGTGGCTGAAGGTGGAACCACGGCACCAAAGCTTTTAAAGTCACGATTATTACCCACTTCTTTCAAATTTCCCCAAAGTCAAAATAATCCCTAAAGGGGAAAGAAGGCGACTACATGAAAAGTTCTCTATAATGGATTTACAGAGCCAGTTTTGGGAAACACGTCTAGCAAATTCCTCATTCTAAAAGTCTTTTACAATTACTTTATTACCCACATAGGGTAATACATTTTGATAGGGAAGAAATTAAACTATACCAGTCAGAACCTGGGAGAAAGGGTTACAATTTAGCTGTGTGTCTCACTCGGTAACTATGTAGATTAAAGTAGCTGTGCTGGTTCCACAGCTCCAGTCTTTGTAGCTGTATGTGTGAACAATGCTGCTTAACAAGCCATTTGGTTCAAATTTGAGCCTCAGAGCTGAGCCTTAGACGGGTTCAATTTAAACCTGTAATGAGGAGAGAGGATATTTAAGAGCAGAATGTCTTCCCTCATACTATAGTGGAGAAAGATGAGGAAAAAACTGTTTGCACCAATTCATGCTACAGATGATCCTGTGGACTGTGGGTACCAGGTCATGAACTCAGGACCTTGGCCACGGAGAACTCCAAAGACACGCACACAAGTGGTTGGTTAGTGGCAGGCTTCAGTGGTCTGGGTCTAGCTTCTCATTTTGTGAGCTTTAAGGGGATCATGACCTCACATAGCAAAGGTTACTGAAATGAATATGTTCTTCAGTCCTCTGCCTGCTCAAGGTCACTTTAAATTGACCTGAGTAATAACGAACCAGCAGGTGCAATTTTTTGTTCTTAGATTACATGGCAATCCATAACATTAAAAAAAACTCCACAATGTCCACTGGACACTCCACTGCTACCATTAAAATGAAATCCATAGTGTCTCCCCTCTTCTGAAAGACAGTTCTCAGGTAAGGTGCAGGGTGTTCAAATTACATGCTTTGCTCTGATCTGACACATTCAGAGAGGGGCCAGGGGATGCTAGTCTGGGCAGATAGCTGAGTAAGTTCCCAGCAATTTTGCTATAAAGTGCATCTTTGAGGTCTAGAGGGGAGAAGGAAGGCAACACTGGTGGTCAGCGACTACAGCTGAGGTGATTCCCTGAATCAGCAGGAAGGGTATAGTCAACAGCAAGGGGATGAGACTGTCAGGGAAGGAATGGATGAAACGGCAGGAAGGAGTGGGAGACGGGGAGGAAGGAGAGATGTTTCTCTTTCCTTTCTTCTAACACAGTCTCACTTCCCCCCTCCTTGTGGTAGCACCTGCCTCCCTGCTTCTCCTGAGCCAGCTGCAGGATTACAGTTTCCTGCCCCCTTGAAGCTAAATGTGGTCATGTGACTCGCTTTGGGCAGTGACATGGCATGAAAGTGATGTGTGTCACCTCCTTAGAAGCATTAATCGCTGGGCCTGACTTTCCATCTGTGGATAAAATGAGAGTTCCTGTGGCCAGGATTCTCACCTGGCCCTGGCGCTGACTGGTTCACTGCACACCTGTGGGCAACACATGGCTGTTGACTCTATGTAAAGAGCTCCGCCCAGTGCTCTGTGCACGACATGGTGGCAGGGTGGCAGGGCTGCAAGGCTGCAGGGGAGCAGAGTAGAGGCTGGAGTGGTGGCAGCGCCAAGGACAGAAGCCCAGAGGACAGCTGTGTGGGACGGCTGTGTGGAGCAGGGCCCAGAGGACGGCTGTGCAGACAGAGGGGCCCAGAGGCAGAGACTGGCTTGCTGCACGCAGACTCACTCTGAGTGAATGGGATTCTAGTGACTGACCTGCCACCTGGAAATAAAGTTGGGTATAACCCTTTCACCCCAAGAACATTTTGCTGTCAATTTCTTTGGTCACACTGAATCCATAGTGACTTGCCTGGGGCTGAAACCCATTGGCAAGACACCATCCTGCTCTTCTGCTTTGCTCATGTGAATGCACCTACTGATTCACAAAGTGCCATAAAATCAAAGCAACAGACTACATGTGAGTGAAAAACAACAAAACCAAACAAACTTTTGTTACATTAAAGCCATTGAGGTTTCTGGGTTGTTAGCCTATCTCAATACCATCATCTATCTTCCTTCCCTCTGTCCGTCTTTCTGACAGTCTCTCTCCCTCACTCTTTTCCTGCCTCCTTCTCTCTTACCTGTCACTTCCCTCCTTTCCTCTCCCCTTCACTGTATGATTCCAATGCTCTTCTAACTGGAATTAATACCAATAGAATGTTTTGTGGTCCTATTCTTAATCTAAAACATGGATACATTTGTTTTTTGAAAAAGAAACAAGTAAATTTTTAAATCAAACATTTCTTATTTCTCTCTTCAAAAAAAAAGCCCTGAGGTAAATTAAAAACTAACTTTAACTTGTGTAAAAAATGTATGCTTTGAAAACCTTAGCATGTTATATAAATATATGGTGTTACCATTGTGGATAGGCCTTCGACTGATTTTGTTGTGTGGGTTAAGGGCTACCAGGAAAAATAAAAACAAACATAAACCTTTCCTAAACTCCATGCAATAGCTGTGGTGCTCAGCAAAAGCAGAGGTCCCTGTGGAGTAGGCTCCAAACAGGAAATCACTTACAGCATCACCAGTCACTTAGTTTTCACTGGTAACTTTGTTAAGAGGGCTCCTGGAGCTGGAGCATCCAGAAGGCTGTTCAAGACTAAAGGACATCAGAAGTCATCAAAAGAATTACTCATGTTTATACACAATCATTCATGGCATAGTATTTAGACCTGAGGTCACCCCCACCACCCTAAAAGTTGTTTCAAGCAATTAAAGTCACTCTAGACACAAAACAGCAGAGAATGCAAGAGCAGGAAAATGCATTTTGCAACCTAGGTAATCATGCATATTTAAATAAACACAACAGATGTGTGCTTTGAAAAAATATTCAACAAGCTCTTGTTTCAAATAAGAACATGCTCTGTTAGGTAAACGTGATGTGGACTTTTAAGGCATTTTACAACACCATGGAGAGAACTACTGAAGATTTTACACATAACCAGTTCTGCAGAGATGAATTTGTGCAGGGAGGAGAGGACAAAGTATGGAACTTTAAGGAAAAGGAGAACATGCAAAAGGAGCAACAGTCAGGAGGAGAATTCTGAAGTCCACTTACTGCCTGCTTTTGCTCTTCCTCCTAAAGGTGTTGAAGGTGAAAAAAAGGCAGAGAGAAAAAGGAGAGAGATTAATGCCCATTACCACAAACACATGGAAGAAATGATAGAAGATTAGGGCAAAACTAAGCCAGGCCCGTGGGTTCAGAATCACAGCCCTGACCACCATCCGAGCATCATCAGCTGGAGAGAGCAAACTGCAGGCCTCTGCCCCACCTGGTTCATTAAATGCCAGCTTCTAGAATAGCAAAGAAAGAACCTTAGAAACCATCTAGTCTAACTTCCTCATTCATAGATGAAAAAGGCCTAGACAGCCTGACTTGCCCAAGGACACATTAACTATTTACGGTGAACTGAAAGCACCAGCCTAACCATGACTCAAGAGCCCAGCGATCATTTTTATCACCATTTACAATATTTACATGTGTTGAGGTACATTTCTAAATGTGTAGAATACAGACCACTAGGAGTAGCAGCTATGAGAAACTTGTTAGAGATGCAAATTTTGCTCCCCACCCTACACTAACTGAATCAGAACTCTGGGGCAGGGCCAGTGATGTGTTTCAGGAGACTTTCAGCTGATTCTGATGCCGAGGATAGTTGCTCTAAAACTTTCCAAACAACTGGCAATTCCGCCTGATCACAGATTCTCTTCTTTATTCCCTTCCACTTGTTTTGGGCTGTTCTGTGGTTTTTTCCAAGGACACACACATATCCCCATTACCCCATTAAACTGGCAAATGCCTCAGGGCTTTCTATGAGAATTATTGACCTTGGTGTCTCATTAATTCAACACAGGTTCAGGTAATACTTCCTATGCATAAAGTACCGGAAACAGGAAGATACGGTCTCTGTCCTGTAGAGGCTTACAGTAACTGTGAGCAGAGCAGGCACTTGCCAACTATAAGCCCTCTGTGTGCCCCACCAGGGGCTGTAGGCAGAACCAAAATGAAGGCGGGGCACACACTTTCGAGTTTCTCTCCTCAGTTTTTTGTTCTTAAGCCACTCTGTTCTTTAATGGGTCTTTTCACTTCTTCTTTCTGTGCTCATCATGGGTAACTGTGGTCAGGAAGCCTCTGCCCTTTGCCCCCAGTACACAAATCTCAAAGCTGTTGCCATGGTTCTACTTAAATCGGACCTGCCGGTGCAGGCAGTCGTTACTGCACACGTGTGTAGGAAGTCCTAGGGACGGAGGAGTGCTTCTGCTTTCACATTGTCTGTACATCTAGGGGCAATGGTGAGAATGATTTTGGTGAAGCCAAGGAATTACCAAGGGAGAGGGGAAGTGAAAATTGGGAGAAAATAATTTTACTCCTGCAAGGGAGAGACATGGACTAGAAATCCAATGGGCACCAAGATATCTCTTGAGGAGACTCCAACTTAATGCAAGAAGACCTTTTTCATGATCAAAGCCAGCTGCTAGATGCTTGACCAAACCTAAACTCATCGGAGCCCAGGCAGAGGGAGCCCTGAGCATGAACTCATTAGCCTGAAGAAGCTGGCATCTTTCCGCTTTTGTATCTGGCATGCACAGCTCTAGTTAGGAGGGGTTTAAGTTTTGCAGTTAGGATGTGATCTCCCTTCCCAGATAGGCTTCCGCCCCCTGTGGGGCAGAACACTTTTCTTCCATTTTTTAGGCAAGGCAAACAGCCACAGAAGAGTTATTCAGCAATTTAAAAATGTGTTTTCATTGCTGTCACTAAGTGTTGAAATGGAAATGGAGAGAGTGGGGGAGGAATGGGGCAATCCTGATGGGCTGAAATTGCATCTAAGGTAAATAAAAACAACAACAAAAACCATTATGTAATGTCTTAGAACTGTTTCTGAGACACCTCCCTGTTTTCAGTTTTCTCCAGGTTTGGTATTGGAGATAACATTGCTTTGGTTCAACAGAATAGGGACATTTCAGAAAATGATGTTTCATGTTTGCACATTTGGTAACTCTGATTTGAGTTTGTCCAAATATAATGAAAGCATTATAATCTGCAGTAGACACATGTGTCAGCTTAGGATGGGGAGGGTGGACAGGACAGTGTTTTCAGGGCCTAGAGTCCTCCCTGCATTGGGATTGGGAGATGGTGGACTTTGGCCAAGTGTTACTTCGGATGGTGTTGTATAATTTAAACTCAAAAAAGTTATGCTGATAAAGCCTTGAAGCCTCTGTCAACACAGTGAACAGGTCAAATATAAAGTCTTAGAATTTTTTTGTTATCACTTAGTCAGTTGGGGTCAGTAAACATTGACTCATGACAAAGCATAGCAGCCAACCTGATTTAAAGGGGGTAATAATACTTTAATTATAAAGTATAAGCCCAGAACAACTTATGTCCCCCCAAAACATGTGAGACTCTTTTATATGGGGTATCTGGCTAGGTGGCCAAAGTAATGCCATGGCCATTGTAGTCTATGTAAAAACTTACATTCAAAACCTCATTTGCAAATGAGGTTGAAAATCAAGATTGCAGAATTTATCTGTTAAGTGTGTTTTAAAAGCATTATTGGAAAAATGGAAAGTGAGACACAAAAATATTGGGAACATGATTTAGGAAATGAAACACTAACACATAGCCATTTCCAGATTAAATAAATTTGAGGCAGAGGTTATCCATATGCTCATTAATCAGAGGAAAAAAGGTCAGGAAAAGATATGTTCTGAAACATAGATACCTGAGTGTCAGTATACATTATGTCACAAGAAAAACCCAACAAGAATAAGGAGGTCCCTGATACTCCCCTGGTGACAGAGATTGAGTATTATCCACAATTATACACCAAATGCCTAAACATGACACTTGAGAAGTCAATACCTTTTTGTTAAATAAACATGATTATTTATCCTGCTTTGTTCAAAAATAAAGGATTCAAGGCTTTTATTGAATGAATTAATAAACAATCATGACATTTCATATGTATGCTTCTTGAAAATTATCATTTTTCAGATAGAGTACATGATAATTCATGAAAGCAGTAGAATGAACTCCCTGTGAAATGGCAGTTTAATGTCTGGTGTATTTTAATTTATGAGTATCCCAGGCCATGTGGCTCGACTGTCCATTTGAGTAACTGCTTACAGCTGCTTTATGAGAGAATTAAATGCTAGCAGACTGAACGTCAGTGAAAGCAGGACAATCCTTTGAAATTAAAATTAGGATCCTAAAGCATAATTTTATTATAGGTTAGTGAGTTTTTTTAATAGTAGGAAAAAGGTTTTGAAATTTTAATAGACGTCAATGATTGCTATGTATGAGCTTTCAGGAGTACATAATGCAAATTAAGATTATGTTGTAATCCTTTCAGGAAGCTGGACACTAAAGGCATGAGATTTTCAACTGTGAATTCTAAGCAATGGACAAAAGACAACATTCCTGGTTTGTTTGCAAATTCTCCCTCCCAGTACAAATGGCCTCAGTCTTCCAGGTGGGTAAAAGATAAGGCACTGAAGAAGCTGGCAGGGAACTTTACAAAATGGGGCATCATGATCTTGTTTATTTTAATTAAATTATAACTGTAAGACAACAGCTAGGAAATACAAGAAACTCAGGATTTGGGATTCGAGTTCCAGTCATTAGTTCATTCTGCTTAGCCCTTGAATACCCGTGTCAGAGGTACATTAAAGATCATAGAAAGGCACATGGGGCTCTCAGTCAGGAACTCTAAGGAACGCTTAGGACAACCCAATGGACAGGAATGCACACTGCGGTACTTTGGGAGATGCATCCTGACTTTCCTTAAGTTTGCAGGAAACTTTTGTCTTTTAAAAAATCACTCTGGGGTACCTTCCCCTCTATGTTTGGGTAAGGAGGTGTGACACAGGGAAGGGGTGGGAGGATCCGCTATGGTCTCCTGTCCTACAAGTGGACTAATGCCACACCGGCAGGGCTTCTAAAACCCCACCTGGCTTCAGATGTTTCACACACCAAATGCATTTAAGTATATCTCTGCTGTCTTCAGTGGGTGATTGGGTTGCTTAGTTGGATACCTGGCAACCATTAGAGGGATGTGGGCCAGGTTTTATGCATAAAGGTTTCTTTAAACGAGACCCATTTAGACATAAAATATTTCTTGGGAGAAATCCTGTTAACAGAGTTAATGTAGAAACATGTCCATGCAAAACAACCCACATAGCGAGGACCAAAGCTAGAAAAGGACTAAAAGAGGTGATGGTCTTCAACAAATCAGTAGTTAGTTTAAGACACAAACACTACATATATTCAAGTTGCTAATACCACTAACTTCATTTAGGGGCTGGTCTAGAATGGAGAAGCTGAAGAAAAGTCTCCAGTTGATATTTTCTTGGGCTACCACTCTGGTCTAGACCCTGGCACTTTGGACTATATCATTACATTAGTCTCCTATTATCCTTTAGTTTCCCCCCTTTCTCACCTGTACTGCATGTTTTCCTAAATTATTGTTTTCAAAACCTTCATGACTCCCCTTTATCATGGGATTAAATCTGCCCCCCTCAACCTGGCTTTTGAGGCATTCCATGTCTAGTGATTCTCACTCTGGCTACTACCTCTGTGTCATACAACAAAATACAGTGGTTTCATGCATAGACAGACTGACCTTACTAACAGCATGAACAAATGTTCTCTGGAGTTGCTGCTACATAGCTGGGTAAATATTTCTGTTCAATGCCAGTAAAATTGTCCAGGTGAGAACATCTAAATTCTAAGCATGCCCTTCCCTATTCTGGGGTGCAGAGGTTGTAATATATTGTTCAACAAAAATAGACAGTGAGACCTGAGTTATTCCAGATTTATTCAAGCCCCAATATACCAAACCCGGAACTAACTTGCTATTTTATTCCTCCTAATAAAGTTACTAATTAGAATTGGTTTGATTAGCTTGGTTTGCCTCTGTGATACTTATAAAAATAGGACACAGTATTTAGGTAGAATATTTGAAAACTAGTCTCAGAAGAAACTTTAAATAGTTGAGAAATATTCATTTACACATAGCTAACACCACATTTATAAACACTCTTATTTTATTCATAAAATACTCATAAAAACAATTTAAGGATGTTACTACAGTTCTAGTTACTTATTTTTTATAATCAGGATTTACACTAATTTAGATCACTTTCTGGAGTCATGACTAACTTCATGGAGGTTCACCTGAAACCTGGGTCTAGGCAGCAATATTTAAGCTTTTAGCCTCACCCTGTTCTGACATCACAGGACAGGCAGAAGCAGAGGTGACAGAAGATGAACAGGACATCTGTGTGGTGAGAGCAGCCTGAAAGCAGCCATCGTCTCTTACCTTCAGAAGCTTCATTAGCCCTTCCAGCTGAACCATCAGCTCCCGCCTGCTCTCCTGCAGAGCTGACATCCTCTGCTCCAGTTCATCTTTCCTCTGCCTGTAGGACAGGAAAAGTGCCTTAGAAATGAAACTCTGGAGAAAAAGAGACCCTCAAAGAATAATTCAAGGCCAGGTGAAATGGGGTTTAGACCTGACTCTGCTACTTAGCAGTGTATGAGATTTTGAGCAAGTCATTTAATCTCCGATACCTTCTGTACAAAGTGGTGATAGCACTGTTTTGCACGCTCTCCTTTACTGCTGTGAGAAGAGTATATAAAAACACCTTAGAAAGTATATGTTGCTATATAAAGGAAATGCATTATTAATGTTATTATTAAAGTGATTTAAAAAATTCTTCAGGATGTCTAATACCTCATTTAGGAAGATACATAAAACTAGTCCAAATTTAAATGAATAGTGAAGAAAATGTATGAAATTTGCTCAGGAAAAATAGAGTTCAGTAGTCAGTGCTTCCTGCAACCTGACATCAGGTTCAAGAAGTGTGACGACCAACCGAATGACTGTATGTCTAAGAGAATTCACTTTCAGGTTTCATGTCAATTCAAGTTCATTATGTCCAACACCAAAGAATTTTGTTGTTCCCAATTTTCCTGTCTCTGCCACTTTTTCTTCTAGTTGTCATGGCTGAAAAACTGAGCCCTCTCTGATGCCCTATATCTAATCAATCACCCAACACAGATGCTTCTTTCTTGGAAATTTATGTGTCTCTTTATTCCCACTTCTCTCACTTTGTCCAAGTGCTCCTTTCTTCACACATGCAATGGTCTCCTAGTTTGATTAGTTCTTATTTCATCGGTAATAATGAGGAAAAAGCAGTGGAATATAAATCAGGACACTTGAGCATAGAGAATATAGTCATTAATACTGTGATAGCTTTGTATGTTGATAGATGATAACCCACACTTATAATGGTGAGCATTTAGTAATGCAGATACCTGACGAACTGCTAAGATGTACACCTGAAGTCAGTATTATATATCAACTATGCTTTAATAAAAAAATAAAATAAAATAAAAATAAAAGAAAAAATAAAAAAGACTTGAGGCCCATCATTTACTACATATGCAACCTTGGACAAGTCACTTAACCTGTCTGAGCCTCAATTTTCTCTTCTCTCAAATAGACTAATAACAAAAATCAAACAAACAAACAAAAATGGGACTAATAATAAATAACAGCAGCACTACTTTGAGGATCAAAGAAGATAATGGGTGTGAAAATGTTCTGGGAATTTACAATGCTGCTCAAGGGACAGCTGTGTTCATCACATCATCCTATATAATAATCTCAATAGAATTTCTAACATTACTGACTCTTAACCCGCACAGTCTAGACCTCTGCTGTCTAATACAGTACCCACTAGCCATATGTGACTACTGAGCACTTGAAACATGGCTAGTCTGAATGAGAGGCACTGGATTTCAAAAACAGTGTGAAAAAAAAAAGTAAAATATCTCAGTAATTTTTTGATGTTGATTAACTGTTAAAATGGTAATATTTTGGATATATCAGGTTAAGTAAAAGACAGTATCAAAATTAATGACACATTTCTTTTTAGTTTTTCAATATGGCTGTTAGGAAAGCTTTGATTACATATGTGGCTGTTTCTGCTGGAGATGGCTGCTTCAGGCCCCACCCACATGCCTATCCTTAGTACCTCACTTCCCGTTACTTGCCTGGTCTAGGCCCTCAGTTGACAGTTCACTTTTCTTTAAAGAGACCCCATCATTTTATAGCTCATGGCTATTTCCACTTCTTTTCCAAATATTATCCACTCCTTAGTGTCTATTCCAAGGGTCAGTCTTTTTAGGAAGCTACTCCTGATTACTTCAGCAGGTATCAAGCCCTGCTTAATTATTCACTGTAGCAACTGGTGCTTCTCTGTAGCATTTAATTTATTTTATCTTGCATTGCTGTCATTCCTACCTTGATGTGAAATCCTTGTGGTCAGGGGGTGAGTCTTACTCAACTTTGTATATATTGAATGATTAAGACAATATTACACATCCAGTATGACTCAGTTAACATCTAATGAACCTAATGAAATCATTATTTGAAACTCTCTGAGGACCTGGTCTCAATTATCTAACTAATTTTATCTTCTATCACTGACAAAGATTAATTCAATGGATGATTGAAAACAAATTCTTAGCTCCAAGACTCTTTCCCCTCTCTGAAAAGTGTCATGCTTATTTGGGGGATCATGCTGACCCCAACTCTGCTTCTAATCAGATATCTTTTGCCCCACACTCCAACCAAATCATACCTACCTTTCATGGTCTAACTTGTCAACCTCCATAACTCCATGGGCATAGTTGCTACTAGCCTACATATGTATCTTTCTCTACTCAGATTTCTTATAACATAATACCCATACTATTTATTAACATATTATTTATAGTTTTATAAAATACCTTTATGGTGTTCTACCTTCCAAAACTAGACTATAAATTTTTAGGACAGAATCATTGTCTTCTAGCCTTCATTCTCCCTAAATTTCCAGCACAGGCATAAACTGAATAAGGAGGAACCGACTCACTTAATTTTCTAGGAAACCTTTCTTCCCTAAACTCCCAAGACTGCATACAGTACTCTTTCTATGTGCTGTGCATGACCAAAAAATTATATATGTGGTGAAAATGAATGAACTATGGCTACATGCAACAACATGGGAGGACCATAAAGAGTAATAGTGAGGGGGGAAAAGTTCCAGAAGACTACATATAATAACATTTCTATAAAGCTCAAAAAACAGAAAGCCAAACTAAACCCTTCAGTGCATAGGACTACACATATATTTGATAATACTGTTCAAAAAGCAAGGGAAAGATAAACCAGGTTCTGAATAGAGCTTATCTCTGTGGGGAAGGTGGAAGCAAGGAGGTAGGATGAGTGGGCCACTTATAGAGTGAGATTGTTTTAGCAATACTGAATTCTCAAGTAGGATGTGGGTTCCTGGGAGTTCATTTTATCATTGTTTCATATTTTATCCATTTGTCATATATATTATTGCAACAAATAGAGCATTACAATAGTAATAAAGGATGAAAGACAATCCTGGTGGTCAGGATCCATAACCATTAATCCTAAGGATGAAATTCTCTATCTTCTTCTACTATACTAGTATCAGCAGTTCCTGGATTCATATATTGATCAAAACCAGTAGGATGTCAGATACCTAGAAATGAATTTTGCCCTTTATGTGTCTTTTGATAAATAAAACTTCTTAATACTAACATATATAAACTTACCCACTTCTTTCATGGTTAGTACTTCTAAGAAATTATTTTCGATTCCAAAATCCTAAAGAAATTCTCCTACAGTTTCTTCTAGAAGTTTAAAAGTTTTGTGTTCATGTTTAATCAACCTGGTGATGTTTTTGTGTATAGTCTGAGACAGTGAGCCAGTATGTTTTGTCCATATACATAACAACTTAATCCCGCACACATATTAGAGAGTCCCTTTTCTTCAGTAACATAGAAGCTGCTTTTGAGATTAAACACCTTCTGATTTCTCAGTATTTATATCCTCCTTGCATTTAGGTTAAATTCCTGTTCCTTGCTGTAGGAGTAATGTGACAGCCCTGGACTCAGCCCTTTGCCTACTACATCTATGATGTTTTTCAGATCCCTCCAGCTTAACTAAGTGCTTGTAGCCATCTCAGTTCCAGCAACACTGGGACTCAAGTATCAGCTTTTCTAGATACAAAATAGTCACTAGGTTCTGAGCTGTGGTGGGGAAAGGTCTGTGCCTTAATGCTGATAGCTTCGGGTTACACTCTACCTGAGTGAGCCGCACTTGCTTTCCCATACTTTGCCGTGTGACACCAGCTGTGCTAATGTCCCAAATGGGTGACAGTGGGCCACAGAGCAACTACATTCTCAGCCCAACTAAATTTAGAAACTAAAATGAATGTTAGGAGAATGGGAGTCTCTATATTTTTAATGATTTTCATCTGCACAGTTTAAATTCTTTATGAGTTATTTATTGATGATATAAATCAAAACACAAGGACAGTTATGGAAAAACAATAATCTCCATTATCTAGGAAAAGAAATCATGGTTAAGAAGCTAAATGAGCTAAGCCAAAGGAAGAATTAAAAAAGGACATTCAGCTTTGCAGAATCCCACGTGAGAGCACATTAAAAACCAACTGTGGAATGTCCAATATTACAGCCTACAGCCTAAACAGAGAGAGCCCGCTATTTGGAAATCTAGAGGTCTGGTAAGAATCAAGTCACTAACTTAGTTTCCAAGTATCTTCACTTACAGAAGAGTGCACACACATCTTTCTGAGACTGATGGGAAATAAAACTCTAATTAACTTTGATCAGACCATTATCATGTTATATTCTTCTGAAAGGTTCCCCCCATTCCTTTCAAAAGAGCATCAGAGTGGAAAGCAGTATGGAGGTTCCTCAAAAAGCTCAAAATAGAAATACCATTTGACCCAGGAATTCCACTTCTAGGAATTTACCCTAAGAATGCAGCAGCCCAGTTAGAAAAAGACAGATGCACCCCTATGTTTATCACAGTACTATTTACAATAGCCAAGAAATGGAAGCAACCTAAGTGTCCATCAGTAGATGAATGGATAAAGAAGATGTGATACATATACACAATGGAATATTATTCAGCCACAAGAAGAAAACAAATCCTACCATTTGCAACAACATGGATGGAGCTAGAGGTTATTATGCTCAGTGAAATAAGCCAGGCGGAGAAAGACAAGTACCAAATGATTTCACTCATCTGTGGAGTATAAGAACAAAATGGCAACAGAATCACAGAACCCAAGAATGGACTTACAGTTACCAAAGGGAAAGGGACTGGGGAGGATGGGTGGGAAGGGAGGGATAAGGGCAGGGAAAAAGAAAGGGGGCATTACGATTAGCATGCATAACGTGGGGGGCCATGGGGAGGGCTGTACAACACAGAGAAGACAAGTAGTGATTCTATAGCATCTTAATACGCTGATGGACAGTGACTGTAATGGGGATTGTGGGGGGACTTAGTGAAGGGGAGAGCCTACTAAACATACTGTTCTGCATGTAATTGTAGATTAATGATAACAACAACAAAAAAAAGCGCATCAGAGTAGGAGCTGAAAGTGCTCTCTACCCCCATTCTGATCCTACAGCCTTATTAGTCTTCTGATACTGAGACAGTTTATATTTATGCTGAAGTGGAAGGTCCACAGCCATGGGGCAAGGGATTCCCACTTGGTTTCACAGCTCAGAAGATGTGTGTAGGAAGCAGCCTTTTCCTTCAGAGGAGTCCTGCTCTGACTATGAAACTCCAGGAGATCATACTCACAGGAGAGGGAAGGGCATTATTCCTGCCAACAGTCTCTGAAGTCAGACTAATTACAAGATAAGAAGATTGACTGCAGCAAAATGGTCTTCTTAAAGCAATCACAAAAGTATAAACACTGCTCTGCTTGCCATGCAGCTGGAGACTGGTGTTTACCTAATTCTGTAATGATGCTCAAGTTCTGAGAGTGATTAATAGTGGAACCCAAACATTTGAGGCAGTTAACAGAGTGAGTGGAACGCTTTAGCTGTTTGTTCTAACAGGACTAGTTCCACTAATAAACAGGTTCTCTCCCACTTGTTTGGTTGGCTGAGATATATATCCCTATTGTAGCAGCTTAGAATTTGAGGGCAGAGGGACAGTATCCTGACTCACCTCAGCAGCCGCAGCTCTGCCAGCAACGTGGGGTTCTGCTGGGCTTTCTCAGGGGTGGGCTGGGAAGCCTGCTCATGCTCCAGGCGGAGACGCTGAATCTCCTGCAAGATCTCTCTAGAGAGGACGGATGACAGAGAGATGGTTGCAGAGTGCTTCACAGCTTGCTCTCATTCCTGTTGAAGTTTTGAGTCTAGTGGTCCCCCCGCTGCCACTCTTGTTCTGATTGCTTCCAAATGAGCCACATGTGAAACGGACACCTGAATACTGCTGCACTTGACATCTCCTCAATGAAACAATCCTTTTGTGGTAGAAAGAGCCATAAAAACACTCTTCTCAAGAATCCGAGAAATATCCACAAAAGGACAACTAAACCAGAATACTCTGTTCTTCTCTGGAGAAAGGAAAGGACAGCTCATCACACAATTTCTCATGCAGGTCTGACACTAACTTCTGCCAAGTCTTCCTCTGTCTCCCTTCTTCTCTGACCCCGGAGTGATGGCAGCCGCTGCTTCTTCTCCCTGTACCTGTTCCATTATGTTCAATCTCCTTGTCCTGGTTTCTACCTCTCAGTGCATAATGGTGTGTGGTCTCATCTCCATACCTTTAAATGGCTTTTTAGTGAGAGACCAGAGAGTCACACACAGGCTAATAGGGCAGGACAAGATGACTAGATAGAGCAACAGGCTCCAGGGAGTGAAGTGGAAAAGGAATTGTGAGAGGGGAACTGGGAGGTGGGAGCTGGCACTGGGAAAAAGAATCCACCTGAGGGCACGTGAGCAGGGGGCTATGGATGACCAGAATGCACAGCATGCAGAGATGCACAAGTTAGTGTCCAGGACACTTCCTGGACTTGGTCTGACCTATTCACTGAGGTGGGCTCTTCCTTTGTGGTCAAAAGCCAGTTAGTCTGCAAGAACCAGATACTCACGTGATAATCTTGGACTCTAGAAACTGTCTTGACGTCTGCATTCTTACCTGTTTTTATTTTCCAGCTCTGCAATAAGCTGTCTTTGTTGTTTGTTGGTGTCAAAGTCAAAGCTCAAGTCAGTGGGAGGACGGGTCTACAGTGAGGAGAAAGAAAGTTTTTTTTTTCCCCATTAAAATATACCCAGAGTTCCAGACTGACTTGATTTTTTAAAACATATTTTTGAAGTATAATTTACATACCATAAAATCCATCCATTTTAAGTGTACAACTCAATGAGTCTTACTAAATTTAAATAGTTGTGCAACCAATCACCACAGTCCAGTTTTAAAACATTTTTCACCACCACAAAAAATTCCCTCATGCCAGTTTATAGTCAACTAACCATAGACAATCACTGATCAGCTTTGTCTACAGTTTTGCCTTTTCTAGAAACTTCATGTAAATGGATTCATTCATGTAGTTTTTAGTTTCCAGTTCTCACTCAGTATCATGTTTTTGAGGTACATTCATGTTGTTCCACCAATCAGGATTTCCTTCCTTTTTATTGCCAAATAGTATTCCACGGTTTCCAGCTTTTGGTTGTTACATGTGAAGTTACTATAAACTTCCATGTACACATTTTATAATATGTTTCGATTTATGTTTTCATTTATCTTAGGTGAATACTTAGGTGTGGAGTTCCTGAGCTATATGGTAACTCTATATTCAACGCTCTGAGGAACTGTCAAACCATTTTCTAAAGTGGCTGTACTATTTTACAGTCCCACCAACAAATGAGGGTTCCATTTCTCCACATCCTAGGCATTTGTCATTGTCTTTTGGTTTTAATCATCCTACTGGGTATGAAATATTTAACTGTGGATTTAAAAAAGTTGGGATATAATTTACATATCATAAAGTCTACTCTTTGAAAGTGTGTAATTCAGTGGCTTTTTAGTATATTTTAAAGTTGTGAGGCCACCACCATGATCTAATTCCAGAACACTGTCATCACTCCACAGAGAAACCCTACACTCATCAGCAGTCACTCCCCACTATTTTACACTTCCACAGCAATGTATGAGGGCTTCATTTTTTTCTGTATCCTTGTCAACACTTGTTATTGTCCATCTTTTTGATCACAGTCACCCTAATGGGTATGAAGTGCTATCTCATTGTGGATTCAATTTGTATTTCCCTAGTGACTAACATGCTAAACATATTTCCTTGTGCTTATTAACCATCTGTATATCTTCTTTGGTAAAATCATTAGTCGTTTTGATTTGTATATCCACTCATGTTTCTGACCATTGTTACCTCCTTTAAGAACAATGGAAACCAACCAACACAAACTAGGAAAATAGATGAATAGGTAACATTTCCCTTTCTCTGAATAGCCAGACTGGAAGCTCTCAATGAAGGCTCTGCAATGGCTATGCTTTGCTCTGTATATTTTTGGGTCTGCCCAAACCATGCTCTATGATGAAGAAACCTTGTTTCCTGTCTAGAGCTTGAATATGCAGTACATGATTCTTTTCATGTGGCATTTCCTAAATAGACAAAATGGCATAGCAAATTTGGGTGGGAGGTTTTTTACCAAGTTACCAGATATTTTTCTTTCTTAAGAGAAGAAGCAGGTGATTTTTATTCCTCTAGAGAACACTGGACTAGCAGCCAATTGAGCACATTTTCTATATTCTTTGCAGAGAATGGTGAGAGCCTAAGTCGAGCCTCAGGAAAATGGCTTGCCTGAGACTAACCCTGCTATGAGTAATGGATTTCTAATTCCTGAAAACTGGAGTTAAAACTAATGGCTCCTTATTAGAGTAGGATCAGGAAACAATATGGGTGAAGAAGTGAGCTCTATAAGAAATTTTCTTCATAGGACAGCAAACAAAGACCCCACAATATTTCACTGGAAATTTCTAAAGAGTCTTTTCAGTTTAAAGTGTCTGACTGTAATGCTGTGGCATCTTTCAAAGAGGTTAAAGAGGAATTAAGAGTTACTAATCAACAGCAATTCCTAGCCAGGCAAGATTTTTGGCACCAACAAGCATTGTTAGTCAAATATGAAGTAGGGGAGGAGGAGGAGTCAAGCCTGAGGCAGCGGCTTGTCCCCAGGGAGCAACCTGTCCCCAGCTCTGTCACCTGCACACAACCACAGGCAGAACCTCCAGCAGCAAGTGGAGAATGATGGCTTATTTCACCCAACCAGATTTTAAACAGAGTCAAGTGTACATGAAATAACAGAATCTTAGGATTTCACTTATTTGTTATTTTAAACACCACAGTGCTCCTTTAAAAAAAGCTAGGCAGCCCTTCCTAAAATGCCTTCAGAACATTGAAGGGAAAAAGACAGAAAGAGAATTACTGGTTCATCAAGACATAGAGTACTTTGGCCAGAAGAGACCTAAAGATGACTACTTTCAAACATTAAATCATTCATTCATTCATTCAACAAATATTTTCTGAGCACCTGCTATGTGTTAGACCCTTTTCTAGAAACAAGGGATTCATTAGTGAATAAGATATAGCCTCACCCTCATGTAGCTTATACTACATTGGGAAAGAACCAAAATTGTAAATATATAACATCAGGAGTGATAAATGCAATGAAGAAATATAGGGTAATGAAACAGTGTGAGCTGAGACAGAAGACTTCTTAAAAATGAGGTGGCTAGCTCTCATTTCTTATAAGTGAGAGGGCTCTTGGAAACTCCATGGGGTAGGAAGCCAACTAGGTGAAGGCCTGGGGGACAGGTGTGCCAGGAGAGGCACAAAGGCCAGGGCCCTGCAGCTGCTCCAGCTTGGCGTGTTCAGGTCGGAGTGGAGCAAGCTACGGTGAGAGCGTGAGGGTGATAAACTGGGAGGTGAAGCTAGAGCCCAGATCACAAAGGGCCTTTTAGCCTTGGAGAAGAGATTCCATTTCATTCTGACTGTTGTGTGAAGCCACTGTAGAATCTGAACAGGGAAATACAGCATCAATTCCAAATAATATATGTATATACTTTGGCCTCTCAGAGGAGGAGCTTACCTCCCCATTTCCTTCAGTGCGGCCTGCCCACAGAGACCTCCTTCCCAGGACAGTGCAGAAAGGGAGTAAAGAGTGACTTTGTGTGGGAGAAACCTGAGAAACTCTCCCTCAGCCAGGTGATCAAGGTCGACATCAACAGTGATATATGATGATACTCTGTACTCTTGAGATGGTACAATAGGAATGATACTTCCTATTCCTCCTCAAAACTCATAACCCCAGTCTAACCATGAGAAAAACGTAAGACTAATCCCAACTAAGGGACATGCTACAAATACATTTGACTAGTACTCCTCAAAATTCCTCAAAATGTCAAGGTCATCAAAAACAAAGAAAGACAGAGAAACTGTCACAGCCAAGAGGAGCCTAAGGAGACATGGCAACTAAATGTGATGCGGTGTCCTGGGGCAGAAAAGGGACATAAGGTAAAATAACAAAATATGAATAAAGTATGGACTTTATTTAATAATAATGTATCAGTAGTGGCATATAAGATGTTAGCGATAGGGAAAATTGAATATAGATTATATGGAAACACTCTGTACTAGCTTCACAAGTTTTCTGTAAATCTACAGCTGCTCTATCATAAGAAATGTATTAAAAACAACCTAACAATACTGCTTTTGCTACTAAGTGGAGAATTTACTGCAGTGGAATAAGAATGGAAGTAGGCAGACTAGTTAGGAATCCTAGGTTTTGCTACTTACATGCCATGTAAACCTTGAGTTATTTTATTTCACCATACCTTTATTTTCTTGTCTGTAAAAATGGGAGTATTTATGGAAAGAGATGTGAAGAGGATCACTTCCTCTGTTACATTAGCATTCTCTCAGGTTTAGGTAATCTCACAGAACTCCATCATCTTTAATGAGATGGAGATACATCTGGAAAATACATGATAAGAAACAAGACCCCTCCAAGTAAATGTAAGCAAATGTTATGAAACCAAGGAAAGATGACAACAAGCTAAGCTGATAGTATGCATTTCTGGAGCTTCTGAAAAAGAAGCTGGAGGCTTCCCACCTGTCTGAACTTCGCAGGATGAGTTCCAAAGAGATGTGCCTGAATCAACAAGACTTCCTGTGTATCCCAGGAATAGGTCTCCCATCATTCCAACCTCATTTAGACAAACTGGAGGGCTATGGATTACTAGTCCATCTCTCACTTTCTCTCAAAAACCCAAAAATGTTTTTAGAGCAGTGGTTCCCAAGCTAACGGAATCAGAAGACTAGAAGTTTCCTTCTTCTTTTTTTTTAATAAAAAAAAATCAATGGACCCTAAACCCAGAGATTCTGATTCAGTACATCTGAAGCAAAGCCAAGGATCTATATATTTTTCTAAATGCTTCACACATTATTATGATATGTAGTCACGTTTGACAATTACTATTTTTTACAGGGTTTTTGTGTCATTAAATGTGTGCAAAACACCCCATGGATACTGTTGCTCTTTAATCCTAAGAAGCCATAAAGACGTTTCTGGAATGGTGCATGCCTGGAGCAGCTGCTGCCATGATGAGGCTGTGAAGGATGGGCCTGGGCTATGCGAAAAGGAGCTTCTCAAAAACGTGCACATATTAGTAACTTGACAATATCAGGGTTTCCCTTTCCCTTCACCTTTCTTCCGTGTTTTTCATAGTGAGTTTTAAATTTTATCATAAAGAAACAAAGCTTTAAAAACAAACCAGAAACATGTGATGACACTTAATGCAGGTGATGTTTGTGATGAAATTTTAAGAATGTGCTGTTATTACTATAATTTACAACACACTGCGGTTTAAAAAAAGAAGGAATTTAGGCACTTTAGGTAAACAAGCTAGCTCTCCTGGCACATCTAAGCTATCTAGGATTTCTTTATCAGCCCGAAGAGGTTTCAGCGGCCAAGGCTGCCACCTGAAGAGACGGGGCGGCTCTGACATTGGCGCGCTCTAGCCAGGTGTTCTGCTGACTGCCTACATGATCTAATGGTCTTTTCTTTGTGGAAGGTTTTTGAAAAAAACCATTATAAAGCCTATCTGGCAGGCTATAAATAAATTCCTTTAAGCACTACACCCACTTTATGCAAAGCACTTGTATCAGTGAGAGATTAGTGGATTACAAGTCTTCTCTTCAACAGAAATCTAGTCAAGAAGAATCCTTCCTGACAGAACAAATATTTATAAGATAACTGCACTTTGGAGAATAAACTTAAGATGAAAGGGACCATATCAATGTCTAGTCTCAGGACTATTCTAACAATTAACATTTTCACACAAATTAATTGTGTGAATTAAAGAACTGGCATCAGAACCTATCAGATGTACACAGACTTATCTTGTTTGCAGGAAAGGAGTGCTGTGATCTCCTTTCCAGGGTCAAATGGCTTTGGAGCTTTTATTTACAGTATTTTACAAGTGCCAGGTAAAGTCAACAAGACTATATAATGGCCTTAAATATACTTAACAAATTCTATCATAATGCTGCTCATCTCGACAAATTTAAAGAATTTTATTTATAAATTTTAATTTCTAAAATAACTTGAACAGGTGCGACTGACAGAGGATACGAGTAAGATTTAACTGATTAAATGTGACTTGTCTTAATTAATGACTCTATAACATCTTACTACGTTGATACACAGTGACCGCAACGGAGGTGGTGAGGACTTGGTAATATGGGGGAATGTTGAAACCACTCTGTTGTTTATGTGAAACCATCATAAGATAAAAAATAAGCAGGACTTGCCTTTTTCCCAGATTTTTCCCCCCTATTCTATTCCATTCTACTAACTTTTAGAGTTGTAATGTTAGAGTGTGATGTGTGACTTAATTACTAGATCTTCAAAGAAAAGAGTCTGAAGTCTAAACCAACCCAAAGGAGTAAATTACTTCTTTTGAGACAAATAAAGCAAGACTCTCCATTGGCAGCTTTCATAACTCTATTTTTCCATTGGAAGAAGTAAGCATAAATTGATACACATTTCTAAAATTAATGGACTGTACACTATAGTCCGGAGAGAGATGGCTTACCTGTTTATTAGAAATGGTATAAAACTAAATGCGATTTATTCCCAGAGGAATTAACATTTAAACAAAGGGTATTAACAAGAAGCCTACATGTCAGAACATGTACCAGGGAGTCACTCCAACTGGGAGGGGAGGGAGATTAAGAAAAATGCAGAAAAAGTTTTGAACCAGCCAATAAAGTTAAGACAAATGTAAAGAAAGCCTAATATGGACATAACTGGTTTAGGCAACCTCCAGCAAAGAATGTAAACCCTGTACTACTCAGCCAATGAGGAACCTGGGGAGGTACTCACGTGCTAAGGAATAAATTGCTTGTTGTAACCCCCTGAGTGTGCCTGCTCACCAGACACCCGATGTTGCAAGACCGCCATTAAATCCTTGTTCTGCTGTTCTCTTTGTCTCCATGTCTACTTATTAAGTTTGGATGAGTGAACACGTTTCTCACATGTCCAGACCAATTTCACTCCAGTATTGTTCTCTGTGCTCTAGCCACATAAACCATTTTTTAAGTCCAGAAGCCTCCAACCCCAGGGCCTTTACATATATTCAAACACCTTGCTGGGCACATGTTGCCCTCTCTCTCTCTGGTTAATGCTTACATAGCCTGTTTTGGATTCAGATCACTCACCTTTTACTTTACACTTTGTTTCCAGGTTTAATTATCTTTCTCCTGAACTACAACCTTTAGTACTTAAATCTCAGTAGTTGATAGAATAATATCCCAGTTCCAGCTCAACAACTTACAACCTACATAAACTTAGGTAGTTTCCCTACCTTTTTGAATCTTAGCTTTCTCTTAAGGCTGTTCTGAAGAATAAATGAGCTAATATTAATATATGCAAACCACTGAGAATGATGACTGGCACATAGTAGTCAATGAACGCTAGTTATCAGTATTTTTCTTTTAGCATGAATCTTAGTGGGACCTTTCTCAATCCTTCTCAGAAAAGGCCTTTATTTCTCATTTTACTTGACAGTTTAGCTACTTTCAGTACATTAAAGGTATTCGACTGGCTTTCTTCATAAAGAAAATTCTTAGTTTCATCACAAACAGCAGCACTGGCTATAATGAAATATTTTAAAATAAAGTTTGTTTATGAAAATATTATTCTGTTGTTGATGTTGAGAAATCTAATTACCAAAATTCTTTGTAGGTAGTACATCTTCTCTGGTTGACTTCTGAGGATCTTGTTTTTCTATTCTGTAGTTTCACCATGATTTATCTAGATGCGGAATTATTTTTATCCACTTTGGGACTTATTATAATGTTTCAATCTGAGGATTTTTGCTGTTACTGAATTTTGGAAATTTTCAGCCATTAGTTCTACAAATCTCATCCTAATAGAAAATAATTCTATTTTCTTTCTTTTTTTGGAAACTCCAATTAGATGACTGGTGGTTCTCTATTCTCTATGTCTAAAAACCTTGTTTCAAATTTTCCATCTTTCTCACTTGTATTTTCCAGTTCACTAATTTTCTATGTAGCTGTGTCTAATGTGACTCATTAAAAACAATGAGTTTTTAATTTCAATAACTTTTGTTTTTAAAATGTTTAAGTTCTATTTGGTTTTCAACTCTGGTCCTTTTAGAGTCTTTTCTTTCATCATGTATTTACTTCCATCTTATAGGTCCTTTTAAGCATATTCATTTTATAGCCAATAATTGTAGCATCTGAAGTCACTAAGGACCTAATTTTGCATTATTAGCTTAGGAGTTCATGTTTAGTTGGACTCTTTCTGTGGGAATACTGCTAGGCCTCAAATGAGAATGTTAACCTCAGGAGGGGATTTCCATTTTGTTTCCCTTAGATTCCCTGAGGTTAATTTTATGTTAAAATTTCACCTTGGTGTTTCTCAAACTATGAAGCAAAGACAGGCATAAGGAGTAAAGACAGGCCTAAGAAAATTGCAAATTTCCAGGGAAAACCTCCTTCTTCCACTTCAATAGAAGGAGAAGACCCACAAGCTTTCTTATCTTTGTGTTGGCAGATGGTCATCTTCTATACCATACCTTCACCAGGTTTATGTTTTCAGGGGCCTAGCTTAATGTGAAAGGCTTGCTTCCAACTCTGTACTTTGCATATGCACAAGGTGTTACCCACTGCACCCCATGACAATAAAAACCCAAGCACAAGGCAAGAATGGCAGCAATAGCAGCCTGTGGGCTGCTTTGGTTTTCAGTCCTTTTCAGGTCCCAGGAAACTGAAATCTCTTTGACTTTTCAGATCCCAACTTAAGTCACAGTCACAGAAGCTATCCCTTACTCTCCAGTATAGATCAGGGATATGTTATATATTTTCAGACCTCCCTGTATTTTTCCTTCATTGCACTTATTTGTAATTATATCAATAGTGTGATTATTTTAATGTTTGTTTAATGTTTAATGCTTGTCTCTCTCTAGACTGTTAGTTCCATGGGGGCAGGTTTCATGTGTTCATCAGAGTATTCAACTGGGCACATCACAGGAACAAAATAAATATTTGCCAAATAATAAAATGAATGTGTGCCTGGAGGGGAAGAGCATGTATTTTAATATGTGCATAACTTCAAAGAAAGTAAAGGACTGAAAACAGAAGAAAAAGGGAATATTTTTTAATGAATTATTTCAATATTACAGGAAACCCATGACAAGTCACCAGGTAGCCATTTCTCAATACAAACTTACATATTTACCATTTTTGGTTCTTTTGTTCTTTACTTGAGATATAATGTTCTGACCTTAAGCAAATGCATAAACTCATATAACCTATACCTCTATTAAAATGCAGAACATTTCCATCAATCCAGAAGTTTTCCTCATCCCTGTCAATATCCCCATTCCCCAAAATAGTTCCTGATCTGATTTCCATTACCATAAATTAGTTTTGCCTATTCTATAACTGTTATATACATGGAATCAAATAGTACGTACCTTTTTCTGTCTGGCTTCTGTCAATCATATTTTTGATATTCATGTATGTTGTTGCATGTATCAGTGTTCATTTCTTTTTGTGTTAATATTCCACTCTACGAATATAACAGATTTTATCTGTTTTTGTGATGATAAAGATCTAGGAGGTTTCCAGCTGATATGAGTAGAATTGCTATGAATTTTCTTTGTACAAAAGCTTTTGTGGACATATGTTTTCATTTCTCCTGTATAAATACCTAGGAGAAGAATTGCTAGGTCACAGAATAAATGTTTATCTCTTTAAGAAACTGCTAACTAGTTTTCCAAAGTCGCTGTACCTTTTTACATGCCCACCAGCAATATAAGAGATTTCTGATTGTGCCAAATCCTCTCCAACATCTGATATTCAATCTTTTTCATTTTAGTCATTCTAGTGGGACATTATGGTTATAACTGGCATTTTCCTGATGAGTAATGTTATCAAGCACTTTTTTATATGTTTATTAGCCATTTGTATATCTTCTTTTGTGAAGTGTCTGTCCAAGTCTTTGGACCATTTAAAAAATTTGAGTTGTCTTTTTATTACTGAGGTGCAGAAGTTCTTTATATATTTTGTCTTTTGTCAGACATGTGTTACAAATATTTTCTTCCAGGTTGTGGTTTGTCTAAATATTTTTTAATAGTATCTTTTGATGAGCAAAATATTTTACTTTTGGTAAGGTCCAATTTATCAGGTGTTTAAAAATGGTTTGTAATTCCTGTAGCCTCTCCAAGAATTCTTTGCCTGCACCAAGGTCATGAAGATATTTTTCTAAGCTTTCTTTTAGCAGCTTTATGGTTTTAGCTTTTAAGTTTATGGTACATTTCAAATTGGTTTCTGTGTGCAGTGTGAAGCTTCTATGTAGAGGTTGAGGGTTTGTTCATTTAATAGTTGTTCCAGCAGCATTTGTTAAAGAGACTTTCCCTTCCCAATTGAATTTCTTTTGTGTTTCAATTTCCCAACTGAAAATCATTTGACCTTGTACATGTGAATCTATTTTATGGATGACTTATTTGCCTATCCTTTTGCTAATGCCACATTTTCTTGATTCCTGTGGCTTTATAGTAAGTGTTGACGTCAAGTAGGGTTAAGTCCTCCAACTTTGTTCTTTTTCAAGACTGTTTTGGTTTTTCCAAGTCTTTGGCTTTCCAAATACGATTTAAAATCAGTTGGCCAATTTCTACAAAAGTCTGTTGGGATTTTGATCTGTACTGAATCTACAGACTGATTTGGAGAAATTTGCCATTTTAACAATATTGAATATTTCAGTCCATGAATATGGCATACCTTTCCATTTATTTACTATGATTTCTCTTGCAATATTTTATAGTTTTCAATCTTGAACATCTTTCATTAAATTTATCCATAAGTATTTGATGTTGTTTAAATCATATAGTAAATGGTATTTTTCCTAAACTTGTTAATTGTTCACTGCCAGAAGAACAAAAATACAATGTTTTTGTATATTGAATATTGGTATTTTGCAACTCTGCTTTAAAGTCATGCTATCTGCTCCAGTAGTGTTTTTGTAGATTCCTTGGACTTTCTATAAACAATCATGTCATCCAAAAATAATGACAGCTTTACTTCTTCCTTTCCAGTATTTATGCCCTTTTCTTCTTGTCATGTTGCACTGTCTGCGATCTCCAGTACAGTTTTGAATAGAGGTTGGAAAACTGGACATCTTTGTCTTGTTCTCAATATTAGGTAGGGAAAATATGACAAAATTTAGAATTAAAGTATAATATTAGCTGCAGTTTTTTGTAGGTGTTCTTTATCAGGCTGAGGAAGTTTCTTCTTTTCCAATTGTATCGAGAACTTTTATTGTAAATGGATATTGTATTTTGTCACATTTTTTTGTGTGTATCTATTGAAATGATCTTATAATTTTCTTCTTTAAACTGTTCATATGGTAAATTACATTGGCTGGTTTTATGTATTGATTAAATTTGGATTAAGATAAATCTCACTTGATCATGGAGTATTACTCTTTCTATATACTGCTGGATTCAACTTGCTAACAGCCAAGGATTTTTTTTCATGTTCATAGGAGAATTTGGCCAATAATTTTCTTTTCTTATAATGGCCTTGTGTTGTTTTGATATCAGGTTTTAGTGGCCTGATAAAATGACTAGGAAAGTGTTTCCTTCTTCCTCTATTTTCTGAAAGTTGATGTCAGATTGCTATTATTTTTTCTTTAAATATACGAAGTGTTCAACAGGTAAGCCATCTGAGCTTGGAGTTTTCTTCGTGAAAAGTTAATTATGAATTCAATTTCTTTAACAGATTTAGGACTATTTAGATTTTCTATTTATTTTTATGCCAATTTTGTTAATTTTTATCTTTCAAGGATTTTGTCTATTTCATCTAGACTGTTAAATTTATTGGCAAAAAGCTGCTTTTAATACTCCTTTATCATCCTTATAATGTCTATAGGATCTGTAGCAATGTCTCTTCTTTCATTTGTGATACTGATATTCTGTGTTTTTTTCTTCTTTCCTTTTTACTTGATCAGGATTTCTAGGAGTTATTAATTTTATTAATCTTTTTGAAGAACCAAATTCTGTCTCTTTGACTTTCTTTTCTTATTTTTTAAAGAAAAAGGATACTGTAGATAAAATTAATGGCTACTGTAATCCCTTTCCTAAATTTACTCCTCTCCTTCTGTCCCCAAAGTACCCATTCTCCTGAGTTTCATGTTTATCATTCCCCTACCACTTTTATATTTAAGTAATGTTGATTTCTGCTACTCTCCTGGGATCCTGTATTTACTCACCATGTTTCCTGCCTCTGCAGCCAGCCTGGCAGCGTAGCGAGCAATAAGTCGGTGTTCCTCATCCAGCCGGCCAGGACTGTCCAGGACACTGTGAAGGAGAAAAAAATTCAACAGATGTCTATTAAATCTCCTATTCTTGCTTCTCACTTAGAACAGATGGGAGAAAGAAGAATGGTAACAAAAACAATGAAGGTGTGGGTCACAGTTACTAATGGTCTTCAGAGACAAAGGAGATTTAGAGAAATGATGTGGCCACATGTGTCATTTGCTTACAGCAGCATATCACCACTGTGCCTACAATATCACAGGGGCACTTCTTTTTAGATGCAAGGGCTGAGAAAATACAGGGCATTTAGAAGTCTGAGAGAGGGGTTTCTAATCAAATGTTTTGGAAAAACTTTTGACTTTTAGAAATAGGTCTTGAATTTTTAAAAAGCAAGAGAACACTAAAGCATTGTGAAAAACAGAGGGCTGAGAAAAGTACACTTAACACTGGCTGAACAGAACTGAGGAACCCAGACTAGGGCAGGCCCAGTATATGGTAAAGTTGGAGAAGTTTCCATGGTATCTAACATTCTCTTTCAGTGCCTCTTTCTCTTCTTTTACTGTGCTTGTTCCCAAACGATAGCCCTATCTTGGAGTGAATTAATTCAGTCCATTACTCTTTAACAAAAGTAGCAGCACTCAAAAAATTAAAGACCCACCTAGGGTCTTTTAAAGACTGCACCTGGATGAAAGGAGGGTTCTTGAGTAGTAGGCTAGCTCTGTGTGTATGTGATACAATAAACTTTTGACTGATTATTAAATAATTGACTTCTTTAATTTAGGATGTTACATCGACTATCATTTATCATATCAGGGCACTCCTAGATTAATAGGGACTATAGCTATGATTCTCCTTAAGTCTGGCAGATGCTTTAAGAGAACAATGATGATGACTAACTAACCATTATTCAACTGACTAACTATTGTGGCTTGCTTCTTCTACTTTGGCCCTTAGTTCTTGGAGTTCTAAAAACCTTTGATTAGATTTTAGCAATATGATGAGTAATACAAAATAATCTGTAGACATAAATTCAATATTCATCAAATTTTGTTATAATTACTGAGGGGAATCTGGGAAAGCTAAAGTTAAATCCACAGAGATTTTTCTGACCTTTTCATGTACAGAATCAACTGTATTTTCCCTAGATTTTTTTTTACCTTTTTATATTTTCATCTCTGTGCCTAATTCTTTAAGCTTAACTTGGTCTTCTGTCTAGGATGGATTTTTTTTTTAATGTGCTTTAAGTCATCTGCCTATGACACTTTTGAACACTTTATAACTTTAGGTGTGCCAGTCTCCGGCATGCATAATCATCCTCTCAAAAGATGATCTTGTAATAAGAAACATGTTACCATCAGTTGGCTTATGGTCATAGGCCTATCAGGGCTGAACTATATAATATTTGTGCCTTAACGGTGTCTTCCTGAAATACAAGAATCATCTTTATCTTTTAGATAAACAACAACAAAACCGAACAGTTAACAATACAAGTGGATAATATTATGGAGGGACTGGCAGGCTAAGAAGAGGGGCTTTAAGTAGCAAACCTTTGCTTTTTGGCAAGGGATACAATAGGTTCTTCTGTGTAAAAGAGCTCCTTCTTCATCACATTCCATCTCCCCAGGAAGGTTAATCCTATTTGTCATTTATACCCTAGTGTGGATGACATGGAGGCTCTAATTGGCTATGCTTTCCAGCAGAAACTAGAAGTTTATGTTGATGAGATGTCTTAAGGTCAAAGGAAGTTAGAAAGGTTCCTTATTCTTTTGCTTGAGCTAGCTTTTATTTTTAGAATAAGTCAAGATATTTCTGACTTCTTCAAGGAAGTATGAAGCTTAGTTCCTTAAACTATATAAATCAAGAAGAGGTGCGGTACTCACCCCATCCTCATGTTCTTCCAGGGCTGCTGGCCACCAATTCTTGCTCAGGGAGTCTAATCCCTAAGCCGTGAGACTTGAGAACCTTGGCTAAACCTACCATAAATATTATTAGACTGAAATATCAGGTAGCAGTCTATATCCAACATTCTGCTGCTATTTTCACCATGGAAACTTTTAATTACCTGTCCGATTGCCCTTATTGACAATAAGCAAACTGTCCTGCCAGGGGTGAGACAGTTCTGTTCCTAGAGATCAAGGGGCTGGGACAGAGCACACAGAAATCATCTGTTGGATGAAGGGACACTCTTTGTGATATAATGCACAATTATCAGGCCCTTCCTCCCCTCCCATAGAATAAGCCTATTAAATATACTTGGGAAGCAAGAGAACTCTACAGTCTCTCTAAGGCTTTACAGATAAATGCCTAAAAATTATAATGCTACTTAGTCATACTGGGAAAATTATAGGAAATGGTATTAAGTATATTAAAATGCCTTTTTCAAATATATATTCTTTTCACATTGATTATTAATTTATTCTTCTATTATCATAGGGAATAAGAACAAAGTCAAATGACCTTCTCACGGAGCCATGGCATGTTATGGACAAAACTAAAATTAAAATTTAAGGCTCCAGCCTCTCTTATGTGTTTAGTTTATAAGTTATGGTTTTCTCCCTAAGAATAAGAATCTTGAGTTATTTGGCATAGCAATTCTACTCTGCTGGTACTCTGCTAAAGCAGAGAGGTGGCTTTAGCTTATTTAAACTTTACCTGTCATTCTCTTCGCAGAATGTTGGTGGGTGTGGACATGGGATGGGCAGGTGGCTTTGGGATTGCCTGAATATAACAACACTTTGTGTGGTATTAACTCTTTTAAAGCTTTAACTTTGCTGTAGTTAGCAGTTATCTGGTCCAGGTTTTGGGCTCTTCCAAATGTTTTTCCATCCTAACCCACTGAGGGATCAGTCATATTCCCATATTAACAGTGAGTAACTACCACAGTAGTTTTCAGGGAAAGGGTTATGTGGGGCTATAATACATACAGTTATTATAATATGAGGGGGTATATAACATTTGGGAAAAGTCCTTCAGGTGACAATGATCCAATACCACTGTTGAAAAGCATGGGTTTAAATACTCAACAATAGATTTGGGGGAAGAAATGAAGACGTACAATGTAAATATGTAACAGGGTGATGGCATCAAAGATCAGACAAAGTGAGATATCTGTGGGCTGATCAATCCCAAGTTTTAAATGTCAATAGAAAGATTTCATTATTTAGGCAAGAATGAGCAGTAAGAGTTTATATCAAATACCTCTGTGAATGTATATCTTTAGGACTGCATTTCTCTGGGAGGTTTATACACTATTTAAGCATGAGCTGAAGGAAGTGAACACCACTTTAAAGGAGAATTTCTAACTATAGGTTTAGGTAAGTAACCAGGCTTGGCAAACACCCCTCTTTTAGAAGCAAATGCTTTAACAATTATTTAAACTCTGCCAAACATAGCTGGTAGCTTCTCAAGAAAAACCCCGCATGCAGAGCTTTTTCCAGCTGGCAACCCCGGGTAACATAGCTTGCCCTCCCTTTGATCAGGCCTTGGCTCCCCGCCTGCTGCTGCTCTACCACTGACCGTGCACAGTGTTGCAGACGGGCCACATAGGAGGCTATCAGCGCATGCTCATCAGCCAACTGACTGGGTATATCCTGGCTATACTGTAACCTAGGAACAATGGAGGCAAAGACAGCAAGTGTGACACAAACACAAACACAGCGAGAAATGAACATGGATTAAATGGGCAAACTTCAAAGAATAATAAGAAATCGTAAGGAAAACAACAAAAAACCACAATCATAATGGAATACGGTGTTAGATCATTGGGAATACATCTCACAGAATCCTTTGAACAAAAGCTTTTCCTCAGCAAACAGCTTTGGCTGACTGACACGACAGCCCTCTAGAAGTTGAAATCAAGGAGGGGTCACCAAGGAGCCTTGCCCACCCAGTCCCATCCAGGTTTTGGGCTCTGTGATGGAGGCACCTCTTAGGGAATGCCCTCTGGCAGAAAAGCAGGCAAGTGGGTCTATTTAACATCATTAAGTGGCCCCCTAATGCTTTTTATGGCTTTTGTCTACATGTAAGAGTCTTCAGTGTTACCACATGCCACTTAAACCTTTTTATTTCTCTAAGGATACTGCCTGAAGCATCATTCTCTTTTCTCCCATAAAATTGGTACTTAAGCCAAACTTGTTAGAATTGTACCTTATAGAAAAACAATGCTGTATATATGTTGCGTGAGAGTCTCTCCTATAGATAAGGAAGGTCCTTAAGCACATGATTTTTTAAAATTAGTGTATCATTGATAATATAATCTTATGAAGGTTTCACATGAGTAACATTGTGGTTTCAACATTCACCCATAATAGCAAGTCCCCCACCAACTCCTCTGCAGTCACTGTCCATCAGCATGGCAAGATGCTATAGAGTCATTATTTGTCTTCTCCTTGCTGTACAGCCTTCCCTGTGACCCTCCTACATTGTGAGTGCTAATTATAAGCATATGATTTTTTTAAAGAAACTTTTTACTATGAAATGTTAAAACATGCAGAAAATAGAAAGGCCAATCTAATGAGTACCCTTCATGTACCCATCACCAAACTTCAAAAAAAATCAACATTTTGTCAACTTTAGTCTATTTTCCTCCAACTTTTTATGTAGGAAGGAGTAGCTAGAGCAAATCCCAAACAATGTATTATTTCCCTTGGGAACACTCAATTTATGTAACTGCAACGCCCACCTACAAAAACTAACAACTTTTAAACTCAGTCCATCTGAAAATAAAACAATATCCTTTTACAGTTAAAATCAGGAACCGAAGAAGGTCCACACACCTTGCATTTGTTTGGTATCTTTCTGTTTTTAATCTACAAAAAGTTCTTCTTTTCCTGTTTCTTTAGAGTCATTTATTTGTGAAGAAAACAGGTTATCTTAAAACATTCCCTACATTTTGGATTTGACTGATTTTTTTTCATGTGATGCCATTTGTTTCTCTATCCTCTGTGGTTAGATCTAGATGCTTGATTAAAGTTTTTGCTTTTGTTTTGTTTCTGACAAGGGGCTAAAATCTGTCATAGGTATTACGGTGCACTTACAAATCAAATAGGAGGCACATAATGGAATATAAATATTGATCAAGAGAGTCAGATGTTATTAGTTACATGTCTCCATTACAAAGTCCCCATCAACTTTCCACCTAATGGTTTTAACATTTGCTGATGATTCTTGCCTAGATTCATTATTTATTAGGGGTAGAAAATGTTGATTTTCCAATCATCTTTTCTGCATTTAATTTCCTCTATTTGTTTAACTTGAAATATTGTTCTTTCAGGAAAGGTTAACACAAATGGTTGATATATCATCTTATTAATAAACAAAATCTAGGACAATGAGTTAGTGCAGTAGCAACTACCAATGGTTACCAAGGAGTTTTCTCTTTTAGTATCATTATGAACTCACAGATTTTTATGTACTGGCTGTATTTCAATCCATTGCAATAATCTTTTTGGTGTTCAATTTGTCCTATCTTTGGCCAGTGGGCTCCTGTGTTCCACGTTATGAGACCTTATCAGCTTACTTGCCTGGCACAGTCTCATCCTGTATATATCCTGACCCCCACCTTGGAGTCAACTATTCTTCCAAGCATCCCAGGTTTCCTTTACTGAAAAGAGCATTTGGAGACCACAACTAGGGCAGTGGGGTGCCTATTATTCCTGGGTTGTCACTGCTTCTAGACCTTTTCAGTGGATAAATCTAGAAAATTTATACATTTTAGGAAGAATACAAAGTTCTCTCAGCACTTTCAGATACCATTCTGTTTTGTTCTAGCTTGCGTTGTTTTTAATGAGACATCATCAGAAAATCTTATCTTTGTTCCCCTGTAGGTAACATCTTTCTTTTTTCTACCTGCTTGTCCTATTTTCTCTTTATCAGAGGTTTTCAGCAATTTGATCATGATGTGCCTTGGTGTGGATTTCTCTGTGTTTATCCTGTTTACTCTTTGTTGAGCTCCTTGTATCTGTGGGTTTATTGTTTTCATCAAATTTGTAAAAAATGTATTTGGAAATTTGGAAAAAATATATATCCCTTTAATAATTTTTCTCTCCCCTTTCTGTTAGACTATTTGACATTGTCCACAGAACACTAAGGCTCTGTTTACTTTTCAGCCATTTTTTTTCTCTGTGCTTCATTTTGAATAGTTTGTATTGCTATGTCTTTAAGTTCAGTGACCTTCTCTTCTGCAGTATCTGATCTACTGCTAAGGCCATCCATTACTCTAGAAGTTCTATTTTTTTCATTTAAAAGATTTTTATTAAAGTAGAACATATATATGCAGAAAAGTTCCAATTTTATTTAAACTTGGTTTTTTACTTCTTCCATTTTTCTCATTATTCACATTTACCTTTATATTTTTTATATTATAAATGCTGTTTAAAATTCCACATTTGCTAATTACATTATATCTGTTATTTCTGGCTCTGTTCATACTGAATCATTTTCTCCTGCTTTCAGGTCATACTTTCCTGCTTCTTCCTGTCTTCTCATTTTTTTTTTTTTACCAGATGATGCCAACTGTGAATATTATGCTGGTGAATGTCTGGATTTTGTTGTCTTCCTCTAGAGAATCTGGTAGTCAGCTAATTTACTTGGGGAGAGCTTGATCCTTCTGAGGCTTGTGTTTATGCTTCATTAGGGTAATCTTCATCTAGAGCTATTTTTGTACTGCTCCTAAACTGTGGCCTTTCTGGGTCTTTACTGAATACCCCAAGTGTTCAATGATGTTTTGCTACTCCGGTTGATTGGAACTCAAGCAACTGCGCACGTTGTGGTAGCTGTTCCGCGGAGTTGTTCTTTCCCAGGCAGTTGGTCCTTGCTGGTCTTGTAAAACCTCATTCTATGCAAATACAACTTAGCTTCTAGTCAAAGGCTCAAGGGACCTCTTTGCAGAAGTATGGAGCTCTTTCTCTGAACAGGTTTTCCTCTCTGGTATTCTCCTCAGCGAACTCCAGCCTCCCCAAATGCCAATCCGCCTCCTTATTCTCAGTAAAACTGCCTTCCTCTGCTTGTTTCCTGCGTCAGTTAACAAATGCCCCCCGGCAGAAGGCCCGAGCAGTCACAGGGTTTCCTCGCTTGTCTCCCTGCCCTCAGAGATCAGTCCTGCCCTACTTACTGTTTAGTTTCTGAAAGTAGTTGTTACGTTCAGACCAGTTTTCTAGTTGCTTACAGTGGGACAGCCAATCTGATACCAGTTATCACCATGACCAGAGTGGAAGTTCTCTCTGTAGTAACTCGTGTTTATCATATATTTGTCAAGTATTGGTCTACTTCAAACTAGAAATTAAAACAAAACAAAATTGCTTCTTTATGGTAGACAGATTGAGAAATAGTGCTATATAACCTTGTAGGCCATTGTGACAGTTTTTAGTTTATACCCTGATACTTAGTGGAGGGTTTTGAGCAGAGGTGAGGTATGACTCATAGTTTAATAGGATCATTTCTGTTATGGAAGATAAAGTGCCACAGAGCAGGGGAAGAAGCTGCTACAACATTCCAGATGAGAGAGAAGAGTGACTAGGAAAATAATAGTAGCAGAAGTGGTAAGAAACAGCAAGGTCTTGGATAGATTTTGGTGGTGTTTTTGAATAGAGGTGATCTAATAATCCGACAGTTTAGATGGCAGAAGAATCAAAGGTTCTGACTGAGCAACTAGGAGAATGGGATTGCCATTAACTGAGATGGGGAAGACTACGGGAGAAGTAGGTTTGGTGGGGGAAGACACAGAACTTAGTTTGGAACACATTAATTGTGAGATATGTATAAAGACCCAAGTGAAGGTACTGATCAGGAGGAGGATATATGAGGTTAGAGCTCAGGAAAAAGGTCTGGGTCAGAAAAATAAGTTTGGCAGTCACCACTCAAGTAGATTGTATTAAAAACTATGAGTCTGGGTGGGACCACCTACAGGTAGTGAGTCCAAATAGAAAAGGGAAATGGTCCCTCTGGTATGCTAACATTGAGAGTTTGGAAAGGTATGGAAAACCTAGCAAAGGAGGCCAAGGGGGAATAGGAGGAAAACCAGAAGAGCATAATACCTGGAGGTAGGTACAGAAAGTAATTCAAGTAGGTGGGAGCCACCATTCATGTCAAATGCCCCTGAGAGATCAAGTAAGAGACATCCTGAGAATCCACCAATGGATTTCACAGTGAGGAAGTCCCTGATCTCCTTGCCAGAAATAGTTTTGGCAGAATGATGGAAAGAAGTGAAAATCTGACCAAGGTGTGTTCCAAAAGCAATGGCAGAACAGAAATTGGAGACATTTATTATAGTAGCAACAGTCCATTAAACTCTATTTTAGCTTTATACAAAGACTATATTTAGAACTAGTGTTCTCTGCCAGGTAATTAGGGACCAAAACCAAAATGGAAAGCATTACCAGTGACTGCCTACAGTAGATAAGGAACTTAGATGTCCATGGATTTTCTGATAATTTTGTTTGGGATGTGGGTGTTATTTGTTGTTCTACTCACATTTAGAGAGATACCTATTTTTCCATATTTACTTTTTGGATTTAAACTCTTGCCTTTTGATAGAATGTTAAATGTATATATATATATATATATACACACATACATACATATATATCACATACATATATATCACATACATACATATATATAAAATTATTGCATATATAAATGCAACACATATATAGCCCCTAGCTTACAAATAGGTTTTGAACAATGTTTCTAAAGCAAAGCCACAAGCTTGGGGTCCCACAAAAACATAAAATTATAAAAAATAGTAAGTGCTCTATTTATGAGCTGTCAAATGTCAATTCAATCCATACAAGTAGGTGATCTTCATGGCTGAATATGCAATAGTTTTAACTGCACTCCTGATGGAAACTGGGCGTTTGAGTCAATGTATGGAGCCCCTACTAGGAGTCAGGCACTGTGCCAGGAACTGAGGACACAATAGCAGGCGACCCAGACGTGGTTGCTGCTTTCTTGGTGCTTAACAGTCTAGCAGAAAAAGATCATCACACAAATAAACATAAAATTGCAAAAGTGTTAACAAGCGTTACAAGAGGGACACTGTCTTCCTCTGAGAATTTTATCCAATTCAGGAGATGAGCAAAAGCAAGGGGTAGTAAAATGAACCACAGTTAAGAGGAGTGGCAATGAAATAAGCATACCTGGAGTACTAGAAGCAGCATTTCTTCCCTTCTGAGGTGTCCCCCAGTTCAAAACCAATGGTAACAGAGAGCATAGGTAGGCACAGAGGGTCCTGATGGGACTGGTAGGGTCGAAGGCAGCAAGCATTTCTAAAACTGTTTCCTTAGACTTCCTCCTTCAGAACTTGAAGGTTTCACTGAATCAGACTATCTGGGAACAAGGTCTGAGAACCTGCATTTAAAACAAGCTTCCAGGTGCACCATCAGCTCTTTCCAGTGTGAGAGCTGCTCTCCAAGAGGATGGGAGCTCTGGAGTCTAGGCCTCACAGCTGCAGCAGAATCTCTAGGGATAGCAAGAGAGGCTGCCTTGGCAGAAGTTAAGGCACACACCCATGGGGATATGGAGCAAGGGAAAAGGATTTGGGCAGGATAGGTGGGGATGAAGGGTGAACAGCAGTGGGGCAAGGTCAGAAGCAGTACAATCATGCTAGAGGCTGGGTCTGGAGTGGCAGTTTGTAGCCCCTAGTAGTGGAGTTCATTACTGAGCAGGAGGCAGGAGAGCACAGCACTGAGAGTCTGGAGTCAGGCAGATTTGGGTATAACCCATACTCTGATACCTACTTGCCATGTGAGTTTGGACATTTAGGTCTCTATGCTTTAGTCCCCTCATCTGTAAAATAATAATAATATAAAATCCGCTTCATGCAATATTTACTTTGGAAAATGTTGGGAGGATTAAATAAGACAATGTGGTAGCCATTATCCACAAAGTACTTGTGATGGATCAGATTCTTATTATAATGTTCTTTTGCATATTTTTAGAATAATCTTACCAAAAAGGTATTACTGTAATCCTCACAAGTTTACATCTCCAGAATCAAGTATTTGATGGCCTATTCCACATCCCCTCTTAGCTGCCTGGCAGGCATCTCAAACCTAACATACAAAATAGAACTCTTGAGTCTTTCTACATCACTTCCTCGCCTACTACTCCCCCAGACTGACCAATTAAATAAACGGCATCACTATTCATCCAGTAATCAAGCCAAAAGCTGGAGTCCTCATTTTTCTCTTCCTCATGCCCTGCATCCAATCCATTAACAAGTCCTGCTGGCTCTGCTTTCAAAATAGGTCCCCAAACCAGCCACTTTCACTACCTCCACTGCTGCCATAATTCCTCATCTGGAATTTCTCTCCAAGTGCCACTGAGGCTACTCCAGTAGCCTCTTGACTGATCTCCTTCCACTCCTGTCAACTACCATCGATTCTCCAAATTGCAGTGAGTGATCTAGTAATGAATCAATGTTGGAGGTAATGAAAATGTTCTAGAATTGACTGTGGTGATGGTGGCACAACTCTGATGTACTAAACATCACTGACTCGTACACTTTAAATGGGTGGATTATATGGTGTATGAATTACATTTGAATAATCTATTTAAAATATAAACCAACAATTCTGAAATTGCTATACATGCTACTAGGACTGAACAAATACATAACTGGATGATGGATGATGTGAGCCAGGTTTCTCACTGTTGGTGGGAAAGTCACAGATAACCAAGTGGGAACAGCTAGAGTGAACCACGTGGTACTGGATTAGGATCATAATTTTAGTATAACTCATGTCTTTCATTTCTCTGCCCTGAATGGAATAAGCAGTCAATGTTATAAGATGCTATGTGCTTGAAGAAGATAACTGAAGAGAATTCCCTTTCCTAACAAGAGGAAGTACTGATAAGAGGCAAATGGCAGCAAGATTTTGTGAATACAAATCAGTTTCTGGGTAAAGCCTGGTGCACCTGCACACTCGAGAAGCGTATAGTCTAGAAGGGCATCAAATAGGTAATTACACTATAGGATATGTATAAGATACTATGGACCACAGAGGAATAACACTTAATCTAGTGTTGGGGTATTAGGGAAGGCTTCCTGGAAAAGCTGAAGCTAAGTCGAGAAGGAAGAATTAGATGACAGAGAATAAACAAAAGGACAGGGGCACTGAAGGCAGAGGCAGCACACGCAGAACTCCACATGACCAAGTGATTCTAAGCACAGATGCCTTGTAGAAAGAGTGGAATAAGGTAGGGCTGGGGAGGCTAGGAAAGGGTCACCTTGGAAATGGCCTCGTAAGCCACAATGAAGAATGTGGGCTTTATTCTACAGAATTGCACTGACACTAGACACATGTGGCTGTTTAAATTCAAATTAATTAAAATTAAGTAAAATCTAAAATTCACTTCCTCTGTCTCACTAGTCACATTTCAGTGCTCAAGACCACATGTAGCTACTGGCTACACTGGTTAGCACAAAACATTTCCATGCGACTGGGCAGCACCACAGAAGGGAAGAACCATTGGAAAGTTTTAACCAGGACAGCAACATAATCAGATTTGTATTTCAGCCAAATCCCTCTGGTTGCAAAGAGTCTGGATTGGGGTGGGGGGTGGGGTTTAGACTGGATATTTCCTAAGAAGATCCATGAAAAAAGCAAGAACTTATACCATAGCCCTGATTTGTTTTAAATGTCTGCTTTGCTAAAGTAAGTTGAAATACTGTAATAGTTTGATATTAAAAGGAACGAAAAACTATGTTTAAAGATAGTAGGCCTAAGCCAGACTGCCAGAGGAATTTCAGCATTGTAAATTTCCCTTCTAAGTGCAGGCCCATGCACACCCCCATCACTGGAAAGGAGCCCACTGCACTGTCAGCTTCTTAAGACATACAGTCAAGAGGTATTTAACTCAACAGCCTCCAAGGCATATGTAAAAAATATGTACAATTCTGTGTGTGTGTGTGTGTGTGTGTAGGATCTACTGGTCATCTGTCAGGTGTAAAATCCTGTGTGTGTGTGTAGGATCTACTGGTCATCTGTCAGGTGTAAAATCCTCTGTGTCTATGTGTGTGTGTGTGTGTGTGTGTGTGTAGGATCTACTGGTCATCTGTCAGGTGTAAAATCCTCTGTGTGTGTGTGTGTGTGTAGAATCTACTGGTCATCTGTCAGGTGTAAAATCCTCTGTGTGTGTGTGTGTGTGTGTGTGTGTGTGTGTGTAGGATCTACTGGTCATCTGTCAGGTGTAAAATCCTCTGTGTCTGTGTGTGTGTGTGTGTAGGATCTACTGGTCATCTGTCAGGTGTAAAATCCTCTGTGTGTGTGTGTGTGTGTGTGTGTGTGTAGAATCTACTGGTCATCTGTCAGGTGTAAAATCCTCTGTGTGTGTGTGTGTGTGTGTGTGTGTAGGATCTACTGGTCATCTGTCAGGTGTAAAATCCTCTGTGTCTATGTGTGTGTGTGTGTGTGTGTAGGATCTACTGGTCATCTGTCAGGTGTAAAATCCTCTGTGTGTGTGTGTGTGTCTGTGTATGTGTATGTGTGTAGGATCTACTGGTCATCTGTCAGGTCTGAGCACTTGTCTGCATTTAGCTGCTGTGAATCTGAGGAGGTGGAAGAATCTGGATGACAAGAACTCATTCTATAGTCTGGTTCCCCTGGTTCCCACAGGCACCTCTAACTCAACATACACTTGCCATCGTTCTGTCCAAATCTTTGTCCTGTATTTTGACCAAAAGTACCTTAACTCAAGCCAGGAAGGAACCTGGAGAATCATCCACCCCCTTGTTCGGCCCCCCATGTCAAAAATCCACAGAACCCGTCCTCACTCCCGGGATCCCTCGGGCATCTCAGTCTGAGCATGAGAACACAGAACGCACGACCTTTCTGCCCACACTTTTACTTCTCCCCCTCTTCTCTGCTGACAGTCAGATGGATGTGGGTCTTGCTACAGCTCAGGACCCCAAGCCTCACTCCAATGAGAGGAGAAAACTGTTAGTTACTATGCTTCTGCAAGCTTCAATTTTTCAAACTTAGGTTTTAAAATATGAACTTAGAAATACTCAAGCTTTTTGTTTGTACTAACCTGAGTTAAAAATTGCTGAAGGGTTTACCTTAAATGCTTGAATGGAAATGGAATTTAATCCCAACCCAGAAGCAGCTGAAAACTGGCGGTTAGCCCAGGCCATCAGCTGGACTTTGGAAATCTGCCAACACTGAGGACCCTGCAGTTCCGTAAGATGATGTGTTAATTTTCAATTACTCTGCTTCTCTATCTTTTGAAAAAAGATTAGAGAAAAAAATAATTCTTGTGCTGCCTTGGAGAGATTCTCATGAAGAATTCATACAAGTTAGTTATTCTATGACCATGCTAAAATCCTCATTAATTCTTGCTTTTCAACCAAACTCTTATTTTTCTCATTTCACAGGAAGAAAGAAAATCAGTGGCCTGAGTTGACATGCAGATAGCTTCTGCCTTGCCCTGTTTCATTTTGCCTCCTTTCTCAGTTTCCCCAACATCTCTGTTGTTCTCAGTCTCAAAAACAGCAGATTGTGGCTTTTGTCATTCTACTGTATTCTGTAGATAACAAGATAAAGGCTTTACCTTGACACCCAGTCAGAAAGCCATTTCAGTGTGACTATATAAGTACAACTCATCTCTTAACTTGGTCATGTTTCTACAACTCAGAAATAATATTTATACTGGGCACCTTCTGGCCTTCAAAAACTGCTTTTCCTTCCTGTGAAGTATGTGTTCAAGTAAAATTTTTCTGACTGATAAAATCTTGCCTTTCTTAAGATTCCTAGCTAGCAATTGGTGACTACTCAGACTTAGTGGCTCTAATATTTACCAGTTAACATCCAAAGATGGTGTTATCCCAATGTCATAAACCTTTATAAACTGAACAGAATAGAAAGTGTTATTTAACCCTTGAGAGAAATAAAAATGAGGTGAAGGGAAAAAGTGTCTCCTGAAACAAATCTATGCAAATGGAGTGTGATGTAATATACTTACACAAGCAATTTTTTTTTAGAAACCACCCAGAAAAGAAGCCTATAGATATGTGTCTCCTCAGCACCTCTACCTTTTCCAGAGACAGCAAACTACTGCTTTTGGAGAGCTGACCCTTGCGCATTCAACCATGTTATTCCAGGTGGGGCCATCAAAAAGAAAAACCCTGAGTGGGTAACATGAGCCAAGATGGACCAAAGAGAATGTTCATTGGGAGTTTTCAAGTTGGAACTAAGAGAAGGGCAATTATATAGGGTAGCATGAACATGGAGGTGTCAGGGCTATAGCACCTGTTGCATGAAAAAGGAAATGTATTTGGGAAGCAGCAGCTGACGTGCAGTAGAGAGAAGCAAAGAGCATGTAAGGGGAGGGAGGGAGGCAGGAAAACACCTAAATGAGTTTAGAGTTCCCCTTGCTGTGGTCACCCCTGAGGCCCAGCCATATACATGCCTGATCTTCCCACAGTGTGGTTACAAAAACAGAAAACCACCTCTTATTTTCCCTAAGCTAATTCAAATTGAGCTTCTGTCAGTGACAGCCAAGAGTTCTGACTCAAGTGGAAACCAAGAGAAGCTGGGTGTAACAGGGAGTGGGACTAGTGGAGTCAAGCTGAGGTGTGGCTGGTAGCAAACTCTCTCCATCCCAGGGAGGGAAGACAGTAATATTTGCTAGGAGACTACAGAGCAAAGAAATTGGTCCAATGTAGTCTTTAGGACCCTGGGGCGCAGACCTTGGCCCCTTGTGGCTGGAGTTCCAGGCATCTTGAGAGGAGTAACAGGACGGAGCAGTGATTTCTTCAGGTCTCCAGTGTGACGCTGCACCGATGGGCTGTCTGAAAGCCAGTTGCCTCTGCCCACCGAGGGTGAGATAATGAACACAACTAGGATTTTATGTAGGTTATAGTGTTTCAGAGAACGCAAACATAAACCTCAATTCTTTCTCAGGGGGGGTAGGAGTAGCGACGATGTTATGCACTTGGAGGCTTTAAGTGCTTCCTACGCAGACTATCAGCTGGTCATTCTCTGTACCCCTTTTCAGAGCATTCTGTTCCTGGGGTGGGCTTTCTTCTCGGGCTGTCTCACTGTCGACCTAGGTTTTAGCTTCTCTAGTCTGTAATACCAATTTCCACTCATCCATCTGATTGGCTGCTTCCAAACTGTTGTTGCTCTTGTTTCCGCTTCCATTTTCCTTTGTTCTTGTGTGTTTTTACTTAAAAAGAAAACCTTTAATGTCATTTTAGTGGTATTTCAGGAGGAAAAAGGCAAATGTGGCTTAACATGCCATGTTTTCTGGTACTTCCCTTCCCCCTTGTCTAAATTATAATCATCCTATTTTCACATCTTTATGTAATGTGTAAATTGTAGAGTGTGTAAATGCTTATAACTATCACTTGGTCCATGGTAGGATGGGTTAATGGATGACAAAAAGACCTACCTGGACCTGATGTGGGTGAATGGACACAGTCAGGACATCAGGAACTCAGTGCTGTCTCAGCAGGTGGTAAGACTTCCAGGAAAAGCATGCAAATGTTTGCAGCTGTACGTGGAGTGCTGCATTATGTAAGAGGGGAAACTCTGGAAGTGGAAGTGTGTATGGGAAGGTGTGGGTGGGTCTGTGTGCTGGGGAGCAAAACAGTGGTCTGCCAACGACCTGTTATTTTTCTTTCCCAGGATCTCTCTTCTGTTCTTGATAGTATAACCTCCTTTGGGGGAAATGCTCCTCCCTCTGCTCTGATGATACAGGTCTAGTGGGTGTGACCTTTGACATACACACAGATGGTCAGTAACACAACCCAGGGCAGTAAGAATCCTCCCTTGAGATTCTACTCCAAGGTAGGAAGGGCACAACCTCATGAGTGACAAGGCTGTGGGTGTGCATATGAAGCCATCAATAGTTTGACAAGTAGCTTTCCTCAGGAGGGAATGAGGATGGCACACTGAGAGAGGCCAGGAGATAGAGAAGCCACAGATGGATGTCTGGTGGCATTTCAGTTGCTTTCGCATGCTATGGACACTTTCATCCTTCCTTTTCTGCTCTACCTTTGTCTTAGTGGGTGATTTTGTTTTGTTTTTTTAAACTATGGTAAGAACACAAAACATGAGCTCTTAACAAATTTTTAAATGTATCAGTACAGTATTGTTAAATACAGGCACAATGTTCCAGTAGATCATCAGGAGTTTTTCATTTTGTTGAACTGTATTTGTGCTTTTTAAACTTAAATTTTAATATGTGAAATTAAGAGTTAACACTAATACACCAACCAAATGTACAGAGAAAAAAGTTTCATTGAAGGTTTTTGTTACTGCCATAGTTATATAAATGCCCACAGCATTGTAAAAGTTTAAATATTCATAAATAAAGCAAAGTTTTAGAAGACACTGAAAAATAAAAAATATTAGCATTATTTTCTATATTGGTCTGAATATACAGTATAACTTAAACCAGTACAATAGTACAGAGCATAATACCACAGTTCAAATTCTGAACTTTGGGGAAGAAGATATTCAGAAGCAAGCCTCAGAGGAATCGAGTAAGGAAAGGGGGACTTTAAGCCTCTGATTTAAAAGTTTTGAAAATTTTTGTTGTCTGTTTTTAAGTGTACTGTTCTGATTATTTTAAAAGAAAGCACATTTCCAGAAACTATTTAACCTAAGGCAAAGATAAAATTTCTTTTCAATTATAGAAATATTAACATAAGACTATTAGAAGAATATTACATAGGGCAAATCCCTAGAGTAGAACCTCTCAGGAACATAATTTGTAGTATCTTATAGCCAGCATCTTTGCCATTTATAAGGTTTTCTTCTGTAAAAAGCAATCCTTATTTTCTTCTGTAAAAAGTAACCCTTACATTTGAGACCTTTTATTTGGATGAATAGTATTATTTTTGACCATTGTGGCCATCATTATTTTTACATTCACTGCTTATTGAAAAGGTAGAAACTGCAGACCTTAAGTTTTGCCTGCATTTTTATCACATGCCTGTTCTTATCTGACTAGTGATTTATGTCTTTTGCTGAATTCTAAAGGAAAGCTCTTATTTCTGGAGAGTAGCTTCACCCCCCTGGCAGAGGAAGGCTCTTTTGACTGGCATGATGCGCTGGGCTCCTGGCTTTCACCAGACTCCAGAGACGCAGGTCTGACGACATTCAGAGGAGGAAAGACAAACTGATGAGTCCTTGAGCAAGTAAACAGAATACTGGCTAGAAATGTATACTGTTTGGTAACTGGGACAATGAAGAGCCAAGTCTGTGAATTATGCAATTCATGTCCATTTGTTACATTCTAATCTCATCCTGAATATAAATAAAATATCCTAAAATTCAAAGGACTACATTGCTAGGATGGGGGCAGCTTGTTCCCAGGTAGCCTCTATTTCAGCCCCACTCCTCTGGGTAAGCTGCGGTACGCAGTCTTCCTTTCTGGTCTGCTGGGCAGCGCCTAGGCAGTGACAGCCTCCTCTGGGATTGACTGAGTCTACCTAGAAAGAGGTGCTACTAAAATGCTGACTTTAAAATAAAATCTTCATCCAGGCTCTCTATTTCCTGGAACAACTTTCAGGTAGGTATTTTGTGGCTGACAAGTGCAGCCGGCCACTTACTGTTAGGCTGGGGTGTACTACTGTGACACGAGGCCTCAAGGGCAGTCCTTCTACAAAGGTGGCTGAGGTTGGTATTTGCATCTGAGTTCCTTCCTGCAGTCTCCTCCAGCAAGAAACACTGTCCGGAAAGATGCACTCCCTCTAAGAGCCTCTAGCGGCTACGTTCAGCTGCAGTCACTGAATGGTGCCCTGGTCACCGGGCACACAGCACCCTCAGGGACTCAGGTGACTCAGAGTGACAGAAATAGTCAATGGAGAGAATTCAGGTGAAGTGCAACTGTAATCGAGGTGTTGCTAAAACTACCAAACAGCCCACAGCTGACTTCTTTCACTAATTCACCTGATCTTCCTAGTTTTGAAATGGAAACATCCCTGAGCTGATACTTTGATTCTGGTTTTAGGTCTGAATGCTATGGATGTTTAACAAAAAAATAAGCACTAAGACCAGCCAGGGTCATTGTGATATCTTGGTAGGTGGGAGAGGTTTAATTGTTCTGTACTCTTTCAGAGGCTTTCTATTCCTTCTTGAGAGGGTATTATTTGTAAGTTATTCTGTTTCTTCCCCACCTGTTCTCTCATTACAGTTTACTTCTTTAAAAATGTAAACCATATCTTAAGGTCTGACATAGACCCCAGAAGGTAGACACTATTATTATCCCTATTTTACAGATTAAAAAAATAAAGATACAAATCTTGTTCAAGGTCAAGCAAGAGCCAGGATTCAAGTGCATACAGTCTGGCTCAAAAGTCTATGCTACTCAGTTCTGTCCTAACGAGGCAGCTTGGCTGTTCCCCTTTTGGAAATGTCTTAACAAGGCTGTGGGCTGGCACTCTCACCTGTCAGAGTCTTGAGTCTCCATGTGGTTAACACTGTATTATCAGACCATTCCGATTAAGTTCCTGGATCCTCTACTCAAGGGTAGCCATATGGTTTAGTCCTTAGCTGCCTTCTAAGGCTATTTTCCAAACTTGCTTGATGATAAGAATCACCTGGAATACTTATTAAACGTGTAGCTGCTCATGGTCTCAGAATGGGTCTGATGTGCTTCCAGAAATCTGTATTTTTAACAAATGACCCAGGTGAATCTTCACATCAGTCGAGTTTGGGAAACATTGTTCAAGAAATTTTAGCCAATGGGAGCAACCACAGTTGATCTTAAGAATTATGTTATGTATTAAATCAAAGTACTCTTATAGCAGATGACATTTCTATAGCCAAATTAATCCAAAGCAAACAGTACATATGGCACTGAGCAGTTTTCTTCAGGAAGGACTTGGAGTGGGTTGGAATGTCTTTGTTGTTGTTTTTTTCCTTTTTGAGCGATGACTGTTAAAAAGGATTCTTTAATGGTTGTGCCCTTGAGGGAGTTTCTGCATTACTTTGGTCATGGAACAGTTTAAATCAAATAAAAAGTAAGCCATTTTATATAGTTCTTTTAAGTACTGCCTAAGAGAATTTTGGAGAAGGGTAAATTAAATAAAGAGGAGAAAGGAGGTCCAGTTCCTTGAAGGACCCTAAGGAACCTCCTGGTATAACTAAGAATGGGGGTACTCAGACTTTTGAACTTAAATGTTTATGAATCATATACAGAATGATTTAGGAGAATATAAGAGATTAGTTCAATTTACACTGTCTAATCAGGAAGCAGAAATGACCGTTGACGCTCAACTCAAATGCAAAATTGTTGAAATTCATGATCATTAAAATATTGTTTAATGTTAAAAAAAAGATCTCAAACATGTCTAATCTGCTTTGACACCATGCTCACTGCCTGTCACAAATGGAGATTTTCTACCTCAGGCACCATCAAAGCAGACTCTTTCAGTTGCTGTATTTAAGAATTAGCAGGAAAGAAAGGAAGATGAAAAGTAGAAAGTAACATAAATGACAGCTGAAGGAAAAGAAAGGAAGCCTGTCCTTTCCACTCTGTGGGATGCTCTGCTTCCCAGGCCAGAGGTCTGTCCCCAGCTCTGAGCAGCACAAGCCATACATACCTCTTGGTGGGAGTGGGCACTCCAGAGGACATGTGGCTCACCATAGTGTCATTCATATTAGTCAGCGGGCGAGAAGGACTGAAAGAAAAGACATTTACATTATATTAATAATTACCAGCATGACTGGGGGAAACAAATGCCTGAGTGATAAGGGCCAAAGAACCCGGTCATTCTCGATAAGCACAGTGGGACCTACAGGGAATGGGGTAGAAATCAATACTTCACGCCTAAGCAGATTCAACAAGAAAAGGGGTCTTTTGCACAAAGTCGGAGGTCCACAATACTGTACCGTACAAGGAGCAACTAATGATAAACACACTGCTACCAATGTCACTCCAGCAGCTTTTATTTTGTAGTTTTAGTACATAAGAACCTGAGTTAGTTTATTTCTGTGCATCTTAAGTGTGTACAGGATTTCTAAGTATTTGGCAGCTGTGGTATATTACACAGGTCACAGCAGCAAGGTGCATATTTTTCTGAGATTTGGTTAGAGCTCACTGCCTTCCTTCAGATTTAATTTGTATACTTTTTAACAAAACGATTTAGCAAAAAAAAAGACCTGTTAAATAATAAATTCTTTTATTAATCCTTTACTAGAATTTTAACAATGAATCCACATTTTAAACTTATACTCTAATTAGAATGCTTTCTTTTATAACCTTATCCAGTTTTAAATTTGAAGGTAAGCATTTTTGATAACTTGTCTTTAACTGCTGGTTTTCTGGACTCAAGGTCTACTTCTCCCTCTTGGGAGAGTCATAACTGAATGAATCCAAACCTATCAAAAGGAATCTGTGATTTTGCCTTTCAGCCATTCTTCAATCTTTCTTCCTTATCCCACCAGGTTAGGCTGCAAAGGGTTTCTGTCTTGCATTTGGAGCCACATAACTATTGCTAAATATTCCTTCTAGGAAATCTCTCATTTCCTCTCCTAAAGTGAAAGAAGTATTTTTCAGAGAAATTTGTCATCAAAAGCAGAAAAGTGAAGCAGGAAAGTCCTTCTCTCACATTTAGGTGCTTGGGAACTACTTCCTGGTTTCTCCTCATCTTTAAGAGCTGAGTTACTTACATAAAATGTTTTGTACAGGCCATACTTAACAAGTCTTGGTGAACATTAAAAGACCAGAGCCTTTATTGCTCTGCGGGTTTCACAGTACATTCAAATAAATGCTCCAGGGAGAATTTTCTGGTAGAGCCAAGAAACCTAGAGGAAAGTTTAAGAGGAATGGATGGGTGGATCATCAATCTACCTACCTACCTACCTACTTATTTATTATCATCTATCTATCTATATACTCCTTTAAAAAAAAACAACCTCATTTCATTTCTGAGTAGGGCAGTGTTTTTAAACACTTCATTAAATCTCATTTAATGAAGAAGATCAAAGACGAAAAGCAATTTGCAAGAAACAGATGTAGGTCTCATGATTTTTAAACTATAGCACTCTGCTTATTGTCACACTGTTCCTCCCTTTGTGTGACAAGTTCCTAAGTAAGACATTCAGAGTTGAAATATGCCTTTGTAGGCTAGAATTCAATTCCATGTTATTTATCTCACTGCTTACTTCAAGAAATCCAATTTGCCCCCAACCTTTCAAGCCTATTAATGCTAGTGGCTGTGCTGAATTAGAATCAATCAATCGTTTTAGGTTGACTAGTAAAGGAAGTGAACACAGAGATTAGCCTAATTTTAGTCATAAATTTATATTTTTGCCTCTAGTTCTTTTAAACCAGTTGTCCAAATGGAACAAGGAGACAATGCCCATGAAAGAAGCAAATCCAGCATCAGAGTTTTTCATACTTGAAAGCACCAGAAACATTCTGATTTGCCGCTGTAATATATTACTATTAGCAAATCACTTCCAAAATAAAATAAGAACATATTCATATTGCTTTCAGAACTAATGTAGTTATTCAGTGTATTTCAGCATTAAAGAGACTAGTGCATTCAATTTGCTTTCTGACATTCTCAGAGGAAAAATGACAAAAAGGGAAATTAAAAAAAATTACTTAAACATGAATCATGTAATAAAATTTCATGATTTGTATTATTTTGCTTGATGACACAAAAGTCTTAATAATCATCCCTATCTCTTGGCAGATACCATGCCAATTACTGTCTTACAGCACATGTATCAAAGCCTCTTCTCTAATATTCAATATTTTGAATATTACACTATATCCTGTAAACTAATATGATTACACTACAAGCTGTAAACTAATCATAGCTGCCCCAGATTTTATATCCTTTCTGAAACTCTAACATGTTTTGTTAGGAAAATAGGTACTATGTATTTGCAGTTCAAGATGAAAGATGCATGAAAACATAAAGGCATCTTTTTACTCTAGGCTCTACTACTACTCTAGGACGATTCACTGTGAAAGCCAACAGCTCAGATGTGGTCTCAGAAGATGTAATACACCAAAAATGGCTTCTGGTTTTTTAAAAATCTTCATAGTTCCTGGAAGACATAGCTGAAAAGAATGCTTCTAGGTGTGAACAGACATTATTGGTATCAGTATAGAAACTTGTCAGGCAGTTGAATTGACACAACTCATTACATCAGTTCTATTAATTTTTAACATTCAAAATTGGTTGAATACCTTAAACATGTTCTGTATCTTCCTTTGGTGAAGATCTTGGCAAGGTATCTTTAGACACTAATGATTTCCACAGTACCCAAATGACCACCAACCATGACACAGTACAGAGATCTGGGAGGCTCATTCTTTGTTAATAAGACATGCCTATTTTTTTTGATGAGGAGATAGATGCATTTTTAATTTACCGTTTTTAGGTGGAGCAGCTTGGGTTTTGGGAACTATCCAGTAAGAGGGTGGCTTAGATAGATAGATATATAAGTACAGAGTTCCTGGTTACTGATTAGGTACAACTCCTAATATAAATTAAAAGTTTAACTTACTGGCACAAGCCATTTCATATTAGTATTCATTAATATTACGATTAATATTCATTACAGTGGATGCTCTGGAATTATACTATCTTGAATTAAAATTACTACAGAATCTCTCTCGGGTTTTTAAAGCTAGGAATAGATGGCAAATAACTCATCATGCCTTTAAAATCTTCTAGAATAAATTATATAAAACTGTATATTTCTTCCTTTCATTTATCAAATATTTGTTGTGTCCCTACAAAGTGTCAGGTACTGTGCTAGCTGCTGGGAATAAAGATTAAAAAGATGAAAATTTAAGTCTTACAAAGAACATTTCAGAAAAAAATAATCACAATATAATGTAACAAATATTTAAATAGAAGTAAGAAAAATTGCTGTGTGCCATGAAAAAATATTGAGATCACCTAACCCATAAAGGAAAGTGTATTTCCAGGGGGTTAAAGAGATAAATGTAAGTGTTTAATTATATAAATTAGGAGAAAACCTATGGGTCTATGGATAGACAGGATTTTCTAAGCTTAAAAGCAATGGAAAAGTTAGGAAGTAAAAGACCAATTAATTAGATTTATTTATTTTTATTTAGAAAAGGAAGAAAACTACAAATCTAAGAAATGATTTCAACAAATGTGACAGAGCAAGAATGAACGCCTTAATAGGCTAAATGGTTTGATAGTTTAATGATTAAAATGGTTTAAGTAGATCCAGAGTACCACTCTCACTCCCAACATCCCTACCACCACATCACTGAAAAAGCAAGGACATTTCAGATCGGTCTACATTGTCTCCTGCACTGCACTGCTAAGGAATTTCTGTGACTTCTTTACCATTGTGTTTGGAGTATCTGGCATGGTAGGAGACGTGGAGCAGGCTTTCAGGAAATACTTGCTGATCATGCCATGGAACACAGAGTGTGGGAGAAGTAATCTCCATTAAATTTAACTTTGGTGAGACTATTCTCTGAGAATGGAATAATGACAGTATTAGTTGTTATATTTAATAGGTATGCTTGTAGTGTTTGCAGCCAAAGCAAGTTTTCATTTGTGACTTAGTAATGGAATCAACAGACTGAAGAATGTCTTTAATAACAACAATAGCAATACTTATTGAATAATTAATTCATGCCAGACTCAGTTCCAACATTTCCCATGGATTCACTCATTTAAATCCCACAACATACCAATGTGGCAGGTGCTATTATTATCTTTATTTTACAGATGGAGACACTAAGACATGGAGATAGGAAATGTATTTGAGGTCACAGCCAAATTTTGGCAGAAGTAGGATCGAAACAAGGCAGTTTGGCTCTTGAGTCTGTATTCTTAGTCATTATGGTGTAGTGTCTCTATTATTAGACTCTGCACTTTAAGAAAAATTTCCTTATAAATTAAAACCAATAGCATGATATTAGATTATGGTTCTTGTAAAGTTGTTTTTATAGGAAAGTAAAACAAGAGCCCTAGAATATAATTTTGGTGTGGCTTATTCTCTCCCCTGTCTCATCCTGAGAACTCTGTACTATGAATGACTATCTGAATTCAAACCATTTTATTGCAGAGCCCGCACTCTTAACTACCTCTAGGCTGCCCCAAGGAAAACTGGATAAGCTAGTATGAATCACTTCCTTCAAAAAAACCCCTCTAATTTACTAGGATGACTTTAAAATCTAATCTTAATTCTGAAGACCTCTTGGATTCCTCATCTCAGCCTAACAAAATACATACATTTAATAAGCAAATTATCTATTATATCAACCAGACAGTTGATTAAAAGAAAAAAGTTTAACACTGGACTCAGGACTAACACTGAGTATAATTACTTGTTTTGGCTTTCTAAGTTGACTTAGAACCAGAGTTCGGTGAAAGTATAATGTTGTTGTCAAAGCAAAATTTCTACTTAAAAATTGTGAGTGAATAAAGGGGTACATGAACAAAGCCAACTCTGAAGTCTGAGAGGACAAATGAGATCCTAGGCACCTGAATGGGCTGTTACTGTTCCATAAGCCATTTAACAGAACCTCTCCTGTAGGACTTCATCCAGATAGGCAGACACCACTACCTGTAGCTTTAAAAGTATTTGTTCTTCCTCCCAGAATAATTTTTTAGTTGTAGAGGTTATAAGGTTATAGTCCTGCAATTCTCTTTTACCTTGAAAGCTATCTGCTAATCACGTACTAGAGGACGTCTTACCAGATTTTTAAAATCCTTTTATTACCGTTAGTATGAAAAGGAAAAAGATTTTGTTATGCCCCATGCTTTCATTTACTTGATTACTATTTTTTGTATTCCCCACAACAATGCTTTTTATACAAGGTGCTTAACCATTTCAGTTAAATATTTTTGTGGCCAGCTATTTTGCCTTCAATTGCAGATACCTGTCTTGATTCTGAAATTATCTTCCCTACTCACTTTGGTCATGCTTTTGTCATCTTTAAGGTATGCAGCAGATTTCACCATAGTTTGGGACAGAGGCAAAGCCCCCACTGCAGACTACAGCACGCTTCTATCAGACTACTTGGGGCTTCTACATCTTTCAAGCAAGTTGTTCTTTTGCTTCTTTTAACCCCCCGTTTTCACATCTTCTCCTAGGAACCCAACCTGGAATGTCCTTCACAGACAGGCCAAGGTTACACTCTTCTGTACTTCTATTATCAGAGAAATGGCTCCTGAAATTTCAGTGTCTCCATAAAGCCCTTCTGATTACTATAAACTCATTTAAATAAGCAAGGGACTTAGTAGTACACAAGCAAACAAAAATCCATGGCTTATTGCTTTGAGAAGCAAAAAGCCAAACAAACTAAAGATTGTTCCTGCCCACAAGAAGTCTATAATCCAATTAGACCTCATAATCATCAGTCATTGTAACACTGGACAAGTTTTAGCTTAACATGGTGCAATTTTTAGGTCAAATCTGATTTGACATTTCAACCAAAAATGTGTAAAATCATTTATAATGAAGACTACAACTTAATTATTTCAAATAATTAACCAAAGACAAGTATAACAAAAGAATGTGAAACATCCTACGAAATTAACAGATTTGCTGGGTATTTTGCATATACTTCTTTACTTGAGAACCCTGGAGATGGCTGGGAGAGGTGTAATGTGCTAACATTTGTGGATTATGAGCATTGCATTAGCACTGAGCTAGGTCCTCAGATACACCATCTGAATTTTTGCTACTACCCATGATGGTGTTTCTATTTTACAAACAAGAAATAAAGGCTTAAAGAGAAGAATTAGTATGCTCAAAGTTACAAAACTAGTCAAGTGGCAGAACCAGTATTGGAATCCACTTTTACCTGATTCTAAAGCCACTGAATAGATAAAATCCACCATGGAGGCATGTCTATGTTACCCAAATGAAATAATAGAGTTCTGAGGGAAGAATCACTTCTCAAGTTTAAGAAACACTGCTGTAATTAAGGGCTATTGGCTTCAAACTAATTTGAAGTAGCTTGGGGAAAAAAGGAATTTACTGAGCATCATAACTAAATGATAACTATATTCATAACTAAACTTCATGAAGGGTGGGGTACAGTTGGCTATGAAGACACTGGAATGTCATCAGGACACTCACTGTTATTTTTGTTGAGATCCCATTTTGGGTCAGAGTTTCTACATATCTCATAGCTTTCTATGCTTAACAGAGAGCTTCTGCCTAACATAGTATAGCCTCACCACTGGAAAGCAAAACCTTTTCCCTCATTCCAATTTGAAATTCCCCAAAAAGACTCAAGATGATCCACTTGAGTCATCTACCCACTCTGGTAGACAGAGGGCCCAATACTTAGGCTGGCTGTCCTCTTAGAACACCCCAGTTAGGGATGAACAAGGATTAATTCTCCAAAGAAGAAGGTGCTGGTCACCAAAAAAAAAAGGATGCAGAACAAATCAATGTAAAACATTCACTTACTTAAAAATTAACTCTCTTCAAAACAAAAGTGTCCAATGGCAGTGTTCAGGATCTAGCACCTTAGATCTCTGCTGGGATGATCAGCCCAGATGAAAATTTGTTTCATCTTCTAAGTCACTACCCTTCAAAATTCAGTAGCTTATAAACCTATTCCCAGATCCCTCCCCCCACTGAAACAATAAATAATCTAATAAGAAAGCCAGTTTATCTAATTATTCCATTACAATGTTGAGGACACATGGCATTTACATTGATCTATAATAATGGCACACCAGCTCTGGTGAAATATTGAGGATGGCAAATTCTAAGATCTCTTTAATCTGTATGATTCCATTATTCTCTTAAAAGGCACCCTTCTTATAGACAACAGTTATGAAAAGTGTGGATCATTTTTATTCTCTTTGAGTAGCGTGATGTTTTGCTCTTTTTTTATTTCTACATACCAAACCAACCTTCTCCTGTTACTTCACTAGGTTACTATGATTATCTGTCAAAGCAAAGCAATTAAAGAAACAAATAAACACAACTGCCTTTAGGAAAACTATACAGTTAAAAAAATAACCATATGGTACTGTAAATGTAGTATAAACACCATTTTACATATTTACAATGAGGTATCTCTCACTTTTAGGAAAGTACATTTTACTTTATTGACCATTTATAATTAATTAACCAATAGAAAAGATTAAATTTTTTTCTGTTTTAAACTACATCTAAACACAACTACTAATCTAAACATATTGCAACTAATTAATGAATGTAAAAAGACCTACATGCCCCAATTTCTATTTCTAGCAGTTCAACATAGCCATTTGTGGTATAAGACTTAGAAAGAAATATTTCTCAGGAAGGAAGGGTTTACCACAAACACATTCTTCTACAGAACTTTCACCCAGACAGCATCTACAGACACCCAGAGGAACCCAGGTACCTTACTCGAGCTCTGGAAAAAGGACAGAACTGTAAAATGCACCAATAATTAGCAAATTATTTAGTGGTATTGCTGAGTTTAATATATTATACTGAAAAAGCAGGCAAAGGGTCTTACCACACAGATAATGAAATCCACAGAAATCTATTATTTTATTTTTAAAACCTTTCCATGATGAATTCCTCCTCCTTTGTTCTTCTTGTTCATTAAACTTAGAGAAGAAGTTGTCTATACTTTATACACATGTCCATTCCTATGTTTCTATAAAGATGAGAGAAGATGACAAATACTTCAAGAAGTAACTACTCACAGAGAGGTCAATGAAATGCATGACGCAATGTCATTTCCTGACTTGTTCATATAGTCATTACTGAAATCTGTTTTCAGAACTGGAAATAAATACATTATTAGAGAAGACAGGCTGACTCTCATGAATTTTTACCACTAACCAGACAGGAAAAGGTATAGTGGGTTTCCCCTTTTTACAATAACTGCCTGGGAAGTTCCAGAGGCTCTAGCTTACTGCCAAAAATAAACACAATCAGCAGCAGCCCAGCAGCTCAAGCAGCGAAAACATAAACTCAAAGAAAAGCTATCAAACCTTCAGGTTCTGTAGTAAATGCTTCTTCTTTCTCTATGGATCTGGCATCTAATGCATTGCACCGCTGATGTCTCTAAGGAAACAGAACAATCACATGACGAAGAATCTTCTCTACAAGGTAGTTTATCTCACAGAGCATTTTGGGAAGAGCAGGTACAAAAGAACAATTCATTAGAAGCAAACACACGTCTGCACTCCGTCAGCAAGCCCATCAAGCGGTCGAATGCAGCCAATGACAAGAAGGCAGATACAGCACACAGAGTAGGTACCACTCCTTAGAAGCTTCACCATGAAACACGCCCTTCTTGCAACAGAATCCAGGTTCTGCTGCAAATCAGTGACCCAATTACTCAGTCAGCAATTCCATTCTGATGGCTATGTTAAAGAGCATACCCCTACCAGTTCTCCCAGGGCCTCTCCCAACTGCCAACTGCTTGATAAGAAAGCAGCTTGCAATAGTGTGTCTGCCAAGCAATCCAGGTAGGCAGTGACTGGGTGGCAGGGAGAACTAGTGAGGCTTGATTTTCTGTTTTGTTAGAGAGGACTTCACGGGAATGCAAGCTGAGTGAAAAAAAGAGGACAATGGTGTCTACCCACCCCTTTGATACAAAAAGCTCCTAATGACCTATGGGCACCTCATTCAGAGGGCAGCTGAAACAGAGGGCTCTACAGTGTGAGCTCCTGAATGGGCTTTCAGGGGACAGTTCAAGCAGGGCATTTCACATAGCCAGAATGTCCCTGACACTCAGAGTCAGCCCATGGCCTCTTACCTACTTCATCTACTCACAGCTCTTATCTAGCTACTCCTGTCTCCACCTCCACCGACACCATCACATTCCAGCCCATGTATGCCTGGCCTGCTGTAAATACTGTAGCAGTTTTCTGTTAGTCCAGAGAACTTTTTGATTGTTACTCATCTGATTTCTGACAGCTAAAGGTACTTGCCTAAGCCCAGCTCGCATGTCCCATTCTACCCCATATCATCAACTCCCTACTGGTCTCCCATATTAGCACAAACACCCTCCTCTCTACAGTCACTGCCCAGACACTGCAGCCTCAGTCTCCAGGCCTCCTGACGTCAACTTCCTCACATTCCTTAGTGTTCTGAGTAAAAATGTTACTCTGTTCAAACAAAGGCCCTGAACTCTTCAGCCACAGTAAAACAGAAACAAAACAAAATGGGAAAAGATATAGAAATATTTGTGCTAAAAAGAAGGAAAGTCAATATGAAACCCAGACTAACAACCTAAGTGCCCAGGAAAGAACTCCATCACTTGCATAGATAAATGAAAAGGAGAGAAAAGATAATCCAATAAATCAGACAGTTAACTAGTTAATATAAACACAGATATCAATAATAAAAGCCTAAAGAATAAAGTGGACGCATGTGTCCAAATACTTGGCAGAAAATGAAAGAGTTGATTTATGTGACGTATCATAAACATAATAAAAACAAAATAGCAGTGGGATAATAACTTTCAAGGCTACAAACTCTAAGGATATAGGAGGGAGTAGAGCACAGAATGTGAAGGGCAATGTGAACAATGGGTAAAATTAATTTCAGGGTAAAAAAGAACTACGGAATACCAGAGATGGAAATACTTTAATTTTATAAAACTGCATCACAGGGAAATAAGAGGCAATGGAGAGTGGAAAGAACACAGGTTTGGAAGAATTGGGTTCTTGTTCCAATTCTGGCACTAAGCAGAGTAAGTGACCTATATGACTCTGGACAATGAAGCCCTTTGTGCCACAGCTAACTGGTCTGTGAAACGAAGGGGGCTGGTTCTAGAACGCGGTTTTCACATGTCCTCCCTGGCCATCAAAGGAGTCCCCGAGGTGCTTCAGTAACCACGGGGGAGAACACAGGGATCAGGCCCAACCTTGTTTCAATAAGAGCAGCTCCACTTCTACTCCACATAAGACCTCACATAAACAAAATGCTCCAATGCTGTTTTTAAAAGTTCGAAACCCCTTTCCTTACTACAAAATCCAAGCTAGAAGTCTCTGCTGTACTTACTCTTGGCATCCCATTCCTTTCTTTTGTAGTACTTGTCACACTCTGCAATTACATACATAGAATTAGTGTTCACACTGTGACTGGTCTCACTCAAGGCTGTGAGCTTCATGAGAGCAGGGCCCTTAGGATTTACTGCGCACTGTGTTCCCACTGCCTACCCAACACCATGACTGGTGCACAGTATTTGTTCAATAATGAAATTTCATGATTCTACTCACTGTTGTAATCTACCTGAAACAATGTATTAGTTACACCTACAAGTGCAAATTGCTGAAGGGCTCACCTGCATTTTACATGGAAAAGATGTCCAGATGAGAAATTGAAAGGATAGCTAACAGACAGGCCATCTGGGATGGCAGAGTCTTGAGCTGTAGTGATGACTACCTGATATGCTCAGTTGTACACCCGGGCACATGAGAGAAGCAGTACTTTTTTTTTTTTTTTGGTAGATAATTATTTTTTATTGAAGGGTAGTTGACACACAGTATTACATTACATTAGTTTCAGATGTACAACATAGTGATTCAACATTTATATACATGACAATTCTAGGTACCAGCTATCACCATACCAAGCTGTTACAATATCTTGACTATATTCATTACATCCTGGTTACTTATTATTTTACCATTGGAAGTGTGTACTTTTTTTTTTTTTTGTGAGGGCATCTCTCATATTTATTGATCAAATATGGTTGTTAACAACAATAAAATTCTGTATAGGGGAGTCAATGCTCAATGCACAATCATTAATCCACCCCAAGCCTAATTTTCGTCAGTCTCCAATCTTCTGAGGCATAGCAAACAAGTTCTTACATGGAGAACAAATTCTTACATAGTGAATAAGTTCTTACATGGTGAACAGTACAAGGGCAGCCATCACAGAAACCTTCGGTTTTGCTCATGCATTATGAACTACAAACAGTCAGTTCAAATATGAATACTCATTTGATTTTTATACTTGATTTATATGTGGATACCACATTTCTCTCTTTATTATTATTATTTTTAATAAAATGCTGAAGTGGTAGGTAGATACAAGATAAAGGTAGAAAACATAGTTTAGTGTTGTAAGAGAGCAAATGTAGATGATCAGGCGTGTGCCTGTAGACTGTGTGTTAATCCAAGCTAGACAAGGGCAATAGAACATCCATGTATGCAGAAGATTTCTCTCAGAACAGGGGGGGTAAGGTTCTAAGCCTCACCTCTGTTGATCCCCAATTTCTCACCCGATGACCCCCTGCGACTGTGCCTGTCTTAGGTTGTTCCTCCCTTGAGGAATCTTACCCGTCTCTGGCTAACCAGTCATCTTCCGGGGCCATACAGGGAAATGTAAAGTTGGTAAGTGAGAGAGAAGCCTTATTGTTTGAAATGGTTAGCTTTTTATTTCTTTGCATATTTATGCCCTGTAGCTTCTATGCCCAGCATTTGTCTTGAGGTATCTTTACCACTTGGAAGAATTATGATACTCGTTAAATTTGATATGAGGCACGAATTCTACTTAAGGGTTGTAATTAGGAAGGAAGAAGAAAAGCTATAGAAGTAGCAGGCGGCAGAAAACAAGGGAAGACTGATTATTTCTTTGACATATCTTCTTGTAGAGTAACTTCAGCATGGATAGGTTTTAAGCTACTACTTAAATTGCGCGCACACATTAACGTAATGGGAGTATAGTTACATAACCAAAGCATACCTGTAATTACCAGCCATCTCCAGTGAAACCAAGAAAACCAGTTAGGCACCTTAGGCATTTGTGAAAACTTATCTATGATACGGTGGATATTGTCCAACTGAACTTGAACAGTCTGAGAGAAATCAGACAAATTAAAACAACCCATTCCTGGGGAATGTTCACATCCCTTATGTTCTTTTAACAGTAAATAGTCTGTAGTTGTAAGATTTTGGAGCGCTACAATTTGCACTTCTCCTAATTCTTGGTTGAGTTCCAACAGTATAGATCCAGTCAAATTTGTTGTTTTACTGTATGCACAGGCCAGCTTAGATATCTCCTTCCTCATTCCCATGGCAAGTCCAGGAACTGGTGGGATGAGTGCATCTACAGCTGTAGCAGTGCGTGGATCTTTGTTGGGGTTTTTTGATGATCATCTTCTGGCATGAGTCTTCCAGAGAGTGCAGATGTTGGAAGTTCTTTTTCATATCGTATCTTAGTTCATTTTCGGGGTAGCCCAATTAGGCTTTGATCCTCTGTATAAACACAAACAGACCCTTTGCCTACACTTTTATATGCCCTTTATACTCTTGTGTAGAACTCATTGGAGGTTACCACACAGGAACTACCCTTTCTTTTTTTTTTTTTGGTATCACTAATCTACACTTACATGACGAATATTATGTTTACTAGGCTCTCCCCTATACCAGGTCCCCCCTATAAACCCCTTTACAGTCACTGTCCATCAGCATAGCGAAATGTTGTAGAATCACTACTTGCCTTCTCTGTGTTGTACAGCCCTCCCTTTTCTCCTCCCCCCCCATGCATGCTAATCTTAATACCTCCCTACTTCTCCCCCCCTTATTCCTCCCTACCCACCCTTCCTCCCCAGTCCCTTTCCCTTTGGTACCTGTTAGTCAGTCCATTCTTGAGTTCTGTGATTCTGCTGCTGTTTTGTTCCTTTAGTTTTTCCTTTGCTCTTATATTCCACAGATAAGTGAAATCATTTGGTATTTCTCTTTCTCTGCTTGGCTTGTTTCACTGAGCATAATACCCTCCAGCTCCATCCATGTTGCTGCAAATGGTTGGATTTGCCCTTTTCTTATGGCTGAGTAGTATTCCATTGTGTATATGTACCACATCTTCTTTATCCATTCATCTATCGATGGACATTTAGGTTGCTTCCAATTCTTGGCTATGGTAAATAGTGCTGCGATAAACATAGGGGTGCACTGATCTTTCTCATACTTGATTGCTGCATTCTTAGGGTAAATTCCTAGGAGTGCAATTCCTGGGTCAAATGGTAGGTCTGTTTTGAGCATTTTGATGTACCTCCATACTGCTTTCCACAATGGTTGAACTAACTTACATTCCCACCAGCAGTGTAGGAGGGTTCCCCTTTCTCCACAGCCTCGCCAACATTTGTTGTTGTTTGTCTTTTGGATGGCAGCCATCCTTACTGGTGTGAGGTGATACCTCATTGTGGTTTTAATTTGCATTTCTCTGATAATTAGCGATGTGGAGCATCTTTTCATGTGTCTGTTGGCCATCTGTATTTCTTTTTTGGAGAACTGTCTGTTCAGTTCCTCTGCCCATTTTTTAATTGGGTTATTTGTTTTTTGTTTGTTGAGGCGTGTGAGCTCTTTATATATTCTGGACGTCAAGCCTTTATCGGATGTGTCATTTTCAAATATATTCTCCCATACTGTAGGGTTCCTTTTTGTTCTATTGATGGTGTCTTTTGCTGTACAGAAGCTTTTCAGCTTAATATAGTCCCACTTATTCATTTTTGCTGTTGTTTTCCTTGCCTGGGGAGCAGCACTTTTCATATGTACCAAATATCCTCAGGCCAACCATGCCTGTTAAATCAGTCTTGGTGTTTAATTTCTGGGCCAAAAGAATCTAAAAGTAATTTTAAATGTCCTAATGCATTAGGAAATTTGCCATGGGAATAAAGAACCACACACCATTTATTAAATGTGTATTAAAAAATCTCCTCTGAAAGGGCCACACAGAGTCCTCTGGGGACAGTGGTGTGACAATTAAAAATCAGCTGAAGAAGAAGTCTAGGGACTTCTGGTTCAAGGTGGAGGAGTGAGCACCTACTGAGCTCATCCTCCTGTACCAAATAAAAATAATTTAAAGATTAGTAATAAATGGATGCATGCATACTAGAATCAAAACCAAGAAAAGGAAACTCCCTTTAGACCTAAAAAATGGAGAAGTATCCCCTAACGAAGAAAATAAACAAGAAGTCATGATGGTGAGCAAGGGGTATGTTGAGGGGCCATGAGCCACACACAGGGACGGCAGGCCACCTTGGATGAAGCTGGAAGAACCCCTGCCTCACCAAAAAAACTCCAAGAAAACAGAGTGTCTAAAAAGGTCTTTAAAATGAGTATATTTAATATCCTCAGGCACCTAAAGGATAGAATGGCATTCATAAAATGTTCTGAAAAATAACCAATTAGAGATTTTAATAAAAATTATGATTACTGAGATTCAAAAGAAAACGACAGGATGAATATGAGAATGAATACAGCTAAAGATGCACAGCACATTTTTTTTTCGTTAGGAAATCTGAGAGCGAAATCCAGTTTAAAGTGTATATTGCAGAGTTCCCAAGAGACCAAAGGGAACAGAGTAAAAGAAATGGTATTTGAACAGATAATGGCTGATAATTTTTCAAAGCTGATACAACATGTGACTTTAGAGAGGAAGAATCTTCCGAATGTTAATACAAATTAAATTAAGTAGAAATAAACTAAAAGACAAAAATAAAAAACAAAACCTTACATCTGTACAGATTATAGTTAAACATCAGATCACCAATGCTGTAAAGAAAACTCAAAAAGTTACTAGTAAAATATGAGACAGTCAACAGAAAGGAAGGAGAATCAGATTGTTATCAGCAAAACTGTTACAAGATAAAAGATGAATGGTATCTTCAAAGAATGAAGGGAAAAACATCTTTTAGCTAGATTCTAAATCCAGGCAAATTATCATTCAATTTGTAGGGGTGTACCACAACCATCAGGCAAGGAAAAAGAATAGGAAAACAAATTGTAAAGGAAGAAGTAAAACTATCTCTATAGGACATGACTTCATATACAGAAACCCTAAAGAATCCAACAACAATATAAAAACCCAACCCCCAAAAAACTATTAGAACTAATAAACAAGCTCAACAAAACTGTAGGACACAAAGTCAATATAAAAAATCAGCACATTTCTATATACTAGCAATGAACAATCTGAAAATGAAATAAAACAATTTCCATTTACAATAGCATCAAAGAAGATAAAATACTTAGGAATAAATTTCATCAAGAAATTCAACACTTGAGCACAGAGAAGGCAAACAGTGATTCTGTGGCATCTTACTACACTGATAGACAATGCCTGCATTGGGGTATGGGTGGGGACTTAATAATATGGGTAAATGTAGTAACCACATTGTTTTTTCATGTGAAACCTTCATAAGAGTGTATTTCAATAATACCTTAATAAAAAATTAAAAAAGAAAGAAAGAAAGAAAGAAATTCAACACTTGTATGCTGAAAATTAGAAACAGTTGGAAATTAAAATCTAAATAAATGGGAAGACATTCCATGTTCATGGACTGGAAGACTTAATACTGTCGAGGTAGCAATATTCCCAAATTGATTGACAGATTCTATGTAAATCTATCAAAATCACATCTGCTTCTTTTGTAGAACTGGACAAGTTATACTAAGTTCATAAAGAAATAATGAGAAACATAGAATAGCCAAGAAAATCTTCCAAAAGTACAGAGGGCAAGATATATGCATCCTGATTTCAAACTAACTACAAACTTATCTCAAAGTAGGCTGGTTTACTTTATGTTCAAAGTTTCAGAGATATTCATAAATCACCCATTATTCTCTCTAGTAACACAGAAATCCCTAAGCCACATCTGAAGTTACTGGCTTTGAAAGTTTCTAAGCCTCAACACTGTAAGGAATGGTAACAGATCATGAAGGCTTTTTGTAGCTATCTAACTGGTGTCCCTGTCACTGCTCTGAGCTCCACTTCATAGAGCACACCTCTGTTCTCATTGTGTGCTGGATGCTCAGAGTAGAAGAACAGCTGGAAATGGTACTGTTACAGCTCCTCCATTCAAGGTCTTCACTGTCACCATTTCACCTCTGTCCCCACATAAAAGTTGGGAAAATGACAAAGGGATGCAGTCATAGGAAGCTGAAGACTGCTGCTGTAGACAGGGAGCAGTCACTTGGATGCCGTGTTAGAAGAAAGTCAAGAGTATTTTTCATTTTGAAAATTTTCAACTGTTGGATCCACCAGTACTTTTTGACTTGTAACTTATTCCAGTGTATCCACATTAACGAGACATTTGACTTGATTCATTTAATAGTTTACCTGCTCAAGTTAGTTTTTGGAGAGGCTTTGTTGGGAAAGATCACCTTATATTTGGGGTTGCTTCCCCAATGTATCAAAAGCTTAATGCCATTTGTGCCTCTCTTACTTGTCCTTTTTCTCTTTCCTTCTACTGCTACTTACAACATTTAAGATCGCAATAGTTTAGGAGTATAGCTTTATATCACTTTCATGATTCAATTTCATCCAAACTCTTTAAGTGCATCTTTGACATCAGTGTCTTCATCATCACTGAAGGTTCTGAGTCATCAAACAATTCTCTAGAGTACATCATGTTTAGAGACAATTTCTTTCTATCTAATGCTCTCAATGGAAAATTTGCAACAAGCTTCTTGCACAACATTAAGCCAGCTGGCATTTTCATCTGTAATCACTTAGCACATTTTTGTTTTTTTAATTAATTATTCACATAATAAGCTTGATTTAATGGGAATATGGGCAACCCTGCACTCAATAATCTTAAGTAATTTTTTTCCTCCCTTTTACCTGTTTCTTCCATCCCTACACCTCTATACCCTATGGCAACCACCATAGGGTCTATTCTCTGTGTTTATGAATCTATTTCAGTTTTGTTTGTTTGCTTTATTTTCTTAGATTCCACATATACATGAAATCATGTGGTATTTGTCTTTGACTTATTTCACTTAGCATAATACCCTCTTGGTTTATCCATGATGTCACAAATGGCAAGATTTCACTCTTTTTCATGGCTGAGTAATATTCCATTATATATACACACCACATCTCTTTCATCTATCAAGGGACATTTAGGTTGTTTCCATATTTTTGGCTATTGCAAATAATGAACACTAAACATAGGAGTCCAGATATTTTCTTGGATTAGTGATTTTTGTCTTCTTCAGGTAAATTCCCAAAAGTGGAACTTCTGGGTCATACGGTATTTCACTTTCAGTTTTTTAAGAAATCTCCATACTGCTTTCTATAGTGGGTGCATCAATCTGCAATCCCACCAGTGTTGTACAAGTGTTCTCTACATCTTCACCAACACTTGCTATTGTTTATCATGTCAACCTTAGCCCTTCTCTCTGGAGTGAGGTGATACCTCGTTGTGGTTTTAATTTGCATTTCCCTGATGATTAGTGATGTTGAGCATTTTCATGTGTCTGTTGGCCATCTGTATGTCTTCTTTGGAAAAATGTCTATTCAGGTCCACTGCCCATTTTTTAATTGAATGATTAATTTTTTTGGTATAGTTTCAATAATCTGAGAATCATTTTAAGCATACAGAGGATGTCTAGAAAAATTGCTCAGCTACTTGGCCCCATAAGAAATCTCAACTCTACCAAAGAATCAATATCATATAGACTACCACTTCTGACCAAAACTCAGCAATATCAGAAAGAATCAAAGAATACCCCCCAAAATCTCAGTTGTTTGGAAACTTTAAAAATTGCGTTTACTATGCATATTATAAAAAATAATTTTTAAAAGTCAATTAACTGACTAATTCTCTAAAGAAGTGGGTTTAGTACTTTCATGTTTTCTCTTCTCTATCTAAACATCTTCTCTAAGTTGCCAATTCCCAAACTTCTTTTTCCAAACCACGAATGCCCTCTGGACTTATAGAGACTGCCTATTGGACATCTCTATGAGTGTAACAAAACAAAACAAAACAAAACAAAACAAAAAAAGCTCCACATTTCCAAAATGGAGCTCTCATTCTACCCAAATTTGTTTCACCTGGAGGTATCCCCATCTCTCTTTCCAACTGTTCAGGCCAAACTGACCTCTCTCTTTCCCTCATATTCCATGTTCAATCTGTCAGCAAGATTTTTATCCCTCCATATTATACAAACTTTGGGTTTTTAAGCTCTCAAAAGGGCTGAGCTCATACAGATAACATCAATGGCAGTTTAATCAAATCTCAAAATGAAGACACATATATTCATCTCAAGAAGCTCTATGGAGAAGCTCTTCACAAGAGTATTTTTCTTGTAGTAAACTGGACACAGGAAATGACTGAAAAATAACAGCTGGATTTGTACAGAATTAAACATGAGGTGGTGACAGCTGGGAAGCAATGACTAGAGACAAAAAAGAAGTAACTTAAATCCCAAAAAGAATTCTACCAAGAAAGTGAAAAATTAAGGAGGAAGATTATTCAATACAATTGAACAGAATATTTTCTTAAATGCAAGCTTGGAGGCAAGGTATCCATTTTTCCCCCAACATTATCCAAAAGGGAAAAAAAAAAAAAAGAGTAAAGTCACTTTACCAAAAAAGAAGATGCCTTATTTTGACCTTATCTTGATCTCTAGGATTATTTCAAGTAGTTAAAAGAACTCTCCAAAAGCTCATTAGAAATACAGATTTTGACAAACTGAGTAACCTTTTCCTTGATTGCCTTCCAAACTTCAGTAAGGTCAGTAAAATGATGATATCAGATGAGCATGGTCCTGTAATGTGACTTTGAAGACAGAAACTTCAAGAAACTTGCCAAATTTAACCTAATTCAACCAGAATTGACAATTGTGCTCCATACTGCAGAAGTACAACAAGTCAGTAAAGTTTAGTCCTACAAACACCTGGAATGTGCCAGGCACTAAGGATATATACAATTTCAGCCCGTTAGAAGTTGATGATGCAAAGGAGGTGCTTACAGGCTTCAAGAAGTCTGGGTCCAACACATACTCAAGAAATCTTTAAGGGAGACATTTATTGAGATAATTTACTGGGAGGCATTTAAAAGAGAATTTTATTGGGAGCCCAAATGACTGATAAACAAACAAGAGCTAAAGGAAGTTGGGGAAAGAAGGAAGCAATCCATGAGTTAGCTGCTTCTAGGCTTTGAAGGTTTCATGGATGGAGCAGAATTTAAGCTTGGCTCGTGGATATACAAAACAGGGAGTCTGAAAGAGGCAAGAACAGCATTCAGGAAAGGGGGTAGTTGGCCTAGGACATCATGAGCCAGCTCAGATGGGTAGAAGGGATATAAAGTTTTAAGGGGTAGGAAGGAGGCAGGTCTGGCCAAAGCAGAGGCTTTGTAGTGCATAAATTTAGCAGAAGATAAGATTCAAGAAGGTGCATTCCACTTACATGGGGCCTTGAATTCCAACATGAGGAGTGCCTCCTTAATTCAATAGGCACTACAGTCTTGTAAATCTTTAAATAGGAACCAATATGACAAAGGCAGTGATTCAAGATTAATTTGTTAAAAATATGGAGACAGACAAAATAGAAATACCATTTGACCCAGGAATTCCACTTCTAGGAATTTACCCTAAGAATGCAGCACTCCAGTTTGAAAGAGACAGATGCACCCCTATGTTTATCGCTGCACTATTTACAATAGCCAAGATATGGAAGCAACCTAAATGTCCATCAGTAGATGACTGGATAAAGAAGATGTGGTACATATACACAATGGAATATTACGCAGCCCTAAGAAAAAAACAAATCCTACCATTCGCAACAACATGGATGGAGCTAGAGGGTATTATGCTCAGTGAAATAAGCCAGGCGGAGAAAGACAAGTACCAAATGATTTCACTCATATGTGGAGTATAAGAACAAAAGAAAACTGAAGGAACAAAACAGCAGCAGAAGCACAGAACCCAAGAATCGACTAATAGTTACCAAAGGGAAAGGGACTGGGGAGGACGGGTGGCAAGGGAGGGATAAGGGCAGGGAAAAAGAAAGGGAGCATTACGATTAGCATGTATAGTGTTGGGGGGGGCACGGGGAGGGCTATGCAAGACAGAGAAGATAAGTAGTGATTCTATAGCATCTTACTATGTTGAAGGACAATGACTGTGAACTTGGTGACAAGTACTGATTTTACATTTTACAGCATCTTACTATGTTGATGGACAGTGACTGTGAATGGCGATGTTGGGGGGACTTGGTGAAGGGGGGAGCCTAGTAAACACAATGTCCTTCATGTAATTGTAGATTAATGATACCAAAAAAAAAATATGGAGACAGAGTTGAGGTTTAAGAAATGAAAAGGGCTAATTTCACAGGTGCTCAACTTAGGCACTAGTCAAAAGTAGGCAATATAAAGACTGGTTGTGGGTAAAAATTGCAACATTTCCTGTGGTATCCACATATAAATCAAGTATAAAAATCAAATGTGTATTCATATTTGAACTGACTGTTTATAGTTCATAATGCATGAGCAAAACCAAAAGTTTCTGTGATGACTGCCCTTGTACTGTTCACCATGTAACTTATTCACTATGTAAGAATTTGTTCTCCATGTAAGAACTTGTTCGTTATGCTTCAGAAGATTGGAGACTGACGAAAATTAGGCTTGGGGTGGATTAATGATTGTGCATTGAGCATTGACTCCCCTATACAGAATTTTATTGTTGTTAACAACCATTTGATCAATAAATATGAGAGATGCCCTAACAACAACAACCAAGAAAAAGTACACACTTCCAATTGTAAAATAAATAAGCAACCGGGATGTAATGTATAGCATAAGGAATATAGTCAAAATATTGTAACAACTTGGTATGGTGATAGCTGGTACTTAGAATTATCATGTATATAAATGTTGAATCACTGTGTTGTACACCTGAAACTAATGTAATGTAATACTGTGTGTCAACTACCCTTCAATAAAAAATAATTATCTAAAAAAAAAAAAAAAATTGCAACATTTCCAAAATCTCTCACCTGACCTTAGCACATCTCCATATCAAGAGGTATTTCCAAGGGGTGGAAAGAAGTAGTCCATCTCAATAGGTATTTACAAGGGGAAGCAAGAGAATATCTGGACCAGAGAGGTTGGGTGGGATCCCTTTTACTGAAGCCCAGTCATGAGAGACACGGGTGAGCATAAGTGGATGACTGCTTGTAAGCAATGAACGGGTTTCTTCCACTTTATTTCTCCCTTTGACTGATTTCGGTTTCAAAGGTATCTTGCCCCAGGATTTACCCCCAGGAGTTACACCTGTAAAGGTGTTAAGAGATAATCAGATTATTCTAAATTGTAACCAGATCACAGTATACACCTCCTATTAAGAAATGTTATTCCAAGGTTCAATGTCTGCATGCAGTTAAGTTACAGGTAAACCTTAGGCTTGGAGAGGGAAGAAGTGAAGCTCAAAAGAAAAGCAGAAATTAAGGAGGATTACTTTTCAAGGATTTTTTTTTAGTAATCATAATGAACTGGAGGATCATGGCTTCCAACCCCAAATTTTGATATTAGTAGCTCTAGCACTGTAAAATAGAGAGTAGAAAATCCTGCTTCATCCTGACATATGATATCATTTCTTGTAATAGCCTGAATGCTTCATGAAGATCACTGCTGCTAATAAGTTGTGAGCACACATACATATATTTATTCATTCTATAAATATTTTATTTCAGGTCTACTATTTGCCAGGCCCATTCTACAACCTTGAGTTATAGCAAGAAAACAAATTAAAGTCCATGTCTTCAAAGGACTAATAATCTAGTGAGATATAGATTATAAACAGATGCAAACATGTATAAAACAATGTTATGTAATGCTAAGTGCCATTTAGAAACTCTACCAATGACCAATGGTGCAATTTTAGATAAGATAGTTAAGGCAAGTCTGTCTGAGAAGCTAACATTTGAGAGATCTGAATGAATGGTATCTAACGGAATGAGCCATGTGAGCATAATAAGGAGCATTTCAAGTTAATGAAAAGGCAGATGGAAAGCTCCTGAGATGGGAACATACTTGGTGTTTTAAAGGCACAATAAACCAGCATAACAAAAGAATATAGAGACCAACGGGAACATGGCAGGAAACAAAGTCAGAGAGGTTGCAAGGAGCCAGATCTTATGGGTCCTTCTAGACCACTGTACAGACTTCGGCTTTCAAGAGTGATAGGCAGTCACTGAAAGGATAAGAACAACAACAAAAATGACTCAGACTGGATTACATTACAGAACATATATATTATAATGTAACCAATTTACTAGATCCCAACTGTTCTAAATTTTCTTTATATATACTCTTCATTTAACACCCTTTCAGAAAGAGCTGATTTGCATTACATATTTGCACAAAAAGGAGTATCTTTGAAAAATCTCAAAAGGGCTTTTCATTAACAGTATTATTAAACCAGGATGTAAAAGTGAATTGAACCAAGGAAATTAATTCATGGTTTGTGGGCACTGCTAAGGATTTGTTGAACATATAAAATCGGTGTGTTCTAGATAGGATTAGCTACCCAAATGCAAACAGAGAGGGCAACAAAACAAAACAAAAATAAAAACAACTAACCAAAACAAAAAGAAGAAGGGGAGTGCAGAGGAAGGGAGAAGACAATGGATCTACAAATTTAATGGATTCTAAAAAATCCCAGCAGGGTTTTTGTTGTTGTTGTTAAAATTGACTGTATATCCTAAAATTTAAATGGAAATGCAAAGGACCTAGAATAGCCAAAATAATTTTGAAAAAGAAGACAGCTTACACCACCCGATTTCTGAACTACTGTTACAGTAATCAAGATCAAGAGGTACTGGCATAACAATAGACAGACATATAGGTCGGAACAGATTCTAGAGTCCAGAAATAAACCCTAAATCTTGCAGTGAATCGATTCTGACAAAGATGCCAAGCCAACTCAAAGGGCAGAGGAGTCATTTTATCAACCAGCACTTGGAAAACTGGATATCCACGTGCAAAAAAAGGAATTTAGACCCTTATCTCAAACCACACACAAAATTAGTTCAAAAGTAACAAAATGGATTATAGACTGAAATGTCAGGGTTAAAACTATTAAACCTTTAGACAAAGACATAGGAGAAAATTTTTGTGACCTTGGGTCTGATGAAGATTTCTTAGATATTATATCAAAAGCATAATCCATAAGAGAAAAGCTTGATAACTTTTGCTTTTCAAAAGGTCATTAAGAAAATGAAAAGACACAGACTGGAAAACATTATATGTAAATCATATATCTGGTAAAGAATTTATGTTCAGAACATATAAAGAGCTAGTGACATGTAAGAATAAGAAGACAAAAAACCCAATTATAAAATAGGCAAAAGAAACTGCCACAGCCTAGAGGAGCTTAAGGAGATATGATGAATAAATGCAATGTGCTATCCTATGGGAATCAGAACAGAAAAAGGACAGTAGGAAAAAAACCTAATGAAATCCCAATAAAATATGGGGTTCACTTAATAATAAAATCAATATTGGTTATTTGTAAAATCTAACAACAGCGGGAACTGAGTGCAGGGAAAATGGGAACTCTTTGTCCTATCTTTGCAACATTTCTGTAAATTTAGAACTATTCTAAAATAAAAAGATTTAAAAAATATTTTTAAGTGAAGAAAATCTAAACAGGCAATTATATCAAAGAAGATACATGAATGGCTTAGAAGTACATGAAAAGGTGCTCCATATCATTAGTAACTGGGGAAATGCAAATTAAAACCACAGTAAGATACTACTACTCACTAACAACGATAGCTATAATCCAAGAGAATGACATAACAAGTGCTAGTGAGAAGAGGAAGAACCTGGAATGCTCATGTATTGCTGGTGGGAATGTAACATGATCCAGTCACTTTCAAAAACACTTTGAAATGTTATCAAGCAAACATTTTGGGCAGTTTCCTAAGAAGTTAAACACACACAGAGCCAACATGACCCAGCAATTCTAGACCTAGATATCCACCCAAAAGAAATGAAAATATATGTTCATACAAAGATGCAAATGTTCGTATCAGTGTTATTCACAATAGTCAAGAATTGGAAATGAGCCATATGTCCATCAACCAATGAAGGGATAAGTAAAACATGGTATATTCATTCAATAGTGTATTTTTAGCATTGAAAGGAATGAACTATTGATACTTGTAATGATATGGATAAGCCTCAAAAATATTATGCTAAATCAAGGAGTCAGAAACAAAAGACCACATATTACATTATTCTGTTTAATGAAATTTCTAGAAAAGACAGAAAAGGAAGTATATCAGTGGTTGGCTTGGGGCTACAGGTGGGAACTTGGATTGACCAAAAATGAGTTCAAGGGAACTTTTTTGAATGACAGAAATGTTTTAAAACAGGATGGTGGTGATTTTTGCAAAACTATATAAATTTACTAAAAATCACTTAAGTGTCATAGTGGATAAATTGTATGGTATGTAAATCATACCTCACTAAAACTGTTAGAAAAAAGAAAAGACAAATCAAAACCACAATGAAATACTTCCTCACGCACTAATTTAGAGTGACCACTATAAAACAAAAACAAAAACCAGAAAATTATTAGTGTTGGTGAGGATGTGGAGAAACTGGAACTCTTGCAGTGTTGGTGGGAATGTAAAATGGTGCAACTGTTATGCAAAACAGTATGGAGTTTCTTCAAACATTATAAATGGAATTATCATATCACCCAGTAATCCCATCTTGGGTTATATACCCCAAAGAACTTAAGGCAGTCTCAAAGAGATATTTTTGCACACCTGTCTTCACAGCAGCATTATTCAGAATAGCCAAAAGATGGAAGCAACCCAAATGTCCATAGACAAAGGAATGGACAAACAAATGTGGTCTATACATACAATGGAATATTATTCTACCTTCAAAAAGGAAGGAAATCCTGACATTTGTTACAACATGAATGAACCTTGAGGTCATCATACTGAGTGAAATAAGGCAGATACAAAAAGACACAGAAACAATGATTCCATTTATATGAGATATACAAAGTACTCAAATTCATAGAAACAGAAAGTAGAATGGTGGTTAGCAGGGGCTCGTGGTAAAAGGGTAGTTGATGTTTAATGGATGTATTATTTTGGATTTGCAAGTTGAAAATATACTGGAGAGTTGTTTTGCAACAATGTAAATATATTTAACACTACTAAACTGAAAACTTGAAAATTGTTAAGAGGGTAAATTTATGTTATGGGTATTTTACCGCAATTTAAAAAAAAGAAAGTAAAACCTGGGGATTGATGTTTGGGCCAGGCTAGATTTAGAGTTTAAAAGCAGAGTGATTACAGTAGTATAGTGGTAAACAGAGTGAGAAAAATCCCAAGAGCAGGGTGAAAGTCAGCAGACTAAAGTCACAGCCATTTGTAAATAATTACCCTCCTAGGATTACTCCCTGAGTTTTGTTGTGTTAAATAATGCTGTTTCTCCTTACTGCATCATCATCAATTGCCACACTGGCTGTTCACCTGATCATCCCCTCTCTATTACTCACACACACACACAGGCACTGCACATACATACTCACATGTGTGGGTTCCTGAGTATATGCCAGACCCACCCCACCCCACCCACCCCCAACACCCCCACACATTGACGTTCAGGCAAAAAAAACATCCTATTTCTTGGGACTATCTTACATGACACATGACCCTCGACCCTCAGTAACACACTGCTCTCACTGCTCCATCTTTCTTTTTTTGGAGAGATGTATTCCCAGGGTTAGCAAGCAACTCTAAGCCCACAAGAGATTGATTATCTGGGACCTTCAGCCTGAAATGGAGCCAGACAACACCCAAACCAGGACTGAAGGAAGCTCAAAGACTTATGAGAATCCTGAATTCCTCAGCTGCTAGGTTCTCAAAACACCTCAGCAAAATGCAAGATAGAATTCCTATCAGATGAGTTACGACCTCAGAGCTATAAGAACCTTCACATTCCAGGGTGTATGAATAGGCGATTGAAAAGCAACTTGTCTTTTCTCAAAATGTCAAATAAGATAGACCTGAAATTTGAGGTGTCTGATGGCCCGCTGGCAAGTAGATTATGGCACAATGCCTAGGTTTTTCAAAACCATTATAGCAAAATGCAAGACAGAATTAGTATCAGATAAGCTAAGATCTAAGAATCAAAGTATAATACTTACCTGTTAGAAATAGCTCAAAATTATAACTTTCCAAATAGGTTCGGTCTCAGGGATGAAGGCATTTAGAATGGATCTGATAGTCCTGATTTCAAGTGACTAGAACATCAGATTCACTTAGCCATCTAAGAGTAAAGTATTGTCTTGTCAGTTTCCTCAAATAAGACTCTATTCTCAGCACCAAGCACAGAGCTCCAGTCACAACACATAGTAAATGCTTCTGGAAGAGAGCGATTGCAATCTAGACTAACTTACCAATATTATCAGTTCTATAACATGTCACAATTTATATGGAATACAGTGAAGCCAGTTAATAACTGTCCTTGAAGAAGAAAAAAAAACAACAAATTTGGCTTATAAAAGAAAGTTGCAAACAATGAGGCATTCAGTTTGGCACAGGATAATTAGCCAGAAGCACCCCCGCCACAAAAAGCCATGTACAACTCTAGATTCATCCATCATTTTAAAAGAAGCATCACAAAAATATGCTTTAATAACTAAATAACAATCAAGAAGTTAGACTTGTTTTTTCACAGGGTTACAAATGGTCTTACATTATTCCTGGTCTGGTGAATTTCTACTTGAAGTCATTTTGAATAAGAATAAAATGAGCAGAATTTTCATGTTATATTAAAAAGTTCACAAACACTGGAAGTACTGCATGTTTCAAGTACAGTTGTCAAAAGTAAAAAATCTATGAGGTTGATATCTATGAGGATCTATGAGGAAAAAAATAACAAAAGACAGGTATGTTTTGATCAAATCAAAGTAATGCATATATAGAGTCTGAGTATTAAGCAGCAGAGCTGTTAAAATAGAACAAATAAGATCCATATTAAAGTATTACTTTAATTATTTTATAATTAAAATAACAGTATTTTTCATTGCCTAGGTTAATTCTGTTTTGATGCAAGGTGTGGAGAAAACTGGTTGGCTTAGTTGTTCAAACATGCTCCATATTTTGTATGCGTAAGCAGCAAGAAGCAATTAAGAAGGCAGTCTGGCTTCTAGGTAACAAATTTTATCCAAATGCTTCAACAGAAGTTACCAATTAAACCTTCACCCTTGGGTGGAAAAAACAACCTGGACCATCGAAGAAGATGATGAGCATTCAGAGAAAAGGAGAATTAAGAAGCACAAAGTGCCCTAAATTTGTACTTTCTATCAACTCTTCTTTAAGAGTAGGATTGGCTCTGTGGAATACAAAAACAAAGCAAAGTAGAAGGAACAAAACAGCAGTAGACTCATAGACACTGAGAAGTGACTAGTGGTTACCAAGGGGGAGGGGTTAAGGTGGGTGTCAGGGGGAGGGACAGGAGGATAATAAAGGGGCACAATAATTTGCAATCACAGGGACTGCTGAATCACTGTGATGTACATTTGAAACCAACATAAGATTGTGTATTAACAATACTTTAATTTAAAAAAAAAAGAGTAGGGGTTGGCAAATTTTTTCCACAAAGAGCTACACAGTATATATTTTAGGTTTTGAAAGTCATACAATCTCAGTCACAAAGACTCAATTTTGCCATTGAAGCCCAACAGCAGACATAGACAATATACAAATGAATAAGCGTAGCTCTGTCCCAGTGAAACTTTATTTATGGACACTGAAATCTGAATTTCGAATAATTTTCAGAAAATATTATTCTGTTTATTTCTCTTCAACTACTCAGAAATATAAAAATTATTCTTAGATCATAGGCCATACAAAAACAGGTGACAGGCTGAAATTAACCTTTGGGATATAGTTTGCCAACCACTGTTTAAGAGAATAGATCAATTACAGGGGTGTCCCATAGAACACTGGTCATGCTCTTCCTTTCTGAAATTCAGAGGAATAAACAACTAAGCCAACATCAGGAACTTATGCTTTCACTTAGAAATAACCATATAAACTGAAATGTAATGGTTATTAAACCACTAATTAAAGAAATTAGACATAAGGACTATGTGGCTAGGTAATTAGATTCTGAGCAACAGCAAACTGCTTGAATTAGACTAGCAGAAAGTCTATTGGAGACATCAAGAGCTAGAAGTTTTATAAAAATGTTTTGACCAAAAGAAACAATAATTTCTCTTAGAGTTGGATTAGTAAGAAAAGTTGCTAGATTGCTGATGGTGAGTAAACTGGTTTTGCTTGAGATTTATTTGAAAATCCTTGTTTACCTAATGTTCTCAACTTACCAGAAGAGGGACACAATAAATTAGTCAAGGAAATATGCCTGACATCTACTGGAGGTGTTAGGGACTGTAGATATGTGATCTGAAGGTAAAACAGTACAAGAAGGTCACCCCAGTTACCAATCAACAGGCATGATTTTGAGCAGTCCTGGTGTGTAAGAAAGACCTCACTGCACTCTGATGAGTGAATGACCTCACAGGGATATGACACTGGAACTACACAAAGGGACACACGGAATCACAGCACACAGTCTGACTTTGTGATGATATTAACTGTCAGCACTGGGTTTGGTTTTCAACTTAGAGATTTAACTCTTAGTAAATCTCAGAGGACTTAGTTATGGTCATAGAAGATAATAGAAATATTACCAGCTTTGACAATATAAAAGTAATGCATAGATGACAGACGTTAGGAGGCAAAAGGAGAAGGGAGAAATAGAAGGTACTAATTTCCTCAGTTTACATAGCAGAAGTTGAAGAAGTTACAAGAAATAGAGGTTTAAGTATAGTATTTAAAAATTTTTACAAAGGTAAGCAACTTAAAAAATGGTGATGTAATTATAAAAAACAGACAGTTTGATATGGGGAGTTATAAATGAGGTTGATTCCTTGTACAACAGAAGGAATATGGTAACATCCTAAACTGTTTAGTCAAAAAATGGTGCTCCAAATATTTAACTTAGAGGTACCCACTAGTAGATAAACCTAAAACCCATACACACCACAATGAAGTAAGGAGGATGTGCTGCATTTCATTACATGCTCTTCTGTATTATTGAATTTTTAATCTACAGGTGTGTATTATTTCAGTAGGTTTTTAAATTACTGAATCAAAGAGAAAGCAAAAATCAAGAGTCCTAAGAGCTCGTTGGGCAGTCTACCCACTTTCAGGTGGGTAAAAGAAAATGGATATCTATTCCAACACGAAAACTTCTAAACAGCTGATAAAGACTAAGGATCAAAAAACCTGCCAGCTGAATCTAGCAAGGTACACCTAACACCACATTTCACTCAGACTGAAGAGATCAGTTTAGAGGCTGAGTCTTATCCTTCAAGGTTTCTCCTCCTCCTTACTTTTCCTCTATTTCTCTAACTTTTTGTTCCCCTCTAACTTTTTATTTAGCATGAATATTCAATGAAAAATAAAACACCCATTTTATTTATAGAATACAGTCTTGTGTTTCCTATTTTCTCTTAATACAAGAAGGGCAAATTAGGTTGCTTTTCATTTCCATGTTGGCTAAACTGATTTTTTTAATTTCTACAGGTATTATTGCTGTAGAGAAGAAAAAATCTCTACTGCTGGATTTAAAGGAAGAAACCAAAAAAGGCAATCTGCTGAAAGCAATAACTGCTCTGCAATGTATTAACGTTTCTGTTGGAGACCACTACATGACTTAGGCTTCAGGGCTCAGGAGCTAGGTTTCCATGTAGGTTGTTAGGGTGGCTTAAAGAGTTGAAAACTTGAAGTCTTAAGTTCACCAAATGTTAAGTAAAAACCAGAGAAGTTTAAATTAGGTGTTCACGTTAGGTGATATATGGTTTTGATCCAAAAGAATTCAGCAATGTCTCCATTTCAGCATAATCTTTATACATATCAGTATATACTTACACTATATTTGCAAGGTCAAGCGGTTTCTCTGGTTGCTCAGGAAAAACAGGATGCGGGGGTTCTCTGGTGGGTACACATCCCAAAGATTTACTAATTGCATGGCTCAGCTTCTTTGCAGGGGATTTCTGTGTCAAAGCAGAAAGTAAGGGAAATAAGGAGTTGAATCTTCAAAAGAAGTTGGTGACAAGAACTGCAGGAAACATCCTTTCAAATACAAAGTTACATTATAATCAACATTAGTGGGCCATGCAGAAAGGAACCTACAGTTGTTTCAAGGTTATTTGTGGTCCTTTATTTCTGCACTACTCCCTCATTACAACTATGCAGTCACACTATCAAGTTAATGTTAACTTCACTTTTGAATCTCTCTCTGTGCCCTTTGCATCAACTCCCTCTTTTGACACTCCTGGATCATTTTTGATAAGATGTTATAATTAATTCCTCAACAGTGCCAGAAATTTTTGCTGGACTGAAATGCTAAAAGGCTAAGATAATGTTAAAAACTCACAGCTTTTGAGTGTTAGCAAATTAGCTAAGCCACATCCCCAAACATTTCGATTAAGATTCCCAAGAAAATCTAAGGGAGAACATTTGGTATTAAGGGTTTATGTATACAGACACAAATAAGTACGTTCACATACAGAGGCAACTCTAAATTATGATATGTGGAAGGTACAAAAATAAGCTGGCGCACTAATACTTTTCTCTGGAAGGCAGAATCATACATACCAAAGACCATCAAGTCTAAGATTCAACAGTAAATATGTACAAAAGTGAACAATATGCCACAATTAAGTTATGTAGAACATTTATGGCTGAAACCCATACTAATCAAGGTTCTCCATATACTGATTTTATTGTCCACCCAATTCCCTTTAAATAATGCTGTTGTCTGAGATTGTCATGACAGGATATTCACTGCAAAAAAGTTTAAACGTCATTCCACTGCCTCTGCAGTTATCACCATATATACCACTGGAATATAGAACTTGTTTGCAGCTCTGTGCCTCATCAAAACCACATCTCCAGTTAACTTTGATATGCTGCTTGCATATATTTTAACACAAAATACGTAAAAATCTGTTTGGCCTTTAAGACAATATAGGGTAAGTTAATACCTTGCTTAATGGTACAGACTGGAAAACACCATTTTCTTCAGAAACTTCCTATATTGGCTCCAAATCACCTACCACTAACCCTTTCAACACATTAAATTCTGGGAAAAGTGTAATGTAATTTCCTGGAAATTATATAAAGCTAAACAAAGTGGAAATTATGAACTTGCCTCTAACTGCTCTCCATTTTTCCTTTGCCCAAGGATTATCTACAATGTGACTGATTCTTCACACTGCCCCCAGTACTCAAGTCACTTTTTTGCATAAAATCTTTCAAAGGCTGATAATCACTCACAAAATAAGATCCAAAAAGAGGCTATCCCATTTCAAACAAGAGCTTTCTTATCTGCCCTCATCTCTCCTCACCTTACACCTCATACCAGCATAAACGACAAGCTGCTCAGTTAACTGATAGCACCATACTCATCTTTGTATTTCCAGAACCTGTCCTATTTGAACAAATTATTCACCTTGCTGAGTTTTCTAGATCGTTCTTCCTGACCAAACCATGCCAACTTTATTTTTGAGAGTTATGATACAACTAGGAGACAGAGGACATCAGGGATATCTTAATTCACCTTTACAACTAAACACTACATCTATAATCCATGTATTAATTTCATCATTTTTTGCTATATCTGAGAACCATCTGAGTCCTTAATTGAGGCTATATGACATGAGACTACTTTAGCTGCATCCTGAGCTATAACAGCCATGAAAGCACAGGTTTAATGTATTTTATAATAAAAACTAAAATAACTACTCGAATATTAAAATGAAAAATGTTTCCCTTTGTGCCATCTAATAATCTCTAGCACTATGCTCCATTATTCTTTTGAAAATACTGTTTTAAATCAAAATTCAAGATTAGATTTAATTTTGAGTCTCAAAAGTTATAGCTAGAAAGGTAAAATCAGTAAGTCAAAGCCAATTCCAAATAATCAGAGTACATCAGAGGTCTGATATGTACAGAAAAGAAAAAATGGGAATAAATATATATAGGAATCAGAATATTAAAGGGCTAGGGCCAAACCAAAACAGGTATTACCTTGAAAATTTTAAAGATACATATTCAATTAGGTTGTCTAAGCATGTCAGTAAATGATTTCCTTAAAAAGATCTGAAATAGTGAATTATGATATGGATCTGAAGTGAATTTTGCTACAGAGTTAGTTTAGTAGGATAAGATTAACACAGCCTGTATGCACAAGTTCAAAAACTGCTATAAGCACCAAAATAGAGCTTCTACCTCTCTGGACAATGCCCAGGACTTGCGAGTCACTAAATATTTACAATGTGAAGAAGGCGTAAGGGAAGAAGAAAGGCAGTCCAGGTCCAGGGACCCGTGTCTTCCACACATTCAGCTGCTATCCCAGACATGCTTTAGTTCTCTCTACATTCCCCCTCATTTGATCCAAAACTGGCATATGGAGGCCTTAACTTAGAAAATTAAAACTCCACCAAACACTTTAGGTGATTATTTTTAATCTTTGTGCATTTCCAATACCTAATTCACTTTACCTAATTTCAAAACATTTCCTCCCATCTCTTAAAAATACTACAGGCTACAATTTAAAAAAATATGCAAGAGTGTATAAAATGTATATGTACAGCTTAAAACATTATAAAACAAAGAAATGAAAACTGAGAAATGGAACATGATAGTCACTCTGAAGCCTCGCTGTGGGCCCTGATGCTAATGCAGCCCACTCCCTCACACCTGCTCCTCTCCTGGTAACCAGAACCCTGGATTTTGTGTTAATAATTTCCTTGACTTCATTATTTTAGCAATTATGTATATATAACAATGATCCACTTAATGCCTGTTTAAAACCTATACATTAATTTTTTCTGCAGCTTGCTTTTTCCACTCAAAATTGTTACAGTTCATCCATGTTGATACACATAACTGTAATTTTTTCACTGCTTATTTCATTGCTTAATTATATCATAATTTACATAGCCATTCCACTGCTGATGAACACTTGGGTTGTTTCCATTTTTTTCCCTCTCACTCACAATGTTGTTATGAACTTTCCTGTCCATGTCTTCTGGTGACCATGTGTAAGAGTTCTATAAGAGTGGAATTATTGGTTCATAAGTTATGCACATTTAATTTTACTAGGCAATGCCAACTTGTTTTTACAAAGTGGTTACACTGATTTCCACTCCCATTGGCTGTGTGAGAGACTTCCTGAATCTCCACATTCTAGCCAACCCTTGTTATTGTTAGATATTTTAACATTCGCCAATCTGGTGAGTGATAAATGGTATTACGGTTTTAATTTACAATTCCCTGGTTATGAAAAAGATTGAGCATCTTTCCTAATGTTTATGGGCCATTTGTGTTTCTTCTTCTGTGAAATGTCTGTTACTGTCTTTGGCATAGTGTTTCACTTTGTTACCTTTCTCGTACTGATTTGTAAGAGTTCTTTCTATTTTTCGTATTTTAATCCTCAGGAAGTTACAGCTTGGAAACAACTCTACTTTAAGAAATGTTTTTCACTCCATTGTTTTTGATGAACAGTCACCTTTAAAATAGTTGTAGTCCCAATTTATTAATCTTCACCTTTACATTTTGTGCTTTTTGTATCTTAGTATTTCCCTCTTTGAGGTCATAAAGATATTCTCCCACATTGTATTCTAAGGTTTTGTGATTTTTTTCTTTCATTTTTAAGTTTGAATTTACTTATAACTGATTTTTTTTTGACAGGTGTGAGGAAAGAACACGATTTTATTCTATATGGCTAATTCTCTTACTAGATAGTCTATTTCTACCGCTGTACAGTGTCACAATGACTTAATTGCTCCCTCTTGTCTTTTCAGATAGTACTGGTGTCCCAAACTTATACTCTTCTTTAGGAGTACTTCATTATTCTGGAGCCTTTGTACTTCCACTTAAATTTTAAAACCAGACTGTCATTTATCACACAAAAAAATCCTGTTGGGATTTTGATGGGAACTGATCAAATATACAGATAATTTTGGAGAGGAATGATATCTTTAAATACCAAACATTCCTTTCATGAATATGCTCATCTCCTCATGTATTAAGCCTTCTTTAATGTCTTTCAATAAAGTTATGAATTCTTGTCCATAAAGAATATACACATCTTATTTATGTCAATCAATATTTTATAAATAGATTTTGTAACCAGAAACCCTGCTGTTTTTACCTCATTTAAAAAAATTGTGGCAAAATATCCATAAAATTTAGCACCATAACCATTTTAAGTGTTCAGTTCAGTAGTGTTACATATATTCACACTGTTGTACAATCTCCAAAACTTTTCATCTTGCAAATCTGGAACTCTAAAACTATTAAACAACTCCTCATTTCCCTCTCCCCTGAGCCTCTGACAACCACTGGTCCACTTTCTGTCTCTATGAATTTTACTACTCTAGATAATCTCATATATGTGGAATTGTACAGTATTTGCCTTTTTGTGATTGGCTTCTAATACTTAGCATAATGTCCTAAAGGTTCATCCATGTTTAGCATGTATCAGAATGTCTTCCCTTTTCAAGGCTGGACAATAGACATTGTATGTATATACCACATTTTGTTTAATCATTCATTCATCAATGGACACCAGGGCTCTTCCAGGTTTTAGCTACTGTGAATACTACTACTATGAACATGGTTGTTGTACAATTATTACCTCTTTGAGACTCTGTTTTAAATTCTTTTGGATATATATCCAGAAGTAGAATTACTGGATCATACAGTAATTCTATTTTTAATTTTCTGAGGAACCTCCATACTGTTTTCCATAGTGGCTACACCATCTACACCATTTTACATTCCATCAACAATGGGTTCCAATTTCTCCACATCCTTGCCAACACTTGTTAATATATATATATATATATATATATATATATATATATATATTTTTTTTTTTTTTTTTAATAGTAGCCATCCTGAGAGGTGTGAGGTAATATCTCTTTCTGGTTTGGGTGTGCATTTTCCTAGTGATTAGTGATGTCAAGTATCTTCCATATGCTTGTTCGCCATTTATATATCATTTTTGGAGAAATGTCTGTTCAAGTCCTTCGCCCATTTTTTAATCAGGTTATTTGGTTTTTGTTGTTGCTGAGTTGTAGGAGCTCTTTACATATTCTGGATATGGACTCCTAATCAGATATACCTACTGGGTATAGATACATGCAAATATTTTTTCCCATTCCATAGTTTGCCTTTTCACTACATTGTTATTATGTTCTTTAATGCACAGAAGTTTTTTATTTTGATGTAGTCCAACTTACCTATTTTTACTTTTATGGTTCCCTCTCTATTTAAATTCTAATGGTTTATCTGGAGATTCTTTCAGACTTCCTATAATGACAGTCATCATCAAATAATGACAATTTTGATTCCTTTCAATTCAAAAACGTTTTATTTCTTTTCCTTGTTTACTATGCTATGTAGGACTACCAGTAAAATATTGAATAGAGCAAGCCTCCTTATATTGTTTTCAGTCTTAAAACAAATACTTTTAACAATTCACCAGTAAATATCATGTTTATTAAGAGTTTTTATAAATATCCTGTATTAGGTTAAGGAACTTCTTTCTACTCCTAGATCACTAAGATTTTTTGTTTCGGCTTTGTTTGATTTTTTGTGTGTGTGTTTGTGTGTTTAAATTATCAATGGATACTGGGATTCATTAAGTATTTTATATGAGTCTTTTGAGATGGTTATATAGAGTTGGTTAATCCATCCAACTTGAATATCATTAAGTTATAATAATCTATCTTTAATTGATGGACTGACACCATTGTGGTCATGATGTATTATTTTCTGTATACACTGTTGGATTCAGCATCACAATACATTGATTAGGTTTTCATTTACATTCATGAGAATGGCTTGTAATTTTCCTTTCTCACTGTCCTCATAAGTTTTTCATATCAATGTTATTCTAGTCTCATAAATGAAACTGGAATGCTCATTATTTTATCTAGAATCTGGGAAATTTTATGTAATACTGGAATTCATCTTTTCTTTGAATATTTATTGAAACCCATGTAAAGTGATTTAGGCCTGATTCTTTACTTTGTGTAAAAATTTTAAGCTACTAATTCAAATTCTTTGGTGATTATATTACTATTTGGGTTTTTATTTCATCTTGAACCAGTTCTGGTAAGAAAGGTTGTTTTACTATAAATCAATCAGTATCATGCACAACCATTAACAACAAAAAGGATAAAAACCATATGATCATCTCAGTAGATGCCGAAAAAGCATTTGATAAAACTCAACATCCATTCATAATAAAAACTCTCAACAAATTGGGAATAGAGGGTAGGTACTTCAACATAATAAAGGCCATATATGACAAATTCACAGGTAACATCACACTCGATGAAAAGCTAAAAGCTTTTCTTATAAAAGGTCAGGAACAAGACAAGGATGTCCACTCTCACCCTTTTTATTTAACATACTACTGGAGGTCCTAGCCATGGCAATCAGACGAGGTAAAGAGATAAAGGGCATCAAAATTGGTAAGTAAGAAGTAAAACTGTTACTGTTTGCAGATGATATGATACTATATATCAAAAACCCAAAAACCCCACCAAAAAATTATTAGAACTAATAATTGGATTCAGCAAAGTTTCAGGATACAAAATTAATACACAGAAATTTGTTGTGTTCCTATATACTAACAATGAACTAGCAGAAAGAGAAATCAGGAAAACAATTCCATTTACAATGGAATCAAAAAGAATTTAAAAACTAGGAATAAACCTAACTAAGGAGGTGAAAGACCTATACTCTGAAAACTATAAAGCACTCGTGAGAGAAATTAAAGAAGACTCAAATAAATGGAAATATATCCCATGCTCATGGATAGGAATAATTAATATTGTCAAAATGGCCATCCTGCCCAAAACAATTTACAGATCCAATGCAACCCCTATCAAAATACCAATAGCATTTTTCAATGAACTAGAACAAATAATCCTAAAATTCATATGGAACCAAAAAAGACCCTGAATAGCTAAAGCAATCCTGGGAAAGAAGAACAAAGCTGGGGGATTACACTCCCAGACTTCAAGCTATACTGCAAAGATATAGTAATCAAAACAGTATGGTACAAGAACATATCCATACATCAGTGGAACAGAATTTAGAGTCCAGATATACACCCACACATATGTGATCAGTTAATACATGATAAAGGAGCCAAGAATATACAATGGGGAAAAGACAGTCTCTTTAATAACTGGTGTTGGGGGAACTGGACAGCTACATGCAAGAGAATGAAACTGGATGACTGCCTAACTCGATACACAAAAGTACACTGGAAATGGATTAATGACCTACAAGTAGGTCATGAAACCATGAAACTCTGAGAAGAAAACATAGGTAAAGATCTCTTGAACATAAGCATGAGCAACTTTTTTCCAGACACATTGCCTCAGGCAAGGGAAAAAAATTTAAAAATGAACAAGTGACACTATATCAAACTAAAAAGCTCTGTAAAGCAAAGGACATTATCAGCAGAACAAAAAGAAAACCTACAGTATGAGAGAATATATTCATAAATGATTTATCCAATAAGGGGTTAACACCCAAAATATATAAAGAACTCATAAGACAACACCAAAAAACCCCCCATAAAAACAAAAACCTGATTAAAAAGTGGGCAGAGGATTTGAACATTTTTCCAAAGAGGAAATACAGATGGCCAACAGGCACATGAAAAGATGTTCCACATAATTAATCATCAGGAAAACAGAAATGAAAACCACAAAGAAATATCATGTCACACCAGTAAGAATGGCTACTATCCAAAATATGAGAAAGAACAAGTGTTGTCAAGAATGTGGAGAAAAGGGAAACCTCCTACACTGTGGGTGGGAATGTGAATTACTACAGCCACTGTGGAAGCAGTATAGAGGTTTCCAGAAGGCTAAAAATAGAAATACCACATGACCCAGTAATTCCACTTCTAGGAATTACCTGAAGAAAAAAAAATCCCTGATTTTGAAAAGATACATGTACCCCTCTGTTTATTGCTACATTATTTACAACAGCCAAGATATGGATGCAACCAAAGTATCCAACAAAGATGAATGGATAAAGAAGATGTGGTACATATACACAATGGAGTATTATTCAGCCATAAAAAAGAAAGAAACCCTGCCATTTGCAACAACATGCATGGACGTAGAGGGTTTTATGCTAAGCAAAATGGGCCAGGTGGAGAAAGACAAATACCAGATGATTTCACTTATTTGTGGAATATAAAAATAAAACAAAACAAAATGAACAAAAGAGCAGTAGACTCATAGACACTCAGAAGTGACTGCAGTTACCAAGGGGAAGGGGTTGGGTGGGTGGATGGGGAAGGTGACACTATCAGCAGAACAAAAAGGAAATTTAAAGGGGAATAAATTCTCAATCATAATATAAGTTGGTCACAGGGATGGTAGTACAGCATGGAGAAAAAAGCCAATGATTCTGTAACATCTTCCTATGTTGACAGATAGTAACTACACTAGTGAAGCTGAGGATTTAATACTATGGGTAACTGTTGAACCACTGTGTTGTATACTTGAAATCAATTTAAGATTGTATATGAACTACACTTCAATTAAAAAAGAATAAAAAAAGGTTGTTTTAGCAATTTGTTCATTTCAACTAAGCTTTCAATAACTAATATATCTGTTGTTTTCTTGTTAGCTTTTTGTTATTTATTCCTAACTCAAATGCACTGTAGTCAGAGAATGCAGTCTAATACTAATTCTCTTTTGAGACTTCCTTTTTGTGGTCAAATTTTGTGTTTGGAAAGAATGTGCAATCATTAATTGTTGGGTACATTCAAATTTTCTTCATTCATTGTGTTTTGTCAAATTATTCTAATTACAGTTGACAGAGGTGTGTTAAAATTACCCATTTTAATAACGTATTTTTCAAGTTGTTATTGTGCCTATATTAATTTTATTATTTATGTATTTTCCAGCTAATTATTAGATATGTATTTTGTATAATTGTTAATTTCATCTTTATATCCTTGGTAAACTTTCTGGTAAAAAGTTTTTATTGTGATAAAATATGCATAATATAAAATGTACCATTTCAACCTCTCTGGTAAAGAGTTTTCCCTGAAATCTATTTTCTGAGATTAGTATAGTTTTTATAAGTTTATTTTGGCTAGTACTTTGGTTGGGATGTCTTTTGTTATCCTCAACTTTCAATTTTTCTGTGGGTATATTTATTTTTTTGCTGTCTCTTATAAACAGCATAGAATCTAATTTCTAAAAATATCAATTTGATAACTGTTTATTTTTAATCTGGAAAATTTAGTAAATTTACTGATAAATAAGGTATTTTTATTTCTCTGAATTATATCATTATTTGTTTTATTTCATTTTTTCTTTTAGTTTTGTCCTTTCTTGCTTACTTCTTAGGTTTAGTTTCATTTTTCTCATTTTAATTTATTTTGTTTTCTTTTTTGGCAATTATATTCTTTCAGTTGACTCTTCTCATGGTTGCTTACTTTTTCCCCTTGAAATGGAAGTAACATTTATTAAGAATTTAGTGTCAGGCAACTAGCTCATCTAACCATCCTGTGGTATGAATTAGATGTTAACAGTCTCAATTTTATAGGTACAGAAACTAAAGCTCATATGAATGAGGCCTATCTTACTCTTTTCATGGTACAACACAGTCCCTCAAAAGGTAAACTTACTTAAGAGAAAGAACACACAGGGATTGAGATACATCCCTCAATATGGGACATTCTTGCAAGAAAGGACAGTGGGACATTCTTGCAAGAAACAGACTGGTGACACCAAGTACCACAGTGGGGGTCATGAAGAAAAGCTCGACTGAGTCAGGGGTAGAAACCCAGAATTCCTCATTAAGGGGCAGCCTCCAAGGTGGTGAGCAGAAGGTGCCTTGTCCTGTCACCGCTGCACTGTGTGTTCCTATGTCAGGGCTGAAACTTGTTTTCCTCAGCTTAACTGTGGACCCGGCACTAAGACACTCTGAAAAGAAATTATTTTTGAGCTCAGATGACTGTATTTTCAATCAGCCTCGAGCAATTTCCTTGCACAGCGCAGTCTTCAGTTTACAGTACATGCTGACAGGCCCTGACACTTGGGAGCACAACAGCCTAATGGAAAAAGCTCAGGACTGGTGCCTCAGAGGCCATTCCTGTCATGTTTACTTCAAATTACTCTCTCTGAGTACATCATCCTGAGCTCCAAGCTGCCATCTGAGGAGATCCAAGCAGAAACATAAGCCTATTAAATCCTCAGACAAGTCAGGAACCTCCTCTAACTATTTTAACATGAACATTTACCACAATCCTAATCAGCATCTGTACTTGGCCTTCTGTAACTTAAAATCCTTTAACTCTAATCAGACTTCAACTTTATTCATCTCATAGTTAATTAGTACTTCAGCTGCCTCTTATTTAAGCACACCAAAATTAGTCATTATTATTATTTCATACATGATGCTTATTTAAATTTACCCACATTTACCAATTCCACTGTGCACCATAATTTCTTCTTGGATTCCATTTCTTCCTTATTGCCTCAATTAATTTTTCCCCCAAAGTATATCCTTTATTAGTTGCATCAGCAATGGCCTATTGGTGGCAAACTCAGACCATTAGTAGCAAACTCATTGAGACTTTTTCTGAAAATGTATCTTTATTTCTCCTTTGCTCTTGAATAGATTAGATGGGAACAGAATTCTAGGTTGATCTTTTCACTCTATGCTTCAAATCCTTTAATCACCTTTCACACTTTCCATTTCCCTACATCTGTGGTCAGTATTCTGTATCCTGGTTCATTTTGCCAGATCTATTTTCCATTCCCTAATTCTTGCTGTAGCTGTCCCTAATTTGCTATTTAATACCTACACTGAGCTTAACCTTAATATTCTTTATTTCTAGAAGTTTAATTTGGTCCTTTTTCATATTGGCTTGTTCCTTTTTAAATGTCACTATTCCTAAATTTACTAATATAATTTTTAAAAATATATCATTTTCTAAAGTTCTTGGCATACTTTGTGTTTTCTGATTCTCCTGCTGATTGTTTCATAATCAAGTTTGTCATTTTTGATAACAAATCAGCACCTTTTGCAGACATTGTTTTTGTTTGGGAGTCCCATTTGCACCTTCTCTGGACCAGTGGAGCATTTCTAGTAGAATATTAGTTCTACTCACCTTGAGTGGACCCAGTTAGATTTCCTATGCCTATGGGGTCACTAAAGCCCAACCACTGGCCTAAATCCCATATCCAGTCCGATAAACCCCTGGGACACCACAATTTGGGGTTTTATTTTTGATAGCCAGAGATTTCTCTTTCATTTAAATTCAATTCTGCATTTCAATTTTATTGTTATATTTAATTTAGCATGTATGTCTGTCACTGGGAATGGGAGGCTACATTAGCTTAGTCTACCATGTTGCTGGAGCCAGCAGTTAGGCTGGTGCAATGGACAGACCTTCTAAAGCTGAATTATCCTTGCACTTCCAGGTTAAATACTACTTACCTTTTTTAAATGTATGGATTTTGGCATCTATATTCTTAAGTAAGAATGGCTTATAGTTTTCTTTTCTGCATATATATGCCTATGGAAATTATGCTGGCCTAGTAAAATTAACTGGATGTGTTCCAATCTTTTTTCTTATGCTCTTGGGATGGTATGTATAAAATGAAAATTATCTGTTTTTTGAAGGTTTGAGAGAGCTCACCTATAAAACAGTCCAGGCTTGATGATTTCTCTGCTGTGAAGGTCTTTGATTCTTATGCTAGTATTTTTAACTGGCTTGTAGCCCATTCCAATTTTCTATTTCTTCTTCTACCAAATTTAGTAATATCTGTTTTCCTAGGAATTTCTCTTCATTATCACTAGGATGTATATAGGTGCTGATTTGTGTTGTTTCTTTTTAAAATGTATTCTTCTGGACAATTAGTAAGCTCCTTCTACCTAAGGACTCATACTTTTTCAGTTCTGGAAATTTTTCAGACATTATTTCTTCAAATATTATCTCTTGTCAATTTTCCTCACTTCAACTCCTAAATATTGGAACTTCCACATGGACCTTTGTTTCATACTCTCCTATCTCTTGATGACAAGTTTTGGGAGAATTTCTCACCCTGATCTTTTAGTTCACTAATTTGTTCTTTAGCTATATCCAGTTTGCTATGCAGCCCATTCAATGAGTTTGTTCAACAACTGTATCTTTCATTTTCATTATTGCTTATCATTTCAGAACTTCCACTTCTTGTACTAAGCATCCTTGGTCTTCTGCGAAAATTTAATTGACCTGTTTTGAAAATTTCATTCTAACTGTTCTACTTCCTAGGGTGTAGTTCTGCTGTTCATATTTCACTGTGCTAGTTTCCTCCAGGTTTTCATGGTTTTTGGCCATGCAAACATGTCCCCCCATTGCTCACTTGCCATCTTAAACAACAGTAGCCTCCTGGCTGGGGGGCCTCATGCTGAATCTGTACTGACAAAGTAGGCAGAGCGGTAAAGGGTCCCAGCAGTAGTGATGGCCTCAAATAAGCAGCTCCTTTCTGTAACTTCTCATTTAATATATCTTCTTCATTTAAAGAAGTCTTATTGCTTCAAGTCTAGAACATTCTTTTTCTGTTCCATCTTGAAAGAGAATTTATTAATCTAAATGTCTTATTATTTCTATGGGTTTGGTACAAAAGGAGGAAGAAGTAGTATGCCTTTGGTCAACCATCTTGAAACTACATCTGTTCTTTAAATATCACCTCTCTGCATTCTCTTTAGCCTCTTTCTGGAACTCTTATCAGACTGCACTCATCAATCTATCCTCCAAGTCTTAATTTTCTTCCCTACATTTTGTGATATGCTTAGGAACAATTCTCTGCTCTAGTTGCCAGCTCACAAATTTGCTCCTCAACTGTAAACACTGTTAATCAGCCTATCTAATGAATTTATTATTTTGACAATGAAAATTTTAATTTCTTGGATCAATATTTAATTATTTCATAGATAAAATAACTGATCGTATCTCTCCAAGGGTTCAACTATATGTATTGTAAAATCTAGTTCTGCTTATTCTATTAATTCTATGTCTGAGATAGATTCTTCTGTATTTCCTCTGTATGGTTGTGTTCCCTTATTTTGGTGATTTTTAACAAAGTGCTCATCTTTGCAGTAGTCAAGGCTCTGTTCAATCTTCTTTATCTGTGTGCACTGCTTACTTGGATGGGAGATTGGGACTTGTTTTCAGTGAGAGTGAAGGAGGGATAGAGGGGCCACATCATGGAAAAGCCTTGATGTGGAATTCCAACAAGTTGGAATAGCAGTGGTTTTGTTTTTGTGGGTTAAGAGGTTTTTGTAATTTATCAACATGTATCAGAAAACTTTTATGAACTAATTACATTTTATTTTACATACCCACATTTTCATAATTATCAGAGAGCTAATACTCTTAAATCTTGAAAAAGTAACAAAAACTACATAGATTACATTTCTCTCCTATATTAATCAATCACAATTATAGCTTTACAAATTAAATTAAACTGGAGCTTAGTTTTCACTTTCTAAAGCAATTATTCTGAAGCCTTTTAAAAATAATATATCACAAGAGATAGTACAAAGGTTCCAAATAAATTTTTATTAACTTTAATAAAATAAGTGGGTATTCCATTCCAAGGTGGTGGACTGAGGACATGCTATATTCTTCCATCTTGTCCCAAATACTTAGAAATGATAGAGTAGAATTTTTAAAATAATATTTTAGTAACTAGAGGTTGAAAAACAGAAGGGGAAATCCATGGTAGAACTTAGACTGTTAAGAATCCCATGAAAAGCAGGTGAGATGAGTTTGTAAAAGAAAACCTTGTACTAAAACAAGGGAAGGAAAGTACTGCTGCTTGGGTAGGAATAGCATTTAGAGTGTTCCACTTGGAAGTAGTTGATATGGGGAGCTGTGTGGGGCTCAGGCAAGTGACAGAGTGACTCCTGATACTGTAGCATGGTGATGAAGATATCTCAGGCAGGTGTAGTGTGTATAGGAATTTGGACTGGAGAGACAGGTGCTGAATGAATTCCAGGACAATCAGGAGCTCCAGTGCTTGGAAGACTAGTTACAAAGCTTTTCCATGATGTGGCCCCTCTATCCCTCCTTCACTCTCACTGAAAACAAGTCACAGTCTCCCATCCAAGTAAGCAGTGCACACAGATAAAGATGACTGTCTGAACAGAAAGCCTTGACTACAAAGATGAGCACTTTGTTAAAAATTGTAAAAGAATTGAATTCTATGTGGCACTGAAAATAACCATATTGACACAGAGATTGTTTTAAAAACAATGGAAATGCAGAAGAGAAACTGCAAAAGGATATATGCACTATTTTGATGTTTTAAAATATGAGAAACAATGCTGTGTATTTTAATGGTGACATACACATGTGTAATGAAAATGACAAAAATATGAATGGAAATATTAAACACTAAATTCAAAATAGAGGTTATCTCTGAGGAGGGTGGAAAAAGAGTATATATTATGGACCTCTTTCCATATTTGTACATACAGATCTATTTCACGTATTTTGACTGCTACATACAAAGAATTCCATAGTTACATATATTCCATAATCAGTTTAACCATTTTGCTACTTTAGATATTTTGGCCATCTCCTTTTAGGAGAGGGGCTATCACAAATAATGCTGGTATGATACCCTTACACAAAAATCCTAATATACATGGTGTAAATGTTTTTATGGGAGAATTCCTTTATGGAGAACTGTTTGGCCAAAGGTTATGTGCATTTAAAATTTTATTTTTTAAGTGTTAACAATTAATATTCCTACCAAGAATCTTCTAGCATCTTCTCCATACTTTTGCCAAAATTGAATATTATCAATCTCTTGCACTTTTTGCAAGTCAGATGGGCATAAAGTGAAGTATTTAACATCATGATCAAAAGTAGTTTTAAAACTGGAATGAGTGGGAAATGCCAACTTCTACAAAGTTCTTTAACAAACATTGGAGTACAGAAGCTAATACCATACATAAGGACTCCTGGCAAGACCCTCTCCCAACTACTGTTCACAGTGACAACACCACGATGTGCCCTGGAGACTATCCAGGACTAATTCCAGCACATCCTTTATCATAGGTTTTGCTTGTTTCATGAAAAATCCAAGTCTCCCACCTGGATTCTCATTCCCATAAGTCTTGTCACATAACCTCACACAACCCCATTTCCCACTAATCCTCAATTCTCAAATCCTTCTCCTTGTCCACCATCAGCAAAATCCCTTCTCTGGCTGAGAGTCCTCTTCTCTGAATGTCACTTTTACCTTCATACTCTAGGAGGAGACTGGGCTTTCCCTGAAGGCTTGGCTTCCCCTGCAGCCATTTAAGTACATCTGCTTTCTCTCTCACACCCCTCAAATGGCTGGATCTCCAGGTAGGAGAGAAGTGCTCCTAGAACCGAACCTCACTGCCACTCTCAGATCATTTCCCCTTTTCCTTAGAACCCAACTTTTGAATGTGATGTTATCAGACCAAAACCCTAAATATCCCTCTATAGTGGAGTCCAACATTACCACTGCCACCATTTTTTCCTTCAACACCCACTTAGTTGACCTTTCTTGTACACTAGCTGTAGTGAGTTGAATGGTGTCTCCCAAAAAGATATGTCCACATCCAAATCTCTGGAACTGGAGAATATTACTAGATGGCAAATGAGTGAATATTATTTTTTTAAAAAAATTAATTAATTAATTTTGTTGTCATTAATCTACAATTATATGAAGAATATTATGTTTACTAGGGTCCCCCCTTCACCAAATCCCCCCCACAAACCCCATTACAGTCACTGTCCATCAGCGTAGTAAGATGCTGTAGAATCACTACTTGTCTTCTCTGTGTTGCACAGCCCTCCCCCTGCCCCCCACGCACTGTACATGCTAATCGTAATGCCCCCTTTCTTTTTCCCCACCCTTATCCCTCCTTTCCCTCCCTTTCTCCCTAGTCCCTTTCCCTTTGGTAACTGTTAGTCCATTCTTAGGTTCTATGATTCTGCTGCTGTTTTATTCCTTCAGTCTTTCTTTGTTCCTATAGTCTTTGGGTTTGAGGTGAGTCTCTTATAAGCAACATAGAGATGGGTCTTGCTTTTTTATCCATTCTATTATTCTGTGTCTTTTGATTGGTGCATTCAGTCCATTTACATTTAGGGTGATTATTGAAAGATATGTACTTATTGCCATTGTAGGCTTTAGATTCGTGGTTGCCAAAGTTTCAAGGTTAGCTTCTTTAGTATCTTGCTGTCTAACTTAACTCACTTATTGAGCTATTTTAAACACTGTCTGGTCATTCTTTATTTTTCTCCCTTCTTATTCCTCCTCCTCCATTCTTTATATGTTGGTTGTTTAATTCTGTGCTCTTTTGTGCTTCCTTTAACTGCTTTTGTGGGTAGTTGATTTTATTTTTTGCCTTTAGTTAGTATTTGGTTGGTCTGCTTTCTTTGCTGTGATTTTATTTTCTCTGGTGACATCTGTTTAGTCTTAGGAGTGCTCCCATCTAGAGCAGTCCCTCTAAAATACCCTGTAGAGGTGATTTGTGGGAGGCAAATTCCCTCAACTTTTGCTTGTCTGGGAATTGTTTAATCCCTCCTTTATATTTAAATGATAGTTGTGTTGGATACAGTATTCTTGGTTCAAGGCCCTTCTCTTTCATTGCATTAAATATATCATGCCATTCTCTTCTGGCCTGTATTGTTTCTGTTGAGAAGTCTGATGATAGCCTGATGGGTTTTCCTTTGTAGGTCACCTTTTTCCTCTCTCTAGCTGCCTTTAAAACTCTGTCCTTGTCCTTAATCTTTGCCATTTTAATTATGTGTCTTGGTGTTGTCCTCCTTGGGTCCTTTCTGTTGGGAGTTCTGTACACTTCCATGGTCTGATCAATTATTTCCTCCCCCAGTTTGGGGAAATTTTCAGCAATTATTTCTTCAAATACAGTTTCTATCCCTCTCTCTCTCTTCTTCTTCTTCTGGTACCCCTATAATGCGAATATTGTTCCTTTTGGATTGGTCACACAGTTCTCTTAATATTGTTTCATTCCTGGAGATCCTTTTATCTCTCTCTGCATCAGCTTCTATACATTCCTGTTCTCTGGTTTCTATTCCATCAATGGCCCCTTGCATCCTATCCATTCTGTTTATAAATCCTTCCAGAGATTGTTTCATTTCTGTATTTTCCTTCTGGACTTCATCCCTTAGCTCTTGCATATTTCTCTGCAGCTCCATCAGCATGGTTATGGGCTTTATTTTTAATTCTTTTTCAGGAAGACTGGTTAGGTCTATCTCCTAGGGTTTGCCTCTGTGATCTTGGTCTGTATCAATTTCTTCTGCCTTTTCATGGCGATAGATATATTTGTGGGGAGCTGGCACGTGTGTTGGGTAAGAGAAAGTCCCTTCTTGCCAGTTTGTGGCTTTCCTCTCCTGGGAGAACAACGGCCTCTAGCGGCTTGTGCTGGGCAGCTGCATGCGGATGGGGCTTCTGATCTTGCCCAGCTGCTATGGAGTTTATTTAGGTCTGCAGTTGCTGTTGGCGTGGCCTGCCTCACGCTGCTGCTCCAATATGGTGGAGCTGCGTGGAGGGGGAACAGGAGGGAGGCTGTTTATCGCGGTGAGGGGCCTCCGCTCTGCGCTGCGGGGGTTCAGGTGCCCAGAGTTCCCCGTGATTCCCAGCTGCTGGGCTAAGTGTCCTGGGGCACTTCCGTCCAGCTGTGGGGTCCCTGTCCCTTTAAGACTTTCAAAAAGCACTTGCTTTTCTTTGTCCCGGGTGTGCTGGCTGCAGGGACCTGCTCACAGGTCTTATTGTCCTGTTTCCCTAGTTTCCAGCACCCCACGCACGCACTGTGTGTCTGCACTCTGGTGCGGATGGCTAGGGCTGGGTGATTAGCAGTCCTGGGCTCCCTCTCCCTCCCGGCTCTGACTCCTTTCCTCCCGCCGGGAGCTGGGGTGAGGGGTGCTTGGGTCCCACCGGGCCGTGGCTTTTATCTTACCCCCTTTGCGAGGCGCTGGGTTCTCGCAGGTATGGATGTAGTCTGGCTGTTATCCTGTGTCTTCTGGTCTCTCTTTTAGGATTAGTTGTATTTGTTGTATTTTCAAAAATATATATGGTTTTGGGAGGAGATTTCCACTGCTCTACTCATGCCGCCATCTTGGTTCTCTCCCAAATATTACTTTTTATGGCAAAAAAGGTAATTGAGTTAAGGATCTTGAAAGAAAGTGCTAATCCTGGATTATCTAGATGGGCCCAAAAGGCAACGACATTTATCCTTATAAGACAGACACACAGAGAAGAGAGAGAAGAGGCAGCATTACCAAGGAGGCAGAGCCTAGAGTGATACAGCCACACACCAGGAATGCCGTCAGTCCCCAGAAGATCAAAGAGAAAGAAGGGTGTGACGGTTAACTTCATGTGTCAACCTGCCCAGGCTAAGTGGTACCCAGATATCTGGTCAAACATTAGTTTGAGTATTCCTGTGAGGGTGTTTTGGTTGAGGTTAACATAAACTGGTAGACCGAGTAAAGCAGACTTCCCTCCCTAATGGGTGGGCCTCACCCAGTTAGTCAAAGACCTGACTAGAACAAAAAGGCTGACCCTCCTCTGAGTAAGACAGAATTCCCCCTGCCTGCCTGCCTGCCTGCCTTTGAACTGGGACATTGGCTTTTTCCTGCCTTTAGACTTGAACTGAAACATTTGTTCTTCCTGGGTTTTAAGCCTTCCCAGCCTTCAGACCTGGCCTGGAACTACATTATCAGTCTCCGGGTTCTCAGACCTTCATGCTGAAACTGGGACTACACCACCTGTTCTCCTGGGTCTCCAGCTTGCTGACCCATCTTGCATATCCTGACTTAATAGCTTCCAATACTGCATGAGCCAATTCCTTATAATAAATCTTTATAAATAAATAAATTACATATAAATATATCCCCATCTCCATCCTACTGGTTCTGTTTCTCTGGAGAACCCTGACTAATACAAACGGATTCTTCCCTACAGCCTCAGTGGGGGTGTGGCCCTTCTAACATCTGGACTTCAAACCTGTGGTATCCAGAACTGGAAGAGAATACATTTCTGTTATAAGCCAGAAAGTATGTGATAATTTGTTATGGCAGCTGTAGGAAACTTATAAACTGGTCTTCCTTGAACTCTCCCATTCAACAACATTTCCCCCATTCTGCATCAGTCACCAGTTTCACAGTTATTTAATTTGGTTTGCTAGTATTTTATTAAGGATTTTTGAGTCTGTATTTCTAAGGGATGTTGGTCTGTGTTTTTCTTTTCTTTTGACGTCTTTTTGTTTTGGTATCAGGGTAACACTGGCTGATAGAATAACATGGGAAGTATTCAGCCCTTCTATTTTGGCAAGAAGCATTGGTATTAATTCTTTAAGCGTTTGGTAGAACTCACCAGTAAAGTCATCTAGGAATGGTATTTTGTGGGAAGATTTTTTATTACCAACTTAATCTCTTTACTTGTTACAGGTCTATCCAGATTTTTTATTTTCTCTTGAGTCCGTTTCAGCAGTTTGCTGACCACCATATCTTAAGTAGCTACTCAGTCATCTTTTTATTATATTGTGACATATGACTTTCCTACATAGAATTTATTATCACCATTTGATAATTTTGTTCACCTATTTGGGGATTTTGTTTTTTATGTTTTTATCCATCTGTCCTCTTTAGAATGCAGGCTCCACAAAGCACAAAATCTGTCCTAGCCTGTTCTAGGTAACCCAGTGCCTAGGACAGTGCCTGCTAAATAGCAGGTACCTGATAAGAATTTGGTGACTAAACAAATAAATGAAGAAAAATACTATATGATTTCACTTATTTGTGGAATCTAAAAATAAAACAAAACAAAATGAACAAAATAGCAGAAGACTCACAGACACTGAGAAGTGACTGGTGGTTACTTTGAGTAATTCATATGTAACCATATGAATTTATAATTCATAATTTATGGTAATTCATAATTACCATATATCACTAATCTGCCCTATTGTATGCTTTTCTCCAGAAGTAGTTAGAGATAGATTAGTTCATTCATGAATTTCATTGACAGAGACATGGATAAAAAAGTCACAGGACAATGGAGTTTATAGTATTGGAATAGTCATATCTTAAGTAGTAAGGGGGGAAAATAAAAAACAGATGACTAATAGAGAACAGGGAGACAGGTCAATGGATTAGAGACTGGAAGGAGATTAAAGGATGATCTTCATGACAGTAATTGAATAAGTCAGCTGGAATGATGTCAGAAAATGAAATGTCTAAATCTGTGACTTTGAAGTAGAGCAGTTCAAGGTGGTAAAAAGGTCCAGGGCACAACTAGTCTGAGGTTCAGTGGAGGAGGGGACAGTCAGAGTAAAGGAAGTCAAGAAATCATGTGCCCTATGACTTCTCACTATCTAGGACTAGACAGAAGCATGGCCAAGAAGCATACCTTTTTCCCACTGAATACATGTTATCTTTTAGAATTCTAGAGACGTGAGTAGAGTTACACTAGTCACATGAGAATTAAATATTGCTTCTGACAAAAACAAGTCAATAGTCTTAACTGTTTCAGTTCTCTAACAACATAATTTGTTCCAACTCCTCAAAGTAAATGGTTTAATATCACTAATGCCCAAACAATTACACTGGGCATATGCCAGTTGCCCAGTAACATTCATAAAAATAGAAGCAATAAAAGCAAACAGAGATAGTTAAACAAATCCAAACACTTCATTATTTACATTTTGAAGACTAGGATAACAACTTTGCTCAAAGGTGGAGTCTGCCACCTGCTGGGAAGAAAGGTGAAATTTTTATACCAACCACACTGAGTTATGGAACTGCTGTACCCCTACTGAGGACCTCTGCTAATATAGTCTATTTGTGGTACAAGTGTACTTGGTACACACACACACACACACACACACACACACACACACACACACACACACACACTTCCTGCTATGGAGTAACCAAGTAGTAACCAGCCACATTTCTCTTGGTAAAGTGAAGATCAGGGTAAGCAGAGATCTGAATGTAAGGCATAGGGAAGGGCAGGGAGTAGACTTGTTTATTTCCAGCCCTCCTTGCATATCAAGAAAGGATTTAGAGTTTCAATTTGGGAAGATGAAAAACTCCCACGGATGGGTGGTGATGATGGTTTCACAACACTGTGAATGTACATAATGCCACTGAACAGTATGCCAACAATGAGTTAAAATGTTAAATTTTATGTTATATACATTTTACAGTAACAGGATGGATAGAAGGAAGGAAGGGAGGAAGGAAGATACATAAAGTAAAACAGAAAAAAGCATGTTGGCACAAACCAAGGAAAATCAAGGTTAAGATTAAAGATCATTTAACTGTGATTTAAAAAAACAACACTACATCCAAAATAGTTCAAAAACATCCTCCTCCAAATCTGAATCATTTAAATATGGGCATAAAAATCCTAGTAAATATTACAGTTGTTTTAAGTGAGTGCTCTTTTAAAAAGTATAATTTAATAGAAAAACATGAGAGGTTCTCTGGCTGAATTAACCACTTCAACAGAAATCCTGTTCTGATTATACGGCTTTATCCTCTGTGGCAGATTGTATTTTCCAAATATAACTGCAGCGCTCTCTCGGCACAAGGGCTCATTGGCGATGGGACCTTACCATCACTGCACCCCCACCCCCGATCATGCGGTATGTTTCCTGTCAACCGGGGCTGGCCTTAGTGCTCATTGTAACCGACAGAACACGGCAGAACGTGGCTGGGCAACTTCCACAGCCAGTTCAGAAGAGGCCTGGCAGCTTTCCCCCAGCTCTCCTGGAAGGCAGGCTCTCTGAAAACCGAGCTGCCACACTATGGAAAGCACAATCTACAAACATTCAGAGGACACCCACAGGCGTCCCCAGCAGACTGTTCCAGCTGAGCCTAGCCTTACAGGCATCCTGGGCAGTCCTTGGACAACGAGTGAAGAAGCTTCCCGTCATTCAAGTCAGCTGGCCATCTGGTATTTCAGTCATCCCAGCTAAAGCCCCAGACATTATGGAGCAGAGACACTCTCTGCCCTGTCCAAATTCCTGACACCAAATCTGTGGGTGTAAGGAAACAGCTGTTGTTATATGTCACTAGTTTTGGGACAACTTCTTAACATAGCAACAAGAGCTGGAACACTGCATATTGCAGGTCTCCTGAGGGCAAGGTTACTCAGTGTGAACTGAGTGTTTTAGAGAAGGTGAATATATCCTCACAAATCTGAATAAAAGAATCAACATGGAGTTACAATGCCCACTCTCTTGCTTCCATGTGGAGAACCTTCTCTGCAGGACCCCACCAGGCTGCTCCCTGCCTCCAACTCCCTCCTCTCCTCATTACACTGGTTGGTTCTGGAGAAGACATGAACATGCCTCCCTCAGCCTCTTTCCCTCCCTTACCTCCTGATATCTGCAGCTCCACAGAAAGCAAGCAATGTCCTCTGCTCCCAGAGTCACAAGCTCCCAGGTCTACTTCCTGCTGAAAAGGCCTGCGTTGGGTGGGGGGGGGGGTCATTCATTACAGGGGCTACTGGCAACTCCATTGTTTCCTTACAATTAAAACCGCTTTCTCAAACAGACTGCCATCTGCCTAACTCCTGGCTGCAATCGTGAGTGAGAAAAAGTGAAGCGGGATTAGTTGGGCCTTCTAAAATCCCAATAAGAACTACTAGTAGTGTACAGCAAAGGATACCACCAATACAACAAAAAGGCATCCTACAGTATGGGAGAATATATTCATAAACGATAGATCCGATAAAGGGTTGACATCCAAAATATATAAAGAACTCACCCACCTCAACAAACAAAAAGCAAATAATCCAATTAAAAAATGGGCACAGGATCTGAACAGACACTTCTCCAAAGAAGAAATTCAGATGGCCAACAGACACATGAAAAGATGCTCCCCATCGCTTGTCATCAGAGAAATGCACATTAAAACCACAATGAGATATCACTTCACACCAGTAAGGCTGGCCACCATCCAAAAGACAAACAACAACAAATGCTGGTGAGGTTGTGGAGAAAGGGGAACACTCCTGCACTGCTGGTGGGAATGTAAACTAGTTCAACCATTGCAGAAAGCAGTATGGAGGTTCCTCAAAATGCTCAAAATAGAAATACCATTTGACCCAGGAATTCCACTTCTAGGAATTTACTCTAAGAATGCAGCAGCCCAGTTTAAAAAAGACATATGCACCCCTATGTTTATCACAGCATTGTTTACAATAACCAAGAAATGGAAGCAACCTAAGTGCCCATCAGTAGATGAATGGATAAAGAAGATGTACATATACACAATGGAATATTATTCAGCCATAAGAAGAAAACAAATCCTCCCATTTGCAACAACATGGATGGAGCTAGAGGGTATTATGCTCAGTGAAATAAGCCAGGTGGAGAAAGACAAGTATCAAATGATTTCACTCATCTGTGGAGTATAAGAACAAAAAAAAAAAAAATGAAGGAGCGAAACAGTAACAGACTCACAGAACCCAAGGATGGATTAACAGTTACCAAAGGAAAAGGGACTGGGGAGGATGGGTGGGAAGGGAGGGATAAGGGTGGGGGGAGAAAGGGGGTGCCATGATTAGCATGTATAATGTGTGTGGGGGCACAGGGAGGGCTGTACAATACAGAGAAGACAAGTAGTGATTCTACAGCATCTTACTATGCTGATGGACAGTGACTGTAATGGGATATGTGGGGGGAACTTGGTGATGGGGGGAGTATAGTAAACATAATGTTTCTCATATAATTGTAGATTAATGATACCAAAAAAAAAGTAAAAAAAAAAAGAACTACTAGTGGAAAAGTGTTCAGAAAAAGATATCACTGACAAAAGTTATCTGTGATCGCTGTCTCCATTTCTCTCCCTTTCCCTCTAGTACCCACTTTGATCAGTTTTAGGAACCCACCACTCCACAGAAACTGCTTTGGTCAACATGATCCCGAGGCCTATAACCCCTATACTCCTGATTCCTCTTTGTGATGTCGTGCTCATATGAGAGTCCAGTGTAAACTGGCAGAGGGGCTCTGATCTGCCCATTCAGGCACCCTGCCCTTTCATAAAAGGTTTCTGCCTCTGCTAATTTCTTTGGAGATCCTTCCATGTGCCCAATGTATACTGGGCATGAGAAGGGCAGGATGGAAGAGACACACCTGCTTTAAACTGTCTTGACCCAAAAGTAACACAGATGACTTGCAAACAAATTCCATTGATGAGAACTAGTCAATGGCCCCATCTGGCTGCAAGGAGCATGAACTATATAATCCAGTTACACATCCAGGAAGAAAGGGAAAATATGGATATTGGTGTTTCTAAGCACTAAATATCTTTCTGCTTCCTTTTCCTATGCATAGAACACACTCAAACCACTCCCATCCCTCAAAAGAAAACCTGAAGTCCCATTCAGTCAGTGCATCTAACTACAAGTCCAAGATCTCTGGGAATGGCACAGTCTTCTTTATCAAGACCATGTGTAGCTCTTTATGATGCAACCTATGAACTGAACAGGTAAATCATGGTGGGACAGGAGCAGGAGGCTCTTCCTTTTCTAATATCCTCCTATTCAGGTGGCATGCCCTCCTTAGGGATTGTGCACTCTTCACAACCCACCTCTTTCCAGAGCAAGTTCTAGGTCATTAATAAGTGGCATTTCACCTCAAATAGTCAAGGGCTTGCTCAGTCCAGGTTCATGGCTCCTTTGCTAATACAAGTCCCTCAAAAACTCAGTAGGCCTTTGATCTGTGTGCTTCCAGTCAGTCCAATGTGCCAGTAGCCAGACAGAAAGTTCTTCCCTAGACATAATTCTCAAGCCTGATTTATGTCTCTGACTCCTTGCTTCTTGCTTTCAACAGAAGACACCTGGAGGCTATATGAAACAATAGGTCAGTGGTTTCCAACTTTGCACAACAGAATCATTTGAGGGAATTTTTTTAAATTGCCTATATCCAGATTTCGTGTACCTTGTTCCCATTAAATCAGAAACTATATAGGTGGGAGCAGGGTGGTTCTGAAGAGCAGACAAGGACAAGAACTCATATCCCTAATCTGATCTTTGCCACAAGACTGAGTCATTTTTTTCCAACTGAGAAAGTTTACTAGCCTTTGTTGCTCAAAGCCTTTCTCAATGCTCCTGTCTTGCTCTGTGGAGTCAAAAAGCAGTCTGTTTTTCCTTTCACTGCCCCAAGTGTCAGAACTTTCTCTATTCCTTCATTTTTTGTTTGAAAACTAGCCAATTCTTTCCTAAGCTTATCTTTCTTGTAAAAACCTAATGAATAACAGTCAACACACACTCACACTCTGATCCTTTCTAATATTTGACCTAGAGCTCAGCTGGTGTGAAGTGTGCCTTCCAAGCTATCATGGATGACTAATTCACCAAACTGATCACCATTGTGTAACATGGGTTTCTGTCTTTCCTGTCCCCAATATCAGTGCCTTCATCAAGTGTGCTACCTGACCACTAAGCCAATGACACAATTTTATGGTTTCATTTTAACTTCCAGTAGCTTTTTTTTTTTGCTTCCATTGAAGTCAAGCAGATTGGTGAGATATTCTTCTCCACCTATCATTCAAGGACATTTTACGGTTTCTCCTCCTCTGGGTTCTAATGAAATTCTCTCCACTAAGCTGGCAGAGAAGGTGGAAAAGGCATCCAGTTGTTAACTGTCTTGTTCTGGTAAGACACATGTCACCCGGATCACATTTCACTGGTGAAAGTTATTCACATGGTCCCTCTAAAAGATACAGGAGGGCTGAGAACGTAGTGTAGATGTGTCCCCAACAACAAAAAACAGTGACATTGTTCAGCCCTGATGGTCCTTTTCATACCTCTTAAAATTTAAGCTCTACAAGGGCAGGATATCTTTGTCTGGTTTATTCATAGATGTATGCCTGTTACAGTGCCTGGCACATAGTAGGTGCTCAAAAAATATCTTTTGAGTGAATAATGAGTGGGCAGAATGAGTCCATTCAAATATGGTATTATATGGCATTTTTTTCCCTAAAATAAGGGCAAATGAACAGATTGCTGATTAAGAGAATGATGCCATACAGCATATAGTTACTTAGATAAAACATTAAACAGAAACTCTTGGAAAAATAAAAATAAATTTCCAAGCACCAACAGTACAAGTATCAAATCTATAATGCAACTTCATATATGAGTTGGTTAAATGCACACTAAATTCATCAGTTGTGAATATAAACATTTATTCAAAATATTAGTACAATACAGTGAACACTCTTCAAAGAAATTACTATTTAACTGACCACACGTCTTTTTTTTCCTTTACCCACATCAGCCTCAAAATTCACCATCTTCTTCAAAGATCAAAAGTCCATTACACAAAGTCCTAATCTAGAAAACAAGTTATACACACTGCTAAAAGACCTTACAGTATGCATCTACTACAAAGAATGTATACACTCATTAAAATTCAGAACTGACACATTTATGATACAAACTTCAAAACTATGCATGCTTATAATACTTGATTTTTCTTGAAGTCTTAAGTCACTACAACAAAAATGAATTAATCAAGCAGAAAAAATAACAAAGCTGAAATAAAATATCAACAAATAGGGACAATGACTTACTTCACCAGAGTATTGTGAGGATCAGACAGAAATAAAAGAAATCACTTGTGATTTCTGTACTTTCCTTTACATATGCTACAGCTCAATGAAAAAAATTCAACAGAATACATGAGAAATTGCTTTGTAAGTCATAAAGCATACTTAAAATCACTTATCTTTAAATAAATACAAAATTCCCCTTTCTTATGGGTTATAATTAGTTAAATGATCAAGTTGAAGCTAAGGCTTCAAACAAGAAGTTCCTCATTCTCTTACCCCCAACATATATAAGGAGAATTTTCAGTAGAAACATCCCCACAAATCCAATCATTACAAAAGGTAATAGAGCAAAGAGTTACCTCAGTGTAAAGAGTTAGACTCTACAGAAATAAATGAGACTAAAAAAAAAAAAAAGATCAATGAAACTAAAAGCTGGTTCTTTGAAAAGATAAACAAAGTTAATAAACCTCTAGCCAGACTCATCGAGAAAGAAAAGGCCCATATAAATAAAAATCACAAATGAAAGAGAAGTACAACTGACACCATAGAAATACAAAGGATCATAAGAGACTACGATGAACAATTATAGACCAACAAATTGGGAAACCTAGAAGAAATGGGGATTAGAAATACAATCTTCCAAGACCAAATCACAAAGAAATAGGAAATCTGAATAAGACCAATTTAAAAAACTCCCCCAAAAACATGACCAGACAGCTTCACAGGTAAATTCTACCAAACACTTAAAGAAGAATTAGTATCAATCCTAGTCAACTTATTTCAAAATATTAAAGAAGAAAAAATGCTTCCAAACTCATTTTATAAGGCCAGCATGATCCTTATACCAAAATCAGATGAAGATCCCACAAAAAAAGAAAATTACAGCCCAATATCTCTGATGAACATAGATGTAAAAATCCTCAACAAAATATTAGCAAACCAAAGCTAATAATACATTAAAAGGGTCATACACCATAATCAAGTAGGATTTATTCCAGGAATATAAGGATGATTCAACATCCACAAATCAATCAGCATGTGATAAAAATCACATTATCATCTCAATAAATGCAGAAAAAACATTAGACAAAACTCAGTCTCCACCCCAATATTGTCATTTAGGACTAATTTTGAAAGTAAGTTCACCAATGTGGCAACTGTAAAATACAAGATTTCCCCAACTTCAGACTGGCAAAAATTTAACTCCTTTCTTCTCAGGCAGCTTTCCTTGCAATATTTAAACCCTTTATACATAAGGAAATTTTGCTTAAAAAAAAAACTTAAAATCTTACTTAAAACTCAGGGAGTAAGCATCTGGGGAGATATCCAGATATCCACCTTAAACAATTTACAATAAGACACTTTTCACTTTGGGAAGGGAGTATTAGAACATTCCATCTTATTGGATAAAAGGAATCATTTCAAATGTAATAATATCTCCATCTCCTGGAATTTTAAAAATTCTGTTTTTAAAATCAAGTGATGAAGTAGAACACATGTGTAACGCCCATCATAAATGTTAGTAATGATGATCTTATTCACCACATCCTTACTTGGTAAGCATCTGTCAGGATCTGGCCCAAGTGCTGTTACTAATGAAGCAGATTAACAGTTGGGGACACAGACTAAAACACAAAGCAGTTACCCAAGAGGAATGCTCCTTCATCTGGTGTTGGTTGCTGTGAGGGCCACTGGCATGGCCCCGCCAAAAGCAATTCTGGCAGAGCTGGTAGTTGTGGCACTGCTGGCATCGGTACCGGAAGCCCATCATACTCTCACACCGGCAATAGGCACACTCGACAGGGTGGAAGACTTGTAGGACAGGAGACGGGCCGGGGCAAAGGGGTGGGCAGGAGGGAGAAAGAAATCGTTTTCATTTGCAAAACACAGTCAATGCATTGGAAAACCAAACCTAATATGAAAAAGCAAAGGTGAAAACAGAATTATAACTGAAGATTCTAAGTTGTCTCCTAGTTAATTTAACCAGCTATTTACCAGAGTAAGAAAGAAAGATTTATACATTAAAAACTTTTGTTTCTAACTTAGAATACTGCATTCCAATCGACCTTAGAAAGTAACCAATTTCTTTCTTTTAAATGAAACTCATCTTTTTCAAAATGTAGATAAATATACAAGTAAGGAGAAGAGAGAAGTCTTCACTCCAAAATTTCTTTTCCAACCTATTGCTTTTAAAAAAAATGTATCATCATTAGTTGTATATATACTTGTTTCCTTCACTAACATAAAATCCATGAGAGCCAGGTCAATGTACTATGTGTCTCTGCTATCTGAAAATTGTATTTTATGCAGTTTATACTGAAGGCCTTCAAATGTTTGCTGAATTAAATATTACCACATACCTGGGCATAAGTGGTAACTGGTAAAAAGTAAGGTTAGACATATTAAAATAATAGTCTTAGGTAAGAACTCTAAAAGCATAAAATACAGTACTCTAGACCAGCGATGAAAAAGTGCTTTGGAGGAAGGGAAACTCAGTGACCTGCCACTCTTTTCTCCACCTCACACAGCATCTTACCTTATGAAAACCTGCCAGGTGGCAGTAGGAACTCATAGAGATGACTGGATTTCTTTTACAGCCTGAAAGCCCAGTTCATCAAGTGGGAAGTGGGTGATACACTACTGTATGTTAGAGATTGTTACTTATACTTTTAAATGTTGGTAGCGTAATTGTTTCCTCTGGCAATTTCATTCTGAACACAAAAAATGGAAGTCAATAAGAAAGGGGGATACAGTATTCAATCTTGAACAGCTCTTTCTAGCACTATGTGTACAAATCCTATCTTACCTCAGTTACAAGAATTTTTAGTCCTGCTTCCAAAAATGTATACTAACTAGGGAATTAAGACTCAAACAAAAAATTTTGAGCGCTATGTGAGGAAAACAATGTAACAAGATCATTAAAGGCTAAAATAAAAAAATCAGGAATGAGAAAATCCAAGACATGCTTCCTCTAAGAAATTCAAGTTTTTTACCATCAAGCTAGTTCTAAAGAATAATGAAATGCTCATGAGTCTGGGCTCTAAATTGAAACTGTACAATCCAGTAAAGTTCCACCAGAGAACACTACTCTCAAATCAATATGGAGTGAACATCAATGCAATCAATATCAATGTACCCAATATTTATCATTCTATACAATAACTTGGGGTTAATGTTAAATGAGATGTATATATTAATATTAAATTATCAAACATATTCTCATAATTTTGGTTGAACATTTATGTCTATGATTTTTCTTCTCTTTAAACCAGTCAAGAGCCAGTGCTTACATCAGACAGTGGAATGGCTGACCAGGTAGAAAAGCACACAGCCAGAAAGAGGAAAGGAGCGAGTGTGCTTGGTCAATTACAAGTAAGATCAGGTTTTGATAAAAGTATTCTTTTTGGAAGAATGCTTCATATGGTAGTTGAATTTGTATATGATATACACTTGAATTAGTAAACCAATATAAAAAGTGCAACTTTTGCTTAAGCAAATAAATATTTGTCCTCATGAATGGTAACTTCAATACAAGCCAAGTGATAATTTTCATAGCACGTAGTGGGCCCAAACAACAAAATCCTAGAAATACCATTTTATAATTTATTTCCCACCATAAAAATTGACAGTTGGATAAATGTTATTGTGATAGGTAACATATTTTATTTTATAGATATTACAATGATTTCATAATATTTCTCTGTTTCTGAGAAAAAAGATATCAGTAACCACCTAAAAATTTAATCAATAAACAATACAGTGATGCAAAGTCACAATAACATGTTTATGTGGATAACAAAACACTGACAAATGGGATTCATTCTACTTGGCATAGCAGATACAAAATGATTTTATGAAAACATATTGGGTATTAAACTACTAAAACACTTAAGGCTTTAAAAGTATTGCCCCAAAAGACAATAATATTGTAATAATTTAACATCATAAATCTCTATCCAAAAGTCCTGTTAAAAATTTTAGGTGTTTTAGTCAAGAGATTCTGGACCTTTAAGAAAATAATCCTGACTCTAAGATACTTGTGAACTAAAGCCACAGTTGGGCAAAGGTTGAGAGGTGGGAAAAAAAGGTACTGGTAGGAAGGGGAGAATACAAATAGAGTATTTCATTCTTACAAAGGGGAAAAAGACTCTGCTTTAGTGCCTCTCGGCCATTACTTGTTCCCTCCTATGTAAGGAAGAGAGACAGGCATGAGCTTGTAAACGAAGGGAGTTACACAGAAAAACTATGGCCGTTCCTTTAGTAAACTCAACCTAAACAAGGAGATAAATTATAGCAACAAAGGAAAAAATTAAGAAGTTACCGAGAAATAGTACCATTTCACTTCCAAGCAAAACAGAGACTGAAGTCAAATTACTGGGAGGATATTGAGAGTAATTCAAGGTAAAACAGTAAAAGAAAAACTACAGATGTGTGAAACACAGTACCAAATTCTATCTTAACCATTGTCCTTTAAACAATTCCAAAATATAGTTTTGGTGGTTGCATCTATCCAATTTTTCAGAGCTATTATTTGTATAACTTAAAGGAAAAAAAGGAAAGTCATGGCCTCATCAGGTATGTTCAAGCAGAAAACGACCATTGGGAGTCTCAATGGAAAAGCCTAGCATTTGAACCACAAAGTTTTACAGCCTGCTATTATTACTTCTTGGTACCCTAAGTAATAAGTCCCCTCTCCCCATTTTTTTTGAGAGACAAATACTCCTCTTTGGAAAGCTAAAATCACAAATCCATATGACAGAATGCCAGCAAATGTCAATAACAGCTAAGGACATTACAAACACTCTCAGTTCCTATACTTCCTGTAGCCTAAGGAACTGAATGAGAAAAATTCTGCTTACCATTCTCAACATGGGCGAGCCTGTGCATGAGAGGTAGCCAGACAAGGCACTGGGGAGGGGGATCCGCCATCATGGTGTCTAAGAACATATTCAGCATTATCTTCTTCTGTGAAGAGAAGAAAAACAAATATACTTCATACTTTTCAAGTGTCTCTGAACTCCAAGATTAAGTTAATTTAGGATTCTCCCAACCAAGTGGTAATGAATTCTATGTGAAATTTTATAGCAAATCAAATATTTTAACTACTAGACATTGCTACACACAATAATATACACTACTAATACATTCAAATGCATTTCCACATACACTATTTTGAGTCTTAAAACAACTATGTAAGGTAAGTTAGGTATTACTATCTTCATTCTGTATCCCCTAGAGGATAAAACAGATGAGGAACAAAACATTTAATAACTTGTGAAGGTCCTACCCAAGTCAGCCACAGAGCCAGGACTAGAGCTCAGCTGTCCTTCGAATTCCATTTCTGTTATCCAGTGGGGGAAACAGACAGCTGCACCTGATTGTAACATGTCAATAAGAGTGGGAACCACAGCCATCTGGATGTCTACGTATTTCCAGCATTCCAAACAGTGCCAGGCACACAACAGGCACTTAGTTAAGTAATTGCTGAATAAATACTACAGTGAGAGGCAAACACTCATAGATATCATTTAACAACTTTCTCATTTACAGAAAACTGAAATTCAAAGTAGTGACATAATTTGACCAAGTCACAGCAATAGCTGTAATAAGGATGAGATTAGAACTTGAATCTCCAAATGCCCATCGCAGCACTCCCTCCACTACACCATCTCTCTAGCTAGACTGCATTTTTTTTCTATCTTTATTTTGTTCTTTTAAATAAACATATAGTAAGCTTCCACTGTATGTGAAACACTGATATAATTGATTCCACATGGACAAGAAAAAATTAGAAAACAGTCTAGAAAAAAAGAGAGCCATATGATATAGACAAAACAGATTCTCAACAGTATTTCAAATTAATACATTTTCTTTTTATTTTCTCTAGCCCAGAAAGCAGTTTTCAGCTCCAAAAGGAAAGCAAACAGAGGAAAGGCAATGCAGTACAACTAGATGTGTGATTTCTCTAACTAACCTGGACACCTAGGATCCCCTTCAAACTTCAGTCCACAAGAAGAGCAGAGACAAAAAGGCAAACACAGAACAGGATATGCAGAGCCCAGTAAGCAAGCCTTCCCAACCCTGAGGCCACCACCCAGAGGTGCTGGTGGGGCGTGGCGGGGTGGTAGTAGGGGGAGAGACTAAGGGGTGGGGGTGGGGTGAAGCCAAAAGTCACCCAGAACTTCATCTCACTCTCTCCCAAGTAACTGTGTTCCCAGTCCCACTACTTTTCTTGAAGTTCAGCATTAAAAATGTGTTTCCCATAAAACTTTAAAATACTTTATTTCAGGGGGAAAAAAGCTTTTAAAAAAAGCTTTTTTAAAAAAAGTTTTAAAAAAGATGGGATTGGTTAGAGTTGACCTAAAGATTCTGTCAGTTGATTACAAAATAACCTTGATTTTTACCACTAATATCCAACACAAAGTGGAAGCAAGGAATGAAAGCCGTGTGGTGTTCAGTCAGGAGGACAGCAGCTGCCAGGGTTTCCATTGGGCCCGCCAGGGGACCTATCCAACCACGGTTCCCATCATGCAGACAGGAAACTGCAGAGAATTACTTCGGTGAATCTTTTCAGCAACTGTTAAGAATCTTGATTCCACTGTATGTATATTGGAAGGCTTCTTATCGAGTGTAATCTTTAAAAGAAGAAATTGGTAAGTAGGGAACAGAAAAGGGAGGTAAAGCAGACAGCAGAGAAAGAAAGAGGCTTTTGCAAGAAAGACCTCAAAAAGATGAAAAAATATGAAGGGAAATCTCACATCCAGGACACAGACCACAGGCCAGCACTGAGTCAGGGGGTAAAGGTTCTGAGATATACAAAAGAGGGCTGAAGGAGGGTGATACAGAACACAGTTATCATGCAAAGGCCCTCTATATACAGCTGTGCATTGACGGTGAGGTTTGAAAAAATGCCTACTCTAATAAGCTAGTTTTCCAAATGTTTTCCACCTTAGGTATCCAAGTCACTAATGTTTCTGAGACCTCAGTGGAATCTGGGAGGAATGAGTGAACATTAAAAACAAAAACAAAAAGTCACCAAACATTTTAATGGAGGCCCAGACATGGAAAATGCCTCTATTATGAATATGTAAATAATGGCAACAAGCCTAAGTGAAATTAAAAGTATCTACTAAAACTTAATGAAAAAGACAATACTAGGACATTTTTTAGATAGTTAAGTGGTGTTAAGCAAAAAATAAATATATAGTATCATTAATTATAAATGTAGTATCTAATATTTCTGTATCTTCTTATACTTGTTAAACACTATATATTTTATAAATCTGCTTGTAATCCTAATGCTACTTTCTTTAAAAAGTTTTGATCTGCCTATCATTGAGGTTTTCTCTTTAAATCTTCAAGAAGAAAAGGAACAATTATACCTCATATCTCAGAAGATCCTAATATAAACGCTCAGGATCAGTTGCCAAAAGTTGTCCTAAAATCACACTTTAATTTCAAGTTTTCCAAAAGCATGAGGAATGAAACCAAAGAACTGTGTCCGCATGCTCTGTCTTCCCTTAACCACGTGATCTGGGGAAAATTACTTTAACATTCTGGTTTCAGTTTTCTTACCTCTCAAGAGTGAGAGCAGTGGTTCTTAAGTGTGGTCAGAGGTCCCCCTGGAAGGTCCCTAAAACATTTTCAGGGAGTTCATGAGGCCAAAAGCATTTTCATAATAATTCTAAGACATTTGCCTTTCTCAGACTCATTCTCTCGTAAGTGTACAGTGTACGTTCCAAAGGCAGCGTGGCATGTCCACAATTAATCTGAAAAAGCTATTAAAAGACTCTTCCCTTTTGCAACTACACAGCTATTTGAGGCCAGATTCTCTTTCTATGCTTTAACCAGATCAACATATCACAACGAATTGAATGAGTAAGCAGGTGTGAGAATCCAGCTGTCTTCAATTGAGCCAAATACTACAGAGATTTACAAAAATACATAATAGCACTTTTCTCATTAAACTTTTCTGTTTTGGAATATGGAGTTATTTTTCATAACAATATATTATTTCGATTAACATGCAATACGTATCACTGCCATTTTTAAATTACTTAGTAAACATTTTTAATTTCTCAATCTTAATTTCTAATATAGAAATATTAATAGATACAGCCCACATAAACAAAAGCTCTTTGGGATCCTCAATAATTTTTATTGTAAATAGGTTCTGAAACCAAAATGTTTGAGAACTGCTGGGACAGATTCCCAGCTCAAAAATTCTGTGACTCTGTAAATAATACTGAAAGGTAGACTAGATCTTTTACTGCCCTTTTTGTTTTGTTTTATTTTGTTTTTGTTCTTGAGTTGTACACATTCTTTGCAATTCTCCTTACTTTTTATAGCATAATATATATAACAAAACTGTAATAAAATAACAAATCATGCACATTCCCTCATTTTTTAGGTATGTCCCTCCAAATGTATATATCTTTCTAATTATGTACATACAGTAAATAAAAATATGTAATCTGTTTTTTCACTTAGCATTTTATTATTTTATATTTTCCTACAAAGTCTTTATTTCCAATCATTTTAAATGCTGCCTGATGCGCTGAGAACAAACATCATGATTTATTTATGCTTTCCTCTACCAAATACTGAGGCTGTTTCTATCTTTGTATGTGCTCTCATTTTTCTTTAGAAAGGAGTGTTTCTGTTTGTCACCTACCTCCCCACCCTTTGTTATTCTAAGCCCCAATACTGACAATTATTACCATAAATGCCATTCTCACCTCCCTCTTTCCACCCGTGACTACATCTTCCCTGTTTTAAAAGGGTAGGAACTATTTCTTAAAAGTGAGAAATCCAGTATCACTAAAATAACATGAGAAAAAGTAAAATAATTTAGCATCCAATCATAATATCTGCAATTTCCAACTTCATCATTTCCATTAGAACCTATTTCCTTACAAGCAAGCAGCCCATAGACTTTCATATCCACTGCATTATCACTTACTTATTAATGAGTTAAACAAAGTATGACATTTAGTTAAAACATTTTTAAAACCTTCCAGATTAAAACATTTTTGTACAAACTTTTGTGCAGTTATAGAAATACCGTGTCTGACAAGGGCAAACATACATTATTTGGTTATAGGACCAGTGCTATGGGTCAGTCTTCTGATTATTATTAGACAATGAATTTGTCCATGTCACGGATTTATTTTGGACTTCAAAAATTAGAGTACTTTGTAATGACACAACAATATAATGTTGCTGTAATTTTTATTAGAGATATTTACATTTATTATAGCTGAAAGAATGGATAAACTTCAAAAATGCTGAAGTACTATACTTTCTTCATTGCAAAGCTTGTCTCATCTGAGAAAATCATAGAATAGTAATATTGATCAAAACAACAAGGTTGCAAGTACATTGATGAGCTTTAAGCTTTCAATTAGTATTCCAGCCAAAGACAGTTTCTCATGCCATGTTTGATTTAAATCATTATTCAATAATCCAACAAATCTCTAGTAAGCATTGATCATTTTCCAGACAGTTAGTCACAGGGATAAGAAGCTAAAGGAGACCAAGGTACATCCCTTCTGGGCATATGTGAGCTAGATATAACATGCCAAGGGAATGCAGAAGGAACAATTAATCTTACATTGAAAGATTCAAAGCAACACAGAAAAGGGGATATTTTAACTGGGATTTGAAATATGATGGATTTTGTCAGAGAAGAAAGGTCAGGGTTACTGGCATTCCAGTGCAAGCTGTCAGCATAAACAAGTTAAGTGTACTGCTTTTGCTCACTTGAAATGCATGTTACTCAAAATAAGAGAAATGCAAATTAAAACTACACTGAGAACATTTCTGATTGATGAGATTGGCTAAAGTTCCTAAGTATAGGAACATACGCTGGGGAGAAACAGATGCTCTTACACACTGCTCGTGGGAATGCAGAATGGAACAACCCCTGAGGCGCCGTAACACTGTCTCAGCAGAGCCCACTGGGTGCGAGGGGCAGGCGTGCGTGGGGAGCGGCAGTCTGGACAGAGGTGACAGAGGCCAGCGGGCGGACAAGCGCCATGGCCCCCCGCTGAGAGTCTTACCCAGCAGGCAATAGGGAGTGAGTAAAGTTTTTTTTTAAGCAAAATTGGGACATCAGCAGTTTAATGATGACTTAAATTCGAATTTGCTTATGATTAAAAGGAAAAATAAAACAAAAGCAGTATCTGAGCAGGCATGGTCCTCTTCTTTAGGATGCCATTAGGCCACTAAGTGACTAGGAGACCAGGGTCCTCATTTTTTTGGTAAAGAATTCTTCTGCCTTACCTGTACATTAGTGGGCCACAGGCTCAAGGGTGGGAGGGGGATCCAAGATCCAGAATGGGGAGTACATGCTGGACCGTGCCAGCCATGAGCTTCGGGTAAGGAGCTGGTCCAAAAGCCCTTAACACACCAAGCCCAGCAGCTTTCAACCCTGCCCGCAGCCCAGGGAACTATGACTAAACACATCAGACCTGTTTTCAGCTCATGAGTAATAACTGAGAGCCAGGGGACTTTTCCTACAAAATGTACACAATGAGCATTTCTACTAACAAAAGTGTTTTTTTAAAAGGAAAACCATCTTGGAGCCACTTGTCATTTATGTCTAAGGAATTATTTAGTAAGACATTCTCCTCCATAGGCCCTAGTAGAAAAAAAAGCTCACTTCTAGGTCTCTATAATTGTGTTCAATTTAATTAATACCAGTGATACAGGCTGCATTACTATAGACCTGATCCTAACAAAACCCATTTCATACACCATATTTCATCCAATCTTGGAGACCATCACTTTTAAGATGCACCGTTATTTTTTTCTATCACGAAGAGAAAATAAACCACTCAGCCAATTAAACTAACACAATGATTTAATTATCAGTAATCCTTCATGACACATGAATTGGTCACACCAGTTTCCTGATGAACTGAAATTTCATCTGCTGAGAAGGATTCAGCAGTTCAATCAACCTTCATTTGCACTGCCTGGTGTGACAAGAAATGACTTGGGTCACATCCCAGTAATAGAAAATAATAGAGCTACGTGTGGCTGTCTTCCTTTAAGAAAAAGAAAACGCTCCATGAAGTACCTGGTTGTTGCTTCGTAAAAAAAATATGGAATTCCTCCAATGATGCATAGTTATCTCACCAATATCACATTTATTCCCCTCTGCTGTGTCCACAGATTTCTGTGCTTATAATAACTTTGTTTAATGCCCAGAGTTTACTCTCCATGGAGATTTGAAATGACGACTCATCATAGCTGCTGCCTGGTCAACTGCCATCCGAAGATGCCATTGGTTCTATGAGGTATCTAGAGATCAGAAGTGCTAAGGTGTGAAAAAGTGTCTCCAAATCAATAAAACATGGTAATAACACTAGAGAGCAATGGGAACGTGGAACTGCTAATGGAGACTGTAAAATCTGCTTAATTAGATTACCTATGAAATACACATATACACATGCCACGCAATTCTTGCCAAACTTTATTCAATGGTCCTGGAAAACATGGTCAGAACATCCAGGAAATGTCTCCATTTCAAAGATACAGTGGGAAGAAAAGTCATTTCGGCATACAGCAGAAGATGGTATGTTGGTCAATATATGATCAGAGAACGTCTCCAGGCATGAAATATTGTGCCTGCCAGCGATCATGTAATCATGTACTACTTTCCTATCTCACTCTCCACGTTATTCAGGTTTCCCTTTCATAAAGACGGGCATCAAATTTCAAATCCTCTGCAAGGTAGCCTGAACTCTTCAAACTAAAGTCACTATGAACCTAGGAAATCAATAATAAAACAAATAGCAATCATCTTTCTAGGGAGGATATAACACATATCAAAACCCTGAAATTCAGAGAAATTTCAATACACTCACTGCTTGTTTTTTTTTAACTTTTAGGTCTCTAAAGTCAGTTTTAAGGTCTCTAAAGTCCTAAATAAAGTCAAAATTATAAGAATCTTAATATATGTGGCCTATTAACCAACTATTAGGCTTGAGGTGCTACATTTACACTGTGCTTTATCCAGAAAATAATCACAATCACAAATTTACAACTAGAATTAATTTTTGTATATTTTTAAAAAATATGTCAAAGTAGAGGGAATAATGTAATAATGTCTATCATCCAGCTTCAACAATTCTCAACATACAACTAGTTTTGTTTATGCCTTCACTTACCCTCCAACCTGGATTATCTTGAAAAAAAAATTCCAAACAATTTATCACTTGAATTAACTTTACCCTGATGTTTTATTACTATGGACACCTCAGATGCTTCTGAGACTGATACAAACATCTCACTTCTTGTCTACATAAGTTAGTATTTCACATGGGAAAAACTTAGGAGTAGATTTGCCAGGTCATGGGTGGGTGTCTGTTTAAGTTTACAAGAAACAACCAGGGCTTCCTCCAAAGTGGCTTGTATGAGAGTTCCAGTTACCCCAAATCTTCGCCAACACATGGTGTAAGTCATTGAATTTTAGCTATTCTGGTAAATGTGTTCTATTAAATTAACTTATAAATGCTTTTAATTTTTGTTGTGGCTTTAAAACTATTAAAATATACAAGTCCATATCCCTTCTTTTGGGTTAATTTGTGAAAAGCAGGCAAAATAGTTTTTTAGAAAAAAAACTATTAAAATAAACAGATAAATAATTCTCTTCATATCATATTTCTCCTGTAATGTAACACATACATAACTGAAAAACTGTACATACTGCAATTTTAAAAACAATAAGGTATATGAGAAAAACAGGATTGGAACAAACCTAAATCTATACAGCCTTGTAAACAGAGGACTCACAAAGCAATGGAAATACTAATAAAAGTACCAGCAAAATTAAATCTCTACTGACCTTTCCACTAAGTGCCCCTGTTGGACTGTAACTTTCAGCCTTACTCCTGAAACACTTTTTTCCTTCTTCATGATCAGGACATACAACTCCCAAGACAGATCAGTTTATCAAAACTAAATACTAGATCTAGGGAACAGCTAACTTCATCAATCAATTTTTTTTAGCACAGATGGGGGTGGGGGATGACTTACAGCTTATTTATCCACACCCCAAGCTTCAATGCCATAATACCACAGAAAGTGGAGCAGCTCACAAATCCTCCAAACCTGCCACGTCTCTCACTAAAGGGAGGTACGTCTGCAGGATTTTCAGCTTCTTCAGACAGTCATATTCTAATTGTGATCACTTCTTTGCTTAACCCAGAACATTAATATGCCAGGGAAAACTGTATGAACCAATGACACAACTGCCACTCTACACTGACAGTGTTCTCTCTCAGAGGATGAATGAACTAACTTGTGTTATGGAAACACACGTGTAGGAAAGCAAACTGCATGGGAAAAGTCCATTTTCAAAAAGAAACCCAAAACTCACTGAGTTTAATTCCTACTGCCTGAAACTTTGTCCAAAGCCTGAGTTTGATGGGCATCCTACCTACAGCTTCTTATTTCCTTTGAGGCTTCTTTTTGTCATTTTTGTAGACCAAAGAAAACTCGTTTCCTCCAGACTGATAAATCTCTCTGACATTTCCAAATTTGACTTACATCAAAATAGACGGACTGAATTTCTTATAGGAATCTGCAGCAGGTGAAAAGAAGTAATCAGGCTGAGTTCACAGGCCACATAACAATGGCATAAGGTAATTTGTAGGATCCTAGACAGCCTTCTTAGGATTAACAATTAGAAATTTTTTGTATATTCTTCAACATTTTAAACTGCGATTCCAATATTAGGTTCTCATTATGGTCCTCACACTACAGTATGACTTTAGGGTTAGTACCCACCTACCTGTCATCCACTGTTCAGAGGCTGTTCTTCGCTGATGCTTCTTTGTGTAAATTCCCTTCTCCATTCTGACACTACTTTACTTAACAGAGCATTCCAGAACTTGATCAGTTTTTAGCCTGACCTCCAGGAATCCATCTTACATGAAAAGCCATGTGTACTCATAGGCAAGATTATTGTGGGGACAACAATTTGATGTGATGGTAGCACCAAGGAAACAGCAGCAGTGAGTAAATCAAGTGTTGGTAGTTTCTTCTTCATACTCTCCTTACTTTTCTGGCCGCAAACACTTTAATTCGTGCAGGACCTTCTTGTACCAGGAAGTGTTTGCAACAGCCTCGTCTCATTTGAAAAAGCATATTCAGGGAGAAAAATGCAAACTATCCTTTATTAGAATAAACTGAAGCACAGAGCTATTTTTAATATTCTAAAAGCTGATATTGCTGTTTATGCTGAGAAAAAAATTAAATAATGTATAGAGGCTAATTTCCACAAAAACAATCAGCCAAAGTGTGTACAAATTTGGGAAGAACATCTCCTCAGGACTTACTAAAAATAACTCTCCAGCGTTATGGGTGCCACCTGTTGTGCTGAAGAGTAATATCTAAACAAATTATACAATATAGTTTGTAAGTCTGAATTTAGATAAACATGAACTCCTAACTTTACATGTAAAAAGGAATGTGTTTGTTTCAGTTCTTTTATATATCAAAGCCTCACAGGCCAGGAGGATCTAGTTTAAAATGTACTTTCAATTTGCAAACCTTTAGATTTGTTTCTTTTATATTTTAACTTTATTTTTACATAATTTCAGTCTTACAGAAAGGTTGTAAGATTACTAAAAAATTTCCACTTACGTTTAACCCAGATTCCTCAAATGTTAACACTGCTGAAGAGATGCCGCTTTACCCTTAAATACCTCAGAATATATTTCTTAAAAACCAGGGTATTCTCTTACATAATTTAATACAAATATCAACATCAGAAAATTAACATTCATGACAATACTATCTAGTCTATAAGATTTACTTAGATTTTTTTCAACTGCCCCAATAATGTCCTTTATAACAAAAGAAAATCCTGGATCATGAATTGTATTCCATTTTCCTATCTCTTTAGACACCTGGAATCTGCAACAGTTCTTCAGTCTTTTTCTGTCTTTCATGACATTGACATCTTTAACACATACAGGCCAGTTATTTTGTAGAAACCCTTCATTTGGGTTTGTTGGATGTTTCCACAAGAAGAGACCCAGGTTATACTTTCCTGGCAGGAGCACCCCAGCAGTGACACTGGGTACTTCTCCGGGCACCCTATCAGGAGGCAGGGAGAACAATCCATCTCTATTGGTGATATGGACTTTAATCACTTGGTTAATGTGGATCTGACAGATTTCTCTACTGAAAAGTTACTATGTTTCTTTTGCAATTAAAAAACATCTTATGGGGAAATTGTTGCAGAATATGTCAATCTCCTACTTCCATTAATCTTTTCCTCAGTTGTAATATAGATTTTTTTAAATTCCCTGATTTCCAGAACTTTTTAAGTTTAGCATGAAGCTCCTTTTATCTTATCTTGACTTGAATAAATGCTCCAGCCTCCATCCACTCTGCTCCGAGTCCTTCAAGGCAGTTAAAATCTCAGGAATGCACTCACATAACCTCTAGGGCAGGACCACAAACAGACTCCCACAAATGAAGAGGAAACCAAGGCCATCCTTCTTCCATGTGAAAACAGCAGTGTCCCTTGAGGGGTTCTGAACTGGCAGCTGAAAGTTGTATAGCATTCCTTGTCTCCAGTGCTCAGAATACAATGATCCAGTGTTGTATAGAGTTTTATATCAAAATTCCCATATTTTCAAGTTTAAAGAACTCATTTAGGAGAGTAATATACATCTGGCAGCAATAATATAAACTTTATCTTCGACATTTTTCTTTAAAATTTTAGTAACTTGAACTATTTCAAATATTAGCATTTTTCAGAAGAGGCTCCCCTTTCCCCCCAAAAAAATTTTCAGGTGCACTTTTCATCCTCCCTTTTCTGCACCCCTCCCACTTAACGTTCCTTTTCATCCCCTACTTAGGACCTCCCTAGACTGGAAGCAATCTGATGAAATCTGGTAAAAGCTGGAGGGATGGATGAGCGCTCTTCTAGTCCTAGATTCTACAAAACTGTCCTTACCTGCTGTGGAAAACAGGTGCGGACTGAGTGCTCTGTGTAACCAAAAGATGGCCCTTCAAAGACAGCTGTTGGGAGCTTCAGAACTTCCTTCAGAAACTGGTCAAACTTGCTAAATATCATTAAGCCATTGGAATCTGACATCTGGGAGAAAACATCTATGAGAACAAAACCAAATAAAGTCAAACTAGAAAGAAATACCAACTTTTCATAAATGACTATGTCATTTATATACCAGTCAGAGAGTCTCATTAAAAAGTATCAAAAAATTGTTAAGATTTCTAGTTAATATGTATTCTTATTCTTAATAACATTGTGTGGTCATTTTGTTGACCAGGCCCCTCTCTCCACCAACTTCTACCTAAACCAAATCAAACAACCATTCATGTATGTCTATCTACCTAATCTTTCTGAGTGCATAACTAAATGATATATAACTTTTATTTATTTATGTATATATACCTCACTTTTTTCCAAGAAGAATTTGTAGCAGCATATCTTTATATCTTTCAGCCTTTATGTATGTGTTTATACACATATGCATGCTTGAGCGTATGAATATATTAGCCTATTTGTGATGGGGTATGAAAGAAACTATTATATTTGTATATTCATATGCTAATGAGTTAATGTATACCTGTGAAGGAATAAATATGAAGGAAATATAGAGCACATTTAAGATATTCCACTTAGTGAGTTCTAAAGTAGAGAATATAAAGAATTTATATAATCATTTCTATCCCAAGATACTTTGAAACTGTAATATCCTATTTTTATGTAAAGCCTGACCCAAGCAGATGGGAAAGAAGTTTTCAGTAATACTATTATTTCTTTATCTTGGAGAGAATTTCCTAACTCTAGTTAATTATTCCTCTCTTCTCATCCATTGGGGAGAAAAAGAAAAATAACTATAAGCTCAAAATAACATGACAAAGAAATGTGACCCAAGCTTTTTTCCAAGCTATTGAGCTTTCTTGTAAACAAATCACTGAGTTAAATTATACACAGAAAAATCATTTCCTGAGACCTTTCCAAACATGGCATTTTGAAAAGTTATACTCTAAATATTCATAATGAACAGGTATATTAGAGATATATACATAACAGATATACATAATATACATATATGCATTATTATTTAGGTTCAATTTGGGATACTTATCCTGAAGTACTAGGTATAGAAAAAGAGAAAACATTTTAAATGAATTAATCAAAGGAAAATAAAATGTTAGAGTATCAACCCCACAGAGTTTAAAGTCATTAGAAAACAGGAAATTATCAAAGGAATGAAAATCTACAGTGTATGCTCACACCATAGCTGCCAGTTTGCAGTTGAAGGTAAAGTATTAAATACCCACCAGATCCGATAAGAGGCTAAAAGAAGTCTGGTCCTACTGGAAAGTAAAATCAATTAATTAACAAAAACACACTAAGTTCCTACTATGTGGTCCAAGTGCCAAGCACTCTGCTAGGTGTTTTGAAACAGACGTATGACACATTGTCCTTATTCCCCCAAAACTTTCAGTGTAACTGGAAAAATAAGATATATATGAAGCAAAGAAGAATTAAGTGCTAAACTGACTCTAAAAAGAACAGAAAGAATAGAGGTACAAACATACTTGTTAAACCTATTTGCCAGACACCACAATGTAACTATGTTAGGCTAAATCTGCCTATAGCTACCCAAAATTCATTATCCTCTTTTTCCTAACACTAATGTAATTTTGTGTAGCAATGTACTTAACTAGAATTAAATTGTGCAGCTTCTTTTTAGCAAGTTGTGGAATGTGACTAAGTGCTGGCCAGTGAGACTATAAGCAGAAGGGTCATTAGGGACTTCTAGGAAGACTGGTTAAAAAAAGATGACTAAGCTGCAGAGGAGGCCCTTATCTCCTCATTCCCTTCCTCCTTTTGCTATATAGAATGTGGCTCTGATGGCTGGAGCTCCAGCAACCACCTTGGACTATGTGGCAATCTCAACTTTAATGTAGAAATCATGCACTAGAATGGTAGAAAAGAAAGATAGTGAAAGCATAGGTCCCAGATGAACATGAAGCTACCATACCAGCCCTGGACTACCTAGACTTAAACTTTTTTTATGTAAGAAAAAAAACACTTCAAGGCACTATTATCCTGGGCTTTTGTTTTCATGCAACAATCCCTAATACTAAGTGCTATTTACTATCCTTCACTAAACATTACCTCATTTTAATCTTACGTACGTATGTGCACACATGTGCATGCACATAATTGTTTAAATTTTATAAATAAGCAAACTAGCTTAGAAAGGTTAACTTATTAAGGTTAAAAGAAAGGAGCAAAATCAAGATTTAAGTTCACTTATCTGACTCCAAAGAAATTCCTTACACCACACTTCTTCAAAATATAGTTTAGAATAGGTATAAAAATACGGTAGAATTGTCACAAAAGTGACATGTAGAAGTTTAGCCTTGAAAGGTAAGATCTGGAATGATGAGGGCAAAATTGTTTGGGAGTGGGGGTTAGGGGATGCAACTAGAGAAGAGTCGAATGAAAGACTCTAGGATGGGAATTTATAGCTTATCTGTTCTTGGTAAGCAGGAAACAGTGGATTGAAAAGAACATTCTATGAAAGACAATTTAGACTGAGAAATAAAGGTAATAAAGAGAATAAGAAAAGAATCTGTTAAAAAAGAAAACTTTGAAAGAGGAAAGCAATATAGACTGGGTATAAAAACTCTTAAGTAGGAAAGAAATATTTAGAAAGCTGTTTCAAGAAAATCAGACTGTTAATGACCAGCAGAATGAATAAAAGAGGAAGAATAGAATTGGAGACATCAGCTAGAAAACCTTGCAAATAATGCACAAATGAGGTAGTAAGAGTCTGAACTTCAGCAGTGACAGTATGTGAGGGAAAGGTCAAGTTTGAGACATTTCAAAGCAGAAAAATGGCAGTTGATGGCAAACTGGATTAGGAAATAAAGGAATTTTAAAAGTTACAATTATTCTAAATTTCTAGCTTGAAAAAATGCTAACAATCCTGATTGAAATAAACAAAATGAAGATAAAGATACTTAGTTCTGAACTTAGCAGTATTTATACCAATCAGCAAATTTACAAGGAGAGCCAGTCTGTGGGCAGTTCGAAATCAAGGCCTGGGCCATAGCTTGAGACTTCATATATAGAGCTTTGAAAATGTTACCAATCATGTGAAAAACTGATGCCCTCTGAAGGAGGGAAGAGCATAGTCACTTAGTTTTTAAATAGCTGGCTGCTATTCTTATAATGAGGAAAATAATCATCCATTAAATCTGAATGAAAACAAAGGTTCAATATGGGGATGTGGCAGACACCACAAGGCGTCTACTACTCAATATGGATTTTCCACTTCTTACTCACCACTTAAACCCTGCTTGTGTTTAGAAGGGCAATGTGCTCCATTTAGAAAATGACTTCCCAGTCTCTGCACATTGTAACTTGGGGGTGTCTCTGGAAAGGCTTTCGCATTCCCAACAGAGGCATCTGTTTCTTCTTGGAATGAGAACACGAGGCCTAGCATACAGCGGTCACTTGACCATAAGGAGGAAGGCCGTATGGCAGAGCAGGAAGCCAGGAGGAACCTGAGTCTTTTCATGACAGCCTTAGATTATGGTACCAACTTTGAACTTACTGCCCTTTAGACTTATTTTTACATGAGAAAAATAAATCCCAATGTGTTTAAGCCACTGTCAGTCCAGTTTTCTGTTGCTACTCCATGTATTCATAACTGGTAAACTACCAAGTTATTAACTTGCAGCCACTAACTAAATGGTGGAAATATTCAAGACCAGAGACTTTGGCACATAATACACACACATATATAGCTTCACAATCACAAAAACATATGTGTATAAGCCACACCAACTAATCTATACCTAACTCATTCATAGTAATACAAGGAAGTGACTGGATAGTAAAATGACTAACCTCCCCCCCTCAAAAAAGTATTATTTTCAATTATATTTAATTACTGTGTTATATAATAGATTTAAAATAGTAATTCTTTCTTTAGAAAAATTCACAGAGAAAGGACTATAACTTAATAGGGTCATATTACAATAGTAATTGTAAGTAATAGGAAATTGTAATAGTAAATAGTAATAGAATAAGTAGAAACATATTTGTTTTAATAAAAGAAATAATGCTGGTATTTCAGTATTGAAGGCAGAGTGAAGTAATTCATTACTTCTTGAGTTACTGATTTAAAACAGTATTTTTTAATAGATTAGGCTTCCCTTATCTGTAAGAAAAACACTGAAAAATTACTAATTTTTTAAACTAAAAAATCTAATTTTTTAATCTTTTTAATAAAGTGTAACAATGAATCTAAGTCTGTGTGATTTACTATACATGTTAAAAAAAAAACTCAATGAAGAAATAGAGACAAAATTTAATAAAAATTTTAACTAGTCCTCTAATTACAGGTGTAAACCTTCTGGCATTTAAGGGACGAAATTACTTCCCAGATCACTAGTTAATTTCCCCAGTAATTATCTATTTATATACCTCTGAAAGAAGGTATGCTAATTCCCCATTAGCTATTTCGAGATAAAAATGTAGGCTTTCTCCCTTGTGAAAATTGTCAATCAAGCCCTTAAATGCATATGTGTATACACTTTAAAAATAATGCTGCTATTCTACAATCATCACATATATTTTAACTTTTTTCTGGTGACAATGACCCTGTTTTTACTTATTGCATTTACCCATCTATCCACACCTCTTTTGTCCCCACATGACCAATCATAAACTTTTGCAAGACAATAGAGCTATTTACAGTAGCGCCAAATCTATAAATGGACAGCCATTTCCTTTTACTCCTTAGCTTTCCCTGGCAAATGAGTCTCAACTCCTGCCATCTTTCTACCAACTGAGCAACCTAACCCACAAAAAATATGCATGCACATCTGTATGTTTATAAAAACCCAAATGCATCTTTTATTCCCAAACTCATGGATATTCCCACATCACCCATTAAATCAGAGTGAGGCTGGAGGCTGGGAGCCGACATGCCTCGGGTCTGGTGGACTCATCACGAACTACCTTAGACAAGTCTCTGGGCCTCACCTGGTTTTTGTTTTTGTTTTTCTTGTTCAAAAAAATACAGACTTAGGACTTATTTCTTGCTTCTTTTCAGTTCTAGAACATTTTGGTTATATGGGAAATTAAAATGTGGGTATCATGATTCAGATTAAACAGTCTGAATAAACAGATTAAACAGATTAAATAGATTAAATAGTCTCTAATGAAGAGAAGGGATGGTTAACAGAAACCTGCCAGCATAAACATGCAGTGACAAGTGGTTAAGAGACTATAGCAGAGGAGGCTGAATTTTAAACAGGTAAAATTGTTTAATTGTAACTTCGAAGGGCAGCCTCTCTATGACTGTTAATGAAACATCAAGGAAGCAAACAATTGAAATGTCAGTGGGAACTGCCAGTTCTGGGAAAACACAGCACCTCAGGTCATCTTCTCTCCGGCTACCCAAAGTGTGGTCTATCAAAAACATAAGTAATGTAAATTATTATTATTATAAAACCATTGTTATGCTACAACCTAGAGAAAATACCTGTTACCATTTTGGTATTTTTTTCTCTATGTACATAATAATTTTTTGTTTAAAACTGTATTACATTTATGCATTTTGATCTGAAACATATGTTTGGAAACGTTATATTCAATCATGTGAGTATCCCTAAATTTAACTGAGTTCTCACTTTTGGACACTACAGCTGTTTCAAGTTTTCATGTATTAGAAAAAGTACTGCAACAAATATACATAAAATTTGGGACACGTCTTGGATTAATTCCTCCGGATAAAACTCAAGAAGTACACGAAGTCAATGGGCATGAATATTTTACAGCCTTCCTGATACTCACTTACAGACTCTCCTTCAAAACGGTAGCACCAGTTTTTTAAAGAATTTTAAAATAAATTGCATGAATCATATGCTCCCACTTTTAATGCAAGACAGACAGGGTTTGAATATGAGATTAAATTTCTTAGAAAACAAATAGCAGAAATATAGTAAATAAATCACATAAATTGACAAGTATGGTTTCATAAATACACTTTATAGTCTATAAATTTTGTTCTCTAAGATATATTTTGGGTTTCGGACTTACTGAGTTTTGACCATGCTCAGAATTAAAGTATGTGTTCTAATTACAAATCACTGGTATTTAGAATCCTATCCTAAATTAACTTTAATCTAGTATACAGTCCCTAATGGCCAATACACTGAACCATTTCTATAAATGAAAGTTACCTGGGGATAGAAATTCTCCAGAGAGATCTGAAAAATCTAATTAAGAAGTATTTCAAACTAAAAGCACAAGTATTGCTTAAGTCATCTCAAACGTTATCTTGACACTAAAACAAGCAAACAAACAAAAATCAAATTTAAAAGATGGAGGGAAGAAAATTACAGGAAAGAATTCTAAAATAAAAGGTAAAAAGCAGAAAGATCAAACTAAAGGAAGAAGCACTAAGACATGTTCCATAAACTAGAAAACCTAACTTAAAAGCAATGCCTAACAGAGCGCGGTCAGTGGGAGGGAGATGAAACAAGAAGAAAGACAATGCAATAAACAGGTAGAAGAAAGTGATCAAACAGTCAAGGATCATTTGATGTTACAATACAGTGTTATGTCTCACTTCTGTCGACACTATTATTCAGCCATCTCGGCTAAGCAGGACAAAGGCAAGAACTTTAAAGCAAGGGGGAAAAGGATTCTCACAACAGCCAAAACTACCAATCATACCACCAAAGCAAATGCTTCTCTCATTGTATAAGCTCACTTAATGTCCATACTTTAAATACAGTGCTAAAAAGGTTGGTTATGTTTTCTCTGTCAGTAGCATCTTAAAAGTAAATCAGAAGCAAAGAGATTTCTAGAGACTGGTACACTAATAATACCAACACATTTACCAATGATAAAGGGGACACACACACATACACCCCATACTCCCTACCACCAAAAAGCTCAAGAACTGAAAAAGCACAACGTTTGAAAATATGAGAAAGGGCAAACAACCCAGAGCCCCTAATTAGCCCAAACACATCACAGAATGATACCCCTAAGAGATGAAAACTTAAAATTATGATCAGTGAACTGTTTAACAAAGGAGGCACAGACCACATTTAAAGTGATCTCCACTGTTTTTCTTGTGAAACCTTCATAAGAGTGTATATCAATGATACCTTAATAAAAACAATAAAAGAATAAAGTGATCTCCACCCTAGATGATTAAAATTAAAAAGTGAAGATAGGTTTCAATATCTGAAAATTTTACTTGTGTTAATTATCTCATTCTCTAGCCAAGATAATCATGGTAGAATAAAAAGAATAGAACTACAGAAGGTAAAAAAAAAAACCACAATTTTGAACACGAAGAAGGTAAACCATATTTTAAGTCTATCTGAATAATATAACAAGGTAATTAGTGACCTAACGAGGCTTGTATCTCATCAATCCATACACATCATGCAATGATTTGGCCTTCTCAACACACTGACATGTCATGCTTGCCTGGGCATGCATGCTACTTGAATATTGGTCACTTGTGTTCCTCTAAGAAGTTCAAAGCCCCATTAAAAAAAGTAATATCATCGATATCCCTTCCGTACTTCACATAGCACTAGAAGTTGAAATTTTTCACTAATAGGTATATTAGAGAACTACAGTAATTTTAGTCATCAACCAACAATTTGTATTTGGCAAAATTTTGGCACTAACAATGGGCCAGGTACCAGCTCTAGTAAATGTAGCAGATTTAATCATAGAAACAAAGATTCCAGAGTCATCTAGAAAGTGCAGTTATATAATCAATTTTTTAGTTTTCAACCAGTTTTTTCAGAACTATTAACAATGGCAATGTGTATTCTTTATCTGGTGCTGTCATCATCAGAAAACAGACAAACATCCCACTTTTTCTTTGTGTTTCAATGAAATATAATTTCATCTGTATTATATTATCTTCCTCAGAAAAACATCATGCTAGAAGAAAATATTAAGAAATTTCAATCAAAAAGAGTTAACATTTTGCAATACCCTGTGAAAAAAAATGAGGAGTATTTAAACCAAGCTATAATTTTTACTACCAAAATTTTGTTTTATATTGCAGCTGATTTTGAAATGATAATAACTGTCAGATAACAGCTGACCAAACATAGTTTCTAAGCTCTTTCTTTAGAATATCTAAGTCCATGCCAAGAGCCATCTAGCTTTCCACCTCTCTGTGTGATGGTAACATCTAAGAAAAAGCACAAAAAACAAACGCACCTATGAAGGAATCTAGCCTCTGTATCTTTCAATTAAAGCAAAAAATGTAGGGCACAGAGGAACATCCTGGGGATATCATCAAAATCAGTCCATGAGAAATGCTACAGGGCAGATAACCCAGTTTCTTCAACACACTAATTCACAGGTTATCACAACACTTGATTAAAACCCATGGCTTCATTCTCTCCTCCCTGAAACCTGCCAGTTTCTTACTCCATGGGTACTCAGATGATGGTACTTTGAGCACTATACTTTATCACACATATGCCTCCCACCACAGGACCAGTGTAATGAAGTACAACAATGTAGCTTATAACAGAGCACTGCAACTTGACAGCTGAGTTGAAATCCCAGCTTCACCCCCTCAGTAGACTCACCTATGAAATGGAGAAAATACCAGCTGTTGCTCAAAGAACTAAAGATGCAGTGAGAAATGTAAAGCACCTGGCACAATGCTTGATCTATCTTAGGCGGTTAGTGACTATCTAATGAGGGAATAAGTGAAAACCACAAACAGAAAAATCAAATAATTGTGAATTTCACCTCCTTTTGATTTCATCTAACATTACAGTATGTAATGAACAAGAAAATACCAAAACGGCCAACAGTAAGAAAAAAATTAGGAAAGATAACTGAGAAAAACTTGCTATCAATTTCTAAATAACTGAGCTTGACTCTAAGATACTAAGTGACAGTTTAATCACAGCAAATACCACCTGATGAAGAATGGAGTTATTAAGGGCTAATCTTGACCAAACCTGGTAAAAGCAATCAAATGTATTTTCTAACTAAAAACGACATAATCATCTTCAAGCAAGATTTTTAGTAATATGGAAAACATTTTTTAAATAAGTTTTTAAATGTCAACATTACGGTTTCAAATCTCTTCCGTTTTCTTGCTTTAAACTAAAAAAAAACAAAAACACTTAACAGATTAAGTCAACAAACTTTCCCATCTGAACAGCAGATGGCATACTTACATACTGAGTCAGCTGCTATAAAGGGAGTGATATGGCTGGAAACAACCCAAGAAGTTCAATACAGCATCATGTAAAATTCTGGAATATTCACCTAAAAGTGTTTAAAAGTCCTATTTTGATAATAAAATCTTTCAAGTAATGTGAAAATACTTACATCTTAATTTGTCCAGCATTTTTCCACCACACATGGTTGCTAACATAGCTTTAACTGAAAATACCGTCAACTTGCCTCGGCCCTCACTGCAAAATAAATTATATTAGAAATAATTGCTATCTGGAACCACAAAAACAATCAAATGTAACACTAAATACTGAGCAACCTGTAAATTAATCCCTACCTTTATATGCTACAATATTATACTGGATTTTTAGAAACCTTGGATCTTTTTCCTTTGTAGTATATTAAGGCTTCATCTTGCTAGGTGACAAGTACTAAAACTAACCTGAATTACCTGGAAAGGAGTTTTATAAACATTCTGTAAAGCAAATCTATTGTCTGTGTATGCAGAGGTCAAACGGATGAACCAGAAGTAAGTTTCCTATCAACTTAGCCTATTAAATCCACAGCTGAGGTGTTTTTAAGTATGCAAAACTGAGGCACCACCTGGTTTTAATAATAATTCATAAATGTGTCCTTCCATTGTTATGCACAAAACCAACAGGGTGCACACTGCTATGAGGATTTCACAGTACACTCATCTTTGTTCGTCTGTTTTTCTGTGACAACCTTTATGTTAACCATGTGTTTATTTTAAGAAGCTCAATCCTATCTCTCTCAGAAATTCTCATACCACCACTGTGAGAAAAGTAAAGAAGGGATAGTAATACCAATTCCTTTCTAGGAACGGAAAGACGAATGTAGAAGAATGTAAATGAATTACCCAAAGTAATGCTGTACACTACCCGCAAAGCCAAGATGGTATTGACAAGGCCCTTGGACCAACGTGTCCGCTGCTCCATCCATTCAACTGTGCTCTGGTTTCTTGGGAGATGAAATCTTTACCAGCCAGTTTTTAAAGTCATCATACGTAAATTAACAATGGGTTTTTGTGTTAATTTAATAAAGCTTGTGCTTAGAGACTTTCATAGGAACTTAGTAAAATACCTTTGTAATGATGAGAACTATATCACCTTGATTTTGAAAAGCAAGTGTCATCCTATTTATCTTTACTAATGGTCCTAAAATGTGCATCCTATTTTCCAAAATTTCTTGGTATGCAATAAGATCACAGCTGAAAAAAGGCAAATGGTTTATAAGACAGAAGGTTCTCAAGTGAAAACATCACTGGGAAATGTTTGCTATAGTCAAATATTTAACTATTATGTCTCAATAAGTTTATTCATAAGATAAAACAGGAATTCCTCAATTAGCTAAAATTAGGATGGGGCTTTTAAAATATGTAGTTCTTCAGAAATGCAGATACTATGCCCCATCTTATATGGTACCTGGCAATATAAGGAATATTCTTAGTGCACTGCATTGTATGAACAACATGAATGGCTATAAAAAGCATCAACTATATGGAAAGGAAAGGGTTTCTAAGACTGACACAGAACATTTACAGTGGACATTTCTTTTTGGTCACCAACCATCCAGCTGCCAGTGTAAACTGAGCATTGCTGAGCTTTTAAGACAAGTATACTTGTCCCCACCAAAGTATGAAGAAAGGAAAACAACCTCAGATATTTGCTTTCCCATCTTTCTCCAAAAATGAGGCAAGAGCACATGGCATGAGCTCCCCCGAGATGCACCCACTCGAGATTTCAAATAGAAAATGATTAACTTGTAGAAGCAGGAACTCCAAAGAATCCACACATGGATGGCATGGATGGCAGCAGGGAGCAGTTACATCCTGTGTCTTAAGGCAGCAGAGACAGAGCCCAGCATCAGTGGTGTCTGGGGCACAATCAACAATACCTGTACCCAGGGAGGTGGCAGCGTCTTCATGGGACCGGTTTGGTGGAATGAGTCTGAGCTTTGTTCTTGGCAGTGTGGCCATCAAGCCTGCTTTCCCACACTTCTCAGAGTCTGTGGGACACCTGTGTCCCTTTAATAGATCAGCTAGAGATTGTTTCTATTGCTTACAACTAAGAATTCTGATGGATGCAGCTTCTACCCTTATGTAAAATGGCCCAAAACATGAAGCAGCAAAAGAAAACACTCCTGACATCGAGAGTGAGAGTAAGCATGCCTGATGATCAGCAGAGCAAGAACAAGGAGGAAGTGCTTGCGAGCAGTGGAGTCCAGCCTTGCTGCAGAGCTGATGCCATTTTTTAAGGTAAATTTGCTCAAAACATTTTCTGCAGATGCAGATTTGATGATGCAAGAATATCCAGAAAAGTTCCACAGGGGAAAGTAAAAATTAACCTTAGAAGAGATTTCCATAAAAAGCAGGATATGGATTATCTATGGGGGAACACAGAAGGTCATAACACAGAATGGACAACATAAGGGGCTTCTTAGATGCAGACAGCATGCTATTTAATAGCCTCTGTAGTACTTCTATGGGATATTTGCTTTATAACAACTCATTAAACTATACTTCATTTTATGGAATTTTGTAGGTATTTTTAATTTCTCAAAACTGTTTAAAAAATGAATCCTAGAGAAATAAGGGATAAGACTAATGATTTAAGGGGGAAACATGATGAAGAAACCTACAGGTTAAAAAACATTTAAGATATATCAACTTCAATGTATAGTTTCCCATAATAAAAGTTTCCAGAATAAAGTGTATAAAAAAAAAAAAACATTAAAAGTACCAAGGCTGAAAGGCCTCATCATAAATGTCCAGAAGATTGGCTATTTATGCTATCATAAAAAGAATAAAAAATAATATGTGAAAGATCAGGAGTTACATCCAAGATAGATTACAAAGGTTAAAAAAAAAAAAGCAAGGCATGATACAAAATTGCTAGAATGCTATTGAGCAATTACATTAAAAAGAGGAAAGTAAAAATAATATGCTCATGTTTTATTTCTATATGTATAAACTACCTGCAAAAGAATATTGAAAAAATAACACTGGTTGCCTCCAGGGTAGAAAGTAGGCGCCAAAGGAAAGCAATGAAAAAGTAGGTACTTTTCACTTTATAAATATTAAACATGTCTATAAGAGAAAAGAAGGTTCTCAAGTCAATAATTCTAAGCTTCCAACTTAATATATTAGAAAAAGAATAGCAAATTAAGTCTAAAACAGCAAAAGGAAAAAATAATATGAGTCAGAACAGAAGTCAGTGAAATTGAAAATAGATAAGCAGAGAAAAATCAATAAAACCAAAGGCTGGTTTTTTGACTAAGTCAATAATGTTGATAAATATCTAGCCAGACTGACTAAGAAAAAAAGAGAAAAGGTACAGATTACCAATATCAAGAATGAAAGAAGGGATGTCACCACAGGTTCTATAAACATTACAGAAATAATAAAATATTAGAAAAACTTCACATCTGAAAACTTTAGAATTTGGATGAACTAGACAGACACAAATTACTCCTTACAAAACACAAACTATAAATCTCACTCAAGAAGAAATAGAAAACCTGAATAGGTCCATATCCATTACAGAAACTGAATCTTTATTTTTCAAGCCTTCCAAAAAAGAAGCTCCTTATTCACATCTGTGCTTGCAAATTCTAAATATCTACAGAAGAAATAATTGCATTTCTATACTAACTCTTTCAGTGAATAGAAAAAGAGGGAACACATCCTAATTCTTTTATGAGGCCAACATTATTTTAATACCAAAACACATAACTACATTATAGCAAAACAAGTCAGTATCCTACATGAACATAGACACAAAGATCTTCAACAAATGTGAGCAAATCAAATGTAGCAATATATAGAAAGGATAAAAATCACAACTAAGAAATGTAACACTGGTTTGACATTTGAAAATCAATCAATACAATTCACCATATTAACAGATTAAAAGAGTCTGAATAAATACAGATGAGAAAATTCAACAACCATTCCTGAAATTATTCTCAGAAGGAAAAGAAGGGAACTTAATCTGATCACGAGTATCTTAAAAAACAAACAAATGGTGCTAACACCATTCTTAATGATGAAAGACTATTAAGTGCTTTTCCCCTCAGATCAAGAACAAACCAAGGATGACTACATTCAGAAAACATCACACTGGAGAACCCAGCTGGCACAATAAGGCAAGAAAAGACTGAAAAGGGCATAAAGATTGAAAATGCAAAAAGAAAACTCTACGCCAAAAAATGAAAAGTTCTGTATAGACAATCTCAAAGAATTCGCAAAAAAATAGATTCCATAGAAGTTACCATAAACACATAATAAGGAATTTCATCAAGGTTCAGTAAGGTCAACATAAAAATCCAATTTTAATTCTATAAACTAGCAAAAGATAATTTGAAATACAATAGCACCAAAAATATGAAAAACCTAGATTAAAATGTTTTTAAAAACATATGTTCAAGTTGTGTATGCTAAAATCTACAAAATACTGATGAAAGAAATCAAAGAGGTAAATGGAGAGATACATGATGTTCATGAAATGAAAGACTCCGTATTGTTAAAATGTCAAACTGATCAGAATATATTAGGATACCTTTGTATCAGAAAGATAATTCTTTGTATTTTCTTAGAGTTCTAAACACATACATATTTCAAAAAGGTATGAGAATAGAATAAAGATACTACTTAGATGCCTAAATCTTGGTATTTTTAAAAAGTTCCTTGTGTTATATTAACATGCATCCAGAACTAAGAACTACCAACACAGAACTCTGAGGGCAATACTAACAGTTTCACTTTTATCTTGCCAGCAAAAATAAACTGAAGGACATAGTAAAAGATTAAAGAGAATTAATCATATTGTGATTGTATAACTCTTTCTGGCTCCAAATTTCATGTTCTTCCTTCAAAGAGACAAAAGTGCATCTTTTATGTCAAAGAAATAATCAATCTCCCCAGGTTTTCTTCTGCCTGCTACTTCTATAGCTTTTCTTCTTCCTACCTAATCACAACCTTTAAATAGAACTCGTGCCACATGTCGAATTTAACGAGTATCATAATTCTTCCAAGTGGTAAAGACACCTCAAGACAAATGCTGGGCATAGAAGCCACAGGGCATAAATATGCAAAGAAGTAAAAAGCTAACCTTTTCAAACAATAAGGCTTCTCTCTCACTTACCAACTTAACATTTCCCGGTATGGCCCCGGAAGATGACTGGTTAGCCAGAGACGGGTAAGATTCCTCAAGGGAGGAACAACCTAAGACAGGCACAGTCGCAGGGGGGCCATCAGGTGAGAAATTGGGGATCAACAGAGGTGAGGCTTAGAACCTCACCCCCCCTGTTCTGAGAGAAATCTTCTGCATACATGGATGTTTATTGCCCTCGTCTAGCTCGGATTAACACATAGTCTACAGGCACACACCTGATCATCTACATTTGCTCTCTTACAACACTAAACTCTGTTTTCTACCTTTATCTCGTATCTACCTACCACTTCAGCATTTTATTAACAATAATAATAATAGAGAAATGTGGTATCCACATATAAATCAAGTTTAAAAATCAAATGAATATTCATATTTGAACATAATGCATGAACAAAACCCAAAGCTTCTGTGATGACTGCCCTTGTACTGTTCACCATGTAACTTATCCACTATGTAAGAATTTGTACTCCATGTAAGAATTTGTTCGTTATGCATCAGAAGATTGGAGACTGACGAAAATTAGGCTTGGGGTGGATTAATGATTGTGCATTGAGTATTGACCCCCCTATACAGAAATTTATTGTTGTTAACAACTATTTGATCAATAAATATGAGAGATGCCCTCACCAAAAAAAAAAAAAAAAAAAATTAGTTCTTGGCCATCAGGAGAGAAATTGGGGACCAACAAAGGGGAGGCTTAGAACCTCACCCCCCATGTTTTGAGAGAAATCCTCTGCATCCGTGGATGTTTTGTTGCCCTTGTCTAGCTTGGATTAATACTTAGTCTATAGGCACAGACCTGATCATCTACATTTGCCCTCTTACAGCACTAAATTATGTTTTCTACCTTTATCTTGCATCTACCTGCCACTTCAGCATTTTATTAAAATAATAATAATAATAATAATAAGGGAGAAATGTGGGATTCACATATAAATCAAGTATAAAAATCAAACGAATAATCATATCTGACTTGACTGTTTATAGTTCATGATGCGTGATCAAAACCGAAAGTTTCTGTGATATGACTGCCCTTGCACTGTTCACCATGTAAGAACTTGTTTGTTATGCTTCAGAAGATTGGAGACCGTTGAGATATAGGCTTGGGGTTGATTAATGACTGTGCATTGAGTCCCCTATACAGAATTTTATTGTTATTAACAACCATTTGATCAATAAATATGAGATGCCCTCTCAAAAAAAAAAAAAAAGTGCATCTTTCCCTTGCTGTGAAGAAGAAACTAATGCACCTGCGCAAACAGGAGAGCCTAGCATGCTGGCAAGATAGCCAGTCCAACTCCACTCTGTTACTGAAGATTTAAGCAATAGTCCCATCAATAAATGCCATACATCACATCTTAATGGTTATTATTACTCCTATTTTACTCCTAAATATTATTGTAATAGCACTTAACACTTTTTCCTAATCTTAAAAATGCTTTAAAAACCCTAATCTTTGCACCACTTTGCATCCCTTATTCAAATAGTCTTCAACTCAACTCTGTTGCAAATAATAGTTCTAGATTCAAAATAGTTCTAGATCCAAATACAGAATAACAGAAATACTTCTCAATTGATCTGGATCAGCACTAAAACCCATATCATTAGTAATATTCTAGTCTCGATAGCTGGTCACAAATCAAGTTGTCTGTAGATACATTAACAGAACAGGGCTTTAATCCCTCAACTAATTATTATAAGGAATGTGTGGTCTCTTAACTCGTCATCTCTCCTATCTACTTTCCAACCATTTTCCTATCCACAGCAACCACAAAGCAATCCCCCCAACATCATCTCCCAATGTTTTGGGTGTGGAAATGTTTGTGTGTTTAACATTGCATGCTCTACTCAATGTAAGGGATACACAGCTAAGTGTCCACGTGTAAGTCAATGGGATAAAGGGAATATATAAATAAGGTTGATGGTGTTTTAAGTATGGGAAAAAGGACAGGTATCTGAAATTAAGTATCAGAGTAAATATAAGGGTGATAAATTTGCAAACTGAAAAGATTTGGAAGACTTTTTGTTTATGAATCTGTTTATAAGTATGTAATTGCACATCCTGGAAAAGGCGAGTGGGCTCAGGTCTTAATTATGAACTCTTCTTCCCTACTTATAACTTTTACCATCATTTACAACTCTAGGTTCACAGTTTCAACTATCAAAAGGTCTATGCATCCTTCATTAGGAAATATTAATACAAACAAATTCATAAATGGTAACACTTAAAGATACTTGTAAATAGTTCTTAAAGATACTTATACAAAAATCTAAGTACACAATGGAGGAGCTAAGATGGCGGCGTGAGTAGGGCAGCGGAAATCTCCTCCCAAAACCATATATATTTTTGAAAATACAACAAATACAACTATTCCGAAAAGAGAGACCAGAAGATACAGTACAACAGCCAGGCTACACCTACATCTGCAAGAACTCAGAGCCTCACGAAGGGGGTAAGATACAACCCGCGGACCGGCAGGACCCAAGCACCCCTAACCCCAGCTCCCCGGCAGGAGGAGAGGAGTTGGAGCGGGGAGGGAGTGGGAGCCAAGGACTGCTAAATACCCAGCCCTAATCATTCGCACCGGGAGCGCAGACACACATTGCGTGGTGTGCAGGATATTAGGGAAACGGAACAGTAAAACCTGCGAGCAGGTCCCTGCAGCCAGCGCCCCTGGGACAAAAGAAAAACGAGAGTCTTTTGAAACTCTTAAAGGGACAGAGGCCTCACAGCTGGGCGGAAGCATCCTGGCACACTCAGCTCAGCAGCTGGGAACCTGGGAAACTCTGGGCGCCCTAACCCTCTGGGAAGCAATACAGCTCTGAGGCCCCTCACGGTGTTAAATAGCCTCCCATCCATTCCCTCTCCAGCGTGGCCCCGCCATAGCAGGGGAGCAGCCTGAGAGCAACCACACCCACAGCAGCTGCCCAGAGCCTCCTCCGCAGCTGCCCAGGCCAGAATCAGAAGCCCTGCTGGTGTGCACAGACAGAGGAAGCCAGGAAAAGGCACTAAGGGTTGCTGTTCTCGCAGGAGAACACACCCAGCGCACCTGCCCCTCACTGCAGGGCTCTGGGATGCCGTGATGTCTGCCCTGCCCATGGCAACTCAGGAAATAAAACCAGAAGCTGCTCCGAGGAGGGCAAGGTGACCAGCAAGCAGGAAGGGACTTTGTTCTCCCAGGTAACACATACACCAACTGCCACGACTACCTCTATAGCCATGATAAGGCAGAAGAATCTGATCCAGTCTAGAATCACCCAGTCAAACCCCGAGAGGGAGCCTGGGGAGATAGATTTAACCAATCTTCCTGAAAAAGACTTCAAAGTAAAGGTCATAACTATCTGATGGACCTGCAGAGAAATATGCAAGAGCTAAAGGATCAAGTTAGGAGGGAGAGTACAGAAATAAAACAATCTCTGGAAGGACTTAAGAGCAGACTTGATGAGGTGCAAGAGGCCATTAAGGGAATAGAAATCAGAGAAAAGGAACACAGAGAAGCTGGGGCATAGAGAGATAAAAGGATCTCCAGGAATGAAAGAATATTAAGAGAACCGTGTCACCATCCAAACGGAACAATATTCGCATTATAGTGGTACTAGAAGAAGAAGAGAGAAAAAGAGATTAAAAGTGTATTTGAAGAAATAATTGCTGAAAACTTCCCCAAACTAGGGGAGGAAACAGTCTCTCAGACCATGGAAGCCCACAGAACTCCCAACACAAGTGACCTAAGGAAGACAACACTAAGACACATAATAATTAAAATGGCAAAGATCAAGGACAAGGACAGAGTATGAAAGGCAGCCAGAGAGAGAGAAAAGAAGTCACCTACAAAGGAAAACCCATGAGGCTATCATCAGAATTCACAACAGAAACCTTACATGCCAGAAGAGAACTTGAACCAAGAATACTGTATCCAGCACAATTATCATTTAAATATGAAGGAGGGATTAAACAATTCCCAGACAAGCAAAAGTTGAGGGAATTTGCCTCCCACAAACAACCTCTACAGGATATTTTAAAGGGACTGCTCTAGATGGAAGCACTCCTAAGGCAAAATAGATGTCCCCATAGAAAATAAAATCACAGCAAAGAAAGCAGACCAAACAAATACTAACTAAAGACAAAAAATAAAATCAACTACTCACAAAAACAGTCAAAAGAAACACAAAAGAGCACAGAATAAAACACTTAACATATAAATAGTGGAGGAGGAAGAATAAGAAGGGAGAGAAATAAAGAATCATCAGACTGTGTTTATAATAGCTTAATAAGCGAGTTAAGTTAGACGGTTAGATAGTAAAGAAGCTACCCTTGAACCTTTGGTAACCATGACTCTAAAGCCTGCAATGGCAATAAGAAGAATATCTTTCAATAATCATCCTAAATATGAATGGACTGAATGCACCAATCAAAAGACACAGAGTAATAGAATGGATAAAAGAGCAAGACCCATCTATATGCTGCCTACAAGAGACTCACCTCAAACCCAAAGACATGCACAAACTAAAAGTAAAGGTATGGAAAAATATATTTCATGCAACTAATAGGGAGAAAAAAGCAGATGTTGCAGTACTAATCATTGTATCAGACAAAATAGACATCAAAACAAAGAAAGTAACAAGAGATAAAGAAGGACATTACACAATGATAAAGCGGTCAGTCCAACTAGAGGATATAACCATTCTAAATATATATATGCACACAATACAGGAGCACCAACATATGTGAAACAAATACTAACAGAATTAAAGGAGGAAATAGAATGCAATGCATTCATTTTAGGAGACTTCAACACACCACTCACTCCAAAGGACAGATCCACCAGACAGAAAATAAGGAAGGACACAGAGGCACTGAACAACACACTAGAACAGATGGACCTAATAGACATCTGTAGAACTCTACACCCAAAAACTGCAGGATACACATACTTCTCAAGTGCACATGGAACATTTTCCAGAATAGACCACATACTAGGCCACAAAATGAGCCTCAGTAAATGCAAAAAGATTGAAATTGTACCAACCAACTTCTCAGACCACAAAGGTATAAAACTAGAAATAAACTGTACAAAGAAAGCAAAAAGGCTCACAAACACACGGAGGCTTAACAACATACTCCTAAATAATCAATGGATCAATGACCAAATTAAAATAGAGATCAAGCAATATACGGAGACAAATGACAACAGTACAAAGCCCCAAGTTCTGTGGGATGCAGCGAAAGCAGTTCTGAAAGGAAAGTATATAGCAATCCAGGCATATTTAAAGAAGGAAGAACAATCCCAAATGAATAGTCTAAAGTCACAACTACTGAAATTAGAAAAAGAAGAACAAATGAGGCCCAAAGTCAGCAGAAGGAGGGACATAATAAAGATCAGAGAGAAGAAATAAATAAAATTGAGAATAATAAAACAATAGAAAAAATCAATGAAACCAAGAGCTGGTTCGTTGAGAAAATAAACAAAATAGATAAACTCCTAGCCAGTCTTATTAAGAGAAAAAGAGAATCTACACACATCAACAGAATCAAAAATGAGAAAGGAAAAATCACGACGGACCCCATAGAAATACAAAGAGTCATTAGAGAATACTATGAGAATCTATATGCTAACAAGCTGGAAAACCTAGAAGAAATGGAAAACATCCTAGAAAAATACAACCTTCCAAGACTGACCAAGGAAGAAACACAAAATCTGGACAGACCAATTACCAGCAATGAAATTGAAGCGGCAATCAAAAAACTACCAAAGCACAAAACCCCCGGGCCAGATGGATTTACCTCGGAATTTTATCAGACATAAAGGGAAGACATAATACCCATTCTCCTTAAAGTTTTCCGAAAAACAGAAGAGGAAGGAATACTTCCAAACTCATTCTATGAATCCAACATCACCCTAATACCAAAACCCAACAAAAAAGAAAATTACAGACCAATATCCCTGATGAACGTAGATGCAAAAATACTCAATAAAATATTAGCAAACAGAATTCAAAAATACATCAAAAGGATCATACACCATGACCAAGTGGGATTCATCCCAGGGATGCAAGGATGGTACAACATTCGAAAATCCATCAACATCATCCACCACATCAACAAAAAGAAGGACAAAAAGAACATGATCATCTCCATAGACGCTGAAAAAGCATTCAACAAAATTCAACATCCATTCATGATAAAAACTCAACAAAATAGGTATAGAGGGCAAGTACCTCAACATAATAAAGGCCATATATGATAAACCCACAGCCAACATCATACTTAACAGCAAGAAGCTGAAAGCTTTTCCTCTAAGATCGGGAAAAAGACAGGGATGCCCACACTCCCCACTGTTATTCAACATAGTACTGGAGATCCTAGCTATGGCAATTAGACAACACAAAGAAATAAAAGGCATCCAGATTGGTAAAGAAGAAGTCAAACTGTCACTATTTGCAGATGACATGATATTGTACATAAAAAACCCTAAAGACTCCACTCCAAAACTACTAGACTTAATATTGAAATTCAGCAAAGTTACAGGATACAAAATTAATACACAGATATCTGTGGCTTTCCTATACACTAGCAATGAACTAACAGAAAGAGAAATCAGGAAAACAATTCCATTCACAATTGCATCAAGAAGAATAAAATACCTAGGAATAAACCTAACCAAGGAAGTGAAAGACCTATACCCCAAAAACTATAAGACACTCTTAATAGAAATTAAAGAGGACACTAACAAATGGAAACTCATCCCATGCTCTTGGCTAGGAAGAATTAATATTGTCAAAATGGCCATCCTGCCTAAAGCAATCAACAGATTCGATGCAATCCCTATCAAAACACCAACAGCATTCTTCAACGTACTGGAACAGTTCTAAAATTCATATGGAACCATCAAAGACCCCAAATAGCCAAAGCAATCCTGAGAAGGAAGAATAAGGTGGGGGGGATCTCACTCCCCAACTTCAAACTCTACTACAAAGTCACAGTGATCAAGGCAATTTGGTACTGGCACAAGAACAGAGCCACAGACCAGTGGAACAGAATAGAGACTCCAAACATTAACCCAAACATCTATGGTCAAATAATATACGATAAAGGAGTCATGGCCATACAATAGGGAAATGAGTCTCTGCAACAGATGGTGCTGGCAAAACTGGACAGCTACATGTAAGAGAATGAAACTGGATCACTGTCTAACCCCATACACAAAAGTAAATTCAAAATGGATCAAAGACCTGAATGTAAGTCATGAAACCATAAAACTCTTAGAAAAAAACATAGGCAAAAATCTCTTAGACATAAACATGAGTGAATTCTTCATGAACATATCTCCCCAGGCAAGGGAAACAAAAGCAAAAATGAGCAAGTGGGACTATATCAAGCTGAAAAGCTTCTATACAGCAAAGGACACCATCAATAGAACAATAAGGTATCCTACAGCATGGGAGATTATATTCATAAATGACAGATCCGATAAAGGGTTGACATCCAAAATATACAAAGAGCTCATGCACCTCAACAAACAAAAAGCAAATAATCCAATGAAAAAATGGGCAGAGGAGCTGAATAGACAGTTCTCTAAAGAAGAAATTCAGATGGCCAACAGACACATGAAAAGATGCTCCACATCACTTGTCATCAGAGAAATGCAAATTAAAACCACAATGAGATATCACCTACCACCAGTAAGGGTTGCCACTATCCAAAAGACAAACAACAACAAATGTTGGTGAGGTTGTGGAGAAAGGGGAACCCTCCTACACTGCTGGTGGGAATGTAAATTAGTTCAACCATTGTAGAAAGCAGTATGGAGGTTCCTCAAAAAGCTCAAAATAGAAATATCATTTGACCCAGGAATTCCACTTCTAGGAATTTACCCTAAGAATGTAGCAGCTCTGTTTGAAAAAGACAGATGCACCCCTATGTGTACTGCAGCACTATTTACAATAGCCAAGAAATGGAAGCACCCTAAGTATCCATCAGTAGATGAATGGATAAAGATGTGGTACATATACACAATGGAATATTATTCAGCCATAAGAAGAAAACAAATCCTACCATTTGCAACAACATGGATGGAGCTAGAGGGTATTATGCTCAGTGAAATAAGCCAGGCAGATAAAGACAAGTACCAAATGGTTTCACTCATATGTGGAGTATAAGAACAAAGAAAAAACTGAAGGAACAAAACAGCAGCAGAAACACAGAACCCAAGAATGTACTAACAGTTACCAAAGGGGAAGGGACTGGGGAGGATGGGTGGGAGGGGAGGGGTTAGGGAGAGGGGGGAAGAAAGGGGGCATTATACATGATTAGCATGTATAATGTGTGGGGGGGGCACGGGGCGGGCTGTGCAACACAAAGAAGACAAGTAGTGATTCTACAGCATCTTACTACGCTGATGGACAGTGACTGTAAAGGGGTTTGTGGGGGAGACTTCGTGATGGGGGGAGTCTAGTAAACATAATGTTCCTCATGTAACTGTAGATTAATGATACCAAAATTTTTAAAAATCTAAGTATCAGCATAAGGAAATAATCCCCTGATGAAATTAGTGATGGGGTATTCTCACAATTCTTACTTCCTCAAATCACTTATATTTTTCTCTTCAGAAAGAAAATGACTTAGCTCCTTCCTCTCAACTGTTTACTTTGTAGCCTGAACTTCAGCCTTTACTGCTTTGCTCTGAATGCTTTCCTTCCTTGGAACTGAAATCCCTTGGCCTACTTTAAGCCTAACTACAACTTCCTATAACTGCGCCCAGACAAAGCAAAGGTAAAGTGTCACTTTTACTTTTCTAATGATTCACTAGAGCTCCTACATTCTTCCTCTACAATTAGAGGCAGTAGAAAGAAACTGCAGTCCCCTTAGCAGCCTAACACCCTATGATTATGTCCTTTACCTAACTGATTCTTTCTTCTGGGGAAAAATCATTCTTGATCCTTCCCACCAGATATCTGAATTTCATCTGCATACACTTGTCAAGTTACATTTAAAACTAAACAGTAGCTGCCCACAAATGTCCATGTTTTTCGTACTTCCCATGTAAACTGCTAGTTCATACCAGAATCATTTCTCTTCAAATACAATATGGAAAAGACATTTAACTTGGTTAAATGTGTGACTCACTTAAAATCTGGTCTATGAGAGCTGCAGAGTTGATTAGCAGATCAATATTTAAGATGTAACCCAATTAACAATGAATTAGCCCCCACATAAAGATGGTAACATGGAAGGAAAAACACAAAACGTGTTGAGGATGACAAGACAGAGGCCTTGTTTTTCACCCAACCCAACAGAATGTCTCCAGGAAGCATCTGCCCTGATGATGGTCTTTCTCAGACTTCTCTGCATGATTCATTTCCATAGACCTATCATTTCAGTCTGACAATAAACTCTCCAAATGACTTCTAAAAAGAGTTCTTATTATCCAACATAGGAAACACCAAGATTAGCTCTGTGCTAAGCTAAGCAGACAGTGAGTCACTCTGAATAAACACTGTTATGTTTTAACATGCAGGCACCTTCAGAAGCCTCTGTAATCCTTACCTGTGCCCTATGGATAGGAATGTGCTTATTTCATTTTAGTAAATTCTCAAATTCTATTTTTCGATATTTAAACTAACCTAATTTGGATAGTGTTTATAGCTTTGCACTAATAAGAACTTGCTATTCAACTTCTTTGAAAACAAAAGACTACAGGGAGCATTTTTTTTACTTAAGAATACAAGCTGTCTCTACATCTTTAGCAAACAATTTTGGATGCTGCCAACTGTAAATTAGAACTTTTTGCATAAAAATAGACTTCTAGTTTAGAAAGACTATTTCTAGTCCAATTATCGTATGTAGTTAAATGTAATAAGCGCATTTCTCTTTGATGTTCAGAAACTCATATTTTTCCAATTTATCTTAATTTGGAAAACTTCACAGTGAATGGATTATGCAAGAATCAACTGCAAATCAATAATCTGTTTGGCAAATGTCAAACAGCTTAATCAAGTAAAAATCAACTGAGAATATTATTCCGTTATATCACAATCAGAATGCCTGTTAATTTTGACTTCAATCTTACAAATATTTATTAAGAATTCAGCATTGTATTTATTGAGGAATCACAGAGATCTACAGTATTATCTCTGTTGCAGGGACCCTCAATCTTATTTGTACACTCAGGAAGCAGTTCAGGGCATGACATAATTGAAAATCAAAAGACTGATACAGAGAAGTACTATAGGTCATCATAGGGATGAAAATGGAGTTGGTGATAACAAGGAAGGATACAGAGAAGGCAAAAACGAGTGTTTGTGTGAGTGTGTGTGTGTGTGTGTGTGTGCATGTGTGTGTGTGTGTGTGTGTGTATGAGAAAGAGATGGGAGATCAACAAAAATGCACGGAGAAATGACCATGTCATATCAAAAAAATTTTTAATTGCCCTCAGTAGCTTAATTAGAGCTTGATGTGAGCAGGGAATTAAGACTGACACAATTAGACCTAACTAAGGAGGATGAACTTCATTCAAAAAACACAGAGAGTTTTTGAAGGTTCTGTGAGGTGGGAAGTTTACATGATGAAACAGTGTCTTATTTGGATTAATTTGGAGTGAGTACTGAATGGACTAGAGAAGTCTGCTACTACCTCTCTCCTCACTTTCAGAGCAAAACAAAGGCAAGGGAAAAGCAACACACTAAGAAAAAGTATTCCTCTTGTCCTTTCTTTAAGAAACAAAAAAACCTTATAAAAAATAAATAATAAAATAAGGCCAAAATAATAAGCAAAAAAAAATTTTTTTTTAAATGTTAACTAATGGTCAACCTCTATGCAGATCTGCATATCCTGAAATGAAGAAGATTCTTCTTTGATTGGCTTAAAGATGGCAGCGTGAGAGGTGAGACAGAAAACTCATCCCAAAACCACATATATAATGAAAATACAGGAAATACAACTAATCCTGAAAGAGCAACAGGAAAGAACACTGTGACAGACTGCCTACATTTGGGGGAAAAGACCTCATGGAAAAGGGTAAAGTACCAAAACCACAATCTAGCGGGACCCAAGCCCTTCCCCCACCCCAGCTCACTGGTGAGAGGAAGAGAAAGAGAGCAGGAAGGGGATGGATGCCTAGGATTGTTGAACATCCAGCCCTGGAGATCTGTGCTGGAAGCACGAACCTACGTTACATGGTGCACTGGAGATTAGAGGGGTTGGAAAGCTGAGAGAGGCAGAATACCCGGAGAGACTGAGATTCCAGCCACTTGTGGAGAACAGGCATCCTCAGCCAGGCACTCTGGGACAAAAGAAAGGTAGGTACTCTGAGAGACTTCCCAACACCAAGAGTGCTGCTAAAGGGGAAAGGATTGCTCATACCTTGCTCCTCAGTAGAAACGGCAGGTGGACAAAATTGTCCAGGCACACTCATCCCAGCAGGGTGAGAATTTTTAGGAGCTTCAGGCACTCCATCCCCCTTGCTGGCTACACAGCTCCAAGGCTCCCAACCATGATATGCAACCTGCTGCTCCACCCTCCCAGCCAGCACTGTCACAAACCTGTTGCCCCGGCCACTGCGCCAGGCCAGCCAGAAGGCAGCCCCACCTACAGCAGCTAAAATGACATAGCATAGAGGCTCCTCCCTGTGCACTCAGCCCCACTGGCCCTGGAAGTGGAGGCAGGCACTGTAGCCAGGAAGCAGAAAAGAGCTTTCTTCCTGGCAGGCACCAGCACCACTAGCCTGCGAACTGCACCATTGCTCCGGGGCAGAACAGCTCCAGAGAGTACAGTAGCTACTGGGCACTAGAGGGCACCACCTTCAAATATTAAATGTCAAAGGAACCTGGTTCAATCCAAAATTCCACAAACACCAGAAAGAGGGCCAAGTGAAACTGAACTCACCAATCTTCTTGAAAGAGATTTCAAAATAAAAATCATAAACATGCTCATGGAGCTACAGAAAAATATTCAGGACCTCAGGGAGGAATTCAAGAAAGAGAAAGAAACTGAAAAATATAGTATCTGAAATGAAACATACAATGGAGGGATTTAAAAGCAGATTAGATGTAGTAGAGGAGACAGTAAATGAAACAGATTTTAGAGAACAGGAATACAAAGAAGCTGAGGCACAGAGAGAAAAAAGAATCTCTAGGGATTAAAGAATATTGAGAGAACTGTGTGACCAATCCAAATGAAACAATATTTGCATTATAGGGGTACCAGAAGAAGAAAGAGAAAAAGGGATAGAAAGTATCTTTGAGGAGGTAATTGCTGAAAACTTCCCCAATCTGGGGATGGAGATAGTTTCTCAGGCCATGGAGGTACACAGATCTCCTAACACAAGGGATCCAAGGAAGACAACACCAAGACATATGATATTTAAAATGGCAAAGATCAAGGATAAGGATAGAGTATTAAAAGCAGCCAGAAAGAGAAAAAAGATCACATACAAAGGAAAACCCATCAGGGTATCATCGGACTTCTCAGAAAAAACCTTACAGTCCAGAAGGGAGTGGCACGATATATTTAATGCAATGAAACAGAAGGGTCTCCAACAAAGAATACTCTACCCAGCAAGATTATCATTTAAATTTGAAGGAGGGATTAACAATTTCCAAATAAGCAAAAGTTGAGATAATTTACTTCCCACAAACCATCTCTACAGTGTATTTTGGTGGAACTTCTATAGATGGAAGTATTCCTAAGGCTAAATAGCTGTCACCAGAGAAAATAAAACTACAGTAAAGAAAGTAGACCAATTATTACTAATCAAATTTAAAATTAAACCACTACCCCCAAAGTCAGTCAAGGGATAGACAAAGAGTACAGAAAATGATACCTAGTATATAAAGAATGGAGAAGAAAGAAAAGGGAGGGAAAAAAACAAACCTTTAGATTGGGTCTGAAATACACAGATCTAAGCTTGCAATGGCAATAAGTACATATCTATTGATAATCACCCTAAATGTAAATGGATAGAATACACCAATCAAAAGACACAGAGTTACTGAATGGATAAAAAAAATAAGACCTGTCTATATGCTGCTTAAAAGAGACTTCAAACCCAAAGACACACAGACTAAAAGTGAAGGGACAGAAAAAGGTATTTCATGAACATCCAAAATATATAAAGAACTGACACACATCAACACCCAAAAAGCAACTAACCCAATTAAAAAATGGATGGAGGATATGAACAGACACTTCTCCAAAGAAGAAATTCAGATTGCCCACAGGCACATGAAAAGATGCTCCATGTCGATAATTATCAGGGAAATGCAAATTAAAACCACAATGAGATATCACCTCATACTAGTAAGAATGATCAACGTTGAAAAGACAAGGAAAAAAAATGCTGACAAGGATGTGGAGAAAGGGGAACCCTCCTACATGGTTGGTGGGAATGTAAATTAGTTCAACCATTGTGGAAAGCAATATGGAGGTTCCTCAAAAAACTAAAAATAGAAATACCATTTGACCCAGGAATTCCACTCCTAGGAATTTACCCAAAGAAAACAATGTAACAGATTCAAAAACACAGATGCACCTCTATGTTTATCACAGCACTATTTACAATAGCCAGGACACAGAAGATCAGTAGATGAACGGATAAAGAAGATGTGGTACATATACACAATGGAATATTATTCAGTCATAAGAAGAAAACAAATCCTACCATTTGCAACATGGATGGAGCCAGAGGCTATTATGCTCAGTGAAATAAGTGAGGTGAAAAAAATCTAAGTACCAAATGATTTCCCTCATTTGCTGCGTATAACAGCGAAGCAAAACTGAAGAAACAAAACAGCCATAGACTCTCAGACTTCAAGAAGGGACTAGCAGTTACCAAAGGGAAAGGGGGTAGGGAGGGCAGGAAGGGAGGGAGGGAGGATATTATGATTAGCACACATAATGTTGGGGGGAGGGGCATGGAGAGAAGATAAGTAGTGACTCTGTGACATCTTACTATGTTGATGGACAGTGACTGCAATGGGGTATGTAGGGGGGACTTGATAATATGGGTGAATGTAGTAACCACAATGTTGTTGCTCTTGTGAAACCTTCATAAAGTTGTATATCAATGATACCTTAATAAAAAAAATTCATCAAATAAAAAGTTAATAGCCATATTTCCAAACCACACAGGATTTTTTTCATATAAATCCATCATAAATTAGATATATTAAAGTCTTTACACTAAAGAAATCTTTAGATTGTTCAAGTTAGCAATAGTGTTTTCTACTATGTCTTATTTTGGATGGTAAACAATAACCCTGGGCCTTTCATTGATATGTTCAATACCTATGTATTTTGAAGACTTTATCCAAACCCAGTTTCATCGAGTATATGATTTTTTATAGGTTTGCTCTATGTCATGTATAATTTCATTATATTCCACCAGTATTGTTTGTTAAGATAAAACCCAAAATGGTATAGAACACAACAGAATATTATACAACAGTGAAAATAACTGAATGACAGCTACATGCAACAGGTTTGAATCTTTAAAATATATTACTGAGTGAAAAAAGTAAATCAGGTAATATATACAGCAAGACACTTTAATAATTAGTAAAAATAATAAACAACGTAAAAACATTTTTATGCTTCTATACATGAAAAAAATGCTTTTGTGAAGTAAGGAAATAACACAAAATCAGAATAGGGTTCATCTTAGGTGCAGGTCAGTGGAATGGGATAGAAGAGAGAAATTTAAGTTATTGTCAATGTTCGACTTCCTGGGTGAGAGAGTAGGCTCATGGATGTTTATTACTTCTAAGAATGAATGAGGGATGAAAGAGTATGAGCAGAAAGATTAATCAGAAGCTATGGCAGGAGTCCAGGAAAAAAATGGTGCTGGTGGCCTGGGACAATAACAGTAGGGATGGAGAGCAGCGCTTGGAGATGAGGGACAGTCAAAAAGCAAAAATGACAGTGCCTGGTAATGGACACGGACATGGGCTGAGGAGGAGGAAGTTACACATGATTCTCTGGTTTTGTATTTAAGGAACTGGGTAGACAATGGGGCCAAACAGCAAGAAAGCAAACCCCAAATGTATGATGCACTGCAAGGAATGTAGTGACAAACAATGTGGTCATCTCCCTCACACTGAGTCCACCATCCCCACTACACGCAACCCTGTGTTCCAGAAGCACAAATCCTGACAGTTATGACATAGCCCAAATGCACATCTCTGAAGGAAGGCTCAGATACTGTTTGGTGTTGAAAGGAACTGGCTCTGTGTCCCTACCTATACTTGAAATTGGAAGCATTTAGTAGCTGCTAGTGGGCATTTTTTAAGTCAGCGTAAGGATGAAGCTGATGCTAGAGGAGAGCAAAGCTGCCACCACTATGAAGAAACAAAGCCAGAGCCCTGATGTACCCAGGATCAAGGGTGGGTCTGCCTCCAGGTTCCTCAGTTATGTGAGCCTATATTCCTGCTACTGCAAAGGCCCACGCGAGCAGGCCTTCTATTCCTTACACCTGAAGACACTGCATGAATACAGAGGTTTGGACACAGAAAGAGAGTTTGTAAATCACAAGCCCTGAATCATTCAATTGGATCAAATGAAGAAGAGTAAGGAAGACTGCCTGTCTCTCATGCTGGGAATCTGGATATCCTTGTTATTAAAGAAAAAAAACAGGTGATGGTTATAGCATCACCGGCTGTACCTTCCGACCATCCCATATAACTACCAATACAATACCTGATAAGGAAAAAATGAGGCTATCAGGATGTCTTGGCTATTCCTCACAGCTTTCTCTAAGGTCCTACACACAGATGCTTATAATATTGTTCTCTGTGTTTTTAATTGTAAAACAAAAATACTTTAAATCCTCAATATTAAAGAAAATTAAACAAAATACACAGTTAAGGGAGAAAGTCTAGATTAGTTGTTCCTGACTGTTGTTTTATAGTCTTACAATCTATTGCAATAATCAGAAAAGAATGTGGCCAAAAAACTTGACTGTGAATTTGGAAGGGAATTTCAGAATAATTAAATAACTGTTGCATTCAAATTTAACTTTGAGAAATTACAGAATACAAAAGCCTGAAAAGATTAATTAAATAAGTAGATATTCTACATATCAAACACTTTCCAGCCCGAGTAATAAAGTGGCCAATCAATAAAAAGACTACCATTTGAAATATTTAACAACCAAATGCCGATAGTCGATAATAAAATTCTGATAACCAAACTCTTTCTTTTTTCCAGTACATGCCAACTTCAAATTTCTAGAGAGTTAAATAAGCTCTTATCATATAAAGATTTTGAGATTAGTAAAGATGTGATTTATTCTGATGCCCGAAGTCTAAGTTTTAAACAGGATATGACTTGAGAATTACCAGACTCACCACTGACTCGCTACATTCATTTGTCTTCATAACTCACTCATCTCTTTTGTTTTTCTTAGTTCTCTTTCATGTGCCCTTCTACGATATGCCTTCATCTGATTTACTGTCCACTTATTCTTTCCTTGTCTCTTTCTCTATGTGTCTAACTTTCTCTGAATGTGTCTCAGGATACTTCTGTCTCTTCTGCTCTCAAGTTTGGTTTTCCTATTCTCTCCTCCCTTCTTTAGCAGTAGTATTTAACTTACTTGATACGGTCATGATATTAAAGTTTCTAATCTCTGCTTTATTTTTTTAAACAGTAATATGATCTTTATTTCTGAGTTTCTAAAAAACCGCTTCTTGAATTAACCCTAAACTGATTTACTCGGTGAGTCAGTGTCATAATAAGGTGCTGCTTACTCACCACAGAATAACATTTTACTAATGCTTTTGGATCAAAAGATCATTCTTTGAACAGTATAAAATTAACCTATAGATTCACCAATCTCAATACTAAAATATGGCATTAGGATTTAGGGACTTATGTCTCACGTATACTCTTATTTTTAAAATGCAAATTTATTGAAATAATTTCCTATTAAGTGGATATAATATCAGGATTTTGGATTAAAGATGGCAGGACAGGAAGGCACGATGGAAACCTATTCCCAAAAACACACAAAAGAGGAAAATACAGCAAATGCAACTAGACCTGAAAAGAACCTGAAGACTGAATGGACCCCTACCCCTGAGGAGAAAGAGAGGGCCACACAGGAAAGGGTGAGATGGCAAAGCTGAAATCGAGCAGGACCCAAGCCCTCCCCCAATACCAACCTATAGGCTGGAGAAAAAGGAACGGAGGAGGGAGGGAGTAGGAGCCCAGGAGCACTGCACACCTAGTCCTGGAGATATGCTCTGGGAGCATGAGCACATATTAAATTGGGTTCTGATTATGAGGGCTGGATACCAGGGGCAGGCAGTACACTCTGGGAGGCTGAGACTCCAGCTAGTGTGGAGGGAAGGCACGCTTCACTAGTCCTGAGACCCAAAGCAGAGGTGGCAGTTTGAAAGACTTGCCGGTAGTGGGAGGGGTACCAGAGGTGATGAGGGTTGGACAAAACTCTCTCCTCAGGAGAAAGGACAGGTGGAGGAAACCTCCTAGCCCTTCCTTATCCCAAAAGATTGGGAACTTTCAGGAACTGCAGATGCTTCATCCCTCTTGCTGGCAATGCAGCCCCAAGGCACCTCCTTGCATGCTACTGAGAACCAACCCACTTGGCCCTGCAGCAGAATCAGACTTTGCTGTGTGGCAAGTAGAGGGAGACTCTCCCAGCTTGCTTGGCAACATTTCAGCCCAACCAGGGAGGTGCCTGGAGGAGCCAGCCCCAACAGCTCCTTCCTCCCTGCAGGTGTCCAATCCCAGTGCTACGTGTCCAGTTGGGGCACACTGGTCCACCCACACCATTGACCCTACAGCCCTGCCATTGCTGCAGGCCATGAAGAGGGCAGTACTACCCACACTGAGCTCAACAGATTCCTGAGCTGATCACAAAGGCAGCAGCTCAAGCAAACTTCCCACCCAGACTTAGATGACTACAGAAGCCAGACAGAAAGGCACCCTGCCCACAGCATGCCAACCACTGGGCCCCTATAAAATAGAACCAGGCACCAGAGAGTAAAGAATCCTAAGCTTCTGGGCACCATAGCACACCTTCTTCATAAAGCTATTATTCTATAGGCCAGAAAGCATAGCAGAGACATCTAATACAAAGGAAGAAACACAGAATCCCTGACAAAATGAGCAAGTAGAGGAATTTGATCCAATCAAAACTGTAAGATAGAACCACAGAAACAAGACTAAATGAAACAGAGATCACCAATTTTCTTGATAAAGATTTCAAAATAAGAGTCATAAACATCCTCACAGAATTTCAGAAAAGTATTCAAGATCTCAGGGAGGGACTCAACAAAGAGAAAACATGAAAAAGAGCCACTTGGAGCTGAAGAATACAGTATCTGAAATTAAACAGACAATGGAGGGATTTAAAAGCAGATTAGATCATGTAAAGGAGATGGTAAATGAAACAGAAATTAGAAAACAAGAAAACAAAGAAGCTGAGGAACACAGAGAAGAAAGGATCTCTAGGAATGAAAGAATAGTAAGAGAGCTAAGTGACCAATCCAAACAAAACAATATTTGCATTATAGGGGTACCAAAAGGAGAAGAGAAAGACAAAGAGATAGAAGTCTGTTTAAGGAAATAACTGTTGAAAACTCCCCCAATCTGGGGAAGGAAATATACACTCAGGTCATGGAAGCACAGAGACCCCCTAAAAAAAGGAACCCCAGCAGGACAACACCAAGACATATAATTAAAATGGCAAAGATCAAGGATAAGGAAAGAGTGTTGAAAGCACCCAGAGAGAGAAAAAAGATTACTTATGAAGGAAATCCCATCAGGCTATCAGCAGCCTTCTCAAGAAAAACTCTTCAGGCCAGAAGGGAGTGACATAATATATTAAATGTACTGAAACAGGACCTCCAACCAAGAATCCTCTACCTGGTTGAAATTATCATTTAAATTTGAAGCTGGGATTAAACAATTTCCAGATAAACAAAAGTTGAAATTCACCACCACTAAGCCACTCTTACATGATATGTTGACGGAATTGCTGTAGAAGGAAATGACCCTAAGAATAGCTTTCACTACTAAAAATAAACACACAGTAAAGGTAGTAGACCAACTAATTACCAAGCAAGTAGGAAATTAAAACAAAAGAAAGATCAGGGGGGCGGAAGATGGCGGCGTGAGTAGAGCAGCGGAAATCTCCTCCCAAAACCACATATATCTATGAAAATATAACAAAGACAACCCTTCCTAGAATAAAGACCAGAGGACACAGGACAACATCCAGACCACATCCGCACCTGAGAGAACCCAGCGCCTCGGGAAGGGGGTAAGATACAAGAAGCCCTGGCCCGGCGGGAGCTGAGCGCCCATCCCCCCAACTCCCGGCGGGAGAAGAATAGGCAGAGTGGGAGGGAGACAGAGCCAAGGACTGCCGAACACCCAGCCCCAGGCATCCAGACCCAGACACAGTACGTGCCCAGGGGGCCCTGGATACTAGGAAAACAGGGCAGCAAGAACAGTGAGTGGGCACCGGAGGCCGGGTGCTGGAGGACATAAGAAAAGCGCGCGACCAATTTTTTTTTTTTTTTTGCTGCTTTGTTTTGGCGAGCGCTTTTTGGAAGTCTTAAAGGGATAGGGACCCCAATCCTAGGGAAACAGGGAAGCAAGAACAGTGAGCGGGCACCGGTGGCCTGGAGCAGGAGGACACCAGAAAAGCGAGTGCCCATTTTTTTTTGTTGTTGTTGCTGTTTTGTTTTCGCAAGTGCTTTTTGGAAGTCTTAAAGGGATACGGACCCCAATACTAGGGAAACAGGGCAGCAAGACCGGTGAGTAGAGGCCTGAGGCTGGCGCCGGAGAACAAAGAAAAACGAGCGGCCACCTTTTTTTTTTTTTTTTTTAATTTTTTTCTTTTTTTTTTTTTTGGTGGTTGTTGTTTTGTTTTGGCGGGTGCTTTTTGGAAGTCTTAAAGGGGCAGGGCGGGACACTTAATCCAGAGGTAGGGAATCCGGGGATCTCTGGGCACCCTAACCCCTGGGCTGCAGGGAGCAGGGAGGCCCCTTACGGAGATAAATAGCCTCCCAGCAGCTCCTGCTCCAACGCGACTCCACCACTTTGGAGTAGCTGCCCGAGCCAGGCCACGCCCACAGCAACAGCAGAGATAAACTCCATAGCAGCCGAGCAGTAAGCAGAAACCCTGTCTGCGCGCAGCTGCGCAGCACAAGCCACTAGAGATCGCTGTTCTCCCAGGAGAGGAGGGCCACAAACCAACAAGAAAGGAAGTCCTTCCAGCCGTCACTTGTCCCAGCTCTGCAAACTATTCCTATCACCATGAAAAGGCAAAGCTACAGGCAGACAAAGATCACAGTGACATCAGAGAAGGAGACAGACCTAACCAGTCTTCCTGAAAAAGAATTCAAAATAAGAATCATAAACATGCTGACAGAGATGCAGAGAAATACGCAAGAGAAATGGGATGAAGTCCGGAGGGAGATCACAGATGCCAGAAAGGAGATCACAGAAATGAAACAAACTCTGGAAGGGTTTATAAGCAGAATGGATTGGATGCAAGAGGCCATTGATGGAATTGAAATCAGAGAACAGGAACGCATGGAAGCTGACATAGAGAGAGACAAAAGGATCTCCAGGAATGAAACAATATTAAGAGAACTGTGTGACCAATCCAAAAGGAACAATATCCATATTATAGGGGTCCCAGAAGAAGAAGAGAGAGGAAAAGAGATGGAAAGTATCTTAGAAGAAATAATTGCTGAAAACTTCCCCAAACTGGGGGAGGAAATAATCGAACAGACCACGGAAATACACAGAACCCCCAAAAGAAAGGATCCAAGGAGGACAACACCGAGACACATAATAATTAAAATGGCAAAGATCAAGGACAAGGAAAGAGTTTTAAAGGCAGCTAGAGAGAAAAAGGTCACCTATAAAGGAAAACCCATCAGGCTAACATCAGATTTCTCAACAGAAACCCTACAGGCCAGAAGAGAATGGCATGATATATTTAATACAATGAAACAGAAGGGCCTTGAACCAAGGATACTGTATCCAGCACGACTATCATTCAAATATGATGGTGGGATTAAACAATTCCCAGACAAACAAAAGCTGAGGGAATTTGCTTTCCACAAACCACCTCTACAGAACATCTTACAGGGACTGCTCTAGATGGGAGCACTCCTAGAAAGAGCACAGCACAAAACACCCAACATATGAAGAATCGAGGGGGAGGAATAAGAAGGGAGAAAAGAAAAGAATCTCCAGACAGTGTATATAACAGCTCAATAAGCGAGCTAAGTTAGGCAGTAAGATACTAAAGAGGCTAACCTTGAACCTTTGGTAACCACGAATTTAAAGCCTGCAATGGCAATAAGTACATATCTTTCAATAGTCACCCTAAATGTTAATGGGCTGAATGCACCAATCAAAAGACACAGAGTAATAGAATGGATAAAAAAGCAAGACCCATCTATATGCTGCTTACAAGAAACTCACCTCAAACCCAAAGACATGTACAGACTAAAAGTCAAGGGATGGAAAAACATATTTCAGGCAAACAACAGCGAGAAGAAAGCAGGTGTTGCAGTACTAATATCAGACAAAATAGACTTCAAAACAAAGAAAGTAACAAGAGATAAAGAAGGACACTACATAATGATAAAGGGCTCAGTCCACCAAGAGGATATAACCATTCTAAATATATATGCACCTAACACAGGAGCACCAGCATATGTGAAACAAATACTAACAGAACTAAAGGGGGATATAGACTGCAATGCATTCATTCTAGGAGACTTCAACACACCACTCACCCCAAAGGATAGATCCACCGGACAGAAAATAAGTAAGGACACGGAAGCACTGAACAACACAGTAGAGCAGATGAATCTAATAGACATCTATAGAACTCTACATCCAAAAGCAATAGGATATACATTCTTCTCAAGTGCACATGGAACATTCTCCAGAATAGACCACATACTAGGCCACAAAAAGAGCCTCAGAAAATTCCAAAAGATTGAAATCCTACCAACCAACTTTTCAGACCACAAAGGCATAAAACTAGAAATAAACTGTACAAAGAAAGCAAAGAGGCTCACAAACACATGGAGGCTTAACAACACGCTCCTAAATAATCAATGGATCAATGACCAAATCAAAATGGAGATCCAGCAATATATGGAAACAAATGACAACAACAACACTAAGCCCCAACTTCTGTGGGACACAGCAAAAGCAGTCTTAAGAGGAAAGTATATAGCAATCCAAGCATATTTAAAAAAGGAAGAGCAATCCCAAATGAATGGTCTAATGTCACAATTATCGAAATTGGAAAAACAAGAGCAGATGAGGCCTAAGGTCAGCAGAAGGAGGGACATAATAAAGATCAGAGAAGAAATAAATAAAATTGAGAAGAATAAAACAATAGCAAAAATCAATGAAACCAAGAGCTGGTTCTTCGAGAAAATAAACAAAATAGATAAGCCTCTAGCCAGACTTATTAAGAAGAAAAGAGAGTCAACACAAATCAACAGTATCAGAAACGAGAAATGAAAAATCACGACGGACCCCACAGAAATACAAAGAATTATTACAGAATACTATGAAAACCTATATGCTAACAAGCTGGGAAACCTAGGAGAAATGGACAACTTCCTAGAAAAATACAACCTTCCAAGACTGACCCAGAAAGAAACAGAAAATCTAAACAGACCAATAACCAGCAACGAAATTGAAGCGGTAATCAAAAAACTACCAAAGCACAAAACCCCCGGGCCAGATGGATTTACCTCGGAATTTTATCAGACATACAGAGAAGATATAATACCCATTCTCCTTAAAGTTTTCCAAAAAATAGAAGAGGAGGGAATACTCCCAAACTCATTCTATGAATCCAACATCACCCTAATACCAAAACCAGGCAAAGACCCCAACAAAAAAGAAAATTACAGACTAATATCCCTGATGAATGTAGATGCAAAAATACTCAACAAAATATCAGCAAACAGAATTCAAAAATACATCAAAAGGATCATACACCATGACCAAGTGGGATTCATCCCAGGGATGCAAGGATGGTACATTCGAAAATCCATCAACATCATCCACCACATCAACAAAAAGAAGGACAAAAACCAAACGATCATTTCCATTGATGCTGAAAAAGCATTCGACAAAATTCAACATCCATTCATGATAAAAACTCTCAACAAAATGGGCACAGAGGGCAAGTACCTCAACATAATAAAGGCCATATATGATAAACCCACAGCTAACATCATACTTAACAGTGAGAAGCTGAAAGCTTTTCCTCTGAGATCGGGAACAAGACAGGGATGCCCACTCTCCCCACTGTTATTCAACATAGTACTGGAGGTCCTAGCCATGACAATTAGACAAAACAAAGAAATACAAGGAATCCAGATAGGTAAAGAAGAAGTTAAACTGTCACTATTTGCAGATGACATGATATTGTACATAAAAAACCCTAAAGACTCCACTCCAAAACTACTAGAACTGATATCGGAATTCAGCAAAGTTGCAGGATACAAAATTAACACACAGAAATCTGTGGCTTTCCTATACACTAACAATGAACTAATAGAAAGCGAAATCAGGAAAACAATTCCATTCACAATTGCATCAAAAAGAATAAAATACCTAGGAATAAACCTAACCAAGGAAGTGAAAGACCTATACCCTGAAAACTACAAGACACTCTTAAGAGAAATTAAAGAGGACACTAACAAATGGAAACTCATCCCAGCTCCTGGCTAGGAAGAATTAATATTGTCAAAATGGCCATCCTGCCCAAAGCAATATACAGATTCGATGCAATCCCTATCAAATTACCATAGCATTCTTCAATGAACTGGAACAAATAATTCAAAAATTCATATGGCAACACAAAGACCCCGAATAGCCAAAGCAATCCTGAGAAAGAAGAATAAAGTGGGGGGGATCTCACTCCCCAACTTCAAGCTCTACTACAAAGCCATAGTAATCAAGACAATTTGGTACTGGCACAAGAAGAGAGCCACAGACCAGTGGAACAGAATAGAGACTCCAGACATTAACCGAAACATATGTGGTCAATTAATATACAATAAAGGAGCCATGAGCATACAATGGGAAAATGACAGTCTCTTCAACAGATGGTGCTGGCAAAACTGGACAGCTACATGTAAGAGAATGAAACTGGATCACTGTCTAACCCCATACACAAAAGTAAATTCGAAATGGATCAAAGACCTGAATGTAAGTCATGAAACCATAAAACTCTTAGAAAAAAACATAGGCAAAAATCTCTTAGACATAAACATGAGTGAATTCTTCATGAACATATCTCCCCAGGCAAGGGAAACAAAAGCAAAAATGAACAAGTGGGACTATATCAAGCTGAAAAGCTTCTATACAGCAAAGGACACCATCAATAGAACAATAAGGTATCCTACAGTATGGGAGAATATATTCATAAATGACAGATCTGATAAAGGGTTGACATCCAAAATATATAAAGAGCTCATGCACCTCAACAAACAAAAAGCAAATAATCCAATTAAAAAATGGGCAGAGGAGCTGAACTGTCAGTTCTCTAAAGAAATTCAGATGGCCTACAGACACATGAAAAGATGCTCCACATTGCTTGTCATCAGAGAAATGCAAATTAAAACCACAATGAGATATCACCTACTACCTATCACCACTATCCAAAAGACAAACAACAACAAATGTTGGTGAGGTTGTGGAGAAAGGGGAACCCTCCTACACTGCTGGTGGGAATGTAAATTAGTTCAACCATTGTGGAAAGCAGTATGGAGGTTCCTCAAAATGCTTAAAATAGAAATACCATTTCACCCAGGAATTCCACTTCTAGGAATTTACCCTAAGAATGCATCAGCCCAGTTTGAAAAAGACAGATGCACCCTATGTTTATCGCAACACTATTTACAATAGCCAAGAAATGGAAGCAACCTAAATGTCCATCAGTAGATGAACGGATAAAGAAGATGTGGTACATATACACAATGGAATAGTATTCAGCCATAAGAAGAAAACAAATCCTACCATTTGCAACAACATGGATGGAGCTAGTAGGTATTATGCTCAGTGAAATAAGCCAGGCAGAGAAAGACAAGTACCAAATGATTTCATATGTGGAGTATAAGAACAAAGAAAAACTGAAGGAACAAAACAACAGCAGAATCACAGAACCCAAGAATGGACTAACAGTTACCAAAGGGAAAGGGACTGGGGACGATGGGTGGGAGGGGAGGGATAAGGGTGGGGAAAAGTAAGGGGGCTGTACGATTAGCATGTATAGTGTTGTTGGGGGGTACAGGGAGGGCTATACAACACAGAGAAGACAGGTGGTGATTATACAGCACCTTGCTATGCTGATGGACAGTGACTGTAGTGGGGTGTGAGAGGGGTATTGGGTGAGGGGGCAGCCTGGTAAACACAGTGTTCTTCATTTAATTGTAGATTAATGATAGCAAAAATATAAAAAATAATTTAAAAAAAAAAAGAAAGAAAGAAACCAGGCAGAGAAAGACAAGTACCAAATGATTTCACTCATATGCAGAGTATAAGAACAAAGAAAAACTGAAGGAATAAAACAGCAGCAGAAGCACAGAACCCAAGAATGGACTAACAGTTACCAAAGGGAAAGGGACTGGGGAGGATGGGTGGGAAGGGAGGGATAAGGGCGGGGAAAAAGAAAGGGGGCATTACGATTAGCATGTATAATGTGGGGGAGGGGTACAGGGCGGTCTCTACAACACAGAGAAGACAAGTAGTGATTTTACAGCATCTTACTATGCTGATGGACAGTGACTGTGAATGAGTATGTGGGGGGGACTTGGTGAAGGGGGGAGCCTAGTAAACATAATGTTCTTCATGTAATTGCAGATTAATGATATCAAAAAAAAAGAAAGTCAAATAGAACACTTCATAATCAAATTCACAACTTAACTATATTTCTCTGGATAGAGGAACAGCTATATTAAGGTACCTATAAATTTTACCAAACAATATGTCTCAAGTAATAACACAGAAGTTAATATGTGACATGTCTCAGAACAATAAATCATTCTGGCATTAAACAATCTTTAGAAGGGACTCACACTGAATAATTTCCATTTTTATTGTAATTCTAAGCTGGCAACCCTTAGCAAGGCAGTGCAGACAAATGATGATTACGGAACAAACATTCTTCAAATCAGGCATGTAAGGTACTAGCCTGTCATATGCAGCAATCATAAAGTTGAGGAGGAGGCTGATGGACTGCTCCACATTGATTTGGTGAGTAGAAGGAAGGCGCTTGTTCAGCTGGTAGTAGATGGACGAGATGACTGTTTCGAGGCGGGACACACTGATCTCAGTGGTATGGTCCAGTGTATTAAGGCCATTGTCTCGGAATGCTTCAATCATGTTCCAGATATCAACAAGATGGACTAAAACATAAAGAAAATAAACTCAACTACTTAAAAATGTTAATTCCTCAGGAATATATAAGAACTTCACCTTAATTTACCTCTAAAAGAATACTGAAGGATGGCTGAGTATGCCACCCAAAATATGCCACTTTGGCATAAGGTTATTTGAGCTAAAGACACCTGAAAAACAGCAGGTGCCAAGGAGGATGCTCTGAACTCCCCTTTTCTTCCTGAAGACATGAAATAAACCTCTTATATGAAAGAGGTCCTCCCTATTCCAGGGAAAGAAATATTCTTATCACCAGACACAGTGAATTGAGGCCAAGAGAAATTTGTACAGACTTTGCTAAAATAACTCTTATCTTCCTTAAGTCTCCCCCTATATTTTAGTTACTTTTCCACAATTGCTATTCTTTGTTCCCTAGTATATAAATACTTAACTTACTCACTCCTTTGGGTCTTCATTTTCCTATGGTGGTTCCCATGTACATGTAAAAATCTGTATGCTTTTCTCCTGTTAATCTGCCTTGTGTCAATTTAATTCTAAGGCTCAACGAGAGACCCTAAGAAGATAGAGGTAAAGTTTTGCCTCTACTACAATAGCCTCAAAAATATATAATGCAAATGTAACAGCACCTCAAAGAAACAAATTCATAAGCTTAGTGGGAGATGTTAGCACACCTCTCTTAGTAAGAATAAACATAAAAAAAGTAAGTACGGACACAGACAATTATACTTTACAGATAACAAAGCAGGTAAAACAGGCACTGTATGAAGTATTGCCCTAAGGGTTAGAGAATACGCTTTATTTTCAAGAACACAAAGAGCACGTTTAATATTCACTTTATCCTGAGTCATAAAGCTACTTCCAACAATTTCAGGGATTAAAATAATACAAACTGTACTCTCTGATCAAAATGAAATTAAGTTAGAAGTCCTTATCAAAAAGACAACTTTTTAGATAAACCTTATCTACAGAAATGAAGAGACATTCTGAGGAACATTCTTAAGCTGATTGAGCATACTACAAAAAACCGTAGCAAACGTGTTACTTAATAGAAATATGTTGAAAGCCTTTCCTCTGATACTGAGAATAAGATAAGAAATGCCTACTACTATCATTTCTATTGTACTCCATGTCATAACCAATATAAATATGCAGTAATTATCAGTATAAGTATTAGAAATGAAGAAATTACAGTGTCATTATTCAGAATGACAAAATGACAAGATTTTCTTAAAGATTCTACAGAAATTGCTAAAATTAATATTTGAGTCTGGAATGATCTAGATACAAGTCAAGAAATGTCACTGTATTTCTATATGTCAGTTACATGAAATGAAATTTAAAAATACTATTTGTAACAGTATAAGTCACCCAAGATTTAAGAATAAGTCCAATGATGAATGGGCAACATTACTACAAAAAAAAATCTATAAATAAAATTGGCAGGAATTAAAGAATAAATGAAAGGATATATCATATTCACAGGATGAAATCTCAATATTGGAAATATATCAGTTTTCCCCAATTTGATCTAGATCCAATTCAGTCCAAACAAAATCCCAAAGGGCTGTCCATTAAAAGGATGAGTTTTACAGTATAAATTATACTTAAGAAATGAAGAAGAGAAGATCCCAGCAGAGATGCTTTTTTAGCAGAAATTGACAAGCAAATTCTAAAATTTATATGAAAAAAATATTTAAAAAGGCCAAGAAGTTCCCAAGCCATCTTAAAAAGAAAAACAGAACAAAAGAGGAAGATTGCTCTACATGATATCAAGGCTTACTACAAAGCTGTAATAGTGATTACGGGTACCAGTGTAGACAAACAGACAAATGGAACACAAAGAGTCCAAAGCAGATCTTCTCACATACTGACATTGCTATGAATGTTCTTGTACATTTCTCCTAATGAATATAAAGAAAAGAGTTTTTAGCAGTGAAGAAAAAGGATGGCCTTTCAATAGACATTGTAGGGACAACAGAACATACATATGGAAAAAAATTGAAATTTGACTCCTACTTAAATTATTCACCCACAAAAAAAATTTTCAGGTTGAATGAAAATCATATGTGAGAAAATAAAACTTCTAGAACAATACACCTTTTACTTGACATTACCCTGGTTCAGACTCTCAACCCTCCCCATATAGATAACCATTTCCAAGAAAAATTATGGGAAGAATTACTAAAATGATAGTTCTTCTAAGACAGTGGTTTTCAAATTTTTTACCACAACCCACAGAAATGTATTTAAGTTCACACACACATACACACACACACTTCTAGATATATATATAAAAAAGTTTCACAAAATACTTCCTAGCCTTACCATATAATTTGCATTCTGATTTTTTTCTTTCTCTTTACTTCTCTATTGCATGCTTTACATTCTGACTACAGCCCACCAAAATAATTTCATGTACCATTAATGCATCACAACCCATAATTTGAAAAACAATGCTTTGGGAAACCACAGAAGAAACATGATTTCAGTGTAGGATGGCACGGTAAACTCTCTAGAGAAAATGTCACACTAGGATTTTTGAGTAAAAGTTAAAGTAGGTATAGTCATGGGTTTATAATAAATAGCAAAACCAGGACTAAATGTGAAGTTTTCTCAATTCCAAAGCTAATGTTCTTTCCATTATACAAAACAGTTTTCATTAATATACATATACTCACACACAAGAAAAGTATAGTAATTCTGTAACTAGTTCACCTTGGAAATTAACAGAAGAAAGATGTTATATGTACAGATTTTATATATATACACATATACATGTATATATTTTACTTGTTCTATATGTAGCAACTGTAGTGATTACTTTTGGAAATGGCTGATTCATATTATATTAAGTTTAAATCAGGAAAGTTATTTATTATATCTCTATCAAAATAATAAATTTTTTCCTCCAGAAGGTGATAAATTGTATTCATTTTGGATAAAACTCTTCACTAAAGAAAATGACAAGATGTCAAATCTTCCATTTCAAGAACATCAATACAATGCCAGCCTTAAAACTAGTTACATTACTGAGTTTGTTAATTTTGAGCAACACAGAGTAAAATGACAAATTCTTTCCATTACAAAGTTTATATTCCAAAGTTTATTTTGTTTACAACAAAAATAATAAAATTAACATTACAATATGACTAAACAATATTAAAATCTCTTATATTACTAAGAGCTCTATCAAGCTATCACAGAAATCAGTAGAAATGACTTACGATTGCATCGTTTTTGTACAAATCGTAATTTGCAAGCTGTTCTGTAAGTTGACAGTCGTATCACATCAAAATTCTGAGCACCTGAAAAAAGGGGAAATAAAAAATAAAAAATGCTCAACTGGATTTACTGTTTAATTTCCAAATGCTGGGAAGGCACTCCATTCCATCATGTTTGCACAGTCTATATATAACATGTCAACTATGCCTCCTTCGGACAAAACACAAACTGGGAAGGAAGTGTTAGGCACACTTTCTGCATGCCCACGTCATGCCAACCACTGTACCAGTAGTTTTGCCTATGTGATTCTGTCTACCAGCATAAGAACAAGTCAATTCACCTAGTATAACTCACTCTCTTCACTCTTTCTCCAGTGCAGTTAAGAGTTGATTTGGGTAGTTCAAAACAAAAGGGAGCAAGTATCACACCACTCCAAAGCCAACTAGTTTAGGACAATGGGAATCTTCCCGTACTTCAGCCCAGTTTGCCAGAAATCTCCACACTGAAGTTTTAGGTACTAGTCAAAAATCAACAATCGCTTTGCTTCTCTTTGCCACTCTCCTTTGTGAAGACACATCCCTCGACAAGCAGTGTAAAGAAAATAGAGACAGCAGTAGGATGGCACAGGATTCAGAAATTCTACTGAGCCCTGGTCAGACTATCATTTTTTAAAAATCTAGTAGTCCAAATCCAAAAATAATTTCTAAGAGTTAAGATACACATATCAATAACCTAAGAATTTTATTAAAATCTTACTGTACCATCACTCAACCAACCAGGTTCTCAAATTCCCCATATGTTTACCTTCTTCTGAAGCAGTCATCTTTCAGAAAATCCTTATACACTGCCTCTAATGCCCTTCACTTTTTAAATACTTCTCTCATGTAAGTGTCATGCTGATTTTCTGGTTAGAAAATATGGTAGTTTGGGATATAAAAAATGAAAAAAGAAGTCCTCAGTGAAGAAACTGAAATGATTATAGTTGTCCTTTGGAGATTCTGAAGTAGAAATGATTAGTTTTTCACCTCATTACCATTCAAGAACATTTTATCGTAAGAAATACAGTAAAGAATGATTAGAGAAAGGATTAAAGATGGCGGTGTGAGAGGAGAGACACAGGCTTCCTCCTAAAACTGGATACAATGAGAAAATATACTTGGCACAACTAATCATGAGAGAGCAACAGGGAAGAGGACGGTGTCAGACTGCACACACCTGGAGAAAAGAGCAGACCTCACCGAACGGGGTAACGTACCAGAGCTGTGGCTCCACGGGACCTGAGCCCTTCCCCCACCCCAGCTCACTGGTGGGAGGAAGAGAAATGGAGCAGGGAGGGAGTGGAAGGCTTGGGACTGCTGAATACCTAGCTCTGGAGATCTGCGCTGGGAGCACAAACCTACACTTCATGGTGCTTTCATGAGACTCGCATGACTACCGGGGTTGGAAAGTTAATACAGGCAGAGTTCCTGGGGAGACTGGGATTCCGGCCACTTGTGGAAAGCAGGGATCCATATCCAGCTGCTCTGGGACAAAAACTTATATCTGTGTGCCTGGCCCACTGGCTCAGGCAGTGGAGACAGGCACAGCAGCCAGGAGGCAGGGAACAGCTCTTTCCTTCCCCCAGGCACCAGTACCACTCCCCTGCAACCCCCGACATTGCTTCAGGGGCTGAGCAGCTCCAGAAGAGAGCTTCTGGACACTAGAGGGTGCCATATACAAACATGAAACACCAAAGGAACCTTGTCCAAAGTAAAATTATTAATACAACTCCCAAGAAAGATTTAAATAATATGGACCTCGTGACTCTTCCTGAAAGGGAGTTCAAAATAAAAATCATCAACATTCTAATGGAGATATGGAAAGACATCCAAGAAATCAGGAATGAATTCAGGTCGGAGATCCAATCGTTGAAGAGCACGATGGAGGGTATTAAAAGCAGGTTGGATTCAGTGGAGGAGACAATAAACGAAATAGAAATTAGAGAAGAGGAATACAAAGAAGCTGAGGCACAGAGAGAAAAAAGGATCTCTAAGAATGAAAGAATATTGAGAGAACTCTGTGACCAATCCAAGTGGAACAATATTCGCATTATAGGGATACCAGAAGAAGAAGAAGAGAGAGAGAAAGGGATAGAAAGTGTCTTTGAGGAGGTAGTTGCTGAAAACTTCCCGAAACTGGGGAAGGAGATAGTCTCTCAGGCCATGGAGATCCACAGATCTCCCAACACAAGGGACCCAAGGAAGACAACACCAAGACACATAGTAATAAAAATGGGAAAGATCAAGGATAAGGACAGACTGTTAAAAGAAGCCAGAGACAGAAATAAGATCACATACAAAGGAAAACCCATCAGGCTAACATCAGACTTCTCAGCAGAAACCTTACAGGCTATAAGGGAGTGGCATGATGTATTTAATGCCATGAAGCAGAAGGGCCTGGAACCAAGATTACTTTATTGGGCAAGATTATCATTTAAATTTGAAGGAGAAAATAAACAATTTCCAGATAAGCAAAAGATGAGAGAATTTACCTCCCACAAACCATCTCTACAGTCTATTTTGGAGGGACTGCTATAGATGGAAGTGTTCCTAAGGCCGAATAGCTGTCACCAGAGGTAATACAACCACAGTAAAGAAAGTAGAACAGCTAATTACGAAGCAAATGCAAAATTAAATTAACTATCCCCAAAGTCAATCAAGGGATAGACAAAAAGTACAGAATTTGATACCTAATATATAAAGACTTAAGGAGGAAGAAAAAGGAGGAGAAACAGAAAAGAACCTTTAGATTGTGTTTGTTACAGCATACTAAGTGAGTTAAGTTAGACTCTTAGATAGTAAGGAAAGTAACCTGGAACCTTTGGTAACCACGAATCTAAAGCCTGAAATGGCAATAAGTACATTCCTATTGATAATCACCCTAAATGTAAATGGACTGAATGCACCAATCAAGACATAGAGTCACTGAATGGGTAAAAAAACAAGACCAATCTATACGCTACTTACAAGAGACTCACCTCAAACCCAAAGACATGCACAGATTAAAAGTCAAGGGATGGAAAAAGATATTTCATGCAAACAACAGGGAGAAAAAAGCAGGTGTTGCAGTACTAGTATCAGACAAAACAGACTTCAAAACAAAGTAACAAGAGATAAAGAAGGACATTACATAATGATAAAGGACTCAGTCCAACAAGAGGATATAACCACCCAACACTGGAGCAGCAACATATGTGAAACAAATACTAACAGAACTGAAGGAGGAAATAGGATGCAATGCATTCATTTTAGGAGACTTCAACACACCATTCACTCCAAAGGACAGATCCACCAGACAGAAAATAAGTAAGGACACAGAGGCACTGAACAACACACTAGAACAGAAGGACCTAATAGACATCTATAGAACTCTACACCCAAAAGCAGCAGGATACACATTCTTCTCAAGTGCACATGGAACATTCCCAGAATAGACCACATACTAGGCCACAAAAAGAGCCTCAGTAAATTCAAAAAGACTGAAATTCTATCAACCAACTTCTCAGACCACAAAGGTATAAAATTAGAAATAAATTGTACAAAGAAAGCAAAAAGGCTCACAAACACATGGAGGCTTAACAACACGCTCCTAAATAGTCAATGGATCAATGAGCAAATTAAAATGGAGATCCAGCAATATATGGAAATAAATGATGACAACAACACAAAGCCCCAACTTCTGTGGGATGCAGTGAAAGCAGTTCAAAGAGTAAAGTATATAGCAATCCAGGCATATTTAAAGAAGGAAGAACAAACCCAAATGAATAGTCTAATGTCACAATTATCAAAATTGGAAAAAGAAGAATAAATGAGGCCTAAAGTCAGCAGAAGGAGGGACATAATAAAGATCAGAGAAGAAATAAATAAAATTGAGAAGAATAAAACAATAGAAAAAAATCAATGAAACCAAGAGCTCGTTCTTTAAGAAAATAAACAAAATAGATAAGCCTCTAGCCAGACTTATTAAGAGAAAAAGAGAATCAACACACATCAACAGAATCAGAAACGAGGAAGGAAACATCGCGACAGACCCAACAGAAATACAAAGAATTATTACAGAATACTATGAAAACCTATATGCTAACAAGCTGGAAAACCTAGAAGAAATGGACAACATCCTAGAAAAATACAACCTTCCAAGACTGACCAAGGAAGAAACAAAATCTAAACAAACCAATTACCAGCAAAGAAATTGAATCAGTAATCAAAAAACTACCAAAGAACAAAACCACCGGGCCAGATGGATTTAGCTCGGAATTTTATCAGACATACAGAGAAGATATAATACCCATTCTCCTTAAAGTTTTCCAAAAAACAGAAGAGGAAGGAATACTTCCAAACTCATTCTATGAATCCAACATCACCCTAATACCAAAACCAGGCAAAGATCCCAACAAAAAAGAAAATTACAGACCAATATCCCTGATGAACGTAGATGCAAAAATACTCAACAAAATATTAGCAAACAGAATTCAAAAATACATCAAAAGGATCATACACCATGACCAAGTGGGATTCATCCCAGGGATGCAAGGATGGTACAACATTCGAAAATCCATCAACATCATCCACCATACCAACAAAAAGAAGGACAAAAACCACATGATCATCTCCATAGATGCTGAAAAAGCATTCGACAAAATTCAACATCCATTCATGATAAAAACTCTCAACAAAATGGGCAGAGAGGGCAAGTACCTCAACATAATAAAGGCCATATATGATAAACCCACAGTCAACATCATACTGAACAGTGAAAAGCTGAAAGCTTTTCCTCTGAGATCGGGAACAAGACAGGGATGTCCACTCTCCCCACTGTTATTCAACATAGTACTGGAGGTCCTAGCCATGGCAATTAGACAAAACAAAGAAATACAAGGAATCCAGATAGGTAAAGAAGAAGTTAAACTGTCACTATTTGCAGAGGACATGATATTGTACATAAAAAACCCTAAAGACTCCACTCCAAAACCAATAGAACTGATATCAGAATACAGCAAAGTTCCCGGATACAAAATTAACACACAGAAATCTGTGGCTTTCCTATACACTAACAATGATCTAATAGAAGGAGAAATCAGGAAAACAATTCCATTCACAATTGCATCAGAAAGAATAAAATACTTAGGAATAAACCTTACCAAGGAAGTGGAAGACCTATACCCTGAAAACTATAAGACACTCTTAAGAGAAATTAAAGAGGACACTAACAAATGGAAACTCATCCCATGCTCTTGGCTAGGAAGAATTAATATTGTCAAAATGGCCATCCTGCCCAAAGCAATATACAGATTTGATGCAAACCCTATCAAATTACCAACAACATTCTTCAACGAACTGGAACAAATAGTTCAAAAATTCATATGGAAACACCAAAGACCCTGAATAGCCAAAGAAATCCTGAGAAGGAAGAATAAGGTGGGGGGGATCTCACTCCCCAACTTCAAGCTCTACTACAAAGCCACAGTAATCAAGACAGTTTGGTACTGGCACAAGAACAGAGCCACAGACCAGTGGAACAGATTAGAGACTCCAGACATTAACCCAAACATATATGGTCAATTAATATTCAATAAAGGAACCATGGACACACAATGGGGAAATGACAGTCTCTTCAACAGATGGTGCTGGCAAAACTGGACAGCTACATGTAAGAGAATGAAATTGGATCACTGTCTAACCCCATACACAAAAGTAAATTCGAAATGGATCAAAGACCTGAATGTAAGTCATAAAACCATAAAACTCTTAGAAAAAAACATAGGCAAAAATCTCTTGGACATAAACATGAGCGACTTCTTCATGAACATATCTCCTCGGGCAAGGGAAACAAAAGCAAAAATGAACAAGTGGGACTATATCGAGCTGAAAAGCTTCTGTACAGCAAAGGACACCATCAATAGAACAAAAAGGTACCCTACAGTATGGGAGAATATATTCAGAAATGACAGATCTGATAAAGGGTTGACATCCAAAATATATAGAGCTCATGCACCTCAACAAACAAAAAGCAAATAATCCAATTAAAAAATGGGGAGAGTTGCTGAACAGACAGTTCTCCAAAGAAGAAATTCAGATGGCCAACAGACACATGAAAAGATGCTCCACATCGCTTGTCATCAGAGAAATGCAAATTAAAACCACAATGAGATATCACCTATGACCAGTAAGGATCGTCACAATCCAAAAGACAAACAACACCAAATGTTGGCAAGGTTGTGGAGAAAGGGGAACCCTCCTACACTGCTGGTGGGAATGTAAATTAGTTCAACCATTGTGGAAAGCAGTATGGAGGTTCCTCAAAAAGCTCAAAATAGAAATACCATTTGACCCAGGAATTCCACTTCTAGGAATTTACCCTAAGAATGCAGTAGCCCAGTTTGAAAAAGACAGATGCACCCCCATGTTTATCGCAGCACTATTTACAATAGCCAAGAAATGGAAGCAACCTAAGTGTCCATCAATAGATGAATGGATAAAGATGTGGTACATATACACAATGGAATATTATTCAGCCATAAGAAGAAAATAAATCCTACCATTTGCAACAACATGGATGGAGCTAGAGGGTATTATGCTCAGTGAAATAAGCCAGGTGGAGAAAGACAAGTACCAAATGATTTCACTCATATGTGGAGTATAAAAACAAAGAAAAACTGAAGGAACAGAACAGCAGCAGAATCACAGAACTCAAGAATGGACTAATGGTTACCAAAGGGAAAAGGACTGGGCAGAAGGGGTGGGGAGGGAGAGATCAGGGCATGGAAAAAGAAAGGGGGCCTTACGTTTAGCATGTATAATGTGGGGGTGGCATAGGGAGGGATGTGCAACACAGGGAAGACAAGTAGTGAGTCTACAGCATCTTACTACACTGATGGACAGTGACTGTAATGGGGTTTGTTGGGGGGGGACTTGGTGAAGGGGAGAGTCTAGTAACCATAATGTTCTTCATGTAATTGTAGATTAATGATAATAAAATGAATAAAAAAAAGAAATATAGTAAAATGTCATTTTAATACTAATATCAGACAATGTTTCAAGCTTGTGAAGAAATGGTGCAAAGGGGCCTAACTAAATACACAGGCAGCATTCTAGCCCCAGTTGGAGAGCCCAGTGAAGCTCCTGGACAGACAGGAGACAATCTGAGAACACTGGGTCCCCAGGAGGTACAAGAGAAAGATCGGAAAGGATAAGAAATGATTAACCTTTCTTTCTACATTATGGCTCTCCTCATTCATGAGACTGGAATATGAATGTTGTATAGAATAACCAAATCCCAAGGAATGCAGAGTCAAATGGAAGGGTTTTGTGGTACCTGCTTTTATCAGCTGTTATCAAAGTCTCTAGGGGAAGAACTGGAATCTTCATTCTAGAAGATCTTAAAATAAAAACACAGAACTACTCAACTAAAAGATCTGGCTCATGGACCTCTCAATTTTACTCACACCCAACTCCAATCAGTCTGGACTACATATAATTACCCAAACATGCCAAGCCCTCTCATCCCTAAGCCTTTCTAAGTGTTACTTACTACTCCAGTCCTTTCTGCATCATGTCACTGGGGTAACGCAGCCTAGACATCCTCCCAGATCCCTTCCCAGACCCCCACCCTTTCCCCCATCATGGTTCCTACAGCTCTTATTCCTTGTTTCCATTTCCAGGAAACTAAGTTCCACAAAGACAAAGACCATTTTATTTTTGTGTTGTTCACTATTATATGCCCCAAACTAGGACATAATAAAACTAGTATGCTAAATATTTATTGAATGAATAAACAATTGCACATTAGGAAGCTCTATGTTGCTGGTATAAAAGACTGATATGCTGTTTCACAAAAATACACCAAGTAAAATCAAAAGATTAGACAAACTATACAATTTTGGATACTAGCAAAGAAATGCTGATGGAGGGAGATGATAAATGTAGTGGGGAGGCCAAGCCCTTTTCTGGTATAAACATGTTGATGCTTTTAGTCTTCTTTGGGTAGAGCAGAGAATTCCAAATTGTGTTCTAGGGAGCCATAGGATTTGGTTGAAGTGTTCAGCAGACCCATGGGAGGCATAAGAAAGTGAACGTAGTTTGTTGAAAAGGAATCTAATTGAAGAGATGAGGAAAAAAGGAGAAAGGGCAGAAGGGATTTACAAGTCTAAGAAATGTAAGCACAATAACATTTCTGAATTACCCAAGAACTTTTACAAGCATTTCTAATAAGAAAAAAAAAGTTTTCAAGAAAATATTAGCCTAAATAAGTAACAAATATAAACATAGGAGGTGGATCCAAGATGGCAGCATGAGTAGGACAGTGGGAATCTCTTCCCAAAAACATACATATTTTTGAAAATACAACAAATACAACTATCCCTAAAAGAGAGACCAGAAGATACAGGACAACAGCCAGACTACATCCACACCTGCGAGAACCCAGCACCTCGCAAGGGGATAAGATACAAGCCCCAGCCCAGCGGGACCCGAGCGCCCCTCACCCCAGCTCCCGGCGGGAGGAGAGGAGTCAGAGCAGGGAGGGAGAGGGAGTCCAGGACTGCTAAACACCCAGCCCTAGGCATCTGCACCGGAGCGCAGACACACAGTGCGAGGAGTGCAGGAAACTAGTGAAACGGGACAGTAAAACCTGCGAGTGGGTCCCTGCAGCGGGTGCCCCTGGGACAAAGAAAAGTGAGTGCTTTTTGAAAGTCTTAAAGGGACAGGGACCCCACAACTGGACGGAAGCGTCCTGGGGCACTTAGCCCAGCAGCTGGGAATCCTGGGGAACTCCAGGTGCCCTAACCCCCTGGGTGGCAGCACAGCTCTGAGACCCCTCACGGCAATAAACAGCCCCCTGACTGTTCCCCCTCTGGCACGGCCCCGCCATAGCAGAGCAGCAGCCTGAGGCTGGCCATGCCCACAGCAAGGGAGCTTCCTCCATAGCGGCCGGGCAAGAAACAGAGACCCAGTCTATGAGCAACTGCCCAACACAAGCCACTAGGGGTCGCCGTTGTCCCAGGAAAGAAAATCCAGGAGCCAAGTGGAAGGGGTCTTGGTTCTCCCAGCTGACGGACGAGCTAACAGCATACCACTGCATCTATCGACATGAAAAGGCAGAAAAATTTGATCAAGACAAGACTAACCCAGACATCCTCTACATCCTCCCATGAGAAGGAATCTGGGTAGACAGATTTAACCAATTTTCCTGAAAAAGAATTCAAAATAAAAGTCATAACCATGCTGATGGACTTGCAGAGAAATATGCAAGAGCTAAGGAGGGAGAATACAGAAATAAAACAATTTCTGGAAGGACTTCAAAGCAGAATGGACGAGATGCAAGAGACCACTAATGGAAAAGAAATCAGAGAACAGGAATGCAGAGAAGCTGATGCAGAGAGAGATAAAAGGATCTCCAGGAATGAAAGAATATTAAGAGAACTGTGTGACCAATTGAAACAGAACAATATTCGCATTATAGGGGTACCAGAAGAAGAAGAGAGAGAAAAAGGGATAGAAAATGTCTTTGAAGAAATAATTGCTGAAAACTTCCCCAAACTGGGGAAGGAAATGGCCTCTCAGACCATGGAAATACACAGAACTACCCAAGGAGGGCAACACCAAGGCACATAATAAATAAAATGGCAAAGATCAAAGACAAGGACAGAGTATTAAAGGCAGCCAGAGACAAAGAAAAGGTCACCTACAAAGGAAAACCCATCAGGCTATCATCAGACTTCTCAACAGAAACCTTACAGGCCAGAAGAGAATGGCATGATATACTTAATGCAATGAAACAGAAGGGCCTTGAACCAACAATACTGTATCCAGCACAATTATCACTTAAATATGAAGAAGGGATTAAACAATTCCCAGACAAGCAAAAGTTGAGGGAATTTGCCTCCCACAAACCACCTCTACAGGGTATCTTAGAGGGACTGCTCTAGATGGGAACACTCCTAAAAAGAGCACAGAACAAAACACCCAACATATGAAGAATGGAGGAGGAGGAATAAGAAGGGAGAGAAATAAAGAATCATCAGACAGTGTTTATAATAGCTCAATAAGCCAGTTAAGTTAGACAGTAAGATAGTAAAGAAGCTAACCTTGAACCTTTGGTAACTGCAAACTTAAAGTCTGCAATGGCAATAAGTACATATCTTCCAATAATCACCCTAAATGTAAATGGACTGAATGCACCAATCAAAAGACACAGAGTAATAGAATGGATAAAAGAGCAAGACCCATCTATATGCTGCCTACAAGAGACTCACCTCAAACCCAAAGACATGCACAGATTAAAAGTCAAGGGATGGAAAAAGATATTTCATGCAAACAATAGGGAGAAAAAAGCAGGTGTTGCAGTACTAGTATCAGACAAAATAGACTTCAAAACAAAGAAAGTAACAATAGATAAAGAAGGACATTACATAATGATAAAGGACTCAGTCCAACAAGAGGATATAACCACCCAACACAGGAGGACCAACATATGTGAAACAAATACTAACAGAACTGAAGGAGGAAATAGGATGCAATGCATTCATTTTAGGAGACTTCAACACACCATTCACTCCAAAGGACAGATCCACCAGACAGAAAATAAGTAAGGACACAGAGGCACTGAACAACACGCTAGAACAGAAGGACCTAATAGACATCTGTAGAACTCTACACCCAAAAGCAACAGGATACACATTCTTCTCAAGTGCACATGGAACATTCTCCAAAATAGACCACATACTAGGCCACAAAAAGAGCCTCAGTAAATACAAAAAGATTGAAATTCTACCAAGCAACTTTTCAGACCACAAAGGTATAAAACTAGAAATAAATTGTACAAGGAAAGCAAAAGGGCTCACAAACACATGGAGGCTTAACAACATGCTCCTAAACAATCAATGGATCAACGACCAAATTAAAATGGAGATCAAGCAATACATGGAGACAAATGACAACAACAACACAAAGCCCCAACTTCTGTGGGATGCAGCAAAAGCAGTTCTAAAAGGAAAGTATATAGCAATCCAGGCATATTTAAAGAAGGAAGAACAACCCCAAAAGAACAGTCTAAAGTCACAATCATTGAAATTGGAAAAAGAACAAATGAGGCCTAAACTCAGCAGAAGGAGGGACATAATAAAGATCAGAGAAGATAAATAAAATTGAGAAGAATAAAACAATAGCAAAAATCAATGAAACCAAGAGCTGGTTCTTTGAGAGAATAAACAAAATAGATAAGCCTCTAGCCAGACTTATTAAGAGAAAAAGAGAATCAACAGAATCAGAAATGAGGAAGGAAACACCAGGACAGACCCAACAGAAATACAAAGAATTATTAGAGACGACTATGAAAACCTATATGCTAACAAGATGGAAAACCTAGGAGAAATGGACAACTTCCTACAAATATAAACATAAATGACTTCCTTATCCTACAAAGGGAAATGGTAGAGATGCATGCCTGACTGCACCTATATTTAGATTTGAATTTTTTTTTATTATGGCAAGCAAAGAAAGTGATAACTAAACAGGCTGGATAAAACAAAAACTGGTTATACAAAATAATAATAAAGTGTAATTTGTGGAGTTGAGAAAGATAAGACTAAAAATAGCACAAATTTCATAAAGGAGGTACTCTAAAAAATTCTAATATTCTTGTATTACTTTGAATAAAGTCTTAAATATTGATAAGTTTGGACTTTATTTTAATTGATGTTAAATTTCTAGGGTAGCTACAAAAAGAACAGAAAAAAGAATATACAATTCACAACCAAGCAGAGGAAAGTGGAATGGAAGGAAGAAGACAGAGGCAAGAAAAAAGGAAAAATAAAATGGAGAAAAGACAAAATTGAAGCAGAAAATAAGTTTAAGAAAAAATGAAATATATCAGTATTCATAAGACTAAATTCTTCAGTGAAAAGCATAAATTCTTCATTGAATTTATTATAATTCTCCATTGAATAAATTCTTCAGTGTAAAAGCAAAGATTGCCAGTCACACTGGTTTGCTCTTTTTTTCTTAATAATCTAACTTGTGCTGTCTATAGGAAATGCACATAAAATATAAGGATACAGAAAGTTTTTTAAAGAATGAAAAGATAAATATTGTACTAGGCATGCTAACCAAAAGAAGGCTGGTACAACTGTATTAATATACAACAAAATAGACTTCAGAGCAAAAAAGCATTACTAGGAAAAGAGGTTACCTACATGATGAAAAAAGATACAATTTTCTAGGGAGATATAACATCTTACTGTATGTGCATCTAAGAATAAAAGCTTCAAAACACTGACAGAACTAAAGGGAAAAAAATTTAAATCCATGATCAGAGCAGAGATTTTTTAACATCTTTCCATAATTAAGCAAACAAAAGGACAAAAAAGGTTTCAATAAAACATGTAACAAGTTTGATCTAAATCACGCAGAAAATATACACATACTTTTCAAGCACTCATAAAATATTTAGAAAAACATAACAAAAAATAGCAACAGAGTCAAAGACTCTACAACATCCTTCATTCCCCGACCTTAACCAACTAAGCTAAATATTTTTATAACTAAAAGTCATTTATTTGCAAATTTAAAAGAATACTTCCAAATAATTCATAATGAAGATTAGAAAACAGAGAATTGATCATGAGAATAGTATGTATCATAACACATGGAAGGCAAAATAAAAAAATAACAATAAAGTTTATTCCTAAGTGCTTACATAAAGAAGAAAAAAGTGGAAAATAGATGGCTCAACATAAATTAGAGAAGGAACACTAGAACTGCCTGAAGTAGAAAGAAAATAGTAAGTATAATAGCACAAAACAATGAGGTAGAAAACAAAGATACGTGGAGAGGACCAGTAAAGTCAAAAAGTCCTTGAAAAGACTGACAGAGTTGGCAAGAATTTAGAAAAGAAAACAGTAAAATCAGAAAACTCTGAGAGTGGTGTCAAGTGTTCAAGAATTTCGTAGACTCACCTATAGAGCTTTACCTTTAGCACCAGAGTTCAGAAACACCATTGTAACTCATCGCTTTTCATTTTTCTTAGTAATTTTAGATCACGTAAGAGTTGTAAACTACAATTATTTCTATGTAATTTACTCCACTCTTCCTTTAATAAATATTTATGGAGTTACTGGGGTTACTAGCAAGATGAATAGATGTGATCCTTACGATGCTTTAGAGTCTACAAGAGAAAACATTAAGCAAAGACAGAACAAACTAATTTCACTGCTATTCACAATAGGAAATTAAAAGATACTGTCTAAAAACAGAAAGGTTTGAAAATATCATAGAAGGGAATACTAATAAGGGTAACATAAGATAAATTATTAAATCACTATGACCTCTTTCATGCTACAACGACAGAGCTGAATAGTTGTGACATGATGAGTTCTATGTGGCCTGCAAATCCTAAAATAGTTAATTCTTTGGCTCTTTAAGAAAAAGATTGCTGGCCCCAGCACTGTATTAACAGAGTAAAGGAGAAACATAGTCATCTCAAGGGAAGCAGAAAACATCTGATAAAATTTAATACTCACTCATGATTTAAAGAGAATAATAGTAATAACTCTGATAAATTAGAACAGAGTAGTTCCTTAACCTTATAAAGGGTATAAAACCTGCAACAATTACCATTTTAATAGTGAAATACTGTATCCATTCCCATTAAGGTCAAAAACAAGATATGGATGGCTGCTCTCTTTCCTGCTCTTCAATATAATATCTGAGGTCCCAATCAGGACAGTAGGGCACAAAAAAAGAGGTATAAGGATTGCACTGCAAGAGTCAAAACTGTCTTTCTTTTTAAGTGACAAAGCCCTAATGTAAACCATAAAGTTAGGGTGATAACAATGTCTGAAGGTACACCAATTGTAATGCATGTGCCTCTCTGGTGAGGGATGATGGCAATGGGAGAGGGGACAGTGTAGAGATGGGATAGCTGTGCATCTTCCTATTAATTTTGCTGTGAACCTAAGACTGCTGTAAAAAATATATTTTTTTAAGTATGTATGTAGTTATCTACCTAAGTAGAGATCTATAAGCTAACCATTAAGACTAATGAGTGGAAAAAGATCAGTGTATTCACAATTGACATAATAAAATCAACCCAACACCTAGATGACAGAGCCAAGTGATAAGGCTGGCAAAGGTGATTTCTGCATCCACAGAAGTTAGTTATGCTGTTGATTTTGGATGATGCTGGAAATTAGAGTGGGGCTTCTCGAAGCAAATACCACTGCCACTGATACAATTCTTCCTGTGAAGAAATAGGGGAGACTCAAGAAGCCATACTCACCAAACATCTCCCAGACTGCCCACATCCTTGAATTTGTTACAGAAGATGGTTATTTAAATGAGATGTATGTGTCAGAGTGATAACATTCAGTAAGCAGTAAACCCACTTCTCTGCAGAATACCCAATTTCTACTTCAGACATCTACCCTGGTCACCCTCTGTCCCATACCCATGTTTATATACCCCAGGCACTTCTTGGTATCAGAAACTATTGTTTCTTTATTTGGTTTCCTATTTTGTTTCCCCTTGCTAAAATGCAAGCAGTCTAAAAGAAGTCAAGGACTCTGTTTTGTTCTCCACTATAATCTTAGCACCTAGAATAGTGCCCAGACATAAGAGATTCTAAATAAATGTGTAAAAAAAATGGAAAAGACACCTATGCTGAGCCTTGGAGGATAGGCAGGAGCAACACACCAGATGAAGGTGGAGGGAGCCACATAAGCAAAGGCACAGAGACATGAAAGCACCATCTACCTGGAGAAAAGCAGACTCAGGACTGCTGGGAAATGACACACGAGGATTGTAATAGAAATTGGGAATTTGTGAACTGAGGATAAAAGAGGCCAAAGGGGATTGTTTGGCATGCTTAGTTGCTGGAAAGTGATGAGGAAGGGATTTAAGAAAGAAGGAACACAGATTTATATATTTCAGTCTGGCAGCATCAGAGCTCACAGATTTGAGAGGCTCAAGACTGGAAGAAGGGACCAGAAACTGATCGCTTTAGTTCAGAAAAGCAACAATGGTAAAAATATTGATAGTAAACACAGCTAGCCATATTAAACAACAACTATTCTGTGTCAAGCACTGTGGTAAGTGCTTTACTCACATTATCTCATTTAATCATCACAATAATTTTCTGAAGTAGGTACTATTCTCATTTTATGGGTGAAGAAACTGTAGTACATAGAGATTAAGTAACTCACCTAAGGTAATACAGCCAGTAAGGAAATGAGGGACAAGATCCAAACCCAAGAGGAGTCTGACTGCAGAGCCTGGAATCAAATCCATTACGGTAGGAAGAACACACAGACCCAAGACTCACTGATGAGGTAAAACTAAGCTGCACTTTGTGATTTCTTTCGAGGTGGAAGGTGAGGTAGACGAAGATGGCTCCAAGGTGTCTGGCTTGAATGACTAGCAATTCAGGACTCAGAACTACCAAAGTCCTTAATGATCACTGAGACTATCTCCCCCAAATTTTCTTCTCTGCCATCTTTAGCAAATAGCTACCTAGTCTATGCTTGACCAGACAACAAAGATCTGAGTTGAGTCAAAGTCTGCCTCCCATTACTAAGACTCTAAAGATATAAAATATCTTGACAGTTGAAAGGGTCTGCTGAGACTTTATCCACTGATTTTCACTCTGTGATATGTAGAATTCTAGAATTCTGCAAGTACTTGAGGGGCTATTTCAGGCTGGGCTCCTGCCTCCCCTCTTCAACCAAGCAGTACCAATTTTATGACACTCTTATGTTGAGAGTCCTTGTAAGATCTCATTTGAAAAAAAAGAGTACAATGATTTTAAAAGATTTCACAATCACTGGTACAGACTAATAACCCTATTTCATGGGAAAGGAATTTGAGGTCCACCAAGTGTGAGTGTGCTGGTCAAGGTCACATAGACAAGTAATCACAGAGCAAAACAACCCTTCAAATACTGGAATAGCCCCACTCCTGTCACCCATCTTTTTCTTTGTTTGAATTTTATATGAGAATGTATTTTTCTCAGAAGACTTAAAATTGCATAGTAAAGTAATATTTCAAAGTACACGTTCATGCTTTTAATTTTCCCTTTAAATGTTGTCTTAACACTTAGTTTTCTCTACCTTAGAATTTGTATCTTGTGTAACATATATAATGTATTAATTATTTATCACCACCTGCAAGTTCATGGTCTGAATTGACTGGAATGCCTTAAACTCACAAATATTCCAGGTAACATTTCTGCCTTATAATTTATGACTTTGCTTAAGAAACCAATTCAAGTCAATCCAATCAAAATACATACTCTGGCTTGGGGTCCTCCAACTCCATGATTCTTTACCACCCATTCTTCCCTTTCTAAAGCTTGTAATACAAAACTTCTAACTGATGAAAGCTGTGACTTGATCAGAAAAAAAGAAAAGAAAAAGAAAGGAAAGAAGGCTCTCCCATCCATATTAACAAGAATTCCAGAAACACACAAAGACTCACGCATTTCTACGAACAGCTGCCTCTTCTCTGCCATGGTCTTCTGCTTGTTCCCACTTTCCTCAATCATCCTAGGGACAGAGAAAGATAAAATAAACCACTGTGATTTTGATAATGCAACCAAGTGCTAATCATTCTGTTGTGAAGAGGTATGGGAAATCAAGTTGTATATGCACATATAATAAGCAAGGACCAGTAAAAATAAGGCAGAAGCCTGGTACAGAAAAAGACAAACAGCATTCCTTTTATTTGACAGCTTCTAAAAGATGAAAAACTAAATATTTAACTGAGCTCAGGCACTTGCTTCCTGCACTTAAAATATGGGGCTATATCTTATTTCAGAGAGAGGGGCGGAAGATGGCGGCGTGAGTAGAGCAGCGGAAATCTCCTCCCAAAACAACATATATCTATGAAAATATAACAAAGACAACCCTTCCTAGAATAAAGATCAGAGGACACAGGACAATATCCAGACCACATCCACACCTGAGAGAACCCAGCGCCTCGCGAAGGGGGTAAGATACAAGCCCCGGCCCGGCGGGAACCGAGCGCCCCTCACCCCAGCTCCCGGCGGGAGAAGAATAGGCAGAGCGGGAGGGAGACGGAGCCCAGGACTGCCGAACACCCAGCCCCAGCCATCCGGGCCAGAGTGCAGGGCGCTCGATACTAGGAAAACAGGGCAGCAAGAACAGTGAGCAGGAACTGGAGGCTGGGCGACAGAGGACATAAGAAAAGCGCGCGACCATTTTTTTTTGCTTTTTTGCTTTTTTGCTGCTTTGTTTTGGCGAGTGCTTTTTGGAAGTCTTAAAGGGACAGGGACCCCAATACTAGGGAAACAGGGCAGAAAGACCGGTGAGCAGAGGCCTGAGGCTGGCACCGGAGAATAAAGAAAAACGAACGACCACCTTTTTTTTTTTAATTAAAAAAAAATTTTTTTTTTTTTAATTAAAAACAATTTTTTTTCTGTTTTTTTTTTGTGGTCGTTGTTTTGTTTTGGCGGGTGCTTTTTGGAAGTCTTAAAGGGGGAGGGCGGGTCACTTAATCCAGAGGTAGGGAATCCGGGATCTCTGGGCACCCTAACCCCTGGGCTGCAGGGAGCAGGGAGGCCCCTTACGGAGATAAATAGCCTCCCAGCAGCTCCTGCTCCAACGCGACTCCACCATTTTGGAGTAGCTGCCCGAGCCAGGCCACGCCCACAGCAACAGCGGAGATTAACTCCATAGCAGCCGGGCAGGAAGCAGAAACCCTGTCTGCGCGCAGCTGCGCAGCACAAGCCACTAGAGGCCGCTGTTCTCCCAGGAGAGGAGGGCCACAAACCAACAAGAAAGGAAGTCCTTCCAGCCGTCACTCGTCCCAGTTCTGCAGACTATTCCTATCACCATGAAAAGGCAAAGCTACAGGCAGACAAAGATCACAGAGACAACACCAGAGAAGGAGACAGACCTAACCAGTCTTCCTGACAAAGAATTCAAAATAAGAATCATAAACATGCTGACAGAGATGCAGAGAAATACGCAAGAGAAATGGGATGAAGTCCGGAGGGAGATCACAGATGCCAGAAAGGAGATCACAGAAATGAAACAAACTCTGGAAGGGTTTATAAGCAGAATGGATTGGATGCAAGAGGCCATTGATGGAATTGAAATCAGAGAACAGGAACGCATGGAAGCTGACATAGAGAGAGACAAAAGGATCTCCAGGAATGAAACAATATTAAGAGAACTGTGTGACCAATCCAAAAGGAAAAATATCCGTATTATAGGGGTCCCAGAAGAAGAAGAGAGAGGAAAAGAGATGGAAAGTATCTTAGAAGAAATAATTGCTGAAAACTTCCCCACACTGGGGGAGGAAGTAATCAAACAGACCACGGAAATACACAGAACCCCCAACAGAAAGGATCCAAGAAGGGCAACACCAAGACACATAATAATTAAAATGGCAAAGATCAAGGACAAGGAAAGAGTGTTAAAGGCAGCTAGAGAGAAAAAGGTCACCTATAAAGGGAAACCCATCAGGCTAACGTCAGATTTCTCAACAGAAACCCTACAGGCCAGAAGAGAATGGCATGATATATTTAATACAATGAAACAGAAGGGCCTTGAACCAAGGATACTGTATCCAGCACGACTATCATTCAAATATGACGGTGGGATTAAACAATTCCCAGACAAACAAAAGCTGAGGGAATTTGCTTTCCACAAACCACCTCTACAGAACATCTTACAGGGACTGCTCTAGATGGGAGCACTCCTAGAAGGAGCACAGCACAAAACACCCAACATATGAAGAATCGAGGAGGAGGAACAAGAAGGGAGAGAAGAAAAGAATCTCCAGACAGTGTATATAACAGCTCAATAAGCGAGCTAAGTTAGGCAGTAAGATACTAAAGAGGCTAACCTTGAACCTTTGGTAACCACGAATTTAAAGCCTGCAATGGCAATAAGTACATATCTTTCAATAGTCACCCTAAATGTTAATGGGTTGAATGCACCAATCAAAAGACACAGAGTAACAGAATGGATAAAAAAGCAAGACCCATCTATATGCTGCTTACAAGAAACTCACCTCAAACCCAAAGACATGTACAGACTAAAAGTCAAGGGATGGAAAAACATATTTCAAGCAAACAACAGTGAGAAGAAAGCAGGGGTTGCAGTACTAATATCAGACAAAATAGACTTCAAAACAAAGAAAGTAACAAGAGATAAAGAAGGACACTACATAATGATAAAGGGCTCAGTCAAACAAGAGGATATAACCATTCTAAATATATATGCACCCAACACAGGAGGACCAGCATATGTGAAACAAATACTAACAGAACTAAAGGGGGATATAGACTACAATGCATTTATTCTAGGAGACTTCAACACACCACTCACCCCAAAGGATAGATCCACTGGGCAGAAATTAAGTAAGGACACGGAAGCACTGAACAACACAGTAGAGCAGATGGACCTAATAGACATCTATAGAACTCTACATCCAAAAGCAACAGGATATACATTCTTCTCAAGTGCACATGGAACATTCTCCAGAATAGACCACATACTAGGCCACAAAAAGAGCCTCAGAAAATTCCAAAAAATTGAAATCCTACCAACCAACTTTTCAGACCACAAAGGCATAAAACTAGAAATAAACTGTACAAAGAAAGCAAAGAGGCTCACAAACACATGGAGGCTTAACAACACGCTCCTAAATAATCAATGGATCAATGACCAAATCAAAATGGAGATCCAGCAATATATGGAAACAAATGACAACAACAACACTAAGCCCCAACTTCTGTGGGACACAGCAAAAGCAGTCTTAAGAGGAAAGTATATAGCAATCCAAGCATATTTAAAAAAGGAAGAGCAATCCCAAATGAATGGTCTAATGTCACAATTATCGAAATTGGAAAAAGAAGAACAGATGAGGCCTAAGGTCAGCAGAAGGAGGGACATAATAAAGATCAGAGAAGAAATAAATAAAATTGAGAAGAATAAAACAATAGCAAAAATCAATGAAACCAAGAGCTGGTTCTTCGAGAAAATAAACAAAATAGATAAGCCTCTAGCCAGACTTATTAAGAAGAAAAGAGAGTCAACACAAATCAACAGTATCAGAAACGAGAAAGGAAAAATCACGACGGACCCCACGGAAATGCAAAGAATTATTGGAGAATACTATGAAAACCTATATGCTAACAAGCTGGGAAACCTAGGAGAAATGGACAACTTCCTAGAAAAATATAACCTTCCAAGATTGACCCAGGAAGAAACAGAAAATCTAAACAGACCAATTGCCAGCAACGAAATTGAAGAGGTAATCAAAAAACTACCAAAGAACAAAACCCCCGGGCCAGATGGATTTACCTCGGAATTTTATCAGACATACAGGGAAGACATAATACCCATTCTCCTTAAAGTTTTCCAAAAAATAGAGGAGGAGGGGATACTCCCAAACTCATTCTATGAAGCTAACATCACCCTAATACCAAAACCAGGCAAAGACCCCACCAAAAAAGAAAACTACAGACCAATATCCCTGATGAACGTAGATGCAAAAATACTCAACAAAATATTAGCAAACCGAATTCAAAAATACATCAAAAGGATCATACACCATGACCAAGTGGGATTCATCCCAGGGATGCAAGGATGGTACAACATTCGAAAGTCCATCAACATCATCCACCACATCAACAAAAAGAAAGACAAAAACCACATGATCATCTCCATAGATGCTGAAAAACCATTTGACAAAGTTCAACATCCATTCATGATAAAAACTCTCAGCAAAATGGGAATAGAGGGCAAGTACCTCAACATAATAAAGGCCATCTATGATAAACCCACAGCCAACATTATATTGAACAGCGAGAAGCTGAAAGCATTTCCGCTGAGATCGGGAACTAGACAGGGATGCCCACTCTCTCCACTGTTATTTAACATAGTACTGGAGGTCTTAGCTACGGCAATCAGACAAAATAAAGAAATACAAGGAATCCAGATTGGTAAAGAAGAAGTTAAACTGTCACTATTTGCAGATGACATGATACTGTACATAAAAAACCCTAAAGACTCCACCCCAAAACTACTAGAACTGATATCGGAATACAGCAAAGTTGCAGGATACAAAATCAACACACAGAAATCTGTGGCTTTCCTATATACTAACAATGAACCAACAGAAAGAGAAATCAGGAAAACAACTCCATTCACAATTGCATCAAAAAAAATAAAATACCTAGGAATAAACCTAACCAAAGAAGTGAAAGACTTATACTCTGAAAACTACAAGTCACTCTTAAGAGAAATTAAAGGGGACACTAACAGATGGAAACTCATCCCATGCTCGTGGCTAGGAAGAATTAATATCGTTAAAATGGCCATCCTGCCCAAAGCAATATACAGATTTGATGCAATCCCTATGAAACTACCAGCAACATTCTTCAATGAACTGGAACAAATAATTCAAAAATTCATATGGAAACACCAAAGACCCCGAATAGCCAAAGCAATCCTGAGAAAGAAGAATAAAGTAGGGGGGATCTCACTCCCCAACTTCAAGCTCTACTATAAAGCCATAGTAATCAAGACAATTTGGTACTGGCACAAGAGAAGAGCCACAGACCAATGGAACAGACTAGAGAATCCAGACATTAACCCAGACATATATGGTCAATTAATATTTGATAAAGGAGCCATGGACATACAATGGCAAAATGACAGTCTCTTCAACAGGTGGTGCTGGCAAAACTGGACAGCTACATGTAGGAGAATGAAACTGGACCATTGTCTAACCCCATATACAAAAGTAAACTCAAAATGGATCAAAGACCTGAATGTAAGCCATGAAACCATTAAACTCTTGGAAGAAAACATAGGCACAAACCTCTTAGACATAAACATGAGTGACCTCTTCTTGAACATATCTCCCCGGGCAAGGAAAACAACAGCAAAAATGAGTAAGTGGGACTATATTAAGCTGAAAAGCTTCTGTACAGCAAAAGACACCATCAATAGAACAAGAAGGATCCCTACAGTATGGGAGAATATATTTGAAAATGACACATCCGATAAAGGCTTGACGTCCAGAATATATAAGGAGCTCTCACGCCTTAACAAACAAAAAACAAATAACCCAATTAAAAAATGGGCAGAGGAACTGAACAGACAGTTCTCCAAAAAAGAAATACAGATGGCCAACAGACACATGAAAAGATGCTCCACATCGCTAATTATCAGAGAAATGCAAATTAAAACTACAATGAGGTATCACCTCACACCAGTAAGGATGGCTGCCATCCAAAAGACAAACAACAACAAATGTTGGCGAGGCTGTGGAGAAAGGGGAACCCTCCTACACTGCTGGTGGGAATGTAAGTTAGTTCAACCATTGTGGAAAGCAGTATGGAGGTACATCAAAATGCTCAAAACAGACTTACCATTTGACCCAGGAATTGCACTCCTAGGAATTTACCCTAAGAACGCAGCAATCAAGTTTGAGAAAGACAGATGCACCCCTATGTTTATTGCAGCACTATTTACAATAGCCAAGAATTGGAAGCAACCTAAATGTCCATCAATAGATGAATGGATAAAGAAGATGTGGTACATATACACAATGGAATACTACTCAGCCATAAGAAAAGGGCAAACCCAATCATTTGCAGCAACATGGATGGAGCTGGAGGGTATTATGCTCAGTGAAACAAGCCAAGCGGAGAAAGAGAAATACCAAATGATTTCACTTATCTGTGGAATATAAGAACAAAGGAAAAACTGAAGGAACAAAACAGCAGCAGAATCACAGAACTCAAGAATGGACTAACAGGTACCAAAGGGAAAGGGACTGGGGAGGATGGGTGGGTAGGGAGGGATAAGGGGGGGGAGAAGTAGGGGGGTATTAAGATTAACATGCATGGGGGGGTAGGAGAAAAGGGAGGGCTGTACAACACAGAGAAGGCAAGTAGTGATTCTACAACATTTTGCTATGCTGATGGACAGTGACTGTAAAGGGGTTTATAGGGGAGAGCCTAGTAAACATAATATTCGTCATGTAAGTGTAGATTAGTGATAGAAAAAAAAAAAAGGGCAGTTTCTGTGTGGTAACCTCCAACGAGTTCTACACAAGGGTATAAAGGGCATATAAAAGTGTAGGCAAAGGGTCTGTTTGTGTTTATACAGAGGATCAAAGCCTAATTGGGCTACCCCGAAAATGAACTAAGATATGATATGAAAAAGAACTTCCAACATCTGCACTCTCTGGAAGACTCATGCCAGAAGATGATCATCAAAAAATCCCAACAAAGATCCACGCACTGCTACAGCTGTAGATGCACTCATCCCACCAGTTCCTGGACTTGCCATGGGAATGAGGAAGGAGATATCTAAGCTGGCCTGTGCATACAGTAAAACAACAAAATTGGACTGGATCTATACTGTTGGAACTCAACCAAGAATTTGGAGAAGTGCAAATTGTAGCGCTCCAAAGTCTTACAACTACAAACTATTTACTGTTAAAAGAACATATGGCATGTGAACAATCCCCAGGAATGGGTTGTTTTAATTTGTCTGATTTCTCTCAGACTGTTCAAGTTCAGTTGGACAATATCCACCATATCATAGATTTCACAAATCATTCACAAATGCCTAAGGTGCCTAACTGGTTTTCTTGGTTTCACTGCAGATGGCTGGTAATTACAGATATGCTTTGGTTATGTAACTATACTCCTATTATGTTAATGTGTGTGTGCAATTTAAGTAGTAGCTTAAAACCTGTACATGCTGAAGTTACTCTACAAGAAGATATATCAAAGAAATAATCAATCTTCCCATGTTTTCTTCCGCCTGCTACTTCTATAGCTTTTCTTCTTCCTTCCTAATTACAACCCTTAAATAGAATTCGTGCCTCATATCAAATTTACCGAGTATCATAATTCTTCCAAGTGGTAAAGATACCTCAAGACAAATGCTGGGCATAGAAGCCACAGGGCATAAATATGCAAAGAAGTAAAAAGCTAACTTTTTCAAACAATAAGGCTTCTCTCTCACTTACCAACTTCACATTTCCCTGTATGGCCCCGGAAGATGACTGGTTAGCCAGAGACGGGTAAGATTCCTCAAGGGAGGAACAACCTAAGACAGGCACAGTCGCAGGGGGGCCATCAGGTGAGAAATTGGGGATCAACAGAGGTGAGGCTTAGAACCTCACCCCCCCGTTGTGAGAGAAATGTTCTGCATACGTGGATGTTTTATTGCCCTGGTCTAGCTTGGATTAACACATAGTCTACAGGCACACACCTGATCATCTACATGTGCTCTCTTACAACACTAAACTATGTTTTCTACCTTTATCTTGTATCTACCTACCACTTCAGCATTTTATTAAAAATAATAATAATAAAGAGAGAAATGTGGTATCCACATATAAATCAAGTATAAAAACCAAATGAGTATTCATATTTGAACTGACTGTTTAGAGTTCATAATGCATGAGCAAAACCGAAAGTTTCTGTGATGACTGCCCTTGTACTGTTCACTATGTAACTTATTCACTATGTAAGAATTTGTTCTCCATGTAAAAACTTGTTTGTTATGCCTCAGAAGATTGGAGACTGACGAAAATTAGGCTTGGGGTGGATTAATGATTGTGCATTGAGCATTGACTCCCCTATACAGAATTTTATTGTCGTTAACAACCATTTGATCAATAAATATGAGAGATGCCCTCACAAAAAAAAAAAAAAAAAAAAAAAGGACAGACTTCCAATGGTAAAATAAATTAGTAACCGGGATGTAATGTATAGCATAAGGAATATAGTCAAGATATTGTAACAGCCTGGTAGGGTGATAGCTGGAACCTAGAATTATGTATATAAATGTTCTACCACTGTGTTGTACACTTGAAACTCATGTAATGTAATACTGTGTGTCAACTACCCTTCAATAAAAAATAATTATTTAAAAAAAAAAAAAAAAATATGGGGCTATATCTTATTTCTAACTTCAATTTTTTTTCTCTGCAGAGCCCTGGATTAGTTGACAGATGGTTCCCCATATCCCTATTGTTTTATACAGATAAACATGTTACTAAATATAATTTATAAAATAATTATATGAAAGGCTACAATGAAGAACATGAGAGTAGTTAGCTTTAAATAAAAGGCATAAGTAAAATCTTCTGTTTTTTTATGTTAAACAATATTAAATAAAAAAGGTATTCATACCCAAATTCAAAAACTTCCAAATGTAATAGTAGTTTAGATTGAAGCTATGTCAGTCACTTTGTTAAAACTCTTTTCACACATTATCTCATTTAATCCTTCCAACAACCCAGGGCACTGGTATTATTATTATTATTATTATTATCATTATTATTATTATTATCCCTATTTTATGGATTAGGAAACAGATGCTTAGAAAAGAACACTAACTTGCTCAAGGGCATACAACTTAGAAGTAGTAGAATGGAATTCCAAATCTTTCACTAAATTTCTTTCTTAATTGTTGCTTTTAGATGCATATTTTCAAATCTCTATTCCTACAAAGCTAGACCACAAATAGTGCATTCCATGAACTTTGCCTTACTCTAGAAGAAAAAGTATCTAGACAAATAGCCTAAGCCAAATAATTTCCCACGTAGATTAAACTGTTGTAAATCATGGAGTGACTTACACAACATCTTCTCAAATATGTTAGATTCACAAATTAAATGATGACTATACACATTACATACCCATTAAAAGCAAGGTGTTTGGTGAAAGTTTAATTATATAAATAGATCCTAAAGCAAATTTAAATTTCCTTAACATCCTGCAGTATTTTGATAATTAAGACTGTCCCTTTTCAAGGTCATTGAAATGTTACCAAATAGGTTTCAACACACATCCTGGTTACTTAACAATTTGCCCCCAAGTAGAAAGAACTTTAAAACAGAAAGAAAGCAAGCCAAAGAAAAAGCAACCAGAAATAGCAAAAATCTAATGAAATCTGGTCGTAGATTAAAAAAACAGCAGTTAGTACCTGTAGCCTGTAATTATAAAAAAAGATATCCAAAAATTTGCTCCCTCTTCCCCAATCTTGTTCTCTCACTAGGTAATATAAAATTTAAATGCTACACAGATTAAAACAAAGAATATCATAATGTCATTTATATTTCAATTATTACATCTTTTTTCTACTTTCACTATTTCTTTACATCACTTTTCCTCAAAGTACGGTCTAAGAATTCTGGAGATCCATCCCTAAGTTCTTCATGACAATTTTCTAAATTTTGTCTTTATTTCCAGAAAAATCTTGAAAAAAAAATCAATATGCACCTATTCTGGATCACCTGGATGACCACCAAACTACAAGCACCACCACACCATTTCAGAGCCCCCATCTCCATGTTTGACTACGTGCCCTGGTAGCAGAAATCACCTAAAATGAGTTGCCAAACCAAAGAAACTATACTACCCTGGGTCAGACCTGACCTGTTACCTGTTTTTGCAAATAAAACTTCTATTTTTACTGGAACACAGCCACACCTACTCATTTATGTATTGCCTTTGAATACCTTCACACTACAATGGCAGAACTGAGCAGCTGTAACAGACAGCAACTGTCATGCAAGGTCTAAAACAATGCTACCTGGTCCTTCAAGAAAAAGCTTGCCAACCTGACCTAAAGCCACAGTAATTAATACTGCACCACTAGGTATGTCTGCTACAATTAGGTAAGCATGTTCCCACCATCAAAACAATAAAGATCATCATCCCCTGTGGGTCTGGGTTCTAGTTCCATTACTGGAAGTCTATCCTTGGGCAAGTGCTTTAATCATTCTAAGATTTATTCCTCGTTGCTGAAATGGCATGAAAATTACATGTACTTCATTACCCTACAGTTGACAATTTTTACTGAGCAGCTCTTAAGTGGCAGGCACATCTAGATGTACTGGAAATACTGTAATGAATGAGAGACAAAGTCTTCACCTTCATGTAGCTCATATGCTTGTGAGAGGATTAAATGCACAGACAGTGCCTTGACCCAAGATAAGCACAAGCCAAGTGGTAGCTGCTACTCTCATTATTACAATTACGGCCCTGCCACTGCTGCACAGGAAGTCTATGAATCTAGTGGGGAGGATCTTGTTTGTAATTAATGATAACATGATAGGCTATTTATTTCCTTCTAAGAAAGTCCTTGGACTTTTTGAAACTAATAAAGCACAAAGTGTTTCTTTAAAAAACACTAAGAAATTTTATTACCTAAACTGCCAAAATGATGGGATCTTCAAGTCATGTGGACAATTACTGACCTGAACCAAACAACACATAAAAACATACATCAGCTTAATCAGAGATGCCGAGTGAAATGGGTCATCACATGGATGAGCCAATAATGCACAGATTTAAATCTGCTTAAAAAATATTTTATAAATTGGGTTTTAATTTTGTTATTGTGTTATTTAAACTTTTTTTTTTAAGTTTATAATGGAGTTGTACTATACTCACATTTAGCTAATACAAATTCAACTAAAAGAAAGCTAGAGAGAGAGAATTATTTAAATGATGGGCAATTCCACACCAGGGTGCCTTGGCCAGGACAGTGGGAAGCAGACGGAATCTGCAGCTCCTGCAGTCTCGGTTCCCTCTGGCCTGGACAAAGTAGGCACCCCCTATTCTTTTTGTTTACTTCTCTTTTTTTAATAAAAGCATAGGCCCTAAAGACACTAAAGAAAGAGTAACCAGTTCTAATATGAAGAAAAAGCGGGCTATGCTAGCCTTAGAACTGCATGCTGGTCTCCACCATAGTATGGCTCCTGGCGAAACTGCAAAAGGAATTTTTATCTGTGTTAGATTTCCCCTGTACTCATTGATTTCAGAAACTGTCAAGTAAGATTTGACTACAGTGTGTAAAATATAATTAAGATACACTCAACTACAAGAATTTGATACTAATGTTTCAGAAACAGTGTTTCTAATGTTTCAATTGCTTTAGGAAATCATACTCATGTGACCACGTTCTTAAAGTTTGTAAAATTATTCACAGTATAGAAAAAGCCTCAAAATGTGGAGCTATAGCATAAGGCCAACTATAATCATTCTTTTAAAAACAATAATGAAATATAAGCAACATGCCAACCTGCATGTCAACAAAATTAAAACAAACTGTATTCTGACTGGAGTAACAATGATTTAACCATCATGTATGTGTATGAATAAAGATTAAAAGTAAATCTGAAAATGAAATACATCCGTAAGGTACAGGTTTTTTCCCAAGTTTTAATTTGTTACTTTGTTACTTGGCAATTTTTTAAAAGTTGAATATATTTGATATGTGCACTTAGAGCTTTTAAATTTTTACAGACACTTTCATAGATTGTTAATGAATGTATATTAACACAAGCATTTTAGAGGGCAATTTGGCAACATATACCAAAATTTCAAATGTATTTTACCTATGGCCCAGTAAATATCTTTATATTGTTAAAAAATGAAAAGAGAATGGGAGAGGAGGAAGGAAAGAAGGAAAAATCCAATGTGAAACTGCTTAAATAAGTTACGGTAACAGCCATACACTGAGATAGAGAAATTCATAGGAACTAAAAAGAATGTGATACAGGTATAGCCAACTTATGAAAAGATGTTCAAGACAAGTCAAAATGCAAGTAAGGAAACAACATTGTAACAGCAGAGCTATTCCTGCCCTGCCCAGATACCCTTCCGTGGCCTGACCTTTGCCAGACCCCCAATGCCATGCGTGCTGACTGCTAACTCCCCATCATAGCTGCACGCTTCTCTGGTGAACAGCCTTCAGCTGAGTGAATACTCTCTAACCAAGAAATGCCTAAGAAGTAACTTACCCCCTCTATAGAGGGCAACAGACAGCTGCAGCTGATGACTGACTGAAATGAGGTACTAAAAACCCAGTCACAACCTAGTAAGAAGGAGTGAGCACATAACACCCCTATTCCACCAGTAACTAGAAACATGAGCAGAATGTGTGCTGGCGCTGTTTGAGGTCTGTGAAAAGTACATATCAGCAGGCACATGGGGAAAGAATACAGAATTCAAAGCACCACTGAAAAGGCAGTGATTATACACTTTTCCCTCTTGTATCACCTGGCTTAAACTTCACACAGTACAACCCCCAAGCCTAGCACTGTGGTGCACACACAGAAATCCAGGAGAAACTCTCCAGTTCTGGCTTGAAGAGAAGAAAATTTACCAAAGCCTAGGGGTAGAGCGGGAGAAATTTTCCAGGGCTTTTTTTTCTCTCCTTTCTTTTCATTGTCTCCCACCCCAGCCCAAAGGCAATCCTAAGGTGGGGGTGACAGCAAAAGCAGCAAAGGCAGCTGGCCTGAGAAACTACAGGAGTCAAAAAGGTAAGGAAAAGAATCTTTTCTGTTCAGTTGGCTGCAGTTCCAAGAGAGGCCCCATTGATATTCTCTCTCTCTATCCTCTGCCATTATGGCGCAACTGCAAAAATGATCAGTTTCTGGCCAGAGAACAGAATATGAGGGAATCACTAGGGTGATAGCTGAGCAGCAGTTCAGGAAAGCAATCCCATATTGCTGTTTATGAAATAACAGAATCTTCTCCAACCTGCATATGTGGGGATCTGCTCTTAATTATCACACCAACAGCTTTGAAAACTCAGCTACAAAAAGACCTCCACCTAGGTCCCAGGATGACAAGTGGGAGACACACACGTGGCACAGATTTAACAGCACTGAAAAGACTTTGAAAACTAAACTGCCATTAGAATACAGCCAACAGAAGGTAGACAGAAATCTGTGGACTAAACCTAACCAGGTCAAGTGCCTGCTAGAACAAAAATATCATCTTCCGAAAGATTTTTAAAAGACCCAAAGCCTTATAACATAATGTTCAAAATGTCCAGAAAACAATTTTAAATTACTTGGCAAACAAAGAACGAAGAAAATCTTAACTCACAAGGAAAAAGACAACAAATGCCCTGACAAGATGATACAGACGCTGGAGTAATCTGACAGACTTTAAAGCAGCTGTTATAAAAATGCTCAAATGTGCAAACACGAACACTCTTAAAACAAAAGATATGAAACAAATGTAAATGTTAGAACTGAAATATACAATAATTGGTGGGGGGACTCACAAGATGGGACTCAACAGTAGAATGGAGATGACAAACATAAGTTTAAGATAGACAAACAAATTATCGAATCTGAACAAGAGTAAAAAAACAATAGAGAGAAAGAGAGAGATTTCTTTTTACAAAAAGGAATAAACCCTCAGGGATTTGCTGCACAAAAGCAAAGAGTCTAATATTCACCATGTCATAAAATCCCAGAAGAAGAAAAGGAGTGTGGTGACATGGTGCTAAACAATACATGGAGACACAATGGCTAAAAACTTACCAAGTTTGGTGAAAGACATACCTACAAATTCAAGAAACTGAGCAAACCCCCCCAGAAAACTTGCACTTGAGTCCATCTATCAGCATTTGCATCTAGGGTGCCCAAAGTAACACAGATTGGCTCCTGTAAAAAAGACCTTCAAGATGGACTGTGTAAGTGGGCCACCTGCCAACCAGATGCCTAAGATCCCAGTGCTGTAACGAATGGCTTGCTGAGAACCCCTGGTTGCTGCTGCATGGATGTTACCGAGACTCTCACTGCGGTGGAGCTACGAAGGGACACGGAAAAGGCTTACACAATAGCCTTAGCATTTGAGAGAGATGGGGCGCTGGAAATTTTAAAGACAATTAAATTGGTTGGGTTTCATTAAGTAGCATTGATGCACAGAAGAAAGAAAATGCCAAGGCTGAAATCAGACAACTCCGAAGCATGGTGGCAGCCAGAAGACCTTCGTGGCAGCATTTTAAGGTACGTGCAGCTCCTACAACTTGAAGGCAGATTGTGCTAAAAATCAGGCACAAATTCTGATTATGAAAGTAGGCAAATTACTAAGACTGAATTCACTGTCCAGCCTAGATTCCCCTGAACCCTCTGAGCTAGAAGTGGCTCCCTTGCTCTTGCTACAGGGTGGCAGTATCCTCTGCCTACAGAGTATGTAAGGCCTCATCGGAGATGCATGTCTCAAAAGATGCTGACCCCTACCTCCCTCACTGCTCCGAGATTAATAAGTAGGATCAAGTCTTGCCGTTATTGAATAAGGATATTGTCCTGCTTTGGACAGGACAGGTAATTCCCCAAAACAGCTGTTGGACCTGATGATCTGCACTGACAGGAGCTACGAGAACATGCCTGGGACTAGATCTGAGTGCTGAACCTGGGGTCCAGGTACAAGGTTGGTAAGGAAAACCTTGTTGATGTAGGGGCACTCTCGTACGACCGAGGATTCAATGTTCCAAAGGACGCCTGGAGTCAGCCCTAAAGTGCTGTTGCATTGGCTCATTGAAGCAGGGGAAACTGGTGGCCTGTAAAAAATGAGTTGGAGATGTTGCATCTGCATGGCAGGTAGGTTATCAAGGAAAGAGTCAAAAGGGAAGTTTCTCCTCCCCAAATCTCCTAACCATTACCAGTTCCATCTATACAGGACTGATATCACCTGCTTTTTTTTTTTAACCTGAGGATTTTTCTGACCTCTTAAATCCATTTTGTTCCCTGCATGGCAGGTCTGAAATATTATATCCCTGGAAATGAGTTTAACCAATGAGGATGGAGCTGGTATATATATTCCACCTACTTCACCCATTCAAGGGGTATAACTATGAGGATGTTTTACACTGGCTTTCAGAGTTCCCCAGTGGGAATAGTGCCAGTTATCCACAGTGGTAACTTGCTTGATAACAAACCCTTTATTTGCTAACTTCCCCTCCCTACCCCCTACTGGTATTTCCTGGGATGACCTCTAAAACAAAATACTTGCAGTCAATCTTCATCCAAGAGTCAGCTCCTAGAGAAGGCAAACTAAAACATTTAAGTTTTTTCATTTCAACCAAGCTTACAAATCAGATTATATAAAATCCAAATTTATGGGAAGGATATAAACTATTACTATAAATGATTTCCCTGGACCTTCACGATGGTGACTCCATCCCAGGGCTCTACAGATACTAATACCTGCATCTTTGTAATTATGATTTTAACAGTTCCACAGAAAACACAGATCTAATCCTACTGCCACACCTGATTATATGTTCTTATCTTCCTGATATAACCTTGAAGATCAACACTTACATGAATGTAAGTCCATCTCTCCACTTCCTTTCACTTGAACTCCTGGCACTTAGCCTTTTCTCAGCCTCCCAATCTAGAAATAACCAACACCTCCTAATCATTCCCTTCACGTACTACTCTGATTCCAAACCCTGCCATTTCCTTTCTCATAATCACTCTCATATCCACCCTTTTTCCGCTTTCAACTGCCAAAATCTTTGACCACATGAATGCACAAATAAAATTCTATGATGCCGTGATCTCAGGACTCCATACCCCCTACTTCCTGTAGTTCATCCTGTGGAATACAAAGAAATCCACTACGCGTATTTATTCTAACATGTCTGATCTTCAGTGGATCTAATCACTCTACTCAGGAGCTTCATTCCACCCAGTTAAAAAATGATCAAAAGATCTGAACAGTGACCTCACCAAAAAAGATATACAAAAGGTAAATGCATATGAAAAGATGTTCAATACCATTTGTCATTAGGAAATTACAAATTAAAACAATGAGATACCACTGAAGCCTATTAGAATAGCTAAAATCCAAAAGACTAACAATACCAAATGTTAACAAGAATGGAGAGCAACAGAACTTTCATCCATTGCTAGCAGAGATGCACAGATAACCATCCTAGAAGATACTTCGGTGGTCTCATACAAAGTTAATCATCATCTTGCCATATAACCCAGCAATTGCACCACTAGGTATTTACCTAATTGAGTTGAAAACTTATATTCACACAAACCTGCACTTGAATGTTTATACCAGCTTTATTCAAATACTGAAAGCAACCAAGATGCCCTTAAATATGTGAATGGATAAACAAACTATGGTACTTTCATAAATGGAACGTTGTTCAGTAATAATTAATGAGCTATCAAGCCATGAAAAGACATGGAGAAAGCTTAAATGTGTTTCACTAGGTGAAAAAAGGGCTATTGTGAAAAGGCCACACACAGTATGATTCCAATCTTATGACCTAGAAAAAACAAAGCTATACAACTGGTAAAATGACCAGTGGCTGTCAGAGATTTGCAGGGGAAGGGAAAAGGGATGAATGGGTGAAGCACAGGGGAATTTTTAGTGTAGTGAAACTTCTGTATGATACTGTAATGGTGCATACATGACACAAAGCGTTTGTCAAAACCAATAAAAATTTACAACACAAAGTGAACCTATGTAATTTTAAAAAAACCTATGTAATTAAAAAAAAAATCCTTTAGGACTTTAGAGGATCCCAGTATGAAATGCAGACTGTGACCAAACAATCTAACTGTACCACAAATGTAAGAAACAACCTCACTGAAGAGGGTGAGGGGGGAACTAGTGATCTAAGTAACTCTGGAAATGAACAGAGTCTGTACGACTAAAGGTAAAACAAAAAAACATAAGCAGTTTCCCTCAGGTTATGCATTAACAATTCTGATACTGCTAAGTGTGTATACTGGAATTCAATAATTAAGTAAATGGAAGGCCAATGGTGGAGTGTGAGGTTACAGATAAGCAAGGTGAGAAGCTAGAACACCAGTGTGGTAATGAATTACAACTGGAGACATCAATACAAGTTCATGTTTAGCTTAATATAGATACAGATAGTTACATATAGAAGTATTTGTGAATATGTGTACACATCTGGGTTAATATATACATATATATATGTCCTTGCTCTGTTAACCAAGAGGGCCTAGAAACAATATCCTAATAGCAATGAACACACGTAAGTGCCCAAAGTTGGTTTATAATACCATTCTCCAATAAAAGGAATCAAAAACTTGATCTCCAATAAAGGTACCAAAAGCCCCTTGGAGAAATGGCTGAGGCAGGAAATAGGTGAAATGAGCCTGGATCATCTTGTAGTATAGAAAGTAAAGATGCTCTGGGAGGAAACAACCCTATGTTAGTGGTATATCAAGGGACACAGAAGCCAACTGAAAGAGCTCCCAATGCCAAAATTGGAAAAATTTCAGAAACAACATAAGTTAAGCAGTACTAAATATCCTTACATTGACACTGATATAAATGAGTGAATAAATGAAGAGATGACAAATATCCTGTGCAGAAGAACCCCAAATAATTTATGTAGACTCTGCACTGAAGAAGGCGGAGCGTTAATCCCCATTCCTTAGGTATGAGCTGCACACAGTGACTTCCTTCCAGAGGAAAAGAGGGAGGACAGTGGAGAAGCCTGATAAACACTACCTTAGCCAGGTGATCAAGTTCAGCACTGACAGTAACAAATCATGTCACAGTATATACCCGGGTAATGATGCAATCAAAGTGGCATTCTACCTCTGTGGTCTCAAAACCAACAAACCCAGGCCAGTCATGCCAGTCATGAGAAAAACAAGAGGCAAATCTCAACCGTGAGAAAATCTACAAAATGTCTGACCAGAACTCCTCAAAACTGTCAAGTTACAGCAAGAACATGATGAGAAAAGCATGAGAAAGTGACAAGGTCAAGAAAAGTCTAAGGAGACACAACAAAGTGTAATGTATCCTGGATAGGACTCTAGACCAGAAGAAGGCTATCAGGTAAACATTAAGGAAATCCGAATAAAGTATGGATTTTAGTTAACAATAACACATCATCATTGGTTCATTAACTTGTAATGCACAAACCAAACTAATGTAAGATGCTAATAACAGAGAGAAGACAGTATGGGATGCACATAGGAACTTTATTATTGTTCAGTTTTTCAGTAAATTGAAAATTGTTCTGAAAAATAGTTTTTTTTAAGACAGCACAATTATGTATTTCTTTTCCTTTATTCTCTTAGCTGATTTAAAAAGCAATTCCACAAAAATCTATAAAATTTTATTCTTGGTCCTGTAAAATACAGAATCCCCTCAAGACATAACTAAGTCTTAAATGTCTACATACCTAACCACAGTGCCTCAAAATACACTAAGCAAAAACAGAACTGAAAGGAGAAACAGACAAATACACACTTATACTTGGGAGACTTCAACACACCTCTATGATCAGTACAAGTAGAAAGTAAAGGTGGGTATGGAGGGCCTGAGCAACACTATCAGTCTGCTAGATCTAATGGATATTTATGGAACACTCCACCCAATAATGACAAACTAGAAATTCTTTCCCAGTGCCCATGAAACATGCATCACCAAATTCAAAAAAGTGAATGCTTCTGGAGATGGAAGCAGAATAATGTGACTGCAGAGGGATACCAGCTCTATTAGCTGTTTTATTTATTAGGCTGGGTTCTGGGTACACTATATTATTCTTTATGCTTTATATGTCTGATTTCATAATAAAATTTTAAGTTACTTACTTTGAGTATATTATCTGATAAATATTTTCTTTAGTGGTTTGTGGGGGGAAAAGGCAGATCTCCATATAGTTTATTATTAACATGGAGTATATCAACTATCATAAGCTCTGTACTTTTATTCCAAATGTACAGGAATTCTCACAAACTCCATAATTTAGTATAATATTCACTACTTCAAACTTTAGTGATGTTTTCTATGAGTGCCCCAACAATATCTGCTTGCAAAGAAATGTATTTTAGTTTGTCACCAAACTAACATTATTAATTGGTCTATATATTATTTCAGCCACTTTAACCAAAACAGGAAGAACAAAGGTTTATGACTTTTTATATTTTACTCCCAATGTAAGAAATCTCCAAAGATATTTCTAAAAATGTGTCATTACATTAATGAAATTTTAAGGTATTTGATTAATTAGCACATAACTACAATCATCACTGAAAAAAGCTCAATAAGTTTGTCTTCATATCTGGAATGCTTAGTTTTAAAATATCTGAATTGATAATATTTTTACCATTTTTAGCAAATATCTTAAGGTGCGATAATGATGTATATAAATTCATCCAATAGCTATCAATACAGCAAATGCAATCAAATAGCATTTTTAACAATATTAAGGATTTTAAATGATTCTTCTTTAATCTGCTTAGATCATTTTTGTTTTTAACTTTGCAGTTCCCTGACAAGTTCATAATACAAACAGAAGTTCAGCTCTGTGTTCTTCTTGCTCTGTATGTGTCCTTGCATCATGATTTCAATCTTCCATTCAATCTGAAACTTAAATCTGCAGTTTCTTTGCAGGATTCTTGTTAAGCTTTTTGTCTATTTAGCAAGGTTCATTTCATTCAAATCAAATAATATAATCTGAAAGACCACTCCACCAGGGGGAGGTGAACTGTAATATGTCCAAACAGAATGTAAGCAAACAAATAAGGAGGCTCACATAACTGGCCCCTCCAGGTGTGGTTTCCCCAGTATCCCTCCTCTCAGGTTAACTCACCATATCTGATGGATATCACCGGACATACAGGTGGAGTAAAGTGTTAACCTATTAACTGTAAATATTAGTAAAAGTTAATTGCCCATATTTTCCTGTTGTACCCTGCCTACAGGATTAATTCTGCATACCTCCCACTTTGGAAACCATTACTATTTTTAAAAACTAGAAAAAGATAGGACTGTTCTATCTAGGCTTGTGAAGCAAATGAAGAATATGGATGGTAGAATTAGATGAGGAAATTTAGAGCATAGGTAATTAGTTAACTTGGCCTAAAGTTACAAAGCTAATAATTTGTGGAGTCGGGCAACCAAAATTTAACTCTAAAGCCCTCCTTCCACTGTGCCACATCGCCCCCTCCAGGACAAACATGAGAATTCCAGGAGTGATGAATGAATACAGACACCCACACAGTGGTGCTGGATTGGATCTTAAGTCACAATTAAATGGGGTCAGGAGGCTAATGCAACAAAACTCCTAGACCCTTCTCAGTCCCAGGCAACGTATTCCAGGGTTGGAATGAGTCTGCAGGCAGAAGTTAAGTAACTCCCACAGTAAAGACTAAAGGAAGATTGAGTAGGCTTTAGAAATGTTTCCAGAATGTCTCTGTACTGCAGCTAAGCTTTAAATATCCTTCATTTCCTCTACAAAGTATCCATGTCTTGAAACTTCTTGTGCAAGTTCACTGTCTCCCAGCAAACCCCCTGTATGTATGCCCATTTAATTAAGTCAGAGATGACTGAGATTGTCACTAATGAGTACTTAGCTGTAACTAGTCAAACCTCCCTGATTATTTCAGGAAAATTTCCAATTATCCTTCCTCTAATACTTCTCATCACTTTCAGATTACATAGAAAAATTCCAGGGCAAATAAATGTTTGTAAAATCATGGAGATTTTCTTTTTTACAAATCTGAAAAAGTTCTCTAGGTTCCAATAAAAAACACTCAACAACTGCATTCCACTACTATTCAGAGCTCTGAATAGCAAATGTAACCTCATAGGACCATGGTAGATATGAAATAAATCATGTAAAGCATTTAGCACAATGCCTGGCACAAAATAAGAGCCTGATAAATGTTAGCTATTATTACTGTTATTGATGTTAATATGTAACTACCTTCTTGGATAATGCCTAGACTAGAATTCTAGAGGCAAGGCTCCATAATTTACAGTTCTTCTGACTCATTTAAAAGTATAAAAATATAGACTTGGAAGAAGATAAGTATTTTGCTATCAATCATTGGCAACATTTTAAATTTGGAATAGAGGAAAGGTTGTAATACAAGAGAAAGGAGGCAAAAAGGTAGAAATGCAATGTGCCCAACAAATCAGAATAGAATGTAAGAAATTAAAGGGGAAGTAAGCCACAAAACAGAAGAAACAGGTCCCTCTAGTCTGCTAAAGACAAACCTCAGAGTTTTTCCTAAAATCTGCCATGGCTGCTTATTTCATAAGAGGAAATTCTGGTTCTAAACAAAGATACTAAACTACTGATCTACTAAGGAAATATTAAAAGTATATGAACAATAAAGGAGGAGGTACACTCTTGAAATGACACACAACACTCTAGTTTTCATATTCATATTTCAGAAAATACACCCTTGTTAGTTATTCCTATAGTTAAGCTTGTCCCTAGAGAGATTTTTTAAAGAAAGCTATGTAAGAATTACTTTTTCAAATGACTATGGTATTCATGAAGTGATAAGATGAATTAAATGTGTTCCAAACTAAATCAAACTATATGTATTTCTTTTTGACCACAACAGCTGTGTGCAGCCTTCACATCAAAATCCTGGATGTTACCAATTTCTTTTCTGAGTTCTCATACCTTTAATTTCAGTTAACACACTGGCAATAATGATTATGAGTTCCAAACACCACAAACAAAGCAACAGAGAATCAGAATGTAAGGTCTTAACAATAACCTAACCCAGACCCCATATTTTGCACATGCAAATAAATAAAATGTCTTCTCCCAGGTCATAGCTGTACTTCCCAATAGAGAAACAGAAACAGAAACCCAGAACCCTTAAGTCCTGGTCCATTATACCACCTTTCTATATATGAAGATACTAGGATGATTTTACTGTGTCTATGATCATTAGGGAAGATTTCATAAGCAATAAATTAAAACCACAAATTTAGAACTTTGGTATATCAAAAGATCCTATTAAGAAAAAAAAAAAAAAAAGCCACAAACCGCAAGAAGATATTTGAAGCCACCTAAGTGAACTATTAGCATCCAAAATGTAGTAAAAATATGCCAGTATGAAAAAGACAAACAATAGAAAAACATGTAAGTGATGAAAACAATCAAATCATAGAAGAGGAAACTTAAAGAACCAATAAAAGCATGGAGTGATGTTGAAACTCACTAGTAATCAGAGAAATAAATTTGTTAAAAATCAAAACAAGAGTACAATGTACATCCAGCAGATCTGCAGAAATCATAAAACCTTACCACCACCAACGGTTGACAAGGCAGGGAAGCAACAGAAGCCACACGTCGCTGGTACAAACGTCAACTGGTGAAACCACTTCACAGAGGAATTTAGCAATATATCCACTAGAGCGGACAATGTGCATGGCACACAAGCCAGTGATCTGCTCGTAGGAAAACGCTCCAAAAGACATGTATGTGTTCATGAGGGGATATGACAAGAATATTCACAACAGCATTATGTGGAACAGCAAAATAATAAGAACTTACCGCCAATCCACAGGAAAATATAAACGTAAACTGTCACAGAGTCAAACAAAAGAACTCTATTCAGCCAAGAAAAGGAATACACTAGAAAGGGCTACATAAATCCATATAGATGAGTCTGACAATATTGAGAGAAAAAAACACGTTATAACAATTAACACTTTTAATATGGTTTTTTTACATGCAAAACAATATACCATTTTAGGGCTATGTACATATGTAATAAAAGAATGAAAATAAGCACAGGAATGAAAAGTATCAAATTCAGAAGAGTGGTTCCCTTGGAAGTGGAGAATACAACTGGGGAGGAGTCCTGTGGCATTCAACTTTAATTTAAAAGGAGCCCAGTTTCTTAGGTGGCGTGTAAGCAGGTATTCGCGGTTTTTGTTCTCTATACCACTTTAAGGGCCAACATTTTATATTATTTAAAGAGTTAAAGGGAAATAAACTCAAGATCCAATCAAAAGAGTTTACTCCAGAGCCCACATGCTTAACCACGACACTATTTACTCTTTTGTGCAGTTAGAAAGGTTTGCTCATTCTAGAAATCTCTCAAAACGTAAAACATCAGACTGGCAAAAAGCAATGAATTACCTGACTAAAAAAAAATGATTTCAAGGGAATCATATTGGAGACACAAAGTGGTCATATCACCATGCTCAGGACCCATCTGGGTAAACCAAAAAACAGCCCATGTTAAACTTGGAACATAAAGCAGTCTTGTTTAGAGACAGCATGTAGAAGAACATGGGCTTTGAGGTCTGACCTGTCACTGATTAGCTGTGTGACCCTCCACAAGTTTTAACTTCTCTGAGCTCAGTCTCCTCACCCATGCACTGGAGATACCATACCTAGCTTCCAAAGACGTAAAGATTAAAGAGTAGCCATTATCTATGAAAATCCCTGGATACACAATAGCCTCACAATAAATAATGTTACTCTCGCTTGCAGAAGAAAGTCTCTCTCTGGCAAGAGGAAACAAGCAGGCAGAGATAAAAGTTAAAAGGAGGGAATAAAGAGTGTAGAAAAAGAAGCCAGGAAGAAGCTGGGATAGTCAGGTGCTGAAAAAGTCTTTGAAGAGTCCTAGAAGTTACTAAAAAAATTTTTTTCACCGAGCACTGTTTCATTACAGTGAAGTTTACTTACAAGAATAGTTAGTCCAAACCGGTTATTCCAGCATTCTAGTCCTGTGTTGACATATACATAATGATGTTAAAATACAAAAATTCAAGATCAAAATGTGTCTTCCTTAAAGGTTCTTTGTTAAAAATGCTTTAACAAACATAAAAAACCCTAAAGGCTCCACTCCAAAACTAATAGAACTAATATCAGAATTCAACAAAGTTGCAGGATACAAAATTAATACACAGAAATCTGTGGCTTTCCTATACATTAACAATGAACTAATAGAAAGAGAAATCAGGAAAACAATTCCATTCACAATAGCATCAAAAAGAATAAAATACCTAGGAATAAACCTAACTAAGGAAGTGAAAGACCTATACCCTGAAAACTACAAGACACTCTTAAGAGAAATTAAAGAGGACACTAACAAATGGAAACTCATCCCATGCTCTTGGCTAGGAAGAATTAATATAGTCAAAATGGCCATCCTGCACAAAGCAATATACAGATTCAATGCAATCCCTATCAAATTACCAACAGGATTCTTCAATGAACTGGAACAAATAATTCAAAAATTCATATGGAACCACCAAAGACCCCGAATAGCCAAAGGAATCCTAAGAAGGAAGAATAAAGTGGGGGGGATCTCGCTCCCCAACTTCAAGCTCTACTACAAAGCCACAGTAATCAAGACAATTTGGTACTGGCACAAGAACAGAGCCACAGACCAGTGGAACAGAATAGAGACTCCAAACATTAACCCAAACATATATGGTCAATTAATATACGATAAAGGAGCCATGGACATACAATGGGGAAATGACAGTCTCTTCAACAGATGGTGCTGGCAAAACTGGACAGCTACATGTAAGAGAATGAAACTGGATCACTGTCTAACCCCATACACAAAAGTAAATTCGAAATGGATCAAAGACCTGAATGTAAGTCATGAAACCATAAAACTCTTAGAAAAAATCATAGGCAAAAATCTCATGGACATAAACATGAGTGACTTCTTCATGAACATATCTCCCCGGGCAAGGGAAACAAAAGCAAAAATGAACAAGTGGGACTACATCAAGCTAAAAAGCTTCTGTACAGCAAAGGACACCATCAATAGAACAATAAGGTATCCTACAGTATGGGAGAATATATTCATAAATGACAGATCCAATAAAGGGTTGACATCCAAAATATATAAAGAGCTCACACACCTCAACAAACAAAAAGCAAATAATCCAATTAAAAAATGGGCAGAGGAGCTGAATAGACAGTTCTCTAAAGAAGAATTCGGATGGCCAACAGACACGTGAAAAGATGCTCCACATCGCTTGTCATTGGAGAAATGCAAATTAAAACCACAATGAGATATCACCTCACACCAGTAAGGATCGCCATCATCGAAAAGACAAACAACAACAAATGTTGGCGAGGTTGTGGAGAAAGGGGAACCGTCCTACACTGCTGGTGGGAATGTAAATTAGTTCAACCATTGTGGAAGGCAGTATGGAGGTTCCTCAAAATGCTCAAAATAGAAATACCATTTGACCCAGAAATTCCACTTCTAGGAATTTACCCTAAGAGTGCAGCACTCAAGTTTGAAAAAGACAGATGCACCCCTATGTTTATCGCTGCACTATTTTCATTAGCCAAGATATGGAAGCAACCTAAATGTCCATCAGTAGATGAATGGATAAAGAAGATGTGGTACATATACACAATGGAATATTACTCAGCCATAAGAAAAAAAGAGATCCTACCATTTGCAACAACATGGATTGGAACTAGAGGGTTTTATGCTCAGTGAAATAAGCCAGGTGGAGAAAGACAAGTACCAAATGATTTCACTCATATGTGGAGTATAAGAACAAAGGAAAACTGAAGGAACAAAACAGCAGCAGAATCACAGAACCGAAGAATGGACTAATAGTTACCAAAGGGAAAGGGACTGGGGAGGATGGGTGGGAAGGGAGGGACAAGGGCAGGGAAAAAGAAAGGGGGCTTTACGATTAGCATGTATAGTGTGGGTGGGGCACAGGGCGGGCTGTGCAACACAGAGAAGACAAGTAGTGATTTTACAGCATCTTACTACGCTGATGGACAGTGACTGTGAAGGGGTATGTGGGGGGGACTTGGTGAAGGGGGGAGCCTAGTAAACATAATGTTCTTCATGTAATTGTAGATTAATTATACCAAAATTAAAAAAAAATTTTTTTTAATGCTTTAACAAGTAAACCACATACAACATATCTGAAAGGGTATCTCGCCACAACCCTCCTAGCCCCAGAACGACTCAGGACACATGGGCCCACGCAAGAGATTTTATTATCTGAAAGAGAAAATGGCTGCCCCCAGAGAGAGGGAGTCAGCAGCTCATGGGTGAGGAAGCACATTTTTAAGGAGTAGGGGTAGGGTGTGTTCTGCATTGGTGATTGAATCTTAAGGGGTGGGCAACCATGTGGTCGTTGGTGATTGGATCTTAAGGGGTGGGGGTCTTAGCGCGCCAGAATTTGCCTTCATTCCCATCTTTTTCTTTTCTTAATTGGGCCTCTGGGGAACTGGGCATAGAATCTCATTCTGTAGCTACTTCCTGCTGGAAGAGGGCACAGATTCTGGGGTTAGCAAGGCCATTGCTGTAGAGTTGGGGAAGAGCGGGCATCTTGAGATGATTCGTGATGTCATCTAGCTGGTTTCGTTATTCTTCGTGAGAAGGCCTTGATAGCCCTGGAGGAGTAACTGGTTGACGGTATGGTTAGAAATTTTCAAAATTTGATTTTGAATGAATTTTTGGAATAGGTTAATGAAGCAGGGAAGGAAAAGGAGAAGAATAAAGGTAATAGGGGCTAGGAGGGACAGGAGCCAATTGAAGGGGTAAGGGAATGGATTGTTAGGGGAGTTTTCTAGGAGTTTGGAGGCGGAGGTGTTTTGCACCATCCCAGACGAGACTGGATTTGTTGGTGTAGAAGCAGCATTGTTCTTGGAGTAGGGCACATATGCCACCTTATGCAGCTGTAAGGAGGTCCTGTTTGGGTTGTAGAGTAGATTACTGGAGGATTTGTAGTCTGTGGAGTTGAAGGTATAAGCGGTCCCATTGGGATGGAGGAGAATTGTGAAGAATGCATTTTTGAGGTCAAGGACGGAGAAGTAAGTAAAAGAGGTGGAGATAGTGGATAATAAAGTATAGGGACTAGGGACTACTGAATGGATTGGAGTAACAGCTGCACTGATAATTCTTAAATCTTGAACTAGCCTAAAAGAGCCATTAAGTTTTTTGATAGCTAGTATCAGGGTGTTGTAAGGGGAATTGGCTGGTCTCAAAAGGCCCTTTCATAGAAGGGGTATTGAGATTGTGAGGGGAAGGAGGTAGGGTCTTTGAGTTTGATGGTTACAGATAGGCAGGTGGCGATAGAGGAGGTAGAGGTGTCCCAGACTGTGGGGTTTACTCGGCAAGGAGGAAGGGAAAATGGGAGGGAGGTGGGTCTGGAATGGCTTGGAGAGCAAGTAGAAAAGGGATCGAAGGCGAGTCAGGGTTGAGGTGTGGGCCAAAGGTAAAGGAGATAAGAGCCCCTAGCTTGGATAAAAAGTCTCTCCCCATAAGGGGAATGGGACAATGGGGAATCACTAAAAAAGAATGAGAGAGAGTAATGCCCTTAAAGAGGCAGTGAAGCATGGGAGTTTGTAAAGGTTGATAAGGTGTGCTCTCTACCCTGACTATAGAGGACTGTGAGACTGTAGGTCAGTCCCCAAAACTCCTTCGGGACTGAGTAGGTGGCCCCAGTGTCCAAAAGGAAAGAGATGGGCCTACCCGCTACCACAGTGGTTACCCTGGGCTCCTGTACAGTGATGGTAGTGGTCGGGTGGAGGAGTCCCGGGCCCCCTCAGTCATCAGTTGCCAGACCCAGAAGGTCTATGTGTGGAGTGTTAGAGCTGGATGGCCTGGCACCTCTCAGTGTGCGAGGATAGTCAACAGCCCACTGTCCCTCCTGATGGCACTTAGGGCATGGATGGGGGGGGATTCTGGGGATTTGGGCAGGCTCTAGCCCAGTGACCCATTTGACCACATTTGAAGCATAGACCAGGAGGCCCTCCTGGCTGCTTCCTAGGAGGTGAGGATACCCGAGCACCAGCTGTTGGGATAGGTTGAAAGGCCTTATCCAGCATTTGATATTTTTGTTTATGTGCCTTGTCATTCTCTTCCATTATATACTTTGAAGGCCACTGCCAGGACTTCTGCCTGAGGAGTTAAGGGTCCCTTCTCTAGACGTTTAAGTTTAGCCTTAATGTCGGGGAAACTCTGGGTGAAGAAGTAGGTCATTAATAATTGTCTCCCATCTGGGGTTTCAGGGTCTAGGTTTGTATATTGTAAAAGAGCTTTGGTGAGGCAGTCTAGGAACATAGAGGGATTCTCATTTTTATCCTGAATAACCTCTTGGAGTTTTTCATAGTTAATGGCTTTATTGGCTGACTTCCTGAGACCCGCCATCAGGCAGGTGATGAATTGATCTCAACTCATGACTCCTCCCGGCCGTATTATAGTCCCAATTAGGGTCTCGGTCAGGAACTGCCTCAGCACCAATTGGATGAGCTGGAGTAGTTTGGTGAACCTCATCAGCATGAGTTCTAGCCTGTTCCCAGACTCGCCTATGCTCCTTGGGCAAAAGTGTGTTGGATAGGATCATGTGAATATCAGATCATATGACTGAGTTAGGTACTGGAACTCTTTTATGTAAGTAGCTGTGTTGGAGGTAAAAGAGACTAATCTTTTCTCAACTTGAGAAAGGTCAGAGAGAGAGAAAGGGACATGGACCCGGACGACACCCTCTGTACCGGCTACTTCCCGTAGCTGGGCTAGGATCTGGGTTCGAGAGTGAGTGACTGGAGGGCTTGGCGCAGGACTGGGTGAGGGAAGGGGAACTGGTTGTGGAGGAGGAGGAGGTGCTGCAGCTCCTGCAACGGCACTAGGGGAACTGAGAGGGTTGGGATTTTGATCTTGCAGAGAAGGAGATTGGGGTGGGAGAGGAACTGGTGGTTGAGGGGGAGCTGTAGGGGTTTGAGATTGGTAGGGAGGAGATTCATCAGCAGGGTCAAAGTCAGAGGACGTGGTGGGAATTGGTGGGTGGTGGGGTGAAGTTTTTTAGAGCGAGAAGAAGATGTTTAGGATTGCAAGGGAGACAGAGAGCGGGCTTGGTTCAGAGGTATGAGAAAGCCTGGATATATGGGATCTCTTTCCATTTGCCTGTGTGCTCACAAGTTGTATAAGTCGCGGAGAATTTTAGGATCTAAAGAGCCATTGGGAAGCCATTTAGACTGATTGTCCAAGGAATATTGTGGCCAGATCTCATTACAGTAGCAAATAAGCTTAAAAGGTTTGAGGTCTAGAGTGAGGTGGAGGGGTTTTAGATTACTGAGTAAGCACCCTAGTGGTGAATCTGCGGGAATGGAGGGGCCAGATCCCATGGTGAGAATGAGACCATTCACAAGTCGCTGAGGCATCCCAGAGTGATTGAGAAGGTCATGGAGAAGACCAGACACAGTTAGGGGGTTGTCACCACCTCTAACCAAGCGGTCGAGGCAAAAATGCCGAGGAGGTTTGATACCTGGTACCAGGATTTTGTTAGATGAAAAGGATATCAAACCCCAAGGGGTAGAGATTCTCACCATGGGAAAAGGCAGAAGGTGAGGAAAAGTCCACTATGGGGATCAACCGTGACTCTGAAAGTCGTGGTTGGGGGTGCCCCTGTCTCGGAAGAGCCCTTGGGGGTGCCAGACACTCAACAGTCCCTTCCCAGATTCCAAAGGGACATTTAAGTCGACTATGAAGGGGAGACTTACCAAATTAAAGGCCGGTGTTGGGCGAGAAGACAAGCGACTGGGAAAATGGACGGTGAGCCCATGGAAGAGGATCAGGCAGTGAGGGTTCCCAGAGCAGCTCAGATTCCCGGAGGAAGAGCAAAGTCAATGGGAGAGCCTCATCCGAAGTCACGGCACCAATGAAAGTATATCTTGCTGCAACCCTCCTTGCCCCAGAATGACTCAGGAGACACGGGCCCACGCAAGAGATTTTATTATCTGAAAGAGAAAATGGCTGCCCCCAGAGAGAGGGAGCAGCAGCTCGTGGGTGAGGAAGTGCATTTTTAAGGAGTAGGGGTAGGGTGTGTTCTGCATCGGTGATTGAATCTTAAGGGGTGGGCTACCATCTGGTTGCTGGTGATTGGATCTTAAGGGTTGGGGGTCTTAGCGCGCCAGAATTTGCCTTCATATCTGTTTCACTTAGTTTACATCTCAGAAAGGCCTGCTCTATTCTTAAAGAGAAAACAATAATAATTTCAACAAATGTCAAAAAAAAGAAACCCTTCAATAAACTCAACACCCAATGAAAATACAAACCAAGAACAGAAGAAAACTTCGTTAAGTTGACAAAAGGCATCTACCAGAAACTTTCAGTAAGTACCATATCTCATAGTGAAACCTTGGAAGCATTTCCCATTCAGGAAAAAGATAAAACTGCCCATTATCTAATCACTGCTATTCAACTTTTGTACTGGAGGGTCTAGGCTTTACAATAACACAGAAAACAAAATAAGCAGTATAAAGTCTAGAAAGAAGCCCAACCAATTAAGTCTTCTAGTTGAAGTGACCAAGTAAGCAAACAGTTTGATGCAGCCCCTCTGCTCCACATACACAGTTAACAGATAAAATATTTTTTAAATGTATTTTTGAAATGACTTCAGAAGGCCCAAAACATGGATTAGAAATAGAACAGACACACAAAATTGCAGGCAGGATAGAAGCTACAGGCTTACGGGACTGAGTCCAGAAACAAGTGCACGCTTCCTGCAGGGCAGTGGTGACATGCAGCCAAGGAGGTGGAGAAACAGGAGAATCTGAGCCAGACTCACTGCTTTAAGCCAAGGATGCAGCTGGAGCGGAAAGGAGCCTAAAAAATCCTGCTGCCAGTCTCTGACTAGAACTACTTTATACAATACTCAGGGCTTTAAAAGGCTGTTAGATTAAAACTTTAAAAAGCTGTTAGAAACACAGCCTTGTGACCAGGAACTGAACCAAGACATTCACACATTCTGTGAGTGGATCTAAAATAGCCCCAATTACCTCAAAGAGCAAGACCCCTGACCCACTATTATCACATCTGATGTCTCGACTAAAGTCCAGGAGGTCAGTGGAAGCATCTGAATCCTACCACACAGAGAAGGGTGAGCAGAGAAATAAGAAAACAAAATAAAAATGCTCACACTCGAACGAGTCTGTAAATCAAAACTTCAAAATACATAAAGAAATACAATGCTAGGAAAGACAGCCACCAAAAGTAACAATTAGAACATGACTCCATTCCAGATAAAATTTAATTTTACAGAACAGTCTGATGAAGACTTATTTTTAAGTACATTTAGGATGCTAGGATATAATTTTTTTAATTATTCGGAATGCAAAATTGTATACCCCCTTTGGAACATAGGCACAAAGTTAAACATACACTTACCATACAATCCAGCAATCATGCTCCTAGGTATTACCCAAGAGAGATGAAAACATGTCCACATAAAAACCTGCACATACATATTTATACAAGCTTTATTCATAATTGCCAAAAACTGGAAGTAACTCAGACATTCTTCAATAGGTGAATGTATAAACAAATTACAGTACTTTCATACAATGGAATACTATTCAACAATAAAAAGAAAGGTACTATCAGACCAAGAAAAGACATAAAGGAACCTTAGGTACAAAATGCTAAGTGAAAGAGAACACCAGCCTGGAAAACTACAATACTGCATGATCCCAACATTATGACATGCTAGAAAAGGCAAAACTATACAGTAAAACGATCAGTGGTTATTAGGAACCCAGGAGGAGGAGCGAGCAATGAAGAAATAGAACATGGGATTTTTTAGGGCAATGAAATTATTCTGTATGATACCAATGACATTACATGAAATGTCATGTAATGATATTAATGATACATGACATTTTGCATTTGTCAAAACCCATAGAACTCTAAGACGTAAAGTGTGAAGCCTCGTATAAACCATGAGTTTCAGTTATTAAGAATATATCAATATTGATTCATCAGTTGTTAACAAATACACCACACTAATGCAAGATGCTAATAACAGGGAAAACTGCACATAGAGAAAAGGAGGTATATAGGAACTCTTTATACTATCTACTCATTTTGGTCACATTCAGTTATGTGTATAATTTTTTTAAATATCATAGTTCCACTTCTGGGTATCTACACAAAAGAACTGAAATCAGGGGCTTGAACAGACTTTTGCACACCCATGTACACAGCAGCCAAATACAACAGTCAAAAGGTGGAAACAACCCAAGTGCCCACTGATGGATGGGTGGATGGATAAAACCAAACATAGTTATATGTACAAATGGAATAATGTTCAGCCTTAAAAAGGAAGGAAATCCTGACACAACCACAATATAGATGAACTCTGAAGACTATGCTGAGAGAAGTAAGTCAGAAACAAAAGGATAAATATTGTATGATTCCACTTAGATGAGTTACCTAGAGTAGTCAAATTTCAGACAGTAAGTAGAATGATGGTTATCAGGGGCTGGAAGGAGGAGAAACTGGGGAGTTAGTGTTTAATGGGTACAGTTTTAATTGGGGAAGATGAAAAAGTCATGATGGCTGCACAACAATGTGAATATACTTAATACCACAGAACTGTACACTTAAAATGGTTAAAATGGTAAACTGTATGTTATTTATGTTTCACTGCAATAAGAAAATATGAGAAAAAGCACAAAAAAAACTGGTTATCCAAATTGAAAAAATTATCTCTTCATTATACCATATAGGAATTCCACATGGAAAGCAAAAAAAAAAAATTTAAGTTTAGAAGACTATACGGAGATATTACTTCATACCCTGGGGTAGAGAAAATTTACTTAAACCAGAAACAAATTTTTTTTTAATTTAAGGGAAGTTTTTTCATAAACACAACATTAAAATTTTAAACATATAAAACCAAAGACACTGTTGGCAAAGGGGAAAGGCAAGCCTCAGACAGGCAGGACTCATGTACAACACAAATATCCATCAAGGAATTAGTGTCCAAAGTAACCTAACTGCCCCTCAGTGAGTGAAGGATACATAAACTGTGATTTAAGTCTACAACTGAATCCTTCTCAGCAGTTAAAACTAAATGAACCCAATCCACAGTAGTAACATCTCCATCAATTAAAACACCTCTTTGACCCAGCAATTCTACTTACCATTCACTGCAGCAATGCCTGAAAGGGCCAACAGCTTAAATGGCCATTAATGAGGGAGGGCTAAATAAACTAAAGCACAATACATACTGCATAAGAGATTGTGTAAGTAGTCAAGAAGAATGAGGTAGATCCCCATGTTCCAACATGGAAAGATCTCGGACTTCTGGTAGAAAAACAAGTTGCAGAACAATGTGTACAGTATTGTATTATTAATGTGAGGGTGGGGGCAAAACCCTGGGTTTTTTTCTGTATTACATGTATATAAGATGAAATGCATAGAGAAAGCTCTGGAAGGATCACAACTGATAACTGCAGTTTTGGAGGAGTAGGGAGTGGGCCAAGGGGCCATTTATTCTGTCAGTACTGTTTGAATATTTATAAGACAGTATGAACTCATGAGCCATTTGCAGAACTGCAGTACACAGCCACACAGGCTGCACAAGACAACCGGAGGAGCTGCCATTCCCAGGGACTCTGCTGTGAATGGTACCCCCCGCAGGCTGGGCATTATACATCCATAACAACCAGGTACTACCACCCCAGTGCTTGTGTAATTAGAAATAAATTTAAATGAAGGAGGTGGACTCTAAACCAGTGTGAGGAAACTTTCTGGGGTGATGTAAATTTCTATATCCTGATTGGGATAGTGAGTGGTCGCAAATTATACACCTTTTTTGCAACTCATCCAACTATACAGGACACATGTGCATTTTATTATCCGTAAACTATACATCAATAAAGTTGATTTTAAAATAAATATAAATCAAATATACAAATACAACATCATTGGGAGAACCTGAAACAAGGCACTCAAAATTAGAGGACCTAAATACCCCAAAACAAGAACTGGTGGACATTTGCTAGTTGCATTCCAGAGTACATGGTCCTAAAACTAAAGAGCAATCAACTTAGTTTTTTAAGGCTTACTACACAGTGCCAAATGAGGATTAATATTACCCTTATTTTTTTATTTGTGGAAACAAAGACTCTGAGAGATTTCTATTAGACAGAAAATAAACAGTAACTTGACATTCTATCAGTTCTAAGCCTAATCTTCTAAGTAGAAATGTTGTCTCTCACACCTAGTGGACACTCAAAACTTTTGCCAGCACTACACTGAGTACATAACCCCCACCCCTTCAGAGGTTAATTCCACTATGTATGATAAAAATCCTCTCTGAACTCATAAAAGGTCAAGTTTTAGTTTGGCAGACAAAGTAACCCAACAGGCACTACAACCCAGAGAACTGAAACAGCAGCCTGAAGCTGGAGAGTCCAGAAATCCAAGCACGGCAGAGAACAGGTAGACGTCCAACCCTTACAGAAGAGCAGAGAGACAGTTTCGCACTACAGACTGAAGATCCAAGACAGGATAAAGATGAAGAAAATGTTCTCTAGACAAAAGTACTCTTCTTCTTCCTCAAGTGATAGACAGGAACAGGGCCAGAATGGGATGATCTGAAGCAATAGCCCCAAGGAGTAAGCTCCTGACAGCAACATGAAATAAAGATGTGAAAGTGGCAGCATGGCAGCAGGGTATCATGACTCCATCACCTTAGCCGTTGCTCTAAATGCCCAGACCTAAGAACCTGGGTTACCTCACACGTCAAAAGAGGAGACGTGGAGGAAAAGGGGCAGGCCATCAGCAGGGCCAACACAGTGATTAATACTGTTCTGTGTAAGATACAGTAAAACACTGCTTGGTTCATTCATTCATGTAATAACGCCTTATTACGCAACTGCGGCGGGCCAGGCACTGTTCTTGTTACGGAGGATTTATCAGTGAACAGTCATGGAGCTTACTTAATTCCAGTTAGGAAGGAAGGGTACTTCTTTTCTCTTTCCAAATTTCCTTTTCCCTTCTCACCCTTTCAATGTTACACAAAAGAGCTTTCAAAACTCATCCAAGTTCTCCCTCAAGCTTCTTTGACCCTCCTACTTTATCCCCAAACCAAGCAGTTCATAGGTCCAATTGCCCAAAACTGAGAAAAGACCAGAGACCTAATAAGGTATGAGACAAAATCCAATGCTGCTTTGTATTTTATCCGCATAGCTTCACAAACCAAACTGTCAGCAACTAAACAGAAAATTATGGTTGTGTTTTACCATATCTTGGGCCGCAGTGCTGACCACAGTTCTCTACTCAGGGTAACTAATCAACAAACGCTTGCTAAGAAAGCTGAAAGACCTTCCTAACCTCAGGGCCTGGCACAGGAATTTACCAGCAAGCATTCGTTAGCTGCATCCGCCCTTCTCTCTAGATACTGTGCTTTCAAGGATGACCTCAGTGCACAGGTTCACAGTTAGGCGCCTCAGGAAACAGTGTTTTGGGTGATCTGAAATAAAATACCTTCCTACTGCCAGGGCCTGCCTGCCTCACCTGCCCTCTGCCAGGACCTGCCTCCCTCGCCCCCTGAATTCAGCACCTAACGCAGAGCCTCCTCCCAGAGAGCCAGGCTCCAGCAGCATCTGCCTGGCGCCCGCACTCCGGCTCGGCGCCGGGCCGACACGGTAAGCTAGGGACCACGGAGACCCCTCCCTGGCCCGGGGCTCAGAGTCCGACGGCGCCGACCGGGGACTCCGCTCGCCCCTCCAGGGCTGGGCGCGCAGCGGCGCCTCCCTCGCAGCACGCGCGCTGCAGCGGCCCCGGCTCCCCGCGCACGGTGTCTCCCGCTCCCGGGCCTGCACCCCCGCAGCTCCGAGATTCCGGCGCCGCGCGGGCTCCCTCCCGCTCCTCGCGGGCGCGAGGCTCCCGCCCCGCGCTGCCCTCCCGCAGCCTGCGGCCGCCGCCACAAACCCCCACCTCACTCACTTCCCGGCAGGAGCTGGGGGCGTCGACAAGGTCTCCGGCGGCTGCAGCCTCCTCTAACGCGGCTCCGCGGCTCAGGCGGCGGCGGGCCCGCTCAGGCCCCGGAGCCGCCCCCGCGGTGAACGTTCTCAGGCGCACGGCTCGCGCCCTTCCCCGCCCGGCACGCGCAGCGAGCCCGCCCCGGCGCGAGGCGCGAGGGCGCGAGGGCGCAGGGCTGGGGGCGGGCACGCGTCGCCTGCGCGAGCGCGCGGCCGGGGGCGGGGCTTCCGCCCGCTGAGCCGGGGCGGGCGGGCCGGTTTCCTCGGAGCCCCGCCCCTGCGGGCGAGCGGACTCGTCCCCTAGCTCGCGGGGGGGGGGGGGGGGAAGAGCTCGCTGGCGGCGCGCGGCGGAGGCGCGTTTCAACTCCACAGGTATGTGACCGCCCAGCTGGATGTTCGGCCCGACGTGACCACCGGGTGAGGAATGCAAAGAACCAGCTCCGTGAATCATTCATCAGCGCTGCGAGCACGAGATCCTGCCCTGAGTGATTTTTCCAGATTAATTCAACTCAGCAAGCGTTTCCTGAGCCCCGATTACGTGCCTAGCGCTGTACCAGGTGCTGTGTGGATACACCTCACGGTCACGGTCACGGTCACGGTCCCTGGTCTCCAGGAGCGCATAACTTAGTGGGAAAGCTGCCAAGTAAACAACCAGATCTGGTGACCCGTGCAAAGCTAAGCCCCCCTGAGATGCCGAGGGTGGGCAGAGGAGGAGGATATTACTTCCGCTTGGAAGAAGCGGCGGGGTTCCTGGAAGAGGCGGCCTTGTGTTCAGCCTGGAAAGAAGAAAAAGAAAGTCAGTCCTAGGAGAAAAGAGGGAGGGCATCAAAGACTGGGTAAACAGCTTGGGCAAAGGAACAGGGGCTGACCAAGGTTTAGCATCTCAGCATCAGCTTGTTTTAAAAGCCAACTTTTGATCGAGTCCCTTCCAAACCGTGAAATATAGATGATTCGAAATTAGGAACAAATAAGCTTTTTTAATGGCTTAAAGAATTATTCTCAACATTATTTAAGTCTCAAAACAGCAGTGTGCTTTAAGGACTACTGGTATGTGAGGGAAGGATGTAAGTCCCTAAGCTAAGAGACCCGAAGCCAATATGCTTTGAGTCTGGTTTCTCACTGCTTTTTGGCACCTTATGGTAAGGCAGATCGTGCCACCTCCTGCTGCTGCCTGCCTGCCTTCCTTTAGAACATCCTTTTCCTCCTCTCATCTTCTTATTTTTAAACTCCTATGGTGAAGGAAATGCTGGTAATCAACTTTGTGAAGGGAGGGTAAACAGGTTTCCCCCAAAAAAGAGCATCACCTTTCACACATGAAATTTGTGACTATGTACATGCTTAAAAGACTTACTTGTATGGAGCTCTTGACTATGTTCTGAATACATTAAGATACTCAGAATACAGGTAAGAGACATCTTGTTTATTCATTCACCATTTATTGAGCATCAGCTATGTGGGAGGCATTGAAAACACTGATCCTGTTCTTTGAAGAAAAGATGTGTAAATGATATAAAATAAATATGTAAATATTGCTCTCCCTGTTTGCCCTATTGATTGAAACAAAGTAATCTCAGTATGTGGACTAGACTATTATAAACCATTCTGGGAATTAACTTTCTTATGTACATTCACATTAACATCTGTCCATCTTGGTTCTGTATTTTATCACCTCCCACATCCTCAGAAAACTCCTTTCAAACATATTTCGATCATTCTCCCTCTTTCACTCCCCAATTACCAACTTCTGTTAACTATTTGTCCTTTCCCTTCACCGTGTAGTCAGACTTTTCCTGTCCTAAAGGAAAAGGAAGAAATCATCTGTCCATGTAGACTGTGCTCCAGTTATCACTGCCTCTCTGGATTTCCCTTCAGAAACGTCTTGAAAGTAGTTTACACTCATCTCTGCCAACTCAGCAACTTGTCACTCCTCCACCCGTGGCTATGTAGCTTCCATCCCCACCACACCACTGCACTGCTCTCAGTCATTAGGAGCTTGTTCATTCATAAATGCCACAGGCCATTTTTGAGTCTCCTATTACCAGAGCTCTCCGTCGCCTTTGACACCACGGAGCACTCCGCTGGCCTTCACAGCATGGACTCATCACCTAGCCCCTCCGACACTGTGGTCTCCAGGGCTCTGTTCTCAGCCTCCAGCTTGCATCACACATTCTCCCTGAGTCAATTAATCCTCTCCCTGTCCTCATCTGGCACATGTATCAGCAGTGTCTAGTTCAGACCACATCTGAGTTCTGTATACACAAAAACCTACCAGACTTCTCCCCTGGGTGTACTAGGGACATGTCAAACTCTACCATCTACAACTGCTCAGCATTACTGTCCACTTGGTTACCCAATTCAGAAACCTCAGAGACATTCTTGGTTCCTTCCTCCCCATCCCTGCCACACTCAATAATCCTGTTGATTCTCCTCATAAATAACTCTAGAATCTATCCCTCTTAGCCCCCCTCACCCAGACTAATGTAATAGCCTTTTATCTGGTCTAGCTCCTGTAGATAGTACAGATTAATTCCATCTAATTCATATTCCATAATGCTTGTCAAAAAAAAGCCTCAAAAATGTTCTGCCCATGGTGTCACTGCTCAGCATGGCACATAAGACCTTCCATCTATCTCACCCTTGCCTATCTTTCCACTCCATCTTGTAGCTTCTCACACATACCCCATCCAAACTCCTGGAACGTTTCTAATATCACTTGCCTCCATAACTGTATGCCTGTTCCTCTCTTTCTGGAATGTCATTTGAATACAAGCAAAGAATGTCCAACATATGAGTAGCTGAAGTTCCATATATCATGAAACTATAAGCCAGGAAACTTTCTGGAAATAAGAAAATATAAACCTACATAATGAAAGGGCCCACATATGCTTGGGGAAATGACCACAGAATGATCAGTTCTAGAGCCAGCCCCTTAAAACTATTAGACAAAAATAATAATCTTCAAGATTTCCATGCAAAAAGTTCAGACTGCTATAGATTAAAGAAGGTTGCAAATTCTTTATCACTTCTTTTGATCCAGGCTGATGTTAAGTGAATTGCTTGACCAACAGAATGTATGATGTGATATGACTTCCAAGCCTAGGTCCTACGAAGACTTGAAGAGTCCATTTGCACCTTTGGGAAGAGCAACTATAAAAAATATCTAACTCCCCATGGAGTGGTTCTGAGACTGCATGGAGTGGGAAAGGGGCCCCTCTAATCCTCCCTGATATGAGTGACAGCATCATGAATGCTCAAATCAGTCCAGCCGTCAGCTGAATACTCTGAGTGGCCCCACTTGAAGGCATGTGGGATGAAAGAATCATCCAGCCAAACCCAAATTCCTGACCCCAAAGACTGTGAAATTATAATCAAAATGGTTTACTTTAAACCATTAATTTTTAGGGTAGGTACTTTGTTATGGAATCTGGTAATCAAAATATTTGGCATCAGACCTCTCAAGAGCAAAGGCAATAATGATGCAGCATTTTCAGCATTTTCTAAAAATTCAAAGAAGATACAAGCTAAGGATTTTATATCCATCCATCCATGCTGTTTTTCAAGCATCAAAGGCTATAAAAAATGTTTTTAAAATACAAGAACTCAAAGAATACTCTGTACAAAAGCCTATCCTAAGTTACTACAGGTATCAGCAAATTTTTATAAAGCACTAGATAGTAAATACTTAGGTTTGCAGGCCTAAGTGTTCAACTCCGCTATTACAGCACAAAAGCAGCTGTAGATTTATGTAAATAAGTGGGAGTGGCTATGTCCCAAATAACCTGGATTTTACAAAAATAGGCAGCAGGCTAGATTTGGCCCATGGGTTGCAGTTTGCCACTCCATGTAAGATAAAATAAAGAACATTATTTCTCTCAAAAAAGCACAAAGTCCATATGATTTGTGAAAACAGACCATAACCAAGTGGGGTTTATGTACTAGTCTACTAGAACAATCTTAACAAAGTACCATAGATCAGCCTAAATAACAGAACATTTCCTTAAAGTTTTGGAGTACAGAAATCCAAGATCAAAGGGTTGGCAAGGATGGCTTCTGAGGCCTCTTGCCGTGGCTTGTAGATAGCTGTCTTCTTCCTGTGTCTTTGCATGCTTTTCTCTTTGTACCGTGTGTCTAATCTCTTCTTATGAGGAAACCAATTATATTGGTGTAGGGCCACCCTAATGACCTCATTTTAACTTAATTCTCTCACATTGTACAGTGTGGGTAGGAATTCAACAACATAAATGTAAAAGCTAAAACTATAAAACTCTTAGAAGAAAATATAGGTGTAAATCTTCATTACCTTGGGCTTGGCAAAACCTTAGACACAGCACCACAAGCTCAAATGACAAAAGAAAAAAACAGATAATTAGGACTTCATTGAAATTAAACATTTTTGTGCAAAGAACACCATTTTAAAAAGTGCAACGACAGGCCACAGAATGGGAATAAATATTTCCAAATAATATAAAAGACTTATAATACAAGATTTATATCCAGAATATGTAAACATAATTATAAACAAATAACCCAAGTGACAAATGGGGAAAGGATTAAAGCAGACATTCTTCAAGAAGATCTATAAATAGCCAATAAGAACATGCAAAAATGCTCACCATGATTAGCTATTAGTGGAATATAAATCCAAAACACAATGAAATACCACTCTCCCCTACCTCTGCCCTCAGAATGGCTATACTCAAAAGCACAGACAATAACAAGTGTTGGTGAGGATGTGGAGCAGTTAGAACTTTGAAATACTTCTGGTAGGAATGTAAAATGGTATAGCTGCAGAAGAAGAGTGCTTGGCAGTTCCTCGAAATGTTACACATGAAGTTATCATATCACCCAGCATTCTACTTCTACATATATAACCCAAAGATCTGAAAATACATGCCCACACAAAAACCTCAACCTAGATATTCAGGGCATCTTATTCATAAGGGCCAAGAAGTGGAAACAACCCAAAGCCCCATCAACTAATGAATGGATAAACAAAATGTGGTAAGTCTATCTATACAATGGGATATTATTCAGCTATAAAAAAGAATGGAGGATATGCTATATAATATGGCTGGACCTTGAAAACATTATGCCAAGTCTAAGAAGCCAGCTATGGAGGACCACATATTATATGATTCTATATATATGACATGTCCAGAATAGGCTATTCTATAGAGAGAAAGTAGATTCTGGTTGCCAGGGTGGGGAGGGGTAGGAGGGCTGTGAAAGGATGGGATGGGGTTGCCTTTTGAGTTAATGAAAGTGTTCCCAAGTTTATCGTGGTGATGGTGAATCTACCAAAAACCACTGAACTGTGTGCTCTGAATAAATGACTACATGGATTATGTCTCAATAAATCTGGTGGAAAAAAGAGAACTATGAAACATCCTGAAAGGCATAAAAGTAAACTTGAACAAGACATCCTGTGGCTTTAGTTAAAATATCTCAACCTTGTTAAGATAACTGTTCTCCTTACAGTCATTTAAGAATTTAATATGATTCCTCCCAAAATATAAACACTTTTTTTTTCTGTAGCTAGACAAATGGATACCAAAGTTCACATGGAAAAATAAACATTCAAGAATGGCTAGTAAACCACTGAAAAGGAAGAGGTATGAGAGGTGACTAGCCTTAGCCAATGTTAAAACATACTACAGAGCCTCTTGGCTGAAAACAATGTGTTTCTGGCACATGAATAGGCTGACCAGTGAAACCAAATAGAAGCTAGCACACACGTCAATCCAACTATAGATGAAATCCATTGTGGGATAAGTAGTCAAAATGCTGAGGCAAAGGACTTTTGAATAAATGGTGTTGGGACAATTGGACAGCCACACACAGCCTCATTCTGTTTGGTGAGGTTATGGGAAAATAATACTAGAGGGGATGAAAAATAGCACAACCACTTTGGAAGGGCATTTGGCAATATCTAATAATACAATTTGTGCATTTACCTTTTAACTTAGCACTCCCATTCCTAGGAATTTACCCTAAAGATAACTCCAGAAATAATATGTACTGTTACATACGTAAGCTCCTTCATCATACCATGATTTGTATTTGCAGACTCTTGGAAACTACCTAAATGCTCAAACATAGAATACTGGCTAAAAAAACTATGGTACTTAAACACAACAAACCACTAAGGAGCAACAGAAAGGTTGAAGAATGCCTCTATGAACTGATATGTATTAATTTCCAGGGTATATTATTAAGTTATAAAAAATGTACAATAGCAAATATATAGTATTTTACCCTTTGTGTAATAAAGACAAGAAATAAGAAAATATAATGAATTCACATACTTTAATAAAAAGGCATTAAACAGGGGAGAAGCCAAGATGGCAGTGTGAATAGTGCAGTGGAAATCTCCTTCCAAAACCATATATATTTTTGAAAATACAACAAAGACAACTATTCCTAAAAGAGAGACCAGAAGATACAGTACAACAGCCAGGCTACATCTACACCTGTGAGAACCCAGCGCCTCATGAAGGGGGTAAGATACAAGACGCGACCTGGCAGGACCCAAGTGCCCCCCCACCCCAGCTCCCCGGCAGGAGGAGAGGAGTCGGAGTGGGGAGGTAATGGGAGCCCAGGACTGCTAAATACCCAGCCCTAGTCATCCACACCAGGAGCACAGACACACAGTGCATGGTGTGCTGAATATTAGGGAAACAGAACAGTAAGACCTGCAAGCAGGTCCCTACAGCCGGCGCCCCTGGGACAAAAGAAAAGCTAGTGCTTTTTGAAAGTCTTAAAGGGACAGGGGTCTCACAGCTGAACAGAAATGTCCCGGCACACTCATCTCAGCTGCTGGGAATCCCCGGGAACTCTGGGCACCCTAACCCTCTGGGAGGCAGCACAGCTCTGAGGCCCCTGACAGTGAGAAATAGCCTCCCATCCATTGCCCCTCCAGCGTGGTCCCACCATAGCAGGGGAGCAGTCTGAGAGCGGCCGCACCCACAGCAACTGCCCAGAGGCTCCTCCGCAGCCACCTGGGCCAGACTCAGAGGCCCCAACAGTGCGCAGCTCCCGAGCACAAGCTGCTAGAGGTCACCATTCTCGCAGGAGAGGAAGGTGACCAGTAAGCGGGAAGGGACTTTGTTCTCCCAGCTGACACACATGCCAACTGCTCATGCCTTTCTCTATTGCCATGAAAAGGCAAAATAATTTGATCCAGACAAAAATCACACAGACAACCCCTGAGAAGGAGCTTGGAGAGATAGACCTAACCAATGTCCCTGAAAAAGAATTCAAAATAAAGGTCATAATCATGTTAATGGAGCTGCAGAGAAAAATGCAAGAGCTAATGGGACAAAGTAGGGAGGGAGACTACAGAAATAAAACAGTCTCTGGAAGGATTTAAAAGCAGAATGGATGAGATGCCAGAGGCCATTGATGGAACAGAAACCAGAGAACAGGAATGCATAGAAGCTGATGCAGAGAGAGAGAAAAGGATCTCCAGGAATGAAACAATATTAAGAGAACTGCATGACCAATCCAAAAGGAACAATATCCTCATTATAGGGGTACCAGAGGAAGAAGAGAGAGGAAAAGGGATAGAAAGTGACTTTGAAGAAATAATTGCTGAAAACTTCCCAAAACTGGGGTAGGAAATAGTCGCTCAGACCAAAGAAGTACACAGAACTCCCAACAGAAGGGACCCAAGGAGGACAACACCAAGACACATAATAATTAAAATGGCAAAGATCAAGGACAAGGACAGAGTTTTAAAGGCAGCTAGGGAGAGGAAAAAGGTAACCTACAAAGGAAAACCCATCAGGCTATCATCAGACTTCTCAACAGAAATCTTACAGGCCAGAAGACAATGGCATGATATATTTAATGCAATGAAACAGAAGGGCCTTGAACCAAGAATACTACATCCAGCATGATTATCATTTAAATATGAAGGAAGGATTAAACAATTCCCAGACAAGCAAAAGTTGAGGGAATTTGCCTCACACAAACCACCTCTACAGGGTATTTTAAAGGGACTGCTCTAGATGGGAGCACTCCTAAGACTAAATACATGTCACCAGAGAAAATAAAATCACAACAAAGAAAGCAGACCAACCAAATACTAACTAAAGACAAAAAATAAAATCAACTACCCACAAAAGCAGTTAAAGGAAACACAAAAGAGCACAGAATAAAACATCCAACATATAAAGAATGGAGGAGAAGGACTAAGAAGGGAGAGAAACAAAGAATCACCAGAGTGTTTATAATAGCTCAATAAACAAGTTAAGTTAGACAGTAAGATACTAAAGAAGCTAACCTTGAACCTTTGGTAACCATGAATCTAAAGCCTGCAATGGCAGTAAGTACATTTCTTTCAATAACCACCCTAAATATAAATGGACTGAATGCACCAATCAAAAGACACAGAGTAATAGAATGGATAAAAAAGCAAGACCCATCTATATGCTGCCTACAAGAGACTCACCTCAAACCCAAAGACATGCACAGACTAAAAGTCAAGGGATGGAAAAATATATTTCATGCAAACAATAGGGAGAAAAAAGCAGGTGTTGCAGTACTAGTATCAGACAAAATAGACTAAACAAAGAAAGTAACAAGAGATAAAGAAAGACATTATATAATGATAAAGGGCTCAGTCCAACAAGAGGATATAACCATTATAAATATATATCCACCCAACACAGGAGGACCAACATATGTGAAACAAATACTAACAGAACTAAAGGAAGAAATAGAATGCAATGCATTCATTTTAGGAGACTTCAACACGCAACTCACTCCAAAGGATAGATCCACCGGACAGAAAATAAGTAAGGACATGGAGGCACTGAACAACACACTAGAACAGAAGGACATAATAGACATCTATAGAACTCTACACCCAAAAGCAACAGGACACACATTCTTCTCAAATGCACATGGAACATTCTCCAGAATAGACCACATACTAGGCCACAAAATGAGCCTCAGTAAATGCAAAAAGATTGAAATTCTACCAACCAACTTTTCAGACCACAAAGGCATAAAAGTAGAAATAAATTGCACAAAGAAAGCAAAAAGGCTCACAAACACATGGAGGCTTAACAATATGCTCCTAAATAATCAATGGATCAGCGAACAAATTAAAACAGAGATTAAGGAATATATGGAAACAAATGATAACAACAACACAAAGCCCCAACTTACGTGGGGTGCAGCGAAAGCAGTCTTAAGAAGAAAGTATATAACAATCCAGGCATACATAAAGAAGGAAGAACAATCCCAAATGAATAGTCTAACATCACAATTATTGAAACTGGAAAAAGAAGAACAAATGAGGCCTAAACTCAGCAGAAGGAGGGACATAATAAAGATCAGAGAAGAAATAAATAAAATTGAGAAGAATAAAGCAATAGAAAAAAATCAGTGAAACCAAGAGCTGGTTCTTTGAGAAAATAAACAAAATAGATAAGCCTCTAGCCAGATTTATTAAGAGAAAAAGAGAATCAACACACATCAACAGAATCAGAAATGAGAAAGGAAAAATCATGACGGACCCCACAGAAATACGAAGAATTATTAGAGAATACTATGAAAACCTATATGCTAACAAGCTGGAAAACCTAGAAGAAATGGACAACTTCTTAGAAAAATACAACCTTCCAAGACTGACCAAGGAAGAAACACAAAATCTAAACAGACCAATTACCAGCAATGAAATTGAAGTGGTAATCAAAAAACTACCAAGAGCAAAACCCCCAGGCCAGATGGATTTACCGCAGAATTTTATCAGACATACAGAGAGGATATAATACCCATTCTCATTAAAGTTTTCCAAAAAATAGGAGGGAATACTTCCAAATTCATTCTGTGAAGCCAGCATCACCCTAATACCAAAACCAGGCAAAGACCCCACCAAAAAAGAAAATTACAGACCAATATCCCTGATGAACGTAGATGCAAAAATACTCAACAAAATATGAGCAAACAGAATTCAAAAATACATCAAGAGGATCATACACCATGACCAAGTGGGATTCATCTCAGGGATGCAAGGATGGTACAACATTCAAAAATCCATTAACATCATCCACCAATAAACAAAATGAAGGAGAAAAACCACATGATCATCTCCACAGACACTGAAAAAGCATTTGACAAAATTCAACATCCTTTCATGATAAAAACTCTCAGCAAAATGGGTATAAAGGCAAGTACCTCAACATAATAAAGGCCATATATGAGAAACCCACAGCCAACATCATACCTAAAAGCAAGAAGCTGAAAGCTTTTCCTCTGAGATCGGGAACAAGACAGGGATGTCCACTCTCTCCACTGTTATTCAACATAGTACTGGAGGTCCTAGCCATGACAATTAGACAAAACAAAGAAATACAAGGAATCCAGATTGGTAAAGAAGAAGTCAAACTGTCACTATTTGCAGATGGCATGATATTGTACATAAAAAACCCTAAAGACTCCACTCCAAAACTACTAGAACTAATATCGGAATTCAGCAAAATTGCAGGATACAAAATTAATACACAGAAATCTGTAGCTTTCCTATGCACTAACAATGAACTAAGAGAAAGGGAAATCAGGAAAGCAATTCCATTCACAATTGCATCAAAAAGAATAAAATACCTAGGAATAAACCTAACCAAGGAAGTGAAAGACCTATACCATGAAAACTGCAAGACACTCTTAAGAGAAATTAAAGAGGACACTAACAAATGGAAACTCATCCCATGCTCCTGGCTAGGAAGAATTAATATTGTCAAAATGGCCATCCAGCCCAAAGCAATCTACAGATTTAATGCAATCCCTATCAAATTACCAACAGCATTCTTCAATGAACTGGAACAAATAGTTCAAAAATTCATATGGAAATACCAAAGACCCCAAATAGCCAAAGAAATCCTGAGAAGGAAGAATAAAGTGGTGGGGGGGATCTTGCTCCCCAACTTCAAGCTCTACTACAAAGCCACAGTAATCAAGACAGTTTGGTACTGGCACAAGAACAGAGCCACAGACCAGTGGAACAGAATAGAGACCCCAGACATTAACCCAAACATATATGGTCAATTAATACATGATAAAGGAGCCATGGACATACAATGGGGAAATGACAGCCTCTTCAACAGTTGGTGCTGGCAAAACTGGACAGCTACATGTAAGAGAATGAAACTGGATCACTGTCTAACCCCATATGCAAAAGTAATTTCTAAATGGATCAAAGACCTGAATGTAAGTCATGAAACCATAAAACTCTTAGAAAAAAACATAGGCAAAAATCTCTTGGACATAAACATGAGCGACTTCTTCATGAACATGTCTCCCCAGGCAAGGGAAACAAAAGCAAAAATGAACAAATGGAACTATATCAAGCTGAAAAGCTTCTGTACAGCAAAGGACACCATCAATAGAACAGAAACGCATCCTACAGTATGGGAGAATATATTCATAAATGACAGATCTGATAAAGGCTTGACATCCAAAATATATAAAGAGCTCATGCACCTCAACAAACAAAAAGCAAATAATCCAATTAAAAAATGGGCAGAGGAGCTGAATAGACAGTTCTCTAAAGAAGAAATTCAGATGGCCAACAGACACATGAAAAGGTGCTCCCCATTGGTAGTCATCAGAGAAATGCAAATTAAAACCACAATGAGATTATCACCTCACACCAGTAAGGATCACCACCATCCAAAAGAGAAGCAACGATAAATGTTGACGAGGTTGTGGAGAAAGGGGAACCCTCCTACACTGCTGGTGGGAATGTAAATTAGTTCAATCATTGTGGAAAGCAGTATAGAGGTTCCTCAAAAAGCACAAAATAGAATTAGGCTTGGGGTTAATTAATGATTGTGCATTGAGTCCCCTGTACAGAATTTTATTGTTGTTAACAACCATCTGATCAATAAATATGAGAGATGTCCTCTCAAAAAATAAATAAATAAAATAAAATAAAATAAAATGATATCTTTTCATATTAAAAAAAACTCAAAATAGAAATACCATTTGACCCAGGAATTCCACTTCTAGGAATTTACCCTAAGAATGCATCAGCCCAGTTTGTAAAAGACAGATGCACCCCTATGTTTATCGCAGCACTATTTACAATAGCCAAGAAATTGAAGCAACCTAAGTGTCCATCAGTAGATGAATGGATAAAGAAGATGTGGTACATATACACAATGGAATATTATTCAACCATAAGAAGAAAACAAATCCTACCATTTGCAACAACATGGATGGAGCTAGAGGGAATTATGCTCAGTGAAATAAGCCAGGTGGAGAAAGACAAGTACCAAATGATTTCACTCATATGTGGAGCATAAGAACAAATAAAAAAATGAAGGAACAAAACAGCAACAGAATCACAGAACCCAAGAATGGACTAACAGTTACCAAAGGGAAAGGGACTGGGGAGGATGGGTGGGAAGGGAGGGTAAGGGGGAGGATAAAGAAAGGAGCCATTAATATTAGCATGTATAATGTCGTGGGAGGCACGGGGAGGGCTGTACAACACAGAGAAGACAAGTAGTGATTCTACAGCATCTTACTATGCTGATGGACAGTGACTGTAATGGGTTTTGTAGGGGGGACCTGGTGAAGGGGAGAGTCTAGTAAAGATAATGTTCCTCAAAAAAAAATTCATGTAAACTATATGAAAGTGAATTCATTTTAATCCATAGTTAACATTGCAAGTTATGCTATTTTAATATCAATAAAGATTGAATCAGGAAAAAATAAAGGCATTTAACAATAAACCATAAAACAATGAGACTAGTTGCATGAGGAACTGGGTGAGGGAACAGGGTAGAAAGGTTAGAGGAGGGTGGGACAATTCTGAGTACATCTTTTGGTGTAGCTTTGGCCTTTGGAAGTGTATTAATATTACACACATGCAAAAAATAAAATTAAATCAACAAGCATGGGAAAAATTACAAACCTGTAACTAAATACAAACAGAAACAAATGAACCCAATTATATGTCAGATGAATGACATACCCACACTGAAGAGGGAAAAAGAAGTAAACCAAGTAATTTTGAATATAGTACTTAGAAATACCTCCAGGCTAATGCAAACAGTAAACTGAGGAAAAAGAGAATCAGTATCTGGAAAAGAAGAAACAATGGCCAATAGACATTTTTTAATATTGATGATCTTTATTTATTGCTAATATTTACAAATATTTGTAAAATCAGCAAAATATTTGAAATTGAATACCCTGTGTCAAAGAGTTTTTTGAAGAAATGCAAATTACACAACCTTTCTACAAGGTGATTGGGAAATGCATATCAAAACATTTTCTAATGTTGATATCCTTTGACCCAGAAATCCAAATCCTTACAACTTATTTTATGAAAACATTCAGTGATGTATAATGAAATTATGCATTGGGATATCTTACCAGTGTTACCTCCCAAACTAAAATTGAAAAAAAAAAAAAGGATACAGGGCTTTGACTAATGCTACAATGTTCTACACCTACTAGAAAGGCAAATGTTTTAAAGTCTGACAATTCCAAATGTTGGACAGGAGATCAGTCTGTTGGAGACTCTTTGCACTGATGCTGGAGTGTAAGTTGGTACAACTGTTTTGGCAATGCCTCATAAAAGTGAAATTTTGCATACTTTATATCCAGTGGTTTCACCCTGAGGACACATGATATGTGCACCAAGGCCCATACAAGCACTACTTATAATGGCAAATTAGTAAGAACAATCTGTATGTCCAGCAGGAGAGGAATGAATAAGTAAGCCGTGTATTTATTCTCCACCACAGAGAAACAGCAGTGCAAATGAAAGTATTGCATCTATGTAACACAGCAGGGATAAAGTGAACCAATGCATTTTTGGAGTGCAAAAAGCAAGAGAATATGATTATCATATGATACCATTTTTGTAAAGCTTAAATCAAGCAACCCCAAACGATTCATAAAATTACATGTATGGAGGAAGGGAGTAATAGACCCAGACTTAGAGGAAATAGTTACCTCATGGGAGGAAGTTGTAGGCTGGGAAAACGCTTAGGTAAATGACAGTTTCTGCCCATTACCCACCATGTTTTGTTTCTTGGTGTGTGTGTGTGTGTGTGTGTGTGTGTGTGTGTGTGTGTAGCTCCTTACATTAAAGACTGGAAGAATATAAACCAAAATATTATTAGAGAGTATCTCTGGGTGGTAGGATTAGGAGTGATTGTCATTTTCATTGTATCTGTTTATACTTTCAAAATGTCTTAACATGTACATTTTTGAAAACGGGAAAAACATTTTAAAAAAAATCTGTGCTAGAACCTGTCCCATTGTCACTCTGCAGAATGAACATCCAAGTCTTAATTCCCATGGTTATAAATGATCCGGGGAAGATGTACGCGGTGGACTCCCTGGGGTCGTTTTGTGACACCAAGTCTGGCCAGGTAGTGAGCTGACGGTGGTGGGAGCAAAGCTGTGGAAGGATGTTGTTTCAGAGCTGCTTCCAAGAGCAGGCACAGGCCAGCTGCAGCTCAGTGTGGGCAGTAACAGCTCCAGGAAAATAATCTAATGAACCTGAAAACCATTTCCTGAAGTCATGAATCCACTGCCCTGCCCTCCATCCCCCACCAAGAAAACCTAATGACATGCAGATAAGAATACTGGAGAGGGTGGGTGAGGCCAACAGGCCCTGTAACAGAAAACTGCTCAGCTAATGCTGAGCTGTTCTATCCTTTTTTGCTCCTCAACCTTAACTAATTTCTTTTTCTCAGGGTTAGCTTCGTCTGCTCAGCACCTCAGCACATTTCCATTCCTTGTCTCAGCATTTCAGAGTTCAGCCTGTCAGCAGTCCAGCACCTTTTCTTGTTCTCTATAACAAACTCTTTTAGGGCCTGAATAACCACCGTTGAGCACTTCTCTGGGCCAACTTGGGACCTCCGTGGCTTCATTTCATGTCATATTAAAGGGGCTTCCTGTATAGGCTAGAACCTCTTGGTGCCTAGAAAATGTCCTCCTTTTTCTCATATTGCGATGGTTCCATCTTTTGCAAAACCATACGATCAAGGAGTCCAAATTGCAGAAAAGAAAAAAGTCACCCAGTTGGAACTGGAGGGTCGCCACAGCTAGAACAAACAGGGGCGCAGAGAAACCCAAGTCCCACACTCCTTGCTGGCAACTTCCAGCCCTGCTGCACAGAGCTCTGGGCTCCTCTTGGGGCAGCCCTCCCACCCCTTTCATTTCTCCCTTATCTATGCAGCTAGTGTCACATTATACTGCATTTCTCTTCAGTTGCTTCCAGTACAAAACCACTTCACTGTAGGGTGAGGAAATCTCCAGAAACAAACTTCATCTACAGAGGCAATCTCAGATGACCCAGTGGGTACAGTTGGAGTCAATTTGCTGAGGCTTTTAAAGGCACGATTTCCCTTATTTCCCCAACCTCTTCTGTTTCCTACCTCCATGATCTGCTTGCTCTTTTCCATACATCGAATGTTAATTTCCACCTCATACACTTGACTTCATCGCTTCATGGACACTACAACCACCTCTGTCTATATATCATCCTGTATTATCTCCATTAATATCTGTCCATAACTTGTTTCAGGATCTAACTCAAACTTTACCTTTTCCAAGGAGACTTGTTTCTCAGAGTTAACTTGATCTGACTTGATGCTGATCGATGTATCTATTGCACCCCCTTCGCGTTCAGGCCCAGGTATCATATGTAATTTTTTGCATTTGTTGTCATGCTGCTTGGGGGTTGGGAGTTTCATACGTATCCATCCTGTTTTCTCAACTAGATTCCAAGTTCCTCAAAACCCAGGACTCATGGTCAGAACACATGGTAACTAAGGCGGTGGCCATGAGGGATGAGAGGTAGGCTTCAGGCCTGGCTTGGGCTGCAGAGGCTGTGTACCTGGCTGGGGGGCAGGTGTCAGGTGTGACCACAAGGGCAAGACGTTTTTTTCTGTATGTAGACTAACGCACATCAGCCGCTAGTCAGCACCCTTCCATGACTGGGAAATCTGGAGAAGTCACACACCTGAGGAGATTTAGAAGTTGTACAGGAAGCTCCCAGGTAGAATGTTGAAGTGTAAATTGCCTTCTTTGGAAGTGAGGGACAGATTGTTCAAAATGAAGAAAGGCCTTTGGGTTCCAAACTTTCTACAGGCAGAAAGCAGGTTGAGAAAGCTCCTCAGTCACAAACACCGGGCAGTACTTACGAAGGAGGAAAAACCTCATACACTTGACTTCATCGCTTCATGGACACTACAACCACCTCTGTTTATATATCATCCTGTCTCCATTAATATCTGTCCATAACTTGTTTCAGGATCTAACTCAAACTTTACCTTTTCCAAGGAGACTGGTTTCCAAGGCAGAGCCAAAAGCCCAGAGCACAAAGCTAAGAGCCAAAGAGAACAATCAATTGAGGACTCAGCCCCAGCACACTAACCGGGCCTAAAGCAGGTGCACCCCTTACCTCCGAGGCAGAGAGCTACGCCACACAAAACCTGTGTATTTCAGGACGGCTGGATCCCCTTCTTTCCCTCTCTAGATGGGAGTACTTACAAGGTTGTCCTGCCCCTGTCTCACCAATGGGTTGGGTGTACAGAGAGGACAGACAGCCCTTGGCTCAGGAGCCACGTGAGGAAGTGCGGGTGAGTCAGGTCGCTAGGTGGCACTTTGAGCCAAGCACCTTGATTAGATGAGACTTGACCGGGAGAGGGTTATTTTGCATGCAGGAGGGATGTACGTCCTTTGTCACAGGGGTAGGGCTACAGCAGCGTGCTGAGTAATGATCCAATGAGTCATGCCTCCCGCACATATGCTGTGGGTCCCCCTCCCCCACAGACTCAGAGGCTGGCCTGGTGATTTGCTTTGGCCAGCGGGACAGTGACACACCAGGGGCTTGACAAAGATTTGCACATTAGGACACACCCTGAGACTGCCATGGAAGGAAGCTCATTGTACCCACTGGAGGAGAAGCCACATTAAGGAGAACTGAGGTGCCCCACGTACTAGCCAACAACAGCCAGATATCTTGGACTGTCAGCTCTGTATACCCTAAACTGAATGAGTGCTTTCCCGCCAAATCACCAGAAGAACCCCTCAGCCAGTCCACAGAATCATGGAAAATCACAACTCATTGTTAGTTTAAGTAAAATTCTCAGGATGGCTTTGTTAGGCAGCCATAGATAACTGATACACAGGAAAATTGAAAAAGCCCTCTTGAAGGAGCCAGTACTTGAGGATCAGGGAGGGTGAGCATACAGAGGGCCAGGGAAAGGTAATCATTGCAAGAGAAGGTGCTAGTGTAAGCAAAGGCCTGGGGAAGGAGGATGAACAGGGCATTCATTACAGGCCACTTACTTCTTAATTTGCCTTAGTAGTTCCTTGGAGTAGGAGTAAAGGAGCCCTTTTTAGAAAACAGCTCCAGTAAGTCTTTCATTATTTAACAGAGGTCTTGACTAATTGTGGGGTCTTAAAGGGTCAGAGCTTTCCCACTTCTATTGCCCAAACCCGTGCTGCGGGAGAGACTCTCAGGGTGGTGGTGGCCAGGGAACAAACATACGTTCTGATTTCTCAGCTGCCCATTAGCAGGAAATAAACACCAGATCGGCACCAGCTCCACATGGCAGAAAGTGCAGAGGACTCACAGTCCAGAGATTCAGATGGACTATGTATGTGCTGTTGTTCTCAAACTAGGCAACAACCACAAACACTATACATAATTTCTCTGGGTCTCATGTCTTCATTTGTAAAATGAGCAGATGTCCTCCAACTCTGAAGGGCTAAGGTTCTAGGAAGAAATTTTAATGCAGAAGCCAATATGTAAGTACCTGCCACATAATAAGCAGTCAAATATTTGTTGACTCAGAGTGGGAATTAGCGACAGAATGGACTGTGGAAGCACTGAAGCGCCGTTATCTGTAAATCGGAACAGTCCTGTTGGAATGTAACATGGGAATCAAGAGTCAAAATAATGTCCTTTGACTTTGTAATCCCATTCTTGGGGCTGTATCCCAAGGAAATAATTAAACATAAGGTAAAACTATATGCATGACCTCTCATGCAAAAAGAAAATCGAAATGTTTAAGTAAAAGGATAAATAAATTATAGTCTGGGCAATATTACATAGCCATGACAAGAGTTACTATGAAAGTTGCAGAATCAGCTGCCTGAGAGGCAGCCTGACCAGGTTGTTTTTGTTGTTGAAAACCTGAGGGAAGCACTGAGCAAAGAGACTCATCCATCCCCCAAGCCAATGGAGAAGTTCAGACCACCTTCTCCCATAAAACCAGCCAGCATTTTTGACCATCTGCTTTGCATAAGACACGGAAGAGGATCTAAAGATGACTAAGACAGGGCTGTTGCCACAAGGAGAGCATGGCGGTGGGGAGGGAGGGTGGAGAAAAGAGAGAGGCAGAGACAGAGAGTTGGAAAGGATTATGCTACAGGACAGAATATTTAAGTCAGGAAACCTGTCCTACAAAAATCAGGAAGAGAAAGGGGTCTTAAAGCCTGAGTTTTGTCAGAGATGACCACTGGGGAGGGTGTTGCAGGCTGTGTGGCCCTTGGAAGCCAAAACACAAAGGTGGGGATGCCCCAGGGCATTTGAGCAGCTGTGCATGGTCCAGTGAGTTGGGCCAGAGGACACACGGGGAGGGCATTAAGAGATCTCAGAAGGGGGATTGGAGCCATCAGGGGTCACATCTTGAATGGTCTGCCTGGCTGTGCTTTAGAGTAACACACAGTGACAGGAGGATGGAGACTGAGTAGGGAAGACAGGAAGCAAGCAGCTAGGCAGGGGAGGAGCAATGAGAGCTTGGTGGGCTGGGGTTTCGGCAGCTGATGGGAAAGGAAAAGACAGGAGCGACAGTGCAGGGGCGAGACTGGTAGGATTTGGTGACTGACTTGTGTTGGGTGGGAGGAAGGAGTCTTAGATAACTCCAGGGCTTAACGCCCAGGGCAGAGTCCTGGGCTTGCTGCTGATGGGGGAGCCATACCAGGAGGAATGGGCTGGAATTGGAGCGAAAGTGAAGGTTTCACTCAGGATGCAGCCAGTTAAATCCAAGAAGCCACGTGCAACAAGCTGTTGAAAGGTAGGTGTGAGCTGGAAGAGCAGGCAGGGTGAGATCTGAGAGCTAGCCATCAGAAGCCTGCTGCTGCAGAGGTAGAAGTGTCTGAGAAGAAGGCTGAAGGCAGAAACTTAGAGCACAACGTGGTGTCAGAAAAGAAGCAAATGACAGGGAAACTGGCAGACCCATGGGACGGGACAAGGAGCCTGATGGCTTGGATGATGTGTCAACTGTGATGGCATGGGGTGTGCAGCTGGGGTGGGTTGGGGTCTCAAGAGATTGGGCAGGTGGGAGGGAAGAAGCCAGACTGTAAGGGGCTGAGAGCACAGTCACAAAGTGGGACAAACTTTTGATAACTTTTTCCCTAAGTTTGGTGGTAAGAAGAGAGCTGGGACGGCAACCTGAATTGGTTAGCAGGGTCAAGGGAAAGCGTTCTTTAGAGGGGACACCTTTGAGCACGTTTGCAGGGAAGAAGATAGTGAATAAAAGGGCAATGGACATCAGCTCTGTGGAGCAGAGGGGCTGGGGGACAGGTGATGTCAGCTCTGTTAGAAGACAGATTCTAGATCCCCCAAAGCAATACTATTTAAAACAGTTTTTTTCTAAACAACAGACACTTTCCATCAGGCAATCCTTATTCAGAACCCCAGTATGTAAAAATTACTGATGCTGAGTTGAAACAGAGAAGGTCATGGAGGGCCCTGGTTGCCCTGGGGTATCAGCTCCAAGCAAAACAAAGAGGGTGGATGGAGACAGGATGAAGAAGAACACGGTGAAGTCAGTGAAGGAGGAAGGGAGACATTTTGCTGTGGGCATAATAGGGAAGTAAAAAAACAAAGCTTAACAACAGAAAAAGTTTGGGAGGGTCACAGTGAGAACTGAGCTACTGATTCAACTTGAGCTGGAAAACATGGGATTTCCAAGCAGCCCAGAGGACCCTGCTGAATTGGAGCATGTGCACTGGATACACAGTCAGCTGGCACATTGCTTTTCTCCAGCAATGTTGGCAGCTCCAGGCGGAAACATCATGTAACAGTGCTTATCCATGTTGGGAGTTGACACAAGTCTAGTGGAAGGCTGGGACATGAAGGGGTCTCAGGAGCATTCAAGGACATGCTAGCAAGAGCTAGCCTCTTCTGGGGTCCCATCTTTGCCAAGGAGAGCAGGGCTTCCCGCTGCACCCAGGGCTGGCTACACTACTCCAGCTACTCTCAGAGGGACACAACGCTGTACTAAAGAACACGACCTTTGCGACTTTAGATGGAGATTTTCAGTGGGATAGTTTTCAAAGTTTTAAAAATTGTGGTAGATTGTACATAACAAAGTTTACCATTTTAACCCTGTTTCAGTGACAGTTCTGTAGCATTAAATACATTCACAGGGTTGGGCAACCATCAACACCATCCATTTCTAGAACTTTTCCATCATCCCCAGCTGGAACTCTGTATCCATTCAACGCTAATTCTCCAACCCCTGCCCCCGGCCCTTAGTAACCACTGTTCTACTTTCTGTCTCTGTGAACTTGCCTATTCTAGGCATCTCATGTAAGTGAAACAAAATTTGTCTTTTTGTAACTGGCTTATTTCAGTTAGTAAAATGTCTCAAGGTTCATCGATGTTGTAGTACGTATTAGGATCTCTTTCCTTTTTAAGGCTGAATACTATTTCATTTTACATTGTTCACATTTTGTTTATCCTTCTTCAGTGAATGGACACATGGGTTGCTTCCACCTTTTGGCTGGCATGAATAATGCTGCTATGAATATTGGTGCACAAATATCTATTTAGTCCCTATTTTCAATTATTTTTTGCATTTACTCAAAAGTGGGATTGTCCAAGATATATATATTTTAATGATACACATAACTGAATAAAAGTTCATTACAACTTGGACCACAATGGTGCTGGATGTGTGAAAGCTCAGTACCAGGGGACCCTGGTACCATCACTCCTGCCTGGGCAGGGCTAATGGCATGGCAGCCTTTCATACCCATTTCTAGAGCCCTGGACTAGGATGTCTGCTCAGTCTTTTAGGATTCAAGGCCTGACCCTAGAAGGACACTTGGCTACTTCAATGGTTTGCCTGGCTGTGCTTTAGAGTAACGCATGAGGGAAGGCAAGGAGCAATGACAGGCTTCCCAAGCACCATTCCAAAACACACGTGTATCTGTGTGAAGCATGAAGTACACAACCAGTTGTAGTGTGGGCACAGATGTTAAGAACAGAGCTGGCCTTAACCATATTTATAAAAACTATATTTATAAAAATAAAGCCAAATTGTAATGGGTCACCCTAACCTTCCCTTTCTGCTAATATTCGTATGTCAAAGCACAGGCTTTGGAGTCAAGACAGCCTTCCAGTTAAAACCTGTGTTCTGCTAGCCTCAGCTCTGTTACTTTGGGCAGGTCATTCTATCTCTCTGACTCCCAGCCTCATTTGTCAGTTGGGTAGCTAAAAGGATTGAATGTGATATGTATATGTAAGTGCTTAACACAGAATCTAATGCACATAAGACTATTAGCAAATGTCAGTTTCCTTCTTTTCCTGTTTCAGTGGCTTCCTTCACTACCACTGCCACACCCCACCCTCTGCTGCACTTGGGAGTTTAGGACCCCTCTATTCTCTGGCAACTTCCCAGGTAGCTTTAAGCTACCAGAAAAAAAAAAAAAAAAAAGGCAGAAACCCTGCACCTTTGCCTTCTAGTGACAAAAGAAGCCCATTGCAGGAGCTTACAGTAAATTACACGTTCATTTATTGGTTTATGAATCAGAGGTCAGGTCTAATTTACAAATGCATATTTGAGTCATCAGCAATATATCACTATAACTAGAGTTTACTGCTTACTATTATTCATGATTAAATATTATATAGCAAAATAATTAGAAGGCATCATTAAATATATCTATTCATTTGGTTTGATTGACTAGAACACTAACTTTTTTTTTGGTATCATTAATGTACAATTACATGAGCAATATTATGGTTACTAGATTCCCCCCATTATCAAGTCCTCACCACATACCCCATTACAGTCATTGTCCATCAGCATAGTAAGGATGCTATAGAATCACTACTTGTCTTCTCTGTGCTATACTGCCTTCCCCATGCCCCCACCTCCACATTATGTGTGCTAATCATAATGCCCCTTTTCCCACCTTATCCCTCCCTTCCCACCCATCCTCCCCATTCCCTTTCCCTTTGGTAACTCTTAGTCCACTTTTGGGTTCTGTTTTAGAACACTAACTATTTTTGGCCTCATGTTCGGCTGATGATTGAGAATAGCTATAAGCCACTGGGTAGCACTGACTTCTTAAACCCAGAGATACCATAAATCCTAGACTGGAGCACAAACAAAGCACAGTAGAGACCTGAAAGGTATAATTTTAGAGGTGATCCACTAAGGACCCAAACGACTGACGGTAAAACACCCATGCTGTTTTGCACAAAGTCTGAAGAATGGGAGCTGGAAGGAGGCCGGGCGGCTGCCAAACATGGCATCAAAATAGCTCCCAGTGTATCTGGCTTGTGATCTGACTGCCCAGCAATTCTTTCAGAGGCAGGATGGACCCGGCTGAGGGAAGTGGGATCCAGAGATAAGATGTGTTTGGGGGGTGGAGTGGCCTTGGCAGCAAATGAGAAGAGAAACTCATACTGTATTAGGGATGGGGGCACATAGGAGATAAGAGAGGATGCAGACCAGTGGGTGGCACTTCAGGTAGTCACCTGGACAGCCAGGCAGTATAATGATGGCTGCAATGCAAAGGCTGTGAAGCACAAGCATTCAAGCAGTCAGTGTCTTGGAGGTCTGTGAGCCAGGAAGTGATGCCAGGCAGGATTCAGGAGGGGTAGCAGAGCCAAGCAGGAGCCCCATTTCCTGAGACTTGAGCAGAGTACACGGGTAAGGACCCAGCAATAACATCAGTAGGTTCCAGCCAGAAAACAGTCCTGACTACAAGTCCTGAGCTATGTCCTAGGCAGTGTGTCTCACATCAGATGATCATTGTATCAGGGTAATTAGCATACTTGACAAAAATGCTAATTCTTAGGTCCTGCCCCAGACCTACCTTTGTGGGGATGGGGACTAAGAATCCACACATCCAGGACTCCTCCACACGGTGATTCCTCGGCCTGTTCCCAAGGCTAATTAACTCCCCCTTGAGCAGCAGTGGGATGAGCCCAGGTCTTCAGCAGGGCCATGTGGCTGTATGCACAGGACACAGGACTGGGGCAGCAGGTCTGTACGGTACTCACTTCACAAACCCCATGCAGAAATGCCAGCTGCAGCCCTGCTAGTCCTGAGACCCAAGAGAAGTTTCACCACGTGCTGACCCGTGGGGGCTCTGGCTTTTGGACCCCAATAGGGCATCATTTGGTTCATGCAGTACTAAAAGCGACACACATCTCAACATTTTTTTCTTTATGTGTGTGTGTTTTTTTTTAAGATGAAATAGAGCAGGGCCACCTGCCTGGAGGCAGCTCCACCTTTTGGTCCTGTTTGCCTGAAGCTGGGTCTGCACCCAGGGCCCCTCCGCCACAGGTGTCCTTCACCACCGTGTGAGAGTAAATAAAAACTGTCTGCCAAGGGTGTGTTTTCAGTGCTCTTCTGAACTGAAACTGGATGCCCGTCTGGGCCCCTGTGCACACTGCCATGTCTGGTCTCACTAGTTGAGTGACCGTCTCTGGACCTGTGGATTTTAAATGTATGTTTAAACAATCACGGGGCTGAGGTGGGGGTGGCCAAGTGGCCTCCCAGGCCCTGTGCGGGGGCTCGTGGCAGCCATCTTAGCTGGAGAGTTGGGGTGCTTGTGTTAGGACTCATGGGGTGTCTGTGCCCCTTCACAGCCTCAGCCAGCTGAAGAGCCAGCCCCTGGCCCTGCACCCACTGCGCAGCTGCTGGTGGCCCCTGTGGGTAATGATGAGGAGAGGTGGGGGATGTGGGTGCTGACAGGGGACATGTGGCCCGAGGCCCTGGCCTGTCTTGCTTTGGTGGCAGTCATTCACCACCTGCTAAAGGCCTTTGTCTAAAGGAAATGTTACTTAGGACAGCCTGTGACAGGTGGCGGTGAAGAGTGTCTAGGTTGGGGCTGCCCACCTCGGGGCATGCCTGCAATTCCTGTCCGCTGATGTCACCATCACACTGGCTCTCACGGTCGCCTCTCCCCCACCCTTTGACCTTCACACTTGACCACCTCGTTTCTTCTTGCCAGGAGAAGAGCCAGTCCTCTTAGGTGGTTCCGCACTTAGTCCCCGCAGCACCACCCAAGTCCTGAGAGGGTGGCCAATCCCCCCCTCAGGTCTCACACCCCTGCCAGGCTGTCCAGACACGACTGTCAGCAGCTGGGCCTCAAGGCACCCTAGTCCATGGCCACATTCTTGCTCTGCCAAGGGGTTGGGTCACAGCAGGAACCCCGGGTTGGCTTCTGTGTCACCCATTCAGGCAGCTGGAGTTTGTGATGAGGTTCCTGGCCCTTCCCATGCAGCAGCAGGGACTGCCTGCCCTGGGTCTGCAGGTGGGGTCAGCACCACTGGGTGTGCCTGGGCAGTTTTCTACGGGAAGAGCAACTGGCCTCACTTGATTTGAGGGGCAATTTGGGGCCCTCAAGGGGTCCCAGGACTTCTGTGGATTATCTAGGAGGTGCGTGAGGTGAGGGCTGAGGTGAGGGTGGCAGGAAGAAGCTGTCAGATGAGGCTCACTAGCTCCACGCCCTCTGGGGATGGTGGGAGAAGTTGGGCACCAAGCCACCTGGGATCCGTCCAGCCAGCTGGGAAGGCGACAGGCTGCACAGGCCCAGCCAGGCTCTGAGCCCACCACCCTTGCTCACTGCAGGCCTGAGGTGGCAGCCCTCCTCGCCCTGGTCACCAGTGTGGGAGTAGGGAGGGAGTGTGATCTCTGCCAGCAGAGAAAGAGGTTTGGAGCCTCTTTCTGCTCAGGATGCCAAGACAGTGGACTTGCTGCTTCAACTTGAAAGAAAGTCTGCAACTGTAATCTTTTATTAGCCATTGTTTGTTTGATTTGTTCATTTGTTTCCATATTCAGCTTTAATTTTGTTTATCTCATTAACCAGGCATCCAGCTTGAACCACAGCCGACTGACTGACTTGACTTTTGCTTTTCAGTTTTGAAAATCTTTTCCTTTTTTTCCCCCCTAACTCTGTTTTTGTTGGTTTGTTAGAAAGGTTTGTCCAGAGGGGTTGCGTTTGTCAGGGTTGACAAACGGTAGGAAGCCGAAGAGGCAATTACCAGTTTCAATGGTCATAAACCCACAGATTCCTCCGAGTCCATCACAGTGAAGTTCGCCGCCAACCCCAACCAGAACAAAAACGTGGTGCTGCTCTCTCAGCTCTACTATTCGCCGGCCAGGCGGTTTGGGGGCCCCGTCCCTCACCAGGCACAGAGATTCAGGTGGGTCGGAGGGCAGCACTCAGCCACCCACCTCGCCCGGCAGGTGTCGGATGTTGCTTTCCCGGTTGTCGTGTGGTTCGTGCCCCCACCTGCATCAAAAGGCATCTGTGTAGAAGCTGTTGATTTCCATCCACCTGTTGACCTTCTGTTGGAATCACAAAGACGGTGCCAGCTCCAGCCAGCACCCCCGGAGGAGAGCGAGTGCACACAAGGGGAGAGTTCCGTCCCTGGGAGTGGAGAGGCACAGCAGTGGGGTGCTTACGCGAGTGTTATTCTGGGAGTTTCTAACCAGGTTTAGCCGTTTGCCCGGCCGTCCAAGGTAGGCCTTTCCCAGATGCCTACTTTGTGGAGTCACTTTGACATTTTAATATTATATGCCTTGTTTCAAAAGCCCTGTCCTGGAGGTGAACAGTTCCCACCTTCCTTAGTCTTTCCATATTGGAAATGATTCCAGTCGGGATTCTAGTCTAGAAGGGAGGGATAAGAGGGGAAAGGGGGCATTACGATTAGCACACATAATGTAGGGGGGGCACCGGGAGAGCTGTACAACACAGAGAAGACAAGTAGTGATTCCATAGCATCTTACAACACTGATGGACAGTGACTGTAATGCAGTATGTGGTGGGGACTTGATAACAGGGGGAGTCTAGTAACCATAATGTTGCTCATGTAATTGTACATTAATGATACCAAAATAAAATAATAAAAAAAAATACACCAGCCAAAAATAAAAGAATTGCTCATTCTTGTAATGGATAAATATATTGTTGTGAAACTCTACATCTGTAATCCTAGCATCTAGGGAGAATGTCCCAGGCATGCTTCGGTAGTTAAAAAACAAATCAGCTTGGCAGTATTCATTTCCCTTGATATCCTCCCACCCACCCGCATATGCATTTCTCTTGACCACTACAGACATTCCACGCTCCGTCCTTCCAGCAGCTTCTGCCTCCCTGTTCTCATTCTCCTGTGGGATTTTCATACCTGCATCTAATTCAGCATGAATCTGAGTTCAAGGATACAATGAATGGCAGGCTGCTTATTGCCGAGAGGGGCTTCAGAGCTGCTCTGCGTTGCCACCCAGGGGGTTAGGGTGCCTGAAGTTCCTTAAAATTCCCAGCCTGCTGGGCTGAGTGTGTCAGGACTATTTTGTCCACTTGTTAAACCCTTGTCCCTTTAAGACTTTTAAAGTGCCCACTTTTCTTTTGTCCCAGGGCAGCCAGCTATGGGAACCTGTTCGCAGTCACAGTCTTGGATTTTACTTTTCCGTTTCCCTAATATCCAGTACACCATGCAATGTGTGTCTGTGCTCCTGGTGCAGATTACTAGGGCTGGTTATTTAGCAGTCCTGTGCTTCCACTCCCTCCCCACTCTGATTCTTTTCCTCCCGCTGGTGAGCTGGGGTCAGGGGAGTGCTCAGGCCCTGCCAGGTCACGGTTTTGTATCTCACCCTTTTCGTGAGATGCTGAGACAGATGTAGATGTAGCCTGGCTCGTGTACTGTATCTTCTGGTCTCTCTTTTAGGGAGAGTTGTATTTGCTGTATTTTCCAAAATAAATATGGTTTTGGGAGGAGATTTCTGCCACCCTACTCATGCCACCATCTTGAGAAAAATCCCATTACCCATCTTAAATGTAATTTATTAGTATGGTAACCTTCCAAATTCCTTTCTGTATATTTAACAAAAACACACTCACACAAACACACATATCTGTACTTTGTAGATTTTTTTTTTCTTCATTGGATAAAATGGTGCCATACTTCAGTATGGTTCTGTAACTTGTGTTTCTAATTTACTAAGTTAATGAGCTTTTCATTGACACAGATCAATGTAACATTAAGACTATATGGGAGCTTAGTAAATGATAAACTTTACATTTCAAAATAGTAAAGGATGGTTGTGAGTCAGCCACCCATTCTGAGAACAAATTTTCATCTACACCACTTGCAAAACAAATTCCAGGTAGAATAAATAGTTAAACTGAAGTATATTAGAAAGAAATGTAAATAGATTTTTCCTTAGGAGAGGGAGGGCTTTCTTAAGGTTTTTATGACAAGGTAACTTTCGTAAAACAATGTTTAATACTGGAGGGGGTGGTAGGGCACTCAGGCATGGAGCAGCAGGGCTGTGCCACCTCAGTGGGTACAAGCAGGAGACATCCAGGAGCCAGACCAGTTGCCACACCGGAGGTATTCACAATTCTGAGAGAAAATGGATTCTAAAGCTAGATTTCTACACCCAAGATATTCAAGTTTGAGGACAAAATAATGTTTTAAAGCTTGCAAGCATTCAGATTAAGACTTTTAATTTATCTAAAAGAGTTCCTAAAGGTTTTTTTCCAGTGAAATAGAAAGTGAATTTAGGAATAAGAGAATTGCCAGGTCTGCCAAATAAAAATAAAAATCAGAAATCAGTGTAATTGTACATTACAATCTTAATTTTGTGAAATGAAAACACTCCAACAATTTCAGCAGGAGAGGCACCAAGGCTTAAGTGGAGAGTTACAGCTAATTCTCTTGCTAGTGATCTTGTGTGTGGGAGCAGGATACAGAAATTTGGGCTCACTCATTGTATATTAAGTACTAGGGGGTTACATGTTAAAAATATAAAATGCAAAGGTAAGACCCAGCAGTGCCTTTCCTAAGTATCCAGGAGAAGAGAAGAGAGAACACGCCCCCGCAGGTTGTACACAAAGATACTCATTATAGTCTTAGTCGTATTAGTCAAAAACTGGAAACCCACAGCTCCACCAGCTGGTGAATGGGAAAACATTGTATGCGATATTCATACACAAGCAAACTATGGATAAGGGGATTGAGCAAAAGGAAATGGAAATTAAGAAAAAGAAACCAACTGATGATAAACACGATACAGAATTTCAAAAACATACTAAATGAAAGAAACCAGACACAACAAATGACAAACTATATGATTCTATTTATGTGAAATTCTAGAGAAGAAAAAACCACAGTGACAAAGCACATTGGTGGTCACCTGGGGCCAGGGGCTGGTGGGCTGACTGAAAAGGACATGAGGGAATTTTTTGGAGTAATGGAAATATTCTATATTTTAATCATTGTTAAACAGCTACACATTTGCCAAAACTCATTGAAGTTTGAAGAGTACACTTAAAAATGGGTGAATTTTATTAATATGTAACGTATCTCAAAACTACATACCTTTAAAAACAATGATACCCACTAAAAGTATAAAAATAGAGTAACTCCAACCACTAGGTAAGTTGGGGGTAGGATGGGGTCTTCAAAGTAGTCACCCGCATTGAGAGAGCTGCCTGCAGAGCCCCTCCAGTTCCAGCTCCAGCTGCTGTGTCTTCCCAGCACAAGTGCCAGATACGCATGAGAGAGCTCCCAGGGGATCCCAGCGCCCAGGCTTCAGTCGGCCCCAGCTGATGCTGAGTGGAGCAGCTTCTCAGGCCTGATTCACTTTGCCTTTTCATCCATGTTTCAGACGCAGAGCAGTTTTGTGCCTGGGTGAACCTTCCCAAATAGAGTCCTTCATTTCTGCATACACGGCTTCTAGTGAAACTGTGTTAAGACCTAACTTAATTGATACATAAGGAAGAACTTAGAAAATTAAGACAATACTTTTTCTCTATCAAGTCCTAGAATTAAAACTATTGAAATAACTGCAACTATTTTCTCATTGGCAACTCAGGAAAATTAAGCTCAAGATTCAAAGGTCATTGGGCATCATATCAGTTTTAATATTTTGAAATATTTATTGTCTCTACATGGCTCACCAGGAACGAAACATGGCTCAGTTCCTACCTGCGCACTGTACACCACATATGGCCATGCTGAGAGGTGATGTCTGCAATTCCTACCCTGTTACTATCACCTAAAGACTATTCCTTTTCCACCTTATTTTGAAGCGCAGAGCATCCAGCTAGACTGGTGGCTCTCAATCAGGGGCAATTTTGTACTGCTTCTACCTCTTCCTACTGCCAGAACCCTCCCCCGACACCCGCCATCGGGGACATTTCAGTCTGGAGATAGTTTTAGTTACAACTGGGGGCGGGGGCTACTGCTGGCATCTAGTGCTTAGAGGCTGGAGATGCTGAAACAACCTACAAAGCCCCACCCTCATCACAAAGAATTCTCCAGCCCAAACTGTCAGCACTGCTGAGGTTGAGAGGCCCTTAACTAGATTAGTGTCTCCTTTGTCCCTGTTAATGCCACCTAGTGATCTCTCAGGCGCTCCCTCACCTCTCATTGCAATCTCTCTGCCCCATACTTTGGGAACTGATTCCTAGGCCACACATGGGCTTCGTCATTGCCAAGAACTGCCCCACTCCTGAAATCCTGTGGCTTTACGGTCTGATTCTCATTACAACTACTCCCCCACCAGCTTGCTTTCTCCCTTGCTCCCTCTTTATTTGTTCTTTGAGGTCACATAGACCTCTGGTTTTATCACCTGCTCCCTTTTCCCCCAGTGTGACCTTCTAGACCAGCACTAGAAATAGAAATATATTGCAAGCTGCATATGTAATTTAAACTATTCTAGTAGCCATGGTTTAAAAAAGTAACATTACAATTGCACTTAATTTTCATAATGTATTTCATTTAACTCAATATATTAAAAATGTCAGTTCAGCATTAATCAATATACAAAATAATTGATGGAACATTTTACTTTTTTTTGTACAAAGTCTTTGGAATCCCATGTATTTTATTTTTTTATTAAGGTATTAAGGGATTATTCCATGTATTTTACAGTTATGGCACATTGCTATGCACACTGACCACTTTGCAAGTGCTCAACAGCCACACTTGCCATTGAAGCTAGTTTCATGGGTCCACCACCCATGACCTCCTGTTGATGAATCCAATGGGCCCTCTTCAGACTCTGTAACTCCATCAGCCTTTGACATGATTGCCCACTGCAGTACCTCTCTGACATTATTGGAATGCAGTGGTTATGAGGCAGGCTCCAGAGCCACACTGCCTGGGCTCTAATTCTAGTTCAACCACTTATTAGCTGTGGGACCTGAGGTACATAACCTACACTCTCTGTGCATCAGAGATAATTGTACCTACCTCTAGGGTTGCTTTGCAGTTTAAATGAGTTAACAGAGAACACTTATCTAGTCCCAAATGGTTTATATGTATTGACCGTTACCTAAAACAGTGCCTAGCCCCTAGTAACGTGTATGTGCTATCTATACTAATAGCACTTCACCATTTCCAATAACTGCCCAGGTCAGAAGCTCTCCTGGCTAGGATCACGGCTTGGCAACAGCTGCAGAGACAAGGAGCAGATCTGTTCTCCATGCTCTCCTCCCCATCCTCCCCAGCCTATGCTTGCTGTTTGTTATGGATTGAATTATGTCACCCTGAAAAGATATATTGGACTTTTAACGGCCAGGACCTTATTGGGAAATAGGGTCCTTGCAGATGTGATTAAGATGAGGTCATACTGGCTTAGGGTTGGCCTGTAATGCAACGTGACTGGTGAGATGGCGTGCAGACTTGTAAAAAAACAAACAAACCCGGGATTCTACAAGTCAAAGCGACTGGAACAGGTGCCCCCTTGGCCCTCAGAACTAATCCTGCCTTTATTCTGGGCTTTTAGCCTCCAGAACTGGGAGACCTTCCATTTCTGTTGTTTAGGGCACCCTCGCCGTGCCATTTGTGGTCTTTCATTATGGCAGCCCTACCAGACTAACCCACCGAAGGGAGGAAGGAGCCCGGCGGGAGATCGCGGCGCAGGTCGGGACGACGGACAGCACCTGCGCGGGCTGGGAGCCACCGGGAGACGTGTCCCCTACGCCCCGACGCCGGGGAGCCCACCGGTCGCCCGCAGCCCCACGCGGTTCGCAAGGAGGCGCAGGAGCAGGCCAGACGCGGGCGGGGGGCAGGACTGAGGCGCAGGCAAGACCGGGGGGCGGAGGAGGGGGGTGGGGGGGATAGTGCTGGCTGTGGGGCGCAGGCGCAGACCAGACGGGAGGTGTTGCTGGCGGCGGGGCGTGAGCAAGACAGGTCGGGGGGTGGGGAATTGGGCTGGCTGAGGGGCGCATGCGCAGACCAGACCGAGGCGGGTGGGGGCTAGCGGCGGGGCGCATGAGCAGACCAGACCCTGGGCGGGGAGGCGGACGTCTGGCGGCGGAGTGCAGGTGCGGGGATCAGGGGGTGGGGAATGAGGCCGACTCCTAGGATCTGTAGCCTCACCTCCTTACTAAACGGAAACCTCAGTAAGGCCCAAGCCCAAGCTGCGTTTGTGTTTTTCTCGTAGGTTTCTGAAAGTGATAACAAGTGTAGCAGCAGCAGGGGAAACAGCCTGGAAGGCAAAGTGGAGGCACTGGGCTTGCAAGCATTGCACTCTTGGCTCCTGAGGCCTCAGTGGAGGGAGTGGGGGAGTCGGTCTGGACATAAAGGCATCTGTGGGTCCCCTCTTCTCATTTCCCCGATTTGTTCATGTACTAGAAATGGGGGAGGGGCTCTTGAGAAAATTCTGCATGTGATTATTAAATGCATTTTATATTTAAATATAAATATAGTTAACAGAGAACACTTATCTAGTCCCAAATGCTTTATATGTATTGACCGTTACCTAAAACAGTGCCTAGCCCCTAGTAACATGTATGTGCTATCTATACTAATAGCACTTTACCATTTCCAGGCAGTTGCAAGGAGACAGTCCCTTGCTGATCCTAATAGCAACATTTGCAGAATTTGAACACATAAGACAAGTCCACTGGAAATCTGAACCGCAGATGGTAGTTCCTGTCTTGTCAGCCAGCGCTGATATTCCAAAAAACGCTTTGAGCTGTGTTTTTCAACTTGTGGCTATCTTCAGGAAATAAAGTCAGAAACTCTCCTTAAAGGCATTTCATGATCTGTTTTGTGACACCTGTTAAGGGCATGGAGGAGGGAATGTAACAGTAATAAGTGAATTTGTGTAGAGGAAAAGGGGAACGAAATCTTTGTTCAAAACCAAACGCTAACATTCAATGGAAAGTGAACTCAAGCAGCCCCAGAAATTTTGTAAACACTAACGGGCAGGGGTGGGTGGGGCAGCATTTTCTTCTTGTTCTCCAGATTTTCTGAGTCTGAGGGTCAGAGATAAAGCTGAAAGCTGATTTTGTTCAACCCCAAGCCTCCTGTCCCAGGGAACTGAGAAGAAGAAAAGAAAAACAAAAAGCTAGTGAATTGGTGAAGGAATGTCTGCTTGGACCCTTGCAAGCTGCTACTTCATGTGTCTGCACCCCAGCTCCTCTCCCACGATTTCCCCTCGAAAAGCCCAAACCACTTGTGTGTTAGGAGGATGGTGGTTCTTTAAGGCAGGAGCCTGCCACTCCCTCATTTGCTAGCAAATCAATAAACTATTCTTTTCTTCCCTCAAAACTTTGTCACTGTGTTTTGTGATTTGACTTCAGGGGCAAGGACCAGGTTTTGGTATCAGGAGCGGCCCCCCAACCAAATGCCCGCAGTGCCGCTCCTTCGGTGTCAGGGCCCACAGGCCGAGTTGTCCTGGAGGAACGCAGAGCTCCCGCCTTCCTTCTTGCTAGCCACAGGGGACTGTGCTGGCAAGGAATTCGTGCTGTATGGTAGCTCAAACACAAGCCTCTAGGATTCCCTCTAAAGTATATATTGAAAGCAGTAATGCATTCCAGGAGAGATTACAGAAACCGGTGTCACCACCAAGGATTTGAAAGATGGAGGGGTGGTGATTTCCACATACCCTTATTGAAGTCACTCATTTGGCCTACTCTGAAAACAGATGAATCTTGGAGATGACAGCGCATGATTGTCAATGTAATCAGAGTGTCCAAATTGCCATTACTGCTGCACATGGGGCTTCATCACTTGATCCCCAAGCACCCAGTGTGTAACTATTGGTCAGGAAAATGCTCTTTGTTCTCTTTCTGTTAGTAAAGACCAGCAGGGCAGTTAGCTTTTAGCTGGCAAGGAGAGAAAACTATCTCAGAGGTATATCAAATCTCTAGACTTAGGTTGTAATTTAGTCAGAAGGAACCTTCATCTCCTTTTCCTTCCAGAAGATGTCACACAGGCCCATCACATTGATGGTACTATGCTGATTGGACCCAGTGATCAGGAAGTACAACTTGTCTAAGTATATTGGTAGAACAGTCACGTGTCATAAGGTGGGAAATAAATCCAACAAAAATTCAGAGGCCTTTCTTTCATCTTAGAGAAGTTTCTAGAAGTCTATAGGGTGGGCACGCCAAGCTCTCCCTTCTAAGCTGATGAATAAGGTGCTGTATCTGGCCCCTTTTCCCCCCCACACAAAAAAAGCACAGCATCCTGGTGGACCACCTGGTATTTCAGAGGCAGCAGAGACTTCATTTCCAGTGTGCTACTCTGACCCATTTACTGATTGGCCTGAAAAGCACCTAGTTCGAGAGCAGCCTAGACCTTTGGAAGGTGGATGCCAGTAGATGACACCACCTGGATCTCCTCTCATTGCTGCCCCTTCCAGGTACACACCTGAAAATGGCCTAGAGGGGGACTGACTTACCCAAGATCACAAAGCCTGGATCCCGGCCTGCCTTGCATCGTGTTCCACGCTCCATGTCAAGCCTGGTTGTCATTCTTCCATCTCTTAGGCTGTGCATCAGACACACATGACACAAGTCCCCAGAAGATGGAGGTGTCATCCATATATCCCTGAGGATGTTCCTAGGGAGGAATGTCTGGCATGACCCTGCCTGTGCAGGTTGGGATCTTGGGCAGCTCCCGGGAGGTATTGTGGCTTCAGCAGGACAGGGAACTGGTGAGAAAAAGTGGCCTGAGCTCAGCTCTTGTCTCCTCAGAGCTGGGACCTGTGTGACATTGCCAAAGAGCGAGGGGAGGACTCTGGTGGAGATCTGTGTAGTCATGCATGGCAAGGGCCAGGAGGGTGGGCAGTCAGCAGCCCAGAGGGGCATGTGAGCGTGTCTGAATGCAGGGAGGGGCCCAGGAAATGGACCCTTGAAGAAGTGATGTCACTGATGACACGCCCAGTAGAACCTGAACTGTGACCCGGACGGAACCCAGATCCTGATCGCAGACCCCAGTCCTGCTCACTTGACCGGAGGCGCTCGACAGAGCAACATGCAGTCTTGTGTGGAGCCTTCTGAAGGCGTGGGAGTCAGGGAAGCTAAAAGGGAGAGTCTTCTTGCTTGCTGTGGGCGTTGGCTCAGAGACCACCTCCAACGCCTCTGTCCATGTCTCCCAAGGAGCCCCAAGGCAACATAGTGCAGCCCAGAGCGGGCCACTCCAGGGCCAGACCATGAGTGTGACCCATCTCGGGCTGACTGTCCCCCTAGCCCTTCCTGTGTGTGTGCGGTGGGCGTGGGGCATGGGTGGGACTGAAGGCTGGGGAGCAGGGGGCAGTCAGTGTCACAGCTCTGGTCTCATCATTCAGGATGTGGAGGTGAGTGTTGGGACCAGGTACTTCCACCCACATGTCAATCCTGAGCCCAGGGGTGACCTTTCCTTCTCTGAGCAACTGGATGTCTATGCAAAAGGCCAGCCCTGTGTGCCTGATCTCAGGGGCAGGGTTGGGGGCCCACACTGCCTCCTGAGGGGAGGTCCACGCAACCCTGGGTGCCTCCTCCCCAGCTACCAGGTGCAGGCTTTGCAGAGCTCCACCCTGGGGAGCGTGGAGGAGCTGGTGGGTGGATTCATCTACTCCATCTCCCTCAACCTGGGGCAGGCTGTCTACACCCCAGGACCCCGTTCCACACCTGGCAACCTGCCAGGGCCCTCCCAGGGCTTTCCCACGAGGGTGGCCAACAGCCCCACTCCAGGGGGCCTGGAACCTCCTTCCCGGGGGCACCCCATGCCTCTCCTTGTTCACATCCCAGGGGGCTGGGGGCTCTCGGGTGAGCTGCAAACTTCCCTCGTCCTGGTGGGTCCTGGGTTTCCCACTGACTATATCCCTGCTGCCCCACTCAGCGTGAACCTGAGCCAACTGTCCATGGGACTGAGGTCCCCACGTGCAGGGCTCCCCAGACAGGAGTGAGGAGGAAGGGGAGAAAGCGCTCCCTACTAGTGGAACCAGCTCCAAACACCAGCTGGAGCACTCCCGAGGCCATACTGCCTCCCGAGGATGCCGACCAGCTGGCAGGTGTGAAGGAGAAGCAGGGACTGTTCAGGGCAAGAAGGTTGTCTTTAGGGGCAACCCTCAGCCAGAATGCTTCTTGGTCCCTACTCCCTGCAAGGGATGCTGACCAGCTGGCCATGGGCCAGCTGCTCCCCCAGTGAGCACCCACCCCCTCCTCGGCACAGTCGGGCCTCTGCCCACAGCGCGCTGTGTGTCTTGCTTGTCCCCACATGTGTCAGAGCCGCAGCGTGCTCCTCTGACAGGCAGGGTGGCTGGCGATCAGCCTGTTAGGGTGCCCATGGGGAAGACGGGAGGAACCTTAGAGGGGCTCTCCCCTGGCACCCGGCACTGCAGAAAGGACTGCCGGCCAAGCTGGGCCACTTCGGGGCTTACTTCTCTGTACCCGATGAAAAGCCTTTGGCCTCACCTGTCAGTGGCCTGAAGCCTAGCTCATTTGGAAATGAGCCTTTGGAATGGAGGCTTGCAATTCCCTGGGGCTGGGCCCAGTCCTTGACCTCACAGTGGCCACACGAGGAACCTCTGGGGGCAGCAGAGGGGTACCTGGGAAGGTTATGGCAGGACTTCCTTCAGCAACAATAGGTATGTAGGGCCCACTTTGTGCAGACCCTTTGGACACACTTAGCATAACTGAGTGAAGGAAGCAGACACAATACTGGGACCCCATCCCGGGTGGAGTCAGGCAGTCACTTCAGGCATCATCTGCAGGTCATGGCCAGGAGTGTCACAAGTGATGCCCTCACAGCCTCTTCAAGCAACAGGGGGCATGATGGGGGGCCAGAGGAGGAACTGAAAATGTGAGCACTCACTGGGTCCAGAGGGGGCACTGCCCGTCTCACAGAATGGGGGGAGGAGGAGTTTGGGGCTTGGGGCAGGGGGAGCCCAGCAGAGCCCAGCAGGTCACTCATCTTCAGATTCCCACGGGTGGGCTGAGGAGTGGGGACCTCCTCTTCGGGAGGATGGGAGAGGATGGGGTCCCAGGACAGACATGCAGGGTCAGGAAGGGGGAGGGGCAGGTGCCTGGACAAGCAGGGGAGTGCACAGCAGCCAGGCCCACAAAAGGGTGGACTGGTAACCAGTGTGGCTGCAAAGACCAGGCTTCTCACTCTGCCACCCCCTGGCCTTCCCCCAGCCCCAGGATGGGACGGACTAGGCGCCTTGCCTGGGAGCCCGAGCATGTGTCCAGCGTCCTCCATGTCAGCCAGCCTTCATCCGCCCTGGAGGGCCAAGTCCTCCACCACTTGGTCGAGGAGGAGCACCTGGGGCCCATGGTGGCAGAGCTGGAAGGTGAGGGGCTGCAGCCAGGGGACCATCTAGGGTGGGCTTCCCGGACTGGGGTTCCCTTCAAGGCAGTGAGGTCTTTTCTGTTATTGGTAAGACATGGGGAATCAGCCCTGGGGTGACCCTTTCTCTGTGTCCTGCTCCAGAACCACGGCAGATGCAGCTGGCTCCAGAGACACAGGGAGGGCTGGCTTCACGGCGAGAGCCAGTCCAGGAGCTCCCTGACACCCCTGTGCTGGAGCTACAGGCAGTGTCACCTGCTTCAGGCCCTGCAGAGCTAGAGGATGTCCCAGCAGTGGCCTCAGCCCCAGTGCCAGGCCCTGAGCTGGAGCCCCATGAGCCCACAGCAGAAACCAGCAGGTTACTCATCTTCAGATTCCTATGGGCGGGCTGATGACTGGGGACTTCCTATTCAGGAGGATGGGAGAGGATGGGGTCCCAGGACAGACATGCAGGGTCAGGAATGGGGAGGGGCAGCTGCCTGGACAGGCAAAGGAGTGCACAGTGGCCAGGCCCACAGAAGGGTGGGCCAAGAGGGCAGTGTGGCTGGAAAGACCAGGCTTCTCACTCTGCCACCCCCTGGCCTTCCCCCAGCCCCAGGATGGGACGGACTAGGTGCCTTGCCTGGGAGCCCGACCATGTGCCTAGCGTCCTCCATGTCAGCCAGCCTTCACCCACCCTGGAGGGCTAAGTCCTCCACCACTTGGCCCAGGAGGAGCACCTGGGGCCCATGGTGGCAGAGCTGGAAGGTGAGGGGCTGCAGCCAGGGGACCATCTATGGTGGGCTTCCCAGACTGGGGTTCCCTTCAGGGCAGTGAGGGCTTTTCTGTCATTGTAAGGGGTGGGGAATCTGGCCCGGGGTGACCCTTTCTCTGTGTCCCGCTCCAGACCCACAGCAGATCCAACTGGCTCTGGAGACACAGGGAGGGCCAGTTTTGTGGCTAGAGCCAGTCCAGGAGCTCCCTGAGACCCCTGTGCTGGAGCTATGGCTGGTATCACCTGCTTCAGTCCCTGCACAGCCGGAGGATGTTCCAGCAGTGGCCTCAGCCCCAGTGCCAGGCCCCGAGCTGAAACCTTATGAGTCCTCAGACCTGGGTCCCATGGCACCTGCAGGAATGGCACTGGGCCTGGCACAACCAGAGGTGGACCCGGAGCCCTCCAGCGCCTGTGTTGTGATCACCTGGTACATGCCAAGGAAGGAGGAGCGGACCATCCTGCAGTTCCCCACCCACCTGGTGGCTGAGCAGCTGACCCTGATGTGTGCAGTGAGCAGAGCGGGCTCTCAGGTTCGGGGGTGGTCCTTTCCTGTGTCACGGGCTGCCCCAGACCTGCCATCCCCTGACGTGGACCCCTGTGATCTGGGCCCATGTCCCAGCTTCCCCTCGGACTCACCATGTGCCCTGAGAGACTCTCCTCACCCCCAAGCCTTCACTGACCACATGGGGACAGTAGGGCTGGCACTTAGGGGTCCTTGCAGACCAATGAGGAGGAGCAGAGGGAAGGTGGGCAGGGCCTGGCCAGGCTGGGAGGGGCAGGGCAGGGGAGGGGTGCTCAGGGAGGTGCTGCCAGGGCCTTAGGTCCTCAGGCCATTGGCCTGGCAGGCCTCCGCAGCCTCCACACTTCAGAGGCCCTTACCATGGACCTGACGGTGTGGGAGGCACAGACACCAACAAAGGCCCTGGGTGGAGGTGTTCCAGGGGAAACTGCACCTGAGTGGGTAGCAGGATCCACGGGGAGGCAGAATGGGAGACAGATGCCCCAGGATGGGCAGGTGTGAGCTGCCTTGTGCTGCAGGGAGGAGGTGAGTGAGGGTGCCTGTGAGCAGAGCCCCTCTGTTCCCCACCACTGTGGGGTCCTGTGCATCCAGTCCTGGGTGCCTCAGTGGACACGGTCTGAAGCCTGGATGGCCACAAGGCTCACAGCACATCCCCAGCTGCCTGGGCTCCAGCTCTGACCGGTGACCCTGCCTGAGAACAGGGCCACCAGGGGCACAGCTGGATGACACCCCTTGTCATCCCCAGCTGTACAGCAGGATTGAATATGGCGAATGCACGGCCTACTTAGAGAGCCAGCCACTGATGGAAGGCATTGAGCTCTGGCGCCCAACGTGCAAATGGTCATCAGGCAATTTGAAGCCATGGTTAGCTTGGTCATCTCCTCCTGCCTTGGGACCGTGACAATGACGGCCCAGGACAGGGCCCAAGTGGTGGAGTTCTGGATCCAGGTGGCCGAGGTGTGTCATGGGATGGCCTCCGGGGTCTCTCTTTGCCAATTCTCAGGATAGTTGTCTGCAGTCTGCCCTGCATGGTCCCTGAGCCCCTCATGCCAGGGGCATGAGAATGGGGACTCGCAGGCCCCAGGGGTGGGACAGCCATCCCTGGCCCCTTCCTTGGGTTGAGCTACAGTCCTCTGCCCAGGAGGGCTGCTCAGCAGGTACCAGGTGTGCTGGGCTCCCTGGGTGTCTGTCTCCTTAAGGACAGGAGTACATGGAGGGACAGAGCAGAGAAGCAGGCCAGGCTCTCAGCTCTGTCTTCCCTCCCAGGAGTGTCTGGCTCTCAAGAATTTTGCTGCCCTCTGTGCCATTCTCTTGGCCCTGCAGAGCCGTCCCATAAGTCATCTGGAAAGCACCTGGGGATGTGTTTCCTGGTGGGTAGTCCTGTCCCTGGGACCAGGGCACCTGAGTGGACAGGGACACCCCTACATATTGCAGTCTCCCTCAGTAGGCTGGGACTTCCTGGGAGGTGGCAGAGCCTAGGGGCAGGGATGGCGGGCTCTTGGGGCCCCCTGTGGGTTAGGCCAGGGGTACCCCTGCAGGAATCAGTTCCCTTCAATGTCAGGTATGGGTTGAAGCCCATTGGAGATCTTGATCATGTGTTCTGCAGCAGGAGGTCTCTGCCTCAAGGACAGAGACTTGGCCCAAAGCAGATTCGCCCCCGGGAGAACTGGGAATGGAGGCCCTGGGTGGAAACATGCAAAGCCCTCCCCCAGCCACGGATTCCCCAGGGCCCAGGGTTATGGTGGAAAGCCTCATGCAGGCTAGTGGATCTCCTGGATGCCCCAGGAAAATGGGTCTGCCCCCAAACTGTCCACCTGTTAGCCATGTTTCTCCCTTCTTCTCTCCCCTCCCCTTAGGAAGAGCTCCTGGATCTGTAAAAAGCTCAAAAAGAGGGATGAGGAGGCTAACAGAGAGTGGCTCCTCAAGGTAAATGGATGCTAGAGGTCTGGAAGGGAGGGCGTCCTTGGGGCAAGTCCTCTGCCGTACTGTAGCACAGCTTTGGGGAAGACTCGAGGTGTGCGGGGTGAGAGGGGGAAGCTGATGGGGAAAGTAGGGTCCCCCAGGCCCCCGAGGGCCTTGTCTGTCTCCCTCCCTGGCTCCACTTGACTGGGGGCCTGGCATCTAGTGAGGACCCAGAGGACAGGCCCCTGGTCTGGACTGGAGCTGGTGTGGGGTCTGCAGCAGGGTTGGGGCCTATGGCTGAGCAAGGTCGGCCTCTCCCCTCGGCCCCTGAGCCCGTCACTGCCCCCTCTGTGGCCTCGGGCTCCTCTTGTGGACATGGAGGGTTGCTGTCACCCTGGGGTGCAGGCCTCCCAGGTGAGCTGGGTCCAGGGAGCACAAGATGGGCTTCAGCTTTGTACTGCCCCCACCTGGTCATGTGAGGGGAGCCATGCTGATAGCCAGGTGACAGTGATTGCTAAGGGCATCCTGGGAGGCAGAGGGACCTCCCCTGACACTCTCAGGGTGGTGGCCGAGGCCCAAGGACACCCATGAGTATGAGTGTTTGCTGGAGCTGGGGTTGCTCTAGGCTGAGAGCCTGCTGGAGGTGGGGACAGCATTGGTGACAGGGGTCTCAGGCAAGGCATCCATCAACCATGGTCTGGTTGTGGGAGGGGAGCATGAGCACCTGAGTGTCCTGGACCTTGCAGGAGGCGATGGCCATCGTGAAGCAACAGCTGTGGGCCCTCACCGGATCCCAGGATAGGAAGAGGCAGGTGAGAGTGGCGTGCTGCGGGTCACGAGCAATGGGGGTGACCCTGTACCTGCTCCTGGTGCCACCAGCCTTGAGCTGCCAGCACTGGGGTGACCAGGAGGAGGGTGAGAGCAGCTGGGTACAGGGAGAAGTTGGAGGACAGGTGTAGGGACCACAGGTCCTGGGATTGGCCAAAAGCCAGCCCTGGGAGGGACTGGGAGGGGAGAGCAAGGCGAAGGGAGGGAAGGGAGGCAGCACAGCGTGGTCCAAGGGAGCTGGGGCCTGCAGGTGTGGGGTTTAGGGTAGGCTCTGTGGGTGCCCTGGAGGCAGGTGTGGACTTATCAGCTCCCCACCCCGGTGACACAGGGCATGGTACCATTCCTCGGATTGTTTCTGCATGACGTACCCACAGACCAACTCCCAGAATATAATGAGGGTGTGAGTGAGCCCAGAGGGGCACAGGAGGGCAAGATGGTGAGCTTTAGAGAAGAGAGAGTCCCCAGTGAGTCTGGACCTCTCAGCACCAGGCCCCCCCTCCTGAGTCCCCCCTCCACCCCAGGAGCTAGGTTTCTTGGGGAGGACTGCCAGAAGGACCCACCTAAGCCCCGGTCCTGGCCCCAGGGCTACAGGGGGCAACATCTGAGCAGGGCTGGTCTCCCCCTCAGGCCCTGCCCAGGGGGAGGGATGTTGCTCCTTCAGGGCAGGAAGCACATCAGGGGGCTGGCAGTGCCTTCCCACCTGAGGCCCCAGTCTCCCTGTCTGCCATCACAGAGTTGTGTGGGAAGCTTGGCCTCAGCTCCTCAGTGCAGTCCCCACTTCTCAGTAGCCCCTATCCTGGGCCAGGTCTGGGTGCTGTTTCTGGGCAGGCCTGCCCCTTGGAGGGCCCCTTGAGGTTCTCCAACTTGAGAAAGGGTGGGAACGTTCCGGCCTCATTTTGGGCTCAGGGGTCTATTTCTGATGCACTTTGGTTGCCTTCCTGCCTTTCAGGATGATGGGATGAGAGAGAGACAGTTGAATGCCCAGTCATGAAAGGTGAGGGATGGAGTCAAGACCCCCTGGGCAGGACCCTGTCTGGCCCATCCCCTGGGTCTAACATGTCTTGAGAGAGTTAAGACACACAGAGCTGAGGACACTAAAGGTTTTTCTCAGGTGGGGGGTGGCATCATGGCCTCCTTCCTGGAGGAGGAGCTGGAGACCCAACAGTGGGAACAGGCAGGGCTGGATGGCATTGGAGGGAAGGCAGGTTCCCATGTGAGCAAAGATCCGGGACCATCCAGTGCTCCTCACCCCCTCTTGTCTGCATCCTGTCTTTCCTCTGCCCCAGGTCACTACCCTCCGACTGGAGATCATGCTCCCCAAGCACGTGGCCAGGCTGTATGACCTGGAGCCCGAGGAGGAGCACTTCATGTCCTTTTTCCAGGCTGTGGAGCCTCTGGATGAGGAGGAGAGGTGAGGCTGGCCAGGGTCAGATGTGGGCTGCAGCTGCCGGCAGGCTCTGGGAGAAGGGCCCCCTGACATGTGGCTCCAGGGGCTCACAGGTGCCCCTCTGTCCTGCAGCTACACTCTGTCCTGCCAGCTGGAGCCCCCAGGCCAGAGGACAGGCTGAAAGGGATTGTTACAGTTCTTCAGGTCCCACGTTTAAACTTACTGGCCAGGGCCAGGTGAGTTTCTGGGCTGGGGCGATCATTGGCAAGGGGTGGGCTGCTCCTCAGCCTCAGGGAAGCTTTGGGCCATGTTGGGTGTAGGATCCCAGCTCCACTGCTGACCAGTAGTGTCAGACCGAAGGGTGGTTCTCCTCCCCCTCTGGGACCCAGCCTCCTCCTCTGTGAGTAAGTGACGCTCAGGAGCCTTCTTGCGACAGGGACCCCCCTGGGTGCTGGTGATTGACAGGACCCTCCGCACAGGGCCCGGAGCCCAGATGGCAGTGCAGATAGGGTGGAAGCAGTATAATGGGGGGAACCCGGGATAACCTGCCTCTTCTCACCAGCGTGGCCCTGCAGCTGCTGTCATTGGGCCCGCGGCCCTGCTGGTATCCTGGCTGCATGCGGAGGAGAGCTTCTTCCCCTTTGGGCAGGCGGCACGTGGCGCCCCAGGACCCCAGTCTGCTTGCTGCTCCTCTTCCTCCTGCTGCTGCTCATCCTGAGTCTCTGCTGGGGCAGGTGCTCTGGCACCTCTTCCGTCGGCAGATTCAGGCAGCTCCCCAGGCTGCCGCTGTATCCTAAAGGATCCGTACATAGCTGCGGCCAACCTGGCCACCTTCATGCTGTGTCATCCCCTCTGCTCATGGCCTGCTGGACAGAGGCAAGCCACCCCACTGTGTGGAGGATGCTCCCCTTCAGGCAGGTGGCCTCCCGCTGTGACACCAAGTCCTGCCTGAGCACCATCAGCCACCAAGTCATAGCCACAGGGTTCCAGGAAGAGGTGGGGGACTCCTCACAAGGCCCAGCCTTTTCCAGGATGGACATGGACACGGCACGGTGCTGCATGGAACCACGGCCCCCTGGGTGCCCAGCGGAGGCATCCAAGGATGCAGGGGTGGCTGGTCGTTGCAGGGTCCTGGGGCTTGCTTACAGGGGAGCCCCCTGTGCAACTCCCTCCCCTCATCCCTGAGAAATAGCCTCCCCAGATGCAGTGTGGTCTGGGTGTTGTCCCTGAGGTTAATGGTTCCTTAGGGTTGGGGTCATCCCTGTGCAGAATGTAATAAATGATTAATGGATTGCCACCACACTGCTTGCTCTTCTCAAAGCTCTGCCCCTCCTGCAGACATCGTGTGCCCCAGCCCACCCCACCTCTAGCCCTCAAACTCTCTGACGCAGTGTGGTCCTGACCTCTGCCAGGTTGTCCCCCATCCTCTGTCCTCCCCACATAAGGTGCTCAGGAAGAGTGGGGCACTCTAAGCCCCAGGCTGGCACACCTTGGCAACACTGGGGAGGGCTGTTCAAACAGAAACTGAACCTTATTTCCTGTCACCTATAGATTATGATCAGACACTGAAACTTGTTGATTAGAAGCCCCAGGGTGTCCCTTCACATCTTGAACACCACTGCAGATGTAGCCAAGTAGATCCAGGGCTGCAGGGCACCAGTCTAGCATTGTCCCATTTAATGAGACACAGCTGCTCCACACATTCCAGAAAATTCCTTTTCAAAAAACGTTGAACTTGGTCTCTCAAAGCACCTCCAAGAGGTGCACTCCTTCCATTGGGGGGCTTTCGGTGAGGACAATTTCTCCACGCTTCACACGTCAGAGCACCCACCAAAGTTCCCAGGTCCCCCAGTCCTTCCCCATGGTGCCCCTCAGCTGTCCAGCCCCAGGCCAGGCTGGTGTGAGGCCCCTGGTGTCCTGCTCCTGGGTCCTGGCAGAGCGGCCTGACATCTGTGACAAAAGGCTGGGGAGGCTGAGCAGAGGCACTTGGCCCTGATTCTCCCCATAATGCTCCCCCAGGGCTCTCAGGATGTGTTCACCCTCCCAGGAGGGGAGGCCTGGCCTGGAGGGGAGCTGCAGGATCAGCACAAATACCCCCTTGGGGGGCTCCAGGCTGGAGACAGTCTCCAGGCCTTATGCTGCAGGTGGATTCCCAGACTGGGGACTGGGGAAGTGGACGTGGGACACCCTCCTTCCCCTCACTCTGCCCACAGCACCCTCAGAGCCATCTGCCTGCACGATGGTCCCAGGGATGACCTCAGGCTGCCCGGCTGTAGGGGCCGGCCTACGGCCGAGGCTGAGTCCCACTATGGCTGAACACCGCCCTTCCACTCTAGTTGACCAATGCCCTAAGGTGGCGCACGCTTCCTGGGCGCCACCCTGCCTGGTTAGGTGGCATTAGCATAAGGAAGTTGCTCCTATAGGCTTGATCACCATAGGCCAGCTTCCTTTATATAAGGCATAAGCAGGAAAGAAGCACTCACTCTCTTTCCCACTCTCTCAATCTCTGTCTCCCTCTCTCCCCTCATTCTTCTTCTCATTCGCTCCCCCCGGCTGTTGCTTCTTCTCACTCACCTTCTCCCGGCCTTCCGAGCAACAATAAACAACTGAAGTGAACCAGGTCTGTGTACGTATCGCTGTCGTCACCGCAACAAGGGGCGAACGCGGTATCTGGTGCCGAAACCCGGGAATTTTTCTCCAACCACCCAGAGGAGAATCTGCCGGACGCGGACGCCATAGAGCTTCTTACCCTGAAGCAGTACCTGTGGACCCCGTTCGGAAGGATTGCTCGGGAAGGCGCCTCAGATGAGAAGGGTGAGTGGACCAACGAGCAAAGCAAATGTAGGAGTAGGAAAGGAGATAGCAAGCGGCTGTGGTGGGGATTTCTGTTTTGTCTGTCCGTCATAGTGTTCTTTGTTGTACTGTTTTGTTTTGTCAAAAATGTTATGAAAAGTTAGGGCGCCAGTGAAAGTTCGCGGGAAAGCGACGAAGCCAGGAAAGTTCGCGGGAAAGCGACGAAGCCAGGAAAGTTCGCGGGAAAGCGACGAAGCAAGGAAAGTTCGCGGTATAGCGACGAATGCAGGTTAGCGATAAGAGTTCCCTTTACCCATAAACTTAGAAGTAGCCTTTTATCCTTTAATCGCTAACATGGGATCTGAAGAGTCTCGAATTAGAGTAGAAGAGCCTTTGAGAGCACTCCTGAGGGCCAACGGAACCTCATTAAAAACAAAAACCGCAAGGGCTTTCCTCCACACGGTGGAGAAGCATGCTCCGTGGTTCCTAGATGCAGGAAGAATCACTACCCCCGTGTGGGAAAAGTTAGGCGAGGATCTGCGCAGCGCAGATCGCAGGGAGCCGCTCCCGGCTGGGACGCTCCCCATATGGGGGCTGGTTAAGAGCTGCCTAAAGGAGAATAAACCTAGTTGTAGAGAAGCCATAAGGGAGGGAGAGGAGATTCTTGAGGAAGTGAAAGAGGAAAGAGCCTCTGCGAGAGCATCTGAAAGTGGATCTACACAGGGGGGGTCCTCTGATGAGGAAGAGGACCAAGAATTATCAGGAGAAGAGTTAGAGGCTAGGGCTGCTCAGAGAGGACATCGGCCCACATTGTGCTCCTCACTGAGCCGACTGAGAATAAGCAGAGAGGAAGGAGAGACTAGCTCAGCCCCTCTTCCCAATAAGAGCAGTAAGGTAGAAGAGATTGTGCCAACCGCCCCAGATTATCCATTTTGCTCTCCAACCTATAGAGCAGAGCCACCCCTTTACCAGAGTTACTCATATTGTGGTGGCCAGGGGTGCCAAGAACAATTGGGCAAGGATAGATGGAGGGAATGGCTAAACATGGAGGGGAATGCAGTCTTCCCAGTAATAGAAGATCCAAACACCCAGCAAAGATACCATCAAGCCCTAGATTTTAAGCTTGTTAAAAGCCTAAAGGAAGCTGCCATCACCTATGGAGTGCAAGCAGCGTTCACTGTGGCCATAGTGGAGTCATTAGCCACTCAGAATCTAACACCAGATGATTGGGCTAATGTAGCCAGAGCATGCCTTACTGGAGGTCAGTACCTGCTATTCAAAACTACGTGGGCAGAGCTTTCTCAAGACACTGCCCGGCGCAATGCTGCCACAGGGAACAATCAGTGGAACCTAGAGATGCTAATGCGCACAGGACCTTACCTAGGACAGCATAATCAGATAAATTACCCGCCTGCTGTGTATATGCAAATAGCTATAGCAGCTGTCAAGGCCTGGAAAACACTCCAGGGCATTGGTGATTTACAGGGTCAATTATCTAAAGTACTCCAAGGACCAAATGAGCCTTACGCAGACTTCTTGGCAAGGTTGATGCAAACTGCAGGCCGTATATTTGGAGATGTTGACACAGCAATGCCCCTAGTAAAACAGTTGGCCTATGAGCAAGCAAATAAATGGTGTAAAGAGGCTATCAGGCCTTGGAAAAATAAAGATTTAAATGTGTACCTCAAAGTTTGCAGGGATATCAATGACACATTAGTGCAAGAGCAAATTGCCGCAGGGCATCTTCAAAGTTCTACTTCCCCATTTAATACACCCATATTTGTCATAAGAAAGAAGTCAGGAAAATGGAGATTGCTGCATGATTTAAGAGCTGTAAATAATCAGATGATTCTCATGGGATCAGTGCAATTAGGTTTACCATTGCCTATGGCCCTGCCAAAAGGTTGGAAATCAATTGTAATAGATATCAAAGATTGTTTCTTTTCCATCCCTCTTCATTCTGAGGACTGTAAAAAGTTTGCCTTCACTGTACCAGCCATCAACCATGATTGCCCAGATGAGCGGTATGAGTGGAAAGTGTTGCCACAAGGCATGGCAAATAGCCCTACTATGTGCCAGTTGTATGTGCATGAGGCCCTGGCAGAAGTTAGAAAAAAGTTCCCTGATGTAATTATCTATCATTATATGGATGATATTCTCTTATGTCATGAAAAGAATAGTAAAGTAGAAGAAGCCCTCTGCTTCTTGCAAGCACACTTTAAGATATGGGGCCTGGAACTAGCACCAGAGAAAATACAGGCAACTTGCACCAAACAGTATTTAGGAATTAAATTGGAAGATACTATTGCTAGGCCATTAAAAATAACCATAAGAACAGATCAATTAAAAACCCTTAATGATTTTCAAAAACTACTTGGAGATATAAATTGGGTAAGGCCATTCCTAAAGCTTACAGATGAAGAGCTCAGTCCATTATATGAGACACTGAAGGGCGATTCTGATTTATCATCTCCGCGCTCTCTCAGTAAGCAAGCCAAGGAAGCCTTGAGCCTAGTCCAATCCCGCTTGCAGCTTGCCCAGGTAGATAGAATAGACTATGGCAAATTGCTATTCCTTATAGTGATACCCAGTAATAATAGCCCAACAGGGGTACTTTGGCAGGAAGGGCCAATTCTCTGGGTATATCTGGCCCACTCTCCAGGAAAAACATTAAGATGGTATCCTCAGAGTATAGCTGATTTGATCATCAAGGGAATCAGGACAGCTATAAAAACATTTGGGATTCCCCCAAACATAATAATAACGCCTTATACTGCTGAGCAGATTGAATGTCTTACTGCATGCTGTGATGCATGGGCTGTTGCTTACACCATCACCAATGCTTCCTTTGACAACCACTACCCAAAACATCCTTGGCTACAGTTCTGCCTCTCTAATCCCGTCATCTTTCCTAAAAACACAAGATGTAATCCCATACCCAAAGCCAAGGTGGTGTTCACTGATGGGTCAAAGAATGGCATTGGGACTGTGGTCACTGGTGACCAATCTTGGACATTCAGTTTTCCAACCACTTCAGCCCAACAAACAGAGCTGTTGGCTGTAGCACAAGCCTTTACGCTTTTCTCACAGGAACCTTTTAACCTTTTAGCAGATAGTCAGTATGTAGTGACTGCTGTGTCCATCTTAGAGAATGTAAGTTATATTAGCCAGTCTTCCCCCGTTGCCAACATTTTTAGAAAGCTACAACAACTAATATGGACTCGATCAGAACCTTTCTTTATTGGACATGTAAGAGCCCACACTTCCCTCCCAGGACCCATTGCTGAGGGAAACAGACGTGCCGATGCCCTGACCCGTGAGTTTAACATCTTAGCTCTATTTGACCCTGTAGAACAAGCTGCTCAATTTCACAAACAATTCCATGTCAATGCACATACCCTTCGCCTAAAATATAATATTACTAGAGACCAAGCAAGAGCCATAGTAGTCAGTTGCAAATGGTGTGTCACACTCCTACCCTCCATCTCAGAAGGAGTTAATCCAAAGGGGCTACTCCCCAATCACATTTGGCAAATGGATGTTACCCATATTCCAGAATTCGGTAAGATGAAATATGTCCATGTGTCTGTAGACACCTGCTCAGGCATCATTTTTTCCTCTTGCCATACAGGAGAAAAATCAAGAGATATCATATCTCACTGCCTCCAGGCATTTTCGGCCTGGGGAAAGCCCAAACATTTAAAAACTGACAATGGGCCAGCATATACATCCCAATCGCTCCTCAGCTTTTTAAAAGCAATGGATATCACCCACACCACGGGCATTCCCTATAACCCTCAAGGGCAAGGCGTGGTAGAGCGCGCCAACCTGACCCTTAAAAATGCTCTCTATAAACAAAAAGGGGGAATAGGGGCAGACTTCAGATCCCCCAGAGACAAACTTAACATCATATTGTTCATTTTAAATTTTTTAACATTGGACAAAGATGGCCACAGTGCAGCAGAGCGGCATAATCGCCGTTCCAGGCCTAAAGACATGCCCGCAGTTATGTGGAAGGATGTATTGGAAGGATCATGGAAAGGCCCGGATCCAGTGTTAATCTGGAGCCGAGGCTCTGTTTGTGTTTTCCCACAGGACCGAAACAATCCCATCTGGGTGCCTGAACGCCTGACACGGAGAGTGGCAAGACCAGAACCGGAAGTGCGAGATGCCGATGCCACTGATGCTCATCCTGCTACTGATTCTTCAGCAGGCGATAGCGGAACACAGAGAACTATGGGTTCTGGTGAAGGCTTGGCCTATTCCACTCCCGGTGACTGAAACTGCACATACCTTTCCTGCCTTTTTCTCTACCTATAGTACACTTAATCTCCCATATCTGCCTTTTGACAGCTCTATGTGTTACTGGCATTCCTTTCATAACCTCTCTAAAGCTGCCAATCTGTCGAGGAAATTAGGCAAGATGTTATCCACCAATTGGTCCAGTGAGTTTGATGTGCTCACCACTCAGCTATGGCAAGAAATATTGAATGTTAGTCCCCAAAAGTTAGAGGAGCTGTCTGTAGCTCAGTTTGCTGAAGCCGTGCTAAATGCCACCAAAGCCTGGTCAGGCATGGGTGTTCTGTTCCATGCAATGGCAACATCGGAAAGTGCGGGCGATGGCTCTGGTGCAGGCCATGGCAGCTATAGAAGAAGGCATCTCCCCTAGGGTGTAGCACAATATGTTGGACCAGTAGTCAAAGACGGGTAAGATCAGGAGGTACGCATACCAACCTAAGACAGGGCGCAGACCTTAGCTGTCTGTTGCCTTATGACGGGTAAGGATGCTGCACCTCCCTGACAACCTAAGACAGGCATGGTCCCCGAGCCTCATTGTGCTAAAAAACAAAAAAGGGGGAGATGTAGGGGCCGGCCTACGGCCGAGGCTGAGTCCCACTATGGCTGAACACCGCCCTTCCACTCTAGTTGACCAATGCCCTAAGGTGGCGCACGCTTCCTGGGCGCCACCCTGCCTGGTTAGGTGGCATTAGCATAAGGAAGTTGCTCCTATAGGCTTGATCACCATAGGCCAGCTTCCTTTATATAAGGCATAAGCAGGAAAGAAGCACTCACTCTCTTTCCCACTCTCTCAATCTCTGTCTCCCTCTCTCCCCTCATTCTTCTTCTCATTCGCTCCCCCCGGCTGTTGCTTCTTCTCACTCACCTTCTCCCGGCCTTCCGAGCAACAATAAACAACTGAAGTGAACCAGGTCTGTGTACGTATCGCTGTCGTCACCGCAACAAGGGGCGAACGCGGTACCCGGCCACATAGGGAGGTAGGTTTGGGCAGGAAGAGAGCAGACGGGCCCCTGGCAGGGCTGTGGCACAGGTCAGACCTGTCATCCTGCATGGCCCACCAGCCTCAACCTGACACAGAAGAGCTTCTGGGTCCAGAAACAGAGCAGCAGCCCTGGGCCTGCTGGGTGGTCATTGGGCCCAGTGGTCCGTCCCCCCCACCCCCGTGTGTGCAGGTGCCCCAAGAGCTCCACAGCCTGGATCGCTGGTGCTGGGACACCAGGCTTACACGGCTGCGTGGCCACCCTGACTGTGGGCTGCAGCGCACCTTCCCCACCCGGCATGTGCTGGGGAGGTTGCAGGGCCCTCTGGCCCCTGGTGCACTACTCTGCACCCAGGCACAGGCTCTGGGGGCTTCCTGTCTTCCAGCTCTTCAGAGAAGCTGATGCTGGTGTTCTTGTTCACAGGCTTAGAGAATGAACTTTGCAAACAGTCAAGGTAGGAGAGCATGTGTGAGGCTTTTATTTAGAGATAAAGCAGAGGACTGAGCTCCTGGCTTGCCCCTGCCCGGCTGGGACAAGATAGCCCTGGGGTGATGCACTGTCTAGGGGATTTATAGGCAGGTGAGAGACAAAGGGCTAGGGATGCAGACTTGCTAAATAGTCCCCAAATGCTTATCTTTGAACAGACACTTAAGTTTCTTATCAGTCTTCCAGATTATTTTGCTTACTTGCCATTATTACTTGCCTACATTGCACATCATTTGATTAGGGCTAGAGGAAGAAAAGCAGCATCTGGGTAGTTAAAGAAAATAAGCCGATTTAAATGATATGGACCTTGTGACTCTTCCTGAAAATAAGCCAGGCCTTTTAGCAGGCTACGGTAAGTTTTATAATAACCTCATTTAATTGACACAATAAAGACATGGGCTATGCTGCGGTCTTTCCTTATGTGGGGGATATTCAAACATTTCAGGCCAAGTTACTCCTGTCTTTTTAGTTTTAATTAATCTCACACAAGAATGCTTATATTACTTTAGAGATTTAATGTGACTGACTTTGCTTAATTGTTTAATATGGAGTTTCAGTAGGGGTTTTATTCCGGAGGCCTTCACCCTACTCTGTCTGCACCCACGGTCCCTGCCTCACTAGCACTGAGGCTCCGTGGCGTCCCTCTGTCAGTTGCCATTCTCTCCTAGTTCCTCCTCCAGGCTTCTCTTCTACACACTCCAAGCTCTCTGTCCCCACGCTCGCACCCCCCTCTCCCTGCCCTCCCAGCCGACTCCTTCCCCCATCCCTCCCCTGGGCTGGGACTCCTGTTAGGAGGGCGTTGTGTATTTTCCTTGGTTCTTGTTCCTGCCGCAACAAAGAACTGAAGGGCAGAGACACAGTAGTGAAGTAGAGTAAAAGTTTTATTTAAAGAGAAAAAGAGCACATCAGAGAGAGAGAGGAGTGAGGGCTACCTCAGGGAGAGGCACACTGAAAGGTTGGGGGTTGCCCCTTTTAAGGATTTT